>NW_026642649.1:332500-5332500 GCF_028554395.1 Pezoporus wallicus | reverse complement strand
CCTCAGGTAGTACCAAGCCGAATCCACAAATGTATCCATGGTGTCGACTTCTCGCCGTGCCACTGCCTTACACCTGAGCAAGAGAGAAGGAGAAAAGCTATATTTAGATAAGTGAAAAGCTTGGGGAAAGAACCCAAACAACTGTGTACAGAGTGGTCATGAAGACATCTAGTTTGAAGTGGTCTGATCAGTCTGAAAAGTCACAAGCTCAGAAAAAGTCCAACACTAGCAACAGGGCCATCTCTCCTTCCCTCTCCCTCCCAAATCAAACAAAATGCAACCAAAAAGAAGCCTGAACAACTATCATAGAATGGGCTCTGGTTGGAAGGGACCTTAAAGATCATCCAGTTCCAACCCCCTGCCATGGTCAGGGACACCTTCTGCTAGAGCATGTTGCTCCAAGCCCCTGTGTCCAACCTGCCCTTGAACACTGCCAGGGATGGGGCAGCCACAGCTTCTCTGGGCACTCTGTGCCAGCGCCTCAGCACTCTCACAGGGAAGAACTTCTGCCTGTGATCTCATCTCAATCACCTCTCTGTCAGTTTAAAGCCATTCCCTCTTGTCTTGTCACTACATGTCCTTGTCAAAAGTCTTTGTGAGAAGGTACAACAAAAACTTGTCTACAACAGTTGCCTGCACATCACTCTCCTATTCCAGAACACTTAGCAAAAGTAAGTAGAGCACAGTCACCTGCATACTATCCAAAAAGATACTCCTTAGACATTCATCCATCTGGAAGGCAGGCTTTAATATTAAAAAGCAGCAGCATTACATTGCACTGCTGATGAAAAACTTCTCTGGGACAAAAACTTCTACCAGTTCTTTCTGCAGAACCTGTACGCAAACTCCAGTGCACACAGTATCTAAGGAGCTTTCAAGATTAGGCAACTGATCTCTCTCCTACTTTAGGCTGTTTTATTTCTTAAACAGCTGGACTACAAACAATAAAGATTACAGCACTGACGAAATGCTATCTCCTCCAATCTGAATTACATGTTGTCATTTATACAGTGAATGTGATACTTCATGATAAAGAAACATAGCATAGGAAACGCTTTATTGCTCGACTGTTGCTAAGAAAATGAACATGATGCTAGTTTCTTTAATAAAAGGAAGGTTTATATGAACTCTGCTGGTGAAAGATAATGAGAATTATTGTAGTAAATGAAATGAGAAATACTGTTGAGAAATAGGAGGCACAGGAGAAAATCTGTTTTCACTGTTTTCTTAAGAACAGGGAACTTTGCTTCAGCTTGCTTATGAAGAAATAGCAGTGGGTGTCTGTTATAAAAAGGACCCTATGGTGGGTCAGACTAAAGATCACTCTGGAGTGGTATCCTCTCTCAGAGTGGTGAGCACAAGAAACAGGCAAGTACGAAGCGATCTCTCCCAGTTTGCATTCCATGCAGCACTGGCTTACCTCGGGCAGGAACAGTTCACCCATTCTGGAGCTGTTTCTAAAGGTGAGGCTCCCTTTCCTGTGAAGGTGGTGACATTGGGCAACACCACAGGTAAGTCTTCATAAGGTACAGGGACAGTACCACATGTCTGGCAGTGAATGATAGGAATAGGTGTTCCCCAGTACCGCTGTCGAGATATTAACCAGTCTCTTAATTTGTCACTTGTTAGGTCTCCACCTATTCCTTTCTTTCTGGCCTGCTGGGTAATAGCTTTTAGAGCCTCCTGCCGAGTCATGCCTGTGATCTGATGAAAACCACAGAGAAGCAGTGTCAGTGAACATGCAAGAACAAGGTCACAAATGCAATTTCTGCGAGTCAAACTTTATGAGCCTCATATAATTTCCCCCTTCCAACTACAGTCTCTCTCCAAGAGACTATTCACATACCAGCTATTCATTTAAACCCCTTTGCTAGTAGATAATGCTCTTGATGGTCTGAACAGAACAAGGCTGGGAGTCCCGCAGACCCCTTCAGCCCTTATTGGCAGATATTTGCATTTACTGCTGATACTTGTAATCAACTGCTCTGTGTTGAAACTTCCAGAGTATCACCAGCACAGGGTGGAAACTGAGGAAATGCAAATGGTAAAACAGCTTCCTTTCTCCTGTGTTTGTTTCAGGTTTTTCTATTCTTGCTTTCGCATACATCTTAACTCCTTAGGCCCTACCTGTCATGTAAGAGAACATGAGCTTTGTGTGTGCTATCAAATGCATTCTTCCAAGAGCAATAACACATCTTGTTTAAAAGTAAGATTTATGTCACTTCAGGCAGATATGTTAACATAAAGGCTTATACCACATTTCAGTGAATGCATGGAAACAGGGCTAATATGTTAACTTAAAAATCTATTGAGACAATGAAATAAGAATCAACTTTTAATGTGGGTTTAATCATTCAGTTTCCATTTTGAAACTCAGTCCAATAACATACATTCCCCTCTTGTACAAAAGGAAAACTCATTTTATTGCTACAAAAGAGCCAACATATTTCATCACTAAATTATTCCTAGAAATTTGGTAGCATAACCCTGGCTCGATTCTCAAACAAAAAAATAAATCCCTTTAATCACACAAAGTATTTGGCACTCTTGAGAAAACATTCAGTTTGCGTCAAGTTGGAAAGAACTCCATACTTGTATACCCACCTCTGCAGAATTAATGACTTTCTCCAAACTACCTGGCAATGTCTCAATGACTTCAGTAAAAGAAATGCCCAGATTCTTAGCAACTGCAGCATCTTCTGCACTAGTACTAGGAATTCCTAGGAGGGGAGGAAAAATGAATCACTTCTGGGATTGACTAACATGGATATCAATCATCAGTTTGATGACAGAACATTTGATTTCAGTGACACTCTATAATGACTTACGTTTGCCCAAGGGATTTCGAAAGTCTAAGAACAATAAAAATGTTTTCATGTTCTTTAAGCAATGAAATTAAAGCAATAATTAGAAACACATTTTCTCAGTTTCTCTGTAATCCAAATGCTCATTAATGTCCTACCTCAGAAACGGCTGAAAATTTGATGGTTCCAAAAAAGCCTAAAAATAAAGCTACAAAATCTGGAGAAATAATAAAATATTCAATAATTATATTACATAAACATTATGTATTTAAATAATACAAATTTGAATCCTATTTGCTACTACAAGAAACATACCAGCTGAAACAGTCCTCTTGTTTCAACAGGAAATTTCACTTCTACTTTCTTAGTTTATGAAGATGTATCGCAACACAGTCTCTACATTGCTATCCCTTTAACTCATTATAAAAGACAGGATTTGTTTATAAACTCAGGAAAATAACTCAAATATGGTTAATTTTCTGTTCAGAAACTAACAATTGAGAGCACTTCTTACTGCTGTCCAAGTTAGTTATATAAAGACAGTCCTTAAGGGCCCTGATGCTATCTTTCCCTTTGCATCTTATTATTTGGGACTGTCATACATAGTTCTACTTTAGAGGACACTCTTTCAGGGTGAGTTAAGAAATTTCTTACCTTTATTATCATGTGTAATCTAAAACAACATTGAGATACTAACAGTTGGTTATTTTTCCACAGAGATAAATCCTTCTGCATATTTTTTCCTTTTAGGGAAACACTTGGAACAATCCTCCACAATTCTGCCATCTTTAAAAGGCAAAGATACTTATTCCAACAAGCTAATGCCAACATTAAGCCAGTGAAAACTACAGAGAAAACCTCTTAAAATATTGCTGAGCCCCTTAGAATTATTAACACACAACAACTTCATTCAAAACCAGTTTAACAATCATCTTTGTTCAGGCAATTAAATGCCTGCTATATATTAACTCTGTCAATATATGGAAGTTTGGAAGCAGAGAACTAAGGAAAACTCCCCTGTGAAACTCCTTAACTATAATGGAAATGGCTCTCACCATTTCAAGGCCCTATTACAGAATAATGTAGGTATCTGTCTTCATTTGTCAGAGAGCCCTGCAGCCTGCAATAGGTGGCTTCACAATCTGCTCTACAAATGGGAAAAAGCAGGTCCCACTTTTGGTCTTTCTTCATTTGAAAAGATGATGCTATTTATGTACATTTGCAAAGCTCAACAGCTGGCAGCCAGAACTTCCTGGGAAGAGCTGGGCTGTTACCAACAGACATAAGGCCAAGGTATGTGCCAGTGAGCAAGCTGGAAGCTTTTAATGAAAAAAAAGGTTAGGTATCTCAATTACTTGGTTTCTCTTACATGAGGAAACATTCTGGTTCTAAAACCAGATTCATTTCTGAAGTGTAAGATGCAAGCGTGTTATAAGTAAGGTCCACAGCCCAAGTGGAGAATTTCCGTCAGTGTTGTGAGGGTCATCCAAGACATTTTTGAACAGTCAGCTGGTTTTATTCATAGAATCATAGAATAGTTAGGGTTGGAAAGGACCCCAAGACCATCCAGTTCCACCCCCCCTGCCATGGGCAGGGACACCTCCCACTAAACCATGCTACCCAAGGCTCTGTCCAACCTGGCCTTGAACGCCGCCAGGGATGGAGCATTCACAACTTCCCTTCAGTCCAGTTGTTGTGCAGGGGCAACCAATATTGGCACTGGTGTACAAAAGCAAGTAGCAGTTCCAGAGCAGGAAAGAAGTTATCAACAGGGACACAACATAATGGGGTTAAGGGATAAGGAAGGTAGTGGAAAAGGGGAAAATAGAGAACTGTTTCTGATTAGGACTGCTACAGAACATTGCCTGTAAGACCATAGCAAAACGCAAGAGTAATCAAAAAGCTCAGCGGGTGTAGATTAAAATAGACACCATTTTTAGAAGTTAGTACAATTTTAGTTAGAAAGAGATACATGGATACAGAGTTTGTGTAGAGCATAAGACACAAACTGAGCTAGAAGTCTGGGTTGTTCGCAAAATACTTACATGAAACAACGATGCTGCTCTCTTTTGATTAAGGACAGCGAGAGACAGCCAAATGCATGCACACTGTGGGTAATCAACCTTCTTAAGATATGCAGATCCTCAAATTCAGCTCATTAAATGTCCTAATTTTATAATATTTCCATTAAAATTTATCATCCTGTAAATCTCTTCTCCCCCTGCATAGATTCCACATAACTACTTTTCCCTTCCTTCTTCATTAACGAAGAATAGGAATGAAGAACAGAGTTCCAAAGTCCAGAAGAGAGCTGCCGTGTCCAAAGATTTACAGTATCCTGTGCTCCAACACAGCAACTGAAAACTATACTACTCCACTTACAGATTAATTGTCACATACCTATTTTAGTATCAAGATAATTCTCAAAATTGGGTTTTGCTGAGATGACTACAGGAATCTCTTGATGGGTGAGCAAATTCACAGCTGTCACTGAAGTGAGCGAGTCTGAAAACAAATGGAATGATTGCGGTAAGCAAGATACGATAGATGACAGGCTAAGAACATGACTTACTGTTAGAGCTCAGTTCATCTTAAACATGCATGAAATTCAAATTACTTTTTTGTTTCAAAAAGAAAGAAAATGAAAAGCCTAATCACATTTCTAAAAAAACTCATGCTTATAACAAATACCTGAAAAAAACAGAGGAAGATCTGGATTAAAATGAAAAAATTGAGTCCTTGACCCGAATGCAGGCCTGCTGCAAGGTTGTATGAATTTGCTCTAGTAAGCCCTGAGTTATTTATTAAAATGCATTACCACAAAATTATGCAAAAAATAAATCCAGTCATTCAGATGAAACTGAAGGGGAGCACCTATCTTCTTACAAAAGAACTACAAAGCATGAGAACTATTGACCAGGGTGATAAAACCCAACCAACTAATCTACTGATTTCCAAACAGAATATTCATATTAGAGATGAGAATATGTCCACAAGGAAGGGGAGAGACAGGAGAAGAGAATCAAGGATGAGAACTGTGGTAAACCGGAATTGATTTACCATGCATAGCTAGGGTGGCTCAGCAAGAAGAAAATCAAATCTGAATGCTCCAAGTTTTGAGGATTCAACCTCCAGATTTTGATTTGTTTCTGAGTTTTTTGGTGCCTTTAAGTTGATTATAATTAAAATAATCGCCATACAGACTGCTAAGAGCTTCTTTTCACCTATCTTCATAGCTGAGCTAAGGAACGCCTTAGGCTTGTACTGCAACGCATAAAAGCTGCTTGAAGCATAGTAACAGCTTTGTAGAGAACAGGGCTACTGTATCCCATCACTCTTAACATAAATGATGTATTTATTTGTGATTACTACTTTTTCAAATTTCAGGTGTCTGAGATATCCATATTCTAGAGAAAATCTCTCACGTTCAAATCAGTGCACAGAGCTCCTTTCCTTTGCTTAAAAAAGTACAAAAGGAATCATTTCACTCTTTCAAAAGCCTCCTGAACAGGAAGCTGAGCAGGCAGGACAGTCTGCTCTTAAACATAACTTCTCTCTTCCACCTAGAAATAATTTTGATGTTATGCTGGAACCCAAAATAACTCCAGTTTATGAAGGCACTCTTCCTTCTGCTCATTTCCTCACATCTTTATTATAATAGCTGCAAAGAGATGATACTACAGTTATAAATGTAAAAGCATGTATGCGTAGTATTTAACTAGATAAACATTCGGCCCTTAGGTTGTTCATTATTGCAGACACCTCATGCTTTCAAAGCTAGACTTACCAGACTCTAAATTTACATACATTTTTCTAGGCTGAAAACCTGAATGTTTGAAAACTGGTTGCTCATCTCTATATAAGTGATTATAGAGTGCAGCTCTCTCTTTTAGCCTAAGAGTAAGGTATTAGAACTTCAAGTTACTTTGCCATACAACAGCTTTTCTTTTCCTCTCCTAGAAAATATGAAAACATACCTTCCTAATTATTTAAATGAGAACACAGTGAAGAAGAGGAGTTGCAAGACTATCCTGTTGAAAAGAAAATAATTATAATCAATTACATTAAAATGTTAATGTTACTGGCGAATTTTTGTCCAGAATCTTGATTAATGTGAAAATAAGGCCTATTCAAAGCCATCCAAAAATCTCTTTTTTACTTAATTGCCATTGTTATGCCTTCATATGTCCCATGGCTGAAATGCAAATCTGAAAGTCCATGCAGAAATTCTTCTCCTTGTGTTCTCTTCTTTGGAAAATACCACTCTGTGCCTCTGAAATGCTCAAGAAATAGTAAGAAAAGTCCTCCAATTTCAACTGAAGAAGTCATAAGTGTATTTACAAGTAGAAGGAGCCCACAGCAATAGCAGAGTTACTAGAATTGTGCCTCTTTTTCAAGGGCTTGCAACTGTCACTATTCTGAATGAGAATTTCTTAATTTAGCTCAACCAAAAGGTGAACTTTATTGTTAATAGACACAAAAAAGCTTTTCCAAGTGTTTCCATGAAAAAACAATATATAAAAAATACACTACTGTCCTTACTAAAACCAAGTTTTGCACTTGCGCGGTTTGGCTAAAGCACAAGACCCAACAATGATGCAGGCACATGTATAGATACGTGTTTCTCTGGTTAGTGCTTTGATTTGGCTGAACTCTAAGAACTGCAAATTTGTCCCTTTATTTCTTAACAAGAATTCTTCAACCTCTGCTCAGCTCTGAGACAAAGGCTCTTTGTACTCAACACATTCAGCCTCCATTTCTTTCTGCTAGCAAGCAAACTTTAAGGATACAGAAATGAATAAAGCAGGTTCTGTGCAACCACCACAATTTCCCACAAGATTCCTGCTCCATTGTTGCTGACATGCAGAATTGGTGGTAGGAGGTTTCAGGAAACCAGTTAAAGAATTACCACTTACTTGTATCCTCTGCACAAGCCATGACCTGCCATACAGATACTCTGAATTTACTCCATTAGTCTTGTATTAACCAAGGATTTGCACAGCAGAGTATTATTTTGCTATCTATCAACGATCCACTTCACTATGCTTTAGTGATCTACTGCCCTCTTATATTCCCTACGACACGATGAGATCATGATTGGTGCAAGAGTTGGTTCTGCTGTTTTTGTGCAAGTGAATAGTTACCATATGGCTGTGAGATTTTCCAGCATGCTGACACAGAGCTTGACTACTCACTTCTGGTACATGAGGAAACAAGAATCTGTTCCATTGCTTTTATATACTACGAAGCGTTAGAGCTATTATAAAAGGATGACTTCTAACATAGCTGCTCTTAACACACCTGTAGCCAGGACAGGCGGATGTGATCCAGTTTGACATATACAAAGAATCAAAAGACCTGTTCTTCTCAACAAGAACAACTCCTGCTCAGACTGACACACACTGTCTGAAGATCATCCTTTAAAATTAGAATCATAAAATCATAGAATCATAGAATAATGCTGTATGAGAAAAATATCACCTTTCCCTGGGATGAACTCCCTCTGGAAGACTTCCTTGAGACTGCTATTCCCATGCAATAGTCTGTGAGTTGGTAAGATATATAAATGAGAAGCTCCATAAATAGCTTCAGGTGTATAGGTGTAAGCTGCTAGCTTCTCTCCTGTTACTTTGCCATCAACCTGAAAAAGAGCAGAAAATTTCCCATTGGAAGTGCAGTGGTTTTAGATTCCCCTTCCTTTTTATACATTTAACAAATCTACATCACTCTACAGAAAGAGACAGTTCTCAGTATCGGAGCCAGATGCATTCCCACTACAGGGAGTTTCCAGAATCAAACCTTGAGAAAGTTCCTTTGCAGCCTTGCCTCAATTTATCCAAAAACATCTACATTTTTTCTTTCTAAAATCATATGTAATATTACGTTGTGCTACTGAGCTAGATTCAATCCTTAGTTAAGTAACCTGAAATCCTATTCACTTTTAATATGCATGCCTTGTTTCCAAGAAACAGAAATTATGTTACCTCTGAAATCTAAAGAGGATTTCAGATGTTGCCAGTTACCAGGCTTCCCACTACACTTCTCTGGTGAAGTCAATGCTGCAACTTACATACAAGAATAATAAAAGGTGGCAGAACATTAAAACAACTGGACAAAAATTATAGGCAATAAACTTACAAGACTGCTTAAGAATTACCTCCTGGCAAATTACTATCAACAGGCTTTATATTTTAGGTCAACTAACTGTGGAGCTTATCGTGGTCTTAGAGATTTTTCTACAAAACATTTATACACCTTTTTTAGAAACAACTGTTAAACCAACTTAAATACAAAAATGCACCTAGCAGTGTACAATTCAGAGGTATTAAGAACATTTAAGCTGTCTCTATTTGAAGTTCCCCAAAATTCAGTATTTTAAAATAAGGAGTTAACTCTAAAACATTTGAGCAGAGTAAAATAAGCACAATAAAGCTTTGAAGCACAAGGGCTGAAATTCCATCAGGGTCTCTGAAAATCTCTTTTGTCATGATCATATTCAAGAAGCCTTTTGCATCCCTTAAGAAAAATGGGAAAATCTGAAGTCCTTCTGTAGATAACTATAAGCTTTTTAAGGTTTCTTTTTCCTTCCTCTCCTTTCTTTCTACCTAGACTTCTCTGTAGGTCCATCACTACCTAACTGACTGGTTTTCATCATTTTAATTATGTAGTAATTGAAATAATTATGTAGTAAATGAAATAATGGACAAATGTAAGTAAAGTGACTTACCTGAGGTCAGCCCGGATCTGACACAGAAGGTGCTGTGCAGAGGAGAGAAAGCCCAACTAGGATCCAGCTGATTTGTGCAATGCCATTTGATACCGCTCTTGGCACTACTCCCCTAAATGTCCTGGCTTTTAGTATTAGTTGGCATAAATACACACAGCCAATTTGCATCTGATGTTGCACCTGAACACAAACCCTTCCTAAAAGAGGGTAGCAGGGAGTATCTCTTAAACCCACAACTGGTGTTCTTCAGGAATCTGTGCTGGTGTGGGCATGAACGTAAATTAATCTCTTTTAGTACGTTTCAAGCTATCTAGATCTGAAAATCCATTTCCATCATACATTTTAGGGGCTGTGATTAGCCCAACCAAGACAGCTTCATTGAAATTTGACTCACCTTTAGCAAGAAGTCAAGAAAGCATCCAACACAATCACCTATCCAATTTGCTTGCATTTCTTTTATACCGTACCACTCAGGGAGGTCGGACAAAGCATCAAACATAGCCTGACGCAAAAAAAGAAAGAATGAGGACGTTCAGCTTTTGTAAGCATACAAATTAAGACTGTGGTTTTAACTGTAACTAACAGTAAAATGATAAGGTCCTGGAAAAAACATAGGATGAGGTATTCTTATACTGCTGCTGATGCAAATTCAGAGGTATTCAGAAGGGTTTAGAGAACAAGTCCTGTGAGGAGAGGCTGAGGGACCTGGGGGGTTCAGTCTGGAGAAGGCTCAGAGAGGACCTGATCCCTCCCTACAACTGCCTGACAGGAGGTTGTAGTGAGGTGGGGTCGGTCTCTGCTCCCAAGGAACAAGGGACAGGACAAGAGGAAACGGCCTCAAGCTGCACCAGGGCAGGTTTAGATGGAGCTGAGGAACAATTCCTTCCCCAGAGGGTGCTCAGGCATTGGAACAGGCTGCCCAGGGCAGGGCTGCAGTCACCGTCCCTACAAGTGTTCACACAGCGTGGAGACGAGGCCTCAGTCATGAGGTGATGTAAGCCATGGGTTAGTGGTGGCCTTGGCAGTTCTGGGGAACGGTTGGACTGGGTGAGCTTGAAGGGCTTTTCCAGCCTGGTTATTCCATGATTCACAAAGTCAGCAACGCGAAACCTCCAAGTTCCTCATATTCCACAGAGTAGGAGAAGGATTTGTGTTCTAAATGTCTGGACAAAAAAACCCAACCAGAAAACAAAAAAACAATGAAGAAACCTATCTGCATGGCAACGGTCAATTAGAGTGGCAGAATTCTGTAGGCTCTGCCACTTCCTCCAGTATTTATATTAAACACACATATACTAACTTGTCGCTGTGAAAAAAATTGAGATGATTTAAGGCAAAAACTTGAGGTTTCAAAGTTGTTTCTACTTTATTTTGTTAAAAAAAAAGATAATTTTTCAGTTATTTGGATGATTTTTGAAAAGTAAAATATGAAAAAATATTGTATAAAATCAATTTAGCAAGAACAGGGACTCTGCAAAGACTAGCCTTACAGATTCCGATTTGAGGACTCAGCTGACTGCATAAAATACCCATAACACCCATTTACAGGTATGCACAGAAAATACTAACATTTCCAGATAGATTTTTCCAATGAATCTGCCTACAGATTCACTTGGGTAACCATAGCAACTAAGTATTTTGGCTTAAACATCTTAAATGCACACACAACAATTTGTATAACAACGCCATCAGTTAAGGCACTGCACTTGAATCTAAATAGCTGCTAGAGCATTTCAGATGTACTTCACAGTTTAAAAAGGGGGTCATGGCAACTTTCTTACTTCACACAACCAAAATGCTTTCTGCTAGGTGTTTAAATCACAGCCAATATTTTGCCCTTTGAAATGAACCCATTGCCAATGGTAAAGTGCAATGTGAGCCAACACTGCTTGCTTTGTTTGCATTTTGTATTTCAAGAGCTGGCGCAGTAACAATAAAGAAATCAAAGCAAATTCACAGAAGATTTGGACACAACAGATATCTAAAAATAGTGTGTGTAGGAATGAAACACTGACTCCTTTAACACAGGAGATGACTTCACAGCCCATTACTGATCACAAAAGTCCTTGTTATTATTTGACTAGTAGTTAAGCATTGCAAATGAAGATTTACCCTTACTTTTTATTCAGGTTGTGAGATATAGGAAAAACCATGAAATGATAAATGGGTGAAGGAGAGGAACACAGATGACTAACAATGTCATCAATATGCAGTATAAATAGGTTAAATAGTTACAACAATAATTTGTGGATGCTCCAAGCAGAAAGTGAAGTGTATGCCTACACATTCAGCCATTATTGCCAGCTGGTGACCTGCATGAAGAATGAAGGGTTAGCAAATTCACTAAGTGTACTTTAAGTACCTTCAACATCTGAGCCCAGCTTGGATAAAAATGCTTTCTACTACTGCAGCATCCTGAGCCTTCAGGTGCCTGAAAATAACTGTAGAAAAGGTACTACACACACATTCATGGTAAGCCCAACCAACCGAGGAAAAAGAGAAGCAAGGCCCATAAAGAACCTAACTGTTGTACTCATTTATCATTAGAAGCACAAATATGTGAAGTCTCTGAACAGCAAAGGCATTCAAGAAAAGTTGTACTGGTGAACAGAACAGGCAGCACAGTCAGAAAACATGCATCTGAAGTACCTTGGCTGGCTGTGTATGAAGAATCAAAGCATCGGGAAGGATTTAGAAAGTTTTTATCTTTATTATGAATGGACCTAGTGTGAGACCTGGATTTCTTCTCCCTAGATGGTGGTGGAAATTTGTTCACTTGAATCTGAGGCTCAGGAAAAGGGTCACAGAATCATAGAACAGTTAGGGTTGGAAAGGACCTTAAGATCATCCAGTTCCAATCCCCTGGCCTTGGATAGGGACACCACTAGACCATGTCGCCCAAGGCTCTGTCCAGCCACACCTTAAACACTGCCAGGAATGGAGCATTCACAACTTTCCTGGGCAACCCATTCCAGTGCCTCACCACCCACACAGTAAAGAAGTATTTTGTTATATCTAAGCTAATCTTCCTCTGTTTAAGTTTGAACCCATCACCCCTTGTCCTATCACTACAGATCAAAGATTAGGGTCAAAGATGAACTTTTGTATTTCCTTGGGAATAGCTTTCTCAATCTGTACTTGAAGTCTCAACACAAAGAAAGCTCACATGGAATAAAAACTCCACCCAGATAAAACAGGAAGTTGATACTTCCACTTCAGAGAGCATAAAGCCCTAAATTTTGTTGAAGAACCAATGGTGTGGAAGCTACACTGTTCCATCACAATCAAAAGTTGAGCTCATAACAAAATCCAGTGTTTAAATAACATGGAAAATTTTTTAAGTTACAGAAAATCAAAGAGGGTATGAAATAAAGTAAACCAGAAGGTCCAATGAATCTTCACTGCTTATGCCATGCCCATAAGTCCAACAGGTTGACTAAGTGAACAAGTTTCTAGTTCAGTGATTGCACAGCTAGACACCTAAAATATGCAGAAGAGCACTTGATGGTACATATGGGATGACAACGTGTGAATGCAGAATTAGTTCACCCACCTTTAATTTATGCTTTTTGATTTCTTCGAAACTTAATCCCATACCAATTACTTAGATTTCAGGAATTATAATTTTTATATACATGCATACCCAGGGATAGTCCACGCATATTTATGGTAGTGATAGGACAAGGGGTAACGGGTTAAAACTTAAACAGGGGAAGTTTAGACGGGATATAAGGAAGAAATTCTTTACTATGAGGGTGGTGAGGCACTGGAATGGGCTGCCCAGGAAAGATGTGAATGCTCCATCCCTGGCGGTGTTCAAGGCCAGGCTGGACATTGCCTTGGGTGATACGGTTTAGTGTGAGGTGTCCCTGCCCATGGCAGGGGTGCTGGAACTGGATGATCTTAAGGTCCTTTCCAACCCTAACTATTCTATGATTCTATATTATTATTTAACTACATATTACACAAACATGTAAGTATATTGAAGACCACATTCAGCTTGATAAATACTTCTGGATGAAAAGTCACCTCTTTTAAGTTACAGCATAAGGTCCCCAAACTGTATTCTCATACCTTTGCATAAGCTGTAGTCTTGATAAACCACTGTTTGAGGTATTTCTGTTCCACTTTTGCTCCTGAACGCCATGAGCAACCGTTGTCATCCACCTGCTCATTAGCTAGAACAGTCTGATCCACTGGATCCCAATTCACCAAGGCCTAAAAAATGTTGCAGGAAGAATTAATATTTTCAGCAGCTATTTCAAACTTCAGATACCAAAAGAATGATCCAGAAACAGCCCTTGGGCCTCTGAATTTTCTGCATTTTTCATAACATCCATTTAAACTTTTTACACTTGCCTCTCTTTTATCTGTGACCTACCAGTAATATCACACCATACCTTTTATAAAAGGCTTCTGAAAATTCACTGGGAAATTACAAACAATCAATATATTCTACTATTACTATTTTCTCGACCTATTTTTTAGAATTTCAGAAAACACAGCTTCTTCAGTAATGCTACAACACATTATGAAATTGGTGCTCCAGCATGTTATGCCATTAACTATTGAATCTTTCTGCAGGCTGCCATTTAAGATCTCTGAAGACACCCTGCCTACAAAAACAGGAGAAGTACCTCAGTAACACCCTTCTATTCCAAATGCCATCTTTCACCATCAGTTTCTTTTGCTGGGTTCAGAGAATAATTACAGTACATCCCTGATTACATCCTATCAGGTTTCCTGGTTTCTACAGAATACAAATGAAATGTCAAGGCATATTTAAGAAATTTTAGTTTCTATTTTAAGTTAGAAACATTCATTAAATTTCAGCTTCATTTAGGCACAGCTGTTAAGGTATTTTGGAACTGCATTGCCTTGGCTATGCAGAGAGCTCATTGGAACGCTCATTTAACGTCTTTGTTTCACCTCCTCCCTAAGAAGTTAGCTGAACCCTTCCCTTTTCAGATAGCCTGATATATGTAATTTAGAAAATATTACAAGGTAAATAATTTCTTAATGTACTGCTAACAGATAAACAGCTGTGATGGCCTGTAACTTCTAATATTTCCATAATATTTTAGAGATCACAAATAGGTTCCAGGAATTGGATAGTTAGGCACAAAATCTCCAGTTATCCTATCAATTTTGAGACTATATCACACTAATGTTACACAGTTAAATAATCTCACTGCTGAAGAGACCCCTAATGATCCCATTATCCTATATGCTTTCACGGGAGGGAAGTCGTGATCTAGTATAATCCGTGTTAAAGCCATGAAATAAACTAACAGAGCGATATTTGGATCCCACACTTCAATATAAATCACCAACAATAAATCTTTCTGATTTGACTTGCTACAACACCCATTCATGTTAGTTACATGTAAAATTTAGTTACATATATAATTCAGTTACATATAAAATTAATCCCATTTTGCAGAGATTTAAAACCAGTAGAGGAAAATCCACTTAATGAATGTGAATGGATGATCCAGAAGTGAGCCACTGACATGAGTGATTTGCATTAGTGTACCTGTAAAGTACGGTCAAAGTTTGTACCTACCTCTTTTTGATACACTATCCCAGCTTCAAAAAGCTTGAGAAAGAGATACTGTGTCCATTTGTAGTACTCTGGTGAGCAAGTGGTCAGCTCCTGTAGAAATAAAGTACAATAAAAATCCCTGGAACTATTCTTAACTATTTTCTTACAGCATTTTAACTTAATTAACATTATGTTAACACTCCTGAGAACACATAAATGTTTGTTTGGGTATGTATTTATGTACAGCCACCATTTGTCTAATGTCTATAATGAGTGATATTCACCTGCATACAAAATCAGAGAACATGGGCTTTGTGTGGGTGTCCTGGGTTCAGCAGTAGCAGTCATGTTTCTCCTCCTTGGTAGCTGCTGCAGTGCTGTGTTTTGACTTTCGGCTCGGGAACAGAGCTGATAGAGATGTTTTGGTTTGGCCAAGGACTTTGTGAGCCTCATGCTCTGCCAGGGAGGAGGGGAAGCCAGGAGGAAGCAGAGACAGGACACCTGACCCAAACTGACCAAAGAGGTATTCCATACCACAGCACGTCATGCCCAGGATGTAACTGGGAGTTAGCCGGAAGGGCTGGGAGACTGCAGGGTTGGAGGAGGTATCGGTCGGAGCTTGGTCGGGCTTGGGGGCGAGTTATCGGTCAGCGGGTGGTGAGGTGTTGTATTCTGTTCCCTTGTTATTTCCTTTATCATTATTATCATTGGTGGTAGCAGTAGTGATTTGTGTTATACCTTAGTTACTAAACTGTTCTTATCTCAACCCGTGGGAGTTGCATTCTTTTGATTCTCCTCTCCGTCCCTCCGAGAGCAGGGGGAGGGCGAGAAAGGGGGGGAAGTGAGCAAACGAATTACCTGACTGGGTTTAAACCACGACAGTTCTTTTTGGCGCCCAACGTGGGGCACGAAGGGTTGAGATAACGACAGATCTGACAGGATTATTAGTCACTCTTCACAATGACGATTTATTGGCTCTCAGAGTTGTTTCTCTTGATCTCACAGCTTCAGAATGTTGTAACTTACGTAGAGCCGGTATTTGCTGTGTTAGTGTTTATCAAGTATGGGGCCTGGGCTAAGGTTCTCGTCTCACTGTGCTTTATGGCAATGGCTTGTAATACGGGTGGGCTCCAGCAGCAGGGCGGGACGGACGTGGCCGTGGACTTGTACCTGGCCGTCCGGCTGCTCTTCACCGTCCTGGCCCTCGCCCTACTCTCCATCTTCGTGAGGCTGCAGGGAGCTGAGGGGGAGCGGCCCCGGGAGCCGGCGGCAGCCGAACCGGCCCGGGAGAGCGGCCCCGGGGACCAAGCGGCGGCGGGAGCGGGGCCGGAGGCCGCGAGGGGACGGCTGCCGGTGGAGGAGGTCGGGGAGGTCGAGGAGCAGAAGGAAGCGGCTGCCGAGCAGCGGGAGAAGGCGGCGGAGGAGCCGAGCCCCGCGGAGGAGCCGAGCCCCGCGGAGGAGCCGAGCCCCGCGGAGGAGCCGAGCCCCGCGGAGGAGCCCAGCCCCGCGGCCGAGCCCAGCCCCGCGACGGCCGAGAGCATGCCCCGGCAGCCACCCGCCGAGCCCCAGGAGGATGCAGGAGACCACGCAGCATTTCCCATCAAGGCAGAGGAGGAAGAGCTGGACTCAGGAAAAGAGAAGCCGGTGGTGGGAGAGCCGGCAAGCACAGCAGCTACACCAGCCCCAGTGACAAGCACAGCAGCATCAACTGAGAGTTCTGAAGGTTTCGAATGGCCTTTGGGTATCCTTGGGACCTGCCTGCTGATTGTGATGGGGATCAGCATGTTGGCACACACACAGGCTGTGTTCTACCCACAACCATTTTGTCTGATCTCAAAAGTTAAGCAGAGTCAGGTTTGGGTCTTGTCTGGGGTTAGACGACAATATAGGGGGACCAAGAGGTTTTCCCCAAGGCTGGACAGTCATGAGTGGCAGGGTGTGTGGGACAGTATGGGCAAGTATCTAGTCCACTGGGCCCCTCCAGTGCTTTGGAAGCGTCGGAGATGGAAGGCAGCTGTATGGAGTCCCCAGCAACAAGCTGCAGAAACTGCTTAAGGGGACAGTGAATTATTTTAAGCCTGGTGGGCCCATGGCACTTCAGGCCATCAGAGCAGAGATGCAACACAGAGATGGACTCATGATCGAGGGGTGGACTTAACAATGGACACTATTGCCCAGGTTATGCACGAGTGTGAACACTGCACACAGTCTCTCCTGCTCTGGAAGACTGTTACAAGAGATGGAGCCTGACATGGACCAGATGGACGCAGCAGCTTTATAGGGACTGGTCCATGCACTAAGATAAGAGTGCACCGAGATAAGAGTGATGGTATATTGAAAATGTGGGATCTGAGCATGACGTGAATGGTATGGAATAAGGGGTGGATAATGTCCTGGGTTCAGCAGTAGCAGTCATGTTTCTCCTCCTTGGTAGCTGGTGCAGTGCTGTGTTTTGACTTTCGGCTCGGGAACAGAGCTGATAGAGATGTTTTGGTTTGGCCAAGGACTTTGTGAGCCTCATGCTCTGCCAGGGAGGAGGGGAAGCTGGGAGGAAGCAGAGACAGGACACCTGACCCAAACTGACCAAAGAGGTATTCCATACCACAGCACGTCATGCCCAGGATGTAACTGGGAGTTAGCCGGAAGGGCTGGGAGACTGCAGGGTTGGAGGAGGTATCGGTCGGAGCTTGGTCGGGCTTGGGGGGCGAGTTATCAGTCAGCGGGTGGTGAGGTGTTGTATTCTGTTCCCTTGTTATTTCCTTTATCATTATTATCATTGGTGGTAGCAGTAGTGATTTGTGTTATACCTTAGTTACTAAACTGTTCTTATCTCAACCCGTGGGAGTTGCATTCTTTTGATTCTCCTCTCCGTCCCTCCGAGAGCAGGGGGAGGGCGAGAAAGGGGGGGAAGTGAGCAAACGAATTACCTGACTGGGTTTAAACCACGACAGTGGGTTTGATGTGCAAAGAGAAGTTTACCTGTTAACATGGAATCTAAAACTTCTACAAAATCAATGTGGATAAAGATATAAGAACAGAAGATGAATGGAAATAATCACAGCTGCCTCACCTAGGAAATAGCAAATCTGTTTGGGGGGGTGGACTAGATGACCTTTGAAGGTCCTTTCCAACCCAAACTATTCTATGATTCTAAAACTAGAAAGAAGTTGCCTTAGCCAGGTTGCCTCTGTTGCTCAGCAGTGAAAAGCAGATGGCAGCTTGGAGCAGGCTGCAGAGAGCAAGCAGACCTACAGCTAAGGCAATACATACAGGAGGATAGCAGAACAGCTCTGAGGAGCCCCGGCTCCTGATGGAGACAGTGTGTGTAGCAGAAAGGGTGGAGTACGGGGTAAGACTCTAAACTTCTAGGGTGAAAGACTTGCGAAGGATATAGAATCACAGAATCAACTGGGTTGGGAAAGACCTTTAAGATCATCCTTTAAGTCCAACCATTCCCCAGCACTGCCAAGGCCACCACTAACCCATGGCACTGAGGGCCTCATCTACACAGTGTGTGAACACTTGCAGGGATGGTGACTCCACAACTGCCCTGGGCAGTCTGTTCCGATGCCTGAACACCTTTTCTGTGAAGAAATCTAATAGAGATCTACCATAGAGGAATGGGCTCCTTCCAGCATATATTTCCTAAGTACTAACATAATGAAGGAGTGCATTAAGCAACACCAATGAAATGAAATTAAAAACAAGCTCCCATTTTGTATAACAGGTTAATTAGACTAACCCATATAAAAAGTGTTTTTCTTTCATTTTTCAACCAGCATTAGTGGATTTGTTTGCATGGCCACAGTATCTTGCAAGCCACTGCTTTAGCGCCACGCAAGTATAGAATAATCATAAAAACATGCCTTACCTCAAAGAGTTCACTTTTAAGATAAATATCTACAAAGATGCTTGAGCTAGCCCAGATGCACTACAACTGAGGCAGTAAGATGTTCTGCCCAGCCTAATTAGCCTTGCAAAGAAAAGGCTTTACCAGCCTGGAAAATTCACTTCGCTACAGCTTAGCCATTCTGCTTCCAAAGGTAGGTCTTTCATGGCTAGCTCAAGCATCTGTGCATTTAGAGACCACATAATACAGATATATTTCAGACATCATACAGTTTTTGCAATGAAAAAACGCATCTATTTCTAATGGTTACCATTCAGGTCACACTTACTTAATAAGGCACGCTTTCTAGGTAGCATAACTCACAGCTAATTTTCCAAACTTCTTTGTGTTTTGGGGAACACTTTTTAGCCGTTTCAAAATTTTACTTTTCCAAAACATTAACTACCTACCCCTATTTCAATTTCACTACCGTTTAAATGGGGTTGTTGTAAAGCATCAAGGCACTTCTCACAAGTATTCAGAAATCAAAGTTAATTAACCAAAATATGGTTCACTAGAAAAGTGAAGGAAGCCTCAAAGAAAAGGCATAGACTTGACAAGGGGCTTTTCTTTATGTACTTATTCAGTACTGCCAGCTCTAAACCTCTTCTGAGTGGAAGGGTTAAATAAAAGTTACTTTTCTTGAAAGGCAATCTATAACATTCAACTCTGGTGTGTTCCATAATACAGCCCACAAGTATGATTTCAGTAGTGAAGTATTGCTGTTTTACACATACAGAAAATCTGAGATACCAACAGTTTTAAATATAAGAAAATAATTGTCAAGAATGTGTGCAGTGACCCTTCCTCAACAAATCTTTTCAGAGCAGCTTTTTGGCTACCAAGAAAATTAAAATCTTACTAAAAAATCTTGACATATATATGATACGTTAAAATATAGTTTTTTAGATGTAAGATTCACCCTCAAGATTAAAGAAAACAGCTGGCAGGTCTCAGAGTGCCAGAAAACTAATCCTTTTCCTTTTCAGATCTACAATACTGCTATAAAATTCCAAGATTAGCATCCCTAACACTCTATTCAGAAGCATATTAAGGTGATAAGCAGCAGTTATTGCTGAGAATGTAAAGGTAGTTTGATTCACTTTGATACTGTAAATGAGGTAACCCAACAATTGCTTAAAAATTGATATCTTTTTATCTTGAAAATTATATTAGCTTATGTCTAATGACATTAGCTTGTATTTGGTAAGGTTTTAAGATGAACACCTGATTCTCAGGCACTAATGTATTTAGATAAAATTTGTATTTTCCAGAATGGTCATGATAGGAACACCTACAAAAATGCAGGCTTATGATCCAAATTCAGAATAACAGAACCAAACCACCACTTCAAGTTACTAGCTTTCAACTCTTGAGTATATTCTAAATACAGGCACATAGAAAAAAGCACTCCTCAAAACACATACCCCTTAAACATATGCCGTTTCATACATTATCTATTCAGACTACTGCTTACCTTCTAAGACAGAACACTGCTACTTTGAAAGAGCTGAAAACGCAACACAAATGAAAAACTGAAATTAAAGATTCTCCTAACCCTTGACCTTCTCAGGTGATACCAGTGTGTCCAAAGCTGTAAAAAGCTTGAGATAAGACCTATTTTACAGTTTGACAACTTAAACTGGTCACTTTCAAAGGCTTCTATATTGCCATATGTAAAATAGTGAAACTGAATGCTTTTCAATGTTCCATCACACAATAAAATAAAGCAGAATCCCTTAGAAAAGAAAATCTTACCCTTTCCCATGTAAAAGACAGACCTAGCGCATCAAACTGTTCTCTCATGTGTTGGATATTGCTGCAAAATAATAATACAAAATTAACTTAAAACACTTCTGCTGTGATTATAATCAGATGCTTATAAAGTTCTGAGAAATCAAAAGCACTAATTAACCTCTAAACAACACTATTATCTTACTAGAAGTCACACTCAAGGAACTGCCAGAATACTCAAAACTTTTCAAAGTCCCTAGTGTATTCTAGTTCAATTTCAATGCTGTGTATTATACAAGACAACCATTTCTCTTCTCTTGATCTGAGCGTAACTGGAAAGCAAATATAGTATCACAGTTTGAGGGAAACATTCCTGAAGCAGCACTTCTCATTATTTTTAATTACCTGTACTGCAGTTGAGTCCTATGAAATCTTCACAATGCAATAGGCTGCACTTTCACCATCACCTTAATCCTGCTCTATTCTGACAGTGCTAGCCTGGCTATATTTTACTTTGGCTCTGGTGTTTGTGTGCCTATGAGACGAGTGGAATCAGCTTCTTCGTCAACTGAAAACATGCCCTACATAAGGTGCTCCATAAAATCCTCCCCAGTTTTCCTGCTTCCTTCTGATTAACAGGCTGATCAAGCCAATACAGTGGCTACAAAAACAGCAAAGCCAACGCAAAGGAGGTGGTGGGAACATGTGTGCTGGGAGGTGACAAGGAAGCCATAAACTCCTGGTGGCAGCACAGCCATGAACTTAAGTCAACTACAAAACCGTAGGGATAGAGCTTACCCCATATGGGTTACATTAAAATGCAAAACAAGATACATCAGAACATACAGTGAAGCTTTAGCTTGAAAGTGTACTAAAGGCGGTTTACCAGTTTGCAGTTTTTGGGGTATTAACCAGCGAGCTGCTGTGAATTGCTTAACATTTTTTATAGACTTTTAACTTTCTACTAAAATGCATTATGTCAGGTAAAGCATCACCTAGCCTCACAGTGGCTAATTTGACAGTCATGAAGCCCAGCATTTAATTCTCATCCACCACAAACTTGCACTGCTGAGTAACTGTAACTGAGTAATGCAAGCATCCAGCACTAACAGCCACAGAGCCCCATTTACACAAGACCTGCTGTACACCTCTCCTGGTATGCATACCAGGAAATCCTCTTAATGGACTCACAGCTTCCACTGGGAGAAGCCATCCTTTCAGTAGTACTGCTTATATTAAAGTCCCATTCAAAATGAACTGTACCAATAATAAAAATAATTCAAATTTCAATGTACTTTCAAACTTCTGCCACTATATTAACTCTTAATAACAGAAGTTTCTGTATTTTCTATAAATAACTCAGTCTTCAACGTAGTTTATGGGCTGGGGTTTTTTTCTTAACTTTGAGAATATAAGAAGTAATAGTCAATTTGAGCATTTTAAATCTCCTCTTGAGAAAATTAGGATGCTCTGAAATTTGGTTGCTCACTCCTGGAATAACTAAGCTCAAAGGCTTACAGTGTGCCTCCTTTTACAGGGGTGGCTGGCTCTGCACCAGGGGTAACCAGAGCATATCAGACTGCTATCACACCATCACAGTTCCACGTTCAGTTCAGTCCTCCCTGCTGCAGGCATGAGAAACATTCAGGACAGGGGCAGTGGAGAAGACAGGAGACAGCAGTTACTACAGAGGTCAGAATTTAAACTGCCTGCGTGGTGAACCAACTCCCTTAGCACAATCAAAATGCAAATAGGTATGTAAATAATTTTCTATTTGGATGTTATTATAATCGGTCCCAACAATGATATGCTAACTTTTCTCAGTCTGTTGCTATAATATATTGTTATCTAGCTTAAAACTAGACTATCACTCTCTTCAGGACTAAGGAAATTTTCAATGCAAGATTTTCTTCCAGTATAGAAGACCTTGTACTTTTAACTACTACCTGAACTACTTTAAGTGCATGGAACAATGCACACTCATTTACAAGAAAAGAGCAAAACACGACAGCACAGAGAACAGCAGAAGAGAATCAGCTCAGGCTGTGCCCTGCCACATGCTTTTTTGATATGACCTAGACAAACTGGTAAGATGAAACAGGCTGAGCTGATATGGTTTTCTGCTATTGCAGTCTCTGCCCCACATGCTCACTGCTTTTCTTTTGAGCCAATTCAACTCAGTCAGCTGTGCGTGGTGACTCTGCAGACTCTCTCAAAAGAAAGAAAAACAGGGTTTTGTGTCTTGATAGTAACTGGTTCTCACACACGCTCTTATCTAAACCATAAAGGAAATATTTAAATCAGCATAACTAACTCAGAATTTGTGTGTGATGCACATATGCGTTCTCCCTAAATTAAGTCAATTGCCATCCTATTTTTGTTGGAAAAGTATCAAGTATCTTGATGTGGGACCAGAAGCACTATCGAAGAAGGAAATGGATAAAGATCCAGAATGTTACCACAGCCACGTTACTGCATCCAGAGCACGACAAAGGGCTTCCCTTAAGATCGGTTTCCGAGCCATTTATAAAAACTATTAATTTAAATCAATATTGGGGGAACATAACACTGAATTCTGCTTATCATTTTCCAAAACCCAGTTTCAAATGCAAACTATCCTTTTTCTCTTTTGCATGGTACTGAAACTGCTAATAAACCTAACCACATGGCTCAATTTTCAACTGTGTATTCCACACTAAGATTTACCTCATCATAATGAAATTCTGATTTATTTCTTACTTGCTGATTTGGGTGTTTGGGAAATGTCACTCTTTCAATATTCTACGTTCTTACGATTTAAAATCCACTGAGATTAAAACCTTAAAAATCATCCTGATACATTTATTTTTCAAAACGGATTCCTCTGCAAAGTCCCATAAAACACTGGTAAACAATCCTGCTTCTTTCTGTACTGGATTTCTTCTACTCCTACACTGGTTTTGCTCTGTTTTGTTGGTTTATGAGGGCCACAGTACAGGTATTCAGTGGAAACGTCGTATTACTTAAATTCATTATAAACTACCTTTGTGTCCAGCTTGCAGGGTGAAGCCCATGTTCAACCGCAGCATTTTCTGCTGGTAAACCGAATGCATCCCACCCCATTGGATTTATCACCTGTCAGCAAAAAGGAAATACACAATCACACAGGCCTCCAAATAATGTACAGTGGCTTGCAGCCAAATAAATGGTATTGAAAGAGATATACCTCTTTCCTATGTAAGTGCATATTATATAGGAAAATAATGTAGCAATTCAGTAAGTATTCAAAAAACCTGTTTAATAGGCAAGGAAAGAAAGGCCAGTACTTAAGATGCTGTCTTTAGACGCATATATATTCGATACACGATAAAAACGATCCCATTTCTTACACCTACAAATGTGCTATAAACTTAGTACTTATGATTAAAGTTAGCCAAGTTTAACAATAGCAAAAGGTGACCGAGTAACATTTTACCCCTTAAAAATGTATTTACATAAACCACTTGTTCTTTGGTTGCATGTAAGCAAGCAAGCACTAACCAAGCAAGGCTGGGCAATACTAATCTCATAAGCTATCTCCATGTGAAAATCCTGTCCATTTCAGAAGCACAAGAGCTCCTTTTGTCACTGGTTTGAATTATTTTTATTCTTCTTTGCCACAACCTTCTAATCTTCTGTCTTCCAACAGATTATTTCATTCAGAATATTTTACAGACATCTTTACAAAGGTGCTCTAGGCACCAACTCTGTGTAAATGCAACAGGATTTAACAGATGCGACTCTGCAGCATTCTCATTTTCAATACTGAGTTAAAACGAAACTCTGCTGGTGCAGCAACAAAACCAAAGGTATTAACCTGTGATCAACTGTGATTCAAGCCAGGGTCCATGCACAGCACATACATGATGTATACATCTAATTGAAATCGGAATGCTATTCTCTCTCACGAGTTTTCCCTATTATCAGACAGATTATTGTTCCTCTTATCAGTGTCAGGAAATATGACTCCCTAACTCCCTGCTTTCCAACGTTATAAGTGCTACATGGAAAATCTCATTTGGAGCCTAAACCACTTGTGAACACCCCATTGAAGCACACACACCTCTCCCTCCTCCCACCAGTAATCAAAACTATTGGCATAAAAGAGAAAAAAAAGACAGGTCAACTTCATGTGAACTAAAAATCTCAACAGCATTTTTTTAAGGGCACACTGAAATACCAGTTTCTGCAGTTCAGCTCTTCTTCACCATTACTGCTGCTGGTGACCTGTTTCTGGACAGAAACAATGACACAAAGCAGATTTTCTTTTCCATGTATAATATGTATTTTCTCTTATTTGAACTCCCTTTGTTTAGACAAATGCCCTACACTCGCACCCCTACAAATGCTTTCTTTTACTGCAAACTGATGCACATTGAGATTAATTTTTCTAAAATTTGGCTTCTGAAGATCCCCTGGATACAGATAAGCAGCCAAAAGCAAGACACAGTCTCATTTCTCATGCTCGTGAGCAAAAGGATGTGGGAAGAACAGCTTCATTAGCAGCTCCAGACTCCACAAAAGGGCTGACTGATGCTCCAGACAGCTCATATGCAGACATTTTTCACATCAATGCCTGCACAAGTTATCTGCTCACACAGATCTTCCCAATTCTAGCATGTATGTTAAAAATATCACGCAGTGTATTCACTTATCACATTCAAAAGGCAGGTCAATTGAACAACCAACAGCATTCTTCAAGTTAAAGAACTGAAGAAGTATACTAATGCAGGTTTCAATCAGACACCCGAATGCGAAGAGACATTAAAAATACCCTCAAATTAATCTCCGAGACAGATCTATTTATGTAGTTGCTATAGAGATGGAAGAACAGGCACAGTGGTTTAGAAAATGATTTCAAATTTATTGTCTCTTTTACTACACCTACATGATGTGTGACATGATCCTGGTCATCTCTTCCAATACCTAAAGGGGTCTGCAAGAAAGCTGGAAAGGGACATTTTACAAGGGCATGTAGGGACAGGACAAGGGGGAATCATTTTAAATTGAAACAGGAGATTTAGATTAGACATTAAGAAGAAAATCTTTACTATGAGGATGTTGAGACACTGGCACAGGTTGCCTGGAGAACCTGCGGCTGCCCCATCCTGGCAGTGCTCAAGGTCAGGTTGGATGGGCTTGGAGCAACCTGGGCTAGTGGAAAGTGTCCCTGCCCTTGGCAGGGGTTTGGAACTGGATGAGCTTTAAGGTCCCTTCCACCACAAACCATTCTGTGATTCTATAATTCTGTGATTTGACTTGTAGCAATCATGACAAAAGGTTTCCCTCCCAGTTGGCACAGAGGTGCAGGACATCCCTCTGAGTCTGGCAAAGGACATCAAGCAGTTCTCAAGAGCAGAAGAGGTGAAAGAAGTTGACTTCTGTGGTGCCTCGGTTTTCTCTTGTCAGCTACACATTTCCCCCACCACGGTCCCACCCAGATGGCAGCGGGATCTTCAGTCTCAACACTATGCTGAACATCAACAGACTCAGGTAGGTAATACAGCATCAGTTCTATCATTGGAGACAGCTTCTAACAAAGCATTATCAACAGCGAGTTCTGAACACCACTTGCTCTTAAAAAGTCTGAAATGTCAATATTCAAAGCTCCACAGGTCATTATCGATGCATCTGTAGCACAAATTCCAACTAAACCTTCACATTCATGGATTTTGAAAACACTAATTTCCTGACCAATTATGCTATTAAAACATCAAAAACCCACCCAGTCCTACAAATGATCTTTTCTTACCTGCATCCCTCTCATTTTCTGGAATCGAGCTATTGCATCACTGATAGTGTAGACACGAACATGGCCCATGTGAAGCTTTCCAGAAGGATATGGGAACATAGAGAGCACATAAAATTTTGGTCTTGATTTCTAGAAAGAAATTTTAGAAAGTTGTAAGTACATGAACTTGCATTTCACTTGACTAAATACAACTGCACATTATAAACCACAAGGTACTCTGAAGAAAAACAAGGTTCTGCTACACCCTTCATCAGATCAAGTTCTTTAGGGATGGAGATGGAGATGTTTTACCAGACTTTGCCGTCATCTCATATATTCATATGGCACTTGAAAATTATGTTTTTAATCAATCTTTACTCAACAAAAGATTAACAGAACTGCAGCTTAAAAAAAATCACCATTCCCTACCATAGCATCTGCAACTGATTTTCTATGTGCTCTTAGTCTGTCCCACCAAAACAGGAAAACATGACAGATTATATTCTTTAAGTATAGTTTAAATAAGTGGTTTACTTTGTATTTACAACAAATATGGGAGCTTGCTCCTGGCCAATTGCTTTTCGTCAGCTGAACCACAGTAATCCACTGACTAAATCATGAACATCCATTGAAGTGAAATCCTTCAGAGCCACTACACATGCTCAGCTCCAGAGAAGTATTACAAGCACTACCTTGCATAGTGTAAAGAAAGTAAAAATTTCATTTAGATAGGTTTAAGTTATACAGAAATCAAATGTAATGTCTCTCACATAAGTTATTCCTAATGCATCTTGATTACCATTGAATTTATCATCAATACATGCTTGAAAAGTTCCTATTTTTCTTAAGTTAATAATGAGGGGAAAAAAAGCACCTTTTAGCATTTTGAAAAGAAGTCTATTTATATTTTATATATAATATATATTTATATATATATTTATAAATGTTTCTTCTTTATCGCTTTTCTCCAATTCTAGCAAAATCAGAAATAATGTGAAAACTTGACTGCAGCACTACACACTGCCTGCCTCTTAATACAAGATGTTATTACATCTCCTTCAACTGTAAGGATAAAACAAAAGTATCATTAAAAACACAATTTAAACTTCTCAGATGTACGATATCTGTGCATTCGCACGTTGTCAGATATTACACACAGAAACCTAAATTAATGCTTTCCCTGCTACTTTATGCATGCACACTATTTTCATCTCAGTTTTCCTCCTCAGAAAAAGCAAACCCCTTTTCTGTCTTTGATGCTTTGATATGCCGGGTTTTTGTTGTAAGGGGAGCATACCTCAGGAAAGAATAAATAAAGATGAAGGGAGGCACAAAAATACTTTAATACCTATGGGAGTGAGCGTAATTGTGAAGGCAAAAAGAGTCAGAGACTGGGATTACCATTGTTTTCAAGATTTTTTATTGCATGGGAGAGCTTTTTCTTTCCTGCAAGTCACTTACTATTCCTAAAACACTATAAACCACAAAATATCCTTAAAAAATCATCTTCCCTTAATATGGATTTTAATGAATGACAGTGTGCAGTGTAATAGAGTTGGCATAACCATTAGGAACAACACCTTGAGAAAATTGCTTACAGAGGTTACAAACACAGGTATACTAAACGAAGAAAGAATTGATTACTTGAACACTTCCTAAATTTACAGGTTTATACTTTACTTATCATCATGGTTTTCCCCAAGTTTTTTTTAGTTATTATTTCTCCACCTATTTCATCAACTGTTTTTAGTAATCTACTATTATATGAAAGTATTTTCCCCTGAAACATAACATACATCTTAGCATCAGAAACTGTAATAAGTAAGTTTCAATTAACTTCATTCTGAGAAAACAAAAATACCAAATATGTAATTTCCAAATATCTCATAATACTTACATCAGTTTCTGAAATTCTGCAGAACTGTTCCTTTATTCGTGGGAGCCACCAATTTTCAACTCTTTTCCTTGTCTCCAATCCATAGTTTTTTTCCCATTTCCCCGTCTCGCTGTAAATAGTTCTGACACAAGCAGGAACCAGTCTGCTCTGCCATTTAATTAATCCCATGAAGCCATTTAATTGTCTCTTCAAACATGAGGAACAAGCACCAACTGTCTGACAAACCGACTGCATTCTTAAGGTTATGATTTCTGAAAAAGACAAAAACATGTATTTTAGTCAACAATATATAATAGGAATTAAGTGGTTATTACAGTTACAAGAAATCTGGCAGCTGTGAAACATTTTAGCTTGATTTAGATTAGTTGTCTGTTTTTTATGCTATGTGCATTTTATCACCATATGTCTGAACAATAAAAGCATTTATTCTTTTAGCCAAGAGAATTAACTGTGCCCCTTGAATGGAACAAAACTGTTCTGTTAGATGTCTTCTCTAATAAGGGACCAATATTGCGTTCAATCTCCCCTAAGAGCAGGATCAGTTAGTTGAAGGTGCTCAGCATCAGGAAGATGAACAGAAGAAGATGACTGACGGTGTTAGTAAAAATTCGGAATCAAATAGAGAGAAGGGGAAGTTGCATGAAATTATACTGAAAATCTACTGAATTTGTCATCATTGAAAAGAGATGGGGGGAATGACTGTAATTAGTAGATTTCAACTAGACAGTCTAAACTGACTTTTGCTAAAGCTTCCTCTTTCAACTAAAACAAAAAAACAGCTAAAAGAACTCCTCAAATGCTTTAGAGCGAGTCTTCTGAAATAAAACTACTCAATGTGAGAAAGATCAAATAGTCCACATGTTCAGGATCTGCCTCAGTAAGGTATTTGCTGATTTTACTTCCTACAGGAGGAAATAAAGCATTAAACAAATTCCAACCCCTACTCTGAGATTTCTTCCTCATCTTCACCCCTAATTCCTTAAAAAAAAAACAAAAAAACAAACCAAAACACAAAACAAATTAAATAGTTTCTTTTTTGTATCAGTGTTTTCTATCCTCTATGGCTGGGGTTTCTTTTCAATTTTTGGTCTGTACACTTGACTGTTGTACCAAGCCTTCTATTGCAGTCAGTTCATAACTTTCCTTGCAGAGTTACACCGGTAAAGTTTCTGTGTAGAGAAGCTCCATATAATAAATGGCTTTATTTATGTATTTCCCATATGATAGCAACATTATCAGTAGAAATAGCTGTTATAGCACCTAAATTAGGTCCCCACTAAGCTAGTGAGAGTTATACTTCCTTAGAATCTACAACATATGCATACAGAAGCCCTCATTCCCTCTCATTACATACGTATGAAATTGCACCTTTCTTCTCTTTAGCTACCAAACAGGCACTTTCAAACATTTCTTTTTCCACTTATATGTCTAGTGCAAGCGACATATTCTGGTGCTTTTATTTTTTTGCTGCTAATCTCTATAATCTCTCTCATTTGTAACAACAACAGATCTGAACTCAGGATTCCCAGCACAGATGCTCGAGTTATTGAAGAGACACCTAATTTCTCCCCCCCCTCCATAATCTTATTCACTCTTCTCAAAATCAGCAAGATAAGCACTGTTTGGCTTATTTTTATTTATTATTTCCTTATTACTTATGTCTTATTTCTATTACCTAAATTTATTTTACAGCAGAAAGGAGTATTGCCTTGTGGCAGACTCTGAGCATTGCTGATTTACAAAATACCTATTGTAAAATACAAGTTATACACAAGTGAATCCTCTGATGAAAGCAGACAGAAAAGACACAAGGTAGACCCTTGTGCACAGCTCAGGAGAAACCCACCTGCCAATGTCACACCTGCCAGAGCACATGTGGGTGACCTCAGGCCCTACACATCATGCAAGCAGGGGTCAGAGCAGTGGATGTAAGCTGGAAAGGGGACACAGCCTGGGTCACAGTACCAGGGCAAACATCACTTAACCACATGGACTTCCAGGATGAGAAAGAGACCTCTTTCCTGCTCCTAGACACAAGATGCAACAATCAGCAAGTCACAAGTTGGGCCAAGTAAGGACATACAGAAGATATCCAAATACAGAAGATGTGGCACTAGGTGGTTTTGTCTTTCCAGTGCTGTGTGCATGGGACTAAGACAAGAGCCCACCTTCCCACCACAGCTGAAGGCATTCCAGCCAGCACTGCGGGGGTCTTCAAAGCATCAGGTTACAAGCCAAACGTAAGAGCAAGTACTGACACAACAAGAGGGAATGGCTTTACACTGGAAGAGCATAGATTTAAATTAAATCTAAGGAAGAAGTTCTTTCCTGTGGGGATGCTGAGGGGCTGGCACAGGGTGCCCAGAGAAGCTGTGGCTGCCCCATCCCTGGCAATATTCAAGGCCAGGTTGGACGGGGCTTGGAGCAACCTGCTCTAGTGGAAGGTGTCCCTCCCCATGGCAGGGGGTTGGAACTGGATGAGCTCTCAGGTCCCTTCCAACACAAACCAGTCTGGAATTATATAAACTCAGCAGGTGTACAAAGAAGGGAGAAAGAAGCTGAACTGACAGAGGAAGAAAAGGCGAGTCCTGCTTTGGCAAGATACAATAAGTACACAGGAGAGGAGGCCTTTGCTGAATTAAGATATTGAAAACTGCCTGGTAAGGGCAAGCACATTCCCTTCACTCTGACACAGACAACCAAGTCCCTTTCGTTTCCCTGTGCCTCAAGTTTGACTTATAAAACAAACCACGTATCTCCCTACGCTCCTCCACTCCTCCCTGCAGCTTATTAACAAAGGCCCTGTGGGACTGGGAGCCGGCGGGGGAAAGAGTAGCCACAGACTCGAGGGGAAGAGCAGCCATAGACTCGAGGGGAACGCTGCGGGGCACAGGGCCGCTGGCGGAGCCGGCAGCAGCACGGCAGGGGAAGCACCGGAGGTGATGAAGATGAGCGGTGGCAGCCTGAGGTGAACCGCTGGCCTGACGGGACGGGTTACCTGCGCGCTGGAGCTGCCTCCCTCAACTACCACCCTTCGACCTGGGCGCCGCCATCTTGATCTCGTTACAATGGGCGGGCAGTCGCTACGACCTATGTAGCGCCTCCGCACAGCCAGCTTCAGTGGGGCGGCTCCACTCCTGCGCCAGGCTGGGGGGGGACGGGGGGGGGGACGACAACGCGGGCGGGTACAGGGTGCAATTCAGGATCCCGCCATCCTCATGCGATGGGATGGGGACCTTCACCCCACCCGAGGCGTCCGTGGGGCACCCCCGGGGTGTTTTGGGGAGCAGGGGTCAGGTGTGCTGCAGGGTGAAGCGATGGTGCCGCAGATCCCCCACGGTCTGCGGACGACAGCAGCAGGGGGTGAAGGCACCTTTATTGGGGGCCCCAAGCCCCCCCAACTAGCCGCAACCCACTCGGGGTGGTGGGAGCACCACTGCGTCCCCTCCATCCTCTCATATCCATACCCCTCTCCACCTCCTCGCATCCCGGCAGGACCCTGTGCCCTCGGTGATCTCTGTCATGGCCCCCCCGGGTCCTGGTGCACCCCGTCGCATCCACTGCGGAAGTGGAGCCGCTCGCTCGGCCCCACCGGAGAAGGCCGTGTGAGGGCTCAGGGGTCCTGGTGTCCGGAGGGGTCCCGGTCTCCGGAGCGTGCACTGGGCGGTACTGGGAGGCACGGGGCAGGAAGCCGAGGGTCACTGGGAGGCCATAGGGGTGCCGCGGGGTGTGCTGGGCCGGACGTCGGTCGCTCGGCGGCGGGAGGCGAGGCAGGACCGGGCAGAGGGGCCGGAGCGTACCCGGGGAGGGGTTGGGGGAGGCCTGACCCCCAGTGGTGCCTATGGGGGCTATGGGTGGCGGGCTGACCCCCGGAGTGAGCCGGGGGGACATGGGGAGGCCTGAGCCCACTGCACAGTGACACGAGGGGAGTTGGGGGCCCTGAACCCCCTGAAGTGGCCTCGGGAGGGTTTGGGTGGGTCTTAAGCCCCCACAGTGTGACCTAAGTGGGGTTCCTCACCCTAAGTGTGCCCATGTGATGTTTGGGGCAAGCCTGACCTCCCCACACAGTGATTTGAGGGGATCTGGGGTGCCTGATCCCGTCATTGTGCCCCGGGTGTGTGTGTGTGTGTGTGTGTGTGTGTGTGTGTGTGTCACCTTCCTTCCATGCGTCCCCAAGGGCCATTTTGGGCCCCTCAGCATCCCCAGTCTGGGCTGAGGGGGTTGGTTCTGGGTGCTTGGGGGATCCCCTGGACTGTGGGGTGTCAGGGCTGAGGGGCCCCCATTGCCTGAACCCATTGTGCCCCCCCCCCCCCCAAGGCCTTGCTGTCACTATGGTTCCCTGGTGCTCATCCCGCACCCAGGGATCCAGCTCCAGCTCCACACCGGGATCCGTGGGGCCATCATCGCCCCCCTCTGGCACCTCGTGAGTGACGGGGGGGGGGGTGGGGGGGGTGTTGGGGGGGGCACCCAGAGCGACCCCTTCAGCCTTCTGCCCCCCCCCCCCCATCCCCGCAGGGACCTCACCAGCAGTGATGACTCCGGCAGTGACTTTGAGGCCACTCTGCAGCCATGTGGCAAACGGGGACCCCAGCAGGGGCCAAAGCACAGCCAGGTATGTCCTGACCCTCCCTTCTCCCCCTTCCACGCGTGGGTGCCGTCCCACGGCATCCCTGACCCCCCTTCCATGTGTCTGCCCCCAGGTCAGGAAGCGTCCCCGGGTGATGGAGCCAAACGGTGACCGCAGCAGCACACCCACAGTCAACCCGGAGCCGAGCACCCTCTTTGAAGCCATTAAATCGGCCAAAATCGCCGTGGAGGTAACCCCAAACTGGTGCAGCGCTCCCTGGGGATGCAGGGCCGCATGGGTGAGGATGTGGGGGGAGAAGGGGGTTTGGGGGCTCCCAACCTGTTTTTGTGCCCGCAGACGGTGGTGGATGACTGGTTGGAGACCTACAAGCGAGACCGTGAGACAGGGTTCTTGGAGCTCATCAACTTTATTGTCTGCTCCTGCGGTTGCCAAGGTCGGGGTCCCCAGGGTGGAGGAGTCCCCTCAGTGCTGCTGGCGGGACCCCCGTTTCATCCCTTTCCCTCTCCCCCACAGGTGTGGTGACACCAGAAATGTTCAGGGACCTGCAGAACTCGGAGATCATCCAGCAGCTGACGGAGCAGTTCAAGGAGGTGCTGGATTGGTGTGGGAGTGGGCGATGGAGAGGGGGGATCCAGCTCACCCCATCCGTATCTCATGTAGGATTCATCCGAGTACCCCCTTTCTCTCAGCACCCGACCCTGGCGCCGTTTCCGGGCTGGGTTTTGTGAGCTGCTGACAGCAGTGGTGCAGCGATGCCAATACAGCATCATCTATGATGAATTCCTGATGGGTTCCCTCATCTCCTTCCTCATCAGCCTCACTGATTCCCAAGTACGGGCTTTTCGCCACACCAGCACCCTGGCAGGTAGGCAGCACCCGTGGGTGGCTCCCCTTGGGCACCCCATGGAAGGGGTCCCGGTACCCACAAGCGTTGCGGTCGTAGCCATGAAGGTGATGTCGGCGCTGGTCAAGGTGGCGTTGGGCGTGAGCGTGCACCAGGAGAACAACCTGCGGCAATACGAGGCCGAGCGGAGCAAGGGGCCCGGCCGCCGCGCCACCGAGAAGCTGGAGGCGTTGATGGTGAAGCGCCAGGAGGTGAGTGGCGGTGCTGCCAGCACGGTGATGGTGGCACGGGCCCTGGTCAAACCGCGCCACGTCCCCACACCAGCTCAGAGAGCAGCAGGAGGAGATTGAGAGCATGATGAACGCCATCTTCAAGGGTGTCTTCGTACATCGCTACAGGTTGGTGGCTTGGGAGTGGAATGGGGGGGGGGGGAGGTCTCATGGGTGGGGGAGAGATTTGAGGGTGAGCGGCAGCAGACCCCTGGCATTGCTGTGTGGTGCAGGGACGTGGTGCCGGACATCCGAGCCATCTGCATGGAGGAGCTGGGGACGTGGATGAAGACCTACGCGGCTTCCTTCCTCACCGACAGCTACCTCAAGTACATCGGGTGGACCTTGTATGACAAGGTGGGTACCGATGGGGGGGCACGGGGGTGCAGGGACAGGACCCCGTTGACAGCTGCCACTGCAGCAGTGGGAGGTGCGCCTGCAGTGCGTGAAGGCATTGCAGGGGCTCTACGGCCACCGGGACACGGCTGCCCACATGGAACTCTTCACCAGGCGCTTCAAGGTGAGGAGGCCCCCATGAGGAGGGTCCCTTGGGTGTCTCCCCCACCCCCAGTAGGGTGACACCGATGTGTCCTTCACCAGACACGCATGGTGTCCATGGTGCTCGACAAGGAGCTCAGCGTGGCCGTGGAGGTGGTGAAGCTGTTGACACTGATGCTGGAGTGAGCATGGGGATGGGGTTTTGCAGGGGGTGAGGGGACATCCGAGAGGCCTTTGGGGACCTCCCACCCTTCCTTCTACACAGGAACATGGAGGAGGCACTGACGGATGAGGACTGCCAGAGCGTGTACCCTGTTGTCTTTGTATCCAACCGGCCTCTCGCCACTGCCGCTGGGATTTTCCTCTACCGCCGGTGAGCAAGACCCGATACCCGGCACAGCCCATCCTAGTGCTGCTGTCACGCACCCACAACCCCCAAAACACCGAGCCTGCCAAAGCATGAGTCAAGGCTCTGTCTTCCTGCCAGCTCCCCTCATCCCGGCCTCGTTAGTGCCAGCATTAATGAGAGCGGGATGCTGGAATGGCCAAATCCAATGGGAGCCACTCGTGCTCCTGCACCAGCCGTGTGTTTATCTCGGCACAGGCCTGTGGCATCGGCAGTGTTTCGGTTTGGCACTGGGGCAGAGGCAGATGTGATCCCCTGGGATTCAGGGATCAGGGTACAGCCCACGGTGGGGGTCATGGGACCCCTCTATCCCTGTCCCTTTGGTGTCCCCCAGCTCTGTCCCCAAAGTGGGCTGTACATGGGACCCCCATTGCCATGTCCCTTGGGTGCCTGGTGCCTGTGTGTCCCCCAGCTCTGTCCCCACGCCAGGGGGGATGTGGGACCCCCGTGTTTGACTCTGTCCTTGTGTCCTCAGGCTGCTGGACCCCCAGCAAGGTGCGGGCGTGGATGCATCTCACGACAGGGACAACAGGACCTTCTTTCATGTCCTTCTGACCTTCTTCATCGAGATCGAGGTGAGGATGGCCTTGCGGGGGCAGGCAGGACAGTGGGGTGGTCCCTGCGTGCCGTGACTCCCCTGTCCCCACCATCCCCAGCTCCATGAGCACGCAGCCTACTTGGTGGACAGCCTGTGGGACTGCGCCGGGCCTCGGCTGCGGGACTGGGAGACCATCAGTGCTTTGCTGCTGGAGGAGTCACCTGCTGAGGGTATGGTGCTACTGGGAGACACCAGAATGTGCTGGGGTATCATGGAGGAGGCACTGGAAGGCACTGAGATGGCACTGGGAGATCCTGTGAGAAACTGGGAAGCACTGGGGTGGCGCTTTGAGACACAGGGAGGCATGGGGATGCCACTGGGAGGCACTGGGAGATGCTGGGGGACATTCCTGGGGCATGTTGGGACATTACTGAGAGATCCTGGGATGTCAATGGGAAGCACTAGGACAGCCATGGAACCCTCTCAGATGTCCCTGTGTAGGCTATGTCATCGCCACTGCACTGGTGAGCAGTCGGGACTCATACTGGGTGGTATTGGGATGCTCTGGGCCCCCCTGATGCAGGAGATGGGGAGGTGCTGGTTGCATTCCAAACTTCATTCCAACCTTCACTCCAATCCTCCCCCCCCAATTCCCCAGTTCTGGGAGACCAGCAGGAGAAGGCGCTGGTGGAGATCCTGGCAGCCAGCGTGGTCCAGGCAGCTGAGGGGCAACCACCTGTGGGCCGTGAGCCAGCCAAGAAGGTAATGGGGCTGGGAGGAGGCAAAACTGGGGGGGAGAGGGTTGGGAGGAACTCCCCTTGACCCCCTCTTTTTGTCCCCAGCCTTCATCCCGAGAGCGGAAGGTGCAGATGGAGGAAAGAATCCGCCTTACCCACTGCCTTATCCCAGCTCTTCCCAAGCTGCTGGGCAAGGTGATGGGAAGGGGGGACACCCCACTGGTATCCTCAGGGCTTTGGGGGAGTTGGTGTTGACCCCCCCGTTGTCCTTCTCATCCTCTCACTGTCATGTCCCCCCCCAACCAAGTTTTCAGCAGATGCTGAGAAGGCGGCTCCGCTCCTGGAGGTCTTGTGCTGCTTCGACCTCAGCATCTACTGCACCGGGCGGCTGGAGAAGGTGTTGTCCCCTGGTGTCACCCCAATTCTTGTCACCCCCCCGGGTAGCATCCAATCCCCCCAGCACTGGAGCTGAGCCACTTTGCCCCTCAAAACTGTTGGGACAGAGATAGGATGCAGCGTGTTCCCCAAATGTCCCCTTTGGTGGTCAGGTGCCCCCCATCAGCATACTGTCCCCATCACCCCAGAGTGTCCATGGCTGTCCCCATCTTCACAAGGGGGTCCATATGTCCGCACGGGTTGCCCCTGGGTGGCTTTGTCCCCTTGGTGAGGTGACGTGTCTCTCCTGCAGCACCTGGAGCTGGTGCTGGAGCAGCTGGAGGAGGTGGTGCAGAAACACACGGAGCAGACGGTGCTGGAAGCTGCATCCCGCGCACTCCATGCGCTCTGTGACCCTGAGCTGGCCCTGCAGCGGCACGGGGACCGGGTGCGGAGCCGCCTGGCTGACCAGCTGGCAGACAAGTTCAACCAGGAGGTCACCGAGATGCTCCAGGTAGAGGGAACGGGGACATGGAGTCAGGACAGGGCTGGGGATAGGGACACAGAGCTAGGGACAGGAACTCAGATAGGACAGGGCTGGGGACAGGGACATGGAGCTGGGAAGAAGGCTGAGGAGCTGGACACGGAGCAGGGATGGGGCTAGGGACAGGGACAAGAAGCCAGGATAGGGCTGGGGACAGGTACACGGAGCTGGGCTGGGAACAAGAGAGGGACAAGGATCTGCAGGGATATTGGTGGCCTGGGTAGGGATGATTGGCAGGGAAAAGCTGGTCTAGGAAGGACTTGATGAGGGAGACAGCAAGGGCCAATGGGGAGTGGGGTGTCCCCAGCTGGTGGTAGGTCCTCAACCCTTTATAGGGTGTTCCTAACCCCTGGCCCTGCCCAGGCCTCATCCCTGGACGAGGAGGAAGTGTACAGCATGGCAGCCACACTGAAGAGGATCTCCATCCTGTTCAAGTGAGTGGGAGGCAACATGCCATTCCTGTATTTGTGTCCCCAAGGGTCCCCTGGGTGCCCTCATTCCCTTCTGATCCCCATGTCCCCATCCCCGGCATCCATGCCCCCATGTCCCCTGTCCCATCTGCTCCCTGTGTTGCCGTCATTACCTCCCTGTGTCTCCATGTCCTATGCCCCATGCTCCACATGTCCCCATCCCTGTCCCCCATGTCCCCTCACCCCGCTGATGCTGCTCTGTCCCTGCAGCGCCCATGACCTGACGCCCTGGCAGCTCTTTGATCCCTGCACCCAGCTCCTGCAACGTGCCGTGGACACGGGTGAGGTGCCACCGCAGGTACCACCCTGGGGACACAGCTTTGGGGACACACTGGGGACACGATGAGGCACATCCCTCACCCACATCCATCCCTGCAGGTCCTTGTCCCCACCATCACCTGCCTCTATTTCCACATCCTCTGGAAGCTCTCTTGCTTGCCCAGCACCGATGTCCCTGAGGTGAGCGACCACCAGGACAATTTGGGGTTGCCCCTGTGTCCCTAAAGGCCATTGTCTCCCTAAATGCCACCATGTCCACAAACGTTACCATGTCCCCCTGCCCAGGAGCAGCTACAGAGCCTGAAGACCAAAGTCATCACCTTCTGCTCTCTGTGCCACAGCTGCCTGTCCGACGTGGACACTGGCGTCCGGGAACAGGTACACAGGAACCTGGAGGGATGGGAAGAGATGGAACCAGCCCTGATGCCAAGCCCATCCTTGTGTTCTCAGGCCTTCAGAGTGCTCAGCGACCTGCTGCTGGTGTTGGGGCCACGGTTGCCAGAGGACGGGCGAGAGGAGCTGGCTCCCTTGGTGCTACGTCCCGATGCTGAGCTGCAATCCCAGCTGGCCGCCTTCCTCATGGACCACGTCTTCTACCCTGCTTATAGCCACGAGCAGCTCTTGGCCACTGGTAAATCACTGGGTGACCCCCTAGAGTGTTTGTCTCTCCCTTAATTGTCCCTCCTTAATTGTCCCCCCCCTTAATTGTCCCCTCCTGTCCTCATAGAGGACAGTGAGAGCTGCATCGAGGAGCTGCACCGACGCCGCGTGCTTCTGGCCGGCTTCTGCAAACTCATCATCTACGGCGTCTTGGAGCTCAGCGCCGCTTCTGACGTCTTCAAGCACTACACCAAGGTAACCGGGCGCACCAGGGTGGGTCCCTGCTGTCCCACTGTCCCCACAACACCTCGGGCACACTGGGTCCTGTCCCTCCCTCCCCAGTTTTACAGCGATTATGGGGACATCATCAAAGAAACGCTCAGCTTGACCCGGCAGATCGACCGGCAGGAGTGGGCTCGCACGCTGCTCCTCAGCCTGCAGCAGGTTGGGGTGGTGGTGGAGGGCTGTGTGTGTTGGGGTGGCCTGGGGTGGGGCCTGGGGTCTCCAGGGGGGTCTGGAGGGCTGCTTTAGGGAGGTCTGGGAGGCTCCAGGTTGTGTGGACAGGGTTTGAGGGTCTGGGGATGCGGGGGGAGAGTCTGGGGGTACTCCAGGGGGTTGGGGATTTCTATGTGGATCTGGAGTGGTGTCCAGATGGGTCTGATGGGGGCTTTGGGGTGCTCTAGGGAGGTCTGGGGGGCTCCAGGATGTGTGGACAGGGTTTGAGGGGGAGGTCTGGGGGTACTCCAGGGGGTTGGGTGGATCTGAAGTGGTCTCCAGGTGGCTCTGAGGAGGGCTTTGGGGTACTCTAGGGAGGTTTGGGGGGCTCTGGACGATGTGGATGGGGTTTGGGGGGTGTCTTTGGGGAGGTCCAGGGATCTGGGAAGCTCTGGGTTTGCTCCAAGGTGGTTGGGGGAGGAGAGTTCCCAAAAGTGCCCCCCTAACCTTGTGCCCAACACCATAGCTGATGACAGAGCTGCTGCACCAGGAAGGTCCTGACATCCGGGTGTCGGAAGCTTTCCCAGAAATCCGGGACTTGGCGCGAAGGTTTTCCCTCTTCTTCAGCCTCCACCAGCTCCGAAGCCGCCCGCTGCTGCTCAACATCCACAGGTACAACAGGATGAAAATGCAGGGGGGGCAGAGGGGATTTTTGGGGGTGTCACCCCCTCCTTATACCTTTATCCCTGCCAGGGAAGGGATTCTGTTTGCTTTCCAGAAGATCCCGGGCTCAGAACCGGGATCGCCACCACTCAATTTACCCTTCCTGGAGGTGCTGAGCGAGTTTTCGCCCTGTGTGCTGCGCCCAGATAAAGCTTTGCTGTGAGTTATTTGGGGGGGGCACCCTAGGGCAGGGTCTTGGAGGGTCCTTTCAGGTCTCTTTGGGTCCCACTGGGGTCCTCAAGGTCAACATGGGGAGCCTCGGAGGATGTGGGGTGTCTGTTTGCCCCCGCAGTACCCCACTGATCCCCTCCCCATACCTTTGTTGTCCCTCCCTAGCTTAACCTACCTGGACAAGGTGTCCCGGGAGCAGCTCGGGGTGCTGGCACCAGGTGACACAGGGCAGTGGCATCCCCTTGTCACCTACCGCAACTCGCTACAGCCACAGGATGAGGGGGGGACCGGGGAGAGCAGCCGTGGTGCAGCGCCCACCCCACACCGCACCAAGAGACCCCGCCTGGAGGGTGAGGATTGGGGTACGGGTGGGGGTCAGGGGTCCTGGGGGTTGCATCACCCCCAGCACCCATCTGGGCTCTGTGGGGTTGGGGGTGTCCTCATGCTTAACATCCCCCCCCCGCAGCACCACCGCAGGCCCCTGACTCCAGCCCATTGCCGAGCACCCACCCTTCCAGCCCAGCCTTGACCTCCACCATGTTACGGGGTGACCCCCGGCCCCCCCAGCTCTCCCCTCAGCCACTGTTCTCCGGCTCCATGCTCTCCTCACCACAGCAGCAGCTCCATGACCCTGCAGTGCAATCGGGTGATGCTGTGAGTGGGGGGGGGAAGGGGGGTATGGGGGGGGGTCACTGGGGGGGGGGGGGGGATTGAGGGGTTTTTGGGGCTCAGGGTGGGCACTGGAGAGGAATGGGGCTGCTGGTTGACTGGGGGAAGCGGGGAAGAGAAATTTGGGATATTGGAGGGCACAGGGTGGGCATAGGGCAGGCAGTGGGGCTGTTGGGGGCTCAGGGGGCAGCATGGGGTGGCCTGGGCTGCTGGGGAGGGGCATTGGTGGGTGCTGGGAGGCACGGGGTAGGCACTGGGGGGGGGACGGGACCTGGAGGGTGCTGGGGGGCTCAGGGATGGCAGGGGCGTATTGGGGGTCTTGGAGGGGATGAGGGGGGCATGTCTTTTGGGGGCTTGGAGGGCAGAACATGGGGTAGGTATTGGGGTGGAGCTTTTGGAGGGCATGGGGTGCGTACTGGGGTGTTTGGAGGGGAACACTGGGTCTGTTGGGAGAGGCAGGTCTGGAGGGGTCCCTCCACCCCTCTTCTACCCCTGCCACAGCCTGATGGTGGTGGAAGAAGAGGAGCAGGAGGAAGAGCAGAGAGGCGAAGAGGAGGGCAGGGTGAGCTCCTCCTCCCAGGACCTCCTCCAGCCACCCTGGGGTGCCCCACCTCACTTGTGTGTTTCATCCCCTCCAGGGCTGCCTCTGGGACGCCTTTGACAGCGTGTTGAACATGAAGGTGATACTGGAGGGGTGGGCCTGGGTTTGAGGGAGCCTCCCTCCCCACTCCGGGTGACTTCACCCAGTTTGAGTGACACCCTCTTCCCTTTCTGCCCCCCCAGCCCCAGGATGGGTGATCAAGGACCCCAGTGCACCTCCCTGCGGTGACACAGAGCAGTTTGGAGCCTGTTTCTCACCGTTATGAGACCAAAGTTGGGGGGTGGGGGGCACCCAGCTGTTGGGAGTTGCACCCCTCATGGGCCAGTTTGTTGACGGTTAATAAATAGTTGTTTGGCAACTGCTGGTGATGGGGGGGTTCTTTGGGAGGGATGTCAGAATGGGAATCCCCAGGGTGCAGGGTGGGGGTTTTTGTAGGGGGTGTCAGGAGGGGTCCTGGGGTGCGCCCCTGCTTCAAGGCATGTGGGAGACACGTGAAACCCAGGACACCCATGGTTGAGAGTAACACCACCCCAGTCCCGGAGGCAGCAGCCAGCCACATGCACGCAGGACCACCAGCTCTGTGTGTCTAAACCAGGGCTCAGGTTTATGTCAAGTGCTTTGGTATTCAGTGAATAGTGTGTGTGTAAACCAAAAAGGTACCACCCTCACCCCAGTGTGCCCAGGGACAACCCCCCCCTCCCAAGATACAAGGGGGTTTTGGGGGCCTTGACCCCCCCAACCCGCTGATGCTGCTGGATGCAATCCCAGTCTCAAGACTTGGTCAATGGTTTATGTCTAAAGGAGTGTGTAGCACTGGCACCTTCTTGTCCAAATTTGTCCTGCCCTCCAGTACTGTCACAAGCAGGGTTTCCTCCAGTCCTTTACATTTGACCAGCCTGCAGTGTCCCAAGAGAGACGAAACCCTTGCGCCCTGCCAGCCCACCAAGTCAGAGGGTGATTCAACAAACCTGTTCAGGGACCTGCACTGAAACATCACCAAGTCAAACCCCAAGACTGACACAAAACAGGCTTCAGCTGAAGTCTTTCATTATACAAGTTTGCAACAGGATGAGGTTCAGAGATTGCTGGTTTTACCTGCAGGACCACAGAGAGGGCCGTGAGGAAGTCATGCCTACCACCACCACAACAGCGCACTGGTGGCAATATCACACCAACCAAGACTCCCTGATTCCCATCCATAAGCTGATCCGTAGACTGGAGAGCCAAGGAGTGATCAACAGGACACACTCACCCTTTAATAGCCCCATATGGCCCATGCAAAGGTCAACTGGAGGGTGGAGACCAACAGGAGACTGCTGTAGCCTGAATGAGGTCATGGCACCACTGGGTACTGCCATAGTGGACATGCTGGAATTTACTCAGTGTTCTTTGCTTCCTGGATCCCCACGGGCTGGGAGATGCAGCCTGCAATGGGGCTGCTTCCCAGAGGAAGGAGTGAGGAGTGTGTGACAATGTGGAGCAGCTGCTGGCTGTATTCCCTTCCCAGGGTCCAGCAGCAGCACTCAGCACACACCTGGCACCTGGGATCAGTTCAACTGCAGCTTTAGTCGAGGACAAACAACAAATCCTCTTTTTTGCTTCCAGCTGAGCTCTTTAGGGAACGGGTTGCTCCATTTTTCACAGCTCTTCCATGACATTTTCTGTCAAGTGGTAAAAACCATTCTTCTACATTAGTGCAGGATTCTACTGTTTTAACAATTCTCTTTTAACGGTATATGTAATGACAAGGTAGTTGTTGGTATAGTAATTTGGTTTAAATAGGTCTTCCAAATAAAATACTGTATTTATAGCACTAATCGATCTTAAGGTTTTAGTAGCTGCCTTTCACTCATCAGCCAGGCTTGTCACCTTATCGTAGGAGATCAGGTTGGTCAAGCAGGACCTGCCCTTCATGAGCCCACGCTGACTGGGCCTGATCCCTCTGTTTTTCCATACGTACTTTATGATTTCACTTGGGACCATCTGCTCCATGACCTTCCACGGCACTGAGGTCAGGCTGACGGGCCTGTAGTTTCTGAGTCTTCCTTCCTGCCCTTTTTGTAGGGACGTATCACACTGCCCAACCTCCAATCCCCTGGGACCTGCCCACTAGACCAGGACCACTGATACAGAGTGGCTTAGCAAGCTCCTCTGCCAGCTACGTCAGCACTCTGGGGTGGCACCCATCCAGCCCCATAGACTTGTGTATGTCGAAGGGGAGCAGGAGGTCACTAACCATTTCCTCCTGGCTTATGGGGACTTCAATCAGCTCCCCATCTCCATCACCCAGCTCAGGGCACTGAGTACCCTGAGGATGGCTGGTGTGACTACTGAAGACTGAGGTAAGAGCAGCATGAAGTACCTCAGCCTTCCCTCATCCTTGGAATGCTCAGGAAAGAATTCCTCTAAAATAGTCCAACTCTGAAACACTGAACAACTCTGCTCTCATTTTCGTTCAGACTGGTGCCTTTAAAAAGCAAACCACAACTTTTATACAGCACCTCTTTGTAAGTGTTAGTTACAAACCAGTAAATAAAATCCCCAAATTGTTGGTGAAGACTGAATCAGGAACTTGTGCGAGAACAGCCAGGCAAATCCCAATACAGTCACCTGTCTTCACAGAACTTCTTTCATCTGCGTTGCATTAAAAGTTACTCCAGGAATAATGCTTTCAGTCATCCACTTCAAGTGCTGCAAACCTATTAACACTGCATAAATGCTGAGCTTCTGGTAGAGCACACCTGATGGCCTTTTTTTCCTTACTAGATGCTTTCTTCTTTTTGCAGGACTCAGACTTGGTCTTGCAAACCTTGATCTTCTGAAAGAAGTCTGGAGGTACAGTTGACTCCACTGTATGTAGCAGATCCTGATAAAGCCGAGACATTTTTGGAGATGAACTAAACAGATTTTCCACTGAAGGTGTGGATTTAAGCTCTTGAAACAGCCTGTGCACAAGGGTCCCAGTGTAAAGCCTGCTCAAGGGAAGGAGAGAATTGCCATTTAGAATAGCGCCTCAGCAGGACAGGTCCAGGAAAACATGCTGCTTAATGAAAACAGATCTCAACTACATCCAGCATCCAGCAGTGCGCTCCTAAGGGATACCTATTCTACTCAGTATTTTCCTCCATGTGAATATTGTTAAACAAGGGAGTTCAAATGCAGTAAAATTGGCCAGAGGGTTTATAATAGAGAAAATGAAACGTGAACATATTCCACCAAGGGCTTGTGTGGAAAGCCAGCCTCTGAAACATCCTTACCTACTTAGGTCTGGCTCAGGGAGAGGACTGCCAAGTAGCTGGTTGAGATACAATCCCATCTGAAGACAGCACTGCCACTGGCAAAAACTGTGTCCAGCATCTAAATCAAAGTCTTTATCTTCCAGTTTCTTTTCCTTCCATTTTAGAAATTCATTATATGCAGTAACATCATCTTCAGCACATAAACCTGTGGCATCTAGGTGATAAATAAAGAACGACATGCAAATAAATGTTCTGCTGTGAACAGTACAAAAAGTATCTGCAATGTGTAGGGTATTCAAACCCCCAGGTCTGTTTCAGGAAGCATTAGTAACGTTTTCCGCTGTCTCAAACTGACCTGTAAGACGTAAGATTGAGTAAAAATTCAAGCATGAATATCCATGAGACACTCAAAAACTGTGAAATCAGGAGTTTTATTTGTTAGGTAATTTGCTGTCAGTGGATCAGTTCCAAACAAGGTGTCCATCTCGCTCCCACCCACTTAGGAAGGAGGTGGCAACCCCGACGTTCCAGTTTGTATGAACTGGAACCTAAAGAAACCGTGTAACTCTGGCATGCCTCATCTTTGCCATCAAATGAAGGACTCCTACAGGAAATGCCACTGTGACTCTCGGAGGTATAAATATTACTGAAACTATTTTTGTCGTACTTTCCAACTTCCAAACTCCTGCAGTACACAAGCAGGTAAAGAGTGTCTGTGCAGCCCCATTTGTAAGTACAGATGACAACAGAAAAACTCATGAGGAAAAACACAACTCTATCAGACTGCATCAACAACAGGTATTCTCTTTTGATGCATGAGTATGTTAAGCATATTCTTTTATATCTAAATCTTTTCTCTCTAAATCTTTTAGTCCTAAAGCAAGCATTGGTAAATGCAAATCAATGTTTTACAAGATGGCAAAGTCCTGTTTTACCTCTATGAAATGTTAAATCAATGGCTAGCACTTTTTTCTGCTCTATCAATGCAAGGCATGTGACACCTCAGGATGCAGTGCAAATTTGTGCCAATTCATCTGAATTCAGATGATTTGCCATAAATGAGGAAAATGGAATTGTGGGATAGATTTTTCATAGTAGCTTAACACCTGAACTGTATTCTTTGGACACATACCTGTATCGTTCGTTATCCTGTGCAGTTCTTCAGATACTATCATTAGAAGTAAAGCCTTTAGCTGATGCAACTTAACTTTTGGCTCTGAGCAACATATCCAGTAACATGTTACAGCAACAGGAAGTTGTAAGTGACTGGGGATAGGTTCCAGGAAACTCATTTTCACTCCCAGAGTCTCCAGCAAAAGCATTTGACGGTGGGACATGGGCACCTGAGAATAAATTGGAGTGGAAAAACAAAGGTAAGAGACGATTTGCCATGAGCAATTTCCAAAAGCTTGTTTTAAACCAGGCAGTAGTTCATGGTTTTGATAAAAAAAAATACTTAGGTTTCACAGATCCCCTGAACAGGAAATATTTTTAAACACTATTTAAGCCTTAGAAATGACACAGTTAAATGTTGGGTGAAGGAGAAAAGCATTTTACTTCACAGGTGCCAAGAGGTTTCAGTCTTTCTTCAGATAGGGTGATTTAATTCAAACTCCTATGTAAAAGTTGCCTCACTTGGACCTTGTAACCACAATGCATTCAAACTACTTTGGTATTGTAAATAAATACACATATATAAAACTTCATGTTGTGCCTCTTAGAAGGTGCCTTACATCGCATACTTTGTGAGAGGTAAGGTTCTGGAAAGGAATGTCTACAATACTACATACACAGCACTACACACAACCAACTTCTCATATCATTTGTCTTGGTACATGTGTGCGGAGAGATAACCTGTGTAGCCTTTCAAGGGCAAGCTGAGAGCCCTGTAGGTCCCTCTGTATTAAGGAGTTACTTACTGAGGTGGCTTCCTTCAGGCATCACAGTTAGCAACCAGCTGGCAAACTCCAGTCCCAGCTGTGTATTGTCACCGATGAAACACTGCTAACCCTGATCTGTTGCGACAGCCACTTACCTCCACTAACTTCTCCAAAGAAAAACTATCACCACAAAACTCTGGGGGTAGGCTTGCTGCTTGAACAAAGGTTTTCCTAAGTGTCTTTTGGAGCCTGCTGAATTCACAGAAAACCGGCAGCTCGTTGCTTCCAGAAGCAGCTTCAGCATTTTGAGATGCTTTCAGAAGCAGTCCATAGATCACTTGTCGAATGGGCAAAGCTGTGCTATGTGCGCTAGGTCTCTGCATGTTCTCCACCTGAACACGGAGGAAAGTGCTTCTCAGCACCAGGGCATTGATGATGAACGGGGCCAGCTTACCTTTTGCCAAAGCATCGAGCACCCACCGCGGCAAGCCCGCTTCCCTGCCGGCCTCGCATTCGTACGTGCTGCTCCGAAAGAAGTCCTCAAGCTTCACGTCAGACGGGGTATAGTCCTGCATGGAGGCGCACAGCAGGTCCCGCACTTCTTCCCTCTGGTGCTTCTTCACGTACCTCAGCACGCCGTCCACAGCCTCGGCGGGCTCGCTGAACTGCGACAGCCAGCTCAGCAGCCCCCGGAGGCGGGCGTGCTTCCTGCCGCCCCGCCGCGACCTCACCGCGCTCAGGAACGCCTCGAGGGCCGCCAGCTCGATGTAGTCGTTCCCGCACATGACGGCGAACAGCGGGAGCAGGCTCCTCCTGAGCGCCCCGAAGTGTCCGCAGAACCTCTCCACCGAGAAGCAGCGAGCGGGCACGTAGCGGCCCCGCGTCCCGCCGCACACGCTCCGCCACTGGAAGTGCGTGAGGGGGCAGTAGCCGCCCGCCAGCTCGAAGACGCAGAAGTCGCTGTCGAGGGAGAGGACGGGGCAGCCCCAGCGGTTGGCCAGGCCCGCGATCTCCCGGTCGGCCTCGGCGAAGCACTGCACGAAGGGCACGTCGAGCCGGCGCAGCGCCTGCAGGAAGGCCTCGCGGGTCAGCAGCGGCACCACGCACCCGCCCTCGCCGCGGGAGAGCCCGTGGGCCGCCCGCAGCCGCTCCGCGGCGCGCTCCTGCAGCGCCGGCAGCTTGCGGTCGTCGGCGCCGCGGCCGCCGTCCAGCACCACGAAGGGGGAGACGCGGCAGGCCCGCAGGCTGCTGAAGAAGTCGCGCACGGTCGCCGCGAAGAGGCCGTAATCGCCGCCGCGGCGGGGGTCGGCGGCGGAGGCGAAGCAGAGCTGGTGGTAGAGGCTGCTCCCGTCGATGACCAGCCTGGTATCCCGCACCCGCAGCTCGGCGCAGAACCCCCCGCGCTCCTCCACGAACCCCGCCAGGCCCCTCACGCCCATGGCAGCCCCGTCACCGCGCCGGGCGTGCTGGGAGCGACAGGCGGAGCCCGCCCGTCGGAGCTCCTCCTCCTGCTGCTGGCGGTCACTGCGAGCGCCGCTTCTCCTAGCGACGGGGCCGCCAGGGAGCCGCGGCTGCGGCCGCTCCCTCCTGTGCCCCGAGCAGGAGGACCCCGAGGAGCAGCAGCCCCCGGCGGCAGGCGGCCCTGGCGCTGAGGGGCAGGAACCGGTGCGGAGAGCGCGTACCTGCGGGCGAGTGCAGACGGGGCGGGGGAGAGCCGCCTTCCCCGGAGGGGTGGCGAGGGAGGCAGGATGGAGGCATGCCGCCCTCGGCCCTCTGTGCGGGGGAGCGGGGACGCCTCATACCTCTGTGTGTGTGTGCGTGTGTGTGTGTGTGTGTGTGTGTGCGCCCGCAGGAGCGTGAACCTTACCCCGACTATGGACGAGGTTGTAACGTCTCCGCGCTTGCCCTCGGGGGTCTCGCTTCCTGAATGTGTGTCGGGGAGGTATTGGTTAGCCCCTTCCGTAATCGACCGCATTTGACCTTGTTTTACCGTCACCTGCAAGCTCCTTTGCTACCGACACGAGCAATAAAATCTTCATAGTTATGCTTCCTCTGGGAGCAGTAAAACGGGGAGCCAACCAAAATGATGTTGCTTTAGGCTTGGCTGGGTTTATAAAGGTGTTGCAATGGACCCAGTGTTCAGGAGATAATGGTAGGGGCTTTTTGAGCAAAGTTTAAAAGCAGGAATGCCTCATCTTTTTATTTCCAGAACGTTTAAAGGAGCAATGAAGCCATTGGCAGGGACGAAATCAAGGTAGTAAATACTGAGGGCATTTTACATATAAACCCTCTGATAAATATTTAATATTTAATATTAGATATTAATAAATATGAAACCTCTGGAATTTGTACTGCCAGGGGCAGCAGATGCTGATGTAGCACAGGGGTTCTTCAGGAGCTAAAAGAAAACGTGATTGAACTGGCAAATGTCCTTGCCTGGCAAGGCGTGTTAGCCGTTGCTAAAGAAACCTAGAGGAAATTAACCCCAGGATCTTACTTACATAAGCAAAGGAAGGTTGGGGGAAGAAGCGGAGGGGCTGTGTGCTTAGCGTGTGTAGGTGGAGCTATGAAACCCTGAACAACAGCTTTGCCTTAGCTGAGAACAAACAAGTGAAAAAAGGAGACTTCAGCCAAGGAAGAAGGAAAAAGAAGTGATCCAGACAATGTGATTGCAGTAGTTTGGTGTCAGCAGCTGCCAGGCTCTGGAATGGGGCCTGGAGGGAAAACAAGGAACATCCACTGTTTACCAGTGTGTTACCAGATAGGGTATACTGTGATTTTTAAAGACAACAGGGCTGGAGGGTTGATTCCTTTGAGTTATCTCTATTTGTTCTGATGTACTGCTGCTTGGGAAATGCCTACTCAGCGGGATAAGATGGACACTAGTGAGAAAATACATGGAAGGTTGGGGCTAAAAGTTAGAGTGACGTAGGAGAGGCCACCAGTTCATATGTTCTCAAAGAATCAGCTGGTGTTATGCTTGAGGCAGGCTCTAACGTGTGTTGATTCTTACAGGGTATTTCTTTCAAATGCAGTGGCTCAGCAATCCGTCCCTTCTGTGCCTGCAATACCACTGGCCCTTGGCATATAACGCTATTCAGCAGTAGATATCAAAGCATTTCACATAGTTCCATGATAGTTATTATTAATTGTTATATACAGAGGGAAATTGAAGCATTGAGAGTAGCAGGTGAGAGGTAAAGCACAACTATTAGTCTCAATGGGGTTCTTGATCTCAAGTGTGATATTGTGGTGTAAAGGATTGTGATGTATTTGTAGGGCCCAAGTAAGTATCAAAATGTGAAGATGAGCAGTGTTAAGTGACTCTTCTCCAGAAAAAAGGGACAGAGCGCTCAGCAGTGTTTGTAAGCATTGTCATTTCTAAAGGTTATATGTTTCAAAGCTATTCTGTTTGGAATTTACGGAGCCATCCATAAACCAGCAACTTCCTATCAGATGAGAATAGTAAATGCAAAATACGCAAGCTTTCCAGAGCTGGCAGTGTACTATTTTATGGAGCTCATCTTCCTGCCTTCCCCACACCTCAACACCAGCCATTTATGCTTCTTCAGACAGATTTGGTGTTACAGAAGAAGTAATTTTCTAGCTGATGTTTGCATTTCAAACCTTTTGTCGTGTGTCCTGGGTTTAGCAGTAGCAGTCATTTTTCTCCTTCTCAGTAGCAGGTGCAGTGCTGTGGTTTTGACTTTCAGCCTGGGAACAGTGCTGATAACACCAATGTTTTTAGTTGCTGCTCAGTAATGTTTACTCTGACCAAGGACTTTCTGAGTCTCATGCTCTGCCAGGGAGGAGGGGAAGCTGGGAGGAAGCAGAGACAGGAAACCTGACCCAAACTGACCAAAGAGGTATTCCATACCACAGCATGTCATGCCCAGTATAGAAACTGGGGGCAGTTACCTGGAAGGGCTAGATCACTGCTCAGTCAGGCTGGGTATCGGTCGGCGGGTGGTGAGCAGTTGTATTCTCTTCCCTTGTTATTTCCCTTATCATTATTATCATTGGTGGTAGCAGCAGTGGTTTGTGTTATACCTTAGTTACTGGACTGTTCTTATCTCAACCCGTGGCAGTTACATTCTTTCCATTCTCCTCCCCATCCCTCCAGGACAGGCTTAAACCAAGACACGCTATTAGGACCTGGAAGGGAATACAGAAACAGAACCTCAGGAGTGCTTTTGTTTCCAAAGCAGACAGGATTTGTATCATTGGTAAGACGGTAATTACAATTTGGCTGTGTTTCATAACATAGTGATCGTACATCAGGCTGCTTGGTACAGTGTGACAGCAGCTCAGGAGATGGGTATTAAATTATGTTCATACATGCTGTTGTTGTAAGATGCGAATCTGTACCTTTCAGTTAGGCTCTGAGTGTGTTAGGAAGTGAAGGCGGTGACATGGATACAGTAGTTACACAGCTTTTAAAATGAGTTTGTCATTTGTCTTTGAAAACAACAAGAAGCAGCATTTTGATGTTAAAATGCTATGGTGAGCGAACCGAGTGTGCGCACACTGCACTGCAGCAGACGGTGCTGATGGTAGGATTCATTGCACTAATCGTAGGGTCTTACAACATCTGTATTTGTTCCAAAAGATCCAAGCACAAATGATGCAGGTAGCATTATATAAAGGCAAAGTAATGAAAGCAATGTTGTTTAATCATGTGCAGCGAAACACCTACCCTTTAATCATTTGGAATGAGGAAGGTTGAGTAAACGGTTATTCAGAGCTCATGTTCAGTTACTGGAAGCCACAGAAACACTAGAAGTTGGCCTTTGTGGTCCCTGTGTTTGCATAATGAGGACCTCAGTTAGACGAGAGTTCTGAATCCAAGTGACATTGTTAGAAGGGTGGGTCAGGAAAGAATTATTGCAGCAAAAGAGAATGAAGAGCTGGCACAATTGGGTTTTACTGAAATCCTGTAGACATGTGGGCAGCCATGAAACTCCAGTTCTAGTGGTCAGTCACACTGAAACAGAGGGTGAAACCTGAGGGGCAAATGGAAGAGCAGGGAAAAGAGCTTTGTAGTTACTGATGGGGGTGACATATTACAAGTGGAGATTATGCTTCAGTATATACAACGGTCATGAAACACAAGTGAACTAACTTGTATCCTGAAACACAGAAGGTTTTGGTGTCAGGTACTGTGGTGGTGAGGAAGAGTGCCATTCCTAGGGAAACTGTCAGGTGAAACACAGGTGTAGTTACCTCTGCAAACAGCACTTGAAACTTTAAAATAAGCTGATGTATAAGCACCTGAATTTAATTCCTCCTGTGTTATCAGTTCAGTGAATTCCTTTAAAGCTGTTTGAGAGGATGGCTTGACAACATCACATCTACATTACCTAGAGTTTCTTTATCAAGTCTGCTGCCCCTAGCTTAGCAGCTAATGACTCCACTTAATTTGTAAGCACTACCATAGAATTAAATGAAGACTTTAATAAGAATGATACATTGACAGATAGGTTTTTTTTTTACTGTTTCAAGTGTTTCCTGTGAGCATCCACAGAAGAGTAAAAGGGTTGGAAAGCTGCGTTCTAGAGAAATTTGTGTGGTTTCTGTTGCACAGAGAAATGCTGAAATTTCAAGAAACTGCTAAGCATGTCAGTGTTGCCAGATTGAATTCTGCTCGCTCAGGCGCTGTGATTGCTAGAAGATACACTATTCAGAGGAAACTTGGCAATGGAAGCTTTGGAAGCGTGTATCTGGTTTCTGACAGAAGAGCAAAACAAGGAGAAGAATTGTAAGTAAACCCTTCATATGCTTCGAGTGAAAATGGTTGGAACGTATTTCTTGCATTGTAGATGTTCTCTTTGTGTCTCATCTCTCAGTTTGGCATTCCATTGCAGCCTTAACTTTTAAGCTGTAGGGAGGACATAAGATAGGTGCAGGCTTTTTGCAGACTCAGCATTTCAGCTGAGTCCATTGCTTGAAATGGTTTATCTGACATGTCTATCTTACTGTGCTTTTCTCTTCAGTCCTGTTTCATTACCTGTGCAAGGCAGAGTGGAGGTAGGAAAATCTCAGACCCTCATCCCCATAGCAATATACACCTTTGAAGCTTTGTAACACATTTCAAAACCAATCAAAATATATATAGCTTACCTATACCCCAGTGTCACACCATGGACAAGTTGCTAATGCAGGATATATACACTGTAGAAAAGACCCTTGTATTTACTCAGAACAGTGATAAAGTTTATCATCGCCCTGACAAGAAGCAGGGCAAAGGTATATGAGAGGCTTCACAACTTTGCTGTTTGTCTTTGTAACAAAATTGTTTGTTAAAGGCTTAAAGCTTTATACTGTGTAATTTCTCATTCTTAGAACTCAAAATACTAACGGTATAGTGAAATGTAGGTCTTCACCTATCTGCTGCTATAGCACAAGCTGCCAGGCCTCAAAACCAAGGAATGTGGGCTTTGCCTTTAAGTAGTTACTATCTCTGTGCGTATCAGATGGCATGTTCTTTTTTGGTTTATCGGTCCCTTTTTGTTACTGCAACAAAATTTAACAAGCCAAGGTGCTAGTGCAATGCTGCAGTTCATCCTATCCATCACTAGGGGGTACTTGCGTATCGCAGTTACTTACTCCTCATCTCAAGTGCAGGAGGATGAGCGCATTCCCACAACTTTGTATCACTGCTACCAGGTGACAAAAATACTGGCCCAGGTGAACATGGAAGCTCACGTACTATAACTAGACAGACAGTAGACACTTTCTTCCATTTAAAAATACTTGTTTCTTACGGTGGTAAAATATACTAGAAATCACATTCTCAACACTACGTTGAACTCAGAAAATAATCTCTTATGAAAGTGTCCTGGTTACTGCTTCTGTTCCATTTTTAATTGGGAAGTGCATATATATATTGAATGAAAGAATAGGTGGTTATTTTTTTTACTCACCTGAAAGCACTCTGGCAAATATAAAAAGGAATTGAGATATTTAGGTCCCAAATGACCTCTGCAGAAGTAAGTCTGTTTGTATTGTTTCAGAGATGATCTAGAGCATCTTGAGAGAAATACAGTCTGAACTCAGCCACAGAGAGCTTCCTGAAAATTTCTATAAAGTGCTGTGAAAGTGCATAGCAGTAAGTTATAAGAATACAAATGCCCAAGAAGAGTGACATCTCAGATATTGGTACGGGAGCTGCTTGGGGCTATCTCTTTCGATTTTCCATGATTGCAATGTCTACTGAATGAATTAGGACAGACTGACAGTGGTTATCATCTAATTTCATGTATGCTCAGCAGAGCTTTTGCCTTATTTTAGAAACAGTTTTGGGGTGTGTTTTGTACTTTGCTAGCCCTCAAGGATCTTGGCCGTCACAAGCAAAGTGTTATACACAGAGCTGCTTCAGCTGGGGGAGAGAGAGAGATGTTTATTTGGGCCATGTTGGGTAGGGCTTGGAGCAACCTGCTCTAATGGAAGGTGTCCCTGCCCGTTGCAGGGGGTTGGAACTGGAGGAGCTTTAAGGTCCCTTCCAACCCAAACCAGTCTGGGATTCTATGAATCAAAGATTAGAAGTTCCTGTGATTTATGTGAAAACAGCAGAGTAGAGAACAAAGTGGATGCTCTCATAAAGAGAAAGGCCAGAAGCTGGGAGGCTCTTCACTATGAAAGAAGTTTCTCATGTACTGGGCAATCCACACAGGAGAAAGATTATCAATTTCCCTCTGTTTTGGAAGAGACTATGGTCAGAATTTATATCATCTTAGTTAATATAAGAGTTAAACACAAGAGATGTATGAAAGCAAGCTGCTTAATTCCTGTTAACTCAGGATGGCTTGGTTTGTGTGTTATGTGGTACTTTCCCTGTTAGAGGCTTGCAGATCTTGTTCTGAGCCAGGTACTGTGCAGTCACTAAAACCAACACTGAACTGCTTAATGTTGATGCTCTCTTTCCATTCTAGTGAGCTCTGGCAAATCTTTATCTCACATTGCAAAGTGGTTTAGCTGATATGTAACTTGAGTCCAAATAAGTGTTGGATGCTCCTGCAGATATTTGCTGTGGTTTTTAATCTTTTTCACATTAACCTTTTGGACTGAGTTTAGGCCTGACAGATGGGGATGAACATCACTAGGTGCCCATTAGTGGAGTTTCACATATTTTTAGAGGCTCTGGGTTTGGCTCTTTAAAGAAGAAAAAAATGGTAGCTTTATTCTGGGTAAAAACCTATTTCTTATGTGGTTTTGTTCATTTTCCTCTTTTTCTTCTGTAACGTTGCACTTTTTTCTTCTTTACATTTGTATAATTTAATGTTACTAGCAAAGGATAGACAATGCTACTCAGTCACTTGTCTAGACCCATGAATGCCCACTATTGAACACTGCATTCTGAATGGCTCTTTGCATGCATTTAGCACCTTTAATGTTCTGGGACCTGAAAGCACTTTTTATCCAGTTTATCAAATGGGCATTAAACAGGGAGATTAAACAGTTTGCCTGTGTTCATGTAGCAAGGCTGTGCAGAATAACTCGTCACTACTTGAGAAACTATTCCTTGATATCTTTATGTTGATATGTGTTCCAGAACGTTTAGTTATACTGTGGGTTCTCAATCCTCTGCTAGAGCCTAATATCATGGGGGCCAGTTCTGTAGTTTGGAAGCAAGCAGTTCTGTGTGTGGCAAAATGGATGCCTAGTTTCCTGTAGACGTGCATCCTTGGTTCTCCTAAGCCCTACTTTTTCACTGCATGTTATGACCACATTCCTTTTTCTGGAATGCCCCCTCTTTGCTTTTACTTTCCCTAATTGCAGCTGCAGGTTCTCCCTTCCCTCTTGTATCCCTCCAGTGTTTGTATTTTCCCTCTGCATGCCTTCATTAGCGGTTGCAAGAAAAGCAGGTTAGGCCATGGTGGTCCCTGAGCGTGTGCACAGGTGAGGTGATTGATGTTTACTGCCTACCTTCTGTTCTGTGCTAACATATCGTATATGAGTGCTTTGGGGATTATTAGATCTTATTTGATAGGAAATTCAAGGGACACCCATGTGTGAATACAGCATCTGTTTTGCTGGCAAAGTACTGTCAGCTCAGTACTGGCTTATAAAACTGCCGCCTCCAGGATCTCACTTTTGTGAGACCCCACTTGCAGCACTGTGTGCAGTGCTGGTGTCCTCAACATAAGAAGGACATGGAGCTGTTGGAGCAAGTCCAGAGGAGGCCACGAGGATGATCAGGGCCTGGAGCACCTCCCATACAAAAACAAGCTGAGAACATTGGGGCTGTTCAGCCTGGAGAAGAGAAGCTGCATGGAGACCTCAGAGCAGCTTCCAGTGTCTGAAGGGGACTACAAGGATGCTGGAGAGGGACTCTTCATCAGGGACTGTAGCGATAGGACAAGGGGTGATGGGTTCAAACTGGAACAGGGGAAGTTCAGGTTAGATCTAAGGCAGAAGTTCTTCCCTGTGAGGGTGCTGAGGCGCTGGCACAGGGTGCCCAGAGAAGCTGTGGCTGCCCCATCCCTGGCAGTGTTCAAGGCCAGGTTGGACAGGGCTTGGAGCAACCTGGTCTAGTGTGAGGTGTTCCTGCCCGTGGCAAGGGGTTGGAACTGGATGAGCTTGAGGTCCTTTCCAACCCAAACCATTCCATGATTCTATGATCTGCTCAAGTGCATTCTCTAATGACAAAGACAAGGAAGGCTTTTCAATACTATGTCTAGGGCATGGTTTAGATGAATTTTTGTAAATAAAGTGTCTATAGCTTTTAGTTTACTGGTACATTCAGAGAAAATCACCAAAACACCTTCAGAATGCAGGATGTCTGCTGGTGTTTAGTGCTTTAGGTTTTATTTCTGTGGGGTTTCCTGTCTGCTTGGTTGGTTGGTTTTTCTTTTCCAGATTCTTGACTTGCATATGAGTTTGCAAAAATCTATCTTAGTTTTTGAGGAGCTTTCTGTTGTTCCTGGACATCATGGATCTAAAGCTACCCGAAATAATCAGGTAACTTGGTTTGTATAAAGGAAGTAGCAGGATTGTACCAGCATTTTTACAGCAAACAGTAATATCCCTGCAGTCACTTCTATCCTAGTCTCCCAGAGTAAATTATCAGCTAATTAGAACAGGTGATTGTGGTTAAAGACCAAGTGTTATATGGCAGAGATTTATGTTTATCAGTAGTCTTCAAGGGGAGTCCTATCACTTATAGACAATGAATGTCCTAATCAATTGTGCCAAGTGAAGCTCTGGTTTAACTCATAGCGGCTGGAGTACGCAGTAGGCAATAAGGACTTCTAGTTCATAAATATTCACAAGGTGCTTTATGTCCCTGTGGTGGAAAGCACACGCTGGGAAGTGCCCAGCTCCCTGGACTGCTCCCCTGTGTGGTGATTGTGGGGTGTCAGCTCAACTTCGGCATCTGACTTGCGTTGTGCCGTTAATCCAGACTCACGCTATGATTCCTTGGAAACTGTGCACTTCCCTAAATAATTTATCATGTGACTTTCAATTATTAATGATTTCTTATAACAAATGAAATAGAATCTAAGGGTGGAAGAGTTCTGTGACTTGTGAATATCCAAGCAACAAACAGCTGATTGCTGTGTTGTCACATCCCTGTGTTTGCTGCCTGTTTGCTTCGCTGAAGGTATTCCAGGAGAATGGTTGTTTGATACTGGATTGATTAAAACAGTAACAAATGACTCCCTGCCACTTGTCGGGTGCATGTTCATCTCATTGTGCTGCTTTCCTTTTCCCTTCTCCCTTATTTAATAAGAAAATCCTAGAAACTAAGGCTAGAATCTGTCAGGTTATTTTATATTTGTGAACAGATATTCATGATCTCCTTGGAAACTGAGCAAAGGTGCATTTCCTATAGGACCTTCCTGATTGATGCTTATTTTTAAATGAGCTTTTCTCAGTGAGCCATCTTTTGCTTGGTTCAGTGAAGTGTGCCTCTGCTCCTTCGTGTAAGGCTCCAGCTACCACGGATCCCGTTATAGGGACCCTTCACTGAACATTCCTGCTGGACCGGAGGGTGTTTTGACTGTCTTATTGAGGGAACCATGCCAACAGCATCACGGGGACCCCTCAGCGTCCACTTTAATCGAGCATTCTAAGCATGTATTTGATTTACTGAAGTGGGAGGCAGCGTGCCTTAAACAAAGCATTGCTTGAGTTTACTCTCAATCTCATCCCCCCTAGAGCTGAGCTCCTGGGAGCTGCGCTGCAGCACCCACCACATTTGGTTCTTGTGTGCAGACAGTGAGGGTGACGGTGGTTGAGGTTTCAGATTGCTTACGAGCAGCACTTTCAACACTGAGTAGAGAATTGTCCTTAAGCTATGGTTGGTGAATTACTGGTTCTTTGAGGTGTAAGGCCAAGACAGATTTTAATGAGTTTGTAATTAAGCAAACGCCTCGAGATCACTTCTGTGTCATTCACTTTGCTGCAATGGTTGTGTAGGGTTTAGCGTTTGTAAGCTAGCTTTAGTAAGAAAACGGAGAGGTGCAGAATTATTCCTTTAGGTTGAACTGTGACCACCTGCCTCAAAGATACAGTCTGGTTTTGCAGTGTTTGAAAGCACCCACCTAACTGCCTTCTGTTACGCGTGTTGGCAAAGTGTTTTCTCTGAAGTCTGCATTAAGGATGTTGTAACTTCTGTGCAGAACAAGCCTCCAGCTCTTTGTTGCATTCAGTCCATTGTAATGAGAAAACTGCTGCAGTGGAATTCTGGGTGGATTTGCTGGACAGTCAGTGCATTTTCATTCCTTTTTTATTTATTCATTGTTGGTTGTGCTGATGTGACACATTAGTGAGTGTGATTCCTAGTTCGATGTTCCTCTTCCATGCATCGCTTTCTCAGTAACATCATGTGCTCTAAAATAACTTCTCAGTGTTGCTGGGGAGTTGCTTCAGTTTTGGATTTCACATGTTTCATGGATTTCTAAGACCACAGGACCATACTCGGGAGGCCTAGAATGTATGAAAAGATTTTAATCTAACAATAGATAGAATTCATTTCCTCCCTTTGCCTTTGATTCTAGACAATGTAGTAATATCCTTTTGTAAATCTAGAAACTGTGCCTTTATCTCTTTTTTCTCTCCTCTCAGCCCTTTTAATCCAGTACACGTCAGAAATAAACACTGAAGGAGATGCCTGCTGGAAAAGGACATATAGGAGGAGTGTATTTTCCCATTAAAGTTGCAGCAATTAGTATTTAAATGACTTGTGGGAATTAGTTTCCCTGAAGGGACTGTACTGTTGACATAAGTATCTGTGCACCATTGAAAGGAACATAATTCTAGTTACAAATATGTTTGCATTCGGGAAGGAAACCATTAAGTTTTGCATTAGGAAATGGTTTAGTTGAATTTCTATGGAATGCATTCTCATAGTGGTTATTAGTGTGTTGGGTTTCCCTTTGCAACCCCTGGTTTTCCAGACTGCTTTCTGTAAACTGATGCATGTCGATCGAATGATATGAGGGTCTTTCCTCAAAATTTCTAATTGAAACTAAAGTCAAAATTCAACTTAATTCCTCTACAAGGAAAATTCCTTTTGGCAGATGCTGTAGCTGAAGGCTGGAAGTTGAAGAAACGTAACATGTCAGTCGCATGATGCTTAATTGTATTATGATGCTTGAAAACGAAATAGTTCTCCTGTTTCTGAAAGGGAACATTACAATTAGCAGAGAGCAGTAAGTAGTGAACTGCATCAAGTATGCGTAATGAAATCACAATGGAGACATGCCTGGATTAGATGATTTGATGTTTGATGGAGTTAAGTCCTCAAAGATACAGAGAATAAAGTTATTTAGTCCTTCTCAGATTTCTCTCCAAAATTCCACTCTGGTTAGTGGTGGTGTGGCCCTTAATTACATCCTTAAACGAGACTAGGCAGAAAAACCATGAAGGAACAGTAGATGGTGATAATGCAACACGCAGAGATGAAGTGTTGCTAAAAAAGGTCCACTCACACATATTTAGTCTGTACCCCATAGTAATTGTTAATAATTTACCTGAGTAGACCACTTTTTCAGTTCAATCACAGTCCATTACTATTGGATTTAGAGCTGAATCATATCAATGGACTAGAAATCTGATTACTTTTTCTGGGTTTTCATTTCTGTCTAGGAAAAAAACCCTGAAAATATGGCTGTAGAGGGAAATTCTTCCCTTATTAATCAGTGTCCACTAATATTTTGTAATTTTTAATCCAAGTGCCCAAAAGAATGATTCAAAATAAACACAATTTAATATGTAAGCAATGTGGATGGATGCCTTTGTGTGGTAGTAATATGGCTTGTTCAGTTCTGTGGGGGATAACACAAGTGCTCTGCTTGCCTTTCTCATTCCTGATTTTTTTTCCCAGTGTTGGCACATATGGTTGACCAAAAATGATTTGAAGGATGCCCCTTTGTGTGTGCGAGACTTTGCTCAGTGCAGAAGGAAATGATACCAGCTGCATCACTTGAAGCTCCTTTATTTCATCAGTGTTCCCTTTCATGCTCCAGCAAATATATTCCTTGTTTCTTGGGGGTACTAATTAGGAACTGTTAATTTTCAAATAACCATAAAGTGTTTCCATCATGAGCTGAACTGTTGAGTGTCCGTGTGTGTGTGTTAGAGCATTTGAACATGAGGCACCTCAAGGAAATGTTTGTAGGTGCTCTAATTGTGACTTGCTGGTGGAAACGAAAAGTGAATCATTCATTTCACGTAGAAATTTACACCATCTCATCACCGTTCAAGATAAGCACAGTTAAATTCAGGTGCTTGTTCAAAGCATGAAGTGATATTTAATCCATTTACAGATATTACAATGCTCATATAGCGATTGAATTCTTAGTGTTTAACTCAGGGGTTAGTTCTCAATGTTGATGCACTGCATGAAGAGGCTGTTTTGGAGGATGGGTCAAAACAATCGTTGATGACTGTTAGGGCTTTACTAATACGTCAGTAGCCTTCATGGGGATGACAAACAAAGCCCAGCACTTGATTCAAGGAGTTGTGTAGCAACACTTAGGATTGAAATGGGTTTACAGCTCTACTAATGCATCAGTAATGGGAAGATATAAGGAAGCCAAGATATGATTTGAGAAGTTGTGTAGTAATGCTTAGGTTTGTAATGTTTTGGTTAATGACTAAACATATATATGTAAGTAAGAATAGCAAATGGCGCTCGTTTCTTTTACACTGGAAAGGTGGGAATATTCTTGATTTTCCCTAAGAAATCATGGGCTCTTAATTTCCTGTGAATGTTTCCTTCCTTAGCTAAAACCAGGTATTCATTCTAGGTAGGACTGATTTGTGTATGGCGACTTTTTGCATCCCATGTTTTCACCACCTGCTTCTTTCTCTACAATAGACACATATCATTAACATGTCTGAGCGTGCAGCTACTGTTGCTCCAAATATAATGGATAAAATGGAAAGAATGGCTATCTGAATTTCTGTTAGTAAGGTGTAAACTGTAGGAAAACCAGTCACTGACGCCAGGCAGAGAAATCTGGTAAGACTGTTGGTAACGGGATAGCTGTGTGTATGATGGTGTAAGGATTAGATGAAAATTACAGTGGAACTAGAATATCAGCCTAAGTGAGGGAGCAGATTCCAGGCAATAGGGTGCCATATGAAATCCTTGATATGTGATATCCTTGTTACTGAACTTCCCAAACAGCTTTAATACTGTGGGAGCTGTTTTAGAGACCAAATTTGTGTATAAAAGGCCTTAAAGTATACATACCTTAAGGTGTTGAAATGACTTACTGTGGCCTTTTGATACCTTAAGGGGACCTACAGGAAACCTGGAGAGGGGCTTTGGACAAGGGACTGTAGGGACAGGCCAAGGGGAATGGCTTTAACCTGCCAGAGGGGAGACTGAGATGAGCTCTTAGGCAGAAGTTCTTCCCTGTGAGGGTGCTGAGGCACTGGCACAGGGTGCCCAGAGAAGCTGTGGCTGCCCCATCCCTGGCAGTGTTCAAGGCCAGGTTGGACACAGGGGCTTGGAGCAACCTGGTCTGGTGTGAGGTGTCCCTGCCCATGGGAGGGGTTGGAACTGGGTGAGCTTTAAGGTCCCTTCCAGCCCAAATCATCCTGTGATTCTATGGGGGTTGTTGCCTCTTCTTCATTTTGGTCCCCATTTTTAGTACCAGACCTTCTCTCTTTGCCATTTGATAAACAGAATGTAAGACTTCATTAGTTAGGCACTCCTTTAACTTTATTGTTTATGACCAGTTGCAGACCTAATGACAGAGCTGGTATGAGATGATATGTTTTTACAGACTCACATCTAGTCCTTGTACTGAGGAGTTACGAGGATGAAGATACAGTTCTACAAAGGTCAGAGTGGACAGAAATACACAGCTGTGGGTTATGGCACAAGTCTCTACACTGACAACTTGGAAATAGGAACTAAATGGAATGACAAGCTCCCTGCTTTGCAGACTGCTTACCTGCTAGCAGGTCTTGCTAATCTCAGGTTGCAATTAAAGCTAAACAACCGCCTGTGTAAAATGAAGTGTCTATTTGATGACAAAAATCCAGATTTTGACCCTGTATTCCTAGAACACACCTTCTCTTTGCTATTCTCGAAGACCTGTTTATCTGGACATATAAAGAGATAGGTTTCTTTTACTTCATTATCCGCAAGCAAATGTACCTGGTTGATAATTCATGTCACGGTTTGGTCCAAAAGCGGAGTGCATTTTGTGAAAGGCTGCCTTCTTCTAAGAGCTGCATCTGATCCAGTAAAGCAAATTATGTAATAATAAAGTGTGTCATCAGCATAAACAAATAGCAGATGGTTAGTAAAATGTTTAATTTTAGATTGGTGCAAACCGACCGAGATAAACACTGCTGTGGAACATTGTCAGTCACTAGTGATGCTCCAAAAGGGATTCCCACCGTTTGTCTGTGTCCTGGAGGATTCCACCTTCGTGCTTGTTTTCCTCTTGGTTTAAGTCTTGCTCTATTTATCCGCATTTGCTCCGTGCTATTGCACTGGTCTGGCTGCACTTCAAAGCGTGACTGTGTAAGCCAAAAAGGATCTGCTGATGAAAGCCAAAAGGTGTTCCTGGGGGAAGTCTGGGATCCTGCCAAGGCACTGCTGAGACAGGGCAGCTGCTCACTGTATTTTAGGGAGCAAACTTCTCTCTCATGTAGTTTTCCCACTGTGATGCTATTCCCTGCACCATACTCGGCTTCCTCCAGGATTGCGTATAAATAGTGAACATGGAACTTCTTGCTCTTAAGATGCAAATGCATTCACTGCAAGATTCAGCTGTGGTCAGTTCGAGATCAAGTTCAAAGTGTCTGTGCTGTTAAATTGCAAGGCTAGGTTGGTTGGTTTGGGGTTTTCTTTCCCTACGCAGTTAAAATCTGGAGGGTATTGTTCTGTATTTAAGAAATCTGCTAGCACTTCTATAACCAAGGTTTCTGGTTGTGTGTTCGCTGCCATTTTACCTTGTCTTTAGGGACATTTATTTATAAGAATAAATAGATAAATTTGAATTAGTTCATCTGTTCTAGCATTATATCAAAAGGGGTAAAGTGTATTTGAAAGGCACCAACGTTTTAGTTGTTCTACCTGTTTTTCAGTATGTACCACTTATATCTATGATTTCTTAGTTCATGCAGATGGTTTTGGACATTTTAAATCCTGCAGGAAATACAGGTGTAGGGTTTATGAAGAATCGTGACTTTCAGATGAACCTGTTATACTCCAGATGGAGTCTTGACAAAACAGGGCAGGCTGTTATTCCCAATATTCATAATAAATGTTCGTGTCACAAAGGTTTGTTTAAAATACCTTGTGTTACCTATGCTTCTAAACTGTTAAGTACAGGCAGATTTTCAGCAGATGATATGCAAGTATTATGGCTGAATTATGAGCAATGATAACCTACTCCTTACTATAAACCAACCTTAAAATGCAGGTGGTTGGATCATAGAAACAGAAACACTGTCTCCTTCAAAGCATAGGTCTGGATTCTCTTGATAGAGGGGAAATGCAGTCAGGATTCTTTAGCTAGGAGAAGTTTGTTATTTCATGTGGTTGCTAATCTTTTTTTTTATCAGTTTATGGACCTATCTGACATCAGCAGAGATGCCAAATTTCAGTTATCTTAGGAGTCTTGTAAATCACAGAAAGTGTCAATTTTAGCTGCCTGTTTGGGTAGAAGTTACTTGTGTAAATACTGAAATGGGGTAGAATGAATTTAAACACTCTTTGAGTGTTTCGTGCATTGAAAAGTATAGTTCATTTATACAGATGAATCTCTGACTGAAGACTTTTAGCTCCATGGTTTTCTTCTAAAGCTATCAGAAAAGAGCCACTTTAGATGAGGAGTTGTCCATTCTTTCTGAGAGGCTTCTGAGACTGACATAACTTTCTGGTCAATACTTATGATTAATGACTTACGATTACTTCTATGATTCTATGATTCTACTTAATACAGAGGCTTTTTAAGTATGCGTTTTCAATTTTGAAGTGTATTTACTAAAGTAGACATTAAAAGCTTTGCATTTAACCTGGAGCCTGGTTATATTCCTTGTATTAAATGCAGTAAAGTCAAACCTTATCTACATACAGAAACAGTATGCACCAATGCTTCGTCTTAATTGCATAGATGCACACGACTTCCAGATCTGGGTATGAATTAACGTTGTGTAGCAGCAACCCAAAACGTGTTTACAAAAAGTGCATTCTCCTGATTCCTTCTTCTGGGAATGAATTTAAAGAAGAAAAACGCCTGCCTTGTTATGTGACAGCTGATGACAGCTTCAGAATCACCAAGTGACTAAGATGACAAGCTGTCCCTACACATCCACACAGGAGGCTTTTATAGTTGTCTTGTGTACACAAGAAACTTGTCTTAAGTGGTGTTTAAAAAGGACTCGCTTGTCAGTTCCGTGGTGTGATCTAGATGAAGGAAGGGGTAATGTCCCCGCGTCAATGATGACAAGATTGCAGTATGTATTAGCCTGTCTGTGTAGCATGAAGCTTGTCTGGAGAGATGCAGGCAAATCCAACAGTATATTTTGTTCATCACGCTGCCAGATGGGGGTTAGGGAAGTTTACATTGAAATTCATGCGTTGTTAGTCAGAAACTGCTGGGTGAGATTGAGGAAGAAATCTTTTTATGAAGAAATACAGCTTTTTTTTCCTTCGATCAAGCAAATTACTGTAGTTTTATTGCTGTCATGTGTAGCTACTGTGACTTTACAAGCATGCAGTGTTGAATGGGATAATTACTGAAAGGACAGTGAAGACATCGCTTCAGTGTGGAACTTGACTTCCATGTATTCAAAAGTTACTGGAAATTCATCGCTTTGTTTTAGTAAAATGCTATGATATTCTCCAGTAGTGTCAAACAGCACCTTCAGACATTGACCACATAGATCTGTACTTCAGTGCTGGTAAAGGAGGTGGAAATGATATCCCTTTGGGTGCTGTATGCCTCTTTTAAACATTTCATCATGAAGATCACAGCAAAACATGCTTCCTCAAGCGCCCTTTTCTCCAGGCCAAGTTGACAGTAAACTCCCCAGCTCCAGGTTCTTGTTTAGAGCTAAGTCTGAACTACAAATTCTCCTCTGGCGCATTCACATTCACAATGCTGAACACTGAAAGCTTAGAGTCCATCAAAACAGTTGAATGAAGCCTCAGCCCCAAATCCAGATGTGCTCTTTTTGCTTAGGGGTTCAGGTGAAGGGCAGGCTGATTTTCAGGGGAAAAGGAAGAGGCATCCTGGGTTTATCACCAGAAGAACTGTCACAGGAATGCTACCCTCCGTGTGATTTTCCTCATGCTTCCATGGAGAGACTTTGGCAAGAGCAGCAAAACCAGTTCCTCGCTGCTTCTTATTTCACACGTGAATATTGAGCATATGCTGCGAGTGGGTTTGAAATCACTTCGATTTGACTTTTTATTTATGTTTGTTATTATGCATTAATCCGTAGCACTGAAAACATGTCATGAAGGAAACAGTGCAGGGAAAAATACTTGGAAACAGTATATTTAAAGCGTTGTTTGATCGCTGTGGTGACTAACATATTTATTTGCATTTTAAGGCATTCTTCTGTTTGCCCATATTTTCCTCATCATTTCATGTTGCCAAATATTTGGTTTGTGTTATTTTGCATTTTAAGAAATTCCGACTTTTTTTTGAGCATTACATGATTTTATAGTTGATCTTTTTTCAGGTTTGATTAATATAAAGATTTCTTTTTTTCCTCTAGAAAGGTTCTAAAGGCAATCTCTGTTGGAGACTTAAAGCCTAATGAAACAGTTGAAGCAAATCTGGAAGCACAGCTACTCTCCAAATTAGACCATCCAGCCATTGTCAGGTTTTATGCAAGCTTTGTGGAGCAAGATGGTTTCTGCATTATCACTGAATACTGTGAGGTGAGACTTGTGGCTTACTTGGGAGCGATTTGACAGGGTGTGTGCTTTAAAACAGAGTCTTGAAAGAAGCCTAGCCCAGTCTTTTTAATGTTTTAATTTGATTTTACTTTCCATTTGTTACCTGTGGCATTGCCCGTTCCTTGTTGGTTGTATCTCAAGTAAGCAATGTTATCTGCTCATGTGAGGCACATTGCTCATGGGCAAACAAACCCCAGAAGAGGAATTTTTAAACACAAGTTCGTTTTGTTCATTGTAATCAGCATGATAAGAAAGATTTAAATGCAGACTCATTACCAGATCTGTGAGTGAGCTCAGAAAGGTTGTGCCATGTATGTACCTACCATTGATAGGTAAGACAGGATGAGAGGAGTGTGGGGACGTGGTATGAAATCTGATGTAAATGAGGAAGGGAAAACTCACTTGTGATTTGGAGGGGATTACAAGAAGCTTAAGCCTGATCATGTGGATAGTGAGTTTGGTAGCAGCATTGTCTTTATGAAGTGAAGAATAGAGCATGTCAAAGACCAGGATGTAGCAGATACAACAAATATTAAAGCACATTGCTTAAATCTGTCTTAGGGCTTTAAAATAAGAATGTAAACGTATTTAAGCCAGCTTTTTAAGGGTTTATAGAAAACAAGAGCCTACATTGTATTAAATATGGATGTACCTACAGCGATCTTTATACAAACCTGTGAAGCAGACTCGTCAGTTGTGCTCTGATAGACCTTTCAAATGCTTTGGAAGCTAATGATCTTGGGCTGCTGGGGTACCTGTCCACAAATCAGACTTGTATCAACTAACCACATTTCTCCAGGCATTTGGCTTTGGCGTTAAAGAAGTCCGGTTCTTGCCAGTCACTGATTCCTTAGAAGCTGTCTTTGATGACAGTTAAATGCCTATTTATTGCTATTATTCAATGTGAATATTTGTTCACATATTATTTTGACAGCCATGCAGAAGCTCTTTGCATCATTCCCTGCATGTCTGACAGCTGGGGCTTGAGAGTGTTGCCAACTCTCTGTGGAAATCCAGAGCTCAAAACTGAAGGATTATTCAAACTGCCCAGATATTACCATACACTAAGATTAATCTTCTCTATACTAGTGGCAGAAAGTGGGACAACATGAGATCAGTTAAACCTATAAAGGAGCCTCTTTCAACAGCATTATAGAGCTGGACTAGCTGCTTTTGTCCACTGCTGTTCAGTCTCTGTCTCTCTTTGGTTTTAGTTCTTTCCCATCTGGGGTAAAGTTATAGATGAATAAAAAAGAGCATGGTAGGAGTCACCAGGGTAATCATGAGCTGCTGTAGCACCTCAGTATTTCTTTTATCAAGTCGACTGCCCTGCATGGAAATGTTTTGGTGCAGAATAACCTTTGGAACTGGGAGTCATAAACTCAAACACGTGAGAATGTATTAGAGCAAGGCAAAGGAAGGAGGAGGAAATGGATGTGTTCATTGTGCAGCTGAATCTTTTCAGGTTTGAGTCTACTAGGTCACGCCAGAATGAAAGTTGATCCACGCAGATGGGCTTCTGATCTTTCCCAAAAGGACATAATAAGTAGTATCATTGCATTTAAGCAATTACAGTGTATTTAATCAAATGTTCAGACAAGGAAAATACAAAGCAAGTTTCATATAGTGCTTTTCTATTTTAGTTAGAGTATTTTCAGAAGACATGCCTTCATATCTGAAGGGGTCCTATAAGGATGCTGGGGAGGGACTCTTCATTAGGGACTGTAGTGATAGGACAAGGGGTAACGGGTTCAAACTTAACCAGGGGAAGTTTAGATTGGATATAAGAATGAAGTTCTTTACTGTGAGGGTGGTGAGGCACTGGAATGGGTTGCTCAAGGAAGTTGTGAATGCTCCATCCCTGGTGGTGTTCAAGGCCAGGTTGGACAGAGCCTTGGGTACCATGGTTTGGTGTGAGGTGTCCCTGCCCACGGCAGGGGGGTTGGAACTGGATGATCTTAAGGTCCTTTTCAACCCTAATTATTCTATGATTCTGTGATATTGACTTATCTACAACCTACCTTTGTATGTGGTGGGATTTGGACTTTTTTACCTAAAAGATACATGATTAAATCAGACATAAATTGAAAATGAGAGAAAATGTATTGCTACCTGATCCTTGTTTGGAAGTCTAGCTCATTCAGTTCCTCATGCATAGAATAATTACCAGATTTGCAGTAATTGGTACTCTTGGGCAGACTCAAAACACAGAATAAACATGAAGTTGGCATGGAAACAGAACTATCCCCTGAGCCTTCTGTTTGCTCCAGAGTACTGTGACTTATTCATTAGCCACAGTGCTTTGTTAATTCTTGCATGAATAGCACAGAGTGAGCCTCCTATGCAGCTGCCCCATGCTATACCTGTGCTGTGAACAAAAGAGGACATCGGTCCCTGTTGCTCAGCTCAGTGTCTTTTATCATAACTGAATTCATTCAGAATTACAGAAAAGAAATATGTGTTCTGTTTTGATCTTGTTGAGCTTCTTTTCCCAAATCAAAAGCTTTATTTTAGCTAAAATAATATTTATTTATTTATTTATTTTGTTTATTTGATTTTATTTTATTTTAGCTTTATTGCAGGCAATATAAATACTGGCAGACAAGGCAAATGTCAAACAAAAATGTGCCTGCATGAGCCTTGTAATGTAAATTCTGCTTCAATAAAATACAGTTTTTACAAAGTAGTTACTTAAAAAGTTGCATAATTTGATGACATGATAAGCCAGAATTAGTTGTACTTTCCCCCCAACAATTATTTCTGTCTCTTTACTGTGCTTTCAGCTGTGATGTGAGTATACATGCACTAAAGAAGTCTCAGCAAAAGGAGTAACTAAAGCAATCAGTGGCTGTTCACGTTAGCAGCTCCAGATGCTAAGCCGTTTTAAATAGATTACTGGTGTGTTTGATATTCTTGATATTTAAATGGAAACTGCAGCTTGGAAACTCCCTATGTACTTAATTTGTTAAAATCCATTTCTTATGAACTTCATTATACTGACTGTCCCAAATGCAAAATTGGGTTAACAAACTTCTTCAAAGTTCCGTGGCAGCAGTGTTTCATCTTTTATGATGTATTTTTTGTTTTCCTTTTTTAGACAAAAAATCAAGGTGAAATTAATTGTAGGACATTGAGACCAGTCTTTTCTGCTTGAAGCTAAAAGCCATGCAATTACCTGAGGGCATGTGCAGTACTTTATTCGACCACTTTTGTTCTCCTTAGGCTTAAAAAAGGAAATATCCCCAACCTAAGAGAGTATTCACTAGCCTGAATCTGTAGGTCCTATACTTCTTTGCGTCTTTCATGGCAATGTGTGATCAAGAGAGGGGACACAATGGGACAGGGAGAAACAGTAATTGCAGGCTGCTGCACTTTGTGCTCACCTGGATAGTCCCTTGGGGCCAGTAGCCAGCTGACACGTTTGAGCAGCCCCTATAGCTATAGGCCCTCTAGGCTATTGCTGCAGTTGGCTCTGGATTGTCTGTGACAGTCGATTTGTCTTTCCTTCCTCTGCTTTGCTGCAAGCAACCAGGGGGAAGCTGCTGAACATTTGGAGTTGCAAAGGGGAAGCAGCTGTGGAGAGCTCCAAGTTCCCAGAAGAGGTTCCCTGTGGGCTGTGGCAGGGAGGCATATGGGGAGCTGAAGCCGTATTCCCTTCCCTAGTGAGCAAGATGATTCAGGCATTGCAATTAAAATCAATTGCAGGAAATTGTCAGGAAATACATTTTGCATAGATAACAAAACATTGTCTTTCTGTTTTGACCGTCCACACTTGAATGTTGTGACTTAGAGACCACAGAGTTTACTACAAACTCATTCGAAGTACAGGGCAGAAATGTGTGGATCTGCAAAGACAGAACCCGCTTGATTTGTAGCAGCAGTATGAAGCACTGTGGTGTTAGAATCACAGAGTGGGTTGGGTTGGAAAAGACCTTAGGATCATCCAGTTCCAACCCCCTGCCATGGGCAGGGACACCTCACACCAGACCAGGTTGCTCCAAGCCCCTGTGTCCAACCTGCCCTTGAACACTGCCAGGGATGGGGCAGCCACAGCTTCTCTGGGCACCCTGTGCCAGCGCCTCAGCACCCTCACAGGGAAGAACTTCTGCCTTAGATCTAACCTGAACTTCCCCTGTTTCAGTTTGAACCCATCACCCCTTGTCCTGTCACCACTGTTCCTGATGAAGAGTCCCGCTCTGGCATCCAGCATCCATTTCTGTTAGGAACAGAAAACCAAGAAATGCTGAAGAGATCATAAAATGTTGAGAGTCAACAGTGGGAAGGGTTGATGAGGGGAAGTGGTGGTACAGGTAATGCTGTATAGGCTAAACTATTTTCTTGTATATGGCACATGAAACTTCTCATTTTATGCAGAACATGTAACGTAGAAGTAATGATTTATGGAGAATAAGCGGTCCTGATGTAAGGTAGTTATTCACTAGAGTACAGTGAGACTCAGTCTCTTTTCCCTGAGGTTAGCTACTTCAACACAGTGCTTGCCACTAATGAGCGTTTTGCAGACAAAATCCATTTATTTTATAAACTGGGTTGACAATCATCTTTTTTAGCAAAATGAACAGTTTTGATATAATTCTCCTCAACCCCCTCTTTTGTCATGCTGGTTTTCAACTGTTTCTTAACAAATGTCTGACTTGGAACTTGCAAGTAGTCTTTTCCTGTATGTATTTCTGGTTTGTTTTCACTGCCTCCTGTGTGTCATATTGCTCCATTTCTAGCGTTGCTCCAAGGCCAAGTGTCGTTTTCATAAAGTATTGACAATAACACATGCTAGAGAATCTTGAAGCTTCAATTTTCTATGGTTTCCAATACAAGTGATTTGAAAGAGGGGCAGAGTGTTGTGATTAAGGACGTTGTGTTTTATTGTTAAGAGAACAGCATGGTTTCTTTTATGCTGATGTGGGTATTTCAGCATAACAAACAACAGGGTCTCTTGACTGCAGTGTCTGTTCCTTTGTGTTAACTATAAAGGGAGTTTGAGGTGACGGGCTCAGATGCACGTGTGTAAAGGTGGGTGACATGAAGTGAGAACAGTTGAAATACTTTGTTGTTGTGTAACAGCAAGGTAAAACTGACCTGCTTTTCCTCTGCAGCCAGATTGTTTGAGCTCATTTTGATTCTCAGTTGTGAATACTTTTGGTGCTGGGAGAGTTCAGAATCCGTTTGCAAGCATGAGTTTTATAGACTACATGGTTGGGACCCTGAAGGTCTAAGAAAACGGAGTCCTGTACTTTGCTGAAGAAGGTGACACTTGAAAACCTTACTTTAAATGTACAAATATGTTGTGGTATTTTTCAGGGTGGAGATCTAGACTTCAAAATCCAAGAGTACAAAGAATCTGGGAAGATATTCGCTCAAAGGCAAATATTAGAGTGGTTTATACAGTTGTTACTCGGAGTCAACTATATGCATGAAAGGTACAGTCATCTAATATGAGAGTGCTTAGCTTGGGAGGGGAGGGAGTAGACTTACCAACTAGTTGCAGAAAAACAGAAATGAAACTGTATGGATTGTCTTGTATTGATATATAGTATATATATACATATATAATATGTAGTCATACACCTAAAGTATAATTAATTATCTATCCTGCAAGAACACTGTGCATTATGTCTTTTAGCAGCGCAGTGGTAGATGTCTTTCAGTGTTAGACACACTTTTTCTAAGAGCCAGGTGAAAAATTCAGCACAACAGAAATCATTAAGTATTGTTAGAAGAAAATGGATTAAAAGGTTAAAATAAAGTCATTTTTCAAGAGGGGGACAACAAGGATCTCTTGCAGGTATTTAATGTGCAGGATCCAATTTATATGCTTGAGGTACTCCCAGTAAAATCAGTGAAGTTACATACGTATGTTCCTTGAAAACAGACACCCCTTTAGCAGCATATCAAAGATTAACCTGAATAATTACTTCAGGTCATCCGGACAGTGGTGTGTGGAGCTCACACTTGGTTTGAGCAGGGGCAGATACAGGTGAATACCTACCTGGTCATCTCTGTGAGCGTAGTTCTTGCCTGCAATCTGATTAGGGAGGCTGACTTCGGTGATTTAAACATTTCCTTCATTGTCAGGATATGCATGAACCCTCTTTTGTCCCCTTCCTGTGTAAAGTGCTGTCTCCTTTGAGGTAGGTGGGACTATTTAGCATGGTATGAGGGAGACTGAGTGCTGTGCTGAGCCAGGAAGAAATGGCCACCCACATTGAGATCTGGAGGAACGGCTGAGTAAAGGGGAATACCAGGCTCCTTTCCTACTGGCTTTTCCAAAGTTAACCCGGCTTTTAGCATCTCCTTTCCCCTGTCTCCTCCCTGTTGCTTTTCCCTATTGGCAGCTCTGAAATTCACGTTAATCAACAAGACAGAGAATCCTTTCTGAAGAGCACTGTAGCCCGAAAGCTGAACTACTTGGGCTATTATCCCTATTAAACTTTTAGAAATAAGAATGTCACCGCTGCAATGACTGTCTTAGCAGAGGCTAAGGATGGTTGTTGGTTTTGGTGAGATGAGCCAATCTGCCTAAAATAATCACTTAAATTATTAATACAGCCAGGGGGGAAGAAGCTGTTCATGTTTGAAGGGCAGGTTACACCCACAGTCTGGAGATGAGCGTTCAGATTGTTTTCAAGCTGAATGTAAACTAGAATCCATAGTCGTCTAACCTGCGCGAGTATTGAGAAAACAAGATTGGGTTGAAAGCACCAACTTGGTTGTTGATAATAACAGCATTGCATTTGGATTAGATAATCACTGTAGGTCCCTTCCAATTGAAGTGCTCTACTCTACTGTACAAGTTATTCTTTTTGTCTTTCATTGTGTCCTGGGTTCAGCAGTAGCAATCATGTTTTTTCCTTTGTGTTAACTGGTGCAGTGCTGTGTTTTGACTTCTAGTTTTGAGAACAGCGTTGGTGAAGCCGATGTTGTCGGTTGTTGCTAAGTGATGTTTACCCTGACCAAGGACTCTGTGAGGCTCATGCTCTGCCAGGGAAGAGGGGAGGCTGTGAGGAAGCAGAGGCGGGGCGCCTGACCTGGGCTAGCCGGGGAGGTATTCCATACCACAGCACGTCATGCCCGGGGTGGGGGGTAACTGGGAGTTACCCGGAAGGACAGGAGCTTCCGGGTGGAACTCGTTTTCTTGGCCGGTGGTATCGTATTCTCTTCCCTTGTTATTTTCCCTTATCATTGTTTTAGCTGATAGTAGCGGTGGTGATTTGTTGCTGGACTGTTCTTGTCTCAACCCGTAGGAGTTGCACTCTCTCGATCCTCCTCCCCATTCCTCCGGGAGCGGGGAAGGGGAGAGCCCCGGTGCAGGGAGGGGGGGGGAGACGAACACGGACCTTGATTGTTGTCAGCTCGGCACCACTCACTGGGAGTGGGTGAACAAGTTACCTGACTGGGTTTAAACCACGACACATTGTATTTCCTCACGCCTCTTTTGTCTCTTGTTTTCCCTTTTGTCTACTATTCTCTTTATTTTTCCTCATCTTCTACTTGCTTTCAAACCTTAAAAAGAAAATCTTACAAATGAACTTTCTTTGGTAAATATATGTATCCAATCAATGCATTTCCTGTAAAGTCATTAAATTCTCTACTAAGAGCATCTTGATCTTCCAGACAGCATTTAATTTTCATTTCGTGAACCATAACTATTTATTAGCACCTTACCAGTTACATACCGATGACTTGAGAGTTTTGTTTTATTTACTTCTCCTGTATTGCATTTATTGTATTATATGTTATTTGACTGTATGCTTATTGGAAAATTTAATCTTTATTTTATTAGTTTAGCGCCAAATAACAGCTTAAATCATAGATCATAGAATAGTTTGGGTTGGAAAGGACCTTAAGATCATACAGTTCCAACCCCCTGCCATGGGCAGGGACACCTCACACTAAACCATGTCACCCAAGGCTCTGTCCAGCCTGGTCTTGAACACTGCCAGGGATGGAGCATTCACAACTTCCTTGGGCAACCCATTCCAGTGCCCTACCACCTTTACAGTAATGAAAATGGAAAAGATTAGGCTTAAAAGAAATTAATTTGAGTTACTGAAATGTAACAACATAGCCCTCCATGAGTCAGACTAGATTTCATTAGTGTTATGGAGAAGAGCTGTAATATGTGTTTGAACTATGTTCTAATGCAAAGAAAACTTTTCCCTAGAGTTAGAAGCTTGAAGTGTTCATTACATGTGGGTTGGACTTCTTGTGCTGTTCTGTAGAAAACCCAGCTGCTGTGGATGGAAGTTTTAATTCCAGAGCAGCAAAAGTTATTAGTTCTGGGTTTAGACATAGACTATTCACTTTGTGTCCTTCTTACACAGCTTCAGCTGAGCTTCACCTGTTGAAAACTCTTGTGCTGGAAACTTATCTTAAAACCAGTCTTTTTTGCTCTTTCAGATTGTTTTTCTTTGCCTGTGATGCCTGTTAGTTCTTAAAAGGGGGGCTGTAAGAAAGATGGGGAGAGACTTTATAGCAGGGCCTGTTGTGACAGGACGAGGGGTGATGGTTTTTAACTAAAAGAGGGAGATTCAGGCTGGATGCGAGGAAGTTCTTTATGATGAGGGTGGTAAAACCCTGGCACAGGTTGCCCAGAGAGCTGGTGGATGAACCATCCCTGGAGACATTCCAGGCCAGGCTGGATGTGGTTCTGGGCAACCTGATCTGGTTGAAGATGTCCCTGCTCATTGCAGGCGGTTGGACTAAATGAGCTTTGAAGGTCCCTTCCAACCCAAACTATGCTATGATTCTGTATGCTGGGAGAATAGAGTGGCTTTCATCGGGAGACATCATCATGGGAAGTTCCAAAGAATCACCGCAAGTATTTCTTAGTCATGTTAATATATGAAAGCATAATTATTGTTAATGCAAATAATGTGTGTAACACTTTATTCAATATTATGCAGGCTTATATTAGCATCTAATTCAAACTGACGTAAACGAAACATCATCTCTTCATCTTCTTATCAAATAACATCCTACTGAAAGCTTTCTGGATAATGGATAGTTTTTATACTTCAAGATACCTGTTATTCAGATGACAGATATCCAGAAAACCCTTAGATTTTAAGAGTCTGTGGTTATATTTCTACAAAGTAATAATACTAATAATAAAGGTTAAAACCCACCAATGCTTAACAAAAACATGCAAGAAAAATCTAGCTTGGTGAAGTCAAGGTCTTTCAAGGTTCTCTATGATGAATGGTAAGGAAAGAATGAATCTAAATTTACAGCCAGATTTGCGTAAAACTATGTGCATAATACAGGCTTAAGAAATAATAATGAATATAACCTTGCTTTAATTTCCTTACTGATGTAATGGAGACAAGCTGAATGGAACTTTCCTTTTACCCCATGTGCAGACCTTTCTCTACAAGCATTACTTTCAGGCAATAAGAATAATAAAATCTAGAAATACTGCCGTAAGAAACATAAAGAACTCTTTTCTTTGACCCAAATGCTTGCTTTCCATGCTCAGTCTATATGCATACTACAATGTCTTCTAGTTGTCATTTTTCACTTTTTTTTCCTGTTTGTGAACTGAGTATATTGCATTTATTCTTTTTTTTTAAATAGAATTTGAGATAATAATTGAGGATTCCTCCAGAACAACTTAAATCTAGTATTATATTTGTTTTTCCTGCCCCCATCTCAAGAATCTTAGAGCATCAGTTGCTTTCTTTCTCTGTTATAAATGGGTGAACGACTACTGTGTTTGTGTAAGTAAATACAGTTTCTGTAACCAGTATGTACTAAATACTATTCCAAACTCCTCCTGAGCAGAGCTGCTAACCAACGCTGGGTGTTGCCAACACAGAAGTGGGTGAGTTCTAGTTTAGTTGAGATGGTAGGGAACCCTTTTGGAAGAGTTATTGACAAGGATTAATTGAGAGCATGTTTTGTATACTCTAGAGGTATTTTATTTTCCTAAGGGGCTGGAGAATTACTGTCGCACATTAAGATTTCAAGGAATAGAGAAGATGCTGTTTGTCCCCACATGGTGTGTGGCTTATTATGTTGCTTCAGTCTTTAATGGAAAAATAAGTCTGTAAAAGCTGGCTGTCTTTTTCTTTTCGTTTGATCTGTCTTCATTAAGTTTTTCTCTTCCACACCATTACTGTAAAAATTTGACCTGCTGCCCTCCTCCATATACATATTTGTCTTGCAAGTAATACATTTTCTCTGAAGAAGAGTTCCTTGAATAAGAGAATCTCTTATTGCTGTTTTTTCTCACCCTTTATTCTATTGGGAGACATCTTATTCTCTGTCAGAGATAATGCTTTTCAGAAGAGTCAGATAGGAAGACTTGCCTTTCTCCCTTTCTCTGCAGCTCATGTTACATCTGTGTCTGTATTCCTGGGATCCCTGCGTGCATTCTTATCCTGGCTTCTTAGGTTCTCATCCTGCATATTTCAGTGAATGCATCACTGTGTTGATATACCATCATCTGTGCATTGGCACTTACAAGGTTAGACTGCAGCAATGGTGGGCTGGCCTTCTTATCAAGGAACCAAGTTAAATACATGAGATATTTGATACGTGACTGCGAATGCTTTAAGTTGGGTGAGGTTGAATTTCCTTTTATATTCCAGGCGGATACTTCACAGAGATTTGAAAGCCAAGAATATATTTTTGAAGAATAACCTGCTTAAAATTGGTGAGATTTCAGTATTTTTTAAAGATACATTTTAGTGTGTTTCTAGTAGGGGTTTTCTCAGTCAAGAGATTTAAATAAAGTCATATCTGATATAGGATTTTGATTTGTGGTTAAACATGTATCTGAAGAGGGCTACAAGGATGCTGGAGAGGCACTCTTCATCAGGGACTGTAGTGATAGGACAAGGGGTAACAGGTTAAAACTTAAACAGGGGAAGTTTAGATTGGATATAAAGAAGAAGTTCTTTACTGTGAGGGTGGTGAGGCACTGGAATGGGTTGCCCAAGGAAGCTGTGAATGCCCCATCCCTGGTGGTGTTCAAGGCCAGGTTGGACAAAGCCTTGGGTGCCATGGTTTGGTGTGAGGTGTCCCTGCCCATGGCAGGGGGTTGGAACTGGATGATCTTAAGGTCCTTTCCAACCCAAACCATTCTATGATTCTATGTGTTTGACAGGCAGACACAGGGATGTAGCCCCAAGGAGGTAGTGAAATCTCCATCCTTGAGGATGCTTCAAGCTTGGCTGGACCTGGACCTGAGCAGCCTCATGTAGGTTTGAAGTAGACTGCTCTTGGAGCCAGGGGTTTGAATCAGATGACCTTGTGGGGCCTTTTCAAATCTACATAATTTTATAGTTCTATGATTTTGTGGTGTTTTCATTTTGAAGAATTACAGAAAAATGTGTTACTATTTTTTAAAATAATGGCAGGTTTGGGTTTTTTTTTTATGCAGTTGTAACATGTCTAATAATAAACACAAAGAATAAGCGTAGATTTATAGGAATAAATTATTGTTTCTGCTATTACTTTTAGGGGACTTTGGAGTTTCTCGTCTTTTGATGGGTTCATGTGATCTGGCAACTACATTTACTGGGACACCATACTACATGAGCCCAGAAGCACTGAAGCACCAGGGATATAACACAAAATCTGACATTTGGTGAGTACTCGGCATGCTGGTTTTGGTTATATTAGGCATCTCTTTTCTATGTCAGCATTTGATATTATTTAGGAGCTAAAATTATTCCGCAACGTTGTGATTTGAAGGTTTGCTCTTTGTGTTAAGAAGCATGTAGGTTGGTACAGTTCTGCGTTATCTAGGACTTCAAAGGGTCATAAGGTTCAGGTCCAGTCTCTGCCATGACACAGGATGATTGTAGACCCAGTTCGGAAGAGGGGAGAACTTTTTCTTCCTCATATTGAGACAGATACATGGAATGAAGCAATTTCTGTGAGGTTTTTAAGTGGATGGGGAAAGAGTGATTCCTGGCTGAGAGGAGAGGGAAGCAGAAGGACCTCCTTAGGAACTGAACAGCATTGACAAATGTATGAAGGAAGAAGGTACTTGGAAGGGGAGCTGAAAATGAGAATAACTGCAGTGTTAGGACAGAAGCAAAAAGGCTCAAAGGTAGAAAGAAAAGTGCCAGTTTTGCACTTAGATGGCACAAATTATTGGGATCAAGACTTCTGAAGTGATGATTAGATAATCCAGGTGCGAAGCTAAGAGCTGTTGAAAGACTTCAGGAAACCTTTATGTATGCAGGTGTTCTTGCAAGCTAAGGTGAAGAATGATTTGCCTTTTTATTGGGGAAAATATCTGGCTTGGTTTTATGTGTGCCTTAAAAGATCTTGTGTTTTAAGATGGTAGCTAAAGCTCCGGTGTTCTTTAATTCTGTCCTAGCATTCTTATATAAAGTGGGCTTTGTTTCTTCTCCAAAGAGGTGGCTTTTCCTGTAGATATGCAAGAAAAGGTTCCTTTTCTATGAAAGTCATGAGGAAGTTAAATTCAGAAGCATATTGCTCATGGACTCTGCAGTCAGAGCAAAGGCATTCTGATATGTTCAGACTGAGAGATGCAAGTCACAAAGGTAGATGCATTTACATTATTTGGCCTTTGGAGTTCGATTTAAAACACTACCTTGGATCTTGCAGCTTTTGAAGAGCTATAACATAGTTTGGAAAGATCGATTAGCACCAAAAGCTTTGGGGTGTTTTCTGCTGAGGAGAAGCTGGAGCTCTGTCAGGCACTATTGTGGAGAGCCCATCCGGACACTGTTTTATGGTGTACTTAGGCATAAACAGCTTCAGCATGAAATGGTCATAGATCCATTTTGCTGAAGGGTTGTTTAGGGCCCGAGTCAAACCTATTCGTCAATACAGGGAGCCATCAAACCAAATGTGCTGGTTGGCTAGTTTAATGTCCCGTTTAGAGTTTTATAACACTGGCAGTTATGCGAACTAAGGTTATAAAAGCAATTAAATTACAGGTTTGGGTCATGTGCAGATTGCTTATGAGAATCAGGAAGCAATTTTCTCTTGCTTCTTACGAGATGCTTAGGGCAGAACTGTAGAAACACAGCCGAGAAACGCAGTCTTGAGGCAAGAGCTTGGTGGTAACTGCCTTGGGCAATTGCAGCCTTGCTCTGGGCTGCAGGGCAGCATTTCTCAGCTTAGGAGGTGCTTGTTTAATTTCAGAGAATTGTATGCATCAGCAAAACCTTTATTCTTTTTCTCCCATTTTTCTTTTTCCCCTTTATTTTTCTTCCATGGAGCAGATGGGGTTTTCCCTGGGTAGCCTATTTACAGCCCTGGCTGCAGCAGAATGCCATGGGTGTTCTTTTCTTCTTTCTCCAAAGCCTCAGGTGTAGTCAGAGTACTAAACTAGATGAATAAATAGGCTTCCCTGATGTGACAGATCCTGTGCTCCTAATGGCTCATTGAATGATTTCTAGCTGCCAGAATCAAGCAGCCTCCAAAACAGATTGATTCTACAAAAAGTAGTTACAGTACAGTCTGTCAGATTGGGATTTTCCTTCCTTTTTCCTTCCCTCGGGCTGGTTTCCATTTTTGTTTGATGCTTTCAGATTCCATGTGTGCCAGGGGTTTTCTTGTTGTTGTTTTTTCTTTTAACTTGCAAGCATTTTCTCATGTAGCAATTATCTTAGAGTTTGAGCATGTATCATAGATATATGCTCAAGATAGAATTGTATAATCACAGAATGATTTGGCTTGGAAAGGACCTTAAGGTCATCCAGTTCCAACCCCCTGCTATGGGCAGGGATGCCTCACACTAGATGAAATGGTCCAAGGCTCTGTCCAGCCTGGCCTTGAACACTGCCAGGGGTGGGGCAGCCACAGCTTCTCTGGGCACCCTGTGCCAGCACCTCAACACCCTCACAGGGAGGAACTTCTTCCTTAGATCTAACCTGAACTTCACCTGTTTCAGTTCAAACCCATCACCCCTTGTCCTGTCACTACAGTCCCTGATGAAGAGTCCCTCTCCAGCATCCTTGTAGCCCCCTTCAGACACTGGAAGCTGCTCTGAGGTCTCCACGAGCTTCTCTTCTCCAGGCTGAACAGCCCCAATGTTCTCAGCCTGTCTCCATACAGGAGGTGCTCCAGTCCCTGATCATCCTCGTGGCCTCCTCTGGGCTTGCTCCAACGGCTCCATGTCCTTCTTATGTTAGGGACACAAGATCATCATCTGTGCAGTCCTGTTTGCTGATTTTTGAATTTTAAAAGCTGCTTAACAGTTAAATCTTTACAAAATCAGGCAATTTTTGATGTCCTTCAATAGCTGACCTTTACAAAGCAGTTCTTGGCAAAAATGTTCTGCTAATTGTTTTCACATACTGTTTGAAAAGTACCAGTGAGTGAAACCTGCTGTTCTTTCTCTTCTTCTTTATTTGCATTGTATGTAGAGCTTGGACTTCCACTTTAAAATCATTTGCCCTTGTTCCTTTATCAGCAAACAGATAGAATCAATTCCTCTTCTTTAACCCAAATGAATAATTGAAACTATTCATTATTTGCTTTCGAAGATAGTATTTATATCCTTTCCATCAAAGCCATTCACCTATATGTACTTCTACTTATCAGTATGCTTTATTTTCATACTGCTTCTGTAAATTATAAATACCACAATCAAATCCTACATGAAGAGTAAAGTGGCTCTGATATTTAAGATGGTCACTTTGATGAGTCTGGTCCTGTAGCTGGCTCTTACCAGCATTTTCTTTGACCTTGATCAAGTGCCTCAGTTCTCCTGACAGCAAACTGGAAGTAACACTGAGCATCCTTCAAAGCCTGGAATCTCAACTCTCCTATGTTTTAAAAGCCATTTAGCAAACAGAACCCAGTTGAAGTGCAGACTTTTATGAACAATCAGGATATAAATTATTATGAGAGTGTTTGTGTTAAGATGTTCATCTTCGTGATCTTTTATGATCTCCATTAGGACTGGCGAGTAAAAGCCTGGGGTGATGGTAAGCCAAAGACTCATTTAAAGTTGTTTGTAATCTTTCCTCCTGTTTTTTACTGATTTAAAGCTAACACTGGTTCTCAGCTTGGTTTCCAGACCTTCTTCTCCAAATAAAATCTCACAGAAATTTGGTTTTAGATGTTGCAATCTGATGCTTTTATCTGAAAGTTTTATACCTGAGAGTAAACTCATTTTATAACCTATTGTGAGTGTTTGGCTAAATGAGTGCAACCACACCAGCAGACACTTCTGCTATTTGAAACTGGCAGTATTGAATACGAACTTGAATTTTAGCCTCAGTTTATTACCAGAAATCGATTTGCAAAACCAATTTCAACAAACCCGTGTCCAAACACTACTGATCTTCTCGGGCAGTCACAAATTCTTAATTCAATGAGTAGCCACATGAGGTAGTTAATATGATAGGGTTTTGCTTTATTTTCACACGCACATATATATGGATATATATGGATATGTGTGTTTACACGCAGAATTTATGTACACTTACAGAAACAGAATGATATCTCCCGTTTATAAAGTTACTAATTTGTGATCTGAATAGAAATCTTTCAGGTGGAAAGGATAGCACGGTAATGAAATATCCTCTTCCTGGGAGAAAACAGCTGTCATTTCTCTTTCTATGTCTCTATGTCACCATGCATGCTGCTTCCAAACATATTGCTTATACTACTCCTGTACTTCTTCAAGGTCTCTGGGGTGCATTTTGTATGAGATGTGCTGTCTGAACCATGCCTTCTCTGGACACAACTTTTTGTCTCTGGTGTTAAAGATTGTAGAGGGTGATACCCCTTCTCTTCCTGAGAGATACCCAAGCAAGCTGAATGCTGTGCTATGCAGGTACGTTTTTCTCTTTTTATAGCACTTTTCAATGTAAACTTGGAAAACCACATAAGGATGACTTTTGGTTTTTAACATTTCAGCATGTTAAATAAGGACCCTTCTTCGAGACCAACAGCAGCAGAGATCCTTCAAATCCCCTTTATTGATGAACAGCTAAAGGTATATAAGAAAGAGCTTCAGCCACATACTTACTGTTTGAGTGTGTATTGTGCAAAAGCAGAATAGAGGCAAAGTAAATATGTCGAGGAAAAAAGTGAGATAGGAGTTCATGGGAATATTAATCCGGGGGGAAAATCCAGAGCTAAATTGCAAATATGCCTGAGGTAGTGAGGCAGTGAGAAATGAAGCCCTTGTCATTTTGCATCCTGAATGAATCCCTTTATAAATGTTGTGAGCAATAAGGAGAATGGGCATTTATGTGTAACAAGTGCAGATCATTCGGGCTTGGGTATATATAGTCTCTAAACTGTTCTGGTTAGTCCTAGTTTTAACGAAAACCAGAGCATCTTGCTCTTGTGGCCCCTGCTTCAGTGTATATATTGTTTGGTGTTCTGAGAAGGAGGGGAAGGAAACTGCTCAGTCAGTTTTTGCATTACAACTGCACTGGGTCATTCCCAAAGAATCTGGATCACTTCAGCCTCAGGTGTTGACACCAGTGCTATCTTATTTCCTTGCAGAGTATGCAGTGCAAGTTCACAAACATGACTGTGAAAAACAAGGCACTTGACTGGCAGAAAGAGGCTGCTCCCATTTTTGATGCTGTGTAAGTATTTTTAACTGTTTTATGGGCAGCAGAATACAGAATCACAGAATGGTTTGGGTTCAAAAGGACCTAAAGGTCATTCAGTTCCAGCCTCCTGCCACAGGCAGGGACACCTCACACTAGACCAGGTTGCTCCAAGCCCTGTCCAACCTGGCCTTGAACACTGCCAGGGATGGAGCAGCCACAGCTTCTCTGGGCACCCTGTGCCAGCGCCTCAGCACCCTCACAGGGAAGAACTTCTACCTTGTATCTAACCTGAACTTGCCCTGTTTCAGTTTGAACCCATCACCCCTTGTCCTGTCGCTACAGTCCCTGATGAAGAGTCCCTCTCCAGCATCCTTGTAGCCCCCTTCAGACACTGGAAGCTGCTCTGAGGTCTCCATGCAGCTTCTCTTCCCCAGGCTGAACAGCCCCAATGTTCTCAGCCTGTCTCCATATGGGAGGTGCTCCAGTCCCTGATCATCCTCGTGGCCTCCTCTGGGCTTGCTCCAACGGCTCCATGTCCTTCTGATATTGAGGACACCAGAGCTGCACACAGTGCTGCATGTGGGGTCTCACAAGAGCAGAGCAGAGGGGCAGGATCACCTCCCTTGAGCTGCTGCTCACACTGCTGGGGATGCAGCTCTGTATATGGTCTGTATGTACACACTATGTATAAAATTACAGTCTTGGCAAATATTATAATGTTGTAACCGCTTGTATTGTTCTCATAGTGCTTAATATTTAGAGGATCCCATTCCCCAGAAATACAGAGGAGCCATCACATTAGTGAGATGCATGATTAAGATTCAGGGGGGAACAATAGGATTTGCAAATCAAATCTTTTTATTATACAACTGTGTAAATTGTACATGCATGTAGTATATGCACACAATAATTTAGTACTCATTGGCATGTAAATTATGTCCTTTGTCTTCACAGTTTGAAAGTTTAAATCATCGTTTTAGTTATGTCACGGTAATTTATAGTGCTGCTGTTTGTATAGCTACTAATTATTAAGTGTGAAAGCTATGATTCCTAAATGACATTAAACTAAAAGCATTTGCACTTAAACTAATATTCAGCTCATATGTCTGTAGGGTACTATTATATTATCTTGCAACTACTGCGAGAAGCTAAGACTAGCGATGTTTCTTGGCTCTTACACCAGCAATGCCTTCGCACATGATCTCTCTTTTAGGCACCGAATATATATGAGAAGAATGAATTGCATTAAATTTCAGTGCTGCACTGATTAAAGCAAACGTCAGTATGGGCAGCTTCATTTTGCCTTTGTAAATGATCTCTGCAGTTTTGATGGCAGCTCACCCTCCCCTTTGCTTCCTGCCCCTGAGTTTTCTGTACATGGCTTTGCTCTATTAGAAGCTAGCACACTGAAGTTCAGGAGTCTGTGGTCCTGTGTGGATGCACCGTATATCCATGTTTTTTCTCTCCTAAATAGCTGCCAAGACTCTGACAGTGGCTTTTAGTGACCTGTGCTCTTGGAGAGGACCCACAGTTTTGTGGCTGTGGTCACTTTGTAGGTGTTGCCAATTCTGCTGCTCGCAAGCATCCCTTTGGGAGAGGTGACCAGCTTCAGCTCTTCCAAGGTGTTATTTACTATTGGTGTTAGGAAAACAGCAGAGCAAAGACAGTGTAATTCTACACAGCAAAATCTTCTGTCCGTGTTTTTTATGTAGTGTAACTACGGGGAGTATATCTGTAAAGCTCTTATCTCTAGAAATTGTGGTTTGGGTTTCCACCCTGTCACTTCTGTTCTTGCTCTCTTTCATTGACAGATGAGTTCCTGTCTCTTTAAGAGGCCAAAGTTCCACATTTTGGTATAAATAACTACCTTTAATATAAATAGGGTCTTCAACTTTGCAAGCATAGAATTAAAATGCAACAATAAACGATACCTGTATTGGCTAGTAGCAATTATCTAATAAATAACAGCAAGTGGAGCTAGCAGAGACTGCTATCAAGTTTTTGGCCTTACTATTCTGATCATCTGCTAAAAGTAACCATTTGCTAGTATACTGGGAATAGAGTCAGACAGGTAGATATGCAATAGCCAGGAAGTATTAGATGTATCATTTGTCTATGGCTGCTGTATTCAAGTTGATTCAATTAATTTTGCACAGATTCCTGTCTCTTCAAATTGAGTATAGTTAGCTGAAGAGATATTCTTTAGAGATATACCTTAAATAGTTTGGGGGCACTGAAATGTTGCCCAAATATTATGCCAACTCTATCTGAATTATATTGGGTATTTAATGCCTATTGAAACATAAATTTTAATCCATGCCTTTATTTTGTGGGTACAGGATTTCACGTTCTCTCTTTGAGGAAGCAGTATTTTTACCTGCAAAATACATACACAGACTTCTACAACAGTCTGATAAAGCCACTTTCTATTATTTGTGACATATGCTGTGTTCCATATCTGGTCCGTTGTCATTAGTTTGAGTGTATTGAGTCCAAATGCACATCATGTATTGACAGAGCTATCATAGGAGGAGGACATTCATGTATATCCTAGAATCTATACCTATTCTTATTTAAAAGTAAGTCTGTGGTCTCTAAGACGAAGAGCAAGTTCTGACTGCAAGCATCATGATCTTATACATGTGCTAAAAGGAAATAGAAAGCCAGCGGCTTCCATGCAGAGGTTCAGAGTTCCTAATAATTGTGGAGCAATTGGTGAGAACTGGTTTTGTTTGAGCATGGAAATTTACCTTGAGGTTTTCAAATTCAGAGCATCAATTTGACTAAAAAATAATACTCTAGGAGGAGGTTCACTGTAAATTATCTTCAGATGTGTTTCAGTCTGATTATTTTTGGCAAAATGTTTGGGATATGCATTAAGTCATCGTCTTATTATGACTTTCATTGTATTTGTGAGAATGTTACCTGTTTGTATGGCTACTGGTAAGCAAAATGCCAAATAATTGCTGCAATCCCAGATCTAAAGAGGAAGCCAGATGAAATAAAAGTGCCTCAGAAATGCTAGAGAGCAGAAAATTGGAGGAGAAATAACTTGAACACAGTGAATTTCCCACATCTGCTGTAATGAAGCAATACCGCAGTCTGAGTGAGTGTACAGGGAGCTGCTTGTTCTGGTGTACTCCTTAATCATTACTACTTTATATTTATGATTCTTCTTTTCTTTCCAGGAAGTTTTTTTTGCCATGTATAGTTGAACCTACTTTCTTCTGGTAAAGTCCTCTAATGGCTTCCTTTATTCCAGTCCCATGCAAGTCATACATTTTGAATAATGAAGGATAAAACTGTACAAGTTCAGTTTCGACTTGGATGCAAAATAGTTTTTTTCCCCAAGAGATTTTTATAATTTAAATTAGATTTTTTTTATAGGGCACAAGAAATACGTCTACATTATTCATACTTGAAGACTTGGTTCCATACTTATGAATAATTGAACTCGTCTTTGTCCTTAGCCTTTCATATTTCACACTAATATTCATATCTTTGCACTATTTCCCTCTATAGTCAACATTTGAAAAACGTAATGAGAACTTCTCATTTATTAAAATCCTGATTTCAGAAGGATAGTCCAGAAGGAGTGTTACAATTTGTGTGGTAACAAAACTGGGCTCCTAGATGATCAGAAGTGAATTTAGCTCAGAAGAGCAAAAATAGTAACTTGAAATGAATACTTGGTATCATAAATACATGACATAATAAATACATATTGGTGTAAGGGAAACATGACTGATGAGGTGTTTCAAACTATGGTTTAAGATATGTAATTACTGCAGGATGAGAGGTGAAAATCTGAGATTAATATCCATTTTCCGATACAGGTCTCTCCTCTGTTGATAAATGCAGTTGAGATACATATGCCAATAATTCATGCTCAGCTTTCAGAGATGGTCTATGGAGACCATTTTACTGGTGAATTATTATTGATTAGGAGCAGAAATTCAAGAGGCCAACATGATAATTATATCTGTCATGAAAGACACATTAATGTTCTCTTCTTTGCTAGACAGCTTGTAACAGTCAATGTAAGCTGTATGGGTTATGTTGGCTTTTTCTGTGGTTCTCATTTAAAGACTGCCTTTCTACTTGGAATATGCTCAGTAATGAAGCCTGACAGGGTAAATATTTCACTGTGCTTCTTCATTTATTGTTTTTAGGAGCTGAGGTTATTTTTTTTGCCATTTTCACCTGAGATGCCTGAACTGATTCATGCTCTTCATGGGTCTCAGTTTAAATTCATCTAACAGACATTTGCTTTCCAAATGAAAGCCTATTTAATCTGTTCCAGAACCTGTGGATTTCTAATTATTCCAGTTGAAATGTCAACTGTGTTTCAATATCAAATCAAAGTAATGATATTTACAGTTTTATATTAAGATGGGCTTGCATGTATTCAATTCCAGGCAGAGGAAAGTTCATCTGCAAACTCTGCAGGATCTGTCTGAAGTACAGAAGATGACACCGCGGGAACGCATGAGGCTGAGGAAGTTAAATGCTGCTGATGAGAAGGCAAAGAAGTTGAAGTAAGTTGAGCGTATAGCTTGCATTGTGCCCTAGCCATGCACTTTACCCATCCACCAGCCTAAGCAGACAGTTAGAACTGTCAAGGCAAAAATAGAAGTAGAAAAGGTCTTCAGCTATTCAAAGTGAATGGGGATTTTTGGATGAGTTGAAGAACTTTATGTAATAAAAAAGTCAGAACATTAGCCCAGAACTGATAATTGAGCGCTGTGTTTCTGGTTAAATAAATGTATGAGAGATCTTCAGATGTGTTACAATAGGCAACTTTTTCTTAATGACTTGGCATTTTAAGGATTGCACAATTAGAGGAGCTGGACATTCCGTTACAATCCAGCTTTTGTCAGTTGATTTGGCCAAAGAGATTTGCCAATAGAAGTTAATAGCTCAGAGGATAGTCTTGTCAGATGGGCAGAAGAGGGTATTGGACATGTTATAAAGGCTTTATGATTTATGGTTTTTGATTGAGTAACACATAATAAAAGAGGGGATTTGAAGGAGAATAAGTACCATTTCTGAGTGGAATGTGAGAAACGGGTGGAAGGCTACATGTCTATGCATGGATTCTTTTTCTAAATGAAGAGTACGCTGTTTTGATGACACACTTGAGCTTTTCACAGTTAGAAATATCCAATGTTTTATTTGGTATGAATGAAAATGGGAAAAGCACCACATTAATTAATCTTTTATGGTTTCTTCAAAAGCATTTTTGCAAAGTGCAATGTAAATGGGTAATAGAGGGAATACTTAATTTTGATTGCAAGAATCAGCATCTTAACCCTGTCATGCCAAAGCAAGTCATCAGTTCAGTAAAGCAATGATGTCCTAGTAAAGAAGAATATTGTCAGGTGACATGAAGTCTATACTTACAGCCTCAGGAACTCTGCAGCTACATAGGCCTGCAATCAAAAGTAACCGCAGTTGAGCAGAAATGCTCTGTAAAATCACATCCGAGCATTACTTGTGCCATCTTGTGATGTCTATACCCAAAAGTTACAAACAGAAGAACTAAAGGCATGAATTTCCCTTTGGAAAATACCAGTGGTCTGCTGAGCATTTACGTTTGTCTGTCTGTCTGACACTTACTGTTGCATTTGATGCTGGAGATGGTATGTAAATTTATTCTCATTTAAAAGAAGTCTTCCTGAATTGAAACCACTGTCTGAAAAGTATTAAATTCAACACCTCTTCTGCATGGTATTTTCAATAATGTGGTAGGCAAATTTTGGTACTTATATGAATTTTATAAATAGGAAGTCTGTCTCACTTTTTGCAAATGGAGTTCTAGCTTTATTTTCATTTTCTTTGCTTTCTTGCATTTTAATGTGTTCTAGTTAGATTTTTTCCCCAGAAAAAAAAGAATATATTTTTGTAATATAAAAGCAACATATTAATCTTCAAACCTTGTTCTCAGTCGTGAACCTTTAAATTGGATCTATGTTTAGCTCTGGGTTGTTGCCTGCCAACTCTGACTGACAGCATTTGAAACTCTGCAAAAGCAGTACCTTCTCTGACTGGAGAACTGCTTTCAGCAGTGCAAATCTGGAGATGGATGGGAAGAGAGTATAGTGGTGGAAACCGGAAGAACTGCTTAACATAGCACCTGGCTTAAGTAGTCCCAACAGTTAATAACTCTTCCCCAGGTGAAGTGTTCATAGAACATAAATGTTGCATGCCTTTTGTTCACCTGAAAGGTCCCTAAATGGTGGAATAAGGTCCAAAGAATTTAAAAGCTTTGGAAGGACCAAAAAAGAACGGGACTAATAATTTATGGTTTCTCAATAATATTATACAAGTTGTGAAAGGAAAATATACTAGTGTTTTGGAATTAAGGCCTGAAATCTCTTTGTGAGTTCATCCAAAGTAACCTCGAGATGATAAGATGCCATGAACATTTGGCACCATGGGGGTCTAATCATGGAATTTGGTTTTCCACAACTACGTTTAGAAGATGCCTTTGTCCTCTCCCTGATACCACATCCTAACCAGAAGTATTCTGGATTTACAGACAGCTGGCAGAGGAAAAATATCAAGAAAATATCAAGAAAATGCAAGAATTCAGGTCCCGTAATTTTCAGCAGCTGAATGTTGATGTCCTACGTGTAAGTAACGGGCTATTGCTTTGGAAGCCTTGTTTATGCACATTCGGTGTACAACACTTCTCTGTTTCCCATGTGATTCTTTAGCACTAGAGGCAGAGTCCTGTTCTGAGACTAATCATTTGGAAGTGCATAAAAGTCTGGACCACAAGGTACAGTACCTTGTGGATCTGTGATGAGGGAAAGTACATTCACTTATTCAGATTTGGTTTGACATACTCTGTATTCATTGCTCAATTTTCTGTTATTAAGTCACCCTTGAATCTGAAATCTGCTGTCTGGTATGGACTTACTTAGAGTCTGTATGATATCAGAGGTCAAAATACATTCATTTTCAACAAAAGTTTAGAGTTGTAATCCTTTAAACACTGTAATTTGGCAGGGCTGTGGGTTCTTTTCATTTGATTAGTTGAGAATATTAACATTTCAATTGGCTTTTTATTAAGAATGAAGTCTTGGAATGACTCCCAGTGTAAGCTTTAAGCTATCTCTAACAGAAGACAGGCCTTTTCAATTGTACCACTACATTTTATCACAGAGAACAGTGTCAGTTTGGAAATATTCAGTGAAAGCATCACAGAAATAATGAGATTTTATGTAGTTTTTTTTTTCTCCTACCTCTTCTTTCATAATCACTCTAGCTTCTATTTATCATTGTGTTTGGAGAAAATAGCATGTTCAATGTGTTCCTGCTATATGGCTGAGTCAGTATTGATCATAATACAGGTCCCAACAATTGCGTAGATCAGGGTAACCACTATATTGTGATCCTGCTGAAAGCTCTAACTCTTACCTGTTTCTCCATGCTGCTTCATTCGACTAAGGAATCTGATGGGCAGACTTCAAAACGTCCAATTCATTCTCAACCAGCCATTACATGCGACTATGCGTTCACAGGGCATGATGAACCAAGTGGAAATGGGTCAAGTCAACTATGCGTGGCTGAATTTGCGGACCATGGTAAGAGTTCCAAATTCGATGTTGAAATAGAAATTCCTATCATGAGATATGCTGACTTAGACAGAAATAGCTTTAACTTTACACATACGAAATGACCTGTGTTAGAAGAGCATTTCCTGAATCATCTCTTCAGTGCAAAAATGAGGAGAAGAATTCAGAGCATTAGCACCTTCCATACACCTTGATGCCATTTGCTTTATCTGTAATGATGAGAGAAGCAGATGGAAACTCTTTAAACAGCGCTTATTGATACTGCCATCAAATACCTATTGTCTAAAGAGTATGAAGTACTGTATAACATGTACTTTTCTCTAGATAGATGACCAGATAGTCAAGCTTTTCAAAAAGGGTCAGGAAAATCTTTTTAGGAGCACATTTGCTTGTTTCTACAGTGTTCTGGAATAGTGTCATACTCTCAAATACTTAAGAACCATTGTGGAAGCATTATATTGGTAAAACATTTTCAATCAGGTTAGAATCTTGCAAGAACGCGTTAATATACTTGGAAGTATGAAAACTACTTTTGCCACTAGCTCTGCCTTCTAGTGTTGGTTTAAGGACATCTGTGACGGTATATGTGAATAAATACAAGGCATCCACGTTAGTTTGTGGTGGAGGTGAGGCTTTTTAGTAGCAAATGTCTTTTTTCGTTCAATATAGCCTCGTTTATGTCTATGGGGTTGGCTTGATATTCCACAGTATAAGGAGGGATGACCTGTGTAGGAGAGAACCCAGCTGCTAGAAATACATCCTAAGGGGAGGATGGATGTATTTCAATTGCTTGCGAATAGAGGACCAGGAAAGTAAATGTGGGTGGGAGATGTACCAGATACCTAAACAAAGATATCTAAATAGAAACAGAAAAACATGCATGAAAAGAAAGAAACTGATGTTTTTGCCTTTAGAGGTCATTAAGCTGTTAAAGTATAATGACAGGAATTAGATGCGTTTATATTTGTGATGCAGAAGCTGGGTCAATCCATTGTATGAAGCTGAATGCATGTTTAAGTGCTTTTGCCAAAGCCTCTGACGTTGACGTGGTGGGTTCATGGCAGAAAAGCATTACGGATGGGCAGAAGAAATTACATGGTTTCTCTTTGCTTTGTGAATAACTTGTTATTCCTGAAACCGACGTCAAAGCTGTTACTTACGCTATTCAGTACTCACACTCTTTTCTTTAAACATTTCAGTGCAATCATGCATGTCCATCAGCTTCATCAGGGACTAGTGATAGGACAAGGAGTGATGGGTTCAAAGTGAAACAAGGGAAGTTCAAGTTAGATATAAGGAAGAAGTTCTTCCCAGAGAAGAACTGTGCCCAGAGAAGCTGTGGCTGCCCCATCCCTGGCAGTGCTCAAGGCCAGGTTGGACACAGGGGCTTGGAGAAACCTGGTCTAGTATGAGGTGCCCCTCCCCATGGCAGGGGGTTGGAACTGGATGATCTTAAGGTCCTTTCCAACCCAAACCATTCTATGATTCTATGATAAGTAAGAAGTGACATGAAAAGAAGAGACAGCCTCAAGCTGCACCAGGGCAGGTTTAGATAGAGCTGAGGAACAATTCCTTCCCCAGAGGGTGCTCAGGCATTGGAACAGGCTGCCCAGGGCAGGGCTGCAGTCACCGTCCCTGCAAGTGTTCACACAGCGTGGAGACGAGGCCTCAGTGCCGTGGGTTAGTGGTGGCCTGGGCAGTGCTGGGAACGGTTGGACTGGATGAGCTTGAAGCTCTTTTCCAACCTGGTTGATTCTATGATTCTGCGTTTGTGTGTGGGAAGAGGTCAAGTTAAAGGGGCAAAATAACTCAAGCTGACTACCTGTGGGTTTTAAATTCTTTTTACAGAAGAAGAAGGTGAAAATCAAAGGCAGGTAATTTAGAGGGGCATATTATGTGACCTCTCTGATCTGTATTATATTCCTTTTTATTTCTGTATACTGCAAAGATGATAACATGTTAAATCCCTTAGCTTAGTATGTTCCAATACATTATAGCTGACAACCCCCAGATTTCATTACAATTCCAAAATAGCTAACTACATTATGATAATTGCATACATTCTTTCTATATTTCCATTGCTAATTGCAAGTTATGGATACATTGCTTTGAATTTCAAGTGGGCTAAGTTCATTTGGCTCTCAAATAGGAAAAGTTCACTCAGAAAATCTTGTAGGGATTTTTTTTCTACTCTGCTGCTTTTTTTTACAAGCTTTGTTGTCAGATTTTCAAGGTATTTTGGTGAATCTTGGAAGGTTAAAAGCCTGCAATATTTCTGAGCATGTGTTTAAGCATCTCTGCACACACACATGTTGTTTAGTGCCTCTAAAACAGTACTTATGCAAACTGACTGGGTAGCAGAGTAACACTCCAAAATACACTCATACAAGCAATCACCACCCAAGGCGTTTAGGAAAACCATGTCTTGTTCTATGTTTCAGTCTGGCAAGTCAAAATAGAACAGAGTAATAACAAGTGGTGTTAAGCAACTTGCTGCATTATTCTTGTTCCAGTATCCTTTGTAACCAGGAAGACTTGTCTTAATTAAGAAGACAGTGTTGGGGTGACTTCTACTGCAGTTTATGCACTGGTCTCTTAAGTGGTTACCCTGCTTCCAGGATCATAAGGCATATTCCCTAACTTACAACTTGCTGAAATGGTATTATGGGATGTTTGCAAAGAGGAACTTGCCTTTTTAGTTCTAGCATTTGCAGTTACCAGTCCTTCACTCATCCTTGGCATGTGGGATGACGAGAGGGTACCTGTGACCTGCTCATCACTCCCTGGGTTTTATTGCTCGGTTTCCCGCTGAGATCCAACCTTGTCCCGCTGTCAGTTAAAGGAATGGTAACTCTGATTTAATCTAGCAAGAGCAAGGTTCAGCCACAAAGGGGAATATAAAACAATGACTTCTCCACTTCTCCTCATCCCCCCCTCTTTTTTTATTTGATTGAAGCTTTATTCTTCTTGTTTAAGGAATTGTTCCCTAGAATTGTTGCCTTTGGGGAGCTTATTTGGCCGCATGGCTCCAGGGAGACTTCTTCTGGGGAGCTGGGCCAAATTATGGTGACATAGGAAGCTGGAGCCAATTCCAGCCGAGGGATAAATCAGCTGTAAATACTGAATTAGGTTGCAGTTTCTACTAGCTTAGCTTGCAGTGCATGTGACTGTCAGGCAACTGGCTGGAGGAAATGAGAAGGCGACCTCAGTGAAGAGGTTTGTTTATGTTCTCCTGCTATTTTACCTGCGCCACAGAGTGAAGTGTGCCCCTGCAATGTAGTAAATATGTTGGCTTTCACCACTTCATTTCATCCAGGTGTTTAAGGTCTCAATACCTTTTCCCTGGGTTTGGTTGGTTGCAAGCATTCACTCGTTTCTGTACTTGGTCAACATATATTACTGCTTACATCTAAATTAAATGCATTTCACATCTTTGCTACGACCAGACTCACAGCTGCTTACACCAGTTTGGATCTGAACCATTCCTATTTTTTTTCTACTCTTTCAATAACTCCCAGTTGTAAAATTAATCCTCAATCTATGTCTTAAAAATGGCATTTCTTGAAGTGAATCTTGAGGAGAAGAAAATGACCATCTTTTTGCATTAACACATGGACTCTTTACTTCCTAATGCTGTCATCAGACTGAGAGGGGAAGCATCAGGCAATGTCGCCCAGATCCAGCAGAAAAACTGAGGTTTTCATTGAAAGGATGCTCTGAATGATCAAAACATAGAATAAGAACTCAAGAACTACCTCCAGAACTAATGGCAAAAGGTAGCTTCATGGTAAGTTTTCCTTTAATTTACAGCTCTTGCTCTGTTCCTGCTGGAAACTGGGCAAATAATAGGGCAACCTTTACAATAACAGGGCCTCATTGTGCATAAAGGAAATGGCTCCCGTGGCTCACTAAATGCTCCCTGTTATTGACTACATCACTGTCTTGTTCTTTCTCTTCATTCGTCCATTGGTAGTAAAAGAATTTCTGGATATTTGGAAAACGTTTTGATTTGCTGGACATTAAACTGTGCTTGAAAGGCAGCACAGCATCATTTTCATTGTCACTGCCTGCCAGAGCTCCCCTATCTGTATACATGACAACTAGAAAATCAGGAGGAACCCCTTCCCCAGGAGACAGAGAAAACAAACCACTCAGAAAATCAGGGGAAATATGTTCTTTCTTGCTGTTCATTTTTGTTAACAACGCCTTTTAGCAGCTCCTTTCTCCCTCTCGTGCTTTGTCTCTGTACATACTGATAAAATACCAGGAGGTGGAAGGTTTGGGGAAAAGAATTGTGTCCTTAAAATAAAACATTTTTCTTGGAAATTTGATTTTTCCTTGGGAAAAAAACAACATTTAGAATCTAGCTACTTCCTTTCTAACATCAAGTAGTAGAAGATCCTCATAAGGTTGCCCTCACATCCTCTTTATCTCTATTTTTCTAGACATTTCACAATAGGTAAATCATCACTCCGTAAAGCCCACTAGTAAAATGAAGCCTTTTTTCTTTTTTGAATGCTAAAAGGAGAATTATAAAGTATTAATGTTAAACTTTGGTTATATTGCTAGTTCTCATTTAGAACAGCCCCTTTCACTTTATGTCAATGCTGTACATGGCCATGTCAGAAGGTACTTCTTTTAATGACTTCATAGTCCTTTTGTGCTTAGCTGAAAGGATTGTCCAGGACCTTCATGGGCACAAAAGTGCTGTTACATGCATTAGTTAATTCATTAAGCACATTTTCTGAGAGTCTTTTTCAGCTTAGCTTCGAAGAGCCAGACAAAAGCTTTCATTGCCTTGTTGTTGAAGGTTTCAGAGCTTAAAAATGAGTTTCTCTCCTATAGCTGACCAAGGGATGGTCATTCTCTTTGATGTTTTTCGTCCTGCACTGGGAAAAAAAAGCTAAACCAATCTGAGTAACCTTAAATTATAATAATGGAGTTATCTGATTTTTCCTAATCATATGAGTATTGGCCTGAACTGCAGAGGGGCGCAGAGCCCTTGGTCTCCTTTGCCGTGCAATTTCTCATTCAGGATGAAGTAGCTCAGGGAAACATGCCTATATTTCCAGCCTCTCTCCTAGTGACAGTGCTTCAGTTCTTTCCAGTTTCTCCCTCGAAGGCAGAAATCCCTTTCTTTTTCCTCCCTCTGTGATAATGGATGCGCTGTTCTGAAAAGTGCTGGTCAGCCCTGTTCACCTCCTCCTTTTGCCTGTGGCTTGTCAGAATGCGTACACATTGCAGGGACATACAGAAACAGGCACGTTTCTGCTAACCTTTTGAGTGTGTATGTTGGGTATGTGCACACACAAATAGATCTGGGCTAATTCTAAGCAGTTTGTTTGCGAAGCATCATGTAACCACAGAAACACAGATAAGATAATTGAGGTCAGAAGAGAGTGCTGGCAGTCTAGTCCAGCCCCCTGCAGTTGCAGATGCGGAAAAGGAATGCTTTGCTCTGCTCCTGCCTCATTCCCCAGCACAGCTCATGTACAAAGCCATGCAGAGGGGCAATGCAAGTGTGTGTCCTGGCCCCCTCTCTTGACTTTTCAAGCTCTCTGTATCAGTGTGTGGTAGCAGAGCCGTGGTAGTGATGCTTTTTAGTGTCGTGGTTCATGTCACCGTAACATTAAGAGTGCATTATGTCTTATGACAGTATATGTTTGTCAGAGCAGTTGAACGATCTGCTCCTCATATTGCTGTCTGTAGCAGTGTGCAGACTAAGGAGTGTAGCTGCCTGGAATTGTAGGATTCTTTTCCTTTAGATGGGAAAGTGCCAGCTGAGAAAATCTGCCTTTTCCAGAGATGCGATGAAGCCTTGGGATTAAAAAAGCATAATAGTCCTTAAAAGCCGAGTTTTACTTTGTTTCTGTGAATACAAATGGTGAAAATGAACATATGCCATACCATACCATTCTGTTTTCCTTTTTCTTCTTTTCCCTTTCTTTAGTAAAAGAGGCCCTACTTACTGTCTTCTGCATGCACTGGAATGTGAGAATGCTGCATCAGTGTACCAGTTATAAATATGGCTTCAAGGCAAGGGAAAATTAAAGATATTTATCAAAGCATTTTTATGTCATTGCCAGGTTGCCATGCTACCTGAAACAAGCTTTTGGTGGATTTAAGCAAAATATTGCGAGTATCACATTCCTTTGTTTTCTGCATAGCTTGTCTTCTTGGGAAATAACTGTGCCTTTACGATGTTTTTAAATAATGTGTTGTTTTTATCTTTCCTTCCGCTGTTAGCATCATGTTAATATAGAAAGGAATCTAAAGGGAATCTCATTGTTTAAAGCTTCTTTTCTCTCGAATATCTAACGCCAAGTGTCTCGGTGCTATACCACCAAGCAAGGCGGAAGCAATAGCTGGGCTTGCTCTGAATGAAGTGCTATGGAAGGAAATAAAAGGCACTGTGGCTGGCCTTAGAGCAAGATGCACAGCTTGATAAAAGAGTGTATTTTCAGACATCAGCTGACAGATCTAAGGGTATGAGGGGCAGAAGCAGCTGTAGAGATTTTCCTTTGTACGCCATATGGAGCATATAAGTATGCTGTAGCAGAGGGAGAGCAAGCACTCAAGGGACGAGTGTATTAAAGCCATGTTGTGGCCATCAGGCTGCTTGCTTGACCCCCTGGCATTGTAGTAGAAAACTTTACATTGGATATTACCATTTAGCAAGGGTCTGCAAGGAAAGCAGAATTCCTGCTTATACCATGTGTATGCCACATGCGGATTCGCTGTGCTTGGGCAGGTCAGGAGTGCTGTGTGAGCAAGGGGGTCCAATGGGCTACAGACAGTGTCAGGACCTTCTTAAACATGATGCTGTTCTTCTCCCAGACCAGCTTTTGAAACAAAGAGGTACCCTGGTTTCGGCAGCAGTGTTTTCTTTCCATTTTCGATATGGTAGACTTGATGCTCACTTCACTAGCAGCAGTTTTCCTTACCCAAGTACCTAAGAGGCATAAATAGGTTTAATTTCTGTTTTATGTCAGCACAAAGGGCATGCTAGGCTTTGCGAAGGCATGGCAACAAAAGTCAAACAGACCTAGTCCAAACAGCATCATTTTGATTAAATCTGCTACTCTGAAAGTACAAACCAAGGAGTTTTCTTCCATGCTGCGTTACTAAGGTGTGCAGTGGTAATGTTCAGGGATAGTGGGAGTAACCAGCCTTTTGCTACATGGTTAGTGGAAATTGGAGGTGTGTATGGAATATCCAGTGGGAAAACTCAGGTAGCAGATATGCTGGAGGATGGACTGCAGATGTGGAAATGCAAGCATATGGGCTCCAACCTTCCCTGGCAGTACCTGCCCTGAGCTGGAAATACCAACTCAATTTATCTGTGCTTAGACTTCACTAGGCCAGCACGGGTACAGCTTGCCATGTGGATTTACGATATCTGCTGTGCTAAAGCCATCTTACGTGTTCTTGAAATTCATCTGTTCATCGGTCTCAACTACATAAGCTGTTCTGTATGCAGATTAATTCTGCAGAAAACCAGAGATGTGCCTTTGCATCTGTAGCATGCAGAGGACTAGGAGCTGAATCTGCTTAGTAGCACTCAAGGAACTATTTTATGGAGCCAGATAGTCTAAATGAAAACATGGATGTTTTGAAAGTGCCTTCTTTAAAGATGCTTGTCATGAAACCAGGAAGTTGTAAGGACCTGTATATGGGGCTAAATCCCAAGTTCCCATCCACTGGACATGCTGTATTCTTTCAGAAATAGCACTTGGAATGGTTTCTAAATCACAGCTGGTAAACTTGTGTACCCTGGAACATCTCTAGTGTCTGAACTAGCATTGAAAAGTGTATTACTGAGCTTGGATTAACTGGCCATATATGAACAGCTGTCAAAACAGTTTCTCAAATGGTGAGCAATTCTGACAAGGATACAAAAGCTGTCTTGGAAGTGGATATAGCCAGTGCCAGCCTTTCCACACAGTTTGGAGGCATCAGCAGTTTTGGATGCTCATGGGCTGCCAGAGCAGACATTTTTAAGTTACAGTTATGAGTAAAAGACTGATTCTGATGCCTTGTTTGGCTGGGAAGGGGAGGATTTTTAGGCCTTTTAGTACTTTTAACTACAACAGTAAACAGATGCAGAATGTGGGAGAAGACAACTCAGAGAACAGTAGTGTAGTCCAAGGTTTGTGTTATAAATAGGCTGTTTCATATGTATTTGAATGAATAAATACACATAGAATGCAGATGAACCTACTAAAATTATACTAATCACAGAAATGACAGTGTCTCTGCAAGAAAGAAAAATGACTTCATTCTGCCTGGAAAAGGAGATGGATCTTCATTTTACAGTGTTGGGGTTTCCTTTGTTTGGGGTTTTTGTTTGGTTGGGGTTTGGGTTTGGTGGTTTGGGGTTATTTACAAACTAAGGTGAAAAATAGAAACAGGAAGAATTAGAAATGGTGGCACTGGAATGAGGGCTGTTTTGAAGCTTGTGTAAGTATCTTCCAGTATCTGAAGGGAGCTACAAGGATGCTGGAGAGGGACTCTTCATCAGGGACTGTAGCGATAGGACAAGGGGTGATGGGTTCAAACTGAAACAGGGGAAGTTCAGGTTAGATCTAAGGCAGAAGTTCTTCCCTGTGAGGGTGCTGAGGTGCTGGTACAGGGTGCCCAGAGAAGCTGTGGCTGCCCCATTCCTGGCAGTGTTCAAGGCCAGGTTGGATGGGGCTTGAAGCAACCTGGTCTAGTGTGAGGTGTCTCTGCCCATGGCAGGAGGTTGGGACTGGATGAGCTTTAAGGTCCTTTCCAACCCAAACCAGTCTGGGAATCTGTGATCTTAAAACTGAGAAACCTGAGTGAAAATGTGTGAGAAATTTGGAGGTGAATCAAGTTTATAAGAAAGAAAGTGGTTTTTACAATAGATATCAGCGATCGTACCTCAGTGGGAGAGCTCAGCCACCTCGTGCTGCAGACAAACACATTTTCACTGAGTTCTCTTTCCTACACCTTAAATATTAGAAATATTCTTCCTGCCCAAACTCCAAGGGCTTTTGTTGTTTTTTGATTGTAGTCTCCTTTAAACCCTTCTTTTGGTTTTGTTGTTTTTTTAATTCATGTGAGTCAAGTAAAAAATTTTAAGCATTTTTTTATGTCTTACTGTTTGAATTGGATTTATTTCCATGCAGCTTAAGTTGATTTATATTTCTTTAAAGAGGTACGTTTAATTGGGGTGAATGACACAAATCAGCCGTAGCTAAAGCTAGGACTATGATGACTTATGAGAACTGAATATTAAGCATTTTGTGTCTTCATAGAATCATAGAATAGTTAGGGTTGGAAACGACATTAAGATCATCAAGGTCCAACACCCCTGCCATGGGCAGGGACACCTCACACTAAACCATCTCACCCAAGGCTCTGTCCAACCCGGCCTTGAACACTGCCAGGGATGGAGCATTCACAACCTCCCTGGGCAACCCATTCCAGTGCCTCACCACCCTTACAGTAAACAGCTTCTTCCTTATATCCAACCTAAACTTCCCCTGTTTCAGTTTTAACCCATTACCCCTTGTCCTATCACTACAGTCCCTAATGAAGAGTCCCTCCCCAGCATCATCTCATCTTCAACTAACATTTCTTATAATCATACCAGGCAAAGACAGAGAGCAAACGTTTTCCTTTTGAAAAATGGTAGCATAAAAACGTTGTTCCTGGGCTTGGATGTAGCTTATCTTGATCAGTCAGTAAGGGACTGCCTAAAATCAAAGCATGGTGCTTAGCTCTCCTGGAGTATCTCTCTCTGAATGCTTAGGGCTATTGATGGGATGTCTGGCCAGCCAGGCTCCCTTGTCTTCTGATCCTGCCTCTTGCTGCTGAGCCGTGTCTCCTTTGGGTAACTCTTTGCTTTGCAGCTTTCTGTCTGGAAAAGTGGGAAGTGTGCTCTTTTATTCATATAGTCACCACAGTCCAACCTCTGCTTGGAACTAAACACATGCTTCAGGGCTTCTGGTGAGAAAGGTGTGCTCCTGGAAGCAGATGCAGTCAGGCCTCGAGCTGTTTCACTTACAGAGTCTGGGATGCTAAAGGATTTTGTCCAGGGCAGAGTGGCTGGAGTGTGCTTTCATGCTGTGATGGATATGGTGAGTTTTAATAACAATTATTGTACTTTATTGGCTCATTGGCGATGTAAATACTGCACTCACTGCTGTTGCTAAAACTTGTGATGGTGATAAATTCAGAGAGCACGACGCCCAAGTATGCGTAGCTGGACTTCACCAGTTTCTTCTATTTCACTTTGCTTTTGCTTCAGGAAGAAAATACAGATTTTATTTCCTCTGTCTCTTAAACATGTGCCTGGTTTATAGCATTTTCCATTTAGCTTAGCAGTTGTATCCACCACAGGTTGTGTGTGTTAGAGAAAACCAAACTGGGGCATGATTCCAGCTCACAAAAGCTGCATTCAATTCCCGCTTTGACTAGATGATTCCATGAGGTCCCTCCCAGCCTGAATTATTCTCTGGTTCAGTGATTTCAGTCCAAAATCAATATAGATGCTTTAAGGTCATTAATTTACATATGATGAGGATCTGATCTTTTGCCAGAGACAGCTTTAACAGTGCTTAGCATGTCATCAAAGGTGAACGTTTTAATCGGAGAACCTATCCCTTGCTTTCAATCACAGAATGTGTTGCTAGTGACATAACATGGGTGCTATAAAATCTATTTTACCTTTTTAAGATCATACATTTTTTCTGTCTAAGTGCTATAAAGTCATAATTGTCTTTAGAGATCCCGGAAGACCCAGCAGCAGCAGAAGAATATTACAATGAAGAGTTTGAATCCTGTTCAGAAAGCAGTGAAGAGGAGGAGGATGCGGAAGCGTTACAGACTGTCTCTAAGCCAAATCACCAGGTATATGTGATCTTTGGGAAAACAGTGTAACTGGATGCTCATTTTCCATGGGAAAATTTAGCTCCTTCCAAGATTTTGTCCTCCTGACATCATTACTGAAATTGGCTTGTGTGAGGTATGCATGTTTATATCAATACCATGATTTAGTTATACGTGTATGCATATGCCATTCGTTCGAGACGTTAATGAGAAGGATTCTTGCATCCCTTCAGGACTAAGGATAACACTCCCATGAATGCCTTAGGGTGGATTGTTAGTAAACTTCCTTGTGACTGTAAAGCACTCAGAGTGGGGCTCTCTCATGTGTTACCTATGGGTAAATCAAGTTAAAGCTTGAAGTGTACTTCAAGCTTAAGCTCTAAATTCCATCTCTAATTCCTGGGCAACCTCTAGTTGCCACTTCTTCCTGCTGATATTAGGCTTATTTTTGCGAGCAGTGTGAGCTGCAAGACTTGACCAGTGGACTTGCAAACTTTCCCAAGGATCTCAGAAAGTGCCAGTGAAGAGAAAACTTATTGAAAGGCTTAAAGTAGCTTTATCAGGTGAGGCTGCCACATGAAAGTCTTGGGGATTGCAGTCTGAAGGTGGTTCAAGATTATTGGAAAAGGCACCTGATTTAGATCTGGTCAGGATGAGCTGAGCTGCATCTTGTCTCCAATGATCAAGTCTCAGTGAAAGCAATGAACTTCAATGCCCAAGTAATTTCTGTAAATTGGTCTTTCTAAGGTGTTCAGGAATAGTATAATATCCCTTGCACTGATTTTTGAAAACTTTGGACTAATAGCTTCTTTAAATGTAGTTCCTAAGATAAAAATAAAATATTTGTGTGAGGAATCAGAACCTCTACCACAGAAGCAGGGAGTCCTGAAATTGTCTCACCAGTTAAACCTGAATCATAGAACCACAGAATGGTTTGGGTTGGAAAGGACCTTAAGATCACCCAGTTCCAACCCCCTGCCATAGGCAGGGACACCTCACACCAGACCAGGTTGCTCCAAGCCCTGTCCAACCAGGCCTTGAACACTGCCAGGGATGGGGCAGCCACAGCTTCTCTGGGCACCCTGTGCCAGCACCTCAGCACCCTCACAGGGAAGAACTTCTGCCTTGTATCTAACCTGAACTTCCCCTGTTTCAGTTTGAACCCATCACCCCTTGTCCTATCGCTACAGTCCCTGATGAAGAGTCCCTCTCCAGCATCCTTGTAGCCCCCTTCAGACACTGGAAGCTGCTCTGAGGTCTCCACACAGCTTCTCTTCTCCAGGCTGAACAGCCCCCATGTTCTCAGCCTGTCTCCATACAGGAGGTGCTCCAGCCCCTGAGCATCCTCGTGGCCTCCTCTGGACTTGCTCCAACAGCTCCATGTCCCTCTCATGTTGAGGACATCAGAGCTGCACACAGTGCTGCAAGTGGCGTCTCAGGAGAGCAGAGCAGAGGGGCAGGATCACCTCCCTCAAACTGCTGCTCACGCTGCTTTTGATGCAACCCCGCACACGGGGTTTCTGGGCTCAAGCACACACTGAAGCCACCCATGTTCGGTTTCTCTTTGACCAAAAGTTTACTCAGTTTACCCTCTGGGGAAGGAATTGTTCCTCATCTCCAGTCTAAACCTCCCCTGGCGCAGCTTGAGGCCCTTACCTCTTGTCCCGCCGCTTGTTACTTGGGAGAAGAGACCAGATTTGATGTAAGATCATTCCCAAGCCTGCTGTTTTAGGAGAAGAAAACAGGAAAAAGTCCTGAGCAATGCAGACTCTTTGTAGTTGAGTGTTGACATTCATTGGTGTAAGCAATAACCTTTATGTTTGTGGGATACTTCTATAATGTTTAAGTTTGTGCTTGCACTAATCCTAGTCCTTGTTTAATTTTTCCACAGGACAGTGATATTGAGGCAATGGTCAAGTATCTGGAGAGTGTCCTGAACGGTAGCTCATTGGGTAAGATGATATCTCCTCTTTAAATGTAAGTCGTTAGCAGTCTGTATTCATTATATTTCAATTATTTCCACTTTGCAACAAAATAACTCAAAAAATGTTGAGTGACTTTGAAAATCACTTCTACCTTAAGCTACTGCAGAGAAGTATAAATATGCCAAAAGAAAAGGCCTACACAGTTAAGTGCTTATGATGAATATAATAGAGCCATAAAGCATGACGGCCAGAGGTGCAGAATGCTTTTGATAATTTGTCTTCTGCCATATTCCGTCCAGAGGAAAATATTGAAGGATACAAAAGTTATTTTATAGTTTCTGGTACTGGTAATAATAATAGAAAATCAGTTAAAATATTAAAACAAAAATGAAAATGATGATCCAAGTTTGGATAATATTTATTTCAGTTTATGGGATCTCATTCCAGGCACAGAAAAATCACTGGGAATTCAAGGTTGCAATTGAATCCTAAAATCTCCTACAAATTCTGTCTATAAATGTAGAGTTTGAAAGCCTGGCTTCTCACTAAAAGAACAAAAGAACAGCTAAAAGGAAACTTCCATGAAAGCAGGCTGTTTACTGAGTGTGGCGTAGCCACTGTCCTTGAAGACCATGGGGTTGAGCTGTGCCAGCAGTAGCCTGTATGTAGGTTGCTCTAAAGCCCAGCAGAGTTCCCAAAGGAACCCAAAGGCCCCCAAGGGAGCTGCAGTCTTGTTTAGCTGCTCCGTTTACACTTGTTCAGCTGGGATAAACCTGACTCAGTATTATCTGATATTAGAATATGGGCTCTGAAACTAGAATATAGGGAAGCCTGTGAAGTCCTCCTTGTAGAGGTTCCTTCAGTGCCAAGCTCTGATACACCCCGCTTGTAAGAAGTATGGGCTGATGGGAAGAGAAAGCCAGAGAAGAAAAGGGATGAAAGGGAGTAATCAAAGCTGTGGCCATCATAGTCTTGGAGCCACTGGTCACTTTTTGAAGAAGCAGAGTTCCTTGCTCTGTGTTGATGGATGGGCAGGCAAGCTGCTTGAATCTGAGGGCAAAATATGTTATTAATCAAGGATCTGCTTCTAAGAAAATACCTCCAGTACAGAAGTTGGTGTGGGGTATGAATCACCCCGGGAAGAAATCTTGATGTTTGTTGTAGCAACAATAGGTAAAGCTCTTAGAAGTTTTTACTTAAGAACTCATTTGTTTTAACGACTAACCCCACTTCTGCATCATCATCCCATCGGTATTCCTTGCAGCTGCCTCATAATACCCAGAAAATCCTATTTAAATGGAGAGGAAAATAGATACCAGTTTTCTTTTAGAGAAGAAGGTTTTTTTGGCCAACTGCAGTTGTAAAGAGTAGACAAAGTACAAATTACTTAGCCTAGAATCCCAGAAAAAACAAGAAGGATGTCTTTAATAATGAAACGTCAGAGGAGAAGGAGATATTGTAGCAAGAAATAGATTGAACCCACTAAGCAGAATGACTATCCTGAGCTCTCACTACAGTGGTATATCCTGTAATAATAGTAATACCAGAATTAGGTGAAGCCTGTGGTTAAATGTATTCTCTCTTAAGAGAATACAAATACTGTATTTTCCTTAGACCACTGGTGCTCAGGGCATCCATTTTTTTATTGCTTCTGAAGCCCCAAAGCTCCACAGCTGGAACTTAGTTCCATACCAACTCAGAGAACAGAATGCCACCCAGTAAGTCATGAGCATTGTTTTGCAAAGCACTTGGGGTTTCCTCGGGGCCACCCTTTAATTTCCCAGCAAAACTTCTTTATCGGCCAGCTCATGCTTGTTTTTCTCCTGTGCCAGTCCTTTTCTTTGGCTTACTCAGTTCTTCCCTTCCCTTTTGCATACTCCGTGAATTTCTTTATAATTAGAAAAACAGATCCTACTTTAGTAATAATACAAAGTATTACAAAGTATACAAAGTAATAATACAAAGTAATAATCTAGCTAAAGGAGAAACTTGCCTCTTAGGAAGAAGGTTATTGCTCGTCTAACTAAGTGCAAGAACAATGGAGGAAAACTTGTATTGTCTAAGCAAGTTTCATTTTGTTGACTGTTTACCTGTCCCAGCACTTCTTCAAGTGCCTGCCTGTGCTTTCTGTTGCAATGTAATTCTATCTATGCTACAGAGAAGGAAAATTGTTGTTCCAGTTCTGGCACCTTTAAGCTATAAATCTGCTTGTCCCTCAGAAAGAAGGCTCCCTTAATACGCATTTAATAATGTAATCCATCTTTAATTGATGCGGCACTACCTTGTGAGAAACCACAATAGTCGTCCTCCTTCTGACTGCCCTTGACTCTGCAATAGAGCTCAGGGGATGAAGGTGAATAAGGTTATTTGTCTGTGCATTGATTTGTAGGCTCGGGGACTGTCACCGGAGTGTCTCCAGTGGTGCCCCAGGGATCCAGAGCTCTCAACAGCACTATGGCTGAGACCAAACTGAAACGCATGAGGGAGTAAGTAAGATATTTATGAGTTCCCAATATTCAGACACAGAGGATTGATTTGAAAAAAATACAGAACATAGCAAAGAAAACCATGTGTTGTTTCCCCATCCATCAACAAAAAGAAGCGGAGGGTACGGTATTCTTTATAGACTGGATGCCTACTTGCCTCCAGGGAGGATGAAGGTTGACTGTTCCTTCTGATTCTTCTGTAATAATCTGCACAATCGCTGTCATCCTTCCAGGATCCAGTTTGCCTTCGCTGCTGTCAGTGTCATTTGGAACATTGCTTTCTTTATTAGCTCAACACACGGCCACAAATCACTTGCAGATAGCCATGTTCCCACCATGTTTGCTCTTTCACCCACACTTCATTCTTGCCTCGAACAAAAGACTTTTGTTTCCCGTGATGATATGATGATTTAAAGCAAACATGATTGTTGCTGTTGATTGGGATTTTCAGATAACAGAGTAATTACATGTGCAGCTCCCTTTGAAACTCATTGTTTAATTGCTTTCAGCATCACTGAAAACTCAGCTTTGTTAATAAATATTTCAATGCCTTGATAAAACAAAGATCTGTGCTTCCTTTCCAGAATGTACTGGTTACTGTACTGTGAGCTTTTATCTTGATTCAGTAATTTATGGCCTTCCAAGATTTATAGCTCCCTAATTTAGGTACTGATCTGGCAATCGTAATGCTCTCCATTATTTATGAACTCAATTTTTCTTTGCAGGGTTGCAACATTCAACTGAACTCAGATTGTACAGTCTTAAAAAAGGGCGGTTTTCTCTTCTGTGGGCAGACAGTGCCAAGAACATGGTGGATGTCATCAGAATACAAATAAGTTCAAACAATTAATACCAGTAGTTCTTGAAGTGAGTCCTCTAAGGAAAATGAATGCAACCGCAACAGTGTTGATGCTGATCACAAATGGCAGTGCCAAACGCACCACGTATTCAAGGGAAATGCCCATCAGATTTATGCCAGATAGAAGTTGTTCAGCTTTATGCCATTTCAGGCATAGGGTTACACTTTGTAGCTTAGCCTTTATTGTGCAACAGTCAGCAGGTGTCTCAGCCTGCCACTCTGATTGCTTTCCATTCCCTTTTCTTGCAAAGTACTTATAAAATCAATAAGTGCATCATGTTGTGCCAACTAGTTGCAAGGTGGGATTGTTTAGTCAAAATGCCCACTAATCTTACAGTCTTCATCTTGTGTTCTCATGGTTACAGGATAAACCCTACCTGTTAGAACTTCATGGTCACTGCCTTTAGGGATGAGGTGTGATGCTGGAAACAAAAGAAGAGCAGGGGAGGCAATGAGGAAGTGCAGTGAAGTCTGTTTAGGTGGCAAGTAACTGTAGAAAGACAAGTATGAAGGCTTGGGATTTGCATCATTTTCAGATGCTAGTAGCAATAGATTCTGATAAGGGAGACTCTTCCGTGTCATGAATTACTCAGAAAGTAAGCGTTGTGCCTAACCATTACAAATAAAGTTATTGGAAGAAGCTCTTATTAGCTCTGATAAAATGGTACATTCATGTGAAATAACACGGGGTTGAACAGCAAAAGGGGCCTTTTAGTCATTTCTAATTGACGTGTGAGCGGTGCGGGCTTGCAAATCACTGCAGCAGAACAGTCACTTGACAAGATGTGATGTGGTCGTTGCTTGAGTTATCACAGTTCTGCACTGAAGGCATTCTTTGACAGTAGAAACACTTGCTCTTTATCAGAGTGCCAATATAGGTGGCTTTTACTGTATTATTATGTAGGACTTTATACTGATACTCATGTGAGAGGAAAGCTGTGCCGAAAGTCCTTGCAAGAATGTAGAAGGAAGCCACTGATGTTCTTGAATACGGTAGGTAGGAGTCCTTGATCTCCTATTTTAAGTAAAAAAATAGCTCAGAGCTGAATTTAGAGGCAGACTGGTAGTGTTTAAGATTCAGTCACTAGCTTTTTTCACTGCAATCCCTGAATATTTTCCTTGACATCCTCTTTCCAATTACTGTTGCGCTCTGTTCCAGCATTTGGAATTGCTGTTCTGTCAGTAAGATTCATGATAAAATCACCTACTCCTGTGACAACAATTTCTAGTTCATTATACTTAGTAAAGTATTCATGATAAAGTTCACAGCAGCAGAGACTTAGCTTTACCTTTCAAGTGGAGTGCATTCTCCCTGCAAAGATTTCTACTTCAGTGCTAAGGATTTTGATATGCAGTGTTGATAAGAAATCCCCATTTCTTGAACTAGCTCCCACAAAGATTATCTTGAGCTTTTTCTCATTATTCTCCTTCCCAGCCTTGCATGTTAACAGTGATAAGTCAAGCAAATATAGGAATCGGAGTTGTGTGACTCATATTCCTCGTACTGGGCATTTAGACTGAGGAATCACGTTAGATGCAGTAAACAGGAGGAGCCATTGCTCGCTATTTTCTGTCTTGCCCACCGTCTCATTCTCGTGGCGGTTCCCATCCTTAATGGTACTGGGTAACTTGGTGCATGCCTCAGTCTCAGAAGCTTTACTCTCACATGGTATCCAGAGCCAGATCTTCACCAGGGTATCCATGAGGAAAAACTAATGACAGTTCCACAGATGCTCCCCTAAAGAGACTTTCCAGCTATTTCCACAGTCTCTTTCTGAGACCACGCATCTCGGAAGAGAACCACTCCGTTCTTCAGAAACAACTCCTCCAGCCAAAGCATTTTTTGACCTGTTATTGTTAGAGCACTTATTTCTTTTTCTTTCACTGTGGTCGATACAGCTTGTCCAAGTCTTCTTATAAGATGTCCAAACCTTTGGCAGTAGTCATTGCGTGAAAGATTGGCTTTGTCGCTAAGGAAAGCCCTTCTAAGAGTCATTGTAGCAAAAGCGTTTTGATCCATACTTGACATCTCAAGTCTGTGCAGGGTTGCATGATCTAAAATGGAAAAGCAAAGTTGAGAAATAATACAAGTGTGTACAGAAACCTGTGGACAAGAACAAGCCTTACTAGGGGTTTTAATGCAGTTGGCTGTATCCACAATTGCGCCTTCTTAGACTGTGAAGTATTTGTGTCCAGGAAGTGAAGGCTTCCCCTTGAAGCTTCTTCATCACTGTAAGTCAAAATTCATTTCCTGGGCTTTGTAAAATCAGGATTTGTGTTTTGCAGGCTAATTTTTGAGTATTGGAATAGGTCTGGAATAGAATGTCTTGTTTGTTCTTTTCTGAAAATACAATGTAGAAAATCAAGATAGAAAGCCACATAAGTACAGAGCATTCTGTGCTCCTTTATGGAGAGATCCATGAATAAATACAATGAGTCCTAGTCCTTTTAATAGCAGTGAACTTTAATACACAGTTTAGAATTCAATAAAATGCATGCCAGTAAAAGGAAAAGGCTTTTATGCCCCAAATTTTTAAGTACATTAAAATCCTTTAGCACAGCAGTAAGCACCTTTTAGTCAGTTCCTGAAGTCTTAGACACAGCAGCATACCACGATCAGGCAGAAGATTTCCTCATCGCCTGCTGAGTGTAAGTAAAGCCATCTTTCAGAAGGCATGGAGAAAAGGCATTTGGTGATATTTTTATTCTGTTCCTGTGAATGCTCATAACACTATTGGTTCGGACTCATGAGCATTATGCAGATGTTCTGCTTGTTCTTGTGATGCTGGCGTCAAATGCAGCCTTCATCTTTAAAGTTCAGAAAGAAAGGTCATACTGAAGTCAGCGATTAGGCTCTGGTATTCTTTTAGATAAGTAGTCCTAAAAAGACTGAATTTTCAAAGACATTCGTTTCTGTACATTCTTTAACTGCCACAGTGAAGAAGTGGATGAAGTTTTTTATTAGATGATGGGTGGACAGTCCTAGGAATTCCACTAGGAATGTTGAACTTGGCTTTGTGTGACCAAGCAGGGAATTTGGTTCCGGCTCCTGTCAGGGAGAAGTGAATGCTGATGGCTTGTGAATTGTTATTGTCCCAAGGCAACAACTGAGAAAGCAGGAATGGGTGAAGCCTCAGCTCTTCCTGCCTAAGTAGAAATGAAACTGGGTGAGGCAATGTCTATTGCCCTACTGTTCTTCTACTGTTCGTAGAAGAGTAGAAGTCCTTTGCAGCAGAAGCAGTAGGTCTCCCCCGAATGGAAAAGGTTGCCCAGAGAAGCTGTGGCTGCCCCATCCCTGGCAGACCATTCTATGATTCTGTCAGGGGGCTGGAACTAGATGAGCTTTAATCATAAAAGCACAGAATGGTTTGGGTTGGAAAGGACCCTAAGATCATCCAGTTCCGAGCCCCTGCCACAGGCAGGGACATCTCACACTAGAGCAGCTTGCTCCAAACCCTGTCCAACCTGGCCTTGAACACTGCCAGGGATGGGGCAGCCACAGCTTCTCTGGGCAGCCAGTGCCAGTGCCTCGGCACCCTCACAGGGAAGAACTTCTGCCTTAGATCCAACCTGAACTTGCCCTGTTTCAGTTTGAACCCATCACCCCTTGTCCTATCGCTACAGTCCCTGATGAAGAGTCCCTCTCCAGCATCCTTGTAGCCCCCTTCAGACACTGGAAGCTGCTCTGAGGTCTCCACGCAGCTTCTCTTCTCTAGGCTGAGAAGAGTGTTCTCAGCCTGTCTCCATACAGGAGGTGCTCCAGCTCCTGAGCATCCTCGTGGCCTCCTCTGGACTTGCTCCAACAGTTCCATGTCCTTCTGATGTTGAGGACACCAGAGCTGCACACAGTGCTGCAAGTGGGGTCTCATGAGAGCAGAGCAGGGGGGCAGGATCACCTCCCTCAACCTGCTGCTCACGCTGCTTTTGATGCAGCCCAGCACACAGCGGGGTTCTGGGCTCAAGCGCACACTGAAGCCGCTCATGTTCAGTTTCTTATCAGCCAACACCCCCAAGTCCTTCTCCTCAGGCTGCTCTGAATCTCTTCTCTGCCCAACCTGTAGCTGTGCCTGGGATTGCCCCGACGCAGGTGTAGGACCTTGCACTTGGCTTGGTTGAACTTCATGAGGTCCTTAAACTCTTATTGTATGTAACTATTGACTTTTCAGAGATAACTACTGTTATCCTTGCACGTCCACATTCAAGAAGCAGCCGTATATTGTGCTGCTCTTCAGACACATCTGTCTAAAACACATGCATCGATAACCAAAGCAAAGGCCATCAGGTATGTTTTAAATGTGCCTTGTATTTTTGCTTGATCTTGATGAGTGATGCTGAATGAATTGCATTTGAAAACTAAGATACTGTTTAAAATCCTATTAGCAAGGCTAGGAAATCTTAGGATACGTGTAAAGTCGCTGCAGCCTGGGGAAGTGCGTTACACATAACTCTTTGTGAGCACTAAACAGTGTCATTTTCACCTCCTGGAGAACTGCTGTATACAAGCAAATTTTTGTCACTCATTTTCAGTATTGGCAGTAAATTTGTTAACATAGAAGACATTCAAATTGTGATATTCTGGTTTGGTTTAAATGATCGTGGTTTGTTGTGTTGTTTTTTTTACCCTGTGGCAAAACCTTAAGAAAACTTAATAATTACATTTTCTCTGAGGACAAACCCTATTCTAAATTTGTAGTAGCTGGAATTCAAGTAGGAGCTCTAAATTCTCATTAACGCTTCTTCCAAGAGCAGATGTCAGCTTCAACTCCAATTTTATCAATTCATTTAGCTCAGAAAATGAGGTGCATGGAGAATATGAGTGTTGATATTTCTTCAGCTGCGTGTCTACAGCTTTTAATAATAAGATCCTTCTCAGCTCATGGGAAAACGTGTCCTAAATACGCTTTAGATTTTGCAGGTCTTTGAAGCAGGACATCAGAGAGTTTTGTTTGCAATCAAATTCAGGTGCTTTAATTCAGAAATTATGAAGTAATTAAGGATGAACGATGAAAATGATCTTTGTGTCTTCAAGTAAAGAAATCTTCATTCCGCGGTAATATGATGGAAGTCAAAGCCCATTGAGGCTTGAAGGTGAAGGCAGGGGTTAATATTAGCAATTCAGAGCTTTCTTTACTAGCTTTTATATAACGATGCTTTCCAATTCCCTATTTTTCAAATCCCTTTTCTTAGACTTTGCCATACTTTTCACATGGCAAAGACTGAGCAACTGTCAGATAATGATGGATCTTAAAATGTGCTTGTCCCACCAGATCTCAAAGGGTCTGTATGGAGCAACTTTGCAAACTGCACCCAGAGCCATCTCAAGTTTCAGAGAAGTTTTAATCATTCATAGTCAGTAGTGCCAACACGCCGAACGACAGGGAGATAACGTGAGAGGAAAGGGGCCTTTTGTGTTGGGATGGAGATAAACCTGTTTGTTTACCGGTCCATGAGATTCTGTAGCAGATACCTTAAGGTTTTCTGGTACAGTAAGAAAGCAATATTTTGTATGATATCAAAGATATGTGATTTCCGGGTTCTTTCGCAGAGTCATTTCAGGAGATAAATGTAGCAATCTTTTTCACCAAGATTCATGTTACTACCAGTTAGCTGCAAAGTGGCACGGCTGTCCTCTGTTTTAAGGAGAAATATAAGGCTAATAAATTAATGGCTAGAAATAGCATGTTTGAGGACAAATCCGAGCTGGATGTATTGATGGGACTTCTGAGTAATAGTGCTGGACTCCGTGGGGATTCCCTTGTGCCAGGGAGAGCAGAATTAAGTGACATCTGCTGAAATTATACTTCTGAAGGGCCCTGCACTTGCTTTTATGCCCTGTGAGCCCTAATCGTGACAGATTTACCTCCTATTTTACAATATAGTTGGTGTAGGATACAGGCAGCCTGGCTGCATCAAAAGGAGAAATAAATGCCCACTGGAATGGAAAATCCATGTCCAGGAAGCTTTTTTTCTATCATTTACACCGAGGTAGCCAAGAGTGACATCAGTATTTGAATTTCCTGTGGTTGGCTTAGGAGCTGTGTGTTTGTTGCCTGCTATGGCAGAGGTGAGGCATTCTTGCTGGTCCAGAGAGACCACAGTGTAATTCTGGTGTAACTCAGGAGCTGCAGAGCCTCTCCTTGCTCCCAAGCATGGACCGCACTGAGCTCTCTGAAGGCACTAGTGAACACTCGGTGTTTGAGAGCAAAAAAAGTGCAGTTTGAGGGCGGATGAGGGAGAGCAGAATGATTCTAAATGATAGTCACTATTATGCTGAACGACATTTGAAAACGAGAAGCTTGAAAACCCCCTTAGCTGCTGATTTGTGTCGCAGTTATCCTTCAAGGCACGCAATGACAAACTGCCGAGAGATATTAACTCGGCTGCTAATGCCCATGGAGGAGCACCAACTGAAGCATTAATCTTGTTTTGTGGCTTTTGTCAGTGTTGCATAAAGGTAGGTGTATTGTAATTGATCTCCAAACCAGAAAGGGAATGTTAATATGTAGCTAGTGGCAGAATAGTCAAAATAAAGACCCATGGGATAATAGAAAATCCTTTGTTCACCCAGGGAAAGATTTACAACTTCCTCAGCTAGTTGAGAACACAACAGGATTATATTGTCAGGTTTTAGTAATTTTACACTGATGTGTAGGAAATCAACTGCAAACCACCCAATAGCCTGATAAATTCATTTGGGCCCAGATCCACTAAATGGCTGTGAATATTTCTAGACACCCTGAGTATAAAATTGCAGTTCTCAAAGCTCCTATTCAGCTCCCCTCTAATGCTGACAGTGAGACAAAGCGGTAAGTGCCTATGATATTGCTGATACTCACGTTGCTTCTCGCATGCTCAGAAGCACCTTACCCTTGATAGAACCTATCTCATGCCCAAACTCTTCTTCTCATGCCCAAACCCCATCATTACTCACAAACCTGTTTGCCTCTACGGCCTCTGGGGCTCGTTCCAGTTCATTCTAGGTGTGGATTGTGTGCTGCACAGACACTGGCAGCAAGAGGCATTATTTTTCAGACCACAGCTTCCATGGATGACAGTGTGGGGACTGGCAGTATCTGCTGTCCAGCTAGTAGAAGGTTGGTGGTTGCAGCATGCCTCCAGGCTATGGAGGACCCCAGCCTGTACCTGGAGCATTGGGAATGCTGTCTGCAGACAGGAGTGAGGAAAGCTGGGCTCACTGTTGAGTCGAAGTTTGCAGTGAGAAAGCACACTCTTTGGGCACGCGCTCACATGTGGTAACCTGGATATCAGTCCCAAGGACTGCAGAACCCCAAGGATTGCTCATACTATTTTATCCAGGGACTGTTTCGTGCAAATGACGTTTGCACATACCTTCAGTATTGTCCTTAGTCCTCAGTCTATCCAGAGTTATCCTCCATTATAGAATCATAGAATAGTTAGGGTTGGAAAGGACCTGAAGATCATCCAGTTCTCTTGTGAGCCAACACATCTGCTTTCGTACAAATCAGAGTGAGGGTGAAGAAGAGCCCTTCATCCCTCGGTCTGACTGATACTGCTTTGGGAGGTGTGGATTTGAATTCCATTTTCCCCCCAGGTTTCCAGCTCTCTGGGTGAATGCTCTAGCCACAGACCCTGGGATAAAAGGGGACAATGGTGTACCTCTGTGGTCATGTTGAACTGCAGCAAGTCCTGGGTTGACAGCGGTGATTCCCAACTTCAGGAAACCCAGACAGGTGTCGGATTTAGGATATGACTTTCTGCAGTTGTAGTGGGCCAACGCTGTGAGTCAACGCTCTTCTGGGCTGCCTGCATTGAACAGGGAGCGCAGGATTCGACCACAGAGCTGTGAATTCCATTGATGAACAAGATGCTGAAAATTAGGAAACACAGTGCTCAAATGCCAGCGATGAATGAATCCCTCCTTATATCTAAGCCTCTGTAATACGTTGGAGCTAGAGAACGAACAGTACGTGATGTGACATTAAGCACATTACACACCATCCTGAGTCGGACCCTTGGTTGATAGAGCCTGATGCAAGTCCTTTGAGTTCAACATAGTGAAAAACAATTTAAGGCAGCGTAGGATGGGGATCTGGCCCAGATGTGCCAGATGTCAGGTATCCCCTTTGCTCGTGTGGTCTTGGCTGAGAAAGAGATGATGGCTCCTTTCTGGTGGAAAATACTGAGTTTGATGGGGAGTAAGCTATAAGATGGCATAAAGAGAGTAACCGCCAGTAGATCATAAAACGTTGGCAAAAGAGAATGTAAATGGGAGCCCTGTACTTGCTCACACAGCACATTTGGTGGTAAGGCTTTTAATCATCTCAAACCAGTAATGCAGGTGTCCCATGTTTCATGTGAAACAGAAGTAACTGTGAACAGGTCAGTGGAAAATCCATAACTGTGCCTCTGTAGGACTTCTCATGGATGGACAAACATCCCTTAGCACAGGATCAGGGCCATAATGGGCAAATCTCCCTTTCCAGAAAGCCACTTTCCCCCTGCCTTCATCAGGATGGTAGATTCACTCAGTAGTATCTATTTGACATTTACCGTCTTAGATACCACACTTGTGTCTCTGTGATAGAAGATGTGTGATGTGGTAGCAGCCTCGCATTAGTGCAGCTCTCGAGTCCAAACAGAGCCTGATGTCTTCTTCTGTAAAAGCAGGTTCTAATTTTTGTTAGCTACCCCTTAATTTTCCACCTGTGAACGCATTCCCCATAATTCTATTGTATCAGCTGTTATACAGATTAGCTGATTTGCACGCTCTGCCAAGCTTAACCGAGAAGATTTAAGTCTGCAGGTCACATTTATTAGCAGAAGCAATACTCCTGGGGGACGTTTGCTTCATTTTTCATCTCTAAGTAGACAGGACTGCCAAAAAATTAAACATACTTGTCTAAGAGGGAGCGAGGAGTCAGTAAAAGCATTAGTGAAGTAGCAGTGATTTCAAAATCACTTCTTATGTATCGATTTTGAACCATTGGAGAGAAATGCTGTGATATTTCTGGTAAAGCGTTGTGAAGAAATGTACATCATTTGCCGAGCAAATCCCACTTTCTGTGGTTATCTAATCCCTAGATTTCCAGTGTCTGAGAATTAATCCCTTCCAACAATTCTAGTTTTCCCCTAAAAAGCACTGTTGGTAGAAAAAGAAAGGCAGTTTCTAATTACAGGAAGCAGGACTGAGTCAGGTCTGCACCTGCAGAGATTCCAGCTTGGACCTGTGGCTTCTGATCCTGGGTTTTCACTTTCTCTGCCCCAGTTCCCAATCCACCTCTGTCAGGAGCCAGCAGGAGGGGCGATGTGTAGCCAGAGGGCTGGAATCGTGGCTGGGCATGACTGAGCTGCAGAGGGCAGACAGGATGTGAGGAGATGTTTCCTTCTTGTGAGATCAGAGCAGTCATGCGGGATATCCTTCAGGAAAAAGTACGTTATTAGATGTATTGTGCACTTTCACCAGCAGTGGGTCCTAATATATATAACAACAGGGTTTTTCAGAAGTATCTATCTCACACGCTAATAAAGCGGTTCTGTATCACTGAGAAAAAGGGGTGCTTTCATGTCCAATGCCGTTTGAGAAACAATGAAGTTAAATTCTTCGCCATGGTTTTCTAAGGATGGAGGAATTGACACGACATGGAAGTTTCACTGGCTGCAGTCTCACTCTAACAATGTTATTCCTCAGCAGCAACAGGATGGCTAGAGATGAAAAAGCAGCTACCCCTTTAGCTGGATGATGCTAGGGGGTTAGAACAGTTTGCCTTGCCCTGGTGTTAGACATGTACGACAGCAGTGAGAAATCAGCACGATAAGCACAACCGCAGGCAACATGGGCCCAGGGCACCAGGCAGCTCCCCGCAAGCACTGCCCTTCAGGCAGGAGCACGCTGCTCACACTGAAGATACGCTCTGCTAAAAGCATTGCCATAAGGCAAAGTGCTAAGGCATCACATGTTTTAACATGCTAGGGGCACAATACTTGTAATACTTGAGAAGTACGTGAGAGCATTAGAATGTAAGATACCATTGGTTTATTTTAGTGTTTATTGAAGAGGCCTTCATGCCGTGATGGATTTCCCGAAAAAGGAGTGATTGTCCCACCCGAATACTCTTGAAATCCTAGCAAAATGCTGCTTACCACAACGTTACCTACCCAAAATAAGACATGTTTTAATGCAAACTGCAGATGTTCCTGGAAGGTGATCCCAATTAGTCCAGCTCCTTTCCTAACTAAGTGAAGAGCATCATCAGCCCTCAAATGAGCCAGTTGGACACTGTAAGACAATAAAATCTCAATTGCTCTAGCACGTAAAGGCGTAATGAAGGAAAACAACACAAATCCTGGGTGTGTGAGGAGCGGGAAGATAGTTTCTGACATGCTGATGGGAAATAACTTAATTTCAGCACAATATCATGAGCCCATCACCGAGTGGAAAATTTGGTGTTGACTGTGGCTCGTGATACGTGAACTTAAAGATGTTTGCGTTTAGAAGAAGCGCTGTTCATTGTCTTGCTGCTTGCAAATGGATCTTCTTTATAAATCACCATTAAGATCCTGTGAGTGTATTCTCTGCCCCTGAATTACAGATCTGTCTTCTAACAAAAGAAGAGTGCTGCAGAAAACGAGCGTCAGCCAGCTCCTGCTGAGCTTGTGCAATGGTTTCCTTGTTATTTGATGGAAGCTGAAATAAAACAACGGATCCTGAAATGTGTTTGTTCACATAAAATGCCACCGGTGTGTGTCTGCCATGGGTTGCTCCTTTCGGGTTTGAGGCAGCCTAGAGGCAATAATACGCGTTTGTCTACGAGGCTTGCCGTAGATAAAACGGTACGTCAGATTCATCGTGAAAAGGAGTCTTGGTTTGTAATGACAACGATGGCCACGCTTCCCCAGGTTTTTACTCCTGTCTCTTTCTATTACAAGCAATCATAAAGAAATTCCCCCGGAAACTTTAGTTTCTTGTACTGTCAGCCAAACTAGGTGCATCAGTATATCATTTTAATCAAAGGTAGCTACAGCAGGTAGAAAAAATCAGTACTAGCTATGACTTGTATTAATATAGAGTACGAATAACTTTTTACTTGACCGTTTTCTCGTACTTATCCCCAGATCTGCCATTGGGAAGCTGGGAGCAGAGGTGTTTGAAGCCGTGTACAGCTATCTCAAGCAAGCCAGACAGCAGGATGCCAGTGAGGAGGAGATCAGGAGACACCTGGAGAAGATGGTTTCTAGAGCAAGCGATTGCTTTGAAGTGGATCAGCTTCTGTACTTTGAGGAGCAGCTACAGGCTTCAGAATCACATCTTCAGCCGTAAAAGGTGTGTCAGTAACAGGGCTAGAAAAGGTAAGGGGGAGTGAAGGTGTCTTCTTCACGTCAGCCGGCAAGTATGGGAGGTATTTGGAGGAACCGCTGAAGGTAACGTAGTACATAAGCATGTGGGTAAACTCCATCTGAGAATCCACACCGCAGTGAGAAGTGCATAACTGTGGTGCAGAATACAGGGACAGGAAGAACAAGTGTTTGCTCGTCACTATTCCTTGTTCAAAAGGACTGCATTTAATCTGTGTGACTTTCAAGTGAGCTGTGACAATAAGTTCATAAGTGTATCTTTATATGGACATGAGTGCTCAGATAGACAGGTATGTATATCCACAGAGGCAGAAAGATGTCTGGCCATCTACCATGTGTGTGAATGTATAGAGGCAGAGGCATGAGGCCTGAGCCGTGTCTCACTATGTTAGATAGGAATCCTTACTGCAACTTCTGAGAGTTTTGGATCAAATTCATTGTACGCAGACGGAACAATAAACTGATTATTTTTGGCTTGTACATGGATCCTGGTAATGTTTTTTTCTCATGTAATGCTTATCCTCCCTTCTGCATATGCATCACACTTTTGCTGATTTCAATTGCATATCATGCTCTGACTATATACCTGATGTTTTCCTTCTGCTTCTTCCTTCTTTATTCTGCATTCCGAGCTCCTTCATCCCCCTGTGTAAAACACTAAAGGATAGCAGTGATACACTTTACAAAGGAAACTCAAATGAATTTTTAAGCATTGAACCATCATCATAATCCTTATGCTTCCTGCTCTTCTGCCCCTACTCTTAAAGGACTCAGGGACTGAATGAGATAAATTAAAAGAAATTCATAATATGAATGTAAAAAACCATTGCTATTTGACCTGAGATCACTTAAAGCTAAAGGTACTGATATTTACAGCAAACTAAACAGTTCTTCTGATCCATCTTTGTGACACGCTCTAAGAGACTCAGAGGGAAAGGTAAGTCGAGTCCTCTTAATCTATCTGGGCAGCAACACAAACTGAGGAAGCAAAGGACATGCCCAACTGCAAAACCTGTGGCATTATAGTCCTGGCTCAAAGAAACTCCACAGCCTTCTCACTGTTGTGTCTGTGTACCTGCTTCCAGGATTTTTGCACGTGAGTTCATTCAAGACCATTTAAAACCACAAGCGCTGAAGTCCAAGGTACGGGAGGAGCGCTTGGATGTTACAGGGACTAAAACATTCACAAAGCAAACAAGAAGTAACCAACAAACGGTGAGAATAATGTCAGGGGGGCATTATTAAATGTCTACGTATCAAACTCAACGGGAAACTTTTCATCTTCGAACTGTAGTTAACACCCAGAGATAAACCCCATGGATTAGACAGGAATCCTTACGTTGCTGCTCCTATTGAGGGTCACTTCAGAAAGGTGGCAGGTTACATTATATGCCTTAGTTTCTACTCTCATTTCCCAATAAATACCTTTTCCAGATCTCATCTCTTCCAAAATACTCAGCAATACTGGTTGGGTTTGAAATCGCTCCATCCAGACCAGACCTGGCTCTGTTTTAGAGACAATAAGGTCTATCCTTTCCAGAAGTTGAGAAAACCCAACGAATTGTCTTCTGTTACTCTCCTTTCCGTGATCTCGGGGAGGATATGCATCAGGAGTGCCATAGCTGGCTTTTGGTTTGTTTTTACTGGTGTTTAAAGGCCTTGGAGTAATCTGTGCTTACGCAGCTGCGCAGGAAGTAGCCATCATGGGGACTTCGTGTGCCGCAGTTTTCTGTTTTCCAACATATAAGAACCAAATATTATCATCATGTTAGTATTATCTTGTACTGTTCTTGTTTTGTGTTACATTACCATAAACAGTGCACAAAACACACACGTCTCCTATCAGAGTTTCTCTTTAGGTCATCACTGGCTAAAAATCCGCTCGTCTTAAATACTTTGGACTAAAAAGATCAAGGAAGTGTTTATAAAATGTCTACAGATGTATGAATCAAACACTGTGACAGAAAACAGCTTATACACCCGTGGGTAGAGAGGTTTGTGCCGTAGTGCCAGATGCAGCGTCTCTGCTGAGCTTCAGGAAGATGCATTTGATACAGTGGGATTGAGTATTAGTGGTAACAGCATTTATTGAGATGCCGTGCTGATAACCTCTATGTCTGGTTATCAGATCAATTATTTTTTCTGCGATCAAGATTAGTATAAAAAGTGTAAGTTCAGATCTTGTATAAGGTACATTTCAGTTTGCAGTTTTCTTTTGCTTTCTGGGGGAAAAGGGTTTAAGATGACAAAAACCCGCCTTAAATCCTCGTCTTTTATATATGAAATGCATTTGATTTGTGAAAACATAAACAACATACAAGCAAGTTCATTTCCAGCAAAATCCCATTGCTGGTGGTCATTAGTAGAAACCTAAAAGGAGGGAGAAGGATTGTTATTATCATGGATCTTCAGGAATAGAAAAGCAACAGAGCTGCTGGAAGTAAATGTGAGGCAATAAATGTAAAGCCATTAGGTTGCTGTGGATAGGGCTTTATAAAAGGTCCCATTTGACCTACATATTTGTACTAAAAGCATCACAAGCATCAGGCAATCTTGCTGCTTTTCTATAGACCCTCCTAAAAATGCTACAAGCTGTATTACTCGATGCAGAGATATTGCAAACAAAGGAAGTAAGTTGAGTGAATGCTTTGAGACCTTGAACCTGGTAGAAAGGTGCTTGAACTGTAAGGCAAAAAGAACACTTGAGTTTTTCCATGAGAAATTGAACTGTCAACGTCTTGTCCACAACTGGATTAGGAGGCTGATCAATTTATCTGTCACAGCAAACAAAAAGTAAGTCCATTCTTAGAGGTGACTGGCCTGCCGGATAATCCTTAGAAGGCACCAGAGTTCCCTCTCTGCAAGGTGAATTAGAGGTTTCCAAGATGTGAAAATCCTGCCTGCAGGAAAGGACCACCCTTCCTACAGGACCTGGCTCTGCGGGTGCTGCCTTGGGACAAGCAGCTCCGAGATGCCCTCAGGGCACAGCCAGAGCTCGCCCTGGACCACTGACGGAGCCTCAAGCAGAAACACAGGTGAAAGAAAGCTAGAAAACAGCGAAACAGGTTTATGGATAACACTAAGAATGAACTTTCAGTGCACTGTAGGTGCAACCAGTGTTATCTGAAGGAATTTACCGGACAAGAGAATAAAAGCTCCACCAGGAGGTTCATTTGGAGACAGGAATGGCAGGCAAGTAAGCATACTAGATTTCATATTTTCTTTGTGATATGTATTCACAGCACATCAGAACCTGAAAAGCCTTTAGTATGTCTTCCTGAAAAACTGTGTTTTTCGGGAGAGAGAGGTACAGCAGACAGTTCTCTGCAGATGCCTATCCATGGTAAGTAGAAGTGTCATGAAAATACAGTCCCCAGCTGCTGATTTGGCTGATGATCGTTACTGCTCGGGCATATGACTGTTGTGACGATAACTCTACCCAGATGTCTGGTTATACATAAGAAGAGCTGGGAGCAGCAAAGACAAATACAGTTATGTACGGACTTGTCAGGGACTGGGGGTGGGGAAGGGTTGGAATAAGAAGAAAAGGGTTGTAGGTTCCTTCTTCTTGTACATTCTTCTCATACACATAATTCCAGCACCCAGTCCTAGTTATTTTTGTCACTTCTTTATGGTTGAAGGAATGAAGGGAGAGTGAATGGTTTTCTGAAGGCCCCTGGAAAACCTGGAGTGAGACTAGGAGTGAAATCCTATCAGGAAACCTTGACCTCAAGTCCAGTGGTCAGCGCAAGCAAAGACATGCAAATGCTTCTGGTGCCATACAGCTGCGGGTCCAGTTCTCTTTTATCTGCATTATAATAGGCCTGTCATGGCTGGAAAGATAATTAGCGCTTGCAGGTAATTTGCCATGTTAGCGACGCAGACAGGATCCAGTCTTAGGTTGCTCACAAATGGCTTGTTACGGGCACCTGGTTTTTAGTATTCTCACACTGTGTAGCCACGAAACCAGACCTTTAGATGGCTGGTTTAAAAGCACAGCCCTTGGGTGAATATTTAGCTATTCCACTGGATGGCCCCCGGCCAAGAATTCCCAATGTTTTGCACAGAGACTGTCTTCCCACAGGTCAAATGGGCTCTGTTTCGTTGTCACCTTCATTAACACTTGGCTAGCTGCTATCAGAGTACAAAGAAGCGTACAAACAAGAAATGATACTTCCAAAGAAAAATGGCAAATGGAAAGGGAGAACATTGCTCCTTTCTACTAAACATATCTACTGGATATGTTTTAGCATTTAGGATCCACAGTCTGTCTTAGGGAGCCTGAGAGTGTTATAGCTCTCTATATGTATTTATACAGAGGAATGAGTTGTGAATATCATGAATTGTCTGTGTATCTCTTACCTGTCTCTGCACTTACGCATGCACACGCAGACATATATACACGTATAGGTATGTATATATGCACAGCACATGACCAAACCTTCAAGATACCTTTTCTCACTTGATTAACAAATACCTGCCAACTGTGAGGAAAACAGTCCTTCAGGCAGGTAAACACACAGCTGAATGCACTTTGATGGGAAAACCCCCAAATTCACCATCAGCTGTTGCTTCAGGCATTGTATAAAACAGCCCCGAGGCAATCTGTGCTTCAGAGATCCAAGCAGGAAGATGGCTCAGAGAAGCAGCCTGCAAGGTGAGTGCTCCTCTTGCTTCTCACCTGCCGCTGTGTCAGGCAGTTTTGGTGTCTTGTGGGTACTGGGGGAAAGCAAGGCCTGAAGAGCGATGGGATGGTTAGCGAGAAATTGAGTTTTGATAGAGGAACCCGTTGTTTCCTGATTTATGACTCTGGCTGTGCAGGTGAGTGTGTGGGTGATGGACTGTTGACGAGGTGGTCAGGGCTGCCTGAGTGTTATGACCAATGTGTGAATCTGGGAATTGCTCTGCAACCCTCCATTGCTGCCTGCTTACCCCTCAGGGACTGCACTATTGTATCATGGCATACAGGTATTCCTTTGATCTGTATTGTTTTGCTTCACCATCTCTAATATGAATTCTATTTACTTTCTTCATATTTGAGCCTCCTTTTACCGGCAGAGGCCCATATATTGTTCTGCATCTATGGAGGGTCAGCAGCGTGAGAGTAGTCTTAAATAATGCATTGGAGTTTGCTCCCTCTGCTTTCAGTGAGCTGCGGTAAAATGCTCCTTGGAACTGCTGTAGAGCCTTCCTAGCTTGAACTGGTTTTGCTGTCTTGTTTTGTCCTCTCTCCTCTCCACCTCCTCAAGGACAGGAAAGAAAGCAAACTCAAGATGCTCAGAGTCGGGAGGACAGATGCTGTTGTTTATTGTCCAGAGGCAATCTTTATAATCGAAAGAGGCTGCTTCTCTAGTTTTGTAAGGCAATTTTGACTGTGAGCATTGATTTCCTGATGCCTTTATGCATCTGACAAGCAGCGGCATACTGTTGCCATCCTGTCTCTGCCGGTATGTTCTTTCCCCACCTCAAAATGAAGCTTGCTTGTTTTGAATGCTCTTTTGGCAGGAGCTTCACTCCCGATACTGACAGTGAATGCTCCTGACTCCCTGGAGGCCTGGTTTTGCCAATTACTCATACCGAGAAGCGTGTCCTTTTACAAGTTGTCTTGGCAACTCGGGGCTGTGTTTCTGGAATGGGGTGCTATTTAAGCCAGTGCAAGCAAAGGCATGGAAGCGCTGCTTCCGTCACCTGCAGAGGGCAGGCGTCGCTGCTAGCGCGCATCATTCCCGGCTAGGGAGCTCAGCAGGGCTGGAGGAACCATGGGGATTGCCGCATTCGAGGCGATGGGCGTCCAGGAGGCAGCAGAGCGCTCGTTCCTGGGCTGGGGAGCTCACGAACCTTCCTGGATTCACATCCAGAGCCCGCTTGCTGTTCTGAGCTAATACTACAATTGTCAGAGAGGGAGCAAAAGAGCTCTCCTGAAGACAATGACTCTCCAGACTACCTAATGACTGCTTAATGAGTGTCTAAGCACTGCACCGTTATCGAATTTTAATTGCCTTCTTTCTGCCTTCGTGCTGTAAAGTGAAGAAGGAGCAATCGCTGCATATAATGAGGGCAGATGATTAAAAAGTAATACCTAAGAGACACGCAGGCATTTGTGGGAAAGACAGCAAGAATGATGTAAGGAGGGAAAGCACCACTGCTCTGTGCCTCTTCAGATAAGTACATCAGTGAAAAACTGAAGTTGTTTTCAGCATGGCCTATCAGAAAAATAGATTATTTTATAGCAGTGAGGCAATTAAAGTTATACTGAATGAAATCTTGGTTAACAAGTGATGTATGGAAAATCCAATCCACGTCACTAGGTCGGTGTGGATGGGCCGTTCAGAGTTTGTTCTTTAGCGTTGTGCCCTTCCTGATGTATTCTTAGGTTATTTAGTAAATGAATCTGCATTAGTTTGAGCAGGACACAACACAAAGGCCCAAATGAGAGGGGAGAAAATGAGCCCTAAATCCCTACAGCATTCGAACAATGTGCTTAGCTTTGGGTGCCCGCCCCACTGCTGCACAGTCGCCAGCAGGGGACACTGGTCTGTAGTATCAATCGAAACACAGCACATCAATGCTCCTCAGTGAGGTAGGTCTTGAGAGTTTGAAGCCCCAGCTTGAAAGCAACAGTCATTCAGAGATCTGAGAAGAGACCTTGACCAGTGCTGCAGCCTGGTGGTCTGATCAGTTTAACTAAATCGATATAGATTTATATAATTGAAAGATCAAATAAATGTAATTAAAATGCACCTAGATCATCTGGAGACCTGTAAGCAGAGCTTGCCCTCCTCTTTCGGTTTTGTGTGTTCATAAGTTGGCTAAACGTAAAATGCAGCCAAGTCTTTGACAGCAGGCCACCCTCCCCAGGTGGGTGAGCTCCCTTTGGCTGTATTACTTGGCTGGGTTACAGGGCCTTGCATCACTGATTTCCACCCCACATTGTGTTTGGTGGTGTGATGCTCCTCCCCAGCAAGGAGCATTGGTGGCAGCAGGTGAATCTGTAATTCCATCCTTCTTAATGCCAGAAAATGATCTAAAGCGGCACTTCTCCATAAATCAAAATGTGTCCCTGTAAAGATAGATGTCAAAACACGTGGGTCTGGGGGAACACGCAGCCCATAGACGGTCCCTTCATTTCACTCTTTTCAGCTCAGAAGGATGTGCGTTTGTGGTGAGTTTTATCTTAAACCAACAGAAAACTCTGCCTGGGTGTTGATGTCTGTCACTGAGCCCATTTGTTCCTATCTGTCTCTTTCCGTGTCAGCAGGCATTAATCTGACAGGTCTCTCTGGTGCAGCTTCTTCTGCTTCTCCTCTGCTAGAGTTTCTAGTAACTGTTAATGAAACATTTTGGACTCCAGTTTTTCCATGATAAAAGAATAACCTTCCTTCCTGTCTTCCTGCCCGCCCCCTTTCTCCCTCTCCTCATTGCTCTCCGTATTTGATTCCAAGAAGCTTTCTTAGGAGCGCTTAGTGGCTGTCCACGTCCCTATAACACTGCAGAAAATTCTCCATCCAAACTCCTGACAAGTGTAAAGTTTAGAGGGATGACTTCTAAGAAACTCTGTGTCAGTTTTCAGGCTTTTGATTTCTTTGCCAGGTGCCTCTTACCAGACACCAGAACCAGATTCCTGTAGCTTTCCATCCTCTTGTTTTCCTTTAGTGTTTTAAGAGCTGGACCTTTCCTTTACCCTTCCCAAGTGTTCCTTACACTTAAAATTAGTTGTGAACCTCTGAAATAATGACAAACGAGAATTGTTCCTTGGGATGAAAGGCCAGCATCGAGCAACACTTCACACTTGGGAGGAAAACGCCGTTCTGGCTACATAGACTCTGCAAAGCCAAACATCAGAGGCAGGAAAAGGGGAAGGTTTTTGGCTACGAAAAGAAGGAATTCCAAGTAATGAAATATCTCGAAGGGAAGTGTGATTTGGGCATTGTTCTGAGAAAAGAAATCTGCGGTATCTTAGTATTAGCAGCACCCAAATCTAATTCTTTGTCATCAAAACACTTCTTATATAACTGCGTTTATAGTCAGAAGGGACAGGAGAAAGGTCATCCTGTTATTGTCATCGAAGGAAACACACCATTTTTCATCTTATTAATCAAAGTTTGGCAGCACAAAAACGGAAGAGACTAAAAACCTGGACAAATGGCTTTGGAGAAAACATTAATACTGCAGGAAAGTGTCTTTTCTTTTTTTTTTTCATAGGAAAGCAGAAGAATTTGAAAATGCCTAAAGCGTGAGCAGCATCAGCTGATTGTGTGAAAATGAGCTTCAATCAACCAGGCTTTCATTTCTCAAAGAGGATGAGGCACGCTTTCAATATATTCACTTGCAATCAGAAAAACTAGACAGATTGGACTTCTTTTTGCAGCGACAGACTTGGGGATTTACAGAACCCGAGGATTTGTTGATTAAATGCCAATTACCATGAATTATAATGAGCAGTGCTCTCACACCTATGAACGTTTCCATTTCTCAATTGTAGAGCAATGATTCATTCAAAGCTGCTCAAGAGCAAGTGGGACCTCGCTTGAGGTTCCAGTTCAGGTGGTTAGGTTTAGGTGAGCCACAGTGAGCTGGATGCAGTGGTCCTGTGCAGCTCTGCACCCTGGTCCAAGGCCAGGCCAGCAGTTTCCAAGCTTTTCTACAAGGCAATGGAGACCCGTACAAATGAAGGCAGAGGTAATGTTGAGATATGAAGGGTTATTGTTGCTATTCACTGCTAATGGCTTTCCGCATTATTGCGGCCATTTATCCCTATTCCTTGTGTCTTTGTCATACCCTTCTTACAGGTGCAAGTTACTGTCACTGAAGACTGTAAGCAGTTTAGTGATGCTGCTACCTGCACACAAGTTGCTCATTATGGGCTAGGAGCAGGCAGAAGAAGCCAGGTTGAGCAGCTAGGCTGAGGGTTTCCAGTCACGCTCTGTGTTTGCAGCACATTTGCTTGTACCCTGGCTTCTGTTTCTGGAACCAGTACAACAGCCCTGCTGCGTAGATGTGTGCTTCCAGAGGGAACTGGACTTGCTTTGATTAGCCTGCAGGGATGGCGTCCTGAAAGCAGCACACTGTGAGCTCAAATGCTGTGTGTTTTTCCACACACCCCCCTTCCCTTTAGCCTCTAAACACCCATAAATACCCGCTAGCCTCAACTCTCATTGTGGAGAGAAGACAAAAACTCACTAGGCGTTCAGGTGAGCTTTAGGCATTTATTCTTTTGCTCTTGGATTTGCGGCTTTCCGCTTCTCTTTCTCTGCATAGGTACAGCAGAAGTCGCTGTCCAGGCATAGCGATGACTTCTCGGTCACCGCTGCTGGTTGTGCCACCCCTCTGTCTGCTCTGTGGGTAGGAAGGAATACTGCGTTCATGCAGCTTCCTCCTGAAGTCAGTAGATGCTGACGCTTCCGAGAACGATCTGTATGAAAATGTATGAGGAAACTTGAGGGAAAGTTCTGGAAGTTTCTGGGAATGGGATGCAGATGAGCAGAGCATAAAGAAGGAAGAAGCAGAATGCCTTCAGGAGAGTTGTAGACCTCAAACCCAGTCTGATAAATGAGGTGAAATACTTTCCCTCGGCAGTAGGAAGCCCCGAAAAGGATGCATTTCTGAAGCGAGAAGAAAGCGCTACCATCCAGTGGGTATCTGTTAACGTTTAAAGTTCTTTTTCAAACAAAACAGCAATTTGGAGTAGCAATAACGCCATCAAAATGCCATGCTTTTGAAATTCAGATAGGCCTGACATGGCTTACCTCCTGTTTCCAATAGCTGTTGTCATTAGGGCCCATCTCTTAAGTCATATGATTTCAGCCAGAGCTGCAGGGAAGGTGATCTTCCTAATCCTACGCAGCAAACCCGAGTGTTGCTGAGCTTGCCCGAGTTTATAACTGGCTCTGATGACTTTAATGTGAGCCATCATACATAACAGAGCAGAGTTTCCCAGGATAATAAGATATACAGAAGCAGGAATGATTCTTTTCGTGTTACTATAGCGAGTGTCTTTCATCGCAGTGGCACCGTGAGGAATTTAAGTTCAATTCAGCATAAAGCCCTTGATCTGGCAGCAGGCTGACTGTAGGCTGTTTGAATTACTCCTTTGTTTTAAGGTTCAGCAGCGTGAACGTGAAGCTTACGCTCTTCAGCAAATGGTTTTAAATGAAATATCGGCTCCTTCATGAAGGGAACCTGGGGAAAATGCACCATGGATAAAGAGTGCACTCTCATATGATACTCTTGTTAAGCAGGTTTTGTGTTACGGCTTTACCCAGAGGCTGGATCACCATGTTCCTGTTTGGCAGCAGAGCCACCTTCAGAAGGTGTAGAGATGAAAAGAACGAGTTATGGCAGGTGACAGGACAGGTGAAAGTCAAAGGTGCTGGCTGATGAATAGGAGAAATGCGACTGCTCTCATAGGCATGAACTCGATGTGGTAACGAAGGAATCGAGCTAAATTCAGGAACTCTTGAGGCTCTGGTTGGAGTCTGATGTGCTTTATGGGTCGTGTAGGACAAGGGAATCCCTGTGTGTGGATGTACATCATAGCTAATCACAAGCACGGTTTAACTCGGACTCGCACCGAGTGTGTCCTTCCACAGTGACCTGTGGTTAGTTTTGTTCAGTACCGGGTGATTTCATTTCCTTGTTGTGAGGCTTTGTTCACCATTTGAAATTACAGACTTACAGGGAATTGACACGTAACAGGCTGCTGGAAGTTGGTGGCATTCAAGGCCGGGTAGGACAGAGCCTCGCACGACACGGTTTAGTGTGAGGTGTCGCCGCCCATAGCTGGGGGGTTGGAACTGGATGATCTTAAGGTCCTTTCCAACCCTAATCATTCTATGATTCTATGTCTTTGTTGTGACTGAGCTGGCAGAGCACTTTCAATGCCATTTCGTAGTCTCTAGCTTTCAGATGGTGACCCCCAGTGCAGCAGTTCTCAAAATAGGGAGCAAAGGAAGGGTGTCCTGGGTTCAGCAGTAGCAGTCATGTTTCTCCTTTGTGGTAGCTGGTGCAGCGCTGTCTTTTGACTTCCAGCCTGGGAACAATGCTGGTGAAACTGATGTTTTTGGTTGTTGCTAAGTGATGTTTAGCAGTTAAAGCCTCTTTGGTATGGAGGACGATGGTTGAAGTATAAATATGGGGAAGCCTGGCAGGTTGACTATATCACGCTGCCGGCAACCCGCCAAGGCAAGCGCCGTGTGCTTACCATGGTGGAAGCAACCACCGGGTGGCTGGAAACGTACGCTATGCCGCTGCCCGGAACACCATCCTGGGCCTTGAGAAACAGATTTTGTGGCGACACGGCACCCCAGAGAGAATTGAGTCAGACAATGGGACTCATTTCCGGAATAACCTTATAGATATTTGGGCCAAAGAGCATGGCATCGAGTGGGTATATCACATCCCCTACCATGCACCAGCCTCTGGGAAAATCGAACGGTACAATGGGCTGTTAAAAACTACACTGAGAGCAATGGTTGGGGGGGCTCCAGCCTCACTAACCCTAATGGCTGCCGCCGTGCTCCCCTTGCACCGATCCGCTGTTTTGTTCGCTGACTTTCAGCGGACGGGGGGAGCCATCTGGGGGGGAGTGGGGTTTGCTATCAAAAAATGTCAGCGACGGGTCTCCCCAGCCTAGCCCGCCCTGGGGTCTCCGTCCCCCACGCAGCTGGGGGTGTGCCATGGATGCTCCCTCCGCCGCACTTTAAGGAGGCTGCGGTCGGGGAGGGGGTGGCTCGATTGTTGTCAGCCCGGCACCACTCACTGGGAGTGAGTGAACAAGTTGCCTGACTGGGTTTAAACCACGACAGTTCTTTTTGGCGCCCAACGTCGGGCACGAGGGGTTGAGATAACGACAGGTCTGACTGGATTAATAGTCACTCGTCACAATGCTGATTTATTGGCTCTCAGAGTTGTTCCTCTTGATCTCACAGTTTCAGTATATCGTATCTTACTTCCATCCGGTATTTGCTGTATTAGTGTTTTTCAAGTGTGGGGCTTGGGCTAAGGTTTTTGTCTCATTGTACTTTATGGTAATGACCTGTAATACAATAGAATCATTGATCATGAAACTGATCTGGCTTATGTTCCCAGTGTGGTCACCAACTTTATACTTTGGGAGGTATATGATGGAGGTGCTTAGCAATTACACATCTTTTTTCTCCTTCTCAGGTGTTCAACCTGTGAAGGAGACATCCTTTACCCTCCCAGTCGTCCCCCCAGACCATTTACATTTGAGAGTTTTGAATTTTTTGAATGGCCTTTTAATGCTGTTGAGACTTGTTTGCTGACGGTGATGGGAATCGCCATGCTAGCACGCATACAGAGTGTGTTTTGCCCACGACTGACTTCAAGAGTTAAGCAGAGTCAGGTTTGGGTCTTGTCTGGGGTCAAACGACGATGTAGGAGGACCGAGAGATTTTTCCCTGAGGCTGGACAGCCGTGAGTGGCAGGGTGTGTTGGATAGTATGGGCAAGTATCTAGGTCAGTGGGCCCCTCCAGTACTTTGGAATTTCACTACCGAACAACTGCAAAATCCAGAAGAATTAGTAAAGCGCTTAAATGAGGTGTGTGGTCATTCTGGCCATACCAGAGAGGGACAAATCACGGCAACGCGCTGGGGCTTGGCCTATGCTTACTGGGCCTTGTTCAACACTATCCAGCACCTTCAAAAGGAAAAGAATGTCAGCGGATCTGAGGGCAAAGCAACAGTCGCTACTCAAACTTTGGCCGCAGTGAACTGCACAGCTACCCCAGCGGCAAGTACAGCAGCTGCTCAGACTTCGACCGCAACAGACAGCGCGGTTACCCCAGCTCCAAGCGCAGCAGCTACACCACCCCCAGCAACAAGTACAGTCGCTACTCAAACCACAGCGATAATCACTGCAGCCAAACCAGAGGACCAATTCGTACCAATATCGGTTGCCCCTGTACACAAAAGAAGAAGCAAAAAGGAGGCAAGAAGGGTGAAGCGAGATGAAGAACCAATGAATTCACCACCCTGTCCAGAATCTGATCAGGAGTCATCCTCACATGACGAAGAAGAAGAAGAGGTAACTTCTCAACCTCGGACCTCAACCGAGCCGTGGAATATGCGAAAAGATTTTACCCGTCGACCAGGGGAGCACATCATCACCTGGTTACTCCGATGCTGGGACAATGGGGCCGATGGTCACGAACTAGAAGGTACAGAAGCCAAGCAGCTGGGATCACTTGCTAGAGAAGGGGGAATTGACAAAGCAATCGCAAGAGAGAAAAAGTCCCTCCGCCTTTGGAGGCGGCTCTTGGCGGCTGTGAAAGAAAGGCTTCCGTACAAGGACGATGTTACGAGTCGTTCGGCCAAGTGGACTACTATAGACAAAGGCATCCAGTCTCTGAGGGAATCGGCCATCGTAGAGACGATCTATCACATCAAGCCGAATAACGGGGATACACCTATTGATCCAGATGAAGTTGAATGTACACGACCCATGTGGCGAAAACTTACGCGGAACGCACCGTCATCATATGCCCATTCATTGGCAACAGTAACCTGGAATGACATAGTACCACTAACAGTGGATGAAATGGTTCATAAACTCCGAGAGTTCGAAGACAATCTCACCCCTTCCATCATCTCAGCTGTGGAAAAACTGTCCCAGGACCTCAAACAATTGAGGGACGATGTATCTGATTTATCCAGCTCCCCACGTGTACCAACACACGTCTCAGCTATTAACAAAAGGCGTCCTCTTGTTCGAGAGAGGAGATGCAGGAGGTATACGCCACGGGGTACCCTATGGTTTTACCTGCGGGATCACGGAGAAGACATGACAAAGTGGGATGGAAAACCTACTTCAGCTTTGGAGGAACGGGTGAGTGAACTGAAGAGGGGAGCAAGGGCCAAGACTGATCGTCCCATGAGAGCTACGGCTTCAGTCTCTGGTGAGCAGTTTCCCAGATGGAATGGAAGAGCTGATTTTACTCCAGCTCCTGTGATAACGAGGAATAATCCCTTTCGCCACGACTTAAGTGTCCAATGCTGTGACGACCATTAGAGGGGCCCTGCCTCCAGCCAGGTGGAGGCAGGGGACAATCGGATTTACTGGACTGTGTGGATCAGATGGCCTGGCACATCAATCCCGCAGAAGTATAAGGCTCTAGTAGATACCGGTGCACAGTGTACCCTGATGCCATCAAGCTGTCAAGGGGTGGATCCCATCTATATTTCTGGAGTGACAGGAAGATCCCAAGAGTTGACTGCGCTGGAGGCTGAAATCAGCCTGACTGGGAGGGAATGGCAAAAGCACCCTATTGTGACTGGTCCAGAGGCTCCATGCATCCTCGGCATAGACTGCCTCAAGAGAGGGTACTTCAAAGACCCAAAAGGGTACCGGTGGGCTTTTGGTATCGCTGCTTTGGAGACTGAGGAAATTGAGCAGCTGTCCACCTTGCCTGGTCTCTCAGAAGATCCCTCTGCTGTGGGGTTGCTGAAAGTTGAAGAACAACAAGCGCCAATTGCGACCACAACAGTGCACCGGCGGCAATATCGCACCAACCGAGACTCCCTGATTCCCATCCATCAGCTGATCCGTAGACTGGAGAGTCAGGGGGTGATCAGCAGGACCCGCTCGCCCTTCAATAGCCCCATATGGCCATCGCGAAAGTCTAGCGGAGAATGAAGACTAACAGTAGACTATCGTGGCCTGAATGAAGTCACGCCACCATTGAGTGCTGCCGTACCGGACATGCTAGAACTGCAGTATGAACTAGAGTCAAAGGCAGCCAAGTGGTATGCCACGATCGATATTGCCAATGCATTTTTCTCCATTCCTTTGGCAGCAGAGTGCAGGCCCCAGTTTGCTTTTACTTGGAGGGGTGTCCAGTTCACTTGGAACCGACTGCCCCAGGGGTTGGAAACACAGCCCTACCATTTGCCATGGACTGATCCAGACTGTGCTGGTGCTGTGGGGTTCTGGAGATTGCACATCCCAAATTACAGTTCGATTGTAAGCCCTCTCTATCATGTTACTCGGAAGGACACGGGCTGCCGGGTGGGACTCGTTTCTTGGCCGGTGGTATCGTATCCCCTTTCCTTTGTTATTTTTTCTTATCATTGTTGTAGTTGGTAGTAGCGGTGGTGATTTGTGTTGTACATTGGTTGCTGGACTGTTCTTGTCTCAACCCGTCGGAGTTGCACTCTTTCGGTCCTCCTCCCCGTTCCTCCGGGAGCGGGGAAGGGGAGAGCCCCGGTGGGGGGGGGGCTCGATTGTTGTCAGCCCGGCACCACTCGCTGGGAGTGAGGGAACAAGTTCCCTGACTGGGTTTAAACCACGACAGCTGTGTTTTGACTTCCAGCCTGGGAACAGGGCTGGTGAAGCCTATGTTTTGGGTTGTTGCTAAGTGATGTTTACCCTGACCAAGGACTTTGTGAGGCTCATGCTCTGCCAGGGAGGAGGGGAAGCTGTGAGGAAGCAGAGACAGAGCGCCTGACCCAGGCTAGCCAGGGAGGTATTCCATACCACAGCACGTCATGCCTGGGGTGGGGGGTAACTGGGAGTTACCCGGAAGGACACGGGCTTCCGGGTGGGTCTGGTTTCTTGACCTGTGGCATCCTATTCTCTTCCCTTGTTATTTTCTCTCATCACTGTTGTAGTTGGTGGTAGCGGTGGTGATTTGTGTTGTACATTGGTTGCTGGACTGTTCTTGTCTCGACCTGTAGGAGTTGCACTCTTTCCATCCTCCTCCCTGTTCCTCTGGGAGCGGGGAAGGGGAGAGCCCCGGGGGGGGGGGGGGGCTCGGGCTCGGGCTCGATTGTTGTCAGCCCGGCACCACTCACTGGGAGTGAGCGAACAAGTTCCCTGACTGGGTGACTCCCCCATCCCTGGCAGCGTTCAAGGCCAGGTCGGGACAGAGCTTTGGGCAGCGTGTTTTAGTCTGAGGTGTCCCTGCCCATCGCAGGGGTTTGGAACCTGAAGAGCTTCAAGGTCCTTTCCAACCGAAACCCTTCTGTGATTCTATGATCCTATGACTGGAGCGTATAAAGATCAAGGTGGGAGACTGTGACTGTCCTTTGTGCAGTGCATTCCATTTTGTTGATCTTATTTTGAAAATACCTTTGAAGGAACTGGAGAGGGGCAGAAAAGATCTGTGGTGCTCAGGCACGCATACTGAGACACGTTGCTCAGGCGGGGTATTTTGACAAAGATGAAAGGTTAAAAGATAACCTGCTGAAACCTTTCAGTTGATGAAAATACCAAGTGCCAAAAGCTCTCTTTGTATCTTAAGAAAAAACACGTACTAAAACCTAGGGCTGGCAAGGATTCCTCCAGTTCCGGTTTTCACATTTAAGTACGAGGACTGGGAAAGAGGTTGATTCTCAGGCCACGGTTGGCTGAAAATCAAACCCAAGAGGATAGGGCGTAGTCCTGCACCGGTATGGTGGCAAATGGTGACGGCTACAATGTTCGAGTCACTTGGATCAGTGCACAGTTTGGTAGGCAAAATAAAAAGACCTATAGGGGGTAGACTGTATACTCCAGTGGCACCCTGTAGTAGCCTCTGTGGCTTCCGGGCAGCTCTGTGGGTATGTTTTTTGTGCAGCAATACAAGACAGAATTATTTTTATCATCAGGGTTTTTTCTTGTTTTGAAAGTACTCGGGCCGATCATAGCGGCGTACCGTTAAGGAACCTCATACTGGGAGTGTCAACTGTGTGTGCTTTTCCAAGCCAAAGATGCAGAGTTTCGGTGTCTTTCTATATACTGCTACAGTGTCATTTAGGTAATTGTGGAAAAGCAAAGGTTCAGAGTTGCTGTCATGTGTGTTTGACTGCAAAAGTAGAAATCGGTCTTCTCTAGCTTCTGTGTGTCTGCCTCTGGAAAAAAGATCACCTCTCAATGGCAGCGCTTCAGAATACGAAACGCTGCAGTTATTCAGTTAGAAACAGCTTGCTGTTGCTTCTGCCTGTTTAGCGTCTCTACTCGGCCCATGTCACTCGGACTTTCATTGAAAGGAGGGGATGCCTCGGATGCTTTCCAGATTGTGGTGGTTTAATTGGCTTTATTCCCCAGAGACTGTGACTCAGATGAGGCTTTCAAAGTGTAGATGACAGCAGCGCAAGAAATGGTGTCCTCCTACTCCTTCAGTCAGGTTCGCTGTGTTTTTTTCCCCTCCTTACAGAGATCACCAGAGAGGATGTGCTCGGCAGAGGAAGGCAGCTTTCAGCAGGGCGCATGCAGAAAGACCTTTGAGTAGTTGCCCACTGACAGGCTGTCAGTGGCAGTGTCTCCTTGCTAACTGCAATACCTGTTGTATACATTCATACTGTGCATGACTCAGAGTTTAGAAAGCATTTCAAAGCCAGTAACTGGATTCTGATGTGTAGGTCCTACGGCTTTCTTATTACTTGTTTTAATTATTTGGTTAAGTATGTTAATTAGATTGAGCGTGCTCAGATCAAGACGGCGTTTCTTCTGAATTCTTAGTTCCAGCTATTGACATGAGGTACCGTCTATGTATGTCCCTCGCTATGTACAGAAACAATAGACGAAACATGAAGCACGTACTGCGGAGAGTGTATGAGGAGATAGTCTGTGTTTGTTCCTTGAAACATGGTCTTGACCAGATTTTGAGATGTGGGAAGTATGCAATACCTGTAAATTGCAGATAAGCTTTGCAAGCATTTGCTGTCTGTATTACGTTTGTGACAGCAAGACCTGATGTCTGAATTGTTGTTAGCATTATTTCACTCTGTTCTGTACATTAGGGAAAAAATTGTGAGATGACAAAATTCTGGAGGATTTGGTTTGGATTCCTTCTTTCAGCAGCGAGGCTAATAACCTGCGTTGCCCAGCTGGGGATATGTGTCGCTCGGCTACTTTGCCGGGATGGTACTAGGCTTTAAGGGTTCCTCTTCCAAGGATTTTGAGGTGCCCCTTGTAAGAGGTGCATTTGTTCTCTCTGATCAGGCAGGAAGCCACTTGCTGATAGGGCAATAACAGAGAACCAACCTTCTGCAGTAATGCTGGTGAAATGATGCCTCTTGGGGGAATGAAATTGTGTAAACAGTATGTGTTGATCTGAGCCACAGTAATATTGCCGACAGGTGACGGAAAAGGGATGACTGGTGATAAGGACTACTTAATAAGTAAGCACAAGACAAGACAAGACAAGACAAGACAAGACAAGACAAGACAAGACAAGACAAGACAAGACAAGACAAGACAAGACAAGACAAGACAAGACAAGACAAGACAAGACAAGACAAGACAAGACAAGACAAGACAAGACAAGACAAGACAAGACAAGACAAGACAAGACAAGACAAGACAAGACAAGACAAGACAAGACAAGACAAGACAAGACAAGACAAGACAAGACAAGACAAGACAAGACAAGACAAGACAAGACAAGACAAGACAAGACAAGACAAGACAAGACAAGACAAGACAAGACAAGACAAGACAAGACAAGACAAGACAAGACAAGACAAGACAAGACAAGACAAGACAAGACAAGACAAGACAAGACAAGACAAGACAAGACAAGACAAGACAAGACAAGACAAGACAAGACAAGACAAGACAAGACAAGACAAGACAAGACAAGACAAGACAAGACAAGACAAGACAAGACAAGACAAGACAAGACAAGACAAGACAAGACAAGACAAGACAAGACAATACAAGACAAGACAAGACAAGACAAGACAAGACAAGACAAGACAAGACAAGACAAGACAAGACAAGACAAGACAAGACAAGACAAGACAAGACAAGACAAGACAAGACAAGACAAGACAAGACAAGACAAGACAAGACAAGACAAGACAAGACAAGACAAGACAAGACAAGACAAGACAAGACAAGACAAGACAAGACAAGACAAGACAAGACAAGACAAGACAAGACAAGACAAGACAAGACAAGACAAGACAAGACAAGACAAGACAAGACAAGACAAGACAAGACAAGACAAGACAAGACAAGACAAGACAAGACAAGACAAGACAAGACAAGACAAGACAAGACAAGACAAGACAAGACAAGACAAGACAAGACAAGACAAGACAAGACAAGACAAGACAAGACAAGACAAGACAAGACAAGACAAGACAAGACAAGACAAGACAAGACAAGACAAGACAAGACAAGACAAGACAAGACAAGACAAAAGACAAGACAAAAGACAAGACAAAAGACAAGACAAAAGACAAGACAAAAGACAAGACAAAAGACAAGACAAAAGACAAGACAAAAGACAAGACAAAAGACAAGACAAAAGACAAGACAAAAGACAAGACAAAAGACAAGACAAAAGACAAGACAAAAGACAAGACAAGACAAGACAAGACAAGACAAGACAAGACAAGACAAGACAAGACAAGACAAGACAAGACAAGACAAGACAAGACAAGACAAAGACAAAAGACACACAAACCCTCTTAATCCGTCTTCACAGAAAACATGCATGTTGACACATGTTGTGGTTTGAACCCCAAACCCAGTCAGGTAACTCATTCACTCACTCCTCCCCTCTTTTTTCCCCTGCCCGGAGAGATGGAGAGGAGAATCGAAAAGAATGCAACTCCTGCAGGTTGAGATAAGAACAGTTTAGTAACTAAGGTATAACACAAATCACTACTGCTATTACCAATAATAGCAATGATAAAGGAAATAACAAGTGAAGAGAATACATCACCTCACCACCAGCTGACCGATAACTCGCCCCCCCCAGCCTGACCAAGGACCGACCCATACCTCCTTCAACCCTGCAGTCTCCCACCCCTTCTCACTGACTCCCAGTTACCTCCTGGGCATGATGTGCTGTGGTATGGAATACCTCTTTGGTCACTTTGGGTCAGGTGTCCTTTCTCTCCTTCCTCCTGGCTTCCCCTCCTCCCTGGCAGAGCAAGAGGCTCACAAAGTCCTTGGCCAAACCAAAACATCATTGTTATCAGTTCTGTTCCCGAGCCGAAAGTCAAAACACTGCACTGCACCAGCTACCAAGAAGGAGAAAAATGACTGCTACTGCTGAACCCAGGACAACACTAAAGGTCAATGTATTTCAGCAGAAAATACGGGGCTCTCCTCAGCACTTCCTGCAGAACCCTGCTTTGGTCAGCAGCATTGCCCAGCCTCCCCACGCCCATGTAACTGTTCTTAGCTCTTCTCTCCAGCTTTAACCAGATTGGATTCCACGGTAACCGTAGAACCACAGAACGGTTTGGGTTGGAAAGGACCTTATGATTGTCTAGTTAAAACCCACTGCCATGGCCAGGGATGCCTCGCAGTACACTGTGGTGCCCGAGGCTCTATCCAACCTCATCATCACCACTGCCAGAGCATTTACCGCTTCATAATACACAGTATTTACATTTTACACTTACATTGGAAAACTGACTTTCATTACGGCCTCGTAATTTATAAGTACTCAGTGCTCATGAGTTTTATTCTGAGAGGTTGGACGGAAACAACCCATCTTCCCTTCCTCCACCGCGTGACTGAATTAGGTGTCACTAATTTCCATCTACTGAAGGATACCAGTATATGACTGATATATACATGACCCTCCACCAGGGGAGTTAGTGCCAAAATAACTCTTCAGACGAGCTCCCCCCCGTTAAAGTGCCACCTTACACCAACCGCGTTACCGAAGTTAATTGTGGCAGGCAGCTGCTGCGTTTCATCTGCGAGCCTCGCTCAGTTTAATTAACCTTTTGCAAAATAGCGTTCCGTTTACTGAGAATACCCGCCTTGAATTTCTGGCAGTGTTATAGAAACACTGTCTTGACTGCACAGTGATTTATTTCCCTACAAATGGTGATGCCCAAAGGCAATACCTTTAAAGAACACTCTCTAGGCAGCAGCGGGTTGATCCTGGGTTGGAAGACCGTGGAAGGAAACAACCCGTAACTCTAACGGTACCTCCCTAACCGCTCCTCGGCACTCTTCATCGCTTTGTGCTTACAGCTGTTTGGAATCACCTTCTACCCCTCGGCAGCATCTCTCCCTACGTTTACTGATGACATTTGTCTTCCGCCTCTAAAAACTTCCAAGAAATAATGCCCGTTACTGTGCAGCTCGCTGCCATCCCTGGAATGCACTTCTCCCATCAAAATGGACTGACTAGTGCTCTAGTGAATTGTCAGGAACCTTCTAAGTCCGGGGAAGTGTCTGTCCAGCAGCGAAACGTAAGTCTGCCGAAGAAATGCGAGCCTTGGGCCTTACAGCTATTTGAATAGTTTTGTTCCGGTTCCTCAAATGACACAGCCAGGAATACCTCCACGAAAGAAGGTGTTTCCGGTCTCTCTGAAGACTGCCGTACAGCCGCCTTCTCCCATGCCTCACCTTTCTGACTGACATCTGGCCTGTGGCTTTCCCCCTTCTTTAGATGAGGAATTCCTGCAAGGAGAATAAGATTAGGTTATTCCAGGCGCCCAAAAGCAACAGCAGTCACAGGGTCTACAGCATGTCAGACTGGTGCTTAGGCTGGACATCGCTACTGCAGCACTGGGGTGCAGGAAAGGCAGGTAACATCGCTATGGCTCTTGCTGGTGGCTGACGACACCACACACACGGTCCAACGAGGGTAGCTCCCCTGAAAAAACACAAGGGGAGGACTGTTTCCCCCAGACTAAACCGACCTCCGTCCATTTTCCCTGCAAGATGAATCCCAACCTCCTCACCTGCAGATTCATCTCCACCTGTGCCAGCCTCTCCTTCTTCCATCGACGCCCCAGGAGGGTATCTTCACTGTGCCACCACCCGATGTGCTCCCAGCAGCTCGCTCTGCAGCGTGGTGACCCAGGCCTCCTAACATCTGCTCTGCAGCTGACTTTGTCCCCTGCCTTTGGAGAGGAAAAATCAATACGCCTTTGTCAAGTAACTGAAAAAGCACACTGAACATATCCTGCATCAATAGGATTCATGCAACATTTGAGCTTCTGTTAGCTTATATAATGCCCTTATATCTTTGCCTCTGGTTTGCAGGGACTTTAATGGGATTTACTGTAACAACAGTTTTCAATGGAAAGGAAGAAGGGTACCACCTATGAAAAAGAACACAAAATACAGGTTTTCCCATAATCGTACATTATCAGCTAAATAAAAAAAAAAAAAATCCACTTTTCCTTCCCTAGCAGATATCTATAAACTGCTTACTCAGAAGTCTGGCTGTAATTAAAGAATAAAAAACACAAAAGAAAATACATTGGAAAAGATTATTTAGGTGATTTATAAAGCTAATACACACCATTCAGCCTTTTTCCTGGTAATTCAGCAGTCGCTTCGCGAGACAACATTTACACCCTTTGCAACAGCACGAAGCAAAGTAGTCTGCTATCAAAGGAGCTGTCTCGGGCACGTTGCCCGATTGAAGTTTGGTGGGAGGTTTTTATCCTCTCTCCCAGGTGTATCAGTCTTGGTGTGAAACAGAATAATTATTGCTTCTTTGTAAGGAAAGGCGACAATTTAAATCATCTTTTGGATTCTTTTTTCTTGTGAGAATTTACTTGAAAAACCGCTCTTCTCAACTGCAGCTTCCAGCATTCCTGCAGTGCTATGCCATTCAATGGAGGAGGGACCCATTTGGTGCCCTGTCCTTTCAGACTACATTTACCTGTGTGCTTGTGTATTTCCACTTGTTGGGAAATTTTATGGCAGGAAATGATATCATTACACATTGGTAACTTCATGGTAATTTTTTGAGAAGGTTAATGACGCTCAGTTTGGCTCCTTCTGTTCTGCATTTAGAGGGGACGAGGACTCAAAAGGCCCCTTGCTTCGCCTATGTGATCCGTTTCCTATAAGCAGAGCAGTTCACAGTTTCAGAGAGTGAATTTGCAGCACTCACTTTGCCAGGGAAAACATTTCATTGTTTGGTTGTTTTCCTACGTAACACAAGGATTGATTCCCCAGTCCGCCTACACTCTGCTTTGTCAATGGAGTCACAACAGAACAGCTCTGCTTTTATCAAGGGACAATCGTGCTTATTGTAGAGTACTGCTAAGCACCATGATTTCCTCCAGTCCTTCTAGCTAATCTAGCTAATAGAATTCTTTATATTAGGGTAATATTCATCCCTCCCTACCCGGCTCCATCCCAAGATATTCCCCTAGGTAAGAGTAGGTTTGCATCTTAACAAAAGCAATGGGTCACTTCTCTGCCAAAATGCCCTAGACGAGCTGAGACATCCCATCCCATCCATCTTACTAAAAAGCATTTAGCTGAATTGTTCAAGCTTTACTTTTCACAGAAGATGTAAGAAAAGCCCCAGCTGACATTCTACAGCCATCTACATCAATTATGTACCTCGTTCTCATGGCTCCGGAAAGAGAGAGAAACTCCCGAGCTCCCTGGAGCTCAGCCCTGTTTGATGCTCATCTACACACGCTCTGTCTGCTCACCTCACCTCAACTCGTCCTGCCAGACCTCCAGCCCCATGGCAGGCGCCAGACTTCCAGGAAGTCCTCTCTGAATACCGGCCAGAATCAAAGCCCCTCAATCATTTCCATCACCCTTTGTTGTGCAGCCTCAAATTAAACTCCTACCTGCCCCAAAACCTGCTCCATTTATGACCTTTTCCGGTTTATTTTCCGTAGCCTTTCAGTTAAACAACAACAGCGAGTGCATGAAAGTGAAGGCTGCTCCGGAGATGACGGATGAGGCTGCCCACGCTCCCCACTGCTTGCGGCCCATGAGTCACCTGCTAATTTTCTCACCTAAAACTGACAATTACCAGGCATTTCATCTCAGCCAAACACAAACTGCTGCCTACAATGCTGTCTCTCAAAGCTTTAATATTTTATTGCTGCTGCTTTGGGCTCTTCCTCTCTATCCTCTCTTTGGCTTACGAGATTTTATATCTAATATTGCACAACACAGTGCATCTTGCATCTTTGCTGCTCCAAATCTGCCTTTTGTATCTGCTTCTTTACAGCACATTACTCAAGAGCTGCCCTGTTAGGAGCTTTGTGGAAATATTGGAAGAAAACACATTATCGGTGGCTATTTTTAAAGGGTTTTTGTAAAAGGAACACAACGGCTCTCCCAGTTGCTTTGTTATTGCAGATTATGATGTCTAATGTCAGTTCAGGACTTCTAGTTTAATGCGATATCTAACCAAAATCCCATAGCTTCCACCGCTACCCAAGTCCTTGGGCATGAGTCGGCTTCAGGAAACAGTCTTACACTGCCCAAATGCCTGAAGGTCTTCTTACCCTTCAGCAGGAAGGCCTGTGGATGGTCTAGACCTGTAGTAAATCCCTCCTCATTGTGCCAGGTGCTAAGGGCAGCCCTGTGCTCTTGTCACCTTGGCTGTGACGGTACCACCGGCAGACCCTGCCTACCAGTCACCGGGACCGCCAGCTCCTTACGTCTCAGGAGCGGACCCTGTGCTCTACCATTAGCTGGTAGAGGGGAAGCTTTTTAGGACCGCCCTAGTTCCATCTAATAGCAGAGGATAACTGGCTCGTGATCTACTGTAACGAAGGCCATGGGATATTTCATGCTCATTGAGAAAGACCTCAGTCACCCAGGCTTTTAAAATATTTTATAACGTTCCTAAACCTGGGACATCGAAGCCAAGAGGACCAGTCTGATGTGTGCTTTGGATTCTTTTCAAACTGAACAAATGCCCCATTTAAAATGCCTGATCTTCCCTTGCAGAGAGCTCTCCAGCTTTAGAGAAATGATGTTCCGAGCTGTTTTAACTGCCAACGTCTTCTTTGGTAGGGTGAGCAACGCACATCTGCGCAGCCACTCAAAGCTAAGATGATCTCAAGAGCCGGTGACGCTTTCTGTTCCCCAGGAGAGCCCCGAGTTCTGCCCTTTCATTTCAACGTATTCGCTGGATTCTGCCATCTCCTTCTCTGCTTTTTAACTGTTTGGAGGTATGAAATCCTCATTATATATACAGCAGAAGTAGTAACGGCTACCTGCGAACAGTTTGGGAAGAGGCCTGGTAGCCACTGCACGTGGCCAGATGGGCTTCAGAAGATGAAAAAGCTGTGTGTTGGAGAAGTCCTTTAGCCTCTACCGCTTAAGCTTATTGCAGACTAAAAATTATCCCTAGCCATCTTAAAACCATTCTTCTTTCCTGGTGTTTATTTCCACATCTTTGGCAATAACCGCTAGAGAAGAAGCGTACCTCTTTGGTAAAGGGCTGTTCTTCTGCGTGGTTCTTCTCAGTGATGTTCTTCTCGATGCTTCTTCCCCGTCCATTTGTCCCTGTGGCAGCTTCTACACCTGCATCCGCTGAACTACATCTTCAAAGCTGGCAATCGGAGCTGCAGAAATTACCCCATGCTTTGGTCTCCCTACTGAAAACACCAGTAAGCTGAATCTGGCTGTAAGGCATAAAATGTAGAGCAGTGCAAAAAATAACCAAAAACCGGGCATAATTTGGGACTAAAAATATGATGTTAATTAACACACCTCCTGCTCTTGGCTGGATCTTAACAGCTGGCAAGAACTCAGACACTAGAAATGTTTCCTATTCTTATTTACTCAACTAAAAATAGCTGTCTGTGTTAAAGCATCCTAGCACTTCATCCTAGCGCTTTTGCGTTGCGTATGTGTGCGTACATATATATAATGAGTGAATATTACATATATACACGTATGGAAAATGCATACAAAATACGTATGAAGATATGCAAGTGTGTGAGTTCATGCGTATGCGTGCATAGACAGACATATATGGAAATGAACACATATAAGCGCTTCACAGTGCTATTTCACGTGAAGTAGAGCATACAACCAACAGCTGCCATGCAGCAAATTAACCTACAGTGTGCCTTACACCAGGAAACTTCCTTGCAGAAGTAACGGCTCCTCTGCGTGGCGTTCGTTCACCCCAACTTCTCTAACTGTATAAAAATTGAGCTATCCGTCAAACCATCTTTAAACCAACCTGATTAAATCCTCTCCCTCCACCTGCAATGCATAAGCAGCACTCGGCAATCGTGCGCGGTTCGTTCTCGTGAAGTATTGATGTCACAAGCATTTATTGCTAGGGTAATCAGAGGAGAAAAGGTTACCGTCTATGTATGCGCACATTCATATGGATGACTTCTGCCTATTCTTTGTGTCCCCCCCCTTTGATTCCCCCGCACATCAAAAGGCTTGCGGAGGACCCAGCTGAGCAGCCGCCTGCGGTGCGGAGGCTCTCCGAGGTAGTTTGCCGTCTTATCACAATGGCGCAGAGAAGGCGGGTGGTCCTCCCAGCTGGGCTTTCTGCAAAAGACTGCCTCAAAATGCTTGTTTAAATTCCAGCGCTCCCCAGGAAAACGTTGAGCCCTTCCTTTAATGTGCCTGCTTTTGTTAACATGCTGTCCCGGGGCGGCGAGCCGTGCCAATGCCCTATTATTTCATACGGGCTCGGTGCGCTTGTATCCCTGCCGAGCACAAGGGGTGGCCGAGGGCAGTGGAGAGGGAGCTGGATGCATCTCCCGTTCCTGTGTGAGCCAAGTCTCGCTATAGCTTAGAGCTGCCAAAGGACCTGCTCCAGCCTACAGCCCTGCCAGAGCATCTCGATGGATTTCTGCACCGTTTTGCCTCCGCCTGTCCCATGTGTTTCTGGTCTTTGAAACACAGACTGATGAGAAGATACTTGCCCCTTCCGACCAGAGCGAGGCCAGAGCATGGCAGCATGACAAATCCAACCGAACTCATATCATTTGGCAACTATCAGAGACCGAATACAGGCCCAAAGATACAGGGAGCGTGAGGGTGAGAGGGGGAATGAGACAAATGGGAGGGCTTTGTTTCTTCACGGTTAACATCAACCAGTGCAAATCACCCGTTCACATGACGTGGTCCAATGCAATCAGTTGACCACCCGACGAAGACGAGGACTACATCCTTTTCTGACTCTTTCGTTCCTGTAGCCTCTTTTCATCTATCCTGTTCTCTGGCTGTCTGCACAGTTGGGTCACTTCCCACTTCAGACTTGACTTGAAGTGGGAGTGTGACCGCACTCCAGGGTGAAAATAAACCTTGCCTTGATAAATACAGCATAATGAAAGGGAAAGCCAACCAACCAACGAAAACCGACAAAACCCCCACAGGACCCCACAGTCCTGTGAACTTGGGAACTGGCATTTATCTGAGACAGATCTTCCTGGAACTGGCTTCAAAACCATCAAATCCAGCAAGTTTGTGACTAAGTAAGTTATGGGGACAGAAAATTACTGTTTATTTCAAGAAGCCCTGTTGCTGGAGTCAGAGGGAAGATGTTACTGACTCTGATGAAAGGAAGGCAGAGGTACTGATCGCTGGAAGGTACTTCCGTTTCCCCAAATGGCATTGGAAAAAAACAGTTTTTCTCTTCATTGACTGACGCTGACTGACTCTGAAGACCAAGTAACTGCAACCAAAACCAGTGCCATTATTAGGGGCATGAATAAAATCAAGAGCATAAAGCCGAGATGTAACACGCAGCGCGTTTTAGAGGCAGCCGTAACGTGATCCCCCTGCTCATCCTTCATACAAAGATGCAATATTTCTGCAGCGCAAAAGTAGACTCAAATTACTCAAGTTACTCAAATGTCCACCTCTCACCTAGTGCTAAGAAATGATATAGATGTACCAAATCAAGACTGTATGTGTAGGGGTGGAGAAGAAGGGACCAGTCATCTCCATGATCTTACCCACACAGCATCAGAGCAAAATGGTAGCCATAGCACACACTGGCTGCAATGCAAGGCCAGGTCATGATACCAGGCACTGGTGGACTTGCAGAAATGTCTCCTTCAGCACAGCCACACTCTACTCTCTGCTCTACCTTGGCCTCAACTGCTGCTTTTGCAGGGCTGAGCATCACTAGGTTGTATTGCATGGCTGAGCATCACTAGGGTGCATTGCATGGCTGAGTATCACTAGGGTGCATTGCATGGCTGAATATCACTAGGTTGCATTGCATTGCTGAGCATCACTCGGTTGTATTGCATGCTTGAAGCTCAGGCTCCACTCTACATCTTATGGGACTATGGAATTTCCTAGGTTTTGCCACTCTTCCTTGGTGCAAACACAACCACCAAGGCGAGTTGGGGTCACTCCCACCAGCGGGCAGACCTCCAGCCAAACAGGGCACAGAGACGGCCAGCACATGTGGGGGTCAGCAGCACAGAGACAGTGAGAGGCTTCCTTCCTAGAGCCACACCGGTTCTCTGCCTGGCACCTACCCCAGGCAGCTTCCTTTATGCCCCACGTACGCATGGAGAGTGGTAACCCCCTTCAAAACCCTCCCTCTGAATTCGGCAGCAATTTTCCTGCAGGACCTCGTACCAAGCACATTTCTCAGCAGGACCTAAATGTCGTTGCTATTTACAGAGCAACCAAACTGCAGAGGGCTCTTACAAGCAAGCGAGCACAAAAACACACCTACCCCAGAGCGTTCACAGCGCCATACGAAAACAACAAGCTCTCTGCAGAAGGTCAGCCAAGATGCTCTGAAGGGAACCGGTGCTCTCCCCACCAGGACACCACATTTGGGTGTGCTCCAGGGAGATGCTTGCACCGGGGCACTCAACCTGCAGCATCTTCCAAGGCTGCCCAAAAGCAGGTCCCACACCCAGGCTGCTCCTTTGGGCTCTGCAGGCAACCCCACCGGGCAGGGTAGGCTTTTACAAAGACATTTAAAGTGGTTTTAGTAATAGCACCATAGCAACAAGTCAGACTTTTCTTTATGCACCCCCAGGCTGTAGAGCCTCCATTGCATCTTGTTCCCCTCTTCTCCTCCGAGAAGAAAGCCAGCCATCACCAGCACAATGGTGCTTGCTGCTGTTGGTGAGCCTGTGGAGAAAGCTGAACTGCAGAACTAAGGGAAACTGCACCCAGGCAGAAGAGTTTCGCTGCTTTTTAATCACATTAACTGCATTGTGATTAATGCAAGTCAATGCATCCCCAATGGACAGGGGGGTGCTGAAGTGCGCCGATGGAGCCAACATGCAGCAGCTGCCTTCCTGTTATTCTCATCTCTTTAAAGCCTCCCACCTCCTCTCTCACAGACATTCGTTTGAACTCTGCTCAATTCACGAGTATAAAAGGGGTGAAAAAAAATGCCTTTGATGTTATAAATAATTCACAGCCGGTTTTATCCAACAGGGGTGAAAAATCAGACAGGACGGATCTCCAGCCCCAGTGTGTCAGCCTGAAGTCATCTGTCAGGGAGGGAGAAAAAATACTGCCCAAGGAGGTGGTAAATGCTCCATCCCTGGCAGTGCTCAAGGCCAGGTTGGACAGAGCCTTGGGTGACATGGTCTAGTGTGAGGTGTCCCTCCCCATGGCAGGGGGTTGGAACTGGATGATCTTAAGGTTCTTTCCAACCCAAACCGTTCTATGATACTGGGGGGGAAGCAGCAGAAGATGGACCAGTGTGAAACAAAGGGTACACCCTTCACTACAGAGGCAGATGGAGATGCCTGGGGCTGGAAGCCTTGTCAAGGGACCTTCTCACTTGGAAGAATTCCCAGACTTAGGACAGTATTGGTCAGCTAAGGCTGTATCCAAACAATTTGCAGTGGCCTTTGCCATCCAGCCCCATGCTGTGCAGTGCGACAGGAGTTTGTGAGGGATGTCAGGCTCTGCCCCCAGGGGGAGAAAGCAGCTGCTCTCCAAGGGGTAAGAAGCTGCTGCAGCTTCTTGGAACAGAGAGTTGTGAGTCTGATCACAACTTGGGATTTGGCAGCTCAGAGGTGATGGCTTCCCCTGTTTCAGTCTGAACCCATCACCCCTTGTCCTATCGCTACAGTCCCTGATGAAGAGTCCCTCTCCAGCATCCTTGTAACCCCCCCTCAGACACTGGAATCTGCTCTGAGGTCTCCATGCAGCTTCTCTTCTCCAGGCTGAACAGCACCAGTGTTCTCAGCCTGTCTTTGTAAGAGAGGTGCTCAAGCACAATTTACCAGCTTCATTTGTTCAATGGACCTGGTAAATGAGACGGCGCTTGGCACATACAATGTGATGGCAAACCCTGACACAAACTGGTGTAGTGGGCATCACTCAGGGGCTGCGAGGAATGCGAAGCAGCTCTGAGCTCGGGGCAGTGCTCTCCATGAAGCCGGTAACCGGCAGCGGGTTCACTGCAGGGGCAGGGTAGCCAACACCAGCTCCTGCGTGTCCTACCTGAATCATCACATGCTGAAACACAACTCGTCTGGAAGGGTAGAATGGAGGCGAGGAAAACGTTCCAGTGAGCATTTGGGTTCCTCCTGTGGCTGCCGGTGGTGCACACGCCAGAACCGGACGACCCGAAGTGCTTCCACGTTGAAGAACAGCTTGCTCTGACTTTATGAACAGTAAATGGTAAGGCCCTTAAGGACTCGCTTTGGCTCTGTTGGTTTTGCAGTCTGTGCCACCACAACCCTTTTGAAAACCACGCTACATCACCTCAGCACGGCAAGGAGAGCTGAAGTGCGTCTGTCCTGGCTGAGCACTTACAGAAGGTCTCCCGCTCCTGGTATATTGGCAGCCAGAGATTGCTCGTGAAGCTCTGGCTGGTTTATGAATGGATGAACCTGCTGCAAACCCAAGCACCTGAGCAACTGAGTTCAAATCAATAGCGTAGCCTACAGCGGTTTGCAGTTCCTGCTGAAACTTAGTGACAGGAGTCACTGGAGGAAGGCAGAAATGGGAGGAACTATTTAGCGTAGGACTTAGGCAATTTCCCTGGATACAAACAAAACCTTTTCAGGCATGATGGGTTTTTTTCCAGCCATGATTCCAGCCCCCGCCCCAGCCTGAATTTAATTCAAGTCATTGCACACATGCTTTCTGTGTTCACAGTTCGTGTTATTTAGGGCAAACACTTCTCCAAGGCACTCAGCATTGCCTTACCTCTGCTCCCATGGGAAACCTCAAACATTTTACTGACCAAATGGAAACAAAACGATGCTGCAAACCAGATACCCGCTTCTCACCGCGATTCTCAAATGAGTCCTACAAGTAAACCTGTAAAATAACATAGAAGGGGACGGCAGCCTTCATCAGTCGCTGGGAGCGAGACCAAGCAGACATTAACCTTAGCACCCCGAGTTACTAAGGTAAGTAAGGGGAGCTGGTGGGGAAAGAAATGCAGATGTCTATAACTTGGTATGGTGCTCACCACATCAGCAGAGCCCTCAGACCAGTTACGTTTAGGTCCAAAGGCTTCCCTGGGCTACAGCAGGGACAGACAAGGGCTGGAACACGCTATTTGGCTCCGCAGGTCTCACTGGAGGTTGGTTTTGAGGCTGGAAGCATAACCCTACTGTCACCTCCCCAGAGCAGGAAGCGTATGTGGTGCTGCAGCTCTCCAGTACAAGCCGTGGCTTATAGTCAGTGCTTCCCCAGCCACCCCTGCTGATCCCAGTCCTCCACATGAAGAGTTGCCTGGAGCTAGATTTTATGGGATCCAGTCTCTAGGCTATAAATTGATCAGCCTCGGAGGATTTGAAGTTTTGCTTCTGAATACCCAAACCCACAGGGCGCAAAGTGGTCAGATCCTGCCCCGCTGGTCCCTGTTTTAAACACAAAGGAAACGTGAACAAAGTCGAGAGGCAGCTGAGGAAAAGCAGGTTGAAGTCAAGTGAAATAAAATCTCTTCTCCTGCTCACTGCAGTGGAGGATCTAAGCACCCTCTGCTTCTCCCAGGACAAAGGAACCCCTGGACTTCCCTGTGCAGAACCCAAGCACCGCTGCTGTCACACCAAACCTGACCAGCAGCTGACCAGGGGTTACAGACCTGGCTGGCAGCTACGGTGGGGTACTGAAGGGAAAAAAAAGAAAGGAGGGGAAAAAAAAAAAGATTAAAAAAGAGAAGAAAAAAAAAAGAAGCTAAAATAAAGGAGAAAATGGGGAAAAGAAGAAAAACAAGGAAACAAACAAAAAAAAATTAAAAAAAACCACCCTAAAATGAGAGAGCAGGAAGCTCAGCTGCTATTAAGATATTATCACCTTTCAGTACTTTGTCTGTCAACAGCTTTGTGGAGCAGTTACCTTAACGGGTGCTGGAAGGCACAGATGTGATCAGTCACAGAGCCTGTCAGACACACGTTCAAATCCAAGCGAACCTGTCGAAGCGTCAGGAGTGGGACTGTAAAACCTGACACCCATAGACAACAAGCACCAGGGGTATGATTACATCTACGCCTGATCCTGCATTTCCTTCCTATTCAAGTCTTTCACTGTCGCTAATTCTGGCTATGTACGAGATGCAGAATGAAGTCTTTATCCAACTCCTTTCACATAACTTTTTCCACCTACCTAGTGCATTGCGTCTTCTGTATTTCCTCTTGTCTGTTGGATATGTTTGCTGGCCATAAGACACCCAACAAGTCACCAGCAGTAATGAAGTCTGTCATTGACTGACAGCCACTGCCACAGGGAGGCAAATGGAGACAAACGGGAGGAGGACAGAGGGGCAGAGGCTGAGGGATACTTCGGCACACATCCTCCTTGCACTACATCCTGCTGGCTCCATACTCGGTACCAAGAGTACACACACAGCACGCGGGGGACTGCTTCAAACAGCTAATGGGAATCACCGAGGATGGGGCTTCTATTTAAATCCTGCCCTTAATCAGGGAAGGAAAGCCTGGCTGCAGGCACTTGCCTCTGACGATAATTCAGCCCCTGCATTCCTCTTCTGAAGATTACGTGCCCGATTTTCTCCTTTCAAGAGGGTTCTTTATCTTTTCAGCCGGGTTAAAGCAGGCTCTCTGAGGGACGGGGCATCTTTCCCCCTCCATCTTCCTCCAACCTCGCCCTTCTGAGAGTGTATCTATCTGATTCTGCAGGGTCGTTCTCTCAGAGAATGCTCAGACAGATCCTTTCAACACAGTCCTTAGCTACAAATATTCCCTACATTTGCTACCCATGTCCATCCTGGCTTTACAATCTCTTCCTTTGCTCCCTTCCTGTCAGCTGAACTGTTCCTCCACTGCTATCTCCTTCCTCGGTTGCTCATCTCCACACCGCTTCCCAATGCTGGGCTTCCCGTGCTCCTTACACACCTCCCTCGCTGCTCCTCTCTCCATCAGCTTTCAGGTGCAGCACGGCTTTAACAACGTGCGCAGCCCTCAGCTGCCAGGTCTTAGCTCTCTTTTCCTTCAACCCCTTTCTGCGCAGTCCCTGTTTCTCCAGGACATCACGAACCACTTATCCTGTGCCCTGTTTCATTTAAGTCCCACAGCCAGTGGGATGGGGGATAAATCTTGCCATTTACTGACATCTCCCAGGCTTGCGCTCTCTTGAAGCTGCTCCTTACTAGCATCAACTTAAACACATGATGGAAGATAATAGTCAAAATGCTTGTCAAAATGCTTTATAAATGAAGAACTGGCCAGTAATAACTCATTAGGTTTCCTAAATGTGCATTAACCACTGGGTTACTTCTACGTTTATAAATCAGCAACTCTTTTAACTTGAGGTTTAATAGCTATGAAAACTTTTGGTCAAAAATCTCTGTGCTTGCAAATCAGCAATTGCTTTTAATCCTCCACAATAAAGCTCAGTGAGGGATTAAGAGGAGATGACCAATTCAAACGCCAGCTCCTGCGAGAACAGATGACACCGCCTGATGATATTTCTGATACAGGCTGCTTTTCAGGCAAGAGCAAGCTCTGTGTTCACATTAAAGCCCGCTATTTGGGACATCAGTAAACACGACTGATGTGACTGCGGGGGATGCGCAATAGGGAAGGCCAATGCTTTCACTTACATGTCTACACTGGAGTTTCAGGCCTCCATCTGATCTTTTTCCTCCCTTCAAAGAGCGCAGAGAACAGCCTGCTCTGCCAACTGGAGCAACTGAGCCGTAAACAGGCGATGCTTGAAAGCCTGTCACCGAGGCTGCCGCTCAGAAATGAACAAACAGCAAGCGCCAGAGGACAGGCACATACACACACACACTGTCTATACACTGTGTTGTTTGAATTATCCAGCTACTAACTCAGAGCTGGTAGAAGTTCACAGCTATGAGAGGAGCCGCTGTGCAGGGTACTTAGCAAACAGCGCTTCCAAAAGCACTTCCTGGCTTTTCAATAGCATGAGAAGACAAAGACTCCCTGAAACTCCTTCCATGCCACGTGTCCTCAGTGCAGCCTGTAACAGGGAAGCTTCAGTGGCTGCACCATTAGATTGTGCTATGGCTTCCTATAACATGCTCTGCCTCTGGCAGGGGCTATGCCTGCAGGTTGAGAGCCTTTGGGCTCCGAGCTGTGGCCGTATGGATCCATGATAGGATGACAAAGAGCTGAGGGACGTTTCACAGCATCTTCTCTGCGGGGTGAAAGAGCAGTTTAGAAATCAACTGGCACTTTTCACTGAAAACAATCGATTTTCTCTCAAAGAGGCTTATGGGGAAAGCAGTTCTCCGCTGACCTGCGACCAAGAGAAATGGAAGATGAGGGAAGAGAAATCACATCTGGTGCTTTTCTATCAGGCTATTTCGCCATAGGCAGCTTTAAACTTTCAGGGAAAATAAAGGAAGATTTCAGGCTCGCCTAAGGCAGAACATGGAAGCTCCTGAGGAAAATCTCCCTTAGGAAACGTGGTGCAATCTGAGAACAAACCAGCAGACAAAAACGCCTTTCTTGCTAGCTGCGGAGGAATGAACCCTGATTTTGCGCTGTCTGCACCCTGTGGTAAATAACCCACCACCCAAATCTTCCATGTGTATTTGTGTGGATGCACATTAAACAAAACCGAGGCACCAAAACTGCAATTTGTTCTGCAAGCTCCTTGCTACATGGAGCAACACCGCATTCCAGGCAGGATTTGGTGAGACGCTGTGGAACATCACTTTCGGAGGCCACATGCAGAAAGGCCTCTGCTTCAGCAGCGTTGATCTTTCCTCTTGATCTCCTAGGTATAAAACAAAGCAGCTATCATGAAGTGACTACCTTGCCTATGGGAGATGCATCACGCTGCTTTTCAACAGAGCAGCAGCTTGCCAGGGGACCCTCTTCATGGTTAATGAGGGCCTGGAAGAAAATAATCCGCATTTCGGGAGGTTTTCTACTACTGTGCCACCCAGAGAAATGCGAACCAAATCATACAGAACAATGTGAATGATGTGAAAATGGTTTGAGACAGTTTTGGGTACCAAGCTCCCCTTCCAATCCCACCCCTCCCAAATCCCCCAAAGCTGGGAGTTTGACTTCAATATGTACAGTTTATGCTCGAAGATTTTACATACCAGAGGTCAAGACACAGCAGCCCACACCTGAGTGCAGAAGGCTCCATCTCCAGTATACACTCATTAGATTACAGCAAACAATTCAAGCAGTTCTCTGCACCTGCACTGCAAACTGCACTCTCCTTCTCAGCTGATTGCCTCTTCTGGGGTCTGTTCTAGGGCTCAAAGTTACTGCCATGAAAGCGAACATTAATTTAACCCCCAAATCAAATGATTCACAAGCAGTGATTTTTCAGTTCATCATGGAAGAAGGTAGACGCTCCAATTCCATAAATTACCGGTTACTCAGAGCAGAAAGCAAGAACATACCTCAGGTCTTTAGCACTGAAACAGAAATGAGTCTATGGCATAGCAACCATACGCACAGGTGGGAACCCACACGATATCCTACTGGAATGAGGGAAGAGGGACAAACACAGAGCTAGGGTGTTGTTAGTCATTGACATTGATGCCGCTGGAAATCTTTATTGTGATACCCTCTCCAGCGACACATTCACATGCACACCCCTCTGTAAAATGAGGGGAGAGATGCAAGGAAGAGTGCACTGACGGAATAACGGGGACTGAACCAGTGCCATAGTCCTTCCCAGTCCGTATCACACATCTTTCTGGGTACTTCGTGAAGCAGGTCCGCAGGCTGCATTAATCTGGAGTCAGTCCTAATGTACCCCTTTACTACCCGACTCCACACCTTGCTGCAACACACAGACCCCAGAACGATCTGCAGTTTTCTATGCTTTAGTGCCACACTTTGAATACAGCAGAGCTGCGGCAGCTGAAATCAGTTCTCTTTCTGGTGTGATAATGTTAACGCTACATGAACTCAACTTCGATTCCTCTACCAGAAACTGCACGCTTTCCCCCAAACCAGCAAGACCAGTATTTCTGCATGCTTTTAAGTGCCATCAAGCATGTTACAGAAATAAATCATATTATGCTATGTTATGCATTAAGGTGTGTAACAGCACAAGGCAATTTGCTGCAGGTGAGAGATGCTCACTGACTGCAATTCATAAGCGCTATATGTGCGCCGAAGGGCACAGGAGCTAATAATTAAAAGACATGGTGTACAAGTGGTGCTTATACTCATAAAACCAAGGCATCCCCACATGGTGGGAATGACATAAATCAGGAGAATGGTCCAAGCCAAGTGATAGTTACAGACACAGCACTCATAAAATGAGTTAGCCCCTCCACTGTGCTAACACCGTGCTTGTTAGGATGAGAAACAGCCCTCCATTAGCCAGGCTTTATGAAGCACCCTGAGACTGGGCCAGCAAGAGCAACAACCTTGGCATCACATGCGAGCCCCATATGTCAGAGCTCACTGATCACCGGCACAGCTGGTTACAGGGGTCAGCTGTAACACAGCTGGTTATGCGGGTCAGCTTAACACAGCTGGTTATGCGGGTCAGCTGTAACACAGCTGGTTACAGGGGTCAGCCTCCCTCACACCTCACCTGGTGATCGGTTTTCTTTCAGTCCTCCAGCTCTTTCAGACCTCAGCCTGGAAACAGTCATCTGAGGAAAAGCTCAGGCTGTACCAGGCTCCAGAAGCCAAATGGAGCATGAAGATAAAATTCGACATATAAGCTCCTGTCATCCCTTCAGTTTACTACAATAATATACGTTAAATGCTAACAGACACATTCTCCGCATGAAGTGAAAATAGCGAAGGAAAATGTTTATCAGCCTCACATAATGACAGAGCAATGGTATTTACAACTCTGGATTCCAGAGAAATAAACCGTCCTTGTTTATCACCAATGACTGCAATTACGTTGTCAAGTGACAGATGAGTGTTTTGATTTCCTCTTCTTGCTGGTTTTTTACCTTCTACTTACATTGTAAACTTGCCACTGTTTATTCATGTACTATTACAGGGCCATTGAGAGGGGTTATTAATGAGCGTATCTAGTTTTCAAAGCAGTCAGGCCATGAAGGCATGCAAACAGATAAAGCTTAACCCTACGTCCTCCTGCAAAGCAGCATGTCAGTGATGTTGAAAACACCCCACTAGCCCAAATAAACAGAACAGCCTAAGGAAGAGGTAAGACGCTCAGTGCCTTGCCCACAAATGCCTGCAGAAAACTGACTGAATATAAAGGAACTTTTTGGTATCCACGCTTTGCCTCATGGCAGCTCCCGGTGGTCGCATTCCCAGGACGTACGGGCACCAGTGTACGGTAATATTTTGCCTAAAGCCACAAGAAAAGAAGGGCTGCACAAGAGGTTTCCTGCTAAGATGGTAACAGAGAACACAATACTCACATTCATGCTTTTAAAAGCACTCATAGAGGACACAGCAATAGAATCATAGAATAGTTAGGGTCGGAAAGGACCTTAAGATCACCCACTTCCAACCCCCCTGCTACGGGCAGGGACACCTCACACTAAACCATGTCACCCAAGGCTCTGTCCAACCTGGCTTTGAACACTGCCAGGGATGGGGCATTCACAACTTCCCTGGGCAACCCATTCCAGTGCCTCACCACCCTCACAGTAAATAATTTCTGCCTCAGATCTAACCTGAACTTGCCCTGTTTCAGTTTTAACCCATCACCCCTTAGTCCTATCACTACAGTCTCTGATGAAGAGTCCCTCCCCAGCATGCCTATAGGCCCCCTTCAGATACTGGAAGACTGCTATGAGGTCTCTCCACAGCCTTCTCTTCTCCAGGCTGAACACACAACGCTCTCAGCCTATCTTCATACGGGAGGTACTCCGGTCCTCTGATCATCCTCGTGGCCCTCAAATATTCCTCCTCACACTCATGCTTTTAAAAGCACTCATGCTTTTTGCTGGATCCTCTTAAGATTTTAAGCATCACAGAGCAAAACAATACACGCCAAGGAAAGCATAGGCTCCTTACCAGCCAAGGACACAAAAAACGGCTGAGGAGAGAGTGCACAACTTCAAAGTGTTATACTCCCATAGGACGTAAATACTTGGTTTTCTCTCTGTGCTAAAACAGGCATGCAATTCACAGCAGATCTCTGCTGCTTCACAACTTAGGGCAGTAGTAGCAGAGCTTCCCAACAATTATTTCCTCGGTCATCAGAACAGGTTGCGACATTGGGTAGGATGTTCTCTTACAGGATTCAGTAACACATCCAGCTCCTTCTTATTTAATAATCTACAGGTAATACAGAATAAGAGCATCTTTTTGTTGCTGTTATTGCTGCATGGGCTTATGTTCCCTGATTGCTATAAAAGCTTTCAGTAGTCGGGAGCAGCAACAAAACGCACAGGTATCTACTTGCAACAGGGCCCTTGGTTTGCCTTCTCAGACAAACGAGCACATCTCTTAGCTCAGAAACTGCTGGCTCACCTGACACACGAGGGCTTGGTATCTGCTTGATTTTGTCTGCTTTTATTTGACTTTTAAAAGCACATCTACTTGACAAGCCACAACAACCTTCAGCCATGTCGAGGGAAGATGCTATAAACACTCGGTGCCTTTGCTAAAATCTAAAGTTACTTCCGAAAGCACCCCTAGCCTTTTCCAAGAGCAAACTCGCAGGTGCGCTTCAGGCATTTAGTGTCGTTACAGTAACACTGCTCCTTGAAATAAACTCCCGCCTTTCTCCCACACTAGGTCCCTTCATTAGGGATGGGAGCATACAGAAAATAAAATACAAAACCCCATAAGCCTTCCAGTGCCTTATGGAAGAAGAGGTCTAATAGATGTTTATGTTCCAACCTAGGCTGCGTTCGCACCAATAGCTCTTGCACATCGCACCCCGCATCTGCTCTATGTATTACTTACCTTCAGGACATCAGTCTTTCCTTGAGCTATGAAAGCTCTTGTCCTTAGTGTCCCAAGTGCTGCTGATGGACAAAGACGGAAAAGGTTTCATCTGCACAATGCAAGAAAAGTGAAACCAATATCTACCTAAATAAGCAGCATTGACAAAACCACATGGTTCACATCCCACGTGCATCTCAGAAACACAACTGCAGCATCTGCTCTGACAGAATATAGGTTTCAACAGAAATGTTAAAGCTGAACGAGTGGAACACAAGGTTAACTATAGAGCTCCCTGAGTAACTGCAGTCATTCCCTGGATAATGGAGCTAGAAACTAACATAACCAGACCATTGGAATTTCACTGCTTATGCCAAAAAGAGTTCTTCTCTTACCAAAGAAACAGGAATCGGAGTAGGTTGTTGGTCTTCCCCTAAAGATGAACTCTCATTTGATCAAGTTAATCTTAATTTACTTTTAAAATCTGCGGTTCCCTTTGAGCTCGTATTTGATTCTTGGTGCTTTCCAAGGCATACGCTGAAAGCAAACCCAAAATACAGCAACTTACAGGAAAGGATCCCACAGCCCTGGAACTTCTGGTTGAGAAACGAAGTAAGAGGAAGCACCTCTCTTTGTGATCATCTGTGATACTCCAGGATCATTCCCAATGGAGTTAAAACCAACAGCAACAAAGCTCTCCGAGGAAAGGCTATATGTATCCCATTAACCAAAGCAGAACAGTAGGCTGTGCATCTGACACCCCCCAACTTACCTGCGTTCAACAGCAAGAGGATTTGAAATGCTGCAACTTTACAAATCTGTTTTGTAATCAGGAGGTAGAACATCAAACACCTCTGCAGGAAATGGCAACTATCTGGAGCAGCTCACAGGCTGCACTCATTACTGGTATGATGGCCAACACGTTGCTATGTATATGAGCTTTCTGCATCCCATTGGCGCTGTGTGTGTGATGCCTGCACTTGCAAAGCCTGCGTTGCCGATGAAGAAGGGGAAGCATGAAGCTGACGTTGCTATTCAGCATTCTGATGCACTCATTCGGATTGTCTTAGTTCAACTGAATCCAGTCAAGAGGATACCCTATAATGCTTTTTTAAGATGGCATGTGGTTTCTTCAAACTGCTACAAACCAAATCGGAACACCTTCAGTGCCTGAGGGACACCAAGGAAATCACCTTTTAAACTGGATAGCATTAGTAAGGTCTTTAGGAATGTGACGTTTTGTGATGAAGCTGCAAAGACGAGCAGGCAGCTCTGCCACAGTATTAACAGCAGCTTTGCACTGCAAATTCCTGAACCACTGCAAGCATTAAGCGTGTGCTCAGATGGCACTGACAGGTATGCAGGTACTTGCTTCTGTACTTGAGAGGATTTATAGCATTCAGAAGGTCACACTTATAAACAGTAAAACACATAAGATGAAAAAGAAAATGAGTGTATTGATTCCAGCTATTACTCTTTTCCAATTCTCCCCATCCCATGGGGCAAGGTGGGAAGTGAGCGACTACACGGTACTTAGTTGCCAGCTGGGATTAACCACAATTGATCAGTGGGATAGAAGAAAACAAGCATTACCATAAAGACAAATGAGAATGCAATACGGCGACAACTGTAGATGTGGAGATCTCTCTCTAGAGAGCATGCAAGGGATCCTCAGTGAAGGTCAGAACAAGCTGCGGCCGCTGCAGTCTTCATGCTGCTTTGTTACTGAACATTTCCCTTCCAACACCCCACACCACACACACTGCCAGATTCCTCCGAAGAGACAGACAGCGGTTGACATCATCTTTCCTCTAGAAAACCTTCTACATTAAACCCAACATAACACTAAACCACAAGGAGTGAAAGAGCTCTGGTGAAAAGAAGGAAACAAACCAAGCTCACACTGCCACAGAGCAACACATTTCATATGCTTTATTTTGGACTGTTCTTCATAATTCTGTTTGATTTCCTCCCCCTCCCCAGATGCCAAGGCGGATTTGGAAGTTTTTTTGAGGGATCAGAGCTGGCCAGAATACCTTCCACAAAAAAGGAAACAAAAGAGAAACTGAGTTTGTAGCATTCAGAAAACTCAATGGAACCATCTTCAGAACAGCCCTTTTCAGTAAAGTGGAAGTTTTCACAGCCTGAGACAGAGGACAGAAGATCATCGAAGACCACTTTTTGGTGTGCTTTATAACCTACCCCTCTGACTCTCCTGCTGTTTTAAATACAGGTTCAAAATTGACAGTGGTGAAACTTATCACCTGACCAAAACGGCAAGGAGGCGTTCAAGTCAGTTAGCCAAACTGCAATTCAGAGGTTTACTTTTATACAGCACTGCAAAGTTCATGATAGTAACAGAATTGTGCTTTCAAATACGTAAAGAACGCTATGCATATGTGACAGATGGATCCTTGAACTGGAAAACGTCCTCATCATACAAGTCTTCTGGTAGCTGTTCATCTCCATCAGCAAAAAACGTGGGGAACGGAGGGTTTTTATTGTGGTCCTTGCAAGTAGGCAATTTGCTGTCTCTGACCTAAAAAGCAGGAGGAGAAGGGTAAGGTTCACAGAAGATCTTCAAGAAGCGATACACTGGAAATCAAAGAAATCATCTGCATGCATCATTAAAAAAACCATCCAACAGCATTCACATTACACTTGTTTAGATGAAGAATTCCAGGTATTATCATCAGTCATTTTAGCACCAAGCCCAGCTACTGAATTTAACATTACCCGTCATGGAGAAGTTTTCAAAAGCCCAGCAAACACACCCCACAAAAAACCCAAGGAGAATTTATCAGTGTGATAAATTTATCACGACTGTGAGAGAATCAAAGCCTACCCTCATGAATTCATTGATCAGTATTTTAAAGTATTATTAATACAAACGTGTGTAAGGATGGCTCATTTAAACTGTGTTTCTATGCCCCAGTTCTTTCCTACGTGACATACCAAGTGACATTATACGGTGTAATCGCCTCTTCTACGGCCAAAACATGTTTTGATATTTACAATACAAACTACAGCAACGCATTTTGCAGAGATACGTGCATGTGCTGCATTCAGGCCCTCTGCCTACGGCAGAGTTGACCATCTGAACTTCTTCACCCAGGCATCAGTACCCGAGTTTGCCAACCACGAGGCTTTCAGAAAGTTAATTTCCAAGAACTGTAGAGCCACAGAGAAATCCCTTTCCCTTCCTGACCTCTTTATATGGGGAGCGATTTAAAATCTAGCCCCTGAAACTCCAATCATCTCTGAAGAAAATGAGGAGCTGGAATTATCAGCCAAAAGCAGTTTGTCTGCGGGAGAAGATAGAAAGCTGGTATCTCTGCAGAAAAAGAGCTACCGATTCTCAGGAGATGGGATTTGACTTAATATTAAATTCTTCATTTCTGTATTATTGTTACACGCGATCTTCCTCCCGAGCTGTAAGAATCCCTTTCAGCCCCTATATTCAACTGGATTAAAAAAGAAAGTACAAATAGACTAGACCAAATTTTAGTACGGAGAAGATAAGCTCTCCCTCTTATTTTCGTAGTGGGCTTCTAAAGAACAGGAAGCTTGCTCTTGCTTGACTGCACACAAACCTCACATAGGACAATTGTGACTTACACCAGAAATGAAATAAAACAAGTTTATGCCCACTGAACGTTCTGACAACACGACATTCACCAAATTCATATCTGCTATTACTTGAGCTTTTCCCGAAGTCCATGAGGATTCCTACAGATGAAGCGCACGATAAATCTGACTTAAACTCTAGCTTCTGGCAAACTTGTTTTGCTTGTTTGGTAGGTTTTTCTCTCCTGAGGAGTTCCAGTTTTCTAAATGCAGGTTTAATAAACAAAAGAAAACCTTTTGCGAGGAAAGAGGGGGTGAGAGGCTCAACGTGCTGTACTGGTTAAGATGGCTACTCAGTTTTTCAAGTAGACATGGTCTAGTGTGAGGTGTCCCTGCCCATGGCAGGGGGGTAGAACTGGATGATCTGAAGGTCCTTTCTAACCCAAACCATTCTAGGATTCCTCCTTTAGCAGCCACCTCCGTCTGAACAGGATTCTCTATATACTTGTAAACTGCCCCACAGAATTACTGAAGTACCTGTGCAGCAACTCATACTATCTATCGACATGGAGTAAGTGAGATTGACGTCCAAGTCCAACTGCAAGAGCCCCAGCAGCAGCGAGTTCAGAGGAAACCCTGTGAGGCAGCTTCAACAGTGCCAACTCAGCTGCTGAAGCTAAGAAGTCATCCTTCCCTTTCATACATCGCTGCCGCTTCTTCTGCTACATGAAAACACATTTTAACAACTTCATCAGTTACATATTATTCCCCTTGCTCACTTCTTTTTCATTCCCTAATCCTATTACACATCATAACCCTTCTTTGCCAACAATAAATCCCCCTATGGTCTCCTCTACACAAGTTACAGTAACATTAGGAAGATTATTTATTTCTGATGACATATCATACATATCTTATTAAAATGTATTTCGTGGCTGTTTTGCTATTTTGGATTATTCCCATCATTAAACAATGTGTGCTGTTACATACGAGCTGTGTCATTACAGGCACTTTTGGACACCAGGAAAACAAAAGGAATTTTAATGTTTGTTCTCCTATCTTTTTCCTTTTTTTCCCCATCTTTTTCCTTTTTTCCCCCCTCTTTTCCTAGAAAAAAAAATGAACTTCTTATCACAGGGCTTGAGAGTGACACATCTGCGCTTAACTGAAAGCAAACCAACAGCCTAACCTTAATCCTGCATTAGTTCTATCTAAACGAATGTAAGATTTCTGGTCAGCTGTTAGCACTGTCTTTTACATATTAATGTTGAGTGGCATTTTGAAGCTAGTGCCTCTTGTGCGATAAGGAGAATTCTTAAAGCAGTTTTAAGATTCACATGGAACTTTTTCAACAGACCATTGTTTCAGGGGAGTACAATACTGTTCATTTTGCCCCTTCGAAACTCCTCAAAAGGGTTGACAGATCCCAGAAGTACAAGCCACATCCAATATTAAAATGCTTTTATTCTGAGTTGCTCTTTCTTTTGATTGGTATAATTGGCAAAGTATTTCTTTTGACTGGCAAAAAGTCCTGCTCTTTTTCCATCGTCTCCTACATTCATTGCTTTCAAATGCAATTTCAGTTTGACTCCTGGAGCACCATCTCGGAGCATCACTATTAAACTGAACGAATATACCTCCTTCTCCCAAGTTTCAAAAGTTGTTAGACAGATACTATTATTCCCATCAAAATGAAGAACTAAATTTCATTTTACATGAAATTTACTCTGAAAGCACCAACCAGCAACTTAAAACATGCTGTAATTTATCTGTCTTCTCAAGAGAATCATTGAATGACTCCCTTTACATTTATGAAGGTGCAGCATACCAAAGGTCTCCTGGAGGTATTTCCTCACATTCCTGCACAATCATGTCACAGTATGACAAAGGGGTTACACGGTATGCAGCAGCAGTTACATTTGCCTACAGAAGCATGGACACAGACAAAAAGCATGTGTGATCCAGCACAGCTCTTCCCGTTTTCCCAGTAACCTTCTGGGAGCATTCCTAATAAAGGAGTAAGTTTTAATGCTCCATGTTCCTAAAATCCAGTGATTTTAGCTCTCACCCGTAGAAGGAGTTAGGCCAAGAGCCCATCTGTTTATTACATTCCATAAAAGCATTCAACATAACAGAATCAGTGGGCTTGCTCAACTTCTGTATTAATGCTGCTATATATTACAGTAAACTATACTACAAATAAGCTGTATATATAGCAGGATATATAAACTACGGTATATTCTCTGTGAAGTTTTTATATTAAGAAAAATACTAGAGAAAACTGAAATTGGAGCTGGTTGGGATTTTGCCACTAAATCTTTAAAACAGTCACAGAAGGTTCTGTAGACAATTAAGACACTGTAATTTAAGAATATGCATAGCCCATATGTCGACAGCATAACAGTATAAATGAATACAGATTCAGTCATCAATTCCCACAACATACGTAATACGGTCATAAACGCGCACTAAAAGTTGATGCTTAAGTCAGAACTCACATTTACAGCTTAAAATAGCTTCAGACTGTGCTAGCAATCATAGCAAAGGTGGCAAGTTGTTTGCTGAACAGGAAAATGTGTTTAAATATAGAGAATGTCAGAAACAACCTCCTCAGGTGTCATACGTTACCTAGCTCCGCTTTTCTGCTAATTTTGAAGCTAGACAGAAAACTGAATCCAAGAATTATGTTCATTTCTGACCCGCCTTACTCTGTCTTAAAGAAACAAACACAAACTCCACACAAATCCATCAGGGTGCCCAAGGTATAAAATCACAGAATCCTAGAATAGGTTGGGTTGGAAAGGATCTTAAGCTCATCCAGTTCTAACCCCTTGCCACGGACAGGAACACCTCACACTAGACTATGTCACCCAAGGCTCTGTCCAACCTGGCCTTGAACACTGCCAGGGATGGGGCAGCCACAGCTTTCTGGACAACCTGTGCCAGCGCCTCACCACCCAAAGGAAAGGGACAGGGAAACATGGAAGAAGTGAAGGCATCACACTAGTCCTGCATGTCCTCACAATCTGAGCACAGCACATGCAAAGGGAAGACTGCAAAAGTTACCAGCTCAAGCAGAATACTACATTAAAGCAGGAGCGTACTTCAAGTTTAACTCAATTCTAGCATACAAAAGGGTCAGCTCAGTAGCTAACGTGCTAAGCAACTCCTATGGGTTGCAAGTTCTGCCAGAATTCCTGCTTTCTCTACAAGTGATATATTCAAAGTGATTGACACCGAATCAGGTGACTTAAGATAGGTATAAACCACCAAAGATAAACTATAGCATCCTGAATTATAAAACATCACATTCTAGCATCCCCTCCATTATAAAGAATCTACCTGAAAAGGGAATTACTCTTGTGCTTCTTGAGCTGACAGAGAAGAGAACTTTGTGGTAATATAGCTGGGAGAGAAACTTGAAAGCCATAAGCTTCCAAAAGAAAAACTAGCTGCTTTTTCCCTAAAGGATCGACACCACAGATGGCAACTACAGGCCCCGATCTGAGATACACCAAGAGAAATAGGTTTTATTACCTGAGGCAGGCTATCTTGATAGGCACATGCCGATTTTCACATGCTTACTCTGTGATGTTACTTTTATAACGGAAAACTTCCATACACCCTAGCAGACCGCTAAAGTTTCTTCATTTTATTAGACCTCGTCACTGAGAAAGAATTCCATGCTAAAGTAAGCTTTTTCCATTAGTTTTCCTGTTGGTTAGAAACATTACTTATGTCAGTGATTTACGTGCATGCTTCAGCGTGCAGCACAAATGAAACCTGATTTCCAATTAAATCCGGAATCCATCAATCCTACTATTCTGCACTTTTATACTGCTGAAAATGAAACTTCACAAATTGAAGTGCTTCATCTCCGTCTGGATACAGTGCTGAGGCACTGAGTTTCCAAAAATACATAACATACAAAATAAATGTATGCTTTAAGGTGCACTGTGGTTTTAATGGTTACCAAGCAACACCGAGTGGGTACTGAACATAAATGCTTTCCTTTTAAGAGACACACAAAGAGAAAAGTATTATGAGATATTCCACTTTTAGAGCTCAAAGACAGATCCAAATACCCTAGACATTAGTCCTACCTAATTACAGGCATGCATTTAGTGGAATGAACAGTAATTATGAATGCCAATATCCCATAATTTCTCTCCCCAAATAAAGACCCAAATATCTTACAATGCATAGAAAGTCAAAGTCTAGATGCAAACAAGAAAAATGCCTGGAAGAAAGGCATGAAACAAGCTAAACCCACCCCATGAGTGCAGCAAGATTAAACAGAGAAAGAAAACCCAGCCATGGAAGTTTGGGTCTGCAGCACTTTGGTCGACATCTTTCCAATATTGTGTTATGTCAAAAGAGCTCTTCATCCCTCATTCTTCCCATGGATCCTCAAGCCTCATTAATTAAATTAGCTGCAACTCTAAAATACATATGCAAAAATGCACGCTTGAAGATACTCTGGCTTCTAACTTGTAGATAACTATGACGTGAAACATGTTCAAATACAGGTAACTTACAAATATAATTAATACAGATTCTGTCCCTTGCAGACATAATGTTAAAGGATCAGCAAAGCAGTCAGGAAAAGTGCCTTGTACCACTAAGTTAATACTGATGGATTAAATTTACCTGGAAAAAAAACCCAAACAACAACTTCTGGTCTTCAGATAAAGTTCCAATCATCATCCATGATGAGTGAATCCAACAGAATCACTGCTGGACAGGAAAACCACTTAAAGGGTATGCAGCTGACTGCCATGTCAATCAATGTCCATTACCCTCTTCACACCACAGCTGTCAACATGGTTGTTTTACTGTGTATGCTCAGATGGCTTGGACCAGCAATCTCCTCTTAACAAGGCAGTACTGCTGCCTAAAGGACTTGCTCAAGCTAACAGCAAGACTGCTATCAGAACAAACACAGTAAATACAAGGTGTTCAGGGGGGATGTTTTCCAGCCTAGGCAAGAGTAATATCTGAGTGAAGAAAAACACGAAGTGGAAGAAAAGGGTGGAAGTTACCTGATCATGAGAGAAAGCACGCAACACTTCCAGTAGGTTCTTTTCCAAGAGGAAGTGTGCAGTGTCTGAACAGCAAGGGGACACTGATTTCAATAAACCTTCATGGTGTATTTAAGAATAAAACTTATGAGCTGGTAGAAGTACTCTATTCAGAGGCTTAATGGCTTCATAAAGTGGTGTATCTTTGCAGGGAAGATGCCCAAGGTATGTACATGCAGTCACCACTGAATCATGTAAGCATGGATTCTAACAGCATGATCAGGAAAATAAGATGCACAACCTTTTGCAACAATTAGCTCTTGCTTAAAAGTGCTATTAAGATCAAAGAATAAAGTCTGGGTATCAAATGTTACTAATTTTTTTAGCTAGATTATGCTGCCTGCATACATAACATTGCAATTTAAAAGTAACACCCTACAACAAAATCACACTTAATTAAAACTCAGATTAATACATATAGCAACCAGGTTCACGGCTCGGGATTAGATAAAACATTTAGAACACAGTTAAGAAAAGGTCATTCAGTCCAATATAGGGACGAAAAACCACTAAAAACTACAGTCTTAATTTATGTCACTGATGGTCATGCCCAGCAATTTTCCTAAAGTTATCCTGAAACCTACTTCTCCTGGACATCTGTTAACTGATTTGCACTATCTTGGGAGAGAAATGTGTAATGCAATCTCCAGGCTTGGGCTGGACGTTACAATCAAAGTAGTTTAGAGATACCTCACTCAGACAAAAAAGGCCTAGTTTCCAGTGGGTGGAACACAACGATAAAGTTCATTTTTCTGTGTGTAAAACACTTAATCTGAAAACTTGTTTTACTTAGTGCTCAGTAACCGTGGAGTTCAGCTTCATAACTAGAAAATACATAACAGAAACATGGATGCCCATAGTAAAAACACATCAAGAACACAATAAACCAGTTCAAAACATGCGAGCTTGATGAACTCTGTAATCTCACCATTGACTCAGGCTAGTGTTAAAAGGGAATGCACCTAGCCCTGAAACAGCACAGGGTTACAGCAACTCCGTTGCTTTAACATAAGCTATGGGGGTGCGCAACCCCAGTGTAAAGCTAAGAACAAGGGGTTTAGAGTAGAGTGGTCTCCTTTAGAGACCTGACCCTAGTGCCCTTTAATTCAATAGTACAAGATGAGATTCTGAAGAAATGAAGATTGCATTCAACCAGCATTTGTTTTGCAAGAAAAGCTGTAGAGAGCTTACAAGCCATCAACACCAGTAAATTGAAACGAGGAAACATACCTTCACCAGACAACTTGTGTGACCTGGAACAGACCCATTTACATAAATAATGTCATGTTTGGTGTTGACCCTCCACACCTAGGGAAAAAAACAAGCAGACATTGAGCTTATTTGGTTTATATATTCCCAGTTTTACAAACAATAGTCCTGTAAAGCACAAACTGATTAACTGGAGGTGGCAGTGTGGGCAAGAGGATTATTCTGTAGAGGCCTAAGCTTGCTACGGAATTCAGTCAGATGCTACTCTGAGTGCACAGCTTTCTAACGCAGGAGTCTATTAAAGGGCTTGTGATCAGGCTGTATTTGGCCAAGCAGCTCTTTGTTCAGTGTAATACCAATCAAGCACCCAAGTTTTCCCTGTAACAGCAGAATATTTTTTAGTAAACTAGAGGCTACCATGCTTTTTGTGTAAACTACAGAGCTTGCCTTGAGAGACAGAGAATAGTAGCTGTAAAAGCCCAAGAACTGCTGCAGCAATGTACACATCAGAATCTGGACAGATTGAAAGTGAGGACCATGAAAAAGTTAGGACTTCAAACAACTCAGACTTGGGTTGGGTGTGAACAAGCAAAACAGGCACGAAAACATTAACTGAAAGTCACCAAAAGCCTGATTGTTTTCCCACTTGAAAGGCAGAAGTCAAGGGATACAGTGAAAAACAACACAACAGATGTGGAGGCACCACCTGAAATTCCAGTTCTCAGGGTACCCATACGCAAAGGGAGTTCAGATAACTTGTGACCAACAAGAAGACAGGAGGACACATTTGCTGCTCTTGTCTTTCCAGCTTGCTTAGCTCAAGATCATAGAATCACAGAATGGTTTGGGTTGGAAAAGACCTTAAGATCATCCAGTTCCAAACCCCCTGCCATGGGCAGGGACACCTCACACTAAACCATGTCACCCAAGGCTCTGTCCAACCTGGTCTTGGAACACCGCCAGGGATGGAGCATTCACAACTTCCCTGGGCAACCCATTCCAGTGCCTCACCACCCTTACAGTAAAGAATTTCTTCCTTATATCCAATCTAAACTTCCCCTGTTTAAGTTTTAATCCATTACCCCTTGTCCTGTCACTACAGTCCCTAATGAATACTCCTGTCTGGATTCTGACAGGAATGACAGGCAGTACGCCAACACAAGGCTACATGGCTAAGTCCATTGCTTGGCAATGCAACCAGGTTATACAAATTCTAGTATACTCAGAACTCACCTTTAATCCAAAAGATGTCCTATAGATGTTACCCATTTTACCAGGCATTTTCTTTCCACGATAAACTTTGGAAGCTTTCTAGACGAAAACAGGACCAAAGAAAAAAAAAAGTAAGGTAACTGCAGGAGGTACACTTAAAAACTCAAAGAGGAGCACCAACAAAAATCTACTGGTATTTCCAATGCTGAAAACATGTACTGTTGAAAGGATCTACTATTGACTAGCATTTTAAATACCTCCTACTGGAGGTTAGATATTACTCTAGATGTTGTCTGAAACACTTTACCTCAATCATAAAATTGCTATAAATACTGCTGTATCAACAGAGGAATTGTAGCTTTGATTAATACTTATTGTGTATAGATTCGGAGCAAAATCGACACCAAACACTCACCTCTAGCATGGATTGCAGCAAAGGGAAATTTGTTTAAACTACTTGTGGATGCTACCAACACATCTTCAGAGCACTCCTGCCCTGGGAGTCTGCCAAAATGAAGACAATACTGCAGCTTCCCCCTCTCCCTAACCCAAGATAAAAGGGGACCTGATCGCTCCCTACAACTGCCTGACAGGAGGTTGTAGTGAGGTGGGGTCGGTCTCTGCTCCCAAGGAACAAGGGACAGGACAAGAGGAAACGGCCTCAAGCTGCACCAGGGCAGGTTTAGATGGAGCTGAGGAACAATTCCTTCCCCAGAGGGTGCTCAGGCATTGGACCAGGCTGCCCAGGGCAGGGCTGCAGTCACCGTCCCTGCAAGTGTTCACACAGCGTGGAGACAAGGCCTCAGTGCCATGGGTTAGTGGTGGCCTTGGAGTGCTGGGAACGGTTGGACTGGGTGAGCTTAAAGGGCTTTTCCAGCCTGTTTCACCCTGTGATTCGCTCAATTTTATAGTGATGTAAACCAGATTTTATTTTAAAAGCATGTATTTTTGAGAACAGGGTTTTTAATTACATTCCTTCCTATTGCTTAGGAAGGTTTCTGTATCTGTTTTTTTGGCTGGGTATAACTCAGTAAACAAAGGTGGAAAAGCAAAGGCAAGAAGAAGTGCAGTAAATTCCACACTATTATCGAGGGACTTGTTTCAGTTTTCTGCACCACTCTGTTATTAATTAATAATGGGGTTTGGTTTTCTTTTTTGTGTGGTGCTTTTTTGTGGGTTTAACGTCATTAAGAATAATTAAACGTCATTAAAAATAATGACTTCCGGAAACCGGCCGCAATAAAGTCCTAGGAACAGGATTCTGTACTGATGAATCCAGGATTACAACAACATCCGAGGTGGCCAACACTACACTGCAAAGTAAAAATGGAGGCATTGTTTTCCCCCTTTGCATCCTTTCACTTTGTTTCCTCTTCATCCATCACACCTATTCCCAATATTATTTCCAATTCGAGACACTTGGTGAAATTACATCCAGCATTACTGCTTAGGAAAGTTTAAAGAAAACTAAAGAGGGGTTGTCTCATAAAAATGAACTCCACCTGCTAAACCAGAAAGTGGTGTATGTTCAAATATTTACATTCTGCAGCCTTCAGAGGTAACAGTGCCTAGGTATAGAATTCATTTTCCAGCAGAAATGAAGGACTATAAATCAGTAGTTTATGCTTTCACAGTCTCAATTACTTTAACTCCATTTTCTGCTGCCTTTTTGCTTTTACTATTCTCTTGAGCATTATTAACAATACTCGTTTAATTTTTATTTTGATTTCTCTAAGAAAAGCACAGACATTTCAAGTTCAGTGCTGCGACTCAGTTGGTCTTGATGCTGCGTAACAACGCCAGTTTGCAAAAATCCCTCTTGGTTCAGCCTTAATATTGTGCAGCTTTTAAAGGGACAACGTTTTAAATGAATCTGTTCCAAAGAGCTTTTAAACTAGTATCATTTTTAGTTTCAAACCTAACAATGTTACTTTGTACTCTACTTAAAAAATACTTAAAAATCAACAAACTATTTTGGTAAGCTAAGAGTTCATTAAGCAGCTACACAAGCCAGGCAAGGTGACAAAAGCAATCTTTGAGGTCCTGAAGAATACTACGACATCTGCAGTATTAAATAACATTTAAAGCCTTGCCAATCTATAAATGCTGTGATGAAAGATTCTGAGAACATTCTTTGAATCATTAAGACTATTTCTCTCAGCTATACCACAAAATATCACATTTTGCTCAGTTAAAATAGGTTTTGCTTGCTTACCAGCAACACAGAATACTCGTAAATCAAAGCCTAAGAGAACAGCTATGTGCACTGCTCATTTTACAGGTTCTGTACTTCCCTTGGAAGAGCTAAGATCCCCTACTACCAGAGAGTAGATGGTAACAGCTAACTATTGTTTTGTGTTCGTTTTTTGTAAGCACTTCTAAAAACACTGAAGAATGTTGAAACAGGAAATGAGAATCCTCACATTGGTAGATATTGCTCCAGGACGCCTGTGAGTTTTTGTCTGGCCGTGGCTTGCAGGCTGGCCTTTAAAGCCCCATCTTTTCATGACACCTTGAAATCCTTTACCAATTCTGAAAAGAAAAATCATTAACAAACAAACCTGGGTTAGTAAGACTTCAAGTTTCCAGCAATAGCATTCATTTTAGTCAGGCTCATGATCTTTTTACCTTTGCAAAGCCCAGAAGAGAGAAGAATGTATTAAATAAATAAACCTGTATTTTATATCTTAAACATGTTCTAGTGCAACAATTAAAAGTTGCTTTACAGAATAAGAAGCATTAGAAGACAGCCAAATAGTCAAAAGGTCTAACAAAGTGCTCCTTGCTGTGACAGTCCTTAATACAGGGTATTGCAGTGAAGCTTTCACCAAGTGAACACCAGAGCAAACAAACAAAACTTCAACCAAAACACCTGAATAAAAAGCAACTGCTCAATAACACATACCAAAACTTAATAACACCAAGAGAGGAAAGAGATGGCTGCTCAGACTAGCACAAAAATAAACCAAGGAACATTTCCACGCTATAATACACTAACCGCTTGAAAACAGTTTTGGGTGTAATGAAAATATTTAGCTCTAGTGATCTGTACCCATCTGACAAATAATGTCTAACCCAGCACCACAACAAATAAAAAGATTTTCAGAGTCCATTCCTGAATCACTGAGGCACATGATGGCATTACTGGCTTTGGGAGTTTTCAGCTTACTGCGGTGACAGACTCAATAGGAAAAACTGCCCCACTACTGCATAAAAGAAAAGCCGATTAAAGTGTGTGTTTAAACTGGCATTACCCCTTTCCAAAAGGAAAAGTCAGCCCACAGGGTTTATGGCAGTGCTAATTATTTTAGTAGTTTCACAAGATGATCCTTTTCCTCCAATGTCTAGAAATCCTTTCTCTGCTAATGCACTTTGCAATGTCCTAGTCCTATTTGTTAAAGCATTAGGACCTCCCGGCTGGATATGAGCACACATAGAGCACTGTATATAGGGGCTACATTTTGCTTAGTCCCCTGATCAGAAAAGCACTGCCATTAAAAACTCGAATAAATATACAAATGTGGAAAACACCAACAGTCACAAAAACTGGGTTCTTTCCTCTTCCACTTGAAGAATTCTCCTCCGATTGCTTACCCAGTTGCTCAGAGCAAGTCACAACACAGTCAAACCAGCCACAAAAAGGAAAGACTCTCTAAAGCCACAGAAACGTAAGAAAACAAGACTTGTACAACAATGGCGTCTGTCTCTTGGGTTTCCCCTTCCCTGCTCAGAACCTAGTGGTCAATTCCAGTTAAATTTGACACAGAAGACATGTAATTGTTTAAAATAAGATTTACTGGCAAAAAAAAAAAGCCCTGAATAGTTTCCTATAACTAAGGAAATGCTAAATCGTGATTAAAGTAGCAATACACTTGTTTGGCTTGCCAGGTGGCAATTCATGCATATGGTTGCCACCAGCAAGAGAGTCCTTCCAGGCCAACAGATGGTGGTGCAACACTGGGATATGGAGAGGGTCAAGGCTATGCAAGGGAGCTGAAGGCTTCTGTGGGAGGAAGGACCCGGGTTGCCCAGGATCAATAACACAAGACAGAAGCCTGAAGGATGCAATGCTCTGTTAAGCAGTTTCTCAGGCATCAACTTACAGTAAAAGCTTGCAGTGATGAATACGGTAGTTGTAAAGGAAAAAAAAGGCTTAAAAAATACTTGTGCTTTCAGCCATGGCACTGCCAAGCTCTGGTATTTTCAGAAAACATGAAGGTTTGTCAAAGTGGGATCTTAATCTATAACCAGATATTAAACACAATTAGTATAACTATTAATACACTGAAGTGTACTGAAGTAGAATGTTTATCGTCCTGCTTATACTTGTAATTTCTTGCTAAAACACCTTCTGCCTGTTGTCCTGGCTTGAATCAAGGACTTACTTATTTGGCTCTGACAACGGCAACATTAAACACCATAATCTGAACAAAAACCACACGCACAAGACCTGTCTTTATTAGACTTGACAAGTATAATGCCACTGTTGTTCACTACATAGAATTCACTCACTTGTTTTACTTAGCTTCACTGAAGCATGATTACCTGAGCCTCAGGAAGGAGCCACAGGCAGCAATGATGAGACACAAAACTAAGACACAAATGTTAAATGAAAGAAAAAGAATCTTTCTCTAGAATAAAAAATAGAGTTTAATTACACACAGTTGTTCTAATCTGACCTGCGAGAAAGCAGCTGTTCAGGTCAAGCACCTAATTTTGTATAAAACCTCATTTTCCAGGTTTGATACACGTAAAATGCCAGTACCTAATAAGACAACTTTCATTTAGAAAGCTACTGGAATAAAGAACTCTAATTAAGGAACAATTTAGTGTGCTGCTAACTCTTCAAACCTGGCTAATTTAAAAGACAATTATTCAGATGCTGTAGAGGAAAAGGATTCCAAGTACTTAGCCAAATAACTTCAGACAATTGCAGAGCATACTTTTAGGCTCAGATTACACTGTTAATTACAAAGCTTAAATGAACCATAAACCCATCAGAATCACCACTTAATTCTGGCACATTTCAAACAAAACTATTGTTGGCTTTTTCTTTGGAGTGACAAAATTTCTGAGGTCCTGAAACGTTCATGAAACTGGCTGTGAAGTGGCAGGAAAAGGAGGTATAACACAACTCCATCTCCATACCCTGCTGGGCTACTGCTGTAAGGCATGGTCCCACCTTTCCCCGTCCCCACAGTTTGGACATCTTTCTACTGATGCAGAACTTCACTCAGCCGATCAGCAAGCCAGGGTATGCAACTGATCCAGCTGAAAACCAACCCACACTGGTCCTCATGCAATTCAGGATGCCAGTACCAGCGATAGAAGGTGGATGGGAACTCTGTAGGAGCAAGCACCACCTCCCCTTTGGGCAGCAGCCTTTACTATGCCAGCTTAGGGAGGTCACAGAAGCACAGTCTGTGAGAGAAGTGCTTCTCAACAGTGCCCAAAGCATATCAGGGCTAAGCAAGATCATCAGGCCACAGGAATTCTGAAGTTTACTTCTGTCCCAAAAAAGGCACCAAGCCTTTCCACAATTTTGAAACAGATCTCTGAAGCACCAAGGAAAAGCCTTGTTATTACAGACTGCTATACAACATAAGGACTGAGCTCTTACACTGCTGAAAGTAAGTGCTAAGGAAAAAAAAACCAGCACTACAGAAGACTGACAGCATGCAGATGCACTGCCTGTCAATGCTCTAAAAGCTACTCTTATTGTACTGAACAAGTTATGAGATTCCAAATAAAAACAAACTGCTTACATCTTTAGCCTTCCTGTTTTTGTGAAAGTGGTTTACGTCACACAGGTATAAATAAATCAAAGCATTTCACAAGCCTTAGACCAAAACTTCTGCAAGGAAAGTTTAAAAGCAGACAGTCCTAATAAATAACCACCCTACACTTCACTAACCAAAACAAGATGCTAACCAAGACTTCTGAAATGTAGCGCAAGTATTTTGTTGAAGCCACAATAACTGAGAAAAGCTTGCTCATTTGTAAGGAGAGTATTTTTGCTTGACATTTTGGCAGAAGGAAGCATGCAAAATGGTATCTTCCTCATTGGAATCATCAGGAGTTGGTCAAAAATGAAAATATCCTTTATATTCTGCTATATTATCTCCTCCTTATGGTGACATCAGTTCTCTTTCTCTCCCTTTTAAAGGAATAATTAGAATTGATAATGCTGTTTTCAACAGCTCTGCTAGTTTCACCTATATGGTTTCAAACATTGCATGTCAGTGTTTCCTCTAGTAAAACAAAATTACTGACCATCTTCAATATGTAAAGTATATATTCATATAAAAACATTTCTAAAAGCTTTACTGGCAGTGATAGGAAGTTTTAGGAATTATATCTTTTAAGTCCATAATGGTTGGAATCAGGAAAACGGACACTGATGGAGGAAGGAATGGAAGTCAAACTGTGCTTCCTACTGTAACCAGCATCTTAGCTTTCACTACTGAAAACAGGATTTTAGAAACTAAGATGCAAAGGGTTATTTCAGCCTGTGGATCAAAGCTCCCCAGGTTCCCTCTTTGTTCAGCAGGGAGAAGCTGGCTCCTCTTGAGGTGAGGTTCAGAACACAAGTCTAATGTGAAGCACATTCTCGTTTTTCCCTCACAGTGCAGCCCAATTGCATTCTCAAGATAACTTCTTTTGTCCTTCACTGAAGATTTCTCGGATATTTCTCTGGCATTGTGAAATCTGTACAGAAATGTATTAAAATACTTTAATTCTTGCCCAAGAGTTAAATGTAGCATTCTAGACAAGTAGAAATTAAGAAGAAACATGAAAAGCAGAAACCAGAAAGCGAGTTAAGTCACAGAAAAACGTTTAAAACCCACAGATATAGAAGACCGGAATGACTGCACATACGTACTGACAGAAAACCTCCGATAAAAAAGGAATGAAATTATCTCTCTTTAGCTATAGAATGTTCTCCTTCACCTGTACAGGAGGACAACATGTAATATGCTACCAAAATCAGCAGTATAGACAAAAAGCTAACTTCTCAAACGGGATCACATAAATATCTAAAGAAAACAGATTAGAGATAACAAATTACAAGATAGGATGGATTCACTGAACATTCCCAAGAGCCCAGCCTGTTTTTAGGTTGCTGGTATTTTCAAATACACATAGCAAAATACAAATAAGTACCCTGTGGCTGCTTACCAGTATCTTTCACGTTGCTGAAAACCCCGTTTCCTAGTTCTTGAAACGCTTCTAGAAAAACAAAGCTTTTCCTCATTAACAAAGCACGACATTTAATTTACATGGAATGGCTGTATTCCTAATGACACGGTGCTTTGCTTTGCAAACAAGCTATTGTCTCATATAGGCTGCTCACTGAATGCAATTTAGAAGTTGAATGAATAATATATCAGATTTAATTATTACATAAGGAAGTTTGACATAGAAAAGTACTAATTCCAGTCAACTCCTCTGCTTCCTTTCCTCAAGAGGGTGCCCTCATAGGTGCAGCTGTATTAGAACTGACTCCTGGCTACACTGTCGTGGTTGGTTTCCCCATATACACAAAGCCCTGTGAGTCACAGTAGACATTTGTAAGTATTACACACATTTAAGACAATTACAATGGGAGATATTTCAACAAGGCCAGTTGGGTATTATGTCCATTACATGCAAAATACAACACCAAATGGATAACATTATCACTGTAACACAACGCACTAAAAATACACTTCACTGAATATACAGAGACAGGAGTTCTGAGCAGTGGAAATCATGGACGTAATAGAAGAGGCATCATTAGCCTTTGCTGCAAGATGACAGTTTATCCTTGGACACCCTTTACCACTCTAATTTGGCATTTGCATTGGTCTGAGAGGAAATCATTCCTCCCACGTTAAAGACCATTAGCCATTGCTGGCAAGCAGATGAGTTGGAAAATGAGAGAAAACAAAAAGATGAATTTGACAGCTCTGTGGTCCTGCTAAACGTATTCAACTATCTTTTTGCTCTTCTTTCGGTCCACATGATACCTCTTTTGCATCTCTTCACCAAATCAAAATTAAGCAGCCTTTCTGGGAACTGATGTCTTTCAGCATTTAGTCCCCACTTCCGCATCCCCACACATGCTGCCTTATAAACCTTTTTGCCCATGCTAACCTTGAGCACCTCTTTCTCAGCTGTTTGTCAGGTCCTTCCGTGCTAATTGTGTATGTCCACCAGACAGCACATGCAGAACCACAGCCCTTACAGTATTATTTATTTACCTACCATGTTCAAAAGCGAGCCTCAGCAGAGAAAGAGATTTTGGTATTTCTGAGCCAGTGACTGAATGGAACTCCTATTTCCTGACCCTACCCTTGCAACTGTATTTCAGCTTTTGTGAGCCATGAGTTCAAGTCAAAGTAGAGGGAGAAGAAAAGCATTCAATCAGTCTATTTGAAAGATGAACTGTACATGTAAAATCATTAGGTACCTACGTTTTTGCAGTAACATCCACGAACTGCCCTGGGCGGAAGTGAGCGGCATACAAAGGAGTACCTTCAAAAGAAGAGGAGAGATCATGTTCAACCAAGTGCTGAAATCCTCAAACCACTACCCAGTCACTAACATCCAGCATAACTACAGTCACAGGAAAGGAAACAAAACTTTGTTTTTATTCACATATTATTTGTTCTTCTTTATAAGCCTCACTGACTAAACCAGATGCTTTGTAGTCACTACTCAAGCATGTTCCTCAGTTCCTAACCCAAGTTCAGATGGGTAGGAAGGAAGGCTGGGGCTTTACTCATATGTTGCACTTTAGACCAATTGACACAAAGCTCCAAATGCTTAATTAGTTAGGACTCCAAATACACCAACTTGGCAAGAAAACAGAACATGCTCCACTTACGACTACTAGCACTTTACGAGGTGTTGAGAGTGCGGCAGAACTACAGCTTCATCCACTGGGGTATTATCTACACACTAACCTTTAGCAGAACTACCGCTACAGCAGGTCAGTGACTGCAATTCCATTCATTCCCCTAAGTGCCTGCAGTATCAATGTTTTAATTTTAATTACAGATTTGCCTTCAGCAATTCTTCTTTCATCCAATTGCATTATCCTTTTATTAACAGCTTAAAAAAAAACTCATCCAGGATTGATAACATATTTCATTAGATTTCATGAACTTCAATCTGAAGATCCATGCAGCTGCATCTTTAACAGTTTCCAGCCTGTTTTAAGTCAACTAAAACCAGACATTTGAATTTCTTCATGTTCACACCCATTGTCATGCTGTTCGCAAATCTCTATGAACACAAACTGAAATGATGTACACCGCTCCTAAGTCTCAAGTATAAAAATCCTCATCTTCTTCCATGTTCTATTTATATGACCCATACACAGCTGGGGTAAGATGCCTGTCAACTGAGAGAAAATCACGTACATGAATGTTGTTACATGCAAAATATGGACGCTGCAAAATTGGTTTATTGAAAACCTGGAATTCTGCTTTACCCCAAGGTTTTCATATATCAGTCCAGAATTTCTCTCATGTCAGATTTGGTTTCTATCAGATACAGCACTCTCTTAAAAAGGTCTTTGAAAAAACCTTCCCTAATGGCAAATAAAGATGTAATACATTAGAATTTCCAACCATACATAGTTCTTGGGAAAATACCTGTGATTTTCAAAAAGCACAAACCGAAAGCAACCTAAACACACCCACTAATAAAACCTTAAACACATAAAACTTTTCAGTAAATCTCCAAACTTCTAGTATTCATTTGCAGTGAGAACGTTTGTTGTAACATGTTTTAATGTGTTTTACTTGGCAATCTGTCAGAAAAATGCCATATATGACAGCCATAAGTCTTACTTCTGAAGGCACAAGAAGGAACAAACCTCAAACTGGTAATTTAGGCTCCTGAGAAACATTACCACAAAATTCTCGGTACCCCCCTCATAAGGAGAATCAAGAGAACTTCACGTAAATGTATTCATGTTTACCCCAACAAGTCAGTCAAGGTTACAGACATTTATTTCTTAACTCAATGTTCATATCGACTAGCTTAGAGCAGACTTATTTTCTAATTAATGGAAACGTAATATCCAGAAGAAAGGAAAACTCTTACTTCTCATCGCCTGGAAAGTAAAGCCCATGTTTTAGCTTTCCCTAAGAAAAAGGTTTGCTTGCTCAATGACATAGAAATAAGAATTTCAGCAAAATGAAATACACATCAGAACTTGGCTTAGGTCTACTGGCGGCAGACGGTAAATCATTGCGGATATAACATTAGGAGTTCAAAAAGATTACCTGGTTTAATGATGGCATCATCTGTTACATTAAATACTGACACCTTCTGCTTCCGTGGTACTCCAGCTTCTTTAAAAATTTCCATTGTAGCCTCCGATTTCTGCAGCAAGGAGCAGCCATAAAGAATAAGTGATCTTAAAATACTCGTGGATTTCTGTTAACTAACTATGCTACAGCTACCTCGGATAAACAAGAGAGACATGAAGATTCCTAAGATCAGAAAAGGGAAACCAATCATTTAGAACACACAGAACACATTACTGCTTTTTAATGACCTTCCAAGAGTTGTGCAGTCATTTAAAAGCCTTTTCTCTTTTTCAAAGCTTCTAATGACTTGAGTTGCATGCCACCATGAATCGAATTTATTGGATTTAACCAACGAAACCATAGAAATACAGCCTGGTCTTGGAGAAACTTTGTGAAATGCTTCACTTCCCACAGAATCTTGACAGAAAAATGAAGAACGTGTTTCTGATTCCTGTATTTTCAAGATATGCAAGATACACTCAGTGTCAAACTACTGCTGACTTACTGATGGGGAGCTCTTCCTGTTAGAGGAGTCTGACAAAGTTCAAAGTACACAGTAATGCACAACAGTGATGCAGGAAAACTATGGCCAGAGGAAAACAACGCAGCTCATTTTTCTTCACATGAATTGTTCTAGAAAGCAATTTAAGCACCTGACAGTCCTGTCACACTCGGAGAGGCACATCTCTGAGGTTCACTTCTCGGCGGTTCTGTGCAGTTCTCTCTCTCGGAAATAATTGTGTGTATGTTCAGACAAAACATTGCTAATAACTTTCAAATGGTTTATTTTGACTATCTGCACATGTTGCTCTTCCTTTTGGTTTTAAAAATCTGTCAGAAAGTGCTAGAACAGAGGAGAATGTGAAGAAGGAGGGTGCAAGATGATGATGACCTCTGCCTTAGACACACAGCAGAAATTTTAACTTCATGAAGCTGTCCTTATTTGAGAAGAGTGCAGATACAAAGTCCTTGAGAGGTAAGAGATTCTTTTGACTGATTTGTTGAGTTCATAGCACATAGCACTTCAAATGCCTTTTTAAAAAGAAAAGTCCTCAACTAAATACACCTCCCCATAGACCACAAAAATTTGAGGCATCAATGGAGGAGAACTGTATTAACCTGTAGTACCATACATAAGAATGAGAAAGAAATGAATCCCCTTTCTACTAACTGCCGACATATCAAGCCTTTACTTCCACTGCTATGTAGAACTGCTGCCTTAGGTGACAGCAAGGGGAGCTCTGTGCTCAGTACAGGTGTCTGGAAAGAGCTACCACAGCTGAGGAAAAGCACAGTGAAAGGTAGAAATCACATCTCAAGAGTCCTGCTACAGCCTTGCACTGTTTTACTTCAACAACAAGCTACCCTCAAACAGTCAAGTCAGAGAGATGGATTTCTACATACAAAACAACGCAGTCTATACGGAGCCTTCCTAAAAAGCAGCACTGAAGAGGAGAACACCGAGTGAACTCTCACATGTTCTTATTCTTAAAAATCCCAACAATATCTCCCAGTATTACAGGAAAACGATGGATATGCCCTTCCTGAAGGGAAGCGTATCAAGTATTTTTGACAAAACAAAATTGTTAGGACACTGACAGGATTGCATTTAAAAAATCATGAAAAATCCTTCACTTTTAACAGCCTGACATCCAGCAAGCTAAACAGGGAGAAAGAATCTTGCTAAAAATGCAATACCCCTTTATAATTTTTTAAGTAGTTTGACACTCGGAAGAAATGCATGAAACTCTTTGTTAGTAAAATTACTGAGGGAATCATTAAATTGAATTCATTAAAAATCAGTAACTGTGAGCAATCTCAGCAAGACAGATGTTCCTATGAGGAGTTAACAGAAGCTAAGCTGATAATGCTCCTACAATACAGTATCATTCAGCTTCCTTTTCATTCTCACTTTCAGACACTTCAGAGAAAAAAGAAATACATAAAAAGACATATAAACACAGGAGAGCAATGATTCAAACCTGCAGCTAAAACACAGAAAGAAATCATTTATTAGTACCTTAACAAGTAAAACTGGCATGCCAAATTCCTCCTTATAATGTATCTAGTTTATACAATGATGATGATGATAATAATAATAATCATAGAATCATAGAATTGTTAGGGTTGGAAAGGACCTTAAGATCATCCAGTTCCAATAATAATAATAATAATAATAATAATAATAATACAGAGCTCAGTCTCAGGCCAGGTCCTCACCACAGATTGATCTAAGGATATTTAACGAATTTCTTTATTAAAATGAGTCTAAGTTCAACCAAATCAATAGGAGCTAACTTGGGAAAAGTTACGTCCAAGAGAGTCTTTAACTTAGTCCAAACTATTAAAAAGTCCTTGATTTGACTTTTTAGGTAGTTTGGCTTTGAAGAATTTTCTGAGTTTATGAGAGCTGTGTAAATAGAAATTTTCTATATACCTCCCTTGCTTCCTGCACATTTTTACTCTGACAACATATTGAAACACTGCTAACAAAGACTTGATGAAAAGATCAGCTGTGAGGCATCCAGTGTGCAAGATGTAACTTGAAAACTATTGTTCACATGAGCCTTGCACGTCTTAAACCAAGGTTAAGAGGAAAGAAAAAACTGAGCCGTCACTTCTCCAGGAAAAATGTCACACTTGGAAAGTTGAAATGGACTGAAGTGAGGCTAGAAACCTGAAAAGTAGGAGCAATGATGGTGAAACCTGGCATAAACCCACTGAATAGAAGATACCTTAAAATATAAGCCTGCTCAAAATCAGAATATACTATAAAAGCCAACAGATTTATCAGACGGAAAAAGCTCTTTCTTCCCCACCTCCACTAAAGTAAAAGCAAGTAACGGGTTTATTTTGAGGTTCTGGGACAACACTGTTTGAAAAAGGGAAACACCATGTGCTGAAAAAGCCACAGTCACCAACTTATCAGGATTCCTATTTTTCACTCGCTAGATTAAACAAGTAAGTGTCAGGATACTGCAGGAAGTGAAAAGTTGTATTTTATAGAAATAAGGGTTCATAGTGCAATCCTTTGAGGGAAAGCTTTGTTCCTGCTTTGATCTATAACTTAGTTTTCCTCCTCAGGAATGACAGCTCTGCTAGACAACCTTAACCCCTGAACGTGCCTGGGAATTCCACATCAGGCAATTGTGGTGTCTGAACAAGTGAATGGTTTTGATACCGCTGCTGATGAGCTACAATCATGAAGTCTTAAACTATTCATCAGTAAAACTATATACAAATTAAACAATCTCAACAGACCTGTTGAAAAAAGAGTAAGCTAGAGAACAATGTCTTCTAAACAACCCACGAAGCAGAGCAAGCTTACAACAGGCCATCAAAGCAGGTACCTCACAGTTCTTGTCTCATATTGCTTCCCCACAGACATAGTGAACACACATGTTCCTACACTGCTAATGGCCCTTCAGACCCTTTCATCAGCATGGGATACCACACACCAAAGCAACTTCCTAAACCTACAGCCTCCCCTAGACAATCAAGAGCCAAACTTCCAGGAAGTTCTTGCTATTCTCTTACCCAAGAATTGACATTAACATTAAGGAAGTAAGCAAGGGCGAATGTGACAGATGACCAATTCCAAAGCATGCGTGCCTGCCACGTAATCTTTTAGAGAAATATACCTATGCCATTTTTATACTGTAGTCACAACAGAAACAACTGTTCTAACAAAGACACCCAAAGTGGTTCACTTACAGAAAAAGGAGATGCGTTTTTGCCTCCAACAAGCAGCTGAGATGTTTTTTTACCCGACTCTTCTTTTGAAATGTATCTTAAAACATGACAATCTTGCACCTAAGGAAAAACAGTATTTATCTGAGTATAAGCAGATGTGTATGCTTTAAGAACATATCAAGAGACTATCAAAACAAGCGAAACTAAGTCAGTCTCTGTTTTCATTTGTATCCATATAATATAACAGGAGATAGAGCCTACAGGTAGGGAAGCATACCTTTATACCACAGACATTCTTTTTCCAATCAATTAAAGGCTTACCTTACAAAAAAGCCCCATGAGTATAATGCAAAGGATATGTTTATAAATGCTCTAGGAATCAAATACACTTTTGCCTGCAAGATCTGCAAACCCCCTACTGCATGCAGGGGCAAGGCATACAGGAAGAACCCACATTTTTGACTCCTGCTTCTTTGCTTTGTAAACCTGATGTCCTTCACAGCCGTGGTCCATCTAATGGCAGCAACAGCTTCAACACAGTAGTAGCTGCCACAGAATACGAAGCAGCAGCTTCAGGGCTATAAAAGCTCAGAAACCAAGGTGGAACTAATCCTGAAGTGCCTGAAAGTGGCAAAATAAAAAAAACCAAGTCGAAGTGAGGTAGTTGACGCTAGCTTTATGCTGCTTCCCATCTTCCCTCACCTGAGTAATACTACACACAGTTCTGCAGCACTTCCATAGCTGAGGCAGAAAGCAGACTGCTCTGGTGTTGGGATATAAACAGAATAGCCATGGTGTACATGTATGCAGAGTTGAAAGACACCTTCCCTTTCTTTAGGGATTTCCTACTCTGTACAAGTGATAAATCTCACTTTTGCCTGAAACTTCTGGTTAAGGAACTGAATATAGTGTAGGAGATGAAATTCATTATTATTTATTTCACCTTAAGCAGTGTGACAGCATGTTTTTTTCCTGACTTGGTCCATATTGGCATCATTCCCAGTTTTACTGCAATAACACCAACTCTGATGGAATCTGTAGATCAGAACAGAACATGGATGCACACTTAATATTTGAAAGAGCCCATCTCATAACCTGCAAAGTCTCATTAACTTTCCATCGTTCCTAAAGAGTTGAAGGAGAAAAAAACATTGCTGACTCCCTTTGAGTAGGCTTGGAATAACATGATCACTAATTTTAATCCCACTCGCAGTAAAGTTCTATCTGTTCCAGCTGTGTTTGACAGAACATGAAGACTAGTTCCCCATTAAGATTAGAACAAGCAGCAATGCTTCAGACTAAATTGGGGGGGGTGGGGGTGGAGGAGTGTGTCTGGAAAATACAACACCCATGTAGAATATTAGAGCCAAACCATTGCAAAGTTTACTGTAGGAGGTTCCTCCTATCCCAACCTTTGCATGTTTTTGTCACTGTAACTGTACAGCAAAGGCAACCCGTCAAGTCTGCAGCATGAAAAACAGAACACAAGATGAAAAATAAATGCTTTCAAGTTTGGAAAAACGCTCTTTGTTCCAGTTTCCTCTGTCACACCTGAGATCTTCTTGTGGATCCGCAGACTGTCAGGTGGTTGTTTGGGGTCCAATGATGTGACCCTTCTGAAGGCTCAAAACCTTTCTGTTATGTTCTAGTCCACCAGACTTTGGGATCACTGAACTTCTATGCAGTGTAGTGGGATGTACTATACACTACACCTTCAGAGGCCAGCAATACTTACAGGAACATTTTCACCTTCATGTACTTCATATTCTAGGGAGTCTGTTCTGATGAATTCTTAGTTTATTATTGTGCAGCGGTGGGACTGGCCAAGTGCTGACCTTGGCTAAAAGTGACATTCTTACAAGGTTCTTAAGGCTTTATAAAGAACTGCTATATTACACTTACTTATTCACTAGGAGACGTATTGGATGATGGAGGTCAAAGCAAAAAGGAGAACACAAGACACAATCCTGGTGTTACTGAATGCAACAACACAACAACAATTTCAGTGTAAGTTTGATCTTTCATAAGGGATACTTTCTTACCTGGTTTCCACTCATTCACTGGCCACGGCTCGTCTTTCAGAGGGCACAGCTTGCTGGCTGTCTGAGCTTGGTATTCCTCTGCAGCTGACTTCCTGAGGAACTCGACATTCTCTTCAGAAAGATGCTCATGCCACCACGTTGCACTGTCAATGTGCCTCACTATAAGGCCCAGCTGCCCCCTTTCCAGTGGTGGGAAAAAGCGTTAAGTGTCTTATCAGTTCAAATAATGTCTCGTAACACATATATTCATAATGTAACACATACCTCATATCACAATGCAATATAATACACAGTCATGAAGACCCGAATTACACTAGCATACTATTCAACCTCCATCGCTCAAACTGACCACCCCCCAACACCTAATTCTTTGTCATTCTCTCATCTAACTTTTAAAGTATTCCGAAATACGCCAAAAGGGAGAAAGCAACACCAGATCAAACAATCACTACTTCCATGAAAAACAAAAGCTAGACTCATGAATAAAGACACAGCAGTGGGTTCAGCTTTAGCAAAACTGTCTCCTGTGGCATCCTTCTATTCGAACTGGGATGTTATGGCACAGATGGGTGGAACATAAGGCTGAATGAGTCAAGGTTAATGGTTTGCAGTCTACAAAAAAGCCAGTTACAAGTTCCTCAAGAGGCTATTCAGAGACTTGTCCTGTTCAATACCTTTATCAGGGACCTGTAAGAGGGGATGGGTGCACCTTTCATAGGTCTGCAAATAAAACTGATGAGCTGATAATGCCCAAGGGCATCCCAGTGCCAGTCAAAGGGCCAAGCCAACAAGGAACCTGATGAAATTCACAAAGCAGAAATGCAAAGTCCCACACGTGGGATGGAATAACCTCTTGCAAAAGCACAGGCTACGACTTCAGCAGAGCTGCTCCCCAGTCAGGCAATGAACCTGGGAGTCCTGGGGAACGCAAAGCAGTACAGAAGGAGCCACCACGCTCCTGGCAGCAACAAAGACCAACAGCAGCCTGAGCTGCATCAACGGTCAGGATATGAAGGAGCAGTTACCACTCTTCCTTCCGCACCGCAAGCAGGCCACATCAGCGATTCTAAACCCAGTACAACAGGGATGTTTAAAAACAAGTGAGTCCAGCAGCGGTGCATAAACACACAGGGGCCGGAGCACCTGCCCTACGAGGAGCATGGAGGTACCTGGGCTTGTTTAGTCTGGAGAAGAGGAAGCTTAGGGGGGCCTCACAGCAGCTTGTGAATGCCTATGCGAAGGTTACTGGTAAGACAGAGCCAGGCCACGTTTACCAAGGTGCAAGCCAGGAGAATGGCAGAACTGGTGCACACTAAAAAAGGGGTGTAAACCCACTGATTTTACACGCACAGCTCACTGTCCCGTTACGAGGGCTCAGGAAAACTCGAGCACTGAACTCCCCGCAGGTACACCGAGGCAGGGTATTCAGCCGCACAGGCAGCGAGCACACGAGGCTAGCTGGAAGCGCAGGCCGAGCCGAGTCAAGACACGGAGGGCTCACACCGCTCACTGTGAAGCCGAGGTGCTCCGGCTGCCAACCCGCGCGTCCCGCCGCAGCAGGCTGCGGACACCAGCACGGCTCGAGCGCCCCAGCAGCGCACCGGGGCCCTGTCCCTCACCGCGGGGCTGCGACAGAGCCCGAGCCCCTTCTCCCGGCACCCGCCGCCCTTCCTCCGCAGCAGCCCCGTTCCCCTCCCCTTTCCCTCTCCGCTACCTGTCACCGAGCGCCCCCGCCGCCGCCCGGAGCGGCCTCCCCGGCGCTGCCGCCCACAGCCGGCCCCCGAGCCGGCCCAGCAGCGCCCAGCCCGCCATGCCGCCACCCTGCCGCAGCCTCCGGCTTCCGGCGCCGCCTGGTCCGGCCCTGGAAAGCTTCCGTCCTGCCTCGGGAGGGAGGTTCCGGCGCCGGCTCTAGACGAGGGTGGGCGTTGTTTCGCGCTCAGGTGTTCACATAAACCCGCCCGAGCCAGCCCAGGGACGGGGCTGGGGGTCAGCCTTACCCCGCTCCGCTCCCCAGACCCGCCCGTAAGGACCAAAGGCACTGCCGGGGGTTTAAGCTGGCCCTGCCTGGCCGCGCTGCTCCGAACCCCGAAGGCCCCGCGGGTCAGGGCTGTAGCACCCATGGCTTGAGGGGAAGACATGATGCAGGAATAGGCATGGGCACCCTTTCTCCCCGGCCCCTTCAGCACTGCCATCACCCCCGTGCCCCCATTCTGTATGCGAGCCAGTGAAACCCAACACGTCAGCGTCCATAAGGGACAGTGTCGGCAGTGTGGGATGTTTGTCACTGGCAAGCACTGGTGTCACAGGCACGCAGGGTTGTGGGTTCCAAACCTGCCTTCTCCATGCAGGGATCAAGCAGATGCCTGGGCAGGAGCGTCTCCGCTTTATCAAACCCCAGCAGGGTGCAGGGCTCACCGGCTTCAGGCTCTCCTCGCCAGTGGGGAGGCCATGGAGAGGGGTAACATTTGATGATGTATGTTTAATACAGGAACCGGTAAAGTAAAAGCATGTGGGGCAAGCAGAGTGCTTCTGTGCAGGCTTGTCACAGCGCTGGCACCTCTGACTCTCTGGCCTCATTGAGATCTGGCTTCCAAGTGCTAGGAAGGCCAGTGAATGGGTACAAACCCAAGGCTGCCTCTTGCTTTCAACAGGAGTATCTGTTTTAAAGATACACACGTTCATTGGGGTCAGCTGAAGCCTGACACCGCTTCTCCTTTACTCTGCTGCTTCGCTTTCTTCCCCATGGCGCGATGCATGTAGATGTGATGCACTGGAGGCTCGTGGCCAGCTAACCACATCTGGAAGAGGCTGCAGCACCTCAGAGTGGGTAACAGAGCCGAATTTTGGTGTTCACACCCCAGACCGTGACCCAGAGAACCACCAGCAGCTTGCACACACGCTCCTTGTCCTCTTAACAAGTGAACGCAGAGTGTGTGCAGAAATGCATCTCTCCGGTTCCCAGTCCCGCTGCTGTTCCCTCTCTGGAGCTGCTTATCTCTGCTGTCACGGTGATCACCGCATGTTTTTATTCTCTCCCTGGCATCAGGAACAGCAACACCACAGGGGTGTTGCTAGCTTCCATGTGCACATGTTTTCTAGTGGGGTCCAGCAGTAGCTGCTGCTGCTGCTCTGACAGGGCTTTCTATACCAGGAGAAAGAAATGATCTAAAAAGGTTAAAAGTGATACACCTCCCCATTTCTAAGCGCTGTGACAGCCTTACAGTGCTGCTTACTGTACCAAAGTCCCTGACAAGCAGAAAAATGCTATTTATCCCCATTGTAAAGATGTGGAACCTAAGCACACAGCCAGATTAAATGACTTGCCAAGTCATGATGGATGTTCCCAGCTAGACAAGAGGGCTCTCTCGATGCTAGCTACCCTCCTTGCCACAGTATGATGCTTTTCTCACCTGTGCTGCACAGCTGAGGCAGGATTTCATGTAAGTCATACATGGGGGTGCACACATTTTGAAGATAAAGGTTTTAATGCTGTACTTCTTTCCTACTTTCAATACGATGGGGCAATATGAAACTGTTCCCCCCCCCTTTTTTTATGGTGCATGCAGCTTTTCATAATGCTAAAGAGGTATGAACTCCTGTCAGTTTGTGTAGCACATCTTTGCAGCAGCTCTGAATGCAATCAGATTGCAAACTCTCTGCTGTAATCAGTGGGACAAGAATTCAGGTGCCTCCTGAACACAGCAGTAAAAGGCTCTCTGCACAGCAGTAGCAGTAAATAGCACTTCTTTGGAGAGAAGAAAAAGGAAGAACAAGTGCCCATCACAAAACATTCATCTTCCCTTCCAGTCTGCTGTCTTGGGCAGTCCTCAGAACTGCGGAGATGGACACATCACTTTTGAACCAGTAGCCTTCAGAAGAGAGAAGTCACCTGGTTTTCACCTGATCAGTTTGGAGGTGCAATGAAATTGGAGAAACAGAAAAGAGGGGGTGTGCATGCAGCCAGCTGATGGTTTGCAGTGAGTGTTGCAAGCACACGTGCAGTGGGGCTGGCCAGTGTCACTCTTACAGCTCTCTAATTGCTGGGATTACCTCTGGTGAAGTGCAGCTCCTCAGCCCAAGACTGCAGGTACAAGTCAGACATATGATTGAAGGAGGATGCGTAGTGCTATAAGCTGTATTTTGCTCGTGGCAAAATGGCCACAATTCTCTAAATAAAGGGGAAAACAGCCTGAGAAGTGTAACCTTACCCTAGGAGTCCTCCAACTCATCCTTCCCATCCAAAAATCTGTGAATGTCAATGCGTGAATGCTTTGTGCCTGAAATGTCCATGCTCCTTAGGAGTAAAGGGAGTTTGTCTTGTACCTCCTTCACTCTGGAAAGGTTGGATGTAGGTTTAAACTTACATAGCAGGTGTGAGCACAAGACCCATAATCCCAAGTGAGAAAGGTCAATCTGAATATCCCCTTAGATTCTTGGAGTAAAGCCATGTTCTGTTTGTGCAGCCAGAAAGCCACGTTGCAGTAGGTAGCTCTGTTTAACCTGTCAGCAAAGATCTTAGCCTAGTATCTGGCTCGAGAGTTACGGATATTGATGTATTTGGAGGTAATAGGGATCATGAGTATCTTTGAGTACAGTGGAACTTCAGGGTTTTGAATTGGATTCGAGAGACAGGAAAAAGGAATGCAGGATAGCAGTTGGCAAAGAAGACATTTTAGATCATCAATTACCTCAAAAGAACAAGATATAATTTATTTTAAAGGAGTTTTGGAGGTTTAAAATGATCCATCAAAAGGCAGTAGAAGTTTCAATTTGCATTAAAATAATCTACAAGAAGAACGGATGGCAGTTCAGCCTAAAGGCAGAATGGCCTCGCTGAAACCCTAAGTAGACAAAACAGAAGGAAAAAAAAAGGCCATTTCAAGGATATATTCATATACTTGATGATATTACCCTGCACAAAGCCCATACTTTCTTATTCCACTGAGTAACTTGGAGTAATGAAAATAACATTCAGAGCCTTATTAGACAGCCTTTACCATATGGCTAGCTTTGTCTTTGGTGTGTTGTCTACATCAGCTCACCACGCTGTTACGTGTTTCTTTTACGTGCTGGGATCTATATAGATCGAAGGAGCTTTCCAATTGATTTTTCAATATCGTGGAGGTGTCTTTTCAAATACCTTGAGGGCTGCTAGGGAATTGCTGATCTATGTTACCAGTGGTAATGATTTGGTTTTAAGTCGACAACATTTATCATCTGGATTGTGCGAAGTAAACAGAAAGCTCTGCAGCAACTGTGATTCTTGAGACACTATACTGAGATCACCTATGTGCAGGAAAATGACTGATGATTTCTATAGCTCAGCATACAATAACCTATTCATCTCTGCATTTTTTTGTTATGCTACGTTATAGAAGTACCCCTGTGCTAATGAAGAGCTCTAACTGCCCAATTTTATGTAACCATAAACGCTTCAAATATCAGCTTAGCCAAAGATCATAGGTACCAGAAAAACAATGTATTTGATGCCTAAGTTTTGTTGGTGAAAGCCTTCTTTTACGTTCCTTCAATCTGGCAAATAATAAAGAAAAGGCTTAACCCCTCCTTAGCTGTACCTTACACACCTAAATCCGTGCCCCAAGTAATATTCTTTACGTGGCTAGAGCGCCATCATGCCTTTGAGGATCTCAAATCACTTTACAAAGATTAAAGTCCCCCAGTACCACTGTGAGATATTTATGAATACAGGGCATTTTATTTTACCTGCATTTTATGGATGAGGAATCTGAGGTGTGGAAAAGTTAAACAACTTGAGCTAGATCACAAAATAAGATACCAGAAGAGCAAAGAACATGGAGTCACTGATTCTTCAGTCATGTGCTTTAACAGCTAGAAAATGCTCCTTCTGAGAACAGGGAATGAAAGGAAAAGAGAGGCAATGAGAAACTAGAGATGTTGTACATAAGAATTAAGATACGTTGACAGAGTGGTGTATGAGATGTAAGGGGAAATCTCAGTAGCTTCCAGCTGAAATACATCTGCAGAGGGGGAGATGTGTAGCCTGCTGGGGTAAGCTCTCGAATGAAGTGTCAGCCATTAAATGGAAATGTGGATTGGAGATCTATCAGTCAGGACATCTTCAGACAGTTTATATCTGTGACCGAGTAATACTGGCTGCTGTTCAATATCCCACCAGCTGAAGGAATCTTTACTAGCAAGCATGAATGATTGCACTGCAGGATCTATAGAGGGAGCAGAACTGAATGTGCTGCCCCATGCATCTTAGCTATCCCACTACCTTCATTTTATGGAACAAAATCATCAATCAAAGCTGATTCCATGGAAGTTACTTCTAGAGGAGAATCAGGGAGCTGGAGTTCTACATTAGCTGCAAACTCATTTAAAAATACGTATTTCTAAAACAAACCCCCTTGCTTACAGGTGAGATTTTCCAAAATATTCAGCACTGGCTCGGAACAGCTTCATCTGGAACTAGCAACAAGGATGTTGTGAGAACACAACTCGTCCAAAGCTGTGCTCTTTGGGCAACCCCACACAAATTATTATCGGTCAAATTTTATCCTTAACTTCTAACAAACCACAACTTTCACTATCGTCTTTTAGCAAATGAAGAAGCCAGAATTCAAACACTAAGAATAAAAATGACCTAAGATCTTCACTTATGTACTCAGTATTTCAATGGAAAGATCAACCCACTGCCAGTCTGTTCTTGTGTGTCCTCTTATTTTGCTGAAACAAAGGTGGCTTGAATACTCTTTAGGTACCGAGCCATTTTTTCTCTCTCACACACAAGCGATGTGTGCGTGCATGAAGTTACAAGTCACTGGTTGTCATAAAGCATGTCACCCAAAGTTGGGTGTTAGTGTGAGATGAAAAAGTAGAAATGAAACAAAAGAAGAATTCACGACCATTACGCTTTATACATTTGGGTAGCCAGAATACAACCCACTCGAAAGCCAGCCAGATCATTTGGATTAAACAGGTGTATTTTAAGACATGCAATCCTGATGGATCATGCCCTCCAAGCCAGATGTCTTTACAGCTATGGTCTGAACCCTTTGTGGATGTGTGACTTGCTATTCAGGCCACAGACCGAGTGAGCACGTTCGGGTGCCCAGGTTACAACATTAGAAATGCCCATGCTTCAGGCTAGTTATCCTTGAAACACTTTATTACCCTTCTCCTGGAATAGTCACTTGAAAGCAGGCAGCCTTGTGGCAGAGAGAGAAATAAAGACAACTGCAAAACTGTGTTGTTTTTATTTTAAACATGCAAAATACAGTTCATGCATCTGCCATTCGGAAAAATCTCTTGGTTCATAGCAGATTAAACCAAAGACATTTTGGCTCTCGACTCTCAATAAATATTTCAAAATGCTTTACAGTGTAAAGATAAGAAATTTAGCAAAATTTCAACAAACCTGTATAAAAAACAGATACCGGGTAACTTTTATTTCAAGGCGACATGCTGTAATGTAAAGAGTTCACTCGTTTTGTCTGGATTGGTTTCCTCATAAAAAGTTTTCAACAATACAGCAGCTTCACAGATTTAAGCCTTTAGGCTACACATGCAAAATAAAAAAAAAAAAGAGGTTATTTTAGTTAAAAATCACCAAAACGTGCTATTTTTGTTTGTTTTTGTTTCATTTTTAAGTACAGTAGTTGTAGACAGTAGCGTTTTTCTGTTGCTCGTTTTGTAAAAGAGTGCAGGCAGGTTCATGGAGCTAGTGTCCTGGAAGACTCGTACTCTGACATACATTTGGGTTTTATCCCTTTGCCATTGTAATAGTCCACGACTTGGTTTGGAACTTCAGCCAAAACGCTTTTTGCTAGAGCAGCTGGGGATGCCTGCAGGAAATGGTAGAAAACACAAGCGTTAACCTGCCTCTCTGCCGGGAGTGCCATGGGTTTTAGGGGCATTGGTGCCATGAGATCAAGGGAGGAAGTATGGTACAGAAATGGAAGGCAAAGAAGACTCAAAGTGAGTGTCACTGCTGCTGTAAACATTTTGTGAGTCAGTTTGGGCATGGAGCTGCAGCTGCCTGAAAGTCCGCTAAAGCCCAAAGTGCTCTGCATGTTTTTCAGCTCCATCTGGACTATTTTAAGTTCAGGGTAACTGAACTTCTCTGCAGTCTGGGAGAGAACCATACTGAAAGGGCTGCAAAGACTTAATTCATCAGTACTTGGTGAGTAATCATAGAATAGAATAGTAAGGGTTGGAAAAGACCTTAAGATCATCCAGTTCCAACCCCCCTGCCATGGGGGCAGTAATGCTGCAGAGCTTCGGGTTGAGTATGAATGTATGTCACTGTAGAAGGGAGACCTTCATCACCATTCTCCTCTTCTGGAAAAGTGTTTTAATGGTTGGGGATGTTTTTAATTCAATAAAAACTATTCTGTTTTCATTGAAATTAAACCATGGTCATGAGAAAGCTTCAATCCTAGGTTTTGTGAAGGCTTTAAAGCTCTTCCTCCAACGCATAAATGGTAGGTGTCAACCAGATTTAAGAGCCGATGACCTTGAAATGTAGACATGGACAGAGATGGAGAGATGGCCACTGGCTTTTGCCCCAGGCAGGGAGGATAACACACAGTGGATAACACACAGTGGCTGCCTCACCCCCTGACAAAGCTTCATTTTAAGCAGCAGGGCCTGTGGATGTTTTATAGGCAACTGTTACCTGCAAGTGCTGCAAGGATTTTCCTCGGCTCCTGAATTCAGCAGTGACAAAACTGGACTCCTCCACCCTCTCGCTCCATGTTTTGGATCTGCTTGTTTCTATGTATATGGGTAGAGCTGATTCCAAGCCCCCTGGAGCCAACCTGCCTGACCGTGTTCCCTGTAAGCCCACCCCAAAAATGCAGCAAAAATGCTAATGCTTAGATGTCAGTTTGAGAGGTATCAACCAATGTGTTTATCTCCAGCTAGAGCACACACAGACCACACACTGCAGCTCGGGTGATGCACAGGAACTCAGCTGGTGCCTGGGTCACATTTCTTCTACACACCATGTACTTTTTCCTACATTAGTGAACACTTCCCTTCTCACTGTCAGCCAGGTTTCAAAACTACCATCTCACAAAGTAGTTGTATTGAGCATTTATTGCCCTATTCTATTTCATGGGGTCAGATCCTTATCTTTCCAGTCTTAAAATTAGGCTTCCATAGGATGTAACTAGTAAATTATCCACAGGCAAGCTAACCCAGAGTGCAGAAAGCCCCTGGGCTATTATAAACTCCAGTATCAAATGTGACAATACTACAAACACATAGAAAATGCTACTAAAACCAGAAACGAAACTATTCTGGTGTTTTGAGTAATGAATAAAATGAACTGCTACTTCCCTACTGTGACGTTCATACACAAGTATTTGTGCAGCCAAAAAAAAGCTGGAACATTTCTGCATGAACAAACTGGAAAAGCAGAGCCCATACTTTGTGTGATAGCGCAGTGACTGTTCTCAGGTGTTACACAGTCCCAGAACCCATTTATTTTAATTCTTCAAAGTGAAATCCATGGTTTTCCACAGTTGCTCCCTTCTTGCCTAAACCTGTTTTCACTGAAATAGCTGATTTCTACGTTGCTATTGAGAATTACTGGGGCTTTTTAATCTCCTTTGTAGTGAGCCAAAGCTGTGTATAACTTAGCCTGCCTCTGTGACATCTTACTGACAACCCCACATAAAGGGTGGAAACAGGGAGTGGGGAAAAGTCCTGGGGCATCATGGCACACACACAGGCCCTAGCAATCAGGAAGCTTCACCCTGCTCTAGTTTTAAAAACACTGGGCAGGAGCACTTGCCATCAGCTTCTGTGGATCCCGTGTAGGTCACCTAACTGAACACGGGGCCAATATACATCTGCCTGTATCATCTGCATCACTGTGATTCAGAGCGGCCTGCGGAGAAGGACTTGGGGGTGTTGGTTGGTGAGAAACTGAACATGAGCAGCTTCAGTGTGTGCTTGAGCCCAGAAATCCCCCGTGTGCTGGGTTCAGCCTGGAGAAGAGAAGACTGTGTGGAGACCTCAGAGCAGCCTTCCAGTATCTGAAGGGGGCCTATAGGGATGCTGGGGAGGGACTCTTCATTAGAGACTGTAGTGACAGGACAAGGGGTAACGGGTTCAAACTTAAACAGGGGAAGTTTAGGTTGGATATAAGGAGGAAATTCTTTCCTGTTAGGGTGGTGAGGCACTGGAATGGGTTGCCCAGGGAGGCTGTGAATGCTCCATCCCTGGCAGTGTTCAAGGCCAGGTTGGACGAGGCCTTGGGTGACATGATTTAGCGTGAGGTGTCCCTGCCCACAGCAGGGGGTTGGAACTAGGTGATCTTAAGGTCCTTTCCAACCCTAACGATTTTATGATTCTATGAAAAGCAGGGAGAGCAGCAGGTCTAGGAAGGTGATCCTGCCCCTCTGCTCTGCTCTTATGAGACCCCACTTGCAGCACTGTGTGCAGCTCTGGTGTCCTCAACATCAGAAGGACATGGAGCTGTCGGAGCAAGTCCAGAGGAGGCCATGAGGATGCTCAGGGACTGGAGCACCTCCTGTATGGAGACAGGCTGAGAACACTGGGGCTGTTCAGCCTGGAGAAGAGAAGCTGCGTGGAGACCTCAGAGCAGCTTCCAGTGTCTGAAGGGGGCTACAAGGATGCTGGAGAGGGACTCTTCATCAGGGACTGTAGTGGTAGGACAAGGGATGATGGGTTTAAACTCCTGATACACTACATCATATAACAGATTAAGCACCTATAATAAAGTTTTCTGTCTGCACTGGGTCTTGAGCCAGTACAACACTGAAGTGGGCATGAGGCTTTAGGTATGTGAATAATTGTAAGTAACTGAAATGTGTTAACTGCCTGTATGAGTGCTGTGCAGGATGAGAACCTTCTCTGAAGTCAAACTTCTAAAATACAGGGGATTCACTCTGTAGGTTATTTCTACAACTTCCTTCTCCCTCCTTTCAGTATTCTCACAGGGGCACCTTTTGGATAGGTTATTTCTGATCTCTTTGGGTACAGGTGAGATTTTAAGTTCCAGGCTGCCCTGAGAATGGAAGTAGTGAAAAACAATGTTGTTTGGGTTGACTCCAAATGAATTTTGGTTTTCTGTTCCAGGAAAACAAAAAATAATTGCTCACAAATAACCTTTTCTCCCCTCTTTCTGTCAGCAGGAGTGGCAGTATGGATTTAGGCATGTAGAATACTTGATTTATCAGAAAAACCTAGGAACCTTATATAACTAGTCTAGAAGGATCCTCTGTAGAAAGAACTAAACACAATGTACATTGACAAAAAGGATGTGATTTTTAACCAAATGCATCCTTTACTTAAAGCTATTGAATGTAATAAGCTGATTTATGGTTAATTCTTGGGTTTAATCAGAACTGGTAAGACAAAAATCTCGTAATGGGTTAAATCTGCCTTTCTTTGTGAGGAAAAATAAATCTCAATCAAAACATCACACTCATTTCCCCCATGAAAAATTCTTTCACTAGTTGATGCAAAAGGCATGGTCTTTGTGCTGAGGATAAGGAAGCAAGATAGCTGTGGATGTCGCTTTGTTCAGAGAGATTATCTGGCATATAGCAATAAAGAATTTCAGCCAGAAGTGGGTACTGTTATGGACACTGATCCATGACACTGATATTTGCTGAAATGCTGAAAGTTCTCAATAAACAGACTAAATATCAACTTGCAGAAGAGATATTGACTTTTCTGATACAGCAAATACATTAGCTATCGCTGTATCTATATTATCTCTGCTACTGAGAGAAAAGGGGAGAAAACGTGTTTTCAACTCACTGAAAGTAGGTCCAGCACCAGCCCATAAATAACTCACCTCTTGACACCTCAGCAATACACTGCAGTGCATCACTATGTACTTGTGATTACCTGATGAAGGAGAATCACAAGTTATGAGCAGGTTAGTGCTCATGCTTTCTTCCAGCAGATAGGGGACTGAGTGGCACTGTCACCATAAAAATGCATGGAAGGGAGAGAAAGATGGAAGAACAGAGGGAAAGAGATGTGATAAGCATTGCTGAGGAGCACAATGGCCACTCCGTGCCTCCATATGGAGGAAAAGGGCCCTGAAAAACCCTAGCCCTAACCCTGTGGGAGGACACACCTGCCTTTGAGAACTTGGGGACCTGCATTTCAACAAGGAAACAGCCTCCTAGGGAACACCATGAGTACAAGTTCACAGCCATTTCAGCTGCCTGTGGAAACGAAGGGAGGGAGAGCAGAATACAGGAGTCCTGATAGAACAGATGCGAAGAGAATGAAAAAGAGACTCCAGGAAAAATAAATCAGGGAGAACAATGAAACTAAAATCAGGGAGAAAGTGGAAGCAATGACTGGCACCACAAGAAGCACACGGATTCTGCCCCATCTCTTCCCTCCACCCCACATCTTACTAACGGAGCACGTCTGATTCTGTATTCCTCTCCATTTCTGACTAACTAATGCCACAGACTTACTCAACACTTCATGCCCCAGGCACCGTTCACTCTCTATTTTATACATTCACCCTTCTGTGGAGTGGATGGAAAAGTCAGCTTACATGTTTGAAGTTCCTAAATGGCACAAACTGGACAATGTCTCGAAGCACAGGCTCGCCCTTGGGAGACCGCAGGATCCCATCATCACCATCCAGCATCTGCATGTCGCTAAAATCAGCGTTCCCCACCCCGACGATGATGACTGACATGGGAAGGTGAGAGGCATGGACAATGGCCTCTCTGGTGTCAGCCATGTCTGTGATGACGCCATCCGTCAGAATCAGCAAGATGAAATATTGCTGAAGTTGTTGGGAAAGAAGTGAGAAAGCACAGCGTTAGTTCAGCCTCCAAAGCTGCTTGCCCTCTTCCAGCATAACCAGTGTTGCTGGTGAGCCACCCATGAGCTTTCTTAGATAGGAAAGAGCCTTTACAGTGACTCAGAGGTTATGTCTGTTTCCAATCCAGACCTCCTCAGATACTAATCTGTCCTCTTCTGGAGGTTACTTCTAGTTCAAGTAATTTCCAGGAGCTCGAGGGAGCCAAGGGCTTCACAGTGTAGAAAAGGGGGTTTCTAGCTGCTAGACCTGGGAGAGTCAGGACTTTGGCTGGGAAGTCTGGAATAATCCAGAGATCCTCACTAGCCCTGTTTTCCATCTGCTGCACAATCACTTGTGCTGTCAGTTTCTGATTGCATTTGTTTTCCCTTTGGGAACCAGTGGGAGGCCGGGAGGGATGGGGTATTGAAGCATTACAAACCTGTAGCAGAGCTACTGGGGAGGTTATGACAGCACTCTGCAGACAAGTGCTGCAAACAGGCAGGTGGGATGGGTGCATCCGTCTGCAAACTGGAGGCTGACCCACACTATGGAGAAGCACCACATAATGCCAGGTATGGGGGTCCCTGGGGAGAGCAAGGGCATGTGCAGGGAGGAATCCATCTTCCATCACTTAATGCAGAGCCCTGAAGGGAGGTTTTCTCATTCTCTAAAGGAGAGCAAGCAATTCTGTGAGCTTGTAATTTCTTTGCCAAAACTCCAAAGGCCACTGAGTGGGATCATGGGCTAGGACTTCACTTGGTAATGGGGAAGAGTGACTCTCACATGGGTTCTTTATGAACTGTTAGGCAGCTGGAGTCGCTGAACAAATGTGCATTAATAGGAAAAATGAACAGCTCCCAGAATCTGATCACTCTGCATGAGCAATACTAACACACTAAACATAATGAACATTTATTATACACACAGCTATATAAACTCAAGAGTTCTGCTCATCTCCTGCCATGAATGAAACAAAACGTACAGGGAGAACACTTTATCTTGAAGACTATTGCTATAAATTCATTTGTTTTTCCATCAGAAAGAGGGGAAGCTTAGGTTTAGAAACATGGAACAACTTATTCAATATGACAGAGTAGTTCAGAGGCAGCACTGGGAACAGAGTGAGCCACCTCAGCATTAGGTGGGCATGGAAATGAAAACACAGCAATTCCCCATTTTAGGACTGGGACTCTAAATACTCTCAAGAGCCTGCAAACAGCACTGGAATGACAATCACAAGCCCAGGCTCATGAACAGAAATATTTGGGAACTGCTGCCTTAATAGGACTTAAAAAAAGGGTCAGCACATGAAAAAAGCTTAGGGAAAGCTCTAGGCCTGGTATGAGATGCATGCCAATGTACAGCTTTATTGTGATCCTATGCATAGGCATTTTTCATTATGCAGTAAACAAGTTCTCTCTTACATCCTTTACTCCCACAGCACTGCTCTTGTAAACGTTTCAGACCTACTCACTCACCTGTTCTTGCCAGTTCTCTCATTCTCCTGTCTGGAAGGCAGGAGAAAAAGAAGCCTAATGCATTTCAAAGACATACATTTAAAACATGATGTATGCTTCAATCTTTTCGCCAAGAAATCTGTCATGGGTGTTGTATCAGATGCAGGCTAACAGACTTGTCTCCTGCTTTCCAAAAGGCACATGATACTCCGCATCAGTAACAGCAAGTTTGAAAACTGCATACAGTTTTCAAAGCAATGGTTGGAAAAATCCCAACTACTTGAACAAAAAGGTTTTAGTCCAGCCTGGAACTGGGTAGTGTGTTTACAGAATCATCTGAACTCCTCCCTTTGCACAATCAACACTTTTAGGGCTTGGTCCCTGAAGTTTTGTTATCTTAGAGGTGGCATTTCTGTTTCCACTGTGAAGAACTAGGTGTGTTACAGCTTTAAAAGCAGGAAACAGAACAGTGGGGAAGAGTCTGAAGTTGTGACTATTGAAGCCATAAAGGCAAGATACACTGTTCCAGCTGACACAGGCTCAAGCTGTGAAAGCCATTAGTGAAAACCGTGAAGGCACGATTCACATCCATGAAAGGGCCCTGTTTGGATGTCCTGCAAGAGATCTATTGTAATACAAGAAGAAAGGTGAACACAGCATTATGCCCTTACCGAGGCCTCCTTGGTGTTGGTCTCCTCTGATGCTGATTTTGCCACCTTCTGGATGATGGGAGCGATGTTTGTGGGTCCATACAGCTGCAGTTTGGGAAGGCAGCTCTGATATGCCTCCACCACGCCCTGTATTCCTGGCATGAAAAGCCACACAAAAGGCAAATAAATGTGGAGTGCATCACCAGGATCATGCTTGTTTAAAATGCAAATAAAAGGTGGGCTCTTAATGAACAAATTCAAGACATCACATAATTAGGAAGGACTGACAACTTCATGTGATTTTCAAGCAGCTGTCCCTAGCTGCCTTGAAGCTAGTTTGTAATACAGAATTCATTGTACATGCTTCTCCTCTTAATGTCTTCTTTTCAGGTGCCAGCTTGCAGTACCCTAGCCTCCATCCTCCCCAGTTCAAGGTGTAAGTGATCAAGAGATTCATGCGAAAAGGGTAGCACAAATTAGGAACACTTCAACACGTCTCCCTCTTCCTCTTCAGTTAAATTCTGCTTGTTGCAGTACTTACCAACAAATCTGCCCCTTGTACTTACAACCTAGAGGTGTCAAGGAATTCAAACAGCTTTTCCTGACTCCCCTTTGCTAAGAAAAGAGCACAGGGTGAATCTGCATTGTTGCTCACAGGCAGAATTTGATTATGACCAAAAGCTGTAAAATCTTGGAAGAAACAGCAGGATGCTTTGCAGTCAACAGAAAAATGAGCTTTAGTCAAGAAGTTTTGATGGAAGAACTAGCTATTTTGGGCTTTTTCATTCCAGGATACATAGCCAGAGCAGGGAGAACGCACTTCTGCTGACACGCTTGACAGATCACTGAATGCAATTTGATGTTTTCAATCACTGAGAAGAAGGATTTCTTGAAGGGAGGCAGTTTTGCCTCTGCATTCAGAACTCTCAGCTTACACCAGACCTAAAGGATTAGAGGGCTAAAGTTGGAAAGAAAGTCATAGACTGAAGAGCTTTATGAAGGATGCAGAAGAACGAAAATCATCTCTAAGAAGCTAAGGTAGGTTGAGTTTGCATCGCTCACTCATGAAATGCTACTCAACCAATACATGGGTGCAGACTGGTTACTAACAAATCACAGGGAACTGTAATGGCTTTATAACAATAAACCTGACCCTCCTATAAAAGAATGGTGGAGAATGCAGTCTTCTGTCTTTGTAGGTAGCTACAAACACAGTTTCCCACTGCAGTGCTCACAGACAAAGGAACATGCTCCAATTATTGCTATCATTGGCTAAAATGTAAAGTAATGCTACAAAATTTCCCTTGGTAATTCCAGTGACTAAATTATATATTGCAAACCAGACCTTCTGTTAACTCCTAATTTTAAACCTGCTGTGGATTTCATTACGTATACCTACTGATCTTGCATGAGGGCCTCATAAATCTTCCCCAAGATGATGACAAGATGCACTGTAGTTTTTCTCCTTATGCATTGAAATGGTATAAGATGAAACTCACTCCCTGCATTCCACACAGATTTACTGTGGTACATGTCAGAAAGTTGCTTTCATTTTAGAAACAAACATGTTCCAGAAACAATTTCTTGTTTCAGATTAGTATCTTTTAGAGGTATCTACTGTCCTTATACATTCAAATCCAACAGGATATATGAGTGGCTTGATTTGTAGGTTACTTTTCTCTGGATTCCTTCAACTCTGCATTTTTAATTGGAATCCACTTTGTACAGCTCTGATGAAATACAGCGTATGCATATATAGGTGGGTGTAAGATGCATGTAAAATGCATGCATGTGTAGAAGCATTCCTTCTGATTAGAGGTTGTCACTTTCTTTTGCACACAATAAAGACTAAATCTGAAGTATAAAACTATTAATATAATATACTATAAACATAAGGGTATAAATACTATGATTTTCAAGAATGGAAATCATACCAGAGGAAAGGTGAGGATATCCGTATTCTGTGAATTCCAGTCACGTTCATCAAAGTAATAAGTGACAGAACAAGAGGAAACGGCCTCAAAGTGTTCCAGGGGAGGTTAGACTGGAGATTAGGAACAATTTCTTCACTGAAACGTTTGTCAAGCATTGGAACAGGCTGCCCAGGGCAGTGGTTGAGTCACCGTCCCTGGAGGTATTGAAAAGACTTGCAGATGTGGCACTCAGGGGCACGGTTTAGTGCTGGACTTGGCAGCTGAGATGGTTTAGACAGTTGATTTTAGAGGTCTTTTCCAACCTATATGATCCTATGATTCTATACACAGTTCTTACTCAATGTAGAGGGATGCTTCACACTACCTTGTGCCAGTAAAAGCTCACTACTCCCACAAAGAAAGGGATTTCGTTTCTCAAAAGCAAATTAGACACATACTTTCTATCCAACCCCTGTTTCCTGGTTTAAGGAATTGCTCCGCAGCCATTTTGTTTTGTTTTCTGGCAAGTATGCTAAATAATTACAAGGAAAAATAGTCTGGTCACTAAGCCCTTTATCTCCATCTCACTCTTGCATTCTCTCTCCACATGACATGCTGGTGTTACTGCTCCATGTCACCTAATAAAGTGAGAGCATCTAGAAAACATCACAGAATGGTTGGTGATAGGAACTGATCAAGCATCCACGACAGGCATGTGATGAGCAAGCTACAGAAGATAAGGAAACATGTTTTCTGGTACGTATCCTTTCCTTGCTTTCATCCAGATGCGTATTATTTTAAAAGGCATCACGTAGGACAAAGAAGTGCTTTTTGTATCTCACACATGCATGTGAACTGCTGCAAAATTCTTCTTAGCCCTACAACTCAACTTCTGTGTGATGGGTTAACTTATCACATAACTAAGTCTGATGCAAAGAACCCAGTAAAGTTTAAATACGAAGTGACATAAGCCAAGGCAAGGCTCATAGAGCAGCTCCTTCCTCTTTTTCTAAACCTCTCATTTCCATCCTTACAATTTATTCTGCATACACAGTATGGTCTGCATAGAAAGTTGTTTACTTGCAGAGGGTTAGTCTGTCCAACCTCTGACCTGCTACAGAGATGTGAAAGTCTTTTCAATCAATACAAACCATTATACACCAATGTCAGTGTGATAAAAGAATTAGCCTTGGACTCAGACAGCAAAGGGAGGATAAAAGAAGTGTTCTTTCTATGGACTACTAGGGCTTTTCTCTGAAGTACACAGTTTAAATGTCCTGCATTTAGACAGGGAAACAAAGCTATATTTGAACATTACATAGCACCTAATGCCGACCATTGTTAACTGAAGTGTTTTAAACAGATCCAGCCTTCTGTGTTCAGAAGCAGGCAAGCTAACCCATTTTAAAGTGTGATGGTCCAGACAAAATGGTGAGGTCTGTTTTGCTTCCCCACCTCATCCCCATGTCTTCACTGTGACTAAAGCCTCAACTTCAGGCTGGCTCACAAGCTATACAGGCACTTGCAGATGCGTAACTGTAATTTCTGCTTCTTTTAACTCCTTATAAGCAATGTAAAAAACATGTGAACACATCTAGTGTAGGACTTACACCAAATTACATTTCAAGTGTGTGACCTGCAGTGGCTGGGGCAATCCAACAATCCAAGTGCAACAACAAAACAGAAATGCCCACTGAACCGAAAACAGAGGTCTAGCATTTAGGATGAGTGAACTCTGACTTCTTTCAATATCTCCTTCCCTTGAACTGCTTGTCCTCTCTTCTTTCTTCACTGCATTTCCTGGCATCTTGTCATCCTGAACATATTCCACTGACCATGCCTGAAAAAAGTCCACTAACAAGTCTGAGAAAGGCTGAAAGAAGCAGCTAGAAATGAGATAGAAAATAGGAAGAGCATTTTGAAGCACCCATCTCAGTGTCTGGATGGAAGCAGAAGGAAAAGGGAGAGTAACAACCTGTGGGTTTTAGACAGCAGTGATCATCTGACCAAGATACTCAGCTAAGTGATAGTCTGGGTTTATTTGTTGGGCTGTTTAGAGATTATTGTTCTGTTACTGTCTTCTACAAAGGTTGTGATTTGTGGCAGGTTTCTAGAAAGACAGCATCAGTCACTGATGCTTACAAATACAAGACATCTAGCAACATCTGCTACATGAATCTGGCCTCTGACTGCCGAGGATTATTGATTGATTATGGATAGAACACAATTACACTGTGTTAGAACAGCCTCCTGCTCCATCTACTGTCATGAAAGTATGCTTCCTTCTGCAACAGCAGTCCTTAGCTGGTACCCTGACCTTTGGTGCTGGATATCGCTGGGCTGACTTGCAGCAGGCTGCTGCTGTTTGATCTGGCGGAGTCTCCTTTTGCAGCTTCTTAGTTGTACAACCTCTGCTGTTGATGTAGCTGAAGATTTGAGATGAATCTAAAAGACACAGCTTTACTTTAGTGCTTTGGGGAAGCGCAAGAGCTGAATGTCCGACATGATGTACTTTCAGAGGGACCTATTTGTCAGGAAATTCATGTGCGGCACTTTCTAAGGATTCTAAAGCCAAGCCAAATGGCTTGGAGTCCATCAGGTTTTGAAAATCCTGGCTGCTGTCTTTAAAATCACTCAGGGGATACAATAAAAAAGGCAAGCACGTTTAGCACACAGCGAAGACACAGCAGTCTGGCCTCATGCGAGTGTTACCTGCACATTCTGGGTTGTCTTCATTGAAATTGATTGCAAAATCATGAGAGACCTGCAGAGAAATGCAAAGAAGAGAAAAAGGCTGTAGTCAGAAAAATTATTCCTAGAGGACTTGCAGTTAAACCCCCTTTACATTATTCCTGTGTTAAACCAGAGACCTTGCAAGCTTCCAGCCACTAAATGTGAAATAGAATCCCTGCTGGAACTCCCCACAGGAATAAAGTAATGAAACTGGAATCACATTTGTCAATAACAATAAACCCAAGAAAAAAAATAGCACAAATTAAAGCCACCCAAGTACATGAGGAATCACATAAATACGGTGTCAGGATTGGGCTACCGATGCCAGGCACAGAAGACAGATCCATTGCTGAGCTTTAAATGCCACCTCTCCCTCGCTCAGCATCTTGGATTGCAGCAGAAAGCAGGCTGTGAGAGAGCACTGACAGTGGAAGCTCGGGCCCCTTTTGAATCCTGAACTCACTTGTGTGAACAGTTCCTCATTTGAAGGCCATGGGAGTACTGGGAAAATAAGTTATTCTCCAAAGAGATTACGGAAGTCACCTGGACCCACTCTGAAATGATAATGTAAGAGATCTAAGGGGTCTGAGCTGGTCAGGAAGTGACATTAGGGTGGGAGGAAATGAATACTCCGGTCTCTCTGTCTCTCTACATCTGGCTGTAATAAGATACTACAGAGCTATTTTTAAAGAGGAATGAATAAAAAAAGTTGCTGCTTTTCGACTAAAGCAATGTATGGTATCTTTAGTGGTCTGGGAAAGTAATACACAGCTTCTGTATGAACAACTAATGGAAGGCAATGGAAAAAGGTTTGTGGTTTCCCCTATCTGTCACTTAGAGATCTGCATCCACAGCACAAATCCGTTGGGACTGAAGCTTTCCTCAGACGCTCTTTTCTGGTTTTAAGGGTTGGTCTTGCCTGCATTTCTGTCCAGATTCCGTTTTGCCCCATTTGATCACCGAGAAGCCTTGATTCTTTTTAGTCTTAATTTTCCTGTTTTCCCTTAAATTGTCCTGAATGAGGCCCAACTTTTGTCTTCCAATTCACAAGGTGTATGTATATATACATATATATTTAAGCAGGCGATTTGTGAAATCTAAAGTTGAACTCAGGTATTTAATCCCAAATTCATGAAAGCATTTATATAGCTAACTCCAATGAGCATCTGAGACTTCATAGATGTCTGCAGGACCTTCAAAAGTACCAACAGTCCTAGTCATACGGAAAGCAACCTATTTACTCCCTGTACAATGGAACCTGGATTATTTGCAGAAAGAGATTTATTCGTTGGGTGATGCTGGTTTGTTTGCTAGTTTAGATGACTTGAGAGCACAGTATTGGGAAATGGTCTATGACTGATGGAACCGCAGATCAAATACATGATTGCATTGATGCTTCTGTAAAAGCAAAGTGGTATATGGTAAAATGGTAAACAAACAGTAAATGGGGCTGTTCAGCCTGGAGAAGAGAAGCTGCGTGGAGACCTCAGAGCAGCTTCCAGTGTCTGAAGGGGGCTACAAGGATGCTGGAGAGGGACTCTTCATCAGGGACTGTAGTGACAGGACAAGGGGTGATGGGTTCAAACTGAAACAGGGGAAGTTCAGGTTAGATCTAAGGCAGAAGCTCTTCCCTGTGAGGGTGCTGAGGCGCTGGCACAGGGTGCCCAGAGAAGCTGTGGCTGCCCCATCCCTGGCAGTGTTCAAGGCCAGGTTGGATGGGGCTTGGAGCAACCTGCTCTAGTGTGAGGTGTCCCTGCCTGTGACAGGGGGTTGGAACTGGATGATCTTAAGGTCCTTTCCAATCCAAACCATTCTGTGACTATGACTCTAAGTTGGCTAACTACTGCCAACTTAATTTCCCCCTCATATGCTGACTTTGCTCACACGGTGAAGCAAAGCATTACTTATTAAGAGGTTAAATGAAGCAGGATTTCTGTCATGATGGGAAAGTGAAGGAAAAACTCACTGAAGAGTCTGCAACCCTTCAGCCCAGCCAGGAAACTGGTATGTCTACACCAGGCAACGCTGCCTCTGTACAGAGGGTTTGATGTGGCCCATTCAGGCTACCCCACTTGAAAGAAAATGCAGGAAGTCACCTCCTGTGTTCCTTGCTGAGCAGGCACAGAAGAGCAGAGCTGTCAGCTACGCTTCAGAGGTGCTCCAGAGCCCTTTTGTCTGGCTGCTCTATGTGTCTCTTGGTACGCTCTGCCCAGCTGGTATCTGCCACTCTCATAACCAGCTGCAGGCCAAAGGTAATTGCAGCTGTCAAGAGCAATTATGTGAGTTCTCACTCATTATGATTTTGTTGTTGCTGAATAGCCTTTCTTCTTCCTTTAGACTCGCTGTATTTTATATTAGCTGTATCCCAGAGCAAGAAGGATGGCGATGCATGTTTATCACTGGTTCTCCCATGCCTCTTCAGTGATTTTATGTCTTTATTCCAAATGCATTTGACATTACAGCTAAAGGAGCATCACAGTTCTTTCCCAGAGCTATGAATACAGTATCTTAATTTCACGTGCAAGCAGGGGCTTGATGCTTTTGACGCTATACTTCCTTCAGGATTGCACTATGCAAACAATTTATGTGGTTCTGAGCTATGGCACCCAGGCCAGTATCTAAGGAAAATGCAGCTAACAGTTCAGGCCAAAAAGGAAAGCCCAAGCCTAGTTAAGTGTGCACAATGATCCAGAAATTAATACTGCCTGAGCAATGGCTGCTATCCACCCAAAGCAAGTGGCCTTCACTCATCGCCATCCTGATGCACCAAGAACAGTGTTAAAATGCATCCTGAAGGCAGGACAGGAAACACAGTGGATGTGCAGAAGTATTGGCTTGTTTCCTATGCTCTCTGAATGCTCTATCATGACTTAAACAAGATTTAAGTGTGATGTGAAGGAGAGAAGCTCTCTGAGCAGCTCCATGATGGTTCCCAAACAGGAAATCATCACCTGAGGCAAGCCAACATGACACAGCCCTCGTGCACGCTTAGAACCAATAAACTAGTGGGGAAAAGGGGGCAGAAGTGTGAACATCTGAGATGCTGAAGGCTGGGAAATCCTCAGGTGAAAGAAGACACTTGGCTGTTCAGCAGCAAGCATGTTTCTGTATAATCTACTAGGGTGGCTTGTATGAGGGATCAATCTAGCAGTCAGGAAACCAGGAATATGTCCAGTCACGCCAACACAGAATGACTGCTTTACTTTGTAAAGAACTGCAGACCGTGGTCTGCGGTGGATGTCAGCTTCACAGTAAGAACTGTCCTGACAAAACTGATTGTGTCATGGACCCTGGATTAAGTTTGGGATAGGTAGCTGACCCTCTGCTCAGCCCTCCTACTCTTAACATCAGTCCCTAAAATCTATCCATAAGAGGAAAGGAAAGAGAAATTCAGGACTGCAGAGGTGATCATCGTGCCAACCCTGGCATTACCTGGGTTGCTGCGCAGAACACCACTCAAACCCTCTAAGGACATTTACTTGCACTTGGCTGTGTATCAATCTTTTCCCTCTGCAGGACTCCAGATAAATTATTTAGCAGATACCATCATGGATATGGGATTAAATCACAGCTGTGCTGGAACTTCCTGCCCCAAACCCGTGATATTTGTCAGGTAATTTCTTCCAGCTTTTAACAAGCAAAGTAAGTAGCTCTACGATACATCATGATGCAGAGGACAGCAGTGTTCCTGAGGATACACCAACTAAGCAAAGAGTCTAAAAGACTTGTGCTAAGGCAGATTGTAAGTTTCTTTTTGCCACTGTACAACACCTCCATTGCCTGTACATACACAGTGACAAGCACCAGCATACAGAAAGGCAGCTGTTTGTCAATGTGATGACCTTTACAAGAATCAGAACCATACTTCCATGTGCTCATGACCAGGTTAGTAGAAAAGTCACCTTGATTTAACATAGCAGGTAACTTCCTTGCCTTGTATTGGAATGGAATGAGATTCAGTCTCATAGCATGGCCCTTGCTAAAGAGGTTTCTAATTAAGGCTGAAGGGAAAGAGGATTTCCAAATTCATGAGAATATTTGAGATGGAAAGCTTTTGGACTATGAAAGGGCATTTTATTTAAGTTGCATCAAAACTTGTTATAGAATCATACACTAATAGAATGGTTAGGGTTGAAAAGGAACTTAAGATCATATTGTTCTATTCTGGCCTTCACATTTTTGTTAAACCCCTTTTACTCTACATGAACTTCAATTTTTTTCCTATAAAAAGCTGCTTTGAAACCAAGTTTTTGATTCATTTTGATGCCTATGGATGCCTGAATTCTGAAAATCAGTGACCCTTTCTTCTAGATTGTTCAATCACAAAATTATAGAATCCCAGACTGGTTTGGGTTGGAAAGGACCTCAAGATCATCCAGTTCCAACCCTCTGCCTGTGTCAGCCAAGACTCTGTCCAACCTGGCCTTGAACACCGCCAGAGATGGGGCAGCCACAGCTTCTCTGGGCACCCTGTGCCAGCGCCTCAGCACCCTCACAGGGAAGAACTTCTGCCTTAGATCTAACCTGAACTTCCCCTGCTTCAGTTTAAACCGTTCCCCCTTATTGTGCCACTACAGTCCCTAATGAAGAGTCCCTCTCCAGCATCCCTGTAGGCCCCCTTAAACTAACCACCCTGTCCCAAATAGCTCCAGCTTTCCATAAACCTCGATGGTGATGGTCCTGGGACTACTTGACAAAATCTGACCAACTCAGGCATGTTTAGGAATGCTTTCTTACTAATTTAAGCCAAGGCTGTCAAAACTCCATGAACAACAGATGCATACAAGTGTAAATGCTGAGATGCGCAATGTTGAGCACTTACCTAGGAATAAATTGAACACTATTAAGCCACTGCCAGTCTGAAAATGAAATATGGGATGCCTGCATATTTTGCAGGAGCTTAGACACTAACATTTAAAGAACCATTGCTCAAAATCTGTTATTTTCAGAATGCTCATTAATCAAACAGTTTGGAAGCGGACAGCTTGCCATCTTTGGCTAAGACCACATTGTAGACATTTCTGCTTGGCCAAGCTTGGCCATTTGTTTTCCCTTCTACTTGATTTGTGGGCACGTTGTCCAGTTTTCATGTCTAAATTCAAGTTGATTGGATAAGATGACAAATTCTGCTTTTTTCCCTTGGTCTGTTACACGTCCTTCTGGTTTGCATATACTTTTTGCCTTCAAGCTCCTGGAAAGTGCAGGAATCAGTGCAGGAAAGACCACAGTGTTTTTCGAGTCCCTTACCTGTCCAGCAAACCAGACAGTGCAGCATCATAAAGATGCTGTCCTGTTTGTGTAACCGCAGTGAGGTTCAAACCAGCAACTCTTCCCAGCATAAGCACTGAAAGAAGCTTTCATTAAAGATGCAGAAATAACCAAGACTGTCTTAAAACAAACCGCAAGTTGTTTTTTACCTCCTCAGGTGTCAACCTGCAGTTCTTCTTTAGAAGACTGCCTTACTGGCAATACACCTGCCAAGGGGCTGTCACAACTCAAGCTTTCTTTTCATTTTAGCAGGAAGTTTTGTGCTGCTGTGTGGTTTTTCAGTTCCCCTGAGTTCTGCCCGCTAAGAAATAAGCCTTTGGTTCAGCTTTCTTTCCTCCTCTTCACTGTGAACTTCTGCAGCAGTGTCTGAGTCTGTATTATCTGCCACCTCTTCACTTTACATCAGGCTTCTCAGATACTTCTCGATGCAGAAAGGAAGTGATGGGTTGGAGACACTCCTGTGCAATAACCAACATGTTCTGCAAGTTTCATGTCATAGAAACTCAAGAGGGGAATATTGCTCTCTGAGGTTTACTTAGATCAAGGAGCAGGGTGATGTATTTGTCAGGGCTTGGGAAAAGAAGATTGTATTGCCGAGCATTAGATGAAAGATCTCTAGACTGATGACGAGCATTATATATGGCATTTCTTGCTTCCTTCACTCCCACAGGTTCCTTATGCCACTAAGAAACTGCTGTTTTTCTGCTAACAGATGAAGTGTTTCATTTGGAGCTGAGCTGAAGGAAAATAAAGTCAGCATAACATAGTGGTGTGCTCTTGAAATGGGAATTCTGTAGCAAGTGTGTATGAAAACATGATTTATAGGGGGATCAACCTCAAGAGGTTCATAAAGAGCCTGCAGAGGTGGATACTGATACCGTGCTGAAGTGCTAATGTATAATGGTGTGTATTTTTCCATGGGGAATAATAGTTGGCATAGCAAACGTTGCTTTTCTCGTAGCATGTAAAGAGATGTGACGAGAGTGGAATCTCATTAAACAGACAGGTAGATATCCTCCAGCATCTATCCCAGCCTATTAGTGGGAGCTCAAGACAGTATAAACCCAAGGCACTGGTTTGACAACAATGCAGATGGAGACCTTTCTCCTGTGTGGTGTAGCACGCCAAGGAGACCTTGGCAAGAAAATGCAGAGCTATGGCCAGCCTGAAAGCAGTGACTTTCAGCTGATCCTAAATAGCAATGTTAGCACTGATTCCTGATGGACAGTGAGTTACAGGCCTCATTTTTCTAAAGCTGGTGACCAAACATGACATAAATTAGACCTGAATCTACTCTGTCTACTGCTTTTATCAGGCTGCTTTCCTCTGGCCTTCCCTCACTGTGTTACTGCTATGCATACATACAGTGGTCAGCTTTCATTTAGACCTTTAAGGGAGCTATGTTGCTTAAGTTGTGTGGAGGCTCTCACGGTTACTTAGAAACCCTTGGCAGTGGGAGTCAGTTCTACAACCCCTGCAATTTGTTGTTACTGGAAGAAATGAAAGAGGAGCTGCTGGTGTGCAGAGGCCAATGTGCCGTGGGCAGGTTAGATCATCTCATGAGGACTGGAAGCTCAAAAGCAGACACCGAATTAAAATGAAAAGCTGATGAATCCACATGATGGGTACAGAACTTAGAGTTCTTATAATGATTCAACCGACATTTGAGGATGTGAACTATTAGTTGTGACACTGCTGCCATTTAAAACAAAAGATGTGTATGACCTGTAATACCTTTGACTGAAAACATCAGAAGAACATTTGAATAGCATGAGATCTGCAGCGGGGATGTTTTTGCAGCAGAAGGTAAGAAGGGGAGACAAGTTCAGTCTTTGTTGCTTTTAACTGTACCAGTTTCTTCCATATTTCCTATTCATCTTGTCTGTGTTCCACATGAAACGCCAACCACTGCTGGCTTTAAATTAACTTTCTGATACCTGCGTAGACTGAATTACTAAAGGACTTGCAGGTTTATTGGTTTTGATGCATTAAAGCATCATGATGAGGCTTCACTCTCTTAGAGGATGTATCTTTCAATTCAGAAGTGCAGCCAAGCCAAGCAGGAACATGCAAATGTTGATACAGCTTAAGAAGCCAGATACTTCTATGGACTGTGTAGAGTATCACAGGGAGGGATTAAACAATAGCACAGATGACTTAATTCCTCATTCAGTTCCATCTGGATGCTAGACACCAAGCTAATTATTTGTCCCCATGTCCAGCACAAAGCATGGACTCTAGGCCACTCACTGAACCACATCTTCCAAACCTGGGTTCTGCCAAAACAGGGCTCATGAGTCTTCAAAATATGCTTGGCAAGTTCTCTTACCAGACCAGCATCCATTAACAAAGCTCTGCCAAGCCCATGACGTATTCTGGATGTAACACAAGTCTAGCCTTGATTTCTGGTTTCAATGAGGTTATCACTGGGTGAGAAAGCCAGACAAATGGAAACAAGCAGTAGGAGCTGTTCCCCCTAACCCCTGTCCTGCACTGAACCATTTCTCGCTTATTTCGTGTCTCATACACCAAGGAAATAAGGAAATGTCATAAATGCACCTACTTTGTATTCCGGGGGTATCCTTGCTCCAAATCCAAAGGCTGGGAACATTTTGTCACTGGAAAAGAAAAAACCAAAAGCCAGGAGTTCCCACAGAGAAATGCATTTTGTTACAACCAGCACTTTTTCTCCTGTTAAGTATTCATCCAAAATGCAAAGCAGCACAACAGTACAGAAACGGCTTTTAAGTCTGGAGTGTTACATGGCAGACTGGAAAGGCATCAGCTCAGAGGAGGAGGAGTGTGTGCTGACCAGATGGGGGAGTGAAATGGGAGATTTTTCAGGTGAACTCCTCTTATTTTGGGGAAGTTACAATCATTTGGAGAATCCCGAGGGATCAAGATTTCTTGCGCTTCACCCACAAATGCAATAACAGGTCTGTGTTATGCACTCTTCTGGCTGCAGCATGAGAATGAGTTGTCTTAACAGCCTTGTAACCACATTTACTTCCTATAAATACGGATGTGCTCCCCAGCTCAGAAAACAGGTGTAGAGGAGACATGACTCTAATTACAAGTGTTGGCAAACTTGGGCTCTTACAGTTGTCCAGGTGCGGAAGAGACTTCCTAAAGCAGCTGAAAGAGACAATTCACACCCCAAACCTGCACGTTCTGTAAAGCTTGCCACCTGCATCTGTAGTAGTTCCACTAAAACATCAGATTGGTTTCATTAGGCACAGGTTGGCTGATAACCTAACCAATGCTGTGGCAGGGTCAGTTGGCTTTCAGACACTACAGTGAAGCTGTTCAACCCACGTTAGGTCTGTAGAGACAAAGATTCCCTAATTCAGAGAACCTGAAAACGTTGAGACTGTTGAAACCCCTTCAGAAACGCACTAATGTCTCACACAGCCCACGTGCTGTCAAGCTGCCTCTTCCCAGATGGCAAAGTGGAAAACAACAAGCTGTAAGGAATGTCTCGTCCCTGAGTCAGCAAAGCACTTGATCACACACTTGAGGTTAACAATTCCCCCAAGCATATGCTTAACTCTAAACACATCCTGAAGCCACTGAACTGTACTCCAATCAAACCCCTCAAAGGTTTACCCTGTTCTGCTTACAAAGGTTCCAGGGCCCTTGGAAAAGTTGAGTTCCTATTACCATTATTGGCACTTTCCAAAATTCCAAGAGAGGACAGCAGCTTCAGTGTTCTTTGTGTAGTTCAAGACATTGCCACTCCAAGTATCAACTGAGTAATTCGCTTCCCAGACATACTCAACAAAGATAATAGCACCCACTACAGCTGCTGGGTTATTCTGTCTGGTGTGAAGGGCACCATGGTATTTCTGATATAAGGTAAAGAAAAATGGAAGGGTTTAAAAGACAGCAGAAATAAGCAGGCTCCCCCATACCCACATTAGAGTGACCATGAGATACAGAGATATTGAGCAGCTCCTTGGGAAACAGTGCTGACTGACATCTGATGGTTTAGCTCTCACAGCTGTTGTCCTGCTACAAAATGAGCTGCTGCATAAATCTTGGGAGCACAATTCTGTGTACCACATATTGCACGGTGTGACAGTGAGTTTCTTCCTTTCCAAAGGAAGACTAACATCATTTGCATGGTAATTTGCATGTCAGAAACGAAGTAATTGCTGACATTTGATGCTAATGGCCTGCTGATGGACTTCTCTTGGATTCAAGGCTCCTGGAAGTGGGGAAGCCCTTATAAATAGATGTAGAGCTCCCTTAAAGGGCAAGAAAGAAGAGGCCATTAGAAAAGAATCCGAGGGGAGAAAAATCTTGTTTTACATCAATAATTAAGCATGGTTGAATTAGAAAATCAAACCCTGTGGCTCTGCAAGCTAACCGATTTTGGTCAAGAGCAAACAAAGACTACAGAAGAAATTTACTTAGGTAGAATGTAAGTGTCTAAATTCAATAAAGCAACCTAAAAACCTGATGCTGGCAGCAGCTCCCCAACCTGGGAGACGCCTAAACCCATACAGTGCATTTGTACTGCAATGTTTCTTGAGTGTAAACAAGTGTAGCACTCTCCTACCTGCAGCTCCATCTTGTGCTCTGCAGCAACTGAGAGGCAGCACCCAGAGAACCTTACCATCACAGTCAGGATACCTGCCTTTATATCTGAATCTCCTGTATCTCCTTGAGCAAGTGCTAGTTACTGCTGCTATTGCCTTGTGAAAGGGTAAAGCTTGATCATGTACACCCTCAAGATGGGATTCCATGTGGCTTCTTTTTAAAGGGAGAGCAGGGGTACCCTGGAGTGTGCTCCTGTGCTTAGTACCTTCTCTTGCCTCACTCGGGAGCTCCACACTCTCCTTAGGAAGCTCCTAAATTTTCCAGAATTTGGGTACTCTGGTATTTTGATTCAAGCTGCTGGGATCAAGAATTTAACTTCCATGTGCTCCCATGAAACCTTTAAGGTAAGAAGGGAACCTTTTGATTATCATAGAATCATAGAATGCTTTGGGTTGGAAAGGACCTTAGAATTGTCCACTTCCAACCCCCTGTCACAGGCAGGGACACCTCACACCAGACCAGATTGCTCCAAGCCCCATCCAACCTGGCCTTGAACACTGCCAGGGATGGGGCAGCCACAGCTGCTCTGGGCACCCTGTGCCAGCGCCTCAGCACCCTCACAGGGAAGAACTTCTGCCTTAGATCTAACCTGAACTTCCCCTGTTTCAGTTTGAACCCATCACCCCTTGTCCTATCACTGCAGTCCCTGAAGTCCCTCTCCAGCATCCTTGTAGCCTCCTTCAGGCACTGGAGGATGCTCTGAGGTATCACTCATGACATCCCACGTATAAAAAAGGTAAGTATGTTATTCCCTCACCACACCTTGTAACTTGTGTCTGACAAGAATAAACCAGAATTTTAATGCAAGCAATGCTTTGTCCATCACACAGAGCAAGGGTTTTAGCTCATACAAAGGTCTCACTCTTCAGGAAGTATGCAGTTTATTTTACAGAGTAACCCTCTCGAGTCTTCCCCTTCCTCCCTCACTTTGTCATATGAGAAAAATCCCAGCAGCTGAGCCCACTGCCCTCGTTCTGCTTATCCTGTACCACTGAGGCACATCAGGGGAAAAGCTGTGACCCAGAAGGGCAGCCAAGAACTCTCTGGCTTCCAGGACAATCCCTTATGGTACAGAGGCATGACTAGAGCTGTTCTACCAGACCCAGGGCTATCCTAGCAGCTTGCAGCACAAAGCAGAGCAGCTTCCCAGCTTCTGGAAGCTATGTTAAGGCTTAGGCCATCCAGGGACTGAAACTACAGTCAGAAAATGAAAAGAAGGTTTCCTCCTGACTCAAGGATAAATTGCATGCACCAGAGCTTCCAGCCCTGTTTCCTAACCAGACATTTTAGTAGGAAAGGGATCTGCTGTAATGACATTTCCTCCTTTGTAATTGAAACTCACTCAAAAGGAGAAAAGTGAGAACCAGTTTTCTTTTCCTTTGTGTTGTTTGCTCAAGGCACTTGGGCTTCATTTATACCAGGAAACAGGCCTGGGACCCTGGGTGCAGCACTGAGACATGACTATAGGCATGGTCTGTTAGCACTCTCCCAACTATACCTGTTAACACTGATATAGTGCTTGGTCCTGCCAACCAGCAGTCTCCAGATACTTTCCAGGACAGTGCTGGGGACAGCTGTGCTTGAGACCACTCCCAGATGGCACTTTGGGCACCACCAGTTTGTGCTGGGAGGAAGAAAGCTGAGATACAAGGACATGGGCAGTGTCACGCCCTTGGCCTCAGGCCACATCAGGTTTAAACCTAGACAGTCCTTGGCACATGCACCGTCCTGCTGGAGATAGATAGCTAAAGAGACAGGAGAGAGACACAGAAGTGGAAAACCAAGCTGGTTCTGTAAAACCTGGAATTTACAATGTCAGGTGAGTAAAAGAGGACCATGACTTGGCAGCATCTTTATTCACGTCCAGGTCACGTTTGATGTTCTTTGTTTTACACAGGTTACCTTGAAAACAAAAACTTGGCCTAATCTTCACAAAGCTGAAGAACCTGACGTGAAGATCAAGAAAGCTGAGGCATCAGGCTTTGACTTTCATACCTGGTTGTGTTAAGGCCATATGTACTCATGCAAGTGTGGATGCATATGGCTTCTGGTGCTTCTTCCAGTCAAACAGGCATGTATTACTGAAAGATACTAAAGACTGAGCAGACAGATCTAGGTTATACCCGAAGGATAAAATCAAGGAGGGGGTTCAGGTTCAGTGTTCATATTGGTAAATGTGAATTAACGCACACAGAAAGGGAAGTGTCAGGACTTCTGCACAGAAATGCAACCAGCTAAAGACCCTCAATAACCTCAACTATAATGTGATGTATAGGAGAAAATAAATTCCAAAAGTATCTCACATTATCCATCTGGAACATTGCTCAGTTTTAGTCACCCATCCTTCAAGCTAACTAGTGGGAACAGAGGAAGTGCAATGACAAATCAGTACATTAATAGGAGTGGAAGGGAGAGCTGTACTGCACAGACAGGAAAAGAGATGGATAGAGGCGATAGTAAGGCTTTGTACATTAGCACATTGATACCTTTTTCTGTTTCACTAGGAAGCCTGATGTAAGCGGAAGGCAAGAAATATGTTTCTAATAAAGGCACTGGTGCCCTTTGACATGTAGTGTCACTGAAAGCTGGAGTTCAGCTTTACTCTGAGAAAGATTTGCTAGTCCTAACAAGAAGGAGGCGAGTTCAGATAACACTGTCACTGAGTGAATTTAATTAGTCGAGACATTAGAGAGTCTCTTGGAGCTGCTGGTGTAGATGATGCTGGAGCTAGAGAGCCATGTATTCACCAGTGTGGCAATACCTGTATTCAGAAAGGGAAACACGAGCTGCCAGGACTGTGCTCTCTGAAAATGGGTTTCTTTTTTAAAATCTGAATGGGGAATCTAAATTCTTAATTGTATGGAGTAAATGTAGGAGGGAAATGAAGGCCTAAGTTATTCTACGCCATTTATTCATTCTGAAAGGTGAAGTGCTAGCTAGCCACTTACAACAGGTTGGTTGGGACTCATTTTACTGATGCTCATGTAAGCCCTTTGGTACGTAACTATAGAGATACTTACCTTTAAGCTCCTGAAGTCAGTCATCTATCCAAATGCAGCAATTGGTATAGATGCTACTGAACTGGCCTGGGAGAACCACAGCACGAAAACCTGCTCACTTCATGCTAGAGCAACACAGTACCTTTAGCAGTACTAATGATGCAGTGAATGGGGGAAAAGAAGCATGGTGTGGGGAGAAAGAACCCATTTTTAGTTTCACATGATCAAGAGTCTGAAGTTTACAGCTCTCTGAAATTCTTTCAAGGAATACACCTGACTAGAATCCCTGGATATTGAGCTGTCACTTGTAATTTTGATTTTGGGTCAGAATTACCAGGGGGATGTTTCTAAAGTCCTATGCTGGATGCAGCAAAATCAATTCCTACGCCTTTCACTTTTAATTCCAATCTTAAAAGAATAAACTGTGGATCTGCTCTGCTCCACATACTTTTCCCGGGATGAAATCTGATGTTTTTCCTCTGTTAGAAAGAAATTTCAAATTGCCAAAATAAAAGGGATTTTTGTGTCTGTTACACATGTAATTGAATAATGCGTGAATGAGAGGAGGGGGAGAAGAAAGGGGAGGGAACAAAGAAGGAGGAGGAAGGAAAGCAGAGAGAGGATGGGGAAAGGAAAAGAAGTAAACAGCAAATGCCACAGCCAAAATAGAGTTATCTCTAAACTCAATTAAAATTGTAATCTTTCATGTTCAGGGAGCAAAGTGGAAGAATATGAGCTGAATTAAGTGTTTCTTTTCTAAAGCAGATGAATGAATCATGTTCCTGAGTGTATTATTTAGTACTTATCTGAGAAGGGCTTGATGCCACTAAATTCTGAATCATAACAGCTTACAGGGCTTAGCAGCACTTCCAAAGAAAACACAGAAATCACTTGAAATATTTAAACATTTTCAGTTCCTGCTTTGCAAGCAGAGCTGGGTAAATAAAGGATATGAGCTACATGATGATATAAAAGTAAGTGGAAGGGACCAGAGCCCATCCGCTTCACCCCCTGCACTCCTGCAACCTGTGCTCCTCCAGGACAGGATGGGGTAGAGCCAGGCTGTGGTCCAGCTCTCAGCCTGCCCCAGTCAGAGTCAGAAAGGCTGCAAGAGTTCACCATCAGCAGTGTTTTCTCCCCCCTACCCCAATCTGTATTCTTGTCTGGGGGACCATTATGCTGGTCCCATGCTTTCACTGTGTGGTCTGATGCAACCACATCTCTGGTTTTGGCCAGGGTACTGTGTGTTTAATCAAACCTGCACTGTACCTAACAAGGCTTGGCATCCAGTCCATAATGCACAGTGATTTTTAATGGAGCAGCAAGAATGAACCGATTATCGTACATCTTGTTCACAAGAGAGAGCTGGGAGCATGCAAATCAATGGTAGATCACTGCAACAGCTACAGTGTTTGGTCTGTCACAATCAGAGACACTACACAATCATGTGCAAAATCCTGGCATCAAAATTAATTTGCTATCTTTAATTACAGCTCTTAATCACCTATGGAGAGCTGGAATCTGCTGAGTACTGAGAAACAAATACTGTCATGTAATTGGGACTCAAGAATATGAGGGAATACCTGTCTCACCTGCGAGGGAATAGGTAATGAAGCAGGGGAATACAAATTCCTTGAAGCTAACCACTGAAAGGCATCAACTCATGAAATAACTAACAAAGCCAAATCAAGGCACAACGGATTTAAACTTCCCCTTGCTAACATTGGAAAGAATGGCAGAAGAAGGTCTGCAGGGTAAAAATACCAAGCGAACTCAGAAATCCCTAGACTGGGGAAAAGTAAATACCCACAGAAAACAAAAAGTCATCAGAACCCGAGGGGAGAGTAGGTAAAGCAAAATGAAATGGCAGTGAGATACATCACTGGCTAGCAGGCTAGCCTAATAAAATGGCACACTCAGAAAAGCGAGGCAAAATGTCAAGCTTCCCTGCAAAATGACAAATAAAATTGCAGTGACCTGATTTATACCTACATGAATGACTCAATTCAGTAGAAAGTATCTTGAAAAAGAAATAGGACTTTGTTAGGTAAGAATAAACTAGGGAAGGGGATGCTGTGAGATGCTACAGAGATCTGTATTTAACTTCTCAAACCAGACACCAGACAGTCCCGTGTCTGTTAAGGGGCTGCACATCTGTCCCTCTACCTCCCAAAATCTTAACTCTGCAGTGAACTGGCATGTCTGTGGGATCATGTATGGGAAATCATATGGGATGATCCTGTGGGATCACCACTGAAAAGGTCATTCTCACACAGACTGTAATCTCAGATGTCTAAAACTTGACATGACTTGAAGATGACACTGCAGGCAGCAGGTTGAAGGACTCCATCACGTAAGGTGCAGATTGTGAAGAGCAAGCCAAACAGTGGTGAAACTGCTGAAACGCAAGTGTTTCAGGTTTCAGGGTGGACTGCAGTAAGCAACCACAAGCACAAAAGCTGTGCTATGTACACACATAATTTTGTCCTTTTTTGTGACTTACAGTGGGAAGAGTTTGGGTCAGAGACCTTCCTCTGCAACAATGTTCTATCAGAAAATACCTATAAGGGGTGTGCTGGGAAGAGGGGAATACAGGACTATGTTGGCATATGTATGCAGGGAGGTGCCGGGAGAGGAATTTCTCATCAAATACTCTCAAGACACAAATGAGCTTTCTAGGATGCGCAGGATAAAACTGTTATAATAGAGATTATGTTGTGATTTAATGTGACCAAATGAGCTGTTGAGGTAATTTTACCAAAATCAAAATGACATTAAGTCAAAACACAGAACACTATCAAAACAAGTTAGAGCAAAATCGCAAGTGAAATATACTGATGATTAAATATGCAGGCAGGCATTACTGAATACGCAGGAGGAAATGGGGGACTGCCCTCCTCTGTTCATCTGATGATTTGGAATGTCAGATCAAGGTTAATTTCACAAGGATTTGGAGGGGATAGTAAGACAGTAAATGAAACTTAACTTGCAAGAGCTGCCTACTCTTAACTGAGAGCAATGTGACTGTTAAGGTCAAGTCAGGCAAAAGGTGTTTCCTTTCTGTAAAGGAGGAAATGTGCATGAGAAGATTTAAAACATGGTGTTCATTTACTCAACAGATGGGTTTCCAAACGGAATTAAGTTGCTTCTCAGCTATATGGTAACATAATGATGTGGATGACTAGAACAGTTGTATCCTTAACAGCGCACGGAGGAAATCCATGCTTCTGCAGTTGCGACAATGGTTGTGTTGACTAAAGATGTACCTGATCAGTATCAGATGGCACCAGTGAAAATGGCAAAATAAATTGCTATCTCCTTACTTATTAATACTTACTTATTTACACAGATGTCTAGTCTCTACAGCAGTTGGTGGCATGCAGTTTCACACAAAGCTTGTAGGGTTTTATACTTCAAATACTTCTCTTCAGAAAGAAACACTGACAGAGAAATCTCAATGGTACCAGTCTGCACAGCCCCAGAGAAGTGTTAACTCCTGCACAGAACAAAGCTTTTCCCCAGGGGAGATTTCAGGCTGAATTGAGACACAGTAAAGGCTGCACAGAAAAGCCACACAGAAGGTTCAGATTTTGATGGATGTACTAGCTGACAAAATAAAGCAGGTGTCTGAAAAGTATGTGGAGGAAGCAGTGGTTTTGCTAAGAAACTTCAAATAGATTGCTTGTGACTGACACACTGACATAGGAACTGAGTTCCTGGAACAAGAGGCAGCACAAACAGCAAACAAAGATGTGCAGTCCTCAACGTAAGGACATGGAGCTGTTGGAGCAAGTCCAGAGGAGGCCACAAGGATGGTCAGAGGCTGGAGCACCTCTCATACAAAGACAGGCTGAGAACATTGGGGCTGTTCAGCCTGGAGAAGAGAAGCTGCGTGGAGACATCGGAGCAGCTTCCAGTGTCTGAAGGGGGCTACAAGGATGCTGGAGAGGGATGCTTCATCAGGGACCATAGCAATAGGACAAGGGGTGATGGGTTCAAACTGAAACAGGGGAAGTTCAGGTTAGATATAAGGAGGAAGTTCTTCCCTGTGAGGGTGCTGAGGCGCTGGCACAGGGTGCCCAGAGAAGTGGTGAATGCCCCATCTCTGGCAGTGTTCAAGGCCAGGTTGGATGGGGCTTGGATGACATGGTCTAGCGTGAGATGTTCCTGCCCAAGGCAGGCGGTTGGAACTGGATGATCTTAAGGTCCTTTCCAACCCAAACCAGTCTGGAAGTCTACGATTCTATGAAAACTTGGTAAGGGAAAAGGCAGAGCTGTAAGAATTGACAGTATCTGTCCAGATAAAGGGCCTGAGATATATAGAAAAGCAACTGGTATGAAGTCACCTACCCAACACAGTTGTTGTACTAGACTAATACTCCTGTACTGATTCTTGGTCTAAAAAGTGGTGACTGTAGAGACTCCTGTGTGGCAGCAGTCTGCAAATAGAGGTTCTGCAAAAGTAAATACTAAATATGTATATGTACACATGATGTAATCGTGCCAGCCCGGGTCCTCAGCAGTTCAATCCAGGGACTTTCAACCCAGTTTGGTGACTGGAAGTATTATGAATTCCTTTCTACCAATGCAGTTCTAGTCCTGGGTTTTCCAAACACTTCAGAGTATCTTTACCCACACCTGACATTAACAAACATAAATGACAAGTGTTTCTATATAGGTACTTATTTTTCTTCTGTTGTATGTTTATGCAAGTTTGGTCCTGTTTAAGCACTAAATGGAAAAATTCATGTCTTTTTCCCCATGGGCTTTTAAACTTATTTGGAGATGCTGATCAGCTTTTTTGCTTGACAGACTCCAGAAAGGTTGTTTCTGTAATTAAAGTGATAAAGAGAGATGCTTAATAATTAAGCCTACTTTTCTTTACTGATCTGCATGGGTAGACTAAATTTCAACATCGGGATTTGATGAAATATTTAATATCACATATATTCTGGGCATCATTCTTTCACCCCAGTCTTAGTGAACTATTTGTTATGATTATACTACTCTCTCAACCTAAGCAAGTTTCTGCTTTTCCCCTTGTGTCTGGCAAAATTACCTCCAGGTATTTAATTCAGATCCCTCCAGCCAAGGGAACTCTCTGAGTCTTCATCCACAAACCCAGCCATAGCTTCAGCTTGAATAACCTGTTAAGTAATTCTTGGGGATGAGGCTCTGATGAATATAGCAGGCTGCAAGACGTAAACTTTGGGATCTGTTTTCCACCTAAAGCCTCAATCCAAAAATCAGCAGGTAGGCACAAACTGATCTTTGTATCTGGGACCAACTGCACTGATTTATGTATGACTTCCGTAACATATACTGCACTCGGCATACCTTACCTTCTTTCCCCTGCCTGACTGCCCTCTGCTGGGTATGTCAGGACATGTGTTTCTGGGACATGGATCTTTCAACTGACTTAGTTTTTCCCCTTAGATATACGCTGAAAGGGATGTGCTGGACTGGGAACCCCGGCCTTTTATTTTCTCCCTTCATTTTTAGCCTTGTTAGTTTTTAAGTGCTCCTTATTGAATGAGCAAAGGAAGGTTTTAGATACGGTTTCAATCAAGTGAACGTACTTGCTCGGGCCTAAAACAGGGAAGAAGAAATCATACTGAGGAATTTCTGCATCTAGTCAGTTACTGAATCAATCCATTGACTGCAGAAGCTGATGCTGGAACTCAGAATGACTTCAGGACTTTGGTGGAATGTGGCCCAGTTTTCAAACATTCACTCCTAAGTATTTTACAGAGCTCAGTGCAGAAATGCTTTCTGTGCTTTGCAGCAATAATGTACTCTTTGCTTATTAGGAGCCTTTGGGGATGTTGCTAGATAAGTGTGTTTTACACAAGCAGTTTACTTAACAGATGATCTCAGTGTGAGTATCAGCTCCTTGACTATTTAGAGTTAAGGAAGCTATTGCCTAAATGAGAAAGGACATTAGTGTCAGGAAACAGATAAGAGTTTCTCTTCCATGTGTTTCAAGGGCTCTTGGAAATAAAACAAAAATCCACAGTCACTTGAAGAGTGAATGGACACAGAGATTTCAAATCATTAGGAAATAATTCTTGAATACAAACATAATGAAGCTCAATTTTAGGACATAATTTTACAGAGGTATGTAGAATCATGAGCTGAGTGATTCTGATCTACATAGACCAGAACAGGGATGGCCCGTCAAGAAGGGGAAGTTCCACAAATAATAATGCAGCAAAAGCTTTAAAGTATTTGATAAATGATACATCTAACCTTCGTCTTTTTCAAGGTACGAGTAATGATTTGACCACATAAAAGCTGATTCTCACGCATTTGTGAGCGCTTTTTATTAAGCCAGGGCTGAACTCTGACTGTATGCAAGTATAGAACTGTGTAAAAATTAATCATAAAGATCATCCAGGAGGCACTGAACATTTGAGTGTGGGGCAGACACTTATTAATAAAGTTCAAAGTCAGTAAAACTCTTAACTCCATCTCAGTACCATCTATATTTTGTATAATACTTCAGTGTTTGCTTAAGTCAGGGTGAATTCAATGGGATTAGATAATAAACTTTAGTGTCCTGCTGAATAAGAACAGAGGTTTTAATGCAAAGATAAATATTTAATGTAATATAATGAGATCCTTAATAAGCAGAAGAGAAAGGAAAGCTACTAACTGCAGAAATCAGATCTCAAACTGAGGAGCAGATTGGCAAGTCTTGCCAGACTTACAATATCATCATTAAAGCCTGTAATAAAGTAAGATCAGCATGGAAGTATGGCTTTAGCATTGTGTGCAGGTAACACCATTTATCCTTATAAACAAACTATTTACATTTCTTTGCCAGAGAGAGCAATCACTGCAGAAGGAAAGATGAGCTACAGGAAAGAGTCTTGTCAATGGGCATGTATACGTGCTGAGGGCACATCCCGCTGCAGACGTGTTCTTCCCCGCTGTTACTCATCCTCCCACAGAGCTTCCACATCCCTGCCAAATGCCTCTGTTTCCTTTTGATGGAAGCCAGGATGTGTGAAGGGGAAAGGAGAAGAGGTAGGACAGGTAATGTCCAGACCATGGTGAGAGGAAATGTTCCCTTATTCCCAAGTTTAGCTACAGGATTCTCTGGCACAGAGAGCTAGGTGTAACACCGTCCGCCTTAAGTATACTTGCTAACTCACTGTTCACAACAAGGATTAGGGGATATACACCCATTTGGTAGTGATTGGACTTGATGATCTTGAAGGTATTTATACCCTAGTTGATTCTATGACTTGATTCTAACTGATTTTTCAGGATCCTTGCTAGGCTGATATTTGCTGGTCATCAGAAACACCGGATTTGACTTCTGATCCAAAGAACTCAATATTGAAATTACTGAGGTAAAGAATTAATAAGGAATGATACCGAAACAGATCCTTTTAATATTAAACACTTCAGTACCTAATGATTTTTCACCATTTCCATCTGTTTCTTCATGATACAAAAAGGTGGAGTAGACTTGCTCAATTTCAAGGTAAAATTCTATCGAGTGATGTAATTCTTAATAAAAAAGAAAGCTTGTGGAAAGGTTTCAATGGAAATATATATGACTATGTATGTATTTTATATATACACATATATATAATATGCTTCATGAGGCCATGTTTAAACATTCACGAGTCATTTATCCTTTAGATATCTTTTACCATTTTAGAGCCTAGTTCTGTAAAGTAATGAATGTTTCTCCTTCCTTTATGATCCATTGCTGCTGTTGCTTAGCCACTGATTATATCACACACAAACTTTATCTTCTCTCTTACGACAAATGTTATAGCCTGAAACAATTGCACCATATAGATAAAGCATTAAGAGTTTTGTGCAGGTGAAGAGCTCTTCCATTTCCCATACCACGATCAGATTGGCCTATTCCTACAGGACTGCAGCACTTCTACAATGAGAATAATAACCACCCTCTATTTCTCATTCTCTGACTATTGCTGATGAAAGAATGAATTGCATTCTTTCACACTTCACTATACAGAACGGAGCTGTTCATTTAACTGTTTCAGGAATCTCTGAACCATACAGATAAATGGGCTTGTGGATGAGCAGGGATTGTTCCACTGTATCAGAGGATGTGAGCAGCACTTAATTTGGAGCACTGATTACTTACAGATACATTATGCTAGGCTGATACATACAGAAACCTAGATGATGAGAAGATTTTGATTGACTGGCAGAGCTAACTAGGCTATATCAAAGAAAATGTCGGATGTTGAGTGTAGTTGCTCTCTATATTACTTGCCAATCCAATTCCTCCCAAATTACAAATACATTTGAATGTATCTAATTACAGCAGTATTTTAAGTAATAGCCACAGGCTTCCTCTGCCCCTAAATATTCAGAGCAGTCTTTACTTTTGTAAGTGTAGCAAAAGTACTACTGGAATGCAAAACGCACTGCAAACAACAGATATTACTTCATTTCAACTATTCTTTCCTTTGATGTAATACATTAATCCCGAGACCCAAAGAAAACCACTCCATTTTCCTTAATTTGGATTGAAATCAGGCAGTTTTGCCTATTTGAGATAACTGGTGGGCACAAACCATACAACTCCAGTAAGAGCAACGCCATCTTTGTGGTCTCGTATTTTTATCTTATTGAAGTCTTGCCCCTGTGCAAATGATGACACTGTGGCTCTAAACCTCTTAACAGCCCTTACGCTCAACAGGTCCCTCTCTTATCTCTTCTGCCTGATCTTAACCTGGAAACAGCAATCCTACTCCAGTACCTGAAGCACAACTGGCCTCACTGGAGCAGTTATGGACCTGTGCCACATTTCACGTTCTTAACTGAATTTGAAACTCTCTTTTAAGCTGTATCTACAGAAGATTTGCTTTATATATAGGTTGTTTATGCTTGTGTGTCGCAAGGCTGTCACTAAACAGAACTACACAGGACCTGTAGATTATTTTCTGTCAAGGTTTGCTCTTCTTCATTTCCCCTTCAGAGAACTTACAGCTCTCATTTCCAGCTTGCTGGATTCAAACCTGCAAGTCCAGAGAAAAGGTCCTCACTTCACATTTCACTCAGAAAGCACTGACCATGTTGAATCCACTGCCCATGGGAATATATTTACAGTGTCACAACTTGAGAGCACGTACGGGCCAAACACGTGCCACAAAGATGACATTTCCCCTGGGAAAAGGAATTCTGGCTTCTGTTCAGCCCTAGTTCATAGCTCATACAACCTTATTTGCACTGATGAGCATCAATAGGCTTTTCTCAGCACAATAGATCTGGATGATGCTGATGATTTCATTTGAAAAATGACTGGCCATGATTGTTTGAGATGATTGGTATATGCTATATTGAGAGAAGAATCCTGATTTGGGCTTCATATCCCATACACTAGGGACTGCATCATTTTCTTACAAAATATACCTCATGATAAAAGAATCTATGTGCATAAACCAGCCCTTTTTATTCCTTTCCCTATTCTAAAGTGAATTAATCCTCTGAATTACTGCTAGTAATTATTACATTACTGGATAATCACCGAGGAGTTATCAACTCACAATAAAATATTCATTTTCTCAGACTCACTAAGTTTGACAATCAAATTCTTATAGAAATTAGATCAGGGCCGTATTTTCCTCATTCTTCTTTAAGAAGACATTTCATTACCATGCAAATGGAAGTGCCTCTGAGCAGGCTAATAGGTATACGTGACATGTAACATGCAAACCAGGGTATTAAGTCACTCCACAATGTACACAGAAAGTATAATTCAGATGTGACTGGAAGTCCCATCGGTTTCGTGAGCTCTGCTATTTACACAAGGCAAAGTGGTGGGTGGATGACTACTGCATGTGCAAAGGCTAGAAAGAGTAATTGCATGAGATACTCTGCCTCATCCACAAAGAACAAACACTGAAAGGAAATGCACTTGGTAATTACATTAATAATGGGCAATTAATTTGACAGAAGCAAGCAGCCTCTTTGGAAATACATAATGTAATCAAAGCATATGTGGCCCAATTACTTGCATTTGTTTTCTTATTTAAAGGCATGCTGTGTGCACACACTACCACTAACTTTTAATACTTATTCTAGAAGAGACTGTAATATTCAACAGGCCAGGAGAACGCTGAAAAAGACCACATGTTTACTACTAAGAACAGACATGGACACTGAGCAGTTTAGGCAACTAAAGATTCACCTTCAAACCCAACATCTCAGGAACGTGTTTGTGTGGGGACGGCACAGAACCAGACTCCCACCTGTATCAGAAAGGATGCTATCAGCATCTGCAAAGCAGGCTTCAAGTTTAACACACTTGAAAAATCAACTCAAGCATGCAATTTTGGCATGTGAATACAAACCTGAAACTTAACAAACAACAGCCAAACAGCCAAGAACTGGGATTTTCATTACCATGAAGCTAATCTAAACCCATTATCACTCTCAAAAGTATGTTAAGGCAGACTGATCTTTCTGACATGCAGCTGTTTCTCTTAAGTGACTCAACATGGAGCTACTGGCAGCAGGCAGTCATTGGTTTCACACCATGAAAACACTTTCTAAAGACAATTCTGTTATCAAATGGGGTTATTTACCTGTCATAGTCTTGGCAAATCTCCCCAACAGCTACCAACGCTTTCAAGTACTCATTGGGTTGATAGGGGTGGATGTAGTGCAGTGAGCAGCTGTTCCTAGGATCACCATTTGATGCAGTGAAATCTATAGCTACCTGGAAAAGAAGAAAAGACAATGTGTTGTGGAGCTCCTCTGGGCCTAAGTATACCCACACCAACCATGTATCTTTACCAGAAAAGGTCTCTGACTGCCTTAAAGGTAATTTTATGGTGTGCTTCATCCAATTTTGATCAGGACAGCATTGATAAATATACTGAAAAGTAAAGGACAGCTTATCTAATATAAAATGGCATAGACGGGCAAAAATTAACTGCATTATTATTCCATGTGGTAAATTATGTTCTAATACAAATGAATGAAAACAACTATCTTTAGGTTCTCATGCTTAATTAAACTATTCCAGGTCAGGTGATGTTCAGGACATAAAAGCTTTGCAGCGAAAATGCCCTGAGAGAGTTAGAAGTCCTACTAAAACCATAAATCAGAACATCTTTGCTATTTTAAGCCTTATTGCGTCTGTAGTAATAGTAGTAGATACTGCTTGCTTCTTTGGGGTTGTACATCTAAGTATTAAATAACAAACCCTCCCAATTTCATAGATGATAGCAAGCTTAAAGGTGAGCTGCAGGGTAAAACTGACTCCTGCACAGATTACTGTGTTGAAAAGGTTTACAGAAGATTGAGGGAAGTATTCAACGTGAAAGCAAACATTAATGAATCCTCTTAAAATTCATTTCTCCGTATTAAAATGCTCTATATACTTCTCACAGAAGATATACTCTGGCATGCATCCTTCTGTGATATGACTGTCATGGACCAGAAAGCCCTCTTCTGAATTTGCGATACCACCTTCTAGGAGTTCCTAAAGGAAGCACAAAGAAACCCAAAGGGTTTCATGAAGGGCACAAAGCTATTTATAAACTTCCTTATGACTTTGTCTAATGTCTTCCTCGAAAAATCCCCATTATACCTGGACATTCAATAGCCAAATGCACAGAGTTCAGTTTTCTAGTGCAGTTGACAGCTAAGGGCATTGCTGAAGGCTGCAAAAAGAACTCTGAAGTCCCAGCTTGCCCCTGCATATGTGCAGCTTCCCCAGCTGCAGCTTCTGATTGGCACAGGAAGATTATTTTATGCAGCTATAAAATGAAAACGGAACATGGAATTTTGATTTTCCCTTAAAAAAAGGAAACAAACGAAACAGTCCTCTGGAAACTGACTTCGTCTTGCTAAAAACTAAAAGGGAAAAACAGAATCACAGAATAGTTAGGGCTGGAAAAGACCTTAAGATCATCCAGTTCCAACCCCCCTGCCATGGGCAGGGACACCTCACACTAAACCATATCACCCAAGGCCTCGTCCAACCTGGTCTTGAACACTGCCAATCATCCTGTGTCAACCCAACATGGCTTTTCCCCACTGTTCCTGGTTTTCCACCTCGAACTCTGAAACTGAAGAGAAGCATTTTTCACAGGGCTCTGGTTAGCTTGGAAATCCCTTCATCACCTTGATGAACTATGAACCTCACCACATTTCAGTCAGGAGACAGGAGCTTGATTTGGCTTGCAAATAAGTCTTTCAGCTCTGTTTCCCTACTCACTGCTCATGCACTGAAGCAGAGAGCCTGTTTTCCACATCAATCTTTCCTCCCCAAATGACAGCTTGATTGAACATGAGTAAATCAACGGGAAAGCTCTCCTGTTCTCCCTTGCATGCATGTACGTAAGAAAGCAAGCAGTGGTTTGTGAAACCTAAGCTAAATCCACAGACACTTGTATGGATTAGCTTAGTTTTGGGACACTTCCTAACAAATCTTAGCCAAGGTGTGCATGCTGTCTTAAAAGGATGCATATTTCTTCCTTCATGGCTGTTAGCCAGGGCTAAATGCTTTTGATCTGACACCAAGAGAACAGTGTAGGTATAAGAAGCAGGTTTCATGAGCTTGAAGAAACATCTGTGGCTTGGGTTTGGGAAAGGAAAAGCTCTCCTCAGAACAAGCTTCCTCTTTGGAAATGGTCCTTGTAGTCAAGATCTGCTGAAAGGCAAAAAAAATGCCCTCATTTCCTATGACAAAGCCTTTATGAATATTTGTTCTTGGATGCAGCGTGCTGGAATTTATCCAAATCTCTGTGTGACTCCCAAAGGGAGGTCTTTCATGAAAGATGACTGCTGTTACTTGCCACGATTCCAAAACAACAAGGCAGAGCTCTGCTCTTCTACATTAACTAGCAGTACCAAGGCCTTGTGCAAATACATAAGGTAAGGATTTCTAAACCCTAAGTTAACGTATCACAGGAGTTAGGCTAATATCACAAGCGAGCTAATCTTGTAGGCAGCAAAGTAGGAATCTTTCTTACAGTGTGTACATTTGATTTTTATCAGTTTATCTTTAAATGTATCAGTTCCAATGTACCAGTCATCTTCCTACAGCTAAATAAGAACATAACATAGCAATAACTACATTCTTAGTGCTTCTTTTTTTCCCCTCAGCCCCGTAAAGTGGTGATTTTCATTGCACTGAAAACATCCTACATAGCTTGGACCTCCTGCTAGATCTGTCAGCAATGAATCAGCCTGCCCAATACCGTGACCTGCCTGAGAGAGAATCTTTCCAACATATCTTTCTATTACAGTTCCTTTTGTGCATGTTACACATCCTTTCTGCTGTATTTCCTAGAGTGATGAAAATGTCTTCTGACTACAGACCCCTCTGCACTGCCAACTTCTGAACATTTCTTCTGCAGCAGGGAACACTGATAAGAGATACAGGGCCTTGCAATAAGCAGTGCTTAAAAATAGCGTACTGGAATCAGCACTATTGATCTCTATAGATGAAAGCTTCCTAATAAATGGTTTTAAAGTGAAGGAAAAGTTTACTTTCCTTTTGCAGAGATGTTCTTTCTAACTACAGACTACACTAGATGTACAAAGCATCCCAAGAACACACAGCATGATGTTACCAAAGCTTTCATTAGTGCCTTAAATTACCAGGTACATCATACTACAGCTTTTTGTTACCAAATGGATGCCTAGCATCCCAGTTTCCCTCCCTCAGCAAGTGCCCTTTCAAATCACAGTTGTATCGTACTGCCTGTACACAGCATGAACTCAATAGCAATGTCATTAGTATGAAGACAACAATACACACACAAGGAGACATGTTTCAAACAATTCCAGATCTATTCCAGTTAAAAGAAATGGAAATCTGGGAAGGTGGAAGGAATAGGCCTCCTCTATTCAGTGGTCTGAATTAACCAGATTATGACTTTGTGAAAGGGAGGTTATATGATGTGTGCAGAAAGCACGGCAGCATTGAATATCCCCTGCAGGCTGCAACCTTTTGCTTCAGTGGCCACTGGAAAATCTCTGCTATGTTTCTGGAAACAGCAACACATCATACAACCAATCCATGCTATCATCACTGGGGACTGGTGCAACTGAAGCAGGAGGAAGTAAAATATGGAGAGAGCCAGCTTGTGATAATCTTTAAGTAGAAACCACTATGTTGTGCATGAACAGAGCTACAGGCACAGAGACATCCACAGCGGCTTGCCCTGAAACCATGTAGGTTGAAAACTGATAGTGCTGAGTTTACACAATAGTGTAGCTGGTGGGTTTACCATTGAGGGCAGCAGTTAACTGAGGGCTCTCTGTGGTTCACAATACAATGGATTTTTCATTTCCTTTAAGTACTCACTGCCTGTCCTTGCAGATGAGTTTACCCAAGTTTCCTACTGTCAATGGTTTTGTTTCACTTCAGCAAAATGGAATGTTGAAATAGTAAAATACAGCAGAAGCAATACTATCCATTTTAACCCATCCTAACACTGCAGTTTTCAACCTGTGGTTCACAACCTACTAGCAGGAAATATGCAACAAGTAAATAAAAGGCAAGCAAATTGCCATGACCCTTCAGTGCACTGTGTAATAAAGATGAGTTTGAAAAGCACCACTGTAACATCAGAATATGTATATCCCCAGACACCTTCTAATGGTCCTGTGCTTGAGCTAGAGTTGTGAGAAATGTATATTAACCAGCCTTTGCATTTGCTTAAGTGCCTTTCCCAATAAAAAATTGCTTTTAGATATTAAAGGTATTACTGCCTTTCTGCGGATGACCTTGAACACATCAGATAACTGAGTGCTTCCAGTCATATATTTAGGGAGGAAATGTCAGGAAAGATAAATTAAAGGGGTTTCCAGGGACTGGTGAGTTTCAGATTTGGAAGAGAAATGGGCATTGCAGGCATGAAGAAGCTGGGGGTAAAGTGGAGAGGTAATTACACAAGCTGCTTTGCTTGAGAGAAGACAACCACAAAGACCTTTGTCCACTACAGCAGGTATTTCCGGCAACACCCAAACCAGGGTCCTCAGTTCTGGGTGTTCTCCAGTGAGTCTGCGGGCTGCACTGGCAAAGTGCATGTCCTACACCTCAAAAAGTGGATCTGTATAGAAGATGACAATCCACTTCCTCCTACAGCTGCTGGAACGAGGGACAACAAAAAAAGCTTCCCGTTTTTGTCAAATCTTTTTGGAAAATGAAGGCCTGTCTGGAAAAATTGAAATGGAACATTTCAGTAGCATCCGATGTTTGATACGTGATACGTGGGAGCAGCAACAGGGCAAGGTGCTACAGGACAAGAAAAGATCTCCAGAAGAAGAATATTACCTTGGAGCATTAGATTTTACCCCTGTAATTGGGATATACCAGACAGGAACTGAGCCCAAATACATGTATGAAAAATACTATTACATTATGATTATTTGGAAATACAAAATATTGTATTTCTATTTATAGGGAGCTCCACAAATCATTTTATCCCCTGTTCCTTGAACTTAATAGCTTCCGAATTTGCTCTGAATTACAACTGTGACCCCTTGTAGCACCATCTTACTGTTGGTAGCTATGGTTGAGGTACAAAACATCAGCATGACTGACACAGAGAGGTCCCTGACTGGACTGTCTCTCTCTCTCTGTGACTTTCTGTATGGCACTGTTAGAGGGTAAACAACTTACTTTAATAGAGGACTCATTCTGGAAAGGAAGGCTGGCCCACAGGACTGACGAGCAGGACACCTACCTTTAAGTGCTTCAAGAGAGGTGAGATTAATTCCCCTCCTTGTGACACAGCCCGAGCAAGGGCATTTAAACTGCTTGTGAACAGAGGCTCAGAAGGAAAGGCCAGTCAGCACTGTCACAGGGGCTAATTTAGTTCTCCAGCTTTTGAGACCTGGTGTAGCTCAGGTGAAATTGGTGGGACTATACCAGCCTAACTTGTCTTTACTTTTTGCAACGTGACTCTCATGGCTCAAAACATAAAACAGCGTTAAGTAAGAAAAACATAAACAGCATAAGTAAGAAAAATCTTACTGCATTAGCACAGTTTTATTTTCCACACTTAATACATTTTGCCTCAATAATTTAGCCAGGAATGGCACGGAAGAATAATTTCTCTGTGAAAGTAATGAGTCAGGATTCCCTTTCTCTAAATGAGTTAGAGAAGTAAGACACTTACTGTAAACTGTATTTGGCAGCCTCCCATGATATAATCTAAGAAAGAATGCATCTTGTGGATCTGCAGACAAGAAAGCAAGATATTCAACTTAGCTGTGCATTTCTAAAGCATCAGAAGACTGCCTGAAACAAAGTAAGTTAGAAGGAGGTAAGGGACCAACTGAAAATAAGGGAAGGGAAGAAAGTGTCAGATACAGTTTGAGACAGAGACACAAATGTAAGAGGTTAGTACTGCTTACTCCATTGCACAACAGCAGGGATAGGGCAAGAGAAATGAAAGAGGAGAGCTGGGGACAGTCAGCTTACTTTTAGAACTGAAGTCCTCCTCTTTACTTTTTGTAGAGGATCAGTTTCCATTGCTATTATTCTACGGGAAGTTCTACTTTATAGTGTACACTTTCAAGCACCATTAAAATACATTGCAGAGAGTGTAGTGAAGGAACAGCCAAAGAGCAAAACACAGATTTACCTTGCACTGGTTAAGGATGACGATGCCTGAGTTCTTGTAATTCTTCTTCTTTGCTTTGTACTTGGGGTTAATGCATTCCCATTGTACCTGTGAGAAACAGCAGTCACTGCTTGAAGGAAAATTTATGGACAAATTGAATAATCAACACAAGTGGCCCTGTCTGAGTTCCACAGTTGACTAAATCCTGTCAAGTAATGGTGCACACAGAACCAAAAATGAAAACCATTAACTATGCAGAGAATGGTCTTAATAGAAAAAGGCCTGGGGCAGACAGCTCTCTTTGAACACATACGTGGGGACACAGCACTGAGAGATCCATGTTCATGTGCTGCTGTCCTCTAGTCTTGTAGGGTAGGGCAGTACATAAACAAGAGTGAGACTCTTCTGAGGTCATTTAAGAGGAGCAAAAAAGAGGGAACTTAATACAAATTAGAACACTGGAGGGAGCATCCTGATGCATTGTATTAATTACAACAGTGCCGATGCAGACACTGGTGTTTTGTATTAAACTCATGATGGGAAAAAGTCTGATCAGAGATCATCTCGCTCTCCCCTGAAAGAAAGCAACAGTTTCTTCTTTAAGTCCGATAGTAAACTAAGAAGTTAACAAACTCATTAAACACCGCACAAAGATGCAGTTAATGAATTACTTATAAAGTTGAAAATTATCCTGAGGAATAGATTAAAACCCTTTTTGAAAATGTTCTGATTAGTTTTATTCACAAACAGTCAATTCTACAGCCCTATAGTCCTATCTCACTACTGAAATACACTCTCTTGTACCCATCATAACAGCTCCCAGGACCTCACACATTTCCACTTCGAGTGTTCTGCCCTCCCCTGGCTCCAGGCAGATTGACAAAGGCAAGTTTTCAGACCCTGACCTCTAGCATCTACAACATTATTCATGCCTCTTACTGCAGGCGGAAAATGTACGCTTGCACATGCAAGTATCTATCGGCATTTGTAAATCCAGATTTTTATCTGTAATGTTCCACTGAACATGGTTAGGAGCATTACTATTTCCTGTTTTGAAGTGTTTCATGTGGTGGGAGAAAACGTGATGCTGGGTAACACTAAGAATGTATCTCCACAGGGAGCCAGGATGACCAATTACCTAAAAAAATCCCTATTATGACATTTTGAAATGAGACAGATCTGTCCTAAATCTTACAATATTTTGCATACAGTGAAGACCTTCTCACATGTTACAATACTTTGTCTACAGTGAAGACCTTCTTACATGTTACAATACTTTGCCTATAATGAAGGCTTCCTTACATGTTACAATACTTTGTCTACAGTGAAGACCTTCTTACATGTTACAATACTTTGTCTACAGTGAAGACCTTCTTACATGTTACAATACTTTGCCTATAATGAAGGCTTCCTTACATGTTACAATACTTTGTCTACAGTGAAGACCTTCTTACATGTTACAATACTTTGCCTATAATGAAGGCTTCCTTACATGTTACAATACTTTGCCTATAATGAAGGCTTCCTTACATGTTACAATACTTTGCCTATAATGAAGGCTTCCTTACATGTTACAATACTTTGCCTATAATGAAGGCTTCCTTACATGTTACAATACTTTGCCTATAATGAAGGCTTCCTTACATGTTACAATACTTTGTCTATAGAGAAGACCTCACATGTCACAATACTTTGCTTATAATGAAGACTTCCTTACATGTTAGAATACTTTGTCTATAGAGAAGACCTCACGTGTTACAACACTTTGCCTATAATGAAAACTTCCTTACATGTTACAATACTTTGTCTATAGAGAAGACCTCACATGTTACAAAACTTTGCCTATAATGAAGACTTCCTTACATGTTACAATACTTTGTCTATAGAGAAGACCTCACATGTTACAATACTTTGCTTATAATGAAGACTTCCTTACATGTTACAATACTTTGTCTATAGTGAAGACCTTCATATAGGATCTGAGGAAAGTGTCTGAGCACATAAAACTATTTTTACCTTATGAACAGTACCAGAAATTCCATTGAGCTTCAAACCGTTGCCTAACAGCACGTACCTGGATGCCTCTGAAATACAGACTTAGAGGTTTTGTCCAGTGTCCAAAAAAGGAAGGCAAAACATATGGTTTTGGAGCAATATGAGACCTTCTCCGCACGGAGCAAGAGGAGTATGTTCTTCACTCTGTTACTGGATATGGGTGGCAGAGTGAAGAATGGGAAAAGACAAAGAAGTGTTCCAACTGCAGGAAGCACATCTGCCCGCCCTCCCAGGTAGCCTACAGCTCAGTTATTTGCCTTGTGAAATGAATTTTCCAGCTGAGAAGACAGGCAGACACAGGCCCACGTGTTCAGGGGAAATCCTCCATAAACATTTTCCTCTACTCAAGGGAAGCAGTGAGGCTTAAGAAATAAAAGCCTTTCTCTCCAAGTAAACAGAGTGCTCCGTGACACAATGCCAGAGCGAGAAAGCAATCTGACAGGGAGGCAAAAGCACTGCCTGCTTGACCTGGATTAATTGCTGTCTGACACAAGGGTTTAGCCACAGCTGTCTTCAAACTTACTAGAAACATTCCTACAGAGAAATTGTGCTGTCTGTATAATATACATTAATATGCATATTCATGTAAAATACACATCATATATGTTATGCATCAATATTCCCAGGGAAATGGTGGAATCACTGTCCCTGGAATTGTTCCCAAACCATGTAGACAAGGCCCTCAGTGCCATGGGCTAGGGGTGGCCTTGGCAGTGCAGGTGAATGGTTGGACTGGATGAGCTTAAAGGGCTTTTCCAACCTGGCTGATTCAATAATTCTAAAGAACCTAATAAATCAAATAGAAGAAAACAAGAGCCAAGATGTGTGTTCCTCCCTTTGACACTGAACTTGAATGAACAGACCTCATTGCTTTCTCCTGGATAGCCAAGGTGTACCTCCTTGATTTTACCATCCTCCTACACAAACCCTTTTCAATGTGCATGTTTAAACAAGGCCCGACCTATATGAACCCTTACACTGTGCACACAATTCTTCTCCTTGGGAAAACGATTGCTTAAGCCTGATAAACATTTTGTTCGTTTCATTGGTTTCTGGAAGAAGTTTGCACTGTATTAAGGACAAAAGTGACATAAAAAACTACTTCAGGGGAGAAAAATCTGTGCCTCTGGCCAGCCTCTCAGCTACTCTGTGCTAACTGTAACATGCAGCTGGGAATGTTTACCCACCTTTGCAGTGCATTTTGAGATGTACAGATAATTCTCAGCAACTATCTAAAGCTCCTTAAAGTATTCCATGTGCAAGTCAATAACATGTCATTGGCTCATGTGGGTAATAAAGCAAAGGAAAGAACACACTAGCAAGTTCCCAGAAAGCAGGAAAACAGAAAGCAAGCACAATTTTGCACCTATTAAATCTGTTGGTGTGATAACATAAAGAAGGGAAGGGAATAGGAGAGGAGAGGAGAGGATGGAGAAGACATTTCCCAATTAGACTTAAAAAAACAGTAAGACTGTTTCAGATAAAACTCTCAATCTTCACTTACCCACCAAGATCCAGTTCTGACCTTGGCAATTCCCACAGTTTGAGCTGAAGATGTGACAAGCATCATTTGAAGGAAATTCCCTATACAGGCCTTGTCGTATCTCTAACTCTTCCAGATGGAACAGAGTTCAGAACACAACTCTAAGTAGGTAAGTAATAATGAGAAACAACTTTCAAATACTTCGCTTGACCTGTGAGGCCAACCTCAGTTTTCACTCTGCTCCTATATTCCCAGTATTGCTCTGGGATCTGACAAGGTTTTTTATAGATTAATTCCTGCCTCTTAATTTCAGTTTTCAGTCGAGAGGAAACTCATGAAGAGTCTGCAATCTGACACTAATGGTAACCATTGTGAAGTTTGGATTCACCTTTCTGAAAGTCACTCAGCATTTCCTCCCAGTGCCTGGCAGCTCTGGGCTATACAAGCTCTTTCTCTGTCAAACACAGTGATTCTGAAACAGCAACCAGGTTTTAACTATTTCCTCTTACTTTAATATAAGTACTGTTGCAAATGCTAGTATGGAACCCTCAGCCTACATTGCTTTGGTGTTTTATACCCCCAGGTTTAAACCACTGTGTGGAGAATTTCTATATGTAAAACAAACTCCATCCAGCTATTCTTCAATGAAAGTCAGCAAACTAATGCTGACACTTGCAAGGTCCTAATCCCCCTGTTGCTACAGTGAGGAGCCACAGATCCCTCAATGGAAGATGCTACTTTTTGCAGTGAAGGATGCTGCCTTCCCAAACATCCTTACTCCTTCTCTTACCAAACCTTCAGAAGAGAGGAGCAAACCATGCAACCACCCATGCCACACACCAGCAAAGCCAAGTGGAGGTGACTAAATGTAGGCAACCACTGTAGAATCAAAATTTGGACAGTGTGTGGCTACTGAACAGCACAAGTTATTCAGAGAAAGAAGTAAAGGTCTGCAGAGTTTCACATACCCTAAAGGCAGGAGAAACCCTAACACAGAGCAGTTGCTTTCTCTGCAACGCTGTACTTGTACAGGAGGACACTGGGTAGTGCTGTGAGGAAAGGGCTAGAGAGCTATGGCAAAGGCTAGGTTATCACTAGAATGTTCTCTTGCCTGCCCTGCAATTCTTTTGTTTCTCTCTTGGTCCTTTCCTTACAGCTGCTGCAACAAATGGCATAGTTTGTAAATGACAAAGGAGGCACCATGGTCTAATGGAGAGAGTGAAAACCCCAACTGACAGCAGGCAGCATTATAGCCTGCATTATCTCTTTGTGATGCTTCAAGAAGAGCAAGTCACTTCTAAGCAAACTGCAGCTACTCCTGCCCGAAAGGCTGCTTTATTCCTGCTGTCCCTTTAGGCAAGAGGACAGGATGGGGGTTTTTAAATTCCTTCTGTCCCAGGAAGACATCCACCATTGGAGAAGAGCTGCTTTTAATGCAGTTATCTCAAGAGCTACCTGACGCGATGGCCCTGAGTGAGGGTCATAGATATCTGGGCAAATGACCCAACCCAGATCCCCTCAGGACCCCATCCAACCTTGTGCAACTCAGCACATCCTCACCCCTTTAATAACTCAGCAGCCATCCTCACTCCCTTAATAACAACCTGAACTTGTGGCAATGTCCGTGGAGATGGTAAGTACAGCAGCGTTTCTTCCTCCCCTTTCCCTCTGATGTGTGTATATCCACACGTGTCCGTCTTTATATAATCCAGGAACAGATTTTTCCCTTACATAACTCCTGTGCTGCATGGGGATCCAGGTGCTTTATGTTCCTGTGACGTTTCTGCCCCCAAATCCCTCTGGCTTTATTGACTCCATTAACAGAGGTGACTTTTCTTTTTCTCATTAGTAGAGGATTTCTCCTTTCAGCTATGAAAAGCTTTAATAGTTTTTACATTTTTTTACAAAGCTTTTCTAGTCTTGTTTTCAAATGTTTTCTAGATCAATACTAGAACACTTTATAAACCTGCTACACATACATTAAATATGTATTATACATATATTTTGAACAAATCCTGAGCATACAATAAACTCAGATTATTTACTAGTATTTCACTAACCCCTGCCCTATCACAAATAGGGATGGACTTGCTCTTACTGTGTTTTCTTGTGTCAAGATCATGGTGAATTCTGGAATAGTGGAAAAGGGTAAATACACGGTTTAGAAATGCCTGCTTCTGAACAACATTTGTGCCATTTTTCATTGCTGGTCAGTATGAAACCAGGTGAGGTGTCAGAATACAGCAGTCTGTGACAGCAAGGTAACAGAAACACACATGAAGCTGTTACCCTGAGGTTGTCATGATCAAGAAGTCTTCTTAAACAGCATGCATTAAATTCACCTGTACCACCAACCAAAGACCAATTCAGTCCTTTCAGCCGTGGGAAGCAATGTCACTCTGAAGGAGTCATTATCTGTGAATCTCATCCAAGACCTGCCACAGTTAGGAAAGAACTACTCAGAGCATTCCTGATCAAAATAAGGAATCAACCATTCAAATAAGGAAACTTCTCTTCTTCCTTCACACAGTACTGGTTCAACCACTAGGAAGCTGCCAGTGCTTGATTCACGGGGTTTATCTAAATGATGCCTGGTCTCAAACACAAATTCCCAAGTAATCTCACAGCGGAGGCAAGCCAGCAAGCCAACTTGCTGTTGTCAAGCTCATCAGATCAGAGGCTGACACCCAAAACTTGGGGTAATCAGTACGCAGCCCAGGGCTGGAACTGAAACAGTTTTAGAAGCACCATCATGTCTGGTAAGTAAGTACACACACTCATTCTGACCACCTCAGGTGGTTCTGCAGCAGTTGAGAGACTGGCCACAAGATAAAAGAATCTTGTAGCTACAAGATACAAGAGGGTCAGAATACTCTGTGCTTCCTGGAGGATGCACTATGTACATTAAAAGGCAACTTCAAGATCCCTGTGAACTCCTCCAGGGACAAGGTGAGCTGATGAAATGGTGAGAAGCATTAACAATTCACAGATGACACACAGCTCTTCCTGCTCCCCAGCACAGACTATGTAATTCCACTCTTACTGCTTAATGTATTAAATGACAACTTGTGGATGTGATACTAATAGAGATGTTGCTGATGGGCAGAGAGAGAGAGCCACGCCGTTGCTGTAGCCTACTTTAACACTGCACAGATTTGCAGCTGACGCTTAAGAAGAGCTCCTGGATCCCCTCTCTTTGATGAACATTCAGCCCTATTCTCTCCAGTTGCCTGGGTGAGTAAAACCCCAGCTGACCATCACTAGGGTGCTTTGATTATCGTTTGACAGAACTACAGCAATGTCCTGCAGCTGGCCATAAAGTCTGCTGCATTCAATCAAATCTAATCAGAATGAAAAGTTTCACTACCTGTCTTTAGCAACTCAAATGGGGATGTCAGATCCGAGTCCTGCTCTTTGCACTGGCTTCCACAGCATCTGCGATGAAATTCCAGGTTTTGGTCCTCATTTTCGTCACTCCCTGTTGTGATGCTATGTGAAAGAATGCTTAACACCATGGGCTGAAGAATGTAGCTGTCAGTTTTATTTCTCTGACTGGGAAAGAGCACTACATGGAAAACAGAACATTTTCCGGTCTGAGGCTATGAAAGACTCTCTTCTAGGAACACAGGACTATGTCTGACCTACTGGCCACCTTATTAGAAATACTGGTCTTCCTTATTAGAAATACCTAGCAACACATCCACTTGAAGGCAAAACACTTTCCTCCTCCGTCCTCTGCCATTCCCTCAAGGTTTACTGAACCCCCCTCTATTCAAACACTCAATTTCACATGCTTTTCCCTTGGGAAGAATAAAATTGAGGAAAAAACTGACAAATGCTAATCATATTACTTAATGTTACACAAAGGATCTTGAGATAAACCATGCACTAAGATGTACTTATGGGGTCCACAGCTAATGGAATGTAGTGCCTTTAGCAGCAATAGTTGCTGCTGGAGAATAGAGAAGAAGGGGAAAGGACAAGGGAGGGAGGGACTGGGGGAAAGAGAAAGAGAGCAAGGGAAAGGGAAATTGCTTTCTGGCTTCAGCCAATTGACAAGTGACACAGCCTCCCACACAAGTGACCTCTCCTCTGTGTGGATCACAATACTTTTCCCATAATAAATATATATATAAATATATATATACATTTATTATGGGAAAATATATATATAAAAAAATACATAATTTTCACCAGGATCTGCTCAAACTCCCTACTGCTTTTTCTTGCCTATTAGTGCTTGCTAAATCCTGCTTTCATGAGGTGCAAGAGCCACCTAGCATGTATATATATTTTTGGGGCAATATTTATTTGCTACTTAAATGACTATTTCTATGTTATCCACTAAATCTTGTTTTCCTCTAGATGAGACAACAAAACAAGGATTAGAAAAGAGGAGGGGGGAGAAGGACTGATTCTCACATTGGCAGCAATTGCTTCCTGTGAGAACTGGCTATAACAGCAGCATCGGGTTTTGCAGGTGCAAGCCCACAGAGTAACTGCGCAGTAACAACAGAATGAGAACATAAAGGAAGAAATAATGTCCCAGCACCTTAGGCATGTGGAGAAAAGCAGATTGCAGTGTTACAGGTGAAAGGCAGCCTGCCCAACGGCAAAAGGCAGACCCTTAGCAAGACAAAGGTTCGGGCACTTAACGCACTGTGCAACACTAAAACATTCCTGGGTGGCACTCTGATATTACACTGCCAACCTAAAACAGGAATTGACAAATGGCTTTACTAACTCCTTATGCCTATGAAAGTATCCATCCCTTTCACTAGCTGAGGATGAAAAGAGCACACGGTTTCTCCATCATGATAAAGAATATGCAGTTTATCCTTCACAGCCATTCCTGGCACTCTGGACCACAAGTCTTCTTTTCTGGCCAACAAGCTGCCTGTTTGGGAAGGACTGTGATGCTCCCGTGAAGACATTTACATTGGAAATACACACCCTTTACCACTCTCACATGATCCCTTTCCCAGCCACAGGTACTTGCATACCAAACTGGAGTGTTGTCACATCACTGGCCTTGCTCCGGAACCTGTTTACCTCTTTAGGTAGGTTTTATTTCCACTCAAATTCAGTTTGTTTTAGGTTTTGATCCTCTGACTTAATTCGAAGGAACAAAACAAGGTTTCACTTACACTCAGGTTCTGCTCAGAAGTTATTTCGAGGGGGTTAATATATGACTGATATGTACCAACAGTATTTTAAACACATGAGCAATGTCTGTTAAGCTCCAAGTTGTTCTAAGAACATCAACAGAAAATATCTGGAAGAATCAAAAAACTTCCTGACCTCTGGAATAGCCTGACTGTTTACCATTTATTAAACACCCACTGACTCTTTGTTAGCTATTAACACATCAGGAACACAACTTTAATATAAAGCCCAGATAAAGTTTATTAGGCATTTGGGTTTTGAGAACACCATGAAGCAGTGAATGCAAATCAGCAGCAGATTAGAAAGTCAACATTTTTAACTCCCCCTTAGAGAATTTACCCAAGCTAACCCCTTCAGGAGTAAGTACTAATAGGAAATGACAATTACTGCAATTAGATATGCCAAATCATTTATCCTATTCAATAATTACCGTCAACTTCAATTTGAAAAGATCAGGCTGACACAAGAAAGTGAAACTATTAACAAGCTAACAGTTTCATCTCCCCTTAGGACTGTAATTCATGAAATATTTAGGAAACAGCTCAGCTTCATTGTGACGTGTTCAAATTAGATCTGGCAGCGATAATATGAGAAGTGGAGAAAGGTGGAAAATGACCCTCACCCAATCAAGGCCTTAGGTCGGGAGGGAAACACTCTGAGCACCAAGGCTGTGCATCTGCTTTGCCATAACAGCACAGCACCTCACAGAAACCAGGTGCTTGTGCTCAGGGGAAATAAATCATATTAAAGAAATGCCTGTAGAATGTGAACTAAAAAAAGGCACGGAAGTACAGGAAAGGCTCCTTTTTGTGTCTAGGAAACAGTAAAACCTATGGGAGAGATGATGAGGTAATTCACTTGCTTTATTACAGGATAGTCTGAGAAACACTACTCCACAAAGCTTCCATGTTGAGATTGCTTGGGTTTCCACTTACCTGTCTTCCTTCCATAGCTCCTCTCATTTCCTTGAAAGTTGAGCTAAATTCTCCAATGAAGTCATGCTTTCCATTGGAATCCCAGTCCCAAACTATGCACTGGGGAGGCAAAGGGAAAAAGAACAAAGAGCACATTTGTCTTCAGTCAGAAAAGAGGTTTTGTTGAAAGACACTACAGCTGAAACTATGGTATGCATTGGGTGCAGTGCTTTACCTAGAAGGAAATCACAAGAGATACTAAAAACATATCCTTGTCCAGATCAAAATGAAATGACAAGTGTAATTTCAACACAGCTTGCTCCTGACAGTTCTGTGTTATGAGCTGGCTGATGAAAGCATGGTCATGTACTTTGGGAAGAAAGGATTCCTTGACTCCATCTATTTTGCTAGGTGTAAAAATACAGGATTATGTGTACTTGCACGGTCACGGTCAAATGGTGTCCTGCATTAAGAGTAACTTACCTCACTGAAGAGCTTTACAAATACAAATCTATATTCAAAACACTAACTGCTGTGGTCAAACATTACCATTCTCATTTTTACAGTCAGAGAAGGTGAGACAACACTTACAGAGCTCATTTTCTGAAATGGCTTTGAATTCATACCCGTCAGTGTCTGCTGCTCCTATCTTGGCTGTTTTCCAGTGTTGCTCAACAGTGTCTATTCAAAGCAAACCTTGCTGATAGTCATTCCTAAATTCATGCCTGCAGGAATACCTCAGTGCCTTTGAGCTGTGAGAGTTTCAGTTTACAGACACAGCTGAACAGAATTCAGCTAGCCAAGACTGAAGCACACAGCAATAATGACACGCTTTGCTAAATAGTAATTTTAAATCTGGCCCAAAGACAACAAAGGGGCTCACAACTTTAAAGAGCAAAATCCCAAATTCAGCCTCATGGTCTCCTTAGATAAAGCTTGCATACGCTGACAGAATCAGGAAGCTCTTACTGTCACATGAGGAGTGAACTGACATCTGGCTATCAGATGGCTTTGAGGATAACTTTGATTCCCTCCCTGTGGTCCTGAGTCTTTTAGGTCTGTGCATAGGTGAAGACTGCTCTGGTGGGAGTAGTAGAGTTGCTCCTGCTGAGAAAGGCAGGAATGAAACATAACTGGGGGTGGTGGGGCATCAACAGTGGGCTACTGAGGTTGACAACAGTGTGCTTTATCAGGCTACTTTGTCTCAACGAGGCTCAGTGCTTTTAACCCAGCACTGGTGGTCAGACAACATAAGAGGAAAAGTGATGCCTGCTCCTCAGAGAGTCCTCAAACCATCTGAATTCTGCTTGGTCCAAAGGGGTGCTTTTGAGTTCACCCAGAAGGGAACTGAAATCACTGAATCTCGACTGGCTCTTCAGTATTAAACATTTACAGAAAAGCATGTTTTTGAAACAGACTTCCATGTCCACCAGCTATGCTATCTAACTGGCCTGAATAAGCATGCAAGGCTGTGTGTGAGCACTGTGGCCAATCTCTTTTCCATGGACCACCAAACCAGTGGTCTGTAAATTCCCTATGAGAGAAGGGAGGAAGACCAGAGTCTTTCTCTAACGAAACCTTAAGATGTGGACAAAATGACTGAATTCTTTGAGTGAGAGCAGACAAAAGAGTTTCAGGAGAAAGACTATCTAACCCAACTTAAATCACTACAAGTGTCAGGCTGACTCAGCCTTAATGGGTGTTTATCCCCTAACATCCTCCCACCAGGACCACCACTGATTAGTAGCCCCTTTCACACAAATGTTTGTCCATGTGAGGTCCATTGATCTGAAGTGTAGTTAAGAAGATATTTGATCTCTACATGCAGTATCTGAAGGAGGCTACAAGGATGCCAGAGAGGAACTCTTCATCAGGGACTGTAGTGATAGGACAAGGGGTGATGGGCTCAAATTGAAACAGGGGAAGTTCAGGTTAGATCTAAGGCAGAAGTTCTTCCCTGTGAGGGTGCTGAGCTGCTGGCACAGGGTGTCCAAAGAAGTGGTGACTGCCCCATCTCTGGCAGTGTTCAAGATCAGGTTGGACAGAGCCTTGGGTGACATGATCTAGTGTGAGGTGTCCCTGCCCAAGGCAGGGGTTTGGAACTGGATGATCTCAAGGTCGTTTCTAACCCAAACCATTCTGTGATTCTATGATTTTGTCTAAGGCAGTTACCTGAATTTATTATGCTGTTAAATGCCCTGGCACTTGATTTGCCTTTGCAGAAGCAAGACTCAGGGGGTATTTCCCTAAATTCATACCCAGGACTTCCCCAGGCAGCAAATTACCACCATGTTATCATTTAGGTACCTTTTACTTTTGAACTTTCAACACTGTTCCACTTAGCCTCAGGAAGAGATTTGGTTTGATGCAAGGGGAATTTCTCTGATCCATACAGAAGATGTGCAATAGAAGTACAAAGGACTGCCCACAGGGGAGAAGTGCAAGCGTATCTTACTGCTACAGATGCTAATCAGTTGAAACGGTTCACTGGTCAGGCAAAGACCTGGTTCTTGAACCCTCTATTGCTTTTCCATCCTACCACCTGCAGTTTTCTTACTTTATTTTTAATGCAGCAATTCCAGGAGAAACAAAGATCTTCAGATCAAAACATGAAAATATTTTGCTCTTACACTTGGAGATCCTTTATAGCACCTTTAACTCTCAGGGGCTGGGTGAAGGGTAGAGAGAAGGGGAGGTTCCTCTGTGTGTGTGTTTGTTTTACAACAGTAATCAAATGAGAGTGGGTTTCTGGCTCTGATAGTGGTAATGTTGCGTGGAACAAAACCAGACACAGTATTTTTATCACTAACAGCCCTGGAAAAATCTTTATGATGGACTCTCTATGCTCATGGGGAACTAGCATCACTAAGGGAAAAGATTCGTAAAAACATCATAGCGAGATTGACAGAGATGTACAACAAGGTTAGTTTGAAAACTTCTCCAAAAATGTTTTTGAGGTTAAAAAAACCTGTTCTACAAAGAAAAAAACCCACTTTTATCATGAAATTTTCCAACCAGACTCACTATTCAGGTTCTGTCCTTAAACTCTATTGGATCATAAATGCAGGAACAGATCAAGGTTATCAGAGACCTCCAGGAAATGGTACTTTCTGTTTGGATGCTAACCCTTTTGAATAGGGAAAAGCTCAGAGTGCTGATCTGTGGTTAGAATTTGAACTGGAGATGAGCAAAGAGAAGTTACATTTAAAACGTCCGTGCAACAGGGATCCAACAGCTTTTTCTTTCAAGCCGGAGGTCTGCTAACTTTAGCTTTCAGAAAGCCAGATGGTTCTTTAATCTTCATCTTGGCTTCATGGAAAAGACAAACAACTGCAGCACTATCTCAATGCCGTTTGCACAATTAGAGCTAAGGGTGAAGCGGGGTTCCTGCAAGTACATCCATTAGGACTTCTTCTTTTTCCAGAGTTTCACATCTGGCTGTAGAAATTAACTGTCTCTGCAACGCACGTTGTACACAGCAAGGATTCTGCATTCCAGCTGAATGTGAAAGGTATTTCTGAAACATATCAATACTGGTCTCCAGAAGCTTTCATAAAAACCCACTCACACAGGTAAAATAACCTTGCAAATAACCCAGCACCAGGTAAAGATCAGAGGTGAGAACCCGAGGGTTATTTCCCTAGGAAGTACTTTGAAGTTTCTTGGTGTGTTTGCTTGGTTTTTTAAGGCAGCCCTAGGTGCTTTTGCAACCAGCCAGATTCATCTTGCTACCTCTGTATGAGCAAAAAACCATCCCTTGCACAAGTTCTGAGTTTAATTCTATTCCACAAAAATATAACCTGGCCCATCTTCCAGCCCCAGCCAATATCGATGCTCTACAATGTGCCAGTGACTAGATAAGAAATAAACCAATCATAGAGTCATAGCATCATAGAATAGTTAGGTTTGAAAAGGACCTTAAGCTCATCCAGTTCCAACCCCCTGCCATGGGCAGGAGCATCTCACATGAGACCATGTCACCCAAGGCTCTGTCTAAGCTGGCCTTGATCACTGCCAGGGATGGAGCATTCACAACAATCTCTCTATCCAGTGTCTCCCATGCAGTGAGGCAGTTCTCCTGTTTGACAAGTCAACATCAAGAAAATAATTCCAACCTCAGATCCAGAGCATATGAGCCAAAGTCAAGTGCTATTTCTTAAAGTTTAATTTCAGTGCTCTGATCTGAGACAAGAAACTGGTGTCCCAAGTCTCAAGTGAGTCAGCCTATGTTTTCACTGAGACAAATTCTCGTACGACTGTTATAATTCTTCCCCTGCTCACCACGCTGTCTAGCTTTAAACACAAGGAGAACTAAGTAAGAGTAAAGTCTGACTACTTTAAGTATTAGGTTGTGTGTGGGTGTCTGTACGTACTGAGATTATTCTTCCTATATGCCTTCAGAGAAATGCTTCAAGTTGTGTCAATGAGAGAAGTATTATATACAGCACCTTTGGGCAGGGGTAATGAGAGACTTGTCATTAAACCTTGCAATTTATGCACCGGCCCAAAACATGCCCCAAAGGTTAGTTTTTAAAAGACTGGCAGCGAGTGCCATGACTAAATCCCATCTGGAGGCAGCCAGCCCATGGAAGTGTACTTGTTGTAAAGAATCCATTTCAGTTTTGCTCAGCTGGCCAGCCACTGCAGTTATAGCATGCACAAAGCCAGCAAAGACTAGAAGAGTCCTAGTCTTGCCAGTCTGTGTTTCTCCATCTCTGCCTACGCTCAAAGTCCAGTTATGAAATGTTAGTATGGCTTGTGCTGGTACTACCTTGCCACCTAGTTTGAGAGGTACGGTGCTGGACAGCATAAGAACTTATTTAACATAGAACACTTCACAAACTTGTTAGCAGAAGACACTGGCTTGGGTGGGAGAGAAGATCAGGCGCTTGTTCCACTGTCCAGCTGCTCTATGCTAGCACAAAAGGAAAACAGCAGCCTCAAGCAGCCAGAGTCAACCCGTGAGTAGGAGGCTCCCCACTCTGATCTGGCTCTGATGCAGGTGAGGTCTTAGTTCATAGATTGCATTAAAAAGGAGATCTCTCTAGGTGGTTTTACTGCAGTATCTATCCCCTGACATTTAATAAGGAGTAGAAGGGGTACCTTTGAAAGAGAAATTGTCCATTAATTGCCTGTAGTCCCTAGCTAGGCATTAGGGGAACAGTACTGAACACAAGTGTGTCTTGAATAGCTTTCCCTTCCATTTCTGTGAAAAAAGATATCTTGTGGCTAGGCAAGAAGAACGCTCATTTTTGGACTTGAATATAATAACTTACAGCCCAGTCAGTAATGAGGTTCTTACCATTCAGCTCTGAACTAACAGCACCGTTTTTAGGTAGAGTTTATAGGATGCTCTCTCTCAGAGAAACAAAGTCTTCAGGCAAATGTCAGGGACCTGTTCAACTTCCAGAAGCACTCTGGGCTGCAGGTGGTATGAGGTGGCAAAAGGCTACAAACAGAAACTCTTCTTTAGTTCACTCTCTAGGGCCAGTGACAACATTAAAAATAAAGTAATAATAAAACCCAAAGACTCAGAAAAGCCAAACAGAGAAGGTGGGGGGAAAAAAAAAAGGAGGAAATAATAATTTCCTTGATCATCAAAGTGATTTTTCTGGAGCAGTCTGTCTCCTGTCAAGGTTATTATTCCATGATAATGAAGTAAAGCTGCAACTGTACCTCCCTGAAGTATATATATACCACTTGGAATACTTCAAAGGTCTTTTTATAAGAAGTCCTTCACCCACTACCTAACCATTCCCCCCGCCTGGGGATGAGAAAAGCTATGCAAACCCTTCGGTACAAAAGCTAAACCACTCCAAGTTATCCTGCTTCTACAGTCAGGATGTTCCAAGGCCAAATTCTACACTATACATATCGCATGGGTTACACGCTAGAGAACAGAGGATGGAAATCTGGTCTTTCCTGCTGCATACTTCACTCTGGTCTGGGTTTTTTTCCTCCTCTTTGCACTAGCTGCACTTTTCCAAAAGGTTAAAATTAACTTTGTCTGGCTCATTTCAGATTTCCTCTGAAGCTCAGCTCCAGTGAGAACAGAGTGAACTAGCTGCAATGAAGCACAGTTTCTTGCAAGACTCATGAGTCCCCCAGCACAGCTGTTTGCTTCATCAGCATTTGGGGAACCTCCACTGCAGGCAATGAGACTTCAACAAGTGCCAGGATTTCATCAATAACTTTGTGCCTCCTGCACAGAGATGGTGGTAATCGATAGGTTTAAAGCTGATGGGGTTATATCGGATGCAGATCCTTTGCCTATTGAAGGAGCCTTGAAACCGACACGCATCGATAGCTTCTTCTTGGTTAATGGGAAGTGAGTCAGCATTCCCATTGTCACGCTGCTGTAAGCATAGCACTCAAGACAGTCAAAACACAAATAAAAGTGATCTTCCTGTGGATCTAAACCTTTGGGAAGTTTGGATTTAAAATTACCTGCTTGGGAAAGAAGAGTGAAGGGAAGGAGAATTCGTATTGTCCTACGCGAAGCCTTCTGATTCAAGATCAGAGTGGGTCCTGTTCTATTGACGGCTGTGATATGACACCAGCCTGAGCCTATCTTGCTCCTTGCCAAACGAAAACAGGGCCTGTTTACAGACCAGCCATCACCAAGTCAGTCTCTCCACACCACTACTGAAGATTTGAGCCATCGGCAGTGCCTCAGACAAGATGGGAATCCCCCCAGTTGGATGCTGCCTCTTCTTGACAGCTCACAGCATGCAAGAACCATCAGGGTCACTTCAAAATCAATTACTTAAACTCATAGCTTGTTGATTGCCCTTATTTGTATTACAAGGGTGCCTAGGAGCTTCACACACAGATCCTTCACCCTGTTCAGTGTTGACAAATGAGCCCCAGAGATATTCCTCTGAAACAGAGAAATGTGCTATGAGTTACATGAGTTGAGGGACGCTTTTAACTGGATTTTCAGTGACTCTGCAGTCACTGATGGTAACAACATAAATAAGCTTCTACTCTGCAGTCACAGGCAGGTTTATGCAACAAAATCCTCAGTGTAGATACAAGAAACTGCAGTTAACATTCACTTTCCTTTGTGCACTGGTCTAAAATGGAGGTCTGTAGTTGTAATGCATGCCTATAAATACGTAACAAACTACACTTCCTTTATGTTAAGGGCAAAGAACTCCATGTTAATTACAAATATTTTTTCCTAATTACTTCATCTGAAAGACCCCTTCAGCAATTTAATATGGAACACAGAAACAGAACAATTTTTCAGCATCCTGGTTGTGCTCATGAAGACTTAGCTGACCAACAAATGAAAGATCAGGCTGGTGCATTCTTAAACCAAACAGAAAATGATGACTTTCTAACCCAATCAGTGAGATTCCAGTTTTTGAGCCTATGTCTTTGGCCAAATAGTCCATAACATAACATGCAACTTTTTTTCACATAAGATACAATATGCACAAAACCAATAACAAAACATAACAACAGCAAAAACTTCTCCAGACACCACCCTAAGGCTGCTACTGTGAGGTTACCAATACATCTCAGGCAGTTTTCTCCAGGAGTATCCCTCCTTTTAGTTCTGTCACTGCGCAAAAGAACCAATCTTCCAAAACTTCTGTCAGTGGTGATAAACCAGTGTACTGACCTTGCAGTACCTTCTCTTCTTACGTGTATCATAGAATCACAGAATGGTTTGGCTTGGAAAGGACCTTGAGACCAACCAGTTCAAAACACCTGCCATGGACAGGGACACCTCGTATTAGACCAACCTGGCCTTTAACACTGCCAGGGATGGGGCAGCCACAGCTTCTCTGGGCACCCTGCGCCAGCGCCTCAGCACCCTCACAGGGAAGAACTTCTGCCTTAGATCTAACCTGAACTTCCCGTTTCAGTTTGAACCCATCACCCCTTGTCCTATCCCTACAGTCCCTGATGAAGAGTCCCTCTCCAGCATCCTTGTAGCCCCCTTCAGACACTGGAAGCTGCTCTGAGGTCTCCACGCAGCTTCTCTTCCCCAGGCTGAACAGCCCCAATGTTCTCAGCCTGTCTCCATACAGGAGGTGCTCCAGCCCTGAGCATCTTCGTGGCCTCCTCTGGACTTGCTCCAAAACAGCTCCATGTCCTTCTGATGCTGAGGACACCAGAGCTGCACACAGTGCTGCAAGTGGGGTCTCACAAGAGCAGAGCAGAGGGGCAGGATCACCTCCCTCAACCTGCTGCTCTCCCTGCTTTTGATGTAGCTCAGCACACAGGGGGTTTCTGGGCTCAAGCGCACACTGAAGCTGCTCATGTTCAGTTTCTCACCGACCAACATCGCCAAGTCCTTCTCCTCAGGCTGCTCTGAATCTCTTCTCTGCCCAACCTGTAGCTGTGCCTGGGACTGCCTGACCCAAGTGTAGGACCTTGCACTTGGCTTGGTTGAACTCCATGAGGTTGGCACTGGCCATCTCTCAAGCGTGTCAAGGTCCCTTTGGATCCCATCCCTTCCCTCCAGCACATCAACTGAACCACACAGCTTGGTGTCATCACAGACTTGCTGAGGGCACATCAATCCCACTGAGACTTTTGCTCATTTAACTAACAATTCCCTGCACAGCAAAAAAAGGCACTGCTCAGGCACAGGCCCCTATCTGCCCACTGGAGAAGCTGCAGACATAGCAGTGAAATTCATCATGATCCCCACTGTCTATTCTCCCTATTAGCCTATTAGCTTTATCGTGTGGATAAAAATCAACCATTGCCTTATATCTCAAGCAGGAAAGGATGATACTTGGCAGAAAGAATACAAAATGCTCTTTCCCACCCAGCAGCATTCCTGTGTCCCCAAACACCACTTGTAATAATGATGAGTGTTTATACAAAGTGACCAATTACACTGTTCTTTTTGTTGTCAATCCGTGGGTGAGTCAATTACATGTCTCTTGGACATCATTCCAAAAGAATGACCTGGCAAACAGCATTGGGTTTAATGGCCCTGAACTGGTGGCTCTGTGCAGTGGATGATACCACAGCATAAACACCAGTGGAGGTGGATCTTCCCAATTCTGGGTAACTTAGGAAACTAAGACCAACAGAGGTCTGAAACATGGATTTTAGCAGAAAGTGGACAAGAAATCAATTAGGAAATGTGAAGCAATTCTAAATGTTTATTAAAGCAATCCTCCACACCGTATTTCCTAAGGAAAATGAAGAGATGAGATTTCTAAATGAAGTAGAGACACAGCCCCTAAGACACTAGAACTGAAATGGCTAAAGTAACACAAGGGTCGAGGTTAACTGTTAAACCTGAGTTTCATTTAAAGGTAAAGGTCTCCGAATAAAGGTCACAGTTCCTTACCTCATAATCACATGTTGGGCTTTTTAAGTCCACCTTCTACTGACTAATTCGCACTTGCTGTAACAGTCATCAGTAGGTGCAAATGGTCTCACTTCTTTGTTGTTCTGAGCTTCAGTTAGTGCCTCCACACAGACACAGGGTTGCTTCAAGGTGAATCCTCCCTACATCTCCTCTTCTTTAGTTCATAGGTTAAGGACTTAAAACCAAAACCTGCAGCCTTTTTCAGCACTGCTTTTAAGTTCTTTTTCTGGTTACAGTCTTACTGTATCTCCTATGTTGTAGCCAGTGTTGAATTAGTCTCCTGCATGGATGCTGAAAGCATCTCCATGAAGAATCTAAACCCCTGCACGGCCACAAGCTCCTGAAGCAATCAAAGATCTCCAGTAAGAGTTAAATTAACACCACGACATGGTGTCTGGATCTTTCAAAAGAGATTTCGTATCAGCTAAATAGTTGATATTTTCCTGTTTCTTGGAAGCTTGTGAACAAGCTAAAACTGTGAAACAGTAATATTGTTGACAAATACAAGAGTTTCTATGTAAATGCTCAGATTTTGTTTTATAGGGTTGTGGCGTTTTTTACAGTAACCTAGTTTCTGGGGTTTGCTCTTGTACTGGGTAGAAAATAGGACTTCAACAGATTCTATTAACTACCTGTTTTTATCTACGCAGACTTCCTTTTCTATTTGTATTCCCCTTGGATCCATTTGAGTGTTTAATAAATGTTCTCCTAATTATGAGTTCTCAGTAACTTCCATATTTTCCAGACGTATCTCCTTCTGTAACCAAGGATGTGACACCTTGTATAAGCAAACACGCTTTATGCAGGGGTGGAAACTGGAGGGTGAGCTCGCTAGGAAAACTGGCACAAGAACAGGGAGCTCTTGCATTTGCCAATCAGGCTCATTTCCAACATCTCGGAAGGAACAGGCTGGAAACCCAAGGTGCCAGCACCACAGTTACCCTCAGTGACTGGCAAACCTGAAGGCATGGGCATATATGGATGGGTTGAACAAAGCAGTCTCCTCTGAAAGTACATTTTGTAGAGACAGGGCCATGGAAGGAAGGGAAAAAACCTGTGCAGAAAATCTGCTGCAGGAAATAGAACCACTGAGGTTTGCACATGGGTCAAATGATCTCGAAACCACATGAAAGCCTAATGAGGTAACTGAATGCTTTGCTGTAGCACCCGGTGAGGCCAGATTCTACCCTATGGAGAAGATGAGACGCTGTGGAATATGCATGTAAATTCTCATGTAGCATATTTTAATTCTGTATTAATGTAAAGAATATAGAATACACTTCTAAAATACACTATCTACAGTATCATGCATAGTACCACAAGTATTACGTATCTCAGTCCAAACCAACACCTAAAAATCTTAACCTTGCTCGAAACCAATCCTTCCCTGCTTTTTGAGCACAGAAACAGGATGTGTAAATACTGACTCATAAAGAAACTTTGCTACATAAACTGGAACTAAAAGAAGGAATCTGACACCTTTCTGTCAGTGTACGAATATTGCTAAGAGACAAATACTCTACTGCACACAGACCGCTCTAGAAAGCAGCTGCCCTAAATCGCTGCTGTGACATCTCTTTGACCAATACGCAATGTAAAGCTCATGCAAACAGTAATTCATTTCATTAATTTTGTCTCCCTTCCTCTTCTGAACCATCTGCAAACTGAGGATGATTTTTGTGAAATGAGAGATTTAGTTAGAAGAGTTTTTGTGCTTTCACCCTGTTTCTCACTTGTGAGCAATTGCTTGTGACTAAGCGAAGGTTTGAAGTTTGGTACTAAACAGCCTCAACAAAGTTCTGATGTATTCACATCACAGCAAAATTAAGAGCTCAAAGTGCCCAGAAGAGAAGCTCAACGTTATCAGGAAGGAAATATCCATTCAAATTCTGTTTCGTTGCGTGGTCTCCAGTGATAACATACAATAACGTTGTTTAGGATCAAGTTGATCTTTAGTATTTCTCTATTTCCATTAAACTATCACATTTCTAACAGATACTTGGTAGTTTTGAAAACAGTCCCATATATCCAACCACTTCTCCTCCTTCAAAACCATCAAATAAAGATTAACACCAAAGAAACTGACACATGGCTATCATCGGTGGCATATGAATGAGGCAGCAGAGATGCACGTTCACCAGACCCCAAAGATCTTGGCAAAAGATACTGGTGAAGACAGACACCCTGTGGCTGGCACCGATGCTACGTGAATGAACCCTTAGGTAACAGGGTTACAGCGTGGGGTTTCAGCACAGCGACAACGCTCCACATTCAGAACGGGATCGAAGCTTGCTGCAAAATATTTCTGCTTCAACTCCAAGCGCTGCTGCTTCATCTAAGATGTGCCAGAACACTTCTTCAGAGGACGAGAGAGCTGACCCTGTTTACTGGCCTGATTCCAGCACAAGCAATTACATTTCTACCATCTCACCAACCCCTGCGGTTCCGGCTGGAACACTGTTATTTGCTGCTTCCTGCCCTGAGCTGTCACGGAGCGTTCCTGCGAGCTCTTGAAGAGGTGCCACAGTTCACCTCCAGAGACGGCTGCCTAACAGCAGCGGATGGAGGCTCGCTCACACGGGAGACTTCAGTTCCTGCGTTAAAAGCGACTGAGAGCTCAGACCTTCATTGCTTATTGTTCCACCAACATCACTCATCAGCTGAAGAAAATCAAGGTCTAGCCCCTTTTCGTTACTGAAGATGACCAAGTTGTGATGAACAACTTTAAATCTTTACACTTCCATGGCAGAAGAATAAAATGAAAACATCTATACATATCTGTGAATATTCTGTTTCCTTCAAATCATTTCCCTGAGTGTACAGAAGCAAAGAAATTAAATGAAAGAAAATGGCTGATTGCCTGTGATTCATACATGATTCATGTATACCTCAAATCCTGTGTTCAGCTCTGGGCCCCTCACTACAAGAGAGACATTGAGGTGCTGGAGTGGGGCCAGAGAAGGGCAACGGAGCTGGTGCAGGGCCTGGAGCACAAGTGTGATGGGGAACGGCTGAGGGACCTGGGGGGTTCAGTGTGGAGAAGAGAAGGCTCAGGGGGGACCTGATCGCTCCCTACAACTGCCTGACAGGAGGTTGTAGTGAGGTGGGGTCGGTCTCTGCTCCCAAGGAACAAGGGACAGGACAAGAGGAAACGGCCTCAAGCTGCCCCAGGGCAGGTTTAGATGGAGCTGAGGAACAAATCCTTCCCCAGAGGGTGCTCAGGCATTGGACCAGGCTGCCCAGGGCAGGGCTGCAGTCACCGTCCCTGCAAGTGTTCACACAGCGTGGAGACGAGGCCTCAGTGCCATGGGGCAGTGGTGGCCTTGGCAGTGCTGGGAACGGTTGGACTGGGTGAGCTTAAAGGTGCTTCCCAACCCAGTTGATTCTGTGATTCAGTATGCCTGCTCTGAAGCTAAAACTACCCACAACTACCCACTAACACACCAGTCTGAAGAATTCTGCGAAGTAGAATGGGACAAAAAGACTATGATTATCAGTGATGCTGGAGTACTTTATAACATATAAACCTATCAGTGTTTTGACAAGCAGCAGCAATGCCTGTTACCACTGGGGTCAGCAGGCAGCTCAGGTGTTCTGAGAATGCAAAGGAATGTAGTGTTTTGAAAACGTGAGAACTTCAGTAAAGCTAGCACCCTAAACCCAGATTTTCGAAGGCTGAGCTCTATATTTGTGCTCCAAACAAAGGGCAGGATGTGACAGTGCTCAGAAAGCTAAATATCTTCTCTGACTGCAGGACCAGATTGCATAAATGACCAAAATTCTGCCACAAATAACTGGAGGTGACTAAAAAGAAGCCCAGTTACAACTGAGCGGATAATTCATTCCCTAATTCTTACCACTCTGCCAGATTAATGGGCAATTTCCTTTATATTCAGGAAAATGATGTAGGTGTGGATATTCTTTCAGCACTCTGCTAGGTGAATTAGGAAGCTACAATTAAAATAATTACCAATGGAAGAAGAAGGAGACTCAATCATTTCATTCAATGTAATTATAACCCCTATATCCTCCTAATGTGGGTGATTTATCTCACTATGGTTAAAGAAGTAAGGACACTGAAGTAAAACATATGCAAGTATCAACAGGCTAGCTATTAAACCATGATTAGTATCAGTAAAAAAGAGACACTACCCACAGAAGAATACTCAGGCAAAGCAAAGTGGTTGTTCTAAGTGATCAGCTATTGTGATCAGATATGGTCTCAAAACTACCCACAGAGAAAAGCAATTGAAAATCTAAATGACAAATACCAAGTTCATCCTATTGAACAACTGCGACTGGAACTGAGAGGATTTTGGAACAGCTTCTCTGTTTCATCACGTTCCTTCTCCCAGTCTCCCAAAACACGTGGTATGTTTGCACATTGGGTCTGTGCAGGTTGACACTTTTCATACATTTATGCAAAGCATAAATGAACTCTATCAGCCGTGAAAAGAAGAAGGAAGAAGAAGCACTGGAAACCATGTCAAACCCCACAGATTAAAAGAAATGAAGAATTCATAGCAGAATATTCAGCAGTTGGGAATCCTTTGGCACTAGGAGACAGGTTTCCTTGACCAGCCCCTATACGGACAGATGAGAAAGACACCAAAGAGCAACATTAATCACTTATTCTGATTTTACCCTGCTAATAAAGAGATTTCCAGATTTCTGATGCGTGCACAGGGACTGACATTTACACTGAATGTTTTAGCAGGTTCCTGCACACTTGGTATCATAAAGAGCTATAAAGAATACTTCGAGCTTACCTGCCCCTGCCAAATCACCCGTGCAAAGATTTTTTGGTCTCATTTTCAAGGAAAATAGCAAGAAATTCAAGCTTTTATTACGGGAACAGAAAGAAAGCAGGTCTTGAAATGCAGTGACTTCTACAAGTGACTGATTATTGTTATCCTTCCCATTACTGTGTTCAATGCTTTTATTACTGTGAACCACATCATCTGAAGCCACTTGTATAAGGCTTTGGACTGCAGGTGGCACCATTATGTCATTATGAAATGAAACAACATTATTCCTGAGACAAAGTAGGCAGAACAGAGGAGTTTAACCTACTTAGTGAAATACTCTGTGAATATAAAGAATACAATCTAATACTGGTCATATACAGGAAAAGAAATTCTCTCTGAGGCAAAGATTAGGAGGTATCATGGGACGCAAACCATCAACATTAGTGGAAGTAAATGGAGCTGTATCATTTACACCAACTGAGAAAGTCCCACTGACCTTCAATGGGGCCCTCACAAGAAGAGCAGATATAAGATGAAAAAATCATGCCATGACATTTTTGGGAATGTTACTAAAGGGATAATATTGCTAACAAAGTACTGATGGAATTGTAGAAATAGTATAGTCATGTTTTACAAAAGGAGCAAGCAGTGTACCAGGAACCCACCTTATATACAACTACCATCCTCCCAAAAGCTGACCTTGTCCTGTGTATAGAAAACAAGAAGTTTGGGGTGGAGCTGGCAGGTACATGACACTGGCTTTGCAGAGCTGCTTGGAAAAAAGAGGAACCTCTAACGTCACTTCTTTTGTGCTATGATGTATGTGAAAAGCACATTAGGTTCATGTCTTAAATCTAAATCACCCAACGCCACACGCTAACCACAGCAGCTCTGCTGGCAGCACAGACTTCACCTTTCATGTGCATACACATGAATTTGTGATGAATTTGCTTCTGTACACAGCAGAAGCACTGATGTGTACAGAAGCACTGATGCACCCAGGAGACTTCTGAGGAGCACTCAAAACAGGTACCTCTTGCTGGCAAGGAGACCAGCATGCAAAGGTGTACAGCACATAAAAGCACTCACTTCCACTAGGTGTGCACCAGCATGTCAGCCACCAGCCTCAATGTCTTTCAGGTTTCTGCAGCATCACTGGGAGGAGTTTCCTAAGTCAGGAATAGCTGTTGATCTCCATGTAAGCTAGCCCACACCTACCACTTTGATCAATTATTCCAGAGCTACATAAACTGTCCCAAGGAGACCTCCTTTGGATGTAGGAAAACTACTGTTACTTAGCACTCAGGCAGTTAACAGCAAAGATATTAAGGTGAGGCTGAGTAGTCAGTGGGGACTGACAAGTGAAAAGATGAAATCCAGGATAGAATCTCTCAGGAAATATAAAAAGAAATAGGTAAATAAGCTTTTATATGAATGGGACTGAGAGTACTCAATGCTCACAGAAATATGCATTCCAGACAAACTATCATCATATAGGATAGAAAGATCTTTAGTATTTGTCATACACTTTGCTTTCTGACTGCCCACAGAGCAGCGTTCCACTTAATTCTAGCAGTATATAAAGAGCTGGCATGGTTCTTACTGGAGATTCAAATCACTGAAACCAGATCTCACACTGGAAGTGGATTGCTCATTTTGAAGTCATAATTTCATTTCAGGATTGCACTATGCAAGAATGAGCTGAAATAAACTGAAATTCACAGAAAGATGTCAACTTGTTACCCAGAATTAAATTCTCACCATCCTACTGATGCACTCAGTCAGAGAATGTACATACAGAATGCTTCCTATTCTGAAATGACCTGTAGGTACCTAAGCACAAGAGGCAGCGTCTGGAACCCCTAGAACAATCTGGGGCCTGGAGTTAACTTCTGTGCATTTTGCTTTACTCATTTATTAAAAGGAAGGAGGCTACAAGGATGCTGGAGAGGGACTCTTCATCAGGGACTGTAGAGACAGGACAAGGGGTGATGGGTTCAAACTGAAACAGGGCAAGTTCAGGTTAGATCTAAGGCAAAAATTCTTTACTGTGAGGGTGCTGAGGCACTGGCACAGGGTGCCCAGGGAAGTTGTGAATGCTCCATCCCTGGCAGTGTTCAAGGCCAGGTTGAACAGAGCCTTGGGCGACATGGTCTGGGGTGAGGTGTCCCTGCCCATGCAGGGCAGGGGGCTTGAACTGGATGATCTTGAGGTCCTTTCCAACCCAAACCATACTATGACAATCAAGCTGGCTAAGCAGTTTTTTGCTGATATGCTAATGAGGGGTCTCCAAGAGGGAACTGTTGCTCCTTTTAAAGGGAATCTTTCTATTAAGCATTGTTTGTTCCCCATGTTATATCCTCATTCTTGTCTTTAGTCAACAGCCTGGCTATACTGCACATCAATAAGATCCTACCCGATACAACTGTCCTAAACAGCATTTGTCAGTAAGAAATCTTTTCCTCATGAGAGCATGGGGAAAAACTGTTTTCCTCTCCCTGGAGAACTCTGAAGATTTCAGAAGCCTCCCTCCTTCTGTATCAGAACAAACCCAAGACTCTTCACATTTTCCTTAGGGACTGAGTGAGGGAACAGAAAACAGTGACCTGTGCATAGGGCACCTTCTGCTTGGGCTACCCGCTCCATCATTTTTCCTGCTTTTCAGTGCCAGGCTTTATCCACTGAGACAGAAGCCATTCTGTGCTTCTGCTCAGTGCCTCTTTCATTCTTCTCTGTTGGAGCTGCTTCACTTTGCATAGATGTTTAAATATTTATTAAGGCAAGGTTTTGAACCTGAGTTTCCCGCATCAAAAGAGAGCATTTAAATATCGCATCAGCCTTTCTCTTGTTCATTCCTCCCAGTTCAATTATACAATGTGGATCTTCAATAGAAAAGACTGGTAAAATCAGCTTGCAATTAGCCAATGTATGAATGACTTGTATTCAAATGGCTTTTCCACATCTCTGCCAGCTGTTCTGCAGCTCTTGGAGTGCTAATCTCTCTTTCTCCCTGTCACTGTAACCAGAATTTTCCATCCTTGCTTAAAATATTTCTCAAGGCCAATTTTTGTCAACATAGGTGCATTTACATGAATTTTCAGATGCAGCTGAATCAACCTCTTCTAGCGAACAGTCATCTATGGAAAACCTCTATTGATGCTTAGCAGCCAACTTACAACCCTGCCGAGTTTCAAGAACAAGTGGCAGTGTGCTCTGGTTCTAACACTGATGTGATCTCCATCACATTATTTAAGTACACATTATCATGCTTCCCAGCCACTGGCACTAGGGAAAAAATGGCCTTAAGGGGCAGAAATTCTTGGCTATGCTGCCTCTGTGATGATGCCCCTGCATTAAACCAGGAATGTGTTTGAGACTTGGCGCAGGTATCTACCATTCTAAAGCTTGACATCCTGAAGTCCCAACTCACATGAAAAAAGTGAGTCTCTGTACATACCAAAAAGTGGGAAAACCTGAACAGAAGGTAAGCAATAGTATTTAAAAATGTCATGCTTCTGTTTCAGTTGCGTAACTCATTGAGATCTGATTCACTCTGTTGAACAATGGTGCTCCTTTCAGTGGTTTTAATTGTAATCTTTCATTCACTTACATAAACCCAGCTATTTGTTACCACAGCATACTAGCTGAAGACACAAAATCACATGCAGTTAGCAGAAGTGTCTTTTAGTGATGTGCTGTCACTGTGTTAGAAGATCCTGTCTTTCAGAAGTACTGAAAAATACCGTAGGAATTCATCAAACTCAACTGATCAGCCTTTACCAGGAAGAAGGATCCCTGCCCCAAGTCAGTCAATATAAGAGACACTTTGGTACAGAGGGGCCCTAGATAGATATATCTAGAGAAAAAATTAAAGACAAGATACAGAGATAACTTTACAAACCAAATTTTTTCATATCTGAAGGGGGCTACAAGGATGGTGGAGAGGGACTCTTCATCAGGGGCTGCAGTGATAGGACAAGGGGTGATGGGTTCAAACTGAAACAGGGGAAGTTCAGGTTAGATCTAAGGCAGAAGTTCTTCCCTGTGAGGGTGCTGAGGCGCTGGCACAGGGTGCCCAGAGTAGCTGTGGCTGCCCCATCCCTGGCAGTGTTCAAAGCCAGGTTGAACAGAGCCTTGGGTGACATGATCTAGTGTGAGGTGTCCCTGCCCATGGCAGGGGGATGGAACTGGATGACCGCAAGGTCCTTTCCAACCCAAACCAGTCTGGGACTCTGTAATTTTGATTCCTCCGACTGAAGACCCCTGAAGAGATTTTTCAGGAAGTGCAGAGAATGTACCCCTTGGAAAAGTCCAGTCTTCCCAGGCCCCCTCAGGTCAGGTGAGCAACAATCCTTCTTTCAAAACCTAGCCAAGAATCTCCAGCGTATTCCAGTTAAAAGCACTTGAATCATACGCAGATCACACAGTTTCAGTTTACTTCCAGTTTAGGGACAGGGATTGGATATCAAAATGTCTTTTGTATTTATTCTCTAGTTCTACATATTCATACTGTTAATGAGGTCACTGGAATTCAAAATGTTAAGGTCCCTTCCAGGCTAAATTATTCTATAACTTGTAATCATCTGGGGGTAACTAGATCTAAAGCATCAGCAGAATGCCATGTAATTACTCTAATCTTTTCCAGGGGATGGCTCCTGCAATTTAGGGAGGTTTATTATCCAATACAGACCGAGGCCTGAAGAACATCTGAAGTCTCATCCCACCTCAGAAAGCCTTTCTACAGTTTAAGTCCCTCCCTGATAAGCTTTATTTAAGCTATTAATCTAATAGATATAATAAAATATCTAAGGACTTCAGAGGTGGCTTTGGGATTAAATGTAACACTAATAAAATCTGTAGGAAAAAAATACGCTTCAGAAGTGCTGATATTACGTTGGCTAACCATGATGTCAGCACTGAAACAGAAATGGCTATACAAGCGTTTTACCATTCCTGAACATTCCAAGGTATTATCCTTTTTGGATATGGGACTGCCTTCGGGTATCAGAAAAAAAACAACCAAAAAACACAACAAAAGTGTGGCTTGAACCTGTGTTTGTACAAAATTTGAGTCATGTAGGAACAAGGTCAGGTATAAATATTAAAATCAAGTACCTCTCGACAGATTGGGATCCACCATTGATCTGTAATGGCCGTTTCCAACACTGAGAAATGGATGAAACAAGTAAGCCCCTTTTTGGAAATCACAAAGAAGCAATGGAGACTCTAACTGAAATGGAGATTCACATCCCCTCTTAACAAAAACCCTCAGAATACAGGGGCTCACTGTTATGTCTCTGATAGATAAGACATGAGTCAGGATAGCAGAGGAGAAGCTGGGCTAAAAAAAGCACTGGAAAGCCAAAAACAAAGCAGGGAAATAAGTTTGGCTCGGCAGAAAAGAACTTGAAAGTATGAGCAAAGAAGCTGCCTGCTGCTTGACTACAGTGTTCAGAGGAACAAGACCTTGCACATTCTCTTTTAAAAAAGGCCCAACAAACCAAGACTTAATCAGAAATACTCCTCAGTTCTGAAACAAATGCCCCTCTCTAAAATGCTTAAGTACAGGATGGGCCAACAAGAACAGCTTTTCATTAACTGTAAAACAGAAAGTAGGAAAAAAGCCAGTAACAATTTCATTTCAGATCAATTGGAGCTTTATTCAGTTGGGAAGAGAGGAAGGAGAGAAAATAAACTGATGGGCTTTTTTTTCTCCCAGCTACAACTACCTCCTCTTTATACGTAAAATCACTGAGGTCTGGAACAGGAAAAGGCACTAAGGCATTATTACTAGCATGGCAGTGCCACATGGAAAATTGATTCTCAAGGCAGAGAAGCTTTAGGCAGCTTGTTCAGCCTTTAAGAAATCAAAGTGGAACAGAAAAACAGCCAGGTGTGAGGCTGTTTTATAAATCCCAAGCACAATTAATTGCAAAATAACAATCTGTTGACATTCATTGAATAAAAGTATCCGTGCTCAAATGCAGTTAATGTTTCTCTGTTGTAAGAAATGACAGTAAATGGAACATGCAGTTGCTCCTTGCAGTGCTGCAACGTGTATTTTACTAACATTGTCTCCTGTAGGTGAAACCAGTGCTTTATCACAAAGCCAGTGGTAGTGGAATTTCTTGAGTACCATTCTAGACTTAAAAGGTAATTTAAGATTCCCAGGATAATCTCAAGATACTTAATGTACAAAACATACGAGGTAGAACATTAAAATGACTGCTTGGTGGTCCCTTTTCATACCTGACAGCAGAGAAGCGCAGACCTTGCCTATATGAAATGTATTCCTCTGGAACACACTCCTCTACAAACCATGAGGGGCTTGAATCAAGCACCTGAACAGAAAGATGTTGACAGTGCACTGCCCTTCCCTCGGGAATGTCATCCTGAGCTCACTGCTATCCAGTCCTCTTGCACAGGAACAGCACTACGTGAGGTGCTATCTTTATTGGAGGCTGCAAAACAGAATCCCAGACTGGTTAGGGTTGGAAAGGACCTTAAGATCATCCAGTTCCAACCCCGTGCCATGGGCAGGGACACCTCACACTAGACCATGCCACCCAAAACTCCGTCCAACCTGGCCTTGAACGTGTTACACAAACTTTCCCCGTTTGATCCAAAGCAATTCAAAAACCAAACCAAAGCCCAAAAGAAACCAGAAAAAGCCATGGGCTTTCCGTTCCCAGTTTTAAACTGTTAAGCAAGAGAAGAAAATGTCTATGGAATGCTGTTTTGACTAACAAAAGAGAAACACATCTGGGGCTGGGGGGACTTCTTTGGATGAACAGCCTGTCAAAATCGTCACAGATTCAAGCTGTTTCAGCTGAACCAAGCAGCAGGTTTTGGTGAAAAAGGTTGGGATGAAAATCCTGAAAAACTTTGGTTTTCCCTTTGTATTTATGCTGGTTTTAGGAGACATATGCTAGGCATAAAGATACGGGTGAAAAGGGGAGAGAACACACCGCTGTCCCAAGGCTTTCCTTCAGCACAGCACTGTGTTAGCATAAATAGGCTATTACACTAAGTGCTCTGGCAGGACTGCCACTGTAGGACTGTACTGCAGACTTGCACAGGTATTTCTCTTCAGAACATCACGTGGAAGCACACGTCTAAAAGGATCAGGGTATCGCTGCATTTTGTGCAAACTTGTAGCAATGGATACCCTGTGAGCAGCACAAATTGATGGACAGAAACAATACGGAAGGTGAAGGAAGGAGATCTTTCTTGGCAGCTATTAACAGAACAGTGCTTACAGAATGTGCATCTTTTCATATCCCTCAGTCCTGGCAAACAAATAAGGGAAGCTTTCAGTACTACGTTTGGCAGAATTCACTGGAATCTGTAGAGTTTTGGGGTGCGAAGGATCAGTGCAGCTGCAACTGGGGGACACGTATCCCACATCCGAAATAACACAGGTAGAAGGGATTCCAGTGCCCGCCTCTGCTAACGCTGCACTCCTTGAAACACTAATATATAACAACAAAACCCCAACAAACCACAGGCAAAGCTCTGCATGTCTTTGAAGACAGAAGAGTGCTTCAAGTAATATCCTGTAGAGAAAACACTTGGCTTTCCCTCAGCTATTTGCCTATAGAGGAATGCTCGCCTATACAAGACTAACAAAGGAGTTATCTTTTCTTTGGCTTATTTGTCTTCCCCAAACTTCACCTCTACTTCCTATGCTCCTCTGAATATCTATCCTGTAACTGATCTTGATCTTAAGCTTGGTGGCAAGTCTGCCCCTGTGCATGCAGCAATGACAGCTACACAGGGGTGATCGGAATGACGGGTTGCTTTCTCTAGGAAGGCAGGAAATTAACAGCCAAAGAAATGAGCACAAGAAGCTGTATATAAGACAGAGCAGGCCCTTATTTCTGTATCATTAAAGATCGAAGGAAAGAACCCAAATGTCAACAGCTTTACAAGTACATGCTTAATGCTCCGAACAGCCAGGAAAATGGGAGCAAGTCAGCCTAGGAAAGGATTCAATGAACGTTACATTACCAGGATGTTGTGTTTTACTTTTGCAGGTCACCTTAAAGCTATGTCGCGTTGACAATTTAAAGCTCTTAAGGAGATTAGGGGTTCAAGTGCTGTGAAAAAACACATTCGGGCTACTAAAATCACAATTCTCAATTTCAAAATGTGCACGAGATGATTATGAGTATGAGTTAGTGATTTTTAATTATTTTCTGCAAGTTTTACATATTCATAAGGCTGCTTGGAGTAGCACACACTGCGTTCTGATGAGGAATTCCATTATCTCGCACTCTTAACACAGCTTCAGTGCAGCACAAGACAAGGTTTCAGGGACAGGATGTAAACCAATATTGCAGCAGGCTCAAGTTTCAAACGGCCGTAAGCATCACTGGGGGCTGATTCTATCACAGCCTCTATTCTAACCACACATGGGACCTTCTGCCACTGCTTCACCTCTGCCCTCCCTAGAGCTGGTTGGCTTTAATCAGCATGAATTCTTCATACCCAGACTGGCATGGGAATGGCTAAAGCCAAGCCATTCTGCTTATAGAATCCCAGACTGGTTTGGGTTGGAAAGGACCTTAAGATCATCCAGTTCCAACCCCCTGGCCATGGGCAGGGACACCTCACACTAACATATACATTAAACACGCTTAATTTAGATTTGGTAAGGCAGATAAAACATTTTCATTACGAAACACTCCATTCACTATATAAGGTGCATTATACCCACGTGTGTACACGTGACAAAACACGTAGAGCATGTCATCTAGCTGGGAGGAAACGTATTTTTGGCAAAGAGAAAACACAGATGTAAACTGTTTTAACAGAATGTGTAGTACAGGGGACCACTGTGTATGGAAGGGATAAACAAAGATTGCCAGAGGGAGAGACCACTGTGTATGGAAGGGATAAATACAGATTGCCAGAGGGAGAGACCACTGTGTATGGAAGGGATAAATACAGATTGCCAGAGGGAGAGACCACTGTGTATGGAAGGGATAAACACAGATTGCCAGAGGGAGAGAAAGTCCACACTTCTCAAGTGACTCCTATGAACCCAGACATCTTCTAAATTATTAAAGTTTAGACACACTTAACAGCTATTTCTGCCCTAATGCTGCATTAATTTATAATTTATAATTAATTATAATTTATAATGAGGGCCCTGAAGGTACTTACTGTAATTTTTTGGAACAAATACATTATTTTGCCTTGCATTTGACTCTGCTCCGTTCCCTGAGAATGCTCCCTTTTAAAAGACACAGATTGTATTATCTGCTCTGCTCAACTATTTTTGTGTGGCACTATGTTTGCACATAAACTGTCAAGATAAGATTTACGAGTAGAATCTTGAGGTAAGCTTTGTATTTAAGTAGAGAAAATATACTGCTCGTAGGAAAGAATACATGTATTACAAGATTTAACAAGAGAGCTTCTGAGTGTGTAATTTCAATTTACACAGTAGAAAAAACAAATCTGAAAAGAAATGAAGGGTCCTTAGCAGTTGGTTATATGGTGATATGGTGATATGGTTATATGTCAGCCAGTGTGAGGCTTTGCTACTTTATGAGTGTCTCAAATGAGATTGTTGGGAAATTGCCTTCACTATTCCTTCCGGTCTCGAAGCAAAGAAATGAAAAAGGCATATGAGAAACTGGTTACACTTTCATTTTCTCTCATTTTTAATATAATGAGACACTGTAAAGCCACGCAGCAAAATGTCCTGAAGACACAAAGGTTATGAAACCGATGGATTTCCTTTAAGATATGCAACACTTTAAAATTCACCCACTATAGGATTCAGCTGCTTTACATGGTTACATCTAAGCCTTAATCCTGATCTATTTAAGTGAAAGCAGAGCTCTGTTTTATTCTTGTAATGCAAAATGAAAGCACTGGTTTCTAAACTGCTGCAGTAAGCAGCTCTGCAGCTAATACTGGGGTCTGTGGGGTGTTGAGGGCATTATCAACACAGTGATCTGAGGTGATTTAATTCATCAGCATACCCTATGCCCAGTGTGGAACTGATCCTCATTACCAGGGTTTTGCTTTGTCTCATTTTAAGTGGCCCCAGGGATAGGATTTAGCACTTTATCAGCTATTGCCCTGCGAAGGAACCAGACACCTCTGATTTGGATTACAGTCAGCAACACTTCTGGGTGCCTCTGTTTCACTTCAGTGAATTAAAACTCACTTTCAAAGCCAGCTCAAGAGGCGAGAGAGCATTCTTCCAATCTTTCCTCATCCCGATGACTCGCATAGGAAAGCTGTGAAGGGCCGTATTTGTTTTAGGATGGAACCATAGAGGAAGTGAGCAAGCTCACAATAAATGCAATGTACAGATTATTTGGAGGCAGTCCTCTCACTTTGCAAAAGAGACACAGAACTGATAAGGAACTGGAAATAAGAATCTCCTTTTACAAGGCAAACAACTGCATTTGGTCAGAGTCATCCAATGGATGGGGGAAGATGCCCATCCCTACCTATCCAACCCATTTTATCCTGTGTACCAGCTTTTGAGCCTTCTACCACCGTCCTTACCAGCAGCCCAATCCCTTGGGTATGTGAATGATAGCTCTTTTAACCATTTATCAGACCATCTCTCCCTTGTGCAATCCGCTTGCACCCCTAATTGTTGTGACAACGCTTGTCATTTGACAGCTCTTTCATCTTCAAAACACTTCACAAACATCAATTAACTCAAATCTAGATTAATTAATCTGACAGTTAATTTGCTCTAGATCCAGCAGTTACAATAAGGGAGAACAAACTTGCGCCTATTAAAGTCATCAGAATGAGTTCCCTTGACTCTAACAAAACTGGGATGGAGCTCATTTATTGAGCCTATTTCTCTCTCCTAAATCTCCACTGCAATCTGGTATTTTCCTTCCCAGCATCTTCAACTGCTTTACCAAGAACAGAGTCAAGGAAAGAGGAGAGGAAAAAAGGAACCTGTGAGCTGCGATCACACACACCGGGAGTTAATCAGTTTTAAGGGGGATCTTAAATCTTGCACCCCACCTGCACAGCATCTAGGAAGATTGATTGGATCAGTCCCTGACCTGCTCAGATAAATCAGGGTAGCAAACAAACTGCTGCGATTAATCAATTCAGGAGGCACTATAAACCAATTGCTAAATTATAGATTAACCCAAACTAGCAAAACAGGGCAAGCAGTCGCAGCAAATTCCCCAGTCACAGCAGACCTTGTGAAGTAGGCCACTTGAGTTTTTAATGATCCCTGTAGTGCCTGCAACCACAGGCATAGAGAGAACAAGGGAAATATGAAGGGAAAAAGAAGGGAAACGTTTAACAATCGTAGTATTCTAACTGAGAATTGTAGCAGTCTGATTAATCATTTACTGGAAAAGTAGGTCCAATGGCATTTGTGCAAGGAGGACTGTTGTGGTTTAACCCCAGCCAGCAGCTAAGTACCATGCAGCTGCTTATTCACTGCCCCAGTAGTATGGGAAGAGAACAGGAAAAGGATAAAACCCACAGGTTGAGATAAGAATGGTTTAATAACTGAAATAAAGTAAAATATAGTAATAACAACAACAATGGTAATGACAGAGAGAAGACAGAGAGGAATAAAACTCACTAAGCACATGTGATGCACAATGCAACTGCTCACTGCCCACTGACCGATATTCAGCTCATACCCAAGCAGTGAGAAGTGGCTCCCAGCCAACTCCCCCCAGCTTATATTCTGGAGCATGATGCTCTGTGGTATGGAATATCCCTCTGGGAGCTCAGCTCAGCTGTCCTGGCTATGTTCCCTCCTAGGTTCTTATGCCCGTCCTCACTGGTAGAGCATGGGAAATTGAAAAGTCCTTGCTGTAGAGTAAGCACTACTTAGCAACAACTAAAACATCAGTGTGTTACCAGCACTGTTCTCACAATCCAAAACACAGCACTTCACCAGCTACTAAGGAAATCCTAACTCTATCCCAGATGAAACCGAGACAAGGTTTCAGAAACTGGCTTTCACAGTGTGTCATTCACTTTAATTTTATAATAACCCTCAAAAGAATGTATCACCCTCTGAGAATACTGTTTTAAAACTCCTACTCTGGTGATGCAGTATGCACTTACACAAATATTTCTATCCACTTATTAAATAACACACCACATCCCAATATTTAAGCCTATTTTTTGTGTTTGTGTCTTTTGACCACCAAAAAGGAGCTTTCAACTATATAAAATTATCAGCTGCACAAGCACTTCTCTGGAAACTCACAACATGATAACATCCTCCAAATGACTACGAAATAAACTATTCTGATGATACAGGAAGATCTGCAACCTCCAAGAGTGAGGCAATTATTCTAAAGATTCCAGGAAAACGCCCTGACCTCATGAAAACAACTTCCTGAAAAAGTCATCTGAAGGCGTCTTTTGATTCATAGAATCATAGAATCATAGAATAGTTAGGGTTGGAAAGGACCTTAAGATCATCAAGGTCCAACCCCCCTGCCATGGGCAGGGACACCTCACACTAAACCATCTCACCCAAGGCCTCGTCTAACCTGGTCTTGAACACTGCCAGGGATGGAGCATTCACAACCTCCCTGGGCAGCCCATTCCAGTGCCTCACCACCCTAACAGGAAAGAACTTCTTCCTTATATCCAATCTAAACTTCCCCTGTTTAAGTTTTAACCCGTTACCCCTTGTCCTGTCACTGAAGTCCTAATGGAGAGTCCCTCCCCAGCATCCTTGTAGCCCCCTTCAGATACTGGAAGCTGCTATGAGGTCTCCATGCAGCTTCTCTTCTCCAGGCTGAACAGCCCCAACTTCCTCAGCCTGTCTCCATACAGGAGGTGCTCCAGCCCCTGATCATCCTCGTGGCCTCCTCTGTACTTGTTCCAGCAGTTCCATGTCCTTTTTATGTTGAGGACACCAGAACTGCACACAAAACTCCTTCATATGAAGGACACGTAAAGGTTAAATCCCCCTTTCCTCTGGTTTAAGACTTTCCACAAGAAGGACTCCATGTGAAAACACCTCTTCAGCGATGTCAGGGTAAGTAAGCAGGGAATGATTGGCTCCACTGGCATTCATTTTGTGAGTAAATTGAAGGGGAGGACGTAGAACTGTGTAGTTAATCAGGTATGACTGAAATCACCCAATCAAGTCATACCCAGCACGTCTAGCCTACGCTGTGATTCATTCTGGGTGCCCATCTATTTCTACATGGAAATAAAAGCCCAAAGAAAACAGCAACAACAAAGAAGTCTTCTATTATGGAACAGTGTGAAATCCTTTAGTTCATGCTTTTCTAATCATCATTTGACAGTGCTTGAACTGCCCTTTGTGCCACATGCTTTTTGTAATCCTGCACAAATTACTGCTGTTGACCATAAACCGTATCTTTCCACATTAGTGCTTCTAGAGACAAGCACTCTATGACAGCGAAACTGTGCAAGAATAAAAGCACTAATAGGTTTGTCTGAATGCATTACTTACTGCTTGTCTCTTAAGCTTTACTTGGCCTTCTTCGCTGGTTCTGCTCAGTTACTTTCACCAGTGGCTTTCAGAGATACTAAGGGTTTACTGAAGGATTGGAGTTTATAAATTGTAGACTTGTAGTCACATGTTAAAGGTCACTGAAAGCTTATTGATTTAGAGAAAACTGCAGTAATAACTCAGAGAGCATGAGAAAAACCCCAGCGCTGTTTGCTTTTCCTTAACTCGGAACAGCCAATACACTTACAGACCTTTCAGAAACCCTTTTTTCCCCCTAATGATCCATCATTTTGTATGAAAAATTCAACACTGAAGAAATCAGAAGGAAACAGAAGGTTACAACTATCTGAGGCAGAACCAACCTTCTATCCCCCCAAACACCGTAACAGACCCCGGGGAAGAGATTATTCAATTAATAATAATTTTCTCATTTTAATTAATGAAATGGAAATAAACTGATTGTCTCTTTCCATCAAAATCTTTCTTGTAGGCTGTTGAGCTGCTTCTATTAATATTGTAAGCAAGGATCACATTATACATCAGCATGAACGAGGCAGAAGAGGCACTGCATAGATTATCGATTCAAAGTGCAGATCTCTCAGGAAGACCTTGTTAACAATGATCTAGCACAAAAACGTAGAAAACTCATGGCCTGTGAAAATTAACATTGGAAAGGCCAACGTATTACAAAGGTCTTACTATGGAAATGAATTAACAATCACATGCTGAATGCATCTCACTAGCACTAGAACGCTGTAGACAAACTGGGGCCTACAAGTATCTGCAGATAGACCCCCCAGCAGAAAACCAAACATGTAACTGGTGTGCTGAGACACAGCTACTCCAACAGGTGGGATGGACAGAGCCAAGGAAGTCAAATGGACATAAGGGAGACGGGGAAAGAACGGCAGACCCAGGGTTTAACCTCATTAGAAGTGCACAGTAAGAGGCAACCCTCTCACGGTTACCCAAAGGTAACAGTAATGTCCCAGGGCTTCGTGCTGCAAAGAGCCATTCATGTATACAGAGGACTTATGACCTGATAGATGTAGTAGCACAGCTGTGGGTCCAACTCATCACTGTACATGCATAAATGTCCCCAGGATCAGGATCATCACCTGTAATCAGGTTTAGAAGGGGACAAAACAATAAACAAACTGACAACAATGACAGAGATTGATGCAAGAAAGTACTTAATGGGTATTCTTCTTAAGGACTTGCTATACAGATGTGACACACACTTCCCCTCTCCTTGCAGTGTATTACTTTACCTGCAGCAATGTCTTCCAGTTTGGGTTTTTTTTTGTCTCTTTTCCTTATGAAACAAACTTCTTTCAGTGAGGTTCTCTGTACACAGATACTCTTTTATTTCATGCCATGTGCGCAGTTTGGCTTGTGCCTCTACAGCACCTTGTTGGGTGCTTATTTCCCAAGTATTACAATATCTAATACCAAAACAGAGAGAGAGATTTTTTCAGTGTAGACCAGAAAAAGAGGAAACCTAGAAAAATGTTCCTCTAGAAAAAGAGGAAGCCTGCAACTATTAGAATGGATGGAGACGAGGTAATCCCTGCCAGAAGATACCTACAATGCAAGCCTGTATTTCAACCTTTCACAGCAACATAACTCCCATGCTGAAACCTAACTTGGATGCCAAAGTTTCACAATTTACAGGACATTCTTCTCGGAAGGATTATATTCCTTGCTCAGATTTGCCAGTAATGACCATTGCTTAGAAAAGCAATGCACTGCTTTGGGATCAAAGAGGTACTTTGTTCACTTCAACGCATACATGAATTGTCTGTACCGTCAGCATTAAATGAAGTTATGACGGGCACCGAAGTGTGACCAGACTTCTCAGATGGTTTCAATGTCTGGGAAGAAAAGCTCAGCAGGTTCATAAATCTAATCTATCTTTTTCATAATAAAACCTAGGGCAGCAATAATTGCAATAAAGTTTTACAAGGCGTCCTGAGAGGAATAAGAAATAACTGCTCTCTGCACCACAGCTAAATGAAGCAAAATTAGTTGGGTTTTTTTTTTAAAGCCCATAAGGAATTCAAATCAACAGAACTTTGTAAAGGATGCTGGCAAAAGACTCCTGAGGCAGACTCTAATTATTGGTTGCTTTGATTTTAGTGACCTTGCTTATCTTATCTTTCTAAACAGACATTTTGAACAAGAAAGTTTCAAATGCCCACACTGTGCAAAGGCTGCTTTGGGTGCAAGACTTACAAAGAACAAACTTCTGTAAGTTAAACTGAGTTGGTTTAGTGTCTTTTTGTCATGTTAATCCCCATTCTTCACAACACAAATCAGACCACTAAGCTCAAGACACATGTGATTTCAGTGGCAGAGATGAAAACCCAAGTCTTCAGAACTCCAAACAGCCTACAGAGGTGAGCCACAGGCAGTGACAGTGGCAATGTTAAGAACTCTCCCTCTCTTTGCAGAACGTCCATGAGCTAACACTTCCCTCCAAGCATTTCTGGTGCCTTTTAAAGGCTTACTTTAGATTACGCCTTCCAGAGGATGTAAAAGAGAAACAGCAAGTACAGGTACAAAACTACCCAGCCTCACGCAATTACTGCTCCCAGTGATCAAGCAATCCCGGTGAGAAGCTGATGCTCAGCAAGGCAGCTGGAATACACTTAATCTCCCCACACGAAATACAGCACAGGGAATTCTTCAGCGCTTGGCAGTAACATATTGCTGTACACTTTATGAAGCGAAACAAAACAACTAAAGTCAAATGTTCCAAAATATGGTAGGGTGAAGATTGGAATGCTCAGTCAATGCAAACGAAGTATAAACATTTATACAGTGCTAAACCCATCACAGATACTTCACCTCTTTAATTCTTGTCATTTCCACTCTTCTGTCCCTGCTGCCATCAAATTCCTAACTTATAGTCCCTATAGAAAGTAAACAGGATAGTCATCTGACAAGTACTATACGCTATCTGTCAAACACAAATGATTTTGCAGGCTGCTCTACCATAGCAGCCTTATCTTACGCCCACCAAAAGGTACAAAGGGCCTGAATTTTAAAGAAGCTTCAAATGTTTTTCTTCTTTGACAGCCATAATTAATTTAAAACCATTTCTGCATTCATGAATGATCTGATGCAAATCTTACTACTTTTAGCTTTCCTGCAAAAGTCTGAACTGCAGCCTCAGGCAAATACATATCGAAATCAAACACTTGTGCACACCAATGAAAACATGCATTCTCCGAAAGAAAAGAGACAAAAAAGACCCTGCAGAATCAAGACTACTGTGAAAATTGTCAATAGGTTCATAAGATTAATCCTGCCCTGGCTCTCTTCTTCACCCATTCCTGCACTAACTTTCCTCTCATCTTCTCTATAAGCAGTCCTAAAGGACTATTCTTGTTCCTATTCACTTCTCCCTCTTTAGCCTCCCTTTTGGCACTATCATCTGCAAACAAATTTGACTACCATCTCTCTGCTCATAGCTCAAAGACCCCTCACTTTATTTCCACACCCATCTTCTTCTGCCCAAGTTGAAATCTCAGCCTTTCTCATACCTTTCTGCCTTGATATCAAGCAGATTAAAGAATGTTTCTCCCTCCAGAACCATATTTCTCTACTGTGGACTTGTCACTTGCTCTGACATTCTAGGCTTTACATGCCATTTGCACATCTCTTCCAAGGTTTTCTCATCTAAGTGATTTAAAGGCCACATACACACAATGTGGTGAAGGCTGTGCTGTGCTAATTCTGCTTTTCATTCGAGCAGCAGCAATCTGATCCATCTCTTGTCTCAGGCTTATACGGTTGCATTGCTAAGGGATGTTACCCATTTCAATTTAAGCTACCTCAAGAAGCAGATCCTATGAGGGGTGGCACAACTAAGTGACTGTCAGATATAAGCTGGACTAGGTGATCTGGGACCCTGTGCCAAGGAAGAAGCAGGATGCAAGGGTGCATCTGGTTTTATAAGGTACACTTTCAGACAGGCTGTGTAACACAGTCTGTCACATTACATCTCTTCTTCAGTCTCTCAGCATCTCACATTTTGCCTATACCATGTTCTCCAGCATTGCTCTGTACAGTTCTGCTCCCTTTCAGCTTTGCAGAATAACTATATTGCTTATACAACACAGAGTCATTAGCCTGCCTTCTGTTTTTCAGGCAATAAACTTACAGATATTTAATACACCCAGGATATTTATAAAATTGCAACCTCCCAGGATAACAAACTCATTATCCTGACACTTCACATTACTGTCATCCTACACATGCTACAATAAATAACTCCTCTATGCTTCTGCATTTGCATTAGAAACCCTCTTTAGCCACTACTGTTAATTTTGCTTGCAGTTCAAAATGGGGGCTGTACTTTTCCTACACCTCATTCTCCATTTCATCTGCTACAGCTCTGTTTCAATCCCACTGAACATGCCAAACACAACTGGTCCAACCATTTCATAACTAAGGGGTAGAATCATAGAATGGTTTGGGTTGGAAAGGACCTTAAGATCATTCCCAAACCCCCTGCCATGGGCAGGGATGCCTCACACTAGACCATAGTGCCCAAGGCTGTCCAACCTGGCCTTGAACACTGCCAGGGATGGGGCAGCCACAGCTTCTCTGGGCACCCTGTGCCAGCGCCTCAGCACCCTCACACTAAAGAACTTCTGCCTTAGATCTAACCTGAACTTGCCCTGTTTTAGTTTGAACCCATCACCCCTTGTCCTATCACTACAGTCCCTGATGAAGAGTCCCTCTCCAGCATCCTTGTAGCCCCCTTCAGACACTGGAAGCTGCTCTGAGGTCTCCACGCAGCTTCTCTTCTCCAGGCTGAACAGCCCCAATATCATCAGCCTGTCTATATACAGGAGGTGCTCCAGCCCCTGAGCATCCTCATGGCCTCCTCTGGACTTGCTCCAAGAGTGCCATGTCCTTCTTACGTTGAGGACAACAGAGCTGCACACAGGGCTGCAAGTGGGGTCTCACAAGAGCAGAGTAGTAGATGGAAATACCTTTCAGGACTGCTTCCCCGCACCACCCGGGGTGCTGAGCTCCCTTCCAGTATCTCAGATGTACCTGTCACAACCACTCTGCTCTGGCCTCTTAAGTATCCTGTGCTCCATCTACTTCATCCTTCACTTTTCCTTGCTACATCTCTCACTGTTTTCTAAAACTTCCTCATTCTTTTGGTATTTCTTTTGCCCTTGGACTCATCTTGTTTGCACAACAGTGCCACAATGGGCATAAGCAATATATAAAAATAACCATCCATACTGGTCTCTTCCTGGTGCATCCTCAATACCATACACACATACAGATTCAAACACTGCCAGTACCACTGTTATCCTGTAACAGAACTGCTGATTATTGAAACACAACCTGAATGACCAGTACAAATCCAAGCATTCATAAGACTCCTTTCCACCTTTTGCACCCTTTTGTGGCATGCATGTACACACCTGGCATTTTATTTTCTTCTATCTGCATAGCACATCCTGCAGTATACGAGTGAAAAATGACAATGATGCTTCTGCAGGGTTGTGCAGCTCCAATGATGGAAGAAGAAAGGTTTGCAGCAACAAGGGAAAAACATTACTAGACAATTTGGAAGGGTAAGAAGAAGGAAAAAAGACATATTTTTGGGTCCAATGTCCTTTACATCAGGTCCAAGAGACTAAATAGCCACTGGGAGCAGTGCCATTCCTTTAATACTTTAAATTTGGTATTAACCTCAATCCTGACTAGAAGATGACCAACTGGATTCAGCCTTGATTTAACACCAATTAGGGATAAGAAGATGAAGCTTTCTACACCAAACTCCAAGACCTCAACCATCGGTGTTCTGCTGACTGTGCCATGTGCTGACTGTGCTATGTGCTACAGAAACATGTCATTGCTATAGCACATATCTTTTTGTGGCCACCCTGTTTTTCAAATATAATAACAGACTCTGTTTCTTTACAGAGAGTCTCCAGCCATAAAAGTGAGGAAATAGCAGTTATAAGGGTGGCAGGGCTTCCATTTCCCTTGAATTTACTTCTACCAGTTAAATGATGCTGGGTTCAAATCATGCAAGTGATTGGCAAAGCCAGCTCCATCATTTTTTTTGAGGTTATTGTTAAGAAGTCTAGAGCATAATCTACTGATTACGGTAGATTCCCACTTCTCTGCATCCTTACTTTGATTGTGGTAATCATAAAGCAGCTGCGTGATCATCCTTCCCATCAAAGAAGAGGACAGAGCAGAGTAGCAATCTTCAAGTGAAAAAGGGAGACAAAGTTCTGCTTTCTGTGAGTAAAACAATTCAAAAAGTAGGGATGATTTCTGACCTTTAGCCTGCGGTCCTGGTCTCCGCTGCACAGAGAATTTACAGACACTTTAAAGGTCTTCCAAGCTGGATTTAAGTTATTCATCACAACCTGTGAGCGAAAAGAAAGGAAAGGAACCCTTAACAATTGCACATCTCCAAACGGAATGCTAACAAGAGCATTTCCAATACAGTACTGTTTCCAATACCGTACATTCATCAAAAAGAGAAGAAAGCAGAGCTCAGCTGGAGGTTTGCAGAAGAAACATGCAAGGGATATGTGCCCTTGAGCTACCTGCAGTTTGCAACACTCCTCCTCAGGAAAGCTCCAAAAAGGAGCATGGGTGGGAAATGGACCCATGCACAGATCATGGTGCAGAGATTGCCCCAGTACTGCTATGCTTCAGGGGGAGCATAATTCACAAGGGAAAGGTCGTAGAATACATCACTGAACTGGAAGCCACGGAAGAGATGCAGGACTGGTCAATGTGGATAAGCAGCACTGATTTACACACACATGGTCTGCCTTGCAAGTAAGACTTTATGGGATCCATAACAGACAGGCTCATAATCCCAAATACAGCTCCAGCCTGTACCCCTAAAAGCTGCTTTGAAGACAGTGCCAGGCAATACCATGGAAGCAATAATGGCACTGGGACATAGGATACTAATGTAAAGCACCCAGATTTACATTAGCATCCTGGGATGAGGTAGAGAAAATGCAATATAGTATTAACAGCAAAAATATGATCCCCTCTGTAGCATGATTTGGGCTAAACATAATATGTAGAACTCCTGACCTTCAAACAGAGCATCTTTCAGTTTAACCACATTTGGATCTTTGGCTTCAGTACCATCTTCCCTTACTCTCATGGGCATAAGTCAAGACCTGATACCCATTAGCCAATAATTACACGACAGATAGAAGTGTTTTGAAATGTGGGTGCTTGTAATGCCTTTTGTGACATGAGGAGCATAAACTATTCCTTCTGACAGCCCACCTGTGTCCTTGGAATGTAAATCCAACCCTATTCCTTACCTCAGTCCTGTGAACAAGTTGTTGGGTTGCATCATCATTCACTCGGAAAATCTCCAGGAAAGGATCAGATTTGCTGAAAAAGTCCTAAAATAAAATATAGGACAGGTTAACTCCTGAGACTTGATTTTCCTTGAGCCTTCCAGGCACACTGTGCTGGTGCTCCCCTGCCTGCTAATGAAAAAGGACAGCCAGCATGGCTTTAGTGAGACCTCTGGGTACGTCTGAGTAATATTTCATCCTTGTCCTTGTTCCACCAGGATTTCCATGGCACAGCTGTTGTCCTCAGTTTAACTGCACTCCTGGCAGGCAGAACTGTAAGATGCCATTTTACAGCCTTTTCCTTTCTTACACCCAGGCCAGGTTCCTGAGCTTCAGCTCCTTCATCCATCTAGCTTGTTTCTTTCCGTCTCCATACCTGTTTGGTCTTTTGACATCAGTTTTATCATGCAAGACCCTTTGAAGCAGATTCTACAGTGGGTACTATTCACCCACCCTCTCAAAACAGTGGTTAATTGGCCACGATGTGCTGCTACCAACTAATACAAGTACTGTCAAGATGGATTAGAGGTTAGAGAAGCAAGTCCTCTCTAGGGTGTGATAACAGGGTCCATGTTAAGATGACAGAGCAGGGGAATACATAAAATTACTTGGCATCTCTTAAGAACCAGCAAATCTCTTAACTATGCTCACTGCACTGCAGAATGCCTTCTTATAATGCATCCAGCTGACAACCCTGAGCATTCTTACACAAACCTCAATTAAGTTGCTTTCTGTTTAAGTCTGGCCAAAGCACCTTTTGTTTCAACAACATCTCATTTCTTGTGGCCATGCTGGCTGGGGGTGGGAGTGTAGCTGGATGTTAGCCCTCCATAGCTGGAGGGGGGAAGCCAGCCAACTCAGATTTCTAACAGCACAGCGCTGCAAGAGCAGGATTCAAATGGACTCAGCCCACGTCCCGTAGTTTCAACTCCCCCCTTTACTTTCTTCTTCAAAAGAACCACGTGATTAACTTTATGCATATGAATATTGTTCTTCTCCATAGGTCATATCCAAAACCAGAGGCTTCCACATCAGCCTGGGGAAGTGAGGAATTCTGCTCCTCTAGTATTTCTAGAAAAGCTTTAGCGTAAAAATGACTGTAATATGCATAGTCCTACAATTTTGACTCCTCACCAAATGCCCACCATACTTATATTTGACTAGCTGAATAGACACTGGGATGGGAACACCTTTGGATGAGATGCTAGCAAAAGTCTGAGCACATCATTTTGTCTGTAGGGCATTATTACAATTCCAGAACTGCAAAATAAGCAAATAAATCAGGGTATTGAAAAGGGCCCCATGAATTTGAATGCCTGGAGAACAAAGGGAGTCCTGCAGATCATGAAGCCTCGGGCAACGCTCAAGCAACCTGAAGTCTTTTCCATGCATAAAGATGACACGTACCAGTATTGTTTTCAGAGTGCTGTTCTATGAATGATCTGTTTCTTTTCATACTAGAGGAAAGGTAACGGTACGTTTAGAACTGCTGCAAAGCATGTGCATATGTATTTATTAAATCTTAATGTGGAGCTCTGAACAACAAAGTCATGGGTTTGCCTATGTGTTTCAATTACACGGCTATAGGACATTTAACGTGAAAGTGTGTAGAATGAGCACAAACCCCAACAGATCCTGTAACTCCAGAGCTTGCCTTAAGGCCCTGATGTAGATTTAGTCTCTGCACTCTATTCAGCACTTGTAACTGCCAGTATATAAGGGGCTTTGGTGATCCAGTTCTGCCAGATTACTACTGCGTAGTGAAGAGAACAAGCAGAGACTGAGGCTATTGGTTTAATCTTAGAAATGCCATAAATCTGGAGCACAGAGGGATAAAAAAGATTGAGCTACCTCTTCTCACAGGTAAGTGCACTGATTAAAGCTGACTATAAGCCTAATGTTAACAGATTCTCATCAAACCTAAGCTTGATAAGAAAAGTTATCTGAAAGGAAACACCTCAAAATGATACGTCCCGAGAATGCACCCTGGAGTGCAGAAAGGCTCAGAAAGGAAACCAGGATTTTGTGTAGCATTCCCAGCTGAGTATCCTGAAAGCTGAAACAGCATTTTAGCACAAGGGCAGTCATTCTTAATAATCTGGTTTTAGCTACCAAGGCAATGCCACCTAAAATGAATTAATGCTGCATAGTACCATGTATCACCCTCCTTGAATGGAAAGCCAAAGCCTAATTCCTTTCAGAACGAAGGTACAAACAAAACATCCTTCAATACGGAAGATGCTTTGTTAACAACTCCAAGACGATAAGCTGAAGAAACATTTTGCTTTGGTAGCTATGCATGTTTTCAAAGCTTTTTTACTGTTATGCTGAATCTATCAGCTTTACATAATCTCTCAGGCATAGCCTCTCGAAGAAGAATCGCAGCAATAAAGGTTTAATGCTTTGCTACTTTAATAATGTTTAAATGATTAATGTACTTGCTAGTGGTAGAATGCACGTTGTTCTTTCAGTACGTGCAGCAGTTACACAGTAGTAACACAAGTACAAGGCTTAAACTTTGATATATATAAAAGAGCAGCATTAGCCTGTAGTTTGCTGCCATTTGCTGGAGAATCTCCCCTTAGCAATGATAACTGCCTCTTTCAGACCAGGAAAAGCAGTTTCCCTGCCCCAGTGCTCGTTATTTATTATAGCTATCATCAAAACGTAGCTGCTTGTTATGGAAATTGTGACACAGCTATTATTGCAATAGAACCTTCTCAAAAGTTACTGTTCCACTGTGAAGGGTTCTCAGTGGATCTCTTGAAACAAAGACGTGCCAGCTGAGCAGACAGGGCTCCAATGAAACGTGAAAATGCGGCTGTACCTTCCAAACAAGCACTGCAATAAAAAATACACCCTTATCTCTGCAAAGTCACTTCACCAAAGGAAACTTTCATACCCGGGGCTTTCCTATGATGTGTCACTGAATGTTTCTGCCGCCTTACAGGAAAAATGGAGTTGGCTTTGCTTGGGTTGTGCCCTTTACTCTGCTCTTGTGAGACCTCACCTGGAGCATTGTGTGCAGTTCTGGTGTCCTCAACATGAAAAGGACATGGAACTGCTGGAACAAGTACAGAGAAGGGCCACGAGGATGATCAGGGGCTGGAGCACCTCCTGTATGAAGACAGGCTGAGGAAGTTGGGGCTGTTGAGCCTGGAGAAGAGAAGCTGCGTGGAGACCTCAGAGCAGCTTCCAGTATCTGAAGGGGCCTATAGGGATGCTGGGGAGGGACTCTTCATTAGGGACTGTAGTGATAGGACAAGGGGTAACGGGTTCAAACTTAAACAGGGGAAGTTTAGATTGGATATAAGGAGGAAATTCTTTCCTGTGAGGGTGGTGAGGCACTGGAATGGGTTGCCCAGGGAGGTTGTGAATGCTCCATCCCTGGCAGTGTTCAAGACCAGGTTGGACGAGGCCTTGGGTAACATGGTTTAGTGTGAGGTGTCCCTGCCCATGGCAGGGGCGTTGGACCTTGATGATCTTAAGGTCCTTTCCAACCCAAACTATTCTATGATTCTATGATTCTCTAAACCTCTTGCAGTTTTATGTGGAGGGAGTGAAAACCACCCCAATAATACAGCCAACAAACATAGTCTGTCTGTTAAGTTATATTAACAAACCTTGTTAAATCTGTCAAAAACGTGCTGTTCACATCTTTTTCTCTAGTGGAGGAAACTCGAATGCTTAAGGACCACAATCTGGATCCTCTTTCAAGGACCATTCAAGATACGTCTTATGGTAATATGGATGGGATTTATTTTGATTTCTATCTTTAAAGCACATCCAGAACCTCCTCACCGCCTTCCCTTATCTGCAAGCTGTGAGACGTTAGGATTCATTAGGTGTCTTCTGCCACCCCGATAGCTACCAGCACAGGAATCCCTGGGATAACAAAGGTGACCCTGCGTAGCAGAGCAAGAACAATTGCTTCCACAGGCTTTCCCTGTCTTTCAGGAGACTCCAAGGCCAGTTCCAGCCCTCAGTTTGTTTCTCTGATGTTACATCTCTACTCAGGTCTTCTCTGAGTAGGGAAAGCCATGCAAAATGATGTTCAGGGTCTGACAAGAGAGACCCTTCTCTATTCTCTGATGAACTGACCTTTATGTGACATTGGAGCACCCACGCTTTTTCATCAATGGCTAAACTATGCAACCTAAGTAATTTCAGACCTTAATACCAGCAATTACTAACAGTGCCTTGCAAGTGCTGATGTCAAAGCTCACTGTGAGCCATACCGAAAGCCTTTTCTTACAAATGAGGTAGGCCAAGGTCCAGCCAGGTTTAGAGCTACATCCCTAATTGGAGGAAACTGAAAGGTTTCTTTCAACTGGAACAGGCTTCCAGTGATTTTTACCAGTTGAAGACAAGAGTTTTGATTCAGATAACACACACAAAGTCATTGTTTGAGTTGCACACTGCATCACTCAGGAATTTGGTATAGAATCGTAGAATGGTTTGGGTTGGAAAAGACCTTAAGATCATCCAGCTCCAAATCCCTGCCATGGGCAGGGCCAGCACACAGTAAACCATGTCACCCAAGACTCCATCCAACCTGGCCTTGAACACTGCCACGGATGTAGTATTCACACCTTCTTTGGGCAACCTAATGAAGCTCACCTTGCCTGGACATGATAAAATGGCAAGAGTGACAATATTCTTGCAGTATTTCAAAATGATCCTCCTTAACTTACACCCATAAAGGGTTTCCATCCCTCTCTAAAGCTGTTGCCCAGACAACACTAGCTCAGAAGAGCACTCTGGCAGCATCCCTTTAATTTCTACCAACAAAAGCCATGAGAAATCACAATTTCTATCAGATCACATTTTACATTTGTGGAAAAGGAACGACCAAGCAGAACCTCCCTATGCTCTGTATGTTCTTTCCTTTTTCCTAGATGTGACAGCATGTGGAGCAGGACTTGCATACAACTTTGGAAATCACACCTAAAGATGGCTGTCTACAGAGAGGTTGTTAAATCTACATTTTGACACCTAAATCAATTCCGCGATTCAGAAACACTAAGACTCCAGCAACTGAAGAAGAAGGTTGTTCACCTTTCACATGAGAAGCAAATTCAGGTCCTGATCATTTAGGATTGTTAATGATCCTGAGCATGGGAACGTTATGTACCTGCGTGATCCACATAAATTCCACTGTTATTCATCTTCTTGGGTGTTTTCTGCTCACCTGAGATTTTCTGGCAGCTTTGACCAGAAATACTATTCATCAGCTAGGGCCTGGTTTTGACAATCTGATGTCTGTATCCAAAAGTACTCTCACTGATTTGATTTTAAGCTATTCACAATGTCACATTTCACAAACACATGCTTGGATCATCAGAATCAGAAACTTTTGTATAGCATGACCATATGCCTCTAATTAGAAGCAGCTTTATATGTAAGAATGGTAGATACTGTGATCCAGTACAACTGTAATCATTCATAGAATCATAGAATAGTTAGGGTTGGACAGGACCTTAAGATCATCAAGGTCCAACCCCCCAGCCATGGGCAGGGACTCCTCACACCAAACCATCTCACCCAAGGCCTCGTCCAACCTGGCCTTGAACACTGCCAGGGATGGAGCAGTCACAACCTCCCTGGTCAACCCATTCCAGTGCCTCATCACCCTAACAGGAAAGAATTTCCTCCTTATATCCAATTATATGTAAAGCCCTATTAGGATCATAGTCTTATGACATCTATATACAAAAACACCCCCCGGATTCCCACAAATAATTATGTCTGCTATTACACTGAAAGAACAGTGTTCTTTACAAGCAGTCAGCTTACAAGCACCTCAAGCAGTGTTGCTTGAAAGGCTTAATATATGTTTATGTTATTAAACAACAACAGCTATTTTCAGAGATGGGTAGAGCTCATAAAGAAGAGCACTGTTCGAGTCAGTGGGGAGTCTTCTTATTAAAGAGGGAAAAAGTTATTAACAAATCTGCAAGAACCTTTTTCTCACATTCCAGCTACATTTTGTTGAACCAAATGTACATCATGACTCAGCTCTTAGGAAGTTTTCAAGCTTTATTTTAAGAGGCTTCAAGTACAACATCTTTGACTGCTTACAGAAAGTTCACTTCTCTAAGCACTTCTGATGTGTGGCATTTTAAATGATTAAACTGTCTCGGTTACAGTGTAATTAACTGTCTTGGTTTTAATTAGATTCCCTTGATTATTTTTTGTTTAATTACTTTGTAACTTGCGGAAAGCCTCACTGTGAACATTCATCTGAAATCTCTGTTGTGTTTCATAATAGAAGGCCAGAAAAGATCCATCAGGGAAAAGCTCATCAAATTCTATTTGCAGGCATTCTTATGTCATTCAGTGAGGTTAATACCAAGCAGCTTACCTTGTCATCCAATTTCCGTGCACTGAAGGAAAGCTCAACGTAGTCGTCGTTGCCAGACAATTCCTCGGCAATCACCTAAATGGAAAGCTGCACTTGAGTTTTGCATAGTGGAATGACATGGGAGAAAGGTGCCATTGCCCAGTGTGAAGGCTGTAGACCCCATTAGCATGGCACGAGTTAATGTTTCCCTTCGCAATCAGCGCTAAGAGCATTCGGTGAATCCCTTCCTCAGCTGATGGGTGCCACCGTTTTAAGCCTACAAACCCCAAATCACTCTGTATCACTCAACTATGTCTTGTCAGTCACCTGTCAATGTACAGACATCAACATCCATCAGGGACCCCTTTCCTCTGATCAAGTACTTTTCCTCAGACAGGAAAAAATAATGCTTCAGCATAATTTGGTAAGCTAAATGGAAAAAGAAGCAAAGTCACCTGTCATTAGTTGCTATGAAAGGCACATTCACATTAGAGGAGTGCTCCTGGTAGAGTTTTTCTGCAATAGCTACAGTGGCAAAACCATTCACTGTAGACTGGGCCAGAAGAAAGTAACACTAAAGTAACATAGTGTGATTCCTTCAGGTGGTGGAAACTATGCTGCTAATGATACCAGTCACTGTGCTGTGCAATGCTGCTAACCCCCCCACCCCAATAAACCCAACCAAAACAGCCATTAAAATGCTTCAGTGGAGAGAAGGTATTAACCAAACCTGGGATATTTCACTATGTTCTTTGAAAAAAAACACATTATAAGATTTTTCTCTATTATAAATATCGTCTCCAGAGATTAAATTGCCCAGAAGAACCTGCTTCCGAGGTGTTTTATACCCACAGCCACACATTTGGAAGCCGCATCAGCTTCCCAGCTAGGCTCAGACCATCTCCACCACATGGACTGCAGGTCCTCACGGAGTTTCTTTGGCAGAAACTAACTTAGACTCTGCACTGGGCATAACTGGCAGGGTTTTGGTAGCAGAGGCTTCAGGGGTGACCTGTGCAAGGAGATGTGAGCCCCACAGCTGGCTTGGCACGCCGAAACATCAACTCATCAGCGGCGCAATACAGCACCTCTGTGTGAACACAGTTAAGAAAGGGTGGAAGCTCCTAGAGGCAGGAGGCACAAAGGGAACAGCAGTAGGAGCCCTGTGAGTTCACCCTGAAGAAGATCCAGGAAGAGGTATGGAGAAAGGAACGCTGCTGGGATCAGAGTGGAGACGCACTCCTGGAAGGAGGTGCTCCATGCCAGAGGACGTATCTCTGAGGGCACAGCTAAGCCTATGTTGGAGCAGGGATGCCCCCAAAGGGATCAGGGCCTGTGTGCAAGCCCTCTCAGCAGAGCTGAGAATATGAGTAAGAAACAGAGTAGTAGAAAAGTAGATTTCCTATGCTCTGATCCTGACCTGTGCCACCCATCACCTCATCAAAGGGACTGAGCATAGCATGAACGGAAAGCAAAGGGAGTGGAAACTATGAAGGAAGGGGGTCGGGAGAGGTGCCTGAACTGGCACTGAGTACAGGGAAGTGGGAGAAAAGGTGTTTTCCCTAAGAGTTTTTGTCATATTTGTTCCTCAATGCCCAAACCAGTAATTAAAAGTTGATGTTATAATTACCAACAAATTGAATGGAGTAAAATCCCCTCTGGCTGCGACACCTCACAGCAGTGACCTGTGGTATATTCACACTCAGCCATGTAGGGGCACAGATGCCTAAGTGTGCATGCAAGTACCATCCCACAGGCACACAGGAGGTGGTTACCAGGTATGTCCCCAGGTCCTGAAATAATGCGAAATAGTCCATCCTGATTTATTCTGTTGGGACAGCAAACTTTTCACACAATAATTCTTGTCTGAGTTCAGTTTTCTCCCATTCAAGCACGGTCAACAATTTAGTTCTACTGGCTGGAAGCCAAAGCAAGTAACTAAGGTCCATATTGCACGGTTATCATCCAGTGTTAGGCCAGCAGGGACTATTAACTCATTTTCTTTCACCTTTTGTGTATCACAGAGCATTAACTTTTCCCAGAACACTCTAGTTACAAGCCTAACGATTTTAGATGAACCAGAGCATTTGTGTTTTCACAAGACTAGACTCCTCTGTGTCCCTCATAGAACAGGAGGGGGGCAGAACACTATGAAGGCGGATGAGATAAAGTACGCCCAGATAATGCCAGCAGGAAAGCCAAACCAAGTTATTTAGGAAGCAAAATGCTCTCCTGATTCTCCTCAGCCAGATGAGTGGGGAATTCCTTTCCAAGCCCAGATCAAACATGACTTTACCTTATGCATTAAAACAAATCTCTTCCTCTCCAAGGAACAAGGAAGACATCTAAGAAAGAAGATTCCCCTGGGCTCTCAGGAAGCATTTTCTCACAGTCTGCTGTCTCTTGTGTGGTTGAAGGCAGGAAAAAATCTAAACAGTCAAGCCAAAAGAAACCCATCTGGCTAATTGCACATCAAGGAAAAAAAGCCCTTCTCAACCCCATGAGGCAACAGAGCAGAGATCCCCAAAGCAGAATATTTTAGTACAGTCTTTGTCTTAATGCAGAGCTGCAAATGTCACAAGCATGCTAGGTTCAGTGCAGACAAGCTTGATCTCCCCAACAAGCCAGCAAAGAGAAAGATGAAAGAGAGGTAATACATTGATTTGCAGATTTCAAGATACACACGGGACTATAACTACCCAGCCTGTAATTGCATTACAACGCAGCTAAAATACCTAATCTCATCAACCTTCTGCATTTGGTGGTGTTGGGTGCATGTGTGTGTGTCTGCTCTGCTAGTTTCTTGGGTTTAGGAACTGCAAAAAGCCCAAGGGCTGAGAAACAACAGACTCCTGCGTGTGTCAGAATGGGTCAAACTGAGCTTCTGAAGGTTCTAGACCTTCAACTTAAAGTAATTGAGTGGTACAACTTGCCTGCTGTCAAAGTACTTAAAAGTAGTAGTAATAAGTGTTGTGGCTTTCATGCAAATCATACATTATCTGTTGCCATTTCCTTACAAGCATTTGTCAGATGCTTGTAACGTAATTATCTGTTAAATAATCGCTCCATCAAGGGTTGTTCTGGTGACTTAGCAGGATGCTTTTAGGGATAATTAGTCACATCAGATATTTCTACATAACAGGAAACCAAGAGTGCATTTAAGATGGACTTACTGTTATAGATGACTTTCCTGCTGTGTTCCCATGTTTGAGTAAGGACTTGGAGAGCTTCCTCTGAGAAACAATCTGCACAAAAATCAAAACAAAGGGAAATAAGCCCGAAGCTGTAGTAAATACATGGCTTGTTGTAATCTCATTTTTATGTTGCTTTTCTTTTGTATCAAAGTAGTGCCTTAATCCACGATCAGAGTTAGCACAGAGTTACTAAGACCATGACTGAGAAGCAAGTTCCCCAGGAAGCCTGCAGACAGGACTCAGTGGAAGGACAAGGCAAGCAGATAGGACCAAGCAGAACAGGAAGAACACAATTCACTGAGTTGAATAGAGTAACTCCTTCAATGACTCAAACTGTTTACTCAGACTGGCCTCTTCTGCCCACTGGACTTTCTTACAGGAACCCCACATTTAGTTATTGAGACAGCTAGGTTAAGCACAAGTTTCCCTCCACAGTACACAGCTTGAAGAAGCCTTTGTATCTCTTCCTTGCCAGTTGGGATACTCAAACAGCTTTAGCTGAACAATCATTTCCCAGCATCTCTGTGTTAATTCTTCTCCAGATGGTATTGCTCCTATAAAGACTTGCACAATTGCTTAACTTTCTCCTAGCAGACCCAATGCTTTTCAGGACTGCAAAGAGCACCCGGTCTTTTCCTTTTTCTAGCATTTTTCCCTTGATCCAAATGTCTTTTACACAGACTCAATCGCCATCAAACGTGTTCACTTTTCCCAGTGCAGAGTCCTTCACACTATACATGATTCAACCTCAAGTTTGGAAAGCAATCTCCCACCAAAGAGCAGTGGTACATGTAGACACTGTTTCCCTAATAACACCCCCTAGAACGATGCTGATATATCAAGGAAAGAAACGTGGTTATCACACCACTTCCAAAAATGCCTCTTTTGGATCTTTCACCAGCCCTTGGGTCATGGTTTAACCCCAGCTGTCTGCTCAGCACCACCCTCCAGTGGGATGGGGGAGAGAATCAGCAGGTTAAAAGTGACAAAATCCGTGGGTTGAGATAAAGACAGTTTATCTCAGTAAAGTAAAGCAAAAGCTGTGCACACAAGCAAAGCAAACCAAGGAATTCATTCACTGCTTCCCACGGGCAGGCGGCTGTTCAGCCATCTCCAGGACAGCAGGGCTCCATCACACCTAACAGTTACTTGGGAAGACAAACGCCAGCGCTCCAAACAATCCCCACTTCCTCCTTCTTCCCACACCTTTTATTGCTGAGCAGGATGTCATATGGTGTGGAACATCCCTTTGGTCAGTTGACTGTACCCCCAGCTGACTGTATTCCCAACTCCTTCTGCATCCCTCAGCCTGCTCACTGCTGGGATGGGGTGAGGAGCACAAAAGGCCTTGACTCTGTAAGCACTGCTCAGCAGTAGCTAAAACATCCCTGAACTATCAACACTGTTTCTAGCACAGATCCAGAACATGACCCCACAACAGCTACTGTGAAGAAAATGAACTGTACCCCAGGCAAACCCAGCACACCTTGCAAAAATCTGCACATTCCTCTCTAGGCATTTATTTAAGTGCCCTTCAGTGAATGTTGGTCCCTGATCAGCTCTGTGGCTTGATAGGGTTTCTAATTCAAGAAGCATCATTTTCCCCATCTCTCTTAGGGACTGCTTCTATTTATATCTTTTCAAATTGCAGGGGAACTACCTCTCTAGCTGCAGAACGACCACTGTAAGCTTTCAGCCTTGTCCATGGTTTTGGCATCACATTAACTCATGCACTAGTGTCCTTAAAGCCTCATGTTTATGGAGTGCTAGTCCACGCATCTTCCTCTGTGGTACTACAAACCCATCATCTACTGAACGTCCCCGAGATCATCTTCTCATCGTTTTTCTCACACTATGCATGTCCTTCCCAAGTGGTGTACTTCACTTAGAAACCAGCAGCTTTCTCGAAACGTGGCATCACTTTGTTCACAACAGTGTGTACATCTCCCTGTGGTGGTGTTTCTGAGGCCAACAAGGAAGCATGTTCTTCCTGTTTGACCTTTCTCTGTGATGTGATTTACATTTCACAGTACCACAGCTCTGCCTCCTCCTCCTTCCTTAATGTTCGGAGAGGGCTAATTCTGTGCCCTGAAGTCGTCTTTTCCAAGCATTTTGCCTCAGTTATTAGTTATGTTTTAGTGTCTTCAGATGGACTCAGTTAATACCCTAAACTGACAAGACTGAGTCTTCAAACCTTACCTCAGCTGTATTTTCACTTTGGTTTGGAACAAACATGTTCCTTTTCAGAGGGGATTCTTCAAACCCTTGTAATACAGTGTCAGTTGTCCTCATCCAGTTAAATTAACTAACAGCTATTAAAGCATTATATGCTCCAAACCCACTTTATCTATCTTACTGGTCTACCTTACTGGCATCCTCTCTACCCCACTGCTTGCAGTGAGAGGATGAACGCTGTTTAAGCCTTCTTGGGCTGTCCTCCACATTTTCAGGGAAGAACCCATTGTCTTTGGTGTTCCAATCACTGTTTTATTTGGCTTTTTGCTTGCACCATGATGTGCTCAACGTTGCTTGGATTCAAAAAGTGAGACAGGTACTTGTGAAATTGTAGGCTCCAAGTGCAGAGAGCTCAGCAAAATACAGCCACCTTGCCTTTCTAAAACAACAGCTGACTACAGTGAGAGAAGGATTGTGACATGTAAAAGTCAGGACATAACCATATCAAAAGTCTTTACTAGTTACAATACATGCTCTCTTAAGCTCTGCCCTTCTCGTGTAAAAATCAGTACCACCCTTAAAGAACCTTTTGTCACAGCTGTAACATCTCCTAAATGAAGGACTGAGGTAGCTCTGTCTCCCAGTGCAGAAACTCTCTCCTTCTTTGCGTGGTCACCTTTAGCCAGTTTTGACAAAGCAGGATTTGTACAACTCTGACATGCTTGTGTCTGTTTTTCTACTCATGCCCCAGCCACTTTTGAACCCCCCAAATAATTCACATGAATCATGGCAGATAGTCAAAGATGCATTAAGTGTGCTACATTTCAACATGAAAAGAGACCAGGCAGCAGGCAGATGCCAGTGACATAACTGCTCTCATGAAAAAGGTTTGGTTGATGAGTTCACCCCTTCACAGGTACCAAGAAATCCACTGCAAGGCATCAAGTTCAGATGTATGTGTCCACAATGAAGGAAGTTTCATTCTGTCCAACTGCTCACGCAATTCCTTCTTTTTGGAAGAGCCAGTTTTATCACACATGACACTTTTTATACCATACTCGCCACTCTTCCCTATAGTACTGATCAGCTCACAGTCTATTTACAGATGAATTACACCTCTTTCTGTCTTTGTTGAAGATCTGTATCTGAAAATAGTTAATCAAAACAGCATACTGAGAAAAAAAGCTATCCCTACCACAAGAGGAAATAAGCTTATTACAGGAAATAGCTTATCAATAGCCTAAAAGGTCTTTGAATTTAATTAGGGGTAACAGCCCTTTCAGAATTAGTCACAATAATAACAACTCCTTATATTAGCAAACTAAACTTTGAATTACTTTTCTAAAGACTGCCACAGTCATTCGCAGAAGAAGATAAAGTAGGTAAAAACAAAGCAGTACAAACTGTGCAAGTAATTCCATTAACTTTTCCCAGCAATATTCATCTAGAACTGAAAATCTTACAGCTGCAGAGATCAGGCTGCAACAGCAAACCAAGAGATACCTGAGGTGTTTGAATAGGTAAAGTTAGAGAAAGTGCTGCACTGCTGATTAGTCTGTGCTCTGAGTCAGCCCTGGTAAAAATGACATTCCTATCTAATAAAGTACATTATTCATCCCGCTAATGAATTGAGCAACTTCATTTGGAGGAGATCAAAGGCCAGCTATTTAAAGGTACTCGGATACTTCAGGAGGCATACAGAAATCTAATGAGATTCAGGAATTCAAACACCTTGAGAACACTGGTCCCATGCTTTTTGCACCACGGAAGCAGTCAACAGCCTATTAAGCAAACATTCCCATACAGACTACTTTAATATAATTAATTCAGGTGCAATCATGGCTCTTTTAGCCTTTCTCCAATTCAAGAGCAAGGGGATTTGCAATGGCTGAAACGGAGCTAATAATCAGTCAGCATTTTCAAGTGCATAATCTGCTAATGGCACGTATTATTAAAAGCACAGAAGAAACAATAATACTCATTATGGTGAAAGAAGATTTCCAATATCATTTATACATAAATGTGTGTATGGGAAATCCGAACTCTCTAAACAATACTTGGAAAGGTTCTTGGCAGGAAAAGATTTACATCTCTGCAGCTCTCCGCACTCTCTAGTCAACTAAAAGCAAAATGCTAGTTGAGCAAGCAGGGGAGTTGTGAACTGTAGCAGTATTTTAACACTTGTGTAAATGATAAGAAACCAAACAAGGAATGAAATCACCACTTGAAAATGTCAAAGACCAGCCCTGGTAAGCAATGGAAGAAAAGGCACAAAGGCTATTCCCACCCTGCAGACCTGCGATGGCTCACAGCATGTAAGCTGGTTCCTGTACCTTCGCGCTGTTGCAGGCACAAGTTGAGCAGTAATCAAGAATGTCATGGCAATGTATGTTTGTTTAGGGCTCGACAGAAAATGATTATTCATTGAAGTAATTGTGGTGAGCTCTTAAAGATCAGGCTGAGATTTCTGGGTGAAACCGCAGAGTCAAACTAAGCCACCTTCCTGTGTGCTTCAGGAGTTAACTTTGAAGTTAGAAAGGCTGAGCCCTTGCTGTACTAAGTAATGCAATCTCAATGCTTTATAAAGTTTGGAATATGCACAGTTGTGATGAGAGCATTAGAGAGGCTCAGAACACATGAAGGCACTAAACCATAAGACATAAACTAAACCTAAAACATAAATAGAAAAGGACTTGGTTTTGCTCTCTCAGCTGAATATACCATGGAAATTAGGCTATCCAATTTCAATTTCTGGCAGTGTTTGTCCATCTAGGACGTTTTTTCCATTGTTCTTTGATGGACAAAAAAATCCAACCTACTAAATAAGAAACCCCCCAATAAATCTATCCTATGCTATGCTCCTTGAAGCAACCACACTTCTTGTGAGCAACCACAAAGGAACAGAAGGACAAAATCTTCAGTGATTAGATGGGGATTCAGCTGGAATCCTCCAGGTGAGTGGAGTGCTTGAAAACTTTTCCTAAGGTTGTGAAAGGGGAAAAGTAAAAGGGAAGGAGAAGCGGAAGAATTTACTTTCCTTAGTTACAGACAACATTTGTAAAACCATTACCAAGGATGAACTGATTCATAGCATCTGAAGCACCTATATGAAAGCTAGACGTCACTTTTATACAGTGGTACCCCCAAATGGCAGTTAAAATATTACTGCTTGAGCACTGTGTGCAGCTCTGGAGCCTCCAACACAAGAGGGATGTGGACCTCCTCCACCAAGTCCAGAGGAGGCCATGAAGATAATAAGCATGATGTTAAGTTCAAAAACTAGAGGGGGGAGGGCAAAAAAAAAACACCAAAACCAGCCTAAATGTGAGATCAGAGTCCTCCAGGCTACATTGCTGCGAACAGATTTCACACTGTTATTATTTTTTCTTGGTTACCATTAAAATTACACTGCAACCAACCCAGCTGTGTGCTATTTTTAGAGATCAAATCATTATAAAGACGTTTATGCTACAGGCAGCAGCAATGACATTTTTTCCCTTTCCTGTTCAAGCCAATTAAGCAAGAAGAACATTATAATAACTTTTTCCTTTGTTTCTTATTCTCCTTGGTGCTACAGGATAGCTTATTTTCATTAAGGCCACAAGTAGTCTGTCAAAAAGAACAGACTTTATAGTGCACTGTAAACATCCTAATCACCGGTATTTTTACACTGAACTTTAGTCAATGCATTTCACATTAATTCCCTCACTGATCGGACTTTTCCTCTTTCAGCATGCTTGGGAAGAAAACCAAAGGGATTCATGTGCAGTGGAGTTGAGGGAGCAACAACAGAAGGTAAGAAAATAGGAGACAAAAGCTTTGCAGCATCTTCCACACCAAGCTACTACGTTCAGGTTACAAACTTATGTGGAGGTATTGCAAAGTTTAATTGAGATGAAAGCATCCCTTGGTCTCATCACACAAGCTACCACAGAATGGAGAGCAAATTTACACTCAGCTCAGAGAAACTGAGGCCATCCTTGGCATTGCCATTATGGACCTGTGTTATGAGACCAAAGCATAACAACAAGTCTGCCAGTTGGAAATAAACTCTGATACCAGGAGCACTGTAGCATGCTAGCAGTCGGCAATATAGGAATTGACAGCAGACCTGGCTCTGATCACTTCTAGATATCGATCCTGTGAAGAGGACTCACCACCCTTAAATTTAGTAATCTCAAAAGTTAGGCATCTACTCTAAGCCAGCTGTCCAGACTCTCTTGATAACTGAAGGGAAAAGACAGGTATCTCCTGAAGGCAATTACCCTAATCTGTGATGGAACTGCTAGAACTGCCTGTTTCTCTCCACTGAACTAAAGATGGAAATCAGAAGAGTAACTTAGTCTAGACACCTAACTTTTGGATGACTGGAATGAACCCAACCCTATCTCTCTAGCTGCCAAATCACCAGGCACTACCCTGCGTGAATAAAGTATAACTGTAAGCATTCCTTGGACTTGAAACTTGCTTTAAATCCCATATAATATTAGGAACAATAGCTTCCTTCCAAACGAGTCTATTTCTCAACACTGGTATAAAGAGCCTGAGCTCTGCTGTATGGGGCCAAGCAGATGCTCTGTTTCTCATAGCACTGGCTAACTTGAAGCTATATTACAGCAGTAAATCAAAGCAGCAGAAGTTCTTAATTACCCTGTTCAAAGCAGGAATTAAGAGTTTTGTCATGAATGACAAATCTCACCCATCAGTCATCTAACAAAGGGCTATATTTCACATACGTACAGGGGATTAGCAACGAGGGGAAAAATGGTGGTGATACCTACTTGTCCAAGAGTGCACTCCATGCCACCAAGAAAGTCTGCTTCCTTCAGCCCATTGTGATTGCTGCTGATGTCATGGACTTCAAACCGCAACCGCTGCACCTCTTCGAAATAGAAGTCCACTGTGAACAGCTTGGAGAAGACGGGATTTATACAGGTGCGGATCACTTCTGTCCTGTCAACCTGCCAAGTGGAAAAGAGACCATGAATGGTTTCTAGGTGTACCAGTGATGGACACCAATGAGCTCCTCAAATACAGTGCGTTCATTTACCAGGATTGACAGCTACGACTGTGGCTGTGGACACTGCAGTTCCGTGTGGGGCTGCCCATATGCACCAGGTAAGGCCAGCTCTCCTTTTAGCAAGTCTTTGGCAGATAAAGGGCACGTTCTGCTGCCTTCTCTGCAGGGTGAGCAATGGCTGCTCCCCTGGTTGGGTATGCTAGATCAGTCAGGGGGCAGTTAGGAGCGAGGCAAAATGACTGCCGTGTGCTAGACTAATAACTGAGAAATTAACTATAGAATAACCATAGAATTTACGTGTCCAGCAGTACCAAACAACACTGCAAAACTGCAGCAGAGCGATACAGTTTCATGAAACTAAGTGGAAAAGCATGCAAAACCCCCAGTAATTATTCATTTTGGACAACTTGGGTGATTAAGGAGTGGAGAACTGGAGCCACAGCTAACAACTTTTCTTAAAAACATATCATTTTTTCCACCTCGCTACACTGCATTACAAGAATCTGATGGATTATATGCTGCTTATCACTATTCCTGAGCCTTACAACTGCTGAAGAAACACCATGAAATCTATATTGCTGCTTCTTCAGAAAAGTTCTCATCGAGCACTTTCTAGTTCTCTTAAAATGTAGTACTTGGGTTCCTTTTTTGAAGAAGGCCTTTGCTACTTTTCATTATGATGCATTTGATTGGTGACACTTTAAGCAACGAAGCAATCTCCTTTTCTCCACTCTCTTTGCTCTGGCACTGGCAAACCCCCCTAATATTTCTGTAAGATTAAAGGAACTGATCCTGAAATGAAGTAGGACTTGGGCACATCAGTCACGAGACAGGAGGTGGCTGGTGTGCCATGCAATAGACAAATTAAATTGCTCAGAGGAAGAGTGATGAGATCCTCTGTCTGATTCCTGATCAGGAACATCTGCTGTGCAAAAAATGACAGCTGCCTGCTTTGCTTTGCAGAGTTTATAATGCATTAGCCTTGCTAGTTATCGGCAAGGACACAAAGAGTCAAGCAAATCAAAAGGGGGGGGGGAAATGTACAGTTCCTGGTAGCACAGATTTATTTTAATGCTCATCAAAGGTGTCAGGATGACAGCTCTAACAGCTGAAATCCTTTAGCTAATCATCAAACAGATGCTACCAGTCCTTGACTAGATGCAAACCAGTATGCTACCATTGCTGTCTTCCCACACAGCTGTATCAATGTGCTCTGACTACGCCAAGATGAGAACACCACAAAAAGGAAAGTGGCCTTACTTACAAATTCAGTTCTTCATATCTTTGCTCAGACCAACTAAAAATGATGGTTCTGATAACAATGATGCAAAGCATAATGAGAAAGGATACCAGCTACCTTCATTCAGGTGCTTAGCCTGTCTCAAAAATGTTTTGATCCCCACTTGCAATCAATCAGTGTGACCTGAAATCACCATTACTGCTAGCAAATAAAACATTCCTGTGCCAGACAACCAGTCATTTCAATGGGGTGTCCCTGAGATCTCGTCTATGCGGAAAGTGATTTGATGCACTTGCAGCAGAGCCGTCATCTCATGAAATAGCTCCTCAGCAGATCCAAGAAACAAAACATTTAAAGGATCAGTGTGAAATCTTTCTTCATAGCCACAGCAATCTCCTAAACCCATTCCTTGTAATTTAACGGTGTCACTGTAATTGCTTAACTGGTATGGCAGATCTCCTCAGGAAGTTAACTGAAGTTTCCCTGCTACCGGTTCTCATTTCTACTTTGCTGCTGGAACGTGTGTTTCTCCACTGCGAAATGCAGCAAGATCTACCCTTGTGCTCAATACAGGTTAAGTACATGACCATTCAGGAAGTGAAGTGCCTGAAAACAGAGGCACAGGTCTGCACACAGGGACATTAAGAACTTCATGTCACACAGTGATCGGACACTGTTTGCTTTTTCTAGCCTGTGATTGACTGATGTCCTTCCCTTGAGAGACACCGTACTGAAATACTGCCATTTCACTGACTTACCCCAGTCCTTCCACGTTATTGAGATGATACATCAATCCTGCATGTCAGAGCACGGGATCACACGAGAAAAAACTATATGAAGGACACAATGCCAACAGCTCCACAAGTGACAAAATATTCTTCATGCCTGCCTCAGCAGCTAGCAGCATGCAGTCGCATCAGCCCCGTTAGTCTACTTTGTCTCTAGTCTGCTTTGTCAGCATATTTCACAATTACCCTACTCTTCAGCTACAAAATCTGGCAGGTCCTCAGCATGGGAAGCCTGGCTCCATTCCCTGTCTTCGACTCATGATGAAGAAGCAGCGGTGAACGGAGAGCAGTTCAATAAATCCACTGACTCTCCTCGGAAGCTCTAGGTCAAAAGATGCTATCTAAACACAAGCTATAATCTCTGTTTGACTTCTGCCACTTACTAGAGGCTGTCCTTTCTTGAGTCTTCCTGCTCTGGTGTTCAACTGTAAAGCCTTCATCATCCGTTTAGAAATACTGGAGAAGTGTGAAACATTAATGAAAACCAGTGAGAATACCATTGCTAGGTGCAGTTTCATGCTGATAATCATCAAGGAGGACATGATGAACAGTGATGCAGACAATTACAAAACCCCAAAAGCTGACTTGTTTTTGACTACAACAACTTATTCTAATACTGGACCTGTTTCATTCCAAGCAAAATCCCATGTCATGTTCCATGATAACATGAAACACAGATCCATACAAGATGTCAGCCTCATGTCATAGGTGCTTAATCCCGTTGTCACCCAAAATCAGTAACAGCATTTCCACTTGCATGGATGATGAAGGCTCAAATGCTTAAAGAAAACACAGTTCACTTTGCCTAGCTTCATCAACTAAACATTCAGAAAGCCAGAACTTCTCAGCTTGAATGCTCTCCAAAGCACAATGAACACCACCAACAACCACATTAAATCTCCCTTGTTTTGCAGAAGAGAGCTCGTAAGTCCAACAACAGCATGCTGTAAGTAAGTGAAACTTGCACTTCTGGTCCAGCTACATGAAACTATTGGGCAACCTAATCCTGAAGGCAGGTAGATTTCTCAACGTGGGTCATACCCACAGCTTTAGGATTTCAGCCATCTGTTATTTTAACAGAACAAGGGATTTCTTCAATTTATTAAAGCAGAATGAATGTTCAAAGCAAGCAGTTGACAGCTACATGCACCTTTGGGCTGTGTCAACAGTTAAAATTGACCTTAAAAAGAGCCTCATCTGACACCATGATCCGAACATCTGCTTCATGATACAGCTTTACCCACACTTTCCCTTCAAGGACAATTTATACAGAGAAAAGGACTTGCATCTTCACCTCCCGGGATGGATTCACGCTGCTTTCCCTCTTCATCTCTTTGGCCCTTGTCACTCCACAGAAGGAGGCACCCTGCTGAGCAGCCAGGATTACTTGGCAGGCCCATCTGGAGGCAGCCACCCTGTGAGCTTCCCCTTGGGGAAGCATGAATGACACACAAACACCAAAGTAGGGCTCTGCAGTGTAAAGCGCCATCTCAACAGCAGGACTTAAAGTACAGAGAAGAAAAGGGCCTCTTCCTTTGGGCCTTCTGAATCCTCTCAATCAAACCTGGAGGAAGCTGGAAGCTCGGTTTGAAAGCTGTTTTCTTCCTGTACAGCTCACTGTGGATGGACGGGTAGCAGAAATATCCGCCTGCTTTCCTGTGGACCCATCATCACTCCTGAAGCAAACCTGTCTCTGCTGCCAGAAAGCATCAAATTAAAGGAATCTCAAAAGAGATGGATAAATGCTAAAATTCAGGATTCTTAAACTGTTTGCTGCGCCTTTTGTCTGTGAGCTACTGAAAAGCAGTGAGCTTTGCAGAGCTGTGATGCACACGGTCATTTCAGTGAGGAAACAAGCCTAGCTGAAATTTCACTGACAAAGAAGTAATTCAGTGGTCAAAATCCTGGCTGTGGATCTCCTCTCTATCTTCAACTGCTAGCTGAAAAGTTGAGGAAAAAGAGCCTCAGGAGGACTTTTTTTCTTCTTCTATCAAAATTAGATGAAGTGTAAGCTATTGCATATAGCAGGATAAATAAGGATTAGGTAGAAGCTTATTGTCACCTTACCAGGCTTTCAAGTGATTAAAGAATCATAGAATCATAGAATAGTTAGGGTTGGAAAGGACCTTAAGATCATCCAGTTCCAACCCTCCTGCCATGGGCAGGGACACCTCACACTAAACCATATCACCCAAGGCTTCGTTCAACCTGGTCTTGAACACTGCCAGGGATGGAGCATGCACAGCCTCCCTGGGAAACCCATTCCAGTGCCTCAACACCTCCAATCGAAACTTCCCCTGTTTAAGTTTGAACCTGTTACCCCTTGTCCTATCACTACAGTCCCTAATGAAGAGTCCCTCTCCAGCATCCTTGTAGCTCCCTTCAGATACTGGAAGCTGCTCTGAGGTCTCCACACAGCTTCTCTTCTCCAGGCTGAGCAGCCCCAACTTCCTCAGCCTGTCTCCATACAGGAGGTGATCCAGTCCCCTGATCATCCTTGTGGCCTCCTCTGGACTTGTTCCAACAGTTCCATGTCCTTTTTATGCTGAGGACACCAGAACTGCACACAATACTCCAGGTGAGGTCTCACAAGAGCAGAGTAAAGGGGCAGGATCACCTCCTTTGACCTGCTGGTCACACTCCTTTTGATGCAGCCCAGGATACGGTTGGCTTTCTGGGCTGCAAGCGCACACTGAAGCCGGCTCATGTTCATTTTCTCATCACCCAACACCCCCAAGTCCTTCTCCTCAGGCTGCTCTGAATCTCTTCTCTGCCCAACCTGTAGCTGTGCTTGGGATTGCTCCGACCCAGGTGTAGGACCTTGCACTTGTCATGGTTAAACTCCATGAGGTTGGCATCAGCCCACCTCACAAGCGTGTCAAGGTCCCTCTGGATGTCATTCCTTCCCTTCAGCGTATCAACCGAACCACACAGCTTGGTGTCATGGGCAAACTTGCTGAGGGCGCACTCAATCCCACTGTCCATGTCAGCGACAGAGATGTTAAACAAGACCGGTCCCAACACCGATCCCTGAGGGACACCACTCGTTACTGGTCTCCAGCCGGACAGCTTTCTCAGCATGCCCTTGGGAACGAGGGAAACAGAATTATCTACAGGACCTGAAGCCCTGCACCTCAAGGCTACACTTTAGCACAGGTCAGCTGTGGAGAACTCAGTGTCCCGCACAAATAACTGGTACCTATTTGCTCTCCACTATGTTTCCAGCAAACACGTAACTAGCACAAAAGCAAAGCATTTTCACTGGTTGTGACTTGACGTCTTTGAGGTGCTAAGAGTGAAAGGGCCATGGAGAATTCACTCTCTTCTCACCAAAGGGCCAATGCTGCAGGGGAAATTCTTATCAGGCTCATGAATTAGCACGGCCAATGTCAACATGGCTATAGCTGTCTCATGAACTCAGGAAAATCCTTGGTCTACAGAACTATGGTCTGAAAACTTTGACTGGTGTTGCATTTCCTGGAGCGTTTCAGAAAAATAAACCCCAAACAACTGCTGAAAAGCCAGAAACATGCAAATCCCTTTACACTGGGGGTTGGAACTGGGTGATCTTAAGGTCCTTTCCAACTCAAACTATTCTATGATTCCATGAAATAGAGTGGGTGGTGCCACTCTTCAGCCCAAAGCACGCTTTTTGTGGCTGTTAGACTTTTAGCAAGTTCTTAGACCAACAAATTAAGCCACGGCTCCCTATCCATTTTACAGGACAGCAAGGGAAAACCAACTGGCTGTTTTTCAGTGGCAGTCATTATACAATGCTGATTAAATGGAGAAGAATCACATTTGTCAGCTGAGATGACAAAATGTGCATTTTGAAGGGGTAGCATTGTTTTTAGGTCATCTGAATTTTATCAAGACTGAAAATTGCCATGATAGAGTCCATTCCATGAAGATTCGATACCACGCACAAAGCAATTTGCACTTTGCTTGGGAGCTCCTGAGGAAGTTAGTAATAATCTTTACTATTATTAACAGTGCTTTCACACCATCACAGATTTATCCAACAAATGAAAAGTCATTGCAAAGGTTGCCATAATTTACAGCCCTTACTTTCAGTTTAATTGATGTTTCGAAGCAGTGAAAAGAAGCCAATAGGTCTCTAACTCTTTTCAGGCTGTAGAGCCCAAAGCCAAGCACAATCTTGCCCACGTCAGCAAAAACATCAATGTGAAGAGTCTGGAAATTACCTGCAAGTAGTTTCTTTTATTTATGTATCTACATATACATATATATATATATTAGATAGCTTGTAAACCTCCAAGTCACAACTGTAGAGACCTGCTTTCAAGCAGTGGGAAAACCAATACATAGAAACAGCCCCGACCCCAAGGGGCTCCAGTCTAAACAACTGGAATTACCATAAAGCAAGCATTATTATTTCTGAATTGAAAAGTCTGTCATTAAGAAAGCCCCTTTCTCTTTTCAGGGCCATTGACTGGCTTCTGCTTAATTACTTTTACTTTCTCAGTTACTTTTCATTGCTCTGAAGCAGAAAACAGAAAATTTATACTATATACTATGTATAAACTCACAGAATCGTTAGGGTTGGAAGGGACCTTTGGAGATCACCTAGAGCAACCCCTTGCCAAGGCAGGATATTCTTTGAGAAGCTCCTGGATGGACTTTGCCTTATATACTCCAAGCTCTTAAAAGGAGAGAGAAGTATGACTGTTGATGGGTATTTGCACGTAGTTTATCTCATCCACTCAAACCCAAAATATTATACAGTTACAACAGCCACATGAGTGTCTGTACAGACAGACACTCAGTATTTGCACTTGAGCACCTATACTTGTCCTTGGCAGACTCCCAGGCACTGATTTCAGAGTCTCACCCGAGAAACCTCAAGCTCTCACAGTTAGAAAAGCAGCAAAAAAACCCATGGGTGCAATACAGGCAGGCAAATAATGGTCATGTTATTCAGGAGCCAAACAGAAAGGTCATTTCAACTGGGATGGGAGTGATGCTCAGTTCCCAGTATGAAGAAAGAAGGATCTGAACTGGTTGTGAACCTTTGAGTTGGTGGTATCTCCAGTTTTAGGGAACAAAAGACATCACTCGGGAAGATACAACAGAAGTTTCGAGAGCCTTAGGACCATTTTGTTGTCAAGATCAACCTCGTAGGCAAGTCTAGGTTGCATAAAGATAATGGAAAGTACAAAGCATCCCTCCCATTCAAAGTCATTTAGGAAAGATCAAATATGAGAGAAAAAAAGCAAGTACTCAACTAATGCATTAACGCACAGTCACACCATCCCTTAATGCACCAGATACCTGCTTTTAGTTTATTCTCCTCTGGAAAGAAATATCATTTCCTTCAAATAGCTCTAGGAGTTAGAGGGCACTGAAACTAATGCCACGAAACCCACATCTTTCGGGTCGGAGTGATGATTTTTAGTCACTGTATGGACTACAATGAAAGCAAACATTAAAACAGATACTTTCTCGATAAACTTTCATGTAATCCTCTTGGATCTCTAATTGCTCTCCTAATAACATCGCTGATGGGAATCTATCTGCATTTGTCAGCGCTGGGAGTCTTGTTCTGCCACAGTTCTGTGGCAGTTTTAGTTGGATGACATTGACACAATCTGCGTAATTTCTGACCCACTATTTCCTATCATTAAAAACCTCCTATCACGAAAAAGCATGTAAAATATTCAAAACAACATATAAAAAATTCAATATCAACATGTTACTATTGATGTTAATTAATTTGCATTAACATATTCAAGTACATTATTAAAATAGCTTTTTATTAAATCACACTTAAAATATTTTTTCTATTTTTTTTTACAAAAGACTGAAAGTATAATTTGGCCTAGTGGTAAACTGCCAACTATCCAAGACATACCTACCCAGTTAAAACTAATATATACCATCTAATATATACACACCCAGTAAAAAACTACACCTAGCACATGTGGTTTAACACAGGGGATGAGTCCTACTTGTTGTGTGCCTCTAAGTTCAGAGATAGTCAGGCATCTCCCAGGCAAGGAGTGTGTTGCTGGAGCAGGAACTCAGGTTGAACGAGAAGTATGGAGGCTTTGATGAAATTTCTGCCTGGCTGGGTTTGAAAATAACCCGGCTGCATCTTCTGGACATCAGAGGCTCAGGCCAAGGTCTCTGCTTTGTCTGATTCAGAGCAGAAATGCCAGCTTGCGCTCCGCAAACACATCCCTGGCTCACACTGTCTCTGTGTACAGTGAATGGAATCCCTCACATCAAACCCCTGTATTGTATTCTGGTATGAGCCTTAACAATGTAAAACTGGCAGCTATAGAAACTTCAATATTAAAGAGTCCTCTTCTGAGCTAGTCAACACGTTGTGACTCAGCCATAAGTGACACAGAGGGACCCTAGAGAAACCGCTCGGTGGCAGGAGATACCCGTGTGCTCTGCTCCCTGAACATTTAACAAGCGCTCAGAAAACATCGACGCAAGTGGATAATGACCTGCATCAACTCATGGATAAGGTGTTGTAACCCACCCAGATGTGATTACACTGGTACAATTAAAAAGAGAATGCATTTTTTCTCTGAAAATGCTTGAATGTTACCTCAAATCCGAGACCCGAAGCCTGGATGCTAAATCTTCCTTTATCTTTGTATCCCAAACACAGCCCACATGTTCAAAGACTATGATGATCATCATTTACTATTCCTCAACCTTCATTTGATGCTGAGAGCTGCAATTCAACCTTAATTTACATGTCTCTGAGGACACTGGCTTTTTGTAGAGAGCAAGAATGGTCCTTTAAGTGGCCACAATAACATTCACGTACTGTACCACTTAGCTCCACTCCAGTAGCCACAAACGCTAGTAAGCAGTGCAGTGCCTGGGAGCAGTCTGAAAGCCAGAGCAGGCAGCCATCTGAAAGCTCTTCAGTCACAAATTCACCGTTCCCCCTCAGATTAGAAAGTGAGCCTTAGGAATACAGATCTGCACTGATGGGGTTTCAGTTTATTGTTATTTGGGGTGCTCATTTTTAGTCTGCTTGGAAGGAGAAGCACAGTCTTCCTTGGTTTTGTGCAAAGGACAGTTTTTTATCAAGGTATGCATCAATTACTTGACTGCTTTCACCCATATTGATGGTATTTTAATGTCCCCTGATCAGCTAAAATATCTTCAAAAGGAAGTTCTGGATTGAATATTCTTTCAATTCACACTGCAATGCATGACCTTGCCTGTGCAGCAGCAGTAAAAAATACTACGTTTTGGGGGTTTAGAATATGATTGAAAATGTGGCAAGTACCTGAAGGTTGCTTCTCTCAAATGCCATTGCTTGGGAGTCCCTAGCTCATTACCAGAATCACACAACAGTTTGGGTTGGAAAGGACCTTAAGCTCATCCAGTTCCAACCTCCTGCCATGGGCAGGGACACCTCACACCAGATATGTTACCCAAGGCTCTGTCCAGCCTGGCCCTGAACATTGCCAGGGATGGGGCTTCTCTGGGCATCCTGTACCAGCACTTCACCACCCTCACAGGGAAGAACTTCTGCCTTAGATCTGACCTGAACTTCCCCTGTTCCAGTTTGAACCCATCACCCCTTGTCCTGTCGCTACAGTCCCTGATGAAGAGTCCCTCTCCAGCATCCCTGTAGCCCCCTTCAGACACTGGAAGCTGCTCTGAGGTCTCCACACAACTTTCCTTCTCCAGGCTGAACAGCCCCAGTGTTCTCAGCCTGTCAGAACACTGTACTCAAACAATGAGATTCTGCTGTAGCATTGGGCTACAACAAAATGAATTCAAACATATTCTAATCAAGATGAAAAGTATTTATTTGCTAATTGCACATTTCATCACTCCAAAATGGACTTGCAGAATTAACGTTCAGTATTGCCACCTTTAGGTAATCTCACACCCTGGGCACTGGGCCTCCACAACAATTACAGATGTGTTTCTTCTTCGCCTGATGTTCTGGAGGGCAAGAGATTGAGAAGTTTGACAAATGTGCTGTAGTATCTGCCCAGTCAAACAAAAGTGCAGCTGCTGAGCAGCACTTGAGTCTGCAAAGGGAAGAGCGCGCGGTGGGCACAGGGAGAGCAATCTGGCATCATTCCTGTCCTGGGTTCAGCAGTAGCAGTCATTTTTCTCCTTCTTGGTAGCTGGTGCAGTGCAGTGTTTTGACTTTCGGCTTGGGAAAAGAGCTGATAACAATGACATTTTGGTTTGGTCAAGGACTTTGTGAGCCTCATGCTCTGCCAGGGAGGAGGGGAAGCCAGGAGGAAGGAGAGACAGGACACCTGACCCAAAGTGACCAAAGAGGTATTCCATACCACAGCACGTCATGCCCAGGAGGTAACTGGGAGTTAGCCGGAAGGGCTGGGAGACTGCAGGGTTGGAGGAGGTATGGGTTGGTGCTTGGTCGGGCTGGGGGGTGAGTTATTGGTTGGCTGGTGGTGAGGTGATGTATTCTCTTCCCTTGTTATTCCCTTTATCATTATTATTATTGGTGGTAGCAGTAGTGATCTGTGTTATACCTTAGTTACTAAACTGTTCTTATCCCAACCCTTGGGAATTGCATTCTTTTCGATTCTCCTCTCCGTCCCTCCGGGAGTAGGGGGAGGGAAAGAAGGGGGGGGTGTGAGTGAACAAGTTACCTGACTGGGTTTAAACCACGACAATTCCACTCCTCAGGCACATGCAGGTAATTGAAAGGAGAGAAAACTTAAGTGAGGGGATGATCCTTTGCTCACTGAGTATCAGTAGGACTGCATTACACTAAGTAGGAAACTGCTTCAGTAATTTGCTCTTTAATTAACTGACTATAAATAGTGATTTGATAATTTATTTATACTGAGAAAGATCTCCTGCCTCATACACTCAGGTAAGTTAAGCATAACTAATATGGATTCTCATATAGGTTAATGAATTATGTCAATTGATACAGGTCTAGTCAAGTAGTTAGTTTAAGAAATTCATTTGCTAAGGATGCGCTCATAATTAAAGATTTATTAATTTACTTTTAATGTTGTAATTAAACTGCTAAATCAATTATATCATCGAGGCATTAGCAGCAGGAAGGCAATGCACTATTACACAAAACACACACTGCTACACCAGGCTTTTCCATTTATATAGAAGGAAGAATTTAACAAGGCCCATTTAAGGCAGCTCAAGTCATCCCACACAACTGGGGAACATGGACCATACTTATAACAGATTTCTCAGGACTCATGTCCATTCGAAGCAACTCTCATTCATTCTTTCCTTTTACACATGCATGTTACAAAGCTTGTCAGTGGGGTTGCCATTTGCTCAAACCATAGCAGCCTAACAGCTTGATCTGCCTGCGACCCAGAACAGCAGTGGATGCCTTTCTGTGAGCTACTACAAAACCCAGGGAAACAGGAGATGGCATTTGTTTTCTAGCCCCATTACACCCACAAGCACACATGCTGGCACTGAATAGCCCCACAGCTAACTGATTAGAAGTAGACAGCAATTTAGCTGAGCTGTATTACAGTTTTGGAGACAGCATCTTATCAGACTTGTGACTTGGAAGTGATTTGGTTTTCATTACTCTTGAAGGGTATCACTGAGTTATGGTTCCTCTATTTGCCTGGGAACATCTATTCCAAAATGACTTCTGAAAAACACAAACCCTGTAATCAAGCCTGGTATACATGGAGCCTAACCAAAGCTTAACCTGACATGACCACAATTCTCCCTTCAAGAATGACTGCAGCCAGGGATGTGCTACATACAGGGACTTACTTTTACTAAATCTGACTTGCCCACAGAACCCCACTGGGCAATAAGCAGCCCAAAGGTGTTTGCTGTAATGGTTGCAGGCTCTCCTGGAAAGAGTTATGACTTCCAGTTGCTTTGTAAACAATATGCCTGACATACACCAGGTATATACAGCATAAATATACATCAGTCCCTCTTACATTCATGGTAATGTAAAAAACTGGTTGGTATATACATAGCTGTGAAGCAGATTCAGGTGTGCAGAGCACATCAAACCCACCCCTGGTACCACAACAGCAAGGATGCAAAGTGTTGACTTTTTCAACTGGTGAGCACATGATTTGATTCTAAAAGACAAGTGAAGTCTTGTGGGTACTTCCATTAAGTGCAAGTAGTCCATGTATCTACTCCTGTATCCTACTATCATGTTGTAAATAGAGGCTTATTCGGTGTGAATTACTCATGCTCCATAATGATTCAATATCATCCTGCTGATGGCATTACTTTAGAACTGGAATTTTCAACGGAGTTGGTTTCTCCAAAGTTTTAGTAAGTTGTTATTTGAGGCCATAGGGACAGAAAAACAAGGAAGTTTCCCTGTGCACAAGAGAGCTCAAAAAAGGATTTCCTCATGTGCAATATATACTCTGCAGCAGCTGATCTGCTACTTTATCAGGTGCCTTAGCAGATGCAAGACTGTGCCCACAGTTATGTCATGTCTTAGGAAAGTAACCCTGAATGTCTTCAGTAATTCATTTGTGTGAAGAACCCCTCCCCACAATTCAGCACTTCCACCTGCATCTGCAAAAGCACCCTATTTATATCAATTAATTCACAGAACCATAGAATGGTTTGAGTTGGAAAGGACCTTAGAGACCATCCAGTTCCAACCCCCTGCCATGGGCAGGGACACCTCACACTAGAGCAAGTTGCTCCTAGCCCCATCCAACCTGGCCTTGAACACTGCCAGGGATGGAGCATTTACCACATGTCTGGGCACCCTGTGCCAGCGCCTCACCACCTTCACAGGGAAGAACTTCTGCCTTAGATCTAACCTGAACTATTTCAGGTTGATATCTCCCTATCTCAGTTTGAACCCATAAATTCAAGACATAATTTCAGAGGGCGTTTTTTTCTCATTCTTAGTTCAAGAGAGATTCAACCATTATTCAGCAAGGTTTTGAGAGTGGTCCCTCAATTCTTATTTTTTCCCTCAAACTTCATTTTGCTTCATTATAATTAACCAACTTCCCATCTCTGCACGTTCTCTCTTCATTTCCCAGCTAATCTCCTTGTCCTGTAGATCCTGTCAATCAGAGCTATTATTACTTCCTGCTTTACAGAGCAATACAGAGGCAAATCAGGCCCCAGACCAGCTACAAGCTAATTAAACCTCTACTTACTAACTAAACCTGAAAAGGTGCTAATAATTCCATGGCTCGAACAAAATTCACTCCCAGGCTTTCCTGTCTTATTTAGGTCAAAACCCAAGCCTAATAGCATGAAGAGAAGAGCTTAAGACAAGGTAGATTCAATCACAGGGAAACAGCACCTGCCCATTTCTTTCTTCACCTCCTCAGAGCACACCGTAAGGGTAAGGGAGTTTGGGATTTTTACAACAGGATGTGAAGGGTACGTAAGAGATCGCTGACTCCTTTAAAGATGGACCATTTTGTGATGCAATATATTCTAGCATGGCATATCTCAGTGCCTGGCACTTTAACTTATGATGAAACAGCCAACAGACAGAGCACAATGTCTTGTGGAAGACACTGCCTATTAGGAGAGCTGTCAGTAAGGCTATAGATGCAACTTAGGCCAAAACCACCACAGAATAGCTATGCCTGAGCAACCTTCAGGTAAACCCCATGGAAGTCATGATAACCCCCATGAAACAGCAGACACTAATGGCCACAATCAGTAAGCAGTGTCAGCAGAATGTGGTCTTCCTGGTAGACTTTAGCTATAACTGAAGCTATGGAAGCAGCTTGCAGCAAGACAGATTTTGATGAAGACTTGCCCAGCTTAGTCCAGGGCTGCTCTCATGAGGCTCTTATTAAGGTTGGCTTTAGGTACAAGCAGACACGCAGGCATGAGAAAACACAACCTCTGACTTAAGAGAGTAGAGGGGTACTGTTCAGCACACCCAAGCATTGGTTGGAGCTTGCTTTATCACTTACTAATTCATAATCCACTTTGTCTTTCTGCATGTGGTCCAAAGGTTTAACTTTACTGACACTGTTGAAAAGCTATCATAGAATCACAGAATGGTTTGGGTTGAGAAGGGACCTTAGAGATGATCCAGTTCCAACCCCCTGCCATGGGCAGGGACACCTCACACTAGATCATGTCCATCAACTGCTCCTGGGATTAAATACATCCCTGGGAGATATCCTGGCTGAAATATCCAGCATTTCATCTGCTCTTTAAAAGTAAAAGGGAGAAAAATGAATGCTACTAAAGCCTGATATAGTGAGAAACAAAGCCAGGACCTGCTTCCTGACAGGTTGAAGCAGTGGCATTAGTGGTCTAGCAGAAGGACATACTGTGAAATGGGGCGAAGACAGGTGAAGAGCTAGCATGGCTACAGGAGAATAAAGGCCAGGGAAAAGTGACAGCAGTAGGACGAAGCTCCTATGATACAATCAGGAGTGGAATATTGTTCATCCTGCTATCTTACTGGCATTCTGCAGAACAGAAAGATAATGGTATGAAAGAATAATTATCACAGACACCCTGCTCTCTTCAGCTTTAAATGGAGAGATGCAGGTGAAGCAGCTAGCAACCATGACAAAACATGTCAGTACTGAGATACAATAGAGACATCAATCTGCATCTCCAGAAGGTTAACTTGTTTTAAACTAAGAGCACCCCTTCTTATAAATTCCTGCTGTTCTTTTCTGATAGGACAATCCCTCTGTTTAATCAAATGAAAGAGCTCAAGGAAAATGCCTTGCTTTACCTAGACATGTTGAAAAACAAGAAGAAAACAGTGCAATCAAATAATTATTCATTAAGATTGAGTCCTACGACCTTTACTGCTCTTTGTCTACTTCAATGTTCTAGCTTTGCTTTTATTTCCTTAACAGTAGAAGATTGCTTTGTGTTTTTTCTACCAGTTAGCAGATTTTATTTTGCTCTAACACCACTTCCTGTATTTACACAACACAAATCTCTTAGGACTAAATGTATTCAACAGTGGCCCTTCATTTCAGGCATCTATCTCTGTCTCAGGGTCTATCCATCTAGACAGGCACAGTCTTACTTCTAAGACTGCTGTGCTCTCAGGGCTCCAACCAATTCCAGCAAGGACTGTAAGCACTTTTCATAGAATCATAGAATCCCAGACTTGTTTGGGTTGGAAAGGACCTTAAGACCATCTAGTTCCAACCCCCTGCCATGGGAAGGGACACTTTGCATTAGACCATGTTACCCAAGGCTCTGTCCAAGCTGGCCTTGAACACTGCCAGGGATGGGGCAGCCACAGCTTCTCTGGGCACCCTGTGTCAGCACCTCAGCACCCTCACAGGGAAGAACTTCTGCCTTAGACCTAACCTGAACTTCCCCTGTTTCAGTTTGAAGACATCACCCCTTGTCCTATCACTACAGTCCCTGATGAAGAGTCCCTCTGCAGCATCCTTGTAGCCCCCTTCAGATACTGGAAGCTGCTCTGAAGCAAACGTAGATTTTTCTTAATCTCTTTCTTATTTAATGATCTCACAACCTGGGAGAGTTGATGTGATGCCCTGAAATGTGTGCAGTTGGTCTTGTCAACCTTTGCAATCCTGCTATAATGACATGGTTGGTTGGGTTGTAAGTACGGAATGCACCCAGGATTTCATGCATTTAGATTTCGGTATACTGGGTTTGAAACTCTGTCATAAACTGCCAAAGCATAGCATCCCACTTGATCCTGTGGGAAACGATATCCAGGACAAGTACGAAACCACCAGTGAAAACTAAAATACCTGTTCCAGCACTTCAGCACCCTCATGGGGAAGAACTTCTGCCTAAGAGCTCATCTCAATCTCCCCTCTGGCAGGTTAAAGCCATTCCCTTGTCCTGTCCCTACAGGCCTTTGTCCAAAGCCTTGACCATAGGGTTTTGGTGCCCTTCAGGCACTGGGAGCTTCTCTCTTCTCCAGGCTGACCCAGCCCAGCTCTCCCAGCCTGGCTCCAGAGCAGAGCTGCTCCAGCCCTTGCAGCATCAAACGTTTATGTATTAGTGCCTCACCATTATAATTCAAATGGATTTAATGCTAGCTACCAAGAAAGCTGCTGGAAGTTGCATGCAACCATCAGGATGCCATTAGTGATCTAATCCACAGCAGTGTGGTGGTTAATGAGCCTTTTGGATGTAAACCACTTATCTCAATTTCAGAATTAGTTTTGGTGCGGGGAACTGCCATCTTCTGCTACTCCAGGTCAGCATTAGCAAAAGTTGGGTTTGTTCCATTAACTCTATAATGGTATTGCAGAAGTGTTAATCTAATATGTGAAAACGTGGCTGTACAGGCTGCTGCCACAAAAGTTGAAAGGTGCCCCAAAATACAGAGGACAGCTCAGAAGAGAACATTTCGACCATGATCCCTATTAGGGATAATGAGCTGTGCTCCTCATGAAGCAAAATGATTTGACAAACCAGATACAGAGGATGTAACACTTTGGAAAATGAATATAGGTATATGCACTGTTAATAAAAAAACCTCAAACCAAAACATGAATGATAAACCCATTACCCCATGTTTCTCCCCATTATCCCAGTTTAGCCTGTATTTTGTCTTCCTAATCACAGACATCATCTTTCTAATCAAGGCAAGAACTAGCTCTTTTAAGATACGGTAGGGATGTTCTATAATCTGATTGAGCAGCAGCCTGTTTCACCACAGGCGCTGCACTAACAGGGGTGGTAAGATTTAAGAAGGACATCTGTGCAGCTGCACCCATTTCAGCTGATGTGGAAGCGTAGATCACGCACTCCAGTGATAATGTGGCGTAAACTGTTTAATACTGCTTCCCTGCCAGTAAATCCATGCTTGATATATCAATATTCAGAACCCATGTAAATCCAAAATGCAGAGAGATGCTTTTCAATCATTGCTAAGCTTTTCAGCATTTCTACACATAGGACAAGAACAGATTAGCTATTGTACCTTTTTCTCCCCCATAAATACCCTTTTGTTATTCATGTGTTACCCTATTAATTCTAGGAAAATTGTTTACCAGTGAATATAGGAAATCTTCCAGACTTTGCAAGGCTCATCAGAAACTACAGGAGTAGAGTACAGCAGGTAGTGCTCCTACCTTAACCCTGATTCGATAAAGCATCCTTACATGCAGGCGCAGAAGTCTCCCCAGTGTTAACAGATGACCAGACTGCAAAAGGTAATGAAGCACCTAAAGTGTTTTGTGAATTGGAGCACTTCATAATACTTTAATTATGCCATGATGTAGCTTCTAAAAGTCATCTCTGCTAACAGTTACAATATTGCTGCTTAAATTGCACATGGGTCCTGTTTTAATTAGTCAGTGCTAGGCAGAACATGAAGAACCTCTCTGAAATGACAAAGACCCAACCATTATCTCAATAGTTTAAATCAAGCTGATTTTTGCTTGTTATCATTGTAACTGGGTCTTGAGTTAGTAATGCTATGCACAACAGCACAAATGCCTTCCTACATGTTCCAGCCTTGCTCAGCCTAACAGGAAAGCTTTGCTGTTGCTTATTTTTCAGACACATCTCACGTGGGGTGAAAACCACTGCAGAGGCAGGGTGTGCAAGCCCTGCCTTCAGCACTCCAGCTAGTATGGTTTATGGAGAAGAGAAACTCAAAAAGACCTTGGCATCCCCAAGAGGGAGCAGACCTGCTTCTCGTGGCACTTCTTTAAAGGACTGCCATAAACACATTCAATTGTAAGAGAAAAAACACAGATAAACCACCACAGATCTCCTCAGGAACAGAACAAACACTGTGGTTCTTGACATCTGCCCCTGCTCCATACAAAGGCAGCAGGATTTTTCAGCTCAACCTTTAAAAAGGCTTTTTAAGCCTCTCACCTGCATTCTGGAGAGGCTGTAACACCCTACATGGAGTTGGTATCAAGTAGAATATCTTTCAGCATTTGTCTTAATCATCACACCCACCCTGATTTCATTAAGGGCCACTGATTTCACTCCTTTATCTTCTGCAGTAAAAAACACACTTGTCTTTTTAAATGCAATTTCTTAAGGGCAATGTTGCATGGAATTACTGAAAGGCAAAGGCAAAACCCCACCTAATTACAAATGCCTCAGAGGATTATCTTGGATTCTTCCCCCCTGCAGTACAAACCCACCACACTGTACACCCAAACTCTTTATATATCCGTGATCTTATCACAACGTGACATCGCTGTGTAAACAGCTAGTGTCAGAAAAAGAATCTGGAAGGCTGGGGTCAAGTTCTTTTTTAGAAGGTAACTTATGTAAAAAGCTCCAACTGAAAGTGTACTTTGCCCAGAATGAAACAGAAAGGAAGAAAAACCAACATCTCTAGAAATAATCTCTGGAGTAGGTGTTTTTCTCATGCTACTTAATTACTGAGATGTTCCTGGATTAGAAACCGAAATCCAAACTCGTGCTGGTGATAGAATCATCGAATCACAGAATGGTTTGGGCTGGAAAGGACCTTAAGATCATCCAGTTCCAACCCCCTGCCATGGGCAGGGACACCTCACACTAAACCATGACACCCAAAGCTCTGTCCAACCTGGCCTTGAACACTGCCAGGGATGGAGCATTCACAACCTCCCTGGGCAACCCATTCCAGTGCCTCACCACCCTCACAGTAAAGAATTTCCTCCTTATATCCAATCTAAACTTCCCCTGTTTAAGTTTCAACCCGCTACCCCTTGTCCTATCACTACAGTCCCTAATGAAGAGTCCTTCCCCAGCATCCTTACTGGCCCCCTTCAGATACTGGAAGGCTGCTATGCCTGAACAAAGCCCTGGATGCATTAGGGAACACAGCACAGGGTCTGTCCATTCCAGATTCCAAAACTGAAGTAGAAACTGTGCTTAAATCCCAGTGCCTATAGATGAAATGTCTCATAGGTGATTGCTGCGGGGAATCATGCAGAAGCTCGAGATTCAGAGGGGAGGTACCACTTTGGTGTTACCTGTGGAGATACGCTCCCTGGAGTCACAACAATGAGAATCTAATACAGTCCCATTGTTAGAGTCCACGTGGTCTCTTCTGAGAGACATTTTTGCTTCTGTAGTTACCTATGGAGACAGCAATACCAAAAGTATATAATGGAAAAAAAAACAACACTGTGAAAAGATACGAGGGCAAAAAGACCAGCATGTATTGTTGGCTTCTGATGGTGGCAGACTATTTACTCTCTACTGTAGTAATCTGAAAATCCACCTCTTTCTGGAAAGGCACTGCTCATCCCACGAGAAGGTCTGAAGTCTTTGTGAAACGTTCTGAAGGGCAAAACATTCCCACATGACACATTGTCTTAAAAGAAGTGGGAGTCGTTTCAAGGTGGTATAAAGTGCCATGGAAAGCTTGTCAGGTGGCATATGGAGAACTGAAACAGCATGTGCAGGAGTGCACATATGGTTGGGAGGCTCTCAGCAGCACTAGAAGTGGCCCACGAGCAGCAAGATGACATCTGTGACACTGCACCCATCAGGAACAAGAAAAAGACTTGTTGCACCTGGATTTAGGAGCATCCTGTGACAAACAGCAAAACAAACCATCAGGATTGTACCGCACTCCCTTTTTCACAGCAGATGTCCATTACAACAGAGGTAGCTCAGCAGATATACATCCAATGCAGCACAGGTTCTCCTGCACATACAGTCCTGCTGGCTGAAAGAAGGAAGGTGCATTTCAAACACGGACTGGGTTTGACAGCGTTTCATAAAACTCCCAAAGAACAGGGGGGCTGAACGCTCTCCTCCCAAGTACTAAACAGCTACCCACACCTTCTGTCAAATACATCTGTTATTGCCAACCATAGCGTCAACACCTCTATTTACAACTTAACACATTTTTAATTCATACCACTTCCAAACTGTGTGCACACACTACTATCCCCACCTGCTTCCCCAAAACTCAACCACATGCAGCTCAGAGATGTGTTTCACGGGAAACAGATTCTTGGGCTGCCTGTGATGGAGATCACAAAGACCCAGGTGCTCTGAGCTGGGCAGCTCTAACTCAGTAGTTCTCCTCAAGAAATCCAGCCTACAGGTCTCTGACAAATGCTGAGAAGCTATACAAAAGAAATCATTGGCCGGTGTTCGCCCTGTTTCCAGTACCTTTTTCCATGCAACCGGACGGGAGATTCAGGCTGGATGCGAGGAGGAAATTCTGTACAATGAGGGTGGTAAAACCCTGGCACAGGTTGCCCAGAGAGGTGGTGGATGCCCCATCCCTGGAGACATTCAGGCCAGGCTGGATGTGGTTCTGAGCAACCTGATCCGGTTGAAGATGTCCCTATCCATTGCTGGGGGTTGGACTGGATGAGCTTTGAAGGTCCCTTCCAACCCAAACCATTCCGTGATTCTATCACTGGCCACTGAAGGAGACAAGCAGCCAAACTAGGTAATCCTTTGGTCAGACACTGGCGGTGTTTTTGGTAGGATCTGTCAGTGGCATAAGGTTGTAGTAGCCAACTGTCCTTAACTCTCTTTGGAAAAAGAAAGGCAGAATCCAAGCGTGCCCTACTAAATCCTGACTGCTCCACAGTGCTCTGGGCAAGCCAGAGACAGCAGGACGTGCCCTGACATCAGAGAGGAAGACTGTCCACCCCATCCTGCTAAGCTGCGGGCCTACACTGAGCACACTTCCAAAGGCTTCACTGCCCACAAAGTAACAGCAAAGTCAGAAGAGCTGCTCTAAATCCATATGCACATGGAAGCATATTTAGACGTGTCTCTAGATTTCCACACGTATAGAAACTGCTCCGAAATCTGTTCTCTTGAACAACTGCTAACAGAAGTGATATTAGCCATCCAATATAGCACTTGCTAATTATACACACTGTTTACCAACATTGCATCTAAACATTGATGTTTTCTTCCCATTTATTCTTTATGATTGGAGCATCTTATTGCCTGGATGCACATGTACTTCAGTAGGTGTCCACGTAACGTGAAGGAATTACAGGAGAAGGGTGGCATTGTAAGATACCAAACCAAAACCATACCACTGCTTAGTAACATGCTCAAGAGCAGATGATGGCTGTCCTAAAGAAGTGGTAGTAAACCTCCTCAGTGTTCAGTGGATGTGTAGCCCACTTACACTAAACCCAAGACTATTTAGTTTGATTTACATTTCAAATGGCTGCCTGTGCTGACTTTGCAAACACAAGGACCTTTCTATTCAATCTTGTGTTAATATTCTTTTCAGCTTTAAGAGTAATGTCTTGTTTCACAAGCAGAAGCAGCCCATTGTGCACATATTAAGCATACAATCATAAAGTTCATGTCAATAAATGATGAAATATTGCTCCTTGACCTCATTCATCTTCAGGGAAGATGATAAAAAAGAAGATTTGCAGAAATCATTTAGCCACAATGATTTACCTCAATGCATATCATCAGTGAGGCAAAGAAATGGACCTAAATCTAGAACAGCATGAGCATCATGGGCATCAAGAGACAGTGCCAAAATTAAATGGGGTGTTAAGCTCTGGATGAAGTCATTCAAACAAAAGCCAGAATTGCTCTAGGGTTATAAGACACTCCCGCAAAAGCTGCGCCTCAGGAAATGTGTGGTGTAGCTACCACGAGCCTCTGATTCCTCTGCAACAGAGCCAACCCATTCAGCATGGAGAATTCTGCCTCCAGTAACCTAAGGCATATGTGAAATAACAAGCAAGAGTCATTAGAACTAAAGAGCAGTTCTGAGGGCATCTGTCCTTCGTTTACCTTCCTCCTGACTCTAAATACTATTCCTGTAGGAATTTCTTCTGTTGGACTGTTCCTAGTAAACAAGGGGAAAATTCTGTTTGATGCAGTACTACACAGGTAACAAAATGCTTATGATTGTAAGGGAAAAATTCCCCTAGCCCTTAGCCTCCCCCAAATCCCTCATGAAGCTTTAAGAAAATGGAATATGGAATACAAGGCTGGTTTAAGATAAACGAGGAGAGCCTCAATATAGCTCAGGTTTACGTGGTTATTGGGCTAGGCAGCTACTGAAGCTACTGAAAGTGATATTTTCTGGTCTGTTTTTATCGAATGACAACTGAAAGGTGTTTTTACGCAACTTGAAAACTCTATGTACATATATGTTTTTAGAAATAGGTCCTTCAAGTCAGGACTTGAGCACTTTAATCAGAGAAGGGAGTTTTCAGTTACCTCTGATCAAAGCCATGATTATACAGCTTTTTTCCTTCTTTAATACTTCGATCCAAATCTACATCCTTTCTTACAAGATAAACCTCTCTTCAGCGCCCTGACACAGTACAAGTTATCAGCCCTTCCCAGGCTCAGTTCACCCAACGCATTTGCATGTCAGTCAGAAACGTGTCTGAGATGCCAACAGAGCTCCAGATACTGGTCTCTGTCAAAGTGCACTTCACCACTCCACCTTGAGAGATGTCCATGACTTTTTGAAAGCATTCAGAGAAGCACACATCAGCTTAGACAATAAGTGAGAAATAGCCAAAACGCAGAGGGGGCAGAAGCCCAGCTTTCTCAGGGGGGCTCAAAACCTTGCACCTATTGTTTTTCATGCAATTATTCATCTCCCTGAGCTATTCACATCTTCCTCATCCCACGCTGAGGGAGGAGGAAGACACAGAAATAGTGAGCCACCCGGACTGCCACCACCATTCCATGCGTATGCACCCGTGTCTGAAGTAAGACTGTGGCTCCACAGGATTCTCCTCCCCTTCCACTCCATCATGTCTGAACACAAAGGACAGCAAGGTAACAAAATACATAGAAACCTCTTTGGCTTCAATGAATCAAAGGCAGGAGACAGGGAGAAGAAGAGAGAGGTTTTCCTCCCTCTTGCTATCTAGCAAAGGTACTACCCGACTCCCACAGTGTTTCCATCAGCTGTCAAAAGTATCTCAGGTATCTGACATATTAAATACTGGTGTGTTACCAAACTTCCAAGTACTGATTACTGATTTTTCCATTACAGTTACAGGGGTTTAATGCAAAAGAAATATGCTTGGTATTTAGGTTCTTGATAAGCCACTATTATATTTGTTACTACAGGTTCAAGAAGATTTTATGCCCAGAACAAAAGATTACCCAGTTTGGGAAATGCAAATGACTGAAAGAAACTAAAGTGGGAAACATATTAAAAGTTGTTAAGTAAAACTGCATTTCTCCGAGACCTAAAAGGAGAAATATTGCTCCTTTTTCTTGCATCCCCCTCCCATTGTGGGAGGAAATTGATTTAACCTCATTTACTGCTCTCTAGGAGGAAATCATTCAGCTCTGAGCCTCCCAGGGAGCTTCCGTTCACTGCACAAAAGCTCCAAATGTCACCACACTTACAAATGAACAGAGCATCTTACTCAAAAGGCTTCAGTGGAGTCACCAGGAAGAGCTGCGGCCGCAGGTTTCCTCCTCTCAGGGTGAATACTTTCTTGGCAGAGTAATACGCATGTTCCCATTAGTGAGAAGAGATGCTTGGCAGATAAAGTAGTTCCTGGCCTAGATTCAAACACGCTTGTAGGCAGGTGTAGCCTTTCATTTCTACCTGTGTGAGCAGGTTCAGGGAGCACTCTAATGCGCATCCTGTGCATGATGTGTCCACAAGGTTATGCAAGATTTTGCTGGAGGCATTTCCAATAGCTTGAGCCTTTTCTTACAGCAGTGCAGCAGCTCATTGTCAGTCCCTGCAGTAACCGTGTGGTGGGACCTGTGGTGGTGATCCTGCCCCTCTGCTCTGCTTTTCTGAAACCCCACTTGCAGCACTGTGTGCAGCTCTGGTGTCCTCAGCATCAGAAGGACATGGAGCTGTTGGAGCAAGTCCAGAGGAGGCCACGAGGATGATCAGGGACTGGAGCACCTCTCATACAAAGACAGGCTGAGAACACTGGGGCTGTTCAGCCTGGAGAAGAGAAGCTGCGTGGAGACCTCAGAGCAGCTTCCAGGGTCTGAAGGGGGCTACAAGGATGCTGGAGAGGGACTCTTCATCAGGGACTGTAGCGATAGGACAAGGGGTGATGGGTTCAAACTGGAACAGGGAAAGTTCAGGTTAGATCTAAGGCAGAAGCTCTTCCCTGTGAGGGTGCTGAGGCGCTGGCACAGGGTGCCCAGAGAAGCTGTGGCTGCCCCATCCCTGGTGGTGTTCAAAGCCAGCTTGGACAGAGACTTGGGTGATGTGGTCTGGTGTGAGGCATCTCTGCCCGTGGCAGGGGGTTGGAACTGGATGATCTTAAGGTCCTTTCCAATCCAAACCATTCTGCGATTCTACTACTTTCTGCCTTTGTTTTCACAGCCTTCCCCATGCACGCAGGTTTTTCTTGCCACTGGAGAAGCACATGCAGTGGTGTCACAAAATGTCACTGGATGAGCCAGTGGCAGTTTCCAGCTTGGTCTAGATGTCTATGTAGCTGTTTATTTTGCTAGGGAGACAACACTGTTGGTGTACGTATCTTGGGAGACATACTTAAAGAGCTACTCAAACCTTTCCAAGGGGAAAAGAGAATCCCCCTTTCCGGAAATGTTGGCTCTTGCTCACACTTCCCTCCCTTGACCCTTTGTTGACAGCCCTCTGCCCTAAGCTTGTGATGATTTAGCAATATTGGGTATCAGTACTGAGTAACACAGATGGATTACTGAGTCCTGCCAAATAAAGTTTTATCAACAAGACTGGGTTTTGTCAGTAAGTTGTTTCACTCGGTGTGTTGTCAGGGTTTGCACAGCCCAGGGGCAACGTTAGCTTTACCCCCTAGGAGCCAGTTGGTGGTAGAGCTACTCAGGCAAAACACTGATTACACAAATGTGGTCTGTGTTCATTCCCTAATGACATAGATTTGCCTTGAAATGGTTTTGTTGGGGGTGAAGAGCAAACATATGTTATAGCAATATCACTTGCAGCGCTACGCAGGTGGCTAAATCCATCATCATATGGCATCCACGGCAGGCAACCTAGCTGCGAAAGGCACAACGCCAGCCAAATGCAGACATGAATGAAAGGAAACCCAAACCCACCACAAACCTCTCTATAATCCAAGGCAAGAAACATACAATTCATGAGCAGTGTATTTATAGCATGTGAATTCAAGAAGAGGGGCAGGGAGATGGGGTTATAAAATTCACACCTGTGCTGGTTAAAAGTAAGTGTGACTGCCAAAGGGAAATGGTTCACACAAAAGACAAGGAGAGAGGTAAGAAAACTGCTTGCCACAGTCTAACAAAGCCTCACACTACAGCACTTGGTAGTTCTCTTTAAGGAGAATAAGCAGAAGGTTAAAAATGCAATAGACACATAGGAGAAAGTCAAATGAGGCTTTATAGCCTCTTCCGTTCAAGTGATTTCTCAGTTGGCTGGGATACATACATAAACACAGGAGAACATTTCTTTTAGCATGCAGTTCTGTGTACCTTTCATGTGCACACACTGATGTTTTTCAACTGACAGACAAGAAGATGAGGCACCACAGGAGTTTGCAAACGCCTTTGGTTTCCTGAGACCAAAAATGCCTCCTAGCAGCTCTCTTGACCTCTAGGAAAAGAGGCAGAAACTCCCTCTGACAGGTCTTCTGAGCAGTCCTCAACAGGTAACACAACATGCTGCCGCTCAGAAGGATCTGGGCAGGCTGGAAAGATGAGACTGAACTTGCTTGAATGAAGAAGTCCTTGCATGCTGCAATCCTATACTGTTCTATGAATCAGATTACATACTGTCCTACGGGCGTAAGTTTTTGAGTGGATTTGGGGGCTGTTGTAATAAATTAAACTGCATTTTAGTGGAAGACAGATGATACTCTAATGGACCTTGCTCACAGAGAAAGACTGAGGGCTGGCTCAAAGAAAACGAGTCATAGAATCATAGAATAGTTTGGGTTGGAAAGGACCTTAAGATCATCCAGTTCCAACTCCCCTGCCATGGGCAGGGACACCTCATCCTAAACCATGTCACCCAAGGCTCTGTCCAACCTGGCCTTGAACACCGCCAGGGATGAAGCATTCACAGCTTCCTTGGGCAACCCATTCCAGTGCCTCACCACCCTCACAGTAAAGAACTTCTTCCTTATATCCAATATAAACTTCCCCTGTTTAAGTTTTAACCCATTATTCCTTGTCCTGTCACTACAGTCCCTAATGAAGAGTCCATCCCCAGCATCCCTAGGATCAGTTAGTTTAGGTATTTGGAGTATCCTTGTCCTTACAGTAAAGTTTCTTTGAGTAGGGCATGTACACATCTGAATTACACCTTTGGTACTTAATATGCATGCAGTAAATACTTGTCAATAATGGAAGGAAATGATCCTCACGGAGTTGTGTGATGTTTTGTCTCATGCACACCCTCAAGCCTGCCCTGATTCTGCACAGCGTATATTCAAGTCCAAATGATACCTAGGAGTTTTAAAGATGTACCTAAACTCCTCATGAAAAGCAGCTGAGGGGAAAAAGCATTATTTAAACATAAGAAAAATGACTATTCAGTTCAGCCTGTTTTCCTATGGGATAGCTGTCAGCTCCATGTTGAAAAACTCGCACTATGTTTAAAACCCAAAAGCTCCTTTTACGTTTCTTCAAGAAAGAGCTGTTGTCATCTTGGTACACAACCTAGGAAGAGAAAGTGTACACTCTTCAGCAGAAAAACACCTTTGGCAGGCCCTCCCCTAAGGGGCTGTGCTCCCAAAACTCTGCTGCTTTAGTTGCATAGCAAGGGCTCTTATAGGAGTAGACAAAGTACATCATTTCACTTGGATTGAGCAAAGAGAAGGGGCCAGATGCATCTAAGTCCTGAAGAAACTCTGCTCAGTCCTGGAAAAAAAAAAGGAAATCTACAAGGATAAAGAGAGAAAATCAGCCCCATTGAAACTGCCTTGAAAATCCGGATTAGTGCTTTATACAGAAAGCCAGAATTTGGTGTCTTCCCTCTCGAAGCACCGAGTACAAATGAGATCAAACTATTACAGGTTCAGCCAGGTCACATTTTGAATTTAAACTGATCTTATTTGGTTGGCTTTAATAATAACTGCCACTGCAGTATCCTGGAAGATATTACCTGTAAGGTTTCATGCGCATTCGTTCCTTCATCAATCTACTTTTACAGTTATTTTTAAGGGAAATTCACTTGCAAAATGTATGCTGTGTAACCTACCTGCTAGGCTTTCACAGCATGCACTTCCAATAGCCTTCAAGCTCTTAAATCAAAGATTACGTAAAAATGAGCAAATAACTGCACCTTTCAGTGCTTTAGATTTTGTTAAAGCTGTAGCCTGAAATCAAGAAAGAAACCACTCTAAACCCCCATATAAATATAAATCAGCCTCTGCTTAAGCCCCAGTTAAACCAGGCTTCTAAGCTGCATTTTAGTAACCCTTTTCCCAGCAAAGCAGTCAGTCACATACTCAGCAATACAGGTAAGTCCCAGTAATGACATACTTCAGTCCAAATGAAGTAATTGTTAAGTCTAAGTTAAATCAGTGTGGCTTAAAATCCAGCATTTAAAACCAGTGCATACTATAGTATCTTACTAAAAATAGCTGATTAGCTGAAAGAGATTTCTAAATAAATACAATTTGGCTTTTATGTTGTTTACAGGCAGCTCACCTAAGCAGTTGCTATGAAAAACCCCTATTCCTATCACTAGCGATGAGTTAAACAGTTAAAAACCTGCATTAGATAAATGAGCTACAGTCATTCAGATATAAATTAAATTGGTTTCATCATTTTATAGCTCTTCACAAGCTTTTTTCCTTCAAACAACCTCCACCCTCAGAACCTGGCAAAACCGTCCTCGCTGAGATGCCATAAATCAAACACCGCAGCAAGCCAGAGCAGGGATGTATCAAACCCTGCATACCCTGAAAGAGGTGATCCCAACCAGAAACCTCTGTAACGTTTCTGGAGTGTGAGTGTTGGCCAGATGTGCAGAACAGATGCTCATGGTCTTCTCCGAGCAACTCCGCACTCAAAAGCCAAATTAAATCAATCAAAAGAGGTCCAACTTGGAAACGCAGATTTGATTCAGGCATGGCTGAGCCCCTGCCAGCATCCCCTTACAAACGACATGACTTTTTAATAAATGAAAGATGAAATATTTATTGCATCTCTTCCTCAAGCTTTCAGTTGCATTGAATACCTGCTGGATGACCTGAAACTCAAAGGGATTGTGATACCATATTCTCAGACCTAAAGGGGAAGGAAGGTAGGGAGGTGGAGCTGAAGAAACTGGAGTCTTGCCACAGAAATAAACCACAGAAAAGCATGGACAACAGTTCCAAGCCAATGGGCCACATGCGTTATTCTGCGTGGCACCTGCTGTTCCATTAAAGCCAAATAAAGCCAGTTGAGAGAAGCTTCTGTCTCACGTCACAGAGGCTCTCTGAGCTGGCACCTTTTAGTTCTCAACCATTTTAACCCAGTATTACCACATTTAGTGGCTGTTCTCTCATTGGTAGCAAGCTGTAGATCACTGGCGATTTCACGAAGGGGCAAAGCCTAAATGGCTGTGACGTTGTTTGAAGACAGCACATCCACAGGGCAGGGAAGGATTCACGGTCCTTACATGAGCAAATATGGTACACCTCGAGCCAAACCTCTTAGGCTCTCAAAGACAACTTTGATTTAAAGTAATCAGTGCCAGCCCTTGGGCAGGAAATCTTCCCTAACCCATTACATGCAGTACTGAGTGCTCAAACAAAGCCTGCAGTGATCACATAAGATTCATAGCAGCCTTCCAGTATCTGAAGGGGGGCTATAAGGATGCTGGGGAGGGACTTTTCATTAGGGACTGTAGTGACAGGACAAGGGGTAATGGGTTAAAACTTCAACAGGGGAAGTTTAGATTGGATATAAGGAGGAAATTCTTTCCTGTTAGGGTGGTGAGGCACTGAAATGGGTTGCCCAGGGAAGTTGCGAATGCTCCATCCCTGGCGGTGTTCAAGGCTAGGTTGGACAGAGCCTTGGGTGACATGGTTTAGTGTGAGGTGTCCCTGCCCATGGCAGAAGGGTTGGAACTGGATGATCTTAAGGTCCTTTCCAACCCTAACTATTCTATGATTTTTTGATTACCATTACAGAGTTTCTAGAGGATCCAAAGGGTGAGATGGTTTATGGAGAACAGTAGCCCATATAGGGGAATGATTTCCACTAACTTTGACAGTGTGGGATCCTACCAGTTGTTTTTTCCCTTCCTTTCAGGTCACAGAGCTCAGCACAAGCCAGGACAGGTGGGAAAGGACCAGTTACCTGTCTGAGTGGAAGAGAGCACATTTTACCACTTCTCTGGGCCTATGAGGATGCTGGAGAGGGACTCTTCATCAGGGACTGTACAGCTAGGACAAGGGGTGACAGGTTCAAACTGAAACAGGGGAAGTTCAGGTTAGATCTAAGGCAGAAGTTCTTCCCTGTGAGGGTGCTGAGGTGCTGGCACAGGGTGCCCAGAGAAGCTGTGGCTGCCCCATCCCTGGCAGTGTTCAAGGCCAGGCTGGACAGGGCTTGGGGCAACCTGCTCTAGTGTGAGGTGTCCCTGACCATGGCAGTGGGTTGGAAATGGATAATCTTAAGGCCCTTTCCAACCCAAACTGATCTGTGATTCTCAGTGAAGCTAAAGGAGCACCAAGAGACATTTGGAGAGTTCAGAAGCAAGAAAAAAGTTTCTCTTCAAGAATGTCTGGCTACAGCAATATTTGGGAGCAGTGAAAACAGTAAGAAAGCAATGCAGAAAAGGCTGAAAAGTCCTCTGGATGGATAAAGCTGGGAATGGCTCCGACTTTTGCAGTACAATTCATGTTAGAGTGACAGAAGGCATGGTATTTTGGCACTAGAAATTGCCATATTCATTTCACTCTAAACACCATTAAAACCCAAAGCAAAAGGATTTTATCCTGAAATGAGCTTAAAAACTAGGTGTACTGCCAGCCTCAGTAGTTTAGAGATGAAGGCCTCCAAGTGGAGACCTACCACCCAAGCTCAGAGCTCCAAAGAAGCCTGAGATTTCTAAGATCCAAGGCTCACAGCAAATCCCATCTGAGGAAAATGTCAATCTGAATCATAACTCTTTTATGTAAATTCATATCACATTCCCTTTGAGAGAAGCTTAAAGCTTCTCTGAAACAAGACTGTCATTCCGAGCTCTACCAGCCTAATTCCAGGCAGCTCCAAAGGCTGCATTATTCCAAACACTGTCACATCTTTAATGATGCTTGAAGCACTGCGCTGCACAAAACCACAAGCCATCCACACAAAGCTATGTGATCCACTTAAGAGGAAGATTGTTTGTTATCTGCAATGTCTTTTTTAAATCAAGAACTTCGAGGTTGGTTCTTATCTGCAGTGCCTTTGCTAACCAGGAGGAAGACTTCCAGTTGGCTAACACTAGGGTAAAGGAAAGTGGCCAAAGAGGAAAACTGCCCAGGGTAGCACAGCCCATCCTTGCTGTATAACTCTGCTCTCCTGCAATACTTTTCAGACAAAGATTTCCCTTTACAAACATTAATCAGCAGGATTTACTCTTGCTTTCAAGTGTACAGAACTGGAAGGAAATTAGCAGACTGTGATGTAATTCTAATTGCATTAATATGCAATAAAAGGATGTTCTTGGCAGGAAATATTATTACATTACTACTTATGGGTTTAAATATTAAATGCAACTGTCTTCTTTAGATTCCCTCTTCTAATTACACTTTTTGTTTTCTAACATATATTTGTCTTCCTAAAAGCATTTTGGAAAGTAATGACAACTTTCAGGTTGGCTGGATTCCATTCTTTTTAATACAGCCAAGTGAGATTTAATTTGAAACCTGACATCACCTTAAAATATTAATCAGATCAGGGGAGCTTTACGGTGTACATTCATCTTGATGACTGAAAGAAGGCTTTAGGCACTTTAAAATGTAAAGAAATAATGTGTGAGAATCGTATCAATATGCAGATGCATCTAAATCCCCTGTTAGTAGAGAAACAAGAATAACACAGGTCAAACTGAGGAGCTAAAGTGCAGATTTTGTTGCCAATTATCATCAAAGCCAGCAACTACTTGAAATCTACCCAAAGGGAGACAGTCCCTGGGAGACAGGAAGGATGTTATGTCCTCCCATAGGGACGTTGTGCTCTACCACCCAACTCCTGCAGCAGCTCCACACACACCTTCAACATCAGCTCCCTCAGTGACAAAAATCAGAGCCAGCCTTGTTAGGTATAGGGTCTGTAATCAACTGAAGCATCAGCAACTCTCTTCCCTTGGAAACGGTGACATTCCCAAATTACCCTCTTCTTGAACCATTCAATTCTCATTACACTTCCTAGCAGTGGCTTGGCCAGTGGTGGCCGAGCAGTTGAGAAGAACACTTTTCAAGCTGTGCACAATAGGTGCTAGGTCTGAGGAGATGTTAAGCTCCTTTTAGGACCATACAAGCTTGAATGATGGGAGCCACCATGCAAAATGCCTTCAGGCCGTCGCATCGATGTGACAGTGGATGGAACTTCTCTGAATGGCTGAAAGGAAAGGTGAACAATGGGGTTTGCTGGGCTAGAACCCTGTGTGTGAACCCTCACTGCCAGAAAACAACGCTGAAACCCAGAAAGGGTAGAAAGCCTGGGCCATCCATGGACGCACTTACATATCATGACCCAAGAGGGAAGATGAGCTGAGCCACAGCTTTCTTCCTTGAGTGCCAACACAGAGAGATCAGAGTTTTGGTATCTGAAAGAAGGAACATCCCTGCTGTAATACAATTCCCAGTAGACAAGAGGGATGGAATGACAAACAATGAGAAATTGTGAGACTGGCAGGTTTCAAACCCAGACCAAGCCTGTGCTGAGCCAAACCATCTTTGGAGATGATGGTGCTGCTAAGTAGTTAGAAAGCAGTGTAAGAGTTGCAGTTTTTATAGGATAATCAGACTAGTAGGGGCTTGTAGGGCCTTCTCTCAATTTCTAGAGGATGGAACTGCTCTTTGCCCGAGCAAAACAGAACACTGCATTTCTCAGGAGCTTATGAATTACCAGTAAAACTGCACTAGTGCCCCTCATCACACTTGATTTCAATATCATACACAGCACTAATGAAGTTTCATCTCCCTAGTCCAAAAGTCATTGTAAAAAGAGGAGGAAACATACTCTGAACTCACAAAAGGAAAACTGTAATGCTTCTCCTATGTTACACATCCTACTCCCAGAAGAACCTTCATGGTGAAGTGCTCAGTTGTAATCACTGTTACTCTCTCTTGTTACTATTCTTCTGATTCTGCTTCATCTTCATCGCTCCAATAGACAGCAAATAAGTCGATGTGAAAACAACTGCAGGAATATAGCATGGTGCCCATTATCACCACCGAAAACTGCTGAAGGTGCAACAGTTCTGAAGGGAAATCATTTTAAATGCCAGATTTACAAAAAGACAACAAACAAACCCAGGCTCTGGGGCTAGCTGGAATTCCAAGTACCGTCATGTGCAGTGATGACACAGGGGATCAGGAGCTCCAGTATAAAAGCAGAGAGCAGACTCCGCAGCTAAGCAAAGGAGAGTAGCAAACCCCATTCAAGCCAGAATCTCATGTTTTCCTTCTTTTTTTCTACTGATGGAAAGCCATGGGAAAAAAAGAAAAAAAATCAACCAGCTAGTTGCCAATTGCTGGCTCAAACACCTGAATTACTGTAGCTGCTTTAAAGGCACTAATTGCCTACAAAATTATGGCACATTTATTCACTTTTCTCCTCTCGGAAAACATTCTTAGAGACATTTTCATGCGAACTTGTAAGAATCCTTCAGAACTGTTCATGTTTTACTTCATTCCTGACATTTTTACCCACATTACTCTCAGCATTTTTTTCCTGCCAGAAAAAGCAAACAAAAGGTGGATTAAAAATATCAAAATATTTAAATCCTTCAGTGGTATCCAATCCTTCTTTGCAAGAGTAAAATCTACTCAAAACTACCCTAACTATCCAAAGAAAGCAAACCCACTAACACCACGTTACTCCTTCCTTGCACCTCTTGCACATAAGCAAGAAATCTGAATGTAGGAACCTGCTGTCTAACTTTGTTTTGTAACTGGAAAAGTAAAGGGACTTGGTCTTAAGGAAATCACTGCTCTAAGCACACTATTGCCACTGGATGTGTTAGGAAAGATAGCACAGATCTCATTAATTTCAACTAGATACACACCAATGGACAGAATGCGGAAGACTGAGGCTGTCTAGGAAGAAACCCACCGTTATTCATGGAACCTCCACTTTTATGAGGTTTTGCATTAAAAACAAGCACAGCTCAGCCTATCACTTCTAGCAAACAGAATATACTGGAGAGGGATAAGAGAGCACAAGTGATTTAACACCGCAGCCTTTCTAGTTAACAACAGCAGTGATACCTATTTGATGTTAGCTGTTCATTTTCCACAAAAGCTTTCTACAGATGTTTATCAGACAGAAGCAGAGAATTCATTTGTTTTATCTCAGATGATTCTCAGTTTAGCCCATCAAAGCCAAAGACACCAGTATCCACCCTGGAGTGTGATTTACTACCTAAAAGCAACAAATCTATCTCTAAGCATCAGATTCTTTCCTACAAAAGAACTTGAAAAGGCTAAATCAACTGATATAAAGACAGCAAAGGTTTTCATTCTTACCTCCACATGCATGTGTCATTTACATGACACTTTGTTGAAGATAAATGCAACTACATATGCCAAGGAGAAAACAGGTTCAGCACTGAATGCCTACTTCCAAATACATGATTTGGCACCAAGTACACAAGATCAGTTTCTAGAAGCAAAAGACAGCTATGTGCAAAACTAGGTGATGCCAGAAATTGTACTGCAAATATCACCTCACCTTAGGTGTGTGGTTCATGATAAAACCTGCTTGTCATCAGAACCAACTGTTTTAATCGTATCATTAGGGACATTTTCAGAGGGCCCTGGCAAGACACTTTCTACAGAGGCCTTTATGAAAGTAATGGTGACCCTTTAAGAACCAGGAAAATCTGCAAGCCAAAGCAACTCCAAGTTGTGTGTCAAAGAAACTGCTTCTCTTTGCAGTATTCTTTGCCATCCAGAGGGCCCTTGACACACTTAAGAGGTGGCCAATACCAACCTCATGGAGCTCAACCCAGCCAAGTGCAAGGTCCTACACTTGGGTTGAGGCAATCCCAGGCACAGCTACAGGTTGGGCAGAGAAGAGATTCAGAGCAGCCTGAGGAGAAGGACTTGGGGGTGTTGGCTGATAAGAAACTGAACATGAGCAGCTTCAGTGTGCGCTTGAGCCCAAAAACTGCTCGTATCCTGGGCTGCATCAAAAGCAGTGTGAGAAGCAGGTAAAGGGAAGTGATCCTGCCCCTCTGCTCTGCTCTCCTGAGACCCCACTTGCAGCACTTTGTGCAGTTCTGGTGTCCTCAACATGAGAAGGACATGGAGCTGTTGGAGCAAGTCCAGAGGAAGTCACAAGGATGATCAGGGGCTGGAGCACATCTTGCATGGAGACAGGCTGAGAACATTGGGGCTGTTCAGCCTGGAGAAGAGAAGCTGTGTGGAGACCTTAGAGCAGCTTCCAGTGTCTGAAGGGGGCTACAAGGATGCTGGAGAGGGACTCTTCATCTGGGACTGTAGCGATAGGACAAGGGGTGATGGGTTCAAACTGAAACAGGGGAAGTTCAGGTTAGATCTAAGGCAGTTCTTCCCTGTGAGGGTGCTGAGGCGCTGGCACAGGGTGCCCAGAGAAGCTGTGGCTGCCCCATCCCTGGTGGTGTTCAAGGCCAGGCTGGACAGGGCTTGGGTGATGTGGTTTCGTGTGAGGTATCTTTGCCTCAGGACAGCACTGAAAAATGTGTTCAGCAGAAACAGATCTTTTTGAGCAGAGACGCCTTCCTGAACAGAAACCCAAACCAAACACAGGAGCTGAAGCCCCACTGAAACGAAGATCTAGGTTTGTGAGCCTTCACGCTGCCGGCTGTTCCGCTTTGTGAAGCTACCGTGAAGCGCAGCGCGCCAAATGCAAGAGCTCTGCAAGGCTATGAGTACATAACAGCCTCATTGCAGACATCCCAGGCCCACATCTATGATCAGTACCCATTAATTTAGCTGTTCTGGCCACAACAGAGCAAGGACTGCTGAACTTTGGCGCTAAAGAGTAGTTCTGTTTTGCCAGCAGACAAAAGCGTATGTAGCCCTATGTTTTCACCCATTTAAACTTTTGCTGCTTTAAAAGTAAATGCCTATACTCATTGAATGTAAATATTCATAATAAAAGGAGTTTATTTTAAGACAATATTTAAAACTACAAATTTTGTTAACAATTAAATAGGAAATTTAACCAATTAAATAGGAAACAATTAAAGACCCTGGGAAAAAAAAAGTGCTGTAGGATTACGCATTTAACAGACCCCATCTGGTTCCAAAGGTACGTATACACAGTATGAAAAAATGGATTTTCTCCCTCAGGAATGCCAAGCACTGCTCTTCATGAATATGTATAATTAGATGTTCTCTGTGAGTGAGAAGCAGTAATTAATTCAGTGTTAAACATCACAACCTATTACTTGAACTCCATGGCAACCAACACTGCCAAAAGAGAAAATGAAATTTCAAAGCCTATTTTTAAACTATTACATTTACCCGTTGCCCAAAATTCCAAAGCAAGCTTGTATTAGTTCAGGATACAGACAACTGGAGTTAACTCCTCTAATTGGGAAAAGATGGAAGAGACAACTAAGAGTTGTTGCTTTGCTGTTTCAAAAGGCAGTGAATTACTGCTTCCCCGACACTCAGGGGTCTGAGGGCTGAGAAGAGGAAAGGGGGTTGACATTCACAGCAGTCACTCTGTGGTATGCACAGCACTCCCAGAGGCTTTCACAGTTTCAGACACATCACTCTCACTGACTGCTCCGACGGACCGGGCCACCACACAGAGATTTCAGGTTCTGACCTTAATGCTCAAAGCAGTGATTTTTACCCCTAAAGCCATTTAGTCAGGCTAAAGAGAGCCACTGCAAATCTGCAGATCTCCAAACCCTGAAGCGCCTGGTTTAAATATGGATGTTGGTACCTTTGCATTTTCCTCCTACCCAAACAAAGCCAACAGGGACTACATCACAGTTCACAAGCTTCAGCTTAGGGAAAGGGCTCCAGCAAAATAGAAATCAGTAGCATTCAGGAAGGCAAACTCCAGCACACTCAGAGGTGTGACTACAGACCCCTGGAAATGCTGGTCTAAAGGAAGAGAACAGTAAAGAGTGACATTTCCATAGAGAAAATGTAATACCGGCAGAAATACAAGTCATTCTGTATTTCTCATAGCAAGAGAATGGATTTGATTATGCCCTGAGCGCATCCTGTTATCCTTAAATTCAATACAGTTTAAAAGCACCAGGTCAGACTGTTAAGGACAGGTAAGAAAGCACAGTACTTTCTGATACTTTCAAAGTCAGGAAAGACAAGGCCATAATCAGATGTAATTAACAAAGACCATCAAGAATAACAAGAAACTGTCCTATAAGTATTTTGATAGACTAAGAAAAGCCAGAAAAGTGTCAGCCTACTACTCAGGGAAGCTGGGACCGTGCTTAGGGATGTCACCCACACAGCTGAAATCTGGAATGCCTTGTTTTTGCATCATCATTTCATTAAACATCAATTAGCTCTCATGATTAATCCCAGCCATAGATGGTGAGACATCAGTCTCTAATCAGGAAAGAAAAGGATTGGAGAACACCTTGGTATTGAGTTTGGCTCGGCTTTTCTTGAAGAGCTGCTGGATGAGCTGTTGGCATTTATCCTGGAGGTCCCCTGGGATACAGTGAGTTACCAGAAGACTGCAAAATGGCAAACAACAAAAAGGACAAGCCAGAGACCTCTAAACCTAACAGCTTAGCTTCAATCCCCATAACTGTAACGAAAGAAATGACCAAACTACTTGTAAATACCTAGGAAAAAAAAAAACCCAAGAAGACGAATAACAGAGAGCATGGATTTGTCAGGAAGAAGTCCCATCAAATCAATCTGATTTCCTTCTCTGTCAGGATAAAGGCCCCTGGGGACAGAATAAAAACAGTAGCTGTCATATTGCTTTACTTAAGTAAGACTGACTTTGATTTCATGTGAAATTCTTTAAATCAAGGTGGGAATACAAGGGAGCTCTACGAATGGTTGGAAAAGGTGACTCAGAAAGAAGACATCCATGGCTCACCATAATTTAAGAGAGAGGCACGTGTTCAGAGCTGATCCACAGGGAAGTGTCCTAGGAGTGGCAGCATTCAATATTTTTCTTAATGAACTGAAGGACGGGGGAAAAAGTTTGTTAAATTGTACTCGGATAGGAAGGCTGGAAGTATATTGGAAAGCAGGACTTCAAACTAGCTTGGCAAACTGGAGAACAGGCTGAAAATAGCGCATGTGCTACCTGTGAGCAGTATAATATTCCATATACCTCAGCAGGAATAATTAGGTATATCACAGAATCAACTGGGTTGGAAAAGCCCTTTAAACTCATCCAGTCCAACCGTTCCCAGCACTGCCAAGGCCACCACTAACCCATGGCACTGAGGCCTCATCTCCACGCTGTGTGAACACTTGCAGGGACGGTGACTGCAGCCCTGCCCTGGGCAGCCTGGTCCAATGCCTGAGCACCCTCTGGGGAAGGAATTGTTCCTCAGCTCCATCTAAACCTGCCCTGGGGCAGCTTGAGGCCGTTTCCTCTTGTCCTGTCCCTTGTTCCTTGGGAGCAGAGACCGACCCCACCTCACTACAACCTCCTGTCAGGCAGTTGTAGGGAGCAATAAGGTCCCCCTGAGCCTTCTCTCCTCCAAAGCATCACTACAAGTCAGGGAATACTTGGCTACAGGGAAAGCAATCTGCACATCAGCCAATGGTTCCATCACACTGTTGGGAAGATGACAATTGTTTTACAGCAGAGTATGAGAAGTACGGCTTGTGAGATGCATGAAGCAAACCTTTCCACTGAACTTTACCCAGCTGGAGTACCTGCTCAGTTTGGTGCATTGCATTTCAAAGAGGAATGACCACCTGAATCATGCCCATAGACAGAACAGTGAAGAATGATCACAGCTTTGGAAAACATGACTTATGAGGAAAGAGTGAGCAAACTGGGCTTACTGTCCTGGAAACACTGACTGCAAAAACCAAAACTAAGGTTAGATGCAGTAGAAAGTATAATTAAACTTAAAGGGTAATAGTGATAAGAGTAGGATGCCTGGGGAAGCTCTGCAATCTCCATCACTGGAGATCTTGAGGAAGAGGCAAGCCATATATCTGCTTTTAGAGCACAGAAAAAACACAAGGTCCTAAGCCCTTTCCAGTTCCGCAAAGGACAGACAAAGGATTCTTTGCAAGGAGGGATAATGGGGAGAGGTATCCAGAATAGAGCCAAACCTGAATGACATTTTGAAACTACTCAGCATTCAACACACCTCCATCCTGCCAGAATGTGGAAGACACAGGCACCATGGCACTGCAAAGAGAAGCGGTTCCTTTAACAAACAACTAAGGCTAAACCAGGCAGTGCCGCATGCCTTAGTGATGCCTATTGCTATAGTGGAAGCATGTTCTGTGTGTCGGAGATTGCCAGCTTAGGTTTCACTTCAGAATGAGGCACAGTCAGCAAGAGAAACTTCATCAGACCCAGGCAAAAGGTAAGTATCCAAATAAATCAGATCTCAGTTACCAGGGAGCTCACACCATCTACTGGGCTGCTGATTCTAACAGTGGCAGCAGCTTCTGCCTGCAGTGATGGGAAGGTATTAACAACCCACTCCCAGCCCCCCCAAAAAGCAGCTCTTAGGTCAAGTTCTTGCTGCACTTCTGCTCTTTCTGCCATTTTTCTCAATAAAGTTTAAAAGGATTTTCCTTTTTCATGTCACAACATCCATTTTCTCAAAGAAAAGACCTCTGGTGGTAACTGCACAAGAGTCTGAGTTCCCCCAGCAGGCTGCTGGATGGGATGAGAAGTCATGGAGCTAGGCAAAACTTCTGCACGTTTCCCTCTGTTGCAGTAATTAGGTATTCACATTCTGCTCAAAATGAGACTTCAACAGCAGAGGTTGAAAAGCATTCTCTGCTTTCTCTGACATGAAGCTGTTTGGGGAACCTGGAGTTGAAAGTAATTACACTATGGATGCACTTCATTTACTAGTGAAACAGCAAAGCATACTGGTCTGCAACTTAATGATCCACCAAGGCTGCTCATCAGCTCATAGAAAATGGCCTGGATCTGCTCTCTGCAGGGGAACTACTTAGGTTAACACCACTGATGGTTTGCATTTACATTTCCAGGAAAGAAATCTCCAATGTCTGGGTCTAACCAATCAAAAAGCACACAAGACATTGCAGTGGTTGATACAGCACTAAAAAGCAGCAACTGAAACACTCATCATACATGGCATTTGTGCTGTGAGCAGCAGTTTTTATGCTAATCTTCGCTCTATAGAGTAGGCAACACCTCCAACGTGGCTCTGATCTCTTGATGGTCAATCCCATTGGAAATACATTCATACAAACAAAATGCGTTGCATCTGCAATGGGAGGCAGCATTAAAATTTAGCACCCAAACTCTCAGTTATTGTTACTCATGGAGGTATCTTGGGGAAAGAGAAGTAATGCCAATGCCACCAAAGCATTCAAAAGAGACAACTAACACACCAAGAACCCAAGGGAAGCAAATGGGAAATGGTGCAGTGCAAAGCCTAGCAGTGCTGGGGAGAGACAGGTATGGCAGGGTGAGAACACCAGCAGGTGAAGTGAGGTGGAACCAGTGGGCTATGCCCTGAAGATTTCAACACCACTGCTTCCGAGGCCTATTCTTACATACCTGTGAGTGGCTAAATAACAGTGACCATCCTTCTTTGCCAAAGAATGAAGAAGAACCCCTTAAATACATACCTGAAGAATAAGTGCTGCATGCAATAAACATGCCATTGGAAAGCGGCACTCAAAGGTAACATTTGCTTTGTGCCCCCTAAGCTATGATATTTCTGCCCAAAGAGCAGCACACACCCATAGAGGGGCTGCCCTTCTACAACACAAACCAGAGGTTTCAGAAGCATTAACTGGGATGACCCAAGTTAATTTTAAGGAAAGACCTTATAACATCAAGAAGATGTCCTGTAATAAAATACCATGAATTCAGCAATGTAATCGAAACCAGGCTCGATGTTCTGCAGGCACATCCCTGCCCCTCAAGAATCATTCCCCCTAAATGCTCCTTCAACGCTTACTGCTTGATTTTTCACTCACCTGGGCACTGAAAATGCCCAGGATGTTTAGGAACTACATGGTCTGAGCAGCTGAGCCTTTAAATCAAAAAGAGGTCATTGCACATACCACAAAGGTAGTCAGATCATGCAGCAAAAGCGTAAGCTCCTACTCTTCCTAGTCTCAAGATTTACTGTCTTTATACCATTCTTTCTCTTACCATGTGTGAGGTGTCCCTGCCCATGGGAGGGGGTTGGAACTGGATGATCTTAAGGTCCTTTCCAACCCAAACCATTCTGTGATTCTGTGTTGAAGAAATAACTCTAAGTAACTAAAGGATGTTCACTGATGATGTAAGGCATGTAATAAAAAGCCATCCATCCATTATCATATCACACAGCCTTTACTCTGAAACACCGTGCTATAAGGTGTAGAAATAAGTGACAATTGCTTAAAAGAAAGTACCTCTTACTGAAGAGAGTACTGAGAAACTCACAAATGGGGGGAGAGAGGGGGCAATTACACCAGTTTAAACCTGCTTGGAAAGTACTTTTCCAGTTCTTAGTTCCAAAGTTCTCAAGCCACAGAAGGCAGGAACCCTGTAGGATTTATCCTGAGATTGAAGATGGCTCAATTTAATGCCTCCCTGTGAGCTAGATGTCTAGCCTTCCCTTTGTGACCAATGGAGACTAGCAGAGTTGGAAAGGCAAGAGACATCACTTGAACCCAGGAGCTCTCAGGCACCTCTGCTTTAGGAAAGCTGAAGTAGGTCTCTGAGGGTCCAGACTAGTAAGGACATAAGCATTCAGCTTTGGTTTTGTTACAATTTCCATTTGATACAATGCAGAATTAGTATTTCCCCTCACATGACTAGAAATAATTTAGATGGGAGCACACCAGATAAAATGCTCAGCATTTTATGATGTGCAATATTGTTACTGCATATGAACTATGTTTGTGTAACACTGTCACTCAGCTTAAATAGACACACACCCCTCTCCCATTAGAAAAGCGTTATTAAAGTTACTACATGAACTTACTACAGCTCTCTGTTTCTCAGAGTTACCTGTAGAGCCCTAACTTGGGCCCTGTTCTCCATATGCATTAAGATACAGTTCTGAATTACATGTTCACATCCCCCTTTCTTTTAACCTAACCTTTGGTTAGGTTAAACATTCAACACAGAGAACAGCTGATGCTCACTTAATGAGCAGCCATACATCCTCTTCCTTTCTTATTGCTCAGTGTGACCCCTTATCTTACTCACTGTCAATTATGCACACTGGACTCTCAAAGAAGCATTAATAATTCCATGGGGTTTTCTGAGCTGTGGAGTAGTGATATGCAAGTTCTCTACAATCAATGAAAAGTTTACCCACTAAGATCTAAGAAATCTTGATTAAATGTAAGCTCATGGTTTAAAACCTGCTTATGAGCAGATTTGCCTAGAGAGGCATCCCCTTCACCAAACTGCAAGTGGGAGACAGTGCTTCTACCCCAAAATGAGAATGCATCTTTGAATAGAGGTAGGGCAACATACTGCACCATTAATTCCCCCTGATAAAAGGCTTGATGAGAGCAGAGCTGCAGTTAAAATCATTGTGTTTGGTCTGGTGCACACATCATGAGCGTGCAGCTCAGGTTGGATTCTGAGTGCTGGTTTCAGAAAGCACCATATGTTTATGCCCATCTTGTAGCATGTCAACCCAAACATTAACAGTGAAAACAAGTTTTAGCAGGGAAATCTCAAAGAGTGTTTATAGTCCTAGTGGTTAACAAAGGAGTGTGCTGTTGGCAGCAGGACAGGAGCCCAGCAAAGCACTGGGGTGGATTGAACTGTGAAGCCTTCTTGGCACAGAAGCACCGACACCTAACCCCAGTGGTGCTCATCCTGTCAAGTTAGAAACTGAATAGGTGCCACCGAGGACAGCAAAGGGAAGAACATAGCATAGGAAAGTGTAACACTCAAGAGAGCTGAGGAGAAAAAGGCAAAGCACAGAATCATTTCTGGGTAAAGATCCCAGCTATTTATCAGATCTTGCTTGACCAGAACAACAGCGAAGCGAGGAGCTGAAATCTGCTCATCTTCTGCTTCAGTAACCTGAAGGCTGTACAAACTTGTCAGCCTGTGAAATAATAATGCTGGCTTCAAAATCCTGAGCTGTTGATTCTGTCATTATCTTAGAATTAGGTACATGTTCAACAGTTCTAAATGTACGCTCTTTTTTGTGACCTTATGGATACATTCTCTCCTGCTTTCTCTGCACATAGCAACCCACTTAGCTACTCCTTGTTATTAAGTTGACCTTTGTCGTTCCATACTGTTAGATGTTAGTGATGAGGTTGAAGGCATTTATTGGAAGAAGATTTAGGAGCCCATTTCTTCTGTTTTCATAAAACTCTGAACTATGTGTTTGCTTCTGAGCAGCTTGGAAGAGAAGCACAGGCACTGAGGTTCTGAGACTCAAGTAGATGCATTAATCTAGAAACACAAATGAATCTGAATCATTAAAATGCTGCCTGCAGCAGGAACCTCCTGTAGCAGAAAGCATAAACTAAGAAAATTTTATTCCATATTCATTTAGATTTCAGTAGTTATTGTACAATGAATTTGCTGCTTTCCAGAGAATACATCTTGGAAGACTATTCAAGAAGGAATGATAAATAAATCAGTAAACTGGTATCTCCATGTTGTTAGGAGGAAGACAAGCAAAACATCGGCCTCACTGTTGCTGGGCTGATAAAAGGATATTTAATAGTAACCAAGTATAAAACTCAAATTAGGGATGTGAAAGCCAAACAGGAGTCAGTTTGACAAATAGCAAGATAGCGCTGTAAGTGTAAATCGTCCATTACTCTCATTTGCTAGGGGAGCAGGAGCTTATCTGATTTATGCATCCTCTTGGTAAGACACTGTGCCAAACTGCAGTCAGGATTTCTAACCAGCCAGAGCTGCACACTGCATGACTAATGGCATCCCCAAGGTTTGCCAACCCCGTCCCTGCAGCCTGCCTGGTTCAATCAAGCCTCAGACTGGGAGGCTGGAGAAGCACTCCCCCTTGTAAAGCACCAGCAGGCGACTTCACACTGCACAAAGATCTTTGACAAACTGTGGTTTCTCAAGCTCTTTCAGCACAAAAGATGCAGCTGTAACACCTGGGATTTGCACCGAAGCTGGCAACTGCATGGTGCTGTGCTGGGGTGAGGCAGCTCAAGCTACAGCCAGGAGCCCCTGCAGCACCCAGCGCTTTCAGCTGCCTGCACCCTGGTTATAGCTGTAACACATGAAAAAGTGAGCAAACACCAGGCACTTTGGTACAAGGGATGTCAGGTTGTAAACAGAGGAGTTTCAAGAATGTCTCCTTAAGCTTTGCAGCCAGACCCCCTCCTTACCAAAGTTTTTCCAGGTATACATGGGGTAGGGAAGGGTCTCTCTTCTCAGGTAACTGAAGCAGGGTAAGCAAGAAGGATCAGAAACGGCTCTACGGTTATTAATATTAGCAGATATCAAGATTGTAATATATTAATATATATATTATATCAAGGATAATATCTAATGTATTAGATCAAGGATATAAAATATTAATCTATTCTAATCTATGTGATGGAAGAGTTCACGTGTTTAGTATTTGGGATATATATGTGAAGTATACCATATATTACCTTTACATTGCACACATCTATGTTTTCATCCCCTCACGCTGCTGTATCAATACACTCAATATAAAAGCACTTGGCTTAATGAGTAGTCCAGCTCATGAGTGTGAGATGCTAATGCAAAGGATGATCAGCCCACATGCCCTGGCTTCAGAGCAGAGATGAATGTGGTGAGAAGGGAGCTTCAGGACAAATTTCCCTTTGTGCCAGGACTGGATTGCAGATATACTGGGAGCAAAAAGTGCTTGGCTCTTTCCCTGTCCCATTCTCTCCCTGTCCCATTCTCTCCCTGTCTCCCCCCCCAGCACCTTCAGTCTGTGAGCAGCAGCTATAGCCAACCAAGGGTTTTAAATAATACATATGGCAAAGGAAAGCTTGTATGTATGTCAGGGGGAGATGGAAGGCCAACAAAGAGTGATGTGAAAGAAAGTGTTATTAGAAGGGAACAGAAAAATGAGTCTATTGCACTACTTGCTTCCCACCCCAAACCCCACATTTCATAGAAGCATAGAATAGTTTGGGTTGGAAGGAACATTTAGAGGTCATCTAATCCAATCCACCTGCAATAAGCGGGGACATCAACTAGATCCGGCTGCTCAGAGCCCTGTCCAACCTGACCTTGACTGTCTCCAGGGATGGTGCATCCACCACCTTCCTGGGCCTCTGCTAGTGTTTTACCACACTCATCATAAAGGATTTCTTCCTTATATCTAGTCCAAATCCTACCCTGTTTAGTTCAAAACTATCACACCTTTTCCTATTGCTATAGAGCCTACTAAAACGTCTGTCCCATCTTTCTTATAAGCCCCCTTTAAGAACTGAAAGGCCACAATAAGATCTCCCTGGAGCCTTCTCTTCTCCAGGCCGAACAACCCCAGCTCTCTCAGCCTTTCCTCACAGCAGAGCTGCTCCATCCCTCTGATCATTTTTGTGACCCTTCTCTGGACCTTTTCCAACAGGTCCACATCTTTCCTGTGCTGAGGACTCGAGAGCTGGATGCAGTGCTCCAGGTGGGGTCTCACCAGAGCAGAGGGGCAGGATCACCTCCCTTGACCTGCTGCTCACCTTCCTCTGGATGCAGCCCAAGATACGGCTGGCCTCTGGGTGCTAGTGCACATTGCCCACTCATGTCCAGCTTTTCATCCACCAATACCCTCAAGTCCTTCTCTCTGAGGTGCTCTCAATCTCTTCATCGCCCAGCCTGTATTGACACCAGGGGTTGCACTGACCCAGATGCAGGACCTTGCACTTGGCCTTATTGGCCACAGGAAGTTCATTCATCTGAATTCCAACTGATAGGTATGAAACCATGACAGCATACATATATGGTGGGAAACCCAAGCGTTCTATGGTCAGCTTCTTCAATCAACTGCATAATCAACCATAGCCCTTCATTTTCCTTTCCATTCCAAACACAGAATCCCAGACTGGTTTGGGTTGGAAAGGACCTGAAGATCATCCAATTCCAACCCCCTGCCATGGGCAGGGGAACCTCACACTAGACCATGCCACCCAAGGCTCGGTCCAGCCTGGCCTTGAACACTGCCAGGCACTAAGCTACTTTAACCCTTATAGTAATTGTGCACTTAGTAGCTTCCATCTGTATGGAGGCTTTAATAGAGTGGAAGCCACCAGGTGATCACTGTTACCTTCTGACCTGCTTACCTCCTGACAGCACTGATATGCCAACACCTACACTCCTGATAGCACCTTCTGGTTATATTTCTATGGGGAATGTCCTTGCAGTAAGAAGAGATTGTTACCTGACACAGGTGACATTTAATAGCCTCTGTTTCCCAGTTAGCTGGCCTTGAAGGCCTTCCCTGGCCTCAGGACATACAACCATCCTGCACCATTGGCATGTTCTCACAGCACAAGACCCACCAGCAGCAGAGGAGCTCCAGAACCACCCTGCAAGAGGCTGGCTGGCACTCGAGCAACTCCCAGCTCCCGCACATTGACAGGCATGTATAAAGCTTTACAAAATGCCCACGGCAGAGCAGTAGGAGAGCACCCTCCTCCTAAGCCAAACACATTCACTTTTGAGCCAGCATGAACCCTACTAAATTCAGATCCCACCATTTCAGTGGCCTCCCTGCAAACCATCCAATCCCTCTTTGCTCAGAAGGCACCCAGAATCAGAACTTAAGGTTTGATTACTTTTCTGCTACTGCTGAGGGAGAAAGGTAGGAAAGAACTAGCGCTTTCTATCCACCCAGAATACATTTTTATCTCTTCAAACGGATGGTTTGGAGCCTTCAACAGTACAAAGCCTTAAGGTGGAGAAAACACGGAAGTCAGCCAACTTGATAAAAACACTATTACCTTATTATGCCCCTCCACACACACCAATTCTAATTTTGCCTTTTTTTAAAGATAAAATTCCAATAAGTATTCATGTGTGCCATATTCCTTGCAGAACAAAATAATGAAGGGTATTTGAGAGACAAGCAGCAGTTCATTGCTCAGAAACTTGTCTCCATTGCTCACTATTCTCTATTGCTTTGTTCAGTCTCCTTCGAGAGGGTAACGTGGAGTGAGGGGAAAACAACACCACTAATGACTCCCATTTCAGTGCGGTTAGTGATTACCAGCTGGGGATTGGATCTACAGCACGCTGCTCTAAAGGCCACGTCTCTTTACGTTAACAGCATGGAAATGAAGACGTGTGGAGCGATGGGCACCTTGGTTTCCCCAATAAGCTAAATCAGGAAACTGCTCACGTCATTGCAGAGAGATTTATAGGCATCATAAGGGCCTTATTTTTGAACAAGTATCCTTCTTCATCATTGGACACATGTATGAGAAGGTGGCAAATCTTACTTGTTGCTTATGCTTTCTGCTTATGAGTCTCTTTAGTTTGGGGAGTGGGAAGGAAGAAACAGCACTACCTCCAAAGATTCCCTCCCGTGTAAGGTCAGAGATGAGCATTTTTAATGACTTTTATAGGAGAGAGCTGGATTTTGAAAAACTTTACTTATAGCAGAAGAAAACCCCAACAAAATCACCCTTCGCTTCTAACATTCACTCAGACTAAACCTGCCTGAACTGCCTCCAAAAACCAACAGCACCTTGTTCCACCTCCCTGGGATTCAGCCTAGGACCCAGAGAAGTACATATGGGTCAAAGACCCACCAAAGTAGGCGTTCATGAATACATTGAACTTGCTTTCTTCCTCCTCTCCATGCTGTATAAAGAGACAAGTCCCTGTGGTAGTTTGGGACTGGGTTTGATACTCCATAAATTCTTTCACTGATTGTGAAGCTTTTCCTGCATGACACCTCCCAGGATCTTTTCCACTTTCTGCCTATTTACAGTCATTTTGATTCTTGTATTCAGAAGGATAAGCATGGAATTCATACCTAAAGTCTTGGAAGCAACTCCACATTCATGCTTCCTGTGATACATGCCTTTTTTTGTAGCCCTGTGTTTATTTAGGTCTAATTCTTCAGGGTGAGGATCATCTGTTCCTTCTATCCTAGATAGGACCCCAACTGTCAAAATGAACCCGTTTCACATGGTCAGCTCCTGGAATGATTGGAACAAACATCATGATTACAGAAAATATTCTTAATCTACCCTTCAGTTTCATGCAGCCATCACAATGCAAAGGCAAACAACTCTTCACACTGGGGTACCTCAGCATCTTTAATACTAATCTGTGCCCTTAGCTTAGATCACTTACAGGTCAGAGAGACATAAAAACATCCTAAACACACCTGTATTTCCAAACTGTGGGCGTGATAGAAACATCACCTGAAACCCATGTTCTTGCTCATACCATATATTTGATTTATCCCGGCAAGCAGATCTGCCTTCACCTTGCAAGGAAACAAGGACATTGACAAACCTCAGTGTAAACCTAAACCACTGCAGGATGCTTATTGTAGTAAGCAAACGTCATCTGAGAAATCTTATCTTTAAGGCTAGTAAAATATTATACGTAAGATATTGCTTGGTATAGAGCCACAAGATTTGCAATTCAAGTCTGCAATGCCAGAGTGGAATAGTGCTGTGTGTGTAAATTATGCATGTTTCTTATTAAATCAGATCCCTTCAACTCCTCCTCTTCTCCCCCCTCCACTTATTACACAACTTGTCATCTCTTATTTACATGCCATATGATACACAACCCAAATAGAGAGGGCAAACAGCCACAATATGTGCAGAAAAGGGAGAATTTGCATGGAAGACATGAATATGCATTAGTAGCTAACACATTCCAGATAAATCTTTTAAAAGCCAGACTGTTTATTTTGACAAGCTTATTGCTAGAAATGCCACTACGTGCTCCCCCAAGCTTCACAGCATGGAGCTGGTGCTCTGACCGAATGCACAACACCCATCTTAGATGCAGAGAACATGCTAAGCCAGTTCCAAAGCCACCCCTGACAGGGAATCACAACGCTGGCTGATGCAAGCAGGGAAGTCTTGGGGACAGAGGGGGAATCCGTTCACAGCAGTCTCTCTTTTCTCTTCCTTTATTCATTTTGTCCTTCTCTACTCACTGTAACAGCTCTGTGAAATCAGAGAATTCCTCTGAAAACAGGCATATGCTGGAAAATAACCCCAAACGCTTCTGCAATTCAAATTGCAAGCAACTGGTTTTGTGTCTCAACAAATCAAAGTGGGAACCCCCTTCTCCATTCCTCTTACTAGCTTTATTTTCTTCTCCTTTTTTGTCTCTGCTTTTCTCTCGAGCAAATGAGTAAGGCCCAGAAAGCTAAAGTTATTGCTTGGGATTTAAGTAAGCTTTATTTAGTCCCTTCTCTTCCATAGATTTCTTGTGGAACCTTAGGCACTCAATTAGATCATAGAATGGTTCGGGCTGGAAAGGACCTTAAGATCATCCAGTTCCAACCCCCCTGCCATGGGCAGGGACACCTCGCACTAAACCATCTCACCCAAGGCTCTGTCCAACCTGGCCTTGAACACTGCCAGGGATGGAGCATTCACAGCTTCCCTGGGCAACCCATTCCAGTGCCAGATCCCCTATTCTTGGATTCTACGTCTATACCAAGAACTCAACAGTACTTGCCAGCCTCAGAAAGGCAATACAAGTATAAATGCACATACACATGTTATGTGAAGGAGGTAGATCAGCTAGACAAACAAATGGGCAGATAAGCCTTTTGATCAAGGCACTGACATCTGGAATCCAGCCACACACTGGCTTTAATTCCCAATTCTGTTTAATTCTCTGTTCTTCATCCACTGGTACAAAGGGTTCCTATAAATGCCTGAAGGAATTAGAGTTTGGGACACAACTGGCCAACGTTAAGACAGGAGATGGCTTTCTTTTCTGTTGCAAAAGGAGAATTACAAGTTTCCCATTACATTTTCAAACTTTCATATAAAAATGTAAAGCCACCCAACCACATACTTCTCTTTCAGCCAGAATGTTGTAACATATGGCTGCTTGAAAGGCACTCTGCCATTTTCAACTTGAATGTACAAAGAGAAGTGTTTTCTGCTCAACTCTTTTATGATAGCAGCTTCCTTGCAAGCCTCCAGCTCCCCCTGCTCACAGATTTTGCTAACACTTTGTGAAATGCATGAAAAAACCCAAATATTCTGTTTCCTATTCCTCTCTTCTGTTTTTCTTTTACTTTGAGTTGAGATACACTTAGACCTCCCCCTCCTTTCTGCACACCTCCGTGTTTTTTGCAGCTTTGTCCTGAGCTTCTGAGCAGCTGCCTAGAATCAAAGTTAGTTTACAACAGTTAACACAGTCAAAGACGCTAGGCTTTGAGCAATGGGACTTGTAACGTTCTCCAGAATGAAGGAAGTGAAGAGGTTATCCTGGAGTACTGCACAATCTGGGCTGTGCAGGGCACAGTCATTTTGCTTGCAACAACCCTAGAGAATACGTCAGACGTACTAGAAGTATGAAGACAGGCTGAGGATGTTGGGGCTGTTCAGCCTGGAGAAGAGAAGCTGCGTGGAGACCTCAGAGCAGCTTCCAGTATCTGAAGGGGGCCTATACGGATGCTGGGGAGGGACTCTTCATTAGGGACTGTAGTGATAGGACAAGGGGTGACGGGTTCGAACTGAAACAGGGGAAGCTTAGACTGGATATAAGGAAGAAGTTCTTTATTGTAAGGGCGGTGAGGCACTGGAAGGGATTGCCCAGGGAAGTTGTGAATGCTCCATCCCTGGCAGTGTTCAAGGCCACGTTGGACAGAGCCTTGGGTGACATGGTTTAGTGTGAGGTGTCCCTGCCCATGGCAGGGGGGTTGGAACTGATGACCTTAAGGTCCTTTCCAACCCAAACCATTCTATGATTCTAAGTTTCTAAGGAGCTTTGTTGTTCTTGTTAGGTTTTTTAACCACACAAAATGCCACAGATATCCATGGTGGTTGATGGAAACAAGTTGATGCTGAACTGAGGTTCACGCACAATATGAGGTTTTGTGTTGGTTGGTTTTATGTATTTTATGCTGCAAGGACAACAGCGATGCAATTTAGAAAAGGGCTAGGATAGGAAAGCCATGGTTTGCATAGGAATGGTTATTTGAAACATAGCCAACATTATATGCACACTATTTTGAAACATAAATCCTGCTAGGCTTATTGCCTGATCAGAATTCAAAAGACTGTACAGAAGCACAGATAAATTCAAGGCCAGCCACAGAATCATAGAATAGTTAGGGTTGGAAAGGACCTTAAGATCATCTCGTTCCAACCCCATCAAAATAAGTAGCTTGAACTAATGACATTGAATCATAGAAGGGTTTGGGTTGGATGTTTTATGCTTGTTTTAGTTTCTTGCATCCCAAAGAAACTCTTATTCTTCAGCTGTGGCTTTTCACAGCTATTTTCAGTTGAGGGAACAGCCCCTCAACCTGAACTCCACCAGACCCTAGTGGAAGAAATGTGGTTATTTGAGAATTGTGACAGCAAGATCCTCCACATCTGTTACTTTCAGTATCAAGAAAGATTATCATGTCATCTTCACCTGGCTTAGCCCAGATAAAGAAAGATTATCATGTCATCTTCACCTGGCTTAGCCCAGATATACTGGGCCATTAGAGAAAGCTACACACTAAACCCCAAACACAGTGTCTTCCACTGTCGCCATAACTTCAGCATGCAAAAACCCAGCATCTTACTGGGAGAGCACAGTATGGTAGCTACATACACAGGCTTGTGGTACTCTGCTCCTGAAAAGAGGCAAAAAGCACTATCTGAATTACTTACACTTCCTGGCCACCAACTGAGAAATGTTGTGCTACCAACAGTTGAGCACCCTTATGAGAAAAGCTAGGCTTCAGGAAAACTGGGTCATGCCATTGATTTCATATACACCTATTGTGTCTCTTGTCATCCCACTTTAGGAGCGTCAAAACGTGTCTGACAGTAGTTGTAATTCATCTTAGAGTCACTGATATTTGCTTGCTAAATTCGTGATCCAGAAGGAAAAGTATGCAAAGCTGCTACTACCATGGGGCTTTTAAATATGTCAAGACACAAGGGCCAATACTACCTATCGAACCAGACGGCAACACAATGATTCAGGACCACTTTCTCTCTGTAAGTTATGAATTCATAGTTAACAGCAACAACATCACAGCAGAAGGACTTGCATTTTTAATGCTTTTAAGTGAACAAACATGCAAAGTGGCTGACAAGGGGCTACTCTACGACCCTCAGACTAGGAAGGGTCATTAAATACACCTTACTAGCATGCACAGAAGGAAACAGGCATTTGTAGTTGAGGTGACCCAGTTTAACTGATGGTGCACTGATACTAATGCTTTAATTCAGTCAAGACTGCAATTTTTAAGCCAGTTGCTGGGTGGTCTCGGCTCACTATTTGACATTATGGTGTGCATGAATCCACACATCTTTCACATGAAATTAAACTGGAAGACACACTCCAGCAGTGCCCCTAACGCACCCCAGTCACTAACAGACATCCTGTGTCTGGAACCAGATAAGAAAAAGTAGAGTTACAATTTAATTAGACAGAAAGAAATCTAAGATACACAGAGGAGCCTGGATGTCAGGTTCTCAGCACAATTATCTTGCTTCACAGATCCACTCGTATTGGCCTGTGTCATTTACCAACAGTAAGGAGCAACATCTACAAAGCCCTCAAGCTATTTCAGTTTAGATCCACATCACTGTTTCAGTCTCCCCATATTGCTCACAGCACTGACACTGAAATTGGGACTGCAGCTAAAAGGTGAGGATGGTTTCTGTGCACCGAGTAATGTATTGGAAAGACAAGATACCAAATAGCAAAGAGACAAGATCAGCCCTTGGGAAATAACAGGTCCTGAGCTGAACTAATGAGCTTACCTGGGCTTGGGTTCCTGATACTGGTGAAGGAGAGATGCAACTTTATTACATGTTGGGGGTGTTCTGCTTTTCTGGGTAGGAAAGGGTACCTGAGGTGGCTTCGCCAGGATTTCTAGTGCATACAGAATACTCAAGGGAACACCACAGTGAGCTTTGTGAACTGGTAAATGAAGCCACAGGGCAACACACTCCCACCCTGTGGATACACCTTATTCTCTTCTTCTTGTTGCAGTTTGTTTCGCAGTGTCTGCAGTTCCGTACACCACAGGAACAGAAATCCCTCCACAGCTTTTGCTGAATCACACATTTTTTATAGTAAACACTGCACAGCATGCCAAAAAGAGAGAAATGGAATTCACTGAAGTACCATAAAACTAGTAAGATACTCCTTGCTTTCAACAGTTCTTTGGGGCCAAAGATAAGGAAAACCATGTTTTCTTAGAGTTGATGTAAAGATTTACTGTTACAGTCAATTAGATTATCAAACTAGACCAAGGAGAACAAGACTCTTAATGTGACTTTCTCAGAAAACATGGAGAACTTAAAAATAGTACTATTAGAGAGTATGCAGTTGAGACAATATTGACATTTCCCATGTTTCTAGACCACAAGATCTCCTGTTGACATAAAAACTATGTTATCCCACTGAAAGGGGTGTCAAAAGGAATGCAGTTTCAGACTCCCGTCAGCAGGAATTCAAAATCCATGTAAACAGTAGCTAGGAAATACACTAGCAGTAGCACTTCCTACCTAGTCCCTTTCCTTCAGCTCACAGTAACCTCTTATCAGCCTTGCAAACACAAGTTAAAATACTTCATTGTCCTATGAAGAGAGAAGCTCCTGACTGAGATGGGATTAGTCACAGTAATAGCATGGACATGAGCACTCTTAAGTTGCCAAAAAAGAAATGAAGGACACATCATTATTCATGTGATTTCTAATGAACACAAATGTTTAAATGATAGAACATGATGAAACAACAAACACTAAAAACCATGATAAGAAAAAAATCTCATCAGAGGTGGTAAAAAGGAACCAAATGGTAACACTTGTCAGTAGCTACAACAATGGCTCTATTTTGTCCATGTTTTCCACAGGGAAAAGCAAAACAACCTAAACCCAGGCAAGCCTAACCCACCCCAGGCCCATTCTCCCACACAGCACCAGCAGCTTCCCATCTCTACTTCACTTTTCCTGAGCTTTACAGCATCAGGTGTGTGCAAAGCCACAGACAGAGCCAGATCCAGGAAAGGATCTACCATAGCCTACAAGAAAGCCACAGCACTCTCTTCCCCACAGTTACTGCTTAGCTGGGTTGTCTCCCCCCAGCGGGACCCACCACAGTGATGCTAAGAATAAACTTCATGGGTATGGGAGAAGCACCCCAAGATACAAACGGAGTCACAGGGGACACGCCACCACTTGGTCACTCCAAGTGAGTGTTCTGCAAACACCAATAATTGTTTCAGGGTACTGAAAGCACTGAAGGTACCCCTGAAACAGTGGGTTCACCACAGACTGCACAGCCACAGCAGAATGCAGCCCACTGGTGAAGCTCAAGCTGAGAAAGCCCCTTAGCTCAAGGGAAGCTTGCTTTCTGCAGTCGATGGGATGTGGCTGCATATACCCCGATTCATGCATGCTGAGCTAAGGCTGTGCATAAATGTTTGCAGGATCAGTACCAACTAACCACATTCCTCTTCAAAAGCTCTCTCTATAATCTGCAGGAAGAGTCACACCAATTATATATTTCATGACTAATTATTCTAATTAAACTGACTGGTAGCACATTAGTGATTCAGACAGTAAGCAAAATATGCAGACTTTACGTTCTTCTCCTCCACACTCCAGTGAAATCTCTAACACAGCTGATGATGTTTTATTTATCTCAACCCAAGGGCAAAAATGCACTGAGGCTTCTCCCCAAATAAATGATATCGGCTTCCTCCACTCTCTTGCAAGAAATCCACCAAGCACAGGGAGATGCTGTTTAATGTCATCCTCACTGTTTCACAGTTCCAGTTCATAAAGCATTCCCATATTGATGCACACTTCCCCATACCACTTCCAAGCACCACCACAAGCAGCTGCAAACCGTTACCATGAGCTGCCTGTTGCAGCTATTGCATTAGACAGGTTCTTGGTGGTTCACATCCCAGTGACTTGCTGACTCACCACTATCTCTGAAGCAATCCCATCTGTGTATGTCTTCAAGGGGGTTGACTGCTTTATGGAGAGCAGGAACAAAAACCCCTGGGTTTAGGATATCACTCTTGCTGAGCATGGGCATCGCTTCGCTTTTGTGCTTTTGAAAATGAAAGGAAATGTTCGTCTTGTCACTTTACACAAGTAAAGCATCATTATATCCCTGGATTTGCATAGCTCATTCCAAAAATACCCAGAAAGTCTTCACTAAAGACTTACAGTTCAAAGCCAAGTGCTCAGGGTAGTAATTTCAAGAATGGAAAGTACCTGTGAGAAATGGTAAGCCTCAGTTACAGGATGACTCCCTCTTTCCCTGCACCTCATCCCCACAGCCCTGCTGTTTCACATGGGGTGCAGGGCAGACCATACTCCCAAATGGAGTATTGAATACGAAGGCTTGTTTCTTCTCCCTCTGCTCCCCATTTCCCAGCCTTTTATCCTGGCCAAATCAATACACACAACTGACTGCAGTGCTTATGGACATTCTGCTGATGAAACTACCTCTTCAAATTCTGAACAGATATGGTACAATTGGCTACTTTTGCATGTCTATATTTTCTTTTGAAAAACACATAAATGTCTTCCTGTGGACCTAAGGAACTACTTCTATGCACAGAGTCATAGAATCATAGAATAATTAGGGTTGGAAAGGACCTTAAGATCATCAAGTTCCAACCCCCCTGCCGTGGGCAGGGACACCTTACGCTAAATCATATCACCCAAGGCCTTGTCCAACCTGGTCATGAACACTGTCAGGGATGGAGCATTCACAACCTCCCTGGGCAACCCATTCCAGTGCCTCACCACCCTAACAGGAGATACATGAAATATTTGATGAATTAAAAGAGTCTAGATTCACTGATTTGTCTGGGTGATGTTCTTAAGATGGCTGGCCTTGTAGGACCAAGAGGAGACCATGATCCGCAGCTAAAAGTGACTGGGAATTGGAAGTACTCCAAAACCCGAAGAGCTCAGCGCCGCACTGCTCAAATCAATTCCTCACACAGTGCTCCAATAAAATAAGGGAGAATTTAAATTACCCTACAAGGTGCTGGCCCAGAGTTCCAAATGCTTCTAAAACAACATCCAGGTGCTCTAAAAAGAAAGGCAGCCTTTTAATTTTAAATTGCTCTTTGCTCCATGTGCCCTGAATGCTGATCTTTAACACCACGTGTAGAGCAAAACACTCCATACTGCAGAATAACTGGTTAAAAAAAGAAAGCTGCAACAAGATAGCCCTGGCCAAAGTCAGTGACAAGCCACGTTTAACGGCTTCTCTAAGCAGAAGATAACAAGAAAGAGTCCACGTGTGTTTTGCTCTCTTCTCTCTGCACTTCAAACAAAAACTTTCCCTCCAGGTTAAGCTACTTCACTTCAGCTATATCAGACTTACTACTAGTCAGACACTTATCATTATGATTATTAATACTGTAATAGCACCTAGAGACCCAGATAAGGCTCTTCCTATCCTTTACAAATAGACCAGCAGAGCTATTTCCTGCCCGCCGGGGTTTATATCTAAGTAGCTTAGAAACACAGACAACAGCATGGAAAACAATTAGGAAAAAAGCCATCAGGGCAAAAGGACTACTTCAGGTGTGAATCTGCATATTTTATTTTCAGAATAAAATTGAAATTGGTGAGATTAGATATAAACCCTGTAAAGGTTTAAGAGATCACCTTGAGCAGTGACAGTGAAGAATACATCCATCACATCTGGTGATGCCGGGCAATAGGATGAGAGGCAACAGGCATAAACTAAACCACAGGAGAAGTTCCACCTCACCATGAGGAAGAGCTTCCTTGCTGTGAGAGTGACTGAGCATTGGAATAGGCTGCCCAGAGAGGTTGTGGAGTCTCCTTCCCTGGAGGTATCCAGGATCCATACAGACACAATCCTGAGCAACGTGCTCCAGGTGACCCTACTTGAGCAGGGAGTTTGGACTAGCTGACCTCTAGTGGTCCCTTCCAACCTCAACCGTTCTGTGACCCTGTGACTTGTGCAAAAAGGCAAGAGCATCCAACACAAACAGCATCCATCCTGGTGTCACTCTCAGTGGAGTCCGATCCTACCTGTGAGATTACTGCACTGAGAATGAAAACTGATTAGAATTATGGAATCAAACCATTTAGGTTGGAAAAGACCTCTAAGAGCATCAGGTCCAACTGATAAACTAACACTGCCAAAGCCACCACTAAACCATGTCCTTAAGTAACACATCTAGGTCTTTGACAAATACTCCCAGGGATAGTGACTCCAGCCCTGCCCTGGGCAGCCTGTTCCAATGCCTGAGCACCCTCTGGGGAAGGAATTGTTCCTCAGCTCCAGTATAAACCTCCCTGGTGTTTCTCATGGGCCTTGTTCTCTAGAACAGAGTAGCTTTCTACAGTTCTCCAGAGCTAGGTAGCTTAAATGCAGCTATTTTAAAACACTCATCAAGAAGTTAAATGACCAATGTTTTCCTTCCTCACAGCCATTGTTCTTCAGCCAAATCTCAGATCCAAAAGCCTATTCCCTCGGCTTCTCTTGGGAACACACTTCACTGCTCTCCATGCTGTATTGAAGTTCCATGCTGACTGGGGTTTAGCTACAATCTCATTTGATTCTATATTATTATCTCTTCCAACTTATCTTACTTTCACCTCTTTGTCCAATTCATGCATTCACAAAATCCCCAAATAAATCTAGCTTGAGACCTTCCAGCCAGTTCACTAAAGGTGTCCAGTAGCTCCCTGTTTGGGAAGAACAAGGTTTTCCAGAGCCACCATAAAAGAATGTTGGTCACAAAATAAGGTGCAGGCTGGGATTCTGAACACTGTCTGAAGGCAGTATAGAGATACAAGGAAATCAACAGTCATGTTATGGAAAAGCTCAGACAATGGCTTTCAGAACAAACTAATCCATCATAAACATCTCACTTCAGTACTATGCGAGACACAGCAGCCTCGCTTTGTATTTCATGCAACTGCTGGCACAAAGCTGACTTCTGAATGACAAACACAGTATGTAAGTTGGCCAGCAGTTTACCAACCGGTTCTGCATACATGTTATATGACTGCTTCCTTTTCAGCCTCTGTAATGAGAGGAAGAGGCAGGCAGATGGTCAGTAAATTATGTATTCTCACTGCAAAGATCACCAGGAGTAGCCAAATTATACAACAGCTCCCAAGAGACACCAAGTGTGTGCTCTTTAAATAGACTGACCTCCAACTTCGGCTGAAATCAGTGGAAAGAGCAGAATGATACAATGAAGGCAGGAAAAAAATCATTAGCCCACATCAGCTGTGCTCCAGCGAATGGGTAAGAGCAGAGGGCTGCTTTGAGAAAGGATATATAGATGGAAAGAGGCATACTATGACAATGTAAATTCTAAACTCCATCACTGTGATAGGAGCCTATTTAAATAGATTCCCAAATGATACAACTAAAACGTATTCAAAAAACATGGACTTCTTTGGTTGCAAAGTTTATGAAACATGCATGTATTCCTTAGGGTTCTTGATACTACCCTTCCAAAAATAACACCAACATAAGCTGCTGATGCCCAGCTTAGCAGAAAATATGTACAGCTCTTCTACATTATAAAGGACAAATCCAGGCTTTTGAATGGTTCCTTAAAATGCAATAATGACTCCTTTTATTCTTCAACTACGTGCCTTGGAAAGGCTTCCATCATAAAATAAAAGCTCGGAGACCAAAACCATGATCTCGTTGGCAGAGCTACACAAAGTGTATTATTTTGCAGTGAAACTGCAACTCGCAACCACCTTCTTCCCCACAGAAAGCAAGGGCACCTGAAGGTCAGGACACAGCCACTTTAAATCATGACAACATTAGATCAATCCTGAAAAACAAAGTCTATCAAAGAAATGCAAACCCCAAGCACACAAGCCCTGCGAGCACGTTATTTTGGGTGCCAATACTGAGATTTAACGTCGAGCAGCGAATTCACAACCAACCACAATCTGGACAAAAAAGCTCTAGAAGTGAAAAGCCAGCAGCACAAAGAAGTTGAATTAAAAGAACACCATTCTGCATATACCTTGGCACTTTGCACAGCAGGGAAGCAACGTGACTTTGGGGACAGAGGAACTGGGGTTGCATGTAGAACTTTAGTTAAGTCTCACTCTTTACCACAGTTATGATCAAGTTTCCAGTATTATCATAGAATCTCAATAAATTCCCAGTGAAAAATATAAGTTACCTATATAAAATTTAGCTGTAACATTTTGGATGCGACTCCAACACAGACCTATTGGGCTTAAACATGGGAGAACATCAACTAAGTCCCACTACACTAAGGAAGAAAAAAGGGGTACTCCTTATAAAATACATTAACAGCTTCTTTATTAAGGTAAAGAATAAGATTGATGCAAAAACAGTCAAGGAACCACTTTGGCATTTATACTCAAGAACCAAGGAAGCAAGCAGGCAAGCACAAGGCCTTGAAGGAAATTAAGCACACGATCGGCTGTAAAGAGACTGGTGAGACATCAGATGATAACTGATAACAAAGTCAGAAACTTCAAATACAGAAACAAAGGCATAGGAATTTATAGTGCATATTCCTGTGCAGAACAGGAATGACGCATGCATGGCAGCTGGCATGCTCAATAGAAGCTGCAGAAGTGAAAATATAGTTTTAAACCAGTAAATGTCACTGTCAGTAAAAATAGTTCCTGCAGCCAAAAGGTAGTCAGGGCAGCAAGACTATTGACACTAGGCCAGCCCACAGGGCATAAGCCTTCTAGTCTACAAGAGTAATACGTCTACAGCAGACTAATGACCCGTCAAACAGCATTTAAAGTTCAATACAAGGTACAGTGATCATGATAATGTTTCCCCAGTGAAGCATACAGAAGTGATGTAGTACGCTTGGTTCCCCACCAGTGCCCAGTTCTACAGCACAATATGCATGAGCTGGCTGATGCAGTCATAATGCAAGGAGTTTTAACAAACATTTGAAAAACAAAAGCCTCAAACCGCTTATTTTTCACTCTAAGCTTATCATGGTAAATTCAGATTATCACAACGGCTAGATTTCTGCTTCAGAAATAGGTCCTGGGTTGGTGGCGTGGAATAAAAACTGAGCATCCCACAAAACAATGGGATTTACCTCAGTTAGCTGCAGTTAGTATTTTATGATGAATTTCAACTAAATTATAAAGAAACCGGCTGCACAATACACTGTAGGTCTTTGAACATAGAAATTATCCATAGGGAACTACAGCAGTGATTGCCTTTCCAATGACTTACATGCTCTTCCCGAAAAGACTGTTCAAGCCAAGAACTGGCTTATCACATCTCTATTTTGCCATCTTTAAGTGTGGCATTTTGAACAACAGGCAGATAAATCTCTCAAGCCAAATCACCTAAGCAACCTACACCCAGATAGTACAGGCTTTGTATAGAGAGCTGAAGTTTTCTTAGCAAGTAAGCACCCTTATAAAGCCAGGACTGGTAAAAGCACTTTGTTTTGCTGTTAGTATCAGTGGTGTCATGGCAGTAGCAGGCACTCCAAGCCTCTGCAATGAATAGGGAAGGTTTTGTTGTTTTACTCCTCTGATGTGGTCTCGTACTAGTTCACACATGCTACTGCCTGGGATCTTCTTTTGGTGAATTCAAGGGGAGGTGAAAGAAACAAAAGCAGAAATTATGCTTCCTACTTCTTACTTAGACAGCCTTAGCTTTCAAAGAGAAAGAGTGAAACACCTAAAGCAAAGCTGCAACAAAAGCACAAGACCACCATTTCAGGCAGTGAAGTGGTCTTCAAGCTGTGAGCTGATGGGCAAAAAGACCCTTTTTTTGACAGGTAAGATTCAGGAGACATAAACCTGCTGTTCATGGAGCAATCGCTGTTTTTTAAAACTGAAATAGAATCACAGAATCCCAGACTGGTTTGGGTTGGAAAGGACCTTAAAGCTCATCTACTTCCAACCCCCTGCCACGGGCAGGGGCACCTTCCACTAGAGCAGGTTTCTCCAAGCCCCTTTGTTCAACCTGGCCTTGAACACTGCCAGGGATGGGGCAGCCACAGCTCCTCTGGGCACCCTGTGCCAGCACCTCAGCACCCTCACAGGGAAGAGCTTCTGCCTTAGATCTAACCTGAACTTCCCCTGTATAAAGTTTCTAGTTTAAAGTTTTAGATTTTAAGTTTAAATCAGGATGGCAGGGAGTGACCGATCTAGAAATACCCTCTGGCTTTGTGTTCTGCTTTGCATGTGCTCTGAGCACTCACCAGCAAGCAGCACATACAAGACAAGTGCCACAAACTATGTAAGAAATCTCAATGCAGAGCTATGCAGATAATTGATGCAATATGTCTCTGCTTGGATTTCATGGGGTTTAGATGCAAAATTGTGAAGTTTTCAAGGATGGAAAGAAAAAAAGTCAATCCATTCAACTGTTTAAAAAACTATAAGAAATCATAGAATCATAGAATAGTTAGGGTTAGAAAGGACCTTAAGATCATCCAGTTCCAACCCCCTGACATGGGCAGGGACACCTTCCACTAGAGCAGCTTGCTCCAAGCCCTGTCCAACCTGGCCTTGAACACTGCCGGGAATGGGGCAGCCACAGCTTTCCTGGGCAACCCATTTCACCGCCCTCACAGTAAAGAACTTCCTCCTTATATCCAATCTAAACTTCCCCTGTTTTAAGTTTTAACCCGTTATCCCTTGTCCTATCACTACAGTCCCTAATTCAGGCAAAGACTGAAAAGATCTGCTAACAGATAAGGTCAGCACGTTGGTGTGGAAATGTAGTTTGGACAGTTTAACTCTCAGGTGGATTTCATGGTGTCTATACTCTGGCCTGATTACAACACAACTAATACAATCTATTTTCAAGGTCCTACCAAACACAAGAGAAGATGAAAAACAACAGTTCAGTGAAATCACTTTTACTTTCCCTTGCATAAACTTGAAACTCCATGAATTCACATCGACAGCGTACTATCTTGTTATGTACGGCTTTCAAACCAAACCAGCTTAATGAATTTTGTATCCCTGGTCAAGCACTATATGAATAGAAGACTTTTCAAAGAACATTTGCAGTAATTCAGACTGGCTTTTTAAATCAGTTATTCTCAGAGTTTCATTACTCTTGTTTCCTTCAGGAAATAATGAATTAGGCCCTAAAACTCCTCCCAGTAAAAGCAGAAGCAAGTTCGAGTTGCTGACAATCTCAGTCCCGGTCTGATGCTGTAGGTTAAGAATCAGCATACCAAATTAATCAAGTGAATTATCTACTTACAAAGCAACTCCAGATCCCAGATTCCTGTTTACTGTAGGTTTATCACAATCTGCCAGACTACTAAAGTCAAGTCAGGCTTCAAATCCGTCCTGAAGATCTGTGAAGTTTGGATATCTGTAATAAATAGCTCAAGAGAGGAAAGCGTATCACTGAGCTAATCTGAAATGTGCATCTGCCTTCCCATGATAATGTCAGCCTTAGACTCTTCATCTAAGTTTCAAATACCACGTATCTGATAGATAGGTGATTAAACTGCAGTGAAAGAGAGCAAAAGAATAAGAACATTGGGCTGCTGGCGTGGCAACGCCTCCCATGCAGAACAACAGCATTTTTCTTTTGGGTTCATAGAATCACAGAATGGTTTGGGTTGGAAAGGGCCTTAAGATCATTCAGTTCCAATCCCCTGCTATGGGCAGGGACACCTCACACTAGAGCAGGTTGCTCCAAGCCCCATCCAACCTGGCCTTGAACACTGCCCGGGATGGAGCAGCCTCAGCTTCTCTGGGCACCCTGTGCCAGTGCCTCAGCACCCTTACAGGGAAGAACTTCTGCCTTAGATCTAACCTGAACTTCCCCTGTTTCAGTTTGAACTCATTACTCCTGAGTAAGAGGGGGAAACTGCGAGAAAGCAAGCTCTTTCTTCACTCATCCTTCATGGATGTCACTTCTCTTTTGACCTGCAAGGGAGCCACAGCCAAAGGTTTCCCACCACCTGTACATTCTCAGTCCACGTTACTTTGTCTCTGCCCCACATTAAAACAATGGTAAGTCTTCCCTTTAATCCCCCCTACCTGAGGAGGCCATCATTCTGCTTAAAGGTTGTCCTTAAATGCTAGTGAACAGAAAAGATCAAGTATCCCTTTCCTTTTGCACAGTCAGGGATTACTGCTAGAGATTTGAAAGAAAGGCTTATTTCTTTCAGCAGGAGAAAGCTAGCCATAGAAAGGAGGTATCTGCAAGCCCTCATATCTCTTCCTGACCCTCTGGATAATATAAAGACTATTGCTAATAAATACCATACACCAGTATGCAGTCTTACAGGTGTGACAGAGAGCTTCTCATCTGTTCTGTAACCATAAAAACTGTGGCAGATTACCAAGCCAGTCATCCCGGGTTAACAAAGCAGTGGGAGCCTTCCTTTTCCTGCTGTCTTCCTCAGAGAATTCTGAAGCTGTTTCGGATGCTCATACAACAAAACTACAAGGTTTGACCTTGTTGAAAAAGTAAATACTAGAAAACTCTTGATTTATTCATAGGGTTGAGAACAGTGCTTAAGAGTCACAGATTCCATGGGAAGTTACCCTGAGAAAAAGTTGAGAAAAGCATGGATTGAGAACCACCCAAGAGGCAGCGGTATCTGCAAGCACATCTTAGGATCATTAGAAACCCTGAGGAAAGTGCAATAATAGCAAAGAAATATTTGCAAGAGGGCAGGAAAAAGTAATTCCAGGGCCCTGTTTCTGAGGCAAAAAAGAGCTTTTATTAAGAAACCAGTCATATTTTGTCAGCCATTGTATTTTGGCCAAATGCAATAAACGCAAGAATAAGTGAGAACTCCTCCCAGTTGTTTCTTGCTGTTTCCTGTCTGCAAACAAACTACTCAACAGTCGAGATGAAGGCACAATTTTCAGGCAGCTCAAAACCATTCAAGATGCTTCTACCAGCCACAATACACAATGTTTGCAAAGGCACAGAGAAATCTGGCAACCGAGCACCCACCCCAGCTCTCTCCTCCACAGGTACAAATGGGAAGAGCCATGGATAGTGCCGCTTATAGAAACACAGACACACACTAGCTGAAGATGACTGCTGTACAGTTGTGCACAAATTGGTCACAAGAAACAAGAGGTTTTCAATCATTTCCACAATCCCTGACCCACTGGACACTGAAACAGGATGTGAACAAGATCAGGTCATTCAGATTTTCATACAGGATAGTACAGTACTAAACTGATTTTTGAGCAGATAACCATTTCCTACCATGGAAAAATGACTATGTGATCTCACAAGTCTTTTGATTCTTTCCATGGCTCTTCCAGAGGTAGATTTACTAGGCAGGAGGCTCCAGGAAATTGGTCCCAGCAGCAGATCTTCCCAGTAGAGGATGCTCCAGGCCACAGGATCAGGGAGAGATAAGGTAGCTTTTGCCACCTCTCTATGCGTGCTCCCTCCTGACTTCCCAGGAGTACATTTGGTTTTATTTATTTATGTAAACTATGATAAAAAACTCTTCCCTCTGCCATGACGTGAAGACAGGGGACCTGCAGGGATTTAGTTGGACAGATACAGCCAGAAGCCAGCCTCCTGATGCTGCTGTGGGCAGGGGATCCCACAGTGCTGGTAAAAGTGGAAGCATCCAAACCTGACCTGTCCCAGTAAGAAAACAAGATTCTACAATGCAAGTTTCCTCCTTCTCTCCTTTGTGCCTGCATTTCGTTTCACAAGCTGCACTAGACAGGCAGCAAGTGCTGTTTGAGCTAGTGGAACATTACGATAGTCCATATATATTGACTCAGTGTGACAGTATTTGACTTCAGCTGAGACAATCTGTCTGAATTAAGTGAGTTCAAGTTTAAAGACTACTTGATTTAAAAAGGCAGGAAAAGAAGCACTGTGGCTATGTTCAAATGCTGAGACAAGGAGGAGGCTCAAAGGAAAGCAGCAGCAATGGATGAGATAAAAGCAAAAAAGAGTTACTATAAAATAGATTTAAAATAAATAGTCACTTATTACTACCTGGGGTGTAATAAGAAAAATCTCATCAAAACCTAATGATGCTCATGTTTCTGAATTGGGCACAGGAGGAAAAAATTCCCAGTACCACCTTATAATCAAGTATTTGCCAACACAAAAGATCTGCAGCCTTTAGTTTTCAGACTTTCAACTTTGCGTAAGCAGTTGGAAAATACCTGGGAGTGGGACAGAGTTGTTCTTTTAAGAAGAAGGGTAATATAAAATGCAATTCCAGGGTTGGTGTTTATGCATGTTTGTAAAACTGTACTCAGTGCACTGGGAGTTGAATAGGATATTATGAAAGATGCTCTGTAGGATACGGAGGAAAACTTCACAGTCCATTCCCTGCATGTGGGGAACTCGTTGCTGAAAGAGTTAATTCCAGGAGCTCTTCAACAGCCAAATCCTTGGAACAGAGGATACTCCCAAAAGACCAAGGCTTGGAAAGTAAAATATCCAATTAGATGAATTCAGGCTGAGAACAGACGGAGACAGAATATTCAATGACCCTGCAGACTTCCACTGGTGGCTGGAAAAGATGAACTTTGTCATGTGCTCCCATATAGAGAGACTTCAGGAAAACTTACCAGCAGCAAAACACAGAAGCTAATAGAGTATCTTAGCAGCAACAGACGTTACCATGTAGTCTGGAGCAAAGAAGCATGCATTAGCATCAATGCACCCTTAACGAAAAAGAAGAGAGCAAAGTACAATATGGAATGATGAGGATACACTAGATTACACACAGCCACATTGCTGTGGTGTAAATAAAAACCACAGCTTTCTGCTTGATGAGTTAGAACAAGAGGGGCCAAATGGCACCTGTAAACTCTTAAGCATCATCTTCCAAGAATACTCCTTGGGAAATTAATGCTGCAGGACTGCTCCCATTTCAGTTTAGGTCCAAAGGCCAGTAATCAACACTTGCGCTATCAGATCATAGCCTGCAAGATGTGCAGTGCACGCAGCAGCGCACAAGACTAAGTGCTCTGAAGACCTGAGAGATCGGGCAGTAGGATCCAATCAACTAGACTGCAAGCTCCACGTTAGGAAAGCAAACTGCGCATAATCTGATGCAAAACAACTTAATAGAACTTTGTAACTCCCTTTCTATGCCAGAGGAAAATCCTGACAAGATGGTATGTTCATCTTACTGTTACCTCATTCCTTACAGTTCATTTTATACAGGATGCTTGGTTACCAAGTCGAAATCTTAGAGTGAAATCAGAAAAAGACATAACTGGAAATCTGCTCTACCATTGACTATTATTGGAAAACAAGAATATCCCAAAAGCCACCAAACATCCAATAAACCACCCCACTGTGAAGCCTTGCAGCTCTTTAAAGCAGAGAATAAATCCCCAATTGCTAGCTAAAAATCTCTATGAGAAGACAGTGCTTTTGGCACTGCGTCTCTAAAGGGTTCTGAAATAAACATGGTCCAAATACCCACCCAAAGTAACCCATGTGCCTTGATGGGTTAGATATGCTTAATCTTCAAAATACAGGACATAATGGGTGCCTTCTCATAGTGTCACAGACAAATCAGAAGACAAAAGTCCTAAGTGGCATTGAGAAAACAAATAGCAATTTTCACAATGGCTCTTCCAATACAGGAACAAGGGACTTAAAATGAATCAGCAAGGGGAAAATTAAAAAGAATACAAGTGATATTATTTTATTCAACCACCTTGGGCAGCATGATTTAGTGTGAGGTGTCCCTGCCCATGGCAGGGGGTTGGAATTGGATGATCTTTCCAGCCTGTAATTCTATGACCGTTCATCTTACATGAACTGAAGATGTATTTATTTGGGTTTATTTATCTATTTAGTTTTGCGCTTCACAGTGGTTTCATAGTTATTTTGGAGCACTTTAGTAGAGTCAACCCACAGACACCCCTATTTCATGGCTTGTTGGCTTCCACAGTGGCCTGTCAACCACAGATGGATAACATGAGAGACACTTTCGGGTACCTATGGAAACAACTAGCTGAAGTCTGCCTCAAGGTCTTCTCTTCAGATTCTTTTCCCATGCTAGGAAGGGGCAGGGCATCTTCCCCATCCTCCAATACGCAGAGGAACAAAACAAAGCAGCAGATGCTGGGAATGGAAATGGGGAGCTGAGGTGGACGAAGAGGCAGAGGAAGGAGAAGGACATTGGAACAATTCATAAATGAAACACAAGAGCAGGACCAGGGAGAAAAGCAAATACAAATGAGCATTACTGTGCCCATCCTATAGTTTGATCCCTAGGTAGCCTGTTTGGTAGGCTCCACTGGTATAGAATCACAGAACGGTTTGGGTTGGAAAGGACCTTAAGATCATCCAGTTCCAAGCCCCTGTCACGGGCAGGGACACCTCACACTAGCCCATGTCTCCAAGGGCTCTGCCCAACCTGGCCTTGAACACTACCAGGAACAGAGCATTCACCACTTCTTTGGGCAGCCTGTTCCAGTGCTTCACCACCTTCACAGACATCATATTCCATCTAACTACATCAAGCAATATTCACCTCCTGATCTCATGTAAATCTCGTATGACCAGATGCAGGTCAGCAACTTACTCAGCTTCCAAAGGAACATGCACTTGCCATGCGCAGGTAACAACCTGTGAACAGGCCCAAATTACTTTCTTAGCTTGCACATCTCAGGTGAAGACGGCAGTGAAAGATGCAATTAACACTTATTACACAAGGACATTCGCACTGTAGGTGGGTATATAATCACTGGAGCCAAGGAGTTCATCATCATGTACCTTTGCCTGATTCCACTACTTCACTCAGTCATTCATCATCCAAAGTTTATTCCAGTAATTAAACCCCTTGAACACATTCAAATTAGTATGGAAAAAACAGGCATCAAATGATCATCTTAAACAAACAATTCAACAAGTACAACATTTGGCCACCCTGCAAGTGTACCTGCCTAAAAGTAAGGCCAGAAGAGCTAAAATTCAGCCTTTTAGTATGTATGGACAACATAACCATAGAATCATAGAATCATTAGGGTTGGAAAGGACCTTAAGATCATCTAGTTCCAACCCCCCTGCCATGGTCAGGGACATAAACTTCAGTTCTGCTCTATCACACCCTGTCACCTCAGGATGAAAATACAGACTCCTGTGAGAGAAAGAGCAAGCTGCTTATTTTCCTGAGAGACACAAGGTATCATTTTAATTCCAGATTGGTTGAGATAGTACTTCTCAGAGAGCATCAACATACATACAGACAGGAATGTGGGAGACAGGTATGCGTGTGCCTTTGTGCACGTGTGGGTTTGTTTATAGCAAAACATCTACCCAGGCAGGAAGAAAAGCCAGCAAGCATCTCTGTGCCAGAACTGGGCTCAAAACCCAGGCTTCTTAGAGTACTTGTCCATGTTGTGCATGTGTTCCTAATGGTAAGAAGGAACAACTGAGGAGTAACACAGCCATCCTCAAATGATCCAGGAAACTATGGGCCAGACAATATCAGCTTGATTCCTGGAAGGTGATGAAGCAGTTAATCCTGGAAAACACTTCCAGGCATGTCAAGGATTAGAAAATCATCAGGAGTAGCCAACATGGCTTCACCAAGGGGAAGTCATGTTTGACCAACCTGCCAAACTTCTATGATGAGGTGACTGGCCTATTAGATGAGGTGAGAGCAGTGGATATTGTCTACCTGGACTTCAGTAAGGCCTCTGACACAGTCTCCCTGTAAGATCACCATAGAGGAGCTGTTGATGTATGGGCTGGAAGAGCAGTGAGGTGGACTGAAAGCTGTCTGAACGGGCACCAGTTGAAACACAGGAAATCAGAAGACACTTTTTAACAGTGTGGGTGACCAAGCACTGGCACAGGTTGCCCAGGGAAGTTGTGGAGTTCCCCTCCTTACGTTCACACCTGCCTGATGCAGTCCTGGGCAACTGCTTATAGGTGTCTGCTTGAGCAGCAGGGGTTGGACCAGATGACATCTACACCCCCTTCCATGACTGAAAAAAAAACCCAATAAAACAAACAAAACCCATAAAAAGCATCATATTAAAAAGAAAATAATAATATATATATATGCCATTTCCAAATCTCTGGAAACAGCACCTGCCCACTCTACAGCAGCATGGGTATTTTCAGTCTATATTTAGCTATGCAGGTGTTACACTCTGCACAAGCACACGCATATGCACACACTGCTGCAGAACTGAAAAGAATTCTTCTCAGCAGCAGGATGACATGTTTAAGCAAAATTTTCCCCGAGATAAATACGCAGTTTCCTCGCTTTCTGGGATCAGCTGCATCCCTCCTGTCCTAGCTGCCTGGTCAATGCAATCCCATCAGGCTGAGCACACCAGTTTCAGTGGGTCTCCTCAGTGGGGGCTGTGCACTACGTCCTCAGTACCTTTCATACATTTCAAAAGCACCCATTTAGAAGAGCACAACCATATACAGATAAAAACCTCAATGTCTGCATCTCGGGCACCTTCAACCCACATGCCACATGCTCATAAATCCTCCCCACAACAGATTATGTGATAAGCATGCATGTAGAATCATAGAACCGCAGATGGCGTGGGTTGGAAAGGACCTTAAGATCGTCCAGTTCCAAGCCCCTGGCATGGGCAGAGATGCCTCACACTAGACCAGGTTGCCCAAGGCTCTGTCCAACCTGGCCTTGAACACTGCCAGGGATGGGGCAGCCGCAGCTTCTCTGGGCACCCTGTGCCAGCACCTCAGCACCCTCACAGGGAAGAACTTCTGCCTTAGATCTAACCTGAACTTCACCTGTTTCAGTTTGCACCCATCACCCCTTGTCCTACTGCTACAGGCCTTGCAGCATCCTTGTAGCCCCTTCAGACACTGGAAGCTGCTCTGATGTCTCCACGCAGCTTCTCTTCTCCAGGCTGAACAGCCCCAATGCTCTCAGCCTGTCTCCATATGGGAGATGCTCCAGCCTCTGATCATCCTTGTGGCCTCCTCTGGACTTGCTCCAACAGCTCCATGTCCTTATGTTGAGGACACCAGAGCTGCGCACAGTGCTGCAAGTGGGGTCTCACGAGAGCAGAGCAGAGGGGCAGGATCACCTCCCTCGACCTGCTGCTCATGCTTCTATTGTTTCAGTAATACAGGATTTTGCTACAATCTATTTGGAAGCATCCAACCTCCAGGGGGTTCAAGATACTTGGAAATGTAAGACAATTTCATGAAGCCACTAAATCCAGATGCAAAATTCTTCAGATCCATTCCTCTGGATTGCCACTGGGTGATATCTATGTTAAATATACTCACTTCCCTGGTAACTACATTTCAAAAGAGAAAATATTAGTCTGTCTGCTCTCTCAGGTCTTGCTGGATCATTGGTTGCCACCAGCAGAAGATTCTTCCAGCCAGATCATGTCTTTGGCTACACCTGAGTGACTCTGCTCAATGTAGCTCAAACTTCACTGCAAATTCTGTTATGGATGTGCTGGACAGAAAAGGGCCCATTATGTCAGAGCTGGTTTGGCTCTGCAGTGCTGATAGGAACACGAAGTGATAAAAACTTTTTGTCCATCCTAAAATGAACACCCTGGACTTTTCATTAGACAGTAGGAGCAACTGATGGAAGATGAGAATCGTATCAGTGAGCAGATCTGTCCTCCAAAATTCCTCTATTCAGACAATCACTTTCTGAATTAAACTCCACATCATACCAAGGGAATCTCCATTCCAACATAAGAATACATCATTTAAAGCTACTTACCCTGCTCATAACTAGCCACAGACAATCCGTGTGAAATGTACTCAGTTATTCAGAGAACTGAAATGGCTCAAAGGATTTGAATCTGTGCTTTCCAAACAGGGACCTTTCACTGATTTTGACATTTATTCCGCTGCTTGGTTCATTTCTACTATTTGAAGGATTACACAGAGTGCAGCTAAAAGCTCCTTTCTGCACAGCTAGCTAAAATTACCTTTTTTAGACCTAACTGTTGTATCACCTTCAATTTCAATGACATGAAGACACTGATTTCCAAGCACTAGAACAATTGTGAGTATTTTATTTCTACTTACAGACAGTTTTCCTACCAGGGACCTATCTAATGGTTCCACAGCAGCCAACTAAGTACAGAGGAAGAAATGCCACCAAATACACCTTAACTTTGCTATGCTGGTGCTGACCCTGCACTGGAAAAAGCTTCAGAGGTCCATAAGACAAACCCACGTAACTGGAATAACCAGAACAAGATCCCCAAAGACTGATAAACTTGCGTGAAAATGCTAAATTATAAAAGAATCCATTCAGAATTCTGCTTTCTGCAAATGTCTACAGCTATTCTTATCTTTTGATAGATAACACAGTCTTATTCTGAATGCTGAAGCTGTGGAAAAGCGGGATGAATACTCAAAATGAACTGGATTTAATACAGTCCTATTTTCTCATACATACTTCCCATTAAAACTCACACCTTTTAGCTTGATTAACCACAAACACTCAAGCGCAACTTTCAAGTAAAGTAACTAACAAGATTTCATTTCAAACATTACATTCCATTCTAATGATATTTATTTACAATTTGCATGTCCCTAAGACATCTTGTTTCCATTTATCAAACAAATGGTTCCCAAAATGAGGTAAAACAACACAAAGTGGGATTTTAATCAAGCATGCAATCTGCAATACAAGGCAAACTGACAAGGAAAATGTATTAGTCTGAGCTACTAACTTCAACTGTGAATTCAACTGGAATGCTCAAAAGTTGCAAATCAAGCTATTGCATCCCCAAATAAATTCCTGCTAACAGTAATAAAATTCTCCTCTCCCCCACACCATTTTTCTTCTTTAGATTGGAATGCATGATGGCCATTATTGTTATCTCTGCTATTATACAGCTTTTATGAACCCAGAGGCCCTAAAGGGAAAAGTTTTATGATGCTTCTTTCTACAATCATCTTCATTTTTAATGCAGATTCCAAAGAGAAGTTCAAAGTGTCATTAAAACGCGTTAGGGTTAATGGGGAATTTCCTTTCACTCTTACAAGATTATGCCACAGGCTTCAAATTGCTGCTTCTCTTTACTGTTCTCACCACTTGAATTGCACGTGTTTGTCTATGTCATACTAAAGCACTAAAAGAACAGTTTTGTTAAACACTCACCTCAAACCATTGGCCATGGGACTGCATTTTCAGGATGACACAAGGATCTGGCTTTGAGAGGGCATCCCTGTCTGAAATGCCTTTGCATGCAACTCGCAGCTCCACTTTAGTCAGGCATGGGCTGTTAAAAATTCCCAGGGTATTGGCCGCCGATTCATAGATGTTGCTCATTTTCTGCATTCCTTTTTCTGAAAGAGAGAAGAGTTCCAGTAAGAACAGTGCATGCACAGTACAGTCCTTCCCTGCAGAAGACAAAGCCATGTTCTACTAGGCAGTTGAACCCCGTAACTGCGAATGAGATCCAGAGCTAGAAGGGAAGGGGGGAATAAAAATCAAAGGAATAGCTATGGAAGTACATCATCTTGTATGGTTAGATATAAGCTCAGAATTCAGTCTTCCACCATGCCCTTGAACTCAGGGGGTGAACTGTGACCTCCATTTCTAGCTCTGTTCCTGCTTATAGGGTCACATTTCCCCTTGCCAAAGGATAGACAGGCTGCTAATTCTGAATTTCTCATGGTAACACCTTACCCCAGAAACAAGGCTAAATGCAATTTGTCCAGGACTCCGTTTCCATGTCACCATGCTCCGTCTAAAAAGCACACACCTCATCTTGCACAAACCTTGTGCGTAAGTTCTGTAGAAGAGACCTTTCATATAAACCTTAAATTCCAAAACACATTTCATTCTCTGTCTTCACACCTACTGCAGAAGGCTACCTCCCCCCATTCCTAAGCAAGTAGTCAAGACTGATGATCTGAGCATTAGGAGAGGATATTTATGGTGGCAAATCTTGTTGTTATACAGTGTATGCTCTTTTGGACCAGGAATCACACAAACAGCCAGCTGGAACAGTGGGAACCTCTGGCCCTTTACTTAAGCAGAATCATAGAATAGAATCATAGAATAGTTAAGGTTGGAAAGGACCTTAACATCATCTAGTTCCAACCCCCCTGCCATGGGCAGGGACTCCTCACACTAGACCATCTCACCCTAGGCTTCGTCCAAGTACAGACACCACCATCAATCTTGTAGCTCAAGCCTTTACTCTCAAAAGGGTAAAAATGATTTCTAACACAGAGCTTGGCCAAAATCACCCTATGATCATTTCTGCATGAATAAAGAACATAAGAACTCTAATTTGCCCACTTGTTCCGAGCTTCAGAGCCTGACCCCTAAAAAACTGTTGCCAAACAAGGATCAGTGGCCTTCATCCATTACCCCACACATAAGAGCTGCAAAAAAATGACTTCACACGTTTTGAGGGCAGATTTATCTTACCAAATTATCAACAGATTTTTGTGTGGTCTGTTTCAAACCTCTTCACTGCCTCCTTCACAAGGCCTTCTTCTCAGATGTTCATGATTTTTGAGAACTGTTTTGATCAAAGTCGAATTCTGGCAATATGGAAATGAAAGGGGTCTTTTCCCAACAATGCGACATTAAAAATACAAACAAAACCCACAAACCAACACCTTCAGAAACATCCAGTTTTCCTATGAATTACAAAGGAAAAAACAGAAAAGTATTTCTAAATTCACAGTAAGAAGAGTTTTGTGCTGGGACAGTTCATGCCACTGATAGCAAGATCACAGTCCTAGCTTGAAAGCAACAGCGAGCAGCGGGAACCGGGCTCTAGTCTAATCATAGAATCATAGAACCAACCAGGCTGGAAAAACCCTTCAAGCTCACCCAGTCCAACCATTCCCAGCACTGCCAAGGCCACCCCTAACCCATGGCACTGAGGCCTCGTCTCCACGCTGTGTGAACACTTGCAGGGACGGTGACTGCAGCCCTGCCCTGGGCAGCCTGGTCCAATGCCTGAGCACCCTCTGGGGAAGGAATTGTTCCTCAGCTCCATCTAAACCTGCCCTGGTGCAGCTTGAGGCCGTTTCCTCTTGTCCTGTCCCTTGTTCCTTGGGAGCAGAGACCGACCCCACCTCACTACAACCTCCTCTCAGGCAGTTGTAGGGAGCGATCAGGTCCCCCCTGAGCCTTCTCTTCTCCACACTGAACCCCCAGGTCCCTCAGCCGTTCCCCATCACACTTGTGCTCCAGGCCCTGCACCAGCTCCGTTGCCCTTCTCTGCCCCCCCTCCAGCACCTCAATGTCTCTCTTGCAGTGAGGGGCCCAGAGCTGAACACAGGATTCGAGGTGCAGCCTCACCAGTGCCCAGCACAGGGGCACAATCCCTGCCCTCGCCCTGCTGCCGCACTGGTGCTGATCCAGGCCAGGATGCTGGTGGCTTCCTGGCTGCCTGAGCACAACCTGCTCATGTTCAGCTCCATCAATCAGCACCCCCGGGGCCTTTTCCATGAGCAGCTTTCCAGCCGCTCTGCCCCAAGCCTGGAGCAGTGCAGGGGGCTGCTGTAGCCGAAGTGCAGGACCTGGCACTTTGCCTTGTTGAACCTCATCCCACTGGCCACAGCCCACGGATCCAGCCTGTACTCTGAACTTCGGAACTAACCAGAACTACTCATGATTTGAGAGGCCATGATCTGCAGGCAAGAGGGACCCGACATCTCCTGCCTCAACTGAGCACGGTAATAAGCGTCTAGAGAAATTGCTACCAAAAAGGATGATTCAAATCATATTTGGGAGACTAGTTTTCTTCTTTTTGTTGCCTTTTTTTCCCCCTGAAATAAGAACAGATTAACGTGATGGTAACTTTGACAAAGGCACTGAAGAGTATATTTAGCTAAAAATTACAGAGTTTTATGTATCTATATGCATTTTGCTAGCAATCATCACAACTTTGGTTTTCTCATTCTATTTCTAACATATCCTTGATATATGATGTCAGTTACCTAAACTTCCATCAACTGGCATTACCAAAAGACTGTTAGAAACTGAGGGGAGGGGAGAGGAACTGTTGTCTAATTATTCATCCTTTTATAATCCCATCTCCTTCAGAAAGCTGCTCAACAAGCTCGTCCTACACATTTACAAGACATTTTTACACGCTGCCCTTTCCAAATTGAAATCCATTTGAAAATTGGGTTAATTCTGTCTCATGCACATCTTACATCATTAATGAAATGTCATCCTTTGTGCAGAAATAGGCTGGTGATTTAATTAAACCGGATGATTTCAATACTAAAGAGAAGGGGGGAAAGTAGCAGAGCGAGGAGGAGAGATGTATTTTTCTTCCTCCCACAGTAATTATACACTGGTTTTTTAGAACAGCGGGTGAGTATAAAATCATATTTCTCTTCCTCACTACAACTATTACTTCAGCTTTTAAAGTTTCTAAATTTATCAATGGAAAAGATCAAGGCACAGTGTTGTTCTTTTGTCCCATTATGTTCCTCTTTTAATGTAATCACCAGCTTGGGCTGTTGCACTGATGTCATGCTACCAGGGAGCTGGGGGCCTGGGAAATAGATTTGGAGCCTACTGAAAGTGGTTCAAAAGGTATTATTTGATGTAAACGAGTTAGATGGCGTCAGGAGGTTTTTGTCAGTTCACTCCACACATTACTGATGGAGGAATACATGGTTCATTTGTCTTTGCTACAAACTTCCTTTCTTCCACTTCATTAGAACCTCACTATTCCTTCGATGTCCACATGGCTTTAATATTCACTGAATAAGAGCTGTATCTGTGAGAAGAAAGCGATAGCACAGACATGGAAATAAGTGAACTAAGTGATAAATCACATGCTAAAGTTTCCAATTCATTGCTGCATATATTTTCTTTCACTTCCTCTGGAAAAGAGGTGAACAATTTATCCTCATATGCTTCCCACAAACTTATTCGCTAGTGCTAGACTGCACAGAATGAGGGAGCACGACCAGGCCTTACGCTTGTGGTGGTTTAACTCTCTCCATGGTGAAACAGCAAGGATGAAGGCAGGAGTAACTGGAAAATACCTTAAAAGTTGTGTGCTTTTAAGCACAAAATGGAAACATGTACTAGGGTAGCCACAAAAAACCCCAAAGTGTGAAAAGACCTTGATAGCACCGTGTACGCTATGGAATACAAAGAAAAAGTGAGGAACCTGGAAGACAGTTCCGCTCTCCCCAAAATATTCCGTTTCTGGAGTATTTAGAGCTGACTTAGTAGAAATTAATGTGCTCTTTTGACCTTTTTAAGGGATTCATGGCTCAGAGGGATCTTATTCATATACATAAATCCTGGGTACCCAGAGACAGGATGAGAGGCAACAAGCACAAATGAAATACAGAAAAATCAAATTAAAGGAGAAGGAAACTGTTTTACTGTCAGGTAGGTTGAACACTGGAACAAGCTGCCCAGGGAACTTGTGAAGGCTCAGTCCTTGGAGATACCCAGGACTTGTCCAGACACAGCCCTAAGCAACCTGCTTTGAACAGAGGTTTAGAACAGTGGAGAAAACCATGGAGAAAAATGGAAGACATGAGCCAATGTTTCTGGTAACTAGTACTACAAAGACTCTTGTGTGTAGGTATTTCATTAGAAGAAACAGCATAAAAGTCCAGAAGTTTGTGCCTGGCTAGATAACTGGATTACCTTCAAAACCATGCTTGCTACATCCTTCTCATCTCAAAGGGACTGAACTGCTTAAAGATGTTTAGTCACCCAGTGGCTACAAAAGGATCTCTGTGATATGAAATACAAACAGTATGTGCCTCTCTTTGACATCTAAAAGCCTTGAATTCAGCTCACACAAACAATCACATCCTCCTCATTATAAACTGGTCATCCACATGGGGCTTTAGAGAACCTCACTGCAAAACTACAACCAGGCTCCTCAGCTTCACCACGGGATAAATCTCAGATGTTATCTGAATCCAGTTTTCAAGTCTTCTCCTCTCCCCACTCTGTAATTTTTCTCTCAGACACACACAAAACCTCTAAGAAGCCTTTGTACAACGTGTCTGGGTAAAGTAGGAAGAGATTGCTTCTCTACAGCATCCTACAAAGAGTCAGGGAAACACGCACACTCAGCCTCACCTTCAGTTCAGATAATAGTGACTAGGAAATGAGAAAGATATTGAGATTAAAAGGCAGTAACCAGTGTGCTCTGCATTTGGAAACATAGCTTGCTATTTAGAAACCTGCACTCCAGACCAAAGCACACACAAACGGATTTGGGGGTTGCAGGTTTCCCATCACCACATGTTGAGGGCTGTGTTTGAATCATTAGTTTTACTGGCATCCTGGTGGGGAAATGAAAACAAGCCAATAGCGTCTGCTTCTGCAACAGTAAACAGCAAGACCTTGCTCCTGGAAAGGTAAATGATGTTTACAGTATGTACATGCAGTGGGAAATACTAATGGTAGAGTTACATGAAGTAAGAGCTGTGACTAAGTGCCTCCAAAAGAGGGCAAGACCTAAAAGCACTGGTGTTATAGCACTAGCTGCTCTATACTTACTTACACTTACAAATGATATACAGGAGAGATATTTCAGCCCTCAAAGCACAGGAGCAGCTGAACTCCCTGGATGGAAAGCTTTGAACCCAGTGTTTAGATCTTCCAGGGTTTGCAGTCTAATAAAAGTAAGTATGAAAACCAAGTGTACAGTTAGCAGCTTAAAACCCATAAAACTCAGACTATCAGAAAACAGTGCTCCACAGCTGGCCAGAGATAAACCCCACTTTTCTATGCTATTAAGAAATACAGCCCTTGGAGCACTAGGAAAGTTGTTTCCTTCAGTTTTGTCCCAGATTCTTGATCTATGTTACACCTCTGGCAAAATCAAAATCTAAGTCCTCATGTTCATTTTTAGGTGACATCACTAACTAGAAGTGACAAGCAGAACCTGATTAAGTAAAATGCCATTTCCAAAGTAAAATGGGGGTCTGATCTGAGATCCACACAAGTTAGTGAGAAAATAACCCACTGACTTCAATACAACACGTGGTTCAGTAATATAGTGTCCCAAGCAATCTTGCCTTCTTCCAGTGTATGCTATCATTTGGCAACACAGGAATGAAAAATAATCATAAGGCACAGAGAGCTTGAGTGCTTTGGAACTGCCTCTTGAGGCCTAACACAAATGCCACTAAACTTATTGATTTGCTTTAATTGTGCATTTCTCAGGCCTTCAGGACTGCTTCTACCCTTTCTCCCATTATGATGTGAGACCAAGTTATATAAAACACAGTAACAGTAAGATTTAGAGAAAAGGATGATATGAAGCTGTGTGTTCGAGTAGAAATGTTTTAAACGGTTCCACTGTTCAGTTACCTGTTCAGCTCCAGCACAATATAGTCCATGGACCCCTTCAGGGAATGATATTGAGATACATGATCATTTTCCTTGAAGAACCTTTATGTGATTGAGAATTCCCAGTCTGATCGATTAATCTACCAGTTGTTGGCATCAAGGCTGATGGTGGAAAGCAAACCCGTTCCATCTCACACAACTGTGTGGCTGGCAAGTAAGTTTTGTGCAGAGGAGGAAAGACGGGAATTCATCAAGAAGTCCTGATACAGTAAGTCAATGAAATTAATATTCCCTGTGCTTCATCAGGAACTCACTAAGACACCTGGCTGCCCCAGGACTGAAGACAAAGCCCAGAGTGATAGCAGAGAAAGCATAGGGCCTTCTGTAACCCCTCTGCCATTATTTGACCAACCTCACTATGAACTATTGTTTTTCTTTATATCTAATCCTTGTTGCAGCTGTGCCCTCTTGGCCTTCCACTGTGCATCACTGGAAAATGACTTTTCATGGAAAACCAGTACTATCTTAAAACATGGTCGCCAACTTCCCTGCCCTTTGCTCCCAGACTCCTGATCACTGGCCGTACCTCTAATCACTGCACAATATTCTGCTATATTAAAGAATTATTCTGGTCAACATCAACTGTGTTACAAATGGCTGCAGAAACTGAAATGATCACAGCTAATACACACAAAATGCTGGGTGTCAAAATGAGTCTGACTATAACTGACTCTATGACAAGAAGTCGCTAGGTTAGCTAGACCCCTTCACGGGAGAGTTTGTGCAATTCAAAATAGGACTTTTCCTCCTTCCCTTTGATTCTCTGACTCATGCAACAATTAACAAGGATTATTTAGTTATACCTACCAAAGTTTGAAAGAACCCTTTGTAAAATGAGCAATAAACTCAGTAAGGAAGGAGGATCTGGAGAATCCACCGCAGTGAACAATGAGACAGATTTGATAGTGTAAGTAATTTATTTGGACAGAAGGGGAGAAGGTTCAGAACAAAGTGCCAGCAGTGTAAACGGAAACATAAATGCACTGACAGCTCAAAAAGGACTCATTACCATAGAACCAGCTGGCTCAGTTGTAAGGGAAGAAGGGAAAGTCACTGGCAAGAAACTGAGATACCTAATTTACAACAGAGCACTGTACAAAAGCATGCTGCACCTATACAAGTAACTCCCCCTCAGTTAAGGGAGAGGAAAACACCACGATAACTGGAGCACTGAGAGATGCTTGTATGTGCTCAGTTCTGGATGCTCAGAGTAGTCGCCACTGAAGTCAGACTCATTTGATGCAATGCAAAGCAATGTAAGAGACAGCAGCTAAAATACATATATTCTGTTACTAGAACTGCAGACCTAAGATTCTTCCTTGTTCCTTTCCTATGTAGCTAATGTCACCAGTCACCTCTTACTTTACAGAGTTCCCACTGTTCTCCCGCTTCCAATGCTGTAATACGCAGAGAAAAGAAATCTAAAAATACAAAAGACAAGGAGAATGAACAGATAAGAGAACAAAACAACTTCCCTAGGGATATATCAGACAAGAGGCTCCTCTGCTACTGGAATGCGGCAGCAATGCTTTTTAGTGGACAAGAGGCAGAGATTTCATAGAGGATTAACCAAAATCTGCTTTATTTACAGTCACTTCCATTTGCAAAGCCATTAGAACGGACATTCTACAGCCCTTTCTCACAACTCACAGTTAAAAATGTATTTTAAAATGAAAGCAAAGAAATACCAGCAAAATGAAGACTGTGCTATAACATGACCCCATGAGCTAGGCATTTATGAGCAGGACTGAACAACACAAAGGCCCGGTAAAATTTAGGCTGTCAAATAAGTAAATGATTTACCTATTGGTTTGGCTCTTGGGAGTCTGCTGTATTATTGTGGAGATGATCCCTGAAGCATAGCTGTCAGCACAGGGACTAGCCCCTGCTACATGAAAAAGCTCAGAACCATTGAATCCACATCAAACACCATCTGAGGAGCTTCACAAAAAAAAATAACCTACTACATGCCAACAGTGTGTGACTTGTGAGCAAGTAACATGTGAGCATAGTAAATCACAGAAATGCAACTGAATCTCTTTAATCAACGGCTTCACAGCTACGAGCACGTGAAACTGATTTATTTGATTGCTTACCACTGAAAGCCATTACAACACTCTTAGCTTTGCCATTTTAGTTTGTTGCTTATACTAAGCAATATAGCAAATGGAACATGGGGAAAAAAGTTTCTTCACTCTAAGGATATGTGTTTGCTGCTTTTTTAAAATCAGTTCTCCCACGCAGGAATTAGATGGAAAATGTAAGTGTTTGTCTTAGCAAGACCTCCAAAGCGTTACAATATAGTTACAATACAGAATCTTAAATAATTCAACTTTAATGGATACTCCACTGTACTTCAGAGAGAGATAAGCCTAGAACAAAATAATCCCAGCACCCCCCAAGGTGTAGCAGTCACAATTCTGCTATCACATAAACCCAGCTGAGAGCCTTCAGAATAAATCTGAGCTAAAATAATTAGCTGATTCTGAACAAATGAAACATTACATTTGAAATGACAGTTATTATCCACCTTGCAAAATCACGCTGGCCAAATGCTACAGGGAAATCACAGAATCAACCAGGTTGGAAAAAGCCCTTTAAGCTCACCTGGTCCAACTGTTCCCCAGCACTGCCAAGGCCACCACTAACCCATGGCACTGAGGCCTCGTCTCCACGCTGTGTGAACACTTGCGGGGACCGTAACTGCAGCCCTGCCCTGGGCAGCCTGGTCCAATGCCTGAGCACCCTCTGGGGAAGGAATTGTTCCTCAGCTCCATCTAAACCTGCCCTGGTGCAGCTTGAGGCCGTTTCCTCTTGTCCTGTCACTGGTTCATTGGAAATGAAGCAATAAGTTGTATTCCTCAGTTACACTCAATTACACCAAAGTATGTACATAAACACATGCAATGCTTGGAAGAGTTTATCCATTTACAGATGTAACATATTGCAAACTGCTCATTTTCCTCAACAGATGGCCATAACGGCTTTTCCTGCAGCATAAAAACGATCCTACAAGAGGAGCTGCTTTCTGCTGCTAACACAGAGACAGGCACATCAAGAACAACAGTGAGGAAGAACTTCCCATTCACCATTCAGTTCTTGCACTTGCAATGTAACCAGAAGGTATACTTGCTACAGGTTGGCTCAGACTTAGTAAGTAGGGAGAGAAAAACTGAACTTACCTACCACACAGGAATGTCCTTGGAGCCACGCTGAGCCCAAAACTGGGATAGAGCTTTAACATTCACTCCTATGAAGCGAGTTCAACTCCCTTCATAGTTGCTCCCCCAACATGTTCGATCCTTTTAAGTTAGAACATGAGCCTTTCTCACCTGCTTGTCATTTACTTATACTTTCTATTTTCTATTCATGATTGAATGTTTAAAGAGTCACCCATGTGACTTAGGCCAAGCACACATTGCCACTGTCTCGGCTACATCAGCAAGGGATACAATCACACTGCAGGCACCAGAAAATCCTGAACAGGATGCAGCTCTGCCAGCCAAATTGTATTTATGGAGGAAGTGTTAATTTCCTTCCTAGACTCATTTCTACTAGCTCAGTCTGACTTTCCTCTATGGAGCTATATCCTACTCCCTACTGGAAGCGTTTCACAGTCACAGTACCCCCATACCATGATAGACTGGGCTTCTGAAGAAGCCAGTAGCTATTTTTGTATCAAATTGATCCATACAACAATTTCAGAATGCTGTCAGCAAACGGGCTTATCAATGTCAAACGCACTCCTGACGCCAGTGCCTCACCACTCCTCTGATGGTGTGTCCATGCTCCACATGAACAGTGCTCTGCTCAGCTATCAAAGCCAGGCCTTAACGTGTTAAGACACAGCATAGCTTCACATAGATTCTAACCTGGCCCAAAAGAGCTTTGTCAGCAACGTTACAGTGGAGCTACTTCCTCCTGACACAGGGCCAAGGCTTTGGTTTACTATCAGGTCTGGAAACAAGCTCTAGGAATCCAAGCCACCAAGAGCTTTCAAATGTTTCTCTCCCTCAGGAGCTCTAGAGACACGAGAAACATCTTTGTTGTCATGTATAGATAAGAAGCAAGTTACTTGGAGTGTCTTTTATAAAACTTTCTCTGACACAAGAGTGTCTCCTAAGTTATTCCAAAAGGAACCTAGGAGTATACACAAGTGTTCATCATCTTTGTGGAATCTGCAAGTCACCACCAGCCTTTGTTAGCGTACACTGACAACAAAAGGTGGAACAGTTCAGCTCTGCAAGTTACTGAAGAGTTCGGAGATGGAGGGAAGGGGCTCTCAGTTCCTAAACAACAAACACAAAAACAAAGGGACTTGTATCATCAGTACTGATGGAAGTCCTACTGCAAACTGCCATGCACAGGGAACAGCAGAACGACTGCTTCATCTTGACACCAGAGCCCAGATGGAGAGCACTTCATGAAGTTCACATCAGGCAAGCAATACCCCTAAGATTTGGGCACATACTGCACAGGGCTTTAGCTACATACCTCTGTCTTGCAGTGAAAAACTTATGCAAAGTACAATAAAGAAAATGAACCACCCACTGCAGTTGCTAGTTAAAATGATGAGAGGAAACACTGCTGTGATGGCACTCAAGGGAGAAGAGACACAAGAGGCTGGTATTGAAATCCCAGCCAGATGTTTCCACTTCAATAGCTCTGGTCAGACCATCTATACATAGTACCATATGAATTGAAGGTTACTGAAAACATTCCTGGGCTTTCTCTCCAAAGCTGTGAAACTGGTAATTCCCTCCTGCTCTCTGCTGAATGCAACTGTTTTCCAAATAGGAATTTAACAACTCTTACCCTGTTTATTTAAAGGCAGCTGCAAAGCATCAGGGAGATCACATAGACAAAGAATAGCCAAGCAGGGTCACCGTGATGTAACACCCCACTTCATATGGTGGTGGAAGACCTCAGAGAGCGATTGTCCTCGGTTCAGCAGTAGCAGTCATTTTTCTCCTCCTCAGTAGCTGGTGCAGTGCTGTGGTTTTGACTTTCAGCCTGGGAACAGTGCTGATAACACCGATGGTTTTAGTTGCTGCTCAGTAATGTTTACTCTGACCAAGGACATTCCAAGTCTCATGCTCTGCTAGGGAGGAGGGGAAGCAGGGAGGAAGCAGAGACAGGACACCTGACCCAAACTGACCAAAGGGGTATTCCATACCACAGCACGTCATGCCCAGTACATAAACTGGGGGCAGTTACGTGGAAGGGCGAGATCACTGCTCAGTCAGGCTGGGTATCGGTTGGTGGGTGGTGAGCAGTTGTATTCTCTTCCCTTGTTATTTCCCTTATCATTATTATTATTGGTGGTAGCAGCAGTGGTTTGTGTTATACCTTAGTTACTGGACTGTTCTTATCTCAACCCATGGGAGTTACATTCTTTCCATTCTCCTCCCCATCCCTCTGGGAGTGGAGGCGAGGAAAAGGGGGGAGTGAGTGAGAGGCTGAGTGGTTCTGGGCTGCCAGCTGGGCTTAAACCACGACAACGATGAGGATAAACTGCAGCAGCATTAAGTGTAGCACGGAGGAAAGAAAACAAGCATTTCACCTGAGCATAGCTTAGGTAGAAGTCCAAGTTGCTGGTTTGTTTGAAACATCAAAACAAAATACAAAGCAAGCTTTATGAGCCTAAATAAAGGAGTTACCAGCACTTTGCTCAAAAGTGATGCTTAACAGTTCTGGTAAAAATAAAGGTGTGAGGCCAAACTGCAATGTCTGGTTGTGGCTGTCGTTCCTCCACACTAGCTGCGCACCCTGCACTTGACTGACAACAACTTGTACTGTCATGTTCTTGCCCTCGCCACCGAGAGACAGAAACATCAAAACAACTCTGGTCAAACTTCCTACGCTCATGTAGAGATTGGTATTTCTGAGGAGCATGGAAGAAGCGCACAGAAAAGCCTCAGTAGATACCTCATGATGCCAAAAAGGAGTGCTGATAACTGAACCGGGCTCCAAATAGCCACAAGAGTTGCCAAGAACTAAAGAAAACACAAAATTGAGGACACACTACAACCTGATCATTGCTCAGAGCACAAAGCAATGTCTTCCCAGGTCAAGCATTTCTATCCGGATTTTAACTTCAAAAGGAGAGCCATCAAGTTCTATACCTATGTATTTCCAGAATTAGGGATACACATGTTGACAGCAACCAAAATGCAACTGCACCAACAGATGACACTCAAATAGATCTTTGAATACTCCAACTCTGCAAGGCATTTGATATGAGGGCTGGATCTTAAGGTCCCTTCCAACCCAAACCAGTCTATGATTCTACATGTACTCTGTGTTTATCCATGTCTTATCCCTGATCTGCAAGTAACCAGTGCAAACAGGTCCAACAGAGGTTTTCTCATAATTTTTTAAAGATTATGTTATTGTGACATCAAGTATTGCCATTGGCATAATGTATTGCTAGACAATTGTTATTGTAACATGCATCACATAATTACTTGCCTAATGCATGAACATTCATTGACTGAAGAATGAACATTAGTAAGTTCTCTTACTAATGTAAGAGAACTCCAGACAGAAGAGATCTGAAAGGCTTTTATGAGTACAGAACCCAAGATCTTAATTTTTGTTGCTCTTAACTACAAGACTCGTTTTGTATTGTATTCTCCATTGCCAGCAGTCCACACAGGCAAAGATGCTTGAAGAAGAAAAGAACAAACAAAAGAACCACACGAATAAACATTAGAAAACACAGCTTACAGCAAACGCGGGTCCTCACAGTATCAGAGTCTCAGTAACAGGTTTTTAAATGCTTCTTGGTAGCATTTACTATATAGGTCTGTGCTATCAAGTTCAGCCCTGGATACCTATGGAAAAGATGGACTAAAAAGTTCTAAAACATCCTGAAAGCTATGCCCTTTGAAAAGCATCTTGCTGTTCCAGTCATAAGCCCTGTCTGCCAATTACAAACATTATAGCATTTCAGATCTGACCCGGTGAATGGTATCTGGAGCCAAAAATGCTAATTTCCCCTATAATTTCCGCCATCTACAAGATTATACAATAACCAGGTGCTTGACTGTTACTGCACTAAGTCTGTAATGAGATGGAATGCACAGTCATACCATTTAGTGTTCTAAATTGCTTTGGAGCAAATAAACTTTGGAGTAAATACATCAACAAAGACTGAGCTGGGATATTAAGTTAGAGTAATCCATCAAAGTTAGATGTTAATTTGCTGATGTTACATGAAAATTAGTTCTACATCTCACTGAAGAATTCATCAAATGATTCACTTGTGTAATATGTTATTAAATGAAGCACATAAAGAGAGACATCTTAAACATTAACTTAGTTAAAGGCAGAAATAGCACAGACAAGTATTTAATACTTACCAGAGGAGAACTCCTATTCTTCCAATGAGATTTTTACCATAAGCTAGAGTCTGGCATGAAAGCACATTTCCTACCTAAATTACCCTCAGTGCTGGCTATTTTCCCCTTTCCAGGAACATGGGCATTTTGCAATGTGAAGCAAACTGTTTCAGCCAAGTGATTACTGCAGCATTTCATATTTAGCTGCTACTTTAGATAGGAAGTTTCAGCTTGCTTTTTTCCATTCCTCCTCTTTTTCAGCCTATGTTCTTTCTATCTATGGTAAGTAACCTACAGCTGCCTCTTCCACTTCAGGCGTCTGTCAAGACGATGCTTCCAAGTGAGATAGTCTTGAATATATCTATACCATGCTAGACAATGATACCACAAAGGTGTTCTTTAATTCTCAGTCACTGACACTGAGTGACAGTGTCTGACAAGGTACTGTACTGCTAAAGTCAAATTGCACTGGGGCTCCAATACAGTTAATGCAAGCAAATTGTCTGATAAGAGTAATTTAGGTTGAAAAGGACCTGTGGGTGTCTCTATTTCCAATCCCTAGCTCAAAGCAGGTCCAATCTAGCTGAGTTCTAACTATCTCCAAGGATGGAGATCCCACAGCCTCTCTGGGCCTCTCTTCCAGTGTCTGACCACCACCTCTGGGAACAATTTATTCTAAGTTTCCTTGTTGCAGCTTGTTCCTGTTGCCACTCAACTACCACGGTCCTCCAAGAACCTGGTTCCGTCTTCTCTGATGACAGCACAAAGACCACGTCTCCTTAGCGTTTTCCTTTTAACACTGAACAAAGTCTGTTCTCAGATCCTTCCAAGACTCCCTGTGACTTCACTGACTTATCTGGTTGACCCAGATAAAGCAATTTAGGACAAAGAAGTAAAAGATCACTGTCATTTTCTGCATGTTACGGGCAGAAAACAGGCTTTAGAAGACTGTAGTTACATTAAACAAACAGCATACTCCAGCTGGGAGCTGTATCCATAAATTACTTTACAGGAACCCATTTGCAACGCATGACAACTTCGGCTGGTCAAACCCTACAAACAGAACTGTTGAACATCTCATTAGCACACTGCCTACAGAGTAACTATTAATACAGAGACAAACATCTTTTATGGGGGTGTAGTACTTCCCATGCATTCCCTTAAGGGACACTCAAGAAAGGTAAAACAAATCAGTGCAAGTTTGGTTATCTTAATGATGTTTCCGAATGAAAAGGTGGTTTAGTTGAATACAGTGATAAATAAATAGGGAGCACTGTTCAAAACTCTCTTTCACTCCTTGGTATTCCTGAATTCCTGAATAGCTTCAGTCAGTGAACACACTTGAACTCAGACAGATGGTATCTGGAGATTTTTGTTTCCCCTCAGTTCAATCTAAGATTGCACTAGCAAAAAATAAGTATTTAAAGTTGCTTTTACCTTCCAATTGTTCAAAATGGGTTACGACTGCTCTCTGCAGTACTTTAAAATTAAAGATTTAATTAAAACTGCAGTTTTAAGGCTATTCACCTGGTTTCTTCAGCTTATCTATCTGCTGCCCTTCACAATTAGTATTTCTTGCATGAAACTTAGCAGTTTGCTAGCAAAATCACTGTCTTAGCTTTGACCCGATGTCCAAAATGAAAACACTTCAGATTTCCCCATTATACGCAACTGTCTAGGAAAGCCAAACAAAGTCTGGAAATAAACTTATTGATACAGACTAATAAAGGCTCTTATTTTGTCAATAATATCATGGGTTTCTAATCTGCCACAGAGGTTTTAGCTTCGCTGGAACTTGCATGTCTGACAGATGCTGGCCTTGCCTTTCCCAAGTACTTCAAGCCACAACCAGAAAGCTGAGAGCAGAAGCTGTATTTTCTATAGCCTTATCTCCAGTAGTCTCACCTTTGATTTCAGATATTAGAAGTTTCTTCTGCTTTGTATTCTTCTCACAACTGCCTCAACCTCCCCAAACAGCTCCAAGACATCAAAAATCAACGTTGCTCTCCCCATCTACAGACAGAGAAGTAATACTATCCTTAGAATGAGAGAGAAAACCACAGAGAAGTAGTTTCCTTCCCTCAAAAACCACAGTGAGCGGCAGTTCTCATGAAACCCTTGTCAAAACTGTCTACCTCTGACTTCCCTTTGTACTTGCTTCTCTTTGCCAAGCTCATCACAGCCCTTCTGTCCCATCTCCACCTTGGCCAGCTTCCCAACCTGTTTTGGCAGCACAGCAATGTCATTCCTACTGGCTACAGGCAGCTGAATCTACTGCTCTAGAGAGAGCTTTAATGTATAAGAGGTGGAATGCAGAAGCTGAACTCAGTGTGGCACTAACGTTCTCTGTCTCCAGCACCAACAGATGCTTTTTGAGATGGGACAGGAGTCATTCAGCTGGCAAGAGAAAGTATGCTGGACTGCTGAGGGAAATGTGTCCAGTAAACTTCTAGTCTGCAGCTGCCCCAGAAAAGGATGAGGATTACCATATGATCTTAATTATACCAGGCTCTGGCCCATCTTCATTCACAAAAGGAATGAAATCTCTGCATTTCCCCTGCAGTGCAACAAGGGACAAAACCTTATTAAAGGGGGGTGTGTGTGTGTGTGTGTGTGTGTGTGTTATGCCTCTTAAAGAGAAAAAATCCCATTCCATGAGATCTGGGTCATATAAGGTCAAATCACAAAGACATATCACCTGCTAGCTGTCACAGGTATGCAACACAAATGGCAATCAACAGTTATTCAAGATTGTTGTTCGCTACTTAAATGCTACTGAACAGCAAACACAGCAAGTACATTACCACCTTCTTCATGGCCATGCTCCCCTAACACTGGGAGACAAATATCCATTACAGAAAATATCCATTCAAACCCATTTGCTCAGTTGAACCTATTCTGTGGCTATGGAGCTGCATTTCCCCAGAGGAAATCCTGCAGGATTCCAGTGGCTCTCCAAGCCAGAGCGCCTTCTCTCATTCACCAAAGCATTCCAGAGCTCCCTACAATGCTCTGAAGTGACCACGTAAGGCTGAAGTATCATGAATCTTATGTAACAGTTACACACAGCTTGCACTACCAAATGCTTTCTGCTTTGCAATTCCCTTGATCATAAAAGGAATTGATTCTTCACCTACATTTAGATTCTTTACATCACTGTGAATTGCATTACTAGATTGGAACATAAATCTTTGCTGTTGGGGGTATTTTTCCACCTAAGGAGAAGTCTAATGAATGAGGATCAAGGATCACACCTGAACAGTGAAGCACCCAAACGAATGTTTAAAAACAAGAAAAAACAACTTTGTATTATTTATTGTCTGGATAAAAAAATGCCTGTAAAACTGTCGGAGCTGCACTGCTCTATATGTCTTCCCATCAGTTAAGTCACTGGAGAAGGAAAAAATTCCAGTTCAAATTTTGCCTCAGTTTGAAGCCTAAAGTCTGCTGAAGTCAAGGCAGAGATGCCATTTACTTCAAAGGGCTGCGGAGTCCCTATAGTCACTTGTTTCTGATCTTTAGTCCAGGAACACCATAGAGTGAGTCATCTACAAACTCATACGCTCTGAAAAAGAGGGTGAAATTGCCACCTAAGATGGCAAAGGCCCTCCTGTTGCAGGACTGTCACAGAAGAAAAAGACATTTGATCACTTCATAGAAGAGTGTCACAACACAAACTAACCAGAAGGCTCAGATAAGCCCACATGGCATATTTAGTTCTGGCATTTCCCGACCCCCAAGTACTTGGCTTTGCTTTTCAAAGAGGGGAGCTACATGAAATATGCCAGAGGTATTGAGAAAGCAAGCCATCAGCAGACCATCCATTCCAACAAACACTTGTGGTACCAAACAAATGCAGACATCAGTAAGACGGAGGGCAATTTACTGCACAGGTATCTGCTGCTCAAGCTGAAGTGGAACCCTATGCCAGGAGCAGGCTTTCCTTTCTCCTGCAGTCCACAGCAAAGTAAAAGCTGTGACAAAACACAACCTGTGGCTGTGGGCTCTGTAGGGAGGAGCTTTGCTCATCTTCTTTCAGTTCATGTCACAAGGTAGAGCAATTACCCTCTAAGGACAGTTGCTGGCATGGGCATACAATACTCCCATCTTTATAGCAAGTACTCTAAACGCAGGAGTTCTTGCACCAGAAAGCACAGCTAGAGCAGCAGAGGTGAAGGGAAGCAAGCACTTGGTTAACAAAGGGTTTTTAAATTGAGAGCTCTCTCCCCATACCTCCAGTGGATGAACTGCAAGGCAGGAACTGGGGAACTTCCCACTGTAAATGAAGATCAGACTGGTGACCATTTGAGGAATTCAAACATACACAATCTATTGGACCTGTTAAGATTTAAACCAGAGTCCTGAGGGAACTGGCTGATGTTATTGGCAAGCCAGTCTCCATGGCATCTGAGAATTCATGGTGGTCAGACAAGGTCCCTGGTGACTGGGAAAAGGGCAATATCACACCCATCTTCAAAAAGGATAGAAAGGAGGACCCTGGGTAGTACAACCTGTCAGCCTCACCTCTGTGCCTGGCAAGATCATGGAACAGATCCTTCTAATAGCTGTGCTAAGGCACATGGAAGAAAGGCAGCTGATTAAAGACAGCCAGTGTGGCTTCACCAAGGGCAAGTCCTGACTTACCTGCCTAGCGGCCTTCTATGATGGAGTGACTACATCAGTGTAAAGGGAAGGGCTACAGATGTTGTCTGACTGGACTTTTGTAAAGCCTCTGACACAGTCCCCCAAAACATCCTTCTCTCTTAAATCAGAGAGACAGATTTGATGGGCAGACTGTTCAGTGGATGGATCATAGAATCACAGAATGGTTTGGGTTGGAAAGGACCTTAAGATCATCCAGTCCCAACCCCCTGCCATGGGCAGGGACACCTCACACTAGACCATGTCACCCAAGACGACACTGTTGTGAAGACAGTGCTGTGAAATCTGCAGCAAGAAAAGCATACATTCAGAAGAAAACCAGTAAACTTTGAAGTTTAAAGAGAGGTATTTTTCTCCCCCAGCTAACATATCAGAATATAACCAACCCCTTTGAGCTTATCAGTGCTTCTTTAAAGTAACATTTAAACTCACTTTCAGCATTCACCCAGTTGAACTTCTGCTAGCACTGCTGCCTGAATTCATTTCATGGGACTCCTCAATTTACACAGGACACTGTGAAAGGCTCTCCGCATTCTGAGGAAATTAAGTGCTTCATTTAATCCACGTGGCTTTCTTTGGGTTTTCTTAATTATTCATTTATCCATGAGAACAGAAGGTGGCAGGTCTGGAGTTATATATAGACATAGGAGTGGAGAAGGGGACAAAAATCTTTTGGCATTTGGTTATTTTGCAGTGAGAAAGCTGTTAAGATGCTAACTCCTTTTCCCCCTCTCTTAAGTCCAAAAAGCAATGACATTACACAAGAGCACAGGATCACCTAACCCTGGAATTGTCACAAGCTGCTGTAATAGCACCTGGCAGCTCAATCACTACTGTTCAGTCCAGTTCACATGCTTATCCACCGAGAAGCCCTGAGTGATCAATTAGTCCCAGTGGGGCACATATCACATCAAATGGTGGCGAGAGGAGCTATCTAAACCCTTCACAACTGTGGCATAACTCAATAAATCTCTTTAGTGTTAAGGTATTTGACAGTTTGGTTTCTTCACAAGAGTAAAAAGGAGCACCGCATCCAAATAGTTTCCTCATGGAGTTTTGGCCCTGGCAACATCACCCCTGTTAAAGAGCTGGCCAAGAGAACAGACATCTTACTCACTCACAAATACTCAGTGAGCTGCAGTATTTGTTCTCAAAGATATGTTGCAGCACCCTTCAAAGAGACCACTGACAAGAGGAGATTTAAAAAAACCCCGTGATTTGATTGTTAGATGCTGTGTTAGTTTCTTCCCTTAACATTGCGTTTCACCCATTGCATTCATAAATAAACTTAGCAGGACACTGCCTGACATTTTAAAACATGCAATCAATTATGAAGAGTCCTGCTGGCTGAGAAAAATTTATCCCACACTGAAAATAGGAATTTAGTGACTCTCTCCAAGCTTTTAAGCTAATCTTATTATCCACATAATAACGTCCAGGGGCATAATACTCTCCAGAGGCACCAGCCCATTGTGTAAGTCACAGTGGAGTAAGTCTGTAGGAAAGAACTAATTGCCTTGACCTTATCTAAAGTTTTCTGAGGGAAACATCTGAAATGCAGTTTTTCAGCCACGGGTGTTTATTCAATCCCCTCCTTTTACAGTGAGTGAAGGACAAGCAGAATTCTGGCCTCTGCTGTCAAGGCCACTCCCAGCAAAACTGCCAACCCACAGCCCTTGCTTAGACTACCACGGGCCAGTGTTCTCACATACAAATCAAAGCAAGCAGATTCCTGGATGACCTGGAACCCTTTCCAAGCAGCTCTCCAACTCTAGTTCTCCCAGGAACTGCATTCACCAAAACGAAGAGCAAATCCAAAGCAAAGACTTGGAGAGAGAAGTGGAAAGGGCAGATGCGGTTCTTGGGAACAGAATGTTGATTCTTGAGAACGGCAATATCATTTATCTTCTGACACCCTGCTGAAGTTATCTATTCACAAACTACAAGAAGAAGATTTCTTTTTTTTTAACTGTATACAAACAGCAGACCACGAAGTGAAAGAAATTATAGCTAAAAGGATAGATGAGAAACTGAACATGAGCTGCTCACAGCCCAGAAACCCCCCTGTTTGCTGGGCTGCATCAAAAGCAGCCTGAGCAGCAGGTCAAGGGAGGTGATCCTGCCCCTCTGCTCTGCTCTTGTGAGACCTCACTCACAGCACTGTGTGCAGCTCTGGTTTCATCAACGTGAGAAGGACATGGAGCTGTTGGAGCAAGTCCAGAGGATGCCACGAGGATGCTCAGGGGCTGAAGCACCTCCTGTATGGAGACAGGCTGAGAACATTGGGGCTGTTCAGCCTGGAGAAGAGAAGCTGCGTGGAGACCTCAGAGCAGCTTCCAGTGTCTGAAGGGGGCTACAAGGATGCTGGAGAGGGACTCTTCATCAGGGACTGTAGCGATAGGACAAGGGGTGATGGGCTCAAACTAAAACAGGGCAAGTTCAGGTTAGATCTAAGGCAGAAGTTCTTCCCTGTGAGGGTGCTGAGGCGCTGGCACAGGATGCCCAGAGAAGCTGTGGCTGCCCCATCCCTGGCAGTGTTCAAGGCCAGGCTGCACAGGGCAGAGCCTTGGGTGACATGGTCTAGTGTGAGGTGTCCCTGCCCATGGCAGGGGGTTGGGACTGGATGATCTTAAGGTCCTTTCCAACCCAAACCATTCTGCGATTCTATGATAGCATCCACAGGCACCCATACTTACTTTCATAAGATCAGCTGGTTTATATGTGAAAGTGTTAGCAGCTCCCTTCACCTGAAGTGAAAGGAGCCTTATCAGCACAACTGTGGCCAGGTTTACACCTTCATGCAAACACGTCTTGCTTACAACAATCTAATTGCCATCTCTTTATTGCTCGCTAAGGCATTTATTGCACTTGACAGGCTGTGAGGAAGGGCAGCCAGATTGATCCCAAGAATATAGGATTGGAACTAATGGGAACGGTTATAAAATTTTAATATATGCCACCTTCCAGACAAAAGGAGACTCCAGGGAGAGCTGACCTTTGAGTGCAGAGACCTCAATAACATGTCAACAGTGGGGTTATATTCTCAGTACAAAAACGAATGACAAAATCGGAGAGACTGCACTACAGTTGTACTGTACAGAAATAGCTCTACAAGGAGAGGTTTCTGCTAGACTGAAGTGAATTTATGGGTTATGTAAATGACTGAAAGACAAAGGGTAAAAAGGAAATGCCAATATAGTTGCCACTGATTTCAAGCAAATCTGTGCCAAACAACAGAACTCTTTACATAGCTGCCGCAAGCGTCAGCTCATCTTAACTTCTGATCATACGCCCACAGTATTGACACTCTTTTTAGCAGCACAGTCCTCCTTCAGTTTGTACCTTTCCATTCACAATCATTATCAAGGGGAGGAAAAAAGCAACTGCCTGTTCTAAATAAGCAGTACATTCTTCACAAAGTCGATTTGCATGGGAAGCAAAACGAGTTGAAATTAAATTTACCAACTAGTTTTGGCCAGATAAAAGAAGGTAGAGCCAGAGTAACTTCACATTGCAAGGGACCCCTGGAGATCAGCTGCTCAAACCCAAGAGAGGCACTAGTTTAGAACTAGTCTAAAAGCCTAAATTTAACATTGCAGAACCATTTTGCAGGTGAAGCAGTCTCTGGTGACACGACTGTCATCCAAATCTGCCGTTAAAAACATGCATTGGAAGCTGGTACTTTCAAACTCATCTTGCCCTATTTCACCCAGTTGCTCTGTTCAGGTAACATTTGGCAGTGTTATTCATCATTTCCAACTGGCTCTAACCAGACTTACATCCGCAATGGCTTGAGTTTTTGCCACAGGAAATAGAAATCCTCTTATTCAGCTGACGATATAAATGCATTTATATTTACACCTAAATAAACCCCCAAACCAATCAAAGAATTGTCATGATCCTCAAAAGTGTCCTTCAGAAAGGAATTCAGTATCTTCAGAGAAACAGCATTCAAGAGAGGGGTAAGTTTCAGAAAGATCAATAGCTCCTTTCACATTGAGAATACTTCTTACCTAGCTGCTCTACAAAATAGGCTTCCTGGCATTGTGCAGTATTCCCAATGGCTCTCATTAAAAATGAGTATAATATAGAAAGTTGATCCATTCTTTTCTGGTGTTTAAATTTGCTGCAAGTGTCTGGCACCCACTAAAGAGGGGCCAGCAACTGACCCATGGCAATAAGTGAATTACACGAGCCTATGTATGAATATATATACTTCAGGTTGCCCAAAGAAGTGGTGAATTTGCTCCATCCTTGGCAGTGTTCAAGGCCAGGTCGGATGGGGCTTGGAACAACCTGGTCTAGTGGAAGGTGCCCCTGCCCGGGGATGATCTTAAGGTCCTTTCCAACCTGAACCAGTCTGTGATTCTGTATAAAGCATAGGCTGTCACCCATAACCACCATACATTTAAATTAATACTGACCTGAAAAATACTTAATGTATTAGACTTACTAATAAAAATAATTATAGTACTCAGGCCTTTACTACAAAGTCACATTAAGACAACAGTACTGAAAAAAGTGCTTTCACCATACAGTGAAAACATTCCTTAAAAAGCACTGGAAAGGAGAGGTGTATGCTTACACACTGCTCTGGGGTAAAGCCATTTGTACTGGTTGTCACCTACAGGATGATGAGGATCCTACACTATAGCACATATATTTATGTCTTCACACTGTGTGACACCATTTGCTGAGGTTTCCTGTTCTCAGGTCAATAATTCAGCCACATGTGCAGGTGCAATATAGATTCATAGAAACAACCAGGTTGGAAAAGCCCTTTAAGCTCACCCAGTCCAACCGTTCCCAGCACTCCAAGGCCACCACTAACCCATGGCACTGAGGCCTCGTCTCCACGCTGTGTGAACACTTGCAGGGACGGTGACTGCAGCCCTGCCCTGGGCAGCCTGTTCCAATGCCTGAGCACCCTCTGGGGAAGGAATTGTTCCTCAGCTCCATCTAAACCTGCCCTGGTGCAGCTTGAGGCCGTTTCCTCTTGTCCTGTCCCTTGTTCCTTGGGAGCAGAGATCGACCCCACCTCACTACAACCTCCTGTCAGGCAGTTGTAGGCAGCGATCAGGTCCCCCCTGAGCCTTCTCCAGACTAAACCCTGCCAGGTCCCTCAAGCATTCCTCATCACACTTGTGCTCCAGACCAAGCTATGAGAGTTTTTAAAGCACACAAGGCCTAATTACTGTCCTAGGTTAAATAACTAAACTAGAATTACCAGAATGTTTATCCAGGCATTTGCATTCAAGAACGGCCGCTGGAAAACAAGCGAAACCCAAACATTCTCCAGATAAAAGCACCTTCAGGAAATGAGGACAGAATTAACCTTGAGCAGCCTACATCCTTTCTGTTCTGCCAGCTCTATCTCGCCAGACCTCAGAGTCACAGTGAAAATTGAGAAAACATGAAAAAGCCCTTGCCACACAGTGGGCAGCAGGACGATCGGTTCTGTCAGCTCTATTTAAGGCATTCTAGAGAGGGATGTGATGTGCGCTGCTTATACTTAAATATGGGGAAATGGCAAGATCTAGGGGTTAGGCAGGCACAGAGAGAAATCTTAATATAGAAGCACTTATTCATTAAATTCTTCTAAAAAAGCTACTTTAACAGATTGATGTACCAATGTCAGCGAGCCGAGACTGAAGTCTTCATAGCACATTAAAGTAGAGCTCCTCCATCTTTTGTATGCTCTTTCATTAGAGGTTCCTAAACAGATTTCTGTATTCAGTTACTCATCATAATCTCCTGGCATGATTAATTCCATATGCCCATTCTGATCTGAGACTGCTGGAAGTTCTGGACTATTTTAAACCTTCTAGCATACTAGCATCAATACAGTCCCCTAAAATGATCTAGTCTTCAAGGTGAAGCAATTCTAAGAAGCCCATAGAATCAAGCTGCATGTTTGCAATTGCTCACATTCTTCCTCCACGTTACACAAGAGAGAACACAACTACAGTTAAACTACTTCACCTCTATACCTAGCACTTACCTCCTCTTGTGGTTACAGCATGAGGTGCGACAATGCACACCTCAGTGTAGAACTTTGATGCTATTAACTTTAGGTAACTGCTATTTCTTTTTCTTTTTAAAATGAAATACAACACTAAATAAAGAGTTAAGGACAGCTCCACATTCATTTTGGTGCTCAGCTTCTCACTGATACCCACCAATGCCAACAGAGGATTCAAGTATTCAGTGCCACAGATGCTTGCTGTTAGCTTTTCATTAGCTTCGATCAGGAAAGGTTATTCAGAATGATAGGTCAGTGGAACAAGATTTGGGAAAGTCCCATTTAAATTCCCAGTGCAACTTCCCAACAGATTCTATATCTCACTGAGGAGTTTCAGCAAGGCTTTTTTTCCCATTTACTCAGCACCAAGCAGACAACATGGTCCCCTTGTCCCCAAAAGGGTCCACAGCCTCTACACAGCAGAGTTTATTGGGCTGAGAGTTCAGTTTCAGACAACCACAACGACTAAACTTCCCGGGATGACTTTTGCACAGCGCTTTACCCTGCTCTACACGGTAAAGCAGAACTGTAAAACTTGCCATATAAATCAAGACCTTGAAAACTGTATTACCTTAATACTTGGATTTGCTATGAAAAATTGACAAAGCATATTTGGAAACTTAGTAATTCCTTTACAAATGGGTTTCTTGTTATCTATTTATTTAAACAGCAATGTTACCTTTTCTGAACATAGATTATTAAATTAGAATAGGTTTAACATACCCCTTTCCCTGCAACCAAGCTCCTTGAGACTCAGGAGACCAAGCCACGCCTCATGGAACAGAGCAATTCAGTAACTGGATTGGAAGGACTGGGCTGCTCAATAAAAAGGCCCAGCAAAGGTCCTGTGTTGGAGCTTTTCAGCCTTTTCATTTCAAAATGACACTCAATAAGGGCAGTAACTAATCACAAGGACTTGCATGAGTGAGTTAGCTGAATTTGAACTGAGAAAGCACCCACGTAAGTTGAATAGAAAAGATGATAGTCATGCGCTTGCTCTCCGTTAAAAGGACAGAGTCTGCTGGGATACCCACCGTACCAGCACTTCAGAGATACACCAGTACCTCTTGTGGAGGGAAATAGGGTAAAACCAAGGACTTTCTGGCCATTTCCCTCCGCTCTACCACTTTGAAGTATTCACACCAATATTTCCAGATTGCCATTTTCAAATCCTCCACATTTCCAACTTCTATCCAAGATGCCCTGACAACAGGACTGCAAAGCAAGCAACGCACTGACAGTGCCAGCAAAGGTCAATTCAAGCATGACCACACTGACATTTAGTGTGTGAATTAGGAGCAATTCTCTCCATTGTTAATGTAGGGGCAATGCAATTTAGTAGTATTATGAGCAGTGCATTAGTAACGTTACTGTATTGGTCACCTAAGATTCTGTGATCATTATCTAGATGCGCTTTGCATGAGAAGAGATGTGATACCAGCACTAGAAGCATTCAGAGCATGCCACTCAACTACTGCAGAGCCGAGAAGATGGTGTTTGACATAAAATGGGCACAAGGGGAACTGCAGACTTTCTGAAGCATAGGCCAAAACAAGAACCAGGGAGGAAGGGAGATTCAGAGGAAACAGGAGCATTTTTCAGTTTTGGGGGAGTTTGTGGATTTTTACCTGCTTAGTTTGTGTTTTTAAATACATAGCAAATCCCTGCACTTCAGTCCTGTCCTGAGGTGAGCCACCTTGTTTCATTCAACGATTACTGAGTGCAGGTTCTTTACATGCCACTCCTCAGCAGCAGCCTCACTGGATGCCACCAGCCACAGCACACATCATAGAGTCACAAACTGGTTTGTGTTGGAAAGGACCTTAAGCTCATACAGTTCCAACCCCCTGCCATGGGCAGGGACACCTCACACTAGACCATGTCACCCAAGGCTCTGTCCAGCCTGGCCTTGAACGCTGCCAGAAATGGGGCATGTAACACTTCTCTGGGCAACCTGTGCCAGTGCCGCACCACCATCACAGTGCCTCACATCCATCAGGGCAAAGCATCAGGGCCAGCTGAGCTGCCTGCTGACAGGTAACCCTCTGCAGCCTCCTACACAGACCACAAGGAGTTCCTGCACCAAGCAAAGTCACTCATTGCACAACACTGACGAGCCTCCATACAAGCACCAGTGACCTGAAGCAGAGCTCTACCTCGTCATTCAAAATTCATCTCGCACGTACTGAGTCTTTCAGAATTAGCCCTTCCAACAACTCTCCCATCTCCTTTTCTGATTCATGAGCAGCATCTGACGGGGCTACAATACCCACTGCGACTGGCAACTTATAATTTCACAAAGAAGAAAACAGCCCTTCCTAAAACTGCTTTTCCTTTTTAGGACACCCCCCAGCCGTAACATTTACTCAGCTACTGCAGTCTGCATACTGTTTGTATTTTACTTGCATCTATTAATATAAAGAACTAAACGATGTACAGGAGAGGCTGGGAAAAGCATTCTTTGGACTCCATGCTCTTTAAAACAGCCTTTTCCTACAGATGACAGATTCAGGTCAGGGCAAGTCTAAAATGAGATGCTATTGACACACATAACACAGTGAACAAGTACTTAGTGCCCCTGCACCCCCCCAGCACATCCTCAAAGAGACCTGACTTAAACACATTTGTTTTCGTGCTGCTTTGGAAACCTTTGATGGAAACATACATAGAGATTTCTTTGGCAGCTTTATCTTCCCCATAGCCCTTTGTGGCACAATCCCATAAACAAACTGCTGACTCTGAGGCAGGCTCACTTCACTCTACTGCCATCAGCAAAGCACAAGATGTCGAGGACAGAGTTGCAGAAACAATTCTCAAGTGTCAACAGGGAGGAAATACACATACATACATGTATCTATGTATATTCACAAATCTCATTTCTTTACAAACTAGTAGTCTTTAGGGAAGACCTGTTTTCACATTTTATTATCCAATATACTGTAGACACAGTATCAGAGTGTAAGTAGAAATACAGGCTCCGGGATCTGTTTCTATGGCTGCCAGAGATGAGAAAATGAATCACTGTACAAGTCTTTTTCCGGTTTCTTGTATCACTGCTGCTAAACCCTCAGCTCAACCCTCGCCTAACACCTGAGCAGTGCAACATACTGAGCTTTTCCTTCCCCAACTTCATTTTCCACCGACACCTGCAAGACTCTGCTGTACACTGTGGAAACCAGTGGGCATATTAATTACACCAAACCCCAGGCATAGATGCAGCCAGGTGAGTGCAGTACAACACGTATAGAATACAACATAAATAGGATATCCAACCCCTGACAAAGACAGCAACTCGAGTCCTCATTCTGCAATCAGATTCTTATCTGAAGGGCAGGAAAGAACACTGTGAACAAGCAGCTTGAAACTCTGCATCAAAAAGTGAATAAATAATGGTTTTGCCTATGTTTTAAAGCAAGCCTCTGATTTATCACTGACAGGACAAACTTTTTCAAAGACAGGCATTACGAGTAAGACTTACAATAACAGTGAATTCACTGCATCCATAATAAGTACTTCCAAAGGTTAAATACTCTCATTATTAAAACAAACACCTTACTGCAAGACTGCTTTATTCCGTATGCTCAGCTGTACATAACTGGTTACAACATAAGTTCTGCATTTTCCTTTTCTTATTTAATGTTATACGAGCTTGGTTTGCCAAGCGTTCTGCTACTTCTTGCTATCTCTCAGCTTTAAATAATATCATTCATGTACAGAAATATGAAAATACAAAAATTGGGAATTTTAAGCAACTATATTTTGGGGAAAAAAAAAAAAAAAAATCACCAAACTTCCAGATTGCTGCTGTTTTAAAGTGTACTTTTGTAAGGGGAAAGACCAAGGGAAAAAAATTAATATGAGACACCTTTTACAACTACACTCTTACGTGGCAATAAATACTGTGCCTCCGCTTCCTGTTGAGAAAAAAAACTGACTTTTAGCTGGGAAAGTCTGGTTCCTACAATTTGAGTATTTTATAAAGAAAGATGGATGGCAAAAGTGTCATCAGTGAGAAAACAACAAGTAGAAAACAAACTCTGTGTTTTGAACTGGAGTTTGAATACTGCCAGCGCAGTACAGTACACAGGGTAGAGGGGGAAAGAGGGAGGAAAAACCCAACCAACAGAACCCAGCAACAATTAAGATCATCTCAAGCCAGCTTGGTTGGGCTTGTTGGATGCTTACAGAGATAAGCCTTGCTTACACAGAACTGCCTGCTTGAAAACAGCTTTAAACTTGTTCAGCTGGACTGGGAGTTGAGCAAACTGCTGCTGCTGCATCACCTGATAAGGGTGGATTCTTATCAAGCAGAGCTTTTTCAAGTAGAGCGAGATGAGGTGGAGGAAGCAACACTGCGCCTTTATCTACACTCAAAGGACTTTATTGGGACACCAAAATGTAAGAACTCCTCCACAATGGTCACAACAGGTAAAAACCAAACCAAAACCGGTGGTGTAGTCTGAACCTCCTTGAGCACTTTTACATTAACATTTTTAACCTGTATTGTCGTAACAATGAATCATAGGCTTTACAAAGAAGTCCTCTGCAGTTGTGTTACCTGTCACTGTCCCTTCCCTATGGCTTGTAGAAAGTACTCTCCAATCTCCTTCCAGCAAAGTCAGTGTGCTAACTCAAACCCGCTCCCACATGCAAACTGGTCTCACAGATTTAGTCTGAAGCAGACTAGTACAGGACTAGCATACTGGAACAGGCTGCCCAAAGCAGTGGTGAATGCCCCATCCCTGGCAGCGTCCAAGGCCAGGCTGGACAGAGCATTGGGCGACATGGTCTAGTGGAAGGTGTCCCTGCCCATGGCAGGGGGTTGGAACTGGATGATCTTAAACTCCTTTCCAACCCAAACCGTTCTGGGATTATACGATTCTCACACATCTATTCTGCTTGCAGAGCTGTAGAGGAACAATTCCTGGCAACGTGGCAAGTACCAGAAGGTGACACCAACTTCAAGTAGTCCAGCAAAATAAATGTTTGCAGCCAGAGTTTTTTTTATATCCAACATTCAACTAAAGTAGTCTAAATGAGATGCAGTTAAGAGTTGAAAGCATAAACATGGAGAGCTAGCATGACTCTCCTGACTCACAGTAACATGCATGCTCTCCTTGACCTGGAATTTAGAGCCTGGTACTGATTACTTCAATCCCATTCTTAGGTTTAGAAATAACTGAGGGGGAGAATGGATTCACTGAAGTACAGGTAAATATTAGCTTTACTAGACAACTGTAGCAACAAAAGCAATGTTACCATTTACTGATAGGCTTCTGGTATTCCCCTGCAATGCTGAACCGTTTTAAGTTGAATTAACACATTTAAATGACCAAAGAAACCTTGCACAAAGTCCTAAAGTGGTATTTTTGGCTTTGTCACTTTAAAAGGTCCTCATAACAAAATGTTAGGACATGCACAGGAATACCCAACCTGGGCAAAACTGCATAATCTCACCAAAAATAAACTAGAGACAGAGGAAAAAAAATTCCCTGAATTCAGTGGGTTTTGGTCCCGACCCTTAATGATATCTCTCTACCTCTGATGTGCACCAGTTCTTTGTGCCACTTAATGACCTATCCCTTCAACACGTAGGTCTTAAACTTTAGGGTTTTAAACAGCTGGTAACACCCAAATGCAGAGTAAAGCTGACTTGTAAGACAGTGACAGTGGCATCAGGACAAAGCTTGGAGACCACAAAAACAGTAACCAGAAGTGATGCTAATTCTCAAACATCATCCACTGCTGCAGGCACATGGTTTTATAACAAGCCATACAGTGTCTGAAGGCCAAGCTACCTGTGTACATGACTGAAGTCACTGTCTTCAACCTTCTTCCACACATTGCAGGTTGCCACGCTGGAAAACGCCAAAGCTCTACAGGTTATTAGCCTACTGGTAATGACAATGGGAGTGTGAAAGTTTGCAGTCATGACAACATATTCAACTCAAGAAAATTGAAGACATGATTAAAAACCCCCAACTTACACACAAAATCTCTGAGTGTCCCTTGATGCAGCTGACAAAGTAGCTTTCTTCCCTCTGTCCCTACTTCCTCCTAAGAAACATAAAATTAATCTCAACATATAATAAGGACTGAGAGGAAGGGAATAATTTAATGGATTTTTCTACGTGCATTATGCAAAGCAGTTTTTAGTCCAGAAAGAGGTACTGCAGTTTACCTAAATTGACTCTTGAGGGTATTTTACTTAGAATGAATGTTTAATAGATGTTAGCTCAGCTGAAGAAGCAAATAGCTCATGGAAGAGAAATAGCTCTGAATCTCTTCATAAACACTAGTTTTTCCACAAGTGCTTCTGCACAGTCCAAAAGCATTCCTGTGCTACTGAGAGATCACAAGCAACTACTTCTGCCTGTCACTTCAGCTGTCTGACTAGAAATTAATCAGAATTTGGGGATCAAACGCTGCTCTTTTTCTCCAGTAGACACAAAATATTGCACAAGTGCTTTTGTTTTTTTTAGGGGAAATGCATATAGCTGTGTGCTGGACTGGGGACCAAACATCCCTCTCTTCTGGTGCCTCCCTGCCACAGATCCCTAGTGTGGCTGCAGACAACTCACGTAGCTCTGCTGTCCCTCAGATCCCAGCTAGAAGAGTTGGAGTAGCATTACTTCCTCTCTTTACACAGTAACTGAGAGAGCACAGCAGCAATGTTTGCGATTCCTTCACACTACGTTTGTAAGAATTTATATGCTGGTTCAAAGGGTGACTTCAAAGGCAGTTTTTAATCTTCCCTTCCTTTTCTTCCTGCTTCAGCCTTTCACATTGCTTCTTCCTTCCCAGGGGGTTAAAACCTGCTCCTAGATACACACCTCACATAGAAGAGACACTGTGGCAGGGAGTGAAGGCAGATCTGTCACTCTGCATTGCTTTCCCCAGATACCTCAGTCTCTCTCTTCAGGAACAAGAGCACAATAAGCAGAGAGCCATTGCTTTCCCTGACAGCCAGTGATACCGGGTGCAACAGCAATACTGTGTGAAGTTTCCAATCAAGTGGGATTGGATGGGGGGAGAGGTACCAAAAATATTCACTAGAAACAATAACCCCAACTCTCCCAGAGTTTCTGTCTCTCAAATTGTTCTTGAGTTCCACTCACTCTGCTAAAGTGAATGGACTAAATCAAAGCTTTCAACTAAAAATCAAATGACAATCTGCAGGGAAGGGTTGTTGCCAGCCCCAGCTACTGTCTAAAGGATATTGCCCCAGGCAAGAATGAGATTCAAGTCCTTCCAGGAGCCAAGAGGATTCCAAGGCTTTCCTCTCTCCTTCCAAACATTAGTGAGTGCTATTAATTCAGTTTACTGATCCTGCCTTTGCCTGGCGCACAGACAGCATACCCATGCAAGTGATGCACTCCCATATGACATGAAACCAAGCTGAAGCCAGAGGCACTGCACCTTTCAAACTGAAAAACAAGCTAGATGAAGATTTGTATCAGAACAAACCAAATGAGCATTTGTGGTTACTTGGTTCAGCAGCCAAACAAATAAATACAATGCTTTATTCACCCAACCCTGCAAGCAAAGACAAATGTTTCCTGACATGTGAAAACCAGAAGCAAATCTGCTTCCGTTCAGGTCAATGGATTAAAAACTCTAGGATTAGGAAAATAAAAGAGTTATTATAAAATTCTGAAGTTTGGTTGGTTGGTTTATAAACTGTTTCACCCTTAATGATAAAGAACCATAAACCCCTTAAATTCTATTTTCAAATGCACTAGCAGTAAGATTTCGGTAGAAGCAAAAGCTAGATATTAAATTAATGCTAAAAACCGATCACTTTTATATCAGAATACAACACAAAAACCCCCAATACTCAGTTGAAAATCCTTAAAAATCATTTGTTTAAACAGAATACAAAAATCCTCATTTTCCAGAAGTTTACACCTCATTTTAAGACACTGCTCATAACTTTCATTTTAATTTCCACTTCCAACAAGAAATCAAGCTAAGAGCACAATGTCTAATGTTAACCTATGGCACGCCATAGTTTGGTTGCTTTCCCCATTTTTTTCTACCCAGCTCAGTTTTGTTTGATGCTTTGTGAGCATTTTTGATGAAGAAAAAGTCAGTCCCAACTAAAGGGCCTAATAAAGGGCCCTGCAAGTGCTGTAGTTCTGCACAAAGTTAGTTATCTATTGTTCAAAATAATAGCTAGAAATCAATAGACCTTATGGCTCACAACTTACACCATTTTATCCTAGAATAGGTAGGAAAAGCAGGTAAGTCACAAAGCAACTATCAAATCCCCAAATGATGCCTTAAACTCCCAGAGGAAAAAACCATACCGGAAAATACTGTTTCCTGTCTCACTTTCCATTCTCAAAGCATTCCACATGTATGAAATACTTCGTGTCTTAGCCTATTTTCTTGTTCACTGGGCTTAGTTTTTGAAGCATCCTTGCTTCTTTCTTGCAACAAGGAAATGTTCTGATCATCTCTATTCTACTAATTAGGAAAGGCAAAGACACCAAATCAATGTCCTTACACCCCACAGCCTTTCTCTGTGTACCCTTAATACCTGGCTGGTGACTAGTGCAGCACAGAGACAAGGCCAAGTGACAGATGGAGAAACCTATGTTGCTAAATCATACTCATGCTCAAAGCTTATTTAACCTTTTCTGTTTAAGGTCTGACTGCATCCCTGGAAACATATCTGGATGCTTGCAAGCATCAAATATGATCTAGCAAACTATTTAGAACAGGCATGGCCAACCTTCCCAGCTGTAAAACATCCTGACTGAGACAGCTTCAAGACACTTGCCAAGGACACTTAAAGAGAAACCCCAGAGATCATGCATCAGGAAAGGGATGACAAAAGCTCTCACGAATCACACCCTGGTGACACAAGGGTCCCATTTCATCTATACATTTACCATCTATATAAGCCCAAATGTACAGGTAAGTAGGTATTAAGAGACAACTCAGGACTCCCTATAAGGACCTCAGTAGTTCCATTCGCCTCCACTCCTACCAACAGCTTTCAGCCCTCTGCTCCAAAGTTTCTGCAGCTCACGGGTCACACTCTGCAGCAGGAATCCTGTCAACCCACCCTCCATGGCGGATTCTGAACCAACTAAACCAGATGTAACTGCCTTGCTCTTTACAAGCTCACAGGATTTTTGATAGTGGCAGCTAATGCTGTAATACATATATAATGCTGTTAATATACACAGTAATGCAGACCTTTTCCACAGAGGTCAACTCCTGTTGTTCTTCTCCTAACACATTCTATAATTCTATAATCCTATGGCTATTAAGAACATTTAACAGCAACCTTTCACTTACTCAGAAGCTCTTAGCTGCATACTGATTTTTCCTCCAACACACGAGCAGCATGAACGGCTACCTTATTTCCCACCTGCAATTCCAGTAGGTGGTTTCCATCTGCTTCCAGTATCCATACTCAGTTAAAAAACAAAACAAAAAGGCACAAAATCCACACTACAAAAGTTCTTTGCTGCCAGAGGCAGGGACAGGTCACATCAGAATCAGTTTAGCAAAACTGCATTTGCGGTCTAACTTACATCATCCCTAAACCAAAGAAACCACAAGCAAGAAGAGATTATGTTCAACTCAAGCTTCTTGGCAGCAGCTGCATGAAAAATAATACAGCTGCTCTCCCTTTTACTTCTATCTTTCAGAAACCACTGGGCACTGCCACTTCTGCAGATCTCATGCACTCTGCTGGCAACCTCCCCAGCAGTGATTGGTGAACTCTGCTTGAGTGCAGCTCTTGCTTTGCCAGTGAAGCCACACTGCAAGTCACTTGCTGCATCCACCTCCCCTCATTTTTCTAAGCTGTAGGAGAAACGGGCCATTTCACATTGATCAGACCCTCAACGCTCTCTCTTTGCTGTTTTGTTGAACTACAATTTAGCCTCTGGTCACTGACATACAACAGCACCCTTTGGAAAAATTACTATCTGACAAGTCATGGATGGTCACCAGGAAATGGCTACAATGGCATGGAAGAATTATTCACCTGCTAAATGGGCTGTTAAACATAATTGTTTCCACAATAAAAATGCCACCAAGACATAAGTACAAACAAGTAAACTGACTCCAGGTACTCACTAAAGAGAGTGATTATATAGTAGCTGTGCTCACAGTGAAAAGCATTATATCTAAGAAGGCAATAAAGTCATATAAAAATCTGCTTTTGGCCAGTTATTATCCTAAATGCCTACAGAATACATTTGGCATCATCATCACTTACAAAAGCCATGCTTCACCTTACACTCAGTACAGACAAGGTTTAGACTTTCTTAATACTATGTAGGTAGTATTTATGTAAGAAAAGTGCCAGGATCAGATTTATTTCAGTAAAGAAGGCCAAATGTAGCTTAGTAGGTCAGGACAGGAAACCAATACATTAACATCACAAGTAGCAAGGTGTAGGAATTAAAGCATTCATTTAAAGAAGGAAGAAAGCATCTTCACTGTTTAACTACTTTCTATGAACACCAGTTCAACTTTGTTAAACTGGTTAACCTTGGTTCAAACCAAAGCCATCTCCACTGCACACCAGAATAGCTAATTTTACAGAGTCAACCCTCCTGAGACTCACTGCTCAAAACAATGCAAATCCATCTACTTAGGCAGCAAATTCAACCCACAATTAGATGAACACGAGGAAAAAACACTGCTGTAAGAAACAATTCCAAATGAATGCAAGAAGCATTGCAAGTTATTGGTTTGCTGCAGCAGGAAGATCATAGATGGATGGAAGAAAAGCCTTCCTCTGCATGACGTTCTGATACAAATGAGGATTTCAGGAGGGGTACAGTCTTGTCATGCACTCACTTGATTTTGCAAACAAAGCTAGCAGCGATTGCCCTGTAAAGACAACTGCTGAATTTAAAAGCAATTTAACTGCTCTCCAACTGACTGCCTCACAAAACTAAAAACCCACAGCCAAAACAGAACAACAGACCACACAACACACCAAACAAAACACCCACACCACCGCTCCAGGGTGTAAAATACAACAATCCAATTACTTACATTTCACCGCCAAAGTAGTTAGAAGATGACTGATGTGCCAGTCACTTCGATAACACCTGATGAATGCTTATGCTGCAATGTCTGAAGCTTTAAGTGTCACCTCCTAAATGAAGAGACCACAGCCCCTGTCCCTATTCAAAAGAAGGAGTGGAAAGCCACATCAAACTTTGTCTTTTGATGTGTAGCTTTGTCTAGCAGCAAAAGATGGGATGGCACTTTTCAAGGATGTCACCCCAGTACTTGCACACAACAGCAAGTTGTAGCGGCCACTTCCGGTTGTCAAAATAAGTATCTAAAATTGCAACAGCAAAAAGATCAAAGAGCACTGATAAACAGCCAGTTTAGAAATCAGAACCACGACCTGCTGCACACTGGCAGAGAGCTTAGCTGAAGGAAAGAAAAAAACCCCAACCAACTAAACCACACTATTTGCACAGCTTGTTAACTCTCATGATTTTATGTCAGAAATACGTTGGCTTGCTTGACACGCTGCATAGAGATCAAGAATGTAAGAAAGCTTTGCCTCCTGCGTAGAAAGGATCAAACATCTTTGAAAGTCTACTTCCTGGAAAATCTTACAAAATCACAAAGGGTGCTGCTGAAACAACTGCTCCCAAAACTGAACTTGCTCCATTCCTGGCAGTGTTCAAGGCCAGGCTGGACAGATCCTTGGGCGACACGGTCTAGTGTGAGGTGTCCCTGCCCATGGCAGAGGGTTGGAATTGGATGATCTTAAGGTCCTTTCCAACCCAAACCATTCTATGATTCTAAGATTCTATTAACTGTATCTCAAAACCTCATGGTAGAGACTCTCTGATCTTAAAACTTCCAGATGATTAAAAACTCACTTTCTTCAGAAATCTTTCCCAGTTACACTATTGTCCCAATGAGAAAGTTTCTCCCAGTGTTTGACCTCATTTTCCATTGCAGATAACAGAAGCTCTAGGTCTGTTAAACTTCGAAATACAACAAAGTTAGGTTTAATTTGTTTTGCTCACATTCAAGACAGGAATCATTCCACCCTCGCTGAAGGCAATGTATGTCCTGCACTGAGTTTACTAGGTGCTTTGTCATTAAAACCCACCTGTAACTTGGATCCTTCTAACCCTCAGGAAATATCAAAAGTATCTTCTCCTCTTCTATAAAACCTGTTCTTATTTTTTACCTTCACTCTGTTTTTTACCTACTTTACCACTCAGTCCTTGATATCATACCGCATATAACAGTGTGCTGGTTCTCACCCTCAATGGTTCCTTCACAACTCGTGTCAACATCTTGTGCTTCCCCTTCCTCTAGTCCTTTTGATGCTTTTTGTGGTTTGGGGTTTTCTAAATCATAGAATAATCATTTAGGTTGGAAAAGACCTTTAAGATCATAAAGATAACACTACCGAGCCCACCGCTAAACCATGTCCCTAAGCACCACATCCATAGGTCTTTTAAACACCTCTACACTCAACCACTGTCCTGGGCAGCTCCTCCCAGTTTCACAACCCCTTTGGTGAACAATTTTTTCCTAATATTTAACCTAAACCTCCCCTGACACAAAAAAAAAACAACAAAACAGAAGAGTTTTCCTCACCATAGGCAACCCCTATCAGCACCACTTGTCACTGTGTAAGACAAGGCAAAGAGTGAATTATAAACCACATCAGTGTCAGAAATACGTACAAAACCACAGTGATGGGTAAAAGCCAAGCACAGAGATGGCTGAAGTTACAAGGCTTCTCCTGCAGGCATCCAGTTATTTTGAAAGCAGTTCAAATAACCTTGCAGCTACTGTTCACTGTGTGTCCTCCTAAGGGAACTGGCAAGCCACAGCCCATACTGATTTCGCACCTCGGCTTTGTGTGAATCCTCCTCCTAGGGGTTCAGCTGCCTGCGATCCAAAGCCTCGTTCTGACACAGCAGAACTGAGTAACCTTGGATGAAACTTCTAAGGAAATTGCCAGCTTGCAAGAAAGCTGTGTGACAGTACTTAGGCTATAGCCACGATGCATAGGGACAGCGAATTTGCAACTAGACATAAGATCATAGAATCACAGACTGGTTTGGATTGGAAAAGAGCTTAAGATCATTCAGTTCCAACCCCCTGCCGTGGGCAGGGACACCATTCGCTAGACCATGTCACCCAAGGCTCTGTCCAACCTGGCCTTGAACACTGTCAGGGATGGAGCATTCATCACCCTTTGGGCATAGAGGACATACTGGAGAGAATCCATGAATGGGCCACAGGGATGAAGGAGGAACTGGAGAGAGCTGGGCCTGTTCAGCCTGGAGAAGAGAAGGCTCGGGGGGGGAATCTTATCAATGTGTAGAATAATTGAAAGGAGAGCACACAGAGGATGAAGCCAGACTCTTTCCAGTGGTGCCCAGTGACAGGACCAGAGGCGATGAGCACAAACTGAAACACAGGAGGTTCCCCCTGAACATCAGGAAACACTTCATCCCTGTGTGACAATGCACTGGCACAGCAACCTGAGGTTCCCAAGGAAGTTGTGGAGTCTCCCTCCCTGAAGAAATACAGAAACCATCTAGACATAGTCCTGGGCAACTGGCTCTAGGTGGCCTTGCTTAAGCAAGGGGGTTGGACCAGACAATGTCCAGAGGTCCCTTCCAACCTCAGCTATTCTGTGATCCTGTGAACTAGATGCCTTCCCTGGAGGTGGTATGTCAATGCTTTGCCTGGTTGATGGCTAAACCTAGTTATCTACCATACATCTCAGTCAAAAAATGACCAGGTTAAAGTTAGGTATATTTTGCTTTCCTAGTCATTTTGTGCATAGGAAAGGGTGAACAAAGTGACTGAGAGGGAGCGTTACAGCTGACGACTGCACTGGCTTTCCCTATGGGGGCAGCTACCAAGCTCTCTGTCTAACAGGGCCTATGCTGCTGACCAAGTACACCGAATACTTCTTAAAGTTCTACTGTTATGAATGCACTGATTAAGTAAGAAAGCCTTTGTTCATCATAAGTCCCTACAAACTAAACATTTTGTCTTTGCAGGCAAAACCCAGAATATCATCTCCCTTACCAGTCCATGGAAGATATCTATGAATTAATCTCCTACAGACTACTTCAACAAAATTATTCTTGTAATCAATTTTAGTCCACATAGTCCACCTATAAACAACATCAATAAAATTCCACCCAAAAAAGGACTTTCTTGTATAATGTCACTTTTATATCATTCTTGGCACTTACAATTACAGAAGTGAGACAATACTTCATTCCGTACTAAGGGATAATCTCCTATAAACATTTGTCTAAACATTTTTCATGCCTTTTTGTGTATAGTTTGCTCTGAATCAGCCATTCCTTACAAATCCATGTTCAGAGATGAAGCTTCCATCTCTTGTTTCTAATTATAAGCTGCATCTGACATTTCAAACGGCAGTTACAACATGCACAGAACAAACATTTAATTTGCTTTGTGAGATAGAAAGTATCTGAGCTCGTGAAGAGAAAGTGAGTTTCAAATACAGCTCACCAGCTTCCCCAATTCAGGCTACGTAGTCCTATGGCACAATTCTTTCTTCTGGAAGACCAAACTTGGATGGGCATGAGAAGCAAAGACTGATACTGTCATTCTTCCTGTAAGTTGCACCTGAGCATTCAAGATATCGAATCAAAACTGACAGAAATAATTATTTAGGATCTCTAGCATATGGCTGCTTATGTCACAAAGAGAAGCAAATTTAAAGCTACAGTTAGTCAAGCAGCAGTTCCTCTAGAGGAAGATACAAAAGGTCTTTAATTCAGAGAACATTACATGGGCCTTAAAAGTTTCTGCTTGCTCTCTTTGCTTGTCAGTGGCCAATTCCAGCATGTACTGTCAGTCCCAACACAAGGGCTGACATTGTATATTACACATCTGCACAACAACCAAAAACCAAGCTGCGGCATAGCAAACCTTCTTCTATTTCCTCACCACAAGTGGAGCTGAGCCTCAGCTCAGACCATTAACATGAGTTTAAAACGGAAAGCCTTTCTGCAAGTTCAAAAGGAACATACCCAGGCACTCTACAAGCTGCCTGCAATCCCTCACAGGGAACTGGACCCTACTTAAACCACTCTGACAGGCAGGTTACTCCTATTACCTATTTCCCCTTTCCTTACTCTTCTTCTCTCCTTCATTCATACACTAATTGCATACAAATGCCATACATACAAATGGATTCACAGCCCAGAAACCCCCGTGTGCTGGGCTGCATCAAAAGCAGTGGGAACAGCAGGTGGAAGGAGGTGATCCTGCCCCTCTGCTCTGCTCTCCTGAGACCCCACTTGCAGCACTGTGTGCAGCTCTGGTGTCCTCAACATAAGGACATGGAGCTGTTGGAGCAAGTCCAGAGGAGGCCACGAGGATGCTCAGGGGCTGGAGCACCTCCTGTATGGAGACAGGCTGAGAACATTGGGGCTGTTCAGCCTGGAGAAGAGAAGCTGTGTGGAGACATCAGAGCAGCTTCCAGTGTCTGAAGGGGGCTACAAGGATGCTGGAGAGGGACTCTTCATCAGGGACTGCAGCAATAGGACAAGGGGTGATGGGTTCAAACTGAAACAGGGGAAGTTCAGGTTAGGTCTAAGGCAGAAGTTCTTCCCTGTGAGGGTGCTGAGGCGCTGGCGCAGGGTGCCCAGAGAAGCTGTGGCTGCCCCATCCCTGGCAGTGTTAAAGGCCAGGCTGGACAGAGCCTTGGGCAGCCTGGTCTAGTTGAAGGTATCCCTGCCTGTGGCAGAGGGTTGGAACTGGATGCTCTTAAGTTTCTTTCATCCTAAACCATTCTGTGATTCTATAAATAATTTTGGTTTGGGGGAGGTTTTTTTCTTCCTCATTTCTGAGCAAAGATGAGTGTATGTGGCCAAACATCTGGCAAGATATTCAAGTCATTTTCAATCTTTTAGTGAATCTTAATGTTCCCATAAAACTTTCTCCATAAATTAACAGCCAAGTGAAAGCATCTGCTTTTATCTGCTACTAACACACGATGTACCAAGGCAACACTTCCACTCAAAGTACACAAATGAAGCATAACTTCATCAACTCTAACGCAGCAGTAATAGCAGCAGCGATGAGCATTAACCCAAACAAGAATCAGCTGTCTACATTCCTGAGCATACTGTTAGCTGTGTGCTAGTTATTTGTCCACAATTCCAAGTATTTTACTGGCATTGACATTAAAGTGCCAGTCACTTTCAGCCCTCATGTAACTGGACAGACATTTATCTTACTGCAGACATTTCACAACCTATTATTTAATTCAGCAAGCCAATTCTCCATGCCTCAGGATGTCCAGTTGCTTATTGATAGAATCCTTCTAGGTAGCAACTAACACTAACTATCCTAGTCCTTCACATTACGCTGAGCCACAGTAACAAGCAATCTTGCCTGAAAGGAATAGAAACATGGAATAGAAACATGGAATAGAAACATGGAATAGAAACATGGAATAGAAACATGGAATAGAAACATGGAATAGAAACATGGAATAGAAACATGGAATAGAAACATGGAATAGAAACATGGAATAGAAACATGGAATAGAAACATGGAATAGAAACATGGAATAGAAACATGGAATAGAAACATGGAATAGAAACATGGAATAGAAACATGGAATAGAAACATGGAATAGAAACATGGAATAGAAACATGGAATAGAAACATGGAATAGAAACATGGAATAGAAACATGGAATAGAAACATGGAATAGAAACATGGAATAGAAACATGGAATAGAAACATGGAATAGAAACATGGAATAGAAACATGGAATAGAAACATGGAATAGAAACATGGAATAGAAACATGGAATAGAAACATGGAATAGAAACATGGAATAGAAACATGGAATAGAAACATGGAATAGAAACATGGAATAGAAACATGGAATAGAAACATGGAATAGAAACATGGAATAGAAACATGGAATAGAAACATGGAATAGAAACATGGAATAGAAACATGGAATAGAAACATGGAATAGAAACATGGAATAGAAACATGGAATAGAAACATGGAATAGAAACATGGAATAGAAACATGGAGTAGTTAGGGTTGGAAGGGACCTTAAGATCATCCAGTTCCAACCCCCCTGCCATGGGCAGGGACACCTCACACAAAACCATCTCACCCAAGGCTTCGTCCAACCTGGTCTTGAACACTGCCAGGGATGGAGCATTCACAACCTCCCTGGGCAACCCATTCCAGTGCCTCACCACCCTAACAGGAAAGAACTTCTTCCTTATATCCAATTTAAACTTCCCCTGTTTAAGTTTTAACCCATTACCCCTTGTTCTGTCACTACAGTCCCTAATGAAGAGTCCCTTCCCAGCATCCCTATAGGCCCCCTTCAGATACTGGAAGGCTGCTATGAGGTCTCCACACAGTTTCTCTTCTCCAGGCTGAACAGCCCCAACTTTCTCAGCCTGTCTTCATATAGGAGGTGCTCCAGTCCCCTGATCATCCTCGTGGCCCTTCTCTGGACTTGTTCCAACAGCTCCATGTCCTTTTCATGTTGAGGACACCAGAACTGCACACAATACTCCAGGTGAGGTCTCACCAGAGCAGAGTAAAGGGGCAGGATCACCTCCTTCGACCTGCTGGTCACGCTCCTTTTGATGCGACCCAGGATATGGTTGGTTTTCTGGGCTGCAAGCGCACACTGCCGGCTCATGTTCATTTTCTCATCATATAGACAACGTAATGCAAGAGAAGAAACTCTCTTGGGTAAACAGACAATCAAAAAGAGTTGGAAATCAACCCCAAATACCACCCATGTCCAAGCTGCACCCCAGAGCCAAATGACTGGCTTTTGCAACCTGTGAGAAGGGGTTTTTGCCCTCTCCAGGCATACAGAGAATGTCTGTCTGTCTGTCTTGCTGCCTGACAACTGACAACCCATGTTCACATTTAGCAATCAGTTTACAGTACATCAGTCACTGGAGGAAATTACAGCAGGCAGTAGGTCAGGAAAGCATGGATTAATGGCACAGCTGCCATGCCAGAGCAGCTCCACAGCTCACAGTCCTTGCTCCAAGAAATCATTTCCTGCTTTGGACCAATCTGTTTCCCACTTGTCCGTTGCTCAACTGAAGGGAATCTTATTCCGTACTACCCCAACCCTCCACAGCAGCCACTTACAGACTGCTGATCCATCAATGACACTCAGTAGCAAATTAAATGTCATAGATACTCCCCCGTGTCAATCATGTGCCTATTGAAAATAAATGAGGAATCAATGCAACATGGGTAGCTACAGCTAGGAATCACTGCTCTAGTCATACAAGGTTGGTCTGGCCAAAGATCCTGAGGCGCTTCTTGCACTCAATTCAGTCAGGCTATCAAAAAAGCTGTCAGCCAGTTAATTTCCAGCTTAGGAGGGCTCATTCTTAGTGGTAAGAATAACAGACTGGTTTGTGTTGCAAGGGATCTTAAGGCTCATCCAGTTCCAACCCCCTGCCACAGCCAGGGACACCTTCCACTAGAGCAGGTTGCTCCAAGCCCCGTCCAACCTGGCCTTGAACATAGCCACAGCTGGGCACGTTGAAGATGTCAGTGGTGGGGGGGGCAATGATTTAAATTAGGGGAGAAAACTCCTCCTGGCCAGACAAGCTCCTGTCTATAACCAGACACATAATGAAAGGATTTGCTGTGGAAGGACTTCTGCCAAAGCAGCATTCTCCTTGCCCCACAGCCCCCCCATCCAGCAGCTCTCCCACCAACGCAGGGGAACCAGCTGGGGTGCTCAGATACCCTCTATTCAGAGCCTTGCAGCACCAGGCTGCTGGGATACGCAGCACAATTGACCTGAACCCAGCTCTCAAGTGTGTCTCTTGGATGGCGTTACACCGCGGTGAGAACCTGCTGCACCGCGCTTTGGGCACTGCCTTGGTCTCCACCTCGCTACTCTCAGTGAGCTCGGACCAGAGGAACGCAGCCCCTCACTGTGAGCAGAGGAGGATGCAGTTTACCAGAGGAAGGGATCGGGTAAATCGGGATTGATGTCTCCGCTCCGAATCCCAGCCGGGATTCCCATGGGAAGAATGGAGGCGGGGGGGAGCGGGTGAGCCCAGCCCTGGGAGACCCACCGCGCTCCGCCGGTCCTTGGGCGCCCCCTGGCGGGACGGGGAAGGGGAAGGGGAAGGGGAAGGGGAAGGGGAAGGGGAAGGGGAAGGGGAAGGGGAAGGGGAAGGGGAAGGGGAAGGGGAAGGGGAAGGGGAAGGGGAAGGGGAAGGGGAAGGGGGTCTTGGGTGGATGAACTCAGTGAAGAGGCCGGTACCGGGGCTGCCGCTCCCACTGCTAGTCCTGCTTATCAAATCAGTATCACAAATCAAATCAGGATGCCACAAAAATGTTAGTATCAGGCAAATCCTACACTTTCTGCAGGGCGCTGGTGGAACTGCCAAGGCAGTTTACTTGGACTTGCACCCTTTGTATAGTCATTTTCTTAAGGAAATCAATGGGAATTTGGTCTTTTACTGCATCAGTTTTCACGCAGTACTCAATGGGTACCAGGGAGAGAAGCCCAGGTAAGATTTCCCAGCAAAGCTTGAATTAAGCCACTTGCAGTCTTAGGTTCCCATTCTTGCCTGATACAGTCCCACTCCTAGTTCATTTTTGCAGTTCAGATGGTCTCCAAACACCTGCACTGAATTCCAAGTGCTGTACTCAGCCTTTGTAGATACAGTATTTCTGCATGCTCAGAGCTGTGTGATTCAGCAAAGCACTCCAGCTTGTTCACCAAAACACTTGGGCATGCATTCATTTTTCAGCATGCACATCGCTTCCCTTACCTCTGTATAGCTTTTTCTGGGGCACAAATGCCACTCTCAAGCCTACCTTTCCTTGAGAATCAGGGCTCTTTAAGGATGTGCACACCACCTTGAAGAAGAGCAAGTTCCTAAACCAGAGCTGGAAGGCAACTTCACAGCTGTGTAGCATTTGCAGCATAAAAAGGCAAGCAGAAGGCAATGAACACAACTTCATTTTGTTGATTTGCAGTAAGCACACAGTAATTACATTTGGCTGATCAGCGGGACACAACATGAGGGGCTGAAGCTACTCAGACCTGAGTTTTCACAGAACAAATGCTTTGCACTGCCAAGAGTTAGCATCTGCAACTGAACCAGCAAAGGACACTTCAGTTCCAAGTGCAGGGAAAAGCAGAGCTCCTCAGAGCAGCTGAGGTTTTGCTTTCAGGCATCGTGTAAGAAACTAATACTATTTAGCCACTCTTAAAGATTGCATGCTGCAGGTTTTAAGTGCAAAAACAGACTTAGAGTCACACACGCTTAAACCCCAAAGTTACCATTTGTACAGCAACCTCAGCACAGCTTTTTGTACCCATGTATTCTCTGCCCCCAAGTTAGAACTTCCTGCTTGATTAAAATCGCCTTTCTGATGATGTATGGTATAGCAGAGGATACTAAATTCTAGCTTGGGTATGTCTGTGAAGTGCTGCTGACTAATGGTTGCATTGGGAACATAATGCTGACTGCTGGCTAGCTCACTTTCAAATTCCCCACCCTAGCATTCTGTTATCAGAGGGCTGGTTTTGCATTCAGTCTACTAGATGATTTTAAAACATTACAATAGCAAACCTAGGAAAAGGGAAGCTATGACAGCATAATAAAATAACAATGCCTACCAAATACCACGTGCATGCAAAGGCATTGAAAGCCATATAATAGAAAACCACTTTGTAAACTTTGAGCATTGTCAGCCAACTATTGGATGCAATACCTGGAAACATCTTAATTTTACAGCATACTTCCAACAGTCCACAGCAAACAAGGCAGATAAGGCAAGCAGAACTGCAGTCTAGACCTTGCTTCCATCTGGCTTCCACTTCTTGCTCTCACACTTCCTAACTTGGCAAGGCACTTAAAAGTCTCTACATCCATGGTGCTTTCCTGTCTCACCTCTATGAACTCTGAAGACAGATCAGCAGTTGCAATGTATCAGTGACAGGTGACATCTAAATGCAAACCAGCACTGAACACAGAACACTACAACACATACTCCATTAGCTTCTCTGTGTATGGCGAGCTCCAAGCTTTGGCATGCTGCTAAGAAGCTAGTTTTTCTGTCCAAGGTACAAACATCCAATCCTGTATGTAGAATTAGTTCACTATAACTCACATCACTTCAGTATTTTCAACTAGGTTTAAGCACCCTATTTGAGAAAAATCTCTCCCCGGTGATCAGAAGATAGGCATGACAGCCCAGCTACATGCTGGCTACTGAACCCCACAAACTGATAATGTTCTCCACATGCACATACTCTTTTGGGATGTTATTCACAGTTTTCCCTGAATACTTTTAACTTTAGTGATACACAACTTGTTTTCTATCACCCTAGCCCAGGAAAGCTGTTTAGCACACACCTGAGCTCTTCCATAGACTTGTCCTTAAGGATACTAGGCATCCAAGACTCCAGCCTGGCCATGAGGTTAGCAGTACCAACACATCTATCTACAGACTCTGAGCGTACATATTCGTACTGGATCATGGTCTCAGACTGGGAACACCAGTACTGATGTACCTAAGCTAAGAGAGTTATGCTGGTATCCTCTGCTTCCGAAACACCACCTCTTCTTCTATAACCAAATCCAACTGCCCCAAACATAGCAAATACACTTGCCCCAGTCAGGATTAACCTAAGGCTATGTGAAGCTTTCCAGTAACGTGCATTGGAACACCAAAGACCACAATACACTGCCTTTTTCTTATTCGAAGAGCTAGATCATCTGCAACCTGAAATTCCAAGGACCCAAGAACAAGCTTGATAAACGCCATCCCAAAGGAGTTTTCTCATGTGAAAGTAGTTACAGCACAGAGAAAGTGTTGCCTTTTGTTTGTTCTGCCCTCCACGAGTCTGCTCCTATATCGCTGCTATTTAAAGTACAAGAAAGTTTCCATTCAATTTTACTGACTTTCTCACCTTCCAAAAAAGCAATCTGACAGCAACATTTGCAGTTGCGACAACAAGAAAAGCTCCACAAACAAATGACTAGAATCCCTGATCTGCCTACTGTCAGGTATTTTAGGAACACAGGAAAGACGAAACAGCAAGAAGTGAATAGTCAGCTCCTGTGTGAAAACTGCAAGCTTTTCTGGGAGCAATGCTCTGTCTTCTGTAACATTTCTGAACAATCACACCAGACAGCAGTGCTCTTCAGCAGAGAGACCACAGCTACATGCACCCCTGTGTATCTCTTACAGCTGGGTTCCTGGCTATGGGTTGAGAGGCTCAGCTGTAACACAAGCAATAAAGCACAAAACAGGGTCAGGGTAAAAGCAGTTGACTTCACTGCCATCATATCTAGATTCGAATAGCTGTAACGGGCATCACCTATTTCTCTGTTTAACCATCAGGTTTACTCGTAAACCTGCAGGTGAAACATGGCAAGGGGAAGGAGCCGACTCCTTCAAGTGGAGCACCGCAACTAACGCGGCTTGGAAGTACTTCAGCCGGATGGGCAGAAACAAGAGCCAGATGCAAAGTTACCTAACTGAGCCCGTACTGCACATCCCCAGCCAGTTGTGTAACGAACCTCAGGGCAATATCACGGGTCTTCATCCGGCACAACTCCCTGCTGGCTTTAGGGAGCTCGAAACAACCAAAACCTGCAACAACGGCACCCGGTTTTCTCCCTTTTAACGAAAAGATTCATTTAGCGCTACGGGAACAGCGGATCAGATGAACTCGGCGAGTCTGTCACCCCCGATTCAACGGCATAAAGAATTCGCCCTGCATTTAACTTCCCAACCGCAGAAACTCACCTCATGAGCGCTCTTAAACCGACACCGAAGAGCTCCCTCAACAACCACCCTGCTCCCGGCGGCGACCCTTGAGAGGCACGGGCGGAGGGCGACCCGCGCTTCTGCGAGTAAAACTACACCGCCGGCCTCCCCGCTCGGCTTCTGCCCCAAGCTGCGCCGCTCCCCGCTTCCACTGTGCCCCACAAGCGGGAAGCGCGGAGCCACAAACCCCGGCCCGGCCGCTCCCCAAGTTTCCCTCAGGTGCGCCCGCCCCTACCTGCCTGCTGCCGGCGGGAGCGCCCCGCGCCGCGTCCCTCTCAGCGGTGGGCGGGAGGACAGGAACGCGGTCCCCTCGGCTGGGCGAGCCCCATGTGAAGAGGAGCGCGGGAGCCCGGCGGCTCCACCGCTGAGGGGAGGGGACGCGGGGAGGAGGCGGGATGGCGGCCGCTCCCCCGCCCCGTGCCGGAGCGGCCGTAGCCCGCGGCAGCGCCCCCTGGGGGCTGCGGTGGGGCCGAGCTGCCCTCGGCCGGGTGGGGCGCGGGGGATGGAGAGGGGCGCCACGGGCCCGGCCCCGCGTTCGATCCCCACCGCGGCCGCAGAGGGGCGGCCCGGGGCCTCCCCGGCACGGGAGGTGCTGGAGGGGCTCCGGGGAAGAAAAGGGGGCTCAGAGGGACCTGATCGCTCTCTGCAGCTGCATGACAGGAGGTCGTAGTGAGGTGGGGTCGGTCTCTGCTCCCCAAGCACTGTGTGCAGCTCTGGTGTCCTCAACATGAGAAGGAGCTGTTGGAGCAAGTCCAGAGGAGGCCACGAGGATGCTCAGGGGCTGGAGCACCTCCTGTATGGAGACAGGCTGAGAACATCGGGGCTGTTCAGCCTGGAGAAGAGAAGCTGCGTGGAGACCTCAGAGCAGCTTCCAGTGTCTGAAGGGGGCTACAAGGATGCTGCAGAGCGACTCTTCATCAGGGACTGTAGCGATAGGACAAGGGGTGATGGGTTCAAACTGAAAGAGGGGAAGTTCAGGTTAGATCTAAGGCAGAAGTTCTTCCCTGTGAGGGTGCTGAGGCGCTGGCACAGGGTGCCCAGAGAAGCTGTGGCTGCCCCATCCCTGGCAGTGTTCAAGGCCAGGTTGCATAGGGCAGAGCCTTGGGTGACAGGGTCTAGTGTGAGGTGCCCCTGCCCATGGCAGGGGGTTGGAAGTAGATGTTCTTAAGGTCCTTTCCAACCCCAACCATGCTTTGATTCTATGATAAGGAACAAGGGACAGGACAAGAGGAAACGGCCTCAAGCTGCACCAGGGCAGGTTTAGATGGAGCTGAGGAACAATTCCTTCCCCAGAGGGTGCTCAGGCATTGGAACAGGCTGCCCAGGGCAGGGCTGCAGTCACCGTCCCTGCAAGTGTTCACACAGCGTGGAGACGAGGCCTCAGTGCCATGGGTTAGTGGTGGCCTCGGCAGTGCTGGGAACGGTTGGACTGGATGAGTTTAAAGGGCTTCCTGAACCTGGTTCATTCTGATTCTATGATTTCCACCCTTCCAGCCAGGGGCACCGAACTCTTCTCTGTGGCCACCTCAGCTAACCTGGTCACCAAGGGAGAAACTGCATGCCACAAGCACAGGGATAACTAAGTCCAACCAATACTTCAGTGAGCCTGCAGTCTGGAGTTAAGCATTTGGTTAACTTCAGGCTGCAACATCCACATGCCAACAAGCAAGGCAGGGAAGCAGCAGTGCTGCCCTGCAGAAGCTGCCTGATGGCTCAGATGGCTGCTGATGGACCACTGCTCCTCCTGCCATGCAGGCATTGCTGAGCCTGCAGTACCTCTCTGGATGTCCTCACAGGGATAGGATGGCCCTAACTAAGCAGAAAAGAGTCTTTAGAATGCAGCACAAGGACTTGGGATATTAGGATTCACTGGTTTGACTTTTCCCACCCATGTCAGCCACTCCGTTCTTGATCCACCGAACGGCTGTGGATCAACGGCTGTGGCAGTGCCGATGCGTATTCTTAGAGAAAGCCTGGCTAGCTTCCCAGAAATCCTCGGATTACGCAGAGGATGGATCTGCACTTTTCCGTTAGGCATGTGCCTAAGTGTTTGTGGAACACAGCATCTTTGTGCCGTAGCTCCCCACCTGTATAATCTAATTTTCCCTCCCTACCTCGCAAGAATCCATGAAGACAAATACATTGTCCTCTCTTAGGCACAATGATCCGACAATGACAGAGCTCCTGGACCATATACGCTGCGAGAGAGATGCTGCATCGGCATCCCCTCCTCCCCCAGATAGGCATAAAGCTACATACACAAAACAGCTTCGAAAAGAAGGTATCTCCAGTGATGCAAATCTGCCGGGAAAGGAAAGGACCACGAAACAAAGCGATCAGTCTGGGGCTGTGAATTTGATGTCAGGTATTTGCTGAGCTTGCAAATCCTGGACTCCAGCTCCTGTGCACTGCAAGGTGTGAAACAGAGAGTAGGCAATCAAACACATTTGCTAGCCCAGGCCAGGAACACTCATCACAAGTGTTCCAGAGTAAAAATAATAACTATTACTTGGGTGTAGCTGCAATCTTCTGCCAGAAAGCCCTGACTCTCTAATTAAAGGCTTCAGCATCATACCACTGCACGTGGTAGAAAAACACACTGCCAACCTGGTGTTTTTTCACCCTGTGATAGTGCAAAGAAAAAGCAGCATTTTACCGAGTACATTATGCAGAAAGTATCGTTCATCAGCAATTTGTTCATCGCATTAAAATCAAAAAGTCATTTTATTTATGCATCCACAGAAATAAACTTCATTTACTTTTATAGCCCAGTGAAATCTGCACAAAACTCATCTAAATATAATTTACTGCTGTAAACAGTATGATTTCCCATGTCTTTTCTGCTTACCTTTTCTCTGTTTCTATTTCTGTAACAGTAAAGCTGTGACTTTTTCTCTTTCCTCATGCACCCAGTGCATAACAGCCTAACCACAGAACTAACCAAATTCTCCAGAAAGCTAAGCTTTCCCTTAGTTTTCCTTGGATCTCACAATTCTTTGAGCTCAACAACAGCAGAACCATACAGCACTTGAAATATATTGGTGATGCCTTCATGGAAAACCTTTGCACCTTTGTATCAGTGCAAAGGCAGGTTGTGCTGTCCCAGGATAACTGCTGGGCAAAGCTGCTCAGTTCCTAGACTCTGCATGCGGTGTCATGGCTGGGAGCTATGACAGCACACTGGGTTTGCTTCCTGCTAGAAGCACACAGCCTCTCTGCACCAGGATGTGGGATGTTTCCTCAGAGCAGCATTCCTCATAACAGCATTCCAATATCTGAAGGGGGCTACAAGGATGCTGAAGAGGGACTCTTCATCAGGGGCTGTAGCAATAGGACAAGGGGTGATGGGTTCAAACTGAAACAGGGGAAGTTCAGGTTAGGCATAAAGCAGAAGTTCTTTACTGTGAGGCTGGTGAGGTGCTGGCACAGGCTCCCCAGAAGTGGTAAATGTGCCATCCCCGTCAGTGTTCAAGGCCAGGCTGGACAGAGCCTTGGGCAACATGGCCTAGTGTGAGGTGTCCCTGCCCATGGCAGGGGGTTGGAACTGGATAATCTTAAGCTCCTTTCCAACTCAGCACTTAGCTGAGCCCAGATAACACCAAGTGTGAGATTTCTGCTCCATCACCCAAATCATACTTCCCCTTCTGAGGCACGGATACAGTAAGGGCCTTGAACATCACCCTGTAGTTACAAGCCCATGCAGCTACAATGCCTTGATGTTTCTGCCTGCTGGTCTGCTAGTATTGCTGAAGAACCCTTCACAGGGCAGAGAGCTGCAATAAACTAGGACAGAATCGTTGAAAGTACCTGCGTCCTCCTGCGGGTGGCATCAGAATATCTTCAGTGGACCAAGGCTTGCTTAGGCAAGAGAGAGGAGAGGGATGATACTCCTACAGTGATGATCATCACAGCACGAGTACTGCTTTTTCTAGGGAGCTCATATAAACCAACAGATCTTTACATTATATGAATGGGTTATAGCATTTTAAATACAGCTTCCACCAAGATTTCTGAGCACTGTGCATCTTTGAATGGAGCATTACAGAGCTCCTTATAGAGCAAACTGCTCTAAGTAAAGGGATTTCGGGGCCCAAGTGGGGTCCTGGTTGTTTCAGTTGGACGTGAGTCCCACTGAATCCAAGTAGTTTGGATGAGGCAGTGGAGACTGTCTGAGGTTTTTGCTTAGACCACACGTTTAGCTTTAAACTGGAAAATGCAAGCATATAGATCCAAATTAAATCCAAGCTGTGCAGTTTGCCTTTGGAGAGGGGAGGATGTTCTGGTTGATGTTGCTGTGCTACTTCCCAGTTATTTGGAAGTTGTCACCAAGTGTTGTAAAGGAAAGAAATTTAGTGGCAAAGATATCACTAATTTCACAGACCGCTTTGAAGATGCACAAAGCACAGGCTAAAGAGAGCCGTAACTACCCTGCCTGGATTTGGAGGGTGACTGAGCTTTATTTAAAGGTGTTTACCTAACTTGCTCTATATGAGACACTTCAAAGCTGCTGTTTTGCTCTCTGAGAGGTTGTATATATGTTGGGGGTTGGACTAGATGACCTTCGAATGTCCCTACCAATCTGTTCTATAAAGTAGTAAGGAATAGCATCACTGCACAAGCCCCTTTTATTCTGACTACGAAAGCTCTATCACAACCGATGCCCATACCCTGTGTACACTGCAGTTATCACAAGAGGAGGATGCAAATGCATAATTAGAGCTCTTGGCTTCTACAGCTTCAGCAAAATCAGCACTTTATCACCACCAGCAGTAGCTGCCTATCTTTTCATGTAGGCTTCAAACTGATGAACACGAGTGAATTGCCATGGTCATCCAAGAGGACACAGAAGAGTAAGTGCAAGCCAGGATATCAGAAACTACAGCTTGAAGGTGTCCACTTGTAACCAGAGCAGGGTTGTCCTGCAGTTTTAAACTGCCATGTTACAAGTGTCATGCATGTTTCTGGTAGCTGTATAGTAAAGACCTTATCACACTGAGACAAGTGAGTGCACTCCCCCACACCAATATGCACTCTCAAGCACACAAGTGCTAATGACCAAAGCTAAATGACTGACTGCCTTACCTGCAGAGTATTACATAGCCAGTATTTCTTAAGGCTATGAAAGATGACAATACAAAGCCCATTCTTGTGCTGATTTTAGCATACTTTGATTTTCTCAGAATTTGAGAGAGTGCCTTGTACTGCTCAGTTGCCCATATGACTAAATTGTAAAGCCTGAGACCACAGCCACAATAGAGCTTCATCAACTAATGCCCAGAAACCACCATTGGTTGACACTGTTGCTTGCAAAAGACTTGGATTAATCCCACTAGAGACCAAATACTTGATTTCCACAAGGACTAGTGAGGTGGAACCCCTTTGTTTTAAAGCTTAGCTATGTGAAAGAAGGCTGAGGTTCAGCTCATCTGCCTTTTGAAAACTGGGTTCTTTCAGGCCGTTTCCAGGATCAGAAATCACATATGCTGCCCTAAAACTCATCGTTGATCTCTGCTGACATAGGAACAATTCCAGTTTTCCATTTCCTCCTATGAATTTATCCTTAATGAAGCAAGATTTGTTCTCCTGAGATTGAGAGTTATGAATCTGTGTGTACGATAGTCATCGTGAGTGGGTGGCACAGAGACCGAGTGTTCTTTTTCTTGTAAGCAGTGATGCTATTCTTAGCTTTGTATGTGGTCCTTATGTGTGTCATAGATAGGCACAATAGACACACATTGGTAGCTTTGATAGTATTCAGAGAGGAGATGATCTCCCAGTCCAGGAAATTACCCTAAAACTCTCATCATGTCAGCAGCAGCATTTTAACCAACAGCTCCCAAGAGTCTCTGCCAACACATCGTTATCTTCAGAAGACTTGGAGCTATAAAACATGTTAAAGAAGATGAGAACAATGCAGGAATTACAACAAAGAAAAAGAAATCCACCAAACACTAGGCTAGAGCTGTAGCTTTGAGTCCCAACGGCATCACAAACCAACCAGGTGATCTTGTGATATGTGGCAGTACTTGAACCATTACTGGACTCTCTTGGCTTCAATCCTTAATTATTCTGGGCTCCCTTAGCACAGCTTTGTGGCACCAAATGGCCGTAAAGCTGACACCACTGCTGTCAGCAGAATGTGGTACTGAGTAATGGGATAGAGGAGAAGGTATACATTATCCTGAAGGCAGGCACCATGCTTTCTAGCAAAGCTCCCTTGGCTTTGCTAAGTGGTATCATCTCTTGCTGCCTGCCACTGCTGTATCACAGTCACTCATGCCGTGGTATAACTGTAAGGAGCCTGACTAGTGCCCACCGGCTCCCAGGAGACAGGAGTTATTCTAAGCAAGACAATCACAAGCTATAACTGACACAGAATCGATGCCACTGACTTGGCAAGATTGTGCTATCCTCAGTGCTATCTGCCGAGCTATCTGACATCTCTGGGAAGTGATACCAGGTGGAAGAATGGGAAAAAGACAAAGATATCCTTGCTTCTTTCTCTCTGAAAGGTTCCTGTCTTGAAGAAAATGATTTTAAAAGGAAGGTAATAAGAAAAGTGATAAAGGTTGAAGATTCCGAGGCACACAAAATCACCTCAGCTTTGCCTGCCCAGCTTGCTAAGGGGTCTCCAAACCATTCTGCCATGGGTGGTACATGAATACCCTTCTCCAGGGTATGCATCCCTATTATGCAATCTCACAAAGCCAGCACTGCTTAGTGACATCAAGTCAATCCTTCTAGCAGTAAAGAAGGGGAAGGAAATACAGTAGGCCTCATCTAATATACTTTGGTGATAATTGGCAAGGATACACTAATACAACAATACTTTTTCTCTTACCAGCCTCTTGTTTTGGTAGCCCACAATAATTTTTTCTGCTGCCCTTAGAGCAAAGTAGAGAATGAGAAAAGGTCAGAGCCTAAAAGAAGCTGAGAATCCACCACAGCCTTATTTTTTCTGAATGAAACACAACATTTCACTTAGAAATAAAGATAAATAACTATTCTATGATTCTATGATTCACTTTAGTTGTGTTTTGTGCACCCGTTAGCTAAGAAAGGGAAAGATGATGCTCCATGTAACACTTTGGCCATCCTGTCGCTGCTATGTGGTCAGTCATTTGCCCTTCTGGCTGCTTCTTCACAGATTTTCATCTGCTGCGTAGCATGTGCATTTCCATCACTCTGTCAAATAGCAATTGATTATGCCAGCCTCATGCTATTTTCCTTGAAACAGAAAAATCTAAAGCTTGTTTAACAGTAAGTGTCTGTCGCTTTCTCTCGACAATTGGCTGAGAGAGAGAAAAAGCATCTTTTGTTAGAAATAATGGTTTGCTTAAAAACACCCAGCTCCTTTTGTGCTGAAGTTTCACACGCAGCAGGAGACTATCTCAGTGTTTCAGTAATAAAAAGTCTCTACCATCACGGTCAGAGGTATTTCTTTACGAGGTACTTTGGATCCTGACAGCCCTGATATCATAGAAGATATTTAATATCCCATATTCCCTGTATGCTACTGATAGTGAATTTTATTGTTTTTATGAGAATATGAATAAGGAGGTACTGTACCAACAGGGAATTTACCAATAAAAGCACACTCAGAACCCTTAAATATCTTATCTTCAATATTTAAAGATACTGTTAAGCCTGTTCTCTATAATAACCTAGCACTCTATGAATGTAAAATCAGGTTTGCAGCCTCACAACAGAGAACTCCTCTTACGCATACCCTCTAAACAAGAAACAGAGGAAAAGAGTAAGTTCAGTGTCTCTGATGCAAAGCTAAGCTCTGCATTGCATCAGAAGACACTAATTGCTCTGCTTAGAGTTTAACACAGTAAGGGGACAGCTTAATGTAGCTGATGAATTCCAGTTTTATTGGTAAGATTCTTTAGTATTTCACTGCAGAAATAAACATTAATTTGACTCTTTTTTACATTCTCTAGTTTTTTTAAGTGTCAGAAGCAGCTTTCCAAGGCCAAAATTACCTCTAGTGCAACCTTCTTGTAGTCATGCTATTAAACAGCGCCTTCACTTTAGCAATAATGATCACGGAAACCATTGCTTCCATCTTCTTACCCTTTGATGTGGAAAGCCAGTTGTGGTGGCCAGGGCAAGAAAAGAGAGGCTGTGAAGGTGGTACTCTGAGCAGGGGAAGGGTTGACTTCACTACTGGAGGAGAAGTAACATCACCCTGGCGTATTTCCTCTCTTTCATGGGCAAAGCTAGAAAGCCTTTAAGCTTCCCTGCAAACCAGCTAGGCAAAAGTGTGAAGAGCATCATTTTATCAAGAACCCTTGCAAAGCAGTTAAGGAATCAGAACTAAATTCACCAATTTCTGGCTGTGGTCATTCACAGACTAGTCACAATGACACGTCTGCCTGCTTCCTTCCACAGCTGACCCAGAAGCAGGCAAAGCCTGATTTTCATTTCTGTGTTGTGCAATGGAATCAGTATGTTCATCTGCAATGTTATTACACACGGCTGCTTCTGCTTTTCACCCTTCAATCTTTAAAGAGACTGCTGGTCACCTGGAACAGGTAAGAGAAAGCATATTTCCAGCAAAGTAGCCACCAAATGGACAGCTTCAGGGGTTCATAGATAAAAATGCCTTCTTCTGCAAAGCATATACTGGTGAGATGAACTGCTGAATACCGGTATTACAAGTAGCACCCAGGAATCCCAGCTGAACGAAAGCCTCCCTTGTTGGTGCTTCACAGGAATACAACAAGCAGCCTGTCCCTGTCCCAAAGCAGCTGAACGGAGAAGGTGGACATGAGAGGGCACAGTGGCACAGATGAAGAGATCTATTGAAAGGATTCGTTAACAAACCAGTGTCAGAGCCAACAGAAGATCCATAGCTTCCGATCACCCCTTCCCAGTTCAGCACCTGGTGTGCTGCCAGGAACAACCAGGTGATCACAACCCACCTACACGTTTTGAGCATAGGGAAGTACTTACTATGAAGCAACTGCTCCTTATTCAAGGAAAGGGTAAGCTTTACAGTTGACGTGCATAGCTATCCCAGTGAACATTTCAAGATGATGTGAGTAATTTAGACTGGGGTGAGCCCTGGATTTACAGGAGACACAAAATGTGTGTGCATAGTATGTGGTTTTCACCTCTGGTGAGGGAGAGCTATAGCAAGGACAGGATGAGAAGGATGTAAGGTCTAAGTAGATTCATCCTGAGCCACTCTGCCAGCTGCTGTGGCTAGTGCTAAGAGAAAGACTTACCACAGTGGCAAGGATGGAAGGGTCCTTCAGGGGTGATGAAAACACACTCTAAAAGCATTTTACACAAAAGGAAGCATGAAATGTGCTCTTTGCAATTCTTTTGAATAGTAACATGTGAAGCAAGGTGCTGACCGTTCTCTCTGCTCTCCTAGCAACAGGAGAAGCGTTTCAAACAGGTCTGAGCGATGGAAATTCAAACAGAAAATAAAACCATGCTGAGTGAAACCAGAATAAGGTGCCCCTTACAGGGAGATTCCTGCCCAGTCAGATGACAAGGGTGCTGTGCAGAATTCAATGGGAAGCAGTCACAACAAATCACGTGTCAAGGCAAGGGCTTGAAATCCACCCTCCCCACTATATTTGCAACCACACTTTTCAGAACCCATGACTGTTCTGTGTAAGAATGCAGATTTTCACACAACACAGCAAAGCCCAACTTCTACATGACAAGACTAGGGAGAAATTTTGCCTATGCATAGGTTATTGTACATTAATCAGCTACCCATTGAAGCAGTGTCACCACTCGCAAAGAGATGTCAGGACAAGATGAAGCATCGGTCTGATTCAGCATGAAAGTTCTTCCATGCTGCTGCTTTAGGTTTTCCCCAAAGTGCTGACTTTTATCCTACCTGACTTTAGTCCATCCACGTGTATGAAAAAGAATGCCATCCTCCTATCGTCAGACTGCTGTGCATGCGTGTAACAGGGCTTCCAAAACCGGGGTCCGTGATGTTCCCGTGTTTCAGTCGTTTTGCATCATAAATAAAAGGGCTGAGGAATCCTTAGATTTCCTGCAGGAAGGCTTTCCTTTGTACTATGGCTAACACTGCTGAGCTGAGATTTTTCTGTATAGCTGCTGAAGGTGGAGGCTGAAGGTAATGAGAGGAATTTCACATGAATTTACCCCTCAGTTTCAATGAGGAAGGGTTATCCCTGCTGTGCCCCTTTGCAACAACTTCTCTCTTACTGTATTTTCTTTTTCTCTGCAAGTTAACAGATATTCCCAAGACTCTACCCTGATGCACCTGAACAGTTTACCTGTGAAGAAGACATTCAACCACCTGCCAGAAGCATTTTGATATAGCACCTTGCTTAAACCAAAAATGGTAGCTGAGGTTCTCATACATGACCAAAGGGAAAGGGCACATGGGTGTATCGATGCCTCAGAGCCGTTCTGACACTGTGCAGGAAGCCAATGGACAAACCAGAAACTCACTGGTCTATCCTTTATAGGCTTCTTTTTTATCTTCTCTGTACATATCCTGCCTCTTTCCATGCATCTCACCACTGGCACTTCATCCGGGCTTCCATTGTTTTCTCTTCTGTCTCTTTCCTCACCCCCATCTACTGACTCTCCTCTTCCAGCTTGATTCACTCATCTTAAGTTTGGGTTTATTTTTCCTTTCCAAACGATATTCAGGACTAGCAACATTATCATTAATGACATATTTTATCATTTTATTAACAATCTTTATTACACACCTGCTGTACTGCTGAAGGCAATTAGGAAACCAATCCCCTTCTGTGCCTGAGCAGCAAACTGGCTCAACTCCAGAAAAAGGTGGTCCCCAGGAAGGCTCCCATTAAAAGGCAGCTTGTGACATGCAGTAGCCTGAGCGCTACTGACCGTACGTACCGAGTCCTACCTAGTCATGGTGTTTATTTCCCATAGCAAATTCATCAGTGATAAATCAAAGGATTTAGAAGCTCCTGTCAAAAGTTCTGTGCTTGCTTACTGGAAGGAAGCCTACATCATCTGCTGTCCACAAACTCCCCTCAAGGGTCATCATTAGCTAAGAAAGAGCCTGTAATTTCTTACATGCTATACTCTAGCCACACACAGAGCAACTGCTTGGAACTAGATGATCTTAAAGTTCTTTCCAACTCAAACCATTCTCTGATTCTATGAAGTCCTTCCAGGTCCTTGGAGGCAGTCCACAGTAACAGCCAGGCCCTGAAGGGACCACCAGCCCTGACTGCCTCAGCCTGGCACTCTCCTCACCCTGCTCTTTGCCCAACACTGTCAGACCCTGCCCCAGCAACAATGCAGCAGGGCCAGTCTCCAGCATCCCACAGTTCTGCCTGGCCATGGGCCCCACTGAGCTGGGCCCACATCCCATCCCATCAAGCACCAGGGAACTGCCTGATGCCCGGGGCTGGGGCTGCCTTCACTCCTCACTGAGACAGTGAGATGGGCCCTGGCTTGTGAGGTTCTGCTCTGCTGCCCTGGGAAGTTCCCTTGGCTCCTTGTCCCTTAGGGAGTAGATGGCCCTTGCAGCACCCTGACGGGAATCACCATAAAATCTGTACATGCCAGACCCACTGGAAGAGTTGGTGACACTGATACTGATGGCTAAACAAAAAAAATCCCATTCCTGACTGTAGAGGACGAGAGATTCTCCTCTCAGACTGAAGTATAAAGGAAGTTATTCGTCCCAGCTACAGACAGAAACAAATACAGATCATCAGGAAGAAATAAAAGGGATCAGTTGAATGGGATAAAAGCAGCATGAAGGTATTGCAGCTGTCATCTCTTCTCCTGCTCCCATTTGGTCCAGTCTTTATTCTTGACTGCATCCAGTGGGCCTCCCTCCCAGCTCTATGACGTCCACCCTTCCTAGCTGCAAAGGCAACAGGACCTGCCACACAGAGGTCTCTGTAAAAGCCCTGTCAAGATGCACAGGATCAGGTGAGCCACAGTTCAGTGTCTGTACAACTGCAACTGTTCTGAAGCTACATCTGTCCTACAGCCTGAGCACTGGATGTCTTGATTCATCCAGGGATTTGCCCATCAGCTGGAACATGCTCTTCGTCCTTAAGAGAGGAAGAACACATCCACCACACCAACCACCTCTCTAATATAGCCTCCTTCTTGGCCAACCCATCTCCAAACCTGGTGCCAAGGACCCTAAGGACTCTGGAGTTGGGCCAGCAACCAATGGGGGCCTACAAGGATGCTGGAGAGGGATTATGTGGGTTTGGATTGGAAAGGACCTTAAGATCATCCAGCTCCAAATTCCTGCCATGGGCAGGGACACCTCGCACTAGACCAGGTTGCCCAAGGCTCTGTCCAACCTGACCTTGAGCACTGCCAGGGATGGGGCAGCCACAGCTTCTCTGGGCACCCTGTGCCAGCGCCTCAGCACCCTCACAAGGAAGAACTTCTGCCTTAGATCTAACCTGAACTTCCCCTATTTCAGTTTGAACCCATCACCCCTTGTCCTATCGCTACAGCCCCCGATGAAGAGTCCCTCTCTGACATCCAGAAACCCACAACTGAGTATAAAGAATAAAGCCAAAACTCTGTAGTAGTCAAAATGGAGAGGTGGCTACCACTCCATCATACAGCTTAAGCATGCACTTTGCAGATGGGGGCTGAAATACAGATCCCTAGCCTCAGTGACTCTGAAATATCCTTACTTTTATATTTCTATCTGACCACTAACCAAAGGTATTTATCTATTCATAAAACGCAGACCTGAATGTGGAAAACACTTCCCACTCTCAGTGCTACAGAAATGAAACAGGAAAACCCTCATGACTTCATTTTAACCCTAAAGATGCTGTAAAAGGACTCAGTGTATAGCTCACAGACAAATTTCTGGGGAAGAAGATAACCAGTCTCCTATCTGCTCACATGACCCACTAGTTCTTCCTGGCTGACCTTACACACTGATAGTGTTGTCCCCATAGATCTGCCCAGATTAAAATGGATTGCATGTTATTGCACGTTATGACTCCACCAGGGCACACCTACCTGGTGAAACTGAGGGGCAGAGGGATGCCTACTTCAGGATAATTATCTCTCAGTACAGTACACTGCATTTTCCAAACCATTATGTGTCTCTTTCTAAAGGGAGAGAGGCATTCTGCAGTACCCTAACTTCCATTCTGCAGCAGAGAGCTCTCAGAGAGAAATATTCCAGCCCTTCTATAAAGGAATAAGTTATGCGAGTTCCACTGGGTAAATCTTAAGCCTCCTGTAAATACATCACACAGTTCTGAGAACAGAAAGTGAGCTTAGGATACGATCAGTGAGTGGAACACATTTCACATCACCTCTTTGGCACAACAGCAGCACTTTTTGAGGCTGTCCCGAGAATACATCTAGAGACATGAAGCAGAGCATGACCAGGTTATGCTGGTTTGCAGTTTGCTATTAAACCTTTATGTGCAGACAGTAAAACTTCCCTGCATGCTCCCTGAATAATAGCAGGAAGCAAGAGCAGATACAGGGGCTCCCGGGGAAAGGTTCTCTTTTGAGACAGAGAGGGAGGCAAAGAAGAACAGAGAAAATGTTTTCTCTCAAACTAAGAGAAAACTACATTAAAGCTGCAACAACGCGAAGTTTCAGGTACTCTAGAACTTCAGGGGCTTTTTAAAGTGAGTTTCTTAGTCATTCTCTAAGAAAAATGGATCACTCGATCCATTAGCAAAGCAGATCAACCAGGTTTAGTCAAGTGCATTGTTTTTCATTCATCTAACACCAGCCACATCACAAAACTCTGACAATAATCACTGGCATGCCAACAACACAGGTACATGCTGTGTGCTTCTTACTGCTGGGTAACTCATATGGCTTCCCTATGCTCTGTAATGTATAGAGAGTAAAGTCTATGTATTTCAGTTCCATGGATTTAGCAATTCCAAAAGTGAGAAAACAAGTGACAACCTCTTGCAACCTTCTGCAACCGCAAGGCTGTTGTAGACACAGATTTGCTTATTTATTTTTCCTTTAAGGGACAATCTGTGGTCCAAATGTTTCAGAGGCACACGGAGAAGTGGCTGGGGAGGTAAACTGAGGCAAAGATCTCACAGCAAGTCAAAAGCATTGCTGATAATAGAAGACTTTCCTAATTCACAACCCAGGCCCTACTTTTGGTGACTACAGTGTCTACAAAGGAGAGGTTTATTTTTATGGGCCCTGAAAAACCCCTACCATTCCATACCATGCAATTCTAAGAAGATCGGAGATCACTCCACATATGTTATCTGTCTCCTTGTTAACATGGTGTCGGCAAGAGATATTTCTTAACAGAATAAAACCTTGGGAATATCCAGAAAAACTGCTAATCTCAAATCAAGTATTATTTTAGGATGGTGTTGAGGGAGATTAAGAGTTCAAAAGAATGAAAGCTCTGGATTTCTTACTCCATGACACATCCTAATAACGTGCTTCAGCCTTCTGAGCAATAAAGATCAGATGGACACCCTCAGAAGACCCCTGATATCAGATCCTTGCTGAGGGATATTCTAAGCACCTTGAACCTGACAGTCGAGCTGCATTCAGAGCCCACAGGGATGTGCCGTTGCCCTGTAAGTTATACTGGACTGCAGGTAACTTGTTGTTGCCAACCTCTCAGAGCAAAAATGACGGTGACCACTTGCAAAGTAGGGAGTTGCAGAAAATCAAAGCAGTAAATTTAAGAGGAAGGGTTTTCGAAAGGAAGCATTCTGGCTTGCTCTAAAGTGATTAAATTGATCCCACTCAAAAGCTAAAGTGCCCTTTGTTGAGCAAAAGATAGTAATCGAGGTGTTACCCCCAATAAAAGTACAGCGAACTGCAGACGTTCCTGTACTGTCAGGTAATAGTTGAGATGGAAAGGATACCAGTGTGGTCAATGGAAAGGTGCAGCACATTTTCATACCCCACAGCTTGGTCAGGTACCCTGTAAGAGTAAATAGAGTAAGCAACAGCAACACTCAGGTCCCTAACCCCATCCTGCCAGCTGGAATGTCTATGGAGACTGCGCTTCCTACCAGCTTCAAAATCCAGGCAAGTTTGAAGAGAGCAAAATCTACCCTCAAGAGCTGCTGCTCTTCTCACCATGTATTTCAGAATAAATGCTAAATAACTCCCCTGGAGTAGAGAGCCCCTCAGGATGATTGTACCCCATGATGTGTATGGTTTTCCTTCACCTTCACTACAGACTTTTGCTCAGTGTTTTGGTCTGATCTTGGGTCATTTACGGTTGTTTTGAGCTCATATAATAACTGGTCTATGTTCTCTAGGGGATGGAGTAAGTACCTAGAGTATCAATTCACTTAATTTCTCTGTGAACAATTCCCAAATCTGTATCCTTAGAGGATCTAAGCAGTCTAAGGTAGCTCTCTATTCTGTTGTTCAAAATGGCTAAAAAATGCTTTGCAACTTCATTATAAGTTTCTGGTAATAAGGAGCTGTTTCCCTTATGTAAGATGTTAATGTGTAAATACTTTATACCAGAGATGTGCTGGGGAGGTTTTCTTCCTTTAGCCAGCTATTTAAAATAGCAAGCGATGTGTGATGTGTATTTTTAGAGGCTGTCAGGCGATGCTGTTTTTCATGATACAATATGTCTGTTTTCCCTTAGTGCACAGGAAGAGAAGTGATGCTGGACTGAACACGTTTCCCCCTAAATGGGCTATCTTTGGGAAAACATCAAGAGAAGTGACAATACATACACAAGGAAATAGCGTAATTTAACAGTCCCTGTAAAGGAAAGAAGGGAGGAAGGAAGGGATGAAGGGAAGGAGGAAAGGAAAGAAAGGAAAAAAGGAAAGAAAGAAAAAAGGAAAAAAAAGGAAAAAAGGAAAAGGAAGATATCTCATGGTTGATTTTATCAAGGAAATTATTCTCTTATCAACCTTAAACCTACTGCTCTTCCTGAAATCAAGAGCAGATTTGACAGCTTTCAATCAGCCCTCAGGCAGTTCACTTATTAGTGTTGTTGCTGTTACTGGATTAGAGACAATTGCCTGCTAATAAGTTAGCATTCTAACACCAGTACCAGTGCCACAGAGTAGCAGAGAGAAAGCCATGATTTGTGAGCTGGTTTATCATGAGATAGCTGTAGGTGTATGCAGTAGGAGTATAATACAGGCACCAGGCCTGTGTTGTGATTCATTCTTTAGATCTTAATATAAACGAAGAAGGAAAACACATTTATTAAGATGTAGAGTGTGCCCATCCCTTGCAGGGACGCACACAAGCAGAAGTGTACTCTTTCTACCCGGTGGTCTTGGTATCAGCAGCTAATGTGAATGTGTTCACTGCTGTCCTGCCATTGCTGTTTAAGATCAGATGCAGCAGACAGCTAAGCTCAGCTTTGTCCTTTGCACTCACAAACTTCATTGTTCAGCAGGTAAAAGCCCCATACAATTGGAAAGACTTGTAGAAAAATGAAACAAAATCCCCAAAGGACATCACTACAGGATGGATGCTAATGTCTGTGGGAGCAATAGCTGGCACAGGCCAAAGACATCTCAGTTCCTTCAGTAAAAGGAAAGAGCAGAGTCCAGCCATGATATAAAAGCCCTTCAGAGTAATAGTGTTGGTTCAAATAAAGCGTTAACTGTGATAATGACAAGGTATGTGATTGCCTATAGAAAGCAAGCAGGTGCTTGTGACCTGATCAGCTCCTGCAGGACACAGCATTTGCACCACAAACCAGTCTGCTTCCTTCCAATCCCATCCTTAAAGATCAGACAAAAACTGGCTAAAAGACTGTTCTGGCAGGTACAGAACGAGCCCCAGGAGTAACACAACCTATAGCTAAGTACCCTGCTTCTGACTCCTGAAGTTTAAACACTGCTCCTAATTAATCCCAACTGAAGCTCCACTGACTAACCTGGAGCTAGAGTACAAATGAGTTTATCCCATTGTACCTAAAAACAACAGCAGAACCAGAAACTAGATGAGAAATCACTCCACATAACAAATCAGGCCTCAGAAGAGCCTCCAATAAGAGGCATCTATGAGTACGTACCGCCTGAAACATGAACACTGCTGTTGCCTGGCATAGCGATCTCCTTCTGAACAGTGGCTTTTCAGGCAATGAATGGCAAAGTCCTCAGGATATTCAAGAACCTGAACAGGTATAATATCAGGAATTAAAACATAAACTTATTACTGATCCACTGTAGCTATGAAATTGTAAGATAGTGGAGTCTAACTGACTCTTATCACAGAGAATATTGTCATGCTAAACTGTACCTCATCTGATGCCATTTTGGATAAGAATATGTCCTATGGATGGCCAGGCTCCTATGGATGGCCAGGCAACAAAGCATGGCCAAGAGTCACAAGGGACTCCTCTTTTACCTCTCAGTTTCTTGGTGATCAGTGACAGGTTTTCATCCAGCTGATGGGAGAGAAGAGCCCTGGGGCTCTGAGGCCTTGCTGCAAAAGTGGGAACTGTAGGACCGTTTTCTGGTCCAGCAAATGAACCCTCATGTGTCATTAGCCTACCCATGTACAATCACAGGTCTTAGTGTTACATTCAAATCAAAGTTCCTGTGTGCTGGACACTGCTCAAAATCAGTGAGAGCCCTTGCTCAAAGGGTCTTGAAGCACAAAATAAGAGATCAGCAATATTTCAGGGATGCCTCTACGCTCAGTGGAGTCTGTTTCTCTGTTACAGAGGACTGTAACTGAGATAGGCTTGTCAGATTGATTTTAAGCAATAGTTACGTGAGATGTTTTCAACCTGTTCCTCACTTGAAATGTGGCCAAAACTGAGTTCTGTATGAGAGAAAGCTTTGCTGTTTTGCCCAGGCCTCTCAGATCCTCACAAAGAAAAGGAAGCTATTTACCACTCACTTTTCCTTGGGAAGAGCAAAAGCACTTGGTCCAGAGGCACTGAGGCAAGCAGCTGCAGGTCTGTGGAAGGGACGTACATGTTGCAATGCACCACAGAGAAATGTGTGACTGCAGATGCAAACTTCCCTGAAAAATTTCCACAAAGGAAGTTAAATTTGCTCCTAGTAAGTTTCCAAGTGCACAATGCCTCAGGGTGCTTTGGTACAGACAGTCCCTCAACATGGGCTGAACTTCCTTCCAGGGAAATTCATCTCTAACTTTACTGAAAAGCTGATGAGTCTTGGCCCCTGATTTATCTTGCAGTATATCTATGTATCTGCAGCATGGTAAACTGCCAACTGCTAGACAGCTCCATCATGCTGCGGCCAAAGCAGAAGGTGAAGAAGCTGCAGTGAAGAATGACCTGCATTTTGTATATCATTCCACTTTGGGGCTTCTACACCAGCTTGGAACAACATTAGGGGTTCGGGGGGGGGGGGGGGGGGGGGGGGGGGGGGCTGAGAGGAGTACGAGAGAAGATGAGGTGGAGAAGGCATGGAGGATTGCAAGTCCTTGAGCAAGGAGGAAGTTAACAGAGCTACAGAGAAACAATTTAGTAACTGACCCAATAACCAGCTTCTGAAATTCCATGTCTACCTTTTCTTTCCTTCTGCAGATGTAGAGTTTTTACTCGTGTGTCTATGGTAGCAATTTGGTCTGCAAACCTCCTTGGCCAGGGAGGAAGTCTCTCAGATGTATTTCTGCTTCTAAATGATTCTGCACCCAAAATTTCTGAATGATGTCCTGCATTGAACCACCTCCCCGAGGCACTTTCTGTCAACGTGGTTACTAGAAGGCGCAGTCACGGGAAACACTGCAATGTGCATGGTACATGGTGGATATATGCTATACTTAAGGCAGTTGCTTACAAGATCTGATTTGACAATAGGCAACTTTCCAGTTTGACTATGTTATTTTATTATTCCTTCCTAAATTAGCTTCTTTCTCTTTATTTCATCGGGCTTTCATTATTAATTTCTGTACACGACTGAGCTGACTGCAGTTATGGTCTCTTATTAGATCATCCATTCAACCCACTGCATCTGACAGGATTAGCCAGGAAGCAGGAGAGCACAAACTATTGGATTTCAGGCTTTGAATCTCTTGTGCATAGCTGAGATCACTGAAAGGGCTGCCTGCAACTTCCTTACTCAATAAAATTAAGAAGGCAAGTGCTGAGTAGTGATGAACTGCATTTTTCCCAAAGTTCCCACCAGCACCTACTCAGAAAGTGCTTTACTGGTTCTTCTTCCAGCAGGGGATAAGCTACATCACATCATTTTAAGGGCCAAAGTACTTCTGACATTCCCAAACCCCTTAGCATTTTACAGTGAGTAAAACTCAATTTGTCTCATTAATCTAGCATCGAATTCCCACAGCCACCTGTGACCTTTCTATATCCATCTATATCTATATCTATATAGTATATCTATATACTTATGGTAAAAGTACCTACACACTCTGAAAGCCTATTGTTTCCGGGACATCAAAATAGGTAAATTCATACCTGATATGCCCAGCGGCTTCATTGGAATTGTATCAAAGATGAGGCTCCCTCTTCCCCATGCACATAGCATTATCAGTCCCATGGAAAAGCTTAGAGGAAGAAGGAGCCTACAAGCTCATTGTGGCATCCTAGAGTATTGCGCAAAGCTATGACGAGAGGTGGCATTTGCAGCCATACCACTCACACAAGGTCCATGTAAGCGGACTGTTTTGCCCTTCTTTCTAACCCAAATTCTTCCTGTGACAGAACTGATTTGAGCAGTGAGCACAATAATGGAGATACTGGAAATACCAGTCCTGGCTTAACTCTGCTGAATCCTACAGTCCAACAATGAGCAGCAATCTTTGCTCCTGTCTTGTGCAACCCTAATTGCCTGATCATCAGGAAATGAAACGTTTAACACAGTCCCATGCAAACACTAAACTCATCCTCTCTTCATAGGCTTTGAGGAGTTACAAACAAATCACATCCTTTTAGTTTCAATAACTGTCATCTACCTGCAACTCTACTTTCCTCTGGCAGAGGAACTACGATGCTACTCAAGCTCCACGTGTAACACTGCCTCATGGAAATCACAGTTTTATTTCTAGGCATTTACCAGATTCAGAAAGGAATTATTTTATGTAAACTTCTAACACTGATCTTAACCCTTCCCCTCTCCCTGGCAGAGTGCTCCTGCCATCTTACAAACCACATTTTCCACACTAAGCATCAGAAGCATGAAGTTTCACCCTAAGTTTTTGGGCCATTCCGGATTGATCAGTGAACCACTTCAGTGGGTTCTCCACCTCCCACATCCTGATCAGAAAACTAACCTGGAGCTTTCCTTGTAGGAGTGAAGTCAATATTAGAAAACTAAACTGTTGGGTTTTCAGAACAGACTGCTGGGGGGAGGCTGCTGCCTCTGACCCCATCTTTCTATTTCTTCTCACCTACATTTCTATTTCCAGATGTTTGTTTTAAAAATTAAGTTAGTGCTCTTCAAAATGTGACAGACTGGTTGTACAGAAGGGAAATTTTTCCGTTTAGAGAAGGTTCACCTGCCAAGGCTTATCACCATAGAAGCAGAGAAGACATATCCATGCTGCTGATTAATTGCAATGCAAAATGTCAAGGGTAAAGTATTTCAGCCCACACCATCCCTCCAGGCATCAGTTTGGGTTGCTTTGGTTGGATTTCTCGTTTTGGTTTGTTTTTCTCTCAGGAAATCCTCAGAATTTGGGGCTGTTCAGGCTGGAGAAGAGAAGCTGCGTGGAGACCTCAGAGCAGCTTCCAGTGTCTGAAGGGGGCTACAAGGATGCTGGAGAGGGACTCTTCATCAGGGACTGTAGTGACAGGACAAGGGGTGATGGGTTCAAACTGAAACAGGGCAAGTTGAGGTTAGATCTAAGGCAGAAGTTCTTCCCGTGAGGGTACTGAGGCACTGGCACAGGGTGCCCAGAGAAGCTGTGGCTGCCCCATCCCTGGCAGTGTTCAAGGTCAGGCTGGAGAGGGCTTGGAGCAAGCTGCTCTAGTGTGAGGTGTCCCTGCCCATGGCAGGGGGTTGGAGCTGGATGATCTTAAGGTCCTTTCCAATACAAAGCATTCTATGATTCTATGTTTAGGTTGGTGTTCCCGTATCAGGATCCAGACTTGCACTTCTACCTTAAAACTGCCTAACTAGTTCAGCTATAGCTGTCTGACAGCTTGTGAAGGGTCTTTATCATCACGTGAATACAACACAAGGCTCTTACTAGAAATTAGGTATTGGAACCATTCTCCTGTGATTTTTGAGCCAAGAGGTTCCATTTGAACTACATGATCACTTTCCAAGCTCTGGGGTAACTTCCTGAAGGATCTTATTAATAAGTAGAATACTTGCATAAGACTCATTATACAAACCTAAGTTTGAGCAGCATTTTTCCCTCACACAATCAGAGAAGACAAACTCCCTTTCCTTTTCAATTATTCACCAGTCAATCAAGTCCAGACACAGTAGTATGTCTATAAGATCAACTTGTTCTGTGGGCACAAAATCTCTCATGACCTTTACAAGCCCTTGTCTGGAATGTCTTGTGGATACAGATGTTTCCAGAGTCCATTTCTTCACCTTTGTTCACCAAGAATAAGACAGGATTTTTGCAGAATCAAAGCCTGCTAACTCTAAATGTGTTTATTTGGGCTTCTTTCCTTAAGGACACAGTATTCTAGTGAACAAGCTCATAAACTTTTAAAGAGAGCTGGATGTGGATGGAGCATCCACTGCATCACTGTGTGTCACATTGAAGGTTCTCAGATGAACAGCAGATTTACTGCTCGAAGGCTCTAAGCAGAGCTCTCCAGTCTCCATTACTGCAAACTCAGTTGTGTGCCAAGAATATGCAGTTGTCCCCAAAATAGAAAAAAATAATAAATCTTTAAGCCTTCATGCACTCATATAGGATCCTAAACATTTATTAAAGTACACCTTACACCACCTCTCATCTACCTACAGGAGTTTGAGTAAGCAAAGAGTGCGGCCCAAGACCAATCTCATGCAAAGTCTTAATGTCAGAAGATCTGCAGCTTGTAAGAATGTCTGCTTCTAATTGGCCTTGATGAAATTGGTACCCATATTTCCAATCGCCTATGCTGAGCAAATATCTGCAAAACCTCCTTCATTTATTAGTAAAAGGTGAAGTAAGATCAACTGAGCTATACACTAGCCACCTGCAACATTAAGGTACATCTTTCATGTTTCATGTCATCCGCTGCTAAAGGAAATGAAGATTTCACAAAAAGAGTTTATTCCCTTAAAAAGAAAACCAAATTAACAAAGATGCCCTTATGCAAAACATGGGAAAATGGAATAATGCTCATTTTAATAAATACACTCAGCTAATCCATTTAAACCAAAGTTATATGTTAGTTTCCAGCAGTATCCCACAAGAATAAGCTTGAACATGTTAAGATGTAAATAACAGGTGGGTTTGGGTTTTGCTCACCAGAGGTAGCTTGGCATTCATTCACTGACTTCAATTTCCAGTTATTCACTGCCATTGCACACCAAAGGAAACACTCTATCAAACAGGTCGGATATAAAGCAGTCTAGAAAATCAAAACCACTGACAGTCCATATAGACAGAAAACAAACTGGCCCCTGCAACAAGAGCTAAATAGTGTATAATCTTAAAACTGAAAAAGAGAGTTTCGCTGTGAGGACCTTGCAAGAGTTGGAAGAAAACTTCTAAGAGTCATGGTATCACCTGCACTGAGCTCAGAAATTATCCTGCTGTATCTTTCAGCAGTATTCCCATCTGCTCTACAAATACACATTACCATTAGTTTCTTACGCAACTATGATCATGCCAAGGTTAAGCATGTGTTACACACGGAATGTAGAAGGTGCCCTTGCATATATATACACACATACATAGAGATGTTTACACTCTGGTATATGTTAACTCCTGTACAGATATATTGCTCTTACTTGATGGGAGTGACTTCCAGTAACCAACAGTTAACAAAGTGTCATGTGAATAAGTAGGTAAGTTCAGTCTCTGTTCAGAACTACTCTTTTGTTCTCAGACATCCATCATGTCATAAGTACGGAGTCAAATGGACAACTTACCTTAGCAGTTGAAGCACGGGGCCTATAGGGATGCTGGGGAGGGACTCTTCATTAGGGACTGTAGTGACAGGACAAGGGGTAATGGGTTAAAACTTAGGGGAAGTTTAGATTGGATATAAGGCAGAAGTTCTTTACTGTGAGGGTGGTGAGGCACTGGAATGGGCTGCCCAGGGAGGTTGTGAATGCTCCATCCCTGGCAGTGTTCAAGGCCAGGTTGGATGAGGCTTGGGTGAGATGGTTTAGTGTGAGGTGTCCCTGCCCATGGCAGGGGGGTTGGAACTGGATGATCTTAAGGTCCTTTCCAACCCTAACTATTCTATGATTCATTCAATTTTCAACACTAGGTTCAGCACTGCCTCTTTATTAAAAACACATCCATCCTTCCTTCACCCACAATGTCAACAACCGAGATGCTGCTGAGTGATACTGACGGGGATGAGAAGCGACAAAATGACCTACTAGGTTATATTTCAGCACTAAGAATAACAAAAGACATTTCTATACGTAACAGGATATGATGCTAAATATGTCCCTGGGTAGTGGTGAGAAACAGCTGTTCTGTACTACTAAGTACCTTCATTTGGAGATCTGCTGTCCATCTTCAAAGCTCATTTGGAAAGGAGTTGAACAGTGATTTAAGGAGCTATCACAGATGTCAACATCCAGGCCCTTTCTAATTCTTCCAATGATGATGGGGAGTCACTTTGGCTCTGAAGGATGAGAAGAAATAGATTTGTGGAGGAGTCTACTGAAGTCAGTAGACCTGCAACAGGTAATAGCAATTGAGATACCATTTGTTCCTTTCCACATCCCCACTGAAATTTCTTCCCAGTTTTCAGACTCTTCCTATTTTCTTCTTCTTAAGCATGGATTTTCCCACAGGAAAGCAGGAAGAACTAACATCTCGACTAAAGGCAAACAAGAGACCAGACTAAACAGTCCATGGAAGCAGAGAAAGAAGCACTTCACAAGATGAAAGGAGAGAACAGTTCCTCTCCTTTTCACATTGCCCACACCAGGTTTCCTTTTAATTGAGGTGAGAGGCCAGCTCTATAATTGTAATTGTCTGCTGTGTATGTTTAACGTCTGTCTGTGCCATAACAATCAATACCAGTTAACTTTTTTTGCCTTTTTCCCCTTCATGTGGCAAGTACTGTTTCTTTCCATCTGGTGTCATGGTCTCTATTACCTTTGTTGACACCTCAGTTTGTGAGGGAGTCTCTCCTCAATATTATGTTAATCATTATAGAAGGCAAATACACTGTGCTAATCCCTAAAAGACAGGTAAATTAAACACCACTGTGTACCTGGCTATAGCCCTGAACCTGAAATGACAGAGCTATTTCGCCTGAGTGCCATGGCACTGATACTAACCAGCTGTTCCGTTATTTGAATGTCCAGCAAACAAAACTGGACATTATATCCTGGCACCTGAATGCCTGAGATATGGACAGCTGCACTAAATGGTTGCTGGTAGACCATCTGCAAGACATGTCACTATAAACTGATTTAGAGCTAATGGAAGCTAAAATTCTCTAGAGACATAGAGTAAGTTAGACTCACGAGCCGAGATTTTCCTCCTTAACTACTGCACTTACACCAAAGATTGGCAAGAAAAACCCAACACAGATGTTCCCCAGTTTTGATTAGTGCTTGGCAATTACAGAAGTTCCAAATCTGCCTTTGGTAAAAGGCCATGAGAACTCCAGGTCTTTGCCTAAGTGTTTGCATGTGATCCCAACAGACCTTTCACTCTAACCAGGCCTTCTCCTGGCTAGCTCTCACGAGGAGAAATAAGCTGAAACACTGAAACAACAGACTGAAAGTAGTCTGAATTCTTATTATTAGGTTTTGTGTTTGGAAATTGCAGTTATGTTGTTAAGTGTGTATGGTAGCAGGATATTTCATATTCTGAAGAATATGAGACAAATTGTCCTGGACATTTCTTATCCTCACTGAAATAAACAGTACCTGAATAAAACTATATTTCTGTTGAGCTTGACACTAGTCTAAACTCTGCAGTCTTGTAATCAATATAGTTCTACTGAAGTCAATAATATTTTATTACACCAGAGATACAATTGGCTTTCAGGCTTTTTTCCTCCCCTTTTGGCATCAAAACAAGCTAGCTGATAAATTCAAGCTACATAACAGTAGTCAACCATAAAACATGTATCATTCAAAGATGGCTTAGTGCAGCATCCTCATCATTTTGGGATGGTTATTCTATACACAAAGTCAAGTTGTTTGCCAGACCAGAAGAATCTCTTGGTGTCTGTTGCCAGGGAGGCGCAGGAGAGAGCTGCACCCTGAGCAGAGGAGAGTTAGGAGCCCGAGGTGACACCAAAGCAGACAATAGGAAGCGGCCTCTGTAATGGGTGGGAACCTAGCTGAGAGCTGATTCCCTCTTGTGACTGAGGGACATAAGAGAGTAAGTTTTTATCACAGTGTATTCAGTAGAGTATACATGTGTATGTTCATACCCATTTCCTGATTACATGACTCTCAGCATCGGCTGCAACAGGGCTTCCCAGCCTGAAGAGTGGGCCTGGATGATGATTCACTGGTGACTGGTGATGTATTGCTTAATCTCTGTTCTCTCTATGCAGTAATGATTTGATGCACTGCTAATTTTCCTCTGTACTTTACTAATACATATATATCCGATTTGTTTTACTGTACTTTTTTATTATATATACCCAATCCATGTTAGCGTGTTATATAGCTAGCATGTGATCATTTTAAGTACCCTGCCTGCCAGCAGAACAGCCTTGCCAAACAGAATTGTGTAGTCCCATGGCACCTGAAGTAGAGCAGGAGCTCAATGCTGCTGATGCTAACCTGGTAAAGCAACTGAGCCTGTGGTTGTCAGACAAATCCATAGCAAAAAGGCATGTTGAGGTCAAGCTGGAAACTACAGTTACAGATCAGGGTTCATCAATAAGATACATGGCTGGGCACAGGCATAGGCAGGATATAGCTGAAGCCTTTCCCTTAGCTTGTGCCTGATTGACCTGACAGAGGAAACAAGGGAGCCCTGAACAGCTCTTGCACACCTTTTCCCAGGAGTGTGATTCAAGGTGACACAGCTGTACTTCGGTATTTGTGCTTTTCACAGGATGAAAGTACTGCAGTGTTAAAAAGCCCTCCTCAAGGTAGACCTTGCTGAACAAAACCCAAGAAGTCTGACACAGAATCACAGAGTCATTAGTGTTGGAAGGGCCCTCTGTAGATCACCCAGTCTAACCCCCTGCCAAGGCAGGGCCACTCAGAGCAGGTCACACAGGAACGTGTCAAGGAGGGTTTGAATGCCTACAGAGAGGGAGACTCCACACCCCGCTGTGCAGCCTGTTCAGTGCTCTGACACCCTCAGTGTGAAGAAGTTCTTCCTCATGCTGAGGTGAGACTTGTTGTGTGTTAGTTTATGGCCATTGCTCCTCAACCTGTCGCTGGGCATCAATGTAAAGAGTCTGGCACCATCCTCCTGGCACCCACCTTTGAGATACTGGTCTGCATTCATGAGACCCCCTCTCAGCCTGCTCTTCTCTGGACTAAACAGGCCCAGCTCCTCATAAGAGAGATGCTCCAGAACTCTGATCAGCCCTGTGGTCCTCGAAATATATTTCCAAACAACGGAGTTTGAAGAAGCTTAAGACAAGGCATTTAGGTTCCTAAATATTTATTCGAATCAAAGCTCTGAACCATGACAGGTAAAAGCAATCAAGAACATAAAAGACATTAAAAAACAACAACAAAAACCAAACCAAACCAAGCCCAAACAAACAAACAAACAAAGTCAGTGGGTAAAATATGAAGGCTATATGACACTCTGTAGTTATCTCTGACAGCATAATAGTGTTCCAGGGATATAACAGATACAGCAAGTATTTCTCCAGAACATTAATTCTTGGCTATACTAGCTCAAAGATAAAATGATTTGATATCGATAGCTAGATAAACTTACAGCCTTTTCCTCCCCTGTCACAAACACCACATATCTTCCTTACAGGACCATCCTTAACAGCCTCATCCTTTCAAGTACCACTTTTGGAAAGAGATTGCCATAAAGCTGAAATATAGCCTGTGTTATCCACAACTCCTGCTCCTGATGTTAGTGTTCACGGGAACCAGCCAAAGAGCACAGTAACAGAAGTCCATAAAGATGAGAACATATACTTTTTTCTGTTCTGGCTGCCCTATTAAAACCTTAGCTGTTTGAATTTGTGTGGTTACAGATTGTTTTCCTATGTTAGGTGAATAGGATGACACAGTTCCTTTAACATACTTCTTCATCCTCACACAAAACTAGCTGGACACGTTAGCTCACCTGGTGGCATTCTTCAGGAAGTGTGCCTGCGGAGGAAAGATTTTCCCTAAAATGCCAAGTTCAAAACAGATCTTCAGTAGCTCTTCTCTATAGTGAAATATAGAATCATAGAACAGTTTGGGTTGGAAAGGACCTTAAGATCACCCAGTTCCAACCCCCTGCCATGGGCAGGGACACCTCACACTAAACCATCTCACCCAAGCCTCGTCCAACCTGGCCTTGAACACTGCCAGGGATGGAGCATTCACAACCTCCCTGGGCAACCCATTCCAGTGCCTCACCACCCTAACAGGAAAGAACTTCTTCCTTATATCCAATCTAAACTTCCCCTGTTTAAGTTTGAACCCATTACCCCTTGTCCTATCACTACATTCCCTAATGAAGAGTCCCTCCCCAGCATCCTTACAGGCCCTTGGTGTAACCCTTTATTAAATGCTAAGCTAGAAACACACACTGACAAAACCACAGTGACTCTCCCACATTTGATGTCAATATCCATACGCTGCAACTAAAGTAGGAAAAAGTCTGATGAGAAAGTATCAAAGTATTTACATTCATTACATTCACCACCACCAGAAACTGCAATTTCAAAGTTGCTGGACAGACTTCAGTAAGAGAAACAAAACCAGGAATAGCCAGTTCGGGAATGAGGGAGCTCTGTAGCGGCCTCTTTTACATACCAAGTCATAACCCCTCAGAAATAAAATGTAATGGCACAGGTTGTATCAGCAAATTGTGACTCTAAGAGGAAATGGAATTTACTCATTAATTATCTTGATCATTATCTATGCATTTTTTTATATATATAATAAGAAGCATCTATGAAAGTGAGCACCATTAATAAAGGAAACCTACAAGGAACTTGGAGAGGGACTTTTGACAAGGGCCTGTAGAGACAGGACAAGGGGGAATGGCTTTAACTTGCCAGAGGGGAGGCTGAGATGAGCTCTTAGGCAGAAGTTCTTCCTTGTGAGAGTGCTGAGGCGCTGGCACAGGGTGCCCAGAGAAGCTGTGGCTGCCCCATCCCTGGCAGTGTTCAAGGTCAGGTTGGACACAGGGGCTTGGAGCAACCTGGTCTAGGGGAAGGTGTCCCTGCCCATGGCAGGGGGTTGGATGAGCTTTAGGGTCCCTTCCAACCCAAACCATTCTATGATTAGGCTATGTGAGGTCCATGCACAGTAGATTGCTGCCCCTGCACCCCTAGGAGCACATCACTGCTCAGGCTCCAAGACAGAAATGGTCTAAAGCAGGTGGCCTCACATGCAGTGTGCTAACAGCAGCATTGGCTTTCACTTAGGTCAGGCTTAAAGAAGCACAAGAAACTCCTGAGGTTAAAGATTTATTTCAGGCTGCTTATATGAACTGGCTTCCTTAGGAAGAAACCCGCCGGAGCGTTTCTCCCAAGGTGTTTGCCTCAGGACTGGTCTCTGGAGGCTGCTGCCCAAATTCTGCATTCACACAGAAATGCCCTGTGGATGACTGCTGAGGAGCTCTTTAGCTTCAGTCTAGTGCCAAGCCTGCTGCTGCAACCACCAACTCCCACTGCAGACTCCTGGCCACCCAAAATTGACAATTTCAAAGTATTAAACATAAAATCTCGGTGTTACAAAATTGCTTCAGAGAGAATTGTCATCAACTCAATGGGAGCTATTGAGGGCAGAGAGCCATTCTAGTCACCCTAGAGACTTCTGCAGGAGACTGTGGTCTATAGAGTTAATTCATCACACAGAAAGTAAGGGGGTAATTAAGATGTCTCAAAGAGCAGTGGAGAAAGGGAAGATTTGGGCCTGGCTACAATTCCAGATCTGTGTCCCGACACACCAATGTTATTATCTGTCCTCTCATTACTTAACTCTTACCAAATGCTAAACTTCCCAGCCTTTCTTTGCTGGTAACTTATCATTACTGGCAACTGGCCACAAGGTTATAAATACCCAGTGGCAGCGCTCCATGCTGCTCTCAGAAAAATACTCCTTAAAAAACAATAGTGAAACACTATTAAATGCCTTCCTTTGTGTATTTGTCATGAATTCCAGTGACACTTCATGGTCAGAGGCATTGTTAGATGGCACAGGGACTATCACAGACATCCATAGAAATACTGCCCTAAGACATCTGATGATCATCAATTATTACACCATCTACAATAAGTCATTTTTACTGGAAGACATTAAGAGTTCATCGATCTCTCCCATTCCTGTCTGAATCCAAATAATGATGTCTTCCTTGATTTAGTAAAAAGAACTAACAGTTCTTCTAAATCACTGTGAACCTCAGTAGCTCATCACTGAGATATCTGGGGATTTTGATTTCTAGGTGGAGGTTTCACTTTTCCATTGAGAGAGATTCTTCTATACCCAGTTACGTACTGTACGCAGAGCCTACCTGCAAATGAATTATTGGCAGTCTATTAATTAATTCATTCACAGAATTAAATGAAGAGGCTGATGACGTGAGATCACTAAGCTATCCCAAAAGAGATTTTCATCAATTACTTTACGCATAGCTCTTGGTGAAGCATAGATCTTATCAGGAGAATACCATCTGTGATTTCATAAGCTTCTCCCACAAGAGTGAAGTTCAATTATCTAAAGAGACCATGATCTAAATAGCCAAGAAAGAACATTAAAATCCCTCTTCCCTGACCAATAGACTGGACATGCACAGAGAAGCAATGAAGAATATGAAGAACTTGCTGTCTGCAAGGGAAGAAATTCCTGACGAAGCACTACCTTACTAAAGATTCAGCACTAAATAGCTTTCACTGGAAAAAGAAGGAACAGAGTCAACAAGAGAATATTTCAAGAGTTAAAACCAGTTTGTGAACAGGGCTGTATAGAACTAACTTTTTAAAGTGCAGCTGTAATCAGGGCTGCTCACCTCCTCATGGGCACACAAGGGCATGAAAACAGCAGAGACGGTCCAAGGTGGAAAGTCACATATCCCAGGCATAAGGCCAGAGTGTATCTATATCCTGGGGGCAATGGCAAGAATTTCCCATGGCAAGCTTTTCACATGGGTAAAAAAAGGCATCACCCTGTTATTCAAACAAATCTTTAGACAAAAATTCATTTTTCTCAAAATTACATTCTCTATTTCAATTTAAGAAAAGAAGTTTTGTTTTTTTTTTCATGATCAATCTCAAAAATATTATCCAAGTGGTTATCATACTTAAAAATAAGCTTTTCTGTCGTATAATTGGAAATTTATAAGAAGAAAAAAGGCCAAACCCTTGAATGTCAGTAATTTTTACTACTACTTTTGAGGCCTTTCAAACAGTCCCGTTCTTTAGTGGAATAGGACACAGAAAAAGATGTCAAATACCCCTCTTCTCACCTCACCAACTTTCCGAGTATCTCTCTTTCCAAAATGGGAAAGGACTAGAATCTATGCTAAACAGAAGTACACTGCTACATCAGCTTAACAGCTTGCAGCTAAAATAAAGGCCGGCCATAGACAGCAAATTCAGTTCTCACAGAAGGTCAAGAAGACCTGAGAAAGAGAAGATAGAAATGAACCACCACCAGTAATAATGACCAGTGAATGCCTCAGGTTTGGGTAACCAATACTCATTGCCATGTGCTTCTGGAAAGAAAAATCCCCAGAGGCAATAGGACAGATAACAGAGGCCAGACAACTCTAAGTCACCTCATGCAAAACCATGGTTACCACCAGAACCCAGAGAACAAGGGTCATAAACCCAACTCTAGGATCCATACTACTGTTTCACAGTACCTCCACCCATTGCATTGTATATATTACTGTATATACATGCACATAGATTTACAATTAGTAGGTACAAATCTGGACACAGAAATTGCAGCCCTTCAAAGAAGGACAGGAGGAAAATAAAACTTCCTCCAAACATTTTCTTCAACATGTCATGTTTTACAAATTAGCATTTTGAGAATAAGCCACAAAATGTATCTTGATTTTGAAGGGCTTATTTATCGCTGATGTGGCCTTTCATATGGAAATCACACAGATTTCCTTCCCTTGTACAAACCCCATGTTCAGTTTATATGAAAATCTAGATCTGCACACCGCTAAGAAATCTGCACACCCCAATGCACTTCCAAACTCATTCGGAAGTACAACCTCAACTCTGGTGATTTAACCACTGACACACTGCCCACCTATGCAAACACACCCAGCTGTGGCAAACCTTCATCGCCTGCTCTTCCAGCATCTCCGCATGCTGTTTAGACAGAAGTTCACTCAACGTGGTTGCTATAAACCAGCAGTACAAAGCTGATGGGTTTGGTGTTTTTCCTAAACAACATCTGGGCTTCCCAAACTTTTTGGCTTTCCACATATTGGGAAGATAAAATACTGATCTAACAGTCCTGTTAACTGGAAAGAGCCCAGAATCACCCAAAACATGCACTTCTGTGACAAAAATTAGCAACACATCAGAACAAATGAGCATCAGCCATGCCAAACTCCACAGACTTCACATTTGCTCAGCACCTACCTTTGGACAAGTACCTACTGTAACATCCTCCTCCAGGGCAGCACCAAACAACTGGGAACAAAGGATGTTGCTTCTAAACATTCACATTATTGTTCAGTTGAGAAACACAGTGCATACATCAGAATAATCCCTGGGTTTCATTTCCACATGTGCATGGAAACCACAACACAGTTCTCAAAGGAGTTAGCATGTTCTTCTTTTCCTATGAACATTCCTATCAGAGATTTCTGGCACTTGAATATTTGCAAATGTTTAGAGTCTGGAACTGACATATGAACACATCTGGGAGAAAGATCAGCACAAGGATATTCACATGGGAACAGTTATAAATCTATTTCTGCCAATTAATGTCCTCTCCAAACAGAGTAATAGGAAATGACCAGGGGAACCAGATCCAGGCACAGGAAACAATTTAAGGAGTAGTCAGCTTTGACTTAATTTAGGTGTTGACTTTCTCTTTCCCCAGTAGCATCAGGGAGCAGCAAGTGCCAGGGAAATGGAGCCAGGAGTTAATGGCAATCCCAGTGCATGACATGCTCTTTACCATCTGGGTCTGATGACACCAGGCAGACCATGACTGGTAAAAGGGCCCTTCAGTAGCCCCAGAAAGTGATTAATGAGGAGCAAGCTTCAAGCAGGGGCTCTGGTCCGGAGCAAAAGAAGATAGGGCCAGAGATAAGGCTTCAAGATACATCCAAGGGGTTCATCCAAGAGACAACCTACCTGCAGTACATGGCAAAGGTCCAGCCAGGAGGCAGACAAACCTACAGCATAGCTTGGGAATGGACCAAAGGCCCAAGGCTGAGCTTAAATTAGGCATCAGTGGGTGTGGGTGGAAGCCCTGGGTGAGGTTGCTCAGAGCCAGTAGAGTCTGTTAGTGCTTTGAGGGCCCTAACAAGACCTGGGCAATGTCTTTTTGTTTAAGGACGTTCCTCTGTACCAATCATCCATGCAACAGCAGATGAGCTTCATCTTACTTTAGGGGTCATACTCATTTGCCCAGGAATAGGAATCCAGAAGGAAGATGTAAAGAAAAGAGAAAAAAATGGAGTGAGAAGAGAATTTCCTCAGACTGAGAAGGAAGAACAGGAAAAACTATGCAGAGTTCCTTATACATGAAAGATGAACTTCTCACTTCACACCTCACTCAGCACCAGTGAACTGCCCTTGCCACTGTCTCCAGGAACCTGACTCCAGCCGATGCTGATGTAGCTAGAAATCACATCCAGCCAAGCGAATTGTCCAAGTTTTTCCATAAAGCATCATCCCCACAGCATGGAACTGGCACTTGCCTCAGCACTGTTCAGCGCTTCAGGTCTTACTGTAAAGCTTATGCATACAATTTTCATGTCTGTATTTGTAATTCTGCCCTGTGTAACACTTCGAAGGCACTGCCACACTTAGAAATTAGGGCACTATCCATGTATTTTTGCCAAGGACATCTGAAATTTTACAAGCTACTTATTCTTTCAGAAGTGTCTGACTCTTTCATTTATCCCCTACCTGAAATCACAATCATCCCAAGGTGTGTAATCATTCCTGCAGCAACCAACTGATTTCATAGATTATTCTTTCTGTTGAGGAATAAGCAGGAGATGATGAAACCTGCAGGGAAAAAAAAAAAAAAGCATCCTTGAAAACCTTCCCCCATTCCAGCTAAAAAACAGAACAGCAGGAAAACTATACATGTAACCAGTTCCAAACTCATTCTGACAAACAAGTAGACAGATGATAGTCCTAATTCAGCAAAGTACTGCAGTATCTAGACAATATGATGATCATATAATTACAGAATCACAGAATGGTTTGGGTTGGAAAGGATCTTGAGATCATTCAGTTCCAACCCCCTGCAATGAGCAGGGACACCTCACACTAGACCATGTCACCCAAGACTCTGTCCAGCCTGGCCTTGAACACTGCCAGGGATGGGGCATTCACCATTTCCTTGGGCAACCTGTGTCAGCACCTCACCACCTCAGGGCAACCTGTGACAGTGCCTCAGGGAAGAACTTCTGCCTTAGATCTAACCTGAACTTCCCCTGTTCCAGTTTGAACCCATCACCCCTTGTCCTATTGCTACAGTCCCTGATGAAGAGTCCCTCTCCAGCATCCTTGTAGCCCCCTTCAGACACTGGAAGCTGCTCTGAGGTCTCCACGCAGCTTCTCTTCTCCAGGCTGCAGCCCCAGTGTTCTCAGCCTGTCTCCATATGGGAGGTGCTCCAGCTCCTGAGCATCCTCATGGCCTCCTCTGGACTTGCTCCAACAGCTCCATGTCCTTCTTATGTTGAAGACACCAGAACTGCACACAGTGCTGCAAGTGGGGTTTCACGACAGCAGAGTAGAGGGGCAGGATTACCTCCTTCCACCTGCTGGTTACGCTCCTTTCAATGTATGTCTCTCTGAAGTCAGTACTGAGCTACGCTGTCCCCTCTACTTTTCTGAATTTCCTTGACCAAAAGACTCCTTCCTACATGGCAGATACATCAGGAGAGCTAAGTAGGCTTCATGGGTACCACCAACTAGTGCATGTCACCCACAAGTGCAAAGCTAGCACAACTCCAATGTAGCACTGCCATCCCTCACAGCAGCTCAGGCTAGTCCTAACATCTCCAGAATGCCATTAAATGCATCACCCTATGGGAATAAAATTGGAGCATAACCCCCTCTACATATGGGTATCAGGTAGCGGAGGTTCCTGAGATGCAGTTTCTTCCCACATTACCTCCCTTCTCTTGTCCTCCTGATTCCCAGAGGAAGATATCACATGCTTATTAGATACAATCCTGCTCATTGCACTGACTCAATCAGAAATCATAGGGTGCTACAAAGCACCCTATGAGCAGGTGCTTCAGAGTGGCAGCCTAACACAGCAGCTCTTAATCTTATATGTGCCACAGCCACTCTCACACAAGGTCAATTGCACCTATGATCAATTCACACAAGCAGAACCCTCAGCTGCCACCTTACACAGCCTTGCAAATGCACAGGCTGCACAAAACTATTGGTAATTAGTTTGTCAAGCAAATGGTAGGGAAGAACAACACTGATAATTTATACCATAGATATTCAAATGAAACATCTTCCCTGAGTAATTTGATGTCAGAAAGAAGAACAGCAGCAAAGCAGAACAAAGCTTCCCACCAGCTCTTTCTTGAAGGGACATTACTCTAATGTGTTATGAGACAAATTCAGACACAGTAAAAAACACATGTTTTTTTTCACTGAACTCCTCTGGCCAGATTTTGGCATTAAAAATGGTTCTGAGATTATTCATGCATGTCCTATATACAGAGACTCTGGGATGACCAAGGATGCTAGAGTTCAGCCAGAAAAGACCTGTATGGAAAACACTGTATGTTATCCCAAAAGGGAAGATAAAGATCAACTACTGGAAATATATGTTACATTTTAGTTCTTTGCAAAAAAAAAAGAGCAGGACTGGTCAGCCTACAACCTTCTTATTTTTCTCCTCACTCTACCACCCTTAGTACTGTCAGAGGTATTGGGACCCTCATCATCTGTTACCAGCAGCTCTCTCCACTATAGACCTAGCTGGTTGTAGTTGTTATTGTTACTTTTGTGTGTGTGAAACAGAATTTCACTTCTAAAATTGCTGCTTGGGTGATACTTCAGTGTTTTGCCAGAGTGTCTTGGATAGTGAACTTCAGGCAAATCAAAAGTGGGATTCCCTGGCTATGCAATGGGCTTCATAGTCACTAACCTGGGACACACCATAAGTTAGAGTGACCTAAGCCTTGGAAATGCCTGTGGTCCTGCCATAGTACTGTGTGTGAAATCCCCAGAAGCTTCAATCTCAGCTGGCGCAGCACCTCATCTCTGCTGAAGCAAGTTTGTGAGCCTTGGTGAGAACTGCAGGATTTCTGATCTTGGGTAGAAATCCATCTCAAAACCTGGTGTTCCAGGGTGCCACCCTGCAAAAGGAGTTCCTCAAGACTTCCACCAGTATCTGTCAGACGTCTGGGCTAGCTGACTTAAAGGAACTAACATTTCTCAGACCAGAATCCCACAGTGTTGCTTGGTTTCCATTGCCTTCAAAGCTCTCACCTTAGCAGTCAAGCAGGAGGTGAGAAGAAGGAATTTTTCCTTATGGCAGAAGTTGGGTAAAGCATTTCAAACCTCGCTGCCAATAGATTATTTTATAATATAAAGGATGAGAAGCATATCTTTAGATATGTCCACAGCGGATGACTGGGCAAACTGCACCTCTGTACAAAAAGAAGAAAAGAAGAGTTAATTCTGAGCAAAAAGAAGAGTTAATTGATGGTAGAGAAGAGCTGCTTCATTTTCTGTGAGTATTTATCGATAGTTAGGATACTACATTCAAATGAAATAGGCCTTCTCAGCATCAAGATGATCCATTTTCCTGGCTTGTGTGTTTTAGGATGATTCAGTGTGGTAAACCAGTGTATTCCCAAATGAGCACTGGCTGAGCAAGCAGTACCTAAAAAGCTCAGCTGTCAATGCCACTTTTCTCCTTTTTCCTCCATCAGGCCTCTTCTTCCTTTCTTTTTGGTGAGAATTAGGAGTGGAAGCTTGCTACTGGCTTGCTACTACTCAGTGAGCTCTTTGGGTCTTGCCATTGATAACTGTATTTCTGTGGAGATAACAAAATCCAGAAAAGGAAAAGACGAGAACCTTTCAAACGCTCCAAATAAAGCTGCTTGCAGAAATGGGCGTTTTTTATTCAACTCATACTAGTAGAGCGCGAGACAGAGATACCAGCACATGTTGGCACCGACATTTCTGGTGAAGAGTAAAACTGGACAAGACACAGGATCAGTTATTCCAACACTCCCTACAAAACCCCTAGTCTGTGTATCTGTTAAGAAACCCTGAAGAGAAGCAGGCCCTTTGGGGAATATATTAGAGAAAAGAAGGACAATTTGGAAACAGTCTGGCCACTGTTAAAACTTCTCTCTCTTTCTTTTCTATTAGGTTCTAACCAATACTAGGAGTTTTCATGTAGATATTATTTCATTCTATTTCATGTAAATACGGATTTTCAAATAATCAATACTAATTCTGTATCCTCTTTTGACTTCTTGGAGACACTTTTTTTGGCACCAGTGTTTCCCACAGGTCTTCTGTGCTCAGTAACAATAAACTCTCATCGCCATTAACACTTCTGGTGCTGACTTTCCTTAAGCTCTTCCTCTCTTACACAAGCCCAGTCTTTCCCCGTGTCCATTTTTGCTTCATTATACCTTGATTTTGTATGCCATAATTCACCCACAAACAGCAATAATTATTTTCACAACGTCATCCCTTCTAACAGAAAACTGAGATAGAAACCCTATTCTTGTCACACTTTCCCCATAGAATATTTATTGACAGTGGGTCACCTTTTTCTGCCAAAGGATAAATAAAATACTAACTATGGGCCCAGAAAGCAAGGCAAGGTCAGCTCCAGGCTGCTCTTCAGCATTTGTGCAGATTTATAACAGATGAATGTGAATTCCTGACTTAGTTTCCTATTTACTACTTTAGCGGTATCTTCTAACAATTCCAGAGGAACTGCTCAGTAGGGTAAAATTAACACTGTAACAGTGTTTAACTGGAACAAACTAATCCAGTTACCTAGTGTGACAGTCTAGAATCATAGAACCACAGAATGGTTGGGGTTGGAAAGGACCTTAAGATCATCCAGTTCCAACCCCTTGCCATGGGCAGGGACACCTCACACTAGATCATGTTGCCCAAGGCTCTGTCCAACCTGGCCTTGAACACTGCCAGGGATGGAGCATTCACTCAATGTAACCAATCTAAAAAGCACAGGATGGGTAAGAGGTAATCATGAGAAACCCAGTATTACCCTGTAACCATAAAACAGTAGACATACCTCCTTATTAAAATATTATTAAACTTTTGGCCTCTGTCTGGTGCAGGATCAGTCATCACAGGACTGAACACAAGTCATATTCCCAGCAAGTGAAAGCATGGGTATCTTTAAAAGGGAAAAAAAGTAGTAGAAAAAGTAGACTGGCTTCTACACCACAGCCTTTGTGATTGGAGAGGGGACTCGGAGGCAACAAAGCTGGCTTTGAAATCTCACCTTTTTCATTCATTTCCTGCCAATCCATGAACAAGTCACCTCCCCTCTCGCCTTGATTTCCGCATGAGTAAGCTGGAACTGATGTATGTGTAACAGGAATCTGACAATCCTGATGTGATTACCAGTTGTAAAGCTTTTCAAAAGCTCATATAGGAATGTTACAGAGGTGCTGCAGTTATACCCCTTCCCAGGTTTCTACTCACAGGGGTGTGAGGGGGAGGACCAAGCTGTTATTTGTTTAATGAAAACTGTATTTACTCACAACTTGGAATAATTATGTCCTTTCTCAAGAGAGAAAGCTTCAGTTAGTAGCTGCTGGGAAGCTTGAAAATAGTATCAGTGGCCATAAAACCCCCCACTACATATCCATTGTACTATCACCCAATTAGAAATGCAGTACAGGGACTGCCAAATTACCAGTTGGCTAATACTTCAAAATCAAGGACAAACAGCACATCACAATTCAATAAGGAAGGAGACCATGTCTACAGCACAATAATCATACCCTGACCTTCATATAGTAACTGTTTGATGGTTTTCAGCTGTAAAAATATGCTAATAGGATCAACAAACAAAGAGAAAAAAGACTTTGAAACAATGATGAATACAGATAAAATAGCTCAGTGAAGCTGAAATATTTCCACATGACAGCCAAACATGAGCTAGGAAATACTGCAATGCCTTTTCTGAATACAAAGATATATGCAAGCACTCAGCAACAGACCTTAAATGTCCTTATACAGGGGGAGAGACTGAGTATCAGTTAGATGCAAGGATTATGAGGCTGAAGCAGACAAATCTGTACTAACTCATTTATAGGCACTGAATACTTCTTTTTTCTTGACACTCTGGCCAAAAGTGTTGACTGTCCTGCTATACCTTTAAAAAAGGCTGGTCTGTGATGGAGTCTTTTCTGGTTGTCATACTTATTTGTCTGGATATTTTCATTTCACACCTTTTGCTAAAATCTGCAAAAAAAACCCAGGATCTGTCATTATTCTGTCTGAGTTTTCCCGAGTTCCTGCCTGGAGATTAACAATAAAAGCTCCCTCAGCGTTCTCTGGATTCTCCTTAAACATTGCCTGGAAATAACAAAATGCTATGTGTCCATTCTCTCTGCCCTCAAGTTATCAACCAATACTGGCGACCAGATATATCCACACAGATAACATGATATGAGAGTTTATATTTCAAGGCAAATAAGAAAGAACAAAGAAAGAAAGAGAAAGCAAAAGAGCAAAGGCACAATGGCTGTTGTGGCTCTGTGCAGATGCTGCAAATGTGTTAGTTTCATCTCATGTGAAAACCTGGCCTGTTGAGCCAATCAGCTGGGAAACTGAAGGCAGGAACCAGAAGTGTCATTGAGGTAGACTGTAAAACACAGAGGATGCCCAGAGGAGTAGAATGGAACAAGGGAAGATGTACTCTTAACATTTTTCTTTTTCACCAGAAAATCAGAGACTGGAGAGGCAATACCATTGAGTTGTACTAAAGTAACCTCCTGATCCTCCCATTCTCCTTAGACCACGCTAGCTTGTGGAGTTACTGCACAGGCAGCTACATCTTTCAGAGTATGTAATTGAAAGTTAGCAACACAAAGCTGTGGAGGTAGATCATCTTGTATTAAGTGAACTTCTAGAGAAGGATGGTGCATGGAACAATGACTTGGATGCTTAGTGTAGTGTTAGTTTAGCTACACAAACATAGGTTTGTTACCTCAAGCCACAAATCAGAGATGATGTGAAAAGTACATAAGTCTTGGAGTGGATAAAAAGCCCATGTAAGTCTCTAGCAGACAACTACTGATGTTATTTAGTCCACCTTCTGGGAACTGCACTTTTTAAGAGAACATAGGTCTCTTCTGAAAAGCTACCAGAGGTCTAGCTGGTGCTTTGGGATGTGCATTGTACTGACACAAAATAGGCTACAAGAAGCTGAAAATTACTATAGAGCTGCTGTGAACAAGATCAGATGATCAGAGGGGTCCTAACTGACACAGGGAAAAGGGGTCACGTACCTTGTGGAATCAGAAAGGCTTCAACTGTGAGGACTTCAGAAAGGGGCAATACTTCGGAGATATTTGTTCCTTCTCATTCTTGCTTGGGTCAAGTAGCTTGGGAGAGTTGAGTAGCTGGCCATGTGGAAGGCTGCTCCTATCGCAGAACAGCACGTAACAGCAATTTCTATGGTGATAGAACCTGTCACAGGCACACTGCTGTGGTCAGGAAGGAGACTATCCTTGAGAAGAAAAGAAATAAGTTAGTGAAGAAACACTTGTTCAATTATAGGAGCAAAATAATGCAGTTTTACAACTATTACTGGCATTTTTCAACCTGGTATGCAGCACAAGATCAATAGAAGCCATTGTGGGAATTGTCTTCTGTCCAACTACTGCACTAGCTACTAGAAAATATACTTCTTCATTGTCTTCTCCCTCATTATTTGTCTCACACCAGTCATTTCTGTTTCCTTCAATGTAACACAATCATGCTGCAGCTCCAAGAATGAAACTGTTCCATCAGATCATCACTGTTATGTCTCCTGCTGCAAGTATGCACTTCTGCCATCCTTTTCAAGTTGAAGCTAGACATGCTATTTAATGCTGGTGAGCTCAAAGGAAGGATGCCTCTTAGGGAAACACCCTCACAATTCATAAGCAGCACAAAACTGAAAGCCCCAGGTACGCCTATTTAAAAATGATGAAAAGAAGAAGACTGCTTAGATCAAATATTAGCGACCTCTATAATTTAGCCAAATTATGTAAATCACTGAGGGCCATTTGTAATAATTTATAATCTAGTATAGAATATTTCATATAATTGGAACACTGACAGAAAATCTACGTTTGCTTTTCTTCTCATGATTTAAATGTTCACCCTAAGAAATCATTTTAAAAACATGAACAGTTTGTCAACTGTGCAATGTTCTTCTTGTAACATGGTAAAGAGGTGACAAATACATGTAATTTAATGCTGTAGAGCATAAAAGACTGAAAGGGGAAAGTCAGATAAACCAGATTAGGTCTTTTTGTTAACAGGTTGCTTTTGCTTGTTCTTTAGGGGAGGAATACACCTATTTTCGTATTTATATGTGCTCAGTGAAGATATTCTAGGCCTAAATGTACCTCTAAGGCACTACAGCAGCAAATGCATTATTTTCAGAAGTTGGAAATTAACTCACTTGTGATTCTTACAAAGAACAAGGTGGATATGAACTTTCATTACTGCAAGGTAATCGCCAGAATGAGGGTATCATGTTTGATATTCCACAGCCTCACTTCCACTGAAGTTCAAGAAGAGCACACATCTGACCTGGCTCTGTTTTCCCAGCAAAAGAACTTTAAAGACAGACTTGTGTTCCATGAGTGACAAACCCTGAGGGAAGAAAAATTTGTTACAGATCAGAGATGTCAGAATCTGAAGCAAGCAAACATCAGATGTTTCTATACAACACAGCAAAACAACTTACCCTTTCTTGCAAAGACTTCTGGAGACCAGTAGCTGAGTGCGTGTGTCTGGCCATGCACAAGCATGCATGTATAGACACTGCAGCCGAGTCACAGGTGTGATTAGAAGCAACAAATGCACTGTTTGCCCACAGCAAATATTTTTGTTCCTCTATTCCATCCTATAGTAGCTTTCAAAAGAAAGACCTTTGTTTTTTGAGGCAAGCTTGCTGGCATGAACAACAGACTAGCCAAAACCAGTATAGATGTGCCTCGGAAAAGAAACACCTTTACTACCCGTTGTAAGCAGAGAACGCTGACCAGGCTTGTTTTGCTGGATGCATCTAACATTGCTTTAAAAGTAGAGAAAAAAAAAATCAGTAGCAGAGATCAGACGAACTGTAAAAGGGAACATTTGCTTTATGAGTTTCCCTCTCATCTGACTTTTGTTAATGACTCCTTGACTAATGTAAAGAGGAGCACATCAAACACTGCACAAACTACCTCTACGCAGCAATTTTATAGCACATAAACCTCCCATGTTCAGTTTGGCAGTCCCACCTTACTCTGCAGCTGACTGCACAGACAAACGGATGGTTTATAGGTACCAATACGTCAAGGGCTCTGATTTTTTACCATTTAACCAGAGTTTTCCCTATGAAAATGGAGTTACGGGAACCTGGTTCTTTGTTGACCAGCTGTTATGAAACCTATTTTATTTAGCCAGTCTATCCATAAGCACTCTCAGCCATTCACCTGGCCAGGGTGTTACGGAGACCAAGTGTTTGAAAGGACCTTTCCTTTCCTTAAATCCTTGGCTATTACAATAACCGTTTTATTAACTGCCTTCCTCCCTGGAGTAGGAGATGTTACAGTTTCCCCACAACTTCACAGTTGGGCATGTCACAGTTTCCAAGGTACTCTCACACTGTTGAAGTGACTGGCATTTCTTCATGCAGCAGGACTGTGTTCACATGAAGGTCCTCAGAATCAGAGAGCTTCCTTTTTCTTTTAAGGAATCAATACATTCATTAGTAAAAGGGTCCCAGGCCAAAACTCCATCCTTCAATCAGCAGCAGTGAACACAAATTGTTAACTATGTGAAGAAACAAACCAGCATCTCTGGCCTAAGGGTGTGTTGAGTTAACTGGAGTAATCTTTATTGAGATATCATGTTCCTGAGCTCTCACTGTCAGGTGGCAAAGATCAATCATCCCTGGAGACATTCAAAGCCAGGCTGGATGTGGCTCTGGACAACCTGATCTAAAGATGTCCCTGCCCACTGCAGGCGGTTGGACTGGATGAGCTTCGAAGGTCCCTTCCAACCCAAACCATTCTGTGACTCTATAAGCAAACCTAAAAAGCATGCCTTCCGCTGCACATTCAGTCTGCTTCTTCCCACAGCAAAGTGTGTGATCCGAAGCGAGGAGCTGCTGTCCCTTCCCTCTGAAACAATCCTAGAGCTCCCAAGTCTTTGATATATGCCTCATGTGGCTCTTTGCCACAGGAAAATCTCAGTCTGTGGCTCATAGACACTGAAAGTTTGGCCATCTCCACTCTTACAGAACACTAGCCTCTAAGTGTTGCTTTCCAGGCAGTAGTAGTGGAAAGAAGCCAAAGGTTGAATTGCTTCTCCGCCTGAAGTCTGTGCAGTTGAGATCTGAAGGGTTTTCCCCTTTTCTGATAAGGCAAGGATAAGGATCTATAGGCAGGCAGCAGATTCGGTTATCCGTAAGTGGTAAAAGGCATTGCAGATATGAATTTCACTCCTACACACTAGTGTCTGTCCTTGAAATAGGTGTCACTAGAAGAGGTAGAGAAATGCTTATGCATAAAAGTAGTAGATACAAAGAACACTTTCAGGACCTTGTATCCACACATCTGTGAATTCACACATAACTCCTGACCTGGGAAGAGAGTTAGGTCAGCTTTCATTGAGATGAGGCTTGTTTTGTGCTGTTTGTTTGGGTTTTGTTTAAATACAGTTGAAGCATTCAACCTTCCTAATAAGAAATAATCCTTATTAATCCTTTTTATCCTTAAGATCCCCATACTAACTCAAGTTTTAATTTGCTGAATAAGTATCATAGGGACTTTAAAACTGTTTCATTCCAACAGGTTCAATGACTGTTGTAACAGCAATGTCTTACATCTAGTACCAATATGAGCAGAAGCAGAATTTATTCTCCCAATAGAAAGGTCTTGGCAGTGAAGAAAAGCAACTTAAAATTCAGCATTGCCTGGTAATAGTCAGCCATGCAAAATAAAATGGTCTAAAACCCAAAAAGATACAAAATTCAAGTAAGAGCCTCTAATCATACAATAACAAGTCATGGAGACACCTTTCTTTCTGGTCTGAACTGGGGATCAACTTATGCTCTGGACATTTAAAGGAGAACATGCTTCCTGAGCAGTACTGTAGAAATCCTATCCAGAAAAGTTTCCACTTTGAGCTTAAAAGGAAACAAAAAGGTGTTATTTCTAAGAACATTTAATATTGGGTCTAAAGTGCAAGGAATTGGGGCAAAGAACTAGAAAACGGAGTAGGCATGTTTCCTACTGCTCTTCTACTAAACGAATTATCTCACCAGTAGTAACAGACCTCCACAGACAGAAAAAGGTACATCCACGCTCAAACTTGAGCAGCAACAAGCCAGGCAGGACTGGTCCCGAAAGATTGCAATCACAGAACCCCAATTTAACTCACTCATTTGGCTTCTTGGGCAGCTATTCTTAGCTCAGTGTCTCAGAGCAGGCTCTGCATGGCAATCACAGGGTGCTACAGCAGACACTTCTAGGGACAGCACATTGATCTTATAGCTGTACTGGTATATGGAGCAGCTAGATGAGTACCAATTCCTTACCTCTTCATTGCACTGTGATTTTTAGATACACCATAAAGTTCATGTAGGAAGCCACATAGGGAATCGTGGCAGGGGAGTTGGAAGCAGATGATCTTAAGTTCCTTTCCAGCCCAAACTAGTCTGTGATTCTGTGATTCTATGGTCTTAAATCAAAGCCACGTGTCTTTGAACTTTCTTTGTGCACAGTGTGGATTTCATGCCTGTTGATCCCATGTGAAAGCTGATCTTCAGCTGTCTAGATGTTCTCCTGTCATGCTGCCTGTCCTTTATACCTTGACTGCACAAGTCTTGGTTATGGAAAGAATTTGGAATGTTTGGCAAAATCCCAATAATTGACAAGGGGTTGGAGGACAAAATTAATTTCTACAGAAACATCCAGGATGTGCTTCATTAATCCAACTCAAAAAAAAACCCCAAAACCTTGGCAGGGAATGTAATCTCTTAACTGTGAGCACTGGGCTTACAGTAACTGGGCTTGATGCTCTGAATTTCATTTCATTGCCTTCAACCAACTCATTCGCTTCAATTATTCAACAGTACTACAGCAGAAGGGAGGTAAACATCAAAAAGGTGAAAATGAACTCAGGTTTTAAAACTGAACTTAATTCATTAGAAACCATTACTTGCAATGCATAGAAATTAAAAGCACCCAGGAGATGGTGCTTTAAATGGTGTCGTTGCCTCCAGCAACAGGATAGAACTGTTCTCTGTTACACAGACCCAATACTGAAGTTTTCAACTGTTAGACTTTTCAGTCCTAAAAGAAAACCTGGTTCCTCAAACTAAATATTAATAAATAATACACCCTAAGACATTTATGCTGCGAAATCATAATATCAGTAAAAAATAGGAGTAAAAAGGAAAGTTAGGTGGGCCTTGGGCAACATGGTCTAGTGTGAGATGCCCTTGCCCACGGCAGGGGGTTGGAACTGGATGAGCTTAAGGTCCTTTCCAACCCCAACCACTCTACGATTCTATGCTTCTCTGATTCCATAAACCAAGAGGTCAGCTAGTCAATTCCAAATTCCACCCAGCAAGTCTACAGCTATATTCTTACAGCAGAGATTCGTGTAACTCACTTTTAAACATCTTCAGTGATGGAAATTTCACAATATTCATAGCTACTCCTTCACTCTCCTTGAGTTTGTGCTTATGTCTATCCTCAGTCTGCCTTTCTGCAATTCCAGTCTATACTTCTTTTTGCTCAGCATGGGGATGATTATTACCTTCCTCTCAGAAGCAGCCTTTAAGGATGTGAAGACCATTGGGATGTCTTCTTTAGCCTGAATAGCCCCACTTCCTTCAGCCCCTAAATGGCAGTGAATGTGAACATTCAAATTTCAGGAGCACTGAAGAAGATAGAAAGACTTTAACCTTTGCACTGTATCTCATACATAGAATTTAGTCTGGGTTTTCACTTTTTCTGTAATTATTAAATAGAATATAGTGAAGAGGATTTCTCCATTATAAAAACAGGGGTGGAAAGTGTATTTGCACAAAGAGTTTATAATGCTGCCCTTGGTTTTTGAGAGGAAGCTGTTAACAGTAAAATAAACAACTGTGTATTCAGAGCTGCAAGCCAGACTTCACATTCCTCCAAGAGATTTCCCTTGTGCAGTCTTTTAGCTTCACGGAATACAAGTTCATAAACATTTTCTTGTTCTAATCAGAGCCGTGGGAAGCCACAGGCCTCCCATGTTCTTTTGTATATCAAAGACATAAGGTTTGAGTCTCATTACACTGGTTAGGAACGACACGGTCTTATGAACAGGCAGAAGTATTTGTATATTGTGTACCAGAAATACACTTTTGTCTTGCTTACTTAAAGGTAAGACACTTCAGAGTTCATAAGCAGTGCCTGTTACATCGTGTATTTTCTTTGCTTCTTTCACTTCTCTCTGTTCTATTCAGATTTAAGCAAGGGAAAAAATACACGTTCTTAGTGATACCCTTGCAAATCCCTTCTGGTAGGAGAATTTACTTAACGTTTTGGGGAGGCACACTTAAAACTACTGAGGGAATGGGGAACCCCATGTAGTAAGACTCACACAGTTCCTTCTGTTATACGTCTCCAGGAGATCAACTGATACCAGAGGAACTGTGCTTTGTGTAAATGTATGCAGTATGGATGGGCTGATATTTTAGTTTCTTTTCAATTCACTCCTGGAAAGAATTTTGATTACTATTCTAAGAGGATACTGTGCTCTCTAACTGTTCTGTACGTAGCGCCTCCTGGCAGTGCAATCCTCCAGCATCTATGTGCCTCAGTTCAGAGCTTCCTCTTCCCTAGAAAGAGTGACCAATAGCCCACAGCTTAAACAGGAGAAAACAAAGAAACAAAACAACTTTCAGGGACAATGGGAGCAGAAATAATGGCTCTTCAGGGAAGTAGCAATACTATCTGCCAAGGGTTTAAAGAAAAGGGAATGGAAATTAAGTTATCCAATAGACAAAACAGCCAAGTCAAATAACACTGACATCGCAATGCCTGTATCATCCTTTTGCACTGTTCCACTGATGCAACTCCATAGCAGTGTCACTCACGTACAGAATAAATCTGGAGCCATTATAAACCATAGGTCAATCCCAGAATGCTGCGTCTGTCTCATGGTTGTGGAGATGGATGGTAACTCAATTAGAAATGCATAATGACACGTGCCAATGGGATCTCTCCCTTTCTTATGTTCTTAACCAGAAATCATTTATCTAACTTCCAAACCAGCATTTACTTACAATTTCCCCCAAATATCTAAAACCGTTTATGGCATTATCAAAACTTGGTGTCTGTAATAGAATGAATTCAGTAAAATATAGATTACCAATAGAATATTATTAACAGCTTAGACAGATCAAACAATATTAAGCTTTCCAATACGTCAGCAAACGATGTTTCCAGGAAACTAAAATCAAACCAGCAGGGCGTAGATTTAGCTATTCTTTGCTTCACAAGGTGATAATGAAAGGAAAAAAATAAAGAAATGTCTTGAAAGTAATTTTGTTAGGCCATTACTGACAGGAGGTGAAGAAAGTGTTATGAAATCTATCAGAAATGAACAACCTAGCAATCAACGAGTGATAGTTGTTTGAAAAAGAGTAACTAAGGAACAGAGCTATGTGTCAAAAGAGGAAGACAAGCAAATAGAATATGGCACTGTATGAAAAGAACAAAATCCACTGCAGCCATGATTTTAGAACAACATAGTTAAACCAAACCAGCTCCTTAACTGGCTTAGTAACGGACAGCAAACACAAGAGATGCTGCAAACTTGACTTGGACAATTCCGTCTGGGTGCAAGTACAAAAGCTATACTTGCTATTCTTATGTATGTTCATAGAGTTAAGAAAGCTTCTTTGACTCTCCAGTTGCTTATTCTCAGGATGAAAGAACCAAGATGTATTTGCAGTCTAATAGTTAAGTTGCACATACAGAGTTAGGAAACAGATAAAACTCTGTATTTACTTTTACCTTTCCAAGGTCAACAGATGACGAAATAAAGAATAAACTCTCTTTTTCTTTTCCTTCTCCCACCCAGTAACTTTCAACATATGGAAATAATGTTAGTCTGCACTGTTGGAAACTGTTGCCTCCCCTCACTTACAAAAATTGTCTTAACAGAGAAGGTAGCTTAGCTGGATGTACTTTTGGATGCACAAAAGCTGGACGGACCTTTTGCCATACTGTTCCTAGGTAAAGCTACTTTATTTTTTTAAAACCTACTTCATACAGATAAGGAAATTACAATTTCAATCTCTAAAGTATGGCAAAGTTTTATAGAACTATAAAGCAGGTGATCACAGAGGCAAAGTCCTTTCTAAGAGGAAGTGTTTCCAGCCAGCTGATAAAATTCTAATCTCCAGTTCACTAGCTGGAAGTCATTGCTACAAATCAGGTAAGTCCAAAAGAGCAAACATGGAAAGAGAGATATGAAATACTTTGAATATGAATATGAAATATCCTTGAATACCCTGAAAAATAAACTATCAAGAATTTCTCTGTTTAACATTAAAACTCAGAACTGAGAGGCAAGAGAAAAGGAGAAAAAAAACCAAAAAGCTATGTGTAAAGAGGAGAAGAAATACCCCACTTTGATCTTTGTGGCCACTCAAGTCCTCTCTACAAAGATACTGACTTCTGGTGAAAGATGCTGAATTCCTATGGCCACAGCAATGAAAACATACAAAGAGAAAATGACTGAAGAGTTAATACTACAGGTATAGAGAAAACATTACATTGTTTTTTCACCCCTTCTCACAATGCTGAAAGAAGAACTGGATGCTGACTTTAACAAAATCCTTCTGGAGAGTAAATTTATATTGCCAGCAACCCTGAATACAGGACTGAAAACCACTAAATGTAATCTAAGTGTGGCCATGTGTTCTTCATGTCTGGTTGCAGTGATGATGTCCTGCATTTCTCAAGGTATGACTGGGTTTCCAATGATTCTCGCACAAGTGAGAATCTACTGGAGGAATCTACTGCAACTACACTAGCCCAAAGTACAACGAATGGAAGAGAGCTTAACACTAGATGGCAATATGCCTTTGCAAGTTATTTCTCTGAGGTGCCTGTAGATAGAGGCAAATATTTTCCCAACTATTATACTATTTCTCAGTTCTTGTGGAGGTTTAGGCATACAGGTTTTATTTGGTTTGCATGAAAACTAACTTCCATGCTATTGCATTTTTCTCGCGGTTTGGCTTAAATCAAGTTCAGATGATATTCCGATCTAGAGCTGGCCCAACAGAAGGGATTCACTGTTTAGCTGAAAGTAAACTATGAATTATTCACTGTTCAGTGTGTGTGGAAAACATGTGCAGAATTACATGATGAACACTGACCAATTCTATCATGCTTGGTGAAATGTACATCAAAAGAAAGCTGAATTTGTGGGCTACCACCTTGCATCTACTGATACAAATCAGACCATGAAACTAAACATTTATCTCTTAAACTCAGGGCTCCTTTGGGTAACATTTTCCCCCACTACCTGAAGCATTAATCCTGGTTATTTATTCTGGGCTCCTGCCTAAGCATGTAGGCTCTACTGAAATCCAAGTCAGTTATGAAGGCAGAATATCCTGGATTATACTCCAGTTGTCCAAGGCACTTTGGCTGGTTTACCTGTGCTTAGTGCAGTGCTTTCACAAATTCCTTGGAAAGCCCAACATGTTCTAAATCGAACCTATAAACCCACACTTTTTAAAACTAAACCTGCATTATAATTATCAACTAAGTGGCTAATGAATGGTTGGTTGGTTGTTTCCAAAAATGATCAGTATCTGAAGGTAACATTAATCTGTCTCAGCAGCAGCAGCAGCTCAGAAAGGCCTTGGCCAATACCTGCATACCTCCCTTCTACTGGCACTTCTTTTTATATGAAGATGGGTCCCTGAAGCTATTACCACTTTCACACACAACTTATTCTCCCACCAACTCAGCAAGAGATCCCAAAACAAAACAGCAGGTTAACTGCCAGTACCATTTTGCCTATACATCATTTTAGCTATTGCCCTCTGGATAGTCTGTCCCACATTTCTGCAAAAGGCACTTTTACACCTTTTGTACTTTTTATGGATGTGTCTGAAGACAAATACGGACAACACAGGAATTATAGTAGGTAAGGGAGTGGGACATCTTTTCAGGCTGCTTTGTAGAGGCAGATCAAAATACCTTACAGAACAAGCCCAATGCCACTTCTAAATTCAGTGGAAGTCTGCAAAACATCTCAATTTCTATCACCATGGTACACGATATTTATTTTAGTCTAATTTAATGTGAGAGAAACTGGATATATGGCCTAAAGCAAAAACACAGTTGCTTCTAACAACCGTATTGACAGTCAACGAAAACTTCACTGATAAAGGTCACACTGGAAATGCCAAGAGAGCTTTGAAGTAATGCCACCGTGAAGCCTAGTTAGTATTAACAAGCGCAGTGCAGTGGCATAAAACCAAAGTCTTCCATTGCAACAGTTCTGACAGTTTCGTTCAGAAAATATTTAAATCAATCACCAGCTTCTCAAAACACACTTGATCAAAAACGATCTGCAATGTGCCATGAAAGGATGCTCACGTCCTAGCAGAAAATGCTTCACTGATCAAAATGAACAAGAGCAGAAATGACCAGAAAAGCCAAGAATCCAAAGAGACTGAAGGATGATAACAGCACAGAATGGAAAGAAGGATGGAGGGGATGCTAGTTCTGAAGTAAGCAGCTCATTTACTAATTCTTCACTCTTAATTGAGGATTTAAGTACCAAAAACTAAACTACATGGGTAGATGATGCTCATTACCAGCAAGATTCAATATTTATCAGCAATCGCTGGCTTGTGCTTGACCTCAGCTTGGGTTTGTATAAAGGACTTTTTGTTTCATTCCAATAGAAATAAAAACATTATCAAAAGAACATTTCTTGCCTCCCACATATTTGCATTTCAAATTTTGCAGCATTGTGTTAGGGCATGATCAGAAATCATTCCAGCTGAGCAGAACAATTGCTTTAATCGTAGTTATTGTAGCCTACCTCAAAGTTAAATATAATTATTAAAGTCTGAAGAAAGCAGCAACCCAAACCCCTCAGGTATCCTAATGTGCACATGGACAATAGCTTGATGCTTGATTACACACAGGGAGGTTGTTGTTTGGACTTATGTCAGCACCTGGATGAAACACTTCAGCTTTATGCCCAAGCTAGACAGCTGTGATGATGGCTGGCGGGAGGAAAATGTTCCTTTCCTCTAATACAAGAACTGTCTCACCTCATGCTGTCAAATTTAACATGACCCTCTCAGTCCCACACAACTCCTTAGTAAGTCTAAATGACTGCCTAGTGTCAGTGGTCTAAAGGCCTTTGTCTCCTACCAATTTGCTATAAACTTTAAGTGTTCCCTGCAGTGGCAGTCTGGTTATGTGGTACAACCATCCATCATACCCAAAACAAGGTTGCTGGAATGCATCCACAGAAAAAAGAATACAGGGCTTTTACACTGCCCAAAATTCAGGTTTGTGACTCACTGGTAGCCTAAGACAATCACCACCACTCTGGAATAATGTCTGCTAAATCCCTGTGTTCTGATATTATAGTAATCATCTGTTAAGACACAACTACCAAGCTGCATGTTAATCTGGAACTCCTCCATGTCAGTCTTGCTTGGAGTCATTATTTCATGATGACAAAGGTGAATCACATGGGACTGGAGAGAAAGCGCTCACGTTTGAGAAGAGGGAGCTTTGCAGTCCAGCAAAACTCCACATGAAGACTGGATCTAGAATTTGATCTCTTTTTGTATCATCACTGGGAGCCAGCTTTTTAATAATGCTTTTTTGTCAGAACAGGGGGAGGAAATTGATAGTAACATCCTCCTTTTCCTGTATATTTAAGCCCCTGTAAGCCAGTGCTACTCCATAGAAGATAAAGAGCTAATCCAACCCATATCAAATGAGGATGTGGAGCAGCAAATACATATATCCAAAACACAGCCAAAAAAATGCAGAAGATCAGAAGGTGCTGAGAAAAACATCAGTGCAAGAACAGCTGTGTAACCCTCAAGGGAAATCTATTTAGAACAAGTTCACCAGCGTCTGTGCAGTTACTTTATATTTGCATTAGTGTAATGAAGAAGAAGCTGGTTACTGTGCAAAACAAGTACTTTATTTCAGATGGACATCAGAAAGGCAATTGCCCAAAATACTGAATGGCCTAAGAACAACCACAGCCCTACTCCTTCCAAGCGACAGCAAGAACTTCATGCTCAGCTTTTTAGGGCCCTTGTTACCCCTGCAGATTCCTCTATTTGCAGGGTGCAGATGCTCCATTTTGTTCATCCTTCTGGCAAGTCTCAACCCAGCTCCTCAGGACAGCTGAACATGCCTCTCACTCGGTCTTAAAATGAACTGAAAGAATATTGCATGCTAGCACTGAAATCATTAACAGAAAGCGTGTATCTGATTGGGGCAGAATGCTTTTTGAGGTGGGGGTAATGTGTCCCTGAGGCACAGGCATGGTGACACAACATGCCTTTGTTTTCCTAACATAAAGGACCAAAGAAGTCTACGTTAAGCATTAGCCAAACAGAGGCAGCTGATACCTATCTATTTAGATACTAAGCAAGTGACTTGGAAATGTTCTGTTCTGTCTGTTAGTTCACCACACCTGAATGAATGATACCCTCACTTTTCTTTATTGTTTAATCCCAGTGTGCAAGCAAGAGACCAACAGGTACACTGTAAACCAAAGGAAACAGTTGACTCTATTCAGGGACAGGCACAGCCCTGATCTGACTGGGGCTGAGAAAAGAAGACATGAAAAAGGCATGGAAGTGGACATGAACATCAAAACTGCAAAAGCCACAGAGTCATGATTTCAACACCACAGGCTGGAATGAGTACCCCACTAAGGGACATTTCAGCAAGGGGAATGGAGGGGAGGCAGGGTTGAAGTCCTCCTATACCTACCTCCTTCTCCCCTCACTAATTCTACACTGCAGTCTTCTCCTAACATTCTTTTATCAGCATATCTTCAACTGATTCTGATCCTCCTCCACTGTCAATGAAGTAGCATCTCAAGCCACAAGGCCAATCCTACACTGTGTTTGAATACCAAGCAGATTTCACTTTACACTTACAAGCTGGGGAAGGGGGCTTTCTCCAAGCATCACAGCTTGGAGAAGATTCTCCATATTGCATTTTTGAGGTAGAGGGCTAAGTTTTGTCCATTGGATTACTAAGCTTTTAAACACAATAACAGCACTACCATGAAACTACTTTAAAGCACTGAAGGACTGTTAATGAAAACTTACAATCCCTAAACAATGTCAAAGGACCAGCAGCATTTCTTAGGACACCGACTTCTCAGATAGCACAATACAGGATGCAATACAAAGCTGTACTTTTACTTGTTTGAAAATAGCATGTTTATCACAATCTCATAAATATTTCACCAAGTTTATTGGTAAGATAAAGGCATATGATCTACACCTCATGTATTTTCCTTTGTACTCCCAAGGCAGTGAGGGAGGTTCATTTATTGCCTTTATCATTACCTCCTCCTCTTCCACCTTCCACTGTTGTTTTAACACAGGCTGCAGGCATATTAAAGAATCAGTTACCTCGACTTTGAAAGTAGCTGTAGTTTTCACACCTCTCACCACATGCAATGAGGGATTTCTGCAGGTATGAGTTAGCTGCCAAGAAAGCTCCATCTTCTGCTCTCTAGAGTTTTAGTCTCAGGAACACCGGTACATGGCACAGCACTGTTTCATTCTCCCTCTGTGACCTTCAAAAGAAGTAGAGTTAACCAACTTGATTTACTTTAAAATAACTCCAGCCTTTTATGTATCTCTTGCCACAGAACTAGCAGCACCAAGATCAAATCAAAGGAAGTAAGTATCAGATTTTACACTAATATTTTGCATCACCAAAGTAAGAGTAATTTCACCTTTCTTGTTAATCTCACAGAAAGGGTGAGGCAGAGGCTGCTTGGAAAGCTTCAAGTTGTACCTTTCAGCTCCTGTTGTAAATCTGCTGTCACTACTAGACATACCTACGGTATCAGAAGAACCCAAATGGAGCCTTGTGATTCTGAGAAATCACTTCTTTTCCCTCAGCCATACAAGTTGGTCTCATTAAAAACTTAGCCTTGCAGAGCAGTGTCTTTCAGGAGCAGCATCTGGTGTCACATCCTGTAGAAACAGCACAACACCATAGTCTCTTCAAAGAGGCTTTTGAAGTATGACAGCCAGTGGAGGCAGGAGAACGTACCGGGTGTGAATAGCTTTAATCAGTTGACTCATATCTCCCCCAGGTCCCTCGGTTTTTAATTTCTCTCTCAATAAATGTGGGCAGCTCCCCATATCTTCTATTTCTGCATGAGTGTGTTAGACTTGTCAGGCACAAAAGCAGAAATGACAGATGCACCACCTCGCACCAGCAACGTCTGACCTCTGAATCTTTCATAGAGGAATCTCTTTAGCTCTGACAGATGGGAAAGATCTGGCATTGTTACTCTGGGGAAGTGATCCCTCTAGAGAAGCCTATATCTAATAATTATGAAGAGAAGGTTTGTTATTTGTGCTTGAGCTCTCTTGTGATTGTATAACCTTTTTGGGTAGCAACATGCCTTTTCTTTTTCAGTCATTTCTTCTGAATTCTGAAACACAGAGAGCTTTTGATCACTAAGAATCATCCTCAATTTTTACATATTAACAGGGCTTTCATTAACACATGAATGTGACTGAACATAGACCAATAAGCTTGTAGCATCAATCCTGTCTCTTGCAACACCTGAGCTAGACTTTTTTCTTCACTTAAGGTCTATCAAGGAAATGGCAGAAAGAACTCGATTTGTGCATTCTGTAACAATGTTTGCAGCAAGAGACATTATGAAACTACAACATGTACCTAACTATGAAATTCTGGGGGATAGTTCTAGAGACATAGTCAATCAATTTCATCCATGTACCTTTATTTTCCTGCCCTGACTTTAGGCTTAACCCTGCTCCTGTGCAACAAAACCTTCTGCTGTTTATTCTTTCTACAGACCACAGAAACCCAGGGAAAAATCCAGGGACCCTTTATAAAAGAACACTTGTCAGCACTGCTCCTTCTAGCTTTCTAGCACAATGTGTTCAGAGAAGACTCTCCTGGCACTAGGAAGGAGGATGGTTTACTAGTTCTTTTGCATACAGCAAGAGACAGCATATCTGCAGCATTTTCACTTTTGGGAAGGCTGACTGACCCATCCTAAATCCTAGGTTAAACAGTAGAAGGCAACTTCTAGTTCTTTACGTTCACCTGCCTTGCAAGTGCAAGGGGTAGGAATTAGAGGGCTCAGAGATTCCATGGCATGCTATACAAAGGACACAGAAATGGAATACAATTGCAAAATACACTTTTCATTTCACATATTCCCTGAAAAGCACTAACCCAAGAAGGGAAAGAAGAGAGAAGGGAAGCTCACAGCCCACTTTCAGACTTCACTGAGCACAACTGGCTCCTCCCCTCTTAGATGCATACGTACTGTATCACCACATCCAGGGACCTTAGTGTGCAAAGCAGCTGAAAGCTACCATCAGGATGAGAGCGAGGCAGCTGGTGTGTGGAATCTGGAGTCTGTGTTTCACGTTCTGCCTTTTCTGCATCTTTCTTCACCAAACGACAGCTAAAAGAAAACTGAAGTTTGTGTCTGTAGTAAGTAGATAGCTCACGGGCAAATAGAACTTGTCAAAACCTGTCACTTCCTGCTCTTCTTGTACCTCTGGGGGGGGGGCTTTCTGAATATTTGGTTCCTGCACATTCAAAATTCACTACTGCACTGTACAAAAAAATCCTCCGTTTTCAATCAGATTCTATCATTTTGTCTCTTGTGCAGTCCTACATGAACTTCCCTTTCTGGATTGACAAAGAGAGCTTTTTTTTATAGCACTGAGAGGGGAATTACACAGGATTCCTTTTTGAGTTGTACAAGAGGATTGCATAACTAAATATCAACTGTGCAAACCCCCTCATTGCCTTGGAAGGGTTTCCACTTTTCCGGTGGTTTCAATGGATTACCATGCAAACCAAATTTCACTCGCTGAAACCCAAACAAGGGCACAGTGGCACTGAATGAACAACACAGAGTCAGTGCTGGGAAACTGATGCTACTTGCAATGATTGTGCTGTACCATTTGTTTGCAAGAAGCCTGATTCTTGTTCTGAATGTCACACCAGCTTGCAAATCACTTCCATGCTCTTTGTGCTGCAGGTTTCCATTTTAGCTCTCTCTACATTGATTAAGAAGTAAAAAAACAAACCCATCTGGTGGTAAGATTTTAAAACGACAATCCACGTATCTACAGGAATTCTGCTGGGCAAGGCAAGGATTTGGTACAGGAATGAAAAATCTCCAAGTATCTTTATAGGCTGATCTGTATCTGAAGTGAAATTCCAGAACAGGTTCAATATTTTCAGACTAACAGTTTAGTCTGCTATTTAGATTAGATGACACTTTTATCACCTCTGAATGCTGAAAAAGTCAACAAGTAGTTTTTTAAGGCTAAGTTCTGACCAGAAAGTGTTTCACAGCAGCCAGGCACAGAAAATGTAGCTAGAGAAGTAGCTGGGTGTTTTTCCTTAGGGATTCCCAGTTAGTTCTATCAACATATTTCTGGAAAATTACTTACATGCTTCTGTTTGTTTCCTGTTTATTTAATGTTTTGGCCTATAGTTCCCTAAATATCTAAAATATATTTAAAATATATTAAGATATATCATGGGTTTTATATGCAAAATATAAATATATATGCAATATATTAAGATATATCATGGGGGGTTTATAGGCATGGTTTTTAACATGCAAAAAAAAAGATGTTGAGCTGCTTGCTTTTCAAAAGGTAGGAAGAAAAGAGTTACATTTGTCTAACTAAATCAAACAGGTATTATAGCTATCCAGACCCAAGAAAAGCACCATGAATATATTTAGCATCTGTCAGATACAGTACTCACTGTCATTGCATTCCTTGTGACTGCACTAATTACATTCATCACAAAGGATCCCATTAAAGCAAAGGGAATTCCATGTGTTTTCCAGGTATTTCGCCATGGTGACCATACCCCACAGGAGTTTTTTCCAACTGATAAGCACAGAGAAGCTGGAAGGCAGCAAGGATGTGGACAGCTTACCAAGGTGCGTTTGCTTACCTGGGCCAATACACTGAACTATTGGAATGTGGTCTGTTGATACTTGGCTCTTGGAATTTTGTTTTCACTTGGAAAAAGCCCATATTAAATTGCCATATACAGATCTCCAAAAGGACAGCCAAAGAACTTACTAAAAGGCTACAGCTATGAGCAGTCACTGATTTTAAATGGCATTGAGTCAGTGTGTTCCAGTCCAAGAGCAACATGTGTTGACCTGTTCTATTGCAGACTAGGGTCTTTGGGAAGGAGCCAGGCACTGGTGACCATCACAGCTCACCTGAGGCCAAACACATCAGTAGGATAAGGTGGTGGAAGTGCTCATAAACCATCCTCAGTCTCTGCTGAGCACTTCCTAGCTCACAAACTACTAAGATCAGTAATAGCTGAATCTTCTCTCATGTTATGCCAGGGGAAGTTTAAAGCCATAGCTTTAGAGCTCAGCTATTTTAGTGGTGGAATACGGCAGAGCTGAGCTCGCAAACAAGCATCAGCAGATGGTAGTAACTAGCAGCAGCAAAGGCAACTCCAGAGGCCAACTGCAGAAACTGTGTCTTTGCATTAACTGTAAGTAACTGCCTCCTCTTGTGAATGGAGCCAAGGGTGAACTCCTGTACTATCAGACTCGAAGGGAATACGTGGGCACTACATGCTTTGAACCCTACTTCTGCTCACTCCCACCGGTAGCACTCACTGTGTCTGTGCTTCATTCCCCCAGGATATGTTGTTTGGATGGAAAAATCCACTAGTTATTTGCCTAGGATTCTGGGAACCAGGCAGTCTAGCCGAAGAAGTGCCAGAAGTCTGGATGTCCCAGATAAATGGGTATTATGCATGTGTAGGCAGACTGAAGTGTGTGTCGCAGGCTGCTCTAGAATAAGTTCACTCACACACCTTATGTCCAGCACAGTGGCGTATGTTTCTCTCTCCTAGAGGAACTAGTCATTTGCCAGGTCTCCAACAACCCAAACAGAACAAACTGCATGAGGGGTTCCTCTTCATCAACATTCTTAGGAGGCCAAACTGATCTTCAGTGCAAGGACAGGCCTGTTTCCTCTCACATCACCTCCCATGAAGAAACAGGAGTAACAGACCAGCTTCTTGTGCCCTAATTCAGCTGTGACTCACTCATTCCACAGACACACTATGCAAGTTCAGCACTACATGCCAGCTTGCTCCAAGGCATGGAAGGTTTCAGTACTCAGGTGTCAGGATTTAACAACAGACATATAAGGCAAGTTGGGGCAGAAACCTATGCCAAGCATATGCCCTAGGAAAATGGATGCACAATTCCAGCGACAGAAAGAGGTGAGCACATACACACAGAAGTGGGCCGTGTCTGACACTCTGGATAAAGCCCTGAGTAACTTAGTCTGACCTCATAGCTGACTCTGCTTTGAGCAGGAGGTTGGACTAGAGACTTCCTGAGGTCCCTTTCAACTTGAACTATCCTATGATCCTATGACTTAGAAAAGAACTTCAGGAAGCAATGAGTAATCACTGTACTTGAGATTCCAGTGCAGAGTAATGATTATTTCAGCAAAGTTGAATATGTTTCAATTTAGGTCAGGAAACCAAGTACAAGTAAAAAGATGACAATACGGAGGCCAGTACAGGGCTATTGCATGTGATTTTCATGTCATGTTTTTACAAAATTATGCTGGTAAGTTGGAAAATGTTCAGCAAAGAGCTACTAAAATGCTGAGTCTGGAAACCCCATTTTGCTATGAGAGTAGAGAATTGTCATCTATTTAGCTCAACACAAAGATTAAGTGACTTGATTCCACCTTATTATTATCTTACTAGGAATAAGATCTGTGATGGTATAGAATATGTCATTCCAAAGCCTAACAGGATCCAGTGGTTAAAGATAGGGACATTGTTAGGCAAGAACCAAGAATCATACATTTTAGGCTGTTGATATAATTACCCATTGCACAAAATACCTGAAAGCTTGGAGGGCTTTTACGTGAAGTCTTCTATTTAAGATTTTCAATCTTCTTGAGAAATAAGATCTTGCTCAAGCTACAGCTGTGGCCTCCATAGGGAACTGCTGGCAATACTTTCTGTGATTCACATCCTGGACACATCTTCATGGACAGGTGGTTCCACTATGCAGACGGTGTTGAGACATCTATAAGCCTGCGTTAAGTCCCCCTGCCCCTCAGCCAGTCTTACTAGTTTGGGTAAGCATGCCTTCCACAGAGCAAAATGGAAAGCTGCATCAGGAAGGCATATCTTTCATTATCTGATACTGCAGACACAGCAACTTTACTGCTTTTTTCACCTGTCTTCTGTCCTCCTTCACTTTAGAAAGGAAAAAGGTCTCCCTCAGAATAATATGAAAAATCATCTCAATTTGTGGTTGTAGAAGAAGATGCATAATGCACTTCTGGAGCCTCTTACACTGTTTTGTTACTTCCACAGCTTGGCATACAGCAACAGTACGAGCTTGGCCAGTACATGCGGAGGAGATACTCTTATTTCCTGAGTGTTGCATACAAGCAGTGTGAGGCAAGTACTGTATCTGGGAGGAAGGATGTTTTTCATGGATATTAATGGAACTTCCTGAACGTATGAGAATCTGAAGCTGATGGTGGTCAAGAAAACGTAATATCCATTGAATCCAATGTCGTTCCAAAGTATTTCTGAAACTGTGGCTCAACTTTTACTCAGGCTGCTGGTTAACTCAAAAACACCATGTGAAAGCTTTTTAGGCTGTATATCAGGTTCAGATGCCTCAGTGTTTCCTGGCTCAGAGGATACTGGATATCTCCAATGCTATACTTCCATATGGAGTGCAGATACAGCTGAGTATTCATTTAGGGTCCAGCAGTCCAGTGCATACACATTGTGCCAAAGCCTACATGTTCAAATGGAGCGAGTCCTACTGCTTTTCACTAGGACTTCTAAGGGAAATGCTACCATGTTGCAGGTTCCTTGTCCAACAAGGTTTTATTCCAAGGCCTTGTTCCAGCTTCACTCCTTCTCCCTCCTTCTTCCTTATCATTTCTTTCACTCCACTCCACTTTAATGACAGCTTTCTCAGCGTAGTACCTGTCCCTTCCTTTCCTACCAAGAGAAAAAACCCAAAACAAAACAGGAAAAATGACCTTCAACAACTTCTATTATTTTTTCCTTGCTTCAGATTTATGTTCAAAGCACTGATTGTGATTACACACTTACGAGTGCTCAGGCAAGTCTTGCCGGGCTGTACCCACCAACACAGGACCAGATTTGGAACCCTGGAATCCTTTGGCAGCCAATTCCAGTCCACACGGTGCCACTGTCACATGATAGGGTGAGTAAAAACTTGCAGGGGCAGGGGCATTTGCTTGCCTTTAATCATTAGTAAAATGCCTAGGATATGAGCTGAAGGGGCAGGACAAAGGGCATGGTAAAGGCAATGAAAAGTACATAACGTTACAGGCATTGTGCAGAAAGGCCAAAGAAGCAGAGTAGAAATATTGAGAGTTTCTACAGTGACCTGGAGTTAACACAGAATGAAGAAAAGCAGAAGTCCTAGGTACAGAGAAAAAGAATTAACCTATAATGTGAATAAACACTGACAGAAGTAGATTTATCACAAACGTGACTTTCTTTGTGGGAGAACAGAAGCACTGTTCTCACTAGTACTTCAACGTTTCTTAATCCACAGTCAACCACAAAAAGACAAAACCATTATTTTGGGACTCTCATTGCTGTGAGAATTGAGTCAGAGGACTGTTTTTCATGCACTTGGAAGGTCAGCACCTGCACTTTGAGGGCTGGTAGAAAAAGTAAAAGGGAAAAGGAAGGAGGACTCAGAGCTTTAAGAGCATAAGTTCACAGGGCAATGTATTTATTCATCTCTCTTCCTCAACTCCTCACCTTGGAGCTATAAGAAACTGTGGATAGCAGCTCTGTAACTGCATAAAGTCGTCCTAGAGCAGAAAGCTAGGCAGCTGAGTGGAGCTGGAGTTTCCCATTTGTGGAAAACCCATGGTAAAAAGCTAGGAAAGATGAGGAGTGTACAAAGTAAGTCCCAGTTTGAGAGAGGAGGTTTGCACATGTGATCCAAGATAAATTGTGTGGGCTTATAAGTCTAGCAAACTCAGCCTGTGATGGTAAGTGAATCATTTTAAATAGGCCATGAAGCAATGGTTCTCACCTTGGGGTGATGAAAGCATGAAGACAGAGGATATGGAGACACATGTCTTCCTGTTCATCCACACAGCTGGCATAGAGTCAGGAGCTCCTTCTGACACTGGTACAGATGGTGGTACCCCAGCAGACACTCCAGCATACATGTGGCCGATATCAACACCTCTAGCAAACTCAGCAAACAGGTGCTGCACCTTAGTCACATCTAGGGGAGCAAGTAAGTTTATTCAAACAAATCCTAAAGTCGTGAATACATACATGTTTTTCACACTTTGTTCAACTATATTTATCTTTACTACATACACAGGCTACGTTTGAGACCACATATATCCATATATAACCAAAACAACTATCTCACATTGATTTGTAGTCATGCCTGTCCATGAACCTCTGGGTTTTATTCAGAAATAATTTCCTACTTTCTGGAATAGGTAAATTCTATTTCTAAAAAGACTGAGGAACTGCTGGGAAGCTTTCCAAGCCAATTATCCCTTCAGGGCTCTCAAGTTCTTTCTGAAGTTCTTTTAACTGTGGAACTATATAGAACTGGAAAAAGGGCAAAAAGTGTATTATAGAAGAACAGTGAGAGTATCCCAGTGTCAAATTTTGTTTTAACTTTTGTTTAAATTGTAACATTAAAAGCTTCAAACAAGAATAAACTCAGTTTAGCTGAGATAAATGAATTAACAAAGTCTGAAGTAATCCCAGTCGCATGTAACCTTTAACCTTCATATGTCCTGAATTAAAGAAAGACAAAACTGAGTTACAGAAACTTCACGAGTTTCCACAATTTAGCTGAACTAAATGAAGCTGTGGTAAGGCCACTAAATACAGCTGAGTATGCACAAAGACTCCTATTGCAGTCCAGCCGCTCTGGGTAATTTGTTAGTAAAAGGTGACGATGTGTTTAAATGAGGATGGAACACAAGGAGTGAAATCATCCCTGGGGAAGCCAAGCACAAAGCAGTTCACGAGGGCTTGTGCTAGCATTCTGTCAAGGAACAAATGTCATCTTGTGTAAATGAACCCTTTAACTTTGAACTACTGCAGCTGTTACTCCTCTGAACATTCAAAGCTTAGTTTGTAAGTAGTCATCAGTATGACTCTTACAGTCCTCAAGATGAATATCCTTGAAAACGACATTCCCAAATTATTTTTCAGCTTGTCTCAACTAGTGCAGCCAATCGTAACAACAACCCTGCAAGGGCACACTGGACTGCAGAACAAGAAGCACCTTGCCTAACTAGTGTTCTGCAATTTTTGTTTCAGTTGCTCTACTTCCCTTTCTCACACTGTCCAAAATACAACGAGATTCTGAGAGAAACCTTTGCAACAAGGGATTTCCAAAGGCAACTCAAGCAGTACAGGGTAAAGTATTTTCAGTTCTGGAAATCAAATGTACCATTTCTGTCAACATTGTCTAACAGGTAGGTTTAAATAATGGCAGTCAATAAGTGCTCCTTCAGATCTCTGATCTTCACACTGAGTGTAGACAGCATACCAAAAACCTATTACAACATTCTGGATCCATCTGGACCGGGCTCTTCTCATCAGTTTAAAATTGCAAGTCATGGCAAGGAGAAACTACTGACTACCTTGCAACAAAAGAGTCCGTGTACCTTCCAGGAGAGCAGACAAAACAAAAACTCTGATCAAATCAGTGCCAATACCTCGCTCTGTTTACTCCAAAGTAAAGCAACTCCTCTGACGTCTCTGTCTCTATAACTCTGTTCAGATTCCTCTTTCACCACAAAATGCTCGCAGCTCGATACTCCAGATTTTCTGTTAACAGCCTCAGTGCTCTCCTCAAGTACCTGTTCATGTTTCACACCCAAAGTCTTCACTCAGGTTCTCACATTTTGTTCTTGCCTCTCTAAGGTATCCCTTTCCTTCCCTCCTCCACCATCAGAATCATCATGCGTATGTAACCACTTGTCTGCTCTGCTGTAAACTTCTTCATGAGTTTATTCAAAATGACACTATCAAACTCACCCAATTTCGGATAATCTTTAACCACTGACCTCAGCCATCTCTCTGTGGCTCCGCATCTGGGTCTTGTATGCAAATGAATCACAATTCCCAGTTTTATGAAACTTACATTATATCTCCCTTCTGCTGAATACAAACATCATCACGATTCTCTGTGTCACACTTCCTCTAAGCACTTTCTGGATTTACACCAGACTTCCCCAGATACCTGTGTCCCTTCTATTCAACCCTCTTCCAAACATTTCCACCCAGCATAAACCACCACCATACTTCAAATCTGAACTCAGATAACCAAGCTTGCCTAGAAGGACAGGCCAAATTCTCTCACTAATAGGTAATGAATGGCTCATTGCTTAAGTGTGAAGACTATCTTGTTTCTAAAAATTGCTGTGTACTAGTATGGCAGTGTGTGGAAACAATGTAAAGAGGACCCGTGTACTACAAGTTTGCTTTATTGTATTCCAGCCATTTCTGAAGTTTTTAGCCACCCATACAGGATACCCATTGAAGAAGTTGAACACTGAAAGAATCTGGAAGCTCTCTGACACTTTACAACATGAGGTAAATAATATAAAGAAAATTCCCAAGGTCCAATAGATATCCCTGTGCTTCCTCAAAACTGGGATTTTTAGCTCTTAATTCTATTGTATTGATATCCATAGAGGGTAGGTCTATGCTTCCAAACTTTTCAAACCACAGACTGCTTTTGGCTTCATCAGAAACCCTCACCTAACACCAAACTTCCAACTGAAAATCCTGTAAAGACACTATGACTGTGTGAGGCTCTGGGTTGTCCACCACTATAAGGAACACAAACTGATAGCCTATTGAATTCAAGATCCTATCAGTGACTACATATGAAGAATTAGGCAAAAGCATACCTTAAGATAAAATGGGTCTTGTTTCTCCTCCAAAGCCCATCACAGAGATCCACACGAATAAAATATGGAACACAGGAATAAAACAAGCATGCTTCCACAAAGATATTGCATAGGCAAGAGAAGTCATTCTTTGCATACGGACAGGAGTGGTCATGAATTAAGCAGACATTGGAATGACACAATTGTTTGTGAAAGTCTGGAGCCTTTTCTAAGCAAAGGAACCAGGCACATCCTACAGAAGCATGGATTTTTATAACAAACAGGGTGCTGTGGAGCCCAACTGTTACCTGGGTCCCACAGCCTGGTACCTCTGAGTGGGATTGAAAAAACCTGAGCGCCCTTAATGTAACAACAAGCCCCGCTTCCTGTCACTTCAAAGTGTAGATTTATCTCAGGTGGAGCAAGTGAAAACAGCTGTGTCTTCTGTTAAGAAGTTATTGTTGCAGGCAGCTTTCATTACAAATGCTTTCATGCATAATTCTTTTAACATTTAATATTAATGATTAGTACTGGGATATCCCCTAGAAAACTAAGGCAGTTTAAGGTGGATTTCACAAGCAACGTGAAATACTTTGGTGTAATCATAATGAGTTTACCTTTTGCCCTGCAGTTTCTGCAAAGGTCCGGCTTTGGCGAAAGCGGTCGTGAATGGAATGTCAGCCAGGGCCTTAAGCTACATGAAATGTTAACAGGTTGGGACATCTCACTAATTTCAGTGAGATCACCCTTCCATGGTTTTTAAATGCAGGATAGCTCAGGACCACAACGTTTTATTTCAATTGTGATGTCATACTGAGAATCCTGTGTCACCAGAGAGGTGTGCAAAATCCACAGCTGCCATCAGGGATCCAGCTAAATGCTGCAAGACAAAATAATTAACTGGTTTTTTTTTTCCTTCTAGTGTTAAATTTGATGAGCTTTGGTCTTTCATACTACTCGGTGAAGACTGGGGGTATCAGTTAAGACAGCTGCCAGAAAGGTCACTCTCACCCTTTCAAGCATACAAAAAGAGCTTTCTTACATAGATTTTTAAATACAACTCATGAAACTACAGGAGCATGCATCTCTCTGTATTTGTTACTTTTGGCTAAGTGTCATCTGACTTTCAGGTACCTTGGAGACTGAGGTGCCTGTGGGCCTACAGCACTGTCTTAAATAGCAAGTCACAGGACACAAATCACATTTGCTAAAGGAGAAAGTGAGACATTGTGACCTGAGCTGGTTTAACCAAACATTTTCTATTGTTTCACTTGTTTAAACAAATCCTTCAAGTAGCTGGCATTTTCCTTAGAAGTCATTGTTACAAGAACACTCCCTTTGGTGAGATCAGTCCAATGGTTACCCTGCACTAAAGGAGAGATACCAACCTTGCTTAAACAGGAATCCAGGGTATAAGTGAAACCAGGAGAGCTGGGTGTATCTTCCCCTCTTGCAGTAGTGACCATTAATGTATCTTGGGCTGCATCCCCAAGGAAAGACTAATCCATCCTGCTTTAGCCTGAGGACTACAGCAGTATCCAACAGAGCTGGTATGAGTAGGTACGAATTCCATCTATCTAGCTAATCCCTATGCATATACCTCATATTCCAGTATGCCTGAATTATACCTATACATATTCCTAATTCATCTCTGGATCTCAACTGCCAGCCCTTAAAATTCTGGCATGTATATAGGATTTGATTCAGTAAGCATCTCAGGATATATCCCAGTAAATGGCTGAAAGAGTCACCAAGTGAACTGTTTTTGCACTAGACAACTGCATTAGCAATTGGCATAAATAATGCCAGTTGCTTTTTGCATGTTCTTTACTATTATTTTTCCTCTTGCTGTTGAACACTGCCCTTCAAAGTTGTTTTCAGCAGCGTGATGCCATAGACCGGAATTCTACAGCTGTCTAAATGCAAAATACAGTCATTATTAAGTGTTACATGACTGAAATACTCAGAATTTACTCTGACAAGCATTTTGTACCAGAACAAACAAGAGTTAGCAGCAGGAATCAATAAGAAAATCACCATGTTTTCTCTCTTCGCTATAGGATATTAACAATTACACTGTACCTGTTTGGGCTACTCATGGTGTCAGGACCAAGCTAACAAAGCTCTCAGAATTGTTGCTGCACGCGGAATTTGGGTTCCACAAACAAATACAGAAATCACGTTTGCAGGGAGGTAAGCTGTATTCTTACCCCATTTAAAACCTACAACAGAATGGAGAAGAAGGATATATAATAAACATTGACACTAGTTCTGTAGTAAAACTGCAAAAGATGCCATGATGTGGATATTGGTGATCAGCCCAGATTTTGGTTGATGGGAAGAGAGGTGGTGAGGATATGAATCATGAATGTCTTAATGCAACATTATAAAGGAGATACCGTATTGATCACACTGTATAAGAAACCCAAAGTAATATGCAGGTTCTTGCTGAACTGAATGAAGTCTGAATTTAATGTAAGCCACCAAGCTTAACTTACTTAAGAAAGTATTACTTGTATAATCTCCAGGATGTAACTTCTGTTGCCTGATTGTCTTCATATTCCATTACTGAAAGTACTAAAATGAGATTATTTAACTGCTTCTAAACTTTATTCTGCTCAGCAAATTGTAGCTGAAATTTAGAATAGTTTATACCTTCTCTAATCACTCATTCTCCTCCACTCATTCACTGTTACTTGGTTTTGTTTCATATGGACACTGTACAGTCAGGAAGCATGGATCAATTCGTTCGCTTTTTTGGAGCTCCAACCTACAAAGCCAAGTACAAAGTTCAAACCTCTGCTCTTGCTTTACAACAACTGCTGTTAAAAAATGCATCAGTAGCTGAAGACAACACGTGTCTTATTCTGCTAGCATGGGCAGTTCTTAGTTTAGGATTTTAATTTGTCAAGATTCCAACCTTATGCTAACATACTAGCACAGGCATTGATTTAATTCATGGTTTTAGTAGCTAACATTAACAAAACACAGACAACCACATAATTCAAGAAGGCCCAGAGTCCAGTGGATATGCTCTTTCTCTGGAAATCATGAAGCCCGTGGAGTTACACACAAAAGAGGGTAGAATGATTCATTACCGTGCTCTTCTTGCACTGTTCTGCTGGCACATAGCAGCTTTGAATTCACTGTTTGAAGCTGTTGAGGCTGTTACGGGTCCCCAAAACATTTGACATAGAAGTAAAATAGGCCTGCTGTTCACATAAAAGATAGTTATCAGAATTAACCAAGGCACTCTGCACAAATCACCTGTAAAGTCAATTGAATAAATCTGGTGCGTTTAAAGACAGACTGTGCTAAACCAGAAACAAGTGATACAGATGTTACCATGAGCATTCCTCTGATTTTCACTGCTCCCCGTTTTGTTGCAGGTATTCTGTTAAAAAATATTCTAAAGCATATCTCAGATGCTAGAAAGCCTTCACACCAGCAAAAAATGGTTATGTATTCTGCGGTGAGTCCCTTCTGTTTCTTTTATGCTCTTTTTCTGCAGTTATTAAATGCACTGAAAGCCATGAAATTTTATTTCCTTCATGAAATACCGCTACAAGCACTTTTTATTTGGTTAACCTTCAATATAATTGGATTATTTTCACTCTGTAATGAACAGATCGTACTTTGAAACCTGCAGCATTCCATTTTTCACCTGATGCCACGGCATGTTTCATTGTAATATTGTTTTGATCAAGCAGAGAACTGGAGAAAACCATGCCTCATGTTTTGTGGAACCATGCCTTATTTTACCGAAATTCTATCACAAAGATACTTCAGAAACAAACCCCTGCTTCCTGCATCTTTTTCAGACAAGAGAAATGAAGTTCAAGTAGTTATTTTAGAAGGTCTATGAAGGCAGCTACTCAACTGTTTTGTTTAGAATGTGCAAATGCTGTCACTGGAGAATGAAATTGTTGGATTGCTCTTGGTAAAAAGCTCCTATTTATAAACAGCAGTAAGATTATGACCTATCACGTGTATATCAGCCAAACAGCTAACTAATCTGATCTAAAATACTCTTTATTTAACATGCAAAGCCACTAGTTCTTTTTAGAAGTTTTTATAGCTCCTACTAACCTCAATAAGAAGTACAAGTGACTAAGACTTCTTTGATATTTAGAGATGTGCATATTTTACACATGTAGCATCTCAGTTCATACAGCCACCATAGAACTGCTTAATGTTGCAGAGGGCAAGTATTAATGAGGCCCCATCAATAATGTTAAGTGGACAGGTAACAGATAATGTGCTGAACATATTGTTAGGTAATAGGTACATGCAAGCATTTTCAATAGGCCTTTAATGAAAGGTTTCTTCTATTTACAGCATGCAGCCACCATTGCTGCCTTACAGATGGCACTCAATGTCTTCAATGGGAAACTGCCTCCTTACAGTGCCTGTCACTTTTTTGAACTTTACCAGGAAAAAAATGGGCAAGTATCTGCACGCTGGACTGAGAACTTACCATCTTCCTAAAAAGCAATACCCCAGATGACTTGAACTGGATGCAACAAGGCTCACTATGCACAAAAAGATTATAGATTTATTGGAATTATTACAATTTGACTCAATTTAGCAGCTATTGATAGTAGCGGAATCACAGCACTGCAGCCTGAACACCCTCTATGTATTAGTTCATTACAGTAATGAGAGGTTTTACTCTACTCTTTGTATCTATTTAACTCCTTGATTCTCTCCCAAGCAGACAAATGACATGCAAGTTGCTGTGGACCATCTATTGTTTAAAAGATCCCTTCAGAGTACTAATGGCACATATTAACAGCCAGAAAAATTAGCTGGCTACAAGTTTGTCCCGAAGTACTACCCCTACATCCTGGAAAGTCGGAGTGGTTCTGCATACCTAACTTTTGACCCTTCTGTATCTTGGAACAGGCAATACACCATAGAAATGTACTATCGGAATAATACTCAGAGAGATCCTCACCCCCTCACTCTCCCTGGCTGCAGATTTCGCTGTCCACTGGAGAGATTCACTCAGTTGGTCGCCCCAGTCCTCGTACACTACTGGACAAGAGAATGTAGGATGTAGGACATAAAACGAGGTAAGTTAAGTGCTCTGGGGACATGTAGCCAAATGTAAAGTCAGGATTACATCTTCTGCCAAGAGCTCACTTGAGGTAACAAGCATTTTCATAAGGGTCTGGTATGAAATTAAAAATATGCAGGTCCACTAAGACAGAATTGTACCCACTGGCCATAATTTCTACTCCATTGACACATTTATCCATTCCAGCCCAACTTTCTGCTGAAATAGAAGCTGATAAACAACATTATGCATTCCCTTGATTGTAGGAGACATTCAGAGATCAAAACAGATGAATACTGAATAGTATACCCAACCGGTACTTACCAGAATGACAAACATATACAGACACACATTGGCATACTAACACATCCCCTGGTAGGTTGTCTCTATCTCAATATTAGGATGTCTGACTTTCCATTTTGACTACTGATGATATTTACATTTGCAGGCAGAAAGAGGGAACACGAAGGCAGATAATTACATTCTCTCTGTTGTAGCTAGCTCTATATTCCTTAAGGGAGATGAAAAGCAAACAGGCCCCAGGCTTCAAAAGTGTCCCCACTTTTTTTGATGATCAAATGTTCGACCTAATGTTATAAAATACCATATGGCTTTCTGAATCACTGAGCTTAAGAAGAATTTGAAATGTTAGCGATCAGAAGAATGCAGGCAAGCCAACTCGCCTGCTTACAAATCATTTCCAGTTCAATGTCTGCAATCCATGAACACACTGGAAACAGTTCAGTCAGAATGAATGAAAAATGAGCAACTAAACGATTCACTAAATACATTTCTTCACTATATTTACTGCTCACAAATTCTCAAGAGACCTATCAGGAAATGACCACATTTAATTGCAGAAGGTGATTAATTCCTTAGGGGAAGGAGGAGGTTGGTTCTAATGACTCTTTTTTTGGCCAAACAACTAATTTAGCCATGGAAGACAATGGTAAGTATTTAATGTTTATACTGCAGTACTTAGTAATCTAAGTTTTGTGGAAATCAGTTCCCTTCCTTCACAAAGCAAACTGTTAAACTGACAGAGTAATTAAGTAAAAAAAAAAATCATATAATCAAAATTTGGCATGAATAAAGATAGAAATATTTAGCCTTTTAAGTTAAAAAAAAAAGGCTGTGCACTGTTTCAGTTCTCAAATTCTGCTTAAGTAGAAGTTAGATGGTGTTCAGGCAATTTACGCCAAGTCCAGCATCACTGCTCACAACTGCCTTCATTAGTAATCAAACAATATTTGCCTTGGGTGACATGGTCTAGTGTGAGGCATCCCTGTCCATGGCAAGGGGGCTGGAACTGGATGATCTTAAGGTCCTTTCCAACCCAAACCAGTCTGGGATTCTGTGATATCAAAATCTGACACTTTCCCCAATTTTATCATGGTTCAGAATGGTTCCATTTCAGTAACTGTTGGGGCCAGATCCCAATTCTGGGGCTCATAACTCTCCTCCTGCAGGCAGAAGCTGTAAACTCTGCTATGCATGAGTGGCACTTGAGGAAATTCCAAGGCACACAGCCCCAGAGCCTGCACAACACAGCCTGCTAGCAGAGCTAAACCACCGGGTATTGCCAATGCTCAATGACTGCAGATAGGCTGGAACAGCTGATCTTTAACACCATGGAGCTGAACTGAACTGAAAAGTGATGCAGAGTTTATAGGTCACGTTTGCACCAAATACACACACTGATTTCAGCTGTTGTCATCTTTGTCAATAATAATCTCAAATATTGTCCTTTGCTAAAGCACATGTTAATACTTTGATTATACATGCCTCAGAGCATTTGATTAACAGAAGCCCATAAATGTGATTCTTCTTAATGAAATCAGTGAAGTTACAGCACTAGCATAGATATTCTACATGGAGATACCATTTCCCAAACTGAGCTGTTCCCAGAAAATGCTGAATTGAAGCTTCATGGAGATGACTTATATGTGCAGTACATGAAAATACAGAGGTTAGGCAAGCATTGCTATTACAGGTCACACAAGAGAATAGCAGTATAAATCAGAACCAAGTTCCACCGCATGACAGTGACCACAGTGTGGAACACAGGAAGTGAAGGCAGCTCAGCGTATTTGGCAAGGAGATCCCTCTGTGCTCTTCTGGCTGCTCAGGAAGGTTTTGATGTGGACTGTCTCACCGTTTCAACAGACTTTTCCTAATTCCATCAAAATGGGAGCAAATTTGTTAACACTTCTGAACTTAAGCTGAGCCATGCACTTCTTGAGGTGCTGCTAAACAGATTTGCCATGGTTTTGGAGAATGAGGCCATTTGCTATGAATGATTCTTTCTTTTTGTCTTACTTTTAGGTGTTCCCTCCATGGTCTTCAGTGTGATTAGCTTCATGAAACATCTCCTCCCACACTGTGACGTGACAACAATCTAACATTTCTCATTAACTTCCATCACATGACAAACAAGTCTCCTGATCTCCATCAAAAGAAAACATGCTAAAATTGTAAGAAGTGGTGATTTATCCTTCATGAACATTCACTTCATTTTATCAAGCGGTAAAACCCAAATGCAGTACAAAACCAGAGTACTATTTCAACATCTCTTGATTCCAAAAGGACTTTGGCAGGACTAATTCAAGAATGTAAAAGTGTTATGAAGGACTATAGCCTTAAATTTCAGCAAAATTGGAAAATACCTCTAAAGGAGTGTTGCTCTCTTTCAAAGAATGAGACAAGAACTTCCAGAACTCGTGACGGAAGCAGCGCTTCAAAAGAAGTTTCCAAAAGGAGGAGTCATCCCAGCGTATTTGTGCTTTATTTTATTCAAGAAGTAATGAAGTATTTAACACAAACATATCTCAGAAGCTACAAAAATTAGGATAATGGCCGTTTACTTAGCTAAGAAATGTCTTTTTTCTCTTATACATGCACAAATACCCCACCTCTACACAAAAGGAAGGTGAGACTTCCAGAAAGAATAGGCCATGGCTCTAGACTTAAGAGAAGCCTATAAACAGCCAGGATGGCTACCATGAAGACCTGGCAGGCAACTGTCTAATCCGACAAGGCTTTCCAATATTGAGCCATTTTACCTCTTTCCAAAAAGACAGCAAGGCCAAGTGTTAATTTTGAAAGAAAAACCATTTCTGGTTTCAAAAACCTTTTCAAACACCTTCTTTTTGTTATGTTACCTTGATTGTATACCCTGATCTGATCATATAAGTCTGTTCTTCAGGAAAGACTGTCAGCCCATGCTGTTCTTGATGTGAACAAAAGGTGGATCATAATGACCAGATGCAACTACCTTCTGAAAACAGTGGAGATTTCTTTGCTTGCAGAACTAGGCTTTCTGACGTCTTGTTTTCTCACAGTGGACAGGACTTTTTCCAACAATCTGGTTGCTCTCAGGTCATTTCAAAGAGTAACAGATGACATGCAGAAAATTTTGCCATTTTAGACTCTTTCCCTTGGACCAGGCTTCTAAAATGGATGCCAAGCCTATGAAATGTATATCCCTTTTTAGAAATACAGCATAGGCAGATAACTGCTATCCCATAAGCTACAAAAGAATCAAAAGATCCCCTTCTCCTTCAACAAGAACTCAAGTTTCAGAATTCTCACTGTAAAACTCTTCTCTTCTCAGCAGGACCCAGCAACAAATCCTGTGCTTCCTAAACCAGCATAAGAAACACAGTTCAACCAGAAGAGCTATAGCCAGATTTCACAGCAAAGAAATTGTAACACATAGATAAAAATGAATTATTCCCTCTAGTGAAAAAATGCAAGCACTTTTACCATAGCATCCAAACAAGGATAAAATGTTTTCCAACTGCATGAAACAATCAGTTCTAGCTCTTTCTTAATACACATTAAAACAAGCTTGTTTTTTCCATATTACCTTAACACCCAAAATGGGCACCAGCAGAAAGCCTTCCTAGCTCTGGCAGCCCTCATAGGACAGGTAGTGCAAGCCATTTAAATGCTTCATCTCAAACCAATGCAGCTGATTGTCACTCCTCCTGTAACAAGAAGCAATCCAAATAAAAATTGATGAAAGAAAGCAAATAGAGAGGAGAGTTTAAGATTTTATCTTTATTGCTATTAGGCTTCTATTAAGATTGTCGACTTGGCTGCCAGAAACAAATTCCTAGGCATCCTTTCTTCTATTCTGAACCTGTTCCTATTTCTGCATGAAGACCCTTCATTTGTCCTACAGAGTTGTCTGTTAGGGGTGACCATGGAGCTGGACCACTGCAGCGCAACTATGCAAGTGCACCCTAGCTAAGGCCACAGCTCACAGAACACAAATAGAAGGTGGTTTTCATCATTTTTACATCACATCATCAGACCACATGTCCTAGTGAAGGTACCTTGAACATTCCGATTCCTATTAAGTAAAATCAGATTTCAAATTTAATCTGCAAATAAAGAGATTTCAGAATTATTTTATTCCCCCAATCCCCATTCAACAGACACCCCATCACCCCATCCCATTCTTTATGAGGTTTTTTTGCTCTCAGGATTGTCACTGTAGAAACACAGAAAGGAAGACTTCATTTATACCTTGCTTACTCCAAGGAAAAATAAATACAGTGTTCTTTAAGTCTTAAACATCAATTCCAGCTCTTATATGACTATAAATTGGGGATGTCACTGGATGAAAAATAAAACACTCTAAATGATGTTTTCCTAACACTGCACCAGCTGACTCCATTTGAAAACTCTGTCCCATAGTCTTTTGTAGGTTTGAAACCACAGTTTCATTTCAGTTTCTCTTAAAGAAGAAATGACCAACACATTACAGTTCAGCTTTGGAATTATTTGGAATACAAAGCAAAAGGTTTGTGTTTATTTGGGTTTTTTATATCATGTTGCAAAAGCAGAAGCATGTGAAAATGCAACTCCCTCCCATCACGAACAATGCATAGACAGTCCAGTCATGATTTAAAGAAGGCTTGCTATAGTACAGTAACCTGAATAGTCATAGATGCTGTAATATAGGTGAGGTGTAGCTCATGATGTTCACTATTTTTCCTGTTATACAGTGGTGGACTTGTCAGCCCTGGGTGAAGGTTGGACTTGATGATTGTAAGGGTCTTTTCCAACCTGGCTGATCCTATGACTCTATGGAAGTAGTACTACAAATACGTGTTCCTTCTTTTGACTCGGTGCTTAGGGACTCAACTGAGATGTGGCAGACCCAAGTTAAATCCCTCCTTTCCCAAAAGGATCTGGCTCTACACCTTCCAGAAAATAAAATCACCACCAGGCTGAAGAGTTTCAGAAGGAAAATGAAGACGAATAGTGCTTTCTGCCTCTTCCTCACTGCTGTTCACTTTGCTTACATATTTCCTAGTGTTCAAATTAAGCTGCTTGTTTCTTAGGCAAACATCTTAATCATAAGACCAGAAATAAATTTTCTGAGTGCCCTGTAACCAGGTGAATATTACAAATTTGGGTTAAACTAAGAAATTATTAGAAGACAAGGGAGTAGTCACTTTCTTCCCCCCTCCTGCCGTAGAATACTAACTTTGTACTTAGGGCATTTGCACCTGTAGTACAAGATACAGGTTCATGTGTTGCCATCAGCTTAAGTTAATTCTTCCTATGTCACAAATTAACTCCTTTGGCCCTTCCTACTCCCCGCATAGGGGGAAGTCACCCCAACACAGGACTGCAAGGCAGTCTTCTGCTTTTGTCATAAATGCTTCAAAATGGTGCTTAGAAAATGTATCACTTTGGTTTCTGAAACCAACATTTTTCCCTTTTTCATATCTTTCCCTTTTTCAACTGAAATAAAGCCTGAAAAAAATGGTTGCAGATAAACTGCAAACTAGGTTAAGTGCTGATCTGCAAATTCAGTCAGTAAAAAAACCTGAGCTGTTTCTCCATGTGAGCGGCCTGGTCCATAAGCACAAGCAGCAGTTTTACATCCTGCTGCCGTGATTGCAACGATTTCCACCCTTTCAGTGTGTAGGTTGTGCTTCACCAGCAGCAGTTACCTAAGGTAACCCTTGTGTACAGAAAAGCGTGGGTTCTTTTGCAACCAGTCCACTTCAAAGCCAATCTAGCTATGCTTCAGCAAGCCTTCAAGACAGATACATGCACTTAAAATGGACAATTATGTTTAAGCTAATCCTACTTAATGCCACAATTTCATCATTAAAATATATGCCAATAAGCCAAATTAACATAAACATGATTCAAATTGTTTCAGGCCACTTGCATGGTAATGCTTGGGTAGTTGTAACTAGATTGATTTAGGAATTACATTTTTCTTTTGAAGCTATTTTTCCCCAAAAGGATAAGGACTTGATGGCTGCAGAATATGACTAGTTTCCATCTGCCAAATGCACAGTAAAAATGGAAACAATCAAGACAAGCAAGAAAGTTCCCAAATTAAATACATGCTAACAACATACAGCTTACCTACAGGACTCTTACAGGATGCTGTCTTAACCACTATGGCACATGAATGAGGGTATTCTTCCATTTTGGAATGTGTAGAGGTTTATTTAAGACTTGGTGGTGTCCATTCTTTTTGGCATAAAATTATCTCATTAGCGAAGTATAACGCCAAAGGGAAGAGTGAAGCCATGGAAAGCAGAACTACTTGTCACATTCTTGGTCTTGGGTTGAAATTTCATCAAGAGATGCTAGCGAAGATTTTCTGTAAAATGTAGTTGTTGTATATTTTCAAACATTCCTGTTTGAAATTCCTGTGATGCTGGATGGCAAATTGAGTTCCAGGCTAAAGAGAAATTACTATAAGGGTTCCATAATAATGAGGCTTCATTGGTCATAGTCACTCACTGAAGAAAGACAATAAAGCAACAAATCTTGTAAAAACAAACCAGTTATGAATCTCATGGTAAGGGCTTAGGAAGGACAACAACCAAATCTGAGAGCCAACAAGAATTCCTTGATCCAAAAAGCTTAGGAACCACCTATCTAAAACAAGACATAGATTGAAAAATAGGATATGCATTATTGATTTTGAGGCACTCTTGAATAGCAGAGGAAGATGATCAACTTATTTCTGCTTTCAAAAAGGCAAAGTATTATATATTCATGAAGTTATTTTCTTATACTTTCTGCATAGGCACAATCACTACAACCAAAAAGGACGGTGGGGAGTTATCAGTGGAGGAAGAATGTTTAAGGAACGGCTCAAAACTGGGCATGAACTGACAGGAGAGTTGGGGAAGCCTGGGAGCTGTGGTCCTCCTCCCTTCTGCTCACACCCATCTGAAAAAATAGATGCAGAAGGTCGTTCACACAACTCAGAGAAGAGAGCACTTGAGGCTTAGTGGGACTTAGGGACCTAGAGACAGCATTTCTGGTACATGGTAAAATACCTGCTGTAGAGACCACTGCTGCAGAGAGCTGGAGAGAAGACCCCAAGACAGGTATTGATATGACAGTAATGGAGTGACTTGGACAACACACAAGAGATCTCAAGTTCTTACATTTAGAGAACTCTATTTATAGGCCTTTGCAAAATGTGATTCATTTACTCAGAAAATCCTTAAGAAATCAAGTCCACAAGTATTGTTATTTTATAAAGAGGAAGTCAGCAGAGGCAAGCTGAGTGATCTTCTCAAAGCCAGTGAGCTCCTGTCAGAAAGAGTGTTCTCAATCAGTAACAATAAAAACGTGAGCTCCAGGGCTGGTTCCTCTCTTAGAGAATTGAAGCCAAAAAAAGAACTTGACGTAAGCAGTTACAAAAGTATATATATGTTCCAAGTGGAAGCAAAGCAACACACACAAGTCGAAGAGCAAATAACTGCCTAGCAAGGATCTTAAAGAACATATTTGTTGCAAGATTTATTCAACTATCTGAGGAACTGGTAATCTTAACCTATAGGAAGTGTTGTTTGAAATAATTACTCTGATTTCACTGTGACAGTGCAGAAGAGGAAAGAAAAAAAGGGAGGGAAGCGGAAAGAAGACTAGCTGAGCAGCAGAAAGGAAAGAGTTTTACCTTACTCCTGATTCTGAGTTTATCCTCATGGCTATGCTATGGTCTGGAAAAATTCCAAGCTCTGAGAAATGGAAACAGAACAGGTGGGTTAAAAAATTAGGAATGCTTAGTAACTCCTTCTATTTTAAACTCATCCTTAAACTCCAAAAGAGAAAAATATCAGAGAGAAAAAGGAACTGAATTATGATTTTATTAAATAGAATGTAAACAGTCATTTGAAAACAAAGGGCAATGCAAATTGTTGTGTAGTCACACAACATTCCTCTTGGATTTGAAGTTCACCAGCAGCAGTTCCACCCCTTTTGAAAGTACAGCCTGACGTCTGGGCTGTTCAGCCTGAGCAGCTGCTGGAGCTACAAAGCCTGTTTTCATCCTCTGCCAGGATGGGAGTGATATGGCTTCCCAACCCATCCAGGATCCTGTGTTTTTCCTTTCATATTGCCCTCCTTCTGCTTCAACAGACTACTGCAGAAAGAGAACTGAAGTTTGTGGTTGCAGTAAGTAGTTTTGTTTCCTATTTTGCTGCATGGAATATGGGGAATTAGATAATGGCTGTCGAATCAAACAAGGTGTGTAGTAGCTGTGCCTCTTTTTTAGACTTAGGAATAACTACTGCTGCCCTTCTGCTTGCTGAGTTCAAAGATACAAATGCCTCTGGATATGAGAATTTCCATCTCCTAATGCCTAGCTATTCTTTCAAGATAACTGAACAACTTAGCTTTGTCGTAGACACATAGTACAAGGCAGTTAAGAGATCTGAGGTCTAAGTTTACCTGTTCTTGCTTAATTTAACTGACTCTGGTGCATATTCTAAGAGCTGGCGATTATGGCCTACCCTTTCTGTGCTTGAAAGCTGAAGCTTATGATGTTTCAGAAGTTACCACAAAAACAAAAGTATTTTCCGTTTCAGAATAACTGAACTGGCACAGCAGTATACTGAGAAACAGAAAGGCTTATTTTTATGTAGAGATTTGAGATACATGTTGCTTTAACTGATATTAATGAGGCTGAAAATGGACTTCAATAGGGGAATTTTGCTGGGCTATTTCTTATTTTAAAGTAACTAGACATTAACTCAGTGTCGCTTTGCCCAGAACCTCAGGTGAAAGAGAGATTAATTCAATGAATTAGTTTAGATCATGAAGACTGCATCCTAGAATCATGGACTAGTTAGGGCTGGAAAGGACCTTAAGATCATCCAGTTCCAACCCCCCTTTTCATTCCAATTTCTTTTTTTAATAAGAGGTATTATGATAAAAATATCTAAAGGGATCTTCTCAATACAAAGGCATGGAGATCAGAAATAGGAATTTCAAGGTCTTCCTCCTTCTTTCTCTATTTGAGACATGATGTGCACATACAGAAAACAGATAGAAGTACTGTGTCCAAAACATATCAACTAGCTCCACATAAAATATTTCACATCTAGTTGTCTGCTGGCTGCATTGTAGATGTGCCACTTGGAGAGAGGCCAGAGAGCACAGGAAAAACCAGTTCCTACTCCTGCTCAGGCTTATGGCTCCAATAGACACTACACACAGCAGAAACTCAACACTAATTCCAGTAATGTTCTGTGTATAGCAATATACTGAACTGTTGTTTCAGTGATAAGAGGGAGAATAGGACACACAGATGAAATCAGGCAGTCAGCAAGCATTGCAGAATTAGCTCTATGAAGGGAAGGAGACTTTTATTGAATTGTAGCTGTTCTTGTGTTCTAACAAGCATTGGGTTTGCAGAAGGAGTTACAGGAAATGCTCCCCATTATGGAGACAGAGGCTTCTTATCCAAAATCAGCTGCTTACCACAACTACATGGCCACCTACCAAACAAACAGAGACATGACATCATTTATTTATAGGGTAGCTTATCCCAAATTAATAAGAGGTAAATTCCATTTAAACTGCCTTCCTTTTATCCCTGATACTTTCCTCAGACTGACCAATCTCCCGAAAACATTACAACAGGTTTATTCTTATGATCAACATACATCTCTTTTAACAAAGCATGGTTTCTGTGCGTTCAACTGAACTTTGCCTTCTGTACTCGCGGACTTGATTTTCATAGGAACAGAACTGCTAGCATAAATCAATCAGATAGGAATTGGACCCAGAGCATTTCATTGGTATAATGGGATATAATGACTGTGTGGCTACAGTTAAGGTAAGTTTGAAAGGCATCTTCCTAATTCAATAGCCATTTTCCAGCTGTACCAGGCAACTTCTATATTTTCATAGGAGACTATTACTGCGTTGTGAAAGCATGTCATAATGGCTTTTTAACACTTTCTTAGCAGAACTGCACAATATAAAATCCATCTGCAGGGGAGTAAAACTCAGACAAATGCTCTCTTTTGCTCACTTCTAGAACTGTTCTGTGTTCCCTCTCCTCACAATTACCATCTTTGTGCTGATTCTCTGCATTATGGTTACTGGCCACAAGTCCATTTGTCTGAAAACCTCTAATTCCAGACAATTTGTCAAAATGCTCTCTCAATCTTCGTCCTCACATGTACACGTTAATCTTCACCATAATTCTTGCACACTGAAGTTAAACTAGGCAGAAGAGAAGAAAACAGGTAATACACAGGACCATCGATTACCCAACTAGAAATGAAATACTGATTTATTGCTTTGGTATACAGAAGTTTTGACCTCTCACTTCTGCCTCTGCACAGGCATGCATTTCACTTGTCATATATACAAAGAGGTGTGGTTTCTGAGGTGCTGCGATTTCATCATGTCTTTCTTCTTGTAACTCAGGACAGGAAGCGTTGTCTGAGCATGTTATCTGTCTGTCTAATCAAGCCAAGCCATTTGGAAACTTGACTAGACTTGCTCAGTATGTCTCTGGTTTCCCTGCACTGGCAGTATGATTGGTTTCATTTCTCTCTTGTTTCTTCACTCCTATTGCTGGCTTCAAAACAAGTCACCTTTTTCTTGTAAGTAAGTCGAGTCTGTCAATGAAAACATCTAAGTTTTCTAAGTAAGATAATTCACAGTAATCCATGGCATTTCTGAATGAAAGTGCTACATATACTACATATGCCTTATTCTCAGTTCACTCTTCCTCACACCAGTTTTCTTCCAACATGATTTTTCACCTGATAACAGAAGCAAATGCTGGCCAAAACCTGAGTCCTGTGGCCACTCTGATCTGAAGAGACCACCCTCACCAAGTTACAAAGAGTGAATGGGCGAATCCAGACACCAAATCAGGTTCAAGCTGTATTAGAGCTAAAGGAGAGGGTATTTGGTAACTATCCATCTGTTCCTTTGGAGAACTGACTGAGGTGAAGCACTGCAGCTAGACAAAAGTGCTGAAATGAACATGCCAAACAGGTCTGCTTTGCTCTCTTCGTGTACATCCTCCTTGCCCTCCCGTCCTTCTTGATTTCTAGTTATCTTTTCACCTTTTATGAGGCCTCCTTGTTCCTTTTTGCTCACCCTGCCATGTTCTATGCCTTCTGAAAGGTCGGGAAGGCAATGTGTAGCCCAGAAGCAATAAATGCTGCAGCATGTATGTTTTTAAATTAATCTGAAGCTTTGTAGGGATATATTTTCTTTCCCTAACAGTATCAGGCTTTCTAATGAAAAATACAAACTTCCAAATACACAAGCTCTTCTTAAAGACTTAATACTTTCTAACAAAAAAGTCTATTAAAAAGTAGCAATGCCTGAACAAGTTAAGCCTTCTAGGTTAAATGGTTGTTCATAAGGTCACTGTTTCATTTCCAGCTACAGCTGAAGCAAGGTCATTTTCAGGAGTAGCAAGCAAGGAGGTCTGAAAAGCTTAGTTCTTCAATTCCCAAAAGCAGGGTTTTGCTCTTAGATGTCGTCGTTTCTTTCTTCCCAGTTCCAGCTTAGTGTTAATATCATATTTCCATGTCACTGTGCAATGAAGATGCAGAAATACAAACAAGGAACTGAACTCTTCTATTTTGTGTGGACTTGGAGAAACTGTGCTGCTTTTTAGAATGAACACCCTCCACTGCTTCCATTTCTTAAGGTCACAAAGAGAGAAAATATTTTCCTTTACATCTCCTGCTCCTACATAGATTTGAATATCTTTTGATCTTGACCTCTTTGCCCTCTAATCTCTGTTCTGGCTTACTGAAAGATTTTAGGGTTTCAGTGATGTGACTTTGAAATACACACTAAGGGTTACGTTGCACATTAAGTATAAAGTATTGTAAACCAGTATTTCAAATCTAGCACATTTTCAGTAGTTTTTCACTGGCCAAGTGTTGATCCATTGCTACATACCTCCTAAAAAGAAATAATAACAGCCATTTCATCACGTCAGTCGGTTTGAGCAAGTGTCAGTTACTCATAAAAATGTTTTTCTGTGAAGTTGGATAATTTAACAAGTATGCACACACATTGCAATTGGGAACGTAACCTTCATTCTCTACAGAGGCATCAGCTTGTCCAGAAAAGCTAATGAATCCTACCTGACACCAATGTATGTCAGCATGTCAAAACACCAAGGAAATAGCAGTGACACAGAAGTCCTCCTCTCTCATTTTTCCTGCATGCAACTGAATCAGGCAGCAGACAATGTAGCTCTTTACATATTCTCCTGTTCAATAGAGGTTCACTAAGAAATTGCTATTGTAAACCAAATGAGATTCCAGATTACTAAGAAAAGAACATGCACAGAATGAAAAATCACATAGAAAAGCAAAGATAAAATCTACAGTAAAGCTTTTATGGACTTTTTTGCTTTTTTTATGAGTTCTCATAAAAGAAAAGGTGTTTTGCTTTGTTGAAAGTTCAAATTCATGTTGATCAACATGTTATTGAAAAGGGTGAAAAAACCTCCTTGATTTCCTGAAAAATATTCATTTTGGGTTGGCCACATCTGCAAAATTCAGCTAGCAAAGCAAAAAAATAATAATAAGCAGGTTTCTACGTGGTTCTAATTGTTAACATCTACTCTAGCGAACCTTGCTGTCTAGTATAGAAAGTGAACAGAGGGAGAAATCCAATTGCATTTGCCTTTAAAGGATAGTATTTTCCATCTCTGAAGCACCTACTCTAGTGCAGGTTTGTCGACATTAGTGCAGGAGGCTGATGGAAAGGGTGTATGTTGTAATTACAACATTAAGCCACACTGCTTGTGTTTATTGTGGAGAATATAAACATAAAACACCAACCAACCAAACAAATGCGTACAAACCTCTGGTGTTAGGGCAAGAACGATGTGGCTTCATGAGGCAATGGAGAGTATTCATTAAGTCAGGCTACATCCCAGTGAGGTATTACTGAATATATGTAAATAAATGAATACTGAATTGGATAGAGTCCTGCGAATCTGTATTCCAGCATTTCCTTTCACATGAAACTTCTGTGACTTCATTTTTCTAATCCCACACCTAACGTGCTTAGGGAGGGTAATTCAGAATTTGTCAGAACTATTTAATTTGGGAGTTTTACTTTTTTTGGCTGCTGGAATAAAAATCCAGAAAGACTCATATAAGGTTTCTGATGTAAAAATCATAGGATTGTACATATCACGCTAATATTCACCATGCTGGAGTGTCTAGGGTAGCAAAGCAACCATACCCTTTGCTCTTACTGAGTTTAACAGAAAAAATCCTACAGACCTTAAAAAATATTTTCATACGTGTATGCAAAACAATTCATAGAATCACAGAATGGTTTGTGTTGGAAAAGACCTTAAGATCATCCAGTTCCAACCCCCTGCCATGGGCAGGAACACCTTCAACTAGACCAGGTTGCTCCAAGCCCTGTCCAACCTGGCCTTGAACACTGCCAGGGATGGGGCAGCCACAGCTTCTCTGGGCACCCTGTGCCAGCGCCTCAGCACCCTCACAGGGAAGAACTTCTGCCTTAGATCTAACCTGAACTTCCCCTGTTTCAGTTTGAACCCATCACCCCTTGTCCTGTCGCTACAGTCCCTGATGAAGAGTCCGTCTCTGGCATCCAATTAATAAATATTAAGTCAGATAACAGTGTAATGTTTATATATATCTACATCTATATTTTAGGATGATTAAGAAATCACACATAAGATCCATGTGTATATGGAATTGCTTTTAAAGATACTGCTATGAAAGTAGTTACCAAAAGTTTCAAGTGCCTATGCCAAAATAATTAAATAATATGAGCACATCAATAACTGGCTTAGTATTCAGAGGTGCCAAGTGTCCAAAATTCAGTCAGTTTTCTTGTCTGGCTGCCTAGCTATGGATGTCATCTCAGCATTAACATCTTGGCTGATTAATTTTATGTTCTAGGAGGAAGAATCATCAAGCTCATGCCCATTCTTATATAATTATACCTATTCTTGTGTGTACAGAATGTACTGCAGTCTTACTGACTAGGTTTCTGCAGACTCTCCAGAATGTTCATCTGAAAAATGGCCCTGGAAGGATAGTGTCTGCTTGACTTCTAGCTAGGTAAGGAAGGGATGTTACCAGGAATTAACTCCATTTTTATTGGTCATATTGTTAGGTTTTCCGACATGGTGATCGAACACCAGTTGTAAATTTTCCAACTGATCTACACAAGGAAAGTGAATGGCCCCAGGGATTTGGACAACTTACCAAGGTATGTTGACTTATTTAGAAGAACTTATATATACTACTAAAATAGGAAGTGGGCAGATTTTTTATGCGTGTCTCAGAAACATCAGCAAATGCAAAGAACTGACAGTTGGTATTAGCCACGCCATGGAATTCATAAAGATGTTTGCAACATTACCCATCCAACTTCTGTTAAATTGAAATCTTGGTCATCTTGGCTTTATAACCCTTCCTAAAACCCACAGCTCTCTCATAGTGTGTCTGCATTCACTTAAATGGCAAGTTTAAACATTGCCTATACTCAGCATTGATGAAGTTCTAATGACCGTTAAGCACTGGGCCCTGTGACAGGGCAAAGGGATGAAACCTGCCCATCAGGCCTAGTGCCATCTCATCATTTGACTAGCAACTATCTACTCACAAAACAAGGGAAGAGGTGCAGGAGAAGGCTGCTTCAGGGCACAATGTGTCTTCTAATGAGGCTGCTTTCAGACCAGTTTCACAAGGATGCAGTGAACCTGCTTCTTGCCCTGGCATTTCAACATCAAGCTTTAGCTCTTTAACTGTATTTGACATATGCAAGTCTAGCGAAAAGAGAGGCCAATGTATTTCCTAATAATAATTCAGCATGATGCAGAAGCATGAATCAGAGACAGTTCAGCATTTAGTGTTTGAAGGACCTGTAGAATTCAGACACTCGGACAACACCTTACTATCCCCAGGGACATGGCTTATGTTGCAAGAAGACAAAAAGTTCTTGCTTTGGCACAGATTCTTTTTGAGAGCTTGTTGCTACTTTATTATCTTTTTAGCAACAGTAAGCAAGAATGTACTTCTCCAACAGCTAGAAGTTAAAAAGCTCAGCTCACAGCTTTGGTAATGAAGAAGAGGAAAGACGGTGTGCAATCGAAGACAACTGCAGGTGTACCAAGGCAAATATGGAAGAATGTTACTTGAAATGCAAGCCACAGATTATGAGGCTGATCAAATAGCAGAGCAGTAACAATAATAACTATTACATTATTTATCATCCTTTCTCAGCTCTCACTGACATGCATTTTAAAGAACAATGTTGATCATCAGTGACTCCAGGAGTGTCTACAGAGCTATGCTCTGTGGCAAATGTACGCGTATAGAATCAGGAGCATTGCTTTTCCTGTAGCAGATGTTAGAGCCTGAGCACTTCACGACGTATAATTATTTCATAGCTAAAACTTAGTATTTCTGCTAAAACTTAGATCACCTACAACATATAGAGTTGTGCTGGATTTGGATGACGTAGAGTTCATCTTCTTCACAGTAGCTGATGTGGAGTAATGTTTTGGATTTGTGCTGGAAAACAGCGTTAATAGTTCAGGGATGTTTTAGCTACTGCTGAGCAGTGCTTGTAGAGTCAAGGCCTTTTCTGCTCCTTACACCACCCCAGCAGTGAGCTGGAGGAGGGTTCAGAAGGAGCTGGAAGGGAACACAGTGGGGACAACTGACCTCTACTGACTAAAGGGATATTCCATGCTATATGGCATCATGTTCAGCATATAAAAGTGGGGGGAGCAGGAAGGGGGAATATTTGGAGTGATGGCATTTGTCTTCCCAAGTAACTGTTAGGTGTGATGGAGTCCTGCTCTCCTGGAGATGGCTGAACACTTGCCCATGGGAAGCAGCGAATGAATTCCCTGTATTGCTTTGGTTGTGTGCATATCTTTTGCTTTACCTATTCAACTGTCTTTATCTCAAGCCATGACTTTTGTCACTTTTAACCTTCTGATTCTCTCCCCAGTCATATTAGGGGTGAGTGAGTGCATAGCTGTGTGGTGCTTAGCTGTTGGCTGGGCTTAAACCACAACAACACTACAGCATGCAAATGGCTAATGTTCACTTAGAAACTGATTGCTGCAGACAAGAAAGAACACAGAAAATAAACTTCTACATTAAAAGTCTCCAGTCACCTTAATCTAATAATCATCTGTATGCTTGCCTCACAGACTGGAATGCAACAGCTATATGAACTTGGACAATACATGAGGGAAAGATATTCCGGCTTTCTGAACAGCACATACAACCGGCAAGAGGTACATAGCAGACTGTCTGGAGGACATTGCTCCGGCATAGCAGAACCATGGACTTGTGCTAGATAAAACCACATCATCATATTCATTTCATTAATGGAAAAATTAAGGTAATAGAAGAACATTATTGCAAGTCAGGCTTTTATGTCAAGGTAAAACATAGACTAAAGTCTAACTTTCAGCTCTTACGTTCAACTTGGGTCTTCAACTGCCCAATTCTCCAGGGCTGAACAGCTCCAAACCACTGAATGAACTGGCAATTTATACATAATGACCCAGTATTCTTCTACCCCACTGAAAGGCGAATGCATCCATGTGCCATGTCACATACTTCATCCTGTAAAAGAGGGGTCTAACAGTTGTTTGGATATGCTTGTCATACAGTACAGATCATTGTGGGGAAGATAACACTGCCATTTTGATCTATACATGAAGGATGCATTGATGGAAAAAAACATAAAAACCACAGCTTTTCCATGCTTCCAAGAGAGATTTACAGTTTTAAGTGCCTTTATTCTTCAGGTATAGCAGATGAATCATGGAATCATTTGGGTGGGAAAAGACCTTTAAGATAATTGAGTCCCAGATGTAAATCTTACACTGGAAATCCACCACTAAACCATGTCCCTTAGCACCCCATGCACACACATCAATGTTCCTCTGAATCTCAGAAGATGAAAAGCTTCCTTCTTTTAAATCATGCTTTCTTATTATCCTCAGTTCAGTCTGAGGGTTGGGTTCCAAACTGAGAGATGCTTTGGCAATTCCATTTAGCTAAATGCAGTACTGAGTTACTGAAAGCTGAGTTACAGTTTCACTGTTTTGACTTTATGCAGAAACACAAAACTGAAACCAAGAAGGCAGGATTGATGAGTTGGGTCGAATTTCCTTATTATTTGTATTGTTTCCATTTTATTCGTAACTTTCTGCCATTCTATCTTCAGTTTTACATCCAAAGTACAGATTATGACCGCACCATTATGAGTGCCCAGTCATACCTTTCTGGCCTCTTTCCACCAACTAGCAGCCAAATTTGGAACCCTGAGCTTCTCTGGCAACCCATTCCAGTTCATGTTATTCAAAAATCAACAGATCGGGTGAGTACTGGCCAAACATTTCTTGTAACACCTTAAACTTTCCCAAAAGTAAAAAAAAGAGGGAAAAGGGGGGGGGAAGCTAAAAAGTATGTTCTATTCTTTTTGAGTTCAATGGAACAGAAAACATCACCTGCAGCTACTGGCTGACAAGCATATCATAGGTGAGCTGCAGTAGCAGCATGAAAGTCCTCCTTCTGTAGTTGCAGAATACCTGAATTGTTGACCACACATTACCATTTCCAAGGTACAGCTCTAACATTTCTCCTGGGAAGGACATTTTTGGGCAGCATTAAAGGAAAGTTGCCCTTGACCTTTAGAGAGGACAAGTGCTTTTCTAAGCAGCAATCGGCTAGGCAGACCTCCCCTACTTAGGAAGTTTGCTCCATAGTTTATTCAAGCAATGGAATTTTCACCAGCCAGTGTAATGACCTTTCAATTATTACTTTCCTCTTCTGGTAGCACTTAGGCACCCTAATTACAGACAAGGGCCCTTTTATGCTCAGCACTACACAAACATTTAATGAAACCCTGGCACTTGCCTTGCAGTTCATACGAAGAGCAGATCTACCTGAATAAGGTCTTGTAGAAGTATTACTGTATCTCTGCCTGACTCAGGTTTAGGTTTTGAATTTCAGTGGCTCCTGTGACAAGGACTGTGTAAGGAACAGTGTGTTGAACAAGGACAAAAAGTTACTGAGTCTAATGACATAAAGGCTAATTTTCTTCTGCCTTTGAGTACAGAAATTGATGTTTACAAAAACCCTATTAAGTAACTGCCTGTCCAGTCACCAACATCACAGGATAGACTCTGTCATTAGGGGGTGGCTGTACCTGCCTCCCATTGGCATTTCTCCGTTCTTGGAGGCCATACTTGAAAGCAGGTACAGAGAAAAAGGGCTTCCACAAACTGGATTAGGCACAGCGTGATTCAGCTTCAAACGTAACTCCGTCTCTCAACAGAAAAGAATGCTGTCACTGTTATTTAAATGTGGGACACTAGAGGAAGTTCTTTCACCAGAAGACCAAAAAAGCATCAAAGTGGTCAGAGCTTTGGCCAAATAAAACCTCAAAGCCCTTAGGAGAATCACAGTGCTGCACAATGACCTGTTTGGAGAAGGCAAGCTCCTTTGTAGGAATCACTAGTACCTCATCACTGCTGCTTCAGGACTGGGTATTGATGCGTCACTGAAACACACCCCTGGAGCAACTTAGAACTCCTGTTAAATATGCAAACCACCTGAAAAAAGAAACTGCTCCCTTGTTCAGCCAAGCAGATGTTTGAGGGTATTTTCAAGCCCTAAGCAACACAAAGTGGGAAGCTGAGGCCAAGTACTGTCCTGTAAAAAAACCCTAATCATAGTTTATTTTTTCAGCCACTGAGATCTATCGAGACCTGAGAGGCACCAGTCCTGAGCATTGCATCATGAAGCCAAAGGGAGTGGCTTCGTTAATAACACCTAGAGGGGGATAATTAAGCCATACAGCGAGAGAAACATTTATTATTGTGTAATTAAACAACACTGCCAAGTTTCATATTGCAGCTTTGAGACTTCACCTTCCAGTGTGCTGCTGTTACAGGAAAAATGCACCCTTGGAGCTCTGTCCAAGTGCAAGTGTGCCAGTGTCAGCTGGTGGCTGCCACAAGCTTCACGTTGATAAATCAAAGAGAAAAGAGAGGTGCTCCAAGTGCAGCCTGCAAATGTCTGCCTGAGTGAGGGCAGAGCTTCTTGCACATACAGAAGCCATAGCTACTGAGGTTGATTTCTCCACTGTATACTAAGTCATGATTTATATGGTTATAGGATATTAGTGCTGGGTCAAAAATGCTCTAATGATGTGACAGAAAGTGCTGAAGTAGCACAAGCTTATTTGCTCATTTTAACTTTTCACTGACACTTAGTGCTGGAGCAGGTATCATCTGTGCTGGAAATGGCATAAGGTATATTTACCAAAGCACAGTTTCATGGACATATGTATGTATACATGGTTCAGCTCAAATATGAAGTACAAGGTAACCTCGTAATGCATACCCTTGGAGTTATTAAAAGTGAACCATAACCCTAAACAAGAGCAGAGCCATTAGGCTCACAGCTTTTTGGTATTTCAGCCACATGATTTACTTGTCACTCTTGTTTCAAGTTCTGTTCATTAAGTGGTACTTAAAATGCTTACCATAATGTGCTGCTTACCTCCAAAGAGATGAGAGCAGGATGTATAGATGCAGAAGCAATTAAGATTCCACACCAGGTGGAGGCAAGCTGAATCAGGAGGGATTCAGAAATTAAGAGGGAAATCGTAGCATTTTAAATTCCTAATCATGGATCCTGATTCATTTCCCAAAGCAATCCTCTGACAGACATGCACAACCGCTTTTTGGCAAAATCAGTTAAACTGACGGAAATCGAGCTGTCATAGACACAAGTAGCCACTGAAAAGTCAACCTACCACAGCCCATTGCTTATGTTAAATGAATTCATGACCAAGGCACCCAAACAAATCATTATGGAGTAGCAGTAGCACAGCCGTGAGTCTATCAAACGTACTACATCGGCAACCTCAGCAACAGAGAAACCAGCGGCGTGTTGATTCATTATAGAACTATTCTAAGCTTACTTCTCTTGTTTCAGAGGCTGCATTTTCCTCTGCGTGACTGTCCCCGTTTTGATGAACTTCAGAATGAAACACAAACATCAAGTGAATTTCAAAGGAGAATACAACCATACATGGTAAGACAAAAGAAGAAGGAAACAAAATCTAAGAAGGAAAGTAACTCAGAGGTAGAAGTTACAGAATTGCATTGTTTCCTTTTCCTAAAATGCAAAAATAAAGCCCTGAGGACTCTCTTAAAATCAGGAATGTAGACCAATACAGTCAAAAAGTGTGTTCGATATTCTCAGGCATTTCTCCTATTTTCCTATATTAGTCTTTGATATGACTTTAACATTAATTTGCTGAGACTACTTAGAGCTTCATGTAAGGAAAGTGCCATGATGGGAGGGGAGAAGACAATTCTGGATGCAGGGATTTCTAGTTTTAATGGGCAGCACAAAACCGAGTCTAAGAAATCTGGTAAATCTGAGCCTTGGGAAGGTTTATGCCTTCTTGCTGTGAAACCTGTTGACACTACAGAAGAGAACTAAAGCTTGCCCGAGCTGGCGAACACTCTGGCTTATGCAGACTTCTCTGAGGTGCATTTTGGATCCATCACAAAACATGCCACAGTCAAGAGATTCAGAACTTCCCATCCCAGTGCTGCAGCAGGATGTAGGCACATGGATGGTGTACCTGCCTCAAGCAACCATGCTCTTGACGATAACAATTGTTCTGGAGAGCGGCTGCTGCTGCTCTCCTGTTTGCCTACCATGCACTTTGTACAAGCACAAATCTAACAGGGATCTTGTGCTCCTCAAACCCTGACAGCACATGTACACAGGGAAGTGAATTCTGACTTCAAAGTCATCCTGTCTTTCAGCTATTAGTAGGAAACAGGTAACATGGGAATAAAGCACACTAGGGAATCCCTTTATTCTTCTATAGCAGCATGCAGAACGAATCCCTATGGGAACTATTGTGGAACTATTACTCAGACATTCAGCTTCCCTTTGAGGGCAGAAAGAAAACCTCGTTTCCTTTTCAATTTCATTTTACCTCACCCTGAGTATTATCCTCAGCTCTCTTTAATTTTGTATTTTCTCCTCACCTTTATTCTCATTTTCCTTTTCCCTCAGTGCTTTCCCCTTCCTTGTATCTGAAGGCTTGAGGGGACTGAGGTAGCCTCTTGGAGCAGTCAGAAGAGGGAGAGAAGAGTGCAGCAGAGGAAGCACCAAATTTACCCATAGCAGGGCTGAAAAAAGTGCACCTGAAATAGAGATCAGAACCTTCAAATGGTTACAAAATCAAATCTGCAATGAAAACCTTCTGCTACAAGGGTTTCACTGGTGTAAAATTAAATGCTACTGTGTTTCTGGGTTGGAAATGTATCTGTATGCATCTATGCTCCATACGTATTGAGTACTTGTGGTACACTTTGCACTTTTTTTTCCACCAGGATTTTATACAAACAATGGCAGTTAACACAGGACTTGAACTAAATCATCTTAAAATACTGGATAATTTCCAGCTCTGGAATACATACGACACTCTTCACTGCGAGGTAATAATAAGGCGATAGAGAAGGAATCGGGAAGGAATATGACTCCCAAGTGGTGCTTCTGTTAAACCATGGCCATGTGGCTTCATAGGAAGGAGTTGCCTTTTCTTCTGGATTTGCCCTTTTTTATTATTACTTATTTAATTCTTTTAAATTTGAATCTAAGTTCTGATTCAGAGCACTGGTTAAGGATAACCAAAACCCATGGTTCACAGCTCAGGAAACTGTTGTTTCCATTTCACGTTTTATCCTGAAGCACTGATACTGAAATCCATTCCCTTTACTGCCTCCTTTTCCTTCCAAAAAACCTGCTATAGGATCGAGTGTGCTGCCTATGACATATTTATGATTTTTAACAGGGAATAATTTGCTTTCACCTACCAACAGGTAACCACCAAAATATGGAGATGTTGAAAATGAGAGGTAAGATTATAAGTTATCAGTTAGAAAATTAGGAGACAATGATACCTACCAGTGAGTAAAATCAGACTAGCCCCAAGCATGGCATGGTACCATCTGGTCCCAGTCATTATGAGCAGCACATAAAGGCTCTTGAACATGCCCTCTAGGCACTGAGGCACTTAAACACTGTAAGACACTGTCACTCTTACATGCCTGGAGAGTGACACTTGTCTGTAAATGGCCACTGATAAAACTGGCATCTGGACAAGTGTATGGAAAAGGCAGGAAAAGTTGGATCCAGGTTATACCATAAAGACAAAGAAGAAAAGAAGATGATAAGACATGTCTGCAATCTTTCACACTAGCAAAACCAAACCCGTATACCTCTATAGAAAGAACACGTTATATCTACAAAGGATTCCCTTCACAGGTGTTTTCCCTTTTCCCATTCATCCACTTCAGGCATGCTGATGAATGATACCACACTTGGCAAAGAAGTGCAGGACAGCCTCAAAGAGTCTAAATGTAGTAGTGTGAGCATGGGCAATAGGGCAATAGAAGGAAAAACCCCATGATTTTGCTTTCCTTTCTCACCTTCTCACCAGGGTATTCACAATTTCACTCTCCCTGCATGGGCTACCAAAGATGTAATCAACAAGATGGAAGAACTGGCAGAATTGTCCTTATTATCACTATTTGGGATTTATAAGACAGAAGAGAAATCACGACTGCAAGGAGGTAAATATAAAATGCATAGCTCTCAGACAGGAGGAGACAATGCTTACGGTAACATGCAACATCCTGTCACCTTCCTCATGCAAAAGCATTGATACAGAACCTTGGTTTGTAATTCTGGACATTGGATGCCATATTCGGCACCAAAATAAGTGCTGAACGCTGGCATTTGCATGGTGGAGGTATTAAAAACAGGTGTAAACATTAATGTCTTTAATTATCCTATGCTTTTCCAGGATTTTAAGAGTACTGAAATTCAAGGGGGAAAAAGTAAGCCCTCATGGGTATAGCCATTACTTGTCTGATATTAGGTTAGGTTAAGTTCTGTTTCTCCAGCATTTATTCTAATTGCTTCCTGATCTTTGTTCGTTCCTTTGATGAACTGGTTATATATTGTGCCAAAAACTTGACAATACACTGGTGGCTCTCTGAGAGACAGATATAAAGCTGCTCCAAACCAGTCTGATCAGAAGAGAGAGATTCAAGTTGTTTCTAAACTGCAAGAACTAGGACTAGTGCTTACCTCCAAAACTGGGGCACATAGGCTATGCCCATTCTGATACAACTTCAGGACACAACCCAGGAATTTCTCATATGATTCCCAGGTGTCCAGGAGCAGTAAATCCAAACAAATGAGCTTGAATATCCACAGCATGGGCCATTTGGCGGTAGTTAGAGGCTAGTACAGTTTGCATTATTGCAACGCTCCGAACAGACAGAAAATGATGGAGAGGAGGTTTCAGCCTAACAAAACTGGAAATGTCATTAGCCCCAGTTCTCAGGATAGTTCTGGACGGTTTCCTCTGCAATACCTTCTCTCTAGTTATGAAATTGTAGTAAGCTAAAAAAAGAGTATAAAGCCTGAGTAGATGCCTTCTGTTTGATATGCAAAACCTTTTGCCTTTTTGGTTTCTATGCAAATGTTATATCTTCACTTTCCTCTTCCTTGTTCCCACATTTTAAAGGTGTCCTTGTGAATATTATTTTAAATAGTATTAAGCAAGCTGCCAATTCTTCAAAACAAAGAAAAATGGAGGTCTACTCTGCAGTGAGTATTTTCATCTTTCATAAATCTTGCTATGGTTTTGCCAGTAAAAGACCCTGGACGAAAATAATCCGAGTCTCCCTGCAAGTTAAAGAATAATATAATAGAATTCAATTCAGGTAACAAGCTGAACACCAGTCAGTACAAGAACACAGCAGGAGCATGGATCTAATCTCAGTTACAGTCAAACTGTACTTGCTAAAGAAAACTATGGGGTTGATCATCCATTTCTGCACTTGAAAAGGGTGATGCATCAGGAAAGATGAGTTGCATCTTTCCTGAAGTGCTCCTAACCCAGAGATGCTGGCAAACAGCAGAACTTCAGCTGCACCTCCAAACCTTCCCTCTGCTTAGGAAGGGATGACACAGCTGTGGGCTCTTCTTTGATTCTTTCAGAGAATGAAGACAGCCATTTGGATCAGACCAAGATCCACTTTGCTCATTCATTATCCTGTCTCTAACCATGGCCAAGAGCAGGGAAGAATGCGAGAATAATGCTAGCACAGAGTGATGCTCCCCCTGATACAACCTTCCTGCAATCTGTGGCTAAGGGACTTCTGAGATAGAATGTCTGTGTGTTTAATAGCTCCTGACAGACTTTCTTCCATTAATTTATTTAATCCCTTTTTGAATGCATTTATACTTATGGCCTCTGCAACATTCTGTGGCAATGACTTGTGTGTTAAAAGAAGTACTTCATTTCTTATTTTTGAAACTTAATACTGATTTAGCTCCTTCCCAGCATTTCTATTGTGAGAAACAGGGAATAATCATTCTTTAGCCCCTTTTTCTGGGTCACTCCTGAATTTCCTATTTTCTGTCACACCTCTTCCATCTTTCCTTTTCCGAGACAACAGTCTACCCTATTTAATCTTTCCTCATATAGAAACTGCTCATTACCTTAAATCTTTCTTGCTGCCTTTTCAACATGTTTTCTAGCCCTACTATATTCTTTCTGGTAAGGAAGAAGTGCATCCAGAATTTTCACTGCTGCTTTAATGCCCTGAGGCCAAGTATACATTTATTTTTCAAACTAGAAAGTTCCAGATCCTGAATAATAATTAAAACATGGCTATTGGATTATAATATAAATAAGCCTTGCAGATATATATATAAAGATGCTTGCAAAATTTAGACATCAGGCTGTTTGGACTTCCTTCAGCTCCTCCTCCTGGCATACCCTGCAAGAGGAGGGATAATAGGGAGAGGAAGAGACTGCAGCTGGGTTGGTAACCGATTCCATCAAAATAGAAGCCAAACTGAGATTTTTTTGTGTAATTCCAAACAAAAGGAACAACAATTTTTAAAGTTCTGCAGTGTGTGTGGAGGACAGTCTTTGTATGCAACTATCTGTCTGCTATTCTACCTAAAAACAAGAACTTGTATCTTCACTTGAAATGCCACAGGATATACTACCTTATGCTGCCTTAACCTAACACCCCCGAAAGAAGGAGTAGCAATATGCACTGAAAAACTAGATTTATTACTCAGACCACATCTTGCTTTCCTCCAGTATCTCTGTTGCCAAAATGTTGCCAGATGGTGTAAGACACATTGTGCAGTAACTCTTTGAGAATGCTCCTGCTGTCTGTAGTAACTTGTTAAGGTGGTTTTCCCAATGGTGAATATAGGGATTTATCTTGATTTCTGCTCCCCCTCTACTCTTGTTTCATTACTCTGGATAAATGGACTTTCAAGGATGGGATTTTTTTTCTTTCCAATAGCATGACACCACAGTTGGGGCCCTCCAGATTGCTCTCAATATTTTCAATGGAAAACTGCCACCATATGCTGCTTGCCAGTTCTTTGAACTCTACCAAGAAAGTAGTGGGCAAGTATCTTCTTACGTATGCCAGAACAAGGAGTGTTTGGAATCGGTTTCCCCTTTCCCCCAAATCACTTTCCTCTCAAATATTGTTTTAAACTGATAATTCACTGAGCAGTAAACAGATACAAACTTAGATTAAAAATAGGAGCAATTACATTTGATGCATGCATCTGTGTGCTTTGAAAAACAGGAACAAGAAGAAAACAGTCCTTACTAGCAGGAAGTAAATGGTAAAATACATTTTCCTAATACTTCAAATGATAGCAAAACCATTTCCAAGACATGCCATAAATCCCAAGGTAAACCAGTTGGCTTAGAAGACCCTGGCGCTGTTGCAACTCAAGGAACCTTCAGAAGGACCTTTTGAGCTCGCTAGCGATCTGTAAATAATGTAACCAGCACTGGCAAAGTGGGCTTTGCAGATGTCTTCCACAAAGCTGCCATTCTTTACAAACAGGTTCTAGAGTAGGATGTTTCCAACATTCTGTCTCTAAACAGGATAGCTTCTATTTAAGAACCTTTTCAAAAACACCTTTTCGATGTTGTTCATCAGGCGGTACAGTATTGAAATGCATTATCGGAACGACTCCTCAAAGGCTCCTTACCCACTGACCCTGCCAGGATGCACCTCTTCTTGTCCACTTGAGAAGTTTGCTGAACTAGTTTCTCCTGTGATTACAGAAAACTGGTCAAAAGAATGTGGGAATAGAGACAAAATGAAAGGTAGGGTAACAGCTCTGTATTTTCTACACAAGACACTGAGGCAGAAATAGGATCACTGGCTCCAAACTTTGTACCTTTCATACAGGAGGGAGATCTCCCTTTAACTAGTGAGGACCAGCTTTACTATGGACGGGGAAAGCCAAGAGAAATTAAATTTCTCTGAAAATGTGAAGAGCAGATCTGCCCAGCAGTGTGAAGGAAGTGTTCTTAATAGCATATTCACATAAGGAGCTACCAAAAGGCCATGGCCAAAATGAGAGCTCCATTTGCTAGAAATGTCCAAGGGAAACACGGGTGCAGGTACTATGCAAGGAGTCCTGTGCATGTTGGACACATCAGACCCTCTGTAGATGCAAAGCAAAAATGGCTTGCACATGCACAGTAAGATTGCTGCATGTATATTGATAGCACATGTACGATGTTTTGAGGACACCTAAACCTCCACTGTGCAGAGTGCAGCTGATCCATGCACAGAGAGCAGCTATTTGCCTCAGACTACCCACAGCTGATAACCTCTTCCTGCCTGAGTATTATTTCCAGGAGCGAAGTGAAGGGCAAGGCAATACATGCTACTTTCCAATCAATAGTCCTGGTATTTTCCCCTTCCTGCATTTATTCAGTGTTTTGCTGATCCCTGATGAAATGCTTTTGTTTTCATTAACTACACATGCTTCCTTCTTGCCCTGTGAAAACAGAGGAGAAAGATTAATGCACAGGAGAAAGAAAAAGCATAGATATGCATTTCCAGGTATATGTTTTTATACTTGTGTTGTGTATGTCAGTAAATGCAGGCCACGTGATCTTGCCAGAAACATGACCAAATGCAACTCTATTTCCATTGTACATTTGTACATTGTACATTTGAATGTTAACTCTATCTAAAATAATACCCATGTATGTCTCTATCAACTCACTTTTCCTTTACTCTTTTTCCTTCACAGATATTTTCATTGGCTTTGACGTTGCTGTTGGCTTGTTGTTCATCTTTGACCTTGTGCTGCTCTACCTCCTTTATCATTATGGACGCTGCAGGCGCAGAAACAACTACCAAGACATTTAAAGGGGAGGTAAAGAAGTGAAAGAGAGAGCAGAAATCCTTTAAGTTCATTATATCCCTCAGTTTGCTGTGGCCAAATTAATCTCCAAAGCATATTCCAAAAGTCTGAAGAGCTGAGGTATCTGTGGCCTAACTCCTAAACCACTAAACATCTGCAATGAGAAATACTGTAGAAATACGTTATTGCTAAGAACTCACTTCTGTAGGAAGATGGAATTACTTCAATTTAGCACTTAGGTTTTCTACTACTATTAATCACTCTGAAGTTAAGTAATGGGGTGAAGGGATGCTATTGCCTATGCTTTTCCTTTTTCTTCTCATATTGCCTATTACTATTTGTCCCTCTGCTGCTCAATGAGTCTCTTGAAAATCACAGTCTGTAATATTTTCCTTACATCTTATAAATGGCTATTTTCTGGACGCATAAGGGAATGTTTTCAGTGAGCAGAAGCTGCAATTACTGTGTGAAAAGATTCAAGCCAGTACTTGTGCAAACTGCTTCAGCATTTATTCATGCAAATCTATGCATGAGTTTTGACCTTGGCCTTCAGCTAATAAAGGTCTGCAGCCTGCTTTTCAACAGCTCTGGTTTAGTGCCTTGGCAGTGTTAAGAGTTGGACACAATGACCTTAAAGGTCTTTTCCAACCTAATTGATTCTATAATTTATTTCTTTGAGCCACTTTTATACTAATTCCTCAAGCTATCACTCTGTTTATCACCTTTCATTTTAATTTACAGTAACACCTTTAACTCCTTGTTCTGTTCAAAATCCCTTATGATAGCAAGACCTGCACTGAAAGTAAGAAAACAATGATTCTGCTTTTTGTATGCTCATCTCTTCCGTGCAATGTATTTTGTTCAGATTGTAAGCTCCTAAGGGCAGGAAATGTGTTCCCTTAATTGCTCTCTATACCATAAACTAGTATCATAAGCACTAATATTGCTGTATAAAATACTGCTTATCATCACACGTTTCAAGGACTGAACCAAGATGTTTTTATCCTGTAGTGTTGCAGAGGATACTGTGAACCACATTGCCATGGAGAAGCCTTTTTATAAATCAAGGCAACTATACATACAGGTGATAACAGAAGGTTCAGCCCAACAGACATAATGAGCAATCATATTCAGGCTAATGAGTCCTGTTTTGGTGCAGAAGTTTAGATGGAGCTGCTTAGCTCAGGGATAGAAGCACCCCATCAATGTGAACAGGCAGCTTCTAGGCTGACTTTGATGCACATCTGTAGCTTGCAAGGTGGAACCTAAAAGCTTGGGTCAGCTACCACAGATCTAGAGATCAGCCCTCAGTATTACAGCTATGGACACAGTTAAAATGTGCTGGAGTTAGGTGTATTGATATTAAACAGCATAAATCAGAGTAGCAAGTGCGAATACAGCACTTTGCATTTTCTTTTAGTTACTCCAGCTACTGAGGTGTCCACCTTTTGAGGCAGTATTCCCACTCAGTGAAGTTTTTACTAGTATCTCTGACATTTCTATTTTATCTGATTTAAGAAATATAATCAAGTGATGGAGTTGATTCTTACACGGTAAGGATGCTTTATTGTATAACAATTTGGGGGAAAGCTGTCAAAGGATAAAAGACTATCCTTAAATCAGATGTTTTGGACTTACAAGCTTCACATTGTAACTAGTTGCTCTGATCCTCAGTGAAAACAGTTAATGGAATGTCTACACTGCAGTGAGAAATGTTACAGCAGCTCTAGGAAACAAGCCTGGGCTGGCTTGCCTACTATTAGCAGTTTACTCAGAATGGGGAAAAGCTCAGGGCAAACTGCAAAACTGATCCTGTGTCCTGAATATACATCTACTCAGTGATTATGTGATGCTGAGCTCTGCATTACCATGGCCACAGTGCTGCTGGTACTCACTGAAGGGTATAGAGAGTATGTCTTTTATTAGAGGCAGCCAGATGCTTGACAAGTGAAGATGTATCAGTGACTGATAACTAGAGGAAGAACTGGTTGTGAAATAGCAGAAAGTCAGTTGGAGTCCACAAGAAGTAGTATGGGGCATGTTTTTTTCCAAAATTGGTTCTTACAAGAAGTACATCTGGACAGAAAGTAAAATGTGAAATGTCTGAGATATCTTCTGTGGGTTATGCTTCTCAAGCCTAAGCCGTTACAGAGGATTTCAGGAGATGAGGTAATTCTAGCTGTGGCAGGAGCTGTCATTAAGTAATCGTATTGTAGGTACATCTTTTTGTTAACAGATAGTTATGCTTGAAAATGTCCTTTAGAAAGGATGCAGTGAACACAAGTTACACAGAATGTAATGGAGAGGTTCAGACGATACAACTTCAGAATTAATGAAGGTACAATAAAGATGTAATACATTAGTAATGTAGGCCCTGAATCTCACTTATAGTAAAGATGCTTTGTCTTGCTGTGATTAAATCAAGCCAAATTTCTCCAATGGAGTAAAAAGTTGTGTCAGACAAGCTTGTGGATTTCTTAATTTTTCAGCCCTATTTACACTTTGCTTGGTATAATTTGCAGACTGCTTGTGACTAGAAAATATCTCCAGGCAACTTGTAGCACTGCAATAAAGTACATTATAGAAAACCATTCAACAGCTGCAGTTCTATTTAAGTAAAAAATAATGGAGCTTTCAGTGTGCCCAGAGCTCCCAAACAAAAGTGAATGTTCAGGTTTGTTCCTTCTCTAAAAACAGATTTTTAAAGCACTGATGCTTTGACATAAATAACACTAACGATGACAAAAACCTTTTCCATTTGCCCTCTAGCGGTGACATCATCTGCCTCTATGATAATCATGGTGGCAACTAGAAGCTCTGCAGCAGGATTTTCTGGTGCATATGGTAGACAGCAGTGCACACACAGCACTCTCCAGCTCGGTCAGCAACAACGTCTGCATTGATTTCATTCTGGAACTTGTTCACAGTCCTGAATATTGCCCACACTGCACCAGTACAGCAGAGCTGTCTGGCTTGCAGAGTAACACCAGCTCAGTCTGGAGCACTAATGTTCATAGAATTATAGCATGGTTTGGGGTGGAAAGGACCTTAAAGCTTATTCAGTTCCAATCCCCTGCCATGGGCAGGGACGCCTCACACGATTGTGCAAAGCCCCTGTGTCCAACCTGGCCTTGAATACTGTCAGGGATGGGGCAGCCACAGCTTCTCCGGGCACCCTGTGCCAGTGCCTCAGCACCCTCACAGGGAAGAGCTTCTGCCTTAGATCTAACCTGAACTTCCCCTGTTTCAGTTCATGTGTACCTGTAATGTAGGGAGATTTGATCCTAATTATAGCCTTTCTTCTCATTAAACACATTTGCTTTGGTGTGGTAAAGATACAGAAAACAGGATAATAAATACATTGTATTAAAAAAAAAATAATCTCTTCAGTCCAAAAAAAATGTTGAGTTTGGATTAAAAGACAAGTTTATGATTCTGATTTTTTCTCCAAAACCAAAAATGCTAAAAATTCTACTCTACAAATAAGAGTAAAGACTAACAGTGATAGAGTTTGACAGTGATGATGAGGGTAGGGCTGGCTTATTCTTAGGCATGAATTTTGGCCCTTATGAATCCATGCTGAGGTGATATTAGCAATATTGCCTAAGATTGTATTCTTGGCATAGAATAGCTAAAACTACTGTACTCCTTGGAGTATTTCTTATCAAGCTGGGGAGGAAAGGTGGACATTTAGCTATAAATGGCTAGCTTTATTGATTTAGACAATAATGCTTCTTCATCACTAGTTGCCAAGTATTAAGACTCAAATAAATAAACATGAGTTGCTCCTGAAGTAATAGCAAACCATTGGAACTATTTACATCACATGGGCTCTTCTGTGACAAGGCAACTTTCTTTCCAGAGGGATTTTTGCACTGACAAGGTCTGCAAGGCCACAATTAGGAGATCAGGTACAGTTGGAAAGTCAGTTAAAAAGCCATGTTCAAAGTCCAGTTGTGCTAATTTCTGTACTTTCTCTTAAAGTGCAATAATGACACTGCTTTCTCTCCTGAAGCTGAGAGTACATAGTCAAACCCAGCCATCCTCCAGACTGAGCTTGCAGTGAGCTTTTAAAAAAGCTGTAGAGAGGAGAAAGATAACATTTATCAGTTCAAAATAGATACAGGTAAAAGAAAAGTGTACTGGCTCCAACTCTCTCTATATTTAGCCAGTCATGTTCATGTCAAAAGAAAAAGGATATTTCCTGTGTTCTCTTCATGGCAGCTAAAGCTCTTGCCCTCTTACAGGGAGCCCTTGGCTTCAAAAGACACAGCAATTCTGCTAGCTCATCTACCCTATAAATTTTGGAGAGAAAGGTTGTAAGATGCAGGATGATCATAAAGCCTTTTCTTTAGGAAGATGAGAATTAAAAGGATATATGGACTCACACCCCTGTAACTTAAGACTCAAATAGGCAAGCACATGTCCTCTCTTCTCTGAAATACTAGTCTTGACAGCATTTGGATCTATAATTATAGGAAGACTAGCATAATTCTGTAACACCTACAACCACTGAGCTGACTGAGGACATTTGCAGTACCTCTTGGAAGTGGAGCTTATCCATTCTTTTCATTCTAAGACCTTCTCAGGGCTTCTCCTGGGTGCACTTCAGGAAGCAGCAAGAGCTGAAGTGGATAAAAAGCCTACTTCCTGTGCAGGAGTTTTGAACCACACACACTTAAAATTAAAATGGATGCGATGATTAGTAAGTTACTGTTTGTTGTACAACAGTTTCTTCACTTAGAAATCGACAGAGAAGTACATTTACAATACAGGCCAGGGCAGAAGAGTTAAATGAACAATTCAAATACATCATGTTACACTCATATAAAGAAGAGACTACTTGCCATTGATATAAGCAGCCCTTCGTAAGAATCTTGTGCATCCTCTGTAATATTCTGGTGGAAGAGAGCCTTATCAATCCATTTATGCACAAGGAACACAAAGTCCTCTTTTCTTGGTAAGAGAAAATGTGGATCAAAATCCACCTTAATCCGTAAGTCAACTTCAAACAAGCACATGAAAACCTCCTTCTGACAAATGAAGACCTAATTTTCACTACACTATTTGCAAAGTTGGAGTTGGCAAAGACAGGATCTATTAAGCCTCACTATGTGGTGGTTAGCCTATCTCCAACACAGTTATCGGTTTGTCTTCTCTCGTATGCCTATTTGCTCTCACCTCTGAACTACTGGTAGGATAGACAGGACAGGACATGGTAGGTGAAGGACAACAAATATACTGAAATATAGTGAGCAGGACAAGAGTAAGCTGTTGCTTACTCTTACACGTTTTAACCACCAAACCTATTTGGTTATAGATGGGAACCAAATGGGTCTTTAATCCCCCAACTCTTCATTCTAATAACCACACTCAACCTTAATGTACCAAAGCATAGTCTCTGCTGATTTAGATCTCTCCCTTTCTCACCACACATTAATGTAAAAAAGCCATTGGCTGAGTTTGAGCTGTTTTTGAGTCTGGTTATCTGGTTGATGTTTCCCTATGATTTGAATACCAGTTCTTTGTCAAGAAGACCATTCTCCACCATGAAGTGCTGTTGTCACTAATGGCTGTCTCACTTGAGCCTTAAGAACAATACTATTTTCTGCAGAATTGCAGGCAAAAGAGTAGTTACCTAATAATTCTTTACCTGATGCTTCAGACCAGTATCTCAACAAAATACTAGGTGGCTTTCATAACCACAGCTTGCATTAGCAAAAGTAGAATAAAAACTCTAAACAAACTTCCATTTCAGTGAAGTAAGTGCCACTTTGGAGAGCGCAAACACACTCACTCTTCTTGAGTGTGTCATTTTATAATGACATATCTTTCTGGTTTAGGATGTAGTTCTAGAATGTACAAAGAATTATATCAGCAAAACCACAAAGAATTATATCATAGAATCACAGAATAATTTGGGTTGGAAAGGACCTTAAGGTCATCCAGTTCCAACCCCCCTCCAATGGGCGGGGACACCTCACACTAGACCATGTTACCCAAGGCTCTGTCCAACACTTGAACAGTGGCCTTCAACACTGCCAGGAAGAAAGAGACCACATATCCTGAAATAACAATGCTAAACTTTAAATAACTGCACTGCTGACTCAGAAAGATGTTACAGACTCTTATCTGTCCAAAGCAAATCCTAAAACAACTGGAAATACAATAGGAATGCTCATAGAATAGGATGAAATTGGGGAGGTTTCTAATAAAACCTAACACTTTTGAAAACTAGCTCTTCTGACAGGAAGATTGGGATGACCGTGACTGGGATGGTCCTGGAGCTACTTTTTCTGTTTGCAGAGATGTTTTTGGTTTCCACCATGTGCTTCCATGTGCACTGAGCACTCGTAAACATTCCTGTGACAGCATTGCTCCTGATTTCCCCAAAGTCTGACTAAGTGTGTATGAGGGAGGAAGGAGGGGAGCTGCGCACAGCTGGACACCCATTCTCAAATCAATCTTTCATTTATATGCTAAGCAATTGATGCAGTGATAGCAAGCTAATTCTGCAATTGGAAGGGAACTCAGACAATCTCTATGTTCTATGATGTATCATTTGTAAAGCTATTCCATCAAGACTTAAGGAAGATACAAGCAGGAGAAAGCATCCTGAAGACTACTGGTATAATCTTAGTCTAACCAAAGCACTTGGTAGAAATGTTAAATAGCCTGAGAAGGAAAGCAAAAAGAACTAAGTTTCTGCCTATCCATGTGACGTCCCAGTAACTATTAGCAGAGCCTAAAGGGTCAGTCTCAGAAGCCAACTTAAATATAGAAGCAGCTGTGGAAGTATCATTTTAAAAATAGCATAACCTCAATAAAAATATCATTTCCATAAGGTTTGGTTATTTTGTAGTTTTATAATGCTTTTCCAATTACAAAAATCTATGCCTATAGATACTTTTGCCTTTAAATCTTGTCTGGTGACAAAACTAGCTCCAGATTATCTGAAGAATGCTAAGCATATCATTCCATAAATCTTTTCACACAGTGGATGGGCAGCTCCCCCAAGTGTTTACCAACCATTTCCTGGTGTGGTTTTCAGCAGTCTTTGGGCACTCCTACTTTGATAGAGCAGCCTAGTCCTAAGTAGGTAATAAAACTTCTCAGTATATACTAGAGAGAGCCTTTGGCAGTCAGCAAAATAACGACATGAAAAACAAATGTGATGGGAGAGTTTGTGGAAGCACCATAAGTTTCCCTAGGACAAGGTATTTCCCTGAGTGGATTGATTATTTGCAGCAGGGCACTGTAGAAACTGCTCAAGGTGAACTTGTTTTAAACCAATGTGCTTAATAGAGATAGGTAGATTTGTTCCAGGTTAGCACCATTTAGGGAAGGGCAAGCATGGAAAAAAGGCTTTGCCAGAAGACTGGATCCCACCTTTTGGGTACTGTACAGAAACTATTTTAATGGGATGGTCTGCTCTTTGGAGACTACTTTAGACACATCATTTATGTTGCATGTATGCAGAAAACAGTGGAGGCCTTGGTTATCTATAGACATCCTCAGACATAATAATCCATGTGTTAAACTCCATTTTGGTTTAAAATCTCCTTGAGGTATATGGAGCTAAGAGGGATTTCTGAGTAGTGAGTAAACTATGTACATATTGTTCTCTAGAGGTGGCAAAGCACTAGCTTAGTCTCAACGGTGGCAAATGCTCCAAAGCAAGATCAAGGTCACCCAACTGCTGCAGGGCAGGATAAACTGCTACAGTTACTTTAGGAACTGATAACGCAGCATACATAGAAGCAACAACCCCTCTCCTGGCAAGTGCTGACCCCAGTATCCCTGGCATACTTTATAAAAGTAGGTAGCGTGTTTGAATGCTATGATTCTCTCCACCTTTACATCTCTCATCTTTACACCAGCTTGAACTACAAAACCGGGGACATCAGGAAAAGGCTTGAGTCACAACTTCCTCCCGATTACTGGGAGCACTCTGCCACCTACTGCCTATCCGAGCTCTCTGTGGTTGCAGCTTTCCACTTAACATTGTCAAACCCAGCTTCTGTTTCCTTACTTTTGTTTTTAATCAGCAAAGTCCATGCAGTGCCCCTGTTCACTGGCTGAACTAAAATAAAATGCATTTAGGGCCATGACTGAACAGTTTTATCTGCCGAGTACTGAGTCATCTCTCTGTGCTTCTGTCAAAAGCTCTATTAGTGTTCTAACAGACAAATAACATGCAACAACAAACTGCCTGTACCAGATCTCTAAGTACTGGCCTGAGAGAAAAACAAATTCTCTTAAAGCCGTAATTTCTAGTCACTTTTACATACGAAAAGAGCAGAAAATATATAAATCCAATACATGAGTTTCTCTTAACAACTACTAAAATGCTTAGTTTATTCAAATTCAATAAAACAACATGCATTTTTAGGCTGTTTCTGTATAGAGCATGTTCTTGGCTTCAATCTTTTGCACAGAAGTTTTCTTGTAAGGGTCAGGTCAACTAATGACCACCTCATGAAAGATTCAGTTTGAACATGCTCAGCGCCTTTTTGGTAACAAACCACCTGTTCTGCATATTGTGAGGAAAAAGTATCAGTGAAAAGCTCAAGCAATTATGAAAGTGGTTTATTCATCCATTAATTTTATTTGTGACACTGCAGTAGTGGAACAGAAATAGTAAACTATGAATTGTCAAAATGGAATTTGGACCTAGAGCAGAAACAAAAGAATTCTGTGCTTGTATGATAGAGAACATGCACCTTTTCATGGCTGCTATAATGTCACCTCAACTGGGGTTCAACCATTTCTAAACACCTTAGACTACCCTTCTCTCAAGTGGATAGCACTGCTGGCAAACTAACCAAATGTCCTAGCTAATTTCAGTTCACTGTTGAGTCATTCATAAAATAACTAACTAATTCCTATAGTCCAAACCTGCTTTATTGCTATAATGCAATAATAATTCAGTATTTTCCAGAAATAGAGATGAAAATGGGGATATAGTCAAGTTTCTTTTCATACATGCCTCTCTGTCACACACTAAAAATGGGACAGCAGAAGTTTAGGGAAATTTGGCCAAAACCTAAAGCATTAATAGTATCATTACAAACTAGCACTAAATAAGATTACATAAGTATCCATATGCTTCTGCTTAAAGACAACAGCATATGCCTTATATACCATTCACTGGTCACGATCTGTGTCAAAGCAAAGCAAAAGAAGTGGGAAGAGAATGTGGATAATATACTGCCTGAAATGGATGCTAGAACGGGTGTTAACTTGCTGAGTGCACTTCTGCCTGGCTTCTTGTGCTTTCTCAGACTCATAGACTTCTGTTTCCATTCATTTCAACCAGTGACCTGCTTACAGACCATTTTAAGGATACTAAAGGTGAAATACCCTCTGGTTGTCAGAAGCAACACTTCTGAAAACTGAAATGGTGGTACCTCTGAAGTACCAAGAAACTGGTAAGGAATTAACAATTCAGTCATAATGAGAGAAACGAAACCAGCAACAGCATGAGGAAAACGAAGGTGAAACTGTAAAGACCTAAGAAAAAATATCTACCAACCCAAAAGAAAACTGAAATTTCCAAAGTCCTGCTTCTGCTTATTACAGAAAAAGGGAAAGAGCCTGAAAATTCTGCTGACTGATGCTCTTTTCGTGACTCACTGTGTCTGGCATTCTTAGAGTGAAGGTGTCATTCAGTAACAGGGGAAAAACAAACCATTAGCTTCTCCATGCCTGCGGTTTGCAAAGCAGGAGTTCAGCGTTACTGCAGCGTAATGCTACACTCTCCTGTTGTTAACATGGATGCAAGCCGATTATTGCTGTAAACAGCCCACCATAACATGAGCTTCATAAGCACATCACCTGTGCCCATCTTCCGAGGAGAGGGCATGTTGCCTGGTGATATTCTCCACCCTTGTTCAGACCAGCACTAGTGATCACTGGTGTTGCACAGTGAGCTTCAGACATTCATCAGAGGATTAGTACGTACTTTATGCTCTAAAGCTGAAGTGGGAAATCAAGCACCTACAAATGACTCCCTCACAAGTCTCACTGACAGAAACTGCAGTGGATAAGCAGAAAACCTGGTGCTTGGGTTTGGAGGGTCCTCTTGGTTTGGATGACCAAGTTTAGATACCCGGGAGGCACCGCAGCTACAGATATGTTCAAGGAACCTCACTGTGATTCCCCGAGTAGCTCTACCAAAAAGTCCCTCTGACTGACTTTTCCCACTGTCCCACTAATTCACGCAGCTCCTGAAAACCTCTGAACAGTGTCCAAAGGCACTTTCTGGGAAGCAGGGCTGGGTTTTTTTGTTACCTTAATTGCTGAACATAAATCTTGGCCATTCTGTCGACCTTCAGTTTCTCAAATCAGCAGCATCCCTGTTCCTGAGCTAGTACTGAAATTTAACTCAGCCCTTTCCACAGGAAGCAACCTTTAACAAATAAATTTACAATTCAAAGTCTTAAGAGTTGAATTTCATGAAACGGACCTGGGGGTTCTGACTGACAGAGCTGAACATGAGCAGCTGGTGCCCAGAAGACAAGAAGTCACCAGCTTCCTGGCCTGGATCAGCACCAGTGCGGCAGCAGGACCAGGGCAGGGATTGTTCCTCTGTGCTGGGCACTGGTGAGGCTGCACCTCAAAACCTGTGTTCAGTTCTGGGCCCCTCACTGCAAGAAAGACATTGAGGTGCTGGGGGGGGGCAGAGAAGAGCAATGGAGCTGGTGCAGGGCCTGGAGCACAAGTGTGATGGGGAACGGCTGAGGGACCTGGGGGGTTCAGTGTGGAGAAGAGAAGGCTCAAGGGGGACCTGATCGCTCCCTACAACTGCCTGACAGGAGGTTGTAGTGAGGTGGGGTCGGTCTCTGCTCCCAAGGAACAAGGGACAGGACAAGAGGAAACGGCCTCAAGCTGCACCAGGGCAGGTTTAGATGGAGCTGAGGAACAATTCCTTCCCCAGAGGGTGCTCAGGCATTGGAACAGGCTGCCCAGGGCAGGGCTGCAGTCACCGTCCCTGCAAGTGTTCACACATGGTGTAGGCGAGGCCCTCAGTGCCATGGGTTAGTGGTGGCCTTGGCAGTGCTGGGGAACGGTTGGACTTGAAGTTCTTGAAGGTCTTTTCCAACCTTGTTCATTCTATGATTCTAGGTAAGGCATGAAAAAAAGATATGACATGGGGTCACATAGACTGATACACTGAATAAGCCTGTAATCACAGAATCATCAATCAGTGTACACTATCATCTGTTTTGGTTCTACTGCCCATAAAAAGAGACAGGGAAAGAATCAAACAGCAATTTTGCTTTTTTACAGGAGTCCATTTTCATTAAGAGACACATGATATTTAAAGCCTGTGCTAGGATATTTGGAAATTACACACAAGAATATATATGAAAAAAACACATCAATTTACTTTCAACCAGTCAATTATTAAAAGCAGATGGATGTTGCAAAAATAAGTTAATTCATGTTTTGGAGCCCTCAGAGAGTGTACTAAAGAATGGCACAGCAATGTTAATATGGAAATTAATATATCTGGAGCTTGAATAATAGAGTTCATATAGCTACATAAATCTGGGGGCAGCAAACTGAGCAACTGTGGGTAGAACACAGCATTGCATACATGTTGATTCAATAAGTCCTTTCATCTTGTGGAGTGAGTAAGGCAAAATTCCCATAGGAAAAAAATGGTACATAAGCATGCAACTATCTGAAAACGCAGTCCTCATCTTCTGGAATTTTTAAACTTTCAAAGTCTTTTAGGTTTATCATGTCAGTATTGCATAGCTGCTTATATGTGTGGATGTCTAATTCTCTGGGTTTAATTCAAACATCCACATAATTATGATGTGGGATTATATCATATACCACATCCAGATCTGTACCACAGCTCTCTGACAAGAGAACTAGCAGGAGAATTAAGCTGACATCCATAGAGAGGATGCTACATACATTTGGGCATTGGGTTTCTCAGCTGGAGTCATCCTGGAGAAACCATTGTGGGTACTGCTTCTTTTGCCGTGTCTTTTTCAGCCTATTGCTCTGCTAAGCCCTTTCTCCCTCTCCTCACTTCTAAATTTGACTCTTCCTGCAATCTTTTGTTGGCTCAGCTCCTTCTTCTCACAGAATTCTTCAGCTCAGTCCCTAGCTATTCTCAGTCTTGCTTCTCAGCTACCTATACCATTTGCAGTGTCTCCCTATGCCAGATCTAGGTGCCTCCCTTCTTACTCTTCTTTTACTTTCCCTCTTCTCTGAGTTGCCTGTACCTGTCTTCCTGAGGAAAACTCCTACATCAGTGCTTCATCTCTTCATAGTCTATTACTTTTTTCAAGTTTTCCAAAGTTGCAGCCTCACAGCTCTTCCGAACTGCCTAGCTCTCACGTCTCTGTTGAAGCTGAAGGTCACACTCCGTCTCCCCTCTCAGCTGTTCCAAGGTCTTTATCAATTCTATGATTCCTATATGCAAAACCCAATCATATCACATTGGCCTCACCTAGCACCTGCTCCCCAGTTCCAGCCTTCCTTTCCTACACTCCAATTTCTTCTCTCCTTAGGCCTCCTGTCTTTCTTACAGTCTGCTCCTTCTTCAGTGTTTTTGGCCATTTCACTGCAGGGGCTGTGTATCAACAGCAGGAAGACAAAAAGACTGGCATATCTTCAGTACTCTCAATCACAAAATGGTCCCCAAGAGCCAGACATTTCAAAAAGCAACTTACCTTAAGCAGGCTTGCAATACCAAGATGAAGCTATGTATGTGGAAGTTTTCGTTGTCATATTTTATCAAGGTTTCCACTGAGCATGTGTGAATGGAGTTTTTCAGATATACACAACCTGGTTAAATGAAGTCAAAAGAGAAGGGGGTTACAGACTTTATAATGGTTGCTAGTTTTATAGGCAATAAACAGTATGTTTCTCCTTTTCATTTTCCTTTGGAAAAATACAACCACACATTTTCAAACAACAGAAATCTGTTAATAATTGTCACATCATTGTCCATTGCTATTATGATCCAAGTAAAGACTCATTGTACTAAGAATTACAACTAAGATATTAAGTAAATCTATTACAATCACTGTTCTTATTCCAGATGTACCCACATAAACTACTAAGACTGGATTGCAAGTAATGTTGAAATCTACTGGAAGGTAAAAGAGTTCAAAAGAATGGGTAGATTATCTTCAAAAGACAAAACAAAAAGACCAGGGCTCTAGGTGGATAAAGAGATGAAAAGTTAGGATGGCAGTATTTACTGCATATATGTTGATGCCAGAATGAAAGGGTTATCCACAGGGCTTACTGTAGACAAAATAAATGGTAGGAATATGAATAAAGTTAGCATGAATCACTGTATTGCCGATGCTCCTTCTTAATAATTCAACAAAATTCAGTAAGAGTATCATGAAGTTCATTAGTATAGGCTGCCATAATTACCAACCTAATACCCGAGGTAACAAACAACTTATCATTTAATGGGTGTATCAGGAAATAAAGAATCATTAACAGGGAGTATCCAGAAGTTATCTCTGAATGAAGCTGACAGAGAAGCTAACTTATCAGTATTATCTGTGTCTATTTCTAGACAACATATGTCAAGATACATAAAAATTTGATGTGAGCTTTGAACTCCTGGCAAATGTCAGCATAGTCTTAATGCACCTTTGGGATAACAAAGAGTAGAACAAAGACTGATCCAGTAACGTGGGTCTGATTTCCAGAAGAGTGTCTGTGTAACCTGTTATTTTGGCATCTGCAACAGATTAGGAGTAACAGTGTTGAGATTCAGGAGAGAGGTTTTCAAAGGCATCTTACTGCATTGGCTTCAGGTGGGATTTGTACACTTACACCCCCCCTTCCTATCCCTTTGCAAATGCTTCTGTGATCCTCTATCAGTCAAGTCCTATAAATAGGTATCAAAGTATTACTGTTAAGGTTATCTGGCAACCTAAAAATACAATTATTAAGCATATTCTCTCTTCATTATCTTTAATTTACACTAAGCTGTGGTGAACCACTTAGATACAATCTTTAGATCCCCATTACTTTATGGCAGAAAAACAGTAGCTGGCCTCAAAGCGGATCTTCCTTCAACCTCCTACACTGTAAATATGCTGTAAGTAAGATGAAGTAACTATTCCCAATTCTACTAGGAACTTATTTTCTGGTAAGACAAGGAAGGATGGAAGAACATCACCTTTCTCTAGAAAGCTGTCACAAAATTCTGCCCCATCAAAATCAGTACTGGAAAAGGGGGCTGTCTTGTCCTTTGCTCACTGCAGGCAGGCTGGGTAGAAACTTGTTCTTTGGTTTTGCTATAAACCACAACACATCTGTTTGAAACACAACAGGAGCTCTGCTATTATAGGTTGGTTTTTACAATCATCATAGTTACTGTTGCTGCAGAGAATCCTAGCACTGGCTCTCCACTGTACCTGTACTGTGCTTGAAGAATTCATGAATCCTTAACCACAGTCTTTCAGATTAGGTGCTGATCACAGAAATAGCCAGTGCATTGTTAATTATTCAGTAGTGGACTGGAACTCTGTATTCCTTCTGCTGTTCAGAAATTGGATGGTAAGGAGAAACCTTGCTCTCTAGATTGGAGGTGGGCTGACCTTGTATGCAAATGACAGTATTTAAGCTGACAAGGTCAGGTTGATGTTCTTCAGATGAAAGATCCAGAAGTAATGAAGGTGAGTTTGCTTCTCCAAAGGGGATTGCAGCAACCTAACATTCTATCTTTCAGGAACGCATCAAAGCTATGCTTTATTATTCTTATTTTAATAATGACAATGGATGTAAACGGCTGCTTACTCTCTAAGTGACTGGGAAATGTAAGGGTGAAACACCACCTGTGTCACAGCCAACAATAAAACTGCCATTGACATTAATGGAGTTAGAATTTTATTCTTTCTTATTTTTTTTATGGCTTTTTAAAATAAAACTGTAAGCTTTAAAATTGGAAGATGGTGTTAAGCCCCACAATTTTTGTATTCCAGGCTTTCCACAAATCTTTAGGTAAACAGAAAATGAAGAAACATCCAGTAGTAGCAGCTCACATGAAACAATGACCAAGAAACCTAGAATGCTGTTGTCTACACACAATTATCATTTCACACACGCTTTACAATTAAACGGTTATGAAACCCTGATCTACTTCAATTTCTGGAAGATATGTTCCCATGTTGTACAATATCATTTCCATAACTTCCTGTCTCAACTGCTAAACACACCTTTCCTGCTTGCTTGCTTTCTGAATAATTTCAAAGTTATTATTCCATTTTCTTTTGGATCTTCTCACTCTTAATCTGTATCCTCTTTTCCTTTTACCATCCTACTGCATTATAACCAAAGGCAACTTCACTACTCACCCAAAAGCATGTCCAAAAATAGAGATAGCGTCTAAAGGAAAATAGACAGTAAACACATAGCTCATTGTTGAAATACTATTTTGAGCTGAAGAAATATGCTGAAACATAATCTATGTTGTCAGATTGAAATTTGGCTATGAAAATATTGACTACTAGTCTGTTATACCAATTTCATTATGGAAATGTCATTCTTTGGCCTCAAGTAATAAACATCCAACAAGCTATTGCTTTGCTTGCTGTTTTACCTACCCTATGCTAACAACACAAAAGCACTAAACCCAGCACATAACCCCCAGAACAAAATAACCCTCAAAGCCAACTAACCAAGGAGAACAGAAAAAAATCCCTCCAAGCCCCTCCAAAACCTCTTCCATGCACTCAAAGAAAATTTCCTGAATCATATCACTTCCATCTGAAATTACATTTCTGCAGTTCCTAGTATGTCAATACAACTTTTTCACCCTCAAGGCTCTGTGCCCAAAAAGTAATTAATCATCTTCCTCAATGTAATGTAATTTTCCCATTACCGCTATTTTGGACTCAGAGGACCAGAGTTATCAGAAGAAGGACTAACTGGGATTTGAATATTTTACATAAAATATATTACAATAAAATTAATAAATAATTAATAATTGAAAATTAGCAATATACTGCCTGTGATTTTAATTATTATTTTTTTCTCTTAAAATACAAATAGTTCTATTTATTCCTCAATTCTTTCTTGGCTGAGGGACCTGGGGGGTTCAGTGTGGAGAAGAGAAGGCTCAAGGGGGACCTGATCGCTCCCTACAACTGCCTGACAGGAGGTTGTAGTGAGGTGGGGTCGGTCTCTGCTCCCAAGGAACAAGGGACAGGACAAGAGGAAACGGCCTCAAGCTGCACCAGGGCAGGTTTAGATGGAGCTGAGGAACAATTCCTTCCCCAGAGGGTGCTCAGGCATTGGAACAGGCTGCCCAGGGCAGGGCTGCAGTCACCGTCCCTGCAAGTGTTCACACATGGTGTAGGCGAGGCCCTCAGTGCCATGGGTTAGTGGTGGCCTTGGCAGTGCTGGGAATGGTTGGACTGGGTGAGTTTGAAGCTCTTTTCCAACCCGGTTGTTTCCATGATTGGCAAACTGTAAGAACACTATTTTAAAGTAAAGGCATGGTAAGCTCATATGTTCTAATGAGTCATGTTCCAAAACACTTACATCTTTAGGCATTTTAAGCCAAGCGTGTCAAGCTGTTACAATGCTGCTGTAGTTTACACCGTCTTTGGCAAGTCTTATGTCCAGTACAGAATGAGGGAAGCTGACGGAGAGTTTAATGGTCCCGTAGGAACTTCTTCTGGTGGCCACACAACCGCACAAACCAGGGTTCAGCCACATTTAACGCGCCATAAGATGCTACTTCGGCAATTACACAACCACTCACCTCACCTCACGCCTGAGGCGACGAGCCCGCGACGTCCCCACCGCCCGCCGGCGGCTCTGCGCATGCGCCCGGCGGCAGCGCTCCGGCTCCCGGCAGGGCGGGGTAAGGAGGGCGCGGTGGCTGGGGTCGCGTGAACGAGCGTGTCAGCTGACCGCATCTCGTGACGGTGCCGGGCCCGACGGCGGCTGCGTGGGGAGGGCGGTCTCGGTGCCGGAGCTAAGATGGCGGCCTCCAGCGCCAGGCGCTGAGGGAGCTGGAGCGGTGTAGCGGCTGCCGCCGGGGCAGCTGAAGGCTCAGGGGCGAGGGCTCCGCTCAGCAGCCCTTCGCCCTTATCGCCGGCAGCGGCGGGAAGTGCGGTGCTGGTTGGGGGCAGGTCCGGGCAGCGCAAGGCTCCCCGGCCAGGTAAATCCCAGCGGCGGGGGAGGTGAGCAGGAGGAGGAGGAGGCGGCGGTGTGTCCCTCCCGCTGCCTCCTTACAGCCCCGGGCGGGCCGTTCGGCACCGAGGCGCTGTCGAGGCCTTGCGGGTGAGGGCGGTGTGGGGAGCGCGGCAGCGCTCTGCCGCCGGGGACAGATGCTTACGCCCGCGAAGCCCCCCCGTGTCTTGCCCCAGCCATGGAGGGGCGAGGGGCGGGCTTCGGGGGGCGGCTTGCGGCGGTGAGCAGCCAGCTCCTCCCCTGTTGTGGAACCTGCTTTATTGCACTCCCGAGCCCTTCTCTTCCTGTATCTCGGAGCAGGGGAAAGGCTGGGCTTTTCTCCAGCCTCAGCCTGCCTGGTGCTTCACTGCTCTGTGCGTGATGCAGCTTCTGTAGCCGTGGGGCAGAGTTTGTCGCTTTCCTAGATGAGCTCTAGCGTGTCCAGTGAGAAAAGATATGTTACTTTTTGCCTTCAGGCCTCAGATCAAAATATACCCTTCATGAGATGCTCTGGGAAGAGTGGGAGAGACAAGGAGACTTGCTCTCACAAAGATGAGATTTTATGTCTTTTTTGAGTGGTAATAATATGCTTGAAGAGCATGAGTAGAACTACATGTGTCTTTCAGAAAATCTGCCCTTAATGTGCTTATTTTTCCAGAGGTTTCTAAATTTTTCCCTGGATGCTTTTTACTTGATATTTTTTTGCTTTCCTCAAGGCAAAACAAATCGACATCCTCAATGGTTTTCTGCCCGCAGTGAGCTGCGTGCAGCCTTTGAGATAGATTTCCTGTCAGGTGCTGTGGAGCTTGCACCTTGATAGCTGTCTCTGCTGAGGGCCAAGCTCTGAGCTGTACAAATGTGCTCAGTGCTTCACTTGGGGTGGGGAGGGTTTGTTCTGTTTTCAGCTTAGTGCCCTCAAGCCCAATGAATGTTTGAGCGTGCTGTTCAGAGGGAAACATAGGCATATACATTTATTTAGAGCCTTGCTGTTAGTGCAGCTATTCTCTGCTCCGTGGTTGGTTTTGAAGTTAATGTAATCTGAAATGTATTTTTGCTTGCTCTCTTGTGCTCTTTCAGGAATCAGATCTGTGGCAGTGAGTCTGAGAAGCTGAGTAGGTAGCGGCTTTGTTTCCTATGGCTTAGTACCAATTAAGTAATACTGTGTTTCACAAAATAGTCCTTGCTTTGGAACTGAAATACTTTGAAGCCAAAGCCTTTTCTTGTTAATTAAGACTGTCTGTGCAGGCCACTTGCATGCAGTGACGTCCACAGGAAAGGAGGTAGGCTGTTGAAGGGATGCTAGTGGCTCAAGTTCTGTCTTTGAATTGGGTTAGGAAGATGCTGTTCAAACAGTCTGCTGTGGTTTGGTTCAAAATAACAGGACCAGTGTTATAGATGTAAAAACTATGCTTGATTCTAGTTGCCTTCAGTTTATAGATCTGCATCTTGGTCTGATTCCTGCCTGCTAAAGGCAGCCAAGTGCCAAAACACTTAACCAGAGATTACCGACTCCTTTCTGTTATTGCTGACAGGCTTTTTCCACTTGCAGATTTCAAAGTGTTTGGAGACTCAGAGCTGAGGATCTGTCCCTGGGTAGTACAGAGTTTCCAGGAACTTTACCTTGCCTTTTAGCCTTGCTGGAATAAACTTCTCGGAAGGTTTATTTCGTATGTGCAGCTCGCTCCTCTGGGAGTCACGGTGGTATTTTTCAGCTTCCGAGCATGTATTTGTCCTCAGGGACTGAATCACTGGGAATTTCCACATTCGAAGCAGTGTGCTGGGGATTGGTCTGAAGGGGCAGATCTGTGTTTCAGACTGAGCTGGTGATTTGAAGCTCAGTAAGTGAAGCTTCCTGAGGTAATGAAGTAATTCTTCAGCTGGCATTCAGCTGTATCTTGCAGTGTTAACTTTCAACTATTCAACCTCTTGATTTGCATCACAAAAATATTCTCATGCCATAAAAAACTTACCAATTATCCCACCTCACTAGTAAGACTTAAAATAGAACAATTTTCTTGAGAAATATGACAAGATGGTCAAAACATGACTGAAAAGGAGCACTTTTTTTTTTTCTTCCTCCTGTTAGCGAGTAAACCATTCTATTCTGACCCTGACCTGCCTTGCTGGGGAATGAGACTGGTTCCTTGATACAGCAGCATGCTAATGTAGATGGAAAAGCATTCTGGTTGTCCTCAGTGAGGGAATGGGGCAGTCAGCTGGAGGATGGACCATCACTTCTAGTAGTAGTGAGGTTGAAATTCTCAGCCCATTTGCAGCCTGGACCACTGAAGTACGCGATGCTGATGAGTGTGGCAGACTGTGCTAATCCTCTCTTAAGGATCTGGTGGATCTCTTGTCTTTCCCCTTCTCTTACATTAAGGGCTATGAGTTTCTGCACAACAGTTAAGAAATCTCAGCTTCCAGAGGCGATGAGGCTGTAATACCTAAAGAGCAGAGTTCCTGTTTAGGGACAAGGAAAAAGTTTAGTGTTTGTTAAAAAGAATCTGGCAAAAGGCAAACCTGCCACTTAGCACACACAGCACTAAAAGAGGCAGATGGCTAAAGCATTTTGGTGCAGAAAAACCATGTATTTAAAGAATGCCTTTAAAGCTCCATGAGTAGATGACTGGAAATGAGGCTTCAGACCTTGAAGCTAAAAGGCAGGTGTGTAGAACCCCAGAACCTTGGTGGAATATTTTTCAGTGCTTTGCTCTCATTTCTTTCCAATTGGTCCCTGTTTTTATGTTCTTGCTATGTCTTTTCTCTGAGAAACCACACTTGAGCTTGATGTGAGGATCTGTACCTGTGTCATATAGACTTTCCAGGAACTCTACCTTGTGTTTTAGCCTTGCTGTAATACTCCTACCACCCCAGTGGAATAGAGGAGTAATCCTGTGTGAAGCTTTGAAGTGCTACCTTAGCATAGGTTAAACCTGCACTTAAAAATACAGAAGCTTTGTAATAGCAGAGGAATAACATAATCAGGAAAAACTGAAATCTAAGTACTGCACTAAACTCTGTGAACCTGTGTCCACACTTCTCACTGTTTAAACTGAGGGATGTATGTATAATTACAGCTCTGCCTCTTGCTTTGATGCCTGCAAGGTCACAGCTTTGTTTCTAACTCTCCATTCGTTAGTTTGAGACTGACTTGTCTCTGTTTCCTGAAATAGCTTCTGTTTCCCAGACAGTGGCTTTGTCTGAAGAATGTGAAATCCTGGAAAAGTGGGAAGCGTATGCAAGTCGAACACACCTTGTGTAATACACCTATCTGTATAGCTTAAACTCTGAGGCAAGGGGGAGTCCTGGCAGCAGTTCAGGCCCTCTCACTTTGGGGGTTGTTAGTTCTGGTACAGGCAGCTTACAGAAGTGTGGTTTCAGGTTTTTTCACCAAAAAGCTGTTTCACTCCTATTTGCAGTACTACAAGAATCAAGTAGGAAAGTATTGTTGAACTTCTGTTTTGTGGGAAAGCTAATTCAAATATCCAGGTACTAGGGAGTGCTGTAGTTAGGCACCCAAAAGGAGTTGCTCGCTCTTCCTCAACCAGATGAAACCTGTTCATAAGCTGCTACTTCCAAAGTACTTGTTGCTTCTACCCAGAGGAAGTAGAAGTCTGAACTAGGTGTCTCTAGTATTAAGCTTTTGAGAGCCATCAGTATCAGATAGCTGATGGCTGTGCTGCAAAATGTGCAAAATAACCTTAGAAGTTGTGGTTTTCTATTGTCAGGTATCCCAGGATGCTAAGATAGTCATTAAAATTGGGGCCTTTTTGTCCTGGATAAGTCTATGGGTGAAATAAAGAATTGAACTCAATTTTTATGTTGGTCAACTTCTTAAAGGTCTCTTGAGTACAGAAAGAAGAGGTAAAGGGGAGCCAGGAGGCTTTCTTATTTTGGAAAATTAATGTGATATGACCACTATAAGCAGGCCACTATAGCTTACACTGGTAATAAGGCTGAATTTTGTGAATACTAAAACCTGATGTGCTCTGCAAAGTCAATGGTAATTCTATCTTTGGTACTGAAATTACATCATAATTTGATTATCTACATTGTAGATAGTGTAGTAAAAGCGATGCTACGCTGCTTTTGCCAGAATGAGGGAAGGAAGAGAACTTCCTGGTTTCTTCTGAAATGTTTTTGTCTTTGGGATGAACTATTTCCTTTCATCTTGCTCTTACTGTGGAACCAAAGACAACTGAAAAATGATTGCTGGGCTTCAACACGGCAGCTCAGAACACTGGGCTATTGTTAGCCTTGTTCTCTGTTAAACTGCAGGAAGATGTGTGCAAGAATTAATTGTTACTAGATTTTGGCATATATTGTCTCTGTGTTAAGTCTTCTCAGTGGGAGACAGAGTTACAATCACTGTCCAGAAAAGCAGTGAGTAACGCATCAAAGCTTTATCATTTGAATAGTTTCCATTAAATAAAAAAAGCAGTCTAGGGAATTTGTCACTTCACTGCATGTACAGTACTTCATGTGGCAGTATCCTGACCAGCAGTGACGTGCTGGTGTTGAAGCCAAGGGAAAGTAATGGAGGCTCATAAAATGAGTGTTTCTCAGTTCAGTATTAAGACCAGATGTTTGCAAGTGGGAGAACATCTTGCTTTAAATACTCTACAGCAGGTAGCATTCAGGTCTGGGAGACTTAATAGAGCTGGTCAGAGGAGTCTGGTATTAGGGAACCTGGAATTACAGCAAAATAGATCTCATAATCCTATGCTTAGTGGAGCTAGTCTTGTTATAAGCCTTTTATTTTATTTTTACTAACACATTAGTTAATGTCAAGAAAATGGCTTGAAAAGAGGGTTATTGGGATTGAGTATCTGGCACTGTGTTCTGAAAGATAACTTCAGATCTGATAATTTTGTATTTTAATGTGTCCTGCTCTCCAACAATATCTGTGTAGTTGGGACACACGGAGTGTAGTGTTTTGATGCTTATCCATGGCAATTACAATGCAACGTAGTTCTTACACTGGGCAGAATGGAGGAGTTCAGGTGTATGTATATATGCTCTTGGATATCTGCCCCTCCTGAAATTTTGTTCCCCAAAACTGGATTTAGAGAATTTAACTTGCCACAAGTCAGTGGGGGATTAACTCTGAAAGCTTGACTCAAAAATTGAGTCACTGAAATGTGTAAATACCTCTTTTCTCCTTTTCCAGCAGCAGTACCACCAGTTCTCTCCAGTAGGTTGTGATGATTGTGCTGGTCATTCACCTGGGGGCAGGAATTCTCAAGTTCATTTCTGCCAGGCTCTCCATTCTCGTGTTCATGACTACGTAATGACTACAGCAAGACAGCAAGAAAATAGCCTGAAGTTGCAGAGGATAGGAATTAGCAATGAGCTAATGTTACAGGTCATCCATCTCAAAATGAGAAACCTTCCTTTGCTGAATCAAGGAAAATTAGCTGAATGTAAAAAGATAACTGGGGTTAGGTCTAACTTTATAGCAGGGCTGGGGCCGGATTACTTCAGCATAGCTTCAAGCAAGCTATGGATATGAATTCTTGCAGAGTAGCTTCTGCTCCATGTGCCACGTAGTCCATGCATTGTCTGATAAACAAGTATTCCTAATATTTTTTGTTTGGAATTGACATAGCAGTGACTTGAGTTTTCAAGAACAAAGTCTTTTTGTCTTGAAGCATATTGATGATGAGTGAACTTCGCTTTTAAAGGAAAATCATGAGTACTAACAGGATGTATCTTTTGTTCTCAGGGCTTGGCACAGCATGAATATAATTCGAGAAAACAGAGATCTTGCTTGTTTCTACACAACAAAACATTCATGGAGGGGAAAGTAAGTGGTTTAAAGTTTGGGGGTTCTTTTAATGTTTTGTGTGTAATTTCTCCTCTCCAGTATTGGATTTTACTGTGTAGTTCCTGTATTGATGGATGGAAGTTGAACTACAGGCACCTGCTGCTCAGCCTGTGAACTGGATCTTCACTAGAATCAGTTTTGTGGTTTAGCCTTCCCCTGCCCATGTTCCCACACTCTGTAGCTCTGGAATGAACCACCTGACTTACTCAGCTTCTGAGTCTCTTGAAATTACTGTATAAAGCACTAATTTTAAAGTGGAAATGCTGCTTCTTGGAACAGGTTCTTGGAGGAGTAGTATGTTATGTATAGATGAGCATGATCAGTCCATGCATATACTTAACACGTTGTGTAATAGATTATCTACCCAAGTACTAGGTGGGATTGAAGAATTCTGTTACTACAAATAAACTTCAACCCTAAAGGGGGTCTGGAATCTATAAAATGATTTTTCAGTGATGCATCTGACCGCAGAAGCTAGGGAACTTCTAATAAAGCTGTCCATTAAATTGTCATAGCTGTTAGGCTGAGTACATACATACATAAAGCTTCATAGGTTTTTCCTTGGTATCCTTACTGGTTGTTCCTTCTCACATGCATAGTAGTGCTGTGGAACTGGGGTTTTTCCTTGCTACCTAAACATCAACAGAACCAACAGGGTGTGTTGTCTGCACTTCAGGAGCATGAGTACAGTTTTATTCTAATGACGGCGCTAAGAGATGATGTTGTTTGACCAGTGAGATGAAACGGATTGGGTTCTTTTGGGTTTGGTTTTCTTGGTGTTTTTTGTTGTTGTCTGCTGATAAATACTTCATGAAATTTTCCTATCAGTTTTGGGGAATCCTGGGAAGGAAAGGAGGATGGGATTGCAAGGAGTGGCAGCCACAGATCTTTCTCAACTGTTCTTTGAAGAACCATGAGATTGCTTTAGTGTCTAATCAAATTGCTCCCTGCCTCTGTCAGCAAAACTTAAAGCCCTGCGTAGTTCGGAGTCGAGACTAGACTGAGCAGTTCTCTTGAGGGCAGAATCTTTCCTTTATCAAGACAAGTTCTTGATTGACTTGAAATTAGAAGTTTAGTGTTTAGTTTTACCTCAGCACTTCTGTAAATTGGGTCCTACCCGAGTTAAGATCCATGCTTTTAGATTTGTGTGGGCATGGGTGAAGAAACAGTTTCCTTCACTAATAAAAAGATATTAGGGTGGGGTAGAATGTTAGGACAGCTTGTCCCTCCTAATCTTTCTGTTGCCCAGCAGAAAATATCTGATGTCCTCTTCTGCAGTTCCTGTGGCCTGTATGCAAGCCTAGCGTGCGTGTGATTTGAGCCACTTGGTGGCAATTAGATAGAACTTGGATTGCTTCTGCTACCCAATGCCTTCCATTAAAGAGCCTCTTCCTACATGACGCAGGCTGTTGAAGTTAGAGTAGTATGATCTTGAACTTTGGCAGTAGTGGTCTGATAAACTGTGAAGTATTCTAGAACTTCTCACTAAGTCTAAAGTCTACGACAGAGGCTTAGTTTAAAACTCAGTGACCCTTTACTTTTCACATAATGAAGGGGAAAGCAGTATCTTGTGAGCAGCTGCCTCATGTTGCAGCAGAAGCTTATATGGCTTTTAGTAAGCTAATATTTAAAGACTTAAGTCCACTCAGTTCATAGTTATAATCTCAGTATAATCTATGGATAACATAAAAAAAGGCAGTAACTTAATGTGTAGTGCTAAATGGCCTGAATCTCTTCAAGGGCTGCATGCATAGCAGTTAAAGTGTTTTCTAATAGCACAGATGATGGTGCTCCAGTGTTTTTCTGTTGTTCTATAAAATTAATGAATGCTGTCTTTTGAATGTGGTGGTATAAAATTTGTCTACCAGGTTGATCCTAATTAAAAAATAGGACTTCTAGAGTGCTTGGAAGGAAGTAGTGAGTAATCAAACGCCTTTTTACTGGGAGGAGGAGATTTGCTTCAAATTCTTCTTCTCAAAGCAGCCTAGTATTAGCCTGTACTGCAGACTATGAGAGAGAATTAATGGTAAGCCTTCAAGGCCCAGAGATATAAATACCTTTCTGTGTATTTAGAGGTGAGGTTCTGGACAAGAGTATGTTTAAGCGCTCATGAGAACTGACTTCCGAGTCTCTTCTGTTCGTGCAACAAGACTTGGGTCTTCTGCATTTACCTACGGAGAGGAAATGAAAGAAATGGTAACTCAGTAAACCTGCTGTTCTGTCTTGTGTTCCTTGTCACATCACTTATTAAGAATGCTGGGTAATCAATATGCTTCCTAGATGTTGAAATGCTGGCTTGAGCATGAGGGGAGGAAGGGTAGAGGCCATATGGAAGCTAGTCTTCAGTTACGTGTGCTCATTGCATATCCTTATTCTGCCACAAAGCACTGTGAAGCTCTTTAGTATGGTGAGTAAACAACTAATCCTTAAACAAGTACTGAAGTGCTTTATTACTTGTGATAAGTTCTTTAGAGCAGGATAAAGAAGCCTTATTTGTAAATTATATAGACACAACACCTGCCTAAATTGTGCAACAAGAGAGGAGGGAAGAGTTGGGGTGCTCAAAGGATTTTCTTATCTAAGAGTTGGAGCATTCTTTGACAGACCGAATATAGTGGAATTATTAGCAGCTAGAGTGACTTCAAATGCTCTGCTTCATTGCTACAACTTCTTTTCGCCTGCATCTTAAATAAGGAAAATTCAACTATGTGGAAAGCCAAGCAGGCTTTTCAAATAGATTAAACATCTTTAAGGTGGCAGGTCAATTCAGTATTACAGATTTTTTTCTAAGCTTTGAAGAAAATAAGCACATGCTTTAATTCCTAGATAAATTCTTCTGGGCCAGTAATGGCTTAAACCTGCACCAGATTGAATAATGGAAAATGGTAGGGAATGAAATTTGTCAGATTGACTGTGTCAGGGAGATACTTTTGACTTTGCTATTATGAGACAAGAGAGGATAGGTCAAATAACATGAGACAGCAGCTCTGAATGTATCCGAAACTCTTGCAAAGTTTGACCTTGTATAGAAATGATGGCTTGTACTGCAGACCTGGGATGTGAGAGAGAAGGGACTGCAATGCCAGAGTATAAAGAAGTGGTTTCTTGATGCATCTGATTAGTCTCCCATCTGGTTGGTCCTATCCCTAGCAAACCCACAGGTTACCAAGAACTGAAACTGTATTGCTTTTATTTGGTTCAAATTCAAGAAAGGCACCCGTGTTTAGATTCTGATTCTTTGGTCAAAGAACACTTACTAGAACTGGTTCTGATTCAGGTTTTGCTTGACTTTCTGGGCAGGACTGGTTCCAGATAAAGTCCCCTAAAACAAGAAGTTTGTACAAGTAGTAAGGATTTAGTGTAATCTTCTGTTTCAAACTCTGCTTAGTTATGTTGCAAAACTTTCTGATGCAGAAATATGTAAATAAGTCTCTATATAAAGAGATGGTTCAGGGTATGCTGTGAATGTTGTCTAGGAAATGAAACTGGTAAAGTTTCCATTTTGCTCTTGCTGTATCTGAATTTCTTAGCTTTAGCTCACTGCTGCTTGTTTCTGACATGCCTGAAATGCAAGCAGCTACCATGCTACACTGTTCTTTAAGCACTATAGCAGTTAAAATACCTGTGATATTGAGAGGCAATGACTAGCTGCATATTGCACTATCGCTTCAGCAATCTGAGTGTCTCTGAGTTTAGTAACCCTAATTTTCCTCAAGGTGAAGACAATCAGGCTTGGCCATAGGAACACTTTGACTTGTTACAGTATTGTGAACGGGTGTGTGAATTGGATTATTTCATGTTACAGTTGTAGTCTGAGACAGCTTCAGACAGATGCTTTAGAGTATTGCAGGGACCATTTCCAATCTGTGTAGGGTTTTTTTTTTGGTGTGTTTTTGTTTGGTTTGGGTTTTTATTATAATTTTTCTGATCTGGTAGTGCCTTTCAGTGCACGTTCCAAGAGTCTTTGGTCCTGACTTAGCTGGTAACTTGGGAGAAGATATGCATAAGGAAATATATTTAGTAGTATTTAACTCGTATGTGCCCTTTAAGGCTATATGGAACAGAGGAGCTAAAGAAAATTCCGTATCAATTTCCTGACAATGATTTGTGTATAGCTTCAGCAGGGTTTCTCTGTGACTTCTGGAGAAACTAACATTCTTCTGTGTTCTAGGTATAAGCGAGTCTTTTCAGTAGGAACCCATGCCATCACCACATACAATCCCAACACGCTAGAAGTTACAAATCAGGTAACTATCATCTCTAAAGTTGATTTCTGACTTGCATTCACCATCCAGAGTGAATAGTGGCATTCGGGGGTCAGAAACTATCTAGTCTGAGATCTTGGCAAAACCAGAACAGAAAACTGGTGCTGCCTTCACTAACTCTACAAATATCCAGTGGGCTTTGTACTTTCAGGCAATTTGTCTTTATTGGCCAATAGGTAGTAGTTTGCTTTTGGGTGTGCTGTTCTGAATGAACTGGTGTAAGTTTGATCACTCTAAATCTATGTCCCTGAAGGGAGTCAGGGCAGTTACTTACTTTGCAGAGTGTCAAATAGGAAGCTCAAGCTAAAGCTGTCACGTAGCATGCTAGCTACTGTTTCATTACAGCAACTTACTCAGTTATTATAGGTACTAAGTGGCTTTGAGTGGAGGAGATGGAGCTTTAAAATTACTAACAGGGTAACCTAATTACTTTCAATTGTCTAGTGGCCTTATGGAGATATCTGTAGTATTTCCCCTGTTGGAAAAGGACAAGGAACAGAATTTAGCCTCACTTTTCGGAAAGGGAGTGGAAAAAAGTCTGAAACTCTGAAGTTTTCCACAGAGCACAGAACAGAACTCCTTACAGAGGCACTGGTAAGATGATTTTTTCTACAAGCAAGCAGTAAGTACTTGGTTATCGTTACCATTTGTGGTAGCTTCTTCTGCTTTGTTTCCTTACATAAAAGCAGGTTGTCTTTTGGTGTGTTATGTTAACGTACTTGTTCTAATGTCAGTTGCAGCAATTAATGCATGATTCTTAAATAGTAAAGCTGCAAATACTGACTGCATTGAACTGCAGTGAAATGGTGAGCTTTCAAGGAGGCTTAGTTCAAGTCCCTCAAAACGGGGTCAGCTTAAATGTAGGCTTTCTGGATAGATTGGCTGTCATTTGCATTCATTCATTTTTAACTTTCTTAAATACAGAGATTCAGGACAGACTTCTCAGAAGGAAAAATCACAGGAAGGGTGAGTGCCTGGCTTCTCTGGATCATTAATGAATGATCTCAAGACTTAAACTACTTTGTTCATGTATGTGATGCTTGTGCTGTATACACTACTTAAAACACTTGCAAATTTGTATCTGAAGTCTTGCTTTGAGAAGAGAAAGTCAAGAGTTTGATCAAAAGTAATGGGAACCTTCTCAACAGTAGACTATTTGAGTTCTCTCCCCTTGGTCTAAGCCTTATGCGGTACACTTAAAGACTCTGAATGTTACTGCTGAAATAAATGCCTTTGCCACGTGGTGTTTTATTTGGAGAGAAGGAAGAGCTAAAACAGAAGCTTTGATTCATCATTCAGTGTTTACTACTTCCAACACTTTACTTTCCAATGCTGGATAATTTTCTGTGTAACATCCCGAATGCTTGGTGTGGGAATGTTGTTTCCTAGGAAGATTGTGTATGTCAAATTAAAGACAAGATTGCTATGTAATGAATCTTGGTTATGTAGTAATGATCAAGGCAGTACGGAGTACTGGACTTGATATTTGGTTTTATGCCTTCCTGTCACAGAAGATAGCACTTATTGCATAGAATAGATCTTTAGTGATGAGCATAGCAAGACTGCTGGAATTTGGGTGTCTCCTTTGTCTTGCTCTAGCTTTTGCTGTTTCTTAGTAAGTGTGGTTGTAAAGGAATGTGGCTGCAGGAGGTGAAAAATACACAGTGTAGTGGTAAGCTTACCTTAATTTAGTTTGATTAGCTGAAAAACAGGACCTGGTGCAATAGCTATTTCCTTGTCTAACCACAGTGCACGTTATCTGTGAATAGATCACCTTCTGTAGCAACTTCCTCTTGGAGTGGCTGTTCTCTCTTCAGAATACATTATCAGAGCTGACTTCCTTGTCAGTCGACAGCTACTTGGGTTCATAGTGTTCTAAACATAGATAAGAGCATTAAGAGAAATCATAGGTTTTGAACTTTATACCCACACTGCTTACTAGACAGGGAAAGAACTGTTGCTGTGTAGTAAAGGAGCGTGTGTGGATATCTAAAAGTAGCTCTCTCTGCAGAGATACAACTGCTATAAACATCACTGGAGTGATACGAGGAAATCTGTGATTCTGGAAGTGACTCCTGGAGGTATTGACCAAATTGATCCTGCAACGAATAAAGTCCTGTGCTCCTATGACTACAGAAATATTGAAGGCTTTGTTGATATTGCTGGCTATCAGGGAGGCTTCTGTATCCTCTATGGAGGATTTAGTAGATTGGTGAGTACTAAAACAAAAGATCCTGGTATGGTGCTTAGGTTATTTATAGCTGTATATTTAATAATGAAGCTTCAACAGAATTTGGTCATGTAAGTATGTGCATCTCTGAGACCCAAATGTATTCTATTTTATTAGCATGAAATACCCAGTTATTTATATTTGGATGGTATGTCTGTAATTTGGACGGGGAGTTTCCTGACATTTCTCAAAGTTACAGAAGTGACAGTCAGTGTTCCTAATCCGCCTAAGTGATGAAGAGGTTCTGTTCAAAAATAGATTGGTCAGGGGTGGTGCTTCCTTTTTAGGTCTGTGATTGATATTCAGCAGCTTTGCTTGGGAAATATTGCAGTGTAATGTTGGTTTCAGAATCCTGGGATCCAGGCTTTCTGTGTGCAATACTCCAAGCAGCTGAAGTGAATCTTTAGGAATTAATTTGTGGTCACTGATGTAAATACTGTTACCTTGGTCACTACTAACAAAATAGGACTTTGCACTCTAGATCATGGTTTCTGCTTCTCATGTACTGCAGCGTGCTTTTCTCTGGCATAAAACTAGCAATACAGAATTGAACCTCTCACCTTGCCTAGTAAGGCTGGGTAGCAGCCTTTACAGATAGCAGCTGGGGCTGCCCCTATGGCTCTGGCTTCTCACTCCTGCCAGCCTGTCAGCATCTGTTGCCAACGCAGGGCATACAGGCCTTTACTTCAATACCACACTGATGTGTAGCAGGGTATCCTTTAGGAATAGCTGCTGTACATTGGTGTTTTTGAAGAGCAAATGTGAGCCTAATAGCGAATCTCTTGTGTAATAAGTAACCTCTTTATACCATGGACTTAGCCAAGTCAAGCCCAGCTGCTGGAAAGATTCTCTCTGTTAGTATATAGGGGGGGATTACTTACAGAACTATGATATCTTGAGCTATGCCATATTTTTACCTGTGGGTTTGTTTTTTTTCCTGTTGAAACATGCAGCACCTGTTTGCATCTGAGCAGAGGGAGGAGATTATCAAAAGTGCAATAGAACATGCTGGCAACTTCATAGGGATCTCTCTGCGGATAAGGAAAGAATCCCTCGAATTTGAGCAATACTTGAATGTTCGCTTTGGCAAATACAGCACTGATGAATCTGTGACATCTCTAGCAGAGTTTGTTGTTCAGAAAATAACACCTAGACATTTGGTAAGATATCACACTAAACTTACTTGGTTCCTCCTAAGTGCTAAGAATTCTCTTTCCTAACATGCCTTTTCCATTTGCTTAAGGAACCTGTGAAAAGAGTGCTAGCTCTTACGGAAGCTTGCTTAGTTGAGCGGGATCCAGCTACCTATAACATTGCAACTTTGAAACCTTTAGGCGAGGTAAGAGGCAACCCTCCTCATACGACTTCTTGAAGTAGGTGCTCTAAAAGATCAATGTAGGAATATGACAGTATAGATAAGATGGCCTTAATTGGTAGAGTAGATAAATAACACTGGTTCCTGAATGAAATCCTTATCTCTTATTTTTAGGTATTTGCAATAGTATGCGACTGTGAAAATCCCCAGCTTTTTACCATTGAATTTATCAAAGGACAAATTCGGAAATACTCTTCAACAGAGAGGTAACTGGAGCTCTGGTGGGTCATGAATTCCAATGGAAGTTGCCATGGGTGTTCCTCGCTCCTATAAACTCTGACCCTTGGAAGTGTTAACTCAAAGCCGTGCTATTCTGCTGGTCTGCCACTGTAGAAATCAAGAGTTGTTTCAAGACCTAAGTCTCTCCCCTTTACCTTCATCCCGGCTTTAAGCATATCTGTCTAGAAAGGTTTTAGATCAACATGTAAGAGTGTTGGACAGTTAGATACAGCCCGCTTTTCCAAAGCAGCGTTGTTCTGTGTATATTTGACTTGGTTAAGCAGTATATCCGAGACAGGGAAAGAAAGCCCAATTTAAGTGATCTGGAAATGTGAAGGCTTTGTAAACCTTTTGAGCTGTCTGCTTGAGATGGTCTTGGTTGATTCTATTTAAAACAACCAACAGAAGAGGACTTGCAGCTGTAATGCAGTCTAATCCTCCTAAGCGAGGTTTTGCAGAAGGCACAGGGATGAATTGGCTTGCAACATGTGTCACTCATTAACAGATAATCCAGAGCTTATCCCTTTAGTGAAAGGCTGCATCTGGCTATACTGGGTGTAAGACAGCTCTGTTCTTACAGTGAATAAAGGAACACTTGAAAGTCAGTGACTTCCAGAGGTGTAGCTGCTAGCACCTGTGTTAGTAAGAGATTCCAATTGCTGCATTTCATTCTGTGGGGTTTTTTGGTCTGTTTTTCTTACAGCTTGGATCTTTGGCATCACTTTTCTGATCTAAATTGTATTCCTATGTGTTTCACCCAACCCAGAGATTCTCTCCTGGCTAGCTTGTTGGATGGAGTGAGAGCTTCTGGTAATAGAGATGTTTGTGTGAAGATGACCTCCACACACAAAGGCCAGCGTTGGGGATTACTCAGTATGCCTGTAGATGAAGAAGTAGAGAGCCTTCATCTGAGGTTTTTGGCTGCTCCTCCAAGTAAGCTAATGCTTATTACATGGTTTTATAGTGCTGTTTGGAACATCCAGATACTGTGCACTTAACTTTTGTTATGTTTTCTTCCAGATGGTAACTTTGCAGATGCTGTGTTCAGGTTCAATGCTAACATTTCCTACAGTGGGGTACTACATGCAGTTACACAAGATGTAAGAATAAATCCTCTGTCTGACCTCTTCAGGTGTCATTAGTGCATAAAGATATTAATCATTTTTATTTCTTAACCAGGGTCTGTTCTCAGAAAACAAGGAGAAACTCATTAATAATGCCATAACAGCATTGCTTTCACAAGAGGGAGATATTGCAGCATCTAATGCAGAGCTTGAAAGCCAATTCCAAGCAGTAAGACGACTAGTGGCTTCAAAAGCAGGCTTCCTTGCCTTTACTCAGCTTCCAAAGTGAGTGAGAAGTCTCTTCAAGCTTGGAAGTAATAGGTGAAAACAGTTCTTGAGCTGTTGGTGATGTCTTAACTTAAAAACTGAGAATTGGAGTCTGAAAAACACTGGAAGATTCTGTACATGCTGGCTTCTATCAGGCTTTAATGTGAATTGAAAATGAGCATTAGTATGTAAAGCTGATTCTTCCTTTGCTACAAAATACTCTCTGCTGGACTCAAATACAGCTTGATGTTTTCCCTAGTCAAAAATGATACGTTCATATGTCCTTGAAGTAGGCAGTTCTTCATTCTTAAAGTATATTGATGTCATTGCTAGCTTCAGTTCAACAGAAGATAAAACTTAATGGTCGGAAGTTCAGGTTGGATGTAAGGAAACTCTCCCCTGTGAGGGTGCTGAGGCGCTGGCACAGGGTGCCCAGAGAAGCTGTGGCTGCCCCATCCCTGGCAGTGTTCAAGGCCAGGTTGGACAGAGCCTTTGGCGACATGGTCTAGTGTGAGGCATCCCTGCCCATGGCAGGGGGTTGGAACTGGTTGATCATAAGCTCCTTTCCAACCCAAACCAGTCTGGGATTCTATGGTTCTAAGAAGTTGAGGTGTACTCCTACAGTAAGTACAGGCTGCTTGGAGCTTGTCTTTATTGGGTAACGTAAGAAAGCAGGAAAACTGCCTGCTGTTCTTCTGAAAACTAAAAATTCTTTGGAGTATTTTTGACTCTGGACTATGGGGAAGCTGGATGATGTAAAGGTTGATGGATGCACCTAGAACCGATAAAGGTCTCGGGCTGTTTCTCTGTGAATAGGGGTTTGTTTCCTCTCTGATCTTGGTGATTTTGCTTTCCTTTCAAAAGATTCCGAGAACGGTTAGGAGTGAAGGTTGTGAAAGCCCTCAAAAGGAACAACGATGGAGTAACCCATGCCTCTATTGACATGCTTTGTGCTCTGATGTGTGTAAGTATTAAATTGCAGCTCTTTCAGTTTGGAATGTGTGAACTTCTACCACATAGGAACCAGATAGGGTCTGCCCTGTAACTCACAGCGTGCTCAAACGTGAAATAACCTGTCCTACAGTGACTTCCTGCTGAACTTGAACTAAAGTAGGATGTACTTTTTATGGGTTCAGAGTGCAGCTTTTGGACTACAGCTGTTAAGAACAAAGGGCTGAAATGGGACTGCATGGTGAATACTGGTGGTTTTGTTTTTATAGCCCATGCATGATGACTATGACTTGAGGCAGGAGCAGCTGAACAAAGCTTCCCTTCTTTCTTCGAAGAAGTTTCTAGAAAACCTACTAGAGAAATTCAATTCCCATGTGGTAAGTCAAATTTTGCAAATGAATAACTTACCTAAGTGTCTTTCCTAATTGCTCTGAAAACACTTCTATCATGCTTGGGTAGATCTTTGAATGTGTTTGTACCTGGAACCTAAGCAAAGGAAATACAGCTCTGTCTGGCACTGAAGCTTGTTCTAAATAAGCTTGGATCTTGACAGGTGAGAATGTAGCTGTCTGTGCTGCAGAACTTGAGTGTCATGCAGCAGATGTCGGCGTGTTTAATATGGAAACTGGGTGTTCCTTTTAACTAAAAGGAACTGAGAAGATTGGGTAAACTGGTAATTATGGGATTAAAACTAGACAAAGTAATTTCAGCACGCTAGTATATGAGGTCACGAGCCTCTGATATGTACTAGGAGCCAATACTTTACCAGAGTATTGCCATACTCAAGAGTAATGGCATATTTTAAGCTTGCAGTGTTTGCTTGCAGATGTGGCAAGGAGGAGCACTTTCAGCATCGTGGGTACTAAGACTTCCATGAGGACCCCGGGCAGGGGAGAAACACTGTATCTGTATTACATACTTGTCTTCCTAATTTCAGGATCATGGGACAGGTGCCCTAGTAATTAGTTCACTTCTGGACTTCCTGACATTTGCCCTATGTGCTCCATATAGTGAGACTACTGAGGGGCAGCAGTTTGACATGTTGTTGGAAATGGTGGCATCTAATGGAAGAACACTATTTAAGCTCTTTCAGGTAAGATTTAATGGGGGGTTTATTACCATTAGAGGCCTTAGGTAGTAAGTGAACGTGAACTTTCTCTTCTTCTCCTGAAAGACACATTTCTGTACTGTTCAGCTGGTTAATGTGCCTAAACTTTTTCTGCCTTGGTGAGTTAAGTGACCTATTGATTTTACCATCAAATACTGGATTGAGGTGGTTATTCCATAGTGGATGATATGCCAAATCATTGTAGAATAGACTAAGGCTTGTTTCTAGATACACTTGAAAATACCACTTAAATATTAAGCTAGATTCAGCAGATGAACAGGACTTCTTCTCTTTGGTGAATCTGCCACCTTTTTGTTTCTTGGTAAGTGAGAGTTAAGGGAGTTACAAAACAAGAGTAACATCTGCTTGAATGCTACACCTGTAAGAATAAGAGGATTTTTAGCTAAAATGTCAGTGCTTTCTTTCTGAAAACACAGGATGCTCTTCTGCTTCTTGGTTGGTGTCAGCTTGTCAGACAGTTTCCCAGCCTTATTCCAGCTTCTCTGCTATATACTGCTGTTCAGAAGTCCATCTGATACTTGCATGAGAGACCCTTGCTTAAAAGCATAGGCTAGGAACTCTTCCTGGGGCTAGCTTTCACAGAACTGAACTAAATTTTGCCCAGAAATGGAGGTAGAAGAGCCAGGTAGATGTGATAAAGAAACTGACTGGAAGATGATCTGATCTTCACATTTTTGCACTTGGATAATGATTTTGTCAATGTTCTGTTTTAGCACCCTTCCATGGCAATTGTGAAAGGAGCAGGTTTGGTAATGAAGGCAATAATAGAGGTGAGCCTTATCAACGTTACCTGGGATAGCATAATACATGTCTGTTGTGTATTGTCTGTTTCAGAAGTTCAGTTGCAATAGAAGTTTGGTATATTGGCTTCTTGTGGGGAGGGAGGTGAGTGGGAAGGTGAGGAACAGGACACCTGCTTAACTGTAAGTGCTTTAATATAGCAACTTGCTTTATCTGACACTTGGGGGGTTGGAAGGCATGTGAGTTGGTTGGGACATTAGGTAGCGCCTTGCATGTCTTCGTACTGCAGTTGAGATCTGGCTGTTAATGTTGTGTGTAGCTCAGTCACATACCTCAGAGCCACCAGACTTTTCCTGCATGTTGAAGAGGGTCTCTCAAGGGGGAGAGCCTGTATTTCCTGGGATGCACTGCCAGACAGAATGGGACTGGGATTAGCAGGCAGTAATGTCCCAGAGCAGACTAGTGATGTCAGCCTGTTCTTGCTCTCTGCTTCAGTGATTTGGCTTTGTTAGTTTCCATACCACATGATGTATGGGCCAAGCCCATACTTCTCAAGGGCTGCTCATGATTGTTGCAGGGTGACCTTGCTAACTGGCTCTCGACACTTCCTGTGTTGAAATTCAGGGCTTTAGTGTCTCATTGTATCACAATAGCTTATGCATCTGAAATTCTTCGAATGGAAGTGAATGAACACTTGAAATAGAGGTATTGTAAATCTGCAAGTTTCCACTGATAGACCTGATAATGTTAGTTAAAAGTTGCTATCCCATTTACTACAGCTCCTGTCATTTGAACTACAGTGGGACATGGGCAAGTAAAACTGCAATGAAAGCTTTTTCTAATTATTCATTGCAACTATTGTACCTTGCCTGAATGACAGTCTTATCCATGTGGCTGTCTTAAACCAAACAGCACCAGTTACTCTTAAATTATTACTGTGGACCAGAGTCAAGCAACAGTCTGTGGCTGTCATTCTTTTTAACCCTAATTTGCAAGTGCAGTGTGGAAATGGTACTTGTAAAATGTATGCTACAAACCTCCTGAAGTAGGATGGGAGACGTGCATCTTACCCTGTCCAGTTACTGTCCTCATAGATGTAACTACCAATTATCTGGTCCATGACTTTACTATGGCTTTGATCAGTTGCTGTTGAGAACTTGCACTTAAAGCCCGTCATACTCTAGCTCCTGGCTTTTGGATAGTAGTTGACGTAACTGATGGTTAAGAAGGCCTTGGAACTATAGACTAAGATAAAAGCAGCTTAACTAAGATTCTTTCTTTAGTAATCATCTTGCCCTGTTTCCAAAGGAAGGAGACAAAGAGATTGCTACCAAAATGCAAGATCTTGCCCTCAGTGAAGGTGCCTTACCTCGTCACTTGCACACTGCTATGTTTACAATAAGCACAGATCAGAGGATGCTTACGAATAGGTATGTCCATCTCGCTTGATATGCTGTGTTTAAGAAGTCTTAAGTAATGGCCTAGCTAACATTACAAAAGTTGGGAGGTCAGGAAGAAAGCTTGCAGTTCTTTAGGAGAATATTTTCTTCAGCTGTTGTGTTTAAATAGATCAAACTTCAGCTGAGACTGCAACCACTTAATAAATCTTTGATTTCTTATTTTTTTCCCCAAAAAATGGCACTTAAGTAACTCATTAAGACTTGAGTTTTGATTTTTGTGTGTTTTTTTTCTGAAAACATCCAGGGAAAGGAAAGGCAAGTAGGATGTCTGGAACTGTAAAAAGGTTCAGCTTGGATTATACAACTGTATAGATTCTGGTGTGTGCTCCTGGACATCTTGCATGCAGTTAGGATCACCCATCCTTGTCTGAGAAAAGCCTCCTCATACAGAAATCATTCCCTGAATTCAGCAGTCAGTAGAACTTGGGAGCTGTGAGACCGAACCTCCGGGTGTGCTGGGGAAGATGAGTGAGAATTCAAATGTGTTCCACCAAAATAGAAGATTATAGAAGTTTTTCATTTTTAGCCACACATTTCTGAAGCGCTTGAACAGTTGCTAAGCAATGGAGTGACAAGTGGAACTTGTTGCTTCTGTGTGTTGTCCAGGAGGGAGCTAGTAAGAAACCTTCTGTCATACCAGTTCTGTTTGGAGCTGGTATTTATGACTCACTTGTAAGCAATGCTTCAGTTCAGTGCAGTAGAACCCTAGAGACAAACGTTGGCAGCAAGTGTCAGTTGGCATAGAAGGTGGGCTCCCAGAAAGGCTTTCCTAGCCAATAGCTGGTATAAAGAGCTTCCAGTGGAGCGGTTAAGAGTTCTTGATGGTTTCTAGACTCTTAACTTTAACTGTAACTTGAGATTGAGTGGATAAACTCACTCTTGGTTATTAGGTTATTAGTTTCTGCTCTATTGCTCAAGTGTTCTTTTGAGGTCTAGATCAAAAAGCATGTGCTGATACTGTTCCACTAACTTCACTGGAACTTCATAAAGGCAACACTTTAAAGCATGCTAAGCATATACTTGAACTGGAACAATATAATGCTTTGTGCTCTTACTCACTAAAGAGCATGAAGCTTTTGCTCGTCTTCATTTCACCAGCATGGTAAGGGTGTTGGTTTAGTAGCTTAAAATGCTGTTTAAAATACTAACAGGCAGTTTCAATGGCTTTTCCAGGCAGTTAAGTAGACATTTGGTTGGCCTCTGGACAGCTGAGAACAAAACTGCCATGAACTTGTTGAAACGTATTTTGGTGAGTAAAAATGAGATACGGAGTAGGGAAAGAATAAACTCAGAGAGCCTGTAGTATTAGAAAACTTGGGATAGTTTATAGAGCAAGCATAACCCTTTTCTGCTCCATGGGGGAGGTCTAGCCTGGGAGATAGCAGTCTGGCATTGCTATTGAACAGATATTGATGACTAGTAGAAATCATCTCTGGTTCTTAAAGTGTTCTGTTATTTTCCTGCCACTTCTAGAACCGGTGTATGACACAAAAATAAGGTGTCTGACTTCTTTATTAAAAGGACAAAAATCTGGAGGCACAGTAAACGTAGCCTCTAATGCTCAGTGCCAATAAGAAATTAAGGCAACAATTCTGTCTGTTCTTTCATGCCTGTCCAACTTAGCTTATAACACAGCTTTATATATTGGCTCATAGTTCCCATGTTCTTTCACCCTTACAGCCTCCTCAAAGGTTCTTAAGTTACTTCAGTGAAACTAGTTCAAAGAACAGTGTTGTAATGAACTATTAAATCTGGAAAAATAGCAGATTAATTAACTTTTAATTAACCAGATTAATTAATTGACTTTTAAATTCAAAATGGCAGTTCCTTCATTATTTGGCAGAGCAGACTGTCCTAGTCTTGATCACTATCTTCCGGAAGGCTGAGTCAGATGAGAGACTCTAATCTCTTAATGTCACATGCAACATTCAGTCCATATCAGAGGACACGGATGGATTCAAGTGTTACAACTCTTCTTCCTGAAGTCCTTAGCTTCATTAAGTACTCCTTTAAGAAATGGCTATAGGCAGGAGCTCTGCTTTACTGAAGGCGATAATGTGCATCTCTTGAATGGTTCTGTTGAAGATGGTGGCATTTCACTAATAAAAACAGAAAGCTGCTGTAGCTTTACATACTTACTTTAGAGCAGCATGCAAATTCTGGTTTGAAATATCTTAAGTTAAAGAAACGATCTTGTTACCTAATGTGATGGTTTCTGTTCCATTAGCCGCATGTGTATTTACGCTGGTTTTAAATGCTTTTAGCCACCAGGTTTGCTGGCATACCTTGACAGCGCTGATCCTGTTCCTGAAAAAGATGCTGATAGGATGCATGTTAGAGATAACTTAAAAATTGCAACTGTAAGTAAATGGAGATATCTTTTATCTTACGTTTTATAGATGTACAGTCTTTGACTTTTCTAATGCAGACACTTGACTGCAGCATTGACCTGCATCAAGCATTGATAGACATGCAACTGCAAATAACTAATAGGATTTATTCTGCAGGATCAGTACGGCAAGTTTAATAAAGTGCCAGAGTGGCAGAGACTGGCTGGAAAAGCTGCAAAAGAAGTGGAAAAATTTGCCAAAGAGAAGGTGGATCTAGTCTTGATGCACTGGAGAGATCGAATGGGCATAGCTCAAAAAGAGGTAAAAGGATTTGGAGCTCTTTGCTACAGGCACTTGACTAAGTGTAAAGAGGAACACCTACAAGTCCATGAAATCAGAGGGAGATTTGACAGTAATAGAAGTGCAGGAATGTGAGAAACTCCATGGTTCTGCTTACTTTCAGGAAACTTTGCCTCTTACTACGCTTCATTTTGAGTTAGAAGTGTATTCCATGTAAATGCAGCAATGTAAAGCAGCATATGTATTAAGCTTTACCTTATTCTTGCTTTAGCTGACCTTGTCAAACTGGACTGCAGCTGATGTGCATTTCTTCCAAGATAATTATACAGGAGAATAGGAAATTCCTTGAAATAAGACAAACCAGTTTTTAAGCTGTAGTTGGAAGAAACTAGGTCTTTGCATCCAAAATTCTGTGCTTCATGCTAGTGGTGGTTTAGTTATGGAACCTGCTAGAAGAAGCTTAGTATTACCTTGAATATAGGTATCTCAGTGCTTAAATAGCAGCATAATAGCCTACATAAACCGTGGTTAACATTGAAGTGATAAGTGACTGTTTTCATCTGGTGTTATAAGAGGCAATCACTGCTTGAGTTCTTACTGTTGGTCTCTTCTTCCTCTAATTTTATTGTCATGTTCTGTATGATAAACTCCTTGAATAATGAGGCATTTCCCTTAACTTTCTCTAGTCTTCTGGCTAAGCTTGAGTTTTATGCATTCTGGAAATGAAACAAAACTCTTACTTATGCAAGGAAGAATGAAAAAAGCAGCTCAGTGTGGAGTATTGAAAATGCCTGCCTTTGTATTTGATCGGATGTAACAAGCTTTAATCTAGGGAAACCTTAACTTGGTAAAACTTAGCTCAAGGTTTAGTCTGTGGTGCAGAACTCTGACAGGTAATATTTCTGGAGTAATGGTGACCTAGGTTCCAAACAAAGTATTAATGCAGAAATGTAGGCAACAGTGGCAGAAGGGCAAACTGCAGTTTAAACATCTTGTCTGGATACTGAGTTTAAACAGGCAGTTTTCTGTCCGGACTTCTGGGCTGTTCAATTTCACAGTCAACGTATGCAAGTGTAGCTTGGCAAAGGGAGTAGCAAATTTGGTGTTACCACTTGGAATGACTTCAGTGGCTGTGGCTTGTTAAATGTACCTTTTCTTTTTCTTCCAACTTTCCTTCGCAATCAGGACAGAAACAATATGGTGAGTCTGTATCCCTGCCGCTTGTGGGTTATGTTGCTCAGACTTCTGCTTGCATGTGATGCCTCATGTAGAGTATAGCATCGATTTCATGCTTGGTCAAGCTAGGGAACCTTTCAGTGGCCAAGTCAGGATTGTGACTTACTTGGACTTGCTCCAGTTATTGCCTTTCAAGAGCAAAGCATTCCTGGGGGTTTCCCCTCCATCAGCTTTGGACCTGATGAGTGTTTATGATGATGGGCACTAAGCTTTTCTCAGGGGTAACTTGCTTCTGAATTAATGACTCATTAAACAGCTGAAAGCTTCTCTGGCATGATTTAACTTGGTGTAAATAACGCTTGTGGAAGTGTGTTGCTACAACTTGCTAGGAAAGTAGACCTTATTAATGAGGCTTAACTCAGCGTGGCTTTTGAAGGAGTGAAAAAAAAGCCTAGCTTCTTATTTTAAAAGGGAAGAAAGGGCAGTATCTGTTTCCACTGACTTCTTTTGGCTCTTTTGCAGAATATAATTCAAAAGCCAGTGATACTGAGGAAACGACGCCAAAGAATAAAAATAGAAGCAAACTGGGATCTGTTCTATTACAGGTAAGATACAAAGATTGGTATGGTGGTCTCAGATGGGAATTATTAGCTGGCTGTTCTTTTTGTTAAGGTCTTCTGAGTTGCTGTGGCTTGATTCCAATTTCTGCCTGCCTTGAAACTGTGCTTTGTAAATGGAACTTACGAGAAATGAAATCCGAAGGTATACTTAAGGGTTTATGTTGTGTTTAAGAAAGAGGGAGATTTGGAAAGCTTGCCAAATGTTATCAAACTACGTCATTTTTTCCCTTGAATCAAAAGGAGGAATGAGTAACAAACTGCAGGTGTAGATCTGCATTATGCTGCAGGCTAAGCAAAGCAGCACTGAAAATCATTGTAGTGTGTTGGTGCATCACCATCAGCTACTCAAGATGTTTTAACTTGGGTTGGAATAGAAATGAGTTTAAGGCCAGCAAAAAGCAAACACGTGGGTACTGGATTTGGAATAGTGCCACAGGTTGTAAATGCGGCTTGCTTACCTGTGAGTTCTTACAACTCAAAGTTACAAGGGAGGGGCCTCCAGCTGAAGAATATTAATGGTTTTCTTTATCTAGAGGTGTTATATTAAATGGGCTAATAAAGCTTGACTGGCAAACTATGAAAAAGAGCTTGGGGAAATTCTGCAGACTTAGCTGATTAGATGCTTAATGTTTCTAAAAGGCAAATATAGTCCATTCTGCACAAGTGATGTATGAAAGGAAGATTGGCATGCTCCTAAACTTGAGTATTAAATGCTGCTCTCAACCAGTCTCTGGATCCAAAGGCTGTTTTGTAACTGCCACTGCAGAATGTCCACAGACTGTTTGTGACACTCAAGGCATCGACTTCTGTTTTGCTGCTTGAACTACTTTTTTTGTTTAAAACATACACTGTGGGGGGGGTCTGTGTGTGTCTGCTGCCCTGGGTTGTTGTTCACTTGGAGCCCTTAGTGGCAGATATGTTGAATAGCTTGCATGCCTCCTGGTCATCAGCTATGTGCAGATAACAAATGAGTGAAAAAGGATGACATACACATGCTTTAGTCTAGGCTGACCAAGGATAGGGCAAGGGGAAATGGCTTTAAACTGACAGAGGGGAGATTTAGATTAGATACAAGGAAGAAACTATGCATTGTGAGGATGCTGGCACAGGATGCCCAGAGAAGCTGTGACTTCCCCATCCCCGGCAGTGTTCAAGGCCAGGTTAGACAGGGCTTGGAGCAGCCTGCTCAAGTGGAAGGTGTCCCTGCCTGTGGCAGGGGGTTGGATCTGGATGAGTCCTTTCTGACCCATCCATCCTATGATTCTGTGACCTCCATGACTATGAAAACATGTAGATGAACAACCGTAACTACTGTGATAGATTAGAGACCACTACTCGGTGCTTTGTAATTAAGGTTCACTGATGCTAATCTGTAGCTTGCCAGCTGAGCCTTGTCTGCCTTTCAGATGATGGTTTAAGGGTGCTTAAACCGTGTAATTTCTTTCTTAGATTTCTCCAGGATCATGCTAGGTCAAACTTGATTTGGAACTTCAAAACACGGGAAGAACTGAGAGATACTCTTGAGTCTGAGATGAGAGCATTTAATATTGACAGAGAACTTGGTAGTGCTAATGTTATCTCATGGAACCATCAGGAGTTTGAGGTAAACAAGCGAAAACTGTGTATGTAAAATGTCTACTTTAAATGTCACTTTTCTGTCTCTACATGAGTGAATCTTGTGTTGACAATCCCTTGTGACTGTAAGCTAGAGTTTTGATATAAAGTGTTCTAAGGCCTTGGGGCTGTGAACAGGTACTGTTGTCCAGTGTCACTCTGCAAAACTGAAACCTTTTCAGCCTGACAAATGACACTGTAGAGATGAAACAATGATGAGAACCCTTGATGTATTCTTGCATTAAGAGGAAGAGTTGGAGTTCCGTGGTCAAGATTTTTGTTCTTAAATGTGCTCCATCACACTTGTTTTGGGTAGTTTCACAAGTCACCTCCTCCCGATAGTGAGTTCTTTGTCTTGATTTCCATTATGTCTCAGTGATCTTAAGGCTGTTAAATACTGCATTGCCAAGCCATGAATAGGTTATGTGGTTATTTAGGTTATAGGTTATTTACATGCTGCGCTGTAAATTGCAAACTGAGGATGCTGTTTTCACATTCTAGGCACAGCAGTACCTAGAGTCAAAATACCCTTTGGGCTTCTGCAAAGCAATTGGTATGGCCCTAATTGCCTTTCTCAAAACAACTTGCAAGATGCTTTTGAGCTAATAAGCACTTCCTGTGTTCTTATGGTGCCACAAAGTTTTAATTAATATGTAATCCTAAAGCAAAGCAAGACCATGCTTGAATTCAACTGCAAGATATTCTTAGATATTCCCAATGCCATCCTGGTCACGGTACAGCTTTATAGTTAAAATTCAAGCAGAGGATTACTAGTAAAGCAAGAGTAAACTGCTTTTGAGGAATTCTCAGTTGACTACTCCGGCAAATCAGAACTGCAACGCATGAGGCTGATGCTTTAGGAGAAAGAATGATTTTGTGTATGCAACTTATCACACAGCTGCAGATCAGTTCTTGATGCAGTAAATAGCTGCGTTTGGGCTGGACTGGTATTTCTTGTACTGGCATTTAGCTTTCCAAGTTTTCTTCAGGTATGGCTCAGGTGCAGGGCTTCTGGGGTCTGCTATCCCAGCTCTGTCTCTCCACTTTAGAGGTGCTAACTGGGGCAGAATCAAAACTAGAGGTCTGAAACTTAGTAATGCAGGCTTCCCACCTGCACTTTGTGCCGCAGTGCGGCTTGTGTGACTGGAATGCACCACTAGCATACCTCCAATTACAGCCCAGTACAGGGCTTTGGGATGGGCTCGGGGAACCCTGAACAACTGCTGCCACATAGACTTGCTTTTATATATTTTAAATGAATACTTCATCAGGCAATGCTAGTATTTGACCTAACTACATAGTGGTGTTAAAGGCTTATCTGTCAGCTGTGGGACCTATCACTGTGCCAAGGGGAATGGTGGCTTGAGATTGCTCTGGAAGTGTACTTTTTAGTGGGATGTCTTTGTATCACGTGCTGCGTTCAAATCTGTTGTCAACTTTGGCCTCATCATAGTGCCCTGCAAGCTATAGATAAGAAAAACCAAAGTAAAGAGTGGCTTTTGTGGTATGTTGGAGGTACCTGTAAGTAAGGCACTTGCCAAATGCTTAAAACCACTGAGCATTGAGGCATATGGTTAAAGTTAATATAGATGCTCTGAAGTTAACAACAGGTTTCACTGTGCAATTTCACTTCAGTGTCTTGTTGTGTATCCTGATGCCTCTAGGCTTTTATTACCCAGCATAATAGCAAGTAGAACTAGTAATTAAGTCATATTTGTATTTTATATGTGTGGTAACACTGAGTGAAATACCTTGCAGTGGAATAACTACTTATTAAAGCTTGAGTCACTGAGTACATCATGTATTATCCAAGTTCAGCTAATAAAACCAGCTGATATCAGAAACAAGTTACTTAAAGGCTGGAAACAGGGGTTTCAGGAAGATAAGGAACTTAAGCAAAACGAAAGCTTACGGCATGTGTTTTGTAGAGGTGTGTTTCTTTAACAGCAAACTCACAGATTTCAGTCTTCCTTAGACTGTAGGAGAGGTTGCTAACCTTGTTGAGCTTATGGAGACAAGCAAGTACAGTATTGTTACGCAACCGAACACTTAATGAAGCAGAAACAATCTTTACTGTTAAATAACTTGTTCTGCATTGCAGGTAAAATACGAGTGCCTTTCTGAGGAAATAAAAATAGGGGATTATTATCTAAGATTGCTGCTGGAAGAAGATGAAACGGAAGAGAGTGGAGCAATCAAAAAATCGTGAGGCATTATTAAAATCCTCTCTCATTCCCAGGGTCTCCATTTGTTTCCTTTGCTAAAATCTCATCTCTTCCTTAGATATGAATTCTTCAATGAACTCTACCACCGCTTCTTGCTTACCCCAAAAGTGAATATGAAATGCTTATGTCTGCAAGCATTGGCTATAGTTTATGGAAGATGTCATGAAGAAATAGGACCGTTTTCTGATACCAAGTACATTGTCGGGATGTTAGAAAGGGTAAGAATTACTTAAAATCACTTGATACACTAGTTAACATACAGCTAGTCCAGCATGTGTTCAGATATTTCAAATTGCTGCGAAACTCAAATTTTGGCTTTATAGAAAGTGAAGCATCAACATGAGTACGTCTTTTCCATGCTGTTCCCAAGTGTTCCTAGTATCTTTCCTTGATTTAGTTTCATTAAAAAAATCCCCTGCTGGTCATAGTGGTATTTCAATCTAGTCTCTTTATTACCTGCCTTCTATTGACCTTAACAGGTTTTCAGGCTGTACAGAAACAGTGTGAAGGAACTTTGTGTGGTTATCTCGTGCTTGCTTTTGAAAAACGCAGAAGCAGAAAGCTTTTAAGCACAGAACTTTGTTCCATATCACATTGTTTTGAAATACTGACTTCAAGAGTAGTAGCAACAGCCCCTGAGCTAATGAAATGTGTCTTAGATGGGCACGTGTGATGGATTAGTTTTTTAGTGGTGACTCCTTCACCTATTAAGTGTCTGAGAACTGATACAGCTTGCAAAACTGCATTTCTATGGGGTCAAGAAGGGATTCTATGCTAACATCAGTGTGGGTTTTAGATATGGCTGTTTCAAGTGAAACAACCAATGCTGTCTTGTTGTTTAGCCTTTAGTCTTGATAGTCTCAGCAGGGATGTAACATCAAAGACCCATTCTGCCTGCTGGCTGAAAGCCTTCTTGTATTTGTGTTAACCAGCTCACTGGGGAATCCAGTGTCCCTTTAGAACAGTAGACTTGGCAGAAAAGTGGGTTCACGTGGCAGACCCAGAGCAGCAAAGGGGACGGAAGGCTTTCCTCCTCAGTGGCAGAAAGCTGGGTTTATTAGCTGTGCATGAAACTGGACACTTGATACTAGTTTTATGCTGGGCATGAAAAAGGTAAAAGGGTCTGTTCAGGTACAACTGTACTGACTTTTGAAGGTAACTTGTAATACATGCTATCAAATACTAATTTGTTCTCTTCTGTTGCACTAGTGCACTGACAGGCTTGAGCGGGACAGGTTGATACTGTTTCTCAACAAGCTGATCCTGAATAAGGTGAGGTGGACATGTGTGCTTAACAGTAGCCTGTTGGTCTTTCAGCTGTAGAAAATGGTCTGAACTGGTCTTTCAGTTAACTTGAATAGATACTCAGGTCTTGAGAGTCTTAAAACAGTGTTTGATGCAGCTTTGTGGGGTGTGGTAGATGTTGCTTGCTGCTGAGAAAACTGAGGGAAATGTGTAGATATTGTGGTGATTGTACCATTCTAGCCACTTTAGAGAATGATTTGCCTTTTCTTATGGTCATTTCTTACTTGACTAAAACTGTTCAGTACTTGTAATAACTCTTACCTAGAAAACGCTTCTGTTAACTCACTTCATCCATTAACAGAAAAATGTGAAGGACCTTATGGATTCAAATGGGGTTAGAATCCTTGTAGATCTGCTTACTCTAGCACATCTTCACACAAGCAGAGCAACAGTCCCTCTGCAGGTATGTGGTCTTTGTTTCTTACTACTCATATATTGCTTTGCTAAAAGGTCAATTCTTACAAACAAAGCCAACCAACCAAAAAAATCAGTGTCCTTTTCACACTTCCTGAAATTTGCACTGAAGCTAACGCTGTTCTTCTAAACTTCAACTTCTAGAGCAATGTGATTGAGGCAGCACCTGATATGAAGAGGGAGAGCGAGAAAGAATGGTACTTTGGCAATGCTGACAAAGAAAGGAGTGGTCCTTACAGCTTTCAAGAGGTACCTGTCAGCTTCAAACTCTCAAATCATTTCCATCCTGGTGATTGAGTGTGTTTAAACAGTGAGAGGTAAAACTCTAAACAACGCTGAACTGTATTCTCATAGCAACTCTTTAAGTAAGGACTAAAGCTACAGAAGAGATTTACATTGTGCTAAGAGCCACAGCCTTTTTGCCTACCCCTCCATGCCCCCTTATGCTGTAATTTAGTCTAACAACTTCTACTTCATGTTTCCTCAGAGTTGTAAATACGTTGGAATTTCATGTTAAGTGTTGTTAGTCTGCTGTACAGCAGTGAAAAGCTTGTTTTGAGTGTGAGTTTTTAGGAGCAGCGGTAGCTCTGAATACTGAATCAACTAAATTCATCTCTTACCTTGCAATAGATGCAGGAACTATGGAACAGTGGAAAGCTGACTTCCAAAACACGTTGCTGGGCTCAAGGTATGGATGGCTGGCGACCATTGCAGGTCATCCCTCAGCTGAAGTGGTGCTTGCTTGCCAGCGGCCAGCCTGTATTGAATGAGACTGACCTTGCCACACTTGTACTCAACATGCTCATCACAATGTGTGGATATTTTCCCAGCAGGTAAACGCTAATTCTCAGCAAAAGTGGTTAACTGTCTCTGGCAGATGCATAGTTGTATATATTCTAGCTTAAAGCTTTCCTTGGAAACCAAGAATGAACTGTAGTAAAGAGCCTTTTTATGTTGTAGTAAGTAATTCTGTGAGCAAAAATAGAGTTTGTAAATGAAACAACACTAATATTGTGAAAGGGACTGCAAGAATGAATGCACAAGCTACCCGAGTTTCTAATGCACAGTGGCATAGTCTTACTCTAGCAGGCAGCCTCTTGTTTAACTTAAAGCTGCTTTAATGCATGACATTAAATCACGCTTACTTTAACAACAAGCTTTGGAGTTAACAAAAAAACAACACTGAGTGTGATCTCAGTAGCCTGATACTTGTGGCTTACGTGCCTTTTTCCTTTCAAGAATGAACAACAGGTGTCCTTACTGCTGTGCCACTTTATTTTTCAGGGATCAAGACAATGCTATTATAAGACCTTTGCCTAGAGTGAAGAGGCTGTTGTCAGATAGTACTTGCCTTCCTCACATCACTCAGGTGAGCAGCTCTCCAAAAATGCGTCCGAGTTTAAAATCTGACTTCATCCACCATCTAACCTGTGTGGATACTGTAAGTGGGACAGACACATGAAATGACATGTGTAACATCCTGCAGATCTCTGGACAATACATTGTTTATTTCACTGGGGGGTGTTACACATTTCATGTTGTTTCAGCCAATATCTCATTCATAATATTTCCATCTTGTCACACTGAAAAGCAGTCTGGAGAATGTTATGGAGATGACCCTGCTTTGAGCAGGGGGGTTCAACAAGATGACTTTTAGAGGTCCCTTCCAATTTTAAAACATTCTGTGATTAAAACTTGTTGGTTTGAGGCAACTGAAACTCTTTAAGTTTACTGGCTTGTTCTAGTAGTGAATTAGCAAAAACTTCAGTTTTGGCTAGGTAACTGCAGTACTCGTGCAGCTAATATAAATGCTTGTGTTGGGTTTCAGCTGTTACTGACTTTTGATCCTATCCTCGTGGAAAAAGTCGCTGTGTTGCTACTTCATGTCATGCAAGATAACCCTCAGTTACCTCGCTTTTATCTGAGCGGGGTATTCTTCTTTATCATGATGTACACGGGTTCCAATGTACTTCCTATTGCAAGGTAAGGAAAAGTAAAACTGCCTCTCGACGGGTCCTTAGAAGGACTGCTGTTCTGAATGCTTCAGGGAGTGTGACTTGCTAGAACCAATATGAGATTGTGAGCAAACACCCTGTAGAGGAGTTCTATCCATATGGTTTAGTCAGCATTAAAAAAGTGAATTGTTTACGACCCTGCCAGGGTGGGAAGGAGAGCATGTCTGGTTATGTAGTTCTAGCAGTACAGCTAGGCAAGGCTTATTGTAGAGCAATGCTTACTAGCACTCAAGAGAAGTAATATATGCTACTGATGTGCTGATGTGGTGGTTGATAGTAAGCAGCTATCAAAAGAGGTGGAAAAATCTAATAGCCTGTTTTAGTATTGAAGCCTGAAGTAGTTAAATCAGTCTGTACTGCCTGCCACAGCCACACTGCACGTGCAGGTGGCTATTGCAGCTCATTCCAGTGCTCTTCCTCTGAAGTCAATAGTTCATAAAAAGCTGTTGTAGAATTCCAGTCAAGTCTCTTCATAAATGCCTTGGGAAATGATTGCATGTTTACATGATGACTGTAGTGCAACAGGGCTGTCAGCAGTTAGTGTGAGATCATCTTGTTCCATCTCTGCAAGGATGATCTAACAGTGCAAGGAGAGGTTGATAGGGAAAGGTTGTGTCTCTGCCGCTTTTTCTTTTGTGTGGAGAAAAGAAGCTTTTGGGAACAGGACTTTCAAACTGAAGTGATGAACATAAGGCAACATCTAAAACATGGGAGTGCTTAACTTGGAGTTCCTATGGGTTTGATGGACTTTGTACAGATATCATGCAGTTGTTGCTGTTACTTTTTTATCTCAAAGTAAATGTCTGAGCCTCGCCAGCTGGACTGTGTTGTTCTCCTTATCTTTGCAGGGTGCCATAAGTATCAAACAGAAAATAACTACTCTTTCTCTTGTAGGTTTTTGAAATACACACATACAAAACAAGCTTTCAAGTCTGAAGAAGTGAGTAGATTGCAGAAACAACTGCCTCTCTTTCCAAATAATCTTGCAGACCACCGGTAGTCCTTTTAACAATACTTGATGCTTGTTCTTTCTTTAAGGTCTCAAGAGTTAGCATTTAAGAGCTAAAAGGGAAACGGGGGAGGAGTGTTTTAGATCTCAAGTTGGTTATCAAGACTGCTTACCTTTGTGATGACAGTGTGATCTCTTCTGTAGACAAAAGGTCAAGATATAGTTCAAAGAAGTATACTTGGACATGTTCTTCCTGAAGCAATGGTGTGTTACTTGGAAAACTATGAACCAGAAAAGTTTTCAGAGATTTTCCTTGGAGAGTTTGACACTCCAGAAGCAATTTGGAGCAATGAAATGAGGTAACTGTTTTCTTTCAGAGAGACCAATCTGAACTGCACCTCATGCTGAAGAGGTCTTAGCTTTGCTATTTCTAAAGAAAGCCAAGAATACCTAGATTCCATGGTTTCATTCCTTCTCCGTGTTTGCCTTCTGCAAGGACAGTGTCCTGCATTGCCCTCTGCTTCTCTCAAAAATAACAGGGTGGAGAGGAGCAGAATTGGCAGTGGAAGGGGGAATCTTTTTCTGAATATCTGTAACTTTTACATCTGCCTCTATTATACTTGATTAAGTTCCTTTCATGAGTGAGACTTCACTAAGTATGTGGACTGTTTTTACGTGTATTGCACTCATTTATTGCCAGCACCTATCTAAGACCTATACCCCTAATATTACAATGTATTTTTAGGGTCTCCCAAAAAGTAAAGAGGTGTTGAGGGAGGGCACAATGTTACTTTACATCATTTTTAATAATCTGATTTTCATGGAATTGAAATGGCTTTATAACAGAATAGGACCAAAGCCTATTCTGAACCCTTCTAAAATGTGGGAAACTACAAAGATCAGTCTTTACAGAAGAAATCATTGCCCACACTTGTACGGTCACTGGAGATTGAAGACTGCTTGGCAAGTGTTAAACCAAAGTCTCTAACTTTTAGGCGTCTTATGATAGAGAAGATTGCGGCTCATCTTGCTGACTTCACTCCTCGTCTTCAGAGCAATACAAGAGCACTCTACCAGTACTGTCCAATCCCAGTTATCAACTATCCACAACTGGAAAATGAGCTCTTCTGTAACATTTATTACCTCAAACATCTCTGTGATACATTCAGGTTTCCAGACTGGCCAATTAAAGATCCAGTAAGTAAAGTATATTAGGATTCATTTTGTTCTTGATCTTTCAAAGCCCTAAAAGTGGAGTTTGTAACAAATTAAGGAGATCAAATGCTAGGTTTGTTGCAAGTAATTGGTCAATCCTGACTTTCAGTTCATAAGCAAATATGTTAAACACTTCTCTATCTTGAAGCAGAATAGACTTCATGCCATATAGCAATCATGTTAAGTGATCCTCCTTGTGGTAACTACTAAGAAAGCAAAATAAAGCAGCCAAGAAACTTCAGATAGCGTTCCAATGAACCTCAAGTGACTGGGGGGGGGGGAGGAATCCTCACTTTTGGGTTCTTATTTGTCCTTGACGTACAAGAAACTGAGCTAACTTGGTATCAGTATGTTAACTGAATTGATGAGGTTTTGGGGAAGAAGTTTATGTTCTAAGCAGCTTTACTTATTCATGCAACTTCTATAGTACTGAGATGTGAACTGCATATCATTTAAGGGTTTCTCTCCTAATGTGACTCTTGCATAGACGTTTTGATCTTAAGATATTCTTACTGTGAATAAAATGTAGCACTGCAGTGAAGCAAAGTCTTAATGGCTTTGTGACCTGAGGGCAACCATGGTTATAAAGGTAAAAAGATTAGGTCTTTGATCTTAGAGTGATGGGGTAATAAGGACTCATTAATAAAGCAGCACTTTGTTAGTAAAGAAGATGTGCGCTGGTGTCAGTGTAAATAAACCTCTAATAAACTGTACTTATTTAGGTTAAACTCTTGAAAGATACACTAGAAGCTTGGAAAAAGGAGGTAGAAAAGAAGCCACCTACCATGTCAATAGATGATGCTTATGAAGTCCTTAACCTTCCCAAAGGACAAGGCCAGTAAGTTGTTTTCAGCATTTAAAGTTGTATAGCTACATTTACATAAACTCTGTACACAGAACAAACTGATGAGCAAACATCAGAACTTAGCAACCAGTTAGTGGTATTGGTTATGTCTAGCACCTGCTCCTTTCACAGGGGAAGATTGCCTTATCTAAAAAGAATCAAGGCTTGAAAATCCAGCTCCAGCCTTCGAGAGAATACCTGTGAACATTCAGATAAACTGAAACTGGGGCAGGGGGGAAGTATTTTGAGCTCTGCTTCAGAGCATTCACTAAGCTATTTTACAGGACAAGCATTAGACTCAATCATAGTGAGCAAAGAATATGGCAGAACTTGAATACGTTCACAGTGAAACTTGGCTTCGCTAATCATGCTTCTTCACCCTGCCAAATGTTCTCGTTTTCTTGGTGATAATATCCTTGGGATTTGTTGCTTCCTATCTTGCCACTGGTTTCTCACTTCAGGCCTCTGGAAGAGGACTGACAGGACTTTGTATTCTTCCTTCCAGAGCAGTGCACTCACTACAAATCATGAACCTCTAAATTTACCATTCCATGTCAGCTGATAAAGCAGGATTTTTCCAACTGGAAGAGCTTTATAGTTTTCACTTACTTGCAGTTACTGTTAGTACTGCTGTCAAAATCCAGGCTTGTTTTTGTGTTTGATTGGGTTTTTTTGATGTTATTTAATGCAACGGGACTTGTTTTCTTGTAGGCATGATGAAAGCAAGATCAGGAAAGCTTATTTCAGGCTGGCACAAAAATACCACCCAGACAAGAATCCAGAAGGCAGGGTATGTATGACACAAATTGATGGTGTTAATAGACTGGGGGCAAATCAAGCTGGTTTGTGTACTAAGAATTCTGAAATGCCAACTTCAGTTTTCTTTCTCCCTTTTAAAAGCTATACCCTAGATGAGTACTAGAATACAGATTAATACCACAGAGGAGTAATTGAACTGGTGTCAGTCAAGGAATATTAGGTTTTCTACAGAAAACTGATGTAATCGGGTCAGACCCACATCTCAAAGCATCTGGTTTAGAGTTACGCAGGACCTAAATAAGCTAATTGCTCCCTTTCAAAGACAGACTGCATCCTCTGCCCATTCTTACAATTGATTAAACTGTACTTACTGCTTTTATCATAGTGGAATTGAATTCATTTTAGTCTCTTGCCTAGGGTGGAGTTTAGGAGACAAAAGAAAACTGATCTCTGCACCAGTGTTGTCTGAAGTATTTACTGAAGTGTAGTAAGGCATCAAAGCTAGTGTTGCAGTTAATAACCTGGAATGCTCTATTTTTACCTGCATCTAAAGGCTTGTAGTAATTTAGGGGGTTCTTGGCAACTGTTAAGACTATTCCTTTTTATTTGCAGGATATGTTTGAGAAAGTAAATAAAGCATACGAGTTTCTGTGCACAAAGTCTGCCAAGGTGATAGATGGGCCAGATCCAGAAAATATAATTTTGATCTTGAAAACTCAAAGCATCCTCTTCAACAGGCATAAGGAAGGTAAGCATACTGCCTCAGGAGAATGTTTGAGGTTCATTTCTTTAGTGGCCGTTGTGGGTAGTTTTAATCTCCTCTCTTCTTGAGTCTGTTTTGTTGATCTGGTTTCTGTCTTGCTGCAGCATTACGTAGCTATGGTAAAGGGCTTCAAAACAGGGGTTTTGCTTCCATGAAGGAAATAGATCTGAAGTAAAATTTACTTCAAAAAAAGCATGAAGTGCGTTCTGAAACACTCTGCTCCAATAGTAATCAGTTTGACTCTTCCTCCTTGTATAACTTAGGTTTACATTCTGTCTGTGCAGAAAAGTCCTCACTCGGTCACCCAGATGGCAGATTCTGGGTATAAATGAGATTACACTCATGTGGCTATGAAAAATGAGACAGTCTTGCAGGAATTGACTACTGTTAGAGCCCTGTGGTGATTGTGCTGCAGCAGTACCTCTTTCACAACCCAGCTAGGAAAGAGGGATAACTGGAGTACCCTAACCCTCTACCTGTAGCTCTAGATAGACTACCTGGCTGGCAGCTGCTGGAGTGTCCAAGTCTTGCAGAGTTGCAGTATTGTGCTGCATAAGTGGTGAGCTAAGACCCTCGTATGCAGTCATAGGTCTGTCAGTTGTGTGGAGGCAGTGACATTGATGTGGACTTGCATAGTTGTTCTTTAGCACCGCTGAACCTTAAAGGAATAAAAACCAGAATCATTTAAAACATGTCAAAATGGAAAGGCCCTTATAGGCTTATTGTTGAACAGTCCTGGCCTCTGACAGAATAAGCTATACTTGTGTTTCTCTGGAGACAGACAAGCATCATTTGAGAGGCTCTGAGCTTGGGGCTTTGCTGAGATGGAGATAAGTCTGTCTAATCTTAAATGAGTTCTTTCAGCTTCTCTCATTGAACAGTCTTACATGACCAAGGAGTTGGGTTATGTGGACTGCTTAGTCATGCTTCAGTTTTCCCAAGTGTTTGCTTTCTTTACCATTCTATAGTCATTCTATATCTGACACATCTGCTGCTTATAATTATGCAGTGGTTTAATTTGCTTTTGTGTAACCTTTGACTTTTTTTTCCTCTTTCAGAGTTAAAACCTTACAAGTATGCAGGCTATCCTATGCTGATAAAGACTATTAACATAGAAACATCAGATGACCTTTTGTTTTCCAAAGAATCTCCTCTGTTGCCCGCTGCTACAGAACTTGCTTTTCATACTGTCAATTGCTCAGCGTTAAATGCAGAGGAACTGAGAAGAGAAAATGGAATTGAGGTAACTGGAAAGAAACTTACTGAAATGAATTCTTTTAGTCTATAACTTTCCACAGTCCTCAATGCGTAAGACATGAGATGCAACTGAAAATCGCTTTTGGTCTTGCTGAGACACTTCTCAGTTCTTACTGTCCCTTTTTCTGGATGCAGTAGGAGAAGCCTCCCTTTCTGGATGTAGGCTTGTCTGTTGAACTGTGGATAACCAAACTACAAGTGATGTTTCTCTGCTTCTGTACAAAACTCTGCGGAGAGCTTCTGTGTTCTGTATGTGAAAGAACAGATGAACAAATCACTTGAGCAGAAGGGCTTTCCCCACTGCACACAGTACAATCATTTAGGTTGGGAAAGACCTTTAAGATCATCAGATCCAGCTGCTAACATAACGCTGCCAGGTCTCACTAAACCATGTCCCTACAGGTCTTCTAAATACCCCAGGGATGGTGACTTAACCACTGCCCTGGGCAGCCTGTTCTAATGCTAGACAAGCCTTTCTGGGAAGGAATTGTTCCTCAGCTCCATCTAAACCTGCCCTGGTGCAGCTTGAGGCCGTTTCCTCTTGTCCTGTCCCTTGCTCCTTGGGAGCAGAGACCGACCTCACCTCACTACAACCTCCTGTCAGGCAGTTGTAGGGAGCGATCAGGTCCCCCTGAGCCTTCTCTTCTCCACACTGAACCCCCCAGGTCCCTCAGCCGTTCCCCATCACACTTGTGCTCCAGGCCCTGCACCAGCTCCATTGCCCTTCTCTGCCCCCCCTCCAGCCCCTCAATGTCTCTCTTGGAGTGAGGGGCCCACAACTGAACCCAGGATTCGAGGTGCAGCCTCACCAGTGCCCAGCACAGGGGCACAATCCCTGCCCTGGCCCTGCTGCCGCACTGGTGCTGATCCAGGCCAGGATGCTGGTGGCTTCTTGGCTGCCTGGGCACAACCTGCTCATGTTCAGCTCCATCAGTCAGCACCCCCAGGGCCTTTTCCATGAGCAGTTTCCAGCCACTCTGCCCCAGGCCTGGAGCATTGCTGGGGTTTGTTATGGCCCAAGTGCAGGACCTGGCACTGGGCCTTGCTGAACCTCATGACTGGCTTCAGCCCATCAATCCAGCCTGTCCTGATTCCTCTCTAGTGCTTTTCTACCCCTCAGCAGATCTTTACTCCTGCCCAGCTTGGTGTCATCTGCAAACTTCGTGAGGTATGAGCTCACATGTGAGAATGCTACCAACTCTAAAGCACCAAAGGCTAATACCAGCTCTTGCAAGGAATTTCTTCTCTAATAACTATTGGAGCAAGCAGTAGATTTTGTCCAATGTTTTCCTTCAGCCATTAAAAATGGGTTTACCAGCTAATGTTGTATTTCTGCCAGCCTTTATCAGTTTTTGTTGTGACTGAATTTATGCATCATCCAATCCTCACAGGTATTGCAAGAAGCATTTAATCGTTGTGTAGCAGTCCTGACTCATTCTAGTAAACCAGACGATATGTCTGTACAGGTAAGTCACAGCAGTTTTAACTGATGGCAGTAGCTTCTCCAAAGACAGTTCAAATAGAAGCATAGAATCACAGACTGGTTTGGGTTGGAAAGGACCTTAAGATCATCAGGTTTCAACCCCCCTGCTATGGGCAGGGACACCTCACGCTAGATCATGTCACCCAAGGCTCTGTCCAACCTGGCCTTGAACACTGCCAAGGATGGAGCATTTACCATTATAATAATATATGCACATATAATAAAATATGATATTATAGAAGTGTGTATATATATATAAAAATATTAAATATCAATGTAGTATTAAATACATTAAAAATAGGATTGTAAACGTGTTTCCCCTCCACTTGGAACCAATAAAATACTGCTTTTTGTAGGTATGTGGCTATGTTAGTAAGTGTTACAGTGTGGCAGCTCAGTTTGAGGAGTGCAGAGAGAAGATTACAGAAAAGCCTAACATCATTAAGGACCTCTGTAGACTACTGTATTATGGCAAGGTAAGAGCTCCTTTTCTTTGTGTAAATGGGTATTTAGCTGTTAAATGTTACGGGGAATGTTCTGCTTTTAAGGGAGATAGGGCAATTTTAGAGACTGTTTAAATCCTTCTGTAAGATCCCTGCTAATCATTATGGGATAGAGAAGTCTGCTGCTTTGTTCTCAATGCTTATAGTTGAATCCATTTAGTACACTTAAAATACAATCACTGTAAGGATTCAGTTACTTTTGCTCTTTAACTGACATGTCTAGCTCACTGGTTTACTAAATCAGCAGATAAAGAACTAGAGCTAGATGTTATATAAGCAGACTCCTAAATCGTCATACACTGGAAATGGTATACAAGAAGTTTCTCTTCAGAACTCGCCTCATGTTATATAAATGTTGGGATTTGTCTGTATTAAGAAAGGAAAACTTGTCTTTGTGCTTCTCATATGAGGTATGTGAAAACATAAGACTATAGAAAACACAAGACTAAAATCAGACTATAGTATTGACTGTAGATGCTTGTGTGTTCCTTAGTCCCTGCAGAGCAAACGTATTGGCACAAAAACCTCACCTGGGAATCTCTGTCACCTTCTTGAACTGTTTTCCCACCAGTTGTTCAGGGTTCCTTTATAATCATATGAAATATCTATTCAAGTACTATTCCTTTGAAGGATGCTGACTCCTTAGTCATGGTTTGGGCTACTGGACACTGAACTTGACCACAGATGGTGTTCAGTCTACTTCAGATTTCATCTTTGTGCTGTTTAGATAGTATTCTAGAATGAGCAAGTTTTGACTTTAAGTATTTGGTAATGAAGCCAGCTGGCTTGCTTTGGTCACAGGGACTAAGGCAAGTTTCTTTTCCCTCCCTCAGAATATACCACGAGTAGCTGCTTTGGGAGTAGAGTGTGTGAGCTCCTTTGCCTTAGACTACTGGCTGCAAACACACTTATTCCAAGCTGGAGTTCTCTGGTACTTACTGGGTTACCTCTTCAACTACGACTATACACTAGAAGAGAGTGGTATTCAGAAAAGTGAAGATTCAAATCACCAGGTAATGTTAACAAGGTGAATGCTTTCAGGCACCAAGAGTTGTTGCTTGCATCTCCTGGTAACAAACCAAGTGTTCTCAAATACTTGTGAGAGTCCTTGAATTACATGAACAATAACAGAAGAGTTTTGGAAGGAGACCTTTATGTAGCAGTGTAATGCTGGGGTTTGGGGTTTTTTTTGAGTAGCTTATGTTTTGAGTTCAAATGTTAAAGCTGCCAAACCCTGGAGTTTCTGGTAGACTTAATGCAAGAGATTTTTTACCTACAAGGAACAGTAAAAAAGTACATTTCTGCAATCAGAAGAAGTAGTTTTGTTTGGTTGGGGGTTTTTTTTGCCTCTTGAAGCTCAACTGAAGGTGCTCTCTATTGATAACCATGAAGTTATCCGAAATATCTACTTTAGGACTGTATTGTCCCTTTGCCCCACAGCTGTGAAAGTAGCTTCACACTTCATTTCCTTGAATGGTGAGCCTCTATGGCATTTCATCCTCAGCTACTGGATGAGATGAGCTTTGAACAGTGTGGAGTTATTACCTCTTTGTATCACTGTCATAGAAGGCTTGTTATGCTGGTATTTGATTATGCTAGTAAGAACTGTGGACTGGTCAGCAGCTATTACACTAAATAGCTCTTGTAGTTTTCAGCTCATCTTGGTGCCCCGGTTTTTCTTACTTATCAGTGCTCATGTCAGTTATTATTGCACCCAACACAGTGATTATATGTGCTGTTCTGCAGCACCTAGTGCTTTATTAGACATCAGTACATAATTAGTGGTGCAGGCAAATTGAGGATACCAGTTGTTTGCTCTGGTGTAGAAATGTTGGACAACTCTTTCTGGCTATTCTGACGTTTCTCCAGTGAGCTCTAAGGTTTTTTAACTCTGTATTTTTCAGGAGGTAGCAAATAGCCTTGCTAAGCTCAGTCTCCTGGCCCTGAGTCGCCTTGGAGGCTATCTGTCTGAAGAACAAGCTACGCCTGAAAACCCAACGATCAGGAAAAGCTTGGCTGGAATGCTGACACCCTACATTGCAAGGAAGCTCTCTGTGGTCAGTCCTACTGAGGTAAGCATCTGTTGGCCAAAACTTACCTTAGTGATTCATGAAAGGAATACCTGCTCACTTCTAAAACACTCTCTTAGACCAACCAAAACTCTCTTAGACCAACTTGATACAGAGAATAGCGGTGCAATTTGGTTTTCTTTGCATTTGGAGTAACTGCAAGGAAAAGAAGTTGGTTTAGCCTCAAACACAATGGGCAGGAACAGTACCCTGTAGGATAATATTTGCAAAACAAATATGGGAACAAAAGTTAATTGTTCAAGGCTTAAGGATATAATGATGATAGAGAGCAAACACTAAACACAGAATCATAGAATCATAGAATCGTTAGGGTTGGAAAGGACCTTAAGATCATCCAGTTCCAACCCCCCTGCCGTGGGCAGGGACACCTTACGCTAAATCATATCACCCAAGGCCTTGTCCAACCTGGTCTTGAACACCGCCAGGGATGGAGCATTCACAACCTCCCTGGGCAACCCATTCCAGTGCCTCACCACACTCACAGGAAAGAATTTCCTTCTTATATCCAACCTAAACTCCCCCTGTTTAAGTTTTAACCCGTTACCCCTTGTCCTGTCACTACAGTCTCTAATGAAGAATCCCTCTCCAGCATCCCTATAGGCCCCCTTCAGATCTCTCTTCACAAGTGGTACCAAGGAAGTCATCTACAAAGAGATACTTTATAGTTGCTGCTCACTATCAAAAGTAAAAGGGCAGTTGAACTAAGCATGGCTCCAAGCAGCATAAAGAAAAATGAAAATGTACATTGTGCTGTACCAAATAACTTACAAATACTGTTTTTCTAGTATGTGATTAACTAGTATCATGAAACACGCTGATTATTGTGCATAGTGATTGAAAAGTGTTTGTAAATGCATTACATCACATCAGTTCCTTATTTCTTAGACTCTGAAGATGCTTAACAGTAACACAGAGAACCCCTACTTAATCTGGAACAATGGGACAAGAGCTGAACTAGTTGAGTTTTTGGAATCTCAACAAGAAAGCATGATTAAGAAAGTAAGATACTCTGTATTTCAAATCCCACTACTGTCTGTTTAAACCTGTTTCATGTTTTGGTGCGTCCACTTGTAATGCAGTGGTATAGTTAATACAAGTGTTCGTTGTTGTCTATGCCTAAGTCACTTTCTTCATTTAGGAGTCTTAAAATCTAAGAGTTTGTGTATTTATTTCTTGTAATGTTTCAATGAGAGCTTGTGATTTTGCTAAATCTGTAAGTTTTCTGTTCAGATATTTTCTATTTTGTTATTGAGTTATAACTCAATAAGATTGTTTTCTATCTGAACTTGTGTTGCTTCTCTCTGCTTAAAGGGTGATTGTGACAAGAGCTATGGATCTGACTTTGTCTTCAGTGACCATGCAAAGGAACTTATTGTGGGAGAGATTTTTGTTAGAGTCTACAATGAGGTCCCTACCTTCCAACTAGAGGTGAGATGTAGCTAAAACCTTCCTGCTGAAAAAAGTCTTTGGAATGCTACTTCTTCCTCTTTATCTATCTGTCAGTACAAACAGACTGGAGAAAAACAAAGGCTTATGGCAGCTTCCTTCAATGGGATGAGCATGTTATGGAATATCTCTGTTGGAGCAGATAAAATTAAACAAGTCCAAATTTGTCATAAAACGTGCTGCTTTGGGTGTCTTAATGCCTGTTCTCTGACAGCTTGGACTGCAGATACTCGGATTGATTCAGTACTTGCAGGAGGTGGTGATTCTGCCTCATGGCTTTGCTGTCTACATATATATATAGACAAACACACACCTTAAGAGTGCTGTTGAAGTAGCAGCAGCTTTGTAAGGGTGTGTTTAGACTGAAATAGGGTTGATATGCTCCAGATACTATAGTGATCGTAGTAGCAAAGTGTTTCCTGGCTGCTTGTCTGGAAGAAAGGGATTTGTGAAATGTAGGCCAAGTTACTTGGGTGCACTTTCTTCCAGTGTGAACACTGTTGCATCACACAGCTAAAAATGCTCTCATCTCTAATTTAAAGCTTCCTAAAGCATTTGCTGCAAGCCTCTTGGATTACATAGGCTCACAAGCACAGTACCTTCATACGCTAATGGCAATAACCCAGACGGGGAAAGTCGAGTCCAATCAACATGGAGATCGGTTACGGAGAGTTGAGATGGCCCTGGAGGCTCTGAGAAACGTGATAAAACACAACCCAGGTAGGCTTAAAACTGAACTTCCCTGGTAGCTTTCTTGTGGACAACCTTCAAAATGCAGAGCTCTGTAGTCTTTATCTTCCAGCCAGAAGCAAGCTTGTTTTGCTGGCTGACAGACTAGCACTTTGATAAGCCATACAGGCTTTTCCTCTCTGCCCAGAGAACACTATCAGTAGATGGATTAGTTTTGTGTGAAATCCAAGCCTTATCTGTTTTCTTTTCTGAAACACTGGGGTTTAATTCTAGCCTGCTTTTGCCAGGAAGACTTAAACCTTTTGGATACAACTTTTTGTAGTCCTTCGAAGAATCTTTAGCTGATTTTTAAACTTCCTTGCTTCAGGAAGAACCTCCTTGAGCTGAGTACTGCCTACTGGTAAAACCTAAAAACGTGTCAGGGCTTTATGAAAGCAGGAAAAGATGTTCTTGAGAGTAGGCAGCTAATACCAGCGAAGGTTAATGAACAGGTATCAATGTACAGACTTAAAGCCTGAGACACGATTAGGATGTTTTCCTACTGTACTATGTTAGTTCTAAAAGCAAATCATGTTACTATCATGGCTTCTAATAATAGCTGGCTAAGTTGTTCTCTGAATGGATTCTCTGTATTTGGTAATTATAAGCCTGAAGGCAGCAGATAGCAACCCTGCTCTGAGCTGGGAAAATCAGAAAGGGAGGTGTATTTGAACACAAGAAGTACTGATGATTGATGATAACTTGTAAGAATGCAAGTAACTAGGGAGTCTGAGAACTAGCTTTAAAGGGAGGAAGTATCCTCTGCTTTTGAAACACTGTTGAAGTGTGACCTTGTAGAAGCTGCATTAATAGACAGTGTCAGCATTTAGATCTTCTAACTACTGTGGCAGACTATATACACACGTGCATTCTTTAACACCTCTGTAAAGTGAAATGTGGTCTTGGGACAGCCTTCAGTAAATGCCTTGGCTAACATGAGGAGAATAACTTCCTTGGTCTCTTGCAGGTTCTGAGTGTGAATGCATAGGTCACTTTAAGTTGATATTCTCCCTTCTGCGTGTTCATGGAGCTGGCCAGGTGCAGCAGTTGGCTCTGGAGGTAAAAACCCAAACCAACCAACCAGACAAACAACCACAAATCCCCTTGTCTGGATGCTGTACAGAATCAGCATAAACAAAACTGACTGGGTAACTGTTAGTTACCTAAAAAGGATCAAGATTGGGGTTCCAAGGTGTCAGTTCCTCCTTGGAGGAATAAGTGACAGTTTCTTGCCTCTGTCCTTGCTCCCATCTGAGGTGAGAAGACAATTTGGTGATGGGAATAAGCATTATAGATACTAGCTGTGTTGGCCAGGGAGGTGATTGGTTTCCTACACTGCATTTTCTGGGCAGTGTCTTAACAGCTGGAGTATAATCAAGTGCTGTTTGTGGTCTTTTACAGGTGGTGAACATAGTGACAAGTAACCAAGAATGTGTTAACAACATTGCTGAGGCAATGGTTCTTGCGAACTTACTGGCACTCCTGCATTCCTTACCTTCAAGTATGTACTATAGAATCCTTAAGTGTTGCAAGGCAAAGAGTTTCCAACTCAAATCAGTTAGAATGCAGCTGGTTGAGCTTACTACTGAGATTTAGGCTAAAACAGCATTTCAGTAACCTGTTTGTTGTCTTAAATGTGTGAGCTGAAGCATATGCATTGCAAGTGTTTGAAGTGTGTGGTATTTACTGACTAAGGAACTGAGGTATTCCAATTGAGGTAGATTAAGAGTTGTGCCACTCTAGAATGTACAATAGGACATTCCTTAACTGAGTTTAACCAGAAATCTCTAAGCTTGAAATTATCACAAGCTTAACTGTGGTTTCGATACAGCTTTCTGTTAAGATTCGTTCAGTTCCTCTTTGTGCCATAAAGACTATTAACTAATCAAAGTTCTTGATGCTTTTGGTTTTGACAGGTCGGCAGCTCGTCCTTGAGACTTTGTATGCTTTGACATCTAGCACAAAAATAATCAAAGAGGCCATGGCAAAAGGTACAGTGCTCACTGAAAGCAAATGGTTCTGCAGCACAGGACTTAAAGTAAATACAGCGGTCAAATCCTCCTCTTCCCTTTAGAACAATCAATGTGGAATTGGTGAATACATACTACTTGTGACCAGCAGAAAACTTGACTGTTTTCCCATCTCTTTGTACAGGTGCTTTAATCTACTTACTAGATATGTTTTGCAACTCAACTCACCCGCAGGTTCGAGCCCAAACAGCAGAGCTCTTTGCCAAAATGACTGCAGATAAACTGGTGGGTCCAAAGGTAAGGATCTTAAGAGGTCTTGTTGGAACTCTTGTCCTGATATTACCTGCCTTGCTGTAAAGACAGAACGAAAGAGTAAAACCTGTTCTGTGACTGAAACATTCATGTGAAGAGCAATGTGGCTTTTTCAGAAGGGTGAGCAGACTTCTAGCAGCAGTTGTATTTACTGTACTTGCTCTACGCAGCTTGGTTTTTAGTTGTAATGACTTTAGGTCCCCAGATTTGAGACCCGTCACCAGTGTGAGGCTAGCGCTATTTAAAACGATAGCACTGTTGTTTGGTGCCGTTGTGTTCTAGCAGTTGGCATGACAGTACTACAGATACTTGGACCTCCTGGAGTTCTCTGTTCTGTCAGTTAGTGTGTCTCACAGTGTACAAAATGTCAATTCTGTTCATCGCTTCTAGGTTAGAATTACACTGATGAAGTTTTTACCTGGAGTCTTCATGGATGCCATGAGAGACAACCCTGAAGCTGCCGTTCATATCTTTGAGGGAACTCATGAAAATCCCGAGTTAATCTGGAACGACAACTCCAGGGAGAAAGTATCAACAACAGTTCGAGAAATGATGCTTGAGTATGTGGAGACCTACTAACTCTTTCCTTAACTGAGGCTCTTTTGGTGGCAGTAAACCAGAGTTGCTATAGAACTGTCAGACAGTTCTGCCTGTAAAAGGCAGACTTCAGTGAGAAGGAACTTGTTCACTGTATATTGTAGCTGTTACTCAGTGATGCAAAGTGCAGCTTATGCACAGTCCAGGTGTTTGCTCACTGCTGTAAGATTTGGAAGGGGGATTACAGTGAGGAGAAAACGGGGTCAAAAAGTGGAACTCCTTCACAACAAGAGGGGCAGACTGAGGTGTCAAGCAGGAAAAACTGCTTCTTTCACTGCTTGTTTAAATGTACTTTCTTTTTGAAGGCACTTTAAACTTCAGAGGGACAACCCTGACACTAACTGGAAGGTAAGAGGACACCGTTTCTGCTTTGAGTGCATCCAGGGAGACTTTAAGCCAGCTGATAGTATCTGCATGTATGTAACTCTCTGGCAGGCTTTTGTCTTAAAGTACCAAGAGGAACTTAACTTCTGTGCTAACATAACTGTTTTAATGTTGAATTGATGCTTTCGTTGTTTCTGGTACCATGAAATCAGACACTGCATTGGCAGTGGTTTTGCCAGTAATAGCCTGAATTTTCTGACAGTTCAGGTCATTCTAAAACTCACCAAAAGTCAGCAGCAAAGGAGAATATGGATTTGTTGGGTAAAGTCCTGTCACTGGTTATATTGCTGCAGTAAACTTGCTCTTGGTGAATGTTCAGGAGGCCACTGAGTCTCCAAAATCACTGTCTGTTCTATCATGTCGGGTACATCAGTGAGATGTTTCAGTCTGTAGTTATTTCCCAGGGTCTGTGAAAGGCCTGGTATGACTTCCTGCCAACAGTTCAACATGAAAACAACTGAACACATGCAAGGATGGCTGTTTAGATGCAGGTGGAAACTGGAAGCTTTGATAGTTGATGGTGAGAAGCCATCCCTTGAGGTGTACAAGGAAGAAGGGAAAGGGCTGTTTTATCAGTCTTGTTGCTGGTGTTTCTCTTGAACTAGGATAGATGTAGATTCAGTTACCTGCGTTCTTTGAAAGCTCCACTGTAGCAGTACTGCCTGCACTGTTCTCTTGCTTCTTTACCTAGTGCTCCTTCAAGATGAAGTGTTCCTTGGTTTTGAAGAATACATTTAGTTCAGTGGCCCTCACCCCCAGAGCCGTGATGTTAAAGGAACAATGTCAGCTCTCACAAATGCCCTTGCCAATAACTCTGCTTTCCAATCAACAGCTTCCTGAAGACTTTGCTGTGGTGTATGGTGAGGCAGAAGGTGAACTTTCAGTGGGGGGAGTCTTCCTAAGGATTTTTATTGCCCAGCCGGCCTGGGTTTTGCGGAAACCAAGAGAATTTCTCATTGCACTGTTGGAAAAGTTTACTGAACTGCTGGAGAAGAATAACCCCCATGTAAGATGGATTTTCTGATTCTGCTCTTTGGATTTCTTTAGCAGTTTTAAGCTTTTAGTCTTTTAGTATCTGAGTAACTTGGATTCTTGCACTTTCTTACATGATGCTTTTTGGTCTCTTTTCTGGCTCTCTATAAAAGCATGTAGATGTATTTAGGTGACTTCTGAGCATGAGTCAGTGCATTTAAAGTCCCTGAAGGCATAGAACTAGCTTCAGTAGGTCTTAGAGGCTTATTCTGTGATAAAGATGAGGCTTAACTAATAAAGTGTCTTAAATTATCCCATGACTCACCAACCTAAGCAAATAGCACTTGTTCTATCCTGCTTGGAAGTTTTCAACTCTTGACACTTCTCGTGTCCTTCTGCAACACTGGTTTCCCATTCTGGTGTAAACTGTGACCTACACCAGGCTGACATCTAACAGTCAGTGGAATGCAGTAGAACGAATGTGTTACAGTTTGAATAAGAACAATGTTCAAGTCTAACTTAATGATATTACTAAAAACTGTGTTTTAAATGCTGTCCAGATGTATCCTTAGTATCGCAGGGAGGGAGTGAACTTGCACATTGAATGTAATGGTCATCTTTGGATGTGGCAGCACTTTGTATAGGCATGCAGAATACAGCAAGCGAAGCCTTTAAGGATTCAGGTGGTCAGCCTAAACATCCGCTTCCAGCAAGCACGTTGGCGTGTGTGCTGCTGTGCACACAGAGGCTGCAGCTGGACACTGGCTTCTCTAGCCACTGGAAATAGTGCTTAGGATTTGTTGTGTGATGTGTGTTCATGAAACTAGTGAATGTCTGTCACTACTGGAGCTGATCATGTTCTGAACTTCTTGTTTTAGCGATTTCAGAGTAAAGTGATGTGATAAAAGCATCAGAGGAAAACAAATGTGTGATGCAGAGCAAGTGAGGAGCATTGCTGTGATGGTGTGATACGTGAGGCTTTGCTGAGTTACACTTTGTGCTTGTCTTCTGCAGGGGGAAACTTTAGAAACCATTACCACAGCAACTGTGTGCCTGTTCAGTGCCCAGCCTCAGCTGGCTGATCAAGTTCCTCCACTTGGTCATCTTCACAAGATAATCCAAGCTATGAATCACAAGAACAACGCCATTCCTAAAAGTGCCATTCGTGTGGTGCACATACTGTCTGACAATGAGGTGAGGAATCCTCTGAGTGCTCAAGGGGAGAGAAAAGCATCACTGGAGTTATTGCTATTGTTTAGCACTGTTCCTTGAAGGGCCTTACTGTAATGATAAATACTGTGCCAGATGAGCAGGGACTTGCAGCTAATTGATGGGGAGTTGATAAATTAAATACACTGAGAAACTGATGGCCTTGGCTGCCCATATCTGCCATACTCATCAAGCTTACTCTGGATGTTTCTGTCTCTCTGTAGCTTTGTGTTCGAGCAATGGCATCACTAGAGACCATCAGCCCTCTCATGAATGGGATGAAAAAGAGATCAGATATAGTTGGTGTAGCCTGTGAAGCACTTAATCGAATGTTTCAGAAGGAACAAAATGACTTGGTGGCCCAAGTAAGTAGTACATTGTCAGACTGTAAAATATGTGGTTACATTTGGGTATCTAAACTGTTCATAAGAACAGGACGACTGTTCAACTTCAGTATGCAGGAGGCTTCCCAGAAGCCATCTATCTAGCGTGCTTTTCATGTTGGAGAAGTTGGAAGTCAGTCCTCTCTCCAAAATGCAGACCTGTTCAAGGTCTTACCCTAGCAGTGAACCTTACTGCGTAAGAATAGTGTTGGCTTGTGTCTGCTGAGAAAGCAGAACAGAGGAATGCCAACTAATTCAACTGAGCTTAGAGCTAGACATAGAACTGCTGGACAGTACCTCTGCTTTCTCCTGTACATACTTAGTAATAGCTCTTGGCACTCGTGGTTCACACTAACACAGTAATGTAAAACCTCTGTATGGAACTTCCTAGCCTATGTTAAGACAACTCCTTTGGGTATGTGTGCAGGCTCTGAAGGCAGATTTGGTCCCCTACCTTCTAAAGCTGCTTGAAGGGGTTGGTCTCGAGAACCTGGAAAGCCCAGCTGCAACAAAAGCTCAGATTGTTAAAACTCTGAAGTCCATGTCTCGCAGCCTGCAGTATGGAGAGCAGGTGAGTACTGACCAGTCCTTCACTGGGCATCAAACTCAGCATCTCTTGTTTCATCATCTGTCTCTCATGTGCATCATTCCACCTAAAACATTAACGTCATGAAACTACGGAATCATTATGGGTTGGAAGGTCTCCATCTCTGGTGAAGAAGTCATTGGTTTGATTCCTGTGAGGATTGCCAATAAAAGACAACTCCCAAGCAACTGCAGCAGTGTTAGGGATTTATACTGAAGCAAGTAAAATCTGTCCCAGTAACTGTGCTAGTTCTTGGTGCCTTTCTCTTACCCTTGTGTTGAAAGCTTTATCAGTAGAAGGGAAAGTGGGGATGGGTTTTTCCTCCAGGCTGTCCCTATCTTGCTGTAGTACAGGAAACATCTTGTTGTAGGTCAGCTCTAGATTCATGGCGAGTGGCTGCTTGCAGGGTTTGCTTTTCCTTGTCACCTGAACTGGGGAATGGGGAAGAAAGTCAAGCAACTAAATGACTTCACATAATGCAGGAGGCTCATGAAGTTCAGCTGCACAATTCACAGGGAAAAAACAGTTGATACAGTCTCCTTGGAACTGTGAGGTTCCACACTGTAGCCTGAACTATTGCTGTGCAATACCTGTGCAATGGTTTGGTTCTAGAGAATGGGTTTGTTCCCCTGGAATGTTACAAATGTCACTTGCTCATCTTGCTAATCTCTTCAACAACTGTAGGTAAATGAAATCCTGTCTCGTTCTTCTGTGTGGAGTGCCTTCAAGGATCAGAAACATGACTTGTTCATTTCTGAGACACAAACAGCAGGATACCTCACAGGTTAGTAACCCTTTCCTATTTATGTCCTGCATCCTATTGAACTGTTACTTGTCACTGATTCTGGACATACAGCTTATCCTCAGGTTCTAGAGCCATCGTGTGGCCTGAACACAGTGCTGTAAAAGTACAGTAAGTTCTTAAAACACTCATCAAAAGCCAGACTTTTGTGGTTGAGAATCTATTTTCTGCAGTGTCTTCGCTGTACCTATGTATCAGTGCAGTGGAGTCTGGACACTGGCAAGTCTTGCCACTACCCTGTAGTGATAAAGCAGAGGTGTGATCAGAACTAATGGATGACAGTATCTTTCCAGGCTTTCTCAGGATCAGTCTGAGTTGCAGAGCATGACGTTTTCCAAGGTTTTGGGGAGGAGTGAACTTTGCTCAGAATCACTGAGACTGTTTGAACTGTGCCACATGAATCAGGGTGTGTTAGTGGTAGGTCTGGAGCAGCGTGAAAGTGAACAGCTCAGGTGTGAGCCCATGTTCCAGTCAGACTCGGAGCACTGGCAGGGCCCCTCTGCTGGGGACAGCCTTGTACCTGTACACAGAGCTTGTGGCCTGAATGCATCTGTGGTGCACCCTGGAGTGCCCTGCTGGTGCCACCAAGCCTGTGATGGCACCACCAAGCCTGAGCTGTCACCTCAGTCCTACTGCATCCTGAACAGTGCAGAAGAGCATTGTAGCTGTGCTATGTACTGTGAACCCACAAAGGATAGCAACTGCTGTGAACGTCCTTGCTGGGACTTGCACTGGGGGGACATAATCCTGGGACAGTAAAGTCATAACAAATCAAATTCTGGTTCTCCCTTCATTCACATGCAGCACTTGACAGACACATCTTTGACTGTATTCTGCTGTATCACAGTCCAGAGCTTTGCTGTCACAGAGTTGTTGCTGTATCTGAAAATACTTTGTGTAACAACATCATAGCAAGCTTTGTCTAAAGCCGTGCATGGTACAAATGTCTGACTCCTCAGTAGCTATCAGCTGATGCTCAGTCTTACAAGTCTAGGCTCCCAGGTGAGGTTTTCAAGGCCTTTGTGACAGTATGAACACTCCCGTGTGCCACATGCTACAACCCAGTGTAGGAATCGTGGTAAAGCTTTTGAGTGTGACTGAATTAACAAGGTACACATCAGATAGCCACAGAGACAGGGAAGGTTTTCTGGCGTGTGTCTTGAGAAAACGAAGCAAGAACCTTTCAAGTCAGGCTTTAGATGTTCTGGAAGTGATGGTTAGTATTTTGAGAGCAGGTATATGGCAAGACTTTCCACACAGGAAAGACTCAGCACTTCAGCTCTGACCAGGAGTTTTGTGTTTATTGTACCATTTAATGCTGCTTTGACAAAGACCACTTGATTCACTTGGAGCTGAATTTCATGGGTATCTCATAAATACTGTAATGAGAAATGTAATGAAGTAAATGCTGGTGGATTACTGGCCAAGAACTGAAACTCTACCAGGCATTGTCAGGCTTGAGACTGGGGGTAATACAGCTGTCCAGTTCCTTAAGGCCTCTGCTGCATTTCAATTGCCTAATGTATAAGTGCTTGCAAATGTAGAATGAAGATGCTGTAGAAATGCCAAGTATAGATGGAAACTAAACTATAAGCTGTATTTGATGGAAACCAAACTACAAGCTTTATTTTTAACCTGCTTTATCTTATATTCTGCCTTATGTCTTGCTTCAAGTTGCTTTGCTATTTGCACTTCCCTTGAAACTTCCCTTGCTTGTTTCTCTTCCCTCAGGTGTCTCTTCTCCTTCCCTTCTAACTGGCAGCAGTCCCCTTCACCTGAGAAGTGGGCTTTAGATCTGCTCTGCCAGGCAGCTTGCTCACTTCTGTGTAGCTCTCTAAAGCAGGTAGATACCATCTTGCAAACACACTTGCTGCACTCGGTGCACTCCAAGTTGTAGATGCATGTCAGAACTGTAACAAACGTGTGGGCCTGAACTGCAGAGCACTGATAAACATGCCACCTTCAACACACAGGAGCATAAAACTAACAACTGCAGTGGCTGATACTCACTGGTACTACTAAACTTGTGAAGTGCATTAGGAATCCTGTGGTGGAAAAGCTTGAGAGACAAAAGAACTAGTGGAATGTTTGCAGCAGGACATGTAGAAGTGGGACTGGCCCTGGGCAGATGCTGTTGCTGGGCTGGCAAAGAGAAGCCTGTTCTGAAGCCAGACAGCTTTTATTACCACAGACACTGTTTTGCTTTGCTCTCTTGCTTGCAGGACAAGTGGAGGACTGTTGGCAAGAAGACAAACACCACTCATGTGATGGCTCCAGGCTGTGGTGTGAGGAGGGAGGCTGGGGCATGAAGGGGTAGCAAATCTGGGGGAACTCAGTGAGGATGACTTAAGGGGGGAACATTAAGGATGCAGCAGAACTTACCCTGCTGAAGATCAGCAGTGGGTTGAAGGTCTAACACCAAGTTGATCACTGTATCGATGCAGGAGCGTGTTGTGGGTTGGCAGTTTATTACAGTCATTAATCTGGTAAGAGCTGCTGTTGGAACACCTCCTGCTGCAGCAGCAGTTCTGGCTGTGTTTGGAAGTCTCTATACAAGTACATTTTAAACTCTTAAGCTTCAATGGAGACGGGCTTTGTCTGCAGTGCAAAACTGCCCACCCCTCCAGTTACTGACATCGAGATGTATTGACGGTGAGGAGTTATCTCTGATGCAGTTTGTGTATCCCAAGAATGCTGTTCCTCTTCCTAGGCAGAGGCACTAAGAGCTGCCTAAAGCACAAGGCAGCTCTCTGCACTTCCTTTAACTACACACTGGGACCCCCTGCAGTGCTGAAGCAGTGGTGGGATGCTCACCCAAACTCACCTCGCTCCTGCAGTGGATCCCCCCATTAGTAAAGGCTGGGCACCCCCTCCTCAGTGCCACATCCACGGTGCAGGTGGGATGGAGAGTGGTTGGGGTTCCTCTGGAACTCATTTGGCACATTAGAATAAAAAATGCTGAGCAAGTCTGAGAACGGCCTCCACAAGCTACTCTACTTGGTGGGCTGAGTTAGCTGGAATTCCTGCTATTCCCAGATTCCAAAGAATCTAAATGGAAACTCTGACATGTTCTTGTTTAGGTGTCTGGTTGATTTAAATGATGTGTTTGAGTGGTACCAGAGGGGATAAAGCTGCTCAGTTGCTCTTTGGTTCAAGGTTCCTCACCAGCACTGTGTTTTCCTCCCAAAAGGCCCTGGAGTCGCTGGTTACCTCACTGCAGGGACGACAGCATCTGTAATGCCCCACGTACCACCCCCGGTAGACAACGAAGTGGGAGATGGCAGCTAAGGACTGCAGACCTGTGTGAAAGAGGCAAAGGCAGCGTGGCCAGTGATGAGGAACAGCACTTTCCTCCAACGCTCTGAAGTGAACTTACTGCCTTTTCCAAGTGTTTATGACAGTGTTATTCCTTTTTCTAAGACTTGTTTGGTTCTTCTTTTTTTAGGGAAAAGTCAGTGATTCTGTCACACTGTACCACAAGGAAGCACTCTGTGGATCAGCTGAAATGGGTACACAAGAAGTTTTTTTTCTTGTTGTACGTAAGCACATTTTGTTCCTTTCTATTTGTTTACAAGACTGTGAATCAAACTTTCCTAGTTTTTATATTTTATGAATTAGCACGACTGGAGTTGAGCTACAGTCTAGAGGAATTGGGCTAAAATCACTTTGACCTCACCCACCCCCACTAAAAGGGCATCCCCCCCTCTTCCCAGTCTGACATGATCACTCCCATTGAACATGACTTGCAAAGGGTTTGTCCCTGCACCGGTTCACTGATGTCCTTAATCATTAACATTCTCCTCTTCCTGAGATCAGACACCATTAGACATTCGTATGTATAACTGGCTTGACCAAATTGACAGAGCTTCAGCAAAAAAACAACCTTAAAGTTGACGTTATGTAAGAAATTAGTGTAATTGTGAAATGTTCTATACATTATCCAGTATATAAAAACTTTCTATATTGAGTGTACATTATACAGATCATTCATATGTACAGAAAATTTTAAAATAAAGGGAATTAAGAGCCTTGTTAATGAGAGAAAAGGTGGTGGCCTTATGAAGCTGTTCTTTGAAGGTGTGGGAAACAAGAGCAATCAGAGCCTTGAACTTGAGTACAGCTAAACAGGGCTCCTGGCCATTACCCAGCTTGCAATAAACTACCTGGGGTGGAACTGTTGAGTTAAAACTGCTTTGCCTACACTAAAGGGATAAAGAAGGCTTTGGGTCAGAGCAAAGAAGAAACTTTAGGGCTGTTAGAAAATAGATTTAGTGTTAGAAAACTCAGCCACACTCTGGTATTTACAAGGCACTCTGCAAGGTTTTAAAAGCAAGCCCCTGATTAAAGTGTAAAATGCAAGTAAAGAGTGAGAGAATGTGTATTGTTTCAAGGCATCCCTGCCCATGGCAGGGGGTATGGACTGGATGTTCTTAAGGTCCTTTCCAACCCAATCCATTCTATGATTCTATAAGGTGGTTGTATTCAGTTTTACCTTAAACAACACTACTGCACTGAACAACATCCTTCCAGAGTCCTTCCTGCCTGCAAGGTGCTTTGTGCTGATGTTAGATTTTTGCTGTTAGCTTCTTGGACTGCTCAAGCAGTTCCCACCTTGCGATGGTCGAGAGATGAACCTCGTCGGGCCCATCTGCCAGGCGCAAGGTCCGGATGTAGGCAAACCTGTGGGGAGAGCTGGGTTAGGGGGAGCAGGAGCACTCAGCACTGTTTGCTCCAGCCAGCCTTGTGACAATAACCTCTTTGAAAAGGTCATCACGCAGGAGATACTGCAGCAGAATCTTCCTGGCAGGCCTGAGGTACATGGGATGGAAAAGGGAAAGTTTGCTTTTCCTCAAAGCTTTAGGAACAGGCCCTCTGTGCTGCTATGAACTATTTTAGGTAAGGTAAAGCACTGCAATTGCAGTGGAATTGAATTGTAAAACCAAATGGTTTAAGCTTTTTCTAGCTTAAAGGCGTAAAGACCATTATTTCAGGCTATCTGAGGTGAAATGGGTTATAAAATGATTTTAAAAGGAATGCTCAGAAGCTACAGCTGAGGCTCTCTTTACTCACATAAAAGCCAAAGGAAAATCCTGGGAAACTCCTGCTCCCCCACACACTTGGATTGCACAGTCAATCACTTTAAGCACGGCTCGAGGGACAACCACTTTGGTCATGGCTACCTGGAATTAGACGAGAACCCACATTATCAGTAAAGAGTTTCATAATGAAATGAAAATGCTTACCTAACCCTTCTAGTGAGATTGGCAGCTCCCAGCCCATTCCTCCCCCTGGGCTTGAATGAGGGCTTACTTGCATAAGGTAGAACTGTTTCCAGTCACCTAAACCTCTCATTGTGTTGAGACAGGGAAGAAATACTTGAGCTTCTTTAACTTTTAACAACTTCATCAGATGAAGCCCAGAGTTTTTAACTGAGAACACTTTTCAAGCTCGTGCCAATCAAAAGCACAACTCAAGACCATCTATTTTCAACACAAAGTTACGCTACGCTTAGCGCTGTGCTTTAGCTTGTGGTTCAGGCAGCTGGATGCACAGCTATTGCAAGGCCAAGTCCTAGCCTGAGGCTGCCAAAAGCAGTTTTACCTCTTTCCTTGCTTTTCTGTTGCCCAGTGCATCGATCTTGCAGGCTGTTTTCAGCATGAGCAGCCGAGCCTGTTCTATCCCGAGGCGACATTCAGCAATCCAATGCGCAACAACCTCCTGCAGAAAGCAAAGCCAGCAGCAGGCCGTGAATGCTCCCAGCCTGCCTGGGAAGCCCTGCCTGAAGGAAGACACCCCTCACCTTCAGCATCCCTTGGAGGCACTTGGGTGCAAATTAAAGGTAGTTTAATGCATGAATGAAGTAAAAAGAAAGAAACTACTTGACTGACAGAATACTCAATGGAAAGAAGTTTTTTTCCTGGCAGGAAAGAGGAAAAGGGGAAAAAACTCCATATTCTGGCACACCCGGTTCCTGGTCACACCACTGCCTGCTCCCCCTTTCCCCAAAGCCCCTCAAAGCCTGCTTTTTACTGCTTTCCTTTACCCACTAGGACTCACAACCCTCTCCCTGTCTAACGTGCCTCAGGCTCCAGCCAGTGGGAGGTGAAAAGGGAGAAGAATTGGTTCTGTTTTGTTTCAAGTACTGGTAGTGGTGTGTCATGTGCACAGCTGCAGCGGGGCTGATAACTGCCACAATTGCCTGTTCACACCAATGATGATAAATCAGCAGCTGCCTTGATCCAAAGGAAGTTATGGCCTTGGCAACCCTTCCCTGCTCCTTTCACAAATTCCCCTTTCAGCCAACATACCACAGCAAAACCAAACCCTGCTCATGGGACGTTTGTCAGCGCAAAAGCTGCCTGGAGCAGGGATGTTGTAGCTATGAAGGCATGAACAAACATGCAGTGCTCGTGTCAGTGTGAAGCCTCATGGCAGCAAAAGCCGGAGGAGGGGTTCAGGTACACCCTGCTGCCTCCAGAAGGGTGGTGACAGCCTCTGTTCCCCAAGGCAGCCCCTTAGCACAGGTTCCTCCCAGCTCTAGGGGAGCTCTGCTGCTGCATGAACATCAGTTTTACTTCACTGAGCTGCTGAGACATAAGAGTGCACCTCATGCAATGCATGAACTCTGGGTTATGGTCATGAATGGAAGTTGTTTGGCGCTGACACAACTGGAAAAGGGGATGTAAGATGATTCCCTCTGGATCTGTACAAACTTCTTTAACCTATGCCAGACACTAATTCAGCTTCCTCTTTCCATTGCCCTTGTTTTTTCCAATAAAGTCATCCTAGCTCTTGAAATAGACATAGGAACACTTGACATGTGATAAGCAACTACTAAATGCTGATGGTTCCTATAAAAAAACAGTGTCACCTTTTTATTATGCTTTCTCCCACACAACAGTATTTCAATTCCAGAGCAAGGTAAGACCAAAAATCCCAATAGGGCCGTGATTTGGTTTGTACTTTCATAAGTACAAATAACTGAGCAGAGAAGTAACAGTTTTAGTTGCATTCAGACCCTTGAGTGGCGCTGGTCACCACGAACAGAGATGGCTTGATGACAAATTCACGCAAAAATGGGGAATTTGGATTGTAACTACAGAACCATGAGGTGGATGGCTGACAAAAATACCATTCCAAACTGATGAGTGAAAGCAGAAAGACAAAACACATGGGGCCAAAACCTGTGTTCAGATCCAGCAAAGGGTATCCAAGTCATTGCAAGGGGACATAGAATCACAGAAGCATGGAATGGTTTGGGTTGGAAAGGATCCTAAGCTCATCCAGTTCCAACTTCCTACCATGGGCAGGTTTTAGGTTAATCTTTGAGACAGAAATGAATGCCTTTAAAGCACAGAGGGTTCCTCAGTTGGGCAATTCGTTTGTAGCAGATGGTTTTGGTGCAGGAAGACTTACCTAACCTGTGATACTTGGGACAATGCCAGATTTCACTCAAATCCCATAGTTTATAGTGAAAACTGGGGGCCTTGCAATAGGGTTTTTCCTTTGCTACCTGAGGCACTATGAACAACAGACTGAGGTTAGGGCACATCTACTGCAGAATCCCAAGGTTCTGTGCAGGCAAAACAAAGGGTGGTGCCTGGAGCACAGGAATGGGGACATAGAGGGAAGGTGCTTACGTGGTGATAGAGTTTCTTCCCGAAGGTCTCCCTCTGCGCCGCACGCTGGCACATGAGCTGCAGAGCGGTTTCAGCTGCGCCAAGGGCCCTCATGCAGTGGTGGATTCGGCCAGGCCCCAGCCGACCCTGAGCGATCTCAAACCCCCTGCCCTCACCTGATGGAAAGAAGAACAAGCACATGCAGAGTCCTTGATTCCCTCTTGGGAGTGATCCCTGGCTCTGAGCAGAAGTGGCCTCACAGAACCAGAGCTCCATCCCTGGCAGTGTTGAAGGCCAGGCTGGATGAAGCCTTGCGTGGCATGGTTTAGTGTGAGGTGTCCCTGCCCATGGCAGGGCGGTTGGAACTGGATGATCTTAAGGTCCTTTCCAACCCAAACTAGTCTATGATTCCAAGTTTATTTTGCAGAAATCTTGCTTGTTTCTGCCACCTAGGTCTATGTTGACACACTGTTGTTAACACTTCCAGCCCACAGCACACCCTAAGATGGTTTCTGAGAGGGCTTGATCTACCTGATTTAAATCAATACATTGAAAAATACATGTAAGAGATTTGGTATGAGAATCTGGGGGAAGGCTTTGTTTTCCAGGTCCCAGGGCTGCTCAAGACAGAAAGCTCTTTCAGTGAAATGAAAATAGGAGAGAGGAAATAAATAGAAGACATCAGGATTTGTAGTCAGTGAGAGAAGCAAAGGAAAGTTCTTCCTGCAGAAGGGCACAGAGCTGGCCTGCCCATTCTTTCATGACTGTTTTCAGTTCCGCTGAGTTGGCAGACACTGGGCATGGATAGCCACAGAATGCTCTTTTCAAAGCCCATACAGTCTATGAGAACTGGCTTTGGGGAAAGAACTGACAGTTTCTGCTTTGCTCTGCTTCAGGGTAGTGATTTTCACATGACAGCTACAGCTTCCTTCAGTCACCTTCCTGCTGTGCACCTCCAGCACCAGGTAGCCTGCTAAAGGAAGAGTGAGCTCCCTCTTGAGTGTGTTTGAGGCCCTGGCTCAACTGACCACAGCCAACACGGTAACAGGATGATTCAGAAAATATGATTTGGCTCATTGCTGTATGAATTCAAAAGGAATTAACACTGAAACTCACCCAGTATTATATTGGAGATAGGGACTCGCACATCATTAAAGTGGATCTCAAAATGTCCTCCGTGGATCTCATCTGCAGGGGCAGAGAAAACACAGCTGCAGGGTAAAACGCAGGAGGGTAAGAATGCATGCCTTCAATTCCTAACCTTTTTTATATAGAGGCACTTCACAGATTTATTTCATATACAGTACTTGTAAGTATTACTGCAGCTTCTGAGACTGCTGACAAACTCATACACATAGAGCTGATGAATATTGTCACCTACCCAGGTAGCCAAACACCGAGAGGGGTCTTATCAGCTTCAGCCCTGGAGTGTCCATGGGAACAATAATCATACTGTGCTGCTTGTACCTGACCAAGACCAAACATACAAGTTAGGATCAGCTTTGAGCCTCCTGCTGTCCCCTCCCTCCACTTCTTTGATTTTCTATCCTCAATTTAGGAGTCCCATAAAGCTAATGTTGTGATTTACCTACACACATCACTGCCATCCCCATCTGCATGCAGCATGGCATGCATGCTTCAGCATTCCTTGAATCCCTAAGTCAACACGTAAAAACATACTTCTGGTACTGGAGTGCACTACAACCACTTGTGCAAAACCACTTCCGCCACGTGCAAGTACTTCTGAATCACCCAATTTCCCCACCACCACTGCCCTTCTTTTCTGTTCTCAAAACATGTTTATTGGCAGCAGCAGCATCTTGGCTTGCCTATAGTTTAGGGGAAAAATCTCCATGTTTAAATTCCTTCAGAGTATTTCAGGTCAGTTATTAGTCACACAGAACGGGAGGTGCCATCCCAGGGCCCTGAATTCAGTACACAGTTACAGCAAGCACAGTACCACAGAATCCCCTCCACAAACTTGTGTTCCAAGAGCGTCTGTACAGCTGCTAAAGAAACCATCCTGTGCATGCTGTAAGTTACTGTTTACTGCTCAGTGGAACCTAGCCAGATCTCAAGATAAGCAGTTGGATTTGGGCTAAAATCCAACCTTGAGATATAAATGTTCCAAATTCTTTGCATTAGAAGCTGTGTGATTTTAATGGAACCAGTCACAAAGCCTTTTATTCATCACTGGTGTAGGTTTTGGTAAAAGGCAATTTTAGGTTGGTAATAAGGGTTGAACTACATACTTTCAATCAGAAGAGGGATGTATTATATTTACACATACAGGAATGGAATGAGAGGCCTGATTAAAACGTGCAATGCCCTCTGCTCACACAACTTCATGTAACAAACATCCTATGTTTCAAATGTAATCTTCTGCACCTAAAGATAACCATGTGGAAAAACTCAGTAGATAACTGCAGGTCTCTGATGTGCTGCTTGTGGCTTCCCTGCTCAGGGAAGCTCTGAAAAGTTAGGGGTTTATTATCATTTAAGCAAGCAGTTCTTCCTCTTGGTAACTGATTTATATGAAATAAATTGTAAGCCAGAGACAGGTGTTGGTTGAACAACTGATGCAGACTAAAACCAACATGACTAAGTGAACCCTCCCAAACGTCCTGATCCAATCCATCAGTGCAGTTCATGTTAGCTGCACAAACAGCAGAGCTAGCGCAAAGCACCCACTGCAAGCAGGGAACAGTGAAAGGCTGGGAGCCTTTGATCAGCAAAACAGGAGCTTGGGCACAACAGGCACGTGCACAGGTTTAAAACCCTCCTGTGATTCATGAGTACCTCCAGGTGATGGAGAGTGTCCTCGTACTCCTTACCTGGATGCTGAGGAGTTTCTGGTTTTGCCCATTACAATTGCCACTTTGCAGTTTGGGTTCCCAGCACCTTAAAACAAGTCACAAACACAAAGCCAGTTTTCAGGATAAAAATCTCTACGTAGACTCAAGTGAAGTTTCATACAAATACATCCAACTCCTTTCCTTGCGTGCTACAGGAGCAAAACCACGCAATCTACTTTGGTGTTTATACTCTGAGTAATCAGACTGAAACAAAATACATCTTATTGCTTAACACATGAAAGGGAGTTAACTTGTGGGAAGGGGAACAGTGAAAAGCCGAACATGCAAACCCTCCAGGATCCAGCTCTATCACCTATTCCTATGAAAAGAGAACAAGAAGGTACTTGAAATGAAGACTAATTACTTCAGTCTCCATTACAGATAAGCAAGTCAGCGTGATACAAAAGCACACCTCAAGGTGAGATGCAGCCATTTCAAAAGTAAAACTTCCTCCTAAAGCTCTAAAGACTGGAGGATCTGTGTGGGAATAAAATGCTGACCACATTAGAACCAAATCATGTAAATCAGGCTATCAAAGGGTTGCCACGAGGACTTGGCTACTACTTCAGTGTAACTTCTCTGGTATGAAGGTTTTTTTCCCCCTTCAGGATGATTTTAGTTTGCAATTCAAAGAAAGATCTGAGTGGAAATCATTACCTGAACATAATCTCTTAGCATTTCAAGCCACTGAAGACATTATTTGAATGTCTTTGTAGCACAAAGCTAGCATTTTAATGTACACATCTTAAAGAAGAGTCTATCATTAACTAAAATGGCATCTTATTTCTAAGAGCCTTAATCTTCACTATATTGAAAGGTTTCTTAGTACCAAGGCATGCTCTCATTCCTTTCTAAGTCTCACACGGACAATAAAGCAGGGAAAAAGGGGCTCAGTTACACCTGATGTATGTAGCAACTGGTGAGTGTTTTATTGCTGTCTCAATGCAGATGAGAAGCTTTGCACAGATTTAATTCAGGATTCAATCTGCACCAGCTCGGTTTGTTTTGAGGTCAGAAACAAAGGCTTTTAGCTTCTCTGGCAGCTGTTATCACAAGGTTTGGGAGCCTCTGGTCTAGACAATAAACCTACCTGGCTACTGAGCTACTTCCTCCTCACAACAGCCACTGTGATGGCCAGGAAGTGGAGAGAGATTTATTGCATTCTGATAAACACTGCCTGTTCTGAAGGCCAGGCTGCTGGCTGTTTACTTTCCTCTTCTGCAATATGCTCTTCAGCCATTGTTTTCTGAAGTGGGGCTGGATTTGTGGCCCATGAGGTGGACAATGCAAGTGAGTTTAAATAACTGAGAGAAAAGCGGGGGGGGGGGGGAATAAACCAGCTTGGTTAAAACACGGTAGATCTAACCCAGCTGGCTCATATGGGTCACTGCAACAAGCAGGTGACCAGCCCCAAAAGAACACAAGATGCACTTTGCAATGCACTGCCCTGCAAAGAGAAATGCTGCACTCTCAAGGGGTATTTGACTCTTCTCCTTTTGCACAGAAGATAAAGAATCGCCCAAGTGGGGTTTCCTAAAGCGCATTTGTCTTGAAGGGAGGTTTACCACAAAAGAGATGCTGACTTTTCTGGAATGCCTTCAAGTGCTGTTTTGTAAATAACCTTCAAGTCACATCCTGCTTCAAAAAGAGGCAACTTTTACCACAGGGTCTGAACAAAATCAGAAGCAGCTTTCATGCTGAACTTGGTGACGAGTTCACCAAGAGCTAGACATAAATGCTCTAAATAATAGGACAAGTTTCTGGAGGGCAAATGAATACCCCTGTTTCATACGTCCGTTTTCCCACCTGAACACAGGCAGGTAGACAGATTCCTGGCCATTATACTCCTTAGAGTCTCAAGTCCTGAAAACCTAAACCTGATTTTATGCAACTTTGACCCATAAATGCCAGAAGGAAGTTCTGCTCTAATGCTCTAACTGAAAGACTCCAGTGCTTTGGAAAAAACACAGTGTCTGGACGGAATAAACCTCTCATTTGTAAATGGCATTTTTACATTACTCACAGAATTCAAAGCAGCTGCTGGAGGTTGGGAGAAGTCAGAAAAGCCTCTCATTTTGGCAGGAGCTAGAAGTAGTTTTGCAAGAAACTCACAATTGAACAAATAAAACCAGCAGAGGTTTTAGAAGGTCAGTTTGAAGCCTAATTCCATATTGCTAAGCTTTTAAATAAGCTTTTTCATACATACGTCCACACAAGCTCTCCAAAACATTTAAACCATAATGCTGCTACCCTGGAAAACATCATTAACTAACACATGATGTTACTGAACTCACACATAGAATCATAGAATGGTTTGGGTTGAAAAGGACCTTAAGATCATCCAGTTCCAGCCCCCCCTGCCATGGGCACTGACACCTCACACTAAACCATGTCACCCAAGGCTCTGCTCAACCTGCCCTTGAACACCGCCAGGGATGGAGCATTCACAACCTCCCTGGGCAACCCATTCCAGTGCCTCACCACCTGTACAGTAAAGAACTTCTTCCTTATATCCAATCTAAACTTCCCTGTTTCAGTTTGAACCCGTTACCCCTTGTCCTATCACTACAGTCCCTAATGAAGAGTCCATCCCCAGCATTCCTATAGGCCCCCTTCAGATACACTGCAAAGACAATGATATTTTAAAATGTGCTTAGAGGGTTGATCCAAACCCTGTTAGAAGCCTAATCCTTGCTATCAGGAGTGTAACATGCTTAGGACTATTGACCTTCCCACAATCAGTTCATACATGTTCTTTCTAGTTGAGAGTACTAAATATTGCACAGACATGAACAGAACAACCTTTACTTAAAGAAGCTGCCATATAACCCTGTTTCAGAATCCAACAGCACTTAATTCTTGCATTCTAGTTATCCTTTTTTCAGTCTCCAGCCTTTGAATTATTGGCTAAGATAACTAAGGCAGGATAATCTACTTGAGTGCCCCGAGTACCTATGACTCTTGCCGTGATGGCTGCTGCACCAGTGAGCCTGGTGGGTTACTTCTCTGCTAAAGATCAGGGGCCTCTGGTGGCATTACAGACTTGTCAGCTTCCTATAAAGACTGCTGGTAACCACGTGTTCTGGACTCTCCTACAAGAAGAAACTGGATTGAGTAGGGTGGATGGAAGCATGGTATTGATTGGTGTAATATGGTGTAATGATAATAATGGTGTCATAATAATAATAATGGTGTAATACCTTCCAATGGAGAAAAGGGGACCCCCAAGAGCAGGCAGTAACTTCTATTCACTAGCACAATGTATTCCATAGTTTTATCTCATCTTCTGCAGATAACTGAAGGAGCCAGGCTGCTGGGCATCTAGTTCACATATGGCTGCCACCAGTACAGACAGACAATGCTGTGGTTGTATTCAGCAAGGACTACACAGTCCCATCCCTGAATGTGGCTGCTTATTCCCAGCTCGAGCTCACAGTCTCACACGGTGCCAGTGAGAGCTGCTGCTGAGTTTAGGAATGTTTTTTTCCTCACCTTCATCCCACTTTTATGCAGCCACAAGCACTTCTTTGTTAAACAAGACCCACTGTCATTTCACCTTCACTCTTACTTACTAAATATCTTTTGTTATTTTGGGTCTGTAGGGCTGTACTGAAATGTAATGGTAACAAACAGCACAGGATTTACATGAACTGCCTTCCTGCAGCCTGCCTACAGGACCCTTTACTTGGGAACAGGTAACACAACATTCTTTTATGCAGGCGATACACAGATGTATTTCCTTTGAGCTTGCACAGTTCTAGCTTGACCTTGCTGGGGACCATACTGAGACAAAGCCTGAAAGATTCACTTACTTCAAAGAGATACAGCTCAGGCCTCTAAGCACAACTCAACTTGCAAGAAGCAGACGTGCTGGAAGCAACCCAAATGTCTTATCTGCAACTCTGAGGAACGCTTGTGAAGCACTGAGAGAACTCAAGATGAAAACACTGTGTCCCTGTTCCTGCTCGTGGCAGGGGGTTGGAACTGGATGATCTTAAGGTCCCTTTTTACCCAAACCAGCCTGGGATTCTACAAAACACGCACAAATATTGCAGCACTTTCCCTAGACTCCAATTCCTCTCCCAAGCCGTTTTTCTTTCTTGTTGTGAATGTAAATGCAGCCAGAAGTATGTGGAAAACATCTGCCCATTCCATCCTTAGCTGCCCATTTTGAAGGAGCTTTCCTCTCACATGCTGAAGCACAGACAGGTGGCCAATCCAGCTGTGGCAGGTGTGTCCATTTAGTCCGTGTGCCAAAAGCAAAACCTGACCTCTGGCCACCTCGAAATCTCTGTTATTTGGCTTCAGTATTGCATTTACTGGAACTCAGTACACTGCTACAGTATACAGGATGATTCCAGCAAAAGCTGCAGAAGATCATGGGAGGGTCCTGACACTGCACAACATATTCCTGCACAAGAGACCAATTTGAAGCTGTAGAGATTGAGAAACTGAAGCAAGATCCAGTCACTTTTGGAATTCTTAACACAGGTAAGTCCATGCCTCAAAGTCCATGCCTCAGTGCAGAAATACTGATATGTGCATGCAAACTGCAGAATTTCTCCATCTTCCCTTTCCTGTCCAAATTTTGACTCTGTAATACAGACAGCACTCTTCAAGTGGGAGCAACCTCATGGATGCGATAACATCTTTCTGTTTTACTTCTTCAGTATCTGCCTGGCTTGCAGCTTCCACAGACACACTGCCAAACGCTAACATTTATTATGAGTCTGACTTGGATCCAAGTCCCTGACAGCTCTCCCACATGGTCCATGATATCTGCTTATACTCTGTTTGACAAGTTATCATTGCTTTCACATCTTTTCCCTATTATGTTCCTGGTTTTGTTCCATATCACATACTGAAAGAGCAGCCTCCCCCATCTCACAAAAAGCAAACTCATCTTTCTACTGTATCCCCTAAAATGTTACTTAAAAAGGGAATATAAGGATCCCTTAAAGCCTTATATAGGCAGCCATCAAAACTGAAGGGAAGAATATAGTGAGTCCATACAGGTAACTCAGCCCCCGACAGACCTCCCCCCATTTCTCTCCTTATCTCCTCTTTAAAGGTGTGATTTGATAAAAGCCTTTTGATGACATGAAAAAACCCCAAACCAACAAACATGGATTCTCAGGAACAAACCAACCAACACCACAGCGAAACAGCAAGAGAGAGTCGTGACCTCCCACAGAACGCTCACGTTTCGCTCGGAACGTAGGGAATACGCACGTTCACCGTGAGAAGAGTTTCCAGGAAAGCAGTCAAAATGAAAGTGCAACTGCCTTCCAGCTGAGGGTGTGGTGCTGGAAGACAACATGCAATATCAGAGCGATTCAGACCATTCCACCAGAGCACATCTCACTCGCAGTACCTGCTATTAGCCTGCTGACAAAAGAAGGTTAGTTTTGCTTTCTTATTCACTGCTCTTTATATTGTGATATCTTGTGTATACAGAGGAGAGCTAGGGTTTACTTAGTGAAATGACGTTTCTCTGTAAAGCCAACTTAACCAAGGCACATGCTCATTTCCAGTTTAACAGAACTGTTCAGTAGATGATTGAAATGCTGCTTAATTCACTGAAATACAAAAGCTGTCTGTTTAAATTGGGGATATTAACTCGCTTCAATGTGTAGACATACAATCCCCTGTGAAGTTTAAACACACAGAAACAATGAATTTGTATGTAACTGGAAGGCTGGAATAATTCTGCAAGAAAACATGCAAAGCTGCCTGTTAATATATCTATTAATGTGGCTCCTAGAGAACAGCACCTGGTAACAAACAGCTTGTGAGCTGTTTGGGTACTTGTGCATCGTTCTGTATGCGATAAGATTGTTTCCTATGCGTAACATCCCGAGAAGTCTCCAGCTGTAAAATGCAAAGTACCCACAGCAATTTGATTCTTAAGGAATTCCATGTGGGAATTAAGGTGGCTGTATGTGGGATAGAGACTCAACTAAGCTTATCCCACCACTGCTCCGCACCTGACTCCCATGGGACTGCTCTGCTTTATGTAAAAGCATGTATAGCTGTGCCTGAGAAACAACATTAACAGGAATGATAAATAGGAACAGGTATGCTACCCAAAACATGTTTTTAAGGGGAAAATATCAACTGTTGCATTTTAGATAACTTTGTTTCTGTCAAAATCCCAGGTCAGACAAAAGCCTGTCAGGCAGCTGCACATGTTCCTCGTCGCAGCCAAACTGCTTTGTGATCCGCAGCTGCCTTGACAGTCGCACTGAAATGTTCAGTGTTTTGCTTTCAAGCCAATTTGCCAGGGGGCCAATTTGATTAAGCATTCCCAGGTGGGTTCTGTAATAAGTGTTTTAGACCAAAACCAAACCTTTCATCTTGGCTAAGTGGCTTAAGCCTTCCCTGCAGCAGTTTCTTGTCTGATGCATTTGCTGCTGATGTCTGAATCTCTATTCCAAGTACCATAAAGCTGCAAAAGATTACCCCAGCTGAAAAATCCAGCTTGTTAGGCATAGAATAGACATCCCCTGCCCGAGTCATGAGTTACTGTGGTTTTCCATTCTGCACACCTTATTTAGGCAACAGTAAATGACAGATTACAAGACTTAAAATAGGAGTAATCATTGTTTAAAGTTTATCTGAGGAAGTGTTTTGAAATGCTGACAAAATAATCTAACGGCCATTAGGGATGAAGCCAAACGAAGCAGTTAATTTCTAACAGACTCTTTGAAAAATGTAGATTTGGGGGGGGGGGGGGGGGGGAATCAAGGAAAACCAGAAATTATCCATTTCTCTCTATTTATTGGTCTGTATTCCTGACTGTGAGCTCAATCAGTAACTTACTTTTCCTGGTAGACAGAATACACAAGACGAAATTTGAAGAGATCCTGTTTATAACAAAGGTTTGGCAAGCCTTCATTTAAAACTTGTCTAAAAACCAGAAATAGTATCTGGAGATTTTTCAAGCTTGAAAAAGCCAAACTGCAGCTTTCAGTAACAATGGCCTGGCATTCTGAAACACTGAGAGGATGAGAAAGAAGATGCGCTTTTCATTCTCAGCTCCTTTTTGCTACTGCTGTTAGGAAATCTTAATCCCATTTATTGCAAGAAAACAAGGCAGTGCAGGACCATAGTTTACAACAGAAAGAATTTCATCAAATCAGTCAATGAACACAATTACAGGAAAACAAGAAAACACTGTAGGATGTGACTTGCTGGAGACACAATCATACAAACACTCCAACTTCAACCCTAAACTGGCACTGAGAATACAGCCTTAGTGTTTACAGGGTAAACATGTCACGAGAGAGTACTTGTGAGAGCAGCAGTGCTTCTGAGCTGTTTGGGTACTTGTGGGCAGTTTAGTACGTGGTAAGATTCCTTTCTTGTCATAACATCCTGAAAAGTCTCCAGCTGGAAGATGCAGCATACCCACAGCAATTTGATTCTGGAAGGAATTCCTTGTGGGCATGGCTCACTCGGTGTGGGATGGAGACTAAACTAAGCTTGTTCAGCTGCTCTTTAGCAACCACCACCGCTGCTGTGCTTTATGTAATGGGCATGTATACATATGTGTGCCTGAGACACGTAAGTATACATGCCCACTCTTCCTATATTATACTCATACCCCAAATTTGCCAAAATTTATGACAGTAGACCCAGAATCCTACTGCTTTCCTCTCAGCTTTAGTCTGTTAGTATTTCTTATCCACTCTATTGTAACAGCATTTACAGCCTCCAACTGATAGTCAGCTTTGAAGAGGCTATAAAGATGGTGTAATTTCAACCCTATAAAGGTACAAACAGATTCATTTTGCAGTGGAATACTGTCAAACACAGCCGAGTCAGTGCAGTTTAAGCAATGATGGCTCTTAAACTGAAATGTGGAAACCAGTGAGGTGCACTCAAAGCACCTTGCAATCTCAAATGCTAAGTTTAATGAAAACATTTCAGTTGAATCCATTTTACTTTGTATTGCATAGACAAGACTCACTAAGAGATTCTCAGACTGGTTAGGGTTGGAAAGGAGCTTAAGATCATCCAGTTCCAACCCCCTGCCACAGGCAAGGACCCCTCACACCAGACCAGGCTGCTCCAAGCCCCTGGAGCAGCTTCTCTGGCACCCTGTGCCATCGCCTCAGCACCCTCACAGGGAAGAACTTCTGCCTTAGATCTAACCTGAACTTGCCCTGTTTCAGTTTGAACCCATCACCCCTTGTCCTGTCGCTACAGTCCCTGATGAAGAGTCCCTCTCCAGCATCCTTGTAGCCCCCTTCAGACACTGGGAGGTGCATGTAGTCAGTTACCCTATTTTGTGCCTCCATCATGGTCTAGCTCTACTTTGATTATTCAAAATCTCAATATCCAACTTTTTTAAACTTGAACCAGGGGTCCTTTAACTTCTTTAAACCCTGAGTAAAGGGGTTAGGTTTCAACAGAAATGTTAAAATTTAAACCAGTATTATTCCTCTGGTGCTCCCTTCCCCTGCTTTTTTTTGTGTGTGTCTTGTAGCTTTGCCATGGGCTGGGATCTGAATAACTCAACTGATTACTGGATTGAGGATGAGGAGGATGATGTCAACTCAGTTATAGATTACGATACATACGAGCTTCTCTGTGAAAAAAGTGATGTGAGAAACTTCAGTAAAGTATTCCTCCCCGTGTTCTATGCATTGGCTTTCACTCTTGGAGTTGCTGGAAATTCATTAGTGGTTGCAATTTATGCCTACTGCAAGAAACCGAAGACTAAGACAGATGTGTACATCATGCATCTAGCCATTGCGGATCTGCTCTTGCTCTTTACACTCCCCTTCTGGGCTGCAAATGCAGTGCAGGGGTGGGAACTTGGAAACTCAATGTGCAAGCTCGCTTCTTCTCTGTACACCATGAATTTCAGCTCTAGCATGCTGTTCCTGGCCTGTATCAGTGTGGATAGATACAAGGCCACTTATGAATCCAGGGGTCACAGAAGAATTGGTCAACACTGCAGTGTTACCTGCATCTGTGTCTGGCTGACTGCCATTTTCCTCAGTATCCCTGAACTGATATTTAATCAAGTCAAGAAACACAATGACAGGAACGAATGCTTTCCAGTATTTCCAAAGAACATGGAAACGCTCTTAAAAGCAACCATTCAAATCCTGGAAGTTATCCTGGAATTTCTGCTTCCTTTCCTAGTAATGCTGATCTGCTATTCAGCTACTGCTCGAGCTATCTTTAGATCTGCAAGTGCTAAAAAGTCTCGACCTTTCATGGTCCTGCTGGCAGTAGTGACTACTTTCATTATTACCCAGCTACCTTACAACATTGTCAAGTTCTGGCGAGCCACAGATATCATCTACATGTTGATCACTGACTGTGAGACAAGTAAAAGCATAGATGTTGCACTCCAGGTCACCAAGAGCATAGCTTTGTTTCACACTTGCCTGAATCCTCTTCTCTATGTCTTTCTGGGAGCCTCTTTTAAAATGCACATTATGAAAATTGCAAAAAATTATGGATACTGGAGAAGACAGCAACAGAATGGAAGACCTGAAGAGATTTCCATGAATTACGAAGACCATACTGAAGAAACAACTAGTTTCACTATATAGACTCTCCACTGCTTTCTTTATCATCTTATGTAACCAAGGGAATTATTTACTAGTATTGATTATAGCAACTACTACTATTGTTATACAAAGGTATTGTTTCAGCAGCTGTTTCTCTGCAAGTCAACTTTCACATGACTTCCTGAACGTGCAGACCAGCCAAGTCACTACAGAGCAGTTCAAAGTGGAACATCCTGATCAAAATGAAGCATCAGGCAAGAACTAAATACTGAAATTGCTAGAAACAAGTGGAAATACAAGCTAGAGGATGACCAACTTGCACATGCCTAAACATCTAATTAAAACAGAAACCATCAGCAATAAAGCAGCAGTACAGGACCATTTGTACCAAAAGTTCATAATCTTGTGTCTTCCCAGCTCTTTTGTAAAATAGATGGAACATTTGCCTAATAAATCAGTTCCATTTCTTTCCTCAGCTATCATTCCATAGATAGCCTTGCAGCTTGAATTGAGGTCTAAGTTCATGGCTGAGAACTGGGAAGGGGAGACATTCTCTATGTGTTTCCAGATATGTATAGTCACAACAACATCCTCCACAAAACCCAGTAACTACCAAAACTAACCTTTCACGTCTCTTGTTTTGCTCACCCTAAACATCCACAATGCCAGTGCCCTATGGGAGGCACATTCTAGATCTCTGTAAACGCCAAAGCAGTGCAGTCCAAGCATTAGCACAAATGTAAGAAAAAGTTAAGTTAATCTTCAGATACAGGGCCTGGAATTTCTAGTCACACTTTGTAAAATGAATCGAACACCGCCATAACTGTATCTACTAAAACAGATGGAGATACAATAAAATCAAAGAATCCAGAATGTGCACCGCCTTTCATTTATTCATATATGTTTGGCTTGGTTTAATGGGCATTGACATCTCTCATCATAGTCATTTATCAACCAGAAATGACTCAAGGCCTTGGTTGATGGATGAGAGAGGTTCTGACTCCATACGGAGCTCATACTCAGTAGGATTTAGTTGGAGAGTTTTTCCATGGAGAGTTCCCAAAGCTGTCCCCTGCCACATTGCTGGCTTGGATTCCAGGAAAACAGCAGTTTTCCATGAGCCTCTGGGAGCATTTCAACTATATACAGATATATTAGCTTCCAAATGAACAGCAGTATTACAGCATACAGCCCCTGTCTTCAAACATCCCGTGGGCTTTGACAACATGCCCGAGCTATGGATTACGAAAGCCAACAAGAATCTCTCATTTTTAGACATTGTTCCTAGTTACAAAATTAGGGACTGGAAGAAGAAAGCTCCAAAAGGACAGAGAAGAAACAACAGTAGCATAAACAAGCCACGAGCCTCCCCTCTGTTTGGATGAGAAAAGCTAACAGAATTTCTGCCCAGTATTTTGCAAAATACTAGGGTGTGAAGAGATAAAGTCAGAAGTGCTTGGCAGATGGTCTACACATACACAATGAATCTGAGATATTTAAACCAGGGTTAATATGTTTAGGGTTAGCGCTTTACTGTAGATGTGCAGAGCATAGGAAGAAACTTCGGTTCTTCCACAAGGCAACCGGCTCCTTGCATGTGTGATATATGACCTGTCTTCACAAACACAGACTGGTTGCAGCCAGAATGACATTGTGACCAATGCCAAAAAGCAAACCCACCCAAAATATCAGCTGGGCAGAAAAGGAGGCTGCCTAACACAAAGCTGCGTGTATGCGTTTCTTAAACCTCTTGAAACTGCAATGCCTTGTGTCTTTATGCAAATGTGACTGTCCCAATTACTTTTATTAGCAATCAGATAAACCATGCTTACTTTTATGTTCACTGTCCTTTTTATAATTTGTGTAACTCATTTTATGAATAATATTTTGTGTGTGTAACCTCCTAGAAACTTTGCCATTGCTTCCTTAGGAACTGCAATGCACCTTTGGGAGACGCTCACCCCAAGCAAAGGTAGCAGCCAGCAGTTAAGTGACACTCTAGGAGACACAAGATACCACGCTCCCTTCTGCCACTGGTTTTGCAGTGCTAGAAAAGACAGAGAGTCCTATCTTCTGGTGATTCCAGGTATTGCACCAGCATGTATCGGCAGGCAGCTGATACACTCAAAAGTACATAAATGAAACATTCAAGTTTCACTCCAGTTAACACCTCAATTTAGTTGGCTTCCGAACGTCCAGGGAATGATGATTTTCAAGTTGCGGTCACATATCTTGTGGTAAAAAAGCAACAGTACTACAATATCAGGGACATTTACCACTTACCACTGTTTTTTTTCTGGGAAGTATAGTATGAAATGCAAGAAAATCACCTGCAACAGTCAGTCCAACAGCATAACAGGCTAGTTTTAAAAAGCAATCAAATCTTACTGTAACTACACACACACAAGCTCCTGAGACAGCTACATAAAAAAAAGTATAAAGGTTACAGTCATAAACATTTAAGTGACCTGACGGACAGAGGTAACATGAAGTAAAATAGTAGCCTTCATTCTGTGAACAAAATTCATAGGTTCCAAAAAGAGCCCCAAACCCCAAACTGGATTTGAGTCTCTGATTTTGCTTCGTAGAACAAAAGCTTGATTCAGCTCTTTCTTTTTTACATCCTGTTGCTTTTACTCAAGAAGAGACAGTTTTCCATCTCAAAAATGATGCATATTTTTGGTTTATCAGTTCCTGGAAAGAATTTTAGACATTCTTATTTAGGGTTTCTGTACTTACCACTGCTCCACCACTTCTTGCCATTTATCACATAACTGTTTCCATCTCGTTCAATGCTGCACTGCATATTGGTGGCATCACTTGAAGCCACATCAGGTTCTGTGTTAAAGAAAACACCAAAACCAAAGCACGATTAAACACACAGGTAGTACTACCTCCACAAACATAAGGCTCTAGATATACCCTGTTGACAGTAACACTGTTTTGCTCCCAGTAGAAAAGCTGTTTTCGGAACCTCACCCTGCTGGTGGTTAAAAAGCCACCTTCCTACATCAAGAGCCAGGCCTTCCAGAGATGCTCAATGCTTTCAGAATTGAAACTAATGCTAAGCTACAAACGTAAAGTAAGTACATCATATGTTTTGCAAGTTATCTTCACGTTATGTTTTAAAACCTCTACCTATAACATACTGCAAAACTACACAAATCTAATCACAATAATCGTACCTAATTTATGTTGCCAGAGAACCCCAAAGCACATTAAAAAAAAAGGATAAGTTCTATTGTAAACCTGTCTGGTACAAAAAAAGAAAGAAAAAGTATTTTTCTGGGAAAAAGATAAACTTAAAATATATGTAAAGCAAATACTAGTCATTGTAACCATGAAAAACCCTAACTACTGGGGAAGGGCAGCAAGCGTTCTTCACTTTGCCTCCTAGATGGTTTTATATTCAAACATATTCACAGATGCAGTGGAGATTGCTGTATTAATTCATTAACACATGCCAACTTGTAGTTCTATACTTTTTGCACATGCCATGTGAAATGTCTGCCCACTGTAACTTTCTTCTGGAGAAAAATTTACCTGTCATGCAGAAGCAAGAACTAATCCTCCCTTCTAGGAGAGGCTCCAGCCACTCTTTCTTTTGCTCTTCCGTCCCATACATGTGCAGGACCTCCATGTTCCCAGAGTCTATAAGAAATCAGCAGACATTTACTTCGGGAGACATACAACTCCTAAGGCATAAGATGCCCAACTTTTTAATGCTCTCAAGTGGTTTTGATACAGAACAGGACTGCTGACCTGGAGCATGACAATTGAAAACCTCAGGAGCAAAGAAGCATTTCCCAGTCTCCTCAGCTATTAGCGCGTAGTCAAGCTGGCTGAGACCACTGACATCTGGGAGAAAAAGGTTCCACAGACCTTCTGCTTTGGCCATTTCCTGTTGAAAGAATCAACAGAGAAAAACAACAATAAATTTAAAGCAAATAAAAAATTCTGGCTTGCTGCCTGTTTTGTTCCTTCCTGCCTAACACACTGTCCAAAATACCTCATGCCTATTTTCCACAGCTCTTTTCAATAGCTACAGTCTTTGACTTACAATTCAGACATACCCCTCACAGAACCCACTTTTGCTTTGCTCCTCTCTCATTTGTATCTCTCACCTTCTTTTGACTCCTTTCTTCCTTTCCTTTCACTGTTCCTCACACTGTTTCTTTCCATATGGAGTAGCTTCTCTAGCAGGATATGCCAAACATTCTTACACTCTGTGTCAGTGCCTGTTTCTTTTACTGCTAGAGTTCTCAAGTATATTTATTATCCCATACCTTCAGTTTCTCAAGCAGTGGTGGTTTCTTCCATTTTAGCTCAGTACTTCCATGTCCAGCATAGTATGCTATTATTTCCTTAGAGAAACAATTAAAAAGATATTGTTTAAATGAAGAACACATGTAACATACACAAGTAATAACATGGTGTCTTTTCCAGACCTATACCCCAAGAAACCAGTAAAAATATTCAACAGGTTTTATTATATAGTTGCTTGCAATCTATTTATTTTGTAAGACTTTAAATGCATCATGGAGATGATCCCAATCAGCTCCTTATTTCATACAGGGAATTGATTTGGGGTGGTTTAAAGCATGTGATGATGACATTAGTGTCAGTGTTTTCTGGTGATACAACTGTTACCAATGGTATGCGTAAGAGGCATGAACCCTAAAGTAAAACAACAAATAAAAGCCTGATGCACTAACACTTCAGGTTCAGGTTTTCCATCATACCATTCACATATGTAAGCCAATTAATCTTTTTTTAACTGAGAAAAAAGCCAAACACCAAAAACCCCACGAATAATACATTTTATTTTCTTGTCAAAACAATTCCTAAAAGGTTATGTAAGCAGTCATTCTGAGCTAAGTAAAACTGTCTATGCAGTTAACCCAAGTATTTTCACAAGCATGTTTCAGTGAGGCATGAAGCTGGCCCCTGGCCCAGAACTACTTTCGGAGTGCATACAAGTAGTGCCCTCTTCTGAAAATCACACAGTAAGACAAGTTCCCAAGTAGAATTTCTAAGTCCTGATCCACAAGTTATCAGAAATAACTTTGGAGCACAACACTACTCCATCTGCAAAACTTGCATGGCTATTTGTGGTTGGCTCGGTTTTAAAGTGAGTGCTTTAATTATAGCAAGGCTTCCTTGGAAAATCCAAAACTAACTACAAATAGGCTTTCAGGAAACTTTGCATATCAAGAGTTTCTGCTCCCACTCCTTCCTTGTGACAGGCAGATGCCTCCATACATCTTTCATGTTATCTGCACTTCTGCCTGACTGCAAAAAAATCAAGGAAAAAACCCACCAAAAGCCAAAAATCCTAATTCTGCAACACAAGCAATCTGTGCTTCCATTAGGGTGGAAGCTGAACCAAACTTTCCAAGTAGAATATTTCTAATATCCCTAAGCTAAGAATTAAGATGTTTCACCTCATTTTCCCTTCCACTAATTAGGGACTTTTGTAGATATGTTATTATCCAATTTCAAACCTTCACTCATATCAGATATATACAGGAATGAGGCTAAATTGATACATTGTGGAATCCCATTTTTTGATAGAATTCACACCTTAAAAATAAGGCAAGAAACAGAAACATTCATCCTTGTATGGTTAAAACCAGCAGTTTCCACTTTTTAAGCATCTTTCTGTTTAGTATGCAAGAGTTTTAGGGGTTTGTGAGTGGGAAATGTCTTCTGGCAAATACCTTCGAACAGTAACTCTTTTAAAAAAAGAACAGTTCATGAACTTTAAAAGGTTTTGAAAGTACCTCAGTTTTATTCACAACACAGACAACATTTGAATTCTGAAAAAAGGAAATGCTATATTCTATAAAGATTTCTGCTAATACTTTGCAATGCCACAAATGTCACTGCATGAACATAAGGCTGTTTTGAAAGAAATAAATAGGACGTGACTTCTCTGCAGTTTGACATGTTCATAAACTCTAGTGGTAGCATTTTAATTTATAAACAGGTTTACTGAAAGCTTTTACCTTCTCAGCTGGGTATATGTGCTGCTGCATGAACTGCTTCACCTTCAGCAACATGTCTTGGCCTTTCCTGCTTTGACGGAACAGCTCTCCAGAGATGCTGTCACGTGTGCTGCTGAAAGATGACCTAAAGAGGGACATGAAATGCAATAACAAGTAAGACCAAATTTTCCCTCATAATAATATAAGCTGCCTTATTCAGGCATTTAAAAAGTAAGGATGTTGTAAAAGCTTTGCCTTGCCTTTGCCAGTAGCTTAGACCACCCTTACCTTTCTGAGAGCTCTAACCCTTTCTCTGCCAAAGGCTTCACAATCTTAGCAAATTCATGACTATTCTCTGCAGCAGCATTTCCCAGGAGATATCTAGCATATATGCCCTAAAAACAAAAGAAAGGCACATATGGTATAATTAGGCACTTAAAATTGTCTCTTTAATAGACTGGTGATTTCCTCAACTATGAAAGTAATGCTTAAGGAAAAAAATAGCACCCAGACAGATTAATAGTGGTTTTGATCCATCTCTGATATAATGAACATGCTTGGTGCCAACTGACAATAGTATACACATATTTATTATCCACAACTAAATTAACTACCCACATACACACTCTTACTCTGTATTAATACCAGGTAGCTTATCCCATATTTGGTGTGCTGACCTCATGCTGCAAGTCATTAAAATATACTTATGCCCTATAATGGATGAATATTAAACAGTTACTTCTGCAACAATGAATCAAGGAACCTTTTTTTCTCCTCTAATCACATCTCAAGATTGGTCTCCTGTGCTTATAGTAAGCAGCTCCTTATCCATCCATGGAAGACTCCTGGTCTTCTTGTTCCATTTCCTTCTAGCAGGGACACAACACCCCTGAGCTTGGAGCAGGTGATCCTGGAATACCAACCAGCAGTTCTGGGCCCCCCTGCCCTCTAGGGCTTTATCCCATGGAACCTTTACTGAGCACGTTCCTGAAGAGGCCAAAGTCTGCTCTCATGAAGTCCAGGGCAGTGAGCTTGCTGCATGCCCTTCTCACTGCCCTGAGGATCTCAAAGCCAACCATCTCACGATCACTGCAGCCAAGGCTAACCTGGAGCATCACACTCCCAACCAGCCTCTCCCTGTTGGTGAGCACGAGGTCAAGCATGGCACCTCTCCTTTCGGCTTCTCTATTACTTGCAGGAGGAAGTTGTCTTCTACACAACTGAGGAACCTCTTGGGACTGCTTGTGCCAGGCCATACCGTCCCTCCAACAAACATCAGGGTGGTTGAAGTCCCCCATGAGGACAAGGGCCTGAGAGTGTGAGGCTGCTCCTATCTGTCTATAGAGCACTTCATCCACAGAGTCCTCCTGATTGGGCGGCCTGTAGTGGATCCCCACAGTAATGTCCCCCATCGCTGTTCTCCCTTCAACCCTGACCCACAAGCCCTCTGTTGACTGATCACCTGTCTCCAGGCAAAGTTCCATACTCTCCAGCCTATCCCTAACATAAATAGCAACTTCCCCTCCCTCTATGCCAGGCCTTTCTTTCCTAAAGAGCCTGTAACCTTCCATTCCAACACTCCAATCATAGGGGCCATCCCACTATGTTTCTGTGATCCCAACAATATCGTATCATAGAATCATAGAATAGTTAGGGTTGCAAAGGACCTTAAGATCATTTAGTTCCAACCCCTGCCAAGGACAGGGACACCTCACACTAAACCATGTCACCCAAGACTCCATCCAACTTGGCCTTGAACACTGCCAGGGATGGGGCATTCACCACTTCTCTGGGCAACCTCTGCCAGTGCCCCACCACCCTCACAGGGAAGAACTTCTTCCTTATAATTAACCTGAACTTCCCCTGTTTAAGTTTGAACCCATCACCCCTTGTCCTGTCACTAGAGTCCCTAATGAAGAGTCCCTCTGCAGCATCCTTGTGGCCCTCTTCAGACACTGGAAGGCTGCTCTGAGGTCTCCACACAGCTTCTGTTCTCCAGGCTGAACAGCCCCAACCTTCTCAGCCCTGTAGATGTGCACACATCTCTAATTCCTCTTGTTTATTCCCCATTCTATGGGCATTTGTATAGAGGCATCTGAGCCGAGCTCTACATAAAGTCAACTCATTGGCTGGAGCGGCTGAAGTAGCTCTGCATTGCTCCAAGCATTTATTACAAGTGCTGGCAACTGACTGGAAACATCAGCTGACCAGCCTGGCAAGTTTCCTACCAAAGCAGCTCTTCCCCTTGTCAGATCAGCTCCACCAGCCTCCAATAGGCCTCCCAGATCAAGTTCCATCTTCTAAATAACCAAACCTGTGACTATGGCACCACACTTTTAATCACTTATTAACCTGCCAGATCCACCTGGCCTTTTCAAGGTTTTTCCCTTTGACCTGGAGAATTGATGGAAAAAACCTGAGCCCCAGAGCCCCTAACCACCTTTCCCTGTATTTTGAACAAGTATTACCAACTACAAATACTCATAAGAAAACCATGTGACATTTCAGCAAATGTGAGTGTATTACCTGGGATATTGCTGCCATCTTGAAGTATGACAAAGCAAGAAAAAAGTTAAAGTCAGCTAAAGTAGTGCTGATACCCCGGCAGCGGCAGTAAATGGAAACCAGTTCTTCAAATGAGGGGGTTTCTACAAAAGAACAACAGAATATTTTAGAATATTCAACATTTTCTATTATTTTCCCACCTTATTCTTTAAATATCTGAACAGTTTTTCAGCTTTATTCCACTGACGTAGTAAACAACATGATTTAGCACTTCTCATGATCTAAGCGTGGTATAGAGAGCTAAGAGGACATAGGAGTTGTCAGAATTTCAGATGGACAGAACACTTTTTACTGCCCCTTGCCTCTACTCCATCAGGAAATCAATGTCACCAAGGGGCAGGGGGGGTGTTACTCCTAATCAATGATAAATTTACATTTTCAATTCAGGCTTCTTCCATTATCTCCAAGAAAGGTTCAAAATAAACTTTTGCAGAAGTAGCATCCTGTGGCTGAATCAAAGGTTGTTAAAACAGGACCTTAAACCTCCCTACCAGCCTGTTTTCTCCTACAAAGAAAACAATGAAAAAGTTCTTTGCAAGTGCAAATTTACGTGCTTATTAATTAAATATCTTAATTATTATCATAAAGTTAACACATCAAAATAGAAATCAACCCTGGGATTCATTTCAACAAAAAGATTACAGTTTCATACCTACAGTGTCTTTGAAACCCAAGATAGTTCCTTGACCTAAGTCTTTAACAGACGCAGGCCAAAAGTAGAACAGAGTGGCATATGCTAAATCTGCTAGAGGATGACCAGCAGTTGAAAGTTCCCAGTCCAGCACTGCCAAAACACGAGCCTTAAGGAAAAGCAAAAACCTCAAGTGAACGCTAGAAGATAAATTCTCGCCATTCACAAATGCACAACACACTTATCCAACAGCTTTACTCGGTTATTGTATGTTTAAAAACACACACTGTGGCTGTCTACGGCAAACACGGTTCCTTTTAGCACTAGGTAAGGATCCGTAGAAAAGTAATATTCCTATAGGGCACAAAACAAGAACTTTTCCAATGAAATTCTGGTAAGAATTTTTCATTTTTGAGTAGTGTTCTTCCTGTCAGAAAGTTCTAAACTCTCCTGGTCAAAATACGATTGGATTAAAGTATCCTAAAGAACAGTAGTACTGACAATTGGGTTGGTTTGGGGTTTTTTTTTGGTTTTCAATCCTGTTGCACAGATACTCATGGACAAAACACTAGTGTCTCATATTATGCATTGGGTAACACGTATGGTCATCCTGAATGACACCTCCAGCCTACTCGTGATCCAGGGCCACTTAATCTATGGGCAAAAGACTTTTTCCGCATATACAGTTCCTACAGATTATTTCAAACTACCTATTTACAGTTTGGTTGATTCTTTCAACTGCATCAAGAACAGCACAGAGAGTTCCTGGGACTGCCAGATCCTCTCTGCTCAGGAAGTCTGTCAGCCCATTTAAGCCTAGAGTGTCTATCGACTGATCTAATGTTGTCTATCAACAATAGGAATCTGTGGGACCTGTTCTTTGTTGTGAAACAGGAATTGCAAAGTCTTGGTCACAAATCCCCAGCATTTGTTCTGCTCAGAACCCAGCAAATAACGAAAAACCCAGGAAAAAAGATAATGACAATGCAATTGTGTTGATAGACAGGTAACACACGTTTATTTAAGAAACTAAAAAAAATCCCTTTTCCCTAAAGATGAATGAGGAACTTCAGGGTCTCTGTGATCTACACGTGCTCCATAACTAAGCAGCTTTGGCAGGTTTTTCTTTCCTTCTACTAGCATCATGTATCATCCATTCAGATCCTGTTCTAAAAGCCATTGTTGTTAACTGAAGCCATACCCCTGATTTCAATGGGCTTTGGATCAGATGCTTATGAAGTGAGCCTTCATATGCTCTTAAGTTGCACTGAATTCAACTGGATTTATACATATTGTGTCCAATTCTGGGCCCCTCAGTTCAAGAAGGACAGGGAGCTGCTGGAGAGAGTCCAGCGCAGGGCAACGAAGATGATTAAGGGAGTGGAGCATCTCCCTTATGAGGAAAGACTGAGGGAGCTGGGTCTCTATAGTTTGGAGGAGACTGAGGGGTGACCTTATAAGTGTCTATAAATATATAAAGAGGGAGTGTCACGAGGATGGAGCCAGGCTCTACTCAGTGGCAAACAATGATAGGACAAGGGGTAATGGGTACAAACTGGAACACAAGAGGTTCCACTTAAACTTGAGAAGAAACTTCTTCTCAGTGAGGGTGACAGAGCACTGGAACAGGCTGCCCAGGGAGGTTGTGGAGTCTCCTTCCCTGGAGACATTCAAAACCCGCCTGGACACATTCCTGTGTAACATTATCTAGGTGTTCCTGCTCCAGCAGGGGGATTGGACTAGATGATCTTTCGAGGTCCCTTCCAATCTCTAGCATACTGTGTGATACTGTGTGTGTGATATAAAATGTCTTGTTCCTGGACCCTGAAGTATGGACTAGAGCTAATGAATAAATCAAGTAACTAGCTCCTGCAGTGAAAACCAGGACTGTATAAGGTAGCTAAACACCATAGACAGAGTATGGAGAAGCGTTAAGTTTTCCACTGTTCCTTTCAAACATGTATCATGTGCCAAAACACCCACCTAAGTGTCCCATTACATGGTAGGAGTACAAACAAATGGAGGACCAGAATCTACTAAACATGTACAGACATATTTCAAATACCTCTGTTGGGTGGAAGATGATGTTATCTATTCTAAAGTCCCCATGAATCAGGCTTTCTTCATTATCATCCGGTGGCAAGTTGTTTGCTAACCACTCAGCCAGTTTGTTCATGGCAGGAATATCGGTATGAGCAGCTGCATCATACTGTCTTTTCCAAGTTGATACCTAAAGGGATACAAGCATTTCAACAGGTTCACAAGTTTTTCATGAGCTCTAATTTCTGAAGCATATGCTTCTGGGTTTTGCCTATTACCATGTTACCTCTGTTTTCTATCTCAATCCTATTTACAGAGCCCAAATCTAATATTATTCCAAAAGTGAGTAAATACAATTTCCTGAGTATAGCATTACAGAATTGATCTGAATGTAATACTAACTTTACACTGTGCACAAATAATTGAACTAAGTGAAGGCATTTAACAGCTAAAATATGACGGTTACTTCACAAGTCATTAATAACAACAATTTAGCTTGCAAATCAAACAAATCTTCAAAGACCTGACAAAACAAGAGACTTCTTGAAGACCTGTACCTGTCTTCTGCAGTATCCTGGTCCTCTCCCATATCCTTGGAGACCCAATGACTGTAAATCAAAGGAGTGCAAGAGGGCCAAAGTTTCTATCATTGCAATATACAAAGCAGAACGCTCTGCTGGGCCCACCTCAGGCAGGGACACGTCTCGGAAGATGCGACCCTGGAAACATCAGAAATCAGGTACTTGGTGGGATGTACACATCTCACAAAGAGAAGTTAAAGTTCTACATTTCAGGAGCAAAACTAAATGCAGGGAACCAATACTCCCTATGCAATCAAAAATGCCTTCCTCACTTATTTTATTCCTTGCCCAGGACATATGAATGGATTCACAGTAATCTCAGATCATTAGTATGTCTATTGGAAGGCAACTAAAACAACAGGTGTATTCAGTAGTGAAAGTCTGAATTGGAGCACTCAATCCAGATATCCTCAAACTAAAGTACTGAGGGGTGGGGTGGGGGGAATGAAAGGTTTCTCAGTTGTCTCTAACAGCTAAATTCCAGAAAAAAACTATTAATGAAGACCCTAGGGGAAGGGGAAGCAGTTTAACATGTTTAGAACATGGGTGTGTTCTTCCATTTTCTCCTTTAACACTTCCAGTAACAGACTGGAAAAGAAAAAGCAGACTCTTCTTTAAGTTCCTCAGTTTCACTGGTTCACACAATGGCTTCAATGTGTTTCTATTTTCCCAGTGAACCACATGACAGAGAAGGATGCAGTGAAAAGGGAAGAGGCCCGAGTTCCAATCTTCCTCTCACAGTATATAAAAAACCAAAGCGATGATACAGCAGAATTCAAATCAGAATCACCAAAACCTAGCAGAAACAGAATCAACTCTGCCACAGAACCCCTACAGTGATGGACCACAGACAGAGCTATGCCATATTCCTTCTGAAACTCGGGCTTGAGCTGGAACCCTGCTTGGTTTTCAAGAAAAGGTGATTGTAAGCAGATTCCTGTCTTCAGTAGTAAAGAGGCCCCAGGATGTCCCAAGGTTCAGTATAACTTTATACCTTGGTTGTTCTCACTCTGCCTTGTGTATGGTTTGCACAGAAGCAATATTGCCTCATTTAAAGACATCTTTCCAAGAGCTCTAAATGAAACCAAGAGGTTACATACTGAGCTAAAAACTTCAACAAAGTGGGAAATAAGTCCTGAAGAAGCTGAAATCAGTGTGAATTTCCAGTATCCAACATTTCTTAAAATACCAGAGGATTGCTTATGTTTATATCACAAAATGCAGTAAACGCTGGGCAAGGCTCTAACAGGAAGAGTTTTAGAGAATTTAAAAGCAGTTCGTAGTAGAGAGAAGAAAAAAAATCCCTTAGATTAGAAGACCAACCTGCACATGCTGCATTACGTAAAACTCTGTTCCAATGATAGAAACATCACTGCAATAAAACAGTGGTTCAGGCACTGGAAATCCAGCTGAAAATAAGGCTTTCTGCACACGATATTCTCTATCAACCTGAAGAAGACACAGAAATTTAGGTTCAATGAAAAGCTCCCAAACACAAATCTGTGAACAACAGTGTATCCTCCTCAATGACACGTATAGTATAGCACAGAGAACTGTAAATGATCCAGCAATTCACTGCATTTGTGGACACATTCAACCATGTGCCACACCACCATGTACCAGATTTAGCAATACAAAGTGTCTGGACCTTGATGAAGTATGTTCCTTACCTTGTGAGCTCTAGGTAATAGGGGGCCATGGGGCTTCTTCCTGAGCACATAAGCCTTTTCACCCTTCTGAAGATAAAAGGTTGGATTTGACTGGCCTGAGCTACAAAGAGAAAGATTATAGTTACTTACAAATTCAAGTACTTACCATTTTGCAAACTTTCAACAGAAACGATGCAAAATGCACTGTGACTTGGCCTGAACAAAATGGCAGACAGAGGACAGGGCTCTTCTCAAGAGTTGTATGCTGGCTTGGTTTGTCTGGTTTTTGGTTTTTTTCCCCCAATATAGTCTTACAAGGATGCAAGTGATAGCCTACAAATTCAGAAGCCAGAGGTTCTATTCCTGCCTATAAGGAAGATGTCTTCTTGCACTACAGAGAGGTCACAGATACACAATTTGGTCTCCTGCGAAATGGAGATGGCATTTACCTCTCCTCCCTAAAGAGACATCATTAATGTTTCAGGGTATGCAGTAGATACTAACTGTAAAGCTTTCTGATTTGGGGGAAATCAAACAAAGCAGAATTCACACTAGCCCAGAACTGTATTTGTCCTCTGGCAAGCTGTATTTTGAATAACATAAGTACAGAGAAAGCTCTCCAAATAACTGATGATTCTAGCACCAAACCCCACTGTATGCTGTCCTGATTATCACATACCTATGCTAAGCTTAAAGGACTGCCTATAGTAACTGTAAAATTTTAAAGAACGAATGTTACAGTGACAAGGAATCATAGAAACTACACATTTCAATCACATACATGTGTAAAAGACAAGGACAACCTAGTTAAACCCTTCACAAGGCTTAGTCTATCATATCCCAATCAAGCTTATTGATCCTCACCTGCCTTCCTCTCCTCCTTCCAGATCATTTTTAACACGCATTCTGACCTAGTCCCATAAAAGATTAGACAACTAGCAGAAAACCCAAATCAAGTGAACTTTTGCCCTCATGCTCCCCACAATACTTCCATTCTCCCTGAGGCAGTAAGGGCATAGCCTGTAATAGAGTTTAAGAAGTATACTGCAGAGACAAACACTGCCTGGAACAAAAGAGGTTTAAATCAGTTGAAGCTTCAAACTGTAACCACAAGACAAAGAAAGTAGTAGAAGCATAGTGACAGTATTTTAGCAGATTTAAGTAACAGCTACTCCTGAGGCCCCTTCTACAGTTTCCTCAATTGAAGGATTAAAGTAGCTGAGGATACTATGGATGATCTATATTCGCATCAGAAGACAATGAAAACTTGTTTACTGGTTCTTAGTGAAAGCTGCAGGTGAAGCAGCTGAAGTCATGTTTACAAAGGAATTAATACTTTTAGAATAATGTAACATCTAATTGCTCCCGATCTGAAGTCACACCATTGATCTGCTGAGCAAAAATGAGCTAGGTGTTCCCTGCAACAGCAGCTCTAGAGCCTGGGGGTAGCACCTTGCTGGTGCAATGCTTTGCCCTGCAGGCATTACTGGGCATCTCAGAATATCGTTAGGCTCTTTTTGTGGATTTGTTTACCTGGCCATAACTGAAGGCTTTTAAAATTGATTTCTTAAGCCATGTATGTGCTTCTGAACATTATTATTTGCTGTTCAATTAAAGATTAATCACATAAAGTGAGATTTATGAGTAGGCAATAAAACAACCGTGTGTATACTTGCAGCAGAGTGCACCATAAAGGGCCACATACATGCTCTTCTGAGGACAGTGGCAAGTCCACCCAACACATCATAGAATCATCAGAATCCCAGACTGGTTTGGGTTGGAAGGGACCTTAAAGCTCATCCAGTTCCAACCCCCTGCCATGGGCAGGGGCACCTCACACTAGAGCAGCTTGCTCCAAGCCCCTGTGTCCAACCTGGCCTTGAACACTGCCAGGGATGGGGCAGCCACAGCTTCTCTGGGCACGCTGTGCCAGCGCCTCAGCACCCTCACAGGGAAGAACTTCTGCCTAAGAGCTCATCTCAGTCTCCCCGCTGGCAGGTTAAAACCATTCCCCTTGTCCTACCCCGACATTCCCGTCTCCTGCCTGCAGACTGCCACCCGCTGAGCCATAGGTCCCCTTTGCCTCCACTGTGAACTTTCACTTCTCCCGCTGCCCAGGGGAAGCCCTATTACCTCGATGGCCGCTGCCTGCTCTCCCCAGGGCAAAGGGCCTGAACGCTGCCCACCTTTCCTGCCGGGCAGCGGGCAACGCCTCAGCCTCTCAGGGTGCCCCGCAGCATAACGCTTCGGGCCTACGCTCTGCTCCGCGCCGAATGGCGCCCCACGGGAGAGGGCCCGTGTCAGCAGCCAGGGAGCAGCCCACCGGTTACCTGTACTGCCTGACAGCGAGCGCCTCCGCGGGCTGCCGAGGGAAGCCGGGCAGGTGGCTGCACAGGTACCGCTCCAAGCCCCGCTGGTCGAAGCGGTGCTCCTGGCGCACCTCACCCGTCCCCGGCTCCGCCGCCATCCTCGCCCTGCGCCGCCGCCGTACCTTCTGTGCCTGCCCTCCGCGCCGCTGCGCCCCGCCCGGCCCGGCATCGCCCCGGCAACGGGAGGCGGATCGGTCCGTCAGGAAAGCGGGCGCCGGCGCCGGGCCTGCGAGGGGCCCATAGAGTCATGGAAACAACCGGGTTGGAAAAGAGCTTCAAGCTCATCCAGTCCAACCGTTCCCAGCACTGCCAAGGCCACCCCTAACCCATGGCACTGAGGCCTCGTCTCCACGCTGTGTGAACACTTGCAGGGACGGTGACTGCAGCCCTGCCCTGGGCAGCCTGGTCCAATGCCTGAGCACCCTCTGGGGAAGGAATTGTTCCTCAGCTCCATCTAAACCTGCCCTGGGGCAGCTTGAGGCCGTTTCCTCTTGTCCCGTCCCTTGTTCCTTGGGAGCAGAGACCGACCCCACCTCACTACAACCTCCTCTCAGGCAGCTGTAGGGAGCGATCAGGTCCCCCCTGAGCCTTCTCCACACTGAACCCCCCAGGTCCCTCAGCCGTTCCCCATCACACTTGTGCTCCAGGCCCTGCACCAGCTCCATTGCCCTTCTCTGCCCCCCCTCCAGCCCCTCAATGTCTCTCTTGCAGTGAGGGGCCCAGAACTGAACACAGGATTCGAGGTGCAGCCTCACCAGTGCCCAGCACAGGGGCACAATCCCTGCCCTGGCCCTGCTGCCGCACTGGTGCTGATCCAGGCCAGGATGCTGGTGGCTTCTTGGCTGCCTGGGCACAACCTGCTCATGTTCAGCTCCATCAACCAGCACCCCCGGGTCCTTTTCCATGAGCAGCTTTCCAGCCGCTCCTCCCCAGCCCTGGAGCAGTGCATGGGGCTGTTGTGGCACAAGTGCAGGACCGGCTCTCGGATACGGACGGCTTCTTCTCGGAAGAACGCGGCCCCTCGGAGGTCGCTCCTGCCGCGGCTGGCAGCTGCCCTCCGCCATGGCCACAGCCGTTCGTTGCCCTCTGTGAGGCGCCAAGAGCCCCTCTTGAGGCGGGAACGCTCCTGAGGCGCCGGCGCTGTCGGGGGACGGCGCTCGCTGCCGCTCCCGGAAGCTCCGTCAGGCGGCCGGGCAGACGTGTCGCTGCCATGGCGGAGCCGGGCCGGCTGGAGCGGCTGGAGCGGCGGGTGCGGGAGCTGGAGGACGAGCTGGCCCGGGAGAGGGGCGGGCGGGCGGAGCCGCGGGCCCGCATCGAGACCATGAGCCCGGAGGTGACGGACACCAACCCCTACAGGTGCGGCCGGGGGCGGCGGGCTGCGCCGGCGGGGTCGGGCTATGGGAGGGCGCCCGGACCGAGCCATGGGGAGGCGGGAGGGGTGCGGGGTCTGAGGCCGTGGGGCTGGGGAAGGGGAAGAGGCGTGTGGAGGTGGGCCCGTGCGGGCGGGGGTCTGAGGGTCATGCACTTGGGCCACAACTATCTCACACTGACCAGGTTGCTCCAAGCCCCTGTGTGCAGCCTGGCCTTGAACACTGCCAGGGATGGGGCAGCCACAGCTTCTCTGGGCACCCTGTGCCAGCGCCTCAGCACCCTCACAGGGAAGAACTTCTGCCTTAGATCTAACCTGAACTTTCCCTGTTTCAGTTTGAACCCATCACCCCTTGTCCTATCACTACAGTCCCTGATGAAGAGTCCCTCTCCAGCATCCTTGTAGCCCCCTTCAGATACTGGAAGCTGCTCTGAGGTCTCCACACAGCTTCTCTTCTCCAGGCTGAACAGCCCCAATGTTCTCAGCCTGTCTCCATACAGGAGGTGCTCCAGTCCCTGATCATCCTCGTGGCCTCCTCTGGACTTGCTCCAACAGCTCCATGTCCTTATGTTTGAGACAACTCTTGCCCATGGCAGAGGGGTGGAACAAGATGATCTTAAAGGCCTTTTCCAACCCAAACCATTCTATGACTGGTCAAACAGTTCTGAAGGCAGATGCCCTGTGGTGAGAGAAGCTCTCAGATTTAACAGGGGGAGCGAGAGAAGACTGGGTTTTTCAGCTAAGTTGCTACTAAATGTGACAGGTGTTGGTATTGCATGAGGTCTTATTCCTCTAACTTAACTATTTTAGAGTTTGGATTTGAGAAGTCTTGAACATCTGCAACTTCTTCTAATGCTCAGCGCTCTGGAATTCTGATGCATTATTTTTTTCAGGATGAATTGCTTTAATACATGTTGATTCTTGTACTTCCTTCGATGCTTTCAATGAAAAAATGCAATAGCAGGACAAAAGATTACTTCAAAATTCTTCCAGTTATCCTCATAACCTCTGGCTTTTAGTTTATTTTCCTTTAATGTGATGCCGGAGTTAATCTAATTAAATTGATCAGAAAGAAGAAGAGTCTTCACTGGGCTGCTGCTGTGTGGTTCATTACAGGAAAATGTGTAGAGTTTCAATGTGAAAATCAGGGATTCATTTACAAAGATAGCTATGGAGTTCAGTGATGCTACCTCATACCAGCTGAGTAAGTAGAGGAGTTTCTGCAGGCTGAGTATTCTGTTGAAGGAGTAATAGGAAAGCATCTGCTATCTCATTTAGGCTATATCTAGCTGTCAATCACAACTACAGTGAAAACAGCAGGCTTGAGTTTAGTGCTTGGTGGGGTTGTCTTTAAGCAAAAGGATTTTAAGTACTTGAAAAGCAAAATTGCTTATAGTACTGTAGAGAGCATTGTCTATATAATGTTACTGTTTTTTCTTCGTAGTCGCTTGATGGCGTTAAAAAGAATGGGAATTGTCAAAGACTATGAGGTAGGATTCTGTCTGCATTGAAACAGCCTTGCATTTCCCCCCTGTGAGGACCACTTCTGATGAACTGATGTGCTTTTGGTTTCTTTCTGCAGAAAATCCGTACCTTTACGGTCGCAGTCGTAGGTGTAGGTGGAGTTGGGAGCGTGACTGCTGAAATGCTGACACGGTGTGGCATTGGTAAGGTAATGAGAGCTTTCTTCCTCTGCTTCTTTACAGTAGATGGACCAGTGGTCTTCATAAAGAACTAGATTTGATTTCACTCAGTTGATTTCAGGCAATAAAAGAGTAGTAAAGAAAGCATTCAAGAGCAGCACTTGTGTAAACATCACATTTACTTAGGGCTTAATCCTCAGTCATGCGAATAATTTTTTTGTTTGGATGCTTGTCTTCCTGCTCTGATATTCCAGTGTGAGTGCTCTGTCCCTGGCAGTGTTCAAGGCCAGGTTGGATGTGGCTTTGAGCAACCTTGTCTAATGGAAGATGTCCCTACCCATGGCAGGGGGTTGGAACTGGATGATCTTAAGGTCCTTTTCAACCCAGACCATTTTGTGATTCTATATCAGCCCATCTATCTAAACTTTGTAATGGATTATTGCAGAAGGAAAACAAAATAAAGGAGGGGGTAACTGACATAGATGCTAAAGTTTTATGAGAGCAAGTTGATAGACCTGAAGTTGAAATATGGTAGACGTAGAACTGGTATTTTTGTCACATATATTAGTTTGTCCTGTGGCACTTGGAGCTAAAAAGTTAGCAGCGATTCAAAGGAATTTGATGTGTTTATCAAGAACCTGCAGAGTTAAAAAACAGGCTTTTTCCTTAAAGAAGGAATCTGGGAAATGGCTTAGATGTTTGTATTTCCAGGCAAATCCTGACCATATACTCTTGGAACTTCAAGAAGTTTCTTAAATACAGAGGTGATGCAATTTTTGATTGCAAAGTTTATTCCCCCTTCCTGTGAAGGAGCATTTCCTGAAGACCAGCATCTTGGGCACAGAAAAGGACATTGGACAGTTGATTCAGAGTTTATAATACTCAACATGTCTGTGTATGATGTAGGTATTTTAAGTGAATTATTTTTGAAGAGCTACTTGCCCGGACAAGCGAAAGAAACGATGTGTTCCTAGTTAATGCCATAACAGCAAGTAGGAATGTGGTAACAGAGATGACAGTGTTCATGTAGATAATCTGTTGAATATTCCTAGTTTAGATCAAATGGACAGATTGGTTTTTAAGAGTGGTTTTCATGACTTGGTCAGTTCCTGTTGAATAGTACTTAGAATTCAGTTTTTCACATACAATCTTAGGAGCTTTTATATGTGAACTGAATGGAACTGTGGAAGTGGGGGTTGTTTGGTTGGGGATGGTTTTGTTGTTGGTTTTAGAGTGAGTTTTGTTGTATAAAATGCCTTGCCATGATGCTCTGGTTGCACAGTCTTTGTGTTATCATAAGTGAATCTCCAATCTTCGTTGTAGCTGCTTCTGTTTGATTATGACAAAGTGGAACTGGCAAACATGAACAGACTCTTCTTCCAACCTCATCAAGCTGGATTAAGTAAAGTGCAAGCAGCAGAGCATACTTTGAGGTATGACTTAGAGAAGTGGGTATCAAAATGTATTTACCCAGGATACTGCTCCAGAAGACTGATGTTTCACTCTTAATCACTTGCAAAGTAGCCTGATCTCATTTGGAAATGTGAGTATAAAATAGTTGTGAGAATGGTTGGTACTTTATGGACAATTTTTATACTGACCAAAACCTTAATGGGAGTCTTTTTAAGTATGGCTAATTCTGCTCAAAAGTTTGGTATAAACTATGCCACTTCAGTGTTGTGGGGCTTTCCTAATCTGTGAATTATTGATAAATACAGATATATTCTAAATGTCAGACTGGAAGCTTAACACTGTAGGAACACTTGTGAAGTTAGGGGGTAGAATGAAAGTTATCATATTTACTGATATTGGCTCATATTACTTCCTCCATAAGGAATATTAATCCTGATGTTCAGTTTGAAGTACATAACTACAACATCACAACACTGGACAACTTTGAACACTTCATGGATAGAATAAGGTAAAATCTCTTAACAAAAGCATCTTGGTAACTTCTGCTGATTTGTGGTTCCTTCTGTACAGCCTGACTTTTATTGGGTGGGGGGGTTTGATTTAATGGCTTCCAATTGAAAACCAGTGGGAAATATATATATATATTATGTGGAGACATTCCTACCTAGACCTTTTCTTTGGAGTTGGCCTTATTTCATAGAATCACAGAATGGTTTGGGTTGGAAAGGACCGTAAGATCATCCAGTTCCAACCCCCTGCCATGGGCAGGGACACCTCGCACTAGACCATGTCACCCAAGGCTCTGTCCAATGTGGCCTTGTGTGTACTTATTTGCACAGGTTTTGTTAGATACACACTTCCCAGGTGCTCCAAAGCACCATGTGGATTGCCACACTGACATTTTGTTCTGCCAGCAGTTTCACACAAACTTCTGGTGCTTATTTCAGTAACGGGGCACTAGAGGAGGGGAAGCCTGTGGATCTTGTTCTGAGCTGCGTGGACAACTTTGAAGCTCGTATGGCAATTAACACGGTAAGGCCATCGAGGGCATGAGCTTGTGGAAGTCTGTTTTCTCCTATAAATAATGTTAGGAAGTGTGGGGACTAGAGAAAAGACAGGGACTTTTCAGAATGTTCTAAGAAATTTCCTCCTTGGTTTAAGGAAGCAGAATCTGAGCTTTTACCCCATTCTCATAAAACACATGCATGAATATAACTGTAGACCTTTAAGTTTCTAGCAGCTAATGGTTAGCAAAAGTTATGTGTTGTAAGCCCTCTCCATCTTTCCAAATTACTGTTTATATAAAGGTATGATCAAAGCCTGGGATGTTAAAGCTTTCAAACTCTTTAGACTGTGTATAGTTCATTGTATACTTCATGTGACTTGTTGTATACTTGTATATAAAGTGCCTTGAGGCTGTGTACCTAGTCAGATTGTGTTTATAGTAGCAGGCAACATAGGGTATATGCCAAGTGCATGTTTTCTGTTATCCTTTGGCTAACATGATCCATAAATTACGTGCACTGAAGGTCCACAGATACGCCGTATAATAGTAGTTTGTGCAATGAGATTCTGTAGCGTGCTGGTGACTGGATCACTAATGCCTGTAGTTGTTCAAAAATGTCAGGTCCTTAGGAAAGCACAAAGGATATTCATGGCCATACAAAGGACATGTCCATCCTGAGGACAACTTTAAGTTGTCCTTTGACTCAGCCGAGTAATTTCTGTTCTACATTTTTTCCTGATTATAGCCTTTTTGTCTTAAGGCAGGAAGATCCATGTTTTTAACCCCTCTCAATTTACACTCTGTGTGGTTTTGTTTTGGTGTTTCTGTGTTTTTAAGGCCTGCAATGAACTTGGACAAATCTGGATGGAATCTGGAGTGAGTGAAAACGCAGTGTCAGGACATATCCAGCTGATCATACCTGGGGAATCCGCGTGTTTTGCGGTATGCATTGCTCTGCTGAATTGCTTGTTTGGCTCTTAAGCAGGGCTGGGAATGTGAAGATGAGCTGGCTAGGGAATGTGATCCTGGCACAGCTGAAGGGGTAGCTTAAAATCTTGTGTCATCTGGGGTGGGGGTAGTACTTCTCTTAAAACTTTATTTCTGTGCCCTCAGTGTGCTCCTCCACTCGTAGTTGCTGCAAATATTGATGAGAAAACACTCAAACGGGAAGGAGTTTGTGCAGCCAGTCTCCCTACAACTATGGGCGTTGTGGCAGGAATTCTTGTACAAAATGTTCTCAAGTAAGTGACCAAGTTGTTGCTATTCCGTGTTCAGCACAATGAGAGAAAGAAACCTGAGGGGAGATGTCATGATGATGGGTCTGTTTTTTTGAGCAAGCTGGTCCAGTGTGAGGTGTCTCACAAGAGCAGAGCAGAGGGGCAGGATCACCTCCCTCAACCTGCTGCTCACGCTGCTTTTGATGCAGCCCAGCACACGGGGGGTTTGGGGGCTCAAGCGCACACTGAAGCTGCTCATGTTCAGTTTCTTATCAGCCAACACCCCCAAGTCCTTCTCCTCAGGCTGCCCTGAATCTCTTCTCTGCCCAACCTGTAGCTGTGCCTGGGATTGCTGTGACCCAGGTGTAGGACCTTGCACTTGGCTGGGTTGAGAGGTTGGCACTGGCCACCTCTCAAGTGTGTCAAGGTTTGTATGTTTATTTCCATTGCAGCTCTGACCCTCCAGTAAAGATGATTAAGCTGGTTCTGATTAGCTGCTGAAAACTCTCTCATTGTAATACAGGACAACTGAGCATTTCAAGCAGTGGATTAAGGCAGAGGAGAAAACTTCTCATATGCTACTCTAAACCTATTTTCTGTGAGACTATAGCTGACCTGTTCTCACACTTACACCACAAAAGCCTCTATAAGAGTTCTATGTTGATGCAGTTATCCCACTGTTAGGTGACTACAGCTTGTTTCAGGACAATTACAGTAGCTCCTTACAACTGCATTAGTGTGAAAGTATATTCTAAAAGTTAAGGAAAAAGGATCCCTTGAGCGAATGAATCTGTACATAAGGACCTGCTTTCTCCGTGTTTCTAGGTACCTGTTAAACTTTGGTACTGTGAGTTACTATCTCGGTTACAACGCGATGCAGGATTTCTTTCCAACTATGTCTATGAAGCCAAACCCACAATGTAGTGACCAAAATTGCAGAAAACAGCAAGAAAATTATAAGGTAAAAAGATTTGCTAGTTTTGATTTGTTTTTGCTCCTCTCTTAAAAGTCTTAAGAACAAAACAAGCTACAGATCTGTAGCAGAAGAAAACTTACATTGCTACTCCAGTTTTCAGCAGCATTGTCTTCAGATGGTTGGATGTGTTCCTAAAAACACAGTACTTGGCATTATCTCAAAGCAAAGGGGAGCAGAATTGACATTCAGTTAAATAGTATTTTCTTCTACAGTGATTACTCAACCTTTCTGGCAGTCATGGGTTTGAGTGTTAACAGGTTTGGGTTTTTCCCTTGCAGGTATTCTGCCTTTTTATGCCCTACAAAGTTCTGAATAGTGACTGCATACCTTAAATATTCAAAGGAGTGTCAACATTAGATATGTTCTTTCTTGCTGTTGTGGGACTATTACATACATTATGGTGTTTATCTTTTTGTGGTTTTCCCTCAGAAAAAAGCAGCTGCACAGCCAAAAGAAGAAGTAGTTGAACAGCAAGAGGAAATAGTACATGAAGACAATGACTGGGGTACGTATTCAGCGGGAGACTCAATGACGTTCCCAGTATGGAGATTCAGTTAAAGTCTTTGGTTTGGGTAACACACTGCAGGGTACGTGGACTCCTTATGTTCCCAGCTTTTGTGACTTACACTGTGTAGCTCCTGCTGGCTTTTCACAGGGTTTGATAGTAATGTTACCACAACTCAGTGATGTATTTTTAGTGTAATGTGCAGGTTTTAGCCTCAAAATGCAACAGCTGTTGGAATAAGAAACTTTCTCAGGAGATGGTCTGAAGATATAAAAGGTGTGAGAAGATTTACTCACTGTGTAACTAAATACGTAACTCAAGAGCTTTTGTCATTCCCTACCCACTGTGCTGAACCATCCCCTGGATCTTTATGTTCCTCTCAGGGCTTTAAGTTAGAAGGAATTGCCTTAAGGAATGGTGTGTTTTGTATAGCCGTTTCAAGAAAAGACATATATCTTCTGTTTATTACATGATACAGAAAATAATCTTAGCTCACCATTGGGAGAAGTGCCCTCACAGTAAGATTTAAATGGTAAGGAGAAGGAAGTCCTATAGGAGAGGTGCCATTCTTGTCCATAGATTTTAATACATTGTCAAGGGAAAATATTTTGTATTGATCATGGAATGGAGAAGCTGGAATCAAAGATCTTCCTGCTTTTAATTTTCTTTCTCTTTTGGGAGAGTCTCTGCTGTTTTCCTCTCATTTTGGTTACTTAGTGCGTAAAGAACTTGTTCTTCTAACTTGTAATGGAGTTCTCAATTCGTTTTAATGCAAAGGCATTGAATTAGTATCAGAAACTTCAGAAGATGAGCTGAAGGCTGCATCTGGCCCGGTTCCTGAGCTTCCCGAGGGCATTACTGTAGCATACACTCTCCCGAACAAGGTAGTGTATTTATTCTGCATGGAGTTTTGAAATGTGTTGTAGATTACATTCCTAATAAGCAGTGAATTTGGTTACCCTTTAAACCTACACTAAAAATCCATCTGGAACAGTCACAGTGTAGCTGTACCTCAGTTCATCCCAGTAGTGCCTTCTGTGGTCCAGGTTTGTGCTTCTATAGAAGATGCTTAAGGATGGATGTCAGTGTGACTGTAGTTACAAGGTGACAGGAATGAATGTGTTTGGAAAGGAAAACCTGAATTTCTCAGTTAATATTTTGGTGACTAATTGATTTTTACCATATTTATCTTGTAAAAGCTGTGTGTAATCAAAGAGCAATTTGTATACCTGGGGAACATAGAATCTGTGTCATTGCAGCCAGAACACTCTAACTCCCTGTCAGAACAGTTCACAATGTAAGCTGATAATGATTTAGGCCTAATGTTGCAATTCAGAAATCAAGCTTATTTGTGGGGGGCTTTTTGTTTGATACTTGTGACGCCAACTTTTTCTTCCCGTTTCTCATAGGAAGAGAATTTGATAACTGAGGAAACGGTAGCAGAATCTGAAGAAAGCCTAGAAGAACTCATGGCCAAAATGAGAAACATGTAGCAATATTAACTACAACTCTGGGGAGTTTGGGTTGACAGTGGATTATAAGAAGACCACACTTTTTTTTCCTCCTTTTTTTACCTCCACTGAAACTTACCTTTGTGTTTCTGATGAAATGGAACTGTTACAGGGGCAGGAAGGAGACGCGGTTACTTTGTACATAGGGATTGTGCTACTGTAAACTCTAATTTCTCAGCACTCCTAGTGTGCAGCTAGCTGTTCAGTAGGAATAAAAAGAGATGGACAAACTAAGGCAGAAGTTCTTCCCTGTGAGGGTGCTGAGGCACTGGCACAGAGTGCCCAGAGAAGTTGTGGCTGCCCCATCCCTGGCAGTGTTCAAGGCCAGGTTGGACACAGGGGCTTGGAGCAACCTGGTCTAGTAGAAGGTGTCCCTGCCCATGGCAGGGGGCTGGAACTGGATGATCTTAAGGTCCCTTCCAACCTAAACCATTCCATGCTTCTATGAAACTCACAAAAGCAGCCACAGCACAATATATGCACCATCATGTGATGAGAACAGAACACAGTATAAGACAAGTGAAAGATGAGATCTGCTGGAGAGCACCTGGTAGGCCAAGGGCAGATAGTACCTCACTCGGATTGCTGCTCCTGATTTTCCAGGCACTTGTACTTGGTTGTTGCTCACTGGTCTCTGTATTCTTGGCATGGATTGTGCTGTGACTGTTGATCTGAGTAGATCATTTCAGCCTTTTAATCTACTTTAAATACTGCTGGAATGGAATTTTTTTTAACTACCCTGGGTTTATCAATGTTTTACTACTGCTTGTTCTTAAATAGCTGCCTGTATGTTTTGTATGGGATAATGCTTTGAGTATGTTGCAACAAGGCAAAGTCTCTAGTTAGTAGTAATTATACTAGCAAACTGGGTATTAACAGTGCCACTACATCAGCTGGCAGATGTTTTTTGTGACACAGTCTTAAGAATTACCAGCACCACTGGAGAGAACAGGAGATGTTGTCTATCTCTTTGAAAATCTCAGTATTTTTGTTGCTTATTTAAATTTCAGCTGGAATTCTGATCCATCCCCATTATATGGGTTATATTAAGGAATATACTTCATCTGTGTTTGCGTAGGCAAGCTTCTAAAATTAGATGCTGCAAACTCCATTTCGTGTTGCAAGTATCTTCAGTGGAGTAGCTGAACTATTGCATTTGTCCTGTAAATAACATTAGTACAGTCATAGTACCTTTAACCTGTCACCTGTTAAACTGACCTGTAAATGTACATCCTGCAGTGACAGTGCCCTGCACAACTGGAAGTATCCACTGCAACTATGTGAGCTACTGGGGGCATCTGATCCAGAATTTGATCATTATTGAGAATTAGAAGAACATCCATTGCATTATAATACAAATATTTCCACCTTGGGCTCTTCAGAAACTACCTTTCCACAGTGTGATGCAGCCAGCACAGAACCAGGTAGTAATTAATGGTAGTAGTATCTAACCAACATGTAAAGAGAGAGCAATGCTGGGCAGGTGCTTCTGGTACTCAGTTTAAAACAGTTTGATTTCTAAGCAATGCTTATAAACTTCACGATCTTTTACCTCCACAGCTGATACTAGGTCTTATATACATAAAAATCACTCATGCAGGTGGTGAGGGAGGTTTTGGCTGTGGTGCATTATCTTTTAGAATGGAAGTGGGGTTTTGGATTGATTCCAGTTCTGGAGCAAGCAGATTTTCGAAATGAACTGTAAATAGGGATGGGAAATAGGATGATGAGATCATTAACAAGGTACATGCTCAAATCTGTGTCACTAAGTCCAACTAGTTTGGTGTAAATCGCATGTTAAGTGTTACTTGCATTCCTTTGTGACTTTACCTTTCTGTTGGGAGCACTGAAGTAAGGCCTGGCTCTGGAGATCCTGAGGCCAACAGTTGACTCACTTCTGTAAGAGCTCAGTTATTCTTGTCTCTTCAGTATTTGCTCGCACGACTGCTACACACGACTGACACCTTTACAAGATGCAAGCATTTACCATTCTACTTCCTGGAGAGTTTTATGAGCAAAGTAATACACTTCATATGCTCACTTACAGAGCGTGCAGGGTGGTTCTCCTGCTACTTTCAGCTTGTGTATACAAGAACTTGAACTAATCAGAAAATGCATTAAGATGATTGTATGTGCCAATGGTTAAAATGACTTAAAAATAAACAGCATCAAAGAAAAAAGCAGTTTCAAGGATTTTAAGTTAAAAAGACATTTACAAGTATAATGTCCTCTGACTATAAAACATGAAAGAAGATTTATGACTTCTTTTATGATGAACTAACAAAGCATCTTGCAATGGTTTAGCCCAGCTTTGTTTATTTGGCAATCTGATAAAAGAAGCATTCTGTTTTTACAGTGCATCATGACTGTTACTGACATGTTCATACTGACTATGATGAAATCTCCACTGAAACTGGTCACACTCTTTGTTGTTTTCTACATAGAGGTATCATTTGGCGTACACCAGATAACACAAGTTACTTTTTTGATGTCCATGAGGCACAACTGCAGATACATGGACAACTGTCTTAAGAGCATCAGCTCATGGCCAACATGCAGCCTGCAAGACCCTCCACCATTACTCATGGTCCTGTTTTACTTCCTGTAGAAGGTTTCCTTTGGGTTGACAGCTGAAGCCTGTTGTTTCCTCACTATCTTTGCTGGTGGAGCGTGGATGGTTGGGATCTGCTACTTTTTAGGGATCTGCTACTTTTTAGGGATCTGCTACTTTTTAGGGACTGCTTTTTCTCCTAAAATCAACCCTGCGGCCTGTGAGTGAGTTCGAAAGAAGTCACTCAAGGGAAGAAGTGTGACAGTTCAGAAGTGAAAACCACTGAATGGGGCAAGTCTGATCCTTTCTAGACCTCCAGTGTCATATCTTCTCATTTAAGATAACAACACTGAGGAAAACTATTTAGGAGAACAAGATACACCACTAGACATTTTAAAATCAGAACAGAGGTGACAACCTTGAGCAGACATCTGCCAATTCCCAGCACTGGCTTTGGAGGAAGGAACTCCCAGCTCTGAGCAGAGCAGGCAACAGAAACACCCACAAGCTGAAAAGGTTGAGGGTTTGGGGGGGTGGTTTTTGTGTTCTTTTTTACCTTTTCCTCTTTTCCTTCTCTTTAGCAACAATCCTGCAAAGAACTTCCCAATTTCCACAGCTTCTCAAGGTGGCTGAAACAGAGGAGAAAAACTCCTGCTTTGATTAAAACCCCATTTTCTGAACTAAGAATGAAATACCCAGAGAGCTATTACACAGTGTCAATTCCTGTTGCTGTACTGTAATACCTTCAAGAGCTATTTGGTTTTTTTTTCCAACTAAATCTTAACGTTTGGAATCAGATTTGGGTTGTGTATTTGTTCTATCGGGTTTATATATTGTTTCCTCTGCTAAGTTACACCCCTACCAAAATGTTAAATTCCAGAACAAGGGCTGAAATAGGTTATATTTAACTCTGCTCTAAAAAGAGAGAAAATACTGTGGAAGGGAAGTGCCATTCTGATGGTAATGGCCACTTGCATTTTTCAGTCAAAATTAGATCAAGTAAATCTTTACATCAGTTGCCACTAAAACATTATAGTGAAGTTTCAATTTTTCACTTAATAAAAATGTGGTTTTTTAGTATTTATTTAAATTGATTCATGGATTGATGCTGGAGAGGGACTCTTCATCAGGGACTGTAGCGATAGGACAAGGGGTGATGGGTTCAAACTGAAACAGGGGAAGTTCAGGTTAGATCTAAGGCAGAAGTTCTTCCCTGTGAGGGTGCTGAGGCGCTGGCACAGGGTGCCCAGAGAAGCTGTGGCTGCCCCATCCCTGGCAGTGTTCAAGGCCAGGTTGGACAGAGCCTTTGGCACCTTAGTGGAAGGTGTCTCTGCGTAAGAGCTGTAAGAACCCTTCCAACCCAGACCAATCTGGGATTCTATGATTGAATTGGAATGAACAGACTTCAGAATGATTCTTTCAGCTGACCAGAGTATCACGAAATACAGCAAGCAGGTAGATTTGATTAGCATCTTTTTATCTGATGGAAAACTAGTTTGCATTACTAGGCTTTCCCAGCTAATACAAATATTGTTGTGTTTTAAGGGATTCTATGAGATTAAATAGCAGAAGTATTGCTAAAGGGCTAACAACAGGGAATCGGGTCATCATCATCATCATTCTGGTTCCTTACTGCAAGTATTTTTACTGGACACAGTTGAATCTGAAAACAGCTTTAGTTGTAGGTGAGGGTATATTTAGGGTATATGAGGGTATATTTAGATATTAGCTCCTCAAGGAAACTAATTATTTTTGCACAAGTCCCTTGAATGTAAGTCTGCTTCAAGCTGAAGCCATCCTGCAGGTACTTTGGGTGGAACTTTTGACTTATTCAAAATTACCCCTTTTAGAAACACCTTTAAAAGCTTCTAAAAAGGCAGGAAGGATGGATGAAAACCAGAAATACACAAATCCTACAAGCCAAGCCCTTCCAACACAGAAATAAGAATTACTCCATAGAGTATATACAATAGGTTTCACTGAACTCGTTCTAATCCTGGCACTTAGGCTAAGAGGTAACCAATCCATGGGTTTAGCAGTAGCTCTGATTTTAGCTAGTAACTAATGTACATATCTTCATATATCCTTTCATATACATTGAAAGAAGCTCACTTTGTACCATGCAGCCTGCAAAGTTAACATGGAAGGATTTCAAGCTTTAACATTTGTTTCCCTGTCTTTCATGAAGATAGGGGTCGGTCCCAAAATAGTACATTATCTCAGGAAAAATAGATAGTCATTTCATGTCTGCTTTAAAATAGCAACAGAGCCTGCCTTTCCTTGGAGCAGGTTTGTATCACCTTTGTCCATGTTCCAGGAAAATACTGGGTGATAATGCACTTTTTAAGCTGAATGTATCTCCACTCGATGAGTGTCGAGAAGTTGCTTTTCCACCTATCAACAAAGTCTCTGCTTCTTTTATTTCCATAGCTCTCTTGTACAGTTCCGCTGCCTTCTCAAAGTCTCCCCCTTCATAGCTTTGGAGAAGAGTAAAACAAAGTTGAAACAAGCAAATAAAACAGGTCTCTCGTTTCGTTTAAACTGCAATGCACACCATGCTGTCGCCAAAGCATGCTTAAAGCTCTCCACTTGCCTATTAAGTACCCAAGTCCAGGATGTTTTCTTTCATCCAGCAGTTGTTATAGTAATTTGCTTTTATAGGGCTAAACCATATAATCTTACCTAAGCACAGCCAAGTTCTTCAGAGTTTCCCCCACACGAGGATGCATGTGCCCAAAGCTGTCTTCATAAATCTTTAGCGCCCGCTCATAGAGAGGTAAAGCTTCAATCTGCTTTTTCTTTGGGTAGGAGAGAGTCGTTTGTTACAGATGTATGTTACACTTGTAACTCCTTTGCCAACAGAATATCAACACATCCTAGATGCAAAGTCATGCATATTTAACCAGAAAGGTGTTTGTTGACAGATGAGGATGGTAATTGAGATTGTCAGAGCAATTGGTTTGCCCTTGCAAATGCAATCCCACCCCCAATATTGTAATAATTGGGGTCTGGGCTTCTGGGCAGTTTTGAAAGATCTCAATCCTGAAAGCTTTTGAGTTACCAAATGCTCTTTAATTTTACCTGAGACAACTTTAATCCCTGTTTAAAATCACATATGCATATTGCAGAAATAGAGAAAAAAATCAACAGCTCACTCCTACTGATGCCAAATGAGGAATGTGGTAAATTGATTTGTTTTTATCAAATTGATTGCAACTCTTTTGAATTTCATATTAGCTGTAAACTAGGAAGTCTACAGCCTTCTCAGATTTTCTTTTACATAGAATCATAGAATGGTTTGGGTTGGAAAAGACCTTAAGATCATCCAGTTCCAACCCCCTGCCATGGCCAGGGACACCTCACACTAAACCATCTCACCAAAGACTCCGTCCAACCTGGCCTTAAATACTGCCAGGGATGGAGCATTTATCACTTCTCTGGGCACCCTGTGCCAGGGCCTCAGCACCCTCACAGGGAAAAACTTCTTTAGATCTAACCTGAACTTCCCCAGTTTCAGTTTGAACCCATCATCTCTTGTCCTATCACTACAGTCCCTGATGAAGAGTCCCTCTCCAGCATCGTTGTAGGCCCCTTCAGACACTGCAAGCCCAGGCTGGACAGAGCCTTGGGTGACATGGTCTAGTGTGAGGTGTCTCTGCCCATGGCAGGGGGTTGGAATTGGATGATCTTAAGGTCCTTTCCAACCCAAACCGTTCTATGAGTCTATGATTCAAAGGGTTGTGTTTCCCTCTGACTCAGCAGTGAAGCTGTGTTTCCCCATAGTGTGACAACCCCCTGTCACTGGAAATGTTGTGCTCTAGTCCTACTCTTATACAACCTATGACAGGCATAATAAACATGTAAGACAAGAAGCACTTACCATCTGACAGTACAGGACAGCCAGATTGACCAAGGCAGTTGCCACACTGGGGTGTTTTGGGCCAAATGACTTCTGTCGGATTTCAACTGCTAGTTCGTACAGAGGAACAGCCTTGTCAAGTTTTCCCTAGAAACAACAGGGGTGGAAATGATTCAGTTCTTTTGTGTCAAAACAGCAACAGTAAAATCTATTTGAAACAAAAAGCCCTGGAGAAGATGTAGCTGTTTCCAGAATAAGGGTTTAATTCTGATTAATTCATAGTTATATTCTGCACAGATTCTTTATCATGAATATTGATTAGGACCCAATTTTCCCCAACACTGAGCACATTCAGCTCCCAGGTGATGTGTTTCTCAGCTATGCCTAGCTCTCTTTTAGAATGTATGTTTTCTCCACAAGTGTGTCCATTTGTATTTCCTCATCCTGCCACAGATGAGAACAGAGCTTATTTTTTGTCCTGAAGGGCCTGCATTTTACTGGTGACATGGGAATGGAGCTGCCTTCACTTTTGGGCAGTTTTCCACGTACTGAAGTGGTGTTCACACCATCTTCCCTGGAACAACCACAGTGCCTGATGCCATTTCAAGTACCTGTTGCTTCCCATTTGCCATATTGAGGCATTGGCTTCTTGACTTTGGTTTATCTAAAATACCTCTCTTACATTCCAGCTAGTTTTATTGGAGATTATTTTTCCAGCAAATCTGTTTTCCTCCAAATTCCAATCTGCTCACATATTAACTGGCTAGACTTCACAAGTATGCTTAGGCTTCCGTTCTTAGAATGTGAATTCTCATAGTCAATAGCAATTAAATATTGCAGACTTCCACTGTTATGGTGGGAAATGGATCACTGGAATTGCAAAATTCATATTTTCTCCTTATGTTTTCAAAGCATCACCAGTTTGAAGATGCTCAGTAACTCATCTGGAATAAGTATGTATTTAATAAATGTGTTTCGAGAAAGCTAGTGGGCCTTTTGGAAACACACCAAGGCCACTTGACCACATCTTTATGCATCTTTTATTGGTGTGGATCACCAACAGCTGACAATATTCCAATGCCCCACTCCCTCTGGATTGAAGACCAACAATGCAAGGTGGTAAGAAAAGGTAACAGGCTTGTGCTTACCATCTTTTTGTACAGCACTGCCAGGTGTTTCACAGTGTAAGCTAAAGAGGGATGATCTGGAGCCAGTGCTCTCCTCCTGATGTCTAAAGCTTTCTCATAGAGTTCCTCTGCCTTGTCATAGTGCTTCTTCTCATTGTACAAGGCTGCCAGGTTGTTCAAGGACTGCGCGCAGTCGGGGTGGTCGGGCCCCAGGACTCTCTCTCTCATTTCCAAGGAGCGCTTCAGGAAGAGCTCTGCTGTCCTGCAGAACACATTCACTCAGTCAGCAGTTACCTGAAAGCTGGGAACAGCCGTACAGGCTGAAGTGGCTGTTTGAAACAGAACAAACTCAGCCTTGGAAACTGCACAGACACTGGCACCGGAGAGCGGACTCTCCTCAGAATAAGCAAACACCAGAGCAGAGACCTGCTGTGTCTAGGATGTAGGCAGCAAGCTGGTTAATATATTCCCGTGCAATCCTGTATCTCCAGTGTTATAAGGGCTGAAAAGCCAGTCTAGCCCATTTCAGCAAACATTACCCTAACTCATGGGTGCTCTTTAATTCAACCTACCCTCTTCAGCTATGCAAGTAACTGTTCCTTGTTCAAAACAGTCTACTGCCTTCTGGGCACAGTAGTCAAGTACTTCCATGGATAAAACAATAGTGAGGTATGAGGTAAAGGTCCAGAACACATATTTTTCAAGGGACTTTAAAGAACATAAACCACATTATAGGGCTGAACAGACAGCTTTCACACCAAGCTGACAGAGACTGGAACGGGATTTTATGTGTGTCGAGCTAGCTTCTCATAGAAGAAGCTGTCTTGAAGTGACAAAGTAGAAAAAGACTCTGTAATGCAACCATTCAAGCATTGCCCTATCAAAAGGGTATACTTTGTCTCACTAGTGTAGTACTACTATTCCACTATGGATTTACAGCACCTCTGTCAGGAGCAACGCGTGATCCCCACGTAACAATGGCAGCATCCACAAACAGGCAGTTTGTCATCCTGACATACAGACAAATTCTGTGTGACACCATTCCCAAGAGGTCAGCTTAGGAAATGGGAAAAAATCCATTTCACATTACAGGGGAAAAAAAAGTCATTTATACGCAGAACTGTAGGTTCAGTTCTGGAGATCTCAGAGAAATGTCAGAAGGTCTTCACTCTACGCAGGGGCTGGGGGATGATGTGATCTAACATACACGACTGAAGTGAAACCCCTTCTGTCATTGATTTCATTCTAACTGCATCAAATGGTCAAAAAATTCAGTCTCGGACTTGCTGATTCTGAATGGAGAAACAATACCCAGTTAAAACAAGGACTTCAAGCTTCACTAGCACAAAGTTTATCCTTTTGCTCACCTATGAAATAGTGGAGATACAGTTACTCTAGAAGTTTGGTTGTGTTGGACAGGAACTACATATGAATAATGAGGAATATAAAATGATCTTGTATGACATTAGATAGGTGTCACTCCTCTATTAGCAGTCACTTCAGCATGACTTCATGAGGGAAAACTGATGGAAAACCCCACATTTCTAATACTGTTAAAAATCAACTTCTTCACCATAAAGAAGTTATAACTTTATAATTACTATATATAATATTTTTATAATTATATATAATGTAAAATTAGATACATTTTATATAACTTTAAAATATATATAATATCTATATAATTATATAATGTAATCATATCATTATGTATTATATAATTATATATTCTGTATAAAATATATAATGAAATACATATAATTATATATTTTATACAATATATATTATATATAATTATGTAATTATTATATATAACTATTAAATATTTATAATCTCTGCATTTAACAGAGATTCCATGTGCACATCCTAAATTGCAATGTATTTCTGCAGCTCCCCAGCAACTACTGTGACATAAACATCAGGCATAGGAAGAATGCAATACACTTCCAGAACTTACTCTGTGCTTTTTTTGCTGTGCACTCTCCTTTTCCTCTGAAAACATTTAACATGACTTTACAACTCCCTCACAACACATACTTTTAGACTACTATGCGGCCTGAAGAAGCTGATGTGAAGAGTGACTTCTTGCCATGCAATCAGAACTGTTCTGCACCTTTCATTCCCCTTCAACACCCCTGTTTATCCGCTCTTAGAACACCTTTGTGCTGCTCTGTCCTCTTTCTCCCTTAAAAAGGCCAGCAGGGTAAAAGCCTAAGGATTCCAAGCACAGTGAATATTTACTCATGATTTCTACTAAAACTGATATTTTGAGTGTATTTTACAGAACAATCCTGCCATTCACATACGAACAGTACAAAGGAGGGTCACAAAACAGAAAAGCTGAGTAGAGGAGGCACAAATGTCAAGAAAGAACTGATATGTGCAACGAAAGATAGTGACCTTAAACCATGGACCAGCAATTCTGAATGCAGGAAATGCACTGACTTACTTAGTAAATACTCACATGCTAACAGCATCAACCCTAGAAATGATGAGTGAATTTCACAGCAAACAAACCTCAATAGAATGAATCAGGGACAACATCATATTTGATCATGCGTTCACATTTAGTGCTAGTTCTCAATGCTTTACCTCCATTTACATCTATAGGGACACTCAGTGGATGCATCACAATTAATAACACTTACTCCAGATTATTCTGCAAGTAGTAGAGGACTCCAAGCTCATTGAGGGTTCGAGCATTATCTGGTGTATCCTTGCCTAAGGTGAGCTCTTCCAATTGCAGGGCTCTTTGGCGCAGGAGAGCAAAGCCACGCTATGGCAAAGCACAAGGTACTATAAGCCAATCCCCATTACTTTGAAAGTACAGCTAAAGACAGAACATCAAAAGATTTAGTTTGGTACCAAAGGAGCGCAATAATCCTACCTAAGTTCTGTTTTCAAGCTGACTGGCACATAAACATTTGCTTATTTACAATCTAACAGGGAATTTCACCCAAAGTGCTTCCAGGATTTTAAAGTTACTGCGCTTTGTCTTGTATCACACACGCTGATCTGCTTAAACTCCACAGTTCAAATAATCAATTCAGATCAAATTCTTAGGTTTCTATACTCGAAACCAATTTAATCTCTATCCTAAAATGCCATTTACAAATACACATTAACTATTACTCCAGGCTGGATCATTGTAAAATGTTCAATGGATCATTGTAAAATGGGCTGCCAAGCTAATGCTTACATGCAAAGTGAATTACAAGTAAAAAGTGGAGCCACTGTTACACACTCCACCTATTCTCTATCTTTGCAGTCTTAACAGAAAGATTTGTGCAGCAGAACTCCTTACAGAAATGGACAAAATCTCCATGATCCAAATTCATTTCTACTTAAGCACCGCGGAAATAGCAACACTCTTATGGCCCTTCACTATTCTTATTAGAGGTACAACTTAGAGCTCTGAAGTTACTAGCTGAACTCATAGTACAAGCACTGCATGACAAACAAAGCCTTAGCTCAAGAATGGCAAGAGGAACTCTGTAGCTGAAAAACACAGAAGACAAAATGGGGAAAAACTTAGCATGGCACCTAAAATTATTGCTTGGATTATTCACTGCAGTAAAACACTCTGTTCATCCTATTAGGATACATGCCTCAGCCCCTCTGGAGAACACCTTATTCCACTGCCAGTTCAACAGCCAACTCTATCAGCAGTAAATCTGCACACCCAAAATGTACATACCCACTTCTTTCTTTTCCACCCCTCCCAACTCCATACCAGCAGGACTGATGCATCTCCACTCACAGCAGAGATGAAAGGGCAGTTAAAAAAGCTGCTGCTGGGCTACTCCACTACCTACGCCCTCAATTAACCAAAGCCCTGGAGCTTTGTCAGCTCTGCAGGGGCACTTTATCATCCATTCTGCAGAGCCACAACATGCCCTGTACTATAAGTATCAAACATCTCCTTACCAGGCTGCCTTTCCTCCTTGCTGCTTTTTGGCGTATTCTGAAGGACTTTTTCCTCAGTTGCTCAGCTTGTTCATATCTGAGAACAATTACAGTGTTAGAAGAATGCTAAATGTAGCATCGATGAGTATTCTGGAAAGCTTCTAAATTACTGGAGTGTATAAATTTGAGGAGAATTTAAGAATCTTGGGGGGAGAAATCACACTTTTTGTCAAAGATAAAAATATTCAAGATGCTTAGGGCCAGACAATGCTTTGTTGTTAAATGAAAAACAGCTGTTGGCCCCTACTGGGTGGCTTGCTACAGGAATACAGAGGGGATGCTCACGGCTGCATGGGGACTTATGAAATTCTAAAACAGAACCAATGAAACATTGCTTCAGGAGGAAAATCTTTGCTGTTATTTTTGGGCACCTCCACATACAAATACCGGTGTAGTTAAGCTTACTTGTTCTGCTTTTGGTATAAGGTTGCAAGTGCATCAAGTTCACGGGCTACCCGAGGATGCTCAGCTCCGTAAGCGTTCTCAGAGATTTCCAGTGCCTGTTTATACAGCTGTTCAGCATTTCCAAACTTCTTCCACTGCACATAAACTCCTGCGAGCTGGTGCAGTGACTGTGCCACCCTCGGGTGGTCTGGATCCAGCGCAGTCTCGCGGATCTCCAGAGAGCGCTGCAGAGGAGCTACCGCCTGGAACAAGGGAGGTCAGTGTATGATGGCAGCAGGCAGCACCCTGCGTGCTACAACGACTTCGCAACTGCAACAGAAAGCACACGCTGAGCTCTGCTTAATTTGCCTTCTTGCTGTTACAACGATCTCTAGGTGCACTTACCTGACTGAGAAGACCTAGGTCCTTAAGAAACCGTCCCAGGGTCTCATAAAGATCAGCCAGGCAGATCATACTTGCCTCTCCCTCACAGCTTTTCTCATATTCTTTCAGAGAGTCAAAATACTCAGCTGCCATAGAGCTCTTATCTTTCCCAACCAGCTGCCAGTAACTCAGCAATTCTGCAAAATGTCCCCTGTTTTAACAAGGAAATAAGAAGCTCATCTTATCTCTGATACCCCTCTATTCAGACTCATGCTAGCTTAGAAGAAAAGGCCCATATGCATGAATGCTGTCTTTAGGCTGTCTTTAGGCTACAGCATCTAGAGACAATCCACGGAGACTACGCTGTTCAACAGCAGTATTTGTTTGTCCCTTTACCAACCCCCATATGTAACAGGATAGAAAAAAAAAGATGATTTATGTGACAACAGCATTTAGCATTTCAGCCTCTACTATTTCAGCTCTTTTAATAAGTATCTGTCACTGTCTGATTTATACTGACAAAAAATTGCTTTGAAGTGTTTCTAACTGCTGAAGCAGTGGCTGCTTTTGTACCTTTTGTAAAGGTTTTGTGATACAAAGAGATTCAAAAGACACTTGTGTAGCTTTTGCTTATCTCCCTGCTGTTGGAAGAGCCAGGGAAGTTCATCTGCGCTTCTCCAAGTCACTCGGTCCCGACTATTGAAAGAAAAGCAAATAAAACCAAACATTAAAACCCTGAGAGGCCTAGAAGAACTTGCCAATTTGAAGTGAAAACTAGGCAAGCACACAATTGCCATGCCTGAATGTCTAACCAGACTGACTCCTATAAGAGCTATGTACTCCATTTTCTCACATCTTCATTTTAACTTCACCTCAGAGCTAGTGGAACCCCCAGGTACCCCACAGGAAGCTGCTCCTCCCTCCCATATGGGCTGACCTGTGCCTGTTAGCAGGACTGCAGCCCTGCAGCAGCCCTCCATCCCTCTGTGACTTTTCCCTGGCACACTGTGCCTCCCTTGGCTTTCTGCTTTCTGCTCTGTGGAGCAGCAGTAAGCAGTAACCCACAGCTGGGACACACTAACTCAGGACTGTAAATCCAAACCACTTTTCAAGCTGGATGTGAACTTGTAGCTGTTCAGCTTTTCTACTGGACCTCCTCTTGTGTGTGTGCTAACTGCTTGCTGAACACAAGTTGTCCTCTGCTTCTCCAAGTTCCAAGCAACTTCAAAGTTCCTAGCATTTACTGGGAGTTGAAAATCCACATGGGGTCAGTTACCGCAAAGTAACTGATGTGGTAGAAATTCCTTCCCATTCCCCTCCATAGTCCTCAGCATTTTCCAAGATTAAAAAGCAACGTATCAATAATAAACTGACTCTGACAACTAGGGTTTTGCAGAGTTACTCTGCTGAAATAATTTACTAAACTGAGTCAAAGAAGCTATATGAAGAAAACAAAAATATCCCCAAGGCATAAAGCCTGCAATTTAACACGTTTTGAGGAATTCTGACCTACCTTAGCTGCATGGTGAAATACTCCACTAGTTTTTGTCTATAGGCAGAAAGAACATTTTCACCTTCTTCCATGTACTCTAGTCTCACCATCTCCCAAGCCTGCAAAACAGTATAATTGAAAGAAAATGCATTTGATTATTACGTGCTGATGATACACAGAGTGTTATGCAACATTTCTTTATGCAACACATCATATAGAACTAAAAGTCTTTTGATGACAAAAGCACTAGCAAGACATTGTCTTATATTAGACCAGAGCTCTGGTTATGCAGATAGTCCCTTCTACCACTTTGCTTGGTTTTTGCAGAACCAGTGTTTTATCATAGAATACTTTAGGGTGCAAAGGACCTTAAGATCATCCAGTTCCAACCTCCTGCCATGGCCAGGGACACCTCACACTAGACCAGGTTGCTCAAAGTCCATCTAACATGGCCTTGAACACTGCCAGGGATGGGGCATTTACCACTTCTCTGGGCACCCTGTGCCAGTGCCTCACCACTCTCCTTATATCTATCCTGAACTTCCCCTGTTTCAGCTGGAACCCATCACCCCTTGTCCTATCACTACAGTTCCTGATGAAGAGTCCCTCTCCAGCACCCTGTGTGTTCTAAAACACATGGAGTTAGTTAACAACTAATAGATCAGAAGTTCCTGAAGGTTTGAAATGCCAGGTTTCAACTGCTGAACCATAATGGCCAATACTAACGTCATAGCCCTAGCAGTTTTCAAGGTGATTCTAACATCAGATCAGACCTTAGGGAAAAAAGATGAGCAAACACAGACATAACACAGTCATCCCAGTTAACAACAGAACTGTTCTAAAACCCAGCCAGGGCTCAGGGGGTGGAGTTTCACTTGCTTGGATTACAAAACCTACCTGGAGGTGCTGGAACTTCAGCAAACCACAGCCATATGTCAGCAAACACATTCTGTGCAGGCTGTGAACGAGCGAGGCTAAGGCTGCAGAAGACAGCTCAGGATAAAGTTCCATCAGCTCTGACTCACTCACACCATTGTGGCTAACACCAATGACACACAGTATCTACATAGAGCACAACAAGTATTTTATAGTTAGCAGGGTTTGCTGCAGAGCTTACTTATGCTGAAATTCCACAAAAAATACTTTAGGAGCCAATACAACACCTGCCTACACAAGCCCTTTCCCCTCTTCAGTCCTCAAAGAACAGTCCTCAGTGCTAATGGATTAACATACTAATACATAAAGCACCGAATGGGACACTCTGGGACAAATGAATGGCTCCTTCAACCTTCCCCTGAAACACTGGAAAATGACTCCATTATGATAAGGAACTTCCATCTCAGTAAAATATGCTGAAGGCCTTATGCTGCCAGCACCAAAGAACTTCTAGCAAAAATTGAGCATCATCTCCTAATCAAATCAGTGCTCCACACAACAGGGAGATTCTGCAAAGGTAGGAAGAGGAAGAAGTGCCCTGTATTCACAAGATCCCACGTTCTGATTACATTTACTACACTCAGTGTAGTTAATCATTGGATGAAGGCAGCAATCAGAAAGGAAATGCTATTTCTGTATCACATGATAGTGGAAAAGTTGTTTTGGGAGACAATGACTTAGTTGAAATGTAACACAAAGCAGTCAGACGTTCTACAGTTATGCAAAAGATATAGTTCAATTACTAAAATTGTCCCTTCCATACTAATAACACAGCCATCTCTAATCCTACATATGAACCAACACAGATTTGTATTTACTTGTAACTTAAGATTCTTCCAGGACAGAATGTACAATACCTGCAGAAACAGCAACGCATTTTCTGCTTACCTCTCTCAAAAGACCTTTCTCTGTATCACTCCGCAATGATTCTTGAATTGATCTGAGAACAAGCCTGTACAGTGACACGGTGTCTTGACACTGCAAACACTGTTGAAGGGTTTCATCTATATTTCTTGTATTTCCAAGACTGAGCAGAAGGACAGAAAGGGCATGGTTTAGAATATCAAATTTGGCAGAGTAAGATGAACTGAAGGTACTGAAGAGCTCAAAAAGGCTCTGAATTCCTACTGGGTTTAACAGGTGCACAGGTCTTGCTGAGATTAAACTCAGAAGAGGTGAATTCCTGAAGCCACCTTCTGTTATACAGGCTGATTTCTGTAAATAACTGCTACATTCTTATTTACTAAAAAGAAAGTATGTTGCAGTGTTCTTTCCTCCAACAGGAGCACAGAATAAAAACACCCGGTTAGATAAAGGTAAGACCACATGCTGCTGTTCCACTCAATGCATTTACAAAGCCTGTTTTCAGGAGCAATTAAGCACTCTAGGACATAAAACAGAAACAAAAAATAATCAAAATGAGTCACCCAGGGTAAATTACCAATCAGTCTATCATCTCCTGGGAGTCTCTCAACTACAAATGCATCTTTCTCAACAAGGTGAGGTCTAGGTTAATAATAAGCCAATGCACTTATTAAGTATTCTCTTGCACAAGAGGGAAGACTAATTTTCTCCACAGCAGGAATTATAGGGCAAAGTACCATATGCAGGGTGTTACACTAAACAGTTGTTGAACTTCCTTTAGCCTTAAAAATCCATGAGGCAAACTATCTGGTACATCGGTAAATACAACAGACCTGAATTAAATTGTTTAATAAAACAATGCAAACATTCCCCAAATACCTTTCAAAAGCATTGAAGCAACTGACATACCCAGAGAGCAGAGTAACAGAAAAATAAAACAGAAGAGCAGAAATAGGTAGATATATCTATTTGGATTCACTGAGGATCAAAATGGTGATTCTGGTTATTCTTCCCATTGCATGTACAGTCAGTGAAAGGGGGAAATGGTTGCTCCACTCTTTTCTCTTAACAAGATTCATTCTATGTTAAATGAATGTATTTCAAAATGCTAACAAACCTACTTCAGGTCTTCTAATCTAGTGATGAGCATAATAATTTCAAGATCATCTCAACTTACCAGGCAATGGTTTTGCCCAAGAGAGTGACATACAAAGCATTGCAAGTTGTGGCAGAACGACAATGTCTCTCAAGCTTCTTCTCCTACAACATTTCAAACAAAATCTGTAAGCCAAGATGAAATTAACTGCACCAATGACATGTTCCCTATTCCATAAGAAAATAAAAGTTCTAGCTATGCTTCTATCTGTAAGATGTGAACACTATGACATGATGACCAGCACACAAAATACTGTGTAGTTTTGTGGCTATAGGAGCACAGAAGTGAAAGTTTCCTTTTGAATTTAAAAGAGTTAAGATCTAACCATTATACGTCTCAAGATGAGGATGTCATTATAGAATTGGTCTCTAAGGCAAAATTAAAGGTAAAATACTTTTTTTCCCCACTCTGCCAATCTTTGTGACAGTATTACACAGTGTTAAACCTTCTATTATTCTAATATAAAGTAACATGTTTATAGCAGTATGTACAACTGCACTGTTTATGTGTTAATAATTTATGCTAGTCCATCTGTTTCAGTGCTATGAGCTATGGGGTAAAAAAATGGCATACTGTCTTGAGCATTAGTACTTCATTAGCTAAATATAATACTTTCCTTTGGCACCTGGGCCTGTATGTTTCCATTAAAAGTTATACTAGAGTAAGGTACTTTAGAACTGCAACAGACATACCTGCTCTTTAGTTAATTTAACATTTGCAGAGTTACATTCTGCACTAATGAGAGATTTAACATCTTTGGAATTCAGCGGATCAAGATGAAGAGTGGGCCACAACCTTTGGTAAGAGAGAACAAAGTCATATTCAGACCTTATTAAATAGCACACAAAAGGAAAAAAAAGACATCAAAGTTCCAGACCTTTCTGAAGATTTATATCACAGCAGTAATTGAGGCTATTCCCTGTCACTAAGAAATTCTAGTCATCACAAGTCAAATTTCTGCTTTTAGCCTTATCCTGGACCTACATCATGGTATTGTGGCTCTTCATGTGCATCTGACTGCATTTAATATCCTCTTCCATACAGTCACATGGACAGATCCATCACAATAAATCAAAACAGCTAAAACCTGTCCTCTGCAGTCACAATAGGGAAGCTTTTGCTGTCATCAATAGTTGCAAAACCATATCCTATTAAATCTTCAGGTCTTGGCAAAGCTGCTGTTTGCTCTTCACCAAGTAACTGTAATTTAAAACAACAATTCTAACCCAGGCTACTTTGAAACAACTCAGAAATATAACATACCTCCAAGCCTGTGGACATGTTTCTACATTCACTGATACAATCACTCTCACATTCACTGGCAATGGATCTATCAGCCACTTCATGTGCTTCTCAGCTTGCTTAAAAAACAGATTTTGTTACTTAATACAAAGATTGTTCAAAACAATGCAGGAAGTTGATATATTTCATTAACTGCGCAGCTCAGTACGTTCTCCAGCATCACAGAATTGCAGAATGGTTTGGGTTGGAAAGGACCTTAAGATCATCCAGTTCCAACCACCCTGCCTTAAAAAAAGTGTTCATAATGTGGCTCTTGAAGCCATTCTAAATGACCCATTGACATATATGAGCATGACTGTCCATAAAATAAAGCAAATAGAATACCTCAGAAAGAATAGGCTGTTTGGATGCCCATAAATCATCTACCAGCTCTGAATCTTTCAATACATAAAGGTGTTTCAAAAGGCTTCAAAAATTAAGGTGTTAAGATAGAAGAATAATCCCAAAAGAACACAATTTATCTACAGAACTATTTTCTATTTTCTAGATGTGCTGTTTAGAGCAAAGCAAACATTAATATTTCTGTTACGCAGATGTAGCCAAACCTATTGCAATAGTTGAGATTTCCTCTAGACGGACAAGAGGTAAGTATCTTGAAGACATACCTGTATCTGGTCAATAGAATCAATAATGATAATAATGCTGCCTTGATGACGTGCAGAAAGTTTTTCCAGCCAACGAGGGAACTCTTCCAGAAGTTTAGCTGGATCGAAAGTCAGAGGTGACACTAACCACGAGTGTTGCATAAGCTGTGGAATTACAAACACACATAACAAATTTGACCTTAAAAACTCTCATGAAAGAAGTCTGCAGAAGCAGGAGAGAAACAAACAAAACCCCATACTATTTTGGCACAAAATAGTCAAGTTCACACAGAAATCTTTCCTTCTAGTATATGCAGAAAGCTGGCATATGCAGAACAAAGACTATTTACTGAACTCGCTGTGTAAAATTCTAGAGAGACAACCTGAGGACAAGGGATGTGGAGACTTAAAGGGCTTAAAAGTTGAAGAGATTAAACAGGAAGACTTCTAAAATACATGAGAAAATTGCAAGGAGAGCACAATCAATTTCATTTTTCACACAGAATCATTAGGGTTGGAAGGGGTCTCTGGAGATCACCCAGTCCAACCCCCTTTCAAGGCAGGGCCCCTCTCATGCTGCTCTTCTCTACACTAAACAGGCCCAGCTCCTGCAATCTCTCCTCATAAAGAGAGATGCTCCAGACCCCTGATCATTCTTATTGGCCTCCACCGGACCTTTTTCCAAAGGTTTTAATCCTGTGAAAGAAGAAGAAAGCTCAGGCCCTGGCACAAAAATACTCTTCATTTATTCCCCACATATTTAACACACCACAAATAAATAAATAATCAGAGGAGAGAGACCAGTCCAGGAACAGATATAGTGCCAACTGGTGAATACAGCCTCAGGTTTCTAAACACACAGACAGAAGAGGTACCACGTGCCTCTCTCATTGGCCAGATGGCAGGAAAGTTCGGAAGAAGCTTATATGGTTTTATATCAATCAATATAGGCTACTGGAAGTACAACTGCCAATGCCAATCCATTGTGAATATCCCAGGGATGCTATTTAATTGATCTGTAGTCAACATATATGATCTGATTCCCCCAGTTCTATAACGCCTTACATTTGTATTACTCTGAACTGAAGAGAAGGCTTTGTGGAGACCTCAGAGCAGCCTTCCAGTATCTGAAGGGGGCCTATAGGGATGCTGGGGAGGGACTCTTCATTAGGGACTGTAGTGACAGGACAAGGGGTAATGGGTTAAAACTTAAACAGGGGAAGTTTAGATTGGATATAAGGAGGAAATTCTTTACTGTGAGGGTGGTGAGGCACTGGAATGGGTTGCCCAGGGAGGTTGTGAATGCTCCATTCCTTGGCAGTGTTCAAGGCCAGGTTGGATGAAGCCTTGGGTGGCACGGTTTAGCATGAGGTGTCCCTGCCTATGGCAGGGGGGTTGGAAGTGGATGATCTTAAGGTCCTTTCCAACCCTAACTATTCTATGATTCTATGATACAGAAAACCCTGAAACCTGTAGAAGATTTTATCTTTTCACATAAAAACACACACACAGAGGTAGTTTCCAAAGAATTATACAATACAGGGTATGTAATAACACAGCCTACCTTTAAAGTAAGGCGTTTGATTATCAGTGCAGATTCTGCACTAGTAGACATGGGCCTCCCAACAAAGTGATAAAGAATTAGAGTGTTTGGGGAATGCTTCTGTTGCAATTGAATCCTAATGAGAGAGATCCAAAAGAAAGGGCACTTAACAGACTGTAATTTTGCAAATATATCTCAAATCAAAGCAATCAGTTTTGCCAAAGGAGATGGACGGTCTGCATTAGAGGTGTTCAATGGTTATCTTGCAAAACAGGATAGACATTTCCTGAGCTACAACTGAACTTTTTGTGTCAGATTCAAGTTTTGTTCTCTCATAACTGAGAGCCATTAAAAAGTGCCCTTCCTGGCACTGGACAGTCGTATGTCACTAAGCTGCCAAGAAGTAATGACACTACCAATTTATTTTTATGTCAGCACATTTTGTCATAGCCTACAAGTGACCATAAAATGCATTTCTATGATAAATTATTAGGTTGGTTAAAAAGACTTCAAAGGATCCCCTTTCTGTATCAGAGAAGGGCAAAGCTATCAAGCTACTGATACCACAAAGGCAGATCTGTAGGGTATTGATATTAGAGGCAGAGAGATGTTAAAGACAGTCCAGATGGAGTTAGCTACTTAATTATTACACATCTTTCCAGGATGCTTCAGTAACTTCAGTGCTTTGTAAATTCTCCCATTTTACCTCTAATTAAACTGATACAATGTGTGAAATAGAAACCATATTTTTTTTTTAAATCCATCTAATTTCATTCATGTAAAAAAATAATAGTTTGAACTACCATTTTGACAGAAGGAGAGATTTCCCAGAGCCTGGTCCTCCTGATACAAGCAGAGGTGGAATTGGTGCTGGTGCTGCTACAAGGTCATTCAGACGTTCAAAGTACTATAAAAAAAAGCAACAATCATTACAAATATTGCACTGTTTAAAGGAGAAATGCAGTGCTTGGTATTGTAAACCATCTAGACACAAAAGGCACGTACAGATTTATTAAGGCATGGGAATAACTACTGAAATGCAATACAGTACAAATAAATGCTCAAATTAAACACAGAAACCACAGAATTTATTATGTCTTTTAAAGAAATAGTGAAATAAATTAAACATTTTTTCAAAACTATTTAAAATGCAACTTTCAGTCTTCATAAACTGAACTAATGTTACTACAGTAAAACAACTGGGAACTATGTTTGTTCAGGCTTCCTTGCCTCTCTTTCCCCCCAAGCTACTCCACTGCCTTGGATATGGCTGCCAGGACAAAGCCTTCAAAGTTGGCACTTTGGTAATAAAATGGTATTTTGAGGCAGTAAGCATACAAAAGAAAGGGTTTTTTTCACCACATGGGCACCCAACAATGCTGTAGCAGAGTTAGGATGATAAAAACAACTACCCTTCATCAATCTGGGAGAACTATTTTGGCTGAAAAAAGAAGTGGAGGCACATTAAGATATACCTAGGTATTTTTTCTATTAATGTTCTATTATATTCCTGTTCTACTATGTAGTAAAGATGGCACTATCCTCCAAACCATTGCCAATATAGGAGTATTGCGAAGCAAAAGAATAAATTTTGCTAGTAAAATAGGGGTACTAACAATTTAAACACAATTAACACAGAATCTGCATGCTTATGTTACATTATAACATCAAGGAATATTGCCAAAATAAGCTGTTGTATCACCTTCCACAACCACTTTAATGTTTATCATCTTCCTACATTCACTATACTTTCCCTACCTATAATTGTGCCCGACATCCCCAATTTCAAATGTTTTAAAAGTTTCATTACAAGTAATGAGTAAGTACTGAGCTATTCAACAGCTCTTCAGTTCTCTCTGTTCTTCTCACATACATATGGCTGCACGATGAAATCTTTCCATTAGTCATCTCCAAAAGACCTAACTCCAGGTGTCAAGACAGAGCTCGGATTTCCTCCAAGAACCCCAAAACATTCAGAGCCTTTTCTAAGACACCCAACTTCTGGCACGCCATTACAGTCCTCTTTTTTCCAGTGCAGGAACAACAACTGCTTCTTCATCAGTGTCATTCAACAACATACAAACTGGCAGCTCTCCCACAAAATAAGTATGCCATATATATAAGACATATGGCTTTTTCTAGCCCAAGGAGTAACAGCCTCAAGGATGCTCTCAGACACAGCTTCTTCTGCAGTACAACTTGCCTAACGAGAGATGGATGGGAGTGATGACTTTTGTCTTCATCCATATACATTTCCAATGTACTTACTTTCTCAAATCCCAGCTCACATGTTGAATTAGAGGCCTGCTGAAAAGCTTCCATCTGTTCTTGTTCATCATGTGCATCCCACAATACATCACCAAAAACTTCTTCTTCAGGAGCAGTGGACTCTTCCTTATTACCTAAATCCTTGCCTTCTAGTTCTGTCATTTCACACCCCAATATATCCTAAGTAGAAAGAAAATTACATGGAGAAAACTGCAACTATAATTTTTACCATATATAAATCTTATTTATTATTCTTATTATATATAAATGTGCAGGCACATTTGGTGTTAGTCTCATTTCCACTGTGCATGACACAGCTCTATTAACATCACTGTGATCATTTCCTTTCAGACTAGCACAGAACATAAATAAATGAGCAACTACATGAAACCAAGTTAACTCTGAATGCACAGGTCTCAAGACATTGGGTTTAGTCTTCTCATAGTGGAGGCACTCCCCACAAGGAAGAATAAGGAAACAATGGACTATACAGTCTTTCCTTATCCTACAATATGGTTAAAGAGAAATTCAAAGAATTTTAGCCACAAACAGACTCCTTCCCCCTGTCATTCCTGTTCTTATCCCTAAAATCACTCATCAGGTTGGGTTTTTATTTTCCACTTGCATATTTCTTTGCTTGCCAAATATTAATGATAAAACCACAAAATGATCCTTTAAATTACATTGAAGTAACATGTAGTAATCACACTAACATCACTTAAGGTCATAAATCAAGGCAGGAACAGGTAAAAGCTGAAATGCACCATGTATTCTACCTGTTTAATTATCTTTTCCACACAGTTATAGATTTCATATGTTCCTTCCTCCACACCTCCAGTATGATCAATCATCTGAAAAAGTAAACAGCAAAGCATGATGCAAATCTGAACCCAACTGGAAACAGCATTTAGGGCTTCCAACAAAAACATTCTCAACACATTTAAATTCCATTCTGTTGCCTTCCTTAGGCAGGATTCACTTTGTCTAAGCTTTTAAAAGTTGGGCATCTAGTTCCAGTAGTTCTCTTTGCAGAGGGAAATAAATGGCAACTGATCTATTCTGCGATGGGAGCAGTCTCTCTGAAGCCATACTTCTTTCACTTCCATGGCTACAGAGGGGCCTTAGATAAATAACTTTGACATTTAAATGGCTAAACACAGGTGAGAAATTCTATCCTTATGGAACAGGGATTTTATTTTCAGTGAAAATACAGCGGCTGTTTTTCTCCTCTGCTACTGAAAAATTTATAACATTCATAGATTCCAGCTTCAGCAATCTGCTCATATAACGAACATCCAGAGCAATGAGTTCAATGCTGTTTCTCCTAAAATGTGGGACTACTAGCACTCCATGTTGTTTATAGCAGGAAAACAAGCCTTTTAGCATTCCTCAGTCTTTAAAACGGCATACCTTTGCTTTGTTCACATGAGAAATTTGCTCAATGAACTGTTGCACTGAAGCTGAACTGACTCTGCCATCCTCCTTTCTGTGGTAAATGAGCCGGGGTTTCTCTTCTGGATTTCTCAAGAAGGCTTCTTCACAGTCCTCCAACAAACAACTAGATTGGAAATCAGCATTCTTGTGCTATATTACACTGCTGTAGTAAACAGTTCAATCAACAGAAGCTCCAAAGATGGGTTTCGCTGCAAAATCTAATTCAAGAGTCATATCTATTTACAACAAAGGGCAAGCAAATATCTCAGCAGAGAATTTAGGATAAACTCTGAAGCAAGGAAAAGCTAAGAGAGAAATACATGCTCTCTGTACCGAAACCATTAAACCCATTTATTATTTTTTATGATCATTGCTTTGTAAATTAAAGTTGATCTCCTCTCATACCAATATGCAGAGTGAAGGTTAACTGCCTTGCATGGCAAGAACATGGAGTCACACGATTAATAAACACCATGTACGTGCTCTGTCGTCACTTATTTGAAGGCTGTTTTATTCCTTGTCCTCTGTAGGAGAAGTCCTTTAGTACTTGTCAGATGTAGGACAATCTTTTCATTTTTAGTAGTTAAAAAGGAGAACTACACATCTCCAAACTCAAAGGCTCTTTGTATTTATATTATGTGAATGATAACCATGGATATCATTCCAGCAATCTATCGCTGTTCCACAAAGAACAGTACAACTTGAGGATGCTGACAACAGAAGACAGGATCTCTCAAATGTTATGTTCTTTATATGAGAACTGCAATTTTCATCATGTGTTTTCTAAGAGAAACTCTCTAAGTGAATACTGTTGGAAAGAACATTTCCTTTGTGTGTGTTTTTTTTTCCTTGTGTATTTCATTATTGAACACTTATGACCCACATACACAGAGATGGTTATTTGGTAACACTATCCCCTCAGAGTTCCAATATCCCAGGCAGCTTATACTATCCTTCTACCAGCATAAATGGATGGCAGCTCTAGCCTGATTCCTCTATGAAAACAAGCCACCATCTTCTGTAGCACCTGGCTATTCTCTAAAGTCCTCCACTGTTGTAAATCTTAGCTACTAGTATCTTAAACCAGTCTTTAATTCTCTGTGGACAGATGTTTTATTTACAGAAACAGGAGACCTAGTTAATACAAGAGCTCTAATAACACACAGTATTTGAAATCCCTAGAGTTCAAAATCTACTCCTAATATGAAACTTTATGCATAGCAATATTTCCAGCTTTTTGCATTCATACAGATGTTTTGGAATGACCACTCCATGACCCTTAGTATTACATTTTCTAATTCCTTTTTCTCTCTTCTTCAGCAAAAGGAGACCCCTTCCTCTCCCAAACATCAAAACTGCCCAAATTTCCCAAATACATAACATAAACAGTCCTAACACCATTCTAAAAGTATTATTAGTTTGGTGTTTTTCATTTACTGAGTCATGTTTCCTCTTTTAGAAGGTTAGGAATTTACTTACTGAAAAAGAACACATGGAAGCACCTTTTGTCATAAACCCTCATGATTTCAGTAAATTAAGCTGTAGAAAGCTAGCATAAGGTACCACACAGGAGAGCCAAGAAATCAGTCTGAAAACCAGCCAAAGATAGAAAATGATATGTGACAGAATAAAATCAAAATGGTAAAGCCAGGTGTAAAGCTAGATAAGCACATGAAAAACACAGAGGACGTTCACACCAGCCATCCTGAATTCCTAAGACTCTAGCAATACACACGACCGAGAGATGCTCTTAGAAAGCAAAACATTTTTGTGCTATGAAGACATCTTTCAATGCTGTATTTTTAGAGTATCTGTAGCCACAAGAAAAAGGAAATGATACAAAGCTGATGTATTCTTTTAACTGTCTGCACTAGCAAACCTAAAGTTAGAAGGAGCATCACTTTGAAGATAGTAGCTTTGGAAAAGTACTGAGCAAAGCATCACATATATTTTACTAAGCTATGCACTCTGCATGGATTACCAGTTTCCATTTGCTTTACCAGTCTGGAAAACACTCACCTTGGCAAAGTTAAATGCAGGAGCAAAACGATTAATGAACTTTTTTCAATTTCCCATTTTCTTACATCCTTAAGAGGCCTTTCATGTTCTTCTGAAAAATGAACAACTTGAAAGAAGTACCCCATTGTTTCACAGACTCTTTGAAGCTTTGGTGAGTAGTTCTGAAAGCAAATTTGAGTAACGGTGTTTCATTACTAAACCTGCATGGCACTAAGGACCTACCGGATGAATCTCAGTTTCTTTTCTCTAAGCAGTTTCTTCCTCTGAAGTCCTTGACAACACTTTCACTGACATCAGGCTACACTCACTAAAGCTTTCAAGAAATATTAGACAAATTTCTGAGTAAGTATCACAGTGGAAACAAACCAGCGTGTAAGGGAGCGTAAGTTTGTGAGGTACTCACTCTGATGAAGATGTCCACTTCTGGTTGAGTCTCATCAGTACCAATAATAAAACACCTTACTGTGTTACTCCAGAGAGAGTGGGAAAACAGAGGAGTAACCTGTAATAAACTCGCAACAGCAGCATCCCAATCATCTAAGAAATACAAAACAAAGTCAAGAGATCTTCACACCTGATTACACCGGATAACAGGTAAGTCGTCACATCTTAACATCATAAATATCATGTGTTATTTAAAATAGTAGTAATATTTTTACTAAACCGATTTTGTAAATTTGAATTTAGAGTCCACATATCAGCAATGTCATAGAATTTGATACTGTGGCAAAACCAGTGTTAAATATATTATCATTACAAATACATTACAATTACAACCCTTTAAAGAGGATCAATGAAAAGTATCCACAAAACCAATCTGATAATTGTAAAATAAGTAAAAATATGCAGAAACAATAAAATCATTCATAGTTAAAGCTGTTTTTTCTTTTCCCTCTAGATTTACATTTCTTTATTTTGATTAGACCATGTGAATAAATCACAATGGAACATTACAGGAAATTCTCATTGAATGAAGTCCATTGCTTTCTGTAGCACTGAATGTCAACTAGAAGCATATACAGGCCTACAGAAGCAATGGAAGCAATGAATTTTAAAACTTCCTTAGGTTCTTCATTTTGTGACTGGTCACTTTTTGAAGATAGGAGCAGGTTCTACTTTCATTACCACATGGGATGATGAAAGGCTTAGTGTATGAAGCAGGAGCCATCATAGAGGAGACCCTGCCCTCCCACTTTTCAGGCACACACTTCTGAATTGGAGCCTGAAGGACTGAAGGAAAAAGGGAGAAACTGCCAGCAAAGTCAACTGTATGCAGGAGGGGTTCCAGGGCCAGGACAGTGAGGGAAACCAGAGCACCAGAAGGCAATTTGCAAGAGGCCAGAGTTCCAGAGCAACAACTATGGACATGAAAATACCTAACACTGACTCAATAATGCATACATCCTGGTCTTGTACTCAGATTTCCATCAATGGCCCCCTCAGTATCTTCCTTAGTCAATATAAGTAACAAAATGGTATTTGGTTTACCCTCAACAAAGTGCAAGTCACTGCTGTTCATTAAAAATCACTGCTACACATATTCAGTCACCAAATATATTAACAGTAACAGCATGAACTGCTACAGTTCCTTTGATTTTTACAATGAAGAATTCCAAATAACCCTCACATACCCATGAATGGACAGAAAAAGAGCTAAGAAAAGAACAGAATTACTTAAGAATAGAAAAATGACACAGATGCCTATAATCCCAGCCAAACAAACCACCATTACTTACCCCTGTTTATATTTGCAAATGGTCCCTCAACATCTATGGAGCTATGAGCAAACTCAGGCCCTCTGCAAGACTGCTGAAGTTGCATCATACTACCCATGGATGGCTCACTTCCCAAAGCTCCTCCATTCCAGTACTCAGATTGTGCCCCAGCAGCTAAGAATTGGAAAACAACAAAAAACCACCCCCTTTTTAATGTCATTAAACAAGGTAAATTATCAGTTTTAAATACTCCACTTGAAACCCACTGCCGTATACCACTGATAGTAATTTTTACTCCTTTAGCAGATCTGCTCACACCTTTGTGTGCTGTAGTTCTAAACAGGCACTTGTCCAAAGGTACTGTGAAGCTAAAGGATGAGCTTATTTGCCAATATATAGATTGCTGACATCTGTTTGGTTCAGATGCTGACCTGCATTACAAATCAGGATTGCTGCAGTCATTTGGTATACCACAAAAATTGACAACTTTTGCTCAGGAATGTTCCAGCACTGAAAAGCATAAAGGGGCTGTAGGTCAGAATTGAAATATAGTCTCTATGCTGTGTGAAAGAGCTTTCATGGTATCTCTTCACAGCATGCTTGGATTACACTTCTGCCAATCAATACACAACATTCAAGACACTAAATAAACCTTCCATGGAGAAGATCAGGAAATTGAAAATGACTTAGAAAAAGGTAAGGGAAATAAAAATTAAAAAATCAATTTAACACAGAAGAAGACAGAAAAAATACATAAAACAGACTAGCTGTACCAAAGAAGTCCATCAAATGCATAGTTACTATGCAAAACGCCAATCACTGCATTTTTAAATGTTTCTACTTTTAAAGATTGCATATTTATGCTCCTGCCAAGATGTAACAGTTGATCTCTACAAGCAAAACACAGGTTAAGCAACAGCACTTGCACACAGTTTCTCCTCAATAACCCTTCATGGTACAAGAAATAATGGTGGGTATCCCGTAAGTGTTAAAGTGCTAAAGTCTGCTACTATTATTGTGGTATTTTGAACCTGATGCAAAGCCAGTGGACTGATCTCGTGCCTATCTGAATCCTTCCCATGGTATCAAATACCTCCTACAGCTACAACAAACTTTTGCCTTTTATGTCACTAATATTGTGAGGGATTTCCTGTCAAAAAGTTCTTCAATAAAGTTACTCTTTTGGTCAATTCATGGTTGTTAAATATCTAACTGCTGCTCTGAAAAGGACAGCAGCTGAGACTGGCATACTGCATTATTCATAAACAGTAAGTCTAAGATTCCCTCTAGTTTTGGGTGTGCTTTTTGGATACTTTGGAGCATGATCCTCAGATCTAGAAACAGAAAACTCAGAAAAGACTAGAAAAATAAAGACTTGTTCATGGAACAATTTAAAAGACTGTTCAAGTCACTGTGCCTAGACAGTGCTCTACTTTCTTCATCAATTCATTCACAGGACTAGAAATGTGGGGTTTCCACAATCTAAACCAAGCCTGTGAAGTCAGCTGCTTTTACCCTTCAAACTATTTTATGTTTCTTTTTGTACGACCTAAGTACTTGACTTGTGCTTTACCACTCAGAAACCTCAGCGATATTCCAACATGAAATATTGAGGCTGAAATTCTCACCTGTAACATCCGTACAATTATCATCAGAATCAGACTCTTCAGGATCGAACACTTGGATTCCTTGGGCCTGGAGTCGCTGAAGCTTGGCTTCTAGCTCCCGTTTGGCCCTCAGTAAGTCCTGAATCTCATTTTCTTTAGTTTCTCTAAAAATCTGTGAGCAGAGAAAAACACAAACCATAAATCTTTCAATAATCAGTATTAGTTCCTCAATTCATACTATCTGGTTCAGTTGGAAAAATAAGGTTCTAGCAGTCACTTAGCCGGCAAAGGCATGAAAATGCAAACAAGAAGCCATCAGGAGCCTATAAATGAGCAGGAAAACATAGTTTTAAATGATCTGTTTTCACAATTTTACCATTTTAAACCTCAGCATACTGTTCTGAAAGTTAGAAGTTTGAGTTAGTCTGGGAAGTTTATTAAAAACTGTAAGTAACTTTTTGCATCCTTTAAAGTTTATTGTCTTCTAAACCCACCATATGTAATAACTTTTTTCAAAGGCTCCCTTTTATTGCTGCATGTATTTTGTTTTTACATTTACATATGGGAAGAAAACATGAACCTAAATTCAAAGAGATGGCATCTTCTTCAAGTCTCATTTTCTTCAATAAGGTCAAAACCAATCCTTTTATATATCTGCCAAACATTAACACCTGCTACAATTACAGGTATTGATAATCTTGAAAACAGTGCAAGACCAGCAAAACCAGACCTACTGCTCTGAGTGATAGAAATACCACCATCTGCAGCACGGGAAAAGCAGAAGCATCAGCTTGGCGTTTCAAGTCACCTCTCCAAAAGCACAAATGCTTTTGCCTTTAACTGGGTATCACACTTCAGCAGCCAAGAGATGCACCAATACACACTTTTCTTCAATGTAAGCTAGCAGTGTTTAACATTACAATACTATATATAAAATTGATTCAGAAATAATGGAGCTCTGTGTTTATACATTCCTTCAGCATGTGTCAGTTTGCAGCCCAGGTTTTCCTGTCACTCTCAAACCTGAGTACTTTCTGTGCTCAAATAACACAGGAATTTAGTTCAAGATGCATCACTGCATATTCTCCTTTTTCCTCAGAGTCTTACAGAGATGTTATGGCAAGATTACCCTAAACAAAATAGACAGCTACAGCGATGATATTCCAATTATTTTTTGTAAGAGGGAGAGGTCCTCACAAAAGCTACTGGAGAAGAGTTCATTGGGGAAATGTACCCAAATGACATTTATCTTCTCTCTGGTCCTTTTTCCCAGGGAGGGAAGTGAAGCCATACCTTGAATTGCCTTTTGACCTTGTCTCGATCATGTTCAAAAGTAGCAGCTCTCTCCATGGCTTGGTATTTAGCTTCCAAGGCACTTTCTTTCTCCCTAAGGATTTTCTGGTAGGTTTTCTGAAGTGCCTGAAAACATTTAACATACCGAGTGAAAGCAATCGCTGATGAAAGGTTTTAGATTCCTCTTCAGCTCTGAATACAACGATGTTACCCCAAGCACTACACATCCCTCCTCACCCAGGGACCCTGTGGTCCCCATCCCAGAGGCGCACATTGACCGCACACCAGTGTCACACCAGGACAGCACTGAGGCACGCACGACTTCTCCAGCACCTTGGGAAGGCAAAGCCATCTCACCCATCACCTCCCTGCCACTGCTTCTCTGCTCAGACCCCTCATGAGAGCAGCGGGAACTACCTGCAGCTCAGCGCGCAGCCGCTTGTTCTCCCTGTCCAGTTTGGCCTCCTTCTTCACCATGGAGGCCACCTCGTTGTTCTTGCTGACGCGGAAGATCTCGTACTCCTTCTTCAGCCGCTCGTACTCGGCCACGCACTCCAGCTCCTGCACCGAGGCCGTCGACTTGAAGCTGGCCCCGATGAGGCCGCCGGGCCGCGAGGCACCGACCCTCCGCAGGGAGCCGCGCAGCAGCCGGGCCTTGGGCTTCACCTCCACCGGGATCTCGCAGGCCTCGCCGCCGCCGTACGTGTCCTCGATCACCTCCCCGACCGCGCCTGACGGGCTCACCAGGGACGACGCCGTCCCCATGACCGCGCCCGCAGCCGGCTTGAGGCGTTAACACGGAGCGGAGGGCCCGGCCGGAGGGGACATGCCTGAGGCGGAGGGTCCCCACAGGAGGCTGCTCCCAGCCTCGCCCCGGTTGCGCCCCTCACCGCTGCCCCGACCCGGCCGAGCCGCAGGGCCTTCCAAGCCCGCGGGCCATGGCCCGCTCCGTGCGGCGGCCGGACAAGGAAGGGAGGGAGAGCGGGCGGAACCCTCACCGCGGGCCGCCTCCCTCTCCCTCCCCGTCCCGTAGCGGCGGCACCGCCGCTGGAGCAGCCCTGGAGGGCCGGGGAAAGGCGGAGCCGCGGCGGTGAGCGGCAGGGACTGGTAGCGGCTGAAGGGCGGGAAGCTGCTCCTGTGAGGAAAAGTCGGGATGTTTTAGGGTTTTGCTGTAAAAACCAGGCGCTAATGTGAGGCACGGCAAAGCCGTCCATTCCCACCGGCGTCATCGCACGGCCCTGCCTCCAGGCCGGACAGTGTTTGCCTTGGCCGAGCAGGGTCACGCAGGCTTTCGTGTGGTAGAGACCTCGTGGGGGATTTCTCTCTCGCTCCCCTGAAATGGTGAGGCGGCCTCCATGGTGAAGAAGGCACACTCTGAAGAAGACGACCTGAGAAGAGCAAGTAGTGGGTCCCCCGAGAGGTAAGTACTGGGTTATTGTGCCGTGCCACGCCTGAGTTCAGTGCCTGCACCTTGCGCTGCCTCATCTGAAACTCTCTGTTTGAAGACCTTCATTTTCAGGAATAAGGCGGTCATAGATTATCTGCCCCTTAAGTTATCCTAATGGCATTTCCCTCCCTTCCTCTTCAAAAAGCCCTGTGTGGTTCCTTCACTTATCCTGGGGATTTCGGAGGAGCAGATGGAGCAGGTGTCCTTTTGTGCACCTATCTCAGAGCCTGCCCTACCATTGTGCAAATAGCAAACACAGCACCATTTTAAAGCAGTTTTGCCTCATGTATGTGCCAGGTTTCTTAGCCATGACCAGGGGAGCCATTCTTAGAAATGTCTTCCCAACAACACACCTCTAACTTCCAAAGTCTATTGGAGGGGGAAATCCCTTTTGTGCACAACAGAGAAAAGGTGTTGGTTTATTTCCTGGAGTAAAAACTCAGGGATTTGGGAATACGGGCAGTTTTCCTTAACTTTACTCCTTTGTTTTCAAGAGGAAAAAATAATCTCTTGTCAGAATAACATTTGTGGTTATGCTGGTAATCCGTTCCACTTAAACCCTGTTTCAGTGAAAAGGACAGATACAGAATATGTGACAACTTTGGGAAGAGGAAGGCTGCTGCTATGTTTCCCCTAATATTGCCAGTAAGAGCCTGCCCAGTATTACGTGATTCAGCAAATCGGCAGGTAGTTCTTTAACAAAGCAAGGCTTTGGTTCCTTCATTTACATGTTGGTATCAGTCTGTTTCTGCACTGCTGCTTGAGCTCTGGCAATGACTAAAACTACGTTCATTCTGGTGCTTGGGCTGAATTGTTCTCATATTCTGAGTTGTGAAAGTCAGAATCTCCAAGCTTTAAGCCTAGAGTAAAAAGTGTAGCATTGCCAGAGCGCCTGGATTCCTTCTGATAAACCACTTGACTTTAACAAATAGATCAGAAAAACTGTAAATGCTGTTTCTCTAATGCTGCCTCTGGTTGTGTTACTGAATTTGCATGGATAGTAGAGGCCATATAAACACAACCCTTTCTAAACAGAAAAATTACACTCCTTCCCTATTGCTTCGTAGAATCATAGAATAGTAAGGGTTGGAAAGGCCCTTAAGATCATCTAGTTCCAATCCCCCTGCCATGGACAGGGGTTTCCCTAGTGTTCAGAGATTAGAATAGCTTCAGCATCTCATTTGTAAACTAACAATGGCTGCTTTAAGTCATTGATAGGGATAATTCAGAAAGTAATTACAGAATCACAGAATTATTGGGGTGGGAAGGGACCTCTGCTACTGTCATCTAGTAATTGGTTTAAAATCTTTGTCAGTCACATGGACAGTGGGATCCAGCACCCTCAGCAAGTTTGCCACCAACACGACACTAAGATGTGTGGTTGGTTGATGCACTGGAGGGAAGGGATGGGATCCAGAGGGACCTTGACACTCTTGAGAGGTGGGCAGTGCCAACCTCATGGAGTTCATCCAAGCCAAGTGCAAGGTGCTATGCCTGGGTCGGGGCAATCCCAGGCACAGCTACAGGTTGGGCAGAGAGAAACTTGTGGGTCAAGATAGAGACAGTTTAGTTACTGAAAGAAAGAAAATAAGAAGGAAAGAAAATAGCATCACTCACCACCTCCTAGACAGCAGCTGTTTTCTGGGAACAGCTGTGCTGGAAGGAAAACCCCTGGGTTTTGTTGCTGAGCATCGTCTATTTGTCAAATGAGAACCTGTACTTTTTAAAGGTCCTTCCTGACTTCAGCTGTAACAGAACCCGACTACTTTCCATCCCTGAATCCACATAATGAGGAATACAGTACATTGGCTGGTCCTCTGACAAATTTACTCTTCTACCTACCCCTTTGGGGTCAGTATGCAGTCTGTACTCCTGATCTGCAATGGAACAACTACTCTGCCAATGTTCTTAAAATCTGCTGGGCTACAGTTTAAAACCATTTATGTGGCATCTGTAGTGGTATTGCTTTTGTCTTTGATGTATCTATTGTATTACTACATGTTTTATTGTTGAAGATTCTTACTCTTGATTTCATTTAATTTTAGGAGTTGCTGGTGACTGTCAATGAACAAAATCTAATGATCTGTCCCATTGAGAAAAGTACAACTGCAGGAACTGGCCCTCTGAAAGAAGGTTGGTGTTTTAACATGCATTTTTAGGTTCAGTTCCAAGTCAGCAGGTGTTCATTTTATATGACAGTGTATCTGATATGTATTCCTGTAAAATTTACTATACAAGATCAGGATGCAACAAGATGAGAGGGAACTGAGGAAGATTTGAAGATAAAAGGTTGCTGCAGATTGACTACCCATTAAAAATAACACTTGCTATGATTAGAATGAATGTTGATTGTGACCTGAAAGCAGAAGATGAATGAAAAGCAGCTGACCCAACTTCTACATAACATCCTTTTTGTTAGCTCAGATGCTGTAGTTACTTATATATCTTGTATATAAGATATATAAATCACTTATATATTTATACATACCTTATGTATAACCTTGTATATATACTGTATATATATATATATATATATAAAAGGCGTATATATACCACAGGCATATGCAAAGTATGTTAGGAGCCCTTCATAAATCACTATTAAATTGTTTGTGCCTGCACTGAATCAAGTTGATAAGTTTTTATGATCTCATTCATTATTCAAAAATATCTGTGTCTGATGGAACATGATTAAGAGAGTTCTACAGAGGACAGTGACAAGATGCAGTATGGTAATTTTTAAAAGATTAGTTTTTGTCCTGGATTATATGTATTTTTTGCAAGGGCATGTAGTGGTAGGAGAAGGGATGATGGCTTTAAGCTGAAAGAGGGTATATTTAGATTACATATTAGGAAGGAATTCTTCCCTGTGAGGGTGCTGAGGCGCTGGCACAGAATGCCCAGAGAAGCTGTGGCTGCCCTATCCCTGGCAGTGTTCAAGGCCAGGTTGGAAAATGAAAACTTTGATCTAAAATGTTGCCTGCTATTGGGCTGTTCTTTATTAACTTGCTGGCAATCACCAGTAGTCAACCCTGTGCAGGGAGTGCAAGCCTGAATAAGCCAAATGACTGATCTACTTACTCACCTTCTTTCTATTACATGAGACCTGATGTAAACCACAATGAAGTCAGGGAATTTTTCAATTGAGATGATCTGTTTTGAATCTGGTACTCTTGCTGTTCCAGAGAAGCCCGAACCTGCTAGATCTTAGCTTTGAGCATGACAATTACTTTGTTGTCTCTGCCCTGTTAACGCCTGCATTTCATTCATGACAGGCATCTGCCTCTGTCCTTCTCTGAGACCTTCATGCTAAGCAGCAGCAGTTCCATGATTACCAGCCACTATGACTGATGTGCTTCTGGAGCTGAGGGGATGTCTGCTAGATGGTGGGCAGGTAGAGATCTTCTTTCCTTTTTCATGTGACCCAGCATGGCTGGAGCAATATCCATCATTATGACTGGCTTACACCTTGCACAGTCTTTCTGTGACCTGATGTACAACTGGGGTTTGAGTAATTTGAGGTGTTGTGAGTGAGTACAGGAGACAGAGTAACTAAGAAACTCATTACAGTTCATCATTAGCTCAAAAAGTTGGAAATTCACATTCAAAAGCAAGACTTTGTCATAAACTTATTTTTTAGAAATAGGACTGCAAAGTCTGTAGATATGTGCTGAAAATCCCATCTAAACTCTGTAGGCACGTTTATGAGAGTCTCTAATGCATCTGCTTTTCGCTTTCAAGCTAAAAATAATACAACATACAGGTGGTTAATTGTAAACTGCCTAACAAATTCAACCTTGGGGCATAATTCTGAGTTCAAATAGCTACTGAACTCACTGTTGTTTCACTCAGTAAACTTATTACAGGCTGTCAAGCTAAGATTATCAGCTTCTTTCAAAAATCTGTTTACTGAGAGACCTGAAATTCCCTGGAGCACAGATGATGAATATCGTAAGGAAGGAGAGGACTTTTAAATGCTTTTAAATGCTCCCATAGCTTTACGTGTCATAACCCTTCGCCACTAGAGGACACCAAGACCCAAGGAAAAAGGGGGTGTCTGAGGCGGAGGGAGAAAAGGAGAGAAACTTCTTGCACAAGAGTTAGGAAATTATTAGTTCAGAAGTTACATGCTTCTAATTTCTAATAAAGTAGTTTATAACAAAGTTTCTTAAAGAATTGAGACTATTTTGGAAGATATTTCCAGGCAAAATACAGATGAGACAGATAAATAAAAGCTGAAGCTTTAATTTAGTGGTTTGCTATCAGTCATAGGTAATGACGTTATTTGCAAAGCACAGTACTGACTAGTTTTGAGAGAGCTGTACACTGTTCCATTAAATTCATAGATCATTTTGTATTGATTTCAGTAAGAATAGGGCTTGGCTTTGCAATCTGAAGTAACTGGTAGGTGTTCTGATTTTTGACAAAGGAGTTAGATATCCTTATGTAGGAAGGCTGTTGCAGTCCATTATCTAGAATGGAAATAAAGATCTGAAACCACTGGAATCTTCTGTCGCCACAAATATCTATTACTTTAACCATGTTTATGTTTGTAACTTGTAATACAAGGACTGTTTCAACATAAGCTATAGGAAGTGGATTCAGAACAATGCAATTCATAATTGGAACCAAACTTTTCACCTTCATGGCTTCAGTGTGTCAGACAAGTTAAACTCCCTTAATCTTTATGGCAAGTCACTCAGTGATGTTTCTCCATTAAAAGCTTTGAACGACCTTAGTTTGTCAGAACTCTGAAATGAGTTTTAGCTGAAAGTTCCACAATAAGTTATAATCCTATCAACAAGAGAGCTCTTGAACATCCATTTTATCATCACTGAATTGTCACTGAACTGAGAAGGATTTTGATGTCAGATTTTTGCGGTCTCATGGCCATTTCATTCCAGACCAATTGGATTAATACTGTGTGTGGTCACTGTGCTGAGGAGCAACTAATCTTGCTCACCAGAAAAGTGGGGTGAAAGGGAGAGAAATGTCAAAATAAATATAAAACTGAGAGATATTAATGATAAGCAATTGTTTTGCTGTGCCCTTTATTGCTTCAGCCTAGAGCCACAGTACTGCAATAGTGCATAACAAGTGATGAATATAGAATATGCTAAAGAGGGCACCTATTAATTTGTAAGATCACTTAAGAGTGCTCTTTACAAAACCTTCCTGTGCTAGTGGGAATGTGAAACTCAATGGTACCCAACTGAAATTCCCTGAGTACTTTCATGTTCAAGGCCAGGTTAAATGGGGCTTGGAGCAACCTGGTCTAGTGCAAGGTGTCCCTGCCCATGGGTTGGAACTGAATGATCTTAAGGTCCTTTCTAGCCCAAACCATTCTATGATCCTATGTTCTATTGTCTGTGCCCAGAACATCTGCCTTCTTGGCAGAGCTGGATGTCCCAATAGTTTATCCTAATCTGTACTTGCAAATTAAGCATCCTAAATCTGAACAAAATTTTCTTCAAAAACAGAGGTGGAAAGGGTGCTGCCACCCAATCCGAAAGGTTGATACCTGAATGGGTTCACTGGCTTATTCAGACCACAGCAATTAGATCCTGCACCTTTTGTTTTCCAGAAGGCTGCCCGACCAAGAGGCTGTAGGGAGGACTTGTCTCAAACCTTCCACAACTGTCTGGGGAGAGCTGGATATACAGTACCTCATACAGGAGATAGTGCATGGTTTTGGGGGCCAGAAAGAAAGAACTAATTGGATCATAATTCTCTAAGTTGCTGATTAGGACTCCTCTCCCCTTCAGCAAGCTAAAAAACCAAGTCTTCTGTCTCCAGATGTACTCATCTATACCTATATGAAGTTGAAATGAACTCTTACTTTGTTTTAGATGTCTGACTTAGGGAGTCACCTGAGATCTCAAGAGTGATCAGGTATAAAACATAGCCATTCTTCATCATTCCTTTAGGTGGCTATCATCTTTGTTCAGCCTGTGGTACAATGGGACTGTCCCCCTATAGTGCCCAGAGCATTCAGACATTTAAAGCCACAGCTTGCACAATCAGGGCAAAAGGCTTAAGAGTTTGGTGTGGCAGTACTAGAAGATGCCATTCCTCAGTCTGTTTCTAGAGCAACCTTTATTCAATGATGCAAATGGCTTCAGTTCACTATGGTATCAGTTTAGCAGTGTCTAATCCTGCCTAATCTGTAATCATGTCAGTATTTACTTTGATATCCAAGGGGCTAACCCCTTCTACTATTTTTTCTTGTGGTTGGTGTCACGTTTCTTTCCATGCACAAGCAATTTTGCTTTTAGGAGCTATAAGGACAGTCACACAGATTTTTTCCTGCCTTGATCCAATACAGAAGAAATGATGTTCATATCCTATGAGAAGAAGGTTGTTCAGAAATCGCCATGTTGCTAGGCTAATGGTAGAAGGCATAGCATGTGGGATGCTAAATCCCAGCTTTAAGAAGACACATACTAGAAAGCTTCCCAGTTGTTCTTAGCATGTACATTTGAAACTGATTTTAGCTCTGAAGGGTCCCTACAAAGTCTTGATGCTGTGAACTCCTGCCTTCCAGAGGAAGGTCCTTTTCATCTAGCTGCAAATTAAATACTAATTTCTTTTGGTTTTCTATTGATGTCTCCATTTTAATTGGGTAGTTTGAAGTGCTCATTGTTGAGGGGGGCTGCTACGTTGTATTACTATCTTTCTGAGCAGGATATCATTTCAAGTAATTAATCTGGATAGTGTGGAAATTGTTGAAATGAATGAAGAATCTTAGGTATTTTCCATGGAGTTCATGGTATTAGAAATTACTTATGTGCTATATGAGTTTTGCATGTATGAGCTGAATCTGACAACCACAAGATGTAGAATTTTATTTCTAAACCATTGTGTGACATTTTTGTGGAGTCAGTATATATAGTTTCCTAAAACATTGCCTGGGCTATTGGGTTAGCAGGAGTTTTTAGCACTTCATTGTATATTGTGTTGAAATTCTATATCTAGGACGTGCATTGAAACCAAAGGATGTTCCTCTTTTTATGCAGCAGCTTCGAAATGTCCTGAGGCTATAACTGACTGGCACACAGAGAGATTAGATAACCATTGCATAATAGGAATGCCTGGAAAACAGTAGAGCTGCATATATCCCTTTAAACATGTGATTTGAAAGATGTGACTCGAATGAAAAAAGGCTTTGCGGTCAGGTATATATTGAATTAAGTTATACACTGAAACTGTGTTGTGGCATTGCTGAAGTGAGAGCAATAGGCTGTAATATGGCAAAAGTTAATTTTTCTCTGGAACATGTGAGGCATGCCATTACAGTAACTCCTCTGGGAGTACTTTAGATTGAAGGTGGAAAGGTCTGTGATTACATTCCAGGTTCATGCCACGATTCATCTTACTTCAGGAGTTTTGTAGCAATGAACTGTGACCAGAGAGAATGGGAGGAAGGAAAAATACCTTGTCTGTAGTGCAAAGAGCAGAAATGTGCACTTGTACAGTTTCTAATTGTATGTCAGTTGGAGCTTATGTATCCACATTTGGAGTGGCTTCAGATTATGAACTGAAAATATGTGTCTGGAAACACGTGGTTGTCATCTGGTGAAGATCTTCCAGATCTGCTGGAAGCCTGGGAGTGTGGAGTATCTCCACAGTGTCAAGTGGTACAAGTTCTTATCAGGTAGGTCCCACTGGCTGTTGTATAGGGAGATATGCTGAAGATTGCTCACTGGGCATGTGCTAAGAAGTTCCACTGTGCCTTTGTCTGAGTTGGATGTTGTATGAAGTGTCAACTTAACATACATCCATTCTACAGATTATCAGTTTTGGGCCACTCACTACAAGATGACGTGCTGGAGCACATCCAAAGAGCAACAAAACTGACGCAAGCTCTAGAGAACAAGTCTTATGAGTAGCAGCTGAGGGAACTGGGGTTTTTTAGCCTGGAGAAGAGAAGGCTCAAGGGGGACCTTCTCACTCTCTACAACTGCCTGACAGGAGGTTGTAGTGAGGTGGGTGTTGGTCTCTTCTCCCAACTAATAAGTGTCAGGACAAGAGGAGTTGGCCTCAAGTTGCACAGGAGAGGTTTAGATTGCATATTAGGGATAATTTCTTTCCAGAAAGGATGCTCAGGCATTGGAACAGGCTGCCCAATGTAGCGGTGGAGTCGCTGCCCCTGGAGGTATTTAAAAGACTTATAGACTGGTGCTTAGGGCCATGGTTTAGTGGTGGACCTGGCAGTATGAGTTTATGGATAGACCTGATGATCCTAAAGGTCTTTTCCAACCTAAATGATTCAATGATTCTGTCTGCTCAAGTGCAGTGTGTCTGATCCATCTGAGAGATACTGGATTTACAGAGCATGCTTTACAAGCTGCATTGTGTCCTTAGTACTTGTGTCTGGGAAACATGACAAATCCTTTTTCCACAGCAGTTCTATTTGTATGCTTTCTGTACCTGAAACTCCAGCTTCTCTGCAGTACACATTGAGGCATTTCACAATGCGTAAGAGATTACAAGTAGACATAACTGAAACTGTCCTGAAGACTTCAAATGAACGAACACAGTACATAATTTGTTCCTTCATTTCTGAAGAGCTGTTTGCCATGCTGTTTCTTTCTTTCCACAAACTTATTTTGTCATCTTCTCTGGTTTCATTCCCATCCCATTCCACTTTGCACCAGTGCATGCAACAAAGGAATAGTAAGACAACCAGACAGCTACTAGCAGGGCCTCTTCACTCCTGCTGCTCAAGTGTTGCAACAGCCAGTCATTTAGAATCACAGAATCCCAGACTGGTTTGGGTTGGAAAAGACCTTAAGAGCATCCAGTTCCAACCCCCTGACATGGGCAGAGATACCTCACACTAGGCCGTGTAGTCTAAGGCTCTGTCCAACCTGGCCTTGAGCACTGCCAGGGATGGAGCATTCACCACTTCTCTGGGCAACCTGTTTCACTGCATTCCTGTAAGTACTGTGCTGCACTATAAGCCTGACTGCTGTCTGTGCTTCATCTCTTTAGCTCCTAATTCAGTCTCCTGCCTCTTTATAAAACAAAACCAGAAACACCACCCCCACCCCTCCTCACTGGGCTGTGGACATCAGTTATGGTGAAAGAAGGGGAAGATAGTGAGATATCTTTTTAGCTTGGGGTCAGCGTAGATAAGAGTATCTTCTGGCAGCCATAAGACTGGTCTCATTCTCTTTTTTAGGAAGCAGAGCACAGGTGTTAGAAATCACTGGGAAATCAATGCAAAGTTCTTGGTGGGAGGTGCGGTCTTGAATACCTGCTGGTGTCTCAAGAACATCAGAAAGCTGTCATTGCAGTCATTTAAAAAGCTTCTGCTCTGCACAAAGCCAGAAAGCTGCAGTGAGAAGAGACCTGATTCCCCAGAGCACTTTCTAACAAAACCAAAGCAGGCAAAGTCTTTTCTACATTTTGCTACTTGTATTTTAAAGACCTTTTATATTGACTTCAAAGGAAAAATATGCTATGAAACACTTTTTCCACATATTTATAAACAGCAAATTGTCGCTTGATTCTTAACTAAGATAAACAAGGCCACGGAATGCATAGCTCAGACCTGTTAAAACCACACTGCCTTTAAATCAGCAGAAACATTTCACACTGCATCTTCCAGACAATTTTGCTGGAATTCCATCTGGCAATGAGACCAGTCTTGGAAGCAGTAACCCTACCTAGCTTTAAACTCTTCTGTGTCAGAGCTGGCCTTATGTTCACAATACAGCTAAATAATGAACAGCACCAATTGAGTGACCTTTATTGAGTAAACAATTTCTTGCAGTCTCTGGTGAAGCCTTTCCATTGACATGACTTCAGGTTGCGTGACATGTTAGGATAAACGTTACTGATATCTAACAATAAAGGAAACATTCAACATATTACTTGATTTCCCCATCCTCCCTGATGCCTGTCACTTCATTCTCATGCTCCTGCTAAAGAAAAGCTAAAGGCTACTTGAAACACTCAGAGTTTTCCATGAAAATTAATCCATCTGGAATTCTTCCTGCTGCACTTACGTTGTTGTGGTGGGTTGAACCTGGCTGGACACCAGGTGCCCACCAAAGCTGCTCAATTGCTCCCCCTCCTCAACTGGACATGGGAGAGAACATACAACAGAAGGCTGGAGTGTTGAAATAAGGACAGGGAGAGATCACTCACTAGTGACTGTCACAGGCAAAATAGGCTCGACTTGGGGAAATCACTTTATTACCAATCAAATCAGAGGAGGATTAGAAGAAATAAACTCGTCTTAAAAACACCTTCCCCCCACTTGTCCCTGATGCTTCTTCCTTGCCAGGGAGGATTCCTCACACTCTTCTGCTCCAGTGTGGGGTCCCTCCCATGAGGGACAGTTCTCCATTAACTTCTCCAGTCTGAGTCCTTCCCAGTGGCTGTAAATCTTCACGGGCTGCTCCAGCGTGGGTCCCTTCCATGGGGTGCATCCTTCAGGAACAGACTGCTCCAGTGCGGGTCCCTTCCATGGGGTGCGTCCTTCAGGAACAGACTGCTCCAGTGTGGGTCCTTCCATAGGGTGCATCCTTCAGGAACAGACTGCTCCAGTGTGGGTCCCTTCCATGGGGTGCGTCCTTCAGGAACAGACTGCTCCAGTGTGGGTCCCTTCCATGGGGTGCATCCTTCAGGAACAGACTGCTCCAGTGTGGGTCCCTTCCATGGGGTGCATCCTTCAGGAACAGACTGCTCCAGTGCGGGTCCCTTCCATAGGGTGCATCCTTCAGGAACAGACTGTTCCAATGTGGGTCCCTTCCATGGGGTGCATCCTTCAGGAACAGACTGCTCCAGTGTGGATCCTTCCATGGGTGCATCCTTCAGGAACAGACTGCTCCAGTGTGGGTCCTTCCATGGGGTGCGTCCTTCAGGAACAGACTGCTCCAGTGTGGGTCCCTTCCATGGGGTGCGTCCTTCAGGAACAGACTGCTCCAGTGCGGGTCCTTCCATGGGGTGCGTCCTTCAGGAACAGACTGCTCCAGTGCGGGTCCCTTCCATGGGGTGCATCCTTCAGGAACAGACTGCTCCAGTGCGGGTCCCTTCCATGGGGTGCATCCTTCAGGAACAGACTGCTCCAGTGTGGGTCCTTCCATGGGGTGCATCCTTCAGGAACAGACTGCTCCAGTGCGGGTCCCTTCCATGGGGTGCGTCCTTCAGGAACGAACCGCTCCAGTGCGGGTCCCTTCCATGGGGTGCATCCTTCAAGAACAGACTGCTCCAGTGCGGGTCCCTTCCATAGGGTGCATCCTTCAGGAACAGACTGTTCCAATGTGGGTCCCTTCCATGGGTGCATCCTTCAGGAACAGACTGCTCCAGTGTGGATCCTTCCATGGGTGCATCCTTCAGGAACAGACTGCTCCAGTGTGGGTCCCCATGGGGTCACAGCTCCTGCACTTTCAGAAGGGTGTGAAAGCAGAATATCAGCCTAAGAAGGCAGCTAACAGACACATGAGGAGAGCACAGATGGGATGCAGCGCTTGAAGCCCACAGGGAATGAGCAGCAGAACTGAGCCTGCATTTTCTTCCATGATGGTTGGGTAGAGGCTGTGCTTGGTAGCAGGGTCTGATTTTGTATTTCAGTGCAGTCCTGTGAATTTTTATGACGTTCAAGGAGCTACCTATTGAGTTACTCACACCTTGGGGAAATTTTCACATGCTAAATGTTTGAGTATCTTGCTTTCTTATAGCATGTTTCTACTTCCATTGTGGGAGAAGAATTGGAGTCTTCTTTTGTCAGTTATTTAAAGCAAACTGGTGAAAAACGGGTATAGAAAGCAATCAGGTCTGTGCTAAAAGTTCCCCTCTCCAATTCTATGTTAATAAATGGGGAATATTCTTGTATCCATGGCAAATTCAACAGAGGAAGTAATTGGCCCTTGTGTGTGGCACATAAATTATTTCTTTGTCAACTTGAAATGTAAGTTTATCAGGTAAAGGTAACTGGTTTAGACATGTTCATGCTTCTGGTACCAGTCTGGCTGTTTAACCCCTTCCATAGGTCTGTTCTTCATGAGCTGTTACATGCATAATTTATGATTTAGTTTTTCAAAGCAGAAAATTCTGCACATTGGGCTCCATCTATCTTCCTTTTAAGCTTTGCTGCAGAAAACTTAAGGATAGAGAGAATCAGACTGTGTTAATGGATAAACCTGCACATAGCGAGTGACTGAAAAAGCACTATACATCCCTGCAAACCAGCACTGTCACTTCACAGGTTTCCAGATGTGTGGAAAGGATGTGGAATGGTTTGTTTGATTTTTCTAGCAAGTGATGCGTGTATATTTGGTTACCAGAGACATGTAACATTCATCTAAAATAAGCTGTGCAAGACTCAGTCTATTTGGCAGGATGCTTGTCAGGTGGCTGGATGACCTGCCAGAGCTCTGGAACAGCTGAGGTGTTACAGGAGGACAAAAGGATGGTAAGATGAGGAGGCTGTAGGGGAGCAAAGGTGGAAGAAGGAACCTGCCCTGGGGCACCACATTTGGATGTAAGGGAGGAGGTGAGAAGTGGATATTAGCAGAGCTCCTCACAGCTACACTTCCATATGGTTAAGCATCTGTGTGCTTGCTCCTCTCAAAAACACATTTTCCTATTAGAGCTTGGAGCGGATTTATTCAGAGCTGCGCTCCAGGCCATAGCATAATGAAGCAAAGCCTTGCTTTGTACTTATGCTGTGATGTTTCAATTAAACACCAGGTAAAATATTTAAAAAGCTTCTGGGTGACTTAGAATTCTAATTTACTTGCTCATCAGATTTCTTAGAGCAATGTTGAATTGGTCTTAAACTCTATTTGAGCCAGTGGGAAAATGAGGCCTAAATACCTGTACCTGGTGTGTATCCATGTTTCTTTATTTTAAAGAATCCTTGTGTTTGTTAGGAAAGGTAGCAAATGAGAATTACTGTTGTTATGCTCTATCTTTAGATCACTCAAGCTGGCTTATGAAGCTGAATAGCAAGCAGTAGTATTGGCAGAAAAGAGTAGGAAATGAACTAAAAGTGTAAAGGAGAAACCAAAGGGGAAAGAGATTGAAAGCCCTGAAGATGTCTTCTTAATACATGATTCTTTCCTAGGCTCATAACACCACCACTGAGCAGACTGTTTTATTGTTGTATCTTCAAAGCCTACATGGTAATTCACACTACAGAGACTGCAGAACCTTACCTTGTAAATCTTCACTTATCTCTGCTGTAAATACTGTGTTTGCTTTCGATGAAAGAAATACTTTTGGTGTGTGTGCTACTTGCTTTTCTTTCGTTCTTTCTCTTCAGGCACTCTTGCTTTACTTTGCTATAATGCTTTAGCTAAGCATTTAAAAATAATTCGTATTGAGTAGATTTGAAACTGAAACATGGAATAAATTTGGAAGGGTTTAGGAGGATGATGACATTTTAAAAGCAGATAAGAGCTGTTTGCTGACACATGTCATTACTAGGTGACAGAATGTATTGGTTAACAAAGTCATAAAGAATTATGAGCTTATATTATATTTGGATTTAAGCTGCTCTTCTGGGCTTTTGGTCCTGAGGTAAAATATATTTGCTTTGGATATAGTTTCAATCGCTCTTGTTTTTGTCTATTTAGATAGAGATATAAGGCAGAAGTTCTTTCCCTGTGAGGGTCCTGAGGCGCTGGCACAGATTGCTCAGAGAAGTGGTGAATGCTTCATCCCTGGCAGTGGTCAAGGCCAGATTGGACAGGGTTTAGAGCAACCTGGTCTAGTGGTCTAGTTCCTGCCTGTGGCAGGGGATTGAAACTGGATGATCTTAAGGTCCTTTCCAACCCAACCCATTCTATGATTTTATGAGCCTATGGTTCTGTGATTTGTACCTAGTACAAACATTACTGAAGCATCTGTGTACACATCACTCATCCATGTCTTTTCTGCAAGGCTGGTACAGCTAGCACTGCTAGCAATCCACAGCCTTCATTCTCTAGGCCTTCCTGTCTTTATACAGGAGTAATTCCTGCAGATCAGACCTAGCCCGAAATCTGTGAGGAGAGAACAGTACCAGAAATGACATTTCACCTTGGAATGTGGCTGTGACAGGAAAGCACTGTCTACTGTTTATGTTTCCACTTTTGCAAAGGAAAAGCACAGTCTGGCTGTAAATACCTCTTCTACATATTGTGGGGGAGGGATGAAAATGAAAGTATAGTATCACACATGGCACCACTTTCATCACATTTCAAGATTCTTTAGGAAACCACATACTTCTATTTATCCACTTCTTTCAAGAAAAACATGCTTGAATGAAGATAAAAAGCAGAGCTGAATGTCCCTTTTGCTCAATCAGATTTTACTCAAAACCCTCGTTTGTGGGACAGTGTTGTACTGCATCAGTGTACTGCATCACCTTGTTGTACTCCATCAGTGTACTGTACCCCTTTCTAAACCCACTATTCATGTAGCTATATAGATTGTAGCCAAAAGAAGCTGAATCTCAAAGAAGTGATTCCTAAATGTTCCACTAAGATATGTACTCACTTTGCAAAGCACTGTGCTTTCGTAACAAAGCAGATTAAAAAATAAAAGCTGCCTGTCAAGAACTCTAGAACTTTTTGCAAAAATACCAAGAAACACTGGAAATATCACTGAATGTAGTAAAAGGCATAAAAAACCAGAGAGAACTGCTTTTCTTTGAAAAGAGAAGTAAGGAATTCTGTCCTCTTCAAAAAGAAAAGGTGGGATTATTTCAGTTACAAGTTCACATCATAAATTTTCCAGAGAAAGTGTAATCCTCTGTTAATGCAGCTTCTTTAACTTGACAGTACAAGGTTTGGTTTGAACCCAGAAGCCTCTTCTGGAGTTTTAATATCTCCCTGAACAAGCTCAGAATAAAAAGGGAAGTTCTTCAGAGGAGACATCTCACCAGTTATTTTAAGCCTTCCAAAAGGAGCTTCTGCAAGTTTCATACCTCAGGTTTTTTGTATTTGAAAAAGCCCAGACTTGTGAGCATATCTTTTTGGAGAACAAGTCTGGTGAGGAATGGCTGAGGGAGCTGGGGGGTTCAGTCTGGAGAAGAGAAGGCTCAGGGGGGACCTGATCGCTCCCTACAACTGCCTGAGAGGAGGTTGTAGTGAGGTGGGGTCGGTCTCTGCTCCCAAGGAACAAGGGACAGGACAAGAGGAAACGGCCTCAAGCTGCACTAGGGCAGGTTTAGATGGAGCTGAGGAACAATTCCTTCCCCAGAGGGTGCTCAGGCATTGGAACAGGCTGCCCAGGGCAGGGCTGCAGTCACCGTCCCTGCAAGTGTTCTCACAGCGTGGAGACGAGGCCTCAGTGCCATGGGTTAGTGGTGGCCTTGGCAGTGCTGGGGAACGGTTGGACTGGGTGAGCTTGAAGGGCTTTTCCAACCTGGTTGAGTCTGTGATTCTTTTTCCTTACCTTGGGCATATATGCTTCTAAGTCTCTTTTAGAGTTACTAATGATAAACTTGGACCCTATTACGACAAGCAGGAATGTATATAACTCAGAACCGTGTTTCCTGGGATGGCAAATTTTGCGTTACTCAAAATCTTCAATCAGCAGTAGAATTTTTTTAATCACTTCATTTCCTTCAATCACAAATTTGGGACTAGATTCAAGGACTGCTGTATAATACCTTGGAGAATTTGATTTCCATTTACAAGACTGTAAATTCTTTTCAGGTCTTAAAATGTTTCATTGTTCTCTGCATGGACACTGGATCTTGATAAAGAAAGAAGGGGATTGGGGAGGTGATGTGGGTAGAATTTAGAAACCGCTAAATGAAGGCAGAAGACAGAGTGGCATGAAAGGAGAAAAGTGTAAAATAAATGAGATAGAGGACAGAGAGGAGCATGCAGTTTCAGAAAACAGGAAGAATGTATCTGACAGACCAAAAAAGCAAGTGCAAGGGGCAGAGCTGATTGATTGGAGAACAATTTGCTGCATGGCACATTTTCATCAGAACCCAGCTTTGCACTTAGGCGGCCAAGCCCTCAAGGTACTCTGGCTCCATCCAGTAAAGCTGGACTGGTGCTGTCTTTCTTTTGCCTGGTTCTGATTGGGAGACAGGAAAACGAAGACATTTCTGAGGGCAGACAGGCTATGAAATGTGTTTTGAATAATGCAGCTACTTCTACAATGCAAAATAAAACTTATCAGCTTAGTTACTATGCCATGTAGCTAGAGATAGATCTTGCCATTAGGTAACACAACAGCTGTATATTTGCTGTGATTTATTTTGTTGCTTCTGGTAGCAAACACTGCTACATCATAGTGCCAGATTGATGTCTATAAAGGGATTTCTAGCTCACAGAAAATGTCATTATTCCACTGACTTAACTGCTATGTCGCAGTTTTAGTTGGGGGTTTGGCCAAAGTGATAGATGGTGCCAGGAAGAGGAACAGGAGTGTGGAGAAAAAGAAGAGTGATGAGTGGTCTTGTTTTTACAAAACATCCACTGATTTCAAAAGTTATTAAATGATAGATGCATGCTCCCATCTTATTGAGTAGCTCATTTACTTCTGTGTGCCTGATCAGAGAGTCCTGCACAGTTAACGTATGTTTCCATAACTTAATCTTACTGAAGGAAATCCTTTCAAATGCTTTTTTGTTTTATGTCAAGCAATGATTATAGTTGTCCATTGACTCAGAGAAACAATCTGCTGGCTTGTTTTGTAGTATTAATAACTTCAAAGTGACAACAACATAGTTCCATTGCTAAGTTTCCCATCCTAATTTAATAGAGATATAGTATTTGAACTTCTGGGTTTGGATCCATATCAACTCCTGTTTTTTCCTAAAGTTTCCAGAAAAATGGTATCTGGAGTTTCTGTAATTTCTGACTAGTATCAAAAGTCTATTTGATAATTTAGGTAGCAATTGGTTATGAATTTCTACAGACATTTCTGAGTTTTGAATCAAATCCACTTGAGATGGCACCTATGAACAATCACTGATTGTAGGAGAAATACTGAGCTGCAGTTCATAGACTCATAGAACTAACCAGGTTGGGAAAGCCCTTTAAGCTCACCCAGTCCAAACATCCCCCAGCACTGCCAAGGCCACTGCTGCCCCGTGGCACTGAGGCCTCGTCTCCACGCTGTGGTACTTGCAGGTACGGTGACTGCAGCCCTGCCCTGGGCAGCCTGTTCCAATGCCTGAGCACCCTCTGGGGAAGGAATTGTTCCTCGGCTCCAGTCTAAACCTCCCCTGGCGCAGCTACAAGTTACATCAAAACTGAAATGAATACCCAAAGTTGAACACAGCTAAAAAAAATTGGAAAATAAAAGAAAGAAAAGCCATCATACTGTAGGTAAACCAGCCCATGAACAACTCTTTCTTCTTTCAAGCCTTTAAGTGCATGTGGGCTTTGAGCCTGGTCTAGTGAATGGTTTCCCTGCCCATGGCAGGGGGTTGGAACTGGAGGAGCTTTAAGGTCCCTTCCAACCCAAACCATTCTATGATTCTGGGTGTCTAAGAAGGGAGTTTCTCGTGTGTATGCCTGTCCTGCTGATTTCTAGGGTGCCAAGGTCTTCAGGCCAGGTAAGGATACAGACCATCATTTTGACCCAAGGAAGGACAAGTCAGCAGCCCTACTCTACAGTAGTTTGTAATAATATCCACTAGTAAGAAAACAGCTTAACTTAACTGCATAGGCTTATTGACGCCAAATAAATGGGTTAATAGACTGGTTAAGAGGAATGGCTCAAAGTCCCCAGATTGCTTGAATACCAAGAGCTTTTTTCATTGATGAAGCAGATAAAATTGAAGTTTCCTGACTTGTGCTGACATTAAAAATGAATGATAGCTCTACAGAGCAAAGTGCCAGCATGAGAAAAAATTACGTATCATGTATTGGGCAGCTTTTTTTCTTTTCAAATTTAAGATTAATTGTGTTTGACCACAGTCAAGGACAGTGTGATTTTCAAACCTTACAGGTATTACTTGCAGCAGTGTTGGCAAGTACTTCCATAGATTCTGGTTTGTATTTCTAGTTACCATATTAGAGTTTTGATAGTTGCATTTTTCCTCTACTGGTGTTACCCTTTTTGAAAGCTGCTTCCCCCATCATCTGTATGAAACAAAAGCAGTTTCTGCTGCTGATTGTCAAGGTTCTTTATTCCTGTATTTTTTAACTGCATGGAAATAATTCAGCCACATACAGCAAGCTTTTGGCTTTCCAGTGAAAAGTCACTCCATCAAGACATTTAATAGCAAGTATTTAACAGGAGATATAGAGGCACTGTTATACTTAAGGCTTATACAGGTACCTAACTTCCCAGGGGACAGGAATAGTTGAAGTAGAGAGTATTTATCTGTAGTGTGTAAAACAAAATACATGCATACAACCTTTGGAGGAAAAAGGTCTCATTTTACTTTGATTTTTAATGCCAATAAAGAAGAACCCAGCCTCTTGTTTTAGGCGTCATCTCCTGTAAATGGCATACAGCCATGGCTAAAGAGAAATTAAGAGCGGATTTGTTTGAAGACAGAAACAAATTCTGAATCCCTTCTCTATGAACTGTTCTTTAGCCCTCTGTACTTTCTAAGGTGCAATGATCTTTGCTGCTGCTGTCTTCGAATGGAGAAGTGAACTTTTGAGGGGCACACAGAGTATGTGATTTGTAGAGCTGTTATCAGAAGGCTTGCAGAGTATGTTCACACCTCGTTTACAATGAGACAGCTTCCCTCTGAGTACTTCCCTATTGAAGTTGCAGTGTTGTGTAGTGAGAAAGATGTGAATGCCAGATAGTGTTTACTGAAAGAAAAATGCTTATGCTTTCCATCATGCTGAATAGCTTTTTGCTCATTTCTGAATTATTCTTCTGCATGTCCTGAAGCCCTGTGCTTAGCTGTGATCACTGTGATATTTCTCCACACTGTATTTTATTGGAAATAAACCATCTAATTTAATACTTTAAATAATGTAGCTTGGAGGCTGTGTCAATGCTGGTATAAATTAGATGGACTGGGAGCAGCCATTTCATTGCAGTGCCTTCAGTCTTCTTAAACATAGTTTGACCTAAGGGGAGAGCTACAATTTAACAGTCACACACTTACAGCATAGGAAAGAGAAACAAAACCCTTTTCAGTGCCTTTTCAGTGCAGAGCAGTTCGTGCAAAGTTTGTTCAGCATCCCTGTGGAATTACAACTGTGAGGCCTTGACCTTCTTCCTAAATATGGTAGCTCAGATCTCTGCATCCATGAAGAATCCTTTTTAGGTCATTGGTGTACACCTGAGTGCCTTTCTGTTTATCATCGGGCTAGTTGTTTTGAAAGATCACAAGAATTTAACTGAATTAAATCAGTCTTTATATACTTCACAAAGACAGTGCAGGTTAAAGAAAAGGTTGCTATCACTAAATAAGATCAGTGTGAAGCTGAATTTTTAATCTTGGTTCAAGCAATGATGAAGTGAAAACAGTGCCATCCTTGATTTCAGGTTCACCATTCATATGTTGCTGTTTCTGCCTGCAGAGAGAAAGAGGGAAGTGATCATACTTGCAATATTCTTTCTTCATCAGGATAAGCAGGCAATTGTACCTGCGGGCAGATGACATCTACTAGCTTGTATCTAAGAGCGAACTGGTACCCCTGCTCCTTGACGAAACACAGAATGAGCTCTTTGCAAGGTCCCTAAAAAAATGGTTTATTTTGGCTTTACTGTGTTCTGGTGGTTCAGCCACATACATCTCTTGTCCATCTACACTTGTCTTTATGTTTTTACAAAGAGAGGCTTCAAATAGCATAAGTAATGTGCATTCAGAAGTAAGCTACAGTACCTCAGCATAAAGGAACATTGAATTACCTTTGTTTAAAACCATAGCTTGTACAGAAGAGTATAATTATTTGCAGAGGGGATATGGAGAGTCAGCAGCTTCCTATTTGCAAAGGAGCATTTTAGAAATAGATGGCCTTAGTTGTGTAACATTAAGCACTAAGCAAAGAAACTATAGATTTTCAGCTCCAGACCCTCAGACATAAAAATACATTTGAGAAGCTAGGCTGCAGTAGTGAGAGTGTTGTTATGCTATGGCACCCATTTTGTTAGGTACTGTGCAAACAAAAAAGAAGAAATGTATTTTTATCTAGTAGATTAAGTAATAGTTACAAGTCAGTGTATTATAAAATGGGTCTAAATGAAGTCCAGAAAGGGAGGACATGGAATCAGTAGGCTGGTTTCAGTCAGTTTGATGCCCCTGTGTTAGCACAGCATCAGTTCTGTGGAGGATGCCTAAGCAAAGACAAATGTGAGAACAATGAGGCAGCTATGGAGATGTTGATGTTAACAGATGTCCAAAGTATCAGGGACAGCAGGGAAGGAAGCACAAATTATTTTGGTGTTTGCTTGCTCGTCTGTTCATTTAGTAAGCCTAAAATGAGTTCAACATTGGCAGATCACTATCTTAGTAAGAACTGTTTGATAGGGGAGAGGTACACATGCATGTTCTGGAAATATGTATCAGTCTTTTCTGACTTCTTTTGCAATAAAAGAGGAGATCCAGTGTAAGGATGCAAAGAGGCAGCTCTTGTAAATGAACTTGGAAAATGGCTCTTTCATCAGCTTTCTGGATATGTACGAGCAGAGACAGGTTGCACTGATCAGGACCAACGAAAGGGAGGTTACAGTATTGAGTAACAGGTAATGAGATCCGGATCCTATGGTTAGACAGCATGTACAGAATGTTGGAGGTGGAGTGGAGCTTTCTAACTTGATTGAAACTTACATGTAATGTGGGTGTGAGGATTTTAGAGGGAAGTCTGACTCAAAAGTAGTGATCAGCTGCTGTATGTGAATACTGATGAGAGACATTTAGTGACTGGTAAAGGAAATGCAAGGGAGAGCTCAAAAGAAAATGTACGAGTGTTAGTTTTAGCCCTGTTGATGAGTGGATGTCTGTGAGATAGAAGGAGGCAGTTGAATCATCCAGTTTTGCTAGTGTTAGTGACTATTACGGGTGACTGTATGGTTGTCCAGTGTATTCTTAAACAGTCTCCAATGCTGGAGCTTCTGCAACTTATCTACTTGGTCTTTTTTATTGATTCACTACCTTTGCTACTAAAATGTTGTTCCTAATGCCTAACCTGAATTGGTTTTACTGCAGGTTGAATGTTCCCTTCAACCCTTTCTTTAAAGACTGATGCCGTATTAGCCACATTCCATTCTTCTCATGCAAAAATGATACAGTCACTTCGTTCAGCCCCCAGTGGAGCTAAGAATATTGGATTCTTAAGTTTATTGAGGTTCAGTGTCAGTGTATATTCAAACTTTTTCTCCATTCCCTTTTGAGGACTGAGGACACTGCCATTTCTTAGAATCAAAGAAAGAGTACAGCTTGGATAGTACTTTTGGAGGTCCCTGTGGTTCAAACCCCTGCTCAGAGTAAAACCAACTTAAATCAGGTTGCTAATGGCCTGTTCAGTTTTTAATATCTCCAAGAATGGAACTTTTGTAGCTTCTTTGAGCATCCTCTTTCAGTGTTCAACTGCCTTCCCAGAGTAATCTTTTTTTCCCTAATACCCTCCTATGAAGACCAAGATGGAACTGTAAAGTCCTTTCAAACCCAAACTGTTTCATGATTCTGTGTTTTCTAGTTCAGCCTCCTCCAGTAGCTGCTTCCTTTTATTAGAAACAAGGAGCATTTGTGCGTAGTTCTTTTTGGCCAATGCATGTCAAGAGCTGACTAGACAAATCATGTTCCTTCCCCAAGAGATATTTGGGCATCCAACATCCCTCATTCCCACCACTCATTTTGGCTTGAATTGTTTTGTGAAAGGCCTACAGAAATCTTGGTTTATCTGATTTTGCTGATTCGGTTTCATAAGTAAGCTTTCCAGAAGATATCCCCTGATTCTTTTTCCTGTTCCTTCTTAGACTTCCAGTGGGTTCATCCACATTCCAGACTTCAGAGCAAATCCTTCATGTGCAAGCCAACATCACCTTCTATCTTTTCTCTCTTCTATCTTTCTGAAACAAACTAGATTAAATGCAGGGCAACCAACTGAGTTATACCATTGGATCTCTGCTTTGCCATATATTTCCCAGCTGTGATCATATGCTAAGATCTCTATAACCTCTTGGTTTTTCCCTTAGCGTGCAGACGTCGAAGATGATCAGTGATTTGTGGCATTTCCTCCTTTTGTCCTTCTTTTGCCTTCAGCCATTTGTTCTGACAGTGTTTCTTTTGCCCATAGTGTTGGATAAGTATTAGTAAAACTGGATTACCAGACACTTTTTAAAATACCGAGTTAGGAAGCAGAGCAACACATTTCTCACAAGGTTGTGTAGAAAACAAACTGTTCCCATCCAGTGGGTTTTCTTCTGACATGACCTGTAACAACTACAGTTTGTAAGGACTCACTAAATACAACAAGTACCGAGACTGCAATACAAAGATGGATTACAAAAGAAGTTAAGTGTAAGTGCGTTGGTAGTCATGGTGAGAGTTGATATCTCATGTTCCAAAAGGGTGATCATGAAGAATACAATGCTTTCAAGCATTTATTACTCTATAAACTGCACCCAGAATTTTAAATGGAGAGCTATAATCCTGTGATATTGCAACATATAGGATGGGTAAATTGAATTTACACGTATTTATTTCCAAGCATAACATGAGCAATAAAATATACAAGTACCATGCAATATGAATTGCACAAGCATGTTTATTGCATAGTTAAGGGCAAAACATGCCAAAGGAAGCAAAATAGCGTAAGCCTTAAGATTAGAATTACATCTGTCAGCAGGGGAAGTAGTCTAAAAATGGCTGCCTTGAAAAGTATTTTTGTCCATAGATGTTTAACATGAAGGTCAATGGGGACTCAGCTTTTGTTTAGCAGTGTAAAGTGGGTATTGTTTGGCTCTGATAGGCAGGGTTCCTGTGATCAGAAGAGATGATTTTAGAAAGCCAGGATTTGAGTACTGAAGGTTAATGACCTCAGTGTATTCAATTTCGTGTATCCACAAGGCAATTAAATTGAGTCTAAGACTGGTTTTAGTAGCTGCTGGACATTTTCCATTTGAGAAAGCACTTCTAGTAATTTCAGGGCATCAGAAGCCCAAACAAAATGAAGAAATTTAACCCATTTTACCCAGTCTGAGTGTTGTCTGGGTTCATTGCTGATGAAACCATCTCACTCCTGCTTCTCCTAGTTAGGTTAGGTTTGGCTGGAGAGAAATCCCTGTGAATGCAGTGCAGGGGGTGCTGGGCTGTCTCTGCTCCCATTGAAGTCCAGTAAGAGCAGAAATATTTTAACTGCTAATCTTGATCCTTAGCAGTTAGGATTAGTCTACTTCAGGCTTTGCTCTTATCTTGAGAAAGGAATTCTGGTCAAAGTATTTAGTGAGTGTTTTTAGGCCATTCTGGTACAGGGCATCTGCTTTCTGACTCCCATTTACTTCTGCAAAGAAAGTGCTCTCCAGGCAAGTATTTGGAGTAACCTTCATCTTCTCTGAAGTTCAAAAATCATAACAGTATTAGAGATAAATAGCATCCTTGCAGCTAATGTTATTGAGGATAATATTCCATCTTCATCCAGGAACCTTGTTGCAGACTAATGATACTAATTGGCGGCTCAAGGCGACTGTCCAGTAGCAGTCAAGGATGACTCTATCCTTGTCACTCCCCTTGACCTTCACATTCTGAGTGCTTTCTTCTAATGGTCTTCTACTGAGTTTGAACATCCTGTATTCCTGTAAGGATAACTTCTATGTGTAATATATACTCACGGGTTCACACGGGAAAAGTTCTTGTAATACTTGAAACAGGAAAGAAAGTTTCTTCTTCTTTGATTGCAGAAGTGGTCTTTTTATTTCCAGCTTCTTATTTGATTTTCTTGAAAGACTTTGCTAGCTGTTCTGGAGTACTCACTGGTCTCTCTTTCAGGTACCAACACCTGTTAATCACAGATGTACGAGTCGTCTATTTCAGGTGTGAAAAGGCTGTTGTGATCTGTGTCTAGCTGCTCAGAACACACATGTTTTAAGGAGCATCACCCTCTTACAGTCAGTCTTTCAGGCTTTAACAGCTTGCTGCTGTTGTTTCGTTCCACAAGCTTAGTGATGAGTTCTGCACCAGCAATAAGTATTTTCTGAAGAATACAGTGGATTACTAGAATCAAATCCTAATATAATCCTGTATTTCCTATAAAGAAACTGTCTGCGTCTTTCAATGTCTACAACATGTTTTTTTTGACGTGTGTCACATCTCTTTTGATCCTGATTTCCCATTTATACTGTAGCTGACAGGAAATTTGTAACAGCTACAAAAACTATTCTCGTTTGTTCTGTACTTGGAATGCCACTACCTTACTTGTGCGCAGCAAATCTCCTCTTTGATATTCCCTGCATATATGTTTAGTTTCCGTATATTTATAGATACGGAGATATAGTTCAAAGGGTTTAGAGAGTCAGTAACAAGACTTGAAATTTGAGGATGTACCTCTGTTGTAAAAGTAGATTATTGACTTCTAGCAAGCAGTTACTTGTTTTCTGTCATTCCAGTGTATTTTAGGTAATAGCTAAAGGAAATACCAGGTGTGCACCACTGCTTTGATTTTGGAAGGGTTTTATATTTCAGACTCTTCTCCCCTCTGCTTTCCAGTTTGGGTGACATTTTGTCTTTGTGATCTAAGACAGTATACTGTTTTGAAAGATTGTTTCCATAAACCAGTGGTTTGGAAGGCTTCAGTCGCTCATGTAGCTATCCATCTATCGCACACGTTAATGTATTGTCACCCCTTTATGTTTCCTTTGAGCAAGTGGATGAATTGCTCTGCTTCTAGTTTCAGAGTTATGTTGGTGGAAGCCAGGAGAGCTTTCCCTGTTTCTGTAAACTGTCAGGAAATAATTTATGTGATGATTATTACAAAATGAGTCATTTGATACAAAATGCTTCACTTCATGTAAATTATTATAATTGGATGTAAGTGACAAATTGTAACCGCGTTGAACTTACGAAGTTACATTGCCACTGAAATTGGTCCCATATCCAACAGTGATCCGTAACTGCTATATGCTCAACATGGTACAGCAACAGTTCTTTGTAAGGTCAATTGTTACATGCAGCCCTCAGTTAAATTTTTGTCCTATTCAGGGCCATTTCAAAAATGGCACTGACTGCTCAGAAACAGAATCCTGTGTTCTGGTTTCTGGGAGAACTACAGGACTTATTTTAACTGTTTCACGGAATGGCAGTTTTCACTTCATTGTGTTTTGGCCATCTGCAGTTTTACAAATACAGTGTGTGAGGCTTCGTTTTTTCAGGGAGTGTGTCAGATCATCCGCTTATAACTTAATTGTGGGTACCATCAGCATCTTGCCTGCTTCACTAGTTACCAATCTGCAGCAACAATGTAAAGGGTGAATTTAGTTCTTACACTGTCCTGAAGCTCATGACAACAGTTAAAAGAAAATATTCTATTAATTACAATGAAAAAAAAACCAAGTTGTTTCATTTTTTTCTGGGTGGATGGGGTGGGCAATACCACTGTTTAGTTATCAGACTTCTTTCTTGCATGATAAAACTAATCCTCTATGTCACTTCGGTTTATAATGTATTTCAAGGCTAACTGTTTTATGCCCCTTACAATGCTGTGAGTGCAAACCCATTATTGCTCTGTTTCTGCAGCTGTGTTCAGCACCATTCTGCGTCTTGGAGAGAAGAAGATACAGAAATAATTTTGCAGACTCTTGTGGCTTTATTATTTTAACTCTTCGAGTTTTGAAACTCAACTCTCTGACAAGAGAAAAAGATGAGAAAAATTTCTTGTCTACTTTCCCATGATGAGTGCTTGAAAGTGACTTCATTAGAATCATAAAATGGTTTGGGTTGGAAAGGACCTTAAGATCATCCAGTTCCAACCCCCTGCCATGGGCAGGGATACCTCACACTGGACCATGTCACCCAAGGCTCTGTCCAACCTGGCCTTGAACACTGCTAGGTATGGGGCAGCCACAGCTTCTCTGGGCACCCTGTGCAAGTGCCTCAGCACCCTCACACTAAAGAACTTCTGCCTTATATCCAATCTAAACTTCCCCTGTTTCACTTTGAACCCATCACCCCTTGTCCTATCGCTACAGTCCCTGATGAAGAGTCCCTCTCCAGCATCCTTGTAGCCCCCTTCAGACATTGGAAGCTGCTCTGAGGTCTCCACACAGCTTCTCTTCTTCAGGCTGAACAGCCCCAATGTTCTCAGCCTGTGAAAATTAAAGTGAGAATTAAAATAGATAAATATTAGTGAGAATGAACCCCACACTTAATGTGGCTGCAGCTGAATAAACAAGCTACTCTTTCAAGCAAGGATAAACTTTGAAAGTCAGAGGAACTTTCAAGTCAATGGAGACAAATTCATTAAAGCAAATTTTGAGGAGTTGTCCTTGCCATGTGAGGTGAGAAAAATGACCATCCATATATCACAAGTGACCTTAGTAATACAGTTGTCTGGATAGGGACTCAAGTATTACATTGCAAAATTTAAGACATTAGTGTGAACTAAAACTTAAAATCAGAATTCTTAATTCATTTATTACATACTTTATAGTTGCAGTAATTGAAGTACAGCAGAAATTAAAGCCATCATTTGTCTGACAATCTTTAGATGAATCTTTGCAGTTCCCCCTGTTGATGGAGATACATCACTTCTCACAAACCGCGGGATGAAAAGTAAAGTGCTTCTTACCTTCCCCCTGGCAAAAATGAGAGTTGCAAAATTCAAACAGGGCATTCCATTCATCCTTTGCACTTCTCTTGTGTATGTAGATGTTGGACAGGACAACAACAGGTTATAGAATCGTAGAATCATAGAATAATTAGGGTTGGAAAGGACCTTAAGATCATCCAGTTCCAACCCCTCTGCCATGGGCAGGGACACTTCACACTAAACCATGTCACCCAAGGCCTCGTCCAACCTGGCCTTGAACACTGCCAGGGATGGAGCATTCACAACCTCCCTGGGCAACCCATTCCAGTGCCTCACCACCCTAACAGGAAAGAATTTCCTCCTTATATCCAATCTAATAAGGTTATGACCGTATTTTCAACAGTATTTTAGCTGTCTAGTTTTTGATTTGTGAGTTAAAAGCCTTAGTTACGTATGGATCTAAGAAGCAATTCTTTGTTTCTTGCACTGATTCAATATTAACCGTAAGATGCTGCTTTACTTGAAGGAATACTTAATGTGAGAAGGAACTGTCATGAGTAAAATTGAATGGTATAATGGAGCATTTATTGTACTGTTGGTAGATGTTGGTATTTTCAAATCAGTTGGGGCTTCCGGAATACAAATAATGGTGAATATAGAAATTCTTACTCCCACTTGCCTTTAATTGAAAAAAAAAAGAGTATTAGATTTGGATTTAGAAATGTTTCTGCAATATTTTCATGAAGTAATGACTGTTACAAAGAAAGCTGTGCTGTAGGAGATAAATCTAGTCACCATGTAATTACATCGCAATCAGATTAGCAATAAAGACTTCATTTCCATTTTTTGTAATAGAAACCCCCACAAACTATTTAGATATTTAAGAGCTCATCACTAAAATGGTCTAGATCTCACTTTAAAAATTAGAGCTTTTAGCTTCCCTCTTGCAGTTAGACTCTCTTCTTCAGTCTACTAAATCCCTGTCAGATGGGAATCTTGAAACTGTTCTGTGTTGAAACTTGCTTGAATTCCATTAAGATACATAGAGGATAATTTTCTTTTCATCCCACTGACTTGTAGCAGTAATTTTAAATTGTAATTCTGCTCTGTCTCCTAGTAGGGACATCTCTTTACTTTCTGTGAAACATTTTCCTGCGTACTTACTCTCCTTAGTCTGTATACTTAATGTTAACACAGGAAATAGTGTTCACACAGGAAATTAGTGTGTATTAGCTGTTGAATTTCAAATTCACCTGTTAGCTTCCTCAGCTAAACAAGGCTAGAGAGGAACAAAACACCCACCTTCAGGTGCATTTTAAAATTGAATTTGCAAGTCAAAAGAGTCTCCCATCTCCTTCCTGTAATTCCATGAGCTGTCACAGAAATGAAGGCAAGGAGGGATACTCTCCTTTAACCCATCTCTATGCAAATGCCATAATTATAAACGTTCTGACCATTTTCACATACATTAAACATCATATACACCCACACCATATTTATAGTGCATCTAAATCTAAATATATGCACGTATAGGCTCTTTTATATGTGCCTAAGATATTATCTATATCAAAAAGATATAACGTAAAGTTTTAACTTGTTTCCTCATGGATTTCAGGATGTTAAAATGATCCTCATTAGAATCAAATCCATTTTGATGTGCATGCATACATATCAGTTATTGAATTTTAGTTATGGTTTCATTCCAAAATTAGCTCCAGCTCTCTTTCATTCTCTCACAAAGATTGTTACATGGCTGGTCCAAACTCCTAGCAAAGTCTGGCTGTTTGAAACCCTGATAGGATCATGCATCTTCAGTCTGATCTCAGTTCTAATGTGATCTGGGTTACAATTTTTAGTAATCCAGAACAAATTCTTCTTCCAAGATTGGTCATTCAGTTGACAACAGACAAATTGTGAGAGTCTTGTAAACGTGTGGCTCTCCTGTACTCTCTTAGAATTACTATTGGAAGAATTTTGTATTTTCTAGAAGAAGCTGTGGGATTTAAGGTCTTTCTTTTGCTGGCATACTGAATTTCTAGAGCAGAAAAACACCAGTCTATGCTATGTGGACTATACACAATATGCAAGTTCTATTTCTTCCTCTTGGAACCATATGTTGATTGTTTCTGTTATCCGAACAATTGACAGTGTAGCAAGCAATGGTATATAGCACAATTGCAGTCTATTCAGTAGGTCCTGTTTGGATTTTGATCATTCAAACACACTCTCAGAAAGGACAAAAGCAAGAATAAAACTTGGTTTTTGGGGTTAGGTTTAAGGAAAGGGATGTTTCTGTCTATCTGCAACAAAGGAAGGAGAACTGGTTACTACTTGCAGCCTTCATAGCTTCTGCAGTGTGCAGTGACGGGAGGGCTCACAGAGAATAATGCTGGTGCCATGAGGTTGGGGGGGTTGGATTGCTGCTGCAGGGGACATGCAGGCATCCTGCACTGGAACAGAGTGTGCCACGTGCACTTGTGAACAACAGAAATGAAATGCAGAGGTATGTGACAGCCCTTTGAGGCTATAATGCCTTTTATTCATGCAGCACATCATTTTAATTTGTAAAACCATTGTAAGAGCAATGTCAGGAGCTGCCAAATGCAGCTATCAGTCAGAAAACAGCGCGTACTGCTTAGCTGTATTTACCTGAGGCACAATGGTAGATCACAAACATCTTGTAAAATGACCTGTGAAAGGCACGGTTGTTTGTACACTAAATTAAGATCATGGCATACAAACTGCTTTGTTTCAAAGCAATACAATGAAAGTTCTGCCTGTTTTCATGTTGTCCCTATGGATGTTGCTGCTTCTTAGCTATTTATAATTCATTTCCCTTTTGTTCAAAAGAGGAGGAATTAAAATATAAAAGGGCAGCTCAGAAAAGGAGGCTATGTTCTAAACATAGTTGTAACAGGAGGAAGCCTGGTGTATAAACTCCCCTCCAGTAATTACTTGAAAATAAATAGTGAATGCCTTAGGCAAGGAGAGATCCTGAATTCCTCCTGGAAAAGAAGGAAATGATGTTATCCTGTGGTGTTTCACTCTTCTGAAGCCTATTTAGAATTTGAAAGAGCTCCTGAAATTAAAATGCATCAGTCAGAATGCAAATGCTTCAATCCTAAACTGAACCTGAGAGCCAATACCATATTCAAAGCATCTGAAGGGCATCATATGTAACATACATAGCTCAGCAACCTTACAGTAAAGTGTGAACATGGAATGAGCTGAACACAGCAGTATGATTTTAGCTCTTAGCTGGATTCTCTTCATCCAAACAAGAAAGGGGGCAGGCTTGGGAAGAAGTTGAGATAAGCCTCTTTCCATGTATCTGTGGAAACCATGTACTTAATTGAGGAAGAGCCATCACATGTTAGATGAAGGGTATCTTCTTTTCAATAGAGCCCTTCATCCCATGGCTTCATGAGAACTCTGCTGTCTATTTGCATTGAACTTGCAGTGGTGTTAGGAAAAGTCCTGGGTGGAAGATCTGCCCTGACTGCTTTGAAAATAGCCATCATCATTGTTGCAGCTGTAACAGAGAACACGACCATCCTAAGGGCCTGGACTCATCATGACACAGTCAGTATCTTCTGCAGTCGTGGTTGTTCCCACTTATCCACTTCAAAACTGGCACTTCAAAATTGGCAGAGTATTTACTTAGCATGTGATGCACTGGAAGGAGTGATTTAGACACATGATCTGGGGCAGAGAAGCTCGTGTAAGTCTATGTAGTGCTTCTGAAAGCAACTGTACTTCAGACCAGAAGTACTCCATTGCTGTGGTCCTCTGTTCCCTTTGGGGAATATTACACTAAAAAAGTGAGGATTGAAACAACTTAATTGAGAATTTTTCAGATTTCTTCTTTGCCTGGCAAGATGAGGGACTGGTAAACACAGCACTGAAGAAAGAATGATATGGGGAAGTACCAAGGGTTGTAACATAACAGGCCTGAGCAGAAAACAAACATGTAGGAGTGGAAGGAGATGCTGGAGATGCTCTTTGTTGGTTTGGTAAGAAAGGATAAGAAGGGCAACAGGGGAATAGGGGAGCTCGTGTGTGGTCACCCAGAGCTCTGGAAAAAATGTAATTAAATGAAGCAATTAAAAAACCTTATCTAACAAGAAGTCATCTACCACTGAATATCGTCTGCTTGGTGGGCTATGAATTCAGAACCCTCAGGGCGTATAAGAAATCCAAATGATGTCCATGGTAGCTGATGTTGCATTGGGGTCTCAATGTAACTGACAGATATGTAAAATCTCCTGAAGACAGACAGCTCCCCACTGGCTCTGCATCTGAGGAAGGTTCCTGTGCAGTGCTTTAATTAAGGTTATTTATTTCTCTATTATGATGATTGCGTTTTAATCGCTCGTGAAGCACCCCAGGGGTGGAGGTACCACAGAAATATGATTTGACAGTAAATAAAGGGAAAATGTTGCAGTTTTAGAAGAGCAACCAGCAGCTATACACTTCTGATGCAATTGAAGAAGCAAAGCAGAAATGCTTCTTTAAACTCTTTCACACCTTTCAAGTAAATAATGTTATCTGACTAGTCTATTTAACAGTGACTGGCGGTGTAACTCATAGTCTTGTCCACATCTTTGCTTAACTGATACACTAGCTAACCACATGGAAGCTGTCTGATGTGCATTTCCACTTGGAGAATGTAGTGGGACCTTTTGTATAGGGTCAGGGACAAAGGTCTGCCCTGCTTGTACAGCTTTATATAAGCCTTATGCTTTCCTTTGTCGTCTGAGCAATGGTTTTGCAGCCAGGTACTCAAGTCCCCTCTTTATACTTCTGTGTATCTCTAGTCACATGCACAGATTATTGCAGGTACAGATTCTTGCTTGTGGCACAAACTTGTGTTTTCGTGCATAACAAAACAGAATCCCAGACTGGTTTGGTTTGAAAAGGACCTCAAGATCATCCAGTTCCAACCCCCTGCCATGGGCAGGGACACCTCACACTAGACCATGTCACCAAGGTCCAACCTGACCTTGAACACTGCCAGGGATGGAGCATTCACAGTTTCTCTGGGCATCCTGTGCCAGCGCCTCAGCACCCTCACAGGGAAGAACTTCTGCCTTAGATCTAACCTGGCCTTCCCCTGTTTCAGTCTGAACCCATCACCTCTTGTCCTATCGCTACAGTCCCTGATGAAGAGTCCCTCTCCAGCATCCTTGTAGCCCCCTTCAGACACTGGAAGCTGCTCTGAGGTCTCCACGCAGCTTCTCTTCTCCAGGCTGAACAGCCCCAATGTTCTCAGCCTGTCTCCATACAGGAGGTGCTCCAGCCCCTGAGCATCCTCGTGGCCTCCTCTGGACTTGCTCCAACAGCTCCAGGTCCTTCTGATGTTGAGGACACCAGAGCTGCACACAGTGCTGCAAGTGGGGTCTCAGGAGAGCAGAGCAGAGGGGCAGGATCACCTCCCTCAACCTGCTGCTCTCCCTGCTTTTGATGCAGCCCAGCACACAGGGGTTCTCTGGGCTCAAGCGCACACTGAAGCTGCTCATGTTCAGTTTCTCACCAACCAACCCCCCCAAGTCCTTCTCCTCAGGCTGCCCTGAATCTCTTCTCTGCCCAACCTGCAGCTGTGCCTGGCTTTGCCCTGACCCAGGGGCAGGACCTTGCACTTGGCTGCACTTCATGAGGTTGGCATTGCATTTAGCTAAAGTGGTGCTTTAGAGGTTGGGTGGTTGGTTGGTGGTTGTTTTCTATTAGCTATTTGTGCTATTTAATTCTTGATTCATAAAAGGTTCTTGTGCAGGGAGAGAAATAGTTTTTTTCTTTTTACTCCAGCTTTATTCTCATCACTTAATTTACAAATTTAGAAAGTGATATTTTTCAAGATATTTTGAAGCTGGGGTTTTTGGTTTGCTTCCAACATGGCAAATTGTTCCCTAAAGGAAAAGAAATAATAATAATTGAAGCATTTCTACAGCTTAAATTATTTGACATTGTATAACAATTTGAAATCCATTTGAGCTTTTCAGGTTTTAATATGCACTTTAATTAGGAAGAGATTTGGCATTTTTTTTTCACACAAAGACTTAAAAATAAAGGAATATCTCACTGGGATTATAACCAAGAAGTCTAATTCTGTCTATCTGGAGATACTTTTACTCAGCAGTCAACATAAAATCATATGTCTGATTTTCTCCATCTGATTATGTTAAGGCTTGCCACATGCATTAAGAAGCATGGCTTACTGTCCAAATTGCAGCTGGTGTTCTGAGCCTGAAGAGTACTGGTGCTTCTTATACCTGTCCAGCCACTTAGGAAGTTCATTTAAACTCTGGTTATGGTCATGAATTGGGTACTTTTGCATCATTTTGTGGTGGGATAGTTCTGTGTGGTTTCTGTATGTCTCAGTAATACTACGGTTTGATACTAATCCATAATTTGAAACTGGCTGCTTTGTCACTTACTTTTTCAGAACTAATTCCTGTATCTCAGACAATGTTAAGATTCTGCATGTGAGAATGTCCACTTGCTGCTAAAAACAGTATCACTGTTCATATGGCCACACTTTGCTGCACATATGTGAATAGCGTTCATGTACACAAATCGAAACTACATCTTCCAAAACATTCCTTAGATCTGCTCCCTCTTTATCTGCCTCCACTTTATCTGGCTGGCAACGCATCAGAAAGGATGTGCTACTGTCTGGATCTCCTCAGTCTCTAAAGAGAGTAAAAATCCAGTGGTGACAGGTGTTTTCTATGCTCTTTGTTACACCTGCATGTCAAACATCCATGTGAATGATTCTGTTGTCAAAAGTATTTACACTGATGCTCTCCCTTGGCCGCTCAGGAAATTGGTACAGAGCCAGCTCTTTACCACTGGGGATTATCTCCTATAGTTTGAGGGCTATAGGTTCAGGGTAGCAGGGACTTTTTAAGCTATTTCTGCATCACCCTGTGGTTATTCAGTCATTGAATGTTATTAATTTTCATATGAAAGCTGACAAAAATTCTTCCATCCTTCCCCCTTTGGTTTTTTTGCTCCATTTTACCTGTTTCCCTTTTTGTCTTTGTAAGCTCCATAGTTTCTTTCTGCCTCTTCCTCTGGTCTCTCTTCATCTTCCATTTCCTCCTACCTGTTCTGTTTCCATCCCAAGCCAATGCTGTCCAATGCAGTGTCTGCAGTACTCAGTCAGCTACATGGAGACGTACATGAGACAGCTTTATGCTAGCTGATTTGGGTATAGACAGTACTGTTTCTATTTTTGTCTAAAAGACCAAAGAGGTACCCAGCTCTTCACCAAGTACTGCCCATGCCATCATTTTGTGCTACTGTTGGTGTCTGAGCTAGCTCCCATGTGTGAAGGCACAGTGACTGCATTTTAGATGCACCCTGAGTGTAATGCATCAAAGGTTCAGGATATTCACTGCCTCTAGTTTTCAGCTGCTTAGTTATTTCTTACAGGAGAAAAAAGGCACCTAACTTAGTAAGGAGCTACTGGCTTTAATCAGTTACTTAGATGTCTGAAGGGGGCCTCTAAGGATGCTGAGGAGGGACTCCTCATTAGGACTTCAGTGACAGGACAAGGGGTAATGGGTTAAAACTTAAACAGGGGAAGTTTAGTTTGGATATAAGGAAGAAGTTCTTTACTGTAAGGGTGGTGAGGCGCTGGAATGGGTTGCCCAGGGAAGTTGTGAATGCTACATCCCTGGGGGTGTTCAAGTCCAGGTTGGACAGAGCCTTTGGTAACATGGTTTAGAGGTGTCCCTGCCCATGGCAGGGGATTGGAACTTGATGATCTTAAGGTCCTTTCCAACCCTAACTATTCTATGATTCTATGTTTTAGTAACTTAGACCTGTTTATTCTGCAGGAGTCTTAAATTCTGCAGGAATCATGGCATCTGCAAGGCCCTGACTGTATTCTTCTCAGCTGAGTATCTTTAAAGTGTATTCAGAAGGGTACAGATAGGGAAAATTTGAAGGGATTTGAGTTTTTTATTGATTGATAATTTATGGAAATGGTTTCTGAGCTTGAAAAAAAATGAAGTCACAAATGATGTTATAATTATCAGATATTTTATTCCTTTCCCACCATCGCCTCCCATTCAAAACAGAGCTTGATATGAAAGCATCTTTTTTGATTTATTGGTTTGTGCACCTGCATCATCAAAAGTTTCAACATCACTTTCAGAACGTTCACTGATGCGCGGTGTCTGCTACACGTGGGATGGACAGGGAGAAGGCATCGTGCTTAGCAGTGGTCAGATCTATAGCAGACTGCATTAGCTTTAATAGGAGTGGATGACATGAGTGGCAACATCAGCTAGACAACCACTTAACTCATCTGAAATAAACTAGCTCAAAGCAGTCAAGGATAGAGGTGATGCTTGATGGAATTTATGCAGTAACTTTAGGTAACGGTGGTGTGATCACAGTATCTTACTCATGACTGTACGAACAGTGCAAGATGCTCAGGGAAAAGAGCCTCAGTGTTTGGTAAGTCAGGATGTTTCCCTTCAATCCAGTATGTCATTGCCTTGCTTACCAGTAAATCTCCAACCAGCAATTGCTTAGTTACGTCAACATGCACATTCATTTCTCTTCTGGATCTTCTGTTTCTATAGGATTGGAATAGTTTAGGAACTTGGGTCAGACAGGGGATAAGGAAGCACATCAAATACATTGATTATTGAATGCCTGAGGAGACAATTGGAAATTACTTTGTGGAAGACTAGGTTTGTGTGAGCTTAAGCTCTGCAGCAGAATAACCCTGGTACCACTTGTTTGCTAGATTGCATTTGTGCCTGTCTCTGCTCTGACGGAAGTGCACTCTCTATTTTGACCTAGCCACTATCCCACTCAGGTTTTTCTGCTGCAGGGTCAGGATTTTATGCAACTGTGGTTTTGTTAATTTTTGTAATGATTTCATTATGTTGCTAGTAGTTCTATTTCATATTGGAACCCAAGTCCAGTAATGTATTAGAAACGCCATGGCAAATTACATTAACTCCCAAGTGCATTTAGCAAATGGTGGTATAGTCTTGCCTTTAATTAGAAAGACCTTGAAGGGTCAGTGCATGAGCCATGTATGCTCAAGGTGGAAATTCTTTTGAAAAAACATATTTTAACCCAGTTTAATGGCAGGTCAGCTCCGGAAGAATAGAAAAGGCGCATTCTGTATGCAGAATGAGCACAGAATATGTCTGATTCTTTGTTATCCTTCTAGGTTTTTAAAAATCCATCTACGGCCATCTACTGAGTGCTCTGGGCACTCTTGATGATGGACTAAGAATTACAATATAAGCTTTGACAAAACACTTCTTACAAACGTATCTCCATGTTCTCACAACTTCCTTAAAATCTACAGAAAGGAAGGAAGGAAAGAAATATGGGCTGGGAGCAAATTAGTCCATTTGATGTCTGGGAAGTAACTACTTCTTTCCAATTACCATGATCCTTTTGAAATAGTGCCATTGTAACCAAGAAATACTCATAGAGGTAAGGACAGGGCCTGTAGGTGTTTTGAGGGAAGTGGTTTGATGTGAACAATTTAAATAAAAAAAACCAACAAAACTGTCCAGAAATATTGGGTATCATTTGTGCTGTTTGGTCATGCAAGCTTTTTTGGGTTTGTTTTTTAAGATCTCCTGTGGCCCTATAGAATATTAGGCTTAAGTTTTTTCTGTAAGTTACGCTGAATTACCTGAAGTACGTGAATTCTTCTGCAAAGATCTATGTTGCGGGAAACCTCTGTGTAAAGTGCACCTTTAAGCTTTGAGGGCCACAAGGATGATCAGGGGCTGGAGCACCTCCCGTGTGAAGACAGGCTGAGAACACTGGAGCTGTTTGGCCTGCAGAAGAGAAGCTGCGTGGAGACCTCAGAGCAGCTTCCAGTGTCTGAAGGGGGCTGCAAGGATGCTGGAGAGGGACTCTTCATCAGGGACTGTAGGGATAGGACAAGGGGTGATGGGTTCAAACTGAAACAGGGAAAGTTCAGGTTAGATCTAAGGCAGAAGTTCTTCCCTCTGAGGGTGCTGAAGCACTGGCACAGGGTGCTCAGAGAAGCTGTGGCTGCCCCATCCCTGGCAGTGTTCAGGGCTAAGCTGGATGGGGCTTGGGCGACATGGTCTAGTGTAAGGTGTCCCTGGCCATGGCAGGGGGTTAGAACTCGATGATCATAAGCTCCTTTCAACCCAAACAATTCCATGATTTTATGATTCTATGATTCTTTTTTTTCACCTTAAAATTTAATAAATCTCTTAAATCCTTATAAAAGAAAATCCTTATAAATGAAAATACCTGGTCTGCAGCTTTCAAGCTAAGTCTGCACTTCAAGCTAAGTATAACCATTAACAGAAACAAGATTTTACAGGTACCCAAAAGTCTGCAGACTTTGGCCACGACAGCTTTCTGTCTTGGACACACATTTCGCTTCCTTCTTTTAAGTGCTAATTCAAATCCTCTAATTCCGTAGAATTGTGGCTCCAGCAGCTCCGTGTCCTTCTTACGCTGAGGACGTGAGAACTGCGCACAGTGCTGCAGGTGGGGTCTCAAGAGAGCAGAGTAGAGAGGCAGGATCCTCCTCTTTGACCTGCTCGTCATGCTGCTTTTAATGCAGCCCAGTATATGGTTGGCTTTCTGGGCTTCCTCTCATCCATTTTCATAGCATACAAACATGAGTGTCTATGATTGTTTAAAAAATAAACAGAACCTATTTCAGTGCAATGCCTCAAGGTTAGTTTGGGCTAGCCTTCCTTTTGCCTGTTTTTGCTTTGTCTGTGTGTGCCATTGTCCTGTTTTTGTAATGTCTCTACAAAAGACACAACTTGTTTAAACACTCTTTCAAGCCTCTGCACCCATAGAACTGTGTTAAATGTTAGGCAACAAGGAAAGCCTGCTTTACTGTTAGTCACACATTAAGATTCCAGCTCCCAAAGCTACAAGTTTTCTCTGTATCTTTTGAGCAGAAAATTTGGCCATATGTGATACAGTTATTAATGAGAGATTTGGGGGGGAAGGAAGAGTTTCTACTCAGGAGATTTTAGTACAGGGTGCTGGAAGAACTAGATGCTAATCCAGGCTTATTTGTGATAGACACAAGTCACATTACACAAAAATAATGCTTCTGGGGTCCAGAGATGTTCCTTTCTAAACACCCGATAAGTAGATGAGATGCATACCCAGGCAATGCTTAAAATAATTACAACTGGTGGGTGAATAGTGACAGTCAAATGCCAGTTGTCCATTACCTCTCAGGAATTCTGTAGGAAACCAGGCATGATTGCGTTTCTTTCCATAACAGCATTCATTTCTTCTCACATTTTGATGCTGTGTTTCACCAAGTAGTTCCTTGCCTGTAAAATGAAGATAATTTTGAGTTTTTGCACTCTTCAGTACAGAAAAGGCTGGAATCCTCGTGTCTGGAAATGCTCGAGTCTGGAAACTCAAAATATCTCATGCATCATCTTGTCCTCTAGATTCTCATAGCATGAAACTGTCATTTTGTTTCCGGATGAATTTGCCTTTTTCAGTGGTTCAGAGGTTTTATTCGGTGAGCTTTACTGAAGAACATCATCAGTGGAAAAATTAGCTCTCTTTTTTACTTAGCCTTTATTTAGGTAAGGTCACTTTTGACTTGTTAAAGGCTGCCAGGTGAAGATCTAGTTGAGATTTCCTAAAAGGCATGACAGTGAAGCTTGTTTGAGCTCTTTCCTTTTCCAGTGCTCCTTGCTTCTGTACTGCAACCTCCTTTGTGAAACCAGGTTTCTTTGAGACAGGCTTTTCTTGTGTAGGTGGCTTGAGGGTATTTTCAGTTGCTGTTTGCAAGCCCAGCTGTGGGAGTCTGTCATTTGCATCTTCTGATGTTGGACTAATCAGGAGGTGTTTTCTTGTTGTGGTTTCTGTTGCATCCTGCTGGTATCTGTTTTCCAAAATTCCCAAATGGAATTTACAGTTGCTGTATACTTAGAATTGCTGTAACAGACTGCTGAAATCCTCTACTGAACTTCTACTGTTCCTGCAGTCCTTCAAATACAGAGATTTGTGCAAAACTGCTGAAAAGTAAAACAGCTGTTGTAGTTGGGACACATTGTCATCGTGAGACCTGATCAAGTCCAGTGGTAGAAATACACTTATTCATGTATATGCTTATTTCTCCATCCTTGGCAGTGTTCAAGGCCAGGTTGGACAGAGCCTTGGGTGACATGGTCTAGTGGGAGGTGTCCCTGCCCATGGCAGGGGGTTAGAACTGGATGGTGTTAAGATCCTTCCAACCCAAACCATTCTATGATTCTATATTAGCCATCCCAGAATTCATAGTCAGTAACAGGCCTGTATCTACTTGGATGCTGAACACATTGGCTACCTTTCTACTTGTGAAACAACAGTTCAATATTTTCATGCTTTTCCAAGTCAATGTAGCTTGGGCAGCTGCTCATATATGCTTTCAACAAGCAAAGATGCTGCTATAGATACATGTCTTCAGGGATGTTTAGAAATGTGTTACCAGGTTCTCTACATGTCTGTAAGCAGCGCCTGAAGCTTTAGGACTATGTTTTCTATACTTTTTAGTAGTGTCACTGTTTCAAAAACAAATATGAGACTATACTGAGAACACAGCTTTGTCTTTGCTTGTGAATGTTTTTGCCATGAGAAGAGTACAATCTATGCATGTGAAATACCAGCAGCGTTGCCTCCTATGTGCTGCTGGGTAAGAAGGCGACACTTTGAAGATTGTAATAGTTTTGGCAAAAGGTATTCTGTTGAGCAACATCACAGGGTATGGAAAGACTACATGCTGTTAGGTGATGGGGTTAATTGGTGTGTAACAATGAATGCAAACATCTGACATGCTTTGAAAGTAGAGTCATGCTATGGTTTTGGTGGTAGATGTATTTAGAAGATAAAATAGACAAGCTTTGAAGAAGTTCAAAGTGGGTTTTGTTTGAACCACATCTAACAATGATGTGTACCTCATCTGAACTAGATTAGCAACCAAGAAAATACTTTTTTCATGCTGCTTCCATTGAAAAGTTCCATTAGAATTAGTGGCATTTGTACAGGGTTGTTTTGGGAGGAAGAGGGAAACATGCTATCTAGTAAAGATGATTATTTTCTTACCCAGTTCTAGAAATCACTTTTTAGAGTTGTGTCAGTGTTGATCCTTTTCATTCCTCGTGGCTCCCCTGCCATATAGGGTTGGTCTTCAGTGAAATCCATGGGGTACAGCATGGATCCCATAGTGTGACTTCATACTTGAATATTGCTCTGGGCATTGACTTTTCATAACTCTGCTTCTTATTAGAGAAAAATATCATTAGTAGAAGCCAACTGTCCTGCTTAGCTTTAGTTCATTGTTATGCGGCATGTTAATGCTAGAAGCAAGGCCTTGGTGGAATTGTTCTAAACAAGACCAGATGCTTATACAAGCATTTCTTAAACTCTGACAATAGGGATTGCTCAATTCCATCAGTCATCATTCTGTTCCAAAATCTCGTGTGTGCAAAATACAAGTAACAGGCGATTAAAAAAGCCCCCAAAGCTTTAAAGGAAATCTATGTGTAATTCTTGTTACAGTTGGGTTGAAGCTGTTGTGTAAAGCAGTTGTTCTTCCGTTCAGTTTGAATGAAGGAGCAGTTAATTCTCTTTTGTTCAGCCATAGCAGAAATAAAAGCTGAACGCATAAGATAAGGATAAGAATAAGCAGAAACCTTTTAAGGTAAACCTTTTGGTGGGAAATAACAAAGCACATGCAGGAACTAGAGTTGCTGTGAGGAAGGGGAGAAGGAAAAGGAAATGCAGCTGAATCAAAAGCAAAGAAGCCAAAGTCATGATGACCTTTGAGAAATTAAAGTCTTGGGTTGAGTGCTGACTGCAAGAAGGCAGGGAATTCCTTACTGGGGTTCAGGGAAAGAGGGGTTTATACTCCTGAGTTTATATGTTAATGAAGTTACACCAAGGTATTTGTGCTCCTATTATGAGTTTTTCCTCTCCAAGGGACTAATCTGAAATCTGCCAAATTTGACTGTTTCATCCAAGAAGTGGGCAGCAGTAATCTGAGCCAGACCCTGACCAGCTGGTGACCAGGTATTCCAAGACAGTCTTCTACTAGTAGCTCAAAAATGACATTCAAGGGTGTATGGGAGATGTGTGTTTCTAGTTGTTGGCTTGCCTCCAGAACTGGCTGCTTGGACTGTGGAATCAAAATGAGCATTTGGAAGATCTAACACTTCCCACTGCAGAGTGCAGATAATATGTCTGCAATTAGTAATTTATGCTTGAGTCCATTGAGGAGGCCAGCTAGTTTGTAGATGAAAGTTGTAACAGCAGGGAACTTTCCACTCTTTCTAGGCTGCTCTGCACCTTATCAGCATCAGTGAGGGGTGGGGAAAACAACCCAGTTTTGGTTTTGTGGCTTCATTTTTCAGCTGTCAGAAGCAGTTATATTTGTTGCTTATAAACTGAAAAATGCTGACAGAATAAGTGGATGGATCAGATTTGCTATTCTTGTAAACGGGTACAATTCCATTGAAATTAATACAGTAGCATCAAAATTACCTCTAAGTATCCTTGTACTGTTAAGGTTTTCGTATGCTATTTGGAAATGTGACCTTGCAATGGGAATGATCAGTTTCTTCTTTATTTGCATCTCTTTGCCATCTCATTCCTGTATTTGCAATTGAACCTGGCTGTAAAACTATTTGAATGGTTGAGATGGTAATTTTCCAGGTTGAGGAAACCTTTACTTCAGTAAAATGAGTTCAAGTTGAGTAAAGTCATCTTTCTATGCTAGTCAACACTCAGAGTGTTAATACCTGCAAAAATAATGACACTAGAAGAAAACTGAGAGAATCTATGATTGATACTAACCCCATGGTTGCAATAGTATCACTTTCCCATTGAAACAAAGGGAGAAGGTTCTTAAAAATATATTCCAGGTAAGCCTTTCAAGTCAGCTTTCCTGTCATCAGTACAGATAACTTGTCTGCTTTCTGAGCTAATCCTGATGTTTTTTTTCCCCAGTCAGCCAAGTAACGTGGCTACTGAAAGTCACAGAGACCAAATAGAACTCTGTTAACTTTCAACATGTAAAAGCTGAGGAGTGCATCCCCTGCCAGCATTATACTAGCCTAGATGAAAGCACAAACACTTATGCTAGGATGCCAGCTTGCCAGCAAAGGAAGTAAGAATTAAGATGCCTTTTGGGAAATCTGGAAAGCTGTAATATTGGAGACCAAGAGGCTGATTTGTCAAAATAGGTGGGATATATAAAGCAAATAATGAAGGCATAAACCAAAATTTACTTAGACTAAGAAGTGCTGAATATGAAATTCCTCGGTTACCTGTATTAGATATTTGCAGCTTTGTGCAAAACTTGGGCTTCCATTTGCCTACCTCAGTGTTTCTATAGTTGTTCCCTTTTGTACAGACTTCTTTAGGATGCGGGGCTTCATTAGAGTGGCAACCTTTCTAACCGTGAGACTTCAAGGTGTACTTCTGTGATGTAGTGTTTTCAGTTCTCCTGGAACCACTTCTTCACTTTGCTCACCTCTTCAAGGTACCATTTCAGAAATACTCCAGATAAAATAACTTGACAAAAAATGCCCAGAAGCACATCAGCTGGTAAAGAAGAAATAACTTAACAGATGTTACCTCTATGGCATGTAGGTCTTTCAGAGGCAGTTTCACCTACGTGCTGTTTCTGCCCTAATGGGCAGTTTAAGAGTTCCATCACATTTAACACCTCCTTTCTTGACAGTCTCTTTCTTTCATGTCAGACAGTGAAGTAAATCCTTTTGTGAACACAGAACCTGCAAATAAAGGAAACAAAGCTATAGGGATGCTGGGGGTGGACTCTTCATTAGGGACTGTAGTGATAGTTCAAGGGGTGTTAGGGGGGTGAGACACTGGAATGGGTTGCCCAGGGAGGTTGTGAAGACCCCATCCCTGGCAGTGTTCAAGACCAGGTTGAACAGAGCCTTGGGTGATATGGTTTAGTGTGAGGTGTCCCTGGCCATGGCAGGGGGTTTGGAAGTGGATGATCTTAAGGTCCTTTCCGATCCAAACCATTCTATGATTCTATGAATCCTGGGGAAAAAAAAGTTATAAAGTAGTAGCAGTATAGAAGTGACCGGAGCTGTCAGAAATCCATTGATAGAAGAGAACAGTTGCAATGAGAGTCTGGACTTCATTTTTCCAGCAAACTTTTCTTGTTGTAATTGCTATGTTTGGAGTTTTTAAAATCCAATATTGATGAAATTGGCACGAGTCTGACATCTGCTGCTTGTTTTTCCTTATAAAACAGCTCAACTACTCCTATGTCTATGTAAGAGACAGATATTTTACAAACTGTGAGCCTGTATCCAGACAGGAAAATGAGATGTCTTTTCATCTTCAGTATATGCAGAGATGTCTGGAATTGAAACAGACACAGAGGAAAAGAGACTGTGAGTAATTCCTGTCTCTCTTTTGTTAAGATTCAGACAGCTTGGTCAGCAGTCAGCACACATAAGTTGAAGAAGGGAATTACAATCAAGACACTCGTGTTCTCCCATTCAGCCCAATACAATTAAACCCATGTTTATTCCAACATACAGCTCCAGAAGCGATGGGGAAAGGAAACCAGAACCCTAGTGAAGATGCCAAGATGAGCATAATTAGCCATGTTGTCTTTTCAAATGTTACTTTTGTTTAAAGACTGTACTGTTCGTAACTCGGTTTTCTTTGGAATGCATTAAGTAGAAATTGTTTGTACAGCTTTCTTTGGGTGATTATGAAAATATTTGTTAGAAAATGACCTGGTTTTTGGTTAACCTAATCTTTGTGGCATTTATTGCATACCTGGCACTGTGGTATCTTAAAACTACCTCCAAAAGTGACTGAGGAAGTTCCACACTTGAGCAGAGGCTTCATCCTGACTCAGAAACATGCTGTTTGCTACAGCACATGTTTTGCTTCCTGTAATGTGTTGGCTTGTCCTAGGAAAACTTGCCAGTTGCTTGAGAAGTGGCTCACGGGACAGGATGTACTGACCCAAGGTAGCATAGAAGTTGCAGTTGATGATTACTTACTACAGCCAGGTTCATCATGACGTATCTTAAAGTTTTACTTCAGTAGTATCTTGTAGATGGTGTGTAGACAAAGTGTTTAAAATGTTGGATTTGACATTGTGGAACATACTCATTGGGCCTTTTTTAAACATTTGATAATTTGACATACTGCTTTGGTTGACTTGTATCTGAATGTCCAAACCATGACCTTACCTAAAGATCCAAATGTGGTGGATCCTGCAGAAAGAAGAGCAACAGTATCCTACTTCTATGTTGGCTTCAGCGGAAGGATTGCGTATCTCTGGCTTAAACCATCACTATCATCATGATAGCCCCCTGGGACTGCTGTGAAATACAAGTCACGGGCTAACATGACATAGAGACCTTCAGTTTAGGGGCTAAAGATGGACTCAGTATTTTTTGATGTCTAGAGTCTGAGGGTTGGACTAGAAGATCTGCTGATGTTCCTGCTTGTCTTATTTGCTATTTTCCTGCCATAGACTTCTGGTATCTTTTTTCCCCTCCCATACTGGCTCTTTGCATACAGTGAAATCCTCTTTGCCCTTTTCTTCTGAATATTCCTATAAAGGATGAGAACCATTTTGAAGTCTTATTTTTCTCTACTCATAACTTTGTTATCCTTGAGGTTCTTACCATTAAGAAAGGTCCTGTAACATCTTTATCTGTTTTTAAGGCATAGAAGTTCTTCCCTGTGAGGGTGCTGAGGCGCTGGAATGGGCTGCCCAAGGAGGTTATGAATGCTCCATCCCTGGCAGTGTTTAAGACAAGGTTGGATGGAGCCTTGGGTGACATGGTTTAGCGTGAGGTGTCCCTGCCAGCGGCACGGGGGATGGAACTGGATGATCTTAAGGTCCTTTCCACCCCCAACTATTATATGTTTTTTCTTTATTCTGTTTCTCTATATTGGTTTTGGGATGAGATCACAGAACATTGACAATCAAGATGCACCAGTGATTTAGGTATTAACATTAGTTTTTATAGTATTCTGTATTTCCTTCCACCTAAAGTCTTATCAAGATTTTTAGGTACCGGCTGCATATTGAGCAAACGTCTTTATTCAGTTCTTCTTGATGACTCCTTAATTTTTTCTTTCCACCAGGATCTTATAACTATTTCAGAAGTTATCAGTGCATCTGAGGAGTTTAAATTGTTCTTTCCAGTGTGCACTACCTTGCAGTTTTCTACATTCAATTTAATCTGGTCGTCATCTCATCCAGTTGCTTTGTTATAATAGGTCCTTGTGGAGCTCTTCAGAATCATTAGCTCAAAGGTTCCTGAGCATTTTATCCTGCTGCCTTTCCTGTCAATAGTAACATGCAACGCTTTAGCAGGAGTTAGGGGATCAATATGCTACCCCAAAGGGAAAGTCTTAGGCAAGCTAACAGAAATAAAACCACTAGGCAGCCATATATGTTATGATTAAAAACACGTTCCTCTTATTAAAACATGACCTTTTTTTCTATAGGCTTTTCAATTATGCCTAACATAACCATATATTTTTGGTTGAACTTTAGCTGACCATTCAAAAGGGTAAGTTGCTATGGAAAATGTATGGTTTTCTACATGGCATTGTATAGGTCTCTGCCGTGAAAGTATAGTCACAATCAACACTAAAATATATTAATGTGTTTGAATAACAAAGCGTGCTTCCAAGGGGAACATCAAGGAGATGTTCATAAATTCTGCATAGGCCCTATTAATAGACCCTATAAATAAACAGATGCAAAATATTCCTAGAATATGATAGTATTGAATGATTTCTGGCTTGCTGGATGCTGACTCAATCTTGATTCATTTGCAGTGTATGTTTACCCTTATATCTGAAGTACCTGTAGTACCATATCAGATCCCTTATTGCTCTTGGCTTTTGATGGTTTTCTAGCTGACTTTTCTGGCTTTTGAAGTTTTTACTTCCTTGCATTTATGTGGCGATGTTCTGCTCTCACTAAGCTTCATGGTACAGAAATGATTCTATTTTGAACTTCTGAATGAAACAGTTATTGAAGGTGTTTGGGCAAGCGTTTAGTTTCCATTGTAAACTGAGGCTGTTCTCTTTCTGGTGTTGTTCTTTACCCCATGTTCCAATCCATTTGCTGATTGATTCAGAAGAATCTTGAAAACTTTTTAAAGGGCAAGTTATTCTAACATGAAAAATAAAATTCACCCCAACTCCAGGCTTCAGTTCTGCTTTAAATAAACGTTTGAGACAATCTGCTTCTCGCTATGTAAGATTATGCATAGTTTAACAAGGTTATCATCCAGTAAACCACTTGGAATTAATGTACTTTGCAGGGCATTTGCAGTCACAGAATGCTGCATGTGTCTTTAAGGCCAAGCTTATTTTTTCCCTACTTGTGCATTTCCCTACTTGTGCTTTCCCTGCTTGACTGCATTTGTAGTCACAGGTTGCTAAGCGTGTCATTAAGGCCATGGTTATTCTTTCCCTACTTGTGCATCCAGTATTAGTAATGAAATTAAATAATTGATTTTGTTAATATTTTCATTACCTAATTATACATAAAATCAAATCCCGGAGGTTTTTATCTATGGAATCATGAACCTCCCATCACATCCATATTTATCACTCACACTAGCTTAAACCCGAATGCTGTGTGGTACAGGTTGCCTATGTAAAAAGGAATAGAAGAAGGTAGAAATTAAATCAAAATGGTGTTAATTGCTAATAAATGCAGGATGTGAAGCTGGAGTGACATTTTGTTCATAGGTAGAGCCAAGATTCATGTTATTTGGCTGTTTATAATGTCTACAAACTTGCTTGCCTTTACATATTGCTTCCATTTTCAGTGCTACAAAATGTGGAGGTGGAAAATCAGAAATTCAGTGTGATGCCCTATCTTCTCTATCTTCATCCTTGAGATAGCAATAGCAAGAAGCTGTGGGAGAATACTGTGTTTGACAGACTCTTACTGTTCAGATAAGCTACTAATTTGCCTCAAATGCAGGTGAGGAATCATATAAGGAAAGGTTGTTTCTTACTCCAGATGCTGGCTATCCCCTCACAAATAATATCAAGATGTAGACTGAGAACACACAATTTTTCAGACTGTCAGAAATGGCAGGATGTCACAGAGCAATAATGCACTCCCTCTCAAAAATGCACACAAGATGCCAGTCAATTCCTGCAGTAAAAGAACTGTCTGCTTGCCCGTTGTGAACAAAGCACCAAGCCACAGTTCACAACTGCATACTAGATGGGAATATTTTTCTTTGCTATTTGAAATAACAGCCCCACGAGAACTCCGTTCTGTCTTTCATGATTAAAACATTTCTACAGAGGGAGTTAGAGATTGAAATCTATTCATTATGGAAACTATTTTCATGTTGTCGGAGCTTTCATGAAAGATTCCAAGTTTCCACACCATTTATTAAGCAATAACATCACAAGAGAGAAACCCCAGGAATATTTTAGATTAGAGGAAATCTAATAAGGACTTTCAGAATGAGGGTGAACATGTTGTGCTGGAGATTTGCAAATGTTTCAAAGAAATCTTATCATGGCTTTAGAAAGAGGGAATGGTCCCCTTGCCCCTCCCTACCACACTATCCACTGGGACCAAAGTCATATCGTTGCAATTAAATCCAAATTATTATGAGTCATATGGTGACTTTCCGTTCAGTAAATGGGAAACAACAAGGATGTTGGAGCAATAGTCAGCGAAAGGATTCACTGAACTGGAAAATGCAGTTTGACTGTAAACTCCAAATCATTTGAAACCTATGGAGATGCGATGATGGGCTTTGCTGGCGTTTTATGGAGCGGCATTAAAAACTGTCATCCGTTTAACAGTAATTCTGCTGGAATACAGCAAGTGAACAATGTAAAAGAAACCCAAGGGGAAAAGGAGATGAAAGTGTGGTTTATTTTGCATTTGATTGCCCTGTGCAAAGGTCAAATGTAGCCCTGTGACCCACTGTGTGAGAAGCCCACCTCTTTTTCCAAGGGAAAGTAAATGATGCATTTTCCTTTCTGTGACTAACACACCAATATCAGGCAGAGCTGTGCTTTAGTTTTTTGTTTTATCCAAACAAAGAAGAAAGAAAGGTACTGGGAAGTTTCTCCCTTGCTTATTTGTGCATACTGTGACTTCGGAGCTTGGAGAAGAAAAGGACTGGAAATCCTTTGTGCCCAGAACTGAGGCAGGGTAGAACTGATTGACTGCTGTTTCACCCACTGAAATGTACTTCAGTCCAAGTCCCAGTGTGCTTGTGGAACCTGTCAAATGTCCGTGATTTCCTGAATGTCCACCGTTGTCTAAGTGGAGCTGGTAGAAGCCTCCTAATTCCCTGAAATCGCTTGGGGTGATGAAGAGGACGATACCCTTAACACACGGTTAATACATCATTCTTAGCTGTGTTAGCCTAGCTGCTTTGTCAAGCAGGGGCTACATTTCTTTCTTCATTTGTTCTGCTTTAGTCTACTCCTCTAAAATATCACCATTTCCTTTAGTTCAGTTGTTTTATGGGAGAGCCATCACCAGTAATTCTTAAATGGAATGTGAATCATACACACAGCATAGGAGAAAATGGCTTGTGCCTGTTTCACATAGATGTTTGGGGTTATTTTATTTTATTTTATTTTAAAATATTTTCTATTTTTTATTTCTTTTCTGCTGTTTCATACTATTTTATTTTACTTTCGTGTTACTATTAAACAATTACTGTTTAAGGCTTAAGATTTTCAAGGACTCGGTAAGAGAGATCAAGCACATTTTTTATCTATTGCCTTTGGCTTTACCTCTTGGGGTTGCTGATCTATATTTATTAATTCGCGTTTATTTTTAGCATGTGATCAGAAAAATCTCTGCAAAATCATTTCGAAAAGATTAATGTGTGTGTAAGCGTGAGCGTGTGTAGGGGAATATATGATGGACCTTTATTAAACCATGCATTACAGTTTCATTTCTCTCCTCTGGTATGTTCAAGGCATCTACAGACAGGAGCTTCTTTTTTGTTATTATCCACCTGTTCTGGATGCTCTTCTGCCTATTAAAGTCTCCCATAAGAAGTAAATTTCATCTGGAAAAGGTAATGTTTGATAAAAGGATTCAGCATTTGTCCAGGGTTAGCTCAGTGGCCAGAAGGCTGCAGCTACCCAGCCTGAGGCAGGGCTGTACAGGAATATCTGTCTTAGATCAAATGCTAGAAATTAAAGAGTTGCATTCACCTAAAGGAGGAGCTGTGCTAATTATCATTGCTGAGACCAGTAGAATATGTGTATAGCATGAGAGCAATAAAAATGCCAATAGGAACTCCTGCAAAATGAAACCCGTCAGAAACATGCCATTAGCAGTCAGAGGCCCCCTTCAACTGTCCCTGGTAAGTTCCTGGAACTGGTCAGTAATTGCCCAAATTGGCAATCTGTTTCCTCATAGAATCATAGACTTGTTAGGGTTGGAAAGGACCTTAAGATCATCCAGTTCCAACCCCCTGCCATGGGCAGGGACACTTCACACTACACCCTGTCACCCAAGGCTCTGCTCAACCTGGCCTTGAACACTGCCAGGGATGGGGCAGCCACAGCTTCTCTGGGCACCCTGTGCCAGCGCCTCAGCACCCTCACAGGGAAGAGCTTCTGCCTTGTATCTAACCTGAACTTCCCATTTCAGTTTAAACCCATCACCCCTTGTCCTATCACTACAGTCCCTGATGAAGAGTCCCTCTCCAGCATCCTTGTAGCCCCCTTCAGGCACTGGAAGCTGCTCTGAGGTCTCCACACAGCTTCTCCAGGCTGAACAGCCCCAGTGTTCTCACTGGGGACTGGAAGGCTTTAAAATCAGATTTTGAATTTTTTAGTATCTGGGCCTGGGTAGAGAGCATGTAAAGAAGAACTGAAAGGAGGAGGAGGTCATTAAACACAGGCGGCAGAATTAAAGATCAGGCTGAATTGTCAAATGTGCAACAAGTCAACAAGTTTCATGGTGCTTTTTACTACCATGTCCTTTGAGGCTAGGATGGAACCCAGCTGCTCCGAGCTCAAGAGTTCCCAATATTCCTCAGCAGTTGTTAGTAAGATTGTGGAAAATGTGGTCACATGTAAATGGAAATAAAAGCCAGAGCATAAAAGGAAACTTTTTGTTGTGAACCCCTTTCATTCTGAAAGCTGTCAGGGGCTGAGATGAGTTGCAGAGATGACAGAAAGCTTGAAACAATATAAATGATGCTCTTCATAATTAAGAATTAAAGCTCTGAAGCTCCTTCCCCAAGGCAAAGAATGGTTCTGAATAGGTCATTTTTGTTCCACAGGAAGTCACCAAGCACCCTTCTGCCTACCACTGTCCCTATCAACATATGAGTCCAGTGCTTAAGAGGATAGAATGTTTAATTCTGGAATAGAGTGTTACTGCACAATTACATGAATTGAGAACATCCATACCACCCTTTAATGTCTCTGGTTTCCTAAGTCCTTCTGAAATGGGAGCAATCTGTTTATAAGATGCAGGCTTCATTAAAAGAAATGACTCTTTGTAAAGACCATTCCTAGACATCAGCATCTTCCCTGTGGCAGCTTAATTACAGAGTAGCATACCTAGTTATGACTAATTTCTTATATAAGAATGAGGACCCAAGATCAAACTCACACCAAAACAGAGATATCCTGCAGCCAGCTCCTTTTGTTCTCAAGGGATAAAAATTCACAGGCTAACTAATAAACTTCATTAGAATTTACCATTCTGTTGCTAGAAAGAAGTACTTCCACAGTGAATGATTGGAAGGTAGTGTGTGTGCTGGTGAGTTATTTGTCTCCTTAGCACATATCACATTTAAGTACATACTCTTTCAGCCAAGGCATGCCACACAATGAGGGAGAGTACCCCACAGTAGTAAGATTCTATAACCTCTTATGTGGTAAGTGGACACAAAAGCCAAAGGTTAAGTTAGGATTTCCTTGTGGCAGAGCAGGATCTGCTCTGTCCTCATCCCCTGAACTCAAACCAGGTGAATACGGTGATGTCTTCCTGGAGGTCTGGTCTCTGAGCACTCTGAGCTATGGATTTCATTCCAGTTAGGAAATTCATCGTGACTTCCCAAAAATGTTTCTTTGTCTCACCGGGAAGGGCAAGAAGAGAACTGGGGCTTCAAGGTAGAAGTTTCTGACCCAAAACAGCTGGGGAAAGCTACCACAGAAGCAACTACGGATCTGGAAAGGAGCTCATCCAGGGTCCTGGCTTTTACAGTGCATCCATCCCATGATTAGTTACTGCTCTTCTGTTGGTTTAGCCGAAGTCAGCTGAAATTTCCCATTGACATCTCTGACTCTTCTCAGCACTTCAGTCAATAGGATTTGTACTATTGATCAGAATGGGCTTAAAGCCAGGTCCTTTGTTTTCCTGAATTTATATCTTCAAGTAGGAGCCAGAGAGGCTGATCTGTCATCACTAATCTGCAGAATGCAAGAGGCTGTGGAGAACTTTTTCCTTAGCCTTTGGGTCTCTTGTAATCCCTGGCAACGCAGATCTCAGACACTGTGATATGATCATTGACGCTTTAAATCTCAATCACAAAGTAGACACTAAAGAGGAATGACAGCAAAGTGAAACTGGGCCCAAAATGTTAATAGAAAACACGTGACCAAAGGTTTCAGATGGATTATTTGTGATTTGACACATAGCTTTTCTTCCATGTAATGGTAGACATCTGAAATCCAAAGATGTCCAAATGAACCCCAAACATATCCATTTTCAGTTGCTGAGACTTAGGAATTCTGTATCTGAACTCTGTAGCACAGCCCATCACCTCTCTGTTGCCTTTCTGAGTGCTCAGAAACCTATCCTCCAGGCTGCAGGTTCTGTGAACCGCTGTATCTAGTGGCACCACATCTAGTGGCATGCTGTTGCCTGTCACAACTTGACTGGCCTTAAAACAGAAGTATCACAACATATTTTATGTTAGAGGGACTTCAGGAGGGCATATGGTCCAACACCTCCCACACCAACAGCTTTCTTAAAGTGGAGGCAAGTTGCTAGCAGAAAAGATCTTTGTGGAAAACAGTTTATATACACAGTTTGGGAAAAAAAAAGACATTTTGGGTCCAGCCCTCAAGAAAAGAAGGTGCTCAGCATCTTAAACCATTAGATCTAGAGCTGTTATGGAAAGTGACATTTATTTCAAGTGAGCGTGTTCGCAGTATCCCAAGAAAAGGGACTTCCTACTCACATTCAAACTTTCATGATGTTCCATCAGTAGATGGTGCTGGATTTCAAGTAAGTGTTATAAAAATAAGCTAGTAAGCCCGGCAGATAGACTCATCTTGGGAGTACAGATGAAAGAGATGCCTTATGTTTTAGCCACATGTGAAATATATGGTATATCTGCAAGTTTCTGAGCTATGGAGTAATTAAACAAAGTACAAAAGAGAACAAGAAGCATTATCCAGCATCCAAAATATCAGCTAGTTTATTTTCTCCGTTTGATATGTTTATTAAAATAATCCAAGATGCGGAAGATGCTGTGTAACGCTGTGATTCTCAGCAGGATATTGGGTATTTTTTATTAGTTCATTAAAGTTTTACACTGTTACCTTTTTAATTGAATATATTTTTAATAGGTTACAGATAAACTGATCTGCTGTTCCCATTTCTAGACTTTAAGAAGTCTTCTCAGTAGTGGTCCAAAACTATTAGTTGATAAAAAAAGAATGCAAAGACTGCTCATGGTATTAGCACGTGAGCGGAACGGGCTGTTCATAATCTCTGCAGTTTCATTAGGACTGGAAGAGAGTGAGTTGATTAACAGCTATAAACTTATTCATAGGAAAAACCTGTACAAGGTCTATTTTCATAGAATAGAATCACAGAATCATAAAATAGTTAGGGTTGGAAAGGACCTTAAGATCATCTAGGTCCAGCCCCCCTGCCATGGGCAGGGACACCTCACACTAAACTGTGCCACCCAAGGTCTCATCCAACCTGGCCTTGAACACTGCCAGGGATGGAGCATTCACAACCTCCTGGGGAACCCATTCCAGTGCCTCACCACCCTCACAGTAAAGAATTTCCTCCTTACATCCAATCTAATCTTCCCCTGTTTAAGTTTGAACCCGTTACCCCTTGTCCTGTCACTACAGTCCCTAATGAAGAGTCCCTCCCCAGCATCCCTATAGGCCCCCTTCAGATACTGGAAGGCTGCTCTGAGGTCTCACACACATGAGGTCTCTCACACATTTCCCTCTCACATTAGGTCTTAAATTAGTCCGACAAACATAAAACTCTGTTCCTTCCCATCTCCCACCTCAGCATGAATCTTGGGATAGCTTAAATACTTATGTTGGAGTTAAAATAGTGTTTAGTGTGAGATGTCCCTGCCCATGGCAGGGGGGTTGGAGCTAGATGATCTTAAGGTCCTTTCCAACCCAAACCAATCTGGGATTCTATGATTCTAGGATTCTAAAATCTGGGCTATAGAACTAGTTTGTCCTTCTGGAAGGAAGCAATTCTTATCCCATCTGAAGATGGACTCAGACACAGGGAGTCTTACAAGCAAAAAAAGCTTTGCTACATGCACATTCCACTTGCAGCCTCTGTACCATTCTGCTTGCTAGGACAAGTGGATGTTTGTGTGCTTGTCTTTCTTGTACTCAGGAACCCAGAACTGGACACAGTGCTCTGGATGGGGCCTCGCAAGGGTTGAGTAGAGGAGGAGGATCACCTCCCTTGACCTGCTGCCACACTCCTCCTGATGCACCCAGGATACTCTTGTATCCTGGCTGCAAGGACCAGCTCATAGTTAATTTATCATCCACCAACACTTCTTCTCAGCTGAACTGTTCCCTAGTAGTTCGGGCCCCAGCCTGTATGGTATATATCTTTAGATACATACCTAAGCTATGTATCTGAAGTACATCACTGTTCTTTAGAGGATGTACCATTATTACAGTGCAGAGGTATCCTCTGCTGTGCACAGAGCCTATTTTGATAGGTTCATGAGCCGGTGCAGAGACCTTGACAAGACCTAGAATTGTGCCATAGGGTTTCTTCATCAGAACACTTGGGTATTCAGGTTGTACTGCGGATCTACCTGGCTGTGGAGCAAGCACACTCTTGCAGAGCTAAACACGTGCCTTTGATTTCAAGGGACTTGCGTCTTCTGATAAATGATGCTGTGGATCTATAGCCTTTTCTAGAAGCTGTATCTGGGAACATTTTCTTCTCTGAATAGATCTTATCCAGCAGAGTGCTGTTATTGTGAAAATAAGTCTTCTGTAAAGATACGTAAATCTTACCTTTGAGTACTGTTTTGCAAATCTGAAGATCACCTGGGGATATTACATCCTATTCTAGGTGGATTGTGAGCTTTTCACTGTTGTATGCCATCCTGCCTGTCTGAACTGCATAGGCAGATAAGAAAGAAATTGTCTTCCCTTTCTCCTCAGTAAAACTATCATAATATGGGTTTGGGAGGTATGAAACGTGTCCTCACATTAGTATCTTAAGCCTAAGAAAGCAACTGGTTAAGCAGCAAGGATTCAAAACGTGCTCGACTGCAATGTGTAATGGTTGATTCACCGAGCAGTTGACAGACATTTTGGAAACTCCAGAGTTGCCCTTACATTGAGGTTTTTTTCCGTCTGAATTTGCAAAATGTAATTGCTTTTCAGATCTTGACATGAAGAGGGAAGAGTGGTTCCTGATGCCATTTTCAGGGAATGACATTGGAAAGGCGTTAGCAAGGTTTTTAAACGTACGGTTCAGAAGACAGCTCTATGCATCTCAAAATGTAATATGGTTTTAATTAGGGTCTCCATTTCAGAACATACATAACCTCTTCCTGCAAATCAGCTGTCCTTAGTGAACCACTCTCTACACGGTATGCATCGTAAAGCCAGATTTTTGAGAATGTGTGATTTTGACTTTCTGGCTGCAAGCTTTTCACTTTCCACCGTTATTCCCATGGGATGCTAGAACCCTCAGCTCCCCCTGCCATTCACACAACAGAGCTCTGAGCATACTTAGGTTCTTTGATTAAAAGTTTGTTCCTTCGTTTGCTTTGTGCTCCCAAAGGTTTTCCTTCCAGGCAGCTCGCATTCATTAAAGACTGTGTGGAAAACACATGGGACAAATGTAATTCAGCACTGCCGGTCCAGAATAGCAATGCACGTTCAGTGAGAGCAAGGTGCAAGACAGTTGGCTGCTTGGGAGCTGTAAACCATCAACAACATCTCCAGAGACAGCACAGGGTATCAGAAGATAACGGATCTCTCTTCTGTAGAAACACAATGACTTTAAAGGTTACTGTACAGGGTGAAATCACAGCATCTCTTTAACCATTACAAATCGTCCCACTACTCTTGAGCTATGTACAGTATACAGTGTCATCTTCATCCCATTGCTTATTTCAGATAGTTTCAGATGGTTTAGGGGGTTTCTGTTATATGCAACAGAAATGGGCTTTGGTCCTGTTTCTGCATTTACTGAGACACATGAAGTGTTTCCATCCAGTTATGTAAAGGGCAAATTGGATTCCAAAAAAATTAATGACTGTTATTTGGTGTATTTAGTAGTAAGTGAACTATCATCTCGTGTAATAAATACCTCATTAATAGCTCGAAAGTCCTTTTACATGTAAATTAGGAATGAAGTATAATGCAATTATTCAACTCTGCTCTAAAATATTTACATTCCTTAATTGAAATACAACTACAAGGTTGGTTTGCAACAAGCTATTGTAAACGCTACTTAATCCTTTAGACATGCAGATTTCCTGATAAGGTGATTCCACAAAGGATGATTGATCTTGGTGAAAGAAATTCTGCCCCTATTGCCCAAGTGACTTTAAGGAACTATAAAATTAGGATATTTATTTTTTTTAGTGTAAATTTTACTGAAGTTCTGTGTTTTCATTCTCCTGCACTGGGCACTGGTGAGGCTCAATGTCTCTCTCTCTAAGAGAGACATTGAGGGGCTGGAGTGTGTCCAGAGAAGGGCAACGGAGCTGGTGCAGGGCCTGGAGCACAAGTGTGATGGGGAACGGCTGAGGGACCTGGGGGGTTCAGTGTAGAGAAGAGAAGGCTCAGGGGGAACCTGATCGCTGCCTACAACTGCCTGACAGGAGGTTGTAGTGAGGGGGGGTCGGTCTCTGCTCCCAAGGAACAAGGGACAGGACAAGAGGAAACGGCCTCAAGCTGCCCCAGGGCAGGTTTAGATGGAGCTGAGGAACAATTCCTTCCCCAGAGGGTGCTCAGGCATTGGAACAGGCTGCCCAGGGCAGGGCTGCAGTCACCGTCCCTGCAAGTGTTCACACAGCGTGGAGACGAGGCCTCAGTGCCATGGGTTAGTGGTGGCCTTGGCAGTGCTGGGGAATGGTTGGACTGCATGAGCTTAAAGGGGTTTTCCAACCTGGTTGAGTCTGTGATTCTATTTTCCCTTAAAGGCTGGAATTTCTTCTCTATGGCAAGAAGTCATAAAAAATGATATATTTTATAAAAGTACTTGTCCTGAGGAGTTACACTAGAAACTGCAAAGCTATTTTTAATCAATATGCAGCTACCTGAAAAGTATACACAGTAGACATAAAAAGGGAAATTAGCCATCCGTAGGTATATGTAGAAGCTTTTGTTGCATTTTTTCTGTGTTTGCAAGAGAAAGAGATTTCTGGAGCTCATGATAGGGCTGATTAACCTATTATCCAGCCTTTCATTTGCAGCCTGGATCCTCAGCAGTAGAAGATAGGACTCAAAATGAAAGCTGCAGAAAGCTCATGAGTCGACAGCAAATAAAATCCCAAGTCATACAAAAGCTTGAAGCATCCTAAATGCAAAAGACAACCATGAGGGTTGCTGACAACCACAGGTACTCCTGGGGCTGATTTGTCACTGCAGAGACCTCTAGTGAACGGTTTTTAAGCTTTGTTTTGTTTCATAGGTATTTTTTAACCTGTTTTCTTAGGAGAGATGGATTGAGAGACTGCTTTTCCTTCTTCCCACAGAAAGGAGAGGTGATGGAAAAGGTTGTTTCAAGCCATTTTTGAAAGAGAAGGAATTGGAGTTTCGGGTGTGTGGTTTTAGGACCAGAAGGGATGCAACCTTTCTGAAGTCAGAAAGATCTTGTTTAATTTTTCATCTTACTACATATGTCAGTTTTGTACCCAAAATTTGCAATGAACAGCACAAATATTGCATTGTTTCTACTTTGGAAAGTTTTTTTGGTATCTGTGAAGGCCATTTCTCCTTTGGTATTATTGAACCAGCCACTAGTGTTGGATGGGTTAGCGTGAGGGCATTTAACTTCCTCCTCATGCTACCAGAAGGAGTCAAAGACCCAGGAATAGGTCACAGAAACCTTTTATATGTTGTCATCTAAACTGAAACCAGGATTGCTTTTAAGTTGTAGGGACGATTGTTCTGGCCATTTAAATCATAGCATGCTATATGCAGCTGACATTTCTCTGCAGTCCCACATTTGTCCTGTTCTCAAGAACAAATTTACAGCTCCCGTGCTCTTGGACATGATATAAATAAAAGGAGAGAGTGAGCTTCTAGGGAGTATTGAAACTAATGTAGATAAGTTTGCAAAGAATCCTGCGTGGAAAAATGGTATTAAGAGAGGTGGAGACCTCTCTACAGTGATCTCTACAATGATATTCGTAGGATTTACCTGTTTCATCCATTTCTGAGTGGTGCATCTCAGCCTTTGAATAAATGACCAGTGGACCTTTCTCTTGGAGGCCAAGGCAAGAGTGTGATTTTCCAGGAGTGAAACCCCAGAACCTTCACACTTTAAAGTTTATTCTCTCAATGTGTGTGCAAGTTAAAATATTCTTTAATCAAAACTAGTCGTAGTGGCAATAAAGGCAGAAGAAGAGTTACACATCATGTAGCTTGGGCATTTAATTGCTTTCTCAGAGCTGTTCTTTAATATTGAAGAAAGAACCTAAGGAGTCCTAAGAGCCCTTTTTACCAACTCATTGGTTTCTACAGTTTATTTCATTCCTTTTAGAAATTACACATATGTTGCCATTCAGTTATGCGTGCTGATGAGAATTTTCTGTGGTTTAGGGCATAACTTCCCTAAGTGAATATAGGGGAAAGCTTTCATGCCAAGAAGAACTTTTTTGATGCCGTGGCTTTGCTGAGCTGCAATGTCATGATATATTAGACACCAGTAAACCAATAAAGATTTCTTGGTACAGAGTAAAGCTTATAAAAGGAATATTAAGAAATGTTTCTTTCTGCAGCAGAATTGGGTTGATGGATACTTCAAAGATCATAGAATCACAGAATCATAGAATGGTTTGGGTTGGAAAGGACCTTAAGATCATCCAGTTCCAACCCCCTGCCATGGGCAGGGACATCTCACACCAGACCAGGTTGCTCCAAGCCCCGTCCAACCTGGCCTTGAACACTGCCAGGGATGAGACAGCCGCAGCTTCTCTGGGCACCCTGTACCAGCGCCTCAGCACCCTCACAGGGAAGAACTTCTGCCTTAGATCTAACCTGAACTTCCCCTGTTTCAGTTTGAACCCATCACCCCTTGTCCTGTCACTACAGTCCCTGATGAAGAGTCCCTCTCCAGCATCCTTGTAGCCCCCTTCAGACACTGGAAGCTGCTCTGAGGTCTCCACACAGCTTCTCTTCTCCAGGCTGAACAGCCCCAATGTTCTCAGCCTGTCTCCATACAGGAGGTGCTCCAGCCCCTGAGCATCCTCATGGCCTCCTCTGGACTTGCTCCAACAGCTCCCTGTCCTTCTTATGCTGAGGACACCAGAACTACACACAGTGCTCCCAGTGGGGTCTCACACCAGCAGAGCAGAGGGGCAGGATAACCTGCTGCTCACACTTCTTTTGATGCAGCCCAGTGAGAAGGATTCATCCTGTTGAAAGTTCCGAAGTGCAGTCGGGCTGTAATCATCATCTGTATTTGCTGTTTTCTCTGCTTCCAGCATCTTGCTCTGGTAGAAAGCACCATGTTCTCTGAAACCATTGACTTCAGTCTCCCATGGCTGGTCATTTGATGAAATGAGTTTATTATGTGGGCTTCTGAGTGAGAAAACAAAAACAGCAATAAAAAGCAAGCAGATTGGCAGTTGCTATGGCAATCCCATCCTTTGCTAGGGTTTGATATAAGTCTTAGGAGCTGGGGGAAATGCTCGGAAATGGTAATTAGTTTTTTCAAGGGAATGTAATTTTCCATTGTGAGCAGAGATTACGAAGTCAGTGGTTTAAATGATACAACTGGAATCTAAATTTTCTATTATCTGTTTCTTAAGGGGGGGGGGACACATTTTCTCACCAATAAATGTATTGTTATCTGCAATTCCAATTAGGCAGTGTCCAGTTTCCTTCAGATTATTGACTGTTTTCCAGTGTACCTTAGTGACAACTCATCACAATATTATCTGAGCGAACACAAGCCCAATCAAAGTGTGTTATTTGTTGCAAGAAGTCCATTAATTTCAATATAAAGCACGGTGCTAAAATAACTTGGATTTTCCGATATCCTAAGAGGAAATCATTGAGTGGGTTTTGGGACACAGCTTTGAGGGATGATCTCCAGGGAAGTTCCTGAAAATGAGAGAAAGTTGCAACTCTGTGGTATTTATCCATACTGTACAGTTAGTAGATAGCAAAGGACTTCCAGAATGGAAGTTTGATGCCAAGCCATGTTTTTCCTGGGACAATGCACATACTACTGCTGCTAAGCTTATGGAACACCTCTGAGGATTGGGTAGACGAATGGATTAGGCAATACTACGTTTCCTATAGCCAATTACACTGGCTACAGCACAGACATCTAAATGCTCTTATTTATATACTGCCTTCTTACTCTGAGGCTCTCCTAATATTAAGACTTACGAAGCATTTTCTAGTAATGGATCTGTTATATTTGTGAGGATGGATATTGAATAGATTTGGTGGTTATTTTGGAAGTGTCATACCGAAATGATTTTGGAAGTGTCATACCCAAATTCCTCTCTAGATACTGCAGCACAACCACAGCACACCAGTTGTATTTCATTTGCTGTCTGTTTCCAATAGGAAGTAATGTTTGTTCCCATGAAGAACAAGAGATTCCTACCCTCTGTTTTAATACCAGCACACTTAGAAGAAATAGTAAACGTTCATCATTTGGGAATAGCTGCATTCAATACCCCGTATTTTCTAACACAGATGTAACACTGAGAAACATACTGCTGTTGCTGTGAAGACAAAAGAGACATGCTGGGCAAGTGTGCTGAGAAGACGATGTTTAAAACCACCCACAGACAAAAGCATGGAGTCTAACTAAGAGCTGGCTCGCAGGATAGGCTGGAACCAAGCTACAAACTCAGCCAAAGAATCCTCTGGCTTTGTTTTCTCTTCAGGTTTTAACAGTAATGTTTAGAACCCCATTTGAAATAAACTGTCATTGCACTTTAAAGGGTATTTTTTAAAACGTATGACAGCCAAACCCAGTCAAATTCTGAGTTATGCTTTTGTTTCATGCCAGAGTAGTATTCTAAAAGCAACTTCAAAGCAGAGGGATACCGTAAGTCCCTATCTTCCTAAGCCACAACACAAAGGAGAAGAAATTAATTCATTTCAAGGAGGTACTTCAAAGGCTGAACACGATTTCTTCCTCTCTTGTTAATACCGCTGGCTTCTGGTTTACACAAAGGAGAGAAAAAGCAATATTCGTGTGTGCTTCAATTAAGAGGTACACAGGAGTATTGCACACCTGTGTGGAGAGAAGGCTCTTCATGCATGTGCATGCATTCTCCTTCTGCCTCCTTATTGTCACCAAGTATTCAAGGGACCTCAGCCCTTTAGCTAAATGATGAAAAAGGCAGTGTAAGTAACCTGCAAGTGCTGCACAGAGTCATAGTTCTGAAATTAGGGGATATTACTCTAAAATTCCCATATGCTTGCAGCATACTTGAAGGTTTCCAGTGAGGACTAGACAGCATTCTTGGAACAACTTATACCCACTTGTATTTGTTACAGGATATTAATTCACCTCAGAGATGACCCAAACACTTGCATAACCCATTTACACAAGGCTTTGTACCTTGGTCTGCTCTGTGGGGAATGCCCAAGCATCACTGAGGGCTACACTTGCCTAGTAAGTGACCCCAAATGTAAAAGCAGATGTGTTCCCTCTTGGGGACTGTGGGCTAGCAGCAACAAACATGTTACACAGCACTTTGCAGCTCTGAGAACCCATTAGAAGATCTCACAAAGAATATTTCCCTTACTAGCCTAAACCTAGTAAGAGGCTGTGCTCTGCAGAGGAACCCAAGTTAGAGTTTTAAGACACTTGGCAAGAAGGAATTGAGGCTTCTCAATCATATGCAATCAGCTGCAGGGGTGTGTTCCTATCAGGAGCACAACTCATGCATTGGCATCTTCCTTAGTGCCCTAAAATCTGGCAAAGCAATGCTTCCATTCATTGAGCTTGACCCCGTGTGCCATGACAGGGGGATGGAAGCATTCAGAGCTGTAGCGTGCATAAGCAAAGAGGCTCAAATCCTTCTGCATCCTCTGTGATAGAAAAAGAAAGAAGAAGTAACAGTGGGGGAAGTGACAGAGACAATGGGTGGAAGAAAATGGAGTAGTGGGAGGTGTTCTGGAGCATCTAAATGTCTCGATGCAAGAGCACCAGCTCCTTGACATTATCTTTCCTGCCTTGGGTAGTGGAGGTTGCCAAAGTGAAACATGGATTTTAGCAACATCGGGAGAAACAAAGCAGGAACAGGCAGCATTTTCACACAGGCATTTACTTCCTGAGTAGTTAAGCCTTTTTAGTTCTGCAGGTTTCTCTGTGCTAATGTAATGCTGATACAGTTTGTCATACCTTTACAATGTGGTAAGGTTGGAGAGAACAGGAATTTCACAGTAAATGGAGGTACAGTGAAAGTGCCTTGTAAGGTTCACACCCCATATATCAATGTATTTAAAAACCCAAGTAATTTTGATGATATCTTACATTTTAATGTATTAGTTAAAATATGGTTCATGGTCTAAAATTAAACAGCCTAGGGTGATCAGATGGTAGAGGATAAAATATTAATCTCATCATAATTACAGAACTTAAATATAAAAGACTGAAACCTGGTAATGTTGCATTTTGAGAAATAAAGATTCTGTTGTAAATCTGGATCATGTGAGTAACTCATATATAATAACATATGTAATCATACTTTAAAACCCACTCTAGGATTTTAAAAGACTATTTCCTAGCCTTAATACATGCATTTTGTGTTGGTTTCAAGTTTTTCCTCAGTAAAACAGGCAAACTAACAGTGCCCTTTCACTGAGTGGTGGCATTTCCATATTAAAATGTACCTTGCAATGCATATTTTGATATCATGTACACAAATTTGAAATCTGGGGGGTTTACAATAGTACTGCATAAGTAATGGAAGCAAATGCTTCCCTCCCTGCCAAACAGAGAGCGGAAAACCCTCTTGAAGTCTAGCCAAGGAAGATATGAAAAATATCCTAGAGAAGAGCAATCAGAGGCAAGGTAATATCAGTTTTCAAACAGGCAGAAGGAAGCTACAAGAAGAGATATTCTGGGTCCATCCACTTTGTTATTCTAAATGTAGTGCTCTCAGAGGACACGAAAACGCCTGTAGTTTGTACCAAGTAGCAGCAATTCACCTTCATTATGTATTCCTTCACCAGTGTAGTGGACAACCCAGGTACGGCAGTTCTAAATTATGATGACACTATGGCTGGGAGCTATATGATGGAAAAAACTGTTATGAGACAACAAGAGAACCTGCTTAACTTCAAATGAAGACAGCTCCCATTCTACCCGTGATTTACTATTAACTGCAATGACATCAAGGTTTCCTGACTCAACTTCTGAATCACAAATTTCTGCCCTCTCTATGGCTGTAATGTTATAATAGTATTTTAGGTTGGAGAAAGGAATATAAGAAGCATGTCCAAATAGCATTGGGCAGGTTTGTTGTAAGTTTGTCACGTGGCTGTTGGCAGAGGATCACAGACCAAAATACATGTAAGCAGAAACCTAATTCGGACTTCAAAAAATGCTTTTAAGGGAAAGGATGCAGTCAGATAAGCATAAAGACACCTAAAGGCAGCTATTGTCAAAGACTTCAGCCTTTTGCTGCCTCTTTTCGAAGTCCAGAAGGGATGGGTTAAGCATCAATTCTAGTAGATAAATGAAAATGGTAAGGGGTGTTAGATATAGATCCCTTCCCTCATTCTATCTTTCCATTGTTGCAGATAGACACTGTTCCCCTGGAGCACTCTTCTTTAATTCTGTTGCATTTACGGTGCCTCCTTTTTTTGTCGTGTGAGCAACTCCTTCAGTAATTGCAAGAGCTTCTGGGTCTGGTTTATACAGCAAATCTCATTAGACAGGTGACACATTCCTGTCTGGGAGGTCTAGAGCAGTGACTCCTTAATAATATGAATCATATTATGCTCCTCTCATTCTGCAGGATTGGTATGTCATGGTTAGAGCAGACAGCAGTGCTCCAGGTCAGCCAAGCACAAGGGAGAGACTTCTCTTTTGAAAGCATTTTGATTGTAGTATGGACAAAGAGCTTTCACAAAGGTCCAGGTCTCTGCCTAATTTTAGACATAATGAAATTTGTATGAATAAGAGGAAGGTAGAAAGAGAACACACGGGTGATAGGGACTCTTCAGGTCACCAGTTTATTGAGCTAAGGCGTGGGATAGAAGTGTGTAGGTAGATTTTCTCCATTCTTCTTTGCATTGAGTATTTTGTTAGCTATGTTTGTGCTGTTCTTGTTAACCTCAGAACAAAGATTGGATGACCAAACCTCTAGTAATATACTCGTCCTTGCTATGTTGTTTGTTACAATTTCAAAATGCATAGGAATGTTAGGTCTACTAAACACTGAATTCATTTCAGCTCTGATGAGAGTTTTGTGAGGGTGAAGGTAAACCTCTCCAGCAAAGTAAGGAATGAATTCCTTTTAGTGAAATCAAACAATAGTTCTCAGTTTAAACACGAAATGAAACACAATTATATAGACATACTTGCAACGTAGGAAGTAGTGACCATGCCATCCTCTCACAGGAATTCATGTAAGCAAGCAGTGCAATAATTGTGCAATAATTACAGAAAATCTTTTGGTCATACCTGCAGAAAACATGCATTACATGGATATATATTTTTAATTTGCTCTTTTGTTAGGGCAAGTTTAGGTTATTTGTGCATCTAAAATCAAGGTTTGGGGCATTTCAAGCTCCTCTCAGCCACAGGTGAGAACGCTTCTAGTCTTCTGATAAGAAAGAAATACTTTTTCCAACCTTGAAGAAGGAAATGTTTCATAAGAACCAATGTAGGAGCACCTCCCATATGAAGACAGGCTGAGGAAGTTGGGGCTGTTCAGCCTGGAGAAGAGAAGGCTGCGTGGAGACCTCATAGCAGCCTTCCAGTATCTGAAGGGGGCCTATAGGGATGCTGGGGAGGGACTCTTCATTAGGGACTGTAGTGATAGGACAAGGGGTAACGGGTTAAAACTTAAACAGGGGAAGTTTAGATTGGATATAAGGAGGAAATTCTTTCTGTTAGGGTGGTGAGGCACTGGAATGGGTTGCCCAGGGAGGCTGTGAATGCTCCATCCCTGGCAGTGTTCAAGACCAGGTTGGACGAGGCCTTGGGTGAGATGGTTTAGTGTGAGGTGTCCCTGCCCACGGCAAGGGGGTTGGAACTGGGTGATCTTAAGGTCCTTTGCAACCCTAATTATTCTATGATTCTATGACATATCCCATTTTGAAACATATATGTTATATCCAATTTTGAACCTTTATAAGAGCTAAAACATGTCGGTTTCAATTGGCAGTAAGTATTCTGGTTCTGCTTATCTGCAGTGTTATACATGCATTTAAATAAACCTGGAGAAAGAAATACATGTACATTGCCTTTTGTAAAAGTAGTGTACAGAACTTGCTTTCTAATTTGGGGAGGAGGAGAAGGCTTCATTTTTGTTGTTTTTTTTAGTATTTGATATTGGCCGTCGATGAGATTGTCATAACATGTAGTCAAACATGATGCTCTTTCTTTTAGTCTTGTCAACAAAGCAGATGGCATTCTACTCTTCATTGTTTCTCTAGTTTTCTGTTCCAAATGCTGTAAATTCGGTTAAATTGACCATCTTCCTTGTATCAAGACTGATCTTTTTAGTAATGAGGTATTTGAAAAGCCTCCAGCAACTTTGACTCTATTCTCCTTTTCCTCCTGGTATAAATCAGCACAGATTAAATAATAGAAACCTACCCTTGTGTCACAGCTAGCACTGAAGGTCCTAAGCTGTGTTTTTCTGGTGGTGTGAAGAACAGGAGAGTTTAAGGAACCCTTTCCTACCAATAGGAAATAAGAATTCAGCCTTTCTTTCCTCTGGCAATGGGTTGCTTGTGAGGTGAGGATAAGTGGAAATGCCCTGACCTGATTATCAGTTCCTTTCATGCAACCCATTTGAACCCCTTTCAGTTTTTGGAATCAGGAGTATTAGTTGTGCACACCCCAGGTGACAGAGCAACTGTGCACAATGGATTTCTGTAGCAGACATGCATGTGGCAGTATTCCTGCTTCCTTGCCTACTCCATAATAGGTAAAACATGATTTTGTGTCCCATGAAACACATCCAGCTGTTAAATAGTGGCAGTTATCAGGGCTAAATCCAAAGCTATAGCTGCAACAACACCAGCAAGAGGGAAAAGTTTGCACCATCTCCGTTTGTAGACAGTCCTTTGGCTATTCCCCATCCCCATACCAGAGCAAGTAAACTGCGGTTAATCTTAACATCAGCAACCTGAACCAGAAATTAGACCTTGTCTGTTATTTATGAGGATGGGTGGAAAATAAATAGTCTTTCTTAACATTAAATTGCAAATTTGGAGAGAGAGATGCTGGGTTTGAACGATGTGACACAGAGAAATAAACCTTACTGCTCTCCCAACTGAACACATCAGATTCTAAAGGCATAAAAATGGTTTTGTGTCCTGCGTCCCCTTTGGTCTTACATGTTAGTGCATTTACTCTCCATTATTTTACAAGAAATGAAAGTAAAACTTGGCTATGCTATCAAGATGGAAGAAGGAAACCATTAGCCCTAAGCCTCCTTTCAATTGCACCGATGTGAAGGAATAATTTCATTGAAATCAATGACATTTTCCTAGTGTGAGACCTGCTGACAGCTATAGGCCCTCTACTAAGAATATAGTAGAGTAAAAGACAGTTGATGGATTTGTTGCTCACTGGCTGCAGTGGCAACACCTGCTTTTCCATTGCCAGCATCAAAATACTAGGCCACAATAAAATCTGCTGCTTGTACAGCTCCCATTGCAAACCTGATGCCTTGATATGAAGGAGAAAATATAATGTGACAATAAAGTGGTTGTCTGCCATTGGCATATTTGAAGGAGCTCTTATTTAACAAGAAGAGACATTCTCTCCCCACTCCATGGTGGGTTCGGTTCCCTCCTTCAGCCAATGTCACGTTTAAAACCTTGTTTCCTGAGTGATGGTAGGAAGATGAATCCTTTTGCAAAGAAGTAAGGACAACTTCCCTTAACTGTGCTCCAGGCTGCTTTCCTTGTTGCCATCACTCTGCAACCACTCTGTATGAAATGGTCCATGTATACAATCCAGAGAGCCAACTTTTGGAATGTGTTGGAGGCTATTGACCCTGGAAAAAATAAGCTAGCATTTCCATTGAACTACTGCCTGGAGTCTTCTCACTTCTGTGTTAGAGATCATTGTCTGCAGAGAAAATCAAGGTTAAAAACCAGGAGAAAGGGCTGGGTACGCATGTTAAATGTAGAAGAAAAGAGCTTCTTGCATATCTCAAAGCTCTCTCTGGGGATGCTGATGTAAACTCAACCAGAAAGTCCAGTTTTTTAATGTCGGTGATGCAGCACACTCACAGCTATGCTTCCAATTTTAATTGTCATGAGTCATGCTGGCTTTCTTCTTTTCCCTCCTTCTCCCCTGTGTTTTGATCTGGTAGGTTTTTAACTCGGTGTTTTCCTGTTTTACGTTCCTTGGGGAAGCTGCACTCGGGAGTGTAGCCTGGAGTCATACAACTCTTTATTACAAGATGTTGCCTGTAGGAGTTTATTATTATCAGGTCCTGCTCCATTGCATACTTTTCCCTATGCACTGCTTCCATTATGGGAGAATTCATTAGCTGATTGACTCTCTCTCCTCATGGAGGCTGGTAATGTCAACTCTCGATCTAAATCCCAATTCAACCCCATGTTGTATGGTCATGGAAGAGCAAGCTAAAGCTAGATCTGTACTGAGGGATAGCGAGATCAAGCAGGAGAAAATTGGGTCCTTGTTCAAGAGCTACTAATTCCTTATGTGCAGCACAGTGTCCTGTCAAGGTAAGTGGGTAGGTTCCTCACCCACATAGTAGGGCATACTTCCTTGAATGAGAAGTCTCCACCAGGGACTACAGCATGTGGAGCTACCAGCTCAGTTAGAGCTGTTGTGGGAAGTGGTGTGTAAGGGCTACATGGCTGAGAGGTACTAGGCTACTAACTAGCATTTTATGGTGATGAGGAATTACATATCAAGGAGGGAGTTACCTTTTCTGCTGCCATCTTACTGCTGCTATGAAGCAGCAATGAAAAATAACTGCTAAGAGGGTTTTTTAGGCAAACTGCATATAAGTTTCCCCTAAAATAGAAAAGAATGGTAATTTCATTAGTCTTTCTAAGAGCTGAGAGCCCAAGGACAGGTAAAAACCAAATCATGCAGATTGTCTAGGACTGAGCTCTTTCTGTATGCTTTGTAGACTTCTGATCTCTAAAGACATGTTGGGTTGCCATACAGAAGAGGAGGTTCAGTTGCTTCCCCATCAGAAAGGTTTGTTCAGCTGCATTCTAGTGGGTATTTTGCCCCATAGTTTGGGGCTGTTCACCAATAAAATCACTTAAGCTCCAGATACATAATCACCAGATCCATCTTGTATCCAGTGTTTCAGGATCCATAAGCCATTTGCATTTGAAATGTTAGTAAATTCTTAATCCATCTGCATAATTTTAGACTGGCTGCAAGGTTACCAACTGCAACCTTTGGTATGCACTTGGATTTCAAAGCTATGTTGTCAGTATCATTCCTTCTCCAGGTGTACACAAGTTACTGACCTAGTTCCATCAGTTTAATAACAAAAATAAGGTTGTGTGTGACTATCAGGTTTGCAGATGGTGGCACAGAGGATATTAGCTGAACTCTCGCTTATATTTACTGCTTAGCAAATATAGTCCACTGTAGATTGGAAATATCCTTCTCCCTTTAAGTTTCCTTTAGTGCAACCAGAGTAGATGTAGGCTGATAAACAGAAAAGGCAGATTGCAGGATGTTAAAAGGCCTTGAAATAACCTTTGGAGCCTGTACAGAATGATGTCATAACTATCATATATAAGGTGCCATATATCCATTTTGTACACAACTGGTTTACGTTTCCTGCTTAAAAAGTCCTTTAGGTAAAAGTTTTGGAAGTGAATGCCTATAATCTGACATTTACACCTGTATTCAGGCACATCAATAAAAGTACACGACTAAATGCATAAATAAGGGTACTCGGTACATAGACTCAGAACTTACATCATGACCGGTGAGTTGTAAGTGACATTTCTTACATAGAACAGCTACAGCAGGTCAGACAAGAGGGCAACCTTTTGGCAATGTCTAATAGCGGGTGCTTTTGAGAGAGTATTAAAAAATGACATGCATATAGTGACACTTCTGTTAGAACATCCAATTTCTGTCTGTTGAACACATCAGGGGCACCTCTTGAGTTGGAGTTTGCATCTATAATAGCATTTGATAGCTACTGAAGGATTTTTCTTACATGAATTTCACTAGTAATCTTTTGAATCCCTTCATAAATGTGTTCTCCCGTGGCCACGAGTTCCACAGCTGAATTATTTACTGTGTTAAATTGTTCTGCTCTTTTGCCTCTTCTTTAAGTCCATACCTTTAAAAATAGTAGTGTGGCAAGCTCAGTCCCTCCTGGACTCTAATTATTGCTTCAATACTTCAAGAATTAGTTAAGAGTGTACAATTTCCACTTGGAAAAAAACATGGCTCTCTTCTTTCTAATAGTTCTTTAGTGCTACCTAGGCTAAACTTCCTTCTCATGCAGATACCCTCCACTAGCAGCCAGGAGGCAGACAAAGACAATACCATATGTCACTTGGTAACGTTCCCAGGTGGTAGGTAAATGATTTCCAAACACAGGAACAGATTGGTGATGTTTTAGACTCTTGTTCTCTAAGGAAAACTACTTCCCATTAAGCTCACTGTTGTAAAAGCCAGTCGATGTCTTCAAATATTCCTTTCAAAGTTATTTATCGCAGTGCTAAAATTAGAATGTATCTGAACATTTCAGACAATTTAGAATAAAGAAATGAATCCTCAGGAGGAGAATGTATTGCAGAAGCCCACAGATCTCTTCCCTTTCTAATTTCTGTTATAGTGTCGTTCATGCTTTTTAAGATGTGTTTCTGACAAACAGGAACCCTCTGATACCTCTTAGAGATGTGCAAGCAGCCTCTTCAAGTGAGAGTGGTGTACACCAGTACCTCTGAAATGTCAAGGATTACCTGTCCAATCTGCACAGCAAATTTTAGGCACTAGGTGAGAAATACATTTGCTGCTGGCCCTAGGGTGCCAATCCTACCAGCCCTTCTTAATGCTGCTTCTTCACAGTTGTGCTCCTCTTTCAAACTGCTTGTTAAGGAAAAGATCATTATGGCACAAGTATCTCTCCAAATATTGAACAGATAGTTCATCCTGAAGATGAACGGATAGTTCATCCTGAAGATGAACAGGATTCCAAAGCAGCGGGGCATGATTTTTCTCTCCTTAAAAATGTCACAGCTGTCTAAAAACTAAACCTCTGTATCAAATTTATCAGTCTAAAAAGAATTCCTCACCTCCATACAGTGTATACGCCACTGAAGTTAGTCCAGCAGTTTTTAGGTTTGGGGGGGTGTTGTTTAAAAGAATTGACTTTTGGGAAAAGAAAGTAAATTTGAAATGTGCCAATTTTGATGGAAAAATATTTACAGGTTTTCTTAGATTTAGGATACAGACTTGTGCAACAGGGGCACGTGAGATGAAGAAAGATCCCACAGCAGCTAACAGCCACTGACCAAGGCTAAGATCAATTCTGGTTAAATAAACAGGATCTTGTATATGGAACACGGACTCAAGCAAGTGCTGACCTGTCCTGTGTGTGCCTTATACTACAGGCAGGGAGTCTCTCAGACTCTCCAGATTCAGTTATTGTGCTCTGTGTAAGAATTCACTGCTCTTGGCACCACAGTCACAAACCCTTGTGGTGGTTAGATTTCTCTCTTGGTTAGAATGAGGGAGACTTAAGTTGCTTTTCAGTAAGGGCAGGACAGTGGAACTGTGCCTCTCACATGTAAGGTCTTGTTTGCCTGTTCAGCCTCTCATTCTTCCCAAGAACACGCTGACAGTTCTTTTTAATGAGAGCATCCAAAGACTGAAATCTCAGAACTTCTCATGCATTCTGGTTTCCTGACCACCTATACCAAAGCATTCACTAAAGGCCTTCTTTTGTAGAGGCCATAGGTTTTAATTGTCAAAACCACTGCAGTCTATTGGAGAACAACAGCATTGTCGTTGTAGTTATTGCTGCATCTAGATAGACATGGTTTACTCCCCAAAAAGGTTTCTAAGCAGTGCAGTGAACATGTGAAAATATTTTCTGCAATTTATATGGCACATGCAGTCTGCAGTACAGGAGAGATGTTGGAGTGGTTCAGTATGGGATGATCCTCGTGACTTCAGCACTCCACAGTAAATAAGCCTTCCCCTGTTCCTACTGCTTCTTATCACATTGTCAGTCATGTTCTTTCTTCTCTGAGTGCAATACCCCAAGACCTTTGTTTCTTTCTCTATCCATCTCCTTTAATAAAGATACAAACCCAATATGGTTAGAGTCACATTTTCTACCCATTGTATTGATTGATTATTCAGCACAGACTCTGCTCCTTCCTCCATAACTTAAATTAATCCTTAGAGGAGAGCCAGAATAAACTCATATCTTCAGTAAAATGCTAGTGATGTCTGCACAATGACACAACAAGGAATGAGAAATAAACTGTACATAATCATCTTCTAAAAACAGCACTTGGATTGCTCAGAGCCAGCTGCTGACTGTCCACATCTTGGAAGTTTTACTGGGTACAGGAGTGGAGGTCACTGCATTTTTTATCAGTGTCTGCGTGACCATGGGATGAGAGAAATGTAATTTGGCATCACTTCAGCAGAAGGACATCTGGTTTACAGATATTATTGCTGTCCTAGGAGATATTTCTGAGCTTTAAGGTGATCAAATTTCACTTAGTACGTAGACCAGGGGAAAGTTGGCAGCTTATAGACAGTACATGAAACACTTGTCATCTACTGAAAAAGCAGTAAAAATGAATTCCTTTTTTCCTCTGCTTGTCTGCAGATGGAAAAATTATTTTTCAAAGTATTTCTGTGCAATAAAATTCTGAGATTTTATTTCCTTGTCTATCTTATTTTACTCTTAATGCATCTGGGGCTTAATCTGTTAAGGTAGTTAAAATAGAAAGGTAAATGAAATGACATTTTATACCAGGCATGCACTGTGATTTGGGCTGAGCTGAAAAGCCTGAATTGGGTTTCACACCCAACTCTCCTTATGAGTCAAAGAAAGATGACGACACTGGCATCACGAGTCCTGGAACAGCACACTCTGGAAGCAAAAGGCAAGTGTGATGGAGAGAAAATAGCAAATTTAGCTTCAGAGTTTGGATCTGGTATTTTGATTCAGATCAAACTCCCTTATCTCTTAACGTTCAGTTCAGACATGTTAGGTATTGCATACCCTGTTGTTAGATTCCCAGAAACAAGGCAGTTCCCACTAGCTGCTTTCCATTGTTTCATACTTCGCTCCCCATCATAATTTTCAATGAATCTGCATTACAAACTGAAACTTGATATTTAATGGAGGGATAAACTTCCCTGTTGCTACTCAGATATTGAATTTAAGGCATGGGAAATTGGGTAGTCTCACTTCAGTACATTTTACCATCGACGGTATCTCTCAGTTTACTCCTTAAATAGTGATGGTTGCTGGAAGCTGGATCAGAACCTGAAGTCAGTTCTCATTTCTCGCCCTTACTTAAGCAACCTTCTCTGGAAATCACTGTGATATAAGCAAGCAGGAATTTAAGCAATACTTCATAATGAGGTCTGTTGGGAACAGGAGCAAGTGTGTGGTACCAAAAGGCAGTGCTGGTTTGTGTTACCTCTCAGCTGGGCCTCGTAAAAGCTACTCCAAGCAATGACACATCTCTGTTAGTCTCATTCTTATGCAAAGCCAGTGGAAATGCTGTATGTTGGATAAATCAGTGAAGATAAAGATGACAACAGAGCTGTGAAATAAAGCAGTAGGCCGGGTGCTGAGAAAACAGCCTGGTTTTACTCCATTTGTAGCTGTGACCAACTTAAATCATTTCACCTGCACTTGGAATTAATTAGAACCTTAAGGGCTAACCAGTACTGAATAATCACTCTAATAATCTACAACATGCAAAGGGCAGTAATATGTACAGGCTATAAATAACTTGGCAGACAAAACTTGAAGACAGAGACTGCTTATTGTGGTTTAATAGAAAATTACTACCTTTTGATCCTTTTTACCTTTGATTTCTTGTTGAAGAGAAGATAGCAATCTCACATTAATATGCTGCCTTTCACCTCAAAGCACATCAAAAAGGTGTATACACATAGTAGCATGTGTGTACAATGTACATAAATTGAAGGCTTTTATTTAATAGGAAGTAGCGAAAAGATGGAGGCTTAGAGGACAAAGTGGGGAAAAAAACCCAAATAACTGTTTTAAATTTGTTTAAGTTCCTAGAATGTGATTATCCAAGTTGGACTGGTTCTGGGAAAAGGATTCCCGACCTTTTGTGGCCATGTAGCACTCAGCATTTCTGGTTTATCAATGCAAACCATCATCTTTATGACAGTATGGTTGCGCAGACTGGGCACAGATCCCTTTCTGTGGCCTCCACGACAATGGAAGCAGTCTCATCAAAACCCTTGGGATTTTCAGTGACCTCCAAAGGCCAAAAGGATCAGTTTTGTTTCATCATCTGAGTAATAATCATGTTCTTCATCATGGTGGTGAGGAACTGTGTAGGTGCTGATGTGGCACAATAACCGGCAGTTTCCTGTGGCTTTGGGCTGGAGCTTCTACTGTCCAGCATGGTGCTGGCCTCATCCTCCTGAGCTTGTGCAAACCAAAGCCATAGCTTCAGGTGTGCCATAGAAAAGAAGGGTAGAGATTGAAGGGTAGAGATTGCTGTGTGCCAGTAGACAGCATTTAGGAACAATTCCATCATTCCTTACCTGCAATAAGCAGCTGTTGTGGTCCTCGCAGTCAGAATAGAAGCAACAAAGTATGATTGCACCAATAAACACACCAGAATACATAATACATAGGCAGGGAGTTTACAGTTCGATGAAATCTGTCCCAACCTTCCTTTCTCCTCTCGACTTCAAAGTGTTACTCTTACGAATAACGGGGCTAGAAAGGTGAGCAGTAAATAGTATTTGCTATTGTCCTACCATGTAAATCGTGCTTTACAAATCCTTTTAATCTTGGTTATGTCCACTGCACTGTTATGGGATGGTATAAGCCCCGCCAATGTCAACCTTGATTACAAAATGCATTCATTTTCTCAGACGAGCCATTTCCCTGTGGCATGGGCAGCACTTGAGCCAGGCTGGTTTCCCCAGGGCCCAGGGGAACTGTTATCTTTGGGCTACTTTTTCCAGTGGGTAATTTGTCCTATTCCTGTGATCATAATAGCCAAGTTGTTTGTTGTTGGGGTGTTTTCCATTAGCATCATGAGTCTCTTTGTTCTGTAATACCATCAACCTGAGACTGATTTTGCAACCACCAGTTCAGTTGTCCAACAACTCACCGTAGTCTTTTGCATAGTAAGTAACTTCGTCCTTTAGTAAGAGCTCTGCATGGTAAATGTAAGATTGACATAGGACACACTCAGACAAATGAAGTCTTCACTGGCTTGTCACTTACATGGATAAGAATTTCTTGCTTTCACCAAGAAAACACGTTATCAAAAGCAGTGGGCCTTCAGTGGTGACAACTTCTGTGATCACTGTGAGGGTAAGGACATAGTAGCCAAATGTCTTGTATTTTATATAGACAGACTCAGAAATAGGGTGGCTTTTAGTTGAGAGTTAGTAAAAAAAATGTCTTTAATAATGTGATCCCTTGATGGTGCAATGCAGCATCCAGAGGGTCCTTTGGGCCAGAAAGGTTTTGACACAGTTCATGAAGGTGAATTTGTAATAAGGAAACAATACCAACCAGTGGTGGGGCTTAGGGGCATGGCTATACATGAGGAACTGGAGCCTAGTCAGGGGCACCAAACACGGGGAAATGATGTGCTCCCAAATACTCTGATTTGTGGCTGCCTTCAGAGGTGCTAAGCTGCAATTAATTTTGTCTTTGCAGATGTCTGTGCCTCTCTGGGTGTTTTTTTTTTTTCATTAGGCATTATTGGGAGGTTGGCCTTGTCGTTTTGCTGCAGGACAGAGCTCAGATACCTCTGGATCTTCTCTTTAAAACTATGAAAATCATTCTGAGTAGCAGACTGTACTGGGAACTGTCACCAGACTGTTTTCCTACCAAACTTCCTACCAGTCTTCCTATTGTCTTTTTCTAGCTGTGAGTGGAGCACTTGCAGAGCAAGAGGTTGTGGAATAGGCCATGTATGTCTAACTAAATTCAATGTCCATCTCCTGCCTCCCTGGTTATCTCTAATACTTTAGCAAGTGCTTGGGTTTTTGTCCTCTCTTTGCAGGTCTTCCCTTTTCCCAGACCAGTTTCTCAACATTTCCCTCATTTCCCATGTCTTTCTCCCCAGCTGTCACACCCCATATCACTAAATTCAGGCAGTAAGCATCTCAACACCAGAATAACCTGAGAGAATGTAAATCAGCACAAAGCAGCTCAAAATCTGTCATGATTGCAATTTATGATGCCCAGCGGGCTGAGCTTTGGACCTCGATGACAGTCATCTCACAAGGAAATGTGCAGCCAGTTGTGGGCACCAATACCTACTCTGTAACAGTCTTTGTAAGTAACTACATCTATTGTTCAGTTTCAGGGAAATTCAGTGTTATCTCTTGATCATTTTTCTTACTATCCCCCTCTCCTAATTTCCTAGATAAAAAATGGAAATGCCTTGCCAATAAATCCTCATTATTTGAAGTGCATGTGCAAGGCATGAAGAAGTACTCTCTGCGTGTCGTGTTGGGGTGTGTGTATGACAGAGACAAAGCTTTTGGAGAATGCCTTAAACCAGCTAATACAGTTGAGACAAACAATGAGGCTTCACGTTTGTGCCTGGAAATGTGTCCCTTTTTCCTAACTATCATTTGATCTAATAACAAGATGTGTTGTGTCTGTCCTACAGAACTATAACAATGCATTCTTTATGCATCATAGTTTCCCCAACTCATGACTTGCAAGCAAAGCAAACTCATATGCAGTAATTAATCTGGCACTGCAATCCTGTCAGCACAGAGGAAGTCTGAATGACATGAAGGAGTGGATGTGAGAGACTGCACTCAGAAACACCCAAGTGATTCACTGAAAACTAAATGAAGATTTAAGAATACACCTGTTCATCAACCCTGAGACAGCAGTGAATAAATGTGTTTCAGGAATGAGCCAAAGAAAGTGAAACATATCCCTCTTATTAGGACTGGCAGGAATAAGAGCAGAAGAAATAGTGCAGTGAATTGCTTACTGCCTGTATTGGACTGACAAGTGAGTTATCCAAACAAAGATGGAGAACATAAAGTGAACCAAGACTTCTTTTTATGCCTGATGGGGCAAAATCTGCATGCTTGACTTGACTTAGCTCTGAGCATGACCTATTTATAACCACGCTCCTGCAGACTTAGTGGAAACCTCCTGTAATCAGATGTTCATTGCAGCATCTGGCCTTCAATCAGGACCATGCCTTTGTCTCCTACAGTAGAGCAATGCACGCAGTCAGGTCCTTGCAATGGGAATAGATGTGTCAGAATTACGACCTTTCTTTCCAGCAAAGTGGGTAAAAATCAAGAGATTTGAGCTATAGCAATCTGTCTGAAACGTGCAATTGGAGGTCATCACAGTTCCTCTCTGATTTCATAAAGGTTTATGTAAGCTCAAAGCAGGACTACATAATTCTATGCAGTGAAAGCCACTATTGCTTTCACGCTGGATAGGTAGCAAATTGATAATAGCAGTCTGTGTGTGGTAGTAATTGAGCATTATTAACACAAGCAGTAACTCATATTGCTATCTTCCTTTTGAATACAGAATTCCTTGAGATTATTTACCTTTCAAAAAATAAAATCCATTATTCTTATGAGATAACCACTAATGGTTTGCCCCAGGCCTTTCAAAGTTATGACAAATAAATAGGCAGCATTCTTAGGGCCATGCAAGTAGTAGTAGCATTTAAACCCTGGCAGATGATTTCTGAGGAACAGGTTTTAAAGCGACAATAAACAAGGCAGCCAGGGAGGGCAGGGTTGTGTTTTAACATCCAGGATGTAGCAGCTGACAAAGTTAAAATGAGAGGTGGAATTCAACTGCTTCTGGCTGGTAGAGCAAATGGTAACTCACTTGTATTTTCCTGTTAAAGAAACGCATCACTCTATCAGCATGTTGCTGTTATTTCCAGTGGTATAAACTGCACATTCAGCTAGGCAGAACCTCACACTGAAACTCTGAGCCTCCAGACTCCCCTGTGTCCTCTTGCTGTACTACAGCCTTTAAAATAAACCCTTGTTCATATCAACGTTTGTAAATCTGTCCAGGTTTTGAACAAATGTAGGGCTGGTTTTGAGTTCTCTTCCATAGCATTCTCCATTCAAACAGGAGTAATGTGCAGGAAAATACAAGTATACTCATTTATATTTTGGTGACCTTGGGCAGCTTTTTAAGTAGGAAGAAAGAGAATCCTTCTTCTAGCAGAAAACATAACATACCTTGCTGAACAGGAAATCCCTCCCGGGTCATCCCCTTGAATCATCCCAATTGCTAAATAGATTGGTGGTAAGACCAGGAAACTTGGTATGACCTGTGTTTGTCTATTTAGGGGCTCTTAGCGATAGGACAAGGGGTGATGGGTTCAAACTGAAACAAGGGAAGTTCAGGTTAGATCTAAGGCAGAAGTTCTTCTGTGTGAGGGTGCTGAGGCGCTGGCACAGGGTGCCCAGAGAAGCTGTGGCTGCTCCATCCCTGGCAGTGTTCAAGGCCAGGTTAGACACAGGGGCTTGGAGCAACCTGGTCTAGTGTGAGGTGTCCCTGCCCATGGCAGGGGGTTGGAACTGGATGGTCTTAAGGTCCTTTCCAACTCAAATCATTCTGTGATTCTATGATTTACTTCTGTAATCAGAGTATCTGATAAAAATGGGTAAGCATTGCCTGGTAGAGCATATTCTAGGTGTGCTTTTATGCAGCTTCTTTTTTCATTAAAGGTGCTTATGCACAAGGATTCATAACTTTCATATTTCAAAAATATCTGCTGGATTCCAAAGCAGTCTTGAAAATGAAATTTGATTTTAAGCCAGATGCAAGCAGGAAGCTGTCTGCTTGAAAGCCAGTACCAAACACACAGGGGTTTTGCAAGGGCATAATGTCCTTCAAGGCAAAGAAGGCTGATACCTTACATTTGCATCTTCTAAAGGGATTATTTCTTGCTCTTTCTATACAACTCTCAGCACTGTTGCTGGTCTCATGACTGACTGGTGTAGCTCCATGCTATTTTTCGTATTTCCTTACACCTTCATTGCTCAGTTCTCTTTAGTTTTTTTCACATTACGGACAGAAAACCTGTCTATTTGTATGTCTGCTATAAAGTCATTAACCGGGGCTGTTTGTGTCATGGAAAGAGACAGAACTTCAAAATGGGATGCGAACTTTAAAGAGGGCTGTTGCCCTCCCGTATTTATATTCCTTTTATTTCTTAAGTCTTCCCTGTCCTTAAGTCACAAAGTTGGCCAATTACAATTACACTCCAAAAGAAACTGTCCCTAACAGGTTTTGATCTAATGCAAAAGATCTCTCAGCTTTCATGTCATTTCCCCTTGTAGTCAGGGGCATTAGTTATTTAAAACCAAGTAGTTATTTTTAGTCCTTCTACTGAACAAGATAGGAAGAAAGCAACAGTTATAGAGAAATTGAAACCACTTTTGAAGCTGAGAGAAAAATGTTGCTTAGAAAGCAAAATGACGTGTCTCAAATACAGTTCCTGATCCTTGGAGTCAGCAGCAAGGCCTATATTGATGTCATCTGGACAGTACCACTGCGAAAGGTCTTGTGATGCCAATGCAGATGCTGAGCATGCTGCCTAACAGGTTAGAGGCATTGGAGTGGTACCCCTGTTATTTACAACATGGTATTTCTAACCTGTGCTGGTAAAGGGGGCCTATAGGGATGCTGGGGAGGGACTCTTCATTAGGGACTGTAGTGACAGGACAAGGGGTAACGGGTTAAAACTTCAACAGGGGAAGTTTAGATTGGATATATGGAGGAAATTCTTTCCTGTTAGGGTGGTGAGGCACTGGAATGGGTTGCCCAGGGAGGTTGTGAATGCTCCATCCCTGGCAGTGTTCAAGACCAGGTTGGATGAAGCCTTGGGTGATATGGTTTAGTGTGAGGTGTCCCTGCCTATGGCAGGGGTGTTGGAAGTGGATGATCTTAAGGTCCTTTCCAACCCTAACTATTCTATGATTCTATGATTCTATGATACTGAGACATCTTAGGGCAACCACCCAGAGCAGAAGCAAACTTGCTTACAATACAGCAAGAGGCTGTCGTGTTTTTCCTCTAATATTCTCCTTCTTCAGTAATGGATCCATGCAGAAGAAAGAAAGACTTTCATTTCTTTAACCAAAATTAAATCAAGCCTTAAAAACAAATCTGATTTTTAACCCTCCCAAACTGTAGTTCATACAACTGCGCTCCAAGCCTTTCTTATAGTGATCTGAAGCTCACGTCTGAACTTCAGCACACATTTTATTGGCAGATACAAAGGAATTTGTTCTGGAATTTACCTTGAGTAAGAGGGCAAAATGCTTTTCAGGAGCTAGAAAACTACACTTCTCTAAGTATATTCTATGAACATCTAGCATATAAAGAGCACAAAGAGAGAGCCAATAGCAGCAACAGCAGTAGAAAAATACTGGCACATCAGTGTTCTGTAAAGCATGCCTGTGTCTTTCCTTTTGAGTTCATTTGTTCTTTATAATTTCTGTGGTCTTCAGAAAGACATTTGACAGAGCTTGTCTCTTCAGGCTGAATTTTCTTTTGCCTGAGTGTATTTTGTTCCCCATATACTCTTTCTTGCCCTGGCTAGGAGAGACAGGAAAGAAAAATCAGGAGGAAACAGAAGAATCAGTTCTAGTTTGTGTTGCTAGTGATAGAATCAGAGCTGACTTTAATATGGGTAATGTGAGAACACAGTTTTTTCCTAACACCGAGGCAGGGAAGCTTCCATGATTGGGAAAACGTGTAGTGAGTAATGGAAACATACGTATGCATATGTGTATGCATGTGTGTGCATGCAGCTGACAAAGAGAAACGAGCTCCTTCACTCCTTTAATAAATGGAGAATGGCAGCTCTCCATTAGGTAAAGCATTTCTTGGAGGAGATGAATAAACTAGTGCCTAGCGAGCCATTGGTGAAGGATGAATAGGACTGAGATGAGGCAGGTGCCACACTGAATGGCACTATAAACCAAAGGGTATTGAATAAATAAAGTCAGTGGTTGGAAGAAGTCGATTATTAGTTGGCTAAAGTTTGATTTTCATCTATGATGAGGCTGAAGAGACCCATTGGAGGTTGAAAGGGTAGAGGAAGAAGGAGGCTAGAGATTTCTTACTGAAGAAGCAATGGAGGATGAACTCCAAGGATTTAGCTGTGTGGTACAGAGGTCCTAAATAGTTAAAGCTGGCAGCTGTAGGGGTTGCAAATGATTACGTCAAAGCTGAAATGTGGTCAGTGTCTCCTAAAACAAATTCAGAGAGAGAAGAGGAAGTCTGAGCTTTGGAATACAAGCACGTGTCACATGAGGGCTAGAATTCCTCAGGCACATTCTATTAGTTGGTGTTTTACACATTTCCTTTGGTTTCTGTTCGTTTGTTCTTTCCTCCAATCCCTCCAGCACTCACTGCAGTGGGAAAAACGACTCATGGTCCTGCTTTAAGACAAAGCACATTGAAAAAAGAGCAGCACTAACACAGCCGCATTCTTTGTGTCTGAATGCAGCCAGAGCCTTGCATTTCCTTTTTCCATGATTTATTTTGAATGGCAGCTTAGGAAAAATGAATTATACCTGAGGTTCTGCTCACACAAGTGCAAAACTCAGTCACCTGTTGCCTGTGTAAATCTGTTACAACTACCTGCACGTGACTTAAGTTGAAGCTCAGTGTATTTAGAAACTCGGACATAACTGTGCAGTCCTAAGGGACTGAGGCTTAATAAGTACTCATACTTCTTCCCACTTTGTCAGTACTACAATATTGCTTTCTTATTCCACTGTCTTAACTTGTATGGCTTCACTGCTCAAGTAGAAACTCATTGACTAGAAAATGAGCTGCTTGCAGTTGGTTCTATAATGTCTGCCTTGGAGGGTAATTTTTAATAATATAAACCTCGTGAAACCGCAGACATTTACATAGGAAGAGGGAAGAATGAAGCAACAATTTCCATTTTGTCTTCAAGAGAACCAGTGGTATGTAGGGACATTGTATTCTTTGTTTCTGTGCCTGCAGCTTTTAACCGAACGCTTTAACATTTGTGAAGTCCTTATTCAAGCAAAATGATTAGCTTCCAAGCCTCAGAATACGACCGTGGGCCTCTAAAACCATTACGATCATCTGCGTTGATGTGGTTTAGGACTGTGAATTGCTAGAGGCTGGTTAATAACAACATTGAAATTTAGCATTCAAAACAGAACCAGATGAATAGATTGAAACCCTCCATTTTCCATGTTCAGCAAGGAGGCTACAGGGCAGACAGCAGGACTATGAACATGGTCCAAGAAAAATCCCTTGCTTTGGAGCAGAGAAGCTTGCCACTAATGCCGCACAAGTAGTTGATCAGGCACATTGATGAAAGAGGACACAGATGCTATGTTGGAATTGAGATGCCAATCACATTTATTTACTGCTGCATGTGTGCGCATACACACACACACACATCATTCATCTGTTCTGTGAATTCAAGTCATGGCACAACATCCCTAGTGAGGGATACCCAAGTCCCACTCTGCTTGTTTCAAGGGAAAGGATCCCTGCTCCTATCAGTCCAAGCTCAACATCTAGCAGGCTGACTCCTCACACTGCAGCCACAAGGCTGGCGGAATCATCACTCCAAATTTCACAGCCTATTTTCTTTCCAAGGATTGGCCTGTTGCCATCCCAATGCATTGGGTTCTGTTCATTTCAGAGTGTGACCAATGTTCAACCCACGTTATAAACACAGTCACCCATGTTTAGGACCTTTTTTTACTGGAATTAAATAAGATGCCAAAACATTTCCTGATCCATCCTTTCCAGGCAAATCCCTATATGACTCTTGCAAATATCAATAATTGTGCTAGATGCACTGAGTAATTAATTGCTTTGAGGTCAAGACAAGGTGGATGGTTGTGTTTCCTTTCTGTGTCACCCTCTCCCAGTGATGGGAGCTTGCCAAGCAGCCAAAGACCTGCTTAGAGGTGCTTGCAAACCTGTCACCCTGTGCCTGCATCTCATTGACAGTGGGAAGGTTGTTCTGAGTCCTTGAGGAGCAGTGCATCACCTGAGCCCAGTGCTGTCCCCGACATGAAACCAGAGTATGGCACTCTGTGAGCCTTGTCTCTCAGATCATAATGCTGTGTCTGGCAATTAATGGCAAAGTTAATGAATACAGCTGATTCACACACATTGCCAGGTACATAAATATCCATGGGATATTCTAAGGATGAAGCAAATCTAGGATTTGATGGTGGCTCGTATGGCAGAGGTATGAGCTGGTCTTCCCACAAAGTCAGACACCTGAGGCCATGGGAAATGAATGGGCAGGGTTTGTGTAGGAGGTTGGCCCTTTTACAAGAACCTTTTACAAGCAGGGATGAAAGCAGCAAATGGTAGGCAAAGGGAGGATGGCACATGGATGGAGAACAAAGAGCGTTTTTAACCCCCTGGAAGATAGTAAAGGAAAGAAAAAGCTCTCTCTGAAAATGAGTTTTTCCCTTATCTATGTAGTAAACAGAACACTTACACTCTGCGCACAAAAGCAATCAAAAGCAATCAATAGAACAGAATCCACATGCCAGGGTTCAGAGGGTTCAGTGCCATACAGATTTTTACTTATTTCTTTTGTTTTTTCTTCAAAGAAAACACCATATTCTGTTTTGTCCACACTCCACATTTAGTTTTGCTGATAAATAAAAGGCAGATACCTTGGCCGTACCTTACACTTGGCTGAAATACTTGACACCTCCATTGCAAGTCCTATTTAGGGAAAAAAAAACCCAACCCCTTCTTTTTCTTTTCCTTGACAAAATGAGGAAAAAATGTTGATGTCAGGACATGGAGGCTCTTGTGGAAACCTTTTGGAAAGCTGCTTTGACCAAGGGATTTCCAGGAATCGCAGCAGCAGACAAGTAACGCACCAATAAATCAGAATCCTACAGTCTGTTTTGTGACCAAATACACTTAAAAATCTCTCTACAAAATGCTAACTTTTACATGGCTGAATTTATGGCCCTTGAAAAACAACGATTACACTGTTTTGTTAAGGAAGTTGTTCAAATACTCTCATCCAGCTATAAACAAGAGATCCAGCAGGCTTCAAATCTTAGAATCATAGAGCTAACTGGGTTAGAAAAGCCCTTTAAGCTCACCCAGTCCAACCATTCCCAGCACTGCCAAGGCCACCACTAACCCATGGCACTGAGGCCTCGCCTCCACGCTGTGTGAACACTTGCAGGGACGGTGACTGCAGTCCTGCCCTGGGCAGCCTGTTCCAATGCCTGAGCACCCTCTGGGGAAGGAATTGTTCCTCAGCTCCATCTAAACCTGCCCTGGTGCAGCTTGAGGCCGTTTCCTCTTGTCCTGTCCCTTGTTCCTTGGGAGCAGAGACCGACCCCACCTCACTACAACCTCCTGTCAGGCAGCTGTAGGGAGCGATCAGGTCCCCCCTGAGCCTTCTCTTCTCCACACTGAACCCCCCAGGTCCCTCAGCCGTTCCCCATCACACTTGTGCTCCAGGCCCTGCACCAGCTCCATTGCCCTTCTCTGGCCCCGCTCCAGCACCTCAATGTCTCTCTTGCAGTGAGGGGCCCAGAACTGAACACAGGATTCGAGGTGCAGCCTCACCAGTGCCCAGCACAGGGGCACGATCCCTGCCCTGGCCCTGCTGCCGCACTGGTGCTGATCCAGGCCAGGATGCAATATATTTTCATTAAAAAAGAAATATAGTGCCACCATGGCACAGTGCAAACAATTTCAGCAGACACCTGTATTTAAAATCTCACTTCCCAGACTTGTAAGTTATGTGCCAATTAATTTTCATTACAAAGCAGTCCCAGCCTTTGAGGTTGGAAATACAGGAGTTTTCCTTTTCTTCTTGAAAGGCACGCTTCAGAAGAAGGCAGAGCTTAACAGAGCTTAGTCTGCTTAATTTGGGAAATGAATTAAGCAAGTTTGGAAGCTGATTGTATTTCTAGGGAGTTTTACATTTATGAATCAGGTTTGCACTATCCTCTCAGGGCAACTTTTAGCTTAATATAACCTTTTGCAACGTATTGACAGTCTGGATGTTCACTGGAAGTTTCATTTCTGCTTCTGAAAAGCTCTTTTACAAATAAATGCATCCAACCAAAAACTGCTGCGTGCTTCTCTAAATGCGGACAGAACAACTCCAGAGGAAAGGAGAGGTAATTTAGGAGGAAAAGGCAAGGAAAATTCCAAGTTGCCTGTTTTTTTACATGACAAATGGTGAGCAGAATCCCAGGAAATCTGTTAGTCCTTCTGAGTGAAATCATTAAGTGTAGAAAGGCTATTTATTGCTGGGCAGATTAAAAGTAATTAGCAATTATAAAGGAATCTGCAAGGCTCGTAATCGTAATGGAACACGAGTTTAGTTTCTGGACAGGAGGGAGGTTCTAAATAGAAGGGAAGTTTCTATCTGTTGTTTATTGTGAAAATAGCAAGCTCTATCTTTTTGCTATGATGGTGATGATCTCTCCAAAGGCCTCCTGGATTTTCAGCATGATGCTGACACAGTAACAACAGCCCTAATGCCAGTTTATTCAAACCCAAGTTCAGGATTAAGCACTTAGTTAAGAACATTGAGCAACAGATAGGAAAAGAATTGAAGAGATCACTACTGTTGTATCTAATAGTTTTTTCATAGCTAATCAAAACTTTCCTTGCATTTACTTTTAGTTTCATTTATGCATTCATTTGTGCCATTACAGTCATGATTTTTTTTTCCTCTGTTTCCAAGAGCTGAGCAGAAGGTACTTCTGAGAATTAACTGACACCACTCGGTTTCCATGAGGTGTACATCTGGCTTCGAGACTAAATTCCACCTATTTGAGCCTATTTGCTAGGTTCTTGCAGTAAGCAAATCTTTTTCTTGTTTAAAAAGTCTATTGGTTTAGGTATGCAGATCTTTTTAATGAAAGCACTCACTCAAATTTACATGAAGAAGAATTGCTTATGGGGGACGGTTGGAGGATACACAAATGCCCAAGTAGCTGTTGTGGGGTGCAAAGCAAAGTGCAAAGATGCTCCTAAGAAGTTTCCAGTTGTCGTGGTTTAAGCCCAGCCGGCAACCCAGAACCATGCAGCCGCTCACTCACTCCCCTCCTTCCTCTACCTGCTCCTGGAGGGATGGGGAGGAGAATAGAAAGAATGTAACTCCCACAGGTTGAGATAAGAGCAGTCCAGTAACTAAGGTATAACACAAACCACTGCTGCTACCACCAATGATAATAATGATAAGGGAAATAACAAGGGAAGAGAATACAACCGCTCACCACCCGCTGACTGATACCCAGCCCAACCCGAGCAGTGATCTAACCCTTCCGGGTAACTGCCCCCAGTTTGTATACTGGGCATGACGTGCTGTGGTATGGAATACCTCTTTGGTCAGTTTGGGTCAGGTGTCCTGTCTCTGCTTCCTCCCTGCTTCCCCTCCTCCCTGGCAGAACATGAGACTTAGGAAGTTCTTGGTCAGAGTAAACATTACTGGGCAGCAACTAAAAACATCTGTGTTATCAGCGCTGTTCCCAGGCTGAAAGTCAAAACCACAGCACTGCACCAGCTACTTAAGAAGGAGAAAAATCACTGCTACTGCTGAACCCAGGACACCAGTGCAAAGCAATTTACCAGGTGATCACCAGGGATCTTTAACTATTGGAAACCACTGGAAAATACGACATGAATAACGTCTTATTTTTTTACATAAAGGTGGTCCTGGAACATTTCTGTCAACTATGCAAACTAGGGAAACACTTCAGATGAAGGAAAAGGCAGCAGCAACAAAACCCTAGAGTCTATAGGACATGTGAAGACGTGAGGTTTGTTGAAGAGGTTTAGGCATGCCATGAGAGGAGGTCTTCTCAGTCACTTGCTGTCCAGTGTGCCTAAGTTTCTTCCCTTCTGTGCCACTGCTGTTATTCCTGACTCTGATACACACATGGTAAAATGGATATTTAAGCCTCCACTGTTTCAGTGTGATGTGGAAACCCTTCAAGAAGACAGCGCCTGCCAGTAGTGACTGCTCAAACAGCAGCAGGAATCTTTTATGGCTGAGGGCTTCCTTAAACTAGCTTTCTCTGTTGACATGTTGTAAGAAATGCTTTTCTCCATGTAAACTACTTTGCCTGTGTTGAACAAAATATCTCTATTTTACATTGAGTTACCAGTGATCACGCTCAGAAACGTGCTTCATTAAGATGCAGGTGAGGTGTGTATATGTCCTCAATGCCTCTGGTTTGGAGCAGTCTCTTCAGCATATTTATAAGAAAAACATTCCTATTTTGAAGCCTGGCATCCAGTGTTTGGAGAACAGAGCTAAAATAATTGTGACAATGATTACCATTTTATATTCTAGTAGCCTCTTTTCACATGCAGCCTGAACAGCTGCAGTCTTACCCAAAGAACAGTATTCTCAAAGGCTTTTCAATTCTTCTCCAAGCCTTAAGGTTTTATTTGTCCCTTTCTGAGAACATTTAAAGCTTTGGTAATCTCTTTGTTTTGTTGTATTTTTAGCATATTGCTTCTTTTCCATCTTTAAGATATTATTTGCTTAGAGACTTTCGGTATGTTCGTGCAAGCAACACAAGAACAACTTTCCCCTATTAACACTACCTTTTTGAGAGCCCATCTTGTTATTGTGCATCAAAACAAAATCTGTGAAGGCTGTCCTCAAAGTAGCCAATATGTAAGCATGTCCTATGTGTAAATGACTTTGGCATTCATCTGTGATCATCTTTTTGGTTCTTCTGCCCTTCCTTTTCTCTTCTTCACGAGTTCTGGGGTGTTCTAAGATGAATGTCAGAGACAGAAAAGGATATAAACCCCCAAATACGAAGTTAAGGGGTTTGAATTTTGTATGCTTAATGTTAGATTTCCAGGACCATCGTGTATAAAGATTTAGGTAAACCTTATTCTCTCTTAGAGCTGCTAGGTATTTATAGCTTCTGTGATTGCCAGTGATGCAGGTGAATGCTCAAGATGCCTGAAAAGCATGATGATCAGGGGACTGGACCTCCTCCCCTTTGAAGATAGGCTGAGAAAGTTGGGGCTGTTCAGCCTGGAGAAGAGAAGCTGCATGGAGACCTCAGAGCAGCTTCCAGGGTTTGAGAGGGCTACAAGGATGCTGGAGAGGGACTCTTCATCAGGGACTGTAGCGATAGGACAAGGGGTGATGGGTTCAGACTGAAACAGGGGAAGTTTAGATTGGATATAAGGAAGAAGTTCTTTACTGTAAGGGTGCTGAGGCACTGGAATGTGTTGCCCAGGGAAGTTGTGAATGCTCCATCCCTGGCAGCGTCCAAGACCAGCTTGGACAGAGCCTTGGGTGTCATGGTTTAGTGTGAGATGTGCCTGCCCATGGCAGGGGGGTTGGAACTGACTGATCTTAAGGTCCTTTCCAACCCAAACTATTCTATGATTCTGTGATTCTAATTAAATGTTTTAACTGTGGATTCAGAGACCCAGTGTTAAGCATAAGCATAAATATAGAAGACAGTAAGAGAACGCTCTCCTGCCTGCTGTCATTTGAGCTGCCCATCAAAATTAGTCCTGTGAATGCAAAATGAGAAGCATTAGTTTGAAAACTTTCTAAAATGGCTCAGGCCAATGTAGTGGTCCTGAAAGTCCAATATCTTCTATATTCTTCCCAGTACTTTTACTGTTAGTTTACTGAGTCTGTATGAGGTCTTTCCTTCTTTCAAGCTCCCTTATCTTTCTTAGCACATGAATAATTTCATGACTTTGTAAAGACCTGGAAATGAATTAAATTTGAGATGAAAGGAAAAGAGATTAATAGTGAAAAGGAAAAAGCTTTCTCCTTCAAAAATGTGGCTCTCATACTACAAATTCACTGCCAGTGCTTTTCTGGGCAGTATTTATGATCACAGATGTTTATAAGCCGAGGCGCTTATGTAAAAAGCCCTATGTGTTTAAGGGATAGGTTTATACCTATCCTTAACAACTCATTTCCAGGTTTTATTTTTAGAACAGTGACACAATATTTTAGTATAATTCATTAAAAACTTAATAGGCTGTTAGCTCTCCAGTTGTAAATGAAGCATGTAGGAGGAGAGGGATTACTCCTGTACAGCTCATGCAACAGGGAATAATTACAGTCCTCCTAGAATAAGAAGGGTGTGGAAAACCTCTGTGTAATAAGTCCTGTATACTTTTGCCTTCCAGTGTGTATTTAAAAGCTCCTGCTGGATGTTTGTTACACACCTTACGTCTGGCCTACAGAGAGAAGGAGTGGTTACAGGCATGGAGGAGTCATCTGTGGATCCTCATGGCGGTAGCTCTGTTGGCAACAGAATTACTGTCCAAGAGGGCAATTTTGCTGGGGTATGTTTTGAAAAGGACGCTGAAAAATTTGGGATGCATTTATTTGCTGGCTGCAGTTCTGTAGATTTGCTTGGTTGCTTTTATTGTACCTCCTAGTTCTAGCTGAAATTGGGAGCTCTTTGAGTCTGTGTGCTGGTTTTAAGGCTGTGTCTATCCCAGAGAGCTTGAAGTCAAACTGGCCCAAGACAGGAGAGAAAAAGAGGAGCTTGAGAAATGACCTGGCTTTTCAGAAGAATGTGCTGAGTGGCAAGCTTAGGAAGAGAAACTCAGCTTCCCCTGGCTCCTACATGAATGTCACATTCACGCTGGATCAGCGTTGCTTATGCACCTCATTCAGACTCTTTGAAGCTGATGGAGATCTATCAGGCTTCAGTTCTCTTGAGTGCTGAGGAGTCCTTCAAGGACAAAGAATTCATCCCACTTAATAACTTCCATCCATTTTAGAAAGACAGATTTTACTTTGTATCTAAACCAGTTTGATCCATGTTCTGTATGCACGGAAAGCTGCCATTTATTTGGGTTTGGAGCTCCCTTTTTCATTTTTCATTAGGTACAAGGATGAATAATGTCTTATCCTTATACAACTCCCATGAGGACTTTGAAAAGGTGTTATAACTCTAGTTGTAACATCAACATGAATTTTGTCCCAGTGAGAGAGAAATTCCAGTCGTTCTCATTTGCTCTTTATTATTACTTATGAATGATAGTGCCTCAAAGGAGCCGAGCTCCCTGGCTTTTGACGGGAGACAAGCCATAACCTCTTTTTAAATTGTACATTTCTTAAGAGGCTCAACTGTAGCCTTCTGAAAACATCTTTAACCTGTGAAAAACTACTGCTGGTTAGTTAAAACCAAACTACTAAACTGCCTTAAAGCGGTTACCCTCAGGTATGCCAAACACACACAGGGATTTCTCTGCAACATGGTCTTCACATATGGTCTGTGCAACCCTTAGGATAATGCTTCCTCAGTAGCTGAGATTTCCTCTGGAATAGCACCACGCAACTATAGAAGACAAAGCTTTTAGAGAACAGAATGACTTTCAAAGGTTATCAAAGTGGATGGACATTCTGCCAAACAAATCCTCTCTGTGTGGTGCATAGGGGTGCTTTTGAACTTGGGAGTGTTACCTTCTTATAGGTCAGGATAGGTCAGGAGGAAGATGAGGCAAACAGATGCGCCTTTTCTCTGGACCGAAGCTTTATTTCTAGCAAAAAGAAACCTGCGCTTCTTGAGCTGAGATCAACTATTCCATTTCCAGCACCTCCTCTGCATCTGGTTCATCCTGTCAGATCAGGATATGAAGCTGTCTGTTATCCACCTTCAGTAATATTCCTCTACTACCAACTTCAGAGCAAAGGCTCTGGAATGGGATGCTGAGTGACCAGGCAGCTGGGGAGACCTTGTTGTGGCCTTCCAGCATTTAAATAATACCTAAGCAAGATGGGAACAAGCTTTTTCATAGGTTCAGACTAGATATAAGGAAGAAATTCTTTACAATGAGGGTGGTAAAACACTGGCACAGGTTGCCCAGAGAGGTGGTGGATGAACCATCACTGGAGACATCCCAGGCCAGGCTGGATGTGGTTCTGGGCAACCTGAGCTGGTTGAAGACGTCCCTGCTTATTGCAGGGGGTTGGAACTGGATGAGCTTTGAGGGTACCTTCCAACCCAAACCCTTCTGTGGTTCTATGGCTAATGAGGGAAGCGGAACAAAGGCTTGACATTTTCAGTGAGCGGTAGTGCATAGGGTAAGGCACTAAACTGGAAGAGATCTGGGCTGGGAGCTGTCACTGTTTCCGGGCCTGCATTCCAAGGCTCTATTTCTTTTGGAGCAGCCGCACCAACACCCCTAGAAGCATTCCCTTCCCTACACCCTAACTCAGTGGCGGCAAATTCCCCGCGGGCATCTCTTCCAGCCAGCCTCAAACCTGTAGAGCTCTCCGGAAAGGTGTCAGTAGGAGTGGTCAAACGGCACCAGAATTCCCAACAGCCCACTCACTGCCTGTAGCAAAAGGCAGGGAGCAAACCGCTGCAGCAGCCACCTGTAATGTCATCTGAGCGCCGTGCTCCTGCCAACAGCTTTTGTGTGCGCTTAGCCTTTGCAACCCCCACCCCCGAACGCCGGCCTTTCCCTTTAGGCGCAGCTCCCGCTATATAACCCAGCGCAGCGCTCAACAACGCGGCTCCTCATCCACCCCAGCGGCTCCCCAGTGGCCCGACGGGGACCGGGACCGGGGCGCCCCCGCCTGCCCGCCCGCGGGGCCCGTTCCCGGGGAGGCCGGGCCGGCGGGAGCCCCGCCCGCGCCGTCGGGGGAGCGGCAGCGGCGGCGGCGGAGGCAGCAGCAGCGGCAGCAGCAGCAGCAGCGAGCGGCTCCGGTGCCCGGCCGCCGGCAGCGGAGGTGAGCGGCTCCTGCCTGAGGGGCTACGGCGCCGGGATCGGCGGCACCAGCCCTGGAGTGGGAGATAGGGAGGGAGAGGATGGGGCTCCGCTTCTGCTTGTCGGGTTGAAGGCGAGCGCCTGCGGGTTCGCGCTGGCAGCGGTGTGAAAGCATTGCGCTGTGGCTGTCCTCCTGCGTCTCGGTGGGCTCGGCTGGAGGTGAATAAGCAGTTTCAGGGGTAGGCACGCAGGGGGAAACTCGTATGGATTGTTTCCACTCTTTTTTGAATAAGAGGAAAGCTGTTAGGGAAGGTGACATTAATACTTAGCATCGGATGAAAAGCATTGCATCTCTTGTAGAAGGCAGGGTAATTTATTTTTTACAGGCAGAATATCTATCTGTATCTGTCTATCATCTATCTATCTACAGGCAGAATATCTATAGCTATCTGTCTATCTGTCTATCTACCTAATCTATCCGTCTAGAGGAGCTACAAGGTGCTTGTCACAGCCAGCGAGCATATGCTTGCTGAGATGCATGTTGGCAGCATACAACCCCAGGCATGAGACTGCTCCGTATCGTAACCAACTGGGAGCCCCCTGGCTTGCGTGTTGGATTTGGAGTAGAGCACTGCATGGAAGGCAGCACCCTCTTATTTTTTAAGCAGGGCTTGAAGCACAGCTGGTTGTAGTGCTGTGATAGGCAGTACCTTTCTCTAGGCGGTTTGTGAACCTTCATCAATTGCTCTCATATAGTAGGAGGGACCAGAAGACTGTTTGAGGAACAGATTTTAAAGCATAGATTGACTAGATGGGCTGTAACAGATAAACCAGCAAGGGATACCGTAGTTAAGGATTGAACTGACTTCTGCAGGAAAAAATAGGAAGGGAACCGAACCATGCTATGAATAAATGGCTGTGCTTGTGCAACACAACTATGAGGTACATAATCTAACAGAGAAAATCCACCTCTCAGCTGCAGAAAGCAGTTAAGGTCTATGGAGGGAGTCCTTTATATGGAGAGGCTTCTGTGGAAAATGCTGCTAATTGAAGCAAGTGGGATCAGTCCCTCTTTATCCTATTGACAATGTAATGTTTAAAAATGACCCCTTGACTGCCCCAGGAGGTAAATCAGCAGTGGGAATGTGTGTCTGATGAATGAGGCAGTCATTTTACAGCTGTCTTGGGGGAGGGAGGGCAAAATAGTAGATTGAGGAATGCAATTCAAAAGGGAATTTTAAAAAGCTGTAATTTTCTTCTTCTGCTTTGCTGCAGCACCTCTGGAGGACAGATGCCGCTGTTAAATCTGTATGAAGTTCCAACTCTTCTATTTGCAGAGTAGTTTTAACCAGATAACTTGCAGGGATAACAGTATGGTAACAGTGACACTGCCTGTGTCTGAATAGATTCTAGGGACTTTATTTCAATGTCTTAATTAAACCTAAATCTACACATGCATGCGACTGGCTATTGCTTACTATGCTCTTGTCCCAGAGTGACCTATTCTCCTCTGGCTTATGTGGCAGCCTTACTGTAAGTCCTCATCATAAAGTAATCGTTGATGGAGACACAGTGAAATTATTCTGATAGATTTGTTATCAGCTCTTCTGGCTGAGGGGGACCAAGGTGAACATCAGCCTTCCAGGATCTGAAGGGGGCCTACAAGGATGCTGGAGGGGGACTCTTCATCAGGGGCTGTAGCGATAGGACAAGGGGTGATGGGTTCAAACTGAAACAGGGCAAGTTCAGGTGAGATCTAAGGCAGAAGTTCTTCCCGTGAGGGTGCTGAGGCGCTGGCACAGGGTGCCCAGAGAAGCTGTGGCTGCCCCATCCCTGGCAGTGTTCAAGGCCAGGTTGGACACAGGGGCTTGGAGCAAGCTGCTCTAGTGGAAGGTGTCCCTGCCCATGGCAGGGGGTTGGAACTGGATGAGCTTTAAGGTCCTTTCCAACCCAAATCATTCTATGATTTGATGATCACCCATTCCTGTAAAAACTATTTGGTACTTCTGAGGATTTGAAAATGGCAGAAATACCTTTAATCCTATTAGGACTGATGGAATTCACCCTGTAAACTGATGTTCTCTAGATTAATGCCAGATGTGGAATAGTCTGAACTTTAGTCTTTCTGCTGGAGAGATTAAGGAAAGAGGAAGGCAGTTACAAGTGTTACAGTGGTAGAGATGCAATTATAGGATTGTATATAGGATCTGCAGTTACAATAGCATGATGCAGAATAGTATTAAGCTTATTACTGACAAAGCCTTTTATTTCTGCTGCTAAAACTAATGTGCCAATATAATGCTAAAATAGCTGCAGTAATGTGCATACATTAAAGACATTTATGTATTGACACTGACTGCCTTAAGAAGTTGGAAAACACTGGGCAATCTTTCCTCTATTGGCACCAGGAGGCAATATTCCTAAGTGCTTGTGCTGTAGCATCTGTTCTGGTGCTGCCTTCCTTTGGAGGTCTTGCCAGGGCTGAGTTTCGCCTTACCAGCTGAGCTGAATCAGCACAGATTGCATTTCTTCATAGGCTACAGCTGCCCATAGTCAGAGTTGAGCTAAGCTGAATCCCTCACTGGGCATGTGACAGACCTCCCTTGCTTCAATAAAACCTGACCAACTCCTGCTTCAGTTTAGCTTGTTGCAGTAAGCAATTCCTTCTCTGAGAATGGTAGCTAGACCAGGGGGTCTGGCTGTGCTGGAAACTGGATTAAGCAATGGCCAGGTAAATAGAGGCTATTAATGTACCTAAATTGTTGTGTATATACTTGCAAATGACTTGTCCTGGTTGGAGTTAATGGCTCTGTGTAAAAACTTGTGCTGAGTGGTTTTGTGGAGTCCTTATTTGTGGAATAGATGAACTGGTGTGCCTGGCTGTATTTGCTAAACAACTCAATGAAGTAATAACCGACACACTTGCATGGTTGTGGCTTTTTTTGCATCCAAAGCTTAGCTGCATGGTGGGCACAACTAAAGGCAATGTGGTGCCTGCAGCAGATCTCCTTTGAGTGAATTTAGGGTGAATTTATGGCTGTGATACGGAAGATGGTTTAGTTAAAATTAGGAGAAATTAGTAAGCCAAAAGCTATCTTGTCATTTCCTGAATTACTCCAAGGAAACTATTAGACAACACCATTACTGTGGGGTAACTGCCTGTGGCTCAACTGGAGGCATGTGCATGTGTATGACCACAAATATACAAAATAGGAACAATGAAAATTGCTGTTAAGTTTCCAACTTAAAGCTTCAGAGTTGACTCTTACCTGACTCAAGACTGTAGTAGTATTCAAAAGGAATAGGAATGAGACCAGATTGTAATTTTGGACCTATTTGTAATCAAGTTTGTTGTAATTGGAGCTTCAATTAGAGGTACTAGAACTCAGAAGGTTAGAGGTGTTACCTGTAGATCATTGATGAAGATGTGGTAACTGTTGCAATAAGGAATGATGGGCATGGGAAGAATGATCCCTCTTTTGCTGCTGGCTGAGTGAGGAACAGGATTATGCAGAACTCTTAGCCACCTGTGAGTAAGAATATGGTGCATCTCTGCTTGATAATGGGTAATCCTTGCCACTGATGACAGTATATGTAATCCATAGCTAAAGCACTCATTGTCATCTTTTGCTGATGCAAAATGATGATGTTATCGTTTGCTGATAGCATTCCCTGAAAGCAGTGTATGAACTGTCACACTTACAGCTTTCCTTTGCAAAGCTCTCTTGAGAGCTGTGTAAAGGTCCAACTTGTTAATGGAGATGAATACTCTATGCTCTCATCACTCCTTCTGCATCAGAAAGGTTTTATCCAATGTGCTGTAAGACTGAGGGAAAGATTTGCCTAATTAAAATTGGTTTGGCTGTCTCTGGGATCAGGATATAAAGGACAAGACATAATGCCACAAGTGGGCAATGCATTAAATGCTGCAAGCAGAGTTACTGATCTTAATGCAGACAACAGCAACCACGGGAGCTCTTGCTTCTAAGAGATGTGTGATTCTTAGAGTAAGAAGCACCTCTGACATCTAGGTTAATTTTCCAAGTCATCGTTTCATCAGTCCATTGCATCCATGAAGGGTGGAGCCCTCAAATGAAGTTCTCGTCCCACTGTTCAGAATCAGGTTTTCAACTTCACCATGTCAATAGCATACTTGTAAGAACTAAATAATTTGGGGAGCTGGGCCCTGTTTACAGGCTCACAGAACAGCCGAGGTTGCAGGGACCTCTGGAGGTTGTGTGGTCAAAACCTCTACAGCTTCTCTGTGTGACCTTGTGTTGGACCGTCCTCACAGTGAGTGTTTCTTATATTTGAATGCAATAGTTTATGCCTCGGTTTGTGCTTGTTTCCTCTTGTGATTTCACTGGCCACTCCAAGAAAAGTCTGGCTCCATCTTCTGTACTCTCCCTTCTTTGTCACAAGGGGCATGCTTCTGGCTTATGGTCAACTTGCTGTCCACTGGAGCTCCTAGTTCTTTCTCTGGCATGACTTGGTGGCTACCTGTCCTCACCTGCAGGCCCTGCTCTATCCAATAGGTCTGAGATCACAGGAAGATTTAATGTCTTAATACCAGATTTACTTATTTGGAGGTATTTGACATGATGCTGGATTTTGATTTAGAAGAGTGGTACAGCGTTATGCTGAAATCACAACACGAGCGTGATGTGATGATTGTAAAGTACAGTGGAATCTCAATACAACCTGATTGCCCAGGCCAGTGGACATGCTCCACTGCAACAAAGAGGGAGGTTTTCTCCTAAGTAGAGAGGTTCCATCCAGCGATTGAATGAAAACATGGAAATGTTCAGAGGGGCTGCAGAGTGAGGCATTCTTAGCAGTTTTCCTTAGCGGTTTGCATTCTGATGCTTCATTTCTAAGAATCAGTGTTGTCTTTTTTTCCATGATAAGTCATTGTAGCCAGTACTTATGAAGGACAAAGCTTGTACTTCATTGAAATCGAGTCCTGAAAGTTGTCAGGGGGAAAAGGAGATCCTGCATATGGTTGGGAGCTATCTGGAGATTCAGTCAGTGTCTATAGGGTAACTGTTCATGACCTTTCAGATCTGAGACATGTCTGCATTGAGGAAGAGGCACAGCTTACTTGAAACATCTTCAGCATCAAGGCATTTTCTGTCTCCATCAGGAGTTTCAGGTTTGAATAGCAGTTAAATCAGGTGTACGTTGTGCCATCAGTGTGTGACATGCCCGCTCTGCCATGGAACATGGTGGGAGTTTTCACCAGGATGCAAGGTTACAGGTGGTTAATACGGTCTCATTGCTGCTGATGTTCAGGCATGTGGAATGAAGTGAGTTAGATTTCAGTTTTCCATGGTAAAAAAGGAGATGGTGGGAGAGAGCAGCCTAGGTAAAGTGTGTGTTACAGACCATATATACAGGAAGCTGTGTTAACCTTTGAGAGGCTTGTAGAAAGCAGAGGCAGTTTCTAAGCAGCAGTAGCCAAAATGTGGAGAGCAGCAGGTGTTATACACCCCATTTTCTGTGCTGTGGTACTGGAGCTACTGTAAGTGACTGCTGAAAACTCATAATAAAACAGTTGAATGCTTTGAGCAGTTGAACACAGCCCAGTCAGATCTGAACTAGGGAGCACTGTCTGTCTGCCAGGAAATGGGTAACTGCACTCTGTTCAGTCAAACTTTCATGGAATTAAACTGTGGTGAAATCCACCATGGAAAAAGTGTTCTGCTTATGGATCCTGCATACAGGGGATCAGGCTAGCAGGTGCACAGGTAATGCTCTACATGCTGTACAGGCTGAAGTGGGAAATTAAGCACATACAAGTGCCTTCCCCCATAAGTCTCACTGATAGAATCTGCAGTGGCTAAGCAGAAAACCTGGTGCTTGGGTTTGGATGACCAGATTTAGGTACCCAGGAGGCACCGCAGCTACAGATATGTTCAAGGAACCTCACTGTGATTCCCCGAGTAGCTCTACCAAAAAGTCCCTCTGACTGACTTTTCCCACTGTCCCACTAATTCACGCAGCTCCTGAAAACCTCTGAACAGTGTCCAAAGGCACTTTCTGGGAAGCAGGGCTGGGGTTTTTTGTTACCTTAATTGCTGAACATAAATCTTGGCCATTCTGTCAACCTCCAGTGTCGCAAATCAGCAGCATCCCTGTTCCTGAGCTAATATCAAAATTTAACTCAACTGAAATTAACTCAGTCCACAAGAATTGACCTTTAACAAATCAAAGAAAATGACAATTCAGAGATGCAAATCAGGCCTTTTCTTTGTGTGCAGTAAAGTGTGTGAATTCCATAAGGCAGGAACATGTTCTTCATTAGATGATATACACACATGGAACGTAATACTCTGGAAAGTCTGCAAAGAAATCTTGGAGTCCTCTACTTACATTCCCCCAAATCAATAACCTGCAGAAGTATTGCGGTCTGTAATCCATTACACTGAAAGCTCTGGAGAGCAATAGGAGCCACATGGCACAGAGCCATATATATTTAAATTGAATGCTTTGTGGAATGTGACGAATAAACATCTCGGACTAACACACCCACTTCTGTAAATGTACAGGGCGCAGAAGCTGGAAGAATTGCTATTACCAGGAAGATCTGAACCAATGGACTGTATGGATATAGATATGTTTGAAGGCATCTGCTCTTCCCATTACAAGGTAAGACCCAAAGGTGTTTTTTTTTCCTGCTGGTTTAGTTTCTCTTCGGTGCAGTGCACTTCTCTTCTGTGGCACTGCCCAAGATGGCAAGTGAAGCTTGTTTTCTGAAGCTAATAACTGTGGCCTGCAATGAATGTGTAACCGAACTATAATCAGACCCAAAATGTTTCAGCTTTTGAAAGTCAATGACAAATGTGGCTCCTCAGGGCCTGTATGATTTGAAGAGTTACTATGTAAAGCATCTGTTCAGATAGCTCTACAGGTTGTCTATTTTTAGTATGTGCTAATAGGAGACCTTCCCACTCACCTAAGGCATCTTTTTTATGTGCTTATTAATTGCTGTAGATTGAAGTAGGTTTGAAACCTGAACTACTTCAGTGTGGGATCTTAATCGGGGGGAAATGTCTCTCACTGGAGATGCAAGTTAGGCCATTTTCTGTGTGGAGTCTTGGTGTTCTTTCCCTTTCAGGATTGCTTTATGGTTTGCTTACAGAAACTGCTGCATTTTTCTTTCTTTTCCTATCTATTTCAGCAAAAACTAATCACATTGCCCTGAGCCCAGGGCGGTGGAGCGCTTGATGCGTTCTGTTGACATCTTTTGCCTGAAGCCTGGGTATGCTGTCACTTGTCCTGAGTGTGTCCTTTACTGAGCTGTTGTCAGGGAAGGGACAAAACTGGGGTTTTCCATATTTTATTTGGAACCGGTAGAAACACGAGAGAGAGAAATGAGGCAAACTAAGTTTAAAGTCAAGCCTTTCATTTCCAAGGTGAGATAGCTCTGTGTGGCTGAGGGATGGCTGCGTGGGACTTCACATTATAATGATCCTGATCAAAGCAGGATTGCTACAGAGCAAATGCATACCCACAGCACCAGCTCTGTGTTACTCAAGAGCTCAAATCAGGCAGCTGTGCAGTTGCAAAAAGGGGCAGTTACAAGTGGTCTTGGCTGGTCTCAGCTTTAACCAAGAGAGGACTTTCACCTGAAGTCACTCCATTTTCACCAGCCAGTGTTACATGATGAGGGAAGCATCTGTGCTGGGGCAATGCACTGCTATTGCTTCTGTCTGTACAGAAATACTGGACACCAGTGTTAGCAGTCTGCTGTTCTCATAAATACCAGTCCAGTGTTATCAGTCTGCCATTTCCAGGAGCACGAGATGCTCGCCTCCAATTCTTTCGTGGAAGAGCTAAATGGAAGGGATCCTCTCCCTAAGGTGGGGATTGAACAGACTCTGGCACTGCATCCTATGGAAACAGGAGATGCTTGCTGACATAACGGGAATAAAATGTACAAAGTACTTAGAAAATGCAAAGATAAGCACTAGCAAATACAACTTGCAAGGAAAAACACACTCAAACTTTTGAGTGCTTGGGACATTCCAGTAATTTTCTGTAATGGTTGTTATGGAGGAATGCACATAGACTGTGAGAACCAGTAAAATCTGGTCTAGATAGCAGACCCTTCTCTAAAGGGTTCATTTCCCTTCCCAGATGCTTGTGTAACCCTTGGTATCTGTACACAAGTGCTCCAGTGGTATCTGTATTGCCACCAGTTACTGCCAGCTTCCACAAGTAGAAACGCTGGCCTGGCTCGTGCTTTCTTGTTTGAGCTTCTTGGCACTTACATGTTACAAAATCCCCAGCTTTAGTGCAGATCCCTAATACAATGGAGGGGAGGGGAATGACAGCCTTGGTTTCACATATCTGAAATGGGAATGGCATTTTGTGTTGCCACCTTGCCTGCCTTAATCATGTCATTCTCTGAATCGGAGTGTCTAAGTCTGTACTTCCTAGCATGGCAGTTAGCCCAGGCCTCTGGCTGTTGCGTGGCAAGTAATCCTTCCAAACAGGATTTGCATTCTTGCAGCAGCCGTTCTGGGGATAGAGGATGAATACATGGAGGCAGATTCTGCTTCCCCAAACATAGCTCAAGTCCAGCCATTCAGAACACGAGTCAATGACAAACTGACTTGCTCATAAAATGACTCCCTTCAGAAAAGACCTGGTGGCTAGGGAAAATGCACAGGGGCAGAGCGTTTGCAGTGTCTTTAGTTAAGTGGATTTATAGGCACTTATTCACAGCAAAAATGTTGTTAGAGCCTGAGAGTTGCTTTGTTAGGTTTCATTTGCCAAAGGCTGTTATCCCTGCAGAGTTGTCGTGTGGAAATGGGAGCTTGCAGCCTAGCTACTTCTCTGTTCTGTCTTTGTCTTCACTTTAAACTTCAGTGCTCTTTCAGTGCTGTGTACTCTCTAATGTATGTGAGATGGTCTGCTACAGCGACTCTTCAATTTGGGCTGTAGGATAGACTAAATAACTGGAGGTAATAGTGGCTTAAATCAAAGCCAGACCTTGATTCCTTGACTTTTATACTGTCATTTATTTGTGGGCATTATTCTTGATGGCCTTCTAGGTATGCTTATCCTGTTCTAGCTGAGAAGGTATAGAAACATCAAAGGTAACTTAGAAAGTGAAGGAACAGACTATGTTCTGGTTTATACCCAACATGGGTGTTCTGGTATTAACAGAAGCCATGTCAGCTTCAGCTGTTTTCAGCAATCTAACTTTGGAATGAAGGCCTGAAGAAGCAGCACCTGGAAACTTCTGGGAAATCATGTATTAATGACTAAAAATGTCCATCAACTCATAAAAATGTTTTGTAACTCTTGATGGTTTTCTCTGCAGAACATAAAGATGTATGTGTTTGTTCTTTGTCTTGAAGCACTGGTGACTTATAACTGCAACATTTCTTTGCAGACTTCAGGACAGCTGAATCAGAACCAGTTCGTTTTTGTAGGAGTCCATAGTTCACTGAAAGGTTTCCATATGTGAAAGATCAATTTATTTTATCTGACTTACTCCTGTCTTTCTCCTTTCTGGCACACTGAATTTGATGTTCCTATTAGTCACTTTTACTAGTAGTGCTGAGGGACCCTAGGTGCTGATGAGGCTTCAGTTGTGCTGGGTACCACACCGGGTCCAACAAAAGTTGCAAATGCACCTTTCTGCAGAGGGCTTATGATCAAGGAAGCAAGAAAGATTAGATGGGTTCAGACCCAGGAGCACAGGAGAGCAAGGCCTTTTTCATCAGCATGGTAAGCAATGGCCTCAAGGGCCCTCAGGCAGCCGTTTACATGTGCAGCTCTGTAGCCTGGAGGTGGTCGAGAATCAAAGCTTTTCATCCTTCCAAGTGGAGATGGATCCAAAGGCTTGCCTGTACTGTCACCATAGTACTCCTGTGTTGTTTTGATTTGAATGGGAGCAGTTTGATTTAAATCGGCTCGGAAACAGGAGGACTTCTTGCAGAAGCCTTTCCCTTTAGGAAACCAGGGTGATGCACAGCTTGCCTGTCCTGCTGTGTAATTTGTCCTGACATTTCCTGGCACAGTAAGTTCTTATGAACTGCACTGACACTTGACCTGTGTGACATAATTGAAAACACTTTTTCATAATACTTCCACTTGAACTGAAAGCAGCCAAACTGTCTTTTCTAATTTCAGCCCTTTTGATCCCTTGTCCCCGGTGGTAAGTTCTGCTTTGCAGTGTTTCCCAGTACTGCCTGAAGTGAAAGGTTGAGATAACAGCTAGCAAGCCAAAGTTTATCCCCAGCTGCTACTCAAGAGCGTTCAAAAAGTCCTTGATCCTTCCTGAACTAAATCCTTATGGGCTTAGCTTCAGAAGTTAACCCTGTCAAAGCAGACTTTAAGAGATAGAAGTAACAGAGCCAACTAACAATCAGGTGTGTTTGTGCTTGCCTCCATTTGTTACTACTAATATTGGACATCAGTTGGTTTTGTTTGTGTTGATGCCATTGAACATGCTGATGGAATTCAGTATGCATAATTCACTGCACTTGATGATCTGGCCCTGACAAGTTTATTATTCCTAATAGTAAGCAATAACATTCCTTTTGGGGTGGTAGGAGACCATTATGTGCAACATGGGTGAAAAAAGCCCTATGGGTGGTGAAATGCAGTCGAGTGTGGTGGGAATTCACCAGTAAGGAGATTGGGAGCGTGACCTCTGGTTTAATAGCTGGTATAAAAGTAAATTGGTATATTGTGTAAAATCAGCTGGGCAACCTGCTACAAATGTAAACTTGCCATGAGACTAATTTAAGAGGGTCAATAAGTATGGGCAAAACCAACTGGGTACATGGTTAGGTTATGCAGGATGCATAGTGTTTCCTCTCATTCCTTGTCAAACATAGAAACAAAAACTTGGACACTTTTAGGTCTCGGCTTATTTAGCCTTGGGTTCCTTACAACCTATAACAAGTCCTGGTTTTGAGGGCAACCCAGTATCAGCTATGCGAGGTAAGGAAATGCCCTTATCCAACCCCTGGTACAGATGGCTGCTGAGATTAGCCCAGGATCATGCAAAGCAGAGAACTAAATTCCACTCCTAAAACCAAGTGCCAGACCTGGCTCTTCATTCAGGGCTCTTACACCAGTGGGCTGATCTTTCTGCAGACTGAGGAGGCCATGCCATTCCTATCCTTGATTAGATTAAGGATCAGTCTGTTGAGTTTCAGCTGTGTGTTTCTAGGTCAGATTTAAAGTGAGTGAAAAGGTTGTGCGTCGTTTCAACTTTTTGCTGTTCAGGAAGAGAACTGAAAATAGTAAATGGAGTAGAGAGAGCTATAGAAATGCAGGAGAGACTCAGTTTTGGAGCTCAGCTGCTTACAAAAAAAGAGGCCAAACTGAACTTTTCAAATCTGATCTCTCTGCAAAGGTGAGGCTGCAGCTGCGACACAATCACCTTGGGCTAAAGAAGTCTCTGTAAATAAAGATCCTCATCCTGGAAATCAAATCAGTATAAAAACTATTACAGATGTCCAGAGTGACTTGTGTGTTTCTATATCTGCACTGTTAATGACAAGTTAGGTTATGAAAAGTGCGCTTTTAAAGCTCTATTTGTGGCAGAAGACTTTTGTTTCTGTTTTTATCTTTGTTTTGTTCCTCTCTACATGCATGTACCGATTGCTCAGATTTAGTTAGATGTCTACTGCTTGAGCAAGCCTTTGTAAAAGCAAATGCAAAGTAAAACCCTTTTTGAAACGAGTGCCTTTCAGCTCTTTGCATGCCAGCAGCTGCTCTAAAAAGTCAAAGGAATGCTCAGGAGTAGGAAGGCAGAAGCACATCATGTGAAGTTTCGCAAGTGAAAGCCAGCATCCTCTCCTGCACATAGCTGGAGTTGTTTATAGCTGCAGAGAGCTAGCTGAGTGCTGAATAAAAGTGCTTAGAAAGTGGGGAAAGAGTTTGGCTTCTAAATGTTCTATAAAAGCATGTTTTCATGCATTTCGGTGTGGGGTCCTGATTTAAGTTGTTGGCATCTTTCTAAAGGCGTATTGAAAGCCATGGGAAAATGGGATACATGATAAACTATGTCAGAAAGAGGAATGGTGATTTCTTTTGCTAGAGAGCGAGACAAAGTTGGTCTGGAGCATGGTCTTAAGCACAAGGTCTGATTGGGGGTTTTTGTATGGCTTTAGCCAAATTACCTAATTTACCCACCTTAAATCTTTCCTTTGGTTAAATGGAGTAATGGCATTAGCTTTGTATGACTTTGGGAATGAAATGGGGGGGGGGGAAATCATGTGCAGTTGCTGAAGATCTGTGTTGTTAAAGATGTAAAGTGCTGTTATCCTATGACTTTGGTCTAGTTTGAACGACCCAGTCAGCAGGCAGCTTTGTCTAGACATCTGAATGAACTACCAACAAAGTATTTAATCTCCTAAATCCCCTATTGGGGTTGTCTTTTGATTACCTCATTGGCATAATTCCTGCTTTCTTTTATAGCTATTCAGAGCAGAGATGGTCTGATCCTGGTTTAGAATGTTACATTCTCTGTCCCAGTCATTTTGCTGAATGCTCTGAAGAACTGTATGTTTTGCTCACCTAGCTGCCTCTATGGCTGGCTTTCCTTGCTCAGCTTAGCCAGATCTTGGAGGTAGGGTATATTATCTATAAATTTGAGGTGGTTCATCTGCTTTGCCTTTTATGCCGAGTCTTTTCCACACCATTCTCCAGAAGAGACTTTCAAAGCCAAGAATGACTTTAAGGAGTCACCTTGTACTGTTCTCCTTTCTGATTTGACCTGTTAGCTGCTGCTGTGTTACCATCCGGTGGAGGCAACTGTTCACCAAAAACGGTGCAGGCAAAATCTTGTTGCCAGCTCTTTGCTTTACATTGAAGAATGTTTTGCCTGTCACGGGAGGCTCACTGATTGGCAGTTGCCGATTCCTCTTTTCAGATCTGGTCTTCATGTCCTTATGTCGAATCTCTCTTAACGTGCTACTGTCTTAGGTGCACATCATTACTTTATTTCCTGATTCTGCCCTGCAACCCAGTAGCTTTCAGAACGGAGGCTGTCAGGTACCAGTTGGCAGAAACCACCAGACCACTCTTATTTTGGACTCTCCTTAGCAATGTCTAACACAGTGTTCTTCAGGTTTCTGTTTCTTCGCAGCAGCTTACATCTTCCCTTATCTCTCAAACTCAATATGTTCATGTCATGCCTTGGGTTTCCCCTTTGGAAGAATTTGACATCTTCCACCTTTCCCCTTAGGCTGTTGAAATCCTTCCTTCATCTTGCTGTGCCTTTCTAGGTCAATTTAAGTTGTCTGCTTACAGGTGATCAATCTGCTTTTATCCAGCTTTACACTAAGTGGGATCTTCTTTGTCTTTCTCTTCTGGGACTCTGTCACCTCTTGAACTTTTCCTATGTAGAGAAATGAGAACATTCTGCTTCTTGGTCACAAAAAACCAAACATATTTTCATGTTGGTAGTTAGCTTTTTATTGTCTTGCCTCCTTTAAGATCAAATAGATTTGCATGGTGTCTCTTCATCTACAAGGAAATGTAGTAGCATTCCTAGTCTCTTGTGCTAAACTTACTAGACAGGCATGTATAACACCATACCTGCCTCTTGCAGCTTCACTTGCATGAAAACGGTGCTTTGTGCTCCTCATGTGTGTACGTAACTTCCCAGTGACATTGTGTTCTTTAAAGTTTCTACTCTTGTTCCATCCAGCATCTTTTATAGTTTAATGTTGCTGCGCTCATGATTCAAGTTGCAGGACACCTGATTTCCAGGTGTGGAGGTGTGAAGGAAATTGGGAACTCGTTAAAGGAATGTTGGCAAGAATGGAGGTGGCAATTTTCAGTCCCTCATCCAGCAATAGGGTGAGAAATCTGAATACCGGTGTTCTCTCTGATGTAAGGGGCACCGCTTATCTTCAGGGAAAGTAGTAGTGATAGGACAAGGGGTAACAGGTTAAAACTGAAACGGGGAAGTTTAGATTGGATCTAAGGAGGAAGTCCTTTCCTGTAAGGGTGGTGAGGCACTGGAATGGGTTGCCCAGGGAGGTTGTGAATGCTCCATCCCTGGCAGTGTTCAAGACCAGGCTGGACAAGGCCTTGGGTGATATGGTTTAGTGTGAGGTGTCCCTGCCCATGGGAGGGGGGTTGGAACTGGATGATCTTAAGGTCCTTTCCAACCTAACTATTCTATGATTCTGTGGAAAAAAAAGAGCAAAATGGAGTGACCTGAGCCTCATGCTGTACACATGGCAGATCAGAACTGAGCAGTCCTAATGAAATAGCCCTTTCTTCTCTCCTCACATAAGCAGCTTCTGGGAAAGAAGTGTTGTCATTTTTTCTCCTGCGCTGGTAGAAAAGTGATGTGATAAAACCTGTTAGGAACACGTTCCTTTAAAAAACTTCCCTAGAGTGTTGACTCTCAAGTATGAAGACTGTCTGCACTGGTCAGTACAAACGTTCAGGTATAGAGGAAGCCATTCTGCCTATTTTCCTGCAGATCTTTCCCTAAAGATCTGCAAAACATTTCTAACTGCTTCAGATACTAGAGGCACAGGCTTCTCTAAGCTGCGTGTCTGTCCCAGTGGAGCAAACGGGAACGTGGAAAGGTGTAGGTTGAACAAATGTAGTTCCCCGAGGGAAATTTGTCTTCATATCGAAGATCCATTTCTTAAGTTCTTGTAATTCTTCACAGGGAAAGAAGTAATTGAGTGCAATTGAGGAGAATGGTACTGCAACTTCCATCCAGCTTGCTGTGTACCAGGCTAGTAAATGCACTAATTTAGAAAGCTTTTAGGACCTCTAAAAACCCCAGACATAGGTTTTCGCTCAGTGTAATTCTGATAATTGCACTGGGCAGCTAGCCATGACTGATTTGAAGGCTACCATTAGGACCTGTCCACTATCATTGACAGCAACACATCTTCTCTGTAGCGGTGTATTCCCATGGAAGGTGTGATGTTGCTGCGCAGAGGTGTGTTTGGGACGTGCTTTAAGACTTGTAGATGAAAGCTCTTCTGTCTGGAACATACAAGGTGTTAGAATATCAAATGGGTAGAGGTTTTTATCTAAGATCAGAAATAGATAATTGGCTACTTCCCAATATGTGTTTAGTTTTCAGGCTCATAGAATCATAGAAGAGTTAGGGTTGGAAAGGACCTTAAGATCATCTGGTTCCAACCCCCAGTCCACAGGGTACAGTGTCCCAGCAGGGCTTGATAAGGCTTAGCTTTGGATGCATGGCTCTCAGCAGTGAGTCTTTCTCAAGAGAAGAGGTGGGTTTGGATATCAGCAACTGATAGTACAAAAGCAGTCTAGCACCCAGTCTGATAGCACAGCCGGTTTGGTTCCGAGGCAGGAGCTCAGGAGGCAGAGTTGGGGAAGGTGTTGAGGGAGTGGGAAGAGAATTTTCACACTCTTCACAAGTAACATAAGCTTTTTTCCTTAATCTAATATCCTGAAATCTGATGGATGACAACCCATGGGGACATCGAAAACCTGCCATTAAGAACCTTTTACAGCAAATACTCAGTTCTATTGAAACAAGTGGAACATGGCTATTTTTCTGCCAGCTACCAGCAGCAGTGCTCTGTAGCTGTGGCGTGCTACCTTGCAGTGATGACTAGGCTCAGGCTTGCTGAGTGTGTTGTGTGCCTTACTTAAACTTCACAATATCCTTCTGAGGCAGTGTCTGCCTTAGGCCAGGCAGTGCTCGGTGAGTAGTCATAGTGTCATTAGTGCAGCTATTGACAAGTATGATGTTGGCTAAAGTCATGGAAGCTAGCCTCATCACGTGTCATAGATCCTCTTCCCAAGGTCTTAATGCTATGACAACAGGCATGCCCAAAATAGAAATCAGGAGGCTCAGCTCCTGGGAGGGTGATTTCATCACTGGGCAGTGTTTCCTCCCTGAGGACCTTGTGCTGTTTGTCTGCTTTAACCAACCTTCTTTCTACCTTTGTTGCAGAGAAACAGTCTGGCCCTAAACCAACTTCTAAGTGAAGGGTAATTGCGCTCATAAATCTCTTCCACAGGGGGTTGGCACTGTCTTTCTTTTTAAGTTAGCTATACTAGAGATCATACTGAGCTGATGCTTGCCGTGCAGGCTGCAGTGCATGAGCATTGGCAACACTTGGGCACCTTCTTTGACAGAATGCCCTTACCAATGTGCAAGGCAAGGTGGTTGTTAGTTTGTTGAAATACAGCCAAAACACCACCACCATCTTTTGTTTCCCACCCGTTTCATGACCCTCTTTTCATGTACATATGTTAGAAGCTTAGAGGCTCATTCTCGAGAGAGCCTGCACAGCTCCACTATAATATGTTGGGTCTGTCACATCAGGTCTAATACAGGGTTTTCCCTACCATTATAAAGGGAACAGAACTTGCAAAACATGACCACCAAAGCAGGGTTCAAGCTGATTCCTTATCATTGAAGCTTACTGTCTGTAGCTGGCAGCTGGGTAATCATGTAACTAGGCAAAGGTCAGAAGTAATCCACCACTTTGCATTCTGGCACTGCAGACCTTTCTAAGTACAGTGACTAGCTGTGCAGGGGGGTTCTGTTTGAACCTCCCTCATAGCACCCACAATGTGATGGGAAAATCAATGAACAAAAGCTTAGTTTCTTACTTTGAGAGGGATTGCCTGATTGCTGTTGTTAAATAGCTGGCTTCTCACTGCTTTGCTGCAACATCTCCATCATCCGAAATAACAGGCTGGCCGCAAATACTGATCAATTGCACAGAAATGAACTCATGCCATACTGCTGGGTGGGTAGAGACAAGAACTCTTAAAGAGATACAAGATCATTGCATAGATGTGGAGTGGCTTCTGGGATGTATCCCGGGCTGAATTGATTTTCACTCTCTGTTTCTGTATTTTGGACGGTGATTTTTTTGCTATATATGTAATATGTGCTGTATCAGGACTGCAGAAAACAGGCTACAGCTGAAGTATTTTTGAAAGAAGCATAGGGAATCAATGGAATAGGGATGCTGGGGAGGGACTCTTCATTAGAGACTGTAGTGATAGGACAAGGGGTAACGGGTTAAAACTTAAATGGGGGAAGTTTAGATTGGATATAATGAGGAAATTCTTTCCTGTAAGGGTGGTGAGGCACTGGAATGGGTTGCCCAGGGAGGCTGTGAATGCTCCATCCGTGGCAGTGTTCAAGACCAGGTTGGACGAGGCCTTGGGTGATATGGTTTAGCGTGAGGTGTCCCTGTCCATGGGAGGGGGGTTGGAACTGGATGATCTTAAGGTCCTCTCCAACCCTAACTATTCTATGATTCTATGAAGTAACCTTTCTATTGAGTTAATCATTGAAATGGTGTTGGCTATATTTGTACAGTTGTACTCAATGATTTGAACAGAACAGATTGGAACAGGACTGGTCGCAGGAGTATGACAAAGACTTAATAGCAAGGAAATAGGGTTTATTAGAAACTCCGTGGTCCTGCACTGACCCTAGAGAACACTGAACTAAGCAGGACCTCTGTTGGCCATGGTGCTTGTTTCTTGACTCCAAAACGATAAAACTCCAAAGTGTGGATAAAGTTGTTGTAGAACGGTCTTCTCCAGAAAGTGTTATTTATTGGGATAAAGCAGCTTTTGGTTTCTGTTTCAGAACTGTTTGAAGAAACACGATCAGATATTCCCTTCACGAGTCAGTATGAGATTTTGGCCCTGTACTGTTAATGATCATAGTTTTAATTGCAGTGGTTTTGCAGTGTCTTTAGTTGTAATTCTTCTCTTGGAGATGATATATTTTTGTTGTTTTCTGTAATGCACAGCATTGTTTAGCGTATTTGAAAATTCTGATTTGCCCAAACTTAGGATTTCTTCCGTCATTTTGCAGTGCAACAGTGGTGGTTTGTTACCATACTCTAGCAGTCTTCTGAAGAACATCATCTCTCGATTCCTGCATCACTTTAGTGTATTTAAAAGGCTGATATGTTATAGTGTACTTTAGATCAAAAAAGACCTAATGAACACTCCAAGAACATCAGTGACAAATGGCAGGTAATAGTAAATCCTCTCCAGAGCTTTTTTTTCTCCACTCTCTAGTTTTAATAGGAAGAATTCAACTATTAATATTTTTATTCTCCTTTATTCAGTGAAGATATAATTCAAAATATAATAGCTAACTGCAGAGTGCCAGAAAAGTCTAAGATAATAAATTACCTTGAAGACTATACAACTTTCTAGAGCTTATTCTTGATTCAGGATCATATAATTTCATAGCTGCATACTTAGGCCAATGTTCTTTCAGATATTCTCCCACACTTACTGCAGTAGGTTGGCTTTGGTCAGTTTACTATTTGGTGTGAACAGGAGTATCAGAATCCAGTTTCAGGACTAATTTATCTGTTCTAGTCTGTTAAAGGAAATACCAGCAATTTCAGGTCTCTCTTCTGAAAAATTAATTGTTACAGTGTATTTACACTGTTTTCAATTCACATAATTCAACAGTAGATGATGAAAAAGATCATAGATAACATGATTCATTGCCATGCCAAAGCAGGATTGTTCCTGGTGTCGTATTTTATATTGCTTTGCCCAATACACTCTTCAGTGACTTGAAAGACAGATTGCCCATAATTTCCTCTTTCTCCCTAGGTAAGGTTCAGGTTCTTACATGACTGGCAATAAGGGGTTTGTTCTTTGTTGCAGTAAGCAGTTCATCAGTGTGGAATGACACTTGCCGGGTTGATAGAGATGAATCTATGTTTATCACGTAATAATGGAGCAGTTTATAAAACCTCAATGGCTAGGTGATGAAATTGGAAGAGAAAGCGTGTGACCCCTTGACTTACAAGGGTCTGAAAAGGTGGAGGCATTGCTTCTTGAACGTTAACCGTGTAATCGTGCAACTGCATGGAGAAGGCAGCCAGCCAAATGGGTATGCTGCAGGTTATATACTGAGAGATTGTAGAGGGAAAAGATGTGCTTTGCTGGAAGACTTCTGCCTCAAGTCAGCGAGACTTCCTAGCTCAGGCTCTCACTGCTTGCCCCTTTATAGCTGTACAGAGTCTTTCCAGGTGGTTTATTAAGTGGTTGTTTTTAGGGCTCAGCAGTAAACATGGGGCTTTGCATTTCAACCTCCTGGGAAAACTCTGTGGTGAGTAGGTTGTCAGCCAGGGGAAGCTGTGGGTTCAGTCCCATGTTGGGGAAGCAGCAATGTTCTGTAACCATACTTACTAACCTCCTTGTAGTCTGGGGAGAGGCTGCTCTCTAGTACGAGTCCTTTCCTTTTTCATAACTCTTAATCTACATAGAATGATAGAATGGTTTGGGTCGGAAAGGACCTTAAGATCATCCAGTTCCACCCCCCTGCCACACCTCACACTAAACCATCTCATGAATAAATTGCCATTCTAACCTCATCCTACAAAGTCATCTTAATCCAGGTGAAGCTTTTCCTTCCTCCTCTCTTCCTTTCCACAGTCCACCAAGTCTTAAGTCCTCAACTAAACCTTTAATTGTATATACAAGATTACTTTGATAATGTTTATTAATTTCCAGATTGCATTTGGTCTCTTCCATAAATAATTCCCAGTGTGAAAGTGTTGCAAGTGAGCTCCTTCTTTGAGTGGAAAGTTTTTCTACTCTACTCATTTAAAAGAGCAAAATGCATAGAAGAAGTATAAAACTTCAGCCTCAATAGCTCCTCTTGTGAATTAAGCCAGGTAGCAGAAGTGGTTACTGAAGTATGTACAATCCAGCATTTATCCTGCTTGAGTAACAGATCCATACACTGAATATTGTTTTTCCTGTCTCTGGGGAACTGAATCTTCTTGCCCATCCTTCTCAATTCTGGCCAGGTAACTATCTCTGTAGGATTAAAAAAAGGAAACCCAGAAAGGTTTATGCTTGGCTTTAAAAAGAGATGTTGGATAGTCATTCCCATTCGTCCTTTTTGTTAAGGAATTATGCTGACACAAGCACTTCACTCATGAAATAAGAAGAAAGGGGTGTGCATGTGGCTTGGCAAGTTGAGCAAAGGGAGGAGGTGGGGTTGGAGTTCCCAACTTCCCAGCTGAGTGACTGATGTGCTCTGTGACACAAAGTACCTTTGCTCTCCCATGTGCCCATCCATAAGAAGGTGAAGTTAACTGATTTAATAGAGAGTTCTGCAGGTTATTTCCGAGATGCTTCGAGACCTTTGAATGAGAAGAGTTACATATACATAGGTACAGCTGTAGAAATAAATGTAGGCATGCACCTCGGCATAGTGCAGTTCCAGAGCCCAGCATTGCTGCCACTGTGGAAAGGACTGGAAGAACCCCTCTGGGAGCTATGATTCTAAGTCTTTTTGGACATTTACTATATGTTACTTTGGCTTGGCAGCAAATGTGGGGTGAATCTCAGCTTAATACATCAGAGTTCTGGAGGGAAGAGGGGGAAGCCTGGGGAGGAGGGGACATCTCTTGAGGGTTTTTAAATCCTTTTGTGCTCTTACCCTGTCATTAGGGCCAAAATGCATTCTTTCTGCTACAGTCCTACCTATTTACTCAGTGTTATGCCACAGGCATTTTAAAAAGAAAGATTCTCAATAGCCAAGGATTACATCCTGAGGGGAAATAAAAGGCTTTTTCAAGCATGCTCTTCCTTGAAGACAGAATACTGGGTAGATGGGTGGCTGGTCAGCTTCAGGATGGCACTTCTTAGATGATTATAGCAGCTCTGCTCTGAACACTTGTTTCTCCTCCTGCTTATCAATTCCATTTGCAAATCACTCCATTTTAAAACCATTTAATGACTCTATCTTAAAAACTATTCAAGTTATAGTGATCTGCCAAAAATAGTACCACTCTGCTCTTCCACAGCACCAGAGGACCCATTCCCCTGGCTTCTATATGTTTTTTCCTTTAATTTCTTTTTCCTTCTCTTCCCTCAATTTTAGCTGTCTTTTGTGACGGTGATGTTCAGATGGAGTAGAAAGTGAGAAGGAAGATAGTTCCCCTGATGTATTTTTACTGCACAATTGAGTGAGAAGCCTATTTGTATAGGCAGGTGAGAGGTAACAGATGGCATGAAGGGGGACTGAAGAAGCCATGAAGGTACAAGGGAGCAGTAGTTCTCAAACATAAGTAATGTTGTCAAAGCAATACACAGGGAAAGGAAGACAGCTGGGGACCTAAGGCAAAGTTGGTCAGAGCTTGAAAATGGATTAAACATCTGTCTTCCCAGACAGAGCATTCTCTCTGGTGGACTTGATGATCTTAAAGGTCTTTTGCAGCCTAGTTGACTCTGTCGTTCTATTGTGAGTGGCCCATGGTGAGCTGCTGGCTACTGGGGGCAAACCTTTTGCTTCTCCACGCTGAGTGAAAAGACTTAGGTTTCTGGATCAGAAGACATCCAGGCCTCTCAAGTATTTCAATTCATGTTTCTTCTTGGATGATTGGGATGGAGCCACAACCTGTGCTATGCCATTAGGCCGTGTGGTAAGGGATTAGCCACAGCGCTGCAGCTGGAAGCTGGAATGTATATAGCAGTATGGCTGCATCAGTATTAATGAACAGAACAGTAGAATAGAATAGTTGGGTTTGGAAGGTACCTTCAAAGCTCATCCAGTCCAACCCCCTACAATGAGCAGGGACCTCTTCAACTGGATCAGGTTGCCCAGAACCACATCCAGCCTAGCCTTGAATGTCTCCAGGGAGGGGGCATCCACCACATCTCTGGACAACCTGTGCCAGTGTTTTACCACCCTCACTGTGGTGAATGTGGCTGGCAATTCCAGAGTCGTACTTGGACCCAGAGCACAGGTACGTGCAGCTAATCCCTATAGAATTAAACTCTTTCAGCTTCTAGAGGACAGTCACATGCAAACTGCTTGCTTGGGGTGGTATCTGCGCATTGCTGACTCCCAAAGCGTGCCTGAGAATTGTCAAAACCAAGCCAGTGACCATTTGAATGATTTAGCAGCATTGATGGCCGATTTCCAGCACCCAGAGTGCAGTGGGTTGGCTTTCTCTAAAGGGTATGGAAAGAATGGGAAAGATGATGTTACTGCGGCATGTAGACATAGGCAGTGAGGATGTACAGTGAGACACATTGATGTTGACAGTGCCACTGCGGTGGTTTGGGTTGACTTTACCCCACCTTCAGGAGCTGAATGTTTTGAATGAGTTTTGCTTTTGGATGGTTGCCATTCGCTTGAGCCTGAGGAGCTCAGCTGGCAAAGTGAACAGGGATGGATCCCAAGTCACTTTCCACAGAACTGCTGCAGTTTTTCAGCCCTCTCTTCACAAGGGAAACAAGATTTTTGGGGACTTTATTCCATGAGGATGAGCCATAAAACAGGTCTTAAAAGAGGCACTTTTCTGTTGCCTGCCCAAGGAATTGCACTTGCCAGTGCTGTTATATGAATGTGATCCTAGTGCCAGTTTGCAGCAGTGCTGTAAGCAAACATATACTGTGCTTTATTTCTAACTAATTGAAGTCTAGTTCAGGCATGAGTCATTTATACACCAGAATGATTGATTTGAAATCAGAGACAGGCATTTCATACTGAGGTCTGCTGCCTCGATAGTGCAACTTATTGTCCCCAAGATCTGGGGTTGCTTCTCTCTGAATCCAAGCATCTGTGACATTAATGGTGCTGCATTTTATAATTGGCACTTGATAGTTTAAGTGGATAATCAGCTAAGACATAAATGCAGCTTACCAGGAAACAATTGAGAATTTAGGATAATAAGGCTGATTAGACACTGTTTTATGCCAGGCTCATGCTAAGATAATTCTACCAAGCTGAAGTTGTGCAAATAATGCTGTAAGATGCAGTGGTCAGGCATAGCTCTTCAAATATGTTTGACTGCCTGTCTTTGAGGTAGTAAGCTCCTGCTAGTGTGAACGATTAAATGCTCCTCAAGTCAGGATTCTAGGCACTGGTTTGCTGAGATCTTTGCAACTTCTTTAATAAAGAAGCTTGAAAACTGTTAATGATGTTCCATAGCAGTCATTGTTTCAAGTACTTCCCTTCTGTGTTATCTAGGCTTAATATTTTAGACTAAAACACGGCAGGAGGAGCATCTTGTCCACATAAACCTGTTGGCATTCATTTGGAATACTTGTTTGCTGCTAAATCAGGTGTTAATGCTCTGCAGAGGAGGGAACCACATGCATTTCTCTGATGCACAAGCACAAGACTGGGAGCTCATGACTTGTTCTGGCTCTCAATTCAGGGCTCAAGCCGTGGAACCACGTGGCCCACTCGAGCTCTTGGGGGAGAGGTGAACAAATAAAGCTTTAAATTGCTTTCGTGACTACCAGGCAGGAGGCTTCATGGGGACCAATTTAGTCTCTGGCACAAAAGATAACAGCCTCATTGCCTGGGCAGCAGAGGGAGGTGATGCAGCCTAATGCAGCAGACATCATCGCTGGATATAGTTTCTCATGGTGTTGTTTGCAGAGACCACTCACTCTTGTGTCCCAAAGGCTCATTCCAGCCCTGTTCCCCATGCTGAGGGGATTGAGAGGGCTTTCTCTTGAGGGTGCACTGCTTCCCTGATACCAGGAAGCACTTCCACTGAGCAGATGGAGCTGTCAGTGTCTTGTGTTGTTCTGGGACTTGCTAACCTGAATCATTTGGATCTGTTGGTCAGATTCCTCTCTACTTCCTAGGCTTGTAGAATCCACACACTGAGCAGTTGATGCTGTCTCCAGCAGTGCCGGCTAATCCCCCGAGTGCCCGTTCGGCTTGCCCTTGACAACTTCAGTGTCACAGGCGCAGCAGCTGGAGCTGTATGTTCAGGGTTGGGTGGGATGTGTTAGACATATGCTGTGTGTGTTCAGGGCTATTTAAAGGATTAACTTACATGAGCCACGCAGCTGAACTTGAAGGCGGTCATCCTCATTCTGTGCTCCACCACACTTAAGTACAACATTCATCATATTCTGTGTTTATTTCCCCCCCTGAGATTCAGTGTGGATGGGGTGGAATAATGGAACAGCCTCTGTGGCTGGTTAGAAGGGAAGGAATGAATTCATTTCCTCCAGGGAGTGAAATGCAGGCAAAACTTGCTTGATACAGGCTCTGGCAGAAGCCAGCTGCTCAGTCTCAGAATGGCTCAGAATGAGCTGCAGTACGGACTTCCCTTACCCAGGGAAGAGATCAGGTTGAGGGGCATAGGGGCTTCTGGGGTTATGAAGGTACAAGGGAGAGAAGATGACTGTTTAGGAAATAGGCTACTGGTGAAAAGATGGGTCTTTAAAGCAGTCTGGTGGAATGAATGCTTTTGAAACAACCTCGCCAAATTTCTTCATCTATTGTCTATATATATTGGGCTATTCTCTTATCTCTTTACAACAGACTTTCTTTTCTATAATGGTACTTCCCCCTTGTACAATGAGGGTCATTTCACAATGTCCTTTTTTTGTCCAAGGATAGGAGATTTCATGTTTTCCTTTCTTTGAACTTATTAGATACAATTTGTGGTTCTTAAGATAAGATTTATTACTTAACAATACTTTGCTTGTAGAAGTATGGCAAAAGTGTACATAACCATTGGCCAAGAGGAGGTTTTGCCTTGATGCCAAAGTAATTTGTGTGACGGGATAGCTCTGGTCTCTTCAGAGTTTTGTCACTTAGAACCTGGCTGAGTTGGTTTGAGTGGTATCTGGTAAAATGGGCATCATCCTTAACCCATGGGAAAAGACACTTCACGTCCTTGGCTTACTTCCTAATAACATCACAGTACCGTTTCCATCATGGTTAGAAGATCCTGAAGAGTTTGGAGCTATGTCAGTGGATCAATGGGGCTATGAGTCAGGAAGACCGAGATACTGATTTCTGCCCAGTTTTTGGGATGCCAACTGTACATCTACCTGCCCTCCTATTGAGCTGTTATTGCTACCTGGGCTATACATTAAATGTCTAATAGATGAGTTTTTCTTTCCTCACCCCCCCATCTTTCTGTGAAGTTTTATTTGATTTTGCATGTATTTATTCTTTTATCTTGCATCCAGCAAGATAAATCCATCTGAAGAGCAACTGCAAACTGACTGGAACTCAACCATGTCCTCACACAGCGCTTTTCCAAGGAGACCTGGAAAATCCCACTGCGGCAGCCACAGCCCAGCTGCACATCTGAAACCCCAGTGCCTCCATTATGCAGTTTAAATAATGAAGTAGAGCCTCAACTGTTTCTATTGCAACCAAACAAATAGACACACACTGAGCATAGCCCTGCTGCTATTAACTGATGAAAACCACCAGAAAATGTCATATTTCATGGTGCAGTTAAAAACCCAACAGCCCTATATCAGCATGGCTGTCACATTTATATTGTAACAGTGGTTTATGATGGCCACAGTTTTTATTGATGACCTTTAGTACCCATATAAAATATGCTTTCTTCTAGCAACTGTATTGTCAAACTGACATTGCACACAACCCTGTTCCTACTCCTCATTTAAAGCAGCTTTTCAGAGGCATTTCACCTGATTAGGTATTGAAAAACCAACCAAACCCAACAACAATCCTCTCCATTAGTGCTAGGTTAAAACTATAAGAGGAGAGATGTCAGGTTGGACAGGGCCTTAAGCAGCTTGAGCTAGTGTGAGGTGTCCCTGTCCATGGCAAGGGTTTGGAACTGGATGATCTTAAGATCCTTTCCAACCCAAGCCATTCTATGATTCATTTCTTATAGCTCCCCTCACAAAGGGCATGTGGCACTTAGCTTCATGGAAAGAAATGTCAAATCCAAACGCTTACATAGCACAAACTAACCCAGCTCACACTAACGACCACAGCGGCTGTTGTGTGAGATTTGGGAATGATCTCAGCTTTGGTAATGAACTGAAGACAAATCACTTGAAAAATCTGGGCCTTGGCCTTGCCCTTTCAGAGGGAATAAGCTAAGCTTATGTTAAACAGCCATTTCCAGCATGGGTAGCCAAAGACGGTGCTAAAGGAGGGAAGTTTTGTTAAGTTCAGAGAAGCCAAATTGGCACGACAGTCAATAGGATAGTGGGGTTTTTGGATGATTTTGGCACTTAGTTCTGTGTAAAGTTGGAAATACCACGTGAATAGTGTTCCTATGGAAAAACATAGTATTCTATTTGCAGCCTGGCAGGAATCTACAAGCTGGGTAAAGTGGAAACCAAAGAAGATTGTTTGGATTGCCTGAGGAAAGCTTGTTCCGAGTGCTGGACTATGTAATCCTCCACATTAAAACAGCCCCATTATTCAAGTATGTGTCTAAGCTAGTAGGCTTTGAGGAAAAAATCCTCCAAGACTGAATTGGTTTAGGAATGTCAGCTGGAGCTGCATCCCATCTTAGGATGGGAAGTTATTTGGATGTTTTCTGGTAGGAAACCTCAATTAGTTGGGGAAATAAATTATAAATGCCAGGTATCTTTATGGATCTGTAAACCTATTGAATTTCCAGTCAGAATTTGGTCTTAGTTGGGATAAGAAATAGAGCAGGCTGGATAATCTTTCTAGTAAATGGATGAGCAGTTTTCTAGGAGGAAACAACTGACTGATATTTACCTATAGAAGTAGTTGGTGTTTTTCAAGGTCTCTTCCTTGACCTAAACAATGAGGGATGGATCTTCAGAGCATCTTCTTCACATCTTCTAGTAAGAAGTAGCGTGCCTCTGAGTGGATGCCTGGCCCTTACTGTATCATTGCCTGCACGCATGGAGCGGTTCTGCTTGTTTCCAGTTGTGTTGAACTTACTGCATGTTGTTATGCTTAACCCATAGGGCAGGTCTTATGCAGTTAATCTGGGCACCCGCAGCTGCCAAATTCCTTTTAGATATGAGCTGGTCCTGTCTGATCAGGGCTGTTCAGTGTCCAGAAATTCCAGGCAGAGTTGAATCTTTCTGGTCCTTGTCTGTACAACTGTTCAAGCAGTATAAAAAGGATGTGAAGAGGGAAACAGTAGGCCTGTCAAGGTCATCTCTTGTGATAGGCTTCGATTTCAAAGCAGGGCTGGTAATTCTGAAGCTTCTGAGTATTGCAAGGAATTGCCCAGTCACCTTGGCTGCATGCTCCATCCTGTTGCTTGTCTATGTATGAAGTTCATAAATATGACCATGTAGTTCACAAATAGGATCATGTTCTCCCTTTCCAACTTCAGTGTAAGGTTGGTGTGGGTTCACCTGGAAAGCTGAAGATAAAAGCAGGCGTGGAAAGTGGAGTGACAAATAAATGTTCTTAACTGTTTTGTCTGAGGCAAAGTAAATGGGTTACTGACCTTTTCTTGCTTTAATGATCTGTCTTCCACCTCTTATTCCAGGAAGCTGTTCTTATCTGCTGGTACTCATGACTAGCGAGCATTATCCTGGACACTTGGATAACAAAGAGTTGTTTATTTGCCCCATAAGCAGCTGCAGTGTTGTAGTGCAGCCTATGGGGATGAGAAGAGCACATGATGGACACTAATTGGAAGGCTTAGACAACTAAGAGGTACCTGCCTTGAATGATAACCTTGTGCTGTGCTCCACGCAAGGTCTGTAAGATCAAGGCAGAAGCCCTCACTGAGAGCTAGGATACAGAGGCTGCAAAGAAGTCAGACGGTCCTTGAAATGCTTCAATCAAGGATGAGTGGTAGACGTGCTTCTCGACTGCATCTGCCTGTGGAAGGAGTTTTGTTATGCTGTTGGGGAGCTGTAAGCTGTGTGGTGTCAGGTCTGCATTGCAAATCCTTGTAAGTTTAAGGGAGAGCTAATCCTCAAGACTTGAGCAGGGTGATTTTTCATATATGATGTTCTGCAGAGACTGCTTTGTAGATGGTTCTGTAGACAGCTGTGGACTTCACAAGCATAAATTGGTGGGCAAAAGTGAAAACCAGACCTCAAAAGTACAGGATATGAAAACAGTTATGTCACTATGAGTTGTAAAAAGAAGCTTAGTGATAAAATGTGTCAAATTCTTACTTTTCCCTTTTGGAGCCAAGCGTTGATTTTAGAGGGTCATTCATCACAGCAGTGACTTTAACATGAGGGGAGATGGTGAGGAGGCAACAGCCTGATGGAAAATTACCTTGTCATTCTCATATGATGGCATCATCTGAGAGAAGGGAACTGGAAGAAACGCCACGTGCACATCACAAGATGCATTCTTGTTGTAGGGACTAATGCAGTGATGTTTGCCATCTTTCCTTTGCAGTGCTGCCTGGCAGACAGGCTGCTCTCAGGAGCAGTATCTTGGCTTGCAACAAAGGAAGGGTTGCTGGATCTTGGTTGCTTTTGATAGTTTCACCAGTAGACACCATTTCAATGTCTACTATATTGAGACCCTGTATTTTCTGTGTGTCTCCTTGAAAGGAGTTGTTGCCCCAGTCCTTCTTTTTCCTTGTAGATGCACAGCAGCCTGTGATGAAACATAAATTTAGACTATTGTTCTGTGCCAAAAATCTGTTCAGTGTTTTCATAATGCAACCAGAGTGATTTTAGGCATGTGTTTCTTTTCTCAAACCTGCTTACAAGTCGTGTTCGTGGCCTAAAGAGCACATTGCTCAGTGTACTGCTTGGCCATCTCTGTGATACCCCTTTTCAAATGTGATGTTTTGCGTCTGAAGATGGAAACGTTTTAGCCTTGGCCTTTCACAGCGGCACATTCACCAGAGGTACCCACTTTGTAGATGAAGTATAAGGCTAGATGTAAGGGAGCAGTTGTTTGTTTGGCTTCTTGCTCTGTGAGCATAGGAGTCCAGGGAGAGAGAACTGGCATCGAGCTGGAGTGTAATGGCTGTGTGGCTTTTCAGGTGCAGAATGACAGTGCAGGAGCCTTCAAAGACAACGGGCATAGAAATACAGGGAGCCCAGTTGTCAGCACGAGCAGGCTTTTAGCATGGGGTATTTATTCCCTTAGAGGACTATTTTGGGGCATGTAGGGAAAATGGTATCTGTTTTTAATAACATATGCATAACAGGTTTTCTAACCCAGTATCTGAAATGCAGGTCTTGCTTTCACGGAAGTGCCAGGGTTAGAGCCTCATGTGTTCCTGTCCAACAAAAAGCCCTTCATTGCTACGTGTGCCTCATTTCAGTATGAAATACTGACCTCGAGCCTTGCTTGTGTTGCTGCTTGTATACCCTGGCAGCAAAGTAGCTGTTGTTGTGGCTGCACGAGCAACAAAGGAAGCCTTTTACCATCTGTCATGTCATACTTGGAGTTTGCAAGATCCAAGCACTGCCCTCCTGGTGTGATTGACTTCAAATCATGATTGACATTAATAGCTGTGTTTAAAAGTCAAAAAACCAGGAGCTGTTTCTGCCAAGGGGGGCAAGATTGACTGATGCTAAACCCATTACAATAACTTAGTTGAGTGCAGGAGTCTTGGTGCAGTGACATTTGAGAGCTCTGTTTCAGCACTCGCAACTGCATCCTGGCTGTGGCGGGCTTGCTCTGATGCTTTGCATTTAATGCTGTGTTTTGGGGGGTGGAGAAGGAAGGAGAAGCGAAGAGGCACCTGTAGAGGAAGTGAACAGCCTTTCTAGACAGTTGTCCTTTTACAGAGTGGGGGAGCATAAATGAAGCATAACTCTTAACACATTGACTTTACCCAAGTTTGTGTTTTGTAGATGGTCATACCTCCCCTTTTTAAGCTGTGGCATGCTGACATGGGAATGTACAGGGAGTTGAGATGTTTTCTGCATCGAAAGATGCTCTGCAATGGCAGTGAATCTCTAACTGTTGCAACAGGCTCATTACATGCTTGAGAAAAGTGGACTTTTCAATTAGCCTTGCTTTTGTCATTCATGCCTGGTGCCTTTTTGTTTAATATACGATAAGTAGATATGGGAGATGCAGCCAAAAAGTTTGGATTCAACTTTGAAGCCAAGCTAGCAAAATATACTTCAGCCAAAAGGAGGGGGGAAAATTGGCACACTTGGATGACCAAAGCTGGCAGAAGTAAATATTGCAGTGGCTTTAGTTGCATTGATTACAAGAAGAAGGGACAACTGAGAATGAAATCTAAAGGACAACAGCTGTGGCCTGAAGAATCAATATATTAGAATAAGTTGTGTAAAACAGCTGCTGTAGCTGCAAAGCATGTTCTTGCTGAGGATGTTTTTAGAAGCAGGTATTGCACTTGAGAACTTTGCTCTTCTGGTCAGTGGTTTTCCTCCTTCTGTGTATTTTTCATAATCCATCAGCAAGCTAAAGGAAATTGTGAAGCTGTGGGTTGTTTTTTTTTGTGGTGAAATTCCAGATTTTTCAGTATTCAAAACAGGACAATCTCAGGGTTAAAAGAGTTACAAATATGTAAGTTTATGGAATAGCTTGTGGAAACAGCAAGCCATGAAAAGCATGAATTCTTATGGGACTATATAGCAACGTGTTATGCGAGTAGAATCGTAGAATCCAGGACTGGTTTGGGTTGGAAAGGACCTTAAGATCATCCGGCTTCAACCCCATGCCGCAGGCAGCGACACTTCACACTAGACCAGGTTGCTCCAAGTTCCATCCAGCCTGGCCTTCAACACTGCCAGGGATGGGGCAGCCACAGCTTCTCTGGGCACCCTGTGCCAGCGCCTCACCATTATGGTCATAAATATTAAAAAGGTGAAAAAGGAGTTCGTTTTGATCCAAGTTGGTTTTACAGCTGTCAAGTGTGGCGTACAGGGCTTGTGCAGTCACAACTACAAGCAAACCAGGTCAGTTACTAGTTGAAGGTTTCCTATTCAAGAACATGCTAATGCCAGTATGAGTTGACTTCTGGTGACAACACTGTGGTCATGGTGCTGGCAGTCTGCAGATCCCTGGGTGTCACTGAGCTACTTCTAAATGTCCTACAGCAGAGAGCAATGTAAAATAAACCTCCTGTCAGGAGGCTTAAATTTGCCTGAGACTGTCTCACCTCCATTGGAAAATATCAAGGGGAAGGGTCTGCAAAGGGAGAAAAATTGAAAATCACCAGACTACACAATTGTGCCTGTATGTTTATAACAAGGAGCTAATCTAACCCCAAATAAAAGCTCTCAGGGTGGCTTATTTTAACAGCTTGCTTCATGTACATATGGAAGAAGAAAATGCTTTTCTTCTGGTTTCTTCAGATGAAAAACATTTAAGTTTTAACATTTAAGTCAACTGGATGCTGACTTGTGGGCCAAAAAAACCATCTCTCATGAGAGCTCTCCTACATGACTGAGCTGTTTTGAGCTATTATAGCAAACAGACAGAATGCTTTTGTGGTCAGCTATCGGCTAGCAAGGCTTTTAAATCAGTTATTTAGATATTAAACACCACCTTGGCACAACTGTTACCTTCTAGCAATGACTTTCTGAGTAGATTGCACTCCAGAGAGAAAGGGAAGTGTCTGCTGTTAGTGTGATTTATGCTCCAAGTGTTGTGTATAACTTCAATAACAATATTTGCATACTCAATCCTAATTCTTTGCAAGCAAATCATTTTAGCCTTTAAGTTACTTTTGCTTACATGATGTGCAACGTGGTTAACATAGAACAAGTGTTAATGGATGGAGCTAGTTGCTACAGAACGGATGCTTTCGCAGGCAGACTCTATGCAACTGAGGTTTCATGTATAAATTTATGTTTGGATGTTAAATGCTTTCTTTTGTCTAGAGATTGAGGTGATCACATGTATAAATGCAGACTATTAAGTGAAAGTTTGGTTCTAGACCATAAGAAAAGAAAGTACTAATAGGCTAGATTTCTTAGGAGGTAGCAGTGTGATGAATAATCTGTTGGTTTACCTTAGTAGTCTCAATGCATTTGAGAGACCTCTTGTCATTTTTTAGCACATGCATATCCTAGGGTAGTTGTTTTAATTGGCTTATTTTACATTTGTGTTTGAGTTTGAATCACAGAATAGTTAGGGTTGGAAAGGGCCTTAAGATCATCCAGTTCCAACCCCATGCCACTGACAGGGATACCTCACATTAGACTAGGTTGCTCCAAGCCCCATCCAGCCTGGCCCTGAACAGTGCCAGGGATGGGGCAGAGTACTTGTGAGCTTTGGCTTTTCTCAAGGTCCTTTTAAAGAAGCAGGTTACTATAATGTTGAGGGAGGCTAGAGCTATAGACTCTGTACTTTGCATGCATGAAGAACTCGGAGTAACAGAAGGATTTTTGCATGTTATCCTGTGTCTTCATTCAAATGCCTTCTGCTAAAGAAAGAGCTTGTGATGGGAGAGGGGACTTGGATCTCTTTGTTAGTCATTCATGTGGTTATGTCATATTGCTCAATCAAGGTCTTTTCCTTAGCCCTGGTCAGCATGAGGAAAGTATTGTCTGTGGCTTGTCTGCAACATGAGGGTGGTGAGGCACTGGCACAAGTTGCCCAAAGATGTGGTAAAGGCTCCATCCCTGGCAATGTTCAAGGCCAGGTTGGACAGAGCCTTGGGTGACATGCTCTAGCGTGAGGTGTCCCTGTCCATGGCAGGGGGTTGGAATTCTATGATCTTAAGGTCCTTTCCAATCCGAACCATTTTATGATTCTATGTCTTCCTTTTGCATGCTGTCTTCTAATGCCATAAGACAGTATCACTCTGAGGATGTTAGATGGAGGATTCCCAACATATCCTCATAAAATAAAATCTTCAACTTCAGAGTGTCGCTGGCGACTCCTCACTGGGAGAGGAGTGCTCTAGAAATAACTGTTCCAGGAAGAAGTGCTTTCTATTCTTGTATCACCAACCAAGTAGAAAGTCATAGAATCATATCAATTGTGGTTAGAAGGGATCTCCTGAGGTCACGTAGCCTAGCCTCCAGCTCAAAGGGGGCTACTGCCATCAGTAGAGCCGGTTAACTGCGGCTGTCCCTTGGTGAGTCTTGGAAACCTCTAAAGGTGGCGATTCTGCACCTTCTCTGAGCAAAGTAGCCCTCTCTAATCAGAAGGTGGAATTAGGCTCTTGAACGGTAAGACCTACATCATTAGTCAGAACACTTTCTGGGTGTGCTGAAGGAAATGTATAAGTGCAAATTCCGTGCTTTAACCACTTTAAAACACAGCAGAGGAATTTGAAAGTCAGTTATATAGACACAACAGCAGGCCGGTGTAGCTCTTCTGAAGAGAGCAGCGTTTCTTTCCCTCGTTTTGCTGATCGTGTCATGAGGAATCTGAAGCAGCAATCGGAACCAACTGGAGCTTAGGCAGTGTTTTATCAGCACAACAGTAATGGATTTGTGGTTAACAGCATATCGACCACGTATTTTAAGCGCAGTTGGCAGTTTTCTCCTTTGATCTGTTTGTAATCCCTTTTCGCAGGCTTTTAAAGTAGGCCTTCTCAAATTACATAAACTGCAGAGGGCATCGTGTGTTATGTTATGCCAAGGTGAGCATCTCGTGGTTAGTATGATGCCCTTTCTTCATATTAGGACTATGAAAACAGTTTGATAAATACTGTAGTTATTACCTTAAAGAAAGGGCAAGAACAGAGTCAGGAGTAGGTCAAGCTGGCCTGAGCTAGGTACCACAGTAATTGGTTTGAAAATATATGAAAGACTTGGAACAAACCCAACAAAACCTGTACTGGGGCATGGATGTAGTCAGTGGGATTGCTTTCACAAGTAATTCCTGATTTCTGCTAGGAATGAGACCAACTACACTGAAATAACAGCGATGGAGACCTTTTGAGATACATTGTTGGCTTTGCTGTGTGTAGAAAGTCATCAAGATTCTTTCGAGCTAATTTCCACTGGGAATTGTGTGTGCCTTTTGCAAGCCAGTTTCTCTGTGTCTTAAAGCAATTGCTCATTCTTGAAATTAAGTTGTAACTGTTTGATGATGGAATACACGTGGAAATGTGCAATATTAATTACATAGATACGCAAGATGTGCCCAAGACACGTGTACCTGAGGTGAGGTCTTGCTTTGTGCATCACTTCTCTGGTGAGCCGTGCAGGCCCGCTTATCCAGAGATGCGTGACTTTCTCCCGTATGAAGACAGGCTGAGGAAGTTGGGGCTGTTCAGCCTGGAGAAGAGAAGCTGTGTGGAGACCTCAGAGCAGCCTTCCAGTATCTGAAGGGGGCCTATAGGGATGGTGGGGAGGGACTCTTCATTAGAGACTGTAGTGATAGGACAAGGGGTAAAGGGTTAAAACTTAAACAGGGGAAGATTAGATTGGATATAAGGAGGAAATTCTTTCTGTTAGGGTGGTGGGGCACTGGAATGGGTTGCCCACGGAGGTTGTGAATGCTCCATCCCTGGCAGTGTTCAAGACCAGGTTGGACGAGGCCTTGGGTGATATGGTTTAGTGTGAGATGTCCCTACCCATGGCAGGGGGGTTGGAACTGGATGATCTTAAGGTCCTTTCCAACCCTAACTATTCTATGATTCTATTTCAGAATTTGCAGGTTGCTGTGAGCACGAAGTGGTTCAAAATGTGTTCTCACATTTTCACAGAGGCAAGTTCCTGCCCTTCCAGGGCTGGTTGGTAATGCAGTTACTGTGTAGAAGTAGATAAAAGATAAATGAAGTGCCGTCGCGTTTGTGACGGGTGATATGGGGGAATAAAACACTTCCAGGGCTTTCATTTGTGCTGCGTGGTGTGAAATGGATGAGGAATGGCTTCTTTGTTCAGTCAAGGCTTTTGTTATGAGGCAGATAGGTCACCAAGGTTGGCTTAGAGTGAAATCAGAAATGCTGAATCCTCATTGCTAGCCAAAAGCAGGACTAAGTGAACAGTAGTTCGTTCCCAACAGAGAAACACGTAATGGCATAGAACACACAAACTTTCTGTTTTATGAGAAAACCTAGGTAGAGGACTTTGTTCTCATTGTGAATAGGCATCATACTTGATTGTATGTACAGTCATCGATGTTCAAGGTCTGTTGGTGTCATTATTGGCTGTATTGGTGTCATTAGCTGAGGCCCTTCCTTGCAATCCATGCCAGCCCTGTAGTACCTACATCCCTTTATTACATTGAAAAGTAATGACTGAGAAGTCTTTCTTTCCAGCTCTCTCCCCTCCCTCTTATGGGTTAAGCATTTTCTGTCTTAAGAGATGAATCAATACAAATGGCTGAAACTCCTTCAAATGTACATCATGTTTCTTTCAGTTAAAGGGTTTTTTTGATGATAACACTTAAATTCTATTATGTAGTTAAGAATCCTAACCTTCCCCTAAGGTAGGTAGGTAAGATTCCCTTCATTTACAGCTAGCTAAACTGCAGCAAAGAGATAAAGTAGCTTGTCAAAAGCAACACAGCATCACTGACAGAGCAGAGCCTGGGACTTACAAGTTTCTAGTGTTCGCTGGAGTGCATTTTTGAATGACTGAGCTGCTGTAGCCTGACATCATAATATGCACATGTCCTTTGCATGTAGTCACACAGGTGAATGAGAACAGTGTATTCTGTATTTGTTGCCTGTTTTTTCATGCCAGTCACATTGTTGTTCATTTAACCAGCCCCTGTTGCTGATGTTTTTGTTAGCCCCTTGTGTATTTTGGCAGGTTTTCTGAGTTCTGTGTCACTGATTCACTGAGAATGTCATAAATTGCTAACAAAAGGGCAAGAGTCAACCTCAATAAATCCCTTCTTGAGGTATTTCTTCATCAGATACAGATCTCTGTGCACCATGTATCAAAGACTAGTGGATTGCTTGGTACCATAAATCAAAGCTGTGATGGAATGAGTGGTGAAATTCTCTGAAGGGTTGAAATAGTAATCTAATTTGCCTGGTAGGGCTCCTTTTAAATATGTTTGTTTACCCCGTTCCAGACTATCTCGATTGATCATTGTTCACCGCTTTCCTTCCTTTTCTCTTTTGCTACTTAAAAGTTACATTTTTTGTTTGTTTTCTGAAAACAAGGCAAATAATAGTTTGTGCATAAAGAGCTGTGCGGAGCATTCCCTCTCTGATCAGAAAAAGATGGAAGGAAATCTAAAGCACCAAGTGGTCAAAACTGACAAAGGACAAATACTGCACATATATGTAAGCTCATAAATCATGTGCAGAAATAGAATCATAGAGTAGTTAGGGGTGAAAAAGACCTTAAGATCATCCAGTTCCAACCCCCTGCCATGGGCAGGGACACCTCACACTAAACCATCTCACCCAAGGCTTTGTCCAACCTGGCCTTGAACACTGCCAGGGATGGAGCATTCACAACCTCCCTGGGCAACCCATTCCAGTGCCTCACCACCCTCACAGGAAAGAATTTCCTTCTTATATCCAACCTAAGCTTCCCCTGTTTAAGTTTTAACCCGTTATATAGTAAAGTCACAAGCCCATGCATGCTTCTTCGCAGTCACTCCAGCTGCTCTACATTCAGTCTGTTCACAGTTGTGTTTATGAACATATTGACTTGTCTGTGTGAGCAGCAGGTGCAAGGAGGTGATCCTGCCCCTCTGCTCTGCTCTTGAGGCCCCACTTGCAGCACTGTGTGCAGCTCTGGTGTCCTCAACATCAGAAGGACATGGAGCTGTTGGAGCAAGTCCAGAGGAGGCCATGAGGATGGTCAGGGGCTGGAGCACCTCCTGTATGGAGACAGGCTGAGAACATTGGGGCTGTTCAGCCTGGAGAAGAGAAGCTGTGTGGAGACCTCAGAGCAGCTTCCAGTGTCTGGAGGGGGCTGCGAGGATGCTGGAGAGGGACTCTTCATCAGGGACTGTAGGGATAGGACAAGGGGTGATGGGTTCAAACTGAAAGAGGGGAAGTTCAGGTTAGATCTAAGGCAGAAGTTCTTCCCTGTGAGGGTGCTGAGGCGCTGGCACAGGGTGCCCAGAGAAGCTGTGGCTGCCCCATCCCTGGCAGTGTTCAAGGCCAGGTTGGACACAGGGGCTTGGAGCAACCTGGTCTGGTGTGAGGTGTCCCTGCCCATGGCAGGTGGTTGGAACTGGATGATCTTAAGGTCCTTTCCAGCCCAAACCAGTCTGGGATTCTGTGTACATCAAGACTTAGGGGTTTTTTTTTCCTTGTGTCAGAGGTGGGGAAAAAACTGGTGTGATATGAGGTTGACATTGCATGGTAGATCCATAGAAAAGAGACACTTGTTCTACATGTTGAATGCTGGCAAAATTAAAGGTCCTCCTAGCTTGTAGGATTTCCAGACTCTCTGAGCTGGAGCTGCAGTGATTAAGTCCCTACAGTGCTCTGATGGGAGAAGGGGAGAGGCAGACATCCCAGACACTGATAATCACATTAGAAGGCCTTCATCTAGAACTATTAAGGTTGCATGGAGTTTGGTATATGGAAAGCATCCAGCTGTATGTGCTGTTGGAGAGCAGCTCAAAGACTCTTCATGTTTAGGAGAAGACTATTAAAAGTAGCGTATTGTCCACAAGGACAGGTCCCTTGAAGCCTTGATATAATACATTATGTCTGGCCAGTGAAGACAGAATAATTAGACATGATCCATGATGTAACTTTGCTTCCTGCATTAAAGATTGGGCGTGGAGCATTGCTGTTGGTCCAGACAGCTCGTGACTGACATTGGTTGAACTCTGCTGTCTAGCCAAGCCGTGCATGGCATGGCAGAAGGTGAAGCTTTCTGTCTCCCTCCTCTTTAGAACTGCCCATGTTTTCACAGACCCAGGAACAGGATAAATCTTACAGGGATGTAAGTGAAATTCTTCTACCTCTCTTCCCTCTGATTACATGGTCACAGTCACAGCTTAATCGTCTCCTAGCTGTGTGATGTGAGAATGATTCAACGCTACAAATTAAAGCATTCATCCTTTGGTGTACCTCTTGTGACATCTGCTGCCCATCTGACACTGTATTCCTTGCCTTGTACAGTGGAATTCCAATCGCATACACACACACACATATACTAAATCACTTTTCACTAAGCCATCTCTGGAGTGGGAGATGGAGACTTTAAAGCTCATGTCAGGGTTTCAGAAGAGTGAATCCATAGGAAATGGCGAGAGGACATCTGCAGGCTGGCACAGCGTCGTTTCTCAGTGAAGAATTAACACTTGGCCATGATCTTCCAAGATTACTTCAGGGTTTTTTTTCAGCCTGTGCCTGATTTTTGCACCCCCTCTGGCCCTTGGTATCACCCCTTGTTTGTCTGCTCAGTCCTGCCTCTGAGGTAAGTCTACCACCTATTGAATCCCCAATACTGTCTTCTGCAATAGCTTTCCATCCAAGTCCTGACCAGTTCCAGTCCTCCTTTATTTAGGAGACCTGACAAGACTGGAGCCTTCTCTGTCATGCCCACAGGCTAAATCGCCTTCCAAGCAGTCACCAGAGTGTCAGGAGGCAGCAGCCGAGCAAGAGCTTGTACCTTGCTGTGCTGATTCCTTTTACGCTGCAGATGCATCTTTCCAGAGTTCAGTTGTCAGATGCATTTTTCCAGGGCTTGTCAACTTGAGTGGGATGCAGCTGCCTTCCATCAAAGAGAATTTCAGGCACTTGAGGATAATAGAAAGAAAGAAGCAGGAAGAACTTTCAGCAAACACCAAATTGGAGCATGATTGAGAAGAAAAAAGAAAACCTTCCATTCAGTTAATTGATTCCTTGCAGCAGTTTTCTTTCTTTCATTTCTGTGCAAGAATACTATCGAGTGTAATAAGATTCATCCCCTGCACAGTAGTCGCAGGAGCTTTTAAAAGCACTGGCAGTGTGCTATTTCCAGCTGCCTCCTCCCTAGACACCACTTCACCTTAATAGTTTGATAAGGTGGAAAACCCATAGGCACAACACTTGCCATTTATTCCTCTGTGTTTCACGGTGTGTTTTGTGATTAAAAGCCTGCTCCAGCGCCCATGGAGATCCTCTGTTGAATGGACTTTAAATAGGACTCCCTCCTTCCAAGAACTAAAACTACCACAACCCAAGTTTATTTGAGCCCATGTGGCTCACTGATCATTCCTGGATGCCAGCACAGTGGAGCTATAGCATTTTACCTATGCAGAGTTGAAAGGCCTTGAACACCATTGCTGAAGCTTTCTCTTTTAGCTTCTAGGGGACTTCTCTTATGTAGACAAGAAGAGCGTGTGCAGATGGTGAAGCAGCTGAGCAGGATCACTACTAACCTAGCACCTTTTCAGGCATTCCCTCACCATGCACTGAGCAAGCATCTCTGTCTAGAAGCCCTCGTGTCTTTTGGGCTTTTTCACTGTAAGGCTTTCCTTCTTTAGCAGTTTTCCTTGGGATATTATTACAGACTCCTGTCTGTAATAATTTTCAGTGGTACCATATCTTTCAACCAAGTTCCTGAATATCACATGCTGCAGACTGAAGCTAAGCATTGATGATATCAAAGTTTAAACTGTGGATCCCCAGAATATAAAGGGTTCTCATTTTATGTTGCCTGTAATGAAAAATGCATGCAGCTAAGCCAAATTATAAGGTACATAGCAGCCCCAGTTCTCCCCCTTTGCTCTCCCAGGAACTGATCTAAGTTATTGTGAGCATTGAATCCCAAAGTGTGGGCTATTTCCCTTCAGTGGTAAAGAAGTAAAGCTGCTTATGCTTGCAGATCTTTCCCTTTGGATTTAGAAAGGATAATGCTTTCCTATTCAGGCACCATAAATGAGATAAGGCATCACCATCAGAAGGCAACGGTAAAAGGAAGGAACAAAGGTTAATCTTACACTAGCTTGACATTGCCTGGGTATTAGGAATCCACTGTCCCCTGCTCGCTTTCTACAGCATGAAGAGCAGAGGCCTCATCTTGTTCTGCACGAAGTAGTCATTTGTGGCACTTACCCTGAAGCTCTATGAGCAGTGAACTCCTAATAGAGCTTGAAATGCTCAGCCATTGTAATGTGCCATTGGAAAGATGGAAATGTCTTCATTCCTGCTAAGAAGATATGCTGAATGTGCCCAGCAATGAGAACAAAAGGTTCTGAAGTGGATGAAGCAACCGATATGTTTTGCCACAAATAGCGTCAGCACATATAGGGTGACTATATTGCTCAAGAGGGTATATTGAAGCACATGGCTGTTCATGTGTGGATACATATACTCCTGTGTTCTTTCTGTTGGTATTCTTGCCACTCCTGCACAGTGGTCCCATTTTCAGCACTTGTGCAATAACCTTGATCTGAACGGCATCTAGTGAACGTAGGACTGAGAGGAACTGGCATCAAAACTGAGACATGCTTTTCTTCCTTGCAAAATCTCCATTTTTCTCTGCTTACCAATCATCCTTGGGGCTTCTCATGCAAATGTCGATAAACTTGCCCCCAGTTGGTGAGGACCAAGAGAATGATGATGGACCAAGAGTTCATTGTGTGCTGCGGATGGCAGCATCTTGTCCATGACGTGACTGCAATGTCTAAGGGAGATCTGATTTCCTCAGGCACATTGGGAAAAATCTGGGAAGTAGTTGGGCATTTACAAAAATAAATCTCTCTACTCTTTGAGTAAGGTGTTAGCCAGGAAAAACAACTTAACTGGATGCTGTATGTGTTTTATTTCCCCTGGAGCATCATTTGTTTATGCTGGACAAAGAATTTGCATAACTTTAATAGGACTTTGTATTAGTTTGTGATAAATAACAAAATACCAATGTATTCATCATTCCAAACATTACAGCTATTTGCTTTACAAATGATTGATAAAATGCCCTGATTCAGACTTGCACACCCACCAAGTCTGAGGCACAGCATTCATACCAGTTTCTCATCAGGGATAAGTAATTGGCCAATTAAATCACAGGCTATGATATCTCATAGACTGGCATTTAATCAGTAATATCTAGCTCTGAACAATTGGATTCTTAATGGAGGATAAATTAAGCTCTGGCCTTTGCAGTTACCTTTGTATGGAGACTTCTGTTTTGAATAATGAAAAACCCAAGTTTGTCAGTCAGATAGGGGTTTAGATCTCTCTTTTATCACAGATGTGTTGCCAGACTGGGCTCCACCTCTACATGTGTTACTGAGAAGGCATTACCAGCTTGGTTGTTAAAATTATGCCTGCCTTCTTTATGGCTGAATCCTGACACCTTGAGAGCAGGAAGAGTTTTGTCAGTACAAGGCCTGCATGACTTGATTTTGAAGCTTTCACAGTTTACCTTCCCCCAGTAGTTTTGGCTTCTCGGGGTAATAGTTGAATATTAGTATTCCAGTGGTGTCTAGAGGGTTTGAGCTGTACCAGCGCCCCACTGTATTGTAGTTGCTGTATAAACCCATAGTGGGGAGAAGTCCCAATTCTGCAGAGACTGTGGTATAAAAGGTAAGACAATAGGTAGCAAAAAGGAAATGGTATCTCTGTTTTTCAGATGGGGTGTCACCATTCACAGGGGGTAACAGAACAGTAACACTGTTTTCAGTAGCGTGGAGAAATAAAGCGGTTGGCCAAATGTCCTAAAGAAGATCCCTGTCAGAGCAGGGAGTGAGTGGAATTTTCTTGAGTCCCAGAGCACTGCTCGGATAAAAAACTAATCCTCCTCCTTTGTGATTCCTGAACAGAATTCAAGCACACCTCTGGTAGGCTGGAAGCTGAGTAGCGTTCTTTTGGGAGATGAGAAGAAGCTATGCCGAGAGGGTAAGGGGCAGAATGTCAACAGGGATCATAAACAAAAGTTTTTCTTTTGTCCCTGTTAATAGCTTATAGATACCTTAGCAGTGCCACCAAAAATGTAAGAGCTGCTTCTGTTTGGGCATCGAGCACCACCTCATACTTGGAATAGCTCTTTTTAGCACTCGAGGTTAGCCTGGCTGCTTGGACTAGTAGGAACGAAGCAGGTGAAGTGTGTGTTTGAGTGCAGAGTGACCAAAGTTGTGTATTGGTATTTATGCTCCTGGGTCACGTTTGTGCATTCCTATGCTGGCAGTGGCTGTTCCTTAACTCGGGAATGAATGTTTTTAGGAAAGTCCCTCCCTGAAATAGGCACCAAACTCAAATGCTGATGTTTATATTGAGCCTATGCCCATTTTTCCACACAGAGGCAGGGACTCTAGCAGGGGAGGTACAAAACACAGTGAAATCTCCAAGTTCCCTTAAAAATAGGATCATAAAATCATTTAGGTTGGAAGAGACCTTTGAGATGATCAAATCCAACCATAAATAAAATCCCTTTGTGAATTTGAAGAAGCCTCTCTGCTGATAAAACATGGCTCATCTATTCCTCACCCATCCTCTGGGTGCAAGTCAGACAGCGCATTGGCAGGAGCAGTGATAGGACCATGAAAAGCCCTGCCTTGGGTTACATTCTCCACTGAATCCATGGAGCAGAACCCAGCTTCCAGTAGTGAGGAATTTGGTCTGATGTCTTTTGGCAGATGCAGGGAAGGATGAGGAGGGCAGCAATGCTACTTCTGTGCTACAGGAGGGGTTTCCTGATGACAAAAGCAGAATGTCAGCTTTGGTTGTGGTAGGGCCCTTCCCAGCCCATCATGCAAAAATGAGCTGTCGAGTGGTTCTTTTTGGCTCTCTGTGACCTTTTCATACATTCAGGAAGGAACAGACTTGGCCTTTAACACCACATTGGAAGAGGTTGATTGCTTTTTGGGAGGGAAAGTGCCCAGACGCCATCAGGGGATAAGTAGTAAGCAGCTGGTGAGAGGTATTTAGAACAGAGATGCATTTAGACATTAAGTTTTAGCTGTTGCACTGATGGCCTTCAGCCTGGTTGCCTTAATGGGGCAGTCTTGGCAGCACAGAGTAGGAACACCTACAACTGTTGCCTTCCCCAGCCCTGGCTTGGACACAGTGTCATTTGAGATGCTTGGACATCTGCTGCCTGACATTGCTCTTGTGAGCACTTGCACTCATTTTCAGATAGTTGCATATGGAATAAATGCAGAATTCCAGGTGTGAGGGAGCAGAAGCTGCAGGTGAACACCTTTGCTTCCGCAGTGAGCAGTGAGCCGACTTACTTCCAAAGAGCTGCAGAGAAATGGGTCTCATCTGTGGTGCACACTCAGCTTATGTAGTCTCTGAAAGCAAAGCACCTGCATTTAGTCTGGAGAGAGTTGACTCTGAGATTTATCAGGGCTTCTGTTAACTGCTGGTGCCAAACAACGCCGAGGGAGGCACTGGGAGCTGTGTCACTGGCGAGAGACATTGGTGTTATTAATGTAATGCTCTTTAGATTGTTTAATTTGGAAATTCAGATGTAATCAAATGTCAGCCTCGTGGTCCAGATTCCTAAATGAAACATGAACGGCTTGGAAGCTTTTCCAGAACTGCTGGTTGCTGCATCAACCCTGCAGTCACTTCTGTTAGTTGTAGAAGCAACCATTTTGCAGCCACCTAATTTGGCCTTTGCTACAGGAGCTGAAACAGCTGCCTTGGGGCATTCCAAGCCCATTTTCCATGAGAAACCTGTGTTTTCTAATAACATCATCAAAGTCATTTTGATGGAAGCTGAGCAGGAGTGGTAGAAAAACCAACGAAAGGAAGGGTAATTCCCATTCTCATGATGGCATTCATTTGGTCTCCTGATCTTGGTAGTTGTCTGCTTAATGACTGTTGTTTCCTTGATCCTCCCCAGGGTATTCACATTTGTCTAATTTGATAAGAAATGAGTCATGCAGCTTGGGCATCATCATTGCGGAAAAGCACCTATGGAGATCTAAATGTAAACCCTAGGATTTGCTTTCCTGGTTAAAGTCATGCTGTGGGACTCCATTCTGCAAACACTGTGCTGTCTAAAGTTGCTTTGTAACAGCTTTGTGGGAAAGAGGAAGATGAGACTTGGACTGTAAATGTGGATTGTTGGTTGTTAACAGATGAAGCTCTGGAGCACCTTTATTTGATCCATACTGGAATTAATGGTGTAGTATTGAACGTGTCTGTGTGCTACAGCACTGCAGTCTGGTTCCTTGTTCCCAGCAGGGCTTGCATGAGTTGTGTGCTCCTGAAAAGCTTGTCCCTCTTCTGCATGGGAATGCTTCACAACTGAAATGCAGGTCATCCAGTTTCCATCCACTTCTGTCCACCCTGGCCCTTTCTGATGGCACTGAGGAGGGGCTGTGAGTCAGCAGCTGTTTGGGATTAGAGTCTAAATGCCATGTGTCTCCCCTTGTCCCCCGAAGAGCTGAAGTCTTTTGAGCAAGGGCTTTGCATGAGCCCATTTCATCGCATAGATGCTTGTGTTATCAGAAGAATTTTCTGGACAGTATAGGTTCTGATTATTTGAAAACCAAGGACAACTGAAACAAATCTATTTCATCATTTTGTAAGGTAATTTAAAACATGATTTAGTCCTTACTAAACAGTATAAAAATGAAATGGGCATTAAATTCAATCCTTTAAAAATAACAGTTGGCACCGTGCTAAGTCCAAAAGGGCTTACAGAAACACACTCTGCTGCTCCTCCCTTCCCAGGATCACAAGCAATGCAAAGCGCTTTGGTCCGTAAATAGACTTAAGAAGTACCACCAGTGCTTAGATTTTTCTTGCATTTGTGCCTAGTCATTCCCTGGGGTTTAGCTTCTTTATTAGATAGTATTCAACAGATAAATCGACTTCCCTTAATAAAACCATCTGGGTGTAGTTCACTTACTCTCATCCTGGAGTTACTGGATGAAAGACAGTTACAGTTGGGTTGTGTTCATGCAGGATGGATTTTGGCCTGACCCATATACTCTTTACACTGAGAACACCAAGACTCATCTCCCACATCTATTCAGAGACTTTCAGCAGTACCCAAACCATGCATTCTGGTTTGAGTAAGAAGTGAATCTTTAATACTTTAGAGAGGTACTCGGGATGCTTTGTTGTAGCAGTTGGGTATTGATGGGACTCTTGGACTTGTCTGATCTGTTGCAGCAGGATGTGACTGCGATCTTCTCACTCTAGGCCAGTAAAAGTCTGTGTGTTTGTGTGTAAAATGTGACTTCTCTGGCTTCAGCTGAGCTGCTGAACAGTTTCAGAAGCCAGCAGAGAGCTCCTATTTACCTTCTCCTCGGTCGCTTTGTTGTTTCTGACCCGTTACTTTAAACTTGTTTTAGCCTGATTTCCCCTCAAATGTGACTCTGCCTGGTCACTGGTACCTGCAGTATGTGGAGCAGAAAGGAAGGGAAAGGAGGAGGGAGAAAGGCAGAGGAACAGGAGCTGACCCTGTGGTCAGAAACAGACGGTAAAGGGGTATGTTTGGGGAATAATACCTTGCTTCTGAGAATATCTTATACCTTTGTTATTCTGTTTTTATGGGTTAAGAGTCTGCAGTTAATATTGCCTAGCCTCCGTAACAGCTAAAATGTGTTCTTCCTAGTGCTGTAGAAAGCTGTGTCCCAACAAGTGTGAAGCAAAGCGTTGGAAAAGCCAAATGACATCCTGAGTCCTGAGCAAGGCTTTCCTTTTTTCCTGAAGAGTAATGAAATCTGAAAACCAGAGAAGAAAGCTGCTTTGGCTTAGTATTTCTTATGTTAACGGAGCCTGCTCAAGGGCACTATGGGTATGCTGTGAAGTGGATGTACAGAAGGGGTAATTTCATTTTGTTGCTGTTGTAATGTACTGGGCTTTTTCCCAAAACAAGAGTAGCTGGCATCTCTCAGTACAACTGCCCAGATGACGAGGAGGAGACTAAGCCTTTAAATACAAGATCATAGAATCAACTAGGTTGAAAAAAACCCCTTTAAGATCATCAAATCCAACTGTTCTGAAACGGAGCATCCTGAGCCAGTGTTAGACCTGATGGCTGAAGCCACAGCCAATCCTAGAGAAATCTAGAGGGTCTCAGATCACCTGTATGTACCTGCTGAAGACTTTCTGTCTTGCCTACTTATGTATTCAGTTGATTGAAATGATACATATATATGTTTTAAGAGGATTAACATTTTTTGTGACTGGAAGGATTCCTGGTCTCCTAACACATTGACACCACCTGGCAGCCAGTTCTTTTCCTCTGTGTTTGCATCTCAGCAACATGATTTTTACCAAGTGCCACACTGTGTGGGTAGGATCTTCAAATGCCATAGTTAAACCCCTTGTCTCCTTTATGACTTCTCATGTTTGCAAGGCTGGTTGCCATCAGTGGTTGTGAATGATTAACGGTCTTGCTGATTTTTGCTTGCCATCAGACTGTCAAGCTAGGAGATGACATGCAATCCTCATGTAGAAATGGAAGGGAAAAGGTTCTTTGTGGGTTTTTATTTCTTTCCTTGTTGTAAAATAGGTGGAAAGCTGAATGGAGATGAATGGCATCACGAGTACCAAGGGCTGTGTTTCGAGAGTATTTCATTAAGCCACCCTCTATGAATGAGTGGATTTCTGTTTTACTCAGAGCATTTGGAATAATGATCTTTCACTTGAATATTTTGGATTTTTAGGGAGCTCCTTTAACTCCATTTGGCTCTAATGGGAGTTGAGAGGGCTCAACTTATTAGAGGAGGAGTGCTCTAAAATTATTCCTTTATGCGCAAGACTTGCAATTTGGGATCTGGCTGTCAGTGGTGCTGTATTCAGTAAAATGAGCTGGAATAATAGCCAGAGCAGAGTGATAAAATTTATTCTACTAGCTCTCATACATATACTGAAGATTGGCATGGAAAGCTGTATTTTGCCTGTGTCAGATGGTCTGGCAGTGAACTGAATGAGAGAATTCACTGGCATGATGCTTGGGTATTGCAGGCAGTACCTGGCTGTGAAGGCCAGTCACCCTGTCTCAGCTCCCTAAAGTTGTAAAACATGGATCAATTTTGTTATTCAGATACTGTAAGACCTGGCGTGTGGTCATTGATGCTGTATGATCAGTTAGCTCTTATCTCCACCCAGGAAGTCTTAAAGCAGCTTGCCATCTTGGTAGGACAGTGTTACTGGGCTGTTCTGGGTTAGAAGTTAGTGTGGCCTCATGCTCTGGGTGTAAAGCAATCATGTAGCTTCAGCAAATCCTTCTGATGGCCAGATATTGCTGGGAAATTTCTCGTTCTCCTTTGGGAAGAAGATGTTTGGCAAAACGGGGGCCATGGTAATTGGATATAAGGGTTCTTAAAGGCACCAGAACAATGTGAATAGCTTTACTGGCTCAGAAAACTGTTTGTAACTCCCATCCTAAAAGCAGCATGCATCAAAAGTGACGATTGAAAACAGCCATCCAGTTGGACTGTTTCTTTTGAACACACTCAGTATGCTCCTAGACATGTGTCTGCCTCTGGTTGGCATGATGTGGCATGAGAGATCCCCAAGAAGGGGGCCTATAAGGATGCTGGGGAGGGACCCTTCATTAGGGACTGTAGTGATAGGACAAGGGGTAACGGGTTAAAACTTAAACAGGGGAAGTTTAGATTGGATATTAAGGAAGAAGTTCTTTACTGTGAGGGCACTGGAATGGGTTGCCCAAGGAAGTTGTGAATGTTCCATCCCTGGCAGTGTTCGAGACCAGGTTGGACAGAGCCTTGGGTGGCCTAGCTTAGTGTGAGGTGTCCCCGCCCATGGCAGGGGGATTGGAACTGGATGATCTTAAGGTCCTTTCCAACCCTAACCATTCTATGAAGCAAAAGTGCATTCTTCCAGGTATTACAGTGTGCTTGAGAGAGGAAGAACTCAGTGGCTGCGGACGCATCAGCTGTAGCTGGAATATTAGTAACCATCAGGAAAGCCTTAAAAACAAGCATGGAATTCTGCTTTAATGAGGTTATTGTGGAAAGCAATGTCCTGTAAGAGCCTGGTTTTAGACACTGCTACTAGGAAATCCTGTAGATGACAATGAATGTTACAGAGAAGCCTTTTGCATGGGAAAAGTGGACTTTGGCTTTTGCAATGCAAAGTTATGATCAGGCAGTTAAATAGCTGGGTTACTTGGGTGATGTACGTTGCACTGCTGTGCTATTAACCATTCCTCTTAGTGTAATGGGTTTAAGAGTTTGTATTTAATTGCATCCTGAGGCCTAGTCTTGTCCTTGTGTTAGTTAGCAAGGAGACCAAGAGCTGCAGGACAGAGCATATCGCTTTAGTGTAAGAAATCCAAAGACTCTGTTAAAGTAGCTCTTTCTGTTATGAGTTCTTCTATATTGTGCTTTGCATCCTTTGAACACGACCAGGATTTATCCCCCCTAACCCCTCCCAGTAGCAGTGTACATTGTGAGCACCATCTATGTCCCTTGGCTATGGCTGAAAAATAAAGGAGAAACCAGTTGTAGCTATCCCTTCACCAGCGGCAGCACTCGCTGCACGCTGCCGTCGCTGTTTGGCAGGCTCTGCAGCTCCCTGCTCAACAGCTGCTACAATTACATTCATTTATTTATGGTTACGGGCTTGCATAAGGAGTGAATTCAGGGGAAATTTCCATTTGCATGGTACACCTGGAAGCGTTAGTCAATGCACAGACTCGGCCACCTTCCCTCTGTGGATGCAGAAGCTGAAATACCACCCATTCCAGCCCTGCTATAAACATCTTTCTTGGCCATGCTTCTGTCATCGCCTCACATCTGGGTGTTCAGTGATCAGCCCCGATGAAAAAGCAAGCCAGCTGGCACAGGGTACATCTGCACTAGCGTTTTAGTTTGGTTTAGCAATCTGGTTTTGATGTGAATCCCTCCAGTTGTCTGCACGTCTTGTGCTTTCATTCACAGCAGTCGTGGTGCTTATGAGCTGGGATGCTTTTGGAGGAAATGAAACAGAAGGTGCACCCAGTGTATCCAAAATCTAGTTCTTATTCAACCTGTGGGAGACTAAAGTAAAACTAGTCCCAAGTAAGCCACCCTGAAATATGTATGGTGTGGTTACTGGGTTCTTAGCACCACAGTTTGTCATACTGAACTATTGCTACTGGGCTACACTACTTGCTCAGTAGATGTTGACTGGGACTACCAAGCTGGGTAGAGCAACTTCAGCTCACACTTTCATGCATCTCTACTCCTGGATGGAGGACACCATATTCAAAACAACCTTGGTGGAGATGGTGGTGGTGGTAGCTTCAGCAGCCCCCTAAGTACATTCATTGCTGGGGAGAGTGAGGTCCCTTTCTCAAACACCAGAAGCTAGCCAGGGAGGAATGCCTCCTTTGTCCTACAGTAACTGTGGTCCTTTGAAGATGGGTGGTCCATATGAATGCCATAATTCATTTTCATTCCTCAGTGAAGAAATGCCACTGCCAGGACTCTGGATCTGTTGAGGGGTGGAAGAGTAATTATGTTTGCTTCATTTCACATGCTGTTAACTACAGAGAATCATAGAATGGTTTGGGTTAGAAAGGGACACCTCACACCAGACCAGGTTGCTCCAAGTTCCATCCAGCCTGGCCTTGAACATTGCCAGGGATGGGGCAGCCACAGCTTCTCTGGGCACCCTGTGCCAGCGCCTCAGCACCCTCACAGGGAAGAACTTCTGCCTTAGATCTAACCTGAACTTCCCCTGTTTCAGTTTGAACCCATCACCCCTTGTCCTATCCCTACAGTCCCTGATGAAGAGTCCCTCTCCAGCATCCTTGTAGCCCCCTTCAGACCCTGGAAGCTGCTCTGAGGTCTCCATGCAGCTTCTCTTCTCCAGGCTGAACAGCCCCAATATTCTCAGCCTGTCTTTGTATGGGAGGTGCTCCAGCCCCTGAGCATCCTCATGGCCTCCTCTGGACTTGCTCCAACAGCTCCATGTCCTTCTGATGTTGAGGACACCAGAGCTGCACACAGTGCTGTGAGTGGGGTCCCATGAGAGCAGAGCCGAGGGGCAGGATCCCCTCCCTTGACCTGCTGCTCACATTCCTTTTGAGCTGCTGAAGACAGTGCAGGCTACAAATACTTCCTGAGTAGCAGTGTTTATTGCTGCCGCTATCTGAATGAAATAGGAGAAATTATTGCAGTTACATAGGTGGTAAATGATCAGCAGAAAACCCACGCAGAAGATGCCCCACAGCAGCTGAGCAAAAAGCTGCAGTTGCAGTTCATCCCACTGGCTGTGTAGTGAGCAGTGTATTTCATCCTTGCCAGGATGACTGGGTGGTCTTTTTTTCTTTCATATTCTACAAGAAAACTCTCTGGTAGCCACACAATACCAGTATTCTGTTACCATAACTGAAGATCCACTGTATTGCTAGAAACCCACCAAATTAAATGTTGCAAACAACCATGGTGCCGTTTGTCTGGCAAATAGTGCTTGGTTTTCTCAAGAACCATTCCACATGCAGAATTAGAAATGAGGAAATACACTGCATGGTTATTAATGCTCTAATACTTGAAACTACTTAGCAATGAACATGCAGATCAAAGGTTTGCTTGAGAAGATTGAGCTTTCCAGACAGGAGCTATCAGGAGCAGGCTGGAGCAGTGTAACAGAATGCTGTCGGATAAACCCCCCACTGATTACATTTCCATTAGTTTTAAAATCCCTTTTGTGTTCAGTGTAGACGTTTTGGTGGCTCTTGTATTGCAGGTTGAATGTGACGTGTTAACACTCGATCCTTTTCCAAAAATTGGCAGGGTCTAGCTTTCCATTTTAATAAATACACTTAGAATTCCAGTAGCCATCACTTAAGGAGAAAGCAAAGATATTAGTTGATTTCTGACTGTTACCTTAGATGATGAAAGAAAGAAAGGGCTTCAATAATCTTCTCTTTATTGAAACCATACCCAAAAGGGGTACTTCAGAGAGGTCAGGTATTTGAGACCTTGTTTGCTATAACTCACGTGAGTGATAACGTTGTATTGCTGTTGTGATGCGCATTTAATGATCCGGCTCATCTTTAAAGCCCGAGCCTATCTTAAGTACATTTGCCATTGGAGACAGAAGTAGTATTTTATGCCCCAAAATTACATAAATCAAAAATGTGACCCTCTGAAAGTCAATGACAATTATACCAGAGATTTTGAAAGTGTCAAAACTTGGCCTCAGGCTTCTTGGGATAGATGTGTGAGCTTTGGAAGATGAATTGGAACTCCAGCTCAGTGCCATGAAAAGGAAAATAAAACATTAAGGGTCATTTGCCTCTCGGGGGCTTTTTAGCATTTAATGCACTCAGCAATTTGATAGTATCAAATCTTCTGCAATGGTATGCTAGTGTGTATTACCATTTAGTGTTATTGAAAAGGATCCATTAAGCAAAATACTGATTTTTTTTCATTGCAAACCCATCATATTTCATTAGAAGTAAATGTGTTCCCCTTTGTGCAGTGTTACTGAAGAGCCTGAATTTCGTCTTGTGAAGCTCTCAGTTGAAGCAAATTAAAATCCCACAAATCCTACATTAGTAAGAACAGAAACTGATCTAATGCATTCTTTGTGTTTCCTTGATGTATAACATGCCTTTATTTCTGTAATTAGCACAAGTATAAAAAGTAGCACATATTAAGGCAGTAAGCAGTGCTGTTTAGAGCTTTGACTTTGCTCATGGGGAGGGGAGTGCTGAGTACTGGCTTAGTTAAATGCGTAAGCCAAGGAGTAGATCATCAGAACAGAGAAGCAGGTTTCAGGAGATGCTAATGCTACTTACGTTAACAACCCTCCGTGTGATACAGAAAAGATTCAGCTCTTTTACCATTGCTGGTTTTGCCTTTTGCTGCTAACTTGCAAAGCTCCAGTGAAGGAAAAGGTCACCACAAGATTGAATCCTTAGTGTGTTGGGTTCTTTCCTTCTTTGTAAATAAAAAACAGTGGTTTAGATTCCTCCTCCCTATAACCCCCCCCACACACACACCCCTCTTTTTATCTCCTTCCATCTTCACTGCTACCACTTTCAACCACTTTTGGGTCTGCTTGGTCTGTCTTTAATAGGTCTAAGCAATATTGGGGTGGATTTCGAGCATGTATAAAAATCAGTGTGGCTCCACTGATGGCAGTAGACATACATTGACTTTGACCAAACAAAGAGCTGGTATTTTATTTTTCCAGCGTCTGTTCTCCCAAAAAGATGCCTGAACCTTGACTGAAGTCTTACAAAGATGCATTTAACACCGCTAGATATCAAGAGGTGCTTTCAAAACAGTGCGAGTAAATAACAATTAACAGAAAGTATAATATGCCATAACAGAAATGCAACTGTATCCTCTATGGCTAATTAGCAGTTGAGAGTCAGATTTTTACATTTAATTTGGGTGTGAATAGAGCAAGTCTTTGTAATTGAAGGTTGTCAGAAGAGGAGATTTTTAACAGCTAGCTTTTAATTTATAAGCTGATTTGTGTGTTAACTGGTTCATGGCCACCGGAGTTCCGGGTGCCCCTAAGCCTGTGGGCACCCAGCACGCTGCCCTGTTTTAGCTGCAAGCCTGGAGGCACCATCACAGCAGAGTCTGTTGTCTTAGCAATGAAGTGCTGGGGGTTACATACAGCGAAGAGCTATGTGTAGCAATTTGGACACTCAGAGTGCATCACAGCCCCCTGGACATACCCGAGGCATGTGGTGAAGCACCTTGAGAAAGGCTGAATGATTTGTGCCTACCCGAGCTGTGCGCCAGTGGTGCATTAATCCATGCCTTGTATGGGTTCATTGGTGCTGAAGTATCAAACTCTCATGAAGAGGTGAATGTGTAACATTAAAAACGAGGGGGTTTGTAAGCGATAGGCTAGCTTGCACCTGAGGCATCGTGTGTGTCAGAGCAGAAAGGGAGCCTTTTGGCTGGTGACAGGAGGTATATTGAACTTTTCGGTTCGTGCTGTGGTCAGTTGGTGTGATCTGCTTTCCACTGTCTTCTGTTGGGCTGAAGGTGTCAGGGAATGATTTATCCTAGAACTTCTAAAAACCAAATCAAAAGAGGTCTAAATCTGCTGGGTTTTCTGCCCCATTTTGACCTTAAATTCAATGGACCATGGTACCATTCAGTGTAATAGTAGCATGTTGGCAGCAGCTCTGATACATGGAAAACACTGAGAGAAGAGCCTCAGATGGTGCCATTAGCTCAAATTGATGAAGTGCTACTTGCCAGCACCCTGGCTATGTTCTCCTGAATTTCAGACATGTTTACTCAGTTCTTACCCGTACATCTTTGTTCGTGTAGTGTCATAGTTTGAGTCTATTTGCTTGATGACAGAGCCATTGCAACATGATGTTGTGCGCAGACAACTGATGTTGCAGTGCCTTTAACGGCATTTTGTCGCTGCATGTGAAGCTTGCATAGTGAGTACTTCTGGTGGCTCAGAGCTTTGGGGTTTGACCTCTTAGGTGTAACTTACAGCAAGCCTGGGAATTCAAAATGCAACGAGCTTCGTCAGAAGATACTTAACGCTGTGTCCATGCTGTTGGGAAGATGGAGGGATGTGGGAACACGGTGTAAGCTCCTTTCTGCAAGGTCTCCACACTTGTGGGGAATAGGGTTTGCAGATCTGGGGAGAGGGTGGTTCTCATGCTGTATGAAGGGCAAGGACATGGGTTCTTCCTGGCCCCTCTAGAGCACTTGGGTGGGAGGGGAAGGTACCTTGGACTTCCGTAGGACTCTTACTCTATCAAGAGACAGAAAAAACCCTTTGTTTTCTCTTTGTTTTCTCTTCCTCCATCTTCCTCTGCATCCCCCACGTAACAGTTGTGAAAAATCTTCCCTTATAAATACACTTTAAATACACATCTGTATATTTAGGTACGCACAGGACTGTACATGGGTGTTTCTTGGATTGTCCCAGGGACGTGCAGGTGGTCAGGAGGTGGAGAGCACTAACACATAGCAAACGACCCCATTAACTTTCCTCTGTTAGCCTAAACAATGCCAGCCCTGCTAGTTATTTCTGGAATGTGTTACAGCAGAGCCACGTTCAGCACACCAGCTTTGTTGCTAAGGAATAGTGGCAACCAGAGGGGAAAAAAAAAAGAGCTGATTTGTAAGCTCTTCTAAAACAATGTCTGGAGGGATTTCCCTCGGGAAAAGGGAAATCTAAAGGGGCCAACAAGAAATCTGGAGAGAGACTTGTGACAAGGGTGTAGGGGGAATGGTTTTAACCTGCCAGAGGGGAGACATGAATCTTTATCTCTTATCAGAATTGCAGTGTATTCATGTTCAGGTATCACAGCTTGGCTGGGGGAAGGTTTGTAAACACAGACAAATGTGTCTCCTCTGAGCATAGGGGGTCTTTTTGTTTCAGGAAAGTAATTTGTCCCCTTCAAATGGTTCTTTGCATCATGTGAATTCAGTACTCAGGGGTGGCTCTGGCTCAGCACCCCAGGTACATGGAGCTTCTGCTTAGCCAAACAGCTTTTACTTGGGCAAGGGAGAGAGATGTTGTCTTTTCTACTGGGTGGTGGGTGGATCAGCACCTGGTCAACAAAGAAGGAAGCCTAAGGAATAAGCAGCACAGAGTTCTTCATGTCTGCAGCCATCCATATGAGTAGAGAGACTCTGCAGCATCCTTTAAAAACCCAGCACAGTTACTTCCAGTGATGATTGTCCAGGCAGGCCATGGGTTTGCCGCTGTTGCTAGTGAACTGCGGTATCCCTTTAGTGCCAGCAATAGGTTTGGTGCCTAAAGCCCTATTGCTGTAGCTGCTGTAGTCTGTGATGGTCATTCTACACGAACCTGTTAGCAGTAGGTTTCTTAGCTTCTGTTCAATACCTTGTCTGAGTTGGAGCTTGCAACAGCTTTCTGGAAAGAACAAGGAAGAAAACATTCAAGTGAAGAAGTAAATTGCAAGGGAGGAAAAGAAATCTGTATTTGTCAGCTGCAAACATCATCTCTAAACAATTGGCTTAAAGCCTCTCCAGCAGCCAGGTACAACCTATGCCTGTAATAGAAGGGTGATGGGTACTGTGAACTGCAATTGTCAATACCCTTTTCTCTGTGTGCTCATGGGAATGGTCAGAAAACTGGATAACTGTGATGTTAATACCTAGAGGCAGTCATATGAATTGTCACTCAGTGTTACCTCCTTCTTTTGCCTTCAGAGATGTGCAACAAAACCTATCTGCTCTCAGTTCACTAGGAAATCTTACAAACTTCGGACAAGAAACTGTTTCTACTTCCCTTTAGCTAAAATATCTATTTTTAATACCACCAAAATTAAAAAAAAACAAAAAAAACCAGACTATAGATTGTGTCTTTTTTTTTTGAGTATTAGTGTCAGTTGAAATCCATAAAGATGGTTAAAAACTGTCTGCTTCTCTCGACCCTTTCATTTGTAAGGAAAGAAATGTGCCAGGCTCAGCAAACAGATGTCCATGTCATAACAGCCATCATCACAGTTGGCTTGAAATGTTGTCTGTGTTGTAAATGCATTGAAGAACTGGAGTGGAGTTTTACTTCTCTTGGTCTCTTTAGGTCAGACCTGAGAAAATAGCAAAGGAGAGAAGTAACAAAGCTTTGCATGTGAAGTTGTATTGGGGTTGAAATCCTGTGTTTTCCGTCCATGTCCTTTAGGAATATGACGTTATTAAACCAGACATGTAACCAAAAAGATGTAGGCAGTGTTGTTGTGCGATTGTAACTTTACTCACACCTTGCTCAGCCTGGAAGGGGGTTGCGTTACGGATTTAGTGCAAAGGAGCTGGGAGAAGGAATTCAGTTTTATCCCCAGCCCTGGCACAAGCATGGGATCACTGTGAAGGAGCGAGCTCATCAGAACAAGGGGTTGATCTAAATGCTTTTGGAGTTTGCTTTTGCGTATTTGGGGAGCTTTGTGCAAATTCTGTCACTGACTCCCATAAGTCGGGCTCACTGGGATCTAGCTGTATAGTTTTCACATTCAAAGGCTGTACAGTTTCCTGAATCCTGGCTTTCCATCCTTTCTCTGGATAGCAATTCTGCAAGCCAAGAGTAAATTTACAGACAAAATAAGGTGTTTAAACCAATACTTAATTGAGGAAGAACTTTGCTATGGGTGGTATAATTTACCTGCCACCGGCATATGCAAGGCGAGAGGAGGATGCTCTGGGGGTACTTTTGTTCCTGAATGGGTTGCAGGTTTGCTAAAGACAGCGACATCTGCCAGTCAGCATTGCTAAGTAGTATCTCACTGTAGGATGATGCTGAAATGCTGAAGTCCCATTTCATGGGGTATGGGGCAGTTTGGTGCATATGCAAAGAAACTGGAAGTACTTTTAGTGATCTCAAATTGGACTTTATGGGGAGAGGAGCAGGTGATTTTAGACTTCTACTTTGTTAGGGTGGAGTCCTGTAATCAGAACTGTTGCAGACTTCTGCCTCTGGTTTTCTGTAGGACTTGATGGTGCCACAGGTGAAGTCTGCTGGGGCATTGGCATGGGAAGGATCTTTCCTCACAGTCCTAAAAGTAGTCCTGTAATGTTAAACTAGAAGTGTGAGTTTGATCTGTATAGGGAACCTCGCCATACCCAAAGCTGTGCTGCGCTGTACACGGCACGGGTGTCTTTTGGTTCTTGTGCTGTGCTGTGTGTGTAGGATGGTAGGGGTAGGCAGAGGTGTCAGGAAAACGTTTGTCTTTCAAGAGCACTGCATCCTGCCTGCTTATAGGGAAATGATAACGCCTCTGATAGTTATAGTGAATTTTTTACATTGTTAATTTCCATGGCAACGAGAATAATCTCATAAATATGGGATTATTGCTTCAGGATCAAAGAGGGAGGGAGAGCCTGGGCTGTGAAAAGGAAAGTTCCTTATTTAAACATCTCAGCAGCCAAAGGAGTAACAGAACAGCTCTTGAGATCTGAGCAGATTTCCCTTTACTTATCCATCACCTGCGAAACCAAGCCTTAAATATTAAGCAAATAAAGGCAAAAATGCCTGGCTCTTTTACTGTAATAGCTTGTCAGCATCGTTCACTACTTCTGGGTGCTCAGCAGATAGTGGAAATAATTGCAGTTGGAGCAATAAAGTGTATCTGAAAGCAAGCCCCTCTGACTCTTAGCTATATGGTGGCCTCACACGGCTAGAGGGTTAGAGCCCAAAAGAGTAAGTGATATTGTCGGGTGTTGTGAGAGGAAACAACACATCCCAGACTGCTCATAGTGAGGACTTTAGTGGGAATATTTCTTTTCAGCAGGCTGGTTTTGGGTGGCAGCAAAACCACACATGGGCTCCCTAAAGAATCCTGGGTGGGGGTCCACTGCAGTTTTCCCCATGGGAAAATCACTCCAAGCATCTCTATGTCCTCTGCTTCTTTTCATCACATGTCATTTTGAAGCTGTTTGTCTCCTGCATACCTATTTACACATCAGAAAGTTACAGAGGAAATGTAGGTTTATAGAAGGGGCTCACCAGCTGCCACTTCTCCTAAAAGAAAAGCTGCAATTTAACCTAGCAATTAAGCAAAAATTTACTCTAACGTGCTGCTTTCTTGCATAAAAATCCCTCTCAGCAACTCTGAAAATCATCTCCAAGAAAGGTAATAGAATAATTCCCAGCATCTTTGATTTGGAAAAGCCATTTTCTGGCATGATTGATATTTCCTTTGTGTTAGCATGGGAGGCCGTAGAAAGAGGAGTAATCTCTCTAATGGGTGTACTCCACGCTGGTGCCTGGGGTCCATGATACATTTGTCAGGCTTTAATTAAAGCGCTGGAGTGGAATTTCCACAGTAATTAACTTTTATTTGCAGTTACACCATGTCTCTCATTTCTGACATGGGCACTTTCCCGTTAGAGAGAGAAGCAGCAATCGGCACAAAGAAGAATGCATGTGGAAATGAAGAGTAACTTAAGAAACGGCTTTGTATTTGCCCTGAATTCTGACAGGAGACAAACCCACTTCTTCTTTCAAAGCTGGTTTGGTGTGAGCTCCCTAATATGTTTTCTCTCCTTCATGAACACATAGCCCATTACCTTGGTTACCCTTCCTTATGCAGTGTCCAGTAATAAACAAGCAGCTTTTGTGCAGGAGTCAACACGTAGCCTGAATCCAGGTGACGAGAGGTCTCTCTCATCACGTCTTGCAGAAAGGTTTTGTTATCTTTTGGCAAATGTGGACTTTTAAGTATGAACAATATATGGAGCCTTGGGTGACATGGTTTAGTGTGAGGTGTCCCTGCCCATGGCAGGGGGTTGGAACTGGATGATCATAAGGTCCTTTCCACCCCTAGCTATTCTGTGATTGTGTGTGCTAGGGAGGCTATTGAACCATTATCTGAGACTCTTCAGTTCTGAGCAAGATTCTTCACAGCAAACATCACAGGAGACTCCATTCTATTGCCAACGGTGGGTTTGGACTGCAGGAATCTGTCTCATTGAATGTACAAATTACTTTTTTTAATAAGAAGTTAGGTACTTGAGCCTTCTCTTTGGATTTCAAGTATCTTTCTCTTCCACTTTTAATTCATGTGGTTTTCTACTTGCGTTTCACGTGTGCTGTGAAGTACTGTTATGTAGGAGCGCGAGTAGCAAAAACACGAGACATTTTTAGTTGGCTTGGCTTAACAAAACAGCCTTTCCCTGAAAAGGGAAGCACAGACCTGGAACCCAGTCCTCTTCTGTCACAGCTGCTGTATCCATCACCCTTTGACAGACCCACTGAGCTCCAGCTGAAAAAATGAAGGGGTTTTTATTCCACTGTTGCAGGCTGAAATCTCTGCTGCTCAGTGACTAACTTGTGATTTCCAGCCTGAACGCATTCACAGCTGGCTCTCACCAACCTTGGAACTGGCTTTCTGTAATTTACAGCAGTATCTTGTCCCCCAGATTCTTGAAGTGTGTCTCTTGTTTATAAACTGTGGATCTGGACTTGCTGCTATAGCTTTGAAACCGATGATGGGATGGTCCCTCTGAATGCAGTACTGCCAATAAAGAAGCAGCTAAGAATAGTATCGCTTCTGAGATAAAGCACTAGAGGTAATTAAGTAGACCAGTGTAGTAAATCAGCGTGGCACTTAAGGGCATGACGAAGACCATGAAGAAGAAAGGTAATAAATTGTATGGTGAGAAATGCTAATTGATCTTTGTTTGCAATTTCAAGCAGTGTCTCCAGATTTCATTTTAATGTTTCTTGTGAAGTGAAAAGCAAGTGAAGAACTGAACTGATTGTGATAGCATAGAAACGTGGAAGCTGGAGAGAGACATGGGCTATTCAATCACAAATCTCCTGTGAAACTGTTGTGTCTGGCAGTATATTTCCAAGTATTTTGCCTATTTATTTTATAACATACTGGCTCTACTCACGTCACTTGTCTTGGAAGACTGTTCTGCAACAGAATGTGTCTGGGTACTGTGAAATCCTTTATGGTATTTTCTCTATATTTTGTCTTTCTTAATTTGTCTTGATTCTTCCCACTGCTGCCATCTCTATACTACATGTGTCTGTGCGGTGTTTATCCTCTGTCTATTAAAACTGTTCCTTGTAATTTCCCCAGCTCTTTGATCAGTTTTATCTCTGAGCTTACTTCAGTGCTAGCATCTGTTCAAGGCAATACTGTGCCTTGAACTGAGGACCATAGTTGCAGTTGCTCTAGACATATTGTGGAGAGGAGTCTCATGTATATGTTCCGTTGCAACACCCACTTGGAAAAGAAGCTTGAGTTTTAACCTGAAGCACTGGTCAGAGACTCTGGAAGCCTTGGTTTGTTTTCTGATCCTGCTCAAGTCCCCCAGATCTGCTATTGGACTAACCAGTTAAGCTGGAATCTATTTTAGATGGTTGAAAAGAAGGGGAGATGGAGCCTTGCCTCAGGTCTGCTGTGAAGTTGGGTGATAATTCCTCCAGACACTATGGAGTCTTCCAAAGCAAGAATTAATGTGCATGGGCCCTGCATTGGCAGAGAGGAATAGGCACTGATGGGGTCAAAACTCATCAACCATATTTGCAGCACTGTTTGTGTGTGATGTGCTGTATTGTACACTGCTGCTGTTTATCATTTTTGTTGTTAGTGAATTGCCAGTGTTTCCCTCTTCATCTGTAGAGCGTTTATGCCATGAATGTATCATTCATTTCTTCCCGGATCTGTTCGTTTTCCACACAGATCTATTACTTCATGTTTTACAGACAAATCTCTTACCAGGAATAGGGTTTCCTGACTATTAACTTGCTTTGATGGCGTTTTGCAGGCCAGTGCGAGTTCGCTTTGCTTCCTCCTACCCCAACCTTGAATGGGAAGCCTTGTAGCTATCTTAGCTATGCTTGATCCAGTAAGCTCTGTGAAGAGGTTGGCTTTATTCCCTGGAGCATAGCACCACACTGTGTGGTTTTTGCCTTCAGCCAACTCACATCTTCAAGCAAAATGTTTGCCTTTAACTGGAAAAGGCTGTGTAGATATAACACAGATGTTCAGAGCGTGTCTGTCTTGCCTAGGACTGCGAGCTCTTGGCTCCTTGGGGAGATACTTCTTTACATGTAGTTGGTATCTAGGAGCAACAGTTTCTGACATTCCCAAACCTTTAAGCTGTTTGAAGCCCTGCTATTCACACAGTTTTTATTATGCTGTATATCCAAGATGAGAGCATACTGTAGCATTGGCTGGAATCATCCCATCACATGCGAAAGCTTTAGAAGCACCTGCCCATCATCTACAGCAGTCTGTCTTGACTCTTACTGCAGCCAAACTATTGTCAACACAAAAGACCTTCAGTTAACTCAGCTACTTTGCATCCATGTGCCTGTGCTTAATATCTCTGACAAAATGTGTGTGCATTTTTAACAGGGAATTGCTTGGTTTAATGCTGTCCAGAGCATTATTTGTTGATGGTTCGACCTGGGTGTCCCAGTCAAGAAATAGAGCAAGGAAATAGCTACCTGAGTTTCAAAGCTCTGTGTGTTGGTTTATTCTCTTCATCTAAATTATAAGCCAACAGGCTGCAGAATCAGTCTGTGTCTCTTAGTTTGTCCTGCTGGAGCTGCTCTGCCTCAAATAAGTAGTTCAGTGTTCATAGCCAGAGAGAACCAGAGAAACTCACCCTGGCACACAGTGGTGAGGGCACTCACATTACACACAAGAGACTCAGGTTCAGGCCTTTGCTGGTTTTATAGCTTAATTATTTATACAAAATGGAAAAAAATAGCTGTAGCACGGCAGTGAGGGAAGTGTTATGTTAGAGTACTCAGTGGAGTAATGGTTAAAGCACTTACCTAGGTTTTGGGTAACTAGCTTAACCACCATGCTAAAGGGTGGAGCCTTATTTGTGGTTGAAATGCCACTTTCTCATCCAAGAAGAGTGGGCAAATATCTGAAGCCTAAAAAAAGTAATAGAAACACTGGGGACAGAAACACATGTAACTGGTCTCACTGAACAACACCCTCGGTTGTACATACACCCCATCAGAAAGTGTCAGCATCGCATGTCACTTCAGTTTTGCATTTCCACCACTGACTAATCAGAGGATGGGGTAACACCGCATCAGCTTTGCTATCTCTGCACTATTCTGGGCCTGTGAATTAAGGCAGTAAATAAAATACAAGCCAGAAAAACTTTGAATTCCTCCTTAGGCAACGACTCTCCAAAATGCACGAGTAGGTGAAACTGGAGTAAGGAACTCCATGAACACCTTGAATTTGCAGTTTCTGGCTAGTGCCATTCCAAAGCCTAAATACAAAGGATCTGTACATATTTTAAGCTCACACATACACATTGTCCTCCTACTGACATATATAATGCCATTTGCATGGTCAGCCTGATATACGGATAGACTCCACAACTTGTTAAAGTTGTAAAGTAGGTATGCTTTATTCAGTGCTGAGGCACATGGGGGATAGCTCCTAGCTCCCCCAAAGGCGTGTGCACCTCAGCGTCGTTTCCCTCTTTACATTTATCCTCTAAAGTTACACATATGCATGAGGTTGCACAACATGCCTATACATATTCATATCCTATCCTCGCTTCGTATTACAATGAGCTAAAAGGTCCTTTGTGCTTGCGCGGTGCCTCCTGGTGGTTGTGGGCGAGGGTCTCAAGATGAAGTAAACGAGTCTTCCTGGGGCCTGAACTTTTCACCCCTAGTTGTTACACACTCTCCCTGGAGGCTTGGTCATTGTCCAAAGCACAGAGCCAATTTCAGCCAGCCTAGGCATCCAAAGGACGGGAATCAAGTCATGGTCCCTACCTCTTAACAATAGCTATGTCCTTTTGTTCTAGCATACACGGCGAGTACAGTAAGCATGAACATTGTTAAGCAAGCAGCTTAACCCTAACCCCCTGTACATCGGTTAACCCATCGCATCAAGCCTGCTTTAGGGGCAGACAGTTGTCAGTAAAAGTGTCACAGACGCTAGGGAAGATAAATCTGAATATATAGGTCTCATCTGCATTCATAGTACAATGGGAAAGACTGACAGAAAGAAGATGTAAGGAACGGGAGCTTGCAGAAGGCAGCTTTTGTGCGCTAGGTTACTTAGGCAGCCGAATATAGAGATGTGTCCTGTTTCTTCCCAAATTCATGATGAGAAGGATTATTCAGAGCTGCAGTTAATTTGTGGATACTGCAGAGGTAGTGTATTTTTGGTGGATTGCAGGGAGAACTGGTTCATACAGATGAGTTATTAGGGGGCAAGATTTTCTTTCCAAGTGAATAATCAAGCATTTGCATTGCTCTCATAATGTCTGATATTGACCTTTCCCAAGAACAGAACATCAGATTCAGTGGACCACTGCTTTCTCCGACTGTGCCCTCTTCATAGATCCAGTGGGCTGTGATCCCTAGGACAAATCCCACCATTCTTTGATGCAAGAGGTTCTGTTTTCTCAAGAAAACGTGACTTTATTTATATAAAGTCAGTCTATCTCCCAACCCTACCAGACAACACCAAAATTCCTCTTTGTCTGCATCATTCCATGTTCATTTAGCATTTGTTCTGCTGTGTTACAGCATGCTCCTTGTAGCCCTACCTGGTGGGAATAGATGTATCTACTTCTTCTTCAGAAATGCCTTGCAGGGCTTTGCAACTTGAAATGGGCTATTATCTACTGAATAACAGATGTCTTCACAGATTAGCCTCTCGGAGTCAACACACAGTCACACCACACAAAAGATGATGATTAGCTAGTTGAATAACAATAGCCAAACTCCAGTGCAGATGTCCAGAAAACAAGGGAAAGATCAGGCGCTTCTGTTTCTATTTTTCCGAGTTCATTACATACATTCATTTTTACAATGACATCTTAATGTTACAACTGCCGTTATGCAGCTTTCTCTTTCAAAACCTCTAACTTAGGGGTTTTTTTTTTCCAATGAAAATAATGTATTAATATTTCCCCCAATTTCATCCCAATGAAAGACTTAATTCAGTTTGCAGACAATTAATACAGTATTCTGTATGCGATTGTAGTTAATTTCCTCAAATATTTTTCAGTTCAAGATTTGCATTCATATCTTTCAACATGAACGGAATTGAACTCTGCACTGATAAATCCATAACACACCTCTGAGTAGCTATGGTCCAGCAAAAAGCAGACAGAAGGGTTTTCTGCATTATTTGGAGGGAAGTATGCGAAGAATCAAACACATTTATCTACAGGACTTTCTGTTCTTGATAGTTTCATTGCTCCCTTGGAAAGACTTAAGTGCCTGATGTAATCTGGGAGCTCTCAGAGTCTTTCTGAGTGTAGAACAGTAGAGGCAAGGACTCTGTTGACCTTGAGTGTGGTGAAGTTTGCCGGCTGCCTCACTCAGTAAAACTGTTTAGTTGCCATTCAAAGTGGAATTTCAGGCTGTAGTGGTTTAATTTCACTAAAAACAGTTCAATCTCTGAGGGAAAAATAAAGAGGGGGGAGGGAAATAATGTTTAATGAAACTCCAGTAACTTCTCTTATTTTGTGGGACTTCTGTAACACAGAGCAGGAAACTGGGCTTTATCAGGCGGAGAGGAGGATGCGGGACAAAAGCTAAGAGGGGTTTTTATAGTGGGAGTCAAGGTTAAACGTTTTTGGATTGTAGTGGAAATCTGCCAGATCAGACTGCGTTCTGGTCTGAAGAATCCTTCGCCATGTAATGTGTCCTTAAGTTTGGCTGCTCCTAGGATGTTGTCAGTAGGGAGTGTGCTGCAAACTGGGGATTTGAAGGTTGTGACCCTGGGCAAGGTGGTTGATGCCGGTATTGCAATGATGAAGAAAGGACAGGGCTGGCATTTGGTCTCCATGTAAGGGAAAGTAGAAGAGGGACAAAGGAAATGTGGACATCAAGTGGTAAGACAGAGAGGGTAGGAACAGAGGGGACCTGAAGAGGGACTTTGAAGAAGAGGTGGAAGCAATACAGCAGAAACAGAGGTGGACAGGGTTGGTCTGAGCGCCTAAAGACTCCAGTTCTCGTGGGGGTTTTAAGGGTGTCAGTAGGGCTGTGGGATGCACTTTCTGAGCTGGGGTCTTTTTTGCCCATTTTCCTTTTTGTTTTAATTAAACTGTGTAAGTTACACTTAAAAGCCTGTTAAGGGCGCAGAGCAAAGCTCTCTTAAATAAGGAGAGATTTCAGTCAACACTGCTCCGATGAATCAATATTGTATTTTATCTTAGTAGTTCATTATGTCACCCCTTCCTCCCATGACTGTACATCATTCAGATCCAGCTTTGAAGCCAGTTATTCATTTCCTGGGGAGCACTTTCTGTGGCTTCATTATTGCAGCATGTGAGTACTTTACAAACATGAATGAATTTATCTCCGCCGGTAAGGCGAAATGACATTGTACACCAGGGAAAACAAGGCACAGAAGCATAATGTCAAGAAGGGACATTTAATTTAGGTGCTCAACTTGGGATGTTTGTGCCCTCATTTTCCAGAGATAGTATCTGGTTGCCCTTTGTTCTGGAGTCTGCTTTCGCCGAGTCCATCACAGTTGGAATTGCTCCACGCTGCTACAGATCAAAGCGCAGGTGGTTTGTGCTCTGCTCTAAGCAAACAAGGAAGATGCAGTTGATTGCCTGGGCAGACTTTGAGTTTTGTGACTTCCTTGGCATCAGGCACTGAGGCAGGGAAAGAATCCAGTTCCCCAGGGCAACTCTCAGCTGCCCTAAGCATGACCATGGTGGTTCTCCAAGCTCTTACCTCATTCTTATCGGACTATCCTGTGCCATCGGTGGCAAGGCAGAGATACAGCGAACAGCAGGTTCCTTCTTGATGTGACCTTGACTTACTGAAGCTTTTCCAATGAGTGAGGGTAGATAGCAGACAAAAAACCCAATGGAGGTGAGTTTGTTACTTGGATTGTCACAGTGTGTACAGACTCTAGCACTGCAGGTAAAGATGTCCCAAAAGGGCTCTCATTGCTTTTTATTGTTGCCCATCTTCTGTAGCTCTGTCATGGGAATTGTAGCCCACGGGAGTAGGGGCTCCTGAAGCAAAAGAGGAGGCTGCCATTTCATTTGAAAAGGATCTTTCTTTGCATCCCTGAGCAGCCTCATTGCTCAATTGCATGAACTGATACAGGGCTGAGGGGGGAACTGTCTTGTATGATACGCCTATGGCTGGGCATCTCCCATCTTCTGTCCTTATAGGGCTGAACTCATGGCTCAGAAGTGACTTGCACTCAGAAGAGACAACGCGTTTCCCCCAGCTTCTTACAGCTTACAGGAGCAAAGCCATGGTGCACTCAAACAGGGCAAGGAGAAAGCAGTCCCTGCTTCCCTGAAAGACTTCTCTGTAGTAGAAAAACAAAAGGTCAGGAAGATAGTGGTGATTTTCACAGATGGGAGTAAGGTTCCATTGGCTTTCAGTATGAGAGAGGAGTCTCACTGAGGTCTGTACCCACAAAAAGTCCTGCTATAATAATCCAGTGCTCTCCCAGTCCTTTCCTGCTCAGTGCTTTACAGCAGGCTATTCTTCCCCTTTTTCCTTCATCAGTTCATTTTCATATTCAATCACATCATGCAATGCAGTCATTGGAATTGTACTGGGTTTGCACTTGACAGCCCAGAATATGATTTAGTCCATCTTAGTTGCAATGTGGGAAAAGAATATCTGAAGTTATCCTCCGCACATTTTAGCTGAGGTAATGTCAATTCATTAAATCTGCCTATCAAACATGAAGTCTCAGGGATTCTTATGCTTTTCTTGCCTATGCTGCTACTTACCTCTGGTAGAAGGAAAAGAACAACCCCCTTGAAACAGTGGCCTTTGCTTGCACTGCTTCACAAATCCTGAGCCAAGGGCTGGGGTTTGTACTGGAACAAAGCTCCCATCAGGGTCAGTGGGTATTGTCCAAGAAAGAACTTGATGCTTCTGAGCACTAAATGAGACTTTTCACTAATCTGTTAGAATAAATTGTGCATCTGAGCCTAATCTTACTTGGCACCAGGATGTGTTTTCAGATGCTGCTGTTTGAGGTTTCCTATATTCTTTCATATGTGTTTTCTTTTGGCTTGCTTGCACCTTTATATATGTCAGTGTTTGAACCTTTTGAAGGAGAGAAGATGAGCTGTTCACCCAGCAGCAGTCTGGCTGGCTGCACAGAGCGAAAGGGGAGAAAATAAGGCAGTGATCAGAGTGCTAAATCCTCTCTAAAGCTGCAGAGCTGTCATGCGGAGCTAAATCTCAGACAGTGTAAGGTTAGCACATGATGGGCCCTTATCTCTCCTTCTTTTGCCTTCAGTCCTGCTCTCCAAAGCCTGAAGTTGTTGACATCACGTTGACACAAAGCAGGGCATTATTATTCAGAGTTGCATAAGAAGTGAATTTACATTGAGTAAACCCAATAAGCTTCACTGCTCTGACATTTAATTTTCTTGGAAACTCTTTGTATTGAATCAGGCAGGACTACATACATTTGCAAATGAAATGCAGTGTTTGCACTACAGTAACCTTGTACGGACAAGAATGTCTAATTTGGAACTTAGCAAAGCCTGTTTCCTGCCACCTTCCCCCAAACCTCAGGTTTTATGGGGCTCTATTTGTTTGCTGCCATGTAGAGTTTTCATTTTATTCCCAACCCCCTATGGCAAAATGTGTGTGAAATATTCTCCTATAAATGGGGTTGTTATTTATGACCAAGTCACCAGTTGCTTGGCCTTATTCTGTGGGAGGCCACTTGTTCCTTTGACATCAAACCCTGGGGCTGAAAGTTGAGGGTAAATAAATGGTGTCCCCTGAACTAGACACAGTCATAATAAACCCTTAGATGAAATGTCAGCTCTAAGTGAGTGTACTCTTCTTTCCAGCGTATGCTGATCAGCCTTCCAAAGCAGAGCAGTCATGTTTCAGAGCTCATTTTACCTCCCTTCTCTTCTTACCATATTGAATGTCTGATTATAAGAGGGGTAGTAAATGGCTCTGTTAGCAGGAGGTTTAACCAGGGAGACATAGGTCAAGGCATCATGTTGTTCTTTGCGGTGTGTGATTGCGTACATGTGTTTATGCATCCATCCAAATCTGCCCAAGGTGTTACTTAGAGCGTGGGTTGTTACCATTTCATAGAAGAAGCTACTTTAGACAGACTTAGTCTTTGAAGCGATAGACTTTATTCCAAGATGAATGTGTGCTCTAAAATAGCTGTGTGAAGGAAACAAGCAACCAGTTTGGTTTGTCTGGATTGTCCCAGAACTGTCACCCTGTCATGAGAGGCTAAGAGGATCATACAGTCATAGAATAGTTAGGGTTGGAAAGGATCTTAAGATCATCCAGTTCAAAACACCTGCCGTGGACCCGGACACCTTCCACTAGAGCAGGTTGGTGCAAGCCCCTGTGTCCAACCTGGCCTTGAACACTGACAGGGATGGGGCAGCCACAGCTTCTCTGGGCACCCTGTGCCAGCACCTCAGCATCCTCGCAGGGAAGAACTTCTGCCTTAGATAACCTGAACTTCCCCTGTTTCAGTTTGAACCCATCACCCCTTGTCCTATCACTGCAGTCCCTGATGAAGAGTCCCTCTCCAGCATCCTTGTAGCCCCCTTCAGACACTGGAAGCTGCTCTGAGGTCTCCACGCAGCTTCTCTTCTCCAGGCTGAACAGCCCCAATGTTCTCAGCCTGTCTCCGTACAGGAGGTGCTCCAGCCCCTGAGCATCCTCGTTTCTCCTCTGGACTTGCTCCAACAGCTCCATGTCCTTCTTATGCAGAGGACACCAGAGCTGCACACAGTGCTGCAAGTGGGGTCTCATACCAGCAGAGCAGAGGGGCAGCATCGCCCCCTTGACCTGCTGCTCACGCTGCTTTTGATGCAGCCCAGTGCACGGGGGGGTCCTGGGCTCAAGCACACACTGAAGTGGCTCATGTTCGGTTTCTCATCGACCAACACCTCAGATCCTTTTCCACAAGCACATGAGGATGTCTTTAAAATCCCCAACTGATATTTTTATTAAAATACCATTGTAGACCTTGTTGTTTTGGTTAGGAATTTGTGGTCTTAAAAATAACCCCTAAACAGTACGGGTTACTAGTAAATATATTAATGCACCATTGAGACTGAATGGTTAAGAATTCAAAAGGTTGTTAGGCTTTCCTGCCATGCTTTTGTCAACTATAATAAAATGTTTCTTTCAATCTTGGGAACTTGTATGTGTCTGTTATTACCTGTCATTGTGAAATTAGATCCTTATGCTGTACGTTATGATTAGAGCTGGTTCAAAACACTCTATCCATCCAAAACTGAAATGGTAATATTCTTAAACATATATTTTGATAGGAAATCTAATATGATTTCACCTTAGAAAAGGTGAAATGCCAGACATGTTTAATAATTTTTTTCTCTTTTTTTTGCTTTCCCTTTGTCACTGGGAGAGGCATGCTGCTATAAATAGGGAAACAAGGAAAGACAAGCAGCAAACACCAGCTATATACGTACATTAATATACGTGCTCAATTCAAAAGCGCACCAATGAATTTATTACTTTTTATCTAACCTTTTTGGCAACTGAGGTGTTTATATTCTTCCGAATTATGTGATCTTGTTTGATACAATGGGATGGGTCACAACCAAAATACACTGATGGGGCAACGTGAAATGATTGGAAGCTCTTGTTCCTCACCCAGCTTTGGTTTTCGGAAAGGCTGGGTTTAGGGACTGCATTCAGCATCTGATGGAGTCAAAAGAGGGCTATGTTGGTGTCCTTCACTAGCAGTTATTTCTTCTGTGCTTTATAGATGGAGATTAGCCAGAGAGTTGAGAGCCAAATGTATGGGTTGTGGGCTGGCCTCTTCTGTACTTGTCTTACATGAGGTCAGTTGAAATTCCCCTGGAGATGGTCCAAAACTGAATTAGCTTATCTTGACCTTTTCCTTCTTGCATATCCCGTTGATCTTCTTTATCTTTACAGTCTCTTGAGGAAAGTTACTGAAAGGGACCCTATTTATACTTGAGGTTTTCAGAGGCAAAACCCAGTGAGGGAGATTTTTGTCAAAACGATTACAGGCACCTTCCTTCCTTAGCTCTCATCTTTAGTTCGCTGTAGATCAGATAATGGTGATGCGCAATATTAAGCCTCCTTTGTGGTGCTTGAATAAGGGTTGTTTGTTTAGCTGGGTAATTGTGGTGTTTACTAAAGGGAAGATGATTTTGCAGTTAAAATGTTACATTGAGATGCTTCCATCTCTACTGCAGGTTTCTTTTCAAATCACATAGGGCCTGTGTAACCGTGTTTTCAGTGCTATAATACAGGTATGTTTGACAGCAAGGCGCTTGCTTGTGTTTTTGAACGCTCAAGCATCTTTATGAAACTGGTATTTTGGTCTGGGTTTCAGAGCATGCATACTCCTCTGTTTACACCTGATGCTTTCCAGTCTCTTGAAAATTGGACTCAGTCAATCATCCTTAGGGATATGGTACCATACTATAAGAGAGGGAATATAATACCTTCTCTTTTGCACCCTTTTTTCTTCTCTACTTGAAGTATTTACATTTAACCAACCTGAATAACGTGAAAAGCCTGATTTCAGCAGCTTCACAAAGGTACACCCCTTGACTCTCCAGTGTTTATTACAGTGCAGGCAGAGCTGTTTGCTTACCTGTTCTTTACATTAAGTCCTTTTTATTGTGTACCCTACACAATAGGAGCAAGGGAACAGCTTAACACAGATGCAGAGAAGTTAACCCCATAAACCCTGCGATTGCTGTAGCTGGACAAAGCACTGGCTGGGATTCCTTTGTACAGATGTTGCCATCCTCAGTGTCAGTGTTATGAGCTGGAATCAACAGTGGACCTTCAGCCCATTGAAATTCAATGGAGAGAAACTGCCCTACATAAATGATGGGTCTCTTCCTTCCAACAGAGGTGTTTTATAGATGTCACAAGCACCCGACTTCAGAGGGGGCAATCTACTTGCTGTCTACAGAGGGAGTAAATCAAATGTCTGCATCCATGCTGTGGATGCCCTCAGGCCAGTGGGATGCTGTGGGGGATGTGGGAAAAACATGCTGTAACAAGAGTGACGTGCAAATTGAGCTTGTTTCTATGTCCATTCCCTGCAGTGACTGACAAGAAAGAGTAAGGCATATTTTCTTTATTTTCCCAGCAGTTATAGATGTATCTTAACCAGTGCAGTTTTGTGTGCCAGGGAGGTCTTTTAGCAGGAGAGCTTCCAATGGTTCCAAAGTTTTCCTGTCGAAGAGCAGACAATTTGCACTGCTTAATGCTTCCTGGGCACAGTGCGGAGTGTGAAACGCTCATTATAAACTTGATGTGATACGAAGAGATTTCCTTTGGGTGTGCTCCAGTAAGACCCATAAAGAAAACTTTGGAAAATTGCACAACTTCATCTTAAATCCATCATTTTTCATATTGTTACGTGCAACAAAGTTGCATCATCAACAGTAAGTTTCAAATGGCCATTAGGAACTGGAAAGAAGTAACTCTAAAGGAAATATTTATGTAGCTAGGCCTTAACATATTATTATGAGTTTTCCAGTGGAAGTAAATTGACAAAGCACATATTCACCTGTGTGAGATTTCCTGGCAGCGATTTGAATGGCTCAGGGTGTTTGTATCTCATATTATTGTGAGGTAATAGAGATTTTCATGTTATTCAAGTGGCAGAAGTTACTTCCTCCAGCTGGAAAAATGGCACCGTGGCACTGAAAAGAGAAGAAGCCTTTTTAAACAACAGGAGGCAGATGGGAACCCACAAGCCCTTCTGCAGCAATAGGTTTGTTGTAAAGTAAGGGTGTCTAATGGCATTCTGTCATGCCTTAAAATGAACCAGCGTTAGGTTACTGTAGATAATAGGCAGTGACCTGTGGGACTGTCATTCAGCTTTCATCTCTAATAATTTGATCACAGGAACCAGATGGTGAATTAATTTGGAACTAATTGGCAAGAGTGGAAAAGAATTTTTTTATGTGTGGTAAAACTGCAGCAAAACAATACCTAACTTATAAGCTGCATAGCTTAAGTCGTGGTGTAGGAGGAAAGCGGAGCAAAGGAACTTCTGTTACATAAATGCTACTGCATCTGAATTCAACCATATGAAGGTTTTAAAATGCACACAGGGGTCTTCTCCTTTCCACCCCTAATGCATATGAAGGACCAAATTCTAATTATCCTTATAGCTAAGTCAGTTTGATGCTGAGGAAGATGTTAGCTCCTCAGAGCTCCACAGAGATGAAGGATGAAAAGGAGAGGCTTCTTCTTAATCATCTTGCTCTACAACTAGACAGACAGACAGACACACATAGGGTCATGTCTGTGCACTCGTGGGAACAAGAAGCAAACGGGGCAGTTGATGTTTAGACTTCTGTCCCACTGGAGCTGCCTTCGAAAGGATTTGCTAACGCTTTATAACTAGGAACGAAATCAAGAAATAAAGTCTCTTGCACTATAAATTGAATGTGAAGGATGCTCAACAGCCCAGTGCTTTATAGTTGTTCTGATCTCCATCTCTGGGACTTCTCAGTTGTAACCATGTGATGCAGAGAGAAGAGATGCTTTGGGGTTGTTTTTTTCCTGGATGGAGTGAGATTCTCTGCTTCTAAATCCATATTACAGAGGATGTAAGTCTTGTCTATGCAGAAGAGCATGGTACTGTCTCTGGTTCGGCTCCTACCTGACTATTCCTTATGCACATATGACAGGTGTACACAATGCCAGCATGGTTCTGATCAGCTGTGATGTCCTAAGGGTAGATCCTATTCTTTGGAGAACTTAGGAAAGGGGAAGGTGTACACTTCTGAGGATAATTATGGAAGTAGATGTGAATTGCTCTTGAATCTGCAAAGACGGATCCATTCCAAAGAGTACTAAAAGTGCTAAGGGCAAAGGGGAAATAACTATCAAAATGCTGCACTCAGGATGTTATAAAGAATGATGGTGATGGTGGTTTGTGTGTTCCACACAGTGGGAAATAAATCACAGCAGACAGTGTGGCACATGTTGAACAAGAACACCGAATTCCTGCTCTGAGCAATCTTATCACTGCAAATTAATTGTGTTTTTATTAGCATCCCCTAAAGCTTCTGGGGCCATCAGTTTTGCAAAAGAGCAGCTGGGTTGTGGAAGTAGGCCACTGAATTAAGAAACAGATCACGCAAACTTGGAAACACAAAGTCGCCCTTAACCCCTGTGTAGTTGAGGTGCGCTTCAGTTACCCTCTAAGTGACTAACCTGTGGGAAGCAGCGGGTGAAGGCCTTGGTGGTGGAATTTACACTGGGTGAGTAAGTCCTAGGGGCAGTCCCAGCTCTCCGAGTTGCGAGGAGGCTCTACTCTTGCAATCTTGTAAGCCACTCGTTGAACATCATGGGACAGTAGGATATGGAAAGGATCAAGGCTGTGTTTTCTTCCCTGGGGATTCAACAGGGATTGAAGATGGAAGAACTTCTGGGTGTGTCTTTTCCTCTTTGCAGAAGCAGGAATAATACAGTTGAAAACTGTCAGTGATGCAGCTTTTTCTTCTTTCCAGCATGATCTGTAGAGGAGAGAAGGCAGTCAGAAATCATTGACAAAATTTGGGCGCTTTATGTGATGGAAGTAGCGTGTCTTTTGCTTGTCCCTTCTTTTGATTACCCTTTTTTCAGCTGCTTTATTTCATTCTCCTGGTTTCTCTTAGACCAACTCACAAAGAACAAGGATTGTCCATTGACTGTTAGCTTTGCCTCAATGCTTACCTTCTGTTCTCCTCCATTCCTTCTTTAATTCAAGGCCCCATAAGGAATTTTTATTCCCATGAGACATAATGAATGGCTGGGAGCTGTCAGCTCTTTTGGACTCTTTTGTCTTCTATTCATCATTATGTCTTCATTGTTCTCTTTAATTTAGCTGTTGAGGGGATCACTTACTGTGGAAGACAGTATTGCTACCCATCCAGAGGGATTTCACACATCTATTCATCATCCCATGTAAGATAAACTATACATGAAATATTGTGCACTAAAAAGTGTCCATTTCTGACACCAAATGCTTAGCTGATATTTTGCACACAGGCTAGACATGTGACACATTTTCTGCAAACAAATTTTCACCAACTTACCTGTTGAAGATGGGTCTTTCTAGACTGAGGTTGATTTGAGTACAAACTGGAACTGGCTTTATAGAGAAAAAACACCCCAAAGTCAGAATTAGGCCTTTATTTATAGAACTATACAATCACGGAATGGTTTGGGTTGGAAAGGACCTTAAGATCATCCAGCTCCAGCCCCATGCCACAGGCAGGGACACCTCACACTAAACCATGCCACCCAAGGCTCTGTCCAGAGGGTTGCTTTCATTTAGGAGAGCACACCTTGCAAACCCTGACATTTCTGCAGGTTACACAAATGTTTTTAAGGTCCAATTTTAAATGCAAAGGAAAGCATGAAAGAGCCAAAACCCACGTCTGTGTACATGAATTTCCATGTCTAATAACTTAACAAAACCCAAGCATCTCTTGTTGCAGAACTCGGGCAAGAAAAGTCACGATCCTTTTGAGGCTTCCCCAGAGAAGTCAAACATAGTTCTGTTTTCACAAACTGTTCATCATTTATTCAGTTCAGAGGTGTTATTTATTCATTTTACTTGTTTATTTTATGTCTTCATGATTGCATTTTAAATAGGCTCTGAAAGATTTATATGAGGGCATGTTAGAATGACTCAGAAATGTCTCCAGGAGTTCAGAAGATGAAATTATGTTGTCCTGAAAACTAGAGGCCACATAAAATGTTGTTAGTGACTCCCCAGGTGGGAAAAGGTGGGATGGTCGGATATTTTTGCTATATCCCATTTTCAGTCAGTTACAAGAGTTACGAGATTCCCACCTACACCAAGATAGATGAACACCACTTTAGGAGAACACAGAGAGGATTCTCCAGTTGCTGCAGCTCTAGCTTTCAGCCCAGGTAGCTGCTGGGGTAGGCCAGGAGGTGATGAGCTGGCTAGCATGATGCTAACAGTTGCCAGGACAAAGCTGCATTTGCTCCTCCACTGAGGACCCTTTCTCCAAACTACAAAGCCTCTTGTGATACTGATTTTATCAAGTCAGAGGCACGACGTGAAAGTAATCCTCAGTGCGTGTATTTTGTATAGTCTTGAGAATTCTTCCCCTTTTTGGCCATAGCTCTACCCTTCACTGCCACTCTGTTGGAGAATTAAGTCAAGCAAAGCTCATTTAGGCAATTTCCCATTGCTAATCAATACCATTTTCCTGTGAAGCTTCATATTATTTTGTGATCAATAGGTGTAACAATAGCGTGTATCTTCTGCAATAAATCATTTTCTTCTCCTTTTGATTTTTTTCGGACAGAATCATGAATAAACTGGCAGACCAGCAGGACCACATGATACCATGAAGAGAAGCTTACAGGTCCTCTATTGCCAACTGTTTAGTAAGTAAATACTGATTTTTCTTTCTATAAGAAAGGAACTATTCAAATCCTTACATATTTATGCAAGGCACGGTTCAGGGAGATACTTAACCATGTGCCTTGCTTCAGGTACCTGGAGAGCCATATGGAAGTTAAATGACCTTGTTAACTGAGGTATTTGGAGATGTATTTAAAAACCAGGTTGAACTACCAGCTGATTCTGCAGAGTTGCACAAGAGAAGTGATTTGCTGTGCCTTGGGACTGTGAGATGTAGAAACAGAGGACGGTGGCTGGAAGAAATAATGCAGTGGTTTTTGTCTAGTTCTTGGTAGACAGAAGGAACCCATCCCACTTGGCACGTCTGGTGATGGTCTCTCAGTATCTATGAATGAGAGAGGGGAGCTCCAGACTCATGCAGACCTAAATCCTATGTCACTTCCTGAGATGACTAGTTTCTTTTTATTAAGTTTTGGCTTAGCATGCATGGAATGAGTAATGCAAGGACCATTGCTTTTATTGGCATGTGTGAAAGGTAAGTGTAACAAATATTTTAGGCACTGTTACAGAAATCTAGTTAATACTGTATCTTGGCTTTACTTACTGCCATCAGGGTATAACGTGGGAGATTGTTTTGCTCTGCTAGATTGACTAGTGTTCCTATTCTTAGTTACAGCTTCTCCTATAACATAGGAGAAACTCAGCTGTGTCTTCATGGCATCCAAGGGTTGATTCTGGAGGTGCACCCAAGATTGTTTTGCTCCCATAAGCATAGAGCTAGGCCAGATGTGTCTACCCAACCTTTGATGTGTCCAGAGCACACCTTTGGCTCCAGAGGTTGGCTGCGGTGCTATGAGGGTAGAGTTCCTCAGGGAGGGCTCTAAACAGAAGCCCACTGACAGCAGTTTTACAACAGCTGGGGAGCCAGAGTACTTTGTCTCATGTTTTATGTGTTGAATAGTTAACTTATTTCTATGTTGATCTCAGCTGCTGGACCAATGTTAGGGTTATTGTAAAGAAAATACTAAACTAAATACATCTCTAATAAGATGGTAGGACCAAAGGAAGTTATACTCCACATCCAACCCATCACAGTGTTGGGTCTTCCTGTAGTTTTTTAATTCCATGCTTCCCTGCTTGGCATCATTCCCCATTGCTATCCCTGCTGCTTTAAATTACTTTTTTAAGGTAATATGTAGAAGATCTAGACAGAATATAGCGAAACACTGAAACGGAAGAGGGAGAGATTAAGCAAATTATACACACACACATATATGCAGCGTGAAGAAGAAACAATCTTGTGAACTCCATGATGTGATTTGCAAAGATGGATTCGGAACATATTGTTTTTACCGACAGATAAACAAACTGCTTTATTTCCAAGTGCAGCAAAGCTGTGTATGAAGTGTAGTTATCATTAACACATGCAACAGCTAAAGCTATGGAAGAGATATTTTGGGCATCTGGAATGATTTTTTCTCACTTGGCTGGTTTGTAAGAAGCCTATGGCAAGATCCACCAAGTTACTTAATTTCTATTAAATCAGTTTTCTTTTAGATGCCCTCTAGGTGTATTACTTAAGCTCACCTTTCCCCCAGTTTCACCACAGTGCTAAAAACAGTCTCCAGAGCGTGCATTCTGAAACCAAGGAAGAGGAAATGACTTTAATGTGCTTCCTGTAACTGTACTTCATGCTGTAAGACCGGCCCGCAGCATGGTCTTACTTGTTTCATTTGCACAAAAGAGGGAAAATTGCTGTGACTATACAGAGAAGAAATCACCCAAGCCTTCAGAGAGGAAGTATCAGGAGAGGGTGTTCTTCTTCAGGCTGATTCACCAGTGTCCTGCATGTGCTCACCTTCCTCATCTGCTGCTGCAATAAAGGGGTCCGCGGTGCTGCCTTTCTGATGGGGCAGCCTTTTCATCTTGTCTGCTGTGTTGTGAGTGATCACTTGAGGCTTAGGGCTATAGAGAAGTGCCCTATGTGTGTACTCTTGTACACGACTCGAAGATGAGGGTGGCTTGAATAAAAGGGTTGGTGGGTTTTGTAGCAACAGCAATCATCTGGAGAGACAAAACTCTGTGCTTGTGTGAGTGTGCCTGGGGCTAAGAAATGTAGGAAGAAGCAGTTTCATCTCTAACCTGGTGTGTCGTTACGGGGCTTGACACGTCTTGGTTCAGTCCCTGGGCCAGGAGTGGCTGCACTCATCTGGTATTCATTTCCACCTCTTCACTTGGGCTGTGTTTAGCTGTGTCTGTGCAGTGCCTGCCAGTGGGACACTCACACTTACAAGGGTTGCTTGGCTTTGGGGCTACAAGAGAAGACTTAAGTAGATACTTGCCTGATATACAGACTGGTGAGGTTTGTTAACTGTACCTTTAAAAGTCAGGGCCATACCTAAGTAAGATTGTAAATGTGGCATACATATTTTGTTCGTTTTGTGTGTGAATTCTAGCTGAGTTATGTAATCAGTCTGTTGCCATCCATATTCTTCTGCTGTGCTTTCCAAAAAGAGCATATTCCACCCATTTATGCTGATCAAGAATAGTATGTGTGAAAATGGCACTAGCAGCAGCTGCTCTTTTGAATATGGCTGTATCTGGCTTGAATCTGATCCCAGTTGTAAAGAGGTAGACTTTGTAAAAACTGCAGTGCTACGTTTGGGACAGGGGCTCTGGGTGATGCTATTTTACCTCTTGTCTATTCATAATTTATGAATAAGCGATTAAACACATGATTTAACTGTAAAGAAGCAGTGCTTTCAAACTGTATCTTCAAAGAGACTATTTCATCTGAAATCTCTCAGACCCTTTGAAGTCAGTGGCTAGATTGAGTCGATGAGGACCAATTAAAGCAAAACATGTGTCCACAATTTGCTGCCATTTGTTCTAGGCGCATCTTTATGGATGAAGTTTGTTGCCTCCGCAATGATGAAGATGCAAATGCCTTTCCCATGAGGCTGAGCGATCTCCATCTTTTATAAAGACCTAATGTGATGATTTGAGCCCTCCAGCATGAGCCACAATATGTCTGCATTCTCTGTAAGAAAACATGAACGTTATAATTTACCAGGCATGCGCTGTTCACTGAGGGCTTCCAAGTTGCATATAAACTAAGGGGGAATGTGGTAACTGGTGAAGCCCTTGGCACACAAGCTGTATACGAGGCTTTCTTCTTCACACATTTATTTTTCCTGAAGAATTGAAGGGCTTTTATTTTGTGTTTACTTACAGCACTAGTGTCTGTCTGAGGACCTGTCACCAGAGCATAGAATCATAGAATAGTTAGGGTTGGAAAAGACCTTAAGATCATCCAGTTCCAGTCCCCCTGCCGTGAGCAGGGACACCTCGCACTAAAGCATTTGGAAGTAAATGCCAGGCTGAGTGTTTCTTCATGCCATTATCACTTAGGTGTTCCCAAGCAGCACTCTCTCATCTCCAAGCTCTGGCACAATGCCCAGTGCTACCAATAGAAAGAGTCTCCTATGTACAGGCTTGCACCACTCTGCAGCAAGCTGAGTGAAACCGGCGGTGTGTGGCTGTGCCTTGTGATGCAGGCTGGCACACATCTTGTGTCCCCTGCTCTGGAGGCAGCTCACCTTCCTCGGGTTTAACTTTTGATTGTCTCTTCAGGGAGCTCACCCTGCACAAAGGTTAGGACAAGCCAGCGCTCCATTCGGGTCTGAAGAGAGTCCGGGAGCTCATCATTCTTTTCATGAGCGTTTGAGAAGTTGACAAAATTCCTCTTTTAGAGAAGACCCAATTCTCAGTGCCTTCTGAAAGGTGCTGAGCAGCGTTATCTGCTAATGCCTATGGCCTCTAACAGGAACCCGCACCCACCAACTGCTGTTTATATTGCCAAGTACCGTCTGTGGATAATTACATGGTATTAATAAGATAGTATGCACTGATGGCTCTTTTGTACAATTATACATGGCTCATGTGTAGCCATAGTGGAGAGGCAAGCTAACAGTACAAAAAGACTACTGCCAGAGGAAGAATAACCTGTTCTGTGTCCATAGCAGTAGATAAGACATGAAGAAATGCATTTATAGAGCAGGTAGCTTGACGTTAGACATCAGGCAAAAATGTATTAGCAGGTTAGGACACTGAAATGCTAGAGCAGGCTAGTCAGGAGGATTTCAGTGTGCCCCTGAAGCACTGAGTGGAAAAACCCCATCTCTCAGTGAGACAAAGGTCATCTAGATGATTTCAAAAGCTCCATCGCACCTTCTGATCCTGTGACCACTAGGTACTGTGTCCTTAGCGCAAATGAGCCTGCTTGCTTTGTCAGAGGGCTCTCAGCTTCCACAAGCCATATATAATTAATCCCTGCGGTAGAAACAGAGAGCTGACATATGCTTAAAGGTACTGGGGATCACTTGATAGAGATCAGCAGAGTCTGCTCCTGTCATTCACGAGGCCTCCCAGGGAGAAAAGGAGACAGCATTTGTGTTGTGCTCTGTTAGGCTGGTAGGTGTTAGCTTGAGCAGAGAGAGCAGCAGGGAGCGGTTATCCAGCAACAGATTCCATCTGATTTGCTATGAAATTGGGCAGGTAAACAGCCTCTGGGTATGTTTCACATAGAAAGCTTTTTGGGATACTCACTGGGCTGGAGCATTTGTGTTGGAGAGTCACGTGGCTTGGTAACAGGCTGCCCATCGGGCAGCTCGCAGCAAGCAGTCCATCAATGCTTGCTTTCCCCAGAATTCAATTAAAGGCTCTTGCTTCAGTTTGTCAGCAAAACCTTTGCCTTCTTGAGAGAAACTGCAGCCTCCTATTTTGTGATCCCTTCCTGGAAAACAGACCTTTTGAAAGAGAGCTTTACAGGCAAAGCGATGCACTTGATAAAGAAACTAAACCTGATACGTGTTTTTTGATCAGGTATAGGCTCCACTGTCTTTGATGTGCCCTTTAGTGAGATCTCAGCTGCACACACACACAAAACAGCAGGTTCCTGCTTGCTGCCTGGCTGAGCACAACTGTGGGAAGCGGATGGCTCTTGTGATTCTGAGCCTGAGATTGTTCCCATGAACAGGTTGCAGTGTTCAGTGTAGGTTTGCTGGTTCCGTGAACATTCTTGCCTTTAAAGACATTATAGTTCAGTTGCATTTCACAAACTCATTGAAGAGTTTGAGATACAGGTTACTGGGGAGGGGATGGTCCACTCTGTTCTGCCAAGAGAAGATACAAATTTAGGACATAGTAAGCCCCCCAAACAACTAGATGTTGTGAATACTTCTCCACTGCCTCGTAGATTTGCTGAAGCACAGGAAGATGTGGAATTTCAGGTCATCGGGTAAGTCCTTGACACTGAATTTGGGATAAAAAGCCAATAGACAGTGATTATTATATTAGCTCTTTCTACTGGCAAGCAATTTGTGCCTTTGCACATATCATTTGATCATCTGATTATATTCTTGGCATTAAGTACCTTCAATTTTATGCTTAGACTGGTACTATTTGCACAAGAACCCTCTAGATTTTTCAGAGTAAGCGATAACATAGATGACTTCCCAGTGCTTTTGTTCATCAGCCATCCACACACCAGCTGTGGGACATTATGTCCATGACCCTTATGCTGGAAACCCAGGAGATCTTAAATAAGTGCATAGAGATATGGATGTTTACCCAACTTGGAAAATGCTGCAAGGATTTGGTTTTGAAATTCCTTTCTGTCTTGATAAAACAATAATTGGAGAGGTCAGAAATGAATCCACAATATTATTTCCGTCTTCCGTGCTGAATTATTTGTGGTTTGGACCTGAAGCAGTCCCCACTGTATGACAATGTGTCTGTCTAATCTTCTGTTTTAGATTCAGTATTGTTTGCCTCAGGCCTTGAGAAGAGAGGTTTCAGAGGGAGAGTGAATAGGCAGGAGTGCAAATTTGACTCTTCCCTATTTTCTCTTTCAAAAGTCTATTCATCCATCTCCAATAGAAATGAAACTTCAAGAACAAGGACGTAGCAGATTGTGCAATTTCATGTGTGTCTTTGAGACTCAGTGTCAAGTGGAGGAAGAACTGTTGCTGATGTGCGGACAGGAGCCTAGCAACCATGAAATCTCAGTCCTATTGAGTTCAGTGGCAGAACTCCCATTGACTTTAGTAGGATTGGGGGTTTATTCCCAGTTTTCATGTCCCCACCTTGCTTTGATACATTGCATTGTAAAACAAGAATATCTCCTTCCCCAAAGCCTTCTTTTCTTGCTGGTTGTGCTTATGAGACATTGATATGTTTCGGGCAATGTTCTGATGAAGCCCTAATCCAGCAAAAGCAGTTAAATGTGTAAATAGAGCTCTTAGCACCAGGCAGACTGCTCCTACAGCAGCCACTAGCCATAGGCTTGAATCGCTCTTGGGCTGTGTTCCAGTAATTTGAAGGAAGAATTACTTCAAAGTAATTCAGACTAAGTGTGCACAGCAGGTCAAAGGAGGTGATCCTGCCCCTCTGCTCTGCTCTCATGAGACCCCACTTGCAGCACTGTGTGCAGCTCTGGTGTCCTCAGCACCAGAAGGACATGGAGCTGTTGGAGCAAGTCCAGAGGAGGCCACGGGGATGCTCAGGGGCTGGAGCACCTCCTGTATGGAGACAGGCTGAGAACATTGGGGCTGTTCAGCCTGGAGAAGAGAAGCTGTGTGGAGACCTCAGAGCAGCTTCCAGTGTCTGAAGGGGGCTACAAGGATGCTGGAGAGGGACTCTTCATCAGGGACTGTAGCGACAGGACAAGGGGTGATGGGTTCAAACTGAAACAGGGCAAGTTCAGGTTAGATCTAAGGCAGAAGTTCTTCCCTGTGAGGGTGCTGAGGCACTGGCACAGGGTGCCCAGAGAAGCTGTGGCTGCCCCATCCCTGGCAGTGTTCAAGGCCAGGTTGGACACAGGGGCTTGGAGCAACCTGGTCTAGTGTGAGGATTGGAGCTGGGTGATCTTAAGGTCCTTTCTAACCCAAACCATTCTGTGATTCTATGATTCTGTAAGATGTTCCTGCCAGCACACATGCTGGTGCCTAATGTCCATGAATTACCCAGTGCCTGTGACTGCATTCCTGTGAGAAACACACGAAAATGGCTGTTAGATACTTAATATACATTGTTACTGATGTTGCCCCATGTGTGAACTGCCGTGCACAGGAACACACAGCACTTGGGTCAGTAGCAGAGAAATATTTCTATCCCCATGTTTAGGTGCTGGAAGTTTTATCTGTTAAATGTCTTTGACCGTTTGCAAAGCCTTCAAACTCTTCTCCCTGCACCCACCCCTTGGCACTCTATATCCCGTTGTTAATGAGGGAGGAAGAGCTAACTGTGGAGGTTGTGGCAGCTTCAAGCACTCGCGTGTGTGTCCTTTGTAGCTCACTGCAGGCTGTGTAAATAATTCAGGAGAAATAACACCAGGCTCATTGCAGGCTGTGGAAGCAGTTTGGATGAAATACATCTAAAGCAAAGTCTCATCCAAGCATACGATGGGTGTTGTCCCTGTCCCATCGCGAAGTAGCAAAGATATAGACGGCCTCTCCAGTTCAGGTTCTCCAAAGAACTTGAGTGTATGCCAAGATTTGAGCACATTTAACTCAGTGAAGGTGTTCAAAACTCCCCCTGCAGATAAATCTTGCTGTGAAATATCATCTAAGTTAGCCTTTGGAATGAAGCCATTACTTCTCAAAGCGGCGCATCCGGCTGGTCTTCATTTCGAAGATAGGCATCTGCAAAACTTCCTTGACAAATCAAGGCCTATGCGTAATTGGTATGAATGTACTGTTTTTGTATTATTTGTTATTATTGGTTTAAACTGTGTATATTCTCTACTGCCTGAAATCTGAAGGGCAGGATGTAATCCCAAGGTCTGGGAAAAGCCCATGGTCTCATTTCACATAATTTGTTCCCTCCCATTATTCTTGGATGAAAGGAAGATTATTGTTATATCCCACAAAAGATGTATGAAAAGTGACCTTGGTAGAAAGAATACTCTCCCCCTGCTGTAGTAACTTAAAACCACTCCTCTTTTGGGTTCAAAACCAGTTCTGGAAATGAGGAATTTTATAGCTCATCACATGTCTTCAGCTAGGGAAGTCAGGGAGCCACAGCCCCAAGGCCTGTTTTGTTGGGGTCCCCATGCTGACTGGTGTGTCAGTTATTATGTGCACCATGAGTGCCTGGGAGGAACCCACTGCTCCAGGCTTCGTAGGGACAGTGCAGCGTAACCCCACCAGCCTTCCCATCACTGAGTTTTTCTCCTATACTGTGACAATGACGTGGTTCTTGAGCTACTCTTTTCACTCAAGAGCAGGCTCCTGTCAAATGCAGGGACAAGGATCTCGGGCCAGGTTACTTGGTTGGGTACTCAGTGAGTTTTCCTAAGTACCTAAGTAGGTTATGCTGCTATCTGCATGGTGGCTAAGTGGGAAACTGCTGCAGGTGCCTTTAAGAATTGCACTAGGTATGTCTCTGTGATAGGGAGTGCCAAGATACTTTGGAAAACCTGATGCCTTTTCTTCTAATGTAAGGAGAGCAGACTTTGTTTCAAAACTATGTGATACTGTGCAGAACATAAATCTGTTAGTCATCAACTGTAAAGCAAAAATCAGTGCTTACTGAGACTGAGTTACTCAGAAAGAGAAAAAAAAGGATGGGTCACTGAACCAAGTGCACATCCATAGTTCCTAGGAGTGGTAACAAATGCTTCTTAGGCAGCACTTGATGAAGTCACCGTATTGTGCAGACACTCATTAATTCATTTGGGTTCCAGTGAAATTATGCAATTAATCTAAGCCTCCAATGTAAAATGTTATAGCTGATGAGCTGATCTGTCTCGTGCACTAGGAGATGCATTCTGTCCTTTCTATGCACCCTATTTACTCTATGCACTATGCATTCGGTTCACAAAGAGCAGCTCTTGTGTGTTCACACTGCCATGGTCAGTGTTCCTTTCATAATATGTTGCTTCCTAATTCTGTTATAACAGATTCCAGCTGCTAAGAGAAGAGTAAGGAAAAGAAACCTTTCTTTTATCCTGTCAGGGAAGGGATCATCAGGAATGAAGCAATGCAAGGGGAGGGAGAGATAACTTGGATATGCTTCTTAATAAAGCAGGTCTATTCATTTCTTATTGCAGGTATAGTTACAATCTGTGGGTGTATTTCATGTACCTATTTAAAACACTTATGCTGATCAAATGGGTGCGTACTCTGTATTCGCTATACTGTTCTCACTCTGTACTGCTGGTGCATATAGATATCTTTCAAGCCACTGCCATCATCAGTGGAAGCACACGTGTATTCTGTGACAGAATAAAGCATGCTCTGCATAGAAAGCTTAAATACTGCCTACATGGAAATGTTCAGTCCATACAACAGACTCTGTCTCATTGGGGTCTTTAATTCATGGAGCTTCCTTATTGTTAGAAAGGGAACAAGGGGCTCTCAGTGCTTCAACATGAAGTTGCTAATTCTTTATGCATTTGAAAAACAGACTGCTTCCTGAAGTTAGCATCTTATGGGAAGAGGAACGATGACATTGCAGGACCTTCTAAAATGTTAGGTATCACTGACTCCTTTAGAGGCTACAAATTCATTGTGGTATCAGAGCTTCTCATTGCTGAGGGTGTTAATGATTAACATAGAAGCACCACAATTATGATATCAAAGAGAAGAAAGTGAAGATAACAATGAGAGCACCTGATAAATGGACAACAGTGTGCTTGCAACTCTTGTAGTAGAGAAAGAGTTAATTCAGAGCCTTAAAGCACAGGGAGAGAAAGAAAGTGGGTTTAAACCCTGTGGTCTTTTGGCCTTGTCTTGGAGGTAGAATGGACCCATTTTATGTCTTTCACTTCAGTAGTGCTGGGGTTTGGCAGTGCTGTTCCCTTAGAGCAACTGGCCATTTCACCTAGTTCAAAGCCGGTTTGTTCTGCCTTTTCAGGAAGGAAGAGCTGGTTTTCTCATCAAGGCCATATGCATGCCTGAGAGCCTCATGTTAAATCCCTGCCACGGGACCTACTTCTTAATGCTGAGGTTGTGAAGCATAAAGTTAATCACATTACAGTCTGTGCTGCACAGAGGTGCCCTGAAAGATATTGAGGATGAATCCTGCACCAGAGAAAGAGCAAGAGGTGCTTAGGGAATGGGGATGCTCCAAGTCTGATTCCTACGAGTAGAAAAGGAGGGGGTAGTTTCTATGGCTTAATAGGAATGGTCACTAGCAGCTCTTTTCTAAGCAGAGCATTCCCTTAGGAGAGAGATCATCTACAAGATAAAGTAACAGGATGCTGGCCTCAGCTATGTATTTTGGAGTGCATCTTTCCTGGCCCTTGGGACATTTGTGACCGGGGCCATTAGTTTACAAAATCACTGCAAAGCATCTGTGTGATTGACAAGGAATCTGATATAAATCCTCTGGCCTCTGAGATGGAGTGGAGACAGCATAAGACAGTGACTGCTTAGAATAGATCATCCAAGGAAGGGCTTCTACAGGAAAAAGGAAGGTCATCTCACCTTGTAGCTTACAGAGCCGGAGAAATCCTGGGGTGAGTGTGCAGTGTATATAGACTTGACTAACTCTTGTGTCAAGTCTGTTTCAGAAATCAAAGGCAATGCTGAGAAAACTGTCTTGGTCTGGATCATTATGGTCTGGAGCATGTCTGTAAGCTCCGGGTATTAAGTGTCTCCCAATTACAAGGCATCTGTCTTCACTGGCCTTTCTTGCAGAAGGTGATGATGCCACTTGGTGACTTCATGTGGTTCTTTGCAGCCCTGAGAAGGCCAGTGCTCCCTCCTGTGCATGTCAGTGCTCATGTAGAATAGGCAGGAGAGTCAGAGAGTCACAGAATGGTTTGGCTTGGAAGGGACCTTAAACCTCATCCAGTTCCAACCCCCTGCCATGGGCAGGGACACCTTCCACTAGAGCAGGTTGCTTCAAGCCCCATCCAACCTGGCCTTGAGCACTGCCAGGGATGGATCATTCACAACATGCTTGGGCAGCCTTTGCCAGCGCCTCACCACCCTCACAATAAGGAATGTCTTCCTTATATCCAGCTTAAATTTCCCCTGTTTAAGTGCAATTCATTCCACGACTCTTTCAATGTAAGGCTGTACAGGCAGTGAACCTGGCAGCAGGGAGAGCTGTGGGGATGCCATAACACCAAGCCGAAACCAGGACGTCTAGTTCAAGGTGCTTCACTCCTCCCAGAGCAGCATCTTTCCCACAGTGGTTTTCACTGGTGCATCAGAGTTTCCAGCATCATTCCCCTGGTTTGTAGGCTCTGTGGTGACCCAGAGCTACATGGCATGGTTCAGCATAGCAGCTTGTGCTTCTCTGGGCTCTAGTCTGGCCGTGCTCCAGAGGAGCCCCATCGCAGAAAGAACAGCTTGAGGGTTACATTCCATTAGCATAAATTGCCAAAGGCCCAAAATATGCTGCAGAGACACTGCATATCAAGCTTCAAAACATGATTCTATGATTCTTGCAGCTTCTTTGCTCACTCTGTGGAGGACAGAAAGCTTAGAGCTCGTTTTGTCATTCTCAGAGGAGGGCTGCTCCTGATGCAGCTGCAAGAGTAAGTCCCTGTCTGCCTCCCGGTATGGGGGGGATCTTGGGCTCTTGTTGCTGCATTTCATAGATTCATGCATTTCTCAGTATCTCTTGTTGCTACATGGCTTATGTTTTGAACTGTACGCATTTTGGACTAGGGGTTGACAGTATTTAGATGTGTTGTACAGTGCCGAGCATACATTTGGCTTTTAGTAATTATAACAGTTAATAGGAAATACCATATGGCTACAAATATTGAAACTCTCCAAAGAATTGTTGGGCCATTTATTTTTTGTGCATATGAATGTGTGCCTCATTTAAGCCAATTATTTTTCTATTAACAGGCATTGGTCGTGCCATCCTTCTGCTTTTATTTTTAGGCATTTTCAGATTATTACAGAAAGTGTGAAGAATGAATGAAAAAAAAAAAAAGGAAATCTGTTTTTCTTGTACTTGTCTTTTAAAATTGAATTTCCTGCTTGAATAATGCTACATTTAATCCTCAAAGGGATGAGTCCCCTACAGGGAATGTTCTCTGCACCCTCAGGTGCCTGCTGTCAAAATGTCAATGGGTGGGAGATGAATCAGAATGAGTCAATGAATCCAAATGCTCATTTGGAAATCAGGTGGCGTTTGATTATGATGTTACCAGCACCTACCTTAATATACTGAATTACAAATGGGAGAGTTGTGGAGTACAGAGATGTTACTGTCCGATTTTAATGTGCAAGCTGTGTTCTGCTTTTCAGACAATCCAGAAGAGCTACGAGTGTCCCTCTTACTCACTGTCTCGTGGCTTGTGGGAGGCTGGGAAATCTCAGTCTTCAGCACTTCCATTTTTAGGTCTAGCTGAAGTGATGCTTTTCAGCATGGCTTGGATAAGCGTAAAGCTTCTTGCGCTGTGGATTGAAAGGAATCAAGCTTTTTATCCATGGAGGCAAAAGATCACAGGAGGGTTGGAACTGGATGATCTTAAGGTCCTTTCCAACCCTAACTATTCTATGATTCTGTTGCCAAACTGCATATTGTGTGTCCCTCTTTTGGGACTGGAGGCGTATGGTCACTGCCTGGGACAAGAGTTTCTGTTTCTGTTCAGTGACTGTATTGACAGGAGTGGTATGTTGCTGAGCTTGTGATCAGCTGCAGAGGATGCATCAGTTCTGAGCAGCAACATTCACAAGGGAATGAAACTCAGACCAAGCACTTGGCTTCCCTTGGTACTTAAGTCATCGAAGTAGTATCTACAGGTGATTTTTAAAGTAGGGCATGAGCTTACAGAGGTGTTTCTTCAAAGTCTAGAGTGTTTATTACTATAAAGTACATGACATTTAGCCACAGTGATTGTGAACCCGTTATTCCCCTACCCTGTCTCAACCAGTACAGAACAGGTCTCAATACCTACAAGCGTATTATTAATGTTACTTTGAAAAGCAGTACAGTTTTGCATAGTTTCAACATCCTTCGTGTTCCTGGCTTTGGAACATCACTCTAAAACTCACAGTGAATCTTTTGCTATTGAAACACATGAATTTGGGGGAAACATTAACAAAAACACTTTGAGAAATGACAATTCATCCTGATGCTCAGTGGAGCACATTCCTGCAGTCGGGAGTCCCTGGCAACCACAAGTGCAAACCTCTTGAATAGAGGCTTCTGAAAAAAGCCAAGGGGGGGAAATCTCCTGTTCTGGTTTTTGCCTGTGGTGCTGTCTCCTCCTGTTGGAAGCTTCCATCCTGCGGTGTGCTTTGTAGGAAAGACAGGAGAAAAGCAAGCTGAAAAAGGCCATGGGAGGGAGGCATTATGTCACGTTCTGCACTCTGCTTTTCTGCTGCATCCATCAGCTCTTGTGCTAAGGGGAGAGCAAAAAGACTTGGTAGAAGGGGAGAACCAAGAGCATTTTGTTTACAGTCAGGGCTAACGAGACAAACGTGCTAAGAAAGATTGTGCAGCACATGTGGGTTTCTCAGTCATGGGGTGAGTGAGGGTGGGTTCTTCCTTCTGCTTCTCAGTGCCAAGCAGTTCTTCACCCATCCACCTCCTGCTCTTGAGCCACAAGCTGGCCCTGCTGATGTTTAACTCCTGCCCAGCCCCACGGTTCCATGTATTTCGTTGCTCAGCATCTACAGCCAGAGATGAGGTACCAAAAGAAGCGCCTTTACAGCCAGAGCTGCCCTGTTGGCATCCTTTCAGAAACTCCCACCAAAGCAGGGGAAGAGCGGAGCAGGCAAGGGGTGCTCACCCAGCAAGGTGGGGAAGACTGTTTTCTGATCACTGCGATTCCCTGCACGTCAAAGCTGTAGTAAGAATGAAAATGAAGCTGTTCTGTGAGGCTAGTCATCTGTGGCTGCTTTTTCAGAGCAAAACACGTTGAATACAGTGCATCTGTGCAAGAGTAGGAAACAGTCATGAATTTGGCAGGGAGAAAATGTTCCCTTTATGAAGTTATGAGCTGCAGTGGTTTCACTGTGACAGCCCTATAATGCACAAGACAGTGAACTGAGAGCTTCTCAGGTCTGGAAAACTCAAACCTGGTAGTTCTGGACTGAGTTCTGGCAGAATGTTGTGGAATCCTCGGGTAAATGAGCTTTAGAGATTTACATTCTTAGGTTTGCTTTTCTGAGTAAGCCAATCTCTATTAGTGCAGCAGGCAGTATTTTTTATGCAGCAAGTGTAGGATGCCAATAGCATTATACTTGTCATTATACAAGATCAAAAATGCATTCATTTGTAATGCATATTCCAATTTCAAGACCCTGTTAATTTCAGTGAATTGCAGGGTTTAGTCTGAAGGACAAGGATTTTAATGAAGATATAAATCACCAGACATAAGCACTGCTTTTGTCATTTTCATATATATAATCAGTAGGTGCATTAGAGGTTCACTGATACCATTCATAGTGCTTCTGGCCGCTACTGAGGATGTATTTCCATGGCAGGTGTGGGGCTTTGTCACTTGTATTAAGCTGTAAGACTTTGGGAGCAGTAAGGATCCAAGGGGAGCCAGGTAGCTCATAGCTTGCTGAATTTGCCACACATTTCAGTGTTTTACAATATTCATTTATTTTGATTCCATTACTCAATCCATTTGTCCAGCGTTCAGCATAAGAGGAGTTCAGCCTGTGTGCCATACACGCGTTAAACACATCTGCTTCCCTATGGTGCAGTCATCAGGCACTATATATTGTTAAGGTACTACATATAGGGCAAGGTTGCATATGAATTCCATCAATCTTGTGGTTTCTTCTCCTTCTCCAGATCTGTTTTCATTTGTAGAGGACCTTGGTTGTCATAGGAATGTGGTAGGATTGTTCACCAGGAGAAGGGGAGATGCATAGCTTTGCCCGTAACTCATTCAAGACATGCCCATCCGCATCAGCAAGGAGCACAACATGGAAAGAGTCATCAGTGAGTTTGTGGTTGTACTACATTCTGGTGAGGGCAGTGGCATTTCAGCATTCCTATTTACAGCCCAAAAGCCTCTACAGACCCCAGCAAGAACCGGGAGCCTGATTTTTAAGTGCTCTACAGACATAAAGGCGATGGATATCTGTGAGTGAGCTTTACACCCTGCTGTTGTAATCTCATGGAGAAGATATATTGCAGTGATACACTGACAAAAATACTGCAGACCTTCCCAGGTGACTCGTGTGGAGACACTGAAGTTACAGCCTTTGCAGAGAGGCAGGGGCTAAACTGTAGAAGGAATGACTAGTCTTCACCCCAAATGAGTGCTCCGTGGCACAGGTTGGAGATGATGTAAAGGAGAGACCTTGGAAATGTCTGTCTGACTGCTGTACTTCTATAGTATTCCTGCCAGAAGCCTTCTGGCTATTTATTCAGCTTTGAACTGAGTTATATTTGTGATGACTTCTCTCCACAGCCAGTTTTTGTGGAGGGGATTTGTGAGGGAAGGGATTAATGGTTCTCTTTTTTAAAAGGAGGTTTGCTTAGTTCTTAGTCCATGTGCTAAAAGCACCCCGAGGCTGTTTTTAATGTATGTTGGGATAGCAACACTCTACACCACTGCTGGCAGTGATGGAACACCTGCAGTTTTCTTTCCTTTAGCTTTATTTTGTAGCATTTGAATGAGAATTAATCGGACCCTGAGGAGAATGCTGCAAAGTTTAGGTAGAGTTGTGGCTACCCAGGCTGCTTCCCTCAAAACACCCCAATGTCTGTCCATTTCCTGTGCTGGCAGTCTCTAAATCAAAGGCTTAGCCTGAATGAGTGAATGGAAGGTCGGGCTCAAGAGAAGATCCAGAGTGTTTGGGGAAGAAAAGAAATAGCCCAGAACTTCTCTTCTCTAAAAGCTGTTATTATAACTGACACAGCAACCTTTTGCATGCTTTGGTAAAGAGGCAAGTGCAAGTGCAGGGCAGTGAATAAAGCAAGAAGTCCCTCAGTGCCATGGGTTAGTGGTGGTCTTGGCAGTGCTGGGGTAATGGTTGGGCTTGATGATCTTAAAGGTCTTTTCCAACTTGGTTGATTCTGTGTATAATGGGAATGTGGAAGCAGTGGGAATGAGGACTGTTTTGTAGTGCTGTTTAGGAGGTATTTCACACAAGTGAAGGAGAATGGAGCAGCATGAAACATGCTGCCTTGACTGTGTTACAAGAAGGATGTCACTGAAGGGAAATCCTGGCATACCCAGTGCTCTGAGTAACATTTCCAGGTTTCAGTCTGAGCTTTCATATTTCAGTATGTGAGCTGCTTGATACCAAATTGTTTCATTGCCATAAGGAACAAGTAAAAGTAGTTTATTCATAATGCTTCTACAGGGTTTAAAGATCACACTCTAGTAGTGTAAGTGCAGAGTCACACCAAATTTCTTTAATTCACTGAATCAGATTGGCAGTGCACAGAAATCAGTGCATGATTAGCTCAATGTAAGTGCATGATTAGTTCATTATCACTCCTCTAAAATAAGTTACACTATTTTATATGTACTTTCTATATTATGTATTTATGTCTTATATTAGTAAAATATGGAGAGGGTACAGGCAAGAATGACAGATATAAACTAATTACTTATGTAAGCTGTGACTGGCTTTCTTGTGCCCTACTGTCAGGGTTCGGATTGTTGAAAACACTGTTCATTCTTCAAACCTTTTGTATTAGCTTGGATGTGTACAGTGCATACAATATATAGAATCATAGAATCACAGAAGGGTTTGGGTTGGAAAGGACCTTAAGATCATCCAGTTCCAACCCCCTGCCATGGGCAGGGACACCTCGCACCAGACCGGGTTGCTCGAAGACCTGTTCAACCTGGCCTTGAACACTGCCAGGGATGGGGCAGCCACAGCTTCTCTGGGCACCCTGTGCCAGCGCCTCAGCATCCTCACAGGGAAGAACTTCTGCCTTAGATCTAACCTGAACTCCCCCTGTTTCAGTTTGAACCCATCACCCCTTGTCCTATCACTACAGTCCCTGATGAAGAGTTCCCTCTCCAGCATCCTTGTAGCCCCCTTCAGATATTGGAAGGCTGCAGTGCGGTGAGTTAAAGAGCACAGTGACTACGTTCACTCACAGTGTTCATTCCTGTTTTGACAGCAGAGTGATGGGTCCTAGTAAATAGCAGTTAATTTAAATATATTAAAACCTGGTAATAGTAGTAAAATTTAGGTTCCATTTAATATCTTTGCTGGGGATGCTTCTTGCCCATGATGTCTGTAAAAGCTTTTAAGTAGTTAAGCAGCTGATGTGCTGTGACTGGTATTTTTTATGCCAAACAGAATCATTTTCTAGTGTCCTGTTGTGAGTGAATATATTCAGTAAGCTACAGTGTCCATGAGCTTGTTGTTTTATTCTTCTGTTAGACATAATTATAAGTTTAGGACATACCTGCAATGCAAAAACCCACTCCTGGATTAGTTGGTTACATTCAGAGAAGTGAAGACAAACAGTGAAGAAAAAGCAGGTTTTAATTCAAGTTAGGACTTGCTTATCTTTTATTCACAGTTTACTGCAGTTAGTAAAATAGTGATACTCTACTGCAAACCCACTGATTTAGCAGAACATTTACTTGCAAAACTTACAGCTCATAGATATGTCTTAAAGCATCTTCTTAAGGATGTTCCTCCTGTTTTCCACATCAGTGTAGTCTCACAGGAGCATGTGTGGAAGGTCTGTGCAAGTCCTTTTCCACATGCAGCTACTTGCATGAATACTCACACTGAAATCCCTCACGTAGCTCTTAATTTATGTTCTGTTCCTTTGCAGCTTCTTTCTTTTGCTAGTACAGTCATTTAGGCATGGTCAGAGCAGCGCTGGTGCCATCAGCTCCACATTCTCTTCTTGGTTGCTTTGACAATGTAATTTTGAGGAGAAATAAATCCATTCAGCAGATCTTCTTTGGGTTTATACTGGTGTTAAATGTGTTTGAGGCCCCTCCAAGCCTCTTCCAATGAGGAAACTGATAAAATTAATGATTTTATTATTTTTCATATTCCTTCCTTGCTACATTTGCTTTAGATTTTGCCTGTTTACAGTAGTCCTAGATAGTAAGGAGCTATCTAAGTTGGTTGGCTGTCATGTGAGAGACCAGTATCAGACATCTGGCAGGGGCAGGATGCTTCATAGGGAAATGATCCCCCTGAATGATCCAATTTTGCAGCTATATGAGTGGTGCAACCCAAGGAGGAAAGTTGGATGAGTGACAGATGGATGCCTCTGGTTGACTTCTCTGTAGGTGCAGGAGGAGCAGATGGCAGGCACTATAATGTCCAGCCATATGATTTTATGGACCTTTGGCCCCACAGCATGGCTCTGAATAGCAGTAAGTAAGACTGGCATCTTGTGAGTTCCTTTTGCATGGCACAATGTGTTTCTCTCAGCAGAGCAAAAAGAAAACCAGCCCAACCCAACCTCTCTGTTGTGCATTGCATCTTTGGCCATTCGGACGCGGATGCAGTTATGAACAATTATGAAGACTAATGTTGTGCATTATTTCTTCTTTTGAGGCTCTCCTGGTGTTTTGTGCAGATAAACCCAACAGCTTGTACCTCATTAGTAAGATCAGAAATGACCCTTAATGACTTCTATGCGTGGTGTACTAGAAACACTTGTTGTAGGTAAAAATGGGTAGTGTAACCAGATGCATTATTAGTTTCTTTGCCTGTTTTGTGAGTGGGAAGCTCAATATATGCAGGGAAGAAACTTACAACGTACTTGAATATCCTCAGTGAGCTGGTGGCAGAGCAGAGCTGGAGTGGCATCTCCAGTGCATCCCATAACTGGGGGCTTTTAGTGCACCTGAGCTGGAAGCTGGGGTTTAGGTGTGGTAGGGGGGTTGGACTTTGGGTAATTCCTGTTTGTTGAACGTTTTTGGTGAGCATTCACCCCAGATTTGAAGCTTTCCTCAAAACATTTTTTTGCCTTGACTGGACTTTGCTCAGATGGTGACTTGATCAAAGCAAGAGAGTGATGAGCTGGTTGAGATGGCTTCCATTTCTCTGAGTGATGGCTCGGTAGTTCTCGTTCCTTCTCGGATGAAGTAATGCCGGATCATGAGCAGACATTAATCTCTACTCAGAACAGTTTGTAAAATGGAAAGAAAATGAATCCAGGCTTTTTTTTTGCAGCTCTTGGCTTTCTTCTTCCATAGCTGAAAGAACTGAGTGTTTTATAGGAAGAGCTCCAGCTCTTTTATGACTTCAGCCAGCAAGAAGCTAAAAGGCTGGATACAGCAAAGTGGTTGTACAGTCAGGGCATAGTGAGAAGGCTAATCTGTGGTATAACAGAGCCCATGGACTGCTGGGGAGCCCTACAGTCTCCACATCAACAGTTTGCCCACGGTAATGGAATCATATAAGGAAACCTTAACTTCAGGAAGCTTCTTCCTCTCACTGATGAACAGATCCAACCCTCAGTCTCTCACCTTTCAGGAGCTACTGGATAAATAGGGCTGTTTATGATGAATAGGGTGAAGTCACTGCAATCAGAATAGTTCCTCTCAGGCACAGCATTGTCAGGGTTGTGCTGCCCATCCTCAAGTGCCAGAAACAAGGGCCCAAAAGTTGAGAAAACCTCTACTTTTATTATTTCTAGTGATGAGAAGAGTCCCGGTGCATTCAAGCAGGAGAAGGGGTCATTTTTCAATCCCTGTACACACACATGTGCAGTAACACCCTGAGTCCTAAGGCATTCGACAGCTGAACAGAGGGGTGATGAGCAAAAGCATTATTTTACCCTTGGAAAACAGAAATTATGTAGGAATTGGCTTACACAAAATGGCAGGGACATCTGGTAGATCCCAGTTCAACGCTTGAGGTCCTGCCCAATGCTTTAGTGCAAGTTCTTCAATCATTTTATCAACCAGTCCAGCTTTCTGAACTAGGGGAAATGATCTGGTGATGGTTTAGCTCTCCGGTCTTCGGGATTGGAAAAAGAAATGAGCAGCAAAGAGTAAACAGCTTGATTTTTACTTCCCTCAGTACCAAGTCCTGCAGATAGCTGCTCTGTAAGTGATTAGCACTCTGCTCACATAGGGAGCTTATCTTCTGGGGAGGCAAAAGTCCCCTGCTGATTCCACATAATCACTCTGGCTTTAGGAGGGAGAAAAGCAACACGTAGTTTCTGTTCAGAAAGGAAGGCTTTGTACTTATCACGGATGTGGATGAACTACAGTGGAATGATAGTGCCTGTTGAGCACATAGTAGGACACTGTTGCTTGCCCAAAGGACAATGAAGTACATGTATTTATTCCCTTTTTAGTGCACAATGAAACCTTTGCCCCTGCTCTTCTGTGAGACAGATACAATATAAGTAATAGAATGTAATGTAATATGTAATTAAATATATAATGTAACGTAACATAGCATAGTGTAGCATAGCATAGCATAACATAACGCAATATAAAATCTAATTCCAGAGTATTCAGCAGGTACAAACTGAAATGCTCCTGTGCACATCTTTCCTCACTGCCCCTGTGAGAGATGAGATTGCTCCACTTTACAATTTTCATCCTATTAAGCATCTCAGATTCAAATCCACTTTGGTTTCATTGGGTTTTTTGGCTATTTTTGGGGTGCTTACTGTATTATGGAGAGGGGGCATTGACAGAGTTTTTTTCTCTCTCATGTGTTTTTGTTCTCATTGTGTGGATTCTCTTTGACTCTTGCATTTGCTGCTTAGCTCACTGATGCTTGCTGCTGGCATTACCATGCCAAGTGATGCACAGCCAGCAGGGATGTCTTGGCTTAAGCATGGCAGAGCAGGGCTGAGCTGTTCTGAGTAACTGCCTCCACCCCAACTTCCTCAGTTAAATCTCCCATTTCACCTTGAAAGACGTCATAGAATCATAGAATCCCAGACTGGTTTGGGTTGGAAAGGACCTGAAGATCATCCAGTTCCAACCCCCTGCCATAGGCAGCAAACAGCAGTTGACTTTTCTGAGCACAGCATCCTCTGTGAGACAGACTCAGGCCTGCCCCATTCCTCTACTTCCTATTGGTTTGCAGGTACCAGCTAGACAAGCTTTCATGCTGGTCTTTCAGGATCACTTGTATAAAACCCTACACTTGGGGTTTTGTGCCATATGTGCATGAAGATACAGGCGTGATGAAGACCTAGCATGTATGGGGAGAGAGACTGAGAGAAACGGGGTGGCTTATCAGCTGAGGAGAGATGTTCTGCTCTGGCTGCGGCGTCTCCAGATGTGCTCGGCGCATCAGGAGTATGTGAGTGTAAGATGTTCAGCTGTAGCAGGGATGATCAGGTACTGTAACTGTGAGAGAAGGGATGCTTCTTCTAACCTTATGCTTAGGAACTATTAGGTGCCACATGGCCAAGCATGATCATACTCATTAATTTGATACCCTGCTATTAAAAGCTGATTTTATAAAGCTGCTTCTTAGCACAGAATCACAGACACTGGGAAAAAATATTAGGAGAAACAATCTATTTTTACACTGCCAATTGTCTCCAGATGTTCCCACATCACATTTTCCAGCCCTTACACACTCCTCTCTTTAATCACACCTTGGAGTTTAAAGTTCCTAAGGAATAACAATTTAAGGTCTGTTCTTTTCTCTCCCTATACCCCATGATCATGCAGAACATGAAACCTAAATATAACACAGGGCTAGAACTACATGGAAAAGCCCCCGTATTTTCTCCTGTCATTTCTTTTTTTCTTCTCATCCATATACCTTTGGGTTTGGTATTGAGCTCCATGTATTTCACATTGACACATATCTTCCACTCCTGGTGCATTGATCACGTGCAGATGTGGATGGTCAGATATCCTAGTGTGTACAGAAATTGTCCAGAGAAAGAAGATACATATTTAGTGTCTAGATACATCTAGATATAATATATGTAGATATATACTAGATATAGTATCTAATATATAGTAAATAGAGAACATCTTTGGGGACTTTTGATACTTGATATTGATTAAAAACCTGATGAGGAGTGAACCTCCCCTTTCATTCCTTCTTTACACAAAGCTGGAAGTAGCTTGGGGAATCTTAAGTAATAACAGATTAACATATTGCTTCATATATATAATAATACTACCTACTGCCAGCAAAAAGCATGTTGCACTTCTTCCTGCTGCTAAGATGATGAAGATCTTAAAACGATGGTGTTGAATTTGTCAGCATTAGTATTCAGAGTGAACACAGCTTTGTTCTGATTCATATCACTTCCAGAGCTGGAACTGCTGCTTATGCATTGTGCTGGTCACATTTAGAAGGGGTTTTTGTTTGTTTGTTTTTCTGTTTCTCTGTACTAGAAGCAGTGGCAATTTGAAATCAAATCTCAGGCAGGCATGAAGCCAAGTTGTGACTTTAAAACCGAGGCATTCCGATGGCTCTTTCCATCCTCTCTGAGCCATATATTCAGCAGAATTGGGTTATTTTCTTTCCTTGCGCTCTTAATTCTCTGACTGCAAAATCCCACTCACTGATTCATTGCTTCCTAACGTGCCATGTGTGTGTCTGCCAAAACTGCTGTGGTGTCCCTGTACAGGCCAACCGAGAGCAGGGCACCAGGTGCTAGTTCTACAGTGAGAAATAGGAAGTGTGTATCCTCATCCACGTACCTTCACCTCCCCTCTTAGTGAATGTCTTAAGAAATTCATTCTGGGATTAGGCAAGGGAACAGGAGATCATGGTGGACATACCCCTCTGCACAGATAGCAAAGCAGTTAGTTCCAGTATAAGACAACAGTCAATCGAGCTGCTCTGCACAGAGCCCAGTTGAGGTATGCCCAAAGCCGATCGCAGGATGTGAGCCTCAGTTTGAAACCTCAATACTCTTAGAGCTTTTCTTATTTAATTATTATTTACTATTTGTTTCTTTTGTAGCAGCTCTCCCTCCCTTCATCCAGCAGAGCATTCCCATTGAAATCAGCCAGGCGATTTGTGTAAACGTGGCAGAATCAAGCTTTGGAATATTATAAAGAAAGAATCCATTGATGGGCTGTTTTTTCCTCAATGTAATGCCAGCTCTTCTTTCCACCTGAAGAGACTGGCTGTCCCATGGCAACTGGAATCGAAATAGCATTTTTCAGTTGAAACATCCTAAAGAGACTCCTAACAATGAGGCCCACTCAAGACTGATGCGGGGTGGGGGGGGGTGGGGGAAATGGGTGTTTGGAATACAGTGCTCTGACCATTTTAGACAGGGCTATTTTCTGACACAGTGGGGCAGCAAGTCTCTGAAAACCCAACTACAATCAGGCAAAGAATGAACTTCTGCTTTATGGCTGCTACATTGAATTATCACTGGAGGGAAAAAAACACCGAGCAGCTTACCCAGACATCGATTCTCTGTTGTTGTCAAACCCCAGCTGTTCTGTGAAGAGGAATAGTGGGGTCAACACATCGCTCTTGTTCCACACCAGAGAGGATCAATACCTGCAGTATAATTTGGGTACTTGTAATTACAAGGGCTTGGCAGCTTTGGCTGCAGGTTAAATGAGAGTCAGTGCCAAGGTAGTGGAGTTCTTTTCCCTGACCCCTCCCCCCCCAAATGTTCAGTTTCTGCTTCTTTTCTAACAAGAAGGGATCTTTGATTCCTGGCGGTTTTAAATTGCATGCCCTGCAGGCTGGTGGGTCTACCGAGGGTGGGTGTGTGGGGTTAACTCTGGCACCATTTACACCAAGGCATCGCGTTTCTTTGCTTCTCACGCCGCTTGTGATTGCTCCCGTTTTATAATGTCAAGAGGAACAGATTCTGTGAGCCATGGTGGGAATGGGGAAAGGCCTTTCCAATGGCCAGGACTGATTTCCCTTTCATGAGAAGGACAGGGCTGAGGTTTCCATGTGCTGGTGGGCAGATAGCAGCTCTGCAGTCAAATCACCAGTGCTCCAACAGATGTGCCAGAGAGCTTTCGGATGGATTGCTGCTGCTCCTGGGTCTCAAGTGCTCTCTTGAAATTCTCATCCATATCAGCTGTCACTGTGGATTAAATTGTTCCTGTCCTTCAACGGGATGAGCTGGAAGGTTTCTTCTGGACCTGTGTGCATGCAGACAGCCATGCCTTCCTAACTCTGCTGAATTACTGCCCTGTCGTGAGCTAAGCACAGGTTCTGCGATAGACATCTTGCCCCTGAGGGCAGGCATTGGCAGGAGACATGGTTGCCCTTGAAGTGCTGTCCTGCTGAGCACTACTCCTTCTCTGCAGGTCAAAGTGCTGTTACCACCAGAGAGGTGGAGGGCAGCAGCACAGGTTTGGTTCATTAATGGGACTATGGCTTTGAAAGGAGCTGTCGTGGCTTTGTGCCAAGGCCAGATGCAGACAGCTTCCCTGGCAGTGCTTCCCTGCCCAGTGGGCAGCCTTTGCATCCCAGGTCCAGCTAAGCTCTTGCTAGGCAGGGGAGCAACCTGGGATGGGGGTTTCTGTTTTACTCCAGCACTGCTCGGCCATTAGCATCGATGGGAGGAAGACAATGGTACCCAAGATAGCTCACTGGGACCAATTGCCATTGTATTGCCAAGACCTGCTTGACTGGCCCTGCCTAATGCAGACAGCATCTCATGTGAAACAGTACAGGTGCTACTCTATATGTTAAAAATGATATTGTGGTGCTAAACAACATAAAGTAAAAGCAGCATGGTCTGCTGCCCCAAGAGAACCCTGTGCTGGGGCAGCTGGAGCTCCATACACTGACTCCAAAGAGCCCAGAAACTCATGTAGTGAGTCCAGACTGTGGTGATGTGTGTGCATCGTTTTGATTTCATCAGCTCAGTATATATGGGCACTGCTGAATGGTCCAACTTAAATAGCATTAAGGAGGGGAAAAACCTGAGTCACATTAGTTTGTGAAAGGTGAATGCTTTCCCTGACATTCAGTACATTTTGTGCACAGGAAGTGTCTACAGACTGATCTTCTTATACATACTCGCTGGGTGTATGTTCATGTTGGAAGTTCTATATTATGGTAAATATTTCACCCTGAATTACAGGGAAGAACAAGGAGATTTCTTGCTTTGATCTCCCTATCTTCTCAAAAATCTGATATCCACCTAATAGCTGATGTGCATCCAACAGTTTTCCCTGCCTTTGGAACAATGCAGCAGCTCCAGAAATTCAGTTGCCTGTCACAGCAGTACCTTTATGTGGAAGGCCTTAAAGCACAAGAAGATATAAAATGAAAAAAATCCTGATCTTCAAACAAAGATCCATTGTTCATTATTACCAATGATGGAAATGGGAAGAAAATCCCGGCTCACCCTTGCAAATGAGATTTATTCTCCTGCCTTCTCTTTCATCTAAGAAAAATAGCATCCGTAGCAGCATTTAAAGATCATGCTCTGCATTGACAGAGAAGGAAACGTGCCACCCAACAAATAATAGATACAACTGTCAGCAGTACCCAAACCCTACCATTTTTTAGAGGTCTGTCATCTCAGAATTCACTAGATTTAGCTGGTGAGACCAGATGAGATAATAGACGAGCTATAGACTGTCCCTGCTGTGGACAGCTGGTAAAGTCATTTCATTTTTAGCTGGAGATTTATCTACAGACTTTAACAGACCTGAATACAGAAGCAGGGGAAAGGATTACATTTATCTATCCAAATATATATGTATAATTCTTGCATATTTTAAAGAATGAGAATTTACATATGGGTCAGGGAGATTTCAAGCTTGTGTTGCTCTAATAAGATATAAATTGCTCAATATATCAAATTCATTCCAAAATTGAAGGACAGTGCGAGCAACATAACCTCAGCTCTTCCATATGGATTGGGAGTGAAGCTGTGCAGCAAAATGGAGATAGCTCTCAGTAAAAATCCTGGTTTAAGTTTGATGTTTCTGTAATCTCTCTGCAGTCATGGGATACACAACTAATTGATTGGGATGTGGGGGTTGTATTAACACAGAAAATCCACCCTGTTTGCACTGAAACGTCTGGTATTGGAATTGTTTTGGATCTTCTTTAGCTAGGAATGCCTAGGACAGGCCTTTCAACTAAATATATGCAACAGAATAAGGCAACGATGTTTACAGGAGTCCCTTGAGTCTAAATCAAGGCATTAGCAATCTTTATTGTAATAACAAAGAAAGGTGCATCCCCCCTTGGCAAATTCCTGTTGTTTGCTTATTTCATGTGTGGCTCTCAGGTGTTTTGTTTGAAGAACATTGATTGATTGTTCTTCATTAACAGTCATGTGGTATTGAATGAAAAGAGTCGAGTCATGTTTGATATACTGCCCTCAAACCCCTTAAGCTTAGCACATCCATCCTGGTTGTATTTTTCCCCCACTGCTTCTATTCATTAGTTTTAATGGCCACTTTGAAAGCTGCATGATTAGAAGCTGATTGTGCTTAGTTTGGGTTTTTTTTTCTTCCAAATGAGGAAAGAGCTCTTATATTGTAGGAACCAGCTCATCCAATTTAGTACATCTAACGCTGACTATATCTATTCTGATACTATCTTCCTGGGAATAGCCAATATACTAGACAATGGGGAACAGAGTCTAGGAGATTCCCTAAGGAACGACTCCTAGGTTAACTTTGCTTAATGACTGACTTTCATCCTGAAATAAAAGAGTTTATTGTTCCATTTTAAGCTATTTAGATGAGCAGCACAAAGTCTTTTTCTCCACATGGAGCTAAATTAGCTCTTCTTTGAGTCTTATTAAATTCCTCTTCCTGCAAGAATAACACAGACTAATTGTGGTCACCACCCTGTTTCTCTCCCCTTCTGTTCAAGACCAAATTAGTGTTATTTCTGCAGCATCTCAGTTTTCACATATCTTGCTATTCTAAATGTATTATTGAATTCCCAGACAGAAGAAATAGGAATGGTAGGTTTACCTTTTCTGGCTGTTACTGTGCAGAACTGTTTTGAGATCTCTTTCTGTGTGTGTCTTCTCTAAGCTTCGTATCTTCAATTTATCCATGTAAAAACCTTGATTTCTTTAATTATTATTATTAACATCTTTCACATTGTGCTTCAGCTAGAAAACACAAGGTATTGATAAACTGGGGGCTCGCAACAGTACCTTTTAGCTGATCGTATCTATTCCTGATTCAGATACCTACACTTCTGCTTCGGCAGATTATTGATGACTGAATTAAGGAGAGCAGGACAGGTTGTGATTTTGCTTGGTAATTGTATAAACAAGCTATAAGCCTCAGGAGTGAGATTTTAGCAATCATCAGCTAATTGAACTGAAACTTATAACTGACTGGGGAGGTGTGACCTCTGCTTGAAGGATGTAGTCCTGCTCCTCCAGCGTAACCACAGTGCTGCTGCTGGAGTCCTCAGTTCCCATGCTGCCTGTTGTTCTCTGGATGGTGATGCTGGACACATGCGTCATGCAGCACTGACACAAAGACACTTTATTAAGCCACTTCCATCTCTGATGGAAGTAAATACTACTGCTGATGCCCGTTGTAAAGCCATCTGTATCAGCTGAAAAAGTTCTGCTGTTGTTGCCACCTTACAGGCCATGATTCTTCAGAGCTCTGAAAGAGAAATCAGTGCCAGCTACTAGGTAAACTGGAAAACAAGCTGGTCTAGGGGTGCCCAATATTTCCATCTCCTTGATACTTTCTAGCCTTAAAAAATGTGGGAAAAGCTCAAGAATGTGACCTCATTGTCACAGGACACCCTGCTATGGACAAGCCTTTTAGGTGATTGATCTCCTGCTCTGATCTAGGATGTTTTGAAGCACCCCCAGTTTGCACTCTGACCCTACATGCAGTCTCGTCGCCAACCCATGCAGATGGCAGATGCTTTCCAAGAGGCACATCTATATGTGGATTTTGCTAGATGGATTTTACAGGAAGGTTTCCTGGCTCACTGCTCTCACCAAATAGTCTCCTTTTTTCACTTTAGCAAGATCTCACCTCTGGGAGATGCAGCTATTTCCAGCTTCCATCTCTCCTTAGACTTGATGATCTTACAGGTCTTTTCCAACCTACTTGATTCTATGATTCTGTGAATTCCCAAGTTACCAGAGGCTGTGAGACAGCTCATTTCACAAAAGCAAGGTCAGCTCTGGAGCAGTATCTCACACCAGATGCTATGATGTGCTATATATGCAGCTTGGGGCTCTCAGCTTGTGCTGGTTTAAAGTCAGATGCCCCCAGCAGCCAGCAAGGTGCTCAGCAATCCCTGGGAACCAGAGCCAGGAGACCTGAGCTTGGAGCTACTGTTATCAACCGGCTATCAAGCATCTTCTAGGCAAGTCTGCTCCGAAGTGCCAATAAAATGACAATATTAGCTCCAAATAATGATCAGTTGAGCACTGTGTCCTGTTCAGGCCTGCATCAAAATATTCTAAAGCTTATTGATGCATCATGGGTTTTTTATATGGGTGAAGGTAGCTCTACTGTAGATCATGGGGTTAGTATCAGAGCACCAGAGCAAGCTTTGAAGCTTTTCTCCTCTGCCCAAGACAATTTATCCTATGGTCATGTACAAGCAGTAGCACACTGACGGATAAACAGTGTTCCTGCTGTGTCCTGTTTGGGAGCTGTAATTATTACTCAACAAATGACTGGATACCCTGCTGGGACAATATTTAACGTTACCTCAGGTGCACAGGAGCTGATTAATTGAATGTTCCTGTATGCAGGCATCACATTTCAATAGGATTTAATTGTTTTGTCTCCCCTCCACTGGGTACTTGGAGGGCTTTCTTATTGCTTAACTATCCCATGTCACGATCTTTTTCAACTAAGGAGGAGATCTAGCCCTTCAGAGACCGTCTGGGACCGTGACTTGGCTTCTGTGAGAGTGTGCATCACCTCAATTAATGTAAATCATAATGGGTAGTTCTTAGGCTGATGTGACTGAAGGTTTTCCTCCCCATCAAACCCATACATCAGATTAGTGAAGCCATTTAAAATGACTCTCAGGCACAAAAGAGACCAGTAATCAGGGCACTTTAGCCTCCCAATCCAAATGAGTACATCTGAGGTAGAGCTTGCCCTTCATATGGTGGTTGTTGGGATCTTGCTAATCAGGATGGGTTAATGGCAAGATGAGTTTGGACTGCTTGTGAGTTAATCCACAGCAAAGATCTAAATTAGCTGTCTGAGTATGGAGAGCATTAGGAGATTTTATAAACCTTTAAACGGCTCGTGCAGTTCATGTTTTATTCTGCATTTTAAATCAGTCTCATGCAAATCAGCCCCATGGGAGGACAAGGGTTAGTTAGATCCTGATTTCTAACCTGCAGGTTTGCTTAAATTGTGTTTTTCCGGTACTAATTTACAGTCCTGGTGTATAATTCTGTAAGCAGAACCTCAGATGGACTAAAATGTGATCGTTTGCACTAGGAGAGCACCGTCATTTGGCTCTGCCTAAATTTATGATGCAGTAAAGGAAGAACTATTTTTGTTCTTTCATTTTGCTTTATTTGAGGGACTTCATCCTGCAGAGGAAGTAGGACCGCAGATAACAAAAGATAGTTTGGAACTCCGTTAATATCATTTTGTTAAATATACTCAGAGTTGGTTTTAGTGTCTGGCTGCCTAGTGCTGATTTCTAGTGCTTTTCATGCAAGTGGCTGCATCCCTTGTTATGAATGTCCTGATGTCCCTGCCCATGGCAGGGGGTTGGAACTCGGTGATCTTAAGGTCCTTTCCAACCCAAACCATTCTATGATTCTATGGTTTCTTAACTCCAATTTCACTCATGTTGTTACCTGGATCAGTTACCTTAAGGTCCATGGTAAGACATGTACCTGCACTTGTGTGTGTGCTGACTTCATTGTTAATGTATCTCAGCCACAACTGGAAATTAACTGCACGTACATGGAAAAGTTAATCTGATGAGCAACTCCTCTTTCTTCTTTTCCCTTGTGCTCCTTAAAGACCTTAATTAATCTCAGTGGAGAAAAAATAATAGCACTTAAACAATAAGGTTTTGCTGAAGACCCCGGGGGGGGATATTTTTTAAGCAGCTCATGGTGGTTCAGTAATATGCAACTCATTTGAATTCAGTGAGAGCTGCATGGCTAAAACCATGCAAAGCACTTTAACATTTGCACATACAGCAATGTGCATGTGTATTTTATGTACTTTATGTATGTACGTACATAAAGTATGAACACAGCTTGCATTCAAGTAGGTTTTCACCCCACATCTTGTGCATGAAGAGGCATCAGTTCCACTGAAATGTTTAGATAGGAAGATGTCATAAACGTATTGTGTTTTACTGCTGGCACCTTCTGAGACATGGCACAAGGTTGGTATCTTCTGTCTGACCCAGTATCTTCCTTTATCTATAAACTTACCCATGAAGTCTTCTAACTCTAAACAAGTAGTGTTATCAGTTTCCTGATTTCTTGGGTGCCTAAAGCATAAGTGACTGCCCTTAGCATGGCCTCAGAGTACTGTGTGTGATTCATGTCATGTTACTCTGCCCGAGAGCTCTCTGCATGTCAGTGACTGGTTCTCATTTAGACTAGCAGTCTAGGCTAGGTCAGCATTTTCATTCCAATTGGGAAGATCCTTTTGAAGTGAATCTGCTGCCTGTCCCCACTTACCGCACTTTGGTTCGCATCGTGGAGCTTTCTCAGTGTGCAGCAGTTTGATCCCCAGGGATGAAACTAGGCTGGATTCTGTGCCCTGGGAGCACACTGTTGTACCCCAGCTGCTGATGGCTCCTAGAGCTAATCGGAAGTAGCCCCACAAAACACAGAGTAGACCTTGGGTCCTCAGCACCTCCTGCTCTACTCTAGAGCTCCCCACATATTGTACCACACTGTTTGCTAAGGTGGACTTTGGTGCTTGCTTCTGAAGTCCTCTAGTGCTCCAAGTCACATTGGGCTGTGCATGATCTCCACTTGTAGTCAGCATTCCTGAGTGAGATAGGTGTCCCCAAACCAGCCACAGTCTCAAGCTTCGTGGCCGCACCACGATCATTCCATAGCAAAAACATTGTGGCTGTAAGATTGCGGCATATACGTGCCCAAGGCAAAATGAAGGTTAGAATTTTCCCTTTGGAACTGGGTTTGCAAGAGACTGAATGAATGAATGTGCAGCTCTTCCTGACACTGGGAACCTAATCCAGAAGTCATCCTGCCCATGTTAAAATCTTGATTACAAGCAAGTGAGGAAAACATCATTTTGGCTCATGATGCCTTTATTTTGATTTGCTTAGTTCTTGGTTTTCATGTGCTCTCAGGTGATGAGGCCCCAGTTGCAGGTGTAATTACTCTAGAAGACTTGGTCAGAATTCCTCTCGGTTCTTCAAACCCTCTTGCCTGTGATAGGAAATGCGGTCAGGTTAACTTGGTGAATGCTTGAAATGAGTGAATAAACTCCTACTTTGAGTGTAGAGGACGGAGGTTCAAAGCAAATGGTTTCATATTCAGAGCTTAAAATAGAAATGCTACATAATGAGTATTGAAGGAGCAGGGGAAAAAAGCCTCCTTTCATTGTGTGGTGAAATGCTGAGTTCTTTCAACTTCCCTTGCAGCTATTCTGATGTTTATATCGTTCTATGTTTTAAACCACAATTTAGATTTGATACTATGCCACAGGAGATGATTTATCTTTGACTGCATATTTGTACTTAATCTATTTAACAGGTTTCTGCTAGCTCTGTCAACCATAAACACAACTGTATACCCTTACACAGATTTGTTTCAGTGCTCGTGGCTGTGTGATTACCTCTCCTATCCTTGCTTCTGTAAGCTTTTTTTTCAGCCATAATGGCTTACAGCTTGGTTGTGACTTCTCAAAAGCAATTTTTCTATGCACCTGATTATCCTGTTGGGAATACGGCACCCTCCTTCATCAGGAAATGCATTCCGCGTATACAGCAAAACTGCTCTCCTAAAACACTTCCCACTGCTACTGTGTTTAAGTACCTTACAACACAGTGTCCAGTTCCCAGCTGGCTCTTTGTGATATAAAACATCAAGCACATTATTTTGCATAGTCTCAAGTTGTGTAAATATACATGAAATGGATTGCTCAGGCAGGTCCTGCTTTTCCCAGCCTTGCTCCCACTCAGCATGTGTTTAACATCACACCTCTCGAAGTGGTTCCAGCTGGTCTTCATCTTATTCAACGTCTCTCATGAGTACTTCAGACTATTTATGCTAGTATCTACACTAGTAAATTAAGTATGCCTGAGAACAGCCCTGAGAGCTGGTGACAACTGGCACAAAGCTGAGGTTTATGGGCATCTCTAGGCTTGGTAACTGAACGTGGGGAGATTCAGGCTGGATGTAAGGAAGAAATTCTTTACAGTAAAGGTGATAAAACCCTGGCACAGGTTGCCCAGAGAGGTGGTGGATGCATCATCCCTCCCTGGAGACATTCAAGGCCAGGCTGGATGTGGTTCTGAGCAACCTGGTCTGGTTGAGGATGTCCCTGCTCATTGCTGGGGGTTGGAACTGGATGAACTTTGAAGGTCCCTTCCAACCCAAACTCTTCTGTGGTTCTATGAAACTCTCCCAGCCTGCAGAAGAGGCTGGCTGGGTCCCCACTGTGCTCAGCAGTACCAGCAATATGCCTGGAAACCTTTTTTGCTTCTGGATAATTTGGATCCCCAGGACCTGGGGATCTTCCCGAGTCTTCCATAATCAATTAGTGTAGGCACAGCTTTATTCAGTGTTTGTGTGCTCTTTTCTAAGGAACTTAATACGTACAAATCTCTAAGCCAGATGTGCAATGTAAGATTCATTGCTCTGAGATGGTAAGATTTCCCTGCATTTCTGATGGAAACATTTACAATTGTTCATGCTGCCTAGTTGTCATGCCAGTGCCAAAGTGCTGGCAGTGTAAAGGGGATAGAAGATGGAGGAGACTGCATAGCTGTTCTGTGGAGCACTCCAATACTAAGCAAAATCAGAAACATTGGACTTGGAAATCAGCATTGGTGCTGTGTGGTAGAAAATGGCTATGGAATTACTCCTTTTAGTTGACTTACAGTGCCAAGTGCCTCTGGAAATGGACTGCGCTGGAACCCAGCGTGAAAGACTCAGAAAAGCCTTGTACCCGAATCAAGAAATAAAGAGAAACAGGCATATATGATTTGATCAAGTTTGATACTGGAGTAGTATTTAGTAAAAGAGCTCAATGTAACCATTTTTGTCTCTTGGATGGGGAGTTTGCGCTGAGTTGGGGAAGAAACTGTTACTTTCACTCAGTCTACTTGAGGAACTGTTTTAGTTGCCAAATCACTCTTTTCAGTAGGGAAAGAACAGAAAAAAAAAGGAAAAAAAGGCTTTAAACACAAATAATTCTCTCTTCCAATTCAATTATTTTAACACCATGCATTTTATAGAAGTAAGTTTCCATTGATTAAACAGTATGGAGCGAGCCAGAAAGTTCTGACTCCGTTTTTTGCAGTGATGGATTGTAATAATGCTTGTTCCTCTTTGAAGTTAAGATATGCCAACTGAGCTTTATCTAATTTAGGCAAAAGAATTGCAACAGCAGCAGTTTGTTGTTCTGTTGTGTTGCATTTTTGGCCCACTGAAAAGGATGGTAACAGGAGCTGGTGGTGGGTTTTGCTGAATGAAGGAATAAAAATGCCGATCTCTTTTGGGTGCATTCACCTGTGTTCAATCATCTTTCCATAAGGAATGAGATCGGCTGAGAGAGATGGAGACTTTTTTCTGCCATGAAATGCAAGTGAGGAGATGAGTTAATGTTCTGCTGTTAAACATCCTCTCGATAGGGAGCCTCTGCCTCAGTTCAAGATAATAGACAACGAAGCTCTAAGACAGGAGCAATTGAAATGACATTTTAATCAACTCTCAGGAGGGAAGGCAGCATTATATGAAACCATTAATAGAAGAACAGCAATGTTTCTTACTCCATCATTTGTGTGCATTATGCCTGAACAATCTGATGAATTAACAGATTATCTCCTAATTCATTCAAACACTCTTCTGTGATGCTTTGAAAAAAAAAACCCATCCTGCCTTCATGAGCAATAGCATCAGAGAAGAGTCTCTGATCACTGCATTTCAAATCTGATAGAGGGGTGAGGGTTGAAGGCGATGCAAATGTAGGAGGTAGTGTTGTTCTCACCGCTGTGTTGTGACTTTGAACAGAGATATTTTGGCTCCCTTAGACTTTTACACACCCTGTCAGCGTCGCTGGAAATACCTATAATCTGTGCCTGCACTAAAGACCTGGCTCGGAGCCCAGTGAGGGGGCTGTGCTTTCGTGTGCTTGTTCTTCCTCCAAAAAGCAAACTCAATCAGCAAACCGTACCAAATGTAGAAACTATTGAGTGTGAGGTAGCAGTGACAGAGACGGAACGGTCAGTGTGCTGTGCTAATCCCACTCCCCAGGCTGTAAATGGGAACTGCTGATTAAGAACAGCCAACCCATTTGCTAACTCCAGCTCTAAAAATAAGGTGTGCTACAAATAGCAAATTAATGGGAAATGGATCATGTGGAATGGGTCAATCAATGGAAATGGAAGAGAAGACAAATGACATATGACTTTACTTTTACCTTGCCTAATCAACTTCATGCCCATATGCAACCAATAAAGGGAGAGGGAGAGATCACATTAATACAAATTAACCAACCACTCCTCCAGCACCCTGAGGAATTAGTGCAGGAAAGAGGAAAAATGTTTGACATGAAAAAAGCTTGTATTGCAAAGAGTCTTGGTTTAGCTGGAGTAGAGCAGCTATGTGCTTTAGATTATCCTCCGACCCACCAGTCTGTAGTGAGGAGATACTGGGGAAGGGGGAAAATATGGGCAGGAAGGAGAGGGGGTGATGTCTAAGGAGCTTACACTGAACAAGAGGAGATATCAAAGGGTGACCTGTTTCATTGCTCATTGCCATTACTGGGTTTAATTTGCGATCGTGGTCTCACCTCACATGCTATCCCAGTGACCGCTTTGGGATTCCTTAGGGTGAAAGCAAGGGAAGAACTTTACCTCTTCAGGTTGAGCGACGTTAGTGAGATTTGGAGGAAACAAGGCAAAAGTAGAACTCCTCAGCTCAGAGGTGCTGTCGTGCTGCGGCGCGGGTCAGTGTGAATGCCTGCGGTTGTGCTGTCTTGTGCTGAGTTCCCTCCTCCTCCTTCTAGAGGAGAAACAGCCAGGTTTGGCCTTTCCTGGGATTCAAGTGTCTGTGTTATCGCCAGCACCTGGATATGCAGCTCTGGCATGGCACGGCATCCCAAGGAGAATGCTGTGCCTGAATCTTCAGAGATGCTCTTGTGTTGTCAGCTTCCAGTTTATGTTTATTGGCAACCTATAGCATGTTGCCATGCAGCTGGTATGCAAGATGGGGAGAACAGAAACAGCGCAGTTGGGAGACAACACAGCAGCAGCAGCAAAACACACGTTTTGACGAGAATTCCACACGGAAACAGAGCAAAGCAGAGAACCAGTCTCCCAAATGATTACTTTTGTGGCAAACCTTTCCTCACACCTGAGACTTCCTCTTCAACAAACTACAGGTGTAACTCCTCACTATTGACTATAAGGAGTTTGGCAACCTGCAGGCACAGGTCTAACTTGAAGATAGCCTTGAGTGCTATCATCCTGAAGGGAAGGATTACCAGGACTGCCTTATCTTTGCTTTGCCTTTACTGATAGAGGTAGCTGTCATAGTCCTTAATAGCTCTAAGGCAGCAGCATCCATCAGCTCAGGGCTTTGGCCAGGACACCGCAGCCATGCTTTGCATACACAGCAATGAACGTTAGAGCACAGGGTACTGATTTTCAGGACAACAGCAAAGTATGCTACAGGATACTTTTGTGATTAATGCATAATTGGTTTGGGGTGCTGAGGTATATTCTGAGGGGAGATGTTTGGGTTTTTTCCTTTCCTAAGCATGCCATGTCATTTCCCAGCCTCTTACACTGGTAATGCAGCTTAACCTCCTGGTTGGCTTTCCTTCCTGGACTCCCCGCTCTTCCACCCAGCAATGGCTTTTTGGCACAACATCCAGGTCTTAAGGTGCATGTTTTCTGTTTTAGATGTCATGGCAGTAGTTCATGAGAGCTGGGCATTACTCCAGCAGATACACCCTAGTGATTCTGAAATCACTGCCTGCTTCTTCCCACTGACTGCGTGCAAACTACTCAGCATGCCTTACTCTTCTGCTTCCCACTAACTGCATGCAAACTACTCAACGTGCCTTACTCTTCTGCTTCCCTCTGTCTGCAAAGGACTGCAAATCAGGTGCATGCCAGGAAAATAGACAGAAGTCACATTTGAATTGAATCTCTTTGGAGAGACTGGAGTGTCAGAAAAGAATAGCAGGTCAAAGGCAACCTTGGCCCCCTCCAGTGTGCTTCAACCTCTTTGACTTCAGAGATGCCTTTTCTCTTCACTGCTTGGTCTTGTGTCTCTACAGTCACCTTAAGCTCTGCTTTGTGAAGGCAGGATGTTGGCAGTGCTCCTTGTCTGGATCAAGCAGTACTGGTGGAGAGTCTGACTTAAGTGAGTACCACAGCCTTCCCATGGGAACAGATTTGGGCTTTGCTTTTGAAAAAACGGATGTCAAGGATCAGATATATGGAAAGGCAAGCAGTTGTTATGAAGTAATTTAGTCAGTAAAATAAGTGGATTTCACATCCCCAGCTGGAGTCATTGCAGTCCTAAATGCTTAAAAATCATTAGTCAGGCTCTGAGAAATCCTGAGATTGTCTTAAACAATATGAGATTAGGAAATGTATTTGTGGTTCATTTAGTTGCCTTTCGATATCAAATCATTAGAGGCTTAGGTGGGTTAGAAACTGTCCTGGGTTCAGCAGCAGCAGTCATTTTTCTCCTTCTCAGTAGCTGGTGCAGTGCTGTGGTTTTGACTTTCAGCCTGGGAACAGCGCTGATAACACCGATGGTTTTAGTTGCTGCTCAGCAGTGTTTACTCTGACCAAGGCCTTTCTGAGTCTCATGCTCTGCCAGGGAGGAGGGGAAGCAGGGAGAAAGCAGAGACAGGACACCTGTCCCAAACTGACCAAAGAGGTATTCCATACCACAGCACGTCATGCCCAGTATAGAAACTGGGGGCAGTTACCCGGAAGGGTGAGATCACTGCTCGGTCTGGCTGGGTATCAGTTGGCGAGTGGTGAGTGGTTGTATTCTCTTCCCTTGTTATTCCCCTTATTATTATTATTGGTGGTAGCAGCAGTGGTTTGTGTTATACCTTAGTTACTGGACTGCTCTTATCTCAACCCATGGGAGTTACATTCTTTCCATTCTTCTCCCCATCCCTCCAGGAGTGGGGGTGAGGAAAAGGGGGGAGTGAGCGAGCGGCTGCTTGGCTGGGCTTAAACCATGACAGCAACATACTTTTATTAAAAGTATGCTTTTCAGTGGAGCTGCTTCCGGGTTTGAAGAAAGTCACAAAACATGGCAGGAATTGCTGAAACAGTTCCCCTAGTTTCAGTCTGGGATGGGAGAGCATCATCAGCTTTCCATGGGTAAGTGCTTGACTCCCCTAACTCCGCAGGCATCAAGGCAACTGCTCCAGATTTACACCTGAGCGTGTGAGACCAGAGTTAGAGAAGACTTCAGCTGACACAAAATATTTACCTTCTAATTCCCTCACATCCCTTCTCATTTTCTATGTCAGGCAGCAGTGCACAGCGCAAAAAATGCAGTATTATACAATGAATAAGTGCATTGTATTGTTCAATGAGTATGTGCATTCATGCACTCAGGGTCATGTTTTCTGCAGTAAATATGATTCTTTCCAGTTAACTCCATTTATATGCTGGCGTGAAGCATACAAAATTGAGGATTTTCCTTTGAGATATTCACGTGTCTTCAAGAGTGATAAAATCTGTTACTTGCTGTAATCCCTAAGCAGTGGCACTGAGGTAGGTTTTGATGAGCACAGTCTAAAAGAATCTAACTTCCTTATTGATACAAAGTGATTATAACTAAATGTGCAGGAGTTCTAATTACAATGTCAGTGTAGTGACAGTGACGTTGAGAAGATGGTTGCACAGTCATTCCTTTTTAAATGTGTCTCTTCTTGGCAATTGGGGTAATTCCAGATTTAGGAGGATTAGAAGAGCCATATACCCTAAATTCGTTCTTGGAAGAAACTTATTGTGCCATTGCAGTGAAACCAGAGGCAGGGTAATGACAGATAGAGAGTTCTCCCTCTCTGAAATCATGTCTTGTGTCTTCTGGAACATCTTCACATCTATTATATGTGTGGCTAGAGAGAGTGCAGGCTGCCACAGGTGCAGAGACGACACTAGAGTGGAGGGATGATGGAAGAGTCCTTCTGATGGAAAAAAAGGGATGCTGCTTATGATAAGACAGTCTCCTACAGTAAAACCTTGCCTGCTTTTTAAATGGGACTAATGCTTTGGGGCAGCTCAATCTAAAACACTGTGAAGGTTGGGGAGTAAGTTTTTAGAGGATGGGCAGTAGCAGTCTGTGTGGAATCAGGATGCTGTGGTGCTTCTGACACCGATGCTCTAGCCAGAAGAGGGGTCAGGAGATGTGCCTAGTGAGTTTGCTTCCTTTCCTGTTAGGGTGGTGAGGCACTGGAATGGGTTGCCCAGGGAGGTTGTGAATGCTCCATCCCTGGCAGTGTTCAAGACCAGGTTGGACGAGGCCTTGGGTGATATGGTTTAGTGTGAGGTGTCCCTGCCCATGGCAGAGGGATTGGAACTTAATGATCTTAAGGCCCTTTCCAACCCTAACTGTTCTATGATTCTATGATTCTATTTCCCTCATTTTGCTTCGCAGAAGACTGAGAGAGTTGGAGTTGCTCATCCTGGAGAAGGGAAGGCTCTGGGGAGACCTTATTGCAGCCTTTCAGCTCTTAAAAGGGGCTTATAAGAAAAATGAGGAGAGACTTCTTAGCAGGGGCTGTTGTGACAGGACGAGGGGTGATGGTTTGAAACTAAAAGAGGGAGATTCAGGCTGGATGTGAGGAAGGAATTCTGTACAATGAGGGTGGTAAAACACTGGCACAGGTTGCCCAGAGAGGCAGTGGATGAACCATCCCTGGAGACATCCCAGGCCAGGCTGGATGTGGTTCTGGGCAACCTGATCTGGTTGAAGATGTCCCTGCTCATTGGAGGGGATTGGACTGGATGAGCTTTGAAGGTCCCTTCCAACCCAAACCCTTCTGTGATTCATGACTCTTTGATTCCATGGTTATATGCAGCACATATGCTTGTGCAGGCCAGCAGAGGAGGTGAGGCGGTGGCAGTGCCAAGCTTCTGTCCCCCTCCATGTGGCAGGCTCAGCGCTGCCTACCCACACCAACAGGATTTTCTCTGATAGCTGTACAGTGTGTGGCTCATTGCTTCTCCTTTAAGCAGCAGTGTGTCATTACAGCTGGTAGGAAAAAGCCCTCAGAACAGGAGCTGAGAAATGAGGTCCCAGGGTAGGATGAGAGGGAATGGCCAGTGCTATGGGGTGCACCACACACTTAAGGCAAACCCTGACATCTCATGACTAGTTTGAATAACAGCCTCATCATGTATCAGAGTGAAGGAATGACGTGTTGCTGTGTATGTCATTCCTGTTCGTCCAGTACCTGTTTCTCCTGCATAGGGGGATAGATCACCATGCACTCACCATGATAATGCACCAAATTACTTTATAACTTCTTCCTACCTTTTCACATGTCCAGTTCTTGCAATCTCTTCTTTTAAAGCGAGACAAAGTCACACCTTAACTATACTTAACCACTCTTAAACAGTTGGACTTGGTGATCTTAAAGGTCTTTTCCAACCTAGTTCATTCTGTTCACATTCTGATACTGAAATCCTTAGCTCAGGGTAAATTTCCTCTGATCCCAGTGCAACTCTCATTTGGGGGATTGAGGGTTAATTCCTTAACATAATAAACACTTGCTGTAGTGGGTAGATGCGGCAGAGCCCAGTGCTGTGCTGGGAAGCCTTTGGTTCAAGGTGGTGGTAGCACAGCCCTGCCCAGCCACACTGAAGCTGAGGCCACATCCAGTGTGGCTGGAGCCGAACAGGAGATCCACGGTCTTCTGCCTGCCCTGCACTGGGGCATGTCTCACCCACCGGGCTGGTTAGCTTATAGGTGTGGGCATCCCCTCAACGCAAATCCCATTCCCTTAAGAATGCCTCTTGTTTCTAAAGGAAAATGTATAAATGACAACATAAAGAGCAAGCCAGAAAGTGGTAATTTATGTCCCGTGCACATGTGCAGCGTCACTGATAATGTTGCCTGGTAACAGAGGAAGGGATGGCAGAGCCCTGCCAGGAGCCAGCCGCAGCCTGTGAGTCCCCTTCAAGGCTGAGGCTTTGCCCAGGGGCAAGAGAGAGCCCTACAGACAGCCCTCTCCTCCTCAGAGACCCCCATATGCAGACATACATGCATACATACGTGCATCCACACATTGCTTTTGGGGCTGCAAAATGCCATCCTGAATAAATAAAGACAAGCGCTCCCTTTTCATCTTGTAGCAGACACTTGTGTTTTGCTGTAAGGTGCCTACAAAGGGCTTTGACTAGCAGTATGTTCCAGTGAGGAAAATTTTCACTTCCTAGTCCTTTGATCATGATGGCATGGGGAGGAGGAAGCAGACTGTCTTCATTTCTGTAACTGGGTAGGGTGCCCAGCTTGACAAGAAAAACAGTTCTTACCTTACCAATTTGCTTTCCATGACCTAAAGAGCATTAGAACAATTCATGCATTTGTAAGTGCAGTAAGAAGAGGCTTGAAAAGAAATGGCAAATTCCTCAGGAATCAGCATTCTTTTTCTCCCTTTAGCATATTCCATTGGATGAAATCTGTTTTCCTAGGTTTTCTTTAGTGTGTTTTCCATAGTTAAAAGGCTGGTGTCATTTTGGACTCCTCCGGCAGTGCATAAAACTGTTAACTAAAACTGGTATTCGGTCCATAAGCAGAAATACTTTATTACTGCACAAACTATCAAGGCCACAAGTATATACACTCCTAAATGCACACTCCTGGCAGGCCCCAGCAAAGATCTTGGGTTCAGCTACTCTGAGTCCCACCTAGTGCTGAGAACTGCATCAAAAGGAGCGTGACCAGCAGGTCGAAGGAAGTGATCCTGCCCCTTTACTCTGCTCTTGTGAGACCTCACCTGGAGCATTGTGTGCAGTTCTGGTGTCCTCAATATAAAAAGGACGTGGAGCTGTTGGAACAAGTCCAGAGAAGGGCCACGAGGATGATCAGGGGACTGGAGCACCTCCTGTATGAAGACAGGCTGAGAAAGTTGGGGCTGTTCAGCCTGGAGAAGAGAAGCTGTGTGGAGACCTCAGAGCACCTTCCAGTATCTGAAGGGGGCCTATAGGGATGCTGGGGAGGGACTCTTCATTAGGGACTGTAGCGATAGGACAAGGGGTAATGGGTTAAAACTTAAACAGGGGAAGTTTAGATTGGATATAAGGAGGAAATTCTTTCCTGTTAGGGTGCTGAGGCACTGGAATGGGTAGCCCAGGGAGGTTGTGAATGCTCCCTGGCAGTGCTCAAGACCAGGTTGGACGAGGCCTTGGGTGATATGGTTTAGTGTGAGGTGTCCCTGCCCATGGCAGGGGTGTTGGACCTTGATGATCTTAAGGTCCTTTCCAACCCTAACTATTCTATGATTCTGTGATTCTGTAGCTGGAAGCCCAGGGTAGAGTCCACCTCCAAACAACGCACATTGTGATGTGAAAAGTGCGCTCAGAAACAAAGGTTCCATCTTGCAAGGACAGAACTAATTGTATTGGGTGTTTTAGTGCTGAGGCCTCCCAGAGGTCAGAACAGTCTTTGCCTGCGCTTGAGTGGGACCACAAAGGATGTGCATAAGACACTATGTTATGCATTCAGCTAAATTCTTCCATGCTAGAGGTGCAGCAGAAAGTGCTGGTGGCCAGCACGAGCTTGTGGAAGTCATCTACATATGTATCTGCATAAAGTGATTTTTGCAATTCATTCAAGAAACTGTTTGTTTCTCTCAGTAATTCCTAAGTGCTGTATTAAAATGTTGATGGCACTGGCTGCAAAGGAAATAAAAGGATTTTTTTAGTGATGAAAAGCCTGTAAGTAATTAGTAGCTCATGCTTAGGAACCCATCCACCTGCAGCAAAGCCCCAAGACATTTTTAGCATCTACCTCTAGCTATTTCTTAGAGCATAGCAGATTAGAGTTAAGAAAACCTGTTAAACAATTGAATGCCAGCTTTTACAGTAACTGTAATCTAATGAAAGATTAACCCCTCAGAGCAGATCTATAGATGTTGCCAGTAGAGAGCTTTTTGACTGAGCTGTTAGATGTGTCCCTTTCATCACAGGCTAATGACTAGATAAAGAAAACAAGCTTATAAAAGAGTTTCAGAAGGCTTTTTTTATGGTTAAAAGAATTAATTGCCTCCAATCAAAAGTGGAAATATGAGGATACAAGGGAGATCTATTATGTGAAGGGAATCATAAAGACTGTTAGGAGAATTAAAAAGTTACACCACATACAATGCGGTACCTCTCACCACAATCCTATGAAGAGGAGAAATACCAGCTTTGGTTTTAAAGTCCAGCAACTCTAATTGAGGACAATAAAGAACACGAATGTCATCTTTTAAAGGCACTTTTATGGACTGCATTATTCAGAGGCCGAGTGCTCAATCCACTGAAAACCATTTTATGTTTACAATCCTGACCCATACAACTCTGCAGGAAGGATACGCAGCCCCGATTATCTTTAGCTGTGGTACACAGGATTGATGGATTTTGTGTTTGCTTGTGATTATCACAGGAGCTAAAAACAGTATTTCTGAGCAAGAGAGCTAGTGAAATATTACCTAGTGTATTGAGTAGCCAGGAGATTGGAGGCAAGGTTAGATACCCTGAAAGGTGCTTTTCTGCAACTCTGAAGCCATGAAGTTGAACAGCAGCCAATGCCTTTCAAAGGCTGTGCAGTAATGAACTGTAGAAAGAGGGATAGTTCAGTGAGATACTGCTTTATAAACAGTAGGAGAGAGTTTCTGGCTTGCAGACAAACTCCTTCCAGCATCGTGATGAAGCACGTGTCGTCTTCCAGCTGGGATGCTGCCCATTAGCATAAATCCAGACCACATCGCATTGGGGCTTCCACAGGAGCCTTTTGCGCTAATGACATGAGCAAATACAAATTCAGATAGCACCTTTTAACCTTATATGGCTTCTTTGTGTGCTTTATAATCACTAAACACAACTGTAATTACAATAACAACATGTCTGAAGAGGGAGTAAAATTAGGATGTGGAAATACAGTGCACCGCCACAAACCCGTGTCAGGCCAATCATCTGATCTTAGTGGGAGCCTCAAGCCGTGGCAGTCGGGTTGCTGTTAATATAGCTCCATGACTGCTTACACCGAGGAAGAAAACATAACCAGCAAAGCCTATTTATTGTCCCCTTCTCTGTTTGCTGTGGTCCTGCTATAGTGTTTTTGCCAAAGAGCTGCTGTAAGGAAAGGATTCAGGGGAGGTTGTTACGAATGGTGTCCTCTCCTGTTCTCAATGTAGAACATACCTGGTTTTGTGGGGTTTCTCTCTGAGCCTGCTCACTTTGAATGTTTCCTGATGACAATCTAGCAGATTAAATTCCAACCATCAGAAGTTTTGTTTAATGCTGTATTATGAAGCAGATTGAGCCATGGCAGCCGTAGGGAGTGACAGAGGAAAATAGGTAAGCACAGCAGGATGGATTTAGGTACCATCTGGCTTCAGGAGTTCTTTATTACCTGGCTTTTCTCATTTTCTCCAAATTACTTCTTCCAGGAAGGGATTACTTCCCTGGAAATCAGCTCACTTTGTAAGGTGCTAGAATACGTACTAACGTACTTGATGTGTTCACAGCTGATGATTTCTGTCTAAGAACTCACAGTTTGAATGGGGGTGGGGGAGAAAACTTATGGAAAAGTTTTTCTTTCACATAAAACAAAAAAAAAAATCTGTAATTTTGAACGCTTTGTTAGATCTGAGCTCTTTGAACCACATTTTTCCATCATTGTTCATCAAATCATTAGTTCCTACAAACTGAATCTGCTCCAGAAAAGGGAACAGTCAGCAAATAAAAGTAAAGAAGTTTCCTGGAGGGGATTTCATCCTGGGCATTAAAAAGGGAGTAAACTTGATAATGCCATATTTAGAAGCACATAGACCCCGTTTGCCTCTATTTTACCCATGGTTGGTCCAGCACGTTTTGATTAGCCAGGGGTCTCAGATAATCCTTTAAAAGTCCGGCGGGTTTCATTAGTCTTCAGGAGCCTATTGGGCCCAACTTGTTGGTTTGCAAAGCACCAAAATCAGATCTTCAGGAGACCTCCAGTGTGGTTTTGTTTCATGGGAGCTAAAATCCTCACTGATGGCTAAGGTATGGCTTCGTCCGAGTGGAGTATTTGAACCAGTTCTTCCTGAATGCTGTTATCTGCAGAACCACTTAATCTGGAATATAAAACCTGAGGGTGACCTTCTGCACAGCTATGAATGTCATTTACCTTACACCTGCAGTCTCAAGTGCCCATGATTTTATGGCAAAACACAGGGAAAACGGCTCATAAGGATCTCGGGTACCCAAATCTTTGTGTTCACTCGTATATCAGTACGTCTCCGTGTTCCGTGTCCCCCTGCCACATCTAGCATAATAACAAGAAGATGCAGTCCCAGAAACTGACAAAAATGCACGCCTCCAAGCTGCCAAAGGAAGTAAATTTGTCAGCGAAGCAGTGAAAGCATCATCAGGCTGAATCTCATGAATTTCCTAAGGCAGAGAATTCCACCAAACTGGGGCCAGGCACATTCCAGATGGCACAGATGGTTTAGCAAGTGACAGATTGGAAACAGAACCCAAATTATGAGCAAGTACATAAACAGAAATCAGAACTTCTGCAATAGGTAGGAGTCAAAGTCTGAAGGGTCTTCAGAAACAATAACAACACGTTAATTTTAAGCCTCCAAAGGTAGCCAAGTGCAATGCCTGACTAAAGATGGAAGATGACAGGTTGTGAGAAGAGTGCCCCACTTGTCAGGAGCTGCCAAGTTTGGAGAAGATTCTCAACAGAACAGAGAGGCAGGAAATGGCCCCCCAAATGCAGCTATAATCCAACCTGGGAACTGCAGTTCAACAGGTCAAGGTTTCCTTAACAGGCTCATTGCAAAAGCTGGATGGGCGAAAAACTACATTGTTACGTCTTTTCTTTTAATCAAGATGTAATTTTGGCTGACTTGTCTGAGAGCCAAGTGGTAGATGGATGAAAATATGCAAATCATAAAACCAGTAAGCACTCATGGCCATGTGAAGAAAATGTGTGAAAGCAATAGGAGCAATGCAAGAAGAGTCGGAAGTAAGAATATTGCACTATCAATAGGGGAGGGAAGTAAATCACAGCAAAGCTAACCCTCAGAAACAGCATATGGGGAAAATGAGAGGGATCTTAGCTCCGAGTTAAACAAAGACTGATTATTTTATACTCCAGTAATACAACTCACCATATGTGCACTCTTTAAATTGAAGACAGCAGAAAATGTTAATTAATAGAATAATAATGCTAATTGCATTCTAGGGGCAGCATAAGAATGTATGAGTGTGAAAGTACTAATTATAGTTTTGTGTGTATATGTATGTATGTGCAGAAATGTATTTATACACACAGACAGATAATACCTATGCATAAAATCTTCCAGCTGCCTCTCCTACCCTCTTTAAGCCATTGGTAATGAAGCCTCCAAACAGCCATCCTCTTCGTGACAACACCGTCATCCATTACTGATGAATCCCTGGATATTAAACATAGGGTATGGTCCTTATTGATGTGTGTGAATGGGTTTTGTGATGCAGGAGGTGATTTCTGTAGAGGCAGAGTGATGGGGAACATGCCCTGGAACTGGCATGCTCTCTCTAACACCTCCTAGACTTTCTGTGGCATTATGGACAAGGAGTATTTTGCTGGGAAAAGGTAATAACAGTAAAAGCAGTGGTGGTTTGCCCTTTCAGCCATGATAAGCTCTTCTCTGTGGTCTTTTTCCAGAGAGGCTGTGGACATACTCTCTCTTCCTGCTCTTTTTTATGGAGCTGAGTATGTTCCACCTCCTAAAAGCCACCAACAGCTGCATAACATGAAGAGGCTAGAGTGCTTCAGGAATTACACATCCATTCCCTTTCAGTTTTAGGGCTGCAGAGCATCATGTAATCTGATGGGGTTTGTTTATGCTTTTGCCTGGCCAAGTGCACTGAATGCGCATCCCTGGGAGCCAGTTCAAGCTCTGGATTTTTGCTGGGAGACTGTCTTACTGCAGTGATTGCTCCATAGTACTTCAATGCAGAGCTGTATCATAGCTCTCTGTCACTCAATGTCAGAAACCCATGTTTTCAAACAGAGTATGTGTGACCTATGAACAGACCATAAAATGTCTATTTGAGAAAATTAAAGGGGGGGGGAATAAGTCTGTTCAAGCTGAGTGTTTTTGCCTGCTGACCAGGCACGTCACCTCCTTTTTCATCCTTTAATCTGCCCTATCTGTAACACCATCTCTGTACCGCCTCCCTGGTTTCTTATTTCCCTGTCAGTCTCTGCCCTACTCTTTGCCCCACTGCCTTTCTGAATCTCTTTGATATTCAGATTGACTCAAATATGCTCTCAGATCAAGCAGTGGGGGAAAAAAGGCAGTCATTTAAGTCACAGAGGCCCATACGCACTATAAATCCTAGACAGGCACTAGAGGTTTCTGCCTCCCCTTCCAAGCATCATTGGAATGTTTTCAGGGTCCGATGCCTCCTGCCTCCTCTGTTCTTCCTGAACAAGGGAGGAAAATCCCTAATGGGGAACACAGAGACCCCAAAGCCTCCTGTCTCCTGTGATGTGCAGCAGACGTGGGTTGCACAGGAAGGAGGGGAGGGAGCGCTGCAGGGGGAGATGTGTGCTCTGCTCCTTGGGTGTAGGTAGGCAGCGAGGCTGTAGCTTAATGAATCAGCTCGATCTGAAGAGGGGATCATGCAATGCCCCTAATTGGTTTCTTCTGAGCAACTGTAGGGCCTAGATCAGCGCCTGGGAGGCAAAGGAAAGAGTTGCTCAAAGGGAAGACAAGGCACTGGCTGTGGTCACTAGAGAAGCAGGCATCACTGTGTCCTCTGTTTAGAAAACAGCGTTTAAAACCTTTGTGTGCCACCATCTGTGGAGGTGGCAGTGTTCTTTCACTAGAGGGCTGGGCAAGATCCACCAGGAAATGTTCCCAGTGGCTGGGAAATTCCCTGTGTAATTCCATGGATGACCATACCTTGCTCCTGCTGTTGACTTCAAAGGAACCAAAGAGACTTAACTGCGTTTCTGTGCGTACAGAAGGGTGGTTTTGCCGGCGCTGGCTTTGTCAGAAACCAAAGGGGGTCTTCACACCAGGAGCAGATTATCTGGCTTTATTTCCTCTGTTATGACTTAATTTTTTAAGTGATTTTGTTCTTTCCCTTTCCCAATTCCCCTTCAGATCCTTGATCCTGATGAGTACTTTCTCTCTGACCTCACAGTCTGTTGCCATGGAAATTCAGCTTTGGAACTTCGCTGATGGATTAGGAAGAAGACAAAAGATAGACTGGGTAGGAAATGAACCTTCATTCGTGAAAGGGGCAAGACTTAGGTCGTGGCTGTACTGCTACCGAGCCTGGAAATGAAGTCCTGACTCTGGATTTGCTGTGCCATGCCTGGGATTAGGCTGTGGCCCAGCTTGCGTATGACAGCACTGGGAAAGGGTACAACCGGCAGCCCAGTGCTGGAAAAGGGTGTTCAGTCTGCACCTTTGGTCACATTTTGGTGTCTGGCAGATGAGTGCCAGAGCTTCATCAGTGCACAGGCCTCTGCTGGGAGCCAGGGCTGCAGGGGTTTGTGTGGCTGTAAATCCAACCCTGGAAATATATGCCAAAGCACACAAGGCTCCCTGAAATACTTGCGTTTCAGTCACAGGTCTTCAAGAAATCCTACAGTGAAGGGCTCTCTATTAGCAAGGCAGATGTCCATTGAATATTTTGGCTTATTGAGCCTAACATTTGCTGTAGAAAATTGGCCTGCTCACCCCTAAGGGATTGCACGATGGCTTTCCAACTCCCTTCACACAGCACATGCTGCCGAGGGAGAATGGGTCTGGCCAGGCACAGAGACATGCAGCACTTAGCTGAGCAGCTCCTGAGATCCCTGCAGCATCCAGGATGCTGGTTGACATTTAGGGAGAATCTTGAGTGCTTGCAGCATGTGCCCAGAGCACTGTATTGATGTCACTTCGCTGGGCGAGGGCCAAGCATCCAAAGGGCAGTGAGCTGGTTAACATGATAATCACGTCGCATCCCGCTCTCTCCACATGACAGAGCTTTCCATTCCTGCTTGTGACGCTGCCACATTTTTCTCTGAGGGCAAATGTGACTTAAGCAAAGTGGCAGAAAGGAAAGAGACGAGTCAGCCTTCATCAGGGGAAAACCAGCAATCTGTGGTGAGAAACAGTCATACTGGTGATGATAAACATCAGGAGCAACTGCCACCACTGTGGGATCTGTTCTGCTGTGTCTGCTAAAACTCTGAGGGCTGAGAACCCCTATAAGCAATAAGCTGGAAAATTAATAACCCGATGAGGAGGCCATGAGGATGCTCAGGGGCTGGAGCACGTCCTGTATGGAGACAGACTGAGAACATTGGGGCTGCTCAGCCTGGAGAAGAGAAGCTGTGTGGAGACCTCAGAGCAGCTTCCAGTGTCTGAAGGGGGCTACAAGGATGCTGGAGAGGGACTCTTCATCAGGGGCTGTAGCGATAGGACAAGGGGCGATGGGTTCAAACTGAAACAGGGGAACTTCAGGTTAATCTAAGGCAGAAGTTCTTCCCTGTGAGGGTGCTGAGGCACTGGCACAGGGTGCCCAGAGAAGCTGTGGCTGCCCCATCCCTGGCAGTGTTCAAGGCCAGGTTGGACACAGGGACTTGGAACAACCTGGTCTGGTGTGAGGTGTCTGGGTCCATGGCAGGGGGTTGGAACTGGATGATCTTAAGATCCTCTCCAACACAGACCAGTCTGTGATTCTGTGTTACCCTAAGAATTTGCCAGTACTGTCAGCCATGAAATGGCCTTCACTTTCCTCCTGCCTGGCGTTTTCCTTCCCAAATATAACCTTATCATGTAGGTGTCACGAAGGTCCTTTTCCTCTGTGTTTCCTGCAGGTGTGGAGAGACCTCCTTCAGGAGTCTCCAGCCATACTGGCTTCAGCTGGGTTTGTGCAGGCTGAATTTGGTGGTGTTGCTTTGAGCTTGGGAAAAGGGCTCTCAAATGTTCTGTGCCAGTACTGGGCTCATGAAACCTTGCTCCTGGCTGCTGCTTCTGATTTGTTTGTTACAGCTTGGCCTAATAAACAAGGCAAGAGGAGCATAGGGAAGGAAGAGGGCCACGATGCACTCACCCCACCTGATTTCTTCTTTGTCAAACAGATTACATTAGAATCACAGACTCACAGACTGGTTTGGGTTGGAAAGGACCTTAAGATCATCCAGTTCCAACCCCCTGCCATGGGCAGGGGTGCTTCACACTAGACCATGTCATCCAAGGCTCTGTCCGACCTGGCCTTGAACACTGCCAGGGATTTACCAGTTCTTTGGGCAATTAACCAAGAATTCCTTGCGTTTGAGTCAGGTGGTGTAGTAACATTGCTCGTGCAATACATTGCTCAGGCCATGCATTTCCCATCATCAGTCTGAAATGGAAAACTGATGGGTGTGGTATTTGACTGGCAAAGCTGCAATGTCACCAGCTGAACCAGAAGCACTTTCAGCTGGGTGGCAAAGTCCTTTCTTAATGTAGCTATACAATACCTCAAAAATATTTGTAATGGATGTATCTCCAGTTGGATCTAAATCCTCCAGCAAACTCTAGACAACTGTGTTGTGTAAAATGCTTTCTTTATACCTTACATCAGCTCCCTTTCAAACCAGATGCTACTTAAAGTTTATGGCATACTACATTACAGTCATTTACCATCATACATATTGTGTTCTTCTGTGGCATTAAATGTTAAAGGACACCTTTCTGCCCTATTTGAAAGGAGGGGGAGAGTAGAAAACCCATGTATTAGCAAAATTGCTGTCATTTATTTCATCACATCAAGGCAAGTACGGTTGAACTAACCAATCCATTACAAGAGAGGTAATACATCATTTATTATTTGCTGCTTGCTATGGCAAGCCATTGGGTCTGCACATACAGACTTGTGGATTTGATATGTGGAAAGCTATAATGAATGTGTAGTTGTGATGAGCAAAATTAATGCTGATATTTATTGCTCTACAGTGACTGCTATGGATCAACTGTTTCCCCCTCCCTGCCTATTTGCCCCACTCTGTACATGCAGGGAAGTGTTCCATCTATTCCATTTCCATCCCAGCTATCCCCCCGTGCAAGCCAGTCAGCTGGGGCTCCTGCCCCTTAGCAGAACAGAAACCTGAGGGAGGTTGGTTTGCCAGGCTCCCTCATGGCTTTAGCTGTTGTTGTGCCTCTGCATGAGGGCAGCTGTACAAAGATGCTGGCTGTGTGCTTCTCTCCCCACCAAAGATCTTCGTCAAATCTATTGGATCAACTGGAGGATGTCTGGCTGTGCAAAGCAACAGGGAAATTTGGCACCAAATGTTTTGAACTATTTTAACAACATATCTTATACTGGTGGATATATATTACCCTATTTATTTCTGTATCTACATACATACAAAGGAGTGTATGTGGTAGATAGGTAGATATTACTATATCCTTAAAAAGCCAGCTGGTTGAAGCATCTTGTAATAAGTCCTTTCATTTAAGCCCCTTCCCCATTCATTGCAGGGTCAGAGTGGGGCATAAGTGGGCTGGATCACCTGTGTCCTGTCCCACTTTGGGCAAGAGGAGTCCAGGACACCATGGGGACGCATCAGGCTCCATCCCTATGCTCCCAGGAGTTGCAGACAGCCCTTCTGCAGCTTCACAGGAAGGTTCCTTTGTCAGCTCCTGAAAAGGCAGGGGCAGACAGGGCAGCACATCGGATGTCAGGGCTTGGGTGGCTTTCCTTGTGTTCCCTGACGTTCCTTTGCATGCAGGCTCTAAGGTTCCTTTTGAAGAAAACCAGAAATGTCCACGATGTCCAAGCCTAGCTCTTCACAGTCACTTGTCTATCCATACAGCAGGGCATGCTTGAGGTTTGGTGTTCATAGCTTCTGGACTCACTAACTACCTATTCAGGAAGTCATCCATAAACCAAATTCACACTGAGTGATGCACCGCAGTCCCTGTGGTGCGGACATCATTCCTGTACTCCTAGTGCTGCCGTCTGGACAGCAAGAGCACGCTCCAGAATTGCTGAGGCCTGGCCAGAACATACAACTATTCCAAATGCACGTTCGAGGCATTTGAGCCCATACTAAGTCACCTGCCCATTGGAAAGGCAGGGAGAAACACAGGGTCGCCTGCCCACTAAGAATCACTTGTTTCATATGCAGTACAAGAAAATCCAGTGTAGTCTCTGCTGGGATCTATCCTACAGTATCCTACCAGCGACTGCTGGTCGATTCTCCTCCCTAAAATCTATCTGATCTTCTTTTCCACTTTAAAAATGCCTTTTTTTTTTTAGTTATATAAAAAAAAAGGTACTTCCTCATCCCTTGTCCCCCATGTCCCTGGGCAAGATTGTATCTGCTTTTCTTCTTTAATTCTCGCTACTATTGCATTATATCATCATGTTTAGGGTTCAGAATGTTTTTCCTGATTAAATTCCCCTCTTTTCCTGACTGCTGATTTGCAGATGCTTTCTAAGTACTATTATTCTGTTATTTTCAAACAAGAATGCTGTATGGACACTGGAAGCCTGAGTGGTAAACCTGTGATTAACCCATCTCTCCGCCTCTCGGCATTCCCACACCAGCCACAGTAGCTAAATGGGAGTTGGGGGTCAAAGCCCCATAAATACGCACACCCTGCAAGCCATTTCTACAGAGGAACAGCTTCACTGTCACACTTCATTTCTCAAAACAGCCAAAAGATAATGGGTCCAGATCTGCCCTCAGCTCTGATTCCGTAACCCCCGTGACTTCAGTGCATCACAGGTCCCTCGTGGAAAGGCAGATCCTGCTCTCCCTTGCATCTTGGTATGTCCTGATCGTTGTCAGAGCATCAGGGGGAGACTGAACCTGATTGGGAATCCTGATGGCGCAGGAGGACCCTGCAAGCTTTTTTTCTTAGAAGCATGAAGTGGCAGCCAGATCCTTGAGAAACTCCTGTCTTCTGCCCACAGCTCTTGCCCTTGATCATCACCATAATGCTGGTGAACTACATACGAGCGTTTCTGTCTCAGTATTTCTATTCTTGCCAAGAGAACTTGATCAGGAGCAAAACAAGTTGTTCATGGCTCACTAGAGCAGTGAGCGGTTGGAGCTTTTGACAGTGTGACAACTGAGTAATAGCATGTTTTCACGTGGTAGCCCCGTGTGATGTCCTCCCTGTCTGCCTGCTGTACTTGATGCCCTGTCCCAGGGAATGACATGTGAAACAGGGTACTTAAGTACTGTTCCATAAGCACTGCCTTTGGCTAAAGAAGTGCATGCACTTAGGCTGGTCAGAAGGTTTTCAAGTGCACATGATCTTTAGCAGTAAAGAGCTGACTAAATCACTAAACCAGCTTTTCTTGTCAGTCTGTGCATCTTACATGCAACAAAGAAAGCTTGTTTTTAAGCACCAAACTCATTCTCCTTCAGCCCTCCATTATGAGCAGTTGGAGTTGGGGCTTTTGCTTCCAGCGGCTCCAAGTTTTAACTGTCTATTTTGCTCTTATTAAAGCTGCAGAAGACAAACACGGGTGCAAGTGTTCATCAGAGAACGAATGGGCAACTATAGTGTCCCTGCACTAACTAAAGCAGTGAGGGCCCCTCATCCGATTGACATGTTTCAATGTGAAAGCCATAGATGTATTGGATGATGATAAAACCTTTGTGAGCAGCAGTGTGGGTCTGCTCATGCAGTTCCAGCTGCAGTCTGGGCTGCAAGGCTGGCCTTGAAATATGGGGCTGCCAAAGCAGGCGGTGAGTAAGGATCTGGATGAAGCCGTGCTGATGTTCCCAGTAGTCACCATGGCAGGGTTCTTGTCTGCCAGACATAAGAAACAGATTAAAATCACCTTAAACAGCCTATGATTACTTAATGCTAAGAGCAAAAACATCTCTTGTAGGAAAGAAGAGAGCCACAGGCCCACTCAGGAGCATGTAGGCTCTTAGAAAGCTGATTTATGATGCAGGCTAATCAGTCCTGTGGAAACAAATCACTGTTACGGCTTCGGGCTGATTTTACCCCCATTTTCCACTTGTTCCTAATGTTCTTGAGCAGGTTCCTCAGGTACTTGGTCTCACCCTAAAGGTGACTATTTTGAGAGCCCTCAGCAAAAATCAGACTGGCTGTTTTTAATGAGATGTGGGTATGAAAAGAAACCAGCTATTCCTATTTGTTCTGGCTGCAGCTTCTCTGCCCTCCTAACTCAGAAACAGCTGATGCTAGGAAATCTGAACTTGTCTTGTTCTATAGAGCTCAGTGATGAAGGAGGAGACAGAAGGAAACCAATTCAGTATTGCTGGAGTTGGGAGCAATTCAAGTCAAAGGCCAAATATGGGGTTGAAATACAGCAGTGCAGCCCCACTGAAACACCAGTCCGAGGGCAGGACTGATCTTGGTGTTTTGTACGTACTCATGGAGAGGTTTGTTTCCCCATCAGTGTTAAACAGGGTGGATGTCAGGTTTGTTCTGCACAAAATGCCCAGTTCCAGCTCTGATGCACAGCCATGGGCTGAAGTATCAATAATGGTCATTCAGCATGGAGTAAATACCTTGGCTGTGTCACCGGGGGGGTTGTGCCATGATCTGAGATAGGATTTGGCCACGTATCACAATTAACCTTTGCAGATAACATCATTCTGGACATGCTTCTTGTATCCAGTGTTGCTTGGTAGGAAAATATGCATACTCTGCCATTTTCCATTCCTATTTTTCTGTTCTCCTTTTTCTTTCCTCTGCCTTTCTCTCTGAGGGCACCTCCTTGCCCTTCCTGCTTCCTTTCCATCCTTAAAGCGATGCTCTAGGCCTGATGTCTGCAGGGGTTTCTGTAATGTCTTCCTCATTCTAGAGAGTGATAGTTAAAGAGTTAATGCTGCCATTTAAGTGTCAGTTTGGGGCTTTGACTTGATACGTTGGTGACAGGAGAGACAAACTTCCATTTCTTAGAAACCCAGAACACAAGCAGAGATTGCATCTCATCGGGATATTGTGGGATCGGACACATAAATCCATTGAGAGGGTTTGAACCAGCCTTTGACTTGGGCTTTTCATTGGGTGAACTTTGTGGCTTCAGGCAAGCTGAGCTTTTGCTTGAAATTCCACATGAATTCCACTTAAAATTCCACCAAATCTGCCTCTTCATCCTCAAATAAGCTGCTTGTCGCAGGAAAAATCACTGTCAGCTGTAAATGGTTAAGGGGAACAAACATGTTAAACCCCCTTAAAACCACAGTGTATTTACAGGAAGTGAATCTTTCCAGCCCCTGCTTGTTATTGTATCGCCATGTGCTGCATCAGGCAAACTGCAGATGAACAGCAGGTAGGAAATGGAGTCTTCCTACTCCTGAACCATCACAAGAAGCCTCCCCAAATGGCCCAGCCATCCCCTGACATCTCTTGATGTATTCTCTGCTTGGTCCAGCAGCCATGTGCCTCAGAAAGGCCCTCCAGGTCTAGATAGAGTCAGAGCACTCAATCCTTACACCTGGGCTGAGCTTCAGCCGTCGTGACACACATTTAGAGTTAAGCAAATGAGATTGTGGCTTCGCTTTGCATAAGCAGGCATCCTTTAAAATGGGTTTATCTTCATAAGCTGTATGCTGTGCATACATGATAGGGGATTTTGACATATGTCAAGGTGATTCCTCCATACGAGACGTTTTTGCCCAGGGTCTGTAAGAGAGATTGCCAAGGGGCCTCACAACTTCCAACAAATTAAAGTCCCTGATGCATTTAGTGGCAGAGGATCTACACTATAAAAGATTGCATTTTTTTTCTAATATGTTTATTGATAAAAAGAACAAATAATCAATATGAAATATATCTTATTCATGATATATATGATATGATTTCTAATACCAGCGTTAGAAATGATACTGCTACGCCAAGCCTTATTCCCCCACCACTGCTGCTACAGCGTGCTTGTGCCTGTGGGGACACAGAAGGGGTGCCTTGTGAGTCCAGAGGTTGCATCTTTGGACAAGAAGACTCAGCATAATCATACACACATCACAGAACGACATGTAAATGTTCATCACTAGCATCCGCTAGGAGTGGATTTGCATAACTGCCATCAGCAACTCTTACTCCATGGAGGGTGTGTTTGAGCATATTCATGCCTGTGAGTGAATGGAGAATGTACCATTTTGTCCTAAAAACATTATTCCTCATCTCCCTTCTCCTTCTGTCTACCCTTTCCTCCTCCCCCTTGCAACCAGTGTGTTTGTTTAAGGTTACTACCTAACCAGCACTGTCTCAGGAGGGAGGTGTAAGGAGACACATGCCCTGACACAAGCCTGTTAATGAACTGGTGCCTCTATGATGAGGCTGGAGCTTTGGAGAACTTCTCTGCACTGCTGGCTGTGAGCGTGGTGTGGAAACATCACGAAAGGATAAAGCACACTTGGCCTTGCAGCTTTGCAGGTACGGAGCCAGCCAGCTGTAGGGTTTGGGTTTCAGTAGGGCCAGGCGACTCTGGTCCCTTGCTCTGAAGTGCTGCAAGATGGTCAAGTGTATGTGTTACCTGTGCCAGGAACTGAAAACGAAGGGCTAGGTGGTACCTGCTCACACCACAAGTCCTGCTGCCTGCTTGCTTCCTTGCTTCCTTTCTTCATGCCTGCCTCCCTCTGTCCCACTGGTTCTTTACCTCCACCTCTTGTGGAAAAGTTAACCCTCTCTAGAGTTAAAAAGGCTGGAATCACGCAGGACAAGTTTTAGCCTCTTGTAGAAAAAGAGCTGAATCTTTACTAAAACTTAAAGGATTTTAAAGAAAAAATGTTTGCAGCAACCTGCTGGTTTCATCCATGATTTTTCTCCCAGGCCCCCATATGGGCTTTATGGCAGCAAGTAAGAAAACCCTGGTGCTATGTGCATCTGATGTTCCTGGCTCCAGAGCTTGTGATGCCCTCTCTTTCTCACTAGGTCGTTGTGGTTCTGAAGCCACAAAGAGAGCAAGATTCAAAAGGCTTCCCTTTCAAGCAGCAGTGAAGCAGAGCACCTCTCTGCAAAGTGACTCAGCCTGCCCTCGGGCACTTCTCTTTTCCAGAAACCAAGAGGCAGAGCTTTCCAGCTGCACCCTTTCCTCTTCATCCTCATCCCTGTCCTTGCGTCCCCTCATCCTCATCCGTCGCATCAGGGTCTGTGATAGGCAAGGTAAGTCAGTGCTATGCAGACAGTCCTCCTGTGTCAGAAGGGTCTTGTTGAGGGAGGTCGTGCTCTCTCTGTGCCTCCAGAACCACTTTAGAGGTGACTGGGCAGTAAAGAATCCGTGGAGATCTGCTCAGATCAAAGCTTGGTGTCGTTGTTTTGCTTTCCAGCAGTTCTGCATAATGTTTCACTTTAAAAACTAAAGATTTAATTTGTTTTCAGGGATCCTTTTTAAAACAGCTCCTAAGAGTTGTTGTCATTATATTCACTTTTTCATCACCACTGCCAAGAGTGGCTGCTCCAGTGGTAACAGGGTGTTTGTGAGACCCTGATGAACGAGCAGAGACAAGCACTTGCTCTGCTTCAGTTTGAGGCTGAGCCTTATATTGCTCCTTCTCCTCCTGTCCTCTGGAAATATCATATCTGGACTGCCTCCAAGCCTGAAAAGTTTTAGCCCAGTTAAATCATTATTGTGACAGTTCAGTGTCTCTTAAAACCACAAGCTTATTAGGGATCCATCATTTTGGTTGGTGCTTAAGTACATTCTTCCCTTTGGCCATCTTTTTAGTCCTTTCTAAGCTATTCCACATACATTTTTAACGTGTGCCAAAGGTTTTATATATAAAAAGAGGGAACGTTTGGAAACAGCACTGGGTAAGTTAGGTAGCATGATGTCATTTCAAGGAATAAGTCTAGATGTTTCCCCCCCCCCCACATGGTATGTGCCACGTAGCTTGGAAGCTCAGTTAATGCCTTGGACACATGTGTGGTAGGTAGATGAAAAAGCAAAGCAGCCAAGTGTGCGCCTGATGTGAAGCCTTTGACTTTAGCTGGTTACTAAACCCAAAGATGAACCTGACTGTCGAAGTTACATGTATTAGAAAAAGCCCTGTAAAGCTCCCCAGGCCCTGCTGATACTCATGAAACGTGTGTCTTGCTCAGTGTAGTTTTCCATAATTACTCGTATATGGATTTGCATTGTTCAAAGCCCTAACAGTGAATCTGCTGTGATGGATGTGCAGTAAAACAGAACTAATTGGAAGCATTAATTTAGACAGAGGCAGACGTTGACACGGAGCTCTGAGGACGAGATGCTTTATATTGCCATAGCAAGTCCACAGTGTTTGCTGGCAGTATGCAAGCTCAGATCACACCACCTTCACAAACAAATTGCTGCAAATTATTGCTGTCATTTTTTTCCTCTTTTTGTTTTATTTCCCTCCTGAAAGATATCTTGGACCCAAGGTCATCTTAAGGAAATAGTTGTAATGCAAGAGAAAAGTTGCTGTGGGTGCTGCTGTGTTTCTGGCAATGTAATTGACAGTGAAGGAGCAGGCAGGAGCAGCTCCCAGCAGGGACACTGTTGAATAAATATAATAAGCACGGCAGAATGGAGAGTAATGCATCTGCATAAAAAGATGCATGCTGTATGTCCCCTCAAAAATACTCTGTGCTTTAGGCCTGTAACAGCAGAGGTTCATGTTGAACTTGCTGCTCCCTCTTGCTTTATCTGCCTGCTCTCACCCTGGTCCTGGTTGAGGGTTTACCGTGTGTGATGCTTTTGGCACATGGGTGATGTCACTGACATCGGGTGGAAGCAGCTCTTGCTCCAGTGCCCAAAACAAGAAGTCAAATTCTGACTGCATCAAAATACAGCCTTATGTGTTGGTTGTCATCTGAAGCATTTCAGCCTTAGTTCATGCCACATAAGTTAGGTTTACCTGCTATATACAAGTTGCTGTTTGTCAATAATCTTGGGCCAAGCAGCTGTTTTCTGCATCTTTGGTATGCAAACACTTGGATTTTATTTAAATCCCCTATTTGCCTGAAACACTGATTTCCAACAAACCAGGTAAAGGGGGGAATTAAGCACCCAAGCACTGGTTGTGCTGAGCTGTCGTGATGGCTTCAGGTGGCCCACCCAGCGCCCAGATTTGAAGAGAACAAAAGATAAGCCTCTCTGTTCCTTTGACTACTCCTTCCAGTTCTTATTGGACATAAATCTTCAGATTATTTCATACTTCTCGTTTGGTCATTGGTCTTCAGTTCCCAACCACATTTTACTTCTGTTGGTTATCATAGAATCACAGAATGGTTTGGGTTGGAAGAGACCTTAAAGCTCATCCAGTTCCAACCCCCTGCCATGGGCAGGGACACCTCACACCTTGCTCCAAGCCCCTGTGTCCAACCTGGCCTTGAACACTGCCAGGGATGGGGCAGCCACAGCTTCTCTGGGCACCCTGTGCCAGCGCCTCAGCACCCTCACAGGGAAGAGCTTCTGCCTAATATCCAACCTGAATTTCCCCTTGGTTCCTTTATTTCTGTGTTCTCCTCTCAGAGTCATTTGTATGCTGCATAATCTTGCTGATTGCAGAGGAGTTGTCCTGGATTTACACCAGGGCAGCAGAAGCTACCATCTGTCCCAGTGGACTTCTCCTGACACTGCTATTTGTGGTCCTGGAATTGGTCCCTCAAGCAAGCCTTCTGTTATTTATTTCCATGCAGTCCTTTCAGCTTGTATTGAATGGGGCTGAAACTCAGCACTTTCTCTTAAAATTATGTCCTTCCTATAATGCTGCTTGATATTCCTTCCTCTCAGTGTCCTGACCTTTGCTAAGGCTGTAGCTAATACATTCTCTTAGCCATGGTAGTTAATGTTAATGCAAAGACTAATGTTCTCCTGCAGCTTTAACACTGATGTGCCACACTTAGTGCTCTGTCTCCAAACAGAATTGCTTTCCGATACGGCACTTTACTGGGGGGATAATTCTACTGCTCTGGTACAGTGACAGCTGAGGATGCTGAAAAAGAGAGAGGGGAGAGAGAGGAAGGGGAAAACGTAATAAAGTAAAAGTGTGACAAGACACTTATGTCAGTATTATCATTGCATTTCATGGGAATGTAACATCTGACTGCCACACAGCTCTTGCAGCATCTCTCTGTGGAGGACCCAGAGTGATGTTTAATTGTGGTTCATTCAGAAGGCTTGAACAGCAAGTTCTTGTTATCTTAGGCATTTCAGCCACTGACCTTTGTTCATGCCAGATAACTTGGGTTTAGCTGTCAAAAAACAGTGTAAGCTGTAAAACCATGTTATGAGCTATTTCAGAGATGAATTTGTCTTTCCAAATGCATCACTGGGTACATTTGCAGTTGCATCGTTTCTGAGGAAACAACCCTCAGCTGTGTTTGGAGTTTGTTGCTGATGCATCGGGAGGTCTCAAGCCCTTGCTGGGCTCCAGGCAGTCATACATATTAAGGGCAGTGCAGCAAAGCCAGGTGCTACCACTGAGATAGGCACTGAAACCCCCACAAATCGAACGTTCCCGTTACATGGCTGGCATTTGTGCACTTCCACCAGGAAACAAATCAATAGCCTTCAAGAGCAGAGGCAGTCGGATCACAGGGCTAGAGACACATCACACAGCAAAGCATTAGGACATTGCTCCTGTGATGCTTTCTCAGCACGGGGCACCCAGGCTGCATGTTTGCTGTAGAGGCAGAGGTGTCTGAGCACAGGGTGCTCTCTGCTGTGCAGCATCACGCAGCCATGCTGATGCTCCCCTCCTTCCTGGAGGAGAGATGATGCAGGGGAGAGGCAGGAGAAGAGCTGACTCTGGCCCCCATCAGCAGTAGCTGAAGAGTAAATACCATGCTTTGGGAACTGTGTAATAACCTGACTGAAGTGCAATGGAATGAGGCTCCCAGTGTAGCTGCTGGAGGGGAAAGCGGAGAGATAAGATGACCACGTCATATCACCAACAACATAACTGGTATTAACGAAACAGAAGTCAAGGATGGATGAACCCTGAGGCTGAGCTAACTTTCACGTCGAGAGAAGATCCCTGAAGGGCTGTGTGCTGACAGGGCAACACGGAAAAGCTGATACGTGCAATCTCTTCACAAGGGCTGTTGTGTGAATAATCAGAAGCGGTTAGGGTTGTCAGTCCAATTTCCTTCCAAAATAGAATTAAAGTGTGGAGGCGATGACATGTCAGGAATGGGTGAAGTAGATTCTCTTCTGCGTAGTTAGAGGCTGGTGGAACCAGAAAGGAGAGACAAACATCTAACTTGTGAGAATAACGCTGCAATAGGGGTTATGCTTCTTCTTATTATTACTATTATTCCAAACAGTGATTCTATGTTAACAGTGCAGAGAAGAGCATATATCAGTGCTAGCCTTTCATGTTTAAGGCAAGGTGAAATTGATGACCTGAGTCCACTGTGAACACTTAAACCATTGAATGTAAATGAGATTTCAGATCCGCAGTAGTTTCCTATGAAAAGACAGGCCTAGGAAAATAAAGGACAAACACGTGTTTGAAATGACACTCTGAAGCAGCACACACAAAGAGACTATCCAGATGGAAATGTGAAACGTTTTACTTTGCTGTGAACTACACGCATGCTGAATAGGAAATACGAGTTGCAGGAGTGAACTGCAGAGTTGGCAGAGCATATTTTTATAAAGTGAGATCCTCTTCCTGACTTCGTATGTCTTTCCACGTGAATTACTGATCCCCCTGACTCATCAGGTAATTCTGTAGCCCCATGCCATCTCATCCTTATGGGTTTTGCGTATGATATTGCATATCTCCATCTCATGAACCTAGTGCAGGAGCAGTTACATGGAGCGAAATATAAGCAGCAGAGTCCTGCTTCCATTAGCAGAAATTATATCCAGCTACTGCTGTGACCTTACTTATAGGAACGTTTGATTTACAACACCAGGTTGGACCATTGTTCCTTCCAGACCAATACCCAGCTTTCAAAGGATGGCAAAAAATCTGTATCTCAGTCTAATGGAGCAAACCCCATTTTCTTCATCTCTGCAGTGAGCAGCTGATACTTCCAGGGAGAGAATTTGATCTTTCCCTTTTATCTTGGTATGTCATAATGCAACCTGCACCCCTGACCCACCTGAGCTTCAAGCATGTACCTCCAGTTTCTGACCCCCTCGGGCCATCAGCAGACCTCATGGAGCACCCATGTGGCTCAGTGCAGCTGGGCCATGGTGAGCATCCAGGTTATTCTGAAATCAGCTTTAGTTGAAACTAGGTTCAACTCAGGACAGCTAAGGGGCAATACAAGCTTTTGTTCCAGAAGCCAAACGAGAGCTGTCTCTAGTCTATAGAAGAACGAACAGAAATGAAAAGTAACAGCTCACTTCTTTCCTTAGCAACGTGACATCCACTCCAGAGGCTTTGCTAGCCCTGTATAATCCAGCAGATAATAAAAGCAGCACATTACAGCCTTTCCAGCTGGTTTATACATAGCCTTATATCCTCAGGCTGTGCTCACAGGAGAAAATCTGGACATGGAAACTCTCACTGCCTTTTATAGCCCAAGTCCACCTTGGGGATTATCCCTATTCCAATGACCCTTTGTACCCACAGAGCCGGTCCCCCGTACTGGAAATGCTGACTCCCTGCATCCTGACCTGGTTTGGTTCTTACTTGCCCAGATGATAAACTGAGGCCGTGAATAACTACATAAGTCCCCAGCATTTGCTTACTCTGAGGCTCAGTGTCCCTTTTGCTTCAACTGGTCCAAACCTCAGAGTAAAGCCTTCCTGCAGGTAAATACAATGGTTACTTTCTAATTACGTGTTACCTGCTCACATAACAAATCGGTGCAAGCTCTTCATTACAAGCTCTCATTGGAGATCAAGCATAAGGGTAACCAGGCACTTGGAGGTAATAATGTGCTTGAAGGAGGCATAAGTAATACATCATCCAAATTACTTTCAGTGAGCAGATGAAATGAGTGCAATACCTTCAGGGTTTGTAGAAGTTAGTCAGCCTCTGCCTTGCTGTAACATCCCTTCTGGCTGTAGCATCGACATCTCTGCATCTGCAGCTGGAGTATTTAAGCACAGCTTTTGCAAATAGAGGAACGAAAAAGGCCTGAATCGTTGCAGCAGAGGGATCCATGAGTAAGGTGCTCTGCTCTGCTCTGCCTCCTGGCAGTCATCATACAGTGTGTTGCAGTATTTGCAATTAGCCATGGGTCAAAGATGGGCAGAGGGATAGACAACCTGTCCCTACAAATGTTTTCTTAGAAAAGGCAAGCTAAAAATGACTGTGCTGTAATGAAAGAGCATCCTGGGTCTCGAATAAGTGTCCTGATTGATGGGTAAGTCAGTGTAAATTAAAGCTGGAGGGTAGGTTTGGAAAAGATGTATAGTGTGGCTCTGGAATCAAAAGCCTCTGACTTGTTTGCCTCCAGCTGGGGTTTTGAAAGTAGTGCAGCAGGTCCAGGAGCTGTGGTTGTTTGGAAAAGGCTTGTGCATGAAGCAGTGGCTCCTGCTTCCTTGTGCTACCTTCCAGGCCCCAGACATCTTGCCTTGCATGCTGTTTAATTGAGAGACAGCAGCTCCTTGCTTCATCTGAATTAGTGCTTGCCCATTTACCCTCTAATATGGGAAAGAAAAATGCTTCCTAATGTGTTACCATGGAAGGGCTGTCTTGCTGTAGTTCACTCTTCATGTCAATGAAGTGTTGCTTTATAAGGTTTGTTGCGTGGTGCTCAGGAGAAACTGGTTCTGAATGGCCAAAGCAGTGGCATTTCCTCTCCTGGAAGGTACTGCAATAGAAAGACTACATTTCACCTTTCCAAACATCACTTTTAGTTATCCCTTGTATGAAGTAAACAAATCCTCGCTCTGCTTTATGATGATGCCACGTAAACAGATGGAGGGATACGAGGTGGGATTCATCTCACCTAATTCTCATCACCTGAAAGCTGGACATCTGGTTAAAGCTCATCATCCTCTATGTGACCTCTTGCTAATGGCAAGAGAGGAGCCTCTCTGGGGTACTAGTCAGTGTGTGGATGGGGTGAATTGCCTGCCAGAGCCACAGCTACCTTAGGCTAAGCATGTAACTTCCATATATCTGAAGTTACTCACTGCTCTCACTGGGGAGTTGTCAGAAACCTCTTGAAGATGGCTCTGAATCCTCCTTTCCCCCTTCTTATTGTTGCTCATTAAATGGATACCCTTGCTTAAGTCAGCATCTGTGACACCAACTGCATCCTCTCTTTGGTGAGATCCTATTTTAGCTTTCTATCAGAGGCCACAGCTATTTGTGTCATTGTTGAAACTCTTCAGAAGGTCCGGTGACATTGACAGGAGGTCTCTTAGAAGCCAGAGGTTCTGCAGTAGCATAAATAGGATCAGCAGCAGTAAGTGCAGGTGAAAGAAAAGCCAGCTGCACATCCTTTCTGTCTCCCTTGGCAACAGCATCCTGCCAACAAAAACTGCTGCCAAGTAAAGGCTGGAAAGGAAGGGATGTGCATTTGCAAAGCTGGGGCTGGACAAGCTTTGTGTGAGGGGGGAGCTGTCAGACCAAGGAATACTCACATGCTTTTAAAAGGGTCTTTGGTTTGTTCCATGTGTTTTTGGACAAGGGAATGCACAGAACCTCTGTCATTCAGAAGGCTTTTCATCTGAAATCCCAAATGATGGTTTCTGCAGTTTTGAGCCATATGTTTCCATCCATGACAGCACACGGGGAAGAAATCTGTGCGAGTTACTACTTACAGATGTGGCAAATCCTCCAGCAAAGGTTAAATACGTGGCATGGTTCTCTTGTTATGCCAGCTGCAGCTCTGTGCTAAATCATTGTTTCAGCAGCAAGCTCTTCATCAGCCTTGAGCTCCAGAAACTGCTAAACAAGCTGATATTTGTAAGGACCATTTAGTTTATAATTCACTAAATATCTTTATTTAGAAAAACCTTCAGACTGGAAACAGCAAGGGGGAAAAGTGAGCTGCAGATGGGAAGGAGAAAAGAACCATCAGCAGGAGAACACAAGAATGCAAAGCAGATCTCAGATCATTATAATTTGCACTTTGTCTTCCCATATCCTTCATGCAATGATTGTGGCTGTGAAAATAGAGTTCGTATAACTAAGGGTAAGATATGCTTGTGATATACATATACACCTGCCTAGCCTTCCCGTTAGGGACTTCAGTCAGCACTGGGGTCACTGTTGGAGGCCCCATAGCTGCTCGTGCTGCCAAACTCAAACCTATTGTCACAGCATCATTCCTGTCTGATTCAGCCACAGCATCAACAAAGAAGTCTGGTTGCAACATGCTTGTATCAAGACCTGAAAACAGAAGGATCTTCTCAGCTGGTGGGAGCAGAGTGAAGAAGGAACTGGCTTTTCTCTCTAGCAAAATACTAGGATTGAATTTTGTGGGGAGCCCATGTAACAAACTGCTCGGGCTGCTGCAGGGGCTCTGAATCAAAGCCTGAGTGATGGGGATTGCCCTGGGACTCCCAGGGGATCCCCACACCACTCTCAAGAAGCCCCTAACTTGTTGCTCTCGCACCGTTTCCCTTTTGAGGGATGGGTAGTTGGCTGCACAGGGCACGTTTGTGTGCTCGCCAGGCAGCGTGTTCTTCCAGACACCCAGCTGTGCCAGAGAGACAGGGGAAAAAAGAAGAAATGGAAGAAGAGAGGCAGGATTATGGCTTTAAGAATCACGGGATCTGTGAGCATCTTTATGGCCAGTTCACCACTGAGGAGTGAAGAAATCAAAACCAGACCATGCATTTAGATGCCAGAAGAGAGATGAGCCTCTGATTTCGTTCCCTGTATTTCCCTCTGACAGGAATATTAATATCATTAGAGGTAATTGAATGAAGTGGAAAGTCTGGTGGAGGCACAGAAGCAGGAGGTAGATGTGTAAAAGCCATCCACACACAACAAGCTGGAGGGAGGGCACGCTGCCTTGGAATGGGGACTGAGCAGCTTCCCAAGGGCGTGCAGCTGGGGTGCTTGTGGCTGTTTTGTTCCCAGGGAAGGAGCACTGCCAGCAATCCTCTGGCATCTGAATAGACCCGTGTCAGACAAACTGTATCTGGACTTGATGGGAAACCAAGCTGGAATACCAAGCAGCCCGTGGATCTGCTGGCAGAGAGGGGGTCTGGCTCCGTAAGTAATCCTGCCCTGCAGTGGCAAAGGTAGTCCATAAAGGAGCGAGCCCTCTCGCTGCACAGCCCTGCAAGACACGCCTGCCTGGGCTGTCTCTGCCCTCATTCCTCCAAACCAGTTCCAACAATAACAGCAACTCCTGCTGCAGCTGCCTCATTAGAGAGAAGATGTGTTTTGCCTTTCTCTGCTGAGGGATGAAGCTTCCCAGTCCGTGTGATGTGAGCAGGTGAGGATGTCTGCTGACAAGCCCAAATGATATTTCCAGGTGAGTGATTACCTTAAGCAAGTAGCTAGAGTCAGGCTCTTTCTTCTTATTACCCTCCTCTCAGTCATTACTGTTGCCCTAGATTGTCAGCAAGCCTTTTCACAAGGTTCAGCACCTCGGATGTCTGTGTATACTTAGCTGAACAGGGGATCTGAAGCATTCCTGTAGGATCTGTGAGTCTCTAGTGCAGTATGAGAATGAACTGGGAGCTGCCTGCTCTGCGACTACGCGATACTGTCCTATTTGTATCGCCCATTGTTTAACTCCCTGGAGAAATGGATTTTGGTTTATAGGCTCACTCTCTTGAAGTCCGTGATGGAAGTGCACCTTAGAGGAAGTGCTGGTGTTCTGCACTGGGTTTATGTGGTTAAAGGGCCGGGAAGTCTTGCCTCATGAGACCTGGAGCCGCCGTTACTGTTGTTGCACAGGGAGTGTCAGTGAGTGCTGCTTAATTTGTGTTTGTACATGTGATTTCCAGAGCTTCTGCTGATGCTGGCTTGTGTTACTGCAAATAGAGCTGTTAGTCTGCGTCTAATGCCCTGCAATGCCTCGTGTATTGAAGTCGGCGTTAATCAACCCAATACTTACAGAGGAAAGCAGGCAATAACTTGTAAATTAATACCTGGGAGTTCTGGTGTAACAGCCACTGAGAGATGGGCAAGGAAGAGAAATTTTCTATGCTGAGTAACCTACTTTTTGTTCCCTCAGTTCTGCCACCAATCATGGGTGAAATTTGCTTAACTCTTTGTTTGTACAAGGGCTGCTTTATTGTGAATGAAAATCATATTGCTCTGACAGATGACAAAGAAACCGTAACCAAAATGACCGTAACGAGAGGAGTGATCTGTACTTTCTGCACAGTTTCCATCTATTAAAGATTCATTTTACTCCTTGTAACGTTTGAGGTTTGCCGAGAGGCACGTGAGAAGTTAATAGCGTTGTGAAGGAAGCTTTCAGCACAACAATAACATTGCTGTTGCTTTGAACAGGTTTTGCACAGCCTTCTCTCACTGTTAGTAAGTCACGAGTGTTGGAAGCGGCTTCAGCATCCCCTGCACTGCCCGTGTGCCCCCAAGCCTTGGGTCTGGAGATAATGGTCCTTTGTAGGAAAGCTCCCTTTGCTTCTCCTGCCCACGGCAGCCTGAAATAATGAGTCCAGCAGTAGGGCTCCGAACAAAAAGCTCTTCCTGACTACCTAAAGCAAAACTGTTTGGCTCTGTTTGTCCTGCTGCAAGGTCTGAGGCAGCAGAGGCCAAAAGGGGTCAAACACCAGACTGAGCGCGTTCATTTGCTGTAAAAAAACATGAATGTGCAGCGCAGAAGTTTCCACTGTACCTCTGGCGGTCAGGACTTGGTCCAAAGCCTGCTAAAGTCATTGGGAACCTTTCCATAGGCTTCAGATCAGCACTTGGTTGTAAATCCAAAGTTTGTGTCATTTAAAGGGGGTGCCTCGGGGAGGCTGAACGCATGAGCTGACTCTGCCATGTCGTGCAAAAAAGGCTGCTCCCAAAAGTGCCCATGAAGCGGCCCATGCAGCACCAGCAGTGTTAGCTCCTAAATGAAGCCTTTTCATATTGTTCTGTGCCAGGACACTGACTTCTAGCAGGGGCTTCTGAGCTCCTGAGATAAAACAGTCAAAGGATGTCAGCTGCTGGGACCAGAATTGCTTTGGTTTTCTGGTCCGGAGGGAGGCAGTTCTGCCTCCTGCATGCAAATAAAAGGGCTGCGAGGCAGTTCCCAAATGTTAGGACCCTGCAGCCTGGGTGGGAAAGCAAAGTATTCCTAACCCCAACTTCCCTGAGACTCACTGAGGACATCGAGCAGTACTTGGAAACATTGCTGGATAGGAACTCCTTCATTTTCTTCACGTCCACTCCATTTCTGGGCTCCTCATGTGAGTGTATGATGGGAAGAAGCACTGTAGGGAGACGCTGCTGAGATCGCACCATGTTGTTAGGAAGGAGGCTTTATGGCTAAATGCACATCAGCATCTTCTGTGTACTCGTCACTGTGCTGGGCTTCATCCTTGAGTTCATTCATTCTGTGTTAATTCCCTTCTTGGTGCGCTATGCAAAACCAGGGGATGACACCATTCACACTGCAGGGGTGTCAGGTCAATCGGCCTTCTCATTAGGGTTGAATGGTTTTAACGGGGCCATAAAATGAGACACCGAAAGTGGAATTTGACACACAGCATTAAGAAGCCAAACCAGTTTGACCCCTTCTGAGCCTGAGCTCCTATGCCTTAGAAATGGCCCCTTGTGAAAAAACTTAATGGTGTGAACTGACCTTTGCAAATATAATTAATTATTATTATTTGCTATAATGTGCTTGCATCAGTCTGTGTTACCATTATGCCAGCAGATTGTAAGGACTGTGAGTCCTTAACCCCAAGGGCTTATGCTGTACGTAAGATCAGTCCTAACAGTCTTAGGCAGCCAAAACTGAAGGATTTTGGCAAAGAGCTGCTGGACTGTGCTTTGAACAGACCAAAGGCATCTGCTGGGTACCACCTCAGCTGGGATATCCAAACTTTGGCCATGACAACTTGATAGCAACCAGGTTTCATTCCAGTGGTAGCCTGATTGAGGGTGAGCTGAGGCACTGGGGGACAGTTGGCGTCATACCCACCATGGCCCTTTTCTGGGTGCAAAGCAGAGATAGAGGTTGGGAAGGAAGGAAAATGGAAGGGTTTGGATAAGTCCATTTCTGTGATAAACGCTTCCTGCAACTTAGTGGAGGAATTTAGAATACCATTTTCCTAGGCTTAAGGCAGAATTGACAAACAGGGCAGTGTAATATCAAGGACCTCAATATGAGTCCTACTTTGGAAGACATTGCATATCCTCAAGTGTTAGAAAAGTAACTGGGAGCTCTGGGCAATCAGGTCACTGCACATCCAGCCAGAGCATGCTTAGGTAGTGATGCAGAGCATCTGGAAATGCCAATTCCAACTTTACTTCTGCTTTCCAGTTGGCTGTTGACCAATTAGAAAGCAAATTAATTCTACTTGAAAGGCCACTTTGAAGTCCTTATTATTATCTGGTTCTCCCTATATATATATATAGCACAGGCTATTTTCACAATGATCTACTAAACTGAACAGTTTTTGAGTAGTTAGGGGCACAGATTAGCTCTGGTTGACACTGAAGGAGTCCTGTGGTCCATTCAAACAGTAAACCAAAGTCCTAAGTAGCTTATGGGCCACGCTGGCTCTGCAGAAGCTGTTAAAAGGAGCCTAGTGGACAAGCAAACTGTGACTGCCACCACCTGAGACAGCCAAATGTCTTGGGGGTCATTGTTTATTGTCAGATAAATGACTTCTGATGTTGTATTTCCTTTGAATAATTAGACTTTACAAGCCACCTACAGGTATTAGCTAAATGCATCTGGCTTCCCATGCCTGGTATGTGGTGACCTGCACAACAACAGGCTGCCCCAGGGAGATCATAAATCTTTGTAGCAGCAAGCTTCTGATTTATCAGTTTTGCAAGCAGTGGAGGTGGATGTTGGGTGGGTGTTCAGCCAAAGAGCAGGGTTTCTAACCCCAGGGCCCAATATGCAGAAGAGCTGTCAACTTCCTCATTCCTTGAGGAAGATCCTGAAGAAAAGTATTAACCCAGTAGAGATGTTTTTCTGCATGAGGTGTGAGAGCAGGTAGTTACACAAAGAACATCCCCAAATCTTAGCAGGCATTATAATCATTCCGATTTAGTGTCTCCTAAGGTCTGCCAATGCACTTTCTCTTGTGTGCTCAGAAAGCAGGGCTAAAGTTTCCTGAGCCATTATCTCCACACACCATACCCCAAATACATCATCATCCTTTCCTCTTTGAATTTGTTCTGTGGCAGCAACTTGTCTTGGCACGAAGTCTTAGCCATATGGACACTAGAATATCTTCTTTGACCTTGACCTCAGAATAAGCGCTACCACAAATGTGCAGATATGGTTCTCCTTTTCACTTCCAAGAGTGATGCTCCATGAATACAGCACGGTCTGCTCTCCTGGTTGCATCTCAGTGCATGGAATATGGTCTTCCTTTAGATGAGGTGTTCCGCTAAGAGCATGTTGTCTGCAGCTGGCTGGGACCTGGGAAGCAGGATCACAGGCGATGGTTTATTTGGCCTAGATCTTTATTTCAGGAATAAATAAATCAAAAAGCTAATTTTAGCATCAGTAGCACACACATTAGTAACACACGCATTACAAGTACCTCACATTACAAGTACATTGCTTGTGATTGTCTTTCACTATGTTACCCAGTCAATGGTTTCATTTTCTGGATGCTGGGAATTCAACAGAAGGCTGGGGGGGTGGGGGGAGAGATAAGGTGAATTTTGTTGGTTGAAGAATTCTGTGCTGTTCTGGTTCAGAAATCAAAGCTAGTGATCGAAGTAGAGGATTTAGCTGGGTTGGAGGCGTAGGTACTGCTCCTTTGGTCAGCTTTGCTGCATGTGGATGGGTGTGAATGGTGCACAGGATTCAGAATAAACACATTTCATGGCATCTGCATCTGCCCAACGTGCAACACAGAGCCCTAGGGCCCACTGGACACCTCGTCAGAGATCTTTTATTGTCTCAAGCCCCTGCCTTCCTTTTCTGCTGGTGCCCGTAACAGGTATTCTTCCCAAGTAGGGTAGAACCAAATGGCCTAACAATGCTCATGGGGGAAGCTGGCATGCCTGGGAAGGGTGGAGAAAGGGGCAGGAAGGTTCTCCACAGTCTTGGCTGGAAGGTTTGGAGTCCTGCAGCTTTGATGAACTCGTGTCCCTGATTTATTAAGACTGTGGCAACATTTTTCACCCTGACACTGAAATCCACACTAGCGCAGTGCTGATGGTGCCATCTGACGATGCTCAGTGGACTGTGCAGAGTGGATTTATTCCGTGTGCTTCCTAGTGGGCAAAGTTCCACATTACACTCGACAGCTCCAACATATGGAAATGGTGACTTGTGATCGATGTGGTCACTGCATGTCACACTAACTCACAGTGTATTAGCCCTGCATCCCGGGGAGGCTTATGCTACTGCAGCTGCCCATGTCTGTTATCCGGACTAGGGATAAAAGGAAGAATTGATGTTCCTGGTGGGGTGAATCTGGTACTTCATGACATGTGTGCACTGCAGAGAGTGGCAGGAGACAAATTTCATGCAATCCAGTTCCACAGCACATGTGAGCACAGAACAGGGTACCACCATTTGCACATGGGTACAAAGGGCAGTCGTGTTAGATTTGAGTCAGTCCCTTCATAGTCGCCTGACTTTTAAAGATGGCTGTGATTTTCTTCTTGTTTCTTTATGTTTTCTTGTTCACTTTTAGCATTTGGAGGTTGTCCATGTCTCATACTCCAAAAGAAGTGACTAGATTGTCTGAAATTGCTCGGTAAAGGGCAGCATGTATATAACCCAGGAAGCCTTCTCATCAGACATCCCTTCTTGACCTAATTTTCAGCAAGGGCTAAGCAGCTGCTCTCTCAAACCCCAGATTGCTTAATGACATCCAAGACTGGAGGCAGCCCAATTTAGGGTTTTGCAGCCAAAGGAGTGACTAAGGCCCCCCATAGTGATGCAGACATTGAGCTGGAGGCCTCCTGGACAAAACAAAGATGAAAAGATCTTTTGTTTCTACCCCTAAATGCTTTGTCTATGCCTATGGCACTTTAAAGCACTGTCCTGAGTCCATACTCTCCCTCTTTTCCAGATTCCCTGCGACCTTCCCATTCCCACCTCACCTCTTCCACAGCCATGGGGCCACCATGGATTTTCCTTTCCCTTCCTACTTTCCCAGAGAAGCCAACAAAGTTGGATGCTAACTCTGAATATGGAAGGTATCCCTTCCTGCCAGACGCACAAGCCGTGCCGTTCCCTGCCCGCTGGTCCCTCCCTGGTCTCACCCTCTCTCTGTGCTTCTCCCTCTAGGTGTTCTACTGATCTTGGCACTGACAGAAGAGCTGGTGTTTTCTGTTCAGGTACTGTCTCCCACTGTCTCCTCCTCTCAGGGCTTCCCGATGAACACTACCACTGTCACAGCCATGGGAACAACGCCTCGCCACAAAGACCACCACGCAGCAGAGCCCCTTCCCACGTCTGCTCACACCATGCCCCATTCCATCAACGTGGTGGAGAAAGCCCCTTCCACCGGGCAGAAGCAAGCGAGCAGCCCTCGCCTCGGCGACAAGGGAATGTATCATTTACACAACCAGAGTGCTTTGTACTCGGGACAGACTCGCCCCAAGGGGAAAATATTCCAGGTTTTCAAAGGCAACTTCACAGAGTCCTCAGAGCCTTACCTAAAGACGACCCTGCACTCTCCCTTCCCTACCCTGAGGAGCCCCTTCACAGACCACCCCTTTCAGTCCCAGACCCCAGCATCCGGTGATCCGAATGGCGTGGGGCTGGCAAGAACTACACACTCAGACCCTTCACCCCACCGCAGCCCCTCGGGAAGCCTTAGGGAAGCAGAGCAAGGCGATGGGGCCGAGCTAGTGCTGCAGGAGGCAGATTTTGCCACCACAACTGCTGGACCATCAACCGATCCTGAAGCGGTGTCGGTGCCTTTTAAACCTACCCACTACAGCGTATGGGATATGCTGAGCAAAAACAACTCTTGGGTAACCTTGAACCTCAGTACCAATGTCCCTCTGTTTGCTGGCCCTGGATCTGCAACAGCAGCAGCGGGGCACTCGGTTCAGACCAGTTTTGATGTCAGTGTCTCCTCCGCGGCAGCGGGAGACCCCAAGGGACCCTCTCCAACGCAGCATGGGACGGTGAGCAACGTGACCTTGCTAAGCACTGCTCTGTCTGCAGCTCCTGCCACCAGGTTGTCCAGCTCCATTTCCACCGCTGGCTCCACTGCCACTGGGAACTTCCTAAACAGACTGGTTCCTGCCGGGACCTGGAAACCTGGAGTGCAAGGAAACATCTCCCATGTCACCGAGGGGGACAAGCCCCAGCACAGGGCAACCATCTGTCTCAGCAAGATGGATATTGCCTGGATCATTCTGGCTATCAGCGTACCTATATCCTCATGTTGTAAGTTAACAGCTGCTTTGTTCTGCTTTCTCTTTCCATAAAATTCAGATTTCAGCCCATGTTTCAAGGAGGAGGTGGTGAGCTAACAGAGGAGGGTGGCTTGAGATGGACGAGGAGCAATCGCTAGATACGAGATCGCATTCACTGACGAAAGTGCTTCAAAATGCAGAGCTGAAATGTTTACACTCAAAGCATACTTGCTTTGTTGCTATTAGAAATCAGTCATTTTGGGCCTTCGTTTGTGGGTATAACACGAGGCTGAACAACTCCAGAAGGTGAAGCAGCTTTACTTCAAAGCATATAAGCTGGTGACCAAAAGGTTGTACCAGTCTTTAATCTAGGAACTGCTATATACTGCCCTGGAATTGGATTTAAAAAGCCCAGTGCTAACGCAGAGGATTAGTGCCAGTTGCAATGACTGATCCCTGAGGAAACACCGGTTTTCCAGGGCAATATTTCATTGCAGGCAGTTCATGAACTATCAGGTTTTAAAGAATGGCACGCAAAGTGCTGGCTTCCTCCGTTTGAATTCCAGAGAGCAGGAAGAGTTTGAAATCCTGGTCTTTGGGCACCTGCGAGAGCAGGGCAGGTTGGGTTCCCAGAGCTGGCTTTAGGGTCTCAGCATTCGACACAGGTACAAAACCCACTGGAGACATGATGAGAAAGCTGGGTGCTGGGTGTCCCCGGCTTAGCTGGGGTATGTTGGCAAGCTGGCAGTGTATTCTCTGGGGTTTCACTGGTGCGGGGTGTGATTATGCTGATCTGTCTGGAGTGGAACAAGAGCCAACATTACCCAGCCTTTGCTGCCTGAGGGAACATAAAAGAGGAGCAGCCACCAATACTGAGTATTAATTCTGTTACGTATGGCTCCAGGCTGTACTGAGGACATCAGCAAGGGGAGCTGACTGAGCCAGTCCTGCACACACAGCTTACCCCTCCTGCTGTCTCCTGTCCTCCCTGAGGCACAGCCTCCTGATCCTGCCCCTCTCCTTCTGCCTGGGCCTGCCCTGGCACCTCCCTGAGACACTTTCAGATTGCTAAACCCTATTCATTTTGCTCTTTGGTACTTTCTGTCCACCCAGGGAGCTGAATCAGGCTCAGACCTAGAGCTATGAGGCTGCAGGAATACACACCTGGAGAGGGAGCTGCACTAATCCTTTCCAGTCTATTGGGTTGGCTCAGCACTATATGTTAGACTTGTGCCTCTGGAACCATCAGTTCTGCTATTCCAGTTGTGGTTAAACACATGAGTGAGAGCAAAGCTTTAATCTAAAAGATGGACAATCAAAGAGACACCAAAGCAGAACTGTGAAAGCACGCTTCTGCAGCAGATGGGGAGGAGAACCTGGGATATAGCAAGCACAGGGTGAGAAGCAGCACTGTTTGATTTGCTGAACAGTGCTTTGTCTATCAATGAGGAAATAGAGGATCAAATAAATTCTCCCAAGCATTATTGTTTGGGCCAATATTTAGAAAGCAAACTGATCTAGAGAGAAAGCATTCAAAGCACTGTGTGCAGTTCTGGTGTCCCCAACATAAGAAGGGCATGGAGCTGTTGGAGCAAGTCCAGAGGAGGCCATGAGGATGTGCAGGGACTGGAGCACCTCCTGTACAAAGACAGGCTGAGAACATTGGGGCTGTTCAGCCTGGAGAAGAGAAGCTGCGTGGAGACCTCAGAGCAGCTTCCAGTGTCTGAAGGGGGCTACAAGGATGCTGGAGAGGGACTCTTCATCAGGAACTGTAGCGATAGGACAAGGGGTGATGGGTTCAGACTGAAACAGGGGAAGTTCAGGTTAGATCTAAGGCAGAAGTTCTTCCCTGTGAGGGTGCTGAGGTGCTGGCACAGGGTGCCCAGAGGAGCTGTGGCTGCCCCATGCCTGTCAGTGTTCAAGGCCAGGTTGGACACAGGGGCTTGGAGCAGCCTGCTCTAGTGTGAGGTGTCCCTGCCCATAGCAGGGGCTTGGAACTGGATGATATTAAGGTCCTTTCTAACCCAAACCATTCTGTGATTCTATTATTAAATACAAAACACAATGTAATATGATAGAACACAAGCACAGGAAGCATAAGCAGTTTGTAAACTGATGTACATCTCTGCCTGAAGTGTGCCATATATGAGCTAATAACTAATGCTAGTAATTATTATTGCTGTTATTGTTAATAATAACAACAATATGAAGAGTCTGTTGGCAGGGCTTCTAAGCCACTTGTTAAATAGTGTTTAAACTCTTATGTGCTGTAACAGAATGTGCTTGTTCTTGTAGTTGTAAGCTGTGCTTTGTAAGCAGGGTGAAAGTTATTTGGAATATGATCTCTAGCAGCTCTAATACAACTGAGCATTTACATTATTCCTGTATTGAAGTCCTGGTCTCAGGACCCGATATCCGAGGATGCTCTTTAGCAAGACTCTCCTTTTACAGTCCTCAGCCGTATTTCAGAGTGGAAATGAATGGTAGGCAGGCATTTAAATGGGCATTTTTGGGATCTGCTTGAAATGCCTCATCCAAAAGTTGTGCTGTTTCACCTGTGCCGTGCTGAGTGCTGTTGTACAGTCCGTGGTTATTCCTAGAGAGAACAAAAGCAAGTTGTAATACCAGGACTGCTTTTACCCAGGGGCACACGTGTCGGTCACGGCTCCCCTCTGTGCTGTACACCTGAGGAGCACTTTATTTCCTGACCCTCAGGCATCTGTGTATCTTCAGGCATGGGTGTGCAGGGTACATTGTACGGTATGGGGTGTACATTGTACAGTATACAGTGTATGGTATTGGATGTATGTTGTACACTGTACGGTATGGAGTGTACAGGACAGTATGGGGTGTATGTTGTATATTGTACACTGCATGGGGTGTATGGTGTAGAGTGTGCAGTGTATGGTATTGGGTGTAGGTTGTGCAGGGTACACCATACGGCATGGGGTATACGCTGTACAATGCACACCATACAATAAGGCGTGTAGATTGTACAGTGTATGGTATGGGGTGTATGGTACAGTGTACAGCATTGGGTGTACGTTGTACAGCACCAGCTACTACGAAGGAGAAAAACGACTGCTACTGCTGAACCCAGGACAACCGTGTATGGTATGGGGTGTACACCGCACGGTGTCGGGTGTACCGTGTACACTGCGCGGTGTGGGGTGTGCGTTGTACCGTGTGTGGGTGCACGGTGCGGGACATCTGAAGGGGACTGTCGCCACCTCCCGGGCACAAGCGCCTGCAGCGGAGGACAGGCGGCCCCACGCTGGCACTGTCCCTTCTGGTGTAGAGGGGCTTGATGTCGAGAGATGGGTGAAGACCACAGAACACTGGGATCTCATTTCCTCTTCAAGGGGTGAAAACGTTTCCGGTGAGAGGCTCTCGCAGCCTGCGGGCTTGTGCTGAGAAAGCGCTGTCCTGCTCCAGGCTTGGGATGCTGGAATGTGCAGGAATCTCGGGTATCGAGCCTCGGCTCCATGCTCTTAAATATCTGAGCCTGGCTCCCCAGGCGGGGAGGTTGGCAGCACACCTTGGATAGAAGCGGAGGGAGGTGAGGAGATGCAACCAAAGCCTATGAAGAGATGCAGAGCTGCAGGAGCCTGATTAACTGGCTGTTGCCTGGCAGAGCTGCGCAGTGGCCAGAGTAGGGATGCCTTTCTCCACATCCCTGCCCTGCATGAGGGGTGGGGGGGAGGCTGGAGAAGCATTTCTTATCAGGGGGCTTGTGGGGACAGCTTGTGCTGCCCGAAATCCTTGGAAGGGAAGGCTCAGCATGGCGCTGCAGGGACGCGTCCGTCCTGCTCCGACACGTGGACCGCTTGCTGTGATACCTTCTATTGACAAGCACTTGCTAAGTGAAAACCTGTGGCCATTTTAGCTTCCATAGCAGGGGAAGTGACCTGCTAGAGCGTGGCCACAGGAGCTCTCTGGAAGAAGTGCCTGGGATGCTGTGCTTCTCCTCATGTGCTTTTTCCATCTTTCCTGGCAGGAAGGACCCTGCGAGGGCTCCTCGTTGTGCACCTAAGAGCAGGCAGCAGCAGAGGGTTTGCACAGCATTGCTGTGCCCCGGCATCTGAGCCCCACTGAGGACTGGCAGCTCCCTCCCACCATGCTGGTGGCACAGCTCAGTGGTTATAAGCACTAGCCTGAAGACGTGGGCCTCAAATAAGAGATGGGATTTAGCCTCCCTGTCCTTATGGTACATGTTTCTTTAAGGACACATAGGGTTCTGAGTCCCACTGAAATCCCTTAAAATGCTAGCCAGAAAAGTAATTCTTCCAATAGGAATGTGTGGGCCATGTCTGCTACGTGAACCTGGGGAAATCGTTTCACCTTTTGGTACCTCACTCTCCTGGTATAAATAGCAGGGGTAATGTTACCTGTGCCATTTGAGGGTTGCAAAAAATGAAGGGTTCTGTATCACTGCATTCCTGGAAAAGCAAAGTCCTATATAGCACTGATAGCAGCATTTGTGGCGTGTCACAGTTGGGGTTGGGTTTGCGATGTCCTTCAGGCAGCCTTGACCATGTTTGTGCCCATGCATTCGTACATGTGGAGGTGCTGCAGTGAAGAGCAAGACGCAGTATGCATTCATTTAAAACCCCACCGTCCTGGTCCTTGGGCTCCCCGTGCTTGTGTCTCTGTAATTACAGAATGACAGGATAGAACGTGGGAGAACAGAGACTTGCAAATCAGATGCGCAGAAGTGAATCCATTCAGGCAGTTCTGCTGACACGGGAGAACACGAGAGGAAGGCTGAGCCCCCGAACGCCGGCGTCAGCAGAACTCAAAGAGTATGTGAAGAATTGCCTTGGACCTAACCCCACTTAGCTCACATTGCATGCACTGGGATGCTTTCCAGTATCAGCTCCAGCACTTGCTTCCTGGTCTGAAGCAAGAGGGATCCCAAGGCCTGAGTGTAATCCTCAGGTGTGAGCTCAGGCTGAGCTGGAGAAGAGCCTCCTGCCTCCACAGGGAAGCAGCTGTGATCAATAACCCACCCCCCTAACATCTGTATCATAGTTAAGCTATATATATATATACACACATACTATATAGCATATACTACATACTATATATATGCACATATACTCTCTATGTAGTATACTATATATACAACTATAGATGGCCACAGTGAGTTAAGGAAATTGAAAGGGACTTGAATCCTCAATATTGTAGTCATTGAGGCAAGGGTGCCGTAGCAACACAGTTAATGTTACGATCTGCAGGCATAAGGAGAAGGAAATTGCCAACCTCTGGTCTGAGTATTTCCTTCAGGTCTGTTAACGTCGTGTTCTGTGTGGGAAAGGGGTATGCTGCTATGCAAGATTGGTAAACTATTGAAGTGAGTTGAAAGGAAAGGGGAGACTATCAGGAAGTGGTAGGGAGTTGGTATGATCTGATTACACTGTGTTTATGAAGCCAGTATGAAACATGGGTATAATCCTGGTGGATTCTGGTTTTTAAAACATTGGAAGATTAGGAAAGGGCCTTGTGAATGGTTTAAGAGCTGGGAAATGCAACATAACCACAATTGTGTCACACTGTAGTCCAAGAAGAGGCTAAAGCCCACATGTAAGGGGTATTTCTGATACACAGGGAAAGCTTTTAATACAACAGGCAAAAGGAGATTGAGGAAGTGGTGGTTGAAGCTGTATTTAGACAACAAGGGGAGTGTGAACATGCCCCACAATGGAAAATGAGCATTCAAACAAACACTGTGGGAATGGGATGGATATCTGGAAACTCCATGTCCTTCAATGATGCTGGGTCTGAGATGTGCTGTACCTTAAATGCAGCTTGTGGTTAACAGGGCAGTGTCTCCTGGTGTGCAGGTGTTGTGCAGGAGATGTGGGTCATGAACATGTTCCCAGCAGCCTCAAAACCTGTAAAGCTGTGAGAACCTCATGTCTCCTGCTTGTGGGATGTGTTATGTCCTGTTCCAGTGCAGGGGGTAGGGGATGAACAACAGATAATGCACTTGTAGGGCCAGAAAGAAGCAAGTTGTCAGCTGCTCAGCCGCTGAATGCATGGATTGAAAGTCAGAGAACAGCTAGTCCTTTTCCTGGCCAGAGGGCTGGCCATCTCTGAAGCAGAGGTGATACATGGCAGCACTGAGCAGCAGCACTTTCTCCTCCATTTGAGGCCATCACATAATGCAGCAGGAAAGATAAGCAGGGTATTGCAGCTACTCTTTCTCCCCTCAGCTCTGTTGTTGGTGCTGTTGCCATCTCTCCCTCCCAGGCCATCTCTGCCCTCTGTGTATCTTCATCCATTTAATATAGCCTAGCTGCCCATTGCAGCTGCCTCTCTGGGAAGAGGTTTTTTGCTGTAATACACATAATTCTAATTGTGGGAGCACATAGGTCTCTGAGAATATTGGTAAAGCTGTACCCTGCTCCTAGGAATGTTCTGGAAAAGATCAGTCCTGTGCTAGTTACATTAATTTCACTAAATTATACCCCAAAAGGGTAGTCCACATAAGATGGAAATAGCCCTATTCCAGCCCTGCTGTCCTCTCTCTCCCTCTTAAATCTGTGCTTTGCTTTGGTAGACAGCCTTCTGCTAAAACATGTTTTATTCAGGGAATCTCAGGAGCCCATTTGCTGTGGGTTTCCATCCATTTGCTTGTGTGTGCTCTAAGGTTGGAGGCCAAGGGTGTAATTAAGGGAGAGAGCATTACTGCTGTAGGGCAGCCATATCTGCGCATGGCAAGGCCATTTCCTGCTGGAAGAAGAAGGGTATCTCTTGACTGTCACCAGCTTTCCAGCCCCTAAAACCCAAATGCAATGCTTCTCTGTCAGCAGCCACACCATTTTATAGCTGGAAAACCTCAGCACAGCAATCGAGTTGGCTTTACTGGGGTTCTCATATCCTCAGGCACATTCACAAATGCTCTGTGCCTTAAGGAGCACTTGTTGATGCTATACTTGGAAAGCTCCAAGGTCTGTTGGCTCTCGCCAGCAGTGGGGAGGACTAAAGGTAGGGCTTGCTTCACTTTCTAATCTTAAGGAAGGGTGGGACACGGAGAGGGCAGAGGCAAAGTAGGGATGCAGCCCTTGAGGAGGATGGGCAGTTCTGGTGGCCCCCATGGGGTGCCTGCTAACAGGCACAGCAGCAGGAGTCATGCTGTCAGCAAATGAAGTTACTGGTGACAGAAAGACTGAAGCAATATGAGTCAAAGCTAACAGTCAGTGTGATGATGACCTGCTTTTGTGAGACCTGCAGGAGCTAGTGCGGGGGATTTTTCCATTAGTTTCGGGAGAAGATTTATGGCCTCAGCTCACCTTGCCCTTTGAATGAGACATAAATTGCCTGAACTCAAACCCATCAGGGTTTTTTTTCTTAGTAGCTCATTATTTGGTTTGAAACAGGGCTCTAGCCTTGCACTGCTGTATTGCCACTTTACCCACAGCTTATGGGGAGCTGCAGTGTTTGTCAAAACACGCAGAGCAGCTCTGACCTCTCTGCAGTCTGGTCTCGCCTCTGGGCTATCATTCTAATCAATGATTTTGGCTGTAGCAGAGAAAATCACATCTTTTTCTGCTTCATGAATATTTTATCTCTTCTTTTCTACACCGGGGGCTTAGAAAGAAAGGGGTGAATTTACAGCAGGGCATTCCCTGGGTAAATCAGGTGGATCGCAAGCACAACTGGTCGGTTCATTCCACAGGTGTAAGGTAAGCACGCGGCTGATGCATTAACCCTCTGAGCAGAGCGGGGTACGTGCCTGGGCTTCTGCCTGAGCAAGGACCGGTGGGAGCAGCGAGTTTGGTACAGTGGGCTTGTGACAGTGCCAGGATCACCCGTCTGAACGGCAGCAGGGATGACTGAACAGAAAGCAGTTCCAGAAAACAGCACTGCGCTTTGTGTTCGGACCGCGCGCTGCGGGAGCGTTATCCCGTTATCACAGGAGATACCAGGGGAGAGCAGGCAGGTTCCACTTCGCCTTCCCTCACTGCTCTGCTTTAAGCTCAAATATGTCAGACTGCCAGAGCTTCGGTGTGCTCTACAGATAAGAGAAAAAGGCAGGCTCAGAAACTGCTGCTGCCCAGGGAAGTGTGGGGAATGGATTACACTTATCAGTAGATCCCACATCCCGATAGAGCTGATGGAGGCAGGCAGGAAAACCCCAACTCTGGGGTAAATGCTGCACTGGAAGCATAAGCTTCACATGTGTGACAGGTACCAGAGGGTGTCTCCATGCCACCTCATCCCGCTCAGAAGCCCATCTGGTCACTGATGTTCTGGAGCATGGTCACAAAGTACCCAAAATCCAGGTTACAAATGGAAGGTGCCAGAGGCAGGGATCGGTGTCACTTTAGCGCAGAGGCTTTTGGTGTTGAAGACGTGCAACTACCTGCATGTATTAATTTGGTGTCTGAGCCTAGGACACATCTCTCACTGCCCATTTGCTAATGTGCTCGTCACTGAAGTGTCTGAACACACTAGAAGCAGAAGAGATGTGCACAGCAGCATCCTTCACGTTCCCTGGGGAGAGTCCTCTGTCCTACAGGGTCTATAAATCCCCGCTTAGGTATTAAAATGCCATCAGCTACACCACCCTTAGCCAGGCAGCCACATCTTGGAGATTATAAACTCACATCAAAAGGGAAGCAAAACCTGATCTTTCTGCCAAGCCCAAAGTCTCATCCGCTTGGCCCAGATTCTCACGTAATTGTGTGGGGTTTGGTAGGAGAGAGCTAGATCTGACCAAGAGTGAATGGTATGAACAAAGGTCACCAGCCTTCCCCTTAAGTAACGTAAAACCCAAATCCATGGTACTGAGGAGTCCTTCTTGAAAGGAAATAACCACATTTTTGACATGTTTCCATTGACAGCAGTTCTGCTGACAGTCTGCTGCATGAGGAGGAAGAAAAAGACATCCAACCCAGAAAACAACCTGAGCTATTGGAACAATGCTATTACCATGGACTACTTCAACAGGCACGCTGTGGAGTTACCGAGAGAGATCCAGTCACTGGAGACTTCAGAGGTATGTGCACCTTCAGGGAAACAGCTTTTTGGGAAGGACTCACCCCTACACACGTATGTCACCAAAAGCGGATTGCCATCCTATTCCCAGCTGTTGCACGTGTATTCCATAATGCTGTGTGGTCATGGGAGTTCATCACCTCTAGGTGACTTTGTTCCTGAGTTTCTCTTCCTTTTGAGCCTATGGCCAATGTCTGCCCCGTACCACAACTGCTTAGGAGAGTTCTTTGGGCTGGCTTGTTCCTGACAGTCAGTCCTTCTGCTCTGTGTGCTGTGCATGTCCCACACAGCATCAGGTAAGGGGAGTAGTGGGACTTTATAATGCAAAGAAACTTTATGCTTTTATGTCTCAGGAGCTTCTTCAGTACCAGTTCTGGTGAGTGCTGCCAGGATGTAAGCAAGTGAAACATCAATGGGAGTGTGTAATAGGGGTGTGTACTCATCAGCCTTGACTTGAGGGATCTGACTGGTTCACTGGGATTATTCATACATGTGCAGGTGATCCTATGGGTAGAAATGCATCCCTGGCCTCTGAGACAGAGAAGATTTAGCTTAGTTCAGAGGTATTTAAAACTTAGAAACAGCGGAGAGTTTGGGTTTATGCTAAAGAGCTTTTCAGATCAGTTAGCTACCAACTCATCTCATTAGAGACAAACAAAAGCGTTTAGAAAGCAACCTCTGAGATGTGATTAAACAAGCACTCACAGCCGCTTCATTAACCCCAATCATGTTGCTCAAGCTACGGCAGGAGTTGGTCTAGACTAACCAAGAATCAAATGATATATTTACATATGTATATGATGTATATTCACGTATTCAAAAGCTGTCATCTGGGTCACGTCATCTGTCTGAGGAGGGCCACGAGGATGCTCAGGGGCTGGAGCACCTCCTGTACAAAGACAGGCTGAGAACATTGGGGCTGTTCAGCCTGGAGAAGAGAAGCTGCGTGGAGACCTCAGAGCAGCTTCCGGTGTCTGAAGGGGGCTACAAGGATGCTGGAGAGGGACTCTTCATCAGGGACTGTAGTGATAGGACAAGGGGTGATGGGTTCAAAGTGAAACAGGGGAAGTTCAGGTTAGATCTAAGGCAGAAGTTCTTCCCTGTGAGGGTGCTGAGGTGCTGGCACAGGGTGCCCAGAGAAGCTGTGGCTGCCCCATCCCTGGCAATGTTGAAGGCCAGGTTGGACACAGAGCCTTGGGTGACATGGTCTAGTGTGAGCTGTCCCTGCCCATGGCAGGGAGTTGGAGCCGGATGATCTTAAGGTCCTTTCCAACCATAACTATTCTATGGTTCTATGATAAAACATCAGCCCATTCCCCACACGTGCTGTACAGGGCAGCAGAGCGCCCCGTGTGCTCACAGCGGAGGTGCGAGGTGCTCAACCGGCTTCTCTGTCTTTGTCCTAGGACCACCTCTCCGAGCCGCGCTCCCCCGCCAACGGCGACTACCGTGACAGCGGGATGGTCCTTGTGAACCCCTTCTGCCAAGAGACACTGTTTGTAGGACACGAGCAAGTCTCTGAAATATGAGCCCCCAGCTCCCCCGTACTGCAGTTCCATCTCGACTGTCCCCAGATTATAAATAAATATATATATTATAAATATAGCCTTTGTGTAACCCTGAATTACAAGAAACGTTTTCAGCTTTTCTTTTCTCCCTCAGAATTGTCAGCCCCTTTTTTATAAGTGTGGTAAAACTTTACAGAACTGTGGCTTTATAAAATAAAGGTATTTCTAAGCAAAACACCTCTCGGGTGGACTGGTTTCTTCACTGTCATTTACAGCCTGCTGCTCAATATGCTTGGTGTGGAAGAGGATTGGGTAAGGCTGGTTTTGGGGCAGGCAGCATGTGCTGGGCACAGCATCCTGCATCCTACGTGACATCCCTCAGCCTGGCTATGAGCATTCCTGCTCAGCAGCCGTCCCTTCTCCTGCTGTAAAATGACTTTGGTCACTCCTTTCCTTTAGGAACACAAGCAGACAGGACCAGCTCCATTGCCAGAAGAAGTCCTTACAGCTTGAGTGCCAGTCTTCTGTCCTTTGTGTGACTCCAGTACTGCCTGAGCACTGACTGGGATAAACCCTTCAGAATCCTCTTTCCAGTAGGAACCAGCCAGGGTCAGCAGACGGGGAGCAGGAGAGCTGGGCTGAAGTGGGATGACAAGCAAACCTACTGCACCCATAGGATCCAGAGCCAGGCAAGACACGGGCAAACCTGTTGGGGTTGTCATGTTGCCTCACAAGTTTTTTTATGTTGCCATCTTCAGACTTAATCAGGGGAGCCAAGGTCCAGATTGAGCTCCAGAACAATGAGCATGGACAAGAATTACCTTTTCTCCTGCACAGATGCCCTAACCATACTACATGTTGGACTCAGCTGCTCCACTTGGCCTGGTGTGTGCAGTTCTGGTGTCTGCAGCATAAGAAGGACATGGAGCTGCTGGAGCAAGTCCAGAGGAGGCCACAAGGATGCTCAGGGGCTGGAGCACCTCCTGTATGGAGACAGGCTGAGAACATTGGCTGAGAAAACTGAAACAGGGGAAGTTCAGGTTAGATCTAAGGCAGAAGTTCTTCCCTATGAGGGTGCTGAGGCGCTGGCACAGGGTGCCCAGAGAAGCTGTGGCTGCCCCATCCCTGGCAGTGTTCAAGACCAGCCTGGACAGAGCCTTGGGTGACAGGGTCTAGTGTGAGGTGTTGTCGTGGTTTAAGCCCAGCCGGCAACCCAGAACCACGCAGCCGCTCACTCACTCCCCCCCTTCCTCCCCCTGCTCCCAGAGGGATGGGGAGGAGAATGGAAAGAATGTAACTCCCATGGGTTGAGATAAGAGCAGTCCAGTAACTAAGGTATAACACAAACCACTGCTGCTACCACCAGTAATAATAATGATAAGGGGAATAACAAGGGAAGAGAATACAACCACTCACCACCCGCCGACTGATAACTGCTCTGGTGTGAGGTATCCCTGCCCATGTCAGGGGTTGGAACTGGATGATCTTAAGGTCCTTTACAACCCAAACCAGTCTGGGATTCTATGAAGGGAAGTTTTGAGGTCAGGGTCAGTGTAGCATCGTTAACCAAGCACCTTGTCCAAGGGGAGTCACAGCTGGTACCAGATAGGGGAACTACAGCACATCTGGTCCAGATGTTCCCACCTGCCAGCAGTGTCCTGGTGGCTGCAGTTACTCAGAGCAACCTGGCAACTTCACTGCATGATGGCTGTAATGACACCAAGACGTGGCTCCCCCCGGGACCAAGGGGGCCACAGAGCCTTTGTCACCCTCCTTGCTCCCTGTCCCACATGTGCGCTTTACTGTGCCAGGGCAGACATCTGAATGGGGGGCACAGGGTGTCTAAAATGAGAACACTGTAATGCTATAGGAGCCCTCCTAGATATGTGGTTTTCTGCTCACATCAGGGTAATCCACTGCTTCCTTGCGAGGTGACCAGGGCAGGCAGGAAGACGTGGCTGTGTATGGACATGGATGGGAACTTTGGGAATGTATCTTTTCACAGTGAAGTAAACGCAGTGTGGTATCTGTGAGCCTCAGGATCAAATACCAAATGGCCTGGTGGAAATCATAGGTGGATTAAGAGAGTAAAAACTTCCCCAGAGTCTTGCCGAGAGCAAAAGCAGCCCCCTGAGGACCATCATGTCTGTTTCAGCAAGGAGGTGGGAAGAAAGAACAAGGATAGAGAGGATTAAATTCAGTTCTTTGTTTAGGAGTCCATAGGTTTAGGTCTGTTTGCTGTGCACGGGGCTGCTTTTGCGAGGCAGATGTTTGGTTTTTATTTGACACAAGCAAATACACTGAGGATGTCATGTAAGAAACACTGGAGGATTCCTCTCATTTAGCCAGCCCAACCTGCTTGGTCTAACTGCAGAATGCCTAGAGGCTAGGCAGAGATGCTCACCAAGCTGCGAGATGCTGCGTTATTCCCAAGCATCACACAACTGGGAAGTGGGGACCCAACTTTAGGCTGTCTCTCAGTTCTCAGGCTTAAAAAGCAAGTCAAACAAGCACCAGGCACCAATGCGGCGAGCCAGGATTAGGGTCCCACGGAAAACAGGGATTTCTGATTACATTCCGTCTCGCCAAAGCCTCGCCGCCACCCCTGTCCAAACCTACCCCGCATTAGGGCAATGTCCGACATCAGCACATTGCAGGCATGCCTGCAAGGATGGGAATCCTACACTGGAACAAGCCTGGCATCCTGGCTGGGAAGCTTCCCTGGGTGTAGGTAGAAAAAGCCGTATCCAACACTGTACAGTGAAGGATCCCACTGTACCATGAACGCATCCTATTTGCGTACTTAGAAACTGCCCACTTGGTTGCTGCTCGCTAAAGAGCAACGACTTCAAAAGCTGAGCAGGGCAAAACTGCCCCATCTCCTGCAATAAGTCTCAGGGATTGTTCTGCCACCTTCTTTCAGTTCACAGTTGCCTCACTTGGTGCCACGTTTTGCAGTCAAAGTGAAATGGGCCCTTTTTGAACAGACCAAGTGCAGCTGATAATGTGACATTAAACTGAGAAGGGGCAGACATGAAGGTGCTTGTCCCTAGTTAACATCTGCTGGGTTTGGGGCAATGTGCCTTGATCAGGTGCTCTGCTCTCCTGAGACCCCACTTGCAGCACTGTGTGCAGCTCTGGTGTCCTCAGCACCAGAAGGACATGGAGCTGTTGGAGCAAGTCCAGAGGAAGCCACAAGGATGATGAGGGGCTGGAGCACCTCCTGTACAAAGACAGGCTGAGAACATTGGGGCTGTTCAGCCTGGGGAAGAGAAGCTGTGTGGAGACCTCAGAGCAGCTTCCAGTGTCTGAAGGGGGCTACAAGGATGCTGGAGAGGGACTCTTCATCAGGGACTGTAGTGACAGGACAAGGGGTGATGGGTTCAAAGTGAAACAGGGCAAGTTCAGGTTAGATCTAAGGCAGAAGTTCTTCCCTGTGAGGGTGCTGAGGTGCTGGCACAGGGTGCCCAGAGAAGCTGTGGCTGCCCCATCCCTGGCAATGTTCAAGGCCAGGTTGGACACAGAGGCTTGGAGCAACCTGGTCTGGTGTGAGGTGTCCCTGCCCGTGGCAGGGGTTTGGAACTGGATGAGCTTTAAGGTCCCTTCCAACCCAAACCATTCTGGGATTCTATGGAGCCAAAGCACAGAGAAATCCAGAAGCTGCAGCAGGACCGAGGGGGCATTTGAGGCTCTGCAGCAGCAAAAGGCTGCTCGGCTCTGCTCGGCTGTGGCCCTGCCAGCTCCTCAGCCGTTTGGGTTTCACCACCTTCAAGTAACATCTCGCTGCAGGAGACTGCCTGGAGCAAGCACGAGTGCGAGCGGCCAATGCACGTGTAACGTGTGTCGCGATACCTGTGCGTGCAAGGGCAGGAAATCACCGGGCTGTCAGCGTAGAAAGCACCGCTGGTATTTCAACACGTGTGTGGTGCTGAATGCTCGCCCCGCTGTCCCTGTAAACACCATTGTGCTTTTCACCGGCCACATTTGCAGCAGCAGCAGCAGGGAGATTTCGCCTGCAATGGGATTGCTGACCCAGCGCCCTCCCGCACAATGTGTCGGGTGCTCCCGCCCAGCACAAAGCCCTCGTTCCAGAAAGCCGTCGCACAAAGCCGAAGCCCCCGGCGAGCCCCCGACGTGCTGGGCTCGGCACATCCCTCCCACCAGTGCGGGCCGAGCTGCGGCACGGGCCAGGCCGGAGCAGCACCATGCCCTTGCCGAGGCGCCGGTCGTCCTTCCTGGGCCAGCAGCCCTCCGCCTCCGCCACCGAGAGCTCGGGGCCGCCCGGCCGCCGGCTGAGCATCGGCGGTGCGGGGAGCCTGTCCAGACCCCCCGGTGTCTACGTGGGCACCGTCCCCACGGGCGGCGTGAGCAGCTTGGGCACCCGCGTGTCCCGCAGAGCCCTGGGCATCAGCAGCGTGTTCCTGCAGGGGCTGCGCAGCTCCTCGGCCGCCGTGCCCTTGGCCGCGGGGCTGGAGAAGGGCCGGGGTCTCTCGTACGAGAGCCTCAACAGCTGCTTGGTGGAGTACATCGAGAAGGTGCGAGCGCTCGAGCAGGTGAACCAGGAGCTGGAGGAGCACATCAGAGTGTACCTGGACAAGAAAGCGGCCAGCGTGGGCAGCTGGGGAGCGCTGCGGGAGAACTGGGAGGCCATCTACCATCAGGTGAGAGGGAGGGGAGGGGGGGAGAGCTCCAGCCCCGAGCGCAAGGGTTGGCTGGTGCTGGTGGCGAACGCCGCCTCATCTCAAGGGCTTTGAATCCATCTTCATGGCAGTTATCGTTTCACAGTGTGCTGCGGAAGGCGCCTGTTGAGCGGGAGAGTTGCCTTAGGCAATACACGGGGGCAATTGAAATGCAGCCCAAGGTGCTGATCAAAATGGGGGGAAAGGGTGTTTCTTATGTTTTGCTTGGCGGTAGTTAGGACACTGAGCATCAGAGTGATTAACAGAAGACTGCAAGGGCTGGGTCAGTTTATCCCTCACCTTATGGCTAGCACATTGGGTTGGGTTTATTTATCAGCAACTCAGGTTTTTACTTTATTCCCTCAGTTGCTTCATCGCCTTTCCAAAAGGTCTGTTTATTTAAAACCAGTAATTGCTTGATAATAACGGCTACCAATGAGTGGCTCCTTTCCTTCCCTTCGTCACCCCTCCACCATTCCTTACTCCCACCTTCTCCATACGGCACAGGCTGCGGGTGGTCCGGGAAACTGCTTATTGCAGGGGTGCCAACTGGTCTTTGCATTGACCCTGTGGACAAAACCCAGTTCCTTTTGCTGGCCAGGAGGACTTGTGAGTTGATGTCCTTGCTTGCATGAACACAGGGCTCTATCCGCTGAGTTCTCGGTGCGAGTCCCAGCTTCCCAACTCCCAGCCAGTGGAGCCAAAGAGCTGGAATCCCGAGTCTTGCCCATCTCTTCCCAGCAGGCACAGAAGACACCATCTTCAGATGGTCTTCTGCAAGCATGAAGGACTTAAGTTCCCCAGGACAAACATGTGTTTTCCCTTGGGCTGTCCCGAGTTTCACACTGGTGCAGGAAGAAGGGTGCATTTTGATGGTGTGCTCCATTTTTAGGGCAGGTCTTCACCCAGAACACTACAAATGGCATCCAAACCCTGAATGCAGAAGGAGAAGCTGTTATACAAAGATCATGTCAACGTGTGCTCCCAAAAAACATGCCCTCAAAACTACCATCCCCTGGGGTAGATGGAGACTGATGCGAGATGGGGGGGTTAATGCTTTGTAACCATCCCATGTTTTCCTGATGAATGTCCATTTTGCAGTTGTAGACTCACTTGTAAAACCCACCAGAGCTTATGGTTAGGACCAAAGAAGTAGGACTGTAGGTGTTTTAGGAAGGACCGCTTGATTTTTCTCCTTAGGAAAGCCCAGCATTGTAGAGCTGATGAACCGACTCATGTAATGAGTTTTCACCCAAATTGCTTTCCTTTTAACCTTTCTTTATAGCGTCACCCTGCTGCCTTGCCTCTTGTATGAGTAAGTAAGAGCAGCTCATAATGAAATTGAGCTTAGACAGTAGGCTTTTCCTATGTAAAACCAGCACAGTAAAGCTATGTAGTAATAGCATTTGCAAGTGTCATAGAAAATAAAAGATTAGCTTAATCCATACCTATTTAACCGTTAAAATACATAACGTTTTCTGAATTACATCACTTTACTGTGAGGGTGCTGAGGCGCTGGCACAGGGTGCCCAGAGGAGCTGTGGCTGCCCCATCCCTGGCAGTGTTCAAGGCCAGGTTGGACACAGGGGCTTGGAGCAACCTGGTCTGGTGTGAGGTGTCCCTGTCCATGGCAGGGGGTTGGGACTGGATGAGCTCTCAGGTCCCTTCCAACCCAAACCAGTCTGGGATTCCCAGGGAGCCCCATCTGTTCAGCCAAGAAGGATGCCCAGCAACTACAGCCCCCTTGGTGCCATTTGCATGGAGCAGCTGTGAGAGTTTTGGGGTGGAAGGAGCAGCCACTGGGTTTAGCCCAAATGTGCATGGTAGGAACCGGTTTTGAACAAGAATCAGCACAGAAACACACACAGCTGGGCAGGTGGGGTATCCAGACAGGAGCCCTTTCCTCCTGCCACGCTGGTGAGAAGACAATGATACAGCACATAGGGCTCTCCTGGTCCCACAGTCAGAAATGTGACGGGCTCATCTCCACAGTGGGATAGAAGAGACCCCAGTGGTCCTGAGGTCCTGTTTCCCCCCTACCTTTCCTGGGGTGTGTTTTGGCATCCCAAATGTCAGGTGGTTTTCCTCCCAGCAATAACAACTGAGTGCCAGTACTGAACACAGAGCTAGGGGGGAAAACGTGACAGCGAGAAGAGAAGGCTCAGGGGGGACCTGATCGCTGCCTACAACTGCCTGACAGGAGGTTGTAGTGAGGTGGGGTCGGTCTCTGCTCCCAAGGAACAAGGGACAGGACAAGAGGAAACGGCCTCAAGCTGCACCAGGGCAGGTTTAGATGGAGCTGAGGAACAATTCCTTCCCCAGAGGGTGCTCAGGCATTGGACCAGGCTGCCCAGGGCAGGGCTGCAGTCACCGTCCCTGCAAGTGTTCACACAGCGTGGAGACGAGGCCTCAGTGCCATGGGTTAGTGGTGGCCTTGGAGTGCTGGAGAACGGTTGGACTGGGTGAGCTTAAAGGGCTTTCCTAACATGGTTGACTGTGATTCTAAAACCCACTCGTGTTGCACCACGATTGTCAGGGCTGTTACTGCAGCAGGGGAACACTGACAGGAGCTGAATGATGGGAAGCCATTATCCCGCTCACAACATCGGTTCTCTGCTGGGCAGCTGGTTTTTAGCAGAGCAGGGGGACACACACTAACCGGGACAGGCAGAAAATGGGAGGAGCCTTGCAGGAAATGAGGGAAATGGGAAATCCTTCTGGAGAGGAATTCATGTGAAAGAAATTCAAATCCATCTCATTTCACCCTGGGCACACTTCTTTTCTCCAGGCTTCATCCCAGTGTTCTTGTGGAAAATCCCATCTCTGATCGAATGTCTTTCAGGCAGGATAGGAGGTTGGATGTAACAGCAATTCCTTCCCCCAGAGCAGGGCAGCACCTGGGAAAAGAGGGTGCTTGAAATACTCTCAGCAAGTTTATAGAGAAGAAAAGCTCAGCCTCTGCGACCGTTCAATTACAGCTCTGTGGGACACACAGATCTATGCTGTCTATGAGCTGGCATGTAGCATGGTTCAGGTCACAGGAGAAGGAATCGATGTCCTGGACCAACTTGATCACTGCTGTGACTCCTGTGCATGGTTGGGAGCGCTTGAAAAATCATCACCATGGTTTTTCTATAGAGATACTTCTATGTGCACCTGACCTTACCGTCAGCATTTACTCAATGTTAATGTTAAGCCTGGGGAATATACAGGACTGACAGCCTGAGGACTCACATGCAGTGATTTATTTCGGGGGCCAGGAGAGCGGCTGGGTGTTACCTGTAACACAGTCCAACACAACACAGTGCATGAGTAGTGTATGGAAATGTGTGGAATGGCACAACAAACTCCCACCAAATGACATGGAGCTTGATCAACCACCGTTACAGAGGATGGCAATAGATCAGGTTTAATGGTATCGTCTCAGGCACCTCCAAGAGCACAACCTTGGACTCCCTTCACCTGCAGATGTGAGGAGGAGGGCTGAGGTTTTCTCCTTGTGCTTAGGCAACACTCCAGGTTTTACAGAGTGTTTCTTTAGAAGGTATCCTGCTTTAAGAACCAGGCATTCTCTGATGCAGTCCTGTTTACTTATAAAGTATTTGATGTACAAATGAAGTCGTGCTTTCCTGGATGTAGCAGGAATCAGCAAAGAACCCATCAATCTTCCCAGCCATTCCAGGTATTACCTTTACCAAGGTGGTGTTACAAATGCCACTCTTGCTACCTTTGAATCGTAGACTTATAGAACCAACCAGGTTGGAAAAGCCCTTTAAGCTCACCCAGTCCAGCCATTCCTCATCACTGCCAAGGCCACCACTAACCCATGGCACTGAGGCCTCGTCTACACCATTTGTGAACATGGAGTTTTCCTTCTTCAGGCCCTGAGAAGAGGTTCAACATGGAAAGCATGACAGTGTTCTGCTCTTCCTGCTTGGCACCTGAGCAGCAGACACTGGGTTGCATGCTTCTGGCCTGGTTTAGGCATGAATTAAAGTGCGTTGGAGGTGATGGGTTGATAAGAACTTCCTTCTGTGTGTGGAAGGAAAGACCAGACCGGCGTCTTCTGATCTTTCTCCAGAGACACATCATTTGCTTTAACTGAACTTAAAAGCCAGATGATTCTCCACTACATGAATAATTAAACCATGCGATTCATTATCACAGGTCAAACCTGAGGCCACGAATATGGCTGCATTCAGAAAGGATTTAGGCATTTATAAGAACGGCAAAACTATTTAAAGCTATTTAAAGCATAGCTAAGATCTTGAAAGGCATAGTAAACCTTGCAATGCCAAGCTTGGTCCCATTAAAGGTTGCCAGTCACCAGGGATAAGTTCTCCCCATGTGTGTCTGTTTCACATCAGGCTTTGAGATGAAGGCTGGAGTCTGCAGTCCCTTGAAGCAGCTGGTTTTCCTTGTTGTCAGTTGTAACACAGTAAATGGGCCGGGATGTTGATGCAGATTTCTGATAAGGTTTTTATCCTAAAAATCAGAACTGCATTTGCATGTCCATAAAACCCCAGTGAAATCAAAGAAAATCGTTGCTGCTCTCTAGTGAAGATGCTTTATACCACAAATAGTGTTAGTTCAAGAGCCGAAAAAAAACCACGTTCAAAAGGTGTATGCACATCACAGCTCCGAGTGTTGAACACAATGCGTGACTTAGAGGAGCCCTTGTTAGTAATGATATTTGCATTTTTATAACACTTCCCATTCTGGCTGTTCAAATGGCACAGGAGCATCAGTGACCAAAGCCTCCTGTAAGTCCTGTGAGGCAGGACAGTGCTGCCTTCTGCTTTATGAACAGAGAATCATAAAATCATGGAATCAACTGGGCTGGAAAAGACCTTTCAGCTCTTCTCCACACTGAACCCCCCAGGTCCCTCAGCCGTTCCCCATCACACTTGTGCTCCAGGCCCTGCACCAGCTCCGCTGCCCTTCTCTGGCCCCGCTCCAGCACCTCAATGTCTCTCTTGCAGTGAGTGGCCCAGAGCTGAACACAGGATTTGAGGTGCAGGAGAAGGCGATGTCTAAGTGCCTGCAGCATTACAAGCCCTCTCATTCCCAATGGACTCAAAGAAACGTGTTTCCTAAACCGCTGCACCGTGCACTTCAGTGCGTGTGTCAGCAAAACGCTGCGTGTTCGCCTCCCGCTGTTGATTGAGTTCAATCAAACCAAAGGGCCGCTAGATGGGACTCTCACATCCCTTCTGCTGAAGCCTGGGAAAGGGCTTCCACAGCCTGTGCAAAGCACAGTTTCCCAGGATACCTGGTTTCTGCATAGAGGCTACCATGTCCTATTTACCCTGCAAGTCCACTGCTGGACTTGGAGCATACTCAGCTGATGTCCAGGAGGGTTGAAAGGCTAAAGCCTGCTGGCTCCCCCCACAGCCCTCGTTTGAAGCCTTCCGAACATGAGGCTTTGTTATACTGTTTATACAGTTCAGGTCTGTGTGCAGCTTTGGAGAGCCCTGGTCTTCCTCCCTGAGTATTTGGCATTAGCTGCCGGCCTATGGCAGGGGAGTCAGGTACTGACCAAGTCCTCAGGAGCATGGTACCAGGGTTCCACTGTGGGGCAGGTAAGAAGTCACCTCAAAGGCCTCAATAAACCCACAGGATTTCTACTGAAAAGCACTTTTAAAAAGCACTTTATATAGGGGCAGGAATCCAGGCAGCGGCACATCACCAGCTATTCCCTGCTTCTGCTCTCATTGCAGCCCAAGAGCCATCTTCCACTGGATTCAGCCTCTAAATGTGGCCACCAACATGCCTCTGAGTGGCACCGTGCAGCTCACAGCATTTAATGTTGCTTTTGCTCGTGGGATGTTCCAAATTCCCTCAAAGACATTCATTCTCATCAGACTTTAAGTCAGATTTGGGCTCACTGATGGGTTTGTCCTGACAGGGCAGGGCAAATCACAGGGCAGCTCCCTGATTTGAATCAGGAAAAAGAAATCAAAGCTCCTGTATGATCCACAGGGGTGTGAGTTGACAGGAATATAAAACATTGTCCATAGGGAAAAGGAAAGGGAAAAGGAAAAGGAAAAGGAAAGGGAAAAGGAAAAGGAAAAGGAAAGGGAAAAGGAAAAGGAAAAGGAAAGGGAAAAGGAAAAGGAGGAAGAAAACAGTTCAACCATTGAGTCTGAGTCAAAGAACTGCCTCTAGCTCCATACTGCTGCCATCTAAAAACTGAATGTATTCCCTCCATCCTTCAGGAGACACTCAGATCTCCTGGTGCACTGGGACCCGAGGATGGCAAAGCAGCATGTCCCCAGTGCCGCAGAAGGACAAAGAAGGTGTTGGGGTGTTAAGCCAGTGCTGGCAAAGTGGGGCTGCAAAAGAGCAGGGAGAAGGAAATACGGGGTTGAACAACGAAGAAGAGCCTGTTCTGTGTGCCAGCAAGCACATGAAAGTCTCTTGTACCTGCGTATGGCCCAGCAGGGCTGGCTGGTGTGCCCTGAGATACCATCTCCTTGCCCATACCTATGGCTTTTGTAACATCCCTGGCTCCTGCTCTCCCTTCATTCTCCCATGCTGAAACCCATTTCTGCCCAGCAGCAGTGTTCTCAGGCCTCTCTCCTCTGTCTAGATGCTATTTGCATGCAGCGTGTTGGAACTGCCTGTCTCTGATGGCCTATCCCTCTACCCTATGGGGTGGAATCGGCCAAGAAATCCCACAGGAAAGAGAAATTGGCCGCCAGTGCAATGGTATGAGATCTGTTTCCTTCGGAAGCCAAGCGCCGAGCTGGAGCTGGCAGGAATGGAGCTCCAGCCACAGCCACCTTCCCTCTTTGTTCCTAAGAGTAGGTGAGAAGCAAGCAAACCACTTCTTTTAACTCTTTAGAAGATGCAGAGTGCTTTTAACGTCATGATCCATTATGCACTTCCTAATGTGCGGAATTCCTCCGGATCTCTCCTTGTCAGATGCCTTCATAGATTTCATATTTGCTTGTCCCAGACATTTGGAGCAGTAAGCCCTTTTTTGTGAGGATGAATACTCATAACCACATAGAAAAGCTTCAGCCTTGCATGTTCACCTTCACCCCATCACCAAGCAGCAGGCTGAAGGGCAGGTAGGACCGTACTAAGGCAATGATCCCACTTGTGGTACTTCAGATAACTTGCAGGATGCAGCCTTGATGTCTCCACATGACTTGGCCAGTTTCACCTCAGGGCAGCAGAACACTTTGGGGGATTTGTGATCTCATTTGGTTGCAGACTCAGTTGTCTAAAGAAAGATTTCTGCTTCAAGAACTCTCCCTTTAAATCCCACTTAAAAAGCTGCTTTTATTCACGTGGTGGTTTAGATTCAACTGCAAATCTCCATGGGTATGTCCTGAAAAAGCCCAAAGAGATGCTCAGTTTAGCTCCTTCAGAGCGACATCACGGACCATGGGAAGGCTGGAGTCCTCAGATAGCTGTTTGCAGGGGTGAACTCTCTGGTGCTAAATTCCACATGGTTTGGGTCACTTCCATAGCTCAGTGCACATGTGGTCTTTTTAACCCTTTTATCATTTTATATATCCTTGAATCACAGCAAGCTGTTAAGTCACAAGCCTCTCCGCTTTGCTTACCCCTCAAGCCTCTCCTGGGCATTAAAGATCCACCCCAGAGCCACAGCAATGATAGCACAGCCTTATTTGCTCAATCTTTCCAAAGCATTTCCCATTCAGTGCAATAATCTCGCAGGACCCCCTGCTTCTCAGGTCTCACACGTATCACAGGAGCTTACAGGATCCCATCAGAGGAGGAAAACGATGCTCTGGGAGCTGAGGACGGCTCGCAGGCAGAATAAGCAACAAGTATTCCTTGGCTCACTGAAGAGGACAACCCCGCAGAGGCCTGCTGATATGGGAAGTAGCATAGGAACTGCATAAGTGCTGCTTAAACTGTACCGTGAAAATATAAGTGGGACTTAAGCGATGCCCGTACCTCGCGCGCTGGAATGAATTTTGCCCCTTGCCACCAGCTGATGATCACAATAAATGTGTTTCCACAGGAAGATGAATGCTGGGGAGGAATGAGTTTGGTGACAAATTACAGCCTCTTTGCAGAGAATTTGTGCCTTTATAGGTACAAATGTAATTGATTACGCTATCTATCTGGAATGAGTCACTTGAACAGCCCTCGGCTAGAGGCTTGTTTTCAGACTCAAAGCTATCCATCTGCTTAAGACACATGTACAGTGCACGTAGTTAGGTGCTGAAGCTCCTCATTGCTTGAGCTCCGTTGTCTCTTTCTTCTAGGTGGGCGAAGCAGTCCTCGAAAATGCTCGTCTTATGCTGCACACCGAGAACATTCAAGCCTGTGCTGAAGATTTTAAAGACAGGTAAAGTTGTGGTGGCACCAACTGGCCACATCCTTTGAAACTTTACCCTGGCAAACCCCTACTCTGTGATGGAGCAATGCTTAGTGAATAGAATGGGCTCATTCTTTTGACTATTCATAGAATCCCAGACTGGTTTGGGTTGGAAAGGACCTTAAGATCACCCAGTTCCAACCCCCTGCCATGGGCAGGGATGTCTTACACTAGACCGTGTCACCCAAGGCTCTGTCCAACCTGGCCTTGGACACTGCCAGGGATGGAGCATTCACCACCTGCCTTGAGAGGGGGGTTGTAACAGCAAAATAATTCTGATGCTAACATTATTTGGGAATATTTTTAAGGTTTAAAGGAACATAAATGTGCACTACAACATTACGCAAGCTATTCTTTGGCATACAGACACTGGTCTCTTACTGAGAGGTCAGTATTCATTCACATTTGGGTTGACATTTAATAAAGGCAAAATTTCCATGTGCTTTTTAGTTGTGATTTTCAGTCCCACATAAATGGTTTGGGAAGTCACGACCATTCTGCTGCAGCAGCTGACAAGCAAAAACCACACCACTACACATGTCCGCGTGGAAGTGTTAGATAAGAAAACAAATGGGCTGCACTGGTTTTCCTCATCTCTACTGAGAGAAAGGAATAGCAAAAGATCTTAAATACTGGCAAACTACTTGTTTGATGTCTTTTTGTTCTCAGAGTCTGATATTGATGTGCATGAGTGCATGCAGCTCTTTAGATTTGACTCAGCTTCCAGCTTTTCCTCATAATGGACTCGTTCATTTTCAAATAGATTTTTGCACCATCTGACACACAAACTGTGTTTCAGACTCATTGGGCTTTATTTCCTCTGATTTTTATCATCCCTCTGGTATTATTTTATTTAAACATATCAAAAAGAGCATTAATCCTGTTCTGAGGTTTGCCTTTCATTTCAGAAAGGTACCGCTCTGCGATACTCATTTGACGGCTTTATGTCCTACACTTGCGGTGTAGGCACGCAGTTTCCATCACAAAACCAATGTCAAATCAACCCACTGCATAGGAAAAGCTCCTGATTCTCACCAAGGAGATTCATCACATCTTCAGTGGAAAGCCTGAAATGAAAAGGCAGAAACAAGAGTGATGCAGCAAGCAGCGCTGTAGAATAGCAACAACTGCCTGACACAACCTGTTCCTACCACGGCAGCCACGGTTTAGAAACAAGCAGCAATTCTAGTTGACAAACCAGCCACTCAAATCCCCTTTTTCTTTTGATACTACTACATCTTAAGGATGGGCTGGGGCCCTGGAACATAGACCAGACTTCCGTCAGCATGTCTGTAGTAACAGTAATGCATTTGACGTGCAACGTGTTTTCTTTAACCATAGCTCTGAATAGTCTTCATGTCGATGAAGGAGCAGTGGTTCTCATTTTACAGCCAAGCAAATAGAGAACGAGCCACCCGTAGTCATACTGTATATAAATACCATATGCCTCTCCGTGCTTGTTCAGGACTCCTATTGGGCTGTAACCACGGCAGCGCAGAGCGCAAAAGGGCCTGTTTTATTACACTCTGAGTTCATGAAAGGGTCCTTTGGCAGTTAAATTCAAGCACAGTGAGACAAGGTGAGAGCAAAGTATATCTTCTGTGCCTCTGTCTGGGACACAAGGCAATTAGCCCAAATGGTGTCATTGAAAAGAAAGCAGGTTTTTCTCGCTGAACTGTGCTGGATTAAGGTTTTGGGGGGGTTTTGTGTTCTCTGCAGGTATGAAAATGAGCAGCCATTCAGAAAGGCAGTGGAAGACGAAATTAATTCGCTATATAAAGTGATTGATGATGCTAATTTAACTAAAATGGATCTGGAGAGTCAGATAGAGAGCATGAAAGAAGAACTAACTTTGCTGTCAAAGACTCATGAAGAAGTAAGTCCAGACTCGGGACACTGCAAAGCCAATGTGTGCCTGTTTCATCCGGTTGGTATCATACATCTAGTGCAAACCAAGCACTAAAAAGCTCTGCCTGTCATGTCTGGGGCTGGGGATTCTTCTGAAACCCGCTCTTATGTCTCTCTCTCTCTGTTAACTTCAAGCACTAACCTCTAAATTGCTTGCCTTTAAGTCTTAAGTCTTTCCTGCCTGATAAACATGACATGGAAGAGGTGTCACTTCTTGCTAGACACCACACGGTGGTCACAGGGTTGCACCTATGTGGACATCTCACCAGAGAGGTCTGATCCTCAGCCAGAGATGTAAAGAGTGTGCAGGGAACAAGCTCTGGTCCTGCTGCACTAACACTGAACATTATAGCCAGGTCCTTCTGAACATGCCCTGCTTGGCTCAGCGAGCTGCTCAGCTCCCACAGCAGAATCTCTCCTGAGCAACACACCCCAGAAGCAAGTCAGGGGGACAGGCAGCTGGAAGGGAAGCCCATCATTACCCAGTCTTGCAATGCTTTCCCACTTACTCATCACATTCACCAGCACTGTGCATGAAGGTGGTTTATTGCCTTCAGCAGGGGTTTCAGGATCAGATCCACATCACCCTCTTTACTGATGGCAGTTTGGATATGGAGCTACTACTAATTGCACATAAGGGGCAACAAGCAAGGGTCCTGATGCTTCAAAAGTTAAAAGGGAGATCGGGTTGAGGTGGTTCATGGAAGCAAGGCACTATCCTGCCTTACCTTTCTTCCAGGTTATTTCTCCAACCACAAGATTCCAGCATCACTGGCAGGTATATATGGACTTGGCTTGCCAAGATGAAGTTCCTTTATCCCCTCCCTGCTTTCACAAGTCTAATCCCAAGGCTGGCATTGTGCAGAAAATAACCTATGGCTCCATCAGTGCTGCACAGCACGAGAAAGATGGAAATAGTTTTAGATAAGAGGGAAAACAAAACATTGATAGAAATACACAGGATCCCCTTTAAGCCTCTGTCTGTGTTCCTGAAACCAGAAATGCTGGCACTGAGGCTGTTCTCTGCCCATAAATATGGCATAACAAGGACACCACCTTCCCAGCAGCTTCTCTTGCTCCACATTTAGCCAGTGAGGAGCCCGTGCAGGGTAGAATGATGTTCATTTCCTTACCCATTTGGAGTATCTGAGCAACCTCAGCACGGACCTGGTTTTCCCATGGCAGCAGCACCAGGGGAAGCTGCTCAAGAGAAGGCAAAGAATAAAGGCTGGAAGCAACTATTGCCATTACTCCAGCTGAGCTGTGGCACAGTGAAGTCCCAAGGACTTTCCTGAAATCATTCCAACTTTGCATTCCTCCAATCCATGTCAAGCTCCTGTGAACACGGAGTGAGCACATTTGAAGGCTTTCATTCTTAAAGATTCATAATTCATGTAATTCCCATCCACTTTCCCCCAGTATTGTCACTGTCAGAGGCTATTGCTTACAAATACAGTTAGCAGATGGCTTTATGCTACTTTTCATTTTGCTCACACCAATAGGACATACAAACAGATCGATGTAAAAGGCCTGTGGTGCCAGATAGTTCAGATACATGTGCAAACCTCATTTATTCTTGTGTTCCTGAACACAAGGTACAGCTGATGGGCTACCTTTAAGTTCTAGACACAGCAATTCTCTACTGCTTACACGGTTTTGGAGCACTTATAAGTAAAGAAACAGAATGCTGCCATGGAGAAGGAGAGTGCTCTTCATCTAACATGCACATGCATAGAAGCACACAGGTGGCTCACAAAAGATTCTTTGCACGACTTGTGTCTATGTCGTTGCATGGTGCAGCAGAGAGGGAAGAGCAGGGTTTGGTTTGCTGCAAGCTGTTAGTTCCTTGACCCAATGTCCACACTGCAGCCTTCCTGGCAGCGCAGTTGTGCTGGGTTTGGGCCCCAGGTTTGCAGTGTGCATGTGTCAAGCTCTGACTGCTGGAGAAACTTGCCACGGTGAGGGCAGTGACTTGGTGCAGGGCTTCAGCCTCCTTCACCAAAGGGGAAACGGCTTCCAGTACCCCGGAGCTGAAGCAAGACTCCCCATGAGGAAGCAAAGGCAAATCCATATCTGGCAAAGAAACCCTCCAGTGCATTAAATCATTGATGTAGAGATGCCTTTCGGGGCCAAATGTAATGATTCTCTTTGTTGGCACCAAGCAAGCTCTTCCTCGAGCCTCTCTGAAGTCAATGGTTCAGTTCACTTTCTGCCTGTCATTTTCGTTCAAGGATGTGAAGGTATTATACAAGCAGCTAGCGGGATCTCAGCTGGAAGAACTGGATGTTCCCCTGGGAAGTGGCCTGGATGACATCCTGGAAAAAATCAGGATCCACTGGGAGAGAGACATTGAAAAGAATCGTGCTGAGACAGGAGCCCTGCTTCGTACCAAGGTAAGCACAACAGCACCACAGGTTTGAAGCAAACACCAACCTAACACCCTGCAGTAACTTTGAGGGTTGGGTGTTTGGTTTCTCCTTGAAACAAAAATGGTCTTAAAAATCTAAAGGGTTTTGGTCCAAGTCCATGGGAAAACACACACAGAGTGTGTGGCTCTCTTGGGAGGCAGAGGTAAGCAGTGGTGGGAATGACCCTGCTGATACCACAGGTATCTGTGGGAGGCTTCAGGGGCTCTGAAATGTTGGCCAAGGAAAACAGACTTAGAACCATAGAACCATAGAATGGTTTGGGTTGGAAGGGAGCTTTAAAGCTCACCCAGTCCAACCCCCTGCAAAGAGCAGGAACATCTTCAAGTGGTGGCCCAGAACTCAATCGGTTGATACCCTTCTCGCTAGGGCCGCTCCTCTGCTGAACACTTTAGAGGGGTCTGTAAATCAAAAAGGTAATACATAATGCTCTCTACTAATTACACAGACTCCTCATGGATTCCTCCTTACTACTGTATCCTTTGGCAGCAGTGGGAAAGCTGGATACTAACTCAGAAATGAAAAGTGATGAGAAGAGTAATGATCATAGATGACCATCAGGGAATGATCCTGTCTGTTAGCAGCCATCTCATCCTGCGGTGGCTATTACAGCACAGCATGGCACAGCAGATCATAACTACGTTGGGCTATATGTAATATTTATGTGTAATATATAGTAAAAGCACACACACCCCTGTTCCATGGTACAAAGTGGGGGGAAGTGAAGGCAAACAGCAAGAAAAAAGCCAAAACTGTGTTTGCAAACATATATGCAAGCTCTGAGTAGGCGTTTCTTTTCAACAGAAAGAATGAAACTGTGACAACAGTTGATACCAAAGGTGCCAGGGGACGCACAAGAAGCCAACCAGAGAGAGGGCCCATCAAGTCTGTGGCCGTGCCAGACCATTACTAAGCAAAGTCTCCATCAGGTTGTTCTGTGGGGCCCTGATTTTCAGCCCCAAAGGACATCAGTGACACATTAATAAGCTACGTGAGCCTGGAGAGTGCCTCCATGCAAGGCACAGGCAGCCTTGAGAAGCCAACCCATCCTCAGAAACCTCCTGAGCTATTCCCACAAAATCTGTTCCTGGTTCACAGACAGGTTTCATGCCCCCGACACACCAAATTCCTCAGTGTCCCCACTTCCCTGTGTGGCCTGGTCTGCCTCCTCCTGTGCAAACAAAGCCCCACCACTTCTTCCTTCCTATTTCTTTCACACCTTCCAATACCTGCTCTTGCAGAGATATCATTTGAGGACAAAACTGCCAGCTCATACTAGACTGATCATTGGATCCCGCTCCCGTGTCTTTGATGCCTAACCTATCCCTGCTCAGCCATCCTACCCTAAGCTCTCACTAGTTTAAGTTCTTCCTGCTTTGCTTTTCTGGCAAGATCAGTTGTGGTTCTGATCACGTTCTGGTATGACATTCTAGAGGGTTTTGTCCCCAGGTATACCTCTCATTAAATCCGCATGATGATGTATCTCATACCTCATGCGGTTTTATATCTCAGGCAGATGTATTTAGGTTATCACTATTTATACTGGTAACAAGAGCTCAGCTTTTTTCAACTTGTACACTTATCTTACATGGCCAAGTTGCATTACTTGGTTACTCACACTGTGAAAAACCTGCTCTTACTCTTGCAACAGCAGAGGGAGAGCAGTTCCCTCCTCTTTGCCACTTCCTTCAGTTTCTCCCTGTGAGAGTTTCCTTGGTCCCTGATATTTTAACTTCATTTCTCAGGGGGCTGGAGTACAAAAACAGGCTGAGAAAATGAGAGAAGAGTTGCCCATTGGGTAACAGCACACCATTCTGTGCTCTGGGAGTAAAGAGCGATCAGATAATAAAATGGGAACAAGCAAAATGAATGAAGTTACAGACTGGATTCCTCTTTAAATCATGAGCTTAAGCTGACATAGAAAGCTCCCTGTAATTGTTGGAGCAAGTCCAGAGGAGGCCACGAGGATGCTCAGGGGCTGGAGCACCTCCTGTATGGAGACAGGCTGAGAACATTGGGGCTGTTCAGCCTGGAGAAGAGAAGCTGCGTGGAGACCTCAGAGCAGCTTCCAGGGTCTGAAGGGGGCTACAAGGATGCTGGAGAGGGACTCTTCATCAGGGACTGTAGTGACAGGACAAGGGGTGATGGGTTCAAACTGAAACAGGGCAAGTTCAGGTTAGATCTAAGGCAGAAGTTCTTCCCTGTGAGGGTGCTGAGGCGCTGGCACAGGGTGCCCAGAGAAGCTGTGGCTGCCCCATCCCTGTCAGTGTTCAAGGCCAGGTTGGACACAGGGGCTTGGAGCAACCTGGTCTGGTGTGAGGTGTCCCTGCCCATGGCAGGGGGTTGGAACTGGATGAGCTTTAAGGTCCCTTTCCAACCCAAACCACTCTACGAGTCTATGATTCTATAATTCTCAGTACCCACTCTTTGGTGTAGCTGTGACCAGCTGAGACCAAGGTATTTCAAATGATGTCCTAGCACTGACTTACACATCAGGGCAGTATTTCTGTTATTCTCTGACTCTTGCCCTTTTTGCTTTGTTTCTGACTGGAACTGCAGTCTTGCCTGGATTTCTCAGGGATATGCAGGCACCAAACCATACCAATTTACATACATACCTAAGGGGGTTTCACATGAGACTTCCTTAGATGAGACAGTAACCTCAAAACTCAAGCCCATTGGTTTGACATCTGCACTTTTCTTTGTCCATAATGCTCGAACCCTTCTCCGAATTGTCAGAAGTGATTTAAACCCTTGTAAGACATGCAAGCTCTTTAATATTCTTCCCTGAAAAATGCTTTACTTAACGACGTGGTGCTGTTCATTCACATAGCTTGATTCCACACATCCACCCCTGCTCATTGCTTACCTGCCCCCCATAAACCCTTCCAGTTCATGATTCATCCCCAACGCAGTAAAACCTTGAGGCATCAAGCTGTTGAGCTTCTGTCATAACGGAGCTAGACCTTAATCCTCTTGATGTGCTGTCTCTTGACCAGCTGTTGATCCATGGCAATGCTCTGCTCTGAACACACAATTATGTGGCTTCCTCTGTGGTCCCATATAGTCCATCTCATGAAAGGTTCTCCCTTGCTTTGCTAATACGTTCCCAGAATTATTCAGAGCTTATCAAAGCCACTTTCCCCCTGCAGCTGTCATGCTGGTCAGACCCTGGGTGATGGTGTTCGATCCCTAATCATCCTTTAATTCTTTTGATTCCATGAAAAACAGACTAATGAGAGAGAGATTCTGCACAACGCCTGGCTCAGAACTGTACAGATGGGCTTGAAATCCACACATCCCCAGGCAACTCAGGCACCAAGCTGATTGGTAAAGATTTAGGAGGATGATTTCATCCTCTCCCTTCATTAATCCAGTTGTTTGTGGGCACCACAGTTCAGTATGGCCTTTGCTTTGTGGAGCCTCTAAGGAATAGGAAGAGCAGAGCAGAAACCACAAACTGACAAGGGAAGAGGGCACGAGGACCATGTCTGAACTTCTCTATAGAAGGAACCCCTAGGCTGAGGTTTCTCTATAGAAGAAACCCAAAAGTGAGGGTCCAGCAGCACCCTCCACTTGGACTGTTGGTACAACTCAGCTGGTAATCTGTAAGGAGGTTAGGGAGCCCCTGCGTGTACCAAAAGCTTTAGAGCTCATTCAGTGTGTGCTTACTTGCTGTGTAATCCTTGGTATTTAGGGCCCATCTACTCCATCTGCCTGTTGTATCCTTCATATCGCTAAAGTCAGGTAGCTGTGACTGCTTAGGGTATCTCTTGGAGGAGATTCAACATCACCCGTGGTAAAGGCAAGCTGGATTTATAGGTAGCATTAGGGCCACCAGCAGGGTAAATGTGAATGAGAGATACTAGGCTTCAGGTAATGGGTGTAGGTTATACGTATAGGAGCAAAAGCACCCTTCTTGCCCTTTAAAAAGAGGTATTATAGTCCTCATAGCATAATAACACGCAGGCTACACTTTCAATGCAACTTAAGAGACACAAATGACTCCAGAGTGGCAGGTCCAGGGATCACTAGGCTGGGATCATCAGGACTAGTGAGGTGAGATTAGGTCTCTCTGAAGCACAGCCTCTGTGAAGGACAACTGGTGTTTGCATTGAAATTCACCCTCTGCAATACAGCTTCATAAAGCCTAAATTCTGTTTGAGGTTAACCCTGTACTTAAATGACCTTCTGCACCTGAGATGATTTCGTTCACAGTGACCAAGGTGTGGGGTTCACATGACGGTACCAAAACCATCCCCTATAAAAACTAGTTCTGATGCACGGTCCCAGACTTACTTTAAATTTGTTCTTATTTGGGAAGAAAATGCATGATCAGAAAAGCAGGACAGGGTCAAGATGAACTTTCTGAGTGGAACAGAGCTATTCTGCATAGTTTAACGTCAACCAGAAGAAATGTAGGTTTTGACTGAAGAATTCCATTTGCCAGAGAGCCCAGAGCTCTGGACTGAAAACCTTGACCTCAGCCCTCATTAAAAGCTATAGACACTTCTGGTTTGCTAAGGTACATTTTCCTTCACCTCATTTCAAGGACCCTGACCTAAACACGTATAAAAGCCCACAAGAAACAAGAGCATGAAATGACATAAGAACATCTTAATTCAACTTATCTTTCTGACTTGTGTGAGATGACTTGCTCTGTGACTCACCGAATCCTAAGTGGGAAATCAAGCCACGAATACCTCTGAAATCCAACAGACTAAGTGAAATCACTTTGCTTCTTAAAAAAATTATAGCATAATTCTATTCTATTCTAGATCCTATATTCTATATTTATATTCTATATTCTGTATTCTATATTCTATATCATATATATAGCATAATTATATTAATTATAGCTACAAGATGGAGAATTACAGTCACATTTTCTTTTTATAGGTCATTTTAAATGTACTAGTATGAATGCTGAGCAGCTTTTGTGGTCAGAGATAAAATATACCCACTTAGAGGTATAAGCCATTTTACAGTAAATGCATCGAAAAGATGGTAATTTTGACACTAAGAAGTATCCCAAATTGTTCAACTGAGGGCTTTAAAATAGAAGAACGAGATGTAAAGTCAGGATTGCCATGAACTGTGTAAATATTAGCTGTCACTTTGGTTCGTAAGGAAACTAACCCATCATTTGAGTAGGTTATGATGACAGTGGCAATCCTTTACCAGCAGCAGGCCGAAGCGACCGCGGCCGTGCGAACCCAGGAGGAGGAGCTGGTGGAGGGCCTCAGGACCGAGTTCCATGAAACCGCCTGCAAAATACAGAGCTTGCAAGCAGAAACGGAATCCTTGAGGACCTTGGTAAGTCGGGCTGGGGGCACTGCGTGCAAATTCAACGTGCCTTCTGGGGAAAACCCTCCCAGCTTGGGATAGAGACTTAGGAATAGATCCCGTTTTCCAGTGGATGCTGTTTCCAGAGATGCCAGACCTTTCCGGGTTCCTCTTGATTGACGTGGTGCACTAAGCGTACCAAACCCCAAATGTCAATCTTCAATGTCTTCGTACTCAGCAATAATTGCTGGGTGGGCAGTACTTGACAACGTGAAGAACACCTGCACCTTGTAACCAAAGTAGTTCAACCTTTGTCATGGTAATAGACATTTTGCAAAGTATCTAAAGAAAGGAATTCTCAAAATATTCCATCTCCACTTAAGCATATTCAATAGAGATACTGGCCAAACCTGAATAAAAATCCCTATGAGGCATATGTGACCTACTTGGAGCAATCTAGTGGGTCAGGGCTCTAGAAGGTTAGGGGGGGGGCAATAGAGCTGGTTAATATTCAAGCATCACTTCCTCCAAGCTCATGATCAATACACTCCTCTGAGTAAGAAATGAAGCAAAGCAGGCAGGAGCCCTGCAGGGATGAGCAAGGAGCTTCTGGCAAAACTCAAATAGAAGAAGGCGGTTTATGGAAAGTGAAAAAAGGGACAGGCCACTTGTGAGGGATATAGGAACGTTGTCAGAGTATGCACGGGTGCGATGAGGACAGTTAAGGTCCATTTGGAATTACATCTGGCAAGGGATGTCAAGGACAACAAGAAGGGTTTCTTCAAGTCTATCAGTAGCAAATGGGAGACTAGGGAAAACGGGGGCCTGCTGCTGAGTGAGGTGGGGGCCCTGGTGATGAAGGATACAGAGAAGGTGGTGTTACTGACTGCCTTCTTTGCTTTAGCCTTTACTGCCAAGGCCAGCCCTCAGGAATCCCAGATCCTCAGGAATCCCAGAAAGGCTGAGAAAGCAGGGCCCGTTTAGCCTGGAGAAGAGCTGACTGAGAGGAGATCTTACCAATGCATACAAATATCTTAAGGGCAGCTGTCAAGAGGTTGGGGTCAGACCCTTTTCAGTGGTGCCCAGTGATGGGATAAGGGGCAATGAGCATGAAGTGAAATAGAGGAAGTTCCATCTGACTGTGAGGAAGAGCTCCTTTCTTTTGAGGGTGTCAGAGCACTGAACAGGCTGCCCAGGAGGGTTGTGGAGTCTCTGGAGACATTCAAACCCACCTGGACACATTCCTGTGTGACCTGCTCAGGGTGGCCCTGCCTTGGCAGGGGGTTGGAATGGATGATCTACAGAGTTCCCTTCCATTGCCACCCATCCTGTGTGACTCTGTGATACGAAACCTGACTGTTTTAATGTCTGCTGTCCTGCCCTTACAGAAGAGGGGTCTGGAGAACTCTTTATATGACGCCAAGCACTGGCACGACATCGAGCTGCAGAACCTAGGCTCTGTCATTTCCAAGCTGGAGGCAGAGATGGGGGAAATCAAAATGGAAACCGAGCAGCAGCAGCGGGATCGTGAAAATCTGCTGAGCAGCAAACAGCAGCTGGAGAAAGACATTGCTGCGTACCACTGCCTTCTGGATGGAGAACACAGCAGGTACTGCTCCTAAAAAGCAGGTGTGCCACAAGGATGGAGAACACGTGCTGCCTGGGAAGGGGTTGGGAGGTTGCTGGGAGCAGGAGGACTAGGAGGGTTCTCGTGTTTCATAAGGCTGGGTGGTAGATGGTGAGGTTTGGAAAAGCTGCCAAATGGGAAGAACACCTCAACCCCAGTCGTTCAACTGCAGATTCCTAATGTACTGGGGAGATGGTGGTTTGCAGGGAGGATGAGGTTTAGCAATGCTCCAGTAGATCATGAGTTTCACTTCCCTGAACATTTGAGATGCGAGATTAAAAAGCTACTACAGCATCTGGGGGCTACATTAGCCGCAAAGCAGCTCTTTTGTTTCTTGCCTTGGGTACATTACGCCTTCCCTCCTCCTACTATTACACAATCCTAATACTAAAGCTGCTATCCTGAGGAAACTCCCTTTCTAAGCACACCAGTGCCCCTCAAAGTCAGAGCACAGGACCTGGCACTCTGACTGTACCTTTTGTGAAGAAACACAGTTCAGACTCTTGACATTTGTCCTCTGGGAATAACCTGTAAATGCCTTTAGAGTGGGTGGGTTGCTGGGTTGGGCTTTTATAAGAACCTTAATCACCATTAGGCATGGAACCTCTGAGAATCTGATGCAGAGGTTTTGACTTGCTCTTCTAATCAGGTCAGGGAGATTATTTGTTATAGTAGGATCCCGCTGAGGTTGATGGGATTTCAGCAGCTGAGCCGAAGGCAGGTCTTAGTTCAGCAATTTTCCTACTTGTAGTAGCGACCGGTTTATTTCTATCTTCTCTGTTTTACTTTCAGCTGATTATGAAACTCCCAGCCCACAGAAGACCACTGCCATGCGAGCGAAAGATGTCACTGCCCATTCTGTTCATGGAAGCTAAAAACCCAAAAAGCAGCCTGCTCTATTCAGTTTGACTCAACAATCGAAGTAGGTTGTAGCTTGAACAACTTTATTAGACCCTCCTCACGTAATTGCTTTGCTTACAGATTCCAATTTACTCATGTTGTTAAAATTATAATAAACATACAGAAGATCAAGGGGGTTGTTTGACTTTTATTTCTCCTTCTAATATTTGGCATGATAGGATTAAGAACATGGGCCCTCCACTTCCCAGCAAGTAAACACTTTCTTTGCTTGGCTCTTTCTTGCTATCAGCATCCTTTAAGGCAGGTTGGCCAAACTCCCTTTGAGCAGGCTCCCAAGCAGCATGAACATGTGGGTGACCATAGGTAGTTCCTCTTATTTTGATGGTATCATGATGAAGATTTTGCCCTCTTACCCTTCCTTCTATTTTAAACATTGATATATTCATGGTGTTGCATGTGCCGTATGATCATATAAAGTGCCAAGATGGACCTGCCCTTTCAGAGATAATAACAAACTTTGGCCCCTATTACACAAAATGTTAGAATCCCAGCCTGGTTTGGGTTGGAGGGGACCTTAAAGCTCATCCAGTTCCAACCCCCTGCCACAGGCAGGGACACCTTGCACTAGACCAGCTTGCTCCAAGCCCCATCTAACCTGGCCTTGAACACTGCGAGGTTATATATAACATATCTAACCTGAACTTCTCCTGTTTCAGTTTGAACCCATCACCCCTTGTCCTGTCACTACAGTCCCTGATGAAGAGTCCCTCTTCAGCATCGTTGTAGCCCCCTTCAGACACTGGAAGCTGCTCTGAGGTCTCCACGCAGCTTCTCTTCTCCAGGCTGAACAGCCCCAATGTTCTCAGCCTGTCTCCATACAGGAGGTGCTCCAGCCCCTGAGCATCCTCGTGGCCTCTTCTGGACTTGCTCCAACAGCTCCATGTCCTTCTGATGCTGAGGACACCAGAGCTGCACACAGTGCTGCAAGTGGGGTCTCACAAGAGCAGAGCAGAGGGGCAGGATCACCTCCTTCTACCTGCTGGTCACACTCCTCTTGATGCAGCCCAGTATAAGGCTAGCTGCATCTGCAGCTAGGCAGATGGCTGCCTTTCTTGTTCAAGTCCCTGCATGGGAAGTTAACATACATGTGTTTGTGGGATGAGGACTTTACAATATTAACAGTTACACAGGGTGACAACATAGTTCGTTATGTGGACTCAAAGACTAGAGAGAAATGGCATGTGTTAGAGAACATAATGGCACACAGCATGTATGAGAGGTGGTCTGTAGACATTCTGATCTTCCATTGGAACACTAGCTAACATAGCTATTTAGTTTTTAATGACTGATGAAATCAAATACACTCCAAATCCACTATACTTGACCCACGAGTGAGTAGCAGGAATCAGCACACAAGTGTTGTCATGGCTTGCCTTGCTCATTTCCCCAGACATGGAAAATCCTTCCCGATAGGATTACTTGACAAACAATTCCTTAATCTCTGCAAAAAAGGCCATTTGGCATGTACCACCTGCAAGACTGTGATGAAAAAATCCCCCAGTTCACTGCATTAAGAGATTACCTAACAACCACCAAGAAAAGAAAGGTTGATGATGACAGATTCCCTTTTTTTCCCTCGCAGTATGCACGCAATGATACCTACTTCCACATCAGTACAGAAGTTACCAAGCTGAGACTCCATCAATAGTGGTGATGAGGGAAAACAGACACAAAAGGTGGTACAAAAGATGGGATGACACAGACCCTTGGGTTGTTCACTGGATGCTGTCTAGGGATAGTGACTTCTGGACATCAGTGAAACATAACCTCCCCCTCCTTGACACATAAGAGAGAGCAGTTTCTGTATGATTTGAGAAAGAAGAGGGAATTTACACATTATCTGTGTATTTCTTCATAGCACGCCCCGATAGGTGTTCAGGTTTTCTTTCTGTCTCATGTGTGCTGAAATTACAGACAGCAGCTTCTATAAATAATCAAATCTATAGCACAAAACCATACAATCTGGAGTCAGATCTCTTTGCTATTTTCTAGTGACGCTGCAGGTATGAAAAAAACACTGCTGGCTATCCCACTGAGAAGCTGTTCTTTATAAATGTCACCAACAGAGAGAAACCTGGCGAAATTATGAGTCCACAACTGTGATATGAGAAGAAGGATTTCTTTTGAGTTTCTTACCTGCCATTCCAAGTGCTTGTTCCAAAAAAAACTTGGATCGTAGGTTCAAACGATCCAGCATATTTCATTAAAATTCAATTAGGTTCCTACCAAGATGTTTATTCAGTGGAATGAAAATAGTTTACTGCAAAATCATCAAGGTACTCCAGGGAAGTGGCTGGAAAAGGAGAGAGCACCTAAGCAGAAATAATGAATTTCCAACAGCTTTTCTCTCTATCCCAAGCAAGGACCAAAAGCAACTGAAAAGATTCTTTCTGTGATTAGTTATCAGAAGTCAAATGTAACATATCTGGCCTTTTGAAAACAAAGTGCTTTCATGGGAAGTGCTAAAGCTCTTGTGAACAGATCTATACCTTCACACAGGTTGACACTAGCTACCTATACAGCCCCTCCAGCACGTCTTGCCAGCCTGAATGCTAGCTAAGCATTAACAGTCCTCACTGTGTGAGATGGGAAACTGAAGACATAAGAGACTAAAGGCTTTCACAAGTATTTGTCAGTGCTAAGGTTCATAAACTGATTTACCTTTATCCTCTGGTCTAGCAGCTGCTGTATTAAATACACGTGAACGTTTCCAGCTGGTTTTCCTAAGAAAACCAAAACCAGGAACCAGATTTGATTAGCTCCTACTGCAGTAACTATCACACCTCTACTCCCATGGAGGGATTTGTGGTGTTTGCTGTTATGAACTCAAGATGCTGTAGACAATACAACCTAACAGCCAGCTGCTGCATAAAGGACTTGCTGTGTTCCCATCACACTGTCCTGTGTTTGCACCAACACCCAACATCTCAGGAGACAGTTCAGGAAGCAAACCCAGCAGAAAATTAGCCCTGCAAAAAGCAGGGAAACCTTCCTGCCACTCAGCTCCCTGAACCAGGCTAACACAGGGTCAGACATGCACCAGTACAGGGCTGGATTGGGCAGGGAGACTAGCACAGTCACCCCCTTGGTGCTTGCTAGTCACTCAGTTGGATTTGCTGCAGTGCCAAACCATATGCGTACTTTATTCTCCTCTTCACCCAGGCACAGCTTCCTCTGTGCCACAGCTGGAACAGACACTGCTGCACCCTCGGGGGAAGCAGAGGGTACCAGCCCAATGCTAGCTCATGCTTCATTTCAGGTTTCACACTGAGTGAGCAGCATCCCAGCCAGGAACTGGTATTCTAGCCTACCAGCCTTGTGTTTTCAGTTTAGCATAAGCAATAGCATACTGGTTCTATGCCTGAAAAATTATTTTTAAGGTGACTTTGAGCTGGCATTGTGTATAATTTAATACTTAACAAAACACCACGCGCTCCTTCTACCTCTGCCTGCTTTCAGATGGCACCTACTGGTGGAGAAATGGGCATAGCAACACTTCTCCCTTCTGAAACACAGTGAACTCATAGCATCCCAAAGCTGACTGGAAGGTTAACCTCCTCAGAAGAACCAGGGCTCACGCTGCTGCAAGGGCCCACCAGAACCCTTCTGCAGGCTGCTCAGTGCCTAAGGGCACCTTCTCCAACTTCCTTACACAGGCATCTGTTAAGTGTTATCAGATGAATTGTTCTGCTTGTGCTCTGCAAATGTCAAAGCAGTTTGCAGTGCTATCACCTTCATGTCACAGAGTGGAAATAATTTGGTGTGAAGAAGTAAGGGCAAGATAAAACGCTGGATGACTGGAAAGGGAAGCCTGCTCCTAACTCCTGCATCACCCACAGCTCACTTTAGTCTCTCCATGTGAACAGTGGCTGCTACATCACTTACCCTACAGGGAGCAGCACTTCATCTCTCAGTCTTTGTAAAACGCACCAGGATGCACAAGGAACAGCACCATTGCAAGACTCAGCTACAGGATGGAGCCAAGGCACCTCCGTGTGCCACAACAGGCACGCTGCAGCATGGGGGAGGAGGCAGAGTCCTCCAGGTAAATCTGTACCTGAGCTTCTGCATTCAGAGCAGTGTCTTGGCAAAGGTTGCTCACACAGGTCAGTGATATCTACTGCAGGAGAAAGCTGTCTCTGAGCTCATGCTCCTGTCACAGCAATGTGGCAACCCGCAAATTCCTTGCATTATGAGCATGACTTCTGCCAGTCCATGCCTGTGAGTCATCCTTCAGCCAAATGCCCTCTGCACACGTAGTGAAGATCATTGCATTTGAGCGAGGAAAGCAGAAATACTGACCTTTTCTTTTCCCTGCATCTAACATTTTACACAACCACCTTACCCATAAAGGCTAACATGATGAATTCACAGAGAAACTGCATACAAATGGGATGCACCAGCACGTTTCCACAATTTTACATAAATAAAACTAGAGGTGGGAGGCAAATCCCAGCATAACTGTGTAACTAATGCTGCCTTCAAAGTGCCAGCTGAGACATGCCTTTAAACCTGGACCTAAGCCTTCCAAGGCCTAAAATGTTGCTGCTACTTTCTATGATTTCCACTGAGTCTGTTCCAGATTTAACAGCTGAAATGCTTCTTGGTACTCTGCTCCTGACAGCTTCTAATCCAGAGTTGGGCATTCCAGCCTTACAGCTTCCTGCTGGAGTACAGACACAAAGGAAGGCAATGCAAACACTCCTCCAGATCTAACTGTCCTCTGTCACATCTTCCTGTGACCTTCTAGCAACCAAAGGGGACAGCAAGAGTAGGAGGGGAGCCTGGGTGCACCAAGGAGGCACAGGAAATGAGACTTACCTCCCAACTTCGCTCTCTGCTTCAGTAGTTATTCCCGATACAAATAGGTGCCACTGATCACATCTTTGGTGTTACCAGATGAACTGTCACACTTGCACTCTTTAGTTCTTAGGGCCTGCTCTGTGTGAAGCCAACCCCTGTAAGTGCACAGCGGTGGTAGAGAAATACAGGGAGAACACAGCATGACGGACATAAAGAGGATTGCAACAAATCTCCCCAACACAGAATCATCAACTACAATGGCTCAGTTACAGCTAACAACCCTTTCACAGAGAGTGCCTTAAGTAGGATAGCTGCACCTTCCCTTTGTCAAGTAAGCCCAGGAATATGGGTGGAAAACACTATATAACAGTATTTTCATGGGCACAGAGACAGTCAAACACTCCCCCAAAATCAGAAGCACTTTTTATATGTTTATATACACATATGTAATGATTTCAAGTGAAGAAGTCACAAAGCATGAAATGATCCTGTATTGGGAACACATACATGTTTACTTTTACATTCCTGTAATACAAACCAGTGCTTATTTGACATGTATCTGTCGTTTGGGCTCACGCTTTAGCAGCAGGAACACTTGTCTCCTCCTGAGGGCTGACCAAAGCGAGTCATCAGAAACAACGTCTCATGCAACTACGACTCCTGTTTTCCAACACGTCCTGCCTCAAAACTCTTTAACACATTTTAAAGCCACGGTGAACCTTTTAAACACCGTTCTTCCCCTCTCCGGAGCTCAAGGTCACTGCAGCACGCAGTGACCACTGCAGACACCCACTGTTAGCTTCGTTTTGCCGCAGATACTCCCGAGGATTCACCCTTGACTCAGGGAAGCTCTCACCGACACATCCGGACATCGCACACAGGGCGGTGTGTCACGTCTTACTTAACCGCACCAAGACGGACCCACACCGCATTTACGAGGTGAAAAGTGCCATTATTCCCTTGCACCCTTTACAACGGTGCGCGGCCCTTTCTGGGCTGGTCACCTCAGCGCACGATAGGAGCGAACGCCGATTCGCCTCAGCGGTAGGCGGGACCGCCGCGGCTAAACGCTGCTGGCCCGCGCCGCCGCTGCGCTCTCCTTCCCCGACAGTCTCTCTAGCCCCGCCGCTGGGAGCCGCCGCCATGGCGGCCACCGAGGAGAGGAGCCTCGACGACTTCTTCGCCAAGCGGGACAAGAAGAAGCGGAAGGAGAAGAGCAGCCGAGGGGCCAACGCCGCCGCCTCCAACGCCGCCTCGAGCGCTTCGGGGGCGGCCGGAGGAACCCGCCCGGCTGACGGAAGCGGCTCCGGGGCTGCCGCCTCCAACGCCGGCTCCGCCAAGACGGCCACCAAGGTGCGGGCGGGAGCGGGGCCGCGCCGTCGGGGCGGCGGTGGGGGAAGGGTCACGGCTTCCTCCCGCCGGCAGGGGGCGCCGCAGTGCCTGGCCCGCGGCAGCGGCGCGGCGCCGCCCGGCCATGCGGGCGCCCGGGGCCGATGGGGCCTGGCGGAGCTGCCGGCCTCGTATCCGCTGGCGGGGAGGGAAGGGTGGGGTGGCCGGTTCCCGGTCTCCGGCTTCGGCCCTACCCAGCCCGCACAGGTTTCTGGGCCTCGACGCATGGTAGCAGCCGGAACTGGCTGTTCGGATCAGGTGACGGCTGTAGGCCAGCTGGGTGTGTGGCCTATGGACCTCGGTGGTAAGGTCCCCCGGCTCTGCAGGAAAAGTACTCCGAGCTCATTGCCTTCCCCGTTTCCGGCAAGGGTTGTACTGCCAGTCATTAGTCCTTTTTGTGCCGATTTACAGTGAAACAACGGGAATGCGAGAGAAGCTTAAGTGCTCATAGTTGAGTTAATGCCTTACAACTGGTCGTGCTGTGTATTTTAAGCAATTTGAGGAACACGCTGCTACTTCCCAGTGTTCTTTAACTTGCGGAGCTTGACACCAACAGTAGCTCCCTAAATAGACCAGGGTCAGTGGTACTCTTTAGCTGCTCATTTGCTTGTAGAATAATACATGCTTGTGATTGAAACTTGTAGTTGGAATAGAGATAAAGATCATTAAATGTGAAAGGTACTTTAGTTTGGAAACAGTGATGTTTCCATGGAGATGGGGATATAAGAAATCCAAGAGATTTTAGAGCTGTTGGCTCAGGCTCTTCCAAAGGACTGGATCTTCAGCAGACGGTGCAGTACATCAGGTCATTTTCTGTTTCTGCTGTTACTTTAAAGCAGGTCAAAGTTTTCCTGCTAGAGGTTGATAATGTAAAGGTCCTAGGACAGGGCTCTTAAAAGAAGCTGTATTCCCGGCTGAAAGGGGCCATGCCATGGGTAGACCCTGCTTGCCGGGTCTTCATATTTGAAGTAATAAAACTGCATTTCATGTAGAGTGTAGGAATTATGTTTAACTTAAAGCCTGGTAACTTTAATTAGGCTGAGTGTGTGTGTGTCTTAAAGATGTGACTAGAAACACGGGAGGCCTGCTTTTCTGGTCCATTTCTGGCCTACCTTATCCCCAGAATCTACTGATTACACAACAGGACGAAATTGGACCCACTTAGGTGGGTCCTGATTTCTCCAAACATGCAGTCAAAATCCTGTTTTAAAACCTTAAAGTGGGGCTCTCCAGAGACTTGTATTCCACTGGTTTTGTGTGCTCAGATTGCTGTGGGATTTGAAGCTGACCTTTTTACTATTCTAAAAACACTATTAAAAAGCCAAGAAAGGCTGTAAATGTGGTTGTGAATGTGAAAAAGTCAAATGTACCAATATTAATCTTTGTCATAAATCCACTGTAAGCTGTTCCAAATGTCCTTTAATGTTTGGCTCATGAAATAAGCGATGGAAAAGTAAATCTAAAGCCTTCTGTGCATTCAGGCTGTCACAGAAGCTTTCCTTTATGTAAAGGGAGAGGTCTTGTCCTTGTATTTTCCTGGTCCTGTGCTGCCCTGTGACTTCCCACTGGATTTTTACTGACATGATGTGGTTTTCTTTCACTTGAACAACTTTTTGCTGGGGCATCTCTTAGCTGTGGTAGTGAGTTAGTCAGCTCACAAGTGCATCACATATGGTAAGTGAGGGGAGGAGGGAGTGGAATTCCTTCCCAGTTGGCAGTGGCGCAGATAGATCAGTTTCCCATGGAACTGCACCTTCACCCTTAGTTTTCTTTTTATTATCTTAGTTACCTTAGTTACAGTCTTCTACTCTCAGTGTAAAGAAGTTAACTTGTATTTCTCTTGTCTTACAGGAAGAAGATGATTGGAAGGAGTTTGAGCAAAAGGAAGAAATTGATTATAGTGGTCTTAGAGTTCAGTCCATGCAAATAAGGTACTACTTCTCTTGTTAATTCTTCTCTCCAGTATAATCATTACCTCTGCCTAAAAACTATGTTCTTCAGAGCTGCCTTCCGGGAGTCCAGTTAAACAGAGGTCTGATATGTTTCTGCTAGTGCAGAAGTTTGCTGAGGTTTGACTGTTCTCTGACAACGTTCTCTTTATTTTCTGTATCTCTGTGGATTCTCCAGGTTTGTTTGGTTTGGTTGGGGTTCAGATTTTTATTACAAATGCTTAACATTGCCCTCTGTAAAGATAGTGAAGTAGGAATTTTCCTGAGGGAGGAGTGCAAGACAGTAATTCCCACTGAATCATTGGACTGCTGTAAGGGTAGCTGACTCAGTCCATTCAGCATCTCAGTTTGGGGAGTGAATTCCTGAGCCATTGCATTTTTATGTCAAAAAACCCAATCCTGTGCCATGCCATTGAAGTGGCTAATCACATGTCTCAACAGACACGTGACAACTGGGCTGCTGCTTCACTACCTCTTGGTACTTTGCATTCCGGATGCTTTTGGTGCTGTGGCACATTCTCAGGCGCATGGAAGCTTCTGCCAGAGGATTTTATAGCTACTCAGTAGGTTCAAGGGAAGAGTGGAGAAGTAAATGGAAGAGCAGCCCACTGGAGGTTATAAATTATCCAGCTCTGGAGATCTCTTTGCTGAAAATAAGCCATGGAGTCTGTGGTGGGAGTGGGATGTGTGTGCTTGCTCTGCTGTAGCTAGCCTATAGGCATCTGCCTTTGACTGGAGTTTAAAATAGGATAGTGATGTGTATAAGTTCTTGGTCCAGCTTACTGTGATTTTTACTGTGTTTGGACAATAAAAGGGCATTTAATTTTCAGCAATTATAGGTATTTTTAACTGTTCTCTGATTACTTTTAAAGAAAACTTATCCAATCATGATGAGTGTATTATAACTTCTGTATTCCCACTTTGGTGCTGCGATGCACATGAGTGGCTTTGGTTTTTCTATAGCCTCCCCCTGTACCTTTATCCCATTACACCACACATCTTTCTGAAGCAGCTTTGTTTAGCAGCTTATTTGGAGTCTTTTGACTATTTCTGAGCAAAAAAAGAATAGTCTAACTAAAATAGTTTTTTTCAGAGTATTTCTCTTTAAAAACTGGGGTAATTCTGTCTGTGGTTTTTCTGATTCCCTCTTTTAAAAACCCAACCAAACAGCACTGACTTGGTTTGTAGATTGCCTTGGTATGGGCAATAGGAATGTTTCTTGGTTGTGGTTATAGGGAAGGGGAGCTCAGGACTTGCTTTCTGTCACTGTATTTTTCCACAATTTCTTCCTCTTGAGTAAAGCATTTTATGAAAGCAGGACTTGTAGCGCTTTCCTTCCTTAGCTTCTCCTCATGTCCAAATGCTTGACTGTCTTGTTAAGTAACTTGAAGCACAAAATAAGAAATCAGTTTATTTGGGTCACTTAGTACAGTTTGAATTCTTCTTTAAGAACTTTTTTTCTTCGCATTTGCCAAGTTATGTAGCAGTGTACCAAAAGCTGTTCAGGTGCAAGTACCAGTGCAGTGGTTACAGGACTGATGTAGTCTGGTTAAATACAGTATCTTCAGTGCAGCAGCTGTGAAATCTTGTCTGTGGTGATAGCGTAGCCTTTGGCGAGTCTTAAACCTCTGTGTGTAAAAGGCTACTTATCATTGCTCTTTTTTAGTGAAAAAGAAGATGAAAAAGATGATGATGAAAGTGAAAAAAGAGAAGAGCACGGTGACCACTGGGAGGAGACTGGTGGTGGTGGTGTAGACAGATCATCTGGTCCTTGGAACAAGTCAGCTCCTGCGCCGGCACCTGTCGTCGAACCAGTTGGTAAATTTAACTCAAGAGTTGTTGTTTTTTCCAACCAGAAGCATGTTGGGTGGAATGAAGCTCCTCAGAGAGTAGGGCTCATGGAACAGTTCCTATTCAGGCATGTTCTAACATACCATTGGCTTGGTTGACATACTAGGAAGTGTAGTTTTCTTGTAAAGGGATCTGAGGAACTGAACTGATAGCATTGTCAGGTACTTTAAGAAAACACAAGTGGAAGGGTTTTTGGTTTTGGCTGAAAGCGATCTCTCTGCTTTGCTATCTGCAAAATACCTGTTGGAAGCATTTCTGTTGATCCAGAAATACTGCTTTGACAGTCAAGTGGATGTTCAGCCACTATCGGCTGTGTGGATGGCAGTTCTTGGGTAGGGTTCTGTAGCTGGTAGGACGCTTTTCAAATCTGCTCTAGGGCACAGAGAGCATGACATTGTAAAATTGACTCTTTAACTGGGATAGGACTTCAGTGGAGATAAATCACTTGGATGTGATCCGAATTCAGGCTGTTCTCTTCCATGGAGAAACTCATTTCAAAGTGGGCTGATGTATTTTCTCTTGTTTCTGCAAGCAAGGAGATAAAATTAATGAGTTACTTCATTGTAGATTGTTACGTTAAATATGAACTGTTTGGGAATTCTCTTCTGCATCTGGAGAGGTGCTTGAAGTAAGATTCAGCCAATACATAATTATGTGTTTGCATCTCTAGTTTTAAATATAAGCTGCTAATAAATAGCGGATAAGAAACGTGAAGTCCTCATCATTGCTTTTGGTTCCTTGAACTTTGTGAGGCAATACACTGAAGCCACATCTTAATTTGACTACTAAGTATAGTTTAAATCAGGTGACACCTGATGTCAGAGCTTTTAAAAGCGCAAAAACATACCTGTCTTTTCTCTTTATCATTTGTGGTTTGTTTTTTTTTGGTGGTGTTTTCCAGATATGAAGGCAAACTTCTCTTGTCTAAATCTTGTTTTTATACCCAGTTACAGAAGCCCCTGAACCAGTTCAGACTGGTGGTGTGTACAGGCCTCCTGGTGCCCGGGAGGGTGGCAGGCCACGGAGAGCACAGCAAGGACCACCAGAAATCTATAGTGATACGCAGTTCCCATCACTGCAGTCCATCGCCAAGCTCATAGACAGTCGAAGGTAAGTACATCCCTATAAGATGCATTTTAACTGCCTTCTCTAAGGTCTTGCTTCGGTTTAGAGCTTAAGCCTAAATCAGTCAAGAGAGGAAAGAAATAACTAAGAAATTATTTATGGGAAACAGGATTTTCCAACTCTAGGAAGGACACAGCCCAGTGAAATAGCCAAACAAGACTGCCCGTTCCCTTATCTTTGGCTTGCTGAAGGGTTTTCCTAAAGCAGAATATTGCTGTAGCAGTGATAGCATCTGGTTCCCTGGGATACTAGCCACGGTGAGGCTCTGTGTTACTAGCATCAGTAGGCATGAGTAGGGTGTCTCGAGCACACTGCCCTCTTATTAGAGCTGTGAAGATGAATAAGATTCCTTCTTAAATGGAGGAATGGGATTTAATGCCAATATAAATCAATAAACCTGCTGTTGGAGCTGTGGTTTACAATGATGAGCTCCCAGAGTTTGCTGAAGGGTTTTCTTTTCGTGGTGCTGAAGACTTGCAGTCTCACCCTGCTTTAGAGTCTTCATCTTTTCACAGCCATATTCCCTACAGAAGATATAGCTAGGCCAGTACACTTGGGTTCTTTTGTTTCTTCTGGGTTTTTTGGGGTTGTTTTCTTCTTTTTTCCCTTTTTTTTTCTTTGTGTGGCTTTGTCTGCTTGGCAAATGAGCTGTGCTGTCATTGCTCCTTTAGGGTTTGAGGGGTGCAAATTGAACTAAGAGGAAATTCTGAGCGAGCATTCTAGAGATAGACTGCTGCCTTTTAAAGCCTATTTTTCATAAATGCACTGAAAGTTACTTTTGAGAATGTTAATACTGAAACTTGGAATGTGATCTGAATTGTAGTGGGTGATGAGCTTATTCTGGAGATAAGGTTTTACAAGTTTTGCTTGGGAATGCTTGGCTGTTGTGTTAAAACTTTAGACCTTAAGTGTTCTGTGTTCTTAATGGTTTTGTTGGGCTGGGGTGGAAGTAGACTAGAAATTCACAATTCACAAGCTAGTGATAAGATATTTACTGATTACATTTATTTTCCCTTAGGGATAAAGAAATGGAGAAGAGCTTTGAAGTAGTAAAACACAAAACTAGAGGTAGGGATGAGGTGTCAAAAAAACAGGCACTTAAACTTCAGCTAGACAACCAGTATGCTGTGCTTGGGGATCAGTAGAGCTGCATACACATTACAATTAAGGAATGCTTTTTTGGTAACCCTTCTACTAAGGTAACTAAACTACAGCTAACGGCTATGATGAACATGCCACCTTATTTCTGCTGGATCTACTGCAGCAAGTGCAGACTACTTTTGACGTAAGTGCTTGGTTCTCCTCCGCTATGGAAGCGTTATATGTTACAACTTCTCCATTGGAAATGGGGCAGATTAAATGTAAATGATTGAACAAGAGTCATCAGTGTTCTTTAATTGCTCAGAAAGATACCTTCAGCCAGTGGTCATTTCAAAATCTTTTTATGTTCAGATACTGAGCCTTCGTAAAGGTTGACTACCTCAGACTTGCTGCACTCATTGTGGACACCATGTGGATCACAACTTCTGGAAGAGAAGGTTACAGCTGTTTTAGTGGCCATCTGAAACTTGAAACCAGCTCTACTGGATTCCTGTCAGAAATCCTGCAGAAGTCAGCCATTTGGTTCCAATTTGCTATAACAAAGATTTAAGTGACCTTAAATGACAAACATATTCTGTTCCCCTTCTGAGGAATCCTGTCATGTGTAGCCATAGCCTACTAGAGACTTCTGGAGCGTACCAATACCACTCATGCTACCCAAGTATAACAGAGCTGTAGTTTGTTTACCTTTTTAGATAGCTGTTCTGAAGTAACTGCAAAACAAATTAAAACTCACTATCAGATTGGGGGAACAATGGGTTTGAATGGTCTGTTTGCATTAGCCATTTTCACAGTTGTCTGTTGAAGCATCTTATTTTTCCTGTTCTCCACAAATGCCTGCCTTGTTTCTGATATCAAATTGCAGTATATTTAAGTAATGATGAGATGTTGTAGTGAAATAGGGTTTATTTTGGCTTTTGTCATGAGGTTTGTCTTTCCTACCCTGCAGCATTAAGAGTTTTTTTTACACAGAGGTATCCAGACTCTTTAAGTAAAGAATTTGGCTTTTAAAAATGAGATACGTGGCAGTAGTGGTACTAGATAAAAACTTCTCCTCTATTAAAAAGTGATTTGTTTGTTGAAGGGTAATGGTTACTTGATAACCAGAATAATGTAGTATGCAGAGGGATAACTAGAGCTGGTAAGCCTTATTTGTTTGGCTACTTCTGTGAAGCATGCAGGCTCTTTGAGGCATAAATCCTCTATGTAAAACTCAAATGCTGTTTATTCAAAGTTGGGAAGTTTAGTACTAATGGAAGGCAGTGACTTCTTCCAGTTGTTTTCATCTTTGATTTAATTGAGTGGAAGTAGGCAAAATGGCACTGATACACTAAGAATTTAGGACACTGCCCCCAACACTGATTTGATGAACCAAACCTGTCAAGTACCAAAAGTGTCCTGCTGTAACTGCTTTTCTCTTCTCTGAATTCTTATACCAGAAGCAAAATGAAGTAAAATAGTGGCATGCTCCAGTGTTGAGGTCTCTCAGAGTAAATGCCAAAAACTAGACCCAACATCTATAGGAGTTGCCAATGGCAAGAAAAACCAGGGAACAAAACAAAACTTGTTGGCTCGTGTGGTAGTTGTGTGTATGTGCAGAAGATGAGGTTAGTGCAGGAATCGCCTCATTGGGTTCCCTTTTGACTGCTGACTTTCTTTAAATCTGCTTGAGGCCAATGGGAATTTTGCTGTTGACTTCAGTGGGGCTGGGGCTTCACCTGAGTCTTTTGTGCACAGACTAAAACTGGCCTTGCCCTTGCAGAGTTACCTGTCTCTAAAACTTCTGCTAGAAGCTGCTATTAAAGAGGGCTCAAGAGACTATCCTTAAAGTTGGAGAGTTCATTTGGAAACAAAACCTCACAGAAAGACTCATACCAATACCTTGGACTCTGAGCCATGTATCTTCCTTGAAAATATGTTGTTGCCAGCAAAACTGTTGATTTGTCACTAAAGATTTCTGTGGAATTCATGGTAAACGGACACGTTGCTTGATGTGGTAGAAACATGAAAGCTTAAAACACTTTTCTTGATGCTCTAAAGTAATTGGGATCACCAATGAACTGAGTTTTAGTCTACTGTATGAAGGGTAGATGAGACTGTTCATTGTACCATCTTTGAGGTTTTGGGCATGAATTCTGGCAGTTCAAGAAAACCCTGTAACAGTTTCAAATCAAATAAAATGGAAATACGGAGTCTGGAGTGTAATGAATCTTTACCTTTAGTTCTAGCTTATGACAGACAGCTGAGGAGACACAGCATTTGGATCTTAAGGGACAGGCCATGGAGTGGGTAGTCAAGTCAGCCTTATGGTCAGGTGGGCTGTGTGTAAGAGCTTATAGCAGTGCATTCTAATACAACTTCTGTTTGTACAGAGAAGTTTAGTTGCTTTCTGTCAGAGTGTCTTCTTAGTCCCACCCTATATGACTGGATTGAGATCGTGAATTGAGTGTGAATGAAGCTTTGATTTGCTTTTCACTTGAAAGTAGCTCTGCTAAATCAAAGAATGAAATAAACCCGTAAAACCTCTTGGATGGGTGCTGCCATCAGAGTCCATCAGCTACTGATAACTAGAGCTGTAACTCTGGGGGGCTTTTCTTAAGCATTTCATTCCAGGTTCTTTCTGGAGGCATCAAGGAAAAGAAAGAAAACACAGCAATTTCCATAGCACAGAATGTTAAACTATTGAAAACTGTTCCTTGTGTTAAATATCGCTGCCACGAACTAGCAAAAAACCAGTTGTCAGTATCTTCCTGTAACAGTGAATTGTTGTGCATGCCTGAAATCTTGGAAGTCATCCCTCTGTGGAAGCTCAGTATGCTTTTGAGACTCTGAAGTCCAACTTTACCTGGTTTGTTGTTGCATCCATTCGAGGCACGCTGAGACTGTCCATGTCATTCCTTCAGAATGCTTCTTGAAGGCTCATTCCATAAATGAAGGATTGTAGAAATGAGATTCTTGGTACCAGTCAGTAAAATGCTGTTGTGTGCTCCTTCCGAACCTGTAACATGCTTTTGTGGTGGCTTGGTTGTTAGTTTCCAACTTCAAGATTCCATTTTACTTTGTCTGTGACATAAAATGAAAATACAGCCATGAAGTTACCGACCTGCTGGTAGAACGTTTAAACGTCCAGTACCTAAAGGGAAAGGAACAGTTGGGATTTGTGACTCTCAGTGGTGCAGTCTGTATTTAAGGAATGTTGAAATGCCAAAACCTAGATCATTTTTAATAAAGTTGGACTTCCCAAATCCCTGCTGTAGGAATCTGGCATCTGTATTTCCTTGAAGTGATGATAAATATAGAAGAGGATTAGTTTTGATCCCTGCTGCCCCTGGTTTAGCTGTGCCATGCTTAATCTTACAAAAAAAGAGGAACTGACAACAAAAAGCAACCATCTCCTGCTCCTTCAGTTTTGTCTCTGAAATTACCTTTACCAGTCATGTCCAAAGTAACTCTTGCAAAACTTGGGAATAGCTGAATTGTTAATAGCACAGACTGTGTTACAGACCTGATACCAGTGTTTTGGTGTCTGCATGTGCTAGCTCTCAGAAACTTTCACCACAACACACTGTTTAGGTCAGGTAAACACCATATAAATGTGATAGGGCTGCAGATCTTAGAGTTTGCTTATCTGAGCTTTTGCAATACTTGTTGGGTTTCTTTTTTTTGTCTAAGTTCAGCCTGGTTGAGTAGTTTTAAACTTGCTTGGGGTTTTCTGTCAAATACTGTAAGTAACGAGCGGATGATTGGTTTTTAGATTAATACAGCTTCATGTGCTTAAAGGGTGCTTAGTTACAAGGTATTAGTACATTATTCTGTCCAATACTGACATGGTCAGAGAAATGAATACCTCCTCTTTTACATGACCAATTTGTATCAGAGGCCCAAGAAACTAAATATATCAAAACCACCTTGAGTACTTCACAGTCTTTATGAATAGCCACAATCCAGGTTTCAGCACCTGGCTGTAACTGAGTTCCCAAATTGTCCCCTCTCTGCGTTCAGTTTTTGATTGCACAAATTGAAGGCAAATTGGGGCTTTTTTGGGGAATGTAACAAAAATAATAACATGCCTTTACATTTCAGAGAGATGAATTAGGTACGTACAAAGGGGGAGGAAATCTGATGGGTATTTGCTAAGGAGTTCTGAAGAAAAAGTTAAAAGGGTGGCTTGTCTGTGTCCAGGTTCATACAAGAACCTGCTTTAGCTGATGGAAGAAGAAATGGCAGCAGGAAACAGCTGAGGAGTCTAATACTGATTTGGATAAGTTGTAACTGTCATGTACCTATAGTTTGGCTTCTGAAGCCCATGTGTAGTCCTACTGTGTTCTGTTTGAAGTGAAACTGAACAGCAAGGAAGAGATTTTTATCCTTTTTAAATAAGGGAGATTGGAAATTATGCAAATAGAACAGAAGGTAAGAGAGGGATTGGGAAGGGGGCTTTCCTAAAGGATAGTGTTAGATGCATAGCCTGAGGCAGGGAGTGGAGTGTAAGTGGTTGGGTAGAAGTGCTGCTTTCGCAAGTGACAGATCCATCTGACCTGAAATGAGGCAACGTGGAGTTCAGTACTTAAGGAAGCCATCCCATTTTCTTTTTTCCCTTAAAGAAAAGGATTGGGAATACCTGTCCAGAGAGAAGGTAGAGTTTTGCATTGGTCCAAAGCTGTCTTAACTGGTTGCCTGTGGAGAGAACAGAGAAAGGACAAATTCCAAGACAGCTCAGCAATCTTCTTAGGAAAAAACTTGTTTCATTTTTAAGAAACCTTTCTTGCTTCTGCATGATGAAAAGCTGAAATGCTGATTCAAATTGCTGTGAAGACCTTTCTTTTTATTGTGAAGCATGTTCTAATGGTACGTATACGAGGGGCTTATATTCAGTAACTTAGGGGCTGCTATGCCAGAATACAACTATTGGAAATGTTAATTAACAGTGTTAATGAATCACCAGAACAAGTTCAGCTGGAATACCAGAATGGAAAAGATTGTCTGAAATCACTGCATGCACTGAGAAGCATCCCATTTTGTAGCAAGAGCATGGACCCAGGAGAGTGGGATTTGACCTTGGTTTTCCACTGTGCTGCTTTGTTGACTTCAAGCAGTTTAGGTTCCCTTTGCCTCAGTTTCCCCAGCTGTACCAAAAAACCCCAGCCACCTACCTCACAGGGGTGTTGTGAGGCCAAAGCTGCTCCTTGTCAAGGTTTGGGACTGCTGGAAGGTGCTGCAGAGGACTAAAAACCTTCATTAGAGGCTCTTTATATTAGCTTTCATTACAGTATTTTAATACTACTTTGGGAAAGGCTTATTTCTACAGAATGTAAATTACATTCTATTTAAGCATTATGTAATTAGACGTAGTATGTATGGGTAAGGAAAAGGCTCAGGCTGAGCACTCCATCTAACTGGTATTTCATCTCTAATTCTCTGTGCAACACAAATGGTATACTAATATAAGGCTTTTTGGGTTTACGAGATAGGGCAAAATTGATTTCATGTATTCCACATAAAAACCAATGTCTGAAATAAAATCCTGTGCACAGTGGATAGCCATCTCTTATAACGTGGCTGGTTTAAAGTCTATTCCAATTATATGAACTAGAAATGTTCACTGTTGGAAGTATGTATTTGTGTCAGGGTACTAAGTGGTGTTTTGTGATTGGAAAGTAGTTTTCTTCTTTCACTGTAAACACACGATTGTCCTGCTCTTTATCCTTTCCCATGTTGAAGCAGCATACAGGTACAATGGAAATTGGGAGAGACAGTAATCTGAAACTTTAAAGGCTGGTACTGAGGCAGGCTGTGGGGGAAAAAGATGAGGAAATAAAACAAAAGGACACAGTTGCCCATGGGGAGGCCTCTGTCAAAGGGATAAAGAAATGCTCAGAAGGCAGAGCTGAGAGGGGCAGGCAGGAGAGGAAGGTGTATAAATACAGAGGTGGTGATGACCCTATCTACTTATCTCCTGTTTAGCAGTTAACTGCAGCTGAAGGAACATGAAAAAATGATCGTTAGGAATACTAGAGACCCTTGTCAGCTGTAATGGTGAGATCAAGGCTCACTGCTCAGCTTTTACAGTGGGTCTCCACTGGAGAAGCAGAGAACATGATGGTGGCATACATGCAGAGAGACTGCAGCTCTGGTGGGGACTGACCAGAGGTGAGGCCTGGCAGCTATTTTCTCTTCCTAATGTTTTTCTCACTGCGGCACCTCTAAGACAGTTGTTCCTCTGCATCAACCATGACAATGCTCTGTCAGAAATGATTACTGCTAAATTTCAACACATTGCTGCAGTTGCTTCAGAGGAAACGTTGAAGTTGCTGAATTACAAGCATTAATGAATAACACAGGGAGCTTTTTGGAATACTTGATGATGAGTGACATTGAGGTCAAGAGAGTTGTAGGTGGCTTAAAATGGATAAGATAAATATCCTGCTATATGGTGGGGAAGAGAATAAAGGTGTAGATCATCTATCCTTTTTCCCTTTTATTAAACAAATTACTTTGGTCTTGATGTCTTTCAGCTACAAAGAGCTGCTTCTGCCATTCTCTTACCACTTTCCTCCCTATACTTTCCTAATCTGTCACTTTTAAAGATGCTGATGAAACAGCAAATACTCATTGAGGCTCTTTAAGAGAAATACGTGCTGTAATGTTTTTCCATATTATTCTGTCTTTAATGCAGCCTAACACCTTACTCGCTTTCTTGACTGCAACTACACATTGAGCAGATGTCTTCATCCAGCTGTCCATGGTGATGCCTAGATCGTCCCTTTGAAAGATCACAACTAACTCAGAATCCACCAGAGCATGTATGAGCAGTTTAAAGCCCTTCCAGTTTTCACTGCCTTGGGCTTCTTTTCTCTCACCACTGAAATGCCAACTTTACAGAGGGATTTAGCATCCCCTGGCACTCACCCCCTTCCCCAGTGCTGACAAACCTAACAACTTTCTATGGGTATTGATTCTTGCCATCCGATGTACTTCAGTCTTCAGTTTCATGTGTATAACCCACTCTCCCTACCAGTTGTTAGCGCATGGCACGCTCTTACCAATTTTTACTCAGTCTGACCTTTTCTGTTCTATTTCTTGTCTCATGTATTGAGTTTTTACCTAGCTCAGTTATAGCACTTAAGTAACCAAGTTAAAACTACTTCATTTCAAGTAATTTGCCTCCAGAAAACTGTCAGCACAAGCTTCTTTTTCCATTAAAACAAATAACTTACCCTATACCTCTTTCAGAGTATGTACAACCACAACAAAATGATTCAAATTGTAAAAACAGGCTGATGATAAAAGAACAAACATATTGAGAAACAAACAGTCTGAGTTTGATCTCCCAGAGCTTAGCTTCTTTGGTTTCAGTGGAGTTATTTGTGTCACATGAGCTCAGTTTCATTAAAACTTGATTTGAGATCTTCTCACTTGAAGTCTAGATACAGCAGCTGGAAAGGAACACAATGAATAAGCCCCATAGCAAGCTTGCTTTAAGTTCCTGGGTTATTCTCCTCCATGTTTGTGGCAGAGATGAAGCAGATGTATTACTTGGTCTCTGAGCAGCAACCAGCTGGGCTCAGCCACACTTAGCTGAACATACCTGTTGTAGTATTTAACTGGACTTTGAAATTAGATTACAGGAGTTGAGATGGAGATGAGTGCAACACTGGATGACAGGCTTAGTCTTTGTGGTTTGTTTCATCTCTTCACATTCTCATCTTGTACTTTAAAGATGGTACAGCTGTAAAGAAGGTTAAGTTGTTAAGTGCTGACTGCATCTACCAGCAATGCTATATTTATAAATACAAAGGGGATGTCACGAGGGAAGACTCAAGCCTGTTGGAATGCACAGCCTGCCACTTGAGAGCTGCACTGTCTCAATACCAGAATACAGCATCATATACAACAGCTGCAGCTCAGTTCTAATAGATGAGTAGTATGAAGAACATACCTTGGATTTTTCATGCAAAGTGTCCGGTGTTCTGTTCCACCACTACCAGTATTCTGTCAAAAGCAATTGTGGCTGCTGGTGTTTATAAAGCTGGCAAATTGGAGCTGAGGTGCGAGTTAATTCTGAGGGGATGAGGGGGAAGAGAGCAGATAAGGAGTAACTGAGAGCTGTTAGTGCAGTACTTCATGTGTGTGGGACGGGGTATGAAAGACTCCTCTCTGCTGCTACACTCATCAAAGCCATGTCTTGCCACTGTAAATCCTGTTACCTACTACCCACCCCGTGACCTTCAGGACTGACTAGTTGGTTCTCTGACTGTGCAATGTCTTTAATCTGGGAATTAGGTAGAAGGCAAACTGGCTTTGTGAACTGGCATAACAGTGTGTTCTAGACAATTGGCTCTGCTGCTGGTTTTGGTTGGTTTGGTTTTTTTTCTACAACTCACAGCCCAGCAAAAATCTCCTGATTTGACCTTTTTTCACCCCAGAGCATTCCCTCATTTCGTTCATCTACGTTATTACCATGCCAAAGTTTTCTAGTCAGGTACCTGAATTATTCACCACTGTAGAAATTCACCATTTAGAAAGCTCTGTAAGCAAAACCTGAGTCTTGATCATGCTGTATTTCTTCAGTCCGGGCTCCCAGCATCAAAACATGGCTCCATCTGTTGCAAAACTGCTTAGCAAGTAAATATGGTCTCCATGGGCAATTTAAACCTAGACCCTGGAAGGCTACACAGGAGCCTAATTCCCATGGAAAGAGCAAAATGAAGGCAGGAAGCACTGGTCACAGTACAGCACAGTTCAACTATGAGAAAGAGTAGGGTTGCATGACTGGTAACATGCTAGCTCAAACAAAACTGGCGTACCTGGACATCAGGGTCTGGCCTAAAGCCTTTATTTTTTTAATGAAGAGATGACTGAAGAATAGTCTCTGTAACTGAAAAAATAGGAAACTGACTTTGCTTTCAGCAGTGTACCAGAATGTCTCACCACCAGACTGAACCTAAAGAAAGGAAGATAAAGCCATTTGAGTGCTTACTGTAGTGCAAAAGAACAAACAATACCATCTGGTTGGGAAAAGGGGTGGCTGGGAGCCCCCCGAGCACAGCAGAAACTGCTTGAGCCAAAGCTGAGTACAATATGATCTGAGAATCCCTGTGTGGCCCCCACAGTTAACACAGGAACCGAATGGTGCCTGTATGTTTATATATATAGTTTAGAGTTATAATTTAAGCTCCAAACCTGAACTCCATTGTTTTGGCAGTAGATTTTTTTTACCCTGGTTTACCTCGCATGGCTTCTGCAGATGACAGCTTCAAACTGTGCAGTGCACACACCCCTTGTTGCCCTTTATGTCCCACGTTAAAGGAATGGTATTGAACTCTGTAAAGCACTTTTGTGATGTTTCCTGTGAAGAAAGCTGAAGAAAATAAACTGATTTTAACTGCACCAACTGAATTCCTACCTCCAGTTTGTCTCGCTCTTGTGTTAACCCCTCTCTTCAGTGACAGAGCAGTCAGTGTGAGGACAGCAGCATGCTGGTTCCAGGCTCGGTGTGGAAGCGGGACTGGCACACACGTGCACACGCTGAGCAGATGCCTGGAGAACAGGTAATGCTCAGATCCCATGTCACTGGTCCCACTGGAGCTTGGGATGTGTCTGATTTCAGCTGCTCCCCTTCTGCTTTGCCCCCAGGATTCACTGTGGCTGTGTGGCTCCAAGGCTGCTTTAAAGCTTAGCTAAGTGGGTCAGGGAGTGGTTCCTTAGCTGCAGAGTGAGAATAGCAGCATGACCCTTCCATAGCAGCTTTTTCCAAGGACTGGGAAGAAGAAAATACAGCAAAATCCCAGGACCCTCATGTCTCACCTGCCAATATCCATGCCTGTTTACAAAACTTGCCAACCAAAGCAGCATTTTGGGGATAGAACAGAGAATTGCCAGGGAAATACGAAGTTAACTCAAAATGTGATTTAAGGCATTAAAAGCAGCATTAGTTTCAGCATGTGGATTTGGAGCAAATTGGAGGTGTTTGTTGGGCACCCACAAAGAGCAAAAAGCATTCAAGCTGTTAAGGTCAAGAAAAACAAAGCAGGTGGCAAGACTAGTCCCTGCAGCTCAGCAATCGTGCCACAGCCCAAGTGCCCACTGATGGGAGCACAGAAAAGAATCAGATCCCTCATGGCCACGGGCATCTTCCTGACAATTCCTTCGGGTCATCATGACAGTGTGTTGTGGAGCTCACTGACAAAACATCCCCTGCACTGCAGCAGGAAGCAGACAGCGGAGCCTTGCACACCAGGGCAGGCTGCCTTCCTGTCCCCTCCCACCTGGAGACCTTTAGCCCTTCCTCCACCACTAGTTCTCCCCAGCCTGGGGCAGGGCTCTCCAGACTGAACAGCACTTACTAGATGCTTGTGGCTCCTCCTGTCTTCTAGCTGCAACCAGTACTGATGCAAAGACTTCCTGTACAACAGTATTCAGCAACTAGAAAATACAAGTAGGATAAATCTCCCCTTCAAAACAATGGAGATGTAAATTAAATATAAAGATGTTACATGCTCCCCCAGACAACCACACTGGGTCCTGTGTAACTGGACATTGTGCTTTTCCGTTCAGACAGGCCACAGCAATTCCAGCTGCTTAAACACAACTCTTTCCTAAGCACACTTTTACCCAAGCACAGTACAACTCACATACAGTAAGTTCAGTAAATAGAGACCCAGACCCCATAGTTACTAAAAGGTCAGTTTGTCAAATGTGGTTGTCTGAGTAAGGCCATTTCCAGCTGCTGGAAACCAGTATCTTTGTTCTGGCTCTGATTCCTGTCACAGACCCAGACTGGGAGCGTGGTCAGGCAAAATTCACCTCTCATGTTAAAGAGCTGGTTCTGTGTTTGCTGAACAGATGCATCAGCACTCAGAATGGCAGCACCTCAGCAGTGCCTCTGCTTTATAGAGGTCATTCATATACTCTTAGTACAAAAATTTACAAGGCAGTTCTTTTTGTCCTGTTCCCCCTTTCCCCTCCAACAGAAAATAACAAAAGGCAAAATTCATGTGGAACCTAACAGAATTCCTGAATAGAATTCTTATCAACTGGTATTTTCCCCACAACACACGCAGAGAAGACATGACAAGCACCTCACAAAGTTTCTTACCCATTATTATACAATGGTGTTCCTAAAGGAAACCATTAGTGGAACAGCTCGCACATTTTGGAGACACTATTTTTTGGATGAGTTCTTGCTGTATTTTTAGATGCTCCTGGTAACCAAAGCAATCTTTCCTATGAATGTTACTGTAAGATTATTTTAATCTCAAGACAAATGAGAAGAGAAACTCAGAAGCTTTTAATTTTGGTGGCGAGAATGAAAAAATATAAATATGAATTTAAAAATGTACAGCTGGAAAGCACAGGAGTTGCTCAGTGGACTTTGGATCGCTTGACTCGGCTCATCTCTCCCACTGCTTTTCTCTTCTGGGACAACCCCGTTCCAAATTCTGTGTTGTTCTGAAGGGAAGATACAGCTTCTGGTAGGCAGTAAGACTCCACTGGGGGAGGTGGATCCTTCAGTAGAAGAAGACAAAAAAAAGACACAACCCATAGATTTACCTTAAGTCTTTGTTTAGCTCAAAAAGCTTCTGAGAAGAAAGAAACAGCTCATTTGTTTTCTAAAATGGAAACTATCAAACCCAACATTGCACACCTACATTTTGAGTAGGTTTCACAAGCTGCCTATCCTGCAGCACTGCCAGCTCTAGAACAAGTCAGGTTAAAGTCTGAGGCCACATACAGAAGTGCTGAGCACAGGCACTTGTGGCCAGGATTCCAGCATGCACACCTGGATGAGGTAGTCAGCGATGTACTCTGGTTTCAGGCAGTTCACTCCTTGGGCTGCTGCCTCTGCTATATTGACCCTGCTGTCCCCTGGCTTCAGCTTACTGAAGTCAGCGAAGAGGTGAGTTGTTTCTTTGAAGAGAGACACAGAGTGACCAGAGAACACCTACACATCAAAACACGACAGACAAAACAAGTTTAGTTTTGTGGCTCTTTCCCCAAGACAAATGCAGTTCATGACCTATAATTTCACCCATCAAATTAACTAGTGAACCAATGGGGAATAAAATGCCATTTACACTGCAGTCTGTACCCTCACACACCTTTAAAGAAGGGTGATCTTTCTCATCAGAGCAGGGCACAGAAATTCTATCCTAATTCCCACCAGCACTACTGACTGTGTGACCCCAGGTAAGCTGCTGTGCCCAACTGCTTGGAAATGGAAATGACACAGCTCTTTCCTCCCACCCTGTGACCACGTTTCAGATATCCTGTTGTCGTGGTTTGAGCCCAGCCAGTAACTCAGAACCACGCAGCAGCTCACTCACTCTCCCTCTTCTTCCCCCCCAACTCCCAGAGGGATGGGGAAGAGAATGGAAAGAACAGGTTGAGATAAGAACAGTCCAGTAACTAAGGTATAACACAAAACCACTACTGCTACCACCAGTAATAATAATAATGATAAGGGAAGTAACAAGGTGAGAGAATACAATTGCTCACCACCCACCAACCGATACCCAGCCCAATCCGAGCAGTGATCTAGCTCTTCCAGGTAACTGCCCCCAGTTTCTATACTGGGCATGACGTGCTGTGGTATGGAATACCTCTTTGGCTAGTTTGGGTCAGGTGTCCTGGTTCTGCCTCCTCCTGGCGTCCCGTGCCCCCTCCTCACTGGCAGAGCATGAGACTGAAAAGTCCTTGATCGGAGTAAGCATTACTTAGCAACAACTAAAACACTGGTGTTACCAGCGTTGCTCTCAGACTAAAGTCAAAACCACAGCACTGCACCAGCTACTAAGAGAAAAAATGACTGCTACTGCTGAACCCAGGACACCTGTGTAAGCAATTTTCTTGCTTCAGACCTTTTACTCATACAGAAACTGCCCAGCATAGAGTTTAACAGAAAGAACCCCCCCCAACCAACCAAAACCCCACAAAATCCAACACATATGTATATTTAATTATTAAAACCCCAAAACTCTACATACTTTTGCTCCTCCTGACTGAAGAAGGCGTCTGAATCCTGCTTCCTTGGTTTGATCAACATTCAGGATCACTTTCCAGCCACTGAAAGCTCCCTAGATAAAAGACTCAATTTAGTCAAAAGTACATCTGTACTACAAAGACTTACTGGATCTCTCATTTTCCTCTTTCAGGAATATCCATCAGATAAAGATATGCCATCACCTCATTTTGTCTTTAAGTGTAAATAGCAGAAAAAAAGCACTCTTTCTACCTTTCAATGAATGCTCAACTCCAGTGCTCGATGTGAGAGAAGAGTTAAAAGACTTTAGGAAACACTTTTTGGGACCCCTTTAGGGAGTCTTTTAACAAGAGGGAAAGTCCCACTTTCAAAAGCCTCACTGAAAGACTATGGAACTCGCACCATAAAGATCACAGAAGGTGCTTTAGGGAAGCACCTTATACTGTTTTAAATGTAACAGTATGCACACCGCCCTGTCCTGTCCACCCATGCTGAGTATCTAAATATCTCCACAATACCATACCTCAACAATACCAGTTTCTTGTCTCCCTTTATGGATTTTTTTCCGCCACCTCATGGCAGCAAGTGCTAGTTTCTTCTGGTTTATGCTAATTGCAGGCAAAGCATTAAGTATGGAATTACTTCCCCACTCATAATCTTCTTCCTAGAACAATCAGAAGCTTCAATTACAAAACATTCCTGACAACTTTACCAGCAGAAAAAAAAGTTTAAGAGTAAAAATTCATCCCCCCAATCCTCTCCAAATCCCATCTCACTCTAGTTTTATCCGTTGAGTTTATCTGGCCCAAGCAGCTCTAGTTAAAGATGAGAGACCTGGCTCTTCACTGCACATACATGTCTAAATCTACTCATGTATTTCTGTGACATCAAGTCATGTACACAACCAGATTCCTCTGGCAGTTATCTACAAAGGAATTCAACAGCAAGTGAATTCCTCTGTGTGAGTCCAGAGTAGTGAGCAAATTAACCCACTACTCTGGGTGCCATCAACTCTACATTTCTGCAGTGTCTTCCACAGCAATGAGAGTTGGTGTTGATACATCAAGATATGAACCAATTAGCCTGGTCAATGTAAAAGAACCACCAGACTCAGGAGAACTGTGAAGTAACAGGAAGGTGAGGAGCTAGAAGAGATACTGTTCAAAAACTGTTTATGTCCATGGTTAGAGAGTTGGATTATTTAAAACTATTCCATGCTCATTTACTGAAAGGATCAAGATCAATTCCTGGTGCAACAAAGCCCATGTGATGCCAGCTGATACTAGTGAGAATTTATCAAAAGGTATGCAAGCTGCAGTTTTCAGAAGCAGCTATAAAAACTGTGGGTATTTCATTTAGCCAATACTGGGAGTTTGGTCCAGGACTAGTTTCCAGAGAAAAGCCTGTCAGTCTTTGGATCCTCTAAAACTCCTAAGGCACAGGCACCCTAAAAACCTAATTGGGTTTGAGAGTTTTAAGTCTAAACTAAAAGGAAATGCAGCAGTGTACAAGTACAGGTCACTTGCCTGAACAAAGCAGCCAGCTCCTCTACATGCCTCCAGGTAGGAACGATGAAGCACCCACTTCCCAGCTGCCATCGAAGCCAAGAACTTTTCGTTTCGAAGAGGATGTCCCACAACGGTGTGTGTGCAACTTGGATCAAAGCACTGTTTCTCAAGCAATACTCCACCTTGAATTGAGAAATGAATTTTATTCACGTTATTTAAAAGGTACCATAAAAAAGATCAACTCAAAATGAGAATTACTTGAATCCAGATAAAAATATATTTCACTCAAATTCACATTGAAAGCATTATCACTGAAGTCACACTGGCAAGGAAGGAGAAGCAGCCGGGAAAGAGTGGCTCTGATAAACAGACAGGAATAAGAGAGACACCAGAGGACAGCAGATCCTGGGCACTCCCAGCAGTAAAGAATGAGGCTGTTGTGGAGACAGCTAGAAGAAAACTGCCAGCAGACAAACCCACTGCTGTTTTATGGCAAAGCTGAGTGCTCACATCATAATAATACATTCAAAGAATCACTCATAAGCACAGAAAGCCATAAATTTGAGACCTCAAATCTGGTAAGTCAGTAACAGACGTCCTTTCTTTTCCCCAGTGAGCCACAGCTGACCAGACACATCCACACACATACTATTCTTTGCATTTCACAAATAGCTGGTACCTAATTCCTCAATCAGATGGCAGTAATCAAATCTTTCTTCAGGATTAAAAGAAGACAGCTGAAATTTACGGACTTTTTCTGGTTCTTCATCAGCCTTTTCTTCTTCTGTAACAGCCTGGAAGTACAGTAACAGATTCTGAATGTATGACAGAAAGATTAGGTTGACAGCTGACTATTTCTCTCCCAAACATTCTGGATTATTTTTATACTCAGCTTTCTTTTAGCCAGCAAAAGCAGAACCAAACCTGTCAATTACTTGACAAAAAACATTGCATCAAATCAATGTTAAGTTCCTGCTTAACAGCCACGTGGTTGCCCCTTTCTTCAGGGCACAACTGAACCAACCTGTCATAAAAACTAATCCTTCATTCATATCCAGTGAATGACAAGTTGAACGCATGAAAAAATCATCATCCATCTATCACACTGCCTCATTCATTCACACTTCCTATAATTCAAGGGTCTTCTGCATTTCTACCACAGCTTATGTACTCGCATGACAAGTTATGCCTCTAAAGACACACTGCTGCTGGAAGTTTGTGCATCAGGTGATACACTACAAAAGACTAAGCTTTTTTTCCTAGCCCTTTCCTAGTTCCCTATAAAGTAGTGGAATTTTAAATCAGGTTTTTGACAGAAAAATAACTTCCCCTTTGTATCTAAGCATAAATTCCAGATACCACAACCAACCACTAAACTTCTTCCATCATCCTAACACGGCTGGAGGAGTTCCAATGAATGCACATAATAACTCCTCATTCCAAAGCCTACCTCAGCATTCCAGCAGGAACTAACTGGACAAAAAGCTTTATCTGTCTGAACAAAAAAAGCTTTTTCTCTTTCAGCAAACATTCTTTGTCCAAAATCTCAAAGAAAGGAGGAAAGAGAAATAGAACTGCACAGAAGTTATCCACAGAATATCCACAGAATTCTGTGGTTTTAAACCACAGAATCATAGAATCAACCATGTTAGGAAAGCCCTTTAAACTCATCCAGTCCAACTGCTCCCCAGCACTGCCAAGGCCACCACTAACCCATGGCACTGAGGCCTCGTCTCCACGCTGTGTGAACACTTGCAGGGACGGTGACTGCAGCCCTGCCCTGGGCAGCCTGTTCCAATGCCTGAGCACCCTCTGGGGAAGGAATTGTTCCTCAGCTCCATCTAAACCTGCCCTGGTGCAGCTTGAGGCCGTTTCCTCTTGTCCTGTCCCTTGTTCCTTGGGAGCAGAGACCGACCCCACCTCACTACAACCTCCTCTCAGGCAGATGTAGGGAGCGATCAGGTCCCCCCTGAGCCTTCTCTTCTCCACACTGAACCCCCCAGGTCCCTCAGCCGTTCCCCATCACACTTGTGCTCCAGGCCCTGCACCAGCTCCATTGCCCTTCTCTGGCCCCCTCCAGCACCTCAATGTCTCTCTTGCAGTGAGGGGCCCAGAACTGAACACAGGATTTGAGGTGCAGCCTCACTAGTGTGCAGTGCAGGGAGACAATCACTGCCCTGGCCCTGCTGGCTATTCACCTCTTTTATACCTACTGTCATGTTCAAAACTATTTTAAGTGCCCCTACATCTCTCAGAACACAACTCACTGTAAATATTTCTTCATCTGACCAACCTTTTCTTTGGGCTGAGGTGCAACAGGAGGGTTAGCCAGTGGGAAAGCAATGCTGGGGGCCTGCAGAGTGGGGATCGAGTGATCTTTGATTGGTGTTTCAGGATCTCCACATACAGGATTCTTTAGACCTTCAATCCCATCTCCATCTACAGCCTCAGGAAGAGCTGTGAAAATAAAGTGCTGACTTGCTTTTGGCTGAATATAATTATGGGTAACAAAAATTAACAATTAAAGAAGTAGCTATCCTAAAAGGACAAAACACAACTGCTGCTGTAATACCTACAGTTACATTTCACCACTGCCCTTCCGAAAGATGCTCTTCCTCACACCACAAACCAGCAACTATAATATTGCAAACTCATGTCCCTGGATGCCTTCCTTGGAAAAAAAGACTCAAAACCTCAACAGTTCCGGTTTCTTTGTCTAAACCACACCAACATGGTTGAACCAAAAAGCAATGGAATGCATTTAGCCGATTTTCTTCGGCCTCCTCTAGGACAAGGCCAGTTTTCAGGATGACTGTTGCCACAAGCAGAAACTCTCCAAGTAGACTGAGGGAAGGAGATGGGGGCAGGAGGGAGGCAGTGGGGAGAGAGGAATAAAGGATTCTGCTATCTCAGGAGGCAGAATGGGAAGAAAGCAAAAGCACATGAAAAAACAGACGTATGTTGCTTCCTTAGTCCTAGCAGCAGACTAAGGCTTAAAAAAAACAGGGAAGACAAATACAGTACCTTCACTGAATCCTGACTGAAGCACATCCATTGGCAGCTCTGACATACCTGTTTTTCAGGCTCATGGGTTATCTGCTTCCTGTAATCTTCATTCTTCACTTGTTAATACTTCCACTACTTTGCTACTAGTATTCCCTTTAGAATTCCACTACCCTGACCTGAACAGGTTATCTGGAAACCAGTTGTGGTTCAGAAAACACTGGGATTTCCTGAAGTTGAGGTAGACCATTTTAGAGAAGCATTGTTTTGGTGTTTGACCACAAATGGTAAATGGATAGGAAAGCTTCTCTTTATAAAACAGCAATACATAATGGAGCTCAAAGATGTGAAATTGCATTTCTGGCATTCAAGAATGGCAACAGTGCTCTTGTTTTGTTTCTTTTTAAGTAGAATTCAAACACTACCGTATTTTAAAGTCCCCAGTATTAAATGGATGCTGTAGCAAAGAACAAGGATATTGTATTTCTCATTTTACCTATAGCAGCAATCTCTGCATCAGCTAAAGATCCTTTGAAGACAGTTTCATCTGTGTTCTTATTGGCATTACTCTGACCTTGCTCAGTGTACTGGGAAGGACTATTAGGCCACTGAAAGTTGCTGACAAGTCTTGCCCTCTCTTCCCTGGCAGTAGGATCATCCCAGATGATCTGCTCACTCTGCGATGGCTCTGTGTTTATATCTGCGACAGCCTGGCGGGACTGCCTAAGGAGAAGAGCACAGATACCTTAAATATGCATTTGTTGTACAGACTGCCAGAGCAATGTGTTAACAAATCTCATCAACTGTAGCATCCAAGTGACCTCGTTATTAGAAGGCATAGATGGGAAAGGGGACAATTTCAGTATAAAGGCAACTCCAGCAGCCTGACTTTGGGAGCTTAAGTGTCAGCATGGCTGGAAAAAGGCAACCAAAATCTCACAGAATCACAGACTGGTTTGCGTTGGAAAGGACCCTTGGGTTGGAGAAGACCATCCAGTTCCATCCCCCTGCCGTGGGCAAGGATGCCTCACACTAGACCATGTCACCCAAGTCTCTGTCCAACCTGGCCTTGAACACTGCCAGGGATGGAGCATTCACCACTTCTTCAAGCAATCTGTGCCAGGACCTCACCACCCTCAACATCTCAGTAGGAGATGTTTTTATTATGTGTCATATTGATAAATTACTCCAAAATGAGTGTACTCCACTCTTTACTGAACCTCTGAATTTGCAAATGATCAAGTTAAAGGAGTAATTTTGCAAGGTTTCCATTACATCCTCACTGTAGCTCAGCACTGTTAAGAGTTCAAAACCTATTCTCTGTTTAGAGAGAAAAGAAACAGAGGAGAACCATCCACAGAGGCACTTTGCAGGAATACCCACTACTTGTATATGACCTATGTATTGAAATAGTGCAGCATTGCTGTCTTCGGAATTTATGAGAACACTAACTAATCTGAAGAGAAAGCAATCAGTTGGCCTAATTCAATTAAGACCTAAAAAACAATCATACCATTCTGTGATTTTTTCTTTAAACCAAAAGATTAAGGTAACATTCTGACTTTATCTGGCACATCAAGTTAAAGATTGTGAATTGCAAGAGACGCAAATTAAGTGTATCAGTAGAGAAAGACAGTACACTTGAAACCCTGGCCACCTATTCATGTTTCAATGAATGTCTAAGTATGTGCAGAGATAACAGCTCTGAAACACAAACCAATACCTGAGAGCTTCCAAGACCCTACTGCGGCCATTCCGCGCAGACCGTGCGCTATCAGGAGTGGCTGGAGAACCATCAATACTGTTCCTTGAAAGGGATCCTCTTTGCCCTGGTGGTTTCACCAGTGATGTGGCAGACATGATCTCCTGCAGCTGCCTTTGGAAGTTCTCCCTCATTTCTAGTGCTTGGGTTAAAACTTAAAGAGAAGGAACAGAACTCGTAAGATCAAGACTGTTATAACAAGTGAAAAGTAACCAAACCTCCAGTCAGCTTCCCCCCTGCACTGGGACAAAGACAATACATTGAGGAAAAGAAAAGATACCTGGGAAAAATTACCTAGGAAAACTACACATGGCCAGGTCACCTGTCCTAGACACAAGAAGTCTCCCCTTGGCTCACTTCTGAATTTGCTAACATTATCTAACTTGCACCCACAATTCTCCTGTCACACATTTCTTTGCATAACAAAAGGTATATTCTGAAATAGAGATTTCTCATGCTAAAGACCAACTTCAGTGCTCTAAGAACAAGGAAATGGCAGTTAAGTAATTGCAAGGGATGATCATGATTTTCTGTGGGCTATCAAAGTCTTCAAAATAGAGAACAAAACCCTTTCCTGTCATCCAGCAACAATAAGAGCTAGCTATACTTGACCAGCATGTAATAAAGAAATACCAGATCTTAATATTCAGCACCTGAAACTAAAAAATTTATCTTGTTAGTGTGATGTTCCACAACTATTTTGATTTACATTTACCTCCTTTGGATTCACTTGCTCCAATTTGTTCTTCTCCTGCAGTGACCATTTCCTTTATTTGGTCAGTGGTTGCATCATCTTCCACATCATCTTCATCCACTGGAATAATCTACATACAATAAAGCAGAATGCTCAAACACCATTTTGTTTTTTGCTTTTTACCCATGTTCACCACCTGTATAAATACTGAAGATCATTAATCTTGCCTGAGAGTAAATCTAACCTTTCTGCTACTGCAGGGACAGCAGAACAGTAGAACCGTGCCATCAGTGACATCTATTCTGCAGTCTAAATGTCAGCTAAGGGAAGTTCACACCTTGGATCTCGTTACCTACAAGGGAAGGCGAAGACTGGACCTATATTCATTTCAAATCTGGGAAGTGCTTCTAAGCCCAAAATGCCTGTGTTTCCATCCACTGCACTACAAAGAAGAGTATTACAAATGCAGAAAAACCTTGAGGAACATCTGCAATAGCTACTATTAATTACTAGCTAAACCTGAGACAGGTCATCACTGAATAAGCATCTATGTTTTTTATTTATAGAATAGTTTGTGTTGGAAAGGACCTTTAACACCCTGCAGCCAACCCCCTGCCATATGTTATTATAACAACAAACTGAATCTAAATTGCTTTTTAGTACACGAATTCACATCACACATTATACCTCGGTTTCCTCTGATGGTTTTCCAGTTGATGGAAGTTTACTGGAGGAAGAGAGTCTGTCATCTTGCATTGCACTGATGTCCAGGCTCATTTTGGGATTGTATGTGTGAGGAAAGAGAGATTCAGGAAGCCGTTTACATTCTTGGGCACACTGCAATAATATCAGTTAACGTAAGAAAGATGAGAAAACGATCTAGGATAAAAGAAATTTCACGTCTAAACACAGGAAAAGTATAATAAAAACGCAAAAAAGAAGTATTTTACACAAGAGAAAAACATGGTTCTCTTTCTGGGAAAGACACGGAAGAAACGTTCAATGGAACAGAATTTCTTTCCTCCTCATGGACAGCAAGGTAAAAGTACATCAGTGAATACTGATGAATTTATATATTCAAAACAGGATGCAAAACATCAGTAAGTATACATGTTCAATATAAATGCAAAACAGAAAAAATGAAGGGAAATGGTTTTAAGACTCCATTTCCCTTCAATTTTACAAAGCAAGCTCCATACCTCCAAAAGCCAGTGTTCTGAAACAATATGTATACCCCGTTCTTTAACTGATTTGTACTCCTTATTACTGTCATTTTGTCCTCCCTTGTAGATGAAGTGTGTTACTGATTCATCAAAACACCATCTAGAAAAGAAAATGAAACAGAATCACAGCCTGGTTTGGGTTGGAAAGGACCTTAAGATCATCCAGTTCAACCCCTTGCCATGGGCAAGGACACCTTCCAATACAACTTCAAGATATCATTTCAAATAATTTTCAAATGTAACTCCAAGATATCATTTCTATGAAAAAGTATCAGAAATCCAAAGCAGAAGTAGTCCTATCCCTTGTTCACATTAACATATTGGTTTGCCTATTTTGTTACGCCTAAATAAGCAATGAGCCCACTTTCATCATCAGAAAAAGACAGCAGTTTCAGGATTGAACAACTTCAGTGTCTTTTGAAAGCATTCCTGATGCAAACAAACCAAATGTGATAAACACATGGAATAGGAGGAATTTTGCTTTGGTTTGGTTTGGGTTTATGTAAGTAAGTGGAGTTTCAAATCAGTTTCTGAAAAGAATATGTGACCCAGGATGAGAAAGCTTTTATCTTTGGTTGATGTACTCAGCTACAAGTGAAATACTGATCCTCCAAGCTCAAAATATACAAAATGCAGGATTCTAACACTTAAACTGATAATAAACCCTAGTATTTGCTACCTAATGCAAGTATCTTCAGCATTTCTAAACCAAACATAAGTGTAACCTATCCAACCTGTGAATAGTAACACTTACTGTAGAAATCAGTAACAAAACACATAAATTGGATTTAGTGGGAGCAGTCTTAAATCCCAAAAATTCTTTCCATGACAACCTATTTTTCCTGAGCTTTTCTACACACACAACTTGGCCAGGCTTACAACCTGCAAGATAATTCTTTTTCAGTCTTCCCAAGACAGACTTTTATCAAGACCACAGAGAGTGGGGACATGTCAGGGAATGTGTGTAGCATTATTTCTCATTAATAGTGGATGGCCTTATTTGCAATTGAAATTGTTCAAGATGGTGAAATCTAATGTATAGCTATAGCAAAAGCTCATGTAGATAAAGCATATTAGAATCCTAAGATTCATACTTATTAGACGTTACATCACTGCAGAAGCTTAGAAGTTGTTTGTATCAGTTCATACCTGTAGTCTGCCCCCAGAGAAGCTGCTACTGCATTCAGTTCACTTTGTTTCTTACCAAGTTTTTTACTAACATAAATAACAACATCTGCTAGAGGCTTGGGCTCTTCTTCCTGTTCAAGCAGCAAGGATAAAACAGAAGATAATGTCTGGAAGGTTTCTGTATCAATCACAAAAAAAACGCTAATATTAAGTATGACATACAATCATAGAATAGTTAGGGTTGGAAAGGACCTTAAGATCATCCAGTTCCAACCCCCCTGCCATGGTCAGGGACACCTCACACTAAACCATATCACCCAAGGCTCTGTCCAACCTGGTCTTGAACACTGCCAGGGATGGAGCATTCACAACCTCCCTGGGCAACCCATTCCAGTGCCTCACCACCCTAATAGGAAAGAATTTCCTCCTTATATCCAATCTAAACTTCCCCTGTTTAAGTTTTAACCCATTACCCCTTGTCCTATCACTACAGTCCCTAATGAAGAGTCCCTCCCCAACATCCCTACAGGCCCCTTCAGATACTGGAAGGCTGCTCTAAGGTCTCCACGCAGCCTTCTCGTCTCCAGGCTGAACAGCCCCAACTTTCTCAGACTATCTTCATACAGGAGGTGCTCCAGTCCCCTGATCATCCTCGTGGCCCTTCTCTGGACTTGTTCCAACAGCTCCATGTCCTTTTTATGTTGAGGACACCAGAACTGCACACAATACTCCAGGTGAGGTCTCACAAGAGCAGAGTAGAGGGGCAGGATCACCTCCTTCAACCTGCTGGTCACACTCCTTTTATGCAGCCCAGGATACGGTTGCTTTCTGGGTTGCAAGCGCACACTGAAGCCAGCTCATGTTCATTTTCTCATCAACCAACACCCCCAAGTCCTTCTCTGCAGGGCTGCTCTGAATCTCTTCTCTGCCCAACCTGTAGCTGTGCCTGGGATTGCTCCGACCCAGGTGTAGACCTTGCACTTGGCATGGTTAAACTTCATAAGGTTGGCATCAGCCCACCTCACAAGCGTGTCAAGGTCCCTCTGGATGGCATTCCTTCCCTCCAGCGTATCAACCGAACCACACATTTAGTAAAATAAGCAATAATAAGAAAACTAACCACATTTTTACTTCTCCCAAAATCCAAGGTCAAAATCCAGTACTATTGTAATTCCATGCACTTGGAATCCAAAAGCTGAAGATTCACCCTCAGCCAGTTTCCCTGGAACATAATCTCCGCATAGAATCATTAGCTAATCCACTTCCAACCCCCCGCCATGGGCAGGAACACCTTCCATTAGACCATGTCGCCCAATGCTCTGTTTAACCTGGCCTTGAACACTGCCAGGGATGGGACAGCCACAGCTTCTCTGGGCACCCTGTGCCAGCGCCTCAGCACCCTCACAGAACCCCCAAAGTCTCCTACCTCTTCTGGCTGTGCAGCAGTCAGATGTGGGCTGGCAGTCAGAGCTGCTGCATGCCTCGTGCTGTTTGCCAGGGCCGACTTCAAGTTCCTGCTGATGACTTCAGAGAGGGGTGTGCTCAGCTTCCTGGTTTTTTGATCAGGACCTACTGGACTTTCCAAAGCTGCCAGAGCATCCTACCAAAAAAGAAGCAAGTGACTTTCAGGACCACATTACATGTCCTAAACCAGGACGGGATACTACAGTAGAAGCTAGCAAGTGCAACTATAGTACCACTGTACAAAGGCAGTACAAAACAATCCCAATCTCAGATTATATAAGCAAAATAGGACGGTAAATTATTAGTCTCTCTTTTCATTGCATCAATGAAAACTGCCTTCAGTGGAAAAGCCAGTGGCCAAACCCTGGTATTCTTAACCCCAATCTATTACTTTAATTTACTAATACCTCCCACAAAAGTTGCATATGAGTATGTGATTCTACCTGCACCTTTTTAAGAAGGAGAATTTTTGGTCTAGAGTATGTCATTTTGAAAATACCAGTGTAAACTATCAGATTTTGAAAAGCAGGGCACCAAACTGAATCACAGAATCACTCAATCCCAGCCTGGTTTGGGTTGGAAAGGACCTTAAAAAGCTCATCCAGTTTCAACCCCCAGCCGTAGGCAGGGACACCTTTCACTAGACCAGCTTGCTCCAAGCCCTGTCCAACCTGGCCTTGAACACTGCCAGGGTTGGGGCAGGCACAGCTTCTCTGGGCGCCCTGTGCCAGAGCCTCAGCACCCTCACAGTAGAGAACTTCTGCCTAATGTCTAATCTAAATCTACTCTCTTTCAGTTTAAAGCCATTCCCCCTCATCCTAACACTACACTCCTGATAAGGAGTCCCTCCCCATCTTTCCTGCAGGCCCCCTTTAAGTACTAGAAGGGTCCTATAAGGTCTTCTTGGAGTCTTCTCTTCATGAAGCAGAACACTGAATTCTTCTGGTTTGGTAATACAGGTTTTGTTTTATTGCAGGCAGAGGCATTAAAAAAAACCTGAAACAAACCAAAACCACAAAACCAACAAAACAACCCCAAAAAATCCCCAAACACCCCGAAAAACAACACCACATCAAAACAGCCAACCTACAACAAACCCCAGAAAAACCTAACAACTCTGCAGGAACTCAATGCACTGATCTTTCACTTAAGGCCTCAAAAATGAAAACACAGATTGCATACTGTGTGAGGTGTAGAACACACAAGCATATGATGCAGTGGGCACAAAGGAGATTTGTTAAGAACATTATTGCATCTACTAGTCAATAAATTTGGTCCACAGGTCATTAACTATATATATTAATACAATATATGTGTGTGTGTGTAAGCAGAGCCAGTTTTCCTGGCTTGGCTTGGGTTGGAAAGGACCTTAAGATCATCCAGTTCCAACCCCCTACCATGGGCAGGGACACCTCACACTAGATCATGTTGCCCAAGGCTCTGTCCAACCTGGCCTTGAACACTGCCAGGGATGGGGCAGCCACAGCTTCTCTGGGCACCCTCACAGGGAAGAACTTCTGCCTTAGATCTAACCTGAACTTCCCCTCTTTCAGTTTGAACCCATCACCCCTTGTCCAATCACTACAGTCCCTGATGAAGGGTCCCCCTCCAGCATTGAAAATGCAAAGTCTACATGTTAAGAGCATGAAACAGGGTAAGCAAAGGTTTCTGAGCTGTTTTAAGATTATACACATCTTTACTGGCTTTACAGACTAAAGAATATGCAATGATGATCACCTTTACATCAAAAGAAGGCTTGAACAACTTGTCCTTGGAAAGAAATTTTGATGGTGTATCAAGATGTAAAGACGGCTCTTTCTGTAGCACTCCCCCTTGGGCAAGAGGGGTTGTATTCCCCATGTGACGAGAGATGGCAGCCTGGAAAGCTTTACTCTGGAACCTGCTGATATCAAGAGGAGTCACAGGTTTTTTTCTTCCAACTTCAAGGAGATAATTATATTGTTTCACATCAGGAGATTTAACAGTTGTTGGTGTCTTGCTAAGCTGAGTAATGGAACTCTCCTTATCTTTAAAAGAAGCAAAAAAAACATAAGCAAGCAATCGATTTTTAACAGAGATCTCACATATACTCTTACTTAAACAAGAAGTTCATCTGACCTTTCTTTCCCTAAAAAAAAATATAATTCATATCCTCTCCAATAAATGCTTGAAACTGACAGTTCCATTTTAAAAGCCAGTATTGTAAGTGTCTCTTCCAGTTAACTACTTCCATTAACTACACTGGCACTGAGTGTCAATACTGAGACACCCTAAGTGTCTGAAAAGGAGAGAGCAAGCCCAGGTCTGCTCACACAGTTCCACACATCCCTGTATAGCTCATACACCTCATACAACTACCAAAATACAGATGTAATACACAACAAATCCTTCCCTTTCAACATTAAAGGCATTTCCTCTCTGGCTCCTTACTTCCCAAGCAATGTAAAATGTCATGACTCTTAATCACAACACCTCTTTAGGTCACTGCATACACTTCCAGTCCTTTATGCCTTTGGATAAATAGGACTGAAATTTAGACAGCAATAAGCCCTCAAAGCTTCTCCATCATAAATGCTTCTATTTAAGCATAGCTCAAAAACATTAGCGCAAGAATTGCTTTTACATTTTATTGCTCATGTTCCCAGTTTCCCCTTCTTTTTTTTTTTCCTTAAAAACGTAATATACAGGGAAAACATGCCTATGCCAACAATGTATTTTTGTTCTTTAAGTGATCCATATAACTAATTCACAAGGGCACTGGTAGTACAGGTCTGCTAGCATTCAGTATTAAATCACTGAATCATTAGATATGGAAGAAATATTGCCAAATAAAAAGCATGAAGTAAAAGGAGCAGAAGCTTCAGAACATGAAGCAGGCATCAGAGGGGCATCATGTCATTGCAAACTAACAAGTATGAAGTTCTAAGCGGGATCTACCATCAACTCCCAAGCAACCTACAGAGCAGAATGTGTCCAAAAGGACAAAGCTGAGCAACTGAGCCAGATTCCCAACTGACTGATAACTACAAGAATCCACTAGGTTGCTCCAAAATACTTAGAGCAAATGCACAGTATTGTTTCTGTAATCACAACTCAACAGCAGGAGAAAGAAATATGGAAAAATACTTGGAAAAATATCCTATAGCTCTAATACTTCAAATGTGTCAGGGAAGAAAAATTCATACTACCTATACTCTTCATTATGAATGAACAGTGATGTGACACAACCATATTCCCTAACTTGCTAATAACCAACCTTCAGCCTCTGCATTTTCCACCAAGAACTTGCTTTCATCTGCTCTCTTTCCTGTCCTTGCAGAGTGCAAAAGCCAAGCTACAGTGACTGCTGGTAAATTCCACTTCTTTGCAGCTTCATATTTAGAACCATCCGCTTCTCTTACCACAAGGTGGGTACTGGCAAACATGCCCTTTTTTGCATTGGCTTTCCGCACAAAGAATTCTTGGACTCTAAAATCAGATTAATAAAATACTCATTGAGCCATAAAATCTTCATTTAGTCATAAACAAAATTCATTTAGGGCAGATTTATACTATTGTAAAGTGCATTCAAGCAACAGAAAAAGGACCTATAGAATTATCTAAGACCATCCACATTGTAACTTAACCTACCCTACACTTACAGGCAAAAAACCCCATAACATTTCTCATACTCTAGAAATCCTCACATATCCCATTTTCAAATCATAGCATCGCAGAGTGGCTTGGGTTGGAAAGGACCTTAAGATCATCCAGTTCCAACCCCTTGCCGTGGGCAGGGATGCCTCACAAAAGAACATCTTGCCCAAGGCTCTGTCCAACCTGGCCTTGAACACTGTTCAATGGCCAACAACCATCGTTTTCAAATGAACAATACTTTTCCTCATATTAGTTTTTCTCTTATCATCAAGGACCCATATTCCAAGATGACACAGGACTGAGAACTCACAGGCAGAGAATTTAGTCCAAACAGACCACAAATCAGATCAAATGATATTCTAAGTTGTACAGTAAGAATATATACAATGTATGAAACGGCCACTTCGTGATTAAATATGTTGTTCTTAACAACGGCTGTCTAAGAACAAGAAAAAAGGGTGACAGAAGACATACCTGGCTCCTAGCAGTCCTGCCAGATAAACCAGAGAGTCTCTCTCTGCACCAGTGAACTGGCTAAAAGAAAGAACACAATCTTCCAGAGGGGTAACTCCTTCCATTACCGGGACTGGTGTGAAAAGTGGATTGGACTGAGGATCTAAAAGGAGCTGCTGTTCCACACATGTTAACTTAATGAAAGCGAAAGAGAATAAAATACAAATCAAGCCAAATAGCAACAAAGCCAACAATATTTCAGTAACTGTACTATAGCATTTATGGACTCAACAGCAAGCAATTCTGGGTCCATCCTTACATCTGAGACAAAGTATTTCCCATTGAATCAGACAAATTCTTCCCTGAAGGATTTTGTCAGGTCTGACATACTGAGGCATTATTCAGAGCTTTTCAGTTACTACGCTTCCAACCCTGAAGGCTCCCTGAAAGTAGTTTTAAGACATGTCCTAAGATTCTGCATAGATTTACTTCACAGAAAGCTACCTAGTACTGAGAAATACTAATAGCAGTTAGTCTACATCATGTGCACACTCTTGGCAAATAAGGTTAGTATTTGACTTTGAGCTATGAAGCTGACTTGCAATTAAAAAGCTGTAAAAAGCATGAAACAAGAAAAAGTTAAGCACAAAGATATCATATGAAATCATTACTAGTCAAATGGCTCCTTCTACAATTATTAGTTAGAGAGAATGCTGTCAGACTGTCATATGAGGAGCCTTTGAGTCATGACAATGAAGTCTGTTTAACAAGCCAGTAGAAAACGAAGTGGAACAGATAAAAGATTACTTACCAATGCAGACACTTTAAAACATGCTTTCATTTAGTACACATCAAAAGCAACAAGGCTAATCTCTCAGAATCTTACTTATATTTAAGCCACTCATAACTCTGCATACTGACAAGACATATCTCTAATAGATAAATGTCTACTCACAGAACTGACAGTGTAACTCCCTTACCAGCCATGTGTTTGTGACAACATCACCAACAGTCATCTGCACTGTGCACCCCAGTAAAGGTACCACTGCATAGTCTGCCAGGGTTCTGCTTTGCAGTGGCAGGACATTCCCAGCATTCTCCTTTATAATATCTGCAATGCAAGACTCATCCTCTTCACCAAAACCCAGAAGAAGAAAGCTCTTTCTGACAAACAGTCCTTCTTCAGCTAGTGCAGACGACTCTCCCAGAAAACCACTATGGATGGAAGATTCATTCTCTCCTTGAACAGTCAAGTGAGTAACATCACTGAAGGTTCTGGATGTTAGTTTTCCAGCTTCATCTGAAAGGGGAAAAAATAATAAATCTAAACCAACCAAAACCAGTAATTGCTTGATTAGAAAATTAAAGACAACTCAAAATAGTTTCATGAAGAAACTACAGTACTTAAACAGGGGACACTGGGGGCAAATGTAAGGAAGAAGTTATACATTGTGAGGGTGCTGAGGCACTGGCACAGGTTGTCCAGAGAAGCTGTGGCTGCCCCATCCCTGGCAGTGTTCAAGGCCAAGTTGGATGGAACTCAGAGCAACCCGCTCTAGTGTGAGGTATCCCTGCCCGTGGCACGGGGTTGGACCCAGATGATCCTAAGGTCTTTTCCACCCCACACCATTCTATGATTCTGCTGCTTTCAGCCAGGTTTAGTTAAAACTGCTCTATATAGGCCTGATTTCTAAAACACACTAGCTGTGGCTAGCTTCTTAATAACGAAATGTTGCAGGACTTGCATGCTAATAATCATGAGCAGTTAAACTTTCTATGGTATGCTGAGACCAGAACATACCTAATGTAGAATCATTAGTTACATATTGAGAGAGGACATCATCTTCAGCAGCTTTCTGATGCTTTCTAACATTCACAGCTTCTTTCTTCAAGAGACTGTTATTTTTAGGAAGAACTGACTTCATTCCAGGTTGCTCCAAAATTGGATTCTCTAACAGCTGATAGTTTACAGGGATATATTGCTCCACTGGCTGTAGATTATTTTTACTGAATGAGTCCAGCAACCATTTTGCTGTGACTACATGAGGCCTATAAAATGAAGTATGACACACACAAGTTACAGCAGGTTTCAAACCTGTTATTCTTCTTTCCTACTCCACAAATACTAGTAAATACACACACACACGAATTTTGTAACTCCAACACTAAAAAGCTTTGGGCACTTTACAAACCTCAAGTTTATTGTTTGATTGGTTGGTTTTTCATTCTTTGAGTCTAAAACCAAAGAATTTCATACTCATTTTCTATAATGTGAAGTATATCTGCCACTGCAGGGTTGCCAAACCCTTTCCTCCTCAATATATTAACAAATACATGTTAACACTTCTTTTCAACAATTAGAATACTGTTCTTCTATTTCCTGAGGTGACTCATAGCTACCCAAAGAACTACAGTATTCAAGAACCCATGAGGATGTACTTATGAATACTCACTGAAGAACTGGTTATCCTTTCTACAGGGTGGTGGGAGAAAGAAAACAATCTAGAAGTAGACCTTAAGCAACAAAGTTACTATAACCTGTGAGACGTCTTGTCCAAGAAGTGTTTCAGCTCCTCATCATTTTCCCCCAAAATGACATGGGTAACATCTTCATTAAGTTGATTAAATCGAACACCACCACCACAATTAATAAGCCGCCTCATCTTGTCCAACTTCCTGCCGCTGAAGCCACATAGATATATCTGCAAAGGGAACAGAGCAACAAAAAAGGCTTTGAAAAAAAAGGAAAATAAAAAAAAGAAAGAAAAGAAAAAAAAAATATTTTGGTATAATTTGACTGCTGTAGAACACAGAAACAAGTGGTATAGCTTCTGAGAAGCAGCAACAAAGTTAAGCATTTAGAACTCGATTCATTTATCTCTGTGCATAAATCGAGCAAAGTGTTTACTAATGGAATGAACCCCCAGCCACTCTCTATAGTGTTTAAATATATGTCTATGTCATTTTGTACTTATACTGCGTATTGAATACAATCACACACACACACATACAGTTAGACACACATGCAAACTACAGCATGTCGACACAAAAGAAATGTGGCGTTTGCTGCTGACCATGGAAACAATTTACTCAAGCAGCAATTGCCAGCTTCAACCTAGATGCTGCCACAGGGTTAAAGGCTGAACATTTCAAAGTAGACATTGTTAAACATACTCGACACCCATCTAACAGATCTTCGGGGGCTTGAAAGGAACTTATATCCAAGTTTTCCAGCTCATCAGGAAGAGGATCCTGCCTGCTGCTCAGAGCAGAGCTGAATTCGGTTTCATTAACACTACTCAGATTGATGTTGGAAATGTGGCTGACATCTGGAAGGGCATGATCTGAAACAAAAATTAAAAATAAAGAGGAGGTGTTAGTTTTGATTCATCTTTCTCTGCTGCTTCACTAAACAGAACACAAAACTGCCATGTATGATTTTGTTATGATAGAAGGAAACATAAATCTGAATAACAACAAACGCTAGAGAAGTACGACTGGTTAAACCAAGGGCTTTATTTATACGCAGACTGAGTACAGTCTTACTAGCAGTTTTCAAAGCTTTTATCCCAGTTTTGTGCTCACCTATTAGAAACACTCTTAAAAACAGATAATCCTCTCTATAGTAAAAAGAAATCAACATGAAGTCCAATGATGTTAAGAGTTATATGCAGTTTCCATAATACCTAACTTGAATTCCCAATGCTCTTTTGGTAGTGCTAACCCAGCGCTCCTGCTTAGTCACTTCCTGAAGTCCCAGGCAGTAATAGGTGTTTCGAAAGGCACATTTAAAGCCAACTGGGTCTTTCATGCTGCATTCATGTTTGTTTACAAAATGCTTTTAGTTTTCCTTATGACAACAGCATGGATTAAAGTAAAAAAAAAAAAAAAAAAAAAAAATTAAAAAACCCCAGAAAATTAATAATTAAAATAAAATCAGCATTTGTTTCCCCCCTCCCCAAAACTGCTTTTGAGATTAAAATCATAACAGACTCATCTTAACCTATAAATGTATGAACAGTCATGCTTTTTTAGGAGATACACACCACTGATTCTTAAACAGACAATCCTGTGCCTAATTCAAGTCTACTTTTTAAGTATTCACATGTTAAGTCTACACACATTGGAATATTCAATGTGCATAGAAGTAATCTGTTGTGTTTTAAGCATAAGTAGAATCAGAGCCCAAACTGCCAAACCAGCATTGCAAAAGCAAGCAGTGCCCTACTAATTAGGAACAGTCTTTCTTCCTTACTACACGTTTCCTACCTTAAACGTATTTTAAAATGTCTTACTTACTATCAGGCTTCCCAACATCATTCGTAGGTGTTGATGTACTGGGTGTCAGTTTTGATCCAGCTTCTATTTTATACATTGTCTCATCCTGACAGAAGCCTTTCTCGATGCTGTCAGAAAACCACTTGATAGACACACAATGCACATTCCATTTTCTAGCACATTCATACTTCTGACCTTTCAAATGTAAGCAAAAATACAAACCACAGATCACCAAAATGCTGTCAAAAAGTGATCACTACAAGGTGGCTGGACATGAAGAAAAGTTAAAAATTCATGATTTCAATGTGCAGGTTGTGTTACCCTTGGACTCTTCTGATAAGCTGCTTATTTATTCTCGAAATAAAGTTAGAGCAAAAACTCTCATTGATGATTAGCTCAAGGGTACAATATGACAGGACACTAAAGTAAAATTATAAAAAGGGCTTTAAAGCTTTCATACACAGGGGAAAAAAGAGTTTATAAAGTCCAAGGATATTTACCCATAGGAAAAGGGAGGGAAATTGGGGAAAATTTTCTTCTCACAATAAAACTACAATTGTTTCATCTTCCCAAGAGGAAGGAAAAGTAGCTTAAGGAAGCTTTCATTTTACCTTAGTAGGGTGCTCAGAGGGCACACAGAACAGATCAGGTAAAAAAACATTAGTCCACAACACAATTTCAATCAGAATATAAATTAAGTCCTATGCAGCTCTCCCAAAAAACTTAGTTTTTCCTTATTCTTCCATCCCCTCTTGGAGTCTCCCTTTTTCTTTCCTTAAATACCATCTGGGTCTCTGTTCTTTTGCTCTTTGGTTCTCTTTCTCACGCCTTTAGAGCAAAGTCAGGGTGCCCTGTGTTACTCTTCTTATGAACAGTGCTCCCCTAAACAGCATCAGTGAGAGCAACACTGAAGCAAACTGACAGTTTAAACTCTCATACATATTTACACTACTTCAACTCAAGAAGTGAGAATAATGTTTACTCTGCAGGTCCTACCTTTTGGCTCTTGAACTATCAGATGAGTACATTCATTCATCTTGAGCTGCCCCGTATATTGTCCACCATGTTCAACAGTGAGGCGCTGGACTTCTTTCCTGTCTGAAGTGTTTAAGCCAGTTACACAAATTGTACAGCCAAGGAACACAGGACAAGCATAATCATCCATGTTAACATCAGTGTATGTCATTATGCTAAAGGAGGAAGAGAGAAAAAGAAACAGTTTTTCTTCCAAGTAAAATCAACCAGAAAAGGAAAGCAGACTGTATCAGCATAAGAATTAGCAGTCTCCAAAACAAAACTGGTTTTGTTTAGTTTCTTTATACCTTTGCTGAGACTTATCCCACAGAGTCTTAACCCAAGCTGGAAGCAAAACAGGTTTTTTCAGAGAAGCAGCTACTACGTATTTCTTGCTGCCAACTTCTCCAGCTATCAGGTGAGTTACTGCCACACTGAGGTCTCTGGACACACGTCCACCCATCAGCTGCACATATTTATGAACTTCTTCCTGAGTGAGGAAAAAAATACAGAACATTAAAGAAAAAAGAAAACCTACAGTACTTATGTTCTACAGTTGGACTTGATGATCTTAAAAGATCTTTTCCAACCTAGTTGATTCTATGATTCACCTTAAAAACCAAAATCGTGGATTTCAGTAGTCCATGGTTTCTCCTAAAAAATGGTTCAAAACACAAAATGGATCTATATGGAAGCCATAAAAAACCCATCAAATATAGTTTACATTTGATTTGTATTTATGATAAGCTGAACATAATACACATCCTTAATATAAATACTACATTCATATGGTACAAGTAAAATTTTATGGCTGGTTGACATCTTCGGTACTATATATTAAAAAGAGATACTGGAATAACTAAAAGGTCAACTTCAAATTAAACCATTTAAACCATAGCTGCCTGGGTAGCAGATCTTTACTATGTAGTTTTGAGTAACCAGAAACAGAGCATGTTGCCTGCAGCGCTACAGCCACAGATAAACCAGCAAGATAAGTGATCTGTCCCATCAGTTAATAAAAATCCCTAAACCCTCCATGTACCCCCATATTAATACAGCTGAAATCTTCTATAACTACATATATACATATGCTTACATAATATATATATGTGCATGCATGGATAAACCACCAGAGAGATACACATTTATACACTACATCTACAACTCCTTCTTTCCCCATACAACTCCCTACATAAATTATATGTAGTGTATGAACTACAGCAGACAAATCCAGACAGAGGCACAGTAAAACTTAGATACAGTATGACTGCTGCTGTAGCAGTGATCCATCTGAAGCAAATGTCAATGACAACCACCTAAGCAATCTATTTTGTACAAAGCATTACCCTAACATCCTTTTCAAGGCTGGTACAGGATACTGTTACATCGACCATGGTCATGTTGTACACGGGATACTCAGCTCTTGGGACACATCTCTGGGCCTGTATACAGTACAGGACTACCTGTGGTCCAACAATCCTACAGCCAAGCTGCAATAAATTAACAGGGGGAAAAAGAATTAGCAGAAGGTACAATGGTATCAGAAAGGTTTTCCTTGTCTCTGAATCCTGAGGAAGGCAGGACCTCTGGTCTGTACTCCTTTAGCATCTCCAGGTAGCTGACAGTTTTGGTTTTACTTTCAGCTGTGGATTTCAGTACAATCCTTGTAGATTTTCTGACCTCAGTAAAAAGCAGCAGATGGCATAAGCTAACATGCCAGAGAATCCCAGCTATTCCTTGCATGTCAAACAAAATCATATTACTCAGGAGGCAAAAAGGTGTGAAAATAAGCTTAAACCTCCACCAGAATCAGAACCGATCATGCCATTTATTTTTGCACGTGCTTCAAAATATTCCTTATGCTTTGCTAGTCATCCTCCTTAAACACAGAACACAGTGAAGCTTCAAAGACTTTATTGTGAATACTTCATACTGCTGTATTCAGTGTAAAAAGAGCATACAAAATAGGGGCACCTATGCTTCTAGAAGAGAATATAGGTAGAAGTAAGTTGATGGGTATCATACCTGTTTGAGATGATTGAAAACGACACCTGTAAAAGGATCACAAATGTAAAGCGATTTATCATTTTCTCTTATATTGAGCGCTGTCCCTTCGTCAAGGATCTGGAGATGTTCTTCTGACTGAAATTCTTTCATAGACTGCAGGTAAACAGCATATACACCACCACTTACTTGATTATCAAATCACAAACAGCCAATCCTGTGGAAGCTACATAAGTACATCTGCCTGAAACAGCTCACAGCAAAGCTACCACACAGGAGTACACTGGCAAAAGAAAGGGCTAAAACACCTCATAGGTGTCACCCTTATTCCCCGGACTCTTCACCACACACACTTTCAGGACCACACAGTGCCCTTAGCTCCCACTATCCTCTCAAGGTGGATTAAGTCTGCTTAGTTTATATGAGTGACACCCATCCAGACCACTTAAACTACATGCCACTTCACTAAATGTCAACAGGTTTTGAAATTACAATTATTTCGTGTTCAGGAAGCAACTTCTTCAATAAAAGCGCCCATCAAACTTTATTAAACACCGGAAGTAGCTTTATTTATGTATGCATGTAAGTTACATCTAAGCCAACCACAGAAATCATTTAATGCCTCACCAAGCTCACTCAGAAAAGCGATCAAACCTACTCACCTCAAGAGCTTTATAGAAATACTCCGAGCTCGCAGCAGACTTTATGAACTTCACAAAAACCAGCTCCTTACTGCGTTTCATTCTTTAACTGAGAAGCAAAGCCCAGTAAGCCTCCTAGCATTACGGCCTAGCCCGGAACCCCCTCCTGCCCCTGATCCTCAACGGCCCGCCCCAGGCCGCCGGAGGAGTAAGGGGCCCACCGGGAGGCCCTTTACCACAGGGTCCCCTCCTCACGAAGGGATCCAGCGCACCCACCGTGCCCTGCTCCGCACCGGGTGCCGCCGGTTCAACCGCACACACACACCCCCCTCCCAGTCCAAGTCCCGGTCCCGGTCCCAATTCCCGGCCCCACAGCAGGACACAAACCCCAACCCGCAGAGAGCGGGAAAGCAGGGCTCACTGCTCTGCGCAGGCGCGGACAGGGGCCAGGCAGCAGTGGGCGGGGAGGCGGGCGGTGCCACGTCGCTGCGTGACTCTGCGTGACCCTGCGTGGCCCTGCGTGCGTTCCGGGGGGTAGCTCGATGGGGGTGGTGGCTTCGCCCCCTCCTTTTCCCCCTCCTTTTCCCCCTCCTTTTCCCCCTCCTTTTCCCCCTCCTTTTCCCCCTCCTTTCCCCCTTCTTTCCCCCCTTCCTTTCCCCCTCCTTTCCCCCTCCTTTCCCCCTCCTTTCCCTCTTCCTTTCCCTCTTCCTTTCCTTCTTCCTTTTCCTCTTTCTTTCTGCTCCTTCCTCCCCTCCTTTCCCCCCTTCCTTCCCCCCCTCCTTTCCCCCCTTCCTTTCCCCCTCCTTTCCCCCTCCTTTCCCCCCCTCCTTTCCCCCCTTCCTTTCCCCCTCCTTTCCCTCTTCCTTTCCTTCTTCCTTTTCCCCTTTCTTTCTGCTCCTTTCCCCCTCCTTTCCCCCTCCTTTCCCCCCCTCCTTTCCCCCCTTCCTCCCCCCCCTTTCCCCCTCCTTTTCCCCTTCCTTTCCGCTCCTTTCCCCCCTTTCTTCCGCCCCTCCTTTCCCCCCTTCCTTCCGCCCCTCCTTTCCCCCTCCTTTCCCTCTTCCTTTTCCCCTTCCTTTCCGCTCCTTTCCTCCCTTCCTTTCCCCCTCCTTTCCCCCCTTCCTTCCGCCCCTCCTTTCCCCCTCCTTTCCCTCTTCCTTTCCCTCTTCCTTTTCCCCTTCCTTTCCGCTCCTTTCCCCCCTCCTTTCCCCCCTCCCCGTTAGCAGTAGTTCCAGAGAAGCCTCTCCAGGTCGGGAGTCATTGCTGCCGTAGGAACTGTCGGGAAATACTGCTTCCACAGTCCGGCACCCCCAGAAACTAGTCTCCTAAACCCCCCTCTGAGTCCATCGGGGAGGCTACATGGAATAGGCTTGGGGTGTCGGTGCTGTGCTAGGGACAGTGTCACAGCTGCCAGGGGCTGCGAGAGGTTGGAAGCGTGAGCATCCCATTGCCGTCCAAGTTTCAATCCTTTCTGTCTTTCCAAAGGAAATAATGGCAGGGAATGTAGTTTTATTCTTGTCGCTTCATGGACAAGAGTGCCAAATGCTCCCCTTCCAGAGCAGATGGCTGGAATCCGGACAACTTGAGGGCGTGCAAAACTTGTGCTGACACCAAGCCTCACTTCTCTTACATCCCACTTGGACCACCGTTAAAGGGTGACCATGCCCACCCATCAATGGTCCTCCTTTCGTAGTGGCCAAGAGTGTTTCCTAAGCCCCATCCCTGGCAGTGTCCAAGGCCGGGTTGGACGGGGTTTGGAGCACCTGGTCTAGCCGAAAGTGTCCCTGGTTGGAACTGGATGAGCTTTTAAGGTCCCTTCCAACCCAACCCGTTTGATAGCATGAAACAATACGGTGTGGCCACAGGATGGCACCCTAATCCTAGGAATTGAAGGGAAGTGTGTGCTCAAGTCTGCTGTGGCTGAGGTGTTCGGTCGCGGGCAGATCCTAAACACACTTAACAATTCTTTTGCATGCTTATTTATTTTACAAACACTTAGTCTTTTAGGATCAGCGTGAATTGTGTGAGATAGTGCTTTTACCATCGGTAAAAATAAAGAAAACCAAATGTGACGATGACCAAACTAGTATATTTAGCATTATATTATTAGTGGCAAGCAGTTAAGAACACTGGAGTCATCTTGGTGGTCCTGTGTTATCTGATCATGCTGGTTCTTAGTCCACTTGTAAACCCCTGACTTCATCCTGCCTACTCTTTCAGCAACCTGTTATGAAGAGGAATTTGTCTTCATTAGATAGGGAATTTATGTTCAATTAACGGGGGGAGATCAAGAAGTCTAACACAAGAAAGTTAACCAACTTTAATGGCTTGTATAACACAAAACATTATTACAATCTATTGGCAAAGTCTATAACTGAACGTACCAGCAGAGCTACCAGACACTGTGTTCTCTGTTGTCTCCTTGAATGTGGAGCACAGCTCACTACAGTAGCTGAAATCTGGTTTATTCTCATTTGCTGAAGTGTGGTCCCTTCTCGGTGATGGGATAGCAAGTCTTGATAAGCTGCTGAGGCACTGGGCCACCAATCTCTTCAGTTCCACATCTTCCCTCTGGAAGCTGCTTGTCACTTGGAAACATCCAAATGATGCTGAAAGTAACCAGTTTCTGCTTATACTGATGTGTGTTTTAAAGGCATATGCAAAGTCCAGAAAGTAACAGATGTGCAGGGTCTTACATGCAGCTGAAGATCTTGTATATTAGAAGTTGCAGCATACTTCTGTTCCAGTTCCCACGGGGATGTAGTCCAAAAGTGGGGCTTAATATGACAAAACTGAATAACTTCAACCAAGTGGTTTGCTAAGCAGAGATTTCCCTATTTTACTTCCTGCTTTCACAAGCACATGGCAATGTAAAACCTCTTTGGGGCTGCTTAAAACAGTTGCTTCTTTGAAAAATAATATTTATGAGGCTATCTAGAGGAGCAGAGAAACAGAAATTGCTCTGATGGAAATCAAAATCCTCAGTTTTAATTTCCTGTCTACACAGTTGTCCAAACCCACATATTTTAGGGGGAATACAGGAAATGCTAGGAAGGACAATTTGTCCTAAATTAATACTGTGATCTTAAGAACACAAGTATTCCCCTTTCATTTCATCTTTTCTACATGTTCAAGTGCTTTGTAGCATCTGAGCTTTAAGGGGAACCCCAATCCAGTCTTACTAATTATGGAAGCTTTTTATCTCAGTAAAACTCCTAAAGGGCAGAAAAAGCCTGCTTCTAAAACAGAAAAGAGATGCTGTAGTCTGTAGAACAGTGAATATTTTTACTTACTCGTATGTTTCAATAACTTAAATGTCTATAGCCTATGTTTATCACTGAAAACATCTGGGTCAACCCTGTTCAGACATCATTTTCACACCTCTGATGGTGTTGTGGTTTTGCAGCCATTGCGGCTGTGTTCTTTTGAGATTTTAAAGTTATTCTCTTATGTAGGCTAGAAAAATGGCAAGCAAAATCACTGCACTAAAAAGCTAAACCTGTGTTGATTCAGCCGTATTTGATGTAGCCTGGTTAAAACTCCATGTGCAGTGCTTTATTTTTAAGGTATCAAACACATGGGTTTTTCTGATCAATGATAGGTCACTGGATTAGCTTTTTAGTACAAATAGCATATAAAGCAGCAGTTGATTAAGAGAGAGCTTGCTGAAATATCAAACTCTTAAGTCACTCACATGCCAACACCTAGTAATCAAAGCTATTATGAGAAAGATCCAAGAGATTGGTACTCAACCATACACAAAGGAAAATATACCTTGAACTATCAGAGTCTATTCTAAATGTGTAAGACTTTCCCATACCACTTGTAAGGATTCTCTATCACAGGCCTCAGTAATTTAGCATTATTTACAGAGATATACAACCAGGCTTAGTAAAAGCTGTGACTGAGACTGATTTAAATGAGTGAGATACCTTGTATAAGGTACAGTCAAGAGATCTGTCCGAAGAACCAGTGTGAATTCCTAACCTCTAGTTCACTTCAAAAAACCAGTTCATGAGCCTGCTAGCTTAGGCCCCCAGCTTTTGTGTGATTTTGGGCTCTCTGATACAAAACCATGCTTTTGCAGTCACACAAAAAAAGCGAACACCTTTTTCCCCCGTACAGGTGAGCGTATCTAGGTAGCTAATTTGATGCATCCTTTTCATTAATCATAGAAACAAAGAAGGGTTTACGTTGGAAGGGATGTTAAAGCTCATCCAGTTCCAGTCCCCTTCCACGGGCAGGGACCCCTCACACCAGAGCAGGCTCCTCCAAGCCCCATGTGTCCAACCTGGCCTTGAACACTGCCAGGGATGGGGCAGCCACAGCTTCTCTGGGCACCCTGTGCCAGCACCTCAGCACCCTCACAGGGAAGAGCTTCTGCCTTAGATCTAACCTGAACTTCCCCTGTTTCAGTTTAAAGCTATTTACATACAAATACCCAAATACATGAGCAAAACCAAGCTTTGGTGAACATGCATTCTGTGGTCTTTTGCAGCTGCCTTGGAGCCAAAATCCAGGACAGATTCTGCAGGTTTCCATCATAGACTTAATTCCACGCTAGTCAATTCCCCCTTTTTGCTGGGCACAGCTTACAAGGCAGCAGAAACTTCTTGTTCCCCAGTAGACTGCGTGTAGGTGGAGCTGGCCCTTTCAGCTGTGTCAACATAGAAAACGGGACAGAATTTAGGGAAGTGGAATGCAAGCTGCTTTCGGAAAAAGCTATGGAGGTACTTCCTGAATTTTTCCCCAGCGAAGGCATAAATGACAGGGTTGATGCAGCAATGGATCATGGAGAGCGTTTCTGTCACTTGGATCGCTTTGTGCAGTTGACCACTGCCTTGACAAGTGTTGATGAAAAAGGCACCTTGAAAATCACGCAGGAAAATGCAGATGTTGTACGGTGCCCAGAAAACAAAGTAGACAATCATGATGATAAAGATCAGCCTGACCGCTTTATGTTTCTTCTCATTCCTACATTGCAGTAATGTCTTTATAATTTGCGTGTAGCTGCAGATCATAATGAACATTGGGATAACCAGTCCCAGGATGTTCATTTTTAAGGTCAGGAATTGCTTCCATACATCTCTCTGCTCTGATGGATAGTGAGCACTGCAGGTGTAATGTGCGTTTTCCTTCTGAGTTGTGTGGAACACCATGCCAGGAACGGAAGCAAACGCTGCAACAGCCCAAGTGACCACGCTGGTGAGGATGCCGTAGGTAACTGTCCTGGCTTTCAAAGCAAACACTGCGTGCACTATGGCCAAATACCTGTCTAGGGTCAACAGGATTATGAAGAAGATCCCACTGTAGAAGCCAAGGAGGTAGACACCGGAGAGAATCCTGCACAGCGCCTCTCCAAAAATCCAGTCGTGGACAGCATAGTAAGCCCAAAAAGGGAGAGAAAATACAAAGAGCAAATCAGAAATTGCCAAATTGAGCAGGTAGATGTCAGTCATGCTCCTCAATCTCTTGTATTTTACCAGGATAAGGACAACAAGCATGTTGCCTGTGAGGCCAAAAATCACCACCAAAGAATAGAGCGGTGGCAAAAGCTTCTCTGCTAAGTGCTTTTCCTCTGTTCCCTCACACGGTACTGCATCACCGTAGTCATATCCTGTTGTCTGTTCCCAGTTGTCTAAGTCTGTGGTGTGGTTTTCCATGGTGCGTTGGTCTGGAAAGGAAGAGAAGGATGTTAAAGTAGAGAAACTCCAAGCTTGTCAGTGATGGGAACGAAACACACGGGTGTCCTCCTCTGCAATGCTTTTTGCTGTTGAGCACATGAGCATTTGCACCTCAGGGTGTGGATGAGAATGAAACTGCAGAGCTCCCAGGAAACCCATCTCTGTACCTGTGAAGCCACACTGCTGCATGTTGGAAGTGTGCTGAGGATGATTTCCTATGTGTACGCTCTCTGGTGTGGTTTCCCTTACCACCAGCTGCCTGACCCAACCAGAAGCAGAGGAATGATGAATTCAATCTGAGCAGCGGGTAGTTTGGTGCTGTTGTGCTCAGCAGTAGCTCAAAACCACCACTTCATTCTCTCTGCAGGAAGAAACTCAGCTTATGGCTGGAGGGAGCCAGGGGCAGACCCTTGGTCTGCTTTTGGTGACGCTCATAGTGATCCACTCTGATTTGCAGCCTGTGAAATCCCTGAAGCGCCTCTTTGTGTCTCTCTAGACAAAACTGTTAAGTTCAAAGGACTTTTTCATCCTGTAAGCACTGATTGCTCAAAATGGCAATGTCCTTACTGTATTTTGTGTTAAAGGGGTTAATTTAGCTAAACCTAAGCTGAGGTCCTTGGGAAGGGACTGGTTGCACGGTCTTTGACCAGTTTCCTGTCCCAGGATCTGAGCCCCTCCTGAGCTGCCAGGTGCTAATGGAGATTCTCATGCTGTAGAGCACAGACAGGAACCTGCCCCAAAAGGAGCAAGAACTATTGGAGCCCAGTCTGCACCTTGGGGACAAAAAAGAGGTGCTGTTTCTGCAAACCTTTTTCCCACCCCTTCCCCAACTTCTTCCCCAGTCCGGCTGTCATCTCTGCTCCGAAGAGCATCAAGACTGAGTACATCCATGTTCATCCATTCCTTTGGTGTGTGGAGCATGGCGTGAAGTTTTCAGGAGAACAAGAAGAGAAACTTGGTGTGTTTTGGGGTTTGGGTCTCAGCTTTGCCCAGACACAGTTTCTTGGGGAGGAAAGATTTGCTGCCAGACTTCTCAAAGGCAATCTCTGTGAAGCCTTTCCCCCCCGCAAGCCATACTAACTACACAGTTATTTGTATACTGAGACAGTGGGATTGTTGGGAAAGGAAGTGGTTGTGGCTCAGGTGTATTGACAGTAAATAAGTTGATTTTAATGTATCTGAGGGTTTAGATTTAAGTATTTTCAGCAACTTTTCTAGAAAAAAAAAACAAACCCACCTTTATAAAACACTCTTTGGTCCAAAAAATGAACTTCTTTCTTTCAAAACATGACCAGACTCAGACACTGTGAAATAGTTAATATTCCATTCAGCTACATCTGTGTTGCATACCCTGACAGTACAAGTCCCTGGTAATGCACCTAGCCAAATACCTTCATTTCGGATGTGTCACTCAGCCATGCTGTGTATTGGGATTATGGGATGTGGCACTGGCTGCAGCAGAGTGCCAGACTCAGCAGGTCCTGTCTTGATCGTTTGGCACCTGCGTGATGCTCGTGTATAAACACGGGTGTGGAAAACACCCAGGTCATAAACCCAGAATGGGATTTTATGAGTTTATGGTCAATAGGATTCATGCAAATGTTACTGCAAAATGCTGCCTCCACATTATTGTGGTAATTCTTTCTGTGCCAGCCCCTTCTCCCTGCTAACTGCTGTCTCAATGCCTTCCCTCCTTTTCCTCTGCTTTCTTGGAAAGACAACCACATCTTCCCTGCGTTTCATCTCCTTCCTCTCAACCCTTTTTGCATGCTTAAATTGTGGTCTCCCCTCCGGGTGCTGCCTTTCACTGAGCCCTATTCCTCTAGCCCAGCCCTTGCTTCAGCAGCCTCTCTGAAAAAGCTCTTACTACTTACTACATTGTATTGTGTAGTATGCAGCACATGCTGACAAGGGAAACTTGAGGTACTAAATGTGGAAAGCAGAAGAAGGAATTGTAAGTGGTTTTGTGCTTTATGCAGAAATCTCACTCCTTTAGGACGCAGTGCTGGCCACTGGCTAGAACGCTTCAGTGGGTTATAATCGACCTGGCTTGTTCACCTAATGTTCTAATGGTCAGATAAGCTCAAAGATAATACTGGAAGATCCCTGAAGAAAGGATGTTTCAAAAAGAGGTCTATCTTATGTTAAATACAGCTTAGATAAATGCAGGATCTCTGGATATCTGCAATCTGCTGTACAAATTCTATTGCTCTGGTTAAGACCAGCAGTCTGTCATGCAGTTCTGGAGAGAAAAGCTCCATAGAAAGGCTGAGTAACTCATGCCGTGTTTCAGTCTGAGTTTCAGGGCAGAGCCCTCTGTTTCTAAAGAAGCAAGACTTTATTAAGTGATTTTCAGTTCATTTGCACAGTGCTATATAATGGTAGCAGTTCAAAAGCTGTAGTAAATAGAGGTAAAGTGCCAGCTATGCTGCACGTGAACAAGTTCCATGGCACAGTGTTTAAAACACAGCATCAGATTTTCTGTACTCATCCTGTGAGAAGAGTTAGGACTCTTCACTGAAACAAGCTGGTTTGTCCTTGCAGTAGCAGGTTTAAAATCCAGACTTCCATCACTATTTATCATCTTATACATTTCTTATATATTCTCCCTGCTCGTGGCAGGGGTTGGAACTGGATCATCCCAAGGTCCTTTCCATCCCAAACCATTCTGTGATTCTATGATCTTCAGAGAAAAAAAATATCACAAGCATTCTCCATCATATTTCTTAGCTCAATCTCTACAGGTTTACTTTTTTGCTTGCCTGGGTCCTCTGCTCAGGTCTTGTAGTGGTTCTGTCACTTAGAAATAGTGTATTCCATTTACAATATCCCATGCATTTCCCAGTGTAACTGTTAAAGGGGAGTTCCCAGGCAAGATTCCACAAGTGTTTTTTCACCTCAGGCATTAGACTACCTAAGCAACTCCTATATGTGAAAAACAAGCAAAGATGACTTACCATGTGTCTTATGGTGGGAGTGATGGCTTGGGTTATTAGATGGAGAATAACGCTAAACCGACTTGTCAGTCACGAGAGGAAGCTCAAAAACACCTCTTCCTGCTTGAAAAAGGATGTATCCGTTTGAAAACTTCTAGCAAACAAGTCTGTTTGCATTGAAAAAAAAAAAATAAATCAAGGAGCAGTTCTCTTTTTGCTAAAAATGAGCCATCAGATGTTACTTTGCTGTGAGACGTGCAGAGATGTTGAAATGTGGATCCTCCTAGGAGCTGAACTCACGGTTTCACAACCCGCAGCTGGAGCTTTAGAAAGGGGGGTGTTATATTGTTGTGGTCTCTTTTTGATTGAGCTAAGCTCCTTGGAGCAGGACCAGTTTGCAGGAGGTTCATCCCTTTATGTTTCTGAATCATTCAATGCTTTATGGGGTTTGCCCAGGGACAAAAAGTGAAGCTTTTGTAGAAAGCTTCTGCTTCTACTCAGAATTACCTGTGCTTTGCGTTGGCTTGCTCTGAGTTTCAGTCTTTGTATTTTAGGAGATGTGATTGATTCTATTCTCCTCCAACCTAGTCTTTTGGACTGTGGTTTTTGTTTCAATCCCTCTCATAAGACTATGACTTAGCCTCTATAGTGAGTCTCACTTCTTTTAAAACAACACTGTTACTTCAGAATCAAGCTTCAGAAAAACCTGATAGAATCTGATTTCCGATCAGTTCACTTCCTTGTGGCTGATCCTGTGCCTTTTTGAGTCAAACTGAAGCTGCACCATGAGCAGCTTTTTAGATCCTTCTTAGACATCAAAGAAACCACACGGGAGGCTGGAAAGGTACAGAAAAAAGCAAGAACAAGGTGATGCCTTATCAGATACCTGGGAACCCCTGAGATAGAAACCTTGAGAAGATACCAAATAAAGCACATCCTCCTGTTGTGTCCCCCCCCTTGACATCTCTTTGGGCAGTTCCAGAGTGTCTGATTCTATCAACCTAGTGAAGGTGCTCAAGGAACATCTTTCCTGCACTCAGTCCTCAGTAGCCTTAAAAGATTCTAAACTGCCAAAAGCCCAATGGAGATGTCTTGCTTTGGATGCTGCCATTCCTTAATGGAAGCCAAGGGAATCACGGCTTCTCAGTTACCTCTCAGATCTGGGGGGAGACAGTAACAAGCAAAAAGCATGGCCTGTTTTCCTTGTCAGCCCTTCTTTGCATGAGGGAAGGACTCTTCAAGGTCTTTATCCCAAAGGATCAATAGATTTTTCTCTTCCTTTCCAAATCACTTGTTTCAGTGAGCTCTCTAAGGGCTGGATTCTCAGGGTCAAAGTGAATGGCCACTGTAGGGTATTTTAAGGGTATGCTCGCACTACCTGATGGACCCCCTATAGAGTCAGTGGGAAGAGATGTTTCCACTCCTAAATAATCAAGCTCCTAATTGCTGCCAAAATCCTGCACTTTTGCCATTAATTCTTATAATTCTCAATGTATCAAATTAATGTTTCAGTGTATAATTCCTAAAGAGCCCACAGACTGAAATTAAGAGACACTTAAAAGAATTCCTTTCTGAAACCTGCCTCACTGTTCTCTGTTACATGTTACTGAGCCTGCTGGAGGCTCCAAAACCTTCCGCAATCTCAGTGTGATCAGCAGCTGGGTATCGCATTTACTGAGCACCACTGTAAGAGTGCAGAGGGGGTTGCACGCCAAAAGAGGGCCTCTGGCACTCACGGTTACAGCGGTTAACCAAGGGGAATGGTTTTGGTCCGCTCATCAGCTGGGTCTTACAGCTGCCTGAGACGCAGAGTGAGAATAGCTGTGACATCTGCAGCCCCAATACAGGGACACATGCTGGCAGCAGGAACCTGCGCTGTGGCTTTTGTTATCAGCACCTACACCGTGTGTTCACTCAGCTCTACAGCAGCTGCACATAAGCAGAGCTGCTGGGAAGTCAGATTTGATCAGGTCTTACATGTGGCTGGAGGTGAGCCCGGGCCCCTGGTGCTGTTTGCTGGCACTGGGGTGCTGCTGGTGTGCTCTTCACCAATGCTGTTAGAGCTTCCTTTTGGCCCCTGCTCCCCTCAGTCACTGTCAATGAACCTCTGCAGGACTCGGTCTCCCACCCAATCTGAAGCTCCATCACACCAGGCTGGGACTGGCCATCCTCTTGCTGCATCACCCCTTCCTCCCTGCTGCCTTCATAGAGTCCCAGAATCCCAGACTGGTTTGAGCTGGAAAGGACCTTAAAGCTCATCCAGTTCCAACCCCTCCCATGGGCAGGGACACCTCACACCAGACCAGGCTGCTCCAAGCCCCTGTGCCCAACCTGGCCTTGAACACTGCCAGGGATGGGGCAGCCACAGCTTCTCTGGGCACCCTGTGCCAGCGCCTCAGCACCCTCACAGGGAAGAACTTCTGCCTTAGATCTAACCTGAACTTGCCCTGTTTCAGTTTGAACCCATCACCCCTTGTCCTATCGCTACAGTCCCTGATGAAGAGCCGCTCTCCAGCATCCTTGTCCTTTAGATTGCCTCCATCTAGCGTGTGTGTCAACACTGAGGTATGGACAATGCCAGCAGCATTGCTACAAGTCAGGGTTTTTTCAGCTTTTCTCAGTCCCTTGCCCAGCATCTCTTTGGGAACATGCGCTGCTGCTTGCCAGGAGCTACAGCACATGTAAGAATTTCACCTGCAGGTGAACCTCCTGATTTTACCAAGCAATTGAAGCTATTGTTCAGTAAGAAAAGGAATCACACAGTGGGTTGATGTAGCTCAGAACTGTACCTGTTATGGTTTTATTTCATTGATGAGTAGAAGTCCTGTTTAGCATTGTGGCACTCACTCCCGCTGTAAAGACATTCCTAGAATGATACGGTGAAGCAGAAGCATATTTCCATGTTGAGCTTTAAATGCTTAACATTCCTTAAGCATAAACCTTGAGAGATCAGGTGCATCACCTGGCTGGCGTCACTCTATACAGTGCAAGGAGGTCGGAAATCAGCTGCAGAAAGTCTATGGAGTCTTCATCCCAATATTAAAAGTCTTTATATCACTATTAAGAGTGTCAGCTGTTATTACGCTCCTTTATACCTCCTCTTCTACTTATACACAGCCCTGTTTCTCCAGATTTCACCCATCTAAAACCTGTGGTCCCAAAGCTTTTGTAATGCCCTCTACTCAAGCTTGTGGATAGATAAATCTGGGCCAGTTACAGTAGCTTGAGGACTGGGCAGACAGTTCTTTCTTTGGTTTCTTTTGCTGGAGTGTGGTATGGCAAGGGTTTAAATCTGTTCTATGAGCAGAGCTGATGCCCTTTTACTGATGGAGAAGGACACGGTGCTACAGGGTTTACATTGTTTTTCAGACACTGATTTTATTAATTTCCCTTCATTAACATGGAAACAGAAAGAAACAGAATTCCAACAGGGCAAGAATTTAAGCTACAGCAGTAGCAACATCACAGTTACAGCAGGGTTTGTATCACACTGAACTCATTTCTGCTTTAATATTAAAAAGGTGCTTCCACTTTTGTGCAGTAAAACAGTACAAAAGGAAGGAAGAGTATTATTTCCAAGCAACGAAGCTTACTGTGGGGATAGTTTTGGGTCTTTTGGCTATTGACATCACAAGACAGTGGGCAGATTATAACAGCTGATAGGATAAAAACTAACAACTAACAGATGCAGTGGTTGATGCTACAAGGCTTGAGGGAGAAGAGTATTTGCACCACCTGGATTAAGGCATCTGAACCCAAATGAAGAGGGTTTTCTAAGTTCCTCCTGCAGTTGGACAGGTAATCGTCCCGTTTCAATCATATGTCTGCTTCTGACTTGGGCATCTCTCTTTCTCTGCTGACCACTGAAGGACCTTGAAGATACTTGCTTCAGATGAGGCATCTGAATCATGTGCCTCATGTTAAGTAGTGTGGAATCCCTTCTTGTGTCCTTATGTTGCCTGGAGGTTAGTTGAACTTCCAGATTCCCATAGGCAAGGCCTTACCTGTAAGAGTGGTGCCCTTTGATGTAAATGAGAGAAAAAGCAGGAGGACAGTTCTCTTGTATAAAGAGTGTTCACCTGCACTTCCTTACAGTCTGAAGCAAGTTCTCCCTCTTCTTCTTTGCTAACATCACGTCCCCAGAGCACCACTTTCTTGTACAGCAATGGCATAAATGTATGGCCATAGGACACCAGTTGACTAACGGCCTCGAGTCGTCAATCAGCATGCAGTAGGCCATGAGCACTCTTCTCCAGGTATGACTCCTCTGCAGTTGGTTGCTTTTGCAGTTCCAAGGCTACTGTCTGCCTGGAAGTGTATCCCAAGCATCACACTTAGGAGCTGTGAAGAGCATGTTTTTCTCACGCAGGAGCCTAACCTGACCCACTTACTGCATCTGCCATGTAAAGTCTTCCTCTACACACATGATTTACCTTGTCCAGGAATAGGGAGGCCCCCACTCAGTGCTGTGCTCACAGTGTCCAGAATCCTTCAGAGTCCTGGTACTTCTTTAATACAGAAAGTTGCATAGCAAAAACCAAGGTGATTTTCATTCTGGCCTTGCAGATCTCTGCTCAGGGCCTTTTATTGGTTAAAAGTGCTGCTTTCCTTGGAGAAAAACTGCATCCACTAAGCCCACTTTGGAAAATGTTAGCACCTGAACAGAGCTATGGCAGGCATAACATTAAAGAACTCCAACAAAAAGACTATAACTTAGCCTATAGTCCAAAGGATTATGTTGAAAAATTACTACACTATTAGCTAACAGGTAAACCCCTGGGTTAAATGGCCCTGTGAGATAAAGGTGGTTCAACTCTCCCATCAGAGGAGAGATATCACATTGATCTATCTCATATTCATCCTCAAATTCCTTTTCATGGAAATATCTTTTATTCATGCAGGGGAAATAAGGGGCTGGACATGAAGAAAACTTAAGGCCTCCCCCTATCAAATGCCTGTGACCGTGTTGCAGAAAGAATACAGCCACTTCCAAACGTTACTCCATTAATGCTGAATGCTAAACAGGTACATCTATCCTCAAAGCTTCATCCCAGCGTTCATTTTATGGTGTTCACACACCAGTAAATGGCTCTTGTGAGATGATATAGTACTCCTTAGTCTCTTCAATACTGTATTGTCCCCAGGTCAATCTCACTAGCATTGGTTCATTGGACAGAATTTGGGTGAAGAAACAGAATCATACTGGTTTAGGTCCCACCCAAATCTTGATGCTCTGGAGAACTCCATGATTCACTTAGTTTAAGAATGGAAAATGCTATATATAAAACCCCCAGGAACAGTTAACCACAAGAACTGAGGCTCATTCAGTAGTGGTTGGCAGAAAGACCTTCAATAGCATCAGGCGGTCCCTAAGGCAAAGCAAGTGATGCAACTAACTATTGCCTTGGGGTATCTTTACAGTCCAGTAGAGACGTCACGCTCTGCAGTGGATGGTGTGGCTATGGAAGTTACTCTTTCTAGGTCCTCATGATAAAGAGCTGGGCATTTCCTACAGAGGTGGGCAGCAACGTGCTTTCGGAAGAAGACACGGAGATACTTCCTAAACTTTTCTCCAGCGAACGCGTAGATGACAGGGTTGATACAACAGTGGATCATGGAGAGCGTTTCCGTCACTTGGATTGCTTTGTGCAGCCGAGCCTCGAATTCACAACTTGTGACAAAAAGTACATATTGAAATGTGTGCAGAAAAGTTGAAATGTGGAACGGTGTCCAGAAGATGAAGTAAAAGATCATGATCACAAAAATAAGCCTGACTGCCTTCTGTTTCTTCTCATTCTTACACCTCAGTAATGTTTTCAGAATCTGTGAGTAACTGAAAATCATGATAGCCATTGGAACAATGAGACCCAGGATGTTCATCTTTAAAGTATAGGAGTACTTCCAGTTGATTGCGGTACCACTTGGATAATGAGGACTGCAAGTGTAACGTCCATTTTCCTTCTGAGTTGTGTGGAACACCATGCCAGGAACGGAAGCAAACGCTGCAACAGCCCAAGTGACCACGCTGGTGAGGATGCCGTAGGTAACTGTCCTGGCTTTCAAAGCAAACACTGCGTGCACTATGGCCAAATACCTGTCTAGGGTCAACAGGATTATGAAGAAGATCCCACTGTAGAAGCCAAGGAGGTAGACACCGGAGAGAATCCTGCACAGCGCCTCTCCAAAAATCCAGTCGTGGACAGCATAATAAGCCCAGAAAGGGAGAGAAAATACAAAGAGCAAATCGGAAATTGCCAAATTGAGCAGGTAGATGTCAGTCATGCTCCTCAATCTCTTGTATTTTACCAGGACAAGGACAACAAGCATGTTGCCTGTGAGGCCAAAAATCACCACCAAAGAATAGAGCGGTGGCAAAAGCTTCTCTGCTAAGTGCTTTTCCTCTGTTCCCTCACACGGTACTGCATCACCGTAGTCATATCCTGTTGTCTGTTCCCAGTTGCCTGAGTCTGTGGTGTGGTTTTCCATGGTGTGTTGGTCTGGAAAGGAAGAGAAGGATGTTAAAGTAGAGAAACTCCAAGCTTGTCAGTGATGGGAACGAAACACGCGGGTGTCCTCCTCTGGAATGCTTTTTGCTGTTGAGCACGTGAGCATTTGTACCTGTGGAGCTCCCAGGAAACCCATCTCTATACCTGTGAACCACAGAATGATTTGGGTTGGAAAGGACCTTAAGATCATCCAGTTCCAACCCCCTGCCACAGGCAGGGACACTCACACTAGACCAGCTTGCTCCAAGCCCCTGTGTCCAACCTGGCCTTGAACACTGCCAGGGATGGGGCAGCCACAGCTTCTCTGGGCACCCTGTGCCAGCACCTCAGCACCCTCACAGGGAAGAACTTCTGCCTTAGATCTGCCTTGAACTTCCCCTGTTTCAGTTTGAACCCATCACCCCTTGTCCTGTCACTACAGTCCCTGATGAAGAGTCCCTCTCCAGCATCCTTGTAGCCCCCTTCAGACACTGGAAGCTGCTCTGAGGTCTCCACGCAGCTTCTCTTCTCCAGGCTGAACAGCCCCAATGTTCTCAGCCTGTCTTTGTATGGGAGGTGCTTCAGCCCCTGAGCATCCTCATGGCCTCCTCTGGACTTGCTCCAACAGCTCCATGTCCTTCTGATGTTGAGGACACCAGAGCTGCACACAGTGCTGCAAGTGGGGTCTCAGGAGAGCAGAGCAGAGGGGCAGGATCACCTCCCTCAACCTGCTGCTCACACTGATTTTGATGCAGCCCAGCACACAGGGGGTTTCTGGGCTCAAGCACACACTGAAGCTGCTCATGGGGCTGTTGTGCTCAGCGGTGGTTTTCCAAAGGGATGGAGAGAGCAAGGAAGGCAGCAAAAAGCAAGCACAGCATCCAGTGTGCAAAGTGCACCGTGCTTCTCCTTGGGACACGGCCACCTTCTCACCATGCCAGCCCATACTGTAGCCTAGAGGACGTAGTTTAATCTGGGTCTTTATCCCAGTGGATATATATGTAATATAAATAGTGTTCTTGAATAAATTCTATCGATTACACAGTGTTAAAGCAACTTTCTTTGTGTGTAATGCACAAGTGTACATGCATACATATACACTCATCTATTGAATCATGGCATTGTAGAATCATAGAATGATTTGGATTGGAAAAGACTCTTAAAACCATCAAGTCCAATCATTACCACACACTGCCAAGTCCACCACTAAACCATGTCCAACAGCACCACACCCACAGGTCTGCTAAATACCTCCAGGGATGGTGACTCAACCACTGCCCTGGGCAGCCTCTTCCAGTGCTTGACAAGCCTTTTGGGGAAGAAATTGTTCCTAATACCCAATCTAACTGAGATTTTAATGCCGAAGGGAACATCTGCAGACTTCCTTGCCAAGAAGTCTGGGTTTGGCTGAAAAATTATCTAGGCATGGAGCACCATGTTGGTGTGTAAGCAAAGAAATCTCCAGCTACCTCTGCTCTTGTGCTGTACATATAAACAGGCTCTTCAGACAGGTTATGATTTGACAACTTGTGATTATTTGGCTTATTTCCCTCTTCCAAAATGACAAATGAACATTGAGGAAGTCTTCGTGGTTTTCAGTTGAGGGGCTTTCTCGTTGGTTTTATGGACTGCATGTGGCCACCAGTGCCCACACCCCCCCTAGTCTCTGCCTGTGCAGGGTCCTTTTGGTTGCTAACAGGAAGTCTGGATGATTTCTGCAAAAGCAGGCAACCGAGGTGCGACCTCACCAGACAGTCCCCTCCAAAACGAAACCTCGCTTTGGAAACCTCTTCCGCTGCTATAAGAGCTGAGCATTAGAAACAGCTCCTCAGAACTGCCTCCTGACTGAGGAGGTTTCTTCATCCCTGCAGAACTTGCATGGAAAAAACATGTTCTGGGCTGGAAGAAACTGCCTTAATTCCCTGGGAAGCCTCAGGATCCAATTGTCTCTATTCCCACCAAACCCAGAAAGACACTGCAAACATTCTGAGCTTTTATGCATCTAAATAGAGGCAGTCTGTGGTCACAAGACAGAAGAAGTAGGAAGCATTCTTACCTAAACAAATGTACAGTGAAAGAGCAGCATAAGCACCGAAAATGAGCACTCTGAGAAAGAGAAACTTGTGACAGCTATTCAATGTCTTCCTCTAAATCGTGGCTGTATGTTTAAGAGGACTTTTCCCTTGTGTAGGCAAAGTCCTGTGCTAGTATCTCTGTTCAGTGGTGTGGGTTTTCCGCAGTGTTCTCTACTTAAACTGCTTCACATAAAACATTGAGTTGTAGTCACAACCCATCTGGAGATGAACTCGAATATAAGAAAGAAGGATAACAGTCCGGAGTGGAGATGGCCACTTGCATGGCAGGATCATGTCCCGGTCATGTTATTGCTATAAGGGTCTCCACGCAGAGTTCAAGCCCACTGTTCCTTGCAAATCACAGTGCAGTTTTCCCATGAAAGCAAGTGTTGCTATAGCTGCATATTTGATATATTACACACACACAAGTTATATTCTTAGGCTGTTGTAGCTGTTTTCACTAATACCCAAGTGGCAAGTCTCATTTATCCAAGCAGAGAGCTCACCATCCCTTGTATATGGAGAGAGTACAATTCCAGTGTAGTACTGATGAATTTTATTCATGGAAAAATGTGTTCACAAAAATTGCAAGCCAGATTATGGCTGATGTCTCCAGCTGAGTTACGGGGTAGAAGCTTTCTAATGTAATAGCGCAGAGACATCACATTAAAAAGCAGAACTGATCCCAAAGAACATATTCTTCTATAACATGACAATGAAACAGCACTTTTAACAGATTAAACAAATAACACAAAGAAACCATGCGATAGGATAATGATGAGGAGAGGAGATGCAGAGCATTTGCATCTCACAGGGCAAGATGCAGCTAGGATTAGCAGAGGTTAGGTTAAGCATGAAGGGTTTCACATCTGAGTGGTTTATATCCTTAGCAGAATACATCTTCAAGCTACTGATCTCCTGGAACAGGTTCAAAATCAAGACCCAGTAAGTTTCTAGTACAAAAAAAGAATAGCATTTCCTACACCGTTTGTCCAGTGCAATCCTCTACTCTCACATTTAACCTCATCCCCAGTCACAAGCTAGTTACGAGACTCAATTGTTCTTAAAGATAGTGCCTCTGCTTGAATGGTTGCTCTACTGCCACTGTCATTAGGCACATATACATCCCCACTGAGTGAACCTGTAACTGCATAGACACATTTACATGTAAAAAAGGAAAAAAAATAAGCTACTCACTGATTTATCAAGCTGGGGCTGTCTGACCGGGTCTTCTACTTCGTGAACAAGCACATAGTTAAACCCTATATCTGAAAATAGGAAACAGCACTTCCTGTGTGATGTGTGTTGCACATAATTACAAGAATCAAGGGCATGGTTCTTCTTTTCTGGAAACACTCCATTTCCAGGCTGGGTTCAGAACTGAGGGAGGAAGACCTTATGGGTGTCCTGCTCCAGCTGGAACTGGAGCAGTCAGTATCTCAACTGCTGGGTTAAGACTGGGTGGTTGAATTCAATCAGACCTGAGTATTTCTAGCTGCTCTAGACACTTCTGCAGCCCAACAGAAAGTGGTGTGAAATACCTGGCATCCAGAATGTGTGCTTAGAAATGAAATTGTTGTCTCTGTTGAAACAACACCACCAACGTATTCTTTACGTTCATTATCACCGATTGACTTGTACATCATTTCGACACGGTTGTGTCATCGCTAGTGAAAAAGAATCTGTAAGCAAAATTAGGATGTGTTTATACTGTGCAAACCATTAGTGTGCCAAGTTCAATAGCATCACACTTGCCTTAGGTGAGCATTGCGAAGAGACACAAGTGAAGGTCCAGAGGCTTCTGAGCTTATTAGGTCAGGCAGAGCACTGTGCTGGTACACCTACCTTCCTTCCAGCTATGTGGTGCAGACTGCTTGAGCTGGTTTACACCACGCTGCACCCTGTGGTGCAGACCCCTTCCTTGAGCATCTATTGTAATTTCTGTAATGATCTTACACTTCCAAGAGCCTCTTGTATGAGGCAAGCTGGAACCTGCAGCTCATTCCCTTTCATGATGGGACATCGCGGGATTGAAAGCAATAGAAAGAAAGAGATTAAAATAACACAAAGTAGCTAAGATAAGTTTTTGCTTCAGAGGCAGGAAGTGCAGTCGAGTCTAGAGGCTGGTGTCATGCATTTGTTGGTTTTAGACATTCACCTCACCGATGCCATTGGCACTGCATCTGCAACAGCCTTCAGCTGATGGAGGCCTGTATAAGTGATCATTATCATAGAATCATAGAATCATAGAATCATAGAATAGTTAGGGTTGGAAAGGACCTTAAGATCATCCAGTTACAACCCCCCTGCCATGGGCAGGGACACCTCACACTAAACCATCTCACCCAAGGCTCTGTCCAGCCTGGCCTTGAACACCGTCAGGGATGGAATGGGTGGATGGATGGGTGGGTGGGTGGGAGGATGGATGGATGGATGGATGGATGGATGGATGGATGGATGGATGATAAACCAGGACTAATGAATGATATGGCCACTTACCTGCTCCCTGAGGAGACTTTGTACAACTGTGTAGCAAGTTACAGCAAGGCTACCCATTGCAGGCTTGCAGGCAGCAGCTCTTGACCATTTTCTCTAAGACTGCTGGGTGGTTTCCTACAGCATTTCCCAAAAGCAGTGAGACTGCCTTGTGCTACAGTTATAGCTGGATTGGGTCATTTCCTAGAAAATCTAGGTAGTTTCAATAAGACCAGCCATACAAGACATGACCACAGGCGTTCCAGAGAGTGTAAAGGAGACTTCGCCAAGCTGGGGCTGGTGCCTAAGCAAGGCTTTAGGAAGAGGGGTTTCTGTGATGGTTGAAAGAAGAGAAACATTTCCTGTTGATCTCAAAGGAGCTGTGTAATTTTGCTGGAAGTAGAGACAGCAAATCACGGAAAACCTTCAAGCCTGAGCAGGAAGGACTTTCCATACAGGAACACAACGATAACAGGGAGACATAAACCACAGATTTTCTTCTTGTACCATCTCCCTCTGAGTTGCTGTTTGAATTTGCAGAGTTATGTGGTTTACCACTCAGGAGATCTCTTCCTCCTCCACGTACCGGCTGCTAGCTCAGCAGGTTGGTTTGCAAGTGTCATCTTTGGTGAACTGCTGTTGCTGGTGAAGAAACACTTGGTTTGCAGCACCAAGAATCCTGCCCAAGGCACCTTGTTTTCACTGCCTTATCAAAAAGAGGGGCTTGTCTTCACTCTTGAGAGTAGGGCTCCTCTGGAGTCTATTGCCCAGGGGCTACAGAGGGTTTGAATTGTCTGGGGGGTACCAGAAGTAATCCTCGCTCTGTCTTGTGACATTGGAGCTTCCTTCTGCCTTTTCCAGGGCCTTTCAGGAGTCACCAAGCTCCTTCTTTTTGCTCGCTGTATCAGTTCACCCAAGCAAAAAGCTGGGACAACAACCTGTAAGATGGCAAAAGCCTGGGGAACTTGGCAAATGCGGCACTTTGGGATCGAGTCCCTCCCATGCAGGGCAGGAAGAAGACCTAGTTGAAGGGCAGACAACCGTTTCTAAACAAATGTGGGAAGAAAAAGTGCATGCAAACCTGCAGGCATCCAGATATTGACTGAATTGCTAATATTAGAAGGCTCTCAGGAGTTAATGAACTTGGTTTTGTTTTCTGTCTTACACAGACCAGTTGTAGGAAAGATCATAAAAGAAGTCATTGCTTGGAAGACCTAGGTTTGGTTCCCCTTGTGATGGGGAAGGAGTGACTCGTGACTAAAAACGTATCCTTTGAAGGAAACAAAGCATGATTTTGCACATCTGGTTTTAAAAGAGCTTTAATTCTTTGTGCCTCCAGCTTGGGTGCTTAGATAGAAGACAAGTGGGCAGTGTTCTCAGGTTGCCGGAGCTCCAATTGCTCTCACTTTTGATAATAATGGACAGTTTCTTTCCAAAAAGGTGATGTGAATACTTGGAAGCTACTTCAGAAAGTTTGATGGAGATTACAATACGGGGGAGGGGGGAAAGAAGGATTCAAAAGAGAGGAAATATTTCATATTGGACACTTCATTTTAGGTGACTGGAATGGGTTGCCCAAGGAAGTTGTGAATGCTCCATCCCTGGCGATGTTCAAGGCCAGGCTGGACAGAGCCTTGGGTGAGATGGTTTAGTGCAAGGTGTCCCTGCCCATGGCAGGGGAGTTGGAACTGGATGATCTTAAGGTCCTTTCCAACCCAAACTGTTCTATGATTCTAACTGGGACTACATTTTGAGTTGTAGCTATTTTTGTTATTATCATTGTTCTAATTGTTATGTTATAGAGGATAGGACCTGTTAGAAAGGACAGAACAACCCCAAAATCCCTTTTGCAGGGATCTTGAGACTGAAGAAGTATAGGGGAAAGGAATGCAATGTTCATTGGTCTAGGAAGCATGGTCTGTGAGACAGGATTGGGAAAGGTCTCCCAGACTTGCATCTATGATTTTACTCCTCACATCCTTCCTGCAAGGGTTTAATGAGCTTTATAAACATTCACTAATCCAAAGAACTGCCCAAGAGATGGAAGGGGAGGAAGCAGTGGGAGAAAAGCATCCCAAAAGCACAGACAAGTGTAAGTGGAACCTCTTGTGTTCCAGTTTGTACCCATTACCCCTTGTCCTATCATTGTTTGCCACTGAGTAGAGCCTGGCTCCATCCTCATGACACTCCCCCTTTATATATTTATAGACACTTATAAGGTCACCCCTCAGTCTCCTCTAAACTATAGAGACCCAGCTCCCTCAGTCTTTCCTCATAAGGAAAAACAGTTTGTCGTTCTTCTTGGAAGAGATTGTGCAAGTGTTAAGATGAAAGCCACAAATAAGTGATAAAAATAACCAAGAGAAGAGCTATCTGAGCAAGAGAATTCAAAGGAAAGCTGGTATTTCTACCTCCTTCGGGCTAAAGTACGCTCAGATGAAGTCTTACCTAAAGCTTTAAGTGAATCTTAGCAATAAAACATATTTGCTTTGCCTGAAGTGCACTTGGATTCACCTGAAATCTCAAAACCAAACTACCACTTGAGTGTTTCTTTAGGGAATTACCATCATGCACTGAGGCTCCATTTCACAAGACTTTTTCAAGTCACTATATGCTTTCAGTACTGTTAGCACTTGTCCTTGGAGAGTGAAGTTTACTGTCTGTTACCTGTTTTTACACTGACAAAGGTCTATTCCTTATCTCCTAGATGTTCATATGCTAAATGCATTAAGCATTAAATACTTACAGAGTGCTCACCACTGACAACTTCCAGCTTCCCTCCCTCCACCCATTGAACTGAAAAGACTGTCAGGTAAGCCTAAGCCCCATAAACCTGTGTTTTTAACCTGAAATCAGGGAGTCCCCTCCTATTGTTTTCTCTGCCTGTGAAAAAAAGCCTGGAAAAGCTAGGCCCAAAGGCTTTGGACATCACAGCCTGGAAAAGCTGTATCAGGAAGCTGTAAGAAGGGAAAACACAGTTTGTTACCAAGCCTGGGCATCGGTGTGAAGGAGGGGGAGAACAGGATGACCCATTAGGAGGGGAGACAGACTGAGCAGCCAACACTGGAGTGCACTGGGATGGATGAGAGAGGCCACCTGGTTATCTTCTCCAGCTCAAGAGAAGGAAAGGAGCTGCTGACAGAGAGAGAAGCTGAGCACAGAAGTCGTCTAAGGGCCATGAATATCTCTGGGATGCTCAGGTTCTTAGAGAAAGCTGAAGGCAGGCAAGCTTCAGAACTTCGTGGCATCATGAGGTTGTTTCAGCAGATACTGTAAACCACAAAGTTTTGTGTCTCACTTCTGGGTCAATTCATTAATGCATTTGGGGTTTGCATTGGATAATGTATTTGGGTTAGAGTGTGTTTCTGATTCAGAAGAGCAGAACCCACACAAGGTGTCAGAAAGAAGACTGGATGAGGTGTGCTTCTGTAGCCAAGGGCTAGAGGTATTTAGAGTGCATGGCCACAAATGAACAATATCAATTTTGGCTGATCCAACTCTTCTTTATATCTTTATCTTAAATAAGAGCAGAAGGTAATAAGTAGTGCTTATCTGGATCTTTTTAACGCTGATGGAGAATGTTATACAAGTCATGCTGACCGTTGCACCCAACCTCACTGAATTCAGTGGTGGATCTCAAACGTGTGACAGAACCTGGCTTTAAATTGGCTATAATACACAAAGCAGTGAAAGCTCAGGGTTTCAGGGTGAGCCACATTCTCTATCTCATGCCTGTGTTGGGTTTCCCCATAGTGGTGCTGTTACTCAGGAATTTGCAGTGCCACAACCCAGCCTGTCTGCCAAGGTGCAGAGGACTACTTCCTTTGTTACAGGAGGTGTAGCCTGGCCTTCAACACTGCCAGGGATGGGGCAGCCACAGCTTCTCTGGGCACCCTGTGCCAGCGCCTCAGCACCCTCACAGGGAAGAGCTTCTGCGTTAGATCTAACCTGAACTTCCCTTCTTGAAGAGTCCCTCTCCAGCATCCTTGCAGCCCCCTTCAGACACTGGAAGCTGCCCTGAGGTCTCCACGCAGCTTCTCTTCTCCAGGCTGAACAGCCCCAGTGTTCTCATCCTGTCTCCATACAGGAGGTGCTCCAGCCCCTGAGCATCCTCGTGGCCTCCTCTGGACTTGTTCCAACAGTTCCATGTCCTTTTTATGTTGAGGACACCAGAGCTGCACACAGTGCTGCAAGTGAGGTCTCACAAGAGCAGAGCAGAGGGGCAGGATCACCTCCTTTGACCTGCTGGTCACGCTCCTTTTGATGCAGCCCAGCACACGGGGGCTTTCTGGGCTCAAGCGCACACTGAAGCCGGCTCATGTTCAGTTTCTCATCACCCAACACCCCCAAGTCCTTCTCCTCAGGCTGCTCTGAATCTCTTCTCTGCCCAACCTGTAGCTGTGCCTGGGATTTCTCCAACCCAGGTGTAGGACCTTGCACTTGGCATGGTTAAACTTCATGAAGTTGGCATCAGCCCACCTCACAAGCGTGTCAAGGTCCCTCTGGATGGCATTCCTTCCCTCCAGCGTATCAACCGAACCACACAGCTCGGTGTCATTGGCAAACTTGCTGAGGGCGCACTCAATCCCACTGTCCATGTCAGCGACGAAGATGTTGAACAAGACCGGTCCCAACACCGATCCCTGAGGGACACCACTCGTTACTGGTCTCCAGCAGGACATTGAGCCATTGACCACAACTCTTTGTGTGCGGCCATCCAGGAAGTTCTTTATCCACTGAGTGGTCCATCCATCAAATTGATGTCTCTCCAATGTAGAGACAAGGATGTCGTGTGGGACAGTGTCGAACGCTTTACACAAGTCCAGGTAGATGACATCAACTGTTCTACCCCTGTCCATCAGTTCTGTAGCCCCATCATAGAAGGCCACCAGATTGGTCAGGCAGGATTTCCCCTTAGTGAAGCCATGCTGGCTGTCACCAAGCACGTTGTTGTTTTTCATGTTTCCTAGCATGCTTTCCAGGAGAATCTGCCCCAAGACCCTGCCAGGCACAGAGGTGACACTGACTGGTCTGTAGGAATTCATTGTAAGATAGTTTCATGTGATCTTTTTTCTTTTCCAGAGCTGTAACATCCTAAAGTATTGCATCATTCAAGGACAAAGGCAAAGCCCAACACAGAACAAACCAGCACTTTACCCTGCTCTCACACCAGGCACAGCTCTTCATTTATTCCTTATGGAAAGAGGGGGGCTTCATGGGGCCAAAGAGAGAAAGGATGATCACCAGCAGCACCACATCTTACATGATGTTCTTGCTTTTCTCCCCTGCACTGCTTTGTGCAGTTTAATAGCACCTTATTTGTTTTAAAGGTAGGTGTTTTTGAAGGTGTGTGCATTTGGATGCTTTGTTGTACACTGCCAAGTGGTCTTGGACTAGAAAAAGGCCAGACTTTCCTCTCAGTGCCCTCCGCACCATGCAAAAGGGCAGAAAACATGAAAGGGGGGATTGTGAAACGTGTTAGATGAAAATCAACAGCTAGAAAGTTCGGTTGGGTTCACAAACCTTCTAGATCTAGCTAGGGAGATGCTAGCAATGTGAAAAGCGGTACTTGGCAATCTGATAGCAATGGTACGTGTTACAGCTTGGCCCTTGGAGTAACACCAGTTGCTTTAGTTGTGCAATATCTGATTAGGTGATCTGGTCTACAAACATCAGTCGTTTCCTTACTCCATCCTCTTCAGAACAGTGACCAGCTTTCCACTGATTTAAAGGAACAATATTGGGCTAGATATTTTGGTATATATATTCACATCACCTTGTACAGCACCAGGAAATCCAGGTGACATCAAATCTGAATGTTCCTTGCTGCCTTTGCATCTGACAACATCTCAGCACATGAAAATGAACTGATCTGAGTAGACTGCAGAATCCTTTTGCCAACTTTACTTTGTGTCAGAACCCTTTCAACTGAGGAAATAGTGCATCTGCTACCTGCTTTACCCCAAGGAGAATATTATGTCTGCAGGAGAAAGGAGATTGTCATTGACAAGTCTCTAGCTAAAAGTAATTGTAACAGAAAAAATGGCACTACCAGCTCCTTAATAGTGTGATGCTGTGGTCCAGAACTGTTTCAGTGTGTAGAAGTGCAAACATTTTTGAGCACTGCTTACCGTCTCCATAGATTCTTTCCGTCGCATATAGGAGCAGCATAAAATCCTGTGGGTTTTCAACAGTGTCATGTTTAGAGAAGAGGCACAATGCTCCTGAGAGCTCTGCTGTACATGAGAACTTGGGGTTATGTTGGGTATGTTTGTGTCTCTAGACTGGTAGTTCATACTTAAAAGGGGGAAAAGAGCTACTTGTATTATTGCTTTCTACAGACACATTAGGCAGAGAAATAGCCTTCTGAAGGGAAAAGTGTCCTAAGGATCAGCAATCTTAATCTATGAGAGATCAACAGTGCTTGAGAGAGGAGGGTGTGTGGGTGTGTGGGTGTGTGTATGTTAGATGTATACTACTGGATTCTTAAATACCAGTCAACACTGCGAATCTCTATGCAATGTGTTTTATGTGACACTGGCTAGAACATCCTTTCCTCCTCCTAACTGAAGCTTGTCATCCATTGGAAAGACTTTCAGGAGCCAAGACAAAGAGGTGCAGTTAATATGTTTATTCAAAGAAGACAATTCTAAAGCAGCAGGAGATGATGATGTATGGAAAAAGAGACAGAGCCTACGTGCTACATGCTACATTGGGTGGTGCTTACATTCAGCTGCAAGCTCTGGGGGCACAGAGTTGTAGATCCCACACCCCCAGCAGTGATGCAGGCTACCAGGCTGCTTTGATGATGACATATCGGAGTGTACGGGACTCTATGAGGCACCTGGAGGTGTTGCTTTGCTGTTTTTGAAGGCATCACCACCCCAAAGGCTCCTTTGGGCAGCTGCAGCTGCAAGGACCCCCCTAGCTGTGTCCCCTGGGATCATCCCACAGGAAAGCAACAGGGCCCTGGTCTGAGTGGCCTCGTTATCTGGGAGCTGAAGCAAAATGGGAATGGTGACAGTTGCTGACGTGACTCCCTCTTTGCAATGCGAAGTAATCCCATGCCTTCCTAGAGGAGCGTCCCATGCCTGTCCCAGGGATGTAAGGATTCATGTATGGAACAGCTTCCACAAGGCAGAGCATAGTCTGGGGTGAGGCAGAACCGATGCTTTCATCAGAAGAGAAAATAAATAGTAGAGGAAGCACGCTACTTGCTGAAATGAAAGAGCTCTAAAGCTTAGCTAAAACCCATTCTGTGGCAAACTCGTAAAGTCACCATCTTACAAACCCTTAGGAAACTAACGTGGCCTCTTCTTCTGCTCACAGCATACCCCAAAAGGAGGTATACTGGTTCTCCCAAGAGGATGCTGCACACATGGTACCAGCCTCCAGGTCCACGTTGGACCTTAGGCCAACTACTCACACAGGAAGAAGGCAGCTCGGATGGGCTCACAGGATCACTGCACTGTCCGAGCAGCTGGAGATCTGGCTGGGTGCTGGGAACAACTGACCAGCCCCAGCACCTGCAATGGGGCTGGAGAGGACACGGACACAGGACTGCAGCAGTCCCTTCAGATGGGCTTTGAATGTCACCCCAGCAAAGGCGTAGATCACGGGGTTCAGGCAGCAGTGGATGAAGGAGATGGTTTCCGTCAGCTGCAGCGCCAGGGCTATCTGGTAGCTTGCCTTGCAGTCATTGATGATGTGCAGGCTCTGCAGGGAGTCGAGGAACAGCACGACGTTGAAGGGAGTCCAGAAGAGGAAGAAAACAATGACGATGATGAAAATCATCTTGATGGCCTTGATCTTGTTCCGGTTTTTGCATTTTTGCAGGTTTTTCAGTATCTGGGCATAGCAGCAGATGAGGATGCTCAGGGGAATCAAGAGGCCTAAAATATTGGATGCAAACTGAGAAGCAACCTTCCAGGTATTGTCGCCTGGGGGGTATATGGGGACACACTGCACAGACTGCTCGATTTCCAGCTGCTGGTTGAACATGATGTTGGGGACAGAAGCCAGGCCAGCCACCAGCCACAGGATTAAACTGGTGATTATACCACAGGAGGCTGTCCGTATCCTCATGGCATAGACAGCATGGACAATTGCGATATACCTGTCAATGCTCATGAGGGTTATAAAGAAAATGCTGCTGTAAAACCCTGTGTAATAAATGCCAGCCATTATCTTGCACATAGCGTTGCCAAAAACCCACTGGTCTGAAGCATAATGGGCTTGGAAAGGGAGAGGCACAACGAAGAGAAGGTCAGAGGCTGCGAGGTTCAGCAGGCAGATGTCAGTCATTGTCGTCAGCCTTTTCCTGGTCAGGAGAACCCAAAGGACCAAGGTGTTTCCCAGAAGGCAGAAGACAAACACAAGGCAGTAAAGAATCGGCAGGAAGAGGGATTTAAACCTGCGAAAGCCATTTCCTTCATTGCATGGAGCAGTGTTTTCATCATATCCATAGTCATATTCTGTTGTGCCAAAGAATGGGCTTGTGGGATTCATCTCAGATACCTGTGCAGGAAAGAGCAAGGGATAAATGGCTGGTTGTCCTGGCATGGGACTCCCAGAGTGGCTTCTGCCTCCCTCTGTGCTGCATCGAGCCCATGGGTCAGCCTTCAGGCAGAGAGGGACTGCAATATGAAGTCTTGGTCTCATTTGTACCACTCAAAAGCACGGGGCTGGTGCTGGAAGCCTGCCACCATTCCTTTACATGCATAGTTATGAGCACTGGGGTGCTCTTTGTTTCCCCCAAACTGCCTCAGTGGCAGTGAGTTAGCCCCTCATCAGAGGAACATAGATTTAACTAGGTTGGAAAAGACCTTTAAGACCTCAAGTCCGACCATTACCATTAGAAAGAATTCATGCTCTGAATAGTTGTAATGGTGTAAAATGGTACAAAACCTGCATCTGATCTAAGAATCTGGATTTTATCGTGGTTCCTTGGCTGGGGAGGTTCTTCACTTGTAGCATAAAGACCCTTATGAAAGTGTGTTGACTGAAGAAGCCATCACCCAGCAGCATCAGCACATTTTCAGCTGAGCTGATGAGGGCATGGAGAGCATTTCCTCTCTGTCCTTTCTGAATCATTGCAGTGAAGACAGTGTTAAAATAGTCTGATCTCCTCTCCAAAAGGGAGTCAGTGCTTTAAGCCACCTTTTGGGTTTTGTTTGGTCATTTGTTTCCAGATGTCACCTCATCACCCCTATAAGAGGGATCTGGTTTGCAGGGTGAGGTACCCACATTTTAAGGAGTGATGCTTCTTTCGAAAGACACTGTTTCAAAGGTGTTTGCCTTGTCATTGCCAAGACATTTGTATGTTTCTTGTTCACTGCACCTCTGTTATGCCTGCGTACAGGTTGATCACGTCTTGAAAGACCTTTGAAGATACCGTTTCCAGGACTATAATTATTGCTAATAAGCTCTAATAATAAAATAATTGACAGTGATTAATTCATTAAAGCAGAGGCCATGCTCTTGTAAGTTAAAAGGTATACAAAAAGGCAGAGAATGGTGGAAGTGTTCATATTGACAAGGAAGGAATCAGAATTCACCCCTTCTTGCCTATCTTGTGCCACCTTGTGCAGGGAAATAGGAGGATCAGTATGCACAACACAAAGAGGTGCTGGAGTCAGTGGTCATCCTCTGCTCCAGCTATGGATACTCATCCCCCACTGATCTGCCTCAGCTTTCCTTGGGGCACCAGGACTGTTTCCTCCAAAGGCAACTGGCATATGCAATGCAGAGAAACCTTTTACAAATACAGCACTCAGCCCTATGGAGTTCCTTGTTCATAAATATGAGTAATGAAAAGAAAGCAGCACTGCAACCTACGCTGATCGGGTGATGCTTTCCTATATTGAGGTTTCAGCTGTACGTAGGACATTTGTGTTATTAACTTCAACTTTGTTTTCATGCCTAAGCCCCTAAATATTGACACTTCGAGTCACTAGATAACGGCTGTTCATGCAGCAACACATATGGGTAGAAAATGTTTCCTGCTAATGCTTTTGATGTGTGACCCCCCACACGCACTGTGACTGTTCACATTTCAGCAATGGCTTGATTTTCTTATTTCCTTGAGGGACCCCTTAAAAGCAGTCAATAGATTGAATCAAAAGTAAAACCAAAAATCAAACAATAATGAATGCTGTGCTATAGATATATATGGGTATATAAATACATGCATCGATTGGTAGATTTATAGATATAAAGCATCTGATTTTGGTTGAATAGGGATTGGAGAGGCTCCGCTTTGGACTTTCAGATGACTTTTGAAACATTTAATACCTTTGACAGCTTCCAACATGGGCACATTTTCCATCATCTCCCCTCTCCACATCAGTCAGTGGAACAGTCAGAATGAAAAAGCAGTTTTTCCGAGGAGAGAGGTAACTGCTGCAGGTCCCTTCACCCTCTTTGCCAAGGTTAGACTATTACTTTTATGAGTAGCACATTAAATGTGGATGGACTTTACCTTTGACAGCAAGAAGCCTCTACTCTCTCCGCTGACCCTGGTCCCGTCCTTCTACTGTGTCCTTGTCCTCTCTTGCAGTCTTGGGAGCTTCCAGGACGCTTACTCCATCGCCTGTGGAGGTGGCTGAGCTTTGGTGATATGCAGGTATCGAATGGGCAGCTGCTAGTTACAGAACAGAGGCAAACTGAAGATCCTGAAGCTGCGGTAAACAGGAAAAGAGGCGACACAAACACATTATGTGAAACAAAACTCAAACACGGCCCTTTTCAAGGCAGCGACGGTAGCACCTGAATAGGTGTTCTCCTTCCAGAGCACTTGCTAAACCCCACTGCTTCACAGCCGCCCCTGACAGAGGTGTGAAGTTGAGATATCTCCATCACAGAGCACATACATAAACTTGCAGCTTTCGACAGAAGCTGGTGGATCATTTCCAGCTTGTGTTATTTTAGTGTTCTGTTTCCTTCAGCTAAGATCTGCACCCTGGCTGGGGCCCTCCCCATCAGTAGCCTATTCACCTTAGGAGCAAAGTAAGAACTCACAGCTGCTGATACCTCTTCGCAATCGGTTTTTAAGCAGCTTTTATTCAAGTGGAGCTATCTCAGAGCTTCTTTGCTACTTGGGAGTTCTTTTAGGTATAATCTAATGCATTATTTTAGGTCAAGGATAAAATACTGAAACAAAGACAAGCTTGACTTTCTTTACTTTATTCAATAGCTTTAAATGATGTCTGTACTGTATGTTGTAAACTGTGGTGCTTTGTAAGTCAGCCAAATGATACGTTTCTCATTCATTAATCTCAACAAGCACCGGTTTCCTGATTTATAGGAGCACAGAGAAGATGAGCTTTGCCCAAGAGACACAAACAAGTACTTGTTAGATCCAGAGCTTGGTTGTTATTAAAGTCATTCACTTCTTTGGTAGCAGCTCCAATCCAAAGTAGCTTTCCAGCTTGCTGGCTGGTGCAGAAACAAATAGTGAAAGAGGATCCCAAAAAAAGAGAAGAGCTAAAAGCTGGAGGCAGACAAAGAAAAAGGTGAGAAAATGGGCTAGAGAAAAATGAAGAAACAACCTATTTATAGAATCATAGACTCACAGAACGGTTTGGGTTGGAAGGGACCTTCCAAGCTCATCCAGTCCAACCCCCTGCAATGAGCAGGGACATCTTCAACCAGATCAGGTTGCCCAGAACCACATCCAGCCTGGCCTTGGCATGCTGGCCACACTCCTTTGGATGCAGCCAAAGGACTTGGCACTCGTCAGTAGCACAGGCAGAAAGAAAAGACCTCTCCCTTGAGGAATTCAGAATGCTACCAATGACCATGGCACCACTCTGCCTCTAAGCACCCAGTTACAGGGTTTACTGTTAGAACCCTCCTCCTGTTACACGCATAATGTAACTCCATTCTACCTACTTTCATTGTTTAGAAATCAATAGCTTTCATCATTTCTTCTTATGAGCGAACATCAGTCAATTAAAGGTGCCTCCTTTTCCATTGGATGGTTTGTGCATTGGCCAGTAAGTTATTAACATATATACAAAAGTATGAAGAGTTTGTCGTGAAAGCAATAAAACAATGAAATACAGCTAAATTTTAAATATTCATGATTATTTTAAAATGGAAAGAGAATCTTGTGCTTTTTCTTGAATCATTTTCTGCTGCAGGTATTATGCTATTGCAAAAGACTTCAGTTCACTCAAAATGCCTATTGGTTTCAACTGGGAGATCTTCAAGCTGTGTACGTGCAGCAGCAGCAGTCCTGCAGAGCCAGGCAAAGTGAGGCATGGAGGTGGAAGAGTGTGGCAGGGAGCACTCTGTGGGTTGGAGAAAGCAGGAGCAAGCAAGAAGATGCAGAGAACCTTAAAGGCAAGGAAAAGAGCTTGAATTCAAGCAGCAAAAGAGGAGATACAAGTGAGCAGGCCTGGTGACTGCTGTGGTTGGAGCTCCCAGGGTGATGGGTGATCCTGGCACAGTCATCCTCCAAGCTTTCCTCAATGGAGGAAGGCAATTCAGTAATGGCAATGGAAGATGTAATCTGTTGAAGGCAGTGAAATGAGGGGAGCAGCGATGGGTTTAGGAGATGACTAATCTGGCTGTTCACTCTCTTACAGGTAATTTGAGGTGAGTATGGGCAGAGAGAGCGCTGCTGGGCTGGAGGGTGGTAGAGATGAATGTGTGTTCACAGATGTGGGAGGCTGAATGCTGTAGGCATGCTACGCTTCCCTTGAAAGCTCAGAAGAGGTTACCTGGAGGGGGAAGGATGGGAGGGACGTGTTTCCAATGCTCTCCACCATCAGCTATGAGCCAGGCTGCAATGACCTGCACCCTTTCCATCCTTTTTCAGTCTGCAAGTAGCATCGGCAGTGTTCAAGGCCAGGTTGGACAGAGCCTTGGGTGACATGGTCTAGTGTGAGGTGTCCCTGTCCATTGGCAGAGGGTTGGAACTGGTTGATCTTAAGGTCCTTTTACAACCCAAACCATTCTATAATTCTATGACCCTGAGTTACACCTCCTCCTGAGTTACACAAGGACCACGCAGGCAAACAAGGACTCTCTATGGAGCCAACAAACATCCTTTGGAGTTCACCTGCAGAGGATAACAAAGCAAAAAATGTGGTAAACCAGCAAGAGGTTTGAAGTTAAAGGTCACCTGCATTTGAAAGTGCTGAGCTCGGATGGAAAGAGGTGCAGAAATGCTGCGAGGTGGCAGGAGCACCCACATGAGAGAGCTGGGCTTAGCCTGATAAAGGAAAGACATGTGAGGGATACATTTGGAACATACAGACAGCCCAGCATGGAGAAGGGCAGGGGAAAAGAGGATTGTCTTGCTTTACAGAAAGCACAGGCATAGCAGGGCAATGTTTGCAGGTTGCCCCTTGGGCTGAAGGGAGCTGGTGCTGGTGCTGTGGAGCAGCCTTCCTGCAGGAGGAGAGCAAGCCAGCTGGTGTAAGTGCTCCTTGGTTAAGTGTGGGAAGGGAGACACCAGACCCGGAGGCTCTCATAGCTGGGGATGGGGCAGCAGGCACCAAACAGTCCCTCCCAGGGCTTTGGGGGTGATCCCAAGGTGCTGGGTGGGACACGGAGGGCAGGGAGGTCTTAGATCTGCTTGCTAAGAACCCATCCAAAACCCACCCTAGAGCTCCCTCCTCCAGCAGGCCTGGCTGCTGCCTTGCAGCATGCTCCAGCTGAGTTTTATCTGGACTCTAAAAGCAGTGGTAGTGATGGCTCCCCATGTTCTTGTGGGCTTCCCTGGTAGAAACACCTTATGGCAAGAGAGACAGCTGATTGTTGGTATCTCCAGTGCTCCAACCTATGGCCAGTTTGGGTGCAGGAGCTATGCCACACACTGCTCCATGCCCCCAGTCAGAACTGCAGAGGGAAGAGCCACGTGGCATCACCACCATGGTGAAAACACTGGTGCACAGGTTCAAAAACTCAGGGAAAATGTCACTGTAGGAGAAGCCTTCTGGTTTGTCTTATGTTTTGATGGTGGTTGCCAGGCTCACCCTGCAGCAGCCACTTTGAAGTTATGGTTTCTGCCTCAGTGATGACGAAACCTCCCATGCAATGCTTCATGTAGACACTGTCAGCCTAAAAGTGACCAGCACATCCGAGTAACGCAGAGTTCCTCTCCCCCAGACTATTCAGAGCCCTGAGGTCATGGAAGTGATGCTCTGTGGAAGCCCATGTAAATTGGAAAGGCTGTGGCAAATGCCACGACCACAACGAATCTTGCTGTGAGGCAAGGAGCATGGCCACATCTGCAGCTCCTACAGCCAGCCATACCTGCTGGCACTGGGGGAACCACCATGCACACCAGCTCAGCTTCTGACATCAGCCCCAGAGGGTTTTCTTGTCCCTTTGGGGTGACAGCCAGCTTAGCTGCTGCAAAACTATGCCTGCTCTTGTAGAAACCTCTCCTTCCTCCTGCAAATGGTCTGGGTGAATCGAGCTTCATCACAGAAAGGAAACTGCGGTTGAAACAAAAGACACCACCAGCAAGAACTTGCTTTGGCCTCAAGAGCCTCAGCCACAAGCCCTGCTATAGCTCTGGCTGTTTGGTCAAGTGGAGGGGAGGCACCTTTGTGTCACCATGGTAAAGGCTATGGTGTTGGTGCAGCAGCCATTAAGAAAGGATGGGAATAAAAGCAGAGTAAGATACCCTACCTGGTAGGATATTTCCCAAGAAAAGACTAAGTCTTTCCTGGAACTGCTCACTATCATAGTGGAAAGTGGAGGACCAGTTTGCCTTGATGTGGTGCTCTGCTTCCACCCATCTCAACACGGTGGTAACCATCCAAGTGAGGCCCAGAGACTTTCTCTACCTTGGCTTGACAACCAAATAAGAGCAGCTTCTTAGTCAAAAAGAGGCCTTTCCCTTTCAAACCAGCCCTCACCTTGCATCTCAGAGTTCTTACTCTCCCATATTAGAAGAGGAGGAGAGGTGACTTAGCTCAGGAGGGGAAACAAAGGCAGGACTGAGTGCAGCAGGGGGTATGCATGCTCACAGATGCTGGGTTGCTCAGCGAACATGGTTTATAAACCACCAGGAATCATCACTATTGATGGGGAGAACAATGACAACAGCTTGACTTTGCAGGGAAGGCAGGGGGTCGGGGCAAGCATGTCCTTTGTGGAGGGAGAGCAATGCGGCAGGTAGCACCTTGACGAACATCTCACCCCATATTCCTCTCCCTGGCCATCCCTCTGCACCAAAATCCCTCTCCCAAGTGTCTCTGCTGCCTGCATGGACCCACAAGAACCTTCCACTGGCTGTATCCCCCTTGCACCCCTCTCCCACAGGGCAGCAGGGATTGGAAAGCACTGAGTGCACAGAGCTGGCACTCACCTGGGAGCTACAGGAGGAAACCCCACACAGGAGCTGTCTTTGAGGAATCTTGGCCTTTTTCAGTTATTGCCACGGTATCTGGGTCTATCAATCAGAAGTTCTTCAAACGTGCCTATGGATGATCTTAAGGTCCCTTCCAACCCAAACCATTCTATGACTGTGATTCCACAATCAGCCTCAGCTACCAAGACACCAGCTTAGCGGGACTGCATGATCTTAACCAAAGATGTTTAACCAAACACTGCCAGTGTAGAGGTACAAAAATGCCATACACAGAAGGGCTCGTTTCACTTTCCTGATGGGGATATCGTGTCTGTATGCCTGCGTACAAAGAGGGGGCTGAGGTTTTGTGACCAGGTGAGATTTTGAGTATTTGGGGCTTTTTGTCATCAAAAAAAGTAGGTTTATATTGACAAAAACCTCTGAAAGTGCCGAGGGGGATTCCCCCTTCCAAGTTAGAGGAAAAAGAAAAGTAACAGAAGAGTCACAATACTTTATTCTGATAAGTTCCAGCCAAACCGTTGCCATTTTTCACCCTTAAAGGTGTCGTTTTCAAATACAGCATTTTACACAGAAATAACCTCTTCTTCTAACCCTGCTTCCTCAAACCAGGCAGGCTGCAAAGCTTCAGAGGTTCTTCCAGTAGAACTAAGATGTGCCTGTTTTGCTGACAGCAGACACAAACGTGTAGTTTTCTTTTCAGCTTGGTCAGCAGACACATTGACACCCTCCACCACAGTGAATGCATCACTGTGACAACGCACTTGTGTGTGCAAGCAGCATCATAGAATCAACCAGGTTGGGAAAGCCCTTTAAGCTCACCCAGTCCAACCGTTCCCAGCATTCCAAGGCCACCACTGCCCCATGGCACTGAGGCCTCGTCTCCACGCTGTGTGAACACTTGCAGGGACGGTGACTGCAGCCCTGCCCTGGGCAGCCTGTTCCAGTGCCTGAGCACCCTCTGGGGAAGGAATTGTTCCTCAGCTCCATCTAAACCTGCCCTGGTGCAGCTTGAGGCCGTTTCCTCTTGTCCTGTCCCTTGTTCCTTGGGAGCAGAGACCGACCCCACCTCACTACAACCTCCTCTCAGGCAGTTGTAGGCAGCGATCAGGTCCCCCCTGAGCCTTCTCTTCTCCACACTGAACCTCCCCAGGTCCCTCAGCCGTTCCCCATCACACTTGTGCTCCAGGCCCTGCACCAGCTCCATTAACCTTCTCTGGCCCCCCTCCAGCACCTCAATATCTCTCTTGCAGTGAGGGGCCCAGAACTGAACACAGGATTTGAGGTGCAGCCCCACCAATGCCCAGCACAGAGGCACAATCCCTGCCCTGGCCCTGCTGCCTACGCCACATGTTCAAATGTGCCTATGAAAAGCCTTGCCCTGTCTCCCTCTTCTGCAGCAGATGCTCAGTGCAGATAAAAGGCTGTGATCCAGGGCATCCTCCAAAAGCCGGTGCTGAGTCTGTGAAGGAGAAGCAGCTGGAGGTGCATGGCGAGGCCTCTGGCTCACTCTCCTCCACGCTCTGCTTCTCACTGCCGCCACCAAAGCCACAAGGATTACGGCTCTGACAGCTGCAGCCTGGCGCAATTGCTGAGTTGCAGCCAGGCAGGAATCAGAGCGTTGCAAACCTCCCAGCACACTAACTCATTCACAGCAGTGCCAGCAGCCAGAGGGGTTTTCTCACCCAGGTTTCACAACAGGGCGATTGTGGGACAGAAAGAAGTAACCGAATCCACCCCGTGCACATGGGATCTCTGAGAACAAGACTGCCCCTTGTTTGCCCCTCATCTGATGCATTTCTTCTCACCCTGAAGCACTCTGCTGTCCCACACCTTTGGTATCTCAGCACAGGGCACCTCTCAGATCTGCATCTGACCCTGCTTTGCCTGAGGGTGGGGAACACAGAAGGACAAAAGCAGGAATGAATGAGAGCAGAGAAATCCCATGAGAGGGCTGGATGGGATGCTGGCAGATCAGGTAGTCCATCTCCTGTCTTGAAGGCAAGGGCAGTGTCCCACTGTTATCCTTGCCGAGCCTGCTCCTACAGCCCCTGCTTTCCCCCCAGCTTCTCCTTACAAACCACCCAGTGCTTCTTCAGACTCATTCCTAGTAAATCTGTCTTACTACTTCTTCTTCTTTAAGTACTTAGTGCTTAATGTCTAAAACCCTCCTGGTATGATTCGAGTCAGTTATTGACCTTCTCCCTGGAGGAACAAGCACTACTTTCTTCTAGATGCTTCAAAGCACCCTAAGTGCAGTTTTCCCTTCGATTGCAGTAGCTCATATTCCATCGTCTTTCTCCTTTTAGGCCATGTTTTCTAGACTATTAATTGTGGCCACTGTTCTCCTGTAGCAGCTGCCAAGCTTTCCTTAATCCTTTTAGCATCACAGTGCCCAAAACTAGACATAAAGCCCCAGCTGTGGCCTCACCCCTGGCAAAGCAGACTGGAAGCCTCTTGCCTGCAGTAGCTGTCTTGTTCTGCAATTCACGTACCACTGGTGACTTATGCTTCTGTCGTGCTGGATGACAGCACCCAAATCCTTTTCTCCAGAAGCCCTGCCTTCCCCATCCTGTGTTTGTGGTCTCAGTTGACCACAAACTCAATGTCTATGTGCAGAAGTTGGTGCTTGTCCTTAATGAACTGCAACCCATTGCTCCCAGGCTTTTTAATCTGTCAAGGACACTTCATCAGGGGCTGTAGCGATAGGACAAGGGGTGATGGGTTCAAACTGAAACACGGGAAGTTCAGGTTAGATCTAAGGCAGAAGCTCTTCCCTGTGAGGGTGCTGAGGTGCTGGCACAGGGTGTCCAGAGAAGCTGTGGCTGCCCCATCCCTGGCAGTGTTCAAGGCCAGGTTGGGCATGGGCTTGGAGCAATCTGGTCTGGTGTGAGGTGTCCCTGCCCATGGCAGGGGGTTGGAACTGGATGATCTTAATAATCATAGAATCACAGAATGGTTTGCGTTGGAAAGGACCTCACACTTCCAGGGATGGGGCAGCCACAGCTTCTCTGGGCACCCTGTGCCAGCGCCTCAGCACCCTCACAGGGCAGAACTTCTGCCTTGGATCTAACCTGAACTTCCCCTGTTTCAGTTTGAACCCATCACCCCTTGTCCTATCACTACAGTCCCCTATGAAGAGTCCCTCTCCAGCATCCAATTGAGGATGATGTGATAAAGCTGCTTCCTGACAAATATGTATTGTCTTTTACATTTTCTGTTCTCTTGCAGGCTGTTTATTCTTCCTGTACTTCCCAGCAACTGCAATTACACTGACTGGCACGGAATTCCCTCTCTGGTGTAGGCTGCTGTTTCCTCACCATACTGACTCAGATCAAAGGGCCACTGGAGTCTGGCACTGGCAATTCTGCTTTGAAGCAAAGAGCCACCAGAGCCAGCACCCTGCCCCAACAGCACCCAGCCCCAGTCTGCAAAGGGGACAACCTCTCCTGCCTTGGGCCATGCCAGCCTGGGGGATGTGAGGGGTTGCAGGGTGGGATATTCCCCGTGCAGCCCCCGGTGCCCATGTCCACTCTCACCACAGGAAGCAGCTCTGGTCATTTAGCATGTTCTAAAAGGAAAAATAAAAGGCCTTCAGTGTATGCAACCATGCTCTTAAAGCAGGGAAGCCTGTGTGGGTTAAGAGCAGGATGGTGACTTGGGGACCCTGCCACTTGCAGCAGGACCCCTTGGAGGGACCCATGCCTTTAGCAATGCCCTCGCAGGGTGGGCTGCTCTTAGCACAAGAGCATCACACAGCGCATCCATTGGCGATGCCCATCTAGACCACAGTGCCTACGATGGCAGAGCAGGCGTCTGAGCGGTGTTATCCCATCTTTCACATCTTCCCTCAGGCCTCTGCCCTTGCCGGACTGTGAAGAGAGCTTTGCTGAGGGAGAGGAAGTGTTAGGAGAGCTCGGCAATGCCGCTGATCGATCTATACCTGAGCCGCTGGTAAACAGGAAGCTGCTGAGCGGCTTTATTCTTTTTCTTGGGTTTTTTAGGCTCTTTTGATCTGGTTTGAGTAGCTGTTTTTTTTCTGCTTATTTCATCTCAGGAAACACATTTTTTCTGCCACCTCTTGCAGGAAATGTGCAAGATACAAAGTGTTGAAAACCTCCCAGTTAGCCCAAGCCGCTCTACAAGAGGCGGTGAGTCAAAGGCAAGGAGGGCATCACAACGGCACTGAAAACTTGCACTGAAAAGCTGAAGCTCGTAGTAGTGAAGGAAAGGCTAAACCAATTCAACCGTGCAGAATACAGACACTTGCACACATCTGTGCTATGATTAGATCACAGAGTCACAGTCATTAGGATTAGAAGGGCCCTCTGGAGATCATCTACTTCAAGCCCCAAACTCAGGGGCTTTTCATCAGTATCAGAAAGAGCTTTCAAAGCATTGTGGTCAGGAGAGCCAGGGGCATAGAGCTCTTTCCAGAGCTGCATCACCAGCCTCTTAGGAACTCATTTTCAACACCAAAGTCCCACCATGGAGCCTGCTGTCCCCACCAGGCTCGTGCACCATCCACACTGCTGCAAACAAGTGCAGCTGCACTGAGCCCATGTGCCAGAGTGTGATGGGGAAGAGGGATGCCACTTGTGCTCAGCACCTTAGCATGGACCCAGCAAGTCATCCCAGACACATCAGGAGCAATGAGGACAGACACTACAAGGGTTTGGCAGATATCTGTGACTTGTCCTATGCTGCAGGCAGCAGTGCAGGTACAAATCCTGCAGGGATCAATGCTCACTGTGTTTAAAGTCTCTCCTAATCTTGCTTAGGAGAACAAGCAGATAATCAGGCCCCTGATGCTATCAGGGAGACAAGGTAATGCTGGCAGGAGAGGGTGAAGCTGTGGGGAGTAGAGGGATGGACAGGCATTCCTCCCACCACAGCCTGGAGCTGCAAGCTTGGCTTTGTCTGCAGCAGGGCTGATCATGCACTGACAGGAATGGGTTTGCTTTATGCATCAGTCCTTCTTAGCCCCTCTTCACCTCACCAGCAAAGAGGATCCCTTAGGATACCCAGGGCTATCCCACCACCTACACTGTCCTCCTCTCCTGCGGGCTGGGGATGGACATGCACACCTCAAACATGATACAAGATACAGCACAAACCTACCAGATCCAGCAAGAGGCTGGGTTGAAGAGGAGGAGGAAGAGGATCTTTCTGGCATGCAGATGCATGGGGCAGGTTTTCTCATTACCAAACTGCAGTTTCATGTTTTTCTGGTGTACTGAAAGCACAAGAGGTGCTCTTGTGGGTTTTGAATGAGTGGGACAGAATAGATGAACTTTTGTTACTGTGAAGGTAACTTCTGCATTTCCTTTTATAATACCCAGAATTTCTCTTGCTCTCTCTTTGCTGATACAGCCCAATCATCTCAAGAACCATCAAGGTTTCATACCTCACCTCTGATAAGTTTGGAGGCAGAAGAGGTAAAAAGTCAAACGTTTCATTGCTGTTGTGAAATCACTGGGTGTGAATGTGTCTTTCTGAGCAGAACCTAACACAAGACCAACTTCAATAGACAAGAGTAATAGCAAAGTGTCCACATTGCTTGGGCAGAACAAAGGACAACTGAGAAACCCTGAAGTCAAGAGCTGAGCCCCGATGCTTTAGGCCACCTTTAAAGAAAAAGGAAGCTCTTGAATTAGCCTCAGATAATATTGAATATTCACTAATGAAAAGTAGTGGTTCGGGTGTTAGTGCTTCTTCTACCCCGAATGCTGTCTGCTTGTTTCATCTTTATTCTATCAAACATGTGCAAAGGCTGTGATTCCAAACACAGAGGTTTTCCTTAAGGAAGAGCACAGAGCAAAGGTGGTACCCCATTCTGCACTGGGAAGTCTGTGCACCCCACTTTGCTACTGCTGATTGTCATAAGCTGGGACAAGGAAGGCTTTCCTTTGTGGTCACTTAGGCTTTTTGTCAGTAAAGTGGGTCTGAAGGTGAACCAGAACAACCCTCGTTTATTCCTGTTGTGTTTCGTTTCAGTTTTGGAAAATTAAATCCAGAGAGTTAAAGTGGAGATTCTCCATTATAATGTAATAAAATAGATCCAGGGTCCAAGGCAGCAAAGTGGAACCACTTCATAAACCCCCAGATGCACAATGTTTGGGGTTTTCTTTGCCTTTTGAAATGTGAATAGATGTTCTGATGAGATATTAAACAGCACCTAACCACATATACCACAGGAGGTTAATGTTCTATGTACTTCCCATAAAGGCATGCTACTCAACAACACGAGTGTGCTCCCAACATCACTTCATTTATGCTCTCCGTGTTGAGCTTGGATTAAAACACACCTTTTTACTAGCCTATTGTGGAGGAAGTAACTACATAGAGCAATTACATGTTTGCCTCCAGGCTTTCCAGAAACCTGTGACCAAGAAGGGTCATTGAATCACTCGCTGTGTTAAAGCCTCAGCCCTGGGACTCATCTACAAGCCTGATATTCAGACATGATTTCAACACGAAGCTGGGTTTGAGTCTAGGATCATAAACTATGGCCTGTGCATGCTGGTGGCCAACGAGATCACACAAATGGCCTGCAGGGGTTACAGAACCATGTCAGGAGCAGCATTCACCACCCTCCATCAAAATGCTGCCCCCAAGGGTGGTCCTTCAAGAAGCTCTTCAGGAAACAAACTCATGTAGGCTTTTGGATACGCATGCGACCAACAGGATGCTAACCGAGGGACCTGGAAAGGACTGGGAGAGGTTGGCCTAGCAAAACACAGCCATAACTGCGGCTGGCACAACCCCTGCAGCACACACTGCCAGGGGCACGCCAGGGCTGCCTGCTCTCCCTGCCAATCCATCTGCTGCAAGCAGAAAAGGCACCAGAACAACAGGTTTTCAGCAGCATCAGAGAAGAGGCCGGTTCCATCTGCGGTGGCAGGGAGGTGCCATGCAGGCAGTGGGGAAGAGATGCTGCCTGCTGCTGCCTGCATTTGCCTGCTGCTGCCTGCATCTGACTGGTACTGCCTGCATCTGCCTGCATCTGCCCACTGCTACCTGAATCTGCCTGCATCTGCCTGGTACTGCCTGCACCTGCCTACTGCTACCTGAATCTGCCTGAATCTGCCTGCTGCTGCCTGCGGCTGCCTGCTCTTGCCCTGACATCTCACTCCTGCCACATGGTCACAGTACAGTCCACCTGTGCTGAATGGAAGGAGCTTGCCTATGGTAAAAGCGCAGTGGGGAGGGAATTGCCACCAGACAGAACATGATGCTCTTATGAACAGCAGGCAGCTCGGCTGCAAATCAGGGGTACCAGGGATTGGGACCTTCCAGAGGTCTCACATCCCATTTGAAGTGTTTTGAGAGAACCAGTCAGGTGAGAAAGGATCAGCCCTTTGGCCATTGCCGAAGTGTGAACACACCGTGCCTGAGCTGAAAGCATCATCTACGCTGTTCCTCCCCTAGCAGGCCTGTCTCAGCTCCTCTCTCATGTCACAGGCAGTAGGGACTGAATTACCAAAGGTAAGAAGCACCACAAAGCTGACGGATGCATATGGTCACTGTCCCCCGAGCTGTGGGTGCAAACATAGAGCAATCAAAAAGAGGGGAAGGAGGGGCAAATTTTCCATATGGCAAAGGCAGCTGTGTGAGGAGGAAATGTGTGGCAACAATTAGTCTTCATAGAGTCATAGAGTCACAGAACGGTCTGGGTTGGAAAGGACCTTAAAGCTCACCCAGTTCCAACCCCCTACCCATGGCAGGGACACCTCACACCAAACAGGTTCCTCCAAGTCCCATCCAACCTGGCCTTGAACACTGCCAGGGATGGGGCAGCCACAGCTTCTCTGGGCACTCTGTGCCAGTACCTCAGCACCCTCACAGGGAAGAACTTCTGCCTTAGATCCAACGTGAACGTCCCCTTTCAGTTTGAACCCATCACCCCTTATCCTGTCGCTACAGTCCCTGTTGCAGAGCCCCTCTCCATCACCCAAAACACACCAGGAGAGCACAAGAAGGAAACCAACGGGCTGTCCTAAAGAGAAAACACCACCACCACGGAGTCCCCCTGTGGAACAGTGCCGGGGTTTGGGCACGTTCTCCTCAGCGGCGGGGGGGTAAAGCAGGTTCCCGTGCCTGGGAGCGGCACCTACCTCCCAGCTCAGCTCCGCTGCAGCCTCCTCCTCCTCCTCCTCCTCGGCCGGAGCAGCGCTGTGGCAGGAGCCGTGCGGGATGCTGGAGGCAACAGCTCTGAGTGCTGCAGGGCAGCAGCTGCTGGCTCCTGTGGAGCTCCCAGCTGGAAGCTGGCGCAGGGACAGCACCGGTGGCTTTGGGCATCACGGCTCCCCCCTCCCTGAGCAGTCAGATAGAGCCTGGGTGTCTCCGTGTGCTTCAGCCCATGAGGCTGTTGTGTCCATGGCTGCTGCCGCTGTCAGGCAGCTCCTCTGCATGGAACTGTGAGCTGGGGTCTGAGAGCGCACACAGATTTCATGTTACACCATTACAGTGCACAGTTCTCAAGCCACACAGTTGCCTCTTAGGGGTGTCTTCCCCTTGCACAGCCTCTTGCCCTGTGCACCATCTACCCCCCTGGGCAGCAGCATCTCCTCTGGAGGTGTCCCCCACCAGACTCTTCCTCAATGGCCAGAGCCACCCCCCCACCCATAAGACATGCACGTCTAAGTCTTGGGCTGATGGGATGGCAGGGACTGGCATGGGATGGCAGGGGCCACCATGGGATGGCAGGGACCACCATGGGATGGCAGGGGCCACCACGGGATGGCAGGGACCACCATGGGATGACAGGGGCCACCACGGGATGGCAGGGACCACCATGGGATGGCAGGGGCCACCACGGGATGGCAGGGACCACCATGGGATGGCAGGGGCAGCCTCAAGCAGAGGATGGCAAGAGGCATCCAGGCACCCCAAGAGGAGCAGCAGGAGGAGGGATACAGACAACATCTGCTGATGGGACCCCTTCTGGGCTTCTGCAAAGCACAGCCCAGAAGTGCCTTGGATGCCCACAGCTCTCCCTCAAAGGACATCTCCGCAACATGGGGTGACAGTCCTGCAACTGCAACCATTCCCCTGCCAGCATCTCACTGCTGGGAAGAGGGGGCTTTGCAGGCATTCAGCAGAGGAGTCAAAGGGATCTTAGCTCCTCTTTTCTGTCATCTGGTGTAGCATGTTAGCCAGGAATTGCAGACAACAGGAAAAGAGCTGAGCAATGGATTTGGGAGAAGAGAGTGAAACAGCAAGAGCACAGGGAGGGGAGATGCAGGGAGGTCATGGGCAGCCCGGACAAGGCAGGACGAGCAGTGATGCACCAGGAGGGAAACAGGAAGGAGCTGGTGATGAACATCTTGCACAGTCCTCAGCCTCGGCCACGCTTGAGCTGATCTGTCTTAGGTTTGTGTTCTGAGGTGCTTCAGCACCAATCCCTCATCCGCAGCACCATGCTGACCCAAGGGAGCAAGCTCTGCTGCCACTGCTGCCAGGTGGGTGTGGAGCTGGTTTTCTGCAGCTAACTGATGCTTAACTTTACCTGCTGTAAACCGAGAGCATCCAGTTCCCCTTTGTGCAAAGCCTATTTGACTACACACCCCGGCATTCACTTTTGGCCTCCTCACAGCTGTGTGGCTCTGCAGAGATGTGGTCCACCTTCTGCTCTGCTACCAGCTCTCCTCAGCTTCTCCTTGCACACCCTGGAGTTCCTACTCCAAATCCCTCCAGACAACAGGAGAAACCTTCCAGAACACACCATTGCCCTGTAGCTCTCCAAAGCTACGTAAGTAAAAGTACTGTGAAGATCAGACCTGTCCATGAGTAGTGCCAAGCAAGCCAAACTCCTCCCATCTGCCTTGCCCTGGGGTCTTTGTCTCCTGGCATTGTACCTCACTCTCAGATGCTCCTTCTCCAGTGTTCTTCTTTAGCACACTAAAGACATGCTCTTTTCTGCAAGAAAACATTAAAGAATAAGCTTTGGATCTGGAGCTAGCATTTGTCCCGAGGTCCTGACTCCAAAACCTACCCTATTGAAATACCCTCAAATGTTCACCCTCACATCTCAGATCCTGATTGTCGTCACGTCACGGGGCTGGTTTTGTGGTGGCACACACTGCAGCAAGGAGCAGAGACTACAGAACAGCTTGTGGGAAGGGCAGGGCCAGAGATTAGCTTGAAAGGGAAGCATTGGGAAGAGGAAGATGCATCAGGGTCCAGACTGTCCCCACCCAGATTGCTCCTGCCTGGGTTTATACTTGTAAAAGTAAAATTAAGACTATATATCTTTGATTATCATCACGGCTTCAGTTCCAGAGCAGGATTCCAGTTCACTCCTGTGTATTTCTCCTCCCTTTCCACTTTTCCTCTTGCAGTTTAGCAGGACAGAGGCCCACAGGGTCAAATTCAGCCACCCGGGTGCAGCTCCACTGACCACAGCGGGGTTGCTGCACAAAGCACTGGGTGAAATGCTCCAGCGATCTTTCTTTCTGGCCTCATCCCTCTTCCCATCCCTGCTGCAGGTCATTTACACTGACTCGGTTTGATCTGAGCTCTTGTGATGACTGTATTCCTGAGCCAAAGCTGCAGAGTGGGAACAGCAAACTTGGGAACGGGCATGCAGATGTGCTGCATTTACCCCAATGGAGAGGGCCTCGCTGATTTGCTCCTTGTTCTTAACCTTCAAGCAGAAATCCAAAGAGGTTTCAAAAAGCAGATGGTTCATACCTGAGGTTTCCACTTTGAGGCTTTCATTGTGCAACAGTGATTTGCTGAGGATAGCTTTTATTTTCCAATCTGCTCCAATCCTCAAGTCATGCCAGCAGGGATTGACTCCTGCGCCCTGTGCTCCTCATCCCTGCAGTGTTGGACTGGCACGAGACCTTCCATAGGGTCACATCTTTCAAAATACTGCTCAAGAGGTCTGGGCAAACTCCCAAACACCATTCAGAGCCTCATGGCACCAGCCAGGCTCCCATGACCCCCTCCAAAACACCACCCCATAGGGAATCACCCTAAAGGAGAGGGGCTGCTTGGATGTGTGAGCCCTGGGTGCAGCTGGCCCTGTGTCAGCCACACTTTGTCAGGTCCTCATGGTGTCCTCTAAACAGGACATGAATCCACTCTGCCATCTTCAGCAGAGCAGGGGCTCAAATGGGGAAAGGTAATGTTTCAGCTAAGTCTGATGCTTGGTTTCATGATGACTTCAGTAAAAACGTGCAGGAAGCTACCAAAACCGTACCAGTCCCCGATGCAGGAACATGTGGTGATGCTTTGACTCAGTTTCTAGAATAGAAAAGTCTTTCAGGCAGCTTAAAAGCAGGTTTTAGAGAAACCTGTTCACAAATGGTTACACCAAATCTGATTGAAGTGGGGCTTATTAACTGAGCTTGCCTTGAGAGGAGTAAGGTATGAAGTTGATACAGCAATACATAAACAGATATAACCAGACTTGAACCGAACTGCGATGTCACTTGCATGATTTTAACCAGATCAGCTCATAACCACCCATTAAAGCTTCATAGCTTCTTATGGCAGCAACTCGAATCCCTGCCTTCAATACCCTGTGCTAAAGCAGCAAAGCGGGGTGTTGAGTGATGTCTGGTAAAGCTGGGCACTAACGTTAACCCTGCTTTCCTCACCAGTTTCAGCTGAACAACCTGACCTGCATGCAGGGTGCACGCATTTCATCCCTCCAGGGGGTGAAAAACCTGCCCAAGGGTCAGCACATACAATGCTGCATCCGTTCTCCTCCGATGGGGTATGAAAGCCCACAAGAGCCCGACCAGCTAAAACCCCACAAAGGCACTTGGAACAAGAGTTGCAGGGGCTGTTCTGGTGGTGTTGTCTTCAAGCTGCGGCTTTGGTTTTGTCTGTCTGGAGCAGAAGTAGACCTGTTGCCTTGGCAGGGGGTTCTCAGGCTCACTTGTGCTCTGCCTCAGCTATACTGGGGTTGAGAAGCCTGGTTTTGCTAGGAGAGGTCCCTGCTTCCCTGCGCTTAAGAGCTTTCCCAGCCTTGAAGTGGAAACATACTCAAAACTTCATTAAACCTGTTTTCTCCAAAGCATTCCTTTGTCATTAGAGGTAGAAAGATATTAACAAAATCAACCTAGCATGCAGGAAAACCACTTCCCATCTCAACCAGTCATATTTCATTTGCCAGTCAGCAGAAGATCTCTGCATTCAGCTGCAGAGCACTTCAGGAAAACCAGAAGAGTCAAACCTGCCATGTGCTGTGGGCCACAGCTAGAAGTTTGCCCTGCCTTTTTGCCTGTATTTAATTTTCTGAGCTTCCTTTATGTATCATAAGGATGCATTTCCAAGCCAGGGTGCAAACTTTGTCATTTTTCTCTGTCATTGTTAAAGAAAATATAGGCATTAAATCTTCAGCACAAAAGAGCAGAGTTATACTCTGTTGCTCAGATACCTGAGGGACAGTCACATAAAATCCTAGATTAAGAACTGAAACAAAAATACCTCTATAGGTGTGATAGAACAAGGGGTGATGGGTTCAAACTGAAACAGGGGAAGCTCAGGTTGGAGATAAGGCAGAAGTTCTTCCTTGTGAGGGTGCTGAGGCGCTGGCACAGGGTGCCCAGAGAAGCTGTGGCTGCCCCATCCCTGGCAGCGTTCAAGGCCAGGTTGAACAGAGCCTTGGGTGACATGTTCTAGTGTGAGGTGTCCCTGCCTGTGGCAGGGGGCTGGAACTGGATGATGTTAAGGTCCTTTTCAACCCAAACCATTCTGTGATTCTATGATTCTATGAATTGAGATTTGAGACTTAGTTTCATAACCAGAGGCTCATAGAAAAGAAGACTTCATCAGTTCATCTTGTATCTCCTCCACTCGAACTCCAGTTGACTATAGCAGGGTTATTTCCTTGTTTATTACCTTAGAAGCATTGCTGCAGCCAAAGGACCGTCCATACATGGTAGATACAGCACTAACCACTGCAGCTCTGACAAAATCCTGTCACCCCTTTTTGCTGGTTCCTGCATCACCTGCCTCATAGGGATATTTAGGAACAAGCATCATTGATGAGCAATGTGGATACACCCAGATGGAAGCCAAGATGGGGCAAAGTATCAGGGTGTCTTTGAGAAAGGGAACGCTGAAACCTAGATACTGTGTTACCACATTAGGCGGTTGTTATCAGATGAAGTGTGAACGTGGCTGCTGGTGGTGGAGCTGTGATGAAAGAACATGCTATCTTTTTATCTAAAATTGAAGCAAAACCATAACACTTCCATCCATCAGACCTGGCCAGTTGGTGCCTCCTGTTTCAGACACCTTCTCTTTGGAAATCCCATGAGAAAGATGCTTCAGGAGGAGGTGCAGGCAGCAATTCTGCATTCCTCCCATCCAGGGGCAAGCCAAGGCACAAAGATGCATGGCCTGGGTAATGGAGTAAAGGCACCCTGCCTCTTACCAAAAGTCAACATGGGAAGTTTCAGCTTCTAAATGCAAGGCTTGCCCTTGTGGTTGTGGTTTAAAATGGTATTTGTACTTCCAAAACTGAGAAGAGCACCAGGCAATATGAGTGCTCTCCTGCCTTCCCCAGGAAACACTTTGGTCCCAAGCAAATGGATGTTTCTCTTGCTCTTTCACTAGGAACAAACCCCATGCATTTTTGTTTCAAGTGTACTTGAAATCCTCCCTTTGCTGCCAAGGTTTTAGTCCAGCTCCACAGAGTGAGCCATGAATTACCCATGTGGATGCTGCCAGTGCTCAGAGCCTCTCGTGGGCTTTCCAGGAGAGACTCAGCTGCCTGCTGAAGACCATGGGACCCAGAAACATCCAGCTTGGTGGCTTGAAGGCAGCAGGGAGGAAGGGGTGATGCAGCAAGAAGATGGCCAGTCCCAGGCTGGTGTGATGGAGCTTCAGATTGGGTGGGGGATCGAGTCCTGCAGAGGTTCATCGACAGTGACTGAGGGGAGCAGGGGCCAAAAGGAAGCTCTAACAGCATTGGTGAAGAGCACACCAGCAGCACCCCAGTGCCAGCAAACAGCACCAGGGGCCCGGGCTCACCTCCAGCCACATGTAAGACCTGATCAAACCTCTGCCTGTGATCTAATGCCAGTGTGGATATGGATGTATCTGCTTGCAGATGAGCTCAGCTAAGCCTGCCTTTGGAAGAGAGCAAAGGGGTCCTTTCCACGGGATGTCTTGAGCTGCTTGGGGGAAGGCAGGGGTTAACCCTATTAAAGCATGCCACCTATTGCTAACCCTCACCACTGCACCCGTCCAGCACCCTTCTTCCTTCTGCAGAGCCAGTGTAGGCAAGATGTGCTGGAGCTTTTGTCAAATCAGCTGGTCCTGCTGCAGAAACCAGGCAGAGCTCTTGCCTCACGAGTCTCCTTTCCTCCAGCTCTACTTAGAGATCTAAGAAAAGCAATAGTATCTGTGAATATGCAGGAAAACTCCCTTAAATACGTGCACACCTCATCCTCAAGCAGGACGGAGAAGGGCAGCGCTGCTGCTGAGGGGCATGGGCAGGGTGGGTTGTCACCAATCAAAGCAGACACCCCAATAACCCTTCTGGATATTAGGGTGTCTTCTATAACATGCATGTAAGAAACTGCATTATGCTTGAAGCCCAGGGAAGCACAGGGCTCCTAGTTCTTCCACTTGTAGAAGGAGCAACCTGGTCTAGTGGAAGGTGTCCCTGCCCATGGCAGCGGGTTGAAACCAGATGAGTTTTAAGATCCCTTCCAACCCAAACCAGTCTGAGAATCCATGATTCTGTAAGAGGTGCAGACAAACACAGAGGTACTGCTGGGGGGGGTGTGTCTTAAGTTATATAGCAAAACCTAACAGCATTGTCTTTGAGTTTTAAAGTCTTTAAGGTTTCCTTCAAGGAGCACAGGGGCACTTGAAACCCCTGTGCTCCTTGGGGCTGGGACCCCTTGGAGCTGCTCCTTTGCGCAGGGAGGGGGTATTTGGGATGACATCTGTCCCAGCTGTGAGGAATGGAGATGTGCTTCTTAATGTTACATCCTGCACGGATCCTTCATGCCATCCATGGCTCATCAGCCTGAATTCAATTCCACGTTACCATCCACAAAGGTATTTAAAATCTGTTTTAAGTAAGGAACAATTGGGAAGGAAAAGTGTCCTTTACACAAGCCTGGAGACTCATGCTCACAGCTCCTAAGCACATTACTGCCTTCAGCTTCTTGTTTCCTGCCCCTTAATTTGAGGGAAGGAATTGGGCATCCTTCCCAGCTCCCAAACTTCATTTTCCCTGAGAGAAGCAACAGTGGTTGTTTAACGTGGTTTGAGCACAACATCACTAGAGAAGAAGCATAACCCTCTGCCATGTGAATTGACCGGACAGATGGCCTGAGCGATTGGAGCTACCTTGGAGCTGACGTAGGAGCAGAACATGCCAACCCTTGTTGCATGACGCATTGGTTGCCCTCGTTACCCTTACCACAAGTCCACGCCAAAGGACAGATGGCCGGAGATGTGTTGAAATGCCTCAGGAACTGGAATATGAAGGTTTCGTCTCGCTTCACCCATGCTTCCCGCACAGAGCCCCTGATGTTACTTCCTGCTGTGGAATGTGGCCTAGAGCTGACTTGATGCTAAAGAACAGATTATCTGGGTGGGCTTGGTGCTGTTGGCCACCTGCTTGCTCATAGTTTGGTGCTGAAAGATGTGTGTGCAAACCGCACAGCACTGGCAGATGGAAATGTGCAGATGTCTTCTGGTTGTGTCAGGGTAAAGCGCTTTGTGCTGCCTCTAACAGCAGCAGTGGATCTTCAAGATCAGGAAATGAGCTCTGGGAATGTGAAAGCAAGCCAGGGCTAGCAGGAGCTTCAGAATTGCTGGGCTCAGTCTGAAGGTTTCAGCCAGCTGTATTTCAGCCCAAACCTTTGAAAGGAACAACTGGGCTCAAGGGGAGCCAAGGGAAAGGATTTCTGCTCTGAAAAGCCTATTGAAAGGGAAACATGCACTTTGACTGCCAGGAGATGGGTCTTGCCTGGCAGCATGGACCAAGAGCAGTCCAGTGACACCTGAATTGCAATCACCACAGATCAGCTTAGGAGGGCTGGACTCTTCATCCAGTACTGTAGTGATAGGACAAGGGGTGATGGGTTCAAACTGAAACAGGGCAAGTTCAGGTTAGATCTAAGGCAGAAGTTCTTCCCTGTGAGGGTGCTGAAGCGCTGGCACAGGGTGCCCAGAGAAGCTGTGGCTGCCCCATCCTTGGCAGTGTTCAAGGCCAGGTTGGACACGGGGGCTTGGAGCAACCTGGTCTGGTGTGAGGTGTCCCTGCCCATGGCACGGGGTTGGAACTGGATGATCTTACAGTTCTTTCCAACCCAAACCTGTCTGTGATCCTATGAAGCCATTGCTGCCAGTGTTGTTCTTAAGAACTGGGGGAAACATTTGAAGAGATGAGATCCCCTCTTCAGATGAAGCTTTTGCAAATGACCCTGATGGGGCTGTGCCTCTGGCACCAGGAGGAAGCGCTGGCATTTGGGGAAGTAGTGGCTACACCAGCACAAGAGTGTTTCTGGCTGCGGTCAGTCCGTTGTGGTGCAAGTTACGAATTGCCTCATTGCTAGCATAAACAGTGCTCTGAATGTAACCACAGCTTGGGGGTTTTAATGAAATGCGATTTATTTTGCTCTGTTTCATCAGTGCATCCACAGCGAGCTGGGAAACAGTGCCTCTCCCCTGTACCTGCTGTCACACCAGCACTGCCAGCAGCTTCCCTCTGGTTCAGCATCATTCCTGCAGCAACACTGGAAATCCCACCCCACATGTGGTACACAAGTTCTTTGCACGTATGGCTTATAACCCTCTTGAAAAAAGTGTTTAAAAATGGGGTGTGTATAGCAAAAATACACCAGCAGCAATGGAATTCTATAGAGAAATACATCCCTGGTCTGGAAGTTGCTCCTGAGCCATAAAAATGAGCTCATGAACTTCCTGCAGAGGCCGAAGCTTTGCTAAGCTTCAGAGGGAAGATAAGCAATTATTTTTCCCCAAAGTGAAATATGCTCCTTTGCCTTGATCACCCTCTTTATTTTGTGACTGAAAGAACTGGTGAAAGAACAGCATCAGCTCCTTTACACACATTTACTTAACAGACCCCTTCCACAGTCTTAACATTAGCTAATGAAATACATGGTGTAGTGTTTGCTGTGTTCTGTCAACGCCAGCCCCATTTTGCAGTATACCATGGGGGGATGCTTGTACATCGACACACAGAGAGCCAAAGCAGGCACAGGGCAACACTTTGTTGGCAGCAGAAACCTGCAAATCTGTTCTGCTTTAGTATTAAAAATAAGAAGCCAATTTGCTTGGCTTCCTACTAAGAACCAAAGAGATGTTCTTTTCACAGCTGAATAATGGAGCGTTTATGCTCTCCATGGAGCAGATGGAAAATTGATCTGTCACATCCCTGCTGTCTGGCCTATGAGAAATGCACTAGTGTTTGGTGCCTGGTAAGTGTTGCTATTAAGACAAATCAGAATTACATGTCAGACACAGAGATCAATGCAATCTCTTTGCTTGCAGACAATACACTTAAAGTCTCACTCGTTTCTACCCTGTAGAAACAAATGGACAAGTTCCTCACTCAGAAAACCCCAGACAGCTCCAGTTTGCTGTTTCCTGCCAGAGGACTATTTCTTCTCATGCTCAGGGTGCTCACTTTTGCTCATCCATCCCTTCATGAACTCCCAGGAAAACCATGGCCAGACTCTGCCCAGCAGGGGCTGGATGGATTGCTCCTTCCCTTGCTCTTGGGCAGCATGGGGAATACCCTGAGCTATAAACACACTGGCTCAAAGCCTATTGCGGGCAACCACAGGCTGGTTAACTAACACCACTTCCATCAAAGCCTCTTTGGCCGACATTGCTCCTGCCTGAGTGCTTCATGGTTGGTTGCTGCCCAGCCACCAGCACCACATCCTTTCCTATCAGCCTTAGAGCCAGCAAAACTGGATCAAGTAGGCACAGGGTCATGGTTTCACCATCAGGTACCATGGTCCTGCAGGCTATATGCCCTCACCCCAGTGCCCCAGCAGGGTGGCAGGAGAGGGGTTACTGCAATGCCCCCAAAGGGAGTCCCCAAATGCCAGCACGTCCTGTTGATAATGTGTAACTCACAATGACAGTTTGGTTCGCTCTTATCCCTTCTGTCCAGAAGTGTGGTTTGGGATGGAAGGAAAGGTAGCAAAAGCAGAGTGTGAAGGCCAGGGTGTTATTTCTCCCCCCACAAAATACCTCCAGAAGAGAGGAACCTACAGTGAAACTGTGATAAAGGGCCCAGGGCATGTGCTGGCAGCTCTTCGGAAAGAAGAAGCTGGAGAGGGAGAGAAGAAGAAGAAGACACCATAACCTCTTCCTCATTGCAAAGACAGACTTAGCTGCTAATTCTACCACCAGGGCAACTCTGGATGAGGAGAAGGGCTGCTGCTTCAGCAGCTGCTGTGGCAGTGCTTCCAAAGAATATCATCCTTTGCATGGCAAGTGTCACACACATTAATTCTCTGTGTCTACACAGATAACATAACCTGGTCCTGCCTTGGCTGTAGTGGTACCTAGTATGCATATTTGATCTCCTATAGGTATTTCAGGAGTGGGGGCCAGGCTCTTAGTTTGAGATGTTTCTGCTTCCCTAGACTGAGGTTATCAAAGGGCTCAGGACTGAGGGCAGAGATCAGAGATCAGGGGGGAACTGGAGCTCAGCAAGGAGCTGAGTGCACCGTGTGTATTGGGAACCTGCCTTGGGAAACCCCTGGAGCACAAGTGGAAGCACTAGTCCCCAAAAAATGACACCAACTCAAGAGCAGGTTTTGCTTTAAAAGTACAGTAAGAGTTTTCTTGAGGAGCTGTGCTTCTTGGGGCTCTGCAAAACTGAATGGGGCAAAGAAAGTCCTGCTGACTTTTCACTTTACCCATGTACTGAAAGAGTCTGTTACCATGTGCAAAACTCCCCTAAGGCAGACAAAAAGTCGTTTCACCCCACACTGTCCATAATACTTCTGTGCTTTGGGCTAAGTCGACATCCTAATCATGACTTCCAGGACTTAGCTGTCCACCTCCAATATGTGACTCCAAGTGTGTGCTCTGAGATTGATACCAGTCATAGTTAGGGAAGGAGAAACATTCTTTAATGTGCTTTAACTTCTTTCAAATAAAAGGCTGTTCCATCAACCTGTTTGAAAAACTAAACCCCCTTCCTGCCAAAAAGAATCCCCATTTGGGTTTTTTCTTGCTAGCCCGAATTGGAACAGGAGATTGGTTGAGGAAGCAGCTACCAGGTAAATTCCAGGTTAGGGGAACAGAAACTTGGTTTTTGACCTTTGCTGCCTCCGTGCAACCTAAAGTGCAAATCAGACTCTGAGAAACCTGGAGAACAACCTGTGCTGCCCAGAGGAGCAGCAGCAGTCTGAACACAGATGCTTTCAAGGTAGGTGCCATCAGTGCACGCCTTATGGTAGGGGGCTTGTCCATGCTAGATTCACTTCGTCCTTTCCAGTGAAGATGTGGTTAACCTCGGTTTGCCTGTGTAATTGACAGGAACCTTCCCAAAGCGAGCTCAGCTCCCACTGCAAGGGGATGAGGCTGGTGTAATACCCACTGAGGGTGATGCGGGTTCTGCCAGTGCCAACTTCTCCCTCCACTGACTGTAAAGGGAGCAGACAACTCTTCCCAGCCACTCTGTCCAATGCTCAGCATAAGGAAGAAAGGAGCTGACAAACATCGTGGACCGCCAGCTGACAGAGGAAGTCTAACTGAAAACCAGGAGTGAACTGGAGGCCCCTAATGATAACACTTCCCCATTTCTCTGTTAAAATCCCTTTTTTTTCCATGATCCAAGGCAAAGAACAACACTGCTAGAAAAAAACAGCTTCTGGAAAAGCTGTGGTTTCTGGCCGTGAATGCAATGAATGCTGAATGCCTTGCTGAGTGCTCTTCACAAGGACAGGGATGACTTTGAACTGTAGGATGTGCTTTTCTTCCGTTCCTATTTGTCCTGACAACAGAAACTGAGGTAATTCCCACCTTCCAGTCACCTTCTGCTCTCATTTGTATCATCATATATATAATGACAACACCTGTATGATTTGTACTTCATGTGTTACCGTAGCATCTTCGCCTGTTGATTCAATCCGATCAGGTTTTTACCTCCTTTGCACGTTTCTTTGCTGAAAAATCCATGTACAGGAGTTCCTGTTTACAGAGCAGAAAAAGGTCAAATACAATAAAGAAAATATACAGGTTTAATCCCAGCAGTGCTTTACTGAATCTCAAGCAAGAAGGGAAAGATCCAGGTGCTTCAGTTTCCCACAGGGCTCCTTTATTAATCAGTGACCTGATGGAGGGCTTGTACAAACACAACATCAAAGCACACACTTAGTCCTGCTCCACCCAGGAGCAGGAGGCCCCAGGTGACATGGGAACAATGAGCCATCTCTGGGGGCAGGTGAGATCCTCCATCGAGATGCTATGGAGGAGTCATACCTTCAGCCTAAAATGAAAGGGGACATGATGGTGATCAAGACCTCAATCTAACCCATAGAGAATCACAGACTGGTTTAGAATTGGAAAGGATCCAGTTCCAATCCCCTGCCACAGGCAGGGATGCCTAGCACTAGACCACATCGCTCAAGGCTCTGTCCAACCTGAACACTGCCAGGGATGGGGCAGCCACAGCTTCTCTGGGCACCCTGTGCCAGCGCCTCAGCACCCTCACAGGGAAGAACTTCTGCCTTAGATCTAACCTGAACTTCCCCTGTTTCAGTTTGAACCCATCACCCCTTGTCCTATCGCTGCAGCCCCTGAAGAAGAGTCCCTCTCTTAATCTCTATTAATCCACAGATATTAATCTCTATTAATCCATATATATCAATCCATATATCTCTGAAATACCATCTGTACCGCCAGTAAAACCAGAGGATGACTTCCTCGGCAGGTACTTGTCCTGCAAGCCTGAAGATGGCAGCATGGGACAGACTGAGGGCCACAAGCACCGTTTCCAGTTAGAGCTGCGACCGGTGACAAACGTGCCAGGGCCACTTGCTGTCACAGTGCTGAATCCCGCACATACCTCACCTCCAAAACTGGATGACCACATCCCAGTGGATAGACGGTCCCTGGATTGTGCTGCCTGTGCGATGCTCTGGCTGACCTGAAGCACCTACCCCCACGGATGGCATTCAACGCTGGCAGCCAGCAGTGCTCCCTGGCAGCTTTCCTGCTGTAGACAACCCTCCCTTCATCCAAAGGTCTTCCAAAGGCAATGTGTCTTTTCCTGGCTGTAGCAGGCAGGTTCTGCCTTCACTGATCCAAAAAGGAAAACATCACCAGCACAATTTTGCCCTGAGTCTGGGAGATTCTTTCTTGCAACTGTACTGCCAAAGAAATCAGCGGCAGGTCCCTCACTGGCTTCAGTCAAATCAGTATCCAAACAGGGTGCTGTAGGTAAGCCTTCATCCAGGCTGTTACTTTAGACTTTGAACCACTGGCTGGAGCACTTTTCTATACCTATTTTTAGCTGACTTTCATGAAGAAATGCGGGTACTGTGACCATGTACGTTTAGCTGATTGTATGTCATCTTCCAAGTCCCAGTAACTTTTAATACTGTTGGCCAGTTTCAAACCACCATCCAGTTGGGATTAAACTCCTGACTACAGACAGCTAGACAAGCAGAGGGCAGAACCCCACAGAAGAGGGCTGCGATGTGAGCTCTGCTCTTGCTGCACTCCTGAGAATCAATGCACCCTCGACCTTCACATTGTAGAAGCTCAATAACTAACAGTTGTCACCAACCATATTCATAGAATCCCAGACTGAAAGGACCTTAAAGCTCATCCAGTTCCAACCCCTTGCCATGGGCAGGGACACCTCACACTAGAGCAGGTTGCTCTAAGCCTCTGTGTCCAACCTGGCCTCGAACACTGCCAGGGATGGGGCAGCCCCAGCTTCTCTGGGCACCCTGTGCCAGCGCCTCAGCACCCTCACAGGGAAGAACTTCTGCCTTAGATCTAACCTGAACTTGCCCTGTTTCAGTCTGAACCCATCACCCCTTGACCTATCGCTACAGTCCCTGATGAAGAGTCCCTCTCCAGCATCCCTGTTTGTTTTGTATTGATTTAGAAGCATCTTAGTTTCTGACTTCTTAAGTATTTAAGATCTCAACATTGCTTTGAGGGTAAATCTTCAGTACCCACCAATTCATTCTCTAGCCGTAAGCAATGACTTCTTTCCCTCCCAAACCCAGGACAAACAAGGTAGTTTCACTGCTTCTTTTTGTCTCTTAAAACAGAAGGCTCCACAGCAGGAGTTTAGTTATTGGGTTGATTGTCGTAAGGATTTTGGGTTGATTGTTGCAGCTCTTCAAACTAGCTGCTGGAGAACAGTTCAAGAGTTGCAGAGGCAAATGGATGAATACTATTATACACCCAATTCAGGCGATAATTACTCCTATGAAGATGTTTTTAATGAAAGCAATGTCTGTGAAATGGGCAACTATTTTGTATTTTACACCCATCTCTCTACTGTCCTCTACACTCTGGCATTTATGCTCAGCCTGCTTGGAAACAGCCTCGTGTTACGGATCCTATTCAAATACGAAAACCTCACATCTTTAACGAACATCTTCATCATTAATCTCTCTGTCTCTGATTTAGCCTTCTCCTGCATGCTGCCTTTCTGGGCAGTGGACCAGTCCTTTGGGTGGATTTTCGGTGAGTTCCTCTGCAAGGCAGCAAATGCTGTTTTCTCCATTGGCTACTACAGCGGTGTTTTCTTTCTGACACTCATGACGATCCTGCGGTACTTGGCCGTAGCGAACCCACTTTCAACCTTGAGATCCCAGACGCAGTGCTGTGGGCTTCTGGTGAGCTTGGCTGTTTGGACTGGTAGTACATTAATCGTGGTTCCTGAGGTTATCCACACCACAGTGCAAGGAAACCTGGGGGACAAGATCTGTGATTATGATGATTGGAAATGGAAGAAGGTGGACATTTATCAAAGAAATATACTCTTCCTGCTTTCCCTTGGGGCTATTGTATTCTGTTACATCAAGATACTGATAATCCTGCTCAGATCAAGATCTCGCAGAAAGCACAGAACTGTGAAACTCATCCTCACCATTGTGTTGGCTTTTTTCCTGAGCTGGGCACCTTACAACATCCTCAGCTTTCTGACTACTTTTCCATCACCTACCTGTCAGTATGAAAAAGACTCCAACCTTGCCTTTTACATCAGCCGTAAAATCGCTTTCTTCCACTGCTGCCTCAACCCTGTGCTCTATGTCTTTGTTGGAGCCAAGTTCAAGAGGCATTTGTTCCGTTTATGCAGTCAGTATTCACCCTGTGGCCACAAACAAGTCTCCAGCCCCAGGGTCTTCTCCCAAGGCAAATTCCACTATGAAGATGTGTCCATCTACTGAAGCAAGACCTCACTCGTAACACTTACCCTGGATGAGCTTTCTGATTCTAAAAGCCATGGATAACCTCTAATTCTTAGAGGCACTTCCCTGAGAAAGACACATAAATTTACTCTTTGCAAACATGCCGTGTATGGAAAGTCACAACAAAATGTACTTGTGGTGGGATGGGGAACTGAGGATGCTGAGAAATCACTTCATTGACCTGTAAGTCTTATCTTTATGTTTTGTGCAGTGAGATGGGTTTTCTCCCATGTTTAGTTTCTTTTTAAAAGCAATATATTTTAAAAGAAATATATTCACCTTTTCTTTGGGAGCTAAAACATTGGGTTTTAATATAAGCAGTGCTGCATGTTGCTTTGTCACCTGACTTAGAATACATGGGCTGTATATAGCAATGGACACATGTATTTCTGTAGCCTTTATAGGATTTGCAGTGTTTACCAGTGCTGAACTCATTGGTTATCTCTTTTGGGGACTCTCAGGATTAACTGGCCTGACAATAGAGATAAGAACTCTAAGTCTCTGAAGTTCTCAGCACAAATGTTCTTTTATCTCTTGGTATATATATGTATATATATATAAGTAGATTAGTGTAAAAGTAGTCTTTCAGATCTAAAATGGGAAGTTTGGGAGAGCTCTAGAAGGAACACAAGCTCTTAAGCAGATACTTCACTAGGATAGTAGTTTTCCTCCTGTTACTTCAGGCACCTTCCAGCCTCTGAATATCCCTTCAGGAGGCTGCAGAGGATCAGCAGCCCATCCCCACAGCAGCACAGGAGCATATTTGCCTCCAAATGCTCTCTCCCTTTCTCCTTTTGCCATGGAGCTGAGAAGACTTAAACTTTCTAAGAAGCTTATAGCACAAGTCAGTCCTGGTATCCCATTACTACAAATATTGCCTAAAACTTAAAAAAAATTGAACAGGTTACTCATTAATCCCAAAGTGTTCAGACAAATGGAAAGGCAGAGGTTGCCATGTGTCTTGTGGTGAAGACCAGCCTTTGGCTCTCGTCACCTGATAAGAGACATTTGAAATGGATGTGGTTGTTTCTGTGCACTTCAAGAGACTTTGGACTAGAGACTCAATACCACCAATTATGAAGAGACAACCTACTGAAGGACTAATGAGTCCAAATTCTTCTTCTGCTAAGCCAGGACCCCCTCATGGGCACCAGCAAAGCTCTGCAAGAGGAAAATGCTATGATGAGGAGTGAAAGGTCTTATGCACCTACATCATTTCAACAAACTGTCCTTCAACTCCTGGCACTAGAGCTATACCACCCTGAAATCAATACATTTTACATGTCTCTAAAAACACCAGTCAAGAATTAACAGGAGCAATAAAATGAGAGATTGAAATATCTGCTCTGTGCAGGCTTGAACAGGTTATTTAGTTGTCTGTAGCTTGAGCATGTTTTGTTACAGTATGTCTGAGTGTGTAAAGGGAATACTTAATACTGCTCACTTGTACTGCTACCTACCATAACCAAAGTAACTCAGAATCTGGAGATTTCCCCTCCTGATCTAATAAAGTTGTACTAATAAACATTCAGGAATTCACTGTGACTATGGTTCTCTGCCTTTGATAACCACCTATTAAAGTTAAGGTATTTGAAGAAGTAATTGTGACTTTTCATAGGTTCATTTATCTTGGAAGAGTCCTCGAAGCTAAGGTGGAGGAGGATGCTCCCAGTTAGACAAGGCTGCCTGGGGCCTTGTCTGGTCAAACTCTGACAACCCCCAAGACCAGGGACTGCATAACTCCTCTGTGTCTCTGTTCCAACGCTTAACAACTCTCATGGTGGAATTTTTTCCTTCTACATGAACAAAATCTCCTTTGCTGCAACCTGGTGATGTTGTCTTTTCCTTGCCTTCTCTATGTCCTTGCTGGCTGCTCCCAAACATTTTTGTCCTGCTTCTGGCTGGTAATGGCTTCCAGGAGGATTTGCTCCACCATCCTCCAAGGGCACAGGAATGAGACTGACCAGTTTCCAGGATTGCCCTTCTTGCCTTTTCTGAAAATGAGCATGAGTTTTGCCTTTTTCAAATCACCATGGACTTCCCCTCGTCACCATGGCCTTTAGAGGCAATAGATAGCATGCTGCAGTGGTACTGGGCAATGCCCTCAGAAACTATCACATGCATCCTGTCCAGTGCAGACAACTATATATCCAGTCTACTTAAGTTGTTCCGAAGCCATTCTCCCCTGTGTGGGCTGTATCCCTCTCTCCAAACTCTGCTACTAGGCACAGAAACCTGTAAGGCACTTGCAGCTACAGCCATCAGCAACAAGAAACACATTGGTGTGACTTCCACCTTTGTTTACACATATATGTTATTAAATATCTATATTGCTAAAGCCATAGGATGTGTCCCATGCAGATCTAGGGATGGGCAGCCTTTGCATCTCTTTCTCTCCAGGACCCCCAGATGCTTGGAAAATACAGACTGCTCCAGATAAAACATAATGCTCAGGAGACCTTGAATCTTTAATTTCACTCCATCAATCAAATATTATGTGGTCTGAGCAAATGCAGAACTGAGAGAAAGAAGCCTGTGAAGTGAAAAAGGAGAAATTAATTGGGTTTGGAAACCACAGTCTATCTGGGGGCTGGGAGTGGTGTCAGACTGAGTGGTCGGAGTACTACAACTGTTGTACAGTGCCAGGGTGGCACCTCTAACCCTAGTTGCAAGTTCCAGTTAAATGCACATGCTCTCGCTGCTCTGATTAAGTCCATACTAAATTCCACCCAGTGGGAATGGGAGGACAACGGCTTCTCTCACAAGCAGTTTAGCTGGACTGAGCCCTTCTCCCTAGCTCTCTTTACAGCTGGTCAACACAAAGCTGAGCATCACTGCCACAGCCTGTCAGAGCTCCAACCTTCCGTGCAGCCATGGGAGCTTGTACCAGTAGGGAAGATTCTCACTGGTAAGGGTCAAGGCACCAAATTCACCCTTTCCACTGCTAATGCAAACTGACTTACATAAAATAAGCAAACTTAAAATCCACACATTTCAGAAAGCATGCTGTTCGTACTAAAATAAATGATAACTTTGCTTCTGATCATAATCAGAGCAACAGTCAGACTCGTAAGTGGGTGCAATGAATTGGGCAAAGCACAGCATGCACCACTTATTGCCAGAAGGATTGTCACTGGGAGTCAGGATATCTCCATCTGTAACTCAGTAGTTTGAAAATACCACCAGTGTTATTAAAATCGTAAATAAAATTCTATTGTATCTTCTCCTTATGGTTACTACTCAGCAGTTTCAAATGCTCTTGCTCATCCAGTGTTTAAATAGGAAGGGCTTGTGTTAAACGGAGAGTTTTACTGATAAATGAAGGGAAGTTAAAAGAACATACATGTATCTTCAGTTTTACATCAAAAGAACGGTGTAATATGGCAGATCCTGACTGGAGTGAAGCAAAGAACTGAGAATGGCAATGGGAAGTGCAGGGAGTGGAGTACTCTCTCCATAGACAGGAACGGCTGATACCAAATTTAAGATAACTCTGTTTCTTTCATTCTTCTAAATAATGCTGCCTTCTGAGGTCAAGTTCTCTTTCTTGGTGGTGAAAACCTTCCAGCCCTCTGAACCAGCTCTTAACTTCCTAAACCTCAGTATTCTCTTTATACATATGCCATACATCTCAGTGTATATAAAAGACAGCTCATTTAAACTGCACGGTCCAGAGTCTGTGCCCTGGTTCTCCCATATCATTGCTGCTCCAGTTGAACCAGCATCAAACCAGCTCTACCTGCTTTGTCCACACAAGAGTGAAATTCAGCCAGTTCTGAGCAGTGGTAGCTCCTAAACCTGCTGTGCCCTGGTGGAAGTCAGTCTCAGAAGCTGACAGCTTCCAAAAATCAAAAACCTTGACCCTCTTGTTGCTAAGAAATGAGAAGATGTAAGGAATTCTAAGTAAGTTTTGGTCAGGTACGGGCATAACTGGAAACAGAACGTTCTTCTCAGAAGAAATTGTCTGTATAAACAGGCAAGAATACAATAATTAATGTCAATTATTAAATATTTCAGACAGTAACTTGTCACTACATGATTAAAAAGAGGAACACTCTATTGTACTTGATTAATGTTGAGTGAGAAGTAAAACTGCACATAGACTTTATGCAAAGTTGCAAAAAAAAAGGCCATTGCAGTGAGATGATGTGGGGTTTCATTTATCATTATTTGCAACTGATGACCCTGAGGTTACTTTAGGAAGACACCCAGTTGTCTGCTGATCACTGGTAGACATTTGTTTTCATCAGATGCTCTTGGTCGTGTAGTCCATGATGCCGTAAAGAACACAAACAGAAGTCAGCCTGAAGGTTGCTTCTGAACTATGCGAGACATCCCATCATGCTTCACAAGTCATGTACTCACAACAACCTCAGCCCTATTGATACACGGATAGACTCCACAGCGCGTTAAAGTTGTAAAGTAGGTATGTTTTATTCAGCGCTGAGGCGCATGGGGGATCGCTCCTCCAAAGGCATGCGCACCTTTCCTTTGTTATTCAGTTTGCTTATATTACATATAATGATTATATAAACACGATTGTTTCACACCTAATATATATGCAAAATCTATTCCCGTCTAGTATTATAATTAGATTTTCTGGTATCGTCCCATTGATGCGCTTGCACAGTGCCTCCTGGTGGTGGTTGTTACGGGGTCGTGAGGATGAAGGCCTGCAGTTCCTCTTCATCACCGTGAGTAACCTCTTGTTTTCACGCAGACTCAATGGGGTTTTGGCTCCCATCCAAACTTCAGGTTTGGTACAAGCAGGTTTTATGTATCTTAAAGCAAAAACTTGTCAAGTTTGTAAATTTTGTTACTCTGGCTATCTTTTGTTCCTTTTCTTTCTAAAGATACTATTTGAACAAGAATGTCTTCAATATTAAGCTATGAATCTTATCTACTACAATTCTGCCTAGCAGCTGTTAACTCCTACAATTCTGCTTCGCCATTCTAGCAACTTTAACTCCTACAGTTCTGCTTCACCAAGCACAATGACTGCTTAAGCAAGCAGGCCCAATGTTAACCCTTTATTCCCAGGTAGCACTATAACCTGCACTTCTGAGGGCATCAGAATGCTTTTGAGCTATGCAAAACCATGGGGAAGATTAATCACCAAAACTTATGGTCCCTTAGTCATCCTGAAGCTGAGGATATAGAAATGAGGATGATGGTGACATGCCAGTGACTACATACTATATGTATTTCCTCAGGAGTGTTGAAAATACGATGTTTTGACCTTATGGCTGCCTTAAGCTGAAGATTATGACCTTAACATAGTCACAAGCATTGTGACCAGAATTGATGACAAACTGGTCACGAGTTTTATTTAAAACCATTTATTTACCAAAGCAACGTGCAAAAAAAAAAAAACCCACAGAAACTGAGTTTTCAAGTACGCTTCAAGTTGCAATCCAGCATAGCCTATTTCAGCTGCGGTGAAATAAATACCTTTGAAGTACCACATGTGTTACGGAAGGGTTAAGATTTGCATAGTGGAAATACTTTGCTTGTAGGAGCTGGTGTGGGAGTGTTAAGGAACTCCATGCACCACATACCCCCCGCACCCCACCTTAGGAAGGGGGCCTCTTCCAGTTTCACACCTGCTTCCTCACAGTTCCTTCCCATCTGTAGCCTTTACTAATCCCTACCTACGCCTTTCAGCTGTGGGAAGAGGCTTTTCCTTTCGTCAACCAGGGCAGCAAGGGCAAAATCTGTGCCTTGGATTTGCCGAGCCTGACTTCCACATCCGCTTGCATTGTCCGTGCAAAGAGCTTGAGGAACTGCTGCACAAAACCCAACATAACCCAGAACAAACAAAAACCCGACAACGAATCCATGCTGAACCGTGCTGAGAGCAGGTCCGTACTGCATTAAAAAGTGCTTGGGGGTCCCAGCAACACAGCCCCCTTCAAAGTAACCCCCAGACCCTGCAGCTGTGCGGAAAAGCGACTATTTCCCCCACAGAGACATTTAAAACCCCTCCGTTTCCACCACGGGGCCTTCCCCCGGCCTCCCCGCTGAGGCGGCCGGGCCGGGCGGGCAGCGCACACCGCCCGCGGGGTGGGGAGGCACGGCCAGCGGCCTCACGGGAGTTGTAGGCGGCGGGGAGCGGCGCCGGAGCCGGAGCTTCACCCCCGGGGCCTCCTCTCCGCGACATGGCGGCGGCCGCGCAGGTACCGTGCGACAGCCCCCGCACAGCCCGCTGAGGGAGGGAGGGAAGGAAGGAAGGAGGGAAGTAACTTCGGTGGCTTCCACTTGTTGCCTCTCGGAGCTCGGCTCCGAGGGGAGGAGCTCCGGTGGGACGGATGGAGGGGGGCAGAGAGCTGAGCTGCGGGCCCTCAGCGCCGTGGGGGGGGGGGGTGTCGGCCACCTCTGCCCGCCGTGCGGGGACCGGCTCCGAGCGCAGCGGCCCCGGGGGTGGCCCGTGTCCGGCCAGGCGCTGGCTGTCCCTAAGGGGGTGGCAGCCAGCCCCCAGGCCCCGTCATCTCAGGGGTCGTTGTTTGTACGTGGTGAGCGGTGGCTTTAGGCCGACATAAACACTGTTCTGTCCCCTGGCATCCACCCCACTTCGCGCAGCGGCGGGAGCAGTCACTTGGGGCCCTGCTAGAAACTAAACGCCGGCCCGTGTCCGTGCTCTCACCCGCTATAAAGTGCTGACAGGGAAATATTTGCTGCAGCCCTAATCCCGCTCGCCCTTGTGTCGGCAAATCGCCGGCGGACAGACGGACAGGGAGAGTTCTGCTGGCACAGACGGGCCGGGTCTGCCTCTAGAGCAGATGCTGGGGTTGCAGCCAGCCCTCTTGCGTTGATCCCGGTAATCCAGAGCCAGCAAGGAAGGAGGGGGGGAAGCGAGGCTTTAGTGACATGGTCATCTGCTGCCTTTGTGCTCTGGGCTCTCCTCGGGCGGAGGTAAGTCGGGCTGTGGCGGGGCTGTGTCATGTGTTGGACGCTGGTGGATCTGTTGCTGCCTGTTTCGGAGCTCAGGGTCCCGGTGTTTGTGTTCCCCGGGTCATTGCACCCAGCCTCCTGCTGGTTTTGGCCTGTGCAAAGGTTTCCTTGGCCTGTGGAGGTGGCCTCTCACTTGAAACCCAGTTACTTTTCAAGTGTAAACAGGGAGGAGTAGCAGTGCTGAAGAGTGAAAGTGGGTGTTTGCTTTTATCCAGCTCTGGCTTCACACACCCATGGAAGCAAGCTGGAATTAAACTTCCAGCGTAAAACCCAGACTCTGTTTGCTGGCCTCATGGTGACGCGTTCTCTGTTACTGGCTCTGACGTGATGTTGCAGGCCACGCAGCAGAGGAGATAAACTGCCTTGCAGGACTGCGGGTTCTGGTTTCTGGATATTACTCTGTACAAGGCAACTTTCTGGAGTCTTCCAATGATCCTCATGGGAATGCTTGAACTTAAAAAATGTTCCTGGTGTTCCAAACAGCGTTTCTGAATGTTCACATTTAGAAGAGAACGCTGCAGTTAGAAAGTTGTATCTGAGATATTATGGTGGAAAACGAGTGATGGTCGATTTTGCTCATGTTGCAGTATATATATATTTGACAGCATTTGTTGTGAACGCAGTTTCACGACTTCTTCTGACAAGCCAGTTAGTTTTGGAGCCTGATTTTCCTGTAGAAACTAGCCTTTTATGTACACCATCTGGTAACAGTGAAAGAGTGTATTGTATTTGCAGGCACTCTTCTCCATTGCTGCATAAAAGGAAGACATCCTGGATCCCAGGGTCTTCTATGCCTTGGTTGGTATGGGATCAAGACATAAAGGAACAAATAGGGAAAGAAAGCTATTCAAAATGTGAAGAAAAATATGTGTAAGTACAGAAATGACCTGGTGGACTCCAGGAAAAGTAGTGCTGAGAACTGTTTTCGGTTTAGAGTGTTACTTGTTTTTCTTAGTTGATCCCGTTTAAAATGAACAATTGCCTATTTGTCAAATAAATGCCAAATCCTTCTGGTATTCCTTAGATGTTGTTGAGATGATTAAACCGGAGGGAACTGTAAGAGCACTAAGTGTTTTTATTGTGACACATTCTTACTTACTGACATTCCTATGGTTTTATTTCTGTTTGGTTTTGCCAGTGCAAAGAGACTTTTTAGCAGCTCTTGTCTAATCTAGTTCATATTTTCTTGTAGGGTTTGTCCAGGGAGTGGTTGCTCTTTGTGTCCAAAAATCCTATAATAGTAGTAAGCTTGAATGCTTTGCCCAGATGTGTTCAGAAGAAGGCCTTACAGTTTGTAACACTGGCAGAAGGAGCAGAACCTTTTGTGTAGAGCATAGCTCTGGGAAGCTGTTGCTGCACAGGGCCTTGACTTGTACACCCTTCCCTTTGGATTAGTGTTTTTGTCCATCACAGTGTTCTGTGATTGTGGATGATAAAGTGATCTCAGTAGAGATATCTGTAAACAGTTAACCCGAGTGTTTCCACCATGACACTGAGTTTACAGCTCAGTGGTGACAGTCTCATACAGGTCTCTCTTCCAAAGGCTTTTAAATGGTTGGGATTTGTAATTGAAATTTCCCTTTTCCCCCAAAATGGTGACCTTCACAGGAGAAAAGAGGGAGAGAGAAAATACTCCGTACCTCCTGCTACAGAGGAAAGGAAACAGGGTGTTTTGCTGTTGGCTGGAGTAGCATTATTCACCCAGTGACCTGTCAGTGTGGGTTGTCTCAGCGCGTTTTTTGCTTAATGTGTTTGCCTCACCTCCTATTTGATTTATGTGCGTGTGCCCAAAACCTATAATTTCCAGTGTTGCTTGTTGCTAGTTCCCTGGGAACTACATATGGGCTAGGGAGCTACTACTGCTGTTGGCTGGATGGAGGACAGATGGAGTTCTACAGATGAGCAAGTCTCAACATCCACCTGCCAAACTTCCCAAAACCTTTAGTTGGAGGCAGCCTTTCGAAGTACTTCTGAAACCTCGGCTTGGAAGGTCAGTGTGGAACGGGAGATGCAGAGGTCACAAAATCATCCTGAGGAAAGCTCCCATTCAGCGTTAGGATGCAGTGGTTGTTGCTTTAAACTATCCCAAAGGCCCAGAGGTGGCTGAGATGCTGTAGGCAGGCCGAGCTTGCTGAGGAAGTTAAACTTCAGAGACCAGCTTTGGAGACCTGAAAACCTCAAGATTTGTTGAAGACTCCAAGCTTGTATGATGAGCAAGTATCGTGGACCACCAATGCTCCTTCGCAGCTGGAAGACCTCTAGTGTTTCTGTTTCTGTAGGTGTCTGTGTGGTGCTCCTCAGAGTAGCATCTGATCATCAGGAGCCTGGCTTGAAAACATGTAAGAGATTTAAATAGTTGGGTGAGTTATGGAGAAGAAGAGCAGGTTTTATGGCAGGGTGTCTGTAAGTGTCTGTATTGTCCTCCTCAGAGTATCATTTCAGCAGCAGGAGCCTGGCTTGAAGAACGTGCAAGAGGTTAGAATAGCTGGGTGAGTTATGGAGAGGAAGAGAGCAGGTTTTATGGCAGGGCAGGTACATAGGGCCATGGGGAGAATGGCTTGGAAGAATGAGAATGCAAATGGGGAAAATAACTTTTAACTTTTGGATGAAATATATCTTTTAAACTAGCCATACAGGTGCTGAGGCAGCAGGGTACGTTTTAGGGGAATGAAATAGGATGGGAGCAGCTGAGGAGAAGCAAGTCTCTGAGAGTTAGATGTTAGATGTTAATAGACACAGCCTAGCATTCCTGACGCACAGTGAAGTCTGTGGTGTCCTAAGGGAAGAGGGCAGAAGTGTTTGTTAAAAGCGATACGAGTGCAATTCCTGTTATCAGAAGAGCTTTCTTCTCCTTGTGAACTGACTGCTTCCTCAAACAGACAACTTCTTTAGTCATAAGACAGGGCTGAGACAGGCTTGACTTTGTGAGATACGTACAAGCTCATCCCTGTGGTGGTGGTGGCAGGAAGTGGTCATTTGAGTTCGCGTTGTTCAGCAGTTGTTGACGTGAGGAGTATCAGAAAAAGCACTGTATTTTTCCAGTCAGGAATTTGTGTTCCTGGTCTAACGCATCTGCCCTTAAGGCAGGTCGTGCAGTAGAGATCCAATTTGGGAAATGTGGCATTAAAAAACATTGTTAGGGTTGTCAGCTTTCACCACTGAGAGTTAAATATTAACTTATCTCATGGAGCTGTTATCCTGCCACTTGTATACTTGATTATGTTTTGAGCTTTTCCAAAGAACAGCTTGCAATTATAAGGAATAAAGGGGGAATGCAGGCCAGGTGTCCATAGAATAGAGAAGTTTGCACAAAGATTATACAAAACTTTTCCAGTTCTTTTGTGTCAGTCTCTCCTGTCAGGGGTTAAAGCAGGATTTTGTCTATGTCATTAGCTTGAATTCTTATGCTGTTAGATGCAATTATGGCTAAAGCACAAGGGCCTCCCCACAAAAGGTCTTTATTGTAGGGACCCCCTGACTATAAGCATGCTACTTTTTCTGCTAGGCATCTGCAAAATATGTGATTGGCTTTGTGCACTTTGTCTGGTTGCTCGGTTTTGCTGAGCTATACTCTGTGAATTTCTTTTTCTGGATGCATATTTTCTGCAGGATATGTGTTAGTACCGAATGTTAGATTAGATCTAAGGCAGAAGTTCTTCCCTGTGAGGGTGCTGAGGCGCTGGCACAGGGTGCCCAGAGAAGCTGTGGCTGCCCCATCCCTGGCAGTGTTCAAGGCCAGGTTGGACACAGGGACTTGGAGCAAGCTGGTCTGGTGTGAGGTGTCCCTGCCCGTGACAGGGGATTGGAACTGGATGAGCTTTAAGGTCCTTTCCAACCTGAACCAGTCTGGAATTCTATGAGTCTAGGTTTATATGCCTGAACACTTCAAAACAAGGTTTGTATCTGTGAGTGTGTGGAAATCCAGCATAGGTTTGCAGCATGGCCTTAGATTTGAAGTGCTAAAAGAAAGAAAAAATATTCCTCCAAAACATTAGTTTTGTTATTGAAATGTGAAGGTTTGTTGGTGTAGAAAATGAAGGGGGAAGGTTAACTCAGCAAGAAAATTTCACTTCTTGGAATGGAAACCTTGGTTGACATTCAGGCTGTGCCTGCCTTTTGTTTTTTAATGCTCCTATTTCACGTAGGCCAGTGTGTGTTTTTATCAGTCCCATATCTTTATATGCAGTGTTGAGCACAAAGGGTTGGGTTGCTCAGGAGAAGCATGTGTGTGTGCCTGACAGAAGAGTCGTGCTGTCTTTTTTGGAGTTCACCTCAGAGCCTTATTTCTAGCAAACAGTTCTTTAGCTTTATGGATGTGCAGCTTTGTGGTGCAAAAGGAGGAAAACTAACTCCACAGCTGTAGTAAATTCCACTGGTGCTCTGATATTTCCTGCAACAACAAAGTGCTTTTCCCCACATAGTTACTGGAATGAAATAATTTAACTGAACCAGTGGTGGTACAGTCCTGTGAGGTAGAGGTAGCTCTTTTTCCCCAGCTCCCACTTCATCTTTGCTGTGAGGTTTGCATTCAGTGTTCTTTGTCAATGTTTCTTTTAGCATTGTATGACCGAGTAGGTTGGTTTTGTCCACACGCTTTCCAGAAGTGTGCCTTGCAGTATCTGCTTTTATGGGACAAATCAAGATCCACATTACCCAAGAGAATAACACAGTTACAATTGTTGGGACTCATGGATGTAGGATTTGGCTGGTTACCCTCACTTTTCTGTTTTGTTTCAGAGTGTTAGAACAGGTATGGAATTGCAGGCACCAAATAAAGGTCTGGTGATAGTAGTGGGTGCCAAGTGGTGAGTTGTCCTTGTTTTGCGTGGCTAGACCAGAGTAGTTACGTCAATGTAAAGTATTTTTGTAAGCAGTAGACAGTTGTGGCCTTGGTTTCCAATGAATTTGCCTTGCAGATATGATTTGAATCATAGAATCACAGAATGGTTTGGGTTGGAAAGAACCTTAAGATCATCCAGTTCCAACCCCCTGCCACGGGCAGGGACACCTTCTGCTATACCAGGTTGATCTAAGCCCCGTCCAGCCTGGCCTTGAACACTGCCAGTTTGAACCCATCACCCCTTGTCCTATCTCTACAGTCCCTGATGAAGAGTCCCTCTCCAGCATCCTTGTAACCCCCTTCAGACACTGGAAGCTGCTCTGAGGTCTCCACGCAGCTTCTCTTGTCCAGGCTGAACAGCCCCAATGTTCTCAGCCTGTCTTAGTATGAGAAGTGCTCCAGCTCCTGATCATCCCTTATTATTTGATTTTGAACTGAGCTATACCACGTCTGAAATGTGAGCTCTGCCCCTAGTATGCACTGCAAATGACTTGGATGGTGGGTGTATTCTCTGATACCAGGCTCTGACACAGGTCTCGCTGCAGCCTTTTTATCAATGAAGAGGAGCTCTGCTGATGGACTTCCTCCAGCTTCCCGTTGGGATTGCACATGGAGGAGTGTAGTATTTTGAACACCTCTACCTTGTCAAGGTTGGCCAGAATTAACCAATGAATTAAGCAGAATGTAGCTGCTGGAGATGCAAATATGCCTACAGAAACACAAAGAGAAATGTTATGAAATCAGATTAAAAGTGGGTCATTGCCACTGCTCCACTAACCAGTTTAATTACAGTCATTTTGCTTCTTGTTTTGGATGTGTCTCACTCCCCTTCAGGTCAGTCTTTTCCTGTAAGTGGGCTGTTTCCTATCTGCTTCTTAAATCTCCAGGATATCCTGCTCTGTAAAGAAGATTGACACCCCCACACCAGTACTTATGCCAGCAGGGAAGAGAGCAGCCACCTTCAGACACCAGCAGGCATGGCCCAAGAATGCAAGGAGGGACTGGTGACATGCCCTGTCTTGTTTCTCTGCCCTCTGGGTGCCAGGTCCTTAGTGTAACTGCACTGATGTCATTGCAGCTCTGCAGTTTTATGCCAGTTAATGCCCTCCCCCTTAGTCAAATGCTATTGCATAAGAGGGAGCGATGCATCATCTAAAAAGCTTTTGACCCACAGCTGGCCACTCGTGCCTGACACATGGGTGGTGCTGTTTTCACCTAGCAAATATTTATAGGCCTACATAATAGGATAGGAAATGCTGGGGAGGAACAGGATTGTGCTCTAAAGAATCCTGGGCAAAGTGTTCCGTGGTCAGGAAGGACTAGATCAGGTGTTACAGAAGCTCTTCCTGTTTTGAAACCTCAGGAAACCAGTTAAGGCCCGTTGTCAGCTTTCTTTGCCATAGGAAGTGAGAGCTCTGAACCTTTCCATGAGATGGACTGTGCTTCCAAGGACCACATCTGGAAGGACCATGGAGAGGATAAGTACCTTTCTTCCCATATTGCAGACAAGGCAGGTAGAAAACATTCCAGCACATTAAGGTGTCCCTGCCCATGGCAGGGGGTTGGAACTAGATGATCTTTAAGGTTCTTTCCAACTCAAAGCACCCTGTGATTCCCTGATTCTCCATGTGCATTTGCCCAGGTCTAAAGATCCCTTTTACCTCCAGGAAGAGGAGGGAGGAACTAAAAGTTTCATGGGTGGGAGCTGATGCAAGGGAGGGGGAAGCTGTGAGATCCTGCTTCCTGTACTGAGGAAGGGGGTGACTGGGAGCAGACAGGAGCTCAGCTGTCAACTGCCTTCTTTTCCGGGATCTCTGTTCATGCCTGCAGTTGGCCTGTTCACTTTTCCTGGCATGCCTCTTGCATAGTCTTTGTGCCTCTGGGACCTTGCACTGGGGCTTGTTCCAGCCATTGAGAAGGACAGGCAGGATCCCCTGGTTTGTCCTTGCTCTTTTCTCCCGTTGTGTGTGGAAGAGCATTTTGTTTGGCCACGTGCTTTGGTTTTCCATTGCCCATATTTCAGTCTTCTCACTTAAGCTCCTTTCTGTAACAGTTGCTGAAGTGAACAGATACAGCTGATGTTAATGCACATGTTTAGACATGGAAACATTGACTTGCTGGGTTCCCTTCTTGCTTTTTTTCCCTGGCACCCAAACTCAGCAAGGAAGTGTGGTGCTTTATATGATCACTCAGTAGAATCAAGATAGGAATCCTGGGTAAGTAATATTGTTGCTTTAGGGTAAAAGTCTATGTTTGGCACGGCAAAGGGTTGTGCTGTGCTGGCCTCCTCTTCCTGAAACAACCCAGTTGGGGTGGGGATTTTGCAGGCCAAGGCCCTTCCTCAGACACCACATGGGCCATGAGACACTTGTGTTGTAACAACTGCCATCAAAATATGGAAATAGAAACTAGCAGGTAACAAAACACAGGTATTGAGAGAAGCATCACACTAGTAAGATTAATTACAGCCTTTTCTTTATACTTCCCATGTTTCTATCTCTATGGCTTTGTTAAGGTTTGCTTTGTTTCAAATGGAAAAGAATACAGGCTTACACCAGGATAATTTCCAAACAATACCTCGATACATAGGGCAGAAGGATTTGCGTTTTATTCATTCAAACACCTGCTTCAGCCGCGCTAATGTAGTTAGGGGAGTGAAAGAAAGGAGTAAGATGTAATAATTTGACCTAATTACATGTGTACTTCAGAAGTTTGTAAGATTTTCATTACAGCTTAATTTCACTATTGTTGAGCTTGAATGATAGCAAAAGCACAGAAGTATAACAGCACGTTTTCTGAAAATTCAGTACTTTGTTTGCAAATTTGGCTGTACCATTGCAGGCAGAATGCCTGGTTTTGAGAACAAATGTTCCTAGGCTCGTATTTGAAAGTTTGGGTCCCCAGACGTGGTTGTTTTAGCAAAGTGTTTGAGGCTTTAGATTCATCTTAGTTCATTAAATTTAACGAAGGAGAGGTTTTCTACGAGTGCTAGGTATAGAATAGAAACACAGAATGGTTTGAGTTGGAAAGGACCTTAAGATCATCCAGTTCCAACCCCCTTGCAATGGTGTAACTTGCTTGTCATTGTTCTAAGCAAGGGAAGTGGTGCAAGGTATATTTATCTAACCAGGGGTGCTGCTACAGAGCTTAAAATAGAGTGGTATCCTCTTACATGTGTTTGGAACAGCGGGTTCTGAGGAGGGGATGTTTCTCGTGCTAAAACCAGTGCTAACTGTTTTAAGTAGCTCTGATGAGTTAAAAATATGCATCAATGCCAGAGAATCAAACATACATCATTTTTTTGACTCCTTGGTCTCTGCCTAGTCTGTGTCTTGAAATAACCTCTCTGCAATGGAAAAGTTGTTGTACCGTTTTACTCTGCAGCCTGTGGGGAAGATCTGGCAGAGGGTTTGTGAGAGGAAAGTCCCTTGTCATCAGAACCGACATCAGGGTCACAAGGTGAATGGCATGAAATGCCAGCCTGTGTTGGGCTGTCAGACCGACTGTGTTGTAACTCCAGCAAGGGAAAATTGCTCTCTGAGGTTTGCTCAGGAGTTTTGAAGGATCTAACTGAAGAAATAACTGAAATGGAAACTCAAATCTAGACAGAAATAGGAAAGAGGTTCCTGGAAAAGGCTTGGCCTTGTGGGAATTCATTACTAACCAGGATCTAAAATGCCAAAGCACCTCTCTTCTGCTTCTTTGACACTATAAAGTCTTTTGTTTTCATTTTGACTTTTACAGAATTGCAGGTATCACAGAGAAGAATCATCTTCATTAGCCCAATGATCATCAAGGACATGAACTCTGCTGTTTTAACTTAAATGGATGAGAAGGTCAACAGCCCATAAGGGGAGCTCCTTTGGTGTTCAGCATGGCAGCAAGTGGTGGTGAAAGCCAGTTGCAGCGGATTATCAGGGACTTGCAAGGTACGGTGCCATGCTGGCAGCTTCATTCTGTAGGCTGGAATGCACCTCTGTGTTTGGAAACAGAAGGAGTTGTGTTTTCACTTGTGTAACTGTTGTGCGGCAGTTGTACCAACATCGTTCAAGGTGTGTGATGTGCTCAGTAGAGATGTGGCTGATGTTTCTTGTGAGCGATGTGCTGTACCTTCTGCAGCTCCTTACATTCTTAAATCCTGCAAATTTAACCTTGCAAGATGAGAAGTAAGTTTTACAATTAAAAAAAAGAAGTGTCTTTGGGGTGTGTTGTGTGAGCTAGGACTTTGTTGGCTATGCTGTTACAAGACTTAATGTGACATAAAGGAGGAGGCCTGGTTTTTACACCCTCCCTTGGTGGGAAGCTGGTGAGGAGCTGTTGCTAATGTGGGAAGGATAAAAAACAAGAGGCCAAACCAATCTTGGAATGGAGACACAGAGGAAGAGTGCTGAGTATTGGATCTGCTGTTCTTGGAAAGTGCTTTCTGTGCACCTGATTTGTCCTCTGCTACCAGTAGCCAACTTAATTTTCCACAGCTCTTGTTGCAGGCAGGCAGAGATTCGTAACTGTTTTGCTTGCTCTGTCTCTGTCCTAACCAGCTGTCTATTCCAAGATCCAGATATTTCTCCTTTTAATTTTGGTTAAATGTAAAGTGTGATATGCACCGAAGCTGGGAATCTAGATCTTCCTTTAACATAATAAAAGAGATATGTGCCTGCTAACAGGAAGAGACTTTACTTCACAAAGGGGATCAAGTGGGACTGTGAGCTAAGGCTCACTCAGGCACCTGGAAGAATTAAAAAATCAAGTGGAAAGCAAGCTCAAAACCAGCAATTTCTGATGCTGAGAAGTGCACCCTTTGGGGGCCAGAGTGTCCAGGAAGATTACAGAGTTTGCTTTGACTTGGGGTTTCCTTACCCACTAAGGGTGTAGGTTTTAGGGAAGAGCAGTTGCTGTCTGCTTATTTTAATGTAAATTATTTTCCCCATTTGTGTTTGTAACCAGCACAAGCTGAACCTTCCTGAATAAAGCATGGAGAAGATAAATGTGCTGACTGTTCTCATGTTACTGATCCCCTCTAGCAGATGACATGCTTTGTCCTTTCTAATCAGAATCCTCTTTGTCCTGTGGCACTACCTTAATGTGCACATGAGGCAGCAAAAAGTTATTTCTCTTTCCTCTGTTGAAGAACCAGTTAGCAACTGTCTGTTACTCGTGTCAGAAGGAGGTTTTGCTCTTTTCAAGAAGAATTAGCCCGTGCCACAGATTGCTGTAACTTGAGCTGTAAGTTTTTTATAGGTCATCTTAAATTGCACACATAATCAGGAAGCTTTTTGCACTGTCCTTAAGACACTTTGACTGAAAGAAATTGCATACACATGTAATGTCCATGCAGAAAAGCCATTCATTTAGTCGTTTATGGATTCAGTGCTATATATCTATTGCAGTAGTTAACCGTTTTGGTGTCTTGTTTTCAAGATGCTGTGACTGAATTAAGCAAAGAATTTAAAGAAGGAGGGGAACCAATCACAGATGACAGTGTCAACTTGCAAAAATTCTCCTACAAGCTCGAGTACCTTCTACAGGTAAAAAGTGATGCGTGTCATTCATAATCCACCGTCAAAGTTAGGCCTTGCTTTCTCTTCTTGCCACTTCAGTATGTGGGATTCAACTCAAATAATCATAAATATCCGTTTGAGTCTCCCTCTTTTCAGTAAGAACTGAAGTATGTGCTACTCATTGTACATACTTCAAGTGACAGTAAATAAATGTGATCAAAAGGCAGTGCTGGCAGTTTGACTGAGGAATGCAAGGCATTTTTTAATTGATCTGAAAGATTTAAGCTTGAGTTTAAAGACATCTCCTGGTAAATTATCCTGGAAAAAAACGATGGTAATGAGATCTTGACAACATTTTAACACAAAATAAATACTAGTGAGGTGTTCACAGTGCAAATATAGTGCTGTGAGTAACTGACAGAATTTGTAGCAACTCACTTTGGAGATTCATTTTAATTGTATGGAAGGCTTAATACAAAAGGCTGATTATTCATTTGGCATGCTGCTCTTTGTCCATCCTCAGGATTTAAGTAAAAAGAGGACACTGCTCGGCAAACTGAAATCCAGTTTGCATATGTTCGTGTCCACACATAGTGCGTCCATGTCACTGATTGCGACAAAGACATGCTAATCTAGGCAAAGGGAGTTTTAATTGGGTTGCAGAGGCTTCAGCAGAAGCTCTTCAGCTTTCCTTTGGGATTTGGATGGTCCAAGCTACAGTCCATGCCCTCACTGCATTGCTGCTCTGAAGGTGATTTAGATAGACCAGGTTTTTCTGATACATACACGTGTGCTGTTGCCACACTTGATTCCAGGTCTCTCAGCAACTGATTGTCACTCTTAGACAGCTGCTGAATCTGCTGCAAATCTTTGTTTCAGCAGTTTTGAATGAATGTCTGTATTTTAACTATACCCAGAACATTATTATCTGTTAGTGTCTGTAAAGTAGCTTATGGATCTCCTGGATTCCATCAGTGTCTCTTTCCTTTGTGCATACATTGGCTAAAACAAAGAGGAGACACGAAAGCTTGTTGCTGGGAGAGGAAGAGAATTCCAAGTAGCTAAATATATTTGTATTTAAGTTTTGCTTATTGCATTTTCTCTTGCTTAAGTTTGACCAGAAAGAAAAGAACTCGTTGCTGGGGAACAGAAAAGACTACTGGGATTATTTCTGTGACTGTCTAGCAAAAGTCAAGGGAGCTAATGATGGAATCCGCTTTGTCAAGTCTATTACAGAAGTGAGTATATCAGTTCATCATCATAATATATGGCTTTACATTCTGCTGTGTCTTTGAGAGCAGTAGAAACCAGAAGAAAATGCACTGCTTTTAACATACAACAAAAAAAGTTGGGAATTTGTATTTTTAATTCTCATGTAAAGCAGCGTGAGCAGCAGGTCAAGGGAGGTGATCCTGCCCCTCTGCTCTGCTCTCCTGAGACCCCACCTGCAGCACTGTGTGCAGCTCTGGTGTCCCCAGCATAAGAAGGACATGGAGCTGTTGGAGCAAGTCCAGAGGAGGCCACAAGGATGCTCAGGGGCTGGAGCACCTCCCATACAAAGATAGGCTGAGAACATTGGGGCTGTTCAGCCTGGAGAAGAGAAGCTGCATGGAGACCTCAGAGCAGCTTCCAGTGTCTGAAGGGGGACTTCCAGTGTCTGTCCAGTGTACATCAGGGACTGTAGTGACAGGACAAGGGGTGATGGGTTCAAACTGAAACAGGGGAAGTTCAGGTTAGATATAAGGCAGAAGTTCTTCCCTGTGAGGGTGCTGAGGCGCTGGCACAGGGTGCCCAGAGAAGCTGTGGCTGCCCCATCCCTGGCAGTGTTCCAGGCCAGGTTGGACAGAGCCTTGGAGCAACCTGGTCTGGTGTGAGGTGTCCCTGCCCATGGCAGGGGGTTGGAACTGGATCATCTTAAGGTCCTTTCCAACCCTTTCTATGATTCTATCAAAATACCTAGTTACTGTTTTTACTAAGGCACTAAATTATATAGGATCAAGTAATGCAATTCTTACTTTATTTTTAAGACCACTTATGCAAGTGATTGTCCTTGTTTGTCTCTGCTTCTGCCTTGCCTTTTCATAAACTTAGTGCCATTTTCTCTTTAAAAGAATGAAGTCAAGGGTAGAGCCTGCCATTCTTAGCATAGCTTACAGCAGGACTTGGCACTAAGTAAGAGGAAAGATTCACCATATTTCACATTTTTAAAGACTTTTTCAGCTAGTCAGTAGAGTTGAGGATGACTGGCTGATTCCTTTAGAACTCAAACCAAAAAGGTGTTGCTGCCTTTGCTCCACATTTATTTCCTTATTCCATTTATAAAGAACATTTTTGTATATAGTGTATCAGTGAGTTAAATGAGGAACCTGAGTCTGAGTTGAGCACAGAAGCCCAGTAGCAGCATGGAATACTGATGAAGAAGGAAGGAAAGTGTGGCCTTTGAGCCTTCTTTCACACTAACTGTTCAGTCAATATTCACAGTAACCTACTAACTTGTGCCTCAGCCCCTCTCATGTTGGATTCCATTTCTTGAGTCTTGAGTACGTTTGGTTTGTTAGTTGGATGAACGGTTTAGTCGGGAGCATTGCTGCCTGGTGAGAGATTCTTTCATCACTATCAGTTTCCATTCCTAAATTGATCAGTGACTTTGATGGCTAGAAGAAATAAAACACTGCTGTTTAGTGTTTCACTGTTTTGCAGGACAGCAAATAGCTCAGATGTAAAAAACAAACCAACGTCTCAATTCCCCAAGTCAAGAGCTGTAACAAAGTTAAATACTGAGTTTTGTGATGCCCTTTATGTTGATATAACAGCTGTCTTCATGGAAAGAGCCATTAATTTTGGTCATGCAGCTGCTCTTGGTCTGAAGTAAGAATTAGGTTTTTATTAACTTAGTGGCTTAAGTATTAAGAAAGGGTGAATGGGTCTGTGGGGGTGTGTATTTGTGTATGTGTACATCTTTGTTCTATGACTAGAGCTGCTCTAAAGCTCTTCCAGCTGTGGCCAGACACATCCCAAGTAACCTAAGCAGACACTTCTGGCTTTGCTGGGCACATTGGGATTTTGCCTTGTGTTGGGAATCGTCCTTAGCGTAGTCTGTACTCATGTACTCAGTATATGAAATGAATCATTGGTCCTGTGATGTCTTTTACACTGTTAAAAAGTGGACATCAGCCAGCTGTAGGTGCACATTCATCATTCAAAAAGGGTTCCACCCAGTGACAGTATTGGGAGAAGGCGTCTCTCAGTTCTTACTGCTTCCTTTACAACTAGTGGCTTATTGTGAGTGGTTTTGAGTTGATACGTAGGCTGTTCTGGCCACGTCTCTACATCACAGATGATACTTAGGATTTTCTTTTCTTGTGGTTTCTCCCTTTCAGCTACGAACATCTCTTGGAAAAGGAAGAGCATTTCTTCGTTACTCCCTGGTGCACCAGAGGCTAGCAGACACCTTGCAGCAGTGTTTTATGAACACCAAGGTGACCAGGTGAATAGCAAAGTACCTTGTTCACTAATGGGTGTTTGCTCAGTGTGATCAGGCAGCATCATAAAGTAGCTATTGAAAGGAATTGAAACGCTTCCAAATGGTTGGCTTAGAGAGCTGGTAATAGGATAGGAAGGATAACAGACCTTTTGGCCTGGGTCACTGGTTCATACCTATTTTAGGCTGGTAAAGATTGAAAGTTGTTACAGCTAAATATCTGTTGAGTGGGAGGTCCTGATGCTTCTGTCTGTTTGTTTCAAAGGTGACATTTTTAGAAGCATTGAAGATCCTGGGCTTGATCTTCTGTGCTGGGCATCATAAAGGAGGATTAATTTGGATGTGTTGCTCAAAGCCCGAGAAAGCATTTAAGTGTATCTCTGGGTTGTCACATAGAAGAACAGCTTGCTCCTGCCCAAGGAACACCAAAGATAGTTTGTAGTTGGTTGGGGGGGGCATTGCTGTGGCTGTTAGAAAAAGCCATCTATTTACGCAGTGTATTTAACTCTGATTGCTGCGTTCTTTGCCTCATTTCTGATGTTTCAAGTGTGTGCTTTAGGTATCTACTGTGTGATTACCCAGTGTATAGCAAATATTTTGTCTTGCTGGTGTTTTGGCCAAGCACTAGAACAAAAAATACCTTGTGTGGGGGCTCCTCTAAAGATATTTCTGTGGACTTCATTAAAGCTGTTGAATTTCATTCGTATCAAAGGGATGGGTTGTTTCAGTTTGTGTTAGTACAGTGTATCATAATTTTTCTGGGATGGAGTGAAAATGATGCTGTGGGGCTTTTTGCGAGTGAAGCTGCTGCTTCTTTTGTACTTATGAATGAGTTTTGTGACTATTGCTTACTTTATTTTTGTGTCTGTTTGTTTTCAAGTGACTGGTACTACGCAAGAAGTCCATTTCTCAATTCCAGGATGAGTTCTGACATTGTGGGTCATCTCTATGAGCTGACTGATGTTCAGTTTGACTTGGCATCAAGAGGCTATGATTTAGATGCTGCCTGGCCAGCATTTGCCAGGTATGATAGAACTACTTTGTCATTTAGTATTAACAGGGCCATAAAATGTAGCATAAAATTCTTCAGAGTCTGTTAAAGCTTCTGCTTTTGAAGGTAGGAATATTTGTGTTAGAGCAGTATACGCTTTCTCTATGTAATTAGTCTATGATCAAATTGGCCTTTATTTCTTTCAGTATCCTGTGTACCAGAGATCAGAGTTGATGCTCTGTAATGGAGTACTTCCAATAAGGGCAGTTTAGGCCACCTCCCAAGCTATTCTCATCTTCAGAGGAACAAGAACAAATATTCTTAGCTCCTTCTGTTTTAAGAGCTGAGACATGCGGTGACTGAAAAGCCAAGCAGTGTGCTTCACTTGTAGCGATGGTAGAGATGACAGTATGTGGTCACTCACAGCCTGATCCTACTTCAAAGACGGGGAGAACTTTAGGCCTGATCCAGATCCATTTTCCAGTGGGTGTTTTCGAGGGCTGCATGCTGCCACCACCTGGCTGAGCCGCCACCAAGCAATTGCTTAGAGCAGAGCTGCATCGTGGTTCTCGTGGATGTGGGAAGTCATGGCTGCCAATCCCATAAGCTTTCTTGACATCCTTAGTTTGTTTTCCATCCACTTCAGTGGTTGTTGGCCCCATAACTGCAGGTGCTGTGATGTCTTTTGGTATATAGTAGTTCCAACTCCACAAATGTTACGTGTGAGAGTAGGAAGACATGCATGTATGTGCTTAGACTTCTCTTATAGCTTGTTTCTCTGTGTGATCAACAGGAGGACACTGTCCTCACTTGGATCTTCTGCATATTTATGGAAGCCCCCAAGTCGCAGTTCCAGCATGAGCAGTTTAGTGAGCAGTTATTTGCAGGTAAGCATATTACAAAGAAATGTTTATGTGACATATTAGATCCTTAATTAATGGCATCATTCCAGAGCGCTTGATAGCTTTATGGTGATTATGACTCATGTAATGGTAAACTACAAAAAAGTGTTCTTAGTTAAAAGTAAAGAGAATTGTCCAGTAGCTGATTCAACTGAACACGCAGACCTTGTATCTGCCTGCAGATAGAATCATCGAATGATCTAGGTCGGAAAAGACCTTTAAGATCAAGTCCAACCATTACCCCATGACTGCCAAGAACACCACTAAACCTTAGGGCCTCATCTACATGCTTTTTCGTTTATCTTTTGTGAAAACAAACCCCATTTCCTGGGAGTTGATATCTTATAACGCTGCGAGTGCAACATACAACATCACTGTGCATTAGAAACCTGAATTTGCTCTCATCTGAGCACACTATTTAAATGCATTCTTAAACTTTCTGCTTTTTCCCCTTCTGTTCCTTTAGGCCCAGGAGTTCCCCTCCAGCCCTGATGCAAATAACTCACTAAATGTTGAACACCTTGAGGGCTTTGAAGAGATGCGTGTAGAACTTGACCAGGCTGAGTTGAGGCAGAGGGAGCTTCAAGATCGTATTCACCAGCTAGAAATGGAAAATCAGGAGCTCCAGGCAGCTGTCAGCCTTCAGAAGGAACAAGTACAGGTAGAAAAGGAGAAGAGCAATAACTACAATGAGGAGAACTCCCGGCTGACAAAGATGATCACAGAGTTACAGAAACAGTGTGAGGTCTCACACTCCACTCAGAGCACTGTTCATGACCTGCAGAAGTGCCTGCAGTCACTAGAGCTGAATGCAGTGGAGCAGCAGAAGGAATATTCAACAAAACTCGAGCAGCTCATGGCCAGCAAGGAAGACTATGCCTCAAAACTGCAGGTGTTGAATCAGGAGCTGGAGGCCTCTAAGGCTTTGGTTGCTATGAAGGATCATTGCATTGATGAGCTCAAAGCCAAGCTGAGTTCCACAGAACAGAAGAACATCAATCTCCTTGCAAAAGTTGATGCTGCCTTGGAGGAAAGGGGACAGCAAGCCACAGCCCACTGTGATTCCGCCCTACAGGTACATGCACTGTTAGAGAAGCTTCAGGAATCAGAAAAGGAAAAGGCAGGCATGCAAAGACTCAATAATGAGCAAGCGTCTCAGCTGAAAGCAATGAGGGAGGAGCTGCAGCTGAAAGAAGAGGCACAGAAGGAGCTGGAATCTAGATACAATCACCTCACTGCTGACTCCAAAGAAGAGGATGAAAAGCTGCTTGGGAGGCTGGAATCCATGGCAAAGGAAATGGAAGCACTTCAGAAGGCCCTAACCCTGAAAGAAAAGGAAGTGTCTGAGCTCCAGACCCAGGTAATGGGGTCGCTGGCTCAGGTGGGGTCACTGGAAAAAAGTCTTGAGGAAGCAAGGAAAGAAAAAGAGAAACTTGAGGAGGAATATGGTAGGAAGGAAGGAACACTGAAACAGGAAGCCCAGTCACAAGCAGAGCAACTTGAACTGCAGGAGGGTCGCTTAGCAAAGGTGAGTCAGTCTGTGTATAGCCTTGAGGAGCAAAACCGGAATCTCTTGTCTGAGAAGGAGCATCTCGGCCAGAAAGTCAAGGAGCTGGAGGAGCAGATGGAGCAGCAAAACTCTGCAGTGAGTGAAATGGGTGAGGAGGGCAGGAAGCTGAAAGCAGAGAATGTGGATTTGCAGCAGTCCAAGAAGAAGATGGAAGGGAAGCTGAAAAATCTGGAAGCTTCTAAAGCCTCCCTGGAAGCTGAGGTAGCCAGGCTGAGAGCCTCTGAGAAACAGCTTCAGAGTGAGATAGATGATGCCCTGGTGTCAGTTGATGAGAAAGAGAGGAGGCTCCGGAGTGAGAACAAACAGCTGGATGAAGACTTGCAGAATGCCAGGAGGCAAAGCCAAATCCTGGAGGAGAGATTAGACGCTCTGCACTCAGACTATGAAGAACTAAAGCAAAGAGAAGAGACCATGAAGGAGTCTTACGCCTCACTTGAAGGACAGCTGAAGAGTGCCAAACAGTACAGTTTACAGATGGAAAAAAGCTTAGGCATTTTGGAAGAAAGCAAAGAGTGTCTCCAGACACAGCTCTTGGAGAAGGAACTAAAACTGCAAGACATGGAGAGCCAGTGTGAGCAGCTAAGAGCAGAAGCTGAAAGACATAGGAAGAAGTCAGAGGCTCTTGAGGTAGAAAAGCTCAGTGTTGAAAAGACATGCCTTCATCAGACAAAGCTTATAGAATCCCTCACATCAGAAAAGGAATCCGTGGAAGAACATCAGCTACAGCAGGCAGCTTCTCTGGAGAAGGAGGCAAAAGAGCTGACCTCCAGACTGGCCATGAGTGAAGAGCAGCTGGAGGTCAGCCGTGGTGAAGTGTCTAGACTGCAAGCAGAGGTCCTTGACCTGCGAGTCAAGCTTCAGCAGGCTGCTGATGAGAGAGAGCAGATGAGAGGTGAGCTGGCAGTCACAGAGGCTTCCTTGGGAGAGCAGAAGGCGCTTGTCCAGCATCTTAAAGAGCAGAGTGAGTCACTCAACAGAAACCATGTGCAAGAACTGGTGCAATGTAAAGAAAGAGAAGAAGTGCTGAAAAAAGAGCATGAGACAGCAGCCCACCAAAAAGCTCAGCTAGAAAATGATTTGCTGAGCATGAAGGAAGAGCTATGCAAGGTTAAGCAGTGCCTGGAAGTTGCTAGAATAGAAAATGAAGAAAACAAAGATCTCCTCCACAGGACCAACACAGATATGGCTGAACTTGGTATTCAGATTTGTGCCTTGACCTCTGAAAAGGTGGATGCAGAAGAGCAGTTGGCCCAGGCTACAAAAAGCCTCAAAGAACTGGAAGAACAGGCAGCCAAGCAACAGGAGAAGCTGAAGCTTGATATCTCTAATCTCAGAGAGGAGAACAAGAGCCTTCAAGAGAAATTAGAGGAGGCTCAAGTATGTGCCTCAGCTGTCCCAAGTCTGCAATTGCAGCTGGAGGCAGCAACGAAACGGGCACAGAGTTTCCAAGAGACCAGCCAAGAAGAGCTGTCTGCAATAAAATTTCAAATGAGCACTGAGATTCTAAATTGTCAGACAAAATTCAAGGTAAATGAATGTGATGGTTACAGCTGAGGGAGCTGTGCAGGATTTCCCCAGCTTTACCATCTGCTGCAGCAATAACTGCATGAAACCCTGAGGTTTGTGATTGTCAGGCTCTGAGACTAGCACACAGCTAGTCTTAACCTAGGAGTCTTAAAATGCCTCTACACTTCTTACCTAGGACTATTTGAGGTAAAATCACAGAATCATTAGGGTTGAAGTGACCTCTGGAGATCATCTGGTCCAACCTAAGTGGAGTGGGGCCAAGGCAGGGACACCCAGAGCAGGTCACACAGGAATGTGCCCAAACATGTTTGAATGTCTCCAGAAAGGGAGACTCCACAACCCCCCTGTGCAGCCTGTTCAGTGCTCTGACACCCTCAGTGTAAAGAAGTTCTTCCTCATGCTGAGGTGAGACTTGTTGTGTGTTAGTTTATGGCCATTGCTCTTCGTCCTGTCACTGGGCACCACTTGAAAGAGTCTGGCACCATCCTCCTGGCACTCTTCTAGTATTTTGGAGATGTGTAGTGTGGCCACCAGAGCACAGTGGAGAGGCCATGTAATATAGAAAAGCCCACCAGTAATGGAGAGAGAGTTGGCACTTTAGGCAGTGTATTCTGGAGCTGTTCCCTCTGGTCACAGCTTTGATTTCTTTCTCTTTTGGTAGGAACATTGCAAGACCTGTTCCCAACACCCACAGTGCTACTTCTCCTTAAAACTGATACTGACGAAAGCAAACTTAGACTGAGACCAGATACTTTTGCAGTTAATTCCCTCATGTAGTTTTGTGTTCAGCTGTTCAAAGCAGGAGCAGAGAAGATCAAAGTTTTGCTTCCAGAAAACATAAGTCAGGCCTGTGTATGTGAAACAGCACACCTAAAGGCTGAAGGTTTTATTGTGTTTGTGCTGCCGTGCTGAGATCATGGCTAAGAATGGCAGTCGATCAGAGGCGTATGCTGCTGGTGGTATCCAGAAATCCCACAAGTTTGACAAAACAGCACCCATTCACCTCTGTTTCATTTCCATGAAGGCTTCGTAAACCTTTGTATGATTTGGGTTATCTCCCTCTTTTGAGCCAAAGCATTTTGAAAGTTGGGCCGCCTTTTTGTTGAGAGCTGTAATGGGAACAGTAAACCACAGCTAGTCTGCCACAACAGAGGGGAATTTCCTTGCATCCAGGAGTTGTGTTTCTCCTTAGCTGCCTTTCACAAGGCTGACAGTGGTGCTGTGTTTATCCCATACACGGCAGTAGAAGCACTCTTGATTTACAGCTAGGAATCTTGTAGAGGTTCCCATGCATAAGCGCCTCAGCTGAGAAGATCCCATCTCAGGAGAGCACATCTAAACAGGAGGCCAGTGTCCACAGAGCAACAAGTGAAGGGGAAAGTGAAGGAACATGAAATAGGCCTTTGAAACACCTCTGGTGGCCAGGGAGGAGACGGCTGCCTGGAGAAAACTGGTCAGAGGGAGACAACTGCTCTGTGGCATCTGTGGCAGATACAAAAGGGAATTTATCTAGGGCTGTACTAACAGGAGCACTCCCAGGAGCCTGAGGGCAGTGATTATCTCTCTTTACTCAGTACTTACAAGGCCACATCTGAAATATTGTTTGCCCCTTCAAAACCATCAGTAACCTGCAGCTTGATCACCAGAAAGCCCTCAGGAGGATCAGTGCTGGAGCACTTGCTCTGTGCAGGAAGGCTGAGGAATGGGGCTTATTCAGCCTGGAGAAGACACAGCTTCATGGTGCCCAAAGAGCAGCCCCCCAGCGCCTTCAGAGTTACTAAGAAGAAAGAGCTGGGCTTTTTACAGGGGTGCAAAGATGGGGCTGCACGAAAGACAACAGACAAATGGGAGAGAGCAAGGGTGGCTGCTAGAGGAATGCTAACTCTTGGCTCCATCTCTCTGCTAGGCTGTCAGTGAAGAGTGTGGGAAAGTAAGAGAGCAGCTAGAGGAGCAGAAGCGACAACAGCGTGCTGCAGAGGAAGAGATTGCAGAGTTACAAGTAGGTGCTTGATCTGATTAAAAGGCAGAGGTGTTTGTGTCAGCAGGCATTAGTGTTCTCTCTGAGAAGGCAGCAGCATTTCTGGTGACTGGATATGAGGCTGGGAATGTCCCTGAATGAATACAAGTGCTGCAGACAAAATACTTGGCAGCTGAAAGTTAGCCACTGAAACAGCACTTAGGATTTGTCCTGCAGTGAAAGCTAGTTAGGGTTTAAGTAAAACCTAGCTATGTGTACACTTCTAAATGGGGGTGCAGGTTTAAAAGGTGTCTGTCTTAGGCCCTGCTTGCCCACTGCACACAGCCGTGTGTGTGGATCCAGCTGTTTGCAGGCTGCAAAGCACACTGAATCTGAGAATTAATCTGGTTGAGAAATAATCCAGCTGGGAAGAAAACATGATTTTTGCAATACATTTATCAAACAGTTGTGTTAGGAGGGGTGTAAGGACCCCAGAAATAAGACAGTTATTGAACCTGGCCCTGCCTTCTAGCAGAGATATGTACACCTTTAGATGCAGCTAGGTATGTTCCCTGAGGACTCCCAAGTTTGCCAGACTCCTCTGGAGAGGCTAGGTGTGAAAGAAGTTTTTGTTTCCATTATACTTCATGTGTCATATAGCTTTAATAATCATAGAAGCAGAGAATGGTTTGGGTTGGAAAGGACCCTAAGCTCATCCAGTTCCAACCCCCTGCCATGGGCAGGGACACCTTCTGCTAGGCCAGGTTGCTCCAAGCCCCATCCAACCTAGCCTTGAGCACTGCCAGGGCTGGAGCATTTACCACTTCCTTGGGCAGTAAACATTTCCCAAATACATTCTTTGTTCTTTTGAAACTTTCAGGTGGTGAAAAACCTTGCAGGGCATATTCTTTTGCCATTATCTTTGAGAGATGTTCCTTGATAAGGAGGCAAAAGCTCAACTGATACGGACTAGTAAGAATTAGAGACTTAATACTGTCTCGCTTTAGAGTCTATCCCTTACTCAGTGTGACAGGAATAATCAATCAGTAGTACACAACTAATTAGCATCTGCTTATACAAGAATATCTTAATTGGTGGTTTGGCTTTAACAGATTCTTTTAAAGCATTGTTTAGGTGTCTTGGTAATTGTCCTATACTTGATAAAGTGTTGTTTTTCTATGTAAGGAAATACAGTCATTTATTTCACTAGGCTACAAACACAAGTTTGTCTAGAAAGCTGGATGAAGCAAGAGAGCTGCTGTCTGAATCAGAATCTGCTCGGCTGCAGAAAGAAGAAGAGGTGGCATCTCTGAGAGAACTCTTGGAAAGGTGGGAATTTGGGTCCTTTACACCATTACCTGTAAGCCAAGTAAGGGGCCAGTAACCAAAGCATCTTGAAAATGGCTGTGGGTTATGAAGTGGCATATGCCACAGGGTTTATATAGGGCAAATAGTGCCTGGGCACTGGTGGAAAGTATGAGGTTGACACTTCAGATGAGAAATCTGTAAATTGCACAGCACACGTAAGTGCAAGGTTGGGTTTTGTTGTATTTTTAATTTAGCTGATGACATAAATTCATTGTATGACTTCCTTTATGAGACTGAAAGACATTTTACAACTTCTTTTTACCTTACAGCGTAATAACAAAACTAAAGCATCAATATTGGCTCTTTGTTTTCATAAGGAATGGAAAATTTGTGCTTTTTAACAGGTTTTTTTTTCCTCTCCTCAATATTTCAGAGAATCAGTAAGAATTATTTGAATGGGGCCACATCCTGCATGTCTTTGTCATGTTTCTTATCAGTTTAAAGTATCTAACACAGGTTTGAAATGTGAGCCTGTGTGGTGTGGATTAACTGGCAGTCCAGAATAGATCTTCATGGGGCATGGGCTCACACAGAGTTTCGGTTAACCAACTTTGTTTGTACATTTTTTGTGCTGATATCATCTGTCTTTGTGGGAAGACTGATGATTCTTGATCTGTACTGAAGGTTGTCAGTGCAAAATCTAACTCGTCAAAATATTTGAATACAGTTGAATTAGCTGAGTGAGTTCAGAGCAGCTCAACCGTTTGGGTTGTGTTGCTGTAGCATCTTTGATCCATTGCTGGGACTCACAGGACTGAAACTGCCATATTGTTAACTCAAAACTTACATTCTTGGAAGCTTCCTGGGAAAATTTCCTTCCACTGACTGTGCAGTGAACTGAGTTGTCTCTAGCCTTTAGTTCTTGAATTGCATCTGTGTTAGAAGAGCATAGTGAGAAACTGGTTTGCTTCCCTTTTGTGAACGTGAAGCTCAGTTTGCAGCTGCTGCTGATCTTAGCTTCCAAGAACAGCTATTTTACTCCCAGTGTGGTAGCCATCATAAGCTTTGCTATAAGCAGGGCATCCAAGAAATTGCTGGTTGCTGAGTGTGTTCACTAGATAACAGATCTGTGTGCACTTTCAGTGATGTAGAAAAGTGGAGAGATTCTGACTAACTGTAAAAACTATGCACACTGAGAACATATCTGTTTATGAGGGTGAAGGACCCCTTTCTTCCATGGGGAAGACTTGAATGCACATGAGCTAAATTATTCTTAATTGCCTTTGTATTTGATCAGGATGCAAAAAGAAGCTGAGGAAGCAAAAGAGAAGGTCCTGGATTACAGTGAGAAGCTTAGCAAGGTGGCAGCAGACAAAGACAGAAGCGACCAGAAGTTATTTGCTGAACTGGATGATCTGACAAGAACAAAACAGTTCCTTGAAGAACGTTTGATAGAACTTATCAGGTTGGCATTAAAATAAAGAGCAAGAAGCGATTAAAATCCTAGCTTAGGATGTTAAGGGTGGTTCAGTCTTGTATTCCTGAGTGGAAGATACAGGTAATGGCCAAGTTCAGCAGCAGTTGAAACTCTGCATTTCCATAATGCAGTCAAAAATATAGCATCCACTATTATTTCCTCCTTAATTTGCTGTCTGTTTTGCAAAAAATACGTAGTTCTCTCCATGACATACGTTTTTCTCTGCTCCTCCCTAAGAGCTTTGGTGGGTTTCTGATCTATCTTTATGTCTGAAACCTCCTCAGAAGTTTCATCAAAGCAATTTTTACTGTGAAACTTTTGCCAACGTTCAAGTTGAGGTCGGTTATCAGTAAACCAGCAGTAATCATTTCTGTGTGTTTTTCCTCTCTTTTAACTGTGTCTCTGCAGAGATAAAGATGCTCTGTGGCAAAAATCAGATGCTCTGGAGTTCCAGCAGAAGCTTAGTGCAGAGCAAAGGTGGCAGGGGGACACGGAGGTTAACCACTGCCTGGACTGCCAGAAAGAGTTCTCATGGATGGTGCGCCGACACCACTGCAGGTCAGTTTGTGGAACTCCACTACGCTGCTCAAAAGCAAAATCCAGTTTAAATGTTTTTATGGATGAAGTACTTCCTAATGTTCACAGTTCATTGGTCAAAATCATTAATACAAGTCATTGTAGAGGTTGAAAGAACACGAGCTCACAAGGGGAAAAGAGACATCAATGGAAAGGTCTCTTGACATGTATTAAGGCAAGAATCTGGATGCAACTTAGTTTCTCATTTCTGGAAACAAAGATAATCACACCTTATATAGCGTGTGTCCATGTTTTAATGTATTTATTATGCACTGCTCTGTGCATGGTGTAAACAATATTCACTAAAATGATTTTGCTATTGTGATAGAAGTACTTCAGAACACAAGCAACGTGCTGTGCAATTACAAATTTGGTTCCTTACGCTAGGTATGCTCAGGGATATTTGCTGATTGCAGAGTAAACTGTAAAAAAACCTTAACATTAAATTACTTCCTATGCAGTGAGCCTGCTTGGAGTTAACTAATGACTTGATCTAGATTTACTGAAATGTATTTAAGTGGATACATTTCAGGGTCTTAGTCATGTTTGTTTTGTCTCTCTTTACTGTTCTCTATCCTCGATTCATCCTCTAAGGTGAGTAGTACTAGGACTGTTTCAATTGCATATGAACGTAGGGAACATTCAATGAGGATTAATGAATAGTGAAGTCATTTCCAGTACCAACTTCCAGATTACTCATTTCTACTAAAATCTGCAAAACCTGCTTGTGTTTTCAGCTGCTAATGATTTATTTAAGAAACCAAAACCACCAAGACTTCATGAAGAGCAGTCATCCCTGCTGGGTGCTTTTCTTCAGGAAAATCTTAACACATTCATTAAGAAGTAGTTGTCAGGTTTAGTACTGAGAGGCTGCAGAGGTGAGAGAGCAGGAGGGGTGGATGTTCATATATGTGTCCAATGCTGGTTTTTCTCCCCTGTCTGAAGGGGAAAAGGATGGTTATTAATAGAGATGTCTAGATGTGTTCTTGTAGCCCTTACAATGAAATGGAGTTTGGCTCTGAGTATGAGATTTGGCCTGTGTAATATTGTTAAGTATATTTCCTTCCTTCAATATATGTAATATTTATTTGTATTGCACATTGGTGAGTATTTATTTGGCTTATGTTTTTATATTTAAATGTATATGTAATTGGGTTTTTAGTGTTTTTTTTTTAGTTTTTTTTTCTGTTTTCCCTATTTATTAAGGCAGTTAAGTATGAATCTGTCCTGTTTGTCAAGAAAACTTGCTTCATCTCAGGAAGCAGCACAGTCTGTATTGAGTACATGGGTACAGCATTTGTGCCTTTGCAAAGAACAAGACCATCATGACAAAGCCCCTGGCTCTGTCACATGGATGTGTTCCACTTGGATGTGGTACTATTCTAACACCTTTGGTTTTGACTCATTTCTAGAATGTGCGGACGCATTTTCTGCTACTACTGCTGCAACAACTACATGGTGACAAAGCCTGGTGGAAAGAAGGAGCGTTGCTGCAGAGCTTGCTTTAATAAGCCTAGAGTCATTGTGGACAGTACAGATGACTCTGGATCCAGTGCCAACCAGGAAGGATCACCAGCTTCACTGGAATCACCCGTGTCACCATCCGAGGGGGCTTTTGGTTAGCTTATTGTTTGCATGCTCTGGGGAAACAAGCAGAGTTCTTAGGCATTATCCAAGAAACCCCATGGCCACCTCGTGCATCAAGGACCTACATGTTCATGGAGTGTTTTCAGGGTGGGACTGGTCCAATTATTGAATTTGATGAGTATTGACAGACATTTGCATGTGTATTCAATGAGTGTCGTTCAGCCTGAGGTTTTCGGTTGATTCCAATAGTGACCTAATGCTTCCGTGAAAGTAAAGGAATGGCTCAGGCTTCCCCTGTAAGGGTTTTGCTTGTTTGGTTTCCAGACAAGCAGCTAATATTGTTTTATGTTTCTTTTTGTATCTTTGAATGGCACCATTTCAGGTGAAGCCTCGAAACCACCAGATGATGCAGCATTTGATATAATCACTGATGAGGAGCTGTGCCAAGTACAGGAATCGGACTCTCTCCACAGTGAAAGTCAGATGGAGCAAGATTCTCTGGATCAAAGCGTGACAGATCTGTGAGTAAACACTGCTTCGTGGAGAGGGGACTCTTCTGGGTTTTATTTGCATACTGTTTTTTGGGTTACTTTTCAGTTCACCTGGGATAGCCAACCTCTGCATACAGAGAAGACACTTCTGCTACCAGCCACGTGTTCAGTAGACCAACACAAACTGATTTTGGCCTGTTTGCACAATCCGCATCAAGTCTACTAAATCCAAACAGGTCCACCTACTTCACCACAGCACAGAGGAGTAGTCACAGTTCAGTGCATGTCAAAATTAGCTTGCAGGCTACACTGGATCACGTTCACACTTAACTTACAGTAGGAGCAAAGCAGTACTCTTTATCAGACTCACCATTACTTAATATCAAGTGAACAAGGAGGCCGGGAAAAGATAAGGAAAGATATGCTCTTTTTATGACAGGCTTTATTGAACTGAATATGAACTAGCTGGTCTGCATCTGTAGGATTCCTTACTGCTTTAGAGATAGCTACTTACAAAAAGCAAAAAGAACAGGAACTGCATAGCTAAATCTGGCACAAGTTTATTCTTTTTTCCTGAAATGAGCACAAATGCAGGTTTCAGTCATGTCTTTTACATCTAGTTTACATAAATGAGCAAGGAAGAGGACCTAAGGCCATCTGAATATCCAAGTACTTGGTTTGCAAAATATGTTGTGGCATTAGAGTTTAATATATATCCATATTTAGACAAAATATTGTTAAAATGCTACTAAATATTTTCCAAAGTTTCTGTTCTGTAATATATAGTCTTTCAAAATCTCCTATATATTTGAGAATCAAAATAAAAAGAGGGCATTTTCACCTCAGTTCTGGGCTTGTTCTGCTTCTGAGCAGAAAAAGAAGCATGATAAATGAAAATGCTAAGCTGAAGATAGCCACAGAGTAACCAGCCTGCTGCTGAGGAAGCAGACTTTGACTCTTTTGCCCTCAGCAGACCAGTTTCCAGCACAAAGCACAGCATTTTGCAGTTTGGGTAGAAGGCAGACTGTACAGACTGATTTAGTTGGGGGAAAAAAATCCAATTTTGTTGTTGGTAAATAAGTTGTATGCATCCTGCCCATTTTGTGTACTGTGACAGTGTATGTTTTTCATGCATTAGACAGACATGAGCAAACTGAACTTCACAGTGCTCTTTTGAAGTGAATCTGGCCCTTGTTTTGCCAAGGGACAATTTGTGCATGGGGTTTTTGTTTCTTTTAAGAAGAAAACCAAGTGTAATGTACTTCGAATTCATGCTGTCTGCAGAGAGGATGTCAATGAGTTAGATCCGGTGACTACAACCAGGACTAAAGAAATTAGTGTGTGTCACCATTTGTTTCAACTTGTCCCACAAAATGTTAAAGCTGGACGGAAGGATTGCCACTAGTGATGGAATACTACTCTTGAAGGGCACTCGTGCAACATCCTGCTTGACTGTGTAAACTGTTAGAAGCTGTCTGTCGCCCCTTGTTCACAGCTTAGAGGTAGGAAAGCCAAGTAATAGTGTTTTAACCTCTGTTGCTCTTGGTTCATCAGTCCTACTCTGTGCTTGAGACACTCTGAACACTGGAGAGGAGAATGGCTTGGATGGAGAATTACACTGTGGATGACTTGAGCATCTCAGTGTGGCTGAGATTTTCACGCTTGCCTTACCTTATTCTGGGTGTGAGTCCTTGCTGCCTGGAAATGCAAGTTAGTGCTCAAAAGAGTGAATGATCTTAAAAGATATTTTCCTTTTTACTTGTGCCCCTTTTGGTGTCTATTACACTGCGCTTTCCTAAAGGCTAGGATTAAAGAGTAGTCACTTCATGCTTTCAGGTCTGTTACGTAAGTTTGAAGCAATCTGATTGTGAGAAACTGAGGTAAATTGTGCAGTTGCAGCACATCCTGCTACTTCAAGGCTCATGGGTTCTCTTTTGGAGTGTTGTATTTTGAAGCTCTTATTTCTTTTCACATTTGCAGATTGTGTTCTACAACACAGGTCAGGAGGATATTGCATAACACTGAATCAAAGTCCACAGGGTAAACCAGTGTTCCCATTTTCACATATTGCAGAAATTCCATGCCTGCAATTAACATTGCAGCAGCAGAATCAAGATCAAAACAGAAGTGTGAAAAAACCCAAAAGGTGCCACTACCCTGGTATGGAAACAATGTCTTTGTTCACACCTTTTGTGTGTATTCACACCTTTGGCTGCTTTTGGTAGAAAGCACATCTTGGCCTGTCTGCACTGTGGTTGCTTTGGTTTGGATTCTTGTTTTTTAGAGACTCATAACAGTCTTTCCTGACCTGATTACAACTCACATGGCTGGGCAGGGTGCCAGTGTAGCCAAAAGGGGGAGCTGATTGTGGTCTAAAGCATTCTTTGGCCTGCACAGAACCAGCAAGGGAGAGAAGTGGGGACAGGAGAGCTTCTCACCACTCTCTGCTGATAAAAGCAGCCTTGTTGGAGCAGCTTTACTTGCCACACAAGCACAGCACATTACTTCCTAGTTTTGTTTTTAAGGATGTTGCGCTATTTCACTATGGGAGAAACAAGAGGAATTGGGTAGTAAGGAAAGGATTGCATAAACAGCTAAGGGGAAAAAAGTGATATGGATGTCATGGTGCCAATAAAGGTCAGATACAACTGAGCTGCAGTCATCTGGTAGGAAAGACCGAATATGGGGAGAAAAGGAACATCCAGAGTGAACATGGCTATTGCAAGAATGGTTTGAAACAGGTTAAACCTGGTATCTGAAAGCTGTGATACAAAGGACTTTCAGCCTTTGGGCCAGACCCAACCCTGTTTTCATCATATGTAGCCCACAGCTGCATAAAGCTCTCCCTCAGCTCCTCTGCAGCATCCCTTCTTTCTTTTCCCTAATCCAGTCTTCACTCCTGTTCTGCCACTCTGTGCAGGAGCTTTTGCATACTTTCTGCCCCAGTCTGCACTGCCCCTGTGCACCTTTGTGCCTTCCACTGAGAAATTAAAAGGCCAGAGGTGGAAAAGAGGAACTGCAGGAACAAGGAAGGAGAACAATTTAAGGAACCCAGAGTTTCAAGGCAAGAGATCCAGGGTGCCAAGGAGATGCCAGGAAAACCAAGAAAGACGTCGTGGTGCAAAGAGTGTGTGGGAATTAAGGCATGAGAGTTTACATCTGAGGAATGTTAGAGCATCTTGGTGTTAGAGCCCAAGGGTATATGATGTCACTTAGTTTATGTACCCACTATAAAACTGCCTAGAAAATCTGGCAGCTATTTACAGCTTCTTTTCTTTTCTTTGTAAATACTGAGATAGGCAGCCTGCAGGAAAGAGGAAATACAATCCCACTAGTAAAGATATTGTGATCAGCATTAGGTGTTTCATGCTTTTCCTGATCAGAGCTGATCCTAAGCCAAAACTGGTCACTGAGTTAAGTATATCTTATAAGACCATTCAGTGGAGGGATAGTGACCAACAGCAGATGCCTGAGGAAGAGCATAAGAACAGGACAAGCATTAAGTAATACCTCTTCAAAATGCTCCACCAGCCTCTGACAATACTTGTCTCAAGGAGCTGCTGAACCAGAGCTGTTCTCTTCTTGCTGTAGTGTCTTTCCCATGTGTCAGTTCTTCCTGCTTTTCAGACCCGCTTCACTTTCAAAAGACAAAGAAGAGAAACAGTCCAGACTGTTTTAATAGATACCAGAGGGTGCATATTCACAAGCTGGGGAACTGGCAAGCTGCAGGAACATCCTTAATGCTGCCACCTGGTGTGAAAAGCCAGGCAAGAATCAATTCTGTCAGGGAACAAGAGCTCTTGTTAAATCTTGAGACTGTTTCTTATATTTTCCATATAGGCTACCAGACCTCAGCTTAGACCATTGGACTCAATGGGATATCATAAAGAGAAGGGAGATTTGCTTTGTGATTGTAATGCACTTGGGTTTAAGAGACAAAGTAGAAGACTTAGTGTTCCCTTAACCTATAGCGAGTAGGTCTGCTGAATTTATGGATTAGAGCATCCAAGTGGCAAGCTAACCACCAAGCCATGTGCTTGCTTGAAGCAGCAGGAATAAGGAAAATCACATTTTATAGGAGAACATGGAAAATGTATTGGTCCTGGGATTGAATTACATTTCCAGGTCCCAAAAGAAAGGTGAAATAATGGATTAAATAAGGAACTCTAATGGCATTGCATAATAGATCACGGAGTTAGACACTTCTGGGAACCAAAGGCTGCGTGGAGACCTCATAGGAGCCTTCCAGTGTCAGAAGGGGGCCTATAGGGATGCTGGAGAGGGACTCTTCATTAGGGACTGTAGTGACAGGACAAGGGGTAATGGGTTAAAACTGAAACAGGGGAAGTTTAGATTGGATATAAGGAGGAAATTCTTTCCTGTTAGGGTGGTGAGGCACTGGAATGGGTTGCCCAGGGAGGCTGTGAATGCTCCATCCCTGGCAGTGTTCAAGACCAGGTTGGACGAAGCCGTGGGTGAGATGGTTTAGTGTGAGGTGTCCCTGCCCATGGCAGGGGGGTTGGAACTGGGTGATCTTAAGGTCCTTTCCAACCCTAACTATTCTATGATTCTATATTAGTTCTCTTGGTCTGTATAAATTCCAGGCTGCAAAATGAAAGCTGTGTACCTGTCGTGGTGAGAGGGTAGAGTTCTGTGAATCACAGCATGAAGTCTGCTGCTGTGCAAACAAAATATATGCATAGGTTTACAGGCTATAGTTTAGTTTTCTAGGGTTTTTATCAGAAGCAGTTTTCTTACATAGTTGTGTAAAGATAATAAATTATTTGTATTGCTTTATTTGCATAGGTGTTGTATTAACCTTTAGGGATGAAAATGTAGTATTTCATTCCTGCATTTCAGTGGACAGATTGTGCTTGTTTCTTGCTCAGGTTTGGGCACTTAGTGACAGGTTTGAGTCTTTCCTGCAGGTCACAGCTGTCTCCTTAGGGTATAAACGGTCCTGGTATGACTGTTAATATGACTGTTGACAGGCTGAGAACATTGGGGCTGTTCAGCCTGGAGAAGAGAAGCTGCGTGGAGACCTCAGAGCAGCTTCCAGTGTCTGAAGGGGGCTACAAGGATGCTGGAGAGGGACTCTTCATCAGGGACTGTAGCGATAGGACAAGGGGTGATGGGTTCAAACTGAAACAGGGGAAGTTCAGGTTAGATCTAAGGCAGAAGTTCTTCCCTGTGGGGGTGCTGAGATGCTGGCATAGGGTGCCCAGAGAAGCTGTGGCCGCCCCATTCCTGGCAGTGTTCAAGGCCAGGTTGGACACAGGGACTTGGAGCAACTTGGTCTGGTGTGAGGTGTCCCTGTCTGTGGCAGGGGGTTGGAGCTGGATGATCTTAAGGTCCTTTCCAACCTAAACCATTCCATGAATCTGTGGACTGAAGGTGCTGTTACCTGGAGATGTTTTCTCCTGCTCTTCTACTCAACACTGCTGCTTGTAGAGCAAGGTCCCATAGGATTTCAAAGAAAATGCTGAACTGTGCATTGGTTTTAAGAATCGGTCTACAGAATGTGTGGCAGTTATGCTGTTGCTACATGATTGATGGTTCAGAAGCACATATGCTACATGTGATACAAGATTTTATTAGATACCACTGGTTTTTGGAAGGAACCAACCAGTTGGTTCCCTGTGTATAAGAAGCCTTGGCTGGGAATGACAGCCTAATTGTCTCAGTTGATCAACCTGCTGAGGTGCAGAGAAGCAAAGTAAGTATCAGTTAGAGAAGCTCTTACATGGAAACTATCAGCATTTGTTTACTGACTCTCAAGCTCATTCTGTCTGTGTCCCAGTCCTGTAATTCCTAGCCGGTGCTACCCCAGTGTTCACCCAGAGCTTGCACCCTTTTGGAGGCAAGGAGTCTATTCCTTACCATCCATGGCAGGTTATTCCATCTACTTCCTTTGCTCTTCTGGATGCATCATGGTGGGGAGGAGGTATCCTGCTTTGTCCTGTAACAGCTTGTTTTGAGGTATTTGTGTTTGAATCACCCAGTATTTCTTCTATGAAAAGAAGATAAATGGTAGTGATTCTACAGCAATAAGATACACCTGGGGCACCATTGTCAGAGTAGGGAACTGGATAACATGTCTGTAAAACACCTCACAGATTAAATCCAGGGCAAATGGCACATCCCTGTGGAAGCTTCTTTAAAGGACAAGTCTTGCTTGTGCCTGCCCTCCATCAAGATTTCCACCTGCCAGGGAATCTCTAAAACCTGGCAGCATCTCAGATTATCTTCAGACTGTAGGAGGGATGTTCTGGATGTATGTGCTCCTAGCTCATGGAAACAGGATCAGAAGAGTGTGCCATTTGTGCACAGTGGGTAGCAGAATGGGGCTGCAGTTTTGCCCAGTTTTGTCACTAGAATTCACAAAATAAAGATTCTAGAATTGGGCATCGTGACTGTCGGAAGGTTTCTGTTTTAGGAAGGCATCAGCATGCAGATGGTATTTGACCACATATCACTCAGAGAATCATGTCTTTCCTCTTTTATCTTGTCCTAGAAACAGCACGTGCAATTCTTCAACCTTTGATGAATCGGAAGAGTGGCAAGTTGCTCAAGATGCTGAGATATGCTTGTTGAAGTCAGGAGAAATCATGTAAGCAGAACAGTTTCATTACTACCAACCTAAAAGAGTAGTATCAGCCATGCAAGAATAAGTTGCAGACTCCTGGGAGAGCTGATCACAGTAGAATTTGGTCTGAGGAGGAGGAGCAGAGGGTATAGCTCAGCTACACAGAGCAGGAGCAATAAGCGGGGCCCTCTCTCTTCAGCCCTGCAAAACTTCAGTGCAAGAGGGAGCAAGAAGGAAAGATCTGGGTCCACATCACATTAGAAAACCTTCTTTCCTGTTCTGATTGAAGGAGGTGCAATGAACAGGAAGGGGGCTTAGAGATAAGGCCATGTATTTCTTGTAGTCTCTGGAAGAAACTGCAAGGGCAAGTCCGGAAGTGCAGTGTGAGTTAGACCTTTGTCCCAGGGAGGGAATTTGTGGCCTTTTAGAGCATGTATCTATTATTTATTGGTGGTCTCATGGAAACTGCATTGCCTAGCATAGCATAATATGTTCAGCATCAAATGTTCAGCTGAACCTCTGTTCAACCTTTGTGAAGAGTGTGCACACAATTCCCTGCTGTATCCTGCTCTGAAATTAACAGTTGCATGCAGTAGTGATACAGCATGTCACTTGCACAGCCAAAAAGGGAATCTAACATACGTAAATGCCTGGCACATGGAGAAATTCCCCTTTTTTCCCTGTCCCCTTAGGCCTAGCTTTGAAATTTTGGCATAGTTACGGGGAAGGTTTTAAACTTCAGTCTGCAGGGAGGTAAATTAGTCCGTGTTTCAATCTGGTTGCTGCTCTTTGCAGAACCAGTAACTAAAATCATAGCTGGGCTGTAGGGCAAACCCAAGAGTATTAAAATCAAAGAACACCTGAGACACCCCAGAACACCAAGACACACTTCAGCCAAGAGGAAGTAGCAAGTTAGGCAAAACTTCATATAAAGTTTCCTCTGTTGCCATCCCTAAGCACTGTGTGGCCATGGCTGCACACTGAGCTCTTCCTTACTCTAGAGCAGCAAATTGTCATGGTGACTGTATAATATCCTCTGGTAAATGTGTTGGGTTTTGATAACAAATCGCAGTACTGTGGTTTGCTGTGAGCTCACTGATTTGGAAACAATTTAGTTGGCCTAAGGAGAGAGGTGTTAGATCAGTTTTACTTAGGGTCATGTAGAGGAGATCCACAGCTCTTAGAAATGACAGGTCTCTCCTGAAGAGAGCAAGCAGCGTTCTCCTGTTTAAGGGCCTCACTGTTTGCATTTTGGAATACATATCAGAATGAGGTAGGCTAATACAATGCTTCAGGACTTGGGATCATCTAAGAACTCCGTTTTTCCTTGTACTTTAAGTCAGCTTTTATGCAGCTTGCTTGGGTAAAACAGCTGTAGCATTAGATGCTTTGGAGGATCTAGGCAGAGCTGCTGTTCACATTCCAACCCTCTGTCCCATCTGTACTCCTGATCCCTATTTCCTGAATAAATAGTATCTGGAAAGGTGAACAAATTAGGTGACTATTTTTTGTTTCAGTTTTTCTTTAAAAAGAACAGTAGAGGGCAGCAGACTTTTTTTGTTGTACTCTATGTTTTGTACTCCTTACGTTGTAATTCTGTAAAGCTTTATTCAAGCACTACATTTTTCTAGTCAAAATGAACTAAATAAGTGAATAATATCCACATTTGCCAGAGTAGTGAAAGTGCTTGATATCAGTCATCTCTTCTGTACCTCTTGCCTTCATCCCAGGCTGAATTTTCCTGCATCTTGTGAGCATGTGCCAAAGTTTCTGTGGAGTCTGCCTCAAATAGATGGAAAATAAAAGACAATGATTACTGTTTCTGTCTGAGTGATTAGACTGGGTGTCATGGTTTAAAACCACTGGGTCTCTTCAAGTAATTGTATTTTTCTCCTTCCCAGGGTCAGATTACCCCTTACAGTGGAAGAGATCTTAAATTTTGGGGAAAGCAACAAAGAGCTGTTCATTAAGTCCAGCACCTACAGTATCATTCCCATCACTGTTACAGAGACAGGGCTAACAATCAGCTGGATCTTTTCATCAGACCCTAAAAGCATATCCTTCAGCGTTGTCTACCAAGAATCAGAGGACACACCGCTGGAGCAGTGCAAAGTAAGGCCTTTGTTTCCTTGTTACAAGAGGTTGTAGTACACTACAGTCAGCCACCAGAGGAATCAGCAAATATAGCTAGAAGGTATCCACAAGAGTGCCAGTTGCTACTGCATTAAGGACTTGATTCTGCAATTAAGCTACAGTGCTGCTGAAGGCAGAGCTACATCTTCGTGTTGCCTGGAAATGTGAAGTTGAAAAGCACTGTAGCTTCTATAGGTCACATCTAAAATTCACCTTGTTATTAATCAAAGATAAAAGTCCAAGTCTCCAAAATTATTCTTTTTCCCCCTCCTCTCTCTGCTCTTAAGCAGAGGCCACAAGGAGACAGATGAAGCAGTGAGGCACAGACTTAAGTGCCTTGATGGTATGCAGAATTGCTTTGCCAGTGCCCCAGGTACCATTTTCTATGTGTGCTGTCTGTATTTCCTGAGGATTATGGATTAAGTGAATAAATGTTATTCAGCTAATTACAAAGTTTTAATGAAGACAGGGCAGCTGTTGGTTTAACCCACTGTGGTAAGGGGGGACCGCACTTGCAGCACTGTGTGCAGTTCTGATGTCCTCAACATAAGAAGGACATGGAGCTGTTGGAGCAAGTCCAGAGGAGGCCATGAGGATGATCAGGGGCTGGAGCACCTCCTGTATGGAGACAGGCTGAGAACACTGGGGCTGTTCAGCCTGGAGAAGAGAAGCTGCGTGGAGACCTCAGAGCAGCTTCCAGTGTCTGAAGGGGGCTACAAGGATGCTGGAGAGGGACTCTTCATCAGGGACTGTAGCGATAGGACAAGGGGTGATGGGTTCAAACTGAAACAGGGGAAGTTCAGGTTAGATCTAAGGCAGAAGTTCTTCCCTGTGAGGGTGCTGAGGCGCTGGCACAGGGTGCCCAGAGAAGCTGTGGCTGCTCTGTCCCTGGCAGTGTTCAAGGCCAGGGTGGAGAGCCTTGGGCAGCATTGTCTGGTGTGAGGTGTCCCTGCCCGTGGCAGGAGGTTGGAACTGGATGATCTTAAGGTCCTTTCCAACCCAAACTATTCTGTGAGTCTATGAATTCTAAGGCTGTGATTTCTCTGGGGCAAGACGACATTTATAGTATGCATTAATTCCCTCCATGGTTTCTTTTTTTTTTTTTTTTCTTAACCTGAAAGCTGAAGGAAAAGTGAATATTGCTTTTTGGTGCATCTGTTTGATACAACTTTGCGGTTTATAGGCTTGTCTTTGATCTGTGTCACTTGCTGTTCTGACAACTGTCTCTGGTAGGGTTTTACAGCAAGATAGATGGTAACACATACTTTTGCTGTCAGCTTAGATAAACAATTCAGATTTGCTAAGAAAGCTTATTTTATAATGCTGGGAGTATAAAAGCAGGTATTACAAGACATACTTAGCTAAATCATGCTCTTGGATATATTTAATGGATCATTGCTGATGTTAGTAAACTTACTTAGATTAACATTAAAAAGATGCGGGTTTGACTGTCTCTAAAGCAGAGATTTATAGCCATGGTTTAATGCTGTAAAGAGGTTATTAAAGGAAAGCAGATGTCTCAATGTGAGGTGTTAGTTTGGGTGAATTTTTAATGATAATCAGTGAAAATAAGTAGTCTTGCAGGCACAGAAGGACTGTGAGAGCTTCAAGATAGCTCAAGTCTGAATATGAAGGCAAATGTCAATTTATAGGGCAAATGGCAAGTTTCATTTTGATTTGTATTGAATTCCAGGTCCTTATTCCTATGACCCGCTGCAACTCTCATAAGGAAACTATCAGAGGACAGGTGAAAGTCAGAAACTCTGGAATCTACACGCTGATATTTGACAACACATTCTCTAGGTAGGTCCTAGCTGGCTGGAAAAGTTAGTTTTACAGACTGTGGAACTGACCATGGTCATGAGGGGTACTCTGTCCATCATGGTCATGGTCTGAGAAGATCTCTTTGTGAGATCACTGCTGTAACTCAAAGCAAGGGCAGGCTGGATGTGAGGAAGAAACTCCTTACAATAAGAGTGGTAAAAACCTGGCACAGGCTGCGCAGAGAGGCGGTGGATGAACCATCCCTGGAGACATCCCAGGCCAGGCTGGATGTGATTCTGGGCAACCTGATCTGGTTGGAGATCTCCCTGCTCATTGCAGGGGGTTGGAACTGGATGAGCTTTGAAGGTCCCTTCCAACCCAAACCATTCTATGATTCTATGATCAGGTGTACCAGTATTCTGCCATTCAGAAGTAAGGATAAGGAATTGGTCCCAGCCTGCCAGAATATCTTCAGCCTGAGTTTTGGTTCTTGTTCTTGTTTTGGTTTTAAACTTCACCTCACCAGAATTCCACCTTTCTGTCTCAACATCTGGGAAGGTAAACAGAAGTAAGCCAGTCACTTGTGACTATTTCCAAGACAGTTTAGTCAGGATTGTCATCTTATATTAACAACAGCCCTGGCAGCTGTTGCACAGGCATTCTTTTGTTAACAACAGTCAGTGTTTTGACTGAGTATGAGCTGAAAGCCTGCAATCCAGGCTTCCTGTCTAATTGTCTTCAGCTAATGTGATTATCTTTCTCTCTTTTTTCCCTTGACAGGTTTATCTCAAAGAGAGTGTTCTATCACTTGGCTGTCGAGCGACCTGTCATCTATGATGGAAGTGATCTTCCATAGCCTTGACTTATACTGTGTTATTTTAAATTAATTTTTTAAGAAATGATCTTATTTATGTACACAGAAGCATTATGATTACCACTGTATTTGAAGACTTTGAAACTATGCAATAGTTATAATGCACTTAGAGAATGTGTATACACTAAAAATGGAAGCCTTTTTAGGAACACTAATGGTTCTGTACTGTGTACAGATTGCTGAAAAGCCATGTTCTTTGATGTAACAGGTCGAGAATCAGTTTCAGTGCAGAGAAAAATAAGTGTGGGGGAGTGTTAATGCAAAGTGAAATTTTGATTCCTTCCAAAAATCTCTGTCAAAAGGAAATTTAAGAAAAAAAGAAGTGTATTTTTGTTGACCTCTTCACTGAGGAGTAAATACAACCACTTATGTTCTGCTCTGCTGCTCCTGCAGTCAGAACAGCAAGTATGCAATGCTTCCATCTTCACAGGCATATAGAGTAATCCAACTGGAAGATTTTATCTTTTCCAGGTTTTATAAACAGCAAACATAGGGGATTCTTACATTTTAGGATAAGATTTGGGAAGTCTTACCTGGCTTTTAAAAATGCTGTGGTACTGAATGCCAGTTACAAAACAACACAACAGGAAGCAGCAACTCCTTTCACTTTTTCTCACCAGCGTCTGTAAGCTGGTGCACTGAAACCAGTGCTTATGGTGAGTACCAGCAGCAGAATCAGGAGTGTCATTTGTAGAATGAAGCACTGCTCACTGTGGTATTAGGAAAGGGAGCATTCCCTTTTCCTGCTTTAGCACCTTAGTCATCAGCATTCACAGGGAAGCACAGTTTCTGAGGGGGTCAGCAGTGTCTCTCTCTCTCTCTGGAACACATGGAACGTAGCAATAATGTCTGAATCAGTCTCAAAACATCCATCCAAACCCAAATGCATATCCAGCCCCATGGGCTCTTCACCCAGTGCTGGTGTATTCTGTCCCTTCCTACCCCTTGCACTTGCCCTAGCCAGCTGCTAAGTTTGTCTCAGATTTGGGGATAAAGCTGGCTCTCAGTCCTGCCCTTTAGGGCAGGCTGGGTTCTCATTTATGCAACATTTCCATGCAAACCATCTGCTGTCTATATAGAATTTCAACTTTTTGTCAAGATATCTAAAATGAGGGTTTTTTCTCTTTAAAAATCCTGTCTTCTAATGGAAAGGCAAAACATTTGACAGGAGAAAGAAGAAAAGCTCTTTCTCCTGATCAGCCCTCCTCATCATTTTAGGTGTGTTTGATTTCTCATGATGTTGTTCTCCCGGGGAAACCTCAAACCTGGAAGGTTTTAGCACAGCATTTAATAGAAGGCCAACACAGCCTGCCAGGAGCCCTGTAGACTCTTGGTGGCTGGTATACAAGGGGTCATGGTGGGAGACAGCAAATAAACCATGAGGGGAAAGAACAGCACAAGCTGAAGCATATGATTTAGGGGAGGGGAAAGGGGCAAATCTTGTAAGTGCAAAAGCAAGGGAAGGGATTTGGAGGGATCAGCTCTACTAGGGAAGGTAGCCAGGAGAGTCCAGCTGGTGTTTTGTGTTGCAGGTCTGATCCATTACCTGTAGGGATCTCCTACACCAAAAGGCTGGTTGTTTAAAAGGTGGGGTTCACAGGGTAAGTGTTGGAGATTCAGTGGTTGGACTTGATGATCCTAAAGGTCTTTTCCAACCAAGTCGATTCTGTGATTCTATTTACATAGCAGCAGCCAAGGTAGAGGGAAATTCTGATTATAGGAAAGGAAAGAATACTGCAGGTGAAGCTGAAGGTTGCTGATCATTCATTCCAGTTGGTAACAATGCATAAATCCAGTGATGTTGGAAAAAACAGTGAAAGGATGGCTCCGTTTCATGGAGCACCTAGATTTAGGTGTCTGCTTCATCCAGCTCATCAATAGCCTTCCCTTCAGATGCCTCTTCCCAGAATTGGTGGCGTGCTCCCAGCCTCCACCAGGCACCAGTGGAAGGTGCAAACTGGTTTACTCCCCTCCTGAGGGCACAGGCTGCAATGCAGTTAAACCCTGACCTGGCTGTGTGCATGGCAGTGAGATGGACAAGAGACTGAAGTGGGCAATAAACAGGCAATAACAGGCACACGGATCGGTTGGTGAGTTATGGCAGATTTCAGTGTTGAAGCTATGTTTTATATTTAATCAGACAAGAAAAGATTATTTATTGCTTAAAAATGTGTACCATATGCTCTGCAGCTTCACTGAGCTGCTCCTCAAGTTTTCCTTTAAGCTTTCAGGTGTGTTTTTTTAAAAGCATTTTGCTGTTGGTTTAGCTAGAATACTAATCTTACTAGGATACCTTTCTTAAAATGCCAAATGTAAGGTAAAGGGACACTGTCAAGTATCTTAAGCCAAAATAGGACATACATCTCTGCTCAGAAGTATTTGAAATGTCTTCATTCAAAGTTCTTTGACAGATTTGCCTCTTGATTTCCTCTCTGCATCCCAGTTCTTAACATTTTTCATCCTCTGGCGAGTATTTTTAATGGTTTTAAGTATATTTTAAGTATTATTAAGTATTTTAAAGGTTATTAGCTCTTCAAGTAGTTGCCTCCATCTAGTAAGGCAGGTGTTTCCCTGCAAGCCTTCCATGTAATCAGTCCTGAGGCTGGCTGAAGCAGTGAGGAGGGGAATAAAAACACTGGATTGGTTTTAGTTAGCATTTGTGTCGTTATGGTACCTTTTCTTCAGGTTTTCCTGCCCCATGAGAGTAGTTTTATGGGGCTTTACCGCTCTCTGAAAGCGGACACTAAGAGAATGAGCCAGAACCTGTACTTCAAGGATGAAAAGTTTGCTTTTAACCAAGGAGAGTATTTAAGAGGGAGAAAAAAGATTAAATACACTGGCTGGTAACGTACCACAAGTGGGCTGGAGTGCAACTGCTCCAAGCAACTATTCAAGAACAGGAATCTCATCCTGTCAGTTGGAAGAAGGAACCTTTTCCACCTCAGGGGATGTGCAGAGCAAACAGTCAAGCCCTTTTAAAACTGATGATGAAATGAGTTGAAGGGGATGTCACATTCATGTGACAAAGAGGTCAGCAGAAGCAATTGAGGTTTTTCCTGGGTGCTGGAGCAATGGTGGGTAGTATTTGTTGTTATGCAGAGGTTTATGTGAAGGAAAGAATGCAGTTGCTTTAAGAAATGACAGTGTTCCTTTACTCAGCGTTACTCCATGTTGCTTTATGACAAACCAGAGGTGTATTGCACCAGAGTGCACCGCGTTACAAGACAGCAAAGCTACAAAAGCCTGTCTTTGCTCCTTACTGAAAATGGAAATTGCACTATAGTTTTAGCTGTGCTCAGTCACTGAGATTGTAACTTGTTCAGAAGCATCTTTTGGTCTTAACTGCCAAAGAATTGCAAACCCTTTTCACATCAAACTTCATGCTTCAGATAGGGGAAAGAGGGATTTACGTGTCCCAGCGTCTGTACAGTTACAGAGATGTAGACGGTTGTGTACTGGGATGTTTCTTGATGCTTTTTTCCTCCTTTTTTAACCTCAGGAATTAAATAAAACTCTCTATCACTGAGAACGTGTGTCCCTTTTCTTGTCTTGTAGGGAAAGCTCTGCCTGGAGGATCCATCAGGTGATTGTATGATTCTGCTTCTGAGCAAGAAAGAATTCTCACAAGAGAAGGAAAATAGGAACCAGTTTGTGATGCTGGTGGAGAAGGGCCACATCTGTACAGCAAAACAGAGCAACAATAGACCCATAAATCAGTGCTGCGTGAGCTGGACCCCAAGATAGAGGAAATATCACTGTGTGCTGCTGGCTAAGAGCCACCGGCAAAGTTCTCCCCTGTGAGGGTGCTGAGGCGCTGGCACAGGGTGCCCAGAGAAGCTGTGGCTGTCTCATCCCTGGCAGTGTTCAAGGCCAGGTTGGACGAGGCTTGGAGCAACCTGGTTTCGTGTGAGGTGCCACTGCCCATGTCAGGGGTTTGGAACTGGATGACCATAAGGTCCTTTCCAACCCAAACCAGTCTATGAGTCTATGATTCTATGGGGATGAGGAGTTAAAGTGAAGGCTCTCAGGGTGATGATGCAATGCTTAAGGCATAGAAAAGCCAAGCTTTTTTATCTTCTCCTTCAGAAAATGGACAGCAGAGGAGGCTGCAGCCCAAAACTAGGAACATCTGGGTGAGAATGTCCTTAAAGAGAGGGGAAGGGAGCTGTGGAAGAGCCCAGACTTCTCCAGTGTTCCATCAGCTGCTTAGGTGGCCATCCTGCTGGAGCTGTGGGTAAGGCACAGTGTCCCATGGGACATGTGAGAGGCCACAATACCCCTCACCCTTGGGGAAACCTCCCCTTCAGGGAGAGAGCATCAGCTGAAGGCTGGGGACACCCTTGGGAGGCAAAGGTGGATTTTGCTGGGATAAATCCAGCTAAAACCTAAGGGCAGGGGGATTTAGCAGCCCCAAGACCACAGGCAGCCCTGGTAGGACAGACCCCAGGAGAGAAAACCTGTCCTGGGGGTGCTGGAGCCCTGACTCAGAGTGGGATGTGCATGACCCTGTCACAACCTGACACCCCGAGTGCTGAAAGTTCAGGGCCGTGTCACCACCCTCAGCAGTTTCACTCACAGACCAAGCACGGTGGTTTCCCACCGTGGTTTGTAGAGCAAAGATGCTTTTACCTGCTCTGAGAAGGCCCCAGAATGCAGGCTCCTGGGGCTGGGGAGAGGCTGTGCAGGGATGATGAGCCTCGAGACTGCAGAGCAGGACCACAGGTCAGCAGCAATTTGGTGCCTGTTCTTTTGCATGACTCAAGGGCTCTTCTGGGGCTGGGAGGACCCTCTGTGTAGGAGCATCCTCATGCTCACCCCTGGAAGGGGTGGTGGGGCTCAGCTGCCACAGGGAAGCATTTTCCTTCCTCCCCTGGCCTTGGAAACCTGCCCTCCTTCCTGAAACTGCACCTACCCCTCGCCTCGGGAGCCAAAACCTGCTCTGGGGTGCTTGGCTGAGGTCTCGCATCCCAAGGGTGAAGTAAACCCTGTTAGCAAAGGTTTCCTTTTGCCTGGTCTGGGAAGGGCAAGTCCTGTCACTGGAAACAGGATTCCAGCCTGGGAAGGGCATGGGGGAAGCAACAACCAGTTCATCCTCTCAGCATACCTGGCAGTGCCTTTATTTGACAGAATTTCAGCTTCCGTTTGCATTTGAGCTTAATGCAAATTGCAACCTCCTCCTCCCCCCCACATCCTTCTTACAGATGTAGTAAAAACTCACATCCATCTTCACCATTGCTTTTTCCCTAAGGAAAAGGTACAAAAGCTCACAAAATCTTAACACATACGAAACTAGAACCCCATCTGTCAGCTGGAAAAGCAGCACCAAACGGTGCAGAAACTTGTGTTCATCAACCTGCTTTAGTGATCAATGCACAATGAAAACACCTTCTACCTGCAAGAAATAATAATGACCAAGAAATAGTGACCAATAATGCAAGAAACAATGACCAGGAAGCAAAACAATTTCAATGTGGCTGCTTAAAACAAAGCCTCTGGGCACTGTAACTTGCAGTTGAAGACTGGGAGATGCAGGACAGGTAGGGGATGGCCATGGGCACCGACCCTGGCACACCAAAAGCCCCATAGAAGTTGTGGGGTGCATTAGAGCACACTGCTTTGGGGAGCCCCTGCCTTCACCAACCTGGAGTTTCAATCTAGATTTCATTAATACTTAATCTCTGTCTTACTGGCCCCAGGCTAAATGTGTTTTTCTCACCATTAGCAAAGATACTAGTGAATAGCCTGCACTTTGTTGACCCACAGGCTTGGGTTTGCTTTCTGGTTTACTATGGCTATCCCCCACATGGCAAATATAACTTAGTGTCCCTGATGATCTTGAATTTTTATTGTGAGGTGTGATTTGTTTCCAGTATCAAAATAAGGAACTGTAGCAAATAAATTGTACCCAATTTCACCTGACATCACACAGCTAAAGTATAGAACTACTTCTGCATCAGCCACTTGATAAACACAAACTATTGCCCTTTCTTTGCAAGAAGAATCACCTGCACAGGCACAGCCACAGAGAGCAGCACTTTCTAGTGCAGTAAACCGAGGAGCTAAAGGCTGCCCTCCATTAGAGGGGAGAGGAGCTGGTGTAGGAGCAGGCAGGCTCCCCATAGGAAACTGGGTAGACAGCAAATGAAGGCTGATTCCCCCTCCTGCTGCTTCCTCTGCCTCCGTTGCTGCTGTAGCTGGTTTACCACCTCCCTGCAAGGCTTGTTCTGTCAGGCTGTGGTCTGAGCTGCAGATGGGACAACTGCCTCAGAGACAGCTTTTGTTCTCTATCAGTTCTGCTTACGACTATGGCTCCATTTAGCTGCCCTGTGCTGAAGGTTTCCCTTCCTTTCAAGCCAGCGAGCCCCAGCTGGATCCCATGCAGCAAGGATGGGGCATGCAAGCAGCTCCCAGCCCTCCCCACTCCTCTAGGAGAGTCTTTGGGATATAGAGTTTCCAAGGAGTCTGGTGCTCCTCTGGAGCAGGGCAGAGACAAACACTAACTTACAAGAAGACTTGGCACGGAGGGGCCATAATGGAGGAGGTCAGTGGTTGGACTTGATGATCTTAAAGGTGTTTTCCAGCCTGGCTGATTCTATGACTCTATGATTAAGCGTGCTCTTGAGAGTGAAGGAGCTCCTCACCCGCCGCTTCCCCAGCACGGCAAAGGACCAGTGTGAGCTGTGCTCATGGCTGTTGCAGGCAGAGGAGCACTGGTCTTGGCCCCTGCCCCAGCAGAAGCCACCACTCAGCATTGCCCTGCCCAGGGCTGTCCTGAACCGCTCACCAGCAAAGGTGTAGAGAAAGGGGTTGAGGCAGCTGTGGAGGAAGGCGATGCTCTGGGTGACCTGCAGCGTGATGTCCAGCCGCCCGGCAGCATCACAGCTCTCTGTCGCCCTGGCACAGGTGCTGATGGCTTTGACCAGCAAAACAATGTTGTACGGGAACTGGGAGAGGAGGAAAGCGGTGATGATCATGGTGATGATCTTCAGTGACTTCTGCTTGTGGGATCTTTTGGCTTGCAGGAGGGTGTTGATGATAAGGGTGTAACAAATAATCATGACAAGGAGCGGGAGGAAGAATCCAAATGTGACTTTCAAGGCTAGGACAGTAACTCTGAAATTCATGCTGATGGTTGGTGGATATGTGATTTTGCAAACTGTTGTGTCACCCACCTGCATGCTTTGGCTGTACATGATTTCTGGGATGCACAGGCTCACGGATGTCAGCCAGACAGCCCAGCGCATCACTTTGCTGCGCAGGAGCTGCCTTCGCTTAGAGGCGTTAGCTTTCGTCACCTGGACAATAGTGATGTACCTGCCCAAGCTGATGCAGGTTAGAAATAAGCTGCAGCTGCAGAAGTTGATCTTATACATACTGTTGACAACTTTGCACATGAGGTTCTTGAAGATCCAGCCATCGGAGGCAGCATTGGCCCAGAAGGGGAGGGTGAAGAGGAGGAGGAGGTCTGCACTGGCCAAGTGAAGCAGGTACTGATCCATCAAGCTCCTCCTGAAGCAGTGTTTGCAATACACGAGCAGGACCAAGGCATTTCCCACAGTGCCCACAGAGAAGATGAGCCAGAAGAACACAGGCAGGAAGGCTCGAGCAAACTGCCTGACCTGCCTCATGTCACACATAAAGTCCCTGTTGTTCACTGGGATTCCATACAGGGACAGCTCTGTGCTGTCGTTCCTATAGTATTCCAGGTTGGTCTTGCCAGGGTGGGTGACCTGCAGTGAGACATGAGGCAAATTTGTATTGAGAGGTATCTCAGTAAAGCACAAATTTGCCTCTCTCCACCAAGTGCAGTTGAAGATCCCCAATATGTTCCATTTCAGATGGGAAAGAGCAAAGGCTGCCGGTGAAACACAGCACGTTTCAGACTGCTTGAAGTGTGTGGCATGGCAGAGATGTATAAAAATGACCCGTTGAGTAACAAAGTCTTTATGAAGGAGCAGTTCACCACCTCCTGCCCACTTCAGCTATTAAAATGGCAGGTGGGGAGATCTCTGTCAGACTATTCAAATCACTGTTGGCTCAGCAGCTTCAAATACAGAACAAAAGGCAAAATCCCCCCCTTTGAAAGAGGTAAGAGGCTTTTTGTGGGACACCATCAGTGGCTCAAGAGAGGCAGAAAACTGATGGGGGCAAAGAGAGGGGAAAGTAAAAAGGAGATAACACAGCATTGTAGCTGTATACTCACTACACTTGCAGCAGCCATCTTCACCCAGAGCTTCACTCAGTCTTGAAGGAGGCTCCGTGACCTGGAGAGGAAAGACGCAGGGAAAACAACTGATCTGAAACAGCTCTGAAGTACAGCTGTGACTTTGTGCTGTCTTCTTTTAATGTAAAACCTCAACCTTTTGAAATGCTTCTGGCTGGGAGACAAACCAACGCCACAGAAACTGACGGCTGGGTTCTAATTATTTAGCTGTTTTCATCATCACAGCCAGCAGTCACATCACTTTGAGGTTTATGTGGGCTGAGGTGGGTGTGTGCTCCCTCCCCGGACCCCAGCCCAATAAGACCTGTTACAGGCTGTTTTCTCTGCATGGTTTAGGTGGCTCAAACACAATGTTCTCTTTTCAATAGCAAAGGGAAGACCTCTCACAACCATCATTTTTCTGCTCATTTTTCAGGCACAGCTACAGATTGGGCAGAGAAGAGATTCAGAGCAGCCTGAGGACAAAGACTTGGGGGTGTTGGTTGATGAGAAACTGAACATGAGCAGCTTCAGTGTGCACAGCAGGTCAAGGGAGGTGATCCTGCCCCTCTGCTCTGCTCTCCTGAGACCCCACTTGCAGCACTGTGTGCAGCTCTGGTGTCCCCAACATAAGAAGGACATGGAGCTGTTGGAGCAAGTCCAGAGGAGGCCACGAGGATGCTCAGGGGCTGGAGCACCTCCTGTGTGGAGACAGGCAGAGAACATCAGGGCTGTTCAGCCTGGAGAAGCTGCGTGGAGACCTCAGAGCAGCTTCCAGTGTCTGAAGGGGGCTACAAGGATGCTGGAGAGGGACTCTTCATCAGGGACTGTAGCGATAGGATAAGGGATGATGGATTCAAACTAAAACAGGGGAAGTTCAGGTTAGATCTAAAGCAGAAGTTCTTCACTGTGAAGGTGCTGAGGCACTGGCACAGGGTGCCCAGAGAAGCTGTGGCTGCCCCATCCCTGGCAGTGTTCAAGGCCAGGTTGGATGGAGCTTGGAGCAGCCTGGTCTGGTGTGAGGTGTCCCTGCCCGTGGCAGGGGAGTGGAACTGGATGAGCTTTAAGATCTTTTCCAACCGAGACCAGCCTGGGATTCTATGATCATACCACTCACACTCCAAGAAAGTTTCCAAATCACAGTTCAGGCTCCGTTCCAGTTATGGAGAAAACAATGATGTGGGCTTGGTTTTGGATGAGCTCAGCTGTGACTGGGCACCACGCTCCAGCATCAGCAGCATGGCATCCCCTTCCAAGGGGAAGAAGCTCTGGTGCTAAACTGCAAAATCGCCGCTAAGGTGTCTCTGTACCCTCAATAACCAGTTGTCATGCTGAAACTCCTCCTGCAGCGGGTGTAGGCTTGTATGTGCCAGTACCTCTGTACAGTGCATGGCACATGGCTGCCTGCCAGTGGATCCATGGAAATACCCCTAATTCCAGCTAGTTTGGCCCTCAGTGTAATGCAGTCATTCCTCGTTGGGAGAGCTGCATTAACTGCAGTATGGTAAAGGCATGCCCATGGGTAAAGCCTCTTGTGCAAAGGATCTTCATGTCTTTTGGCCTCTCCTTCATGAATCTGAGCCTTCACATTCTGTATTTCAGTGACTTTAATTAGGCTTAGCTTAATTATCCCTAGAAGCAAAGTAATAAATGTAACTTAAGCTACCCACGGCACACAGACACTTCCACTGTCTTAAGAGTCTCCAGAGCAGAACATGGGCAGCTGCTCATCCTGTTTGTGCTTTTTCTGCCACGTCCCACTTATTCAGTGACCGCAGTTGACGCCACCATCATTTTTACCCCATTGGTGGGAACAAAAGGAGGAGAACAGGGTGAACCTTACAAATCCTCTTGCCAAATTGGTTCCCTATTTGCATCCTTGCTCAGGGCTGTCCCCAGGTAATTCATTTCAAACCAAAGCAGAGACAATGGGCTCAGTTCTTGCAATACCAGCCTGGATCGTGAAACAACCTGTCACTTCCCTCCAGCTCATGTCATTACAAAACTAAGCATCTCTCTTTGCTCACCAAGAGAACTTGCAAGTGTAACACTTCTTTTTGGTTTGCTTTAAGTGGGAAAATGACAACTACCAGCATCTCTTCTGTGTCTTCATTTACCTTCCACATACTCACTTTTGAGCCCAATTTGGGGTTGACTTTTAAGCTCCTCATTCAGTGTGTGTGCTAATGGCAGGGGCATACGCAGCTCCATGTGCTGAGCTTAAAAACCATCAGATTCTGCAGAAATGGAACAGAACTGGGGGTTACACCCTCTGCTGAGGCTGACCAAGAGGTTTCCTTTCCTCACAGTGAAAACTCCTCTGTGATTGCAGTAGATCTATCTCTTAACATACTTGTTTTTCTCTACCAGGGTAAACGGAGGACATTCACCCTTCTCTGTCCAAACAGGCTCAGCAGCCCCTCAGCTGCAATGTGTGTGGCTGTGATCCAATGCCATAGGATCCCAGACTGGTTTGGGTTGGAAAGGACCTCAAGATCACCCAGTTCCAACCCCCTGCCACGGGCAGGGACACCTCGCACTAAACCCACATCACCTAAGACTCCATGTACCTCTACGAGGAGCATGTTTGTGCTCGGTGAGGTCGGTGCCTCTCACACACAAGCAAATCCCATTATCTGGGAACTTTCTATAGCTCAGAACTCGAGACGAGCCTGCCCATGGCAGGTCCGCTCAGCTGCTCCTCGTTTCCCCAAGGCGAGGTAAAAGCAAAGCACCTGGGTTACTCCTGACAAGCAGGAACTGCTCCCTCTCACCTTCAAGCAGGGCCAAGATGCCCCTGCAGAACATCATTCCCACCCGAGACACCTGCAAACGCTTTGCAAATCAAAAGCGTGGTCCTACAGAGCTATAAATCACACAATTTCAGCCTTGAAAGCTCCTGGATCTGGGCTTTGCTCCATGGCTGACAACCGGGGCAGGGCCATCTGGGAGCGGAGCGGGGCGGAGCGGGCCTCGTCGGGGCGGAGCGGAGCGGGGCCTGGCGGAGCAGTCGTTCCCCTCCGCCGACACCGCCTCGTCCCGGGGCGCTTGGCTGAGGAGCGGCCGGTTCCAGTCTGCCCACCGCCGGCCGCCATGCTGCGGCTGCTGCTCCCCTTGGCCGGGCTGGCGGCCATCCTCCGCGCCGCGGTGAGTCCCTTGCCGCTTCCTCCGGGGGTTCGGGGCGGCCCTGGGCTCCGCGGGGGTTGCGGGGCGGGCATGTCTGCCCGCGGGTGGGAGTGATGAATTCGGTCCGTTTCGCGTTAACCAGCTCCGGTGGTTGCGGGTGGTGATAACCCGGGCCTTGTCCCGTGAGGCCTGGGCCGCGCCGGGACCTCGCTGCCGGCGCTGAGGAGGGGCGGGCGGTGCGGCCTTTGCACCGCGGCGGGCGGGCGGGGGGGGGATACCGGAGTTGGGGAGCGCATCGCAGGGGAAGCTTGCTCTGGTGTGGTGTGTGCAGGGAGAGGAGCCTGGCCGGAGCTGCCCAGGGTCCGCAGCCGCTCTGCTGCTGCGGTGTGTGCAGTAGGTGCCCGGGCACGTCCTGTGTCGCTGTATCGGCTATGGGAGCCTTGTGGCTGGAGCTTGAAGCCCGGCGTTGATGTTCCCGTAGCAGGCGCTGCAGCTGGGTAAGGCACGGGTTGCCCAGAGAGGCGGTGGATGCCCCATCCCTGGGGACATCCCGGGCCAGGCTGGATGTGGTTCTGGGCACCCTGATCTGGTTGAAGATGTCCCTGCTCATTGCAGGGGGTTGGACTGGATGAGCTTTGAAGGTCCCTTCCAACCCAAACCGTTCCAAGGATTTGCTGCAGTGGGAGGTTGTAGAAGCAGGCAGGGTTTAACAGGTCCCAAATGAGGATTAGCCAAATTAAAATACATTGGGTTAATCAACAAAACAATCCAAAAAGGCCCAGGCAAGGATTTGCCTTCCAACATCCCTGATGCAGGAGCTCTTGTCAGCTGGAGCGTGAGGAGAGCAGCCACAGACAGTGGCCGGGGTCAGGCTGTTCCCTTAAACAGCATTTCTTATTGCTGTTGTCCAGACAGAATGTGGCCTGGTGTGTCGAGGAGCTGTGGGCTCAAACCAGTAAGGCATTTCTTATGCTCTGATCTTCCTGGCTCCGCTCATTTGCTGCAGAGGCATGTGTGTAAAATAGAGTAGTTTTGTACCAGCTGCGAGGGCTGATGGTTCACTATCGACCCACGGCTCCCTGAGCAAGCACTGAGGGAAGGGTGCTCGTTAAAACTTGGTCTAGTTCTCAAAATACAGCAGGGTCCTGTCATCACAGAGGTGCTGATGCGCTTTGAAATGAGCGTGGGGAAGTATGTGCTGCAGGTAAGCAACCAGGCAAACTGGATTTGTAGACTAAGGGGCTCAAGCTTGCTGCAGGGCACCACAAGGCTGCTTTTGTGCCCTAGTTCTGAGGTATTTCTGGCTGTTAAGATTGCTTTCTCTTTCTCTAGTCAAGTGTGGGCTGAGAGAGAGGAAGGGTTTTGAAAGTGTGTGTATGCTGCTGCATGGCTTTAAATAAGGCACTTTGTCATCTCAGCCTTCTCTCTACTGTGTATTATGAAAGACCAGTAGGTTTATTTTAACCAGAAATGTGCAAACTTTAGCAGAAGCCCTATGAACTCTGTGCAAAATACAGGGCAAACAGGGAATTACGGTGGGATTCAAACCTAACTGGTGCTTGCTTGCTTACTTTCAGTCTGAATCAGTGATGTGTTACACTTAGTGCTCCCTTTACTTCTGCAGGAGCAGTGTGTGATGTTTTAGTCCCTTTTCATCATAGTTGCATCTGTTAGACCAGGATATGTGTGAGTAGCTGTTGAGCCTTAGGAGTTGTACATGTAGTGGAAGTGAGCAGGAGGTGAGTAGCCAAGCGCAGTGTGGTTTCGCTGGCCCTACTGATTCTGAGGGCTTTGGGGAGGTGTTATTTACAGCTGGAGGCAAAGATACCTGTGGATGATGCATCTCCTAGATTTTCTGGTCCCACAATTGCATCTGATGCTGTTCCAGTGGGGATTTCACTGCTGCTGCAGCAGGTGTTAGTAGAATGCCTTGCATTCAGTGAGGATGATGTGGGGTGAGACCTGCTTTTGAGATGGAGCTGGCTGCTTGGGCAAAGCAGAAAATTGTGTGTGTGAAGTTAACAGCAGAACATCTTAGTCCCAGAACATGTGTGAGGCTTACAAACAGTGTCATGATTGTTCCCAGACCTGTTGCATCACTGTTGTGATCTGCTGCCATCTACTATAAGGAAGTCTTAATGAGGAAAGAGTGTATTAAAAAGTAAAAGGGGGGTGGAAGGAGTAATTGAGGGAGGCAAGCAGAGAGCTTGAAAGGGGACTGCCAGAATCCAGTGTTTTCAGTTGCCTGATTTATTCCACACCAGGAAGTCTCCTCTCTGTCTCTATGATAGTGATTCTGCATGACCCAGTCTCTTGTAGCATGTACAGAGTAACAGTCCTTCATTGCAGGCTGGGAAAAGGGAATGTCTGTGCTGTTTTAAATGGGCTGATGCTGGTTCCTGGTTGCAGGCTTCGTTGACCCAAGGCATCCCTTCATAACCACATTATTGCCTACTGGAGACTCCTGCAGAACAAAAGGGACCGGTTGGGAAGCCAAGATGATGTCCTTCAAGCAAGCATCCCTTGAAGCAAAGGCTGCAGTGGCTGCAGGAGTGGTTTTCCTCTCCATGATGCTGTCGCGGAGTTACCTGTCAGAAAAGCTCGACCTCAGGATGCGGCGCTGGCTCCTGAGGCTGCAGATGGCACTGTTTGCTAATGCACTTATGTTGATAGGATCTCTTCACGTGTGGAGAAGTGTAGTTACCACGTTCTCCAGGGCTTCGTTTGCCAGCTCGTTCTGTTTCATGCCCTGGAAAATAGCTGTGTTCATGTTTCTGGCTCTGGCACACTCAAGCTTCTTCACGATGCTGTTTCTTGTTGCAGAAGAGCCCTATTTCTTTTCTTTAGCTGCCTACACTTGCCTGGGGGCCTATATCATTCTGATGTTCTTCCTTTTCACTCTAGGCTCTGTAGAGCAGGCTTACAAGCTGTTGGCTGGGAAAGGGGCTAAGGCAGGCACTGGCCACAAGAGCAGACCAGCGATGAAACCAGTCTTGGCAGTGCTGCTGACTGTTGTGCTGACTGTTGTGGGGCTTTTAAATGCCTCCCAGCCTCCTGCTGTGAATTCGGTGGAAGTTCCAGTTCACAAGCTGTCCTCAGCCATGAATAACCTGAAAGTGGTGTTGCTTTCAGATATCCATCTGGGGCCTACAGTTGGGAAGACCAAGCTTGCCATGATTGTGAGGATGGTTAAGGCTTTAAAACCAGATATCACTGTGATTGTTGGGGACCTGACTGACTCTGAGGCAGAGATCCTCCGACCTGCTGTTGAACCTCTTGGAGAACTTGCCTCCCCTCTGGGGACTTACTTTGTCACAGGAAACCATGAGTACTACACCTCAGATGTTAGCAACTGGTTTGAGCTGTTAAAATCATTCAACATTCGGCCGCTGCATAATGAGAATGTGAAGATTGTTTCCCCACAGAGCACCGAGGACTGGTTCTGTCTGGCTGGTGTTGATGATATTGAAGCAGATGCCTTGCACTACTCGGGACATGGCATGGATTTAAAGCAAGCCCTGGAAGGCTGTAGCAGTGAGCATGCGATAGTGCTGTTAGCTCATCAGCCTGTTGCTGCCAAGTGGGCCCTTCGGGAGAGACCAGACATCAACTTAATTCTCTCTGGCCATACTCATGGAGGGCAGATTTTCCCACTAAATGCTGGAGCTTATTTGCTGAATCCGTTCTTTGTTGGCTTGTATAAAGTTGGGCAGAACACCTTTGTGTATGTCAGCCCGGGGACGATGTACTTTGGAATACCCATGAGGCTGGGCAGCAGAGCTGAAATAACAGAGATAATTCTCCGTTCTCCTTGAGGAGTTTTCCATTTGACAGACTTGGACCATGCTTTTTGGTCAGTATCTTGGCTCTTTCGCTCTGGAAGCCCACCCCGTTTCAGGGAAGCTGCAGAAGATACGTTGGGGTGGACTTCAGCAGATTCTGTTCAGTGTGAGCAGAAAACACCAAATGTATCTTGGGCCTACAAAACAAATGGGGGCATTTTAAAATGCTGAGGAAATTAATTCTTTGTGTTTATTATTACTATTATTGAGGTTCTGCATTTAAAGATAGCACTGATGTGACAGAGACAATGTGTCCTGTGCATGTTCAGCAATATCTGTGTCGTGCAGCTGCTTCGTGTTCCACTGTTGGTTATCCATCAGGAGCTGCCTTCTCCAGCCTGAGGCAGGTGAAGTCCTCATCTCTTGCAGCGAAATCATTTGTGCATGTTTTGCAGAAGGAATTGAAGAGTATCCACAAAGTCTGTAAACTCAAGAAGCCTTTTGCTAGGGTATTTTCTTAGCTGTCTGCAGCACGCACTAGGGCTTCCAGTCTGTGTTATCAGTACTGTAAGTTGCCATGCATCAGTCCTTGAAATCCAATTTTTGGGGAGACTGATACCAAAGGGTGAAGCAGCTGTGTTTCTGCAGGCATTTCCCCCAGAATAACTGGGCATCGGATCATTACTTGCTGAAAATAGCTCTCATAAAAGCAAATAAGAGAGAAAACTTGGAATCACCAAACTTCTCTTGCTGTCTGTGCATACAGGACCTCCTATGTAAAGCAGAAATCCAAAGCTGAAATAGTCTCTTTTCATTCTGCACGTTTTTTGTTGATGCTCAATTGATCTTCTGTGATTTTTTTCTCTTAAGAGTAAGAAGATGCTATTTGAAAACAATGCAAACGGGTTAATGCTTGAATTTTGCTCGAGGTTTTAATATTTCAAGTAAATGGTGCCCTATTTGAGAATACTGAACTCTGCAGCAGTTGACTTCTCCTTAGCAGTGTTTATCTGTCAATGTCCTGGTTGTCTGATAGGCACATAGCAGAACAACTGCTACAGAAAAATGAGGGATGGAGATTTTCTGTCTGTGTTTCCTAGAAGGGCTTAACACAAATCCATATAATTCTAGGCATATAATTCCATGCAATTCTTGCTTTTTTATCTCTCTTTTCATATAAGAAAGCCAGGATGTAAATTCATGTGTGTGTGTCATCCAGGATGATGAAGCAGTTGACTTCTGCACATCTTCCTCTCTTCTGCCCTTCAACCCTGGTGTTGCTGTATGAAAACCATGAACAGTGCAAGTCTGGGAATCCTGCCTCTGAAGTCTGTAGCTGCAGGATGTCCCTTGCTTTGCCCTTCTGCCCAGCAGTACCTGGGTTCCTCTCAGGAAGACCCATGCAGCATGTGGCGAAAGAGATCGGTTCTTACACAGGAGACTGAGGATGGCATGACCAGGTGGTGTTCAATCTTTTCCTGCTTTCCTTGTGATCCTGAACCAGACACACTGCTGGTTTGTTCTTCTGCTCCTGTTGTCCTTTTGCAGGAGGAATGTGGGTGTATTTGAGCAGTGCCACAGTGAAGTTGAGCTTTTCTGTCTGCGACATTTCAGTTTCACTTCGTCCACTGCCTTCAGACACCCCTGCCCTAGCAGAGTTTCTAGCTGCTAAGCTGGTTTTGTATCCTCTGCCTCTCTTCAAAAGCTTTCATTTTTACTACAGGAATGTTGAGAAATAGGGCAAATGTGTCATGTGCTGGAAGGTTGGTAGAAGACTTGGAGGAGTCATGGAAAACTGAGCACGTTATCAGCCAGGCTCCCTGCTTTCTGGACTAGATAATTATTGCTCCCCAGCACTTAAAACTTTATGAACTTCTTTATGCTTGTGCAATAGTATCTGCTTAATTATCCTGAAGTTTCCACATGTATTTAATACTACCCATGTGGGATCCAGCTGAGGTTCTTTCCCATCAGTAGTGTAATGTCAAACAGTCTTTATGTAGAGAGAATCTTGATAGCCTGTAATCCTCTCTTATCACCATGCCTTCAGTTAAAAGCAGTATTCTGGGCTTAGTAGTGCAGAGGATTCACTCTAGGCCAGTGGTCCAGGAGGATAGGTTTTCACTTGTTAGGCTGAGGGTTAAGCTTAACTAATTCCATATTTATTAGATGGAATACATTTTTAAGCAAGTTTTCTCATCAGGATGCTTTTGTGGGACTGGTTTTAGGTAGTATTAGTTTCCCAGTGAGTTGCTAGTATTGTTTTTCTCTTTTTCCTCCCTATCCTTGTTACTTCTCTCTTCACTCTGTCCCACTGTGTGCAAAAACCTAGCTGAAGTGGGCCTTCCATCACAGGGGTGCATAGGTGGCTTCTTTGTTACTTTGTCCATGCCTCTCTTAGAAGATCTCCATGTATCCTTTCAGGACCAATGCACATCCTTTTAGGAGTGGTCACATTATCATTTCACGAATCTATTGAGTACTCCCAGTGGAATTTAGTAGTTCTATGTTATTTTTAAGTCTCTCCCTCTGAAGCCTTGATGGTTATCACTTCCAATGGTTTCTTTCTGTGCCAAAACACTTCAAAGCCTTTTCCTGATATGCCTTTTTCTTTTTTAAGCATGGGTGGAAAGGATTCTAGATCAACTTTGGTTTTGATAGCAAGAGGAATTAACCTCTTGTGAAATCTGACAGCAATCCCTAATTATCCTTCAAGGCTTTCTCCATACTTTTCCCCATTTGACTTTTCACCGTGCAGACCTATGTTCAGTATTCCAGATGGGAAGAAAATTGCTGTGCTGTTTTTTTTGTTTGTAATGATGTTTTTGTTGGTGTGTGTGGAATATATTTGATTTGGAGAACTTAAATGAATATATATTTCTTCCTGAAAAGGCCAGTTGAAGGGTTGGGAGGAAGTTAATCACTGTAAGAATAATACCAGAATAGAACAGTATCATCACTCTGTGGAAGTTATATTTATTACATTAAATAATCAGTATAGAGTGGATTTGAAAATATGTAAATTGTGGTATAACAAATGCTTTAAATGTTGGGATTTAATAAAACTTTATTTGCTTATTAAGAAAGATGCCTCTGAGGACCTTTTCTTTTGTACCAGTATTTACTGTAGCAGTTCATGGTGAATCGTTCTAACACACTAGTTCTGTTTGCCAACAGAACGGTACTGATGATAGATGTGAGTAGTTTGGGGGAGTCTTGCACCAGCCCTGTGAGGCGTGGTGGGAAGTGGGAAAGGTAAGGCCACTTAAAATTGCCTGATGCCTCTCCTAGGGGGAAGAAGTGCAGTTTGAAGAGATGAGGATGTGATGTAGAGAAATGGAACGCTGCAAGGGCAGAGAAAAGATGATGAGAGGACTTTTGGGGAAGGAGCAGATGAAAATAAGTGGTTTGTGTTTATCAATTTTGATACTTGAGCTTTAGGATAAAGTAAGGGGTGTTGTATGGTTGAATGGTCTCCATAAGAGATTCTAGATGTACTCCTGGGTGGAAGGACTCATTGAAGATTTGTATCCACTGTTGTTTGCTTTCCAAGTAAGGCAAAAAACCCTGTTTTGTAAATTTGGAGTTAAATAGTTTTGCATGCTGAAGCTATTAATTTTTTCCCTATGGTGAGGGACATGCCCATCCTAAAATGTTCAAAGAATATTAAGGTTGCACAAGTAAGTTCTTGTTTGATTTAAGAAAGAACAAATCCTGTAGTTTCTTTCCATGCGGGTGTGTTCTGAGCACGTAAGATATGACATTATACCGTTGCCTCCAAGGGTCTGGATTTTCATGGGTGTTATACACCCATGGGTGTTAATGTGATGTGGCACGAATTACCTGGCATCCTAAAGTGCACACCGAGTTTGTGTCTGTTGCATGTGCTTACCGGACTAGCAGACCTGCTACCCCATCTCCTAGGGAGAAGGAGTGGGAATGAATTCCATGCTTATTGATAATGGTGAGTACACAGCATTAACAGAGCGAGCCATAGATTCATGATGAGAACAGGTTCGGTTTTAAGCCCTGATCTGCAAGCAATGGCTGGAGTCATGCACTGACAATAAAAGAATGTTGAGTAAGTGCACATGAAGGGATGTTTGTTGCAATGGGCAATAAATGAGATGAGTCAGAGCAAGTGTTCTGGAAGCTTCCTCCTTCTCCTCACCCCTGTAATACTCCTGTAGCAGGTAGTGTATGTGTAAGAAAGGGGCTGTACAGTTATGGTCACAGCTTTAAAAGTGTGGCTTCTAAATGGCAACTGGCTCAGTGACGATAAGCATAATTAATACCTTCTCATAGTTTTATGACAAGTCTTATTTCTCTGCCAGAGGTGTGTGTCCCCTGAGGATGTTGATTCAGTGGTCATAATCTCCCAACAGTTACCTGCCATGAATGGAACAAAGTGTCTTTTGCATAGGCCTCTGTAGTTAGTCTGAATGAGGGGGCTAAAATCCTCTTTCAGAGGGAAACAGCAGCAACTTATTTTTGACTCTCCTCCTTTATTTCCAAGGATAATGGTTTCTCAATGTGCTTTTTCCCTAATGCTGCTTTATGTCTTTTAATAGCGTTGCAGAATTGTGTTGCTCCACCTGAGCTGTGCGTTTCATTTAGTCCTGATCGTTTTGAAGCTCTCGGTTCATTCACTGATGCTGCAATTTGTCTCAGTGCCCTAGAATAAAAACCATGCTTGGTGTTCCTAAGGGTGAATGATTTCCTTTGGGGATATGCACAGTACAATCCCATCTGAGTATGGCACGCTCAGGAATCAAGAAGCAGGTTATAAATTAAAGGTCAGCACAACACTCTCATGTATTTGAATTGAAAGTAAGCAGATGGTACCTACCTGTGCCACCTCTGCAGTGGCGATTTACTTGAGGTTTAACAGTCTGGACTTACTACAACAGCATAATTTCCCAGGAAGAATCCCAGCCTTTGAGGTGCTCCAGAGCAGTTGGCTTGTATTTCTCAGCTCTGTGAGGTCCTGATTTTGTGGAGACATGGAGCATCCATGCCTTTCAGTAAAGATTATTTCAGTGTTCATGGAACTCTGTTAATTAATATTAAAATGAGTCTGTGTTTGTGGGATCAGGGCTTCAAAACCTTCTGCTGTACAGTACTTGCCAGTCCCTTGCAGCTCTTCCCTGTGAGGGTGCTGAGGCACTGGCACAGGGTGCCCAGAGAAGCTGTGGTTGTCCTATCCCTGGCAGTGTTCAAGGTCAGGTTGGATGGGGCTTGGAGCAACCTGTTCTGGTGTGAGGTGTCCCTGCCCATGGCAGAGGTTGGAACTGGATGAGCTTTAAGATCCTTTCCAACCCAAACCAGTATGGGATTCTTGTTTCCCTGCCAGCTTAGGGCTGTATCTTACATCTGCTGTTATATATCCACCACACAGGCGATTTCACTTGCTCACTGTAGGCAGGGCAGAATCCTTTGGGCTGCTACAAGCATTTAAGATATTTTCCACAGCTTTATTTTAGGTTTCCTGTGAAGAAATGCCTTTGTCACAGTTGCAACCCACTGTAGTGTTTCTCCTCCTTGCAGTTTGTAGTGTTCAAGTGTTTGTAGAGCATTACTTCGCTCAATGGCTCTGTTCAATGGCACTCTAGGGATAGGCATGTTTGCTCAGCAGCTTCATCCTCCAGCTCTCAGGGAGCTTGCTTTGTTCTTTGTACTGTGCCCAGTAGTTTGTATTCTTGTTCTTTTGGCCTGTGACACGCTGCACTGGCTCCTTTTTGCTGTCATGTTGCACTAAGGATATGCTCTTAGCAGTTGCACCCAGTTGTTGGCCAGGAGTTTCTGTCCTGGCAGCTTGCAACTTTACATGCCTGCTGTATTCCACTTTTTCCATCCCCTTCTCTCTGCTTTTCCTGTAGTTGTACCCACTACTGTAACAAAGCAGTTCACCACTTAACAGAAAGAAGTGGTTTCGTGGGAAGGTTCTTCAAAACTGTGTAGTCTGTGGGTCTCTACTTAAACTTTGGGCAGGTTTCCTCTGGTGGCGGATGCTCTCGTGTAGTGGGGATCACCTGGGGTTATATGATGGCCTACCTTTCCCTTGCTTTTCAATTTCATTGCTTTTATTTCATACAAGCAATTTCCTAATTGCTAAGCCTTATTTTCCATATGGGACAGAGCAAGGTGTATCATTTCAAGAGCAAGGCCAGTGTCCTTCAATAGCTTTAAATTTACCTAGTGAAAGGTGTATTTCACTTAGACTAGTATAACATTAACTTCCAGTGAATCATGAGGTTACTTTGGCTGACTTCTGACTTATTTTCTGATAGATACGGAGCACTAACTGATTACATTTGCTGTCTCATTTTACTTTGTAAATCCCCACTGATCTTTCCTTGCTCAGTAATGAATCTGATGCTAAGTCATCAAACATGATGAACAACCCCAACTACTCATGGTTTCTGGAGGTCCGAAGTAGTACTGGGATGCCAAAGACATATGCAAGATGTGAGAGGTTAAGGTTTGTTTCAATAAGTTAATAAAGTTAAAGGTTCTTAAAGACACAGGGCCAGGCACTTAGCGAAAGTCCTTCTGGTTTCCCTTGTTTTTAAAAGCAAAAGAAGTACTGCTGTGGTCATAGTAATCTGAATCTTACCAAGATCTTCATCTCACTTGAGGAGTAATCCCATACTTGGAGAAGTGAAGGTGGGTTTTTTGTGGCTGTGAAGTGCAGATTCTTACATTCAATATACCTGCTTCTTTTTGAAGTCACTGGTTTGGCTCAGCTGGAAGGCATATAAAGTAGGACTTTCTACCCAGATTACTTATTTTTATGTCTGCACTTTGCCAGACTGATCCATCAAGCCTTCTTATACTTACTGGAAGCTAAGCTTTCAAATGTGTTTTTCAGACATGGAGCATTTAGAATGGGTTATTTGTCCCTCCAAAGCTCCCAGCTTGCTTTTGCTCCTAGACTTGAGCATGACATGAAGTTGGAATTTGGGCTGTGTTTTCCAGCAGTTTGGTAAACTAATCCCTTCAGTGCAAGTGCTGGCATTCACCAAATCTCCTAAGTAATTCCCTTATCCTTTGCACTGGTGTGACTGTGAAATGTATCACTGTAGAGAGGTAGTACTATATACCACATATGGCATATTTTAGTATAGTAGAGGTTGTAGTAGAGTTCCGAGTGATTGGCAGATGTACTGTAGTCCTTTGGTGTGTTAGGCTCAGGAAGGCTTTATGTAGCTAGAGGAGAGCCATTCACCATCAGTTAGTTCAACACTATTGTGCCTTCTATTGTGGACATCCTACAGATGTTGCATAGGCTGTTCTCCATGTCTTTCAATGCAGAAAAAGGTTATATTGTGTATTATCTCTTTTGGTACACAGAGCATACCCCCAAGGAGTTTTGGGATTGATTATGACTGCAACTGCTTTGTCAAGGATGGGAGACCTTTCCGTTACATCTCGGGTAGCATTCACTACTCCCGGGTGCCCCAGTACTATTGGAAAGACCGTCTGTTGAAGATGAAGATGGCAGGACTTGATGCCATTCAAACGTAAGTAGCTGTTGACTTTCAAAGTGATTTGTAGTCCTGGGACACTTATGAGCAGTAGTGAAGTGGAATGCTGCCATTGTTATGTGGTTTATTGAGTTGTAAGTCACAGGTAGAGCTTTAAGAAAGCTCTGAAGAAGTGAAGGGTGGTAGAGGATGACTGCTGCTCCTTCCTCCTCAGGGAGGATTCCTCACACTCTTCTGCTCCAGTGTGGGGTCCCTCCCATGAGGGACAGTTCTCTGTGAACTTCTCCAGTCTGAGTCCTTCCCAGTGGCTCTAATTCTTCATGGGCTGCTCCAGTGTGGGTCCTTCCATGGGGTGCATCCTTCAGGAACAGACTGCTCCAGTGCATTCCTTTCCATGGGGTGCATCCTTCAGGAGCAAGCTCCTCCAGTGTTTGTTCCCCATGGGTTACAACTCCTGCAGCAAACCCAATATATATGTGCTCTGCATTGTAGTCTCTGGTAGGCAGAAAAGGGGAGAGGAGCCAATAACATCTGAATACAGCCTAATATCTCCCTGAAGCCTTGAAAATACTGGCAAAAGCTGCAGTAATATTTAAAGCTGCTTCACCAGGAGATCTTAAATTTAGAAGAGTAGTTGGGAACTAGGTGTTTAAACAGCTTTTATTTGCAGGTACCAAACCTCTTCCTTGTCTTTCCTATCTGGTTGTGTACTTAGTACAGCAGCCGAGGCACAGATTAAACGACAACATGCAGCTTACTCTTATATTTGCCAAGCTTCCTTGACAAGGGAAGAGGAGCAGTACTAAAATGTAAGGCACAGTCTTTTCAAGCAATGAGTGTAATTCCCAAACACATTGGTTTTTCTCTCCTAAATCATTCCAAGGCTTAATGCTTCTCTTTGAAAGAGCTGCTTGTGTGCTATGGAAGACCAGACAGTGTTGGCTCGGCGAGTCGTGTACCATCTTTCCCTTCCCCTTCGGGGTTCTCTGTGTTGGGGTGGCTTTTTCATGTGTTAACCCTCTTCCCTGTCTTGTGATGATGTAATGACTGTTTGGTGGGTGTGTTTTGGGGTGGTTTCTGAGGTCTTTTTTTCTAATAAAGCAAGTTCTGTTTTCCCTCGCCTCAAGTAAGAGCAATGGAATTGACCCACTTGCTCAGGACATGGAATTGCCCATGGAATTGTTTTTTGCTGTAATAAAAGTAATCTCAAATGGACTTGAAAACTATACTTTTTGATGATGTCTGGCTTGGAAGATCAGGGCCCTGACAGTGGCTCTGTGACTCTTATGGTCTGTAGTGTCTCATATTTCCCTTATGTCTCTGATTTATTTTCCTCTTCCTTCCAAACCCCATGTATCTTCAGTGCCTTCTGTTCACTTCCAGCTTTTTCAACCAGTCCCTTCTTTTTTCCTTTGAAATTGCCTGTTCATGTCTCTGCTGTATCACTGGTCTTTTGGGATCCTCCCTGTTCACTCCATCACTGTTGTTTAACAGCAAAGTTGCTGCAGGGATGTGAGTAGTGCCCCCCCACCCTTGCTTCCTTCTTCCTTCATAATCTGCTAACAAAGTTGTGGGTTTTCCTTCTTCAGTTTGTCTTTTTTCACCTGTTGAGATCTCTTACTCTGTGCTTTACTGTTTCCCATCACTGTCCTTCCACCGTGCAGGAAGGAGAGGAAACTGCCTTGCGTTGCTGTTGCCAACCTGCTGCACGTTGGTCTTGGGCGGTTTGTTTCTGATACAGCTATCAAATGTTGCTCTGTAGTTACACGACCTGTGGCTTTAGATGTTGTTGCTGAATCACTGGTGACAGGTAACAGGTTTTTACATGCCTTCCTGCTCTGGGTTATTTGAGATAAAGCAGTGTTTGTTTCATGTTACCCCAAACATAAACTGCCCTGTGATTTTGTGTGGTTTTGGTAAAAATGGAGATCAGTCTAGGTGGTTATTTAGTTGTGTTTGTTTCCTGTTATGTCCTAGATCAGTAAACCTATTAGCAAGGCACTGAGATACCACTTGGGTGAAGTTGTTGTGCAAAGGGCAGCAGCGCTGCCAGACTTTCTGGCTGAATGTGGTACTTGGACTCCCAGCCTTGGGGCCACCTCTGAAGGCTGTGGCTTTTGTTGCTTGTGGCTTTTCCTGTTAGACAGGGTAAGGTCTTGCTGTAATCCGAAGTATGGGAGCCTTGTTCTTATCAAGGTGGTCCCAGTGAGGCTTCACCACTTCAAAGTAAACATGATCCTTTTATTACAGGATCGTGCTCCTAAATTAAATACCTTGTGGTGAAGGCATGCCAGGCTTGCTCTCCTTCCTGTTCTGCTCATGCCTTGATGCATGATTCAGCTGATGTGTGAGTCAGCACACAGCTTATTTGGGACTCTTGGATGGCTGAAGTCAGTATATGTCCATAACCCTCTGCACTAGGAAACACAGAATCATAGGAAGGTTCAGGTTGGAAAGGAGCTTAAGGTCATCCAGTTCTAAACCCCTGCCATGGCAGGGACGCCTCACACCAGACCAGGTTGCTCCAAGCCCCATCCAACCTGGCCTTGAACACTGCCAGGGATGGGGCAGCCACAGCTTCTTTGGGCACCCTGTGCCAGCGCCTCAGCACCCTCACAGGGAAGAGCTTCTGCCTTAGATCTAACCTGAACTTCCCCTGTTTCAGTTTGAACCCATCACCCCTTGTCCTATCGCTACAGTCCCTGATGAAGAGTCCCTCTCCAGCATCCTTGTAGCCCCCTTCAGACACTGGAAGCTGCTCTGAGGTCTCCACACAGCTTCTCTTCTCCAGGCTGAACAGCCCCGATGCTCTCAGGCTGTCTCCATACAGGAGGTGCTCCAGTCCCTGATCATCCTCGTGGCCTCCTCTGGAATTGCTCCAACAGCTCCATGTGCTTCTTAAGCAATAACAGAATATGAGTAGACAGGCAACAGGAAGCTTGATCTTACATTAAAGCTATAAATATATCAAGGCCCAAATGTTCAAATAGCAGGTTGAAATTCGATGTTGTCGTTGCTGTAACATCCCAGAAGATGAAGAGTATTGTTCTTGGAGCTCCAGTCCTGACCACAGCAGGTAGCATGCAGAGGCATCCGGTCACACAAGGGTACCTCTCCTCATTTTCAGTTCCTGAACATCTGGAATATGAAAAGACATCTGGAAAATACTGAAAGTTTGTGGTTGGTTTGGGGTTTGTGGGTATTTTGGCATGGAGGAGCTACATAATTAACCACTAGATGGGGCTAAATATGTACAGGATTAAATGAGAGAGGAAAATGACCCGAAGAAAATGAAGTTTATAGGATAAAGCTTACAAATTGTATGTAAATAGTGAGTAAGTGCTGCTGCTCAAATACAGAAACACCATGTTTCAAGTCTGTGGAAGGACTGTGGCATTCCTTTGTAAATTCATTATTCTGTAGCTAAAGCAGTACAGCATTAACAACTGCCTGTAAATTTGTACAACGTTACATAGGAATTATAGTTGCTAATAATATCAATTTCAAATTAAAATGATTTAGTTTGAGGCTGTTGCTAGCTGTAGACAATAGACTGGGGGATGAAAGGGTGTTAGTAACAATTTTTAGACCAGTGTTTAAAATACATTTATATCGTGATTCATTCTGCAAGAAAACGTTTCACATATGTTTTTGTCTTCGTTTGCTTCCCTTCTCCACCAAAATCTGTGGGATTTTTGTGGCCATGTGGGAATGCATGGGACATAAATTAGAACTATTTCTGGAACTACCTTACAGGAGGTTGTAGTGAGGTGGGGTCGGTCTCTGCTCCAAGGAACAAGGAACAAGACAAGAGGAAACGGCCTCAAGCTGCCCCAGGGCAGGTTTAGATGGAGCTGAGGAACAATTCCTTCCCCAGAGGGTGCTCAGGCATTGGAACAGGCTGCCCAGGGCAGGGCTGCAGTCACCGTCCCTGCAAGTGTTCACACAGCGTGGAGACGAGGCCTCAGTGCCATGGGTTAGTGGTGGCCTTGGCAGTGCTGGGAATGGTTGGACTGGGTGAGCTTAAAGGGCTTTTCCAGCCTGGTTCATTCTATGATTCTATACTTTTCTATCTTGAACATAACAGAGCTGGAGAAACCCTTTTATCCTCATCTTGGACGCTATTAAGCACAGACTTCTTTCTAGAACAAGATCATGAAACTCTCCAATGATTGTTTTTGCAATTAACAGGTTACAAGGTGTAGTTGAATTACTAGAATGCTTTTCTTGTATTAACCTGTAACAACTTACGAGTTATAACTTGTACTAAGGTTAGTACAAACTGACTTGTTTAGTACAATTGTTGTACCACTAACTTGTTTTGTAGCTTAAAGAGAAAGGAGTATAAGCAGTTGCTTGTCTTTCTGTAGTAGTATTTTTAGGTAGTGAGAAACTGTTATGAAGTTAATATCTAGTCATCCTGATTTAGCTGAAACAATTGCAGGTGTCTGCTAGAAGCATTTTTCAGTGAATGAGTTGCTGTCTGACCTGAGTTATATCTAACCTGAACTTCCCCTGTTTCAGTCTGAACCCATCACCCCTTGTCCTATCGCTACAGTCCCTGATGAAGAGTCCCTCTCCAGCATCCTTGTAGCCCCCTTCAGACACTGGAAGCTGCTCTGAGGTCTCCACGCAGCTTCTCTTCTCCAGGCTGAACAGCCCCAATGTTCTCAGCCTGTCTCCATACAGGAGGTGCTCCAGCCCCTGATCATCCTCGTGGCCTCCTCTGGACTTGCTCCATCAGCTCCATGTCCTTCTTACGTTGAGGACACCAGAGCTGCACACAGTGCTGCAGGTGGGGTCTCACGAGAGCAGAGCAGGGGCAGGACCACCTCCTTTGGCCTGCTGCTCATGCTGGCATACTGTGAAGTACTAAGCCTTATTTCAGTATTAACACTTTCTGCCATCTGAAGTACCTCACAGAAGAAAGGCCTTGGGGTTATTCTTGTATTTTATTAATCTGAAGACCAAGCCAGCATTACAAATGTGAGGTGTGTGGTGCAGGCAGTAGTTATTCAGAGTTCTGCTTAAGCCTCAGTTTCCTAATGGAAGGTGATCTTCTCTCTTCATAGGTATGTGCCATGGAACTACCACGAACCCCAGCTGGGCGTGTATGATTTTTCTGGTGACAGAGATCTAGAGTATTTCCTGCAGCTTGCTAACGACACTGGTTTGCTGGTTATCCTGAGAGCTGGACCTTACATCTGTGCAGAATGGGACATGGTACAGCCTTCTGTAACAGTTACCTCATTTCATGAGTAAATCTAATGCAAGTATTTCTATCTTAAGTAGGCAAACATACTTGGTATATCCTTGGACAAGACTCTTGGTTTAGCATATTAAAATCCGTGCATACAAGTGATTTCTTCCAACACAAGCTTACTTTGTGTTTGTTTTTTGATTGGGAGCTGTTACTTGTTGAAAATCAATTTTCAGGTGTATGTTTTGATAAAAGGCAAAATTCTTCTTACGTTTCCTAAAAGGAAAAAGAAAAAACTCACTTATGTGATTCCCTTTCTTTTCCCAGGGAGGTCTTCCTGCGTGGCTGTTGGAAAAGAAATCTATTGTTCTCAGGTCTTCTGATTCAGGTAAAGGCATCAAAAAAGACTAGCAAAAATACACTTTAGCAGCAGGGTGACTTACTGTTTGGGGCTGTTATTAGGCAACTCATATTTCAGCTTAGGGCATCTTGGAATCAGAAGTGTGTGGTCAGAAGCATATGGAATGAACAAAGTAGGGTAGAAAGTTTCCAAGGTATTGACAGCCTTCATGAAAACTTGTGCCAAGAGAGAAATCACCGTCGCCACTGAGGAAAAGACAGGTTGCCCTCAGCTGTGAGGTTTTTGGTTTTACAACAGCCAGCTGGGCTGGTTCTCATGGACATGGAGGGATTGAGATGAGATAGGAGATTAACAGGGTTGTTAAGAGTGCGTATTAGGGGACAAAGATACGTATCGTATCTGGTTTCAGTTCTGCTCGTGGTGGGGTAAGTTATCTATTTAAAGAGCAGAGTACACATAGCAGCATGCATTTTGCTGTTGAAATGTATTAGGACAACCTGTGTGAGACATACTGAAGTCCCTCTGGTGGTTTTCCAAGTTCATCTATTTTGTAGGAACAGTACTGGGCGTTGCCATGTATGAGAGGTATAAGAGCACATCAGTTCATTAAATGCTGTTCCATTGTACTTTACGTATTTAGAACACTAGGTAAAAACTGCACATATATCATTTAAAACAAAAACTAGGAAAAGAAAAAAGGCAGAAAAGCTGTGAAATCTCTATTTTGTGTATCACAGATTACCTGGCAGCAGTAGAGAAATGGATGGGTGTCCTTTTGCCAAAGATGAGGCCTCACCTCTATCAAAATGGAGGTCCAATCATCATGGTGCAGGTAACTCCGTGAGGATTCAGTGAATCCAAGCAGCATGGGTGCTTATATTGCTCTTGCAGACCCTCCATGGGTGTTGGAGGGTAATGTCACATGTGTTCTTTAACAGTTTCAGGAAGCTCGAAGATTCTGATGAATTTCCTTATCCTAAAGAACTGAATGCACTGTTTCCAGAGCCCAGAGAGGATTTATCTGCTCTATCAAAGTTGTTTCCCACAGCTATAGGAAGCAATAGAGGAATGTTGTGGAGCTTTTTAGATCAGAGTTTTATGCCATAAAGCCAAAATACATTACAATTGCTAGAAATTCTCTGACAGGGAAAAAGGGAATAGGGATAATTTAGGATGCAAGGTTACCTTAGGATAAGAAATACAGATAGAAGCAAAACCAGCATGGAGCAAGGCTAAAACTTGTGACAAAAAGAGCCTCGAAATGTAGGGTGTGTTCATGGTGAGTAGCTTGTCTCTTAAACTCCTTCTAGATGTGCAGTGGTGATTATTCAGTGTTCTTAGTATTTGACCATAACAAAAGCTTTGGTATAGTATTTCTTTAAACATCCTGGTTGGAACAGGATAAGGGTAGGAGACCCTTCTTACAGCATGTCCAAGATGTTGAACAATGTATTATGCATTGTTCTTGAACAATGTATTACATCTGTTGAGCAAAACCACTGGCAATGTTATTCTTTGTCAGAAATAAGATGCTTATGACATGATTTCTAGAAATAACCTTCAGGTGTGTGTAGCATTGGATCTGGAACTTGAAAATCCAGCCCCTTGGGAAAGGGGCAGGATGCATACTTCTCAGTAGTAGCAGGGTTGTCCTTATTCTTCCAGTCCTTTGAATCCATTGCAGGGCATTGCTGTTTATGTGAGCCCCTTGTAGGTGTCTCTGTTCTGAAAGTCCAGTTTTGATCATGTCACAACCTGTTCTATGGTTTGACTGTTGTGCTTGTGCTCTCCATTTTTTAATAGAGACTTCACTGCTGTGAAGTAGCTAGAGTGGAGACTTCTATGTGGAGGGTGATTCTATAGGAAAATGCCTTACCTCCACTGAATGCTTGCTTCATTGTAAGATACAGATGAGAGAGATGAGAACCTAAGTGTTGTCTTCTGTTACTCCTCAGGCATGGAGTTAAAATGATGTTTTCAGCATTGGTGCCAAAGAAGGAAGAGGGTTGGATTTGGGCTTTCCATTGTTGATATATGATGCAGGCTGAAACTGCCTGCTGCTTTACTGACTTGCTTTCACTGTGCAGGTAGAGAATGAGTATGGAAGCTACTTTGCTTGTGACTATGACTACCTGCGTGCCCTTCTGAAGCTCTTTCGCCAGCATCTTGGTGATGAGGTGGTGCTGTTCACAACTGATGGTGCAAGCCAATTCCACTTGAGATGTGGAGCTCTTCAGGGTCTTTATGCAACAGTGGACTTTGCCCCAGGTTGGAGACTGCTGTTTGTTACTGAAAATCGTTGCATGTGTGTTTGTGGCAGGACAGAGTGACCTGACTGCTCGACAAACCTGCCTGCTTTGTTTAAAGGGGGTAATAGGCATTTAGGTGTATTTGATATACTCTTAAATGTACAAGAATCACCCACAAGTACCCAGTTAGAGAGTCATAATCACTTCCTTGCATCATGAAACCATGAATAAGGAAATGACACTTCTCATAGCATGTATCTCCTAAATCTTAGCACTAAAAGCTGGCATAGGTTCCATTGATTTTTTTTTTTAATGTGCTCTGTCTGTCCCAGAATCCAGCCCTCCTTGTCTGTTTCTTTTTAAGCCAGTGGTTACTGTAAAACAAAATGACTGCTGAATATCACTGGAAATGTGCACACTGCCACAGTAGGCTGTGATACAGGCCTGAAGCTGTTCAGAGAGTGCCCTTCTGATGGAAGAGGAGTGTTAATGTAATGATGAAAATGTTCATATGCTGCATGTACTTGGCAAAATGGGCTTAAGGCACAGGAAACAAACTCCAGGATAGATCTTTCTGTGTTTTCTTATATCTGGCCTCTTTTGTACATTATTCTCAAAGATGTTTCCTTAGAAGGAAACTGTTTTCTTAGAAGTAGATTGAACCTGGGAACTCCTTCATGCAGATCCTTTATGAGATGGAAAGCTCCTATTGGAATTATTATTTCCAGGCTGTGTAGCTAGAGCCACTGGGATTGATGAAGAGTGAAGCTCCTCTTTAGAGACTGCCTGGCTTCTGTTCTTCACCACAGTCTTGGTACCGCAACCCCAGACCTCAGCTTTCCAGTGACCAAGTAGTCCTTTTGCACATATCTTTTTTTTTTTTGGTGCTAAGATGTCATTCCTGGGAAAAGCTGGGGTTTCAGAAGATGTATGTATATATTTTAAATAAGTTCTACAACTTAAACACTGTAATCAAAGGTGTTGATTCCTCTGTTTTCTGAAGTAACTTTCTTGTCTAGATTTTCTTAAAATCCCAGAATGCTTTGGGTTGGAAAGGACCTTAAGATCATCCAGTTCCAACCCCCTGCTATGGGCAGGGACACCTCACACTAGACCAGGTTGCTCCAAGCCCCTGTGTCCAACCTGACCTTGAACACTGGCAGGCATGAGGCAGCCACAGCTTCTCTGGGCACCCTGTGCCAGCACCTCAGCACCCTCACAGGGAAGAACTTCTTCCTTATATCCAACCTGAACTTCCCCTGTTTCAGTTTGAACCCATCACCCCTTGTCCTATGACTACAGTCCCTGATGAAGAGTCCCTCTCCAGCATCCTTGTAGCCCCCTTCAGACACTGGAAGCTGCTCTGAGGTCTCCACACAGCTTCTCTTCTCCAGGCTGAACAGCCCCAGTGTTCTCAGCCTGTCTCCATACAGGAGGTGCTCCAGCCCCTGAGCATCCTCATGGCCTCCTCTGGACTTGCTCCAACAGCTCCATGTTCTTCTGATCCTGAGGACACCAGAACTGCACACAGTGCTGCAAGTGGGGTCTCAGGAGAGCAGAGCAGAGGGGCAGGATCACCTCCCTTGACCTGCTGCTCTCCCTGCTTTTGATGCAGCCCAGCACACGGGGGGTTTCTGGGCTCAAGCGCACACTGAAGCCGGCTCATGTTCAGTTTCTCATCGACCAACACCCCCAAGTCCTTTTCCGCAGGGCTGCTCTGAATCTCTTCTCTGCCCAACCTGTAGCTGTGCCTGGGATTGCCCCGACCCAGGGGCAGGACCTTGCACTTGGCTTGGTTGAACTTCGTGAGGGTGGCATTTGGCCACCTCTCAAGTGTTTCATGGTCCCTCTGGATCCCATCTCTTCCTTCCAGCGTATTGACAGAACCACACAGCTTGGTGTCATCGACACACTCGCTGAGGGTGCATCAACCCCACTGTCCACGTTGCTGACAAACATGTTGAATGGGATCAGTCCCAACACTCTCCCCTGAGGGGAGATAAGACATCTATTTCAGTAAAATGAAGGACCAAAAAAGCCGTGGATGTAGCAACTCAGTTCTATTTCTATTTGCTTATAGGTGGCAATGTCACAGCAGCATTCTTGGCTCAAAGGAGCAGTGAACCTACAGGCCCTTTGGTATGTCCTTTCACTTAGATCTCTTGTATCATTCTTAATGGTGCACTTAATAGGAGAGGAGTTGACAACTGTGTGTTGGACAGTGAGGGATATGTTTACAAAGATGTAATTTCCAAGTCAGAGAAACTGAATAGAGGAGCTTCTGTGTGTGTTTGAAATCCACGTTAACTGCTGCTCTGCAAATACCATTGCAGTCAAAGGTAATGATTTTGCCTTGGCACTTTCCTTGCAAAGACAAATGTTTACAAAGCAGTGGAAACAGTGAGGATGGAGAGATGAGTTAGTGAGGTATGTGTGTAGGTGGAAGCTAAAAGCAAGCTTAAAAGGGTAGATTAGAAGTTGCTTCCTGTTTTCAGCTACCTTAGAGGTTTTACACAAGCTATAATGGGGTTTGAGATCACTGGAAGCCTTTTCGACAAGGGGAGAAGGCCCATTGAGCATGCAAGATTATCTCTGTGCTGTGAAGTTGTTTAGAATGCCATTTGATATTGGAAGGATCTATTTTAATTTAGTCTACTTGTGCTGCCCTGCAGACAATGTGTTACTTCCATCATTTATTTGAATGTCAAGCCTCTGCAGCGTGTTCATGTTGACAGGTTCATAGGAAGCTCATGCTCTTTGGTACTTCCACATTTATTTTCAAAGTGTTCCTATAAAATGATTGGAACAATTGTTTAATTTATTTGCCCAGTAATCTGCTGAAAAGGCCTGACTTAGTGTGTACTTTGCTGTATTTATAGTAGCTCAAAAATAGCTCTAATGAGTCAAGGTGCCCTTTTTCCTTCCCTCTTACAGTTAGTAACCTGAAATCACATTGCATTCTGTTCTTGTTCCCTCTTCATATTTTCCCTTCCTCTTTTGCCCTTCCTCCTTTCAGGTTAATTCTGAGTTTTATACTGGATGGTTGGATCACTGGGGGCACCGGCATTCTGTTGTGCCCGCACAAACTATAGCTAAAACACTTAATGAAATCCTGGCACGTGGTGCTAACGTTAACCTGTAAGTGTGTGCTTAGTAGAGGTTAATTTGGGGGGAGCATTTTTTTCCCAATTCAGCAAAACCTGATTTAAGTGGATGGCTTTTTTCCCCTTTTTAGGTACATGTTTATAGGTGGGACCAACTTTGCCTATTGGAATGGTAAGAGATGATTTAAGTGATGCTCATGATGTAGGGGAGATCTTTATGAATTAGGTACTCTGTGAAAGAGTAAGCTCTGCTTGCTTTCACGTGACAAAGCATGACTGCGTTAGCTGTTCTCTGTCTGTTGACAGCGTGTTGTCCTAAACCCACATGGTTTTGGAGGCTTGCAAAGGCTACTTCTGCCTCAGTCCTCTGAAGCAGTTGAAACATGGATAAACTTGTTTCTCTTCAGAGTATTTCTGAAGACTTTATGATAGAGCAGTGTGAGCTCAGAAGAATGTTGTCCTCCATCAAGAACTTTCTCTGTGCTAAATACCACTGTTTGTAATTGCCTTTTTTCCCCCCTTCAGGTGCTAATATGCCCTATATGCCACAGCCCACTAGCTATGACTATGATGCTCCACTGAGTGAAGCAGGGGATCTGACAGAGAAGTATTTTGCCTTGAGGGAAGTCATTGGCATGGTGAGTGTCCCCAGGACATGTTCCCTTGAAACATCACTGGTGTACTGCAAACACTCTCATTTTTGTGTTGGTATGGGTTACTTCTGAGTTTACTGCTTCCTGCAGGGAAGGGAAGTATAACAAGGCAATTAGGCCAGCCTAACTGCTCCTTGTTACAAAAGGGGAAAGATCTTGCACCTCTCTGGCTATCCTTTCTGTCCTGATGGGGAGTGAACAGAGCTTTTCCTCTTGCAGCATCTATCAGCCGTTGGGTTAGCTCCGGCTCATCACTGCAGCTTAGTGCTTTGGCTGACTGTACCCAAACCTGCATGGTGTGGTTTGGAGTCTCTCAGAAGGAGTGTGCTTGTCCAAATGAACACTTACTTGGGTTTTGTCATGCCACAAACTGTAACTAGTGCTTGGGAGCAGCCTTGCCTTGCTGTAAAAGTGCACGGTATCTTTACAAACTGGAGACTGAAGTGAAGCATGGAACCTGCATCTGGATTTTGAATATCTTTGCATTGGAGGGTTCAGATGAGGCTTAAAAACAGATTCCATGGGAATACCAAGGCTCAAGCTTGTACTCGCTGTCCTGTTGCATGCTAGCAACATCCCTAGTGACTAAAAGACATATTTCTGATGGGAGCAGGTCTCCCAAAGGTGTACTACACTTTCTCTAGGATTGAGCATGCCTTTGTCTCTGTACCTGTGGAAGGCCTGCTTATCCCTAAGCTTTCCATTGAGGGCATCATTTTAATAGCCTTTCAAGGGGAGCCTCCTGTCTTGGTACAGCTTTTCTCACCAGAGAAATTCCCAAGCTTCCCGTTTTTGAGTTGTTTTCTTCGAGGCAAGATCCTTATCTGAAATGCAAGTAGTGTTCTAGTGCAGTGAGAGCCTTCATGAGATCTGAAGTGTTCAGTATAAGCTAAGGCGTGTTGGTGTTGTGGTCTCTCTCTTACCTTCCATATCATCTCAGTAAAGTTTTCCTGTATCTGTGGGTTCTAAATTCCTGTATCTGTGGGTTCTAAACCCATAACAGTCCATCTACTCTGTTGCAGTTTGAAGTGGAGCTGATGGAAGAAAATTAAGTTGCCTGCCACTAATGACTGTGTTCCACATGTTGGTTGTGTAGAAGGGTAGCCTGTTACAATCTTCCTTTACTGTTCCCTTCAGTTACTAAATATAATAAAGAATAAAGGTTTCAGTGTACAGCTTCTTTCAATTGCTGACAGCATTCTCTAATTTTTACTGCTTGGGCTGAGATTTCCTACTTTTGACATCTTCTCTTGGCTGAATTACAGTTTTTCTTTTCTTTAAGCCTAAATGACCATGGCAGGGGTTTGGAACTGGATGATCCTATGGTCCATTCCAACCCAAACCAGTCTGTATTCTGTATCTTGATTATTTTCAAATACAGAAAGAAAGAAATGGACTTGTTACCAGAAATAGAAATCAGGTTTTCCTCTGTTCGTTGATAGGAAGGCTAATGATTCCCATATTGAAGTGCTGCTAAGGAAGGCTCAGCTTCAGACTTAGAAAGGTTCACTCAAGCTCCTGTGGACTGAGAAGAGGACTGCAAGAGGGTTTTAGAAGCCAGTAGTGCAGGCTCTAGCCACGGGAGGGCTCCAAGGGCATTGATTGTTTGGAAGTTCAGTCTTACACTAGATGCAGCTGTAATCCTTTAGCACAGTGAGATTATCTCCTTAAAGTGGATAGTGGAAAGTGAGACTTCCATTAAAGCATGCTTTAATCTGTTTCATGTGTTTGTTTTTTTTTCCTCCTTCCCTTTCTAGTATAACCAGCTACCAGAAGGTCTTATCCCTCCAACAACACCCAAATTTGCATATGGGAAGGTTCGCTTGCAGAAGGTAAATTGTACCTGTGATATGCTGTGTGTTACCTGCATAGAAAAGATAATTCTTACATTATGCAGTTTGTACCTAAGTTTTACTAAACTGAGATCAATATGTTATTAAGACAACAGAATCATAGCTGTCCAGGATCACTCATGTCTGATTAACGTAGCTGGGGGAATGCTGGCATCAGAGCTATGAGCAAGGAGTGTTTCTGTAGCTGGTGATGCCTCTGAAGTAGCAGCAGCAGGTAGGATATACTTGTCTTTGAATTATTTCTAGGTGCTTGAAGTTTGAATGTGGAACACTTCAATGCATTTGAAAGTCTGCTGGACTTGTGAAAATCTGTAGCTGGTGAGAGGAATCAGTTTCCTGCCGACAGAAGGGCATACAGATATGTTAAACCCTGTCTGACACAGTAGTATATAGCTGCTCAGCACCTGAGTAGCTGGGATTTGCCCACAGCACCATCATTTTACAACCTGGGGCGATTCTCTGTGAAAGATGGTTGAGAACTATGTTCCTGCACTGAGTATAGAGGATGGTTTGAGGGGGGGATGGAGGAGACCACAGGTATGAATTTGTCTGTATTCATTCTGCTGGGCACAGACAAGTTGCTTTGGTTACTGTACTGGATGCTGTAGTTCAGAATGCATTGGTTTTGTAATTTGAATTTGGAGGTCACCTTTCCCCTCAGTGATGTATCTGCTCTGTTGTGGAAAATTGGTAATGCAGAGGCTTTGCAGGTGCTTTCAAGTCATCCCACTCAAGCTGTGGGCAGAAACACCTCCTGTATCAAAGTGATAGCACCAGATCTTCATCATTTTCACCAGCCTTCGAGTATCCTCGGTCGTTTTAGGTTGGAGACTGCCATATGAGGTTTCACTGAACAGGCTGATGCTTGGTAGTGACTAATTTTATACCACTGCCAGTACACCCACCACTTCTGCTGCTATCAAAGCTCATCACTAAGCACAGCAATCAGATTTTGCCTCTTCCATCTTCTTATGGTTCATGGCTATCAGATAAGGCTGTTCAGTTTCGGTAGAATGATGAGCTTTCATGCCTTCAAGAAATGAATGCTGCAGAAAGCCCAGACCTCTGTCTTACAGAGGATGAGTCAAATTACTCAAATATCAGTTTTGACCTAGCCATCACACTGGGAGCCCTGTTCCTGCACCTTCTCAGCTTCTATACTCCCTGCTTTCTGAGGGGAGGTGTTTTACTCTCTGCCTAGTAGTTGTAGCAGTCCAGATGGCATGTCTGACCTGCCAGGTGTGAGGTTCCTATTGCTGCCTGTACATATGCTGCCATCTGCACTGAAAACCTCTAGAGCAGTTTTCTGGGAGGAAGGCTGCTTCCGTTCTGTGAAACCACTGCTTCGTTTCAGCAGCACTTTGTTCCTCTGCTTCATTAACCTGCAACGCAGGAGGAGTCTTAAATTACAGAGTGTTTATACCATCCCAGCCAAAGCCTTCCTCCAGCTTCATGATGCATTCTAGCCCCTGTTGGAACCAGGTCCAGTGAACCTTGTTGATGGAGAAGCTTGAATGTGTTTGGGTGAATATCAGAGAGGGAATATTCAGAATGATAGGACTTAGCTTTGGGAACAGCAAACTTCCCAGCTGTATCATTTGCAGTGATGATGCTAGTACAGGTACTGTGTGAAGCTTCACTGTGCAGTCAAGGTCCAGCAGTCTGTCTATGTAGACCATTGAATCTACCACAGTGACCTAAATCCCTTGGTACTTACACAGAAAGGAAGAGGGAAAGGAGACTCCAGAGTGTTTTCAGGGGTCATATGGTGCGTTTTACAGGGGTATATGTGACCAGAGCAGGCTGGGTTTTTTCTCACAGGATATTCTGTGACAATTCAATCCTTAAGTGCCTGATCCACTGCTCAGGACCTAACCTAGAGGAAAAGAGAGCTTTGCCCTTAGCAGTGTTACCTGTCATATTTGCTGGCTTTCGGGGGTCTGCAAATAGGTTGCCCCAGATGAAAATAATTGGGAACTTAGGCTAGTTGGGGAGGGGTAAAAAAACCCCAACCAACTAAAACCACCACCAAACATAGGACAAGGAGTAATGCATTTAAACTGAAACAGGGGAAGTTCAGGTTAGATCTAGGGCAGAAGTTCTTCCCTGTGAGGGTGCTGAGGCGCTGGCACAGGGTGCCCAGAGAAGCTGTGGCTGCCCCATCCCTGGCAGTGTTCAAGGCCAGGTTGGACACGGGGGCTTGGAGCAACCTGGTCTAGTGTGAGGTGTCCCTGCCCATGGCAGGGGTTTGGAACTGGATGAGCTTTACGGTCTCTTCCAACCCAACATTCTATGCAACCCAAACCCTACAACAGCAGCACACCTCCCCTGCTGTTCCCTTCTCAGACACTTGTTCAGTCTGAGCTATTGAATTATTTTAAAGAAATCCTGGTGGGATAAATTTGTTAAAAGGTGCTGGGGACACTGACATTGCTGCAGAAGACATGAAAGCAGGTGATAAGGAAAAGATCTTGTTGCGTAGATGCAGAACGTGTGTTGGAGATAAGGAATGAGGGTAAGCAAAGGCAGAATGGCAGTAGATGGGCTCAAGAAATGTGAGCAGGATGACAGGGTTTAGGCATTAGGCAGAATGCGGGGAGCATCGTTTCCAAAGGGAAGTGAATGAGTCTCAGTGCCTGCAATGTGTCTGTACAGGCTTGTGAGCAGGTGGTAGTTTCTGGTCACCACTAAGGAGGGCTTGTATATAAGTGCCCCAGTACTGCAAGCTGCAGACTGATAGGCTCTAGAGACATAATCAGTCCTTGGGATGTGCATACCTCAAGCAATAGCAAACAGTGGGCAGCACTGGTATGAGCTGGGACAGAAAAGGGTTAAGGAAACAGGATGCTGGTAGTTGCTGATACCATTCTTGTTGAGGCTTAGTTTCATGCTTGCTCTTACACTTTGGTTCTGAAGACCTTGCTCTGGAGGATAAGAAAGCATTCCTGTTTTTTGCTTAGTAGTCATCTGTTATTTTACAGATGAAATAACAGATTTTGATCTGGTTTTAAATGTTCTTGACAGTATTTGTGATTTTTAAGTTTACTGTGAAGTTTCTGTTGTGAACCGGATTATCCACTGAGTAGCAGTCGGCAGGAACTTGCAGCAAGAGCAGATCGTGCTTTTGAGGTTTCTTCGTGTATTCACCACTTCATGGTGAAAAGCTGAACAAAAATAATCCATTGAAGTGTCAAAGAAAGAAGCTGCTACCAGCCCAGGCCATGTATGAATCATATGTGGTCAGTCTGTATTTAGAACAGAAGTCTCCTTGATAGCAGGAACTTAAAACCAACAAACCCAAAGTCAAACAGGCACAGATCCAAGCTGCTGATATTGGTTCAGCGAGGCACAAAGATGCACTTAGTGCCAGTAGCTTGTTCAAGTGACCATGTATGTCCTAATACTGCTTACATTAATTTCTAATTTCATTTTCCACCTCAGGCCAAAACTCTTCATGCTCATAGGACTGTTGTTTAGTTCTGTAAATCGGCTCTGTCAGTGTCTATGTGGAGATACTGATCTCTTGCTTCACAGCCACTGTACAAGACCTGGTTGGTTGAGTCTCTCTTGTGGCCTGCCAAGTCTTACACGTTGCTTTAACATTACTGGCTCCCTTTGAGGAGCACAAGATGAGGAATGGAGCACATCCAGGCCAGAGTGTTTGGGGAATTCTGGTTATCAGTTTAGGTACAATGCTTCAACTGAAAAAATAAGAACAAGCCACTATCATCCAGATTTTGCAAGCCATCATTTGCCTGACAGCCCTCCTGCCAGAGTGACCATCTTAGCTATGGACTAGTGAGGGTGACCCAACCTCCAGGTAGTGATGGTATTGCCCTTTGTATACTTACAGCCTTCTTTTGCTCCATCACATGTAACTTGGGAAGACAAATGCCATAACATCTCCCCCTTCGTTGTTTTTTATCCCCCAGCTTTTATTACGTGGTGTTGAATATCCCTTGGGTCAGTTAGGGTCATCTGTCCCCACTGTGTCCTCTCCCAACTCCTTATGCACCCCCATCCTGCTGACTGGTGGGGTGAGGAGCAGAAAAGGCCTTGATTCTGTGTAACCACTGCTCAGCAGCAGGTAAAGCATCCCTGTTATCCACACCTTTCAGCATGAATCCAAAGCATAGCCCCATACATTATGAAGAGATTTAACTCTATCCCAGCTAAACCCGATACTATACTGAAGAAATAAGTCCATGTACATAGATGATTCCTGCTGACTTCCATTTGTGCTCTGTGCAAAGTCAGTAACTTGCTATTGAAGTAGCCTCAGAAGTTTGACTTGCTGTGAATGCTGTTAGAGTACACAATTTTACATGATTTTAAATGCCTACATTGGGGTTTTGTACCGTTTTTCTGAAGGATTTGTAAGTAAATCTGCATTTGAGGACTATTTTGAATGTCTAATTTGTTATTACCACAGTGAAATAGTTCTTGTGGAACAGCCAAGACATCTTGCATGAAAAACATGAATGCAGTTAGGTTTCTTGAGCTTGTAAAGCATATAGTGTGCATCCTGACTACCATCAAATTGATAGTGGACATTGAGAGAGAATTGTAGAGAGGGGAAAACTCCAAAATCACAAAAGGAAATTGCAAATGGCAATGAAAGGAAATTAAATTGTACACATGCAAGTCCTCATTCAGCAAGGTACTTATGCATGTGACTAGCCTCAACCATGCTCCAGTCTTACTAAGATCAGTCCAGCTACTTCAGTGTGACACTGAATCACAACATTAGGGTTTATAAAATCATTTCAAACTAAATAGGGTAAATGCATCTTGGATAACTTGTGATGGAACCAAATGAGATCCTTGCACACATGGTCCCTCACAATGATTCCAATGTAACTCACTGGAAATCGGTAATATTTTCCCTACTTTGATTGGAAGTCTAAGTGAGCAAAATTCAGATAATCTAACTGGTTTGTGTTAATTGTCCAGAGCAGTTGTGTTCATAGAACCTTTGGGAGAAACTCCTGGGTTAGTTCTCATTAAATGATAAAGTGTCACGTTTATGAACGTATAGCAAATTTAGAACATTTGCATTTGTAAAACATCGCTGCCTGTGGGGCATGTTTCTGTCAGGGTTCTGCAGTTCTCCGTATTGTATTATTATCTCTAAGGATGATGTAGTGGCTTAGGACTTCTTTGCTTTCTGGAAAGATGCAGGTAGGTGGCAGGATATACAAGCTGTTACTTTTGGACGGGTACTTACTGACCTTCATGTATCTGCATTTCCTGTGCTGCAGGTCGGTGCTGTGGTGGAAGTTCTTGACAGGCTGTCACATGCTGGACCAGTGAGAAGCACTTACCCACTAACCTTTGTTGAGCTAAAGCAGGTGAGGATCCTTTCAGTAAGCACTTGTCAGTAGTTTTGTCAAGTTCCCTTGAACAACCCTCTGTGATATTACTCTTCTTGAGTCCAGCATCTTTACCATCAGTCAGCAGGTGGTGAGCAATTGCATTGTGTCTCACTTGCTTTATGTGTTCTTTTATCATTGTTATTATTTTCCACTTCTTTTTGTTTCCTATTAAACTGGCTTTATCTGAACTCATACCTTCTTGTTTCTCTTCCTCATCCCATTGGGGAGAGTAACTGAATGGCTGGGTTAAACCACAACAGTCCTTTTTGCAAGCAAGGCACAACACAATTGCTCTTCACCCACTGCCTGATGCCCAGCCATCCCCCAGGCAGCAGGATGCCAACTCCTCCCAACTTTACTGTTCAGCATAATGTCATATGGTGTGGAACATCCCTTTGGGAGGTTGGGATCAGCTGTCCTGGTTGTGTCCCCTGCAAGCTTCTTGTGCTTCCTGTGCTGTCAGGGCTATATGAGAAGCTCAAAGTCCTTGACTTTAGTGTAAGCACTGCCTAGCAACAACTGAAACAGCAGCATGTTATCAGCATTACTCTCATCCTAAATCCAAAACACAGCACTACACCAGCTATAAGGAAGAAAATTAACGCTATCTTAGCTGAAACCAGGACACAGGGTTACGTTCTAATCCAAGCCTATAAGATAAATGGTTTTGTGGCTATTGAGTGAAACAGGTGGTCCATTTTTACTTGTTTTTTATTTGCGTTTCACTTTGTGATGAGAGCAGATCTAATCATTATGACATTTGTTGTTTTCTGATGGAGAACTTAGTGAAAAATATAGGATGAGGAGTGATGGGTTCAAACTGAAACAGAGGAAGTTCAGGTTAGGTATAAGGAAGAAGTCCTTTACTAGGAGAGTGGTGAGGCACTGGCATAGGTTGCCCAGAGAAGCTGTGGCTGCCCCATCCCTGGCAGTGTCCAAGGCCAGTCTGGATGGGGCTTGGAGCAGCTTGGTCTAATGTGAGGTGTCCTGCCCATGGCAGGGGGTTAGAACTGGATGAGCTTTAAGTTCTTTCCACCCCTAAACATTCTATGATTCTGGGATATTCTTGATGTAGATTAGGTAGTTCTTAAAATAAATAATATAGGCTGGATGAATATGTCAATTATGGGCAGGGGGTGATGGAGTTTGTTACATAAACTCAGTTGGGAAGGGGTTTTCCAGCTATCTTTTCATTGATTTCAGTGAAGAGATAATACTGTCAGTTATTAATTGCTTTGTTTTGAGGAGATAACTTCATAGGCAAGATCCTGATCTTCTAAAGTTACATAAATGTTTGGGTGCAACACTTAAAAATGGAAACTGTGGAATTTACACCCGTTACTTGAAGGTCAAAGTGAGTTCTAATCTGGAGTTGGTATCTGATAGATGCTGTCTGAAGTGAATGAAAGTTAACGTTTCAGTCTGAGCGTGTAGGCAGGAATGTGGGATACATCTAATTCATGACTTGAACTGAAGCTACAGAATGACTCTGTTCATTAATCTGTTTGGGGTTTTTCCTTTCTTTTCTTAGTATTTTGGGTTTGTACTGTACAGAACTGCACTTCCCAAAAACTGCACGGAGCCAACGCAACTGTCTTCACCTTCAAACGGAGTCCATGACCGTGCCTATGTCTCCGTCGATGGGGTAAACAGTGTTTCCTGGTATTAATTTCTGCAGTGGATGGCCTCATGAAAGTCATTCCTGTAGTCTGCCTTACCAAACTAACTCTATAAGGTAATCTTATTCGGTCACATGAAGGAAGGAAGAAAGTATACCGTTGATTCTCTTCATCAGGGACTGTAGTGACAGGACAAGGGGTGATGGGTTCAAACTGAAACAGGGGAAGTTCAGGTTAGATCTAAGGCAGAAGTTCTTCCCTGTGATGGTGCTGAGGCGCTGGCACAGGGTGCCCAGAGAAGCCCTGGCAGTGTTTAAGGCAAGGTTGAACGGGGCTTGGAGCAACCTGGTCTAACGGGATGTATCCCTGCCCATGCAGTGGGTTGGACCTGGATGATCTTAAGGTTCTTTCCAACCCAAGCCATCCTGTGATTCATACTAAATGTTCATATTTCAGAAAAGACTATGTTATTTCTAAGGAAAATGTAATTGTTTCAATTTTTGACACATTTGAATGTTGATACAGAGTCCTTACTTAAGTAAAACCAGCCAAACTAGAAGAAGGATTTACTTGCAGGTTCATGAAATATGTTAATGATATATATACTTGGTGGCTTTTTACAGTGTTTCCATAGCTTTTGAGGGATTTCATTCTCTTTAAGTGTGGGGGAAGTGGAAGCCTGAGCCTAACTCTTGTCTTAAAAAACTGGTTACTGCCTACAGGTTAAAAAGACCCCAAGTTTATTGTACAGGATGTGAACTTTACCTTTCTTCCCTTAAGAAGGGGTTTGTTCCTGCTTAATGAGAACTGATATGAATTCACAAGCTTTGATAGCCTTTTTTGGAATTAATCTCTGACCTGTGCTGACTCTCACAACCTTTGTGTCCAGGTTAAGCCTTTCTTTCCTTATGTTGTTAAAATGGGAATAAAGAAAACTCAACATTGAAGCAAGTTTAATTGGAAGATGAAACCCCTTTTTATTGCCAACAACTTTTCAGTCACTAGGCTCAGTTTGAGAACCTGCTTTTTTGTGAAGCAGGTGCCTCAAAACCCACTAGGTTTCTAATAGCTGAGTTAGTTGAAACCAGGTAAGGAAAGAGATGGTGTCAATTAGACAAATGCCACCTAGTAGCACTTGCTGATGTACTGAGATGTGAGTATTGATATAGCAGCTTTTGTGTGCACGTGTTCTCACATGCAAAAGGAGGAAAGGAAAATGAGGGGGTTCACTTATTTTGTTTCCTTTTTCCCCTTTCTACATGCAAGTTGAAGAGACAAATAACAGGGGTTTGTTGGTTTTCACTGGTTGTCATTTTCTTCTTCTTGGTATAACTCATATAGGTTCCTCAGGGTGTTCTTGAAAGGGACAAATCACTTTCAATAAACATAACTGGAAAGGCTGGAGCAAATCTGGACATCTTGGTGGAGAATATGGGCCGAGTCAACTTTGGTAGATACAACAATGACTTTAAGGTAAGTGAAATCATTTATGTTACTGAACTGTGGTGGGTTTTCCTCTTTTCCACAGGCTGAAAAACAAGTAGTGGCTTAGAACAAAAAGGATTACACAGCTCTAACTTTACCTCAGGGTATAACTACTAGTTTTCATCTGAGTTTTTTTTCCAGTCACCAAAATCTATGTGTAACTAAAAACTGCCAAACACAGGAAGCTTTTTGGTGGTGGTGGTGGGTCACTTCTGTTGTGAGCCACAGTGTCACCCACAAGACTTTCAGGTTGTCAAGTCTGTAGCTAACACTTTAAAATGTGTGAAGCTGTTTGGATGAACTCCAAAAGTGAGTTGGAAAATCGCTGGTTGATTGCCAATCGATCTGGGTTGTCCTTTGAGGTTTTTGAATCCTTGGATTGCATTTGTGTGTGTTTACATGCCTATAGTGTATCTCTCACCGTGTCACGTTTCCTTTGTCAGCAGCGTATCCTTGCAGTATTTTTGGTGTGGCTAGGAAGGGCTGTCTCATGAGCACTTTACCATGTAAACACTGCCAGTTCAGGTTTGGACTGATCAGGTGTTGGAGATAATGATCAGAAAGCTTCTGAATGCTTCTGAGTCAATGCTACACTTTGGGACTGACACCTTAAGTGGCTGTGGTGGGTTGACCTGCATCACTCTTCCGTCAACAGGAGGTGGGAGAAAATACCAGAAGGGTTCATGAGTCCAGATAAGGACAAGGAGATCACTCACCAGTTACCACTGGTACTGGGCAGAAGAGAGTTGACTGGGGGAAATCAGCAGCGGGTCTGTCTTGGAACTGGCTTTGTCCAACGCAGGGGCAGCTTCTTGCATCTTCTCACAGAAGCCACCCTTGCAGTCTGCCTGCTACCAAAACCTTGCCACGTAAACCAATGCAGTGGAGGTGCCGCTGAGGTAGGAAGGGCAGGGGCAAAAAGGAAACCTTTCTTGGTTTAGACTTAATGGGATCCCTGGTGTGATATTTGTGAGGGCATTGTAGAGGCCAGGCTTGCTGTGCTTCATGTTGGCTATGTTCAGTGTCAAAGCAAGCTATTTGTTTTTAGGTTTTGATATTATTAGGCCACAAGTGATAATGAAGTAATTGGAAAGCTTTACAATTAAGAAGAGATTTGCAGCCCCTAACTGCTAGATTTGACTTGCCTTGTATTGATTCCATGATGTTCTTTCAGAAAGCTTGTCAAATGTTCAGTGGCTGTCCAGATTAATGGCTGGTTATTACGGTGCTTTTTGGTGCTAGGGTGATGCCAGGAAAATGAGAAGCTGCTGTTTCCCCTCAATCTTTCTGTGATAGGTGTTGTGGAGCAGAATTTAGACTTCTCTAAAGCAATTCTTCATTAATTTAGATGCAAGAGCAGGAGAAAGATAAACATCACAGGAAAGACATGGGCCTGAAGAGTACCATTTAGTTATCAAGCAGAGGCATGGGTGCTGTGAGGAAACAGGACTTTAAAGCTTGTAAATAGAGGAAAGAGTGAACCCAAGTGAGGATATATCTTTTCTAGCCTAGTTGATGAGACCAAAAGCTGGTAAATTTGGGGGTTGTTAGAGAATCTAGCTCGTTCTGTCTAAAACACAGAGAGAGACTTGAAAGATTGATAGCAGCAGAAACTCCCATTCTCACACTTGTGTTGTGCTGCCGTGAGTAGGATGGGCCTGTTTGCGTTGTTGAAGAAGGATGTATATTTGTTATAGAAGATTTGGAGCTGAGACTTGGTTTAAAGGAATGTCATTGACCAGTTGTCTTATTCTGAAGTGTGTTGTGGTGAGGTTTTCTAGGTATATCTCCAGTTATGCTAAGACTCCATCCAAGGCAAAGCAATACAAACTCTAAGCATTTGCAAAGCTGGTAGCCTACAGGCAGCAGTAAAAGCACTTTAAAAAGCATGCAGTTCTTTTAAATCCTAATCAGAACAAGCTAAACTTGTTCTTATGGGAATTCTTAGGATGTATGAAAGCCTCTGGATTAAAACCATCAGCAACTGAGGCTTTTCTGTGCTTGAGGCGTATAAATTCAGTGGGTAGCAGTAGTGTCAACTCTGCTCATGCTATTTTTCCAAGGTACGTTGCCTTTATCTGAGTGGCAAGAGAGGGCAGCTAGTACCCCAGTGTGTTGCCTTTGTGTTGAAGCAACAGAAGCGTTGCATTATTATTTAATAACAGGCTAGGTGATAAAGAAGCCTATGTACTTACTGTGGACTTAAGGTGACCGAGTAGAGGGTTAGATGTTGGATCAGGAAGGTGCTCAGTGTTGCTGTGAATGAGCTGAAATTCCCCCTTACAGCAGGGTTTCAACCTTGCAAAGCAAGTTGAGTAGGCACATAGCTTGTGAGGATAATCCTCTAAAAGCAGGCTTCCTTCAGTACAAGAGGTTGCCTTTCTCAGGTAGCTTTGGAATATGTGCATTGCTTCTTCTTGCAGAACCCTTCCCTCATGCTGTTCTTCGTGTTGGTTTTGAAACCTGGGAATAATTGTACCTTGGGGTTTAGGCACTCTATGCTTTCAAAAGCAGTCTGGGGGAAGAGGTTCCTGCCTCCTGAAGCCTTGCATTTTGAAGCAGATTAGGGTGGCTTGTCTGGGTTTTGGTTGGCTGGTTTTCAGTCACTTTTATGGAGCTTGAAATTGAGCAAAGCATCGAGCTTTTGGGAAGGAATCTTAACAGGGTTTTCACTTTAAAACATCCTGCTGATCTCAGTCTTGTTGAAGGACACAAAGGGAGAATGTGGCTTCTGGTTTTTCTGTCTCTTTTCATATGCTCGCTTCCACCTACATCATTGTTTCACTTGGCAAATCTATATCCATATCTGACTGTTGACAGAGGAAAGTCTGGGTTGTGTAGAAAGGTTTTGCCACTTAACTCCATTGAGATACATTATTTTGCTATGAGAGAAGTAAGATCCTGTTCTATAAACTGGGCATCTAGGTAAAGGAAGAGAAAACCAGTTAGTGCTTGAACTGATGATGAGGCTGGTGGAGTCAGTGCAGTGCTTACTAGACATCAGAAGAGACACACAACATAGATCAGCCCTCCAAGGCCATAGAAAATGTGGTTTTGCTTGTTCCTGTTTGACATGTGGTGTTTGCAGAACTTAAGTTGCACTGATAAACAACCTCTCTGCAGGGTCTGTTCAAGCAGTTATATGGATGTAGCAGCACTGGTTTAAAATCAACCCTTTGTGTCACACTAAAACACCGTTTTAGAAACTTATTCTAGCACAATTAGGATTTGTGCAGGGGTGACAATGTTCCTTCTTATAGCATGTCCATACCTTGCTTTTGCATTTGCTGTGTGAGTCCACTGGTGTGCTGCAGACTTGGTTCCACCATGGAAGTGAAATAGAACTCTGTGGTCTTGAAGCTGACTGTAAGCTTTAGAGTATTTCACTGAATCAGGGTCACAAAGCATGTGCCCTTGATTTTGTCATACTGTATCTTAGCTGGAGAGGGTTTGCAGGAAGGAAATACTGCTTTCTCTGCTATTGTGCAGGTTGATGTCTTGGGTTAGTGACTCAGTGTTACCAAATCTCTTGATGATATCTCAGACCTATGATATTTAATGCTTCTTCCACTTTATATTAAGGCCTAGGTTTTGGAATCATGTTCATGTTGAAGCAAAACAGAAATTTTCCACAGTTATGGTGAAGAAAGCTTGAGGGAGGGGAAGGCACAAAACACCCCAGCACCAGAACCACAAACAGACAAACCACAAACAAAAACCCTTGGGCATCGGTGAAAGATCAGAACTTAGAAGGGGAACAGATCTTTCCCAGTGAAAAAACTGAACTCTTTGTTCTTAAGCAAAGCTTTTAACTTGGTGAAGACCAGATGCTAGGGTTTTATTCAGACACAGGTTGGCAGCTGTTGCAAATGGTTTGATGCAGTTTTTATTCCTGACTGAGTTATGGCTGCAGCCAAATAACTTCAATAGCATGAAGTTAATTATGTTCTCTTTTGGGTTTGTTTTTTTTCCTCCTCCTAGGGTCTCGTTTCAAATTTAACTCTTGATGAAGATATACTTGCTGAATGGGAAATCTATCCTTTGGACATAGACGGAGCAGTGAACCATGATATTAACAGGCACCTTGATGAACCAAAGAGATCTGTTGACGATCCACTGAGTTACGAAGCACCTACTTTTTACACTGGAACACTTTCAATTCCTGGAGGAATTCCAGACTTGCCTCAAGACACCTATGTCAAGTTTCCTGGCTGGACAAAGGTACAATGTTTTGCTGTAAAAAGTTGGAAGTCCACTTCTATGGACAATCAAAATTCACCTCTCTTGGATGGGTAGAGGTTGATTGTAGTGGTGGGGTATCTCAAATATATTTAAGCAACTAGGAAGTTCATTCCTTAAGTAAATCTGGAGAGAAACTATTAAAAGAGAAGGGAAAGGTATAGTCAAATGACACATAGTGTGGGTGTAGAAAATGGAGCCATCATCAGAAACGAAACCCCTAGTCTTTCAACACTGAGAAAGCTGAAATGTCAGGCTATTTAGAAATGCCTGTCCATGGTGAAGGACACTTTCCTTATATTAATTGATTAAAAACATGTTTGCAGTGCTGTCTGAAGAAATATGGACCTCTTAGAAAACAGAGGGTTGGACACAACTGCTGGTGGTGTGCCCATAGATACAGATCCAATGCATGGAATATGTTACTGCTTGTCTTCTGGAGGTTACCTGGACTGAATGGATCAGAGAGCACTACTCTGAGAAGCCTGTGGGCAGATCTGTGTTAATGGAAACTTCTCATAGGGCTGGAATGCAGCTAAAGCAACAAAGTGTGTTTTCACAGTGCCGTGTTTGAAGCAGCCAACATGCAGGGTGGGTAGAGACCACCTCAACTCGCTGGTGGGAAGCCCAGAGAGCAGAATGTGTGCACTCAAGTGCCACTCTTCTTAAAGACCTGAGCATCTAAGTCCAGGCTTATGGGAAGTGCCTGAGATAGATGGCAGAATTATTGATTTCTGAAACAATTCATTTACTGCTATTAAAACAGAATAGGAGAAGGAGATGCTGGTGGTCTGTTTACAGTATTGCAGTGGTTAAAGCACTTCCCAATAGGCAGAAGACTCTGATTTGTTGCTGGCACTGAGCTTGGATGAGGAAGTTTGATTTATTCATTCCTATATATGTGCATGTCTTAATCACTGAATAAAATCCAAAACCAGCTGTTTGCACAGCAGCTGGAATCTGAGACCCATGAATCGCAGATCTTGTTCAGGCAGTGAGATGACCATACCTGCCTGCTGGCAAACTCGTCTTTGAAATGGCAAATGAACCCAAGAATACTTATATATTGGTGGAAATATATTCCTCTGATCTGTAGAAACCCCTATTATACATAGTTTATATACCCTCTAAAGCAGTCATGGTGAGGAGATTCCAACTGAGCTGTAAGTAGGGCTATTGAATTGATTCTTCAAGCTTTATATGGATCAGACCAGAGTTTTAAGGCACCCAGGAGTAAGATTGAAGTGATACTGGGTATTGAAACCAAGACTTCCAAATAAAGGCATTTGCTCATTGGTGAAGTTAAGGTAGAGAGCCTTAAGGGTGTGAATTCCACTCGGGTCCCACTGTATCTGGGCCTTAATCCCTTGAGTGGCATTATGTGAACTGGCGAGGCCACGTTGAGGAGAGGGACTCTTAAAAGGGGTTGAAATTGATGTATTGGAGTAGTTGGAAAACTATGGAAACAAACATTTAGCAAGAAAACATCAGGGGGGTTGGAACTAGATGATCTTAAGGTCCTTTCCAACCCTAACTATTCTATGATTCTACGGTCCTGCATATTAAGACAAGAAGTCTGACATGCTGGATAGCCTGGAAGGAAGGGTACAGCATTAACAGTCATGGCCTATGGTTGTAGCTTGCTTGGCTTCAGTGGTTTTTAAACTCTTTATTGATAAAACTTCCTCCACCTTCACTTGAGGAGGCACGGTGGCCTTGAGTATACATGCCCTGCATGTGTGGTTAGGTTTATCAGACTTTCTCTTCAGCAGAATAGAGGATTTGGAGTCGGGACACTTCTTGATTTCTGTGGAATCATGGGTTGTAGCTGCTGACCCTGCTGAAGGAGTTCTTGGTACTGAAGATAGAGATCCCCCCATGCCTTTATTTTGTCTGGGGCACATTGACTGGTAGTCTATATAATATTGGGATTTGCTGGTTAAGGGCATACAAATTCCTGAGCGTGCAGTCTCTGGAAATTGCAGTGCTAATAATGATAGTTTGGAATTGAGCAGTGAAGTCCAGAGCTTTACTGGGAAAATGAGTTTACAACCAGTGACCAAGATCAGAAACAAGGGACCTGTCTGATCATACCATCTGTATTAGAACTGTAATGCAGTTGATTCCTATAGTAAGCCCCTTCTTCCCAGAGGGTTACAGTCCCTCTCTGTAGTAGGTGGAGTCACTCTGTAGCAGATAAGCTACTGTCTTCTGGGTACACTAATTCAGTTTGTGTAGGGAGGCTGCATTAAGGCCATGTTTTCCTTTAAAACTCTTCAAGCTCACTCCTTTGCTTCTGTAGTAAATAGTTCTTCCTCTTGCCTTTTAATGCAGCAAAAACAAGCCACAAAGCATGATGAACTTGGTCAAAAAATGAACAAACTTTGACCTCAAACCTGTTTTTTAACGACCACCTTAGCAGAACTGTGTAAGGCAGGATTTCATACCACAGAGCTGAACTAATTCACCTGCATTTGCAGATGTGCCAGCTCCTCATACAATTTCTCTTGGGAGTTTGGCAAAACTTTGTTTCCATAAATACTGGAAAGAGAAAACGCAAGAAAAATGCCTCAAAACCAGCTTGAATGCCATTATTCACTGTTAAAATTGTGCTGCTGGAAATCTTTTGAACTTGAGGTATTTATAATGTTAAACCAGTATTCAGAACTAGGGGTTCTGGCCATTTCCACTGTGAAAAGTAATTTCAAGGGAGTTTACATCCCAGGTAAACCACAATTTCATTGAACTTCAGTTAATGCTTGCAGACCTTCAGGGATTGTAATGGGTGTAGGTAGCTACAGCAAAATACAGTACTCTCTTGCAGTGTGATTTCAGCTTCAAGCAAATACAACTTTCAGGTTTGCTGTGCTCTTAAACTTGGTGCAGAATTCAGTGCCAGGAACCTGCAGTTGTGTTGTCTGAAGTGTTGGCATACATGGAATCACTGCAGTATTTGACCACTTTCTTTTTAAGCATTAATGATGGCTTTAACTCATCAGGTGATTTACATTCTTTTCACTGTTACTAGCATTTCCTTGGACCAATCTTCTCTCCTTGTGTTCTGCCAAACAGAAGGATGGAGGGAATTAAGTTACTATGTGAAGAGCATTATACTTAAAGCTATTGCTCTGCTTAAAGCATCATTTGTTCTCTGTCAAATTATTAATCTGTTGTTTTTCTCTCTCAACAGGGGCAAATCTGGATCAATGGCTTTAATCTCGGTCGCTACTGGCCAGCCCGTGGTCCTCAGCTGACCCTTTTTGTCCCAAGGAATATACTTGTTTCATCAACACCAAACAACATAACAGTGTTGGAGCTGGAGCATTCACCTTGCAGCACCCAGGCGTGCGAGATAGAATTTGTAGACAAACCTAGTATCAACGGAACCACACAGTATCCAAGTTATGCTCCCCAGCTCTTTGTTAGAGACTTGTGGCTGAACCATCTCTAATGATTTGAGTGTTTCCTTATCGTCCCTTTCCTTCCCTTCCCCTCAACCCGTACTTCCCTTTTTTAAAGCCTCAGTTTTAACCAGTAGGTTTCCTTTTCTAAACCTGCCAGAGTTAAATACTGAAATCATCTCAGAAAATAAAAGCTGTAGCTTCAGAATGTGCCTTGGACTGTGAAATTGAACTTCACTGGAAGATGCACAGCAGACAGGTGAAAATGTAGTCCTTGTAGGCTGCTTACAGCCTCTTACACTTCTCTCTCTTTACCATGTTTTGCAACTGGAGAGGAGCATGCAAAAGGGGTATGCAGTCTCACTAGCTTGCTGGTTTTACTCATGGGGACGGGTAGATCCAAGCTGCCAATAGACTAGACACTTCCAGCTGATTTTATCCCCTGGTTAGTATCAATATCATTTGAGTCTGAGTGGGCTTACTGCCTGTGTTGAGGGGAACCTCACCTCCGTGCAAGTGACCTTGGAAACATTTCAGTTGGTTTCTTACAGGGGCAGTGAGAAGTGTGAAAGAGAACAAGCTGGTCCAAATAGCAGTAGCATGGAGAAGGACCTGGTAGTCTAGATCTGGAAAGCCAATTGTCATCTCTTGGACAGCAAGTTCACTGCTTCTTTTCTGCTTCCTCTGAAGACTTTAAGTAAATTGATAAGTACAAGGATGCATATAACATATAAAATTTAGGCTGTTTTGGCTGGATCAAAACAGCCTGGTTAACCTGCCTGCAGTGTATAGTCTTAAAATGAGACATTTTTCCTTTAATGGATTAATGGATCTCGGTTGGGGTTTATTTCCCTTCTTTTTGGGGTCTGGAGTATGTTTTTCATAGGCCAGCACCTTGGGAGCAGAAGGCAGAATCTTCTTTTTGATTCTTATGGCTTTGCTGTCAATCATGCAGACTCTTTGGTGAGATTTAAACAACCAACAAGATGGAATTGAGTATTTTCATAATCTCTGGTTTCTTCCTTTGATTTGTCTGACATGATTAAAATGGTTCTTTAAAGATAAAATCAGTCCTGTGTGTTTGAGAAGGAAAAGGCAGAGGGGGGAGAGATAGGAGCGATTACAGTATTAAGGGAGAAATGAGGTTGTAAAGTCTCTAATGGACAAGGAGTTCTTGCTGATGTCTCATTTTCCTGTGTGATGAAGATGTGTGCAAAGTAAAGCACAAGTATCTGTAATGGGCTGTGTGGACTCTGGAGGTGCCACCTTTTGCTGAGATGGCCAATGCAAAAACCTGACTGTTTCTTCTCAGCTGATGAGGACTGATACTTCCAGAGGAGAAGAGAGTGAAAAGCAGCACCACTTGTATGGGTATCTACATCTCAGTTATGTGATTGACATGTTTGGGCTTTCAAACCAGACACATGCAGTTCACTTGAGCCAGAGAGCTTCTACTCTCAAGTTCCTACCCCAAATGCAAAGTCTAATGGCTGGGGGCTGTGTGGTCATTACCAGATGTGCTTCATTCTTGGAATAAAGTGGTCTGCTCTGACCCCAGACGTTTTTTTTCATGACACCATTCCTTTGCAGACCCTGGAACAGGCCCTGCAAGCAGTTTATCATCAAGTATTAATTACCTGAGAGCCAGGCCTTGGAAGGAAGGAATGGAACAGGATTAGCTTCATACCAGCTGTGGGTTTTGGGGCTTGAAGTGTGCAGAATGATGGTGGTATTTGGGTATTATTCCTACAACAGTTTAGTGCTTTAACTGCCAGGAGGACTTCTATTTTTCTGGTTTCTAGTGCTGTAAGAGGAGTGAGACTCCTGGCTCTTATTCCAGCTTCACTGGGGTTTACACTGTACTTGTGAAAATGTAATGTAACACATGAGACATCGCTTTTTTGCCATAACTCTGTGTAATATTACAAGCAGAAAGGCTTTGCATCACGGTTTACAAACCTGCATCTGGTTAGATACAGGAATTACAGCATACCAAGAACAACACAAGACTTACCCTAGGATTTTTAGCCTTGGCATGCACTTCTGCAACTGGATTATGGGATGCAGAATGGGGCAATATGGCCTTTCTTCCTTTGCAGTCTCGAGCAGGTCAGTTATTTTAACCTCTCAAGTGTAGTTTGTTTTCCACATCCAAGGGTGGAGATGAGATCTGAATGAAACCACCTGACTGAGGGTAAATGCATAGAAGAGGGACTGTGGGGAGTCATCTGGCTCACCTTGACCCAATGGTCAAGGCACTGGCGCATCTAATGTTTTTGAAGGCCATGGTGTGGGATTATTGTCAGAGCCCTGGCTGGTACCTGTGGTGTAGCTGTGTGATCTAATGCAGATGCTGAAACTCAGTGGGATGGCCTGTCTGGTGGAGCCGGCTGCCTCCTGAAGGCATGACAAGAAGAAATATTCCTAATGCTATAAATGGTCGTTCCTCACATCCTCCCTGCTGCCTGACCTTGGGAATTTGGAAGTGCTGCTTTGTTAACACAGCAGCTAAGAGGCACAGTGGTTTTAGCAGATGGGTGTAAACCTGGTATTTAGCCAGAATTGGTCTGTAAGAAGGGGTTTTACACAGGTCCATCTGGAAGGTAGGTGTGATGTTTGCAGTTCTGTAGGGGTTGAAATCTGCCTGCTCAGTGTAGCTGCAGGCACTCATCTGACCACAGGTATTTTTCCTGTCCCTGGAGTGAGATCTCTAAGCTCAGACTCTAATCCTGCTTATGCATGGGTGAATCCTTTAAATGTGATTACTCAGGATGAATGAGCAGGTAGCTGAATATGAAGTGGTGAATAGTGTGTGCTATGTAGTTGAATTCTGCTTTCTTAACCTGCTCTTTCCTCCTGACTGTCCAGCAAACACTTTCCACTTGACAAATACGTGTTGGGTGTTCTGTAATGGCAGTCACAGAAGAAGCCTGTGTTTAACAGCATGCTCTGAAGGAGGTGATAGTTTATTGTCCATGCTGAGAAGGACAAGTCCACCCTAAGCTTGGACTGCAAGGGGAAGGAATCTGCTCTCTTTGGATGGAGTTGGGCACGTTGATATCACCAGATGGCTGACTAGACCATTGCAGTGCCCTTGTACTCTCATTGTGGATATATTTAAATCACTGGGGACAACAGGATCTCTGTATGTCTAAATAGATATTCTGATCCTTTTCCTAGGACACACTTCCTGGAAATCCATCTGTGTTTGAGCAAATAGCTCACAGTATAGACCAGAGCCTCTGACAGCAGCTTGGTTATTTACTGGTCATTGTATCAGCAGGAAACTACTGGAGAATGTTCTTCTGACGTGGCTTTGCAATCACTTATCTTCCCTTTTTTGCTTGCAAATGTCCAACATAAGGTCCCAAAGGAACTGCTGATGGATGTGCAGTACATTGTCTTTGACCTGGTCCTGTATGTAGCTTTTACAAGACTGCAAACGTTATTTTAACAGGTAATGCAAGATGAAAGGCTTGTGAGAGATGGTCTAGCTCTGTATTTCTGTACCCTAAGCCAACATCATCTGTATCTGAAGTACTCCCAGTCTCTCTAACCTGTTATGATGGGGACTGTAGTCTTCCCTAGGCAAGCTGTTCTAGCTTCTACTGTTAGGAAGCTTGCCCACAGCTAACTGAAGTCTTCATTGCTGTATGTAAGCCAGTTATCACCTTCACTGTCCATAGCAGTCTGTGTGCTCTGAGACTGTTCTGTGCCCTCTCTGTTGTTTTCTTACCTCCCTGATGGACTGGATTTACAGATATGTTAAAAGGCACAGAGCAAAACAGAGAAGACTCAGCAAGGATGTGAAAGGGTGACCAGATCCTGACCTGGTCCAGGTTCTACAGCAGCTCTTTCTGAAGAGATCAATGGCAAGAATGCTGTCTTCCAGGCAAGGACTTAAAAGGTAGGTGACCCTGAAATCCTGGCTGGAAGATGGTGTGTCAAAAGGAACTTGAAGATGCCGAAGAATGGGGTCTGCTTTAATGGTTCTCCTTCCACACAAAGGCAAACCTGGGCAGGACAAGATAATCTTGGGACTTGATGCAAAGGGCTTAATGGGAAAAAAGTTGGAAACATGTCACAGGGATCTTTGTCTTGTTTGTACTGAATAAAGAGTGCATGTCTCAAAATCCCTTTTCAGACAGTATTTTCTTGTTATGCTATCTAAGATGGGAGTAGTGACCCCCAGCCCCCAGCTATGGGGCAGTTCTTGAGCCTGTGTGTTTTACCTACAAGAGTTTCACAGAACCAGTGCTTGGTTCGGGTAATGCAGTCCCCTTTCAGTAGAATATATGGTCTTTCTGGCCAAGGAATTGGGGATATACTTAAGAAGTCCTATTTTGTGCTTGCCCTTCAGGAGCCAAGTGTACACAGGACTGCAAAGTTGGGGTCTTAGGAAGGTCCCACTTTTAACTCCGTAGTGTTGCAATGGGAAACAGTCTTGCTCACAAAACTCCCCAGCATGTGTTGTTAGCAGACTCTGTGCGAGCATCACGATAAGATCTTTGTGCTTGGGTAACGTGCTTACAGCTGCAGGACAGGAGTTGTGTTGTCTTACTTACTGGCTTTGGTAGACAGTGGGGGATAGAGGGTGGGAAGAGGCTCCCTAATGGAAGTGGAAATTGCATTTGAAACTCCACCAGGTAAGGGCTTGTGTTGGGTGAATCTGTTGAATACTGGTGCAAATGGAGTAGGAAGTGCAGCCGGTGCCTGTGTTTCCAGAGGATTTTCTGTGAAGCTTCCTTATTTGTTTTCAGTGTAAGCACTATTTCTGTTTGGAGCTTGGTGTTTCTGTAGGGCTCGTGCTTCTCTACCGATATTAACTGAGCATTTCCAGTAGGGTCAGTGGTTGTGGGCCAGAGATCTGAGCGTGGAAACACCTCATAATTGTGGGTCACCCCTCTAATGCTATAGCTAAGAAATTGCTCCTCTCTGTTTCAGGTTTTAGTCTTCCTTTCTCGTTTTTACCCTCACACCAGGGGAGTCTTACGTGTGTCTTTGGTTGTCTGACGCAGAGCTGATGTGTCCACTGCTTCCACCTCTCTGCTCCTGGTTCACACGCTGGGTAAAGATGCGTTTGCTTCCAGCTTGCTTACGATATTCTCCTTGCTTCCAAATCTCACTCACAGATTCCTTCTCACAAGTCCCACAGATCTCAGTCAGGTGAACAGACTGAACGCTCTTTATGGATCTCTAGGCTCAATTTAGCCAGAAGACTTCCCTGGTTGTGGAATCCTGCAATAGCACCCTCCAAAGCACTTGCCTTGGGAGAAGGTGAATGGCTGTGTGTTGGACGTGATGGCTGCAGGATCTGGACTTAGAATCATGGAATGGTTTGGGTTGGAAAGGACCTTAAGATCATCCAGTTCCAACCCCCTGCCATGGGCAGGGACACCTCGCACTAGACCACGTCAGCCAAGGCTCTGTCCAACCTGGCCTTGAGCACTGCCAGGGATGGGGCATTCACCATTTCTTTGGGCAACCTGCCTGCTGAAGCTCAGGTAGAACTGTTGAGAAGAAACTGGTATCTAACTCTTGGCTTTCTTAAGGCCCTGTCTGTGGCTGAGCTTTAGATTGCACCCTTCCCCTGTTAACTGACAGTGTTGGTTGCTGTTTTCACAGCAGGCACATACGGGGTGAGAAGCTGTGTGAAAGGAAAACTTGCACTCCTTTCTTTCCTTTCCACTGTACCAGTGAGGCGTCCCAGAACACTTCAGGCTCAGAGAGAGGGGTCTGCATGCACTCAACATATCTTCTCTCAAGCTTTTGTGACTGTTTTCCCCCCCTCCCCTCCACTTAGGATGTGGTTGGCAGTAACCACGAGTAGGTAGATCCGGCGTGCTGAAGAACCCAAGAACCTCATCCTGAACTGCTGAGGAGTTAGCATGATTTCCCCCACGGTTTTCTCAAAGCACCGGCTTGTGCTGCAGTGCTTTCCTGTGGTGCTCTTCTGGGCCTTTGAGCCAGAGCAGTATCTACTGAGGATAAAACAGCGCGAGCCTTGCGTCTTATGTTTGGCTGTAGTCGAGCCATGACTTAGTTAAAGCACTGAGTCCCACCTATCTTGCCTTGACAGAGAAGAAAACTGCTGCTGGTTGGTATCTGCTGAGGCAGCTTTTGGGGTTTTTTCTTTTACCTTTTCAAGTCTAACCTCTCGTCTCTGCTCGCTTTGACTCAAAGGCTTCAGATGTCTCGAAGAAAACCTCAAGCTTCTCTGGAGCCTGTCTAATTTTAACTGTCTGACACCGAGATGCTTGGTGGTTTAGGATCAGCCAAATTGCACACTCCTCTTAACGCCTTTTGTTGAGAAAGGGACACCCCACCACCTGCAAATTAAGCTTGTCCACCCGGCCTAGGTAATAAAGGAGACTGGGATACAGATGCAGGAGTGGAAGCAAGACCTGTGCTGCAAACACCCCAAAAGGCTTCTTTTCTTTTTCTCTTCCACTCTGAACCTGTGCAGAACGGCTGAGCTGAGGTTACAGCAGCAGCAACCTTGACTTGCATGGAGTTTGTTTCTCCTGTAGGTACGCTATAAAGTGCTCTGAAGGGATGTTGAAGCCTGGTGGAGATAAGAGCAAGCAAGAATACTCAGTGTTCACAACCACGCTCTGGAGGCAGAGGTCTAATGGAGACAGAGGGAAAAGCACCATAATGAGTCAGGTGAAGAGTGGCTCCTCGGTGGGTTTTATGGCTTTATTCCTATCAATTCCTTTTGCAAACCCAAGCAGGTTGGCAGTGGAGAGGGGAAAGAGACTCATTTCCTTGGTGCCTTCAGCCACCGCCGCGCAGCTGCATGCTGTGGCTTTGCATCTCACCGAGCTGGCGAAGGGGAATGATGCTGAGCTCTGTCGTTTGCACGCTTTCAGAGTGGAGAACTGCACATGAAGGAAAGGAAGTGACCTGGGGTGAAGGTTCAGCTCCCCTGGCTGGATGTGCAGGGGGAGGAAAACACATCCACGTCCTAACAGAAATCAGCCTTACAGCAAGGCTGTGAATACCCAAAGATCTGCTCTCCAAGTGCTTTATCGTTGTCTTCTGTTTTATCCTTGCAATTCCAGGTGCAAACCGTGCTTTTTGTGACAGCCCTTGATATGCATCACCTCTTATCAGTCGTTCATGAAATACCAAGGGGAAACGATGCCTGCCTTGGTTTCACTGTGGTTGCTGGTGAGCAAGCACCTTGCTCCGAAATGCAGCCATCCGGTTGTACATGCCCTGAAAGGTGGGTGAAAGAATATCCAGGGACTTGTTCTCTCTCTGTGTGATGAGTTTGAGTGTGCAGCACACGAGAATGCTGCTGTCTCAGAGGCTGAGGGTTTCAAAAACACCCAGCTCATGTCATTTGTTATCTTTTTCTCATTTAATGAAGGTGTATTTTGTCATGTAAGTACAATGGCGCTGAGTTTGACTGGGGCCATTCAGCCCTGTATCCTCTTTTGGAGGTGGGCATATCTGACCACCTCCTGAGCTTCAACACCTTAAGCTTGCAGGTGATTTTTGGTTTATAGAATCCTAGAATAGTTAGGGTTGGAAAGGACCTTAAGATCATCCAGTTCCACCCCCCCCCTGCCATGGGCAGGGACACCTCACACTAAACCATCTTACCCAAGGCTTTGTCCAACCTGGCCTTGAACACCGCCAGGGATAGAGCATTCACAACCTCCCTGGGCAACCCATTCCAGTGCCTCACCACCCTAACAGGAAAGAATTTCCTCCTTATATCCAATCTAAACTTCCCCTGTTTCAGTTTTAACCCATCACCCCTTGTCCTATCACTACAGTCCCTAATGAAGAGTCCCTCCCCAGCATCCCTACAGGCCCCCTTCAGATACTGGAAAGCTGCTACAAGGTCTCCACACAGCTTCTCTTCTCCAGGCTATTTGTTGGTTTGCTGTTTCTTGCTAAGTTGAGCTGCAATTTCAGTGCTTTTAAGCCCTTTTCAGTGGAAGAGACTCAGCTTTAGCTGCGGATTCAGCTGCTTGCTCACCATGACTCAGTATGTAAAATAAACCAGCCCCAAACTCTTAAAGCTCACACTCTGAATTGCAGACTGGTGTTTGGAGTAATTGAGATCATTTAAAAGCATCAGCTCTCTTTGAACAACCTTGGTCTGTGCTTCACAGTGTTTTGATTTGGGGGATTACTTGCTTGTTGTCAGGCTGTATGCATTTTGATGCAAAAATGGGATGCTCGTTTGACTTGGGAATCATAGAATGGTTTAGGTTGGAAAAGGACTTTAAAGCTCGCCCAGTTCCAACCTCCTGCCATGGAGCAGCTTGCTCCAAGGCCTGTCCAGCCTGACCTTGAACACTGCCAGGGATGGGGCAGCCACAGCTTCTCTGGGCACCCTGTGCCAGCGCCTCAGCACCCTCACAGGGAAGAACTTGTGCCTTAGATCCAACCTGAGCTTCCCCTGTTTCAGGCTGATACAAACTCTGGTTGATAGGTAGTGACAGATCTGTTTGGATTTTGTTTTACTGTGCTTTGTTTTGCTTTTGCTAAACTTGGTGGGCTCTTACAGTATCCTTGTGGGTTCCTGTGGACTCAGGTGTCAAACTATGGAAGATGATTTTAGTTGTCACCGAAATGAGCATTGATGCTAGCCGCCTGTTTCCTCCACTCTCAGTATCAGCTTTTCCACAGCTATTTCTGTACAAGCAGCTGATGTTTCTAGAGCTCTTCCTGTATTTTTTCCAGGAACTTGGAAGACTGAACATCTCCAGTGCTTTATGTCATTGTGACAATTCGTGAATGAGACACGTGCCCTCCTGAAAGCCCAAGCCGCATTCAGTCGTACCATATTATGGCTCAGGTCTGTATTGTGAGTCACCTTACAGAAGAGGTGGGCTGCTTTCCCTGTTTATGCCCTGACTCCATCCATACAAACCCATTCCTGGAACTGAAACAGTCCCACAAAGGAAAAGCTCTGCAGAATCTTGCTTCCTGCTGACCCTTCTCGGCCTCTGATGCAAATGGTTAGATCACTGTCACTGAAGAGCTGACCTTTCATAATGCACATTCAAGGTTTAACCATCGACACTGAATCCATGCAGTCCCGTTTTGATAGTCTATAAAATGCTGTGGGGTTTTTACACTGCAGCAGCATCAAAACTTCATTTGCTTGGCAGGTTCTTATGAACCAAGTCATTATAAACCAGCTGCCATTAAAACCCCTTCTCTTCCTGGTGGGTTTTCTTCGGTAGCATTCATCACCTTAGTGAAACCTTGCTTCCTATGCTGGCTTTGTCCTAAACTCCGGCCCATTCCCATGGGTACATGGAGTAAATTACTGTATTATTAGTAGTGGATTAGTGTGGTGGATTTACTCTATCCAAGTTGCTCACAAAAGGTAGTGTGTTAAATTAAGACCAATCCATGAGTGCTTTCGACAGCTTTTGGTTGCATGAAGGCTTCTGCAATGATTTCCCCCATCAGTATGTACTTTTAATGAGACATAATGAAATATTCCCTTTCAATAATGGTGAAAAACAGGCTGTGCTTACTCAAAAGGGGATTTAAGATGAAGTGAAATGCAAGCAATGGTGTTGGGTTAAAGGGTGTGGAGACCTCATAGCAGCCTTCCAGTATCTGAAGGGGGGCTATAAGGATGCTGGGGAGGGACTCTTCATTAGGGACTGTAGTGACAGGACAAGGGGTGATGGTTTCAAACTGAAACAGGGGAAGTTTAGATTGGATATAAGGCAGAAGTTCTTTACTGTGAGGGTGGTGAGGAGCTGGAATGGGTTGCCCAAGGAAGTTGTGAATGCTCCATCCCTGGCAGTGTTCAAGGCCAGGACAGAGCCTTGGGTGAGATGGTTTAGTGTGAGGTGTCCCTGCCCATGGCAGGGGGGTTGGAACTGGGTGATCTTAAGGTCCTTTCCAACCCAAACCATTCTGTGATTCTATGATCAGTAGCCAGTGCATCTGCCACCAAAAATCTGTCCTTTCCAGTGCTGAGATCTGCATAGAACCAGAGAATCCCAGAATGGTTTGGGTTGGAAGGGACCTTTTGAAGGTCGTCTGCTCCAACCCCCTGCCAAGAGTGGGGACATCTTCCAGAACCTGCCTCTTCAAATGCGAAATGCTCTGCAGTGCTGTCAGAAGATGGGGTCCTGCTTGCTTGACTCTGTGTGGAGAACGTGAGCTTGAGCTGGTGAGGGAATGAATGGATTTACTCCATGTGGCTGTGGGAGAGGAGCTTGTGGCATGTGTGTTCATGCAAGAAGCCAGAGCAGGAGCAGATGAGAGCCAGCATCCCCATGGGGGATTGTTGCTGAACCCAGGACAGGGATTTTGGGGATTCCCTAGTATTTCTCAGGAGAGGCAGCGAGCACTGACCTGCGTTGTGCAGAGATGGGTTGGTGAAGCAGAACTGAGGAGAAAACAGCCTAAATCCATACTTCCCTTTTCTTTCTTTATGTAAGCTCTGCAGCCCCTGCTCTGAAGTGCTGCAGGGGGTTTTAACCCAAAACACCTCGTGCTATGGGTTTCACTCTTCTGGAGAGTGCTTTGATGGCAAGGGTGGACTTATGCTCTGCAGCTTCTCAACACTGTTTGTCTACAAGGCCCTGTAGACGATGTTGTTCCTTGCAGCCAACCAGCCCTGGTTCCTTTCTATTCCTGGTACTGTGAAAGAGCAGCAAGGGCAGAAGCAATGGGAGCAAGCATCCTTTCTCTTCCTTATGTGCTTTTTACAGCTTTCCCACCTATTTTGGTAGCGTCAGAGGCAAGTCACCGGGTCTGACTTGTGGTCAAGTTTCAGTTTACCGATTCTGAGTAAGTACAGAGATCTCTTGTGGTCTTTCTCCACTTTGATTAAGATACCTCGGTGTTACTATTAGCTGGTATTGCTCTTTCTCTTTGTGTGTGATGGTGACAGGCCCAACGTCAGGGAGGGACCTTTTCTTGGATCTGGCTGCCCAACCCACGACACTTCAATGGCGATGCTTCAAGAAGGACAATTCCCTGTGCACAACAGACAGGCTTTCCACACAGACACCTCTACCAGTTGTTCCAATCGCAGTCCCGGGTGCAAAAGTCTCATCCTGAGCTTGGCTGCTTGGGAAATGCTGATCAAATGCCCCCGGTCTCTTTGGAGCGGAAGAGTGGGTCTGGTACCGCCAACCTTCACGCAGTCTGTTGTCTTACAGGTTGCTAGCAGCACCGAAAGTACCTTTTCTGAGGTTTTCCTATCTGCGGAAGCAGAGCAGTGCTGCAGATCAGGCTCTCGATTACTTGCTGTACTCGTTAAAAGCAAAAGCAAGGAAACAAACATCTCTTTGGAATCTTCCACAGTTCTTGGTGCCTCTGTAGCTTTCATTTTGCAGCACCGTGCCATTACTGAGCTTAAATACACTGCCTGCGATCAGGACCTGCATCCATCAGTGCTGGGTTACAGTAAGATGACTGCAGATACCATCAGCACTGCATCACCTTTGAAAGGTTTTATCAGTTATGCAAGTGTAGAAATCTCATAACAGTTCTATCGACTATTCATTTCCAGCCTCCTACTTAAAAGCTTCATTCATACCCAGAGTAGCAAAGTCCAGTGGGGTTCTTATAGGATTTGCCTTCAATAGTGTTTTAATGATCATTTGGAATGGCATTACTAAATGGCCCTTGATTTCTGTAAATCGAGTCAAATGGGCATATTTGTGTCAGAGATGGGAGTTGATGAAGTTGGTCTCAGGCTGTGTTAAGAGAGAGAGATTGGATATAATTGGGAACAAGGAAGAGCTCCTGGAGGAAAATGTGTGCGTGTAGATCCCTGCTGGAAGCATCCTAGTGTTGGAGGAGCACTGCAGTGCCTGTTGGATTGTACTAGCCTTCAGACCAGTGTGCAAAGCTGGTGCTGGGGCAGAGGCAAACAGCATTAGGATAGGAAGGAGAACAGCAATTCCTGTTTTGCTCATAGACTCGGAGGAGCAGACTGGGAGGAGGCTGGTGATCATAGTGCTTCTTTTGCACAGTCATAGAATGGTTTGGGTTGGAAAGGAACTTCAGTTCCAACCCCCTGCCATGGCAGGGACACCTCACACCAGACCAGGTTGTTCCAAGCCCCTGTGTCCAACCTGGCCTTGAACACTGCCAGGGATGGGGCAGCCACAGCTTCTCTGGGCACCCTGTGCCAGCGCCTCAGCACCCTCACAGGGAAGAACTTCTGCCTTAGATCTAACCTGAACTTCCCCTGTTTCAGTCTGAACCCATCACCCCTTGTCCTATGACTACAGTCCCTGATGAAGAGTCCCTCTCCAGCATCCTTGTAGCCCCCTTCAGACACTGGAAGCTGCTCTGAGGTCTCCACGCAGCTTCTCTTCTCCAGGCTGAACACTCCCAATGTTCTCAGCCTGTCTCCATACAGGAGGTGCTCCAGCCCCTGAGCATCCTCATGGCCTCCTCTGGACTTGCTCCAACAGCTCCATGTCCTTCTTATGTTGAGGACACCAGAACTGCACACAGTACAGTCAAAAGGAATGAGGCTGACTTCCAGAGTAAAAATCAAGTGTCATGCTTAGGGAGTGCTGCAGTGACCTAAGTGCTGTATGAAAACAACCAGCCAACTTGGGTTTATGTTTTCATCATGATTCGTGCTTCATATAATTAAGCTGATTCTTCCCTTCATCTGTTTTGCTATGCCAGTTGAGCTCAGCAGAAGGGAGGGCACAGGCTGGCCTTCCGAGGAACCCTGATGTAAAAGTGTGGGTTTAAGAATGAGTCAGCTTTGCTTCACTAGAATGCCCGTCAGTGGATTGATATTCTAGTCTTTAATGGTCCAGGAGGTCTGTACTTCATCACTCATTGCTTGGAAACTTCCTGTTCAGCTAAAACGGCACCTTTGTCCAAGTGGCATTATGAAAATCCCTGCTGTATTCCTGTCTGTACTAACACCATCCTCTTGTCCTTTCTCACCAGCAGATGCCAAAGCCCTCTCTACAAAGAGGAGCGGCATCATCCACTGTAGCTCAGTGCACGGAGGAGAAGGGTTTGTTCCAAGTGACAGAGGAGGAAGCCACCCAGGTTTGATGAGCTCCAGGACCTGAATTCCTGAGCCCATCACTTTAAAGGTGAGTCCCCCCCCCTTGCACCCGAATCAGCAAACCTGCTCAGAGCACAGCTTCCAGCTTGGTTGCTTCTCCAGCACACACATTGAGGAGTGATGGGTATCACTGGGTGGACTGGGAGAGGTTGTTTGGTCAGAGGAGCAAGGACAATGCTCACCCAGTGAGAGTTCTGTCTGCAACAGGCACCCTCTGACCAAAGGCCCATGCCCACAGGCTGTGGGGCACAATGCCGAGCTATGTGAAGCGCCTGAGTTTCATGTGGAGAAGAGAATCAGAGCATCACAGAGGTTTTACACCAGCTCTATGCATGGCAATGGGTGCAGCACATTTGTTCCACACATGAGCAGATTCAGTGCCCTCCCCACCACAGGGTGTATGCCCTGAGCTGGACCAGCCTGCAAGCTGCGGGTTGTCTTGATGCCATTCCTCAACCCTGTATCAAACACTTGATGACCTCTCTTACCTCATGGTCATCAAGAACCTGTCTATGGCTTGCTTTTTGCTTGCTTCCCCCAGACTGGAAAGCAAGGCTCCTCTAAAGGAGTGATTTATTCTTACTGACTAGAACCGTGGTGCTCTGTCTGGCTTCCAAGTTCATCTGTGCACTTAACCAGTGAATAGCTCAGCAGCTCACAGTGCAGCATCGCATCTGTGAGGACAAGGTGCCGTGCTGGCTTTGGGAGTGACGTGTTGTTGGGTTCAGTGGCTTTCAAGCACTTGTAATTTGTCTTCTCTTTCAAAGTAGGTAATGAACGGCTTAACCCACTTCTTGCAGCATTTTTCCACAACCGATTTACTCAGTGGTTGTAAGGTTTTGAGTAGTAAGACTCGATAGTGGTTTTTCTTGGGAAGGAAGACACTTCTCTTGCCACAAGTAATGTCTTCCACAGCTATTCTTGTTACCTGCATTAATGCAGATCCTTGCTTGTCAGCCTCAGCAAAGAGCTGATGGTAATTCAGCCCCAAAATTGATGGATGGATGTGTGTGTGCATGAGACTTTTTCGCTCTGTCTTGTGTCACACAGATGAGCTTCCACTTAACACTTCTTGTTTAGGGTCATGAGAGCAACACCACTATGGTATTTTTACATGTCTTCTCCAAGCCTTTCCTTCTTGTCTGCTCTTTGCCTATGTGCTGAGCAGGCACTTTGTTACTGGCAACCTAAGTCTTCATGTTGAATGGTCGTGATCCAGCACAAAGACACAAAGAAATACCTGCCAATGTGTACTTTTTCAACTCTTACTTTACCTGCCGCCAACCACCGTACTGAGTTTTAACTCTTCTTAAGTCATTTTTGTGCCACAACCTCAGCACTGCAGTGTGAGTTTGCTTCCTGATCAGGTCTTTGATTAATGCTGTGTAGTCTGTGAGTGGCTACTGAAGCATCGCACTCTTTGCGTTTTGCTGTTATCAAGCCCCAGGATTCTTGGTGTGGTTTCTGACAGACCATTTCTATACAGTCTCTGGTTTTACTCTCTTGATGGCCAGATACATGTTCAGTGAGTGAAAACTGAGCCTTGGGGTTAAGTACTTCTGAAACAAAGAACATTCACTTTTAAAGACAGACTTTTAACCAAGATGCTTTGAATTTATTCACACAGGCTGGAAAATAAGGTTTTTTAAAACACTTCTATCCAAAGCACTTAAAAAATGTTAATTAAAATACAGAAACCTGAGTTACAGTGATAAAGTAATTCAAAATGCCTGTATACACACTTACACATAGGCACAAGTGGCAACTTGGATACCTAAGAGAAACTGTCTGTAACACAATGTAATGCATTTGCTTTGCGTCTTTGTGCACATAAAGAGCATATCTGAGGTCCTTAATGACAGAGGGCTTATCCCCCTCCCCTGAGATGAAACATTTGACAGTTGCAGGTACTGTTAAGAGCTTGCTAAGAGTCAGAGCGAACAAGTCCTACGCAGAATAAAACACAACAGTACTAATAATCCTCCTGGAAGAAACAAATGTGTTTTCCAGATGCTGGTGACAAGACTCTCCTTTCCCCCTCTGTGCGAGGGGCCAACCTCCATGCTGACCCTGGTGAAAAGCAGATGCACAGCACAGTGCTTTGCAGAGAGCTGGGGCTGCCGTTACAGCTGAGCAGCAATTGGGGATTGCAGCAGACAAAACTTGTGTGTCCATCTCCCACACTTCACACGTAGGGCACCTTCTGTCATAGCCTTCAGCGAATCTAGGGGCAGAAATCAAAGCTGACGTGACTCATTGTCCAGCACTAGCTTATTGTTAAATGCATGTGCACCTCCTTGGCTCTCTGGAGTTCCTCCCCTTGTCAGTCGGCTTGCTGGTGAGTCCCGTGGGCGGTGCGAAACGCGCTACAGAGCCTCTTGATCCCCTGTAGACTGCGTGTGGAAAGAACTGGTGGATTCGGAGTGGTAAGTGATGTGAACTCTACACCACTTGCACATCTCTCCAGGTAACCACCAGTTCTTAAAGAGCATCTTCACGTACTTCTTAAACTTCTCCCCCATGAAGAAGTAGATGACTGGATTGAGGCAACAGTGAGAAAGGCCGAGGATTTCTGTCACCTGGAAGGCATAGTCCAGACTGCTGCTCGCTTGACAGCCTCTAAAGACTCCCATGTTTTCCAGCAGCTTCAAAAAGATAACGATGTTGTAAGGGGTCCAAAAGAAGAAAAACACAATCATGACAGCAAAGATCATCCTCACGGCCTTGTTCTTTTTCTCGTTTCTACAGTGCACTAATGTTTTAATGATCATGGAGTAGCAAAACGTCATAACTGTAAGAGGGATTAGGAGCCCTAAGATGTTGATTTCCAAAGTGGAAACAAGCTTCCATGTTGTGAAATTGCCTGGATATCTTGCCATGCAGGTAGTATAATTCTTTTCAGTAAAAGATTCTGCGAATACAAGTTCTGGAACTGAGGCTGAAAGAGCTACAAGCCATACGACAAAGCTAGTAACCAAGCCATGGAAGGCAGTCCTTGCTTTCAAGGAAAACACTGCACGAACAATAGCCAGGTATCTGTCTATGCTCATGAGCATAATAAAAAATATCCCGCTGTAAAACCCCACCAGGTAGATCCACGAGATAATTTTACACCAGAGAGTTCCGAAAACCCATTGGTCTATCATGAAATAAGACCAGAAGGGCAAGGATAAAACAAAGAGCAGGTCTGAGATGGCGAGGTTCAGCAGGTACACATCAGTCATGCTCTTCAACCTCTTGTATTTGAAGAGGACCACGACGACCAGAATGTTTCCCGTGAGCCCGACCAGGAAGACCAGAGTATAGAGAACAGGTACGAAGGAGGTTGCGAACCTCCTGACAGCCTCCTTATTGCAGGGTTTTGGAGCATCGTCGTAATTGTCGTAATACTCATATGAGGTTGAGGTGTCGACTTCAAAGGACTCAGTACTTGAAAAATTCATGGTTTTTCCCCCAGTTCCTGAGAAGGAGAGAACATAAAAACGTCAGTAACTTTTGGCGCACGAAGATCGCGCGGTTACCTCACAAGTCTGAATCATTAGCAGTGATTGACTTATAAAACGCTTCTCACTAAAGGCTCTCTAACACAGGTTAAGCATCCTGCACGTGCACCCTTGCAAAATGTACTGTCATAGAACCAACCAGGTTGGAAAAGCCCTTCAAGCTCACCCAGTCCAACCGTTCCCAGCACTCCAAGGCCACCACTAACCCATGGCACTGAGGCCTCGTCTCCACGCTGTGTGAACACTTGCAGGGACGGTGACTGCAGCCCTGCCCTGGGCAGCCTGTTCCAATGCCTGAGCACCCTCTGGGGAAGGAATTGTTCCTCAGCTCCATCTAAACCTGCCCTGGTGCAGCTTGAGGCCGTTTCCTCTTGTCCTGTCCCTTGTTCCTTGGGAGCAGAGACTGACCCCACCTCACTACAACCTCCTGTCAGGCAGTTGTAGGCAGCGATCAGGTCCCCCCTGAGCCTTCTCTTCTCCACACTGAACCCCCCAGGTCCCTCAGCCGTTCCCCATCACACCTGACATGCATTTGTTTAGTCCTTACAGCACTGTGCAGCCTGGATGTCAAGCAGCAGAGCTTAGTGAAGAGGAAAGCAAACAGGAGTGAAAGGTACGGACCACAGATATCAAATCTGAGAGGGATAAATCCTGTGTGGAATAAAGCAAAGCCTCTATTCGTAGCAGTTCAGGGTTTCACCCCCTCTCTCATCAGGCAAACATTATTGTAAGAAGACAGTAACGAAAATGGATCTGACCTTTCTGAAGAATTCACACTCACTGAAAGCTGACCTCAGGTTTCAGTAAGTGCTGTCTTCAATGGCTAAATGAGTAACAGGAATTGGTCATTTTTGTATGCATGTTCTTTTCTAACAGGCAGAGACAGGGGTTTAAGTCATAGAATCATAGTTAGGGTTGGAAAGGACCTTAAGATCATCCAGTTCCAACCCCCCTGCCATGGGCAGGGACACCTCACACTAAACCATCTCACCCAAGGCCTCCTCCAACCTGGTCTTGAACACTGCAGGGATGGAGCATTCACAACCTCCCTGGGCAACCTATTCCAGTCATGTTACTTTGAGGTAACCTGGACACAATGCAGATATACTGCTGATGTATCACTGATGTGTGTTACTGTTTTAGCTTCACACAACAGAGCTTTTCTAAGCCTGAGTTCTGTCCTTCACCTTTGTCTGTGTTTAGGAATAGCAGAACAGCATCATTGATTTCTTTGACTTTACACTGTGCCTTGCTGCTGCATAACAACAAACACTGACTTCCATTAACCCGACCCCTCCTGTGTGTCATCCCAGGCACAACACCTCTCCAGCCTACAGTCGTGTCCCATTACACACAACGAGGAGCTTAATCTGAATCACAAGTGACAGTGACAGAACTGTTTGATGCCAGTGGTGTGAGGATGAGAGCGCTGCGGCAACTGCACCTAGCCGTACCTGAATGCAATATACCTTCAGTGCAATATACTGCAATACTTAAACCTGAAAACATATCAAACAGAATGCACATACACCTCTGCTGATGCAGGAGTTAAAAGGGTTTTAAAAGTTACCTTGAAGCTTAATGAAGCAGCACTGCAGCTACATATGATGAGCATACAGGATGCGCAACTGCACTTTGTGAGCTTTACCTTTTCTCCTCCTTTCTTCTGGGATGATGGGAAGAAGCTTCTTTGCTCTAAAGGTGCAGGATCACTTGCTTCTGCCCAGGTAGCTCTGTCGAGGTGCTGCCTACACAGCAATAGCCAGCAGCTGCAGGAGCATTGGGTAGCTGCCTCTTAACGGAAGCTTCGTACTTCCTTACAGATGGTATCACGAGTGCTTTCTTCCCTCAGTGCTCATCAGAGATGGTCCCTTAAACTCTGAAATCAAACAAAACGCACCTTATGTGTAAGGAAGCGCAAAGTTTCCACTGGGTCTGATCACTGAGTGAAAGCAGCTTCACCTTAACCAATGATCAGTAAAACAGCTGTCACTGAGCAGCTCACACTCAGCCGAAACCTTGTTCTTTCTTATGGGGTGTAAAACGCATCTTAACCATAGCAAAACTACTCAAGGGGTCATCTGGGGTGGGCAGAGAGGAGGAAGGCACTCGAGGTGTGTGTGTGTGTGTGTGTGTGTGTGAGTGAGGTGTGGTTCCAGCCACATCATTCAGTCTGCAGATTGCACTCTGTAATTGAATGTATATGGAGTCACTCGGTCATGCAATGGCTGTATGGAGTCAGTGAGGGGAAGGTTCCTTCTTGTTGCTTGAGCTTCCTGACCCCCACTTATCTTGCTATGAAACCAAACGAAGGCGTGTTAAGTCATGCTGCTTGGTATCTCCTGTGGCAGGTTTTCTATGCAGCACATTATCTGCTACCACTGACCTGGTGCCAATGGTAGCAGTAATAATATACCAGATAAGAAGCAGGGTGCGCACACGTGCATGGGTGCGTGGTGTAAGAGCAGGAGTTTACCATGGCTCTTGTCACAGCAGGAAGCTCAGCAGCTTCCATGCATTTCTCCTGGGGGCTCTGTTGGTCTTTTGGGGGATCCTGGGAAAGGAGAAGGGAGTGCAGAGGCCATTGGTAGTCAAATGGTTTGAGTCCCACCAGCAGAACATCAGTGCTAGCACCTGGCAAGCGCTGCTCTTCTCCATGTCCCAGAAGAGATCAGTTAAGCAGAAGTAAAAGCTGTTTCTCAACAGGGGAGGCTGCTTTCTTGGTAGCAGGAGAAACTGAAGAGACATGATGAGAAGAGGAAACAAGAAAGCTACAGGAGGTGGTTGGGAGGGTAGGAAGAATCAAAGATCTCTGTCCAGGACAGAGCATACATCTCCTGGTTTGATCTCCAGTGTTATCCTGTTATACCTTTGGTTCAGTTATGCTATTTGCTGCTGTCCTATATGCCACTAGCATTGTTATCCTGGCCAGTAACTTACACTTGGCTGAAGCATTTCTTCCTGAGAAGCTTGGTGTGCAGACAGCAGGAGATGTGGGATCTCCTGCTTCTGTGTTTCACTGGGATAAAAGGATTGTAGGGAGATGGCTTCTCAGTTACCTGTCACAAGCTGCACCTCTGGAGGTTTTCAACTCTGTCACTGGGAGATGTTCCTCCAGTGCACTTTGTCGCCCTGCACAACGTGTGCATCTTCACTGCAGTTTACTAGCAGTCCTTTGAAGATGCAGACAGCAGATGAGCAGGCAACGCTGCGGTACCCGTTTCATCAGCTCTGCTCAGGGAACAAGAAGCTGCTCCTCTTGGTGCTCTGCTGTCCATGTAAGGGTCCCACTAATCTCTTCCTTCACATGTCGTTGCACTAGGGGCAAAATTCAGCTCTTCACCCACGTTAGCAGTGACATAAAATCTTTCTTTAAGCACCTGCTTTTCAGGAAAACCCCACCTCTTGCTCTATAGGCATTGCTCTCTCTTAGTTTTGGCTGTCATGTTTTTGCCCCAGTAAACCACCGTGTATCTGCATGCTTATCTTTGCTCCACTCATCATTTCCTACTCCATCAAACTCAGCATCTCCTTTCAAGTTCATCAGTGGTGATTTTTCTTGATTTCCAGAATAGGAGTAGTGAATAGCATTGAATCCATATATGATCTACCCTGGAAGAACCCTTCTTGGTTAAGGGGTGATCTCCCATCATCAGCAACCCTTTGAGATCAGTCGACCTGTCCTTAGCACACATGCCACACTTCAGATGTGCTTCTCATCTTTCAGTCACACTGTTAGCAGGGACCAGGTCTGCAGCCTTATGGATTCCACTTTAATACGATTCATATGGCACTGGCCTGAAAGAAGAACCTATCTATCTGGCTTATTGCCTTTTGCCCAGTCCTTCCTTGGAGGACTTTCAAGTAGGAAATGCTTCTGAAGCAGGTTTTTGTATCTGCTCGCTGCCTTGGGTGAGAAGCTTGGCTTCCACCAGAGGAGCAGGGCAGCAAAGGATCCTTGTTGGGTTGGGTGGAGAGGAATGGTGGGACCACACTGCCTTGCAAAGCAGCATTTGTACTGCAGAAGCTGCCATCCCAGTGCATTTCATGCTGCAGCAGGTCTGTCTTTGTAAGGAGACTGACCAAGAGTGCATGCATAGAAAGAGGAAAAGAGCCACAAAAAGAGAAGAATGGTTGTGGCTGCAGACAATGAAAACTTAGGATGTTTGAACACCAGCAAATGAAGCTTAAAAACCCCCGTATCTGCCAGCTCATGAAAATTAAGAGGATAAAGATGAACCCAGAAACACCTTGTGATGGCCTCCCAAAGAAAGGAGTCCCTGGGAGAGCCTGTGAGGAAAACTGGAGAGAGGATAACAAAAAGAAATCTCTGAGCAAATGAAATGCTGCAGAAAATGGCTGGAAGGTGGCGTGAGCAAAGGTCCTGCAAGAGCTTGGAGAGAAAGACGAGTGAAAAGCACTAAGGATAACTGTAGACCATAATAGGGGAGCTCTGAGGTCCCCTTCTAACATGGCAGCGTGGTTTTATCACATCCTCCTTGGAGAAGAACAACCTGGCAGAGACTAACAAGAGGAGACCACGAAGTTGAGAGGAAAGGGTGAAGAGCTCTCACTGCGATGCAGAGGATGCTGCTGTAAAACTAATGGTTGGCAGGAGAAGGGGAGCAGAAAGCAGCCTTACCTCTTTACTAGGTGACATCAGGTATGTGCCACTGACCAAATAAATCACGACACTGCAGAGAGGTCAACCAAAACTGATTCGCATGACAGGGAGGAGAGTAACCTTTTATATGGGATGGGAGGCGGAGGTGGGGGCACATCAAAACCAAAAGAGGGGAACTTAATAAAAGCAAAAAGCAGAACAAGCCAAAGAATTAAAACCTTCCTTGCGACCGAAAGATGCGTTCAGCCCCTCCCACCTTTACAGGAGGTCTTATCATTGACTTGCCAGTTTACAGGATGCCCAAGAGTTTTCTGCAAGGAAGGGTTAGAGGGAGATGTTTATCTAAGCCACAAGCCAGGCTGTGAGATACCCACCACTGATATGGCAGCGCACCATCCGTTGCCTCCGGTATCAGCGTTGGCATGGACAGATGACCCAGAAGTGTTTATTAGAGAAGTGCTCATCCAGAAGACCCTGTCTCAGGAGAGATGCAGCTGATGGTAACTGAAGGGAGCAGCTTTTGCAAAAACGAGTATTTGGACTGATTGCGTGGATGAGCCAAAGTCACACCTGGCCAAACAATCCCATCCTCTCCATCTGCTGGCGTGGTCAGGCCTTGTGCAATTCTTCTTCTGCAATTCAAGTGAATTGAAAGGGCGGTTTGCGCATCTGTAGTTCTCATCCTTGCTCATTAGGAAGGTGTTTGTGCCGTCTATTCCTTGTGCAGTTCCTTTCCTTGTCATTTAGATTTAGTCCACTTTCCCTGTGCGTGACTCAACCCGCAGGCATGGGACAGAGCTGAAGCTGGTTTTAGAGACAGCCACTGTCTACGCTGTTGTCCCAGGTGATCCACTCATCATTTACCTCAATCTTTTTGAACCTCCAAATTCCCTTTGGCCAAGACAGCCTTTGCACTGACAGCAAAAGAGGTAAGGCCAAAACATCTCCTTGCCAAGTTCAGTTCCCTACATCTGCTTTCCTCTCGGTGGTCCAGTCCTGTGCGTCCTGCTGCTTGCATCCACCGGCCGTTCTGTGAATGGCCCCAGCCATCGTTTCCTCAGCCTGATTTGCTTTCTTTCACATGCTTGCAAAGGTGCTGTATTTAGAGCTCCTCCTCAAGAAAGAACTGAAACTTCAAACCTCAAACACGACCGGAACGGTCATTTTGAAGGCTGAGTTTTACTTGAAGTAAAAAACATTGATGTGAGAGCCATGAGCTGGGTTCTTCTTAAGAGTGCAATGACACGGTGAGGAGCTTGCTTTGTCTGTTTCAGTCACCTACGGAATGCTCCCAAGCTGTTTCTAACAGGAGGAGGACAAATGTGGGGCTGTTTCCACTGTGAGATGATAGAACTTTTCTTCTTTAAGCTTCCCAAACACCCCCTAAGGATCACGGATGTCCCCGTTAAAGGCTGGTCTCTCCAAAGGGAGGAAGAAGACAAGGCAGCATCGAAGAGCAGAGGTCTCCTCAAGCCAGTTTGATGCTCACGGAGATGTTTAGGTACAGAGGAATGGTGGCATTCTGGTGTAAAAGCTTTGATTTCTGGTTGATTTGTGGTAGTGCCCCCAGCTCTCAAACCTGTAGTGGTTGGTAGTGTTAAAAAGCTTATTGAAAGACTGGCCTTATCCCGGACACAAGTGTCTCCACAGCCTTTCCTGCCCCATTCCTCACATGGCAGCTGGGACATAAAGGAAGGTAGTTAGAGAAAACAGTGTTTGAAGGGGATCAAGGCTGAGAAAGAACCAGTCCTTGCTCTTATCAATTACTAATCTTCCTTCTACGCTTGCTGAGACGCAGTCACTGCCATCCCACTGTGAAAGCTGTTTCACTGCACGTCCTCCTCAAGACAAGCTCTACAGCCAACTGATGTGGTCTATTCAGTAGCAGGGGAAAGCACGCGGGGCACTGAAATGAAACTGTGATAACAACACTAAAAGCTTCTCTTTGGAACAGCTCTCTCTGTGATTCACAAGAGATCCTGATGTGCTTCGGGAATCGCTGGGAAAGCTGCTTAATTTAATACCCACAGGCTCTCATTTGCTCAAGGACAAGCAAATCAAAAAGGCCTGAAGAAATGGATGTTTCTTCCAGCGCCAGAATGCAAGGACTAATCTTCTTACTTCCCTTAAGTATGCTTTCTGCACTCTGCTGGTTACTCAGTGAGTCCAGTTGCCTTCTTTACCATTACTGACCTTGAAGTCTGAGAGGGTTTAATGATGCCACCCTCTGGTGAGAATGCAGAGACAGCATTGCCACTAAAGACGGACAGAAGAAATGATGGGGTGAGCTCAGGACAGAGGGTGCTGCATTAGGGACTGTAGTGATAGGACAAGGGGTAACGGGTTAAAACTGAAACAGGGGAAGTTTAGCTTGGATATAAGGAAGAAGTTCTTTACTGTGAGGGTGGTGAGGCACTGGAATGGGTTGCCCAGGGAGGTTGTGAATGCTCCATCCCTAGCGGTGCTCATGGCCAGGTTGGATGAAGCCCTGGGTGACATGGTTTAGTGTGAGGTGTCCCTGCCCATGGCAGGGGGTTGGAACTGGGTGATCTTAAGGTGCTTTCCAACCCAAACCATTCTGGGATTCTATGATTCTATGGACAAGGGTGGATAGAAGGATAGTGAGAAGGGAAACTGGAAACACTTGGTTCCAGGTGCTGGTAGCCTTGTATAAAAGGACGTATGCCAGTTGCCTTTTCTGAATCTGGCTTGCTCTGTAACCTCTGGCCCATGCATTCAGTGTTGTCTTTATGGTAGCTTGTATTCTGACCATCCCTTGCACTGTAGTCTCCTGGAACCTGAGCTATGAGGAGGATCTGGAGAGCAGGAACCAGCAACAGGACCAAGAAGAAGGAACTGAACAAGAGACCAAGTGATGGTGAGTCTTAGTGCTTCAAATGAGGGCTCCCTCAGAAAAACCATGTGGCAGCAGTATGAGGACCTCTGTGCCCTAAGGTAATACTGAGAGGGGCTACAGTAAAGCAAAGACGTGCTGGAGAGGGGCTCTGAAGCACCCAGGGGTTAAGACCTGGTCAAATCTGAGCCAACTCTAGTTTATAAACCATTTATAAACCAGACAAACCCAGCTTTAAGCCTCCTCAAATACCTTCCTTCCAAAACGTGGTGGTGAAGGTCCTTCTGTACCAGGAATCTAGCGAGATGTCCCTAGGAAGAGCTGGAAAAGCACTTCCTGTGTGTGCTAACCCAATTCCCCATCCCTGAGCAGTCTTAGGCCATTAGCACCATTACTCAAGGCCCTTCCAGTGGGAGATGCTCCTCGCTGCCTTGTGCTCCTGTTATGGCCAAATTGGAGCCCACGTTACTCAGTTGCCTGGGGCAAAGGGGTGGGATAGAGGTGGTGCCATTTCCTTCTAGTTTGCTCCTACTTCCTTGAAGCCCAGAGAAATAATGGGAGCTGCAGCTCAAGGTTTCAAGCAGTTCTTCTATGTAAGGAGCTGTGCTAGTGAAGTGCACACGGAAGCAGCAGCACATCTGGCACTAGAGGGAACTGTCTTGTCAGCAGATGCATGGAGCCATCGACCCTTCTGCTTCCTCAGCATCCTCTGATGTGCCCTGCAAATCCATTGCAAGCTGTGCTGCTGTTTCTTAATGTCACCGTGCTGCTGGGCTTGATTTTAATACAGCAAATGTAGTATTCAGGGCCTAAATGCAAACTTCTTGTGGGTGAAGCACAGCTTCTTTCTATGGCCTGTATTATCCCAGCCTATTGACCTACTTGTAGCTGGATTGTTGGATTACAGGCTAGTATGGAACAGTGACAAATGCATTTAACTTATCAGAGACCTAAAATCTGAGGGGGGTGGCAAATGGACTGTTCTGGTTACAGCTGCTGATGGCAAGTGGATAACATCATCTACAGAGCGAAAAAGTAGTGCCAGGGTCCTTGCTTGTATTCTCTGTCCACCACTAACCTCTGCCTTCGGTGACACAAGGTTAATGTGCTGCTTCCAGCTGATTGAAGGACCACAGCTGGAAGTTGGATAGAAGCAAGCTCCTTCACAAGCAAACTGCTTTCTCCATCTCCAATGGGAGCTATTATACACTGTGTCCTTAGGAAAAGAATGACAAATACAATACATTAACTACTAAATACAGTCTATTAACTACTGACATTCATGTCTTGAATATCCATGTAACAAAATCATACAGGAGCAGTTGGTAGGTGTTCTTTTCTGCATTAGCACTGATACTGCAGAACCCAGGTCTTGAGGTCTGGGTGTGTGTATGTTGAAAACCAAGCTCTTGCAGTAGTTACTAAGCAAATTAGGAAGTTCTTACGAAGAGTGGCAGCAGGATCACCACCAGCTTCACCAGAAGGGCTGTATACGTGTGTGACAAGTGTCCTTTAGCACTTTTAAACTCATGTTTAGCTTTGGTAACGGGGTTTGAATCTCAGGATGACATCTCTGCAGGTCACGGGTTTTCATTATAGCTCTGGGTCTCTTACAGAGTCAAGAGACCAGAGTGCAAGCAGTAAATCTTGGTGCATTAAGGACTTGGGTAAGTCCTTAACACAGAAAATAGTTCATTCACTGCTAAAATGGGGTCTGTAAATGGCCTGTGGCAAAGCACCACAGCGTGCGTTGGTGATAGCTACAGAGGAAATATGTTACCAGCCAGGAGCTGCAAAAGCAATGATGGGGAGAGAGACAGTGCAACCACTAGAGTTCAGGTTTGGGAAGAAGAAAGCTGGTAACTGAGGTTTGCTTTGGGCAACTCTCCTTTGGTTGTTAGCAATAGCAGGACTTGGTATGGAACCTTGCATGGATGGGACTTGTGTCCTCATTGGCATCAGAGCATCCTGCTGGGACAATGGTTTTGTATTACCTATGAGACCTCAGCGAAGGACGTCCCAAAGGTAACAGAGGCAAAATGGAAATGACAGAAGTTAATCCACAACCAATGTGTTCATAGTTTCTCTATTAAATAGAGCCTTAAAACTTCAGACTACCTTGGACCAGGGCTTCAGATCCACTCCCAGCGAACTCTGATCCAAAGGAAATGTGCAGGTAGGGGCTCCTGATGCCAGTGTTGCAAACAATGACATATTATATGGGATATTTGAATGAGAGGGATTCACAGTGGCACCTAAGTGGACATGAAGTGTCCTTTTTATCTCACTGCAAGCAGTCTGGCTAAATATGTGCCTTGTTCATTCTATTTATAAGTAGATGAGGACTCAGGTTTTATCTGTTCCTCAAAAGGTAACCCTGCTGCTAAAAGATTTATGTTACGTGTCAGTGTGATTCTCAAACAGGAAGCGTTGATTGCAATGGCAAAATAAGATGCAAAGATAACTCACCACCCCCAAAACCACAAAGCCCAGTCCCCATCCCCCCCCAAAATCCCCCAAATCCAGAGGTTTCCTGACCATTTTGCACAAGCAGATGCTATTCAATGGATAGATTATACCAAGTGTGCTTCTGTGTGTGCATTTTCATGTGTAAACTGTGACTTGCCAAGTAAGCAAGAGTCTATCTGTAGTTTCTGGTAGATCAAAAGGGGTTATCCTGTACTGAGAGACTGGTTTCCTTTCTCATATGTGATGGATAGGGACTGGATGATCCTCGGGGATGCGCTGATCCACTCTAAGGATGTATGCAGCCTTAGTGCTGTACATAGGAAAGTGTATGCTGTAAACTGGCTGGGCAGTTAGAAAGCACCAGCTTCCCACTGCAGAGGCTTTGAAAGGGAAGCAGCATCTTTAAGTAAAGGCTGTACTTAACTGGAAGTCCAGTGGAGGGACTTAAAGAGACACCAGTGGGCTTTCAGTCAGGCTCAAATGGTGCAAGGAACACCTCGAGGTATAAGATAAGCATGCTGCACTACAGTGAAGAGCAGCAAAGCCTTCAGCTGCAGCTCAGCCCAGTCCTGGTAAAGCTGGTTACTGGTTGCCCTCAGAGCACTGGATGTTTCCTGGAGGCTGAAGGGTTTCTAAGGGACAATTACAAGGAAACTCTTAGTGCTGATGCAAACAGAAGGAAAATGGTTTGGTTTTCAGTGGGTTTTCTTTGATTTACCACTTCTGCTATGAGGAGGCATCTGCACGGACAAGCTGTTTGTTGCAGAACCCAGTGCCAAGAAGCCACCCTGAAGCTTTTAATCCCATACCAACTCTCAAATACTGAGCACATAAATAACACATTCATGATAATAACTTGCAAATACATGGCATAAGCAGTGATGATCTTAGGCTGACAATCATTGGGCTCACAGGAGCACTGCACTGCGCAGGTGGATCTGGAAGTTATGTGTGCTGGGATGTCCTGGGCTGGGGATGGGCAGGATTGCTGGGAAACCACTGGGATAGGCAGGAAAGTGCTGTCCTCCCTGGAGAGCTGTCAGAGAGGCTTCATGCTGGACATGGATCATATCCAAATGTGTCTGTTACTCCTCCCACTCAGTAACTCCCTGTTGTCTGGAATAGAAAAGTGAATTCAAACAAGCCAAGTGAGACTGCATTGCTCAGCTTGGCAACCCACCCTCTCCAGGCTGATTTCGTGCAGACACGACTTCTTGTTTAGTCTCGGAGCATCTTCCTCTTTCTTTCTTTCTGCACATCTTAGCATTTCTTTAAAAAACACTGTAAAAATCCCATTTACTTCCAATGCCACTTGCCTGGGGGTGGGGACAGAGGGTATTGTCTGATCCCGCTTGGGCAGGCTGGACTTTGAAGTGGAATCTGATTTCAAGTGACACTTACGCTGCATTTCATCTTAGATGGTAAGTCTGGTATCTGGAAGTGCACTGCTAGCTTCTGGTTTTAAAGTTGAGCACATAGAATGTATTTACACCTAATAAAGGGTGTTTTATGAAAGGGGCTGTGATCCTGTAGAGCGAGCTGGGTGTGCAGTAGCCCAGGGTGGACGATTTTATATATGTGTAGTTACTGTAGATCTGAGGCAGAAGTTCTTCCCTGTGAGGGTGCTGAGGCGCTGGCACAGGGTGCCCAGAGAAGCCGTGGCTGCCCCATCCCTGGCAGTGTTCAAGGTTAGATGGGGCCTTGAGTAACACAGTTTAGTGTGAGGGGGTTGGAACTGGATGATCCTTTCCAACCCAAACCATTCTGTGATTCTTTTGCACATGGAAAATGTCTCCATGGAAAGGCTCTCCTCCAGCCTTCTTAGAAACAAGTGGTAGGAAAAAGGGCTTACTCCTCCCACTGATAGCGGAGAACAACTCTTTTGTGCTAGTTGGAAAGTGAGGGGGGTTCTGCAGGTTTGCCATACTCCCACTTCCATCAGTGTCTACAGAGAGGGTCCCACTGGCATGGACTTGTTTTGGGAGATCAGTTCTTGATTTTTCCTTGTAAGATGACCTCAGCTTCGCAGGTGGCTGCGTTCCATTCCCTTACCTCCACCCCACAGCGCCAACGCAAACCTCCGTTGCTCTTGCAGCAGATGATGGCAGGAGGGCCCTGCAGAAGGTCTCTCACTTGTCTGATTGCAAGAGTAGAATGGATGTTTGCAGGATGAGGAGTGCACAAGGTAAATGTGTCCTCTGGGATGGGTTTCATCCGGGTACAGCTGCAGGTTTCCCTGGGGAAATCAGCTATGGGAGGGGAGGCCCCAGAGGTTGAGGAAGGTTGTGGTAAACAGCATGGGCAAGTGGTTATTTTGTCCTGAAAGCTCTTGTATGATGGGATAGACACAGCTGGTGTTTACAATGGGTGGCAAGCAGAGTATGGGCATGAAGCATGTGCTTACCACCCTCTCCAAGCAATTCGCAGCCTGATTGTGATGTACTTGGACTAAGCACAATGATTCCCAAACCCGTACCTTTTCCTGGATCAGCCCCAGGTCTGGACCTAAATCCTTAAGCATGGTCTTTGCTCTGGTTAGTGCATGCTACAAACACCGAGTGCATTGCTGGCAGTAAATGTGTGTTCAGAAATAAGTCGGGGGTGTTTTAACAGTAGGATTTTATTAGGTATGAAAGCACAGGTAAAACATTTATTGCAACCAATACCCCAAAATCACTTCTATATGAAGATATAGCATCAAAAATATACCCCTTAAATATCAAAACCATTGCCCTTGAACAGTCAGCTACCATTCATTAAACAGATATCCAGTCCCTCAAAATGAGTTGAGGTCTATGTACATTTGTACCCCGTGTTCATACACCGGCACATGTGCAAGTTTCAATGATGAAACTACTCAACAGCTTCCCTCTCCTTAAATTCTTCTCCAACTCCCACGCCAGGCCAAGAGTGCTGCTTTTGCTCCACTTTCCCCCTTCCTCTCTCTCAATTCAATTCCACATTCAGCCTTGACATGTTGTACTGCTTTGGTTCTTAAAATCTTCACTGGTTTAGAACTTCTAATGCTTAACAAGAGGCACGTCAGTGATTCAGTGCAGCCGTTGAGCCTCTTCATACGGGTAATGGCAGCTCTCAGAGGTGGCTGGCCCTGCAGATGATGTATTCACACACATTTCTTCTCCACAGAGCCTTTCAGACGAAGACAGAGCCATCCTGGTCACTGGTGTTGAGGGTTATGTTGCTGTTGACAGTGCTTTCTGCATAGCTGGCGGAAGGGGTGACCTGGTAGCGGCTGCAGGGCCCACAGAAGCACAGGAATGGGCAGTACTTTAAGCAGACACGATGAAGGTATTTCCTGAATTTTTTCCCAGCAAAGGCATAGATAAAAGGGTTGAGACAGCAGTGGCTGAACGCGATGGTTTCAGTCAGGTGCATTGCGTAGTCCAGGGATTTAATTTGGTTGCAACTTGTGAATACCTCATAGTGCCTTAAAGTCTCTAGAAAAATCAGGACGTTGTAGGGGGACCAAAACAGAAAAAACACCACCACCACGACCAAGACCAGCTTTACAGCCCGTGCTTTTTTCTGGTTCTTGCAGGACAGCAGGGTTCTGATGATCCCACAGTAGCAATAGCAAATGATACAGACCGGGACGAAAAACCCAAGGGTGTTCAGCTCCGCATTGCAGAACACTGGCCAGATGTTCTCCAGCTCCTGGGGGTAGACAGAAATGCAGTCGTTTTCTACCAGCTGGGAGAACACAAACTGTGGCACTGAAACTAGAACAGCTATTGCCCACACTGCACAGGTTATAAGGAAGCCATGCTTCACCGTTCTGAATTGCAGAGAATACGTCGCCCGGACAATGGCCAAGTACCTGTCAATACTGATAACGGTGATAAAGAACATGCCCCCAAAGAAACCAATGTAATACAGTGAGGAAACAGCCGTGCATGGAACAGTCCCGAGGGTCCATCCACGCACCGTGTTGGAGGCCCAGAAGGGGAGGGAGATCACGAAGAGCAGGTCCGAGATAGTCAAGTTCAGTAGATAGATGTCAGTGATGCTTTTCTTGCTGCCTTCTTTCACAATGGCAAAAACCACCATGAGGTTCCCTGTGAGGCCGAGAGCAAACACTGCAATGTAGAATATTGGCAGGAATATTTTCCCAAACTCTTGGATGTCAGTCTTATTGCAGGAAAAAGCTTGTTCGTCGTAAGCGTATTCGGCCGTTGTTCCTGTGAATGCTTCCGTCATGCTGAATCTTCTGGCTACATGAAAAGGGAAAAGAGGATAACGTCAGAGAGGGAGATCCAGGGAGATGACAACACGGCCAAACCAGCCTGTTAAAGCTGGATCTGGAAGGAAAGGTCAGCGAGGAAAAAACCTGCAACTGATAACTACCCCTTGGTCACAGTGTCACTGTCTTCTTACAGGAACCCCCATTGGCTGTAAGGAAGGGACTTGGTTCAGTGACCATAAGCTGCCTCTAATCAGACGTTTACATCTCCTGTCAGTGGGAGATGTGGTCAATAGAGCCAGTGAAGAGCAGCGTGAGGCCAAATGTGCTCTAAGACAAGGTAGGCTGCTTTCCAGACTCCGCTGACCATGTTGCTGAAGCTCCTTTTGACTATAAGGAGAGCATGGGCACGGTACTCAGTGGTAGACGCCGATGGTGTGTAACTGCTCCCACTCCTAGCACTTGGAGTGAAGTGGCTGGAATCCCAGCACGTCCACTCTTCACTGATAGCAATAGTTTTTATAGCCTCTGTTTAAAATAAGCCTTGTGTGACTAAGCATGAAATAGAGATGTCGTGAGGTGTGAGACAGTCCTTGCCCAAGAAGTTTCATTTGATGTAGTGGTAACAACAACAAACTCTCCCATGGGTGGCTACTGTGACCATTGGTATTTTCTCTTAAGGCTTCATTGCCAGAGCACCCTTTGTGGTGTGGGCCATGAATTTCTGGCCTCTTATTTTGCAGTCATTTCTCAAAGATGGGTTTTCTGTGCTAGTTGGAAATGCAGGCTCTCCATCTGAAAGTACCCTCTTCTTCTGAAAGTTCGAAGCCTCAGTGTCTCCCAAGCATTGAAATGAGAAGTGCCCACAGTCATTAGAAAACAATCTTTGTGGTTATGAACAGGAAAAGTGGGCTACAAGAAGGGCTGTCTCAGCGCTGGCAGTTTCAGAGCATGGGCATGGACGGGAAGGCAGTTTGCAGCAAGCAGGCACACCCATGGGCTCAGCACCTCTTGCAGTGCCTGCCCACTAGAACTGGGAGCTGAATGCACAGCCTGGCCTTGCTTGCAGCCCAGTTTAATTCTCCAGCTTCTGGAGATGTGGTATCTGACCAGCAGAATTAGATGGGATGCACAGGAAATGCCTAGGTGCTGGGGCAGAAGCTGACAGCAATTGCAGACAAGATACTGTGAGATTAGAGGTGCCTACAGAGGTATGTGTCAGGTTCCTTATCTCTTTACTTTACCCTGCTGAGGGATACAGAAATGAGCAGGACAGATCGCATATAATCCCAATGGCCATCATGTTCTACCTTCCCATACTAGAACCAACCAGGTTGGAAAAGCCCTTTCAGCTCACCCAGTCCAACCGTTCCCAGCACTCCAAGGCCACCACTAACCCATGGCACTGAGGCCTCGTCTCCACGCTGTGTGAACACTTGCAGGGACGGTGACTGCAGCCCTGCCCTGGGCAGCCTGGTCCAATGCCTGAGCACCCTCTGGGGAAGGAATTGTTCCTCAGCTCCATCTAAACCTGCCCTGGTGCAGCTTGAGGCCGTTTCCTCTTATAATGAGATGTTTTCTTTCTCCTTTCCTGAGCTGAAATGTGGGCAGAAGGTGCCTTTAAAATGGAAAGACTTGTCAGGGTACACCAAGTCTCTTGTGTGGAACATAAGTCACTACAGCAGCCTACCCAGCTCTGTCACTGAGCTGTGACTGCACCAGAGCCTCCATCTTCCTCTGTGGGCTGATGTGCTCCACAGCTGGTTCTTCACTGAGGTACCAGTGTGCAGTAGCTGAGGGCTACCGAAATGACTGGGTCTGGTGCATGAGAAGATGCTGAGAAGTGGGTTTGATCAGCCCCAACAAGAGGCATCTCAAAAGGGAATCTAATGGCAAGGTGTACATGCAAAGCAGGCAACTTCCCTCAGAGGAGTAAGAGGCAATGGCCACGGGAAATTGTTACTCACTATATGGAAAGTCATTTTAACAAACACCTCCACAGGGCTTCATGGAGGCTGTGGGCTCTCCATCCCTGGAGGTACTTATAACTCAGCTGGCCCTGTTCTGAGCATGCATTTGGACAAGAGACCTTCAGAAGTCCCGTCCTAACTTCATGACTCTGAAACAAAGCCAGGCAGAGGCCACAATGTTTCTGCAAAGTGCCCCAGCTTCTTCTCTGCTCTGTACGCTCCTGTTTCCATGTGTGTGATGAGCAGAAGTCCCACTGTGCACAGAGGTAACAACTGACTGATGCCTGCTTGTATCCCATTAGCATCCAGAGAGGGTTGCTCGGTGGTGCTTGCCTAGACTGTGTGTGCTGGGTGAAATCCCTGACCAGGAGAGGAAGAGCACACAATGATTTAGTCTCCTCTCTGAGAACCAGTAGCTGCACTGGTCTTTCTGATGCTTGCTCCCTTAATTCATGCCTGGAAAGGCAGCTTGTTCCTCTGGAGGTTTCCATACGTGCCCACACAAACCACTGCGCTCTCCTGAGCACAGGGAGGGTTTCACATGAGTAAGGAAATGCAGCTCCCACCATGGGGTAGCCCTCAGGTCTGGCAGACTGCTGCGCAGGCTGCACCCACTGGCACTGCCTGCAGAGAAAGCTGGGTGCAGGAATGGCCACCTTCTTCACGGGACACCATTTACATGGAGGTGCAGGAGGAACTCCTGCTCTTACTGAAGCAAAGAGGAACGTCACCTGGGCTCTGGTCTTTCCTGAAGTACCTTTTCAGTCAGGTAATCTCCTCTAGCTCACTGATGGGGATCATTTATTTCTACAGTAACAAATCATTTCCTTTACCCTGGATGGGTGGTTGCAAAGCTCGTGGTACCTATGCCAGCAGGAAGGGTGAGATGCTGCATGGCGTGGCCAGGGGCAAGCAAGAGCTACACTCACATAAATGACATTGGCATCCAAAACTGCTGGCACAGAACGGTCACAGTCTGGGGTATGAAGTGACCTGAAGAGCACAGAGGATGCTGAAGAAGACTGCAGGGCTGTGAGGTCCCTCCACCAGATGTTTTCCCTTGCTGAGTACAGGAAATAGTAGATTCACTTCTGCTTCTCATGGAACTGCTCAACCGCTTTGCTCTCTCTGTCCAGACTTCCCCAACAGTTTTACACCCTGCTCCCCACAAACACTTCTGCCCTTCATCATGTTTATAGCTGTCTCAAAGACAACAGCCTGCAGGACCCAAACCCCCTGTTTCTCAACCCAGCTGTTCCAAACAACCACATGCACTATAAGTAATACATAGGGAAGTGAAATTAGGAGAGAGCCACAAACTCCTCTAAGCAACAGAAGGTGCATTTCAGCCTTCAAAACCAGCACTGGCATCAGTCTGGGTGACAAGAGCCAAATCCTTTATGCATCTGAGCTTTCCAATTAACACCCCTGGCGCTTCAGCCAAGTGCCACGTTACGGCCAAGAAGGGGGGTTCGTGGGCACTTCACCTCTGCACGGTGCTGTCCCCCAGTGGGAAGGTAACAAACAATAACCAAAAGCAGAGGGTCACGCTTCAGCCTTGCACAATGTGCTGACAGAAGCATTTTTAAGGCTCAGAAGGATTTTCACACCTTAGTCAGCACTTCTGGGGGAGGCTGAGTTGTGCACTTCTCTCATGAAGGCAAAGCTGCACACCAATGATTCACCGACCCAGGGAAGATGGGAGGCTTTGTGGGAAGCCCTATGAAACCCAATGGGCACATCTGCCTTTCTCACCCTTAGATGTGAGCTGTCACCACCCTACCCAAATATAAACGTGTTGCTTTTGTGCATTTGTGACTACACCCATCTGCTTCTGGCCAGCCGGGGGGGTCTCAGCCACACCATAGGGGTGTCCTTGGGTACATCCAAATGACATGGTTTAGCTGCCGCTGGCTCTTCTAACACACAAAAGAAAGAGCTTTAAGAGAATTAACCAGAACTAGATGGAAACCAACAGGAGAGATGCAAGTCTTAACAGCACTCTGGCTGAAATGCTTCAGCAGCCTGGCACCAAGCAGCTACCACGCAACCACCAGCCTGCTGCGGACATCTCTAACCACCATTTGTATGATACCCAAAACAAAACTTGGGCTTACTTACAGCAATGTGTGATGGGGCCCAGTTTCTAGTCCTACACCCAACTGGTTCCTGTAATACACTTAGCTCATCTTTCAGAGCTGGGCGGTTCTGTTGTTACGGGACAGTCTCTGGAGCTGTTTGGGATCCTGTTAGATAGCTGGGGTCAAAAGCAGCACAGCAGCTGCAGTTACTTTAAATTTATATCTGTCTTTTATTCAGTCCTGAATTGAGGAGATAATTTCCCTGTTCCACCTCTACAGGTGCTGGAAGCAGCTGACATAAGAAGGACATGGAGCTGTTGGAGCAAGTCCAGAAGAGGCCACGAGGATGAGGTGCTGGTGCTGGCACAGGTTGCCCAGAAAAGTGGTGAATGCCCCATCCCTGGCAGTGTTCAAGGCCAGGTTGGACAGAGCCTTGGGCAACATGGGCTAGTGTGAGGTGTTCCTGCCCCATGGCAGGAGGTTGGAACTGGATGATGTTAAGGTCGTTTCCAACCCAAACCATTCTGGGATTCTATGACATGATTCTGACCTTTGGAAGCAGGGAGCAAGGTGAAGCAGCAACCTTGAACCTGGTCAAAATGAAATCTGAACAGCAAAGAGGGGGAGCGTAGCTGATGCCAGTGTGGGTGGCTTAGAGAAGCTTTTGTCTGGACATCTGATGCAATTACAGGGTTGATAAAGGGTATTGTGCAGAAGAGTTGAAGCTTTGACTTGCACTGACTGCTTATTTCATAGAAACATAGAATAGTTGATGGACACAGCTCTCCAGACCAATGCAGCACAAGCCCAGCAACACGTTACAATGGGATTCAGGATGGTTAACTGTCAGAGCTCAAAAGCCAGACAACTGTGGAGGATGTCTCACCAAACACAGAATATTGCTTATAAAAGGTCTGTGGGAATAATGAATTGAAAGCCCCAGACTTGTATTTTCACCCTTGGTCTGAAATCTGACTGGGAGTCACAGTTGGTAGGGGAAGTGAGGAATGAGTTAGAGAATTAGACAGTAATTCAGACAGACCTGAATAATCTGGGGCTTCCTGGATGATTCACATTGGCTTTAATGCAGCTGAAGCGATACGCTAGGGAGTTAAACACCACAGACCGTGTCTCAAGAGTGGGAGATCATCTGCTGGGAAACCTGGCTGCTGCTATGGGCAGTCTGAAAGCCAGTCCTCAGCCAGATGTTGCAGTAAGAAAAGCTGATGCAACCCTCGGGTGCTTACAGATGTTTAAAGGCGTGCTAAATGGGAAGTGGCTTTACCATTGCAGAGCCTGGGACTGGGGCTGTAGGCATACACTTGATTTCATAGCCTTGCTCATGCAGTGGGATTAGCTATACCACAAACTGACGCATGGAAATTCAAACCAGAGACTTGCAAGCTGAAAATCAGATACACATTTTAACAGTGAAAGGCAAATCACTGGAACAGACTTCGAGTAGGAAAAGAAGGTTTTTGTATGCCTGAGAACCTCCACAAGAGAAAATACCAGTCTGGGATATGGCTTTAGGCCAGACACAGTGGAGGAGCCCAATCCTACAGCCCCTGATAGGCAGGGAGGCAGAGCAAATGGGCTATTGGGGCACACTCAGCAACGACTCTGTTTTGGTCCCCTGTTTGGGGACAGGGATGTTGCTATCAAACAGCCAGTCTGTACGGCCTCTGTTAAACCCTGCATGTTTTGCCACCTTCTAACCAGTTCTTTTATCATTCCTCCATCGCTTCCAAGTGGGTGTGTGGTGTCATCCCAGATGCATCCTTGCTCCCTGGTCCTCCAGTCCTTCCCTGCTGACTTTAAGGTGAGAAAATGCCTTTCTTTGGTATTTCTTTTTAATTCTGTGATTTATTCTCACATCAGCCAGGCCATTTCCAGAGTTATTCTTAATAATCACTTACTGCTTTGGTTGATTTCATTTATGGAGACTTGGCCCTGGACTTTGAGGGTGAGCTCTTTGAGAGAGAATAGTGCTGCGGGCTGCTTCATTATCATAGTTTCCAGCTCAAGGTGGATTCAAGGTGCAGAAGCGTGATGCTGAGGCTTTCTGAAAATTAGGGCATTCAAGGTGTCCTAAATAAAGCACCCAGCAATGGAAGCCGATCAAACCACTGCTGATTAAGATAAATGCAAGTCTGAATCTTGCAGAGGTCTGTGGTCCCTTTAGAAAGGCATTTAGGTGAAAGAGATCTAAAAAATGCCCCTTCCCTGGACCAGGTCTACAGTTTTGACACCAGCATCACAAACTGAATTGGAAGCAGACTCCACCAGCTGTGGAATAAAATCTACAACCTTAAACCAAGAGTTTGGGGTAAAAAAATACACTTGAAAAGATCAGTCTTGGATCATGGAGGGTGGGAGAGGATCTTTTTCACCTTTCCCTAAGGCTTTATAGCATTGCAAAGTGCTTTCTTAGAGATGCTCCATGCTAACCTGGAGATAACTGCAGGGCAGCAAGTAACCAGGGCACAAGTTTCAGCTTAACCCATCACATCAAAAGTGATACTCTGATTTTGTCATGGCTCCACTTTCAGGGCATAACCAAGGCTTTTGAGCAAGTGACCATGCCAATAGTCACATCAAGGCACCTTGCTGGGGAGCTATTATTGATACCAATCATAGACTCACAGAATCCCAGATTGGTTTGGGTTGGAGAGGGCCTTAAAGCTCATCCAGTTCTAATCCCCTGTCATGGGCAGGGACACCTCACACTAGACCAGGCTGCTCCAAGCCCCGTCCAACCTGGCCTTGAACACTGCCAGGGATGGGGCATTCTTCTGAAAGGGAGCTAAATACTGGGGGGCTTCTGAAAAGTCCCACAGGGCATTAGCCTGAACCTCTGGCAATCAAAGTACCTTTAGTAATCTGGCCCTATGGAGGTCAGAGCCTTAAAAACCCATTTCAGAAATGACTTGGGCATTTAGGAGCCATGGCCTGACAGTATGATTCAGACTCCTGTGTTTTCTCCAGGTCTTAAAACTGAGGTTCAGAAATCACTGAAATGCTTCTGAAGTTTTCATCCGTGACTCTCAGGGTCACGATTCTGTGGCCAGACCCAAGGGTCCTCTGCAAAGCCTCTGCAACCTGAGCTGGTTTCCAGGCAGAGACCAGCCAGGAGACAGGGAACCAGGTGAAGGCTGCGAGAATCCTGTTGGAGAGCAGCAGTTGTATTTGTCCTCACAGAAGCTGGGGAGCACTTTAACTCAGCTGCTGGGGCACAGAGCTGCCTGCAGGACACTGGGGTTTGGGGTTGTCATTTGACTGGATGGTGATTGCCAGGATCAGGGTTTTCTTGGGAAATCTGCTTCACAGGTATGTCCTGTAGTTAGTTCCCTTTTGCCTTTCCTGCCCGCGCAGTCACTCGTGACACTGTGTAATTTTATACCTGTTGCTGAGCATTATGGTGGTGTTTTCTCTTACCTGCTGCTCCTCAGGAGTCCTTTTTCCCAGGCCTGTCCTTCTTAAGCAGCATTCAAATTCCTTTTGTTTTCTCTGTTGAGGGGACAGTGAAAACAGATGACTTTTTTTGGAGCTATGTGCACCGTTTGTGCTTGTTTATGGTTACCACTCGCCCCATCCTCTCACCACATTTATTGTGGGGCCTATTTACTTCCTGCCCCCCCCCCCCCCCCCTTTTTTTGTTATTAATAAGCTGACATTGCTTCAGCATCCTTCAGAAAACTGAGAAGGCTGTCTACAAATGGGGCATCTCTTAGATCACCTTCTCTGTTATTTTAAAGAGCATTACTCCTTCTTGACTATGTCCAGATGAGATTTAGGTTCTGGAGTTGACAGCCCCTTCCTGGGAAGATCACATTTACTCTGTGATCTACTCTCAGAGTTAAGTCTTAAGTGTTCTCCTTTGCCAAACTTTAGCCTTTTCCTCTCCCTTTTGGACTTCTTCTGTGCGGCCCAAACCCTCAGAATTCATTTCAGTTCCTGTCTTTTATCCTCTCACCCAATTCACTGCCTCTGTCTGGCTGCATCAACACAGGGTTTGCCCCAGCAGAACTTCTGTTTCTGGATCTGTGTTTATATCACACAAACACTTAACGGGCTGCCGTCACTGGATTACCCAAATGCCTCACCCCAACCAGCAGCCATCCTTGTAACAACAAAACCTTCCCATGGAAATCTGAGTCACAGAGAAATTAAGTGATTTGTTCATACAGAAAGTTGGGGTTTCAAGGGTTCTTTTCATTTCTGCCATTCTCTTGCTGCTCTGTCCTCATCAGACACTTGCTGCCATCTCTAGCAGACTTTCTGGTTCGGGCTGTCCTTCAGTGTCGGTGATGTTTGGGATGTTGGTTCACTGACTGGAACTAAAATCAAGCAACACTGGTGAGTTCTGACATCTAACAAAAGCCCTCTAATGAAGTAGAATGGCTGCATCTTCTTGCTCTGTCTTTTCTATGCTGCACACTAGCCATCTGCCAGCATTAACCTTGAAGACTTCTAGCCAGGGTGAATGTTGCCACAAATAACGCGTCACAGTAAAATCTCTCTGCTCTGGGTCACTTTGATTAATAAAAGCTTTTCCCTTTCTACTTTCACAGTTTGTAAGCATTATCCACATCATCTTTACCCAAATTAAGTATTATTTAGATTCCAAGCACTAAGCAGTGAAGAGTTCGCTTAAGTAAGTACATCAGACACCATTTGTTGTCCTCCTGCTCCGTCAGATTATAGGTCAAGTGGAATTGTCTCTTACCTTAATTCATAGCTGCAGTGAAAACCAATGTTTTCTTCGAGCGGAGCCTGTTTGGGTTTAAATGTATATTTCCTCTTTAGAGCTGATGCCTACCCTATGAAACATGTGAAGTTTGGCAGGGCAGCTTCCTGGGCTGAGCTTCGTGGCTCTGCTGAGAAAGTATTAATGTGCTCTGCTCCGGTCCTGCTGGTGCCTTGTGAAACTGTGAAGCAGGATGCGGCCACTCTGAGGGGCAGAACTGCTTACAGGGGACAGGACTTGCACAGCAGAAATGCCTGAGGAGCCTCATATTTGGGGTGTAAAAGCTGCCACCCCCTTGATTCCCCTTGTCCTATGCAGAATGAGGTATTTTTGACTCGGTGCAGTGTATACAAGTGCGAGCCTGGTACGCTCCCCTGAGCAGTGGGGACACAGGATGCAGCACAGAGGAGTACAGGTACAGGATGGTACAAGGTTATATCCTTGCAGCTATAAGAAACTCACTGGTGGTCAGTTAAAAGAATGCTTCCTGGAGCTGGCAAAACTGCATTTAGCAGTAACACACAGAATAAAAATAGTACCTAATGTATGTAAGGGGCACCACACATAGTAAATTGGGTGTTACATGAGGCTGCAGACCAGGGAAGGCAGAAGAAGGTATCAAAGCATGTCAGAAAACATACAAAACCAACCCTGAGCAGATCCTAGAGAGAGGGAGAAAACCCATCAGCAGGGCCATTGCACTGGTCACAGGGAAGGGCTGGAGATGCTGACAGCTCACTCCAACACCTCCCTTCCCAGCATCACACCACCCCCTGGGTAAAAGCACTAGCCTTAGGACCCAAAGCAGCAGGGAAGGGTGAATGTGCCATCATGAAAAGGGATAGAAACTGCATGTGCAGAATAACTTAAACTGCATTAGTAGTCTTCCTTTTTGTGCATCCAGCAGATCTAGACTGACGATGATTGGAGCTTTGAGATTGCTGTAACACTGACAATCAGTTCTTGGCTTTACCTACACACGTACTTCCTCTTTGCCTGTAAACAAGGTTTTGAGTACATCTCTCTGCAGCCCAGGGCTTCCAGTGGACAGGAGGAGTATGAAGGTTTAAGCATTGGCATGTTCATTAATCAAGGAGCCTTCTTGGCCCCTGACACGAGCATTACATTCAGGGATGCCACACATCCCAATTGGCATGGCTGGGGCATGTGCAGTGGGATGTATTATTATGGGGATCCGAGACAGTGTCCAGCTGGGGAAGGTACCAATACCAAAGTCCTCTGGCACACACAGGAATACAGCCCTGGAAAACACCTCCAGGTCCTGCCCCTGCCTCAGATGCCAAGGGAGGTTAAAATGCTTTCTCTCCAAAGTCAGTAATGCCGCATCCAGACAGGCTGGGCTGGATGGGAGGTTTTGGGATGGTGAGCATCTTCCAGGTTGTCTCAGCTCACTGACTGGTGTAGTGACTTGCCAGACAAATATTCCTGTGTAAGTTGAGTTCTGCTATTTCTGATAATTACATATCTTTTCGTGGCATTATGCTTTGTCTAGCAAAGGTTACATCCCCAACAGCCACACAGCAATACACCAGAGGTCAAACTGAGCTTCCAGCCATCAACCAAGCTGCACAACTGACGTCAGCACCTGTGGAAATAATCAGGGAACCAATTCCTGGTTACGCATTAGCCAGGAACAGCAAAGGTACATACTGAAAAGGAAGTTTAAAGGTTAGGGAATAGGAAAGGGCCAGAGGAGCAGATCTTTAAACCTCATCGTTTCCTCTTACAGCTGTGTTTCCCTAAAGGCAGCAGTCAACCCCTGCCCTCCAGCACTGCCCAGAGTTCAACTGGAAGCTAGCACAGAAGAAATGAGGTTTGCCAAAAGGAATACCCACAGGTTTTGACTGGAGGACCTCAAATAAAGAGAAACCAAATCAGGCTGATTCACAGGCATCCTCAACACATCTCCCCAGGGAGACAAAAGAGGCTTTCTGTTAGCGATAGTGATAACCCTAGGTAAGGGTGTCGCTCATTATCATGGTGTGCACTTGCAGTGGAACATGAATAGGTACGAAATGAACACAACACCGCCTGAAAAACAATTGCAACATCAAGAAATATCTCTGCTCTCCATCTTTGACCTCTGTTCACCCTCTGGTGCTCAGGAAACACCTCAAGGATAAGAAAGTCTGAGAAAGCTGCTGCAAATACTTTCATTCTGGTCTTTACATGAAGGGGAAAAGCATCTTTTGTTTCTCCAAGTTAAAAAGAGACAATGCATCTCTTGTAACCAGCAAGACTTTTCCTGGAAAGGGCTAAGACAGACTTTGGTGCCTTCCCAACTGTGGGGTATGGGAGGTTTTCAAAGGAGGAAATCAGGAGTAAAGGATGTGCCGTGCAGGGTTACAGTGGGTAAAGAGTGGGGAAAACCCTTTTTCTTCTTATTCCCCCTCCTTCTTGAGTTTCCTTCCAAATCTGAGACCTTATTTCTTTCCACATGTGGGGACACGAGTGGTGTTTCCACAGTCTCTCTTCCTGTCCTGAGTGAGGCTTTGTGGACTAAAGCATGTGTGTGTGTTATTGTCTCTGCAACTGCCTGGCACATACCTTCTCTGGCTCCACAGCCCTGTCTCTCTTGTATAGAGTGTGTGTGTATGTGATCATGTCTGTGCCTGACTTCTGCAGGAAAACCTAGCAAAGGGAGCCTCATCCCTTCATGTCACTGAAAGATGCAAGGGGACAGCTCAGCTCTGGTGCCTTTCCAGCCGATCCAGCCACCCCTGGGAGACACATTCATCCTTCATTTAAAAGGTGGGGATGCAAAAATTGTCCTTTGAGAGAATAAGGAGTTACGTCTGGGGATGAAAATGTTTCCTCCTGCTCTGGAGAGAAGACAGAGGCTCAGCCAGGTCTCCTAAAACCTAATGCACCTTCCTTCCAGAGCCAGTGCCTAATTTGCCTTGTTCCCAGGCACCCCTCGGACAGGGCTTTCCGCTGCCATGCAGGGCACAGCAAGGGTCTCCTACACTGGTGTGTGACCATGTCTCTCCCCTGCACAAGAGGTGCCAGCAGCCTGTGCCACTGCCATCACTGACGCCTGCTGACCCCTCATCCTGCCCCCATAGGCACAGCCTGGGCTGGAACTCGGTTTGCTGCAAGCAGAGGTGCCCTTTGGTGTCAATTTGTCCCTCTGGGGATACAGCCTGACCCCAGGAAGGGTTGTGAAGCCTCCCGTGCTGTGTGTCCCAGGAGCAGCAGTGGCTCCGAACGTGCTCTGTGCTGCCGTGTGTGCACCAGAGGATGTCCTGCCACAGGCTCTGTGCAGATGCTGCAGCAGCCAATGCTGCTCCTCTTGTGCTCAGCTCGCTGAAACGCCTCCCTGAGCAGGATGGGAGTGGGGTGAGTGTCCCAGTGTCACCCTCAGCCCCAGCTCCCACGGGGTGGCTACTGACCCACTCTCCCTGCGGCGTCTCACAGCTCCACAGCAGGCTTAGGGCTGCTGGCGCTGCTTGTTCCTTGTGCTGGGCAGCCTGGCAGCTCCAGTTTGGAGAGGTACAGGACTGACTAAGGAGGCCATAAGGCACCAGCAGGCACTTGGCAGAGCCAGTGGAAATCCAGTAAAGTTATTCAGGGCTTTACTTCAGTGTTATCTGTGAGAGTGTCTTCAGCGTGGGAAGGAAGGGTGATACGGAGTTTTTAGGTTTATGGTTAGGCTTGATGTTAAAAGGTCTCTTCCAACCTAAATTATTCCATGAGTCTATGATCAGCTCTCTTGGGTACTTTTGTCTGTGAGTGGGTGGTTGCAAGGGTGAAGGTGCCTCCCAAGGATAAATGTTAATGTGAACATCGTGCCCTTTACAGTTGCTGACTGTTGGCAGCCTTGGGCCATCCTCCACAGGCTTCTTCACCAAGAATCCCTGGAGCAGAGGAGAGGCAGCGCTGCTTCCTCTCTCCCTGCCACAGGGACTGCAGAGCAGGGGCAGGAGGTGGGATGGGAGCACGTCATGGGCACAGGGGGGTAACTGCAAACCTCTTCCACTGACGTTCATAGAGATGCTCAAAGTGAAAACACACTGCTTATTCAGAAAATATACCTGGCAGTTTCCGTTCCTCTGACTGTCACTGACAGGCTGAAATCATTGGTTTGGGGTTTCACACATCTTCAATGTAGCACTTATCTCACAAAGGAAAAGGCACTTTATGACTGTGCACTGCTCCAGTGAAGTCCTTGGCTGTGACTTGCTGAGGTAAATGCTGTCATCATATACAGGTGAAGGTATGCTTCTTAAAAGCTGTGATACAAAGACATCACTTTGCCACTTTTTCAGACCCAGTGCTGGATTATGGAGGGGAACTTGGCATACCTGCTGGGCTCTGAGGACATGTCGGTGAGTCTCTCCCTGCTGGGCTGCTGTCCTGCAAGCTGAGGCTGGTAGCACTTGTGAGGGGTCCAGTTTTGCCTATGGGGACACACAGTGCTGGTAGGGATGATGGGGGGTTAGAAGAAATCAGTGTGACTGTTCTTCTCAGAAAAAGAAAAAACCATGGGGTGAGAATGTCTTTGGCTCAGGAGGCTGTGTTTGTGGAGGAAGGGTGGCTTTAAGGGCAGGGGTAATGCTAGGAGGACATCCTGGGTGGGAGATGTGCTGTCACCCATCTTTACCTGTTTGGTGTCACAGGTGCTGCCCAGGGATGCTGTGGTTGCTGTTGGGTGGGCTGCAAGGGGCCAGGGAGCACGGAAGGGGCATGTTGCTGATGCTGGTGCATCCTGATAGCTGCTGGCAGAGCAAAGCCACTGGTTTTGAAAGGAAAACCTGTTGGCAGAGGAAGGTCTTGGTGGGCAGGAGCTGCTGGCAGCAGCAGTTTGTGCTGGGAAAAGCTTCTGGTGGGGAGGAGGGAGGAAGGGGCAGAAAGCCCTGTCTGCTCTTTGAGAAGTTGTCCTTCAGATCAGACCTGCCACTTCTGATCCCACCTGGCATGGAGAAACATGCCGTGTGCAGCACCCACTGGTGACCTGTATGTGCTGGTGCCTTTACAGCTGAAAGCCTGCTGGAACTGTGCAGGAACTGGTCCCACGAAATGCTATTTCTGGCACTCAGCTAACTGGAAACACAGCCTTTAAATGAGTATCAGTTCCTCTTTGAGCCCTACTCCTTTCTTCCTTTCTAAAGGAAACATGGAACAGGACTCTGAAATCTATGTTAGGGGCTCTCAGCCCCCTGGCCATGCCCATTTGTTTTCTGGTTTGTAGATGCACCCTGTCTCTGGCGCTGGTGCCCCACCTGGACTGAGGCATGGGGCTGGGCACCCCACACGGAGCTCGTAGGGAATACTGGTAACCTCTGGTTTACCACCACAGCTGCCAGAGGACCTGGCAGGGGAGGACTGATCACTCATGTTTATTCCTTGTTTGCATCATAGAATCATAGAATAGATGAGGCACAGTCCTCATGGAGAGGGACTTTTTGCAAGAGCAGGTAGTGACAGGACAAGGGGGAATGGCTTTAAACTGAATGAGGGGAGATTGAGATGAGCTCTTAGGCAGAAGCTCTTCCCTGTGAGGGTGCTGAGGCACTGGCACAGGGTGCCCAGAGAAGCTGTGGCTGCCCCATCCCTGGCAATGTTCGAGGCCAGGTTGGACACAGGGGCTTGGAGCAAGCTGCTCTAGTGTGAGGTGTCCCTGCCCATGGCAGGGGGTTGGAACTGGATGAGCTTTAAGCTCCCTTCCAACCCAAACCAGTCTATGATTCTAAGCAGCCCGTTGTGAGCTGACTTGTGCCTAGTATGCATACTAAGAGGGTAATTTGGTATTTGAGCCTCATGAACTTCATTGTTCTTGGACAGGTGGGTTACATGTCCCCAGCATCTAACTCCTCTGCAGCTTATGAACACAACTTCTACTACCCAGAACTGGACATCAACTGTGATCTTGACAATATCCCAGCATTTGCATCTGCCTTTTTTCCGGTGCTGTACTCCCTCCTGTTTGTGACTGGCCTCGTGGGAAATGCTTTGGTCATTTGGATCCTAACAGCTTTCAAGAACGTCAGGGCCATGACTGATGTGTATCTGCTGAACCTCGCCATCTCTGACCTCCTCTTTGTTTTCTCCCTGCCCTTCTTGGTTCAGTACTCCATCACAACTCAGTGGACTTTTGGTAATGCAATGTGTAAAATCATCAGTTCCGCTTACTTCATTGGCTTCTACAGCAGCGCCTTCTTCATAACCATCATGAGCGTCGACAGGTACCTGGCCATTGTCCAGTCTGTCTACGCTCTACGGGTTCGGACAGCTGCTCGTGGGGCTATCACCAGCCTGGTCCTTTGGGCAGTTGCTGTTTTAGCATCAGCACCAGACTTGATATTTTTCCAGGAGACAACTTACGATAACCAGACTAAGTGCCTGCCTCACTATCCTGGCAGCAGCAATGGCTGGAGGACTTTCAGTAACTTTGAAGTCAATGTCCTGGGGTGGCTGATCCCCGTTGGTGTTCTCATCTTCTGCTACCACAGCATCTTGACAAACCTGCAGAAGTGCCATACTCAGAACAAGTACAGAGCAATTAAACTGGCTTTTATTGTTGTCATCGTGTTCATCCTCTTCTGGACCCCCGTCAACATTGTGCTTTTCCTGGACTCTCTAAAGAACATGCACATCATCGATGACTGCCAGACAAGCCAAAGGTTAGACCTCGCCATGGAGCTGGCTGAGGCACTCTCCTTTGTACACTGCTGCCTCAATCCAGTCATCTACGCCTTTGTGGGTGAGAAGTTCAAGAAACACCTTCATGAAGCTTTCAGAAAATATGCCCGTTTTCTGTTGTTCTGCAAAGACCACAGTGGGCACAGACTGGACAAGCACTCCTCTGCTCATGCAGCATCCTCACAGTCATCTTCTGTTGGTGTTGTCTTGTAGAGCTACAGGTGAAAAACTTTCATCCTGAACAGATGACCTGAAACTGAGAAATCCTCCCAGCAGGGCATCCACAGGGAAGAACTGTTTGGGCAGCCTTTTAGGATAGGAAAAGTGGAAGCAGCTGCTTCAGCTTGCTTTTTAACACAGTTGGGGTTCTTAGTTTTTAGTGTCTTTAGCATCTTCCTCCCTTTTCCCCGGCATGTCCTGCCCTGCCTGCATTGTGAAAGGGAGGATGGAATTACCAGCAGACCTCTGCACTCTCTGAGCAGCATGGAGAGGTGCTTTAGAAGCACGTCCTCCCCTACCTCAGATTCAGTACTGAAAGAAACTGGTTATGTTTCCAAACTCAGGACACTTGGCTGCTCCTTCCTTCATCCCATCAGAGTGGACTGGCTTTGTAAGCAGGGTTAAGGCTCACAGCAGGAGCCCAAACTCACTCTTTGGGGAGAAAACGTCAATGTTTCAGGTATCATGCCAGGGCCTGGCTTTGTTGACAGCTCTGAATGAGGCTTCCAGCCCAGAAAGAGCTTAGTAGGTGAGTAATTAGATAGGCAACAAAGAGAAATGCCATATGCATGTGTTTTGTTGTAATCAATGTGGAGGAGTATCTAGGTATGATCCTCGCTCTCCATTCACTACCAAGGCCTGCAGCTCCTGGGCTGGAAGGGTTTGGAAGTTGTAGCTCAGAAATTACACTGTGGTTTGTCAAAGAAAAACCCTTACGGAAATGAATGAGTGTCCTAAGGATGAGTAGAGAAATAGTTACCATGAACAAAAAGATGAGTTGAAAAATACTGAGTGTGAGCTGAGAGAGCAGTAACAGTGATATGCCAAAGCTTCCTGTGGTCCTGCTTGCTGGTAAGCCACAGGCCAAGGTGGTTCTTGCTTTCAGCAGAGCCCTGATCTGTTTGCCAAGGGGATGGTGTATGACTGGAATTACTGCTCCAATTTGGTAACTGTGAGTGACTGGTTTCATAGAATCATAGAATGGTTAAGAGTGGAAAGGACCTTAAGATCATCGAGAGATTTATATGTGAATGGTTACCTATACATATAGATGTACATAGACAAACATATATACATCTGTGTCTATATACCCAAATATGTACACACACATAGACATGCATATATATGTGTATCTTTTATATATATATAAGTATTGATAGATAAATGCAGTGGTGTTCTGAAGCTTTTACTCCTGCTCTATTTCTTCCTACAAGGTATCACTATATTTGAAGTTTTGTAATAAAGACACTGCATGCAGTGTAACTGCACCATACTTGCACCTGAGAAACCTATTTCATCATTAATTCTTTCAGCTTGTGTGTTTTCTTCTGTCCTGGGCAGTGCTACAAAACTGCCAATCTCTCCAGCTGCCTCTTCTCTCCCTCCCTCTTTCTCCTCCCCTAGGAAAAAGCAGAGAATAGATTTATCTTTTCTTCTAGACATTTATTTTCATGTCAGTGGAACATTTCCTGCCCTTACAATGTTTCCACACATTGGGCTGTCCTCCTTGAGGAGAGCAGAACAAAACACAAACAACAATTCTGACCACAGAGAAAGGCTCTAGTCCCAGCAGCAGGATCACATGCAGGACCAGCAATCCAGCTGCTGCCTTTCAGTGCGCGACAGATCCCCCTTGGACAAACAGGGGGGTTTGTATGTTGCAACCACTCAGGTGTTCAGAAAGGGATTCACAGAAATTCAGGACAAATCCAAAGGGTGGTGGACAGCACCACTTATCTCCCCTGCAGATTCACACTGTGAGCCCTCTAGATCAGACCTCGCTCAGCTGAAGCACAAGAGCTAGAAACAATTTCTGCAGCCCTGCAGCCAACCCTTCTGTGAGCACTTTGGGATATGTGCTGGAGCCTATTTGCCCAAACTGGGAAGAGGACGGCCTTTCACTGGTGCTGCTGAGTGTATCTATTAGTGGATATATGTCCCTCTTTTCAGAGGTTTCACTGCTGTGTGTAGCTGTTGGAGTGAGGCTGTTATCCAGGGCTTCCCCACAAAGGTTGTGAACCTGTAGTGTGAGCGCAACATAAATGTGCAGCCTTGTTTGCAAAGCCTTTCACTTCCCTAGCTCTCACTGGAGTCTAAAGGGCACCCTTCCCCCCTCTGCTGCCCCAGCACTGGTTGCAAACCCTTCCAGTGGGGAGGCAGGAGATGCTTTCTGCAGCCCACAGGATTTCCTGCCAGAGGCAGGTACCTTCCTCCATCGCAGCAGCAGCACCAGCACCAGGAGCACTGAGCTGGACCCGACCTCAGCTCTCCTCACAGCCCAGCTGCTTTGAGATGCTGCTGCCTTCCTGTGCAAAGAAAGTAGGTGAAACCCACATCCAGAGGCTGCACAGGACCTGCCCTGTGTTGCTGTGGGTAGCCAGCATCGTTAAGACCTCAGAGCTCCTCTCCTTCCTGAAGAGACAAGCCTGGGAGCAGTCTGCTGCCCTGTCAGTGTCTGGAGGGCATGGAGAGCACAGGAGAGCAGGAGGCATGTTCCTGCATCTGTTCAAGCTTGAGGGTAGGGCCAAATTTTAGGGTCATCCCAAGAACTGGGAGCACAAGAAGGACCCAGCTGCTGAGGCTAGACCATCATGGAATCCCAGACTGGTTTGGGTTGGAAAGGACCTTAAGATCACCTAGTTCCATCCCCCCTGCCATGGACCCCATGTCTGTTCACCCACTTGCATAAAAAGTACCCACCACAGTTGTTATATTGGTCCTGCTCATATCTGCTACTTAGCTTTATATCCTGATCTTGCTTTTCCTTTTTGCTGAGACGATGCACGTTAAAGAGGATTCAGGATGATGCTGGCATATTAAATAGTCTTGTTTTGGCTTCACCATGTCACCTTAAAATAGAGACCAGAGCAATTGTTAGCCACGTTCAAGCTCCAATCTAGAATACACACTTGTTTTCTTTTGATTTATTGGTGTTATTCACAACAGAGGGTCCCTTCTACAGAGGGTCTCTGTTAGAAAGATGGAGTCTTTGATACCACCTATAATGCTCTGTATGTTTAGTTGGACAGGACTTGACATGCTGGAGCATCAGTGACATCAGTGGGGCTCGTCTTGCACAAATGTCACTTGTTGCACTGTGAAAACCTTGCAGCACTTGCAGAGAGCAAAAGGGTATGTTTAAGGACCACCTATTGAACTACACCAGCTAAAAGTGGGATATATGAGGAAGCGCTCACTTAAAGTGTTGCTAGACCCTTTGGGAAATAGCATGAAGTGGGACCTGGTGGATTCTTCCACATCTTTCAGCTCTGCGCTGCAGAAATTCCACTTTAGCAGAGAGAATGGCAGTGTCTGGATCCAAAATGGCATGAAACTTGTCCATATCCGTCTTTTTTTGGCACTATGCTGAAGCCTCCTTCCCAAGGCAACATGGAGACAATGTTAATTAAATCCTTGGCAGCATCTCTGGCTTTCAAGTCACTTGTTCAAGACACTGCATGCAGTCTGGGGATGAGGATGGGAGCTTCTGATTTGATCCTTTCCAGAAGAGTCCTCCCAGCCAGCAGCACAACTCCATTTCTGCTGTGGTAACATCCAGCTGTGCCTGCAGGTCAGAACCAGCCAAAGGTTTAACAAGGGAGTAAAAGAAATGTTAACAAAGAGTATTTGTGTCCTGCACCACTCTTGGCTGAAAGAAGCTCCTGCACAGGAACAGGCTTGCATTATCATGCACAAAACTCCCCTCCTGCCCCAGTAATTGTATCGTAATCCTGTTTTATTTTCAGCCTCTTGAAAACACTGATTATATACCATTATATACCAGTTACGAAGCACCATGGAGATTCTTAACTGTCCCAGGACAGGATCCATAAAGATTCACAACAGAAAATAATACAAACCAAAACCCCCATAACTTTAAGTATTCTGTCTAGATGTAAAAACCAGTTTAGGTAATTAAAAGAGAATTAGATCCTTAGTCTGAATATGTCAATTTTAACTGTAAGACGTGGGCTGGCATGCATTTTGGGTTAATACTTGTACCTCAAAGGCAGCAAGTAATGTTGAGCAAAGCAAAGCTCCTGCTGTGCTACACCAGCTTTGATGCACATGCGTGCTGCTGCGTATCTGTGTGCTGCTGCATCGGTCTGCATTCCTGCTGACTTGGCTGAAGTGCCCAAATGCACAGAGCCAGGTCACAGAAATCCCCTCCTCGGAACAGCAGCAGCATGATTTGGGTTACCACAGCCTCTGCTGACGAGTGCACCTGCTGGGGCCTCATCCTGACCCAACACTGCTCTCATCTTATGGCTGGTCAGGACTATCCGTATGGGTCCAATGTGCTTTCCATAGGTCAGTGAAGCAGCATCAGTGCTTAATTTAAGGGAGCAAAACTCTTCCAGGTCCACAGCAAGCCAAGAACCCGGAGGCTGCTGGTACTGTCAGGGTTTCATGCTGGAAGAGCTCATTTGTGGGATGTGCACTGTTTGCTACTGTGACAGTCCCTGCTTTGCTTTGGAAAACAACAGAAGTGTCCATTGTCTCTCCAGCCAAAGACATACAGGGAGAAGATCCAGCCACACCACGCTCAGCTCCACACAAAATCTCACCTCCATACAGAAACATTTCAAACACATCACGTGGGTCTGTCAGCCTTATTAGAGTCCTTAAGACCACTCCTTTACACAATCATTTAAATGTGTTTTTACTGTGCCTTTTTGAAGGCAAATGTAAACTGCCATGGTTAAAGTCAGAATTAGTCCTGAGAACAAAGCATATCCTTCAGTGCTCAGGCACCTAACCAGTCCCACCCAGCACAGCAGAAACATGCCAAAGGACACCAGCCAAAGGAGCTTTTCCAAAACTAGATATCTCCCTGCCAGTTTCCCTATCAGTGATTATGTATTGGGTTTGTGCGGCAGGATTTGATAGCAAGGGTGCTGCAGGGGTGGCTTCTATGAGAAGATGCCAGAAGCTGCCCACATGTTGGAAGTAGCCAGTTCCAGATGACTCCAAGATGGACTCATCAGTGGCCACAGCGGTATCTGTAGCACCTCTGTGCTAACACGTTCAGAAAGGGTAAAATCCACTGTGTAACAGCAGCTAGGAGAGAGGAATGAATAACGAGGACAGAGAGACAGCCCATGCAGACACCACGGTCAGTGCAGAAGGAGGCAGGCGGTGCAGAGCAGAGATCCTCATGCAGCCCATGGTACAGACCATGGTGAGACAGGTTATCACTGGTGGTGGCCAAATGTGAGAGCTAGGGAAAGAAGCACCAGGAGGGATGGAGTTGGGCTGATCCTCTTCTCCATGCGTTATCAGCAGTCAGTTCATGAAACATAACACAGTCACTGCCTGGAGGAGGGAACTGCGTAATGAGAGAGGAGCCTGCAGAAGGCAAGAGGGGGTCCCTAATGGAGAGCTTTTGCTGGCCTGTGTGTTATTTTCTCAGAGAAGTATATTCTCTTTCTTAAGTGGTCCATGCATGTGGCTGTTGCTGTGCTCACGACTTCGTTTCTAACAAGAGCCCACAGCAGCTGGAGTGTGTTGGGATATGCAGGCCCGCACTCAGCCAGGGCACAGCAAGCTGGTTCCCAGAAAAGCAGCTCCTGGAAGCTGCTGTGCGCTCCTCCCAGCCTCCTTCTGCTCCTCTGATAAGGAATGGAGCTCAGGCCCGTGGGCTGAGGGCTGATGCCAGTCTACAAGTGCCTCACTGCCGTGAAGGTCCCTTCCAACCCCATCTATTCCATGACCCTGTGACTCGATGCTCTGGAAGCTCACCCCTCTGCTGCAGGCCCAGGAGGTGGAAGACCAAGCGGACACCGCGGGGGTAAGGCAGCGCCAGGGACGCGCTCGGGTTTATGAACTGGGATCTCCACAGCGAGGCGGCTGAGGGAAGACACGGAGGCCACGCCGTTATACACCACCCCGTTCCCGCTGCCTGCGCCTCACAGAGCCCGCTGGGTATCTGAACAGCCAAAGAACGTGACAACAGCTAGAGATGTGACAAGAGCCCGGCCCAGCGGTGCGCGGTGAGGCGAATGGCCGCGGTGCCCCCTCACAGGCCCGGCTGCATGGCGGCGACCCCTCAGGCGGCATCGGCCTGCGGCGGGGGTAGGGGGCGCGAAGGGTTAAGCTCAGGCGCATGCGCTTCCCGCCCCCCGGGTTGGCTGCTCGGATTGGCCAGCGGCGCTGCTTGCGTCAGTGCGTCCCGGCGCGCTCAATGGCTGCGGGGCGGCGCTGGGATGCCGCGGCGAGAGGCTGAGGTACGGGTGGAGGTGGTGTCGGTAACGGGCCGGTGCCCCCGGGCTCCCCTCAGCGAGGGGGTGTGAGAGGAGCGGGCCTTGTGGGCCCAATGTGGGGCCGGAAAGGGGTTTCATCCGCGTCCGACTGTCCGTGGTTGAAGGCGGCCGTCAGCGTGCTCCTCGGAAAGCGCCGTGCGGCAAGCCCCGGTTCTGGCGTTCGTCATTAACCAAGCAGCGTTAATGTCAGTCTTTAAGCGGGCCTGTAAGAAAGATGGGGAGAGTTTTTAGCGGGGCCTGTTGCGACAGGACGAGGGGTGATGGTTTTAAACTAAAAGAGGGAGATTGAGGCTGGATGTGAGGAAGGAATTCTGTACAATGAGGGTGGTAAAACACTGGCACAGGTTGCCCAGAGAGGCGGTGGATGAACCATCCCTGGAGACATCCCAGGCCAGGCTGGATGTGGTTCTGGGCAACCTGATCTGGTTGGAGGTGTCCCTGCTCATTGCAGGGGGTTGGAACTGGATGAACTTTGAAGGTCCCTTCCAACCCAAACCATTCTTAAACAGGGGAGGTGTAGGTTGGATGCAAGGAGGAAGTTCTTCCCTGTGAGGGTGCTGAGGCGCTGGCACAGGGTGCCCAGAGAAGCTGTGGCTGCCCCATCCCTGGCAGTGTTCAAGGCCAGGTTGGACACAGGGGCTTGGAGCAACCTGGTCTGGTGTGAGGCATTTGTGTCCGTGGCAGGGGTTGGAATTGGATGACCTTAAGGTCCTTTTCAACACAAACCGTTCTGTGATTCTCTGTGGGGTTTGAAGTGCCAGGAGGTGGCAGTGAGTGTGGATGGGAAAACCGTGCCTTAGCTAAGCAGGCCACGCTGTGTGTGGGTGTGTCTGGGACAGGTTTAAGGGAGAGCCCCGCTAGTGTCCGTGGCACTGTGTGGCCTTGGTGTTCACTGGGAAGGGTTGGAGGCACTGCCAGCAGAGTGCCGAACAGAGCTGGATGGGATTAGGGCTGAGACACAGGGAGTCTATGGTGGTGGGAAGGAGGCACCCACTTCCTTTTACATGGCAAATGGTTAGCAAATGGTGGCTGGGAGATTGCTGCTGTTGCTGTTCCTGAGGTTGCAGATGGAGATTTGACTGAAAATATAAAGAAATCTATGTGGAGATCCTGAAATACCAATCAAAGATCACTTGATCCCCACTCCGCAGGCCCCCAGCATTGCTTTCCCACTGGCTAACCCCCCTGTGGCACCTCAGCCCAAAGAAAAGGTTGGTCAGATGAAGAAATATTTACAGTGGGTTGTGTTCTGAGAGATGTAGGGGCACTTAAAATAGTTTTGAACTTGACAGTGTGTATAAAAGAGGTGAATAGCCAGCAGGGCCAGGGCAGTGATTGTGCCCCTGCACTGCACACTGGTGAGGCTGCACCTCAAATCCTGTGTTCATCTCTGGGCCCCTCACTACAAGAGAGATATTGAGGTGCTGGAGGGGGGGCCAGAGAAGGGCAATGGAGCTGGTGCAGGGCCTGGAGCACAAGTGTGATGGGGAACGGCTGAGGGACCTGGGGGGTTCAGTGTGGACTGGGGGGGACCTGATCGCTGCCTACAACTGCCTGAGAGGAGGTTGTAGTGAGGTGGGGTCGGTCTCTGCTCCCAAGGAACAAGGGACGGGACAAGAGGAAACGGCCTCAAGCTGCACCAGGGCAGGTTTAGATGGAGCTGAGGAACAATTCCTTCCCCAGAGGGTGCTCAGGCATTGGACCAGGCTGCCCAGGGCAGGGCTGCAGTCACCGTCCCTGCAAGTGTTCACACAGCGTGGAGATGAGGCCTCAGTGCCATGGGTTAGTGGTGGCCTTAGCAGTGCTGGGGAATGGTTGGACTGGGTGAGCTTAAAGGGCTTTTCCCAACCTGGATGATTCTATGATTTTGTGACATTCAGAAAATTCTTTCCAACCACCGAATTGCAAGGACATTGTGGAACAATCTCCCAGGGAAAGCAGAGAGACCAAACACCAAAAATAAAACTTAGGCTCTGAAAAAGTTTCCTGTGCCATGTCCTTAGCATCTGGGATTTACTCGTCTTCTTTTCCTTTAACATGCATAATACCAGCTGCTCTGTTTCTTCTGGTGCCATTCTTAATTAAATACTCCTTTTCTTCCTCTTCCAGATGCATCCAGTCTTAAAGGCCTTTGTGTGTGGCTCCATCAGTGGGACTTGCTCCACACTCCTCTTCCAACCCCTGGACCTGCTGAAAACTCGCCTGCAAACTCTGCAGCCTGCTGTGAATGGGTAAGAAAGCGGGGATGTGTGTGCACAGGGGCTGTGGGGTGCTCCACCATAGGCTTCCACCCTCGTCTGGGGTTTGAAGTTCATAGGGCTTTAACTTGGATACTGAGAGTCTTTCTGAAATAGGAGCTATATTTTTATAACATAAAGGATTGATAATTTGCTCCAGAAGAGAGAAAATGGGTGCTCTTGTGAGCATTTTATAACATGAGGTTGCACTTGATATCATGCAACCTCAACGTTTGTCTATTCTCACTGGAGAGACCAGTGTTTGCTGGAATGGCTGCCTGAAAAATCCTCTACTGTTGTCACATAACATTTCCAGGTGTGCAGCTACTCCCGTTTGCTTGGTGTAGTCAAGTATGACTACATCTACTGCTGCTAACAAAGGGAGTGAGCAAATGAAAGTGCTAATGACAGAGACATGTATTACAAATAGCAGAAAGGGATGGAGCAGCCCTGGAAGGAATACAAAAAGTAGGCTGAATTGAGAAAGAGCACCTCAGAGGTGCTGGGGTAGTGCACAGAGGTACGAGTGAAAGGGAGTGGCTGTGGAGTACATCTGCCACAGTGCAGAAGCAGGTCACCTCTGCAGTTCTTGTCTTCCTTTCAGGTCCAGCCGTGCTGGGATGGTAACACTGCTCTTCAGGGTTGTTCGTACTGAGAGTCTTCTGGGGCTCTGGAAAGGAGTCTCTCCAGTAAGTGGCTGTTTTAATTCTGACTTCTAAAAATAAGTAGATAAATAAACCTATTGCTTCATAGGATCCTAGAATAGTTTGGGTTGGAAAAGACCTTAAGATCATCCAGTTCCAACCCCCTGCCATGGGCAGGGACATCTCACACTAGACCATGTCACCCAAGGCTCTGTTCAGCCTTGCCGTGAGCACTGCCAGGGATGGGGCATTCACCATTTCTCTGGGCACCCTGTGCCAGCGCCTCGGCACCCTCACAGTAAAGAACTTCTTCCTTAGAGCTAACCTGAGCTTCCCCTGTTTCAGTTTGAACCCATCACCCTCTTTTATTACTAACTATGGCTGCCAGGATTTAAATAGCCAGCTCTTGTACAGTTGTGAGTGAAACCATGTGTGTGTTAGATTACATCCTATTTTAAGCAATTAATGTTGTGAATTCCATGGATTTGGTCATGGTGGTCCTTGTGGTTTTGGAGTCCCCAGCAGCTGAACACTTTGATACTTTTGCAAATGTGGGGTAGCAACTGCACCAACTTAATATTTTGTTTTGGAATATTTTGTTCCTAGAAAACTGAATCAATTGGCTTTCAGTGCCATACATCATAGAATCCCAGACTGGTTTGGGTTGGAAAGGACCTTAAGATCATCCAGTTCCAACCCCCTGCCATGGGTAAATGATTTGTACTTTGTCTTCTTTCCTCAGCATGTTCGCTTCGGTGATTTTTCATTTTCTGCCAAGCTTCCTGTCAAGTTTAACAGTCTTTACAATGTTCTGTAGTACATTTTGTCTTATGTATGCTTTTTCTTTCTTTACCTGCGTCTGTTTCCTCTGAAGTCCTTTGCAAGATGTATTCCTGGGGTTGGGATTTACTTCAGCACCTTGTACATGATGAAGCAAAAGTTTCTAGTGGACCGGTCACCCACAGCCCTGGAGTCTGTCCTTCTGGGTGTCACTGCACGTGCAGTTTCTGGGGTTTGCATGTTGCCGGTGACTGTAGTGAAGACCCGATATGAGGTGAGTATGACTTTGTCACACACCTTCCTTGCGATGAGACAGAAATTCCTCTATCTGGAGAAGGTTCCTGCCTCTTGGCTACAGCCAGGGATGTAGTCCTGATTTCATCTGCGCTATCCCATTGTGCAGGAAATGCCATACACCGATATTTAGGCAAGAGTTGTTAAGATGAAACAGGATTCACCCTGAGATTTTTAAGTTCCAGTTGTATAGAATGTTTGTGTAGCGTTTTTCATATTTTACCTTCCTGAAGGGTTGTTTTAAAGGTAGGTGAAACCTGCTTTTGGCCTTGGGCTGTCCTCTATGCTGCTATCTTGGGCATACTACAGGGTGCATACTACAGGGTTTTTTGGCTGCTATGGTCTCAGGCTGTGTATAGGGCTCCTTGTCCTGTGTGAGTGACTGACTGTCTCCCCTTGCAGAGTGGAAAATTTGGCTATGGGAGTGTATATGGAGCTCTGAAGAGCATCTATCAGACGGAAGGGGTTCGTGGCATGTTCAGCGGGCTCACTGCCACGCTACTGCGGGATGCTCCCTTCTCTGGCATCTACCTGATGTTCTACACACAGACCAAAAACCTCACACCTCAGGGTAAGGCTGAGCACTGGAGGCTGCAATGGAAAATGTTTATCTTCTCACCATCTTGCCCTGCAGTTGCCTGCTTGCATGCTCTGCTTGTTGCCCTCTACCTCAGCGGTTGTAATTAGTCTCTTGTAGGGTTTTAGGTGGGACATTCACATTTTGGAGAACTCTAGACCTATAACTCGAAAATGGAAATTGGCCCTAAATTGATTGATTGTCTTTATGCAGACTGGTGCATCAGGTGGGTTAGGGAACAGTTGAAAGGGAGGATGTCTTGAGTGCTGGTTATCTTGTATACTGATCAGTTTCGACTAAACCAGAGCTTCTGTGATGTTAGAATTGGCTGGGGCAACACCTGCACAATCTTTCCTTTTCTGAGTAACTGAAATTCAGCTCCCCAGCAAGTGAGGCTTTTTAATAGTGCTAACTTTACACTCGTAGCCCCTTTTCCCCTTGAAAGGCTTCTCTACCCTGCATGGATTTTAACTTCCCTTAGACTCTGACGCTGATTTTAATCATTTGGTAGCTTTTCACTTTGTCACGCAGCATGAGTGTTCCTGGCCTGTTTCGTGTCTGAGTGCATTCCCTTTGCTCTGTTGCAGACGAGCTGGATCCAGTGCTCATGCCCTTGCTGAATTTTGGCTGTGGGATCTTTGCGGGGATCTTGGCCTCGCTGGCAACGCAGCCTGCTGATGTCATCAAAACACACATGCAGCTATCCCCACAGAAGTACCGCAGGACAAGCCAGGCCATTGCCTTCATCTACAAGGTGAGGTGAAGCCCTTCTCATGTGCCCCTCAGCCTCACTGGTGATCTCCTTTCACGAGGCACAGCTATTGTAAGAAAGCTGTTGCCTTTTAAAGGAGGTGAACAAATGTGACTGATACGCTCTTGCAGTCAGGCTAATCACTGTCAGCTTAAGAACCTGAAGTGGGTCATGCTGTGGGAGTCTGAGGCTGAATCTTTTGTTTATGTGCAGACCTGTTCAGTCTTAAGTGGAAGGTACTCCAGTTGATGCTCTGAAAGCAGTCAGAAACTTCAGCCCATTCCTTGCATTTCCTGGTAACTAGAGGGGCCATTGTGATGATGTGCTCCTCTTGAATTTATTACAACGCAGTGAATTTGCTCCCTGATTATTTTATCATTCCTCAGCCCACTGTCTGTTTTCACAAAAAATTGCAATTGGAGAGCAGGCTCAGAGTACTGGAGCACAAAGGTGGGCGTATTCCAGTAAGCATCTCTCCACACAGACCTGCTTCATGTTTTCAGGCTGGTGAATGATTTCACTTCAGTCCTGTCTGCTACATACTGATTCTTACACTGGTAGTGATGGAAAGCTCTTGGCTTATTTCATTGTAACTTCATTTCAGCGTAGCTTAGTATGTATGCTTGAAGCAGCTGTGCTTGGTTTATCGGTGTAGGCACATCTGTAGTTACCACACTGGGGCAAAGGGTTTCTTCATTGTGAAGGGCTGGTTTCAGATACAAGCCAGGTACAAAACAATTCTTTGCCCTTTGGACACTAAAAGAGATCAATATTCAGGAATGGGATGGAGATAGAGTCAAAGCCCACCTTTCCCTTCGTGCCCTCAGAAGGGCAAGGCTTTGACAGGTTTCCTCTGCTTCTGTATTGAATTCTACTCCTTAACTGAAATCTATTTGTGCATGTTTTTTTTTGTGCATGCTACATTTTTCTCTCATCAGAATGTTTTTTCACTTCAGTACTCGCAGATCTCAGCTTTTATCAGAGCAGGTAAACCAAAGAATTCATTTTCCTGAAGTGTTTTGAAACTGTTGCACTCTCAGCTTCTCTTCGTTGGGCTTGAGTGTGGTTTTCCCCATCCATTGTCTCCATCCTGGCATTCCCTTCTTCACTCACTGCTCTTCCTGCTTTCTTGGGTAGGCTCTGCAGTTGTACAGTGCTACAGGTTCTTCCTCACCATTCAATGCTACTGAGTCTTTCAGAAACGATTCTGTGTCTGAGCTGAAACCTGTCGTGTGCTGTTCTGTGTAATACACAGTGAAAAATGAAAACACTAGAGGCAGGTTGTGATGGATTGCTGTGTGTTTCTCTCCCGTTGCAGGACTTTGGGTTGGCAGGCTTTTTCCGAGGCGGTGTACCCCGTGCCCTCAGACGCACTCTCATGGCAGCAATGGCATGGACGGTGTATGAACAGATGATGGAAAAAATGGGCTTGAAATCTTGACTTTCTTGCACAAGAAGTGACCAGCTTCACTCCTGCTGCTGCTTGCTGTGGTCAACTGGCACTAGGAACTTCCCAGTTCCACAGAGGAATAAGCTTTGCTCAGCCAGGAGGAAGAAAGTCCTGATACAGGGGATTAGGCCTTTTGGCAACTAGAGGAAAGGAAGGGTTGGATCTTTGTGTCACTAGATCAGTCCATTCCAGAAGGACTTCACTTGCAGACTGCCATGGGCAATGGCAGGGTTTCTACAGCCTGATAACTATGCTAGGAAGCCCCTTTTACAAATAGCTGTGTTCACCACCTTTATTCAGTGAGACATTGCTGAGCCAAAAGCATTTGAGGCGAAAACAGTGGTTGAAGAACCTGCCAGCCTGATCCTCGCTGGTCTGGCCCGGAAGACGACAATGACCCACTGTGTGATGTAGATCCTCCTTCCTGCTATGGTTTGTTCTGTAGATCCTCCTTCCTCATATGCTTTGTTCTCGCAGGGGAGCGTTGCAGACCACGGTGGGAAACTGGATGTCTCTTACTGTGTATATCACAGGAGTGGGTGGAAGAGAAATGCAGTGCTGAAGGAAAGCCAGGAACATTGTTTCTGTCATCACTTTGTGCTGTGCATGGTAGCAGAGAAGGTAACTGGTACCTCCTTGCTGTGTCATGTGTTATCATGTAATTAAGCGTCTTAACATTCTTGAAATGTGCTTCTGCCTCTACAGCAGTGTTTGCACAGGAATTAAGAAGCATAAGGCACTTTAAAATTGATTGCTACCAAAGTTGTACTTCTTCCCTGAGAAACGTTTTTCCTGCTGGTCTCACAATATCAGGAATGCTCAAGTATTACATTTTTTATCCAGTTGTACTAGAGATTTATTTGCTTCCTACTATCCATTTGTTAATCCCTGATCAACACCCTAAGTGTGAGCTGGTCCTTAGGTGTAGCTTTTAGGGTCATAGCTCATAGTGCATAAATGTATAAAGGAAGTAGATATAGATACTGACACTTTAGATTTCCCTTAAAATCTGCTGCTGATTGCATGTGGAATATGTTTGGGTTTGGAAAGAAAAGGCTGGTCTTTTCTGTTTGAAGAAGTTTGAAACATGAGTGTTTGGTAGGGAACTTGAATTCTCTTTGGGCTCCACACAGACCCTTCGCAGTTTCCTGACTTATTGTTTTCTCTTAGCAGGATGCCCACAGTTCAGAATTCCCGAGTTTAAGCTTAGATAAATACATTTCTTTTCATCCACTGTGCCTTCTTCCTCATTCCTACTGTGTTAAGGCAGACCTCAGAGCGTGTGCTGTCCAAACTTGGGTACAGCCTGCTCCCCTCTTCACTTGTGCCTCTGCTGGCTGGCTGGGTTGGAATTGTTGCAGCTCTGTTGGCATTGCCAAGCTGGGCATGGAAGTGTGCATCTTCTTCTGTAGTGTGCCTTGCAGAGAACATAGCTTTGGCTCTTCTTAAATATCTAGGGATATTACAAATCACTTTAGAAACAGAGCAGATGTCTCTGAACATAAAGACATGGCACTGTAGCTGTACAAACAACCAGTACTACCTACCTGTTTGTAGTTCAGAGAGGAATTTGCACAATCACTGCCTGCCCTGGCAACCTCCTGAGCACAAGAGTAGAGGGGATTTGGGTTGTAAAAGATGTTCTTTACCAGACTCCTACTTCAAGAAGGTTTGATGACTGACGTGAAAGTTAAGTGTGAGTAAAGTGTAAGGTGGCAGGCTGGAGGCTTGGGAAGTGCTGCCTGTTTTCAGCCTCAGCCTGTCTGTGAGGGGACCGTGGTGCTACACAGTTCAGGAGTCTCCAAGAATGGTGGTGAAGGGTCCTGTGTGTGCATATCTACCTGTTAATAGAGCACTGCATGAGATCATTCCCTGTTGTGACTGACAAGCTGTCAGATTCCCTCTGCTGCTTCTCACTGTCAGGCACGTGGGCACATAATTGGCCAAATCCTAAGTATGAAGAACTGTTCCTTTCTTTTGCTTCCCCTCCTACCCTTAGTGACTTGAACTTGTGAGAGTACATGAGACAGTGGTAACTGCACACCCTGCTGGTAGTTATCCTGAGCCAGGTGGTAAATCTTGAATTAAGTAACGTCCTCATCAGAAACCTGAAATGCAGGGACACTTCAGTGGCTTTTATGCCCCGTACTCCTGCCTGGTCCAGTTACAAAGGAAGAACTAGAGAATTTATTCCCATGTGGCAGTGTTTTTAAGTCCACTGATGCTATTTTTTTAGGTCTAAAGCAGCGTTAGCTTTTGTTTTGGGAAAGTTCTTCCATTCCTTTTCTTTGTGGAGAATGAGGAGGCTCTTTGTTGTTGCGGCAGAGTGAAAAGTGCAGGCTTTTTGACTTGTGAATTAGCCTGGGCTCCTTTGAGTTTAAGAAACAGAGAATCTAAACTGCACCAGCCTTTGCAATTCCAAAAACTTCTGCGCATGTGAGCTGGGGAGAGTGAGTTTTGTGGTGTGAGTTTTATTTATTACTTCCTTTGTCAGGTCTCTCATACATGGGGGAAGGGAAAGCCTGAAGTGCTGTTTCACTGACTCCTGAAAGCTGTATCACATAGGCAGGCACAAGACTTTCTCAGCTCTGATCCTTAGCATCCTTCACCCTTTTGCCCTCTTCAAAACCATTTTGTTTCTGAAGTGATTTATTGTGTTTCTTAATAGCTGTAGGAAGTCAAGAAAGACAAATGTGTGGACTTGAAGCTTAGATAGATTACCCCTGAGGTTGTGTGCTTCTAATCAACAACAAATGGCCACTGTACAGCCTAAATGCAAAGTAAATCAACTAAAAGATCCAGATACAGGTGTTTAATCACATACCTGCATCATGACAGCAATTCAACACTAATGATCCGATCAGGTAATCACTTCCAAAGCCATTTTAGCTTGATGCCAGGGAAGGTGGTGTGATGCCTTCTATATGTGGCAGGATGCAATCATATTCCTCAGAATGACCTCAGGTACGTATTAGTGAACATGCTTTGGCTTTGCTTGCCCTGTGCAGCTGTGGTGTAAGAGCACAGCTGGTTAACATATTGAGGCAGTCAGTATTTGAATTGTAAGGTCACAAGAGAAATAATCTGGTTATTTATGGTTTAGAAACTTCACATTTCCATTCTTCCTGTGTGAGTATTCCCCCTGAACTGTTTAAACAGAACTGGAGCTTTGGAACATGGCATAGGTTTGAGTATTGTGAGTGTTTATGTGTCTATATAAAATATTTATGTGAGAAGGTGTATTATATATTTCTATTAAAAACTGGTTGCCAAAATGAACCATGTCACCTCTGCAGCATTTCATTGAAAACCCCAGCCCTCAAAACCAATCAACCCACAAGGGGTGGGATGGAATAGAGTCTCCCAAGAGAACAGAAAAGGAAAAGAAGTCTCCCAAGAGAACAGAACTATTGGATGAGTTCAGAGCATGTACATGGCAACACATATTCTCTTTTTCTGTGAGTTATAATATACACTGGCTGTGCTAGTGCAACCTAAATCAGCTTAAATGGAAAGAACACATAACAATGCGGAATCTTGTCTTTTTCACAGCTTCCTCCTCCTGCCTGCTGTGTGTAAAGGCTGTTGGAAACAGAAGCCCCATACTAGCTGGTAAAATACCCACCTTTAGGACAGTGGGGTTTGAGCACTCTGTGGGGGGACTGTTTTTAATCTCCTGCTAACCAGGTCTTTGCTACTCAGGCAGTCTGATCTCAGCAGGGGACAGGACATTGTGCCTGGGGCATAACCCTCTGCTGCAAGGTGATGCTGGGCTCTCCTCTTGCTGCCACAGTGTGGTCCTGGGATTCATTAGCAGGTTGTGCAAAGGAAAGCACTGCTGTTATTGATACTGAGATGTGCATCTGTAACCCCTTCTCTTTTCAGATATTGCCTAAGTGATACATTCTAGTATGGAGTTATCTGTGTGTAACAGTCCTACCAGACAGTCCTGGTGTGCAGCCTTGGGCCAGCTGGACCTGAATTGCTTGTGCAGGTACTTGATACCATGTTATGCTGGTGATAGCGCCCAGTCCTGCACGCAGGGCTCCCCAGAGCTCTCCTGCTGCCTTGGAGAACCACCTCCAGTGTAGAAAACATTGCTGCTTGTGCTGCTGAGAGCTGCCCTAGCTATGAGAAGAGATAGCGGACAAGCTCCTTAATCCTCTTGGGTAGTAGAGGGTGGGAAAGAGAGGGAAAAAAACAGTTTAAAGGCACTGTCCTTGTAATAAAACACTGAAATAAGGATCCTCTTTACATAGAAAAACCAGGCCAAAGCAATACTTGCTTTTTTAATCTATTATGTGCCATAATCACTGACACCACAACTGCACAAAAATTATTCCTTATCTCACACACTTCTAGAGACTCAATGTGGAGCTCCTGAATCCCTTCTGGCATTGCTTCTGGGCTCAAAGTACCGAGCCGATTTTCCACTTTGCACTGTCTCCATTTCCAATTCGATCACTATAAAATGCTTTGGGAGATTTTAGCGTAGTGCATTAAGGATTTTTTTAAGTAAAAATAACAAAAAAAAAGCCCAGCAAGAGGTTAAATGAGACCTCCACAACTTCTGTATCAGGTGTTAGGCAATTCTGGCTTTGTAGGATAAGAAGTGAATAGTGACAGGAGGGACGTGGTCTAAAATACATGATCGGGTAGATACATTTCCATCTGAATAACATGTCCATTAGTGAGAGAGGTTTATTTTAAAGTATCTCAGCACACAGGTGAAAATAACCCAAACTTTCAGGTTGCTTAAGAAAACAATGTGAAATATTTTAGTGTCAAGCTTTAGCATGACTTTTCCAAGCCCTCTCATGGGCTCTGGAGCTCATGGTCTGCCAGAAAGGTCCAAAACTAGCAAGAAGAAATAAGTGAAGTATTAGATATATCCAGAGGAGTGTGGAATGCTTACCAGCAGCACTCAGAATGGTTGATGCTGGAAAGGACCATGGGGTCACCTAGTCCAACCTCCCTGCTCAAGCAGCTGCTTTGATAACATATTTAGTGCGATATTTGTTACTGAACTTCCATCAATTTGTTCAGATACACTTTGAATGCAGATGGCTTTTGGTGACACAGGGGAGCTCTCCAGACTAAATCTACTGCACACAGTACGGTAACACCACCACCTCCCCTCTTCTCCCCACAAGCTAATAGTCACATCATATCTGTTAGGAGATATATTGGACATAGCCCCGTCGTGTCAGCTCTCGCTATCCCCAGCAACACAAGTTTATAATGTGTTAGGCACCTGTGTAATAGTCAATGATCTTGCTGAGAGCTCACAACTGTTTGCCGAGTTTCATTTTACTCATCTTTGTCACCACCATGTGGCAAATGTCTGAATTACTGTCGTAAAATGTATCCCACAACTGTTCTGGTGATCCCGCTGATTAAGATCATCAAACAAGCACACAGAAGACTGTGAGAGCCAGCTCCTGACACTCAGGTTGGGCTTTTGGGGGAATGTTGGAAAGTGGCTGCTCACCGAAAGGGGACAAGGCTGAGAACACTGGGGCTGTTCAGCCTGGAGAAGAGAAGCTGCGTGGAGACCTCAGAGCAGCTTCCAGTGTCTGAAGGGGGCTACAAGGATGCTGGAGAGGGACTCTTCATCAGGGACTGTAGCGATAGGACAAGGGGTTGGAGCAACCTGCTCTAGTGTGAGGTGTCCCTGCCCATGGCAGGGGTTGGAACTGGATGATGTTAAGGTCCTTTCCAACCCAACCATTCTACTACCTTCAAGCAGCTTCTCTTCCCCAGGCTGCACAGCCCCAGTGCTCTCATCCTGCCCCCATGCAGGAGGGGCTCCAGCCCTGAGCATCCTCGTGGGTCAGGACCGGGACCCGTCGCTAGGAGCCTCCTGCCCTAGCAACTCCCGCCCCTCCCGCGGCTCCTCATTGGCTGGCGGCGCTATATATAGCCGTCACACGGAGCCGCCCGTCCTTTTCGCTCCGCGCCTGCTCGGGCCTCCATACGGCGTTGTCAGTGTGAGTGCGGGCCGGCGGTCGGGGCGGGCTGCGGAGGGGCTCCGGGGGGGTCCCGGGGCACCGCGGGGGTCCCCAGGAGCCTCTTCCCGCGGACCTCGTGGTGCCGGCGGGCGGCCCTGGCCGAGTGGCGGGGAAGGCCGAGGCTTGCGGGAGGCGGGCGGCGCGGGCAAGATGGCGGCGGTGGCTGAGGGGCCTCGTGTGGCGGTGAGAGGCGGGGGTCCGCGGAGGGCTGAGCGCGGTGTTTGCCCGTACAGGTTCCCCGTCGTCGCTTCCAAAGGGAAACCCCACAATGTCCGGAGGTCTCGATGTCCTGCAGATGAAGGAGGAGGATGTCCTCAAGTTCCTCGCTGCAGGGACCCACCTGGGAGGCACCAACCTTGACTTCCAGATGGAGCAGTACATCTACAAGAGGAAAAGCGATGGTAAACACGGGGGGTGAGCGGCTCCGTGGGCGCAGCTGAGGAAAGAGCAAGGTGCGAGTGTTTGAGCTCTTTAGCGGCGTGTCCATGGCCTGAAAGGCACAGGCGTTTCTTACCGATGCAGTCAGTTTATCCGGAGAAGTAGAATGAAACACGTATTTGATAACTTGCTGAATTAACCACAGCTGCATTTGGGCACTAAAGATAGTTCTTGACTATAGTAACAAAGCAGTTTTAACGTCTCACTAGTGATTTCTGCTACTTGTTTGCAGTGTTCTTCAGTCTGTGCCTGTTAAAAGGGTGACGTTCATATCAGGCCCTGGTTCATGTTGATAGATGTCTGAAGTGTTGCATCCGTCATGTTCATAGGTTGCTTCCCACATAAATAGCTTTCCAGTAATGGAATTTTGCAGTAACCACAGCCGTGCAACAGGTTTAATGGCAGGAGAGTGCTGCCCTGTTCTAGGGTGTTGTATCAGCTGGTTGCTCTAAAGCATTTTGTCACCTATAGGTATTTACATCATCAACTTGAAGAGGACCTGGGAGAAGCTCCTCCTGGCAGCCCGTGCCATTGTTGCCATTGAGAACCCAGCTGATGTGAGCGTCATTTCCTCTAGGAATACTGGACAGGTAAGGATGTGCGTTGGTCATGAAGCCTGCAGTCTTGGCACCAGGACTCTTGGCTGCATCACTGCCTGCCAGTGGCAGTTTAATGGTGAAAGCAGCACAGATTCTGACCCTGAAAATGTTTTTTTTTGTGTGTGTTTCTTATGTTGCACTTGCAGCTTGGATCAGTTGAAACCCACGTCTCCTTTCTGTAGTTTAGGGCATTTGGTAACTTTGTTCATATACTCTAGGTGCTTCGTATTGGTGGTCAGGCCGCCGGTGCTCCCCTTGCTCTTAATAATTCTGTGAGCCATTGCCACTGCTTTTTGGGGACAATAAGTGCTTGATACATGCTTTTCCAAGGAAATCATTTGCACTGTTCCTGAGCAAAGTGGAGTAACTGTGCTTTTAGTTTCCTCTAGATTCCTAGCAAAAACGTGTCAGAGAAGGGGATACAACGTTTAAGTAATATCCAACTGCCCTCTGACGTTTAGCTGTGAACTGAGTTTCTTTGTATCAATGTAGGTGGTGCCACAGATATTTAAGGGAGATTGTGGATGACATGGGGTGGGTTTACAAAGGAAAAGCTTGGGTTCACATGGGATTGACCTGCACACTGTTAAAGCTTGATGCTGAGGTCAGTTTTTGGCCGGTGAGCTCTCAAGTGTCGGAAGTGTGCTACAGCAAATTGCATGGCAGGGTGTTCGCTAACGCCAGGAGAGGGGCTCCCTCTGTGAGTGGAGTTTGATAGTAGGCCCTGCCACACGCCCGAGGAGATGGTGCAGGTGAGTAAGCACTGCAGATTTCATGGGCACAGCAGCAGTTTGTCTGTATTTATTACTGAGTTTTCCCTGTGGTTACGCTGCTAGATAATGGAAAGATGTAGAAATAATGGAAGAAAATCAGCTTTTCTTCCTTCATAAGTTGTTTTCTCCCCCTTTTTGTGTTTTCATTATGAGACTATGGAGTAGACCATGCAGACTTCAAAAAACCACAGGGTTTCCTATCCTGAATTCCTGCTTTGCTGGCGGATATGATCTTTATAACACCTGGTGCTGGCATAGCCATTTTCAGAAGCATCCTTATTTTGTCCCATTCTGAGCGCAGAGCTGGTGGTGAGCCCTGATTTTACCCAGGACTCGAAACAAACAGTTCAGCTCAATGTTGTGCATGCTCACACCTGGGTGGGTGGCTCGAAACACAGTTTTCATGCTTCACTCTTGACTCTGGTCTATTTTGCAGCGTGCTGTTCTCAAGTTTGCTGCTGCCACCGGGGCTACTCCTATCGCTGGACGTTTCACCCCTGGCACCTTCACAAACCAGATCCAAGCAGCTTTCCGTGAGCCACGACTCCTGGTTGTCACAGACCCCCGGGCTGACCATCAGCCCCTGACAGAGGCATCTTATGTCAACATCCCCACCATCGCGCTCTGCAACACGGACTCCCCGCTGCGCTACGTGGACATTGCTATCCCCTGCAACAACAAGGTAGAGGCTTTGTAAGGGTTGCCTTGTGTCTCACTAGTTAAGGCCTCTTGCAAGCGAGCAGGAGGGAGAGGGTGAGGAGATCTGCACACAGTTGGAGCTTGGAGCTGAGGCCTGTTTCTGGCCAAGGAACTCTCAAGTGTAGGACGTGTGCTATAGTAACTTGGCAAGACTTTGTACTGGCACCAGGAGGGTCTTTGTGGCCCAATGAATGAAGTTTGGTAGTCACTCTTGCCACAGTCCATGCATATGAATGAATGCTCCATCCCTGGCAGTATTCAAGGCCAGGCTGGACAGAGCCTTGGGTGACACGGTCTAGTATGAGGTGTCCTTGCCCATGGCAGGAGGGTTGGAACTGAATAATCTTAAGGTCCTTTCCAATCCAAGCCATTCTGTGAGAGAGACGTGCTGAAGAAACTGCTCAGAAACATGACCTTGCCAGAAACCACCTGAAAGTCTAGGAAGATGGGAAACTTACCTTTGATCTCCATCTAGATGTCATTCACTACAACTTATGTAAGCCAGTTCTGAGCATGTTTTGAGATTTGCTCATTTAGCTGACTTTTCTATTCATTTTAGGATGTGATGAGCATAATCCCTGTCTTTTGGATAAGATTCACGTGGGTTAGCGAGCAGTAGGAACTCCATAGCAGGAGAATTGCTTCAAGCAATGCTGGATACAGCAAATTCAGGTGCTGACGATTTGAACTGTGCTTTGATTCCTGCAGAGACCTGAAAATGTCACTGGGAACTCAGCAAGTTGCCTTTTCCTGAGTCCCCAGTGCACAAGTCTGGGCATTAGCAAGTAATGTCTTTCACTTGCCAAGTAAGAACCTTGGATTTGATGCACGGAAGTCTTGCTCTTTCAAAGAAGAAAAGGTGTTTTGGAGGTTTTAGCTTTGCAGCAGGTCTTATACCCTGTTCTCCTGTTCCAGGGAGCCCACTCTGTGGGTCTGATGTGGTGGATGCTGGCTCGGGAGGTCCTGCGCATGCGTGGCACCATCTCCCGTGAGCATCCATGGGAAGTCATGCCTGACTTGTACTTCTACAGGGATCCCGAGGAGGTAGGAGATGTGTCTGACGTGCCTTGCTTGCATGGTGCTCCTGCCCCATGTCTGTGCCTGCTGTTAGAGACAGGCTGTGCCAGTATCATCACTGCACTTCACATTGGAAGGTGATGGTTGGTTCACTGTGGTGCCTGTTGTCTGGTCCATGTAGGGTGGTGAGGTGTTTCTGGGAGACTTAGGCTGTGTGCTCTTCCATTGCAGATTGAAAAGGAGGAGCAGGCTGCTGCTGAGAAAGCAGTTACAAAGGAGGAGTTCCAGACGGAATGGACGGCCCCAGCTCCTGAATTCACTGCTCCTCCTCAGCCTGAGGTTGCAGATTGGTCTGAGGGAGTTCAGGTCCCATCTGTGCCCATCCAGCAGTTCCCCACAGGTCAGTTTGGGGGGTGGCTGTGGGAAGTAGAGGGGCTGTTGCAGGGGGTGGGAAGAGCTGTGCTGTACTAATTGTTGGCTTTGTAATTGCAGAGGACTGGAGTGCCCAGCCTGCCACTGAGGACTGGTCAGCAGCTCCCACAGCTCAGGCAACTGAGTGGGTTGGCACTGCCACGGAGTGGTCCTAACTTCAGTCCTGCTGTACTGCAAGGGAAATAAAGACTGGTTTAATACACACCACACACTGCTGTCTTAAACTGGCAGTACATGGGTAGTGTGGGGCATGGTCTATGGCCAAGGGTGGTGGAAGCTCTGTGCCTGCCATTGCACGTGTCCCAGCTTCCACCAGGCTGCAGGGCATCCTGTGGCCCGCTGAGGGTGGGTGGATGGAATAGGGAGGAGAGCCCTGGACTGGGAGCTGCTCCCCTGATGAAGCTGCAGTTTTAGCACCGGTGTCACCGGTTCCTCCCTCAAAAGTGCTGCAGTAATCCTCAGAAAAAAAATATCAAAGCCAAACCAAACACCTTTTCCCCCCTTAATTCTTTGATTTTAGTTATTTTGGGGGAGTATATTTCTGTGATTAATAGCTATGATGGAGGGTAGACCCTTTACCAGGAGAAATGGGATTGGTTAGAGGTGGAGATGGGTTCAAATTGGATGTGCTTACCCATGTTGCTGTGATCTGGTATTCTCCTTGCACTCCCTTTGGCCATGTCAGTCAACCTGTGAAGAATGTTCTCTCTTAGCACATGTGCTCATTTCTTTTACTGTAACAGTGCATATTAGCAGTAAAAAGCCTAAAGCAACCCAGCTATGCTGTTGTGCAAAGGGAGCTGACCTGTTGGCATTACCTATTAGATGCAAGGCAGCTACAGATACTGTTACTTAATGCACAGCTTTTATCTGAGAGGCACATGAGCGCTTCACTGTTTGGCCCTAAAAAGGCCCTTCCCATTCTGTTTGCCAGCAGCACAAATGTCACCCGTGGTGCTGGGCTGCATCAAAAGCAGCGTGAGCAGCAGGTCGAGGGAGGTGATCCTGCCCCTCTGCTCTTGTGAGACTTCACTTGCAGCACTGTGTGCAGCTCTGCTGTCCTCAGCATAAAAGGGACAGAGCTGTTGGAGCAAGTCCACGCAAGGATGCTCAGGAGCCGGAGCACCTCCTGTAGGGAGACAGGCTGAGAACACTGGGGCTGTTCAGCCTGGAGAAGAGAAGCTGCGTGGAGACCTCAGAGCAGCTTCCAGTGTCTGAAGGGGGCTACAAGGATGCTGGAGAGGGACTCTTCATCAGGGACTGTAGCGACAGGACAAGGGGTGATGGGTTCAAAGTGAAACAGGGGAAGTTCAGGTTAGATCTAAGGCAGAAGTTCTTCCCTGTGAGGGTGCTGAGGCACTGGCACAGGGTGCCCAGAGAAGCTGTGGCTGCCCCATCCCTGACAGTGTTCAAAGTCAGGTTGGATGGAGCCTTGGGAGACATCATCTAGTGTGAGGTGTCCCTGCCCGTGACAGGGGCTTGGAACTGGATGATCTTAAGGTCCTTTCCAAGCCAAACCATTTTGGGATTCAGGTGTGTTTCTGGCACATCCTTGAGCCTTTCTCCTGGCACCCAGCAGTGGGCAGCTGCTTCCTGCCACCTGCGGTTGGTCACTGTGTGTCAGGGGATGGTGAGATCCTGTTCGCTTTGAGACCCTGGGTGAGTGCTGTAGCTCCATTGGGCACAGTGGCTGCTGATGCACTCCCCAGTTCTGAGATTGCCCAAAATGATACCCTCAGATCTCTGCACGTGGAATCAGAATTGCCTCTGGGGTGACTGGGGTGGGGTGGAAGGGTTCCTTTGACAGGACCTCTGCAGGGGGGATGGATAGCAGGCCTCTGGAAAAGGAGGCAGCTTTGGCTGCTGCAACAGAGCTCCTTCGCTTCCATTGCAGGAGGGCTCTGTTCCTAGCATGCAGGGGCACAGGGGAGGAGAGAGGGATCTTTATGTGTTTGGGTTGGTTGAATTGAGCTAGGTATGTTTTTTAGGACAGCCTTTCTCTCCCACATTTGGTCACAGCAGGAGCTACCTGGTGCTGCTGAGCATCACAGAGCCCCTCTGGAGAAATGAGCCGTTGAGGACAGTTTGCTATGATGTGATCCGTGGGTCTCGCATACACACGTGCTTCCTAATTCCCTCTCTAATCCGTGTGCCCGCATTCACAGATGTTCCTTTTCCTCTCCGGTCATTTCTTTGCTCAGATAATCACTTGGCATTTTTAGTACTCGGGTATTGTGGTAGGATTACAGCAGGGCTTTTTCTCTTCGAGGAGGCAAAGGGCTTTATGCACAGCTGAAGACTCGGCTCTGTTTGCTTGATGTTCCACTCTTCCCATCTGCAGGCTGGTAACACTGATCTGCCTTTACCCTACTCTACCCAGAGAGGCGGTGGATGAACCATCCCTGGAGACACTCAAGGCCAGGCTGGAGGTGGTCCTGGGCACCCTGATCTGGTTGAAGATGTCCCTGCTCATTGCAGGGGGTTGGACTTGGATGAGCTTTGAAGGTCCCTTCCAACCCAAACCTTTCCATGGTTCTATATTTGCCTTTTGGGTCTGAGCTAGGGGAGGATGACCCTACCTGCCTGCCGCTGCTCTCGGACACGGGCACGTTAACAAACATGGGCCCCCGGGGGCAGACAGCCCTCGGAGCGTCGCTCCCACCTGGCAGGTATCAGGAGGATGATGATGATGCGGGGCTGCACAGCTGCCAAGTGCCGGGGTGAGGATCGTTTCCAAGGTCCCAGTAGATGGGGCTGTTGTTCCTGGTTTGTCCGCTTTCCTCCGCTGCAGGACAGAGGGGAAGGACGGCCAAAAGCTGCTTTGTAAGCACACCTGAGCCTTTTGAGGTGACTCCCTGCCCTCCTAAACACCCCAGCTGCTATTTAGTGCTGCAGGAGCGACTTCACACCACTGCAAAGCCCCTGGCTGTGGGGTCTGATGCATCTTCAGCGCCTGGCTCCATCTCTTGCAGTGGGAGCGGGGCTGGTCCTGCTGAGGCTTGCTGTGCCTCTTGCCTGGCTTTTGACTTCCCTGCAGCAGGATGGTGCCACCCTCTCACAGGGATCCAAATACACTGTTTGTAACGAAAACCCCAACCAGGACTCTGTGTTATTCTCTATGTGTCTGGGTGTTAAACTTGCCTCCACGCTCAGCTGCTTTTAATTTCCCTAAGGGAGCAAGTGTGGGATGCTGCTGGCTTTCAGTGCAGAGCAATACAGTGCTCCTAGATGAAGATGCTCATCCATCCTGCTTGCCTTACTGCTTCCAGGATTTCTAGAGTGGCTTGTCCCTAGTACCCCCAAAGCTCACAGGTACCCAACTTATTGCACCCTTTGGCTTTACCTATATAGGGAAACATTAAGCAGCACATGTAGAGGGGGAATTGGAGTGTGCACCATTTTCCTTCACTTGTTGTTTTGCTTTTAGAGGCTCTCATCTGAGAGGCAAGATCACCCTCAAGACCAAGCCACCAGCACTTGCTCAGCAGTGCTTCTGAAGGCTCCTTTGTGCCACAGCTTGCTCCCAGCTGGGTAAGGTTTTATGAGCCTCAGGGGTGAGGGGCTGGAGCATCTCCTCCCCCTTGCTCATAAGGAGTGGGGTGGAGTAGGAGCGAGGAGGGTGTTGGCTTGGTGGGGCAAGCCCCCTTTGACTGCTGCAGGCAGCTGATGTTCTCCATTCGCAGCTTGTGTTTCTGTATTCCAACCTTTGGGAAGCTTTGAGCTTGGTTTTTAGTCTTGATTTGGTTTGTTTAAGCATGACCTGGATCCCTCCGTGACTCCCAGGATGCTTCTGCGCTTTGTTTCAAACCTTATTTTCCCCTCTGAGAAAGCAGCACATCTGTGGTTGTGTTCCAAGAGGAGAACTGGGATTTCAGGAGCCACACCTCGAAGAGGGAAGCAGGAACTCCATTAGAATGTCCCATCTGAGGCCTGTGCTATGGAATCCTGCAAGTTCCCAACGCTCAGGTTACCAGCGCTGCGTGGTACCCAGGTGGGACAAGCGCTCTGTTGTGCTCACAGACTGGCCTGTGCTGGTTCTGCTCCCCTGGGATCTGGGATCCAGAGGTTGCTCTGTTAAGTAAGTGCCAACCTTTTGTGTTCATTTAATCTTTATGTTGACTCTTCCACTGGTGCAAGGGTATGGATTGACCTTCCCTCCTCGTGTCCGTTGCGGGGCAGCTGTGTTAGAGCAGAGCATCTCTTGGCTGGCTGCGGCTTGGGAAGAGGCTCGGTGTGCACGTGGGTGCTCGTGTGCTTCCCAGGACACAAGGGCTGCTGTAAGGCCCTGCTGTCTTCTGGGACTGTGGCTTCGTGATTAGAGACTCCTGGGGCTCTCCTGCTAATAAGAGCAATGAGTGCTTCCCATGGGGCAGTGGGACCTGGAAGGGAGCAGGGGAGGAACCAGGCACCGAGCAGCCACCTCTTTCCTTGTTGAGGCTTGGGGTGGGCTTAGCTGTCGTGGTAGGTGCTCAAGCAGTGCGTTGTTTCCCCCTCCTCTATCTGGCCCTGAGCCCTCCCATTACCTGATCTAAAGAGATCTGACAATAACCTTCATATTCTGAAGCTCCTAAACATCTGCTTGGGCACTAAAATACTCACTGCTGCTGCTAGCCAAACACCCCCCCAAACCAACCCAAAAGGCCCATATGTGTGAAATCTTTCCCAGTTAAAGGGAGGTTTGGATCTGCAGCCTTTTGCAGAAGTAGCTTTGGTTTCCCTGAGCAGCTTTGCTTTGAGGGAAGGAGAGTGGGGACAAGGGGAGGACACAACAGCCTGGGATGCTTGTGCAGCTCCTGATCCCTGTTGGAATGGGTTACTATTAATGTCCCACCTCCCACTAGCGTGCTCTGCACGCTGTGATGCTTTGCCCTCCTCGAGCCGCCCAGGTAACGGTGCCACGCTGCTATGGTTGCTCTTATTCCATCCTCAGCTGAGCTGAAGCTATTTTTTCCCCTTCCCACGTTGCCTGCAGACAGGCAGCACTGGCAGCCTGTGCAAGCACCACTGGGTTCCCACCAGAGGAGCTCTCCTCGCCTCCGTTCCTGCTTTAGCATCCTGCCGCTGTAAAGCTCCTGTGCAGCAGAGGTGGGCGCAGGGCTGCTGGGTTCTAACCCATCTGCTGGGGCCAACCCCCCTGTAAACTGGGTTTAATGATGCTCAACCCCAATCCAGTTCCCCTGGGCAGGAGCTCTCCAGCATCACTCTCCTGCCTTGGGTGGTCTGGTCGCCAGCAGGGTGAGGGAGGAGATGCTGCCCCTCTGCTCTGCTCTGGTGAGACCGCACCTGGAGCGCTGCATCCAGCTCCCGAGTCCTCAGCACAGGAAAGACGTGGACCTGTTGGAAAGGGGCCAGAGAAGGGACAGAATGATCAGAGGGATGGAGCAGCTCTGCTGTGAGGAAAGGCTGAGAGAGCTGGGGTTGTTCAGCCTGGAGAAGAGAAGGCTCCAGGGAGACCTTGTTGTGGCTTTTCAGTACATAAAGGGGCTATAAGAAAGATGGGGAGAGACCTTTTAGCAGGGCCTGTTGCAACAGGACGAGGGGTGATGGTTTTAAACTAAAAGAGGGAGATTCAGGCTGGATGTGAGGAAGGAATTCTGTACAGTGAGGGTGGTAAAACACTGGCACAGGTTGCCCAGAGAGGTGGTGGATGAACCATCCCTGGGGACATCCCAGGCCAGGCTGGATGTGGTTCTGGGCAACCTGATCTGGTTGAAGATGTCCCTGCTCATTGCAGGGGGTTGGAACTGGATGAGCTTTGAAGGTCCCTTCCAACCCAAACCATTCCATGAGGTGGGAGGGATCCTCTGTGATTGCCCCTCTCCTTGGCTGCTCTGCCACCATTGGGTGGCTTTTGCCCTATGGCCTTCCCATGAGGGTTTGATGGTGATGGTAGCTTTTGTCTACTGGGAGATGGCATCTGTCTGTCCATCCCTGCGTGCCTATAGGCTCTTCTCCCTCTGCTGAGTGCATGGGGAAGGTGGGTATTCCTGGGCAGCACCACATGGCACCCATTTCAGACTCTGAGACAATGCCCACCACTGGGTTTGCTGGTCTATAGATGGCTGAACTGAAGGGGACCCAGGGAGCTGGGCCCTGTGATTGGAAATGAAGGCGTGCAGCAAAGCCAAGCCTCCCTGCATTAGCTTTGTGTTGGTACAGACCATTAAAACACGCTGCTGACTTCTGATTCAGCAATGGTGACTGTGTTGTGCGAGGAATGGGCTGGTATTAGAAACCCTTGGTTTCCAGAGTTGATTTTTCCCCTGAGGAAAAACTGTATCCGAGCATTTGTGAGTGCTGAAGCCTTGGCTGCAGATGAAACGGGGCTGCCCCTTGTCAAAGGACGAGCTGCTGCCTTGGGGCTTAGGCAAGCAGCAAGAAGAGCATGATGGAGAGAAGAAAATCCCCATGGCTGTCAGGCTGCAGAGCTGATAGTGCTGCAGGCAGCATGAACGGGAACTGGGGGGATCACTCTTTAAAGCTTTCTGGTGAGCACTTCATTTCTGTTGTCAGGACATTGGTGCTTGGCAGAGCCATGGTTTGGAGATGGAGTAAGGTCAGGTTTCAGATGTCCCCATTCAACCTGCTTTGGTGGTAGCAAAACCAGCTGATATTGTTGTATAGAGGGGTCTGAGCATGTTGGGGTGCAGAGAGAGGTGGGCAACCTGCTGCACCCATAGCCTGATGGGGTCTGCAGGACATCAGATGGAGTTTTAGTGCATCTTCACCAGCGGGAAAGCCACGGTGGGGATGCTGAGCAGTGCGTCTTGTGGGGTGGGATAGGCTGCAAACACACGGTCTCCATCACCAGGCATGGTCTCTGGGCCTGAGGAAACGGCTGTTGGTTGTGTTCCTCGCCTGGATCCGATGGTGGAAGTGTCTCAGTGGGTGCTGGAGCCAGTGGCCCCTATCCCTGTGATGGCTGTTGTGGTGCCTGGAAGCTCTTTGTTGCTGAGAGGTTTCTTTAGATGAGATGTGCGGATGATGCCCCTCCTTGGCACCTTGAAAGAAAGCAGAAATCCCTCCCCAGAGCTCTGGTTTGCCAATTGGTATGACTGGTATGAGGAACCCCATGACTGGTATGAGGGTGTAAGCGCAGGGTCAGCTACAGGAACGGATGAAAGAGGGCTCAACACAATAGTCTTGTCTGGAGCAAGCGAGGCCATCAGAACAGAATGCTGTCAGCAGTGGTGGTGTGCAGTGCTTGTCCCCTTTCTCTCCCGGCAGAGCTTCATACAAGCTCCCTGGAAATGCAGGCTCAGCTCTTTCAAAGCTCTATTTTGGAAGGAACTTAGGAGTGAAAAGCTGATTTTTCTGCTTTGGAGAAGCCAAGGCCTCGATATTATGCTTCTGAATGCAAAGCCGCTCTATTCTTTGCATACACATCAGATATTTAGGCCACTTTTCTGTCTTTATGAGCAAGCCTGTTTAGCGGCGTCTACTGTTTTCCGTTCCCTATGAGTACGGAAAGCAGTTTGTCTCGCACCACAGCCAAGCACAGGATGAAAGGGATGGGCGAATGACCCTCAGAGAAGTGTGTGTGTTGGCATCCCTTTCACAGCTCCGCTTCAGCCACGTGTGTTTTGCACAGCTGTCCTTTCGGGTTGTCCTTTCGGTGTTGCTGAGATGCCTGTTCATGAGGAGCACTGCGCAGATGCTCAGTCTTTCCAGGCTAAAAACTGATGCCCATGGCAGTTGCCTGCTTGAAAACAAGGCTTCAGTGTGAAGAATAACGAAAGAATTCCTATATAGATAGAGATAGAATATATTGCTATCTATGTATTTATATGTAGGTATATCTAAACATAGATGTTTCCTTGGTTTTTACCAAAACCTTTTGAACACAGCATTCCAGCTGTTGACTACTCTAATGAGTTTGTGGAGTTTAACCTCCAGTTCATAGAATCACAGAATCATAGGATAGTTTGGGTTGGAAAGGACCTTAAGATCATCCAGTTCCAACCCCCTGCCATGGGCAGGGACACCTCACACTAAACCATCTCACCCAAGGCTCTGTCCAGCCTGACCTTGAACACTGGAGCGTTCACAGCTTCCTTGGGCAACCTATTCCAATGCCTCACCACCCTAACAGGAAAGAACTTCTTCCTTATATCCAGTCTAAACTTCCCCTGTTTAAGTTTGAACCCATTACCCCTTGTCCTATCACTACAGTCCTAATGAATCAGTATCCCTTCGGAGACTGGAGGGGGGCTATAGGGAGGCTGGGGAGGGACTGTTGATGTAAGTAACTGTTAAATAGGCTCAAAACTCAGAGAGGCAAATAATCAGTTTTGGTTAATATGAAGACCAAGGGTTGGCATTTTTACACCCTTCACAACTGTTGTGCTCTAACAGAGAGCCCTCTTGTGAGCTGGAGTTGGGGAAGACGATTGCCACCAGTCTGCAGAAATCATTGTCTAGCTGATACCAGCACCCTTGTATCCTGAAGCCTCTGAGCTTGCAAAGATACTGATCAAGGAGTGAACCTAATGTGTAATAATTAGAGATGAGCAAACCTGGAAAGATTACTTAGCTAACGGGCAGCTGTGGGCTCCAGAGCAGACAAAGGCTTTGTAAGGCTCAGTATTATTGCAGGTCTTGGGGGGCTTGATTCAGAGAGCATTCAAATCCTTCAATGGTTACTTATCTGGTTTAAGTCTGCTTTTCAGGTCTTCTAAATCGGCCTCGAGTTCTCTATGGCTTCTTCATAATCTTCCTCATTCCCTTCACATTCCTTGTGCAAATAAGTAGATAGTATAGAGTCATGTTCTCTCCTCCTCTTCCGTGGGTGCACACACGTATGCACATGCAAGTTTTCAGCCCCTTTCTGTTTTCTTGCAGAGGTGAGTGAGATCTGAAGCCACATCTCCTCTTTCCAAATCATGTTTTAATGGGAGATGAGGAGCTAAGAGGAGGGAAATCCTATTCCTCATTATGCAGCCATTCCCTAGGGTACCGGTCTGCAAGGCAGGCTGGCTGGGGTGCAACCAGGGCACTGTGTCATTTCTATGACATCCTTATGGATGAGCAAGCTGGCAAAGCTCTCTCCCAGCTTTCTGACCTATGTTTTCTATGGACACGTGTGCAGAAGAATAGGGACAACAGCTTCTTTCTCCCTCAAAAAGCCACCTCCTGTCTGGTTTGTATCCAGTCCAGTGGCTGGGTGTCTCTGCAGACAGAGGTGCAGGGGAGGCAACAAAACCGTGCTGCATCAGCAGCTCTCACAGCAAAGAGGCAAGACAAGACCTTCTCTGTGAGACCCAGCTCAGGGAAATGTCCTCTTAGTTCCTATGGGGAATCAGCTGTCCCAATACTTTGTTGGTTTGGACCCAAAAACCAGAATCCTTTTCCCAACCTGCCTTAGGGGTCCTAACTGGACCCCTTTACCCAGCTCCTTTTGGTGGATATTCCCAGACTGAAGGTCAAATGCTCTGTGCTCTGTCAAGCCATACAGGAGGGGAATTATGTTATCGAGTTTCCTGTCCTGAGCATATATGGCCAGACTTGTGGCATTTAGTGGGAAAATTCAAGGTGAGAGCATTTAATCCCAGCTCTCCCAGCTGCAATGGGATTGCTGCTGGCTATACATTTGGATTTGGTTCTGCTGAAGAACAGGAGTTTGTTACACAAAAGTTCATGGAGGAAAACACATAGGAAACCATTCCCTGATTCTATAGGTGATCTAAGCTGTCCCAAATGAGTTTTTGTCAACAACAGGAAGAAACTGTAGATGTAAAAGAGCAGACCAATGGAGAGAAGTCCTGCATGGAGTCCTGGGAAGTTCTGTAGATCTGGAAGATGTGATCCTCAAATTGTACCAGAAATTCCTAGCTAGTTATAATCAGAAACTAGGCCAAAGCACTTCTAGTCTCTTAGTTGTGCTGGGTGGTGTTGCTAGATTGGGAGGATCCCATCAATGCAGATGAGCATCTCAAAGGTGGGTGCCAGGAGGATGGTGCCAGACTCCTTTCAGTGATGCCCAGCGACAAGACAAGGAGCAATGGTCATAAACTAACACACAACAAGTCTCACCTCAGCATGAGGAAGAACTTCTTTACACTGAGGGTGTCAGAGCACTGAACAGGCTGCACAGAGGGGTGTGGAGTCTTCCTCTCTGGATACATCCCAAACCCTCCTGGACACGTTCCTGTGTGACCTGCTCTGGGTGGCCCTGCCTTGGCAGTGGGTTGGAATGGGTCATCTCCAGAGGTCCCTTCCAACCCAAATGACTCTGTGGTTCTCTATCTAAGGACTGAAATAATGGTGCAAGCTGTCAATGGACTATGAAAAGAGGAGCAAAGGAGGAGCCTGTGGAAAGCAGGGCTGAGGTACACAGTGGGCTTGGAACAAAAAGATAAGTTTGGAGGTGGCAGGCTGGAGGAAAGCTGTCATGACGGACAAAATGCTGCTGACAACACCTCCTCCTGTGCTGGTCTAGCAGGGCTCCTCCACTCCTAGTAGTGGCTGCCATGCAGCTGGACACAGACACTCATATATACTTAATTCCTCAGGTAGAGGGACAGCAAAAGAACCCAACACCCTTTGTTGAGCTGACACATGAACTTGCACTACTTTTATTAACTCAAGAAGCCTTTGAAAGGACTGGCAAGCACTTGCACCACCAAGTGAACTCACCGTGCTGCTGTTAGTGGCCACAGGGCTCTGTTCGGTATGTAGCAGCTCAGCAGTGCCACAGCTGATTTTCATCCTGACCTCCTCCCATTTCCTCCGTGCTCAAAACCAGCACAGCCATTGAGGGTTACAACTCCAAAGTGCTATTAAGCTTCCAAACACAGCTGGTTTAGACAGTGTTAGATAGAAACAGATGGTCACGAGTGGATGACCAACATACAGTAATCATTTCCTACTAAGTCTACAGCAGTTCATTACAGCACCTCTGCTTCCATGTCAAACAGGAGGAAGGTCACTGAGCTTATCGAGCAGCGTGTGGGTAGCAGGGCTGCCCTCTCCCCCTCGCAGGGATTGGTCCCAAGGGGTGCCCCCTTGGCCTGTGCTGGCCAGGGTAAGGTGCACGGACCCCCAGTGTCAGCGGCTGTGTCACCAGCACGTGCGGCGGTGGGGTGAACGCTGCTCCTCTCCCACCAGGCATGGGGCTGCCATCCAGGGCTGCTGCTTTGCCCTGTGTCCCGACAGGGCTGTTTCCATGAGGAGGCTCTCTTTTCTTGTCTAGAGGGAAGATGATGGATGTTAGTTTCTTGAGGGCAAGCGCTGCCTTTCTTCCTCTCCCCAGTGGCTGCTGTTTCTCCTATGGGCAAGAACTCCAGTGTGTGGGGATTAGTGTTTGAGTGTCTGAGTGAAGAAGCCATAACTAAGACCCTTAGCCCCTGGCCAACAGCCAGTATGTGCCTGAGCTGCCCGAGCCCTCTCTGCAGGTTCTTGCTGATGCATTTATAAGAGGTGACAGTCCTACCAGCCCTGCTGGCACACCTCCAGCCACATGGTGGTCATGGGTAATTGCTGGTTTTAGTCTTTATTTCCAGTGCCCCCACGATGCTGCCAGCACTGTTTCCATTTAAATGAGTACCCTGGGTCTTCTCTGAGGGGGATCTGTATTGGGTCAGCCTCAACTTTGCAGCTTGTCTTGGCCTCTCCAAGAAACAGCCCTTCTAAATGCGAGAGGGCTGTGGTGGCACTGGTCTGCTTTACTTGGCTGCATCAGGGTAAAATCCACATCTTTCACGTGTGTTGCACTGCTTCTCACAGAGGAGAGCAGGAGGCCCCGGGTCAGGGAATGGCTGGCTCAGACCATTCCTGGAGGATCTGAATTCCTTGAGAATGCCCAAACCCTGGTGCCGATGCCTCCTCCTGCAGCCTTCTGCCCAGCCATGGACCCCTGCAGCAGAGCTTACAGCATTTATTTGCTCTAAGGCCAACACAGTCCTATAAAAAGCTTCTGCCCCATTCCTAATGGATTCTTCCATGAAACCTCAATTTGGAGAAAAGTCAGTGCCTGGATCAGCTCATCAGCCCAGAAACAAGGCTGGAATTCCAGTACTGCTCCTAGAATGAATTGCTGGTTCCATGACCGGCATGGTTAATAGCTGGAATATGAATCAGAACTTTGGACTACAGTTCCCACACTGTGATAAGCCTATGTGAGACATAATCCAGTCTAAAAACTTGGCCTTCCTCCATGGACTCTATAAGGGGACAAAATCTGTGCTAATTATACTTATCCCATCCCTTACAAATGTGTGTCCCTCCAGTTTCTCCATCCTTAGCCAGTCTGCTGTCAAAAGAAGCATTTTCAGGAGTGTTGGGGTGTGTGCATTTTGTTTTTACCTTCTCCTTGCTTGGGGTGACTTTCATTCTTTGTCCTTGGTGTAAACAGCTCCTCCAGGTCTTGCATCATGGGGTTAGTGCTGGCTTTGTTGTTTCTCTTGTTCTTCTCCTCTTCACGTTGCTGCAGCAATAAAAACCATTGGGTTTAGTTTGAAACTGTAGATCTAACCTGTGAAAAGGTGGCCTGACATCAGGGTTGGCCTGCCTAAGTGTGTGTTGATATGAATGTAATCCCTTTGCCAAGTTCAAGGTGCTGACCCTTGGTCTGGAGCCCAAGGGTTTTAGGGAAAGAAAGCAGGTCCAGGCAGGACTGAGAGCTTGGGAAGCGACGGCTCTGCTGCTGTTGGGGCAGAGTGCTTGCTGACAACGTGATGTAGGGGTGCCTGTGTGTTTCTGGAACTGCCAGTCTGCTCTCCCTGGGGATTTGGTTCGGTTTAAATGTGTGCCTCTTGGGAGGGAGTGCTAAGTGCCAGAGGAAGAGGAGGAAGGCGCAGCAGCACGGGGATAGGCTGTAGGGATGTCTGGTTTTACTTGTATACGTTTAGGTCTTCAGAAGACTTCCTTCTGGGTGGCAAGAGGAGGAAAATACCCCAGGGGCTGTTTTTGTTCACACTAAGGGTTCTGTATGGCGAAGGGAGAGGCTGCCTTCTCTTTTGCAGTGAGAAAGTGTGGATGGGATCCACTCCATCTCCATCTTCCCTCCCAGAAGGGTGCTCTGCCAATGGAGGAAGCTGTGTGCTGGGGCCATGGAATGCAAGGCAGTGGTTGTGGCCTTGCTACAGCCATTTGGCAAAGCTGCCAGACTTTGGGGGCAGCTGCAGCAGATCCTTCTGAGCTCAGCAGGTCATCATACAGGGGACTGTGGTGAGCTCCAACTGCTGACCACCCCTGCCATGACTGGGCAGCTCCCATCCCTTGCTCCTAAGCAGGGGGACTGTGATGCTCCTTTGGGCAATACCAGGACCTGCTTTGTGACCCCTGCTTGAGGGCTTGAGCTCCCTTAAACTGTGATCACAACAGGTTTGTGGAGCATGAAATGGACTACGTGCCCATAAGTCCAAGTGTGCTGTAGCACGTGTTCAACTCCTGCAATACTTGAGGATGCCTTGTGCACCAAGCCCTTATTTTAAGCCAAGTGCATGAGCACATGAACTATTCAGAAATTGATGGTTCTGAATTTGAGCATTTGGATTTAATTTATGTAGTCTCATTTCTCAGTGCTGACATCCTCACTTTTAATGTTGAACTGATCTCTGCTTTCTGTAATGTGTTGCTCTTCTCCTAAGGAACAAGGGACAGGACAAGAGGAAACGGCCTCAAGCTGCACCAGGGCAGGTTTAGATGGAGCTGAGGAACAATTCCTTCCCCAGAGGGTGCTCAGGCATTGGAACAGGCTGCCCAGGGCAGGGCTGCAGTCACCGTCCCTGCAAGTGTTCACACAGCGTGGAGACGAGGCCTCAGTGCCATGGGTTAGTGGTGGCCTTGGCAGTGCTGGGGAATGGCTGGACTGGGTGAGCTTAAAGGGCTTTTCCAACCTGGTTGATGCTATGATTCTATGTGCCATTGCTTCCATGGCTTGGACACTGCCCTGTATCAGTAAAGTGTCTGATACCAGGTTTTGGTGGCATTTTGTCTTTTCCTGATGCAAGACTTGGCACTTTGGACACATCTACGTAGTACAAAACAGCACAGGGTTAGAGACCCACCAGTAAAGCTCTGGGGTAAACTCATGCTGCCAGACCAGCACAGGCTCTGATAGCAGGACACCTTTGCTGTTTCTCATTGAGACACATTGTCTAAGCAGAGCTGTGTTTCTGCTGCAGGTATTCTGCTGCCAGACCTCATTCATATTGATTGAGAGGTCCCTGCCTTATAGTCTTCTACTTGTTGCATCCCTTCTCAGCTCTAGATATAATGAGGTCCAAATCCTACCCTGCTAATTTGAGTCATTGCATCTGTCTGTATCTTGTCTTTGCCTTCTGTCTGGCAGAGACAGTCACCAGCCTCCGTTGCAAAGTGCTTGGAGAATTACTGGTAAAGAACGTTATTGCCATGCTGTTATTTATGGCTCTTTGCTTTTCAGCTCATACAAACTCTGGCTGTGGTTCTGATAGGCTTATCATTGTCCCTGGGAAATCGCAGGCTCCAAAACATTACTTGAACTGCTTTTTGTAGGTGGAAAGTGCAGTTTAAGGGAAAACTCACTGTGGTTTTGATGTACAACATAGCAGCCTACTACAGGATGTGACCACTCGTTGCAATTAGCCATTAAATTCCATCAGAGACGACTGAACCAGCATAAAATGCCTCTCCCCCCTTGTGTTGCTTTCGTGTTCAGAAGCGAAGAGCAATTCAAAAGCACATGTTGCCCATCAAACTTGAGGGACATGGTAGTTCCTCCAAGATGGCTTTGCCAGGTCAATACTTACCATTTGCATCTTCTTCTTCAGCTCTGCGTTGGCGCGCTGGTATGCTTCAGCCACAGCGTTCAGGTAATAGATGGCAAGGCTACAAAAACAGATGTATTGCTGCAGTGACAGGGCCAGGGCAGAGAGAAAGTCCCATAAGAGGGAAGAGTTAACTTTCTGACTATAGTCTAACACCGAGTTTCCCCACAGGCTGTCTCCAAACTGCTTTTAGAGGCTCAAGGCTTAGGAAGAATCCCATAGCGTGGTCAGCTAAGATGGGCTGAGCCAGCCCAAGCAGCTCAGCTCTGCTCAAGCAAAAGGAAAGTGAGCATCCTGCCCTCCTGCCTCCACCTGGGCTGGCCGTGGGCTCCCTGTGCCAGCCCTGGTGAAACCAGGCACCAGCCTTGAAAACCAACTCTGCTGATAAAACACAGGGCTGAAAGGAAAACCCTGGCCTGGGTGACAAAGCAGGTTACACAGGGACCTTTGGAAAAGCCTAGGAAAACAGGAAAATGGTGGCAGAGCAGGGCCCTGAGCCCCCTCCTGGAAAGCATATTGGTCAAGGCACGGTCCTCCTCATTTCAGGAGCTTCCTGCCTACTGGAAAGGGGCTGTCAGGAGGGAGCAAAGACTGGAACTGAGGGAAAGCAGAAGCCAGGTCAGAGCAGAGCCACTGGCTTTGGTTTCAATCCCTTCTTCGGCAGAGAAGGGCATGTCAAAGGCCAGGGGAAAACTGAGCCAAGCTTGAGGGAGCTGAAAGGTGAGCCGAAAAGGGACTCTTCATCAGGGACTGCAGCAATAGGACAAGGGGTGATGGGTTCAGACTGAAACAGGGGAAGTTCAGGTTAGATCTAAGGCAGAAGCTCTCCCCTGTGAAGGTGCTGAGGCACTGGCACAGGGTGCCCAGAGAAGCTGTGGCTGCCCCATCCCTGGCAGTGTTCAAGGCCAGGTTGGACACAGGGGCTTGGAGCAACCTGGTCTGGTGTGAGGTGTCCCTGCCCATGGCAGGAGAATGGAACTGGATGATCTTAAGGTCCTTTCCAACACAAACCAATCTGAGACTTTATGAATCTATAAAAGAATAAAGGTTTCCCATAAGCTCACATGTGCTTGTGTGGCTTCAGCCCAGCTTCAGCATCCTCAAACCAGGCTTGAGGATTTTTGGCAGCAGAGTGCCAGATGCTGAGCCCATCAAGGCACCATGTCCTGGCATATCAATTTCCAGGTGGGAGATCAGGAAAGATGACCTCTCTTGAGGCTGTTTGCAGGGGTCTGTCTAGAGGGAAGACATTTGGTTTCTTTTGCCTAGTATTAACCCCAAAGTCAGTCTCGGTGATGTGGGCTCTCTGAACCTCAAAAGCATCTTGGAAATCATTGTTATTGCCTACCTGTCTGCACCACAGCACAAGCTGAAGAATTCCAGGGAGAAGGCAGGAAACTGAGGACTTACTGGGATGTAATTCCCTCAACTGAGAGGTTTCCAAGAGCAGAAAAGGACCCAAGCCTCAGGAAACATCCTTGCATGCGATCTGTGATTTCGTCTTGGATTACCCCAGGAGAAGTTTGTGTGCCCATAGACAGCAGCACTTCTGCAAGACCCTTGATGCTCTTGGGGCATGTAAGAGGTACTGCCATGGGGCTGTAGGTCTGACTTGTCTATGGGGGCAACCACTTCTTTTAGGGCTCCTGGTTGCTGAATGACTGGAAATCATAAGTATCTACTGTCCTCAAAGGCCACACAGTGTAGGTTGGTGGGAAATGGGGTGGTTTAGGTAGTGTGGATGTAGGGGGGGATCGCTCAGTTTGCAAAGAGATTCGGGGCAGAGACAAATTGGTGTCTTGAAGAGAGATGCACAGATAGGATGGCTGTGGTGTGGGAGTAGCCCAGACTGAGAAGGGGTGATAAAAGGTGTCTCTTCAACAGATCAGCTGGATCTGTGCTGTCCCCTGACCTGCCTGTCATTGAATCACAGACTATTTTGGTTTGGAAAGGACCTTAAGATCATCCAGTTCCAACCAGGTTGCCCAAGGCTCTGTAGCTCAAGGCAGGTAGAGGGATGACATGGAACTGTCAGTTTGGTTGGGATTTTTCTCAGTCTATTTCTTATTGAAATTTTGTAATGTGGGAACTGGGATTTGATTTGATTTAATGGTATTTTCTTCAGTGCAACCTATTCAAAGTGAAGGGGCACAGTGCCCAAGAGGCCCATCTCTATTGTCTGTGGCTGCCTAAAGAAGAGTGACAGAAGGCAAGCAAATGTAGTACACTCCCCAGCCCTCTCTCCCTGTCTCCCACTGTTTAGTCTGGAGTGTTCAGAGCTGCCTATAGAATTTGGTCCCAGCTTTCCCATTATTTTGATAGCTACGGAAACCTCAAGAACAATGCCAAAAATATGTGTTTAAAAAGAAAAAACTGCCCTGGCCTTAGTGCTGTGGAAGGATTTAAGTGGAGATTTAAGTGTTGTTTCAAAGCTGAAATGATCAGACATCATTGAAAAAAATCCATAGGACCATAGAATCAAACCAGGCTGGAAAAGCCCGTCAAGCTCACCCAGTCCAAACGTTCCCAGCACTCCAAGGCCACCACTAACCCATGGCACTGATCCCAGCCTGGTCCAATGCCTGAGCACCCTCTGGGGAAGGAATTGTTCCTCAGCTCCATCTAAACCTGCCCTGGGGCAGCTTGAGGCCGTTTCCTCTTGTCCTGTCCCTTGTTCCTTGGGAGCAGAGACCGACCCCACCTCACTACAACCTCCTCTCAGGCAGTTGTAGGCAGCGATCAGGTCCCCCTGAGCCTTCTCTTCTCCACACTGAACCCCCCAGGTCCCTCAGCCGTTCCCCATCACACTTGTGCTCCAGGCCCTGCACCAGCTCCGTTGCCCTTCTCTGCCCCCCCTCCAGCACCTCAATGTCTCTCTTGCAGTGAGGGGCCCAGAACTGAACACAGGATTCGAGGTGCAGCCTCACCAGTGCCCAGCACAGGGGCACAATCCCTGCCCTGGCCCTGCTGCCGCACTGGTGCTGATCCAGGCCAGGATGCTGGTGGCTTCTTGGCTGCCTGGGCACAACCTGCTCATGTTCGGCTCCATCAATCAGCACCCCCAGGGCCTTTTCCATGAGCAGTTTCCAGCCGCTCTTTCCCAAGCCTGGAGCACTGCAGGGGCTGTTGTGGCCCATGCTCTGTTATTCAAGCTGTATTATTTGGAAAAAGAAAAAACCCCACAAACCCAAACAAGCCCCACGCCTCTTCATAGTTGTGGAACACGTACGTTTTGAATGCCCTGTCTTAGCAGTGCTCCAAATGCCACCGGTTGTGACAGAAATTGCTTCTCCCAAAGGCATCAGGTTGGGACTGTCCATTTGTGTCCTGCTGGCTACTGAAGGTTTCTTGTAGGGAAGCTGTGACAGCTTTGATATCCATGAGGCCTCTTTCAGCAGTGTGCTTCATCTGCAAAGTTGTGCTTAATTGGGTCAGGTAACCCCATTTTGGTAAGTTGGGTTGGGTGAAGGTGAGGGGATAGTGAGCATGTGTCTGCCCTCATCTGGGTTGTCATCTCAGCAGAAGCTCTGTTCAGACCTCGCTAGGATCCCATCATTTCTCTCTTTTCTTCCACCTCCTCCCCCCAGCCAGGCATATAATATTGCAAGGAAAACTTACACCATGAGCAGAATTGCAGGTATGATCAGTCCTGGATTTGCCACATAGCTGAAGATCTTGGCAACAAAAAGTGGGAAATCGAGCTCAATGGTCTCTTGAATGACTTCATACATCCTTTTCTTCCCACTGGAAAGACAAACAGCCGGTTAGGGAGTATAGGTACGTCCTGGAGGGCCAAAACAGCTCCTAATCTAACAACACTAAGTAGCTTCCTCTGTCTTTCAGAGCATCAGCTGGTGCTTGGCCACCAAGGTTTTTAAACAGCCTTCATTTGAAATTATCTATTGGTGCATCAATTCCTCCTTGACCCCCATTGACTATGAGAATAATCTTTGCTAGACCAACTTGCTCTTGGAGTGAATACATTTATTTCCACACGTGGCTCCTTTATGAGCTCTATTTATCCCTCTGAAGTGTATAAAAATGTACAGATTGCAGATCCATCATATATTTCTACTCAATATTGTGTTAAAGATGGCCTTTTCATAGAGATGACTTTCCATATGCAAATTCCAGCTTTCTGAAATGATGAGCCAACTTGAAGAGCTGCTAAGGAATGACAGAAATAGCAGGCTGTGATTATTGCTTAATAGGAAACTCAGTGAAAAGAGTCATTTCAAACCGGATTGATAAAACAGATGAGAGTGTGATGTATGAAAGGAGAGCAAATCTGGAGAAGGCTGGGTTGTGTAATCGACCTTCTCTCCCCAGCATCCCTTTGGTTGTGAATTCACCCCTACAAAAGCTATTCCTCCTATTTAGGCTTGTGGCTCCTGGGATCTTGCAGGAAGGTGTCCTGATGGTGGGAGTCAATAAAGGCAAACTTGGCTAAACACTGTCCCAGCTTCATTAAGTGCCTGAAGCTCAGGAGCTCTCAGTAAAGCTGTGCCGTGTGCCAAGGGCCCGAATCGAGCTCAGTGGCTTTTGAAGGGTTGATAGGGAATTGAAATCACTGTTTCACATTGCAGATTAGTCATCTCCAAATGATAACGGATGTACAGCGAGTTTCTTGTCAGATCTTTCCACGCTGCTCATTGACACCTGTCCTTGTTCTGGAGCTGAGGGAATTTTGGTCTCTTGCCTTCTCCTCTGAGCTTTGAAGCTTCCTGTTGTCATTCCCCATTAGCAAGTGGATAACCTATCTTACAGAGACAACTTGTTCCAAGCTGGCTTCTTGCTGAGTCAGGCTCAGCAAGCCCAGGAAATGGCATTACTCAATCAAATTAGACTTTATTGGTATGTTAATCCGGTCCACTGAATGCTCCGTGAAGTGCTGATCCTGTCCTAATTAAAACCCAAAATAGGCATTTTTCCTTTTTTTCCCCTAAAGATGCAACTCTTTGGGCTCAGACCTATCCATTTCTATTTTTATTCTACATATATTCTATCGTATTTAATTCTAATTTATTATTATGGCATTTTTAGTCTCCATTTACTGAATTTGACACAATTCAATATGTAAAATGCATCTCATGCTGGAGGAGCTCTTGGCTCTGTGGAAGGTCTTAGAAAGAGTTTTTAGTCTGTTTTCCTCCCATAGTGTTCCAGATAACCTTAGAGGTGTTCCTGTTGCTTTTTTGTACTGGGGGCTGCACCCTGATGTCCCACCCCTACTTTCCCTGGTGCTTTCATCGGTGTGTGTTAGGAAAACACCAGGAATCATGCAGCAGAGGAGCTTGTGCACCCAGTGCAGAACAGCAGCCAGGAGCTCAGAGCCAGTTCACTGCTCCCAGGTGACTGTTTGCACCCCACAGTGGGGCATGGCCTATTGATAAGGATTTAACCAGGTGGAGAATGGAGGTATTTCATTAACTTCATGAACATAATCCCACATATCACAGCACAACAATGGCCTTTATGGTGTGTTGCTAGTACCTGAACGGTCCGCAGTCAAAGGAGGGAGGCAGGGACATGATGGTGTAAGCCACGGGCAGGAGGCTGAGGAACAGGATCAGCAGCAAAAGTCCCATGTAAAAATTATTAGACTTGGATGCTTTGAAGACTCGTTCATGAGGGACATTGCTACTCATAACAGCCCAGCACTGAAAATACATGGAGGTTAATAAGCGCAGCACGTTTATACCCACGAGCCCTGGTGCGTAGAAGGATCCCATCCTGAAAAGGAAAGAAGAAGGAAAGGAATTGGGTTTTGACAGGCTGGAAGGAAGGTTTTTTTACTCTCAGAAGGAGAAAAACAAGTTTTCATGCTGTGAAGTTTGCCCACAAATGAAGTCTGACTATGCTGGCTTGTGCTACCCCTCTGCTTCCGAAGGAGAAGCTGCTTGCATCCATGTTTGGGTAAGGTAGCCAGGCATTGAGGACCAGTGAGATCTCTGGTCCCTCAGTGATTGCAATGAAAGGTTTTGTCAGTTTGTGAGAAAAAAAAATCTCTTGGAGATAGCTTGGGCAATGCCAGGTGAATATCATGAGTATGGAGATACCCCTTAAATCTGCAGAGATGCTGTAGTAGGGGACCAGGCAGAAGTTATCAATCCATGGCATGAAACCTTGCTCCCAGAGGAGGTGAGGGTGCTTTGTGCTGTTGCCTATTGCAGCTAGTGCTGCTACAGCAGGGCTTAGCAACTCCTGTTTGCTCTTGCTTGGGGCAGTTTTGGGATGTGCCCCTCCGTGCCTGCCCTTGCATTGATGTGGAAGCTTGCAGTGCCTCCAAAACCCTTTCTGGTTTCTGCATAGGAAGCCAAATAGAGAAACCAAACCCCAAAGGTTATTCCAGCTGGTTTGGAAGCTTTCTAACTCCACTTGCAGGTGTTCTAAATGATGCAAAACACAAACAAGGAGGCGGGGGGAAGGAAGTATCTTACCAAATCATTCCCTGGTTGAAGACCAAACCCAAAACATTGCCGCTTATGTCAAACTCTGCATAGGATGGCTGCATGAGGAGAGAAAGGAGAGTGCTGTTGGTAAGGGTACCTGCTATTGTTTGCTGCTGGGTATAAGGATGCTTATTTAAAGCTAGTGTGAAGGGATTTCTGGGAGGGCTCCTGCTGAGTGCATAATGCTTGAGTGACCAGCAGCAGAGCAGTGAAAGCAAAGTTGGAGCTATCGTGCTCTGGGCTGCTGCTTCTCTCTTGGCTTGCTGAAAATTGCAAGGATATATGGAAGTGCTTAGGATTGCTCTGTGTTTCTCTCTCCTTTCTAATACAAAACCATCTGTGAGCAAAGGAACCACGGCATGGGACTAGGTTTTAACACTCCAGCTGCTGTATCTGGCTACAAACCTGCAGTTCTACCCTATTGAATGTTTGAATGGTGATAACGAATTGCTGGAGGGAAACACACCACCAGATGCATCCATGTCCCCAGCTGTAGAACACAGAGGGCAGAGGGAGACAAATCTGAGGGAATACATGACCTGATGGGTACTGAGTGTTATTTTGCTCTGTGAAAGCAAGCAGTCAAGATATTGCTTTGTATGCAGCAGCCTGCCTGACGTGAGTGCCAATGGTGCTATGTGCAGAACAGGCTGGTCTAACCTATTGGCAGCATTTATTTCATACAGCGGTGTTCTGCTAGGTTTGCCTATGATGAAGTTATTGTTTCTTATACATAGATCTGCTTTTTTTTGCATGCAAAACTCAGTTGACTTTTGGTAGATGGAAGTACATGTACATTTTTCTTTTATATTTTATTGAAAAAGACTCTTTTTTTTTTTACTGTGATGCAGAAAACATGGTTCTAAAAAGTGATGGGAATATGTTTGAAATTTCCTGTGCAGGATGTCACAATGTGCACGTACATAATACTGTCAGTAGTTCATCAAGCTGAGGCTTAAGATGTTTGTCTTTTATGATGAAAACTGGAAAGGAGCCTGGTCAGAGCCTTGCTTCGCTGACTGCTCACAGCTTTGGGAAGGCATGGGTGCAAATACTGGTTTCTTTGTTCTTTTGATTACAGTCCCTTTCTACTTCAAATCACAGAATCATAGGATGGTTTGGGTTGGAAGGCACCTTAAGATCATCCATTTCTAACCACAGGCAGGGACACCTTCCACTAGACCAGGTTGCTCCAAGCCCCGTCCAACCTGGCCTTGAACACTGCCAGGGATGGGGCATTTACCATGTCTTTGGCCACCCTGTGCCAGTGCCTCAGCACCCTCACAGGGAAGAACTTCTTCCTTAGATCCAACCTGAACTTCCCCTCTTTCAGTTTGAACCCATCACCCCTTGTCCTTTTGCTGCAGTCCCTGATGAAGAATGCCCCTCCTGCATGTGGTTTGTCTCAGTGCAAAAATCACCTCACAGCCTGTGTGGGCTGATGCCAAATGCCAGGGAAAGGAAAGAAGGAAGCATGGAATAATCCCTAAAGCAGGTCTTTTAAATTGCATTGAGAAGCGGAGGATGGATGTCCAGGGAATGTTTGGGGTCTTTTTATACACCAAGGAGTGCCTGCAGGACAGAAGAGACTTCCAGCTCTTTGTACAATGGTGATCTTAAAAATGATGAAAACCCCATGTGGTATTTCTAAAGGTTGTGCAGAGGAAACATCTTATAAAAGAAATACTCCAAGGCAGCTAACAAAGTGAGAGGAGGGCATGGCCCAGAGGAGGAAACCAGAAGCTTCAATAAGACTTTGATCTGTGAGCACCCATAGTGGGAACAATCTCACGCTTCTTGGTTGCCAGGAAGGTTCTCCAAGCTCTAACATCTCTCAGCCATCTTGGGAAGCATCCTCTGCCTTCCCTAGAAGAAATGCAAAGAGCTCCACAAGCAGCAAAATCCCTGTTGTGCCTCAACTGCCCTTGCTTGACCAGGCCCCTATAGATACCTGCAAAGCCCTCCTCGTTGCTCTTCCCCAGACCCCTCTTGGAAACCCTCCCAGTATGAGAGCTCGGGCAGCTGGTGCACTGCTATATCTGTCATCTTGCAAGGTATTTCCACCTCTGTCTGAATCCATCTGGTTTTGTCACTTCTTAGGGGAAAGAATGGTTTTCCCCTCTTCCCCCCTGTTATTTTCTTCTGTATTTATGCTGCTTCAGTACTGTCTGCTTTGGTAATGCAGCATTTATGAATACCAAAGAGTCCAGCGCTATTGTGTGTTATGCGTACATGAGAGGGGAAGGAAATGCTCCTTGCTCCATTGCAGACAGGAAGGTCTGGGACTTTGAGAGGAGATACAGAACACCCCAAAGGTTTGGGGTTATAAAAACTGAATGAACATCAGATTAACTTCTTTTAAGCTCAGTGTTTTAAAGACCTGAAGCTGGGGAGAGAACTGCATTTTTGTAGGGTTCTTTGGGGATGGAACTGGTTGATCCAAGGTAGTGATGCAGAGCCTACCTACATCAAGTGAATGGTCAGATAAGACTGGAGGATCACTGTAAGCATTTAAAACAGTGTTCTAGGCCAGGTTGGACAAAGCCTTGGGTGACATGGTTTAGTGTGAGGCAGGGGAGGTTGGAACTGAATGATCTTAAGGTTCTTTCCAACCCTAACTATTCTATGATTCTATAAAACCAATCTATTTGTAGCATTTGACCAAATGGTTACTTCTGTCTTCTCAGCTATAAGGCACAGACTTACAAATCCAGCTTCTAGGTCCCAGCACCAACAGTAATTCACAAATCTGACAAAACAAGCTCGGATGAAGTCTCCCACCAGGATGGTTATGTAGGTCACCAGGATGTCGGACACAGTGAGCCTTACAAACTCCTGTGATTTAAAACAAGGAGAAAACATTCAGCTCCTATAATTTCAGCAGTGCGTTTGGGACTGTGGTTTTGTATTAAGCTATTTGACTTTATATAACAGTAACCTTCAGAAAAGCATGCCACGAGCAAAATCCCTGCTTGTTTTCAAACACCCAGCAGTGCCTAAGCTTTACTTCTGTGTTTGGGAACCATGAGCTCCGTTACAGCCGTTAGCCCTGAGAGTTGCTGTTAGCATTATCGAATGCACTACGTGTTGTGGCAGCACATACACTGGGAGCAGAATGTTAATGCTGCAATAATGCTGGTGTAAGACACACATACACCAAGGGTAATGTTGATTGCGCATGGCTCTGCTGAGGCTCAGCTCCGTAACCTAACATGGACTGGCTCAGTTGTGAACAAGAGCCGTGAAGAAGTGTAGAGAAGGGAGATGTACAAGATAAGAAGGGTAAAATTGCAGGCAGAAGTAAGACTTGTAGGATGGAGACAGCTGGTCCCAAGGATTCAAATGGAAACACACAAGGAAAGGTTTAAAAGTCTGAGGGGATGAACTAAGGATCGCTTGTGATCCTTAGTTTGAACTGAGGATCAGTTGCTCCAAAGGGGCATTGGTGGCTGGTCTTTCCCCTACTTGACTGAAAAGCACTTAGCTTGTGAAGACCCATTGGGTGTACCCAGCAATGCACAGCCTTGCAGCTTGGTAAGCCTGTGGTATCTAAGTCAGCTTGTGCACAGCCTGGCTGCAGAACCTCTTGGTGCAAGGTGAAGGTTGCAGGGTGGGTTTGTGGGGTGAGAGTCTGAGGACTTGAAGGCCACCCTGCATGCATTTCAGGGGTTACTTCTGCTTAATTCTGCTCTGATCCCATGGCCTTGGGATGTGTCAGGAGCAACCTTGAGGCATGCCTTCCAGTTGGATTTTAGTCGCGCTCCAAAGCTGTTCAGCATCATGAAGTGCAGCAATAAGTGGAGAAAACACCTTTGCTTCAGAAGCACAGCGAGGATCCAAATGAAACCCCAGTGCAGGCATGGCTGCAGGATACCTGGCCTTTTGTGCTCCTCATAGCACGTGCCACAGAGCTGTGTGTGCTCCCAGATGGGGATGTCACCACCATGGCTTGAGAACTGTGCCCAAGGACTTACACTGCCTTGTGGCCAAGGATTTACACTGCCTTGTTGCTGCTGTATGAGTCAGGAAAGGAGATGTCATTTGCAAGGAAAACTTCAAGCCTGGAAATCAGAGACTTATGGAATCTTGGAAATGACCTTTAAGCTCATCCAGTCCAACCTTTACCCAAGCACTGCCAAGGCCACCACTAACCTATGGCACGAGGGCCTTGCCTACACAGTGTGTGAACACTTGCAGGGATATGTTAAAACATAAACCACCCCTTCCCACCACCCCAAACCAGCCCAGAGACTTACTACATAACAGTTTTCTTACAATGCCGACCGTTGTCTCCCAGCAGGGTCCCCTGGGTACATCTGCAGGATCAAGGGGAGGTGGGGTGGCACTGCTGCTGTTCCCCATGGATGAGTTATGGTGGCCAAGCAGCGTCCAGTGTGTGATGTTCTTCACCACATCCTCTTCAGCCAGCTGCAACAGAGAACCCCCCCCAGCCAAAACTATCAGGACATAGGGGTGCCAGAGGACCCAAGGCATTGGGTTTCCCCCTCATCCCTACCAGTTACCACTTGTCATATAAGCATCTGCTTACAACAGAATTACAGTGCTGGCAATAGTACAGAAACTTCCCTTTTGCCAGGAGCAGGGAGGAGCAGCAGCTCTTCCAGACCTAAAGCAGACTGGGGAGCCATGAGTTCTAAGGAGCTAGCAGCCTATTTCCTGCACATGGAGGAGCCAGGCCTCCTTCAAGACTACTGTGTGCAGATGGAGCCTCCATCCAGCCCTTCTTCTTCACTTTCTTCATAATTTTTCAGGGCAAAACCGACCCTCATTCCTCCAATTCTTCTCAGCTTAAACAGAGTTATTTTCTCTATGGATCAGCTAGTTAGACATTTATCCTTTCTTCCAGTTATCTGCCTGCAACATGCTACCAGGATAATGTTAAAGAGGGGAAGGCGGGGGAAGAGGATTATGAACTGTATCCTTGGGTTCTGCATTAATAGAAACTGCAAATGGTGTCAGATGGAGAAAAAACCCTCAATTTACTCTCACACACCACGATTATAGAAGGCAATAAACACTCTTTTGTCAGGGCTGTGAAGAGAAACTGGAGATTTGATTCCATGATTCTGTGACTCTCTGGAAACCCCTCTGCTTGGTGAGTCTCCCTGGGGCACTGCAGCCTGCTGCAAAGGGGATGGTTACCCCTGTTGGCTGCAGGGATGGGCTGTGCTCACCCCCAGCTCTGGATAACAGTAATGAACATCTTACTTTTTCATTGACATCATCCATCAAGGCCAACAGGAACGTGTAGAGGTTCCCGAGGAAGAGCGCAAAGATCCGCCCCAGCTGCCACTTCAGCCCGATGCGGGGGTGGTAGTTTTCTAGTGCAGCGATGGTTTCAAACAGCGGAGGGCAAAACATGCCCAGCAAGGACATCACGATTTCAACCTGCAGCATGAGGAAAACGAGATTACTACAAATAGTAACAGCAGTCGCTATCTTACTGTGAGCAGAGTAGGTGGTGTCAGCCTTCGGGGCTGGGTTTCGTGGCTTGCGCTTGCAGGAGCACTTTTGCTTTTGTCCCAGAGGGATGAGTTCATGAATATTTAGGTTCCTCGGGTCTCTTGTAGTACTGCTTGCATCAGCTCTGAGGTTCTTAGCTTGCCTATTAGTTGATGCTCATGTTTATTTTCTGCATTCAGCACCTTTGCTTTTGCGATAGGCAACTGTGGATTTGAATAGAAGCACATCAAGGACTCGTTTTTGCAGTGATAGTGGTATTTTGTTCCTCTATATGGTGCAAGATGCTAAGTTATACTGTGGTCAATGAGGTCATCAGCAAGTCAGTGTTAGCTCATGCAGAACAGCTCTGTGGGGAAGGACTTGGGGGTGTTGGTCCATGAGAAACTTAATATGAGCCAGCTTTAGTGTGCGCTTGCAGCCCAGAAAGCCACCCGTATCCTGAGCTGCATCAAAAGGAGCATGACCAGCAGGTCAAAGGAGGTGATCCTGCCCCTCTACTCTGCTCTGGTGAGACCTCACCTGGAGCATTGTGTGCAGTTCTGGTGTCCTCAGCATAAAAAGGACATGGAACTGTTGGAACAAGTCCAGAGAAGGGCCACAAGGATGATCAGGGACTGGAGCACCTCCTGTATGAAGACAGGCTGAGAAAGTTGGGGCTGTTCAGCCTGGAGAAAAGAAGCTGCGTGGAGACCTCGTAGTGGCCTTCCAGGATCTGAAGGGGGTCTATAGGGATGCTGGGGAGGGACTCTTCATGAGGGTCTGTAGTGATAGGACAAGGGGTAATGGGTTCAAACTTAAACGGGAAGTTTAGATTGGATATAAGGAAGAAGTTCTTTGCTGTAAGGGTGGTGAGGCACTGGAATGGGTTGCCCAGGGAGGTTGTGAATGCTCCATCCCTGGCAGTGTTCAAGGCCAGGTTGGACGAATCCTTGGGTGAGATGGTTTAGTGTGAGGTGTCCCTGTCCACGGCAGGGGGGTTGGACCTTGATGATCTTAAGGTCCTTTCCAACCCTAACTATTCTGTGATTCTATGACTTTCAGACTCTATGAGGTTTTTACAGCGCTGAAGTGCCTGTTGGCCTGCAAAGGATAGTGTCTGCACAGCTGCTGGCAGGCTCAGACTCACAGGTCTCTTTTTTTTGTGCTTTTCTTTCCAGGAGAGAAAAAGTACCCAGTAAGGTGCATATTCTGATCTCAAATTATCATCAGCAAAGTCTTTTTTCTTTGGGAAAAAGTTCAGTGAAATCATAGAATCACAGAATGGTTTGTGTTGGAAAGGACTTAGAGCTCATCCAGTTCCAACCCCCTGCCATGGGCAGGGACATCTTCTGCTAAACCATGTTGCCCAAAGCCCTGTCCAGCCTGGCCTTGAACAGTGCCAGGGATGGAGCATGAACATATCAGAGCATTTTGTGAGGACGTCCTTTCTTGCTAATGTTTTCTAGGGGAATTATGAAAATGCATGGCTTTGACTATCATTTGCCTTTGATCTCTAACTACATGCTAATGTCGTATATATTGAAATCAAACCTTTCCGTATGTTGAAATGTTGGTTTTTTTTGGTGAAGACCTCCAAAATCTGAACTTCCCATCCAAAATAACACACCAGAAAGAATCTGACAACTGAAATCTTTCTGCAGCTCCTCAAATCTTATTCTCACAATTCCAGATGGATGATAAAGATCTGAGTTTAGTTTTATGCCCAAGCATGGACATTTCTAGCATCCAGAGGGCTTTCCGGCATAACAGAGTTTGTAAGCAGCAATATGCAACTTGAGTTAGATCCTTTAGAAGATGGCCAGAGTTGTAAGTGCTGAAGACCCATTGACTTCTATTGTGATTGATTTTAAGGGTGTTTTGCCCTCTCTGCAGAAGCTGTTCTCACTAGAAACAAACGGTGAGACCAATGCTCTTCCCAGCTAGAACAACTACAAAGGTACAGAAGGGGCCTTCTGAGCCTCGGTAGGTAGCCCCTCTGCCTTGGATGCTGTCCTCAAGCTGTGACAATGATTATGTGGATGTGCAAGGAAAACTATCACAGCAGGAAACCAGAAGCACAGCTCCCTTACCTCATTTCTTTCATACCACCCAACATTTTGCATTTTAGAAAACGTCTGGGAGCGTTTCACCACGAAGTAGATGAGGTAACCGCTTCCACACAAGCAGCATATGATGAGGACATTGGCCAAAACCCGCAGGAATCTCCTCAGGTGGATGTTCTCATCCTTGTTGCTTTCTTGCTCATCCACGATAGACTCCTGAAAAAATAGGGGTGCTCATAGGATTGGAGTGAGTACCACATGGCACCAAGCCTAAGGCAACATCAGGTGGTTTTCTACGCTTTGAGATGCAAACCTATGCTACTCTGGCTAGATTGAACTTGGTAATTTGTGTTAGATTCAAATGAAGCTCCATACAGGCTTCCCAGTTTGACTGAAAGACATCAAGTAGCAGACAGTGCCCCATATCCCAGGGGAATGTGGTGGGGAATTGCACTCTGAAGTGAAACTAATTCTGTCCAATCCTATACAGAGGGTTTGGGTGACCCAGGGCACAGGAACTGGAGCTGCTGTGGTTCGGCATCCTGTTTGTATGGAGAGATGCTGCCACAGGTACCCAGATTTCCCCTTAAACCTCTGCCACGGTGGGTAGGTGCTGGGAGCATCCCCAGAAGCAGACAGAGAAATGCCACTTAGGGTTACCTTGAAGCTGGTGGTGATGGATGCGAACTTGTTGTCTGCTGTCTCTGGGTTGCCAATGAGGTAGTCCCAGCTGGTGAACATTTTCCAGCTGAAAATGAAGTTGTCATCGTCCCCGTCTGCTGTACTTTCGTTGGCGTTGCGTGCCATCCTGTGTAAGGACATGGTCAGACAGTGTTTGAGAGAGCCAACACGTGTCCTTCAGCTTTGCAAAGCAGTGCTGGTGGCTTTAGGTTGCTGATGGGTAAGGAAGGAGCAGGGTGACCATTCTTGGGGTCTGGGTGCAATTGTCTGTGCTGTTGGATTTAAGTTTAAGGAGGACTGAACAGTCAAACAGAATCTTCAGGGCCATGCAGGTCTTGTATTAAAAGAAGTAACACAAAAAACCTTACCATAGGTGATTAAAGAGGTTAAAGAATGCTTCCACCAGCATGAAGAAAGTCTATTTACAGTGCTTCTGGGTCCTTGGCTACCACAGGATTGTGGCTATCTTTGGATAGTTAAACTTACATACTGATGCTGTCCAATCCACCCACTGCAACACAAAGTTTTAGTAAGACTGCAGTAGGTGCACAATGCTGGAACCAGTGGAGTAAGTCATGCAGGGAGAGAAAAAGGATTATTCTTGTTAATCAGCACAAGGGCAGATATGGCTTCTGCTGTTTCCTCTCTATTATTTGATCCCCGAAATCCTTCTGTAACTCCCACCAGAGTTCCTAGCACCAGTCCCTCAAGGAAAGCAAGACAGCAGATGATGAAATCCCCTGGCAAACGTATAGCAAATCCCCACGTCCCCCCCCAGCCAAAGGCTCAAGAAGCTCTTTCTGCTGCACAGCCACTTGCAGCAGCGATAGAAATCCATGGGTTTATTCTTTCTTACAAAGGAAGAAAAACCTTTGTATGTGAGTGCCCTTCAGGCAGAGACAGGGGGTTATTTTTGGCTTTGCAGAGCACATCTCAGCAGCAAGAAGTAAGTGCCTTGGCTGCAATGTTGGTACCCTGGGGACGTTGCGGGGGCATCACCGGTAATGAGGGACAGTGCACCAGGAATATGAAGATTGGGGCACTGCTTTAAAACTCCACTGGTTGCTTTGGAGACACATCAAAAGCAGTCTGGTACCGTTTGGCTCTTTTCTGTACCCCTTGCACCATCTGTGTGACTTGCATTGGCTTTCAGGAGTGGTTTTGAGGGTGGTTTTTTGCATTGAAAGGATGGGGAAAGGAGCCTTTGAAATTTACTGTAAGTAAAATCCTCCTTCATGTACAGAAATGGAAAAAATCCATGTGCACGTACAAATTCCACCTTTTTGATGACCCTGTAGTGATGTTGGTGAAAGGGTTAAAGCACTCTAGAGAGGAGGAGGAGGAGGAAGAAGAAGAGGGAAGGGGAAGGAGGTGGGAAGGTTCACAGTAATGCACATAGCACATGGCTGAGGCGAGGGCTGCCCAGGTCCATCAGAGCCAGGGGTGATGGATGCTGAGGCCAAGTGCTTGAAGACAGCAGGCACACAGCCCCCTTTGCCCCACACTCCCCCAGCCATCCCCAAGGGCTGCATCAAGCCATAAGCTGTACCCATGGAGGGGAATCCAGCTGTGAGACACATCTGGGAGCAGAGAGGGCAATCCCAGCTGTACTTACGATCTTATAACAACCATCAGGCTGTAGCCAAAAACACTGACTCCAACCATGAAATATGCCATCGGGAGCCTGTATTTTAACCAGCCAATTGTCCTCTGGTTGTTGTAGTAGCCGTAAAAGAGCGCCGAGTATTTGATATAGCCCTGGAGGAAAAGCAAAAGCCAACCTTTGTGCAAGCTCTGCCGCTTTTCTTCTGCAGGAAAGGGGTTTCTGGTGAAAACTGAAGATTTAAACAAGGAAAATCAACGTGGAAAAGTTTTTAGCATCTCATTCTTGGCTTTCTTCTGCCCTGTCCCCTTTGAGAGCCATCCTCCTAAGAGCTTACCATCCTAAGAGGGGGGAAAGAGGGAGAGCACATCAAAGGATCCTGGCTCGGAACTAAAATGCAGGTTTTATCCATCACTATTTCACCCCTCCCAGAAAAACCTCCTTATTGCTTTTTGTGGCTGTAGCCCACCTGCTTCTCTAAGCCAGCATCAGACCCTCAGATCTTGTAGAAATGCTGTAGCAATGGGATTTCCCACCATGATAGGAAACTTTTCCTTTCAGCCAGGAGGCAGCTGATGCTTGGTACCCTGGAGGTTTAGTTCCTTTTACTGGCTCCCACCTGCAGAGCAAATATAGCTAAAATCTGAAATCAAAGCATTGCTTTCATGTGGAAAGCAAAGCTCAGACATGAGCTCTGTTATCAACCATGTTGTCTCAAGTAGATCTACTTTTTCCTGTACAAACTGCTGGGCATTCAATGAGTGTGCAGATTCCTGACCTGCGTTAGCACTCTCTCCCTGTTTTCCTGTCATATCTCATCCAAGTTGATGTGTATCATTGTGTATTGTACTTCTCTATTTTTTGCCTGTTGTCTTTCAGCTCGTCAGTTGTGTAGTCATTCAGTCTGGCCATGGAACTTGAGCAAGCTCCCCTCTGATTAAGCCTTTGGAAAGACCAGAATTGAGGCATAACTTGAAGCTTGTATCAGAGGCTGTGTAATAGATCTTGTTTAGAGATACTGAATACTTTAAATGGGGAGGGATCTCTGGAGGTCATCTAGCCAAGCCTCCTGCTCAAAGTAGAGCCAAGTTCCAGATGATGTCCAGCTGAGTTTTTAAGATCTCTAAGGATGGAGATCCCGCAGTCTTTCTGGGCCTCTCTATCCAGTGTCTGACCACCTTCATTTAATCAATTAGACTCAGCTCTCCCTAAAGCACTGGGATTTTCATTCCTAACCTAATATAAAGCTTTGGTATCCCTGGGTGCAACATTAGCTGGGTGTTTTCCTGCACAAAGTGCAGTCCCACAGGTATGGGACAGCTCTGCAGTCAGTGCTTCTGAGCCACCGGGGAGCATAAAGCAAGCCTGTGGCTCAATAGTGTGTTATGTGTAACATGTGCTGGGGAGGTGTAATGAAAAAATCCTCATAAAGATAATGTGCCTGGAAAGTGCCAGTGAAGCTTGTTTGTCAGATTGTAATCCCAGACCTTTGTCTTTTTGATTCATCAAATAGCAGGGACTGAAGAATGAGGATTTCTGCTCGCATCACCCAGTATGTTCTGTAAACTGTATTTGTGAGACATGGTGTCTGGTGTCCAAGTGAGCTTTACTCCTTTCTACTCCTCTAGAAAGCCATGATGTGACCTCCTTGCTGCCAAAGCATACATTTCCTTGGCTCTTTTGTCTTGAAATGCGTTTTTCAGTATCACAGTTTTGACTCTTCATTTTATGCCTGCTCTGAAATAAGTTTCCTCACTGCATTTCTTTGGAATACTGGAATAAGCATCTATTAATTTTCAAAGGGCAAGCCTGTGAAGGGCTTCATTTGACATCTTCAGGCTGCTGAGGGTATAGGTGTACATCACTGCCCCATAGCTTCTCAGGCTTGTCAGATTGCTCCCTGATGTCAAACAGCAAGGGAGTGATTATCGGACCTGTATGGCGGAGGGGTTCAGAGGATCAAGCCTTCGATGCAGTGTAGATGTAGGTACCAAGACACAAACAAGAGACTAGCAGATTGTGGTAGCCAGCCTTTCATGCTGGTAGGGCCTCATCCAAGAGCAAATTTCCTTACTGACAAGTGCATAGTCCATGGTCTCCCCGATGAAATCAATGGCTGCAGTTCAGCAGCAGTGCAGCACAGGTTCTTCTTTGTTTTGGAGGGGATTTTTTGTTGTTAGCTTGGGTAGTTTTCTGGTTTTGGTTTGGGTTTTGACAAATGAGTTTAAATGCTGCTTATTTTTACAGTGTGCTGCTCAATTGAGCTTTTGATTCAGCGTTATGTTATTCAGAGTGTCACCAATTCACTTTTAATTTGGGATTCTGGCAAATGAGACAACGTGAAGAGCAATAGCCAGAAGAATCCTCAGCAGAAAATGGGTGGTGAACAAAGGTTTGGTCCTGTTCAGTATTTGAAGCCTTATTAATAAATCCATTTAAATCATCTGCCTTACATTAAAGAGTTGAAGGGGGTTGTTTTAGCTAAGGGAATTGCAGTGAGGTTTATGACAGAAGAACTGGGTCTCTAATATGTGGACCAGCACCAACAAGCATTTAATAAGCATCTCCAGAAGTAGCAGCTTTGAAAGTCAGATCCCAAGGTATTGGCCACAGCAGAACCTCCTCACTCCTGCACACATCTTCTTTTTTTGCCCTATCCCCTAAAAACACTTAATCCCTTTGGCCTAAATCTTCAAAGGCAGAGTCACTGACTTGGGGGGTGTGTGACCTGGGGCTGCAGCCAAGCTCTTGTGGGCAGATGGAAATTTAGGTTTTACTTTTGGGTGCAAGTCCTAAACTTTGGTTCCAGCTCCAGGCTCTTATAAATATTTCAGGGGAGCAGGGATGGTAGGGATGTGGGGAATGGTCCCCTTCCTAAGGCTATGAGCAAGTTCGTAGTGGCTATTCTGAATAAAATCCCAGTGAGGAATGTGAGATGATGATATCTATTTCTCTAGCTCTATGTATATTTAAAATACAGCAGAAATTTATTTATCAAGTAGTTCTTTCCTCTGAAAAAAGATCTTTCATTGAATGAGTTCTATGTCTCTACGAGACAACTACGTGCACGTGGTTTAAGAGAGTTGCACCAAGTTCACCACTGGGCAATTAACATTGTCACCTGCTTCTACTAACGCTCACAGACAAACCTAACTTTGGCTTCTTATGCTTCAGGAATAAGAATACTGTGTAGATAAAAGGACATGGGTTTCCCAAATCTACCTTAACTACCTTCTGTGTGGAACTGTGTAACTCCACTTTGTCCTGTTGCGTCTCACTGACTCCAGACAGACACGTTTCGGATGGTGTTAGCCATTGGAATGGTTGGTCTTGATGATCTTAAAAGTCTTTTCCAACCTGGTTGGTTCTATGATTCTATGTCCCCTTTGGAGTAAAAGTGTATCTGCTTTGTACCTGCAAACCTGAGACATACATGTCTGTGTGTGTATGTGTGTGTACAAACGCACGTGACATACACAAGCTAGCACATTTGCGCATGGAAGTGGTTCAAATTCATATGTTGTTTTGGCCAGAAACCTCAGCAGATACACAAATCTTTTTCATTGCAGAAGGTGTCTTCATCTTCTGGAAGGAATAGGTGCATTGCTGGTTTACCTGGGCTCAAATCCATCCCTAACTAACTTCTGAAGGGCTTCAGGAGGTATTCAACCAATCTCAGACGATTAATGCTCATGTGCTTACCTCAAAATCCCATAGAACTGAAAAATCCATAGCTGTTGCTTGCTCAGCCCGGGGTACAGTTTTCCTTGGCATGCTCCCGTATGGCATTCCCATCAGGACCTAGTGGACATTAATAGCAGTGATGCATGTATAGTATGATACACTGCACAGTTTTTGTGGGTTTTTTGTTAACAAGACCCTTTGAGGTTGCTTTTGGTTGGTTTTCCTTTTGGTTGCTTTTAATTTCTTAATTCTGGAACAGCAGTTTAAAATATTTAGAATGAATTCCATTCAAATAACCAGAGGACTTCCCTTTCTCTGGTAACATCAGGTAGTATATTGCCAAGGACCTATATCCCTCAATGATCAGCTCCAGTTTAAACGTCCTTGGCTTAGCAAGAAGTTCTTAGCTTGAACTTCATGGGTGTAATGCAATAAAAGGATTAGCTTAATCTCTTTATGCAGGACTCCTCCTTTGAGAGAAGTCAAGAGCACTGGGTCGAGCTCGCAGTATATTTTGTATTTTAGGTCTCAAGGTGAGGTGAAGGACAGTTAGGTTTGGGAAAAAAGCATGTGACAAAATGGTGCAAAGAAGACTTTTCATGGCACAGCCTCTTCTGGCACCACACAAAGCAGCAAGCCCAGCAGCTATGGAAGACCAGGTGGAGAACATCAAGGGCTATGGAGAGTTAAATACATTTACAAGCAGACTCTAATGCTTATACCAAAATATCTCATTAATATTCATAGCCTAGAAAGGTCTTAGTATATAATCTATCACTTACTTTTTTAGGGCTATCTAATTAATTTCCAAATAATTTATGGATAAATGTTTATTGCCCAGTGGCTTTCCATATCATAACAGCTCAGCAGGCAATGAGTAACAGTATGCATACTTTAAAGAGGAAAGCTGTTCAGTCTTCTACCATATGCATAGCTCCTAACAAAATACATTTGTATTGTTTAGTGCTAATGGTTATGTCTCTTCGTCCTGGGAGGAGGAAGAGCTTTCACTTTTGATAGCATGAGCAACCACATTAAGGAGAACAAAAGCACATTCCTCGGGGGAGGCTCTGTGCTGCATTTCTGCTCCATAGAAATCTGCATTGAACAGAACAGATGCCACTGCCTGTGGATTGCACAGCCTTTAACGACTGCACTGAGTAATTTAGCCAGAGCTGTAATGGCTGCACTAAGAAATTCTTCACTAAATGGTCATATGAAGTTGGCGATGAGATGTTTTTCCTTCTCCAAGAACAGCGAGAAATAGGAAAACTAAAAATAAAGCTCTACCTTGTGAATCATCCGAATTAGAAGGACAGAAAAGGGATATTTCCCAAACAAATGTTAGATGGCAAAGTGCTGGGAAATTGTTCCTTCCCTTGACGGTTCCTCCTGTGGGGCTGTGCTTTAGCTGCTGCCCTGGGGCTACGCCACATATAGGGTGCAGAAGGGGTTTTCTAATCACTTTTACACCACAGTCCATTTCTTATGGCTTTTATGGACCTGAGCTTGTATCTAGGATTCCTAGGTCATGTTTTTCACTTTAGTTAAAACAAAAACTGGCCTTAAATTAGGGGTTTGAGCCCCTGATTTAGCCGCTGAATGGGAAAGATCTTTTAGGGCCTTTTAGGCCTCTTGATTTCAATCTGACTTTTTGTGTCAGCAGCAGCCTTACAAGTTCTGTCTAAATAATCATCCTTGTACAATCATACTCATAAAGCACTAGCTGGTATAAGACACCTGTTGGTGCTATAAATCTCATGTCCATGCATCCTTAAACCATCATCTTAAGCAACGGGCAAGATACTACTGAAAGGGGAATTAAGCACTTACCTCTGGAATTATAACCAGCCCAAATATTAAACCAAAAAGGACAAGATTCACTCCGTACATCCACCGCAGAAATATGAAGTAGGAAGCGACTGAGGAACCAAAGTGACCTTAAACCAGAAGACACTTCATGGTTAGGAGTTTAGGAGGGTTAAACTGTCCCCAGCAACCCCTTTACCCTCAGGTCTCCCCAGTGTGCTGCCCAAGACCCTCCTGACATTCTCCACCACTGATGGAGACAGCAAAGCCCGGAGCTACCCGGGGTATGTGCTCCTCATTTGGCATCAGAGATGGGGATGAGGGAGCTGGAGCATTGTTTGGGTGAATCAAAGCTGGCTTACAAAGGACAGAGACCGCACAGCAACTTCCACTTACTCTCCACTTCTTTTATCTTCATCTCCCAGGGTATGCACTGGGTTTTGAAATTGTCAAAGTCTCTCTTAAACTTCACCCATTTCTGAAACAAGACAACACTGCAGTGAGCAGAGAGGTGTGAAGAGGGAGGATGCTTCCTCTTCAGGGCTTTTTAATGGCAGGGCTGGGTAGCATTGCTAAGGGTGGGTATAAAGTCCAAACCAGAAGCTCTGGTCTGGGTCTCATCTTTTGGGCTGTTTCAGAAACTACCTTCAATCCAAAAGTCCCCCAGCCCCAAGTGTTCACATTCATTACCTGAGTTTTAACCTTCCCAGGCTTTTGGAAAGCTGCAGTTGTGCTGTGTGTGCTATGATGCAGAACCAACTCTATTGGAAATACAATTTGATTTGGTAATATACTGAGCTCACATCCTTTCTCATCAGGCCAGCAGCTAAGCTCCCATTGATTTCAGCATCTCAGGCCTTGCTCCATTTTTCACTTCTCGATATAATCTCCATGACAACATGCAACTTGGCTACCATCTTCAGTCTTAGAACACAGCCATCATTCTCCCTGTTATCTCCTCATTACCAGGGAAGATGGAATTTTACAGGAGCCTAAGGGGCAGTGCAAGCATTTGGCGTGGCCTTTCGGTCCTTTAGGGGTACCTTGTCTCAAAGATCAAGGTTTTGGAGACTGCAAGCAGAAATCTGTCGTTTTCCGTGCTCCTACAAGCCCTGCCTTGCTTTTAGGAAGGTCTCAAGGAGATTCAGATGGGAGGCAAACTCTCCCTGTTGTTTCTGTAGTAGTCATAGTTTAGAAGCTGGCTAGTGCTTTTTTGAATGCAGGCAGGAAGTTACTCTGATTTGCTGCTGTTTCCAAATACAGGTTAATACACTCTACCAAGCAAAAAGTGCTGAATACAGAACCAGGTACCCAAGCTTTCCCCTGACATCACTGCTGCACTTACCTTTGCCATCATCATCTTATACGCGTACAATTTTTTGCCCTTCCCTTTTCCTAGAGCTCCTTCAAACTTCTCCACAAAAGCTTGTGCCTCCCTAGGTACAAGATAAATAAGCAGGTTATTGAAACAACAAAGGAGTTGTTTTCTTTTCACTTCTTCACACATCAGTGCGAAAGCAGCTGTGCTCATGCAAGGATGGATGTGATGTCTGGTCTCCCTCCACACTCTGCCAAACACGGAGCAGAGGGGCATCACCACTCCCCACGGGGCTGTGCATGCCTTCCAATGCTATTTTGAAAGCTCTCCTGCTAGAAAGGGTTTTTTTAACCAACAGAGCTGGGATTTGAATCATTGACACGGGGATGGTTTGTGATGATCCTGTTGACCTGTGGGGTTTGGTTTCCCTGATCTTCTCTGCCCCACTGATCCCACTGCCCTGCACTAAGGGGTCTCTGCAGCTGCCTGAGCCCTTCCCACATTCAACACTATCTCTGCTCCATAAACCTTTGCAAATAACACAGCATTTTTCCAAGCAGCCCCACTCAGGAGTGTGAAGTAACATGGCACTTTGCTGCTCTGATTTCTGCCTGACAATGGGCATGAGTAAGGAAACCAGGACAGTCTGCTTTAATAAGTAGCCTGGCAGTAGTGAGTCATTTGGTTTTAAATACAAGGGTAGAATGACCCGGCCATGGGTATCAGTTGAACAGATTTGCCTGTTCTTTGGTTACAGAGGCTGAAAATCAAATTCCACATTTTAACTCTGATCTTTGATGCCCAGACAGGCTGGCCAGGCTCTGCCAGCTGCTTTTCCTGAGGCTGTGCTGCTGCAGCAGCAGCAGCAAATATGCAGTCTCTAGGAAAGGCAAAGTGCATCTGGCAATCAGCAAAGACACCCGGGCTGTGGGTTCCTGGTGTGAATGGTACCTGAGCACCGAGAGCTTCTTCACCATCCTCCAGGGCTTGTTCCTCATGGTGGAGATCAGCTTTTTCTTTTGCTCCACCTGCTCCATCAGCATGGCAAGCTCTTCCTCGGATGGTGACTCCTCATCAGATGAGTTGGAAGAAGCAGAAGTGCTGGCAGAGACACAAGTAAAGGGCACAGAATAGAAAGCCTTTCAGGAGTTAGAGGGAAGGTCACTGGCCCCTGGAGATCCCACTCTGATGTGCTCACAGTGTCTCACCATCTCCTGGCTTGCTGTGAGCCGAGATGCTCAGGGCAAGGCTGTTTAAAGCCAGGATAATGAAGAGATGGTTGCTCCTCACCATAACTCACCCAACTTGGTGTTTTAGATCACACTTCAGCTACGGTAGCACTGCCTAAGCTACAGTTGGCTCTGGAGAAATGCTTTTCACATGTTCAGAAGGAAATAGAAGATATGGGGAGAAGCAGAGGGTTGGGACAAGCAAGGTTTGGAAGAGGAAGCGATTTGAAAACGTGAGAGATCCATTTTAACCTGAATGGTTCCATAGGCCAACCAAGAAAATGTGCCCAGATCTGAGTGGCTTAAGCTGTCCTGTTGAGGAGTGGTTTTCTAGCCCCAGCTCTAGGCGCTGGGACTCCACTACATGCATGGGTCTGATCCTGGCTGAGAAATAACAACAGAAGACCTTGGTAACCCTTTGTTTATGTGCCATTTTACACTATTCTTTTCCACTGTTGTACCTCTCCTGGGAGAGCAGTAACTTATTCACAGTCTATGGGTTTTGCGGTTCTGACCCTTATGCCACTGGCATGTTTATACCGCTGCCCACCCGACACGAGGCACCATACCCGGGGGATTGTTCAATTACCTGTTTTTCCTGTCTTTCTTCTGTTTGTTCTCCCCCTCTTTTCCTTTCTTATTTGCTTTCTTTTCCTTGTTTTCTGACTCCTTTTGACCTTTGGTAGGAGCCCTTTTGCCTCTCTGCCGGCTTCGATCCTCTCCTGCCTTTTTTCCACCACTGCTTTTCCCTTGGTAGTTCTTTCTCCTAGAAGCTTCGTTTTCTTGGCTACAGCTGTCTTCCTCTTTGCTCTCATCTTCTTCTTTGTCTTTCTCTTGCTTTTTCCTTTCAAGTCTGCTTGCTCTGCCAGTTTCCCTGAGGGTTTTTTTCTTGGGTGTCTTGTCCTTTATTTCATCTTCTGCAAAAGATAAAAACCAAGTGCATCGGGAAATCCATGCTGGCAAGATAAGGATTCATCAGAAAAGCATGGGCAGCCAGGTTTGCCTGATGCAAACCCTAATGAAGCCAATAAGCAGATGCCTGTTGAGGTTGGTGGGCTTTGCATTATACCCCCTCCAAGAGCCACATCCAACTGTTCGGTTATGGAGCTCCCGTTTAAGACAGTATGGCTGATTTTAGCACATCAGTGACTTATATGTGGCCATAAGGAAACTGGAAGTCAGCTACCAACGCAAAAACCCATCCATCAGAGAGCACAGACAGGTATCTTCCCAACCTGTAAAGATGCCAGAGCAATGGAAACAGAAATCACAGTTGGTTATACAGTATGAAGTTTGCTTGTTGGCACAATGTCCTTGAGAGACATTTACTTTTCAAGGCTGGGGATGGAGGTCTTCTATTTACAGAGAGAAAAGGCACAGCTTAGGAAGGACCCAGTTTTGTTTCACTGAGCTTGCTTTTATATAGGAAGGTCTATATCCAGAGATAAAAAAAAAAACAAACAAATAGTCTCTGATGCATGTTCCATTCTTATTGGCATGCAAGCTAAAATCCTCTTTTGTGCTGAAGTCAGAAGTGCTTCCAGCTTGAAGGACTGGAATGGAGCAGGATTTAATTGCATGATATTATAGAAAGGGGAAAAGGAACCAAAAAAACCCACGCTTTTACCTCCAAGGGCATTAAAATCAATTGTAAGTTTCCCACACTCTCTTGGCTTCTAATTTTCCAAAATTTCTGGATGATGCAAATCAAGTGTTCAAGCAAACAACAACAAAAAAAAAAGGTATAATTTTGGCGTTGGTTTATTTCCCCAGGGTAAGGGAAATTGTACTAGAAGGAGGAAATGAGGCGGGAATGGGCTCCAGAGTGAAAACTGAGCAGCCGAAAGGTGAACAAAACTAGAAGGAAAAAGAGTTTGAGCATCTTTGTGAGAAGCTAGAAATTAGTAACAAGCAAATGGTTTTGTTAGTAGGTGGTGGCTGTCACTCTTGTCACTGGGAATGAGAAGTTGCTTTCAGCTCATTCCTCAGGAGCCATTAGGGTAGGCTTCAGTTACTCTGTAATGGTCCATCTCAGCTGAATTTCAGTTAGTGACCTAGGTCAAGGGACCACCCTTCTTTGGGTAAATGTTCATTTTATGGAGCCAACTATCACAGTTTTCATTTGCAACCTATCAAATACAAGGTGAAGTGTGGAAAAGGCATTTGTTACTTTTATTGCCTTGTCTGCAAGTATGGAAAAGGTGGATATGATTTAAAACCACAAAAAATCCCAGTCATTTGCTAATTATTGTCTCATGTTTTATGGATTGTGCAGACACGGTTGTGAACAATTGTTGTGGTAGCATCTATATTCATATCACCTCTCCAGTGCTGTTGCCTCTTTATCTTTCTTTAGTTAGTGTTATAATGCTACCACATAGCTATTTCTCTTTATTAACCATACTTACAGGGTTAAAGTTGGTTTTAATCCTGTCACTGGCTCTTCCTGATTTTCTTCACAGCCATCACTCTGCTTCCAATCCATTTTCATTTTTATCTTCTCGTGGCCATAATTAATCAAGATACCAGCATGTTATGGTCTAAGCAAGCATTACAGGGAGGGCAAGCAGGACCTTGCTGTGATGCAAAGCACCTTGCATAGGATGGTGCTTTACTGCAATGCCTGGTTTACTAAGGAGGACTGCCAAGGGACATGGGCTCTGACAGCTTCCTACCCTAGAGCATGGATGAAAGGGAGCAGACTGCTTAAGGATGATAGTTTACATATCACCAAGTCAAACCTCTAGGGGAAAACCTGCTTGCTTACTAGTAGCTGATGAAATGGTTCCTGTTGTCGAGCAAGTAACAAGCCACAGAGAAAAAGAAAAGGTATCACCTCTTGTATTCCAAACAAGACCACACTTTTAAATCTCTACATTACCTTCACTGTCTGTGTCACTTTCCACTTGTCCATCAATCTCTATTCCAGCTGCAAGACAAAGAGCAAAGAGGAATCGCATTTGTTACTGGGATTTACAGACGTGATGCTTTACGCAGCTAGCCATTAAGTGCCAGCTGGAATTGGCAGAAAGTCCCTTACTGATTAGACATTATATTCTTTTCCTATAGTGATGTTCTTCATATTTGCTTTAGTTTGGCAGGTTGACAAAAGTTCCCCGCATGAGCAAACTGAAACTGCATTGACAGACACAAAATGGTGTGCTTGGAAAGATTTGGCAGCATCAAAATGAAACAGTGATACCAACCATCTTCCATGATGACCTGTAAAGCACATTTCTTTTTCTTCCCCATGGCAGCCTCCGGTCTTATGCACAGACACCGTAGCTGCTATGCTGCACACCCCAATCATATGCAGGTTACTCTCTCTTCCGGTGCCCATGGGCTTGTCTCCTTGGCGTTGCAGACAGATGGGCACACCCAGATGTCAGTGACTTCTTGCTTCCGAGCCATGTGAGCAGGGGAGGGAAGGAAAGGGTGGGAGAGGCAGGGAAGACCCGGGCTCTGCCTCAGCCCACCCAAACGCTTTCCCTTCTTCTCCCTTCTCCCTGTGAAAAAAGCACCCATTGGCATTACATTGCAGTTCATTATTTAAACATGAAGGAAAGCCCTTTGGTGGATGCATGGGGGTATCGTATGAAACACAGACACAAGTCACGTCTGGTTCTGACATAAGCATGTGGCTGAAGTCTTTGGAAGGATCAATTTTCTTAATGCCATATTCTTTACTGAGCTACGCCAATCTGTGTAACTCTGTTAGTCATCCCCCTGCCCCTTATTAAACCTCTCAGTCGGTGCCCCTCAGGGCATGGCTGTGGGTCACCTTCTATCCTCCATGTGTGCCTTTAGTAGGGAACCCATGAGCTAATAGATGCAGCAAGGAGTCAGGAGTCAGGACACCGGGATCTCTCTTTCCTTTGCACCCTTACTCTGTATGACCTTTGCATCCTCATTGCACTCGCTGGTAAAATAGGATAGATTTTCCTTCTAGGTGCTCAGAGGCTTAATTAATTAATGCGAGACCCTCATATGGAAGGTCCTTTAGTACCGCAAAGTATTGTATTGCAGGCTGCAGCTTGCAGCCCTCTGATGGGTCAACAAGAGGTTTGTCTGAGCAATCTCCGGTGTAAAACCTGCAGCACTTGCTCCAGCTGCAGCTCCTTTGGAGAGCTGGTGCATCCCTGGAGCAGGGCTTCTCCCCCAGGCATGCGGGATGGGCAGGAAGGCTCTCACAAGAGGAAACAGACCCTCGTTCCTTCTCCGAAAGCTGCTGCAGACCCCCAGCTTGCACAGGCATCCCTTGGAGGGCCTGGCATGGTCACAGTACACAAAGCCTCTTATCCAAGTGCTGATAGGGAGAGTGTTAATTCCCCCCTTCTGTCCCAAAGGGATGAGCTTTGTTGGACATCAGCTTGAGGCTGCTGGCACCGGGGACTCTTGTGGATGATTCCTGCTCTGGGTCAGGGGCAGCACCCAAGGAGGTGCCAGCCTGAATGGGAGACTCTCTGATGGCTTTTGCTCACTGAATTCTGGTCCAAAGGCACCTTTCAAGTATTTAAGTCCAATCCCATGGATTTTTTTGATCTGCCTTTGACTTTACCTCAACTTGCCTGAGCTAAATACATAGCATATGATATATACCCGCACATTATTAACAACTCTAACCCTACACATTCATTGCACAGGGCATTTTCACTGTGGGCTCCCCACACCAGTGGGTCTGACTGGGTCTGAAGACAGTGGCAGTGGGTTTTGAAGGTCTTCCCAGTGAACAGGTTTCACCTGTAGCCCTATGTGTAGATGTGACCGGTTGAAAAGTTGTTCCAAATGGGATCAATAGGTCATTGCAGTTGCTGGAAGCTGATGGAACGGATTTGCTTCAGGCTACTTCAGTTGCCTCAAGCCTCAGCCCTAAGCATTTCTTTCCCCAACAGTCTTCATTTTCCATGTTAAATGAAAGCCACATTTCTGGAGAATCATGTGGTAAGAGCAAAGGGTTGTGGATGCCCATCAACCAGCCGCAATACTGTGCTTGGTGCTGGCCCTGCTTCTGTCTCATGGCATCCTTCTTCTCCACCAAGTCATACTCAGATGCTTTTGGTATCCTCAAGGTATGTTTATGTGAGCATCTCAGTGCCAGATGAGAGTGTCCTTGTTTCTACCCTGCCATATGGTCAGTAATTCACCCATTGTCTGCACTGGGCTGGGGCAGATGCAGGATCCAGACCTGCTTGTGTCACTTGACATACCCAGAGGTACCAAGTAGATGAAAAATCATGGAGACTAACACTTCATTTTACTATCAAAATATACAGCCAGGTAATACTTCTGTCCTGCATGTTCTTTGATATTATAATCTGTCCATGGTGATGGTGTGATGCTACCTGGCAGTCACAGGGGCTCTGGGCATCCTTTGCCCCATGGGGTAATCACCCACACTGTGGGTAAGGGCTGAGTGGTCCCCTGGGATCTATTCTATGGAATAGAGCAGGAATGGTAGCTGTTTTGTGCAGCACTCATGAGGCAACACATCGGTATGGCTGTTTAGTGGCTGAACATAACTTGCAGTAAGCTCTGTATGGATGTTTCTTCACTCCCCTGTACTTACACTTTCCAGTGTAGCGAGTTTGACCATGGAAAAACTGTGCTCTTGTAGGCTGGGTGGCAGCCTTTTACCCTTGCATAGGAAGGGAACATTAATTTTCACACTTCCTACTTCACTGGACTCCATCCCATGGAGGAGTTGGAAGAGGCTTATTAAAGTGGCTGCTCAAGCACTTAAGCTTCAGAAATCCCTACGTTACTTTTCAGACTCAGCCTATGGTCCAACAGATCCCTTTGAATAAGATCTGCTGCTCCCCTTCCTTTGCCTTAGAGCCTCAGAATAAATAAACCCATCCCAGCTGATGCTGTCTTCCTCCCGTGGAAGCAAAATGGTCCATGTGCAGCCACACAAGCATGATGAGAAACCCTGAGGTCTTTGTCCCTCATGGGACATGTCCTTGGGGGTAGAGGCAAAGCCACTGTCACTTTGGAAGCAGACTAGGCCATGCCAGAGGGTGTGATGCAGAAGACAGGCTGAGCAAAGGAAGTTTCAGGAGTGGGGATCAGGGCAGCAAAGTGGTGTCACACCAGCCGAGACCAAGTGCAGCTTGGTGAGGCCAAACCATGGACGTGCCAGCCTCGTTTGCCTTGGGTTTGGGTATGTGCTTAGAGATCTGTGATTTCCCTTCCCCACCTGAATCAGACTGGTGGAGATCTCACTGTACATCTCTGCTGGTTTTGCCTGTGTGATACTGTGCTTATAGTTCATGGCCACCGACAAGTGCTGGTCAAAAACACAAAGTGTAAAGCATAAAATGCATAGTTTTTCATGTTCAGGTTGAATTAATAATGGGGAAAAAACTTAAGGTGGGACATTCTACACAATGCTGTATTTGAAATAAGGAAAATGTTCTTCATTTCATGTCCTTTTGACACCCATCTTGCTTGGTGGTAGAAGGTGCTTCATTAGAAGAAGCACATATAAAAACCTTGCAACAAGCCCCAGGCATGGCTGGCCTGGGAGAGCAAAGAGACATCTCCTGCACTGTGAGAGAGGTCTCACAAATGAGGACTTTCTGCTTCTGTGTGTTTGCATCAAACAGATCCCGAAATAGCTCCAGGTAGGGCTGAGCTGGGCCTGCATAGCTGTACAATGGGGAGTTGCTGCCATTCCTCAGCACCAAGCATGCTGCTGTCCTCAGCTTACGAGCCTGATTTTCCTAAGAGGATAAGGTGTCTTGCGAGGTTTATGATTTCTTAGGATTATGGATAGGGGAGGATTAATGGATTAGTCTTTTACCTCTGAGTTACTCCACATAAGGTATGAATAAGTAATGCACAGCCACAAACCCAGTTATTCCTTATGTAAATGTCAGACTTCGTACACAGAGTGTGAGCCATTTCTGGAGTTGTAGCAGTAATTTTTCCATCCTGTACTATTTAGCTTGTTCCTCCTCATTGTGATGACTAGGGCTATATAATTGGAAAGGTTTGGGTTTAACATACAGTGGCATTGGATGTCTCACCCACCTCCAAGTGTTAAATACAAAGCAGTTGTGTTATGGAGAGAGGGTAACTGAATCCTGCCAGGACATACAACATGCTTCTAAATGCTTAATGAGCTCGTGTTTCTCCCTTTCTTGCTTTCTGATTAACATAGGGCTTTAGCTAATTAATCCATGGATTACATTGATTCAAGATTTATCTCGTCTGGAGTTAATCTTTACTTGAGAAGGCTTTTGAGTAATAACAATAACACCTGACCCGTGCGTGGATATTTTGGTGAGGGCTTAAAACTTGCAACTAGAGCCAACTTCAATGCTGTATCTGAGACAGACATTGACAAGTCAGAGATCACCTCCCACCACTGTTACAGAAAACTCATTTTTACCCACAAAAACCCAACATAATCATGCTTTCCAGCTCCTCTCAGGTGTGTTTTGTAAAGCTGGCTTCAGCTCAGCTCTGATCCAGCCCAGCTTTTGGCCACAGTCTGGGGTTAACTTTAAAACAAATAAATGAATCTGACTAAAACATGGAAATCCAGCATGGGCTACATGTTGCCGTGAGCACAGACATATACAGCAGTTATCCTTGCCCTCATGTATTCTCTGCAATGCTGTAGTGTTTCTCTGCACTTTGGTCCAAAGGGCCTGTCCTCTGCCAGGGCAGCACGGGAAGGCTCAGAAAGCAAGGATTCATCAGCAGTCTTCACTGCACACATAGGGGAAGACAGTCCCATTCATCTCACATAGTCTGGAAGAGACATTCCTCAGCTTTTTGGGGTCTCTGAAAAGAACCCCCTGGCTCCCATAATGAACAGTGGGTCTGGACTATGGCTGGAGGCAGTAAACCGGTGCCAAACACATGCCCTACGTTGCTTCTGCAATGTGAACATTAGTTACTTATAAGGACGATGCAGTTCCACTGCACAAGATTAATGTTGTGTGTTTGGGATGCACAACTCTGTGCTTTGCCCATGGAAATATCCTTTATCTGAATAATCCCAACCCTAGGTGGGGAGCAGGAGGTCCTCAGGGGCAGAGCCATCGCTTTCCTATTACATTCCCACTGTTATTTCTCAGTGTTCTCTCTTTGGCTTTCGCTCACCTCATGCCTCAAGGCACATCGGGGTGCACAACAAGCTCCATACATGCTGTTAGCCTGTGTTGGAGCTGGAGAACAATTCCTGCCTGAGGGCTGCTAATTCAGGTGCCCTGTCAGGAGGAATTACAACAAAAGGTGCCTCTGAGCATCAGATCAGTCATAGCACACAGCCCCTCCGTCTCCCACTGCTTCTTACTGCGTAGAAGCCAGTATTAATTCATTTTAAATGTGCTTATATTGCCCAGCTGGGTGAGAATAAAGCACCCCTTTAGTAGCAGCCTTGTGGGAAACACTGCAGTTCTGAAGACCCCAGCCTAGGGCAAAACACAAGCTCACTGCCATCTTCACTGACTCCACATTTCAGCCTAAGCACATGCTTGGTGTCCACGCTCTCCAAACCCAGCATATGAGTGTTCGGCAGTGGTGCCGGTCAGATGGTGTGTGTTACTCCCCTATCATCCCTTGCTGGGGACAGGCTTTGAGGGCAGGAGGCTCTTGGTCATCCAGACCACGGGGTTGTGCCAAATAACCCTAAAGCTCCTGCTAGCTCATGGACTCAGTGATGCAGGGGACTTTGAGGGGCCTCCCCATAAAGCACTTCAGTGTCACAAGGTCCCGGTGAAGGTCCCTGTCTGTGTCAGAAGCAAAGAAGGTGACTGGAAGTCAGAACTAGGCTCTCCATGTGGAACGATCTCCAGGCCATATATATAGTTGATTCATATTGGAACAAACCCAAACCAACATGCCCTTGTGCCCCTGTTAGTCATGTAAAGCTGTATTCATCAAACACTTTGAATTAGTATCTTTTTGCCTTACATTTTCCTGGTAAGATTTTAAAGAGAATAAAACACAGCACAAAGCCAGAGCATTGTGGTGCACAGAACACACACAGCATGAGAGTGAGCTAGGACAGAAGCAAGTGGTCTGGGGAAGAGAAATGCAATGATTTGGTACCTTAAGGGATGCTGGGGAGGGACTTTTCATTAAGGACAAGGGGTAACGGGTTAAAACTGAAACAGGGGAAGTTTAGATTGGATATAAGGAGGAAATTCTTTCCTGTTAGGGTGGTGAGGCACTGGAATGGGTTGCCCAGGGAGGTTGTGAATGCTCCATCCCTGGCAGTGTTCAAGGCCAGGTTGGACGAAGCGTTGGGTGAGATGGTTTAGTGTGAGGTGTCCGGGGTGGAATTGGATGATCTTAAGGTCCTTTCCAACCCTAACCAGTCTGTGGTTCTATGGTTCTACGATTCCAGTGCATTTATATCATGCTACAGTAACCTGCTTCCTCCTTTGCCTTAGTATCATTTACTCCCTGAGTGATGAACAGATACAAGTCATACTCCCCTTCTGCTCCTAAGAGAGCAGCATCGCTTGTGTGTAACATGCTCCTAGTGCACTCCAAGCTAGTGGAGATCTGGTTCGGGTCAGGAGAGATGTGCAATCAGAATGTCCTTCCAGTATCAGAAGGGTATTGAAATGTCTTCCAGTGTCTGAAGGGGGCTACAAGGATGCTGGAGAGGGACTCTGCATCAGGGACTGTAGTGATAGGACAAGGGGTGATGGGTTCAAACTGAAACAGGGGAAGTTCAGGTTAGATCTAAGGCAGAAGTTCTTCCCTGTGAGGGTGCTGAGGCGCTGGCACAGGGTGCCCAGAGAAGCTGTGGCTGCCCCATCCCTGGCAGTGTTCAAGGCCAGGTTGGACACAGGGGCTTGGAGCAACCTGGTCTGGTGTGAGGTGTCCCCGCCGGACATGTCCCGAGGCGAGCGGCTCCAGAGAGGAGCCTTCAACCCTGAAGCGAGGGGAAACCCCGCCTCCAGGAGCCTCCATTCCGAGCGGCGAGAGCCACCGGGGGGGCGTCGAGGCCTCGCCAGGCCTTGCCCGGGAGCCGGTGCCTCACAGGGGGAGGCACCAGAGGGGACGGCCCCGCCTGGAGCGGGTAAACCGCGGCCCAGGGAGCTCTGGAGCAGAGCGTGAGGAAGCGGTTGAAGATGGCGGTCGTTTGTCACCGATGCCGTTATGGGAAGCCCCGCTGCGGAGAGCACGGCTGGAAGGGGATAAACTCGTTATTCCCCGGCAGGGTGAGGGGATGGAGGCGTTCATCCCAGCTGAGCTTGGGAAGGGAGGCGCTGGGCGCAGCAGGGACCAAGCTGCGGTCTGAGGTCAGTAACTCAACATAGTCCTACAAAAGTGTGGAGGTGTGGAGGTGAAGTTATCCGAGTGCGTGCAGACCTGTTTCAAGCTTGAAATGACTTCAGCCATGCGATGTAAATGCTTTATGCTAGGCATAGTTTCAGAAACTTGCCGAGTCTGGGCCTCCCATGGCAGCCAAGGCAAGCAATGCTTCCCTGTTGGCTTCTGGTGTAATTCTGCTGGAATTCTGTTGGAAAGATCTGGTTTAGAGGTATCGTAGCCCTTGGAGGAGACAAGTCTAAGTTGCTTTAACCTGTTTTCATGCTGTTTCTTTCTTTAAACATACTCCCGATGCACTTGGATATCAGATCTCAAGGCAATAGGCCGGCGTGTCTTGAGCAAATCTTGCTAGGTTCTCATTCACAGCAAAGCACTCCTGAATTCAGTGCCGTTTTATCTCATGGGCAGATTAAATACCTAATAAGCAATTGGAAGTATTAAAGCAAAGGAAGACAATTCCACAGCATGTTATGTGCTTTTCAAGTGTTAGTTCTTTCCATGCTTATTATCCAAAATGACTTTATTATTAAGTAGTGACTGAGACATTTGTAATGATAGATAAAGGCCTTTTACCAGTTGGGAGTGTGATGCTGATACAATTGGCTTAAGAAAAGCTATTGCTTTTTATCTGGGCTTTCTTTAAAATCACTGAATGTCTTCAAGTGCGTTTATTGCCTTTAGATGATTTTTGAGAGCTCCTTATGTTTAGAGATGTAAGAAGAGGATAATTTGTTACCATTATTAACTTTTGTATGCACATATATACACATGACTATACATGTGTGTGCACACGTACACATGTATATATAAATCTTCTTTTGTTCCAAGCATCACAGAGTCAAGTTCTGGTAGGGCTGGTGTTATTAATGTCCAGCATTAAGTGTGTAATGTCAACCATGTATCTATACCTCTTGTACCATATGGTGAGGATAGGAGCACATTTGTGTTTTTTCAAGCTTACAGGTATTTCTGTTGACTTCATTGTCAGGAGGATTCACTTTCTGAGATGGGTAAATCAGTTTTAACACTAAAACTGAGCTGGGGTGGTCGAGGTTTTCAGTATCACAATGAAACCAGGTTTTTTGTGGAACTTTAAACTGAAAACAGGAGGCAGGTGTGTCCAAGCAGCCTTTTCCTTCACCTTGGGCTGAGTTACCTGGGACAAACCATAATCTTACAGCAGCTGAAGCAGGCTGGGGTTAGGCTAGCAAAACTGTTTCTGGCAAATAGCTAAGAACAGTGATGCTCACTGGGCAGATTAGCCTTAATGCTGTTGGTGAGCCCCCAGAGTTAAACTTCACTTGTGAGATAGTGTAGCAAGGTGAATTTTAGCCTGATGGTTTGAATTTTATCAAGTACATAGGCACTGGCCTATGCTTCTTTGCTTCTTTGATCGGAGACTTTCATTGCAGGAATTTATTTGTTCAGTAATTGTTAATTAAGTTTGAGACCAGGTGAAATACATTGCCACCAAGACCGAATGCAGAAGATAGGATGGTGGGTTACTTAAGGAAGGCAAAATACTGTTGATTAAAATATGAGCCTTCTATGTGGAGTGCAGAATGGATTGTGGGGTTTGTTGTTGCTTTTTCCTAGGACAATTTGTTAGCAAGTGCTTATTTTCAGTGTCACGACACAGTCACATTTTTGGCTTAATAATGTGCTGTCTGGTTTATACTTGCTTGCTATGACTGCGGGACTCTTGTCAAAACCAGTATTAACTTGCTTTAGCCATTGAAGAGAGAGGAAGAGCAATCTGTTTGCATTAAGACCTAAACAACCTGGTCTGAACTTGGTTTGGACCCCATTTTGAGCAGGGGGTTGGACTAGTGTTGTGGTTTGAGCCCAGCCGGTAACTCGGAACCACATAGCCGCTTGCTCCCAGACGGATGGGAAGGAGAATGGAAAGAATGTGAACCCCACGGGTTGAGATAAGAGCAGTCCAGTAACTAAGGTATAACACAAACCACTGCTGCTACTACCAATAATAATAATGATAAGGGAAATAACAAGGGGAGAGAACACAACCTCTCACCACCCACCCACCGATACCCAGCCTGACCCGAGCACTGATTTAGCCCTTCCAGGTAACTCCCCCCAGTTTCTATACTGGGCATGACGTGCTGTGGTACAAAATACCCTTTTGGCTAGTTCAGGTCTGGTCCCTGTCTCTGCTTCCTCCCAGCTTCTGGTGCCCCTCCTCACTGGCAGAGCATGAGACTGAAAAGTCCTTGGTTGGAGTAAGCATTACTGAGCAACAACTAAAACACTGATGTGTTATCAGTGTTCTCAGACTAAAGCCCAAACACAGTACTGCACCAGCTGCTAGGAAGGAGAAAAAATAAGTTCCAGCTGAACCCAGGACAAGCAGAGGCATCCTGAGGTGTCCCTTCAGCCTGAATGATCTTATGATTACTGAAAAATACCGTGCACTTGTGAGCTAATGGGAGCTGTTCTGCAAGGCATGAAAGAGGGGCTGTTTAGACTGTTTAATCCAGGTGAAATAGTCTAAGGCTTTGCTTTGGGCTGGAGTTCTGAATCCCTCTTTTTCTTTGCAAAAAGGATTTTGGTGTTCTCTCTCTGTGACAGAAGTGCTGATTGCTCCTGCTGTTTCCAACCTGAATGCTATCCCTGGCTCCCCGAGCACAAGACTGTTTGTTTTCTTTGGCTTTATGGTATTTTAAAGAGCTTTCTCTAAGCCTCATGCCTTTATGCATACAAAAGTGATTTGAAAGGCCTTCCTTTTGACCTGCTAAACACAGAGTCCCTCTGGAGTTTGCCTAAGACTCACAATTTATCTTGTTAATTTATGCTATAATAGCTTCCAGTGTATGCTAATTTAAGTTACCAGAACACTGCTGCTCACCTATTTTGTATTTCTGTAGGGTAATATAGGCAGATTGTGCCTCAGGAGAAATCTAGCTTTATTCTTGTTTTGCTACAGGGAAACTGAGTCTGAAGGGTGTTAAACTATGAAGGGCAAAGTCAATGAAGGGCTTCAACTTTGGTCTTCTCATTCCTGGTTTTGTGCTTTACCCATGTTTATTCTTAGTTTTTACCTCCCACCTTTGTTTCATGAATCTGTCTTTCCCTAAAGATTTGCATGCTGTGGCGTGCCTGAGCCTATCAGCAAGATGTTGCCTTTACGTAGTGTTTCAGCAGTTACATTAGCTATTCCTTTTGATGCCACAGGTTGAATGAGAACGTGTTCCTCCTGCTAGAGATTTCTAAGCAGGACTGAATTCCTGCTTTTATAAAATTGCTATTTCTTAACCCAGAAATTCCAGACACCGCTATTAAGACATTTCCCTGCTGAATAGGCCAGACTGAGAATGCAAACTTCTTTTGGAAACACCATAGTAGGAGTCTGTGACCATGACAGAGGGGTATCTGTGGAAGCAATTGAAAGCATCGTCTCTTGCCGGGGGCAGGAGGGGCACTGTCTGTTCCTACCTCTGCTCCCAGCACCTTTTTTGGGGGCCAGCATCTTCAGTGGCAACAGTGCCCACCCAAAGCAGATATCTTGCTAGAGTGAGCTAAAAATGCAAGTGCTTCAGGCTTGTTGTATAGCTCTGGGTAGATCTTGGGTGGATTGAGTGCAGGAGGAGGTGAGGACCAGCTGATGGATCCCTTGTCTTTGGGCAGATGAGGTGTCTGAAGATCTCTGCAGCTCAAACAGTGACCCAGGAGGCCAAGCTACTTCCTTCTTGACCAAGCCTGGCTCTCGAAAGGGGACCCCTTAGGAGGTGTCTGGCAGTTTAAGCACAAACCTGAGCCTGTCCCTGGTATGGGACCTGCCCATGGACTTTGCAAGCCCTTGTGCCCATGTGGTCAGTGTGCACCTTATGGCCCCAGCCAGCAGCCAAAACCGTAGAGGGTCCAAAGCACCTCCATAAGAAGCTGAGGAGGTAGGCAAGCACCAAAAATTTTAGGCAGCATTAAGGAAAACACACCTCCAGATTTTAGTATTAATCCCTTTATCATTTTAAGGAATGTAATAATCATTACACAAAGATACCCACTAATCACACAACAAAAACTAATTCTGTGTGCTTATTTGAGCCAAATTATTCCCTTATAATGAACATGACATTGACAAACATATGGATCTGAGAAATGTTTATTATAGATTCATTACTATTTGCCACTGATGGCATTGCACCATTCCAGTGGGCTTTCACTTTTGACCCCTGCCTCCCCCTGGTGCTGCAAATCAGTGTTGTCTCAAGAGTTTATATATGACTTCTTGACATCACATGGGGCTCATTATGCTGTCAAGTAAAAGGAGGATTCTTGCTGCTTCTCAATGCCTATAGCACTGAGCTGTGTGGCTGCACTCACGGATAACAACAAAGTGGTAATTTACTGGGAATGAAATGTTGCTACTATAAAAGAGATATAAATTATAAAAATTAGATTGCTCTGTCAAGAAATCCTGAGCTTAAAGCACTTATTTGAATATGTATATATGCAGACCTAATGGGTGCAAGGCTGTAAATGCAGAGGAGAAGGAATGATCACAGCAGTAGATTTGTGTAGTTATCAATTTGTAAAAATCAAACAGGCAAGGCATTTTTAGAGGAAAAAGCAAGATATCATTAACAGGAGAGTAAGTTTTCAGACAAGGTAAATGGGAGATAAATGCTGTTACTTACTAGCTAAAAGAAAGATGCTTGCATTCTAAACTTCAAGCTCCTCCAAAGTCACTTGGACAGATTTACAGCATCTCTGGCTCTCAGAAGGGCCCTTCTTACAGATAAAGTCTATCCTCTTTGCAGAGCAGATTTCATTGCTAGGTTCATCACCAGCAGCAGCTACCAGGATGGAGTTCAGGCTGCTCCACTCCCTTGAGTTTCTTACTAGCCTGACTCGGTTAGATCCATTTTTATTACTGCTTCTTGCAGTTCTGAGGAACACAAGCAAAGGCATCTGTTTTAAAGAACATTAAACACATCTTTCTCTTTGATGGTTTCGTTTGTGCATGGTTTCAGCAAAATGACTTCCCAAATGGAAATTGGAAGAATAGAACCCCATGTATTGACTAACACAACCCAGAGTTTTCACGCGTGTAAGACTGAAGCAGAAAAAGGCCATTATATGTTCAGCCATGACAAAAATGAGTCAAAGAACTGCCACCCCACAAGCAGTCAGTGGGACTTTTCCATCATAAGCAGTTCCACCAGTAACAAATGACAAGTTTTCAATCCCCATGCCAAAAAGGAATGTGTGTCACAAAAGCCCATGTTTCACATCTCTCTACTGGAGTGTAAGCAGGAGTATGCTGGGGCACCTCTTGGCTTTTCAGTGTCCTTTGGAGGAAATAAGCATATTATGAAGTATTGTGTTGGGATAATTTGCTCTCAAAAATGTATTATGTTAGAGTGAAAGCAGTCAGTAAAAGCAGCCCCCGGAAATTACACCATCATGAGGAGCACTGCGGTTACCTTCAGAGTGAGCACGAAGCACTCAGTAAAACACGATCATCAATAGGGACAGGTACAATAGTACGAATGTGGGGATGTCCTGTGAGCTGGCCAGAAACCTCTTGGCATTTTTAATTCTGGGTTTCATTGTGGTGGGACATGTCCTTTTACCTGCATTTATTGATTGCAAAGCTGCTTGTCGCGAGTTGTGGTACATGTACAACCATCTCACTGTGATGTGAAATGCTTTGGAAATTCCTCTCGAGACTCACAGAAATGCGTAAGAGAAAAGTTATGAGTTCTTGAAAATTCCTTGCTTTGTGCATATGTGTGTATATATATATATATATTTGTGTGTTCCTCTTTCTCATGCTTGGGAAAACAATGTGGTTCATATGTATGTATGAGGACCTAAGTCACAGAATCCCAGACTGGTTTGGGTTGGAAAGGACCTTAAGATCATCCAGTTCCAACTGCTGCCACGGGCAGGGACACCTCACATTAGACCAGGTTGCTACAAGCCCCTGTGTCCAGCCTGGCCTTGAACACTGCCAGGGATGGGGCAGCCACAGCTTCTCTGGACACCCTGTGCCAGTGCCTCAGCACCCTCACAGGGAAGAACTTCTGCCTTAGATCTAACCTGAACTTCCCCTGTTTCAGTTTGAACCCATCACCCCTTGTCCTATCGCTACAGTCCCTGATGAAGAGATTCCTAAATGATGCTGAAAAGGTTCAAACAGTGTAAGTGGAGCTGCTGGCTAAGCAGCAGAAAACCATTATTATTCCTATTCAGGGTTGGAAATCTGATCATTTATGTACTCACAGGTATCCATGCTGCTTTGCTTTGTTCCTTCTGTGTTTCCCCGACAACTGTATGTTAGAAATGCTGGCAGAGCTGGGTTGGACTCTCAGTTTTGGTGTGAGTGTAGAATAACATTGGTGTTTGTAAGGGATCTAATCAATAAATTACTCTAATATATTAAAATCCATAGTTCAGCTGAGCCCTTTCATTAATGTTAAGGAAAACTATGGTCAAGCTTCCCAGCCTGAATTTAAACATGGGGGTAACACAAAAAGAATCAGTTCTATATATGGGCTGGAAAGCTGAGGGTATTAGTTCTCTATCTAGGCACTGCAGTACTTGCATAATTACAGCTATCAGTTCACTTCCCAGTGCCATATGAAGCAGAGAAGTCACTGTATTCCCCAGAAAGGAGAAAAACTGAAGGCACATTTACTGTCTTAATGGTGCTTGGGTGCAGTGTGAGGCATGGGCTGTCTTGGCCCCTGCAGTGAGGATTCTGCAAGCTGGCTGCACAGGATTCACCCTGGGTCCTTGCTGTCACGGCTGATGTGGCCTGTGCCTGACTTGTGTCTCCTTTTGAGGCAGTGAGCACAAATGCACAGCCTTTTGTGTCGGGCTGTGTTTTCTTCTGGCTGACGTGTCGAATTTTAACCAAGCTCTCTGGCTCTTCCTCCAGGTTGCTGTGAAGAGAGCGTTTGCTGCTTGATGGCTGATGCTGAGTTCTTAGAAATGGAATAGCAATAATTACAGTGTACAAATACACGCCACCCAGCATGCCCTGTGAGGCACCTCCTAATTCTCAGTCCAGAAAAACTGAACCTCTGATCATAGTTGAGTGCACTTAATGCAGTTGTGTCTCTTCCTCAGGAGAGGTTTCCATGTGGCGTTTGCAGCTTAGAGAGAGAAAAGACAAAATGATTGCAAAGGCTCCTGCTACATCCTGGTGTTCTTTCTTTCCATCCACAAAGGTTTGAAAGTAACTTATGAGGTGAAACGATGTATAAGTTAGTTTCTCTTGTCTCTATGTTCTTCTGCATTAGGCCACAGAAAGATAACATTGCATATATGTACCCATGTTCATATACTTGTATGGTGCTTTAAAGAAAGAGGCAGAAATGGCATGGAAAGGTATGGATCTTAATGCACAGACCTTTTACACTATGTAATATTAGTAGTATTATCAATACTTTTCTATTGCTGTGGTACGGAGAAACCAAGCAGGTTGGAATTGTGCTGTGCTGGGAGCAGAACAAGAAGTCCCTATAGAAGTTCAAGTCTTATTCTAGTGCGTCCTGCTTGCTTGAAAATCCCAGCCTGGGTTTTCCAGTTCTGCCTTCCTGAGGGAAGGGGACGATGGGGTCAGCCTGGGTGGCTGCTTTTGACACAAAGGGCAGGATGGGGTTGTTATACTTGGCGTACAGGGAGATGGTTTGGGACCTGCGAGGAGGGTGACAATAATCTCACAGTAGCAAAAGCATGTGAAAATTAGCATCATGGGTAATGGTCAGGCCTGCTGATCTAAGCTATGGAAACTAGTTAAAATGAGAGGTGAGATCTCCTGAAAATCAAAGCTTCTTTCAGCCACCAGCTAGTAACCTGTGCCGTGCATCCTAATCCATCGCTATGCCTTGCAAAGACTAGGTTTCTTTAAAATCCCACTTCATCCTTCTTATCTCAGCCATATGTCTGATCTAAACTGGTCTGTGAAGCCTGGACAAAGAGGTGCATCTCTACCACCACCAGCAGTTGAGACCGATTCGCACCGGGGCAGGATCTGCAGGGGTGCAGGAGGGAGATTGCAGGCTGCCCTTCAGCAGTACTCGGGTTTCCCACCGGCACTGACTGTATTTGGGCCTTTGTCCAGATGCTGAGCTCAGGGCTAAGCTCTGGACTGCCCATGATTAAATGTCCAAGGTCATGCACAGCAAAAGCAAGCAGTGCAGGTCTTGGAACACAGTGCTGATCATGCATGGAGACAAAATCACTGAAGAAAACAGTGCAGTGAATTAAACCTTAGCTCCTCAGAGCAGCTTCCAGTATCTGAAGGGGGCTACAAAGATGCTGGAGAGGGACTCTTCAGCATCAGAATCATTCCATGATTCTGTGATTCTATGCTTCAGATGATTCCATGATTCTGTGATTCAGCATCAGAACCGTTCCATGATTCTGTGATTCTATAAAATCATTGAAGAAAACAACATAATGAATTAAGCCTGAGCTCCTGATGGCCTGTGGTGAGCTCTCCCAACTCTAGAGGCTTTATGCGTGATGTTGCATAGGACTGGTGGTCCTTCCCATAGGGAGGGGAACAGCACAGAAGTCACTCCCTCTGCATTATTTTACTTCCAAACTTGGGTGACCACAGACCCACCTCCTCTGGTTCTGGCTGTATTCAAGCAGATGAGATGTAAAATTACTCTTTATTGTTGCATAAGTACTCATAGAGTGCCAGTGTCCCCCTGTGTGCTCAGTATCAGTTGTACCTACAACAGTGGAAAATAAACATCATCTGCATCAGGTGGAAATGAATGGAAACTGAAAATAATAATAATAATTAAAGAAGGCTATGAAAGCCTAGAAACACATTTGAGAAGCAGTGGTGTGCTTGATATTACGCAGCAGTATGTACTGGCCACATCAGCACTGTGTGTACAGCACTTGCTTGTGATAGCCTAGCTTTCCTGGGGATTTTCATAGGTCTGTAAAGGATATAGGCTTCTTGTTAGCTAACAAAACATGCTGTGTAGTTTAATTAGCTTCCTGGGAAGTGAACATCCCCAGAGATTTAAGTTATGGGAAGAGTCATGGATTTAAACAAATTCTGTGATGACAAAGGACAGTTTTGGTTGGTCTCCCAATTTCCAGTTACATGGGATTGGTTTTGGCCCTCTTACCAGAACTCTGTGCTGTCTTATAGTGTGGCAAAATTGATGCTTTTACCTACAGTAGGGATTTTGGTGTAGTTTGTGGGGTTTGTTCCTTTCTTTTTAATCAGCATTCTCGACCCCTGTTAGCAGAAGCCTCCACCTTCCTGCCCCACCACTTAATGGTGCTTGTGTGCAGTGTGAGGCATGGGCTGTCTTGGCCCCTGCAGTGAGGATTCTGCCTGGGAGGAGGCTGCTACCCTCCTGCCTTTGGCACATCATGCTGATGCTGCATGCTGATCCTCCTCCATTGGAACCCTGTCCTGAGAATCCCACCCCATCCTTAAACATCTGGCATCAGGTTATGGTTAACTGCTCTTTCAGCAGTTAAATCCCAAGTTGCCTGCTCCAGGAGACTCGGAAGAAGCAGAGAGCAGATCTGTTAGCTTGTCTCAGGCTGTGTTACTGTACCTTTATGGCAATCTGTTTCTTAATTATGAAATGCAGGATTAAATAGCCACACACACAGTGCAGGGAGCGTGGAGCCCAAATAGATGTGTCTATCCCCTTCCTTTTATGGTTTGTGTCAGAAACCACTCTTCAGTCTTGGATTTTAAGTGTTGCTTCTTGTAGTCTGACTTCTGCTTCCCTTCCAGAGAAAGTGTCAGAAGATAGGTTTTTGTCATAGAATCATAGAATGGTTTGGGTTGGAAAGGACCTTAAGGTTATCCAGTTCCAAACACCTGCCATGGGCAGGGACACCTCACACTAGACCATGTTTATGAGGGGTTGGACACCCAAGAGGGTGTTGGCAGCCTGACCTGGGTACTTCTGAGGCAGTGAAACAGCCTGGGTCCTTACAAGCACCTTGCTAGCCCTGGGTTTGCTTTTTAACGTGATCTCTGTCGTTTTGCTAATGATAACCTGGTTTAAGTAGGTACCACCAAGTGACCAGACTACCATGTGTATCGTGTATCATCCCCACAGGAAAGTGATGCTTTGGGCCAAATTCTGCTGTTAAACCATGGGTTAAAACCAGAGAAGTTATGGAGGAGATGAAAATTTTACCCCACAGCTATCCTCACATCCTCTCTCATCCTTCTTTGTTACTCTGTGACTTAACACAGGAGATAATTGTGTTGTTTTAGAGCCTGTGCTGTGGAAAAGGCGATGAGCTTTTCTATTCCCATGACATGTGAAAGGAGCATCCTGCTCTTGTAGGAGGTAAGGGACAAATGCTACTTTCACACTGTCACTTCCTCAGTGCCACTTTGCCCAGGCAAACTCAGTGCTTTAAGCCAGGACTAAGTGGTAAATTGATGCAGAGGGCCATGGAGCAAGCTTGCAAATTAGGCTACTTAAAAGGTGGTGCTTTACGTATTTGAAGATAATTGGACTATCATGACTAATTCCTAGAGGGATGTTGGCAGGAAAAGAGCTGTCCATCCCCACCTTCTATCCTTAGATTAAATAGCAGGAAAGCCTTTTATCTTTCTTCTCCTTATTTCTATCCTAATGGATGTGATCATAGAAGATGGAATTTTTTTGTGTGCTACAAAGGCACGAATGAGGCAATGGACATGAAAAAGAGGCTGATTGTTGTTTACGTGGCCTTGTGTGAGTTGCCAAGGGCATCATTTCTATTGCATCCCAACCTTGTTCAGCAATGAAGGAAAAAAACCCCTCACACACAGCTTTTTCTGCTGTGAGTGGTGCAGCAATCATCTGCAGGGAGAAGGCTTCTGCTATTCATACATGGCCTGCATCAAATTGGTGACAACACTCTTGCGCATGGCTGTCTATCTTGCACAGCTCTGTTTCCATGACAGTAGCCAACAGACGGCTGTGCTGCGATGGAGATAATACATACAGAGCACCTTGATGCCCACAGTTATTCCCAGAAAATGACTTTCAGATTCCTGACTCTCAGCCCTTCTGTGTGAATCCAGAAATGAATAAAGGGATTTGTATTATTCCTATAAATCATTATGCTGTAAGAAAGAAGAGAATTTTCTTGTCTGTCTTTAATGCCTCTCTAGAGGCAATAGTCTAGATCCTTAGGTGTGGTACAGAGCCTTCAATACCATGAAAATCAGTGGGAAATGGCAAGAGAAAGGAGGTATAATAGCAAGAACCTGAGGTTTCTGTGCTTTGGGAGCAAATAAGCAGATTTTCTTGTAATCATTGGTACCAGATATAAGATATCAATGACTTTGTTTCCTTTTATTCCTTCTCTCATGTCCTAGAATGTGTGTGAAGCTACAGGAGCTGGCTGAAATGAAGGTTAACAGTGGCAAACCAGTTTTGTCTTTGCTGGATTAGTGAGCTGACTGATAAGGTACAAGTCCTACCCTCTGTCCAACCCCTGGTGTATTTAAAAGCGGTCAAGAACAACCCCGTACAAGAGCAAATATAATTCAAAGGAAGGGTTTCTCAGAAACCAGGTTCAGCCAAGCAGGGTCTGGAGGCAGGAAGATCTATCCCAATATTGAGTTTCTAGCCTGAAAGCCAAGAATGAGCAGAAATAGATGAGCTGGAGGGAAAAAAAATCTCACTTGACAGCACATAGGTTCAGTGCTGAATTTCCTCAGAAAACATCTGGCTGTTAAAAACTGGCCCCTCCAGCTCTCACCTGATCCATAATGTCTTGGCTGATGCATGTTCAGCAAGGAAGGTGAAGCCTTCATTTGCTTATCTTCCCATTTTTCTATGTTATTCTCTGCCTCATCCCTCTGTACATACAAACAGGCTTGCCATCCCTCCTAGTCCCATGCCTGGCTGTCCTCTCCTTGCCTTCAAGCCCCATAACACTTTGGACTCTTTAGTTCTTCCTTTCCTATATCTGGCATCTCTTGGAAACTATATATATATCTTTAAAAAAATCCATTAATGTCTCTCAGTCTTTGTTGCATATCTCCAGGCTCTGTGCTGTAATGTCTCTGATGTCCTCGTATCTTTTCACTTCTGGCTATTCCAATTGATCTGTTTTCTCCTGCTGTTGCCTTTAATATATACTCTCCCTCTCAGCCTAGCTGCAGCTTTAACACCTTTACTTCTTCCAAGCCACAGCTTGTCTTATCTCACTTTATTGTAATTCTGTCCATCATTTTCTCTGTTATCTTCAAAAAACCCGTATCTTCACCTCTTTCCTCCATGCCAGGTTTGAGTTACCCTGCCAAGGCTCCTGGCACCTCTTACAACAGTGTCACTCTGCAGCCATAGCATGGGTGGACTTGTGCCCACCACACTTCTCCCTGATCTCCAAAGCTGCCAGGGTGTCTGGCTTGCAAATCCCTTGGGTACCACAACCTGGAAATACATCCTGTATCCTGCTCACATGCGCACAGGCAGCCTGGCCCAGCTGCATGAGGCTGTGGCTAAGAGGCCTGGAGCCACACGGGAAAAGGACTTGGGAATAGCTTATCCATTATAAAATTTCACCAGGAGACCAAAATTCACCTGAAAGGTCCTGCTCCTGAGTGAGGTCTGTGTCTGTATGTGTGTTTTCCTCCTATGTGTAGCCAGCAGCACAGCCCTGCCACACCAATCCCCACTTCCTCTCTTTCAGTGGCTAATTCCTAGAAGGAAAGTCTTGCATCCTAACTAGATTTCTCATTTAACTTTTGAGACAAACCGGGGCAGTGCTGCTCCTTGTGTTTCTCACCTGATGCTGCTCACCAGCATGTGTTGCAGCCTTCCATCTCCTGGCATGGAGAGGGCTCCTCCATGGAGGTAAAGCCCTGTTGAGAGCCACAGGCTCCCATACAGTAGGCATTGTGGTGTCCCCCTTGTTTCCTTGCTGGCCACCCCAAAATGACCTGTTATCTCCCCTTTTCTGAGAGACATTTCTCTTCCCAAGATACAGAGCCCACTCATCAGCCTGTGCAACTTGACAGCTATTAACGTGATGGGGAGCTGTGCTGATTTCTAGCTCTTATAGAGCTGGCCTGTCCTGCTGGCATGTTATTGAAGTGAAGAGCAGAAGTGGTTGGCTTTTTCTACTTGGAGCTGCCATCATTTTCTGTAGTGATGGGACATCTCTTTTAAGTTCTTTCTTTTCTTTTGTTGTGTTTGAGGATTATTTGCCCTTATCAGGGTAGCTTGAGGAGGAGCTATTGTGAATGCTGAAGGTGAATTTGTTTCCCACCAGTGCCAGGTTTCAGTGTGACATGATTAAGAATTGTGGAGCACGTCTGTCCCTGTGTAGCCTTTATGAGAAAGGAATGGGGTTTCATTGGGGACCCAGCCAGCAGCACAGCAGGGTGCTCCCTTCCATGGTTCATCTGGAAGTGCTTCAGGGCAGAATCAGCTCCAGCACTGCTGCAGTGGCCAATCCTTGGGGCAGGCAGATGAATGCCATAGAATCACAGAATGTTTTGGGTTGGAAAAGACCTTAAGATCATCCAGTTCCAACCCCCTGCCACAGGCAGGGACACCTCACAACAGACCAGGTTGCTCCAAGCCCTGTCCAACCTGGCCTTGAACACTGCCAAGGATGGGGCAGCCACAGCTTCTCTGGGCACCCTGTGCCAGCGCCTCAGCACCCTCACAGGGCAGAACTTCTGCCTTACACCTAACCTGAACTTCCCCTGTTTCAGTTTGAACCCACCACCCCTTGTCCTATCGTTACTCTCCCTGATGAAGAGTCCCTCTCCCATCCCTTCCACTGCAACCATGGGCGCTATGAGAGATGGGGAAAGCTTTCAGTGTGTTTCTAAGCAGTCAGACACAGGGTGGGTCTTGGTTATGGCAGGGTGAAATGAAAGGAAATCAGGCTCTTTAGGGCAGCTCTATTTACATATGTATTTCTTTAAATAAAGAGCTTGTGTTATGAGAGCACACGGTGCCATAGGTAGGGAGGGATGGGTTCGTTGCCATGGGAACTACTCTTTCTACTTGAATAGCAAAATCAATAATTGCCTGAAATCTCTACTGTGTGTTTAGAGTTTGGTCCCTTTTTGTTATGTAGGTTTTGTGAGAAGGGATATGATGGATTCTGCAGGAAAACAAAATCCCTATGGATGCTCTGCACTGCTCCGTGGCAACCTCAGACCCTGCAAAGGGATATATTAAGGTCTTATCTTAATTTCAATGGATAAAGTTTTATCCTGCTGTTCCAAAGGCCTAATTCTCTAACTCTTGCCTTTATTTTAGGGGAGCAAAGCCTGTGGTCCTAAGAATGGTAACCAATACCAGCAGGGTCAAGACTGCTGAAAGAGACCTTAAAGCTCATCCAGTTCCAACCCCTTGCCATAGGCAGGGACACCTCACACTAGAGCAGGTTGCTCCAAGCCCCCGTGTCCAACCTGGCCTTGAACACTGCCAGGGATGGGGCTGCCACAGCTTCTCTGGGCACCCTGTGCCAGCACCTCAGCACCCTTATAGTGAAGGTGGTGAGCACTATGCAGTCTGACCACAGTGTGAGGGGTGTGTGGGTCAAACTGCTGAGCTTGACCCATGTGGTCGTGGTAAACACTATAATGTTGAGTCCCTTCCTGTGAAGGAATCTCTTTGGGAACTGGTGAGCCAGGCTCTTCCCTGGCACAGCTCCTCAGATGCATGGGCATGGCTCCCTTGTGTCCTGGGTGCTGGCATTGCTTGGTCACCGTGCTTGGTCTCCGTGGTACCAAAATAGGGTGCTACTCCAAGTACCTCATGCGTTTTAATTTCTTTCTTAACACACTCTGGTCAACAGTGAAATCATTCTTTGTGTTAATGTGCTACAGGCTCATTACTGGAAATGAAGCTAATGCCCCACTGAGATGAACAGAGGTGATTCATGCTGCTTCCGACTACTAAGTGCACTTGTTTACAAGCTGCTGCTGTGGCTGCTCAGTTACATCCCAGGTTAGGAGGTAGCTTTTTCTCACCAGGAATTTCCTTTCTGATTATTTTTGTGGGGGGAAGCCCTAGAGAGAACCCTTTAATTTGTGTATATGTTTTGTGTATTTGTGCTAGCGACATGAATAGATGGATGCATTGATTTAGACGTAAATATTTGTGCTAAGCAATTTGCTGTATCCAGCAAAATGATTTAATGATGACAGGATATAGTTCGTGAATATTCCCTCCCTCAGCTGCTTCCAGTAGTGCTGATCTTTCACACCCGGGATCTTTATAATCTCTGCAGTTTACAGAATACATCAGCGACCTTGGATATAAGGAAGAAGTTCTTTACTGTAAGGGTGGTGAGGCACTGGAATGGGTTGCCCAAGGAAGTTGTGAATGCCCCAACCCTGGCGGTGTTCAAGGCCAGGTTGGACAGAGCCTTGGGTGACATGGTTTAGTGTGAGGTGTCCCTGCCCATAGCAGGTGGTTGGAACTGCATGATCCTAAGGTCCTTTCCAACCCTAACTATTCTATGGCTTAAGAATGAACAAGAAACAACACTTGGAAGAGAACCCAGTTTCTCTTCCTTCCCATCATACCCATTTTGTGTATACTGGGCTTTTTAGGATTTTTTCCTGGGTTGCAGTATCTTGTACAGGGGCCATTTACATCCACAGAGTAACTTTTTTCTCTTCAGATTTTCTTGTTTATACATCATTTTATCCACAAGGAGTTTGAGGAAGGCAGATTTCAAGGCCTGGAGTCCCATTAGAGCCTGTAGACACAATCTAATCATTGCACCAGAGCAGACATAGGTGTTAGGATAAGGAGACCACTAACAATGGCAGCAAGTAGGTTCTTCACACCTTTTCCAACTGATTGTTTTCCCCAGGTATAGCCTGACCATACAAACATCTGATACGAGCCATCACCTAATGGTTTAGTGCATTCCAGTCCCAGTTTTACCTTACAAACTTAGTGCAGTTTGTTCTGACTATTCGTTAGGGGATTGTGATTGTAGGATGCTTCTAGTGAATCTGTCAGGTGTTCTTTTTTTCCAGCCTCTTAGATCTCAAGGCTCAAGCAGTTTTGTACATTTGAAGTTTGTTATTTTCAAAGCATTAAAGGCAGAAAAATGGCCTTGGAATGAGCAGGTAAGAGTGGTTTTGACTGTGGCCTCAAAATGCGTCACTCTTATTTTATAGTGTGGGTGACAATTCATTAGCCTCCTGAACTGATAAAGCTCGTGAATTGGGTTTAACTTCAAGCAGGCTGGTTAGTAAGTAAGTAACGGCAATGTAAGTAACACATTTGTAAGTAACTCACAATTGTAAGTAACTTAGGACAATGATACACTTGTAACTCAGAGGCAGTTGGGTTCTGATTTGTTGCACAACTGGCTAAAGGCTGGTTCAACTCTGGTTGAGACAAGCTTTTACACGGCCGGTGCCAGCAAAGACCTGAGCTGATGTAAATCTGTGTCAGGAGAACCTTTTAACGCCTTATAAAGTCAGTGATGACTTTAATTCATCTCTCTTTTTCTGGGTTGGCAAAACTAGTCCAGGAGTCTGTTTTTTCCAGATTAGTGAATAGAAGAAACCTTTTTCTGTGGGGTTGGTTTGGTTTTTATCTTACTGGGTTTATTCATGGGATTGTTTCAGGAAGGATTTGAGTCTTTCCATTGATTTGTCTTTCCCATCCCACTCCATGAAAATGTAATCTCCTGTCCCTAGTTTCTTTCTGGTAGTGCCAGAGGTCCTCTGGTACCCCCTCCAGTGTCTGGCCTCATCATCAGGAGTCCACATTCATCATTTCCTTTGTCTAACAGTGCTGCCAGCTGAAATACCTCTTGTTGCTCTTGGTGATTTAGGCCATTTCTCAAAGACTGCTTCAGTTTCCAGACAGTGAATGTTAAGAGTCTCGAGTGTGTGGGAGCCTAATTGATATCTTTTTCTTACTTTTTTTGGAGAATAAAGAGGTATTGCCCCATCTTAGATGTAGTTCAGTGTAATACGCACAGAATAAACAGCCATTTGGAAGTAGGATGAGCTTGAAAATGGCAAGTCATGATAACTGTTGTTTTAAGTAAGATAACACCACGGGTCTGGAATAAGTTGGAGGTCTTAAAGTACAGATCTCCACATTCCTCCAGTTTCTTGTACCTTCCTGGAGCTAGAACCTCCTGGAGCCAGGAAGATCTTGACTCTCTCTGGGGGAAAGGACAAGGCTGAAAATCACATTGAAGATGTTATATCAGAACCTGTGACTCACTCTAATTGTGTCTCACAGCCCACCAGCATCTCTGTACCAAGCTGTCCCCTTGCACTTATCCCCTTCTTGGGACCCTCCTTGGGATTTCTCAGCCTGGGCCATAGTGGAGCCTCACTGACATGTGCCCCATCCACGCTCTTTGGAGAGCATCTTTTCTTGCCATTACAGAAGCTGCAAGGTTTGCCAGAAAAGCAAACTCCCTGACACAAGCTGACATGAAGCAAGCAACGGCCTGTACTTAAACTATACTCCTTCCTGGATAACTGGGAGTGATTGAGGCTTTGATAGATGAACTCTGTTACTCCAGTTTGGCAGTATTTGCTGCTGATCCTTTGCACCTACTTGAAATTCATAGAAGTTCCTGTTATTGAGCCTGGTTGCTGTATGGTTGATGAATATGGGCCTGGCTGGCTCTAGAGCGCTTTTTCAGTTGCACTTATACTTAATTTTACTGAAGTTCTTCCTTCTCTTTTGTGCTGGTGGTTGACGAAGAGCCAGTTGCTGGAGCTGGCTTTGTTTTTAAGGTCATTAGCTTTGATTTTCCTCTTGCGTGCTGCATTCCCAGTGCCTGCACGCTGGAAAGCTGTGTTATAGCCTCTAAATCAAGATGATTTTTATCCCTGTTACTGAGAGAAGTTGCTACCAAGCTTGCAGTACATTGCTGTAACTGAGAGAAATTCCTATCTAAATTTCTGCAGGGGCTGGAGCTAAGGTAACGAGAGAGCTGGGCAGGACAGTCAAGGAAATCGGAGGCGTGTTGGCCTGGAAAGTCAGCAGATCAAATGATTCCCTTTATTATAGACCAGCACAGACATAAAATATCAATAGCTGCTAGGTAATGGCATTCATTTCTTGGAGATATGCTTCAGAATTGCATATTGCAGCATTTATCAGTATAGAAATGGAGTTATGCATTTGCAGGATACTCTGCAGTGCTTTGCTCCCTGCAGTCTTACAGTGGGAAATGGAAGAGAGCCGAGGGATGATTACTTCATATCTGCATGGGATCTTAATGCATGGCTACGTGAATTTGCCATTGTGGTGGGTTGACCCTGGCTGTCACCAGGTGCCCAACAAAGCTGCTCTATCCCTCCCCCTCCTCAGCTATACAGGGGAGACAGAATACAAAGAAAGGCTCAGGGGTTGAGATAAGGGCAGTGGTGGGTTCATCTTGGCTCTACCCAACATAGGGGAAGCTTCCAGCACCTTCTCATAGAAGCCACCCCTTTAGCCCCCACTGCCAGCTCAACACAGCTGTGTATTTGGGACTGTCTAAACCCTGACATGCCTTTTCATATATAGCAAAACCAGGGTTCAGGCAAAGCTGACAGTGTTTTATCAGCTTGTTTTCAGTTATTCATATTTTTGCTTACAGAAATGATGCAGAGGAAGTCTAGTGCCTATCCATCATGCAGTAATGCAGTTTAAGGGTGGGAGTTTCCCTAAGTTCTACTAACAGTATCTGTGAGGAAAAGCTTTGAGGACAGGAGAAATAACTTATGTGGGAAGTCACAGTGGACTGTCCTGTGACTCCAAGTCCAAAATATGTTTGCTATTCTCCAACACATAGTGTGCTCAATGGCATTTTTCAATTTACTTGATAGATGAAGCAGTGACTTCAGTGAGGGTAGGATATTATCGCCCTCTATAAAAGGATAATCTTTCATCTCTTATCAACTTTATAGAGTGCCTTCAGTCCCTGCTCACTGGGAGAGCACGCAGTGAAGTGGATCTATGGACTTGCCCTGTTCTTGCACTCTGCCCTGGGCACTACTTGGAGAAAACACCCATTGGAGCTAGGTCACCTTGGGTCCTACACATTACAACCGTTGCCTTTCATCTTCTAACCTAGAGATGTGGGAAAACTGCTTGAAGGTTGAGCTAGCATTGTAAAGCAGGACTTTATACAGCTGTAGGTCTGAGCATCTACTGTTGTGAGCCACCACGCTGAATAATTATTCCCACCATCAGTGGGTCCAGATCTGCTTTAGACTTCGTATTTTTCAGGCATTTTGGATTATATGTGCAAAGATACAGCGCGTCTAGAGGGCAAATTCAACAGTTAGGATGCAAAGGGCAAATGGGAGCCTGGAGACATCTGCAGTACACTTCATCTCCAGTGAGCTGTGCATGGTTGCAACCCTCACTTGCTTGATTTATAGAATATTTATAGATCATATAAAGGCTGTAAATTTGAAAAGGTGATAGTTCCAATTATTGGGCCTCTCTTACTTATTTTGGATGCTGTTCAAAACCTGAGTGCTCTACTTCCTGAGGCAGATTTATTCCTGGCCAGCTTATACTCCTGTTTTCTTCTACTAACGGCAGCTCTGTGCTTCTGAGCCATTGTGTATTGCCCTTCTCTTTACAAAGGGCAGCTGGGTGTCCACTCGCTCCTGTCCCCCAGCTAGAACAGAGCTCTTAGCTGGCAATTGTAAATCAGCTCCCTCTTCCCCACTATTCCTAGGATCCAGCAGAGAAATGTCTGATTCACTACAGCATTTAAGTGCACGATGTGGCACTTCTTAGCATTGAATTTCCATTGTTCCTCTCTTCAGGGTTGTCTGGTTTTGCTGATACAATCTTCTTATTGTCCTCTTTGCTAACAGTGAGTTCCCACTTTGAAATCTTAGCAGGAAATGTAGGTATGACGAAGTGTAATTCATGCAAACCCTAATGAATATGAACAGAAAAACTGAAAAGGTTGACCTGTAATCAGTTCTGCTTATCATTTTCCTCTGGCCTGATGAAACCTTTCTTCAGCCCAGCTCGTTGCAGACACTTTAAACACTTGAAATGTCCTGTATTAATTCTCAGTTTGTGTAATAATCCTCTCCTTAAAGAAATGACTGTGTTTACTCTTCTTCCATGTAGTGCTGCACAAACCCTCTGATAGAGCTCAGCTCTGCTGCCTTTCCCCCTCTAACATGATTGTCCTGGATGGAAACAGGCAAAACCATCTCATATTTTGGATGGCATTTAGATTTTCCTTAATCTTTTCGGCCTCTAAACCGCATCCCTGATTTTAGCAGGCCAAATAGTGCGTCTTCCTTCCCTCTGGGAATCCTTTCCCACAGGCCTCAGGTGGAAATGCCAAAGAGGACTTCTTTTTCCCTTGGACCTATGGAAATATCAAGCCTTTTGCATTTCAAAGACTTTGAGCTTTTCAGTCCGGCAGACCTGTATTTCCAGAAGTTCTCCTTATTTCTCCACATTCTTTGTAGAAGATTCCTGTTTGTCTCTTTGATCCTTTGAAGAGATTCAGCTCAGGATTTCTTCATCCCAGACTATCTCCTACAAGCAGCGTTTTTCTAGTCCCTTCGTTATGTGCCAAACCCAACTTTAACATAGGGTCAACTCCTGTTGGCTCAGTGACTCTGTCTTCTGCTGGCTGTCAGCTCTCGCATCCTGACACCCATCTCCAAGATGAAGTGAGCACAGAACCAAGTCTTCACTGCTATGCCCAGCCCAACAGCTTGATCTTTGCAGACACTGGTTCCTTGGTAGGAGGGTGTCACTAATGACCTGGAGCGATGTCAGCTGAGATTATCATAAAGCACAGCATGGAGCTGATTGTTTCCCACACCAAGCATCAGAGGGTATAGTCCAGAACCAAACTTCCCAGGTTGAGGATGGGAAATAAGGCCAATTCAGTGATGACATCCATCATGTCAGTAGTGATGAGTAAAGCAGAACGTCACAGCTTCTTGGCAAGGCTCCTGGAGCTCAGTAACACTACTGCTTAAACTAACTTGAGGCTGCAGGAGTTGTGAAATACCATTATGCTAATGTTGGAAAGGCAATACCATTAACCGAAGTCTAGGATGACTTGTTGAATTTGTCAGATTAGGGCAATTTGCTGACGTGGTTATATTTTGATTCACTATCATTTCAGCTCGGAACATTTAATTTCATGTATTTAATTAATTCTGTATTACAATTAAATCTCTTCTCGTGCATATACCCAGCCTAGATTCCTAGGCTATTGGAAGAAAGCGGCTGTGATTTCAGAGCTGCTTGGCGGTTGAGGTATGCTGGCTGCATTTTCCACAGTGCTTCCATGATCAGGGACAAAAAGTCCCACTTTCAGGAGTTCTATAGGGGACAAGTGATTGCTGAGAACTCCCCAAAAATCCTCTGCACTCCTCTCAGTGACATTAATCCCTGTCAGATGCTTGGCCCTGTGGTCAGACACCATTCTTTGGCATCCTCTGCATAGGGGCATGCCCATGTGTGTACTGCTGGAAGTCAAGTTATGCTAACCCTAACCTCCTAAACCTGCGGGTAGATACTGACGTGACACTGGACCTTTGGGGCTGCTGAGCCTGGATCGCTTGGGATTTGGATAGGGCATGCTGGCCATGTCTAGAGCTGGCTCCTGCCTCATTTCTTACTCTCACTTTGCTTCAGGTGGCACTGTTTTGGGGTTACTTTTGACAATCAGCAACTTTGGTGCCATTTGGATTTGAAATACCTTATGATCACATAAAGATGGATCTGCTTCAGTTCAAGGAAAGTGTCCTTTCTAGGGCTCTAGCTGCCTCTCATGAAACAGATGCATCTTGATTACAATGCTGCAGGCTGTTGAGTGGCAGGAAAGAAGGGATGGAAGAAGGGAGAGATAGTCCAGAGCCTTTTCTGTGCCCTCCTGGATGGGAGAGGTATGGTGCTGTACAGCAGACTGGACACACAGCAGCAAGAGCTGGTCCCCCACCATTAAAGAGGCTGGACAAGGGAAAATTCAGCGCATAAAGGAGAGTGGATAATGCAGAATGCAAGGCTTAAAAGCTTTTGTCATCTGTTTTTCTCCTCCCCTGGAGTCTCCTGAGATAAAAGCCAGTGCTCCTTAACTTGAAGGAGTAGATAACTGCAGGGCATTATGAAACTAAAGCATCTTGTTCCCTTGAAACAGAATTCTGCACAAAGGCAGCTCTGCATTGCATCCTTGCCTGGATGCTTTTTAGCACTCCCTCCGTTTAGAAAACTCTTGTAATTGCTGTAAGTCTGCTTTTCCACCATTCCAGGTCTGATCTTTGTTTTTGATGGAGTGACAGCTGTTCCTCAAAGCTGCATGCAGTCTTCAGCCAAAAAAACTCCATTGTTTGAGTCGTGGAATTGCAGAAAGGTTTGGGTTGGAAAAGACCTTAAAGCTCATCCAGTTCCAACCCCCTGCCATGGGCAGGGACATCTCACACCAGATCATGTTGCCCAAGGCTCTGTCCAGCCTGGCCTTGAACACTGCCAGAGATGGGGCAGCCACAGCTTCTCTGGGCACCCTGTGTCAGTACCTCAGCACCCACACAGGGAAGAGCTTCTGCCTGAGATCTAACCTGAACTTCCCCTGTTTCAGTTTGAACCCATCACCCCTTGTCCTGTCACTACAGTCCCTGATGAAGAGTCCCTCTCCAGCATCCTTGTAGCCCCCTTCAGACACTGGAAGCTGCTCTGAGGTCTCCACGCAGCTTCTCTTCTCCAGGCTGAACAGCCCCAATGTTCTCAGCCTGTCTCCATACAGGAGGTGCTCCAGCCCCTGAGCATCCTCGTGGCCTCCTCTGGACTTGCTCCAACAGCTCCATGTCCTTCTGATGCTGAGGACACCAGAACTGCACACAGTGCTGCAAGTGGGCATCTCAATTTTGGCACCTGTTGGTGCCTGTAATCTGTGGGTTTGCCTCAGGGAACCCTTACTTCCAGCTATGTGGGTACAGTTTGTTTTCAGTTCAGTTATAGAAAACTCATCCCCGTATCTGCTGGAGCCTGCACATTACAGGATTATAGCCCTGCATCCAGCCCTTTTGCCCACAGAACAGTTCTTTCTTCCATTAACATAACTGAATATTCCAGAGTGTGAACCAAAAAGTTGCTTTTGCTCTGTGGTTGGCTGTAAGTGAAGCTGCAGCTTCAGAGGGCTGCTAACCGAGATCTTTTGACTGTTCTTCATAGAGATGACATTAAAAATAGGAGCTTCATTTTAAAGAACTTTGACTGATTTTTCAGTTCTTCAGTTCTAAAGTGGAGAAGAAAGTCAGGTCCTAGAAAGGACGCACTGAAAACTGGCTTTCAAAGTCATATAGCTGTCTGTTAAGGTGTTTCAGACTTCAGTACCTGCACATTGGGGAAATGCAAAATCCTTTATTACTTCTGCTGTTCTGGTTTCTGTCCTCACTCTTTTTTCTTCTTAGGCTGAGATTTGCTGCGCAGAACTTGTTTAGGGGAAAAAGAAAATATGATCATTTTATAATGGCCACTTAAAATCAGGGCTCGTTTCAACCTGGTGTGAAAATTGCACTGAATGATTCCCATCTAAATTGCAGCCTCTGGGTGGCATTTTCTTAGGAGTGTTTTTATATACGTACAAAAAAAGCTTCTACAGGAAAGTAAGATCAAATAGCCCTAAATCCAAGTTCCTGCTATTTGCCAGTGTTGCTCCTCTGTAGCATCCGTGATGATTTTGCTGCATAGCCTTGGACAAGGAGAGCCGGTGCCTGAATTTGTGTCCTTCCTGCCCCTGCTGCTTCCCTGGGGAGGTGTGCGTGCTCCCTGCCTGGCTGTGTCCCAGCAACGGGCAAATCTCTTGATTGAAATGGCATCTCCTCTTGTGCTCCTGCCTGGTGCGTGACAAGTTCAGTCCCACACTGACAACCTCAGCCGGTGCTGTTCTGCCTCCTGGAGTGCTGCGGGGCACTGGTGATGGGAAGCCAGCATCGAGGGCAAGGGGGCATGAGCTCCTCTGCTGGGAAATACCTGTGTGTAGGGTCACAGCAGGAGGCTTCAGCCTCTCCATCACTCTGACCTTCCTTCGGTCCCTTCCTCAGAAATGAGAGAAGTATGTGGGCATAAGTGACTTGGGACCATGTACTCCTCTGTTCTGGTGGAGTTGTGGCCAAGAGTATTTGCCTCAACTTGGTGCATTTATGTGACTATTGGAGAAGGAAAAGCTGTTTTGTAGTGCAGCCTCCCCCAGCAACTCCACTCCTATGGCTGTGTCCATGGGCAACAGGTTTAGTTTAGTAAACAGTCTGAGCCTGTTTGGTCCAGAAAAGAGCAGGCTAAGAGGGGATCCCATCAATGCAGATCAGTATCTCAAAGGTGGGTGCCAGGAGGATGGTGTCAGACTCTTTCCAGTGGTGCCCAGTGACAGGATGAGGAGCAGTGGCCATAAACTAACACACAACAAGTCTCACCTCAGCATGAGGAAGAACTTCTTTACGCTGGGGGTGTCAGAGCACTGAACAGGCTGTACAGGGGGTTGTGGAGTCTCCCTCTCTGGATACATCCCAAACCCTCCTGGACACGTTCCTGTGTGACCTGCTCTGGGTGGCCCTGCCTTGGCAGGGGTTTGGACTGGGTGATTCTGTGAATATTCCCCTGACCACACTTTCTCAGCAGGGATTCTTCTATAAAGAGATGCCTTGAAAGGAGCAAAATCTTCTCTCGTATTGCACTTTATCACTTTTATATCCTTCCAGATGGAGTCACTAAGAGTCGGCTGTTTATTCTCTTAAGATGTTGGGTATTTGTGTTGTCTGTCTTAGAAAGTCACTTGCCAAGAGAGAAACCATTTCAGTCTCCCCTTAATACATATGCAGACATATATTAGCCATCAAGGAAACCTCTTCTCAGCTCTCAGTTGTGCTTAGCTGTAACGTCCTATCACCCTCTGTTCCTGCTTCTCCTCTGTAGTGTTTTAAGCCCAGCTGGTAACTCAGTACTACGCAGCTGTTCGCTCACTCCTCCCCTTCCCACACTCCCGGAGGGATGGGGAGGACAGTGGAAAGAATGTAACTGCCACGGGTTGAGATAAGAGCAGTCCAGTAACTAAGGTATAACACAAACCTGCTGCTGCCACCAGTAATAACAATGATAAGGGAAATAACAAGGGGAGAGAATACAACCACTCACCACCTGCCGACCGATACCCGGCCCGACCAAGCAGTGATCTAACCCTTCCAGGTAACTGCCCCCAGTTCTACATCCTGGTCATGACGTGCTGTGGTATGGAATACCTCTTTGATTAGTTTGGGTCAGGTGTCCTGGCTCTGCTTCCTCCTGGCTTCCCCTCCTCCCTAGCAGAGCATGAAGGTCAGAAAGTCCTTGGTCAGAGTAAACATTACTGGGCAGCAACTAAAACCATCGGTGTTATCAGTGCTGTTCCCAGGCTGAAAGTCAAAACCACAGCACTGCACCAGCTACTGAGAAAGAAAATGACTGTTACTGCTGAACCCAGGACATCCTCACAGATTGCCAGCTTTTCCTCTCAGGTTCCTAAATTTGTTTTCCATGTTTGCAGGTTTAATTTGGTTGGTTTGATCTCCTGACATCGTGCCCTCTGAGAGCAAACAAGCATTTCTGAGGTTATTAAGCAACGCTTTCTGACCTATCTCCAAGCCAATCTTGGAGTCAGTCTCTGTCTGCTTTGCACTTTTTGATCAGGCTATTCATCATGAAGTTATTAGTGCTTTCTAGATCCTCTTACTTTTCAGTACTGAGTTCCCCACTTGTGTTTTTCTTTGCCCGCAGACACAATGCTTTATTGAATCTGTGAGCTCTGACTTAGCTTTTCTACCACTTGTCAAATTTGTGCTCTGATATTTCAGCTACTGACACCACTTCACTTGGCAGAATCTAATAGATGCCCCTTGAAGGCTTCTGTATCTGTGGATTTTGCTTAGCTGTGTTGCCTTTGCTGACAAGTAGCTTAGAAAAAGTAAATACATTCTTAGTGACAAGCCTTTCCAGCTGATGCTGCGTACGTTTTTGAGATGACACTGAAGTTTTACTGGTCAAAAAGGATCTGCATTCTAGGAATCAGTTGATCCACCCTTCCAATGGCTAAATGAATTACAAGCAAGTGACACAGTTTAATTCAGCATGGACAGCTGGATGAGTCTGATTGTAAGTAATCAGATAGGTTTGCTTTATATGTGGCAGGATAGCTCTATTGTAGTAGCACAGATAATCAAAATCCAGCCCTGCTCCTGGGTGAGACCTTTGTATTTCTGCACTGGTGCATGGGGTTCTCTTCTATAGACAGCCCTAGGTCTCCACAGAAGAGTTTAGTGGGACTTCTGAGTTCATTGCATCTAATGTCTCTTTCAGTATGGATATAACTCACGTGTACTCATTGTGCATTACACGGACTGTGTTTATTGTTTATTGACATATTGTGGAACATACCTAAGATTTTGAATCAAACATAATAATTGTTTGCCTTTTGTCTCTATAAGGTTGTGAAAATGGGGTTTTCTCCTGCTGGGAGGGGTGTTCCTTGAAAATCTCTTCAAATTGTGCATGAAGCTCAGCAGAAGGAGCTGACCTGTTTTGACATTTCACGGTCCAGTAAGAAGTTCCTTTTCCTTCACTGACTGTGGCAGGGAGGGAGCCTGGGGTTGCTCTTATTAGTCTTGCTAATATAGATGTCTCCAGGCAGATGGAATAACTACTACTACTACTAACGGTAATAATCATAATAGGAGCAGCAGTGATGCTTCCACACCCCTTCACCATGTCCTGGTAGGTGACCTTTGCAGGTGGGAGGTTGGCAGAAGTCAGCTGTGGTACAGAAGAGCTGACACTGGTACCTGCTGGTACCCATGGTTGAACTGGGAAGCTGGCTGTGCTCTGCTAGTTCTCCATGGCATGGGGATCAGCAGCTGGGGCTCCACAGACATTCTTGTTGACATGGTGAGACATCTGGACATCTCACTTCTACTGCTCATGGTCCACACATGTGTCAGTGCTGTCCCAAGTCCCAAGCCAAGCACAGCTCAGAGGAGAGGTTTTTAGTGTGGTATTTAAATAACAAAGTGACATTAAGGGTACACAATGTCTCAATCTAATCAGTATTAATGACTAGACTTTTATTAATGATTTCACAACACATGGCATGAAAACGTGCTTCAGTGGCATATTTTCCATCTGACAGAATAACAAGTCCCTTCAGGAGCATATCAATTGTATCTTGGCTCATCACTGTAAGCTTCCGTCTGTCCTGTTAACACTGCAGAAAGGAAGCAAGCAAATGAACTTGGCTTATGTATACTGATTCTTCTTTCATGCCTCAGGCCTGAAAATACTAGATCTTATTTCACTAAGGCCAAAGTTTTTTTGGCAATATCCAGAATTGAAATAGCTGATTGCATTGCTTGTTTCAAAGTTCTTCCCTGCTTAGCTCCATAGACATGACACATATGCTTCAAACCTCCCATGATAATCATGTTTACTGCAAACAAGTCGAACATTCAGCAGCAACATGTAAATAAGAGCAGTAACAGCAGATGTCCAAACAAAACCAGTACCATGCTATCCAAGTTTCAACTTGGCTCCCATTTTAGACAAGCTTTTCACAGGAAAAGGTTATTTCATCTACAAAAGCAATGTTAAAACAGGGAAATAAATCCATCCAGCTCTGATTTTGCCACCTTGAATGCCACCTCTTCTAACTTTATACTAATTCTTCCAAAGTTTATCATCTTTAAAAGTAGCTTTTCAAGTACATTAGCTCATTCCAGCTGGAAGCTTTGCTTCCAGGTTTCCAAAGTTTGAACAAAAAGAGGTCTGGAAAAGCTTCAAAATAAAAGATACAGGGGAAAAATAAGCAACCTATTATAACATGCCAGGAAGATACACGTCTGAACTGTCTTGTCAGAACCTGATTTGTGCATCTTTCTTTGCACTAGATATATTTTAGTGACAGCACAGGGCAAATAGTCACGCAGCTTTTCTGATCTTCAAGTTTATATGTGATGTGGGCAGAGGATATGATTTATGAGCATCTCTTATAGGCAGGTGGGGTGACAAGAGCTATGCTTCACTAAAGCTGGTTACAAGCAGGGAGGCCAGTCAGGAGAAAGTGCAGAATGACTTAGGGAAGAGGAAATCCTAAAGGTGAGTGTTTGAGAGCCGAGTGGAGGGAAGCTTCAGCTGAAATTTCATTACTGGTTTAGATTGAGTTATTAATAAAATCAAGGTTGACACTCAGCTGTTCTTAAAGTAGCGCAAATAGGCTTAGCTGGAGAGCCTTTAGTATTGTTACGCTGATTTATGTGGAGAATAAGACTTCCTTTCAAGGTCTCTGTGCTGTATTGAGGGCTGTGTAGTAACTCCATTTATTTGCAGTGTATTTCTTGGTGTAGGGCATACAAGGGGGAGTTGTTTTGGCTTTTAGTTCAGATGGATGACTGTTTTTGTTTCCCAGCTATTTCACCAAGTTCTGTCTACATCTGCTCTTAAAGACACGAGCAGCTCTTTATTCCTTTTGCTAGTACTACCCTCATGGCATTCTGCTGAAGCCCTTGGCAAAGCTTTCGGTTCGCAATAGGATTGGTTTTGGTTTTCAGATAGGAACACTGAATGTGTGGGACACCACGACACTGAGCCTGATTCCAGCTGTGTTTTTTAACATGGGTTTAACTCTCCTGACAAGTAGCTATGTTATTCTTGACTTTGGCCTCATTGGAGTAAGGTATAAAGATGACATAAGCTTAAAATCAGATCCAGAGTCTTAGTTCTTCTGTTGCATGTCCGTACAGACTTTTTACAGTCGTGTTCTTATGCACAGTCAAAAAGATTTGCTGTCTATTTGGTTGACTCTTACTCAGCTTCAGAATTCTCCTTAGAAAATACAGCGCCACATAATTTTACCTTTCAAACACAACTAAATTTCCAGTGCAGACTGCAATTGATTGTATGAGGGGTGATGAAAACAGTCAAACGATTGCTGTAGCTCACTGCAGAGCTACCAGCAGAGAAGCTGTCTAAAAATGCAGAGGACCATGGACTGCCTGTGAGTTCACAGCGACTATAACTCACGCCTGTTTAGTGTTCACTCTTGATTCCAGAGTCACTGCTGCCCCTCAGTGCTGCATTGCTGGCAAAGGCATGCCTTGTAAAACACAGACCTTTGATGTAGCAGGACATAAGAACTAGCTCCACCTCAGACCTGTTTACAGCCCACAGAGAAAGGTAGTGTCTTCCCCACTGCATTTACCCTTATCATCTCTCCAGTATCAGAGACAGGTCTTGCTGTGAATCTCTGTTTGCTGTGAGGAAACCAGCATCAATGGGGATTCACCAGCATCAATGGGGATTCACCGGCATCAATGAGGATTGCAGCACAGAGCTCTATTGCCTCCTCTCCTCCACTGGTTTACATCTAAAACATAAAAAACAGGCTGAATCTGTGCTGTGCTCTTTCTTGCAGAGTACCTCAAGGAAGTTTCTCCTGCAATCATTTTCAACGCATGTACTGCAGGTATTCACCCACCTCCTTCCTCTGTCTCTGTGATTGCAGCTGCTGGTTCTGTTGCCTCGGATTTTATTGTTTAAAGGTAGAACAGATGGGGAGATGTCTATTACATACTAAACTGTGCCATGCAGGAGTCGTTAGCACAGCTGAATTGGCTCCTTCTAAGAGTGGGTTTATCCTTTATAGATTACAGGACTAGGAAGAAATTCACTGCCCTGCGGGGTGCCTGTGATGGGCTGAATGGATGACATACTGCTCTCAGCCAAAACTTCAGTGGTGGTGGGACAACCAGCATCCTTTCCTACAGGAGCACATTTACAACAGGTTTCTGCACCCTCTGAGGCTCTGCCAGCTGCTGAGCTGCTTCCTTGCTGGTTTTGCATGGGCAAATTGATCAGTGTTCCATGATGATACTGTGCTTTCTTCTATTTAACACCACTTTCCGGGAGTCCTTCTGCATAGGTTTAAGAGCTTGAAGTCCTTGGGGCAGGAATTATATTCTCTTTTAAATTTAGAACATATAGTGGCGAGGTCATTGAGCCCCAGTTTCTTCTCCTGCTCTCATTGCTGCAATGCAAATAATTAATCCAAGAACAAGTAAAAAGCCACAAAACCTGCAGCCCTCTGAGTGATATTGGATTCAGTGGGCCTGGGTTTGCCTCCCTGAAGTATAATAGACTCACCATCCACTGTCTCTAATGCAATGGATCCAAATGTTCTTCAAAGTAAAACTAAGACTGTTTTCGAAGTGCAGGACTGTCCTTTTATCCCATAAATGTTGACAGAAGGGATCTTATTTAAACAGCAAGATTCCAAATCCTCTCTTCTTTTTCCTCAATAAAATCCAGTTTGCTCTCAAGGTATTGAAAACATCCTTTCCTTGCTTATCAAGTGACAATACAATACAATGAATACAGCTGGAGAGCCTCATGTTGATGGCGCACTGTGTGGAAACATGTTTCAGCCTCTGATGGGGACAAGATGAGATGTCAAACAAAGACTTGTATCACAGTCCAGCACCTCTCAATTCAGATACCTCCAAAATTATTCTTCAGCCATGGACTTCACTGAGGGCTCATTTCCATTCTCTTATTCTTGTGATCATCTTTACAGAAGCATCAGCCAAGGTGTGCTATGTGCCCTGTGTAAACCTGGAAGCATTTCTCTTTGGCCTGAAGTGGTATTTTGCTCCATTGCTGTTTCAGGCACTTGGCAGCAGAATGGAGTTTGTGGCTGTTCCCTCTCCCTTCCCTCCATTGCTGACCATTCTCCAGCAACTGCTGTTTGAAGGCTTTGTGGTTTTTTTTGGAGTGGGTTTGAAGGTCTTTATGCTGCAGCAGCAGCACTGCATGTTTCATAGTCACAGCAAATGAAATCACACTGCACTGGGTCACGGACTCTGCTGTCTCCCAAGGCATGGGGAGATGTGTTAGCCACGCTTTTGTTCTGCGAGGCAGTGGCATGCTTTTGTATGACAATGGAAAGGGAATGATAAAGCTTTCAAGGCCCTGCCTTACAAATCAAGTGTTTTATAGAAACACAGAGTGTGCTTGTTTTATAGAAATTTATAATTCAAAAAGAGTGTGGGTGCTGGAGAGGGACTCTTCATCAGGAACCGAAGTGACAGGACAAGGGGTGATGGGTTCAAACTGAAACAGGGGAAGTTCAGGTTAGATCTAAGGCAGAAGCTCTTCCCTGTGAGCGTGCTGAGGCGCTGGCACAGGGTGCCCAGAGAAGCTGTGGCTGCCCCATCCCTGGCAGTGTTCAAGGCCAGGTTGGACACAGGGGCTTGGAGCAGCCTGGTCTGGTGTGAGGTGTCCCTGCCCATGGCAGGGGCTTGGAACTGGATGATCTTAAGGTCCTTTCCAACCCAAACCAGTCTGGGATTCTGTAAGAAAGCGCACTAGTTAGATTACATATGTTATTAATTGCCTTGATAATTCACATATCAAAGGGACCAGATCACCCTCCAACTGTAGACTTGGGTAACAGAGTAGTAGACCTTGGCATGGCATGCCAGATTGAAGTATATGTCCTTGGAAATCCAAGTATATCCAAAGGGATATAACATTGACAGGTGCTTTGGGATATTTAGTTCCCAGCTGAGTTTGTGGCTCTGCAGCCCTCTCCTGGTTTCTGTCTCGGTCAAACAAATAAAGGCTGTGCTTAGTCTGAAAAATCTGTGACTTGAAGTACTTTGGATTGACTCTTAGTGCAATTCAATTGTGCTGTTCAGCTTGTAGAGCTTGGAGCTGAGCTGTAAATGCAGATTGAGTAGTTGACAGCTTCACTTTCTTGTGGATTTGGTGAAATTTAGCAAGCAATTCCTAACCCTGCCTTTCCTCACTGCGTTTTGCACATTAGGTTACATTTGTCTCCAAAATGAGAGCTCTCATTTGATTTTCTCCCTTATGTTTCTCCTTGCTGTCCTTCCCATTGGTGGGAGGGCAGGCTGGCTCCCACACGGTCACTTATGTTGGTTGCTCTAACGAGAGCATGTGCATGAGCAAAGAGCCAGAGGCAGCCAGAGTCTTCACCCTGAGCAATTTGTTCGCTCTGTCCCTCATCCTCTACACGTGTGTGTTAGTGAACTGTGTTTTCTGTTGTTCACAGATACCATCAGTTCCATCATTGAGAGAGTATATTTGGTGGCAAGAAAGTTATTTGTCTCAGCTTGTGTTTAGCAGATAAAATCCTGATGGAAGTCTATTGATACAGCTCTTGTGGGAGGAGAAGAATGAAAGGAATAAGCAAGTTCTCCTGGTGACCATTCCATGCTTCTAGATCCAACATCCCCACTTTCACTGTTTTACTGGCAACCTTTAACAACGATTTCTCCAATCAGAAACATGAGCCAAGCTCTTCTTGTTCTAAATGCTTCTATAAGCAGGCAAATTTCAAACAAAATCAGAGCCTGGCAGCACAGCTCTTGTTATCAAAGCTCTTGAGAGTCACTGGCAAATATCAGAGGAATGAATTGCATTATCTATTGATGAATGACATCTCTACAGATAGTTCAGGCTAAACAGACTATTTCAATCATTTTCTTTGCAACCAGGTTGCAGTGAAATGCACTCTTCTTTTTTTTCCCCTACGTTTTAGTTTGGAATTGATGGCTAACAGAGACATTCTGTAGATAATCCCCTTTCTTTGAGGTATAGCTGTGTTCCAGGCCTTGCTGAAGAAATGAGATGTTAATGATGGCTTTCTAGAACCAGAAAATCAAGTATGTATAGCTGCAGCAGGAATACTGGCTGCATCCAAGCCAAGATGCTCATAGAGGACCCACAAAGACCAGGTCACTCTTCCGCATGGGCTATCTTCAGCACTCAGTAGATGGTACCAGTAGTAAGTCTGAGAATAAATGTGTCATGGTGCATGAGACCCTCTTCACTGTACACATGCTGTGTTGAAGTGCATTTAACCGAGATCTGCTTTCCTTGCAGAAAGCTAGCCTGGAGGAGGGTTTCTTAGATGCTGTTCTGGCAAGGAGGCCAAGGTTAGCATGGACCTGGGTCAAGCAGCCCTTTCCTCACCAAGTCTGAAGCCTGAGTGTGCTAGTGTGTAACAGAGCTGAGAGAAGCTTCACCAGGGCTTCACACAGTGTCTTAGTGGATAACACAGGAGTGATGAGAGGATGCAGCACCTCCCATACAAAGACAGGCTGAGAACACTGGGGCTGTTCAGCCTGGAGAAGAGAAGCTGCGTGGAGACCTCAGAGCAGCTTCCAGTGTCTGAAGGGGGCTGCAAGGATGCTGGAGTGGGACTCTTCATCAGGGAATATAGTGACAGGACAAGGGGTAACAGGTTACAATTTAAACAGGGGAAGTTTAGATTGGATATAAGGAAAAGCTCTTCCCTGTGAAGGTGCTGAGGCACTGGCACAGGGTGCCCAGAGAAGCTGTGGCTGCCCTATCCCTGGCAGTGTTCAAGGCTGGGTTGGACAGGGCTTGGAGCAACCTGGTCTGGTGTGAGGTGTCCCTGTCCATAGCAGGGAGTTGAAACTGGATCACCTTTAAGGTCCCTTCTAACAAAAAAACAGTGATTTTATGACACCACTTTTTTTCATGGTGCTGCAAGTTACTCTGTCCCTGTAGTGTTCAGAGAGGAATCCCAGCCTTTCCTGCTCACCCAAGTGAGGGTCTGGGTTGAGGAGCTGTTACCACAGTATCTGGAAGCTGCCTCCCCAGTTTGGGAGCTGACCCTTTATCCCTTTTGTTTTCTCTGGTGAAGGGCAAGCTGCCTGGAGCTATGCCCAAATACAAGTGCTTAAATTGACTGTGCTTTGGTCATGCTTAAAATCTATCTGTAAGGGACAAGGGGTTTGGCCCTGCCATTACATCAAATCATGTCGCTCTCTTCATGTTTTGACCTTAATCCGTCACTGTGCCAGTCTCCTCTCTTTTGCTGGTTTAAATGGAGGAATGATTTAGCTCAAGGCTCCACTTCTCAAAGTCATGCTCATGCTTAAAATGTCTCATTGGCAGAATATACTCTAAAACATACCCGGAGTATAAAAATGATAGAAACCTGGAGCATCAGAGGGAGGCAGAGCACAACGAAATCCTCGGTTGGATGGGATGTAGATCAGATTCAGTCCTGTGGCCCATATCTTCTAAAGATGCATTTGTGTTTTTTACATTTAAGGAGTTTCAATATGGCTTTAACCTAATGGCTTTTTTTGGCCTGTGGTAAGCATCTTTCCCCCAAACCTCTTGGTCCAGATAATCAATTCACTTACATTTGAATGGGAGAGAGGCTACAAGATCGAAGGAATATGGTTTTGTTTTGGTTAGTTTCATCTTTTTCTTATCGAAGGCAGCATGCAGCACATCATGGAAATCTAAACTAGGAGAGAGTGAAGCTGTTTGTGTTCCTGAATGACTTTGTCCCCACGAGGTCTGTATCCTTGCTGACAGAGAGCACACACCTTTGTCACATACTGTTATTTCTGAAGAGCTAGCTCAGACAGGAGTAGTTGCTTCTGTACTTGGCAGTTCAGTGAGCACCACTTAGTTATTTCGCTCAATGTTTGGAAGTTGCATTTTTTAATGGAAAACCAAGGGATTTTAAAATCCTAAACAGATCAGCAAACTTGGACATGAAACCCAGGAAACACTAACTAAAAATACACTTGTTTCCACATTCCTAGCTGCTGCCGTGGTTTAAGCCCAGCCGGTAACCCAGAACCATGCAGCCGGTTGCTCACTCCCCCCCCTTCATCCCTCTGCTCCTGGAGGGATGGGTAAGAGAACAGAGAGAATGTAACTCCCATGGGTTGAGATAAGAACAGCCCAGTAGCTAAGGTATAACACAAACCACTGCTGCTACCACCAATAATAGTAGTGGTAAGGGAAATAACAAGGGAAGAGAATACAACTGCTCACCACCCGCCGACTGATACCCAGGCCGACCCAAGCAGTGATGTAACCCTTCCAGGTAACTGCCCCCAATTTCTATACTGGGCATGACGTGCTGCGGTATGGAATACCCCTTTGGTCAGTTTGGGTCAGGGGTCCTGTCTCTGCTTCCTCCTGGCTTCCCCTCCTCCCTAGCAGAGCATGAAGGTCAGAAAGTCCTTGGTCAGAGTAAACATTACGGAGCAGCAACTAAAAGCATCGGTGTTATCAGCACTGTTCCCAGGCTGAAAGTCAAAACCACAGCACTGCACCAGCTACTGAGAAGGAGAAAAATGACTGCTGCTGCTTAACCCAGGACAGCTGCCCTCTGACAAGTAAAGATAGGATGTGCCTCAAGCAAAGCTAGGAAATGCCTCAAGCAGTTATATTCAAGTTGATTTAGCCGTTTGCAAGTGTCTTATTCTGATTCTGCCACAGCAAGGTGCATGTAGAAGGAATTCTGTTTCTTGATGAAGCTTTTGCAAGAGCAGTTTGTAAGCCAGCAGCTGAGATTTTTGAGCAAGTAATTGAAAAAGCACTGTCTGTGTGTCTGGGTAAAAAGAGTTCACAAAGTTGGTGATGTAACCTGCACTGATATAAATAACTGTGTTCTGACCATGAATGAAACCTTGCTTCTATTGTCGTCCATCAAAACTCTGCTAAATGCTTTATAGGGCTGGGAGTTAAGCCTGGGGTTTATGATTCTCAAGATTCTTGGATCTGGAAATCACTGCATGCAGCAGGGGCTGTGAAACTCCTAAAGGGGTAGCTAAACCAGTAAGAAAGTTTCTGTGGAGGTGGAAGGGTGTGGAGAAAGTGGTTGATAAGATGAGGCTCTTATCTGCTGAGCAGGTTGTCTTAACACAAGATAGGGCTCAAAATCCAGCTTAATGGTGCTTTATCTCAGGGCCTGAGTCCAATTAGTCATTAACCTATGGGAAGATACAGTGGTGTATAAGAGATCTTGGATTATCTCTTTGACAAATACTGTTGTGGCTTCATCAAGGATGCATCCTTGTTGCCAGACATGCTGTCCAGTTGAGAGTGGTCGGCCTCTGTACAGATGATCACCAGCAGCTCCTTTGTGAAAGTGGCTTCCTCAGGAAGAAGTCCATAAGGTGTCTAAAGATGTTTGTGCCTTTAGTTTTATCTCTTTGGAATATGGAGGAAAGCTCTTTTCTGCTGCAGTTACACAAAGACCAGCCTCTTACTTTGAAAAAAGGCCTTTAAGCTGGTAGCATTATTGATTCTTCTGGAGATGCATGGTATTGCAGTGTGTAATGCATGGTATTGCAGTGTGTAATGCATGGTATTGCAGTGTGTAATGCATGGTATTGTACTGTGTAATGCATGGTATTGTACTGTGTAATGCATGGTATTGCAATGTGTAATGCATGGTATTGCAGTGTGTAATGCATGGTATTGCAGTGTGTAAATTCACACATCTTCCTTATGCAAATGGAAGAGATTGTTATTTAAACAGTTAAAATCACAGGCAAGGTCTTTATTTGCACTTTGCACACCGGTATTCAAGATGTTTGAAGGCAGGAAGAGAGTCATTTTTGAGGCAGCTGAACATTTCTCTTATGTTTTATCTGAAAATGACAAATCCTGGCAAGGCCAAAGATCATTTGAATTGGTCTTTTAAACCCAAGGTCTTCACACACACTGTCAGGATCCCATTCCCAGTTACGTGATGGAGATGGGGAAGCTTCATGACCCTCTGGCTGTGTTAAAGGGGTGAAGGGGAGCAGCAGATAGAGCAGCCACCGGATCTGGCTGCAGTATAGCCCATGCAAACCAGACCGGGAGATGTTTCCTTTTAATCTGTATCCTTTCATTTAGAAAAAGCAGCTTTATGAACCTGATCCAAAGCTTGTTGGTACCAGCAGAAGCCTGTGAAATACTGATAACTGCTCAGTGTACTTGCAGTTCTGACACCATTTTTTTCCACGTTAGCACATTCAGTCCCATTTTTCTGATCTCTGGGAACTGAGTTTTTCCTCCTCTAGCCTTCCAGAGCTGCCCTTTGGCTTGGCAGCTCCCGCAGGGACACTGCTGAGACAGGCAGGGCACTGCATTATTTTCCAAGCCTTGCCTCTGTAAAGTGCCACACAAGCACCAAATGTGCTGATGTGGATTCATGACAGTGCAGACAGCCCAGCCAGGAGGTGGTTTGGATTGGAGCACAGAGCTTGCCGAAGCTCCAGGAGCCTGATGCATGTCAGGCTCCCCATGGGAGCTGTCCCCACCACAACTGACTGTCTCTGCCCCTCTCCATCCCTTTCTCTCAGTGGGGATGTTGCTGGGTGTTCCATAGGAGTATCTGAACATGTACTACATTGCTCTCAGTTGCATTTGGGAGAAGCCAGTCTGAGTTTTCCGAGGTTTAGATTAGGGATCTTTCCCCTCCTTCACCTTGACTTTTGTACTTCCTTCAGGTTCTCTGCTTTCTCAGGCACTCTGAACGCCCCAGTTTGCTTTAGCTGCTTCCTCCATTTGTCTTTTCCAATATCCTTCATGGTGCTGTCAGATGAGGAATGATTCTGGACAAGAAGTACACCTGTCTGATGTGTGCAAGGAGCAGTCCTAATTGCGTGTGGCACTGCAGCACAGTGTGAGATAATAGCTAGAGGCAGATCTTGTATTGTAGATACCTTCATGATCATAAATCTGCAAGTGCCTGTAATGATGAAGGAAGCAAGCTTCAATGAGAACTGATACTTGTACTCTTTTGGTGAGGAAGGTGATTTAGTGGCTGTCAATCATGCCTGCAACCTCTACCTCTTAGGAATCTGGTTCCAGCTTTCAGAGAGATTTGGGGTGTCTGTGGCTGCTGTCTGTGCAGTTAGTTTACAATGTGCAAGGGGGAATGGTTTTAAACTGAAAGAGGGTGGATTAGATGCTAGGAAGAAGGTCTCTACTGTGAGGGTGCTGAGGCGCTGGTACAGGGTCCCCAGAAAAGCTGTGGCTGCCCCATCCCTGGCAGTGTTCAAGGCTAGGTTGGACAGGGCTTGGAGCAACCTGCTCTAGTGTGAGGTGTCCCTGCCTGTGGCAGGGGCTGGAACTGGGTGAGCTCTAAGGACTCTTCCAACACAAGCCATTCTATGGTTCTATGATTACTTCCACATCTCAAAACAGACAGTGCTACACAGAGTTAAAATCGTATTCTGACACCAAGTCTCAGACACTAGATCTGATGCATGCCTTATGCTGATGGCTGAACTAAACCAATCTGAGTTTTAATTCACCTTAACTCTGTTTGCCTTCAGCTCACAGACATGTCCAGAAACTCCCACATGACTGGGTGGCCTTATATGAGGAGTTAGAGCTCTGCTGCAGGAGCCAGCCTCATGGGCTAGCTTACGCTGACAGGGAAGCCTGTGTGTTATAGAATCATAGAATAGTTAGGGTTGGAAGGGACATTAAGATCATCCAGTTCTATTATCATGAACTACAATCCTGGCAAAGGCTGGAAACATTCACAGGTGGCTTACAGCAGTTTGGTTGACAAGCAGGGATTTTATAGGATGGGCTAATGTGGATGAGCTTGGCAGAAGAATTAAAGGCAATAATTACACCGGCCCTCATGGTACTGAAGGTGGAGTGAAGACTGAAGAAATAGGGATGTAGGCAGTACCCTCTTCTCTCACGTCAGCTTCAGCCAGTGCAAGGTACATGCCCACAGCCTCGCTTTAATAGGCCATCCGTGGTTGTGCTGTCACTTATCATGGCTTAGATCAAACTAAATGCAAGAACATCTGTCAGATTATACCCAAGAGACACCCTCGGAGAAAAGAGAAATGAACTGTGCCCAAAGGTATAGTGAAAGCAGCCTGAGAGTATGGTTTTAGGTATTATCCTTCAAATATCTCTTCAATTAAAAGGGTGCTGGAGTTAAGGCCAGGGCTGGCTTTGGTCAGCATTCAGGTAACAAGTGTTTCCTGTAGATGAAACATTACATGGGATTGCTACTGGTCCACATGTGTTTGCAGCCGTTACTGTGTGCATACAGAGCGTGTAGGTTTGGGTAGTTTAACCTGTGTCAGAATTCCCTAAATCCCTTAAAGTGCCTTTGTGTTACAGGGAAAGACATTTCAAACTTGAATCAGGGGTTGGCTGAGGTTGAGATGAGCCAAACGCACAACCTTGTCTCTCCATACAATCATGCCTAGGCTGAAAAGAGCAGCTAAACTCATCTTTGCAGCCGCAGCATCTCCTAATCAAGCGTAAGTCATGTGAAAGTCGATTTAGAGTCAAGTTAATGTAAATAGAGAGGAGAAGAGACAGCCTCAAGCTGCACCAGGGCAGGTTTAGATGGAGCTGAGGAACAATTCCTTCCCCAGAGGGTGCTCAGGCATTGGAACAGGCTGCCCAGGGCAGGGCTGCAGTCACCGTCCCTGCAAGTGTTCACACAGCGTGGAGACGAGGCCTCACTGCCATGGGTTAGTGGTGGCCTTGGCAGTGCTGGGGAACGGTTGGACTGGGTGAGCTTGAAGGGCTTTTCCAACGTGGTTGATTCTATGATTCTACTACTCAGGGAAGGCTCTGTGTGCACTCTGCTATGTATATGTTGTCGATGTCAAAAATCGCCAGATAAAAAGCAGTGTAATGCAGGTAATGGGATACAGAAGAAGGAAGATAAATCTAAAGCTGCTTAGTTTTTATTTCCCTTTGGTGGATCCTTGGTCCCACTGTTCTGGGTTACAGCTTCCAACATGATTCAACTTGATTCTAAAAGTTGAAATTCTCAGGTTAGGATTTTACTTGAGCTCTTGACCACTAGTGCCACTCTCTGCCAATAGAAAAGCTTCCCTTCAGTGACATTCTACCTACCCAAATATCAGTAATAGGATTTAATAGCTTCTTGTCTTGAACTTTGGTGCATTGTTGCAGTTAAACTCCTGTCGCATTTCATGCCAGAACTGGTTCTGCAGCAGTGATGGATGGAGCATTGCATTTTTATGTACTGTATCTCAGCCACAGATTGTAAATTCTGTGCTATGCTTTGGGGGCAAAAAGCACTTGGTAACGATTGGTATGAATCTCTGTATGTAATACCTAGCCGCAGTTATTGCTGGTTTAGGTATTCACCTCACATCAGAGCGCAGAGGTTTAGAAGACAGGCTTAAATAAAACAAAATTAGAAAGAAATCTGCCTGGTTTAAGAGTTTGCATCACTTAAAGCCTTTTGCATGAAGGGAGATTGGGTTTTTCAGTTCTATATTCAATTCTATTTCCTGTCGTGGCTCATATGGTTTTCTTTTACGCTGCTCGTTGTAATTCTATTTCTAACTAAAGCTAAAAAATCATTAACCCGTTTCTCCCTCCCATTGGATTAGGAAAGATAATTAGATTGACATCCAGAAATTACCTGAAGAGTAGTGTTTAAAATAACAAGTTCCAGAAAATAGGATGTCTGAGGAATATTGTGATACGCTTGCAACTGATGTGTTTCCTTTGTGAAGCATAGGTTCACTGCTAGTCTTCCTGGGCAGACAAAAAGCCATCATATCAGAAGCAAATGGTCACTTCAGCATTCCTGGTTGGAGTTTCTTGGCATGTGCATGGACATATTTTGGTGTTTGGTAAGTGACAACACAACCACAGATAAACCGACTGCAAACACCAAAGCACATTAAAATGAATTAATCCCAATTAATACTAAGTCATATTATCTTCCAAGCATCTCTGCACCTTGTCAGACCACTATGGATTTCTGGTTTAACCTCATTATGAACAAGAGAAAGAATGTTCCTGGCTGAGGAAGAACCACACAGCCAGCATCAAAATGTGAAAGGAGCTTCCCTGCAGCTCCCATTATGTGGCCCAAAGACGTGTGCGAAGGAGGAATCCAAGCATTATAGGAAAACTGAGGGAAGCCTAGAAACAGACACTGTTTCCCAGTGAGCTGGTGCTTGCTGCTGTGCTCGCAGCACTCCACACAGCAGCCTCTGGTAAACCTGGTGCAGTTCCTGGGGTTTCTGTATATAAAAGATGCATTTAAAACATGTTTTTTCCTCTAAGCCTCCACATAAAGCCGGAGAGTGGTCATGCTTGGTGTTGAGTATCTAAAAAACATCCTTGTGATGCCACAAGAGGTCTTCCCACCTTTAAAACCACAAATGGCAGACACCTCACGCTAGACCAGGTCGTCCAGGGCTCTGTCCAGCCTGGCCTTGAACACTGCCAGGGATGGAGCATTCACAACTTCCTTGGGTAACCCATTCCAGTGCCTCAGCACCCTCACAGGGAAGAACTTCTGCCTTAGATCTAACCTGAACTTCCCCTGTTTCAGTTTGAACCCATCACCCCTTGTCCTATCGCTACAGTCCCTGATGAAGAGTCCCTCTCCAGCATCCAATTGCTATTTGCTTTCTTCTGCTTGAAAACACTTTTTTTTCCTGCTATTCTTCTTATTATTATTACTACTACGTCTTTTTTATGGCAGAGATTGAAATCTAAAATCTCTACCAGCCTTCTCTCTAGAGCTGGAGGTAACGAAGGGCTGAAACGAAGCAGGACTGCCTTTCAGAGGCAGTGCTTTGTTACACCAGGGCTGTGTTGTCTGTTTTTCTTCCCCCCAAGCCCCAGATTTTGTGTGTCTGGCAAGTTGGCCAGCAGCAAATATGCTGTAAGGGGTATCTAAAATGTGAATTAATAGCAAGACAATGACTGCCTGGGCAAGTGCCCAGTGCTGTCTTATTAGCATGCAGGAGGCCTGCCAAGATGTTAAGAGGCAAAAGCAGTGAGAAGGGGGATGCTGGAGAGGATGAGGCCGCAGTAGAGCAGGGGAGCTTCTGGTTTTTAAATATGGATACAAGACAAAGCTGAGGGCAGAGGGTGCTCAGGCATTGGACCAGGCTGCCCAGGGCAGGGCTGCAGTCACCGTCCCTGCAAGTGTTCACACAGCGTGGAGACGAGGCCTCAGTGCCATGGGTTAGGGGTGGCCTTGGCAGTGCTGGGGAACGGTTGGACTGGGTGAGCTTAAAGGGCATTTCCAGCCTGGTTCATTCTGTGATTCTATGGGGCAGACCCTGACAGATGGGTAGTCCATAGCAAGGGCTAGGTCCCTGCAACCCGGGAGAGCAGCTTGTGGCACCCCCTACCCCCTCTCGCCATGTGTGGTGTCCCTGCCCCCCTGAACACTTCCTAGACCCTCTGTTTGGGTAGTGGAGCTGGAGGAGACCATGTAAGGCTTTGTATGGGGGTTACAAGCTCAGCACCCACAGTGCAAAACCTGCCAGGGTCCAGGTATCGTGTCAACACATTACTTGGCCAAACCCCAGTTTTACTGGGAGAGCCAGTGTGGGGCTCTTCTGTTGTTTATCAGGGTTATTTGGGTTTCTCTTCGTTTCAGTTTGGCCCTGTTGGATGGTAACAGAGTGCTACACGGCATAGCAGAAGGACTGGGAATGGTGGTTATAAACAACAGTAGCTGGTGGTAAGCAGAGGAGTGGCTGTGGCCAAGAGCATCACTGCCTGTGCCAGCACGGCGTTCTGACTGCTCTTGGGCCTAGCAGTACTGTTGGGATACTGGGACGTTTATGGAGTCTGGCAACATAGCTGTCCCCTCTTTCCATTAGGTTTTGGCTGATTGAGTTGGGGAGGAAAGCAGGTTTTTGGAAGAGAAAAACTGGCTGTTATGTTTCAGGGGCTGGGAGCCTCACCTGCAGGTGCGTGGGTTCAGGCTGTGCCATCGGCTTGGAAAATCAGCTTTAAGGGGCTGAAATGAAAGAGAGAAACTAAGATATTTCCTCTATGAAAAACCTCAGTGTTGTATCAAACACTGCTCAGACACCTTGCCTTGTGCCAGCCCTGCTCTTGAAAAGGGGGGACAGCAAAACCCACAAGCAGAGTCTGTAGCGGTGCAGAGATTTGCACAGTGCCATGCGCTGTCATCAAAACCTCTTAAAAAGCAGGGCAGTCTTGGCTTTATGTGTAATTTCTCCTCCTCAGATGTATTCCTGCCACTATTTCAAGGCCTGCTTTTAAAAACCTGTGGGTTTGTAGCTTTGGGAAGGATAGAGTAATATCTGAAAGGGAATTGGTGGGGCTATGAAACCAGTTCAGAATTGTGTAGTTACTCATCTCTTCCCCTGGTGCTAAACTGCTGCTCTTTAAAGACTCCCTTCCTTACCTCAATTTACACATCATTCCAGCTTGCCTGTGATATTTGGCTGCCTTGGATTTTAATTGCCTTTCTGTGAGTGTGAAATGGTATGTTTGAGGTCAGTAGTTGTTAATATTACACTTGCTGATGATAAATGAAAAGTTGTGCTTTCTTCTCATTAAGGAGAGGGGTTTCATCTCTTAAAAGTAGTTTTTACTGTAGCAGATGACGAGAGGCCGTTATGCTTTTTATTTTGGGGATGTACAACAGCCTTGGCTGAATAATGAGTAGGGCAACAGTAAAATTCATCAGCATTCATCATCTACCTACCCCAAAGGTGACATGTTGTGAGGTTGCCCAGGGAAGCTGAGGCTGCCCCATCCCTGGCAGTGTTCAAGGCCAGGCTGAATGGGGCTTGGAGCAAGCTGGTCTTGTGTGAGGTGTCCCTGCCCATGGCAGGGGGTTGGAACTGGATGATCTTATGGTCCTTTCCAACCCAAATCATGCTATGATTCTATGACATCGAAAAGCTTATGAGCAGCCTATCTCATCACAGCTTCATCTGAAATGGCTGCGGTAGCACAACACGTGTAGGAACATAGAGCTTAAAGGGGAAAAAATGCCATTAGGGATGGCATTAGGTTATAATATTAGGTGGTATTAGGGTCATTGATGGGTGGTCTGAAGCTGGGTTATTTGGTAGCTGTGCGATTTAGAACACCTTTGTTTTGGTAGGCTCTTGAAAACTCAGATCTTTTCAGCTTGGGGAAGGTTCTGCCTGGCAGTTCCCTTGCAGTGTCTGTGATCCTGGCTTTCCTCACTTGTGCATATTCTTGAGAAGTAGGTGCCGTGGTCCTTGAACAGGGAATAATTCCCCGAGAGCTGCAGCTTTATAGCGCAGTACTGCTCACTGCAATGGTTGTGTCATTAGATTGTAAGAACAGTACCTGCTGCTTCCGCATTTCCTTGTATAAATCATTCACAGAGTGGAGATACATTGGATTTGATGTTGTAAGGATCAAAAGAACGGTGCCCATAGAGAGCCAACTGTCTTTATTAACAACATTGTCAAGCAATGCTCCTGTGGGTAACCTAATCTCAGTCTTCCCATGGGTGCTTATGTTAAGAAGATAGAAAGTGGATGCAGATAGCCAGCTGACTGGGAGAACACGAGGGACTGGAGATGCACTGCGAGTGGGGCAATGTCTGTAGGCTGGCTTTTCCAGTTGCACATCTGCGGAGCTGGAGCTGCCTACAGAGAGAGTCCCTAAGCAATGGCAGAAGGGTGCCAGCACTGCAGTTCCCCTGCATGCCCAGACTGTACAGGAACGGGTTCAGCCCCTGCACACACTGTGGAAGGCTAAATTGTTGTTTACACACACAGAGATTATGGGAATGGCAGAATTCTATATTTGGACTTTAACTAAATAGCCCCAAACCGTATGAAAATGCCTGTGGAAAGCATCCTTTAATCAGAAACAGGGAGAATAAGCTGCAGGCACCCCTGAATTTCTATCAGTTTCGTGCAGAAGATTCTGATTTACAGGGACTTTCCACTGAAGCTAAATCAAAACCTTTAGGACAGCGTTATTATGAATGAACGAGTTACATCTGACCATGCCTGTCTAGCTAAGAAGTAAGACTGGGAGCATTGCCACCATGTTCTACCTTTCAAAGTTTCTTGCTTGTATATAAATAACTTTACGGAGGGTCAGCCTGGCAAGAAGCATTTGGGATGATGAAGGGTGCATGGGATCCCAAACAGGTGTTTCATGCTTTTTGTGTTCGTTCACTGTTGATTGACTGATTTTTGAACCATCTCTTGTTGATTTGGGGCCTCTTTTCCCCCATTTTCTTCTTGTAAGCCTGTTGGTATCTTCTTTCCTCTTTCAATATTTGATGTCATTCATTCCCAGCTTCTTCCTGACATCTCATTGCATACTTACAGTCATTACCCTGTATCATCTGTCAGATGCCCTTTTCCTAGGGTAGAGATTGCCATTTTTCAGTTTTCCTACAATGACAGAATCAGAACCATAGAATGAACCAGGTTGGAAAAGCCCTTTAAGCTCACCCAGTCCAACCACTCCCCAGCACTGCCAAGGCCACCACTAACCCATGGCACTGAGGCCTCGGCTCCACGCTGTGTGAACACTTGCAGGGGCGGTGACTGCAGCCCTGCCCTGGGCAGCCTGTTCCAATGCCTGAGCACCCTCTGGGGAAGGAATTGTTGATCACCAGTTGGTGATACCCTTTTCTCCCTAGCAATATGTATCAGCATAGTCTCCTGGCACAAAGATGTAGTACCTGAGGACCTTCTGTCTGAAGTTAGCAATTCTCTATATTCTAAGAGATGCCCAGATGTTAGTTGGCAGCACTCTTGTCAAAGCCTGGTAAAGGTCTGAAAACCTTTGGTTCTCACTTAACCATGCCTTTTTTCACCCCGCTTCATTCTGAAGCGTTGGAGAGCTGCTGTGCTATTGTGCATGTTGATAACAAGCTGTAATTGTTGAGTTATAGGGTCTGGAGAAGAGATTTGAGTCGGGTTCCTGCAATGGAGGCAGAGCAATTGCAGCTCCATGGGCCATGTGAGGGCTCACTGTGAAAGCACTTCCCTGTTTTCTGGTGTATTTGTGCTTTGGGGTTTGGTTGTTTGTCTTTTGTTTGGTCAGCAGTTTGGGAGGAGCAGGGGTAAGGGGTTGGTTGTCGGTTGGTTGGGGTTTTGGGCTTTCATTCTTCAGTTGAGCTTGTGGGTTGAAAAGCAGCATGCTTGTTGACTCTGGAAAGAGAGCTTCCTCTCTAAATCTAATAAACCCCCAGTTTTAATAGCAAGAACTTAGCTTTACTACTGTGGAATCTTTGCTTCAGTTACGAAAAAGTTACTGTGATGGGAAATGACAAAAGATGCTGGCAAGTGCCCAAAGCTCCAGTATTTTAGAATCAAAGCAGCACAGACCGGTTTGGGGTGGAAAGGACCTTAAGATCATCCAGTTCCAAACCCCTGCCATGGGCAGGGACACCTTCCACTAGAGCAAGTTCCTCCAAGCCCCTGTGTCCAACCGGGCCTTGAACACTGCCAAGGATGGGGCAGCAACAGCTTCTCTGGGCACCCTGTGCCACCGCCTCAGCACCCTCACAGGGAAGAGCTTCTGCCTTAGATCTAACCTGAACTTGCCCTGTTTCAGTTTGAACCCATCACCGCTTGTCCTGTCCCTACAGTCCCTGATGAAGAGTCCCTCTCCAGCATCCTTGTAGCCCCCTTCAGACACTGGAAGCTGCTCTGAGGTCTCCACACAGCTTCTCTTCTCCAGGCTGAACAGCCCCGATGTTCTCAGCCTGTCTTTGTATGGGAGGTGCTCCAGCCCCGATCATCCTCGTGGCCCAGGCATGCCAAGCACACACGTTTCTGTAGCAGTGGTCAACAGTTTCCCTTCCGAAGTATTTCAAAATGAGCAACTTACTTTTTTACATGTAGATTTTTCATCAAAACAGGAGCTCCCACATGCCCCTTCTTTACCTTTCTGCCTTTAAATGAGAAATCAAAGGAATATGAGTAAGTTTGGGGGGGGGGGGGGGGTTTACCCATCACTTTTCTCTTTCATATTTTTCTCTTTGACCTTCTGCAGCTTTCTTAACTTTGGAGTTGGCAAAAGGAATTATAGGCCAGTCTAGCTCTGTGCTTTGGCTGGGGTCCTGACCTGAGAGAAAGGGTTGAAAATCAACAGGAAGAATGAAAGACAGGGGGAAAAGAAAAAGAAATCCTTGAAATAAAACCCTCTCTGGATAGCATTGCTGTGTTTTCCCCCGTGGAGAACACTGGAATCTTTTCCTTGTAGCTCCATCTGTAGAGAAAACCTCATCAGCATTTCCTTAGCAAAGATGCAGCTGTAAGAAGTATTAACTGAATATTGACTTCCTTGGAGTTGTTGAGATGTAAGTGTGATAATGGGATGCATGATAACGTCCAAATGAAGTCCCTAAATCTTTCAGTAGGCATGAAGGACTACTCTGATTATTGCATGAACCTTATTTTCCTTATTTGCTTGACCAGAGGAAAGAAATGCAGCCCAGGCTCCTGGAAACAGGAGGGGGAAACAAGAGGGGAAAGTATCCCCCTGCTTGGACAGGAACAAATCTCTCCTCTCCAAGCACGGATCTGTCCTGTGTCCCCACCACAGTCCAGCAGGACCAGATTTGGGGTCGCTATGACCCAAGGACCTTTTACATCCTATTTCCTTCCTTATCTGGATAACCCCGAGCTGTCTATGGCCTCACACAGGGTGGCACTGCCTCCACTGCTCTGCGTTCATGCCTCAGGCTGCCTTACGGACATCTCCCATCTCAAACATACGCTACAATGAGCAACTTGGGGCAGGGATGAGCTTTCGGCTTGGCGCAGGGAGGCTGGTGCTCACCACCAGAGCTCATAGTGTTGCAGCAGCAGAGGTGTTCATTATAACTAACAGGCAGCGACCTTCGCCTCCCTGGGGAGGTTCAGTAGCGCTGGACGTGGCGAGGCACTGGTTCTCTCAGCATCCCTGGGGTGCCAAGGGCTGTTTGCACCCACAGGAGTGACTCTCACTCCTCCCACTGTGGCGCTTCATCAGCTGTTTTATCTGTCCTGAACCTCCCCTGAGCTTCCTGCTTTGAAACGCCAGCACAAACGCAGATGCCGCACACTCGAGATGCAAGGGTGAGCTGCTCCGAGCTCCCGTAGAGCCAGTGCTGGGGAAGCTCCGCGGTGCGTAGTGCTTGCGGGTGCTGCAGCTCTGAGAGGTAAAGGAGGGCAGAGAGAGGGAAGGCACACGTGGAGGAGGGGGGTGGAAGGCAGAGCAGATATGTGCTGGCAGAAAATGAGAATAGGTTTGGTGTAAAAGAACCTAAAATCCTTTTCTTTGAAGGGATGAGGTGTCTGTTGGACAATTTAACTGAGAATTTTATATAAGGTTGCCTGCATTTATAGCAGTTAATTACAAAAGAAAATTTATGTGTGTCACTATGACCTGTAATTCCCACCAGTAACTAGGAATATATTCATATTCCTACCTCCAGTGAAACAGCCATGGGCAAGTCTGATAATTACTAACCTCTGCTTGCAAAACAAAACTGCATTTCATCTACAGCCGAATACTCAGTTGTTCTGAATGCAAAACAGAGTGTTTTTCCATACCAGCATCTGATTTCTGCACAAAAGCATGTGTGGTTAAGCCTTACCCAACTGCTTATGTAAGTATAGCTCTCAATATATGGTAGTGCTAGTAATAACAGGGTAATGTAATTTTCTCTCACTATATGTTAGTAATAACAGCAATGTAAATTTTGGTGCGTTTTAACCCTGCTTTGAAATAGTAGATTTGGCATGGCAGGTGTTTTCCTACGTAATGAGCCAAACAAATTACTATTCAGGTAGAGGAAAAGGATGTATAAGACAAGTTCTCTGAACTACCACATGAGAGTTTTAAGTGGATAGCATTAAATGATAGCGGGATGCTCGAAATGCTTAATTCTGAGTCACAAAGCAAGAGCTCTGCTGAAGCTATCAGTAAGTGGTTTATCCCGAGGTTAAGGGTCGAGAAAGCAACTCATGTTAGTGATGAAATTTAAAGACTGAATGTTTTCAGTGACCTCAGAATCGTTTGGATGTGAAATGGGATATTAGTTGAGTTGTGGAATTGAGGGTGCTGCCGATCCTGAGTTTCTTGGCCTGAGATACCTGGATGTGCCAGGAGCTAGCACAAGTGCGTCCGCTTGCACATCACATAGAAGTCTTTGCTGGCATGGTACCTGTTGAGCTCCCATCCTTTGAGGCTCTACAGTGAGCCTTGTCATCTCAGAATGTCAGCAGAAGCCTTGTGCCTTTCCCTGTGAAGTGAAAAGGTGCAGGACACAGCCCTCAGGCTGGGTAACAAATAATGCAGGACTTGATGTGAATGGTTCCTCTACCAGGAATAGCAGCACAGACATCCCTTTCTGCTGCTGGAGCACAGTGGTCCCCAGCAGGGACACCTTGGCTGGTCAGCTGGCAGTGGGCTTGTCCCAGATGAGGATGGGAACTGTGTCTTGATCCAGGGAGGCTGCCAAGGGGTATGGAGCACAGTGCCACAGCTCCCGTATATCTTTGTTCTTCTCACAGGGAAGTCAGGTCTGTCTTTACTCCATCTGGCTTATCTGGAGCAATCCTTGCTGCATCAGCTTTGCCTACAGGGGGGGAAGCCCAGCTCCATGTGTGGTGTTTCACCTCTTCACAAGCCCTTCTACAGATGGCAGCTTGCAGGTGCCCTGAGATGGCTGCACCTCCATCTGTGGCATTCAAACTATGTGGGCTTGGAAGCCAGGTCCAGACTGAGCCAGCCCTGGCTTGTGGTGCTGCAAGGGGTTATCACATCCCCCCCCACAGGACCTTGCATTTGCCTTTGCTGAACTTCTTGATGTTCTCATCCACCCTGTTGCCTGCCTGTCCAGCTCTCTGAATAGAAGCCTGACACACCAGCATCCCACTTGCTCCCCATCTTGTGAACTTGCTGGGACCTCACTCCACTCCCCTGTTCTGGTGTTGTCAAAGGTGCTGAACAATATTGGCACAAGGATCACAGGGCTGCCAGATGGATGTTGTTCTGCTTGTCACAACCCTTTGAGCAGAGAGGTTTCTACCCACCTTATATTGCAGTTATCAGTTGATACCACACCAGTCTGGTTATAAGGAGACTGTAGGAGACAATGCTAAAGGCCTTATTAAGTTCAATATATGCAATAGCTAGTTGCTTAATCACAGGCTATGGAAGTCCTGCCCTTATGAAAAGAGCCTTTGAGCTTGGTGCCATGCTGATATAGCCACACAGCCTCCAGTTTGGCACTGGTTTGGCTGGTATTTCTGTCTGGCTTGGACAGAGCACAGGCTCCTGTTTTCTAGACAGTTATTCATGCAGATCTCTTCTTTCCAGCGTCAGCCCAAACAGCCCATCCATAAACAAAGCACACAGATAGGCAGCATGTGGCTCAACACTGACAAGATGCAAACCTCTGAAGTGGCCTCAGGGAAATGGCTGAGTCAAGCTCATCAACAGAGTTTAAACAAGGATTACAGCTTTTAATATTGCTTTCAGCCCCAGGAAGGCTTGCAGTGATTTCTGTGAAGTCTCGATGTTGATCTTGACTGTTTATAGCTCAGATGAACTTTAAAACATATTGAAAGCTCAGGTGTTATTCCTTTGGGGTGCAGAAAGAACAAACTCCAGATAATGTCGATAAAATGCTCTGTTCACCATAGTCAATGGGGTGGTTCAAATACAGACCAGAAATCACCAAAGAGTATAAAACCATAAACTGGAGTTTGCTGATTGGGTAGACCTAGGTTGCTGCTTTTATGATCAAGATTTATGTCAAGCAATTTCCACTTGATTGGTATTCTGACTGGAAGATGCATGGAAGACAGTGCCCAAACAAGCAGACAGAGAATCGTAGAATCATAGAATGGTTTGGGTTGGAAAGGACCTTAAGATCATCCTGCCATGTGTGAGGTGTCCATGGGCAGGGACACCTCACACTAAACCATCTCACCGAAGGCTCTGTCCAACCTGGCCTTGAACACTGCCAGGAATGGAGCATTCACAACTTCCCTGGGCAACCCATTCCAGTGCCTCACCACCCTAACAGTAAAAAACTTGTTCCTTATATCCAGCCTGAACTTGCCCTGTTTCAGTTTGAACCCATCACCCCTTGTCCTATCACTACAGTCCCTGATGAAGAGTCCCTCCCCAGCATCCTTATAGGCCCCCTTCAGACACTGGAAGCTGCTCTGAGTTCTCCATGCAGCTTCTCTTCTCCAGGCTGAACAGCCCCAACTTTCTCAGCCCACAAGGAAATAAATCATCCTGCTCATGTAAAAAGACATACTGATCAGGAATATTTCATGTCTGAATGCTATGTATCTGCTAGGAGATCAGGAGCAAAGCACTGGACCACAGCTGACCAGTGAAGCTGTGTCTGAAGATTATAGAATCCCAGACTGGTTTGGGTTGGAAAGGGCCTTAAGATCATCCAGTTCCAACCCCCTGCCATGGGCAGGGGCACCTCACAGTAGACCATGCTGCCCAAGGCGCATCCAGCCTGCCCTTGAACACTGCCAGGGATGGGGCAGCCACAGCTTCTCTGGGCACCCTGTGCCAGCGCCTCAGCACCCTCACAGGGAAGAACTTCTGCCTTAGATCTAACCTGAACTTGCCCTGTTTCAGTTTGAACCCATCACCCCTTGTCCTGTCCCTACAGTCCCTGATGAAGAGTCCCTCTCCAGCATCCTTGTAGCCCCCTTCAGACACTGGAAGCTGCTCTGAGGACTCCACGCAGCTTCTCTTCTCCAGGCTGAACAGCCCCGATATTCTCAGCCTGTCCTTGTATGCGAGGTGCTCCAGCCCCGATCATCCTCTGGAGGAGAGCGACACTGCAGTGCTGTGCTTCTGGTTTTCAGAGGGAGCCCATTATAGTCTTGCAGGTAAGTGCAGGAAAAGCTCTCTGACAAGCCCTGGAGTCTGTGTTCAGGACCTGCAGAGTTTGGTAAAGGTGAAAAAGATGGTGTGTACCAGAAGCAAAACACATCAGAGACGCTGGTATCCTTATGGCTATCTCAAAAAATGCTGTGGTTCAGGATAGATTTTAACATGGAATATTATGAGCAAGCCACGTGGATGACTGTGGTTCATGGACAGAGCTATGACATTACACAGCTTACTTTGTCACATACAGTTACGACGTTCAAAATACATACCAGGACTGTTTAAGGAAGTGTTTTGTTGCTGGTAATGCATGAGTACTGTTGATGCGTGTTTAGTCGGAGCAGCTGAGTGCTGGAGACTGTATTTCAGATCTGAAAGCTTGAGCTGATTTGTTATGCTGCCCTGTTTGAGCAGGAAAGCTACAAGCTGAACACAGTTCTTCTATAAGCAAGAGCTGGGAATCTGTGTGCTATAGGGAAGCAAGATTCATTGGCAGTTTTGTTGTCTTCCTCTTTGCACATTTAGGCAAGGAGTGGTGGAAGGTAAAAAGATGCTTTTAAATGTTGTGGCAGATCCTTTTCCTGGAGGAGAGGTGAGTTTGCCTGAGTCCTGGTGATTCCCACAGTTTCTAAGGACAGAGATGATGCTTCAGGGCTGTACCTCTTGCTGTGCCTTTGATCTGCCTTCTGCTCCTCGGGGTGAGAGCAGGACGTGGTGGAGAGTCCTGCAGCAAAGCTCTGGCTTCATCGTCTCCATCAAGTCAGGACCACAGCCTACACCAGCCTAGGTACCCTTTGCAGGTGCTGAGTTCAAAGCTCTGCTGCCCTCAGGTTAAGACTTAACCTGAGTTTTGCTTACCCTGATATTGCTTAAGCTCTATAAAGGAGTTCTTAATGCAGCAAGGCTTGGAGGCCAGGGTTCATTTTGCATGTTCAAAGTCATACATAATTCAGTTGCAAGTCAGAGGTGCATAAGCCTGAGGGCTCCTTCCAGTGCTTAATGCAGTAGCTGACTCAGGCAAATTCAGATTTGTTGATGGTTGCTGCATTATCCTATAGACTCCTGGGGGATGTGGCTGGTCCTTGAGAGGACCAACACCCGTGTTTTGGTTAAATGCTGCAGTTTTGCTTTCCTGTTTCATTTCTTTGCCAAAACAAGGTATCTAGGAGCAGGGTACCATGGTCTATACTTCAAGCTTGTACTAGGGTGAAGGAACTCAGCCTTTGATAGAACAGAGGCAGGCAGATAGGACAGATTTTCTACATAAGCACAGGGCACCATCTTGCTTCTCCATACAGTGCAGGAGTGTCTCTTGCTCTGCAGCATTACCTTTGCAGAACAAGTTTAAAATTCCATGTATTCCTAACCACAATCCAAAAACCAAAGTAGCAATACTGAATTAAAGAGCTGAGGTTCTGAATGTCCAGAGGACATCCCACCGGGCTGCGAGGATGGGAAGCGCAGCCCACCCATGCCCGAGCCTGCCACCACAGCTTACAAAACCCTGGAGCAGGAATCAGGACATCCTGCTTCACTCATCGCTGTTTGCTACATCAACCAGTTCTCTCCAAAGAGGTGAAGGACCAAGAAGGAATAGGACTGATGGTTGAGGGAAGGCCAGTAAAGGCACTGGCAAGGTCGCTGCTAAAGCCAGCAGTGCAGCCGCGTCTCTGCTTATCCTCTGCAGCAGAGCATCAGTGAGCATGGGATAACGGGATGCTTCGGGAGGGTCTTGGAAAATCCAGAGTGAGCTGATGTGTGTGAGGGTTTGCACACCGTGGACATCAAAAGCCCCCTAGACAAGGGCTCTGGTGTTGTAACACTGCAAGCTCATGGCACATCAATACCCACTGCAGTCTAGGGCTTGGCACTATTTATTGCGGTGTTGTGTGTACTTAGAGGAGAGGCTGCTGCAAACAGCACCATCAAATGAAAGACAAGCCCCAGCAATACTGAGTTGTTAATGGCAGTTGTGTTGTGCTGCAGCTCTAATGAATGGTTTAGTTTTGTAGCGTGATTAATTTGCTGCCACAGAGGAGGTTTTGTTAATCTTGGAGGACACAGGGCTGCAAGGGGGGAGGGAGTGGGAAATTGGCATTTTAAGCCTAGAAATTTAATTGCAAGATAGTGCCTGAAATATAAATTGATACCTAGAACTGCTCTGAGAGATAAGCACTACCAGCGACGGCGGTTTCTGGCAGAGAGGATCATCATACTGTTATGAACACGATACTGCTGTGGGCTTTACTTTGTAATTTATATGGGCATGAATTTGCTTGACATAATTCTCTTGGCTGCCTCTCATCCTGTAGCATAGCAGCAAAGCTCTGAAATCTCACTATGGGCCCATGACTTTGTGAAAGAGGTGGAAATCTGATCTGTTTGCAGACACAAACTAGGTTTTCGCTTTTGAAATGGGTGCAACTGTTAGTGTTGGCTCGTTGAACTTGGAAGGCAGGCAGCAGAACACACGCTTACCTGATAAGCTTGTCCTGGGAATAAATACTTACTGCATATTTTTATTCAAGTTTGCATCTGTGTAGTAGGTTTTAAGGTTTTTCGAGGTAGACTGGGAGAATTAGAGTATATGAGGCAATGTTTCAGTCAAATGGTATTCTCAATTCTTTTCATGTTATTCCCATGCCAGCTGCTTTAAAATCTGACTTCTGCAGTTAATATCAAGAAAGAGGGGAGATTGAGATGAGCTCTTAGGCAGAAGCTCTTCCCTGTGAGGGTGCTGAGGCGCTGGCACAGGGTGCCCAGAGAAGCTGTGGCTGCCCCATCCCTGGCAGTGTTCAAGGCCAGGTTGGACACAGGGGCTTGGAGCAACCTGGTCTGGTGTGAGGTGTCCCTGCCCATGGCAGGGGTTGGAACTCAATGAGCTTTAAGGTCCCAACACAAACCAATCTGGGATCTATGAAATGCTCCCTGAAACACCCAGGTGTGGGAATCGGGTTTATGATGATTTTTCTCCAGTTGCCTTAAACCATGAATTCATGCTCCTGCACTCTGTCTGTTCTCCATAGTCTGGTATAAGTCCTTGCAGGGGCTGGGCAATGCTAGGATAAGGGATGGCAATTCCTGTTTATTGGGATGTAGCTGAATTAGCTCGTAATAATCAAACCCAGAAACGGCAGCACTCACCTCATTTCTTTATTGCTCTTCAGTGTTTGACTCTCTAAGCTCCTGGGGTGCTGGGTGGTTTTGGCTGGTCTTTTCTGCTCTCTCAGGTGGTCAGTGATTGGTAAGAGAAACACACGAAGCATTTTCACATCGCAGAACAGGGCCAAGCTTACCAGCACCACTGGAAGTCTCAGAAAGGATTCCCACAGTGATAATGGATGAAGTGCCTGTAGGAGCCGTTCACCCACAGGATTTGACCTTTTCTCTGTCAGAAGGCTTTAAGTGGTGATGTTTTTAAAACCATGACTTCTGAGTCATGCTTAAAGCGGACAGGTTTGAATTCTCAGCTGTGTTGCTTTCTGCCTTCCTTGGGACACTGCTGTCAGTCTCTGGTAAGGCAGGTGACTGCCATGGATTTGAATATATGAGGTTTAGGGACCAGAAAGGGGATTATTTCATTATTTCATATCCAGGCCTGCAATGAATTCTGGTCCTTTCTAACTTTGGCAGACCAGGCATCCTCACCTGTGAAAATTTAACACTGCATCACCTTTCTGGTACCACCTGGATTCAGTCCACTTCTGAAAGCTTGTTTTCTGCTTGAAATGCTGTTTTCAATTGAATAGACCCCTCATTGTATGTCTTTACAATCTGTCGTAAGCAGGAATTGTGTGTTAAAGAAAGCAGATACAACCACAAGCCAACAAGGACAAAACAGTTGGATTTCCAGCTTTGTCTCCTTGGATTACCAGGGAGCCCATAGTCTGTCTGTAATTCCTTTTCATTGCACCTCCAAAACCCCAGTACTGTTAAAAGTACACTGCTCTAAATCAGAGAAGCCCCGATGAGGGTTGCAAGAGACCAGGGCCAGAACTGATTGCTGTCTTCCTAGATGGATTTCCTGAAGGAAAGGGTAGGTGATTGACCCAGGTCCTTGAGGTGTTTTTGCACCAAAGACTTTGGATTGCAACACATCTGAGCAAAGCAGATTGTCTGATCCCACCATATATAATCTTAATCCCACCCTTAGGAGACAGCAAGAGGAAAAGGCGTTTCAGTATCATATGGGATCAAAACAGGGAAGTGCAAGAGGGGTTCACATGAACTACCTCAAGTTCTGGCCAGGCTGAGACCAAATATTAGCTGAGGCCTGATCAGGTTGAATTGATTTTACTTTCTGCCCTGCTTAATTCCAGCCGTAGCATGAGGTACAAGATGCAGCTATCTGCAGAGGCTTGTGCCTAGTGTGTATATATGTATATTCCATCTCTGAAAAGTGAATTATGAAAGTAAGGTAAGGATAATAATGTTTCACTTGTGCAAGAAAATACTTTGTAAGCAAACTCTTTTGGTTGTAATCTTCCTATTGCAATCACAGCCCCTTTTCTATGCTGTATCTCCAGCAGGTTATGTAAAATTATTGTCGGGGGCATAATTTATTGCAGTATTCACAATGTTCAGTAATCAGATAAGTGGTGTATTCACAGGCAGGAAGACATTATAGCATTCAGCCCTCTGTTCAGCTCAAAAATAGCTCAGATGTTAAAAAAAGACATGATTGCAGGCACTTACGGGCGCTGGGTTCAGTGCTATGCAGTGCGTTCCTGGACGATAGAAAAGCCATTTGATACTTAAGAAAAGAAAACCATGGTGGCTCAAACAGGTCAAATACACCCAAGTGGCCACAACACGGGGGTGGATCAATGACTCCTGGGCAATTATAACTGGCACTGATTTCAATTGGCAAAGAAACTAAGGGAGAAATTTCAGTTTTTGAGCAAGAGGAAACCTTCTCAAGGTTTGTCAGCCTACCCATGAGTCAGATGCTTCATTATTATCATAGAATAGCTAGGGTTGGAAAGGACCTTAAGATCATCCAGTTCCAGCCCCCCTACCATAGGCAGGGCCACCTCACACTAAACCATATCACCCAAGGCCTTGTCCAACCTGGTCTTGAACACTGCCAGGGATGGAACATTCACAGCCTCCCTGGGCAACCCATTCCAGTACCTCACCACCCTAACAGGAAAGAACTTCCTTCTTATATCCAACCTAAACTTCCCTTGTTGAAGTTCCCTTATTTGAGTTTAGCTGATGTCCTCTTTAACCAGTTTAGAGGCTCATGAAGAGGGAAGCATGCCACTCTAGTTTAGGCGTGTGGGCATCAGCGAAAGGCAGGGCAGTACAGGGGAAACACTGGTCTGCTAATAGGAAATAGGAATCGTTGTAGGAAATAGCTGTAATAACCAGTCTCTGCAGCCTTCCTTAAGCCAGGAGTTGTAGATTTCAAACTACTGCACTTCGGGGAAAACTTATCTTAGAACATGTTGGGCAGTGCCTGTGGTCCCCTCAGTTCACCCAGAGAGCAAAAGTGAAGCTATGCAACCTCCATCAACACTTTGTGTCCTTCACTGAGCCGCAGTTAGAATTGAAGGAGACAATTCCATCTAAATGGGATGGATTACGATGATTGTTGTTGTTGTTCTTGTTAGAAATCATTGAGTGCAACTGAACTGAACAAGCAGAAGACCAGTCTGAACATTCCCAGCATTGTCTTGGGGGTTCAGTGAGGTAACTTGGAAGAATGACAACTTCTCAGGGGTCAAGGCAGGGTGTAAGGTTTCTTAGGACAGGAAGGAAGCCACTGGATGTTCTGAATCTCACCGATGCAGTGATACAGCCAAAAAGCAAAAGAAAATCTCTTTCCTATGGTATTAAATGGCTGCAAAAGGCTAGATAGATAAGCACTCAACTGCACTTGCCTAACAAGTGGCAAGAACATCTCACTCTTCAAGCTTACTCATTGAAATCTTTGATGTTCAAATGTTATCAACTGCACCATCTTACCCTGTCCATCTCTTAACCTGGATATAACAGAAGACAGAAAGGGTAAGAAAAGAGCATCGTCAAGAAGGCTTCCAGATCAGATATTTTCATCGTTGAACAACAAGATAGAAAAAGCTCTCTTTTTAACAAGAGTGCCCATTATGATCTTATGATGATACAGAAAGGCACAGATAAAGCAACTGATGTTTAAGGCAATCTGGAAAGCCAGGAGAGCACTATCTCATGGTGAACGGAGGTATCTCAGCTACTGTGCACCTCTGGCCCTCTTGGAAGAGTCAGATGTGGAGGTATCACTCACAAGTCAGATGCTTCCCCTCCCAAATATGAAACTTCTATTCTTCTTGGGATTCCAGTGTTCTCAGCCTTTGATCCACGGTTTCTATGTACTTGTTGGGTTTGCCTTGAGGGGTTTGGGAGGTACCTGCCATTCTGCTCCTTTTGGAGGGAGGTATTTCAGAGGACTCTGAAGATTGTGGTCTCTCAGCAAAACGTGGGTTATTCAAAAGCAAAGTCCTGCAGCAGAAAACAATCTTAAGGCAATAAATGGGCTTACGTATATGTCAGGTTCTCTGGGTCCCATCTGTTTACCCTCCTTGATTCCTGTGGGAAGCTCTTTCGAGCAGCTACTGTCTCATCTGGTGTTTCAAATAACGTGTTAGTCAGCGTGTAAAGTGCTTCACAAAGTGCATCTCAGGCTTAGCTGTGTCTCTTGCTCTCCATGCTGGATCCAGGAGGGCAGTGCATTGACAATAAGAAACCAGACATTTCTGCTTACAGCAGCATTAAGGAAATAGCAGTACATCAAAGCTCCTCTTTCAATATTCATTTGTTTACTTGGGTTCTAGAAATAGGCATAAAATTGGCCTGCGATGGCACATTCACCTGTCTTGAAGAAACCACATTTCACTGTTAATTGTGAGGATCTAGCTAAGAGGGAAAGGTAAGATGCAGTATCATGGAATGATGTCACTAGGGAAAGAATCTGGCACTTCCTGCTGATTTTGAAGACATCTTTTCCCAGGTAAATGAATAGCTGTGATTACACACAGCATATGATGCTGTGCAGGTTGAACATAGCAGAATCCATATATAATAAGCATGGACGTGTTCAGAGACATCTTACAAAGAGCTCAGAGCTGTGAAGATGAGTTAGTCATTGGAAGGAAATGTTAATAGTTGCTCTGTCCCTAGCTCCCCAAGGACTCTTTTTTCTCTCTCCTACTCACCAGTGGCTGTGACAGATTTCTTTCTCTTGTCACCTGCTTTGCATTTTCATCTAAAGAGACTTAACCCATGGGACCAGTCGCACGTACCAGAGTGCACATCCTGGGCTGTGAGAAGAGAGCTCTTGGCTTAGCTCAGGAGGGCTGGTCCCCCCAGCTCATTGCAGTCCCCCAGACAGCAAACGTAAATCCATCCCAGCTGTACTAGCCCTGAAAGTCTTACCTGGAGGGATGTGCCAGTTCCAGCCGCTTCAGGTAGCACTTCCCAACCATCTGCTCACGAAGAGCCTCATGCAGGTACTCCAAGTAGCTCCATCCCACCTACATGTTGCCAGATTACACTCATACATGGTAGAATCAGGACAAAATAGTCAGTATCTGTGGATGCCTCTGCTAATCAGGGCACCCGGCCTAATGCTCTGCTGCAGCCACTTTGCAGAGGGAGGGATCCTGTTGTGGCTGGTAACTAGGAAGCATGCCTTTTCTTCTTGTTTGGTTTCATTTGTCCTGCTAGAATTCACCACAGGGTTTGCAAAAGGGGAAGAAAACCTTCCCCCACCCAGGAAAAGAGCTTTGCGTTTACTTACGCCTTTTGAAATCAGTTGCCTCACAAGAAAATTGCTCTGTAATCACAGCAGCTTGCTTGTAGTCTACTGGTAACATTGCCCTTTGATGTTTATTAGCAGAGCTGCATTTTGTATCTGAATAATGCATTATTCTGGAGGGCTTCTCCCAGCGTAGGCGGTCAGAGGGGAATGGGGGAGTCCTCTCCTCCCAGCATCTTTTTGTATCATCCTTGAAATCTTTGCATGCAGAAGGCAGAGCTGAGAAGGAAGCATTCCTTCCTGCGTGGGTCACTGTGGGCATTCATCTTATTCCGAAGTATTCCTTTCAGTGAGTTGCTGCCTCAGATGGACACTCCAGAACCACAGGGCTGGGAGGGACTCCCTGCACCACAGCTTCGTATGAGAGGCAGCTGCTCTTTGCTGAGCAAACTCCATATGAAAAGCAGGTAGGATGCTTTTCCCCAGCTTTTGTTTTTCTAGGCTGGTTAGCCCAGCTCTTTCTGATCCCAAATACAGATGCCTCCACTTGTTATCCTCACAGGTTATATTCCAACTGGGTTTGAATTTTCTTAGCCATTTCAAAGAGCCCAGGGATATGGGCTGTACCCTACACGAGGCAGCAGCAGAGTTGCTTGTGCAGTACCATTGTTTCCTCCCTCTCCTATAAACGCCTTTCCTGATGCATAATAATTGCATTTGGCTTCTGCTTCATCAGCTCCTGTATCAGCATGTACTTCTGCCTTTTACTTCACCCAGGAGACACCAGGTGACCTCCAGAAAGCTTTGGAGAGCCTGCTACGCTGGGGAAAACCCACCTTGTCACATTGGAATGAATGATATCTGAGGGATATTCCACCATTTTGCTGGTAGTCATCGTTTGCTAACATGAACTGAAGTTATACTGACAGTTCAGCTGCAGTTGAGCTGTGGGAGCAGGGCAGGACTTCTTAACCGCAGGCAGCATTAGGGCTGACCCCAAAATATGATAGCACAGGCAGAAAGAAAGGAAGAAGGTTCAGCTGATGATTGCGTGCTTGCAGCAGCAATATAGGCAAAGCTAGCATGAGGGTCCCTCCTGGAATGAAAGCTGCTCTCCTTTAGGAAACACAGTTGGTCGATAGGCTGAGAAAGTTGGGGCTGTTCAGCATGGAGAAGAGAAGGCTGCAGGGAGACCTCAGAGCAGCCTTCCAGTATCTGAAGGAGGGCTATAGGGATGCTGGGGAGGGACTCTTCATTAGGGACTGTAGTGATAGGACAAGGGGTAATGGGTTAAAACTGAAACAGGGGAAGTTTAGACTGGATATAAGGAGGAAATTCTTTCCTGTTAGGGTGGTGAGGCACTGGAATGGGTTGCCCAGGGAGGTTGTGAATGCTCCATCCCTGGCAGTGTTCAAGGCCAGGTTGGACAGAGCCTTGAGTGAGGTGATTTAGTGTGAAGTGTCCCTGCCCATGGCAGGGGGGTTGGAACTGGATCTTAAGGTTCTTTCCAACCCTAACTATTCTATGATTCTATGATTCCTTGGAAGCAAAGCCCTGTATGGTACTATTAGCTTGCCATGACCCCACAAGAGGCATGTGCTGTTCCCTGTTCTGTACTATTGCAGGTTTACCCAGCTCTGCTCTGATTTGCAACCACTTTAATCTCTAGCTACAAACTTCCATGGTTTTGTAAGATTTAAAGCACAAACATAGCATTTTTGGGTTTCTTTTCAGTGGGAAGTGGAGTCTCTAATAGCTTGTGTATCTCCCATCTGCTGTCATAGAATCATAGAATAGTTAGGGTTGGAAAGGACCTTAAGATCATCCAGTTCCAACCCCCCTGCCATGGGCAGGGACACCTCACACTAAACCATATCACCCAAGGCTTCATCCAACCTGGTCTTGAGCACTGCCAGGGATGGAGCATTCACAACCTCCCTGGACAACCCATTCCAGTGAGTGTCTCTTGCTGAATTTCCCCTTTACCAGTCCTGGTAGAAGTTCATGCTCCATTAAATGCTTTAAGATGTTTCTCACAACTTGTATTTGTTAATAAAGAAGCTGTCCAAGTAGCTGGATGGATGGAGAGAGGTTTGCTCAACTCTGTGTATTTCAGCTCTACTGGTGAATAAGTTATTGCAATTATTGGCCTGTTAGTGAAATATGTTGTCTGAATTTCTAGAGGCTGAATATTCATGGGAGGTTAACGTTTCAGCTGCCTGCAGAGGGAATACAAATGGAAGCATTAACAGCCCAGACCCATGTCTGCTAGAAACCTCTGGCACAATACAAGAGAGATTTGAGGTGACAGCACTTTCCCACTTCACAAAGGTGAAAAGCAGCAACTTCACTGTGCTATTGGAAACACCACCAATTAATGCTTGGATCAGAATTTCATTCAGAATTGCAAATGAACGTGGACAAGTGGGACATTGGGAGCTCACTGCTGGTTACCCACAAGATATCCTCATCTTTGCTGTAGTCCTGCCATATTCCCTCCTGGGAACTGAACGCTGATGGAGCAACTCAGTGCATCCAAGTTGTTGTAATCATGCACAGTAAGTTTAAATCTGCCAGAGAAAATGGAAAATTGAGGCAAGGAATAAGAAAGAAGGTCTAGAGCTTGGCTTGGATTCTTCAGTTTATTTCCTACCCCAGATAGCTTCGTTACTGCTGTGTTTGACTGAACACAGTCTGATGGCATTGCTGCCTTGAAATTGTTTTGGAGGAAAGAATGGAACTTGTAGGGTATTTATTGAAAGATTGGGTTGAATGCTTTTGTTCTAGGGCTCCCACTAGAGTTTGTTTTGTTCTTGTTGTAGGGCATGATTTTGGTGGTGAGAAGGACTGTGTTTCAAATTTCACCGATGCATTTAATGCAGTAAATCAGCTCTCCTGAGAGTACAGGGGTGTAAGCATTGTCGTAACTGATGTGTCATTTTTTGCCCCAAAGACAATGAAATGAGGTGAGATACTGCAGCCAGGACAAGAAGAGAGAAGCTGTGCTTGCTCTCACAGATCCATGGGTTCATGTTCCAGGTTGGATAGTGTGTTGTTAGAGTCCTTTCCTTCGGGACCACTGAATTTCAGTTGGAAACTCGATTTGATTTTAAAGGTCTCCGTTATCTTCATGTCTTGCACAGTGAGACCTGAGTTTTCCTAGCTGTCCTGGCTAAAGGATGACTAGCATGGAACATTTTGGGTGCTGCCTGCCCTGCCTTGTCTTTACACCACCTAAAAGCCATGAACAGCATCATCCTTCCGTACCTCCTATAAATGCCTGACCTACCTGAAACTGACAACAGGTAATTTGCTGGAGCGCCAAGATTATTCCCTGTTGTCTGGACCAACATCCTTTCCTCCCAGTGCTACTTCTTGACATGTTTGAGGACAGGAACCCTCTTTGCGTGCTGCATTGGTGCAGTTCCTGGTGAGCAGCCATCTGCCGTGGTGCTCCTCAGCGTGTCAGTGGTGCGGATGGGATGTAGCGTTGGATCAAGTGCTCTGCATGTTTGGCTCACTGCTATAAAGATGCTTAATATAAAGGAAAACGGGCTCCCCTTCATGGCACAGCTGGCTGGCTGCACAGAGGCAGGAAAAGCCAGCCCTACCCCTGCCACACTCCTCTTCATCATCTTGAAGTTAATACAAGAACCAGGTGGGTCACTCACCCTGCTTCTGAAGGTAGGGCTGTCACAGCTTGCACGAGCATGGATGGACCCTGCCAAGGAGGTAGTGAGAGGTGCTGGTGGCAGGGACCAGGAGCCAGGCTGTCACACAGTGCTCTGTGCATGGGAGCCCCAACTCAGGCAGAGTCTGTTCTAAAGGATGGGAAGGTGCCAGATCAGAATGTAGGGTACTTCTGGGTGGAGGCTGTCTTTCCTCTTTCTGTTATACCCGTCTGCAGCATGGGGATTATAGAATCATAGAATGATTTGGGTTGGAAAGGACCTTAAGATCATCCAGTTCCAACACCCTGCAGGGACACTAAACCACGTTACCCAAGGCTCTATCCAACCTGGTCCTTTCATTTAGGATGCTTGTTTTGAGTTGCCCTGCTCTTAGGCAATAAGCTGAGAGAGGCAGGGTAGCATTATTCTCTCCCAAAGGCTGATTGCTGAGAGAGGCAACCTGAGGCTGCAAGGCTGAGAGCTCTGTTTCATGCTGGTGGAAACCTTGGCCACTCATACAAGTGATATTCACCCACTTGGGGGGGGGGGGTGTGGGGTATGTGATTAAAACAAAAAGCAGGGTTGTGGCAGTAGCTGGCAAAGCATTCACCTGGTTATTTTAGGGCTTTTTACAGATTCTTTTTGTAATTTCTGTTGGTTTTTCTGCTTCTCATTTGTTTTGGAAGAAACAAGGTTTCCTTTCCATTCGAGATTGACAGAAAACACACAGAAACCACCTAATTGCTGAGTATTCCTGATCCAACTACCGGCATTGTTTTCCCTGTTTGGTAGAATGTATACTGCCCTGCTGGGTAGGACTCTGCCACAAACTGCCCTTTAGGCCCATGAATTACCTTTCTCAGCTATTGCCAGTATTATTAGTAGTAGGGACCTGATGCAAAGACAAATCTGGGTGCAGAGGAGCAGAGTTAGCTGAAACGCCAAAGACCTCCAGTAATACCAAAGGGGCTGAGAGAATACAGGAGATGAATGGGGAAGTAAATTCCTTTATGCATAGATTTTGATGGTGGGGTTTTTATTTGCCCCAGTGTTAAAATCCCTCTTTGAAGTAAAATTAGCAGTGGTGTAATACTTTGTGTTGAATCAGTATTAACCTTCGAGTGAAAAGAAGGTTACATGGAAAGTAATGATACAATCTGAAGGAATACTTGAAGAATTACCTGCCTTTGGACTTGGACAGGGAATGAAAATGCACGAGGTGCAAAACTTACTTGTGAAAACATAGACAGATGGGGTGAAATGCCATCGAATGACTGTTGTCTGTGTGACATTTTGAAGAAGGTAGGGGTATGCTTCTGATGGATAGAGAGCTCCTGTCTGAGAAAACGCAGTGAGCTGGACAGGGAACTGCAAAGCATCATTGTTTTATTCAGTGTTGAATTTGATGCTAGTTGAATCAAAAATTGCTGCCAGTGGATGGAGGCAACAATACCTTTTGGGTGCTTGCTTATAAATACTGAATTAAAGGTATAACTTATTCTGGTGAAGAAAGGGACCGTTCCCTGCTCATGTCCTTGTGACTTAGTTTAGCACTGAGGAGAGATTGGCACAGCGCAACAACCTAAGGAAATGTTTCTCTCTAGAGCATGTTTGATCTTCAGCTGGGAGCTGGAAAGCAATAAATCAAAGCAACTCCAGCAGATGGCAACTATTGAGATTTCTGCTTCCTTTCCTGCATATAATGCAGGATGCTCTTACATTTCTCCTAGCAGAAGCTAGTAAAACAGAGGGAAGCACGAAATCTACCTATTAGAGGCTGGGGTGGCAATGAGAGCACCTGGCTTTTGGTCTCAGTTCTGACAAAGATGAGTTATACGTCCCTGGGAAAGTAATTTAAGTACTCCATGAGCTGTGAAGATATAACAGCCTCAGCACATAAGACACAAGTGGGTAGAAATCTCATCGTGTCAGCACCTAGCAGTGGCAGGAGCACCAAATAAAGTCTCTGGGCACTGGCTTTGCAGCATCATGTTTTATTTGGGAGTAGCTCGGTCTATCTAAACAGATATAAAATCACTGACTGATCAGAGTTTATAAAACTGCCCAGCCAGGCTTTATGCTGTAGAGAGGCTCACTACTCATAAATAGCAGATTTCTCCCTCTGAGTCTTGTATGCATTTAGGTTACCTGCATTCAACCTGCACCTCATCCAGTAGACCAAAGGCTCCGTCAACAGGGCATCCCACCACTGACATACCATTGCACAAGGGGCTGTTCACTGAGCCTGGTCAAAACCTACTATCAAGTCATTAGAGTTCACTTGTAGTGAGGTGGGGTCGGTCTCTGCTCCCAAGGAACAAGGGACAGGACAAGAGGAACCGGCCTCAAGCTGCACCAGGGCAGGTTTAGATGGAGCTGAGGAACAATTCCTTCCCCAGAGGGTGCTCAGGCATTGGAACAGGCTGCCCAGGGCAGGGCTGCAGTCACCGTCCCTGCAAGTGTTCACACAGCGTGGAGACGAGGCCTCAGTGCCATGGGTTAGTGGTGGCCTTGGAGTGCTGGGAACAGTTGGACTGGGTGAGCTTAAAGGGCTTTTCCAACCTGGTTCATTCTGTGATTCTGTGACTTGCTCTGTGCCACATCCATATAATGGCACATCTGTGCATGTCTGTCACTGCCTCTTTTGCATGCCATGTGTGTGTGCTTTGAAAGACCAGTATTAGTCACAGCGGGGAAGGTGTCTTGCTTATCTTCTCCCTCGGCTTTATCACATCTTCCCCATGGCACTGCATGTCTCTGTGCGAAGCATTCAAAGAGGCTGCACTGGCATTCCTCTGACGTCCATGGGTGGCACTGATTGTGGCTGGAGAGCAGCTTGCTTAATATCAGGACTTCCTTGAAAGTAAGCAAATGTACTTCTTCCGACCGCCCGTGAGTGAATTTGGTTGCTCTTGGTTTGTTAAATCACTGGGTTTCCTGTTTCTCAGTGCTAGACCAGGGAGATCCTTTCGTCTTCACAAATTCATTTCACCTTCCTGCAAAGAAGGAAATGAATTTGTGAAGGAATTTTAAGCCTGATCTAGGTTTGGCAGTGCCCCTACAGCAACCTGAGCTGTTGCAAAGGGAAGCATTAATTCATAGCAGTTGTCCTGTAAGTCTAGCTGATCCCTGATTAGGGATGGACTAGATATCCCTGTGAAATGATCCTTTCCACCTCTGTTTTATCACGGTGCAGCAGCAGAGTAGCTATTTAATCGCTGTGCTTAATCCTGCACAGGAAGAATGGATGTGATGTCTTCATGTGGTCTGAAATCCTGCAGGACTGAGAGAACCATATCTGTATGCAGGAAAATGAGGTGCCTTAGCCCTGAAGGAGCGTGTTTGATCGAGGTCCTGTAATGCTTTTTTCCTTATATTAGTTTTGCAGTACCACTCAAAGCAAGCTGGGAAGATCATTTTATGAACTATTAGTAGGGTCATTTATTCTTTTGCCTTTAAACGATGAATACCTTCACCCTCAGGGACATAAATAATGGGATGTTAAACGATGGTAACTTAATTTTGGAAATGTATGAATTGGCCACAGAGTTTCCAGGTTGGAATTTCCTTCCCATGTGTTTCACACAGGTCAATGTAGTTAATGCTGTAGCAGGGCTCAGAAATGGCAGGGATTAGCAGCATTCCCAGGCAGAAACATGTGGCTCAACTGAATTCTTAGGTGACCTCCGTGGGGCAAGGTCTGACTTCCAGATGTACATTCTGCTCCTGTAACCTGAACTCCAGACAACTGGTATTGATTGGCTTTGCTTGCACAGGGATAAGTGTCCCAGTTCTTCTATTTAATGACCAAAACCAAGGGCAAGTTTCTGTTCTGACTTTTTGCTGAGGTGGAAGGGAGGCTGTGATAGCCCTCCCTGGGTAAAGATGGCCTCGAAGCACTTGAATCACAGCCATTCAGTTTCCCGGTGTGTTTGCTATGTGTTGGGGCCCTAGTAAGGAAATACAGAGAAGTGGGGAAGTAAACCCCCCCACAAACTACAAGATGATGCTGCAGAAGCTGCATGCAAGAAGAGTGGGGATAAATTTACAGTTCTATGATTCTAAATGAACAAGAGGGAGCTCCAGAGGTTAAATATCTGAGTAGACAGTGTTCCAGAAGGCCTTAATCTCATGTCCTGCCCCTTGTCCAGCCCACTGGGCTTAGGGCGGTCTCAGTGCCTATCTCAAAAGCTGTCTCTCAGCAACAAGAGTTTTCCAGCCATTGTTTCCTTTAACCTTCAGCCCAGGGGCCACCCAAAAGCATTAAAGCACAAATGTTGTGTTTAGTGAAACGGGAAGCCATTGGAGAACCCAAACCCATCCTCCTTGTGGCGCTTCGATAGCTGCTGCTCCTGAGCTCGGCGGATGCCTCTCGCAACAGCGCTGCTGCTGCTTGTGTTCAGGTATTTACATGCATATGGCACACTGAGGAGCTGGGCTTGGTGCCTTCAGTTGGGATTTGTCGTGTTTGGAGGATAATTGCAAAGCCCCTGCTCACTGATCCGCTGGGGTTTTGAGTATTTGTTATTTGTTAACCTCTTCCAAGCATTTGGATGCACTGGCTGGAGTTAGAGAAGAAGAGTGGTTTGTAGAATGGCTGTGTAAAAGCACAGGAAGCTCTAAGACATCCAGAGCATGTGTCCCCTGGACAAGGCAGCCTTCAAGGGGCACGAGAAACAGCCCTAACCCTGAGCTTAGTGCATGCACAACCTAAATAAGCATCCTGAGTATTGCTTCGATAAGGAAAGCAGCATTTCCTGCACCATTCTCTTCTCGATTGTTTTTTAGCTTGCACATTCTCTTTCAGCTTCCATGGTTCCTCAGCATCACTGGTGTCATGACACCTGGTGAGGTGACAGATGGAAGGAGAGACTTATGTGGACCGTGGGCCTGCCATGGTGGTACCCCTCTGTCCTTCCTGTGTCAGCAGTGCCCTGGGATCACACTGTCATCCTCTCCCTCCAGGGACTTTGTTGCCAGCCAAGATGAGGCAGAGAGGGGTCAGTTTCCAGGCTTGTGGTCATTGCCTGGCTTCTGCTTTGGGTGCAGGGAGGCTGGTGTAAGGCTCTGGGCAAGGTGGCTGGACCATGTGAGTCTGACACCTATTCCCTTCTTGCATCCCTAAAACCACCTCAAATAACTCTTAAGAGTCAAATTGTAAAGGTCTTGCCACAGTAGAATGTCTGGGGTGAAATAGACATTAGTTCTCCCCTACCTTCATCCCTATTTGATCTTTATGGCTCTCTTGCTAGCCTAAAGCCTTCTTCCTGATCTGCTGTGACAGGTCAGAACAATGTGTGCTATTTAGGGAAGCAGCAACGGGCCCTTCTGTCACCTTTGCCATTTAATTTGGCCCTGAAACCATTGGCTCAGATGATTAAATCAGACCTAGAGCTATGAAGGGTTGGGATTAGCAGTTAAGCGTGTCATTTTTTGCCCTGTGCGTTGATGCCATGCTCGTGGACTTTCATGGACCAGTCAGGAATATCCTGGTGTTCTTTTGGGGCTGAAAAGGCGGCAGTGAAACCTCACATGTCAAAGAGTTGCTCCAGAGTTCTGCTGATAGAAATGTCCCTGTGTTTTATGGGAAGGAAAGCCAACAAGGGTGGCTGGGCTGTTTCTCGTGCCTGCATACTCTCCTAATGAGGACATTTCCCTGCAGGGAGAGTAGGAATGTTTGTGCTACGTGTGCCTCCTGGGACAACATGAACGGAGCGGAGGGTGTTGCAGTCTGAATGGGACTGAACAACATCACCCAACAAATGCTCTTGATGGGAAGACCAAGGATCTCAAAGTGCACAAGAGGTGGGGGTACCGGTCTCCCCACGTAACTCCAGTTCCAGGTCTGATGTTGCAGTGGGTGTTTTCTGTTCTTCCCTGTGTCTCACCTGCTTTGAGGTGCTTCTCCTAATTTGTCAGTGTTGAAGACTGATTATCGAAGTCAAGGGATCTGATGTGATTTAATGAAGGAGGTCGGGTCTTTCCAGGGAGGCAGAAGAGAAAAACCAAGCCAGAAGAGGGACGCTAGAAACAGTTGTCTCTCACATCACAGTTCTGTCTTGATTTATCACACTTTTTACAGCTTTTTATGTTCAGTTCTATGTGTGTGTGTGTATTAAGTTATGTTAAATAACAAATCATGTTAAATCAATAAGTTATGGTAAGTGCGTGGGAAGGCTTTTATAATGTGTCTGGCCATAGGGGAGGGCTCTTCTTGAGAAATCCCACGGGGCTGGAACTGGATGAGCTTTAAGGTCCCTTCCAACATGGAAATGTGTTTGCATTGTCTACTCTGGGATGTTGATTTGCTCCTAATCCAGACCTACGGCATGAATTGCCCATACCGAGCAAGCAGGAAATGTCCTTTGTCATCAGTTTTGGAGGTACCAGTGAGTTATGGGACATGGTGCACTGGGGTTTTAGAGGTGCCAGGTGGCTGCTCCCTCCAAGCTTTGACACAGCCAACTGCTAGATGAAGGTGAGACATACATACACACAGCATTGTGCCTTTTTTAGCTGGTTTTTGTCCCTAAATGAGATATTAGGCTATGAGCATGTACTCCAGAGATGTGCAAGAGGGGATGGTGATGCTGAGAGTGCTATAGGACTGGCCACACCATAAGGGGCAGCCAATGTTTGCAGAGGGCTGGAGCCAGCGGCCCTCCAGTCTAGTGGACCCTGGTTCCTACTGGGGCATTTAATGTGGGTCCTGTACGTGGCCAGCCCTGCAGCCAGATGGGTTGGAAGAGGGGCAGGGCAGTGTGTGCTGGGATAACACCAAGTGGTCCTGTCTTTGGGTGGCTGTGAGCAGGGGTTTCTCATTCTGCATCTCTTATCTCCATCTGCCTTGCTTTGTAGTCATTCTTCACAAATGAAGTGTTTTCGATGCCTCTTACACTGCCTCTCACTTCTTGTTAATATTCTCAAGCTCATAACCTCTCCTAGAAAGGATTTTATTTCACTACCAGCATCTGAGGGGGAAAGAAAGCAAAGACTTGGAAATCAGCTTATTTGGGGGGGTTTCTTGCCTCCTTCAGCTAGCAGGTTTTGCAACTGCTGCATCTCTGCTGGATGGGTTTCAATCCTCTAAGGTCCATGTGTAGTTTTCCTGAGATGACATGTTCTTCCAGAGGGAAAGTAAAGTCTGTGGCTGGTAGCTAAAGAGCAGCCAGCTCTTGTTGGAGCCCAGGGATGAGGCCATACATATCAAACCACGTAACTAATGGCAAACAGGAGTGATTCACTTAGATTTAAACAGCCGTCAGAATCAAAGGCTTCAGAAAGCTTTGCATACCCTTTTGATTAGTTTCTTTTACAGCAACACGATGGTTACCCTGCAGCAGTTGAAGCTGTTGTGTTGCTAACAGATCCAAGGAAAGCTGCTTTCCTACAGATGTGGATCCTTTGCCTCCTGTGTTGTGTGTCTTGCCGAGCAGTGCAAGTGTCTCTGGGGCAGTGGGCTGTGCTGGCTGTGTGTATGACACCTTCGCCTGCATCTTTCCATCCTTTACTGGGTGTGCTCCACTGCCCCTCTGCCTTCCACCCATCCACACACACGTTTTCACAGGCTTTGAGGCATCTCCTCCTCCCTGGGATGTGGTTGGAATTGTCCTTTGGGTTAGAAGTAATTCTGTGGGCACTCGTACACAGGTAAGAGCGTGTCATACCTCCTTTTCTTGGGAAAACTGGGTAAGAGAATGTGTCACTGGCCAGCAGCATAAAGCATTTGCATTAAAGAATGAGAACAGCTCTGGGCTCTCAGGAAAGGAAAAACATGTATTCCAGAGCCTGAAATGTAATTACAGGATACACTCTTTTGCTTGGATTTGTTAATAAAGTGCATAACACTGGATTTTACTGTAAAATGGGATTGCACAATTGGGGAGCGTCACAAAAGCCACCGGTCAGGGCTGCTAATGCACCATCTGCAGGGCTGTGTTTCGAGTGCCTCACCTTCTGCCAGTGCTTCGTTTTCTCTGGTATGCCCCTTTTCAACATAAATGTGTCTAAGTGATGATACCTACAAAGAGCAAGCAACCAAAACTACTTAGAGTGGCAAAATCAAGTGTGTATCTGCTTTGACGGGGAAGTGATAGCACAAACCATCCCCAGAGGAGAACACCTCCTCTCTCACCATTTCATTACCTTAAAGCAAGAAGTACTGGAACTTTTTGTGTAACAGATGTACCCCATTTAAAGGGTTTGGAATGGAAATTGTCAGGACATTTGACCAGTGAGCATCACAGCCTGGATGCCGTACCTGCCTGGAAACATCAGGTTCAATCTCTGCCTGCCAGACTTCAGGGCTGGGTGATGCTGGCTCGGTTCAGATGACTGTCAGGTTGGCGCTTGGGGTGTTAAGGGGAATGGTGGCAGAGTGCTAGCACCTTCCTCATGGTAGTGGTGTTTTACCTTTCGTGGCTTCTTTAGACACGTTAAGAATTATTTGTAGGGCTATTTTGAAACACGAAGAATATGATTTGGATTTTGGAAGCTTAGATACATGATGATAGAGCCTTGGGTTACATGGTCTAGGGAAAGGTGTCCCTGCCCATGGCAGGGGGTTGGAACTGGATGATCTTAAGGTCCTTTCCAACCCAAACCAGTCTGGGATTCTACGATCTTAAACCTCTTTATAGAAATTTCTGTTGCCATTTTGATGTCAGCCTTATGCAAAGGTTATTTGTGTGCTTATGTCTAGTGGAGCCCAAAGGAGAGTGTTTGCAAATACTCCAGCAAGAAGGATTTGTTACTTCTGCAAAGCCCTTGTTTTGCCAGGACAGCCTTTTAATATAAGAACAAGGCATTCTTCTCTATCTCCTTTAGCCTCTAAGAGCAGCCTTGTTCTGTCAGCTTTGGGGCTGGTTGTAGTGCTGAGCAGCTCCAAGGAAAGGAAAAGAGATAGAAGGGACAACAAGGTACCCAGATACCAAAGGGGCTATGTAGGGGGTTACCTTGTTGAAAGATGAAACAAAACCAATAGCAAATTCCACACGGATCAAGCCCAGCTCTGAACTTGCATGCAGGTGAGTGAATCCAGCCAGGTTGGAAAAGCCCTTTAAGCTCATCCAGTGTAACCGTTCCCCAGCACTGCCAAGACCACCACTAACCCATGGCACTGGTGCAGAGGGTTTCACTTGACTTGGGAGTGGAAAAAACCGATGTGGTTCCCTTTCCAGCAAACCCCATTGCTCTTCCCAGGAAGAAGCTGTTTGTTTCCAGGCTTTCGACATCAAGGCCAAAGAAGTAAAACACTTGGTTTGCAGAACTGGTGTGCAAACAGCACAGGGCTTTGGGCGTGCATCCAAGGGTGCTGGAAATCAGCATTTAACTCCCATCAGTGCCTTAGGGTAAAAAGACCTACAAGATGGACTTTCCAGTACAAATGCCATTGGATATACCTGTTCCTCTCTGATCTGCTGTGCTGTGGGCCAGTATGGAAGTTAAACAAGCTGTTCTTCTTGTGCTACCCTCCAAGGTATCACCTTCATGTTGTTTTCCTCAAACAACATGAAGATGATACCTTAAAATGGCAACGGGGAGGTGGAAACAGGGGTCACCTGCCTGTGCTTGGTGCTGGAGCCTGAAAGCATAGCCGGAATGGTCCGAGATCCCATCATTGCGACCTGTATTGCACAGACCCAATTAAAACCAGAGTCTGTGCATTTCCTGCGCAGAAGGAGTCATTTGTGTGAAATTAAGAAAACACAAAGCACTTAAAAGTATTGGATTGGCCAGCCTGTGTGTTTCTTACCTCTGGGCTCAAGCAATAAAGAAGTCTGCTCTACTTCTGCACTCTAACTGTAGGGGAAATGGCCTTCAGGGACTGAAATGCTGCTGTTTTCCAACTTGAGAACCTTGGAGGGGTAGCCAGCACACAGACCAGCTGGACAGCAACATGGTTAGTCCCGAAAGAGAACCTCCGTGCTGATCTATTGCCCCACAGAGCCTGTCTGGTGGCACTTCTGGGTGCCTGCAGTCCAACTTTGTTCACTGCAGATGCTTCCTGAAACGGGATGTGCTCTCTTTACACTAGAACCGTGCTAGGATGCTCTCTTTTGATGACAGGCATGTTGGAGGACACGGAGATAGAGCTTCAGTGACCACCCTATACAGTGGCACAGACGCTTTGAGCAGCTCCATCCGTTGAAATCCTTGTGGGGAACGTTCAAGTGACATTTAGAAACCTGTAGATGCTTGGAGAGGTTCTTTGTTAAGAAAAACTGGGCTTGTTTTGTCTGTGGGTGTTTAACCGGTGTTTTGGTGAGTTTCTGTCAGTCAGGGCCTGCAATAAGCTGGTCTGTGAGCTTTTGGAAAGAATACTTCACGATTGAACGTGCCAGTTTGCACCAGTGGGTTGTGCCATCCACTCTGTTCTTCTGCCAGATGTACTCCCTGCTCAGGATCCAGCCCCTTTAATCAGGAGCCTGAAACGAGTGGCTGTGCTGCCTTTCCACAGGGTATGTCCTCTCAGGAGCTGCTGCATCGCTGCCCTCCAAACCCTGCGCTTCCTTCCTCCCCGTGCCAAGTCAGACAGAAAGCTGTGGGAAGGAGAAGGTCAGCCAAATAGGAGCTGTGACATTATAAAACCAGACAGGTTGGAAGAGGGTTTGCTATTTAAGACACACACAATTAGAGTAGCTTTGCCCCTCCAGGCTCAAGCAAGCATGACTTTGCTGGAGGAGGCAGAAAGTGGATGTAGGGACAGCGAGCTGGGCATGGCAGAGCCAAGCCACATTCACACTATCCTCAGGGTTTCCATTGTGGTTTTGTAACCCATCCCATGTTATAAGAGAGGTAAGCAGCTCTGTGTAACCTAGCTAAATACAACCACCCTCTCTTAAGCACAGCCAGTGAGGAGGGCTCACAGCAGAGCAGATTGCTAGGTATGTTTCATGGGAAGCACTGGGTGCTCCAGAGCCCTACCAAGAGCAGCATTCAGCATGTGACTGCAAACGTGTAGGTGTGTGTGAGACAGAAAGAAGATTGTGGGGGGACCAGTGGAAGAAGATGCTGCTTTTCTTCCACTTATTATTTCGGGTCCATCTGGTGTTTAAACCAGCCTTGCCAAGTCATAAGAAAAAGATCTGCTCTTCAGCAGTACTGCTGTGAGTTCCAGTTGATTTATGTTCACGGATCAGTAGGGAAGTATCTGGAGAGGAAACAGCCCTTTCAGGACCTGGGAAAGCCTCACAACTTTCCATTTCCTATGCTGTGTGAAAGCAAAGCAATGTTTCTAGGGCCAGCCGTCCACTCTGACTTCACTGCTACCTAGCAGAAACAGAGAATAGGCTTCTCTTAAAGTATTGTATTATTAAAGGTGGTCAGATCTCAGTGGGGTCAAAACACCAAAAGAGCCTTTACATAGGTAAAGTCCACTTCCTAAATGTCATGTAGATAAGCAAATGTAGCATATTTGTAGTGGTTTTGTTGCCATATTAAAACTTTATCTAAGCTGACGCTGTTTCTCAGCCTAGCCCAGGAGCACAGTTTGTCCAGGCTGGAACAAATGGTGATATTTTCTATAAATCCATGAGTTGAAATCTAATTTTCTATGGAATAATTGCCTGTTTCTGAAGAGTTTTATATCTTCTGAAGAGCAATTATCTGGGGACAGTTTTTACTGTAAAGACTTTGTCCAAGGCTTCCTTCAGAGTGTTCTAAGCAGTCATTGCTGCTGTATCAAATCTGTGGGGAGGTATAAGTTAAATCCATGAGCCAAAAAGAAGTGGAAACATCTATCTTTAAAGGCTCAACATTTCACAGCTTCGAATTTGCCCATTTGAGGAAAGTCAGCTTCAGAAAGGTTTTGGCTTTTTATCCCCCCTTTGAATGAAGACTTTTCACATCTTTATAAATTGTAGGGATTATTAGAATAAACTAGAAAAAAAAAAAGGGAATGATGGAATGGGTCAATCTTTGCTGTGCCGCTCTTTCCCAAATGGTAAGACTTCCCTTTTCTGTCTCCTAATGAGTGTTTCAATACCCTCAGTCACAGTTTGTATCAGAGTGAGATTCCAGGAGCGTTGCCTGTGAGCAGTGATTCATCATTCCTTCATTAAAGCTTCCAGGTAGAAAATGTAATGTGGAGCATTTTGCTTGATGGGAATATAATTCCAGGTTTTCCATGGCTAGTTTTAGAATCTGAAGTTCTACAGTGTGTCCATTCAATCACAGACATGGGAAAGGCAAAGCAGCGTTTCATTCTTCTTTCTGCCCTTGCAAACCAAAGGTTTCTGCAGCAAATGTGAGCAAAAATCCATCCCTCCTGTAACACGCTGCACATCCATAATCATTGAACACGAGAGCGTTCAGGGCCTGAGATGCAGCAGGAGGGAGAAAATGGCATGAAATCCAAGTCAACCCAGGCTGAGCATCGCTTGGCACTTTGCAACACTGGTCATTTCAAGCCTGGGAGCAGTTCTGTTGAGTCAGGCTTTGTAGCATGACAGGGGATGCCTATTGACAGGCATAGAGGGATGCTTTCTATAATCCTAAAATGGTCCTAGTGAAGGAAGGCACTAACGATAAGATTGGCTTGAAACATACAAGTAAACTTATATTTATTTGGCAAGCACTCTTATAAGGATGTGGTAACTAGTTGAACCTAAGTCTAGGTTTAATTTCAAAGCATCTGCTACTTGTACTGATGCAGATATCCTGTTTTTCCAAGTAGTGTTGTTATTTCTTCCAGGATGATGAATCTGCACCCTCTGTTGTTGATACCTCCCCTTCTTTGTTACCCTTTAGAAAAACAAATACTTCTAACTAATCATTTGTCCTGTTAAACAGCTGACTTGAGCTCTTTTGGCTCTCTTATTTGTGCTCTTCTTGCAGCCTTCCTCAGGCATCCACTACCAGCCACTGTGAGACAGGACCCTGGGCTTGTCAGAGCTCTGGCCAGGCCAGGGCCACTTGTTCTCCTGCTTTTTTAGGAGGTAGATATTACATTTGAAATTCACAGCATTGTAGTTATTTCGTTTGTGCAAGTTTCCCTAAAACTCACAAGGTTTGAGTGAAACAGCTTCATTTCTCAGCACTGGAAGTAGTGAATCTGTCAGTCCTGAAAACCTGTCCTGGCAAAAGGGGAAATTGTGCCTCTCATTTACTTTAAAGCAGAAACTCATTTGAAATACAACCTAGGAAAGAGCCACACAGTTTCTACCCAAGCCTTTTGGTTAGCTTTCTCCAATCCAGACTGCTGTTTCATTTTGATATGCAACCACCTTTCTCCCAAGCTGAACAGGCAGGAAAACATCCAGATATCATGACGTGGGTTAGTGGTGGCCTTGGCAGTGCTGGGGTAAAGGTTGGACTTGATGATCTTAGAGGTCTTTTCCAGTCTGGTTGATTTTGTGATTCTATAAGATGTGTTTCCTGGAAGAAGGTGTTGTATGAGAAGAGTTGCACTTGTGCTATGATGTGTCTGCAGTATAACTCTGATGAGTACCAGGTGGTGGCATTTCTACCTGAGCTCTGTCCTGCTGTGAACATGAAGGAGAAAACCAGGTTGAGGACCTGTGTTTCCCATGGACAGATCCATCTGCAGGAATGAGGAATACTCTGAAGAGGAAGTAGGGGGAAGGATGGAAGAGTAAAAGAGTAATTCTGCACAGTCTGGGGAGAGGCACCTGCCACCACCGCTATGCTTTGTGCTTGTGGTTGCACAGCATCTCAATGAATCCCTTTGTGTAGTGATGAAGGGTGACGTTACAGAAGCATACAGACTTCTTTAGGCTGGATCAACTCCTCTTTCTCTCTTTGCACATGGGAGCACAAATCACGTCTTTCATTGAAGAAAAGTTGTATGAGAAACTGTGTTGCTAAGGCCAAGATTTAAGGCTCTGGCACAAATGGGGGATGTTGAGTCCGCTTAAATCAAAGGAAAAATGGTGGCTGCCCTGACAGCAGCCAAATATGTAAGTTCTAGCCAGTGCAGAAGGAGCACCTCACTCCAGATCTGAGCATCTCAGTCTATATCTGGTGTGGAAAAGAGATGCTTGTAAAGAACCAGACAGACACCCAGAAGAACAAGAAACATGTCTGACTCTACTACAGCTGCCTTTCTCCTGCTATTCCAAGCAAGCATTTTTGAATGCTTCCTGCATTTGTCTATTCCCCATCCATACACCCAGGTAATTGTTCCCAGTTTGCTGCACCCAGTTATGGAAAGATTTATCAAAATGATATACACGCCAGCTTTCTGCTCTTCTCTCTGGTGTTACGTGCATCTTCCCACTGCCCATCTGGGTGTCAGCGTTGGCAGTTTCAATCTGGAGAGGAGACGTATGGCACAATCTCCGCATGCCGGGTCCTTCGTCTGGAGGAATGTGTTCTTGGTGATAGTTCCGTCCTTCTCACTTTAGGATCATTGTGTTGAGGTGAATTTGTCTGTTCACTAATACACTCTTCACCTTTCCCTTTCTTCATTGGTCTCCATGTCTACATTACATCCAAACTTACTGTCTGCGGTGTTTTTCGTGTCTATTGGACACATGGTCTTTGCTCTCTGTTCATCCCTGAGCTGGTTATACCCAACTCCTATAGCTGCATTTCCCTAATGGACCATAGATGAGCTGTTTATAGCCCTAGGACCTGTGATACCATCCTGTGGTACTTCTCAATGTTGGCTGTACCGTACAGTATTGCATGTTATTCTATGGTCATAGACAATAACTATTATCGCTATCAGTCACAAAATCAGTATCATAGTGATAGATCACACAATCTTACAATGCTAAGTAAGTCTCTGCTCCCAAGGAACGAGTGACAGGACAAGAGGAAACAACTTCCTTTCCATTCCTTTTTCCTTTTTCCTTTTTCCTTTTTCCTTTTTCCTTTTTCCTTTTTCCTTTTTCCTTTTTTTTCCCTTTTCCCTTTTCCCTTTTCCCTTTTCCCTTTTCCCTTTTCCCTTTTCCCTTTTCCCTTTTCCCTTTTCCCTTTTCCCTTTTCCCTTTTCCCTTTTCCCTTTTCCCTTTTCCCTTTTCCCTTTTCCCTTTTCCCTTTTCCCTTTTCCCTTTTCCCTTTTCCATTTTCCCTTTTCCATTTTCCATTTTCCCTTTCCTTCTTTTCTCTGTTTTTTTCCTCTTTTCCATGGAGCTTGTTTTGCTTCAGAGAAGGCAAGCACATCCATTTAACCCAGATGATTTAAGACTGACAGGCCGCATTACCAAGAACATGCTCAAGTCTCATGTACCCTAGCAGCAAGGTAACATCTGTATGAGGAACTTTGCCAGCGAGTCGTTACAAACCTTGCTCTGGGAGAAGTGCAAAGGTGGAGGTCCCAGAGGAGAGGCCGTTTGCCTGACTGTGTTCATCGCTCCTCAGGACCTTTTAGCTGAAGGATTTAAGTGCTGGAAAATGCCTGCTTGCTCTACAAGGACACAAAGAGCAAGTGAGAAGCAGATCCTGCTTTGGGATCAGAGGGGACTCTGATGGAGAAGCTAAAAGGTAGCTTTAGCAAGGGGAAAAAAACCATCAACCCAACCACTCGATGCCTCCACACAAAGGGCATCCCCTCTTAAGAGGAGCAGAGGGTGACAGACACCTTACCCTGTGCTGTGGAGGGAGTGAAGATCTCCTTATAAACAAGTGAAAGGTCTCTGCTTAGACAGAATCAGTCACAACCGAACAGGCAGCAGCCTGGTGCTCCTGCAGAAGTACAGCCTGTGGGTGGTTAAGCTCCTCTGAAGGAGTGAAGGAGAGGAAGGGAAATTTATGAAGGTGTGACTTGGGAGAGAGAGAAAAGGGACGTTGGATCCTGCAGCAACAATAAACTGCATAATGGATTAAACTGGGGATTTACTGTTGTGCTTTGAGAGGAAGTATGTTCAGGAATAGTTGGTTTATTAAAGTGCCTGCGGGTAACAAGAAGTTTATCAAGGAATAGTGGAAAGCAAGAGTCAGATGTAGAAGGGAAAAACATTACGTTGAAGGCATTTCAGCTAGGAATTGTTGTTAGGAAAGGTTTCTGTTCTCACTGCTTATATAAAATGGATAAATAGCACTGGCTTCAGCTAGACATGGGCTAATTTTAGTTTCTTTTCCAGATTCATTCTGGTACTGGCTTGTGTTTGCAGTGCTCCGTTCCTTCTGGATAGTAAATGGCTCTGAGCAAAAATAATGTCAAGTGTTTCATTCTGTAAAGAGAGGAGGAAATTCTTTCCTGTTAGGGTGGTGAGGCACTGGAATGGGTTGCCCAGGGAGGTTGTGAATGCTCCATCCCTGGCAGTGTTCAAGGCCAGGTTGGACGAGGCCTTGGGTGATATGGTTTAGTGTGAGGTGTCCCTGCCCATGGCAGGGGGGTTGGAACATGATGATCTTAAGGTCCTTTCCAACCCTGACTATTCTATGATTCTATGATTGCAGTCGCTACAGTCATTTGCTTGTTCTCAGCTGATGTCTGAAGTTTCCAGGGTTGAAAGGAATCCCTGTCCTATTACAACATAATTCCTTTTTATTTTCATTTATTTTTCCCTGTTTTTCCTAGTGATGATCACATTCCTCCAAATATTTTGTTGGAATAGTGCTTTCAGTTTTGGTAGTTGAGGGTAGGGGAAGGCTTTCTGTTACAGTCAGTGCAAACACAGTATGACTGTCTATGTACATATCCTTCAGAGATCTACAGAAACACTACTTCTTCTGTGCACTAATCATAGGAATCATTTATGTCCTCTTCTAGATGTCATCTGCTGCTCTCCAACAGCCCAAACTGTGATTCCTTTCTAACACGAAGGAGGTGAGGGAACTTCCATTGTTTCTTCTGGGACTATGTGGCACACCAAAGTAGAAGACACCTCTTCCTACTTAAGCCAGGTCATCTCCACTGACCCCTTGGACTTCTGGATGGGTAGGAATCAAGCCTATATGTCCACTCCATTACAGAAGCAGTATAAACATCAGTCCCCAATCATTAACAGTCCCCAACAAATGTGGGGCTGGTTGTGCTGTACGGATAAGCCAGCATCAGTGCTGGGTGAATTGCTGTAGGGCTACCAAAGTCCTAGGATGTATATAAATATAATGCTCCTGAGCTCCTCTCACAACAGTTGTCTGTGTCTTAATGCCAATAAGAAATATAATTGGCCTCATACAGCCTTATACTAACCTGTGGTTAGAAACTGATTGAAAGGAATTGGGTATCATCTCCTTATAATTATGGATACCTTTTCCCTGCTAGGCAGGGCTGAGCGTATCAGTCCTTTCCAGCAACTTTTAGCTGCAATAGAACTTTGAATTGATTTCAATGTGATCTTTCCAACCAAGCCCTGGCTGTGCAATTGTCTCCACTAAAGCTGCTGCTGAGGGAAATTGCAGACAAACCCCACAAGCTGGTTGTCAGTTGTATGCTTGATTGATTAAAGAGATTGTGATCCTGTGCACCGGGCCTGTTATTATAAGGAGGGAGACAAAACTCCTGAGACTCGTATATATTCCTGCAGCGAAAGGGGATAATGCCCAGCCAAACACTAACACAGCCCTGCTCTGTTTCCAGTTCTTCTTCTGTCAAACTGATCTGTAGTAACTGATGAAGTGTTAATTTTCCTGCTGTAAATATGCCAGGAAACTGCGTGATGAAGGCAAAAGCTGCATGATGAGTATGCTGATGGCTTTGTGCTCTGCTGGGGGAATGGATTAGGATCCCAAACCATGAAGTCCTTGCATTCTGACAGTCACCCAACAGCACGCATTGCCTTCCTTGTTAAATACCTCCAGTACATCATGTGGTGACACTGCCAGCATTCAGAGTGCCTACAGAAGCTCCATGGGGAGGGGAGGAACTCTTAAGTCTCCCTTTCTGTACCCTTTGCAGCACATCTGTTTTTAAACCCATACAGAGGCCTTTGCCACTGCCCTCTCCAGAGCACCCATGCCTCAGCACTGCTTGTCACTGACTAGAGTAACTTGTGGAGGGAATTCAGGAAGTAAGCAGACAGCACTGACATGACATGAGCACTGTCAGGGGCTGGGGGCAAGCAGCTTTAAGCCATGGTTGGAAATGGTTTTATTTCCTCCTCTCCCAGCTTGCTGCTGCCTTTTTCTCTTTTTCTCTTTTTCTCTTTTTCTCTTTTTCTCTTTTTCTCTTTTTCTCTTTTTCTCTTTTTCTCTTTTTCTCTTTTTCTCTTTTTCTCTTTTTCTCTTTTTCTCTTTTTCTTTTTTCTCTTTTTCTCTTTTTCTCTTTTTCTCTTTTTCTCTTTTTCTCTTTTTCTCTTTTTCTCTTTTTCTCTTTTTCTCTTTTTCTCTTTTTCTCTTTTTCTCTTTTTCTCTTTTTCTCTTTTTCTCTTTTTCTCTTTTTCTCTTTTTTCTTTTTCTTTTTTCTCTTTTTCTCTTTTTCTCTTTTTCTCTTTTTCTCTTTTTCTCTTTTTCTCTTTTTCTCTTTTTCTCTTTTTCTTTTTTCTCTTTTTCTCTTTTTCTCTTTTTTTTTTCTCTTTTTCTCTTTTTCTCTTTTTCTCTTTTTCTCTTTTTCTCTTTTTCTCTTTTTCTCTTTTTCTCTTTTTCTCTTTTTCTCTTTTTCTCTTTTTCTCTTTCTTTCTCTCTTTTTCTCTTTCTCTCTTTTTCTCTTTCTCTCTTTTTCTCTTTCTCTCTTTTTCTCTTTCTCTCTTTCTCTCTTTCTCTGTGTCTCTTTCCCTTTTCATTTTCCTCTTCCTTTTTCTTTTCCTCTTCCTTCTTTTTCGTCTTCATTGTCTTCATCATCGTTGTCTTCATTTTCTTCTGTTAAGACTTTGCAATTCTGCTCAGGACTGTGGTAGGGAAAGCTCCAAAAGCAAGATGGGCTGGAGGAGGCTGAGTGAGGAGAGGCAGAAGCACACTGAAACTGCTGAGAAGGTGAGGTCGGGTCCAGGCCTGTAAGTGCAGAGGATCTGGTCTGCAGAGGCTGTCGGCCTCAGCACACAGGCAAGAGTAACAGGGTTGAGGCCCTGGCACTGAGTGCCCAGAGAAGCTGTGGCTGCCCCATCCCTGGCAGTGTTCAAGGCCAGGTTGGACACAGGGGCTTGGAGCAACCTGGTCTGGTGTGAGGTGTCCCTGCCCATGGCAGGGGGTTGGAACTGGATGAGCTTTAAGGTCCTTTCCAGCCCAAACCAGTCCAGGATTCCATGACTCTGTGATCCATCACTTTGCTATGGCTTTTTGACACCTGTGCAGATGCCACTGAACCCACAGCTGAATGGCAGTAACACCCAAGTGACCTGCCAGTGGTCCAGGGCTGAGGTGTGCCGTGCAAACAGGAGTTTATCCAGTTTGTCCAAATGCTGATCACAAGTTAAGTTCATGAGACTCGAAGTGGGTCCTTCCAGCCATCAGGAATCAAGCAGGGTATTAAACTGACAGGATTAAACATCTCTAATTGGATGAAGAGAAATGAGCAAATGGCAGCCAAGCAGGAAGCTCTGGGTACAATGTATTGTGTGCCATGGCTGTTTCTCGGGGCCTGTCTGAGCCATGCTCACAATTCCTGCTCTCCTGGCTTAGCAGCTCATGGCTAGACACCCTGAGCACATCCCTCCCTGCTCACAGCACGGCCCTTCCTCGGGCACAGCCAGCTCCAGTGGTATTTCCCTTCTGCAATCCCAGCTGGCTCTGGATCAGACCCGCTGTGTGCACACGCTCCCGGGGCAGGGGGTGGTTTTGCTCATCATCTCCGTGCAGGCTGTGCCCAGTTGCTCCATTTAAGCACCGTGGGGAGCACAGGAGCACAACGGGCAGCTTTCATGCAGGCAGCGCTTGTCGAGAAATCAAAGCTTTCTCCTGACTGTCTGGGTGGATAAAGAAGGATTTGGCACACGCTGCAATCCTCATCTCTTACCCTGTCAGATGGCAAAGCCACGTCTGTTCCTTGCAGCAGACTGCTGCTCCTCTTGCTTTCTTACCCACCCGTTTCATCCTAGCGTGCAGAGATGGACAATGAGCGATCAAACACGTTAGAGGGAACAGGAAGCTAGAAGTCTCTTTGAACAGCCCGGGCATTTTGTTAGGACATGTCACTGCCATCCTCAAACCGAGCAGTGAGAAAGAACACAGGGTCTGTAATGAGAAAGCCTCATACACTGGTTTTTAACTCAACCCAGACAGCTTGGTTACGTTTCAGCCCATAGCTGGGAGCTGAGATTCTGGCCAGGCTGAGCCCTTCAGGTTTAATGAATTATCTTTAATGCAGCAATAGAAACTTCACTTTAGGAGAGCAAGGCCTGGGCTTTAAATCCCCCAGCTGCTTAGTGCAGCCACAGCCTCTATCTGCCTCTGCTGCAGGATGACTGGGAGCTCTGCTGCGCAGGGACTATGCATCAAGTACCACAGCTAAAGGGAGGAATACCCTGGTTTGCCGGTTGTGATGGTCCTGAGTGGCTTCCCCTGGTCTCTGGGGTGCGGGCTGCCTGAGCTGCATGGGGAGGGATGATGAGGATGGGTGGCTGCAGTGCCCTGGGATGTGCAGGAATGTGTATCCCAGCATGGTGGCGTGGGCTGACCCCTCTCGTACCTGCCTTAGCAGCAGTGGCACATGGCAAGAGCCTAACCTGGAGACAGGCACCTTTGTACCTTTGTTTGTATTTAGAGGCCAGAAAGCCTTATGAATGACAGCATGTGAAATTCTGCCATTAAGATGTGCTCTCTCACTACCTGTTTCTGCTGTTTGTGCATCGGTCCAAGAGTGTTTCTTCCCCTCCCTTGGCCTCATGGGTTTGGCTGGGCCTGCTTTTTTTTCCTGCCTCAACTCTTGGCTACCTTTCCAAATTGGGATTAGCTTTAAGCACTTGCTCAGGCATCCTTGATGCTGAGCTTGCCACCTTTCCTCTAGCTTAACAGCCTTTTCTCCTTTGACAGCAAGGTTATGTGCTTTCTCACACTGTCAAGTAGCTGCCCCTTTTTCCCTGAGCTCCTCAGCAAACGTTTCACACTGCCACCAAGCCAAAGTGCTTGATGCTGGGGTTTTTACATTTATTTTTGGTAATATTTTTATTCCCCCCCCCCCCCCTTTTTTTCTGCACTCAAAGCTGCAGGCTGTGGCAAGGGGACAAAAGAAAAAGCCATTAAGTTTAGAGGCCCTGAATAACCGGGTTGGCTGAGGTTGCATCAGTAAAAGCAAAGCAGCCTGTAGTGCAGGAATGAGCTGGCTTCCCATGCAAGCAGCTCAATCTTGTGCCTGGACTTGGGAAGCTTCCCCTATAGTTCTGCTTTCCCTGACCTGCTGTTTGTGTGAATGCAGTGGGTTCCTGCTGCAGGAATGCAAACGGCAGCATCCTGGTGCCATGGGGTGGCAGCCTCTGGAGGAGATCATCTTGTTCTATGGCTGTGAACAGAGGGAATCAGTAACTCAGGCCTTCATCAGTGGTAAGCAGGGAAGTAAAAACTTGTCAATGAGCCATGCTGAAAATCAGTGTTTCTTCTGTCGGTCAGGGGAAGGGATTGCAGGAAAGATGGATATTCAGGGTGGGATCTGTACCGGCCCATTCCCATGCATCCCATGGGGATATGCATTTAAGAGCATGGGGACAGGCTTCAGTGTTGGCATGCTTTACCTGCGTGTTGGTGCTGAAGGTTAAAGGACACTTCTCAGGCACAAAGCACGTCTAAACCAGGGATGGAGTGAATAGCTGCTTGTGGAAGGGGAGAGCACAGGAAATGTGGTAAATGAAATTAGGGCTCTATGAAAGAAGGCACTTTTTGGCCAGACCATTTCCTTGAGCTAGGTCACTGTGTGTACACCCAAGCAGAGAGAAACATAACCGAGGAGGAAGACAGTGGCAACTTTATGTGAGTTCAGCCTTCATCCAGACTGGCTTCTCTTCAGCAAGAAACTCCCAAAAGGAGACTTGGTGATGTTCTTGCCTTTACAATACGTTTAAATGACAGTTGTCCCTCACCTTGTCCCATTCCTATGTTCCATTTTGCTTAGGAGAGAGCAATCTTCAAACTGAGTAACTTTCACTCATCACTTGACCGAGGTTCAGGATGGTGTGTTATTCATAGCATGGTTTGGGTTGGAAGGGACCCTAAAGCTCATCCAGTTCCAACCCCTGCCATGGGCAGGGACACCTTCCACTAGAGCAGCTTGCTTCAAGCCCCATCCAACCTGGCCTTGATTTGTGATTAATTCTTATGCTACCGCATGACTCTGAAAGCTCAAATCCCCATAGAGAGGAGGTGTTTAAAGAAGGCATAGCATAAATATGGCCAAATCATTGAAGATGTTTATTGTCCTGTTCATGAACTCCAATGGCATGTGGTTTGTTAGTGCCGCAGAGAATGAGCTCCAGGGCCATCGTGCTTTCTTTCCTGTATTACGGAGGTCAGATACTAATATGGAAGGCCTTGAAATTCCCTATGGGAAAGATTCTGTTTCAGACCAGTAGAGGGAGAAAGCAGGCCAAAGACAGAAATTAGAGGTTTTAATTAAGATTTATGGTGGAAACAAGTCCAACTTATCTCCATAGTTAGAGTGCAAGGACAGGTGTTCACTTTGCTGCAGGGTTCTTTGCTGATGCCTTTTATTATTCCATTTATTAAAAGGCTGATGAATAGCAGGTATATGCAATATTTGCCTGTCCCGACAGGGGAAATAAACCAATGTAATTTGAGAAGCAGATTTCTTGTAGTCATTAACTGAAAAGTACATTTGAATGTTCAGCAAGGTAAAAAGAAGCTATTTGCACGCATGGAATGTTTGCCGTGGCTCAAGCACGTTAATCTGAATGAGTGTGTAAGGTATGAAGTCCCAGGAAGCCATTCCAAAATCCTCAACTTCATAAAATCTAATAATAAGCAAGCTAATGAATGCAGTCACATAAAAATGTTGCTAAGTGATTTGCCAGTATTTCCCAAAGGGATTATTTCTGCTTGAAATGCTTGTTCTTATCCATGATACATTTGGTACAGTATAAGGCAGGGAGGGGTAGAATAATTGTCATGGTCAGACCCTGCAAGACAAGGAATGGGTGTTTAGGATCAGAACTACCAAAGTAATCACACCCGGAGAGTAATGCAGGTGTCTGAGACTCACTTTGTCAGTGCCACATTTCAAACGTGACAGAATCACGTATTGTCCTTATTTCGTTTTCTTGTAGGAGAGGATGCGACTGCCATTTCCAACAGAGAATTGATTCTCTCCTTCCTGGAGTGTCTGTGGGATGCGCTGCAAAGCTTCTGGGTCTGACTGCCTTTACTTTGAAAACGCAAATCACACCAAACAGGAAGAAAAAGGTGGAGAGAGCAGCATGTTTTTATAGCAGAGTGCAGGTAGGTTTTGACAGCGTGGCTCCTCTCAGCATCGGCTCCACATGTAAGTGATACCTTTAGGAAGCTCTGTCCCCTAAGTTTAGGAAGCTTCAGAGGAATAGTCAGCCTTGCTGTCTACCCTAGAGCCTCAAAAGACCTTTTATATGCTGAGCCCATGCTATCATGGACCTGGAAGAAAGGACTGTGATGCTGAACTCCCTATTCCAGCCTAAGCAACACAGCTATACCAGGGATAAGTCAGGTTGCAGAGCTGCCCTGCAGTGTCCTGCTGCTGCTAGAGTTCCTGTAACAAGGTCAGAATGTCATTCACCACCTTGAGATGGAATCTCTTGGCCAAAAGGAGGTCTTGTGGTGGTGGAGTTTAATAGCAGGAAGGAATCAGAGATTGCTCTGACACAACAGTGTGGTCTCACCAAAAAGGATCTGTGGCTCCTGTGTTTGATGCTTCTGACAGCTCTTGGAAGGGAGGTGTTTTTAGTGATTCCTCCCCTCCTTCCCCCCATACATCTTTACAGTTGTTGTCTTTCCTGGGTTCAGCTTCTGCTAGCTGAGCTGATCTCAGCTGGTACCTGCACCATTTTGCTGTTGCTTTCTTCTCGTATTTCTCAAGTCAGCCATTCACTTGACTTTAACCAATTTAAGTAATCCTATATGTAAGTAATAGTCTTTCAAACTACCGCAGTCACACAAAGGGAAGTTGGAGAGGCGTGAGTTATTCTCTGCCTATGGCTATCGCTGGCTATATTCTCTCCCGTCACTTATTATTGTAGTACCATCTCTCATAACATATTGGGCATGATATAAACAGAGATGGGAAAATGATATTGGAGACTGTGTGATTTTTCTCTCCATGTAGTGGCTTTAAAGAGATACTGACTGGGTCTGGAAAGACAGCTAAAAGGTGTGCAGCTCCATACATGAGGGAGATTGTGGTTGAGGTGCTGTATTAGTCACAACCCACCAGGAAAAGACTGTGACAGTCTTAGCAGATTCTCCTGAAATCTAGAGACCTTTCTTTAGCTGAACAGAAGGAACCTATGGTCTAGAGTACCGAGTGCTCCAGGGAAGGTTAGGAGAATGGATCCCTCCATTAACAGTCAAACACAGTCCACCAATATCGATAATCTGTCGTTTCTCTTTTGCCTTCCCCTGAAGTCCTGAGATTTGAAATACCACCTTCCATGAGTGTGTGTTCTCTATAATTTTCTCTGTAAGCAGGAAAGGATGTTCAGGTCCTAGAGCTGACCACAGAAGCTGGTGCTCCTCAACTCCATTTGCTCAACAAACTGAAGGAATTTTATCATTCATGCAGCTGGGAAAACCCTATGTATTTCTGTCTTGCTCCTTATTGAGAAGTCATCCTTTTCCTCAACGTATTTCATTCAGAGACCCTCACTCTACTGATAAAGCTGTGCCTGGGAGGCTATAGGAATCCTGAATCTCCTCAGCTTACCCTTTACATCCCCTTTCACTTCTCTGTTGGAAAAATGTCCCCTTCTACCAAGTGAAGAGCCTTGATACTGTCTTTTCTGTTGTTTGGTACTTGATACGGAGATTTTTTGTTTCCATTTATGCATCCAGTAGAGGTAAGATTAAATTGCAAGGAAGGGCAATCCAGCTGCAATGAAACGAATGAACCTCAGATATGAAAGCTCAACTCTTATAGCACCATTGGCTTAACCATTTATTTGTTGTTCTGTTTGGGTTGGGTTTTGGGGTTTTTCTGGGAAGGAATTACAGCTTGCTGTAAAGCTGTTTACATCGATAACATCAACTGGGATTTGGTATTAAAACTGTAACTGAATACAGTCCAATTAATGTTGTTTAATATAGACCATCAAATGGTTTAGGAGTAGCGAAATCACGTAATACTTAGGGTGTACTCTGGGTCACCACTAATAGTTGCTGTGGAAACCTTAGTGTCTTGTCTCTTCTACCACAGCAGTACGTAACTGCAGTGGGTTTGTTTTTTCAAGGATTATATTCCATAGCGCTTGTAAAGAAAAAGGAAACTGGATGACCTTCACTGAAAGCAGTTTAATTAAAAGAGAGTGAATTCCTCACAGCACTAGCTGTGGGAATAGGAGTAGGGCTGCATTTCAGATGCCACTGCAAGACCACTCCAACTTTGCTCTTCAGGCAAGCGGTCTTAAGGTCTTAAAGTTACAGAACCAGGAGCACTGAAATGAAAAGGGCTTAAGTGTCTTCAGCATGAAAAGGACATGGAGCTGTTGGAGCAAGTCCGGAGGAGGCCATGAGGATGCTCAGGGGCTGGAGCACCTCCTGTATGGAGACAGGCTGAGAACATTGGGGCTGTTCAGCCTGGAGAAGAGAAGCCATTGAACAGTGATGGCTGTAACAGCTTAATTGCACATTGGCAGAGGCCTGATCTAAGTGTGTTTGCATACAGGGAGGATCCAGACAGCAGCAACTTGTCACAGGGAATGCGGTAAGAACGTGTACAGCACACTGGTACCAAAGCATGGAAAACCTGGGGAGGCCGTTGGTGGCCATGCTCGTGCCTAGATGTATTTAAAGTAAATAAATGTTGGTCTGCAACTTTATATTTGTTTCATATACAGGGTCCAACACTTGCTCTGTTGGGCAACTGAAATGTCTGCCCTGCTGAGCCCTGCTGCAGAGCTCATGGGCATCCTTCTTGTGGGCAAACAGCCAATGCATCAGAATAGTCCCTCATAAGAATGACCACAAGAAAACAACCGAGGGCTTCCACAGTGGCTGTGTGTCAGAGGATCATTTCATCAGAAAGGCTGTTGGATTTAGGACTTGGCTGCAGAGCCTTCTATTCCCTGTGCCACAGACTGCCTGGGCACCGGAAGACACATGCTCTGTGCTAGACCCTGTTTCAGTACAAATCATCTGTCATTGTTTTAATGACTTTGTTAATGATTCACAGATATCTTGTGTGCACTATTTACTCAGCTTTCTTCATTACCCCACGGCCTGTGGTGGAGATGCCACTGAGGAGAGCAATAATAATTAGCACCCACGGGAAAATGAACAGTTTGAGCTGTGCAATTAGAGACCAGGCTCTCCCCTTCAATTGTGAATGAATTACATGTGGGTATTTTAGGTTTTAAAATCGCAGTGACTGTGGTTTTATGCATTCACCAGGAACTTGCATGAGGAAACGGAGTTTGGTGTATAAATATTTGTCTGGAGGGAGGGACACACCTTGTTGGGCTGAGGGCTGAGAGTTTCAGAGCTGAGCAGAGAAAGAGGATGTGTGGAAGCGGGTACCGGCTCTATCGGAGGTTTGGTCTACTCCAGTTTCCAAGCTGGAAAAGTGATTGTCGTAGGAATGATAAAAATGAGAACTTCCTCAAGTCTAGTTTGCAGTAAGGTGATGTTGGGCAGAGCAGAAGGAGGTGAGGACTAAGCCTTAAAGGGCTCATCCTAGTCTTGTGGAAGAGTGCATCTGTATGATGCCTGGAGCCCTGGGCGAGCCAAGGTGAAATGAGTGACACAGTCCTGTCAGACACGATACCTTTAAAACAAGATTGAGAAGCAAAACTGATGTGAGGTCCCAAGGTAGATACACTGAAAAGAAACTTGTGTGGGTTTAAGACAATCCCTGGAGGATTTGATTTGCATAATACCACACAGTCATTTCAGCAGCTTGTGACAGATATAATCCTGCTCCAGTACGTCCCATGCTCTTTTGGGGGGAGTTAAATAAGAAGAATTTTACTTTGTGTGTGAGAAAGCACCAAGGAACAAACTGATTAGAGAAAATCCAGGGAGGGGAATTAGAGGATTCATGGGGTAAGCTCTTTGAAACAAGCACTGGGTATTTTCTATGGGCTTGTACAGAACATGGCTGCAAGGCTCCTGAGAGTAATGAAGGCATGTGAGAGGTTGTGCAAGAATATATCAAACAATAATGTCATTAGATGTGCCAGCATCTGACGCATCTACTTTCATAATACTTTGACTCAGTTCTTTTCTGGAAAGGGATGTTGGCAGGCAACCTTCTTTTAATTGCCTTAACTGTTGCTGCTATGTGTTTGTCTCTAAGCTTTGGGTTTGGCAGCAGAGAAACTACCTTAACGAAAGAGGCATCCAGGAAATAACTTCTGCCCAATAATGTCCACTTCTGCTAGATGCACTGTGGAGAGAAGTTTTCACAATAGCTGTTCCTAGGTGTTTTTATGCAGCAGTCTTATATCTGAGTCCCTACTTCTGTGATACTCATCTGTTCAGTACCACATCTGTCAGGGTCATGTCTGTTCTTAGGCTGGAGCTGAGGAACAATTCCTTCCCCAGAGGGTGCTCAGGCATTGGAACAGGCTGCCCAGGGCAGGGCTGCAGTCACCGTCCCTGCAAGTGTTCACACAGCGTGGAGACGAGGCCTCAGTGCCATGGGTTAGTGGTGGCCTTGGAGTGCTGGGGAATGGTTGGACTGGGTGAGCTTAAAGGGCTTTTCCAGACTATCTGATTCTGTGATTCTACTACACCTGGGTAAATCTCATCGGTCAGTGTATGCGATTGATGTGCTTGGCTTCCAAGGCTCAGAAATGTCCGTGAACTCACCTGTGTCACCTGCAAAGAGCTTGCCTCACTGTCCCCAGGTGTTTTTGCTGTTCATTTTTTCCTCATCCATGTGGTACTGACTCTCAACAGATGAGTATCACAAAAGTAGGGACTTAGATATAAGATAGCTGCATAAAAGTTTTGTAAATGTATAAACACTTGTATGCATGAAATTGTACCTATTTCCATTCAACAGTCTAATGGGATGGGGGGGGGAGTGAGCAAGCTCACTTTACTCTTTACCCCAGAAGTGGTTAAATCTTCGGTCCCCTAAATAAAAGTGTGGAAAACACTGCTCTGCTTTTTTGCTGACCCCATTCCCATGCAGAAATTGCTGCCAGGATTAATTTTTCTTTCAAAAAAGGAAAGAAAAAATCAGTGTGAAAACAACTTTACTCAGGATGTACTAAAATACAGGACGTTAATGGGAAGTATTTTAATCAGTATTTACATTTTGACTAATGGTGCTTAAAGGAATGCACTGGTTTCATACTGCCCAGGATTTTAAGACTCTCTTCATGAGGATTTGTTACATTATGGCTGTGGTTTTGCTTGTAAAAGATTAGCAGAGAATTATATACTGTGTACTCGCTGCATGTGAGGACAGTTTGTCTGTATAGAGTTAGAATAAGGGAGCAAGAAGCTCTTAACACCATCGCCTTCATTTGTCAGCTTTAGCCCAAGGCAGTTGGGTTGATGACAGCTTCGAAAATTTGATTTCTAATACTTTCAAATAATGAAATAGCTCAATTTATTTGAACGAGGAAACCATTTAGGTCTTCCTATGAAAGAACCTACTTGGCTGTAGGCTGGCTTTAGGAATCAGAGGCATTAATAAGAGTTAGATTTGAAAGCAAGTGCTGGTAGTACTAGAGAATTGAACCAGTAAAAACACAAGAGAGTAACTCTAGAAGCAACTGCAAGCAGAGTGGTTTTAGATGGGTTTGTTTTAACTCCCAAATTTCACAGCCACCCATTGATTCTGGTACAAAGAAACCAAGTGAGCCTGAAAGAAAGTACCACTGAACACAAGAGCTAAACCAACAAGTGCTCCTGTTTGTTCAGCGCTTGAATCTGTGAAGTCAAAGCTGTCTTGACACGAGCATTTTCCTGTTTAGCTGCAGTCTTGCATGGTTTTTATTAGTCCTCCCCTGGGCACCAGGCAGCTTTTCCTTGCTTTTTCCCAGTTTGTAAATAAGAAAGCAGCGCTGAACCATATAAAAGGTGCTCCCACACCTTCAGCGCTGCACCATATAAAAGATGCTCCCACACCCTCAGTGCTGTTTTGCACAGGACAGAAATGAAGCTCTAAAGAAAAGCTTCAGTGGACCACATCCCTCCTGCTGCTGCTTGTCCTCGGATTGATGAGCAACAGGGAGTTATTGCATGAAAAGTGGGGCTAAGCAGAGAGAAAGACTGATAGAATCCGCTGGGGATGAAGGACACTTGCCTTGTGTGTTTGAGCCACTGTTAGGAAATGAAGTTCATTCTTCAGGGAAATTGAAGACCACACCGCACCTTTTTTACTTGGAGAAACGTAAGAGCTGGATCTTGACCTCACCCATTTGGTGAGAGGCGTAAAGCACTGAAAAAGCCTTCATTTCTCTGCAGGCAGCATCTTCTGCAGACACCTTCAAGCTTGCCTGCATGCCCTCTGTGTAAATGAGGAGATCTGCAGTAACAGTGGCACAGTCAGCAGCACGTTCTCTTCCAGAACTTACTCCCATTCGGATTATTCTTTCTAGTAACCATGGGTAGCTCTTATCACTCACCACCATGGTTTTTGTTCTCTACCATCTCTCTTATTATCTCTTATTCCCATTGTTATCATCTTTGAACTGACCACAAATCCACCACCACCACCAAAAAACCTCTCCTTGCCTTCCCCTCAGTGACTGCAACAAATCATTTTTACTGCATCACTTACAGTTTATCCGCTGGTGCTTCCATTCCAGTTGTGGGATTTTGGTGTGTTTGTTTGCTTTCAAAGTGCCTAAGTTCTGCTGCTGGCTAAATAGCAAAACGTCTTCAAGCTGTCTCCTTTACTAACATATGTAGAGAATCCCAATTCTGCCTTCTCTCAGATTTCCTTTCTCTCTTTTCCCACTTAATGTTTGTCAGAGCTCCTCCGTACATTATGAGGCTTCTGGGGCAGGGAACCTGACTTGAAATCATTGAATCACAGAATGGTTTGGGTCAGAAAGGAGCTTATGATCATCCAGTTCCAACCCCCTGCCATGGGTAGGGACATCTCACACTAGACCATGTTGCCCAGGCTCTGTCCAGCCTGGCCTTGAACACTTCCAGGGATGGGGCATTCACCACTTCTTTGGGCAACCTCAGCACCTTATAGAAAAGCCATGGCAAAGTGCCATATCACATCGTATGCTGTCCATGTTAAATACTGTTAAAAAATGGTCCATTCTTCTCAGCTCTTTCACCCCTTTCTCAGTTGCTGATGGGCCTATGAAGTACTTAAATGCTTTAAGTGATTTATCACAATACTCCGTGTTTTGCATAGGCACTTGTTGAATTGTTTGTATTTAGGATGTTCTTTGAGAGGTAAAAGGTTACACTGACTTCCAGGTTACTGCCATCAAATCGTTGTTTGCTACATCTTGTGACAACACTCTGAGGTCTTAACAGATCAGTTGAGAGACTTAATGGCCAATTACTGCCTTTATATTTTGCCCCCAGATAGCAGTAGGCTGCAAGAAATTAAGAGTTTATTCTGAATAAGTAGAACTTTATTCTGAAATATCCTAAACAGAAATGTAATAACATTTAATAAAATGTAATACAAATTCTAAATAGACCTTTATTCTGAATAAATAGAAATAAATAAGTAAAACTCTGGCAAACGCAGTGCCTTGTGGCTTTCCGGCAGGTACCGGTACCCATTGGCCACCGCAGCCCTGTAGCCGCATGTAGTTTATGGCACCATGGGATTTAGTGCTGAGCTTTCCAAGCAAAACCCACCTGCTTATTTCAGTCTATATTTGGATGAGTTTTTCTGTATGGAAAAGGCTGCATTGTGACAAGAGAAGCTCACCATCGAGAAAACACACATTTTCTTGTCCTGCATCCTGTTATTACATCCATCATCTTTTTCTTCACAAGGTTTTTTCCATGCTGCAGCTTATTTAGCACCACGTGGCAGAATGGTTGCATACTGGGGGGCTGACTTCTTGTTTGGTTGTCTCCATCCTGAGGTTAGTATCACTGAAAGATTGCATGGCTGCAGTTTAACTGAGCTCTGCCATGGACGTAAGGAGGACTGGGAATTTCAGAGCTGTAGGAAGTGAGATACACATAGAGGGCATTCTCCTTTCCCTGGTGACCACCCCACTGTTGCTGGTATCCCTTGTACCTCTTGGTGCCCTGCTGCCCTCCAGTCACCAGGCACTGGATGGGAAGGTGTTTCAGCACATCTTGCTCAGAGGGCATGAAAATCCCTTGCTACCACTTGAGTCTCATCTCTCACTGCAGAATTTATCTTCCTCAGACTACTGTTTATTCTGCATCCTTATTTAGGTACCTATTTTAATCATGCAATGGCTGTATCGTATGTGATCCCAGGGAAAGCCTGGCACATCTCAATTTCGCCCATCTCTGCCTGATGATTTTGCCTGTAGCTGTGAAAAAGAGATTGGAGTCCGTGTTTTCTTTTACTGTGAATAGCAGCCATCAGAAAGTACTTGCTATGGCTGCAAACAGAAGTTGGTTTCTTTCCAAGTGAGACAACACAAGCTGTAGACGAAGACAAACAAAGCATCCAACAAGGGAGGGGGATGCAGACAGAGAAGTCCAGCATAGCATCCATAAGGCCATTACAGTATTTCTTCGCTTATGCACTGTTCTTCTCTTTCCCCTATCTTAGTTACCACTCTCAGTGGTTAATGGTTGGTTTAAGCATGCCCTAAGTTAATACCTTCCCCATGGGGTACTGATGCAGAATAAAAACATACTGATTTCTGTCTGGTGTGGAACAAAAGAGCCCCACGCCCAACACTTTGTCTCCTGTAGAGAAGAATGTGAAATACGACAGAGGACAGCATAAACTCTGTGTACCTCAATGCACAGTGCTGAGGCAAGGGTGAAACATCACTTTTGAACGTAGTATTAGCTTACTGAGTGTGAGGAGCAGGGCAAAGGCAAACAACCTGTTTGATCTCGTGGTTGTATAACCAGCACCATTATAGCTCATTGGCACTGACAGATGATTTTAAAACATATTATACTTCCAGGGTTTCAGCTAGCAGCAAGGCTGGGGAGGGGGCTCTGTATGGGTAGTTCTTCACTCATTGACAATGCTTGGTGCACGTTATCACTTCTTCTTCTCATCGAGGCAATGATGACCTTTAGTTTGAGTGAGCCCCTGCTTTGCTGCCATGCCATGAAAAGCTGCTGGACAGGATGCTCCTTTTCCTTGTTTCTATGTAAAGAAGTTCTTCCTTTTGGGAAACTCCCAGATGTGTTATTGTTTTATAGGTGCATTTGGGACACAGGAATCAATATGGGATGCCGAACACTTCCTAAAGCTGTTCAGGGTTTTGGCATCAGTGTTGTGTCTGCCTCACACAGCAGCACCCGTTCTACTAATGGGTGGCCCAAGGAATAACCGTCTGATAACCCAGTCCGTTTGTAACACCACGAAATCAGTGTAAACAGAGGCATTGCAGAAGACATCCCCCTTGGAAACCTGCCAGGGTTTATTGAACACATCTGTCTTGACAAAGCGCTTCAGCTGAGATCAAACAAACCCCTTCCTTGCGCTGAACAGCTGCAGCTATTTTAAAATGAAGTTAAGCCTGAAGGGGAAAAAAAAAACAACACACCCCACAGAGCAGGGATGAAAAATAACACTTCGGGTAAAGTAATGAGGTGGCTGCAGCACGATCCGCAGCGGCACAGGACACGAACTGGCGCGGTCACATTAGGCTCGCTGGTGGCGGCAGTCACTGACCAGGCCGCACGAAGCGTGCTGCATCCATAGGGATGCAATTCCTGTCCTTTGGCATCAACCGGCTCCCTTTTACCTCAGGAGACACCCCCCCTCCCTGCCCGCTCCCTTCTCCGCCCTGTTGGTGGCTGGGCGGCGCCGAGGGAGCCCCGCTGTGGGTCCGTCCTCCCCCCCCACCTCAGCCCCGCACACGGCGTTAGGAGCGGGCACCGGGCAGCCAGCACCGCGCCGCGGGTCTCCTCTGAGGTGAGGCGCGGCCCCGCCGCCACCCCTCGCCCCGCCTTTGGCCCGGCCCCTCCGCGCCCATTGGCAGCCGGCGCCCGGGCAGGTGCCGGTGCGCGGCGGGGGCACCGCGGCAGCACCCGGCGGCGCGTCCGGCGCTAAGGGGAGGGGAAGGAGACGGCGGTGCTGGCGGCGGCGACGACTGCGGGCTCTCGCCTTGCGCTGGTGCGGAGCCGGGCCCCCTCGGCTCCACGCAGGTGTCAGGCCGGGGGCCGGCGTGGGGCGGCCGCAGCCCCTTCCCTGCATGAGCGACGGGGCGCGGGGAAGTTGCTGCCCGCCTGCCATTTTGGTGCAGCCCTCGCGTTTGGCTGAGGGTGAGTACGGCCGCGGGCGGGCAGGGGGTGGCGGTGAGGGGACACCCTTGGGGCCGCCCGCCGCAGCGCCCCGTCGGGGGACGGGGTGTTCGGTCGGTGCTCGGCTCCCCCCCCACTCCCCGCTCCGCTTGTGAGGGGAGTCGCGGGTGGGGCCGGTCCCGCGGGCCTTGTGGGCTGAGGGGGCCGCCGCCCTCCGCGGGCACTCGGTGGGGGGAGCGGGGCACGGTGCGAGGCCGCTTTAATCAGCGGGGTGATGTCTGAGGAGCTTCATCGCTGGCGGCGTGGCGGTGCGAGCGCTGTCACCGCAGTGCATCATCATCATCATCATCATCGCCGTTATTATCGTTACACTGGGTTACTTTCGATCAACTTCCCCGCCGGCACATGGAGGGGTTCATCGCGGCTCTGCCTCTGCCCCCTTTTAGCACAGGAGCATCCCGCCGGCTCCGCTTGTAATGTGTGCCTCAGACAGACAGAAGCAGCGTGCGTTTCCCTAGTATCAAGGTCAATTTGTCGTAACTGCTGAGGAAAATACCATCTGGCTCGGGCTGACTTTGGGGAGGGAATCTAATTAAAGCGGGAGCGTGTGTTGTGCTGGGGGTTGTGTTGTGGTTGAGGCGAACGTAACCACATTAGATCGCAGAGCGCATTAGGAGCGGGCGGGCGTCCCTCCTCAAGCGCCTCTGCAAGGATGCTAACCGTGCCTGGCGATCTCTTGACAAATGGTGGCTTTTGCCTTACACCTCCCCTTTGACTGGCTCCTGTGCCGCTGAAAATGCGGGCGGCTGCCTTGCCGTGGAGCCCGGAGTTTGTTAGAACAGGCACTGCAAGGGTTTCGCCAGTAAAGGTTTTTACTTGTTCCTCTGAAAACCCTTTTCTGCAAGGCTGCAAAGAGGAAAGAGGGAAAGTTAGTTTGGTTCTTCCATTGGCAGACATCGTTCTGACTGTCATCGGACTGGATGGGGTTTTATAGCCGCTTATTAATGGTGATAGCGGATCCCTGTGAGCTGCATCGAGAGCACTGGCTCTGTCCCTGCAGTTAAGTGTCAGACAGGAAACGTTTGCTGCTTGCTTCTAGCTTGAGAAAGTGAGCAGAGCTGTGTAAGAAGCAGAAGGTGCTCTATCTGGTACATAATCCCTCAGGCTATTGCCTTACCCATCCTCACTCAGGAACTGGATTGCATCAGAGCGTATTTACTAATGCGTTTTGCCTAAGTGTCCAAACATGTACTCGGCGATCCTGTAGCCTTCCTGTGGAATTTGTCAGGTAACTTAATGCAATGCATATAGCAATCACAAACAGAGTAGCATTTTCAGCAGCTGTGATACATTAATTGCCATTGAGAACTCCCAGAAGTCAATTCCACCCTAGTAGCTCCCTTGGGCATGAGAGAGCACTGCCCCTATGGCAGGATGTGCGTTTTGGACCTCCTGCTGATTCAAATGCTACAATATTGTCCTTTCAGACAGGTTAATGGTTGTCTTCACCACTGCCATCCAGGAGCAATATGAGACTGAGAAAGCCAAGCTAAAACTTGTGATTATTTTCCTGAGTCGGCTTCCTGCTTCCACTCTAACCTGATGAATATAGCTGAGTGTGCTACAGAGGGTGTACCCGAGTGTTATGAACGCAGCAGTAATTCACCTCTCTCACTGAACAGTTGCAGTAAACAGAACACTTGAAGAACTTGTACTTAAACAAAGAAGAAAAGTTCCCTAAACTATGCATGGGTGATGCTGAAGAAAAGCTGCAAATACCAAATATGCTATTGTGCATAAACGTACATCTGTATGAAAATGGGACTCCTTTGTATTGCTGCCAACATTAACATGCCCTATTGTTATCAGACTGGAAACTGCTGTTTGGCAGTGTGAACTGCCTTAACTTGCCCATGGAGACTTGGACAAGTTAAAAGAAACTAGTTGAATATAGTTCCGTGAAAACCATAGGAATAATTAATTGTCTTTGAAAAAGCAGATTCATTTGTTTGAGCAGACTAAGTCAGCCTTCCCATGGAATGCTTTATTCACCTTCCTTTTGGACCCAGGTAGGTTATTAATAGATTCTGAGAGATATTAAAGGCTTCTGGCTTACCTGTCAACTCCTGACAGCCAGAAAATAAACCAGCCCCAAGTTTCTTACATTCAGAGGTTTATATCAGCTTATTTTCAAAAGAAGCTTATTAAAAGAGGAAGATAACTGCTGTATTTCAGTGTGGAGTGAAGCATACCAGACTGTTGCTGAGATTACCAGAGAAACTTGGCCTTTATCTACGGCATAAATAAGGAATTTTGTAGAAGGACTAAATACGGTGTAGTCTGATAAGATTCCAAGCCATGGTTTAGTTTTGTCTATCTTTGTGAGATTTGGCAAAAATACCTGTCTCCAAATTTGATGTGACTTGACAGATGCCCCAAAGGAAGACCCCTTTTATGTGGCTGGCACACTAGTGAGAGTCATATGGTACAGACTAGTGGTTGTGACCTGCTTGCTATTTAACGTTCAGTTGAAATGTGTTACCCTGTTATTTGTTTTAAACAATCTTATGGAAAAAAAATTGTGCTGCAGTTCTTAAAAAATGTACTTTCAGAAAAGAAACAGGATGTTTGACATTCTGTGTCTTGAAAATAAAGCAATAAAGCACGATATAGTGGAAAGCTTTAGCTTAGAAGAACAGAGTATAAGGGCTGCAGTGGCTTGACCGGACAAAAGCTAGTCTCAGCGTTATTGCAGTAATGGCCCATACTTCGATCTCATGGATGCTATTCTGGAAATAGGAATACATCAGGAAAACATCAGATTTCCAGGCCAATAAGCATTAAATTTCAACAGCAGAGCAGAATGTTTATTTATTTATTTATTTAAGAATGTTACACTGACAAAACCCCACATCTTGCAAATTTTTACTGACATAGCAGTCCCTGAGCTGGGTAAAGGAAACAAGAGCTCTTGTTACTTCCTCTGTGCTTGGTTTACTTATTGATCAACTGATGAACATAAAGCTAATATTGGTGTTTATTCGGATCATTGCAGTTATTGCTGTCTGTTGGTTGACTTAAGATACAGAGCATTACCCTAGGAAGTAAATTTTGCATTCTTCAAGGCAAAGTACAAGTATAACCTCACCTATTGAAGTGGAGGAGCTAACTGCTGTGGAGATTAATCTTCAAGATGAGATGCTTTCAATGGCACTGTCTCAAGTTGACTCATGGTAATCAATTAAGTAGTCTCCCTGGGTATTGCTGGTACTGCTGGCAGGCAGGAAGGGAACTCTAGTACTGCTGAAGACCCAAGCTCAAGTTCTGCTATGCAGCAGTTCCAAAAACCTTCTCTGTCTGGATTCTTCCTTGCAACATATGCTGCTTTTTGATGGAGAAGAATAAATGGATAAGTGACCTAATGCAGCCATCATTTCTGGATCAAGTCTGTTTAAAGGGTGCTGAGGTAATTTACTGTAGAGAGTGAGATGTAGTCTCTTCTTGTGATAGCAATCTGAAGTGTTGAGCCTCATTCAAAGGCTATTAAAGTCTGTGCGCTCCCACTGGCTTTAATGAGTCTTGAATCCGGGAAACAGCCTGAAATCTTTGGGGTATTTTAGTAACAAAACAGTCCCTTCTCCAGCACCCTCCACCTGCCTCTATGTGGACTAATACATGGCTCTGCTGTTATAAACCAACTTTCTACCCTTGGAGGAAGGCAGCGCATAATTTATTTGCCTTCAGGAGAGGAAAGAAAGCAAAACATGTTTACAACTCGAGGAGTAAGTTTTATGTTCTGCTCCTGTGATGAGGAGTTTTATCTCTTCTGAAACTAACTCAAGAAGGGCTTCTGTGCTTATCAGGCGTTACCTTTGATGCAGAAGGTAATTTTAATGTGCTTTTCTTTTGTTCCCTTTGGGCTGTGTGAACAGGATGTTGTGTCACAGGCCAATCCAAACCGAAAAGTGCTGGTTTGTGCCATTAGCATTAGTTGCTAGGACATGGATGCTCAGTGCGTGATTTGTGTGCTGTTTTCAAAGATGCAGCTAACGCTGCACTGGAGTACCTCGAGCTGCAGAGTGTACCTGTTTTTCTAAGCATCGTTAATCTTCCAAGAGGTTCTTCCCTTTTTTCCCCTTTAAGAGAACGGATCCCTCTGCCCCTCAGTGGTCATCCCCGGGAGTGCTTGGTGTACCGCTGGAAGTTATCTCAACGCTTGCATCTAGCTGTCATCAGTGCTTTGGTATTCGTTTGATGGAACATGAGTTGGGTTTAAATCAAGCTGTGGGGCATGAATTGGAGCAACACCAGGTTTTAAAAACAATACAAAGAGCTTTGAGGAGGGTTATAAAAGGTGTCTTCTGGTGATGCTCTGTTTTACAACCTTAGTTGGGCTTGAGCTAAAAGGCAGTGCCAGAAATTGTCCATAAATTAATCACTGCAAGCACAAAAGTCATGGTTTGAGTCCCAGCTAAGAAGCAAACAGTTCTCCTCTAGAGAAGATCAGCCTGCTTCTTCCAACTCCTTACACTTTTAATGTTTAATGATGAGGCTTCAGGTTCTTTCTCCATCACAGGTCAAAAAGAGGGGAATCAATAGATGAAATACTGTGTCCCACACATGATTAAGTGAACCGTACCTCCTCTGTGGAGTTCTGTCATCTGTGGAGTTGTGGCAGATGGAGAATAGCTAAGATTGTGCTTTCAGTTAGGGGAGAAGTTGCTGTCAATGTCGTATCAAGGTCCAGAGGCTAATGTAGAGCAATAGAGACAGGAGTTTTCTTGGTAAAGCTGATGTCCTTTATGTAGGAGCTTATCAAAGGAGCATGCTATGCAGTGTACTGGTAATGCCACTTCGATCTTCAAGATTGGGCCCTGATAAAGGGAACTGCCTTCAAAAATGAAGGAACTAAGCTGCAGAAGAGTCCGAGCTAGTTCCTAATGATAGTGGCTTAATGTAAGCTGATCAGATAGCAGCTTCTGTGGGACTCTAAAAAGGTGTCTGTGCTGCCTGGATGATTCTCAAAACCTGTAAAAGGATGAACTGCTTTGGTTCTCTAGTTCAAATTAAAGGAGCTGTGAGGCTGCTCCAGTTTGGATTCAGATATGAGTGAACCAGCAGTCAAAAACTGATAGCGAAGTTGGCCTTTGAGCTCCAGAAGGTGCCTGGCTGCGTCTTGTACTTGAATGCAAATGTGCCTTGTTTGTATGAACTTGGGATCCAGAGCTTCAGGTTCATGTTTGTTGGCCAGGGCTCAGATGCTGTTTTTACCTCTGTGTTGTGCTGTGTCAATAGAGGGGGGAAAAAACCTAGTAGCCAAGCTCAGGCCTAGAGCAGAGCCTGTTCTAAGCACTGTGTAGAGTGGCTCCCAGTGTCAACAAACTAAACCATTAACTCCCCCCACCTGGGAGATTAACCAGCTCCTAATTTGGTTTCCAGAGGCTTTCTACAGGCCTGGCTCTGTTTCGCTCTTGTTCTGTATCACTTAACAAATGCTTATCTAAACAACTGAAGGACAACCTGCTCCTGAAACCCTTTTTTTCCATGCATGGGGTGCAGGTTGTGTGCCAACCAACCACAGCTCATCACCAAGTCTCAGTGAAATAGGACATGTGGCTTTACAGACATCACTCTTTGTTATCGGATCTCTTACGATTCTTGCTTGTTCTAGCATAAGTCGGGGTTAGAATCACTTTGCAGGTGTTAGAACGAATGCAGAAGGCACGGTCTTATGAAACTGTTTTTATTTTGTTCATTTACTTGCTAATCTGTAAAATGCAGTAATTTGCAGTGGGGTTTCCCATCAGTGTTTAGAATTAGCAGTGATTTACTGCACGAAGTTTGTTTTCACATCTGGCAGCACTAGAGAACACGATCTCATCGTGGCAACTGCTGTTGGGAGAATTTTCTAACCTCTAAAAATAGAGTCTCTGTTCTCTGTCCTAGTCCTGCAGAAAGATTCTCAGAGGTTAGTTCCTGGATTAAACTTAAGGCTATGCTGATGAGTGGTATTTAGTAAGTGGGATGCAGAATATCAATTAGCGCAACATATGTTGTGGAGGGGGAAAAACCCATTTTATTGTGTAGGATCCTTTAAGTATGCCTGTGGTGTGTTTGCATATTGGTTGGGTTTTATATTACGGATGTTTTGGTAGCAGTCAAGCAATCCACTTAACTGTTTACTTTTGTAGCTTGCATGGGTTGATCACAATATGGCTTCAAGTAACGATGAGATGCTTAATATATCATAACCCTTTTGCCTGTATTACTGAAATGCAAAATGGAATTTATGTGCAGATCTAAAATGTAGAGTTTCCAGAGCTGTTTGAGGTTTTAAAAATGCTTCACCTCTCTTCTCAGTGCTCTCTTCCCCTCGTTAAAAGGTGTGAGTAACACGGATGAGAGGCCTTACCAGCGCTTTATGTAGTAGGGATGCTTTGGCATCTTGAACTTGGAAGAGTTATCTCAGTGGACCTATCTTTTCTTGCTTAGTTTGTGGAATTTTATCTGTAGGATGCTCCTCTATAGCTATTCGTACAAATAGTGACTGCTGTGGTGCTGGGGAAGGCATTTAACTTCAAAACACATACTTGTCATGTGCTGCTCCACAGCTCATGTGGTAGTGGACCTTTGTTTCATTTTTCAGACCATACAAGAAGATGGGATGTTGGCATCCGAAGTAGAGGTCTGCACAGGAATATCTTGAGTTGTGTTATCTTATGGAATCTTCCACAGGGAGGGAGATAAATATTTGAACATTTTCAGGCTTAACATGGCATTGAACCAGAGCCCTTTTCTGGGTGCGTGTGGTAGGCTGCTACACAGATTAAAGTGAGTGCTCCCTCTGTGCCTCTTAAAATGAGATGGAAACCGTCATCAGTTCTCTGGCAGAGCAGAGAAGGATTTGCTCTTTCTTTCATCTCCCTTCAACCTTTCACCTCCCTTCAGTTTGGGTGACGTGGTTTAGCGTGAGGTGTCCCTGCCCATGGCAGGGGGTTGGAACTGGATGATCTGAAGGTCCTTTCCGAACCAAACCAGTCTGGGATTCTATGTTTAAACTGTGTAGCTCATTTGAAGGCCATTGTTTGTGAAAGGCAGAGACTGGTGGGTGTCTGCAGAGAAAGATGTGGTGTGTGTAATGTGACAGAGATGGGTGAATGTGATTTTTGCAGTCTTTGCTACCTCTGCTCAGCATTACCTCAATACAGATGAGCTTTTTGTTTAGTGTTTCCTTCATGCTCTCTCAAGCTTAGAAAGTACAGCGAAGATGGGTTTGCCAGGTGTGTTCTGGTGTGGGTTGTACCATGGGAAGGTGAAAGAAGGGACATAACTGTTCAGTGGCTGCTGTTCTTTCTGTACAGGGAGCCTGGGTACGAAGCAGAAAGCTTTGAGTCCCACTTTGCATCCAAGGGCATCCAAAGGAAAGCCCTTGCAGTTTGGTTCCTAAAGACGTGGAATTTCTGGTAGCGTAGGGCTCTTCAGATGCATGCCCTAAGTGCGCATATGGGCTGTGATGGTTCACCTTGGGGGTTAGTTGACAGTCTGTTACAGTAATGAGCTGCATGAGTGCTTTAAATTGAAGGTGTGTGAAAAAGAGACCAGATGCATCATCCAAGATGCAATTGCATGTCAGCACATTACCGCTCCAGTTTTGTCTTTGTCTCCGAGCTGTCTTCCTCATGTCGGGAAGCGTAACAGTCAGTCTCACACAGTCAGAATGCTGTCAAGACCCATCATCTCCACTACACATTCTCCCATAAGACAGTTGCTACTAAATAGAGAGCACAGAGTTGCACGTGGTTTGACTAAATTCCGCATAAACAGTGGAAGATGAGACTGAAGTAAAATGAGAGCATCCTGGAAAGCAGTGAATTTCCTGCTCATTGCAGGGGATTGGACTAGATGACCTTTGAAGCTCCCTTCCAACCCAAACTAATTCTGTGACTCTATACAATATGTGCTAGCAGTATATGCTGGATGACCTTTGATCTTTAGCAGCTGTAGAGCCAAATTTTGCATAAGCCTTTCCTCTAGGGAGTTCACTGTTAGCAGTGGGGAGATTATCCTGGTCAATGAACTTGGCTTTTGAATTGCCAATGGGATTTATACCTGTGTGTCAGTTACAGGCCTGATACGTAGCTATAAAATGGTCATGATTTATTAGGAAGGTTCTCTTTTTAATGTGACTTTTTTTTTTTCTTTAATCTGTCAAAAGTAGATGACAGATAAGTCCTCCCTATAATCTTTAGGCTTTTCTGTAAAAATGAAGTTTCCTATATAAACAAAATAGCTCCTGGTTATTTTAGTTACAGTTTAATATGCTGTGTTCTGCCTCTGGGAGAGTGCTTAGATGAGAGATTCCATTCTTATTAAACTAAAATGTGACTTTAGTGGAGCTTTTCTGCTTCTGCTATTTCATATTCATAGTACTTAAAATAATGTAAACTATAGAGGCAAGAACCCTGTGAAACTCCTATTTATTTCCTAAATACATTAAATTTAAACCCGCACAGCACTGCCTGTTGGACTTGAAGATTTATATAATTTCCCCTACTATAGTATGTCCTTGCACTCTAGATAAGGAGTGCACACAGTTATTGCAGTAACGTGCATTAATAAGGACTATTTCTCCCAGAAGAAAGTGAATGAACTTCATGGTTCTTTTAAAACCTGCTGCTTCACCCTGTGCATCCCCCAGAGAAAGAAACCTCACTTTGCTCAGGCACTTGCAAGCCGTTTGCTCTTCTAAACAAATCTCATGTAAAATTGGCACGAGGTTGACAGGAGGAGAATTTTCTGCTTTGGATCTAGCACAGGAGACATGCAGTAAATCTCAGTTACATCAGTGTGGGTACAAAGAATAACATCGAGATCCTGCTCTTTCGTCTCATTTAAAAAGTGGATGCAAGTCCTCATGTTAAAGTCAGTGGGGCTGTGCTTCGCTTTTCATCTGAAGAGGTGGCTTTGAGTATATTTTCCCTCTTGTTGTTTTGGGACATAAGTTTATTTCCAGTGAAAAGGGACAAATATCCACAGTGGTGTTTACTGCAGCTTCTGGAATTCCTTAGAATTAAAAAAAGCCCTATGAAATTTGTGGCCAACATTAATTATGCCTAATTTTAGACTTATGGATGTGCTAGCTCTAGTAGAAATTACTTTGGAGAGTAATGCTCTTTAAATGTTGTCTGTTGTCTAGAGTCTGTTTTCTTCAAGCCTGTCGACATAAAACACAAGAATTCCCTTTAGTTTCAACACTCGGACCTCGTTTTTGTCACTAAATAACTGGTGTGACACTTGATAATTTCTATATGATATGTATTGTGACAATGACACTAAAAAATGAGTGTGATGGCCTCTTGCTGGGAAAGGGATCACTTATTTCAGGCAGCCAGTAGGCAGAACTCTTTAAAATACAAGGTGTGGTGACGGAGCTCTGTTGTGGACAAAGTGCTTGCCTTCCTTTGTGCCTTAAAAAGATGACAATCTTGTCTGATTTAAATGGGCAAAATGTTCATCAATAAGATTATAGAAAGAATGTCTTAAGGTACTAAAAGACATCTGCAAAAGTTGATTAAATGCCAAATCATAATGGCAAGGCAGATCAAGCAGTATTTCTTAGGGCCTGACAGGCTGCTAAAGTTGAGGTGGTTGGCAAAAGGATCAAAAGATTACTAGTAAATGTTTTCTTCTTGATTTTTCTACCTGGAAAATGCTGGAAGTTGTAGAGTAGCAGAACAGAGCAGAAAAACTGGTGTTTGGTTTGGTGACTAAAGCTGAGAGCATGTGAGGGAGACATATTCTGTATGAAATACTCGAATTGCAAATAGCTGGGTTGAAGGCGTTTGTGATACTGGCTCCTCAAGTATCACATTTCATCAACGCGCTTCAAGGAGCAGCATTTTATAGCAAAAATGATACTGTGTTGTGGAAGCAGGTGAATCTTGATTATAAATCTGCTCGGGAATGGGAAGAATTATAGGATATTCTTGTTTGTGGTGCCAGGGGACTGGAAGCATCTCTGCTGGATACACACTGTATAGTCCTGCCCTGAGACTTTGCAGCTATGGAGATCCCAGCATCTTGTATGGTAAAGATGCTCCAGTCCCTTAATTGTCTTTGTGGCTTTGAGCTGCAGGTACTCTCTTAAGTCTGTATCTTGTACTGGGGAGCCCAGACTGGATGCAGATGCAGTCTGGCTAGGGCTGATTTCTTTGCTGCAACATAAAACTAAGATGCTGTGTTGTACAGTACTCAGCGTGGGCACTTGCAGGATTAACTTCAGAAGGGGGCTCATTGTGAAGCAGTAAATCTGTTTGAAACGTTAGTTGCTGCTTTGTGGGCTTTCTCCCCACCCTCCAGGAATGCTAATCTTCTGCTGAGGCTGCAAGTCTGAGCAGCTCAGCTGTCATATGAGTGACTAGGAAATATCCTACTTGCCCTCGTTCCTTGGGTAGATGCTCTTGTCCATTTTAAAATTCAGAAGCATTTGCAACGTTTCATTTGCTCATTGCTCTGTGGGGATTTTGGGGTTTTTGGGTGTTTCAGTGTTTTTTGGTTTTTTTTAAGGTTAAATTCAAGGAATGTTTTTGTTGTGGAAGTTTTAATTTGATTTTAAAACTGCCTGTAAGAAGTATTAAGATTGCAGTATTACTCAAACAATAATCACGTATTGCAAGCCCAGGCTTTCCCCTTACAGTGGGTTAATTTGTTGAGCAAAAGTTTTCTAGAATCCCAGACTGGTTTAGGTTGAAAGGGACCTCAAGATCATCCAGTTCCAACCCCCTGCCATGGGCAGGGACACCTCACACCAGACCAGGTTGCTCCAAGCCCAGTCCAACCTGGCCTTGAACACTGCCAGGGATGGGGCAGCCACAGCTTCTCTGGGCACCCTGTGCCAGCGCCTCAGCACCCTCACAGGAAAGAACTTCTGCCTTAGATCCAACCTGAACTTCCCCTGTTTCAGTTTGAACCCATCACCCCTTGTCCTATCACTACAGCCCCTGATGAAGAGTCCCTCTCCAGCATCCTTGTAGCCCCCTTCAGACACTGGAAGCTGCTCTGAGGTCTCCATGCAGCTTCTCTTCTCCAGGCTGAACAGCCTTAGCAAAGAAGTATTTATTACTCATGAAGGCAAACACCTAAAAGCAAACATCTGAACAGCCTCATGGAAGTTATTTCAATTGAGGCCAGAAGTTATTTTAAGCTGAGAAACTATTTTGTTGCCTGTTTGTGTTCTGGTTTTTCATGTAACTTGTTTCACTTCCTCTGGAGGATTTGCCCTTGTGCATTTCCGAAATGCATAATCCAGATCTACTGAAAAAGAGACGTCTGAGCATTGTTTATAAGTCCTTTTAAACTGCTGTGATACTCCCAGATCAGAGATATTATTTCCTGGGGGGAAAATCCTACACAAGTTCCTTAGTGGTTTATGTACCATTGGAATGCAGGCTGAGTCTTACAGGTAGGTAAGTGTGAGGTGTCCCTGCCCATGGCAGGGGGGTTGGAACTGGCTGATCTTAAGGTCCTTTCCAACCCAAACCATTCTGGGATTCTAAGTAAACCGCATGAAAATCAAATTAAAGTCAGCGGTGATTTTAAACCATGTTTTTACTTCAAATTAAGTCATTTCTGACCCCCCAAATCAAAGGTACTCGGGCTGCATGCTTCCCCCTTCTCATACATTCAGGGGTGAACTTCTCCCTTCTAATACATGCTCATTGGTAGTGGCAGCTGCATCAAAGGGCTGGTTTTCCTTCCCCGTGGTAAGTTTGCAGGTATGAAAAACCACTATTAATTTTGACACTGTTTCCCAAAGCATCTTGCTGAAGACCTGAAGGGAGAGCTTATTGTGACAGTGTTCATCACAGTTGTTAACTTGATGCTCAAGAACAGCTGGAACTACATCTTTGATCTCTTAGTCTCTTCATTGTCTTGTGTCTTGGTCAGCTGTAGCTGTACCATGGAGGTGTCTTCGTTGGCTCCAGCAGTTGCTTAAAATAGGTGTTTTTTTCCTTTCAGTTATATCCTGAGTTTTCCCTATAAAGCACATGGGTGTGAGTAAAGTTAATGGGAAGAATCCTGCTTTCTTTCCTGTGGTGGTAGCAGTGACATCTACATCTTTCCAGTCGCACTGGGGAATGCGTTTGAAATGATACCTGTGTACTCCTTTTAATGATGATTTAAAATCCTTGTTTCTTAGTTGGTAGCACAAAAAAACCCCTCTGAGTGTTCCAGAAGAGGATGTTCTCTATTCAAACACGTTCACAGGGGTTTTGTTTTGTAAATGGTTTTGCAGAGCCATGGTGTAAGAACTTCAGAAATAATCCAAATGCGATTTCACCTGAGGTCGTTGAACGTGTTCCATGTGGAGAGCAACACCGAGGTCTCCCCTCAATATTATTTATTACCCAAAATGATTTCTCTTTTGCATTTCTTTTTAATGGGCGTGTGTGTGTGTGTGTGTCTGATTTCAGTGCATGGAACTTGAAAGATAATTCTGAAATGTGTCATTTAAGCTGTACCAGGGCAGGTTTAGATGGAGCTGAGGAACAATTCCTTTCCCAGAGGATGCTCAGGCATTGGAACAGGCTTCCTAGGGCAGGGCTGGAGTCACCGTCCCTGGAGATATGGAAAAGACCTGTAGACGTGGTGCTTAAAGACATGGTTTAGTGGTGGCGTTGGCAGTGTGAGGTTACTGGTTATGCTTCATGACCTTAAGGGTCTTTTCCAACCTAAATCATTGCAGGATTCTATGATGTTCTTCTCTGATGGCAGTAACTTTCTTTTTGTTGGGCAGATGTGCCTGTGATTTCAACACACTGGGGAAAAATATCAGTGCTTTCAACTGATTTTGCATTTTGTTGTTCTGTTTCTGATTTCAGATAGTCCTCATAGCTGTTCCTATCCAGAACAGAGTATACAATGGGGAGAAAACTGGATCTTTCAGGCTTGACTGATGAAGAAGCAGAGCATGTGCTCCAGGTGGTTCAGCGAGATTTCAGCCTTCGGAAGAAAGAAAAAGAAAGGCTGAGGTAAGAATAACAACATGATTAAAAATACTGGTCTCTCTGGATTATTACAAACTGTTTTTTTTGGGGGGGGGAACTGGAGGACACAGCTCTTTTACAGTGTTCCTGTCACAGAGGCAATAAACATCCAGACTTCTGTCAATGAATTCAAGTATTAAGTAGTAATTCAGTTTTGTTTAGGCTACCCTGGCCTAAACCACAACAGTGGGCTCTGAATCATCTGTGTATGTCACTGGGTTAGAGACTGTGTAGTAGTTGGCTTTAACAAACACAAGGTTAGGAGAATTTGCTTGCTGTAGTCAGTTCCTTTTATTCAGAAACTTCATTTATATGGAAACATCTGAAGGTGAAGAAGTTCAAGGCGTCTCCTTCCTCCAAAATAATCAATGGGACACATTATCCAGTGTATTGAGAAGTTCACTATGCTTTCAGTAGCCTCTATAAAAAATGATTGCAAGCAGAAACAACCCAGAAGCAAATAAATGGAACTTGTTGGCAACGTAACTTTCTTGGCCCAGGAACTTCAGTATGTGACAAGGGGACTACTGAGAGAGACCTGAATTGGTAGATGCAGTATTTTTCTTGTAGTTTCAACAATATTTCCTCAAATTATTATGTCTGACTTTTATTATCTTCTTCGAATGTATTATTTATTCTCTAGAACAGTCTGAAGATTCCCTTTCCAGTTGGCAAATGCACATCTTACTAGCATTATAGATACCATCCATTTCTTTATCATTTGGCATCAAGCTGAAGTCAACAGAGCAGGAAGATGACTGAAATAAGCACAAAACTAGGCATATATATTAGATAAAGCTGGAACTGAGAGGAATCCTGTGTCAATTTTCTCTTCCTATTTTATGAAACCAGTAGAAACAGAACAAGAAAGGCAGCTGGTGGCATAGGCCTAATTCAGTGTTGGCATGCTGTGCAGGCTCTTGCTTGGGTTGGTACTACAAGCTTGCTGCAGGGAAGAAGGACTGGAGGAGGATGGCATGCACATTATTTGTTTGCCTGTTTATTTTGCTGTGGGTAGCACTGATTCTTTTTGAGTCCTTTACAACAAAGCCAGGAGTTTAGAACCAGCTTCAGGAGGGTGAATGTGTAGGCTTTTTTCTTATGTGACTGGTTGTATCTTACTGGAGCAAGCATACCACCGGTAGCAAGTGCTGGTGCATCTTGCCTATGCTATACAAAGATGCTGTACTGAGGGGAGGAGGGGGAAGGATGTAAGGCATGCCCACAGAAAACTGATTGGAAAGTTCTTGCTGGTGTTTGTGTTTTACCATTTTGCTGCTATAGTTGTCCATGAGGCTTGATAATTGAATGATCACAAGTAGAAAACGGGTGTGGGAAGGGAGATGAAACACTGGAAAGGTAAGCAAAACACATGGACTCAATGCAGCTTGTATTGTAGTGTTCTCTTGAATGTAGTATGTTATGTAAGTGTGTTAAGCTGGAAATAAGGAGCTGTACTGACAAAGACCAAGTTCTGAAAGGGAGGCTGGTACTGAAATGATTTTAATGACCTTCAAAATGACCAGTGAAGTTTAAAGCTTACTCTCTCTTTTTCTTTTTTTACAAAATGCGAAGTTAAAAGGATGCAGCAACACATCTTTTAGTCATACTATGTAAGAGAAAATGTTGTCACATAAAACACTTCAACCTTGCTCTAGATGAGAATTTTCAGCCTGTAGCAAAGCAGACCAGTTCTTGTGTCTGCTTGGATGTTCGTGGCTGTTTTGCATTGGGTTTTAGAAAGCTATCAACTGGCAAAGTCTCCAGTATAGGCTCACTTCAGAAGTATTGTCAAGCTTTGGAATCTTTTTGTAAGAGAAAAAATGCTTTATGTTAGACTGCCATTAATTCAAATATTTTATATATATATTTATATATTTTTCATATCTATTATTGTATATAGACTGCTGTTAATAAATAGAAACCCAAGTTGTATTTGTGGGTAATAATTAATTAATTATTACTCCATAATTAATTCCGGGTAGCAACTTTATTTAATTATTTAATTTATTTAATTATTTAATTATAGCACCTTTAATTAATTATTACCCCATAATTAATTCCAGGTAGCAACTTTAGTCTTTGGATGGAACTGTTGAAGCTTTCATGTGTGATACTTTCTTAAAACAGTGTTTCTGAGTAATTCTTTGTACAGTAGTTCTATTTTGGGGTGGTTTTCCCCACAAAGATGTAAGTAGCTGTTTGACAGGTCTCTCTCTGGATAATTCCTACTGGTAGCAATTATTTCTAAAGATCAAGAACTACTTAAAGGAATATATGGCAGATTTCTACAGTATTGGGAGAACAAGGAAAACTAGGAAACCTCCAAGTGGTTGATAGCTTCAGTTTTGCTTTGTTAGCAGAAGCTGAAGAGTTAAGTAACATAAGACAAGGAATGAAGTTTATCTTCACCCCTCATAAATGCGCTTAAGATAGTAAAATGTCAACTGTTTGAGAGCAAACATGCTAATGTCTGTTATTCCACGTTAATTTATTGTTCCATCTTCTGAAAACAAAATGACATGATGAATGTGTGGAGAAAAGCCATGCTGATCATCTGCATTTTCTGCTGCAAAGCTGTTTGGAAGCTCTCTGCAGTGAGAATTCTTAGCACTGGTTCTCTAATCCAGACCTTTCTTCTAACTTCTTGCTCGTGTTAGCAGACAGGCTGCTCTTGCATGTTTTGTGATCGTGTAGTTGGCTAAAAATAGATGACAATAAGACATAACCATATGTAAATAGTCAGTGATTAGTGTGGCTGCTTTATTATGCCTTATTGCTTCCTATTATTTCAGTTTCTTGTTTTGCTCTGGCTCTTGGCCTGATCCCAGATGGATAATATTTACTGTTCTTTGTTGTTTGTTCACCCATACTCTTTCTATTTTGATTGTGTTGGTTCTGTTCTTTCGCAGTAGTGTTGTGTTTTTATTGACTGCAACGTTAGTGTAATCATCCGGAGTCACTGAGGCTGAAGTGATAACGCACGCTGGTGAATAGATGGGCTTGGTTTTCTGTGAATCAATTGAGGCAGGCAAACCAGGCAGATCAGACAGAATTAGGAAGGGGATGGCTTTGTGTTGCTTGGCATGTGTGCTCAGCACTACAGCCTTGTGCACATCACCTCTGCCACAGAAGCTCTGCAGGCTGTCTCTGGGCTCCTGGCTCACTGATAGCCATAGTTGGCTAGTTCAGCAGGTTGACTGCACACGCTCATGGTTTGTTTTCTCAGGAACAAGTTTATGTTCTTAATCTTTGCATGTCAGACTTGATGCAGCTGCAGGACAGCAGCAGGAGGGAGGATTGGCTTGTTTTGTGGGTTGAGCTTTTGGTGTTTTGCTGTGTATAATGTCCTTGTCATATCTGCAGTTGGTGTTTCGGTTTTTAATGTTTTAAAGAAATGGCAGAGGAGAGCTTACAAGGCCAAATACGTGTTTGTGTTCGTGAGATAGGCCTCTTTATGTAAGCAGATGTGTAAAAGAGAGTGCTGCCTTGTATTTGTTTCTGTTTGCTGCCTGTGTATTCAGTTTTCTAGACTGCCTAAATGTGCCACTCTTTATTCTCCTCTGCCGTGGGCAAAATCAGTTCCCCCTTGGGTTTTGTTCTTACCGCTGTATTTATAGAGATGCTTGCCCATTTATTTGAGGCCAGGAATGTTGAGAAGTCAGGGTGTTGTAAAAAAGTGAAATTAGAATTTTCCAGATCACCTTATTGTGGCAGATGTTCCTGACCTGATGTGTTTTAGCCATGTGGGCAGGTAAGAAGATGGGTGTTCTGATACTGAATTTAACATTCCGAATGACTACAAAAGGGTGGGGAAGGGGGCAGGTATAGAAAGGGCTCAGTGCTGACCAGCTGCCAACAAAGTAGATGCTTTACCTGTCAGCAGCAACTTTACTTTAGGAGGTCATGGCCTAAGTGACTTGAGCCCTCTTCCGATAACCATTGGCTAACTAAAGTTTCCATCACTGTAGCAAACGCTGAGTCAGCATCTTTTTAAGAGTAATTCTAGTGATAAACCTTAGAAATTTGCATTTGCGCAGGGCTGAAACGTTTCTCTGCAGGGGACAGGGTTCCCTTGTTCAAACCACTGCTGTTAATCATCTGGGAAGATGCATTTACGAGGAAAAACTGCTGGCCTTCTGGTATAACATGGACATGTGATCATAGAATCACAGAATCAACTAGGTTAGAAAAGCCCTTTAAGGTCATCAAGTTCAAACCATGTCACTAAGGGCGTGTTAAACACTTAATAGGGTTACATGGAGTCACCAGAATAGCACAAAGTAAGAGTTGGGAGTTGACTGTCACCCACAGTCAGCAACATCACCACGTCCTGCCTGATGTTGTGTCTTTGAGAGCTGGGTTGGTGAATATCAGCTTTGCTGTCTGCCTTTATACAGTTACATTTTTAGTTGTGGTAAAGAGAAACTGCAGTGTTTCAGGATCAGATCTCCAGCAGTGCTTTATCTGCAGAAAAGAGAGGTGTATTCTCACTGGAGGGCCCTCTCCACTCTGCTGCTTATTTTCTTTTAGCCAGGCAATTGGTAAGGGGTTAGAATAGAGCCTTGCATAGAAGATGATGAAATGTTGTAGATTAACTGAGTTGCTTTTGCCTGCTTTCTCCTTTCTGCTCCTTTTGCATCATAGCCCGTTGCAGCATTAATAGACGTGAAGATGCTTCTTAAGAAACCAATTCTCATACCTGACAAAACCCAGAAACCAGTTTGATGCTTTTTCTTGTATTTACAGTATGTGTCATGGGTCTTGCAGTGGATAAAATATTAAACTCCTTCCAGCTTCTGATAATTGAAATATCTGTGTGAATCATATCGAAGTGGCAAAATGCCATGTCAGCCATTTGGTTAGCTATCTGTTGATTCTGTGTATCGGCTCTTGTTCCTCCTTCCTGGGACAGGTATGTCTCAAATACCTTAAAAAATCCCCCAGCAAAACCCAACTAAAAACCGCTGTATGTCTTCCCTCTTCTCACCTCCAAATGAAGCTGTTTTCCTGCAGAGGAAGGAGTGGGAGATGGTTCTCATCTCCACAAGCTTCAGAATTCCAGCAGATGAACTTCTGATCAATACCTTGTTGCTCAAAGTGATTTTATAAGGTCAGCCTGCTTGCCCTTCCCTCTGATGAGCAGCATGGGCAGAACGCAAGGAGCATTCTTGTTTATTACTCTGCTTTTGGTTTGTTGTTTTGTTTTAGCAGGTAGGCACCATTCTGGTTCTTGTACCTGCACATTAACTCCTCAGGGGATCATGTAACATACCACTTCATACCCCTGCTTCTCTGCCCATGAGGCTAAGGAGAATGGCCAGCACTTCTTGATGGGCTGTCCTGACACACGTATTCTCTCCCTGTGATAAAAGGTCTTAGAGTGGTTTGCTCCTTCTTAACAAAAAGCTTTTTGTTAACCTAGCTTTACTCTTCTCCAATGCAAGGCTCTGCTGAGCTGTCATAAGTTTAGCACTCACATGTCTAAGCTTATTTTTGAGTGCACTGCATGATTCAACAGAATCATAGCTGCAGCTTCATAGATTATATTGCTACTGCTTTGGCTTATAGAACAAGAGTAAAATATATCTTGAGCAGGACAGCTGTTTGTTGGAAGTAAAGGTACCTTAACAAGATTAGAAAAGAGCAAGACATCTTTACTTATAGATTATCACCAATTTTGTTACATCATGTTCCAAGATGGAAAGAAACCTGTTTCTTAGCTCATGCAAGCTGTCAGGATTGAGTTGTCAGTAGCTTTGTTTGTGTACTAGCTGCTTTACGCTGTTCCTGTGCAGCTCTGCCTCAACTGCAGTGTTTAATGTTTTAACAGGTATCCCTTAGGCATATTCTCAGGTCAGGGTGAATGACTTATCAAAACCCAGTTAGTGACCTGGATGAATTCTGCATGAGAGCCAGAGAGCTAATGGTTGGTTTTGCTGCAGTCATGAAGGGATGCACTTTAAAATGCAGTTAGAAACTCTTCCTTGTCTCTAATTTCAAGAAACACTGATGCAAGAATCCTGCTTGCTAGCAAATAATGCTGTGTCTGGGGGTAGACAAAGAAGTAAGTATTCCATCCCACATCGTGTGCAGTGCAGTGCTTTGGAGTCCTTTTCTCTGTGATTTGCTCCAAACTCTCAGATCCACAGGAACCAGGTACAAGGTTAACGTGTAGGTTCTGCTGACTCAGAATTGGTCCGCCTGTAAGCAGAGAAAGTGACTGCAGTTTCTATGCTTTACAGGAGAGAAATCGGGGTGCTGGAAAGAATCTGACATTAGTGTTCGCATCCCTGTGTGAGCACTTGCAGGGACGGTGACTGCAGCCCTGCCCTGGGCAGCCTGGTCCAATGCCTGAGCACCCTCTGGGGAAGGAATTGTTCCTCAGCTCCATCTAAACCTGCCCTGGTGCAGCTTGAGGCCGTTTCCTCTTGTCCTGTCCCTTGTTCCTTGGGAGCAGAGACCGACCCCACCTCACTACAACCTCCTCTCAGGCAGTTGTAGGCAGTGATCAGGTTCCCCCTGGTCCCCCCCAGGTCCCTCAGCCATTCCCCATCACACTTGTGCTCCAGGCCCTGCACCAGCTCCATTGCCCTTCTCTGCCCCCCCTCCAGCACCTCAATGTCTCTCTTGCAGTGAGGGGCCCAGAACTGAACACAGGATTCGAGGTGCAGCCTCACCAGTGCCCAGCACAGGGGGACAATCCCTGCCCTGGCCCTGCTGCTGCGCTGGGATGCTCTAAATGCATTTCCATTAAGCATCCACTAAGTTGTAAGCAATATGTGCCAAGTCTTACAGTTTTGGAAGAAGTGTTGTATTTAAAACGTGCTTTGTTTCTTTTTTATGCCAGAAGGGAATGGTTTTACTGTGAGTTTCTATAGCAACGTGCTGTAGACCTGTTCTTGGCTGCATCAGTCTGGATGGATCTGTCTGAAGCTGTATGACTTCCTGTCTTGAATATAGTCACCTTTGGTCTTCAAGGAAATAAGAGATGCTGCTCATTCAGAAGGAAGTTTGTCAATCCGAAATGCTACTTAGCATTTAAATTTGAAATTTGACCTGTTAATACTTTTTTGTTTTCCCAGAAGCTTATGTATAATAGAAGTTTAAAAGCACTTTGAGAATTTAAGAAACACTGATGTCTGTGAAAGGAACAGATTTCTGCTTCTACCTAGAATGGCTGTTGCCATTCTTAAAAAGTATTGTTATATTTCATAGTTACTACATTTAAGGCAAATAATATTGATTGGAAATAGGTTTTGCTGATGTTTTTATTTCAAGGGTTAGTCTTTGCCTTTGCTTGCTTACAGGACTTTATGTTCTTCATAGAACATGAAGTGATAGGACAAGGGGTGATGGGTTCAAACTGAAACAGGGGAAGTTCAGGTTGGAGATAAGGCAGAAGTTCTTCCCTGTGAGGGTGCTGAGGCGCTGGCACAGGGTGCCCAGAGAAGCTGTGGCTGCCCCATCCCTGGCAGTGTTCAAGGCTGGGTTGGACAGGGCTTGGAGCAACCTTGTCTGGTGTGAGGTGTCCCTGCCCATGGCAGGGGGTTGGAACTGGGTGATCTTGAGGTCCTTTCCAACCCAAACCAATCTGGGATTCTACATTCTGTGTTCATGGTGAGTTCAAAGGACTGCCAGACAACTTCCCAAAGTGAAGGGATCTGCCTGAGTTAAGAGGTGCATGTTAGAGATAGCTGATCTCTGCTTCACAGATGGCAGTATTCTCAGCATTTTTCTTTCTAGATGAAATGGAACATTTTCAGCTAAAGGAAAAAGGGGTATGGGTGTGTGGGAGAACTCCAGAGATGTCAAAACACTTTGTCAACACTTCCAAAGTGGTGGTTTCAGAAATGCTTTTGGAGATACTTTCTAACTGTAACAGTTTCTAGCACTTGTTGGTTGTATATATGAAATAAAATGGATTTGGTTTTCTTACCTTTCTGAAAATAATAGTATAAATGGAGATGTTAAGTTTTGCATTTGTAATGTTTTTGGGATGCAGAAACTATCAGCTGTGTCTCAGCAAGTTAATATACCATAAACTATTGCTGGAATGGGTGCTAACAGACGTGTACTATCCTACCCTGTGATAAATGTGAGCTAAATATGATTTACCCTTGAGGGGTATGGTAAGGAGCTTCATGTTTGCTTAGGGGAAGGAGCTAACATATGGGCCATTGCAGTCATACTTTTCACTGTGCGTAAACTTGGGATAAGTTCTTCATCTGCTCTTACCTTTATTTTGTGGTTGGTGTATATTTGGCTCTCTGCCTGAGGCTACAGCAAGTGTTTGAGCTGCACACCCAAGAAGACTGTGTTTCTTTGGTTTTGACTGGGATGGATAACACTGGCTTGTGCCTCTCTTCCCTTATTGCTTTAATCCTTTGTTTCTCTTTCTGGCTATGACTTAAAATCCTCACGAAAGCAGCAGAACTCAAACGTAATGCAAACCTGCTACAGCCTTATGGCAAATATGGTGTGGTTCTTGATACACTTTGGATTATAGTTTGGCTAGGGAATATGGGAGGATATAGGCTGCAAATGGTGTGGTGTTTCTGCAGCGCTTCCAGCTTGAAAAGGCATTCTGAAATTACCTTGTTTTTGTCAAGCACATTGGAAAGAAAGTCATTTGGAAACAGCACAGAACTCAGCATTTGCATCTCAATCAAAAGAACTTGAAATCAAGACACAATTAAAAGGGAAACCTGTTGGAGGTGACAGGGGTTTAATCAAATGTTACTGCTGTTCAGAAACACTCTGGTGAGACTTGAGAGTCTCTAGAAGTGACAGGACCTTGTGTTGTGATAGAAGACGTGTCAGTACAGGATGGCAGTTCATTAGTGTTGCCACTGTGGTTTCGTGTTTTCATTATGGTTCTTGAACCTGCAGGTTTTGATGAGTTCCTTGTTTCCATTTTGACTGGTTTGGGGGTTTTTATTTCCTTTCTTATTTAAGAATATAAAATAAACTTGTATGCTTCTGTTAGGAAGGTTGAAAATAAGCTTAATTTTAAAGGCTTTGTTGTAGCTGCATGTAAGCTGTCAGTCATCCTGGAGGTCATCCTGTGCTAATCCTTCCATTGCCCCAGTCACACAAAAGAACGAACCTGTCTCTTTAGCTGATGTCCCTTCAGTTGATGGCAGGATGTCACCTGTCATTCTGCCTTTGGAAAGCATTCTTTGAATGCATTGTGGCCTAGCACGAAAGTAGTCAAATACTTGTATGACAGGTCTGGAATATCTCTTGTTAGATAGGGACTGTATCCTAAATAATGTTGTCACTAGTGAAGAAATGGTGGGTTCAAACTGAAACAGGGCAAGTTCAGGTTAGATCTCAGGCAGAAGTTCTTCCCTGTGAAGGGTGCTGAGGCGCTGGCACAGGGTGCCCAGAGAAGCTGTGGCTGCCCCATCCCTGGCAGTGTTCAAGGCCAGGTTGGACACAGGGGCTTGGAGCAACCTGGTCTGGTGTGAGGTGTCCCTGGCTATGGCAGGGGGTTGGAACTGATGACCTTAAGGTCCTTTCCAACCCAAATCATTCTATGATTCCATGATTCTATTATAAAGTTATATATAATCCTAATAGTATATTATAGTGCATGATAATATACTGACAGTATATTATATAATTAAATACTAATCAGCACAACAGCACTGGTAAATGCCAGAGCAGATGAGAAATTTGAGGAAGTCAGCCTTGGGAATAAGAGGTTTGTATCAAGTCAAACATGTAGAATCATAGAATGAACCACACTGGAAAAGACCTTTAATATCACCAAGTCCAACCATTCCCCAGCACAGCCAAATCCACGAGTAAACTGTGTCACTAAGGGCCTCATCTGCATGGTTTGGGAACACTTCCAGGGATGGTGACTCCATCATTAATACAGGCTAGACTTGTAGCTCTCCAAAGATGCAAACTTCACATTTGAAATGCTAGGTTAGAACCTGTACAGAGGCTGGTCACTTAGACTGAATTAACGTTCATGTGTTTGGGATAGTGTAAACACAGAGTCTTTTGGATGGCAGTTCTGTCAGCCAGCTGTAATAGAGGATTTCCTGCCTTACAGTATATCTGTTGTCTGTGAGTACCTGCTGGACGAGGGTCTAAGGGGGAATAGCCTTGACATTTCTTTACCTTTACCATGCTCTTAGTTTAGATCCAGCTTGGTATCTTCATCTTGTTGCATTCTGAAGAAAAATGAGGACAGAAAGTAAATATTGGTAGCACAAGAGTGAATAGTTTTTCCTTCTAATCAAGCAAAATACTATTCTAGTCCTTAGCACAGTCTGACAATCAACAAGTGTTCTCCTGCCCAGCAGTTCTCTCAGATTTCACTTGTCTTTAACCAGTTGAGGAAGCAGTTCCAAGCACTCTAAAGCCAAGCCTTTCTGCCCTTGGGTAATGGAAAAAGATGCATTTAATCGACTTAGGGCTCAGTTTAATAAAACAAAGGACAGAAACTCCATCACCTGGACACAGAAATTCACGTTGTGCACTTTTCAGGAGTGCTCTCCTTTGACCTATGTTTCTCTTGTTAAGCTGGTAACTTGGGTTGTTGCTAGAGTAACTGGGGTTACTTGATTGTTTCTATGGTAACTTGGGTTGTTTCTAAAGTTTCCTCAGTCGCTATAGCTGTCTGAAGTTATGCCTTAGAGGCAGTGGTGACTCCTGCTAGGATGGTAATGGGGACTGTTGAGATTCAGGAGGGGTTCAGAGTGTTGAACAGGGAATTCCCAACACCATGTCTCTACACGGAAGTGTTCGACACACACAGTCCTGGCCAAACACCAACCTGGAACAAATTAGCAAAGAGGAAAGGGTTGCAAAAAGAGAGTGTGCCCGTCCGATGTGATCCCTTTGAGCAGAAATGGTGGTCTTAAACACACGTTTCTCTTGGTATTGCAGGCATTGCTGCTTTAGCATTAGTTATTAACCTTGCCATTAATGTGATGAGTAAATCAGCAGTATATAAGTGTCTGTGAACAGACAGGCATTTTGGAGACAGCTATGATGCTTTTTCCTATCGGTGCAAAAGTCTTTTAGCGCTCATGTTTGCTGCAGAAGAATAACCTCAGAAACTGGCAGACCATTTCAGGCATATCTGATGTCTCCACGTTTAACTTGCTTAGTGGGGTGATACTTTCCTTTGATTAGTTGCTTCAGTACTTTACAATGCTTTGTAATGGTGATTGGGGTTATCTGAGAGAAGGAAGGTTGGGGAAAGGGGGAAAGAAGAAAGAATGTCACTGAAGCCACTGTTATCACTGGAATGGGTTGTCCAGGGAGGTTGTGAATGCTCCATCCCTGGCGGTGTTCAAGACCAGGTTGGACGAGGCCTTGGGTGATACAGTTTAGTGTGAGGTGTCCCTGCCCATGGCAGGGGGGTTGGAACTGATGATCTTAAGGTCCTTTCCAACCCTAACTATTCTATGATTCTATTCTGTGATTCTATTCTATGAAATCAAAGGCTGATGTTCCTTTTATCCTGCTTATGTTCTCATGATTTGGCTGTCTTTAGTATGGTTTATGACTGTAGTTCAATTGGTTTTGATGGATGAAACTCTTCAGTACTGTGGATTTCTTTCTTCACTCATAAGCAAATGCTTTTGGTTTAGGTAATAGCAGTTAGCATGGGGGATTGAAAGTCAAGGGTTAGTCTCTGTCTTTCTGAATAGTAAAAACCAACCAACGAGGCACTACAGCTCCAAGATACAAATGGATTTGAGTCTTTGCATTGGGAATCTGGTCCTGTCTCTTACCTAACTTTGTAGGTGCCTAATGGAGGAAGACGTGAGACAGAAACAGCTTGCCATAGAGATGCTAATGGATATTGGCTTCCATGAAGCAGTCAGAAATTGGATGACAGAAATCACAAGCACTGTATCTTGTTATGTGCCACCAGTCATGGAAAAACAAGCATCCTCCACAGAAACTTGTGATTAGAAAATATGTCATGGGTTAGGAGCAGTTATACTTGAATGTGGCCATGTTCTGAGGAACACATCACCAGACACCTTATGTCCGAGTATGATAAACCAACTTCATCTATGACTTTCATATTTGGGAATGCAGAAGAAAAGCTTGAGGCTACAGTGAGCTCCCCAGACCTCCCTCTTTCAATCTGAGCAATTTTCTTAGGGGACAGATGAATTCAGATCCTTTATTGCTGGTGAAGAATGTGGCTTTCCTGGAAAACACATGGGATTTGATGAAGGGGCTGACTAAGTAATACCTGTTTCTTTACATCTCTTGATAGTTGGCGAGTAGAACTCCTTAGGCATAGATCAAAAGCTATATAGTAATCTATATACTTTTCTATGTCATAAAGCTCTTTGTGAAGGATCCATGTTACTCAGATTGTGTTTCTAATGACTTTTAGCGACTTACCTGCGGTACCTGTCCAGTAGCAATGGAGCACAGCCTTGTCCTGTTAACAGTCAACCTTTGGCTGTGTAACAGACCTTACACATTCATTTCCATGATTGCTTCCATTTAGAATACTCTCTTTAGCAGAGATACAGAGATGAATTAGAAAGCTGCGGTAGAACAAATAAGCCTGAAACAGAGGATCATACTGTGATGATTTGCCAGTCCTCTTTCATTGTGTAAAATCATGTGGATCCTTCCCAAAATCAAGGTGTTGTGGTACATTTCATCAATGGTTTAGAACATTTTGGTATCGGGGAAGTCATTTCTCTAGAGAAAAGTTCAGAGGATGCTGTTTCTGTGTGAGTGCTTAATAGATCTATCTACTGATATGTGATACATGTTATAAGGGTGTTCTCTCTGACCTCCTCATTGGTTTCCAAGTATTTCACTGCTTTGCAAAGCTTTAAATTATGCTAAGCATCCCTTTTCCTCCGTGGCTTGCGAGCTATTATTTAGTGACTCATTTGGTTTGATCACACATGATGTGCTGCCTAGAAAAACATTTAAGGTTTGCTTTAATGGGTAAGCAAATGTTTAGAAGATCGCAGATATTGCCACAGTTTTGGAGTTTGAGACAGTATACCTGATTCTTGTGAGACCTCACCTGGAGTACTGCATACAGTTCTGCTGTCCCCAGCAGTGCTCAAGGCTAGGCTGGATGGGGCTTGGAGCAGCCAGGTTGGAAAGAGCCTTGAGCAACATGGTCTGGTGTGAAGTGTCTCTACGTGTGGCAGTGGAGTTTGAACTGAATGATCTTAAGGTGCCTTCCAGCCCAAACTAATCTGTGATTCTACAGACATAATAAACCACACAGGTTTATTACAGAACCTTCTCTCTGTTATTGAAATCAGAAAAGACAATGGAAATATCATTTTTAAACAAAGCTCATGCGTAGATTATGAAAAAGCTGATGTTGTTTGCTGGAAGGGACCATTTGGCAGGGTGTCCTTCTGTGCCTTCCATGCCCTGTGAAATCTGATGGAATGACCCCAAAAACTGGCTGGAAAGGGAGCCTAGCACAGTGAGGGAATGTGTGCAGTGAGCACATGTACACATGTACAATGTGTGCAGTGAGCAGCCACCATTAAAAGCATAAAGCCTGATGCTTCCTGAGGAGCACAACCCAGCTGCCATTGGCATTGCAGTGATTTTGGCTATTGGTGGAGAGCACCGTGGCTGTAGGAGCTTTCTCGGTGTGCTGGGAAGGTCTCCGCTGGCACTAGGCTTGTGTCATGCTTCTCTTAGTATCCTGCCTCCTCCTTGGTTCATGAAGCAGGTGGTAGGGGGCAAAGTACTGTGCTCATCTTATTAAATGAGTGTCTGTGTGTCTACATAGATGATATGAAATGGGATCTTGAAGCTCTTCTGTGTGATGCCAGAATAGTCTCTGTCATGGTTTAAGCCCAGCCGGCAACTCGGAACCATGTGGCTGTGGTTCAGAAGAATGGAAAGAATGTAACTCTCATGGGTCGAGATAAGAACAGTCCAGTAACTAAGGTATAACACAAACCACTGCTGCTACCACCAGTAATAATGATAAGGGAAATAACAAGGGGAGAGAATACAACCGCTCACCACCCGCCGACCGATACCCGGCCCAACCCGAGCAGTGATCTAACCCTTCCAAATAACTGCCCCCAGTTTCTATACTGGGCATGACGTACTGTGGTACAAAATACCCCTTTGGTTAGTTTGGGTCAGGGGTCCTGTCTCTGCTTCCTCCCGGCTTCCCCTCCTTCCGGGCAAAGCATGAGGGTCAGAAAGTCCTTGGTCATACGAAACATTACTGAGCAGCAACTAAAAACATCGGTGTTATCAGCACTGTTCCCAGGCTGAAAGTCAAAACCACAGCACTGCACCAGCTACTGAGAAGGAGCAAAAGTGACTGCTGCTGCTTAACCCAGGACAGTCTCCCAGATCTCTGTTCTTCCTTGGACTGCACTTTAGCAAGGTGCATAAGGTATGATCACATTTGGGTGAATAAGAACCTTTAATGTACACCTAGTTCAAAAAGCTTAAATGTAAAAATGCTTGTTTGAAGTCCCATAACGCCTGGTTTTTGGCGTTCTCTTCCAAAACGCATCCTCTGTCCCTTTAATACTAACTGCAAACTTGACTCCTGCTGCAGAAGTTGAGCTGTTTCATGCCTTACTGTAGTCTCCAAGTCCCTGCAGCACTGGCGAGATGGAAAGAATGGCTTGCACAGCCTTTCCATCACTAGTAGGGTTGCATGATTGTGAGTAAGGAGAGTTTTTGTGAAAGACTGCACAGGAAGCAATAAACCCATCTGTGTTTCGGGTTAGCAGTGCTGTATCCTCAGGGCTTCTAAGGAAGAAGAATTTATATACTGATTTTTCTCAAACAGGTCTGACTGAATACTCGGTGGGAGTCAGAAGAATAGGAGAGTTGTGTTTCAGTTCAAGTTACTGATTGTGGAAGCATCACCCCGCAAAGCCACCCCTGCGGTGCTAATGCTTCAAACATTGAAATTGTAGGCACATTGAGCCTTTTGGTTAAGTGCTGTTACTTACAGTTGTCTTAATAGTTTTAGTTTCCATGGGTTAGGTGCAGATCAAATACCATTTCTCTGTCTGTCAGCTAAAATGAATCTTTCGTGTGAAGGATTTTAGCTTTCATTACAGACCTGGATCTTCAACAGTTAGAGAATTGGGATTATTGCTATTTGTGTTTTGCCCATTTACAACTGAATGTTAAATAAGTGTCCCTTGCAAGGTAGATTGCAGTTGATTGCAGACATGCATATAGTGGACAATGCTCAGATTTCCTCTACTTCAGCTGGTTTCCTCCTACTGTTGGTGGATAATCAATCCATCATTAGCTTCTGTTGGAAAGGTGAATTCGTTATTACAGTGGTAACAGTGAAGTAGGCTTTGGAGGACTTTGCCTGCTCATGTTTGTCTAGGGCAAGAATCAGAACAGACAAGACCCATGTGACATTGCAAATAAATGCTTTCAGGAAGTTGTTTTTTATTTTGATTTCTGGACTCCTCACAAGGATATGGTAAGCAAATATGTAAAACTTCAGTTCTGCTTCTGAAGACCTCAGAGCAACTTCTGATGTCTGAAGGGGGCTACAAGGACAGGGAGAGGGACTCGTCATCAGGGACTGCAGTGATAGGACAAGGGGTGATGGGTTCAAACTGAAACAGGGGAAGTTCAGGTTAGATCTAAGGCAGAAGTTCTTCCCTGTGAGGGTGCTGAGGCGCTGGCACAGGGTGCCCAGAGAAGCTGCCCCATCCCTGGCATTGTTCAGAGCCAGGTTGGACAGAGCCTTGGGTGACATGATCTGTTGTGAGGTGTCCCTGCCCATGGCACAAAGTTGGAACTGGATGAGTTCAATGTCCCTCCCAACCCAAACCATTCTGTGATTCTAACATTCAAGTGGGTGCCTGTCCCCTGTCAGAGCAGCAAGGGGATTTTAGCTTCTAAGTTTTAAACTATTTCTTTTAAATAAGGAGATAAACTGATTCAAACATTCATTTGCTAGTGAGGATAAACCTTCATCCATCTAAAGCTGCCTTCAGGTGAGCAATTAAGTTTTTACAGTTTTATTCCCTAGATAGGTAAATACCTTTGCAGATGTATACAAGGGACAGCAGTAAAAATGTATTGTATGATCAGATGAGGAACTGCTGTAGAATACAAATTCTGAGACACATTCAACTGTAAGTCATCCTTTGTGACTTTACAGCAATTTACTGCATGATGTATAGAGAAACATTTTATTATGGATTGCACTAAATAACAGTCACAGTACAGATCAGTGCTCAGAACACATGGAATCACAGATTGGTTTGGGTTGGAAGGGACCTTCTGACCCTGGGATGGGGCAGCCACAGCTTCTCTGAGCACCCTGTGTCAGTGCCTCAGCACCCTCACAGGGAAGAACTCCTTTATGTCTAACCCAAATCTCCCGTGTTTGAGTCTATTACCCCTTGACCTATCCATATAGTCCCTAATGGAAAGTCCCTCTCTGGGACTTGAATGTTCTTGAAGCATTGCCATGGCCAGTTTTCCAGCTTCACAGAAAGAAGAGCGGGACCAACTCTCTGCACTCAGGCACAAATCAAAGCTCCATTCACTCAAATGCATTTTGCTGTACTTCTTTCCAGCCAGTCTGATATTGTTTCGTTATCTCTGAACTGAAGAGAATGGAAGTTCATCATCAATGGGGTAAATTATTCCCAATAATGAAGAGCTAGCAGAGTCTGCCTGTCTCCCATCTGTCTCTGCCTACTGCTGGGAGCTTGAGAAAACTTGTAGGAGAGAGCTCTTTTCTTGCATTGACTGACAGATGCTCCCACTTCCTTCCAAAGCTTCTCGTCTTCCCTACAGACCAGTGCATGCGTTACAGTGGCTGGAAGATGTGCCTTGTTATCTTTAAGCCCACCAGCGTGTTTGTATGTGTACCTCCTGCTTAGGTCCTAGATGGTTTGTGGAATCAAGCCAGATCTTTGTGAGACTTTTACTGTGCTCCAGCATAGATGCAGTCCTGACAGAAACATGTGCAAAGTGCCTGCAGTCATAGAATCCCAGCCTGGTTTGGGTTGGAAGGGACCTTAAAGCTCATCCAGTTCCAACCCTCTGGCACATGCAGGGACACCTTCTGCCACACCAGGTTGCATCTAAGGAGAAGTTAAAACATTGGATGTTGTCAATCCAGGTATCAAAAGTAAAAATCACCTTCCAGGAAACAGGTTCTTAACACCTCTGCTTAAAATGATAGATGGAAAATTCCTTTTATTTGCTTTCTGGAAAGCAAGAGTTACTAATAAAACCCCACCCTGTTGTCTGTCCCTATGAGTATTTGGAGCCGTATGTTACTGGACTTCCCTTCAGACAAGCAGGCCTTTGCCTTTTGGGAGTCTTCCTGTCATCTTTCGGAAACACTTGGGGAAAATTGAGGAATATAATGTAGCTTTCCAATTTTGTAATTGGCTCATCTCCAAGTGGGACCCCACTTGCAGCACTGTGTGCAGTTCTGGTGTCCTCAACATAAAAAGGACATGGAGCTGTTGGAGCAAGTCCAGAGGAGGCCACGAGGATGCTCAGGGGCTGGAGCACCTCCGGTATGGAGACAGGCTGAGAGCATTGGGGCTGTTCAGCCTGGAGAAGAGAAGCTGCGTGGAGACCTCAGAGCAGCTTCCAGTGTCTGAAGGGGGCTACAAGGGTGCTGGAGAGGGACTCTTCATCAGGGACTGTAGTGACAGGACAAGGGGTGATGGGTTCAAACTGAAAGAGGGGAAGTTCAGGTTGGATCTAAGGAGGAAACTCTTTCCTGTTAGGGTGGTGAGGCACTGGAATGGGTTGCCCAGGGAAGTTGTGAATGCTCCATCCCTGGCAGTGTTCAAGGCCAGCTTGGACAGAGCCTTGGGAGACATGATTTAGTGTGAGGTGTCCCTGTCCATGGCAGGGGCTTGGAACTTGGATGGTCTTAAGGTCCTTTCCAACCCAAACCATTCTGTGATTCTATGATTCTATTCTATTAGAGCTTGAAATGTGTCACATCTATTCCTGATCTACTAAAAGTCAATGAGTGTAAATACTAAGCCATGGCTGACCTTTTAAAGCATGTTTATTATTGTAAGCACTATATGCAGACTTATGTCCACTGCTTTAATGTCATTATCTTTATGCCGGCTGGAAGAAGAGACCTTTGCAGTGGGTCAGGCAAGTCTTTGGTGAATTTATCACAACTGAAGCAGTGCAGTATTAAATTGGTTCCGATATATTAAGCTGCCAAACGTGTTACAGTGGTCTTTGTGAGTCACACATACCTGGCAGAGGTAAATGCAGGGTCTTACAGGGATATTTAAGTTCGGTGAAGTCCCCTGGATTCCCCATGGATTTAATGGTGCTTGAGGGACCATAGGTGACAGTGGCACTGGTCAGAGGGAGTTCAGAAAGGTTTCTTTGTTTGGGGGGGTGGAATAAGCTTAGTGAGCTGAATGTGCTGTTTGTTTCCCCATCCCCTTGCCACTGGGTTCTAAACCAGATTTCTGGCCGTGCCTTTTCCTGTAGAGAGTGTTCTGGGAGAGTTTAGTAGTGACTGGAATAAAGTATTTCACAGGACAACCGCAACCTTCACGCTTCTTCAATGTCAGTGTGATTGCTTTTATTTGCAGGGGTGGTTTCTGACTGCTAGTGCAGCAGCACTGCTTTGGTCTCATCACTGCAAAGTTCCTCTGAAAAGTCATGTTCGCATTGAAGGTGTAATTCTGACCTGTTTCTGATTAACCTTTGGGTGCTGTCAGTCTGTCTCTCTACCACTTGTAGGCTCACAGCTTTTCTTTCCTTTACCTTTTGGCATGAGTCAAGAAGCAGAAGGTGACTGAACCTGTCCAGGAGCTGGGTGTACTTTTCTCACTGTAGCCAAACAGCTCTAGTACAGAATAAGTAATGTTGTTTCATTTGAAGCTGCCTGTTCTATTGGGTTCCACATTTCTTGCACCAATCCAGACCTGGTTTTAACTTTGCTCTGCATCAGGGGAGTGTGGACTGAGGAACCGGTTTGCTTTTGTGTGTCTTTGGTCCTGCTCTGGAGCTGGCAGCCCTGTCTGGTTCTGAGCTGTGCTGCTTCCCGGAGGTGTCCTGCCTGGTTACTGACCCTTCATACAGGGATTTAAACTGGGCAAAGATCGTTGTGAATAGAGGAGAAGCTGGGAGCCAGTTTAAGCACCCTGGGAAATCAAGCTGATCCTTTCCTAATAGACTTGCAAGCTTAGCTGAGCAAATACTTGACCTGAGGAGCGGGGCCAGAGAAGGGCAGCGGAGCTGGTGCAGGGCCTGGAGCACAAGTGTGATGGGGAACGGCTGAGGGACCTGGGGGGTTCAGTGTGGAGAAGAGAAGGCTCAGGGGGACCTGATCGCTGCCTACAACTGCCTGAGAGGAGGTTGTAGTGAGGTGGGGTCGGTCTCTGCTCCCAAGGAACAAGGGACAGGACAAGAGGAAACGGCCTCAAGCTGCACCAGGGCAGGTTTAGATGGAGCTGAGGAACAATTCCTTCCCCAGAGGGTGCTCAGGCATTGGAACAGGCTGCCCAGGGCAGGGCTGCAGTCACCGTCCCCGCAAGTGTTCACACAGCGTGGAGATGAGGCCTCAGTGCCATGGGTTAGTGGTGGCCTTGGAGTGCTGGGAAGCAGTTGGACTGGGTGAGCTTAAAGGGCTTTTCCAGCCTGGTTCATTCTATGATTCTATGAAACCAACGCAGTTCTGTGGGTACCAAGGCTGTAGCTGGGTTGACCTTTACTTAACAGGGGATTAGCTGGGTACAGTGGCCTGGGCTCCAGCCTCAGTCTTCCTGAGAGTGTCTTGGGTGTTTTTTATCTTCATGAATTTGAGTTAGAACTTTGGCATTTCCTGAAATAAGCTTCTGTGTCTGCTTTAACAGGGGCTTGTTCTTGCTCTTTGTGGTACTAATAAAAGCTAAAGGCTTAATCTTAAAGATGCAAGCTCTCTGGAGCCATGCACCCATGGAGATTTGTCAGCTTTAATCCTGTACGCAACCTTCTCAGCAGAGCATAAGAGGACTATTGTTGCTGCCTTGGCTGGTGCTGTTTGCACATTATAACAATGGGTCCAGTGATTTAAACTTGAAGGTTTTTTTTCTTTTTTAAAATGTATTAATTATATCAATAAGCTGTCAGGTCTCTTTTAATGAAATGATCTATAAACAAGTATTTTCCGTTTGCATTGAAGGATGCTCAGTGAAGAAAAGAAATAAAGGGACATTTATGAGGCTTCTGGCAGCAAGGCAGACCTTGTCAGGCCAGAAGAGTTTCTTTGAGGTAATGGGCAAGGAAGGACAAATAAGTTTTCCTGTGTTAGGCTGCACTAGAGGAAACAAGGCACGACAGATTAGTGTCGCGTACAGGTTTACCCCTCTGGAGCATTGGTGTGTCTTCCTGCGACACACTTAATGTTGGTGCTAAATGCTAGGAGAGTTGTGCAGAAAAGCTAGGGTGATAATCACACAAAGCTGTGAAGTTTTTGGTGGGCTTTTGGTAGGGGTGGTAAGACCAACTTTGAACTGAATATCGGTTTATGTCTATTTTGCTGCTCTCTTTAGCTCCATCCCGTTTTGTTATCAGGGTGACTTCTTAAATCTTCTTCATTTTGCTATCAGGATAACTTCTTAAATCGTGGGATTCAAGAATTTGTGTACTGAATAATATCTTTTCACTTCTAACCAGTCTTGTTTTCTAAATGATGAAGAGCAGCCAGTCTTCCAATCATATCCTTTACAGTGTGTTATAAAGAACCCTGAAATTCTAATCCCCTGTATCATTTGGGGAGAGTTTTAATGCATAGATACTTGTGATCTGAATGAGGATTTTATCAGCTGGAGTTGGGTATTGCATTGCCCTTGTCCTTTATCATCTATTAATTGTGGTTCATTTTTTAAAAGGAAGTGGTGCATGCATGCAAAGGAAATATATTCAATTCCACATTATTTGTGCTTCTGTTTAGTGTGTTTTTATTATGTTTTCCATCCTCTTACTAAGAATTGAAGCGAGTTGCTGGCCCATACCCACAGGTTCATTCCCAACTGGTTTCCAGCATTGTTTGCTCCAAGGTACTTATAAAACCTTAACTTTTCCAGAGGTGTGTTTGTCTTCTGTGTTTGCAGCTTCCACCCTCACCTAATAGCTTTCAAGTACAGTATTTTCTGGGCTTGACATGTAGCGCTTAACAGATGCCTGTGAACTTGAAGCATCCAGATCCTGCTCTCAGAACAGATATATTACAAGTGACAGCTTGTCCATAAGTATATGTGTTGTTCCTTTAAAATCTGCTAGGGACAGGTTCTCTGCTGGGCTTGGTATGAGTACCTGTATAAAAGAGATCAGAATATAGAGTTGGAATAGCAGCTATTGCTGAACAGTAGATGGAGGACATGAGTTTGGGATTTCCTTCACAGTGTTCCACTAAATTTTGGACCTTTAATTTTTTGGGCAACCCATTCCAGTGCCTCACCACCCTTACAGTAAAGAATTTTTTCCTTATATCCAATCTAAACTTCCCCTGTTAAAGTTTGAACCCATTACCCCTTGTCCTCTCACTGCAGTCCCTAATGAAAAGTCCCTCCCCAGCGTCCTTATAAGCCCCCTTCAGGTACTGTAAGGCTGCTATCACCTTAAGTTCATCTAGTTGCAAACCTCTGCCATGGGCAGGGACATCTCACACTAGGCCGTGCCATTCACCCTGGCCTTGAACACTGCCAGGGATGGAGCATTCACCGCTTCACGGCACGATGATGGCTTGTGCTCCTTCTTAGCAAGCCTGGCTATGCAAGTTACCTTTTTCTGGCCTTTTTAATATACGAATGTGAATGAATATCCTTCTGGCTGAAAGTATCAGGAAGCAGATCTGTTGAGTAAGAATGTGCCTTTTTTTCCCTCGTAGAAGTAATTTTGTAGAGAGTGACTGTTCTTTTGATCTGTCTGAAGCTGGCATGTATTATTCATAAAGGCTAGATTGGTTTTAATAAAGATAATTCTCCTCAGATAGCATATTAAAAAGACTCATTTATTAGACTGAGATTCTTCATGTTCCAGGAGCACTGGTCATGAACACTAACTCTGATACTGTAGGTTTTCTCTTTGTGTTAGGTTCAGTGGTTTGGATTTTGCTTCTTTGTTTGCTCTTTGAGTTTTTCTTTTGTTTAAGTAGATCCCTTCCATAATAAAAACTTATGGCCTTCCTCCTTCAGTATGTTAGCAAAACCATCCAGAAAGTTGGATGAAGTAGCATGGGAGATCCAGGTTTCTTTGTCAGGTCCTTTTGGGAGACCTTTATTTCAGGCTCAGACTATCTTTTTAAAGTAATGAGAGTGCTTCTCTTGTAAGCAAAGCTGATATCTGGGTGTTGTGTACATATATTACTCTGCCCTATAGAAGAGTTGCATCAGGATTCTGATAGCAATGGCTTCTGGCTTCTGACAACAGCATGGGATAAGGAAAGCTTCCTACTGGAAGTATCTGATTCAGGAGTCAAAAGTACTCTGAAGGTCATCAAGACTCTGTGAATCAGTGGGAGATTTCAAGAGCATCTTGAAGCTGTAGCTTGAGATAATGTAATTGAAAGGATGACTCCTAATGTGGAATTAATTTATCATAGAATGGTTTGGGTTGGAAAGGACCTTAAAGCTCATCCAATTCCACCCCCCTGCCACGGGCAGGAACACCTTCCAGTAGAGCAGCTTGCTCCAAGCCCCTGTGTCCAGCCTGGCCTTGAGCACTGCCGGGGATGGGGCAGCCACAGCTTCTCTGGGCACCCTGTGCCAGTGAACACATGATACATTCTGTATGAACTTCTGTGTTTCCTGTCACTTGCTGAACTGTGCAGTTGTGACATAGAATCATAGAATAGTTAGGGTTGGAAAGGATGTTAAGATTATCCAGTTCCGACACGTGAGTAGTGTGTCCTTTACAAATTGAGATGGATGGTAGAGCTGCTGGGTTTGAGCCTAAGCAATGTGTTTGGAGTAGTTAAGCCTGACTAGTGGCTTTCTGAACTTTTTAGTAGTGGTATATCCTTGTTAGCTTCTCTTTGTGTTTTGGTCTGTAATTCTGGAAGGTTTGTATTTAAAAAGAATCAATAACAAAATATTTGCTGTAAAAGATGACTGCTGTTGCAGCCTGGAAAATGTATGGAAAATATGCTCATAAAAGCAGGATCAGTGCTTCTTATAAATCCATCTGTTCCTGATGACTTCCAAAGTGGCATCCTAATCCTCTGCATGTGACAGCAGAACCCTCTTCACAGCGCCCAGTTGGGAGAAATATTGACATGATTCAGAACGTTAATATAAGTTGGGTTTAGGCCAAGTTAATTGTTGTTAGTTATTGCATTTGTATTTATAAGCTGTAAAGATGTTGTAAAGGTATCTTATTATTGCAGCAGGTCACCCTGGATACTGATGCATGGTGGCTGAAACTCCTAATGCTAAAGCTATTATAGGAAGAAAAAGAAAATGCCTGCCTTGAGTTTGGATTTGGGTAGGGGTGTTGCTTTGGTTATTTCTTGCTAACCAGCTGTGTTTCTATATTGAAACGACTCAGATTTTTAATCTTGTGAGTCATCTTTTCTTGGCAGCAGAGCAGTTGCGTTCCACCGGGTGTCAGAGGAACTGTCTTTGGGGAGCTCGCTCTTCTGGTTTCACAGCACTACTTATGCCACACGAGATGGGGGATGCAGTTTAGATGGCAAGGCAGAGCCTGACAGGTCACTGAAGAAGTAGTAGTAAAAAGGGTGAATAAGGTAGAAGCTTTTAAATCCCATATTTGCATAATAATGGCAAATTCAGTGATAGCGATATGCATACGCTTACAAACCTCCAATGAATAAGTGAACTATTAGGCTATAGAAAATGGTCTTCCGTATTTTACTTAATTTATCAAAACAATACCAAGCCACGTATGTTTGCCTTGTGGTTTGCTTGGTTATTCCACGGAATGACTCCCATTCTGTAGTGATTTAAGAAATTTGCTCTGATCTTCAGAGGGAATGACTTAGCAAACTTGCCTGTAGAGGAACAGAACACAAAATAGCTGGAACTTCCAGTAACCTTTCTTAAGCATAGAAACGCTTTGCATTGTGAAGTCCATAAGTAACCCTGGAATTGTGTTATCAGTGCACAATTATAGAATCATAGAATAGTTAGGGTTGGAAAGGACCTTAAGATCATCCAGTTCCAACCCCCTGCCATGGGCAGGGACACCTTGCACTAAACCATCTCACCCAAGGCTTTGTTCAACCTGGCCTTGAACACCACCAGGGATGGAGCATTCACAACCTCCCTGGGCAACTTGCATCAACTGGAAGACTAAACAAGTTTCATCTTCACAGTTATGTCATGAACTGAACAGTATCCCCACGTTCTTAAAACTTTCTTTTTTGGATTAGATCTTACCTGTGTTTTGCCTGAGACTGATGATGCTACTGAACTGAAAGGCCTTTTCTTGTCTGCCAGCAGTTTCTGCAGAGGATGGCACGCTGCTGGACCACCCTGGCTTTACTTTGGTCTAGTGGTTAGAGTTATAAAAAGGATTTTAATATAACAGAAAATAAAAGGAACAGCTGAAAGGGAGGGTGCTTGGGGTCAGGATGAATGATGTTGAAAGGTAGAGGCTCAAGTAAATGTGTCCCACCAGGGAAAGGGAAGAATCTGAAAAGACCAAAAGGAAAAAGTGTTCGGAATAAAGACAGCCATAAAAAGATGGAGAAGGAAATAGAAAAGAACATAAACTTTGACATTTTAAAGGTAAAACCACACCAAAAAAAATTCAAAGCCAAATTTGTAAGCTCATAACAGCTAACAATAAATACAGAATAAGCAAGAAACAGCTTTGCCAGGGAAGTCGGCAAAGCTGATCATTATTAGGATGTAAAGGAAGCATTACTAGTGGATAATGTGACTGCAGCACAGGTAAGTTAAACAACTTTTCATTGGAGTTTGTGTCTGAAGCATTCAAGGATGTTTCCCCAATTGAAACGTGAGACAGAAGGTTGAAATATGTTGTCGTGGCAAAAGGTTCCTGTGAGTCTAAGCCAACTATGGAGACTTCTGAGGGATCTTGTGGTTTTGGTAATTAAATGCAGATGAGCTTAAACTTTTGTAAGTGCCAAGCAATGTACATTGTGAATAGGAAACCAAACCTTAACCTTTACATTAGTAAATTACCTGTTACAGGATCACAGAATGGTTTGGGTTGGAAAGGAACTTAAGATCATCCAGTCTCAACCCCCTGCTGTGGGCAGGGATGCCTCACACTGTGCCACACCATGTTGCTCAAGGCTCTGTCCAACCTGGCCTAAAGAAGGCTACTGAAGAAGGACTTGCAGAAAATGTCTTAGGAACTGATTCAGTCCTCAGTGGTACTGAACTACTGAATCTGAAGGGGTTGACAATATCATAGGAAAGGAATGGAGAACAAACCAGGAAACATGACTTACATGAATGTGTAAATCTGTACCACATCCACTTCTCAATACTATACGCACTTCCCTAATGTTATAGTTATTTTTAAGCTATTAGAGCAGTCATAAATGTACGGTAAAGGTTGCCATGGTTGATCAAAGGTGTGGAATTTGGCTGGTTAAAGCCAAATACTTTGACTAAAACTTTTCAGCTTAGGAAAAACCCAGCTGTATGGGAGTAGCTCAGATGGGTTTTTTTAATCCTGAGTGGAGTAAAGAATGTGAGTATAGACTTCTGCTTTCACCCTTTCATGTTAATGATGCAAGAGAGAATAGACAGTTGAATAAGGAGGAAGAGGGTTGGTTAGAAAGAGCAAATGAATGAACAAACCAATGAGTCTCTTCTTTCCAAGTCCTTAACCTGATTGTACTAGCAGTGTAGTCCAGGCTGTGTGCAGAAAAAAACAAGATAAGGTTTGTAGGAAGAGAGAACGTTCTTTATTACCCCACAAGACACGGTTATTAAAAGCAGAGTAATCTGAAGAAAGCCCCACGTGTCCACAATCCATGTGTTCCCTCTTCACCTCCCCTGCTGCATTGGCTGCTCAAATAACCAAGTTGTGGAAATGACCCTGGATTCAGTAATCACATCAATTGTGTATAGCTGTGTAGTTGAAACAAAGGAAAAGCATTTCCTTTGATGACAGGTTTTCTTGCATCTGTAGCTGGTTCTTTAGACGACTCCTTGCTCTCCATGGTGGTGTAAGCATTACATGATGTGTTTGTGTCCAAGGCCCAATTGTTTCACTTAAAAATCTTTGTGGCGACTGTTTTGATAGGAATGTATTTTATTATAATCATGGTTTTTGTAGACTTTGCCTTTTAAATTGACCAAGGATTTAAATGGATCAACCCTGTTTCCAAATGCGTGGCTTCGTTGTTGAAGAAGTCCGCAGGTTCTTAATATGGGTGATGGTGAAATGATGTACAACGCGTACCAAATGATCAGGTCCATATTTATGGCTAGCTGTGGCCTGGCAAAAGGTGAGATGCATCTCGCTTTGCTTGCATCTCTTCCTTGGGAAAAGCTGCAGTCTGGTCTGAGTCCGGACTGTCTCCGTTTGATATCAGTTTGCTTTTTGCGTAGCATGACTTCAGTGTATTTCAAAGTGGTCATTTCAGTTTTAAGCGCTTTGGTGGGTATTTACTGCACGTTTGTTAGGTTATTTAGTTGCTGAAGAAGTCAGCAGTTGGAGGAGCTAAAGAAGAGAAGGGAACTGAAATATAACCTCATTGTTATGCCTGTTAGAGAGCACAGAGTCAATTTTGAAAGAGAATTAAAGGAGACCTAGTAAGCAGGGGTCTGTGGATGTGAATCATCTAACCTTTGTATCAGATGTAAACCCTGTAACTGTTTCAAGCGGCAGGCACATCTGCACTCTCCTTAGTATCTGTGAACATCCTGAAGCTGAGCTTTTTTCCTTGTAAACGAGACTGAACTAGTTCCTCTGCATTTTCATTCTGCTGCTCCCAAACCCTTCGATATATGCGCCGTGATCTTTCAAATAGCCTGGAAATAAGAACAGCACTCTCCACTGATAAATCTCTGTAATATGTAAATGCAGCAGTGGTGTACAATTACAGTAGTCTTGTTTAATGAACCACTGATTTGAACAGATAACCCACTGGCTTGCCAAAGTATATTCATTAAATGGGGATGCTATTCAATAAAAGGACAGCAAATTTCTTTCTTCCCTCCTTTTTAAAGTTAAAATCTGACATACTTATTTCCTAACAGAAAAAGACAAGAGAGCATTTGAATACACAATACATCCCTTTATGCTAACGGGTCTGTGCCCTGCCAGATTTCAGTTTAACTACTTTTTGCCTACTTTTTCTGCTAATATACATAGGTTTGTTCTAGTTGATTCTATTTTGTTGGTCTCTTAAACTGTTACTGTTTTGTTTCTTCCCCCTGCTTAATGTTTTCAGCTTTTTGGCCTGAAATGATAGGTGGTTTTCCTGGTTTGGAATTGCGCTGTTCTTCTGCCTTACAAGAACAGCTTCTGACTTCTGAAATGTTGTGCCTAAGCATTTCCTTCCTCCAATTGTTGCTTACCCCACTGAGCAATAAAGAAAATCTCAGCTAGGAAATTACTTGACCCTTTCCCTCAGTCACAGTTCACAGTTACCCATATTTCTCAGGTTGGAAAATTACAGCAGCAGTAATTCTTAGTTGAATACAGCATTGTTCTATTTGGAAAAATCCCATAGACTATGAAGTCAAATAAGCAATCATGCACTTTGAGAGAGAGTATTTGCGGATTTGACTCATTCTCTCATTGCCCTTCCTCATTCTCCCTCAAGTGTCACCCACCATTTTAGTGTCACTTTCATTTCTTTTAGCACTGATTTCTCTTTTCCTCTATTTTGGTCTGCTCACACCTTGAACTCTGCATGGGCTGTGCCTTGGAGCAGGGGCTGCTTGAGTGGCAGTTAGTGCTGTGGATACTGATGGGGATCTAGTCACTCAGGAGGAGGTAACAAGTAACATACACTGCTTCAGGAGGCTTGAAAGGCATGGTCCAGAACCAGGGGTGCTGAAGCACTGTTTTGGTTCACAGCCACCATGTTGGAGCAGCTTGTTGGTTGGTTACCTTGTGGCTTGAAATCCATCTTTCCAAATTAACTGGATGGGCATAACCCCTTAAAGGGAATTTAGTGTCCTCCGTCGCCTCTCAGGAAGAAGACCGAAACACCTCTGTGAGGTGGGCACTATCATGCTGGAGGTGCAGAACTGTCAAGCAGACACACAGTATGCCCAGCTCCTTGCTTTCCTAGTGCACCATGTGCAACCTCACCTCAGTATTCAGTTACAAACCTGCTTTAATCTAATAGCAGCCCTTATATCCTATTAAGGTGTCAGAAGATGAGTTATGGTTTTACATGCCTAACGTAGATAAGCTCCTGTTTAATGACCTCAGGGTGCAGATGGCCTGAGATGCTCTATGGGGAGATGCTTGTCTGGATATGAAGATGCTTTGACTGAGGCCAGAATGGATTTGAAGGGTCCCCTTAAAGTAATGGCTTGATTAGAAAAGGCAGGCTTATTTCAACTGATACTTTCAGTTGAGACATGGAACTTTTAGTGTCCTGGTTAGTTTTATTTGTTGTTTGCTTTCATTTTGCTGTATCTGGCTCTTACTTAGAGAGCAGGCTCAGTGAGCAGTGAGGCCATTTAAAACAGAGACTGCTGTAGCTTTTAATAGATGTTTAGAGCGGGGCTAGGATTTGAGCTGTTTGCAGAGGTGATCTGAACTGGGGCTTTCACCTCCTGCTCCCACCATTGGTAAGCTTATTCCTTTTGGTTGTTAACTGTATTCAGGATGTCAGGATTATGTGTGTGTCCTTGTGTTACATGTCAAACAAGCATTGGATTCGGTTTTTACTGCAGTGAACCCAACCCATGGGGAAGTTGGTGAGTTTGTAATGGGTGAAGTGTGAGAAGAAGAAGTCATAGAATCATAGAATCACAGAATGGTTTGCATTGGAAAGGGCCTTAAGATCATGAAGTTCCAACCCCCCCTGCCATGGACAGGGACACCTCACACTAGACCAGGTTGCTCCAAGCCCCTGTGTCCAACCTGGCCTTGAACACTGCCAGGGATGGGGCAGCCACAGCTTCTCTGGGCACCTTGTGCCAGTGCCTCAGCACCCTCACAGGGAAGAGCTTCTGCCTGAGATCCAACCTGAACTTCCCCTGTTTCAGTCTGAACCCATCACCCCTTGTCCTATCACTACAGTTGCTGATGAAGAGTCCATCCCCAGCCTTCTTGTAGCCCCCTTCAGACACTGGAAGCTTCTCAGGCTGAACAGCTTCTGCCTCGTGCCATCAGGCTTGTACCACCATCCAGTGCTCCCTGAGGTACATAACAAGTTTGAAGGAAATGGAATTCTGATTAAAGACCATCAGAATTCACCAACCAGATCTCACCAAATTAGCTTGATCCCGAAATAAAGGATGATGAAGAGTAAACTTTTGTCCTTGTACTGACAGCATCTTTTCAAACTGAAATTTGAGCCAAGCATTAGTGCACTTTGTTTGTTCTCCTGTAGAAAAAGGAGACAAAGTTGCTCTGTTATTTATATTTAATCAAAGATTTAAAGACACCCATTGTGTCTATTTATAATTGCAGTGTTTAAATATAGTACAAACTGATTGCTTCTTGTCTTTTCGAGTACCACACAGTAACATCTGGGAGTTTATTTTTTTGGGGAAAAAAAAGAAACCCTAAAAATCAATAGAATCTATGAACTCAGAACACAAGTGGCTCTTAATAGAGGATGGTGATGCTGACTGGTGGTTCACAGGGCTGAACCCTCCAGGAGCAACCTGGTTTCGTGTGAGGTGTCCTTGCCCATGGCAAGGGGTTGGAACTGGATGATCTTAAGGTCCTTTCCAACCCAAACCAGCCTGTGATCTCCAAGCACATCCTGGTGGCTTCTTTTGCAACTATCAACTTTGTGTGTGTTTCCAATAAAGCAGCTCAGCTGATTCGGTTCTGATGGGTTGGGTTGTGCAGCTGCCAGTGCTGAACGGGCCTTCCATCACCCTGCTGACCCAGCTTAGTTGGCCCAGCAATTAATGCGCAATCTTCCTGTGGTGACAGTATTTGGTGATGCTCTCGTAGCTTGGGGTAGCAAATCATCCTTGACTCTCAGCCGGTGGTGTACATTAGAGCAGCCTAAATTGTGGGAATGAAGGAAAACTGAGAAGAGGGGATAAGCACAAAGAGGGATGTATTCTTGGAATGTGTTTGAAGCACGTGCCCTGCAGTTTGTGGAGTACCTTGAGTACTGTGATGGCAAAATACAGATGTGAATAGCAGCACATACAGTGCAAAGGACTTTGAAATAAGGGCATTTGCTTGTAAATGGGTGCGATGGGGCAGCATGCAAAATGCTGTTTGTAAAATAAGCAGGAAGCTGTTTCCGCAGTAACTGGGAATTTGGTTGTGTCAGGTTTGAAGAGTGGTGCTAGACTTTGCATGGCAAATTCTCCACTGGGTTCCATTTGTTTTAGAAGCCAAGAGGAAACATTTCTCCAAGGTTTACAGGAGCTGATTCATTAATATTTTGGTAATGAATTGGTAATGAATGCAAACTACTTGTTTTCTTCAGCGTCCTGATGTTTTTCCACGGGCCTTATGGAAACCAAAGCTTCTGGTTTGATTCTCATTACTTCCTTAGTTAAGTTAGTGGATTTGGACTGCTGCTGCCGAGTTTTGGTGGGGTGTTTCTGTTTGTCTTCCTGTGCAGTGTGTACTGTAATGAGCGCTTCCTCTCAAGGCTGCAGGGTTTTACTGCATTTAGGGTGAAATGAGGCTGTGGAAGGAGGAGATGTTCATTAAAACCCCACCATGCTGCCTCCAGTGCTGGAGCCAGGGCTTTGTGTGTGTTTGAGACATGACTTTATGATCTACAAAGCTGGTGGAAGGTGGCTAGCAGTGACTGCTAGTCCTTTCTGGAGGTTTGCAAGCTTATGTTTTCTAACCTTGGTCTGAGTCTTCAAAGGGAACATGCATTTTTCTGCGTGTGGGTACATGCATGGGCAAAACGAGCTCATCTGAGCCGTTTGGTGCCTGGCTGGTTGCTTGTTCCCCTGGGAAAGGGAATGTGTGTGTGTTTGTTTGTGGGGAGTGTGATTTATAATACAAGAAGGCCTCATAGCATATGAGACCTCATATGGAGACCTCAGAGCAGCTTCCAGTGTCTGAAGGGGGCCTGTAAGGATGCTGGGGAGGGACTCTGCATTAGGGACTGTAGTGATAGGACAAGGGGTGATGGGTTCAAACTGAAACAGGGGAAGTTTAGATTGGATATAAGGAAGAAATTCTTTCCTGTTAGGGTGGTGAGGCACTGGAATGGGTTGCCCAGGGAGGTTGTGAATGCTCCATCCCTGGCGGTGTTCAAGGCCAGGTAGGACAGAGCCTTGGGCTGAGATGGTTTAGTGTGAGGTGTCCCTGCCCATGGCAGGGGGTTGGAACTGGATGATCTTAAGGTCCTTTCCAACCCTAACTATTCTATGATTCTATCATTCTGTAAATGCTGTGCTGCTTTGAGCAGCACTGATCTCACTCTGCATTGTGGCTGGGGGAGCAGATGCACAGTACTGCCTACTGTAATGGAAGGCCAGGGTGAATGTCTTCTGGGGCTGACTGCAGTCGGTTTTGCTTCCATTTACTCCAGTTTGTTTAGCGCTATTTTGAACAAGCGCTTAAAAACAGCCTCAAAATGATCTCCCCTCAAATCAGAGCGTACAGAAACTGCTGTGTGAACAGTGTCAGCCTGCTTTGTGTCCTCTCCAGCCCAGCAACTCCAGGTCTCCATCTGTCTCTCACGGGCAAGGACAGTGCTGGGGGAGCTGGCCTGAAGCTGTTTGGATGCTGTAGTGTTCGTGCTGCCCGGCCTGCCATCTGTTCCCAAACCAGCTGCAGAATACCTTGGCTTGCCCTTTTGGTTAAGCAAAACTACTGTCCTCTCTGTTGGAGTCTCTTGTAGGCACCTAATTGCAGGAGTATACAATTTTGAGACTTTACCTTTTTCTTACATATGATTGTAACTTGCTAAGAGGCTTAAGCCATAGTACAAATACCATAGTCTGAGAAAACCAGCTCATAATACTCTAGGCTAAGTGCTGGGTCCTGCACTTGGGCCACAACCAACCCATGCACTGCTCCACACTTGGGGCAGGGTGGCTGGAAAGCTGCTCTTGGAAAAGGCCCTGGGGGTGCTGATGGAGCTGAACATGAGCAGGTTGTGCCCAGGCAGCCAAGAAGCCACCAGCATCCTGGCCTGGGTCAGCACCAGTGCGGCAGCAGGGCCAGGGCAGGGATTGTGCCCCTGTGCTGGGCACTGGTGAGGCTGCACCTTGAATCCTGGGTTCAGTTCTGGGCCCCTCACTGCAAGAGAGACATTGAGGTGCTGGAGGGGGGGCAGAGAAGGGCAACGGAGCTGGTGCAGGGCCTGGAGCACAAGTGTGATGGGGAACGGCTGAGGGACCTGGGGGGTTCAGTGTGGAGAAGAGAAGGCTCAGGGGGGACCTGATCGCTCCCTACAGCTGCCTGACAGGAGGTTGTAGTGAGGTGGGGTCGGTCTCTGCTCCCAAGGAACAAGGGACAGGACAAGAGGAAACGGCCTCAAGCTGCACCAGGGCAGGTTTAGATGGAGCTGAGGAACAATTCCTTCCCCAGAGGGTGCTCAGGCATTGGACCAGGCTGCCCAGGGCAGGGCTGCAGTCACCGTCCCTGCAAGTGTTCACACAGCGTGGAGACGAGGCCTCAGTGCCATGGGTTAGTGGTGGCCTTGGAGTGCTGGGGAGCGGTTGGACTGGGTGAGCTTGAAGGGCTTTTCCAACCTGGTTGGTTCTGATTTGGTTAGTGCTACAGCTAAAATCTTCAAAGAAGATTTTAACGTTACCCTTTTTTGCCTCTTGCTTGTATTTCAAAGCTTTCTTCTGTTTGAGGCTTTCTTTTGTTTGGTTGATGGGTTTTTGGTCTGGCTGTTTAAAAACCATGCCATGCCATGGTTCTTAAACAGCATGGTTTTTAAACAAAACCATTCCATGCCACACCTGGCAACGCAGCAGTCACAATGCCCTGGGACAGGATAGAAGGGAGCCTCCTGTGTCCCCTGGCAGAGATGGCGCGGGGCAGCCCAAGGACATCCAAGAGCAAGTCCTCTGGGAGCTGGTGAGTTACTTACAGGGGGCTGAGGCAGGAAGCCCAGTGGGGGTCGCGGCTATCGGAGGTTCTGGGCCGCAAGGCCAGCTCCTGGTGGGATGAGCTTCTTTGCTCATGGGAGGGATAGCAGTCCTTTCCAGCTGGATAGCCATGACCAGACCATAGGGACGCCTTCTTGAGGAGCACTGCAGAGCTCACCACCTTCTTTCCCCACAGAGCCAGGGGCAGCAGCCATAAGCAATGGGATGCAGAGATGTTTGCAGGGATCACAGCTGCTGGTGCCCTGCCAGGCATAGGAAGGATTCTTGCCCCCAAGGTCGATCAGGCCGGGGGCCCTTTGGCCTCTCTTGGAAGCCCCTGAGTTGGCTTGAGGTTGAAGGAGAAGAGAGCTTGGGCATCTCCTGGGAGGCGTGCCCTGCCTGTGGACCATGGGTTAGTGGTGGCTTTGGCAGTGCTGGGGAACGTTTGGACTGGATGAGCTTCAAGGTGTTTTCCAACCCGTTTGATTCTGTGACTCTGTGGTGCCCCAGAACTGTTGTGGGTTTGTGACAGGATGTTTCCCTGGAACTTGGGAAACACTTTTCCATAGTGAGGGTGACCGAGCGCTGGCACAGATTGTCCAGGGAGGTGGTGGAGTCTCCATCCTTGGAGGTAATCAAAAGCCATCTGGACACAGACCTGGACAATGGGCAGTAGGTAGCCCTGCGTGAGCAGGGGGATTCAAACAGTTGAACTCCAGAGGTCCTTCCAAACCTCAGCTGTGCTGTGACTGTGATATGTAAGTGCTGTTCTTGTCATAGTCTCTAAAGGTAGCAGGGTTTATTGCACAGTATTGTTAGAATAGTGAGTAATGCTAGAGTGCAAGAGGGATTTGCAGCCCAGTCTGAAAAACTCCTGTGTTTTGAATTTGAGAGCCACTGTAGGCAAAGCCAGGCAACAGTGAGAAGTAGCTACGTGGTCTTATACTGTAGATGAGTATAATGGAAAAACACAAAGTAAGAGGTAACAGCCTATTGTAATGCTGTTGCATGAACTACGGTAATCTAAAGGACGGTAGCAAACAGATGTGTGCATACATGTGTCATATTCACTCATTCTGGGGATTTATTGGGCACACTGCCTCATTAAAATGAATTGCAAAAAAGAAATGTTGACAATCTCATGTCATTTGTCACTCTTTAAATATGAAACTAGTGGCAAGTAATGAAGGTGCCAGTAATAAAGCAGTGCAGTGGTTAAAAACGTCTCACTTTAATTGGGTAGGATTGTATTTTGTGATAATCAGTAAAATATGAGCCATGCTTGCTCTTTAATCTTTGAAGGTGAAAAAGGCAGGGTGCATACATCATCCGTATTACCCTACAGAGGGAGCAGCAGCTAGCACAAGGATAGCACAAAGAGGAGCAGAGTGACTGAAAGGGATGTTGCAGTGCATCAGACTTCATGGCCGTGATTTACAGACCCCTTCCCATTCTGTGGTTGGAGTTTGGTGGTTATATTTGCTCTCCTGTGTCTAAAGAACTAAACAATTTTAATACACTGCTGTCAGGATATGGAGCCCTTCAGCTGGAGATCACCTGTTCAAATTCACATGGAACTGGCAATGACACAGTCACTGCCCTCTGCTCAGCAGCCTGTCTTGCAGTGAGGTGTTGGTCCTAGCCTCAAGCTCTGGGCATACGTGACAGGAGGTTGTAGTGAGGTGGGGTCGGTCTCTGCTCCCAAGGAACAAGGGACAGGACAAGAGGAAATGGCCTCAAGCTGCACCAGGGCAGGTTTAGATGGAGCTGAGGAACAATTCCTTCCCCAGAGGGTGCTCAGGCATTGGAACAGGCTGCCCAGGGCAGGGCTGCAGTCACCGTCCCTGCAAGTGTTCACACAGCGAACAGTGCCATGGGTTAGTGGTGGCCTTGGCAGTGCTGGGGAACAGTTGGACTGGGTGAGCTTAAAGGGCTTTTCCAACCTGGTTCATTCTGTGGCTCTGTGTGGCTGTATAGCACATGGCATGGGAGTGATGAAGCTTGCCAGAGGGTAAGAACTGAATGGGCATCTGGACATTTCATTATTCTTCGACTCCTACAGAGTAGGTTTACTTTGGCAAACACTTGGTCAGACAGGAGTCAGACCTCACTGTGTTGCCTCTGAGCATTTTCTTTGATTCAGAAGTCCTTCAGAAGCTGAGATACAGTACGAGCACAAGTTCCGAGATCTGTGCGTGCTTCTTTAATGTAAAGTGTAAATGGGTGTATTAAATGAGTTTTGTTTAGGGAGGTTTAATTTTTCATGTGGCTTACTTGAACAGAGCATCTTCTCTAATGTCAGCTGTAAAGCTGTCCTGCCTCTTAATCATAAATAATGTCCTGTTCATTATTATTCATAACTTTAAAACCCAACCAGTTGTTTGGATCAGATGAACTGTTTCTTTTTTAAGTATTAATGAAGAGGTTTTTGCTTTTACCAGGCTTTTCTTGGTAAATAACAGAGTAATGACTATTACTTTGTGACTGAAATGTGTTCTTGTAAAAGGCCTGTTACCCACCTTTTAGTCTGATAAAAACATCAGCTGGCAAGATTGGGTCCAACAGGGAAAATTCAGGGTTAAAATTGGCTCTTAGTGCTAGAACTGAAATCTTCAAAGAAGATTTTAACGTTACCCTTTTTTGCCTCTTGCTTGTATTTCAAAGCTTTCTTTTGTTTGAGGCTTTCTTTTGTTTGGTTGATGTGGTTTTGGTCTGGCTGTTTAAAAACCATGCCATGCCATGGTTCTTAAACAGCATGGTTTTTAAACAAAACCATTCCATGCCACACCTGGCAACGCAGCAGTCACAATGCCCTGGGACAGGATAGAAGGGAGCCTCCTGTGTCCCCTGGCAGAGATGGCGCGGGGCAGCCCAAGGACATCCAAGAGCAAGTCCTCTGGGAGCTGGTGAGTTACTTACAGGGGGCTGAGGCAGGAAGCCCAGTGGGGGTCGCGGCTATCGGAGGTTCTGGGCCGCAAGGCCAGCTCCTGGTGGGATGAGCTTCTTTGCTCATGGGAGGGATAGCAGTCCTTTCCAGCTGGATAGCCATGACCAGACCATAGGGATGCCTTCTTGAGGAGCACTGCAGAGCTCACCACCCTCTTTCCCCACAGAAACAGGGGCAGCAGCCATAAGCAATGGGATGCAGAGATGTTTGCAGGGATCGCAGCTGCTGGTGCCCTGCCAGGTGTAGGAAGGATTCTTGCCCCCAAGGTTGATCAGGCCAGGGACCTTGGGCTCACTTGGAAGCCCCTGAGTTGGCTTGAGGTTGAAGGAGAAGAGAGCTTGGGCATCTCCTGGGAGGCGTGCCCTGCCTGTGCGCCAGGAGCAGGTCTTGCTCTCATGCTCAGGGAGCACCTGATCGCCAATGTTGGGCTCAGGAAGGAATTTTCCCCCAGGGCAGATTGGCACTGGTTCTGGGGGAGTTTTACCTTCCTCTGCAGCATCAAACAGGAGCTCCTCTGGTCCATGGGTTTGGTTCCTGCCTCTTGCTCATGCACCATGGTTATGGGTATTCAATGCCTTCTACCCAGGCAAGGCTGGGAAGTACGAGGCCTTGGGTGGTATGGTTTAGTGTGAGGTTTCCCTGCCCATGGCAGGGGGGTTGGAGCTTGATGATCTTAAGGTCCTTTCCAACCCAAACTATTCTATGATTTCCTCACCGTGTACTGCTAGGGAGAAGAGGAGGCAGGAAGAAGAAAACATTAGACTAGACCAGTTGAGTTGGAAGGGACTTAGAAAGACCACTTTAAGGCTGACCAAAAGTTAAAGCACGGTATTAAGGACATTGTCCAAAAGAATGCCTCTTAAGACATTGACAGGCATGTGGCATCAGCCACCTCTCCAGGAAACCGGGTCCAAGGTTTGACCACCCCCCTCAGTAAAGGAATGTTTCCTCATGGCAAGTCCATCATTTCATCAGTACATGTCATACATTGGGAAATACCCCATAATACCACATGCCTCGTCTACTGTGGGGCCTCTGGGGATTCAGATGAGACATAAGGCAGAAGCTCTTCCCTGTGAGGGTGCTGAGGTGCTGGCACAGGGTGCCCAGAGAAGCTGTGACTGCCCCATCCCTGGCAGTGTTCAAGGCCAGGTTGGACACGTGCTTGGATCAACGCGGTCTTGTGTGAGGTGTCCCTGCCCATGGAAGAGGTTGGAACTGGATGATCTTAAGGTCCTTTCCACCCCAAACTGGTCTGGGATTCTGTGGGAAAAAAAGGCAAGTAGAAAGGTTCAGATGCAGAGCTTCTAGTACATTCAGGGCTATGTGCTCTTCTCCCTTTTACTATCATGGGTAAGTAACACTGTGGTCATATGGTCATTCCTTATGTTACCTGTCCAAGGGTTCTCAAGCCTTCAGTTGGAAAGGTGATGAATTATTGCAGAAGCTGTGTCATCATTTGATAGATTTGGGGGTATTAATTCATGTTTATGTTTTGCCTGCAGAATGCTTCCTACATCTCACTACTGCAAAAAGCTCTGTCTAGCTCCCCAAAATAGTGTCTTTTTACCCTGTTCCTCCACCCCAGGAGCTTTCAGTGGTAGTGGTGAATATGCTAACTCTGTAAGTCTACCATATGTTAAAAATGCAATAAAATGTGGAAAATTGAATTTAAATAACAGAACTAAATGACTACCATTGAGTGATCCTCCCTCCCCCAGTTTAACTGCCTCTTTGCCATCACAGTCATCTTCAGAACCAGAGGCATTCCTTCTGTTCTTGAGATCTCAGCAAAGGCAAGACAAGTGCATTTATTTCCTTTTCCCAGTGACTGTTTTATTGCAGTGTTTTAGCACCTGCTTAGCAGGATTTCACTTTTTTTTCCCCTTTGCTTTTACTTTTTCCTCTTCTTTAAGCAGCATTTGCCAATTGCCAGCACACTCTTGTGTTGCAAATGTGAACACAGGTCATAGAGGCAATAGCATCTCTCTAACTCTTGAGTTAATACAGATAGCAGTGGTTTTTATTACTGTGCTGACTTAGAAGATTGCAGCCCTCATTTGGTTTAGACTTTAGCCATGGGGACAAACAGAAAAGATTCTCATCCAGCATCTGGACTTCCAGCATGAAACAAATGACTATGGATGCATTTGTAATATACGAAGTACTGAATGCAGGGATGTGCATGCTTTTCTGCTGATTCCATGCTTGGAACTGGAGAAGAGAGCTAAAGGCACAAAATTAGGCAGAAAGTAAGAGGATGGAGGTTAGTTTTGCTTATGCCATCAGGCTTCCAAAGCACCAAAAGCAATGACTTGGAAATGAAGGGGGTTAATTTGATAAGGAAAGATCACACTGCAATAATGGAGTTCAAGTGGAATAGTTTATACCACAAAGAAAGTCCTCATTGTGCACAAAAGCAATAGCTTCCAAATGGGTGTGCTTTAGTCTCTGATGTTTTCAAGAGAGAGTTTCAGCATTTCGTTAGCGAGCAGGGCAAGAGAGAAGGATTAAATAACAGAGACTTCTTGTGGATTGCTGAGTTTTGCTTCTTTGATTCGTCAGTGCTGAGCCTAGGAAGTTCCCCAACGTGCCTCTTCCAGGATAAGTCAGCTGCTGGGTCTCAGCTGAGTCCTTCTAATTGAATATGATGGTTTCAGCTTTTGATACTTCTCTGGGAGGATTCATCCTCAAAGAGCTGCTGCTCCACCACTGTCTTCATGCTGTGTTGACACAGCTGATGGTCTCCGAGTCGGCAACCTTGGGTTTATCCCTTACTGAATTTCTCAGTGGATTCTTTCCAGATGATTTATCAATAATCCTGATCATTCTGGGTTTCTTCTGGCTGCCTTTGGCGTCTGGGAATAAGCATATTCTTCCTTCAGCTTCATTAAGACTGACTGGAACAGCTTACAGCGCCGCTTGATACGTCTTTCCATTTTGAGAGGTCCATTGACAGACAGGTTCTCTTTCTCTGTAGTTCTACCAAGTAGCTCAGCAACTACGTTAACGTGAAGACTCCAGCACAGTTTAATTTGCCTTGATTTTTTTAGTGCTTTTATAAAGGACATCTAAACACCTATCTTGAGAGGCTTTTGGTGAGGAAAATGAGAAGCTGTTCTGAAGATCACTGAAAAGCTCAGAGTTGTTTCTTGCTGTAATAAAAGCTTGTAAAAACTGCTTTTTTTTTCTGGCAGATGCAGTTACTGTAAATTACATAAGGCGAGTTGATGAGGTTAGATTTTGCTGTAGGTTGATTGAACTTAAATAGGACATAGTGAAAGAACAGAAGTGTTGCCACAGTTTCTTTTTCTCTGTTAGACTGACTAATCTACATCACTCTGTTCACTCAAATGGGCGAGATGCTGGATTGTTTAGTGAGGTTCTGTGGGAGGTCCCATGAACTAAAGTAATTTTGTCCCCATATTCCTCACTCTAACAAAAACTCCTGAGCCTCTACATCAGCTTTATCCAGCCTGGTTTGCACCAAAAGTTTCACAGAAAAGCTGGAAAATCCTGTGACCAGAGCTGAACTGGAGTTTTCTCTATAAACTTCACTGAGTGAGCTTGGAGAAGTCAGTTGGTCTCACCCGTTGGAGGTATCTGAAGTCCTTACTTCCATTGATTTCCTTGAGTTAAATGTCTAAATGTCTTTGAAGTGCCAAGCCTGACAGTGGAGTTTGGCTTGTTGAAGTTCCTGCTCATAGCAAGAGGGTTGGAACTGGATGATCTTAAGGTCCTTTCCAAACCAAACCATCCTGTCATTCTATGAAGTTGATGTAATCACTGCCATTGCAGGCAGTGATTGTTAGTGATCCCATCACCATGCTTAGCTAATTAAAATCTGACCCTCCAAACCAGAACTAGCTTTCAAGTGTCTCTTCATCTTTACAGCACCTCTGAATGCATTAAAGAAGATGGGAGCCCAGATTATCTGGGCTATGTAGTCCTCTAACACCAAAGTTAGTATGGAAAGATGCTAAATAACAGGCAGGTGCCAAGGTTTAGAGAGAGTTAAGAGAGATGCTGGTTTTTAAATGTGCTATAGACTTTGTTTCTTAAATTGCTTAATACCTCTTAAGGGATATCCAGTATACTTGTATCTTCTCTTTACGTTACTGAAGAGCAGATTTGCTCACAAAAAGGGTGACGTTTGTTCTTCCCATGGAGTTATTTATGCCTTCTTTTTGGTATTTTTTCTTCTATTTTTCTTCTTTCAAACACTTTAGGGATTTTTAGATAGAGAAGGAACTATCTTGCCTCAGTCTACTGCCCTTCAGAAAGCTTTTTCTGGGGGTGGATAGTCAAGCTTGTGAGTAGTAGATAACTTGTAGTACTGGCCTGGACAGCCTTTCTCCACTTTGGTTCCTTCATGGTGTTGATAACCAAAACCCACAAAACCCTTCCATCCTTTCACCATGGAGTTGTGTTGACCATTTCCTTCATCATGTAAAGAATGAAGGTGCTTGCTTTGTGTCCTCGCATAATTCATGACGTTGGCATTTGGTTTGAACTTAGATCTCTTGGGAGGTCCTACAAAGGCAGCTTTCTTCTGAAGCCACGTATGTTTCCTGCTGTGACTCAGAGCTCTATGTCTGCCACTATGAGACAGATTGAAGACTTGGATGATTTCTCTGTAGTCCCTTTAACTCAGGGTCAGAAAATAAAGCTGTGTCTGAGTTTTCAGATGTTTGTCGATGGATCCAGTACAGTTTGTAACTTTACCACAAGCCAGTAAGGCTGACTTTGCAACAGGGAGTTTCCTCCTGTATCAGCGTACCCCTGCTTAACATGGTGTCGGTTTGGGGTATCACCTTTATGACTGAGAAAACACAGCAGCAGTGAACATCGATGAGTTTATTTTTGCAGTGTCTATTCAATACTCTTTTAGTTATAATTTGGGAAAAGGCAGCTTGTCTGCAAGCACAATTCTACTTGTCTTTATGATTTAATAGTTAATTCTATGGGGATCCCTACGGAGTTGTGAATTATGCAACAACATCTGTGTGTAAATGCCTCCTTAACACCTTAACACCGATAGAGCCTCAGGAAATCAGGTTTTTGTGTTTATTTGGAACTTTGCTTTTCGCTAAGCTCAGAAACCTGTTTCTCCCTTGGGCTGAGGGTGATAGGTGTTGTGCTGCGGGTTTAAGGAAAACGATGGAATCAATGTATATAGCCCTGGTGTGGAGATGCAGGGATGCTGGTTCTGAGTACCAAGAGTTGGCAGCATGCTATTTGTTCAGGGACTTGGCTCTTCTCCATTCTGGCACCTGAGCCCCTGCCTGCATTATGTTTTCTTGCTTTCTATTAAGGATTTATAATCTTCAATAAACACTAAGATTTTCCATCTATCTCCCTTCAGGATTTACTTAATCCTTAATCACTGTAGCATCTGGGTACTTGAATCTTTAGGCTGTGTAACCTTTTATGCAGTTTTGCTTTTATGCAATTTTGAGATACAGGTGGGACCTAGAGGCCAGAAGACAAGCAGTGACTTGCCAGATGTCCCAGGGAAGCTTTCCACAGCACAGGTCACTGGTTTTCAGCTATCATCATAGTATGGGGAGAGATAAAAATGGGGAGAATTAAATCTCATGTTTGGGGGGGTCCCTCGAACTGGAAGCGATGCAAAAGGAGATGGGATTCAGCGCAACAGTGTTCACTTTTGTCTTATTCCTTGTTTGCTTGTTTCACCCCCCTGCATCCATCCACGTGTCGTTTAGGGCTGTGCAGGCATGGAGCAAGCATAGGATCACCCTGGGACAGCTTTATGTGTTCCTCCTCTCCTTCCCAAACTTTTTGAACCTCTTCTGAGATTGCTGTTACAGAAAGAGTAGCTGTTCTTTATTCTTGGGTACATAATGTACTTGGAGCTATCTAGCATCAATATACATTAGTCAGACTCTATATAATAGCAAGCAACCATCACATACGTAATCATAAGATCAAAGAGATTTGGAAAAGAGCAGAAAATGAGCTGCTTCCTCGTTAAATTTAGAGATAAGGCAGAAGTTGAAGTAAACTTTTACAGCCAGGGGATCCCAGCTGCTCTGATAGTGCTGGGTTTCAAAGTGCTTGCAGGGCTTGTGTTCTGCACGCCCCTTTCATTCCTAATGTGCGTTCCCTGGAGGCTATAATCTCTGTGAGAAGGGGACAGTGTGACCCAGAAACAAGGCAGCTGTGGCCTTGGGAAAGTTGGGAGAACACTGTGAGCTCTGTGACCAAGTAGGTGTGAGTCTTGGCAAGTTAATTCTCTTTGTTTTGCAGTGTTTTGCCCAACTAAGCAGAGCAGTCAGGACCAGTTACTGGCACAGTGAATGTTTCTTACTGTATGTATGTATACTGCCTAGTACAGCACATCCCTGGTTATAAAAGACCTCAGTGTCAGAGATAATGTGTGTTGTAAGCTGTGCAAAACACGCTGGATGCTGAAAGTCCTCAGGAAAAGCAGAATCAAACTATGTCAGCGCACCAGATTTCTTCATCAAGCAACAGAAATTTGATGTCTCATTTGGTGAGATCATAGAATCATGGAATCCCAGACTGGTTTGGGTTGGAAAGGACCTTAAAGCTCATCCAGTTCCAGCTTCCTGCTGTGGGCAGGGACACCTCACACCAGACCAGATTGCTCCAAGCCTCTGTGTCCAACCTGGCCTTGAACACTGCCAGGGATGGGGCAGCCACAGCTTCTCTGGGCACCCTGTGCCAGCGCCTCAGCACCCTCACAGGGAAGAACTTCTGCCGTAGATCTAACCTGAACTTCCCCTGTTTCAGTTTGAACCCATCACCCCTTGTCCTGTCGCTACAGTCCCTGATGAAGAGTCCCTCTCCAGCATCCAAGATCCTAGCTGTTGGCTAGCTAGTAGGTAGCACTTGCTGTGCAACACTAGTAAGTTTACATCAAGATGGCAGTGAGGGCTTACTTGAGCTCTTCTGTTTTCCTGGGCATGAGGCTGTGTGCTATGGAGTCTTGGTTAGATCTCTGTTCTGTTTCTTGTTACTGTCTCAGATATCTGAGCAGCAGCAATGCACGACATGCCATGAAGGAGATGAAGTCTGATGGTAGACTTTGAGAGGGTACCCAGCACAGTGTGCTTGGTCCAGAGTCCAGCAGGATACCACTCTCAACATGACAAAGGATGCTGAGCTTGGGTGCCATGGCAGCATTGGCCAGGGAGCTTGGCCACGAGCATAGGGTTTTTGCTTGGGCCACCACAGCAGTAGCTCTGGCAGGGCTGTCTGCTTAGGCTGCCTTAGTGCTCACTGAGCCTCTTGCTTTGGGATTTAGACAGTTTAAGCTGTTAGCCCCCAACCCAGGTTGGGCATCCCTTTTTGTAGGGGAGAGACTGTGCCATGGCTCTTGCTGAGGAAAACCAGCCCGTGTCTGACACCCTTACCCCTTAGATCTGGTCAGATGAAACAGCGACCACACAAAGGCTACTCAAGTGGCTTTTACAACCCAGTATTCCATCGCTCGAGCAGGCCAAGGCTCCAGGATAGTTGCTGAACAATGGCAGATCTCTTGGGGAGCACAGAGCATCTTTGCATGCCAAAAGCAGAAGCTCTTGGTCAGTAGGCTCTGATTTTGCCCTCCTTCTGCCTGCCCCAGGACCTGCTTGACGTTGGGAGACTGGTAGTCAGGAGCAGCTCTGTCCCTCCTTCCTTGCCATCCCTGGTTCCTTGCCTTCCTTGCCTTGGACCAGTTTGGGGAGTTTTCATCTCTATGATAAATTGCTGTTTCATTGCTTTTCTTATGAATACCTCTTGTAAGTACTTGAAGGCACAAATGGAAGTCAGCTTTGGTTTGTGTAGGGCTGTGAAAACACGACAGAAACTGTGGTTCAGGATGAATCATAGCCTAGTTAAAATAAGTTCTATACTAGGCTCCCCATATAGAGAAGACTTTGAAGGCAGCAGGATGTGCATTATTTAATACTATGGAATGAATATTGTGTGGGATAGTAGGCAGTGTCAGACAGGCCTTTCTGGCCAGATGGGAGTGTGACACAGCTTGCTTGAATCCCAAAATCAACAATGAAAGTACATAGAAAATAAAGGTCATTAAACTTCCATTTCCAGACTTTGGACTTCTGATCAGTGCTCCCCTAATGGCAAAGGGTGAAGAGGGGCAATGGGACAACTAAACAGAAGAATGCACAACATTTTCTGTGGTTAAAGATTGTCGTTCTGTTCTCCCAGGTAAAGACTTGAGCTGAGCGTTCTTCATGGGCTTTTTGATTACCCAACAGAATGGAATTGTAGTGAAGCAATATTAAACATTGCATATTATGTAGCTAATAGACCAGCAGTGTTGAATATATGTCATTGTATTTCCATAGGTTGTTTTTTCCCCTGAGTTCAGGATGTTAATAACTTCTGTCTAATCAAGTATTTGGGGATATTTCTGTTGGAGGAAGCAAAAGATTTGTTCATGGCAACTGGAGAAATCAAAGTGCAGTCCTAGAAAAGTCTTTGGCTTCCTTATTTAAACTGATTTTATTATCTAGACGTTACCTTGTCTCTGGTTTCCCCTCTCTGGGGCGGTCATCTGGGAATATTCAAAGGGAGATCTCCCAAGATGAGCAGGTGTTACATTAATTTAGGAAAAAAAGATTAATCCCACCCAGAAATATGGACCTACTCCTATGGAAAAGTCCATATGACATCACTTAGAGTTGTGTGGTCAATGGCTCAGTGTCCAGCACCACATGGGCAGTGGGAATGATGCTCGCTAAGCAAGTTTGCCAATGACAGCAAGCTGTGTGGTTTGGTTGGCACACTGGAGGTTAGGGATGGGATCCAGAGAGACCTGGACAGGCTGGAGCACTGTGTGCAGTTCTGGTGTCCTCAGCATAAGAAGGGCATGGAGCTGTTGGAGGAAGTCCAGAGGAGGCCACGAGGATGCTCACGGGCTGGAGCACCTCCTGTATTGAGACAGACTGAGAACATTGGGGCTGTTCAGCCTGGAGAAGAGAAGCTGCGTGGAGACCTCAGAGCAGCTTCCAGTGTCTGAAGGGGGCTACAAGGATGCTGGAGAGGGACTCTTCATCAGGGACTGTAGGGATAGAACAAGGGGTGATGGGTTCAAACTGAAACAGGGGAAGTTCAGGTTAGATCTAAGGAAGAAGTTCTTTACTTGGGTGACTTGGTCTAGTGTGAGGTGTCCCTGTCCGTGGCAGGAGTTGTAACTGCACTTGGCAGGGGGTTGGAACTGGATGATCTTAAGGTCTTTTCCAACCCAAACCATTCTAAGATCTTTGAAGTGTACATTCATTGGAAGTGTTACATCCTCCCAGCCGGGTCTCTTTCCACACGTATTAAAAGAATGACAACAATAGAGCTAAGTTTTCATTGCAAACTATGTTGTTTGCAAAACACAAAAGAGCTGAAATGTAATCACAATCTAATCTGCATGGGAACAGATTATTGAATGCCATGGAAACTCTCATATCCACTCCCACCCCCTTACATTTTGTTATCAAGTCAGATAAATTTCTGCTCTTCGGTACCTTCATATGCCACTTAAGATATTTTTTTTGGACTCACTGTTTGATTATATAAATAATAAGATGATTTTAATGCTTCTTCAGATAAGGAATAGCTAAGGATTTATTTCCATGAGAGATTTCTGTTCCTTGCCCAAATGCTGTTGGTTCTTTACTAATTGTCATGGAAGTGATCAGCTCTGTGTTTGTCAGCCCCAGATAGCCAGAGAACAAGGATTAGAGTGCATTGCTGTTAAAAGAGGATGCTTTTAATGAGTGTACATCGTTTTCAGAGGAAAAAAATGATGCTTGTGTATGCTTGTGAGATGTTTAATGACAGAACACTGCAAAACTAGGCCTGGGAGATGCAAGCCCTAAGGCTTATGTTAAAGATAACCCATCCTTTCTTGACAATGCATTATTCTCTCTTGGTGGTGGTGTGGAGGCTATCCACAAACTGGTCACTGGTGATAAAACAGGACTTCATTTTTGGTGGAAGCAATTTGAAATGCAGGAAGTTTGAAGCTCATAGTCCTTTGTGTAGCTGGAGAGGTTCTGTAGATTCCTGGGTGACAGCAACATCCATGTATTCAGAGTTCATGGAGCTGTATGCTACTCTTACAGTCTCAAAAGTAACTTTGCATACTGCTATATCTGGATATTGTGAGTGATTTCTGCACTTGTGATTAACTACAGCTTACCCTGGTTTAAAGATTGTGAAGCATATCTCTATGCTTACTAAGCGAGGGCATGCTGGGGGGGTTGTTGGGGCTTGGTTTGTTGGTTGTATTTGGGTGGGTTTTGGTTTGGGGGTTTGATCTTGTGACACCCTTACTGTGATTGTTTAATCTCTATTGTATTTTCAGTGCAGCTTAGTGGGATATTTTAGGGGAGCCTAGACGAATATACCCTTGATCTATGTATTTTGGGGCTATGAAAAATGACATGGGGTTATTCTAAAGGAAAACTAACAACAAAAAGCCCCACAAGAAGTTCCAATCTCTGCTATTATTTAAGCAGTAATATTTTGCTCTGTTTCTGAGACATAGTTTTTATTCTGCTGTATTAACATCAGTTTTCCTTTCATCCAGTGGAAAAAAAAATGCAGTTAATTATAATTACTGTTCCATCTGCCTCTGCTAGCAGAGCAGTTAGTGTCCACAGGGTAGCAAGTGTCCTCTACATACAAAGTAGAACTACATATATATGTGTGTATATATATATAGAGAGAGAGAGAGTGAGTGTAGTCCTTTTCACTCTCTATCCAGGTTTTGGCTGGGATAGAGTTAATTCTCCTCCTAACAGCTGGTGCAGTGCTGTGTTTGGGCTTTACCCTGAGAACAATGCTGGTAACACATCCATGGTTTAGCTGCTGCTAAGTAAGGTTACTCCAATCAAGGACTTTTCAGTCTCCTGCTCTGCTGGTGAGGAGGGGCATGGGAAGTCGGGAGGAAGCAGAGCCAGGACATCAACCCCAAGAGGTATTCCGTACCATAGCACATCATGCCCAGTGTAGAAACTGGGGGGACTTATCCAGAAGGGCCAGATTGCTGCTCAGATCGAGCTGGGTAATGGTCATAGAATCACAGACTGGTTTGGGTTGGAAAGGACCTTAAGATCATCCAGTTCCAACCTCCTGCCATGAGCAAGTGTATTGTGCATCACTGCTGTTTATTGGATTTTATTCCTCTCTTTGTCGCCTCCCTGTTCTTTATAGTTCTCATCCATTTCTATTATTATTATTAGCATATTTTACTTCAATTCAATTATTAAACTGTTCTTGACTCTCAAGTTTTATCTCTTTTTCTAATTCTCTTCCCCATCCCACTGGGAGAGAGGAGTGAGAGGCTGTGTGCTGTTTAGTTGCTGGCTGGGGTTAGACCAGACACTGCTACTGTGAAACAGGTCACTGCTGACTGTGTCTTGTGGGTTTACTTCACTTTATTCACTTGCAGACAGCATGGAAAGATAGAATCATAGAATGGTTTGGGTTGGAAAGGACCTTAAGATCATCCAGTTCCAATCCCCTGCCATGGGCAGGGACACCTCGCACTAAACCATGTCACCCAAGGCTCTGTCCAACCTGGCCTTGAACATCGCCAGGGATGGAGCATTCACAACTTCCTTGGGCAACCCATTCCAGTGCCTCACCACCCTCACAGGGAAGAATTTCCTCCTTATATCCAATCTAAACTTCCCCTGTTTAAGTTTGAACCCATTATCCTGTCACTACAGTCCCTAATGAAGAGTCCCTCCCCAGCATCCCTATAGACCCCCTTCAGACACTGGAAGCTGCTCTGAGGTCTCCACGCAGCTTCTCTTCTCCAGGCTGAACAGCCCCAATGTTCTCAGCCTGTCTTCATAAAGTGGGGAAAACAATTTCTTTGGAATATTTCCACACTCTTGGTTTCCTCTGTAATTAGAACTCGGTGAAATATTTGAAGTGGGTTCCAGGCACTTTGGATCAGAATGAAAACGCATGCAAAAACTGAAAATAATCAGAATTTAAGCTACCATGTCTGCTTCTTGTTCTTCATTAGGGCTTCCAGGTTCCCTGTCTCCCCAGGGAAATCTCGAGTTTATCCTGCTGAGTATTTGTAAAATTAATTAGGCCTTTGTAATTTGACCTTCTCTGTTGAAATTCAGTTAACTGAAGCTGTCAGGAGTAATTAGAGGTGTAGATAGGTAAGAAGGGAAGGAAAAGCATTTCCTCGTTGCCACTTTATTGTTGGATGTTGTGCCTCTATCAAACGCTTGCTTTTGATTTATGGTCTGTAGTTTGCTGTATGATAAAAATTCAAGCAGCATTAAGACTACTAAAGCAAGTTTTAGTCAGCTTCTGGGGACAAGAGGGAATACGGGGAAGCAATGGAGCTGGTGCAGGGCCTGGAGCACAAGTGTGATGGGGAACGGCTGAGGGACCTGGGGGGTTCAGTGTGGAGAAGAGAAGGCTCAGGGGGGACCTGATCGCTGCCTACAACTGCCTGAGAGGAGGTTGTAGTGAGGTGGGGTCGGTCTCTGCTCCCAAGGAACAAGGGACAGGACAAGAGGAAACGGCCTCAAGCTGCCCCAGGGCAGGTTTAGATGGAGCTGAGGAACAATTCCTTCCCCAGAGGGTGCTCAGGCATTGGAACAGGCTGCCCAGGGCAGGGCTGCAGTCACCGTCCCTGCAAGTGTTCACACAGCGTGGAGAGGAGGCCTCAGTGCCATGGGTTAGTGGTGGCCTTGGCAGTGCTGGGAAGCAGTTGGACTGGGTGAGCTTAAAGGGCTTTTCCAGCCTGGTTCATTCTATGGTTCTGTGTGGCTGTGTAGCACATGGCATGGGAGTGATGAAGCTTGCCAGAGGGTAAGAACTGAAGTCATTGCTTAAGGAGTATGCTACTAATTTTTAGTAGGCCATCTCATGTCCATGCTGCTGGATGTGTGTACAGTGTTTGCTTGAGTCAGAGGTGTTAAACTGTCCTAATTCCAGCATCACTATAATGTTTATCATGTACTACTCGCCTTTGGATGGACAATGAAATAGACTCAGACGGTTGTGCATTCCCTTTCCATTGAGGAATTCACCAAGTGGGGTAGGGGAGAAAGGGAAGGTGGCATGTGGCAAGTTTTGTGTGTTATGGACGCAAAAGAAAAGCAGGTAGTTCTCCAGTCAGACTTCATTCACTCTATCTCATAAGACACAACATACAAGCTGCTACTTTACAGTTTCTTTAATACAAAGCTTGTTTTGGCTGACACTTAGTAAGGTGTAAAAGGCATTGCGTGAACTCCTCAGGGAAGGATGAATGACCCCGAAACATCACATGAGAAGAAGGGAGGTTAAAGTGTATTGAATTAGAAAACATGAGCATGTGTGGTCTTCCCATGTCCTCTTACATTCTCCCTGTTTGAGCATTTGTGATGTACTGTGAAAGATGTGGGAGCTGTCCTTGGGTAGGTGTACAGCTGCTGTAGCTGTATGAACTTCTTTCCCCCTCTGGAAATCAGGATTTTTGGGGTGATAAGACACAAGAATCCCTTAAGGCTCAGCTTTTGAACAGTGCAACAGAGCTTTCATTGTTTCCTTTCATAATAAAGATGCCAATAACAAATACTTGATGCACGCTGTTCCTGGTGCTGTGTATGTGTTCTTTTTCCCCCACTTTGTTTCCTCTGGTGATATATTTTTATTTTCTGATCATGTTAATGCAGTTAATCATGTTACAATATATAGGAATAAAGGTCTATAATAGATGTAAATACTAAATCTATTTCAGAATGTGGTCGCTTGTTCTTTGTGATAAAATTGCATGAAAACATCTCACAGATCAGCAACCTGAATTCAATAGTAAAGCACCTTTTCTGAGCTGCTTTATTGTACTGAGCCAAAGAGGGCATTACAGCAAATAGAATCATAGAATGGTTTGGGTTGGAAAGGACCTTAAGATCATCCAGTTCCAACCCCCTGCCATGGGCAGGGACACCTCACACTAAACCATGTCACCCAAGGCTCTGTCCAACCTGGCCTTGAACACTGCCAGGGATGGAGCATTCATAGTGTATTTAGTGTGTCAAGCTGTATGTTTCACTGACTTTCAGACACTGGGCTTGCCAGGATTGTACAGTGTTTCACACTTTATGCACCTAAAGAAATGTGGGATTTACCTGGTTTATCTGTAAGAAAGAACAAAATGAGGATTGACCCAACGTATTCCCACTGAGACACATGCAAAGCATAAGATTACTAACACTGGCTTTAATTGCAATGACTACTTTTATTACAATGATGTTAAGCTGTGCCTGGGATTGCATTTACCATAGGGTTCAAAGGGCCCTAAGAGACAAGCTGTGTGAACTTTCTTGCTGAGCACTGGTACAGCACACTCATGGGTCCTGAGTGGTTTCTGACTACTTTCCTAAAGGAGAACAGTCCATTTGGTTACGGTGCTGCATGCAGATTCATGGCACACATTAAGGAAACTTGATCCCTTGGACATCTTCTCTATAAAAGTCTCAGTTCAAATAACAAATGTTCGAATCCTGTTCTGCTTTCTTAGAGCTGAGTTGTTAAACTGATTGGTTTTTGCTGCAGAGCATGTGTCCTGCAGTGGTCATGACACAAATAGTAAGTGGCACATGTGTGTGAATAGCCAGAGCTTTTCCAACTCACTGGACATGGAAATCAAATGGAGATGGAGCAGTAAAACTCTGTCTTCGCTGCAGTCACATCAGCTCAGGTAGTGCCTGATGTTAGAGCTAATTCAGGTATCTCTGTTTGCAAAGTAGCAGAAGTCGCATGGAATTTAGTGTCAGTGCACCAAAGTGTGTATTAGCATCACTTTGTGGTGGGCAGCTCTGGGCTGCCCTGCATGCATGGATGGTACTGTCTGCCCTGTTGAAGTCAGCTCGAACACTTAGTGTGGTGGTGATGAATGTGGTGCAGCCTCCACCTAGCAATGTGCTCAGTTCTTGTGTGTCCCAGTGTGCCTGAGGTAATAGCAGGCAGAAGTGGTCTTGTGGCAAGGCTTAAGGTAGCACAGCCTTTGTGGAGCCCTGAGGTGAAGCCAGGCTTCAGTGAGCCATGTTTTCACTGCTGGGCAAGCAGGGAAGTCGTAACTTTGACAGGCTGAGAACACTGGGGCTGTTCAGCCTGGAGAAGAGAAGCTGCGTGGAGACCTCAGAGCAGCTTCCAGTGTCTGAAGGGGGCTACAAGGATGCTGGAGAGGGACTCTTCATCAGAGACTGTAGTGACAGGACAAGGGGTGATGGGTTCAAACTGAAACAGGGGAAGTTCAGGTTAGATCTAAGGCAGAAGTTCTTTCCTGTGAGGGTGCTGAGGCGCTGGCACAGGGTGCCCGGAGAAGCTGTGGCTGCCCCATCCCTGGCCGTGTTCAAGGCCAGGTTGGACACAGGGGCTTGGAGCAACCTGGTCTGGTGTGAGGTGTCCCTGCCCATGGCAGGGGGTTGGAACTGGGTGAGCTTTAGGGTCCCTTCCAACCAAACCAGTCTGGGGTTATATGTTTCTGTTATTTTAGTTTCCTTGGAATGGACACGTTTCCACATGCTCTCCTAATAATTAAGGCCAAAGATGTTACCCAGGTATTTAATTAATCCTCCTCATAGGGAAAGTTTTCATATTTATTGAATAGGTCTGTATTTATGAAAAACAGCAGTCTTAAACTTGCAGCTCCTGATTTTTGCAAGCTTTGGCAGCAGCATGCTGCCAGTAATTGCACTTCCCGATCTCGCCTGCCTTCCCTTGCAGAGGTTAAGGAGGTGTTGCTGTTTTCTCCTAAAAGAGGTAGGTTGTGTTCCATTAGTTCATGTATCCTTCTGAGCTGTGCTGCTCAGAATATCCTCAATGAGTGTGTGTCTCGCTGTTACTCAGCAAAAGCTTGTAGTGCCATCTACTTGATAGAGTGACAGATCCTAAATGCAGGAGCTAAAGCAGCCTCTAGGCAGAGTGAGACAGGAAGATTGCTGGGTAAGGATCTGTGGGTGTTCGCTGCAGGTTTGCGTTCTGGGCTGGAGGCTTTGCTTCTGCTGGCTTCAAGATCTGAGAGGTGGCATTTAGGGAAGCAGCGAACATCAGGGTGAAGTAGTGCGAGTCACGATCCAGGCTGGGGCTTCGAGGGAAGGTGCCGGCACTGTCGGAAAAGGAAGCCAAACGCTGCTCCTTGTGACTTCTGCTCTGCTCAGCTCTCCTGTAACGTCATCACTCGGTGTCACCTGCTGAAAGCAAATGAAGCTGGGTTAGTGTCAAGTTCCCAGCACAGCTCTCCCCTTTAGGAGGTGTGCTATGATCAGTTGCTATCCCTCTTCACACCAGTTGGCTTTCAAGTTACTCTCAGCAAAGTTAACTTCAGTATAATTTATTTAAATCACCCTGATCTTATGGTACTAAAAAAACACCTCGAAAACCAACTAAAACCCCACAGAAACTTCCCAAATATTCTTCTTTTCTGCAGGAAGGGTGTTTTTTCCATCGGAAGTCACAAGAATTTGGAACATCTGGCAGTAGTGGTAGCATCCCACCCGTGAGGAGTAGCTGGGGAGGAATGCTGCCAGGACACTGCAGCAGGGCACCCTCAGTACTTCCCAAAGAGCTGGCCAGGCAAGGTGTGCTTGCTTTTCTCACAAGCCTGTTAGTAGCTCTGTTCTATCAAAGGTGCTTAAAGCCTGAGTTAGGGTTAGGTTGGAGTAGGAGTTACAGGTGTGCTTGTTTAATTTGGACCGTAAGAAATCTGGGTGTCCCGTTGAGCATGTGAGTGGTATCTGGGTTGATTTTGTATGTATGAACTGGATGGTTACTTAAAATAGGAAACTTTGGTTTTAAAACATTAGGTGAAGTTTTTACAAGGGCCTGTAGCAACAGGACAAAGGGTGATGGGTTCAAACTGAAACAGGGGAAGTTCAGGTTAGATCTAAGGCAGAAGTTCTTCCCTGTGAGGGTGCTGAGGCGCTGGCACAGTGCTCAGAGAAGCTGTGGCTGCCCCATCCCTGGCAGTGTTCAAGGCCAGGTTGGACAGGGCTTGGAGCAAGCTGGTCTGGTGTGAGGTGTCCCTGCCCATGGCAGGGGGTAGGAACTGAATGAGTTTTAAGGTGCCTTCCAACACAAACCAGTCTGGGATTCTATGAAACTTACTTTTCCCTACTTTGAGATCCTTTGAAGAACCTTCTGAGTTGCAAACCATAGTTTGTATGGGTGTAGTCTCGAGGGTCACAAGTTGTGGTTTGGCGAGTTTCACATTACTGTAGTATTTGAATGTCTTTTTTGATTCTTGAAAGGAAGAGAAGTGCAGTCTTTCCTCCTTCATTCATAATTGATTTGCTTACCAGGGGAGTTTCACTTGGAAACGCTGTGTAAAAGTCTCACCAGTGCATCAAAACGGCTGAACTACTGTGAGGCTGTGGGAACCGATCAGGTGGATTTTGCTCCTTGATTTGGTAGGGGTTGCTCCAGTGTTATTCCTCATGCAGCAGAATATCCAGGTTCAAGCTGTCTTTTCCTGTTTCTGGGTATACTCTTTGTCGTACTCAAGAAGCCTGAATGTTCAGAATGCAGGAGAAGCCCACAACAGATTGAGTCGAGCTTTGATTTGCCCTGCGTGGTGCTTGAGTGTTTCTCAGTCAGAGGTGTTTTTCACACTGAAAGACAGACCCTAGCAGTGAGAAGCAGCTATTCCTGCAAGACATCAAGAAACCAGGACCTGCTGGGGACCGCCTTTCCCTTCTCTCCTAGGGCTCTGTGTCAAGAGTCGAGTGGGAGGTTCTGCATCTTAGGGTGTTTCTTATGGCTGGGATGGGGACCCTGCCCACAGGAGATCTGAAGAACCATAGAGTGGGATATTGTGGGGCTGGTTCTTCTGTTTTACTTTGATATTAAGGTTTTTCAGACATAGCCCTTCATTACAAAGGGGCAGGATGGAATAGGGATGTGAGAGATCTGTTGTACTTGCCACAGACTGGAAACATCCATCTGGGAAATGCTTTCCTTGCTCTGCAGTAGATGGAGCTGTTTATTACACGCTTGAAACCAGCTCCATTAAAAATGTGGTTGAGAAGCAGTTACTTGCACTGATGGAGTGTCGTGTCCTAGCATCCCTAAGATGCCAATTCATTAACAATGCAGCAGTTTAGAAAGAAGATGTGAGTAAACTGATTTTGTAAAAAAGACTACAACTTCTTGAGTGCTGCTCTATCTCTAGTTTTTATTCTGGCATTCGTGTAACTTTCCGTGCAGATCAAATGGAGCAGTCCTGTCCTGTTGTGCTCCATGTGACCTTTCCAGTTTTCTGTCTTCTTTTTGCAAGGTTACATAGCTGTTTGCAATTAAAAAGTATATATTTCTCAAATGATTCATTTTGTTATCCCAGAGTAATTTGATATTGGTCATATGGAGACAGGCTGAGAACATTCAGCCTGGAGAAGAGAAGCTGCGTGGAGACCTCAGAACAGTTTCCAGTGTCTGAAGGGGGCTACAAGGATGCTGGAGAGGGACTCTTCATCAGGGACTGTAGGGATAGGAGTGATGGGTTCAAACTGAAACACTGTGGAGACAAGGCCTCAGTGCCATGGGTTAGTGGTGGCCTTGGCAGTGCTGGGGAACGGTTGGACTGGGTGAGCTTAAAGGGCTTTTCAACCCCGCTGATTCTGTGATTCTATAAGCGTTTATGTTGCCTTCCTGCAAGCTCAAAAAGCAGAGCAAATATTACTGCATTAAGTCATAGAATACTTACATGTAACATATTCTTGCTGTTTTCTTTTGCTGATGAAAGCCAATAAAATGGTAATTGCAGTATCGTTTGCCAAGCTGTGCGTAATGGTAACCTTTGATATAAATGAACTCCTTTCATGTAAGGGCCTTCTTTGCACTGTTGGCAGGTGGGAAAATTCATGAAGTAAGCATATAATGCGATTTTCTGGAGCAGGTAACGCAGCAGAACTTTAGAGTACACAACCAGGAGCACATGCAAAATATTCCTTTCAGTCTTTATTTTCTTAGTGTTGTACAGGACCTTAGTTAATAAGGTTTAGGGGTGGAATAATCAGGCTTGCAGGAGAAATAATAATCAATAAGCAGCAGTCTGTTGCTTGCAGAATCCCTGGGTTCTTGCTTTGTTAATTTTATACTCAGGAAAACTATTCTCGGAAACCAAAGGGATCTGCTTTCGCAGGATTGCGTAACTAAGGCTGAAGTGAGGACTGTGAAGCAGCAGCTCATTTTAAACAATATGAAAGTGCCTAATGACTTTGAAAGTGAATTACTCAGCAATGTAAAAATCACAGTGCAGTGTTCATTATTGCTGCTGTTCATCTTAGCATCAACCGTGGAGGAATTCAGGATGTTCGACATGGCTGAGAACACTGGGGCTGTTCAGCCTGGAGAAGAGAAGCTGCGTGGAGACCTCAGAGCAGCTTCCAGTGTCTGAAGGGGGCTACAAGGATGCTGGAGAGGGACTCTTCATCAGGGACTGTAGCGACAGGACAAGGGGTGATGGGTTCAAACTGAAACAGGGGAAGTTCAGGTTAGATCTAAGGCAGAAGTTCTTCTGTGTGAGGGTGCTGAGGCGCTGGCACAGGGTGCCCAGAGAAGCTGTGGCTGCCCCATCCCTGGCAGTGTTCAAGGCCAGGTTGGTGGGGTTTAGAGCAACCTGGTCTAGTGGAGGTGTCACTGCCCATGGCAGGGGGTTGGAACTGGGTGAGCTTTAGGGTCCCTTCCAACCCAAACCAATCTGGGATTCTGTGTTCCATGAATACAGGATTATATTTGATTCCGGACATTTGAAAGCTCCTGTGGAGGTGATGGTGCCCTTTTGTAAGTCAGTGACAGTAGGTTATTTCTGGAATACTTTTCGGCATGTCACTGGAATGTGTTTTTTTTCAGACAAGAAGAATTTCATGCAGACAGCTGCCCTTTTGATTTTGAAAATCTGAGCAAAACATTTGGCTGCAGCTTTGGTAGTTCATACTTCTGCAAGGAAAATAAAGCTCCTTTATGGAGAAAGCTTTAGAAAGCAGAATTGCAGATATTGGCAGGCTGCTCTGAGGTCTCCACACAGCTTCTCTTCTCCAGGTTGAACAGCCCCAACATGGTAAGAACCAAAGCAATTCATGTTTGCTGAATTTGCAGGAAAGCAGAAATGATGCTTTGGAGGTGTAAACTATCCCATTTGTATCAGTTCAGGTGGCAACAAGTATCTTGTTAGTATTAACTGGAGTTTTGGCCATCAAAATGGTTAGTGTAGGAGAGGAAGCAGCCTATTACTAGGATGTGAAATTCAAGTGGAGTTTCCTCATGGGATGCCTAGCAATTCCATTTTGTGATGACTTCCTTTGGTTTCTACAGCACGGGTGACTGACCCTGCCAGTGAATTAGGGCTGCAAAAGCACCCTTTAAGACTCCTGTGCAGATACCAGGAGGAGGAAACTTCCCAGAGGGTCTGGGAGGGAGTTTGCTCTTCTAAAGAGGAGGATGGAAAAGGAGCAGTGTTAGGGCGAGTTTTCACATCAGTCTCACTGTGTGAAGGTCTGCCTTAAGTGGAAGTGCCGAGAGGAAGCTTTAGACTAAATCACTAAAGAAGAAGAGAAATTGGTCTCCAGGAGCAGATGGCAATTTGCTTGCAGGTTCCACAAGGAACTCGGATATGAAATTGGTGAACTGTGATACAAAAACTGCCTCCTAAATTGTTCTTGCTACCAGGAAAACAGATTTGATCTGTGATGCTGGTTTCTAAAAGGGGATGTAGGAACAGAACGGCACACCAGGAAGGCTGACTTGTACACTGTATGAATGACAAAGTTGACAAGGAAAATAGTCATACACCAGGGATACTGGGGAGGAATCAACATGGTTTTGGAGAGAGCAAAGTTATTCCTTGCAAATCAAGCACAGGGCCTTAAAGGAGCCAAGAAAAACATGAATTAAGGTGATCCAGTTGCTGTGCTACCCTTGGATTTCAGAGGTTCTCAATGAGTTCACTCAGTGGAGGCTCTTGACGAAATGGAGCTGTTGAACAAGAGGGAATGTATTTCATGGATTTTTAACAATCGGGATAGGATGAAACCCAGGACCAAATGATCACTTTCCTCAGTGTCACGTTATTGGTGGGTTTCCTTTAACAGCTGTGGTGTTATTCCAGAACAAAAAGAATAAATAGTGAAATGATCAAGTTTGCTGAGGAAAGTTGCAGAGAGAGTGACAAGGCAGCAGAGCAGCACGTGAGCGAAGTGTTGGTCAATTCACATAGGTTTTTATACATGCATGTGTATGCATCTACACAAATTACACCAGTGTTACCATAGGTAATATATGCCCTAAAATACACAGGTGCACCAGTGGGCTCTGTTGGGAAAAGAGATCTCGACATCAGTCATGGTAAATTCTTCTTGCACACACAAAGTCAATAGTTGGTGGTGATCAAAGTACAGATAGAACATCTAAGAGTTAGTGTGGCAGGAATAAGAAATACTGTGTTTCTAGTATGCCAGCATCTTGGTCTTTACCTGGAAGGCTCCTAGGACTGGAAAGATAACAAAGAACAATCAGAGATGCAGAATAGCTTTTGGCAGGGAGATTGGGAGCAGCGCTTCTCAGATCACTGTTTGCAACCTGAAGAGGAGTTGTGGGACAGTTTGAAGGAGTTGGCCTGGGAAGAGTAAGCAGCCTTCCTGCTGCCAGCAGTAAAGAGTGCTCTTTGTAGCCAGGAGTATGGGAAGGAAGAAAATCAAGGAAGGGATGTAAGAAAGGTGATAAGCTGTAAGGATGTTTTGCTGGGTTGTCAGGATGTTTGATGGGTTCAGACTGAAACAGGGGAAGTTCAGGTTAGATCTAAGGCAGAAGCTCTTCCCTGTGAGGGTGCTGAGGCGCTGGCACAGGGTGCCCAGAGAAGCTGTGGCTGCCCCATCCCTGGCAGTGTTCAAGGCCAGGTTGGACACAGAGGCTTGGAGGAACCTGGTCTGGTGTGAGGTGTCCCTGCCCTTGGCAGGGGGTGGAACTCAATGAGCTTTAAGGACCCTTCCAACCTGAACCAGTCTGTGAGTTTATGATTAGCGTTTGTTAAAGTATTTAAAAATGGAAGGCAGAGCATTTAGAGTTTCTATCCAGCTCCAGGTGGCAGAGTCCGTCTCTAGTCCTGACCCATTTTGCTATTTGCTCTGCCTGACTCCATAAGATGAATTCCTTTTGATTTCCAAAAGCTTCTGAAAAAAAATCCAATTAGAATAAAGAAAAAAATGAAGAAAAAGGTGGTGATGTTCTCAGGAGCTTAGAAATAAAGAGTTGTTGTAGATTGGAAACTGCAGCTGGATATAGGAAGGAATAAATGGTGAATTTTCAGCTTTGGCTAGAAGCATGTGGGACTTCCTGTTAAAGGTCTTCTTTAGCTGTTAAATGATGGTTTGGAAATGAAAGACAAGCAGTAGAAGGATTTAGATTAGGTAAAGTTTAAGGTATCTGCAAGGATGTAAGTAGAGGTTTTTTTTCAAGCTCCGGCTGGATTGGGGTTTTTTCCTTTCATTTCTTCTCTTTTTTTTTCTGGTATTTCAGTGAATAAGCATTTTTCAATGGTGAAGTCCATTTTCAGAGGGCAATACTTATTGACACCCTCATGATTCCTTTTCTGTTAGCATCATGAAATGAAATGGGAATCGTTGCTGTGTAGTTTGGCCTAATGTAAGACGAGGTAAATGTTACTGGCACACATCTCCAAGGTGATATTTATTGCTGCTCTCAGAAACGCATCAGTTTCCATGACTTCTTTCTGGATGCACGAGCACAAAGTCCCACCTGAGAGCGGTTGTGTGTGGAGTTGTCACTTGCATCCATTACGGGATGGACTGCTGCATTAACAGCAGGTAGAAACACAGGAGGGGGGAAAGAGAGGCAAGAGAACTAACAGCACGTAGCTGTAATACAGAGAAATAACACTTAAAGCAGCTTCTCCCTTTGATTTCCACTTGCTTGTACGAGTGCCCCAGCCTTTAGGAAGGCACAGCATCCCTGTGACCTCTCAGAAGCATATAGGTGAGACCACTGATGTATTGATGTGAAATCTTCCTCACATCAGATCTGGCGGAAGGTCCATTGTTAGTGACAGTTTAACCTGTTGCTCCTGCCTCTCCTTGCTAAAGCAAGCTTATGTGATGCAATGTAATAGGGGAGTAAAAGTTTATTTAGTCAAATATCTGGTTAATTTAAAGGGAGTTTTGAGTCTTTGCTCTGATTTGGACCAGTTGCTGAAGCAAAGGCTCAAGCTTGTTTTGGACACTCTCTTTATGCTATTATAATTAGGGTTGTTTTGGAATAGGGTTGGGTTTTTTTTTGGGGGGGGGAGCATGCAGGGAAGTGGGTGTTGGAGTTGTTTCTTTTAGCAGCGTTAGAGCATGTATACTGTTAGCTATGAAGACATGCAGGGTGATGAAGGAAAGGAAAAGAAGCCGCAAAGCAGTTGTTAATCAAGTAGAAATTGTTGATGATTTGGGAACAGTATCCTGGGTGAAATGCTGAATCCTAAGTAGTTTGATTTATTATGACTATATGTGCAAAGTGAAGGGTGTTTTACAGTGGTTTAAAGGGAACTTGCATAGTTTGAGCTTCTGAACAGCATAATTACCCTTAAAGAGACACTTTTAATGGCTTGATGAAACAGTGCGTGCCAGGATAATTGGCACTGAGGTGCCAGAGACACCTTAGGAATACCCAGCCTGCTGATGAAAATAAATGCCATTGCTCTTCCTTCTTTCCTTCCTTCCAAGTAGCAGGTTCCGTTACGCTTGCTGTATGTAATGTACTGTGTAATATGAAGGTACTGAAGTAGGTGAATCTCGGGCTGACAACTCTCAGGTCACCTGCTTTCATGACAAAGTATTGTGGGCTGTGCTAAATGGCTTGAATTACGCTCTTATTTCAGTGAAGGGCAAAGCCCCATCTACCTTAGATGTGAGAATCAAGGCTCAGATTCAATGTAAGTGCCATGATTTTGGTTTTGTTACTTCTTTTCAAGTAGGGGAAACCAGGTAAGCAAAACCTGCGTCACTTCTGCTCTGCTGAAGAGATGCTAAGACCTCCTTCACTAAAACCCTTGCTCTCAGAGGTTGGGTTGGACTTTTGGTTGTTAGAATGGGATGCACACAAATGTAACAGGCATACAATGCGTATTTCGAATTGCTTATCCAAATCATGGAGCTTGCTGCTTTTCTGAGTGCATCTCTAGTTCTTTGATCTTTTACAAACTGCCCTTTTTGCTCTTCTGATTCAATAATAAATCTGGGGCTTTCTACCCTGTTGTAAATAAATATTTAAGAGTTAAGGATTTTGAAGAAGTTAAAGTCGTTGAAGACTCTGGAAAAGATGCTGAAGGTTAGAAGCAGTTTAAAGACAATTGTTTACTTCAGCACATTTTCTCCTACTTGGATATTTGCTTTTAAGATAGCAAAAAGATGCAGATATTCTGGGTAAAATATAGTGTGTTGGATATAACCCATGGTAATGAGGTGTGACTAAAAGCTAATCTGATTAACAATAGAGGGTAAAAGGCTCTACTTGATCTATGCTTTTGGATTGTTCAAATTTGAGGTATGCAAAGAGAGAAGAATGAGAGGAAGGAATTTAAGGGATGGATTTTCAAGGTCTAAGCCGTCACTAAAACCCAAACTCCTTACAGAACCTGTTATTCTACATCCATAATTGAGGAGCCAAAACTCTGACCTGAATCGTCCAGCTCCATATATGAAGTGCATAAAAAGTATGATTTAATATTCACATATTTATCCTGATATACAGATATGGTAATGGGTAAATAACAACGAATGAGAATTGGTTCTTTTGATATTAATGAAGAAAACCATACTCCACTAAGAAATAAGCATTTGTGTTTTATTTGGTGAGCTTTTTCTTTCCGATTACCCAGACTGAAAACATTCAGCAGGGGATTTTGAAAGACTTATCCTGAGCAGAGAATGCAGATGGCCAAACCCAATGATGAGGTTGTGCTCCGGGGTTTAGCTGGACCCTGTACAGCCAACAAATCTCTGCAACTGCTGCTTGCTTTTACAGCATCACTATAATTGGAATTCCCACCCCAAGGCAGGGCTGGAGTCACCGTCCCTGCAAGTGTTCACACAGCATGGAGACAAGGCCTCAGTGCCATGGGTTAGTGGTGGCCTTGGCAGTGCTGGGGAATGGTTGGAGCGGATGAGCTTGAAGGGCTTTTCCAACCTGGTTCATTCTATGGTTCTGTGATTATTTATTTATTGTTTCTTGAGTTTAGTCTGTATATTTTCTAGCTACTGGGTGTAACTGATAGTGATCTGTCCCATGTGAGCCTCCAGATGCCTGCAGGCATGGCAATGTTGAGATCAACCAGTCATCATCCCTTTCTTTGCTTTCTTAGTATCCCTGCTTCATCTGAGGCAGCATTTTGCTTGTTGTTTGTTCACAAGGCTGCTCCAAAGCACTCAGCTGCCCTAGGATACATCTGCATCTACCACATGCTTCCTGGAGTTGTTTCAGCTTGCAAGGCATTTGTTTGTCAGCAGGAGCAGCGGATTGCTTAGGACAGGGTCTGAAGGGTACCTTTTCACAATGGCAGTAACCCAGTGGCGTGTTGCAGGGCAAAGCCAAAGTGGGTATGTAAGCCCACTGATGCTGGAGGTTTTCCTTGTTTTAGGATCTGTGGCACAGCTATGATGCAGATCATAGATCTGTTTGTTATACTGCCTCTGAGTTTCTATAAACCGTTTCTACTACCCCTCTGCTCTGCTCTCATGAGACCCCACTTGCAGCACTGTGTGCAGCTCTGGTGTCCTCAGCATCAGAAGGACACGGAGCTGTTGGAGCAAGTCCAGAGGAGGCCACGAGGATGCTCAGGGGCTGGAGCACCTCCTGTATGGAGACAGGCTGAGAACATTGGGGCTGTTCAGCCTGGAGAAGAGAAGCTGCGTGGAGACCTCAGAGCAGCTTCCAGTGCCTGAAGGGGGCTACAAGGATGCTGGAGAGGGACTCTTCATCAGGGACTGTAGTGATAGGACAAGGGGTGATGGGTTCAAACTGAAACAGGGGAAGTTCAGGTTAGATCTAAGGCAGAAGTTCTTCCATGTGAGGGTGCTGAGGTGCTGGAATGGGTTGCCCAGGGAAGCTGTGAATGTTCCATCCCTGGCAGTGTTCAAGGCCAGGTTGGACAGAGCCTTGGGTGAGATGGTTTAGTGTAGGTGTCCCTGCCCATGGCAGGGGGTTGGAACTGGATGATCTTAAGGTCGTTTCCAACCCAAACTATTCTATGATTCTAGCAGGTATCTGGCTTTTTTGGCCTCTCTCAGCAGATAAACAAGACTGAGGAATGTGAATGGTGATCTGGTTTTTGAAGGCCTCCTGTGGTCCTCATGGAGATTTTTCAGTTGGCGGAATATACCTCCTCCAACATCAATGAAATGGAAGATGTAAAGAAATGAGGAGAGCTCCGAAAAAAGCTGCATAAGGGTGGGAGGTGGGAGAGCAGACAGCTTGGGAGAGAAGCTTCTTTGAGATGCAACTTCTTCACTTAAATTTAGGTGGTAGAGTTGATGACATGATGGATACAGCACTTGGTCTTTGTAACTTCCCATGCCAGAACACAAACCTTGAGGCACGAGTTGGTATTTCTGCAAAGCTAGAGATAGGTTCAGCTATTTAAGTGAGCTGGGAAGCTTAACTGATGTGTAGAATGGGTTAAGTACTTCTTGGACACAGATAGTGGCAGCACTGGTTAGAAAATGAATCTTTGTAGCTTCAGTATTTCCTGGGAGGGGGAAATCTACCAGGTGAAACAGCTTTCTCAGGCACTGATTGTGTGTTGGACAGCCTGTGTATGCTTTGCCCATAGGTGCTGTGTCAAGGAGAACTTTGAAAAGCCCATGCACCAGCCTTGTGACTTGTCTCCTGATGTGCTCCTGGTGTGCTGAGCTCTCTGCTGCCAGTTCAGATGGAGCCAGGGGGGCTGCGCAGAGCACATGAACCGAGTCTAGGGTCTGACTGTGCCAGAAGCTCCCCACAAGAGGCATAGAATCACAGAGTCCCAGACTGGTTTGTGTTGGAAGGGACCTTAAAGCTCATCCAGTTCCAACCCCCTGCCGTGGGCAGGGGTACCTTCTGCTAGACCATGTGGCCCAAGACCCATATCTCTTCCATCTCCTCCTCTTAAAGAGAGAGAATGCAAGAGGGAGGAAAGGAGAGAAAGCCATCAGCTATTTGAATGGCACTATCCACAGAAGGACTGAATAATAGCATTTCCAACTTTTTTATTAGTAAAAAATGAGAACAAAAATGGTTCTGGGTTATTTCAGTTGTTTTACCGTGCACCAAAACCATCCTCCTGAGGTACATTTGCTGTACTTTAAATTGATAGATACCTAATTGGGCAGAAGCAGGGAGCACATGTGGACCGAGAGGAGGCATGAAAACTGCAGGTTTCTGATGTTCCCTGCATCCTTTCTCCCCTTGGGAAGGCTGACTGTGATAAGCCTTCTATGTCCCTGGTGAGGCATACAGTCAAGGAAGAATCGCTGGGATACATAGAATCATAGAATAGTTAGGGTTGGAAAGGACCTTAAGATCATCCAGTTCCAACCCCCTGTCATGGCCAGAGACACCTCACGCTAAATCATATCACCCAAGGCCTCGTCCAACCTGGCCTTGAACACCTCCAGGGATGGAGCATTCACAACCTCCCTGGGTAACCCATTCCAGTGCCTCACCACCCTAACAGGAAAGAATTTCCTCCTTATATCCAAGCTAAACTTCCCCTGTTTAAGTTTTAACCCATCACCCCTTATCTGTCACTACAGTCTCTAATGAAGAGTCCCTCCCCAGCATCCCTGTAGGCCCCCTTCAGACACTGGAAGCTGCTCTGAGGTCTCCACACAGCTTCACTTCTCCAGGCTGAACAGCCCCAATGTTCTCAGCCTGTCTCCATACAGGAGGTGCTCCAGTCCCTGATCATCCTTGTGGCCTCCTCTGGGCTTGCTCCAACAGTTCCATGTCCTTTTTTTGTTGAGGACACCAGAACTGCACACAATGCTCCAGGTGAGGTCTCACAAGTGCAGAGTAGAGGGGCAGGATCACCTCCTTCAACCTGCTGGTCACGCTCCTTTTATGCAGCCCAGGATACGGTTGCTTTCTGGGCTACAAGCACACACTGAAGCCGGCTCATGTTCATTTTCTCATCAACCAACACCTCCAAGTCCTTCTCTGCAGGGCTGCTCTGAATCTCTTCTCTGCCCAACCTGTAGCTGTGCCTGGGATTGCTCCGACCCAGGTGTAGGACCTTGCACTTGGCTCGGTTGACGTAGGAGCATCTGCACAAGAGTACCCGAATTTGTCACTAGTTCCTTAATATCCCACTGCTCTGGTACCCTGGCTGTGTTTCCTCTTCTCTAGCTGAATTGCCTTTTCAAGGACAGTCTTTAGGACTGTTTCCATGGGGATGGGGTATGGAGAGTGCTAGGTGGGTGAGATTCCTTTGCAAGGGATAGGGAATAATGCAGTTCATGCGTCCGCGTGCATGCTCACACGCATACACTGGATAAAGCTAAATAGCTGCTCTTGTAGTCACAGCTACAAAAAAAAAGACCATTAGTTTCTAAATAAATTCCAAATTATCAGTGGTTTACCTCTGTTGTGGTTGCTTACAATTTCCTTGCATTCCATTAATGTCTGTTCTTTCATATGTTAACATAGCAGTATGTTATTAAATTTGCAGAAAGATTCCCTTAATAAAAAGGATATGGATGAAGTTAACATGAACTGTGGGACATCAGAAGGATTGTAACAGTGTTAAATGAAGACTGTGCCTTTGTTAGTGTTACTTTACCAATAGCATGTGCCAATACCTTTCAATACACGTGTTTGCTGGAGAGGTAGAGGTGCTGTCAGTGTTCTCCTACCCTTTTGCAGAGATTTGTCTGGATTGCAAGAAGGAATACGATGCTGCTTCCAGAACGTGTTCATATTGTTGAGATGAAAGGCACCAGGGTAACATATCGCGTTCAATATAAAACACATCCTGTGAAAACAGATTCTTTTGTCTGTCAAAATACTTCCTTGTGTATAATAGCGTGGTAATTTGAAGCTTCTAAGTCTGCCTTTGAAAGAAGCAAACAAAGCCTACGTGGATATTGCAGACGGTTTCTGTACTTAAGAAAATCATTGTTTGTAGGCTTAAATTGACTTAAATATCGAGCTGCTATTTCTTGACTCATACGTTGGTTGGTTGGGATTTCAGGGCTTGCAGTGTTTGGAATTGCAGAGGCTGTGTGGGCTATCTAAGAACCCTGTTTGCTGTGTGTTGAGAGCACGGGCAGCATGAAGAGCTGGATCAGGGAAGTGGACTTCAGGATCTACACACACACAGACCTGCATTAGAAAGACTGTTAGAACTATAGTTTGGCTGCTTAACATGTGGGGTAAGCCCCAGTAGATGTTAGGGTACAGAAAGCTCTTAGGCTGTGGAGATAAACTCTGTGGTATGTAGTTATTCAGTGCAATTCTATGGACTTCTTTATATTTCTGGGAATTATTTGGAAAGGACATTGGAAGATAAAGTTGTACTAAAATTAGCTAAGAAAAGAGGTGAGAAATATTGGCATATTAGTTATAGAGAGATAGCAGACAGGCAGCGAGAAATGTGCTTCTGGGAGAACATAATGACATGTGTTGAGCAGGAATGAGATAGAGGGGAACGTAGCAAATGTTTATACAACTATAAATCACTATCAAATATGGGAAGGAGGACATCAGGGAAGGGATGTAAGAAAGGTGCTAAACTAAGGATGTTTTGCGGGGTTATCAGGATGTTTGATAGGGTAGTATAATACAAAGTAGTGCATCTTCGTAATCTAAGAGGAAGGTGTCATAAGCTGCTAATGTAAACGGTAATCAAAGTTTACCATGTAGTCGCAGTGTAGGGCTGTGTAAAGGGAATGAAAACTGGCTGAGTGTGTAGGCTCAGATTGTCATGGTCAGTGGTTCAGTGGGGATGTAGTAAGCAGGTTCAGTGTGGATGTAGTAAGTAGATGCAGTGGGGATGTAGTAAAACTGGCTGGGTGTGTAGGCTCAGATTGTCATGGTCAGTGGTTCAGTGTGAATGTAGTAATGAGAAAGGGGGAAAAGGTTTTATCTTATCAGTGCTTGTGGTTGATGTCCGACATGGAAGCACACCTTTTGGTCCTTCTCAATGGATGAGTTAAACCCAGGATTAACCAGAAGGTCCTGCCCCTGTAGTAGAAATGCTTGTCCCCAGTATTGGGGAAGTATTTAACATCAGAACACCCTACCTGGCTGCACAGTGGTCTCTGAGATAGAAGGGCAGATGCAAAAGAAGAGTGAGGGGAGAAAACTATCTTAAACCACAGATATTTTCTCACGTGGCAGTATTAGAACTGGAGGGCAAAGGAGTCTGTGCTCACAGCACTTGGAACAGATCATTGCAGCTTTCATGTGGAGGTTTCTGATGTCCCTAGAGCTCCCTGCATATCTGCTGTGTAATTCCAGAGCCGCTTCTTCCTCACTGCCTCATCTGCCTGCTTGTTTTCAGAGCCTTCAGTTAAACATGGTGCGGTCCGTGCTCCTGTGGTGCTCAGGGTGACAGAAGAAAACGGGGTTAAATGCAGTGCCTTTTGACAATTTATGTGTTTACAAAGTGAGAGGAAGGAGTTGAATTATACCAGTGTATTATTTATTTCCTTTATCTACACCCTGACACGTCAATCAGTTCCAGCTGATGGTAGACACTGATTGACAGTGCTTGTGCCAGCAACATAAGAGGAAGCTTCCCTTAAGAGCCACTAGCCCGGGCCTGTAGTGTACTGTAGCATCAATCATTCCTTTTGTGGAACGGCTTCACCTGAGCATGAAATTGTTCACAGATTAGGATAGAGCCTGGTACAAGTGAGGTAGTGGCCTGGGGCGGGTGAACCACAATTTACTTCAGTGCTGGCTGAATCTGTGCTCTCTCTTTAACAAATGCAGTGCCCGAGATGGGGTTTTCAGTATGCTGACTTTTTTCTGGTTCGGTCAGCACTTCAACTGGTTCAACTGTGTTTGGTACAAAACTACCACAGGTTGGGTTTCACAACCTTTATTTTATGGTATTTAATAAGAAATGTGAAAGTGTCAATTCCTAGTATCAGAAATGTCTGCAAATGTAAAACAAGCACACACATACAAAGCCCCAAAGCCTAACAACATCAGAAGCCCAAAAAGCAAAACACAGCAATAACGGTGTTTCCACAGTGCTCGATTAATTCATTTTTAGAAGGAAATTGTCTCCAGAATCTGTGATATGATTTATGCAGGTAACTGATTTCATTTTCTCTTTTCATACTCCTGTCTCAGGTTGTAGAAGGATAACTGTGTTTTCTAAAGGTAGGGTATACATCTGTGTTCAGCTTGAATTCATTCAGCTCCAAGGAGCATCAGTTGAGGCAGATTAAGCATTTCAGTAGGGTAATACGGGGTCCATTTAAGTCTCAACATTGCTGTTGCAAAGGCTTGCTCAATAAAACACTGAAACAGGGTTTTATTCTTGTACCTCACTTCACCTTAAGTAAATGTGAATGTTATCCCAAGCTCCTAAATCCTTTGCTTCTAAATCCTACGAGACCTTTGATGGCACTGAAGCTGCGTACCAGGCAACTTACCTTGCCTCTCCACTCTTTGTTACAATTTGCTTGTGGTGTGTGTTGTGGACATAGTGTCAGGTCTGAATGCCCTGTACTGGCTGAATCTTTAGCATTGATTTTTAAGGGCAACAGGATGTCATCATGGCTTTTTGAGTCAAGCAACAAAAGGGCGAGACTTTGACAATAATTGTAAAGAATTTAATGGGACAAGATCATTGGTTAGCACATAGACTCACAGACTGGTTTGAGTTGGAAAGGATCTTAAAGCTCATGCAGTTCCAACCCCCTGCTGTAGGCAGGGACACCTTCCACTAGACCAGATTGCTCCAACCTGGCCTTGAACACTGCCAGGGATGGGGCAGCCACAGCTTCTCTGGGCACCCTGTGCCAGCGCCTCAGCACCCTCACAGGGAAGAGCTTCTGCCTTAGATCTAACCTGAACTTCCCCTGTTTCAGTTTGAACCCATTACCCCTTGTCCTATCACTACAGTCCCTGATGAAGAGTCCCTCCCCAGCATCCTTGTAGCCCCCTTCAGACACTGGAAGCTTCTCTGAGGTCTCCACGCAGCTTCTCTTCTCCAGGCTGAACAGCCCCAATGTTCTCAGCCTGTCTCCATACAGGAGGTGCTTCAGCCCCTGAGCATCCTCGTGGCCTCCTCTGGACTTGCTCCAACAGCTCCATGTCCTTCTTATGTCAGGAACAGCAGAACTGTACACAATACTGGTGCCCCAACATATATACAGGACGGACCCCCAGTGTTTGCTCTTGGTTTTGAAAGGAGAAGGAAAGAAAATTAGAACTAGATTTGATAGGAATACCCACTATTTATAGAAGTTAAATTTTATAGGAATGAAAAGCTGAAGAGAAAATACCCTTAGGAGATACCTGTAAGATTTTAGATAAAAGAATGCAGCTGCGCTTGGAGTAATTGGACTGTGAAATCCCCATCTCCCTGGTTTTTGATGAGTGACTTACTCATAACTCTCTGTGAGCCTCTTAGTGCCAAGAGCTGAGGTGCCCCATCTCCTGTCCTCCTCTGAAGACTTTGTGCTTTGCTTTCACTTGGCTTTGATGTTAGTTGTTTCCCCCCCCAGTTTTGATGCACTCCCTGCTGACTGTCAGCTACGGCTGCTGCAGCAGTATCCCTCTGCACAGGTTCAAGTGATGTGTGCTCCTCGAGGGCTCCCCAGGTGCAAGCAGTGTGTTTGGATGCATAAAACCATGGCTTTTTGACAGCACCAGTAATGTGCAGAATACTAATACACATACTAAGTGTTAAATGCAGCACGAGGCAGAATTGTGACTGCATTGATGGGAGCTTAGGAAAAATTTGGCCATCATTTTAAGATAATGAATGAAGTTAGCATTTGCTGTGAAGGGACATAGTACTATCCTGAGCTCTGCTTCTTTCAGAGAACAAGTTAAGTGTCACCAGGGACGGTTTGGCAAAGACATAAGAGAAGCAAAAGGTGTGCTTGGTGATGGTGTAGCACTGCCTGGGGCTAGAGTTGTGTTAGATGTCCGTCCTGATGGAAAATAATAAACTGCCTGAGAGGAAGAGGCATCTAAAAGGAATTAACACTGAACCCTTTGGGAGTAAATAAGTCATGGTGGCACGTGGCTCTTACTGAATATAGTGGGGGAAAAGATATGTGCTAGGAGAAGGAGAGAGGGAACAAGGGCAGGTGTGGGAACTACTTCTGGTAATCAGTCTGGTGACTTGGAACGTCAGATTGAAAACGCATGAATGGGAGAGGAAATCCAGTCATTCAGCCTGTGACTCCTCATTGTGCCAGTAGCCAAGGGGTAAGAGGCTGTCAGGTTCTGCACAGGTTAGAGGAGCCTTACCCCTGCCCCTGCCTCTGGTGCACACCTGGGGGTTCTAAGGAGAGCAGAGACAGGAATTCTGTGTGCACTTTAGCCTCGGAATAGGAAAAGCCCTTAGTCCTCCAGCTTTGTAGCTTAGAGGGCATTGCTGGCACTTGTATTTACAGCTGACCTCTGTATCCCAAGGAAACTCCCATCCCAATAGAACAGGCTTGGATTTGACTGGGAGTGGAAAAACAGGAGCTGTGGCTTATCTGAAAGGCTGGGAACTGGGCATCAGAACTTGTTCGCCTGCTCCCAGACTATGTGGAAGTACAGATCTCATGCTAAGCAAAGCATCTCAGGAGCTTGTATGTGTAGGTAGAAGTATAAAGGGTGAGTATAAAGGGTAGGTGAGCATGAAGTGTGCCTGGCTTGAAGAGTGTCTAAAGGCATTCTCTCTGTGGAGGGAGTGTTTTAAGGCCCTTAACAGTGGTCAAATGAAGATTAAAACCAGTTTTAAGACAAATTGGTGATCTTCATGGGCCGCTCTGTATCTGGTGCGAGAGGTGAGATGGTGAAGAGGAGTGAGACAGCCGGTTACGCGGCTGAGCAGAACACTGCTCCCCTGGGAAGAAGCACTCTGCAGCTCACTAGTCCTTGAAGGACAAAGGGCTCCAGTGCCAAGTGGGTAAAAGGTAGCTTATTTTATGACATGAATGTAATTTAAATGAAGGTGCAAGGAACAGAAGCCCTCATCTGTAGTACTAAAGGAGAAAATTTCTGCCTGTCCTTGATAACTTGGGGTCAAGATGCTGCTTCCCTGTTCAGCAGGAGAGTGATGTGAAGGAAATGGGGTTTCTTCTGTAACTCCTAGGAACGTTGTCTCTCCACTTCCCTCCTTTCCTGTGCAGGTAACTAGAATAGATATAACCTCTACTCTTAATTGGGAAAGATAACAGGTTACGTGGTCTAAGGTGAGGTGTCTCTGCAGGAGTTTGGAACTGGATGATCTTAAGGTCCTTTCCAACCCAAACCAGTGTGGGATTCTATGATTCTGTGGTTGAACATTAGGAAGACATGTATTTGTCCATCACCCAAGAAAGCAACAGAGCAAATGGGAGCCTCATCAGCTGGACTTTGGCAAGTGCCAGTTTAAAGGCAGCTTGAAATGGAGACTGGTGGGAGGCGAGTGTAAGCTGGCTACAGCCTGATAGCTGGAGATGTTGCCTTGGAAAAGAGCAGAGCACCAGGTTTCAGGGAGCCTGGCAGGGAGACTTGTGCACTCTCACAGCTTGGTGTGCTGCATTGTAGCTGACTAATGCATGTTACATCATAGAATCCCAGACTGGTTTGAGTTGGAAAGGACCTTAAAGCTCATCCAGTTCCAACCCCCTGCCATGGGCAGGGACACCTTCCACTAGACCATGTTGCCCAAAGCTCTGTCCAGCCTGGCCTTGAACACTGCCACGGATGGAGCATTCACAACATCCTTGGGCAACCCATTCCAGAGCCTCAGCACCCTCACAGGGCAGAACTTCTGCCTGAGATCTAACCTGAACTTCCCCTGTTTCAGTTTGAACCCATCACCCCTTGTCCTGTTGCTACAGTCCCTGATGAAGAGTCCCTCTCCAGCATCCTTGTAGCCCCCTTCAGACACTGGAAGCTGCTCTGAGGTCTCCACAGAGCTTCTCTTCTCCAGGCTGAACAGCCCCAATGTTCTCAGCCTGTCTTCGTATGGGAAGACACCCAAAACATTGACTGTAATTACATATTCATTATACAAACCATTGCAGATTAATTAATACAAGCCTCTAGGAAAATCTGAATATGCATCTGTGTATTTTGGAACTTCCAGTTCAGTACGGTGCTCTTTGACAGGATTAATCTTGGTGACAGACGTGTTTATCTCTGGAGTATTCTTTGCTGCTTTTGTATTTAGGGGCAAACTGAAATGCAGCCACTTGAAAAGGAAAATGGAATACAGGGTGAGATTCAGTCAGACAGCAGGAGCTCTCGCGTCTGCAGATCCTGGTTACCCTAGCTAGCACATAATCCTGCTAGCTGAGCACCATCAGCTATGACTTAAGGGATGTGAATAAACTCTTGTCAGTTGTGCTTCCCACTCTTCCAACCTTTCCACAAAAGGGAATTCTTTTGTGCTTGGTCTTTTTCTGCTTTTGCTTATTTTATTTGCACACATATTATGTGTATATACACCTATAAATATATACTTCTAAATACATTACCTTCCCTCCTTGGGAAGTAATGCTGGTAGCAGTAAGCGCACGAGTGCACGCACATTCTTCCTCTGCTCTCTGTCCCGTCTCCCTCATCTGTGTTTGTTGAGGGAAATGGTGTTGCATGGTGAAGAAGAGGGAGCGTTTGTGATGGCTGTGTGTTCAACTTAGAATCATAGAACAGTTTGGGTTGGAAAGAACCTTAAGATCATTAAGTTCCAACCCCTTTGCCATGGGCAGGGACACCTCACACTAAACCGTTATCACCCAAGGCCTCGTCCAACCTGGTCTTGAACACTGCCATGGATGGAGCATTCACAACCTCCCTGGGCAACCCATTCCAGTGCCTCACCACCCTAACAGGAAATTATTTCCTCCTTATATCCAATCTAAACTTCCCCTGTTTAAGTTTGAACCCATCACCCCTTGTCCTGTCACTGCAGTCCCTAATGAAGAGTCCCTCCCCAGCATCCCTATAGGCCCCCTAAACTTGCCTCTTGGAAGTGGCTGTCATCCTTTTGGAAGTAAGTCTCAGTGAATGGGGATCAGTGCTGTTGACTGCCCTCCTTTCCTTAGAGCACTGTTACTTGCACCAAGCCATTTGAACATCTTGAAGGTACGGTCTAAAACTGTCAAACTCGGGATGCTTTGGACATGAACTTGTACCTCCTGAATTCCAGCACTGCAGACTCCCAGTGTGTTGAGATTGGATCTGCTGTTAACCATCCTGCTCACAGTCATCATCCAGCTGAAGTCACGGGGGTAAACCAGAGCCTACTTTTCCCTTTGCCTATGTAATTTTCCTCAAACCAGACACACTGGTTTGGCTGCACCACCACACGAGTGTGGTGCAGCACTTTGCCTTCATATGGAACTTGTGTTTGCCTTCCAAGGAGAGAGTGTGGAGTGTAGCCTTGTGGCTTCCAAGTCCTATGGACAGTCTCTTTTGACTCCTGGCAGAAACCAGAACAGCCTTTGGCAGGTGGTACGCGAGGACCTTGATTTGTTACAGCCATCAGAGGGATGTGCATCGCTTTCTTTTCTGTTCTGCCTGGCTTCCTCTGGAAATGAGGCCTTTTCTGTCATGCTGTCTCTCTGCCAGCCTCTCCAACCCTATCCTATTGACTTTCCAAATCATTGGCCCATTTTAGTCCTGTTTAACAGCGAGGCAGATGCCTTGATGGTATTAAGGTTCTACCACTGTAATGAATGTTGGCAGCCAGATAGAGAAGAGAGATGTAATTAATGCCTGTATTGATGAAAAGGCTTCAGTGTGTGCTCAGCTTTTTTTAGGTATAAGGCTTTATTAGCTCCGTTGTGAAGGAAACTGCCTGGTTTTATATTGTGTGAGCATTATTTTAGTGCCTTTAATAGGTGGCTTTGCTCCTGTAGTTTATTTCAGTGTCATTCATGAGAAACCTAATGAAGGTTCAAATGTCATCAAGCGTGCTGATGTTGAATGTGCAGGCTGATACCACCACATATCAGTGTTACTAATTCTGGGAGATAACAGAGCTGCATGAGAATGAAATCTCTTCTTTCCCTGCTCTTCCTGACCTTGACTCCTTAGCTGTTCTCATCTTGGGCTGGGAGAAGGGGCAGCACCTGCTGCCTGGGGTCTCCAACCTGAAGCAAAGGTTGCAGCATCTTGGTGTGGTGACGTTTCTCTGTGCCAGAAATCCTCCTTTTGTCATATAGCACTTACCTTCACCAGCTTCTCTCCTGGGATCTGGGGCTCCTGCCTGACCTCTGTGCACTAGCTGTATTGTTCCACTGCTGTGGAGCAGGACAGGTGCTGTGGATGGAGGAGTGATGTGGGAACAGCTTGCTTCCTCTCCTCTTTCCCTAGAGAGATTGCCTATGTGGTACGATGGGAGGGGGTAATGGAGATAACATAACTACTCTAACTATCCCATTTAATGTGTGGGATAGTACTATCAGTTTACCCAAGGAAGCCAGTTTGAGTTGCATAGCTCAGACTTCCCTCTCTTACATGATAATCTCACATTTTTCACCTTCAGCATTCTGTAAATATGCAGAAAACCATGTGAAATTTTGCCATCTGGACAAAAATCTTCCAAGAAAGATTATTTTACTTGAAACTCCAAAGAGTATTTACTTGGGTTTGAGCAGCTGGTGTAAGAAACCTTTGTACAGGGGGCAAACAACAGCAGCGTACATGGGTTTCAAGTTTAATAGAAGGGGTATAGCAGGAATATGGTTAAACATGATATATATGCAAGTTCAATAATGATATGCTTTAGAGCACTGCCTTGATTGCCCTTTAGACTTGAGGTTTAGAATTGACCCATCAGACTTCCATCAAATGGGCTGCTTGTATTATGAGTGATGAATCTGAGGCAGAAATTGCAAAGAAGAAGATGCATAGGCCAGCGAGGCGAGTCTTCTTAACATTCCAGGCTTGGCTCATGAGGATGCTTATAGATGATCTTGCTTGAGTTCCTGAATAAGTATGCAGTAAGAGTATTCCTTTTCTTTTTTCCCCTCTAGCAAGGTACCTCAGCATTAATTTGAGTGTAAGTCAGCATCTTGAGACTCTTTCTTCCTGCAGAATTTAAATGTACCACAAGATATAGCTTAACTCTGTCTCTTGTGGTACCTTTACATTCTGTTGAGGGTTTTGTGCTACTCTACTACATGGTTCTCATCAGCAATTGGAAATAGTAAGGTAGCCATCACTAATTCTGAGAACTGGAAAGCATGAATATGTGTATGTTCTGTAAGCTTCTGTTGCACATGGTTTTCATGAATTAAGGGGTTTTTTTGGGTCTCTCAATGTAGATCCTAGTTGTACGCGCCAGGAACTGTGTGATGTAGACGTGTCTACTTATACAACTGCTCTTTCTGCATGTGTTTTATTACTCTTACCATGGAATATATATTCCCTCAGTCAAAAAATACCAAAGGCAGTGTAAAATGGGAGGTAGCAAATGGCTCAATACCACGCACATACACAGAGAGCTCTATAATTATTGTTTCTTAATAAATGAGTTCTGCTGCAATACAGAAGACTTGAGGGGGTCTGCAACAATTCACAAACAATTAGCAGTTGGCTTAGTATTGGTCCTACCTAGTAAAACACCCAAATCTCTCTGAAACGAAGTATGTGATTAACCACCCTTGACAAATTGGAGCTGTTATGAATAATGCAACCCCACTGCATCAGAACAAAGCAAACTTGGCACTTCTGTTTTCAAACCTGCTCATCAGTAGGATTTTCTGCTGCTGTGCACTGAGCCTTTTGATTTCCTAGACTGAGTTTTCAGTTGTGAAGTGTTCCAAAAGCAGCCCTGAGGCCTCAAATGATGCTGTGGCTGTGCCCAGCTGGAGTACCTGGAGCAGCTCTCCTAAGGGTTCCCTTGCTGGAGCTGAGTGAAAGGAGATTGCTTGCCCTGGTTCGTGACTCAGCACATTTAGATGAATTCCCCATGGATAACTCCAGGGAATACAGGAGGTTTTACTTCCCATTCTGCATTTAGAATATGCATTTCTGCCATTTTTTTCACACCTGCACCAGTTATTTAAAGTGTGTAACATGAAGATGTGTGAAGAGAAGGGCGAAGGGGAATCTTCCCATTGCAATTCGCATTGTTCTTTTGCTTTCCATTCCAGTGAAATGAAGCAGAAGTTGGATGAAGAGGGTAACAAGTGCAGCATCCTTTCCAAGCAGCAGAAGTTCAACGAGCACTGCTGTATTCGCTGCTGTGCTCCTTTCACATTCCTTATCAACAGCAAACGACAGTGCCAGGACTGCAAGTACAACATCTGCAAGAGCTGCAGTTCTTACCAGAAGAAGGAGAAGGCTTGGATTTGCAGCGTCTGCCAGCAAGCAAGGTAAGGGCCTTATTGTTCAGCAACCTGTGTTAAGCAGCTGTGGACTGACCTGAGCTTTTCCTTCTGTTTGTCAGTGGTTAACACTGGCGGGCTAGGACACAAAGTGCCTGCTTGTGTAGGGGTTGGTTTGTTCCTGAGGTGTGACGTGCCTGATGTCTATAGAGGTTAATTTGTTCTGAGAGTGTTTGGTTACCTGGTGCACTTCCCAGGCTTGCTTAGCTGGCCTGGTGAATCAGCAAGCAGTAACTGGATTTAGCCTGAGCAGGGCTAGGGTCTGAAATGCCTGGGTTACTCATGGGACCTGAGCGCAGATGGTGGGAAGGCAGTTATCCAGGTAGCAGCAAATCCCACTGAGGGGTGAGGAGGGGAAGGAAAACTCTTGGTGAATGAATCATCCAGGTGCGATTGTGTTTTGGAGTGCTTTTAGAAATGCCAGCTTACTGGCAGGAATGCTTTGGGCTTACTGGCAAGTAACCAGTGAAAACAGTAGTGCAACCTGTCATAATTCTTAACATCTGTTAAGAATATGTTGCCAGGCTTCCATTTGTAGAGAGTGCAGGGTTTCGCTATCTCTCCCTTTTGAGGCTAACAGAGCCACAACGTTTAAAGGCAGTACCACAAAACCAAAGCAAATTCAAGCAAACACGTGGTAGCAGCAAAGGATGGTGACTGTGATAGTCCTTCTTGTCTGCATTACAGGCTAGGTTCCAAAAGCAGCCTTAGCTGTGGCGATGTAGCACTGACCAAGGCCCATTTAGATAAGAAGTGTGAATGAAATAACTTGATTCCTAGTAGTTTAATTTTGACTGTTGTTGACTAAAGCCGCTGAGCAAATGTGACGAAGGTAGCAGTTTGTTCTTCATGGTTCCCTTCAGTGGAGAACACAGGATGAAGACAAGAGCTGAGTCCCTTTCCAATGCTGTATGATATTCCAGTGCTTGCCAAAGACTCATTGCTCCCACTTGTTCCCCATCCACACTCACATGAAATGTAAGTTTTCATGCAGTATCTGTGAATGAAGGGGGCCTTGACACAGGGCCTTAAAATAATAGTGATCCCAGATGGATGATGCCATGTTTCCAAATGGCAACCTTTGAGAATGAATGAGGTTGTATTCTCCAGGGCACCTGCTCCTTCTCTGCCTTTTACCTTAGCAAACCTACGCACACATCCTCTTTCCCCCAGTGGGGAGGCACAAGAGCCACAGGAGCATCTTCTCCAGCAGCACAGAGAGCTGGAGAGCCAGTGCTTGTTTCCACTTTAGTCATTCACCCGTTTCATTTTACACCTCTTTTCTTCCACTTCTCCTGCGATCACCCATGCGGGCAGCCAGGAGTGAGGATGCTGATGAACTGCGCTTAAAATAGGTTTTGCTGACTCTGCAAAACAAGCCTCAGAAGAACTTAGTTCCAGCAGAAAAATCTGTAGCTGTGTTAGAAAAATGCTATTTCCAGCCCTGGAAGTCAGTGCTACAATCCTGTGTAGACCTCAGAGTCACCCACCCGTAACTCACTTACGAACTCCTTCGTTATTGGTGATACCTGACACACTGCTTGAGTTATTTTTCAGTGAATGCATTAACTAACGCTGCTGCAAATCATTTCATGATCTGATTTATTGATTGGACTGTGTGAAAGCAGGGGCTGGTGTTCGTCGGGGGCTGCTGAGGTGTTTAGGTTTGGTTTTGGGGGGGTCTTTTTGGTTTTGCAAGGCTTTTGGTCTTAATGCTCGGTATTGCTTCCGGGGGGAAGCACCGCAGTGTGTTGTGAGTTCCTGTTGCTTTCTCAGTGACTTACCCTCACATGAAGCATGGACTGTGTTCTCCTGTCCTTCTGTAGCTCCCCTTATGTCTTTATTTTTGCCTTTATTAAGACAGGGCAAGTAGTGGATGCGGTTGTCATTTTAGCTTCTGCTTGTCTGGGTACCTTGCTGTGCAATAGATAGTACGCTAGAAATACCTCAGATAATACTGCATTTGCAGGTTGTTCTCCTTTTTTTCTCCCCCTTCCTCTATGTTTTTGGTTAGTTCTCCAAGAGTGAATGTTGTAATTCTCTGCTGTGCAGAAAAAGCTTAGATGAACTGGATAAGTACAGTTATCTATAGTTCAGACTTCCCATAGTGACCTGTTTGTGCTCTTCAGCTTTAGAGCAAGGCTCGAATAATCCTGAGCTTTATTTCTAGCCTGTATCTAGAATATGTCAACGAGTTCTCTAATGTCAGAACCGTGTCCTCGCTGTACAAAAGGCTTTTAAAGCATTCTCAGCATACATCGTGATTGTAAAGATGGTTCACCCCATACGTTAGAGCTTGAGACTAATTAGGTGAGTTACTTGGAAGGTACATTTTGTTTCTCTGCACATGTGGAAATGCTGAACAGTTCCCATATGCTTTGAGAGTTGGACCCAATGACTTGGGGATGGTTAAGTTCGTCTTGAAAGCAGTACGTGGTAGAACGATCCCTTGGGTTTGGATTGAAAACCCTTCTGGGAGCTGTACCCTTTTCTTTAGACCTTATTTCTGATAATCTTCTGGTTATTTCTGATGGTCTTCCTCCAGAAGAGGAATAATCAGTAATCAAAGAGGAACAATTGTCAACTTTTGCAGGTTTGAAGTATTCTTCTGGTATATTGCTGTACCAGAGTGATCTTGACACTGGCAAAAATCTGACCTGTTGAGACAGTCTCCCAAAGCATGACCCTAAGGGAGATACCTGTTCTCCAGCAGTTGTTTTTCATTTTTCCATCTACATTGACATTTAGCAGAGACCAAATATGCAGGTCAGCATTTTTAACACAGAACATTTGTAAAGAATTAGGCCACAAGAGTTAGTCTGTGCTTCCTCCAAAAGCAGAAAACTCATAAGCCAGTGAAAATGTTGGTGTTTGAACTCCCTTACAGCACATCTCCTGCTGCATCTTTTAAACATGGGACAGTTCAGCTCAGTATAGAATCTCACTCTAGTCTCACCATCTACATATCAAAGGATTTGTGTCTTTTGTGAGGGGGAGCAATGACACCTAATCCTTTCCTGCCTTCACATCCATATGCCGGGTGATTTTCCTGCTTGTTCCCAAACCACTCATTCATAGAGTGATAGAATGGTTGGGATTGGAAAGGACTTTCTGTGCAATGAGGGTGGTAAAACACTGGCACAGGCTCCCCAGAGAGGCAGTGGATGAACCATCCCTGGAGACATTCCAGGCCAGGCTGGATGTGGTTCTGAGCAACCTGATCTGGTTGAAGATGTCAATGCTTATTGCAGGGGGTTGGACTGGATGAGCTTTGAAGGTCCCTTCCAACCCAAACCATTCTATGAGTCTCTGATAAATATAATAATGCAGAACAGAGCATATTTTTATAGAAACATGGTAAAATTGATGGTAGATGTGATTTGAGCCTGCCAAGGGATACATCTCTTCTGCTTAGCTGATGCAAGGTGTAGCATAAAACTCTCTGTAGTCTCTATAGGGGAAAAAAAAGTACAAATCACCAAGATTTGGCAAAACTTGGGGATGCTCCTTGATAACTGAACCTTGTATTTACTTGTTATGTTTGGCTGTAACAAACCAGTTGGTTGCAGGATGTCGTTGTGGAAAGCTGATGAAGATGTACAGCTGCTTTAGCAATCCTGTTTTGCTTTCAAACAGCCTCAACCAACTGGTCCAAGGAAGCTGAAAGATCTTTTCAGTAGCCTGCCTCAGCCCCAGCTTTGTGTATACTTCGTGAGAGCTGCTTATTTCTGTTGTCTGAGGTCCTTGTCTGATGTTAGAACTTACACAGAACTTGGAAGCTGGGACTTTGTCATGCCAGGAAACATGTTTTTCCTTCTGAGATAGGATTATACAGGAACAGGCACTTGCTGTGTGGCAGAGCAGAAAAGGTGAAGTTTCAGCTCTGCCCTGTATTGCCTTCACTCGAGCTGTATGGGTCTTGTTCTGACTTCTGGACTGGACTAGGGGTACATGGAGTCCCATAGGATCATAGAATAGTTAGGGTTGGAAAGGACCTTAAGATCATCTAGTTCCAAACCCCCTGCCATGGGCAGGGACACCTCACACTAAACCATCTCACCCAACGCCTCATCCAACCTGGTCTTGAACACTGCCAGGGATGGAGCATTCACAACCTCCCTGGGCAGCCCATTCCAGTGCCTCACCGCCCTAACAGGAAAGAATTTCCTCCTTATATTCAATCTAAACTTCCACTGTTTCAGTCTGAACCCATCACCCCTTGTCCTATCGCTACAGTCCCTAATGAAGAGTCCCTCCCCAGCATCCTTGTAGCCCCCTTCAGACACTGGAAGCTGCTCTGAGGTCTCCACACAGCTTCTCTTCTCCAGGCTGAACAGCCCCAACTTTCTCAGCCTGTCTTCATACAGGAGGTGCTCCAGACCCTGATCATCCTCTTGGCCTCCTCTGGACTTGCTCCACCAGTTCCATGTCCTTTTTATGCTGAGGACACCAGAACTGCACACAATGCTCCAGGTGAGGTCTCACAAGAGCAGAGTAAAGGGGCAGGATCACCTCCTTCAACCTGCTGGTCACACTCCTTTTATGCAGCCCAGGATACGGTTGCTTTCTGGGCTCAAGCGCACACTGAAGCCGGCTCATGTTCATTTTCTCATCAACCAACACCCCCAAGTCCTCCGCAGGGCTGCTCTGAATCTCTTCTCTGCCCAACCTGTAGCTGTGCCTGGGATTGCTCCGACCCAGGTGTAGGACCTTGCACTTGGCATGGTTAAACTCCATGAGGTTGGCATCAGCCCACCTCACAAGCGAGTCAAGGTCCCTCTGAATGATCTCATTCATATTGTGCTTAAAGTATTTCCTAGTTTCAAGTAGGCAGCAGTGACAACTATTTTCTTCATCCTTGTGTCCTTGTAGGAATTGATGTAATTCTGTCAAAAAATGCCTGCTGCTCTGTTCCCATGTTCTTCCTCCTCCTTCTCCCACCCCTATCTGTCTGTGTTGTATCCTGTCTCTTGATCTCCTTTCCCCATACGTGCTTTAACATCACAGACACCATACCTTTTTGCTTACAGAACCCATAAAGGGCAAGGTCAATGGCTTGGATTTTGCTTAAGAGCCAGGAACTTTGGTTCATTCAGTTGTTCCCTGGCTTGAGCGGTTGAGAGGGAACTGTGCAAACTGGTTGCTGTGGCAGGTTCATCTCTGCTGGATTTTCTGCTATCCTGATCTCTTAATGATTCCTGAAGGATGCGCTGTGAAGAATTCCAGTGTGCTAGACAGAATAAAGCTGTACTTGCATAACATAGAGCAGGCTTCAGTGCCGCACTCTGCTTTAGGAAACGTATCTAAAAGTGGAATTGAAGAGGAGAGTAGCAAAGAGGGGTCTATTAAACAGCTAAATACAAGTGCTAATGAGGTGCTTTCCTAGCTTGAAGTAGCCTCAGAAGTCAGCGTGTGTCTGGGTTCCTGGAGGACTAATCCATGTTTTAGGAGCTCTGGATTCCAGTTTTAGCTCTTCACCTGGTTGTCAAGTGACCTTGGGGAACTTCTGAGGTTTCCCCATGTGCAGAAGGGATTTAATGACTTAATGGATTTAATCCAGGCTCAGGGGGATCGCATCGCAACAAAGAGGAAGTCGGGCAAGAACGCCAGGAGGCCTGCGTGGATGAACAAGGCGCTCCTAGACAAACTCCAGTGTAGAAAGGAGATCTACAGAGGGTGGAAGCAAAAAGGGGAAGCCTGGGAAGAATACAGAGAAATAGCCAGAGCAGCTGAGGCTCAGGTTAGGGAAGCCCTGATAGAAGTCAGTCTGGCCAAGGACTTTAAGATAAACTTCTGTAGGTACATGGAGCCAGGCTGAGAGAGCTGGGCTGGGTCAGCCTGGAGAAGAGAAGGCTCCTGAAGGGGAGACCTTAGAGCAGCTCCAGTGCCTAAAGGGGCTGCAGGAAACCTGGAGAGGGGCTTTGGACAAGGGATGTAGGGACAGGCCAAGAGGAATGGCTTGAACCTGCCAGAGGGGAGACTGAGATGAGCTCTAAGGCAGAAGCTCTTCCCTGTGAGGGTGCTGAGGCGCTGGCACAGGGTGCCCAGAGAAGCTGTGGCTGCCCCATCCCTGGCAGTGTTCAAGGGCAGGTTGGACACAGGGGCTTGGAGCAACCTGCTCTAGTGGAAGGTGTCCTTGCCCATAGCAGGGGGTTGGAACTTGATGAGCTTTAAGGTCCTTTCCAACCCAGACCAGTCTGTGATTTGATGCTGAGCTCTTGGAGGTCAGTGGTGGAAAAGTTAAATGCTGTGAAGTGTAAGTATTCCTAATTCTCTGCTATTACAGAAGTTTTGCTGCAGTCAGCATGGTTAAAACCTCTGCTTCGTGTGTTGCAGCAGCACAGAAAAGTAAGTGCTTGGATTCTTGTAGGGAATCAATGAGGACAGGATATCACAGTTTATTTTCAGTGATAATATGTAAATACTTTGGCCCCACCTCCCTTTGGCAAGTCACCTTAGGAGAAGTTCTCAAACATTTTCCCTAGTAGGAATAAAGTTATATAAATAGTGTGCAAAAATATTGGGACTGCTGAACTGGGAGGAGGGGAATCTGAAAGGATCTAACAGTTTTCCCACATTATAAGCAGCAGAAAAATTCTAGATTGGACTTATTTAACCTTTCAGTTAAATAAGGGGGGCTTTTAGTAATGATGACAAACTGAAAGCTAATGAAAAATACAGAGGATCCTTCATGTGCAGGCACTTAAGTATGAACATCACCCCTTACGCTTGCTGAGATAGGAAATGTTAAGTATCAAGCACAGCTTGGGGAAGAACTTCCCTTGTGTCAGTTCTGTAACTAGGACTTCCCATGCTGTCGTGGTTTGAGCCCAGCCGGCAACCCAGAACCACGCAGCCGCTCACTCCTCCCCTTCCTACCCCCACTCCCGGAGGGATGGGGTGGAGAGTGAAAAGAATGTAACTGCCATGGGTTGAGATAAGAACAGTCCAGTAACTAAGGTATAACACAAACCACTGCTGCTACCACCAGTAATAATAATGATAAGGGAAATAACAAGGGGAGAGAATACAACTGCTCACCACCCGCCGACCGATACCCAGCCTGACCAGAGCAGTGATCTAACCCTTCCAGGTAACTCCCCCCAGTGTCTACACTGGGCATGACGTGCTGTGGTATAAAATACCCCTTTGGTTAGTTTGGGTCAGGTTTCCTGTCTCAGCTTCCCCTCCTCCCTAGCAGAGCATGAGACTCAGAAAGTCCTTGGTCAGAGTAAACATTATGGAGCAGCAACTAAAACCATCGGTGTTATCAGCACTGTTCCCAGGCTGAAAGTTGAAACCACAGCACTGCACCAGCTACTGAGGAGGAGAAAAATGACTGCTGCTGCTTAACCCAGGACAGCTTGCAAGCTGAGGAAGTTGTTCCTGGACCTCTGCAGTTTAAGTAGGATGATCATCCTGTGTGTTGTGATGGGGGTTTCTTGATTGATGGAGGGGATGAGCTTGCCTTTCTGACAAAGTTTACTCTTCAGTCTTATGAAGGTGAGGCAGAGGCAACCATGAGGACCTGTGGTTATAAACTCAACATGTCTGGGCACTTTTGGATTCTGATAAACCCCTCTGATTATCTCATGTTTGGTCCTGTCTTTCTCTCCAGCTGGTGCTTTGAGTGACCCTTAAAGGTGATCCCCTGCAGAAGGTCACATACCAGCTCTTTTTGGTTTTCTGTTGGCTTTGGTCTGTGTTAACTGTATCTGAAATGCAAGGCACTGTGCTTCAAGCAGGAGTTTCTCAATCAGGCAAAATGCAGGAGGAAGCCTTTGCTGCAAGGCATTTCGGCCCTCATCATCTCCCTCCCAAGCTTATGTAGCAACATTGAACTATCTCCTGGCCTTGGAACATGCTGGATGTCCCTTGGCTCTGGTGAGCATCAGCCTTTCCTCATCCTCTACAGGACCATTGGATCTTTACTTGCACAACAGAGGCTCCTTTCTGATTCATGTTTTTCCCTTTTTTGGTTAGGTTTCTAAAATCCTCCTGCCATAATGTTGTGGGAGAAATGTTTTTCAAAACGTGTTAATCTGAAAAAGCTGTTAAAACTTTTTTTATTTGAAACAACTGAATTAGTGCCCGTGGAAAAAAAATAGTGGAATTTTAAACTAAAATCTACTGATTCTTATTTTGAATAGAATCATAGAATGGTTGGAAAGGACCTTAAGATCATCCAGTTCCAACCCCCTGCCATGGGCAGGGACACCTCACACCAGACCAGGTTGCTCCAAGCCTCTGTGTCCAACCTGGCCTTGAACACTGCCAGGGATGGGGCAGCCACAGCTTCTCTGGGCACCCTGTGGCAGTGCCTCAGCACCCTCACAGGGCAGAACTTCTGCCTTAGATCTAACCTGAACTTCCCTTGTTTCAGTTTGAACCCATCACCCCTTGTCCTATCGCTACAGTCCCTGATGAAGAGTCCCTCTCCAGTATCCTTGTAGCCCCCTTCAGACACTGGAAGCTGCTCTGAGGTCTCCACGCAGCTTCCCTTCTCCAGGCTGAACAGCCCCAATGTTCTCAGCCTGTCTCCATACAGGAGGTGCTCCAGCCCCTGAGCATCCTGAAGGCTTCCTCTGGACTTGCTCCAACAGCTCCATGTCCTTCTGATGTTGAGGACACCAGAGGTGCACACAGTGCTACAACTTGTGTAAGCAAAGTTTTTCACAGCTTCTCAGTCTAGATCAGATACTTGATTTTTGGGTCAAGTCATAGTATCTTTATATATTATTGCATTAGAATTTCTTTTTTCTGGTCTCTGGTAAATGTCAACATGCTGAGTTGTTTTTAAGAGGGAAAAATCCCATTTTGCCTGTTAAGTTTCATTGTGCTATGTTACTTTTTACCCCATGATAAAACACATGCAGTAAAGCAAAAAGCCATGCTGTGGCTAACGCTCCTAAGGTAGCCCTTCATGTGCTAAGTGCACTTTCCCATAGGCATGCCATTGAACACCTTTTAATGATCAATAATGAAAGACTGCTGATTGGCTTGATACAACATTTGCTTCAGCATTTGCTAAGGTTCAGGTTTCCTCTTGCTCTATTGTGCAACCATTGAGCTTTAGTGAGGTACAGAAGTCGGTGGCGTGCTCCAGCCAGCGCTGTCATTGCCACCCCCAAGAGTGAAGCCAGCTTCTGGCCTGTACCCTGCCAGTCCCAAAGGGGCACACCACGTGTATGTTCTTTGCTTCTTTTTTGCATGTTCTTTGCTTCTTATTTGAGTGTTCTTTGCATTTTGTAATGGGGAAGTCTGACCTTGAAGGTGTTGGGTTCTTAATGTTTGGTGGAGCCTGCTGTGGGTTTGAGTACCAGGGCATCACGAGGGAAGGTCTGTGTGCTGAAGGAGGAAGCCCACCTAAGCACCACCTAGATTTAGCTCCCATATGCTCATCACAGAGAGAGCACTATTTATATCTGCATTCTATACCATGCTCTCTGCCATTGTAAGCTGTGTATAAAGATGATTTCTACAGTTCACAAGTAATTCAGAGGTTTTTTTTGCCAAATTGTGTTATTTTTATCCCACTTCCTATGGATCAAAGACCCTCTGCTTCCTCAGTGCTTTTTCCTCCAGAAGCTTGATCCTGTTAACCGTGACCTGCTGCCCAATTGTGTGTGGGTACCCTTAGAAGCGTTAAAAATGCAGTGGTTAGCACTGGGTGTGCTTTTGTCTTGGTGATAGAATTGGAAACCCTCCAGACTTGTAGCCACTAGCTGTGAATGGCCATAACAAATGTGGCTTTCCTGCAGCTAACGCACTTTGCAATCAGGAGTAGTACCCTCTTAAAAGGTCCTTGTGTTACCAAAGGAGTTAAAGGGAGAATTTGTCATTTTTAAAAGGCATAATCACATCAGTAAGTCCTTCTATGCTCTTACTCTTCAAACCCACCATGAAATACATCTTACTGCTAAGTATTTTCAATAAGATACTGTAAGATCATACATACAGTTATATCACCACGCAGTAACTCATCCTGCTTCTGTGACCTGGGGGAAAAGGAAGGTGGGAAAAGCCATTGCCCTGTCTTTCTGCCACACGCAAGGCTTTCTAAATCTCTGTGCAGAATTAAGTCTATGGCTTTCTTCTACTTTTGCTCTAGTAGCACATCTTTTTTGCACCTTTTATCACTTATATACTTTTATAGCTTTTGCTGTAGCTGTCCAGACAATCTTGTTCATTTTAGCTCGAGAGCTATTAGACAGCTTGTACTTATCTTATATCCCCAAATAAAATCATGTTAACGTGGGGGAAACCATCTGCAACCTCAAGTTGTCTTTGAGTTTGCACCCCCATTCATTTCAGGTTGTATCAGAGATAGCTTCAGAAATGAAGATCAAATTTTAACATAGTGCCCAGATAAAAGCTGCTTAAAACCAGATCACTTGTGATTGCAGGAGTTGGGGACCATGTGAAAGCACTTGTTTGATCACAGCAAAGGAAAGCTTCCTGTTCATTTTGAGATGAGTATTGGGCTTTATAGTGTGCTTGGGAATTACTTTGATAAAATGTTTTCATCACAAAGCTACTGCAGTAAAAGTGGGAATTCTTTACAAGCTTTATACTTGCTTTGAATGGAAAACGATGAGGAAAATATGGAAATTCTGAAGAAGAGCCTCTGAGAGGTGACAATTCACTTGCCTGAAACATGGGAGCTGAACTTGAGACCTTCCCTCAGAATCATGTCAAATATGACTTTTGTTCTCCCCATAGCCCCCCAAAGCATTTTAAACTCCTGTATGTTCCTGGGTATGAACATGGTGTGGCTCTGAAGTGTGATTTTTCTCTCTACAGACTGGTGGATGCCAACAGGAAGTTGCTAATGCTCTTCTGAAGCAGTTCTGTCCTCATAGCAGCCTTCCAGTATCTGAAGGGGCCCTTAGGGATGCTGGGGAGGGACTCTTCATCAGGGACTGTAATGATAGGACAAGGGGTGATGGGTTCAAACTGAAACAGGGGAAGTTTAGATTGGATATAAGGAGGAAATTCTTTCCTGTTAGGGTGGTGAGGCACTGGAATGGGTTGCCCAGGGAGGTTATGAATGCTCCATCCCTGGCAGTGTTCAAGACCAGATTGGACAAAGCATTGGGTGAGATGGTTTAGTGTGAGGTGTCCCTGCCCATGGCAGGGGGTTGGAAGTGGATGATCTTAAGGTCCTTTCCAACCCAAACTATTCTACGATTCTATGGCTTGGGGTCTGTTCTATGACCAAGTGGTGTTGCTTCCTCAACTGAACGCTTTTACTGTGGCTAGTGAGATGCTCTTTGCTGCTGGATCTGTAACTGCCTGCCCTGATCGGTTTGATTTGAGGTTTGATATGCTGTAAAGCTGGTTGTAAGTTGGTGAGTGATGTCTCTTGGCAGTAGGTGGGACTCCAGGGTCCATACTGGTTCTTCTGAGTTTTCACCTCTGGTTCTCTCCAGTGATGTGAAGACTGAGGGATGCTTCTCCAGGCCCCAGCTTGAGAGAGCCTTCCTTCTCTTCTCACAAAGCTCCAAGAGATAATTAATGGTGAATGAGGTTGTTTAATTAGTAAGTCCTATTTCCCATCATCTGTCACCCTGTGAGGTTGTATGTGAGGTTAACGGGCTAACAAAGACATCACGGCTCACATTGTCTTCAATTTGCTGTTGACACATTTGCTTTGCAGTCATGGTTTTCCCTCACTGGGCAGCGTAGTGGCTTGTAGAATAGTGCCTGGAGCATGGAAACTTGATGGAATAGTCGTGCAATAGGGGAAATCTGTGTAAAGGATGGTGGAAGTTGCATCAGTAGTCACAGTTGTAATTTGTCTTGCTGATGTCTATTCAGGGCTTTGTAACCTAGGGGACTTCTTAGGTTCCCTCTGTCTCAGGTACTTGTAATTGTCCAAAGCACTTTCAATCTCTGGCAAGGTAAGAAGAATTGATATCTATTAGAGACAAGGAAGAAACTTATGATAACTCATCCTAATCCTGCACCCTCACAGGTAGCCAGGCCTCTCTCTGTGATGGCAGTTGGTACACACTGATTGCTGATCAGAAATGCTTTGGAGAGTGTCCTGAGGGGGAAAAACAAACTATGGAGTGGTGTTCTATGGGAAAGTACCCACTCTGAGCTACATTTTGAATGACTATCTCCTGTGCTTTGGAATCATAGAATCCCAGAATGGTTTGGGTTGGAAAGGACCTCAAGATCATCCAGTTCCAGCCCCCCTGCCATGGGCAGGGACACCTCACACTAAACCATGCCACCGAAGGCTCTGTCCAGCCTAGCCTTGAACACTGCCAGGGATGGAGCATTCACAGCTTCCTTGGGCAACCCATTCCAGTGCCTCACCACCCTTACAGGAAAGAATTTCTTTCTTATATCCAATCTAAACTTCCCCTGTTTCAGTTTGAACCCATCACCCCTTCTCCTATCACTACAGTCCCTGATGAAGAGTCCCTCCCCAGCATCCTTGTAGCCCCCTTCAGACACTGGAAGCTGCTCTGAGGTCTCCACGCAGCTTCTCTTCTCCAGGCTGAACAGCCCCCATGTTCTCACCCTGTCTTTGTATGGGTGGTGCTCCAGTCCCTGAGCATCCCTGTGGCCTCCTCTGGACTTGTTCCACCAGTTCCATGTCCTTTTTATGTTGAGGACACCAGAACTGAAATCCTGAGCTATTTGTTTTGCGGGGACGTATTTCAGTTACATGTCTAAAAGAAGCCAACATTGCAAGTGGTGCCTTGCATCCTTAGGTTCCATGACCTTTATGTCAAAAAGCCTTTTTGTGCTTTGCTTCTAGGACCAAAGGGCTACTGGATGTAAGGGAATTTGAGGTTAGTATTTCAGAATGTGTCGGTATCAACGTTGCTCCCTGAAACTTTGAGTATGGAAACTAGAGCACTCGTGCAGAAAGCACACTTATCCACTGTTTCTGAGACTCCTAAACATACTGTGGCAATAGTTACTTTTCTCATCAGGGACATTTTCATTAGAGATTGAATATGCTTGGGAAACACCGGATTTTAACGCAGTCTTACACAGAGTTTGGGTAGAGAGGGTTGGTTTTGAGACCTACAAACGCATTGTTCTATGACTGCATTCTGTGCGGTACGTATGGATACCCTATCTTCCACTTTCAGAGTTTTCCTTTTGCTACTGAAGAAGGTGGTTGTGGCAAGAGCAACAGAACAGAGTGAAGGAGATTGACAGGAAAAGGAGGAGGAGGAGGACGGGGAGAACAGCACGATTAAGAGTTTGAAAGATTAGTCATGTAACGTGTCATCGTAATTCCCAACTGGCAATTAGACAGCACATATCTGCATAAAGGATTAGTAACACTGGAGGGGAATGTTCAGGAGCTTGAACAACACTTCCAGTGTATAAATTGCACATGGTTTGACAGATACCTGCCTCACATGCACCATACGCTACGATATTCCAGTGCTTAATGTCATTACTCCTAGCAAAACCAGACCTCCAGCTCCGTATAGCTGGATTTTCCAGTCAGGTTTTGAAGGCCTTCGAGGATGCAAATCCCACAGCCTTTCAGGTTTGGTCACCCCCATGGTGGGAAAAGTGTTTCCATGTACCTCATCAGCATTTCCCCATGTCCTCACTTGCATCCACAGCCTCTTGTCACTCTCTGGGCACCTCTGAGGAGAGTCTGGTGCCTCCTTCCTTAACTCTTGCCATGAGATGGTTGTGGCAGTGGTTTGACCACCGGAGCCTTCCTCTGGCCATGTACTGTGTGCAGTTGAGGTGACTGTAGGTACCTACAGTTAAATACTCAAGTTTTTTCATGGTTTCTCTTTGCAAATAAGAGCCTGAGCAAGATGCAGAAGCGAATTCAAAACCTTGAGCTCACTGTGGTGATAGCACTTGCATGGCACTTGTTTTTAGCAGCGGCTCGCTTTTGATAGTAGGATTAATGGATGCCAGGTACATTTGGATGAGCATCCAGAGGAATCTGGATGTGAAAAAGTTAAAGAGTTTGAGGACAGAAATCCCCTTTGCTGTAAGCAGGACTCCATCCCTGCAGGCTCTTTGGAGTGCTTTGTTTAAACATGCTGACTCTCAAAGGGACACTGAGTGTTAAATGAGCAGGTATGGCAGCTCCTGAAGGCTTGCCCTGCGTTCGGCAGCGTCCAGCCAAGCTCCCAGCTTTCCTTCAGCTGATCTCTGTCCAGCTTTGCATGCCCCAGTCCCTTTTCGGTGCAGTATAATGGATGATGATGGAAGTCCCTTTATGTTTAAGTGCAGGGCTTATGCAGGAGGGAACATCTCGGTATTCTGCTCAAATCTCAGGTACAGTGCAGCTGATGGTGCAAATACAGCAGCACTTCTAAACTCTTTCACTTCATGTAACAGGGTGCCTTTCAATGTGCAGCTTATACCTGGGCTTTGTTAACTCTTCTCCCAGGAAGGTTGTGCTTCTCTCAGTTCAAATGGACTGCTCCAGTTGTTAAAAGGCGCATTAAGAAGTTGCTGCCCCAGAATGCTTAAGCTGAAAAGTGTTAGCTGACAGAATTAGTTGTTAAAATAGGAAGTGAATGCCTGCATTCTCACTGAGAAAGCTCCTGAATCGTGCTGAAACTCCTGAGCTGTCGGTTGTGTTTTCACATTTCCCAGTTAGGTTATGAAGGCATCATCGTGGCGTCCAAATTTATGTGGATGCTTCCATTTTCCTGGATGATTGCTGATGCTGATTCTGTGCATTGCAAATGTTCTTGGATGGTTTATGAAGCATGGAACTTCAAATCAAAATGTAGCTTCAGTGTATATTTAAAGGTAGAAAATTACTACACAGATCCTGCTACAGAAGAGTGTTTCCTTCATGTCTCTTCATATCTTACAACAGGTATATATAAGGGCTTGTAGATAGTTGTTCTTTTATAGTGCATGGAGAGAATAAATTTTTTCCTTACTCTTTAGGTGACAGAGTTCATCAGGTGAAGAAGTAGGAGGTGGACCTGTATTCTGCTTCCTACTCATCACTTGCTCATCACCTGGGGCTGAGGTCACCCTGCCTTTCCCTTTTTTACTCCATTATAAGAGAAACGTAATCCTTACCTTGATAGTGAGCTTCGTATAATTCTTTTATTACTTGAGGTCATACAGACCTGCAGTGTCTGAATAAAACCATATACATGGCAAGAGATTATATATGAGATGAGCTCTTAGGCACAAGTTCTTCCCTGTGAGGGTGCCCAGAGAAGCTGTGGCTGCCCCATCCCTGGCAGTGTTCAAGGCCAGGTTGGACAGAGCCTTGGGTGAGCTGGGGTGAGGTGTCCCTGCCCATGGTACCCATGGTAGGGGGCTAGAACTAGATGAGCTTTAAGGTGCTTTCCAACACAAACCATTCCATGATTATATGATGCTGTGATATGGTCAAGGCAGTGCAATTCAACCTGAGTGCTAACATGAACCTGCAGAGGAGAGGGTTCTGAGAGGACCTTATTCAGTACTTAAAAGGGACCAATAAAGAAGACGGGGAGATTTTTTAGCAGGGGCTGTTGTGACAGGACGAGGGGTGATGGTTTTAAACCAAAAAAGGGAGATTGAGGCTGGATGTGAGGAAGGAATTCTGCACAATGAGGGTGGTAAAACACTGGCACAGGTTGCCCAGAGAGGTGGTGGATGAACCATCCCTGGAGACATCCCAGGCCAGGCTGGATGTGGTTCTGGGCAACCTGATCTGGTTGAAGATGTCCCTGCTCATTGCAGGGGGTTGGAACTGGATGAGCTTTGAAGGTCCCTTCCAACCCAAACCTTTCTATGACTCTGTGATTCTGTTTCCTGTCCAAGTGACTGTCAAGTGTAATCTGAGGAGAACTCTCTGGCAAGTTCTCTTAGTTGATAACATAGCAGATGGGAAATCTTGATCAGAAGAAAAGCACCAAAAGACCACAAAACAAAAATAAAGCCTTGCATTTAGTGAAGGGAAACACCTCCTCCATAGGAGCTGTCTTTAGATCCTAGGTTTCATGATCTTAATGGCTTTTTTAATAGCGAGAGGAAAGTCTAAAAATGATACTTCTGCTTCTCACGTAGATGGGGATTATCGTGCATCCTAATTAAAAGCCTGGTTAAGATTTGTGTCTGAGGCTGGCTCATTAGGTTGAAATCACACAGCTGATAAAATAGACTCTAAATATTACCTTCTAATGGGATCTTTCACAAGTAACCTTGTCCATTGGGGTGGGATTCCTTAAATCACAGCAAATCCTGTTCCTAGAATCAGCTATGGGTGTACTAACACAAAGAGCAGTTTACAAAGAAGATGCAGCTGATGGACCAGGGGTGGGAATAAGAACTTCGTATATGTGAGAATTGGGGTTCTATAAATGCCCTATCCCTGGCAGTGTTCAAGGCCAGGTTGGACAGAGCCTTGGGTGGCATGGTTTAGTGTGAGGGGTCCCTGTCCATAGCAGGGGGTTGGAACTGCATGATCTTAAGGTCTTTTCCAACCCAAACTATTCTGTTATTCTATGATTGCATGATTTTCTTTTGGCAGAGATTGTAGCAGTACAGTGAGCTAACATATATATATTGGAAGTGGTTTGTTACACTGTTAAAGCCTATGTAAGAGAAAACCAGCATGTAGCAAACTAAACGATGCCCTTCATTGGTAAGATCGGGATCATTCTGCAGAGGTGCCTTGCATGCTGATATTGTTATTGAAGCACTATAGATGGAGCCTCCCAAATTCTGTTACCTGTGTTTGCAAGAGAAGTATGAAAGCAACACAGTATCTGGAGGGAAAGAACTAACTTCTTAAGGAAATGCTTTTAACTGGGATTCTGCATTAGACTTTCCTCAGCAGTGGGAAGTTCCTGTCATGCTGGAAAGCATCATTGCCCTACCATGGCTTTGTGAAGGTTTCCTCTAGCTAAAAATGTCTTTCCCAGCAAAGATTCTGGCAAATCTAAAGCAAGCTGGGGTGGGGGACCCAGGTGCTGAAGAGTTTTATTGCTTCTCCTCGATGTGACTTCTCCTAAACCCAGCAGAACAGCAACATATTGGCTGCTTGGCTTCTTTCCCTCTTTTCCTCATTTAAAACCACTCGGTTTTGTTAGCGCACCACCTTCTGAGATGGAGTCAAATGTTCTGTGGTACCAAACCCCCAGCCAGCACATCTTGTGAGCCTCTGCCCTGGCAGAGTGCTGTTCCCAGTGCAGAAAGGCTGCCTCCTTTCAGACACAAATCTCACACGTCTCTCCTGCTTTTCATTCTTGCTGAATAATTGTCTCCAGATGCCTCCATAGATTTGTCTCCGAGCTGGATCTTGCCCTCAGAATAAATGGAGCAGTTAGTGCCTCTGAGAGGCCACAGAAAGCGTTTATCCTTACTGCTGGGATTTATTAAGACTGCTGCTTTTATGCGTAATAATTAAAAACCTGCAGTGTCGTGGGATATTGCCGTGGGTCTGAAATAAATCCATTCAAGCTGACATCAAGGTTTAAATGGGCTTTGTTCCTTTTATGACAGCTGTAGCATCCCTCTTTGGGGGGTTTTAAAACCAAACTGCAAAGTCTGTCCGTATGGGTTTGCAATCCATAAGCAGCTCCTCCCATGAGGCAGAGTTGCTCAGCTTTCTCCTAGTGCAACACTATCCCAATTTGAGGTTATTTTTCTCTACTTACTCCTTATAAGTTTTCATTGAAAGATCACAAAATGCTCAGAAGCCTTTTCACTGGTTAAGATAAAGCCGCTGCCAGATCCTTTCGGGTTCTTTCATTTGATGCCAAGAGTTTAAGTTGTGCTTAACAACACCATGTCTGAATGGCTTTGCTGTGTATTTACAACCTGTTTGGTCTCCTTACAAGAAGGACATGAGAAATGCTAATTTGGAATGTTTTAAAAGCCACCGTGATGTTGTCAGAGGGAGGCAAAACCACCCTGAAACCAAATCTGCCTTCCAGAGTCAGCACACGTGTGTGTCAGATGGGCTCGTGTGGTCCTGGTCTGGTTTATATAGATAAATACTCACTAACGTCAGCTGTGAAATGTTGATGTTGTTTTGCCAGTACTGTTTGTGCTTCCAGAATTGAAGTTAAAAGAAAGTTAATACTTGAAGCAGAGCTTCAGAAGAGGGATGCTTCATATTATTTAGAGGGTTCATCTAGTCATATATCTATATTCTATATGTATTCATCATATATATCTATATTCTATAAATATTCATCTATTTAGAGGGTTGAAGTAAATATTCTGAAGATTTTATGGGTATCTTGATTGGGTTGAATCTAATCTAATTTCAGGATCATTTCTGTCCATAGTACAATGCAATGACAGACCAGGGCATGTGGTTCAGACTTCCCATGTCACTAAATCATTTAAACCTTTTGGTATACTTGGAGAACTGGCTCTTAGGTCATGATTTTTCTGCCATTCTCTCTACCTGAATGTTTCTCTCTCAGCAGGGAATTAAAACACAATGATTCACTGTCACAAACTCTTCAAATCCCTTTGTGGTCTCAGAATGCCTTTCCATACTTGTGTGCAGTAGGACAGTCTTTTAAAGGGCACATTGCTCACTGAGCTGTTAAAGGGGCTAAGTCTAAGGTAGTGGCTTTAAACTTCTGCTCTGCTCAGTATCAGCATATCAATGCTGCATTCCCAAATGAACCACAGCTGTGTCGCAGTACAGGCTTGAGTGGGAATGAAAAATGTTCCTTAAAAATCTTCCCAGTCTAACCTAGGGTTATGAAGCTGGTAGAATTAGAGGCTCTGATTGTTCCTGCTTTTACTTGTCTGAGTAATTCTGCTTTGCAGTTACATACCTTAATATAGCAGCATCTGTTTGAGCTGTAAGTTGGCCTTTTCTTTTGCTGGGTTTGGGATGGCTGGCACCGATTTACAGATATATTTGTTCCATATTTAATGCTACAGACTCTCAGCTGCAATGCTAGATTGATATAGGCTTAAAAATTAAAACCAAGTGTTGAAAGTGTATCAGGCGTAAAATATCCTACAGTGTTGAAGGCAATTTTGGCAGCTCATTTCCCAGTAAAAAGGCCAGGAATTCCAGCTTGCAAATAGCCCAGGTACTGAGAAAACTCAAGGCAAATGAACAGACAAGTGACTGTATGCAAAGGAAGATGCAACATGTACTCTCCCATAATTGCTTGCTTTATGCTTTTGTATTTGTACTGGATACCTGCTATCTAAAACTTGATCTCTTTTCCTAGAGCCCTTCCATCTGTCTTCAATGTCAACCATTTCCATGGTAGCATTTCACTTTTCTGCTTTCCCTTTCACTGGCTTTACCTTGAAATACAGGAGTTGGTTGGTACTGAGAAAAGATACAGTTCAGGTCTCTCGTAGTGGTCTTAGGTATTTTAACTGGCATCGTGTTTCATCAGCTAATGCAGTAGATTGGTTGTGTTCATCAGTAGAGATCCAGTTGTCTGTTTTGCTTTTTGGTTTCTTAAAAACTTTTAACATTCTGTAGCACCTTGAGGGCTACAAAAAGAAAAATCACTGAGACAGGTTAAAGGTGGTCTGATGCTCAAAGTGACACACAAAGATATTTAAAGTGTATGTATTGCAGTGATTAAGAAGACTGTGAAGGGATAACTTAAACATAGAATCATAGACTGATTTGGGTTGGAAGGGACCTTAAAGCTCATCCAGTTCCAACCCCCTGCCATGGGCAGGGACACCTCACACTAGAGCAGGTTGCTCCAAGCCCCTGTGTCCAACCTGGCCTTGAGCACTGCCAGGGATGGGGCAGCCACAGCTTCTCTGGGCACCCTGTGCCAGCGCCTCAGCACCCTCACAGGGAAGAGCTTCTGCCTAAGAGCTCATCTCAGTCTCCCCTCTGGCAGGTTCAAGCCATTCCCCTTGGCCTGTCCCTACAGGCCCTTGTCCCAAGGTTTCCTGCAGCCCCTTTAGGCACTGGAGCTGCTCTAAGGTCTCCCCTTCAGGAGCCTTCTCTTCTCCAGGCTGACCCAGCCCAGCTCTCTCAGCCTGGCTCCAGAGCAGAGCTGCTCCAGCTCTCTGATCACCTTCATGGCCCTTCTCTGGACTCACTCAAGCAGGACGTGCACAAGCATGTGTCCATGTCCACGTGTGTGTTTGAAGTTGTTTTTCAGTCTATCGGTTTGTCTGCAGCACATCTGCCTTATTGTGATCCCACTGCAGGAGTGGAAAAGAACTGCCTGGAGCCCGAAGCACTTGCTTTGTTTGTTTCAGAAGCTGGGAGTAATGTGGTCAATAAGCCACAAATTGCCCTGGAGGCGCAGCTTCTGTTGCTGTGCAGGCGTTACAGCATCTCTATTCTTTCTGCAAAGAAAAAAACAAACCAAACCCAGTCTTTCCCGTGTGCTAATAGACTGTGACCTGCACGCATCTTCAGCGAGGTCAGCATCTCTCAGCAAAGCTTGCAGCAGGAGAGGAAGATGGGATGCTTTGTCAGTTTGCTCCTCAGAGGTGTGTCAGCAGTCAGTGACTCGGGCTCTGCTCCTGCCTTTGCAAGAGCTTGTGCTTTAGTGAGTGGATTTTCCTGATGCACAGAGTGCCAGCGGAGGTTACAGAGCCCGCTCTGCTGAGCCTCTGTTAACTTCACAAACCCTCATAGTTTGGCCAGATTTTGTGTGTTGGTATCGCAAAGATGCACAGCCTTGCTAGTGTCTGTTCCGGGTGTCGTCCACTGCATGCAAGACTGAAGCATTTCAAAGAAGAGAGCACGTTTCGACCTACGTGGAAGTGTGTTGTTCTTTAGCTTCATCCCTAGAAACTGCAGCACAACGTGGATGTTTATTCCCAGATATTTAATGTGAGGCAAATTCCTGCCACAAGGCACTTCAAGTTTATCAAAGTAATGAACAGCAGATGGAGATGTGTCAGGTAATCTTTGGAGTAGCAGTAAATTATAAGCCAGTTTCCAGTACTTACAAGCCAGTTTACAGTATGCTTCAGCCCTTACCTGCCCACCTCCTGGCAACCCTGTAATTAGCTAACTTAATAAGAACACACTTCCTACTGCTGATTAGTGGTTTCATTTCTTACTGTGTGATAATTCATAGTTGATGCTAATAAATCCTTTTCTGATCATTCTACCCCTTTTACGCTTCGAAGCTAATTGCATTACAGGGTGTGTTTGTCTTTCCCTGCACTGGAGCTGGTTTCAGCAAGGGAACCACCATGCAAAGGTGTCGTGCTGCCTTGAAGCCATATTACTTTCTGTTGTAAATCTGCCAGGTTTTGCAATGCAGTTTCATTCGCTGAAAAAGCATGAAGACACAGCAGGTGCTGGGAAACAGCAGGAAGCAAGAGCCTTGTTTCAGTTACAAGCGTTTTCCATTCACGGAGTGGGGTTCAGAGATTTGGTCAGGGTTGTAAGATGTGCTCTATGAAAACATCCATGTTTCTCATCTGCAAAGGAGGGGGTCAAAACCCTTTCTTAATGCTGGTATGAAAATTTGATTTCCCGTGGGGAGTGAGTTTATATACAGGTATAAAATACAATCTCCTATGTACACTTGGTTTTTGTTGTCAGGCGTGGTAGGGCCTCAGTATTGATGGACTTGCTGCAGGAACAGCCAATTCTAACACTGGCTTCCTTCAGGTCTGGAGAGTGGCTTGCTGCCTTCCTCCCAGCCCCCTATGGAAGTTCCTTTAGAGCCTGAACATCGAGTTATAACCTTAATTAACAGAGCCTGGACTCGTTCCAGCATGGATTATTGGACACGGTGAGCGTGGCCTCTCTTGTCATTGCAAGCCAGGTTGAACTCGGGATCCTTTTCCTGCTCCTGGTGATCAATGAAGTGTTAACCATGAAAGGGAAGATGTTGTAGCGGGGGAGATTGCCTTTTCTGGCTTTAAAGGTGACATTGCAAGCAATGGACCACATTGAAGTTTTAATTAAAAGTGTTCTTCCTTCTCCCTAAATTTTCCTGTCTGGGTTATCGCTTCTCATCATCTTTTCCTATGGAAGTTTAATCAAAGAGCACGAGATCAATACTACCCTAATGTGAAAATACATTGACCGAGGGGTTTTAACTTCTCGTGTGTATAGTGCCATTATGTAATAATGTAAAATAATAAAGATTTGTCCTTATATATTCTTCCATGTATATAAAATGGAGGTTAAAAACATAAAAGGTGGCATGCACATTCTAAACCCCTTTTCACAAATTATGGGAGCCTACATGGAAGCTTCGTATCAGCATTACTCAATAAAACATGTCCTGCATAAATGCATATTTATGCTATTTCTGGGCTGCTGGGAGTGATTTTGATGCAATATATGTACAACGCATGAGCATCTTAAATAACGATCAGACGTGATGTCTGAGCTGTACTCCTTCAGCTTGCAGGCATGATTGTTGATCATTTTGGAGCCATTGGATTTAATAATTGCATTGCAAAGGAGGCCTCTTTTAGAGATGTATAAAGAGAAACCATTCATTTGTTTCCTCAAAGGCCTCATGTATGGCACCAGGAGGAAAAGCGATTTTACTTCATCTCCTTGCGTTGTTTGATCAGAAAAACACAGTTGGGAACTGCAGCGTTGTTAAAATCTGGTTTAAGTTGTGGCACCATTCCCTGACATCTGATATTCCTCCGGGGAGAAGAAACCTCAGTTGGGTTAACCTATTCCTTGGGGACTTTAGTACCAGTTGCTAAAAGCTGCAGGTTACTGGGGGAAAGAAGAACTTCATTGGGATGATCTCTAAGCCTTAGACGTTTATCTACTATATTTCTGTCTTTCCTTTCTGTTGCTCTGATTCTAATGGCAAGTGAGAAAGTTGCCTTTCAGTGTGGAGTTTGCAAGCAAGATGATCCTTTGTGTTACTTAGGACAAGTGGTCTTATGTAAAGCCTTTGGCTTGCATGATCAACCTTCTCATCTGCAGCTCTTTTATTTCCTATGAGAAGTTTAGAGTCTGCTGTCCTCCAGGGCATTGCACTTCATTGGAAGCATATGACAGAACGGTTCTGGGAAGCTCTTACACAGGGCTTTGTGTAAAGGATGAAAATCTACAGCTTCATGTATGCGTTTTCTTCTTCTAATGGAAGAACACACCGTTGTGATCATCTTTGTAATGACTTCCTGTGATAATGGGCACAGCAGTTCACCTCCAGGTAAACATCATATAATTAGCTACATTAAAAACCTGTTCTAATTACTGCTGTGAAAGCTTAATCCAAATTTCTCTTGTCTTGCTGGCAGATTGGGTTTGTGCCTAGCGTAACCGTGGGTTTCTTTTGTCAGAAACTCCTATTCCAGAGTGCTGCATATCCTGAGTTCCTGAAGAAGTCTATTTTCATTAAGCATGTATGCCTATCCCCATGCTAAGTCTTCTAATAAACTAGCCACAGAAGTCTTCTTGGTTGCGTAAGAGAAGTAAGATTTAGATGTTTGTTGTGTGTGCTCTTTAGGTGGCAAGTCTCTTACTTGCTGTCTTTGGTTACACAACAGCCTTGACCTCAAAGTGGCAGATATTCAGGGTCTGAGCTCTCCTGAGCTACAATCCATGTGTAACTGAACTACGTGGTGGACTTCAGAGCATAAAGAATGGAAAGCACCGTTTCGGTTTTCTTACTTTGCTGCTGATCTCTGGTATGGACTTGAGCAGCTCCAGAAACACCCAGGTTTTAAACTTGGCCACCTTACTGAGGTGTTTGCATTCCTGTTCCAGGGAATTACACTCCATCGATCTCCTGAGCTTGCTTTTTTTTAGCTCTGGTTGGATAATATTGTGCTCCGAAGCATCACTGTGGAGATCACAACAGGAAGCCAGGGTTGCCATAGCCACAGGTTTTAGCATCTGACTGTGGAATCTTAAGGCCAGTTCCTATACCAACACTGTCATCAGAATATGGAAGGCAGTATTTTAGCTTGTAAGATGCATTACTTTGAAATATAGTCAGATTCTTTGGGGGGAAAAAAGCCACCGGGGAGAGGGATCTTTCTGCTGCTGTCAGACAAAGTCCAGGTATGAATCTTGGGGATTTGCTTGTCTTAAATATTACAGAATCACAGAATCATGAGGGTTAGAAGGGACCTCTGGAGATCATCTGGTCCAGCCTGAGTGGACTGGGGCCAAGGCAAGGCCACCCAGAGTAGGTCACATAGGAACGTGTCCAGAGAGGGAGACTCCACAACCCCCTGTGCAGCCTGTTCAGTGCTCTGACACCCTCAGTGTGAAGAAGTTCTTCCTCATGCTGAGGAACACACTTGTTGTGTGTTAGTTTATGACCATTGCTTCTTGTCCTGTCACTGGGCACCACTGGGAAGAGTCTGACACCATCCTCCTGGCACCAACCTTTGAGATACTGATCTGCATTGATGGGATCCCCTCTCAGTCTGCTCTTCTCTGGACTAATCAGGCCCAGCTCCTGCAATCTCTCCTCATAGATAAATAGATAATACCTAAACAAGAAACGAGAGCTCAACTGTCTGGCTTGCTGTGGTAGTAGGAAGTCCCACATCCCTTCTCCAGTCTCCCCATACTAATTCTCAGATCCCAGGAGCTGCTCTTTCCCAGCTGTATTTTAGGAACGCAGAGGTTCGAAGTAATTTTGTAAGTACTGCTCTGAAGTTAGCACAACTTCTTTATCTAAACTCTTACCAAGTCCCTTGTATGCATTTAGGAGTTTAAATGTCTCTGATTTTAAAAGTACACTTAAGCATAACTGCAGAACTTGTGCTCAGAAATAGGGAGCGTACAGCGAGTAGCTACTGCCAAAGGAAACATGTTGTTTCCAATGAAGTGAATCTTTTTAATCCCCTTGCTGATTTAAATGAGAAGAGGATTCTCCCAGAAGAAGTTGCAACCGGTGGTACTCATTCATGAACTAATGTATTATTATATGATAGTCAGTTGTCTGCGTAATTGGTTTGTATAACTGAACTTAGAATCATAGAATAGTTAGGGTTGGAAAGGACCTTAAGATCATTCAGTTCCAACCCCCCTGCCATGGGCAGGGACACCTCACACTAAACCATATCACCCAAGGCCTCATCCAACCTGGTCTTGAACGCTGCCAGGGGTGGAGCATTCACAACCTCCCTGGGCAACCCATTCCAGTGCCTCACCACCCTAACAGGAAAGAATTTCCTCCTTATATCCAATCTAAACTTCCCCTGTTTCAGTTTGAACCCATTACCCTGGCATTGTTCTGTGTCTCTGTGGGTTACTGAAGAGCACTCCCTTCCCAGATGGCAGTGGAAATGTGGGTGTGTGGAATTAGGAAACTGCTTCTGCCGTCTTCCTTCAGATATGTTTTGTTTTTGGATATCCTAGAAATCAAGTTCATGTTACAGACATCTGGTATTACTGGTTTCTCAAGCAAGTCCAGGGACAGTGACATTTTTACTACTTCAAATAATAGTTTTCTTATCTTTTTTTCCCAAGAGAGGAGCAAGTACTAAATGTCTTCATTTAATAATGCATTGAAACCTGTCAGCTTATCGCTTAAGCAAGTTGCAGTGCTTTGACATTGGTAAACGAAGGATATAAGCTATTTTCTTTCCTTCACTCACACTGTGGTACCCTGACATATTGCAGTGTCTGAATGTCAGTCTGTATCTTCCCTGTGTTAATACTAGATTGCACTATCTTTATAAATGGTGTTGTTTCGCTTCTTTCATATGTTTCACTGGCTTTTCTACCAGACCTGATTATATCTTTTAAAGCAGTATCCTCTGCTTTCTGTAATGAGTTCACAGTTATGTATTTGCCTCCACTATGAGTTGATTTCTACATCCTGAATTTAGTGGGAATGAGGTGCGTGAGTGCAGTTCACATGCCAGAAGGTCAGAAATAGCAGAATCCGCACAGCAGCTGTCGGAAGGACACAAAGGTGAATTAGCACTTGCTTATGAAGGAACTAATTGCTCATTGCACTTAAGACTAGCATTGAGTTCTCTAATTGGATGTGATCTGCTGGTGGCCGGAGGAGAGAGCACACCAAGAAACCATGGTGAGATATTTGCATGCACCTGCCCTGACTCTAGTTTGGTCATTCCAAGCAAACTGTGCTGTATATGTACCAAAGCACCAGCAAATCACAGAGTCGCTGAGACTGGAAGCAACCCGTTGGGATCATGTACAAGTGTAGACTGGTGATGAGTGGTATTCCTCAAGGGTCAGTGTTGGGACCAGTCCTGTTCAACATCCTTGTTGGCAACATGGACAGTGGGATTGATGCACCCTGAGCAAGTTTGCAATGACACCAAGATGTGTGCGGTGTGGTCAACACATTGGAGGGAAGGGATGGGATCCTGGGGAGGTAGGACCACATGAACCTCATGGAGTTCAGCAAGGCCAAGCACAAGGTCCTGCCCCTGGGTCAGGGCAATCCCCAGCACAAGGACAGGAATGGGGAGAATGGATGGAGCAGCCCTGAGGAGAGGGACTTGGGGGTGTTGGTTGAGGAGAAGCTCCCCATGACCCAGCTTCGGTGTGCATCTGACCCCAGAACCCCCCTGTGTACTGGGCTGCACCCTCAGAGCGTGAGCAGCAGGTCAGACAGGGAATTCTGCCCCCTTGCAGTCCTGATCCAGCTCTGGGGCAGCAGCACAAGAGGGACCTGGAGCTGTTGGAGCAAGGCCAGAGGCGGCCCTGGAGCTGCTGCAATGGCTGGAGCAGCTCTGCTCTGGAGCCAGGCTGAGAGAGCTGGGCTGGGTCAGCCTGGAGAAGAGAAGGCTCCTGAAGGGGAGACCTGAGAGCAGCTCCAGTGCCTGAAGGGGCTGCAGGAAACCTGGAGAGGGGCTTGGGACAAGGGCCTGTAGGGACAGGCCAAGGGGAATGGCTTGAACCTGCCCGAGGGGAGACTGAGATGAGCTCTTAGGCAGAAGTTCTTCCCTGTGAGGGTGCTGAGGCGCTGGCACAGGGTGCCCAGAGAAGCTGTGGCTGCCCCATCCCTGGCAGTGTTCAAGGCCAGGTTGGACACAGGGACTTGGAGCAACCTGCTCTAGGGAAGGTGTCCTTGCTCATGGTAGGGGTTGGAACTGGATGAGCTTTAAGGTCCCTTCCAGCCCAAATCACTCTGTGATTCTATAATCAGTCGTCAGCAGTAGTCCATGCTGGGCAGTGCACAGGACAATTTGCCCTGCCAGACTTGAGTTACTGCAGACACCCTCTTGTGCTACTAACCCTTCTGCAGGGCCAGATCCTTTCTCAATTCCTAATGGCTTCTGCCCTTAGCTGCACTTCTTGTCCAGGGTTTGCTCTGATAAAGGTGTTGGTGCTGATGATCTTCGAACCACTTTTGTCTTCAATGGCAGAGGAGTCGCTGGTAATCAGGGTGTGCATTCCAGAGCCTGTGTCCAGGGGCTTTGCTTTCTTCTCTTAGCAAAACTTCTCCATGGCATTGCTTCTAAAAGGGCTCGTGTGGCCTCGACTGCAGCAGCTCGGTACAGGGCCATTGCCGTCATGCTTTATTTTTAACAACGACAGCAGCACAACAGAAATACCAACTGAATGTCACATCCACCATGGGATATTCAGTCTAGTGGAGAGAACAATGGGCTGACAATCAAGGGGTCAGCCTCTATTTTTGGGTTGCTCGCAGACTGGCTGTGTGGCCTTGGGGAAATTGCTTTCACCTCTCTGTGCTTCTGCTTCCCCTCCAACTCTGCCTGCCTTTTTCATTTAGATGATTAGCTCCCCTAGGCAACAGATGCCTCTTGCTTGTAACGTTCCCTGGGTTTTGTTGGAGGCCTTGGGGTCTCCAGCCCTGTAATGAAAGTGATTCAGATCAGTTTTACCACTGATCTCTCATATACAGATCTGAGGAGTCTCATCTTCACAAAGGGACGGATGTTCCTGGTCCCTGTGTTAATGATGTACAACAGGGAGCTGTAACAACAAGGCTCTTCTCTTCTTGGATGCTGGAGAGGGACTCTTCATCAGGGACTGCAGCGATAGGACAAGGGGTGATGGGTTCAAACTGAAACAGGGGAAGTTCAGATTAGATCTAAGGCAGAAGTTCTTCCCTGTGAGGGTGCTGAGGCGCTGGCACAGGGTGCCCAGAGAAGCTGTGGCTGCCCCATCCCTGGCAGTGTTCAAGGCCAGGTTGGACACAGGGGCTTGGAGCAACCTGGTCTGGTGTGAGGTGTCCCTGCCCATGGCAGGGGGTTGGAACTGGATGATCTTAAGCTCCTTTCCAACCCAAACCAGTCTGTGATTCTAAGAGAGAGAATAGTCACTATTATCCTCACTCAGGGCTGGTTGGAGCCATGTATTACGTTTGCATTTAAAAGCAGACCAGGATACCCTCTATTAACTAGCTGGTGGAAAGGTAGGTGGCATATAGATGCCGTGAGCTCGGGAGTTTCCCAGTCCTGACCTGTTTGAGGTCTCTGCATTCAGCCTTGAAGGAGTGCTGCCCTTCTGAAAGCTTTTCAACAACTGCACGTGTCCTCTGGACACAGCTCTCGCCAGAGCAGGCACTGGCAGTGCAATCCGTACAGCACTGCCGGCTGGGCTGATGACTGTGTCTCACTCCCCTCACAGGCACAAGCCCCTTTGCCATCCAGAAGTGTCCCAGCCAGGCTGAGTTGGACGTGGCACTCAGTCTGGCTTGCATTACATGCTGTTGCTTCCTTGTAAGCGGTCAGCAGTTTGTGTTTGAACAGAGAATCATAGAATAGTTAGAGTTGGAAAGGAGCTTAAGTTCATCCAGTTCCAACCCCCCTGCCATGGGCAGGGACACCTCACATTAAGCCATGTCACCCAAGGCTCTGTGCAACCTGGCCTTGAACACCGACAAGGATGGAGCATTCACAGCTTCCTTGGGCAACCCATTCCAGTGCCTCACCACCCTTATATGATACTTTTAAGGGGTTTCTTCTTCACATGCTGTGTGAGGTTGCTGACAGTCATTTTGTTGTGTTTTTCCTTAAACTTTCACTTTCCACAATGATGGAAAGCTCCAGCCTTCTTTCTAAAATCAGTTGTGATACCTAAGAACAGAAAATGGGAATCTTAAGGGCTGGGATATGGAAGCAATAAATAAAAACACATGGGTTTGTTCTGTGTCTTGAACTCTGAGTTTTCCAACGGCCAGGATTGACAGTATTAATTCCATAAGATTGGAAAGAAATCATAACCTGCTGCCGCCCACTGTCCATGCCATTTCAGTGGGAGTCAACACCCACCTCCCATGATGGATCTGGATCTCATCCCTCGTCGTAGCAACAGTGCAGGCTGGGACGTGTTCTTCTTCCAAAGCATAATAGGAGTGCAGTGATTTCACCAAATACATGTACAAAATGGACAAGTATTATAATAGGATGTGTCAGTGGGTTCTTAATTTGCATAGGAATTAGCATATATAAACCACATGGGGATGAGAATTCTCCCCAAGAGAAACTTCTCTGAGCTATTATTACGGGATTACAGCGTAGTCATTACTAGATCATTGTGAATATTATTAACACTTCATAACTTACTATTTAAAAACAACTAATTGTAAATAATATTGTGGTCTTAAAATGGTGAGTGAGGTAGAACTAGGTTCCTGTCACTTAGAGCTGGTAATCAAAGCCAGCAAGGACAAGAGGAGAAGTCGAAGAGTTAGAGTTCCCTTAATAAATCTGCTGTCTGTTAGCACTATATATGTATGGGAGCAAACATTCAGCTCCTGTTGTGTAATGTAAAAGGTGCCATTCAAAACCTCATGCCAACATGTGCGGGATGCCTGGGATCCATCCCTGGGGAAGTGGCCAGCACTCACACACACCAAACGCTGCTGGAGCTGCCAGGGAGCTGCAGGAGGGGATGCCAGAGGAATAAGGCTCAACGGGTTTTACACTCGAGTTACATGATGGATGGATGAGCCTTGCATGCATCTGAAGCAGGTCTGGTTTCCTCTGTTCCCAGCACATGTGCTGTGTAGGTTTGCTGGCGCAAAATAGGTTTTCATCTGTGTGGTCGCTTGAGTTACCATCCAGCTGCAAACAGAGCTAAGCACCTTCAGGGGTTAAGGTCTTAGTTTTGCTCACCATCAGAGGGGAGAAAATAGTAAAGAGTACGGTGTGGGAAATGGTATTTGTAAATTCAAAGACAATTCTGTAAGTGGCAAATGAGTCTTGAGTAGGGGTAAGAGAACTGATTTTGCAACTGGATTTTGGGCCAGAAATGTTGTCCTAACACGGTATCGCTGTTTGTCTCAAAATGTACCTTCCGTTACAGGAGCTACAACAGGGAGATGTTGATGTTGCTATTGGAAACTTAATATTTTGCATTCCCTGTGCTTGGTTATTTTAGCCAACTGTGTTGGGTCGCACACAGCATCTCAGAGCCTTGAAATCTTTGGTGTGCCTATCCTCACAAGACCCCAGTGAAGGAGGGACAAACAGCATGCCTTCAGCTGAAGAGAGGAGCAGCCTCCTGAGCTTTTTCTTCCCTTGCCTTCCCTCACACCCCCTCCTTTGCTTCCACTAGCACTTGAGAAATTCTCTTGTTATTCTACTGCAGGCTGTTCCACCGCGAGTGAGCTGCGTGTGCTGGGGAGGGAAGCGCTGCTGAGAGGAGCTGCATGCGCTGCGCCTTCCCTCCAGCACAATCCTTCTGTCCACCTGCAGCGTTAAGAGTTCAGTGGTGAGAGCTGGGAATGGGGGGATTTCTGTTCCCCCACCCTCCGCCTTCCATCCGAAAGCCTGTACAGTTCTTCAGTCTGTCTTGAAGAGCACTCATGTTGTGAATCAAATGTTAGCACAGAGCGGGGAATATACTCTGGGGGTGTTTATCCTGAAAGGAATGTGAAACACATCAGGAATAGAGCACAGTAACTACTCCAGGTAAACCTTACTGCTTTGTTTCTTATCATTTGTAGTGGTGATACACGTATCTTTGTCGTGCATGATACTACAGTGAGATGACTTCATTCCTTGTGTTGTGCATCACAGTCCTTGCAATGCAGTTCTCTCAGCTCCTAACGTCGGGGTGTGATTTCATCACAGGACTGGGAGTACCTGTCAATATTAGATGCTGAGATGCAGCAAACATGACAAAAATGTTGAGTTTTGGTTGTTTGCACTTGTGACAAATGGATCTCTGCACAGAAAGGATTACCTGGAGGGAGCTTCGTTTTTCCTGGAGGTGTTTTGATTTATCTTTACCTTTATAATGACTTTTGAAAGAGCTTAAAAAAATTTGGCAATGGAGAGGTTTACCTGAATAAAAGAACGCTACTTCTTACATGTGTGAGTAAAGACAAATGTTTAGGCTGTGTTTACTGGCACTGCTGAAATCCCAAGCAATGCAGTGCTGTGTGGCTGCATAAGGAAGCGGACACAGCCATAGCGTTAGTTTCCTTGGACAAATAGCTATGCCGAGAGCAAAGTAAACTGCTAAGAGGTTTGACAATCTGCTTTGATGATCCCCAGTGTTCTCTGCACCCGAGGTAGGACACATTTCCTTCAACGTTGCGCGTGGTTTTTCGTCTTGACAGTGTTTTGACAAAGATTCTGGAGTGCTCCTGGAGATACGCTCTCTTAATGCCTCCTAACTGTGTTCCAGGAAAGCAGCATTACCATTAAACACTGTTTTCTACTGCTGCAGTCATAACACAGGGTTTACAGGCATCAACGGGAAGCCTTGCCAGATGCATCCCAGCATCTGTGTGGTGACAGAGCAGCGGTGTGTTATCCCACTAGCGCAGGGGGAATCACAAGTTGTGAAGTGAGCAGGAGCTGAAACGTTAGCACACTGCATACACTTAAGCCCATGTAATGGAAAGATAATTCTCTCTTCTGTCTTGCCAGCCACAGCAGCCTTGAAATCTTGAATATTTTTGTTGTGGGATGGACAGCAAAAGAAGTCAGGCATGTTCAAGTAACCCAACTGGTTTGGTGACTGTTAAACATATTCCAGATTGAAAGAATGTAATGTCTTTCTGGCAAGCATAATCCATTAAAACTGCTACAGGGCATGCTATTAGAGACTTCCTTGAGTTCATTTTTGCTGCTGACTTGTTTCCATCTCTGCTGCCTATGTGATGGGGCTGATCTCCTGTCTGTGCCCATCAGTCTCTCTCTGTACTCTTCACAGAAGATATGCCTGTGTGAATATCTGGTAGTTATTTGTGATGCTGGAGGCAGCAGAGAGTGTAGCTCTGGCTGCCAGGAGAAAAAGTTACTACAAAGATCTCTTGGTATTAAAGAAACCCCAATCTTGGGATCTCAGGAGTTTCCTCCCTTGATATCCAGCTTGGGAAAGCAGTTCTCACCTGACTCCCTCCGTTGTCAGGAGGCTAATGACAAGTTTCTGCCATCCCTGTTGATGCTTCTGCAATTAGAAGGGTAGGCCTTTGTAATGGAAAACTATATGCTGAGTAGATGATCTCCAGAGGTCCCTTACAACCCTAATGATTCTGTGGTGTGTGAGCTGCTAGAGAGTGTGCAGCAAGAAGGGAAATCTGAGGGAGAGGCCACGAAACCAGCTGTATCTCTGTGGGCTCAGGAGGGACTTCTTGAAGGGACAGAGAATCATAGAAGTGTTTAGGTCTGGAGAAGAGAAGGCTCAGGGGGGACCTGATCGCTCCCTGCAACTGCCTGACAGGAGGTTGTAGTGAGGTGGGGTCGGTCTCTGCTCCCAAGGAACAAGGGACAGGACAAGAGGAAACGGCCTCAAGCTGCACCAGGGCAGGTTTAGATGGAGCTGAGGAACAATTCCTTCCCCAGAGGGTGCTCAGGCATTGGACCAGGCTGCCCAGGGCAGGGCTGCAGTCACCGTCCCTGCAAGTGTTCACTTGGAGGGAGGAGACGAGGCCTCAGTGCCATGGGTTAGTGGTGGCCTTGGCAGTGCTTAAAGCTCTTTTCCAACCCAGTTGATTCTATGGTTCTGTGATCAGAAATATTTTGGGGTTTCCTTATGCTCTGGCATTTAGGAACTCGCTGAACAGTCCGAAGCTTCAATAGGTAAAATCATAGAGGACCAAATCCCACTGTGTACCGTGGGACACTGGTGAATTCTTGTCAAGGCCAAAATGTTTATGCCATGGCAGACTTGCAGCAGGTTTTCTGTTCTGCTTTCAGTGGACTTCTCTAGTATGTCTTCAACTGATAAAAGTCTTTTTGCTGTATACAGATTTAAAGATACAAGAATAACTGTGATGTATAAGGTGCTCATCGTCCGTTCATGCAAACAGCAGACTTATTTTGTGCGTGTTCATACAGAAAAATACAATTCATGCCTACTTTCACCTCTATAAACATATATATCTAAAATATGAATGAGAAAATGACATTGAAGAGCAGTCATTCTAATGATGTCATGTGTCGGAGAACAACACTTAGCTGGCTACATACGAAATCTGCTTTCAAGCATTATAGTGATTTCCCAACAGCTGACAAGATGAAAACGTGTTAATTTCATTTCTAAGAGCTGGGTAATAAATTTAAAGAAAGGGAGAATAAGCATTTTCCCAGCGCTCTCTGAAGAATGATGCCAGGAACACAATTAGGTTTGTTGCACTGCTCCAGTTAAGTTTATGAATGATGCAGAACACAGAGGCCCCTCTACGCGGGGATTGGGTGCAATGTAACTTAGTGATTAGTCACAAACCCATTTCAGTAGTGCCTTGTTGTATTGCAATAGACTGTTTTGTAATCATAGAATCCCAGACTGGTTTGGGTTGGAAAGGACCTTAAGATCATCCAGTTCCAGCCCCCTGCCACAGGCAAGGACACCTCACGCTGGACTCTGTCACCCGAGGCTCTGTCCAACCTGGCCTTGAACACTGCCAGGGATGGGGCAGCCACAGCTTCTCTGGGCACCCTGTGCCAGCACCTCAGCACTCTCACAGGGAAGAACTTCTGCCTTAGATCTAACCTGAACTTCCCCTGTTTCAGTTTGAACCCATCACCCCTTGTCCTATCGCTACAGTCCCTGATGAAGAGTCCCTCTCCAGCATCCTTGTAGCCCCCTTCAGACACTGGAAGCTGCTCTGAGGAAGCAATGTAAGGAGAGTTAATATAAACAGTCAAAAGCATTTCAGTCATTTGGTTAGTTACTGTCAGGATGAAGTTGATGACAACCATAAATGAACCACTGTATCCAACATTCCTGTTAACAGCCTCATTTTACGCAGCTACCATCCATGGCAGAACTCCCACCACATTTAGTGTCCCATTTGTTCCCTAAGTGCCTTTGAGGCTTGTGTTCCAGCTGCAACACTCTGCTAGGGAGATGAAAAGGTAAAAGTGCATAAAGGAATGACATGAAAATGGATTTTCATTTTGCAGTCTTGATGACCCTGCTTGACATCCCCTTCACTTTGGCACAATAACTAGGCTGAATATTTCTAGGCATTACGTTTCTGGTCACTCTGAGCCCTCTAAAGAGCTTCCCTTTGCTGAATGGAGGGATTTTGATTTTGTTGGTTTTTTCCCGGCAGTTTTAGGGGGAGCAGGGAATAACAAGGAGCTGCCTGTTTCCTTTGGACATTGAAATAATGAAGCCCATAAGAATTAATGATTTTTATCACATGCATAGCTCCGAAGTCTTTGTTTTTCTCTATGAAGGCTCCTGAGCAGGAAACAAGTCCCATATGATTGCATGTCCTCAGGGTCATCATCCTTATTAAAAGTAAGGATGCCTTATGAGTAAAGTGCAGAATTCATTCGATCACCAAGGCAGAGGAACCAAATCTGGGCAAAATATGGTGCTGTCATCAGTCTCAAATTCCTCCAATAACCTCTGACCATGAAATGTGTATAAAGCAGTAGCAGTTCTATTCAAGGGAAGATTCTCTCTGTATCCAATGATGAAGATTTGGGGCTGTTTGGGTTTAGTCATTTAATTGAAGGATCCAGCTCGATTAAAACCGCGGTTAAAATAAAGCATGAAAGGTATTAGGAAGCAAATGGATCGAGCTCAGAACAGGCTGCTAAGAGGGTCTGTGACTGTAAAATCTGGCTTGCATCTGTTTTAACCCTCGGTGTCCTGATTTTCCCCTTTGTCAAAGCGGGGAGTAGTTTTCCCCACCATTGCAATGTTAAGCTGTGCTTCCCTGGAAGACGTCATTGTGCAGAATTAGGGATAACGCTGCCTTTTCATGCCTGCTGCTGCCTGGGTGTAACTTGGGCTGCTTCCCTGACACAGGCTTCACAGAGATCATTAAATGGATCCTAGCTCATTCCTTCCGAGCTTCTGGTTGGTAAGAAGTGTCAAAGATTCCTTCTTCATCCTGCTTTAAATGCAGCCTGTGTTTTCCTTCGCCCAGTTTATCAGCACATAAATCTTGCCTTTAAATTTGTATGAATTGACTTAATGAGAGCAAAAAATGTTAACTGTGTCTTATTAGATCTATCCTTTTAATGCGAGCGGCTCCGTGTGCCTAATTACAGTTATTGAGCTCTCCAGCCTCCACTTTGGCCTGTAAAATATTTAAATACTCTAATGATAAACTGTGATTCTCTCAGAAAAGAATAAGCAACCTTGACTTCACTAAGTGAAAAGTGTCCCCTTGAGACACGGGGAGCTGGAATTACGGCAGCGCTCGGGTTTGCTCCATGTGCCAACGCTGCAGAAAACTACAACAGCATTAAAAGTACTCTTTTAAAGCAGACTAAATCCCGTAGTTGCCCCCTGGCTGCGGTGCTCAGGTCCTACCCTGCCATCAAGCTGGCACGGGCTGATGGGGAAAACCTCACCTCTGCAGCTGATCGGCTCTGTTATGCTCTTAGCCTCATCTGAAACATCCCTTGGAGCGCTTGGGATGTAAAAGGCAGCAGGGCACGGCTTGTCAAGCGGGTGCTGTCTTTGGATACGGCATCTTGCTCCTTCCTCATTGATGTCAAGCACTGTCATGGGCAGCTCACTGTTGATACCTTTTATGAAGAAGAAATCACAGTTGTGCTTTTAAGGCAAAAACCAAGCTGCAGAAAACTAGACCAAGAGAACCTTCAGAACACAAGGAGATTTGGAAAGGCATTTGCCCTTTGTGAACAGCTTCATTCTATCTTCACTTCCTTGCTTTTCTGATAGCACAGGAAACCTGGTGAAAATAGGGCATCAGAAGAGGAAAGATTCAGCGAGAAAAAAGTTGAGAGAGAAATCCCAAAGCGCTTGGCAGTAATGAGGAATTATTCTTTTTCAATACCTGGAAAATATTTATTGAATTTAAAAAAGAATTACCTAAAATAACTCCAAATTGAATTGCAATATGACTATTTCAGAAACCTGGGAACGAAGTAACTTCATAATTTACAAGCAACAGTAGGATTTGTCCAAAGGACAGCTTATTTAAATGTAGTTCTACATTTCCTATGTCATATACTATAAACTTTTCCATAGATCTTCTTATTAGTGCCTATAGGCATTTCAATTCGGAATATGAGCTCCTCATACTGGCAAAGATGAGCAACTGTCATCTGATGCATTACTCTGAAAGGCTCCGGGATACGGTTTGTGGATTCACAATCTTGACTTTGAATAGAACCAGTATCCTAGTGTTGGTAAGGGAAGGAGCTTATTACATGTGTTGGTGGTACTCTGTGGTTCTCTGTAGTAGTGTGTTAGCATGCTGTGATTCCAATGCTTTCCCTTGATGATAGCTCATGAGAAAGTTGGGGCTTAGGTGTTCTGTAGCTGGGGGTTTTTTGGTAACACTTTGCTAGAGGAAGCGATGGCAAAAATGGCTTTAGCAACAGCTTCCAGGTTTGCTGGGTACTTGTAGAGGCCACTGAACTGCGATGTGATTCAGTGAAGGAAGAGTTGGTAAGTGGCAGGAGTGATTTTTATTCTGTGAAACAATTTACAAGTGCATTTGCTTTCTGGAAGCGTAAGTGAATACCCTCTAAATATGCCTGAGAATAAATCTTTCTGAAGCGACACAGGCAAGATTAAACATGATCCATGAAGGAAACATCACGTGAAGCAAACAGAGCTTAAAGCTAAGCATCCCAGACTGGTTTGGGTTGGAAGGGACCTTAAAGCTCATCCAGTTCCACCCGCTGCCATGGGCAGGGACTCCTCACACCAGCCCAGGTTGCTCCAAGCCCCTGTGTCCAACCTGGCCTTGAACACTGCCAGGGATGGGGCAGCCACAGCTTCTCTGGGCACCCTGTGCCAGGTTGCCTTCCAGGTTTGCATTCCAGCTAGTCGTGTGCTTTTGTATCAGGACTCTTGCTTCAAATGCACTGAGATTGTGTAGAGTTTTGAAGTGCTCTTGAAGAGATCCTTGTAGTGCTGTTATGAGGTCTGTGGGTAATGCAGAAGAAATCCTGACCTGCTATGCAGTGCCTGTGAGTTCAGGAGGTGCATTTGTGTCTCCCAAAGAGATCCAGTGTGGGAAACGTGTGACATGTTGCTTGACATTCAAACATGCATGGAACTGGGGAGGTATTCCTTCTGGGGTTTTGCCCAGTTTCCAAGACTTAGCATGTGTCAGAAACTGCGGAGTTAATGATCCTATTTGATCCACAGAGTTAGGGTAGCTTAGGAACTCAACCAGGCTGGAATCTTTACGGGAGCAGTGAGACACGGCTTAGGCAAATTCTGTAGCAAACAAGTGGTTTTAGGGAGAAAGCTGAGGCTGAGGTTTCTGGGCTACTGATCATATTAACTACAGAAGCAAATCACAGTAGGAAGGTTTAAAGAGAAGTGGGAATGAATAGAGATTGTGTTTCTGGTATCTGTGTGGCCTCTGTAGCACAGGGATTCATCACCTTTTGTGCAGTTAATGTCAGAAAAAAAGTAGTGGTGTTTTAATTAGGCCCAGTTAACAAAGAGGACAAGGTCTAGAAACTCTCTGTTGAGTCAGTCTGGGTGGTTTTCGGGAGGGAGGACTGTTGCTATGTTTGATATCACAGCAGGGATGGACACTCATTTGCAGTTTAAAAGCAAATGTGATTGTGTCATTAGGCCAGAGAAAAAGAGTTCTATTTCATTTTCTTACAGTACTGCTTCTAATGAGCTTGGCATACTTGTTGCTTTTTCAGTATCACCCAAGTTACTGCTCTGTATCTTTTGCCCTACTTAGGTTGTCATTTCTTAATGAAGAGGAAAGCAGCATCTCTTTGGGGGAGGAGAGGCTTAGAAAACTGATATGTCTTCTGGTTAGATTAATGAAATAACAAATTATAATGTAATATTATAATATAAATAACAAATTAACCACAGACATGTTGAAAAAGAATATTGAAACGTTATGAACTCAGATGAGAAGAACCTTTTGCTAAATAGTCTGCTGGATCTTAGGTTTCCTTTCTGTTACCTGGAGTACAATGAAGAGATGAAGAATGCCCGCTACAGGAGGCATTTAGCTAGACAAAATAGAGCTGGTTAAGTAGGCTTTTAGCAATGACCAGGAGATTCCTAATGGCTAAAAGTGTACATGAACTTCATCAAAACCCTTTTTGGAAAGGTTAAGGCATTCATTTAGTATTGTCTCATACGAGGAAACACTCAATCTACCAGTATTTTACCAGTGTAACGGTAGCTCTTGCGTTCAAAGCGTAGTTCTTCTTGGGGTCATCTCATGGAGGAGTTTGTGCAAAGTCCTAGAAGAATGTGTGCATTTAAACCCCTTCCTTTTCTGATGGAGAACTGAGGGCAGCGAAGGTAGCACCATCCATTCCTGAAGAGGTTTCCATCCAGAGGCAAAGTAGGTGCCGCAGGTTCTGTGGGTGCCAGTGGCACATGGTGCTTCGCATGGATTGTTCTCATGGGTGTCGGGAGATGGTAACAGGGCCCCTCTGCTCACCTGGGTCACCTTTTAATCTGAACTGTTTATCATTTGGACCCTGTCTCTTGTCACTCAATGTGTTGATCGCTTGGCTAGAAACGATTCTGAATGTGGAGGATCGTGGCTTTGTCAGACATGAGAAATGCAAGGCAGGAGGCCTGATGGCTGGCACGTAGTGAAATCCTGCGGGTTTGGGGTGACTTTATATGACCATTGAGTGACCCTTTCATGCAAAAGATCTTAACTACCACTGCAGCACTGCTCTCTGTGCTTAACACTCTTTATCCCATGTGTAAAATGGAGGTAAGGGGTGGACGCTTACACAGCCAGCTTCTGGATCTGCAGGTCAAACAGTGCTGGAAAAGCCTTGGCCATTGTTGTTATTAGTGTTCTCCTGATAGGGAGACTGAGTGTTGGTCTGGGATGTCAAACAGCCCCTAAATCACGGTGATGGAGCCTAGAACTTCATGCCATTTAGCTGCTGGACTCTTAGGGGGAATTATAGTAGTTACTTTGGGGCCTGTGCAAAGTGCTGACCTGGGTTTCAGTTGATATTCATGCCCTCCCATGTCTGGCTGGTGGAGAAAGATGCTTCATAGTGTTAGGTGATGCATGTGTGGCTTTGAGGAGCTAATGCTTCCAGACAGCCATAGCGTGCAGAAAGCTTCTCTGCTTCCTCAGGGGAACAAGCAGTGCCACTAGAAGAATGAGCCCCATTTGATAAGCCTTTAGCAATCACTTTGTTTCCATTTCTCTGGGGGAAAAAAAGTGTAAAAAGACAGAAAATAAACTCAACTAAGTCTGTTTCTCTTTCTTTCCCAGCTGTCTCGTGTCACTTTTTATCTCTGGCTCAGCCTATCTCTGGAAGCATCCTCTAAATTGCATTGCAGGCAGTGAGATAGGAATCATACACCGTCAATAGTCCTCAGTTCATTTGCTTCTTGCGTCAGTGGGGAACACAAGTCATATGAATGGCCTCATGCAGCGGTGGCTCTACTTTTGTAATCCCTGTTATTCACTTGTTACTCTGAGCCGGTTGACAAAGACTCAGTCTGACTCATTTGTAGTGGATTTGCTTGTCTGCCCCTTCCTTCCCCTGTCACACCAGCAGTAATACAGAGCTGGTGAACGACTTGGCCAGGCTCCCGCAGCAGCGACTCAATGCTTGTGAGCCAGAGGGTCACACAAGGGTACCGGCTTCTCTGCTCTTCCTTCTGCTAGCACCTGCTGGGGCTCCTGTTTTGGCAAATGCCAGATGACTGGGCATTAGATGGAGGAAAGAGCAGTCCATGGAAGGAACATGGGGTTTCCTTCTCCGTGTGTAATAATGACCCGTGGTCCTGCTGCGGTTGGCAGTCTGTTGTCCTGCTCGGCTCAGATGCATGCATGTGAGCAACGTCCCCATATCCCTTTCAGCTTCGTGACTACGCACTGATAAACCTATTACATCAGCAGCATTGGAATGAATGCACTTGCACATGTTGATGTGTCTGTAAGTCAGGAAACTGAGATGAGTTCGGTCCTGTTCTGGTGTTGCTGACCTCATAGAAAACCCTTTTCCGCTCAGTTTTGATCACTAGAATTACAGAAGAGCTGGGGTCCAGTTCCTTCAAATCTGGTCCTTTTTGCGCATCAGTGTTTGAGAACACCGATGAATTTAAAGTAAAATGTTTTTTACCTTTTAAGATCTCTGTCCTTTAAGTGTTTCTGAATGATTTAAGTGTGGGTCCTAAACAACCAGGCTATTTGGGACTGATTGCATTGATGCTGCTGATGGACTCCCTATGTCCTGGAGGCAGAAAATAGCATGAAACTGATTTATATGATGCTCTACCTAGAAATTAGTCAGTGTATGTGTGCTGTCCTCCACAGTGCTCAGTGCAGCAGCGTTTTTAACACAGACTCTCCTCTCTCCTCTCTCATGACTTTATGGGAGCTCTGGCTCATGGAGAGTTCAGCTTCTGCCTGATGCCCTGTGGTGCTCAGTGTGTGAATGCATTCGTAGTTTGTGTGTGTGTAGGAATTCCTCCACAAACAACAATACCAGTGTTTAAGTGCCACAGCTGAAAGGTTGGTGGCCACACTGAGCCACCAGATTTTATGTGTGAAATAACACATTCACCCTTAAATTATACCCTTTCAATGGACAGCATGAGTAAAGAAGGTAGAACGTTTGTGTCCTCTTTATGTGGTACTCCAGGTCTGGAGAGGCTGGAAACTGCAGTCCTCAGGGGAACTCGGGTCTAGTAGTTGTGAAAAGGAAAGGAAGCAAAAGAGAATACACAAGCCTGATGCTAAAAGCGGGGAGAAGTGGTGCACCTGAAACCAAGGGAGAACAAGCATCATCACTTTGGTACAAAGGCAACTTTATCTGAAACAGAGCAGTCATTGTCAAACACCAGTGTTCATGGCATCTATCTTGTCCCTAAGTTGAAAACAGCGTTACTGTTAGTGAAGGCTTTGTAAATGGATGTTTCTCATAGTAAAAAGAAGGTGCTGTGCTAAATGCTAAAGAATTCATTAGACCTTGTACTGAAAACTAAGGAGAGCCGTCGTGGCTCTTTCTGGGTTACTGGTAGTACTCTGAAAAGTAGTAGTAGCCATGAACCTCCATTGCAGGTCTAAGTGCCTATTTAAGTAGTGGCTGCCACCTAACATAGATTTCAACATGTTTTCTGGAGAATTTGCCTCTCTGGGGCTTGCATTACAAATGCCTTTGTAATCTGTGATTTGGAGGTCACTTTCCTCTTCCTACACAGCTCATCAAACGCACTATTACTCAAAAGACTCCAATGAAAGCCTCGGTGGATTTTACACCTACCACAGCTATTGTGATAGTATTGTGCAGTTCCAGGAATCCAGTTCTGATCATAATAACACCAAGATAAATATGAAACAGTGTCAGCACAAAGAAAGATGTAAATGTAGAATAAAGAGACTAAACCTACATGTAACTTGGAGCATCTCATCGTAGTGGCGTTCCATGTTACTTTTGTGCCTATATGTAATTCCTCTAAACAGGCAAACTCTTACATTCTGACTACAATGAAAACATGGTGAGTGGAATAGGCAAAGATTCCTTAATATTGTCATTTGTACTCTTCTGACAACATTCTGGTTAATCCTTCATCTTTCCCTGCATCTGATACCTAACTAGTTTGAAAAAGCATTTTAGGGCTAACTCAAATGTGTAAGAGGTAGGCGTGTGCAATCTTGTGGTCATGTTTCTTAATCCAAAGGTACATGCTAAGGATAAACCCATTTGGTATTACGTGTTGCATGTATTTGCAGTCTTTTGGTGTCTGGGGCGGAGCTGTCTGGAACACAGAACATTTCTAGTTTTACATACTGTATGTGACTCATTAACTTTCCTTGCGCCTGCACATGAACAAGAAGCCCAGTTTGTGTCTTAAAAGTGTGGCTGCTGTAGCTTTGGTTTATCTATTTGTGATTATCCATAGAATCCCAGACTGGTTTGGGTTGGAAAGGAGCTTAAGATCATCCAGTTCCAACCTCCTGCCATGGGCAGGGACACCTCACACCAGACCAGGTTGCTCCAAGCCCCTGTGTCCAACCTGGCCTTGAACACTGCCAGGGATGGGGCAGCCACAGCTTCTCTGGGCACCCTGTGCCAGCGCCTCAGCACCCTCACAGGGAAGAACTTCTGCCTTAGATCTAACCTGAACTTCCTCTGTTTAAGTATTGGAGCCACAAGTGCCTGAGAAATTATACAAGTGAGTCACCTGAGAATTCATATATTAATTTCAGAAGCTGCTGCTACAAACCGCTCCTTATCAAGTCTCATGAAATAATAATGGTCCTAATGCTGTTCTGAACTGCCTGGCTGAACTTTGACTTAAAGCATGGAAATGACATTTAACGAACTGAGGCGATCATTAACCAGTCTGTGATCCTCCTCTCTGACCTCTTGTTTAACTGAATATGCATGCTGTTTCCCATGATAGTGCATCGAGTATTCACAGGGTATGTATGTGTGAAGAGCTTCTCCAAGACACTAATTCTATGTAGCTGTCTGAAATACCTTAACCCACATAAATCTGCAGGTTGTATAATGTTTAATGTATATTAGATACCTTAATGTATAATGGAACGTGTTACAGTTGGCAGATTCAAGTGCAGTCAGTCACCTTTCTCTCAAAAGAATGAGGAAGAACTTTTTGATGGCTTTCTACCCTTTCAGGGGGTCCTTATGTGGAGAAAGCATTTTGCAATCGGGTAGCTTTGCATTTCTTAACTTCCTTTGAAACTTGATAGATAAGGAGAGCATCAATAAATGCAAAGTGCCAGGCAGACACAGAAGAACCGGCTGTTGAAGCCAAGGTTGGGAGGCGGCATTTAATTATACCAGGGCTTGCTAGGCTTGGGGTGCTGGTGGGCTGAAGTGTTGATGTGGATCTGGCAGAGTGGGTGTAATGCACAGAAAGAAGACTTCAAACACGCGTTTTGTTTGGAGGAAGGACTTGGGATTTTTGGACACCCCCTTCTGAGCAAGACAGACAGAAAAAGGATGGTGAGGGGCTGGAGGAAGAAGTGGATCACAGGTGAACCCAAGCCACTATTCTCACCCCTCTGATTCTTTGTCTGCAGAAGCTGTATAATGCTTTGAGCACGCACCTGCCCCTTGGTGAGAGCATGCTAGTCTCATTGTCAGGACTGGAATTAGGTCCAGGTAGAAGCAACAACATGAGTCAGGCCTTTAAAGAAATCCCAAGAGGTGAAGAAAATAATTCAGGTCAGTCAAAGAGGGTTTCTTGACCTCTGGAGTCAAACCTTTAAGCCTTGTTTCTTGTTTGCACAGCGAACCTATTTTCTTTGTTACCTCCCAAAAGAAGCTGAGGCTTTTGACATAGTACCAGAGCTCTTAGAACAGAACATGGAAGCATGCAGAATTCCCCAAGATTAGGTGAATGTGAGTGCCACTCACTGTGTTTTCTCTCAAGGGGAAGGGATCGTTACATTCCCATCTTTTGCAACAGCTCTCATCCCCTGCAGTAGCTTGTGGAGACACTGACGAATAGTAAGAATGTACGGCTTGGTTTGCCCTAAATCTTTTAGAGCAGGGATGCACAATAAGCAAAAGCAAGCCAGTTTGGTTTGCATCTATCATTCTTCCCTATGTTTCTCCCTCCAATACTGCCTCGTGCTCCCTGTCTTCTACCCACCACAAGACCACAGCTCTTGCTGTGTTGGTAATCTTTTTGGCTGGCAGGCAACCTGTTGTGCATGCTGGATTCCAGTCTAGGCTTGATAGCCAAAATTGGGCAGCTTACCTGTTTAGATGAACCATCTGAGCCCTGCCTAGTTGCTGTACACCAGCCAGCCACTGCCAGTAACATGCTGGGCATGCCAAAAATAGGTGAGCAAGCCCACGGAGTGCAGTGGCCAGTGGCTAGGATGTGCCTGGCTCAAGTGCTACCAAGTGCCAGTGAGGCTCTTGCCCAAACAGAACTATAAGGAGAGGGTAAAGGGAAAATTCGGGAGACTGGTTTGGGTTGGAAAGGAGCTTAAGGTCATCCAGTTCCAGCCCCCTGCCACGGGCAGGGACACCTCACACCAGACCAGGTTGCTCCAAGCCCCTGTGTCCAACCTGGCCTTGAACACTGCCAGGGATGGGGCAGCCACAGCTTCTCTGGGCACCCTGTGCCAGCGCCTCAGCACCCTCACAGGGAAGAACTTCTTCCTTAGATCTAACCTGAACTTCCCCTGTTTCAGTTTGAACCCATCACCCCTTATCCTATCGCTACAGTCCCTGATGAAGAGTCCCTCTCCAGCATCCTTGTAGACGAGAAACTCTGCACACAGTGATAGTATCACCCCTTTAATTAAGATTTTTGACTGTTCTGTATCTAATCCTACTTTTATCGTGTACATTTTAATGTTTTGATATAAATATCATGTCCATTGGGAACTCTTTCTTCCTGAAAGAGATACAAATGACTGAGTAGCCAGTAGTGGCTAACTGTCCTGAGTTAGTGTTTCAAAATCAGATGTCATCTATTGCTAGGAATGCACAATGTTTTCAAAATGCAAATCTGAAATGTTACTATAAAGACTGTAATTAAACTTTGCATTACTTGTGCATTCTCTGTGGGTTTTAATGGGCTCATGAGTGCTGTGTGAGCACTCTCATGGGTGTTTGTGACTTATCAATGGCAGCTCTCACCAAAGCTGCCCATGGAAAAGGCACTGGGGGTGATGACTGACAGAGTTGAACATGAGCAGCTCGTGCCCAGGCACCCAAGAAGCCGCCAGCATCCTGGCCTGGATCAGCACCAGTGCGGCAGCAGGGCCAGGGCAGGGATTGTGCCCCTGTGCTGGGCACTGGTGAGGCTGCACCTCGAATCCTGGGTTCAGTTCTGTGCCCCTCACTGCAAGAGAGACATTGAGGTGCTGGAGGGGGAACAGAGAAGGGCAACGGAGCTGGTGCAGGGCCTGGAGCACAAGTGTGATGGGGAACGGCTGAGGGACCTGGGGGGTTCAGTGTGGAGAAGAGAAGGCTCAGGGGGGACCTGATCGCTGCCTACAAGTGCCTGAGAGGAGGTTGTAGTGAGGTGGGGTCGGTCTCTGCTCCCAAGGAACAAGGGACAGGACAAGAGGAACCGGCCTCAAGCTCCACCAGGGCAGGTTTAGATGGAGCTGAGGAACAATTCCTTTCCCAGAAAGGGTTGTCAGAAGATGCTGCCCAGGGAACTGGTAAAGTCACTATCCCTGTGGGTATTAAAAAGACCTGTAGATGTGGTACCTGGAGACATGGTTGGATAGGGCTTTGAGCAGCCTGTGCCAGAGGGTTGGAACTGGATGAGCTTTAAGGTCTTTTCCAATGCTAAGCATTGTATTCTTCAGTGGTGGACTTGGCAGTGTTGGTTAATGGTTGGACTCCGTGATCTTAGGGTCTTTTCCAACCTATCCTATCCTGTCCTATCGCATCCCATCTCACTACTCACACCCATGGCTGGTTTTGAAGAAACACCCGTATTCAAGGTATGTTCACCTACATTAAAACAGTCATAGTGGCAGACTGTGTGTCCCACTGTAGCATGGCGGTGTGCACTCCATTTTGAGTTTCTCTTTTCTTCTTACTGTATTCCCAAATTGCTAATGAGAGTCAACAAATTGGCTGTAGCATACAAGCCATCCTGCAGCCTGCCAAAAGGAGTGGCTGGCATCCGTGCAAACTGGGCTCTCATGTGTTTGAAGACTTAATATTGAAAAGAGCTTTCAATATTCATCATCCCTGTCCTACTACTGAAGTGACTCAGTTCCAAAGGCAGCAACATATTGCTCCCATGCTATCAGAGGTTAGACTAACAGAAGTGAGCTGCTCCATGAAGAAACGTTGTTCTCTACCGATTAAGTTTCATCATCGTGCTAAGTAAGCAGTGAGTGCAGACCCTACATGATGGCAATATGGACATAACCTAGCTGAAGTGTTGTGATAATGGTTGGCTTGGCAAGCAGAGGGGTCTTGAATGCAAGACTTCTGCAGCTCCAAAGCAGCATATGTAGACCTATGGTGCTGCATGTGTTGTACTGTGTTTGATTTCTGGCCTATGCCTTACAGTATGCATATGGGTGTCTGAAAAAGGCTGTTTAGAGTGGAGGTAGATTCCAAAACTTTTCTGTACTGTATGGCCCAGCAGAGTCATAGCATCAACAAGGGTGGGGAAGACCTTTAAGATGATCAAGTCCAACTTTTTACCCCAGGACTGCATATGACAGTGTCTGTGGCATCACTTGCTATGTTCATATCCCCACATATCGACCAGTGGCTTACAGTGGCTTATTTGTTCTTCATTTACATGTTACTATGAAGGCTATATCAGAACCCTAATGTCGATTGTCTGAGTATGTTTTTACTGGTACAGTGGTGGGTGCATCCACCTGTCAAGGATATATAGCAATTAGCGTGTGCATCATTTTCTAATAGGATTGAAGACTCTTATGAAAGCTTTTACCCAAAATAACATGCTACAAGTGGCTTCAGAGGCAACACAGGATCTGAGGTTGGTATCAGGGGAGGCAGCAGTTCCCATGGGCAGGGACACCTTCCACTAGACCAGGTTGCTCCAAGCTCCATTCACCCCAGCTTTGAACACTGCCAGGGATGGGGCAGCCACAGCTTCTCTGGGCACCCTGTGCCAGCGCCTCAGCACCCTCACAGGGAAGAACTTCTGCCTTAGATCTAACCTGAACTTCCCCTGTTTCAGTTTGAACCCATCACCCCTTGTCCTGTCTCTAGGTAGGGGCACATAGGTTTCTGTGTCATCCCAAATCCTCTGAGAACAAAGCCAGTGTTTGGCCCACAGGGAGTGCAGGCTTGCACAAAGGGATTTGTATGGCGGGAGTTGGCTGAGATATGAGAAGTGTTTGAGGCTCATTGGCTGTAAAATGGGAATATCTTATTTCTTTGATCCATTTCCGAGCCAAGCAGCCTAGCTGTTGTAGTAGAAGCAGGACTAAATAGGCTTAATGCAGATAGCACTTTTCAGGGCATGCAACTGTCGTCATTGTATGCAGCCATTTAGAAGTCTTGCTGTATATCTTACTGAACCAATCTGCAAAATCCTTGGCTACAGGCTGTTTCCAGGCTCGGATGTGCTGCTTGCCTAGTGGATATGGAGGAGGATTGCATGCTTTGTCACAGTGCCTTATTCGACCCTTTGATCTCGCTCAGTTCTTCATGTGTAAGGATTTTGAGAGGGTTGGTTCCCTTTACTCTTCCACACAAGCGTTTAATCTAAAATACTTAATTTGAGCAAATTGCAGATGTGAAAACAGAGCTTTAAGGCAAATGTTTAATGCCTCGGAAGGCAAAAAGGATCAACTTGAGTCAAAACCAGAGGCTTCTATAGTCAAGATACTGGATTTCCTTCCTCAACGTGCAAGATTTCCAAAGTCACTGGAATAGTCTTTTGCTGCCTCAGTATTTCACCTGTAAAATGGATTTAAAGGATATTTGACCGTTTGTTTTATTTACTGGTTGAGACTTTAATCAGCTGCCTTTCAAAGATTTTAATTGCTTTAGGATATAATGGCATTATTGCCAATGAGCTAGTAAGTTTTAAATAACTGCGATATCTGGTATGTACTTACTGATCGTAAAGTGTAGCAATAATCCATAGAAAAATGAAGCATGAAATAGGATATATGTGAAATAGATTTATTAGCTGCTTCACCTACTGTAGAATTACAGCACTTTGTCCCTCAAGGAGTTACCTGTCACAAAACTAGGAGTTGACACATCACCTGTGTCACGGGATTTGGGAGGTAGTTCCAGTCTATCACATACTCCTGTTACTGTTTGTGAAAGAAGTTCTTGGCTTTAAGCTTGCTTCTGGACTTTCTCTGGAAAATCTCGTTTCACTACCTGTGGTTTTAGCTGAGGAGTACTCAATAAATAATCCCATTGTTGCAGCTTGCAGAGTACTTAACATTAGCATCTCAGCTGGTCTTATTTAACCAGTATCGTAGATGGATTAAATGTATAAATCCCAGATATTTCAAAGCAGTAACACTGACCTCTCATTATTCAGAGTATGATTCAAATGTAAGTTTAGGTATTTGTAGATACTCCTAATGCTTTATATTGGTACAGTCTCTTACCTTTGGGGGCTGGGAAAGGAGAAAGGTGGTTTTTTCCCATCTTGAAACTCACGTAATTCTTGTTTTCCCTGATTTTTGTCTGGTTTTCCTTCTTCCCTGGTGTTCCTACCGCTGGGGTCTCTACTCCTGTTCAAAATCGAAGCTCTGAAGAAAATGAGAGGAGTAGTTTTGTACTCATAACTAAAAGAATAGTTAGAACCATAGAATCACAGAATCGTATGACAGAATATGATTCTAGCATAGCTAAAAGAACAGTTGTGTGTAAATGCCCTTGAGTAGCCAGTATACATGGTTTTGTTTCATGTCTCAAACAGATAATTGTTTTATCATTCCACTTCCCATTACATAAGTACCAGATTTAATGTATCCATCTGACTCCAGATAGACTACTCCATCTTCTTGGAGACTATGTCTCCATTATCCGATTCTTTTAATGGTTTTTAGGGGTCCAAAACAATTTTTAGCTTATTTTGGTTGAAAATGTATTTGCTCTATCCATAGCACCATCCTTAATAATGGCCACCCAATTATTTTCCTGTGGATACATAGGTAACAGACGTTTCTTTTGCACCTGCACTGCTTTTGTAACAGATCAAACACAGAACTGCAGAGGCTATGTGGTCATATTTTAGCTTTATAGGTAATAGGCTTTTTCATATCTGGGTCTGCTGGGCAAGGACTAGTGATTTGTTGGAGACTGACCTCCTGGAAGAAGGTCAGTACGTTAATGAAGCAGCACATCCACTGATGCGCTGCCTTCTGCCTGCGACCCCAGCATTCTCCAAGCTTGTCTTCATGTCTTCTGAAAGAAAATGAAGAGTTGAGAAAAAAGAATGGCAAGAAAAAAGGGGCCAGGACAGCGTGAGGTTTATCTACAACCCATGGCAGGGGCTTGGAACTGGAGGATCTTAAGGTCCCTTCCAACATAAACCAGTCTGGGATTCTAGGATCCTTTGGCTACTGTATTTTCATCTCAGTTTAATGGGAGCTAGAAAATTCTTGGTGTGTGTGTTTCTTCTCTTTGTGAAGGAGGGGCTCTTCTCAGATGAGCGTTGTGGCTGTACCTGAGAAGGGCTGTGCTGTTTGCACTCCACTCAGTGCCCACAGTCAGAAACCAGCTCTAAGGGACTCAAGGACCCTGTCATCACCATGTGCATGACCAGGTAGCTTTGCAGCTCTTCCTGGTTTCACCCATTCTGTTCATACAGTGTTTCTTCTAGTTCCATTTCCTTGATTGCTGTTGATCTAACTTACTGATACTGCACATCTTACCACGACTGGGTGGCCCTATAAGGATACCCCCTGCCTCATGCAGATGAGAGTAACTTGCCCTGGATGAGACAGGCGGATTGCTTGGCTTTGAAGCTTTCTGTTTGTTAGAGAAGTGAATCCATCTCTGTACAGCAGATCAGTTTTGCCCAGGAGCTCTGAGCAGGGCTAGGTTTAGAGCCATAGAACAGCTTCGGTTGGAAGGGACCTTCAAAGCTCATCCAATCCAACCCCCTGCAATGAGCATCTTCAACCAGATCAGGTTGCCCAGAACCACATCCAGCCTGGCCTTGAATGTCTCCAGGGATGGGGCATCCACCACAGCTGTATTTCTCTGACAGCCTGGCTAATCTGTGCCTGCAGGACTGTATGGGGTGTATTACTGTGATACAAGTATTAACAAAAATAGAGGGAGGGCGAGGGGGTTGTATTTTTCATCATTCAAATAGCTGAAAATCCCCACAAGCGGTACATCTGTGTGTGTGTGCCCAGATGCGGAGCCCCCGCTAGTGAGGCCAGCTGGGATTAAGGTCTCATTTGTATAATTTGTAAAGGCTTTGGAATTTTTCTGGCGGTTTTGAGCCATAATCTGGAATTTAGCTTTTGTCCGGCTGCTGGGCAGCTTGCACAATAAAGCTGCCAACTAAAGCTGTTTCCTGTGCAGCAGGGAAAACCCCACCACTTTACATGCAGCGACGAGGAAGCAGTCTGAGAAAATAAGAAGGGAAAAGACCCATGCCCTGCATGTTTTAAAGGCTGCATCAAAGAGAGCTCCACGGATAAGTAGCACAACGTACAGGAGGCTCATTTTCTGCAAAAGCAGCAATAGAATGGTAAGGAGCTTCAGAGCTCAGGATGCTCATGATGCTCGTTGCGCACAGCTGTAGAAAGCACCGTTGCCCAGCATCACATCCCCTCGCTCAGCCCTTCCTTGGTGCATGCTCAAAAGAGCAGCTGAGGTGTGCTGGTTGCCTGAGCCCACCTTCTGGGGCTGGCCAGCAATTCCCCATTTTCCACTGTAATTCAAGGTAATCTCCTTGCTTGAACTGCTGGATAAACATGTGAAGCACGAATGGGTAGGTTTACTCTATGGCAAGTGCAGCATCACTCCCTCTCACTCCTCCTTCCTAACCCAGTGGGTAGATGGGTGGCAAGGAAATACGTTCCTTATGCCTCCCAGCTAGGGACCTGCCTGGAGCATGGATTTGGAGGTGTCTTGCTCCTGCTGGATAACATGGCACTGAACAAACAACGTGTTTTTAAGGTGTTCTGTGGCTGTGGGATCACAAAGCTACAAGGACGTGTTGTCTCGCAGTGGGGTGATGCTGCACAGCTGCCAGAAGAAAACCTCCTTCAGAAGCTGGGCTTTGCTGGGCAAGCTTAACCACTGCAAAAGAGGAACTGAAATCACATCTCTTCACTCCCCAGTGACGTTTTAAGGTTCTGGGCTTCTTTTGAATCATTTTTCTTCCCCCTTTCTGTTTTAAATGACACTGAAATGAGCCCAGCGTTCTCCCTGGTTGTACGTGGGGATGAATCTGCTCATCCTTGCTGGTGTTTCACAGCTCTTTGTTCACAGCTTTCTCCCAAGAGAAGAACAGAAACAGACCTCAGAGCAGAGGATTGTTGTCTTTTTGGTGTCCTGGAGCTTTGTGTTAAAAGCCCTGCGTTATTTTCTAATCAGGATTACAGACTTCATTTGCATGGTTTATCCTCGGGTATCTTGGATGGAGCAGAGTTTGTATCCGTCTCGCGATGGTTTTTATGCTTCGTGGACCCGTTTGTGGTGTTCAGCTGCTTTTCAAGAATCTGTGGATTGAAAATGAAGTTTGCAGAAAGCAAAGCCTTCACTTGGGTAATTAGAACAGCTAATCAAAGCGGCTTGATGTCCTCTTGCTTCAGTTGGTATCTGCTGGCGCCATGGGAAGCGTTTCTCATGCGGGTGAAGGGTGCGTTTGTTTGTAGCCGTTTATGTGCGGTTGGATTTTGGCTGTAAGTACTTGTGTTTCCTTAACGTGAGAGCGAAGCTCAGTGGCCAAACGCTCCTGAGAGCGTTCTGATGTTGCTGTCTGCATTCTGAAGTTGATTTACACAAGGTTCTTGTATTGTCCTTCCCTTCGGCAAGTAGGTGCTAAGGGTACATTGGTAGTAATAGCTCAGCAGGAAATGAACGCCTCTCCAAAGAGAATTTAGGGACATCTCTTGCTATTGTTGTTTCTTAAGGAAAGCAGCAGAATGCGCTCATGTTGAGGTACTGTCAGGGTGGATTTTTGTTCTTTTTGCCTGTCTGCTATCAGAAATAGGAAGCGAAATTTACCTTGATGTGTGGTAGCAAGCAGAAACAACTGTGGCAGTAAATGACAACTTCTCTGTGTTCAGTGTAGCTGTAATAAAGCTTTGATTCCTGTTTGGTTTATTTTGCTTCAGCATGGTGGTGAATGCGAGTGTCATATAGTCACTAATGATGCAGTGGCAATCAATTCTTACGATTTGCCTGAAAAACCACTTAGTACCGAACGACCAGGAGATGGAATTTCTTCTGTTTGTAACTATTGAGACACTGAAAATGTATTTTACTGCAAATTGAAATAGAGAGGGAGGAAAACGACGACTTTACATGAAATAAAAAGGGATTCGGGAAGGGGGAAAGGGATTCAGCTAAAGTGAAATATTTCCATTACTTTAAGGGAGAAAGATTTGTTTCAGTAGCAATATTATTATTGGTATATTTATGCTTTTTATGTCATAGCATGAATCCTGTAGCTCACATACCAATGTCATGAATGCAGCCCATAATCTATGATATCCTCATGAAAAGCACTTGGCAGTGAACGTGTGGAATGTTTCATTTTGACAATACAGGACTGTTGCAGCTTTTGGAGAGGTGTTTGGATGTGGATTTGGTTTCAGGTACTCAATAGCTGCTTATTGCTTACTTTCCACCTGGGCTGACAGGTCCTGTTCCTCAGCTGTGGAAGAGCTTAATGGAAGGCTTAAGAGGAAAATCCAGTGTGGTGGGGCAGTGATTGCCAGCCATGGAATGCAAAACCTAGAAGGGCTGAGAAAAGAAGTTCTTGGGCCCCATCACACCATTGGTGATGAGGACCACAGACTGCTTTTGGCCACTGAACGATCCCCAGTGGTCGCAGTAACATCTGGGGCTTGTTACGCACCAACCTAGAAATGAAAGCAGTAAAATGAAGAGAGATGGGTGTTTTGGGGGCCTGTGGGGTGGAAGTGGAACGGATATGGCCACAAGGCTTCTTGTGAATGACAAGCTTCATGGTTGGATTATCTGGGAGAGTTCTTTGCTTCGTGATGAGAAGGTGTTAACAGTTGTGTGCTGGAATTTCTCCCATGAAAGCAACATTTTAGCCCATTGGTACCTCTACCAGCTAGTGTGGAGGTGCCCTTTAAACCTCATTTCTGAGAGCGGCATCCGTGCAATTGTGGGGTTAAAGAAAAGGTGGAGTGAAAATGCCCTGGGCTTAGTTCAACAGGAACTTCCTTTTTAAAGGGTTGGGGGTTTCTACAGGAAGACTTTGTCAGGAAGTGGTGAATGCCCCATCCCTGGCAGTGTTCAAGGCTGGGTTGGATGGGGCTCGGAGCAACCTGGTCTAGTGGAAAATGTCCCTGCCCATGGCAGGGGTTGGAACTGGATGAGCTTTAAGGTCCCTTCCAACGCAAACCAGTCTGGGATTCTATGATGTTTGACTCACAGCATTGCACAGCCCAGATTCAATATCATTGTGACATCCCTGGTGCTCTCAGTGGGACCTCATTCGTAGGGCCTGTGCTGCGCTGTCATATCCTGACAGTTACATTTAGCCTTCTTGAAGGAGTATTGGTAAAGCCTTGAATTACCAGTTCTGGGATTTGTATTTAAATAACAATATAGGACACTTGGGTCTTTTTTCCCTTGTCCCAGGAAAAAAAAACAGTGAGAGTGATCTGTGCTGAAACAGAGGAAAAGAAGGAAGAAAAGAGCAAGCATCTTCAACTGTCTTGTTTAAATAGAAACAAGGAGGATTCAGCTTAAATGTTAAGAAAACCTTTCAGTGTTAGGAGAGGAAAACACCAGTGGATGGTTCGTGAGCTCTGCAGTATTAGCAGTCATGAAAAGCAGGCGAACTGTATGTCTGCTGGCAGTGATCTCGGTATTGCTCATCGTGTGGGGACAAGGGAACACCTAAATGATCCCATTGCTTTCACAGCCTAAGGCTCTGCCAGAGTGGCTTGAAAGCAGCAGTAGCTTGTACTGCAGGCTCTCTGCAAGCTCCCCTGCAATGCAGCCTTCTGAACTTTTAGGTTCAGAAGTCAGCTCTGAACGAATAAGCATCCGTCAGCCGATGCTCGCTTTACAAAGCAGCGCTGGAGGAAGAGTATTCACTAATGGCTGTAAGACATGGCAAACATCCTCCTAAACGCGTTGTTGTGGCAAAAGTTTATTAGCTCTTGCTGAGATACTGTCAGGAGCTGTGTTGGATATGGCTTCTCACATCTTTTACTGCCGGTAGACGCCTGAAGAGAGGTCCTGCCCCTTCTTAAGTTGTTCCTTTAACTGCTGCTAACTCTCCACAGTCATGATTTCCCCCCTAGTGTTTAGAGTCAGCTAAATTACAGTGGAGCACGAGTTTGAAAACCCTCTTCTTTATTAAAAAATACTTTTATAACTGCTACAAAAATCACTTCAGTTGCCCTAAAACACAATAGGTTTCCTGAAGGCAGCAGGTCCGATTAATATGCTAGATACACATTCATTTGTGAGCCAGGGGTTCCTGACATTCAGCTTCACAAGGAAGATATAAGGTAAAATAGCTCAGTTAAATGCTGACATGTTGTACTCTTACGTGGGTTTTCCTACCAGAGGATCAAACTGTAATTAGAATTATACCAGTGTTGTTTCAGGGTTTTCCTCAACTGCTGCAGGACATTTATCTTCTGGGGAACAGACCTGAAAATGGTCCTTACCAAACTCACCCTCGCAGCCTTCATGCGCAAACCAGGATGATGGCTTTGTGCTCAACTTAAACCAGAAGATGTTTTTAGCCTGACCATTTTCAAATGGGAAGATTAACTCTGGATGAGGTGCAAAACGCACCGAACCTGACCTACATCCAGCCTTATCCTTTGCAGAAGTCTTGAAAAGGAGGTGTCTTGATGCAATAAGTCTCTGTGAAAGGAACTCCTTTAATACTGAGGAAATATAATTGGAAGACTAAACTTCAGAGAAGACCCAAATAGCTTCATAGGAAAAGTAAGTTAAGTATGCAGACAACTGCCAAGAAGGAAGGAGGATGCAGTGATGGAGCTGTGTGCACATGGGGCTAGGTAAGTGAAGATCTGTTGTTAGATGGCAGCATGGGTGGGTATAAGTGGCAAAAGGGTATAAATCTCAGCTGAAGGTGGTATAGAATCATAGAAAGGACCTTAAGGTCATCCAGTTCCAACCGCCTGCCACGGGCAGGGACACCTCAAACTAGAGCAGGTTGCTCCAAGCCCCTGTATCCAACCTGGCCTTGAACACTGCCAGGGATGGGGCAGCCACAGCTTCTCTGGGCACCCTGTGCCAGCGCCTCAGCACCCTCACAGGGAAGAGCTTCTGCCTAAGAACTCATCTCAATCTCTCCCCTCTCAGGTTAAAGCCATTCCCCTTGTCCTTATATCCAGTCTGAACTTCCCCTGTTTCAGTTTGAGCCCCATACCCCTTGTCCTGTCACTACAGTGATAGACCTCGTGTACTGGTGGTCCCTGATATAAGATGGACATGGAGCTGTTGGAGCAAGTCCAGAGGAGGCCACGAGGATGCTCAGGGGCTGGAGCACCTCCTGTATGAAGACAGGCTGAGAACATTGGGGCTGTTCAGCCTGGAGAAGAGAAGCTGCGTGGAGACCTCAGAGCAGCTTCCAGTGTCTGAAGGGGGCTACAAGGATGCTGGAGAGGGACTCTTCATCAGGGACTGTAGGGATAGGACAAGGGGTGATGGGTTCAAACTGAAACAGGGGAAGTTCAGGTTAGATCTAAGGAAGAAGTTTAAAAGCCCAAATTGGGGCAGTGAATTTCTGTGTGAATGGTCGAGGGGATGCGTGTTTTTAGGAAATGCCTTACATAGCACCATCCTTTTGGTTGAGCTCTGAGTAATGGACATAGGCTGCAGTGCAATTATCAGGTCAGGTTCATTTCTGCTGGTGCAGGATACTCATGGTTTCAGTGTGAGGGACAGGAAGAACTGCTTTGTTCTGCTTGTGGCTGAACTTTCTCAATAGATATATACATATAAAGTCTGATTTTCAGGAAGCTGAGCCTCGGTAGGATATTCACGTGTGCGGTGTTTGTGTGCTATAGTAACGATTCATCCCGAAGGGAATGAAGGTGAAGTTGCATTCTTGAGCTGGTTTGATTTCACTGGGACTGAAAGGAACTGAAATGCTTTAATTCAGCAATTTGCAACAAGCAGTATGTTACAAGCTCTAAAACATTAGCCCAAGGGAAAAGGCAAATATTGCTACTGGCAGAGAAAGAGTATTTCAGGACTCTGAGTTTGAAGCAGTTTTACTCTGAAACTAGTAAATAAGTGATAGGCTAAATCTTACCTGTTTCTCTGGGCACGAGGCTGAGGTCTCTTCTCTCCATTGGGAAATGAATTAAGAGCTTGGAGCCTTAGAGTGTGTGAGGCCAGGACAGGGAGAGAGCCTGCGCTGGGGTCCCGTGGCAGTGCCTGAGACAGCATCTCATGGATTAGCTGGAGTTTCACAACCCCTGATGCAGAACATGGCACCAGTGCAGCAAGAGTGTGATGGAGGAGGTCATCCTGCTGCACTCATCACCTACCTGGGGAGGGGGAAACATCATGGTTAACACTGAACTGCAGCATGCCTCTGCCTCCAGCCCAGCAGCGTGGCAAAGCAGGTCTGCTTGGAGAGGTCCTGGCCACCGGTGTCCCAACTCTGCCATAGTACAACCCTTATGCCCCTTCTCCTGGCTCCCAACCCCTCCATCTCTTTGCTCACAGCTGAGCCCCCCGGGAAGTTCAAGGAGCCTTGAGGATGCTTTGAAGGGGTGAAAACTAGAGCACTGATGTTGCTTTTCCACACTTGTAATACTCTGTTCGGTTTGATGTGGTTGTGTGTTGCGTTTTGGAGTCTCCCACAGAGCAGCAGTTCTGAGCTGTGGATGGATAGCTCTGTATTTCAGAGGTGGGGTGGTTTGGCTTTTTAAGTTGTCATTACTTCACTTAAAGAACAGTCACATCCACAAAAGTAGAAAGGTCCAGGAATTGTAAGGCGGCTCCCGTCCTGCGTGAGTCTGCTCAACACAGACCTCAAGGGACCTGGGGCTGGATGTTACACCAGGGCATAGGCTGCAGGAGGGGGTCTCAGCAGAGCACAGCAGAGGGGGAGAATCCCCTCCCTCGACTGCTGCTCACGCTCTGAAGGTGCAGCCCAGCAAGAACACTTATTCAAGTGTTATTGTCACTAACCCACAAGTGGTTGCCTACCTTGCACACTTTGGAGTAAGGCAGGATCATAAAATCACGGTGTTCCACTCTGCCAAAAGCACATCAAAATGCAACTCAGCTGCACTGCAATGCGATATAACATAAATAATGCCCATAGGGGTTAAGACTGTTTAGCAATAAAGACATAGCAGTCTTTATGGCACAGCAAAAGAAGAGGCTCCAACCGTTTCTGCTTCTTCAGAATGCATACAGCTTGAAGTGTGAACTCTCTTTTCACAGAGGGGACTTGCACACTATTAGAGGCTCAAAAGCTTTAGAGAAAGGGGCATTGTAATCTGCTGTAAAACGTGTGCAGGACCAAAGCACAGATTTGGAGCTGTTGGTAGCTCTCCAACCCATAGGAGAGAAGCATGAGATGATTCCATTACTCACAAAGTGTTAATCCTGCAGCAATGAGGAAATTAAGACAAAAATACCAATCCTGATGTTTACACCAGATTAACTAGTACAGAGGCAAATCTCTTCTTTCATTGATGTGTCATCTTCTCCTTTTGACTCTTCCAAAGTTCGCATGTGGAAAATACCGTTACAGATACAAAGCCCGACTCTAAAGTTGTGTTATTGCAAAGCACTCTCCCCTCATAGAGGTCAGTGCTGCTTGTTTTCAGTTTTTACAGAAACAGTACTGATCAGACCCCCAAAAAACCATGGTAACATGGGGAAAGAGCCTTGCAGTGGGCCCCATCTCTTTGTTTTTCCTAAGTTGCCAGGTCAGCATTCATAACTCATACAGTGTGTGCAGTGAGATAGGTGACCTTTTGGTAGTGTTGCCTGGCAATGGTGCAGGTTCCCTCCATCCATTGCCACTTGGAAAAGGATGAAGAGCTTGAGAGCATCTCATGGCTTTATAAAAGTATAGGAGCTCCAGAGACGAATCCATTGGGATGAATTATCGACATCAATGATGCTAAATGCTGAAAGTGAGAAACCAAGCTGCAGTTGTGAGTCCTTCCCTCCAAAGTAGGTTTTCCACCTGCTGTTCTTTGCTCATTCTGCTTTGAGGTCCTTTAATTATGCTTTGTCTCCTCTCTTGGTTTCACCATGAATGCACCACTGCGTTCATGGGTTAATGTTCTGACATTATGTGTAAATCGGGGTAGATAAAGGCTGGTTCTAAAACCTCCCTGTGCTGTTCCAAGGCTTGGTGGTGGTTGGTGTTGGTGTTGTTCCAGGCTGTAGTATTGGCATTATAGCGTAAAAGGGGAGAGCGCCTCTTCTGATAGCAGCCAAACCAAATAAAACCGTGAGTAACACAAATCAGATATTTGCTCATGATTGACCTCTTTTTTCCTCTTGCCTCAGTATAACAGATGCCTGAAAAGTATAAATAGTAAAGAAGTATTCAAAAATGTATATGCTTATGCTTTGAGGCCTAAAAGATCCCTTTTAACATAGAAGGACGGTGACTGTTGCTGTTTATTTGTTATAGAATCATTCCAGATATGTCCTTTATTTTTCTGGTTTAGGCTCCTAAGGACCCAGTCTCTGGATTGGTACTACAATAATGTCAAAAGCCGCTTCAAGTGTTTTGGAAGTGCCAAAGTCCTGAAGAACTTATACAAGAAGCATAGACTGGAGAGCGGAGGCTGTCCTGATGTAATAGGTAAGATTTCTTGCTATAGAATCATAGAATCCCAGACTGGTTTGGGTTGGAAGGGACCTTAAAGCTCATCCAGTTCCAATCTCCTGCCACGGGCAGGGACACCTCACACAGGTTGCTCCAAGCTGCTGTATCCAACCTGGCCTTGAACACTGCCAGGGATGGGGCAGCCACAGCTTCTCTGGGCACCCTGTGCCAGCGCCTCAGCACCCTCACAGGGAAGAACTTGTGCCTAAGAGCTCATCTCAATCACCCTTTGTCAGTTTAAAGCCGTTCCCCCTCAGCTTGTCTACTTTAACACACAAGCTGAGACAGTGCAAAATCTGAGAGAAATTCAAAAGAGATCTTTTTAAGGGTTTTTCTTTAAATCAAGTACCTCAGTGAAGAGAAAAAAGAGGTGAAGTGTCTGGAGATCTATTTCTGAATTCAAAGGATGTTTAATCATAATTATGCCACTGATACGGAAGAACTGTTATCTTCAGTCTGTGAAGTAAATTGCAGTTTATATGCTAGCCCTTGTTCCAAAATTTATCACAGTTCTGAGTAGTCTGTGAATGAGAAAGTAATTTTGCATCCAGCATTTGGCCTTAGAGCACATTTGAAGCGGGATTTGGTTAAATGGGATACATTCAGTATCCAAGTTGACCAAAACTTCAGATTGTCCTCAGAGTTTTGCATGCTTAAGAGTCTGAAACTGGCCACATCTTATTATTGTACTGATGTTTGTCAAGGGGTCAAAGATGCTGATGAAGTATCGGTGTCACCCTTTTAGATGAAGAGACACGGCTCTCCCTTAACTCTGCTGTTACAATGTCTTGCCCATAAAAGTAATTGGAGATATGAAATGGGCTAAAACAAGTGGAGTTTGGCTTCTAGGAGGAAACAACCCATGCATTCAGTTCTGATTTGTTAGTCTTAGCTTTCTCTGTATCAAATCCTTATTTCTAGGGAGGATTCCTTAACAGTTGAGACCAAGTATGTCCAAAAGGCAAGGAAACCCGTGCCAGTGAGGGCACTTGTGGCACATGGAATTAAAAGCTGTGAGGATGGATCCTTCAGAACGTTAATATCATGTGTTGCCTGTACTTAAGCTGCAGTGTCACTGAGTTTGTCCTGGAATGGAAGTGTGAGCAATGCAGTGATGAGTTGCAGTGGCATGTGAACTCTCTGCAAGACCTTTCTAAGGCAGGTCTTTGAGTCTAAATGTCATTGCTAACTTGCTTCTCCTCTCCGTGTGAGGGTTAGGTAAACCTTTTGTTCCCTTTGAAGATAAATACTAGCATATGTGTCTAGGGATTGGCTTATTTATACAGCGTTGCCCTTTAAAATGTAGAATCTATTTCAACCCCAAATGTCATATTAAAGGCAAATTCCCTGTACTTAACTTCTGCTGTACTTTATACCTGGTAGCTTCTTCCTCTCTTTTTCACTGTACAAGTAGTTTTCTCCGTCCAAAAGGAGAGGTCTTCCATATAAAAGCAGTCATAGCCTGTACAAAAGCTGCTGCAGTCATGGTTTATCCAAGAAGTTGGAGGAATTTCTGCCTATCCCTCTTTGTGTGCAGTGCCACCGTATCCTGAGTGAATATTCTGGCCTAATTCTATTCTAACTCTATTTTCTAATCCTAATGCCTCAGCTGTTCAAGGGTATTTCTTATAGTAATTCACAGTCTGTCTTCTTTTGGAGCAGAAGGAGGGTTTCTTGAAGGCAGCTTTGAAAATGAAGGAAGCATTTGTGGCAGTGACTCTACATTCTACCGACAGACAGAAGGTATGCTGCTTAGTCAACTCCAGCATTCACCACAATACTAAAAAGCCTTTGTGTAACACACTGGGGTATTACAACCAATGCTAGTTTGATTTTCTCAGCGTTCAGGTTTTGTTACTTCTCTCCTGTTTCCTTTCGTGTGCTCATGCATTTTCATCTGTTCTGTTGGTGTTCATAGGAAGTTTAGAGATTTTCTTCCTGTGATTCCCTCTGAACCGTTTTGCTGGGTTCTAAAAGAAGGAACATAAAAATCCCATGGGTTTTTTGTATTTCATATTTACATCTCAGAAGTAACGTAGAGATTGAGACCGATTTCTCTGCCTTCCGGTGTTTGTTTTCCTGTGCAGAATTATGGATTGAGGAAATGAACTTTGTCATGAACAACCTCAGATTTGAATGTCTCTCCAGAATATGAGTCTGAATTCTGGAGCTCATCATGCAAAATGTGGCTGTGTAAAGAACATGGTGTTTTTATCTGATTCTTCACCTAGGACACAGCATGATGGATACCCTTGCTGTGGCCTTGCGTGTTGCAGAGGAAGCAGTGGAAGAAGCTATTTCGAAGGCAGAGACCTACAGTGACAGCCTGGTAACATTTAGAATCATAGAATAGTTAGGGTTGGAAAGGACTTTAAGATCATCTAGTTCCAACCCCCCTGCCACGGGCAGGGGCATTTACCAAATATGAAATGTAGTAATTAAAATAGAACAATTATGTTTCTCTTAATTTGGGTAGTGGTACAAAAACAACTGGATACAAAAGAAAACATGAAGAAGCGGTGATTATCTCATGCCATATCTAAAGAGCTGGGTGTGAGTTTCATGGCCTTGTACCCAAGATGCATGTTGCAGTTCAAAGGTGGCATGCGGTGTAAGAACCTGTCATTTCTTTCACCATGCCAGTAAGGGCATTTTACCCATTTCCTGGTCTGTACCATTTCTGTGGAAAGGCTGTTTTTCTGTGATTTTAGCCACAACAGATAACCGTTTTCATGCAGGACAAGCAGAATGAGGCTTGTTACTTGCAGGAACACAAGGAGGACCTCATAGAAGAGCTGGCCACAACCATCGTGCAGAAGGTATGGCATGCAGTTTCTTCCCTAGCTTGTTTAATAGCCAAAGCACAATCCTTTAGTCTGGTGAGCTTTAACTCTGCGAACAGCAAAAAGGATGACAGCAGTGTAGAGAGGGGAGTAAATGACAAGTTGCAACTTCAGCCATCACAGTATAGGCTTAATCAGCTACATCAGACAGAAAAAAGCTTAATCCAGTGCCTAAGATGTTGGCCTACACCCTCAGAGCTGAGAGGTACCACTTCCTCAGACCTCGGATATCTTTTCTTGCAAGAGCAGGCTCCTGCTCCGTGGAATTTTACTTCAGTTCCCAAGAAGGAATTGAATTACTTCAATTCCCAAGAGGCATGAAGTTTTCCAATGTAGGGGAGTATGGCTCCTGACCATACCATCTACTGAGCTCTGCATCTGCAACACTTGCAAAGAAAACATTGATCATGAAAACAGAGCTCTGGTAATGATGCTGGGAGAGACACCCAAACAATCACAGAACCCTGTGTCTGTTTGTGTGGCTTTCTCTGGAAAGCTCATTCTTCTCCCTGTGAAGCTTGCAGTTGACACTGATGCAGCACAGAAATGGGGGCTAGTGGGAACAAATATCCCTTGAGTTTGGCTGGACAGTTTGGAGCAAGGAGGGACAAGTATGAAGAAGGTGCCCCTGAGCTCCCGTGGTCAGTAAAGTAACCACTCTGTTGGTCTCCCTCCATGCAAACTAAGCTAATTGCCACATCTGCTTATGGGATGTGGCATTTAACAATGGATGGATCCCATATCAGAAGATGAATTTCTTGTTTATTAGGCTTTAAAGTAAAACCAGAAGAGCAGCAGCAGCTCAATGGGAAATGATCTGCTTTCTTTTTAATAGGGATATTAGAAGCTTAATTCTGCTTATCAAGTCTTTGATAGTCCAGAGCCTATCTCAGCCAAGCTAGAATTGCTACCGCTTTAGTCAAAAGCTGCCTAACAAGATATTCTGTGCCACAGAGCAATATTCTGTGGGTATTTTAGACTGGAGTCAGTAAAGTTGCAGAAGTGAAGTGTGGCAGGATGTGCTCTGTCAGTGTAGGGAGACAGGCAGCTTGTGCGATCTCTCTCTCTTAAGGCAATGTAGATTTTCAGAAGCAAAAATAGTGCCAAGATACCCAAGACCTCTTCAGTTTCAGCAGAATCCCATCTAGATGTCATGGGAACCTTTGAAATCCCCCTCACATCTGGTGCTTTATGTTTCTTTGCAAGGATTGCTGTCTGAGAAAAGATGTGACAGTTAGATGCTGAAAGTGTTACTGTAGGAACAGGTTTCCACCTTCGTCTAATTCACCTCTGATGTTTCTGCAGGCATCGATCATGGTTTATTGTGTCAGTGCTTATGTGCTGACAAGCAGTATGGCTTCAGATAAGAAGGAATGCATGCAAAGTGCCAGAATCATCTTTGCATGAACTGGAGTAAAAGCAAAGGGAAACTCAAATGCTCTTAGGCAGTTTGCCGTGAGACGGCATTGATGGTTTTTTCTCCGTACGGCTCAGAGTATTTCCCAAACACCCTTTTCTTTTCTCCCTTGCCCCCTACTTTACAGATTATAAAGAAGCAGAAAAGCAAAACTGAGCAGGCTGAAGCTGACTTTGAATGGCCACCATCCAGGAGCAGTGGCCTGGCGTCGGTTGCTGTCTCGGATCAGAGCATGCTGACTTTTCCAGGGAGCCGCAGGGGGTCCTACACGTTATGGGTGAGTGATGTATTGATGCTTTCTGCGGCACAAGACTGCAAGATTAAACTCATGGCTAAGTGCACTTACTGCCTGCAATGATGCTTAGATAGTTTGAATCAGAGACTCATAGAATGGTTTGGGTTGGAAAGGACCTTGAGATCATCCAGTTCCAAACCCCCTGCCATGGGCAGGGGCACCTCACACCAGACCAGGTTGCTCCAGGCCCCTGTGTCCAACCTGGCCTTGAACACTGCCAGGGATGGGGCAGCCACAGCTTCTCTGGGCACCCTGTGCCAGCGCCTCAGCACCCTCACAGGGAAGAACTTCTGCCTTAGATCTAACCTGAACTTCCCCTGTTTCAGTCTGAACCCATCACCCCTTGTCCTGTCCCTACAGTCCGTGATGAAGAGCCCCTCTCTGACATCCTCAGCATCCTTGTTCTTGCAGAGAACGAGCATTAAACCCGTGTCCAGACAAATTGTGGTTCAGTTGCATTCTTTCCTAGCATGTAATTGGCCGTGGAAGATCAGCACAGACTTTGTGTTGTATTGGCGAGTGTGTTGGGGAGGGCTATGTTTGTGATACGAGCAATCTCACTGCTTGATTTGAATGCTAACAGCACTCAATGCCTTGGTGTTTCTTCCTTCAAACAGTTTTTATGCTCACTTAGCTTTTATCTGGATTTTTGCTAAGTGCTATATTTTCTTTTGTGCAGTATTAGATTTCTGTAATGTTTCTTTTTCTCCTTTGCCATCTTAAAGAAAACAACCATCAGCAACAAAAAGTAAAACCAACTGTAGAGCACTATTTATGTCTTACACTGAAGAGTGTTTCCTCTTTCTTTCACTTAACTTCTCAGCACAATGCCTTTAGCTCCTGCTATAAAGCTGAAGAAAGTCTGACAAGTTGCATTAGGAACATTTTAAGAAGAACAAGCTATAGGCTTGGATAAGCCGCTTCATAGTAGGAGAGGGAGAGCAGTCACAGATGAGTTCCAGTGCATTTTGATACAGTGGTTTAAGCTGCTGCTCCCAGTAACCACTTCTCTCCCACTGAGCAGAACCACCAGAGCTGAATGTGTGCTTTAGCTTCCAGCTAAGTTTGCTAGCATAGACTGCAGTGAAAATAGATTGATGCCAGAATCTAAGACTGGGGGCCAGAATGGCTGAGATACAGTCTCACATTCTTGTCCCCACCTGTTTCCAGATGGAAGGAGTAATGCCTTTAAGTTGCTGCTGTTAACCAAGTTGGTCCTTGTTAACAAGTCAGGGTGAGCATGGTTAAGTGCTTTGCTCTGTAGCTCCTAGGCAATTTACTTGTGGAATAAGACTCAGAAGAGGGAGAGTTCATTTGCTGTGTGACTCAGCCGAGTTTTCTTTCTGCAGTGTAAGGACAGGACCTGGGGGAGCACTGTGCTCAGATCCTCAGTTATTACACTAGAAGCCTGTTGTTCTTCTGCATTTGGAGAGATAAGCTCCAACTCAACACACTTGAACAGGTTGCCCAAAGAAGTGGTAAATGCTCCATCCCTGCCAGTGTTCAAGGCCAGGTTGGATGGGGTTGATGGTCTAGTGGAAGGTGTCCCTGCCCGTGGCAGGGGGTTGGAACTGGATGAGCTTTAAGGTCCCTTCAACCCAAACCATTCTATGATTTCTAAATTCTGTTCTGAAGTAACAAGTTTCAGTGTTGTACAGTGCTTTGTAAGGATTTTCCTAGCTCTTTATTGGTCTGTCACCACATTTGTCACTGTTTGGTTCAATTGTCATCCCGTGGTGCGTTAAGAAACAAGAATGAATTTGACCATTTGCCACGACACCTGGCAAGTAGATTAGTACTTGCAGCAAGAAGAAGCAGGGTAGTTTAAATGAAAGGGAACAAGAAACATGATGAAGAGAAAGACAGACGTACAGAGGAAGGGGAGGTAAGGATAGTAGATCTTAAGGCAGGTAGGATTTCATCGTTTGGAAGTGGAAATTTATCTGTCTTATGTGTAGGAGATAACGTGTGGTTTCTCTAGTATAGTAAAGCTAGCAACATACAGTTACTCATGGCAGTTGCATGCTTTAACACTGGCCTTTAGAATCCCATGTTCGTTACCACATTGCATTTGGTTACAGTGGGAGCTGTAATAATCCCAGCTATAGCTGTGTGGTTATACCTGCCAGGCAATTTTTCTTTTAATCTCTATGTGCAGCTCATCCATATCAGCCAGAAGCTTCGCCCTGCGTTACCTCCCTGCCCAACCAAAATCACTTGCTTTGAAATCATCGTTAAATAAGTTAAAACTGCCTCTTTGTAGCATGCAGGAAATGCTGCATGCAGGGAACTTGGGCTGTGTAAGCTGAGGGCAGCACAGTGCCAGGGGACCAGCAGCCTGAGACCTGCTTGACTGGAGCAGAATCTATTGGTCTTCATATTAAGGAGCACACACACACAATGTATTACTGATTGTTTAACTGCAGTGCTGTGGTGTGGTAGTAACTATAGATACTCTCTTTTCCTTTCCTTCCCCTCTTAGATTTCTTTGAGATCCCTTTGCCCATACTAAAAATAGTGATACAAGGCTGAATTTTTTATTTCCCTATCCCACAAAAAGAGATGGATGGCACCTTCTGTTCCTCATTAGCAATAAGCAAAGGCTGTACAAAGTTGGGATAGGAGGAGCTTAGAGCAATGGGAGGATGCTTCTCTGCTCTCTCAATCCGTTTACCCCCGTAGATCACTGCCAGTGAGAGCAAACAACTGCTTGGCATATTGTATCCTGTACAAACATTGATGGAATGCAGGCATCCTGGTGTGTTCTAAGTGCTGAATTAGTGATCTTTGTATTACAGCTGAAAGATTGCATATCTAAACAGCAGCTCATCATAATTTATAGTACATAAACCAGCTAGGGATATAGGGAAAAGGAGGATTTCATTAAATACACATTATGGTGCACCTCAGAGGAAGCAGAAATTTACTGGTTAAGCTCATTATAAGATCCACAGTGCATTGACAGTGGGTTATTTGTTCTTTCTGTTTTCCTTTGATTTGTTCTGAAGAGAAGGAGGGCTCCGCATGCCTGAGGTCCAGCGCTGCCTTGGAAACCCCTGGGGCTCTGCAGGTTCTCTGTACCTTTGTAGGTTTGTCTGAAACCTTTTTGAGGAGGAATCCTGCCCTACAAGACAGTGGCAGGGCTATTTCACATGAGGGAGGCACAACACTGTAGGAAGTTGTGCCAACATCACTTCTTCCCTGTCAACAACCCTCTATCAGAAATATGTCTCATTAATAATGTGTCATGTCATAGGGAAGATGGAGCTTTTAGCTTTTATCCGTGAGCTGGGATCAGAAGGTTGTCACAAAGTCCATTGCTGGGACCTACTTGCAATGAGGCAGGCATGAAGCCCGTCAGCTGGATCCTGATGGGTAGTTTAGTGTCTTGTTTCCTTCCAGAAGAAGCCAACTGCAGCCCTACCTTCTCTGCACAGAATGGGAAAGAGCAGTCCACTTTGAATGGAAAAGCACTTGGTGGTTTAGAAATGATGGGTCATTTTGTATTAATGTTCATCATGAGAAGATCAAACTATCTCTAAGCACTTTCCAGGTTACAAATCTTACTGTCATCTGCTGACTTTGCAGGTGTAACATTGTACTCTCACTGCAAAAGTAATCTGGATTTCAGGTCAAGACAGCCCTGTCCATAGTAATGGGGCTGCTTTTCCTCCTTCCAGAAGGATACAAGTGCTTTCCCAGCTCTCACTGTGCAATTAATGCCACACTTCAAGGCTTCAGGTGGCCAAATAATGAGTGCAAGATGAGTGACAGCATTATGCTTTTGGACTTGCTTGTGTAGTGTGAGTTTGGTTGAGATGTATCTCTAGCAGAAGATTACTGTTTTTTTTTGTTTCATAATACTATTCATGCACTTGACAGACATCCAAGAAGACAGTTTTGGATGCTGGGTATATGATCAAGCCCATGCAGGCCTAAATTCAGCTGTGTTGCACTTACTGCCAGCAAACCAAGATAGGTTTTAAGACATGAAAGGGAGCAGAAGAGAGGACAGAGAAGGGCGGCCATTCTGTAATGTTCTTTTCCAAATAGTTTAGATCATGAGTTGTTCTTCCCACTTTGGTTTGGTTTATTTCACTTTAAAGATGCTATTGTAACATACTGTTGGGTATCACAAAGCTTGAAGGTCTGACTTCAACCCTGTGATGCTCAGAGCTGGGCTGCCTGACAAATCTGACTTTCTTGCTTTCTTTTTAGATGAAACCAGGGTGCATGTTATCACAGCAAGAAGCAAATAAACACAGAACACTTCAGGCTTCCTCTGTCAAGTAGGCGTCTGAGTAGGTGATACAGTGATTCTGCTGGGTGAGTGCTCTGCTGAGCACAGCTTGTAAATGAGGGTCAGCACAGGACATGAAAGGCTGTGCAGGGCACTGAACAACCTAGAAATCAGTGAGAAAAAGGAATAATCATGTTCAGAAAGAGCATTGCCTTATAAAAAACAACCAAGAAGTGAGTTTGTGTGTGAGGCTACAGTTAGACTGGAGACCAAAATGCCAGCTCCCCTCCTTCCATTCCCCTTTATACAGGTGGGGTGCTCTAGTAGTGACTTAGAATCATAATGTCCTACAGCAGACCCAGGGATCTGGCCTTTGCAGTTGCTCAGCTGTCTCATATGTAAATAGTATGGTAATGCTGTCATAACTGGATGCTGACTGAGCTCTCGGGATCTTCACATGGAAGGTGTTACGCAACTGGGATGCACCTCCCGCGTTTGGGGTTTGGTGGGGTTTTTTCAAGAGATGTAATGGAATATTCCAGGTTAGGGAGGAGGGAAAAAGAATTGGCCATGGGGGAACATGAGAGGAACATTAACAGCTAAAGGAATAAGGGTACCTTGTAAAGGTACTACTTAGATTACAGTCGCATTGGTACATGCGTCCTCTACTCCTAAGCACCCAGTAACTGATTTACCACAAACTTCTACACACTCGTTCACATAAATACATTACATTGATTGAACTATGCTATTTCATGCTCCTAACACTTTCCTAAATGGTTAGCCCCATAAGTGCCATAAATGGATGCTTATATTCTGGAACCAATATTTAAATCTCCCTTATTATTGCAACCAAAGCAATAGCATTATCACATGTGGGCCCTGCTAATTATGTGGGGGAAGGAGGGAAGTCCCTCAGACGCTATGCATTATACTTCTATGTGGTGATGTGTAGAGCTGCTTGTGTCCTCAGCAGCAATGGGTTTGCTGGGGAATAACCTCCTGCCTCTCTTTGTTGCAGCCCATCTCTGGATCCTCAAGGTCAGCTAATCCAAACTGAACCAAAGTAACATGCACAGCCAGATGTGGCTCTACGTGTTGTTACGCAGCTGCGCAGTTAGTCCTGCTGATGAGCTGAGCATTAGTTTTGTGCTCCTTTTAAAGGACCAATGCTTTTAGGGGGATCAGCTGTCTGAGAGGCCAGTAGAAGGATGGCAAAGCATCCAGTGCAGCCAGGCTATGTCTGTGTCAGTAGTGAACAAGCAGCCAGCTTGTGCAGACACTGGAAGGAGGGATGCTCTAAGGCTTTCACAGGAGAGGGAGCAGTCCTCTCTGCTTTCTCCCAGCCTGCTGTTCAAGGATTTGCCCTGATGGCTGGGATATTCTAACCAGGGTTTAGGTCAGGGCCTGAAGAAGGGAGTTTTCTTTCAGCTGAGTGTGAAAATCTCCTATTCATCTGCCTGGTCTTGCCCTTTTTCAGAAGCCATGGGGCTGTTAACATAAAGGATTAACTAAGGAACAGATGCTTGAAACCCTTGGTATTTCGCTCACACTGCTAAATGTCTGGACTGCATACATTTGAGCAGAGCAAAAATCACTTCCAGGGATAAATAAGCTGTGGCAGAGTGGCACCATTCCCAGGCTCATGTTGTCTCTTCCTGGTGTGGGAGTTTACTTACCAAAGGATGCACTTGGTGGTGATGCTTAGGGATTGCGACTGTATTTGCTCAGGTGGGTGGGACGTGTTGGTTCTGTCTGTGTGTTACTTGCCTTCACAGAGCGTTTCTGCTGCACTGCTAGCATGGCTATAGAATTTGTGGGTGAGAAGAGGGGATGGATAAGGTTGCATCAACTCATCTGTGTTCTGCTGTCAGTTGTAGGCTGCTTCCCTAGGAGCAAATCTACTCTAAACAAGGGCAGGATGAACTACAGTTTTGCTGGTTAAACCAGACTGAAAAAATAGGATGAAATAGGAGGGAAAGGAGGAGAAAAACAGGTTGGATCCAGAATATCCTCGGGCTTCTCTTTAGAAGAAAGAGGAATTCCCCATCCTCCTTCACCTTCTGAGGGAGGATGTAGAGCAAAATCTGTATCTTGTCTCTCTAAACAATATGCATACATGTGAGAGAGTTACTCAGGGTAAAGAATCCATAGATTATCAGTGTTAGACTTAATATTCACAAGTGTGTTTTGTAAAAAGTTGTTCTTGCTTTTGGTTCCTCATTTGGGTTTTCTTTATTCAGTGTTCAGAAGCAGGAGCTTGTATGTTTTTGTACACAGAAGATGGAGCATTTATTGAGCAATAGGAGAGAGTGCATGTGATTACATTTTATCTACTCCTTCAGTCTTTAAGCTTCAGAAACCCCAGTCTTTTTCTTGTCTTTGCCAGCCAGCAATGAAACAGGGCTGTATGTCCTGGGTTCCATCAAAAGGAGCGTGACTAGCAGGTCAAGGGAGGTGATCCTGCCCCTCTACTCTGCTCTCGTGAGATCTCACCTGGAGTATTGTGTGCAGTTCTGGTGTCCTCAACATAAAAAGGACATGGAACTGTTGGAAAAGTCCAGAGAAGGGCCACGAGGATGATCAGGGGCTGGAGCACCTCCTGTATGAAGATAGGCTGAGGAAGTTGGGGCTGTTCAGCCTGGAGAAGAGAAGCTGCGTGGAGACCTCAGAGCAGCTTCCAGTGTCTGAAGGGGGCTACAAGGATGCTGGAGAGGGACTCTTCATCAGGGACTGTAGTGACAGGACAAGGGGTGATGGGTTCAGACTGAAACAGGGGAAGTTTAGATTGGATAAAAGGAAGAAGTTCTTTCCTGTGAGGGTGGTGAGGCACTGGAATGGGTTGCCCAGGGAGGTTGTGAATGCTCCATCCCTGGTGGTGTTCAAGACCAGGTTGGACAGAGCCTTGTGTGACATGGTTTAGTGTGAGGTGTCCCTGCCCATGGCAGGAAGGTTGGAACTGGATGAGCTTTAATGTCCTTTCCAGCCCTAACTGTTCTATGATCCTATGCAAAAAACGATTTCTTCTAGTGCTGGCCCAGTACAAGATGAAGGCTGAGTTCATCCATTCATGCAGCAGAAATCCCCTGAAGAGGGATGAGGAAAAGAGAATAATAATGTGCCTTGTATTTCTTTAGACACCAACATCTCGCAGCAGATGCCAGCAGGCAGGATTCGGTGGGGAACTCACCCCACACAAGCGTTTGAGGGTGCCTGTCAATACCGTAGCTGTATTTTGCAGGCTGCTGCTCAGCCATCCGGCGTGCAGTGACCGTACCCATGGCATGTTGGGCTGCAGTGCCGCCTGCTGATGTCCTCACTCATTGCAGAGCAGCAGTCAGCGTCTGACTGCAAACATACGGGGCGGCTTTGTAACTAAGCACAAGTAAATACACCCAGAATAGCGCCAGGCTGGCAGGGTTTCTGGGTTTCTTCTGTTGAGGAACCAGAGTTTCTGGTTAAAAAAGGTGCCTGTGTCTGTACCTGGCAGGGTTGGGTCTTCTTAAGCTTTCGTGTCTTATAAATCAGGACCAAAGCTCCCCCATTGCTGCCTTCTTTTGAAAATCATATTTAGGCTGCTCTATGATTGGGATGCTTCTGGAAAATAGACTGTGTTAGTTCTTCTGCGCTGAGATCTTGTTGCTATCCAAGTCTGCAGGCAAGGGGTAAAGATTCAGGGCCATGGCTGCACCATTTGGGCAGTAAAGATCCCTTGTTGCGATGCAAACTGATCCAAGAACTGATTGAGGTAGCTAGCCTTTCCTTCAGGACTTCTCTGCATCCACACATCTGCACACAGGGAAACACCGTGGAGCACCAGCCCACAAGCAGGCTTCTCAATCCTGTTCCCTTACGTTCAGTGTTTTGTTTCTTATGCAAATATCCACAAGGGGAAAGTATTCCCTATGGATTTACAGATAGGCTGGTATCTCTTTGTGCAAGGGAGGCACAAATCATAGAATCCCAGAGTGGTTTAGGTTGGAAAGGACCTTAAAATCATCCATTTCCAACCCCTTGCCATGGGCAGGGACACCTCCCACCAGACCATGCTGCCCAAGGCTCTGTAGAGCCTGGCCTTGAACACTGCCAAGGGATGGAGCTTGTGCTGCCTGCCAAAGGTAAGTGCTGCAGTGAAGTCAGCAGCACAGCCAGGCGGGTGCACGGGTTTGTAGCCTCTGCTGAAGCCCATGCTGTAGCTGAAGGGCTGTCGAGTTAGTGGTGCCAGCTGAGCTGACTCTAATCTAACCCAGATTAGAGCTTTTGCAGTTTAACCTCACACCAAATAACTAACTCTCTAGTTTGCTCTTAATTGCAAAAGCAGCAAAGGGAAGTACCCAAGTCATTTGCTTTTCAGAGAGGGTCATCAGTCAGGCTGGTAACTGCTTGGAGGTGAACTTGTGGGCAAACATTTGCTTTTGTGCTCTGAAAGAAATGGCCGGTTTCTGCTAATGTCGACTGAGCTGTTCTCATGGCAGGATATGCCTCTGTCCTGTTTGTACACTGGGCTTGGCTATTGACATGCCTGGTTTGTACCATTATCGCTGTTACCAGTCATTTGAACTGCTCTCAAGGGTGAATTCTTACACTTTCTTTCCACCCATACCTGTCTGTGTAAAGCACGGTTCTGTCTGCCCTGCTGTCCCTATCTAAAACTGACTTTCAGACCAAGAAATAACCTAATCTTCTACTTTCATTGATTCTTTTTAATTTGTGCTTATTAGAACGCTGTCACTTCTTGAGCATTTAAATCCCTCCTGATACAAGAGCCACAGAGAACTACAAAAGCAGTAGTGATGAGTGCTGCTTAAACAGCCTCTTCCAGGAGCATCATTTCACCCTTCATCAGGAGCTGAATGCAGGGGTGCAGCCAAGCTATTTTAGCTTGGCATTACTTTTCTCTCCTTGAGCCTTCTGACATTGAACCATATCCAGTGAGAAGTGGTGGTACTTCTAAGAGAGCAGTCCAAGATAGATCTCATCAGAAATCCACTTAACATGTAGACAGTTGTTGAAGATGGGCTCAAGCCAAGCTTTGGAGGTACCAAAATCTTTTCTCCTCACTGCATTTGGAGGGATTTTCCCAAGAATTAGCAGTGCCAAATACCAGTTCCCTGCTCTCCACTGAGTTGATAGAAACTGTGGAGAGCCGTTTTCCTCTGACCTGACCTAAAAGTTTCAGCTTGGTTTAGATCAGCTTGTTTGGATAAGCTTATTGGGGATCCTAAGCTGCTATAGCACATGGACTGGCTCTACTTTCTTTTCTGTGCTTCCTTGGTTTTCACTGCTGTTTGTCCATCAGGCCCTTCATGCTCATCTTCTCCTTTTTAAACCCTTCAAGCTGTTGTGTATCTTCTAGTCCTTCTGAGTCATAGAAGCATAAAATGGGTTTGGGTTGGAAGGGACCTTCAAAGCTCATCCAGTTCCAACCCCCTGCAATGAACAGGGACATCTTCAACCAGATCAGGTTGCCCAGAACCACATCCAGCCTGGCCTGGGATGTCTCCAGGGATGGTTCATCCACCGCCTCTCTGGGCAACCTGTGCCAGTGTTTTACCACCCAAATCCTGTGGTGTAGATGCACCTGAACTAGCTTCAGATTGCTCAGGCAGTGCTGGGAGCAGCATTCCTGTGGAAGCATGGGTCGCTGAGCTCCTTCCATGGGTTTTGTAGGCCATGCCAAGTACTGTGTTGCCAGGGCTAACCTGCTCTCTCAGGTGAGCCGGGAGCTAAGTGCAGACACTGCATCCCTGTGCTGCAGCCTTTCCTGTGATGTTTAGGAAGCAGTGAGTAGGCAAGCAAGAAGCTGCCATTTAAACAGAACCCCAGGAAAGTTGTCAAATCTACAGATTTTACATAAGAAAAAACATGTTCTTTTCATTCTCTGAGCCCAGGTTTTTATTATACAAACTACTTAAGGTTTTCCTGGGGTTTTTTCTTCTTCTTATGATTCAGTTCTTTAAGTAATAAGGGAAAATAGGTACTAGCGGATATCCCTTCTTCTGGGTTCTTCAGCATCTCCTACCTCTGTGTGTTTGCCATATAAGTGGGAAAAGAATGTGCCCTGAGGGAATAGTCCTGGTACTGTGAAAATGGTGACACCTCTAACAACTTGCTGCTTTCAGTACATACCAGCTTGCATACAAAGATATCAGAGGGTATGGCAGACGTGAACTGGACCAAATTTATTGGAAGGACGAGAAGTTCAGGAATCCTGGCTTACAATGAAGTGAAAGGTGTCATAGTTCGGGCTCCAAATTTGTGGTGGGATTGCTTATGTTGTCCATATATCCTGTTTTATATATATATAAATCAAAGTTAATGCACAACTTCCTATAGCAAAACAATTTATGTACCTGTTTGTATTAAATTATTAACCCTTTTAGAGGGTTAAGGAGGATTCGGATGGTCTTGATCAGGTGAAGATCTATTTGGAGGTTCGAAACAACCTAAATACACACTGGAATGTAGTTGGTTTGTATAAGCGACTCATCTAAAAGGTACCCTATGATAAAATCATACAGTACTATGAGCTTACTGTCAGCAGTTTGTGTCACTGAATTTGAAAGGAAAGACTCCAATGCATCACTTTAGGACCTGTGTCTTTGCACAGGGGAGGATTAACCACGTAATCTCATTGTAGTTACAGAAACATTTGATTCTAGGGCAATAATTCTGGCTTTCCTGCAGGGTTCAAAAGCCAAACTAAACGCCAGTGCTTAATTGCGCTTCTCATTACTGAATCTGCTATGAAATTACACTGCTGAGCCAAGGAGGCAGGAAGATCTGAAGTTAATTAAATCTTCTGGCATAGCACATGGTCCCACACAGGAGCATTTCAGATGGAAGGGCGGCCAGTAAGGTGGTGTAGGTGCTGCTTTCAAGCCAGTGGGACTCCCAGCAATGCTTGTGCTGCCCCAGGAATGGAATGGACTTCAAAGAAGTAGCTGAAGTTATCCTTTTCCTCATCTGCACCGGTGCAAGGCAGGGCTCTGCTGCAGGCAAAGACCGGCCCTTTTGACATTAACAGGTTTAGTTAATAATTTATAACACATAATTTGAGGATCAGATTTGAGAGTGCCAACTTGGCCTGCAGAAGGAAGCTGAGTCACTTGAAAGCATATTTCTTAATGAAACTCTGGCCCATACAGGCAGCCTTTTACCAACTTTGTTATGAAGGCCAAGACTGAGGTTTTATGGGGGATTTATGGGGAAAAAGCTTCTTAAAGCTGGTCAGGATTTAATGTGACTTCTGTAACAGACCCAGGTGCCTCAGTCACAGCTATTTATGTAGATCCAAAGGAAAGCATCTTTCCTTCGGTATTAGTCAGGGCTCATTAACAACCACACCAGTAATTTACCTCACTTGGACTTGAAATGTCACCCTCCTAGGGATAATAGATATGCCCAGCGTACTGTGTGATCCGTATGTCCTAGCAAACAAAAGGATTCTGCGTTAAAATAATCTGTTTCTGGGGAACAGGCTGTTTGTTTGCTTTATCTTTTCATTTTTAACTTCTGCAGATTGTTACAGCAGATGGGCTGTTGAGCCAACAATAGATCATCATGTCTCACCACCATGGGATCTCTTTCTGGCTAGCTTGAGTCAAAACAGTTAGATACCAGTCCTCACCAAGCCCATTCCTAACACCTTCACCTTAATTATTTCTTTCCATCTGGTCCGTGGTGGTATAAACAGTTTCCTGCCTCCTTGCATCGCATCACAAATGCACGTAAATAAGCAATCTAGTGCTGAAACAATTCTTTTGAACACATTAAATTCCATCTATGCGTGCCAGCAGATGCCCCCTTCCATGCGTAACTGAATACTCAATCTGCTAAAGAGTTTGATGCGTTATTATTTGTCTCTTTATATTATGCTTTTTGACTTTTATCCCCACAGAGGTCTCAGTCTGCGTTCTCCCTGGCTAGTGAAGATATGCCCAGTAAAGGACTCGACCCTGCATCGTCTGTGACTGAGGCTCTTTGGAGGCAGCCAAAAGGCCACTTGAGGAAGCAGAAGGAGCACAAGCTCTCTGCGTTACCCAGCTGGAAGAGTGTGGACAGGCTAAATGAAACAAGTAAATATTTCTAGTACGAATAAGATTCTTTTCTTTGGTTCTTGCTCACATACAGAATAAATACGACTTAAACTAAGGACCTTCTCCAGGGGATTCCTGCTGATCTCTGTTAGGGGGGTTACATATAGAAATGTCTATGCGGTGATGCTTGAATGTCCTGGTTTCATTTGACTGTGTCACTGCTTATCTTTACCTTTTTCTTTCTTTTCCTCCAAGAACAGATTCAAAAGCTGGGCCTTTGGGGAGTTTATTTTGGACTGTTAGGAAACATCAGGCATCTCATTTGGGTGAATTTCAGAGCTTCTAAGACACAAGAGCCCAGCAGCCCTTCTTTGTCACTCGGTTATCTGTCCTCCAGTTGAAGGAGTCTGCAGCTGCCCATGAGATCCCTTCTGCTGCGCAAGTTAACTGTTCATGAGGTTACATGGTGAACCAAACGGTGAAATAACTCACATTTAGGATTCCCCCTTTCACCTTTATTTTCAGTCCCAATGAATTCACCAATGCAGTGTTCTGTGCAGCGCTACTGACTGCTGCTTCCACACAGGTTTGAGGAAGCTGTAGGAGTAGAAGCTTCACAGACCAGCAGCTTCCCTGGATCTCTGCATTAGTTATGGATGTGAATATGGATCATGGCTGGTAAGCAGCTTCCTAAATCAGCCCCATTCCTGAATCAGCACCCTGGGATAGAATGCAATTCCCTGCTTGCTTCAAAATGACCTAAGTACAGTCTGTCAGTGAAGAAGGTGGTTCCTGCTCTTGCGGGGAGTCCCATTGCCACCACCTCTTATGTTCTGGTTGTAGTGTTCATGAGGCCACAAGAGTGTAACACCAGGCAGGGACTGCACAGAAGAGCTGTTTAGTTTTCACCTACACAGCAGCACAAGGGGAAGGCTGCTCACTGCAGCAGCCCCTGCCCCCAGGTGATGGGGAACAGCAGAGCTATCCTATCTGCTGCTGTTGTCCTCCCATGATGCAGTCTGCTTGTTCCTGCTGTTCCAGCTTGCAACAGCTGTAGAGCCCATCTGATCCTTGTAGCAAATTGCTTCATGGAGCTAAAGAAGCAGAAAACTTCTCTTTTGTAGCGTGAGTTTACTAGTGCTGTTGCTCCTGCAGCTGGCACACTAGGCACTGGCAAGCAGAAGCAGCCACAATATGTGTGTAGGTATAGTGGGGAGCAGGGATGAGGGCTGCCCATCAATTCAATTCAATTCAGTTCAATTCAATTCGTTTATCTGTAATGCCAGTTGATAACCTGGGAGACTGCAAATTAAACAGTGTCAATACCCCTCCTCCCTCAACAAAAGAAAGTAGTTGTAATTCTGAAGTAGTTGTAAAGTAGTACTAAAACCTGACTTAACTAAGTATGCATTATTTTGTGAACTGCTCATTCAGAAGTGGTATTTTCCTGGGTGTTTTAGTGGAAGGCCTATTTTCAGTAGAGCAGTTTAATTGGGTGCTTAAATCTAAGGACCCACTTCAAGCCCATTGAATTGAACTGTTGAGCAATTTAGCACTTAACAATTGCTTAACCATGACAGAATGACAAATTGACCCAGTTTGCTTTCAGGTGCTCTATTCAGAGGATTTGTTCTGCTTCTTTCATCTAAGAACCACATTTGTGATGAAATTGTGGTGCCCATTGAGCTTATAGTAAATAGTCGATCGTGCTAGTATGTGTAAAAATGATCTCACCTATGCAGCAGTAAGCAGCTGTATGTTAGGATACAGAAAATGAAAGAAATCACAACCAAGAGTTTGGAGTGGTAACATCAGTGGGATTTTTAGTCATGTAGCCAAAAAGCAGCTCACAGTTTATTTTGGCTACCATTTGCACTGGTTTAAATGATGGCTCAAGAGCCAAGTCGTGAATCTGGGGGTTTTCCCCTTTACCAGTCGTTTCACAATGATAATTCTGATTAATTTTCATTTTCACATGGATAAATTATAGCGTATGGCCAAAGAATTATGTGCAAAAGCCATTCCTTTAAGTAGGTGACTTTGTTTTGGAAAATCAGGAGGGAACATGTGGCATTACTTGAAGCTGGGATAAAACTGAGTCAGCTTTCTGACTATAACGTACTCAGTGGCTTTCCTTTCCACTCTGCTGAGTAAAGTCTCTGAGTAACTGTTGATGTGATCAGCTACACGCCTGTCCCTTCTTCAGTTAACTGAGGATGTTTGAGCAATTCTCATAGGGTGTTGCTGCACAAAACAAGGGGATATGGCTTGGGAGAGAAAGAGACTGTGGCATTCCTGTGGCACTCCACTACGTTCTGTTAGTGTAATGTGGTGCAGCTGACTTCAGTTCCTGTTGGAGATATAGATCTTGCAGAAGTGTTTGCTTTGATTGAAGGAACGGTGCTTTAAAGAAAGATCTTCTTTCTCTCAAGAGAAACCCATGCTTAGCTTGGTTGATCCGCGGATAGACTGCACAACTCGTTAAAGTTGTAAAGTAGGTAAGCTTTATTCAGCGCTGAGGCACATGGGGGATAGCTCCTCCAAAGGCATGCGCATCTCAGCGTTGTTTTCCCTTTGCATTTATCCTCTAAAGTTATACATATGCATGAGGTTGTACAACACGCCTATACTTATTCATGTCCTATCCCCACTTCGTATTATAATGAACTAAGAAGTCCTTTGCACTTGCACAGTGCCTCCTCGTGGTCGTGGGCGAGGGTCTCAAGACGAAGTAAATGAGTCTTCCTCGAGCCTGAACTTTTCATCTCTAGTCTTTACACATGTCCCCTGGAGGCTTGGTCATTGTCCAAAGCACAGAGACCAATTTCAGCCAGCCTAGGTGTCCAGAGGATGAGAATCAAGTCACAGTCCCTACTTCCTAACAATAGTCATGTCCTTACATCTTGTCCTAGCACATACAGCGAGTATGATAAGCATGAAGGAGAAGTAACACTGTTAAGCAAGCGGCTTGATCTACCCCCTTGTACATTGTAAGTACAATAGGCATAAGCAAGCAGTAACACTTACGCAAGCAGCTTGACCTACTCCCTTGTACATTGGTTAACCCTTCGCATCATGGTGGCATAGTTGTAAAAAGCAAACATGCAGAAGCTCCTCTTGCTTCATCACTTTTGTTCTTTTTTGCTCCTAAATCAGCTGTTACAATAGAGAGCTTTTAGTTCTCCCTAGAAACCCCACTTCAGCTGTATCCTCGGCTGCTCACTGCTGCAAGGAAACTATTCCTGTTTTGCTTTCTTTTGAAGCAGGAGTAGCAATTTTAGTGATGGCTTTTCTCCAGGTCTCTTAATCGGCATGAAATTTAGGAAGTGAAAACAGGCCAAAAGGACTCAAATGAGTAACAACTACAAAACCTGTTCTAAGTCTTTCATAGCTGGCGTTTAATTACCTTAGATTTATTGCTTCTCTTTTGTGGGGGTGTTTTGGTGGTGCTGCTGCACCACGGACCTTTCTTCTTGTTATCTTTTAAACTAAGCCCACCTTCTTACTGCAGATTGTTCTTTATGAACGATTCCAGGGGGCAAGTCATCTTCGTGAGCTCCAAGTATTTGCCACCATGTGATGCAAGATGCCTGAGTGTCATCTACAACACAATCCGGATTTTACTTTGTCCATCTTTTAAATGGTGATGTTCTCTCTATAGGTTTGGAAAACTAATAGTTTGGGGGTTGGACTAGAAGAGCTTCCCTTCCAACCCAAACCCTATTCTATGGACGATTCTATGATTCTATAATGAGTTTATTTTTACAGTTTTCTGGAAGTGGCAGATTTGAACCCATGGAAGGAACCTGCAAGGCTGAAAAGCCATTCAGGAGGTTGAGATTACTGTGTAAAGCCATAGCATTACATATTCTTTCTGCTGCTGTGGGTGTCATCACACATTCACATTGGCCATGAAGGGACATTTCAAGTTTGACTGGAAATGGACTAAATTTGAAGCAATGCGGTTCTTGAGCTAAACATCACTTTTTGACCATATTTGTGCCATTTTAATATTTTTTTCCAGTCAGAATTGTAAAACATACTCTGAACAAGTGTAAGAATACGAGAGCAGCAGTGCTTGGGTCAGACTAAAAGCTCATTTAGTCTAGGGTACAACAGCAGCAGCAATAGTAACTGTAAGCATGAGCCTAGGACAGATTAGAATAGAATCATAGAATGGTTTGGGTTGGAAACGACCTTAAGATCATCCAGTTCCAAACCCCTGCCGTGGACAGGGACACCTCACACTAGACCAGGTTGCTCCAAGCCCCTGTGTCCAACCTGGCCTTGAACACTGCCAGGGATGGGGCAGCCACAGCTTCTCTGGGCACCCTGTGCCAGCGCCTCAGCACCCTCACAGGAAAGAGCTTCTGCCTTAGATCTAACCTGAACTTCCCCTGTTTCAGTTTGAATCCATCACCCCTTGTCCTATGACTACAGTCCCTGATGAAGAGTCCCTCTCCAGCATCCTTGTAGCCCCCTTCAGACACTGGAAGCTGCTCTGAGGTCTCCACGCAGCTTCTCTTCTCCAGGCTGAACAGCCCCAATGTTCTCAGCCTGCCTCCATACAGGAGGTGCTCCAGCCCCTGAGCATCCTCATGGCCTCCTCTGGACTTGCTCCAGCAGCTCCATGCCCTTCTGCTGTTGAGGACACCAGAGCTGCACACAGTGTTGCAAGTGGAGAAGAAAGCAAGCATTTCTCAATCCTCCTGTGTGTAGGCTCTGAACCTCCAGGTCTTTCAGCTTAATGACTATCTGAGCTAGAAGTGGTTTTCTGTATTTAGTTAACCTCAGTGGATTTCTGTTCCAGGTCTATAGCCATCTCTGCTTTATCCCAGATTAATTTCTAGCATCCATTAACACCCTTGGGCAAGAGGCTCCATAGGTCTGGTACCCACTGCATCCCACTTCTTTCTTTTGTTTTGAACTTTGATTTCTCTAATTCCATGTGATATCCTCTGGTAGTTAGGTTGGAAGAGATTCCCTCATCTCTTTCAGCATGCATCATCCCAGTCTCCTTCAGATGGCAGAGCTCTGGCTTATTTAGTCATTCCTTGAATGGAAGACACTTCAGAGCCTGGTGAAACCTTTGTTGCTCTTCTCTGATCCTTTTTCCATCTTTCCTTGTCAAGATGGGGGACAAGAACTGCACACAGAATGGAAGACATTTGCAAAACACAGGATTTGTATATGTCTCTGTATTGATGTTCCCTCAGCCTTTCCAAATAACTCTTTTAGGAAGAACCTTGGTCCAAGTACTCTCTATAAAGAGTCATTGCCATGACTCTAAGCAGTGGCTTCAGAGTAGTACAGCAGCATGGCTCACAATATGAGTTCATGTAGCAGCAACACTTGTACTTGTTAGTTCTGTTGAACCCTCCGATTTGCAGTCAGTTGATCACAAACTGGCGAGTAAAATGAGCTTTTCACGCTGTGAGGACAATTGTTCTTGTTTTGTCTTCACAGATCTACCTTCTGTGTTCCAAAGCACTGATGGGAACTGGGTGGCTTTGCAGAACGTCACTTTGCCTCGTCCTCGCATGCTCGCCAAACCAAAAAGTCAAGTGTTTGAAGCTTTGGAGAATGAATCCAGCGTTGTGTCTGCCTATGACGAGATGGGCTCAGACAGTGAGGATGACTACGACTGGAATGTGGCCTTGAACAAGCTGCGTCGGAGACCTCGGCAGTTACCAGGCGATTTCTATGATACCAGTTCCCAGTACGGCACTGGCTGGGTTTACGGCAGCGATCAGTACCAGGCAGTGACCTCCCCTTCCTCTGGCTTATACACCAATACTGAGACACTGTTCTCCGATTCGGAAACATCTTCACTCAACTCTTCCCAGGAAGCCAAAGGAACTGGCAAACTTCTCTGGTTACAAAGCAGAACTCAAAGTGAAGTGCCCAGAATGGAAAGAAAGCATTTCCACGGGGAACTGGATGTGAATTTCAACCCACAGGCAACGAGCCTGGAGTACTCGGACAGCAGCGAGACTGAAGAGGTCCATTATGACTTAGAAAAGAGATTGAGAAGGTGGAGAAAGACCAAAGCAATCTCCGAAGAGTTCTGTGAAGAAAAAGACTGCACAAAAGGCGACAAGATGAATTCAAGTCAGGTAATTGTGTCTGAGCTTAACAAATGCACGCTCCTCGGAAAGAGCTGGGCACAACTAATTAAGTGATGCTGGCAATAACGTGTGAATTGGGAGTGGGAGGTGGTGTTCTTCCAAGCTTTATTTTCCTCATGCCTCCTAACGGAGAAGCAGCAAAGGTAAAATGTTCCACGTACCGTGGGCAGGCTTTGCCTCTGTCTCAAATCTGCCACTTCCATCTGATCAGTGACATTGTTAATGCTGTAAAATACAGTGTTCTAGGACTTGCCAACAGCCACCACTGTTGATTAATCACTGTTTGGTTGCATTGGGCTTATTTTTAACTCCTTTGCTCTTAGACTGAGAAACCACTGCTGTGCCTGGGAATTTGCTGTTTGTGAATGTCCTGGTAAGGGATAAAGGGAATGAGCAGCAAGAACTCAGCAGGTTTTTGCAGGGACCTAATAAATATATGGAGGGAACTCAAGAAGAGTTACTGCGGGAAAGAGAGGTCCCAGTAATTAGCTTAGACTAGATACCTAGCTGTAAAGAGCCCCCAGTTTAATGAGATGCATCTCCACTAAGCTGTGTGCTCCTAAAGTACAAGCGTCCAGTTTAGCTGTGCTTTCTAGCCTGTAAATCCCATCAGTTCAGATTGGTTCTCTCTGGGGTACAAAGCGATGAACTGATTCAGCAGCAACTTCCAGGTTTGTTTGCAGTAGTTTAGCAATATGTGAGTATTCCTCATTAGATGATTGTTGGGCAGGGCTTGGGATGAGCTCCTGAATGACATGCAAGGTATGTTGGAAAAGAAAGCTCTTCTTATCATAGACTCATAGAATAGTTAGGGTTGGAAAGGACCTTAAGATCACCCAGTTCCACCCCCCCTGCCATGGGCAGGGACACCTCACACTAAACCATCTCACCCAAGGCCTTGTCCAACCTGGTCTTGAACACTGCCAAGGATGGAGCATTCACAGCCTCCCCGGGCAACCCATTCCAGTGCCTCACCACCCTCACAGGGAAGAATTTCCTCCTTATATCCAACCTAAACTTCCCCTGTTTCAGTTTGAACCCATCACCCCTTGTCCTATCACTACAGTCCCTGATGAAGAGTCCCTCCCCAGCATCCTTGTAGCCCCCTTCAGACACTGGAAGCTGCTCTGAGGTCTCCACGCAGCTTCTCTTCTCCAGGCTGAACAGCCCCAACTTCCTCAGCCTGTCTTCATACAGGAGGTGCTCCAGCCCCTGAGCATCCTCGTGGCCTCCTCTGGACTTGTTCCAACAGTTCCATGTCCTTTTTTATGTTGAGGACACCAGAACTGCACACAATGCTCCAGGTGAGGTCTCACAAGTGCAGAGTAGAGGGGCAGGATCACCTCCTTCGACCTCTGGTCACGCTCCTTTTATGCAGCCCAGGATACGGTTGCTTTCTGGGCTGCGAGCGCACACTGAAGCCGGCTCATGTTCATTTTCTCATCAACCAACACCCCCAAGTCCTTCTCCTCAGGCTGCTCTGAATCTCTTCTCTGCCCAACCTGTAGCTGTGCCTGGGATTGCTCCGACCCAGCTGTAGGACCTTGCACTTGTCATGGTTAAACTCCATGAGGTTGGCATCAGCCCACCTCACAAGTGTGTCAAGGTCCCTCTGGATGGCATTCCTTCCCTCCAGCATGTCAACCGAACCACACAGCTTGGTGTCATCGGCAAACTTGCTGAGGGCGCACTCAATCCCACTGTCTGTGTCAGTGATGAAGATGTTAAACAAGACTGGTCCCAACACCCATCCCTGAGGGACACCACTCGTTACTGGTCTCCTTCTTGATTGAAGGATGCTTGGAGAGGGACTCTTCATCAGGGACTGTAGCGATAGGACAAGGGGTGATGGGTTCAAACTGAAACAGGGGAAGTTCAGGTTGGATCTAAGGCAGAAGTTCTTCCCTGTGAGGGTGCTGAGGCGCTGGCACAGCAGTGCTATGCTGGTGCCGTCACCAGGAGCAACCCACAAGGGGACCTGCCTGGCTCCGGCAACACCCACGGATCCCACCGGGCATTGCGGAAGGCGGCAGGGCCCTGGCAGGTTCCAGTGATCCCTGTGCCGGGCATTCCATAGGGCACCATGCAGCTGTTGGGCTCCAGCCATGGGAGCCCTGCAGGCACTGGGAAGCAAGGCAGCAGTGTCCCTCATGGACTAAGGCAAAGCCCCCAGGTGCCCACCGGGAATCCTGGCAGGCAAGAGGGGAGCGCTGGGGCTCTGGTAAGGCCCTAGGAAGAGCGTTGGCCACTGTGTAAGGAGGAGGAGGCCCTGTTTGAGGGCTCTGGTGGTCCCCCACATTACTCTTACCCCCCACTCCGAGTTTGGAGGTCACCCTCATGAACCCCAAAGTCCCCCTGTTTACTGCCATGGGCTAACGGGGGGCACTGAAGAGAGACTCAGGGACAGATGTACCCTTTTTTGGGGGACATGGAGGGGTCTCCCAAATCCCTGCATCCCTTTGGGGAGTTTTGGAGAGATTCCTGAACCCCAGAATCCCCCCCTGAACCCCCAGATCCCCTCTGAACCCCAGAGTTCTCTTCATCCAACACATCTCCACTCTTGGGGAACATGGGGCACCAAGGAGGGGCTAATGGTGCCCTGGGATTGATGGATGCCACCATTTTGTGGGACATGATGGGGGGGCTATATTGGTCTGTACTGGTGCAAACTGGTCCATACCACTCCATACTGGGATGTGTAAATTTGCAGATGACACCAAATCGGGTGGGAGCGTTGATGTGCTTGGAGGGTGGGAAGCTCTGCAGGGGGATCTGGACAGGCTGGATCCATGGGCTGTGGCCAATGGGGTGAGGTTCAACAAAGCAAAGTGCTGGGTCCTGCAGTGCTCCAGGCTTGGGCTGGAAACTGCTCATGGGAAAGGACCTGTGGATGCTGAATGATGGAGCTGAACACGAGCAGGTTGTGCCCAGGCAGCCAAGAAGCCACCAGCATCCTGGCCTGGATCAGCACCAGTGCGGCAGCAGGGCCAGGGCAGGGATTGTGCCCCTGTGCTGGGCACTGGTGAGGCTGCACCTCGAATCCTGTGTTCAGTTCTGGGCCCCTCACTGCAAGAGAGACATTGAGGGGCTGGAGGGGGGCCAGAGAAGGGCAACGGAGCTGGTGCAGGGCCTGGAGCACAAGTGTGATGGGGAACGGCTGAGGGACCTGGGGCGTTCAGTGTGGAGAAGAGAAGGCTCAGGGGGACCTGATCGCTGCCTACAACTGCCTGAGAGGAGGTTGTAGTGAGGTGGGGTCGGTCTCTGCTCCCAAGGAACAAGGGACAGGACAAGAGGAAACGGCCTCAAGCTGCACCAGGGCAGGTTTAGATGGAGCTGAGGAACAATTCCTTCCCCAGAGGGTGCTCAGGCATTGGACCAGGCTGCCCAGGGCAGGGCTGCAGTCACCGTCCCTGCAAGTGTTCACTTGGAGGGAGGAGACGAGGCCTCAGTGCCATGGGTTAGTGGTGGCCTTGGAGTGCTGGGGAATGGTTGGACTGGGTGAGCTTAAAGGGCTTTTCCAGCCTGTTTCATTCTATGGTGCTATGATCTATGCATATTTACAGCATATCACATTATAAAACTAAAGTAGAAACACGGTGATTTGAAATCTTGATCTTACTCAGATGAGCTTCGAAGCTCATTTGGCAGAAAAAGCTTTTCATTCTGCAGAAGCTGATTGGGAAAAGAACAGATTTCAGCATAAGCAGTGGTTCCCCTTCTATTGTAGTTAGTACTTCCCAATCCTGATTTCCTAAAAGGCATTCTGCATCCTGAAGGTGAGCTATAAAGCAGTAATTTTTGCTATAAAGAGTAATGCTCCATCCCTGGCAGTGTTCAAGGCTGGGTTGGACAGAGCCTTGGGTGACATGGTCTAGTGTGAGGTGTCCCTACCCATGGCAGGGGATTGGAAGTGGATGATGTTAAGGTCCTTTCCAGCCCAAACCATTCTTTGGTTCTATGCTTCTAATTTAGTTGTGCAATTGATTCACATATAACTACAGACAAAAATTGTCCAGAAAGCTGTGAGAGTGCTAGATACTAGAGTGCAATTTAGTGCAGGAGAGTCTGGCATTGCCAACACGATGCGTTAAGAGCAGCTTGGTGCAGAGGGTTTGCGAGGGAGCTGGCACAGTTAAAGTGTCCTGCGAAGACTGGAGGTAATCGGTCCATCCATAAACACTGCTGCTGTGGCCCTTTCGCAAAGCAAATCCCCTCTTTATGTATTTCCAAGTGAATGGAAGAGAGCACAGCATTTCGTCTCTCCAGCAGTGTCTGGTCCTGTCACTGTAGGAGAGCGTAAGGCAAATAGGAATCGTTTCCTAACTGAGAATTGTTCCAAATCATCCCCTTAGACCATTTCAAGGAGTTCAGCACTTTTAAAACCACCTAATTGCAGCTTATTTTATGGACTAGACTGAAAGCACTCTACATAATGAGTCAAAACTTTCTCTTAGCAGTCAGCAGGGAGAGAAGAATGTCTCCTGAAGGCAGTTAATGCTGTAGGTGCTCTGCGAGATGCTTGTCTCTCTCCACGGACTGTAGCAGATATCAAGTCCTAATCAGATAGCACAGGAATGAACTGATGTGTGGAACAAACATGAGATGCTTACAGATTTCCTGCAAGGGCTGACAGAAACATCCCCCTTTGCACATTAAATGTTGGGCAGGCACCCTGCGAAACAGACTTGCACAGAGATTGCAGTCTTCTTCTGTTCAGCCTCTGAAGTCAGGAACGTGGGGTCAAGTCTGAACACCCACTGTACTTAACTGAGCCTCTGAGTACTTCCCACCTACATCCAACAGTAAGTAAAGGAAGTGCTCTAAAAGACAGAACTTGTTCCAAGGAGGTTGGTGTTTGGAAAACAGTCGTTGCTGTAGAGATGCACCTATGCTTATAATCACTGGGGAAGCTGAAAATCTTAAGCAGCATCATCTATGATTCTATGATATAATGAGAGAGACTTTTCAAAGCATGTTTCCAGTAGTCTTCAAGCCAAACACAGACAATGCTCAAGCCAAGCCGTCAGGGAACTGAAAGCTGGACACAACTGCCAGGTCACGAGTTACTTCATTCCCAAACTACGCTTTCTTTATCTGTGCCCTGCAGTGCTGGGAATGGGAAGTGCCATTTAGGCATACTTGCTTGGTTGCACACAGATGCGTAATGATTTTGATAGTTCCTTTTTACATAATATAAAAGTAAGCAGGAATGATAAATATACTCCAAGAAACGTGGGTTTGCTGGCATTCCTCTGTAAAGACATGGTATTTTTTTATCAGCAGACACTTAGTGTGCTTCATTCTGGCTTCCCTGCAGAGTGATCATACCTATACTTTCCTAGGAAGCTGTTTGCCTTTCTGTGCCCACACAGTAATTACACTGTTCTTCTAATTCCTTTGCAGGATTTTGATGATTTATCAGAAGCAGATAGAAGCAGTGAAGATCAGCGTCATCATAGCAAGCCTGACCTTACGGAGGAGGAACTTAAGTCCAGGTTATTTCAGCTTGCTGCTAAAATGAGTGACAAGGAAACATCTTCTGGTGAAGAGCAGGAGTCAGAACCTAGAACAGACCCTGAAAACCAGAAGGAGAATTCATCCTCAGAGGAAAACGGTGGCAGAAGCATTCAGGAAGAGCTACAGAAGGTAAGTGGTCACTGGAGAGCAGTGGGAACAGTATTGTGAAAGCTGGAATCCAGAATGAGAAACTTGTGGTCAGAAAATCAAGCTTAAAAGTAACCCAAGGTTCTTTAGGCTGTATCTGAGCCTGCAACTCTTGTGCATGTGAACCTTCAGTTAAGGTGTGTGTTTCTCTCTGTCAGCCTACAGCATCAATTCAAAGCACTGAACTTAGCTTGTGTAATAAACCTATTAAGTGACTGATATTAACAGAACTATGTGAGTTTATACCGACTGAGAATCAGCTTATATGGTTTTGTTTAACACCACATCCAGTTCTTCTTTTATCTTCCTTGCTAACTAGCTGGTTTAAGTGTTTTTTACAGTCCTTTTATTTGCTTCTGTCTTTAGAGTATCATGTAGTTCATTCTGATGTCACAGATTCTTCTTTGCCTCTCCATTTGAATAGTTCATGCTTCTTTAATGCTTTCCAACCCTATTACTCTGTCAGCTAATAGACCTCTGTGAGTAGTAACATACTCTAATGAAACTCAGCATCAGTTCTGATAATGTATGAGATCCTCTGTGCTATTTCACCCTTACAGTGAGATACTTGATTTCAGTGTGACTCCACAGGACTTGCCATTTGCTCTCTTCCCTTCCTACCTCTGAATTTAAATTCAGATGATGTGTGCTTGAATCTGGTGCTGTAGAAGCCCAGCACTGCCCCTTGCACTCAGGTCATCCCTTAGACCCACTTAGGCTCATTCTTGTCTGCTGTGTGTCTTGATTCACCTCCTGGGGTCTTGTCTGCATAGCAGCTCATCTTTGGCAGGGAGTGTAGACAGCTTTCTAAAGGAAATCTGCTCTTCATCATTTGGAAGGTGTTTTGTTCAAACTGTATTAAAGGCTAATACACCAGGAGGTGGAAGCAGGATCAAGTGACCCAGGTGGACAGTAGAGGTGCTGTCCAAGTGTCAGGAAAGCCAGTGGTCACCTGGAGTTGAATCTGGGGAGAGACATGAAGGGAAATAAGAAAGGCTTCTACAGGTATATCAGCCCCAAAAGGCAGATAAGGGAAAGAGGGGCTCACCACTGCAATGACCTGATGACACAAAACATGGAAAAGGCTGTTACACGACATTGTTTTCACCTCAGCTTACAGGCAGGATTTGCCCTCAAGAATCCTAAGCCCCTGAGACCTATAGGAAAGTTTGGAGCAGTGAAGAAGCCCTCCCTCTTTTCTGTGTCTGCTATGGTGGACGCTTGTGGCCCCTGCACGTGTTGGGCCTGGAGCAAGCAGTCCAGCTCCCTCTCAGCTCCATACTGAAGTGAGTCCAGTTAAGGCTACAGAGATGATTAAAAGATTGGGGTATCTGAGTAGAAGCTCCCAGAAATGGAATTGTCTAGCCTAGAGAAGAGAAGGCTCAGGGAGAATCTCTTCAATGTGTATAAATACCTGATGGGGGGATGAGGGAGGGGGTTTGAGGTCGGAGATAAGGAAGTGAGAATCAGACTCTTCTCACCCTTGGCCAGTGCCAAGACAAGAAACAGTGGGCAGAAACTGAAATACATCAAATTCCATCTAAACATCAAAAGCTCTTCTACTGTGAGGGTGGACAAAAGCTGGAATAGGTTTCCCAGAGAGATTGGAGAGTCTGCATCCTTGGAGGTAAGCAGAATTTCACTGGACACAGCCCTGGGCAACCTGATTTTGTTGACCCTGCTTTGAACAGAAGGGTTGGACTAAGCAATTTCCAGAGGTTTCTTTCCAAACTTAGGTATTCTGTGACTTTCTGATTCTGAGTTATTTAGCCATGGACTACACAGCAGTGTAAGTACATTTGTCATCATGTATGCAAATACCTCCAGGACGTCCACACAACCTTCCTATGGAAAGGAAAGAAAAGCTTTATAGCCAGTGCTTGTCAGCAGCATTCAGTTCAGCTTGTCTTTGGTTTACAAACCAGCAATATCAAATTATTCAACAGGATACATAGGCTAGGTAGGGTATAACATGATGCTATTAATGTCCAGAATTAAAGGCTGGAAATAGGGTATTTACCTATATGGTGAACTGAGCACAGAAAATGGAAAATGTATGGTTTGGGGTGTACTTATTCATCTGCATGCATCTACAAAGTAAAATCAGTTGGTTTTCCTCCTCTAATTTTATTATTGCTTTTAGATTTGTATGTCAGTTATTTCAAATAAAGCAAAGACTAATATTTTCTTTCCCTCAGTAAACTTCCCTGAAGTTTAAAAGGAATAAGAGGCATACCATGTTCAGCATGTTTGGCGTTCTTAATGCTTGATTGGTTTCCTGGTCGCAGTATATATTCCTTCTGTCTATAATAAAGAAACCAAACTATCCCAATACTATTCATGGTCATGACTTCAATGGAATTGATAGTAGAACTTGCTCCAGCTCTAGAGAAATAAGGAGGCTGCTTTCATTCTTCTTCTTGACAGCTGTCCTTAAAAGTGCTATAAAATCTTTTGCTGCGTGCCTTCTCTTTGGAAAGGTGGCTGACCAGCATCTTGCAATGAAATACTGAAGATGGCAGTGTGTAATACCGGTTGTGGCTATGGTAACCTAAAACATGAAGCCATAGCTGAGCTCATCAAACATGCAGTCACTTAAGATGAGTCAATGGCAGGTCTCAATGGAGACAAGCATAGAAAACGTATTTTCAGGGAACCAGTCATTTTAGATGCCTTAAAAGCCACATGTCCCAGTATGCTCTCTCCTTAAGAAATGTGATTTCTGCATATGTGGGGAATTAGAGATCTTTCAGACTGGCATTTAACATTCTTGGCCAGAGATGCAGGCTTCTGACCTGGCTTTCAAATTAGGTATACAGAAGCACTAATTCTGGGGCATTAAAACAAGAGCTTGAATGCCTCCAATCTGCTTTGAGCTCCTAAACACAAATTAAATACTGTATTTTAGCCATCTTGCTTAGATTTTAGCCTTGCTGCTTGTCTTTATTAGCCTTCAGTCTTCTATTCTCACTAGGTTCTTCTGGAACAGATTAGGAACCTAATTTCTAGCTATAGTATACCTGACCATAGAATATGATTTCAAAATCCATGGATTGCTTATTGAGTCACTGGAAATGAAATACCTGGTGTTCCTGAAAACCTGTCTTTCATATGCCTGCCCCTTCACAAATCTGGACTTCTGTTTTTAGTGGAAGCTGGCAATCTCACAGGCTGAACTGATCCTCTGAAGCAGGTATTTAGTGTATTAAGATCTGAAGCAATGGCAAGAATTAGCATGTCTTGAGTGGGGAGTTAGCTGAAGTTGGGCATTTGCAGGCTCTCAGTTCTCACTTCAAACTGAGCTTTTGAGTTGTATGTCTGCCTTTAAGATACGAGCTTGGAAATGCTCACCTATGAATTCATTGTTTTAATTCATGTGGGATCCTCAAGGACTGAGGTGGGTGTTCATTAACATCAGTTAATTTAATTCCTTAGACTTAAATCCACTTAGACCTTCCGCACAACATTTCATTTCAATAGTTCTAACTTTGTGATTGCCTAAAATGTCCTTGTGGAGAGTCACAGCTCTAAAGCAAGCATACCTAAAGCAGACATGTTTTTATAGGTGACGTGTTGTACTTCCTAAGCTACAGAAGTAGTTCATGCTCTTCAGGGTTACGCAGCCCTGTGAAAAGCCTGCTTGTCTCTTGATCAGTGAAAGGCCATGGAGTCCTCTATGCCCTATGCTCAGCCTTCAGCCCCTCTAGACTTCAGGGGTGAACTGCCCCAAAATCACATTGTCCGCCTGTTGTGTTAGTGAAACAGCTTGTGTTGTGGGTTGTTTTTTGCTTCACCCCTCCAAATCCCAACAAATACCTAAAGGAAAAAGCAAAATGTACATTCCCTTGAAAGTACCTTAATGGCGCTGATCCTGAGAGTGGCAAGCATGATAAATGGGATAAATGTATTTAGTTCCCCTTCTCCTCTATTCTCTTTCTCCTTTAATGCTTTCATGAGGATAGGCTGGGTCTATATCTCATGGCATACCCCAGGATTACATTCTAGAAGGCAATTTCAGCAGTACCTAATGCAGACTGCCTTTTGAACGTGACCACTAAAACCAGCATATCCCTTGCTATTTTTCACATTGTCCTACACTGCACAGACCCTGAAATAGTTGTTAAAAACTTGCCTGTGTTTCTCTTTTTGTCTCCTTCTACTCTGTACTCCTCCTTGCTTAAGGTATGCCAAAGTTAACCTTGAAGTAATAACGCTGAGTTTCTCTCCTCTTTGTATTGATGCAGTGTGCTGCATTTACTGCTACTCAGACACTCTCACAACCAAGGCTTAGTAACTTTGGTTAAATCCTGCTGGTTTCTGTTAATGTTATTATATGACTAGGCACACAATAGCTCTTTTCTGAATGACAGCCTCTTAAGTTTGCTAAGTAGCACAGTTGGATCCTGTTCCCCAAGTGAAACCTCCCAAGTTCCTTGACGAATGAGTAACAGCAAAACTATTCTTTCCATTAAATATTTATGCCTTCATTCTCTGGAAACATTCATCTAAGGTGATTCAAAGTTCCTAAAGGAGTCAGAACCCCGTGGCTCACCCAGTCAAGAAACAGTATAGCAATGCTATACTGCATTGCTACTGCTATGTTAAGAAAGATGAACAGTGTAATACAAAGACATCTTCCCGGCTTAACAACTCAGAACGTGTTTGTGTGGCTGTTGTCCCGTATTTTTGTATGCAGGATGCTCAGAAGAGTTCTTGTCTTTTGGCTTTTATTGTGATGTTAATTATCTGGACACTCTTCCAAAGCCCAAGATGGAAAACTGAATGTGGCACCATGGTAAAAAAGGATCTTTAAAATGTATGAAGTACACATAATCCGTGCACAGGATTGGGGTGACAGCAGAAAAAAGAAGATTTGGGTTAAGGAAGTTGAAACGATGGCTTTTTCTTCTTAAAAAAAGGGGTGTGAGACTTTAATCTTCACATTGGCCTAATGGACCCAAAGTTTTAAGTTCTCAATTCCACAAAGCGGTCAAGTATATATTCAGTTTCAAACAGGGTTAAGTCGTTTGCTGGACAAAAACCCCATTCAAGGGATTTCTCCCCTGTATTTCCTATTATTTATCAGCCTTTAGTATATAGAAAATTTAGTTGATCTGAAGTTCATCTTGACAAAATACGAGTCTTTGGTTTTGAGCAAAATAGTTACTTCAAGACCATAAACATCCATTTTTTGTAAGTTTCCACGTATGGTCAGTGTTGTTTCTGTTCCTCCCATCCTGACACTTTCTGCCTCAATACAGTTGTGTTAGTATGGCTATGAGCAGTCAGTTCACCTGAGATGCCCTGGGGGATTCCACAGGGCCATAAGTTGCTATTCCAGAGGAAAAGTGCATCTCCCAGGTCCATGCCATATCTGACAGTGCTGTTTGAACACCCTCAGATTTCAAGATGTTTCAAATTGCATCTTCTCTGCCTGTGTGTAAGCGACTGAATCAAAGCCTGGAACCCTTCTTCAGTTGTCTGATCACCAAAGATTTACTGACTTAGGAAGAGAATGTAAATGCCACTTTCCATATACAGGACATCAGTGAAGATCAGTGTTAAGCTGCTGTAACAAGGTGGGGGAAATAGACTGTGACGAGAAAGCTACGGTGTTCTTGCCTTCTAAGCAGCCCAGAGACCTGGCAGTAACAGAAGAGCTTTTTCAGATCTAGCTGAAAGAGATTCAAGTAAATGCTGCTCCTCAGCTGGATGATTCTTCTGTCACAGCACAGCCAACAGGGTGGCTATGGTTTGTGTCATTACTTCAAAGCAAAGCCAGGCAGTTTAGTTTAGTCAAGGTAAATTAGGGGGTTTAAGGTAAGTCTCGTGACTTGACACTGGAGAGTGGTAGTATGAACCTGGAGAAGAGAAGGCTCAAGGGAAACCTTATTGCAGCCTTTCGGTTCTTAAAAGGGGCCTATCAGAAAGATGGGGAGAGACTTTTTAGCAGAGTCTGTTGTGACAGGATGAGGGGTGATGGTTTTAAGCTAAAAAAGGGGGCATTCAGGCTGCATGTGAGGAAGAAATTCTGTACAGGCTGCCCAAAGAGGCGGTGGATGAACCATCCCTGGAGACATCCCAGGCCAGGCTGGAGGTGGTTCTGGGCAACCTGATCTGGTTGAAGATGTCCCTGCTCATTGCAGGGGTTGGACTGGATGAGCTTTGAAGGTCCCTTCCAACCCAAACCATTCTGTGGTTCTATGAAGGGGTGTACTGGTTTGTTTTGGAACGGTGATGTCCAGGAGAGGGAAAGCAGCAAACAGTAGGACGTGATTCAACACGAGGCATCTTACTGTGAGCATCTGTCTGTGGCATCAGTGAAGTACAAACCCTTTTGTAACTAGAAACACGTACAGGGTCCAAACTCCAATCAAAACCTGAAGATAGCTGGCTTTTCTTCTTAATGCTGCTGCACAAGTCTTTTTCTATTGCTAGTGCCACTTTTGTGATGGTGGAAATCAGTATTTCCCATCTGCTTCCTGTTATTAAAGATGGTGTTCAAGGCCAGGTTGGACAGAGCCTTGGGTGATGTGGTTTAGTGGGAGGTGTCCCTGCCCATCTCAGGGGGGTTGGAACTGGATGATCTTAAGGTCCTTTCCAGCCCTAACTATTCTATGATTCTATGGCATGTCATTTGCAATATCTGTCTTAAGGAGATAATGTTATTCTCAAATCCCACAGACAAAAATAAATCAGGCATTGCTTTGTTTTAAACATTTTAGGAGCAAATGTAAAACCTAAGGTTGATGGTATATTTGCTAGTTTCTTTATCCTTGTTATTCATCCCAAAGTTCTCTGTAAGTCTGAACCTATGTAAATGTTAACCTCTGTAGCTGTTAATATAACTTTTCTGCCTTTCTATTTAACTGCTTTCCCACTATCTAGGAAATACAAAAGGCTTTTGATCTACATTTAAAGCTGCAGTTTTTATCCACTGTATTGCAGCAGGTGAGAATGCTTTGTTTTGTCTGTGTCTTCTTGCATCTCTTACTAAGTAAGCGATGCTATAAAGTGATATTGAGGGTTTCCACATTTCCCAAGCAAAAGTCTCAAACTCAAAACGTTTTCCTGGAAATACCAGGCCTGAAAATTCATACATTTTGGCCACAATCAATAGTCATTTCAGAAAATCATTTTGTAATCACAGTTAGCCCTGTGTTACAGTGGGAGGGATGAGTATGAAGTAGGTATGTGAAGCCGACTGGCTCTCTTATTTGGCTTTGAGATGGGAATTTGGTTTTATTAAGAAGAACAGAAGCAAAGATGAGGTGCATGATCTCCCTATTCTTATGTACTCCCCTATTTTAAGAAATTTGGGATAAAACAATTAAACTTTTATTTCAGCAATTTCTGACCATCCAAGCTCCCAATTTATAAGCAAAACCCTTAATTCATTGTAGTGATTGCACGTAGTGAGTAGGCACTTTCTCACTTTGCTGCTAGAGTCTATTGCTTAGCATTTGTCTAGGTGGGAAGAGGTTCCATATTCGGTGCTACTTGAGTTTCAGCTTATGAGAATCAGCTATTAAAACAGGTTTTCATTTATTCCCTGAGCAAATATATGCTTCTCTTATATTTTTACATACATGCTGTTTTAATAAGTCATGTGTCGTGGTAAGAAAAAGAATTCTGTAGCATTTTCTCAGTCATAAAATCACTTTTTTCTTGCAAAAGTTATGCTTAATTCAGCTCCTCCTCTCAACATCTCTTTTGTCCTCACCCTCAGAGTCTGATTTTGCACCAAGAGTTTTAATCACCTTTCAATCATCTTGGTTTTCTCTATCATCATCAAGGATGATTGTAAAGAACAAGTATTTTCCATCTGTGCAGTGTCATCAATCTGTGCCCATTGCAGATACAAAACCCTGCATGCACTTTAAGATTTAAATGTTTCCAGCTTGGACCCTAGCATTTCACCTCTTGGAAGTAACTTCCTTTCTCATGATTGTAGGCAACTTGTCTCTAGAAATGAAGCATTGCAAATTGTTAGGAATAGCATCTGGAACTACATTAGGACAGTGGATTGGATTTGTTTGTAAAAGTCTTATATTCAAAATTACCTAGCACAGGCAAAAAGAGAGGCTGTATTTCTTTGTGTTACACTTTGCAGAATGTCCGTAGAATAATGCTCACTCTGTAAGATAAATTAGCTTTATATTTGTAAATGAGTGCCCATAAATGTAGATATTAAGGTCAAGGCAGGAAGTCTTAAACCTGCACAGAAGAGTAATTCTTTAACACCATAGTTTATCATAAAATCCCAGACTGGTTTGGGCTGGAAGGGACCCTAAAGCCCATCCAGCTCCAGCTCCATGCCATGGGCAGGGACACCTTCCACTAGAGCAGGTTGCTCCAAGTCTTGTCCAACCTGGCCTTGAACACTGCCAGGGATGGAGCAGCCACAGCTTCTCTGGGCAACCTGTTCCCACATCTCTGGTCTGCTCCCACATCTCTGGCCTATCCAGGTCCCTCTGGATCCCATCCCTTCCCTCCAGTGCCTCAACCGAACCACACAGCTCAGTGTCATTGGCAAACTTGCTGAGGGCACATCAGTCCCACTGTCCATGTTGCTGGCAAAGATGTTGAACAAGATCAGTCTCAACACAGACCCATGAAGGACACCACTCACCACGAGTCTACACTTGCACATTGAGCTGTTGACCTCAACCCTTTGAGTGCAACCATCCAGCCAGTTCCTTATCCAGTAAGTGGTCCATCCATCAAATTGATGTCTCTCTAGTTTAGAGACAAGGATGTCATGCAGGACAGTATCAAATGCCATCATAGGATACTTGCCTTCCATCAAATAGCAAGGCAAATTTTAGCTTGCTTTCCCAGTCTTTGAGCTCGTAAGTGCTTAGGGCTCACTTTTAGGTCCAAGATCTTTTGAAGATCAAGGTTGATAACTGCGCTTGATAGCTGGGCATTGATGGCTCTGTTTCTCCCATGCTGTGACTTCCTGAGTGTCCCAGATCTTGCCTGTGAAGATGGGCTTTTTGCTGGGCTTTTCAGGGCATTCCCAAAGCTGTACAATGCACTCCCATGGGGTGGGGAGACGAGGGAGGCGGGGTTGGGCCTTGGTACTATTTTCATCAAGGTTGGATTCAGTCAGGTTACTCTGAAAAGATGAATCAAAGGGGCAAAGCAGGACACATTTTCTCCCCAGTCCCCCTCAACTCCCTGCAGAAGAAGGTCGCTATGAGGGGTATCGACTGCGACACAGGCACATGATAGAAGTGCTCACAATAGAGCTAAAGATGATTGCACAAGTCATCAAGTGTGTGGGCAATACTGCCAGCACTGCTTGTGATGGAAGGGTTTTCTTGCTCTACTTCTTGATCTGACTGTTGATGTCAACTGTTCTCTATTGAATTGCAAGTCACTGCCTCCCGTGCCGGTTAAATAGAGCCTAGCAATGGAGTAACATTATAGTAGTAAAAAAGAGCATACTAATGGCTGAATACAGTGTGGAGAAAAAACAGTGCACGTGAAGGAGAACTACTGTAAGAACACTAAAAATAAAAGCAATAATGTTCATGCAAAGGAAACTTAATGTGGAAATGTCACGGACTGATGAGATGCAGACTCATGAGGGACCCTTCATCAGGGACTGTAGCGACAGGACAAGGGGTGATGGGTTCAAACTGAAACAGGGGAAGTTCAGGTTAGATCTAAGGCAGAAGTTCTTCCCTGTGAGGGTGCTGAGGCGCTGGCACAGGGTGCCCAGAGAAGCTGTGGCTGCCCCATCCCTGGCAGTGTTCAAGGCCAGGTTGGACACAGGGGCTTGGAGCAACCTGCTCTGGTGTGAGGTGTCCCTGCCCATGGTAGGGCATTGGAACTGGACAATCTTAAGGTCCCTTCCAACCCAAACCACTCTGGGATTCCATGATTCTATACAAGGACTTAATGCTCACCTGCTCACAGCACTTTGGGCAGTTACGTTGCTTCAGTTTTGCCATCCTGCTTTCCTTCTGTTACTCATCCTTTGTGCTAGGATGCAAATACCATTCTATAAAGCACCTTCCAGTGCAGCATCCTTAAGTAAAGCAACTAAGGAAATATTGTCAGCATCAGCAGGGAAAGGAAAGAGGGACAGCAGACGGGAAGGAAAATGACTGGCAAGTCAGCAAGAGCTAGCTTAGACCACTGAAATGTAATCTTCAGCAAAACAGGAATTCTTTCCATCTGTCCAACCCCACGTAGAAATGACAGTGAAGGCGTTTTCCAAGATGCTATTTGTGATGTTCAGTGCACCCGTATATATATATGTGCTTGCATGCACACACTTGCTTAGTATTTCATTAAAACTCACCCACAAAGAACTCAGGGAAAAGGAGCATCTCCTTCTGACTGTGTCTTTAACATACTGGGGAGTGTGGCCATTAATTATCATTAGAAGTATAAATCCATGTTTTCCTCGTTTCACTAAACTCCTAGGCTCAAATTCAGTAAAAAATGCCATTCTCATAACCAGTAGAAACAGCTGCATTGATTTGGGAGGGCTGGTGTTAATCCAGCAGTAAGGTAGCACAGTTACAATCCGAATGCATCCCAGTGTTTCAGGAGTAGTTGTGCTCAGCCTTTCTGTGCTTGATATTTGTCACAGAGATTGCTTTCTGCATCCATCACTTCCATGTTAGTCCCTTGACTTGCCTGACAAGACAGATGGGAGTTGACTTCATCATGGCATGATAGCTGCCTCTTTGAATCACTTATTAATGTTAACAGTGACCTTTCCTGCAGGATAAATTAGACAGCCAGGAGGTCTTTATAACAGTTTGAGATGTCCACCTGCCGTGATGATCTTGGTGTGCATGTGTCTGTGAATTTTAGGGGATTGTTATAAATCCTCATAAATCCTGTAAGTGCAGGGAGAGGACTGGGAAGCACTGCAATTCCAGGACACTTTTTCTGGTTTTCTTGTTTCCCCCCTCCCCTTTTTTTCCCCCCCTTTATTCATGTTAAATAATTCTATCTAGAGTCTCCTGCTAGGTCTGCAAACTGACTGGTGTGGAACCCAAGCTGGTTCAACAGCTTTTGACAGTTGCTCAACAAGAGGTAAAAGCATATTCAAACCCATTGACTGAGTATCCAGTTTTTCCAGTTTGAGAACCCTTTGAACTCCCCATATGTTGATCTTTTCTCTCCCTCGGGCAGACATTAATCTCTTCTTGCTTCTCCATAAAGTACAGCCCAGGGCAAAGCTGAGTTCTACGCATCCTTTAGGAGAAAACTTCAATAAAGTTCTATATTTAATACACTGATATATTGCTTGTGCTCTTCAGCTATGGGAGATCTGCTCTTCAGGTAGATATACTCCAAGGAAAATCACCTTTGCTTGCCACGTATTTACCATGTTTAAACTCTAGTGCTGTATCTGTGTTACCCTATAAAAGTCCATGTTTCACAAGCTGAAAGAGAAGGTTTGATGTTGTGACTCCTGTGTCTAGATACCCACAGGCTAAGATCAAGATACATTCAGTGATGCACACACTTTAAAAGCAGCCTTCCATCTGCCTTGTGTGACATTTAGTGGGAAGCAGACCTTTGGTTTTCAAAGTCAAACAGCATCTGCCACCAAAAACTGACCTCAGAATTCTAGAAAAGCTAAAAATCACATTTCTGCATGAGGGGAGGCTGAGGCTGGACATTAGGAAACATTTCTTGGCTAAGAGGGTGGTCAAACACTGGAACAGGCTTCCCAGGGAGGTCAACAGCGTTTAAGAAGCATTTGGGCAATGTCCTTAACAACATGCTTTAACATTTGGGTAGCCCTGAGTTGGTCAGGCATTTGGATTAACTGGTCATTGTAGGTCCCTTTCAACTGAAAAAGTATCCTACCCTACCCTACCCTACCCTACCCTACCCTACCCTACCCTACCCTACCCTACCCTATCCTACTCTATCCTATCCTACTCTATCCTATCCTATCCTATCCTATCCTATCCTATCCTATCCTATCCTATCCTATCCTATCCTATCCTATTATTTCTCATTGAACTTTTCTTCCCTATCCATTACCTATGGAGAAGATAGAGTATTTGACTCAAACTCTTGATTTCATAAAGCTTCGTATCGCAGAACACTTTATGATGAAAGCAACAACAACAACAAAACATCTTTTGTAGTGATTGGGCTGCAATAAATGTCAATGTGGATTCTCATATTTGGTGCAAGAGCCCTTTTTTCCTAAGGTAACATAATCTTTTTTGGAAATCCATCATTAACTACAAAGGATAATACAAAGTTTAAGGAACACTGAAGTGAGGCTGCAGTTCTTGAAACGTACATCAGTGAAGATGATGAAGAGAATGTAGTGTCTGGCCTTTATCCTTTTTTGTTTTGCTCATAGAATAGAGTATGAATTAGGTACTTGTAAAAGCAAATAATAAAACAAAGTAACATTGATTTCCTCTTCTGTCCTATAAAATTATTGATCTGGTTTTAACCTAATTGGCACTTGTGAAAATAGATGGAAAAAGCAGCAGGCTATTTCTGGGGTTCAAGTATTTGTTCTCAGTAAGAGAGTCGTAGACCTGCTTGTTTGGGGCTGTGTTGGCTGTCCTAAGAAGCTAAAGGTCTGAGTGCTGTAGCGTACTGTATTTGCTTTGTTCTCCTTCTCTTTAATCTCATGTTTCTAATTTTCCTTATAAATTGGAGAACTAACAGCGCTAAAGGTGCTTTAATGTATCCATACCCAGCAATTGAGCATACGCTGCTGAAAAAAAAGAGGGTTTCAGTAAGTCTTACCTAACATCAAAATGAACAGCTGGTTAAAGGAAAGAGATAATGAAGTTGTTCTTCCAGTTACAGCCACCAGAGTTTGTGTGAAGCAAAGGAACGTTACTTCTCCTATATCCTGCCTACGAGGTCAACTGACGTATAGATTGATGCAGCATTTCTGTCACAGACGTTTTGAATCAGTTATACTTTTGCCTGTGCTATAGCATTTACTGTATAGAACCCCAAATCAGTCTGTTCCCTCGATTTTAATCCTCAGACATTCTCTCTGTGGGAAAATTTACAGATGGATGAGCCCCTGATCCACAGGCTTATGTATTTGCAGGTTTGAGGAATTAATTCAATTTAGGTCTAAACTTCCCTCACTTTCTGTTAGGCAAAGCAACACTAAAGGCATCACACATAAATTCAGTGGCAGTATTTGTATTGGCTTCAACGAGCTTTTTAGCTCAGCCTCCAAGCTGTATAGTCTGGATGTTGAGCTTGGTGCTTGAAGATACATCAGGTACATCTTATTGCTATCAAGAGGAGTTGTCCTGAAGCCTAAAACTCTGTGAGACTCACCAGAATCAGGGTAGCTGATCACAAGTTACACATCAGGGCCTTATGGCTGATGAAACAAAGCAAACACCATGGATAAACCTGCATGCTTTTCCTTGGTATGTGATCTCAATTTACTTCATAAAGAGTAAATAAGGTAAATTGAGATGTGATATAACTGAGGATATAAATGCTTACACACTGAGCTCTCAACCTTCAATTTCTGGGGCTATCACATAATTCACAGCAAAAAAAATCTTTGGAAAATGCTGTCCTCCTGCTGAAAATGACTCTCCCATGTTTGCACTGCCATGCAATAGCTCCTGTGGATATGGAGACAGATGATTCCACATCTGTTTGCCAGTACCCAAAAAGGAAGATTGTGTTTTAAAGCCTGCTGCATAAACAGCCTTATCTAGCTCGCTCCTTTGGGATAAGGTTTGGACCATCTCTCCCGTAGAAACTGTGTTGTAGAGGCATTGCATGTGTATGTTATTGTGCATGCTGTAGCAGCGTGCAGATGTGGAAAAGGGAGGAGAAGAGAAGTAGATCTGATTTCATTCCCCAGTTCTTGTGTTTGTTCATAGCAGGTAGCCAGCTGTGGTGTTTTAGCCCAGCTAAAGCTGCAGCTAGGAGCAGCAAGGTGATTTTGTATATTACCCCTCTGTGCTAATGTGATGCTGTTGTTTTCTCTGTCTGCTCTTGTAACCAAACAGAAGTACTCTGCTGTCTCTCTCTGCAACATATCCACAGAAGTCCTGAAAGTCATCAATGCCACTGAAGAACTGATAGCAGAATCCAGTGGTCCCTGCGATTTCCCAGCTGACATTCAGGACAGGGGAAAAGGGACCTTCCCTTTGGGGACAGACCCTATCAGGCTTGATGAGCAGCTCACCACACTGGAAGAAAACGTAAGAGCATGGATCAGTATGTGAAAGTGTCCCATGTGTGAGTAAGCACGTGTGTGTGTGTGTGTGTGTGTGCCAATATGATGCGTTGGCAGCAAGAGTGGATGTTCACAATTAATATTGGGTTATTAAATACACAAAAAGAACAAAAATTCCTGTTGTAAAGGAGTGTTCTGCGCTCTTGCTGGGGTTTTTTCCTAATGTGTACTTGAAAGTATTTGGGGAGTGTTGGATGTTTTGGGGTTTACAACTGATTTTAGACTCTCTATGTCAAGTTACCTTAAGCCTTCCAACCCTCTGTGGCTGTGTAGCTGCACCATGCCTGGCTGAAACCACACTCCCAAGTCCCAGCACAGCCTCTTGCATGTAAGCACAGGTAGGAAATCATGTCCCCAGTCACGCAGAGGAGAGTGTGTACTGCACACTTAGAAAGAGCAGGGGCTGGAGATGCAGAATTAAACAAACATTTGTTTGGCCACATCCAAATCATCTCTCCCTTTTCATGAGTACTTGTCATCTGCAGGAAAAAACGCAATGCTGAATCACAGAGGGAAGTCACTACTCACTGGAAATCTTTATACATCCACATAAAGGAGTTGGTACACTTGTCACTTCCATTTTCCCTTCTTCCCACGTGTAGCTGAGTACCTGTCAGTGATTTTTTGCCCTTCATTAGGAGCTCTTCAGGGTCTCACAGAAATCTGGACATGGTTTGCTTTAGCCCCAGAGTATTTCCAGGCAGAATCTACGCTCCTGCATCTTTCTCTGCCCCATACAGGATATGAAGTAGATGGCAAAACCTCCATGGTTTCAAGATTTCACCACCACACCTCATAGTAAAGAGCCTTTAGAAATCCAAGAATCCACCCAAAGAGGATCTGGGTGTATACAGACGCTTTGTTCATTATTGCTTTCGGTAGCATTACAGGGACTGTGCATCAGTGTAGAGATTGTGGGGCTGTCAGCACAAGGTTTTACTGTAAGATGTGCATACCTCAGTGATGGTCTCTGCAATCTCAATATGAAAAGGGAATAATGACTTTCCCATCCCACATTTTTCTATCAGTTCTATTTTCTTTAGGGTTTATTTTTCCCTCTTGAAATGTACAACCTACTGTGCAGAGAATCTTGGGACAGCATTTGAATGCATCTTTTCTTTTACTCTCTAAAGGTGTTTCTGTTCATAATGTTCCTATTTCTTCTTTCTCTGGGCTTTTAGATGTGATAGGGCAATGTTAAAATCTGAAGGGGCTGTGGTATGTCACACCACAAGGATGTATCATCTCAGTGAATGGAAAGAAGAATCAAAACCCACAAAAGCAGGAGCATTTCTATTTAATCAGCATGTTAACTTTATGGCCCACTTGTGCCTCCAGGTACTTCAGCTAAGATGTTAAATCAGATCACTTTTGTGTTCTGGCTACATTTGTCACAGATGTCATGCCTTCGGTTTGATTGTGGTCTTACAGGATGCAGCTTGTGCAGGATGTAGTGAATTTGTTTCTTAGCAATGTCACATACAATTCCAGGCTGGTTTGGGTTGGAAAGGACCTTAAGATCATCCAGTTCCAACCCCCTGCCATGGGCAGGGAGGCCTCACAACAGACCATGTCACCCAAAGCTCTGTCAAACCTGGCCTTGAACACTGCCAAGGATGGAGCATTCACCACCCCTTTCACATACATGAAAAGCAGGTCTCTACATTTGTGCCTGGAAATAACTGATACAAGAGGGAGGGCAAATAAATATCATAAAAACTAAACACTTAAATCTTACTCTAGTCATTCTCCACCACCACTTTTGATGCACAAAGTCACAGCACGGCCAGAAATTATTTGAATGCCTGTTACACCAAAGGACTGTGTGATCTAGGAATTGTGAGCAGATATAATGACCCGAGTGGAAAACGTGTGAAGTGAAGATATGTGCTCAAGGACCTGGTTCAGTCTGCCTGCCCCTTGAACCATGAACATGTTTAGTTAATGCTAGTTTGTTAGCAACACAATCTTAAAGTGAGTGAGGCCACCAATGGGGGAAATCAGGTTGTATATTTATTTTCCATTGTGCTGTTACCAGCCTCATGGGAACAGTCTCTTGGCTATGTAGCAAATAAGCAGAAGGTGCAGTATTGTCCCATGGGTTATGCCCAATTTTAAGCCAAAGCTAATGCCTGAAAATCACCCTTTTCTATACAGCAGGGACCTCCATCTATCTGAGTACCTTAGATTTCTTCGTGAAATAAACACATAAAACACAGCATATCATGAATTACTGCTCCATTGAGCTGAATGGGAAACGAAGCCTTTACCTGCAGGTCTCAGAGGTACTGTACTTGTGTCTTGTATGGCACATGTAAGTCTATTGGCCCTCCAGAGGGCCAGGAGGCAGGAAGGTTTTGGCTGCTGTATATTTGGGTGAGAATGAAAATGGGAAACTGTTGTACATGTAAGCACAGATACTCTGCAAGAAGTTAATAACCATATGCTGCTGAACAGCTATTCTTAGAGTTTTGCTTGCCAGAAGGCATTAGGCGTGTTTCACACCTCATCTAAAGCTGTGTTTCATAATAAGCACAGGTTTATACGAGGTGTGATCTGATGCCTTCACTTGCAGACTTTGAGTTGTTGTGAGTAATTGGAATATCAAAAGTAAAGCAAACTTTCCAGCTTTTTTGGTTTGTTTGTTTTTGCTGGCGAACCTGGAACGGATTTGGTTTGGAATACCATTGTGGCACTTGGCACATCCGAGTGCAGCCATCTCGTGTGAATGTGTGCTTTCACATTAGGATCATGGAATCCCAGAGTGGTTTGGATTGGAAAAGACATTGCAGCTCATCCAGTTCCAACCCCCTGCCACAGGCAGGGACACCTCACCCTACACCATGTTGCCCAAGGCTCTGTCCAGCCTGCCTTGAACACTGCCAGGGATGGAGCATTTACCATTTCTCTGGGTACCCTGTGCCAGCGCCTCAGCACCCTCACAGGGAAGAACTTCTTCCTTATATCCAACCTGAACTTCCCCTGTTTCAGTTCGAACCCATCACCCCTTGTCCTATCGCTACAGTCCCTGATGAAGAGTCCCTCTCCAGCATCCAGAGGATTCCCCTGTGGCTTTCCTCTGCCAGGTAAGTCTCCCTCTCGTGGGTTAGCAAGGAGGGAAGCTCAAAGGTATCATGGAAGATGCAGGCTGCTTCAACCTTTATGCCCCCAGAACAGAAATCAGTGATGCTCTCCCTGCCTTGGCCCTGCAGGTGTACCTGACAGCCAGCACGGTGTATGGGCTGGAGGGGCAGCTGACCAGCCTGGAAGATGCTGCACGCAAGATCAACAGTGTCACTGCAGAGTCTGAGCTGGCCCATCTGGAAGACCAAGTGGCCACAGCAGCCGCCCAGGTTCATCACGCAGAGCTTCAGGTGAGGACAGCAGCTCCTCCCCATCTGCAGGGTCACGCTGCCTTGCTGTGTGCTTCCCTGTGGTCTGCACACACTTCCTTTTGATATGTTTTGTCCCGCAGTGGACTGATGATCCGAGGATGCTGACTGCATCACAGGAGCTGAACAAAGTGTAGTTCAGATGTGTAACTCGGCCCAATCAGGTGTACTGTCTGGGTCAGGACAGCGATTGTGCCCCTGTGCTGGGCACTGGTGAGGCTGCACCTCGAATCCTGTGTTCAGTTCTGGGCCCCTCACTCCAAGAGAGACATTGAGGGGCTGGAGTGTGTCCAGAGAAGGGCAACGGAGCTGGTCCAGGGCCTGGAGCACAAGTGTGATGGGGAACGGCTGAGGGACCTGGGGGGTTCAGTGTGGAGAAGGCTCAGGAGGGACCTGATCGCTGCCTACAACTGCCTGACAGGAGGTTGTAGTGAGGTGGGGTCGGTCTCTGCTCCCAAGGAACAAGGGACAGGACAAGAGGAAACGGCCTCAAGCTGCACCAGGGCAGGTTTAGATGGAGCTGAGGAACAATTCCTTTCCCCAGAGGGTGCTCAGGTATTGGACCAGGCTGCCCAGGGCAGGGCTGCAGTCACCGTCCCTGCAAGTGTTCACACAGCGTGGAGACGAGGCCTCAGTGCCATGGGTTAGTGGTGGCCTTGGAGTGCTGGGGAACGGTTGGACTGGGTGAGCTTAAAGGGCTTTCCCAACCTGTATTTGTCTCTTCCACTCATTTGCTTTTGCCATGGGAGTGCAGCAGCTTCAGAGTGCAGTGCTAATGCTGAACCTGCTCCTTGCTGCCAGGCAGCTCACATGCTGTGCTCCGTGTCCCACGCGTGGCTGTGGTCAGGCTGCATATGCAGCATTAGGCAGTTTATCTAGTCAGCAGATTGTAAAGCACTTCCCAAAAGAAGCACTTGGCAGTTCTAACAAGAGGGGCCAAGGGCAGCCAGCACCTGAGCCAAGCACAGAGCCTAGCGCTTGGGATTTAGCCTCTAAGCAGTACACATCCCAGCCTAAAGGCAGGTGCTCTGTGGGCTGTGATCTAGCATCTCTCTAGAGGCTCCGGATAGTCTGGGGCTCAGACGAACTCATTGTGATCTGGTGCTAAGAGCTGAATGAAGTAACACTGCCAGTCCTCAAGGGGCTAACACTGCTAGCAACTCACTGCCAGTGCTCTCAATGACCAGGCTGTACCACCGAGGCTCTCTGACCTGGTCCAGGCTTTCTTGGGAAGTACCTGTTCATTCTACTCAGCAGGAGCATCTCCTTTTAGGACTAAGCAAAGATCTGGGAGTCTGGCATCTCTCTGATGTCAGAAGTTCATTGCTTCTGCACTAGTGGGTGACTGGCTGCGATGTTTTGTTGCCTTTGGTCATTACTTTATGGTAGATACGTGAATGGGAGTGAGAGGGGAGGGGAAGAGAGGCCTAAGCTATAAAGGAGGATGACAGAGAGGCCAGTGAAAGCTCTTCTGCAGAGTGAACAGCTTCAGGTATCATTGTGAATCAGGAGCTGGCTTTTATGTTTGAATTCTCTGGCACTGCTTTCCCTTTTGGCAACGTGTTTCCACTAGTCTCAACATCGGCCTACTTTCCCTCAGGTGTTTGCTTTCATGGACTCTTTTCTTCCCTAGCAATTTGTTTTCCATTGAGTGTTTCTATGTAGTATGTACCTGCATTATGCACGTTTGTGTTTAACATACATATACCCTTAAATTATAAATATATAAGATCAAATGTTTTGATTTTGTGATGGAGGATGTACTTTGTGTGTGCATGGAATTACTAGTGAATTAGGAAATGTATCCCACTAAGTCATTCTTTGAATGCAGCCATTGAAAATCACAGCTTGCATGCATTTGGGATTAGGCAGCTAAAGGTAACTGGGAGATGGCAGATGCAGCTTTTCTCTCCTCCTTTCTTGTTTTCCTCAAAAGGAGTGAAATGCCTCTTCCTTGGGGTCACAAGGTAGGTTGGATTGTTCTTGTACTTCATCTTTACTAACAAATTAAGCCCCTTTTAACATCAGGACTAAAGAATACAGGCAGATGTCAGAAGTGCTCAAGTCAGCCATCTGTTTGCATCTTCTGATTAAAGAGGGTTTGATTTGGGATGGGAGCTATTTTAGTAGTGACATTACAGTAATTTGAAAACCTCTTTTCCCCCCTCCCCATCTGTCTGTCTCTCTCTTTTATTTCCATTGAAGATTTCAGATATTGAGAGCAGAATATCAGCTCTCACAGTTGCAGGCTTGAACGTGGCTCCATGTGTTCGCCTGACAAGGAAACGGGATCAAAAGCAAACAAACCAGGTGCCAGAACATTCTGTAGTATTCCAAAATACATTGGAATCTTGCCTCCTTTTCTGTCATGGAGTAATGCTTATGTGTTGTTTACAGATGCACACAATAGACACATCAAGACAGCAGAGGAGAAAACTTCCAGCTCCACCAATAAAAGGTGCACGTCAGTTGTTACATACATTAAAGAAAGAGATTCTCTGTTTGTAAGATTCAATATAATGGGCAGTTCAGCAAAGGAGGGGAAAGATTTAAGTTACCAAATGAACAGTTTGGGTTTATCTTCTTTTTAACCCCATGGTGTGTTATCTGGCAATTTTAGGGCATGCTTCACCTTTCATTACTCTTGTCTTGTATAATTCCACTGATTGACATGGCCTCAGACATCAGTAAATTGGGGGTATCACAGCCTGCTGGCTCTCATTTAAATTAAACCCACCTTTCTTCATGCAGCTTAGGGGAAGTTTTCTCTCTCCTCAGGTGTGACTCTGCGGGAGTATTGGTACATCTCCTTCAGTCTGCTCTGTGAAAAATCTCCCCTTTTTGTCTTTTTTTCCCAGGTGAAAAAATAGATGGTTCTCCAGTTACCACTGTCAGGACGTTCAACAGAAACTTCATGCTTCAAGGATCTCTAACACAAAGAACTAAAGAGAGGAAAAGCACTGCCAAGGACTTAATGGTAAATTCATAACATATCATAGAATCCCAGACTGGTTTAGGTTGGAAAAGACCTTAAGGTCATCCAGTTCCAACCCCCTGCCATGGGCAGGGACACCTCACACTAGAGCAAGTTCCTCCAAGCCCCTGTGTCCAACCTGCCCTTGAACACTGCCAGGGATGGGGCAGCCACAGCTTCTCTGGGCACCCTGTGCCAGCGCCTCAGCACCCTCACAGGGCAGAACTTCTGCCTTAGATCCAGCCTGAACTTCCCCTGTTTCAGTTTGAACCCATCACCCCTTGTCCTGTCACTACAGTCCCTGATGAAGAGTCCCTCCCCAGCATCCTTGTAGCCCCCTTCAGACACTGGAAGCTGCTCTGAGGTCTCCACGCAGCTTCTCTTCTCCAGGCTGAACAGCCCCAGTGTTCTCAGCCTGTCTCCATACGGGAGGTGCTCCAGCCCATGATCACCCTTGTGGCCTCCTCTGGACTTGCTTCAGCTGCTCCATGTCCTTATGTTGAGGACACCAGAACTGCACGCATCGCTAAAACTGCTGTTAAAAGCAGTAAATAGAGAGCAGTAGATGTGTAGGCAGCTGCATTTCATCATCTTCACAAAACTTCTCTTAATAGTTTGAGGGAAAAAGAAGAGAGACCATTGAGGCAGCTCTGAACAAATACAACCATTGTCCTGGGAGCTGTCTGACGGTATACCATAGTCGAGCAGCTCCTGAATATCAGCTTGTGTGAATGTACCCTGGCTGCCAGGTCTCCAGGAGTGTGCTACCCTTATTAAAACCCATATCAAATCAAATCAAATCAGTTGGTGCTCCCCTGCAAGTCAGACCTGACCCAGGCCCTCACAGAACCAGCTGCACACTGTAACTCAGCAGGTGAGAGTCCCCTTGAATCTCAGCAACGTTTCAGAAACATTCAGAGGTTACCTAAGTGGAAAAGCTTGTTTTGTGGTTTGCTCATTTTTTCTCTTTCCTGTCCCTTTCTGTTCTAGGAACCTGCAATAGGATCTGCTGTGATGTACTAAACTTACTCCTACTGCCAGTAACACACTGCCTAAGGCTGTACACTAGAGTGCCTTTACTTAACAGCCATTGCATACGTCCAGCTGAAAATGGACCCTCAAGAACCTACAAAGCCTCAGTTACAGGGCTTTGTTTGGATACCTCACTGAGAAAGCTGTCCAAGTCTTCAGCATTGTGGTCTGCTAAAGGAAACTCTGCCTTAAAGTTCTCACAAAAGTCCAGACAGGATGCTGAGTTTCAAGAGCAAGGCTCCACGTTTTAAGATGCACTTTTTCTCCCTATTGATTGTACGGAAGTATGTCATCTTTACACCGCAGTATGTTTTTGTACACACAGTCAGTCAGAATGATAGGCCAGTTAATCTGCCACACCAGACCTGTGATCCATATTTGCTGGTTACTAGCATCCATGTTGTCAAGCAATAAGAACAACTGCGCAGCCTGTGCGGGGTGGTGGGAGTGGAGAACCAGTGTACCTCACTCTGGGAGTCAGTGGGAGGTTCTGACAGGGTTCACAGGAGGAGGTGTGGGATGTGCAAAGGCTTCTCTGCTCACTGAGGGTACGTTTGGCAGTCGCTGTTGTAGCTCCAGAGCGAGGTATTTTGCTCTTGGCAGCAGGGGGAACATGGATGTCGTGTTGAAGCGTGAATTGGTAGCAGCACATGTGGACCAGATGTCTGTTATGATCCTGGTGTCTGGAAGCATCCGAGCACTGTTGTGAAACCAACACCTCTCTGTGTCTCGTTCTTCTTGGGAGCATTGTCTGCTTTGGTGGTGGCCAACCACGCTGTAGTTCAGAATAAATTCTGACCAAATCCGTTAAGGTTGGTAAAAGAAGGTGAAGACATTGTAGATGAGATCTCTGCTGGTGGTTGTAGGGTGGCTGCAGTCTGTGAGAGATTCCCTTCTGCTATTTCCTGGCTTTTCTGAGGAGGAGGCAAATGTAGCCCAGAGATCTCTTCCAACGTAGAGTAGCTGGGACCTGCTGCCATGTGCACCCCACTACTGTTGAACCACTCTGAATTGGATTGTGAATGGTAGAATTTCATCTTTCATTGCTCGAGACCTTCAGAAGGTGAGCCCTCAAAGGTGGAAGGCCCTTGAGCAGATGCCTAGGAGGGAAGATGCTGCTTACAGGGTGTCCCTCTCTCCCTTTCAGGGAGGACCTTGCCAATCTGTGGTACTTTTTGCTCTGAAGAATACAAAGGAAGTAGTTAGAGGAGGTGATAAGCCAGTGAATCTGTTACCTTCCATGCAAAGTGCAGAGCAGGTCCCCAGATGCAGAGTGGGTTGTTGTGAAGCATGCCATGAAGGAAGGCACAGGCTGGCAAGTTCCCCCTCAGCATCAAGGAGCAGTGGGTACCAGGGCAGGAGGAGAGCTGCTCTTTTCCCTGGGCCCCCAGCAAATACCCACTAGTAGAGTGCCACATGTTACCTGCTACATGGCAGGAATGCCATCCCCTGGAACACCAGGCTATGAAGTGGCTCCAGTTGGGCAAACAGGAGGAAAACTGGACAAATTTCCTGGCTGGGTGGGTTTTAGTGGGGCAGGTGGGAAGGTGAGGAACGGCTGGATGGGGCAGTTGGAACAGCAGTGCCAGTTGCAAATCTGCCACTGCAGTTGACATCTAGCACTTGTCAGTACCCTGATGTCCACCTGCATGTAAGGAACCATCAGAATAAATACAACCATCTTCCCACCTGGAGTACGTAAGCATCACTCCATCCCTTCAAGGGATTCCCATCTGCCCAAGATCTACCCAGATGTGTTTGTTCTGGGTGAAATTCTGCCCTGCTCTCACACAATCCTAGCTCTCTGAAATTGCTTTTGCACAGGTATGAGGGTAGAATTGGGCCCACTCTGTTTAATATATAAATATACATATATAAAACAAATATATTTTATTTATATATGCAATCCAGTAAAGGAGATTAAACAGAGTAGGATGCCTAGGGATTTGTTATCCAGTCTCCTCCTCCTTCCTTGACTGTTCTCTTGTATGTATACAGCACATTCCCAGGTTCTGGTTTATGCAGGTATGCGTGTTATGAAACGTCATTAATGGTGGTTGGTCTACATATCCGTCTAATAACTAATAACTAATCTCGTGTATGTAATATCAATACAGAAATGACTACTTTTAATAGAATTAACTCTTTGGCTTTTGTTCTGTTAGTGCGATTTAAACAAGCCAACGCCGTTCGGAATAGGTTGTTTTTTCCTTAAGAGGCATGAAAAGCATCTATTATCGTGTTACAATGTTAAAATATTCAGTCTTTGACAGAAAAAAAACGTGTACTGTGTAGGCATTGCAGCAACAAAATAGAAAAAGATAAAAAAAATCCCCCCCCCCGCTCCAAGGCATTTGACTTCTTCCAGGTGTTGATTGTGCCAAATACGTGCAAAGATATAATCCACTGGTTTAAAAAAGTCCTCAAAGCGTCTGCTAGAGCACACAAAGACTTATTTTGTCATCGAGTGATTTCAATCTTCAGTGTTAATATTTATATTTAGATTGATTTTTATAAATGAAAACTATTTTACTGGGCAAAACGAGGACTAGATGATCTATTGGGTTCAGTCTGAGTGAATGTTAAGTTTGCCTTGTTATTATTATCTGCGTACTCACCAAGAACTGTTGTCCAGAGGAATTATAAAAGAGTAAAAGTGGTTTATGAACAGAATGCCTTTGATTCATAAAGAAAAACCAAAAGTTGCTCTCTGGTGTTTGCATTTCCGTGCACTTGGGCCAGGAAGCCTATCCACAGCGACCCGTCACAGCCTCCCTTAGCTGAGGTGAGGAGCACGCAGTAACACGCTCCGTTCATGTCCATGGGGCTGCGGTGGGAGGAATGCCGTTGGGAACGCCTCATGGTGAGTCTTCTCCAAGCTCCCAAGTCTGTTGGGTGAAATAGCATCTCAAAAGGCACGATTGCGCCCAAAGGGAGAGCAAGAAGCTCAACCTAGATAATCATAGTCTGGTGTGTCCAAAGTCTCATGCAGTGAATGCTCATCGGAACACTTTTTGATTAGCATCTTTTCTCCACTATGAGTGTGTTCATTTAAACCCGCATGTTTTAAGTAATACTTCGGGTCAGCAGGTAGTATTTAGATATAGTAGCAAATAGCAGATAGTATTAGAAATAGTATTATAAATAAGCACATAGTATTCTAAATAGTAGTAAATACCCTATTATAGTAAAAATCCAAAGAGAACAAAAAGGGTTAAATCACCTACAGTGATGAATTCAACCACTATTAAATCGTAGTAGTAATTCCAAGAAGGCACAGTTAGAAATGCAAGTTCATTCCAGTGTCCCTTTTGCAGAACGGCTGTGGCCTGGATTTAACCATTGGTCATTAGCTAAATTGTCAACTATCTTTTTTGGATATAAGCCATAGATTAAACTGCATTCAAATATTATTGCTGGTAATAGATATGAATCAAGATTAAACATACTGTAAATAACATGTCTTACTAATATAACATAGTTAATCACCATGGCAGATGTATTGAGCCACAGCCCCAGGCTCGTAGATGTGGACTAAGGTAGCAGCAGCACATGGCTTGTGATCCTCCAAGAGTGACTTTAGCTTGACCAGGTAACGTGGTTACAAACACCTGCATCGTTTCAAAGGGAATCAGCTGGTTTGGGCACTGACCCCTTTTGGGCAGTGGTGCACAACTACCTGCAGTAGGCACAGAATTACTCTTCAAAGTTCAATCAGCCTCTATTTTTGTTCTCTTCAGCAGGGAGAAAACACTTATCCTTGATAGGAGCAGCTTTTTGTTCAGTGAGATACCTCTCCAGCAGTACAGGAAGAATCATGAAGTGCCAGTGGACAGTTCAGGGCAACATTCCTACAGGTGGATGTTAACAAGCTATGTAAAAACTACACAGAGAGCACCAGCATTACTGCAGGTACATTAAAAATTAATGAGAGCCTTTATTCTTTCTTCCAACCATTGCTTTTTATTTTTTACATATCAACAGCCATTTACTTTGAAATGTGACAGGAAGGTTTCATGATAGACTTAACACTGCAGAGTTTAAATCCCAGCACAAAGGCTGTGTGCGTTTTGGTAGACTGAACGTTACAGTGAACAGCATCAGGAAATGGGTGGGGACAGAAGACAAAGAATAAGCTGTGGTGGCACTTAGTTCTAGTGTCCATGCACGGCCTTTTACCTTCACCCTGAACACGTTTCTCTTTGAAGGAACTTGCACAAGGAGCAGAAAGAAGAGCAGGGTGGGATTGCTAGGCAAAAGCAGAACTGGTGCCTGAGGTGCAGGGGAGGATGTGATTCCAAGCACAGAGGTTGGGTTGCCACCTCAGGCAACAGAGGTCACCAGTCACTCTCTTGTGTGCCCAACACTTTGTGCTCCCACAAAGTGTTCAAGATATAATCCAGGTGTCTGCTTGCAGGCCTTAGGCTGTCAGGGCTGCTCCTCAGGTGCCTCTTCCCAAAGCGACCGATGGGGCGCACGCCACGGCCCACGTACCAAAAAGGATCGATCTCAGGACCTGGAATTCAAAGCAGACCATGAAGCATCTACCACTGCGCTTACAGGCAACATTTCCTGAACATCTGGAGAGTGCTGGATGGCTTAGCCCAAGAGAAAACACAAGGGGAAAGGCTGCAGCCAGACACACGACTTCGGGGTGTCTTTGAGGGTTGCTTTCCATGTGTAAAGACCAAAGGAGGAAGATTCAGATGCAGAAATAACTTTCATCTGTCTGGGCTGCAGCCTGCAGATCATGGAATCCCAGACTGGTTTGGGGTGAAATGACCTTAAGATCATCCAGTTCCAACCCCCTGCCAGGTTGCTCCAAGCCCCTGTGTCCAACCTGGCCTTGAACACTGCCAGGGATGGGGCAGCCACAGCTTCTCTGGGCACCCTGTGCCAGTGCCTCAGCACCCTCACAGGGAAGAGCTTCTGCCTAAGAGCTCATCTCAATCTCCCCTCTGGCAGGTTGAAGCCGTCCCCCTTGTCCTGTGCCTACAGGCCCTTGTCCAAAGCCTCTCTCCAGCATCCTTGTAATCTAACGTAAGCCGAAGTACCCATCTGATTCAGGAGGGCACAGGATGCTTTAAAACTGATCTGAACCTTGGAAGAGGTGTCAGTGCAAGGTACAAACACCACAGTACCTCCACCATCTTTAAAACTCTCTTCTCTTAGCTAAAGACCTGAAGTCCAAGCATCCAGCTCCATCACTGCTATATACACCAGGTACACTATAGAGTAACATCCACTGGAGTGCAGGGGGGTTCCTGTGAGATGGAAGCATGAAAACCTAATTCTTGTTCACTTAGGAAGTTGTTTCCTATGGAAAATGGATGACATTTTGCTTTGAAAGCATCTGAAGTGCACTTATACCTGACTTACTTACTTTGATAGTCTCATCTAGGTTTAGAGCAGGTGTGGAGAGGGGTATATGTTATACTAAAAGATACAACAAGAGGGAATATCTACAAAGTGCTGGAGATGATGCCACCCCAAGGAAATGCCAGATCATTCCAAAGGACTGTCAGGAACAGGGACACATTTGAATTGAAGTGCATTATAGATCATCCACCTCATAGGAAGGTTTCAGGCAAGGCAGAAGGATTTTCCCCTGTGCATTTTGATGCATGAACAGAGAAAACAGAAACCCCCCTTTGGCTGGACTTTTTTCTCTATCAGTGCATGTTTGAAGTCTTCCCACACGTTTAACCCCCTCCTGCCCACCAGCACCCAAACAAGGTCACTTTCTTCACCTGGGTACATAAAAACCGAGGTTCCCACCATTGCTAATGCTCTTTAATGGGGAAAGGTGTCCCACTGAGAGCCCATGTGCCTTACTCCCCGCACCTCCTCTCCCCCACTCCACATACAGTTACCAGCCTTTGCTCCCTGGGGGAAGATGAGATTTCCTGATACAGATTTTCCTCAGAAACCTTTTGGCCTGTGTGTTTGTTAGCTTTTACTCAGGTGATATGGGACTCTGTGTGTGTCCCCCCTCCAGCCCCAGTTCCTCACAGCATCTCTAAATGGAGACCCTTCAACCATTGACTTGCATTTTGACTTGGAGACAACTCGTGGTTCCAGACAGAAATGAAGATGTCTGTAGAGCAAACTTAAGCTTCTGGCCCTTGCTTTCTTCTTACTGTATAGAAGTAGTTGTGAACTACTTTGGCTCCACAGGACACAGCTGAAATTTCAAGCCTATTGCATTCCATCAGGTGATGCTCATACTTACTCCTGTTGTCTATCTGGTGTTTAAATGGTCTGCTCTGTCCTGAAGCAAAGCTGAGCGATACCAGGAGCACCAGCAGGTAGACAGTGACCATCTTTAAGTGCTTTGGTGACCACTGGGCACGCGGTGTCCACGAGATTGGATGCCACATGATGGAGCAGCGGTGGGAAGGCTGTGAGGAGGTAAGTGAACATAGGGAACACGTTATGAGTTAAAGCTCTCAAGGTGAAGGAAGGTATTGACTGTAACGGGGTATTTCTATCTATCAGACCCATGTCACAACTCAGTTCTTGAAACACTGGTGCTGGGGCTGTCCTGGGTATTTCTGTTTGAAGGCAAAGGCTATGCAGTGAGCCATCTACTGAGGTAACTCTGCAACCAGTGGGTTTTGCTCACCACCAGTGAAAGCCTCTCTCTTGGCTTCACAGGACACTGGAGTCCTGGCCCTGAGCTTGCTTCTGACTTTCTATGTGGCCCCTTGTAAGAGCATGGGCACTGGCCACCAAAATGCGTTTTAGCCACTGCCTTTCACCCCTTCCTCACTTGCAAAATATGTCTAACGTTTGCATTTTACACATTCCTTGTACAACTAAATGTGTTTCAGTAGGGACAGGACAAGGGGGGATGGCTTTAACCTGACAGGGGGGGGAGACTGAGATGAGCTCTTAGGCACAAGCTGTTTCCTGTGAGGGTGCTGAGGCGCTGGCACAGGGTGCCCAGAGAAGCTGTGGCTGCCCCATCCCTGGCAGTGTTCAAGTGTTCAACCTGCTCTAGTGTGAGGTGTCCCTGCCCATGGCAGGGGGTTGGAACTGGATGATCTTAAGGTCCTTTCCAACCCAAACCAGTCTGGGATTCTATGAAAGGGAACATTCTGCCTGTGTCACCAATTCCTTGCTGACCCTGTCAGTGGCAGTTTGTAGGAGCTTCCTCACAGCAGCATTCCCACATGCCATGCAAGGACACTCTGCCTTGAACACACAAGGTCTGCCTGCATATTGGGCAGCATGGAGCCTCTGCTTACAGTCAGCAGGAGCCCATTTGCTTAAGCATCCCTTAGGCAGATATGCAGGCACAGAGCTATAGGAAATCCTCTTGTCAATACCTGCACAGAGGCTTCTGCTTGTGTTTTTTCCCCTGTGGTTGTCAAAATCCTAACCTGCTTGCAGTACAGGCAAGCAGGAATGAACATCTTTTGATGCGAGATGCTCCCAAGCACACCACACAGGCAATGCAGCAGCAGCACGTGGAGAACGTGCTTGTGTCTCATTGAAATGCAAAGTCAAAAGCTCCTCAAGCCCCAGTTATCACTGAAGGCTTGTTTGGGGGTTTTTATCCCACATCAACAATTAAGTCAGCAGGCAACTCGGAGAACACTGATTTTAACCCACCATTTCAACGGAACCATGAGTTAACTTTTCTAACTCACGTATATCATGCCAACCTCGTGCCAATCAGGATTTTGGCACATAAAAGCACACGGGATGAGTTTTGGTTTCAACTGGTGTGTCTCTCACGTTGCTCCATGTTTAGCAAAGCCTTAAATTCAATGAGACAAGACAATGGTGTTTTGGGGAATCTCCCTGGTGTGCTTACAGGGCTGCTGACAGGCTTTCCAGATTACCTCCTGCCTAGTTTTTGCCTGGGAACTGAGTGACAGAAAGGAAGAGCTTGCCTGGAGCTCATTGTTAATGACAGACAGAAACACAGGGAAAAGCTTTTAGCCCAAGCTTTCTCCTAAGCAGTCCTGTGTCTCAAGTCCCCACCATTCTGGCTGTGCCATTATTTACTTGTTGCCATTTTTTGCTCAGGGCTTCCACTGCTCCTCAGTACGTAACACCCCTAAACAGCGAGGGAGCTCAGCACCTCCAATCCTCCCTAATTTTTGCTCCTCCTAATCATCCCACCCCATTTGTATGGGGAGAAGCTGAGGAAGAGATGCCACAAACTTAACCCCGTGTGTTGCTGAGCATCTGTACCTTGTCAGTAGGCTATGAGGATAAGCACAAAATCTGGTTATCCACTTCCACGAGTAATGGGGCTGGAGGTGGTCTGTGAGCAACTCGGGTCCAGGCCTGCCTTAGCCCACAAATCTATAGCTTTCTTCCAAAGGGAGAGCTGAAAAACAAGACCTCCTGCAGTCACTCTGTGTGTGTCCTCCGCTTCCAACCAGTGAATGAGCCTCCAAAGCTTGGAAAACTGACTAGTTTCAACAAAGCACAATGAGAAGTTTCAGGACTGATTTTCCCCTGGAGCTCAGCAGCAGTCAGCACTGATGCCACTTGGGCAGTTTGCTGCTTCTGCTTTGTCCCTGAGCAGAAAGAGCCCTTACATTTTGACTGAGCAACACCTGTGAGAGCTATCTGGCAATTCCTATCAGCATGGGAGGGGAAAGGTAAAGCCATTAATAACATTACAGTGAAACCACAGCATCACAGCTTGCTGTGAGTCTGCCTCATACAAGCCATGGGACACGAGCCTGGCACACAGGGGCTCTCAGCACACCAAACTCAAGCTCTGCTGCAGATCCATGAGGTCTAAGCCTCCCATGGATGTCATAGAATCCCAGACTGGTTTGGGTTGGAAAGGACCTTAAGATCATCCAGTTCCAACCCCCTGCCATGGCCAGGGACACCTCACACCAGACCAGCTTGCTCCAAGCCCCCGTGTCCAACCTGGCCTTGAACACTGCCAGGGATGGGGCAGTCACAGCTTCTCTGGGCACCCTGTGCCAGCGCCTCAGCACCCTCACAGGGCAGAACTTCTGCGTTAGATCTAACCTGAACTTCCCCTGTTTCAGTTTGAACCCATCACCCCTTGTCCTGTCACTACAGTCCCTACTGAAGACATGTCCTCAGAAGATAAGGTGCTACTAACACTTTAAACCCTAAAATAGCATCTTCCTCAAGATCAGCACTGTGAATACCCCCTCCCATGCAAACACAAATAGCTTTCAAGCTTGAAAGCAGTGCTGGAGATCCCCACATGAGACCAAATCCCTGCTGAAGCCAGGCCTGGGACCATGGCTCATTTCAGGGCTGAGCAGCACAAGAGGCTGGGCTCTCCATGCAGGGGCTAAACACTGCCTGTAGTGTTTAGCATGGTCCCTCCAGTGCAACACCTGAGCAGAAGTCAGTGAGCACAGAGCACGGCTGAGCGCATCAGTGCAGAAAGGCTGAAGCTCCAAAGGAACAATAGGACATTCAGGCAGAAAGAGGCAGGACAAACACTGAAGCAGACAGCGCGAGGCACTCACCTGCTTGCACCAGAACCACTCCTCAGGTAGCCACTGCTGCAAGGAGAAGCAGGGCAGCTGCTGGGGGCTTGTGCCTTTTATCCTGGGAGGAACTGGGCTCGAGGGAGTGCGGGGGAGCCAAGAGGGGGGCCAGGAGCACGTCAGCAGCACCAGTGAGCAGTCTGAGTTTGCGGAAGGAGGGGTTGAGAACTGTGACAGGAACCCTCAGAAAGCCATTGATCAGGAGCCGAGGACAGCACCAGCACATGGCAGGGTGCTGAGACACCCCCCCCAGCACACCAGGAGGGGGGCAGAGTGAAGGAGATCGCTGCCACATCCCTATGGATGTGGGGACACGGCATAACGGAGTAGCACGGGCTGCCAGATCCCTGCACAGCAGAGCCAAGCTCTCTGTGCTGCCTGGCTGAGATGCTCTGCCTGAAGCACGTGTCTGCAGGGGGAAAACACTCATGGTGGGGTTGAGGTGTGGGGAGGAGATGGACAGTGGGGAGCTCTCAGGGCCAGCAAGCTGGAGCAGTAAGTCCATGCATCCTTTCCCAGGCCTTGCTCCTCTTGCTATTGTCCCATCACTATGTTTTGCTTAGAATCTTACTTGATGACAGCTCTAAGCCCCTAAGCCATGACTGGGATCAATTTATCCCCATTTAAGTCTTAGGCCATACTGCAATACAGCACCCAAGGAGCTGATGGGATCGGTTGTGGGTCAGTGCTTCAGCAGGTGCTGACCAACTTTGTGGCTCGTATCTTGAGCGATATTGTATTGCTACAGCAGCAGATACCTCACTCCCTCAGCATCGCTCTGCAGGGGCTGAGACAGGCAGTGTCACCGCAGGCTCTCTTGCTGACACCCTTGCAGGTGCACGGGTGCTCTGCTCCTGTGAGACTGATGACCGGGAGGAGACTGAATAAGAACTGCTGCAACCCCATCAGGGTGAAGCGTAGGTTCAATAACAGCTCTGTTGTTCAGTTTCTCTATGAGGATGCTTTCAGTCGGGGAGCAGCTCAATGTACAAATGACACTATTTCACTGCAGCAATACTCCTCCATTCTCTGATTTCCACCTAGTAACAGCTAAAAGAAGTGTCTCCCTCATCCAAGTTTTCAAGAGTTTAATCAGACTGCTCAGGATTACAACTGCAAAACGTGAAGAGCACTCCATGTCTGTGCTAGCACAAAAGGTCCTTCTACAGCTAACACAATCGATAGTGTATACACATACTTTCTTCAGCATCCTCCTTTTAGCGTGTTCCCTTTGAACCTTGCCAACGCTCCCTGCCTAAAAATCAATCTGCATCTAAGGAGCAGGCAGTGACTGTGCTTCTGCTGTGATAATTGCATGTGTATGCATGGAGAGGGTACCTTCTTAGTAAGTAAAACCCTTTACGGGTTTGCATCACAGATCTCTTCCCTTACTGATCTTCACGTTGATTTTGAGCGGAAAATGTGGGTATCCTTCCCTGATCTCTAGTGGGGATGATCTTAAGGTCCTTTCCAACCCTAACTGTTCTATGATTCTATGATTCAGAACACCGTGTCAATTCAAGCAGCCAAACCACACTGTTAATTACACAGAGCGTTGCGCTGTTCTTCACTGATACCCAGGTTACCGAAAAGCCAGGACTGGCTGGATTTTGGAGCTATGTTTTAAGCTGGGAAACAGGACCATCTAGTGGTTAATACAGACGCCTCTCTCCTTTCCCTCTCCCTAACCTTCTCCCTCTTTCTCTCCTCTCCCGGACAGAACACGCGGAGCTGGGGGGCAGAGCCCAGCCACAGCCCCGGCAACGCCGCTTCCACACCGGTGTCCACCAGGACCGCTCCTCTCTGTCCCTTTAACCCCGGCTGTGGCTCTCGGCAGCGGCTTCTCCCTTCGCCCCCGCAGCCCCGGACCTTCCGTCGGGACCCATCACCGCCCCTCTCGTCAGCCGGAGCCCCACGGGGCCGGTTCTGGGCAATGACCCTGGAGGGCCCGAGCCAGGGCGATTCCTTGTTATACCCAGGGTGAGATTAAGGCACAAAGGAGGTCATCTCCTCACACAAACAGTCAGATGCCAAAGCCCACGGTGTGTGGGGTGACTCTTGGCACCCCCCAGACACTTCTCCCTGCTTGCCCCCTCCCGTGTGTCACTGATGAGAAGACGCTTTGAGATGCTGGTTGTGCTCCCCCTTCACTCCAAGGGTGCCGAGGTGCTGGGAAGGCAGCCCTGGACGGGGCAGTGGAGGCGTCAGAGCTGCTCCCTTCCAGCTGCAGCTGAGCGAGGGTTGCAGGGTGCCCAGCAGGTCCCTATCATCCCAATGGCCTCACCTGGAGCCTCCCCAGCCACACACCCTTCCCCATTGGCCCCAGCTCTGTATTTAAGCTCAGGTCAGGAGCTCTGAGAGCTGTGTTTTAAATCTTCTTCTTTTCTATGAGTTTTTCTATTTTATTGCTGTATTTATTGTCCATCTTTATTGCAGTAGTGCCACTGGGCTGCCTTTGACTCCTGTTTGGCTGCTGTTAGCGGGGTCGTGTGTATGGGGGCAATCCCTGGTTTCCTGCTGCCTGTAGGCTTAGGTTTGTTTGCCTTCTGGGTTCACTGTCATGTGCCTGCCTTGCCTGAGCTGGTACCAGTGTGGGGCTGCGTGGTAGGGGCTGTTCCACTCCAGTGCCAGGCTGCGAGGGACAGTGCGGGGCGGATACAGGGACCCGCATCCCACCCGAGGTGCCCATGGGGGTACTTGGGGCAGGAAGGGTCGGGGGTGTCCCCTGCGCTTGGAGGGGCCCCAAGAGCCGCAGGGTGAAGCGATGGTGCCGGGGGCACTGGGAGGGCACGGGGCAGGAAGCCGAGGGTCACTGGGAGGCCATAGGGGGCGCCGCAGGGGCGCGCTGGGCCGGACGTCGGTCACCCGGCGGCGGGAGGTGAGGCAGGAGCGGGCGGAGGGGCCGGAACGAACCCGGGTTGAGGGGGGGGGGACTTGGGGAGGCTTGACCCCCCACCACCACCACCACCAGTTGTGCCCATGGGGGCTATGGGTGGCGGGCTGACCCCCCGGGGGGACATGGGGAGGCCTGGGCCCACCGCACAGTGACCCTGGGATTGGCTTCTTCTTCCCATGCGTGCCCCAAGGGCCATTTTGGGCTCTGCGGTGGCCCCAGGCTGGGCTCGGGGGGGATGGTTCTGGGTGCTTGGGGGATCCCCTGGACTGGGGGGGTGTCAGGGCTGAGGGGCCCCCATTGCCTGAACCCATTGTGCCCCCCCCCAAGGCCTTGCTGTCACCATGGTTCCCTGGTGCTCATCCCGCACCCAGGGATCCAGCTCTGGCTCCACACCGGGATCAGTGGGGCCATCATCGCCCCCCTCTGGCACCTCGTGAGTGACGGGAAAGGGGGGGGATTAGGGTGGGTGGGGGGCACCCAGAGCGACCCCTTAAGCCCCCCCCCCCCCCCCCCCCCCCCCATCCCCGCAGGGACCTCACCAGCAGTGATGACTCCGGCAGTGACTTTGAGGCCACTCTGCAGCCATGTGGCAAACGGGGACCCCAGCAGGGGCCAAAGCACAGCCAGGTATGTCCTGACCCTCCCTTCTCCCCCTTCCACGCGTGGGTGCCGTCCCACGGCATCCCTGACCCCCCTTCCATGTGTCTGCCCCCAGGTCAGGAAGCGTCCCCGGGTGATGGAGCCAAACGGTGACCGCAGCAGCACACCCACAGTCAACCCGGAGCCGAGCACCCTCTTTGAAGCCATTAAATCGGCCAAAATCGCCGTGGAGGTAACCCCAAACTGGTGCAGCGCTCCCTGGGGATGCAGGGCCGCATGGGTGAGGATGTGGGGGGAGAAGGGGGGTTTGGGGGGCTCCCAACCTGTTTTTGTGCCCGCAGACGGTGGTGGATGACTGGTTGGAGACCTACAAGCGAGACCGTGAGACAGGGTTCTTGGAGCTCATCAACTTTATTGTGTGCTCCTGCGGTTGCCAAGGTCGGGGTCCCCAGGGTGGAGGAGTCCCCTCAGTGCTGCTGGCGGGACCCCAGTTTCATCCCTTTCCCTCTCCCCCACAGGTGTGGTGACACCAGAAATGTTCAGGGACCTGCAGAACTCGGAGATCATCCAGCAGCTGACGGAGCAGTTCAAGGAGGTGCTGGATTGGTGTGGGAGTGGGCGATGGAGAGGGGGGATCCAGCTCACCCCATCCGTATCTCATGTAGGATTCATCCGAGTACCCCCTTTCGCTCAGCACCCGACCCTGGCGCCAGTTCCGGGCTGGGTTTTGCGAGCTGCTGACAGCAGTGGTGCAGCGATGCCAATACAGCATCATCTATGATGAATTCCTGATGGGTTCCCTCATCTCCTTCCTCATCAGCCTCACTGATTCCCAAGTACGGGCTTTCCGCCACACCAGCACCCTGGCAGGTAGGCAGCACCCGTGGGTGGCTCCCCTTGGGCACCCCATGGAAGGGGTCCCGGTACCCACAAGCGTTGCGGTCATAGCCATGAAGGTGATGTCGGCGCTGGTCAAGGTGGCGTTGGGCGTGAGCGTGCACCAGGAGAACAACCTGCGGCAATACGAGGCCGAGCGGAGCAAGGGGCCCGGCCGCCGCGCCACCGAGAAGCTGGAGGCGTTGATGGTGAAGCGCCAGGAGGTGAGTGGCGGTGCTGCCAGCACGGTGATGGTGGCACGGGCCCTGGTCAAACCGCGCCACGTCCCCACACCAGCTCAGAGAGCAGCAGGAGGAGATTGAGAACATGATGAACGCCATCTTCAAGGGTGTCTTCGTACATCGCTACAGGTTGGTGGCTCGGGAGGGGAATGGGGGGGGTCTCATGGGTGGGGGAGAGATTTAGGGGTGAGCGGCAGGAGACCCCTGGCATTGCTGTGTGGTGCAGGGACGTGGTGCCGGACATCCGAGCCATCTGCATGGAGGAGCTGGGGACGTGGATGAAGACCTACGCGGCTTCCTTCCTCACCGACAGCTACCTCAAGTACATCGGGTGGACCTTGTATGACAAGGTGGGTACCGATGGGGGGGGCACGGGGGGTGCAGGGACAGGACCCCGTTGACAGCTGCCACTGCAGCAGTGGGAGGTGCGCCTGCAGTGCGTGAAGGCATTGCAGGGGCTCTACGGCCACCGGGACACGGCTGCCCACATGGAACTCTTCACCAGGCGCTTCAAGGTGAGGAGGCCCCCATGGGGAGGGTCCCTTGGGTGTCTCCCCCACGCCCAGTAGGGTGACACCGATGTGTCCTTCACCAGACACGCATGGTGTCCATGGTGCTCGACAAGGAGCTCAGCGTGGCCGTGGAGGTGGTGAAGCTGTTGACACTGATGCTGGAGTGAGCATGGGGATGGGGTTTTGCAGGGGGTGAGGGGACACCCGAGAGGCCTTTGGGGACCCCCCACCCTTCCTTCTACACAGGAACATGGAGGAGGCACTGACGGATGAGGACTGCCAGAGCGTGTACCCTGTTGTCTTTGTATCCAACCGGCCCCTCGCCACTGCCGCTGGGATTTTCCTCTACCGCCGGTGAGCAAGACCCAGTACCTGGTACAGCCCATCCTAGTGCTGCTGTCACGCACACACAACCCCCAAAACACCGAGCCTGCCAAAGCATGAGTCAAGGCTCCATCTTCCTGCCAGCTCCCCTCATCCCGGCCTTGTTAGTGCCAGTATTAATGAGAGCGGGATGCCAGGGTGGCCAAATCCAACCGGAGCCACTCGTGCTCTTCCACCAGCCGTGTGTTTGTCTCGGCACAGGCCTATGGCATCAGCGGTGTTTGGGTTTGGCACATCTGGGGCAGAGGCAGATGTGATCCCCTGGGATGCAGGGATCAGGGTACAGCCCACGGTGGGGGTCATGGGACCCCTCTATCCCTGTCCCTTTGGTGTCCCCCAGCTCTGTCCCCAAAGTGGGCTGTACATGGGACCCCTATTGCCATGTCCCCTGGGTGCCTGGTGCCTGCGTGTCCCCCAGCTCTGTCCCCACGCCAGGGGGGATGTGGGACCCCCGTGTTTGACTCTGTCCTTGTGTCCTCAGGCTGCTGGACCCCCAGCAAGGTGCGGGCGTGGATGCATCTCACGACAGGGACAACAGGACCTTCTTTCATGTCCTTCTGACCTTCTTCATCGAGATCGAGGTGAGGATGGCCTTGCGGGGGCAGGCAGGACAGTGGGGTGGTCCCTGCGTGCCGTGACTCCCCTGTCCCCACCATCCCCAGCTCCATGAGCACGCAGCCTACTTGGTGGACAGCCTGTGGGACTGCGCCGGGCCTCGGCTGCGGGACTGGGAGACCATCAGTGCTTTGCTGCTGGAGGAGTCACCTGCTGAGGGTATGGTGCTACTGGGAGACACCAGAATGTGCTGGGGTATCATGGAGGAGGCACTGGGAGAAAGTGGGAAGCACTGGGATGACACTGGGAGATATTGGGAGGCATGGGGATGTCACTGGGAGGCACTGGGATGTGCTGAGAGACACTGGGGGACATTCCTGGGACATGTTGGGACATTACCGGGAGATACTGGGATGTCAGTGGTAGGCACTAGGACAGCCATGGAACACTCTGGGATGTCCCTGTGTTGGCGCTGTCATCGCCACTGCACTGGTGGGCAGTCAGGACTCATACTGGGATGTATTAGGGTGCCCTGGGCTTGCAGATGGGGAGGTGCTGGTTGCATTCCAAACTTCATTCCAGTCCTCCCCATTCCCCAGGTCTGGGAGACCAGCAGGAGAAGGTGCTGGTGGAGATCCTGGCAGCCAGCGTGGTCCAGGCAGCTGAGGGGCAACCTGTGGGCCGTGAGCCAGCCAAGAAGGTAACGGGGCTGGGAAGGGGCAAAACTCGGGGGGATTAGGAGGACCCCCCTTGACCCCCTCTTTTTGATCCCAGCCTTCATCCCGAGAGCGGAAGGCGCAGATGGAGGAAAGAATCCGCCTTACCCACTGCCTTATCCCAGCTCTTCCCAAGCTGCTGGGCAAGGTGACTGGGAGGGGGGATACCCCACTGGCATCCCCAGGGCTTTGGGGGAGTTGGTGTTGACCCCTCCGTTGTCCTTCTCATCCTCTCACTGTCATGTCCCCCCCCAACCAAGTTTTCAGCAGATGCTGAGAAGGCGGCTCCGCTCCTGGAGGTCTTGTGCTGCTTCGACCTCAGCATCTACTGCACCGGGCGGCTGGAGAAGGTGTTGTCCCCTGGTGTCACCCCAATTCTTGTCACCCCCCCGGGTAGCATCCAATCCCCCCAGCACTGGGGCTGAGCCACCTTGCCCCTCAAAACTGTTGAGGCAGGGATAGGATGCAGCGTGTTCCCCAAATGTCCCCTTTGGTGGTCAGGTGCCCCCCATCAGCATACTGTCCCCATCACCCCAGAGTGTCCATGGCTGTCCCCATCTTCACAAGGGGGTCCATATGTCCGCACGGGTTGCCCCTGGGAGGCTTTGTCCCCATGGTGAGGTGACGTGTCTCTCCTGCAGCACCTGGAGCTGGTGCTGGAGCAGCTGGAGGAGGTGGTGCAGAAACACACGGAGCAGACGGTGCTGGAAGCTGCATCCCGCGCACTCCACGCGCTCTGTGACCCTGAGCTGGCCCTGCAGCGGCACGGGGACCGGGTGCGGAGCCGCCTGGCTGACCAGCTGGCAGACAAGTTCAACCAGGAGGTCACCGAGATGCTCCAGGTAGAGGGAACGGGGACATGGAGTCAGGACAGGGCTGGGGACCTGGACATGAAGCAGGGATGGGGCTAGGGACAGGGACATGGAGTGAGGCTGGGAACAAGAGATGGACCAGGACTTGTAGGGATACTGGTGGCCTGGGTAGGGACAATTGGCAGGAAAAGCTGATCTAGGAAGTACTGGGTTGGGGAGGCAGCAAGGGACCCAGCCAGCTGTGGTTCTCCAACCCTTCATGCGGTGTCCCCAACCCTTCATGCGGTGTCCCCAACCCCTGGCCCTGCCCAGGCCTCGTTCCTGGATGAGGAGGAAGTGTACAGCATGGCAGCCACACTGAAGAGGATCTCCATCCTGTTCAAGTGAGTGGGAGGCCACATGCCACCCCTGTGTTCATGTCCCCAAGGGTCCCCTGGATGCCCTCATTCCCTTCTGCTCCCCATGTCCCCATCCCCTGGTATCCCTATCCCCATCTGCTCCCCGTGTCCCCATCATCCCATCCCCCATGTCCTATGCCCCATGCTCCACATGTCCCCATCCCTGTCCCCCATGTCCCCTCACCCCGCTGATGCTGCTCTGTCCCCGCAGCGCCCATGACCTGACGCCCTGGCAGCTCTTTGATCCCTGCACCCAGCTCCTACAACGTGCCGTGGACACGGGTGAGGTGCCACCGCAGGTACCACCCTGGGGACACAGCTTTGGGGACACACTGGGGACACGATGAGGCACATCCCTCACCCACATCCATCCCTGCAGGTCCTTGTCCCCACCATCACCTGCCTCTATTTCCACATCCTCTGGGAGCTCTCTTGCTTGCCCAGCACCGATGTCCCTGAGGTGAGCGACCACCAGGACAATTTGGGGTTGCCCCTGTGTCCCTAAAGGCCATTGTCTCCCTAAATGCCACCATGTCCACAAACGTTACCATGTCCCCCTGCCCAGGAGCAGCTGCAGAGCCTGAAGACCAAAGTCATCACCTTCTGCTCTCTGTGCCACAGCTGCCTGTCCGACGTGGACACTGGCATCCGGGAACAGGTACACAGGAACCTGGAGGGATGGGAAGAGATGGAACCCGCCCTGATGCCAAGCCCATCCTTGTGTTCTCAGGCCTTCAGAGTGCTCAGCGACCTGCTGCTGGTGTTGGGGCCACGGTTGCCAGAGGACGGGCGAGAGGAGCTGGCTCCCCTGGTGCTACGTCCCGATGCTGAGCTGCAATCCCAGCTGGCCGCCTTCCTCATGGACCACGTCTTCTACCCTGCTTATAGCCACGAGCAGCTCTTGGCCACTGGTAAATCACTGGGTGACCCCCTAGAGTGCTTGTCTCTCCCTTAATTGTCCCTCCTTAATTGTGCCCCCCCTTAATTGTCCCCTCCTGTCCCCATAGAGGACAGTGAGAGCTGCATCGAGGAGCTGCACCGACGCCGCGTGCTTCTGGCCGGCTTCTGCAAACTCATCATCTACGGCGTCTTGGAGCTCAGCGCCGCTTCCGACGTCTTCAAGCACTACACCAAGGTAACCGGGCGCACCAGGGTGGGTCCCTGCTGTCCCACTGTCCCCACAACACCTCGGGCACACTGGGTCCTGTCCCTCCCTCCCCAGTTTTACAGCGATTATGGGGACATCATCAAAGAAACGCTCAGCTTGACCCGGCAGATCGACCGGCAGGAGTGGGCTCGCACGCTGCTCCTCAGCCTGCAGCAGGTTGGGGTGGTGGTGGAGGGCTGTGTGTGTTGGGGGGGCCTGGGGTGGGGCCTGGGGTCTCCAGGGGGGTCTGGAGGGCTGCTTTAGGGAGGTCTGGGAGGCTCCAGGTTGTGTGGACAGGGTTTGAGGGTCTGGGGATGTGGGGGGAGAGTCTGGGGGTACTCCAGGGGGTTGGGGATTTCTATGTGGATCTGGAGTGGTGTCCAGGTGGGTCTGATGGGGGCTTTGGGAGGTCTGGGGGGCTCCAGGATGTGCGGACAGGGTTTGAGGGGGAGGTCTGGGAGTACTCCAGGGGGTTGGGGATTTCTGTGTGGATCTGGAGTGGTGTCCAGGTGGGTCTGATGGGGGCTTTGGGGTGCTCTAGGGAGGTCTGGGGGGCTCCAGGATGTGTGGACAGGGTTTGAGGGGGAGGTCTGGGGGTACTCCAGGGGGTTGGGTGGATCTGAAGTGGTCTCCAGGTGGCTCTGAGGGGGGCTTTGGGGTACTCTAGGGAGGTTTGGGGGGCTCTGGACGATGTGGATGGGGTTTGGGGGGGTGTCTTTGGGGAGGTCCAGGGACCTGGGAGGCTCCCAGGGGTGCTCCAAAGGGGTGTTGATGGGGGTTCCAAAGGTTCCCCCCTAACCCTGTGCCCAACACCATAGCTGATGACAGAGCTGCTGCACCAGGAAGGTCCTGACATCCGGGTGTCGGAAGCTTTCCCAGAAATCCGGGACTTGGCGCGAAGGTTTTCCCTCTTCTTCAGCCTCCACCAGCTCCGAAGCCGCCCGCTGCTGCTCAACATCCACAGGTACAACAGGATGAAAATGCAGGGGGGGCAGAGGGGATTTTTGGGGGTGTCACCCCCTCCTTATACCTTTATCCCTGCCAGGGAAGGGATTCTGTTTGCTTTCCAGAAGATCCCGGGCTCAGAACCGGGATCGCCACCCCTCAATTTACCCTTCCTGGAGGTGCTGAGCGAGTTTTCGCCCTGTGTGCTGCACCCAGATAAAGCTTTGCTGTGAGTTATTTGGGGGGGGCACCCTAGGGCAGGGTCTTGGAGGGTCCTTTCAGGTCTCTTTGGGTCCCATTGGGGTCCTCAAGGTCAACATGGGGAGCCTCGGAGGATGTGGGGTGTCTGTTTGCCCCCGCAGTACCCCACTGATCCCCTCCCCATACCTTTGTTGTCCCTCCCTAGCTTAACCTACCTGGACAAGGTGTCCCGGGAGCAGCTCGGGGTGCTGGCACCAGGTGACACAGGGCAGTGGCATCCCCTTGTCACCTACCGCAACTCGTTACAGCCACAGGATGAGGGGGGGACCGGGGAGAGCAGCCGTGGTGCAGCGCCCACCCCACACCGCACCAAGAGACCCCGCCTGGAGGGTGAGGATTGGGGTACGGGTGGGGGTCAGGGGTCCTGGGGGTTGCATCACCCCCAGCACCCATCTGGGCTCTGTGGGGTTAGGGGGGTCCTCATGCTTAACATCCCCCCCGCAGCCCCACCGCAGGCCCCCAGCTCCAGCCCATTGCTGAGCACCCACCCTTCCAGCCCAGCCTTGACCTCCACCATGTTACGGGGTGACCCCCGGCCCCCCCGGCCGTTGTTCTCTGGCTCCATCCTCTCCTCACCACAGCAGCAGCTCCATGACTCTGCGGTGCAATCGTCTGATGCCGTGAGTGATGGGGGGGGCTTAGAGAGGGCAGGTGGAGGTTGGGGGTGATAAGGGGAGCATGTCTAACTGGGGGGCTTTGGTGGGGAGCATGGCATGGGCATTGGGGGGATGGAGCTTTTGGAGGCCATGGGGGGGTACTGGGGTGTTTGGAGGGGGATACTGGGTGTGTTGGGAGAGGTCAGTCTGGAGGGGTTCCTCCACCTTTCCCCCCCCCTGCTTCTACATCAGCTGCAGCCTGATAGTGGTGGAAGAGGAAGAGCAGGAGGAAGAGCAGAGAGGCGAAGAGGAGGAAGAGGAGGGCAGGGTGAGCTCCTCCTCCCAGGACCCCCTCCAGCCACCCTGGGGTGCCCCACCTCACTTGTGTGTTTCATCCTCCCCCCCAGGGCTGCCTCTGGGACGCCTTTGACAGCGTGTTGAACATGAAGGTGATATTGGAGGGGTGGGCCTGGGTTTGGGGGAGCCTTTCCCCCACCCCACCCAGTTTGGGGGACACCCCCTTACCTTTCTTCCCCCCCAGCCCCAGGATGGGTGATCAAGGACCCCAGCGCACCCCCCTGCGGTGGCACGGTGCAGTTTGGAATCTGTTTATCATCGTTATGAGCCCAAATTTAGGGGGGGTTGCACCCCCCCATGGGCCACTTTGTTAACAGTTAATAAAGAGTTGTTTGGCAGCTGCTGGTGTTGGGGGGTCAGAATGGGGGTCCCCAGGGTGCAGGGGGGGGTCCCTGCTCCAAGGCACATGACATAGGAGTTGCCATAGGTTATGTAGTGCACCCAGCCATGGGGGGTGAGGAACCCTCTGCCCCCCCACCATGGTGCAGAGGAAGCTCAAAGTTCAGGTTCATGGGACCCAGCTCCAGCCCATGCAGGGACACATGGGGCAGACATGGGGTACCCATGGCACAGCGGGGGGACACCCATGGGGGTCCAAGTCAACCTGGAGAAAACTATAGGAAAAGGAAGCTGCATTTTCCATAGTCCTTTAGGTCTTGGCTTCCCAACAAGGAAGTCACTGATAACTGCACTGATGGTGATGTACATGATGCAAATAGGCCTTTGCTGAGAATGGAACTAAAACAACATCTCTTGCAACACAGGAAGATAGATATGGGTCTAGCATTGGCAAGGTTTACACTAGAGAATGGGCCTGGGGTGACTTTGCTGGTGGCTGTGGGGCAGGGACCACGTCCAGGGGAGAGGAATGAGGGCAGCGTTACTTCTAGACCCGGGCTCAGCAGCACGGGTGTTGGGATGTAAGGTGCAGTGCGAGTGCAGAATGGCAGCGTTTGATCGCAGACACCCAGCACCTCTGGCATTTCACTCCAGCGTGCCCAAACGTGGCACTGCACCGGGCTGGACACCTCTAAGCTCATCTCTAAGGATCCTGCCTTAACAAAATCAAACGCTTTACTGATTGACCGTGGCTGGGCTGGGAATGACCGTGGACGTCCCTGCTGAGGCATGGAAGTGATGGGTTTGTAGACCTGGAGTTTAGAATTCCATTGATAAGGGATTCCTTCACGCTTCCAGAGGAGAGGTAGAAGAGTGGTCAGAGAACCCTTGGGATAACAAGGGAAACAACTGGAATGCTGGGCTCCCGCACCTCGTTTCCCCTACGCGTCCCTGCTGTGCTGCCCTTCTTCCGCCAGGGGGAGCACCGCACCGCTCCCATGCCCTTAGGCTCCGTGCCGAGCGCCCCCGAGGGTGCAACCGGCCCCGGGGCGCGGTACCGCTCGCAGCCACCGGGGGGCGCGGCGGCGGCAGCAGGCACCGCACGGAGCCCCACGGCGCTCGGAGGGCGCCTCTCTCCTCTTCCTCCCCGGGCAGAGCCGGGGGGCAGAGCCCAGCCACAGCCCCGGCAACGCCGCTTCCACACCGGTGTCCACCAGGACCGCTCCTCTCTGTCCCTTTAACCCCGGCTGTGGCTCTCGGCAGCGGCTTCTCCCTTCGCCCCCGCAGCCCCGGACCTTCCGTCGGGACCCATCACCGCCCCTCTCGTCAGCCGGAGCCCCACGGGGCCGGTTCTGGGCAATGACCCTGGAGGGCCCGAGCCAGGGCGATTCCTTGTTGTACCCAGGGTGAGATTAAGGCACAAACGGGGTCAAACACCGCTAATCAAAGAGATTCATTGCTCACTTACCTGAAACCTGGCGCTGGCATCACCTACACATGTTAGGCTCCAGAACGGTGCTACCAGCATGGGTATCCTCACTTACTTACCCACCTAAAACTCCACCTGTGTAAAGCCTCACTGCACAGCACTCTCCTCTTGCCCACAAGCCAGCTCCCTAAGTGCAGACGTCCACCCCTGCTCCTAATCCTAAGGTGCCAGGACAGAAGGATTTTGTTGGGCATCACCTACGCACGGTGCCCTCTGGAAGAGTGCCACCGACATGGCAATCCACCTTCGCTTTGCCATCAAAACCTCCATGTGTACTGCCCCTCTGTTGAGGGCCCTTGGGTGTCCTTGTCCTGGAGCACGGCTCACAGAATGCCACTGCTCCCACACTGGAGGTGCTAGGACTAAAAGCTGGTGCTGGGCATCACCTACACAAGGAGACCTCCGGAGCGGTACCAATTCACTCTTCCTTTGCCACCAGAACCTCCATCTGTGTACTGCATCTGCAGCAGGGCTCTCAGGCATCCCAGGAACCAGCTCCCAGGGTGCACACATCCAGTCCCTCACACCCTGCCTAGACAACCAATACTGATAACCTGAGATAAAAAGGCTTCACGTGGAGATCCTGACTGGTACGGGAACGCCAGCCCACCCAGAAATAATCCTGGATAAATCTCAGCTGCTGAAAACGTAAAAACCCAAAGCAAAAAGTGCTCAAGGCCGTCAAAAGACTGAAGGAACAACAAAGGAGTGATCCCAGCAGAGCCCAAGAGCTGAATGAACTCCCTACTGAGCGGCTGTGCCTCAAGTGCACCAGGTCCCATCACCTTCCCACAATCCATAGGGAAAGGGGAGGGGAAAACCACCACCTGGGATAAAGGAAGCCGGAACAGTTGTTGTGCATCTGCTTGTCTACAGGATGGTAATGGCTGGTGAAGAGGAAAACCAAGAAAGCAACTTGTTTTCAAAGGAGCAAGAGCTGACTCTTTCCCGCAGGTAGGAGTGTTGTGTTGGTGAGGGGACCAGCTGATGAGTTCCACTTCACATCCCAGGGGGTTGATAGGAAAAGGAGTGCTTCATACTAAGCTGAGGACAGTTAACAATACCTAACACACCATCTGTGTCCTACCGCTCTGGGCATCAATCTCAGGTATTCCAAAGTGCAAACATCCAGCTCATGCTTCCACGCATAAAGTGCCAGGACAGAAAGGTGGTGCTGGGCATTGTGTACTCATGGAGAGCTCCGGATTGGTGCCACCAACATGGCAACATGCACTTGCTTTCTAATGTAAAAGCTCCATCTCTGAACTGCCCCTTTGTCGAGCGCACTTGGTTGTCTTGGAGCGTGGCTCTCGCAGTGCCAACATCCAGCCCCTGCTCCCACACCTGAGGTGCCAGGATGGAAAGCTGGTGCTGGGCATCACCTACACATGGGGCAACTCACGTGATTGGGGTGCTGCAGTGGATGGCTACAGGATCTTCAGAAGGGATAGGCAAGGAGAAAGAGGTGGTGGGGCTGTGTTGTACATCAGGGAGTGCACTGGCTGCCTTGAACTCAGGTTGTGTGGATGAAGACCAGGGAGAAGGCCAGCCAAGCTATGTATGCTGCTAGGCGCCTACTATAGACTGCCCAGCATGGATGAGTGGAAGGTTGGCCCTGTTGTGAAAGGAATGTAATTCACCTGCTGCATGTATGGCAAGCAGATAAAGGGTCTGAGAGAATTCCCAGGGACAATCGCCCTCTTCTTAAATGGGAGGGAGCTTGAGATATTGCTGAAAACGAATAGAGGGCTTAGAGGCTACTGTGCATCTGCTTTGCTCTTTCCAGATTCAAGAGCATGGAGATGTGTTAGGGGCTTAAGTCAAAGTCCGAACCCCACACGTGGTGGGGTGTATTGTGACAAGATAAATACGAGAGCTCCAAAGGCTTTTCCAAACAGGCATCGTGCTTCACTGACCCACTGTGGGGTTTTGTTTCTTAACCTGGGCTTGCTCATTCTCCTTTAATTGCGGGGAATGGGTGATAATAGCCTTGGTCGTAGGCTGGTGTCCATCAGGCTGCTATTCCCTTCTTTTCTGTTTTAGAGAATACACTGACTTGTTTGTTAGCATTTCTGTTGACACAAAGCCTGGAAATGATTAAGTAGTTGGGTAATGCATTAGTTCCTGTATGGGAAACGTGCAGAAGTGCCCCTGTTGACTGTCACTTCAATAGACATGCTTCCCAAATCTCTGTACAAGTACAATGCTGCCTGTGCTGATAGTTACTGGAATTGATGCTCGTGTTTCCTGGCATTGCTCTTTTGCTCCTGCACCAACAACATGAGAAGCGTTTTTTCCAGCCTCCTATAAAAAGGGGATTAAACAGCAGCTTTTGGAATACAAAATCATTGTTATTGCCTGCACGCTGCAAATCCCAGCCTCGCTTCATGTAATTAAAGAGTTTGCTTGAGTGGGTTTTTCCCATTAAACTCTTTGAGAGCGGTTCTTGCTGTTCAGCTTCATTTTGCCTTTGCTTACGTGGACACGTGTTTAGTGGTTTTGCTTTAAAACGGAGGGTAAGATAAAAGTGCAGGGGGTTGGGTTGCAGGGGTGTGAGGAAGAGCACTTGAGAATATGAAAAGGCAAGAAATGAATAGGCTAAATGAAAGACCAATCAACCTCTCAAAGCCATGTCAACTGTCTGAGCCTCGATCTCAAAGGGAAGAATTGGGTGACCCCATAGAGATCAATAGCAGCTTCATTTTTGTAATGGATTCTATTTCAAAGCACTCAAGTATTGTGGTAATGGAAGAATAAACTCTTACAGCAGAAGAGGTAGAGTTACACTTTTGGGATAGGAAGGAATGGATTTGGGCAAGACCAGTCAAGGTACTAGGGATGGAGCTTAACCTGCTTATGACAAGTATTACGTGATACAGTTGATGCCCGTTTCAGCAGAGGTTCTTGTCATCCAAACTAGCACGGGATTCCTTGTCATCCCTTGGTTTTGCACAATGAAGAAGAAACACAATGTGTCAAGGGAAGAAAAGATCAGCTACATAAGAAGCCAGCATCCTTGGCCCCACCATCCAGGGGTCTGTACTTAGTGACTGGGAAGGTCCTGTCTGGTTGGAAACCCCATGAATCAGTGCCTGTCCCCGTGTCACTCCTTACACCACTGAATGATACGGGAGGGGTCTGAAAATGTGCAAGGTCCAGACTTAGTGGGATTGTGCTGTTTAGCATTGTTTTAGCAGGCTGATGCTGGCCCTGGAGCATCATTCTGAGTCCCAGGTGAGCATCGTTCTTAGTGATGTTGTGCAGCACCTGTGTTGGGTTTGCAGAGGGGTGCCTTTAACCCAAATTGCACATCATCTTTGATGTTCCCCTCAAAGTGTCTGTGACAGCTTCTTACTGGTTCAGACGGATTTTGTGTGTGTGTATGTAGGTGAGGAGAAGTTATCCGAATCAATGCACCTTCCCCTTGTTTTGCCTTTCATCAGCTGTCCAGTTTCCGAGTAATCTGTGCTGTGTTTTCATCTTGGCCATCTTCTAATTCACAAGCCCATTTTTGCTGTTCTTTGGAACTAGTTATACACAGCAGTGAGCAAAATTACCCCTTTGCAGTATTCAAACCCTTGTTATGCCATGATTATTTCATTAAGAACCAGGTCCTCATATTTAAAATAGGTGGTGAACGGACGCTTCCTGTTCACTGTGACTATTAAAACAGCTTTTTACCCTGATGGCCAACCTTCATCATTGCAATTACCCAACAGCTAGATTGCACTTCGGCTTTCTAATGGTACCTGGCAGCGGGAAGCAGTTTTGAGTGCTGGGTAAAATCATCCTGCACACTGGGTTTGTCTCCTTGGCTGGCAGCTGGCTCCAAAAGAGCTGGAGGAGAACAGGAGTTAAAGATCCGCAAGGCTTAAAGCGAATGAGCATTAATAGATCTCTGTTGCATGGAAAAGTTCAAATGCTAGTATTTGCTAAAAGGTTCAGTGCAGCTTGGAAGCTGTTCTATACACATATTTACATGTATGTGTGTATGTTGTCTCTCTGTGTGTGTGTATATGAACATATAACACATGCACATGTGCATATATATGTATGTTTTCTATCTATATACATATAAATGTGCCCAGATAGAGTTAAATGTGATCTACCTCATTTTTTTCCTGTATTTCCACACACTCTAATTACCAAAGGAGAAGGAATGATTGAATTAGTTTTTCTAGTTAAATAGAAAACAAGATGAAAGGAGCACAGAGGGAACGTGGTGCCAGAATGACCTGATAGCTTTCCTTACATGGGATAATGGATTTTCCAAAATAGAAAAGAAGGTAAATATCATTTGGACCTTAACAAAGCATTTGATACACTCCTAAATGGGAAGATGCTAATAAAGCAAAAGAAGATGGAGGTTGACAGAGGACATGAAGAACTGACTGATTGGGAGAGGGAGAAAAAGACATCAAGCAGCGGGTTTTACTGCGAGCTCCTCGAGGGTCAGGTAGCATTTTCATTAGGTATGTGAAGTCATTATGCTCCTGAAATCTGACCATGAGGGGGCATAGCTAACATGGAAGAAGACCCTCATATACCCAAACCTCTCTGACTCTGACAGGTAGATAAAGGGGAAGAAGTGTGGTTACAGCAGAATGCCAGGGCAGGCACTTCAGGGTTAAGGAGCAATTTCTTCTCTAAGGGAGATGAGAGGTGACTCAGGTGGAGTTGATCGGAGGGTGACTATGAACCAACCATGGGATGAAGCCATGCAGAAGGTGGACACGCTCGCGGCGTACATCAGACAAGCAGCCAGTTTCCTTGTGGAGGGCGTGGATAAGGGCACATCTGCATCACAATCGCTGTCACATTCCTCTAAGAAAGAGGAATTCATCTGCAGCAAGTGCAGAGGTACCACGAAGCGTGTCATAGAGATATGACATAAAGTACTGCTTAGCCTGAAACATAAAGGCTACGGTAGGATACAGATTTCTTTCTAAGGGTACAGTGGTTAGCCTAATACCAGGGACAGAAGGGAGCTGTTTAAAGGAAAAAACAATACAAACCCCAAGTAACCACAGAACATTCAGACTGGAAAGCAAGAACAGGTTCTCATTATTAGGTCAGAGCAGTAGAAACAACCTCCCTGCTCCAATAACTCCAGCAACTTCTAGGACAAAGCCTGTTAACAGAACAAGATGATGTGGCATGATCCCAGTGGAAAGGCAGGTTTCTGCTGAGCTAATGTAGAGGTGGCCTCTTCAGATACTGCTACTGGTCACCCAAGTCCCTATTTCCCTGAAGAAATCTAACTTGCCTTGCGAAGTACCATTTTAAATGGAAGCCTTGCTTGCTGTTAGCTTGGAATCCCCAAGTAAGGCAGACACAGCCCTACTTTCCAGTGGGAAACCTTAAGGTCTCATGGAAGGAATGCTTAGTTGGCAAAGTTCCTGTCCCCAGAAGCAGATTCAAGCAATTTCAGCCCAGTGTATACCTTGATTCATACTTCATTGACGAAAGGGAATCACTTGTTTGCTCAAGAATGCCCTTGGCCTAGGGATGATGGTCATGGATGGTCACTCAACGCTGTTCCGTATCAGCATTGTTTCACAATGGAGCTGTGGCAGCCCCTTGCTGTTGGGGTGATAGAGCAGATGGTGCTGCAGAGGATGAACAGGCTGTTTTCTTGTGCCAGGGCATTGTGTGGGTCACTTTGTCCTAGGTCAGTAAGGGATGTATGGGAACCACACCAGGACCCTGTGGAGCCCACCCTGTGCATGAGGCTGGGGACAGTGCTCATCAGAGCCTTTCTTTTGCTGAGGGATGCTTTGTGTTAGGGAAGTTCATCCAGTGGCAACACAGGGCACCTAAGTCAGACCCCATTGCTTGCAGGAGGAGCCAAAGAAGGGATCTAGCTTCCCATAGGAATAACTTTAGACAACACCTCCCTCTGCTGTGCCCCCTGTTCATGATGAGGCCTTGGGTGACATGGTTTAGTGTGAGGTGTCCCTGCCCATGGCAGGGGGGTTGGAACTTGATGATCTTAAGGTCCTTTCCAACCCTAACTATTCTATGATTCTATGAACTGTTGTGAAGATGTGAGAGCTGCAGAACATCTCTGTGTTTTAAAATGAGCGTTTTGTGTTCCTTTTACCAACCTGCTGCTTCTCGTGGTGCTGGGACAGGGAGGAAAACCTGCAGGAAAGCCAACAATGCATAGGAACAGCTTGGTAAATCGAGAGTGAGGGATTCCATGAAGCACTGAACACGGTGTTCTGCCCAAAGCTGGGTGCTGCTCTCTGCTGGAGCAGTGAGGTCTCCATCACCAACAGACACAAGAGATGGTAAATGGGAAGGTCCCAGGAGGAGTGTGGGTGTTAACAACCTGCTGTCACAGTCAGACTCAGCCCAGGGCTGAAGCAGAGAAGGGAAACAAGTGATGGGATGAGAGCCTCAGGACACTGGAAAGGTTCAGGCAGGATCTGGGAATGGTGAAGGCTCTTCAGCTCGGGGAGCCCAACCAGGACAAGCAAAGGAGCAACCAGATGGTGGGCTCAGCAAGACACTGTGTCGGGGCTGGTATGCACAGAGGAGAGAAGCAGCCTGCTTGCAGTCCAGCAGAGAGTCTATGGTACTGCTTTAGGGTAGTGCATCTATTGCATCTGGGAGATGTTGTTAGGGGATGATGTTATTAGGATCCCCTCATGCAATTGCGGATAGTTTCTGTTCTTCATTAGCACCATTTGCAGCTCTGAGGACTGGTAAAGGAATTCTCAATTTAATTTTCTTTGGAAAGAAAGCACGACGGGATTGGGAAAGCATTGAGGATGCTCTTTGAAGTCTGGTGGCCTTTCCTAATGATCATCTACTATGATTTTGTCTTGGGGGGGGGGGGGGGGGGCTAGTTTTATTCATCTATTAATACATAAGGTATTAATAGAAAGGTTGGATAGGGCCTTGGGCAACCTGGTCTAGTGTGAGGCGTCCCTGCCTGTGGCAGGGGGTTGGAACTGGGTGAGCTTTAGGTCCTTTCCAGCCCAAACCATTCTATGATTCTCTTAATGAGACAAACAGATATTTTTAATGGCACATAGACTACAGAGATATTAAGTCCATTACATGGTCTTGGTCGTTAGCCATAATGTCTGTGCTATTCAAATCCATTGGTATTAGATAAAAATCCTCTTGCTTCCCAATAATAACTAATAGTATGATTGAATGCTCTGGATTGTGATTCCAGTATATAAACTGTCATGGTTTAAGCCCAGCCTGTAACACAGAACCATGCAGCTCGCTCATCCCCCCTCTTTTGTCCCCCCGGTTCCTGAAGGGATGGGGAGGTGAATGGAAAGAATGTAATTCCCATGGGTTGAGATGAGATAAGTCCAGTAACTAAGGTATAACACAAACCACTGCTGCTACCACCAATAATAATAATGATAAGGGAAATAACAAGGGAAGAGAATACAACCTCTCACCACCCACCAACTGATACCCAGCCCGACCAGAGCAGTGATCTCGCCCTTCCAGGTGACTGCCCCCAGTTTCTATACTGGGCATGACGTGCTGTGGTACAAAATACCTCTTTGGTCAGTTTGGGTCAGGTGTCCTGTCTCTGCTTCCTCCCAGCTTCCCCTCCTCCCTGGCAGAGCATGAAGGTCAGAAAGTCCTTGACTGGAGTCAGCATTACTGAGCAACAACTAAAACATCGGTGTTATCAGCGCTGTTCTTAGACTAAAGCCCAAACACAGCACGACACCAGCTGCTAGGAAGGAGAAAAATGACTGCTACAGCTGAACCCAGGACAACCTCATTTTCAGGATTTGATGTTCTCAAACCTGCCACTCATTTTCTCTGTGTAGCTGAAATGATAGGAAAAGACACCATCAAAACTGTCACAAGGATGTGGAATACATTGCTGCTTAATGCGAGATGTTTGAGATTTATGTGCTATAGAAAAAAAATACATATATTTTCAAATAAAATGATGATTAAGTAGCTTATTTCAACAATCCAGACGTTTTGTTTTAACAGCTGAGAGTGTCTCTTTGGAGACTACGGCTCATTCTTTATTCTCTTGCTGTAAATAAACTCTGCAATGCCAGGCTCTGTTTTGGAATTCAAGGCAAGTTTTGCTTCTAGCTATGCAGACCCCTAGGGATGCTGAGGTGACCTGTCTGTGTGGCTTGTCATGTCCCATATGGTAAGTCTGGGGTTAATTCAACAGCCAAATTCCACTGGTTTTTAGTTCAGCTTGAACTTGTGAAAAGAATTTGCATGAAGTGACCAGAATACCAAAACACCATTCAGGTCATAGAATCATAGAATAGTTAGGGTTGGAAAGGACCTTAAGATCATCCAGTTCCAACCCCCTGCCATGGGCAGGGACACCTCACACTAGAAAATGTCACCCAAGGCTCTGCCCAGCCTGGCCTTGAACACTGCCAGGGATGGAGCATTCACAACCTCCCTGGGCAACCCATTCCAGTGCCTCACCACCCTTACAGTAAAGAACTTTTTCCTTATATCCAATCTAAACTTCCCCTGTTTCAGTTTGAACCCATCACCCCTTGTCCTATCACTGCAGTCCCTAATGAAGAGTCCCTCCCCAGCATCCTTATAAGCCCCCTTCAGACACTGAAGAGATCCTCTGTATACAGCCCGTACAGCCAGATTCCTACTTTGATTTTGCTTCTAAAGGGGTCTTTTGGAGCTACTTTTTCCTATTAACATTCCCAAGTCTCAGCAGAGCATGTGATGTTTGCAGTTTGTGTGTATGTTTTACAAACCAAATACTTACACTGTTAACCTTATGCTAATTTAAATATTGTTTCCTACTCTTTAACATTCACAAGCCCACGAGAGGAGTTAAGATTAGAAGGTAGCTTCACACCTAGAATTCCCTGCCCACATTTGCACTGCTTTTATGTGAACGCAATGCAAAGATTCCTTAAGGCCTGTCCAGGGTTTTTAGTTCCTGTTCTTTATTAAGTGCATTGATGTCTGTGGAGAATAGACAGACCATCCTTTGTATAAAGAAGGATAGAAAAACTGAGGAGTACTTCTCACTTGCATCAGGCTTCCATTGCAGTACTCCTCACTTCCCTTCATCCCAAACCAAGGGCTTCTCCCTCGTTTGTGGCTGAGGCATTAGTCCATCACAGGCCACATCCCCCAGGATGCTGTGGACAATCATTCAGCAGCAGTTTCTGGACCACAGGACATGCTGGGACTCACAGCACGCTGAGGAGCGGATGCACTGCCTGTGCAAGTGCTGGTACCCCAGTACCACCAATGCGCAGTAGCTTACTGAGAGCACTCCATGTCCTGGAATGATGCTGACAAAGGGCGTTGTGTGATGTCTCCAAGACATCTCCTTTATGCAGTGGAGTTTCAGAGAGCTCCTCTGTGTGCTGAGGGAGCCTGGAGCTGGGAGCCAGCACAAGCAGCAGCTGCACAGATGTGCTGGGAGATGGTTACCACAGGCTGTTATAAGTCTATGACTTCCCAAATTGCTGATGGGAAATCGGATGTTCGCACTTTCCTCATAGAAGCCTACCAAGTGGGTGCCCTACAGCTGATTCACAGGTTGAAGGCTGGTTGGGTCTCCATCCATCTGAGCTTTGACAAAACTGGGGAAGACCAACTAGAGGGAAAAAGCCACATATCAGCAACTCTCCAAAAACCTGGAAGGAGTGGTGTAGAATTAGGTGGCCAAGAAAGTGTGCAAGAGCTCTGCATCGTGCCTTTAGGTATGCCATGAGAGAGAAGAAAAACCATTAGGTTTTCATCAGCCTTTAGAAACCCTAAAATGATCTGCAGTGCACATTCAAAAGCAGTGCTTTGGTCTTGCTGCAAACTGAATGCTTTGTATCCCCTAGGACAGCAGGCAGTCTTGGCTTTCTGAATGCTATAAACCAACCTGCCTTAATGCCTCCAAGGGTTTCATATCTGAAGCCCGACTCCATCTCAGTGCTGTGGGCTTGCTCTCTGGGGGCTGCTGGCAAGTGGAGGTTTTGGAGATTAAATCCATGTTTTAGCACAGAGGAACCTTTTCTGGGTCGTTGCTCGGTGCTTTACACTTGTAGCTGCTCCTTGTAAAACGTGGCTGTGAGAAACCCCCGTGTGGTGTGGACCTGTTGGTGCTCGTTGTGTTCCTTGAAGTCAGGAGGCCAAAGGTGTGTGATCAATGGAGCTTATTGGACATTAAGTCTGCTTCCTGAGCTGAGTGCAACCAAGGGAGCTTTTCGCTCCAGTCTCCTGAACATCACATGGCTAGAACCATATCAGGCTTTGTGAGCCATTAGTTGTGAAATAGCTGTTGTGAAGGATGTTAGCTCCTTCATCACTACAGATTAATGCTCTATTTCCCTTCTTCTCCCCCCAAAATCCGGGGGATTTTCCTGCTCTGGAATCAAGCAATTAAGCAATAGCCCAGGGTTTCCTTGATAACAAGCATCAAGAAATAGGGAAAGAAGTAAAGGGCTTTTACATAAAGCCCTTCATTTGGATGCTGAGAAAGGGCAGCAAGGCGCACCATGCTTCAGAAACATGGGTGCTCTCCACAGCCCTGGCAGCAGTCTACGGGATGATCTCACGTCAGTTATTTCACTTTTGGGTTTCAAATGCTTCCTTCTGTTTTCTCTCCTTTTGAAGAGGTTCCCCATCTCTAGTGACTGAGAGATGAAGAGTTGAGATTCCATATAACTTATAATATTTATTATTATTATTTATAGAATTATAATATAATATCTAATATATATTATAATAATATAATATTGTAATTATATAATCAAGAAGAGAGACAACTACTCTTAATTTCAAGGCTTTCCTCAGGTCTGCAGGAACAACAGCCTGGGATTTGGAGACACAGACTAGACTTTGTGAAAGCATTTATTAGTAATATTAGGTCTCACTTGAAGTAATTTATTAGCAAACACTGTGTATGCAGCGAAGGGAAAGAGTCTCAGGATTTCCTTTATGTTTTGATCTTTGGTTTCATAGTCTGGAGGAGCTCGTGTACACATCAAAACACCAGCCAGTCTCTTCTGGAAATCCGGATTCTCACAAGGATGATGATATAGTAATGATAGTTTGGCAGCTTTTCTGTCCCATTGCTCCCTACAGTCCCTCACCTCCTCGTTGAGGTGCTGCAGCTAAAACCTTTCTCCTCATAAAGCACTTTGACAGCTCTTTCCTTCTGATGTTTGTGGTTAAAAAGTCTGATAGAAAGATGCCATCTTTCAAGAGAAGCGGCTGCCCCATGAGTTATCTTCCGTAGCTGTAACCAAGCAGTGATGGTTTCTTGCCCAGAGGTACAAGGTGAGGCAGGCCAAAGGAAGCAGAGACAACGATTTCCCCACTAACCAACCTGGAGCTACAAGAGGGAAGATTCACAAGGTTTGTGCACAGGAGATAAGCAGCAGGCTTCAAAACTGAACCCAAGATACCCTGACATCCAGCCCCGGCTATAACCATGTGGGCACCTCCACTGCCTCCTTGTGATTGCCAACACAGGGGTGTAAATCCAAGTGAACAGTGCTGGGGGCTTTCAGCTCCCACCTAAGTAGGAACCAGAGGTGCTGCCCTCGGCAGGAAGGTGGCACTGGACCTGCTCTTGGTTCAACCTCTGCCACCCCCAGGCTCTGCTACCTGCCTGCGTCAGCCACCTTCTCCTGTTTCTCATACATCTCTAATCCACCAAACACATGTGGGAGTATTGGAATTAAAAATAGCAACCCAGAAAAAAGGAATTGCTGTGCAGCCGGAGAGTGGATCTGCAGTGATTTATTCATCCCTACACATCCCTCTCGTCCCCGGAGCTGCTCAGGTGAAGCCTGGCTCAGGGAGGGACAAGAGCCTTGTGGGTGTCTGTTCCCTTGGTCAGCAAGCTGAATTCCTCACTGGTCGCCTCATCTGCCTTTTCATGCAAGCTGCCACATGAAAACACCTTAAACCACCTCCCTGCTCCCCTGCACACCGCCTCCCTTCGCTTCTTACTCGATAACCTGCCTAACACAGCCCAGCTCTCACAAACCCAAACAACGGAATTAGTCCAACCTTTTAGAAGGTTCCATTAACATCAAACCCGAGTGGAAAGATACATGAAAAAGCTGCTGCCATGCTTTGGCTGGCCAGGGCACTTTGGTGGGTTGCCAGCATGTGAAATTGCAATTAGCAAGAGACCACAAGTGATTTTCCCCCTGTGTATCTGCAGGGGTGGCCCTTGGTTTCAATCAGCACGCTGGTAGCTGGGATTGTGATGGGCATCGCAAAGATTGCTGGCAGCTAATTGTCACTTGCTTGCAAGGGATTTTTGTAATAGCATTTTCATCCCCACAGAGAATCGTTCGATTACCAGAGCAACCATCAAACCCTCAGAACAACCTGAGACACGAGAGGAGGACAAAACCCCAAACACACTTAACTTCAAAGTAGTCTTCATGGCTCCTGCCTGGTATCCTGCTTCTCTTGCCTGGCGTGGTGTATTCGGCATGGCCTCTCAGTGCTGCAGTCCTGAGCTGCACCCTTGCAGGACCCCACTTAAGCATCCTCCGTGAGGATCCAACCCAGCTGTGAAACTCATGGGTACATGGAAGCTGGATGAGTTAAAATGGAGGTGTTTGGCAGTGCCTCTCTGCTTCTGGTGGACAAAACCTCCCGGTTTAGCTGATAACATAAGCAGGATGTTAGAAGTTTGTATTGCACAAACAGCCCCAGACTGCCCTGGGCAATGACTTCCATGGTTCTCTGCATGGGCTCTCCTGTCTGTGGGATCCCAGCCCCATTTTTTCTCTTCCACGGTTCCTATAGGATACTTACATGGATATTACCTTCCCCATCTTATTCTTGCAACGTGGCACCATGTACCACCAGCTCTTTGACAATGCTGCTTTGGAGGTGGACCAGTGTCTTAGCAGGCTAATCTTGCCCCACAAAGCTGCGCTCACTTCATTCTAAACCACAGTCATCAGAAACACATAACAGAGGGACGAGTCCACGGAAGGATGGTCCCACCTCATTTTGCTGCTGCAGGCATCCAAAAAGGAAGATGGCAATGGCTGCAGTAACACCTTGCCCTCTCCCGTAATCCAGCACATCTTTCCAGCTTCAGAGTTAGCCTGAGGCTTTGCATAGCAGGATTCCTACTCGAAGAGATGCTACGAGGCTAGAAACGCTACAGTCTGTCTCTTAAGATTCTGACCTACTTCTGTAGCTCAGAGAGGCAGGAGACTGTGCCAGACACCAATCTGGGCACTCGTCTCATGGCTTCGGTGTTGCTTTCTTCTAGTAGCTGGCACTCAGCACCATCATCCCTTCACTGCAGGGGCCCACTTCTTCCCTATGGGAGCTGCTGGGAACAGCTCTGCTACTCATACACACCCAAGCATCATTCCCAGGGACATAAATACCCGGGCTCGGCCACTGCCAGAGCACAGACAGAAAGAAGCCCTCTGGTTTTCACAGCTCTATTGCTGTTGCTGGATTTTATTTCACCGTGTCTTTAGCTGATGGAGCTCAGCTGGGAAGCAGCTGGTCACTAAGCACTGAAACGGGGCCAGTTTCTCCAAAAGGCACAGTCAGTGGCAGTCCTGCTACCTTCTGGATTCATGCACATCCTCCACCCACTTCGTTTCTGAAGCTAAATATTATCTTCATGCGGAGATTTGCTGAGCAATGAAAGGTAAAGCAGTCTGGAGAGAGGAGACGAGAGACGGGGAATGCTATTTATGTGGTGTCAAAAAAGCACCAGGTTTTACTGTTAGGTATGATGAAATGCTGAAGGACAAGGTGAAAGAATGGATTTGTTAGCACTGATCTTAGGTTCTCCCTGGCTGGACTCACAAAAGAGCAAGGACTGGGGAAAAGAGAGCATTTTGAGTGGCATTCAGCTGTATATTTAAGCATGAATCATCCTCCGCTTATTGCAAAGTCTGTTTCTTTTTCTTTCTGGACGTAGTTGAATTTTCATGAAGGAATGGATGAACTTTGGCTGCAGCAGATGTCATCTTGGAGGGTTTGGGGGGCTTTTTAGTGCATCTGACTGCAGCCCAGTATAACAGGCAATACTGGGCTTTCATCTTTCACCACTACTAGCTATAAAATCCAGAGGAGATGATGATGCATCACTTGAGAAGTAGAGCACTCAGTGAGTCAGGGTACAGACCAAGAATTGATCGTGGAAGGAATGTAAAGCTGATCCATTGAAGAGCAGACACATCTGAGAACATTGCAGTCTGTTCAGACTCCAGAGAGGCAGTGCACAGTGACGACGGCTGTGGCAATGTGTTACCATAAGGCTTCCCTGAAGGGATACAGGAAGAATTTGCTGGGAATACAGTAGCCAGTGGGAATATGGTTGTCATCTATAAAGGAAGCTCTGGTAATGTGCTGCAATGGGAGCAGGGAGGGTGAGGTTGGATGGGGGGGAGCTTCCAGCTCCGGGCTTGAATTTCTGCAGGAAAAGGAGCTGAAAATAGCCAAGGTGGAGAGAGGACAAGAGCTGGCCAAGCGCAGGGTGATGCTGGCACCTTTACACAGCCTGCTGGGGAGCAGGCTCCAGTTTCCACAGCCCACCAGTACGTACCCAACCACCTCCAGCGTTTAAATCTCTCCTGAACAACTGTGCTGGTGGCAAGGCCTAACCTCTGCCATGCTTTCTGGATGCTGGGAGTTCTTTGTGGCTATTATTATTCACCCTGCCCTTTATGCAGTGCCAACACTGCTGCTGATTTATCTGCTGTATTTCAGGGCCTTTTCCAAGACCCTACTTTCCCGTGAGAGTGCTTTGCACTGATTTACATCGGCTGTAGTGGAGCAGGGACTGAAATGGCCACACAACTGGCCTCAGCCTGCTGCCTGCATAGCCAGCTGTGCTGTGACGTATTTATGCCCCAGGGGTATGGCTTTTGGGGAGAAGAACAGCCAGAAGGTGCAGCCAGTGCAGACTGTTTCTTTCTTCACCCGGAGTAGTTGCGGGGTCCAAGCAGGCAGGACTTCCTACTACTTTCTTTGATCAGATCATCACTTGTAAAGAAACTCCCTTTGACAACCAACCATCATTTTCCACACACGTCACCCAGCTCTCTCCTCTCCTGCATCATGCACTTTCTCTCCAGCTACGTTCCTGTGGCTTTCACGCCTTTTGTAGCTTGGGCAAGTCACAAAAAGCAACCCAGACCCAAACTATCTGAAATCAGACGCATTTAAAAGCTCAGATTCTCCCATCTCATGCTCATACCCAGCAAAAAGTGCCCCTGAAGCCCATTCATCAGTGAAATTGCCTGAAGGATGCAGTGCCCGGGGCAGAGCACAGGTAATGCACCAGGACAGCACCCTTGGCTGGCTCCACAGTTGCCTCTGCTCAACAGACTCCCCTTTGCTTTGCTCAGAGTCCTGCTGTGGAAACTTGTCCCTTTTGGTTTATTGGATTGACTCTAGCAGGTATGTATGGGCAAGGATGACAGTTTGGAAGATGGGAATTGGTTTGGTCTGTACCTATCCTGCTCTCAGGAAGCAGCGGGTGCTTCGCTTCACGTTGTGTTCATTTCTCTTCCATGGACTTGTGAAGACTCCAGAAGTTCCCTGCTGACTCCTGACCAAGGCTGGATAATGGACTGTCCTTAAGCTTTCGCCAGTGGGACAGGGAGAGGTGGGCCAAGGGAAGATGTTTTCTCCGTTTTCAGTACCAGTAGCAATTACTTCTCCCACCTGGAAGTCCAAGCAGACACTATTAGAAAGCCATCATTTTTTAGAGGCAAGGTTGGCCCAGCCTTAAAACCCTGAGCCTTGAAAACCCTCTCCAGTTGTTTCCTTCAGACAAACCAGCAACCGGGCACTTTTGCACTGAAAGCTTCCATTACATTGTCACACTGAGACTTGGTGACTCAGAATGACAGTAGAAATAGGGGGCTAAATGGTGGGCTGTTCACTGGTTACTGTTGTCACAAACTATAATTAGTTGACCTTTTGATTGTCTTTCTAAAAGGTTCCTGCCCCATTTCTGCCCCCTGCCTCCGGGCCACATGTCTGTGCCCCCTCAGTTGTGCCAGAGAATGAAGCAGTGATCTCTTTATGGCCTGTGAATGAAGCAGTGATCTCTTTTTGGTCCCTGAGGGGACTCAAATCTCCTCCCCTTGTGGGTCTGTGCGAAGGCTGGTAACTGCAGTTACTGTTTGTGCCTAATGCATTACTGCTGGGGAGTATTTACAAAGGTAAAAACCCCATCTGAAGCTAAAGCAGGGGTGCAGCTCAGGGTGACGAAAGCCTTGTCATTAGAGCAGGTATATTAAGAAGTTGATGTCAGTTTAATTGTCTCTTTCTTAGCACAAAAGACCTGGTTCTAAGAGAGAGAGAAGAGCTGTTCCTTGGCTGATGATAAGCTCTGATTTACTCCCTTGGTTAGCAGCCTGCAAAAGAAGATGTGTTGTGCCATTCAGAGGATGCATGGAGGCTTTGCTGTCTGCCCAGGTTGGTCCTATGGGATAAGGAGAAGATCCGATCTTGCCATTTAATCTGACCCATGCTATCTGTCCTTTCCCATCTCAGTAGCTTGGGTGTCTGTGCCATTCCCCCGATGCTTCCTATTGCAGCTCCTCTCCAGTGTGTGCATAGAAGGGATGTTCACGCCCCTCCAGAGGTGAATGGAGATGGAGACCCTCAAATCCTTCTGAATCCTTCTGGCCTTTCTCCAGCCAATGGTCCCAGCACTGTCGTGGGCCAGAGGTTCAAAAACTGCATTTGAGCTGGGAGGGGATTAGCACCTTGCTCCATCCCCACGGTGTTTGCCTTACAAAACAGTCAGAGATGTGGGTTGTTTTCTGCTACTAATTAGAAGAATGGTTTTAAAGCTCCGTGTCTCTTTCCTTGTTCACTTCGAAGAGACAGTGCTTATTGTTAGGAGAAGCTGCTCACCAAAAGCAGGTTTTCCTGGTCACATCCGTGGATAGAAATGTCTGCATTGCCGACGGCAGCGTGTCTAATCCTCAGGAGGCAAATTTCCTGGAACTGAACAGAAGACACAGTGTGAATCTCACAGCATCATTTAAGTAACTGTGCCTGCTTAGGAGAAAACCAGTCAGCAATACAACACAGTTAGTTAAAAGGCAGCGTCTCGGACATCCGTTTCAGGCTGTGCATAAACAGCTCAATCTTTCTCACACTGGTTGTGGCTGCAGAATCAAAATGGGGTGATAAAGACATTGGCTTGAACTGGGAATCGATGAACAGATTGCTCAGTGATCACGGAGGTGTTTCTTCACTGTCACGGACAGATGCCCTCTGGTTTCTTTCCCTTCTTGAACCACTATAACAATGAGAGAAAATAAGGTATCACCTTCTGAGGGGAATTACTGGCTCAGAGCTAGCTTGTAAACCAGTGCAAGAAAAGGGTCTTCAAGGGTCTCCCAGGGTCTTGAATGTTGCCCATCAGCTTTCTCCTTGTTCAAGCTGGGTAGACCAGCTATAAGCTTTCATAGATGGGCAATTGAACAGCCAGAGAGAAACCCTCCACATGCTTGCTAGTGAAAGGCGATGCCTGATGAACACAAGTCTTTCAGATCAGCCTTTGCTGTGTAAGGGTATTGTAGAACAAAAAACACTGTACAAACAAGCTGAGCAAGAAAAGTAGCAGGGAAATAAAACCGAGGTTTTGACTGTCCTGAGAGACCAGGACTATAATGCTGGTGCAAAAGGCTTTCATATTTACCTTTTAATATTGCTTGCTAACTACAAACTCAAGAAGAGTCGGGGCCAGGAGTACCCCCGCATGAGCAGTGGGGTTGAAAATGAAGTATTATTCCAGGCGATGCATTTCAAAGTGATCTGGTTTTCAGGGGGGATTTACTAATGCAATAAAAAGGGGGAAAATACAAAATTATGTCTGAGGTAGATATTTGTTGTATCTCTAAAAAGACTGGCTCCTCAGGAGGGTCTAGAATATAGACAAAGCCCATGAGCAGAGAATAATAAACCTCATGGTTTTGCCTCCCCATCTGCCCTTCCCACTCTTCCCTCCCTGCTTAAGTCCACAAGGAAAGACAATCTGCAAACATTGATAAAAGGAGATTCAAGACAGAAGCCCCAGAACTCTGGCAGAAGGCACCGAGAGCTTTTCCCTTACAGAACTCAGCAGGGTGGTGGAGGGAAAGCTTCGCTTTATCTCCTGTCTCCGTTCCAAAAGGTTGGGCATCTGCCCTTTAAATCCAGCCTTCACTTGGTGGAAGGGGCCTAAGATGTTTCTTCCTTAGCTGCTCTGCTCAGTATCCTTTCCCATCCACCAAAGCAGGAGGTGTTTGGGACAGAAGCTGCTCTCATTTCTGTTACCTTGCCTGATAAAGGAGGCAGCAGCTTTTATTACAGCTTTCAAAAATGATTCATGCTGTGAGTTACCAAATGACTGAGGCCATGCAGAGTGGGTAGGAACTGGATGAGCCTGAAGTTACTGAACCTTCCTGTGCAAAACCACTTCGAGCATCCCTCATACAGTGTTGAGTTATGTCCTCTGTCACTACAGTGAATTGCAAACATCTGCAAACGTCTCCCTGCGTACATCAGTGCATCTATTTGTTTATATAAAAGAACCATCCCCAGATGAATTGCTGCTGTTCAGCAGCTGTGGCTATGGGCTCAGACCAGAAGACTGGTGAATGGAAGTCAGGAGAAGAATTCATGGTTTTGAGCATAAATCTCTCTTCTTGGTGGTTTCCATCACAGGATATCTCACATGTTAACATACCGTATTCTCTGTTGGATGAAGGCAAGGAGACACAGGAGAATACTCCCTTGGTGTAAATCACAGCCCACAGCCAGGAGCATGAAGGATGCTTGTTCAGCACGCTGCCTTTCCTGGAAGAGGAACATGAACCTAACAAAACACTAACTCTAAAGGAACACTATCAGCTCCCAGTCACTTTAACAGAAAATACTCCATCCAAGCCTTCTGTATATGGAAAACGATCTCTTCTGACCAATGCAAGTCATCGCAGTCAGAAAGAATATGCATTACACCTTATGTAGATACAAGCACCAACTGTGAAGCCCTTTTTAAGCCTCCTTTTTGCAACAAAAAGGGTAAATGAGCTTTTTCCAGTCTGTTGCATGGCACCTGCTCTGTACTTCCCCCATCTCTTTCCCAGGCATTCGTTTGACCTCCAGAGGAGCTGGGTTTACCCGGTGTTGCCTCCACTGACCCCCGCAGGAGTATGTTGTGGGCAAGTTTCTGGAAGGAATTCCTTACTTTTAGTTCAAGTTAACAACCAGAAGAGGGAAATGCCTTTTCACACTGAACTCCCCATCTCAGGGAAGACTGAAATCACTTTGCTTTCACCTGCATTAAGCTCCTTTTCCCAGCTGATAAAGAGGAAGAGCTTCCGCACATGATAGATCCATTTCCACATTTTTACGGTCATTGGAAATGCAGGTCCCCTCTTTACTGCCCAAAAGGCAGAAACATACCATGTGTATGGAGACTATTTTCTTTGCCAGACCGAATCTCCTATAGGCAGAGCAGACCAGCTTCCTGCATCCTTCTCCACAGCCTTTGCTGAGCCTCCTCCGTGGTGGGAAGAGCTGCATTTTCGCCTACCCTGATGAGAAACCTCATGCCCTCCCTTCACATTTCTTATGGAAATGGTGAGCTCAAACCATGGCCTTTCTGAGGGCAGAGTGTCTCACTGCTCTTAGATAAATGAGATATTACAAGGCAGTCTTTCCAGAGGAATAGCAGCTCAGCTGGTGCACAGGTTACCTTACCATGTATTAATCATCCGTGCTTAAATTCCCCTGGCAGTTTGCATCACTGTGTGACAGTCTCTGGAAATGACACCTTTAGTGTCAAAGCAGCCCCAAACAACCCTCTGCATGCCTCTGGTGAGTGAATCCAAGTGTTTAGCAAGAGAAGCAACTGCAGGGCTTTTCTATGAGTCCTGAGGACCAACTGCTAATGGGAAAATTCACTAGGCAGCAAAAAAGACCCACAGCTAATGCCACGCATAGTTGCCATAAGGATACTAGCTGGCAATTGAGTCTCACTGGCCAGTTAAGGATAGCACCACGATGCTGGAGAGGTTGCCATACCAGGCTCGGGATTTAGAAGCGAGATTAGAGGCAGCTGTTCCTTTATCAGTGTAAAGATGAAAGTTCAGGGTATAAAAATAGAATGCAACCCACCATCATTCTCCTTGGAGGCTGCAGCCAACTTCAGCAGTGGAAGCATCACAGGATGCCCACACTGCCTTTGTGGGGGTACATCCCTCCGTCCTGTGTGATGGCTGCTGGCATCTTCAGGGTGATGTTCTCCTTACCTCTGCTTTGCAGCTCTGTACGCCAGGAGGGACAGCTGCCCCTGTGGAGGAGCTTTACTGTTGAACAAACACCCATGAGCACCGTTTGGAGCTGGGATGAAACGCACTTCCTTCTGTTTTAATGTCACAGCATCGTGTTTCTGCAGCGAAAAGCATCCATGTAACTTGCAGGTTGGGAAGAAGAGCCTTCCATCCTGCTTCCAGCCTTCCTGTTGCAGGTGAACAGAGTGGGGCAGAACTGCTGCACACCCACAGTGATCTCACTTGAGCCCTCAGCGCTGGGACACAACCACCATGGAAACGCTGATGGGCCAGGGCAGATAATGGCTGTTCCTACAGAACCAAAATGCAACTGACTGTCACAGTACAAACACAAACTGAGCTGTTAAAAACCAGCTGATCCGGAGGTGCCTTCCTCTGGGTAAGCTGTTTTCTTTAGAGCATGATAAATCAAGCCATCTCTGTACGAGGAGATGAGAAGCGGGGGCAAAACTTGGGAGAAAAAGTTCAAACCCTTAATCCCAAGAAGGGGTGCTCTTAAGAACTGCTTATAATTTCTGTGGCATTTTATGAATCATTTATTAATGTGCCTTTTATTTAGCAAGATCAGATTATCCAAACCAAAAATGTTTTCCCTCTGTGAACATATCAGATAACCATCATCAAGTTGTACAGCGGAGCATTTATTGTTGGCCCTCAACAATTGAAATGTTGAGTTACAGATGTCCTCTTGAGTCAAGCCCTTATTCTATATACACATATTTTTTCACCAGCACATTCTAGTTAATCATACAGAAGAGGGTGCTGATTCGATGCATTCTTCAAATGTAGCTATGAAGCTACAAAGATTATGAATATCTAAAAGGAATCCTCTTTGGGAAGGGACCAAGCAGTGAAAAACATCATTCACCATCAGAAGGTGCAAAACTGGGCACTTTACTGACACCTTCCTAACTACCAGGGCCTGATTTGCTTTATGTACAAGCTGATCATCTGCCTTGAGGACGTATCACCACCAGTCATAAGTCATAAATATTTCACTGTGTAACTGGGAAGTGCTGGGGTTTTCGACAGCTCAGTACACGATGGCCGGATTTCTGGGTAATAGACTTTCTTTTAGCTGGCACTTAAGTGATTTATTCAAACAGAAAAGGCAGGGTTTTGTGGCAGGTAATTGAGAGAGTGAAAGTTAAACCTTCTTTTGTTCCTGTTCTTGTGCTGGTCTTCATTTACTTGACTTCTTCTGAAAAAATCATCAGATCTTTAGTTGCCAGCTTTAGCAATATGCAGACTGATGCGGCTGAAGGTATGCATTTGATCATGCTGTAAAGCTCTGGAGCCCTCTGCTCTGCCATTGTGTGTGTTATTGTCTGGCCTGAACATCAGAACAAGTAGGGTATCACGTGGAAAACAACAGGAATCTCAGACACTTAATTCTCCATAGACTCTTGCTCGTAAATTAGATTTATCAGAGTGTCTTGATATGTAAAATATACATGAAAGGAAAGTCTCCCAAGGGGATCAGCAATTGTAATCGTCCTCATTTACTTACTGCTTTCAACTAGTCAGAAAATTGCAGGCAGAACAGGACTGTTACTAGAAGACAGGCAGACACCCTGTGCTCTTTGGCCATGACAGTAACTGTATTATGTCCCGGGAGAGGTATCGTACCGAGAAGCAGACAATCAAAATGTGCCTGCTTAATTCAGTGACCTTGTGCAGTGCAGAGTGAAAATCCATTTGCTTTGCATGCACAGCATGTATGAAAAAATGCACCCTAACCCAGCCGAACTCCAAGGGCTTGATTTCCAATTGCACATCCCTGCAGATCATCCCAATGATTGCTGTGCACGTGACACAAAGCAGAAAGGTTTCCTTCGGTTCATCTTGGAGGGAGGGTGCTTCTTGTCTTATCATCCCAAATAGGTGAGGGTACCAAGGCACTTGCTGACAGTGGGGCATCTCATCTTTCCCTCTGGACTGTGCCTGTCTTAATGAGTGCCTGCTTGCTCCCTCTCTGCAGAAAATGGTCTTCCTTGTGCCAGTTAATACCGGCAGCCATCCGGAGCCTCGGGAACGTCAGCTGGATGCTCTGCCTCTGTTCCTTTCCTGCTAGGTAGACTGGTGTATGTGATCAAGACTGCACATCTTAAAATAGCATGCTGGAGACTGTGCTGCTCAGCACTCTCCGGGGTTAGCTAATTGCCACAGCAGCCCAGCCCAGCACTCACCAGGGACCCGCGCTCTGTACTCATTAGGAATTAGCACACAGGGGGAAGAGCGTGGGGGAGAAGAGCAATGATCAAGCAAAAGAAGATCGAATCAGATGGCAAACCAGGAAAACAGGGGGAGAACAACCAATAGACAGAGTTAGGAGTGCCAGGGATGAAGGCAGTAACTCCCAGAGGATGCACGAGTGTCCCAGGCTGGGGGACAAGAGACAAAGGGTTTGATTTCTCCTTGTTTGCACCAGCTGCTGCTGCGGTGTGATGCTCCTGCTGGTGCCAATGCACACAGTGGAGAAAAAGACCAGGAGACAACAAGACTGGCCTCTTCAGAGATGACAGCGCATCATCCTCCAGGCCAGGGGAGGACCTCCAAGCAAAATGCTGGCTTCCAGGGAGAAACAGGCAAGGTCAGCTTGGGGGGAAGAAACCAGGAAAGATGCCAAATGCACCTGCAGAACCCCAATGGGAGTCAAACACACACAGCCACAGCCAGCCACCTGCCTTCATGCCCTGCCTGCCTATATGGGCAGAAAGCCTTCAGACACACCACGCTTTGAGCGTGCATCCCTTCTGGGCTTAGGAATGACGATGCATGCACCCTGCAGGCTTTGTGCAGGCTATAGTCTTTCAAGACCAGGCTTGTTAGATCTCTCACAACTCTGTGACATCCTGCTCATCCACCCCAAACTCCCAACAGCATGTTTAAGGCATCTTGTTTGAGAAGCTCCTCTCTATCTGCTTTGTCAAAGATGCGCTACACACGCTTGCAATGTCACACGTTGGTGTAATCAGACTCCCACTAATAAATATTGAAGATAGGCACAGAGTTCGTATAGAAAGTGGCATAACTCCCAGCTTCAGTCCATTTCTGGCACATAATGTTTGACTTTTAGTGTTATTGACAAGCACAATCACAAAGCTCCCACTTTCATTCTCCTGAGTAAATCATCATTTTGTTCAGATGCAGGCAGTGGAGTGGCCAACGAAGACATCTGTGTTTCCACAGAGTCAGCCCTTGCACTGGTGTCTAGACGATAAAAGAGGCCTGAACAGCTCTAATTCTCCCTAAAAATCACACTTTTAGAATCCCTGGTCAATTTTGCTTTATTACAGTGTTTTGCAAGAGTGAAATTAGACATAAACACAATGGGGCAAGAAGTTTTGCCTCACTGAAGAGCTCCCCCAGGCATCTGTCCTTATAAGAATGGATTGAAAACATATAATACATAATATAAAACACAAATACGAAGCATGACAACATCAGAAGCATCTCGATCACTCACAGAAGTGATCAGCAGGTTCTGGTTACTTAGCAACTCCTGCAAGCAGCTCACTTCAGCAGCAAAGCATTAGGGGGTAAGTGGCAGACACGTACCTGGCTCTAGTGCTCTGCTCTATTCTTCATCAGAACCAGTGGCAGGGATCAGGAAAGGTTTGGAATATTGTTAAAAACCTCTATTGAGAACGTCTTTGCAGGCCCACCCTGCTGTGGTACTGCATGGTAGGTGATGGGCTTTGTCTGCAACACTCTGAAGGCAAGGTAGGACATACTGGGGAGAGGAACAGGTAAGCAAGAGTACGATGAGTGCCTCATAGATATGCAAAGGTTGGTTTTAGAAGACACTGGATGCCAATAAATTGCCCTCTGCAGCTCTGCATTGATCCCAATCACGTGTCCAGCTGATGCACGTGTTCTGGGAATGCAGCTGGTTTTAACTGGGAAGCACCAAGCACGGGGGGATCGCTTGTCTCCCATGCTCTGCAGCAGGATGTCCGCAGGCTTCCCTGGGAGCCACCAGGTAAAACAGTGCAGAAAAGCCTGAGCAAAAACTACCAGCAAACCCCTCCATAGATTTCAAAGCCATCAATGCTGACTCGGCCAAGTGAATTATGTATTTATTTGTCTTCACATTCGCAAAGAACTGAAACTCTACTTGCCTTTTGCCAGGCATTTTGGCATATCCTGAGCCATTCACACAGTCAGGATTTCACCCGGATTTGCCACGTATGTTGGCATCTGCAGAGAAATGAGACAACCTCCCACATCTACATGTTGGTGTCCAAGCTGTCTCATTTATGGGGGAGCTAAGAGAGAGCCAAAGTCTGCAGCAGATAAGGGGTGAACTGATAGCAATCTATAGTGAGGAGCTGAGGAAAAACAAATAGCGTGAACATGCTGTAATGCAATATAAGATATTATTTATAATCTCATCAGGCTTTTTGTGCCCTCAACTGCTTCCTCTTCAGATTGCCATGGATTTATTTCTACATGACAGTCACAGCTTCTACTTAATATCACAATGCTATTCATTTTTCTTGTTGAAGCACTGCAGTTCTAGGAAATCCATCTATCATCACTTGGATGTCTACCCCTTCTGATGGACTGTTCTCAGTCAATCCTTCCATTAAAAAACAGAGGTGAGTCGTGACATTCCTTCTCACAATATTTTCCTCACACTCTCCTCTCCTGCAAGCCTGTCCTCTGTTACAGGATATTGCAGTCTTGATTAAGATAGGGCCTGTGATGGGGTGATAAATACAGATAAATAACTCCCCAGGGCAGGGCAGAGCACACGGGAGAGGAGCAGCACTACCTGTATACAGAGAAGCTGTATCACAGAATCCCAGACTGGTTTGGGTTGGAAAGGAGCTTAAGATCACCCAGTTCCAACCCCTGCCATGGGCAGGGACACCTCACACCAGACCAGGTTGCTCCAAGCCCCTGTGTCCAGCCTGGCCTTGAACACTGCCAGGGATGGGGCAGCCACAGCTTCTCTGGGCACCCTGTGCCAGCGCCTCAGCACCCTCACAGGGAAGAACTTCTGCCTTAGATCTAACCTGAACTTCCCCTGTTTCAGTTTGAACCCATCACCCCTTGTCCTATCGCTACAGTCCCTGACAAAGGAAGAGGACTATTCTATGATTCTAAGAGTCCTTCTCCAGAATCATTACAGGGCTCTGGTGTGTGAGTCTGGACTAAACAGAGGTAGTTAAGAGGAAGGAAACCACCCCGTGACCATAAAAACCTGTGTATCTGCAGATGTTGCTCCTCTGTCTACTGCTGTGGCATCGGCATACCTGAAAAAGCTTAGTCCCCCTAAAAACGTGTTGCATAGGTTTATACAAAGAGTCTGAGGCCCAGGAGCGAGGTGAGCTATTCATGAACACACGTCTAACCTTTACCAGTTTTCTTGTTAGTAGCTTCCTAGGTGAAAATGCAGGAGGTGCTGTCAAGGAGCAGGTGAATGGCCAACCCCCATTCCATATCACTGATTTGCCTGCCAACAAGGAAGGCAGACTACTTCTTACCCTTATGCTAGTAACTTGACTTCTCTAGAGACACAGAAGCTTATAACCTTACATTAGATGGGCTAGATAAAATATTAAAAGAACATTTTAATAATTCATACAAATATCTAAGCCTTTTCATACCCTCGCTATGTTCTTGGCTTCAGTGGTTATTGTAGGAGGTTAACTGCACTCTCTATAAAATTGATTACCTTTTCTCAGATTACAATCTGTTGCCTTTATCATCTCGTTGCTCTGTTATATGAAAGACTAAAGAGCAGCACCCATTTTACCTTCTCCGTGATGTGCATAGGGAGGTGGAGGTGTCCCTGCCGGTGGCAGGGCGTTGGAACTGGATGATCTTTAAGGTCCCTTCCAACCCGAACCGTTCTATGACTCTATGACTGTCACATCCTTCTTATCCATGCCCTCTCCAGGTTCGGTGTTGCTAATTGTTCCAGCCTCTTTTCCTACAAACGCTATTCCTGTGTACCAAGGCAGGCTGTCAGTAGAGCAGCTTCTCTTTTATCTGTCGTGGCTCTTTCTGTGTCTTTGTCAGAGCTGCAGGGCACTTAGGGGAGGATGTGTCATTCGTGTCTCACAGTTTAATGCCATTGGGCCACCTAGTTCTGCTCAGCTGTCTCAGGGAGGACTGCCTTCTCCTGGTGAGCCTGGCAGCAATTCTGCTTCATAGAATCATTGAATCGTAGCACAGTTTGGGTTGGAAGGGACTTTCAAAGCTCGTCCAGTTAAAATGATGAAAGTCAAAGTGAATGCTGCTGTCCTGCCTAAAGCCTTCAGCAATACTAGAGAGGAAAGGGACTGATTGTTCCTAAGCCTTCCCTTTTTCTGCTCAACAAACTGTTAGGAAAGAGTAGGAGCTGCTAGAGGGATAACAAGAATAACAAAACTGCCTGCAGTGCAAGATGTGTGGAGGCTCGGAGAGTCGTGGTACCATCTGTGCCTGTCTATTTACAGCCAGAACAACTAACGCCCAACTAATGGTGAAGAGAAGCCAAGCATCATGTCATGGAGACAGCTCTCTAATCTTACATAAAAGCAGCTTTCTGAAAAGCCTCAAGTGTTCAGATGGAGAGAGGAATGGTCACAATTGACACTTTGGGAGGTTTCTCTACGGAATGGTGGAAAACACCTTTGTTTCAGCCACATCCTCTTTCTCAGCAACACAAGTTCCACCACACACAAAACAGGGCATTATAGGTCCATGGTTACAGCAAAAGGTTGGTAAAGCAAGTCAGTTGTGAAAGCAGCCTGCTTGCTTAGGTTAGAAAAGAATGATTTTTGTCTTCGGTACAGCTGCTGTGTGAAGAGAATAGGAATGAATGAGCTCTTTCTTCATCCTTTTCAATGAAAATATGGCTTGAAAACTTGTAAGTTTAGACTGAAATTTAAGTAAATAATCACCCCTGAAATATAAGCAAAAACCCAGACTTAAATCCAGTGTATTTACCTCCATGGAGCTGTCCTCAGGGATCATATTAGACACTGTGGCTCAGTTTGACTCCAGCTGGGATAAGAGATTGGACTTGGATAAAGTCTTGTTTTCAGCTGAAACGGTTGCAGTCAATTGTCTACCTAATGAATGGAGCTGGGCACAGAGGGAAGGGGCAGGGACATGGAGTATTGTGAAGCAGAGGACACAGCCAGGGAAAGGAGAACTTGAGGACCAGAGAAAGTCCTGGATGAAGGAAATACAAGGTAGAAAGGAAGGAAAAAAACAGTTCAGACTGCGGAGGTTCCTGTACCAGGGATGGATAGGTCTGTCTATGGTTTAAAGAAAAGGTATATAGAAAACCAAACTTGATTTCACTCAAAACTCAGCTTCAGAGTAAGTGATACATGCAAATAAGCCTCTAAAAAGCAAACGTTTAGGTTTCCGACTCACAAAATATATGGGTTTATGTGCTTTTGCCAGTGGAAGCTTTAGCTGCTAATGATAAAGAAGTCCATGTAAGTAACATGTGAAGTGATACACACTGCCAAAAAGTGTGCTAAGCTTTCTCACTGTCCTGTCTCCACTGGCTTCAGCAGAGCAGGGAATTGCTCTCTCTGACCCTCCCTGTAGTTTTGATTGGTTTGCTTATTCCAGAATGGTTATGCAGACCTCGAAACACTCCCAGAAAGTATAATAAGAAATGAATCAAACCCACAACACAAGAGAAGACCAAAATGGTCACAGGTGAGACTGGGTACACTCAAATACAGTCACACCCCAGTGGATAGAGGGAGCTTGCCATTCCCATCATCTTAGCAGCAGCTATGGGAAAGCATTCTGTTTGCTCACAGAAACAGGCTCCTGCAAGAGGCTGGTTCTTTTCCCTTCAGACTGTCAATGATGAAGGAAAAATAACTCCTTCTGCTGAGATACTGTGAGGCTACAGTTATGTTCTGTGACCATCCAAATCGCTGCCTCAAAACCCCTCTGGAGACTTCCACCAGCCTCTCGGTACTCTTAATGCGTACAGCTCAAGCCTTCTAATTACAAAAGTGCCTCTGAAGACTGCACCACCAAATAGATGCAAATTACTCCTCTAATTTCTTTCTTCATTACATTCCTTATTTCCTTTGATGCTGTAACGCCTTTTTCTCCCCATGACAACACACCAGTGGTGGCTGGTAACATCTTGAAAGGAATTGCTAACATTTGAGATTCGATTTTTCAGCTGCAGTCTTGGAGGGACCTTGCTTTGACCATGTCTGGGATTTCTTCCTACACCTCCTTCAGCTTTCTCCAGCCCTCAAGGAGCTGATTCCCCTTTTCTTTGGAATTCCAGGACTCTTTGCTCTTGTTCTCTGCTTTCCCCCACCCCTGCTTTCTCCCTCCCCTGCGTTCTCCCTTTTCGGCCAGCTATAGCAAATAGTTATCAAACCAAATCATGCAAATGGGGGAATGCCACCAAATGCAGTGGAATTGAAGCACGGCTTCACCCTGTATTTTTTGTGAGGGGGCTATGCCCAGCTCCTCAGTGCTATTTTAGGTAACAAATGCCCTTTGTTACCTAAATACCTTTGATGAAGTGAACCTCTGACAAGCAAGCCAATGCAACCTGCCTGCCCTAAGAAAATGTCTGTTTGTTACAAAAGGGATGGAAATAGAATGAAATGCCTCAGCAGCTAATAAAAAATGAGTTTCTTTATCTATATGATAAGGTCACATATATATAAATACATAGATATAGCTATTGCACATTATAAAACCACTAAGACTTTTTAATCTTTATATATGTTCTACAGTTGCTTAGTAGCAACAACATTTTCATCTCCTACACTTTTTTACACAAATTAAGCTTCTAATAATAGGAAAATAAAGACATTTAGAATAATCTGGCTTGATGTGAGCTATGAAAAGATGTCCTTGACTATTCCATTGTGTGCTTTTTACATCTTTGGGTCCTTGGCAGTAATACATTTGGCACCCAGCAAATTTCCCTGCTTTGGGCATTTCTCGGACGTTTCTCCTTCTGCAAGCCAAAGATAACAATTGTAAGCACAGGCAAAGATTTGCACCTTTCATTTAAAGTTCAAAAATCAAGCTTGTTCCATAAAGCAGGCACAGGATGAACTGTTGTGGCACAGCTACCCGGATCCCACACGGGAATATGGTCAGAGGAACTGAATGTCCTACGTGGGCTAGAGCGAAAGAACGTCTCAAAAGCAGATGCTCAAATAGAGCTATAATTTGTCTGTTGAAGAGGTTGTGAAGACATTCCTTTGTTCAATGGACCTGAATATATCAAGGGTGTGTTATAAATTAAGTAACGCTGAGTTAAGTTTCAGTGTTCTGCCAAAAATAAGTCTACAAAGTACCATTAGAATGGAGAATGAAAATAAAAGCAGGACTTCATCTGATGGTAAAATGAGATATTACTGAATCCCAGGATCCCAGAATGCATCGGGTTGGAAGGGACCTCCAACCAACTTAACAAGTCAAACATTGAGTAAATCAAAGTGATTGGTAACACGTAGGTGGTTACGCACACTGCAGAAGGGGTGAAGGCAGGGAGAGATGTCTTGTTACAAGAATCAGCGTGAAAAGCAGTATCTGGACTGCAGAAAACCATCATAAAATTGTAATGGAGATCCATTCAGTGTTCAGCAAATCCCCTTAAATACTGGCAAACATTTCTGTTCTCCTGAGTATAGCTATACACATGTAATACGGTGCGACTGCAAATCTCTCTCTTTAGGAGAATTATAGGAAACCTTGCAGCACTGAAATCACAAAGGAAGGTTTTCAACTCTTAGCACTTCCAGAGGAAATGGGTAGGCTAAAAATAAAACCTCAACCTTCCTTTTATTCTTCAGACATCCCGTAAAAACGCCGTAAGGGCAGAGCAGGGGGTGTCACTCGTACAGGGAAGTCTTAGTCTTGGGTTAAAAAAGCAGAATAAACTCTTAACCCTTCTGCTCATGCATGTGCACTGACTTCAGGAAAAGGGCCACTGTTTTCCTCTGACTGTGGCAGAAACAGCCGCTTCTACAAGGTACCAGAGGTGAGCCTGCTCACTGTAGACCACAGGCTCCTTTTTCTAAAGGAGAAATGCTCAAGCTATAAAATAGATATACATACACACATATCTATGCACACAGAGATTCATTTGACAACAGCTGTACCATTCCCAGCTGCCTATCACCACATCTGTGTTGGAGGTCGCCACTGCCCCACCTCTGCAAGTGGAAGGGACCTTGTAAACGCTCCCTCCCCTGCTTCAGGAAAAGCAATGTTGGTGGGATCATCTTGCTTTGAAGGATGAATATGAGGCAATAGTCACAGGGTAGATCAGACAGAGCTGACGCAGCAGAGTGGTGGGCAGACAAACGGGTACCTGCATGTGATGGGGAGCTGAGAGCACCAGGAGAGCAGAATCAGTGTTGTCCTCAGAGGGCATCACCAGAGCCAGGAGAGAACATCTGCCCAGAGCTGAGGGCAGATATGGGTCTCCTTGATGCAGAAGGTGACTGTGAGCTCTCTGTACAGGTGGCAGCATCTTGACTACCCAACAGTAACGCCCCTGTTTGGAAAACTTCTCCAAGTCAAACGTGGAGGATCTGTAGTGATCTATTCCATCAAGTGGCCGATCTCTCTATGAGCAGAGACAGAGAGCTTGCCTTCACCTCACCACTGGTTCTGAACAAAAAGGGGCAATAGCTAGTATGATCCTCCACTCGGAAAAAGCATGTCATGTAATTATTGACATGGCTTTACATAACCGAGTAAACAGAGTAAACTAGAGTGAACAGACAGGCTTTCACCAATTCCCCCATGCATTCAGATTTTTCCTTCAATCAAAATCAATGTAATTTTAGATTTGATTCCTCTGTTTTGCTGTTTGCATTTTTTAGACCCCACTGTTGAGTTAGAACACGTGTTGCCATGTAGGTTTCTGATTTACTAAACTACAGATAGAAAGGTTTCCTCGCTGTGTACTGTGCAGTCACTGTCACTGCTCAAGGTTGAATGTTGGTGGTGCCAGTGGGAACTCTGCAGGGTTATATAAATGTACAGCAGATGAATTTGGTATAAATTTACAACAGGAGAATCACAGTGTAGGAAAATCTAGATGAGCACACCAAGAAATGCACAAATGTAGGCATTAGATTCAGCTAAATGTGGAATTAGACTATTTCTTCGTGTCTGGTCCTGATGGGATTCAAGCAGGCATGTCCAACAACAGATATGAAGTTGTGCTTGGTATATATATTGCTTCCTCCTCTGAAAGAAGAGATTAAAGTTTCTAAGTGGGTCTAAAGAAAAATATCCCTGAATTAAAATGAGAGCCTGAATTCATCAGGAGGTTTGACATCAAGGTTAGTCCAGTGAAGGCTATCTTCGGTTTCACAAAGCCTTCCCATATTGCAAGACCAAAAGTAAGGACTTCATAAAGCCATTTTGTTCATGAGATTCCTAAAAGCATCTGCATGTCTTTGGTTACACCCTGTTATGAGCTTCACTTGAGGATTCAGCTCCACGTGTCTGAAAACTGGAAGCGAATTGATCACAGATGACACCTGCTGTTTGCTCTCACGCTTGGGGTAGCGCAGCCTTTCAAACAACACACAAACATTTTAGCTGGTAAAAATGGCACGGATGTAGCACGGGTTTTCCTGGAAGGATCTGCTTTCCTTCAAAGATCTCGCATAGAAATTCCACTGGTCCCTTCTGGTGTTGGGCTCCAGTCAGCGGAAAGGATTCCCTGCTGGCTGTAAATGTGGAGCTAAACTGGAGATGAGCTTCCGAGGAAAACAGATTCCTATTTTGCTCACCTATAAAGCTAACTTCAAGCAAACCAGATCCAGGATGAGGTCACAGTCATCACCATCCTGAGGCTGTTTCCGTCTCCTTTTCTTTGCTCCTGACCTCATGCAGCATCCCCTTGAATTTCATGTGAAAAACACAAATGGCAGCCGCCTGGAAAAGGCTCAGCCGTAGAAGTGCTGAAATTTAAAGTTCCTAACTCAGAATTTAGGCTTCATGGTCTTCTCTCTGCTAAGGACGCACACTTGGGCAGTGTGATATCACAACCCTCTCGCTGCTACTGACCCCCTAACTTCAGGAGAAGTTCTGGATCATCCACTGGAAGTAAACCCTGCTCCCCAGGAGCATCTCTCCTGGCCCTGGTGTCAAGAGAAGCTCTTCCAACCATGAGCCTTGTTCTTCATCATTTCTGGCCCAAATATGCACTCGGGAAGCCACCCCAACCCAGAGCCCTGCGCGGCTGAATGCCTTACCCTATGGTAGCAGGTGCACCTCCATCCCCATGAGCATCCCTCCTGATGCTCAGAGCCAGTGCATAGCAAGGGTCTAGGCTGTGACTGTTGGCTCAGTAAGTGGGAAACTGAGCTGCAGAATATCAGACAGGCAAGAGGAGGTCATAAGTGTTTAAAAGTCCTTGGAAATGTTCAAGGCCAGCTTGGACAGGGCCTTGGGTGACATGGTCCAGTGTGAGGTGTCCCTGCCCATGGCAGGGGGTTGGAACTGGATGATCTTAAGTTCCTTTCCAACCCAAACCATTTTATGGTTCTCTGATTCTAGGAAATCAGCTCCCAGCTCTTCCATTTTCAGCAGGGAGAGAATTACACACTTTTATCTTCTTCTTCCTCTCATGACAACAGCGTGACATGAGGATGCCTACTGGTGCCACACCTGACTCAGAAGTGGAGAAGATCTAGTCCAAGCACATACAGTAACTGGGAACAGTGTGAGCTGGTTTACTCCTTACCTCCTCAGCCCCCTCAGTTTTCGCCTTTAATGATTCCCTAGAAACGCAGCCTCAGCCCCAGCTTAGTGCCCACTGAAAGGCTGCAAGTCTCAAGCTCTGAATAACTTTCTTGATGGGCAAAGACACAGGAGGGTCTTCAGCTCCCCTGTCTTCTCCCCAGCTTCTTTCATCTGACCTCTCTGCAGCAGCAAAGTCATCAAAGAAAATGGGGTGACAGCAACAAATTCAGATCATGGGAGTCGATGCGAAGGTTTAGCGGGGATAACGGATTTGAGGGGATTGGATAGAGAATCCTGCACTGTAATGGGCTGTGTGGAGGTGATAATGAGGCCTGAATGGTGGGGAAGAAGCCAGCAGAGAAAGTCCAGCACAGCCACAGGTATTTCTACTCCCCACGTCTCCTGTGGGGTCCTGCAAAGGAAGCTTCTTGCAGGAAGGAGGGAGCACACACACTGACGCTGCACATCACAACCGCACCTCTGCATTTCCCATCCAGGTCTTGGAACATTCAGCATCTATTGACCTATTGAAATGCATGCTCCTGATGTCTCTCTTTCTGCTGAAGAACTGAAGAGCTGGAGGAGGCCAGCTCCCCTTTCCAGTCAGCTTAAAATACTCTGCTCTGTCTCGGAGAAATCCTCAGTCTGTACTAAAGAGCAAGCTCCAAACTATAGCAAACTAGTTCATGGTGAGCCCTATATTGACGTGACTGGTTCATTATCTGCTTGCCTAGGGCAGAGGGTTGATGAAAGGATGAAAAGATCTGCAGATTTTCTGGATTCTTCCTTGGGATAAGTTACAACTTTAATTAAAGACACTGCCTGGGAAGATGGCTGAAGTTCAAAGCCTATGCTTGTGGAAAAGTCTGTCTCCTCAAAGGAGAGCTGGTGCATGTCTGCGTGTTGCTTTCTCTGTCTTGATGTGGAACAAGCAACTGGAATCACGCTTAGTTATAGTCAGTTAGATTAAGAAGCAATTCAGAATGGTGCCTCCCAATCAGAATGCTGAAAACCCAATGAGCGCTCACTGTCACTTGGCCAAAGTGAGTGTTCCAGGTGCTGAGAGAAGTCCAGGCTGGTCTACAAGCAGCCCCTACATCACCAAGGCCACAAGACAAGGTTCTGCCCTCCTTTCCCATCCCAGCATGAAGGGCAGAGGCGATACTGCAAACTGATGGGAATAGAGTTCAGAAAAGTTCAAGATCAAATTCCTTGCTTGGAATATCATGCCAATTTATGCCAAAAGCCCTTTAAAGAGGTAGAGTTATAGAATACCTGTAATATGCCACACAGCTTCAATCGTAGTTTGAACTGAATTTGGGAGAGGAAAATCAAGGAGCAGAGAGAAGAGTTCTTATTTCATGGGAATGTATTCCTCCATCTCTCTGTAATTATGGAATCACGGAGTGGTTGAGGTTGGAAGGGCCCACAGGAGATCATCTGGTCCAACTGCCCTGCTCAGCAGGGTCACCCAGAGCACGTTACTCAGGACTGTGTCCAGATAGCTCTCCAGGGGACTCCAGAACCTCCCTGGGCAGCCTATTCCAACGCTTAGACACTCTTACAGTCAAGATATCCTTCCTCATGTTCAAGTGGAACTTCCTGTGATTTATTTTATGCCTGTGCCTCTTATCCTATTGCCTGCCTCAGCAAGAAGAGTTTGGCTCCATCCTTTTGACACCCTCCCTGCAAATACACTTATACACATTGCTCAGATCCCCCTACTGAGCATTCTCTTCTCTGTGCTAAGCAGACCAATCTCCCTCAGCTTTTCCTCATAGGAGAGATGCTCCAGATCCTTAATCATGGGTTCATGGGCCTGAAAAGAGGCTCCTTCCCTTTCTGCTCAGATACCTGCTATTTTGCTGAGCAATACATGTATTAAAGGCCGCTCTAAACCTTCTCATCCATCTCTGACTTTTGAACAAGGCTTCATGTCACAACATGCATTAAAAGTGGAATAAATACCACACAATAAAGCGCTGAAATTACACATCTGGGTGACTGTAAAAGCAGTGTCATCATCTTTAACCCATTCAACCCAGCAGGTTTCAAAAAGTACGCTGAAGAATGCTGCTTGCAGCTCTCCCATACCACATCAGTGCTTGCTCTTCATCCTCTGCATCGCTGATATAAAAGCAAGTAAGATAAATCTGGGTTGGTTTGTCCATAGGATAATAACATGGGCCTTAGGTGAAGCATGCAGAAAATGTCCATTTGATGTAATGATTTGCAAAATGGCTAGATCCAGAGGAAATGGGACAGCTCAGACCATGCTTCTGGATGACCTGGGCACCATTCTGCAGCCTCCACTGGGATAAGAGCTCAGTTATGCATAATGCATTTTTATCCTGCCCAGCTGCATGCAAAGGTTAAAAAAGATATAATTAGTCTCCTTCTCTGTTCCCACCTCTGGCCCACACAAACCCTGTCTCTTATTCAACCTGTCATTGTGAGCAGCATTATCCAGGTCTCCTGGAAAGAGACAGCAATGAAAAAAATTATGGTAATTTAATTCAGAATGATCTTTCCTTTGTAGTTTGCACATTACTTTTGCAGCTATATCTATTAATAACCTCTAGGAATCAGCTTCTATTTACATAGCACATTTCTTCCCAAAGAGTCTCTGAGTGCTTTGCTAACCTTAGGGATCATTTCATTCTTTCCTGACAAGTAAAGCTGAGTTTCAACTTTATGTCAAACTTCAGGCAAAGGATGGGGGGAGAGGAAAACTGAGCCCACGCACTCTGCAGAGCCCCAGAGCGGGCTGCGAGCGTCCAGCAGAAGGTCTCCTGCCCCATGCCGGTATTGTTACTCCAGTGCCTGAGCCTCACTTTGTTGTTGGCTCCCTGCCTCGCCTCTGGGTGCACAGAAGGAGCTCCAGCAACCAAGGAGGTTGATGCTGTTCCTGGTGGTGGTACTCCTAGTTCCCACTCCATCAACAGTGAGGCCATCTCAAGCAATGTCTATGGCATTATTCAGTTTAATTAAGAAGAACCTGAAGCCTTTGGGAATGATGTGGAGACAAATCCTGAATAACTTACTGCTATCGCTCTGGTTTTTTACTACAGGGGCACCCCCAAACTTAGTTCTTACTGTGCCAGGTGCTGCAGTGATATCCACTGAGTTGTAGCACAGCGTTTTCCAGTTAAAGGACAAGAGGCAACAGGAACACACTGCAATTCAGGATATTCCATTTAAATACGGGTGGTCAAGCACTGGCACGGATTAGCCAGAGAGGCTGAGGAGTCTTCTTCCTTGGAGATGTTCAATACCTGACCAGACATTGACCTGAGCAACCTGCTGTAGTTGACACAGATTAGAGCAGGAGGGTTGGGTACAGTGGTCCCTTTCAACTCAAGTTATTCTATGCTTCTGTGAACTTACATAGACCAAAATGCAGGACATACTCCCAGGTGCTTGCAGTCACAGGTTGAAGTTGCAGGAGGCAGTGGCAGAGGAAAGCACCCTGTTCTGTCCACTGACCAGACAGGTTGATCAAAGTACTGGGATTCACTCCAGGGCCTCTTCTGAGGGCCACGCACTAGACTTACGTTGGAGACAGGATATGGAGGGCCAGGAACTGCCTCCCATTAAGAGCTCAGTGGTTACAGTGGGCTTCAACATTGCTCAGTGTATGTCTGAGTCTGGCTTTTATAGAAAACTCAATGGGAAAATGAAAGAGAAATTTTCATGTTTTATATTATCTATATATACTGCAGATATGTGTGTATGCATATATATGTATATGTATATATATGTATCATCCTGCCTCAGGTACAGGCTTTCAACTCTTGGAATAGTTTTGTGGACTACCTATACACAAGAACATTGCCAAAGTTATCATCCATAAGATTTTCTAGTGCCTATTGTAACTCCTTTGCAGCGAGCTGAATGGATCCTGGTGCAGTCATACAGCAGGCATTTAAACAGTGATGGTCTCCAGCGCTGAGCTCCTGGAGCTGTTCATTCTGTGCTGACAGTCCCCACGGGTCTTGGGAGCAAATACTTTCCATGAAGCAAATACTTTTTCAATGGATTTGACTGCAAAAGCAGTCTCCAGGAGCTGAAAAACGTGACCCCCAAATTACTGCTGAAATCAAGGAGAACACCATTATTTCAGCAGGTGAATGCTGCAATGAAATGTATGGTCTCAAGCCTCTCCGTGCCTATGTGTTTAATCAGAAATAACTCTGTCAAAACGAACAGGATGATGTTGATGTAAATGTTGCATTCAAAGGAAAAGCTGGCTTTTTGAATGGATTCTTTAGCATTCAGATTCCTCCCTTTCTGTAGCCCTGGCACATTGGAAACCGTACATTAGGAGGGCTAGAAGAATCTGACCATTTGTGAGTGACCCGAAGTGAAATCTCCACAAGAGGTTTTTCCAACAGCCTTAATCATCAGGGCAATGTTTGGGGTGTAAATGAGCCAAAGGCCTGGCCTGAAAGGTTGGTACCAAATGTACTGTGTTGATATCAACCCATTCTGTGACAACTTGCCACTTTCCAGTTCAGTTTTCAACGATGAAAACTGAACTCTCTCCCTTTTCGATTTGTTTGTGATCTTGTAGAAATGCTTGGTTTAATAAAATACAACCCCTTTTGAAGTTATTGCTCGATACTGGCTTTGTATGTATGAGATTCTGTGTTTGTGTTACATAATACAATATATATAAAAGCAATATTGCAGATACGTAACGTATCAGACATTAATGTGATGAAAAGTCTAAGCAAAATGAATCAAGATAGTACGGCTGGCACAAAATAGCTTTTTGTTATTGACATGGTAATATTGAGCCAACTCTTTAAAATGCAGACAGTAAGAGTTTGGAACGGATTTCTTTAGAATGTGAAATTCCTGAGGAATTTCTCTTTTCAGTTCTACTTCAGAATGGTTTTACAGTCACAGGATCCCAGAATCATCAGGGTTGGAAGGGACCTCTGGAGATCATCCAGTCCAACCCCATTCATTCATTTAATGACAGAATTGCCTGTGGAAGAGGCTTCAGTTCAAACCAGTGCTGACTGTGGTAAATAAGAAGCTCCACTGCCTTGAAACGGCTTTTGCACTTCGCTTTTGAAGATGTCATTTTCAAGCATACTTCAAGTTCCTCTTTTCAACAGTGACACAAGAAATCCCACTGTGCACAAGGGCTTCTGTGTCAGTTAAGCCTCAGATCTGAGCTGTATGGACAGTTTGCTTACATGATATAATGTGATTTTACCACTGGGGAAATCTGTATAGTGGTTCATGTCAGTGTTTGATGCTAAAGACGCTATTTGGAATAAGAAAGCAATGCTAAACAGTTAACCATATTCATCTTCACTAATCAGCAGAGCCTCAGTGAGTCCTGTTTATTAAACTCATTTTTGTTCCTTACGTGTGTGCTCAAGGGTATAAAATTATGCACCAAAAATAGCATCAGCATTCGTAAAATCTCTAGAGAAAAGCAGCTACTGGGGTACTTGACAACAGGGAGAACAGCTGGAGAGTCTAATATCCACCTCCTCCAACCTCATGAAAAACAGGAGTTCTGGCAGACTGAGGCTGAAGCTCCGTGCTTCTTCCTAATTTTCTCCCTATAACGTGATTTTCTCTGCAAGACACCAATCTCTTGGTTTTGGGGGGGTTTGGGTTAACATGTGTCACTAAGCTCTGTATTTCCTCTTATTGAACTGCCAGTTTAACAAGCAGCTACCTCCACTCAACGTTTCGGCAGCATCCTTCTTGTCACCGCCAACATATCAAATCTGTCTTCCTATTTGCAGGCCAGAAGCAGGGAGAATAGAAGTGAGATAAAAATGTCCCTAAACTGAATCTGGGCTTCCTGTCTCCTAGGACCAGGCATCCAGTATGGCCATTTAAGCAGAGGGGCTAGCAGAAAGTGACAATAAACTGTAATGGTCATTTTACATAGTAAAAGGCACTAACTTGGAGTTGCGCTGTTTCAGAGCTGATGGCTACAAGACATAGGAGGACTTGCAGTACCAGTTCAGATACTGCAGGCAGAAAACCAGTGCTGCCTGGGGAAGGTTCTATAACTTCTAAGTACGTAAGTCAAGGTTCAGGCTTCTGAGGAAGGTTTTTTATCATCCATCAATCAGCATAGTAGAAAACAAAACTGCACAGGGATGAGAACAGACCCTAATAGAAAACAGATGAAAATCCAAGATGAATGATGGGGGTTTCTGAAAAGTTATATTCATATTGTGTATATTGCATGGCTCTGGGTGTAAAACTTAAGGCTCTGACATCAATTCAAAGACACGTCAAAAGCCATGAGCAGTGGATTGGCATCTATCACTCTGTAGCACAAAGAGCCGTGTGTGTAACTGCAGGCAGGGATGTGTGCCTCAGCAGTGTCAAGAGATACAAACCAAAATCAAATGGCAAAAGCATAAACTAAAGTTAATGGAAAGGAAATTGGAGAAATTCTAAACCAGGGTACTCAGGTAATCCTAATCATACTTCTGAGCATTTCTGCTTCCCTGTGCTGAGAGATGAAGATACTCCTTTCTCTTCTGGCATTGTACTTGTACATATTCAGCAAAGCTGGGAAAGCAGATTCTGATCTAACATGCTGCTTGCAGATGTTACTGATCTGGCATGAGGAAGAAAATGTAGCCAGTGAGTATTTTATGGCAGGGATGAAAGTTAATTCAATATTCAGATAGTCAATACAATAGGGATAATATTCTCATGAGGCACCAGGCTAGTTAAGTATTATAAACTCTCTATCAGATTATCCTCTTTATTCTAGTGGTAAGCATCCCTGACTGGCATTGCACATGGAATTCTCATCGAGACCAATTCAATGTTCCTGACTTGCAATAAGAATTCAGGGGATTATTTAAAAATCCTATTTTCACCTCTGTGGTTTTATCTGGGTACAATGGATGTGACCAAAAGCACAAACATGCCTATGTCACCTGCTCATAACTGAGTCCTCCTATGGGGTTTGGGACATGCACCCTAGAGCCTGGAAACCAGGGGACTGTGCACTTCTACCAGTGCAGATTGTCAGCTGCAGCAGGATTAGTCTGGATAGACCATAGCACATGGGTATAAGTGAGAAGAGAAACAATAGATTCATTCATAGGTAGAACTCGAGAAAAAGAGCCTGAATATGGTTATGACAGATTGCCACCTACCAGTCTCTCTGAGAAGATAAAAAGGCTGGGTGCTTTACAATGACATAGTAAAAAGGGCTAAGGGCAAATGCAATGATGTGGGTGACAGATTGCCTTATAATATTGGAAACAGCAGCATTTGATGTAATGGTCTGAGCAAGAAATCCCACCGACTAATTTAAGGTGCACACCTGAGGACTGATATGCACCCCCCTAATCTGCAGACTCAAGATCTAGTAAAAATCCAGGCATACCTTCTAAACCTGGCCATTTCAGTGCAGAACAGGCACATAGCATCAGAGGCTGTATTTCCTACTTACTTGGGATTATTAGTTCATGTAAAGATGAGGCAATGCTGAGTGGATATCGATCTCTTAGAGAGAAAGCTGTTCATAATGCATGTATTTGCTAAGCATCTCCTTCTGCTTCGGAACACTGGGGGCATTTGCATGAGAATAGAAAATCGTTGTCTCTGAAGAGCCTGTGTTCCTCTGCTGCTTGTTCCAGGGATCGGTTTTAAAGGCTGAAACAGCATTTGTTCTTACTTGTGTACCACTGCAATAAGGACTCAGTCCTTGGTACCATACAGAGTAGCATTTGTGAGGGCAATGGTCCTGCTGAAAGCAATCACTCTCCTTGTTCGGGTGACTTCCTGGATGAGGACAAGAAGTGTTTTAGAAGTTAGGAACTGCAGCTTTGATTCCCTTGACTTTTATGAAGCTACTCCAGCTTAGCAAAGGCATAACAGAGATGTCCGAGCACCAGTCTTGGGGTCTGAGTGCCTAATATTGGCTCACACAACTGTGATACCGATTGTGGCCATTGCTGGGAGAATAAGCAGTGTGAGCTAGCGAGTTCCCTAGAAACAAGGCACATGCTGATTCTTTTTCAGTCTGGTTCCTATCTAACCCAGAAACAGGTTTGTGAATCTCTCAGTCGAGACTCAGCTTGTCTGCTGGCTTGCAAGTAATTCTGATGCTGGACTGCGGAGTGGAATGGGAAATGTACCCACCTTCTCTTTGACACTTTAGGGCTGCTTCCCAGCTGGAGGAATGGGTGGGCATGAGGCTGCTGGGATGACTCAGCCCCATTCACTGGCATCGACACTTCCAGGAAGAGTTAATGTGGTTCTGCTGACTCACGGAGGCAGATAAATCTCTTTTCCTGTTTTGATGTACAGCAGGAGTGTCTCATTGGAGGAGGGACACAGCAGACAACGGGGCTCAAACAGGGGCATGCGTCGTATGCAGACCACTGTAAGTGGTACCTGAGTGCTCCTTGAGGATTCAAGGGTCTCTGCTTCTGCACACCAACAGCTACAGGCAGCTCTGGAAGCCCCAGTCTAGGGTGTTGACACAGTCTGGAGGCAGGGAAGAGTTAAGTTTTTACTGATAATGCTACTGAGGATGTTGGTACTGCTGTGCTTTAAAGCTACTGATTTGTTTCATGTGTGTGCATTCCCAAAGTGTCATGACTTGTCTCAGCCAGAAGTTCTAGCCAAGACATGTGCATCTTTCCTACTGTAATCTCTTCTCTGGCCTGGCTACAGCACCTGGAATCATCCCAAGTTCATTCATTTGGCCACATCACTGAGTTTTCCACAGTTTTCCTCCTCTTCCACTACTGCAAATGCAAACTCCTTGTTCTCACTTCCAGAACCCTTCACAATTCAATACCATACCATACTCATACCAGTCCTGGTTTCTGTTATCCTTCCACCCACCTCTCTTTGTCAACTGCAGCCTCCATTTCTGCTTCTGGATTCTACATTTCCCTTTATTACTGGGAACAAAAACCTACAGAAAAACCAGTAAAGTCCCCGTGTAGGCTCCTTTACAACGTCTCTGTCATGTACCACATAGCACTGAAGCACCAACTAACAGCAGCAAGGCAGAGGATGCTCAGGGCTTCAGGCTGGCTAAGGAGCTGCACACAGGAGCTGAATCACACCCTCTCCTTTGAACTCTGATTCTCTTGTTTTATGGAAAAGCTCTTTAGGGTACAGACTGTCACCAACAATGTCTTGTTTGTGTGTCTTCTGTCTTGCAGTTTCCTAGGGAAGCAAAGTGTTGTATTTTATACCTGGGTTTTAAACCTCATGGGAATGCCAGACCCACATCTGCTTAGTGCAGGCTAATACCAGAGTTCTCTTTCCTATACAGAGACAAATAACAGCAAAGGCAAGCCCTAGGGCCATGTTCAGAACAGCCTGGGAAACACTCAGAGTATGTGCTCAAGCAACTGCTTCCCAGGGAGCTGTTTTTCAATGTATTGTTGTAGTAAACATTTAGGTTTTCCAAGGACAAACTCACAAACCACTCATTAAGGAATGCTCTTTCTGGAGCAATTTAATATGTAATCACACAAAAGGTTTTAGCGTCCTTAGTACCTCCACAGCATCGGCACTAAACAACTACTGCTTCAGCTGGCATCTCTTTTCCTTCCAGAACAGCTGGGGCATGTCGGGGCTTGCCCAGAGCCCTGAGGATCACTCAGGTTTTCAATACATCTGTTCTTCATGCACACACAAAGGTTGGCACCTTGTCAAACCCACCCTGCAATGGCCTTTAGCAAGCTGGTAGGAAGAGTCCTGCTCTGGTGGGAATGAAGGTGTTTGATTGCCCTTTAACCCTACCTGAGGTTTCTTAAAAATGGCTTATTGTTGGGCTCTCAATTCTGCCTCCACACACCGTTTAATGCATTAATTTGGATTCATTATCCACAAATGAGATCTAAATTTGCCAGTTTCAGCCAAGCTTCAACTTTTGATAGGTTTACTGGTGAAACAAGTCGAAAGCAAAGTAGGTTATAGTTACAGTGTGGTAGTTATGAGGCAAAAGAAATACAGTCCAAAGCTGAATCTTGCCTAAGCTTTAGAAGTTCAGCTGGAAGTCTCACATGAGTGAGAGTCTTATTCAACCTGCAAGTGGGAACCTAGCCAAGAAACACGAATCCAGTCTTTCTAGAACACTGCTTCAGGACAAAACCCATTTTAAAGACTTCATTGTATATACAGAATACATGAAAATACTGCATTCATCACTCTTTTTAGGCTAACTAGATCCCACCAATCTATATTATAGGGGGTTTTAATGTTCTGTGATTACCTTAAGCCAGTCTGGTTTTGTTCTAAGACCACCTTCAGCTGTGGAGGCACAAGCTTTGCTCTTTGGATTACTTCTCTCTCACACCCATTCCTACAGATTCTTCTTTTCCTGTTGTTTCCTTTTGATCTTTGTCTAAAAGCTTCAACTTACAAAAAGCATTCTACAAAAAAAAGCTCTGAAAGTCTATTAATACATTCCCTTTAGCATTCTCTGCATATATTTCACACTTATCTTTAGATTTGAAGCAGTCTTTTTAGTCTGTTCCAGCATAACACACAGTCTAATGGAGTTCTGGATGTCAGCTCCTGGGTACTCCTCAAAGCATGCAGAGCCCTCATCCTGAAGGCCTTTTATCTGATTGACATCACCTGATGCTCTGAACAATCATAGCATCATTAAATCAACCTGCTCTGATCGGCACGACTCTGCATGGCTCATCCCAGCTCAGCATGGCTCAGCACAGCTCGGGTTCCGGTTCCTGGCTCATCCCGTCCCATCCCAGCCCATCCCATCCCATCCCGTGCTGTCTTTGGCCACTGCCTCCGCCCCGGCAAGGAGGATGGACCCGGCTTGACGTGCTGCGGGCAGCAGTCAATGCGGGAGCCGCTGTTGCTGCTGCGGGGCGTTATTTCGCTTTACCCCTCACTCGAACGTTTTCCCCTGCCCGTTTCCAATGCTATGAGCTCCCACCAAGAGGGGGTTCAAGTTGTGGGCAGCGAGGTGCCCTCGCACCCCTGAGGGTGCCCGCTCTGCTGCCGATGTTGGGTGAGGCGCACCCTGCCTGCAGAAGCACCTCTGAGCTGATGTGCGGTCCCATCTACCCACGCATAGGTGGGGGGGAGACCTTATTGTGGCCTTTCAGTACAAATCAATTCTGATGCCATTTCATTAACATAAGGAAACAAGGAAGGGTTAGGGGGGTTATTTTCTCCTATGGGAGAAATAGGAAGGCTTTTGGCCAAATCACAGCTTTTAGTTAATGTCAGTTGTGTCTTACTTCATAAAGTTAAGCACTTTCCCACCTACATCAGATTTATATTACCTTACAGTTCCTTTGTTTTCCAGATGGAAGCATGGAAACAGTGTGTTAGACTTCCTAAAACGGATGTGGGTTTATGTCTATTGCTATTCTTTATTCTGTTCTTTGTAATTCTGATGTAGGTCTGGCTGCTCTTAGATTCTCCCCAGTCACTCCTCTGGTCACCAGCATTTCCAAAGGAGCATGGAGTCATGTCATTCTCTTTGTAAGCTGTGTAAGCATTCACCAGCCAGACTGACATCTCTCTGAGGCAGCTCTCTTCTGGAGGGCAATGAAAAACAAAATAAAATCTTAAACCCACGTCCCCTTCACTCCTCTCCTTACACAACATGTAGCCATAATTTCCTTGGAAACAGCTATCAGCGCTCCCTTCAGTGTATTTTCTTGAGAAGGTGAATGCTCTTGTGATGCTGTCACTTTGTCCATGTGCCTGTTTTGGCTGATGCAGCTGCTGAACAATTCCCAAAGTTGCTCTTTTTATTGAAGATGAATAATTTGGTTTTAATTGTTCCATCTTTTTTTTTGTGTGTGTGTGCTTAAGACATTTCTGGTTTTCCCCTCTTTTTGATTATGCTTGTACATTGACAGTGATGGGAAGGGTCTTGATTTAGAATCATAGAATGAACCAGGCTGGAAAAGCCCTTCAAGCTCACCCAGTCCAACCATTCCCAGCACTCCAAGGCCACCACTAACCCATGGCACTGAGGCCTCGTCTCCACGCTGTGTGAACACTTGCAGGGACAGTGACTGCAGCCCTGCCCTGGGCAGCCTGGTCCAATGCCTGAACACCCTCTGGGGAAGGAATTGTTCCTCAGCTCCATCTAAACCTGCCCTGGTGCAGCTTGAGGCCGTTTCCTCTTGTCCTGTCCCTTGTTCCCTGGGAGCAGAGACCGACCCCACCTCACTACAACCTCCTCTCAGGCACTTGTAGAGAGCAATGGTCTCCTGATTGCTCGCAACCATATTTGCAGCTGGATTAGATTCTGTAGTAATTGCCATGGATAACTCCTTCAGTACTTCTGTTGGATTCCTGATGGCAGTGACTTTCTCTTGGTCCACGCTCTTTCAGCCATAACGTTTGCAGACTGTAGAAACATCGCTAGAGCCCATCTTGACATGCAGTGGCTAAACAGCCCTGCTGCTCAAACCCTCTCCCTTTCCCTGCCGCCTTGCCTCATGCCCTCAGCTACACAGGTACAGCTTTTTGCAGATGATTTGGATAAGGGGTTAAACACTGGGGTTAAGGCTGGGCTGAAAATGTCTTTGGTATCTTACTGAAAAAGGGCATGTATGCCAAAGGCATTTTAAAATAGCAGTCATGTGTCCCAGCTCTTTGACATGGGCTGTTTCAGGGCTTCAGGGATGTCTGTTTGTATAACTGAGAGGGTGGTGTGGAAGCAGTATCTGCTGCAGATAGAAATGCATGTAAAATGACAAGCTTAGTGTCTTTGCTGAGATAGATGTGTTGACTTCTCCGGAGAGACTGTGCCCTTGTTGTCAGCCTGTTTGCCAACTGGCTGTTCCCTTTGTCTGGGCTTCTGCTATTCATATAAAGGGTGGTGCAGAACCCTGACTTGCTCTGTAGAGCGCGTGATCTCTGTTCTCTGTGGATAAATCTTTCTGACATGATGTAGCAGTAGCAAGCCACTTAGTCCAACCAGCTTCTATTATTCATTGCAGATGTATCAGTAGCCTTTAAGTGTTTCATCATAAATAATTTCTGGCAAATACAGAAGAATACCAAAAGGAGCCTATAAGAAAGATGGGGAGAGACTTTTTAGGGTTAGGATGAGGGGTGATGGTTTTAACCTAAAAGAGGGAGATTCAGGCTGGATGGGAGGAAGAAACTCTGTACAATGAGGGTGGTAAAACACTGGCACAGGTTGCCCAGAGGGGCGGTGGATGAGCCATCCCTGGAGACATCCCAGGCCAGGCTGGATGTGGTTCTGGGCAACCTGATCTGGTTGAAGATGTCCCTGCTCATTGCAGGGGTTGGACTGGATGAGCTTTGAAGGTCCCTTCCAACCCAAACCATTCCATGAGTCTATGGTTAAAAAGGAGAGAGAAGGTTCTGATCATTGAGTTCACAATCAAAGAAACGCATCAGTGGGCAGTACGAAACATCCCATAGCTCCTTCCTCAACCAGCAACCCAGTGATTATTAATGACTCTTCAAAGAGCATATTCTACAGCCATCATATGATCAGCTTACTGCGAGCTTCTCCCCACACATCAGCTGTGAAACCATTACCCAAACTGGCCTTCTAAATTATATGACAGAAACATTTTTCCTTGACTGGCAGTAAATCTGTCTCTTAGAACAATCCCCAGCACGATTGGATCCTACTTCTTTCACAGAACTGAAACTGCTCTTTTCTGAGAGGACTCAAATACCTCCCTTTTCAGCTGCTGTCAAATCCTCCTCATTTACCTGGCACTTCAACAGAGATCAGCACTGCATCACTCTACCTATTTGCTCCTAACATCTTTTCTCCTGTAATTGTCAGTACGTGTCTTTCCACAGGCAAATACCCCTGTGATGTTAGAGCTGGGTATCCAGGTCTTTACTACTGTCCCATCTTCTCTCCCACATGCAACTCCCTTCAGAAATGACAATCTCAGAAGCACATCCTCTGCCAAGAACGGTTCCAGTTATTCTCTTTCCTCAGTGCATATTGACTAAAGTTTGCTGAGTCGAGAAACACTGCTTGAGGCTCACAAGCTTTTGACTTGAATGCAATTGCAGATTTCCTTCTGGAATCTATACCTGCTTAGGGTCAGTTTCTAGAAGCTGCAGTGAGACTTCATGATCTAAGCCAGCACCCTCATGGGAAGCAATTTTAATGGCACTTGGGCAGAAATGCTTATTCTTGATTTCATCTGACTTGAAGTAGTTCTCCAAGCTATACTTTAATAAAAAGGTTTAGTTCAAATGACATTGAAACAACTCTCACAGATTCTGATTGCCCCTTATCATTAGTCTTTATCCTCCCCAAAGCTCTGCACTCTGTCTCATGAAACTCCTACTGTCTTGATACCTCATTATTCCTTTCTAAAATGTTATCATCATAGCCCACTTCACACCTCCTCTACCACACTGAAAAATGCTGCTGTGACCTACAGTGCATATTAAAGTTCCAGTTATAGCTATAGAATCAAACCTACAAAACCTATGCCCTGATCTGCCCGTGACTTGTAGGTCCCCTTTGGCTGGCCCATGCTTTCTTTATGCTTCAGCTTCCCCAGCCACGAAACTACTTTGTTCTTTGAGATTTATGGCTGGAAGCCACAGAACAGAGCTATCTATTAATACTACTTCTAACGAGTTTTCTAGTGTGCTGCTACCTCTTTGAATGACTGAATCCACGCAGAGATTAATTATATCTGATAGACCTAAAAATGAAATCTGTCCAAAGGGCCCTGCTGGACAGTGGCTATCAACCAATAATGCAGCATCCTTTCCACTTCTTCTACCCACTTGCTCAATTATTCCTTGATGAAGAGGAATAGATATGAGGCACCCATGCCTCTCCAACCTGAAATAAGTTGCCCTTCTTTGGTTCTTTGCTGGGGTAGTCTCAATAATGCTAAATGGCCGGTTATTTTTCCTAGCTCCACTCTCCCTCCCCAGACTGACTCCTTCACAAATCCCCCTGATTGCATTCAGCCGGGTGCTGGGAGTTGAGACCAGAAGAACTGAAGCTCTGCCTGAGAACATTCGCCACCCACATACTGCAACAGTGTTCAGGAGCTAAATCTTATTTATGAGGCTTAGCTTCATTTCCAGGTTCTTTGTGCCAAAAGCCCAATGCAAGGTTATTTGTGCCCGGAGTGCTCGCACAGTTTTGGCTTGATTTGCTACACACTGGCCCTCTCTTAATCTGGTTTGGGGTCTGTAGACACAATACAACGGAAAAACTTACAGCCACACCTAATGCATGAGTCTGTGGATATGACAAAGAACATCAGGAGATGCATGTAGAGACACATTCAAAGGACAGTAAAAAGTATTAGGGGACTCTTAAATAAAAGACATTGAAACGGCACTGAATGATGAAACAACTGTATTGTAACATCTAAGCAAAAACCCAGAATGGGAACGGGGCCACTTGCTTTGAACGCTTCATTAGGCATGTTTCTCTGTACCCAACTAAAACGCTAGCCAAACTATAGGCATTTGGTAGACAATACCCTTGGGACTAAACACAAGTCCATTTTGGTGCTCAGATCTCTTAAATAGAAGGCAAACCACTCTGACTTTTGTTGTGGCATGGGTTTTGAAAGAAAACTGACTCTCTAGCTTCATATTTGTTGAATTATAGCAAGTGTAAAACTTACTCTCTACCCTCATTTACCTGAAAGACTTGAGCGTGATACTACAGGAACTCATTCTCCACGTGAGAACTCGCCCATGTGTTGCTTGACGTGGGACCATGTATGATGTGGGATCAATGCCAGCCTCAGAGGAACACCTTATGGAGTTCTTTACATCGATTGTCCCACATGTACTTGGGAAAGCTTAGGTTTCGTGTTCACATCTCCCTTTTGCATCTGTATTTGTCAAAAATGAGCTGCAAAGGCAAAGAAGAGCGTCTCAGTTATGGATGCTTGTCAGGAAAATGTAACTCCACCCCACCCTCTGCCCAAAGTAAAGGCTAAGGAACGTTTATCATTTGTCTCATGCACTTCTGTCCCTCCGCGAGGCTCCACGTGTTACAAGACCAAAAGCCTCAACCTGTGTCTATAGCACAAGGTGATGAATCAAGCTGGAGTACATAGCTTGATTATAAAGCGCCATGCTTATAAAGCAGCCTTCCTGAAAAAGCAGCCAAATCTCACAGTGGTCCTTGTAATAAGCTTCCACGTTTACATCTTTGCTACAGGGACTGGTTGCGGGATGCCTTGTGCCTCAGCCCAGGAGCAGATCCCGGGGCTGAGTCGGCACTCGCAGAGCACCGCTGGAAGGGCCCCTCCACTGCACCCTCTGTGCACACCTCAAACTCCTTCCTCCGCCTCTCCCCCGTCATTTTCCCTTCCTATAGAGTCAAGTGAATGAGGTCGGTTCCTGAATGCTCTCCCCGAGCCGGGCCGGCCCCTCCGGGCGGTGCAGCGGGGCCGGCTCGGGGGAGGCGGGGAAGGGGGAGCCGCTGCCGTCACCGAGGCTCCGGGCTCTCCGCCGCGGCAGCCCCAGCCCCGCTCCCACCCCTTCGCCTGCCCCCACCCTCCTTCCCTTTCTCTCGCTCTCTCGGCGAGAGCGCCGGTGCCTCCCTTCCCAGATGGCAGCCGGCAGCGCGATGCAGCCTCCCGCTCCTCCTTCCTCCTCTCCCACCTCTCCGCCTCGAAGTTAATGCCATGCTGCCGCTGCTCCTCCCGGCGCTGCTGGCCGCCTGCCTGCCGCCCTGCCAGGGCTGGAGCCCCTCGCCGACTGCCAGCGGGCAGGAGGAGCCGGAGCAAGAGCTCTTCTTGCCCGCTGTCAACTCCTCCTCCAGCTCCTTGGCCAGCCTCGAGATGGACCTCGACGGGGCAACAAGCAAGGAGGAAGGCAGCACCTCCAACCCTGGCACAGCGGCTGCTCCTAGCCAAGAGCCTTTCCCTTCCTCTCCCACCTCCTCCGGGCAGCAACAGCAACACCAGCAGCAGCGTCCCCATCCGCAGCCCTCCGAGGACCCGCACTGCAATATCAGCGTGCAGCGGCAGATGCTGAGCTCGCTGCTGGTGCGCTGGAGCCGCCCGCTGGGCATCCAGTGCGACCTGCTGCTCTTCTCCACCAACAGCCACGGGCGGGCCTTCTTCTCCGCCGCCTTCCACCGCGTTGGGCCGCCGCTGCTCATCGAGCACCTCGGGCTGGCGGCCGGCGGAGCCCCCCAGGACTTGCGCCTCTGCGTCGGATGCAGCTGGGTGCGGGGACGGCGAGGAGGGCGCTTGCGGGGCTCCGCGCCCCAAGCCCCCGCCGCATCCTCTTCCTCCTCCTCTTCCTCCTCCTCCTCCTCCTCCTCCTCGCTGACCTACCCGCCGGCGGCAGAGCCCGGCCAATACTGGCTGCAAGGCGAGCCACTGAATTTCTGCTGCCTGGATTTCAGCCTGGAGGAGCTAAAGGGGGAGCCGGGCTGGCGGATGAACCGCAAGCCCATCGAGTCTACCTTGGTGGCTTGTTTCATGACTCTGGTCATCATCGTGTGGAGCGTGGCCGCCCTCATCTGGCCCGTGCCCATCATCGCCGGCTTCTTGCCCAACGGCATGGAGCAGCGCCGCAGCACCTCCGCCGGTACCACCACCGCCACCTCCAAGTAGCCTCTCCTGGTGACTCCCCTTCTCTTCGCCGTGTCCCGACGGGCCGGACTCTGTCGTGTTTTTCTTGTTTCCCTGAGGGGAGCAGAGCCTGCTCCTGTGTGCTCGTTTTGTATCTTTAATACCCGTTTTAAACGAACCTTTTGGTAAAAAAAAACAAACAAAAAAAAACAGAAGAAAAAAACAAAAAGAGATAAAAAGCTGCCAAAAAAATCAACGCGGGAAATAAAAGACCTTCCCACCCAACCGCCTTTGTTGTAGTCGGGGTAGCTTTTTGTATATGGATACGGTTTGAGTGGTTTTGTTTTCTTAATTTACAGAAAGGGAAGTCTCTTTAGGGCAGGATGGAGAGCTGGAGCAGTATATGTATTGTTAATGCTGAAGCTGAACTTTAATGAACCTTCTACACTGTATTTCCCAGTTGAGATAGTGTGTATTATTGTAGCTCTGCGTTATCTGGCTTTTAATACAGAGGTTTTCTTTCTGGAGTCACCGTGGCCTTTTGTTGGTCTGCTTCTGCCAGGGTGGGATGGAGGGTTTGGCTAAAAATGGGCTGCAAAACTCCTGTGAGGGTTATACCAGGTTTGATGGTGGAAAAAGGGAATCCCAACCACTGTCTGAATGGTGTTTACCTGACCCCTACAGTAGGTTGAGGTCTATACACCTGTATCCAGGTTGTGTGGTGTGGAATGCAGAGCACGTCTGTGCAGACACCTTCCAAGGTGATTTACTTCACAGAGTATGGCTTTCTCCTTGGTGGGATGGCTTCAGTGTGGGGGCAAGTCATTGATTTCCACAGAGTGCGTCCCTCAAAAATACGGGAGAGAACACTGGGGCTGTTCAGCCTGGAGAGGAGAAGCTGTGTGGAGACCTCAGAGCAGCTTCCAGTGTCTGAAGGGGGCTACAAGGATGCTGGAGAGGGACTCTTCATCAGGGACTGTAGTGATAGGACAAGGGGTGATGGGTTCTGAAACAGGGGAAGTTCAGGTTGCATATAAGGAAGAAATTCTGCCCTGTGAGGGTGCTGAGGCACTGGCACAGGGTGCCCAGAGAAGCTGTGGCTGCCCCATCCCTGGCAGTGTTCAAGGCCAGGTTGGACACAGGGACTTTCAGCAAGCTGCTCTAGTGTGAGGTGTCCCTGCCCGTGGCAGGGGGTTGGATCTGGATGAGCTTAAGGTCCTTTCCAACCCAAACCATTCTGGGATTCTATGAAAAACAACTCGGATGCAGTGTATCTGTTGGAGGCATGGAAATATCACACCTCTCTTTCATCATGGGGTTGCTCACAGAAAGCCTGTAGGGTGGAGAGAAGGCAGGAGGTGTTGATCAGGAACTGTGCAAGTGTGCAAGGAAGAAAGATGTGCGAGGTTTCTTCTCTCTTGTCCGAGCAGACAGCTGCACAGCCTGAGATATCATTTGTTGTATACCTCCAACTGTTTAGCCTGATGAGAAGTTGTTCTATTTGCCTTAGATATTGTTAGTCCAGCTGAAGTTTCAAAGCAAAACATGAGCTAAATGAGAAAGATTTACAATAGGAACTCATTCCTCTGTTAAGATCAATGTATTTAATTTGTTAGGAATACACAAGCTCACATGAGGCTTATTCGATGTATTTGTAATGTTTTCTTCCCTATGGACTGGTGGAAATGACTGGATGAAGTGTCTGCAAGGATTAAATTCTTAGGATTCCTATTTTTTTAATTGAGAACAAAATAAAATAAATGCATGTTTTATGTGTGTGCTATCTGGAAAAAAAATAATGCAGAGAGAAAAAGATGGACAAACAGCAGAAATAAATCAAGATGATAAAATGATCCATGTTACCAGGCTACCTCCCTCTGCACCCGCTGTTTTTCCTATTATTCTTAATGGGCGCACCACTTGAGTGAACACTGCAGTAGTGTTGCTATCAGAAAGTAGAGGATCCAGTCACCATGAGAAGTGTCCATCTGACCTGTTGGTCCAAAGGGGACCTTCCGTCATACACTTAGCTTACAGAGCCCTGTTTTTCTTTCCTTGATGTGAAGAACATAGCGTTGTTTCCACCTCGTGCAAGTCCTTCTATGCACAGACATGCTAAGAGAATTGCTCTACATGTGGAATAAACCTCAGAGGAGCTGCTAGGGAAGGATTTGATCTTTTAAATGAAGATGTACTTAGGGACAGTGTTTCTTTTTTTTTGGATGAGATCCATTTAGACAGAGGGTTAACAATTGCTGGAGGTTTTGCTGCCTTTTCAGTGCATTGCGAGCAGGGAGCCTGTGCTTAAACTCAAGGTTGGGATCTCTGTTTTGCTTCTCCTAGTTTCACTAGTGACGTGCTGTCGGTTTTCTGAATTGCATCGACATAAGCAAGAATCATAGAACAGTTTGGATTGGAAGGACCCTCCACAGGTCATCTGGTCAAGAGAGTGGTGCTGCTGTCTGAAACAGGCAGCTTCAGTTATTAAAGGGTTATTATTCGCAGTTCTTGCAGACACCTCTCAGCTGGCACGCCAAAACTGGTACAATATGGTTTGTGTCTTCCAACTTCTAACGACACCAGCTTGAATACAAACCCTGCAAACAGACAGTGCCACGCTCAGAATAGTTTGCTACTTCACTTAAACAGCGTGATAGAAGGGACAGATAGAGAGGTTTGCTCATAGGTGTCCTATAAGTACCCTTGTAAGTGGAGCTACTAGTAAGAATCTGCTAAAATGTGGAATGTTTAAAACACAGGAATGGCATTGAACAGACAAGCAAGAAACCTGAAAGGCAAATCTCATCCAGAATACAACAAACTGCAACATTTTCAGGGTATGCTGAGCTCAGACTCAATGCGCAAAGAGCACTTCTAAGCTAGGGAAGGTGCTTCCTTAGATCACAGTAACCATCGGCCTAGGGATGTTCGCTTTGCAGGGAGAGGATGGTCCATGTTTCTGTGCTTTAAAGAGGCATTTAAGGTTCAGTGAAGGGCACAGATATTACCTGATCTACAGGGCTGAGCTTGGACCCAACTCCCTGAACCCTCTGGTTTCAGTGAGGAGGCAGCAGGGTTTCTCCTGTAAAGAACAGAGAGTGGAAATGCATTATGCAGACTGTGAGTTGCTATAATACCTAACGTCGGTAACCCTACTCCCATAGCTGTGGCTGCTGCTATGACTTTAAGTAACTGATAATTTTGAGTAACAAAAGGTGCACACAGTTTTCGCCCACATCCATGGGGATTGCATCTGAATCAAAGCCAGGAGAGTCAAGCCCAGCACGATGTGGAGCGATGTGTCTGTACCCCAGCTGGTTTTAGATGCCAACTTCAGAGACCGAAGTGTCTTCTTTCTTTGCTTTTGGACTGGCGGTGGAGCTTGCTTTGCTGGGGATGATTCTAAGCCTTTTGTATTCATTTGGATTTATTCCTAAAACCAGTTGGTAGCAGGGTCAGCGAGAGAGCAGGTTAGTCGCTATATATAACCCTTCATATTATTAGGGAGGGCATATTTACACTTATATGTAAGTATATTTATGCTTATATGTGCATACATCTGTACAAGAGGACTTGCTGTGTAGAACTATGTCAAAACAAAAGGGAGGAAAAGGATGGTGAGGAACAAGTCCTACTGCATAACACTGGTTTTCCTTCACTATTTGGTGGATCGTGTTCCCTGGTAAGTGATCCTGACTTTATTTATGTACATTGTTGGAAAGCAAGGAGTACTTAGAAACAGGGGCACTTGCTTGATTTCCTTTTTATGTAGTGCAACTATATTACAGATTTTTACTTCTTTCGTTTCATTCCAGAAACCAGGAACTCTTTCCAGAGAGAGACTGTTGTAAAGTGCTAGTGTTAGGTTGGCATATATTCTTTCTGTATATTCAGACCTCAGAATTGAATCTCCTTCACGTTATTTTCTTTGTTATGATCTATAGATGTATTAGAAGCAAAAGTATACAGACAAATATGTAGTTTTAGCATGCAAACAGTGTTGCTGTTACTTGGTGCCACATTGCTTCCCATAATAAACATATTCAAAAGTAGCACTGTATGATCATAATTGCATATTACATCAGCACACTGTTGTTAGATAGGTTATCAGTAATAAATAGCAGTTTCATATGTCAGAAAGTAGAAGTGTTTGGGGCAAAATTGCCATACGTGGATTAATGTGAGAGTTGTTACTTATTCAGGACTTAGTCCTTTTAGTGCTTTCGATGATTAATACGACTGCAACAGCAGCAATGTTTGTGCAGTGAATAACCCTCAATATGAGTAAGGGCTACTGAACCAGGCCCTAGAAAAACCTTATTAAAAGACTTAGTTGGCTGAGTAATTATTACTCATTGTGACCTTCGCTTGCTGAATAAAAGTATCTCCAGGGCTGACATTACGTGATCCCAGGGGCTGAACAAAAGCCCAGTGAAATCAAATAGGTAATTGAAGTTTTGTATGACTGAAGATCAAAGAATCTCTATCTAGATATAAGAGTAGGTATCACATTCTTGTTCCTCTCTGGTATTTATACACGCAGTTTATAAAGCCAGAGCCAGGATTTCTCACTCCAATGTAAGTCCTTGCTAGTCTGGGAATTCGCTTCGTTCTGATGCTAGTGTGAAAATGCCACTTATTTTTATTGAATTTTACTGAATAAATGTGATTTTTTAAAACATAGTTCAGAGAAAGGTCTTGATTTTTCGAAAAACATTTTTAGTAACTGTGTAAATATCAAATCTCAAACATATTCAGACTTCCAAACATAAAAAGTCTTTGTAGCCAGTAACTGATTCATAAAAACACCTTTTAAAACCAAACCATCGCTTTCCACTTCTCCCCTCAAAAGCAGAACATTTCAATCAAGATCAGAAGTGTGTTTGAGTGTTTCGTCTTGCAAAAGTGATTTTGTGGGGAAGATAAATCTCTTCCATGATTTAGAGTTGATAACAGGTTGTGATGGATGAGGCTCTGTGTTTCTTGTCCCACCTTCATAGTGATTCTCATCCAACAAATTGCCCCAAACAATTATAAATTAGAAAACCCCCAAACAACTGAAGAAGTAGCTTAGCCCTTTTTTTGTTCCTATTCTCTTATGCCAAGGGAGAAAGCAAAGAAAATTTGGGATATTAAAGTTATTGATTGGATATATCGGGATGGTGTTTCATTACATTTGTGCCCACACTGTCACAATACAAACGTCTTCCAAGATATGGATCCAAACTTGATCATTTATATGATAATCAGAGTCTCCGGATCTGCATGTTGGGAAAGCCAGAATCCAAAACCTTATCTCTTGTTTTAGCTTGCTTATTATCTCCACAAGTTAACAATATCAGAGCAGAACGGGAAGATCCAAATATCCTATGAAACACTGTGTTGCTGTGTGTTCGTCTTGTTCCTAGCTGTCATAGGAAAACATTTGATTAATGAGACATGGATTTGACATGGATGCCGTTACAAGGAAGTGAATTCACTGGGAGTGTGAAGTTAAACTGTATTTTTGTCCCTTTTGTGGTGACACTCGCTAGAAGCAGTGGGACCTTACCTTGTTGGTGTCATTCTGGGTGTTGCTAAGCAACATGAAGTGGTTAAAACGGAGCTACAGAAGAAGAGCACGGAGGAATACCGGCAACAAAAGACATAGAAAAAGCATAAAAGAGATGAAATGTGCCAGCACATTCTGCGATGAAGTTGCTAAGTATCAACTAGGAAAAAGGCAGTGATTAAGATCATAGAGAAAAAAGAAAGCTGACACGAGATGAATTAGGGACTTGATTCCGTACTTCACATTCAATCAAATTTTTTAGTGCTTTGCTTGAATAGTTGATTGCAGTTTTGGTGCCAAATGGCAAAAGTGAAGGCAAAAGAGAATGAGAGCCTGGGAAGACATGGGAGGCTTGGGAAAAATTGAAGTGGAACCTCTATACCATAAACAAAAAGAGAAAAGGAATCACTCTACATGTTGCTGGAAACCAAGCAATGAAACGGCACGGCACTCTCCTGCGTACACTGCATGCACTGATTTTGCTTCAGATGTTCTCCAAGGTTGTAAGGAAAGCATGCTAAAAGTTGTTTTTATGGGGTGGATATGGATCTTCCACCCTATCTTTCTGTGATCTGTGTCAAATGCCCGTTTCTCGTTGTCCGGCACAGGAATGTTCATCACAACTGCATTAAAGCTTTTCAGCTGAACTGAAGTAATGCTGGTATGACTGTATTTCCCAGGCTGGGCCACTGCTGTTAACAAGACTACATGCTGGTATGCTGCTTATAGCATTCTTATCTGTCTTGCCAGTACTCTCTCACTCATACATTTTAAAGACTACCTACATAATTTTCCTTTTTAGTCCCTGTCTTCATTGTCTCCAAAGCTTCACGCCATTTGTCTTCTGTCACTGAAAAGCAATCATTTTCAGCTTTGTTCTTTCTTACTATCTCCCTCTTCCCTTCTCTCTTTCCATAGCATGTTTTTATCTTGACATTTTCTGTCTGTAGATTTCTCACTTCTCTTTCCCACAAGTACGTCTTTATTATCAACCTATAAGAAAGTATTCCAGGAAACTGTGCTATCAGTTTCTTCTGCTTTTCCACTCTGCTTTCCACCCATTCAGACTGTACCTCTCAAGCCTTTGGTCTGTGGTACCTATAAGACAAAGGAAACCTTGTGCTGATGGCAAAACCCAAGTGCAAAGTTGTCTCTGTCTCACCCTGTAGGTAACCTAACCTATGTCCTGTGGTCAGGACTTCTTCCACACCCTGCCCCAGGCATAGAGCAGGGGCCCTAAACTACTGTCTTCACCTGCTAAATGAGAAATCGATGCATTTGAAGAGCTTCCTTCCTCCTTAATTCCTTAAAGACCTGTGTGTGAATAACCCTCTACTCATGTGCCTGCCCAAAACCCTATCTCATGGATCGTGGGAGCCCTCACATGCCACCTTTCCCACATATCCTTGATCAAAATGTTGGGATGCGTCTCACCCTGCCTTTGCTAACCAAAGGTAGATGTCTCACACCTTGGCAACCTCTGCACAGTCAGAGGAGCAATGATCTCATTTAGGAATCAGTGTTTAAAGTTACACTCAGCTCAGGTATGCAACTCCTGGGTCCGAAACATTACTTTTCAGTTAAGGTAATGCAGAAACAGAAGGCCCTGGATGATGGCACATGGAAAGGCTGTGCAAGCAGAGGACGTAGCAGATGTTTCAAGTGCTGGTCTAGTAGCAACCTGGCTTTAGTAGTAAATGGCTGAGTGGCCAGGCCAGCTCACTGCAGCCCTGCTTTTATAAGCTGATAAACGTGTACAGGTCACAGTTTATGAGGCTCAAGCCCTCTGAAAACATGTCTGTGTCTACCTGTGGAGGAAATAATATTTACTCTTCCCATACTGGTAGGGAAAGGATTCATGAGCTAAATCCCATATGGCATTTTAAGCGTGTGAAGCACAATAAAAAATGCAGAACGTGAACATTATTTTATTCATTATGGGTTCTTTTTTGCACTTCAGGGTATGGTTTGAGCCTTGTGTTGTTAAATTAAAGTATTCCGCACAATTTTGCCCACAGTTTAGCCAGGCAATATCTGTTCTCTGGAACTGCTTTTCCCATTGAAAGGTGCTGCTGTGAGCTGATGTATTAAAAACAAATCATTACTAAATGATGAATGTTCCTGGAAGAGATTCTCATTAATCCAAAAGAATCCCCCAGGGTGTAAGAAATACTTTCTAGAAGGTGAATATATGAAGAAATTGCTGTGGAGGGAGCCAGTGGAAATTTAATCATAGGGCTACTTCATTTATTTTCTTGCACTGCGTGTTTTAGCACATTTTCTCTGGGGAATATGAGCTGTGCCTAATTATGCCAGAAATGTAGTTGCTTCTAAACGGATACTGGAAACTACTTGCTTCGGGCAATACTTACTGTGAATTCCTGAGATCTCTTCATTTCCTCCAGGACAAGTAAAGCGCTTAATGATGCAGGGTCACATCATTTTCTTAACCCAGAGAAACCCACTTTGAGGCATGATGTTTACATGCAACACCCCATCCCTTCCCCGACACGGTGATTTCCCATGGCACCCCAATCCCCACTATCTATTTGTATGGTGTTAGGAGCATGAAGACAGATGCCTTATGCCTCTGTGCTCTCCCCTGGCCACGCATGACCTTTCAGGCTGCCCTGGAAGCACAGCTATGGTGGATATGACTGTGAACAAGTTTACATCAGGTTCACACAAGCAGCAGTTTCTCACCAAAGCTGGACTGGTGGCAGCTTCTGGAGAGGAGCACCACCAGCAGACCTCGCGTTCCTCTTGCCCTCCGTTGACTACACTCCATCCCATGCAGTGCTCCACAGCTCCACAGAATACTGCAAGACTTCCTTGTAGGGCAGTTTAGGAAAACCACATTCACAATTTAGGAAATAAATGAGGTTTTAGCCTGAAAGCCTTTTCGAGCAGAAAAGAACTTTAACTGAGCTATTCAGGAATGCCTGTGTATAGGTCAGATGTAAGGCAGAAGCTCTTCCCTGTGTGGGTGCTGAGGCGCTGGCACAGGGTGCTCAGAGAAGTGGTAAATGCCCCATACCTGGCAGTGTTCAAGGCCAGGTTGGACAGGGCTTGGAGCAACTTGGTCTAGTGGAAGGTGTCCCTGCCAGAGGCAGGGGGTTGGATCTACATGGGCTTTAAGGTCCCTTCCAACCCAAAGCCTTCTGAGATTCTGTATGAGCCTTGTAGTGATGTCTTTAACTAATACTCAGCTTTATTGAGGCCTTTTTAGGTTGTTTTATTATCTTTTTTCAGAGTTTGACTAGGAATTGTTGTAGATAACCTGGGAATGCTCCTTTGCCCTGCATATAATGTGTAATCCATAGAGTTTGCCTTAGCTACCCTGATGGGAAAGCAGATTGCCCATGACGAAACTCATCCTCCAAAATGCCACTTATCTCCAGTTCTGAAAGGGACTCATATCCTCTCCCCCTGACACTGCCATCATAACACTTACAAGCACCAGCCCGTGCTGGGTTAAGACAGCTCTTACTTTCCTCCTACATGTGGAATGCTTCATGCCTATGACGACTTTGAATTCCCTGAATTCAGCCGGTAAGATGGATAATGGTGCTGCCCAATGCTAACTGAAGTGTTGTGGGTGGAATGGGTCAGAGATTTACTCCCACATAAAGTACAGAAGAAAACAGCATTTGCTAATCTGTTTTCTTACATGTGCAGAGCACAGTGAAGCAGAAACCAGTGGCTTTACCTGTGTAAGAAAAACAAAGTCCCTGAAGCACAGGTGCTGAGTGATCCAGCTCTTCAAAAACTAACCCAAGAACCATTATCTGTGCACGTAACTCCTGCTGATGGCCATGAGGACAGCCCCCGTGTAACTGTGTGACTGGAACAGGGTCACTTTGGGAAAATCCTCCAGTTAATTCCATCAAACTGTGTGTGATTCAGATGATAGTTCACTGTCTTTAGTATCTCCATGGCTATCAAGTTGTCTCTATTGATCTCTTTCTTCTGTTACATATAGAAAGATGAATAATATTGATGATATTTCTGACAAAAACCCCTACTTAAAATCCCAGTTTCTAACAACGATATTCAGAGTGCTCTTAAGCTGGAAAACATCAAAGAGTTAATACATTTCTTTAATGTATTTAAAATACCAGAAGCCTCAGTGCTGAGGACTACAGCAACAGAAAGCATTCACAGCAAGCTCCCAAGCACATGTTGTGTGCTATTACTTGACAAATAATTGTTATGCTTTATCTACCTCTTTTTATATTCCAATCCCACATTCATCACAAAACCAATTTCTCATGACAGTGCACATAAACCATTTTCAAACTCCCACTCTGACTCCCTCAATGACACAAGCATACTTCACCTCTCTATTACTCTGTCTCGTACATTAGGGTTTAAAAGGTCCAAAATGTTCTTTCCCTTTGACCATCTTCATTTTCTTGCCTTTATTTCCTACAGCTGCTGCACTGTCTGGTTTTGCTCAGCATGTTTCTAGCTGCGGTTATTTAGCAAGCAATGGAATGTGTGAGCAATTCAGCTAAAACTTGCTGCAGGCAATACTAATACTTCTAGGCTTGGACTTAGCACAGGAACAGAGAGTGCTGGAGGCTTCCTTACACTGCCTGCTCTAAAGTGTGGAGTGTGGCTTCAGAAAAGAATTAAATCAATGCTCGTTGCGGTGATTTTAAGAAATTGATCTTTATTCATCAGTTCAAAGCATTGAGCAGCCAACCTGGATGAAGAATAAGGGAAGGAGGATGTATCAGCTCCTCTGCTCTTAATTTAAACTTTGGTGGTTTCGATGAATTTAATAAGTAGGTGTGTTGAGGGGTGCAAGTTTATACATTACTGTAGGATTTTGAGTTACTTCAGAGAACTGAAATGTAGAGGTTTGAGTTACTTCAGAAAAAAGAAAGAAAATAGACATATGCTAAAGGAATAGAGCACATGAGGAGCATTACTGATAGAAAGCACTGCACAGCAGCACAGCTTCCCATAAGTCCCACTTATAGACCCATCCCACAGCATCGTTACATGCCAGTTCAGTAAGCTGAAACAGCTGAACCTCCTCCTCAGGGGGAGCAGGAGAGTGAAACCCCTAAGAGAGAGCAAGGCAAGGGCTGAAGGCAGCAGTCACCATCGCCACTGTCAAGTAAGCTCTTCGGAGGTAGAACCCTACAGCCGTGGGCACAGGTCCATGAGCCGTTAGCATCTGAGAAGCTGCTTTCCTCTTGTGGCTGCTTGGTGAGAGTTACCACCTTGTGCTAGCATGGCTGTTGGTGTGAGAGCTGCTCTAGGAACAGTGGCAAACCCACCATGTGTTTGGGGTGGTGTGAAGAGGCACTTACAGCTGCTCTAACTTCCATTTCCATGAGCTCAGTCATCCTGCCTTGGCTTTTGCTCTTCTCCACTCTTAAAGGTGGCTGCTCAGGGAATGCCCTGGGTGTTTAGCACCCATAATCACCAAAACAAAGTCTTCAGGTTGGTACCTACTCGTGGCAGCCAGCATTTTTACAAAGCATTTCAATCAAGTAAGATGTTTTGCAGTTGTTTGCACCTTAAGGTGCTGAGCAAATGGAATCCAAGTGTCGTGGCTGAAGGGCATTAATGTCGCCACTGCCTGCACCAGTACTCCATGCATATTCAAGGTTTCACGCTTCCTTCCCCATGTTATTTTTCCCTGTTGATGTTCTGGCTTCTAGACCCCACAACAACTTGGAGGGTTTCCTGTTTTCACTGACTCACTCATCAGAATGCTCGGTGCATGATGGTTTTGAATCAGATATATTCTTAATCGTGTATTTAATTGCATAACCTGGATTTTCTTTGGAAGATGAAGGCAAGATAAACCAACTACTGCTGTTCTTCTCACAGACAAATTCATTCCTCGCTCTAACACTGTTAGGTGAGCTCCGCTGATGCCCAAAGGTCTGAATGATTAGTGATAACACGACTGGTATTCTAATTCAGCAGTATGCTTAGTTAGAATCTCTGTGCATGGATATTAATGCTTCACGTCTTTAATAACCAGAAACTGTGTCTAATAAGGTTATGCTTCTGTGTACGTTACCCAGAAGATGGCATTTAGAAAACAAGCTATGCCTTGTCTGAGAGGCCGAAGTTGTACTCAGATTGCCTTCTGCATAGTAAGAAATGCAGAAAATGAGTGCAAAAACGTATGAGATGGATGGAAGCAATTGGAGGCAGTATTAATGGAAACTGGGCTTCTATGGGGAATGACACAGTATCTGAACGGTAACATGGAGCACACAGAATTGACCATGATTGTGAGAAGGTGTTGGAAGTGTGTGACTTTACTACAGAGTTCGGAAAGGCTAGCATGAGTACCTCTTTGTATTATGAGCTTCAGCCAGCCCATCCTGACGTGCTGCAGGCACAAGTCAACACCTCAGGCCACGGCCCAGCAGCATAATCAGCACATGGCCTCATCCTGCTTGCTCAAAGGAACCCCACTGAGTTTCCAGCTCTACTGCACCTTTCCAGCTTAGCCACAGTGCAGCAGAAGAGGTGCGGTGCCATTGCTGCACTGCTGCTTTTCGCAGGATCACAGAACCATTATGGTTGGAAGGGACCTCTGTAGATCACCCGGTCCAAGGCAGGGCCACCCAGAGCAGGTCACACAGGAACGTGTCCATGAGGGTTTGAATGTCTCCAGAGAGGGAGACTCCACACCCCCCTGTGCAGCCTGTTCAGTGCTCTGACACCCTCAGTGTGAAGAAGTTCTTCCTCGTGCTGAGGTGAGACTTGTTGTGTGTTAGTTTACGGCCTCTGCACCACTTGCAGTGCTTCTCTGTTCTTAACCACTTCACCTCACCTTGTTTGATCTCAGACTGCATCCTTCACTACCCCTGACCTGACTTTTGGGACTCAAGTTCTTCAGATGGGAGACTTGGACTTCCATCCCAAGATGGAAGGACTTGTTCCTTTAGTACAGATAGCTTTTCTCCACCTCATCATGACTCATGATTCATTTTAGACGTAAGTAATTCACAGAGTTCAAAGGAGCAAACAAATGAGTGATTTCTTTACAGAACATCAGAATAAAATGGGACCAAATTGTCTAGTGTGAGGTGTCCCTGCCCATGTCAGGGGGTTGGAACTGGATGATCTTAAGGTCCTTTCCAACCCAAACCATTCTATGGTTCTATAAATATAACCTGCCCTCTCAGAGAAAGTAGGGACTTGTAGATATTTGGGTGTGCTCTGCAGAGCTGGGGATTTGCTTTAATAGCAGTGTGATTTACGATGCAATCACACTGTCTAATGATGCTAACAAATACTGGCCTGTGCAACGAGCCAAAGTGACTCACTGGCAAGTTAAACAAAAGAAAGGGAATGAAAATGCACATTCACCAGCCATCCCATTCGTGCACAGTGGTGTAGGGCACTATTAATATCTCAGTACACACAGGCTAAACAGACTTACCCAAAACAGTGTTATGACCTCAGTGTGTGTGTGTTCTAGCCTGCAAACCAAATCCTGGTGCTGGTCCTGCCGTGCCCTGCTGACTGTCTCCCATGTGGCTGTGCTGGCTGCCATCCACCCCACAGCCCTTGTGTACCTAGCCATGATCACCAGGGGCATCCCTTTTCCAAGACAGCAAGAGCGGTCTCTTCAATAAGCCAGTGTCAAGAAAGTATCACTTATTTATCTTTAAAGACCTGCTTTTTAACTATTTATAGTGAATTAGGAAGTGATAGACGTTGTGTGTTGCAATGCTATTAGATGTTAAAAGAGCCATAAATCGTTTGTTATTCAGTCCCTTAGCCTCTAGAACACTCTGCAACATTTATTTCTTTAATGAAAAGTCCTCTATTCTCTGGTCAACTCTTTGTAACAGCAACAATCATATCCTCTGTGTGATCAATAAATAATGAGGAACCGATTCCCTTGTAACCACTCTGGCCCTAATGCTGCAACCCCTGTGGTTTTAGCATCATTTCTCCTGATTTACACTGGGGAAATGAGGTCAGGACCTTTTTTTCTCTGCCAAATAAGAGGAAGCTTTTCCCTGGCTGTCCCTAGCAATTGCTGACAAACAGGGGGGCAAACTGCCTGCCCATGAAATCCAGAGCTGAGGAGGCTGGAAGTGCTCCTGCAGCCAGCTACCCATTATCCTCCCACCACAGGAGCTGCCTGACTACCCACATCTCTATCCACAGGCTGGAGAAGGACTCGTGACAGCATGAGACTACCTTGAGGTGCAGACAAACCGAGCGACTCCCCACAGCTGAGCTATAAATCAGGCTCTGCAGCCTGCCAGCATCACCTGCCTGCTGGTAGCTTGTAAGTAAGCCAGCTGCAGAGCGGGGTTAATATTTACCTACATGTCTCAGGCGGGTGGTGTTCTGAAGATGGAATGCGTTACAGAGTAAGTCATCATTAAGCCTTTACACTGGCGTGTTTACTCACCTCTAACAGCTTCCAGAGGTGCAGCAATGCAATTAAACCAGACGATATCTATAGCTGCTTGCCCTCTGCTAACACCTCATCGTCTCATGTATTGATTTAACGCCTGTGCTGGCGGTGTAACATACGCTCGCTGTGTTTTACAAGTACCACTTTGCTGACCTGATTTCTGCGTACTGATCCTGCCTGTTTCTTTGTTCTTTTGGTTGGTATTTTTCTACCGTATCTGCCAAAATATACAGGAGCTTACCAGAGCCTCAAAGGCAGGGTGGCTTAGCCATGGCTCTGAGTGTTTCTGTAAGTAAAATGTGCTGTGGGGTTGGGGTTTCTGGGCAGCGAAAGTATCCTTCATTACACTGCATCAAGAGATCTTTAAACCCAACCTTTAGCCCTTTTGAGTCCTGTGGCTTAGAACAGAGATGGGCAAAGTGCAATCATTTCCATTTGCTCTGGCTGGAGAGGCTTTTTTTTCCTTTCCTCATGACACAGCTGTTGCCATTTGCTTTTTTCTTTAAAGGCAATAATAATGTTCCAGCCTGCACCCTTATTACTGTTTGTCATTAGCCCTTACAGGCATCCCTGTGTTTTTGTTACAGGCATTATCAAAGGAAAAGAAACAAGGAGGAGATGTGTGTGTGTGTGTCAGCTCACTGCACGGAAGGCAATTTTGCTGCTGGCCTTTCGCATCATTAATACTGGAATAAAGAATTACATGAGAAGGAGAAGGAGCGTCTCTGGCACAGATCTCAATGTGGTGAAGAGAAGATGTTATTTTGAGAGATGCAGTCATTTAATTTATTACCCTCTGACAAGCTAAGCTGTAGTTTTTCTCTGATTATACAAAACTTGGTCATCACGCACTCATCCTCCCCAACTCCAAACACAGACAACTGTGCCACGCCATCAACTTGGGCTGGGAGAGAAAACCTGTCCTTCACCAAGGTGATGCTCCCTCTTCCTTTCCTCCCTTCTTCCTCCTGAAAGGATTCATAGGAAGCACAACCTAGAGCCAGCACTTGGCAGCAGGAAACAGGGACAGTCTTTCTCACATGGGCACTAGCACTAACTGCGTGTAGCAGTTCAGCCTGCTCCTGGGTCTGCTCTTTACCTTAGCAAACTAGGACTATCAGGGTTAGCAGCCCCTGGCACCCAGTCCTGAATACACAGAATGATCACAGACTTCAGTGTTTAGGGTTGGGAGAGCAGGAACCGGTTTGGAAGTGCTGGGTGGAAGAAACAGGTTTGCACTGTTATAGGTGAAAAGCACAAGGTACTGTCAGAGCGCTGTGTTAGATGGATATTTTAGGATGGGGTGATCTGTGCTCTGTTGCCCAGGCAGCCAAGAAGCCACCAGCATCCTGGCCTGGATCAGCACCAGTGCGGCAGCAGGGCCAGGGCAGGGATTGTGCCCCTGTGCTGGGCACTGGTGAGGCTGCACCTCGAATCCTGGGTTCAGTTCTGGGCCCCTCACTGCAAGAGAGACATTGAGGGGCTGGAGGGGGGGCAGAGAAGGGCAATGGAGCTGGTGCAGGGCCTGGAGCACAAGTGTGATGGGGAACGGCTGAGGGACCTGGGGGGTTCAGTGTGGAGAAGAGAAGGCTCAGGGGGGACCTGATCGCTCCCTACAACTGCCTGAGAGGAGGTTGTAGTGAGGTGGGGTCGGTCTCTGCTCCCAAGGAACAAGGGACAGGACAAGAGGAAACGGCCTCAAGCTGCACCAGGGCAGGTTTAGATGGAGCTGAGGAACAATTCCTTCCCCAGAGGGTGCTCAGGCATTGGACCAGGCTGCCCAGGGCAGGGCTGCAGTCACCGTCCCTGCAAGTGTTCACACAGCGTGGAGACGAGGCCTCCGTGCCATGGGTTAGTGGTGGCCTTGGAGTGCTGGGAATGGTTGGACTGGGTGAGCTTGAAGGACTTTTCCAGCCTCACTGATTCCGTGGTTCTCTAAGAGATTATGTCTTTCCATGAAGCCTAGGTGAGGTAGTTACTCAGTAGGTGTCTACATTTGCTTAGATACCCTTGAAGTATTCAAAGACCCTCCTACATCATTCCTCTGCTCTCTTTGGCTAAAAACCGCACATCCTTCCATTGCTCCTTGCAGATCTTATTTTCTAGACTTTCAGATTCGTGACACTGGGGGTCTCTTCAGCAGGCTGGCTTTCCTAAGGCAGCCATCCTTGGGTATAATATGTCTAGACATCTTCCACTTAGCAGACCTCTGCCTCTGCAGTCTTCCTGCAAGCCTGGAACATGGTACAACAGATGAACTTGCCGTTGCTCCTACCTCATAGCCACTGCTGGTTTTGGAGTACTTGAGCAAATCTCACCCTATTGACTGCCAAAGGCCTACTCTCTCGCTCTTCATGCTAGTTGATATAATTCTATTAAGAATGGAATAGGACTAGACTATAACAGGAATTATATTCTATGAAGAATAAATAGTCTGCTATGAACTCTGGATGAAATTCTGAAGGACTCCTTACAGAAATATGTTTTTTGATAATGAGAATAGATTCACCATCAAACCCCTAAAGGCGCAGAATATTCTGTTTTCTCAGCATCTAACAGAAGTGAAGAACTCCATCTTGAATACCCAAATCATATCTTTTCTGTTCTAAAGTAACCTGAAGCAGAGCAATAGAAAGCAGGTGGTCCAGTTTCACTGTACTCAATCCTACCATTTCCTGAAGACTCTTCAACAAATAGTATCTTAAATTCATAATGATTACTTAAAAAAATCAAGGAGCTGAGGACAATGGATGTTGTTTCTGAGTGAAGTCAGGCAAACATCCCATTAGTGTACTGTGGATTTTCAGATAGCTGTTTCTTGACCCATGAAGACATTGAAAAGTCATCCCTTCCATTAATAAACTTCACTGGTAGAGGCAGAAGCCTTGTCCAAACCTTGGAAATAGCACATATAACACCTTTGTTAAACTAGTTTCCATGGTAACAATTTCATGTCATTGAACATCATTAAGGACTATAAGAAATACGAACTATTCACTTAGCTTGTCTTCAGGGTTTGATTGACCTCCCTTTCTGCACAGCTGTTCTCTTGGGAGGTAAGACTCAGGACAAACCAAGGGATGCAGGAGGTGTCCTGCTTTGCTGTCACGTTATTAGCAACCCTTTCCTTGGATCTTTCAGCTCGGGATTTCAGAACAAACTCCGTAAATATGAGTAGGCATGGAAACGTGGCACAGATATTTCTGTCTCTAACACAGAAAATAAGGCAACTTAAGATGACTGCAGTTAAGTAGCTTGTCCAGAGGGGAAAAAAAGGGAAGTTGGGTGAGAAATTACATGCTGTGATGACTTGATTCCCCCAGTTAGCATCCTTGCCAGAGCGCTATTGTTCCACTTCATGCTAAAGCTGGATGAAATCACTGTCATTGCCACATGCCCCTCTGGCACAGCAGCAAACCTGAAACACCCTGGCAAATCTCGATACACGTGAGTAGATTAACTCTTCCTACAGGAAGATCCAACAGTAAAATGGAGTGAGATGCAGTCGCAGGACAATTCAGCGTTGCCAGTCGCTTAGCTTACATAATGAACATGTGTTTTCCTGCCCAATGATTTACTGCGTACTGCCATCGCCTCTCGTGGGCAACGTTTGTCACTTCTGCTAGGCAGCACTGGGAGCAAACCATGTCTTGATTATGGCTCTAAAATCACACTTCTGGCTCTAAAATTGCGGCTTCTGCATAAGGCTTTTCCACAGCCTAAAGGTCTCCTATGGCGTGTCACCGGTGGGAGCTTCCACAGCACTGAGGAGAAGTCCAGCTGAGAAAGGAAGCAGGAAGCAGCACCCTGTGGCAATGCTGCTGTGGTTTGCCGTGCACTGGGACTGGTTGAAAGAACTTGGGAATGCCTTCTCCTCTATATGATGGTCACAGCAAGCTGGGAAGAGGGGAAGGAGGACTTGGGGGGGAAGCGCCTTTTTTGGGTCAGAACCAAGCCCACAGATCCAAATACTTTGCATTTTGATATGCAGATTTGGTATTTGCAGCTATGACTGGAAGCAGCCTGTTACTCCAGCGTGTGAGGCTGGGAAGTCGTCTCTATCCAGAAAGTGCAGACTGTAGATTTCAAAAGACAAATGGTTCACCGGTTGAATATGGATTCAAGATGCTGCCATCCTACGGCAAATAGCTAATTGCCTGCTATCTCCAGCAGGATGCCTGCTCAGGAACCAAAGGAAGGATAAGGCTTTATTCTTTTCCTGGTGGAACGCTGTTCGAGGGGGAATGAAATAAGGCACCGCATTGCCATAGGATAATAGAACAATAAAGATATATCGTTTTTTGGGCTGATCCCAAAGTCAAGTATTTATTTCACACAGAAAAAAAGGCTGAGAAACTGTGTTTCAGGTTAAATGGAAAAAGCTATAAAGCATTTCATGTCTGCTGCAGCCTGAGCAGGAGGTGGTGGAAGCAGCTGGGAGGAAATGTGACATTCCTTTTTCTTTAAAAAGTTCCAAGAACTATTTATATCCAGGTACAGCATCACAGTATTTGTTCTGGATGAGACCCCACTTGCAGCACCGTGTGCAGCTCGGGTGTCCTCAACATAAGAAGGACATGGAGCTGTTGGAGCAAGTCCAGAGGAGGCCACGAGGATGCTCAGGGGCTGGAGCACCTCCTGTATGGAGACAGGCTGAGAACATTGGGGCTGTTCAGCCTGGAGAAGAGAAGCTGTGTGGAGACCTCAGAGCAGCTTCCAGTGTCTGAAGGGGGCTACAAGGATGCTGGGGAGGGACTCTTCATCAGGGACTGTAGCGATAGGACAAGGGGTGAGGGGTTCAAACTGAAACAGGGGAAGTTCAGGTTAGATCTAAGGCAGAAGTTCTGCCCTGTGAGGGTGCTGAGGCGCTGGCACAGGGTGCCCAGAGAAGCTGTGGCTGCCCCATCCCTGTCAGTGTTCAAGGCCAGGTTGGACACAGGGGCTTGGAGCAAGCTGGTCTGGTGTGAGGTGTCCCTGGCCATGGCAGGGGGTTGGAACTGATGATCTTATGGTCCTTTCCAACCCAAACCAGTCTGTGAGTCTATGATTCAATGATTTTATGATTCTATGCTATTGAAGACTGACGTGGTCATGGTATTTCTCCCCCCTTCCCACAGAAGCCTAGCATTTAGGGATGCACCCTCGCTGTGGGAGGACAAAGTTGGACTTCCTCATCTCTGAGGCGAATGCTGTAGCTCCAAAATACTTTAATATAAATATACCCTAAATACTTGAAGCTACGCTGAGCCAGTAACCCCATAACCTGGTGGCGAGAGGCTCAGCAGCGAGGGGGCACGTGGGTTCTACTTTCCAATTCACTCAGTAGTAAGATGTGAATTTTCCCACCCTGTCACCCAATCTGGGGAAGGAATTGACACCACCAACGTTTTTCCTCTGTTTTCTTCAGCTTTACAGTGCTGCAGCAGAATGAAACTCCAAAAAACTCAAAGTAAAATGATCTGACATTTTCTAAATATCTGTTTCTGCCCAAATTGTTCAATAAATTCAATATGAAACGTGAATAAGATACGTAACAGTGGCTCCAAACTGTCTCAGTGACACAAAATACTATTGACTAGAACAATCATTTTAGGTACCCCTAGGATTGAAGGAGGCAGGAAAATCTGTTGCATTGACATCCTGGATTTGGAATTTCTCAAGAAAAAAAGGAATAATGCTAATTTTTTAAAATACAATTGTGTCTGCTTGGCTAAAGGAAACGCAGGGGCTTTGAAATGAGGGAAATCTCTACCACAGCCCCACTTGCAGGTGGTTTAGCTGAGCCCTGTGTGCTTCCCCAATCCTAGGGCAAGCAGTTCCCCAGGTTATTGATGTCTTTTGGCCACTGCAAGTCTCTTCCCCCCTACGTATCTGCCTGATGGAGATGTGCAGAGCTGCATGCAGAAGGGGGCCAGGCTCCTTTACAGTGCTGCTTGCCCAGAAGCTGGTTGGCTGAGCCAACAGAAACCCGGGATGAAAGAATATGCACAAAGCTTTGGATTTCTATCATCAAAATGTGCTTGATCTGACTTTTCTCCAATGACCTTTTCAAATGAATTCAGCCCTTGGCACATTTATTATCAGTGAGAAAACATCTGTACCTTTAAGCCTACCCACAATCTTTTCCTTCCATTTCTTGCTTTCTCTGCTTCACTGTCTCTTTCAAGCCTTAGCAACCCTCCTATCTTCCTCCTCTTGCAGTAAATCCCAAATGTGAACAGAAATGTGCCTCGTTCTGTTGCGACAACTAGGGACCCCCCCATTTACATGGGCAGGAACAGCGGTGACAGTCAACATCGACACCCAAATCAGATGGAAAAGTGATGCAAAGGATGAGGGGGTGGGCAGACCTTTCTACATTACTATGCGAAGTGATGTACCTTACATTGGATGCATTTTCTTTCTCTTTAAGAATTACATGTCCTTGCTTAGTCCTAACAATCATTGTCCAAACCTCCTTTTTACTTTGAGGAAATTAAAAGCTGTGACTCAGGCTCGTCGCTATCAACATCTCGAATCATTCTTTAATGAAGACAACGAGAATCTTGTCTCTTTGTTTTCACCCAGGCTTCAGTTCAAAGCAGCTTGCTTGAGGATAGCATTTAATTGACCTCAGTGATGGAGCACTTGCAGGGTACCTCTTGCCTAGCAACAACCGCCAGGTAGAGAAGCTTTAATAACTGCTGGGATTTAGGAACCAGACAATGCTATTGTGCAGCCCAAAAGTGAGCCATCACTGCAGGCTGGCTCCACTAACACAACCTTAAGCCAGGGAAGCTGGCTTGTAGGTCATGGTCCCTTGCATTTTGCTGGCTACCCAACTGTGTGAGGGAGGGTTGCTGCAGCCATCAGTAGGTTGCCCCTGGATCTAATGGCATGCCCAATCCTGCAAGCTGTGAGGATAAACCCAAGGATAAGGTAGGCATCCTTCACCACTGAGACACTGCTGGGGCTCCTTGGCTCTCTGAGGAATATGGTACAGGTGTTGTGGCTTTCAGCATTGCATAGACAGCTTGTAGGGCTGCTTTTCCCAAACGGCTTGCACGGAGAGCTATGTGGAAGCTTGACATTGCAGGTGGTGACCAGAACTGTGCCTCTTTGTAAATAAGCAACAGTTACCTGGCCAGGGTTCATTTAATGCTATAATGTATGTTAAGTGATAGAACAACCGAAGCAAAAAAACATGGGGAAAAGGGACAGGCACTTAAATTAAGTGCATCCAAACTCCCTTGAAAAAAAAGAGCTTTTCTCTGCATCTTTCAGTTCCTCGCTAAAGAGAGGATTTCCAAAGCCAGCTAGGAGACAAGGTTCATTCTAATAAGCCAACACTGGGGTCAAGTCCTTTGTCTTTTAAATATGGGGCACTTTGGGAAATGAGGCTGACAAAGAGAATAGTCAATATTTCCATTTATCCCCATTCCAGGTACAGAAATGGGCTGCAGAGAGTCTCCGTGTATTGCTAATAACTGAGCATATCCTACATTTGCCTTTCTGCTCTCAGAAATGCTTTTCTGCTGATTTCCAGTAGTCTTTTATTACTCATTTTTGACTGCTTGGGAGCTTTATATCATATATATGTGTGTGTGCTTGTGTCTGTATGTGTATAAGGCTCATAACCCATTTGGATGGACTTTGCAGTCTAATCCTCCTATAACATTTTCTTCCCCAAAATCTGTTGCTTTTCTTGCTGTAATCCTCAAGCCAGCCATGACACCAAACAGCATAACTAGAGGAAAGAAGAAAATCTGGTAGCTGCTCCTAGTCCTCCTTTCTCTTGCTTTTCTGACCATCAGCATCCACAGCCACACAAGGGGATGCTACGTGAGAGGTAAGTACAGCCAAGCCTTGCTGCCTGCTGCTGCTGCTGCTTGACAGGAGGGGATGCAGATCCGCAGCCATAAGGGCTGAAATGATCTTTTGGGGTGGGCTAAACAGGGGAAAAGAGGAATATTTGAATGGAGAGTGATAAAACCAGAATGTCCTCTCCCAAGTGCTGAAGTATCTCACTTGGACTCTGTTAGCCTCCCTCGCTCTTTTCCACCTTGCTGTGAAATCTGTTTAGACCAGAAACGTACCCAGTTCTTCCTTGCACCATCAAAGTCTTGGACTATAGATGTCTCATGGCCAAGACCTGCTTCATGTTAGCCAAACACCCTTCATGCCTGCAATATATTACCAGCAGAATAACCACACTGAGCATCTGTTTTAGAGCTGAAGCTGCTACCCCCAAGAACAGGGAGACGTGCCACAAACTGGCCTTGTCTTTTGAGGAGTCCTGACTCATGGCTCGCTGGATCTGCCTGGTCTTGGTCAGTGGGGCTTTGTTAAGCTCCAGTACAGCTTGTTTTGTGGTATCTCTATCCTGGTTTCAGCTGGGATGGAGTTAATTTTGCTCCTAGCAGCTGGTGCAGTGATGGGTTTGGGCTTCAGTGTGAGAACACAGCTGAAAACACACCGAGGGTTTAGTTGTTGCTTGGTAGAGCTTACCCTGATCAAGGACTTTGCAGTGTCTCATGTTCTGCCAGTTTCTCTCTCTCTGTTATTTACCTTGCTATATTGATTACTTTATCACAATTATTATTATATTATACTAATACATGTACATATTATATTATACTAATATATACATATTATACTTATATATGTAGGACTGCCCGGTACTTTGTTACCAGCTGGGGTTAAACCACAACAGTCTCAGACCAGAACAATCCTATGGGCAAAACTGAACCCCTAAGTCTCTACTGTCTTGCTCTGTGGCTGTATCCTGGTCCATGTGAAGCCAGCAGAAGGTATCGGTCTCCTGGTTTGTACTCAGTGGCCTGGTGGAGCCATGCTTTGGTGTTGGTAACAGCCTGAAAGGGAGAAGGCACAGGCTGCTGTACACATCTTACTCTCTGGTGTGCAGTAGGTTTCCCTGCTTCTTCTGCTTTTCTTTCCTGTGCTTTTGCCCAGGAATGTATCTCCATGGGCTTTTGCATCCTCACACAACTGAAGTCAGCCCATGCTCGGAGGCTCAGCTCTAAGGTGGAAGATGGAGAGGTGCAATCAGCACGGAGCCGAGTCCAATACAGAAGCACTGTCCAATGAGGGGCTGTAGCTATTGCAGATCTAACGCTGCCTTAACCTGGCTGTGTTGTTTCTGCCTGGCTCGGAGCACTACCAAGGCAAGACAACATTTCCCTGCAGAAAAAGCATGTAATCTTATTGCTGGTTTGTTAGTCCAAGTCTCTTACAGAAACATGGTTTTCAGACATGTCTAGCTCAAACCTGGAGTAGCTGGCCGTAAGATTTCAGGGGAAATGACATGTTTTCGGAAGCATGCTCCTTTTGGCTTTATTCTGAAGCAGAAACAGGAGTGGATTTTGTTCTCTGCTGCCTGAGCAGGAGTTCGCAGCGACCTTACAGACAGCAGTTGGGTTTATCCCCATTTATACCAGCAGAGAGTTGAATCTGGCTTGCAGTCAAACCAGTAGGTCCATAGGATCTCATTGACACTGGTTTTGAGCACTATCTTTTTAAGGAAAACAAAGGCAGTTGTCTTAATCTGAAGTTCATAATATTTGTAACAATCCAGCTACCCAAAACCACCACCGCTCCCCGAAGTAAAACTCCATTAGAAAAGCCACAATCAAGAGCCTTTTCCTTGTGCCTTGTTGTCCTACGGGAAGGACCAGACCAGTTTCTTCAGGAGGCGGCACAGAGGCTCCAGTGCATGTATACCTCACAAGAAGGGATGGCTGAAGGTTGGACTCGGGCTGAGGAGATTCAATCCCTGCTCTCATACTGGCTGCTTGGCCGAACTCGAGCATCACTTCCATTCCCCCTCTGTCAGATGGGTTTATCGCTCTGCTCAGGCACTACAGGGATGGGGACCAAGCGAGAGCCTGTAGCAAGATGAAGGCTCTCTGATCTTGCAGCTCCTGACATCTGTGGCTACTCTGGTAACAAAAAGGGCACTGGTGTAAGTGGCTTTTTGATGAGGAAACTGCAATGAGACCTGAAATGAACTGAGACCACCTGCTTGTTTGCCTTAACAATGGAACTGAACAGAGAACAGGGCCTTTTTATTTCTAACAGGTTTGATCTGGGAACAGGAACCCTGAGTCTTTGGGGGGTGAGGGTTATCTCTTCACATTAATACCCATGCTGCTCCCCAGGAGCATTCCTTTGCCTTTTGCTTGTCTCCTTTCCCCCCTTCTCCCTCAATTCCCTATTTCTCTTCCTCTTCTCCTGCTTTTCTTTTCTTCCTTCCTTCAGTTCTCAGAGGTTTTTCAAAGCAAGGCTATCCGTTACAATCACAGCCTGCTTCCACACACAGCGACTGCTGCTCTGCGCTCACATTCTAACCCAAATGTTGTTTTCCCATCTCACCTCTAGGTGGTTGAAATAAGCAGAATGCCTGAAGACACCGAGGAGCACATTTCTAATGGGTGAGGGAGGGAGATAAAGGAAAATTAACAGCCATGAGACTCGCAGGGGTACTGGGAGAGGGTACCACTCCTTTCCTGCCCTGCAGGTACCAAGCTGCCTATTGCCTAATCTGGCGACTGGTCTTCTTGCACTGATGTGCTGGTGCCTATATTCACACTGTAATCAGCATCCACCTCCTGGCTACAGTTTAGATTGGATTAGGGCGTGAGTTTCCTTCTCACTTTACAGTCAACATGAGCAAATGCTTTGTTTATCAAAGCAATCTGAGCGATGCCTAATGGAAAGCACTAGATCTATCCAGAACAATTAGAGCCATGGAATAGATGCCTTACAATAACGGGAAATCTATTCTGCTAAAAGCTTCCTTTAGGATCATTATCTAGAGACCTGCTAACCCTGTAATTGTTCCCTCAGCACAAGCATCCTCTTCAGAGAAAAATAAAGACCATAGTGGTTTGCATCAGAGTACTAGCAGCCTGGCTGGCTGCTGCTGTGATGCAGGCAGCTCCCCATGTGAATGCCTTCCCCACATGAGAAAATGTATCCTGAGAGCTTTGCAACTGGATTTCCTTACTAGTGCACATCCTTATTTAATAACATTGGAGGGAAGGGTACCTCTGTGTCCAATAGCCTCTTATATTTCTTTTTAACTAACAGAAGAGTTTCGTCTAAATCAATCCCAAATGTACGTTACCAAAGAGTGAGACCGATGTCTGTATAATTGCTTATGCATTGTGGCCTTTCAGTTCCTAAAAGGGAGCTGTAAGAAAGATGGGGAGAGACCTTTTAGCAGGACCTGTTGTGACAGTACAAGGGGAGATAGTTTTAAACTAAAAGAGGGAGATTGAGGCTGGATGTGGGGAAGGAATTCTGTACAATGAGGGTGGTAAAACACTGGCACAGGTTGCCCAGAGAGGCGGTGGATGAACCATCCCTGGAGACATCCCAGGCCAGGCTGGATGTGGTTCTGGGCAACCTGATCTGGTTGAAGATGTCCCTGCTCATTGCAGGGGGTTGGAAGTGGATGAGCTTCGAAGCCCCTTCCAACCCAAACCATTCTATGAGTCTATGACCCTATGATTTATAGATGACCCTAAAGATAATGTAACTCCAAGCCCTCTGCCACAGTCAGGGACAAGTCTCTGATATCTGTTTGTGAAAAGCTGCTTGTTTTCTTCTTATTTTATACATGGACAAGACACATCTCTTGTATTTCAAGTGTATTTTTCCTATCAATGACTTTTATAATGTTTATAACTTTTTTTAGTCTCGATACTTGGAGAATACTTTATGTCAACACACTTTATCTTCAAACTTCCTCCCAGACTTGTTGCTATGGCTCTTGTCACGTGCATGGTAGCTCAGCCTAGGAGTAGGCATGGCTTAGTATCTGCAGGGCTGGGACTCAGCCCTGTCTTTGTCTCCAGCTGGTTGGAGCCTCTGCCTTGGGCTCAGCCTACCTAAGTTACCACAGAGGTCACTCCTGGTCTGTCTCAGCCACCGAATGGGCTGTTAAAACGATTGACACCTGAACATTATCACAGAAACCTCTTTTAGTTTATTTAAACAAGCATCAAACCTTTCCTGATAGAGCTTTGGCACTTACAACAAGAGCAAAACAATAATAATGAGCCAAAAATGCAAATAAATGGACAAATAACAGCAGGACAGTCAGGCTTGCAAAGGAGATGATGCTTCACGTATCTCCCATGGTTAATCCCAGGAGGCACCTCAGTTCAACTGGATACCCTTGGGAAGGCGGTGAGCAATGAGCAACGGTTGGAGGAGGTGGAATCAGAGGAGAAATGCTTTATCAAGCGGATATTTGAGTGTGTTAACAATAGGAGGGAAAACAAAGGCTGGGCAGGTGAGTAATATCTGTGGCGAAGCAAAAACCTGCAGAGGATGAAAGATAGGGATGAAGCCAGGAGAGAGCCCTGTGCTGATAGGGAATGAGAACCTGAAGTCAGGGCCAGAGCTCAGCAACCTACAGCCCTTGTTTAAATCCTGGCTAGAGCACAAAGTGCCTGCATGCCTTTGAGCCGGTCGTTCTGGGCAGTAGATTGCACTAACCATGGCAACCTATGAATTGGAGCTAAAATCATCACTCTTCATATGCCTGCCTGCCAGTGGGGCACCTCCTGGTGTCCTGCTCCTCTGCCAGAGCCTGCCCTCAAGCCTGCCCCTGTAAATCAATGCAATCAAAACAACTTCATAGCTGTCCTGGCTCTTTTGCATTAGCAAAGCCTCCCACCACATCAGTAATACCCAGTGTTCACAACAGAGCGATATGTGGTATGATTTCCCAGGGAAAATCCCCCAGGAAAGAGGTTTTAAGCGTGCAGAGGGAGGCCTTTCCTCATCCATAGTACATTTCACACCAAAATAAGGATTTGATGGGGTAGTTTGGGGGTTATACTATATTGGTTGTATTATTATGGCTGGCAGTGCTCAAGGCTGGGTTGGATGGGACTTGGAGCAACCTGGTCTAGTGGAAGGTGTCCCTACCTGTAGAACTGGATGAGATTTAAGGGCCTTTCCAACCCAAACCGTTCCACGATTCTATGACTATTGTATTATATGGGGGTGCTTGGGGGTGTTTTTTTAAGGCATCTTAATGATTTCAAGATCAGCAAGCCCCTAACTGGTTTATCATCACCCTTGAAATTCTCATGGTGGTTGATGGTAATAATTATGCTTCAGCTTTTAGGAAGCCCTAAACATTCGGTTTCAAGGCAGTGTTGCTGCTATGACATTCCCAGGAGCTTTAGACCACAATGAGCAGGGAATTTACTGAGGGATGATGCAACACTAAAAAGCTGCTGTCTCTGGAAGGCAGCAGAGACCTTAGGAAGGTAGGTCTTGTGGTCTGGCCACACTGCATCAAGGAAGCCCTTTTTATTTCTCTTTACTGCTGCTAACTGGCTAAAGAAGCTCTTAAATGCCTGTCAGCAGGACAAAAAGGATGCTGTTTATCTGCTGGGAATGCGTTACAGAAAGGGAGATGCCAGAATTCGGAGGGAATAATGCCTTTTGTACAGCAGTCTGATGCTGTGTGCATCAGCTGCACTTGAAGGACTGGAAAAACACGTACAAACAGACAAGCCCTAAGCCAATATCCATTTGAATTTTACATACATCTACTCCAGATGTGCTGTCACACCTTTTGCATTCATTTGCTTGCAGGTATGGGGGAAATCGTGGTTTCCACATTCAAATTAAACCCAGAAGAGTATTTTCAAAGTTTGTATTTCTGCCTCTTTAAAAAATAAGCATTTCCTTCATGTTTATGGATGTTTGCACTGGAAGTGACTGCAGATTTATTTAGTCAGGGAATAAAAATGACATCACTTGATTTATTTGAGCAGCCACTAGAAAACAAAGTGCATATTAAGGAAGGTGAGTGATTACTTAAAATGAACATTCAATCTACAGAGCGGTAGGATCATTAAGATGTATCAAAAAAACTTAACTAAGGAATGCATCGAAAAGAAAAGTGTGATCCTCCGTCAATTATTGTATAAATGGGAGAAAAGACCGCATTAATTGTATAAATTATTCATCCTTTTATTTGCTCAGTGGTGATGAGTAGCAATAATAGCTTTCTGTCTCAGATGACAAAGAAATTTTGGTTATTATCCTTACTATGGCAAAGTAACTGGGGAATAAAGGGAAATGTCTTGGAGCATTTCTAAGTTTATTGGGGAGATCTTGTTGTCCACTGGGTTTTCTTCTCTCTGCTGTTCCACACAGCACTGGTGAGCCTGTCTCATGGACAAAGCTTTTGGAAACTTGACTGATGAAAATCAGAGAATCCCAGACTGGTTTGGGTTGGAAAGGACCTTAGAGCCCATCCAGTTCCAACCCCTGCCACAGGCAGGGACACCTCACACCAGACCAGGTTGCTCCAAGCCCCTGTGTCCAACCTGGCCTTGAACACTGCCAGGGATGGGGCAGCCACAGCTTCTCTGGGCACCCTGTGCCAGCGCCTCAGCACCCTCACAGGGAAGAGCTTCTGCCTTAGATCATGGGTACCTCCTGTGGTACAGCGCTGTTTCCTTGAATGATGGTGATGATGATGGTGACTTCCTTGCTGTACAGTTATATTTTCAGATATTCAGCTTGGACTTTTATTAAAGAATCATGCATTGCAATACATGCATGCAATACATCTGCCCTGGGCAGATCCAGCATTAATTCATGCTGTCTGCATAAGGTTGTTGACTTCTGCAGAGAAACGTTTGTCCCAGTGAACTGCTGAGCACTAATAATTTCTTCTACTTGGAGCTGCTGTATAGTGAGAAATGAGGAACTGCTTTTCCATTTAGCATAGGCCATCATGTTATGTAACTTACCACTGCTGAAATAACCCGAGGGGCATTCAGCCTCCATGCAATGAACATGGCACTGAGCAGAGCAATCAGTCTGAATCACATCAACAGTCTCTGTGCCCCTCCAGGAAAGCTGCTGGCCTCACCAGTTGCCTGGGGACACTGGATAAGGATTCAGTGCATGATCAGGAGGTATAAAAGGATGCTCTGAGCTGCGACACCTTGTGTAGCTCCCAGAAAAAGCCACCTGACAGCACAGAGGTCTTCAGTACTATTTCAGGAGGCAGTTACCATCTGTGTACCGAATGCTTCCAAGTGGTGAAGCTGTAGGAACGCTCACTAGGATTTTCAGCTGGGTTTGCTTCCCAGCTCGAAGCTAGGGAGTTTTTACTGCCTGCCAGTAAGGAGGGGATGGCAAAGGTGTCTCACCTCCTTGTTTGTCCCCACCAGAAGTCTCTCCTGAATTGATGGGAACAGACCTGGTTACCCCATTGTTCTCCCTGGGGACTCGAGGATGTCACACCTCCTTGTGCTGCTCTTAGTACACAACCTGGTACAGATGCAGTGCCCTAGAGAGTTTGTTCTCTCTCCTCCTGTTTTATGTACAGCTTTGCCTTGCACCTAAGGTTTGGTCTTTAAAGTACAAGCTTGGGGATTCGTGAACATCTCATCTCTGTGGCAGAAGGACACCAGTATGTATTATAAAGTTAGTACCGAAAAGAGCAGTGGATGATCTATGGACACAAAAATAGAGCTTAAGCTAGCCCCAGGACTGTATGTGCTCAGTATGAACAGGTTCTACAGAAAGTTTCTGCTGATCTGTGCCCTTTCAGCATCCAGGATATCTGTCTTCTGGGAGGAGGCCAGCTCTTCCGAAACCCAGCTCCATTCCCCAGAGGGTAAAGCAGCCTCCTCTCCAGCTGCTTTTGAGAACAAGAGGCACACTGAAGTCAACAGCTTCAACCAACAGTACAATTTCTCACGCTTACACAATCTCTATTGCCACAGCATCAGAGAACCAGCCCCACACCCCCAGTTTTCAATGTCTTTCATCACTGATGAAAAAGGTGTTGCTATTTTTCCTTGTTAAGCATTTGGCAACCGAGGCACAGAAGGGCTAAGATTGCATCTGCACAACGCAATGCAGCTCTCAACCAGCAGGATCTAAGATACAAGGATCTAAAGACACAAAACCCAGTACAGCCCAGTAAGTTCTCCACTAAGTTCATTCACCCCACCAAAGAGCAGGGCTATAGAGGGGCATGGTGAGGATGGGTGGGAAGTGATGGGAAGACATCTAATTACTGCCAAGTCTAAGGACTGACTGCTCTGCTCCCATTCCTGAGCAGGCTGTTAAATATCCTGCTTTGTTCCTACAAACCCCAGTTAGGATGCACGCCATGGATTCCTAGAGAACCAAATTCAAATCTAGATGCCAGCCTCTTAGCTTGGCACCCTGAAACCTGCACAAATCATCACAGCAGCGTTAGAAGCCACTTGAACAAGTGTAAATGCAACATCATCATGTCCAGCTCTCCAAGGCTTTGGTGATCTAAGTGCACACTTTTCAGTTGAAACCAAATGTTAACGCTTCACGTTATCCTGTAGGGCAGAATCTCACTTTTTGGATACATTCTACATAAGTTAAAATAGCTTCAGCAAATGCTCATTTCTTCCTCATTCAACATTCCAGGAAAGCCTTAGCAGTTTTATGTGTGGAATAAGAACTTTAGCTGCAGTTTTTCTGGACCATCTGCTGCAGCTGCACCTGCAGCATCACCACAAAGTCTCGTTAAAGCCCACAATGGTCTTTAATCACTGATCATTAGTGATTAGTGGACAGGGCCTACCCTTGTGCACCTTAGATGACAAATATGTTGCCAGAGTGGGACTGGGTATGACTGCCAACAGAAAATCCCTGCTTGGGAGCTTTATAAATCCATGATGAAAGGACCGTCAGTGCCAGGCACATTTGGTGTCTGAGTCAACTGGCTCATTTCAGTACCTAACACAACCCATTTAAAGGCAGACTATTATGCAGAAAGCACCTGATTCACTTTCCTAAGGAAGCTGTAGTGCAGCTCAAGGGGGAAACCTCACTGTCTCAAGCTCTTCCCAACTTCACTATGTTTGCATCAGGACAGCTAAGAGTGCAGGCACATCACTAATAGCTCCCTTACAGAAAGGACCCATTACATATGCCAGCGTGAGAGCCATGGGGAAGTGCTGGTCTCCCCATGGATTCCCTTATGTGACTCACGCTGTCTCTGCTAAGCATCCATAGGGCATTTGTGTTATTCCGTAGCGCTGTCCTATTCTACAAGTTGTTTACCACACACACTATTTATATCTTTTATCAGAGCTTGAACATCTGTACCAGAGATGTCTGTATAAAGCGACAAAGGATACGTATGCAATAAATAACCAGTCCTTACCCACTGCGGAATGTTCCTGCTGTTAAGCTGGTTTGTTATGATTTCACTCAGCAACAGATAAAGATGATGGAATATGACTTCTCCCTGACAAAAACTTGGGTTTCTTCCCAGAGGCTTAGAAGTGCCCAAGCCTCTAGACTGTCCCTGCTGTCTCCTCTGCCTGTCTGTGTGACATATGATGAGCATTCTCTTCCTACGCAAGCAGGTTATTCCTTTCAGGCCACAACGTCTCACATGGTAATGTTTTATGCTGAACCACCCCTGACAACCATTTGGGAGCAGATGGACACAATCCAGCCACTTTGGCTTGCAGATGTTTTTTCTTCCCCTGCATTTTGCATAGCAGCCTCTCATGAAGTCCTGCTTCTATTTCTTTTTCCTGGGAAAACTCCCTTTAAAATGCGAGCAAGAAGAAAACAATAACTTCATACCAAAAACAAACCAAATGTACAACTCCAAGATGACTGTTTCTGGAAGCAAATCCCACTCTTCACCTTTAGGTGAATCCGTAACCTGTACAGAATGAGCAGTGGCCAGGGGCAGGGTCCCCATCGCCTTCTTTGCTCAGGGTGCAGCTTTCCACATCCCCTCTCTGCTTTGCTGCTCCATCCAGCCCCACCGGTGAAGACTCAGGCAAAGACTGCAGGGTAAGACTTTGCACATGTAACTTGCTCAAAGCCCTGCTGAATCTCACTCTTATTCTATCACTAACCAGGGTGTGCATTCAAGGGCTGTAAGCAGCCCCTGTGCTTCCTACAATCCACCTAACCACCAGGAAGAGCTTGGAAAAAATGAAGCTTTTGGCCAAAATGATGTGCTGCATGACTTCAGCCTATGGAAGACCGACTGGGGGACTCCAGAATATTCCATGGGTCGTTATTATAGCTGGGCCTGTTTCTTTCCTCTTTTATGATGAGCAATAATGTATATATTATGACAAGTCATGAAGAGCTGCAATGATAGGTTAGCCCCATAAGTATCCTTGCTAAACAGTGCAATAAGTAGCTCCCAAATAAAGCAAATGGGTGTTTTTCAGCACAGATACACTTCAAGTCAGGAAACTCGAATTTCAAGAACAGCCTTAAGCAACTGCTGAACTCAAAAGCAACGGGACTTAAATACATGCAAATAATTCCATTTTAATGTAGGAAATTCTGTTCTATCCTGCAGAGACGGACTTAATCCTGTGCCCAGAGGGTTTAATGGGCTAGAGCCAGTGTCAGTGCCACACTGATCACGCTGATTACAAAGTTATCTAAGTATATACCTACATTTATCAGAAGGGGGCCTGACTTCTTTGCACCTTGGCATTTATGTTTGCTCCCTTCCCCTGCTCCTCCTTAGCCTCTTCCCCCAAGCAGTGGGGAAGGTTGCTGGGGCAGACTTACCCTATGGAACCACTTAGGTTGAAGAATTTCCTTAGTAGAAGAACTGCTTTAAGGAGTTATCAAAGGAAGGGAAATGGGCCCATATGGCTCACACTTCCATAATACAACATGTGGGGCTGTTGTTGGCAGGCAATAAAAATCCCTTCTCCTTCCATGTTTGTTGAGGTAGTTACGAGAGTCCAACTCCTTCTCCTCCTCCACACAGTGGCCACAAACAGCAGAGAGGTGTCTCATCCCATGAACGCCGTGTGCCATATTACTATAGCTGGCTATGCCTGCTAGGATTGAAGCAGAGGTAATAGTAAGTTTGGTTCTCTTGGACAGAGACAAGGGAACGTAGAAAGTTCTTTGGTCTTTCCTTAGTACTAACCGGGTCTGCTGGCACGATGCAACTACTGTACGAGGGACATAGAGCACTTCCCTAAAGCATGGTAAGTGAAACCAGCTTAAACAATGAATATGCTATCACACCTTTCCAGGCCTGCCTCAGGAGGCAGCTCACTCTCTATTCCAGTAATGAGCTTCAGATAGTGAAGAAAATACCCATGGGATTTGGTAGGGCTGACAAATGCCATATTTCCTGTGCTTTTGCAAGACTGGGCTTACCATTCTCCTCACTCAGATCACGCTGAGCTGAGCTTCCAGCATGGGGAAGCAGATGTTGTACATTATAAGGGGTCTAGAGCACCTCCTGTATGGAGACAGGCTGAGAACATTGGGGCTGTTCAGCCTGGAGAAGAGAAGCTGCGTGGAGACCTCAGAGCAGCTTCCAGTGTCTGAAGGGGGCTACAAGGATGCTGGAGAGGGACTCTTCATCAGGGACTGTAGTGATAGGACAAGGGGTGATGGGTTCAAAGTGAAACAGGGGAAGTTCAGGTTGGATCTAAGGCAGAAGTTCTTCCCTGTGAGGGTGCTGAGGCGCTGGCACAGGGTGCCCAGAGAAGCTGTGGCTGCCCCATCCCTGGCAGTGTTCAAGGCCAGGTTGGACACAGGGGCTTGGAGCAACCTGGTCTGGTGTGAGGTGTCCCTGCCCATGGCAGGGGGTTGGAACTGGATGATGTTAAGGTCCTTTCCAACCCAAACCAGTCTGGGGTTCTATGATTCCTTGATTGGTATTCTCAGCTGCAGCAGAACCAGAGAGCCAGTGCACACCAGTTACACCAGTACGTCAGATCCCAATATATCACAGCTATGTTCACCCCTGTCTGATGTGTACAGACACCAACAGCCCTGGGTTCTGTTTCCTCTAACAGATCCTCTTCTCCGTTCCAGTCTCTGCTACCTTTTGCTTATGGATTTGCAATTTCTGTGGAGCAAGGCTGGCTGTCAGTGCTGGCCAAGGGTGAAGCTGCCCATGTTACATATGGTCCTTAGGCATGACCACAATATATAAAGCAGCTGCTTGACCTGATCTGTTTAATAACAGAGATGAAATACTTGGAAATTCAGCTGGAATACCCAGTGAGTGCCCTACATCTCCCCAGCACAGGGTACCCATCTGGTGCTCTTTGGGCAGCTGGATGAGTGTCACACAGCTGGCTGAAAGCTGCTTTGGTTTACACAGCGAGAGCAAATGCTATCTCATACAGCAGCTGCGTTTCAAGCACCATCAACTGCATCTTGATCACTCCCTTTGAGCCTGCATCAGCTCTGGTACCACCTGCCTCATGGACATCCGCACTGAATACACACCCCATCATTTCAGGATTATCTGAGCTTGGTTTGCCATTGACAGCACAGGGTTAGAAACAACCAACCTAAATATTACTCCAGTGAACTTTCTCTCCTTGGGACAAAGAGCACATTTACGCGTGTCTCTCTCCGTGTGAGGTTATTGGACATCGTCCCCAGGCTGACCATGGGGGTCTGTGCCCATACAGCTGCCTGTATGGTTATCCCTTGAATGATTTCATTCTAGGTGGGAAAAAAGTAGAGAGCTGAACGTCTCATTGACAACTATTGGCAGGAACAGCACTGGAAAGACAGAGGAAAACCTCTGTCTTTGAGGTTTTCATTTAGGTGCGTTACACACACTGAATGTGGGGGTAAAGAAGCTGAAGTGGGAGATTTGCTCCTCAAAAGTAAGGAGGTTTAGAATTCTTCTGCTTCTATTTATAGATTTTCAGTGTTTTCTTCTAACTGACTCTGTAATTTATAGGGCATTTCCAGGCAAAGGATATGACTCCCACAGACAAAGCAGAGGAATACTTTTGACTAAGCAGCACGTACATGTTTTTCCTCATTTTATCGCATCTTTATCTCTGGATTCCCTGGCTAAATTCACCTTTCCAAGATGACTAAGGCCCGCTCTGCCTCAGCAGTGTATCAACATCACTGTGGTCAGTGAAGCTCACCACTGAAGGACGATACCCAGCTCGTGAAGTGGCTGCTAAAAGCATTTAAAGTCTTGCCTAAGAAGAATGCAATAAAACCAACAAATAATGCTAACAAGGATTAAGCCTTCTGATTTTCTACACCATTTCCAGCTGGACCAGGGCACTGCACATTAAGCTAATGAGAGGTAAAAGCCAAATTAGTCAGGTTTGATGGAGCTTTCATTGCCCATTGATGGCAGAGGCAATTATTCCTCAGTCTCTGTGAGCTTCAGTCCATAGACTCACATACCATAGGAAGCTGATCCAGTAGGGCTGGCCTGCAAATCTGATGTGCCCAACTCTTGTCCTTTTCTAAGACAATGACTGTAGAAGAGGGAGGAGGAATGCAAAATGATGTCTGCTGCTCTAGCTCACCTCCAGCCTGAGTTCATAGGTCTGCTTACAAACGCTTTCATATTTATCCCACATTAGGACCAAATACTTCTATATTTAACCTATATTAGGACCAAATGCCTTGAATCCCGTGTTCAGTTCTGGCCCTCAGTACAAGAGAGACATTGAGGTGCTGGAGTGGGGCCAGAGAAGGGCAACGGAGCTGGTGCAGGGCCTGGAGCACAAGTGTGATGGGGAACGGCTGAGGGACCTGGGGGGTTCAGTGTGGAGAAGAGAAGGCTCAGGGGGACCTGATCGCTGCCTACAACTGCCTGAGAGGAGGTTGTCGTGAGGTGGGGTCGGTCTCTGCTCCCAAGGAACAAGGGACAGGACAAGAGGAAACGGCCTCAAGCTGCACCAGGGCAGGTTTAGATGGAGCTGAGGAACAATTCCTTCCCCAGAGGGTGCTCAGGCATTGGAACAGGCTGCCCAGGGCAGGGCTGCAGTCACTGTCCCTGCAAGTGTTCACACAGCGTGGAGACGAGGCCTCAGTGCCATGGGTTAGTGGTGGCCTTGGCAGTGCTGGGAACAGTTGGACTGGGTGAGCTTAAAGGGCTTTTCCAGCCTGGCTCATTCTATGATTCTAAATCAAGACCCTTCCCATCACTGTCAATGTACAAGCATAATCAAAAAGAGGGGAAAACCAGAAATGTCTTAAGCACACACACACACAAAAAAGATGGAACAATTAAAACCAAATTATTCATCTTCAATAAAAAGAGCAACTTTGGGAATTGTTCAGCAGCTGCATCAGCCAAAACAGGCACATGGACAAAGTGACAGCATCACAAGAATATTCACCTTCTCAAGAAAACACACCGAAGTGAGCCCTGATAGCTGTTTCCAAGGAAACTTTGGTTAAAAGATGTGTAAAGAGAGGGGTGAAGGGGAGGTGGGTTTAAGATTTTACTTTGTTTTTCATCGTCCTCCCCTGATTTGATTGGTAATAAATGAACCCAATTCCCCCAAGTCAAACCTGGTTTGCCCATGATGGTAATTGCAGAGTGATCTCTCCCCATCCTCATCTCGAACCAGAAGCCTTTTCTTCTATTTTCTCTCCCCTGCCCAGTTTAAGGAGCAATAGAGCAGCTTTGGTGGGCTTATGCAAAAAACAAGTCAATGCAAAATGCCCTTGCTTTGTGTTGGTGGTTTTCTTTCCCCATAGAGTTATGCGTACAGTCAATGACCTGAAGTGGTCATTTCTGCATGCTTTCCCATGCCAAATATCTTAAGCATCTTAATCCAGCTATCTGCGCTGTTTATGCAACAGTAGATGTGCAAATCCACTAGGAAGTGACTCTCGTGTCTAGCCAGTCTGTCCTTACACAACCCTCTCAACCCTATGGAGGAGCACTCACTCTCCCATCCCTCTGCCCATCATCTCCAAGTCAGAGGGAACAGAAGAGAGCTGCCTCAGAGAGATGTCAGTCTGGCTGGTGAATGCTTACACAGCTTACAAAGAGAATGACATGACTCCATGCTCCCTTGGAAATGCTGGTGACCAGAGGAGTGACTGGGGAGAACCTAAGAGCAGCCAGACCTACATCAGAATTACAAAGAACAGAATAAAGAATAGCAATAGACATAAACCCACATCCGTTTTAGGAAGTCTAACACACTGTTTCCATGCTTCGATCTGGAAAACAAAGGAGCTATAAGGTAATATAAATCTGATGTAGGTGGGAAAGTGCTTAACTTTATGAAGTAAGACACAACTAACATTAACTAAAAGCTGTGAGTTGGCCAAAAGCCTTCCTATTTCTCCCATAGGAGAAAATAACCCCCTATTCCTTGTTTCCTTAGGAGAAAATAACCCTCCACAGTGATACCCTTCCACGGGCCATGTAGAATCATAGCATGGTTCGGGCTGGGAAGGACCTTGAGATCATCTAAAGGTATAAAGATATCTAAAGACTGAAAGCTGTAGTATGCTTATGTTAATGAAATGGCATCAGAATTGATTTGTACTGAAAGGCCACAATAAGGTCTCCCCCCCACCTATGCGTGGGTAGATGGGACCGCACATCAGCTCAGAGGCGCTTCTGCAGGCAGGGTGCGCCTCACCCAACATCGGCAGCAGAGCGGGCACCCTCAGGGGTGCGAGGGCACCTCGCTGCCCACAACTTGAACCCCCTCTTGGTGGGAGCTCATAGCATTGGAAACGGGCAGGGGAAAACGTTCGAGTGAGGTGTAAAGCGAAATAACGCCCCGCAGCAGCAACAGCGGCTCCCGCATTGACTGCTGCCCGCAGCACGTCAAGCCGGGTCCATCCTCCCCGCCGGGGCGGAGGCAGCGGACGGGACGGGACGGGACGGGACGGGACGGGACGGGACGGGACGGGACGAGATGGGATGAGCCGAGCTGAGCGCCACCGCCCGGGAGGAAGAGGAGGGGCTCTACCTGCCCGTCCCGCCCCGCTCCAGGTGCGAGGTGGAGCAGGAAGCGGCGGCGGCGGCGCCTGAGGGACCCGCGCCCGCTTCGGCGCCGGGCCCATGCGGGGAGATGGCGGCGGGCCGGGCGCTGGCCGCGCTCCTGGCCGCGCTCCTCGCCGCCTCGGCGCAGCTCCTCCAGCGAGAAGGTAGGGATGGGGCGGCCGGGGCACCCCGTGAGCCCGGCGGGGCTGCCCGGGCAGGGGGGGCTGAGGGAGCGGAAGGGGGAGAATCGGCTCGGTGATGCTCGCATGTGGTCCCCGGTGGGAGCGGGTCGTGCCTCTGCGGTGCCGGCGGACCGGGGTGGGGGGCCGGGGCCGGGGCCGGGCAGGCGGTGCCCTGCCCGCGGTGGAAGTTGACGGTCCCGGTCCCGGGAAGCGTCGGGCTGGGCGTTCCAGTATCCCGCAAACAACGTCGGCATAGGGACACCCTTTGTTAGCACCTTTGGTGTAGGCATTCCAGCCTCTTTCTCCGTGAGATAGCTCCTAACAGGACGAGTGGTTTGATGTCTGCATCCTCTCTTGGCGAAGGATTAATTATGGAAGTAAACTTCACAAACTCCTTTTCCCTGGGTGCTTTAATTCCCTGTAAGGAACGGGAGCTTGCAGGATCGTGCTCTGTGTGAGACCGTGCGGTCACATAAGCTGTTAAGCAAATAGAATGCGATTCTTTGCATAGTATTTACATAGAGCAGTGGATGCTTTGTACGTGCAGGGACACAGAATGGCTCCTCTGCCCACCTGGGTCATGTAGTTCAGTGGGAGGCTGCTGCTCTCTACCAGCTCCCTGTCTCTTGAAGTTCCGGGATGCTTGATGCAATCCCGTGTATGTAACCCGTGAATAATTTCCTTAAATCCTGTCTGCGACCCCAAAAGAATTCCAGTTCTGACCACAGAGGTGGTGCGTGGGGGTTGCCTCGGTTTCCAGAGCAGCTTGATTGCAAAAAAGCCCCAGCTCATCCTCAAATCTAAAGTTTGGTTTAGAATCATAGAATCCCGGAGTGGTTTGGGTTGGAAAAGACCTTAAGATCGTCCAGTTCCAGCCCCTTGCCATGGGCAGGGACACCTCACACTAAACCATGTCACCCAAGGCTCTGCAGCTGTTAGCCCTGTTAAACTCTCTTGAAGTATGAGTCCTTCTATCCAAAATAACTACCAAGTTATTAGCAGTGATTATGAATAACCTGAAGAGTCTGATGTGAAACTTGTGCCTTTTTTAGCACTGCTGTTACCTTTAACTGCACCGGTTATGCTGAAGCGTGGCTTACGGTTGTTGTTATTGTAGATAATACAGCCTAAACATTGACTGTAAAATTAGGCAGTGAGGTTTAAGGCAGTGTAGTCTTATTTGCTATTAATGTATTGCCTGTGAGGCAGCTATTTGCCTCTCTAAGCCACTTCAAAGGAAGAAGAAAGACTATTAGACTGTAGTTAGTTGTGTGTTGCTTTCAAAGAAAACAAACCCTAGATGGGTCAGTGCTAGAAGGAGAGGAGCTACACTTTCCAAAGGTCCTGTGGTGTTGAAGCAGCAAGTGAAAAAACCGTCAGCTGCATCATTTTTCATACATAGAATCAGTGAGGTTGGAACAGACCTTTAAGATCATCAGGTCCAAACATCCCCCAGCACTGCCAAGGCCACCACTAACCCATGGCACTGAGGCCTCGTCTCCACGCTGTGTGAACACTTGCAGGGACGGTGACTGCAGCCCTGCCCTGGGCAGCCTGGTCCAATGCCTGAGCACCCTCTGGGGAAGGAATTGTTCCTCAGCTCCATCTAAACCTGCCCTGGTGCAGCTTGAGGCCGTTTCCTCTTGTCCTGTCCCTTGTTCCGTGGGAACTTGTTACCTATGAGCCCACACCTTTGATTTTTCTTGTTGTTATCACCTGCTCCTATGTCTTTTTCCCCTCTCTCTTGCTTAAAACATCTGAACAAATTATACATTCACATCGGTGTTAAAAATAAAAGTTTATACCTGCTTTATGCGAGATTGAGCCCGCACCATTGGCTTGTTTGGTGCAGTGGTGAGCAGGGTACCAGCTGCGTGGTGGTGGTGGTGGGCGCAGGTTGTGTCCTTTGAGAGCTGAGCAAGTCTCCTTTGTGTGTGATTGTAATAGCTCTTGATGGGAAGGTGCAGGAAATGGAAGAAAGATGGTGAGTCTGACAAAGAACTTACGTTGGTCTGTTCTTAGTGTGCAGATCTTCCCAACAAGTGAGATGTCTGTGGTCTGGGGCTTTCTCAGCTAGAGGAACCAGTGAGCTCCCCAACCACTGACCTTACCCTGGGGCAAGCCATGGAGTTGGTCTGTAAAGCCAAGTTAATAACAATGAAGTTGCACAAAGCACCAGTGGTGGACCCAGTGGTTTGCTGTTACTGATGGTGGTCCCTCTGATAACCTCCTTCAGTCCCTTCCTTTCCAGCTGCGTGCTTCTGCTCACTTGTCCATCTCCAGCACAAGCTCCGCTGCTCCTGTGTGCCAGGATCCTCTGTCATCCCATCAAACTCCGTGCCTTCCTCGTCTTTGTGTACCCCCAGCCCCCCAGAAAAGAGGTGGCTCAATCTCAGCTGCTTTAGTGATGGGGGTCGGTAGGCTGAAGGTTGTGATGGTGTTAGTGGGACCGGGGAGCATCTGCTGGCAGATCTCATGTGCCTGGTGTGTCATAGAATCATAGAACAGTTAGGGCTGGAAAGGACCTTAAGATCATCCAGTTCCAACCCCTCTGCCATGGGCAGGGACACCTCACACTAAACCATGACACCCAAAGCTCTGTCCAACCTGGCCTTGAACACTGCCAGGGATGGAGCATTCACAACCTCCCTGGGCAACCCATTCCAGTGCCTCACCACCATAACAGGAAAGAATTTCCTCCTTATATCCAATCTAAACTTCCCCTGTTTCAGTTTTAACCCGTTACCCCTTGTCCTGTCACTACAGTCCCTAATGAAGAGTCCCTCCCCAGCATCCCTATAGGCCCCCTTCAGATACTGTGTGCTTCGTCCCAGTGGGAGTTGCTTTTGTTATTGCACAACAAAACTGTGGTTGGAACATTTCCCTGAGCAAAAGTTTGTCCTGAAAACCCAAGCCTGTAATCTTTAAGGAGTTCCCTTTGCCTTGGTGCTGACATTGATACTGGCTCTGCCTTTGCTGCCATTTGGCTGCAGGTTGAAGCTGTCTCCCTGTCACTGAGGCCAGGTTTAGGTGTGCAGAGCCACACACAAGGTGGGTATGAGGCACAGATGCCTCTTCTCGGGGTCTGGTGAAGCTCTGCTGAAACAGGTACAAATCCTGGTGATCCTATCTTTAAAGCTGTCTCTTGTCATCTTGATGAAGTCATTTCTTCTCCCTTCACCCTTTCGCAGCAGGTACAGTATTATGGTGGTGGTCTTTGTCCTGTAGGGATGTGTAGGTCAAGCATGGCTGGTCACATTGTCCTCAGAGGGTTTACTTCAGATGCAGCTGTGTGCATAAGTTATCAAGTGAAACACTGGTTAATTTATAGGTGGAAAACTACAGAAAGAAGTATTTGGTGTGATAGCTGTGCATGGATGTGTGACTGAAGTATTGCATATCTGACCTCTGCCAATGTGTTTTCCAACTAAATCGTGTTTTGTTGAAGCACTGATTATTGAGTTATTCGGACTTTTATGATGTCTGCAAAACAGAAGTACTTCAGATTTAAATTATCCTTATATGTTAAAATCTTCATATGTATTTTAGGGTTTTGTTGTTAAAATGTCATCGTTATAATAAATGAATCTGCAGATAATGCTGTGTTCCTTCTTGCTTTACCCTCCAGTTAACCTGATTTGAGTCACTCTCCACATGTAAAGCTGCTTCTTTTAATAAACTGAGAAAACCCATAGCTGTTAGCAGGGTCTTTCTGCTGTTCTGACAGAATATAAATAATGGGCCTGTTTGTGCTCCTCTGACAGTCACTGGAAGATGGATTATTTCCATTCTGGATCGCCGTTTGCTCACTCGAAGGAAACCTCTCCTTTTAAGACCACAACTAACGTGCATGAGCATTTGGTTGTGCTTTTATTTTTGCTTGCCTCATGCCATTATCAGTCTGGAGTGCCCAGTTTTTACTCTCTAGAAAATACTGTGTTTATAGTAAATTACTTAAGCATGTGTCTCAATTCCATATGTTTGCCTCGGTTCCTTACATTCCAGACCATACAAGGTGCTGCTACCTTACATTTTCTACCATAAAACACACATTTTTTTTCCCTCAGTGCCAGGTTTGAAGTGTTTGTTTGGAACAGGTGAGATTTGTGTTGCTCTGTCTTTAATAAGTCTAAAGGATGTAGAGGTAATGTGAAGGCCACATTTTTACTCATTTTTATCATTTATAAACCTTTATAGACCTGATAATCATTTAAAAACCTTTGCCCAACTGAAGCTGTTACTTTAACAAAGCACATTCTAGGATATCACACGTCTCAGTGATGCTGCTCAGGTATCTGTGGCAAACCTCAGCTCTGGAGTAGACAACCCACTGCAGCAGGGGTTGATTTGCTGGAGCCAAACCATTAACCAGTTCCCATAGGGCACTTGGTGACTTTTGGTACTCTCTTAGTAGGATTCAGGCGATGGAGCCTGGTCACCATCCCTGAACTTGAAAACATCTGTAATCTGTTGGTGATATGACTACATACATAACATATATATGTATATATATATCATAGAATCATAGAATAGTTAGGGTTGGAAAGGACCTTAAGATCATCAAGTTCCAACCCCCATATAACATGGTGATATGACTACATATATAACATATATATGTATATATATATATATATATATATAACATGGTGATATAACAGATTCCTTTTGCTCAGCATCTGCTTGTGAAGGACAGGGCATGAAGGAAAGGATGCAGGTTGTGCTGTGCATAGTAAACTGTTGACTGCTGGCTGTTTTGTCAGGGCTCAACCTGGTGGGTTTGTATTAGCTGGTGACAGAGGTGAGGTTATGCTGCCTGTAGCTGAACCTGCCCAGTGCAGACAGCATTGATGTGACCCCCTGGAAGACCTTCAGGCAGAGCCACCTAAAGAATTATGCCTTAATGCCTAGTAGATGTGAATTTCACATGTGTTAGTACAGTCTAGTCTTGCTTCTGAGTGCTCGGGCTGCCAGAAAACAGATTTTGGTTTGGGTTTTTTTTACCTATCCCCTATAATGGGGAAAGGTCTTGCCTTTGCCTGTTCTGTTGGACACCCTTTAACAGCCATCCACCCTCAAGCATGCCATGGGAGAGCCTGCTTGGAGCTGTGCTGAGAGATTAGTGTATGGGGGCAGCAGACTGAGGGCTGGAAAGGGATGATCTGGAGCTCCTCAGAAGTGAGAGACGATCTGAAGTTCCTCATGAGTGAGAGACAAAGAGCTGTGGGCAGGATGTTTAGCATGGGAGGGACCCCTGATTGTGAAATGTGCTTTTCCACTTTGATTAGCCAGAGCCAAGACCAAAGAGCTGCTCAGACACGCTCTAAGATGCTGGCTTCTCACTGGCTCGCATCAAGGTAGGGATAAACTGGGCAGGCAAACACAGCTTGCAGACAGCGTTCGCTGAGCTCTGCATCTCACTGCCACAGAAGCAACCAAGCTTCGTGTCTGTAAAATAATGATTAAGAAAAGGCAGCTCAGAGGCAACATCCTCCTTTCTGCAATTACAGCTAAGCTTGCCAAACCCCAGAGTGCCTCATCTTCCCGCTCCGGGGGAAAAAGCTCCTTTTAAAAGTCTCTTTTACTCGAGTGTGTCCTGATTATCTTCCAAAAAGGCTCTAAAGTACTCATTTTTTATAAAGTTTTTTGGAATCCAAAGGTATTTTAATCATTTCAGGCATTGCAAATTCATGAATGAACAGCTTTTGGGTGAGCATCCTTGCTGGCCCGGAGTACTGACACACCTTCTCTGGTGAACTGTGCTTGTAACATCACTACCCCAGCAGCATCCACCCTTCCTCCCTGATGAGGAGGAGGATGTGATGTGTGACATCTCGCCTGCTTCACATTCCCATCCCCTATCCCATCAGTGAAGATTAGGGGGTTGTACTGTGGTGGCCGAGGAACTGATGCTCTCCCCCAGGTGCCCTGTCCTGAGATGTGGGTGATAACGCTGGCATATGATTGCCCTATCATGTCATATCATTTGCAGCATCTCTAACTGTTTGCAAGCTTTGAAGCTTTAATTTTCTAGGTGATTCCCTAGAACAATCCATTTGCAAAATCCAGCCCTCGCATCCCAAACAAGCGTGGTATTGGAAGACCAAGTCCAAGCATCAGGACGTCATTGAGCAAGGTAGAGAGCAGTTAGTTTACATGTTAATGTAAACAGAAAACATGTTTGCTTTGTGGGGTCCAACAGGATTTCGACAGCTTGCAGCAAGAAGGGTTGGCTGTAGTTTGGGGTTGTGCTTTTGATCTCTGCTGCTCACAGCATCATTTAGTAGGAGGGAGTATGAACGGTGTGTAGGTCCCTGCCTAACTTTGCTAAGGGCTTGAAGGATGTGAAGGCAATTACCTGGATGGGCCTTGCAAGTGGAACTGGTGGAGGGGATGATGCTTGGGCAGTCAGATGCTGTAGTGAAACTGTGGAGTTGGGCTCAAAGTGCCAAACACAAACGCAGTAAGGCAGGTACAAAGAGTTTGAGGCAGCAGAGCAGGGAGGTGTTTACTTATTTGAGTATTCTTTGACCTGTTGGCAAATTTGAGTCAACTGTGCAGTGAATTGTGTTGGAGGGGGTGGTGAAATGGTTGATAAGGTGCAGGGCTTTTAGCTGAGCCATTGGGGCTGAGACACTGGGATGTGGGAGCTGGAGCCTGTGATTCGCATCACGCAGGAGCCAGCCTTGAGGTCCCCTCACTAGATGAATTGCCCTGAATGTGTCCTAATGCTGACATCTCCTGTACCTAGGCTATCCATCAGATCAGAGAGAGGAGCTGGTGTGGCTTGAAGTGGAAATCATTTAACTTATGGCTTGGTTACTGTGTTGTTATGGAACCACAGAACAGTTTGGGTTGGAAGGGACCTTCAAAGCTCATCCAGTCCAACCCCCTGCAATGAGCAGGGACATCTTCAACCAGGTCAGGTTGCCCAGAACCACATCCAGCCTGGCCTGGGATGTCTCCAGGGATGGTTCATCCACCGCCTCTCTGGGCAACCTGTGCCAGTGTTTTACCACCCTCATTGTACAGATTTCCTTCCTCACACCCAGCCTCAATCTCCCTCTTTTAGTTTAAAACCATCATCTCTCTAGCTAAGTTGCACCCTTTGCTTCTGTCATGACCCTTGCAGTAGATGATGTGTGGTGGAACAACCTCAGCAGGCTACAAGCATGCATGCAGGCCAGCATCCCTGCAAAAGGTGCAGAAGAGGTGCTGAGCTTTCCAGGAGAGCCTACCAAGCTGTAGAGCAAACAGCACCGTGGTGCTACCCCTGTGTCGAGGTGATGGCATGAAGCACTGTGGTGGCCAAGCCTGTTCTCTGGAGAGGTGTGTGTTGGTTGTGTGGGTTCAGATCCCCCTCGGGCAGAACAAGGGTTTGGATCCAGATACTTCATATCCGGAGTGAGCATTGCCACTACTCGTCCTCTGCATCAAACCTGCCTCCTCCAGCTGCCGCTGGCTTGTGAATGGTGCCTGAGTCAGCCTCATCCAACTGGTTTGCCTTCAAAATGGCTCGAGTGGAACAAGCCCACGACTGAACTGGAATGAGCAAAACAGCAGTCATTTTGGGAGAAAGTCACATCTGGGACGTTCCTGTTGGTGGCTCTTGTGGGCTTTGGTTCCTCGGGCTGTCCAGTGAGGTCACATGAAACAATCCATAGATCCTTATGGATAAACTGCTGCAATAAAACGCAGCCCTCTACCTAAAACTAGTTGGACTCCATTCAAACTCCTGCTCTGTTTAGGCACTGTATATAGGCATGAAAATTGCTGCCCTGCCAAGTCCTTCCCTTGTATGTATGTATGTATGCACACGCTGTATGAGTGCCACTGGCTCTACTACTCTTCTACATTGCACCCTTGTACAGGAAAAAAATGTCTTTTTGACATTTATATATACATATTGGAAAATATTAGGAGATTAGTGTCAGGTGCAACCACAGTAGATAAATTTAGGCTAAACTCTCCAGAGTAATCCTACTTGGTTTACGCTATGCAGTTTGTTTGTAAGTCAAGTTGGAGAGCTCTGAGCCATAGAATTGATGTAAGGTACGGAGAAAAGCATCACACAGTTGAGAAAAGGCTAGCCAACGTGTGCTTGCAGAGAGAGGAGTGTTACTCTAGTGATAAAGGGATGCTGTGGTGAGACAGCTGTCGTGAAGGCAGTCTGAAATGAGAATGAGCAGGGGTGAAATCCTATTGCGGCAGAGAAGATGCGGGGAATGGATGAGGGAAGTGGAAGAAACAGCCATGAGAGGCTGCAAAACTCTAATTGCTTAGAGGAAGAGAAATAGGGTGAGATGAGATGCCTGTGTCAGGCTGTGAACCAGCTCAGGGCTTGAGGCTTCACCTCTGACATCTTCTAGTCCAACGATTCCATTGTGTAGGCAGAGTCTAGATCCGGGTTGGCAATTCTTCCTCTTGTCGGTTTGGATATCCTGTGTGTCATCCCTGTGCAGCATTGATGAGGCATGGAAATTCCTCCTTTACAAGAACCGTGTGCAGTTACTGGTAATCCTAATAAAAAGGCAAAAGCACATTAGGGTGAGTCACAGAAACTCGCTCTTGTTCATAAAAGCTCTGCAATAGAGGTGCTTTTAAAGTTCGCTCTGTGTGTCTATAGGTTGGGGGGTTTAGCCCATTTAGCCATTTATTTTTAGTGACTTTGGGATCACTGGATATACTTTCTGCATTCTTCTTGTCTATTTTTCCTATGGCGATGGGATTTGGTAGTCTAATGTAGCTTAGCACATCCCTAGCAGCTGCCTGCTGTTGACATTACAGCGCTGTGCTCTTGTTTCTTGGCCAAAATTACTGTCTATGAGTTTCATCTTAGCAAGCTGTTTCTTTATGCAGTGATTTAGCTTGGTGTCTGTCCTGGTGAGGCCTTCTAACAGCTTTGCTGAGCTTAATTTGGTTTGTGTCTGCATCCTTGTTGCCTACTGGGATGTTGGTACATTGATCATGAAAGTAATTCTGTGATTTTAGAACCCCAGACTGGTTTGGGTTGGAAAGGACCTTAAGATCATCCAGCTCCAACCCCTGCCATGGGCATGGACACCTTCCACTGGACCAGGTTGCTTCAAGGTTCATCCAACCTGGCCTTGAACACTGCCAGGGATGGGGCAGCCACAGCTTCTCTGGGCACCCTGTGCCAGCACCTCAGCACCCTCACAGGGAAGAGCTTCTGCCTTAGATCTAACCTGAACTTCCCCTGTTTCAGTTTGAACCCATCACCCCTTGTCCTGTCACTACAGTCCGTGATGAAGAGAGGGCAGGTCCTGTTTTGGAAGGCTGAGGCATGAGGTCAGTAGTAATCATTAATACTGAGCTGACAAGGATTTGGTATTCTTGCAGGGAGATCAAACAAATGACTACCTGCTTATGAGGAGGAGGGGGGAGCAAAAAACCCAGGCAGCAGAAGTCAAGTCTTTCAAAGGCCAGGGAAGATGATGCCTTGTTTTGACCCTTGCAGGGAGGCTTTGCTTATTTCAATATGCTATTCAAAGCATGGAAAATCTCTGCTCCTTGGTTTCAGCTCAGGGCGTGTATTTGTTTTGGTCTAAAGGTAGTCATGTGCTTAAGGTTATGCTTAAACTTAATCCTCGTGACTAAAAATGGTCTTGGGGCCATGCACGAGCAGGTTTGGTTGCCCCATCCCTGGCAGTGTTCAAGGCCAGGTTGGACAGGGCTTGGAGCAACCTGGTCTAATGGAAGGTGTCCCTTCCTGTGGCAGGAGGCTGGAACTGGATGAGCTTTAAGGTGCCTTCCAACCCAAACCATTCCATGATTTGGTTCAGAAATGCTGGCTGTTATTTGTGTTGCTCTGTCCTGCCAGTGTGGCCCTATGGTTGTGCTATCCCAGGGATGGGGCAAGGAACAGTGATAACTGCTTGACCAGAAAGCAAGGGGCAGACTTTTCAGCAGTACTTACAAACTCTAGACTCTTCCTAGCCTGTATGGTCCTCTTTTTCTGTTTATTTTCCCTCAGGGAAACCCCTTATTGGAAACCTCTGCCCAAGCATTCCTAGGGCAGAAACACGGATGCTGAGCAGTGCTAGCATTGGAAGAGGCAAGAGAATTCAGTATCAGGCTCTGCGGTCAGAGGACTGTCTGTCACTTAAAAGCTGGAGGCAAGGTGCTTGGTGATCAGGCTCTCACTGATGGTATTACAGGGTTAGTAAACTTGTTGTTAACAAGTATGTGTAGGAATTTCACAAGCCTCATAGTGAGGGGTTTCATTTAAAGCTTTTGATCCTGGAGGCAAATAGGTAAGGCAGTTTCAAGGACTTGCTAAGTCTCTCAACTCCAAGATTGTGTAGAAAAGCCAGAAAGGCTGGAAGAAGGCTCAAGACCAGCAAAACTCAACTGAAAGCACGATGGAGTAACTCTTTGAGCACTCTCTTCTTTTGTACTCCCCCTACCAGGGAGGTTTTTCGATGCCTGGTGTTTGCAAACCTGAAGCTGCAGTGTTCCCAGTGGCACCCTGGGAAGGATGGTGGGATGGTTGAGGGTCTCTGGTGTGCTCATGCTTCCGCCAAGGCTGGGCTTAATCCATCAAACTGATGCTGATAACTTTTCTAGTCATCCTGAATGTGCAGTCAGTGCTCCTTGGTGTCTTATATCACATGTGTATTTTCAGGAGACATATGGGATTGGTCCATTCGTTGATAAATCACTGCCCGTAAAAGAAGATATTCAACACGCAGTTCGTTCTGTGGCTCCAGTATTTCCTGTGAGAGCTTCTCATGCATTTGGTAGTGCTTGGGGCTGGGCTGAAATCTGTGAAGATTGCTGAGGATTTAATGTGTTCCCAAAAAGGCAATGGTCATGTCAGGGGTGGAGAGGAGGTGTCCAAGCGCACATGGTCCATCCCAGGCCACAGATACCTTCCTAGGGGCATTGCATGGGCATCTTGTACCTTCAGGGAATGAGCTATAGAAGGTGGGGAGGTGGGAAAGGGCTGTGACCACAGGTATAAATGTCTGTTGGGATGTGCTTTTGGTATTGCTGGAATACCTCATCTGGTCTACTGTAATTGTTGAGGTATATCCAGAGATTCACCTGTACCATCATGTGCGATTGAAGCTGTGGTGTTGTTTGGCTGCTGCTAAACTTCCTGAACTGAGCCACGACTTCATGGGTGCCTTCCGAAATGAAGCAGGCTGTGTGATGGGCATAATAGACTGAAAACCAAAATCAAGACAACAGAAATTTGAGAGGAATAGCTGAACCACTTAATAAATGTGGTGAAGGTGAAGTGGAGCAGAACTGGTCCTACACTAATTCCATATATACTTCTCTGGGCACATGAAGCGTGCTGGGCTGGAAGAGTCGAGGTGTTTTGTGTCAATCCAACACCAAAGACTTCTAAGAACATGGATGCAGATATTCCTTCTGACAGCGTGGCATCTGTGGGGATGTGTGGAGAGGCTGGTGATACCCATATGTGCTAGTAACAGAACACCTCTGTTTGGTTTCCCTTCCTAGCTTCCTTTACAATCTCCCTTCGCACAGTGGACAATGTCACGGTTACGATTAAACTGAGACCCAGTGTTCCACCAAGCTGTCGGATTCGGGTTAAAAATGTCACCAGGTCTGAGCTCAAGATAAAGCCTGGGAACAACACGACTTTTACCTTCACTTGTAGTACTCCAGAGAAGTATTTCACCATGGAAATTGAGAAGAAAATTGGTAAGATACAGGGTTTTAATTCCACAACACCCAACACCCCCCCCCCCCCCTCAATGGTAATGTTCCTCCAGTAAAACCACATACCTTGGTTTCCTGTTACTGTATTAAGGTATCCCCTATAAGCTTGGAAAGAAGAATCTGAATGCTGATAAACAGCCTTACAGCTGGTGGTGTTAATGTTAACTTGGCTGTTTGGCGAACTGTTCCGTGGTTGTTGCATCAGTTCCTGCTGCCTTCCCTTTTCCCCCAGTTTATAAACCCATCAAAGAATCTTTTTCTTCTTGTCAAAAGCCTCTGAGCACTGCTTGATTGTGCCTATAAGGGCAGCAGAAGCATTGAAAGCATGCACGTGTTTCCTTGTATTTAACGAACGTTATTGAAGTCAAGAAACCAAAAAGCTGGAAGTGTTGTAACTAAAGCTTCCTTTGCACTGAATGTTATCCATGGTGTATGTGTGTTAATGTGCTTTTTAATCGCAGGAACACGTGCTACTTCTCAATGAGGTCCCAAACTTCATTGGGTATTCAGTCTTTGGTAGCATCTTTGTTACTTCTGGGGAGGTGTTCAGGGATGGTTCTCTTCACATTTTGGAGTTTTATGCGTATGGTGGATGCAAATAATAATCTTCACAGTATTTCATGATGTGTTTGAAAGCTGCACTTGTGATATTTCTTCTTTTAAGTTAGAGCCTAGACATAGGTTTAAGTGTGCTTATTTTTAGTGTCCAGCTTGAGATACCAGTGATTTGGATTTTTCAGAGGCAAGGTTTCTGAGTTCTCCCCAGAATCCTGCAGTGGCCATTGTCATTCATCACCTCTGCAAAATCTGAGGCCCAGGTTGTTCATCAGGGCAGCAAGGAAATAAGATACGGCTCATGGCAAGCAGTGGAAGATTTAAAGATGAATGATTTGCCAGGAATTTTCAGGGAGAGATGGGATAAAATAGTTTCCCTAGATCGATGGTTTCCAGCTCTCCCGACTTTGTGTTTCTCCCTTTTGCCCATTCAGCACTCTGCCCTGTTCACGAAATACCTTCTAAGTTCTTCAGCAAACAAGGCAGTAATACTGGAGACAATGAATCCCTTCTATTAGTCAGCCTGAGTAAAGCAGGTTTATCCTGTCTACGCTAGGAGTCTGTTTAGAGACAGCATGTGACCATAGAATCACAGAGTAGAGGAGTGTCCTTCAGTGCATGTCAAAGAGAAGAGCAACCTAAACTTAGAAAAATAGCAATGAAAGGGAAACTAAAATGCCTGTTTACTTGGATGCTCTCCAGAGTGTATCATGGCTGTTCTCTCTCTGCATTCAGACTGTGTGTCAGGCCCCTGTCCCTTTGGAGATGTTCATCTATACCCACCGGCGCTACCTCGCCTTAACAGGACTTTCATCTGGGACGTGAAGGCGAGCACAAAGGCTGGACTTGAACTGAAATTTACCCCGTGGCTGAAGCAGATTGAACCAGGGGAGACGTGCCCGGATTCCCTCAGCTACAACATCAACAGCTGTATCGATCAGGCCACGGTCAACATTGGCACCTTCTGCAGGAACGGCTCCGTGTCTCGCGTCAAGCTGCTGGGAGGAGTTATCATGGCTCTGCACCTCCCATGGAACTCACCTCTCAACACCTCAGGCTTCAACATAGCTAACAGGGCTTCCATAAAACGTGAGTGGAGAGGAATGTTTCCTCGCTGTGCGCATTGCAGCACAATTCTTTAAGCCTTGCTTCTCGGGTAACTTTTTGGTGCTGTTATCTATAAGCTCCGGAGCTTCCACTTCATCTGTTTCTAAAAGCTGTTGTTGTATGGGTTTTAGTTCGGTAGCTGGTGCTCTTCTGGGGTCAAAATATCTTAGTTTGGTCAGCTGATAGGTATAAAAACTGTCACATAGCTGCTTTTGGCACGTATTATTCATTTTTGATCTCTTTAAACTTCCTAAAACTTAAATGTGCCTGCTCTGTTGGTTTTGTGTTTGCAGTGAGACTAGATAGAGTAATTAGAATGAGCCAACAGAGTTATCTGTTGGTTGCAGTGTGTAGTTGGGTTTGATTATGTTTAAATGAAGCTACGTAACTTCTTGAGCTTCAAACCAGTGCCTTTCTTCAGGAGAGGAAGGTGGGAAAAGGGGAAGCAGTGCCTGGAAGGCACATGAGGCTACTTAAATGCAGCTATCTGTTTCAACCTGCACAGCAACAGAAAACATTGTGTAATAATCTTCTTAAAATACCTAGAATATTATATAGCAATCAATCACTGGGTTACTTTGTGATCTCATGACAAACCCTCTCTGGGAGGTGTTCTTGCTCTGTGCTTGAGTTATGCAGTTCTTGCTATCAGTTATAGAAGGAACCTGGTCCAGGTTCGAGCTTCTAGAATGTGAGTTTTTGTAACTCCTGGCATTGCTCACAGTTGCACATCGTCGCATGGTCTTAGAGCAGGACCATAATCTCTGTGTACCCAGCTTCACACTGCCAAGAGTCATCCAAGCATGAAGTGTCTTACACAGCCTCCGTGGTTCACATTTGTGTTTTATCGTGCGTATTTGAGGCTCTTCACTGGCGTGCTCTTGTTAGATCTGGGAGGTTTTTGGCCAGGGAGCTCTGTGCCGATATGAAAGCTCACATCTTTTGTTTCCCAAAACCCAATGAAGCAGTTGTCAGGTTGCACGTTTGATCTTGCAAAGACAGGAGCAGAAGTAGGAACTGGGATCTTTCCAAAGAATACAGGCTTGTCTGTCCATGTGCTTGAAAGGTGAACCCACTAAACTGAAAACAGAGCATTACTATATCCTTCCCCTTTCCTGTAATTAAAGACAGAAGCATTCACTGGAGTATATGTTTTAGTCTGAAGGTTTTGTAATAACCTAACCTGTAGCTGAAGTGGATGATCTCACTGTCAAAATACTCTGCTGCTGGGCTGCTAGATATGCCAGCTTGTCTTCATTAACTGGAACTTGTTTTGTATGGTTTCCCCTACCCCGTTTCAGGGTTATGCATTATTGAATCCATTTTGAAGGAGGAGTCTTCAATCACCCTGATGTCCCCAAACTACCCGCTGGGCTTTCCAGAAGATGAGCTCATGACGTGGCAGTTCGTGGTTCCTTCCAACATGAGAGCAAGCGTGTTTTTCCACAACTACAGCCTCTCCAACTGCGAAAGGAAAGAGGAGAGGGTCGAGTATTACATCCCTGGCTCCCCCAGCAACCCAGAGGTGTTCAAGCTGAGCGACAGCCAGCCTGCCAATATCGCTGGCAGCTTCAACTTGTCCCTGCAGGGCTGTGATCAGGATGCCCAGAACCCAGGCATCCTCCGCTTGCTCTTCCAAGTCGTCGTTCAGCACCCACAGGTCGATGAGAGTAAGTACCTGGCCTGCCTCGTCCATTGTTTTTGCCTGCAGACAGCTGGGCTGAGCACCACAAGAAAGAGGAATACTGGGGGTTTTGGGGTAATTTTCCTTGAATTTTGGACTGTCCTTGAGTTTCAGGAGGTGGGCTGCCAAGCGATGCTGAGGTGTTTCACCACCCTGGGTACCACGGGCTACGGTTACAGCAAGGCAAACAGTGATGCTGAGATTTGCAATGGAGTACAAAGCTCCACTGTAGATTTTACACTGTAGCTTGCAAAGGAGATCCCTTTTCCAACACATGCAAGATGTAACTGAAGAATGCCTGTAACACCTGGGGTATCAGGTCTTGCACGTTGCATAGACAGAGCTAAGCACTGGCTAGCTTTTCCTTGTGATTGTGTTCCCTCTAAGGGCCTGATCTAGCTATTTGGGCAAGGACCTTAACTGCTTGACAAGAGTTGCCCAGACTCACATGTGCTGCCTGTTCTCCAGGAGAGAAACCAAATTCAAGCTTCAACAGTTTTATTTTCAGACATAAGATTCAACATTTTAAAGACCATACTTACAATGGGAGCCCAGGTTTCTGCTCTGGATTTAAACAGTCATACTTAGCAAGGGGAAACCTGCTGTTATGGTAGGCAGCAAGATCCGTAGCATGAAAAGAGACATGTGAGATTGTCTCCATACTGCTAATGGCATCAATATGTGTTTCCTTCCTTCCTTCCTTCCTTTCTTCCTCCGAGTTTTATTTTGGTTCCTAGAGAAGAAATCACACTGGACATGGAAGTTGTAAGATACCCCACTGATAATATCTCCTACATATATGGCTGTTCTTTAGGTTTTTGCTGCTTGTTCTTACATTAAGAATTTTCCTTTTTTCCTGTTTTCTTGCTCCAAATTCAGACTGGTTTAACACAATGACTTGTAATACCAGAGCAGTTACCTAAAACCTGAAATAAAAGGCCTGGCTAGGTATTGCAGTTAGTGGTAGAAGGCTGTGGAGTTAGTGATTTATCATCTGGCTTCTTAGCTCATGGTGGAGGTTAATAGTGAAGGTACACTCACTGCAGAGGAGCAGGTAGAGGAAAGCCCACACTCTGGACTCACTGCAGCAGGAGCTACCCAGAGGCTTTCTAGGGAATTATAAAGGGAATCAAGTTTAAATGGCTTGTATGGTGAAGTCACAGATCCACAAAGGGTCTGTAGCATCTCACCACTGTAACCCTCGGTTCTGCCTCTGTCAGGTCCGGCTGCATCCATGAACAGCAAATACTCCTAAAACTGGTGTTAACCAAATCATATTCACTCACATTTATTGTGTGCTGCAGCTTGGAAGCTAGGCAGAGCAAAAACATTATATTCAGTTGATCAACTTTATCTCCCTTCTACTTTTGGAAAGCAAAGATGAATTTTAATACGTTTACGACCAGCAGACAAGATTATAATAGCCTAAAAAATAAAAACCAGGTTGTCATTTATTGAAGTGACAAATTGGAAACACAAGTAATAAAGCCCTTGTATTTAAGAGACAACAGTGGTTTCTCTAGGGATTTTGGAGGATTTCATCTGTGATTTGGTAGTCGTGTAAGTTCCATCAAAGATTCACATTCAGCCCTCAGGACGGTATTGAAACTTTGATTAAAATAAGCCATCTGCAGTGTGCAAGTTAAACATGGCTCTTATTAAAAATGCATTGCTATCTGCATATTCTCAAAGCTTCCCAAACATCTGAGTATTACACAGCTGTCTGTGGTGCTTGGCATTAAATAGGGTGAAGATACAGCTCTCTCCAGTTGAAATAACTTCTTGTTCTAACCGTGTCTGTGTTTAGCTGCTATGAAACGTATTGGAGAATCAGAAACCTTGTGGTTGAAGTGCTAGGTTCTGTGCTTGCGTGTGCCAGTGACTTGGAGGATTCAGTCTGACCTCTTGCCTAACCTCTTCAAAAGAGGGTAGATTTAGATTAGATCTAAGGCAGAAGCTCTTCCCTGTGAGGGTGCTGAGGCGCTGGCACAGGGTGCCCAGAGAAGCTGTGGCTGCCCCATCCCTGGCAGTGTTCAAGGGCAGGTTGGACACAGGGGCTTGGAGCAACCTGGTCTGGTGTGAGGTGTCCCTGCCCATGGCAGGGGGTTGGAACTGGATGAGCTTTAAGGTCCCTTCCAACCCAAACCATTTTATGGTTCAAAAGGGGATAGCATATGTGTTACTGTGTTGTAGCTGGAAAGTCGTAGGAAAATGGGGTTTGTGTGTGGAAAAGCTCAAACCTTTAAATTTGAAGTATGATAGGATGCTGCCTGAGTTCCATAACACTCATGGAAAGAAGTAAAGAATGTTTTCTTAGCTGATACAGAAACATCCGCTTGTCTAACGGGGGGAGAAGAGCTGAAGGACATCTGCTTCTTGCCAGTAATAGTTCTGGGATGTTTTTCATTGCAGATGTCACCCATTTGGTCGACCTGAGCAAGGAGTGGAACACTACCGTGACGATTCACTTCGAAGGGTGGCCCGTCCGCGCTCCGCTCATGTCTGAACCCATATGCCTCATCTGTAAGGATCCTCGCAACTGTGATCGCGCATTGACTTTAGTGTCTGGTGCCATCTACAAGATCTCCTTTCTGTGCAAGGACTTGTCCCGGCTGAGGATCACAGCTGAGAAAGGCATAAGTACGACAGAAGTGGCTTAATGGGGTTTCCTACAGAAGTATTTTTGCATGCTTTTCCCCAGGGGTTGCCCAAACCTCTCTTGCTTGGGGTTTAAATAAGAGTGTGGCTGGAAACCAGGCATTGGCCAGCTGGGAGGTGGATATAGTGAATCTGGAGATGATCGGTTGTTCGCTACATCATTCTACCTTTAAAAATAGAAACTGTGTGGCCATTCCTAGATGGAAAAGGACAGAAGGCACCTAAGAGTCTTCTTGGGAAACTGCAAAACGTGAAAACAGAGCAGGAGAGCCATAAATCTGCCCATGAAAAGGCAGGTCCGAGGTGGCCATCAGGAATGCATCTTGTGCTGATTGCATGTCCACTTTATGTGGAACTTCCCGAACGCTTTCAACTACCATTAGGGAAAGAGTTTTCTAATGGATATCTGGACTTTGGTTTGACTGCAGCAGCGTCCCAGTCAGCAAAAGTAGCATCTTGAGGAAGGGACTTTGAGTATGTTTGCGTCTGTTCATTTCTTTGGTGTCCTGCACGCTTTTAAGGAGAGCTTTTTAGTACAAATGATGCATGTTTGGGTAATGTTTCCTCGCGTGGATGCTTAGGTGTATTTCTAACACAAAAGTGACAGTGCTTTCTGTGTGTGTGTACACAGGGGATCTTGCTTTTCCTAGCTATTTCATCTGCAAGAAACCTACAACCCCTGGGGCTTGTTTTTGTGATTGCAGGCTGTGTCGATCTCCGGTGGTGTCAGAGGAAGATCTATTCCCTTTCAGTGCCCAACGCTATCACCCAGCTGCCGATTCGACTGCATAAGTTCATTTGGAAGCTCTTGGCTCCCGATCTGATCAACATAGAAATTACATCTCCATCCTTGAGACTTCAGCAACACGTCCCGGAGCAGAGGTGCAACACGAGCTACAGTTACAGCATTGTCAGTGCCACCCCGGAGACCGAGCTGAACGTTGGTGTGTTCTGTCCTGGTGGATCCATTGAAAAGATTCAGATGAGGAATAATATCACCGTATCTTTAAAAACGTTTGGGAAAGGATTCCTCAACGAGTCTAACCATCAGGATCTGAAAATGTCTTTCGTGCCTCATATTAAAGGTAAGGTAGTGCTTTGTACTACTTGGTTGCACAGTGTTGGATGTCTCAATACGCTTACTAGAGCACGTATGGATAAATAGAAATAAGAGTTTAATTCTTTAGAGTGGAGTCCTGGAGCCACTGCTGGGATGAGTCTTTATCTGAATCAGTGAGGTGGTGTATTCCTGGAAGAAGGAAGGAACTTTGAACTCCAGGTGGATAGGTGGTTGTAGGAAATTCTGTGGATATAGCTGTGCTAATTGTGTTAATGACTCATGTGGGAGGGGACAATAAGAGAGTTGTATTGCTGATACTGAGGTGCAATTGAGTGCATAGAATCCCAGAATGGTTTGGGTTGGGAAGGACCTTAAGATCATCCAGTTCCAACCCCCTGCCACAGGCAGGGACACCTCACACTAAACCAGGTTGCCCAAGGCTCTGTCTAGCCTGGCCTTGAACACCGCCAGGGATGGAGCATTTACCAGTTCTCTGGGCACCCTGTGCCAGCGCCTCAGCACCCTCACAGGGAAGAACTTCTGCCTTAGATCTAACCTGAACTTCCCCTGTTTCACTTTGAACCCATCACCCCTTGTCCTATCACTACAGTCCCTGATGAAGAGTCCCTCTCCAGCATCCTTGTAGCCCCCTTCAGACACTGGAAGCTGCTCTGAGATTTCCACGCAGCTTCTCTTCTCCAGACTGAACAGCCCCAATGTTCTCAGCCTGTCTTTGTATGGATGGTGCTCCAGCCCCTGATTTGCTCCAACAGCTCCATGTCCCTCATGTTGAGGACACCAGCACTAAGTTTTCATTCCTTTGTCCTTTTCCTTTACTACAGATGAGTGCACTTTCACTGTGAGTCCAGATCCAAAAGCCAAAGTTTACTTGCAGACTCCCAACTGGCCTTACGGTCTCCCTCCTTACGTCTCCATATCCTGGTACATCCTTGTGCCCAGCAAGCAAGTTGCCCGCCTGGGGTTCTCCAAGGACCGCATGGGCATTGTGTGTGAGACGGGCCGTGCCTATGTCAACATAAAGGAGGAGACACCAGGGGCAGAGGAGACCGTGCGCCGTGAGGACGAGCTGCTGCCCCAGCCCCGAAATATGCATCACAACTTCTGGGTCAACGTCTCCAACTGTAAGCCTGTGGAGAGGACGCAGCTGACCTTGCAGTTCCAGGTGACTTCTGCCGACAAGCAGATAGGTGAGTCCTCGGGGGCTGTGGTGGTTTGCTTCCTGCTTGTTTCCTGGCTTTCCCTTAGGGAAAGGATGCTTGATCTTCCATGGGTGTGGGGTTCAGTAGAGCCCTGCCTTTGGACATCGCTGTCCTTCGGAAACCTGAGTTACAGCTGGGTACTTATAGAAGCTGGGGAGGAAGGAAGAGTTTTGTGTTTCTTTAGGGACTCTTCATTAGGGATTGTAGAGATAGGACAAGGGGTAACGGGTTAAAACTGAAACAGGGGAAGTTTAGATTGGATCTAAGGAGGAAATTCTTTCCTGTTAGGGTGGTGAGACACTGGAATGGGTTGCCCAGGGAGGCTGTGAATGCTCCATCCCTAGCAGTGTTCAAGACCAGGTTGGACAAAGCCTTGGGTGAGATGGTTTAGTGTGAGGTGTCCCTGCCCGTGGCAGGGGGTTGGAACTGGATGATCTTCAGGTTCTTTCCAACCCTAACTATTCTATGATTCTTTCTGTGGGGTTTGGGGTGGTTTTCGGCTTGGGTTTTAGGAGTTTTTAGGTATTGCAGGGCTTGGAGGAGTAAGGCTGGATTTGCTTTTATTTAATTCACCTTTTTTAATGGGACATCACAGCCAAAACGTGTAAGATCAAGTGATATTTTTCTCTCCCAGCATCACAGACCTGGCTAATAACTTGAGATCTGCTTATGCAAACTTTTTCATGCAAGTGGTCTTTACTTCATGATAGCAGTTCAGTTAATCTCAGCATTCACATGAGGAAGAAACCAGCCCTGGGACAGATCTGACCATATAGTGGAGAGTATCCTGACTACTATCAGCAAAATCTGTGTTCTTAATGTCTTTCATGTCCCCAAAACATCAGTAGCTTTATGAAAAAGGGGAGGTTGGGTGCATTTTTAGGGTAGGCTTTGCTTGTGTAAATTTGCTTCACATTTGTCCTTCCTCTTTGCCTATGGGAGACTGCTGTCTGTAGAAGTATTGGCTACACAGGCTAGAACTGAAACAGGATGAAATGAATGTGTATTATTTTCCCTCCTTGGTAATGTATGCTACTTGTACAGCACACAGCTTTTTTCTTTGCTCACACATGGACTTTCCTGATCAATTTTATGACTCCTGGAAAACCCCAGATCGACACAACTTGTGTAATGCAGAGGAAGGGGTGGCACTGAGGGGAGCTTGGTGAAATGTCACTCTTTCCTCTGTTGAATCCCTCTGTCTCTCTGCACTTCCTTCTCTTGCCTTATTCAGCCAGAGGCACACGAGGTAAGTTTAGCGGCACACAAGCTGTATTGGGATGGGTTGGTTGGGGTTTTTATTTGTCCTCTGCTGCTTGCAGTAGTTTTATCATTGCTTAGCCTCCAACCTCTTGGAAATGGCTTGGGGTGCCCCACGGCTGGGAGATTCCTGCTCTGCTTCCAGATGAACTCCTGAGGAGCTTCCAACCCAGACAGCTTTTAGGAGAAAGCTGGATGTTTTCCCTCTCTTTCTCAGTGTCCTTGTACCTTGTCTGTTTGCAGACTTAGGAGTGATCCTTGCGGTGGTGGCTGGGGCTGGAGTTCTCACTGCTATTGGACTGACTGTGTGCTGTGTCAAGAAGAAGTAAGTTCACACCTCAGCATGTTCAAGAGGGCATTTTGGTATTGCTGCTGGCCATCTGTTCCCCGTGTACAGATCCCTTGAACAGGGGTCTGAAGCATGATGCAGACAACGGCGGTGGAAGCAGTGCAACTCCAGGAATGCTGCTCCTGGAGTCGCATCACTTCAACGCCCGGTGCATTGCCTGTCTTGGCCTTAGCACAGGCTTCTGGCTGTGCTGTAAGGCATTGGTTAGACTTCATAAGCAGTTCTTGTGAGATAAGGTTGTAATGAGTGTGGCTGCTGTCCATGTGACCTCAGACAAGGCTCCAAACAAGCTGTGATAAACCAGGAGCTATCTATCTTTCATCTACACAACCTCCAGCAGCTTCTCCTGGAGTCTGCACATCAAGTGGGAACGTTTTTGTATGAGATGAGCCCTTGGGGAGAGAGCTAGGCTGAGCAAAGCAAACATGCATAGCATTACTCACACATGCAGAGCCTGAAGTCATCGATAGCTTGGGGTTTCTGATACACGTATGCTTAGTGCTGGCAGCGTGATGGGGTGCTGAAGCTATGGAGCTGGAATGAATTTGTGCAGTTTGATGGCAAGAGCAGTTATAAGAACACTTCTCTGGCACAGGAAAAAGGCTTTACAAATACAGGCTTCAGAAGCTTCAGCCTTTCAGACGGTTCAGAAAGTGAAACCAAGTAAAGTTAATTCAACTTCCTTAGAGGACCCACTGGCTTACTCATCGTCAGTAATGCTCAGTCTTGTTTTGTGAGGATCTGATGGCCTCTAGATCCTGACTGTGGACACTGGGAGACTCTTTACATGGCGCAGCTAGGACCCCATGCTTGGGAGTTCATCTTACAACTGTCAGGGTCAGCAAAGCAGCAGTTAGGTAACCAAAGAGCATAAGTTATTAAATGCAATCATAGTTATTATTAGCAGTAAAGTTGTTTTCTGCTCTGTTAAAAAAGCATGTCTAGGCTCAAGAGTTATTCTTCCTAAGATTGCAAGTAAAACCTTCAATCCAGGCAGACTTGGGTGGCTGGGATGAGTCAACAGAAGCTGTTGTTATTCACTGAGTTCAAACTCACCAGCCAGGTGTTGCTGGTGACCTGTTAACAGTTCCAACTCTCTTAATAGGAAGAAGAAAAGCCAGGACCCCATGGTGGGAGTGTACAATCCTAACGTGAATACCCAGATGCCTGGGAAACAAGGCTTATTCACAAAAGGGAGGAAAAACAACGAATCTCATGTCTATGCAGTTATTGATGATGCTATGGTCTATGGGCACTTGCTGAAGGAATCCAATGGCTCAGTCAGTCCAGAAGTTGATGTGTACCGGCCTTTTGATGGACCCATTGGTAGCTTGCCACCCTCTCCACCTCCATTCTCCTTCAGAAAAGACATTAAATGCTCTTCTAACACCGAGGACCCTCCACCTCTGACAGACATGGACCATGACACTTACACCTTCGCCCATCAGAAATCAGGGCAATCAGAGGACAACGGAGATACAAATGAAGAGAAGAATGGAGATACAAGCACATCCTTGCTGGAAGATAAGGAACAGGATGGTTCAGTGGAGTAATTTTACACCAGGTATAGCAGTTTCCTGTGGAAATCCAGGTGTAAGCACGGGGTCTAGGGAAAAATAACTGAAGAGGAGTGTTATTTTTAAAGGTGTGTTGATGTTGTTTCTGTTTCTGTGTGTGTGTGTGTTTGGTTGTTGGTTGGTTTTAAACGTCAGCCATTGATAGCTTTCAGTTTTAGAGTGAACATCCATCAAACTCCCAAACCAGTTGAGGCACTCCAGGACTGCATGCGCTTCTGGTTGTGAAACTGGTGGCAAAGGTATGCTCCTGCTTTTTCTTACAGAGAAAATGAATCCCTAACTGCCAGCTTAAAGCTGTGGCAATTAATAAAGTGGGGAGAGAGTCCTGTCCAGTATTTGCCTCCTCTCACAAGTCATTTGTTCCTGAGTGTTGGTTGGTGACTCTTGGAAGACATAGGCTACGTCACTGTCTCAGGGCAGCTCCAGGTTGCAGGCATCTAAGCAAAGGAGGCGGCACTGTCATTTCCACCTCTTGCTGCTTGCAGATTCATCATGTTTAGTGTGCAGGTGGTTATGAATGTGTAGTGAAAGACTGCGTACGCCACCTGGAAGAGCTCCATGTGCGTAAGTGAAGTTTGAGCTTGGGCTCTTCTAGTTCAGAAGTAGAGTTATGGGTTCTCTCTCATTTCCAGCTGACTTTGTTATACTGGGTTAGCCTGCACCAAAGCCTGTTTCTCTGAAATGCAAAGAATGAGAGTGAAGCCATAAGGAAAGCCTTGATTGTTTAATTAGGGTTTTGGTTAATCAGTCTGGATTTAACAACCATGCTGAAATGATGGTGAGAACAGCTCTTGATTTCTAGCACGACTTACACTTAGGGTGTCTGGCTGCCTTTGACAAGCACCTCTTGAACTCAGGTAAACCACAGGTCTCATTTGTAAGTGCTGTACTTAGGATGCCGCTCGGTGTCTGTGCCTTTTAACACTTGAGGGTCAGGTCTTTGTGCATAGGATTACGGGTACATGAATAAAGTTGCCTTTTACATAGAGACACCTGGCTGGGCCAGCTGTGCAGTTCCTGAGGATGTTTGCCATTCTGCATGCAGCCCTAGACCCAAGAAGTTCTCTCCAGATGTCTTCTTATGACTGTTTCTTGCCTAGTGATACACAGCGGTGCCATAAAACTTTTAGTGTTGCATGCAGTAATGTTCAACATATAATGATGTCTAAAATGAGAATGTCCTTACTAGATACCTTATTGTTTACATGTTTTACAATGTGGATTTCTTCCTGTGTTAACTATGCTGGCACTGCAGATTGCCTATTTATTTGGTCAAGTGTGTGTGTTTTAAGTGCGTACTATTATACTGCTTGGACCGCTATTACATTCACTATAATGTTGTATCTGGCTCAGTTTTCTGTAGCATATAGCAAACCATGTGCCAGCTAAAAGTGCCTTTTAATTGTTTCATGTATTTTCATGCTTGTAATTTTTAATAGAGAAATATGTATTCCTAAATCTCTGGCAAGTCACTGGGAACCATGCATTTCAAAGTGTACTGGGTCATTTTAATGCCATTTGAGAATGAAAGAGACTCCTGCAATACTGGTATCTGTTTTTCTCAGGTAACTGAATTGCCACAGTGCGTTTTGATCAGAGTAGTCCAGTTGTGCCTTTGTCTGCTCAGTGTTTCTCACTTCTATTGAAAAGGAGTAAGTGTAAGAGCAATTCAGGGCTGTCTCACCCCTCTGGCTCGGTTTCTGCAGTTGCTTAGATGGACATTCTCCTTCTAACCAACAGAAGAAAACATAATGGAGGTCAGGCTTGTGTTCACAGCATCTTCATCTTTGAAGGAAGAACACAATGCTTGTTAGCTGGTGGTTTTATTTGTTGTATTTTAACTCATCGTCCGGTACGGCAGTATGAACCTTAGTTTATGGTTGTTTTCAGTCTAAGGTTGACTTTCACTGTGCTCATTTTTGGTATGGTTAGAGTTAAGAGTGCAGGCACTAATCCCAGTTTGCTTTTCATTACGTTGTGACTTAGGTTTATTTTTAATAAATATATAAAACACAATGATACCGCCAGCTGGAATAAGTAGCGCATGTCTCAGGTGTGTGTGTGTAAACTCAGCCTTGGGTGTTTTGATGCTTGACTGTCGGTAGCTGCACCATTGACAATGCAAGGTACTGCTTACTGTGTGCGTCCTTTTTCTCCCATAGCCAGTGACCTGCTATTAATTGCTGGTTTTAGAGGCATGTGTTTAGATTACTGGGAAGAAGGGGTTTAAGATACTGGAAGCTTTCATTTAAAGATAAATGGTTCAGTGGCTTCTTGGCAGGGTCGCGATGCCAGTAATTCATTCAACTGACATGCACAATTGAATTCCAAATTAATTTCCTTTCAGGGATAATAGCATAAAAGTGCATTTTATGATCAGTCCTTCAGCTCAACAGTGACCCTTATGAGAATGTGAACGTGAAGCCCTTTTTTGTTCATACCACAGCACGTCGTGCCCGGTATAGAAACTGGAGGGAGGTTGTCCAGGAGCCACCGATGGCTGCTTGGGATGGGCTCAGTGGGTCGTGAGCGGTTGTGTTGTGCATCACTTGTCTGTCTTGGGTTTTATTCCTCTCTCTAGCTTTCCTTATTTCCTATATTTCAGTTATTACACTGCTCTTACCTCAACCCATGCGTTTTATCTTTTCCAGTTCTCCTCATCCTGCCAAGGGGGGTGTGAACATGTGTGTAAGCCAATAGCTGCATGGTACTTAGTTACCAGCTGGGGTTAAACCACAAAAGTATGTTTGCCCTTTATTCGTTTCCTTAAGTTAATGAGAGTTTATTTCATAAGTGTTAAACCCTAAAAAGTAAGCAAAGGCATAATGAAACCATCTAGTATGGTTGGTTGGTGAGCATTTTATAGCTTATTCTTGCAGAGCAAATAAAAGGCAGCAAGCCTTAGATCTTCTTCCCTGATTTCTTTTCTTTGGATGAACAGAGAGTAAGTTTCTAAATATCTTAAACCAGCTGGCAACGCAGATGATTTCATGCCTATGTCTGATATCCCTGAAGACAATTCAGTGTTTTTCCTTCCCAGTGAAGGAAAGACTCAAAGACTCAAAACAAGCTTTTGGCTCGTGAGTCCCAAATTCTCACCCACTTTTGCCTATCTGGCCCTTTTACTGAAGCCCAAAGCAAGCTGGCTGCTAGCTGGGTGCTGAGGTGTGTTAACAGTGTGCTGCTGTGGCCCTTGCTCTGAGGGATGCTTCAGAAAGGAATTATTGATGGTAAACCACAGCAATGACCTACAGCAAAGAGCCTTGGAAACCTTCTGGATTAGGGTCCAGATTAAACTTTGGCAAAGGGCTGACCTCTTGTGCAAAACAGACCTAATTCCATGTGCAGTTCTGCAGCACTTGAACTGTCCCAGCCTGCTTTGGAGCACTGCCCTCCTCATGTATGGTCTCTCCCCTGCAGGATGCTGAGGAGGAGGATGAGGAGGGGTAAGCCATCACCACCTTAGGGAGGGAAGGAGTGGGATGCTCTGCTTGTTGTGGAGGAGGTGGGACGCAGCCTGGGACCCAAGATGCCACCTCCCCCAGCACTGCTACCACTGCCAAGCAGGGGTGAGGGAAGGCCCTTATGGGGTGGCTTGTATTTCAGTATGAAATTCCCCAACAGCAAAGGGAGAGGAGGAAGGGAATCTTATTTTCCTATGTGTATCCCATATGTATGGCATGTGACGAGGATGCTAACAGTGAAGTGGGGTTATCCTACAAACCATCTCACAGGGGAGGAGGCTCTCACTTTCTGCTTTCCCCCTCTGCCTTCGATATCTCCGACCTCCTGACAGATCCCTGGAGCTGCTCTGAAGGGAAATGCAAGGAGAAAAAAGCACTCCAACCACACTGACTCAACTCCATTCCTTCAGCAAGCTCTATATGTATCTTTATTTTATAGTCATTCGAACAGCGGAGAGGTTGGCAATAGTGACAGCCTTGGAAGTGTGCACTCTGCGTTTGTGTGTCTGTTTTGATCCCTCCAGCTTGGCTCCCACTTGATGTCTTGGAAGACCCACCATCGAGCTGCTTTTACACAAAGCAGCAAATGGAAATACCTCTCCCATGGGCTCCCCAAAAGCATCATGCCTCAACACCCCCAGCTTGGACTGGAGGGGTAATACCAAGCACAGGACTGCAAAGAACCACTGCTGCCTTCCAGCCAACAGCCCTCAAAGCTTCATTACACTGCTGGGGTAGCCTTCACCTCTTTCCCATCATTGCTGGTTCTTTGGTTTTTATTGTCTTTAACCTTCTTCTCAGCAAAAAATTGCCTTCAGATTTATATTTGCTAAGGACTGTGCATGGCCCAACGAAGACTGGAATATTTCAGCTGGGTTTCCATCACTTAAAGGGGTCAGATGATTCCTAAAGCTGGTAAAGCAAGTTGTCTTGGAGTTTGTTTTCAATACACAGTTGTTTTTCATAAGGCAGAGTATTCCCTAATAGCATTAAGTTTCTGTTATTTACGTAATGCTTTCATCTTCCATTTCCATTAATATATTTGACTGACTATGCTGCAAGTCATCACTGCTTCCCCCATGGTGCTGGAGTGTAAATAAAGCTTCCAATGGGTTTTTTTTAAGGATCTGGCAGTGGGTCTCGCTCTCCCATGGGAATCAGTGAAACTGGCTTCTGGCTGATGAGAAAAGGACCAGGAAAGCAGGGAATGCTTCTGGAAACACCCACCTTCTCACTAAGTCAATGTCTGGTAAGTAATGAATGAATTAGTGGTACCATGCCTGGTACTTGCTATTTCATTCATGCACATAACTGGACTAGTCAGACAACCCATTGAGCAGCTGCTACTCAGCCGATAAGCCCAATTGTATCTCTCAATGCAAAACAGGAGTAACTCCCTCTGCTTGTTAAGACAGGACCTCCATCCCCAGGAGCCTGAATTGTGGCACTGTGAGGAGGAACACGGAGCTCCCACGGGTTTCTGCCAGGGCTTATGGGGAACCAAACCAAGAGAAGAAGGCAGGAACTAGCCATGCTGGTGTCCCAACAAAGCTCAGCAAGATGGGAAAGAGTGACAGCCTTGGCTGGTTGCTGGACTGCTGCACTGGTTCTTTGCCAAAGCAACCAAGCCTCTATAGTCCTAATACATTCCCTGTGTAAAAAAATATATCTATAGATTGTGCCTTAGGAAGAACGCTGCAGCTGCTAACGGGGCTGGATGTGGCCAAGTGAAATGCTCTAACGCTCTCTAATGCCACATGGAGCTGTGACAACTCTCTTTGCAAAGAGTGGCTCTACTCAAACCTGTGTGCGCACACACATAGATGTACACACACACACACACACATACCTACAGCTTTATAATCCCAGGGGGAAGACCTGTGTTGTGGGGGGACCCCCGCAGCTACACGATCATGAACTGGCAGACATAGGGCAGCTGCTCTTTGCACCTCTTGTCGAACCACTTCCCGATGGCAGCTCCCGACAAGGCCGCGCAGTTTTCCAGCTTGCCGCCGTCGGGCTGGGTGGTGATTTCAGTCTCCCAGTTCTTGTAGCGGATGGGGCCACCCGTCATGTCGACCCACTTGCCCTCCACGGCCATGTCGTTGAGGCCCAGCCAGATCTCGGCCTCGGAGCCGATGCTCTTGCGCATGTAGTCGTAGAGCGCATCGTTCTCCTCGCCGCCCTGCGGGGTGCTGAGCGTGCCGCCCTGCGAGATGCAGTTCTCGCTGGCCTCATGGTAGGTCTTGGTCTCCGGGAATGCAAGGAAGCATTTTAGGTGGATTTTGGTGCCTTTCAGGCAAACTGAGAGGTCATGGCACAAACAGAGCAAAAAAGAAGACAGAAAAGGGAATTGGGGTTAAAACCAGTGCAGGGAAGAGGCAGCAGCATCGAATGCAGTGGCCAAACTACAGAGCTCATTTCTTAGGCTGCGCAGTGACCCTTGGCAGCACAGAGCCCCAGGGCCCTGTTGCTTCTTTGCAGGACACAGCTACCAGAGATGAGGCTCTTCATCAGGGACTGTAGTGACAGGACAAGGGGTGATGGGTTCAAACTGAAACAGGGGGAGTTCAGGTTAGATCTAAGGCAGAAGTTCTTCCCTGTGAGGATGCTGAGGCGCTGGCACAGGGTGCCCAGAGAAGCTGTGGCTGCCCCATCCCTGGCAGTGTTCAAGGCCAGGCTGGATGGGGCTTGGAGCAACCTGCTCTAGTGGAAGGTGTCCCTGTCCATTTCAGGGGGTTGGAACTGGGTGAGCTTTAAGGTCCCTTCCAACCCAAACCAATCTGGGATTCTGTGATTCTATGAACTGTTGGGGATGTGCCCTCCCTGTCTGCAAACCACTGGGATAAATAGAACTTGAGGTGCCCCTTCCACCCTCCTGGGCTCTGCCAGAGCAGAGGCACAGCCTGGTCCTCCTGCCCTGGCCATGGTCCTCCCCAGCTTTCTCTGATGTGTTTGTTGGATGCATGGTGTGTGATGGGTGCTGCTGAGGGTTTGGGGAACAAGTCTGTAATGCCAGTTACATCACCTTAAGTAGGCAAGATGAAGAAAGTGTCTTTTTCAATAAGCTTTGCTCAGCAGCATTGTGCTTGCATCGCTTGAGGCCTTCAGAGGGAATTTCTGCTTGCCTCTGACTTTACTGTTAGGGGTAGCAATTTGTTTTGCTTTTCTTTCAAGCTCTAAACCTTGGCAGTGCAAGGTACTGTGGCCAAACAAGAACTAATCAGAGCCACCCATTAATATCCAAACCGACTTCATCTTAATGAATATGAGCTCGGAACTAAAGCCTTGATTTTGCTTGTGTTGCTTTTCTTTAAAGGAGAAAATTCTCCTTAACTTGCATTTTCATCTCATTTCTGTTTTGTGCTCTGCAAGTCCTTCTCCTACTGATGTCGGTGGTGTTCATAGAAAGCAGCTGTGGAGCATGGCTGGAAGATGGACATTCTGGGACTCTCCTCTGTACATGTTCAATGAAGCACAGGGGGATTGAGCTCCAGTGAGCAATACCTTGGTATATATAAGAGACCAGGTCACCATTGCACTGGGGTCAGACAAAAAAGCAAGCTACATTTGACTAAAGCACAGACTAATCCATTACTCATCCCTCTAACTCATAAAAGAAAATGAACATCTAGATTAGTGTCATCGGAGTGCCACAGCTTTACAAATGGTAAGCTCTAGAACATCAAGAGGGGGGACTACATGCCATTAACTGCCTGAGGGGTTTCATCTGCCTGGAGAAACTGCATTTTGATACCCCAACGTCTCCCTGTGATGGACTCCATGTCCATCTTCACATCTTGGGTGTCTGGGCATCTCTTGTCAGAATGTGTGGAGTAATTGTAGCCACCTTATAAGCAGCTCCTCTCTCGAAGCAAAAGCCATGCCTTCTTCAGCAAGTCCTTTACCTGTCTGGAGAGCTTGCTTTTCCTTCAGTAGAGCAACCTCCTGAGAGATGTTGTCAATCATGGCCTTCAGGTCTTCAATCATTTTGAGGCTCACAACATCTGGTGGGGAAATCAAGGGAGGAACATAAATATTGGTCGCATGCCCAGGGGAGCACCAAAGCTGTTCCTATCATCACCACCTTCTCTGCCTGCAGAGAACGACAAACAAAAGGAATCCACACTGTCAACACCCAGGTCCCCTTGCACATCCATCAGAGGGATCTTCACGTGCTCTCTAGCCTGGTTCCACCATCAACCCAGTGTTCCCAGTTTGGGTTTCAGGGCTTTGCACGCCATGGAGCTTCCTACCACAGAGGTGTTCCTTAGGCTGCTGCTCTGGTGGCACACACACGAGCATCACAAGGTGCAGGCTCATCTCTGGAGCTCCTGTGTATGGCACTTGCCTGGGGTGCTGACCTAATGGTGCTGCCACGTGTGCATCTTTTGTGGGGAACTTAAAGCTGATGATGAACAGCTCCTTGGCCAGCTGCAGCCTGCTAAAGCCCATGTCTTGCTAGGTATGTTGCCTTTGCAGTGGACCTAAGCAGCTATTAATCACTACTTGGATTTTTCCTGTCTAGGAGCAAAAGGTGGTGGGACAGCAGATGTTGAGGCAGAGGCACCAAGCCAGGCAAGTGGGGAAGCAGCTTGGATGGTGACCAAACCTACCAGCTCGAAGACTACATGGGTATGAAAAGCCAGACACATCAGGAGGAGGGCATTGAGCTGCTTTACTTATTGCTTCATTAACTTCAATAGGTTCACTTAACACTGAGGCACTAGTTATTATCCTTCTGCCTTTGATGAAAACACTGTGGGAAACAGCTGATTAAAGCCATTTGTTGTGGGGTTTTTTCTCATGCAAACCTGTCTTGCAGCAGAACAAATGCCACTTTTAGGTTTAAGTAACATCCAAGGGCCACAGCAGGACACTGCCAAAGAATCTTGCTCTTTATGTTGTTCCAGCTGGGTTTGCTGGTGGGTTCCCATCAAGGTGACACATCTCCTTGGTAACACACCCATATATATATATATATATATATATATATACACACACCCATATGTATTATACCACCTCGTGTCCAAATCCTGGGCCACAAGATGCTCCTACAGCAGCACGTTCAGCAGGACATCACAGGGAGACTGGTGAATTTGCACTCCAGCTACAAAGGAGCACTGTGGCTACATCAACAGACACCGAGTTCCCTATTTTATTGCCAGAGGGTTTTGTTCTCTGCCCTCTCATTTCCTTGAGGCTCTCCTCCCTGAAGCAAGGCTTTTTACAGCTTGGGTCTGTGGAAGGTGTCCCTGCCCATGGCAAGGGGTTGGAACTGGATGAGCTTTAAGGTCCCTTCAACCCAAACCAGTCTGGGATTCCATGATTTTCAGGGAAGAGCACCCACTACAAGGTTACACCAAAATTCTGGGCAGCATCAGGAGTGGAGCCCAAATCGGTCCCTATCCACTGATTTAAGCATCCAGACTCCCAATTTCCATCTCCATTTACCTTCAAAACACATGTGAGAGCTACACAGAGATGTTCCCTCCTTGTGTCCCCAGCACCTCACTGCAGCTCAGACCAAGGCCTGTGCCCCCATGTGGAGGGGTGCCATTGCCCACCTCCCCTGAGCACCCCTGTGGGCAAGTCCCACTTGCCCCCCAAGACACTGGGGTTCAGGGGTTGTTTCCTGAATCACTGCGCCTGGAGAAATCACTGGGGAGCAATTTAAGGGGGACCCCCCCCCCCAACCAGCAGGCCAAGTGAATGTGCTGTATCAGCGTTTTCTACATGCTATGGTTTGGCTTTTTCGTGTTGAAACAGCAGCATTTTCATCCTGAAGCAGATCCAAATGTAAGCAATAATTACCAAAAAAAGAAAAGAAGAAGAAAAAAGGAAAAATGCAGATAAAGAAATGAAAAGCTTGGCTTGAATCAGCGTTTTCTAACATTTATGGTTTGGCTGCACAGATTAAAAAGAAAGGAAACCAGCCAAACACCCCAACCCTCCAGTGGCTTCACCCTGCCTGAACCTCCCTGGGAAAGAGCAAGGGGTGAGCTGGGATAGGATCAGCCTCACCCCTGCAGCGGGTGGGCATCTGCAGGCTTGGATGTGGCAAGTGGATGGAGACAAAGAGGAGCCTTACAGGGGAGTTTTAGCCCTTTCCTCCCTCTTATCCCACCCCCTGGCATGGGCAAAAGTCCGAAGAATGTTAGCCAAGGGTCGCTGGAAGTTTCCAGTAAAGGCAGTGCAGCTGATGTGGCTGCCCAAAACATGCCAAGTTGTTGGGTGTTTTCCTTTTCCCCACAGAAAACTTGACTTTGAAAAGGAGCTCTGAAGCTCCCACTAAAAGCTGCCAGCAGAGGACTGGATTTTCGGGACAGCCCCCGCAAATGGTTTTAAATCAGAGCCCGATTTTCCTGTCAAAAAGGTGATTTTTCTCCCACCTTCTTGTCACCAGGGAGAAAACCAGGACTTCTCTAAGTAATCTATCTCTCTCCTGGTGCCTCCAGTGAGTTCCATGCACTTTTGTGCCCAGTATGAACCCACAGGGGTATTTTTTGCTCTAGAGAACAACCACAGACTAAAGATCTAGAATAAGCAGCTATGCCATGATTCCCTAGAGAAATCTAATGGGAGAGAAAGGAAAAACTTCTCAAGGATCCAAGAGCTATGATGAAAACAGCCCCTGGGTGAGCAGAGAGCAGCCAGGCCAAGCAAATTCCTGGGATGCTTCTCCCTTGCTCCCTGCTTCATTCCAAGCAGGAAAGTGCTTGCCAGAAGTGGTCCAACTCAGACACATCAGGCAGGTTCTCACGCCACTGGGATGGACACAGGCTGCTTCCTTACCTGCCTTCTAGGATTCATATGCATTGAGCTGGAAGGAGGAAGGGTGGGACAGTGGCAAAAGAGGAGAGGAGAAGGAAAAACCAAACATACAAGGGAAAAGAAAACTTCAGCATCTTTTCATGTCTGTTGCCCTCTGGTAAGCTTGAGAGGTTGGAGCTTGTGTACGGCTTGACATGCACCAGGGGTAAGCGTTTAAAAACCAAGATCCATGTTGCTGTTTAAGGGATTCTGTATGATCTGCCTACTCCTGTCTCCAAACCTACAACAGTTTTCTGTCATCTGCCACTTGGTTCTGAAAACAAATGAATGAGGGTTCGGGGGTGTAGAAATGGAGAGTTTAATAGAGGACAAGTTTGGGGAGAAGCACAGTTAACATGGAAAAGGTGTTGCCCTCTGAAATTCAGACCAAGCCGTCCCACCACTTATTTAAGGGAGGAACTCACCCAAAATATTTCACTGTTACAGAAGAGCTTCACAATCATTCGACAGGGGGGAAAAATAACTGTTAGGGTTTTAGCTGCTTACTTGAAAGCTTCATTAAAGCACTGTCAAATCCCCAAACACCGGAGCCAACAGCATCCCCCCAAGCCCCGCAAGGTTTCCCACAGGGCACATGCCAAAGCTCCTTTACCTTTCTTGGAAGCTGCTGGTTTCTGCCGGGCTTTCCCGTTTTGCTGGCTGGAGATGTGGGCAAGGGAGAGGAGGCAGAGGAGCAGGCAGGCTCCCCGCAGCGCCATGCCGAGCAGGGCTGCAGTGGCTCTGCTCTGCCCTCACACAGCCGGCTTGGATCCCAAAGCACTGTCCCAGAGAGCCGCCCGCTGAGCTCCAGCCAGAGGCAGCCTCCCGGCCCCGGGGGGGGGGCTCAGCGGCTCCAGCCAAGGCTGGGAACATCCCAGAGGGGTTGTGTTTCTCTAGCACATTGCTCGGGTTTGCTTAGAAATAAAAGGGAATGAATACACTGAGAGTCTGCTAAGCTAAACATAAAGAAAGGCTGGGTGGAAGTAGAGCTGGAATGATTTCCTATGGCTTTTCAGTGAAATAGAATGAGTTTGGGAATTGGAGTCACCATCCCTGGAAGTGCTCACAAACTATATAAATGAGGCCCTCAGTGACATGGGTTAGTGGTGGCCTTGGCAGTGATGGGATAAGGGTCATGATCTTAAGGGTCTCTTCTGACCTGGTCGAGTCTATGATTCTATGCGTCACAACATGAAGTGTGAAATGGTGTTTGGGTGGCCAAGGAGCAGAGAGGGGCCCAGGCAGCCTTGCAAGGGATGCTGCCTGCAGGAATGCTGCCTGCAAGGGATGCTGCCAGTGTAACAGGGGCAGAGGCAGCACATAGGAGGATGCAAGGCCCTGCATGGAGATTCCCAGTTTAACCCCACTGCAAGGGGCTGCTTTGGTCCCCCCAGCCTGTGTGCAGCCACAGGGAGAGCAGAATGGGGAGAATGGGTTCCACAAAAAGCCACTGTCCCTGAGGCCACCTTGCAGGGTCCCAGCATGACTTCTTGAAGCAGTTGGGCTGTGCTGAGCAGCCCTGCAGACTAAACCAAGACCTCTGCCTGATAGTTTTGGGTGCTACAGCACAAGCAGGTGAGTCTTTCCTGCAGGAGGAACAGGAACAATCCGAGCAAGTGGAGGAAAATTCATGAAGAGAAAAGAGGAGGGGGGGGAAATGGGCATTTGGGAGAACAAAGTGCTCTGGATATTGGCCATTAACCTTAAATCTTTCCTGAATAGCTATGGCAAGATGCCACCCAGCACAAGGTGAACCACTGAAGTCCCAGGAGCATAAAAGGTCTGAGATAAACAGGGGTGTAGCTGGAAAAAGAACTGCTGTTGATTTAGTTTGGCCACAGCTGTGTTATCCTGCCTTGCACTTCTGCTGAATAAGGAAAACCTTGCCCTTATATCCCATCTGAATAGAGCTCCCTTGCATTCACAACCCAAACTCAAGAAGCCAAGAAGGAATGGGTTTTTCACTCCCCTTCACCACACATACCCAAACCCACTCAGATGTAGGCCAGAGGATATGTATTTTGAGGATTTACTGTTCTCCTGCCTGGACTATCCCCAAATGGGATGGAGCTCAAAGAGATGCCAAACACCTACATACATGTTCCCTTCTCCTGACATTTAAGTAGCATTTACCTATCCAAAGTACTTTTGGTAAATCAGCACCTCCCAGTTTTCCTTGGCTCCAGATCTGCTCGCCTGCCTTTGCTTTGATTCATGCCCTGCCACACTGGGGACAAAACCAAAAAGCTCTTTTTGCTGCTGTGTGTGAAATGGATGGATCTGGCATGGAGTCTGACAGCAATCCCTAACCACAGGTTTCTGGGTAGCTGGGATTCTCCAAGACATTGCATTTCTTCAGTTCCCCAGCTGAAATGAGGAGAGCAGCTTTCCATTAATACCTTAGGACAGGTCTGCAACCAAGGGGCCTCTCCCTGTGCCAGCCAGCAGGTCCTGTGCTAATTCCACCATCACTTTTCTTGAAAAGGAGAAAAATGGAAAGAAGCAGACTCAAAACACCTGTCTCTGGCTGTAACCCCTATTTGCAGGGGGCTTTGCTCCAGTTCTGCCCTATGTAGATTGAAAATAAATCCTTCACATTATAAAAGTTCATAAACCCCTGCAAATGCACCCTGCAAATGAAGTGTTGCTGCAATCAGCCCTGAACAGGGATGCTACAGGGAATGGCCACCTGAACCCTGACTGGTTTGTGTTGGAAGGCACCTTAAAGCTCAACCAGTTCCAACCCCCTGCCACGGGCAGGGACACCTTCCACTAGAGCAGCTTGCTCCAAGCCCCAGCCTTGAACACTGCCAGGGATGGGGCAGCCACAGCTTCTCTGGACACCCTGTGCCAGCGCCTCAGCACCCTCACAGGGAAGAACTTCTGCCTTAGATCTAACCTGAACTTCCCCTGTTTCAGTTTGAACCCATTATCCATAGCCAGCCCATCCCCTGCCTGGGCTCCTGCTGAAGCCTGAGGCTGCAGTTCCAGTTAAATAATGGGGTCTCAGAGGTCCTTTGTAATGTGGCTTTTTGATCAGACATCATGCTTTTGAGGTCCTGATGATTCACACTTCTTGATTCACGGCTGGAGGGCTCATTAGGCACACACAGCCCATCAGCGAGAAACAGCAGGCACAGGGGGAAAGAGAGCAACAGCTAATTCATGGAAGGGTTAATGGGAAGCAGAAAGACTGTAATTACACGAAGCAACCAGGGGTTTGTCCATGATTGTTTTAAATCTGGCCAATTACAGATTCTACTTCCCCATAAAAGCACTTTACCCCCTGGTTTCAAGCCTGGTCTCCTGCTCAGATAGAGCGTAGCTCCTGCTAGCTGTAAAGAAACTAATTCAAGATGAAGAGGGCAGAAGAACCTATACTTATGGAAACTGCCCCAAGGCCTTTACGTGGCTTTGGGAAACCCATAAGTAGGCTGTGATGCTGAGTTTGGAAGGCTTTCAGCTAGCAAAACAGTGGCTGGAATAAGCCCACAAAAGGAAGCTGGATGCTCCTGGCAGTAATGCAGACCTGTGATTTTATGCCCAGCTAGGCAAGGAAATGGGCAGGGAGATCAGAAGCTGTTTTGATTCAGCTCCTAGGAAATAAGCAGGTATCGCCAAGCCAAGAAATGAGGCAGTGCCGCCGCACAATGGCTGGAAAGTGGAAGGGTGGGCTAGAAAACAGCATTCACACAGTTAATTATCAAGATCAGCAGTTACCAGAGGTGGCTTTTCAGGGCTCAGTTACTAGTTCAAAGGCAGGCCATCACAATGGTGAATGGTGTCTCCTCTTTGTCTGCAGCCCCCCTCCTCTAGGGAGGCTCCAGCCTTCCTCACTGGTAACAACAACAGGAGAGCAAAGGGAGACCCCAAACCATAGCATCACAGAGTCATGGAACCAACCAGGTTGGAAAAGCCCTTCAAGCTCACCCAGTCCAACCATTCCCCATCACTGCCAAGGCCACCACTAACCCATGGCACTGAGGCCTCGTCTCCACGCTGTGTGAACACTTGCAGGGATGGTGATTGCAGCCCTGCCCTGGGCAGCCTGTTTCAATGCCTGAGCACCCTCTGGGGAAGGAATCCTTCCTCATCTCCATCTAAACCTCTTTCCATGTGGGACTGTGCAGCTTGGTGGTTTGACCCATGGCTGGGGCAGCATTCTGGGTTTCATTCCTCTGCTGCCTTGACCAAATCTGCTCTGCAGGAGGAGGATCTGTCTCTCAGCCACATCACAGTAACTTCAAAGAAGAATAGGAGAGAAAGGGAGTGGACAATAAAATACATGCTGTGAGGAAGTGGGGTGAGCAGAAGAAAACCTCTGATATTAATTAGCTGCTGCCCAAACTCGTGCTGGCATCGTTCCTGCTTTCCACCAGCATAAACAACAACACGACAGGTTAAAATGGAAAAAGGCAAATCTGTGGATCATTGTTTTTGAGGCCAATGGAGAAGAAATGCAATAATAGCTCAGGAAAGGGTGGTTTTCCTAAGCACAATGATAGGGAAAACCAAAGAGTCAGCACTTTGCCAAAACGTTATCCTCAGCACCAACATCAGGAAACTGGCTCTGAGCCTAAGGAAGGAGCATTCCAATCACATCCCACTACAAGCATGCCTCACATCCCTACCCCATATTCACCCAGGGTCCCAGCACAGAAGGATCTGTGCTATCAGAGACCCTCAGGCCTTAAACCTGACCCAAAAGTAGAGAACTTGAGTTCAAATGCTATCAGCTGCTCAAAATCTTCTCTTTTCCAAAAGGAGCTGCACTGAAGGACTCACCCCTCCCTTCTGTTCACAGCATGCATGTGGGTTAGGGGTATATCCATCTGTCTTCACTGTCTTGCTTTTCTGCCCGTCATCCATGTTCCAAAGCCCAACCAGCCAAAGGAAAACAGAAGGCAAGCATCTAAATCTAACACCATAACTCTGGAGACAATCCTAATTGTGCAGGTTTGCTGAGCAGGCTGCACAAAATCCATCTTGGCATCAGCTCAAGGGAAGTCATGGTTGAAATTAAAGTCAGTATTTTAGGCAAGCAGATGGTGGTTTTGCCAGTTTACAATCTTGTTGCGTGTTGTTCTCACCTTTGAGTGACTGGTTTGCTTTCATAGGGCTATGGATGCTGAATTGAGGATTATGAAAGAATTTCAATGTCAGCGTCATGAATTCTTTCATTTTTGTAATTTAGAGAAACCTTTGCATGATCAGACAGCAGAAAGAAAGCAATCCATGCCTTGAAAAGCCTCATCAGATTAAAGTTGGTCTCTCTCTAAGGGGAAAAAGAGAGGTAGGGCTTAAATCATGACTTTTCAACCCATAGGTTTCTATGGAAATATCAAAACTTACCAAAACACAGCGAGAACATGTAGTGAGAGAGCTCCTCTGGAAGGGAGGTCCTGCAGGCTGGTGGCTCCAACACCCAAGCACAAACTGGCTTGGCTGCAGTCTCCTCCATGCTGTCTCGCTGCACACCATCTCTGTACATCAGCAAACAGCTGAGGCTTCATTTCCTTTCTTCCTCTCTGAAGGTATCAGCTTAGGGCCACAGGAACTATGATTTTCTCAAGTCTGAATCGGGGAGATCAAATCTCACCTACAAACAGTGTGACGTGAAAATTCAGGTGTGCCTGTGCTGCTGTTCTTATCCTCATCTTGAGAACAGGAGAGCAAGAGATGTTCAAAGAGCCTGGAAGATAGCCACAGCCTTATTAAAGTGTTCCAGTCGATGAAACTGAGGATGAAGCCATCACCAAGGAGTCATTAACAGCAGTATGTCAGAGATCCTAAAAACGTCTTAGTTTTAACTTGGATCAGCTGCATTTCTGGCTGTATGGTAACAGAGGCACCACAGTCTCTCTGTGGGGAGATGGGTACCAAAGTGCCCTGCTATGGCCAAGCACTATCACTGGGAGTTAGGGACTCCACCAAAGGTAAAGGAATGAGGGACCAGGCATTTAAAGCCCCAGCCTGAAACCAGCCCCTGGCAGCTGCATCCGCATTTGTCCTTGGAAGGAATAGCTGCAGGGAGCGCAAACAGGCAGCAGTGTCCTAGGAGACAAGGGGTTAGAGAGCAGGGGGAAACAGCACAGAGGCTGAAGAGCTTTAGTCCCAGTTGCAGACCTGCTCTTGCACTTTGCTCAAGCACGTGGAGCCTCTGGGGTGAGGGCTGGAGCACTCTGTTCTCACCAGTCACAGCCACTTCTTCCTCCCTCTGGGTGCCAGTGGCTGCTTACCGCAGGCAAAGTAAATCAGTGCTACAGCAGGGCTGAAGAATATCCTGCTGCTGAGGAGGGAAGTGGCACCTACTGGAGTTTAAAAGAAAAGCTGGAGGCAATCATAACAGAAGGTGGTTAAGTCCCAGTTAATTCCTGTTTAGAGAGAAAAGGCAGAAACTCTGTATTGCCTATGTTGAATCAAGGTGCTAAGTCCCTTGAAGACTTGCACACTCCCAATGGGTTTAAAATTAAATGGGAAGTTCAGGTTAGATCTAAGGCAGAAGCTCTTCCCTGTGAGGGTGCTGAGGTGCTGGCACAGGGTACCCACAGAAGCTGTGGCTGCCCCATCTATGGCAGTGTTCAAGGCCAGGTTGGACCAGGCTTGGAGCAACCTGGTCTGATGTGAGGTGTCCCTGCCTCTAGCAGGCGCCTGGAACTGGATGGATGAGCTTTAAGGCCCTTTCCAACCCAAACCATTCTATGATTCTATGAGCAAGCTTGTCTTTACAACAGGCTGTGCTGAAGCAGGTTTTCATAAAGCCTGACTGCAGGTGGCATAGTACCTCCTCCCCATTGCCTCCACTCCCACCCCCAGGGCAGAACAAGCTCCCTTCTCTTCCCCAAACCACACAGCTGCAAGGTTGAACCACTACTGTAGGTGCAAAACACTGGCTGATGGGATCCTTGCACTTGGTAAACCTGCTTTACATCACCCTGAGTGTAAACACAGATCTGGAGGAACATGAGTACAAACCAGCCAGATCCAGGCTGCTCCAAGGGACGTGCCCCTGTCAAACAGACCTTTCAGCTGGGATACACAGGGGAAGACAAAAAACCCAAACAGGTAAATTGCAGCTGGGTGCTTTTCAGGCAACACAAGCAGAAGGCTAGCAGGAGTTGCTAGATTTCACATCTCTAGTACACAGCCCTCAGCCTCTTGACACTCCCAGCAGAAGCAATTAATTTCTGGGACAAACAGAGAGCTATCCTGCTCCGCAGATGTTTCCTCTTAGTTGCACTGGACTCGAGTCAATGAAAACGTGGCAATATCTGCACAGCAACACATGGAACTTTCCACCAGCCCAGATAGGAACAGGAGCAGGCTCAGTTGAAGCCTCTGTTAAAAATCTAACTGCTATTTTTTGCTTGGAATGGAAGGGAGGGGTTAAAGAGAGTTAAGAAAATAGAAATGGGCAGCATAGCCCTTAGCAAGCCTGAGAACCACAGATCTCAAAGATTCCTTAGCAGATGCTCTATCAGCTGGGAGAGCTGCAGGCCCTTTTACCCTGCTCAGAGCTTTGTTTATCCATCTGGGATGTGAGCTGGTAGCAACAAACCTCCAGGGGCAGCTGAGATCAACTAGCAGCTGTATAATACTTCAGGAAAGGCTCGTTATTTATATTTAGGGGTAGAAGCAGCCCCAGTCTGAACTGGGGTCGCACTCAACCCCACTGCTTTGCCAAGCCAACAGATGGGAGGTAGCAAGTGTGGAAGGAACAGGGCCCCTTGAAGATCCCCAATTCATTCATGCCTAGTTACATAGCTACAGAAGACCTGAGGGGAGGACATACATGGTTAGAAGAGGCACTGCAGATACTTGCACCATATTAACTCACAGGGACGCTCTCAAAGTCCTTGGAGCCAAGCATTTTATGACCAAGTTAGCCAATTTTGTACACATAGATGCTCAAGTACCAAGAGTTTGCTTTTTAGGTATCTTGAGCGCATAGCCTAGATCTCAAATAGGCTAAATATTTTCTATCCTTAGTATGAGGTGGAGAGGGAATGAGCATACATTCACCTCCACAAAGGAGTCAGTTAACATGCTTGCAACACAAGTTTCTCTCCCATTGCCAGCTCTTGTAGCAACCAACTGAAAATTAAAAGGCTCTGGAGAGGTGACAAGCAGCATCTTAAATTATGTAACATGCAAACACTTGGAGATCCCCCAGCTGGAAGGCTACATAGACATACACTATTATTACCATGTTATAAAATTCACCCTGGAAGTAATTCTAGGCAGCCCTTTCGTATCCAACCACTAATCTGTAATAAAACAAGCAACAACTATTCAGCTGTGGTCTGACTTGCAATCCTCATTTGGATTAAGCATTTTCTGAAATGTTAAACAACACATGACCAAACAAATACTGCCTGTGGTTAAGTCCAAGACAGTGTAAATGTTTATTCTCCCTTCAGTCTTCTTTCTACATTTTTTCACCTAGCTCTGTGCAGCAAGGATTTTGGATCGCAGCGAGGAATGTGGACCACAGCTGCTGCAAGCTGATGGCAAGTTAGTCTTTGCCTCACATAGACTAACTCTACTGGAGTGATTAAAGATATGTATATAAAGCTATGTATAATGATTGGCACTTCTTGGTGTGAAGAAAGTGCCATGGCACTACCACAACCTACCTTACTAAAGGTACTGAAAAAATCCCCCCTCTTCAAAATAGACATCTTGGGCAAATTTTGTGGGACCTTTTTAATGCATTTGTTTATTTGAACCTGTCTGCTCTTTGTAGTAGTAGCTACACATACCTGAAATACACAGTAGTACTGTATCTTGAATGGTTATGAGAGCTCCAGGCAAAGGGATGAAGCCGCTTGGGGACCTTAAGTACACTATACATTTTAATGTGATCATGACTATTTGTTTGAGTTTTGTCCTCTATCTACAGCTCTTCCTCACAAAAGCCTTCCCTTTCTTCTAACTAGACATGTTCTGGTCAAGGGAATGCTCTTATTCTGGCATTAGGAAATTAAACCAGAAAACACTGCCTGAGTAAGATCTAAATGATTCCTGGCTTATGGTAGTAAATTTTACCGTAAAGTTTGTTCAAAACAGTCCTTCTAACACAGCCAAAATACCAACTTCTTGAAAAATCAACTTTATCCTTTGACTTCTTCCATCTGTTGTCTCTTTCTATCCTGCCAAATAAACACTCTTGCTCTTTGCTGGGCCAGCCAATTGATGTAAGGAGAGAATGAACTGCTTTGAAGACCTGGAGATACAATTTGATTGCCTACCTTATTTGCCATCTTCTGTCTTTCCCTGGAAAGGATTATTACCGACAGCTACTATGCTTTTCCAGCTGAATTATCAAACTCTTACAAATTCACTTATTTTTCCCTTCTCCTTAGCCACCATGAGAGGTTTTGGCTAGGTTACTGTTTTACCTGTTGGCAAAAGGGATAAGCAGAGCTCTAGTGAGTAAAGAAATCTTGGTTTAAAATACAAATTGGAAACTTGGAACCATGTTGTATTTATAGTAAAATCTAACCATGTTTTATTCAAAGAAAAGTAAGATAACTTGATGAAAGAATTCCACCAAATGCTGTTCTCAGCTGGCTGGTGAACAAAAAAACAAAGTCAAAAGGCCCAAAAACTGGCTTGTGCTGTACCAAGTACAACCCCATACACACTGTAGAACACAGGAGCTGGTCTGCAGAAGCAGAACACATTGAAACAGAATTAAGTGGAACCTCCACCAGTCACTCTTGAAAACAGACTCAAGCACTTCCCAGGCAACTGCATCAATTGCTGGTAGTGCATTTTCTGTGTGCAGATAGTTACCCACACAAAAAGCATCTCAGATTCGCTTATTCACATTGAACTGTAGCCTTCTTTTCTTGGGAACGTTTTAAAAGCCTCTTAGCCAGAAGGATAAAGGTATTGCAAAAAATAGCCTTTTTCTACATACAAATTGACAATATCGGACCATCACTTAAAACCAGTTTTGAACATTTAATAAAAACTCATCCTAGAAATCCAACTTTCTGCCGCGACGTCCCCAAACTCTCTTCTTCATCCAGAATCTTCTGAAGGGCCACGTGCAACGCCTTGCCTACTTTCTTCCCCGTCTGCAATGCAAAAGCAGCAAACCGAATCTGAGACATATGTTTATTAACAGGAAGACAACTCTCACAGAACACTTCCTTTTGACAAATAGTTTCCCTTTAATGATTCATACGCACCAGCTGGTGTAATAAAAATATGCTTTTAATTAAGAAAAATAATGGCAGTGGAAGCTTCATTTTAAATTGATTCAGATTCAGAAAAATCTACACATAAAAGCAGTGCTCACACTGATCAGAAAAGTGTTCCCTGATCATTAATATTGGATCTGTGCAGTGCCTGATCACCCAGGAATACAAATTAAATTCGCATCAAGCACAAGCACACATTCCAACTAGGCAGCCCATGTGGAGGACTTGGGGGTGCTGATCAATGAGAAACTGAACATGAGCCACTTCAGTGTGCACCTGAGCCCAGAAACCCCCCATCTGCTAGGCTGCATCAAAAGCAGCGTGAGCAGCAGGTCGAGGGAGGTGATCCTGCCCCTCTGCTCTGCTCTTGTGAGACCCCACTTGCAGCACTGTGTGCAGCTCTGGTGTCCTCAGCATAAGAAGGACAGGGAGCTTTTGGAGCAAGTCCAGAGGAGGCCACGAGGATGATAAGGGGCTGGAGCACCTCTGGTATGAAGATAGGCTGAGAACATTGGGACTGTTCAGCCTGGAGAAGCTGCGTGGGAACCTCAGAGCAGCTTCCAGTGTCTGAAGGGGGCTACAGGGGTGCTGGAGAGGGACTCTTCATCAGGGACTGTAGTGACAGGACAAGGGGTGATGGGTTTAAACTGAAACAGGGGAAGTTCAGGTTAGATATAAGGAAGAAGCTCTTCCCTGTGAGGGTGGTGAGGATTAGCTCCAATACCAGCCTCTTCCCACATACACGTACTGTGGAAGCTACACGGTAAGGAACCATTTGGCAATGCAGAAATAAAGATCTTATGGCAGTGCTATTAGCCCTTTCCAAGGGTTTCCCCAAATGTCCTGAAATAGTGACTCCATACAGAGATGAAGAGAGCCCTGCTCTCCCTAAAGAGCCACAGATTAAACTAAATCTGTGTTTATTAGCTCCTGATGTATGCAACAAAGCCTGTGCCTGTCATACAAATGACCACAAAGCTCTGTGTCACCTCTTGATGACAACTGCCAACACCATGAGCGCATAGACCTTAAAGTAAGGTACATCTCTCATCGAAGAACTAGGTGACAGAATACGGCCCAGAACATAGCCCAGACTTTGGACAGATTGCAGCCAAAGGAAATATGACAAGAGCTTTGATGCAGCTGGGTAGCTGCCTATCCTAGACACTCTTGAGTCATGCTAAATAAAGGGGAGAACATGGAAGCACTGCTACAGCTCTGCACTGGGACAATGATCACAACAGCAGTTTGGAGTCCTGAGAGGTGATACACTTTGTGCATTCTTCTCCTCAACGGCAGGACAACATCACTCACCCCAGGTCAAAGTGAATGGGGACTGTGCAGAGCTTTGGTACTGACACAATGCTGTTGCCATCTTATTCCTGCTTGCCTCCCTTATGGCTTGGATCATGAACTTAGTAATGCTGCCAGCTTCCCAAACTTTCCCATGAAGCTGCCTTCCTAAGAGATTCGTCCTAGAACATCTGTTCACCACCAGACAGGGAGGGCTGAACACCCTCTGACGTGCAGCCAAATCCTTACGGAATGGAGGTGTCAAGCGAGGGTTACACAGCTCCTCCACTGGACGTTCCCAGGCCTTTTTGTTTTTCTTGGTATCCTAACCAGGATGCTGAGTTTGAGGCAGGGCCAAACAGATAATGTTTGACCTCCCAGAAAGCATCTTGTTTTATCCCTTACTCCTTCAAGCTGCTCACTACTCAGGAGGGAAGACTTCTTCCAAAGTAAGTGATAGACATCACAACTCAGCTTAAGGTTCTAACTCCTTGCACCAGAGGCAGGGACAAGTTAACTAAAGCTCTCCAGCAGAGTAGGGCAGTTTCAAGATTTCCCATGTTACCTTCTGTGCACTGATCTAAACACTGATCAGTGTTTAGATGAGCATCACAGAATCCCAAGCACAGCCTTTGGGGGCAGGCTACACAAGGGAACTGCACAAGTTTATTTCCTATTTAGGGCTCAGTACAGAGCAAAATTAGTAATCAGTTGGCTCTGACCAAAGCAGCTATCTCAACCTCAAGTCTTTCATGACACTGAGTTAGAATTGGATTTGAAATCCATTAAGGAAGTGAAATCAGATGTCCATGGGCAGTTTGGTTTCTTTAGGATGTCAGATTAGTGATAACAACTCTACCAAGCTAAAGGGGTGACATCTCTGAATGCAAATAAAAAGCCCACTGGTACTACCAAGATTAGCACTTTGATCTCATGAAACAGTTGAAGTGCCACATATACTCAGCATGTAATTTCCACTTGAGATCAATTGTTTTCAAACTTGGCTCCAATTTCTGCATTCCTCAATGCAGCCATGCTGAAACTAGTTCTGGATTTTAGGAAACAGAGCCAGTTTGAAGTGCTTAGTTTTCATTCTTACTCCAAGTTCAAACCCCACTTCTGTCTCATGTTCAAGGCCAAATATGAGAATTTATACTGGATAACAGATTCAAAAAGAGCCAGAAAAAAGGTTTAAAATGGAATTCTTATGTGGATGTGAACAATATCCAGGTACTAATACTTTCATGGAGTGGGGGCGGATTAGAAACCCAGTAAAGGGGCAAAGAAAAACAACAGTAAAATGAGAACAGTAAGTTTATCACCAAAAAAAATTGAGTTGTGCTAGGAGAGAACACCATGCACTGACAATTCAAAGTACCACTCTACTCTATAGAGACTACTTCTATAGAGCCTTCACCACGTTAGAAGTTTTGCTCTTTCCGTCTTAAGGGAAACAATGAGAGAGGGAACATGCTCTTTAAAAATACTCTCAAAGTTTAACAACTTAAGCTTTACAGTCTTACAGCTGTGAAGTACTTATCTGAAACAAATGTGAGCACCATACATGTCAGGTATCTAAAAGTTCTGGCTAACATCCATTCATAGTAGATTCTGTTTCACAGGGTCTGTGACCTTCAGCATGGCCCTTGTGCACTTAATCAAAGCATAAAGATCTCTGCTCTTTAAGGCCTTGCTGCAGCTTTTCATATACACAAGTTCCAGTTCTTCCAAGACTGTAACTGCTCAAAACTTACCTCCATCATTTCAAAGATACTCTCAGGATCCAGGCTGCCCCTCCCCATTTTCTTTATAGAAGTCAGGGCACCTTTACTGGTCACAGAAACAAGCAGGCTAGCCAAAGAACAGGCTTCTTCCTCAAGGGTAGCATCCACCACATGCCTATAGCCAATCTGTTAGTGACAAAATGACACAGATGATTAGTTTGCAATTGTCTAAGCTCTTTATTAAGATGTTAAACTGTGAGTGGTAGCTCTGTTATCTGTAGCCTCCTACCCTAGTATCATGTGGCCTCTAGTAACTGTCAGAGACTGACTTGACAGCAGAGTATTTAAACAGCCTCTGACCTCAAACTGTGTGTACATACGTAAGAGAGGTGAGATAAGCACGTACTATTTCATACTGGTTTTTAATCTGACCATCCTTTCATCTATTCCTTTTCTCCCCCAACTCCAAGCACAGACTTTCCTCCCCTTTAAATGAAAACTGTACATCCTAACACCCAGGTGAGCCCTCACTTCAGTGATGGCTTTTCTACTATGTAGACAGCTTCCTTAAAAGAAACGTCAGACAAACTTTCAGGTAACTAAGCAGATGGCTCACTCTTGCAATGGAAAATGCAGCATCCAGCAAACCAACTGTATTAGCTGTGTGCTATGTATGGAGAAGGAAAACAAAACCAGGTTGGACGAGGTCTTGGGTGATATGGTTTAGTGTGAGGTGTCCCTGCCCATGGCAGGGGGGTTGGAACTTGATCTTAAGGTCCTTTCCAACCCTAACTATTCTATGATTCTATGATAGTATTGCACCCATGAAAATGGAGTTCTCTCCCCAGAAACAAACACTCGTCGTGTAACTCCAGGCAGATCACACAACCTCTGCCCCTCACAACAATGACTATTTGTTTTACCATACTGGAGGATCTGCTGCTCTGGGTGTTGAGCAAGAATTAGATGAAAAATAATAAACAATTCTTCTGCATGCAAGAAGATGCATCAAGTAAAAACTGCAAATCTCTGACTGCAAGTCAGAGATGGGGAAAAATAAAACCTTATTCAGTTCTTCTTAATTAGGAAGCTCGAGATGAACAAATACATACACAGTGCACACTGACTGCATCTGTAATACAAGTTTTATCTCCAGGGAGAAAAACAAACAGCAGGTGAAGTTAACAGAACCTGTAGGTCAGGAATTTGTTAGGCTTACTTTGCTTAATGTGACAATTAAGGGCACATTCTCCACATTAAGTCGAATGCAATCGTAAGGGTCATCAGACAGCTCAATCTCTTTAGAGCCCTCTTCATCCTCCAGAACACGCACTTTGGGTATTCTGTGGAAACAAACCGTGCACAATCATTGCCAGAACAGGTAAGGAATGTGGCTGTCACACATCTCAACTCCAGGAAGTGCCCTTTCCTCTAAATGAGGCTAAATGTTTAGGAAAAAAATCCAGAAAGTTATCAAAGTATTAACAACTCAAACTCAGAGACTAGGAAGAAAACATTGGAAGGGGGAAGATCTCTAGGATAAGAGCATCAGATTTACATCAGTCAAACCTTTGGAACATGAAGTGGGTTTTATGCTAATATATGGGGAAATATATGATGCACAAATCAATTCTGAACAATTCTTTATCCATCTACCTGGATGTACAAGAGAGAAATTACCAAGATTGAATCCTTTCATACTGTGGATCCCAGCCTTGCAGACAACAGTAAAGTTGTCAGAATTACAGCAATTGCCCTGCTTGCCAAAGCTGTGACGTCAATAGCAAATGCAACTAGTGAAGCTGTTCAGGAAAGAAAGACACTAACTAAGGAGACTTGGGCTAAAGGGAAAAGATAACATTAGTAATATCCTACTTCTTTAATGAGATGGGAAGACTGGCAAGATATTCTCATTCTTTAAGAGGCATAGACTCTACTGTTCTAAGGACAGATATAGGCAATAACCAGGGCTAAAAATCCAGGCAGAAATCCAAGAGATGCTTTTCCTTTCACCTGTGAGTGATGAGCTCTTGTGCAAACGAGCTTGTCAAGACTCCTTACCAGTGGTACATATATTGTATTGGTGATAGCCATTTAACGGGAGTTTTATAGGATGATTTAATGCAGCTTTCTAGCATAATGAGTAAAGTAATTTAAACCAATTTACTACAAGATGGTATCTCAAGTAGCCAAGAATGTCAGCATCTCATATCTCTCATTTATCCAGGTGCTCACTAGGACGAAGTACTGACTGAGAGACTTGGCTGTACCAGCCAGTAAAACCTCCACGCCACAATACTCTCACTCTTACACATTTGCACTTGCAAACAGAATGTATTTCAAGCCATCCCCAGGAAGCTAACTTCAGTAACCATGTGGAATGTAACCACAGTCTGGTTTCATATTAGTACTTTTACAGTTGAGCTGTGTTTTATAACTACACTCTGGAGGTTACATTGGTTTACGCATTCTGTATCAAATCTCTTTTAAAGGAGGAGGAGGCAGGGACTGATTTAGTGAACATTCCCCCCCCCCAGCACAAAGTGGTTTTTTGCTGTTCCCTGGAAGAGTATTTTAGCTATTTGTTGCTCAAAGTCCTAGAGGCAAGTACTTCATAACAGCTAAGCCTGCCTCAGTGAGAACAAATTGCCTACAAGCCTGAGCCAAGCTAAAACTATAACTTTCAGTAAGCAGAACAACTCTGATGTGTTCTTTTTCCTGAAATGAAACTCAGAATGCTTTGAAGCTCATTGGAAATGCATCAAAGCCTATTTTCAAGTTTAAAATACCCCATTAAAACCTGATGAAATAAAGTCACAAGTTGACTAGCCCTCAAGCTGCCCAGAACAATGGACAACATTGGACAACAGCCTAGACAAGAAGTAGATATGCCAGAGCACCATTTAAAAAAAGAAGGAATATTTCAGGAAAACATCAGAGATCAAGCAATTTTTAACTCCATCCTAAACCAGCTGTGAAACCAGAACAATGTTTGGTGTGCAAGAAAAAGTTGCCAGAATTAATACCTGAAAAAAAGCCTGCAAGGAGCTGTTTGGCCAAGAACAGATGAAAGAACTACAAATTTGAACTACTACAGAAGCAAAAAGACAAATGATCCAATACAAGTATCACAGTTACATAAAAAGGGGGGTATATATACACATAAAAACTAGGCAGAGAGTGTAGCACAAAGCACTTTCAGAAGACAGATTTTCTCTCCCAGCTTCTGAAGATCTCCCTTAAGAACCAGCTGTACACATTTACTTGGCAAACGATGGCAACGGAGCTGGTGCAGGGCCTAGAGCACAAATGTGATGGGGAACGGCTGAGGGACCTGGGGGGTTCAGTCTGGAGAAGAGAAGGCTCAGGGGGGACCTGATCGCTGCCTACAACTGCCTGACAGGAGGTTGTAGTGAGGTGGGGTCGGTCTCTGCTCCCAAGGAACAAGGGACAGGACAAGAGGAAACGGCCTCAAGCTGCACCAGGGCAGGTTTAGATGGAGCTGAGGAACAATTCCTTCCCCAGAGGGTGCTCAGGCATTGGAACAGGCTGCCCAGGGCAGGGCTGCAGTCACCGTCCCTGCAAGTGTTCACACAGCGTGGAGACGAGGCCTCAGTGCCATGGGTTAGTGGTGGCCTTGTCAGCACTGGGGAACGGTTGGACTTGATGATCTTGAAGGTCTTTTCCAACCTGGTTGATGCTGATTCTGTTTAGTTTTCTATTTTGATTCCTGCAACTAATTAGAGCAGAAATCTGTACAGCAGGACTTATGTCACATAACGAACACTGCAGACCCAGGTTTCACAACCATAAAACCAGTTCTCCTTTTGGAAGTAGGCATCAGTTCTGCTTCTACCATGCTGCCTGGCAAAAAAACATTACATCTGAGAAGCTATTGTGTTAGAAACTCTAGCTTTTGTAACTTTCTTGCTTTCTGTTGCCTTGGTTGCAAGTAAGCACATTCCACAGGATCAAGATTAATGCTAAATCCTAACTTAGCTACTTGCACATTTTGCGATATCTGGCAGATAAATCTAGCCTCAAGCACCTTGGAGACACAGAAAAGAAGAAAACTTAGTATCTGCTAACTTTTGCATGTGATCCTGAAATGTATTTTTTAGAACACAACGAACAATACAAAACTTCGAGGAGTAAATGTTTCCCCCAAAACAGTCATATCTGTTGTAGACAGATTATGAAAGGCAAGTAAGTCTCAGAAGCAAACACATGTGAAATCCAGAACACTTAATCTGAAGTGATCTTCAATCTGACATCTTGTCTTGCTTGGACAGTAATATTTCATGGAGAGTGGGCAGCTACTTTAAGCAACCTTGTGTCAATCCAAACAAAACTTAGTAGGCACCAAGGGAAAGGGAGCAAGACAATGAACGAGCACAACAGGTTTTCACTTCGAATTTCACCCCTTGACTTTCTGAGGTCATATGAGATGAGATGTACTAGCATTCCCTGCTCACACCAACAGACAGGATTTATACAGGTGAAAAATCAACAGGCTCTGCACTGCGTCACATTGTACCACATTCTGATTTGATACCTTCCAAAAGACACTGGATGCTTGCCCACAGATCAGATTATATGAAGGCTACAGTTGTCAGAAGAATGAAAATAAAGGAGAATCATGAAAATAATTTCTGGGAACATGTTGCCCATGTTCCCAAGGCAACAGGTTTTCTTCATTTATTTAATTACTTTCATATGATACCCTCGCTTTATTCAGAACTAGGATTCTGGCTGACATAAGGAAAAAAAGACCTATTTATCTTGTAAATAAAGCACATGCCTTGGATCTGCAAAACAACTCACATGGGAGCAATTATTTTTACTGTATAACTTTTGCATCCTGGCAGCTCACACAGACACAGGCATTTCTACCTTTCAGTGCATTGTCAACCATGTTGTTGACAGTGAAAAGTTACTGTTGAGAACTTGATTAACATGGGAAATTTCTCACCAATGTACACAAGCTGTAGTCTCGGATGGATTCTCCCTTATTCCCTTTTAAAGTGTTTCTAACCTGATATACTGCCTGCCTTCAAAGGTGTCTTTCCCTCTTCTTGCATGTATTTTTCCAGCTCTAGTACCGTGTGCTGAGTCCCTGATTAATAAGCCAAAACTATACCAGTGACTTCAGAAAATCTCTACTTCACAGCTGAAGAACCATTTGAAAACACTTCCAAACCAATACATATTATTGAATATTATATTATTGAATGTTCTCAATATAGATATTAAAAATGTTATTGAATGTTTTCATTAACACACACACAGAACACTTGCATCATTCATTCTACCAGATTTTCTTTCATTCTCCATATTAAAATGCCTGGGGTAAAGTTCTTTTAAAGACAAATCATTTCCCTCTCCTCACAATCGCTCACTACCTTTTTTTCCTCTTAGTTTTAAAAGAACTTTAGACTAACAGTTAATGAGAAAGAACATCAGAAGTGAGAAATCACACTTTTTACAGCTACAAATCACACCTTTTTTTTTTAGTTACAAATGAGTAGTCACACTGACAGAGGGCTCCTTACTCAGGAGCATCACACATCAGTAAATCCTTCTTGTTTTAAACCTACAAGGCATCCACACAAAGGCCTCCAATGACTTGCAACTAAACCATATGGTCAAAGACAATTTTTGGTGGATCTGGCTACAGATATATACAGTTATACTGTGAGCCTAATTGTGCATATAATGCAATATAACACTTGATTCAGTTTCTAATAACATTAGGTCCTGTTACTTGCATGCAAATGGACTGCCTTGTATCTGAATAAAAGTTGCCTTCTGTATTTCTTATTTAAAGACTTAAGCATCAAAAATTATTAGCTCACAGGGTAAGTGATTAGCTCTTCCCCTTCCCATGACACTTCCATTCACATGAAAGGAGATCTGTGCTTTACCTTGTGTTAAAGAGAGCTGCCTTCACTGCGATAGAGATTGCATCAAAGAGGTTCCCACCACATACCAATAACTGGGGAAGAAAAAAAGAGTCTCTTTAAAAGAAAATCAGGCTAGTGCCTTTAAACCAAGTCTTTATTTTACTTCAGCCTACTTGAAAAAGGCACAAAATTAAGAACCAGAGCAGATTTTGAATACACAAAGTTGTCTTTAAAGCCTGTCTATGAAAAGAAACAGATAGGAAACTGAGATTTCAGCTAACTGTATTACACATGCAAAATAGAAGAGTTAATGCACTTCATAATAAAATTCATGATAAAATTTAATAATAGAAGCTGAAATGAAACCACTGCTGTTCTTACTCTTCTTGTGCTAAGGCTCTGAACTAGACTATGACCAGAATACTTGTTATCAACCAACCACATTCATTCTTTAATGTTAAATCAAGCCAATCCACTTTCTGTCCTTTATTTCAAAGGGGAATAGTTTTAAAATATCAACTGGAAAACCCAATTGGTAGAATTGTTTCTGAAGAAGCAATGCAAATTGTCACCCACAACATGGCATAAAAAAAACCAGATACTGAAGGTCTAGTTAGGATGGCACATGATGATTTATCCTCTATTCTTTATGGAAATGGAGTCATCAGCAGGTTTGCCTTGCAGCTGAAAAAGATCTAATGAAATCCTGATGTCACGTTCTTCTTGTTGGTAACACTGTCATTTGAATCAAAGTGTGGAGGCCAGCTTCTTCTTATGAAGATCAGGAAAAGAACAAAGAGAACAGTAGCACTGCACACTAGATAAGAATGCAGGGCTCCCATAACCACTAATACCATCTCTAGGCTGACTTATACCTCAAAGATGTATGTAGCCATAGCCTAGTGCTAGATCTCTGCAAAGCTCCACTCTCAGCTGCCAGTACTAGTCTACAAACACGCAGACATCCCCACCAAGTATTTGAGACTACTTCAGCAAGAAGATACAGGTGCTTCTACATTACATCAAGCTATGCTGTCTGAGAGCAAAACCAGCTTTGCAACATTGATTGCACTGACTGATCTTCAAAATCTGCTTAAGGGGGGTTGGAACTAGATGATCTTAAGGTCCTTTCCAACCCTAACTATTCTATGATTCTATGATTCTAAGAATGAGATAAGCTCCCGTGCTGGGAGCAAATCACAAATCAGGTATTCTGGAAAGACAGTTTATTTTTATGAATACAGACTGAACTGTATAAAAAGAATGACAAAAAGTTGGGACAGAAAACTAAATACAAAGGTGATCAGATTATTTCTCTGCAAACAGCTGCAGGATACAGAGAGGTTAACTTGCCACTTTCAGTTATTACTGGATTTTACTGGCTAACACAATAAGCCCCACAGTATCTTTGTTATTAAAACACAATCATGGGATGTGCCTGCACTGTTGCTAGGCTTATGTTCAGGCTACTGTTCTAAAGCCTCATTTGTATTACAGTGGCACCTACAGGCTAAGAACACAGCCTGTATCAAGCATGGTTATGACCATTCCTCCAAGAAGTGAACACTCTCTTCTCAGCTGAAGCATCTTGTACTGAGAGCCCACACTTCTTTAATGTATTCTTTTTAAGAGCTAAGAAAATATGCACAACCGTGAGTTACAGGAAGCAAAGGAGTCTTTAGAAGATTGCTTTTAATTTACTGATATGCAAATGAAAACATTAGTTGGGATAGGGAAAAAGAGGAAACATTCTAGATCTTGCCTTATTCTAAGAAGCTTCTCCTCCAAAAGGACAAATTTCTAATAGTCTTTTTCCCAACTGGGAGGAAATAGAAAAGATGAGGAAATTCTCTAAGGGATGCTCAGTAGTGAACTGCTAAAATTCCAACTAAACCTAAGGCAACCCCTCAACACACAATGTACTGTGACTGGGTATGGAATGAAGAGATGGAGAGATTGCACACTTTGATTTTCCTTGTGCAGCACAGCAAGCTGCTGGGGCAAATTACATGGAGAAGGCTACATATATATATATATAAAGATATTTTATATATTTCTATATATCACATCATCAAAAATGCCTAAAAGCTTATCTCTGACATCACTGGCTTAGAAGGGAAAAGAAATTGAAGGAAAGACAGAGAGGGGGAGAACACACTTAAGAGTTTTGCAGTACTGTGTATGTCCACATTCATGAGCTGTTCTTTGGAAGTGGAATGCCTTCTATTATTAAGACTGAATGCATTTTGAAAGGTCAAGGTATATATTCTTGACCTCTGATACATGTGTCCTTATGGCTGCATCTTTGGGATGTCTATAGTTGAAGTTATTTTCTTTCCAGTTTGACTGTACACAGTCATAGCAACTCCCAAGTACACTGACAGCCAGACAATATTTGAGAGATGCTTTCAACTGATAAGGCTGTGCAAAAGACACTCTTTTCTGAGGTTTCATATCTCGAGTAACATTGTGTGGTTTTGCCCTCTGGAATAAGAGGCCTGAAACCAAGTACCTTCCCACCTGACCACAAAGTACCAGGATTTTCAGGCTTATGACAGATTTAAGGCTTAAACTCCTTAAACTCCAACTTAAGTATGCAACACAAACATCAGTGTGAAGAATTTCAAGGAATTCTGAGGGAAAACACCATCAAAGGATTCAATAAGCATTGTTACATTTAGAATCTGCCTCCCTTAAATGCTGAATGATTTGTGTCTTACATCAGCGTGTCATACTTTCACCATGTACTATTAAAAACAGAATTCTATAGGAATGATTCAGCAATGGCAACTTCTCTACTTGCATCAAGTATACTTTATCACAGCTGATATATATTCCTTTAGAAAATGAAATAGTGCAGAAACCTCAAAAATGTGAAAATAGAGAGGCCCAGGGTAGAAGGGTACCAGCAGCTCCTCGATGGCTCACACACAAATCCCTGCAGAATATGACATTAAAAAAACTCAGTGTTTAGAGTCCTAATTATGAACCTACAAAGTTTCTTTACTGACACTGTCAACAAAGCTAAATGTAAAATTCATCACATAACTTAGGTCTTGACATTCATGGCCAAGTTGGATAGAGAGCTTTGGGCAACATGGTCTAGTGCAAGGTGTCCCTACCCACAGGAGGGGGTTGGAACTGCATGATCTTAAGGTCCTTTCCAACCCAAACCATTCTATGATGCAACTAGCAGCATTAAAATACCAAGACTTTTTTTCTCTGTAGCTGTGGATAATCAACAAATTTGCACAGGAAGAATGAAATACTGACCAGTTATACAAAATCTATACAGAACTACTTCTGCAGCAGTCAGCTTTATAGAAGTCTTTGTTTATGCAGGGTTTATGCAATGTTAAGCAATGTGTTCCTTAAATAAGCACAGCATTTAATATTCTGTACCTCTGCTTGTAATCACCTAGTAACTAAAGGCCTCGGTGTGATTTCCCAGAACTAACACTTCATTCTCTATTCAACTATGCCAAGCTCCCAATAAGCCAGTGACTAGAACTGTTAAAGCACTCAGCAGTGGTACATATTTGATCATTCTGTATGTGCATTAAGTCACACATGGTGGTCTGCACCATATCTACTATAATTAGGCTAATGCTACTGCTTTTAAACACCTAATGGACTAGTTTTCACATCCATTTACATCTTAGTCTAAACATACCTGTTTTGTTAAACAAAACCCAGTATTTCTTTTTCCAATACAGCTTAGCATTCTGCAAATCATTTCATAAATGTTAATGGATTCCTGTGAACAAAATCCCTCGACATATTTTCAGTTACAAATTTGAGAAACAGAAACTCAAATTTGGACTGATAAGACTTGGCAATAATGCTCAGGAGAGTCTGACTTGCAGACTTCTATTAAATTTCCATGACAGAGTACTTTAGATACAGCACAGTTTGGAAATTAAGCTGCTGCATGCACAAGATTTATACGCATACCATTCAGGTTCCATTTTTTAAATGAGAACAAATACTCAGCTTCTCTTCTACATTCAATACATGCATGAAACTTCCACCAGAAAGTGCCTAGACCAAATGCTAACTTCTGCCAGAAAAGTTTCTATTGCACTTCATGGAATTACCACTGATAGTAGTGCAAGGAGGTGGAGAGGATGGACGATTATGTTAGGGCTAACATACACCCATGCTAAATTACACCCATTGGAACAATACATTTGCTGTTCTATCTAGCTTGGAAAACAGTTCAGCTTTCTTTAGTGGCAATTTCCTTGTCAGTTTAAGATTACTGATTTTTATGAGACAGATCTGGAGTATTCAGTAATTTATTAGCTCTGCAGTGGAGCAGCAGCATTAAGAAAAGAATAAAAGAGCAAGCTAGAAGTAGTGATTATATCTAGAATCAAAAGAAAATGGCCATCCATGCTGTGAAGCATTATATCATAATATGACTTTTTATATGAAAATATACATAGTTATGACAAGTCAATCAGTGCTCTGAAAAACCTCCTTCAATCTTAGTTTTCATTCCCTTACTTACCAACACATCAACGTAGAGAACCCAGCAGTGCTCTCTGGGATTAATACAAAGTGATTTCAAGTCTACACTGTTCTCGCTGCTAAATACTGTGTAGAATGTACTTGTTATCTCTGTGCCAAGCTCTTCTCCTCCTCGGCCTTCAAATTCAGGAGTAGCATTTGCAGAACTAGATAAAGAAAGAAAACATACTTTCACTTCTGAAGCAGCCAATATGCAAAGAACATTCTTTAAATATAAAACATTAGACATATCTAAGGATTTCTTTGTATAATAAGCACCCTATCTGTGAAGAAATTGTTTCTATTTTCCATAAGAAAATGTCTTGAGGCAGATAATATACCTACATTTTGCTACAAACTCTGATGCTAATTAAATTCCACTATCTTCAGTTTAGGTTACAATATTGAAGTTAGTGAATCCTCTCAGGGATTATTTCTTAAGCACTGTCATCTTCTATCACCTCAGCCCTTTCAAAAATAAAGAAGTGAGAGAAACCTGGATGAAGTTCAGAACAGCTAACAAGACAGCCTGTTAGAGCTGAATGTTAAATTAATAAGAGGGTGGCTAAGAGGAGAAAGATGTGATGATGTGACAAGTAGGACATGCTTTATTTTCCAAGCTCCATGACTGCCTGACCTTAAATGGTAATTTCTTTACCAAGTGTACTCTCTGCTATCAAGCTCATTATTTTCAGCAACTGCAGCTTAGGGAGAGCAGCAACTAAAAACCATTTTTTCCAGAAGGGATCTGGCAAAAGTGAGTGCTTTTCACTTCCCTGATTCCAACATAATAACAAACTTTGTTTATGAGCAGTCATGCAAGAAAGTCCTTCAGTGCTGGGCCTTGTACATTGCTAAGAGCAAAACAGAACAATTAACAATAAAAGACAACAGGCCTATAAAACAAAGTTTCCATCACCAAGTCACAGTGCAATAGAGCAGAAATGTGCAGAAGTGCATATATAGCAAGCTAACAAATATTCTGAACTCAACCTCTGATTTATAGCGAGGGCAAAAGCATTCTCAAGCAGTGGACCCATGACACAGACAGCAGATCCTGGTTTTAAATAAACTGGTCAGACCTCCCCAAATCAATTTCTCATTACAGAACATAGGAAAGGTGGTTATTCCATAGGAGTAGCTATGATTGGTTTAAAATCTAGAACAGCAAAGCCTTGTATTCTCCTGGCTGGGCACCTCCCAGTGGCAGTTTCTCATGTACGTTTTCTGTACACATGATGATACACAGTTTTAGCTCTTCCAACAGGCACGCTGCAGGAACACACACATAGAGCATAAAACAACGTCTTAGAATATAATCCCTTAAAAAAAAAAAAAAATCACAACTGAAGATCCACATTACCTAGGTATGACTTAAACCATCACATGAACTGTATCAACAAGACTGGGTTTAAACTTTAACAGGGGAAGTTCAGTTTAGATATAAGGAAGAAGCTCTTCCCGGAGGGTGCTGGCACAGGAGCAACCTGCTCTAGTGTGAGGTGTCCCTGCCTAGGGCAGGGGTTTGGAACTGGATGATCTTACGGTCCTTTCCAACCCAAACCTTCCTGAGTCTATGTCTGCAGAGCCTATAAGATTACATATATAATTACCTATTATTATTCTTACCTCAGAGTATTTCTCACAAAACTTGTTCTTTTGCAGAACTGATGAAAACTCAGAATGCCAAGAAAAGCTACTGGATTTTACAGAAATTATATGCTGCTACTATAAACAGACAGCACTATACATGCTTTTTAAACAAATAAATTACCACCGATCAACCACTGATCTGTGCTTCCAGACAACACTTGCAACCCAAATAGGCATTACAAGTGTGACACACAATATCAGACACCAATTTTATAAGACAGAACCATATCTAAGTATAAGTTAATTCTGGAAGCATGCCCAGTCAGGTCTTCAGGTTGTATTAAACAAGCACTTACCCATAGAAGTAGCTTTATTCTGTTTAACCATTCTGTTTAAAGTACAGTTACACAAGCATTATGATTCCTATAAGCTGAAAAGAATTATACAAACCTCAAGCTATACCTCATTATTATCTCTGAATAGAAATTATTATTTCTAAGCAAAGTTATATCAGAAGTTGTATTTTTTAATTATAAAGAGATGATTTCTTTGACAGTTAGAAGGAAGAACATAAGACTCAACTGGAATATCACTGCAAATGCATCTTAATTCCATTATCCTTTTAACACTTCAGTTCCTTGCAATCCAAGTGATATAAAAAAGGAGGGTACTATTATATTAACTATATGGTAAATACTGCCACCTAATGCTGACAGACTCTTGCAGTAATTTACACTGGGTAAGTCTAGCACGCTAGTAAGAGAAAAAGACAAAACATTTGTTTTATGGAGCACAGAAAGAACTTAGTAGCGGCCAGACAGAGCACAGAATTTCTGCTCCCACACAGAATGTAATTTTAAATATTTTCAAAACCATTTCAGCATCACACTGCATAACAATTAGAGATTCTTCAAGCATAATAATGTTTCTATCACAGGTCTCTACTGAATTTCAAAACTGATGCTGTTACAGCCAAAATCTTCCTCTTACAGTAGTTAAGCACTCCCCATTTGTTGCTCAGGACATTAGAGAATCACAGGATCAATCATTAAGGCTGGAAGGGACCTCTGAAAATCACCTAGTCCAACCTCTGCCAAGGCAGGTTACAGAGGAACATATCCAGAAGGGTTTGGAATGTCTCCAGAGACAGAGACTCCACAACCCCATTGGGCAGCCTGTTCCAGGGCTCTGCCACCCTGAGTGTAAAAAAGTTCTTCCTCATGTTGAAGTGAAACTTGTGTTTCAGTTTATGGCCACTGTTTCTTGTCCTGTTACTGGGTATCACTGGAAAGTCTGGCACCATCCTCCTGGCATCCACCTCTGAGATACTGATCTGCATTGACTGGGATCCCCTCTCAGTCTGCTCTTCTCTAGACTATCCAGGCCCAGCTCCTGCAATCTCTCCTCAGAAGATAGATGCTCCAGACCCCTGATCATCCTTATGGCCTCTGCTGGACCCTCTCCAGTAACTCCTCACCTTCTTTGTACCGAGGAAGCCAGAACTGGACACAGTGCTCTGGATGAGGCCTCAACAGGTTGAGTAGAGAAGGAAGATCACCCCCCTGACCTGCTGGCCACACTCCCCCTGATGCAGAGAGATGGGGAAACAGAAGCCGTCAGGTCACTGTCTGAAAAGAGCAGTCAGGTAATCCAATCTACCCTCATGAAAAATGTTCTTTACTATATTCAAGTCAACTTTGTTAAGGTATCATTAAGCATCAGCCCGAGGAATGTCATTACTAAAAAAACAGGAAAAATCTATCTTTTGGGTAGGAGAGGGTTAGAAAATTATGAGAACACACACAATATAAATAGCTTTTGTTCAATCAAATAATATGGCATTAAAAAAAACATTGAGGAGATGATGTTGATCATTCTCAACTAAGGTGATATCAGCTGTACCCATCTCATTCCTCATGGAAGTCAGTCCAACCTTTGACCTCTGCAGCAACTTTCAATCACTGTTAACATAAGAAATGAGTGTTTCCAACATGCACTATCAGTCTCCTTTGCTGAGTTTTAACCCCATTTTTTCTGGTTCTGTCCACAGAAGACATGGGGAACATATCCTGTATCTCTCTGCAGCAGCCTTTACATATTTGAAGATTGTCATGCCTCTCTTCAGTTGTCTCCCTACAAAACGACTGAAATCTCACAGGTTGCATCTTCCAGTCTTCTGATTATTCCTGCTGCTTACTTCTGAAAATATTAAGATACTATAATCTACAAGGTAAGTAACCATAACAGAGATAAAACAGTTAATGGAACAACAGGTTGTAGGTATTTTCCTGGTGTACAAGGGCTTCCTTACACAGAGGATATTCTTCACTTAAACCCATATTTACTTCTATCGACCAATATCAGATTTCTATTTTTCTACTAAAAGAAACATATAATCATTTTAAACAAGAAGGCAGGTTCACTGTTTTAGACTCAGCATTAAGTTACCCACCTCACTAATATTCCTCTCTTCCAGAAACCAGCCACAAAACATCACAGTTATGAAACATCTGAACTGCCAAGACAGTCCCAGAAACAGACCTGAACACAGGTCCAAACGCTGTCTAACGGTGTGGATATGATTATGGTGATATTCAAGCTCATGACACTACAAAGAACCAGGCTAACAATGGTCTGGATTTAGTCTAGTCAAACTGTTAACTCTACCAATATGGATATACTGATTCAGGTCTTTGCCTAGTCAAGCACTGTTACCACACTTCCCATCCAAAAGAACACCTGCTTATAGAGTTTGAAACAGTTTTACTCAAGCCAAGCACCAGATAGTGTTTCCCTCTGAAAGCTGAGCTCAATCCCATTCAGTAGAGAACACATATTTAGTGGATGAATTATCCTAAAAAACTGTAAAGACACTTCTTTCAAAACTCATTAGTTTGCTCCTACAAAGAAAAGTTGCCATGATAATGGGCTTATGGTAGGAGGGAAGAAGAGGAGGAAAGGTTTCTTTTCTGCAGCCACCATTCAAGTGATAACCTTCAGCAACTGCTCTGAAATTTGACATTTTCCCCACAAAACACAATGGAACGGTATCTGAGGATCACCTAAGAGCATGCTGATGTGGTTGTTTTGCAATACTGTCATCTCTTATGATTTGGAGAACCACTTCCCAGCTATCCTTATCTGATCCAGGCTCCCATGCAGGCATCCCAAATAGGCCCACTCTCCCAGCTTCAACAAAAGCATTTCTGGCCTTCAGAGTGGAGAAACAGTTGGCCACACATGGACAAATAAATTCCTTCTTGTCCTAATTCCACAAACAATAACTAATACTCTCAAGGAATTCTGAGGTCTGGTTTTTATTTCTGTTGTTGGCATTTCTCACACTTTGAAAATGATAAATCTTTGCCTCAGCCAAAAAAAGTCAGTATTAGAAGAGCCCCAAAACTCTAACATGACAAAAGCAGGCACAGGAGTCTTTCAACATCAATGACCAGGATGACTGTCTTCTCCAGGGCAGTAAGCACATCTCATAGGACATGGACTACTTGTCCTATGACAATTAGTTTCTAGTATTACAAATCAGTGCCCCAAAAATCACCTCTTCCAGAGGCTTGCATTAAAGTCTGTCTCAAAATGAGACAAAATGTGATTCTAGGTTAAGGACTCAGAGCAGAATGAAGAGAAATGGAATTCTGGGGCAGAGAATTATATACATGATCCAGCAAGTGATTATTTTCTGCACTACAAGAAACTGAAAGATTCAGGAAAGAATTTTAAGACAGCAAACACTGCAGTCCAAGTTTTTGTTATTAATTCCAACAATATAAAAGCCAAGCAGAACACAGAGGAATCTCACCAGGAGAATGCAGTGTACCAAACTGTGCTCAGTTACTACCACCCAGTGGCAGCCTAGAAAAGCATCTGAGTACTGACAGCATCCATTTCCCTTTACAGAGAACAAGTTGCTGCCACTTCACATTTTGTCTTTTGGATCTTTCTGGAGGTTAGAAGTCACCTTTCCCTGACAACATAAGTATGAAAGCTTCTTTAAAATATAGGCTTTTGGTCTGTGTTGTCACAAGAAGTAAGGATTACCTATTTCTAGAACTGACAAGATCCATCTTGCACAATATTGCTGCACGTCCCCATCCCATCTTCTCACGGAGCAGAGATTAACAGTTAGAAAATACAATCTAACATTAATCTACTGAGTTAGTTTTTCTAACATTTATTTATGTAAGAAAAGTGTCACAGAACTGCAACATCCCCACAGATCACTTGTTTTAGTAAGGAGATATCCCTGCTGTCAGTGGACTTTCTTCATGTAGAAACCATCAGAAGAAAGCCGGCGCTGCTTAGGATATTTTATACATGAGTGTTATAAAGCAGTCAAGCTCAGATCTCCTCTAACAGCAGGACTACATTTGAGAAGATCATTTTCCTGTCTGATATTTTTTAAACAGTAATCACAAACAACTAACTCATAGGCGAGTCCTTCCCTCTACCAGTTTCCAGAGTTAGCTAAGACCTCATGATATATAGAAGCAGTCTCAGGTAAGGCTGCATAATACGAGAGATACAAACGTCAAGGCAGATACAGCTAGTTAGGTCAGAGAGATCACCAGAGATACAGTGTCTTAGTAGCTTAGTAACTCTACTAAGTAACTTAGTAGAGTTACTTAGTAGCTCTCATGCCTTAGCTTTACTAATGGTGCATTGGTTTAGCGTCAGAGTAGCAACATTTTTGGCTTTAATTAAAAAAAAGCCAAAACATCACATGCAACGAGCTAACTTGACAGTGCCAAGGCTTTTATGAGAGGTTCCAAAGCACCTTGTTTCATGAAAAACAGTTTTAGGAAGTCTGCAAGACATGCATACTGTAGTTTCAGACAGCAGACAGTCTGGAATAACATTGAGATATCACTACGCTACCTCAGAGCAATCTGAAAACAGAACTCTCAGTTTTCTTCTGGCTTCCTTTATGATTTGTGCACTGTGAAGACTGCAAGGCTAAATAACAGTCCTCTTGTAGCAGAAAAACCACAAATATGATTTAAAACTAATTCAATTTTAGTTAATGAAATACTGATTCACCAATAAATACTATATCCAAATTTTCTAATTCATTTTATATCTGAAGTTTACAGTGAGAATTTTTCTTCTTTTAAAACAAATGGATCTGTAAAAAACACACTTCAAACTTTTTCTGCTGCTTTCATAGACAAAGTAAACCTTTAAGGACAGTTAAAGTACCGTCTGTAACAGTCAATTCTTTCCTTCTGGGATACTTCACTTTTGAAGGAGATTTTCTGTACACTATCACTGTTTAAAAGACAACTGCCACTGTAGTCATGAAGTCATGTTAAATGCATGTGTAATTGAACCATTACTCCTTTCCAGCTGCAGTGATGTTCTGCAATGTACTTTTTTTTTTTACTCTTTAACTCCTACTGCTTTGCTTATTTTGGGTCTGCAGAACCAGCAGAAAGTTTCTGAACATTCAACACTGTTGAAACATTAAATTGTTTCTATTACTCAGACCCTTACAGAAGGTTAGTGGAGTGAAGGTATAATCTTCAGAAGAATGAAATTACTCATTTATTCCAAATATTAGATCTATTTCCTCTCTTTTAGTATACTAACCAGTCAACACAGAATTCCAGGTAGCCTTCATCTGGCTTCTCTATCTTTGGTGTCCCCATTTCAGCTTTTACTCCTACCAAGATATCAGTGTTTCCCTGTTTAAAAAGAAAACACAATACAACACATTGCATAACTGGAATTACAGTCACAGAACTACTCAATTTAAATGCCTATACTGATATTTCTACCTTTTAGTTATCTATACTGATAATTCTATCAGAATGAACTAAAAATAAGTTTAGGTTTTGAAAAAAGAAGAGGCTTTAGAAGGACAATGTTAAGCCTAAGAAGATTCTTCAAATATTAGCTTTCTGTAGGTTAAAAAGACACTCTTACTTGTACTGGAAACAGCTATTTCTGCATAACCTTTATAATACTGCACAGTGTATTTATCTTCTTCACATTCAACACATGCCAGAAGTAGTTTTGCTTCACTCTAAATGAACAGAATTTTTTTCCAGGGATAAGGCTCAATAGTAATTTCAGTTTTCAAGATTAAATGCTAGACTAGTTCAGACTGAAGGCTGTCCAGCTACTTCACAGTCAATGTAGCTCAAGCAGATTAAACCAGCTCAAATGAATTATATAGCCTGGCATTATTTCCTTAACCCAAGAGTTTCAGTTAGTGTTATACACACACACCGTTACACACACATACACAAACCCACCTACAAATAGCCTCATCTTATCTTAAAACTAGTCACATAAACCAGAAATTTCATCAGCAAAGTACACAGTTTCTAAGGAATTTACCTACCAGCTTTACTCTTGCAGATCCACTTGTGTTCGATACAACATCTGTTTCTACTTCTGCACATCTGTAGTCTTCACAGCCACGACCATCTACACGAAGATCTTCCTACATATGACAATCAATACATTGTACTTAAGGGAATCAGTAATGAAAAGAAACAAAAGAAATAATGAAAAGAAACAAAAGAAATAATGAAAAGAAACAAAAGAAATAATGAAAAGAAACAAAAGAAAGAAGCTGTGCTTTTAAAGTTTCTTTTTCCTATGCCAAACACAGCAGTAAAAAGGATATAAAAGCAATAGCTATAGCTTCTCACTTAAGAACACAACAGAACCAACTGCATGTTTCCATTTAAATCTCATTTATCCAGAGCTTGCAACAGGTTCTCTGCAGACAGACATGAACTCCTGCATTAAGTCACTTTAATACCAAAAGAAAGCTTCAGACTGCAAAACTGTAAAAGTCTCAACTTTAAAACATACTTTACCTAATACCGCATGCGTTTTTCCCAGGACACCAAGTTCTGTACTTTTATATCTGTAATTAGGACCCAGCAAACAAAAATAACCCACCAGCCTTCCAAATGCTTTCATTTGTTTGCATTTCAAAAACAGGTATTTCACACCCTCAGAAACTATATAGCTTACTGCCATTAAAACAGTTTTACTTGCAGTAAAATACAGTTTCTGTCCTTTGTAAAGAGTCCTTTTATCTTTAGTATTGCTCCCCACGTGTCCTTCACTTTTCCTCCTCACTCCACACACTGCTCCTCAGTTCAGTGACAGGCTAAAACGCAACAGCAAAAAACTTGAGAAAGAGCACAGCAAGAGGGGGAGGAGAACAAGACACGACAAAACAACCCCCTCGTCCTGCTCCCAGCCTGCTTCCCGTCTGGATGCCCCATTTTCAGTGTGCTTGGGTAATTCTGCACCTTTTTACAAGGCCTGTACTTACCGGACAAGGCGAAATGGCTTTAACCTGCCAGAGGGGAGACTGAGATGAGCTCTTAGGCAGAAGTTCTTCCCTGTGAGGGTGCTGAGGCGCTGGCACAGGGTGCCCAGAGAAGCTGCGGCTGCCCCATCCCTGGCAGTGTTCAAGGCCAGGTTGGACACAGGGACTTGGAGCAACCTGGGCTAGTGTGAGGTGTCCCTGCCCGAAGCTTTAAGGTCCCCTCAAACCCAAACCATTCTATAATTATCACCGTAGAGATTCCCCATCCAAACACAAGGAGAGCTCCCTCCCTGCTTCCCCTTCCACACAGGGAGCAAGCACGGGGAGGGGATGGGCCTTACCCCACACCTCCCAGGGCAACAATACCAACAGGCACAATCCGAAGATCACCCCACTCGGAGGGGCACAGGCTGCGGCCTCCCACAGCTCCCACCACCACCACCACCAACCACCACTACCTGTACGCCATGCACGATGTAGAGCTTCTCCGGCTCGCTCAGCACCACAGCCGCCATACTGCCGGCTTCCTCCCGCCGCCGCACCGCGCTCACGCCCTTCCGCTTCCGGCGTCCGCGCGCAGCCGCTCTACGGTGTCGGCCGCCGCGCTGAGGGAGGGGGAGAGCCCTGAGGCGCCATTGTTGCCCCTCCGCCCGCAGAGTGAGGGATCTCCTCATGGGAGAAGCGGAGCCTGCAGCCCCTAAATCCCCTTCAGTAAGGCTTTCATAGGGAGCAGACGAATCATTCTCGGACGCGGTGCCCGCGAGCGGCCCGCGTCCCTGAATAAATGCTTCCTCCGAGGAGCTGACACTCATGATAAACCAAAGGGGCAGCGCCCGCTCGCTGCCTGTCCTGTGCTGAGGTAAAACCTGCTGAAGGGGGCTGCGGAAGTACCTCTCTGCTTAGGAGGGGCTCCCGTAGGGATAAATCCCGTGAGAGAAACGGGGAAACGGCGAGGTTTTTAGCTAGGAGGAAGGACCGAGCGAGGCGGGTTGGTGCGGGAGCAGAGAAGAGACCGAGTGCTTCGGTAGGAGAGTGCTGTTGGTTCTGTGCCACATATCCCTGGGAAAGGAGCATGGGAAGTGTAATTAACACCACATACATTAAAACAATAATTAAGGCTGGGTTTCTTTTGACAGCCTTAATTCGAAGTTTCAGAGCAGTGAGGGGTTAATGTAAGTTTAACACTTTTCTTTGTTTTACATGGCTCTTGTGTATAATTGTAAAAGTTGCTATCTGACTTGATGATGATGCTTGCTTGGGTGAGAACGACCCATGGCTCATGAGGATTGCACAATGGTGGAGTTTATCCAGGCATTTCTAGCTCTCTGAGACTCCTTAATCGAGCATACAGGACCACAGGCAGGGACACCTCACGCTAGAGCAGCTTGCTCCAAGCCCTGTGTCCAACCTGGCCTTGAGCACTGCCAGGGATGGGGCAGCCACAGCTTCTCTGGGCACCCTGTGCCAGCGCCTCAGCACCCTCACAACAGGGAGGAGCTTCTGCCTAAGAGCTCATCTCAGTCTCCCCTCTGGCAGGTTAAAGCCGTTCCCCTTGTCATGTCCCTAGAGACCCTTGTCCAAAGCCCCTCTGCAGGTTTCCTGCTGCCCCTTTCGGCACTGAAAGCTGCTCTAAGGTCTCCCCAGAGCTTTCTCTTCTCCCAGCAGAACAAGCCTGGAACAAGAAGTTTTGGAGGTTTTAGTTTGGGTTAGGTCTGGTCCTGTTAGCAAGCTATGCCATCTGTTACCAGTCAGATCAGAGCGGATGCTTTCTGGGGTGCATTCTGTGGTTTTCCTGCTTGTAAAAGGAGTCAAGTTTCTGAACACTGGGGTTACTTGGGGGTTGCTCACGACTGCTCAGTGGGAGAGCAGCAGTAGAACCTGACCAAGCTTGGGTAGCTCATACTCCTTGGGAAGCCTGGGGAGCACCAGGCAAGGGCAGTGCCCCTGTGGGAAAGGGGCCTGGTTTGTGTGTCCTTGAGCAGCATTTGCCAGTGCTGCATCTGTGTTGGACCCTTTGTCTGCCCCACAGAGCAGTTTTTGTGTCCTCACGTTCCCCAGCATGAACCAAATTACTGTAATGAGAAATTAAAAGCTGCCTTGCAGGAGTGAATTCCAAAATAAAGCATCCATGCAGGTGCACCATGTGATTCCAACTGAGAGCACAGGGGGAGGGGGCTCCCTCCCAGTCCTGTCTGTCTCATGGCTTAGCTGGCAGTTCCAGCTGCAAGGAGTAAGTGTTTTATTACTTATCATTACTTTTGTATTACCCCTTCTGCCACCCCAGCCTGGAGCCTACCTAATGCAAGTGGAATTCTTGCACAGCCCAGAGGCTCAGCTAGCACATCTCCATTACAGCTGCAGACAGCTGTTTTCTAGAGGTGCGAAAAACCAAGGCCTGGCTCGTTTTTTGTCTGGGAGGGCGGAAGGCATCCCCTTGCCCTGAAGAGCACTTCCAAGGACACTGGCGTTCCCTTCAATGTGCTACACCGGTGGAGGCTATCAGGCAAAACCGATGTCAGTTGTGTTTGCTTCTGCAAGGACAAAGCAATGCGTTTTCCTCTAACCTTGTAAACGGATGACGTGCTGAAGTAAAGCCAGCCTGAGGGAACCACCTGGAATGTCAGAATTCCCACTGCGTCATTAACTAAAGCCTGCCGAGGATGTCCAGCCTGGAAGCGATGGCTCGACACCGGGAGCCTCAAGCAAAGGTGAGCCACCGCTTGTGTGCCGATACCTGCCAACCAGGTATCCAACCTGCCCGGCGCCGGGAGCCGTTCCCCATGGGAAACATACGTCCCCAAAAGCTTATTTTCTCTCCACAAAACCCGTATTCCCCTCCACCACCACCACCCCCTGCACATAAACACACCCCGGCCTCACGGGGCCCCGCCGCCGCTCACTTCCTGGTTCCTGTCGGCCCCACCTCCCCGCCGAGCACAGCGTAAGGGGCGGCGGCGGCGGCGGCGGGGCCGTGCCGGTGCTCCGCGGGGCGGATGGGGAGCGGCGCTGTGCGGCGGCGTTGGCGGAGGCCTGTGGGGTAGGTGATAGAGGGAAGGGAGCGGAGGGGAGAGCGGGTCGCCCACCGGAGCGGATCGGCTATCCCGCTCCCGGGGCTGAGGCGGGTGCAGCGCCCGCCGCCTGCGCCGCAACCAGGGAGCACCTCTCGGCCCTCCGCCCGCTCCCCGCGCTGTGCGGGAGCCCGCTTAAGGGCCGCTCCGTGCACCCTCTTCCCTTCGGCGGGGCCCCGGGCACGGGCGGGTCGCGTCCTCTCCCGCAGCGGCATCACCTGGAGCTTTTGGCATGGGTTGGAAATCGGGAGGTGGGCTACTGCTCACGCCTTTGGTACGCCGGCTTCCAGCGCTGGGCTTCAAATACTGGGAGGCTGAATGCGTTAAATAATACTGGGCTGGTCTGCTCTGGGGGTCCTTAGAGCAGCGTAGTATCTCCACGGCCTGAAATTTAAACTGGGAGCCTCCAGCAATTTCGTCGGGGCCCTGTGGTCTGTTACTGGGACGGAGTGGTGGAATGGGATCCTGTAACTTGTCAGTGCATTGCAGTGATGAAATGGGCCTGCTGGTGAGCAACTGGACAGTGTTGCTGATCTACTTCAGAGGTGGTTATGGTCACTCGGTGTCTAGCTACGGCTGTGGGAGGCTACTGGAGGACAGCTGTGACTTCAGGGACAGGAGTAATCTGTGTTGAGACCATGGCACAGTGCTGTGTTGGGGTTAGTTGAGGTGGGTGGTGAGTTACATGTTAGTAGGAAGTAATCTGGGCTGCTTTTAAGCAGCAGCTTCTAAGTATTACTGGAGTACTTCAGGAAAGTAATTTTTAAGAAGTAGCAAGAACTCACTATTAGGATACATTAGGAAACAGTCTTCAATAAAATGCATGCTCAGGTGAGGAGGATGCGGCACTGGTCTCTGCTGAGCTCTCCTGCTGCCTGGGTGCCAGGGAAGGATGCTTTGGACACCAGAGCTCATTTAGATTTCTTCCCTTTGGTCCCAATTCCAAAAAGATAACCTGTGTTTTTCCAGCATGCGAAAGAGAGGCTGTATGCCAGCCTCCTGAGATAGCAAAGGTGCACAGTGTCAGATGTGTAGGGAAGGAGCCTAGATTCAAACTTGCTCTGATACAGTGGAATCACAGAGAAGGGTTGAAGGCCTGGGCTGAGTGACTGCCTTCAATGTCTGGTGGTGTAGATAGCAAGGCTTGAGCAAGTACTGTGGTTCTTCACTTAGTGAAACCAACAAGCAAGTCTTTTGCTTAGCGTTGCAGGGTGTTTTGGTGATAAGAGTTGTTACAATGTGAGGCACATGTTAATTCATATGCCTCTAAAAATGCAGCCCCACGTACAATAAAGACTCAGTCCTTCAAACATGAGGACTCTGTCAGTGTAGCTCTTAGTGCTGTCTCACTGACGCAAAACAGTATTTGACATGCCAATGGGAGCTGCTCGTGGTTTTAAGTTGTGTCTGACTGAATGCTCATTGAGAATTAGAAGGTGTGACCCAGCAGCGTTGTGCAGTTGTAGGTTTGTAAAAGGACAAATGTAAGGTCTGCCTAAAAGCTAAAGGATTTGTGGCAACATTTAACACCTATTGGGTATTTTTGTATGTGTTTCTGTTTCGTTTAGTGTTCATTTTGGGTGGTATTGTTACAGAGCATGTATTTTGGTTTGAAATTTCTTATTTAGTGTAAACAAAAATGTAATTCAATCAAACTATTTGGAGCAGGTTGCAAGAAGATGAATGCGTAATTCTTCAGCATATGATGGTCTGCTGCGCCCAAGTATTTATATAGTTTTTGGGGGTGTTTTTCTTTGTGTCTGCAAAGGAGAACAGGGTGTGTGTAACCTGGGCAGTGGCAACTCTGCTTTGGTGAGTCTCTTTTTTCCATATCTAATACTAACTTACATTTCTTGGTGGGTGGGATGGTGTGCATCTCCAACAGAACAGGAGCTGGCAGCATGTACAGTCAATGCAAGTTAAACCCATGTGTTGCATTATTTCAGGAAAACTTGCTTGTGGAGCCATTAAGCTTGTGCAGACAGCATATATCTGTTATAGGGTATCTCTCATGTAGGGGAGATTATAGTGTAGGTGATGGGCATCCACAGTGGTGAAAACGGCTTGCTGTAGCTCAGCCAGTCTCTACAGATATTAATTGACTGAGCTTATGACTTCCTCTGCTCCCTCTGCAGTGTAAACGTGACCTTTTTCTTAGAGTGATACCCTGGAATACAGTTTTTCTGCCTTTCTGGAAGAAGACAGCAGGTAATGTAAAATATGACAAGGTAGAGAGGCTTGTTGTCAGTTTGAATTTTCCCCGCGCTGGTTGCAGCAACCAGATGTGATTGATGGTACCCAGAACATCGCATTTGACTTATGCATGTAACTAATCTGAATCTTAAGGTTGCATTAGAGAGAAAATGAGAAGTTAAAGCTTTTCTCATTAGAGCTGCATATTTCCTGGGTTGTGCAGGCAATAAGAAAAAAACATAGCTTGTAACTTGACTGGAACTGCAGTGCAGCAAGGCTGCCAGTAACACTTTATACGGTGTCCTTTAGAGAGGGAATCCAAAAGACTGAGCCAGCTTGCCTCTGCAGGCTCTGGGTGCCAAACACCTCATTATACAGCAGTTCCCAGCAAGTGAGGTGCAATGTGTTACAGGCAAGGTGCAGCTAGGTAGTGGGTCTTACTCTGCAGGAGCACTGGTGTGTTCGCTTCTTTTGCTTGCTTCTGGCTGTGCCTCCAGAGAGGGGGTTGCTTGGAAGTGCTTCTGGAAACTGGAGAAAGATCTGTCTGTAGCCTCATAGCTCTTCACCCCACCAGGTTACAAGGTGACCATAGAGAGCTGGTACTGTTATGGGAGAAGGAGTAGAGTGCAAGGAGGAAGGGGAGGGGGTTTGGGGGGCAGGTGGAGCAGGGAGTAAAAACAGATGACAGGAATGGGAAAGTAAGGAAATGAGAAGGAAGGCTACAGCAGCAGAGTTCAGCTGGAAAAATGTTGGGAATCACTGTTCTAGGAGCTATAATAGCAAGTAAAATAAGAACACAGAAAACTCAGTGTTAATGCCCTTGGACAACAGAGGAATGTTGAACGGGAGGAAATGCAAGGCCTGTGTTGATGTGTTTGCTGCCAGGCTGGTGGTGGATGGCATGTTTGTGAAGTTCAGCTGGGAGTTTTGCAATACAGCACAACTGACAGGGGTGACCAATCTTAAATATGGTGCAGCACGCAAAAGTTAAACCAAACGGGGTCAAGCTGAAACATTAAGAGTGAATAAAGGTAGCATCAAGAGCTATGCTGTTAAAACCAAACAGATAAAAAAAGACTGCAAAACATCTACAGGCCTGGTGGAAAGGCAGCAGTACCATACCATAGATACAGAGAGGACTATAGCAAGTGATAAAGGGAGATAGTAATGTGGTGTACATCTTCGTTCTTTACACTGACTACTTGAATTACTAATGTCCAATACAGCATAGAATATATAAGCAATGTACTGTGGGTCACAGATAGCCTGGGCTCCAGCTCTCAGTGTTTCGAAGAACAACAAAATTAATGTTTCCATACAGAAATTGTATGGGGATTTTTTATGGAGATAGGGATCCCTTGTGGATGTGAAAGCAACAGCGAGCAAAACAAGAAACACACAGTTTGCCAGCTCATGAGTTCTTTACTATATTTCAAAAGCTTTAACGTACAGCCACTTTGAACCTGCAGGTTTTTCCAGTTCTCTGAGGTAGCATCATATGTTTCTTCTAGCCCAACTCTTAACATCACAAAGGTGGATCCTAACAGTTGTGATTTTCACTTCAGGCCTTTTCAGGATAGAGGTGATAATTCTTTGGTCCCTGTGTCATTAATTTGCTGTTTTAATGTATACCCTATGTGTTTTCTGTATTTGGTTTAGTTACCTGCTTAGGTATAGCATTTAGATTTAAAATCTAAATGGCTTCCAGCCTTCATACCGGTATCTTCCCTACCCTGTATGGTAGGGAAGAAGTATACACTACAAGTGGGGGAATAAAATAGAGAGGCTGAGTGACTTGTTCACGCTTGTGAAGGGGGGTTGTAGCAGGCACAGGTGAGAGCCAAATACTGGGTTAGACAGTCTGTGTGAAAGGATATGTCTGGTAAAGTGTGCTTTCTGCCTGGAAAGATAATACGCAGAATATTTTTTAGACTAGGATGGTTCTGCCAGCTTCTTACTATGATTCAGACTTTAAAGCTGAAACTGTCTCCTGCTGCTGTTCAAAATGTATTCCGTATGCCATAAAAGCAGTGTGGTTTTTCAGATAGGTGCTACAAATAGTACTAGTTGTATAGACAAACCTCCCCTCTTTAATATTTTGTCTTTGCTTTTTGTTTTTCTTCTGTTAGAAGTTGACATAGGGCAAATTGAGAATTTAAATTCCCTCAATCCATGGCTTGTTTTAAATCCTGAGTCAGCATCAAAATTCCAAAGCTGTCTGGAAGACCAGGACAGATTCTTCTGTTCTGTCCATCAGAACTGTCTATTCAGGATAACTGCAGTGCTGTAGGAAAACAGGACACTCCATTTGTTGTGTTATATTTCCTAGCACAGGCCCTTCTTGCAGGACTGCTCTTTCCTTCCTATACTTGTTCCAGATAGGTGGCAATGAGACAAAAGTGATTTGTATTTGTATGTTCAGGATGAATACTTCTCTTTTACTTAAGTAGCTTGTGTGTATTCAGTCTGTGAGGAAACTGTAAGATTGATGTGACAGAATTTCTCTGTTGCAGCTCTGTCAGTTTAAAAGTTATCCTAAGTTATTTTGTAATGGCCCATACTTAGTGCCAGTTTTATAAAGCACCTTCCATTTCTGTGAAAAGCTTACCAAGAACAGTAACGTTGCCATCAGATTAAGCCTGAACTTAGTCTCTGTTGCCCTTGGGACTTGCGTCCTGTGCCTAGATGTTGCCCCAGTTTTGTCTCTTCTCCATAGTACTGCAGTGTTGATGTACCTCGGACAGTAACTACATTGTCTTGATCTCCTCTCCTTGGCTCAGACCAGCAGCTGACAGGCCCTGTAGGAGGGGTGCAGTCACTTGCAGGATAACTCAGACTCTTAGGTCAGTCTTTATCATGTTATAACTTATTTATATGATACATACCCATTAGTTAAACAGAAATGATAAAGACATTAACCAGGAAGCTGCTACTGTCTGTCCTGAGAGATTACATACCACAAACATTAGGATAGGAAACCCTCCATGTTTTTAATTGAGAAAATGTGGTCTTATTTTCCTTACGCTCCTACTAATGGAATTCCTCTGGCACTGTTCTTGTTTACACTGATGTAAATGAGAACAAAACTGTGAGGTTTCTGCCTTATGTGGCTGCGTCTCTTTTGAGCCTGTCACTCTCATACTGATCCTGGCCTCAGGATGGAGTTTCTAGATCTGACAGATGTCTTCAAGGTAGTCCCTTCCCCTTCTTTCTTAGGGAGAAGTTCCCTCAATGTTTTCATACTCTTGTTCAAATGTATTCTTCAGAAATGCATGACTTCAGTTAAATCTTCCCCTCTAATGAAGTGCTTCAAATAAAAATAATGAAGGTATGATACATTTTTACAAAGGTCTGGTTCACACATGGCCTCTTCAAAATCATTCCTAAATAAAAAATAGTAAGATTCATCAAAATAGTGAGATAAACAGTTTCTAAACCATTACTATAAAGTAGCATTGAAATATAGCCATTTCCTCCCTTCATATATAGAAAAACGTTGTAACTGGGTTACCATCTGGTTTTGTGTGCTCTTTCCTCCTTTCCAAGGCAAAGTAATCCAAGCCTGTGTAATTAGCCTCAGAAAACACAGATTTGTTTTAAGCCTTGTAATTTATTCAGATTATTTTTAATGTATTTACTATAATTCACATTCTGATTTCTTTATGCCATTTGCCTTCAGTGTGGGAACTGAAACTGTAGAAATGGCATGACTTAAGTAGCCAAAGGCTTCAGGGGAATCAGGGATGTTTGAGCCTCTTGCTAAAAGCAGACACATAGTTGGTAATGTAGTACTTAGGCTGAAACTCTACTCCTTATAATATGGCCTGAAATTCCAGAGGAAGAATGACAAATTAGTTGTGCTAGGCATAACTCCATTACCTGCTCTTGGGGTGGCTGGAGTAGGACTAGGTTAGGCTTTGCCTTGAGACATTCTGATCTGAGTCACAGGGTGTCCTGTTGGTGCAAAGTTAAGCTCCGTGCCTGATCCTTTGCCATTGTTTTTGCCATTTTAACCCAAAAGGAGTAGTTTTGGGCCTGTTTCGGGTTGGGTTTGGGTTTATTTTGTTGCTTGTTTAGGATTCCATGCGTGTACTTCCAATGGAAGTGCAGCGCTCTGGCAAATTAAGCCTGCTAATAATAGGCTTGCTTTTTTTAGCTGCCTTTCGCAGACCTGTGAGATATGTCCCATTGGCCCTCCAGGGTTTTGTAAACCAGGAGTTGGAAACTGCCATACTGATGGGTATCTGGATGAATCTGCAGTCAGCCAAAAAATTCTCAGCATAGCTGGGCTGCTTGTTCCACTCCTGCAGATCAGTTAAAGCTTTTTAGGCCTTGCAGGAGCTATTAGGAAAACATACATGAATACTGATATTTCCTTATTACCCCTGCTAGAAATTGCTTTGGCAAGTCTTTACAGGCTTCTTGTTAGATTTGAGCTGTATGAAAGTATGGCACGAGAAGGTAAATATCCTGTTAGTTAGAAAACACTTTCTCTACTTTCTGTTGCAAAGGAAGATTAAATATCCAGTGGTTTAATTGATGCGGTTTTATGTACAGAAAAATGGAATACACTTCAAAATTACCTCTCTTGCAGTTTGTACTTGGAGTTTATTGGGTTTGTTTAAAGGGACATCCTGTCCTGTGGATCTGGATCACTTAGTTCAGCTGTCATGAATATAATCTGACTGGTGATGTATGTATGATTTCTTCTGGTGACAATAAAAGGTAAAAATGTTACTTGTCAGCTCTCAACGTACTGTCAGTGTACTTTGTGTGTGTCATAAAATCTGTTCTTAAGTATCTCCTTAAAATACATAAAAACCCAAGCTGAAAACCTCAACAGAATGCCCATGATAGGCCCTGGTTGCATTTCTTGTGTTTTTATTTTTTGTCTTTCAGAATTGCTTTAATGTAATTGGCAGAACTTCACTTAGTTCATGTGACAAAACGTAACTTTCCCAAAGTTCAGTGTTAAGGAACTAGATGACTTTCGAGGTCCCTTTTAACCCAAACCATTCTATAAGTCCCTGATTCTAATAGTGGAAATGGTTCCAGTGTATGGAGTAATAGTGTAGTTTTGCAAGTCATACCCATGTGCTTGACTTCACTAGCATGAGTAATTCCATGAAAGTCAGCGCGATTATGATAATGATGCCATTAAGCTTGGTATAAGTTTTAGAACATCAGAACCTCAGGTAGCTTTCACGTACACATTGGGTGAAGGCCCACATCATTCCTTAGCTCATTCTAAACGCATTCGTTGGCCACAGGCCATTAAAAAGTAGATTTTTGTTACAGTTACTTAATTTACATAGGGTGTAATAGCATATTTTAAGTGTTTTTGTAGCGGGAAGTAGATTTTAATTTGTTTCATTTATATTTCTCATTTGTATATTACGTGGTTTCTCAATTATTCCTGTAATGCCAAATGCCTTCCAGATAAAAAAGAAGACAAGGTCTTTCCTCTGACATGTCCTTAAGCTAAATTGATGTGTGCATTGTCACTGTATCTCGCACTTATCTTGTGGCCCCACTTGTAGCCTGACACCGTGATTCAGTTATTAAGCCCTTTGCCTTCATCATTAACATGTTGTTTGCTCCAGAGCAGGAAGGACTGGCATATTCTGTGTGTTACGAATTAAGTTCATATGCAGCATGATTAGGCCAACTTGCTGTTTTCTTCTCCCCACTCCCTTCCAATCTTTGTTGTAATTATTATTATTCATATGAAAATACCAGGTTGCCAACATAAAAACAAACAGATGTTTGTGTATGTAAGAGGAGAACACAACTGGGTCATGTAAAAGGGAAGTTGAGACTGTTAAGCTCCTATAACTTGACTCTTAAGATAGTGTACACTAGAACACATGTATTTCTCAACTAAAGTATGGTGTTTATGTACTTATTAGTGATTTTTTTTTATTTTTTATTTTGAAGCCTTATGATGCCTCTAAAGCAAGCATTAAATAACAGAAGAACATTAAATAACAAATTTATCCTCCAGCCAGAAGGCAGAATTTAAGGCCTTTGCTCTATCCTCTTAACTGCTTCCTCAGTGCACTGCAGAAACGAGTCCCCAGACTCTCACACTGAGGTGCCTCAAGGCTTCTTCCATTTTCTCCTTAGTTACACAGCAATAGCTTCTCCCAGTCCCCCAGTTCAGCTCAATGCTGTTTTTGAGAGACAGCTGTAAAACTCTTACTGGAGTGAAATCACTTCCTGCATTCATTTGCAAGAGCAATAGATTTTTATTTGACTGCTGAAGTGTGCTGTTTAAGACTTAACCCACAGTTTTAATCGCTATGTATTTGTCTAGCTTTCAGTCAGTTTCTACTGACTTTAAAGTAACTTGTCGTACTAATCCCTCTGTTAAATAGGAGTTTGCTTTTCCTGTGACTTTTTCATTACTTTACTTTGGGAAGCAGAACCTCAGGGTGTAGGGGAAGAAAAAGTCTGAGTCTAGGCAAAAGATCCTGGAAGTCTGTGTTCAGGACTAGACAAGATGTTACTGCACCTGATGTGTCAATTCTAAGACTTCTGTTGGAAAACCGACCACCTAAATTACTATTTTCCTTTTTTTTTAATGCAATAGGGTATTACTGACAGCTAAACATTGTTGTGAGGTGGGTGGTGAGGCACTGGCACAGGTTGTCCGAAGAAGTGATGAATGCCCCGTTCCTGGCAGTGTTCAAGGCCAGGTTGGACAGAGCCTAGGGTGACATGGTCTAGTGTGAGGTGTCCCTGCCCATGCCAGGGGGTTGGAACTGGATGATCTTAAGGTCCTTTCCAACCCAAACCATTATGTGGTTTTACAATTCTTTAATTAAGTCAGCTTTATTTTGAGTTGGCAAACCAGTGTAACAGCTTTAATATGATTATTAAATAATGCAGGGAAGGTTAACCTGTTTCCTTGAAGGAGGGTTTGAGGCTTTAAGATATGCTGGGAATGCAGGAACATGCAAGTATCCTCACAGAAATTGTGACAAACTGGGCAAAAGGTATGGATTTACTAGTAGGGATAGATTTATCTGAACTTAGACCACCAGATTGTTTAGATCATCACTGTTTCTCCCTAAATATCAGGAGTTATGAGGCTAAATTATAGCTGTGGTTAAAATACAAAGTAATTGCAATGTGGTATATGAATTTTGTGAATGGGGAGAAGAGGTTGGGTGGCTTTTGGGTTTGTTTTGGTTTTCTAACCGAAGTAAATGAGCTCCTCACGGGCTCATTTTCATCTTGATTTTTCTGTTGTGTGTTGATGTATTTATACATATGACTGTGCTTTAACATTATCCATGTGACTTTCTTCACATTCATAAAATACTTAAATTCTCTCACTTGGCAGCATACTAAGTGCTCAGAGCAGGAATATAAGCAGCTACCTAACTCTCCTAGTTTTAGCTAGGAAAACAAATGCTGTAAGTGGTCTGGCTCACCCACTTCTGTGTACCTAGAAACTTTGTGGTCCTGACTTTTGCCTCTCACTGTGCCAGCAACAGTTCCAGTCACCTCTGTTCCATGTCACTCGCACTAACACACGTGAGCCTCATCACTTCTGTGCTTCAATATAATTAATCATCTTGCTCATTCATAACCTTCCTTTTTGGCTGTGAAAGACTAATTGTCCTCTTATGAATTTGGTCCTCTTGAAATAACAACTAGAAGGCAAATAAGATGTCCCTGCTCATTGAAGGGGGTTGGACTAGATGACCGTTGAAAGTCCCTTCCAACCTAAACTGTTCTATGATCTCCTTTCTTGTCTAGGTAGGGGCAGTAGCACCTCTGTTTAGGTTGGTGTTAGGCCAAATAGAGCTTTCCCCTGGTACTTGGCAGAACTTTGCAGTAAAAGAGATTGAGAGATGTTTAAGGTCATAGGTACTTTTGCGATCCTCTCACTATGTTTGCTGCAAGATTTACCCGTTTTGTATAGGCAACAGTGTCATTTTTTTAACAATTGAACATAAAAATAGCTTCAGTAGAACTGTTGGGGCAGAAAGCATAATTAATGGTGAACACTGTTTCCCTTTCTCTGAAGTAAAACAGGAAAATGCACTCTTTTTAGCAAAGCAGAATAATCCTCACAGGTTGAAATGGGAGGAGGCTGAACCCTTCCGTTCAGGTATATGTAATTCGGTGTATTTGGTAGTAGTTATTGTAGCTATTTTGTGTAGAAGGTGAGTCTTTATATGTAGAGGTTGGAGTGGTTTAGAGCATCGTGCAAATACTCCATGAAGAAGTGTCTTCGGAAGAACTTGCTGGGTGTGTAAAGAGCCACTTTCAAGGCATAGCATTGTGGGTGTGCTGTTACATGGAGTGGTGTGTGTTCACAGGGCAGTTTGATTGATCCCCTGCCAATATCTTACAAGTACTTTTCTTGTTTTCTCAAATGCCTACTTTTGGTAGGCGTTGAAAGAGACGTGCATACTTGGAGTACTGCAGTTTCTGGGTCCAAGGTCATGGAATCATAGAATCAACTAGTTTGGACCTTACCTTCTGGATTGACAAATCCTCTTGCAGAGATGGTGAGGACAGAGCAATGGCTGCAAATGTCATGTTAATGCCCTTATTACAGTGGAGGGGGGTTAGCTAGAAGTGCTAAAGGGGAGGTAAAACAAATGCTCTTAGGGGATGTCAAACATGCTCTTAGGGGATGCCATTCAAGGCCAGGTTGGACTGGACTTGGAGCAACATGGTCTAGTGGAAGGTGTCCCTGCCTGTGTCAGGGAGTTGGAACTGGATGAGCTGTAAGATCCTTTCCAACCCAAACCATTCTATGATTCTGTGATGGAGGTGGTGGGAGAAGCACAGCAAAACAGAAGACTTACAAGGGACATAAGGTCAAAAGAGGAGACGAGAGTGGGAGATAGCTGTTGTTTGGGAAGAGCATCCTCCAGCCAAGACTAGAAATTTATGTCAAGATCTTCGCTTGTGTTGCTTCTTCAGCAGTTCCTGCCACTGTAACTTTGCAGTGGTTCGGTTTGGCACTTTTACCCCAAAGCTGTGAGTCAGTGCATAAGGAAAAAGGAAATTTCTTCCACTTGCTAAGTTTCCCAGTATCTGTAGGAGAGACTTTTCTCTTCCCCAGGTCAGAGGCAGCAAAAAGGGACCCTGCCAGCTGTGCCAAGTCTTTCCTTTTTATCTTGCATAAAGTGTCCAGGTCTTGCTTCAGTTCCTGGAGCTGAATAGGCAGCTCCTTTTCATACCTACCTGATCACTTTCTCTTCATTAAAACACTTGTTGTGTTTCCTCTTAGGGGGTGGAGGTGGCACATGGGTGGACTTCATGTGTAATTAAGCAAGCACTTAATTAAAAAAAGTTAATTCCTTAAAAGCACTTAGAAAGTCTTCTGAGTAAGAAGTGTTCTGATAAGCACAGTAGTCTGGTTTCCAAATTCCTTATTTTGTGCTTCATTTGTTTACCTTTTTTGCTTTTTCAACTCCCTTTCTGCAGTGTGGCATTTCCCACATGATCCCTGTGCCATTATGAGAACAGAGGTCTGCATGTCTTGCAAAGCAGTGACCACTGTTTCTGACTCTCTTTCAGATGCAAGTATGGACATAATAGCCTATGATGCTTACTCCAGTCCACCGCTTCCGAGATATTGAAAGGAAACCTGAATACCTCCAGCCAGAAAAGTGTGTCCCACCTCCTAGCCACGCTTCCCTGGGAACAATGTGGTTTATTCGAGATGGCTGTGGTATTGCATGTGCTGTTGTTACCTGGATGCTGGTGTTCTATGCCGACTTTGTAGTCCTCCTTGTCATGCTAGTTCCATCAAGAGATTATGTTTATAGTGTCATCAATGGCACGCTGTTCAACACCTTGGCTTTCCTCGCTTTGGCTTCACATTTTCGTGCTATGCTGACAGATCCAGTAAGTATACCTCTCTCTGTAATGTCTCGGAAAAAAGCAGGCAGTGTTTTTCTTGTCTGCTACATGTTGGGGAACTCAGTTGCTTGAGTGAGTGGCAGATTTAAATAACTTTTGTGTGTCACCCTACAGATTGAGGCTGCTGATGTGGTATGCTAATTTCTCCTCCCACTCAAGTCAGATGCAAAGGACTCAGCTTTAGATTCCCATTGTGCAAGCAGCTCCTCTCTTTTTGCCCTGGGAAGGAGAGTGTTTCTCTCTGACACTTTCCCCCCCTCCCAGTAGCAGATCTGGGGTGTGTGTGTGTGTGTGTGTGTGTGTGTGTGTGTGTGTGTGTGTATGTGGCTTGTCCTGTCTTGACAAACGGGCAAGCTGGAAAAGCTGGTTTTGGTTGTCTGCCTTGGCAAGTATTGCCTCACCGGAAGGGAGCAGGATGTGTATCGGTTTGAAAAGCCATGTTACCATCTCTCATACTAGTGATTTAGTTGAGTGTACTGGACCATGCTGAAATAAAGACTGTGTGAGCATACTAAAGAGCTGACAGTTCTAGGTGAGTGGGAAGCATACAAGTTCTAAGACCCTCTCGGATGTCTCTGTAGGACACTGCTTTTTGAGAGAGCTGTTCTGCTCCTTTCTTGTCTTTCAGCTAGTGAGAAGATAGAGTTTAGTATCACAACACTTACTCTGACTGGCCTGTGATGGTGTAGTTGCTTAATAACCACTGGTGAGTAGGTTCAGCTCAAAACCCCATCTCTGCTAGTCAGTGGAAGGAAAACCAAGCTTAGACTCCTCTTGTGGCCCCTTCCTCCTGAGTGTTCTTGCTGCTGTTGTGAATGGCATGTGCCTCTGATACTCTAATTATTCCTTCCAAACATCATTTGCTACTTGAAACCTTGTTAGATGCCATTAGAACTTCAGTGTCATCATTGGTTATTAGTTTCCAGCAATCCCAGAAGCCACAGCACTGCAGAAATGGCTTGCTTTGGGGTAATTTCACAGTTTATAGTAGACTAATGACTTGCACGACACTGCTGCTGGGCAGAACTGTAAGCAGTAGTTGAGGCTCTGAAAGTGCTGGTTGTTGGTCTTTGGTATAGAGGGTTGCAGCAATTTGTTATATAGTTTGTACCCTGGGGGTTCGTTCTTGTTGTTAATTATTGTATATTGTGTAGCTTTAATGCCTGGGGACCTTCAAGTCACTGGAATTATTCTGCAGAGTTAGCAGGAACTCTGCTGAAACAAAAGCTGTATTCTGAAGCAGGCTGGGCAAGCAGTGTTGGAGCAGCAGATACAATCTCTATGCAGAGTAATTGGGAAAAGATATGTGAATTCCTAATATGTGGTAGAATTTGTGTGTGGATGATGAGAGGCAGTGGGATTCTGATTTTTTTAATGAGGCAATCAGCTAAAAAATACAGAGGAGGGAAGATAAAGTGAGGGGGTGCAGCAACATCTGTCAGACAGTGTGAGTCAGGGATGAAAGATGCTGACGGGACATGGGGAACCAGGGGCATGTCTAGGATCAAAATGAAACAGAAAGCACTGCTGAGGCAAACAAAACCAATTCTAATTATAAATAAGTGAACACCTGAATCCTTCACAATTGATAGCCTGTGGCATGCTTTTCAGGAACTGCTTCCTGTGATGTCTTGCTAAAACATTCGTAAGGTTCTGAGTTTTGCTGCATACAGCTACCTGACAGGAGGATGGAGAAAGGGGGTGGCTGATGTCCCAAGTAACAAGCAATAGGACAAGAGGAAATGGTCTCAAGCTGTGACAGGGGAGGTTTAGACTGGAGCTGAGGAACAGTTCCGTCCCCAGAGGGTGCTCAGGCACTGGAACAGGCTGCCCAGGGCAGGGCTGCAGTCACCGTCCCTGCAAGTGTCTCCACACAGCGTGGAGACGAGGCCTCGGTGCCATGGGTTAGTGGTGGCCTTGGCAGTGCTGGGAACGGTTGGACTTGATCTGAAGGGCCTTTTCTTGCCTAGTTCATTCTGTGGTTCTGTACTAAAGACAGAGCATCTGAGTTGTAGCATTTTGTGGAAATGGGTCTTGGTAATTTTTAAATTGGCCAGGCCTGTTGGGAGGTTTTTGTGGCAAAGCCCAGAGACTGCTCAAGAAAGCCTTATGGTACCAGTTTAATGTGCAGTTCTTTCATTGCTGTGTATTATTCCTGTTGTTGTTGTTAGGTCATACAGATGTGTTAAAAAGAGGCATCAGAAACCTGTTAAAATATTACATCCCTGCTTTTGTTCCAGTATAAAAGCCTTGCATCCGCAGAGGTGCATTTGTGCCAATGTACCAGTACTGATCTCATACAGCCCATTTCATGACTTTCGAGGGGATTTTGGGGGGGGTTGGGGGCAGGGGTGGGGGGGTTTGTGGCTTGGGGGTGTGCATGTATGGGTTTTGGGTGTTTCTTTAGCAAATATACAGTCCTAGAAACTCTGGAAACTCTTGAAGCCAGACTCTAGCAACAGCAATGCATAACCTGTTTAAAGACACACATTTTAAAGTGGGAATCGCACAGCCTGAGAATGTTTTACCTAGTCTTATTCAGGTGGGAGGATTCTTAATGTTCACTGCTTGAATGTTAAACCCTCATTTAAATAACAAATACCCCATGGAAGCATAGCTATAAATATATAAGGTGTTTACCAGCAACTCTTAGTGCACACAATGATACTTCAGAAGTAGCTGTTTCTACTGGAATAAAATATCTGCAGCTTCCAGTTTGTGATATGAAGCACTGGCATGATGGATTTATTGATGGATGTGAAGAGAGGGATGAGGATGCTTAAATATTTTAAGGTTACTATAGGATTGCAAAAGGCTAATTGCTTAAGTGAGGATTTACTGATGTTTAAACCAAAATTATGTTGAAGTATGTGGTTTCATGAATTAGGACCTCATTTTAATTTCTTTTATTCTTGCTCTTCTTGAAAGAAGACTTAGGGAAGTTTTTATTCTTTTCCGTCTCCTCCCATTGTTTTAAGTCATCCTTTTGTTTGTAGCGCTTGCAACGTTCACAGGTTAATCTTCTGGTTTGTTCTGTTTCTTTTCTTTCTGCAGGGTGCTGTACCCAAAGGTAATGCCACAAAGGAGTTCATCGAGAGTTTACAGCTAAAGCCAGGACAGGTGGTTTACAAGTGCCCAAAGTGTTGTAGCATCAAACCTGACAGAGCACATCACTGCAGGTAAAGGCTTTTCTGAGGATTGCTCTTTTATCAAAACCTCAGGAATTATCCAGTGGGCCTTGATCGTAATTGTTTTTGGTGTCTGAGACTGGAGTTATTGAGAGATTGGCATCCAGATTCTGTTGCCTATAGTGCGAGACACTGAAAAAATTCTCAGGCCTTCTCTGGCACATTTTCATCTAGAGCAGCCTGGGGGCACTTCTTGCAAAGTGAGAAGCCCTCAAATGCTACCTTGACTCCAGACCTGTAATTGACATTCCATACCTTTACATGTAAAGGTTACTTAAAAAGAGACATTCTATACCAGAATGCATAGAAAACCGTAAAATGTGATGTCTCTCAAAGGTCAGTATCTTTTCTATGTTTGTTTTTACTCACCTGTTTAACTGTAGGTTCTATTTAGGAGTGAGGTTTAAGTTCAGGTAACTAAACTAAACTAAAGTTCATGTAACAGTGTATCTCTTAAGAGTTCTGACTTGCGCATTTCTATTAAGTACTGTTACTTTGTGCTTTGTGATAGATTAGTAGCTACTGATGTATCATGTCCTGGCTTTTTCTGGTAGGATAAACTTCCCTGAAGAGAGTAACTGGTAATAAGCTTTTTACTAGTAAAGGCAGTGAACAAAAAGAATTAACTACTTCTGAAATTCTCTCCTGCTTTTAAAGCAAGTGAACCTGCGTTCCAGTAAGCAATGAGTTTGCACTGGTGTCCTTTCCTTGCTTCCTTCAAAACCAATACATGCTGAGAGAGCTCCTATCGGGCTTACTGCTCATTTGTGCAGGTGTCTTCTGAGGAGGGGAATACATGGTACTGAGCTGAACAAACATGTAAGGCTGCTTGCATTTTTCATGTTTATTTTCAGAGCTTTAGTTTGCAAATGTTTTTTTTTTGGTGTTTTTTTCTTAATCAAAATCAGGAGTTGGTTCTTCAGCAGGAGCAATACGATCGTGTCTATCACTTATTAATGCTACTGTAAAATCCCCTCTGCCACTTCTTCAATTATGAATGAAACTTTGCATCTAAAATGCTGGCTTGCTGACGCCTTGTAGCCTAACACGAACACAAAGCCTCATCTCCATGGTCCTTTTTAATGTGTTTTAAGAAAACTTTGTAGACATTAAGATTTGGGAAACCGATCCACTGAGCACTGGTGCTGTTGAGAATCAAACATCTTCTTTGTGGAGTAGGGGGTTTTATTGTTTTTTCACACATCAGAGTTGTGCATATGCATCAGCAGGAGATCCTGCTAGCTGTATGCCTCAGGGGCCAGGGTGCTTTTTGATCCGTGTGCTATATGGAGTCCCCCATGTCCAGCAAACTACTCCTGACAGCATTTGGAAGCTGGCTGGTTGCGATGGGGGAGAGTGTCTTGAGTATGGGCAATTCCTGGTGCTTATAGTTTTCAGTCTTTGTTTTTGTGACTACTTTTCCCCCAGTTACTTTCATATTTTGCCTGTCATCCAACTGTTGTTGGTATGGACACATGGAATAAAACCTCTTAGCCTCCTTCATGGAGGTCTTTTTTGGCTCCACTGCTTCAGGTTGTCCCACTGGGGAACTAGGTGCAATTGGAGGGGTTGTTTGGATATTTCCATGGTTCAGAACCCATGGGAAATGTGTGCACATCTGCACACAGTAAATTAGACCACAGGGAGGCATCCTCCTGCTTCCTTCTGCATCTTCCTGCTTTATACCACCCGCCCTGTCTTTCTTTGGTTTTGTGTTTTAAAACCAGGAATTGGTATTTGTCATATGAAGTATAACATTATCTGACAGATGAGTTGTTTTTACTGTGCCAGCTGATTTCTGTCCCCATGTAGCTTGAAAATAATTCCAAGCTTCTTATCCTAGCAAAACCAGGCTTTTCCTGTTTTCTACCTCACCTGGGGCTGGAAGGTAATAAGTTATCCAGTCTGCCTGAGGAGAAGCAGCTTCTGATCTGGCCCTACACTGGGCGGCTGGGATCTGCCTCTCCAACGTTTCTTTTAAGATCAGTGCTATAGCAACTCATTTGTTTATCAGGCATGGCTGTATCCTTGGGGATTACCCCCTCCTGCCTCACAGAGCAAGTGCAAGACTGTTCTGACGGAGAGGTTTTTATTATTTATTCATATGCCCTCATAAGAACATGTTTATATTTTTGTCTGTTTCCCTTAAGCTTTCGGCTGTTGAAGTTTATTGGTTATATTAAGATCAAAATATCTTTTGTTATAAGAAGAAAACCAACACTAGCAGAGCTTAATGTTGAGACTGTTTGAGTGCTGCCAGAATTGTTCTGGAATGGCTGTTTCCTTTCTTGGTTTGGTTTGGGGTTTTTGTGGTGTTTTCATATTTGATTTCTGTGCTTGTTTGTGCAATGTGGTATCAGGAGACTGCCTTTTGTCTCCTATCATATGAGAAAGCAGCAGAGAAAAAGACTTCCTTTATTATAGGAGTTAAAGCAGTTACTGACTAAGCAAGGGGATGATGTTCACACAGAGTCATAACCTTTGAATTCTTTGACTTGGAGCCACAATGTGCATTCTGGCAAGAGTTTGAATTGAGGTGTTATTAGGCTTATTTTATCAAGGGCTTTAACACCACATTTTGCCTGAATGTATATTGTGATACTGGCTTCCTGACTAGCTGCCACAGCTGTTTGCTGCTAGTATGTGGCTTACCTTGATGGCAAGAATCTTTCCTAATGCTTTATTTAACTTTCTTTTCTTCAAGTTCCTGCAAAGGGATAATGTTGGTAAATAAACCTTAGAGTGTTATTAGTAACTCTGAAAAAGGTCTTTATTCATTATGGCTTGTCTAGTGTTTCTGTTTTTTGTTTGGTTTTAATCTGTGGACCTATTCACAGACCAAATAGGTTAAAACTAAACTAAATCATAGATATTTTTTCTTCCCTCTGCCTGAATGCATTGTTGAAAGCATGTTGTGGCAGAAGTACTGATGTGAATATTATGTTCAGGTGTCTTACTTGGCATTTGTGTGGTGATTTGGTATTGTATGGTTCATTTTGAACAGACATAGTCAAGTGAGCAGACCAAGAAGATGAACGTGATGACTAGTACATTTATTAAAGCTCAGATTTTGCCTCTGATTCTTTCCTTTAATCTCTGTGTGCCCCAAACCCCTCTGAATGTTGTGTTCCTGGAATGAAATGTGCTACAAATAAGGACCTGTATTCTTTCAGTGTTTGCAAGAGGTGTATTCGGAAAATGGACCATCACTGCCCGTGGGTCAATAACTGTGTAGGAGAGAACAACCAGAAATACTTTGTACTGTTTACAGTAAGTATTTTGCCAGTGGTGTTTGTGGTTGGCCAGTGGGCAGCACTGAAAGGCTGTATGTAGTCTGAAACAGCTCCCAGGGTTGGATTTCTTCCCCCAAGGTTGGACTTACAGGGAACTGCGGCAGACTTTGGTTTCAGTAACTAGGGAGCATACACAACAAGGGGAAAAAGGCATCACAGGAAATATTTGCCAGGGTGTTGCGAGGTTTGTGTTGACAGTTGTTCAGCACCTATTTTCAACGTGAGTAGCTTATTGTGGCATTGAGCTCTTTGAGGCGTGGGCGCTGCTTTTAAAACGTGTTGTGCCTGGTAGGGTCCCAGGCCATAGGCAGGGTTCCTAACTGTTGTAGTTATATGAGTACCTGTGTGGGATCATACAATAAGAGCTGTTGCCACATCTTAAGCAAGGAGTGGGAAGTCTGCAGTCTCCTTGGCAAGAATTATCCACCTTTTACTTGCAAGTGATTTATTTTCATACTTGAAAACCAAGGACGTGTTTGACTTTTTGTACTATATCTGTGGCATCACGAGTAAAAAGAGGAGTACAGACTTGAGTACTACATATTTCTGGAGGGGTTGAAATCTGTTTCATCAAAGTGAACTGCAGATACCCTGTGGGTGTAGTGTGAACATTACAAGTCTGGGTTTCAGTGATGCTCTGCTGTATTAATAAATCTTTTGAGACATCTGTAGGTTTGAGGAGGAATGTTCTTATATTACCAACTACGAGGGGAAGATTTTCAGTTAAATGAAACGGTTTATGTTGTGTGGTTTACTTTGTTAGGATGTGAATTGCAGAACAAAACAAATCCTGTTTCTTTCCCTTGAACAAGGCTTTTTCTCACCATGAGGAATGAGCTAGGTGTTCTAATCCTATGAAAGGGATTTCTGTTTCTGCTAAAACTGACATCTACCTTTAAGCAGGCTGTATTAAACACTTCATGTAGTTGAGAGAAACAAAACAAAGGTTGCTGGTATTGTTCTTGTTTACTTTTGAGACCTGAGGAGGTGAAAGAATGGCAGCACAAAACCAAAATGCTCTCCTAGCACCTTTTACTGCTTCCACAGGGGTTTCTTGTAGCAACATCTCTCTCGCATCTAATATCTGCTGGCCTTTGTCAGAGTCTGTAGGTTCAGGAGAGTCACCTTTTTAGCCCTGTCTTGGTAAGTTGTCGTGTATGTGTAGCATTGAATATAGTTTAAATCTTTTTGTTACAAAGCTAAGACCTAATTTAAACCAGAAAGGGTTAAATGCAAAGTGTTAAAGCTTGAAAGAAACTTTCTGTGCCAGTGTCTGCCTCAGGGGAAAATACTTACTAAAATAAAAAAAGATAAAAAATTCTGAAACTCATGCTGGAAAATAGATAAAGTGCTTAAAGTGGCATTTTGTGGTTAAAGCAGATTAGCTGTTGTTTCTAGGGAAAGCTATAGAGCTCTCAAGGATAAAGATGTAAGCTCTGAAAGCGTGATGCCTTGATGTCAGTGTTGCTTTTCTCTGAAAGCTGTGCTGTGCTCAGCAGAGATAAAGACAAGTTACCTGTGCAGAGGCTGTACTGGGATGCAGGAGCTGGGTTTGTGTCCAACTGGCTTTGAGTTAAGCAGTTTCCCTCCTGTTCACTGTTTTAAGGCTGTTAGTAAAGGCAGAATGAGTCTGTATAATCTTGGCCAGCTTCAGGATGTTTGTTTAGGGGAGATGGGAGGGCTTGGTGGAGTTTGGGGTGGTTTGGGTTTTTTTAAATCGTAACACTTGCCTTATTTAAAGTGTTTGGAAGATTTAGCATTTTAGTCTTTAAACTTACCTGATGCCTGTATTACATCCTTTATTTTTCAGATGTATATAGCACTGATTTCTCTGCATGCTCTAATCATGGTGGGATTTCACTTCTTGTATTGCTTTGAAGAAGACTGGACAAGTGAGTACTAACAAAACACCTCATTTAAATACCAGATTAGCCGATGAGTAAGACCTTACAATGTAGTTTGCTTGTAAGGCAACCCCTTTTTAAGCTGATTTCAGAAGAATGCTAAGAGGGCTCTGCTATGCAACTTGGTTTATGATCAGTCGTGGAATTTCCTAATTCTTTGTGACATGCTGGGGTGTCTATCCTGAAAAGTCCTGTTTTCACTTAAGCCCAATACTGCCTGGGAAGAAGGTGAGATATAAACACACCTAGATAGTATATAGAATCATAGAATGGTTTGGGCTGAAAAGGACTTTAAGATCATCCAGTTCCAGCCCCCTGCCATGGGCAGGGACACCTTCCACTAGAGCAGGTTGCTCCAAGCCCTGTCCAACCTGGCCTTGAACACTGCCAGGAATGGGGCATTTCCCACTTCTTTGGGCAACCTGTGTCAATTCCTGACAATGTCCAATAATCACCTGTGTCATGAACTCAGCACTGATTTCCTGAATGCTAGCACACACAAGATAAGAAGAATGTGTCTGCTTTTTTACAAGGGGAATATGAATCATTTTTACAAGACTGCCAGAAAATCATTCTAACTCGGATCCAAAAATCCATGCTCGTAAGAACAACAATTCCTTTCCATAAGAAAATGGGGAATTAAAAAAACAAACAAAACAACCCAAACAACTGAATAAAAATGGCACAGACAAAAATCCCAACCCTCTCTCTGGAGCAGCCAGCAAGTAAATGCTCACAAAGCCAGTTAAGATGTGTTTTGAAAAACACAAATGGATGTAGGAAATCATCTAGGTAATGCTGAATCAAACAGGAGGCTGTCCAGGAATATGTGTGCAACTGTATGTGCTGCTTGTGGATTGTTTTGGGAAAGCATTAGCTTTGTTTTTCTTGGAATTTCAGTCTAATGACTGCTTTTGGTTTATCCTACTGGAGAGGATGGGTACATTTACACACAGGAACTGAATTCGACAAGGTGGTTCTGTAGTTCAGAACTTGGTAAAACAGCTACCAGCTGTCGCTGAGAATGTCTGGGTTTGACTATGGTGGCTATAGGGGAAGGATACATCAAAGGATAATTTCCTTTGCCTGCTTTCCCAGAGCTTGTATGTATGAGGGAAGCGCTTTCCCACCTGATCCAAGTTTAGAGGGCAGAACAGAGCTGTTATGAGAGATGGGTTTGCTCTTCCAGCTGCCTTGGATTTGTGTTGGTTATATTGGCCCCTGATTCTGGTGTATCTGTTAAAGCTTAACATGAGGAAAAACAGGGGAGTTTGGTGATACGCATTCACGGATTTGAGAGATGTTCTGACATTTAGAACACTCAGCACAACACTGTGCCCTGTAATGTATTCCTTCCCCTTCCTCTTATCTGTTCCCCTTTCATAGCTGCCTTCTCAGATATTTTTGCAGCTCTTACTTTAGTTTGCACTATAGAGAATGAAGAAAAATAAGAATTTGGCTTAGTCTGCCCTTCTTTAGGCTACAACAGAGCAGTTACAAAAGGAAACGTGCTCTGGGTTTATGTTGGTGCCAACAGAAATAATTACCCTTGCGTCCTGACCACCAGCTGGAAATTTTTAATGGACTTTATCACCATGGAAAATCCATGAAGATTAAGGTTTTTAAGAGAGAAGCTGCATGTGCAGTGGAGTAGGCTGGAGTCCTGGCAAGTGTGCTGGGGCAAACACTTAAAGGGAAAAGAAGTTGCATTCTTGGAAGTGTTGCAAGGTTGTGTTTTGTTGTTTTTTTCTTTCTAAACTTGCAGGAGTGATGACTTCAGTGTTGAATATCCTGAAGAATATCAGATCTTCCCCATGCATCTTTCTGAGAGTAGTGGTCATATGATTTATTATGAGAGTTTGAGTATGGAGAGCTCCTGGTCTAGCATGTGTTTTGCAGCTGCTGCATTACCTGACCTCTTCCCTTCCAACTCTGTTGCTTTGTCTTCACAGAATGCAGTTCCTTCTCTCCACCAACTACAGTGATTCTTCTCATCCTCTTGTGTTTTGAGGCTCTCCTATTCCTCATCTTCACCTCGGTTATGTTTGGGACTCAAGTACACTCCATCTGCACTGATGAAACGGTGGGTGTCTCACAGTCCTTTATCCTGTCTCTCACCATTTGTAGAAACAGTGAAGGGCTAAAACATGTAGATGAGGCCCTCAGTGGCATGGTTTAATGGTGGACTTGGCAGTGCTGAGGAATGGTTGGACTTGATGATCTTAAAGGTCTTTTCCAACCTGAATGATTTTATGATTCTACTTTGTTGAACAAGGAGTTAATGTATGTGTACCCTTTGAGGAAAGATCCAGTGTAATAAACTGAGCTGACATAGTGCTGGATCATGCTCTGTAAAGGTTGCTGTGAGAAGCAGTGTACACCTGTGTACTAGCTGGGATGCTGTGTTGACAGTACCTCTGACAAGGCCAGCACTGGTAGCTGGGATTACTCTGTAGGTAGTATTTGTCCCTGTGGAATCAAGAACCTTTTTCCTTTAATTACATTCTTTTCCATTGGTGGTGTCTGAAATTCAGATGTGTTTCCCCTGGTGTCACTATTTACAGCTTTATGTGCTGGAAAGCCAAGATAAGTAGGTGGGGGAGGGAGATATATATATATGTGTATGTGTGTGTATATATATATATATATATACACACACACATATACGCACACACACACACCCATACACACACTTCTTTTGGTCCAGAAGAGTACCATTTCTTTCCATATTAAGCAGTTGAAAAACACTTATCAGAGTGAAGAAGAAAGGGAGTGGAGTAGGCTCATGGAAGCCTGGTGGGTACAGTCTGCTGTCATTCCCAGTCCGAAGATGGCACAGTAGAGGTTACATAGCAGTGTTGCGGTCCATTGTATATCCCTGCATTTTCCCCACTTCCGTAAAGATGGAGCTGGTGACTCCTGGGGATGTGCCCACTCTTGTGGATACTGCCAACCTTCACCAAGCATGCTCAGACACCTGCAGAGGTTGAAGAGAAGTGGTAGTCTGAGAAGAATGACAGCTCTTCCTCCCCTGCCTCCTTCAGTTTTCTTTCCCCTTCACTTGACTGCCCATGGCCAGTTGAAGCTAGAATAGGTATTTTTGCTGCCAGTGGAGAGATGTGACTGGCATTATAGACTGTAGGAACCCATCACTCCTAAGTCTTTTTTGCAGTGCTTTTCTTAATGCTTGGCTTCTGCAAGAGGCTGATGTTCACACTGTGGCTTTTGTGTGTTCAGAGGAAGACTTCAGAACAAGCAAGACTTGTTCTTTCTGCTGGGGAGAGCCCCAGGAAGAAGTATAGTGTCATACAGAGCAACAAGATCCAAGCTTGAGTTTATCAGTAAGTGTGTAAATTAGCAATGCTGCCTGTGAAATCATCATTGGAATTTCTCAGTCTTTGAAACCTCTTGAGAACTTTCAGAAGCTGCTTCCTACAGCTGGGCAGTAAGTCCCCTGATGTTCACCTTCCCCTCAAATTCTGGAACTCACAGATGTTAAAGGAACACCACCACATTCTAAAATAAAAATGAAATATGGTCTGCCCCTGTTGGGTTGTGGGGTTTCATTTTTGGTTTCAATATATACCAGTGATCTTGCTCTGTGGAACATGTTATTGTTGATTTGCTAGCATTGAGCTAGCTATGTCTGGCAAGCAATCAGTTTTAAGCAGAGGAATATTTCCAGGTGAAATTCTTTTTGGTGTGATATCTTGCAGTGTTTTACCTCACATTTTAGAGCCAGTGCTCTAAAATTTTCCCCATCTTATGTATGCTTTCCCACAGGGATGGTTCCTTTCTGCCCAAAAGGACCCAGAACCACATATTTTCCTGCTTTCTCTAGAGGTGACATTTACCAGGGATCAGCACAACTTGCAGATGACCCATGTTGTGTTCTGCAGAGCTCCCAGAATCAGTAATTTGAGACACACAGATGTATTACAGTGCATTAATCTGTAGGTCAGGAGAAGCTTACCTTGCAAAAGATCTGCAGTTAAGGAACAGTGATCTGCCTGCTGCTGCTCTCCGTGAAAGAGTAATGCTCTTCAGTGACTGCATTCATTCTGCTTCTGTGGCAGCCAGGCATAGCTTCTCTGAAAGACCAAACTCACTTAGGGTTTTTAGACACAATACAGGTAACTCTTGTATTTTCTTAGTGATTGACTAGGGAATGTTTCAGCTAGCTGCTTCACAGTTTGCTTTTGTTCTCCCTCTAACCTTTACTAAACAATGCCAATGGTTTCTCTCAAATCAGTATCTTATTTAACCTCTTCTCCTAGCTCTCAGCCCATGCATGTTTTAGCAGTGGCTCAAATTAAACATTAAGAAGCACCAGGTAGACTCGGCTACACTGAGCCATGGGCACTTCCTGAACTTGCTTGGTGAATCTGGGAGCATTACAGAGATTGTCTTTGGGGTTTTTCTTTTTGTCTGCAAGCTTACAGTGGTTTTCTCTCAAACTTTTCCATCTGGTTAGTACACAATGTTCAGCCATTAAAGCGCATCCTTTTTGGTTGAGTTTAGGTGGTGGGGTCTTTTAAATTGACATGAGGGGCAATTGGATGGCAGGTCTTGAAAGGTTTATGAAATAGCTAAGCCTGAACAAGATGGAAGTAATTTTATTTCTGAGGAATACTTTCAATCCTTACTATTTTTTTAGTATAAAACAATGAGAAGAAAAGGAAAGGCAGGATAAATGCCTTATTTTACTTACTCCAGCCTTTGGATAAGGGGTAACTGAGAGTAGACCTTTCCCCAAATCCAGAACTACCAAAATCTGAGTGTTTGACTGAAAATGTGATATTTCTGTTTTCAGGGAATAGAACAGTTGAAAAAGGAAGAGAGAAGATGGGCTAAAAAAACAAAATGGATGAACATGAAAGCAGTATTTGGCCATCCGTTCTCTATAGCATGGCTTAGCCCATTCGCAACACCAGACCAAGGAAAAGCAGACCCGTACCAGTATGTGGTCTGAGGAATTCCTGACCAGCATTTCCACTAAAATAGAAACATATTACAGCACTACTGCTACAAATTTTCCATGATTGTTTCAAACAAAAAGCAAAACAAACTTTTTTATGTCTATTCAATGGCTGATAATTTCAGAGTCAAAAAAAAAAGGCCCTGTATTTCACAATATCAATTCGAGATCTCTGGCTGAAAGTGCTGCTGCTTTTCTTATCCACCCTACCCCACCCCCCTTTTTCTCTTTTTTTTTTTTCTTTTTTCTTTTTTTTATATTTTAATTTTGTTAACTTCCCTGGCATTTGTTTCTCTCTGTTTTCTGTATGGCATAACTAATGTGAAGGGGATCCTCTTTCTCTGTTGTGCCCCACCTCTTCTGAGTGGATTCTCATGCTGTCCTCCTGACTGTGATGAGCTCTTTGGAAGACATATGAGTGCCAACAGCCCTTCACAGACACCTTTGGACTTCCTGAAGGAGCACATTGCTCTTTCATAAGTGAACTTGATCGGGGCAGCAGACACTTCACTTACCAAAAGGTGCAAGACAAGAACACAGCACTGCAAGAGGGCCAGTTGACCTGGTGATCACATACAGTACTCACATGTTGCCAACACCAATTCCCACCCCACCCTCCTTTTTCCTTCCAGGCACAGAACTGATTCCATCTTTCTGCATTGTTTTGTCTGTTCCCTCCCTGGTGTGCAGGAAATTGTTGCCCTCTTAGGATAATGTTTGGCAGATTTAGAAGACTCTTTGGATTATTAAATGCCTTACACTTTGCAGGAAAGAAAGAAATCTAATTTCCAAGTGTTTAGAATAGCAGAATCATCATCTTTGTGTGTGTTTGTCTTGGTAATGACTTGTTAGAGCAATGCCTGCTAAACAGTGTTAATGTGAAAAACTGACCTGAATGCCCAGATTACTGTAAAGACTGATATTGATGGGATGTGTAGGTGTACTGGGGTGATGGATTCTATATTCTCGGCGTTGCCCTGGTTTAGAGCTTTGTAAATCTTCCCTCATACTTGCGCATACATGTGTAGGTGTGTAAACACACATGTATGTGTGAGTGTTTTAAATTGGGAAATAGTTATGGTAAGGAGCATGCATACCCTTATGAGCTGTGTGGTGATGGAAGTGGGAGGGACAGAAGGCATTCCAAAACCAGGTAGAACTAACCCATTCTTAACTACAACTGACAGTTTGTGTTCAGGCAGGAGCTTTGTTATATTTTTGGATCATGATTCCTGTGGGCTCATCAAATGAATTGCAAACAAAAGAAAAATACAACTCAGCTGTGTCCATGACTTCCAAGGAATCTTTGCTTTCCTTGGTTTAAGATGAAATGGGATCCTTTTTTGTTTAGATTGCTTCAAAGCCATGGGGGAAGGGAGGGAAATCAGGGAAGGAGAAACCGAATGGATGTCTCATTTTGGAAGTAATGTGAATGCTGCATCTTTTCAATCTGTCAATGCTTCCATATGGAAAACAAATGCAATAAAACTTTTCCAAAAACTTGTTTGCTTGTTCTTTTTCTTAACTTCAAATGTTGGCAAAAGTCTGTCGTGATTTTCTGAGCTTTCGCTTCTGTACACAAGCAGGCACATAAAGGTTAACTGAGTAGTCAACTTTTATGTTTAAAAATGGGTTAATCACTAGTACATTGATCTGTTAATCGGTGGGTTTATTTCAGCACTTGGAAGAGGCTTGTTAGTAGCTGCTCTGCTGTGTAAGAGGGCTGTTTCTACAGTCCTGCTTGCTCAGGGTAGGACATCAGGAGTAGGTTGTCATGTCTGCTGCAGGCCTGCATAGAAGGAACCACAGGCTGCACTTGCACCTTGGTGGGAAGAGCCACGTGAAGGAAATGCGGCTTTTCATACATGTTCCCTTCACAAAGAGAAGTTCAGGAAGAGTTTAGGTTTAACCTTGTCGACTGAAAGACATGCAGGTGGCAACTTGAACTGGTAGAGAGTCCAGCCCTAAAGCTGCCTTGACGCAAAATCAACGTTTTAGTCACCCAGGCCATTACAAGTGAATGCGTCTCTGTACAGATCATTGCTTTAAAACTTGTTTTGATTATGAATTCCACTGGTGCACATTCCAGTTTTGGTTTATTTTAATCACCCTTATTCACTGTGTAGTCCGGAGGAAGGTTGGTTGTTCCAGCGTCTTGACTGTTGTGAGAAAGTATGTAATTACTCAGTTTTTCTTGCTTCAAACAGCTGCAGATTCTTAAACAGCATTATATAGTATGGATATTTTCAGTCAAACTGCTTTCATTTTAAGTGAAATATCATCCCAGCTTGCAGAAACGTCCATTGGTATCTGGTGCATGTGTGTAACTGGGGGTCCTCAGTTTTACTTGCACTGTATGACTTGGTGGTACAATTTGATGGAATTTGAATGATACTAAGTGCAGGTATTACTATGAGCAAGGCAGACTTACCCATCTGCTCATGGAAAGCTTTTCTTTGGGGAGGGCTCCCTAATTTCAGGTGCTAGTTCTGATTTAACATGGCCAAAAATTGAAGGACAAACTCAATCAGAGGCGAGGTACTTCATTTGCAAAGCTAAATGATGCTTCAAGCAGAAAAGAGCGTAGGGAGCTGCTGTAGGAAAAGTCTGCCTTAACCATGATTCCTGCTTGCAATGCTTCTTTGTGTCTTCCCCTTAACAGACAAATTGTTACTTGCTTGCCTTTTCTCTTTGCTCTTTCCTGTTGTTTTTTCTCTTAAAACAAACTAACACATCTCTTCTAACACCAAGAGCTGTTCTGCAGATCGCTTCGGGGCAGGCCACGCAGCCCAGCTTCCTCCTCTGGCACTGCAGGAGCTGATACAGAGGGCAGTAGTGGGAGAAACAGGGTATATCCGACAGCATCACAGTGGTAACAGGTCAGCCTTGTCCTACTGTCCCCGTGGTTGCAATGATGTGTCTCTTACTGAAATGGGAGCGTTTAGTATTTTATATTTCTTGATGTATGTCTTCTCTTTTCAGTATTTGCTCAAAAATACATAATTGGGAAGAGTGAAAGATGACAGGACAAGGGGTGATGGGTGCAAACTGAAACAGGGGAAGTTCAGGTTAGATCTAAGGCAGAAGCTCTTCCCTGTGAGGGTGCTGAGGCACTGGCACAGGGTGCCCAAAGAAGCTGTGGCTGCCCCATCCCTGGCAGTGTTCAAGGCCAGGTTGGACACAGGGGCTTGGAGCAACCTGGTCTGGTGTGAGGTGTCCCTGCCTGTGGCAGGGGTTGGAACTGGATGATGTTAAGGTCCTTTCCAACCCAAACCAGTCTGGGATTCTGTGATTTCTGAGCTCTGGGCTTTTTAAATGCAAAGCTGCATGATGGAAAGCAGAAACAGGTGTTGCTTTCATTTGAAATACAAAATTCTCACTTTCTAAAATAATGGTGAGAGATTTTGGGTAAATGTATTTAAAAAAAAGTAAAAAGGCTTTCATTAAACAGTCACAAAATGCCTGCAGCAGTTGTGCCTTCCTTCCACCCCCCTTTGATTTATATTTAAGGCAAAACCTCACGCCCTACTGACCGTGGGGCAAGCAGCCAAAACTAGATCAGGATGCAACTTTGAATACTTCTGCTTGGTTTTCATACGTGCTGTGAAGGGATTAGTAAGGTCAGGCTGGGAGAGAGAAAGTATGTCCCTGCCTAATCCGGCATTAGTACAACCTCAGTCTGACCTTGCCTTGGTTAGTAAATGCTCTTCGGAGCAGGTGAATGATGGTTGTTTTGGGAGGGAAGAACGGGATTGCTGCCCAGAAGTCCTTAAAATCCTTATTCCCAATCTAGGCACCAGCGTGGATTGAAATGGGTTACACACATGACTGACAGCAGAGTTAAAGCTTGTGCTGCTGGGGAAAGGGTTGAAGTGTGCGGTGTCTGTTTCTCCTCCTGCCCTGTGCTGTTTTCCTTCTCTCTAGATACTCACACCACAAACGCTGCAGCCGCCGTGCTGGGTTGTTACTAACGCGTTAGAAACCTCTGCAGCTCGCTAAGGAACAGCTGACAGCCAAAGGTGGTCTCCTGCTTCGAGCTGCAAAAGCATCCCCCTCCTGGTTGCAAAGCTGCAGGGTGCTGGAGGCGGAGTATCCTGAAGGGAAAACACATGGTAGTGCTAAAACACTTTGTCAAGGCTCTGCTGTGCTGGGCACCAAGCATTGCAACCCAAGGGGACAGAGGCTGCAAGAGATGTGCCCAGTGGAAACTGCACATTTGGGAGCTTGGGAGCAGAGCCAAGGGATGCATGCCTGTGCTTGGCGGTGCAAGATCATGTTTGTCCTTTGGGAGTGGGATTTCTCCTGCAACTCCGAAGGCTTCAGTTTTGGTCTTGCCACATTTATTTCTGCAGGTTCACTGCTGGATTTCATGGGATGATGGATGCAAACTGAAACAGGGGAAGTTCAGTTTGGATCTAAGGCAGAAGCTCTTCCCTGTGAGAGTGCTGAGGTGCTGGCACAGGGTGCCCAGAGAAGCTGTGGTTGCCCCATCCCTGGCAGTGTTCAAGGCCAGGTTGGACACAGGAGCTTGGAGCAAGCTGCTCTAGTGTGAGGTGTCCCTGCCCATGGCAGGGGTTGGAACTGGGTGTGCTTTAAGTTCCTTTCCAGCCCAAACCAGTTCATGATTCTACAATTTCTCCTAAGTCAGCACAAGAAACGGGGCATGAATGAAGCTCACAAAGGCTTTGCATGCAAGTCTTAGATTGATGCTGTGTTTTCTCCCAGGGCTGCTCATGCTGACTCCCTGTTTTTGCAAACCCAAGCTGCTGCTCTATTGAAATGTGTCATTTCTAAGGCCTGCTGTGATGCCACTGAGCTGCTGCATGTATTCATTTCCCATCTCTGTGAAGCTTTGGAATGATCTGTGGGTTGTTAGGGAAAATAGGCAGAAATAGAACATGGGAAGTGTAATTTTCATCCAGCTCTTCTAAAACTGCTCCTTTAAATGGTTTTAACTGAATTTCCTCATTTTTAACTTTCCTTGAGGGTCTCAAGACTTGGATCCAGTGTTCTTGCTTCTCTAAGAACAGTGTTTCTATGTGATCATTTGCATATCATCATGGGCATATCTTACGTGGATCTGACTCCCCTCTTACCTGATACAGGTGATGGGCACACTGCCCATAGCAGTAGCCTTAAAAAAGTAGAGAAAACTTCTTAGTTCCTTATTTCTACGTGAAGAAGACAAACAGAAAAACCTGTCACTGCCCAAATTTGATGGACCTGTTACTTAAACACAGTCACAATGTTTGCTGTACTGAAAGTGATGTTCTCGGAGGGACAATGAGTCAGGATATTGATTGTCCAAGGCTCTGGTCTCAGTTTGACAGCTCCACTGCCACCCATACAGACTTGCTCTGATAAATCCCTGAATACTGGGAAATGTCACAGTGTTCTGCCTGTATCTGAACTATTGTAAAAATACCCAGAGGTGGTGAAATGTTGAGTTGTATTTTACTGCTCCTTGGAGGAATTCAAAACCCATGTCTCCTAAAAGGATGGCTTTTAAGAAGCTATCTCTTTACCATAAAAATCAATAGCCACTGATACCAAGGTCACCGTGATTTAGATTGTCCATGAATTTGGTCTTGGTTTGGGGTTTTGTTAAATTTGGGGGCTACAAGGATGCTGGAGAGGGACTCTTCATCAGGGACTGTAGTGACAGGACAAGGGGTGATGGGTTCAAACTGAAACAGGGGAAGTTCAGGTTAGATCTAAGGCAGAAGTTCTTCCCTGTGAGGGTGCTGAGGCGCTGGCACAGGGTGCCCAGAGAAGCTGTGGCTGCCCCATCCCTGGCAGTGTTCAAGGCCAGGTTGGACACAGGGACTTGGAGCAACCTGGTCTGGTGTGAGGTGTCCCTGCCTGTGGCAGGGGGTTGGAACTGGATGATCTTAAGCTCCTTTCCAACCCAAACCAGTCTGGGATTCTATAATGAAACTCTCTGTTACATAGGACATCTGTCTTCATTGTTAACTAAAACTAGAATGACGTGCTGGCTAGAAAAGATGATAGTTAGGAATATATATATACATATACGTATATGCATATATATATACACATTTTTGCACCTGCTACAGCAGTTGATGCCCAAATACCTGCTATAAACATGAAACAACCCAGAACTCTTTTCTTCTTGCAGGGTATTGAGCGTCTCAAGAATCAGAAGCCAACATGGGAGAGGACCAGCGGCTGGGAAGGAATGAAGCTGGCCTTCGGTGGTGCCTTCTCCTTGGGTTGGTTCAACCCCTTTTCAAACCTGAACTGCAAGAGCCCAGCAGCAGCCGACGTGGTGGCAGCAGCTCCTGCATCTGCAATAATGACCCAAGAAGAAATCGAGCAGTTTCTCGCTCGGGATGTTGCTGTCCAAGTGTTACATGAATAAGCAAAGCATCCTCCACCGTGTCAGGAGCAGCTTCTGGGTGTTTTCTGTTTCAGTAACTACTTGTGCCGGAGATTCAGAGGTTTGGGGTTTTTAGCAGACTTTTGGTGCATTAAGAAATTCAGGGGTGTTTGGAAGCCAGGTACAGCACTCGCAGTGAGCTCCTTCGCAGACCTGCATCAACTCCTGTATTGACCTTTTCTTACATGGCCTGTAAGGAAAGCATGTCGTTGTTGGATGGATGCAGCCCTCAGGAGTCTGGTTAGTCTTTTGTTCTCACAGCCTTTTGGACACCTAAATGATAAGCTCTGTTTATCATTTGCAGCAATTAGCCAGATTCTCAATGGCCAGGTTAGCGCAGCTCCAAAGGTTTTCCTGAAAAACACATCCTTTTTTAGCTCATCCCATGGATGCTGCCTCTGGATTATGCAAGCCTCTGGTGCTCAGGTTTTAGCAGAGGTGGGATATGGGATTGTGGTTGTGGCAAATGGGTGATCTCTCACTGGGCATAATTCCTTTGGGCTGTGGAATATCTTCAGGGGTGAATTCTAACCCTCTGTGCTCGTGGGTTGCCCAAGGCTGGTTGGTGGTGCTTGCCTGAGCAGTGGTGGTGATGGTCCAGGAAAGCAGGAATGTTTGCCCATGCAGCAAAGAGTGGGTAAATATTGGCTGAGTATAGAGCTGGTGGTGGGGGGAGGCTTCCACCCTGGGACTGTGGTTCATTAGCACATGGGACACATGGAATGGGAGCAGCCCATGCTAGGCCAAGCACCAGGACTATTTCTGTGGTCAAAGAAGAGAGGGAGACGTGGGCATCCTGCTGCTGGAGGTACTGGCTCTCTCCGTTTGACTTGTCTAATTTAATTTGTTTCTTTTCTTGGTAGCCACTTAGTTGAGACTGCATATCGCCTCTTAACCTTACTGGCGTTTAACCTGGTCCTGTTGGTATTTGCCAGCAGGATTTCCTTACACTAATTTTGCAGCCAGCTCCTGCTGACCATTGGTAAACCCATGGATGAATCCTGTATTGCTCAAGGAAGGTGGCAATATTTGCAGCAGAATCATGCAGAGGTGACGCCAGCCTCTGTATCCAAATCAAGCTACAAACACTCGGCGTGCTCCAGATGTGAATGCAGCTTTAACTGACGCTGTTCTTCACATTTAGTTTGCTGTCTCCCTTAGCATCACTGTCAGTACATTTTGCAGGGTGTTAGAAATGTGATCCTGGTTTTCCCCTCACAGGACATCCATCTCCCCCTCCCCTGCAGCATGGACCAAAGATAATTCCTCTTGAACGTAAGAGAAGAGGAGTCTGGGGGGTTGAGAGCTTGGTACCCAAATGAGGGTCTTACTACTAACCAAGGCTGGATAAAGCCTTGGGTGACATGGTTTAGTGTGAGGTGTCCCTGCCCATGGCAGGGGGGTTGGAACTGGATGATCTTAAGGTCCTTTCCAACCCAGACCATTCTATGGTTCTATGACATCCAGGGCTACTGCGCAGGGGTGAGATTCATTCCTGGCCTTGTCCTCTTGCCCCAGCAATCCCTTCTTCTAGCAAAGGGACTGGGAACAAGCAGGATGCTGTGACTGTTCGGAGCACAGCTTGGTGAAAACCCAAGGAGTGTTTCCAAAGTCATCCCCTTCCCTGTCCTCTCTGGATGTCTCCTCTTTGCCAATGCAAAATAGACTTAGAAAAAAATCATTAGGAATTGTGTATTTATAAAAACCTTTATAAAGGGAAACACTGCATCTGGAGGGAACTGAGGTGTCCTCTCATGTTGTTTGGACCTGAGGTCTTGAATGTCTTTGCTCTGTGCAGCAGTGGGATAGTGAGGGAAGAGGCTCTCCTGCTTTTGCACCAGCCTACATTCCTCCCTGTCAGCATCGCACAGGAAAGGGACATCAGGGACATAGATCTTTAATGGATTTCCTGCATAGAGAAACAGGGATGTTGAAAGAGGGAGAGTGTCCTTTTTACCTCATGTTTTCTAATTCTGACCTTGCATTCAGTTAACTTCCCTGCCTCCAGTGCATGTCTGCAGTGGGAATGATGCCTCAGGGTCCTGGGGAGAGAAAGTGGGGAATGGCTGATGCTCACCTTGAGGCGGGCACGTGGGGACATCAGCTTGATGATGGTGATGGCCTTCTGTGTGGAGATCCCTTTGATCTGGTTCTAGGTCAGCTTGGCTACTGTTTTCTTCTCTCCTGCTCTTGTTGGAGTGCGTATTTTGGTGCCGCTTCTCAGGATGCGGATCCCACTTATGTGGCTTTGGGTAGGCATAGATGGAGGTGGCATGTTTCCTCCTCCACTTTCAAACTGGCTTCACCTTGTCAGGAGAACAGGCATCCTTCACTTCTGTTTCCCACCTCTCCTGTTCTTCCTCAGGTGCTGGCATTTCTGGGTTTGGATTTTTAATAGCTCAAACACAAAAGCAGTGTGAAGAGGAGGGTGGAAGCCACAAGAACGCTTTTCCCTCCTCCAACATCATGGTTATAGTCTGAGATGGAGACATACCCATGTGCCTTATTGCAGAGCCATAGGCAGCCCCAGCCACCCCGACCTAAAGGGGTGACTTCCTCCATCCACCAAGTCAGTTCTTCTGCTGTCTGTTGGCTGTCAGTCTCCCTTGTCCCCTTGTTCTTTCTCCCTCACCAAGTCCCTGTTACTCCTTGGTGCATCTCTTCTGTCTCAGTATAGGGCAACCATTGGAAATTGCTGAAGTCTTTACAAGTTTGAAGAATCTGGTTTATCCCCAGCTCTATCATAAATCTTCTTTAATGACTACGTGGTAGCTGGAGACCAACAGTGATATTCATGACACTGAAACCAACCCTGCTGTTGTCCTTCCCTCTGCACACTCCTTGCCCCTTGGTTAATTGTGCCTTCATCTCCAGGCCGTGCTGCTGGGGTCCTGACTGGCTCGCTGGGCCCTGGGGAAGGTGCTCCTTGAGATCATGCTGGTAGTGCCACCAACGTGGGGAGCCGGAGGGGATGCTCCCCACGCTGCTCAGTGCAACATCATCTGCTGGAGATCCCTGTTCTGGTGTGAGGTGTTAATAGGTGACGGACAGGGTTGTGGCAGACCTTGTGCTTCTTGTCTGGTGTCTTCTAAAGGGGGTTTCTGTGCAAGTAAGGAATTTACATCTCTTGAAAATAGAGATGCGTTGCTGTTTGTAACTCTTTTTTATGCCTCCGGTCGCTCTTGTACTGATTAAAGATCTAATACTTCAACTGCCAAGGACCTCCTGCTCTTCCCTTTCCTACAGGCACCACACACATGAGCCCTGCCCCTGCAGGAGGTGGCCTTGCAGGGACCCAGGGTGCCATGGGCACAGGGGCTGAGGCAGCCTGACCACCTTCTGGAGCCCAACAGCTACCTGGGTGCTCCTCCTGGGGTTTCCCAAATCTTTGAAACACAAGAGAGGGTCAAACCCCTTCTTTTGCCTTTTTCCTCCTCCTTTTTCTTCTCCTCCTCCCTTTTTTATAAGCTGGCACGTAAAATGATTGACCATCCCTGCAAGTGCTCACACACCATTGAGACGAGGCCCTCAGTGCCATGGGTTAGTGGTGGCCTTGGCACTGCTGGGCAATGGTTGAACTGGATGAGCTTGATTCTGTGGTTCTCTGATGACACACTTCTAGGGAAGTACTGGTAACGCTGCTGCAGGTTCCACTGCTTCCAAAAGAATTGGGTGGGACAGGAAGAGGATCAATGAGAAATGCTTAAAGCATCTTTGAGCTGCCCATGGTGCAGTGATCTCCCTGGTGGCCTCCCATGTAGGACCGCAGCCAAGTGGCTGCAGAACAGCCCTGGGCTCATACTCACCATGACTGACACTGGCACCTCCCTGAGCTCCAATCCCTGGCCTGAAGTGGGAGCCACACGACCCAATCACGCCATCGATTTTAATATCTTTATTGAATCACAGCTGCAATCAACACAACTGTGCCCTTTCGATCAGTTTAGTTCACTTCATGGGATTATTGCTTTTTACTTGGACAGGACTATCCAGCAAGGAAGGAGGCAAGAAGTGTCTGCCACATGCAGCTCGGTTAGAAAAGGCCTTTAGTGAGGCCACCCCATCCTACTCGACAATGGTGATGGCCTTCTCTGTGCAGATCGCTTTGATCTGGTTCGAGGTGAGCTTGGCTACTATTTTCTTCTCCCCCAGTCTGGTTGGAGTGCAGATTATTTCAGACTTAATGATCCTGCCGGGCTTCACATCCCTAAGGACAAAGGAAAAACAAGTAGTCCCAACATGCCTGAAGGGGGCTGCAAGGATGCTGGAGAGGGACTCTTCATCAGGGACTGTAGTGATAGGACAAGGGGTGATGGGTTCAGACTGAAACAGGGGAAGTTCAGGTTAGATCTAAGGCAGAAGCTCTTCCCTGTGAGGGTGCTGAGGTGCTGGCACAGGGTGCCCAGAGAAGCTGTGGCTGCCCCATCCCTGGCAGTGTTCAAGGCCAGGTTGGACACAGGGGCTTGGAGCAACCTGGTCTGGTGTGAGGTGTCCCTGCCCATGGCAGGGGTTGGAAGTGGTTGATCTTAAGGTCCTTTCTAACCCAAACCAGTCTGGGATTCTATGATCCTATGAGTTATGGTTCTTATTTCCTGCTTTCAACTCATTTCACTTAAAGAACCAGTGGCTGCCTGTGTTCAGGGTGACCGTTTCCCTTCTCCCAGCACCAAGGTGCAGCAGGAGGGTCTCAGCACACTGATGCTGGCTGTTGGTCCCAGTGATCCTGGGGATCTTTCCCAGACCTCCCAGGGACTTAGTTTAGGCCTTCTGAAGGAAGCAGCTGTGTTCGCAGCGGCTGGGTAGCGCCCAGCAGCGCAGCACAGCACAGGGTGAGCCCTGTTGTGCCCAAATGCTCTGAGAACATCAACCTCTGTGTGGGTCTTTGTACTGCACCCAGACTGGGTTCAGGTTCAAATGCAGAGGGGCTGGTTACTCCAAATCCCCCAACTGCTTCTTCAAAGGAGATTAAAAAGGAAGAAACAGAGTCCTGGCATACTCATTTCATACTGGAGTCACGTCCTTACCCCTGATCAAACATTGACATCTTAAATATGCCCAAGCCCTCCACCAGCAGCTTGCAGTTGTCCAAGGGCACGTTCAGCTTGTTCTTGAAGATGAAGGCACAGGTGAACTCCTTGTTCAGTTTGGCTGTTTCTGGCATCTGGCAGAGGAGGAAAGAAACAAACCCAAATACCAGAGATGAGAGGGGTAATAAGGATGCTGGAGCTGATGTAGGATTGCTCCTCACCGCCAGCATGGTGGAGGACAACCACTCATCTCCTTTCCACACTCCTCCTTTCCACCACATCCTCTTGGAACGTTAACATCACCATGGTGTTACAGTGAGCCCAGCTTTACCCCTCATCCCTGAGGAGCCTGGCTGGTGGCTGCTCCTCTCTGGAGAGGATCCAAACCCACCTGGACACAATCCTGTGTGACCTGCCCTGGATGATCTTCTGAGATCCCCTCCAACCCTAATGGTTCTGGGATTCTGCCTCACCTGGACAGTGATGGGGGGGTACTCAAAGCTCATCGTCGTCTCCTTGGTGAGTTTGTCATCTGTCCCTTGGACCTCAGCAATGGCAGTGATGTGGATGAGCACTTCATCTTCCACCGATGCCAGCGTCTTCATGTATGCGTCAGCTGCAATGTTCAGAGGGACCTGCACCTCTGCAGAGAAGAAAACACAACTCGGTGGCTTCATCACACACCCAGGGATTGGGTGGCAAAGTCAGCTCTGGTGGTGGGTGTGGAATGAGGTGTATTCATAGAATCCCAGACTGGTTTGGGTTGGAAAGGACCTTAAGATCATTCAGTTGCAAGCCTCTGCCGTGGGCAGGGATACCTCACACTAGTCCTGGGGTAATGGTTGGACTTGATCTTAAAGGTCTTTTCCAACCTGGCTGATTCTATGATTCTAAATCTCCCCCGTTTAAGTTTAAAGCCATTACTCCTTGTCCTATGTATGTATGAGAACACTCAGCAACCACCAGCAGCAAAGACTTCTTCTAATGAGTGACTCATGCTTGAAATGCCCTACTGCTGTTATTCTCACTCATTAGCCTCCTGTTTAGCAAATCTCAATCCCACTGCAGGGGATCGGGTCACTCAAAGGTCCGCAAGGAACAGCAAACAGCCCTTGGGATCAGCCAGGAGGTTGACATTTGTCCTGGGTGAAGGATTCAGACAGTAACACTCAGCAGCACCACCACCAGCTCATCAATGTCAGAGCAGCAAGAGCAAGAACAAGGTGAATTTTTCCAGCCATCTAAATCCCCTGAGGGACCTGATGCATACACGTACACCCGGAGCCTGTGGTGGCATCTTTGAGGCTCACACACTGAGAATGGGATGTAGATGCTCCAGCACATCCCACCCACACTGATGTATTTCTAACCATCTCGTTGAAGCTGCAGCAGAGACAGGGCATTCATGGTCCCTGCTGTGGTGGGATCCCAGGCTATAACTGAGGCTCCTAAATGCAGTAACAAGAGAGCTAGGTGGCAATTTCTGCTCTGTGTGCCCTGCTCTGCTCAGATAGTGAAGCTGTTATGAACAAACTCAAGTGAAGCCCCAGCCTGCCACAGTAAAGAGCCCATAGAACGCAGCAAGCTTTCTGTGCCTACCAGATTTGCCTTCAAGCTTGACGGTCTCCTTGACATGTCCAAGGCTGGCCTCAACCTTCCCAGTGTAGGACTGCAGCTGGCAGGAGCTGGCGAGATTGATGGTCCAGGTCCCGGGAGTTGAGGTCTTCACCATGATGGCCAGTTCAAAGGGGTTGCCAGGATACAGAGGTGCTTTACTGGTTATCTCAAGCTGGAGCCCAGACTTGGAGACTGTCTCCTGCAGGACCGTAGGCTTGGGGTCCACATGACCCGCGGGCAAAGACGAAGCGAAGCGTGCACGAGGCATTATTCCTGAAGGGCGGATGAAGGAGGAAGCTTTCTGCATGGATTTCCTCTCCTCTTCGGAGCCTGGATGAAGAAAAAGGACGGGTAACAGCTATATTTAGGTGTCAAAGAGGGACTCTTCATCAGGGACTGTAGTGACAGGACAAGGGGTGATGGGTTCAAACTGAAACAGGGGAAGTTCAGGTTAGATCTAAGGCAGAAGTTCTTCCCTGTGAGGGTGCTGAGGCGCTGGCACAGGGTGCCCAGAGAAGCTGTGGCTGCTCCATCCCTGGCAGTGTTCAAGGCCAGGTTGGACACAGGGGCTTGGAGCAACCTGGTCTGGTGTGAGGTGTCCCTGTCCATGGCAGGGGGTTGGAACTGGGTGATCTTATGGTCCTTTCCAACCCAAACCAGTCTGGGATTCTGTATCTCAGTCTCCTCATATAGAACCACCTTCTCCTTATGCTTATGCTTCTGCTTCTGAGCAGGGAGGATGTCAAGGCATCTCCAGCCCAAAGACCCTCTTGGTTTATGCTTCCACCAGATCTAACTGTAGCATTTTGGAATAGAAGAGTGTCCTAAAGGAGATGCTTTTCAAGGATGGATGCTCTTAAATTTTTCAGCCTAAGGTTTTCCTGCTCCTCACTGGGAAGGTTTTAACAGTCTAGCCCAGCATGGCTGGATCTGAGAACCGTGGGGAGGGAGTGTGGGGTTTTGTGTTTCCAGTGTGGTTTGGGGAATGGAAAGACAAGAAGAAGAATGAAGAAATGAAGCAGCGGTGAGTCCAACCACTAGAGTGGTCACTCAGCCCATTACTTTCACTGCCTGCAAGCTTGCCTATAGGTTCACTCTCTCTGGGCATGAAGATACACAGGAGCAATGCTGCCTCTCTCCAGGTCTTATACGCAGGGCTTGCCCTTGCAGCTGCCTCTGTGGGTGTTTTCTGGAGAAAGGCCAGAGGTCTGCTCTTTGGCACTATATGGCAGGTTTAGATGGAGCTGAGGAACAATTCCTTCCCCAGAGGGTGCTCAGGCATTGGAACAGGCTGCCCAGGGCAGGGCTGCAGTCACCGTCCCTGCAAGTGTTCACACAGCATGGAGACGAGGCCTCAGTGCCATGGGTTAGTGGTGGCCTTGGAGTGCTGGGAATGGTTGGACTGGATGTGCTTAAAGGGCTTTTCCAGCCTGGTTGGTTCTGTGACTCTATTTTAGATGATGGAGCAGTTACCTTCAGGGAACTTGTACTGCCAGGTGATGTCTTCCCGCTTGTCCTGCCCCACGGCTTTTGTGCTGATGTTCATGCCGATGCCTCGGGTCTCTGTGTTAATCCTGATGTACTTGTCCTTGCCGTTCACCTTCTTGACCACCCAGTAGACTTTGTCAGCGTTCACTTCGGCATACACAAACTTGCTGTCGAAGGGCAGATACACATCCCCTTCTCGGATAGCCTTCAGCGGGCAGGGACCACACTGGAAAATGCCTACAAAGTGCATTCAACAACACTTACTTCTCCAAACACGAGCAAAGCCTCCAGTTTTTGTTCCAACCATCAGACCCACTCAAGCTGGAATCTGTGGCCATGGCTCTTAGTAGTAAATACTCCTCCATTTCAGTCATGAACTCCAAGAGCCCCCATGTATCCCATAGCTTTTTGGGCTTTTTTATAGGTGACCAAGGTCTACTAAGAGCTTTTATGTGTTTCCCCCCACTTAAATAAGTTTAAGGTTTGAAAGTCATGGCTCGGCGATGAGTCAGTCGTGTCTAGCCACTTGTGTTTGATCTGGCAATACCCCACTTTCTGCACAGCCTTGAGGATTCATGTTTTCTTTCACACCTCTTTAGCACCCTGGGAGGGTAGTCACCAGTTTTGGCACTGGCCCCTTTCATTTACCAATGAAGTAACTCATTACTTCCACAAGAAAGCTCTACAGAAAGCATCTTTACTGGGAAAGCTGTGTCACCTCCTACTACAGACCGCTTTGAGTCCTCAACTTCACCTATCAGAGGACGGTGGAAAGAGAAATCAGCTCTGATCTTCCAGCTAACCTCTGTTAGCTCTGTGTGCGTGTGCTCTCACCTCTGAAATAACATTCTCCCACAGCTCCTGCTTTCTCCACAGCTTCCTACAAGGCTGGTTTTCTGCCTACTGAGATGCTGTTCCTCCTGTGCCAGGCTGAGACAAGAGGAGTGGGACCTCCAGCTTTAGGATGCTGCTGCCCAAGTACGTGAAGATGTGCATGGGGAGCACACGCTTTGCTAACTGGGAGCCATGGTTTTCATGTCCCTGCCTCCTCTGCGAGCTGCTGAAGAGCCTTTCTAGGCAAACCCTACCTTGACTTTGCTCCTGAGGGGTTGAGTCGATTGCCTGCCAGCCATCAAACCCCGCTGGCAGGTCTGTCCGCTTCATCCAGACGTCGTTCCACACGTGGAAGTTCCTGCGTGCATGTGGGTTGGAAAGGAAAGGAGTGAGCTGGAAAACCCACAGTCTTCTCCCTTAATTCTTAAGTAAGGGCAGGTTTAATGGGGATTTGTGTGTAACCCTGTGAAACCCCAGGCTTTCTCTCCACCTCCCAGGCAGCAAACCCAAAGCAGTAGGGAAATTCCCAAAGGGATTGCTGAGGCTGGGAAAAGAGGTGCTTTGGGATGGGGGAGTGGGGGGTGTGTGTAAGAAGCATCAGCCCCTTTTGTCAGTACCAGACAGAGTCGAGGGACATCCCGTTCAGCTTTTCTCCCAGCTCATTCAGGTAGATGTCCACCCTGAGGTTCTCCTCCGTGTCGTGTGCCGAGTTGAAGTTACTCACGCAGCGGGACGGGATCCCCAGGCAGCGCATCACTGCAGCATGGACAAAGCACAGCGTCACCAAACCACTCAGGCTGGTGTGTGCCTCTGCTCTCGTGGGAGGTGTCCCTGCCCATGGCAGGGGCTTGGAACTGGGTGAGCCTTAAGGTCCTTTCCAACCCAAACCGCACTGGGATGCTGTGATGACTCTTGCACCCCTGGTGTTCAGAGGCACAGGAATCTGGCTTATTAGCACAGTAATTGGAGAAGGGAGACAGGTCACCATTTACCTGTAGTGAGGACTCCTGCGAAGACCCAACACTGACCGTAAAGGACCGGCTGCTTTGTTTTGTAATACTTCTGCAAAATAGAGACACTCCCGATCCAATCCAGAGGGGATGTCCCGTTGTTGTAATTCCCCGACCAGTTCCCCAGCAGGACACCGCTGTCGTCGTTGGCATTAACCTGTGGCAGCACAGATGCAAAGGAGAACGATGCTGAACGAGGCTTAAACCCAGGGTCTCTGCTCCACAGCCCTGTGGCAGCCAGCAAGGCTGGTTGGAAATCCTCCACCTGGATTATCTAGACCAAGGTGCTGCTCAGGGAAGCCAAAATGCACTCTGCGTCTCGCATCTGAAACCCTAGGGCTCCAAGAAGAGTCCCACCACAGAGAGCAGTAACCCCCCAAAATACAACCTTTGTATTGACCCTCCCCGGGGAGGGACAACCACTGGGGCAGCAGCAAGCTGTATCTGTGTCGATGGGGCGATGCTGTATATCACTCGCCCCTTCCCTCCACCCAAAATGGCTTTCTCATTGCAGTTTCCCAAAGGAACCCATCTCAGATGCATCCTGAAATGGTGTTCAAGGCCCCAGGGGAAGAAGAGCAAGTGAGAAGTAGGAAGGAAAGCTGGAAGGGCAAAGCACTTCTACAAGAGAGGCGTACCAAAGCAGACATGGCTCTAGACACGAATATAGGATCCCTTCTGTTGCTTAGCTTGAGCTTGCTTTTGTCCAGCAGATACATGCAGGCATCCAAGATGAACTCCTCAAACTGTTTTGGAGAGAAAATGGAGACATGTTTATACGCTGCTCTAACCTAGGATTTGCTCAAGTTTATCCAAGCACGTGGAGGGAATTGGCTGACCAGTTCTAAACATCCTTTATGGTACGGAATTTCCAAGCCTACAGGGCTTCCGAAAGCTACTCTCTTCAAAGGAGGGCTTAAATGACCCCCAGCATGGCCAGAAGACAAAAGCCTCATGTGTCTTGCAAACACGGTTGGAACCTGACCCAGCATCTTTACTCCTGTGAGTAGCCCTATGTCACCAACGTCATCCTCCTGCAAGCTACTCACAAGAGTAATGGAAGTTTAAGAGCGCTATGGATTTTCAGTCTATTGACACAGGTAGGGAATGAACCCCGGGGAGAGGAGAAAAAGATGCAGAAATGGAGATTATTATAGCAAAAGATTCCTAACTAGCAATTGCTGATAAAGCTCCCTGAGGTTCAAGTCATAGAGATGTGAAACATCTGATCCAACGAAGCTCGGCAGAATATCAATCTCAAGATCAATATGAATTCCCACTGCTTAACAGCAGAATAAATATTAGGATAGGAACTGCAGTGAGGCCAGTGCCCTTTGTGGAAGAAGCATCAGTGTGAGCACTTTTGCTGGGCTCTCTGTATCCTGCAGCTTGAAACCACAGACTTATAAAACGATATAAAATAATTAAAAACAAATAAAGAAACCCCAAGCAAACAGATCCCAACATTGTTTGGTGGGAATTCTGTGTGGATAGAGTGTAAGATGCTCTGTTTGGGTGCCTGTGTGCTTCCTATGGGGTGCAAATAAACCTGCTCCAGCATCTCCCTCTTATCTCTACCCTTGAGTGTGTTTGTCATTGTACTCAATGGAGTTATCTGAGAGGCAGCAGTGAGGAACACCCTTCCTGGGAGGGTGGGATGCTTGTGTCCTGCCATCCAACAGCTCACTTCGAGGCCGGGGAAGGCGCCACTTGGAGTGATGACAACCTCTGCCACATGCAGAAAGTAAATGAACAGATCTGTTTGCCCTCGCCATGTCTCATGAGTTCAGGTTGCATGGGAGAGGGGAGGACTCCTTCTGGGAATCTCTTCGACCAGAAATGCTCTGTTTGCACAGCTTGCACATCCTTTGCCAGGGGGGTTGTATTCTGACTACTACCATGCCATTGAACCCTGTTCTCCAGCTGTGGATGGGGAAAACACTGAAGCACACAGGTTACTCCAAGCAGGTGAAGCTGGCAGGCCTGCTCAAGCACTTTGAGCTACTCATGGGATTAAACTGTTTGTAGCTCTGATTCATTGAACTGAATGCCTAAGGCAGACAGAGCAAATAAGGGTAATAGCACCGACAAGTGCTGCTTTACCTGCCCGAAGTTCCATGGTCTATTGTAAATGCTGTATGCAGACCCAATGTAGATGTAGCCTGTGTCGTTGAGCACGTACTCCTTTCTCTGTGCCTCATCAGCCATGAAAACCACATCATCTGGAGCAAAAGAACCCTCAGTGTTAGGTGGTTTGCACACAGTAGTCAAAACTTTCCTTGGGATGCCAACTGGAAGAGCTGGTGGTCTGGGACTTTCACACAAACGATGACCAGGCAGCACTCACGTTTCTTTTTCCTATCATGGAAAATTGTCCTCTAAGACTACCCTTTAATTTACTCCTCTAGGTCTATTGCTGTGTGACCAGTGTTTTGTTGTAGCAAAGAGCTTCCCAACGCTTTAATTGACCAAGCTGGCAGCAGGGACCTTGGGGACTGATGCCAACCAACAGCACACTTTTTTGTCCCGTTACTTTCGTAGCTGGATTTTAAGCCAATGCAGTCATAGAATCCCAGAATCCCAGACTGGTTTGGGTTGGAAAGGACCTCAAGCTCATCCAGTTCCAACCCCTGCCATGGGCAGGGACCTCACACCAGACCAGGTTGCTCCAAGCCCCTGTGTCCAACCTGTCCTTGAACACTGCCAGGGATGGGGCAGCCACAGCTTCTCTGGGCACCCTGTGCCAGCACCTCAGCACCCTCACAGGGAAGAACTTCTGCCTAAGAGCTCAGCTCAGTCTCCCCTCTGGCAGGTTCAAGCCATTCCCCTTGGCCTGTCCCTACAGGCCCTTGTCCCAAGCTCCTCTCCAGGTTTCCTGTATCCCCTTTAGGCGCTGGAGCTGCTCTAAGGTCTCTCCTGAAGGAGCCTTCTCTTCTCCAGGCTCAAAGGATCTCAGTTAACTGTAGTGCTGACCCAGGGAAATAGACAGGAGTGAGAGAGAGATGTCCCTTAAACCCAGCACTGAGGACTCCCCAGTGAGGAGCTGTGTCATTGCTATAGCCCAGCTTCCCACTGGCTCCATGAGGATGCTGCTTGTGGTGGTTTATGGGGAAAAAAAAAGGAGTGTATTTGGGAAAGAGAGCAGGAAAAATGCGAGGAAAAGCTCCCCAGGGAGCAGTGATTACCGCTGTGGTTGCAGGACCACTCACCTTCACACCAAGGATTGAACAAAAGGTAGACTTCACTGTTTTCGGGCTTGTAAATGTTGTTTCCAGTCTTTATATTCAGGGTGTATTTTCCCACTGGGGCCATGGGTGAGCTGGTGACAGACAGTAGGCACTGGGGAGGCAACAAAAGAGACAGCATGATGGAGCCTCCATCCCAGCCACAGGCACAAGCACTGTCCTGCAGGATCAGTGCCAAAGCTGGCAGCCAAGGGCATCTGGGCAAGGAGAGAGGGGAAGGATGGGATGGGTGCATCCTGGGTGTGCAGTGTGGGAGCAATGGGTTAAACAGGATTAAACAAGGCAAGGCTGCTGCCCACCCAAAGTGATAGGGCTAAGGGAAAGCAGGGCAGGGGGAGGAGGAGGATTTGCTCCCAACGGGCTCGGCATTGCTGCTTCCACGCGGAAATGCTTCCCATGGGCTCTACCTCTTTGCCGCTGCTCTTGAGGATGGAGATTTGCCACCTGCTGAGGTCCTCCTCCCGCCTCGGGTTCAGCGACATCAGGGTGCCCCTGGATCTCATTGGGTTTTCACCTGGAAGCAAACCCGGCACAGGATGCAGGAGGGCTGCACGGGTCCGCAGCGACCGGAGCGCGGCTGCCAGGAGAGCATCTCCTGCCGGCCATGGAGGAGCACTCACCGATGCTGAAGCGCAGCGAGAGCTTGTCGGGAGCCTGCAGCTCCCTGCTGAAGGTGAGCTGCAGCTGGAAGGGCTGCCCGCGCCGCACCACCAGGTTGCTGGTGTTGTAAGCATCCGTGTGGTGCAGGCGGCAGTTCTGGCTCTTGAGGAAGTCAAGCCCAGCGACCTTCAGGTCGCTCCCTGGGAAGCCTTCAGCAGGAAGGGAGAGGGGAGAGGAAAGAGATTGGTGGTGAACTGCTCAGTAAAGACAGTTTTCTTCTTCTTCTTAATGGAGCCCCGGGAGGCACCAAAGCATCTGAGTGTCAAGTGGCATTTCAATGGTACAACTGTTTATCTATACATATATACACATAAATAGTACAGTATCATATTGTATGCTATGCTGTACTGTACTATACTGCACTACAATGCACTGTACTATGCAATGCTACACTACACTGTACTAATACAATAGGATATAATGTGGTACGATATAACAAAATGTAATGTAAATGCAATGTAATATATGATGTATTACATTATGTAGTCTATGATGTAACATGATGTATTACATATATGTAGTCTATGATCTAATATGATATGTGCATATACGTAATATATGATGTAATATGATGTATCGTAGTACATTATAATATAAGGCTTTGAACAGCCTGGCCTAGTGGAAGGTGTCCCTGCCCATGGCAGGTGGGGGTAAAACTAGATAATCATTAAGGTCCTGTCCAACCCAAACCATTCTGTGATACGATGATTCTCTTATGATCATATCGTTTTGTATAATTGATAACATAACGTATAACACATAACATAACAACGACTTCATATGTGTATATAGAGATACAGAGACAGTTGTGTTGCTGGAACAGGTTACAGAGGCAGGCAGTGGTGAGTGCTGCAGCAATCCACCTGGACTGAGGTATGCCTGACCTCTGCACCGGCCCTGGGCAAGTGGGGAATGAGTGACTTGAGAGAGGTTGTGCTCCCTGGGGCTGCTTCCTCAGAGATGGGAACTCAGTGGTTTGGCAGCCCATGTCTGCTGACCCACTGCCTACCCTTGCACATGGCAGCAGCCAGCTCCACGGGACAGCCAGATGCATGACAGCACGTTTTGTTGCGGAAGTCTTGCTTCTCTCTCAAAACCAGAGCAGGGAAAGCACATCTGCATCCCACCACTGCAGCTGCATCCCCCAGCATCTCACACCACCAGAGGTCCTGATCACCGCAACATCTCTGCCCGTGGTCCTGCCATGTCCCTGAGCTATCTCCTTCACCTACTCAGCTGCTTTGCTGGTGGCACCTTGTCAAAGCCAGGGCTGTGACAGCAACTTCTGTTTGCTGCTTGCTGCCCATCTGTGCTGAACGCATGGAGCATCAGCTTTCTGAGTGTTACAAATGATTCTTTCCTATTGCAGGTACTAAACCAAGGAGTAGTAGTAGTAGTAATAGTAGTAGAGACATATGGAGAAAGCACTGCTTGCCAATGCACATTCAGAGGTGATGCTCCCAAGCAGCCCTCAGTTAGCAGAGGGCAGTTTAAAAATTAAACCTCACTGTTTGGGACTTTAATCTCAGTGTAATCCCCTCTGGTCAAAGATCAGCCTTATAGTAGCGCTGAATGTATTATTTATGATTATCAAATAATAGCTAACAGTAGCTTTAGTTGCTCCTTACAAAATGCAGCACATCATAGAGTCAAGCTGGGAGGAAACTAAGTGTTCCAAAATTCAGCTCCCCTCAGCTGCTGAAATACCCAACGTCTCAGGATGCCAAAGGCCTGGAAAATGGGTCTCTTCAAGACACTGAAGTTGATGTTTTACATTTCCACCCCAAGAATTAGTCCCAAGTCATATAACAACAGTCACTGACCAGCCTAGCATGGAAGTCTGAATACATGGATCTTTGCAACTTGGTTTCTCCTGCAATCCAGATAACCAAAGGAGGGGCTGGGGGCCAGCTGTGATGGAGAAATGCTACCTGCCTGGAAGATGCTAAACATGGGGGGCAGAGCACTATATAGTATGGTATGGTATAGTATGGTATGGTATAGTATGGTGTGGTATATGGAGCACGTCTCCTATGGAGCCAGGCTGAGAGAGCTGGGCTGGGTCAGCCTGGAGAAGAGAAGGCTCCTGAAGGGGAGACCTGAGAGCAGCTCCAGTGCCTGAAGGGGCTGCAGGAAACCTGGAGAGGGGCTTGGGACAAGGGATGTAGGGACAGGACAAGGGGAATGGCTTTAACCTGCCAGAGGGGAGACTGAGATGAGCTCTTAGGCAGAAGCTCTTCCCTGTGAGGGTGCTGAGGCGCTGGCACAGGGTGCCCAGAGAAGCTGTGGCTGCCCCATCCCTGGCAGTGTTCAAGGCCAGGTTGGACACAGGGGCTTGGAGCAAGCTGGTCTGGTGTGAGGTGTCCCTGCCTGTGACAGGGGGTTGGAACTGGATGAGCCTGATGGGAGCAGGGCCAGGCAAAACCCCACCACCTCGTGCCCAGCAGCTCCTGGCTCAGGGCTGTGTCATAGGAGTGGGGCTCCAAGAGGCAGAACCTGATGCTGCACTGGAGCAAAGAGAAAGACCTCAGCTTTCAATGCTGGCCTCAGGCTTTGGGAGGCTGCCCTGGGAGGTGTGACAGGGAAAGCCGGAGCATGCCGGAACGTGGCTGAGCTGTACGTCTTTGGGAGTGTCTGACCTGTCTTGTACCTGCCCATTGAACACCCTTAAAGGATAAATTCCGTGTAAACAGCGGGGAGTAACAATACCGCAAAAGCAATTGGCTCAGGAGTGATTCAGATGAAGACCTGGGAGAGTCAGGAAATTCAAACCCACTTACGTTAACCCATAAATTAGCAAATCAAAGGCATAATGGTGGAAGGGATTAATTCAGCAAATGCCATGACAGATTCACACGGTATCAGGCAGCCCCTGCTGGGCTGAGCTCAACAAGAGCCGTGCTTAGAGAAGGCTGCAATCTGGTGGTAGCTGCTGCGGCACGAGAGATGGGGCAGGCTGGAATCAGCGGCACGCGTGCCACTGACACCTGGAAGGCAGCAGCCTCGAGTCAAGCAAACTGATGGACCCCCACTAGATGACTGCCTCCGTGTATTTCTTCTTAGGAACGATATAAACCATATTTATCCTCATTACTTAACAGTTATCAGTGGTACAGCAAATACAGACTCAAAACTGGCCATCACCTTTGAAGCGATTTCATTTCTGCTTGCTTGCTGCCTGCCAGGTGCCAACATCTGGCTGATGTTTTGCACAACAGTGTGTGTGTGGGGGGATCTGCGTCTGTATTAATGTCAAGAAACTTCAGCTGAAATAATTGCTTAACCTTCTTGAGAAGGATGAAGGGGAAGTGCCTCTAACAAATCTCCAGCCACCAAAGCTGCTCTCAACCGTGCTCCCTATGGAAACACTGGTGCCAGGGTGAGAAGCTCCCCAAACCAGCCCTGGTGATGGGAGAGGGCTATGGAGGAATGTGGGAGCTGAATGCATAGGACGGCTGTGGGAAAGGGCTCTGGGGAATCTGTCCTTACAGCATTTCCTAACTTAGGGAGTGCATTTCCACCCCCTGTTTCTGGACACTACCAATGTTGAGGATGCACAGGTTAACACCACAGACAGCAGCTGCCTTGGAACACAAGGCATGTTAAGGTCCTTTCCAATCCTAACCATTCTGTGGTGTAGTGGTGGCCTGGCAGCCCTGGGGTAACGGTTGGACTTGTTCTTTAAGGTCTTTTCCAAGCTGGCTGATGCTATGGTGGCTGGCTATATTCTATGATTCTATGCCCTGAGAGTGCAGAGTGCGGTGCCAAAGACCTGTCCCAGTCGCAGTGCACTGATTCCTGCGCAAACACACACGTGGTACCCGGTGATCCGAGGGGCTGGGCTGCAGCCAAGCTCCCCGGGCAGCCCCTGTGTGCCACTTCCAGCTTCCTGCCCTGCCTCCTGCCCGGAGCACGCTGAGAACATGCCTGCTCACGGTGCAGAGGCTCACCGTGCAAGAGGCTGTGCTTGCTCCTAGGGCAAGCCAGAAGCAAACCCAAACCTCAGCTGTTCTCAACTGATTTTGTTTCCTTCCTTTAAGCAGAAATTGCAAGGCAGTGTTTCGCTTTCATCTCCTCGTTCCATGATTTATCCCTTATGGAGCTCCTTTCTGCACTACCCTGCTGGCCCCATCGCGTTGCTATCCGCCTGGGAAGACGTTCGGAGCTTTGAGTGATCACCCAGGACAAAACCAGGGACATGAGGACTTTGCAGTGGTAAGAACCTGAAACCTTTTTAACATGAGGATGAGGTGATGTGGAGCAGAGCATTTATAGCTGGATTCAGTGGGAATAAGGGAGGACAGGATGGGAGTGGGATGAGAACTGTAGTTTTACAAGAGGGAGCAAGATCTGGACACCTGCATTTACTCGCTATCCTTGCCCAGCCTCCAGGCAAACACTCTCACAAATCCCAGCAACATGAAATCACATCCCAGAGATGCTGCTTGATGTCCAAGACTTCCTGGGGAGCTTCAGCTCATCCACACCCAGAGTAGCAAGGCATGAAACGGAGGGGATCAGAGCAGTGTCAGGCCATCATTCCCCTATTGATGCTGTGGAGACCTGCTCCTGGCTCCCCAGATGTGGGGTTCTGAGCACCCTGGGTCTGGCTCCAGGAGCACAACCAGTGGTGGTGGCTCTGCAGTGCTGAAGGAGTGACTCAGGCACCTTTCTAGGTGCAGGATGTGCTGACAATAGGCCAGAGCTCACATCCAAATAAATCCTCTTTCCAGTTACTCTAAAACATCTGTCAGATGGTATCAGCCATCACTGAAGAGTAATAATCTCCACGATTAAGTAGCCTGGATCAAAGGAATTCCTTTCACCTTGACAAGGACAAGTTTAAAGGAGCTGCATGAATTGTCCATGGCCACTGATAGATAGAACCAGATGTTGATAATAAGCGAGTTGCATCTCACAGCCCGTTTACTGATCTGTCAAGATGTAAAGGCCTTTCCCAGCCTAGTGGATTCTATGACCCTAAAACCAGAACTTGCACAGCCACAGCAAACCCATCCCCCTTGAGCAGCGGTGGTACCGAAACACCTTCCCCCAAGGTGGAACACCACTGATAACACGTTCCCCATGGCAGTGAGGGGTGAGAGCTCTCCACCTCCACTGGAACTGCCCGCTGGAGACCTGCCAAACTGCACGTCTAACACAGGGGTACGGAGCAGTGAAACTCACCAGCGTTATTGCTCATGGTTCCTGTCAGCCTTCCGACCGGAGATGCCCGCGATGCTGCTCCCGAGCTCCTGAGTAGCCTGTGCCGCTTGCTGCTGAGCGTGGAGGAGGAAGGCAGGCTGCCCTTTTATCAGTGTCTTGCTCTGAGGTGTCAGCAGGGCCACTGCCAAGGGGAGGTGTTTAGAGAAAGGAAGTGCCTATGGAAAAAAAACCATGACTGCAACTCCCTGTGCACATAGTCAGAGCCTGGAAAAGAGCGAAACCCAAATCCCGACTCACATGGAAGGTGGATTTGCACAATCAGATGACAAGTGGACAGACCCTTCCCTGACAAACGGTAAAATCATGGGCTAGATGAGTAACAGGAATGCGCCTATGCCCCAACATCCAGGTTACTGGGGCTGCAACGCAAGGGCTAACCTTACAAGGAAGCCCACAGACACTTAATCCATAGGAAAACAAGGCTCCCCATTGGGACCAGTCTCATTTTCTTTGAAGATAGTGAGATTTTTTTTTCATTGCATTTGGGACAGAAGCACTTGAAGCTGTGAGCTAAAAGCATAGAATGGTTTGGGTTGGAAAGGATCTTAACATCATCCAGTTCCAACCCCCTGCCACAGGCAGGGACACCTCACACCAGACCAGGTTGCTCCAAGCCCTGTGTCCAACCTGGCCTTGAACACTGCCAGGGATGGGGCAGCCACAGCTTCTCTGGGCACCCTGTGCCAGTGCCTCAGCACCCTCACAGGGAAGAACTTCTGCCTTAGATCTAACCTGAACTTCCCCTGTTTCAGTTTGAACCCATCACCCCTTGTCCTATCACTACAGTCCCTGGAGTCCCTCTCCAGCATCCTTGTAGCCCCCTTCAGACACTGCAAGGCCAACATTTACATGTGCAAGGTGGAAAGCCCAAGGATGCTGGCATTGGTCATCACGTCCTGGGGTCAAACAGACACGAAGGGAGATTGGGATGGGAAAGAGGACAAACAGAACATGTCCAGGAGGAGCAAGAAACGTGGTGGATCAGGAGCTGCTTCCTGGCTGCTTTTTGCTACAGCTGCACTAAAGGTCTCTGCCCAGGAGGTGGCTGCATCCCATGTGCCCCACTGCCACCGTGGTCCTCAGGATGACCGACAATGGAGAGATGAATCTACCCCACAGAGGGGGAGAGCTGGTGGCACACAGGCCAACAGCCACCTGGGCACAGAGACTAGAAACAAATAGAAATACCCCAAATACACTAAAGTGTAGAGGTGTCTGAGCCATGGGAGCAGCCTCAGCCCCCTGATGCCTCCTTCCATGGCAGCAGACCCTCAGTCTGGTCCACCAAGGCAGGATCAGTCTGTGAGGCTCATGCATCTAAAGGTAGGATCTTCCTAAACAAGACCTGGCTGTGGAAGCCTTCAAAGGCACCGACATTTCTCCATCAATTCACGTGTTTACTTAGTTTCGTTTGGTGCCGCGATGTCGGCGCAAGCTGGGTGCTGAGTTAGCACATCCCACCCTTGGAGCATGTCAGTGCTTGCTGGCGGGTGTACGTTGGGTGTCCTTACCTGAGAGCATGACTAGCGCATCACAGGGCATCCGGGGTTCAGTACACAGATGTAATCTCACAGGACATCTCCGTGAGCATCTGAACCACCGCGTCCTCAGGAGACAGAGCATCACTCACCATTCAGCCCCAGACAATGCGCTGGCAATCACATATTTCACTGTTGCAAATACCCACTACAACCCCAATTCACCTTTCAGCATTGCTTTAACTCTGCTTTTCTTTCCTCCTGCAAGGTGAAAGAGTTTTGTTCAGAAACAGCATGGGATGAGGTAAAGCATACATGGAATGGCGGCACAATAACATAACCAGTAGTACATGCAATGATGTGCGTTACTGGATTCCACTTAATTGTGGCAACAGTCTAATCCACTTCATCTCAACACTGACAGTAGCTTTCTAACCCAGTCTCAACCTGTTATAGATATATATACATCTCTATCACTCCATGCTTGATTGGAGGCAGCTTAAATAGTGTTGACATAGTAGCCCTACAGCAAAACCTACAGATTTCTGCCAACAGGAACTGGTTCATGTTGGTAACACTCCCCTCCTGAGATCATTTGGTTAGGTGTGTGCTGGAGGGTCAGTGGTGCAGTCAGGGCATGTATTCACCCAGGACAGTCCCATTTCCAGCACTATAGGATATTACAAAAGGCTGATTTCAACAGTGTGCATGTTCTGACCCTCAGAGTTGGAGGAAGGATGCAGAAGTGCAATGTGTGTGGGTCCTGCCCTGACGTGAACTTACTCCACCTTGGAGAGTGGTTGGCCTTTTCACTGTCTACGAGACTCCCTGGGTTATGCCAGCAGACAGCACTGAGTTTTCAGTTCTCCTTTCACTTTGTGCAGCTGCTGGTCTTGCCTGCTCCCATTATCTTCTTCAGACTGGTAGCATCTCAACACAGCGGCGCTAAACTTAGCATACGGCACAATGCTCCTACATGAGATTCTTCCCCTGGCTCGTACAAGCTTGCCCTGCCAAGAAAGGCCATTGAACTGTGATACCCTCCAAGGCAGCTGTTGGCAAGGCGATCAACTGAAACTGCAGGAACTTCTTTCAAAGCCATGGTTTCAGCTCGCTTCGTGGTTGCAGCCTGTCCTTCCTACAGGCAAATCTCTTTCCGTCTCTGCTGGTGCGAGTGCCTGGCTGGGGTTCAGCAGCATGGCTTTGTTTCCTCCTCCTTGGTGAAGCTATGAGAAACAGCAGCCCTTTTGCACTTGACCCCCCACCCCCCCCCAGTTCCAACAATCACTTCCATCTGTCTCATAAAGGTATATTAAATGAACACAAGCAGGAGACCATCTCTTTTTCACAAGCCATCTCCAGCCTATTACCAGGAACTTCAGCAACTCACTTCCCAGCTTGCAAAACCAAACACCAGAGGCTATCAGCCTTATCTGCACCTATCTGCTGCAAGGTAAGTCACCTTATTAGCTGGTATTAAAACACAAATAAAACCAGGATTCCGCAGTGGCTGCTCCCCTATTTACAAGCTTGCCCTTTGTCTCAGGTTCTGTTTAGTCTGTGTATCAAAATGACAAGTCAAACTACCACAGCATGACCATGGGTATCAATGCCAGGTAGGAAGGACATTAACTGTAACCCAATCCTTAGCTTTATACTTGCAATCCCATGGCTAGTCATGCCTTTCGTAACAGCCATGTGTGGACTTCCATGTTTTATCACTATCTGAGGTTTCAGGTTGCTTCTGTTTTGCCTTCTTTTCCCCAGTGTCCAGTCAGAGTTTACAGTCAAAATAAAACACAGATCAAAAGCACCACAGGTTTCCTTTTTGGCATTCTGGAAAGGTGAACTCATCCTCTCTGCCTCCTCATGGAGTCACCCTCCATGCATTCAGACCATGAATGGGTCCTTAGGGGCACCATAGCAAGAAGGTGCCTTCCATGGACCACAGCAGGCCTGTGTCCCACATCCAGTACGTGTTAAGTCCTTCCTGAGTCACAGCCTGGGAAATGATAAGTGATGAGGAATCTTGGGGGGATAAAAAGAGCAAAAATCCACATAGATGGAGAACAGCTGAGGATCTGGTCCATTTCTTTTGAGCTGGACCTTATTTGAGGGGCTCTGAAGGTTCTTGCCTCCCCATTTCATGAGGCTTAGAGTCATAGAATCCCAGACTGGTTTGGGTTGGAAAGGACCATAAGATCATCCAGTTCCAACCCCCTGCCACGGGCAGGGACACCTCACACCAAACCAGGTTGCTCCAAGCCCCTGTGTCCAACCTGGCCTTGAACACTGCCAGGGATGGGGCAGCCACAGCTTCTCTGGGCACCCTGTGCCAGCACCTCAGCACCCTCACAGGGAAGAACTTCTGCCTTAGATCTAACCTGAACTTCCCCTGTTTCAGTTTGAACCCATCACCCCTTGTCCTATCACTACAGTCCCTGATGAAGAGTCCCTCTCCACCATCCCTGTAGCCCCCTTCAGACATTGGAAGCTGCTCTGAGGTCTCCACACAGCTTCTCTTCTCCAGGCTGAACAGCCCCAGTGTTCTCAGCCTGTCTCCACACAGGAGGTGCTCCAGCCCCTGAGCATCCTCGTGGCCTCCTCTGGACTTGCTCCAACAAGGCTTGCATCTCAGTCATTAGGAATTTCCCAGCAGTGAGACACATCTCATCCACGTAATGATCCCGACGTGCTCGTGCTGCTGTTACTCTGACAGGAGAGTTGATTCGATCACTTCTCACCCATGATCACCAACTATGGGCCATGACAGTGACCTGTCAGCTACACCCCGAGGGCATCCCCTGTTACCAGCAGGCAGATTCTCTTCTAATCTTACATGAGCCAACTTGTGGCAGGCAGTTGGATGTCAGGGGTTGATGCAAGATGGCCAAGCCCAGATCTTAACTGATTCCATGTCGTCTGACCAAAACCTGGCAATGAGTTTCTCACAGGCAAATACCAGAGAAGTGACTGATGCCAACAGAATTATTACGGGAATTCCATTGTTTCCTTCACACTGAACCTTGAAAGAGGGGATTTGGACCTGAAGTTCAGGATGTAGGTGACTAGATTTGGGCATTTACCTTCAGAAGGAACGAGCGCTGGATCAGTCTGTGCCCAACCCAGTGCCACCCGGGCAGTGGGATAAAACAGGGATAAAACAGAGGGATAAAACAGAGATAAAACAGGGATAAAACACAGGGATAAAACAGAGACCATAACTACACATACACCACAGGTAGACTTATGGCTAGTGTAGCACTGAAAGAGAAGTCCTTTGGTCATCAGAGGAAACCGAGGTTTTAGGCCAAACCACCTTGGAAAAATAACAGTAAATCAAGATGCTATTACATTAAAACACCTTTTCTGGTTATTTTTCAATACTCCTTTCCCCTTCCCTGGCTGAGGTGCAAGAGGCAAAATTGCAAAATCAACCTAAATATAGGGAGCAACCATGCGTGGAGGTTGAACTTGGGATTCTACCAAACAGATACTATGACCCTCAGCTTTGGTACAACTGGGGCACCGGAGACACCAAAATAAGCATGTTCCAGTGCTGAGAGGATTGAGTTAGGCACTTGACTACAGTGATGTAGTTGAAGATGTTCCTGCTCATTGCATGGGGGAAGGACTAGATGAGCATCAAAAGGTCCCTTCCAAACTACTCCTGTATGACTCAGGATAAGACACTTCTGCTTTTCAGCACGTTTTGTGCTGGAAATAACGAAAAAGAGATCTCCATCGTGTCACTGCTTCCCGTTACCAACTTTGGGTTTTCATGCAATTGCTCCCTTTTTGAACCCGAGCAAGGCACAACTTCTGCTGCTTCCTGTGGGTGGGAGTGCCCCCGCTCCATGACACACTGTGGGGAGGAGGAAGCTCCTCTGCCTTTGAAGCAGCCATCAGCCATCCCAGCTGAACTTTCTCCAGGCAACCCATGGTCTTCTCAGCCCCCATTACAAAACGCCCCCATCTCCTTTCCCCACTGAATGGTCCCAGCCTCCTAACTCGCTCTTCACACCTCGGTGTGGGAAGCCTCCCACCCCACTGAGAGACCTGAGATGGGGAGAAGGACCTTCTCCCTGCTGTGCCATCCCATAGCCTACACTGTGTGCTTGGAAAGGCTCCAGTGGGTGCAGTTACTCCAGGGCTGTATCCACCCTCCTGCCACTGACCCATGAACTAGCTCGGAGTGTGCATGTCTGACCACACTGACTGCAGTGCGAACACGTATCCATAGACTACACCTAAAGCAAACAACACGAGAAGGTACGAGGAAAAATAAAGCAGAAGAGGGCTGCAAAAAACCTAAATGGTAAGGGCAAGGAAATCAATAGCACAAATATTGAATCAGGGATAAAACAGTTTATCCATGTATTAAAAAGCAGCCTCCGAGAACAAGGAAAACGCTGACAGAATACTTTCCCACCTCCAGGATATGTGTTTGGTTGCACGTGTCTAGGTGAGAAAACACAAACTCACTTGCCAGTGTCTTCCAGTAACACTTTGCTCTGCAGGGGTGGTAGAGCAGCTTCACCCATCTGCCCACGGGGGTCTGCATGTTCGTACACATACCCATATACACAGCCTACAGGTCAGGCTATGCCTTGTCACATCCCAGCATCCAGAGCACGGCTGAAATCACCGCGTGGTGGGGAGAACCAGGAGGATCTGCAGGAAGAAGCTGGTCCCACACAGCACTGGGGATCCGGCCATTGCACTGTATGGGACCAGACCCGAGGCACAGCGGGTGCAAGGGCTTTGGTCCACCCCTGGACATGTGGATGTCACAACAGTAGGTTGGCAGTCTCCTTGGCATGGTGGGAGCAATAGAGGGCAGGGATCTGTGGAGGCTGGGAGAGCTGGAGTTGTTCAGCCTGGGGAAGAGAAGGCTCCTGAAGGGGAGACCTGAGAGCAGCTCCAGTGCCTAAAGGGGATACAGGAAACCTGGAGAGGGGCTTTGGACAAGGGCCTGTAAGGACAGGCCAAGGGGAATGGCTTTAACCTGCCAGAGGGGAGACTGAGATGAGCTCTTAGGCAGAAGCTCCTCCCTGTGAGGGTGCTGAGGCACTGGCACAGGGTGCCCAGAGAAGCTGTGGCTGCCCCATCCCTGGCAGTGTTCAAGGGCAGGTTGGACACAGGGGCTTGGAGCAACCTGGTCTGGTGTGAGGTGTCCCTGCCCGTGGCAGGGGGCTAGAACTGGATGATGTTAAGGTCCCTTCCAACCCAAACCAGTCTGGGATTCTATGGTTCTGGGAACTGATTTGGCCATTTGAACCTGTGCTGGCTGAGGAGGTTAACACAGCCCAGCTGCAGCACCAACCAAAGCACTGGGAAACCTGGACCTTGCAGCACTCCATCCCATAGCTGCACACAGCACTGAAGTAACCCACATCCAGTAGCAGCACTTGGCATACACAGGACACTTTGCCCTGCTGAGCAAACAACCAGCCACTCTGCTTGCTCTCCAAGCACACTTTTTGGTTCCTGACTGCTCAGTAACAGTCTTACCTGTTTCAATTTCCCCTCAGGGTTTAAGAAAGAGTGCTTGTGAATGGCTATACTAATTGCCAAGGCTTCCTAAGCAGCTCCTTGGGCTACTGCATGCCCTCGAAGTCCTGAGGGCTTGCTGGTGCTGGCTTAGTGCTTCCAATTTGCTGCAGGGAGATGATGCGCACCTTGCTCAACCCTGCACGGGTCTTGCGTGGTGCTGAGGCTCCGCTGCGTGCTGCAGGGATAAAGGCACGACAAAGGAAACAAGTGGGAGGGAAGGGCAGTAGTAAGTGGGGTGGGGTGGATGGTGCCAGCACTTTTGGGAAGGGCATGACTTGAACCCATCCATCGCTTAACCTCCCTTGGCTCAGAGGTCACTATGAGCTGGGGATGGGGCTTGGCCATGGGAACAGCTCATGTCCTCCCCTGACACAGCGAGCATAGACTCATAGAATGGTTTGGGTGGGAAAGGACCTTAAGATCATCCAGTTCCAGCCCACTGCCATCTCTGCTTCTGCAGTGAGAGTTCAGAGTTAAACCACGCCGCCAGCCTGGCACCTGACCTGCTCTCCTGCATGTGCAGGGCCTGAACATCAGCCAGGGCTTTGAACTTAATGGTTTTTGGTGAGTTACAGCAACACTTCGGGAGAAATGAGCGCTGCCCCAGGGAAGGATCAGGCATTACAAATGCCACAAGTGCTGCTGCCAAGCACTGCTTCCTCCTGCAGAGAGGAGGGATGTTGGATGACTCTTCAGGGCACTCCCAGTTAGGCAACTCACAGGCATGGCTCTGCTGGGAACCTGTGCTGTGCAAAAATGCCCCCTTCAACTGCCTGAGAGGAGGATGGAGGCAGGATGGGGTCGGTCTCTGCTCCCAAAGAACGAGGGACGGGACAAGAGGAAACGGCCTCAAGCTGCACCAGGGCAGGTTTAGATGGAGCTGAGGAACAATTCCTTCCCCAGAGGGTGCTCAGGCATTGGACCAGGCTGCCCAGGGCAGGGCTGCAGTCACCGTCCCTGCAAGTGTTCACACAGCGTGGAGACGAGGCCTCAGTGCCATGGGTTAGTGGTGGCCTTGGAGTGCTGGGGAATGGTTGGACTTGAGGATTTTAAAGGGCTTTTCCAACCTGGTTCATTCTAATGCTATGTGCTTGGAGAGGATTTACAGCAGAGCCAAGCTCCACTCCATAGAAACAGCCAGTACAAGGAGTAACAGGCACAGGTTATCTCTTGGGAGTTTCAAGCTGGCCATAAAGGAAAAGAATGGCATCAGGATGTTAACTGCCCAGAGAGGCAGCAGAGCCTCCTCTGTGGAGGTTTTCAAGGCTCCCCTGCTTACGACGACCTCCTTTCTGAACTACCATCACGTTAGCCTGAGCCTCCTCATCTCCAACAAGTCCACATCCATCAGCCTCTCCTTGTATGCCCCTACTTGGTATCCATTCCCAACACCCCTTCTGAACTGGAAGGTGGAGTCCAGCACTGGAAACAACACATTGACTACATCAGGTCCCTGAGGACATCACCAGGACTGACTGCCTCTGCCAACCCATATGAACATGCTCTCCACTCTGCCCATGAACCAAGACCCCATTTCAGATACTAGACACAAGTCCCTAAACTTCTTTTGGGGGTTAAAGCATCGAGAACCAGCCTTGTCTCAGAAAGGGCAAGGAAACACCTAACCCAACAACCATCTGCCACCTGATGCTTTGCAGTCTAAAACACTTTATTCCTTCCTCGGCACCACAGTGTTCTTGCAACCCTTTCCTTTCAAATAGGATGGGTTTTTAGAGGCAAACTCGTGGCTTTCCTAGGAAGGCTTTTACCACTGACTTGAGGCCACCCCAGACTTCCCTGATAAAACAGAGTGAAAAGGAGTTCTGGCACCACGAGCACATCAGGATTAGTTCATTTGCTCATAACATCATGTTTTCATTGTGCCAGCCAAGGTCAGAGCCACGGCACCACGAATGACTTCCTTCTTCAGAAACACCCCACCACTTCCAATATTTTAGTGGAATTAAGTGTGTGACACCCTTGCAACAGGATCAGTATTTAAGGTCTCTGAAGGGTCAGCACAGGGCACTGAAACAAATGCAAATATACCAAGCTTGGCAGAGCAAGCCACTGATCTTAGTGATCGCATCTACTTCTAGTACTTAACACCCAGGCAAACATATCATCCAAGTTACACTGATATCCCCTATGACCAATCCTCCAACTTTCAGTTGCCCCTTGTCAGTGACAAGAGGGACATTTCTCAGGTTTTATGCATAGTTCCTTCTCTAATCAAACTAAGCTTTCAGGTTCAACTGCAACTCCCATTTCATTCGGCTTTGTTCTTTGTAAAGGTATCCAAGGTATTATTTACCTTAGAATATAATACTCTTGGTCCTTGTTTATGCAACAGATATTTCAAATGTTTCCCACCATTAATCCAAGAATACTTCAACCCTCATGAGTGACACTGTGAGTGTTGCTGTTAACCTGTATGGAACAGTACTGCTCCTGTACTGCTTGAAGGGTGACAGGGTATAGCCCTGCTCGAGGAAAATCATAGAACCATAGAATGGTTTGAGTTGGAAAGGACCTTAACATCACCCAGTTCCAACCCCCTGCCATGGCCAGGGACACCTCACACTAAAGCAGCTTGCTCCAAGCCCCTGTGTCCAGCCTGGCCTTGAACACTGCCAGGGATGGGGCAGCCACAGCTTCTCTGGGCACCCTGTGCCAGCGCCTCAGCACCCTCACAGGGAAGAGCTTCTGCCTTAGATCCAACCTGAACTTCCCCTGTTTCAGTTTGAACCCATCACCCCTTGTCCTGTCGCTACAGTCCCTGATGAAGAGTCCCTCTCCAGCATCCTTGTAGCCCCCTTCAGGCACTGGAAGCTGCTCTGAGGTCTCCACGCAGCTTCTCTTCTCCAGGCTGAAAGAGATGGTGAGAAATTAGGGTTGTGTTTCAGAATGAGGGGAAGGGGCAGGAAAGGCTCCTTACAGCCAACACCTGAGAGATGTGCAGACAAAAGGGATGTTGTAAATGCTGCCACCCCTTTTTGAGATGGCATTTTGGATGGCCACGCATGAGCACATGAAGCACAGCAATCACAGCCTTCCTTGCAGCCCTGTCGCTGACAAGCAACACTGGCGGATGTGCTAGAACCCTGTGTACATACAGGAGAGAGACTCTGCCAAAAAACCACACTCTGCTTGGCAATCTTTTCCTCCAGGAGGACTTGGAGGGAAACTCGATTCCATTCCCACCTTCCAGTATTTACGACAGTGAATTTACAGCTCCAGAGTATGTCTTCCACCTTAAAAGCGAGCATCACAAGGTAAACCACTGCCAACACTTCTTGCACGTGTGCAAACATCTCCTAGACCTTGATCTCCAACAAAGACTATAATAAAGAAATACCAGTGTTGAGAGAGCCCGTGCTAAAAACCTTCCCAAAAGGTTTGTTAGGAGGAGGAACCAACCAGGCTGGAAAAGCCCTTTAAGCTCACCCAGTCCAACCATTCCCAGCACTGCCAAGGCCACCACTAACCCATGGCACTGAGGCCTCGTCTCCACGCTGTGTGAACACTTGCAGGGACGGTGACTGCAGCCCTGCCCTGGGCAGCCTGTTCCAATGCCTGAGCACCCTCTGGGGAAGGAATTGTTCCTCAGCTCCATCTAAACCTGCCCTGGTGCAGCTTGAGGCCGTTTCCTCTTGTCCCATCCCTTGTTCCTTGGGAGCAGAGACATGTCCCACTCTATTACTGCTGCTATGCAAAAAGCTCCCAGGTGCAAAGCCCCATGTTGGTAAGGAGGAAAGCACTCTGCCCTCTTCCCCACCGCATCTGCAGCTCCTCTCTTTGGAGGAGAAGACTTATGAGCACACTGAACGGAGAGGCAAAGGCGTTGTACCATGTACCCCTTGGTACATGCCTGCTGGGTGTGATGAGCTAGGACGGTCTCCTGAAGCAAACTGGGAGCAAACAGCTCCCGGGCTCTTCCAGGGGCAGTCACTTTACACCTTTCTGATGCAAAGGAGAAGGCACAAACCCAACTCCAGTGGCATTTCCACCCCAAGTCTATTTTTACGCTCCTGCTGGACACGGCACAGGTCTGCCAGTCCTGATAAACCTGACAGGTTCTGATACAGAGGCTGGCAGAAATGTGTCCTTAGGTTCTCTGCACATGCCACAGCCGTGACTCACTTTCTGTGGTCGCAAGAAGACAACCTGGCAAGCCCAGAGCAAACAAGTGATATCACCAGCGTGATGCACACATTTACAGGCATCGTTAGAATGCTTCTCAATGAGGATTGCGACTAAAACTTCCAAGCAAAACAAGATGCGTGGCCAGAGAGAAGTCAGGACCTTAGAAATGGTGATGCCTGACACATGCGCTGTGTCAGCACATGAACACAGATGAACTCACCCCGAACTGATGTGTGGGTACCCGTGATGTGGTTGATTGCATCGCCCTGGTGGGAATCAGCATCACCTACAGCTGTGAAGAAAAATGTGGCTTGAGAAACTCCATTTTAGCAACCATTAAAGCAATTCCCAAGTGAAGAGGGGAGAGGGATGTGTTGAACATGGACACTCACGGTGTCCCAAAACTGGAGTTGGACCTACACACAGCAGGAATGTGTGTATCAAAACCCCATTGTGGTGAGGAGTTTAAAGCACAGCAACCTTACAGTGCGTAACATCAGGAAGGGTTAGCTGGGAATTACAGGGTACAAATAGCAAGTTAAAAGGTGTATGCGACTGATGGGAAACTGAAGGGACTAATGAAAGGCTCCACAGCCCTACAGGGCAGGCACGGAGCCATTTCAAGAGGAAAAGCAGGAACAGCAGAGCAGAAACATCAGCTGCCTTCTGCTCCTGATTGCTTTTCTATTTCGGGACGGGTCCTCTTATGGAAAACTACCGATGCACAGGCACCTTCCACAGTTTACCTTCAGCCTTCCCTGAACTGGGAAAGCTCCGCAGCCACAGGGTGTGAAGAGGAACAGCGGCTGATAAGCCCGTGGTTGTGATTACCACCGATACTGACTCAGAGCAGAGCAGCTCTCTCCGAGGCTGCCGCTGCCACCACACCATAGCCGATGTGCCAGGAAAGATGCCACCAGCGTGACTTCGCAAGTCGGCAAGCGAGTAGGTGTTAGCAGGTCCATGTACGTGTATGGAACTGGCTGGGAATGCGGTCACGAGGCAGGCTGGTGAGGGGTGGCACAGCACAGCACCATGTCCCCTCCAGCAGCCATCACTCCCCCTCCATTGGGTGCTGTACCAGCCAGAGCAGCAGCGCAAGGCTGCAGAGCATCGCTGCGAGGCCAACCCAGCACAGAGGTGTCCATGTCTCCCCAAAGAGAAACTCACCCAGGATGGCCTTGAAGGCAAAGACAGAGAGAAAGGTTTGCTGGGATGAGCCACCCCAAAGCCTCCTGCACTGCCAGAGCTGTGAGGAATGGGGCTGAGAGAGCTGCCCCAGGAAAAACCCTGCTGTGGGTGCTGCTGAGATCACAGAATCGCAGACTGGGTTGTGTTGGAGGGGACCTTAAAGCTCATCCAGTTCCAACCCCATGCCATAGAGGCAGGGACACCTCACACCAGACCAGGTTGCTCCAAGCCCCTGTGTCCAACCTGACCTTGAACACTGGTACGGATGGGGCAGCCACAGCTTCTCTGGGCACCCTGTGCCAGCGCCTCAGCACCCTCACAGGGAGGAACTTCTGCCTAAGGTCAAATCTAACCGTCCATTCTTTCACCTTAAAGCCATTCCCCCATGTCCGACCATTACATGCCCTTGTCAAAAGCCCCTCTCCTAGTTTCTCTGCAGGTCCTGGATGGCTGCTCTTGCTGTCAGCAGAGGCAGTTCATCTTCAGACCCAGCCAGGGCAGCTTTGCCTTGTCACAGGTGACAAAGGCAAAGCAAACCAAAGCAAAGCTCCCAGCTCCGGCTCTCACTGGCAGTTAGAGCAGCTCAGTAAACTGTGCAAGGCACTGCCCTGGGCAGCAGCTCCCTTCCTCCTGCACCACCCAGGGAAGTCCCACAGCCTCTGACGTGAACAACAGTCAGAGCAGTTGAGACCTGATACAATCATTTAGCTTCTGCCTGTAACTCTCCCTTTGTGGCCAGCGATGTGGCTTATCGGATGAGCTGCCACCGCTCGCATCCACTGTGACCATCACATTAGAATGAACCAGGCTGGAAAAGCCCTTCAAGCTCACCCAGTCCAACCGTTCCCCAGCACTGCCAAGGCCACCACTAACCCATGGCACTGAGGCCTCGTCTCCACGCTGTGTGAACACTTGCAGGGACGGTGACTGCAGCCCTGCCCTGGGCAGCCTGTTCCAATGCCTGAGCACCCTCTGGGGAAGGAATTGTTCCTCAGCTCCATCTAAACCTGCCCTGGGGCAGCTTGAGGCCGTTTCCTCTTGTCCTGTCCCTTGTTCCTTGGGAGCAGAGACCGACCCCACCTCACTACAACCTCCTCTCAGGCAGCTGTAGAGTGATAATTGCTGTGCTCCTCCAGGCTTTAGCACCTGGGGAAGGGATCTGCTCGTGGAAGAGATGAATTTGGAGGCTCTCGTAGTCACAGGGGCAGTGGCCAAGAAGAAAAGTTGCAGGGCTCTTGCAAAGACCATCCACACCACTGCGCTGCATGCAAACAGCAAACCAACACAGCTGGTGTGAAGCAGCACAGGCAGCTGTGGACAAAAGGGAAAACCCCACGTGTTTCACTGAGCACTCATTCACACTCAGTAGTTCATGCGTGCTTTGGAGCAACACTCAACAGTGTGGGCTTTTGAAGCCAAATTACAGCTGGTATCATGTGAAGATGAGGGACTCTTTGTAGGGACTGTGGCAATAGGACAAGGGGTGATGGGTTCAAACTGAAACAGGGCAAGTTCAGGTTAGATCTAAGGCAGAAGTTCTTCCCGTGAGGGTGCTGAGGCGCTGGCACAGGGTGCCCAGAGAAGCTGTGGCTGCCCCATCCCTGGCAGTGTTCAAGGCCAGGTTGAACACAGGGGCTTGGAGCAACCTGGTCTGGTGTGAGGTGTCCCTGCCTGTGGCAGGGGGTTGGAACTGGATGATCTTAAGGTCCTTTCCAACCCAAACCAGTCTGGGATTCTATGATTCTATGGAATCACAGAAGGAAACAGAAGTAAGGAAACAGCCCTGAACAGAGCATGACCCTGGCACGTCCTGCCTTGAATCCAAACTACAAAGCTGAGTCAAACAAACAAAGTCAATGGACAAGCTGAGAAGTGCCAGGACAACGCACAGCAGGTGCCATGCCGGAAGCCAAACTCCGGAAAGCTCTCCTGCTCACCATGTGGGGCACAAGCAACGCAGAGAAATGCCCTTCCCTCATGGCTAGATGTATGCAAAAGGGTCAAATTCAGCCCTGCTAGAGACAAACACCAAAGGTGCTCATGCTGCTGATGCGTTTGGTCCAGGACCCATCAGCTGTGGGCTGAGATCATTGTGGCCATCAGCACCTCCTATGACCTGCTTTACTGCTGCAGTGAGGGCAAAGCAGGGTCCTCTGCAAGGCAACAGAGCTGAGAAGCCTCATCCCTGACCTTGCACACTCACTGATTCACTGAGAGCTCGCTGCTCCAGTATTTAGCAGCAAGAAAACCACCTCTTCCAGGGCCTTCAAGGCCAAGCTAGGTTCTCAAGGTCTCCCTCCTTGGACAACCTGACAAGCTATGCAATAGCCTCAGTCTGAAAAAAGGGCACAGCTTTGCCTAAAAAGCCTTCCCCATTCACAGTCTCCCCCCACACCCCTAGTTTTAGCTGCTACAGCCACCTCCCTAGCCCCCATGTACCATGTACTTGATGTGAAGACACCGAGGGAGGAGATCACAGGCACATCTTGACTCTTAAAAGTGCCCAGGGCAAGGGAAAGCCAGGTTTTCCCTAAGCCCATAGTGATCGTGCCTTCCTATCCCGTCACCTTTCCATCCACGGTGGGATTCACCTCGAAGCAGACAGAAACGGAGGTGTGAAGCCACAGAGGTTCAGGGAGTTTGGCCCCGCTTAGCCCCACATGTGGCAAAGCTCTCCAGCTTTATCAGGGCAATGGGAAATGATCCAATAGGATTCCTACCAGTGAAGCACTTTGCTTTCCCACCACAGCCCTGGCAAACCCTATGGAGAGGAAGAAGAGGGACAAGCAAGCCCGGTCGGCCTTCTATTATGGCTCACCATGGGAAGGGTTTTGCCTCCCAGCTTCACTATCTGCCTCTGACCAGGCAGTTTTACCTGCTCTGGGTAGCTGTGTACATCCACACTCCCCTCTTCTAGTGGGTAGGCAGATCTGGGAGTGAAGAGATGAGAAGGGAAACTGATTCTCTGTGTTTCACCTAAATTCAGTGTATTTACAGGTCAGAAAGTGCATAACCAAGGTACACTGCTGGGGCAAAGTAAAGCCTTAAGGAAGAGGCCTTGATATTATCCTTAACCATCTGCTTGAGGGTATGGAGAGGATGGAGCCCAGGCTCCTCGCCAGGGTGCATTGGGATATGACAAGAGGCAGCAAGTTTGGAACAAGTGAAATTTCCATCCAACACAAGGAAAAACAAATGATCAAACACTAGAAACAGAAGCCATGGGCTCTCCAGACTTGGGGAGAGAAGAAGGCCAGGAGTGACCTGTTGCAGAGCAGGGGTTGGACTAGAGACCTCCAGATGCCTTGCCTGACTCGAGTTAGTCTGTGGGTCTATGAGTGATGGAGCAAAGCTAGTTCCCACTACCATAGCAACTGTGATCTTTAAAAGCAACCCTCAACCCAATGGGATGTTCTTACCTTCCTCTATGGCAGAGCCAGGGAAATCAGCTGCAGGGTGGCATTGTGCCCAGTAGGAAGGTTTTCCAGTGAAAGGTTAAGTCCCTCTTCATCCTGGGCAGAGGAATGGTCATCGCAATGGCATCCAGGCAGAGATAGGAATATCCCCAGGTGTTCCCCACAAGGAAGGAGAGAGGTAGAAATTTCTCCCCTGCCAAGGGCTCAGCCGAGCCAGCCCAGTGAGTCAAGGATTACTGTTCTGATTGCCTTTCCAAGAGATTAATTTCAGTGTACACTTCAGATAATCCAGAATCACTCCTGAAGCGGCAGAAATCATTTTAGATGAAGTTTGGCAAGGGAGAGGAGAAAGTAAAGGAGAACTTTTGTTCAAGTGAAATGACCCCTCTCAGCCTCAGCCAACACAACACATCATCCTGGCTGAGAGGTGAAACGCACCTTGGTGTTACCGTGAAGTATCCTGCTACCCTGTGTCATAGACTCTTAGTAATGCCAATACACTTCTAATGTTTGCTGCTGCTTTCCCCGCTGCTCAGGGGATGGCTGCTCTCATGCCTAGAGGCATAGGACCATAGAATCATCCAGGTTGGAAAAGCCCTTCAAGCTCACCCAGTCCAACCACTCCCCAGCACTGCCAAGGCCACCCCTAACCCATGGCACTGAGGCCTCGTCTCCACGCTGTGTGAACACTTGCAGGGACGGTGACTGCAGCCCTGCCCTGGGCAGCCTGGTCCAATGCCTGAGCACCCTCTGGGGAAGGAATTGTTCCTCAGCTCCATCTAAACCTGCCCTGGTGCAGCTTGAGGCCGTTTCCTCTTGTCCTGTCCCTTGTTCCTTGGGAGCAGAGACCGACCCCACCTCACTACAACCTCCTCTCAGGCAGTTGTAGGGAGCGATCAGGTCCCCCCTGAGCCTTCTCTTCTCCACACTGAACCCCCCAGGTCCCTCAGCCCTTCCCCATCACACTTGTGCTCCAGGCCCTGCATCAGCTCCGTTGCCCTTCTCTGGCCCCGCTCCAGCATCTCAATGTCTCCTGTCATGAAGAACACAGGATTCAAAGTACGTATTTCCATGTCACAGATTTCCATGTTCAGATGGCTCTTGATTATCTCCAAGGATGGAGACTCCACCACCTCCCTGGACAACTTGTGCCAGTGCTCAGTCACCCTCAGTGTGGAAAAATGTTTGCTGATGTTCAGAGGGAAAACTGTGTTTCAGTTGTTGCCTCTGGTCCTGTCACTGGGCACCACTGCAGTCTGGCTCCATCCTCTGCGTAGCGTCCCTTCAGGTGCCTGAGCACATCGATGAGATCCCCCGAGCCATCCCTTCTCCTGGCTGAACAGCTCCTTGCTGGGCTGTCTCCAGAAGCTCCACATCCATCTTGAGAACCTGTAAGTGGACCCAGCACCCCAGCTGTGGCCTCACCAGTGCTGAGCAGAAGGGAAGGTTCACCTTTCTTGACCTGCTGGCAACACTTCACCTCAATAGCACAAGGATTTATCACAGCACCTTCAGAAAAACACCCAACCAACAAACCCCACCAACAAATGGGCGATGTTTCTATACATTCCAAAGGAGAAAAACACCCAGAAAAGATGCTGTCAGCATTTTCAGCAATTCCATGCTCTTCTTTCCTGTCAGTGCAGAACACAATCTTCCTGGGGGTGGAAAAAGACACACAAGACCCACACTGATAAAATTGAAACTCTGATGCTTTTTTGATTGTCCTTTCTGATATACACAAAAGGAGCAACATGATTAACAAGGACTTAGGTTTTGGTTTTTAACCATTTTTAATAACCATAGAATCCCAAACTGGTTTGGGTTGTGTGGCTGTTTCTGGACTATGTCTGTTCAACCAGTGGTTTCTGTCCCTCCCTTTGTGATCCCTGCCATAAGCTTGCTTACTCCTGAGCCTGCGTTGTATGCCTGTTGTAGAACTTGCATACTCCATCCTTCTATAAATAGGATGGAGTATATATAAGGTTTGCATATAAACTACCAAAGCCCACATCCATTTTTCCTCCCACCCTGTTCCCACCTTCCCAGCATGGATGCTGCCCATCCCTGGCAGCATTCAAGACCAGGTTGGACAGGGCTTGGAAGCAACCCGCTCTGGTGGAAGGTGTCCCTGTCTGTGGCAGGGGTCTGGAACTGGATGAGCTTTAGGGTCCTTTCCAACCTAACCATTCCGAGTCTCTGCTCTATCAATGAAACAACAGGCTGCAGACAAGCATGACACTCAAGCATACCAACACCCTGCTTTTAAAGGCAAACTGACATAAACCCACTGCAAATGGGTGTTCGGGGCCAGGTTTGGTCTTGGGCATCCCCATACTTCACTTCTCTGTTACACACCAGCAGACAGGCTCCATCAGCCCCCTGCATGCCCACCATGCTCTGCTCACCCTGTGGGTGCCCTCAGGAGCTGAGACATAGCTGGGCTTGTCCCACTCTGCTTCCAAACCCCTTTGAAGACCCCATATGCTTCTTCCCCCTCACAGATGCAGGAAGAAGCAAAGCCCTGAATAATGCAGAGCATGCTTTAACCAGCACAAGCTGCTTCCCTGTGCCATTTCCTCCTTCCGTATCCAGTGGCAGGCAGGCTCCCCACAAAGCCCCAGTGGCTGCTGCTGCCCCCAGCAGCCCCTCGCCTCCCTGCTGCTGGGTTGTGTTGGTGAAGGGCAAGAAGGAAAAATGGATGTGGGCTATTGTGGTTTATATACAAAGGATTTATTTCTTATGTTAGAAAAGGATGGAGTATAAGTTCTACTACAGACATACAACGCAGAAAGCATACAACTATGCTATTTGTCTGCAGAAAAAGAAATGCCTCAGTTTAAGGAGTTTTTTTTTACCTTACTACTTCAAAGTTCAAGTAGAAACAAGTCTACATGATTAGGCAACTCCAAAAATCCAGAGATAAGCTTTATTCTTCCCTTCAGTCAAATAGTGCAGGAACCCACTAGGAATCCTGCCCTCCAACTGCCATGGGTCTCTTTCTTCATGCTCTCTTGCCCCATTTCTTTGCGGGCAAAAGTAAGTACTGTATAAGATAGCCAAGAATAGGTGGATAGAATTAGCGACACGTTCAAGGAAGTTCCTTCTAGCACTGACACAAAAAAAAAAAATCAGTTTTTGAGAAATGCCAGGAAGGTGATAAGAGGTCATTGATAGCTGCCCACATGGCTGAATTCAATTCTTCACTAAAGGTTATTACCAGCCCAAAATCCAGGAACTAAATGACTTGACTTTTGCTGTGGTCCCAGGAAAATAAGGTTTTGACACTTGGTGTTTTGCTTATTCTGTACACTTGAAAACTCTGTCTCTGAAGCTGTGCCATCAGAGCTGCTCCCGCTGCTTGCAGGTGTCACATCTTCTTCCTTCTTTCAGAGAAGCATTTTCAACTCGTAGTTTTTCAGTCTCCTGGAAAACAGAACGAACACGGGGGCACTAAGGAAGTTATACTCACTTTCATACTTCTAACTAGGTGGCATCTACACTCATTCAAGTGTTTCACACACTATGTACTTGAGGAAATCAAATGGGGAGAACAGTGTCTGGGACCTGCAAGGAGACAGACCAGCCACAACCACACAGCTGCATCAAATCAGAGATATTTATCCATGGCTCACCAACAGAAGAGCAAGAGTTTTAGTTTATGTTCTCAAAGCTCAGCTCCCTATGACAGGCCATTACTTTGTTTATGTGCTACTCTGCAACTTACCGCACTAAGTTCAGTGTAATCTTTCTTCAGTTTCACAAGATACTGAATCCTCTGTTTTAGGTTTTGATGACCAATCAATTTCCCATTTTCCTCTGCAAGAGACTTCACCTGCTTCCTCAGCAAGTCCATTTCCTGCAATTAATAAATACATTGTAGACTGTAGCCCCTCCTTTCTTCCAGAAGAAACAGCTTCTTTAGAACATACTAACATTTAAGTGTGCTGTAACACATGATGAAAGAGTCTGCTCATTCAGGAAATATCTTATTTGTCTTATGCCTCCTTAGATAGTAGATGAGATCCCTCTGAAGGGCAGAAAAAAGCACCCTTTGATTTGACTTATGAAATGCGACCGTGATTTCCACACCCAGAGTTAGACTAGTGCAGGAAACAGCATTACAAATACAACTGCAAGACAAAACATTTTCAGAGGCAGCCCTCGATTGCCAATTCAATTGTGCAATTAGCAACAGCTCTACTTGCTGAATAGGATTCTACTGTAAAGAAACCAAAAAAAGACAGGTAGAACCTTTGCAAGTCTGTCTCTCTCTTCATACATTTCCTCCAGTTTTGACCTTATTTCTTCTTTTTCATTAAACGCTTTGATCTCCAAAGCTCTTGTTCGTTCCATCTCCAGATTAATTTCAAGGCAAGTGTTCTCTTTGATTTTGAGGTGATTTTTGGTTTCTTCTAATCTGCCAATGTAAAAGAATCATGAAATATTAGAACCCCCCCCAACATAAATGGCATGCAGCTGAATTACTTTGTGAGCCTTGGACATGGAGGCAGGCTCCTTTAAGAGTATCCTTTTGAGACAATATATTTTCCTTAGAACTCGGTGCTAAGAGAAGGAAAAATTCCATTCCTCTTCTCAGTGCTGGTGCTTGATACTGTCTCTTATCTAGGCAATGTTTTGGAATTGCTGCTGTTTTGGGAAGTACACTGCTTCCAATCCAGGATGTATAACTCCACTCATGAAAGAGAAATGGAAGCTTCACTTACAAGAACACTTAAAATGAATTCAAAGGCATCCAAATGTGCCAGATGAACTCTGCTGTTCTCCAGGTTTCATCTAAATTGTGGCTCTTTCCCAACAGCCTTGCTGCTCAGAAACATCTCTGAACGGCTCTGAGCTTGTTTGGCCTGGAACCAGCAGGACCACCACTTTGGATAGACATCTTGTGTGCTGAAAGTGTTTTAATTCTTTCAGGCTCCCAATATATTAAACCATACCACCAAATTCAGCAGCCTATATCCTGATGATATGAACTTTGGTAATTATACATAACCATTCAAATATTGCATAAATGATATTTGCCATTGAATCACAGACTCAACTACAATCATAGAATAGTTAGGGTTGGAAAGGACCTTAAGATCATCCAGTTCCAACCCTTGTGCCACGGGCAGGGACACCTCACACTAAACCATGCCATCCAACCTGACCTTGAACACCGCCAGGGATGGAGCATTGTTGCCATTGGTTTTATTTCACTGCAGCCACAACATATCACAATATATCACAACAGAATTCATTTGCTGCACCTGTCAAGATGTTTCCTTGGTGATAAAAGAGTTGTCTTCTTCCCCTCTTTGCACATTATTTGTTTGTAGGAGACACTGTACCACAGGTTTGGAGACCAGAGAGGTATGCATCAAATAGCAAAATAACCCTAATCAAGACTAGAAATAGCTTGATATAAATCACTTTTGAAATGACCATATGTATAAAACCTTATCTTCATCCTTAGTTACATAGAAAGTATTCCATGAAATATAAATAACTCAAATATTAGGAGATTCAGCCACTATGAATCATGAAGCAATACAGGTGAGTAGCAGGAGCAACACTTTCAAACTAATTGTTACCTACTTATTTGGTATTTTATTTCTTAACTACTATCCATCCATGGTGCAAATCACTTGAACTTTGAGGACCACTTGCACAATAATGCATACATTATCTAGGAATCCTCTGATAATAATGTCCATTATTCAAGTTGAAGGATAAAATATTTTAACACATAGCATAAAAAAGGGAAAACAGATTAAGTCTAAAACTATAAAATACGCATGATATTAATAAAGAAATGAGCAGCATTTCAGTTTAATTTTAAAAGGCATGTGCACATAAAAATTCAAAATATCTATAATTTCAAATTCAAAATGTCCCTTTCAATTTAAGTTTTTCTGTGGTTTCACCTATTCCAGTCTTGATACAATGCTACCATTTTAGAAAGTGTAGTAGTAGGTGCTACTACCACCTACTGATGAGAAGGAGTAAGAACTCAATGTGTCTTGCAGGAGCATAAACAACATTTACAAATGACATCTTTTATAGTTTCAGATCTTGGACTTCTATTACTTAAATATATCTTTTTGGCATTAATGAGTTTAATACAAGTCTCCAGTTCAATGAACAATGTTTAAACTTACTCTGCTTTGATTTTCAGCATCTCCTCCACTGCTTTATTCTGTAAAAAGTTCAAAAATGTTAGTTACGTTCTTGATGCTTAGCATATATGAATTAATTGTCACTGAATTGATGCTACTTAACTCATTCCAGATCCTACAAAAGTCATCCTACTCCCCAGTAATTCACATCTCCAGTATTAATGTCTTTGCTGTATGTACTTATTTCCAGTTTCATGCCAGCAAGAGTGACCCACAGCAGTATCTCTGCCCGTTCATACAGAGCAGAGCTCTAACAGGGGGTTCTTCTGTCTAGGAGATCCATGGCAACCTCTGCTGTGACATTAACTTCCCTTTGGCAGTGCCCTGACGTTAGCAAGTGACACAATCTTCAGTTTCCAACTCTAGAGATGAGTCAGATTTTAATGGTCTGAATTTGGTTTTGCTTATTGTGCAATCTGACACAAAGTTCATTGGTGTTAGACCTAAATAGAAACCTTAAGAGATAAGAGGCTACATCTATTAGCATTCACTAGAAACCAGTGATGTTTCACTGCCATGTAATAGAAGAACATATTAATACTTCACAGCAGGGAAACACAAGAAGGGCAATACCTTGGCATGTTGTTCTTCAGCAGCCTTCTCATCTTTCTCTTTGAGGTACTGAACGTCAGGATGTTTCTGGTCACTAAGAAGTCCAAGAAGAAGGAAAGGTTCTCAGAAAGAGAGGAAGCCAGTTGTAAAAGCATCACGTTATCCAGATTAAACCAGAAAATGTGTATAGCCGTCTTGACACATCTTCCTACTCAGAACACCAAACATCATGAAACAACTCTAGAAGGGTTTAATTTTTTATATTCCAAGAACACACTCCTTTGTTTAGAGTATAGAAAAACTAATGTTTTAATGAAAACAATTCAAAATTTAATAACTATACAGCTGTATGTTAGACAGCTTTGGGACCAAGGTAAATAGGATGAGGTAAACAATAGACTTAAATGGAATCAGGCCTCCATGTTAAAGCTTGTATTGAATTCGTTTAGACATTCTCTATCTACTGAATCCATAACTGCACAAGTGATAATATACAGTACACAGAAATGGTTATGCAGGTAATTATTTTAAATTCTATTTCCATTTCTTTTATAAAACTTTGTGTTCAAGAATCTGTGATTTAAAGGCAATGAAGTTTACAAGCCAGTAAACGACTTGCACAGAAGAGGCTGAGTCAATCTCTAATTATATGAGCAATAGGTAAGATTGCATTTCAGTCAAAAACTGCACGTTTGTTTATTTTTCTTGCTTAACTTGCGTCAAGTTAAGACAGGTTTTCTTGGTTGATTTTTACCTGTTCTTGCTTGGTCTCTGAGCTTCTACAAGGTTCTGTAAATTCCTGTTGTTCTCCACCAGTACCTGCATTTCCAGACGCAAATTCTCCAACTCATTTAATTGTTCCTAAGCAAGTGAAATTGGAAAGGTTTTATTTGAAGACCTAATTGCAAGTCCTGTTTTCAGTTCCAGTTGAATATGTTTCTTGAGCAAAAGAGAAGATAAAGCTATTTATCAGAAAGACGCACAGTTCTCTGGCCAAGATCTGCATCACCCCTCCGTTTACAGTTTCATTAGAAACTTGATTTAGAATAAGTCAGAATAGTTTCATCAGTAAAAATGATGATACCATTTGATATTCATGAACACGAAACAACTCGGTCCTTAGGAAGATGAGATATATGGAACATTGCAAGCAAGTTGTCACCATTTGTTATCAGCCTAAGTAAAGAGAAGACCAAGAACTACCTTCCTGCTTTAATGGACAGACTACTTAGCAGAGCTCACTAAAAATCTGAGCTTTATATTCTGTCTTATTCCAACTTACAAGTTGCCTTAGAGATTAACTTGCAGTACCTTCAGCCTTAGAATTTCAGCATTTTTAGCTTTCCGTTCTTCATTCAGCTCATGCACAAGGTGCTCCAGGTTTATTGCAGACGCCCTCCGATCAGCTATTTCTTGCTCACGAGTTTCCAAGAGCTTTGCCAAATTCACATCAAACTTAGGGGGAGTTTTTGCACACTGGTAAGTTAAAAGAGACAAAACCAACAGACTATTAGCAAAGAACCGGTTCCCCTATGTACTGGTTACATCTTTTCATGCTCAGTTGGAGACATACGGTAATAAATACCAGGCAAAGCCATCAATAATACATAGAGTTACAAAGAAGTTGAATGGGATTTGACCGTTCTTGGTATATTGTCAAGTTTATTAGTCCTTTTCAATGAGTTTTAACAGTCATTACAATGAAAATGTTTCTCTCACAAATGCTATACCTGAGGAAATGTTTCTGAAGATGAGTCAACAAAGCAATCGAGTTGCTTCATTTTTAGTTCATATTCATTCTTCCTCTTCTCCAGTTCTTCTGTCGCTTTGTCCAACTATTAGAAACCCCAATTAGAAGTGAATTAGTTAATACATACAAAAATAGTAAACAGCAGCCAGATCTCTATTGTGAGCAAGCTTAAGTACACCATGGGTTATTTCACATTACCTTAGACTTCACTTTCATGAATACTTTGTACATTCACCTAATAACTGTTAATCAATCCATAATTGCATGTAACAAGCATTTTCTGAAAGCACCTATACACTATATGCTATGTAATGAGTTTGAATTTTGCTCCCGTTGTTGGTTCACCTTGCTAAATCTATCTTTCAAAGAGCTTGCTAGCACAGAAAAACCAATACCAACTTTATTGGCAAACATTACTGGACAAGATGTGATTCAATACAAAGATTTTACTGGTATAGATTTAATCAGTTTCCTGGAAGAGAATAAGCTAACATGACAAAAGAACTCTCCACAAAACAGCTTATCCTAAGTAGAGTTTTTGCCAGCACAAATGTATCACCTGGGGCTAGAACAGTTATGACAACTAAAATTTGGGCAAAGGCTTAAGATAGCCATTTGCTCTGCAAAAGCTCCAACTCGCTCTCAGACTGCATACTTTATATAGCTCAACAGTATCTCCATTATATAATGATATTGTTTGTGGCTAAGTGTTCAGCAGAGGAAAAAGTAACTCCCCAGGTTACTGCGCTTACAACCTCAGATTGCTCTATTAGAGGTATGGACAATTTTACTCAGTTTTCAGAGTAAACATTTTCATGATCTCTAGACACCTATTCTGAAGTATTTAAAGACTATCTAGCCTTTGTTCAGAAGCTTTTGAACTACTACTTTACTTTTACAGGAAGGAGTGCTGCCCTTCACCAAGAGTATTGCGTACAAGATGCCCTAAAATGACCAGCAAAGCCTTTTCCAGAAGCTACAATTAACCACAGCTCCCTCACAAGGAGCCAGTTATCAGAAGAATTTCCTTGTTTTACCTGTTCCCTGAGTTCCTGGATTAGGGCTTCTTTCTTTGTTATGTCTTCCTGTGCAGATTGAAGCAATGAATCATGCTTCTTGGAGGCTTCAGTCAGTTTTATTAGCTGATCAACAGTATGATGCAAGTCTTCACACAGAAGGTCTCTCTATTTAAAGCCATTGGATGAGTAAAAAAAGAAATGTCAAAGTTACTCTCTAAAGCAGTTGTTTCAAGCTGCACCAGGGGAGGTTTAGACTGGAGCTGAGGAACAATCCCTTCCCCAGAGGGTGCTCAGGCATTGGAACAGGCTGCCCAGGGCAGGGCTGCAGTCACCGTCCCTGCAAGTGTTCACACAGCGTGGAGACGAGGCCTCAGTGCCATGGGTTAGTGGTGGCCTTGGAGTGCTGGGAATGGTTGGACTGGGTGAGCTTAAAGGGCTTTCCCATGCTCACTGATTCTAATTTTTGTAATTCTTGCTAAGAATGCCAACAGCTACAAGCATCTCCCTTTTTTCCTTCACTTTTTCATCATTAATTGTAGCAAGCATTCAACTATAAATTTCTTATTTTAGCATGTTTTCTGCATCCAGTGTCTTGGTTGCAGAACAAAAATGAGAGCTTTACCACAGTAAAGTCAGTTAGATACTTGTGGGAGCTGTTTGGAATCAACCACTCTTTTAAAGTATCATCTATCCTTAAAAAGAGACACAATGCTTTAAATAAGAAACAATAAGATATAGGTTTTAAGCCATGCTGAAATGGTGATTACAGCTTTTTAGTGCACTGCTCTTCTGTAGACTATCTAGACTCCCACACTACCTGGTAGAGCATCATACCTACACAAGGTGTGTTAACCTAGAAGGAGAAACACTTAAGTGTTTTAAATGTCACCTTAGATTAGTTCTTCTCGTCCAGTCAAGAAAGCATGAAGGAAATCAGTAATTGATGTAAAAAGTCAAAGAAAGAGAAACACTATGAGTTTATTAGGAGTCAGATACACTCATGGATAACACTGTAGTAAGAATTGGTACTTCAGTTTATAATAAGGTGATCCATTTAGCAGGCAACTCAGTTGGGGTTGCAGAACGTCAGATTTAGATATGATTATTATTGAAGACAATCTGTTTATTAAACATAGCAGAAATCTATTTAAGAACGGGGTTTGGGGAAGCAAACACTACTCTGGGAGGCTTTATCGATGCTATATGATTGGACTAAAAGCACATGTAATATGACAGAGGATCTTGCAGGGATTACTTGTAAGGAGAGGTTAGTGGTTTTAGGCTGATGGGCATGTTCACCAAAATATGAGAGCAGCAACAGGAAAGAGAGTTGAAAAAATGAAAGATGCGATTTGAAAAGCAAGCAGTGAAATCAACAATGCATCCTAAATCTGTTTCCAGCAGATGGAGCTTTTAGTTAAAATTATGAGTAAAGAGAAGATGTTCCTGCATATAGAAGCAGTGGGGGAAGAGAGAATGTTAAACATAATGTATTCATCTACCTATTTGAATTTCTCAGCTGCTAATGTAATTTTGCCATTAAATTCAGGTGATGACTCCTCAGTGGCCTTAACACAATTAAAGCAGGCTTTTAGCATAGGTTTTTATGAAGTAGCTTATAAAACATTTATGTCAGGTAATGTGATAATTTAACAGAATTTGTCAGGTATCTCATTAAGAATTCCTTTAAGAACAGCTTAACTGGCTACAGTCTGAACCAAAATGATGTTATCTTTTACCAAGTGTTTTAAGCAAAACTACATCCAGTTGGTCTGTTGAACAAATTATCATGATCATAGAATGATATACCAAAATTATTGTTTTTACCTCAATGTTATCAGCTATTTTACTTCTCTCCAAGGCTTCCCTCAGCTCTTCAATCTTCTTTTCCTGATCCTGTATGACTACTTTGCTTTCTTCTCTTGCAGTCAGAAGAAGATTATACTTGCACTACAAAAAGTATTATATTAAATTTTATATTATCTTGGGAAATATTATCAATGTCAAAGAAAGTTGGCCAACATAACACAAATAAATGCATTTCACAAATCCTATGATGACAATTACTACAAACATTTAATATCTCGGGGTCAATTACTAAAATCAGACTGAGATCATACTTGCCATATTGTACAAACTATGCTATTAGAAATGAGTTCAAAACAATGGAAAAAGATTAATATGTATTAGCCACCACAATACATATTAACCACTAAAACCATTATTAAAAAACAGATAACAATATGTAGAAATGTGGCTCATCACCATTTTGTTTGTAGGACTTTTTGAATTCATAGCTCATATATATACATCATCTAAACCATTCTGTGGGCTGCTCTGTTTGCAAACCAGACCTGTTTTAATATGAAAATGCATCATATTGATTCACTTACTCAAATATGTAGTTTCAGTTCTTTATACTTGCTTTCAGATTGAGAACATAGTATTATTATCAGCAACAAGAATTCACTCAAAAATGAATTTACAACTCAGCCTCAATTGCTGAGCTCCTAAATTGCCAGTTTCTGAGCAAACCTAAGCATGACTGTCAGCTGAGTGTAGTTTACAGGATGTGAATAGGCCCCTTTGGAGACACAGCTCTTTACCCACCACATGGAGAGTTCAGTTTTCAAGACAGCCTTAGGCAAAAAAGTGTTCAGATGACTTCAACATGTCAAAACAAAGAAGTTTCCTTCCAAAAGGCTACAGAGAGTTATGCTGTTTGAGACCCATAAGACATGTCATTGCCTTCCATTGCTGAAGAACTATACCATGCCCTTCAAAATGACAGAACATACATTTATATCCTCGAGCTCTCTTGTCAGACCATCTAGGGACTCAGTTTTATGATTAAGTGAAGACCTCAGCTCCTGGATCTGTCTCATCAAGTCAGTTACAACTTCCTGCAACACAAAAAAGTTAATCTTGATACATTATAATACATATTTTATTACTGGACTCTTTGATGTGTAATGTATCAATACCAAATTTGAAAACGAGGCTGCAATATGCACATGTAAAGGAATAACAGGAGATTTGTTGTTAAATCGAGTTATGTTCTAAGCACTTACACAAAGAATTAAATAACCTGCCGTGTTCATTAGAAGAGAAGTCTCACCCTCTGTTTTAGTCTCGGGCTGTAATAGGTTTAAATAGAAGTACTACTGTTTAAGGTTACATCTGTTTGTAGTGGGAAAAGGCACATTCAAGAAACACCACTGCACTGACAATAGCAGACTCTTCCGACCTTGTAACATGTCAGATATTTAAGTTTCGCATGGAAAAAGAAAGACTTAACCACTGCATCATGCTGGATAGTAAATGCACTATTTCTTATGCTTGTTTTACAAACAGCATAAATGTTTGTACTATGGGAACTTTTGCTATTTAAGCTTTCAAATCACCGGAGGAATCTTTTCCTGTAAAAAAATGCTTTGATTTTATTCATAAAGATACCCAGAGTCACATTCTGACATCACCTTTCTTACCTTTTCTATTAGCCCATTCCAACATGGCACTAACTGGAAGGCCCTATTGATCATTAGGAAGCCTGCATCATTTATGCATTGAATGTTTTGCCCAGCAGACAGCTTTACCTTGATATTTTTGTTGTTTAACTGTCAGTTCTGTTGTGTTGTCTCTGAACACATACCAGTATCCCACCGCCCTGCAAACTTCATGTTTACGCCAGGAAAAAGAAGGGTTTATTTTACCTAGATACACAGCCAAGATTGCCTTGAAGCACAGAATTATTAAGTAGCACAGAAAGGCTGCTCTGGGCTTTCAGTTCTACTACAGAACAAAGTTACCTGCAAAACTGGGTATCAATAACAGAAATAAGCCCAAACCTTATCTGTATCATTTGTCTTCTTCAAAGAAACGATCGTTTCTTCAGCAGCAGCCAGCTCCTGCTCCAATTTCTGCAGTTTTGCTTCCTGGAAGAAATAATAATGGTGAAGAAGAGACTTCATTATTTTTGAAGTATGCTTTGTAAAGCACAAAGCCATGCAGAAAGGGAAGGTGTAAGTTGTTCACCTCCCCAGAAAAATTAAGCAATAGCTTAACAATATCTGAAACTCAGGAATTCTACATTTATTTTGCTGGTAATCAACTGAACAGTTGGTTCATTGCTGAAGTTGCTATTAATGCTCAAATAAATCTGAGAGCACATGATTTAGACATTCAATTCTGCTGTTGTACCTGCTGCTCACACTGGGTCACCATTTCAGAGGAAGGTTTCTCCACCTCTGCTTTTCCAAGCTCTTTCAAGAGCTCCCTGGAGAAGAAAACATTTCTAGTAAGAAATATAATCAGAACAAAAGCAAGCTCTAACAAGAATTAAGTCATGTAAGCGTATCTCTATTGCACTTACGCATCTACAAACAAGAGCCTCATCTGAATAGAAAACCTAGCATAAGACAAACCCAATGAAGCGAGATGAAAACAAGGCCCACTGCTAATTAAAACTTACTTTGAACTGGTTTCTTCTTGCAATCTTAATGTTAATTTTTCATTAAGCTCTTTTTCTGTTTTCAGGAGTTCGTAAAGATTCTAGAATATCAAAATAGATGTTGTTACAAGAGAGGGTCTTTAGAATCATTTAAACCAAAATGAAAACCTGAAATTGCTAAGGTAACTGAAAAAGCCCACCACAAAACTTTAAATGGAAACAGAAAGACCCTTATCTTTGTCCTGGACAAGTTCAAAAGCAAAGTCTGATTGATATTAGGCAATCAGCTCTTTTCACCTGCCATTGATGACCATTTCCTGTAGCTATAATGGTCCTCAATATCAAAAGGTTTTAAAGTGAGAAATTAACCTGTAGATTCATTTGGGGGGACTTTTCAAACCCCAACCAGCAGGACAAGGTATCAGACTATAAGGAATTTAAAATTATCATTTTCAATCTGTCACTATTCCTTTAAACACTAAAAAGTAAAACTTAAAGCAAACTTGCTGAGCAGGCAGAGTGTACACTGCAAAAAAGCAGGCAAAATCATTTGCAAAAGCCCTTGGGCAACCTTGCTGCTGTTTTGCAGCCACTTCAGTGTGACAGGCTTTCAAGGACACCATCGACTGAACTGCAGGACAGTGATCCACTACAAGAAGCCACACATCATTTTAACAAGACCACATCCATTATGAAATTGTTTAAGAAACTGCTTTGTAAAGACAGAAGAAGTAAACCAGCCTTAGCTAGCTCTGAGATGAAAAGTCACCAGCATTTTGATGTCAGGATTCTTTTTCAAAGCAGTTTCTTATTCCTTTACTGATTAATCCATTTCCCTCAACATTTCCAGAGCTGTTTCCTCAGCCAAAACCTCTCCTACTTCAACATGTTGGATATTTCTTGTAGCCCTGCAGTTGCAAAAATCTTGCAACAAGTTTTAATACAGATTCTGGGTACATCTTCCAAATGAAATCACCAGGAAACCTGGTTATTGCTGTGAAATCTGTTATCAATGATACAGTAACAGAAACTACTATGGGTTGGAAATGACCTTAAAGCTTCTCCAGGTCCAAACCCCTGCCACAGGCAGGTGCTTGGAACTGGTTGAGCTTTAAGGTCCCTTCCAACCCAAAACCATTACATGATTTTATGAATTAAACAATCTGGCTACCCAGGTAACTGTATAATGAAGTCCTTTAAAAGCCTTGACTGTCTTACACGAAGCTCAGTTTTCATTGCTTCTGCTTCTTGTTCAAGTTGTTGTTTCAGCTGATCTGTCTCAAACTTGGCTACTTCCTGCAAATTGTCATAGTCATCCTGCAGGCTTGCTTTTTCCTCAAGAATCTTCTCATGTTCTAGCCTGTCAAAAATAAACCCAAACAAACCAAAACCCACCCACATTAGGAGTTTGTTTCATTACAAAGCTATTCCAATCAAGTCTATTCAATAACCCATAGCTAATATACAGAATATTTTAGAAAGAATGACAATAAATGGTAACTTCTTTTAAACCTATTCACTTTAGTGGCATTGGCAGAGAAGGCAGAGTACTCTCTCATCCCTAGAAATAATTTACTAGTTACAAAATCCCATAGAAATTTCAGTCACTGTCTTGACAACGGTGTTCCCCCAGTAACCCCCCCCAAGTTTATATGTGTTTAGGCAGTTGTTGGACAAAAGACTGCTACAATGATCTTCAGTACCTATATCTGCTTAGTTGATATCTGTGTTATTTATGTTCTACATATCATTATATATTCTGCACAACTGTGGGTTATTTACCTCTAAATTGCTGCCCTGAAAACTTTTTCAATTGCATCTTCCACAAAAGTGAAAAGCAAAGAGGGGTAAAATAGCTGCAGGACAAGTGTTATGAACCATGCTCTTACTGGAAAGCCTACAGAAAGAATACCCTCCAAATAGTACATGTGCTAACGCAGGAAAGGCATCAATGAAACCACATTTAGTTTCAGTTCCAGGACCCCAGTCTCACAATGCATCACTCAAGAATTGACTTCAGCCAAGACATGTCCCTGCCCATGGCAGGGGATTGGTATTGGATGATCTTAAGGTCCTTTCCAAACCAAACTATTCTATGATTCTATGACCCATGATAATCCATTAACATAGTTAAAATTTCCAGGACACTGGTCCCCAAAACGAAACCACAGCAAACCACACAAAACCCAAACTCCAACATAACTAAGGTCATGCTAATGATTAAAAACCTCACTGATTTTCACCTTCCAATGACAATGGCAATTCTTGCATACAACATAGTGAGCTTTTCAGGCTTCAGTAGTCAAACTTCAGTTTATTTTTATGGTTTCTTTCTGCTTATATTTTTAAAGCAGCATCATTATGTCATCTGCTTCATGTGACTGCAGCAACAGTTAATTTTTGAAACTAAGTTGAAAATATGAACCCTCCCAACCCCAACCAAACTATACCTCTTCAGCCACTTCATTTCTGGAGGTCACTAAGTTTACAGGTATATACTACTTAATGCAAAAATGCTGTAGCAAACCAAAGTTAAGGAAGCCACATTTTATTTTCTTTCTGCTAATTTCACTATGTTCCCTGTTCTGAAGTAGGTAGGGAAAGAGTTAAGCACACAAAAAAACCCCAAAATAAGCAAAGGTCACAAGCACAAATTAACAACTTTAAATAAGAGATCACTAAGTGTGAGTTGACATGCAGAAGAGAAGAATTAAATCACTGGATGCATCCAAAAACAGAGGTTAAGGCATTTTACCAAACTGCCAACATACCTGACGCTGTCCAGCTGGAACTGCACATCCATATGTCTAGCAGAAAGCTGGCTCATTTCTTTCTCTTGCTTTTCCCTAAAGGCATGATATTCCAGTTTTACAGCAGACAACTCCTTGTCCGCAGACTTCAGGACAATGCGTAAGTCACAGACTTCACTTTTTAATACTGTCAAAACCCAAACATTTGACATGTTAGTTGGAAAACTGTGCTAGATACAAGGCATGTACCACTACAGAATATGCTGGGAAAGCCTCAGAAAACTTCCTGCATTTTCAGTAGAATTAACCTTGGAGGTCACACACCCAAAAAGGATTTGTAATGGGAAAAGGCCAATGAAACATTGACTTTAAGAACTAAAGAGTACAGGCAGAACCAAACCATTCTAAACCATATCACTGCATGTCCATAGACCAATAGAAGATTTTCCCTTTTTTAGTTACTATTTTCTGTTTATATACTATATCCTGTATTCCCTATGCATTCAGAGTGAACCAGAGAACAATTCTGAATATTGTGTACTGTGCAAGACTGGGCAGAGAAAAACTGTTCTTTAAATGTTAGAGATTTATTCTTTGAAACATAAAATCCATTTCTGGGGGATTAACAACCCCAAATATTTACTCAAATGTATTATTGTTGATCCAAAACATTAAAGACACCTCAACAACTCCATATGGAATGTCAGTGTTGTGGTTTAACCCAGGATACAGCGTTACATAGACTTACTATCAGTATTGCTCTGACTGTCTTGAAATTGCTTTTCAAGCGACTTGACTTGTTCCAGGAGCTCCTGGCGTTGTTTATTCCAGTCATTCCTTTCAGATGAAAGAAGCTTGAGAAGAGGAGTACAAGTTTTAAACAGAAGGAAATGTAAGAGTGGCCAAGTCACAAAGCAGTAATAATGACGTAAGAATGTATTAGAGCATTTCATCAACTGGCTATGAACACAAGATACATTTTTCTTTCAATTTGATGTTTAGCAAATCTGAAATCCATAGAAGTCCAAGAAAAAGAGGACTGAAAATATTACCTTACCTGAGAAGTTTACTTAAAAGCAACCCACAGCTTAGGAGCTGAGGTCTACTTTGGAACAGAAATGAGACTGATCCAGGAGGCATACAGGCCTTATTTCCTTTTCTATGTTAAATTAAATCTAGTAATGAAGGAAGACCTGCAAGTGTTTTATACAGTAAGAACATTTCAGTTCAGTTCCTTGAGGCAAGTAGTGTTTTCAGTATTCCAAAGTTGAAAATTTCCTTGTGACTGTTGCTATTTTCCAGAAATCAGCAAGTTGGTCAAAACCAATCACAGGCATCCTGAATGTCTACTTGCTTATACTTCAGGTCAAGCCAGCTCAGAATCACAACACTTAAAACAACATCCCCTAAAGCCCCAGACCTGTAGTGCTGTGTTAAATAAAGTCTTTGTCTTCCTGCACAGCCCTGAGCCATGATGCTATGTACATTTTCCACAAGCCAAAATGCAGTAACACTGCAGACCTCACTGAAGGCACAGTAGTATGAGTGTGGTAGATATCACCTTAAAGTATATTCACACTCACATGTCGTATTGTTCTCTCACCTCCTGTATTTGTGCAGAATGATGCTCCAGTTTATCAACATGCTGCTGGAGTTTCAGATTCTTGCTTTCCTCTTCATCCAGCTTTGTCTGCATTGTGCTCAGTTGCTCCTGTGACACAACAGACACTCAAAATTAGAGCACCCATCTTTCTGCTATTCTCACATGCCGTATGGCAGTCTGTGCACATTAAGTATGTCAGCTTTTTTAATGACCTGAACCAACAGAAAACTGAACATTCAAAAATCAGCTGGTATTTAAAGCAGCTGATTTCTCCTATTGCCAACTAAATTGCCAGAACACAAGACAATCTGCCAGGGGATACAAGGACTAAATCCAGTAAACGCTTAGTTTTCAGACACGTGTTCATCTTGGAGAAGTAACACTTTACAAAGAAGTCACTCAATATACACTAGCTTAGTTCCTTAGAGGATCTCTGCATTATGGCAGCATGAAAGAGGGGTTTTAGCTGTTGTGCCAGGGTTATATATGCCCCGAGGTTAGTTTCAGCTTCTGAAGAGTACTTTATGTGACTAAAGACCTTCAGCGTCCATTAGAAAAAAGAAAGCGTAATGGTGGACAAGCATCATTTGGCAGGTTTCTTCAGATAATGCATATTATACATTAAGCTTAGGTATTATTCCATATGTAGATCACACCAGAGACTTGTAAGGAAGTTTCCTCCAAGTCAAGGTATCAGGTTAAAATAGGAAAAGATTAAATACCCTGTGTATCTTAAACTACTTAAGATACACAACTCAAGTCCCTTTCAACATTTTCATGCTAAATCTTTTTAAGTACAATTATGCATACATATGCACACAGACATGTATAATAAGAGATCTGTTTAGTGAAGCCTTGAGTATTCATCAAGTGCTTCAGTTTCCTATGGAAAAGAAAACACATTTCATGAGGGGGGCAGTATTTCATGCCAAAACCAGCTTTAGAATACACATACGCTTCAGTTTTTATGCTTAACCCTCACCTGTGTCAGTTTGAGGTCCTCAACCATAGCCTCATATGCTTGTTGTTCATTCACCTCTGGGGAAACTGGCTCTTTTGAAACATCATCCATCACCTCTTCAGAACACTGAAAAGCTTCAGAATGATGAGCTAAGATCTCCGGGCTGATCCGTGGCACTAGGCGGGATCTCAGCTGGTAAGCTTTTGATGGAGTGGTTATGTTCTGTTATAGAGATTACAAAGCAGAATACCAAAATAAAATGCTCAAAGTGGTTAGCTCTACACCATTATGCTTTTCAGTGTCATCTGATTACAGTAGCAGTCAGTCAGTAATATTCCAGAACAAAAAAAAGCATCAGATCTGGTTTATCCCATATGGATTTCATGCCAGACTGCTAGTTAGGTTAAGGGATCGTACAAATAAAAGTGCCTGTGTTCCCATCTAACTCAGGTGTAAGTATATGTGGTTTTAAAGAAACTTCTTACCATACCTTTAGAGTTTCTCTGTGTAGCTTGTGTAACTGAGAGACTTCCAGGCGCTTGCTTGCTTTAGTTGCTTCCAGAATGTTTTCAAGATGTTGGTTTGCTTTCCGAAGGGACTGAAGCTCTGATTCCATTTCCATATGCTTTTTCCTGTTTAGAAAGTATTTTACTACTGTCAAAACCACTCCATCACTATGCCCTCCTATAAGGATAAGCTGCAGTATTGCCAAAAGAGCAAGCTGAAGCTGAGCCCTTGCCCAAACACTGAAATACCTTATTTTGAGAAGAAGGCCACCACTGCTGTATTAAAAAGTCAAAAGAAACACAAAATGACAAAGCTAGGAGGCTTCTGGGTGCTTGCATAACAATGGAGAACTAAACATGTCAAGAAAAAGTCCATTACATAGTAAGAAATAAAGCTGAGAGCTCTGCAATTCCTTTGTTGAGAATGCGGCATCACTCATACCAACATTGTTTTAAGCTTTAAAAAAGTTACCCAGTTACATGAGAAGGCTGAACTGGTGCTTGCCAGGGTTAAAGAAATTCCTTTAAAGATGTATTTTGGAAGTGTTGCTCTGTTAAGATTATTTTGCCCTCTAAGAGTGCTTTAGCTGAATTCCAACAGTTGAGCAGAAACATAGGAATGATTTTCATAAGGTATTTCTGCAGAGCTACATGCTGATACTGTGATAGTTGGCCTTCCTAACACAATTGTAGGGTCAAAGTCTACAGACACCATTTCATCTTTTGGCAGTTTAATGCTATCACTTATCCTCCCTTTCTTAGTATCCCCAATAAAACTTGAGGAACAGGGTAGAACTTCAGTTCTGATTGCTATTGGACAACAAAAGCACAAGGATATATTGAGTAAACTTGAACAATGTTACAGACTGACTCATTCAGTTACATCACGTAATTACACTTGAATGTAAAATGAAGCATCCGGTTACTCCAAAATGGGAAACAAGCTTAAAATTTAGTGGAATCTAGAGGTGAATCCAGAGGCTCAATAGCACAATGGTGTTTGACTGCACTCCACTAAGGAAACGTGGGTAAGTGATATACAGATGCATTCATACTATCAAGAGAGCAAGACCTGCACAAAACATGGAATACATAAAATAGAAATACACTGAGTGGGCAGGAAAACAAACTAATCTGTGAAGATACAAACAAACCATTGTAACTAATGATACAGGACAACTGATGTTGTAACGTTACAATCTAAGTTTAGGATTTATAAAGTTCATAGGATTTGCTACACAAGAATCTAAGACTAAAAAACAGATTTGTACAGGTTTCCATTGTGTTTGCTGGAAATGCAATTATTTTCCTTGTATTTCTAGTGACAGGACATAAAGTTGTCAGAAATGCTGTTTATCAAGTTAAGCCATGTATTATTCACTTGCATTTGAAGGTATTACTCAGGCTTTTTGCATTATCTTGCTCTGCCCTCAAGGAGAACTATGACAATAAATTATTTACTACATTAGTAAGGATAAAGTAGACCCTTATCTCATGTTTCAGTCCCAAAGCAAATGGATGTGAATGAATTATTGACACCATAGCTTTGTTTTTATGTGAATTAATTCCCTATTCCAATAACAGGTCTCAAGATAGTGGTATTATTGCTTTCTTAAATATCTTTGAAGCAGAGAGAATAAATTAACCAATGGCTTAGCCAAGATTTTCTGGGGTGATTGGATTCTACTTTATAGTGGCTTAAGCTTGCAATCTTAAAGGTGTTATATTAGAAACTACGGTTGCACTAAAACAAAACCCCAAAATATGCCCCCACACCCCAGCACGGAAACTAAGCCAAACTCTCCCTGCCCTGTTAAAGCAGGTGACTATCAGAATTCCAGGGCATGTCCATTCCCTGCATGTTGTGAAGCACTGTTTTGCATCTTAGCATAAAGAGCTTTTGGAAAGACAAAGAAATCTGCAACAGTGCAGACGTGCCTTCAGATTGCATCATGGCTGTTCCATAGTCTGTGAGGAACTGAGCTCAACAGGAACATCCTCTGTGTTCATATCATCTTATCCTGGCCCTCTCTTACATGAGAGGAAATTCTTTGACTCTGTATTCAGGATCTGAGACTAACTTTTAAAAATCAATACAAGTAATAAAAACATTTAATGAAAGACACTTCTGTACTGTTTTGTCTCACTTGGTTAGGTCTTTAAATTCTTCATATTCTTGTTTTGAACTTGCTAGTTCACTCTGAGTCTGTAGCAGACGCGCTTTCAGCCTTTCAGATGCCAGCGAATTGCCTTCCACTGATAGGGTGGTGGAATATAAATGATGACCTAAAGAACAAACATATACCTCTGAAATCACAGCGTAGCTCAAATGCCTTAAGTTTTTACTAAGGTGATAGCATTTGTAGGCTTTTGAACGGCAATTCAGATTGAAAAAAGAATAAATGGGTATTAGCTACAGCCCACATAAAAAAAAAAGTAGAATAATTCATATTACTGCAGTTTTCAGGACAACTAAAGACAGCAAAATGAGATCATGGCTGGTGTTCACAGGATGCACCAGAATTCAAATTCCCTATTGCTGTATTTGCTTGAAGGTCATTGTGAATAAAATGAAGTAAACCTGTTTTATCAGTCTTCAGGAATCACTTTGAAGGAGGCAAAAAATACATCAAAACAGACATTTTCAACACACCAGAAACACAGTAAGCTTACTTAGCTGAAAAACATGAGCATATTGTTACCTCCAGTATTTTTCTCTGTGGCTGAAGCTTCTGAGAAAGCTTTTTCCAATTCTGCTATTGTGTGGGCATCAATTTCCTGAGCCTTTTTAACTGACTGCAAAGAACGAAGTTTTTTGTTCTCCTCTCTGAGGTTATAGTTCTCCATGGCGTACTTTGCAATCTGTGGGTGTTGTTCCACCTGTGATAAGCAATATTTTATTCAACAGGTTTTATTTTCCAGGCAATGCTATACATATCTACAATATATATTAGAGGTCCTGTTACACCAGTAACTTTAATAAGCATTAAACTGTAATGGAAGAGGAATAAAGATATTCCATACAGTGGTTAAAACCACCTCAATTTTTTGTTTGTTAATTTTCTTACTCCCTTGGAATCTGCTCTCAAAGAAATCACAGTGGGTTTGATATCTTTAGGCTTTAACTGACAATAGAGCAGTAGAAGCTTTTCTTGCTGCTCTTGATACTCATTTTCAGCTTTAGCTTTGACTTTAACACTGTCCCTGCATGCCATACAAAGATTTCTATAGCCCTTTATGACTGCCCAGACTTGTATACTTCCCCCCTCCTTTCACTTCAGAGCTCAGTTATGAGCTAGAGATTCAAGCTGGTCTTCCAGTACCTCTATTCCTTTTTCCTGCTGGTGCTTAGAGATTGTTTTTAAAGAATCTGCCTTCTCTCTTAAGTTTCTCTGGTCTTCAAAACTGCTTCACAAATGATACCACACCTAAAAGATACCTCAATAACTTGAAGTCTCCTCTTCTGAGGCTTAGGTATGTACTTTGGTGCTTGCCTTCCTCAAACAGCTCCAGGACTGCATTACTCCTCAATGGCCCATCTGGCATCTGTGCTCTTATCTTTCAGAAGCCTGCTGTATTACTTGCATCCTGCTGTCCTGCCCTTTCAACAGATGTCATGAACACTAAAGTCTCCCATAAGAATAAGGATTTGTAATTTGGAGACTTCCTTCGGTAGGAGACTCAGTTCTCCGCCTAACCTAGATCAAGTGGCCTGTAGCAGCTTCCACCATGACATCACCCTTACCAACCTTTCCTTTTAGGCAAACTCACTCACAAACTCTAAACCTATCTATTCCATAGGCAAATTCCATGCACTTGAAATGCTTCTATAAGGGAACCCACCACCCATCTTCTTTCCAGCCTGCTCTTCCTAAAAAGCCTGTATTGACCCATTGCATGAGCTATTCTCACAAAAGAAAACTGCTCTAGAAAAGAACTTACCTGTTCTTTGAGCATCTGCAATTCCTCCCTCAGTTCACTGAAGAGATCATCTTGTTCTTTTGGCAATAAGCTTCCCCCAGCCTCTTTATGTAACCGCTCCAAGCGGACAATATGGTTTTCACGGAATTTAACTATCATTTTGTTGGATTGAATAAATTTCTCCTTCTTGCCACACAGGTCTTCTAGTTGAGCAATTTTTTCTAATAAACTCTTAGAAAGTACATATACAGATCAGTGAAAAAAGCCATGGTCACACTAGATGAATTTCTAAGGTGCACATATCGCACACACAGAGACAAAACTCAGTCAACAGTAATTCTGTGAAATGCAGACTACCATTTGCAGCAGATTCACAGAGAGCAGCAGCTCATAGCAAGAACCCACATTACTCACTACACTGGAGGAGCTTTACTTCATCCAGTTACTTTGCTCCACCCCTGGCAGTGTTCAGGGCCAGGATGGACAGAACCTTGGGTGATGTGGTCTAGGTGTGAGAGCAGGGAGTTGGAACTGGATGATCTTAAGGTCTTTTCCAACCCAAAGAATTCTACGATTCTATACTTAGAAACTCCAATATGACTTGGTAGACTAGGTATTTGGTAAAGCACATCAGATGCACCTCTAGAGTGCTGGTTTCAGTCGATTTTCTCAAAAAACTGATCCATTTTGGCTGATTCAATAGTGCACCATGACAAGAAATGGAGATGACTGGGAGGCTTGCTTCTCAAATTGTGATTTTTCTAATTAAAACAATCCACCCCCTAAAACTAAACATACTATGAAAGCTCTCCCATGGCTTGTCTGAATGTAAAAGACAGACGAGAATCACAGAACTGTTCAGGTTGGTCAAAACTTGTCCAACTGCTGGCAATTGACCTGCAGATTTTATCTTGCCTGTCATTTGACTGGGTTCCCTTGTTACCAAACCATACTATTCTCAGGCAGAATATTTTTATCCAAAACCAAAGAAAAAAAGAAAAATCATCAAGAGAGTGAGTTTCAATATTAAGCACTTAAAAATATGCTTCCATACCTTCTTTTCACCTTCTGATTTCTCCCAGAACAACATTGCTTCAAGAAACTTATTCATGTAATTTAGATGGTTGTGCCCTTTTTCAACAGCACCTGTAAGGTAAGGCAAAGAAATAAATACCACATTTATTAAAATACCAATCAACCAGGTTTCCCTAGATACATGTCATGGTTGTGTAGAGAAAATTTAAATTCATTCATTGAACAGTATAATTCCTCTACAGGGATCAATGCCATACCCAGAGCAAGGAATTTTAGACAGTAAATCCTAGTTACCTGCAAGTGCTGATAAAGAACGCAGTCCATATACATAACTGTATAATTCAAGTTGTTCAAGCATGAAGTGGCTTTACAATGAACTTCTATTAAACTGAAAGAATTGGTCTGTTCAGCAGAGTATATTTATAAAATGCAAAACCCCTCTGAAATTAATTTGATAACACTAAGCCATTATTTAGCATTATTACTGCAGTTTGTACATATTACAAGTGGACTAGCTGGTTTAGGAGAAGGAAATTCAGCGAAAGCTTGAATTAAGTAGACAGTGATTTGATCTGGAAGGAAAGTGTCCACACAAGGGAATAAAAGGGCTTAACTAATCCACTTTAGATATTAATTCCAAATAGCTTTCCTGAATATCCTCACACAAGCAAGACTATTTATGGAATACCACCATGTTTTTAAAGCAGCTAGCAAGCAGATTGCATATTTGTGTGATCAAATATTACAAACACAATTTAACTGCATAGGCAAACACAGCTCTGATGTACTGGCTTCTGCTTAAAACCTCTCTTCAGTGTTTAAGCATCACCACTTGCTTTCCCTCAGAACTCTATTACATATCTGAACGTTTTTCAGTCCTCTGTCAATATTCATGTATTCACGGACAATGATTCAGTGTCCCACATAATGACTGACTTGTTTTTACTGGTTAAGTGTGTATGCTAACAGAGATGTTTTATTTCCTTCGGAAAACTCAACCACAGATGCTTTGTATTAGACAAGTCTTTCAACTTTTATAATTACTTCTATTACTGTATCTTCTATTTCTTGGCAAGATCAGGAAAGAGTTGACTCAGCAACACAGGAAGAGTTACAAGACCAAGTTTACTACTTCATTACCAAAATTACACAGTAGCATATTGCAGAGGGAGGTATACATAGTAGAAAGTCGTGCTAGGATCTACATTGCAGATACAATGGTCTAAAGAAGAGCTGCTGCTAGAAAATTACATAAACCCCCAATTAATATCTCACATTGAAATAGATCTTTTATTGAAAGGTAGACATCCTTCTTAGGCTCTTCCTGAAGGGGCAAGAAGGGAAGAGGGGGGAAAAAGCCCCCACAACAGTCCTGAGTTTAAAAATGCAGCATCATCAATACCATAATGTCCTCCCTGACCTAAATGTACAATTACATGTAAACTTTTGGTTACTTAGAGGATTAGGCAGCATGGTTCTTACAAACTGGAAGAGTATTCTAGGTATAATAAAACCATAGCTCAGCACATACACTGCGGTGGTTTGAGCCCAGCCAGTAACTCAGAACCATGCAGACACTCGCTCACTTCCCTCCTTCTTCCCCGCCTGCTCCCAGGGGGATGGGGAGGAGAATGGAGGGAATGTAAACCCCACAGGTTGAGATAAGAGCAGTCCAGTAACTAAGGTATAACACAAACCACTGCTGCTACCACCAATAAGAATAATGAGGGAAATAACAAGGGGAGAGAATATAAAACTAAAAAGGGAAGGGAAAAAAAACCCTCAACACAGAGAAGTGAGGCCCAATGCAACTGCTCAGCACCTGCTGAGTAATACCCAGCCTGACCCAAACAGCGATCTGGGCCTTAGGGGCAACTCCCCCCAGTTTCTATACTGGGCATGATGTGCTACTCCATACCCCTTTGGCTAGTTCAGGTCTGGTCCCCGTCTCTGCTCCTTCCCAGCTTCTTGTGCCCCTCCTCACTGGCAGGACATGAGACTGAAAAGCTCTTGATCGGGGTAAGTGCTACTGAGCAACAACTAAAACATTGGTGTGTTACCAGCATTGCTCTCACATTAAAGCCCAAACACAGCCCTGCACCAGCTGCTACAAAGGAGAAAAATAACTGTTACAGCTGAACCCAGGACAATATACTTATAAGAGGAAGAAAATAAAAATGACATTAACAATTTCTGCAAAATATGCTGTACATACACAGGCAATGGGATCCATAAGACAAAGGTAACCTCTGCAGGTCAGCTCCTGTAAAAGTATTAGTTGTTCAGAAACTTTGACTTACCTAAGGTTCCAACACTGAAGGCTACCAAACTAGGACATTTTCTTCCCTCACTCCCAACTCTTACCTTGTGATACAGAAATATCACGCATAGATGGCATTGAAGTAAGTTGACTAAGCTGCTCTTTCAACTTCTTGACTTCAGCTTGCAGCTGCCTCACATTTCCTTGTGTGTCTTCATTTACCACAGCCTTTCACAAATACATTAAGAGAAAATTACTAAAGGCACAAATAGAAGTCTTATATAATAAGAGGAAACAGAAACACTGCAAAGCAGCAAAACTCCTTTTTTTAAGGTTAAAATGGTTAAAAATATTAATGTCTTCTGTAGAATTTTGTCCGGAGCTTTTTGACCAGCAAAGCATTATACATTGAAGGCAGCAGCGTCCAGCCAGATGCCAACATGCTTTCAAAACCCACTCATGAGAAATTACATTTGGGTAGTAGCATAGATAAGAAGTAGATGCACTGAAATACCAGTGAATTCAATTTTTTTAATGACAATTTCATTACTTTTTCTAATGAAGTGCTCTGAAAACAAGCAATGAATACACACTATTATCAGCCATTCCCTAGTCCCCCAGCTGCTGTACTCTAGTCATAAGCAAAAGTGAACAAGTACTTTGCAAACATCATTCGCTGTAAAATGTGTTTAGGAAAACAAATTCAGTATTTTAACTTCAGTTATATTCACTGAAATTAGTGAAAGCACAGGAGTATTTCAAAGAAGCCTCCCCGTTCTGCAGATGTGTAGTTTAAATGACAAGAAATTGTTACAACAACAAAGATATTGAGTCAGTCTCTTACCTTGTTCTTAATCAACTTTGCCCGCTGAGCAAAATTAAGAGTAGACAGGGTTTCACCAAAGCACCTGGATCCTGGATGAACATTTGCAATTATACAGGTTTTTGCATTACCACCAAGGGAATCCTGTTTAAAAAACACAGAAGTTAACTTTAGTAGATATTTCACTTTAATCTTGGTAAAGTAGCAGACTGATATTCAACCATCTGTTGACTGTTCCAACCTATCTTCTGGTGGCAACTGCCAAACAAAAACCCAAACCAACAGATTCTTGACTAAAGATATAAACGGAACCTCTCCTTTTTACATGCATGTTTTCATGCATTTCCATGCTGTAAAACAAGTAGCTCTCAAATCTCTGGTGAAGGCAGCAGTTCTACTTAAGACTAGAAGCCTAGTACTACCAAAATAGCCCACAAGCCTCAATGGCATCCTCCCTCCCTATTAAACACCATTTTTTGTGGATATCTTTATAGCACAGCCACCTAAAAAGAACATAACCACTTAAACAGCTTATACAGTTGCAATTCCATTTTAATGTATTTTGGGTTGCATTGAAAGAACATAATTCTTCGGAGACTCATGATTCTAAGATATATATAAAACAGGGATGGAAAGATTGGAAAATACAGCTGTGATCACATCAAAACAGAGTTGTAACACAAATACTGTATTTTGTACAAGCACTATAAACACAAAAATGTGTTACAGGTATTCATTACCCTTCATAGGATTTTAACGAGTGCTGGTGTCCAACCAATCTTTAACTGTTTCCATCTTTGTTTTCTGTTCACCTTGAAAAGAGCCTATAAGCTTTCAGGTAGGAAACTGTAAGTGTCTCCAACTCTTAACATCATACCGACATGTAGACTAATCCTGAAAACTCTTTCAAACATTTCAACACATCTCCAAATGCTACACTGCAATGCAGACTATTTCCCAAGTTACAGGGATGAAAACATAACACTTTTTCTTTAAAACTTGCAAATATGGATTTAGGCTCATAATCTCCTATTAAATTTGTCTACAGCAATAAATCTACTGGAAGTCTGCTTAGGTAAAAAGATACTTTTCAAGCTCTTTTCCACTTGCCCAATATTGAAACATCTTTAATATACCCGAGTTCAGCTTTTTACAGTAAAAAAAAAACCCAAACAAGTATTTTCTGTACATCCTAAGCAGCATGTAAAATCCAGAGGATCTGTATTACCCGTAACAGAAAAGTGAGCTTGGAATCCCGGTAACAGATGTGCCTCTGCTTTCCATTACCAATATCAACAAGTGCTTTCATTACTTGGCTCAGGCAACTTAGCGATCGATTTATGTTACCTGCTTCCTAAAAAAGGGAAAGAGTAAAGGTGAATTGATTTGGTGGATGGAACAGGGCAATATGTCTGAAAGGAAAAATATACCACAGCTTTTACAGAACTAACCTTTAATCTCATTCCTGCTGTATGGGTGTCTTTCTGTCTCTCCGATCCTGCCAAGTCTACAAGGTTGAGCAGGGAAGACCGAATGTTAACCACCTCATTGTTTTTCTCCATGGATTCCACTGTGACAGTGAACACAGCGTGTGATCTTGAGGATTCTCTGTTCATTGAGGTTGATGCTACACGACGGTTTCTCCAGCCCATTGTTAATACCTAAGAATGAAAAAGGTATCTAATGATACCAAGTGTCTCAGACTGTACTCAGTATTTTCCCACAGTAGTAAGCATATTTCAGTGCAACAGCTTTCAAAAAATCTCAAGGACTTCTCTACATTTTTCCAATAGAGCTCTTTTAAAACTGAAAAAGCATAGCTGCTCTCAAGGTTAATGAAAACATGAATTATAATATTCACTTCTTTCCTCCAAGAATGCTATTGCTGACGGAAAGTATAATGTATCCAATAACAGTGCATATTAGCAGTACGCAATTACAGAATACTATGCATACGTGTCTCATTCGTGGAGAAATAAACCTGACAATTTCTACAACATATATGCTGCCTAAGTAGCAGGAGATGCAGTTTTCTGTTGTTATTTCAGACATGTAGGACAAGTATTAGGGAAAGACTATTATAATTGCAATTCAGATATTCCAAAATCCAGAGCTATATGACTTGCTCTTGTGAGACCCCACTTGCAGCATTGTGTGCAGTGCTGGTGTTCTCAATATCAGAAGGACACGGAGCTCTTGGAGCAAGTCCAGAGGAGGCCATGAGGATGCTCAGGGCCTGGAGCACCTCCTGTATGGAGACAGGCTGAGAACATTGGGGCTGATCAGCCTGGAGAAGAGAAGCTGCGTGGAGACCTCAGAGCAGCTTTCAGTGTCTGAAGGGGGCTACAAGGATGCTGGAGAGGGACTCTTCATCAGGGACTGTAGTGATAGGACAAGGGGTGATGGGTTCAAACTGAAACAGGAGAAGTTCAGGTTAGGTCTAAGGCAGAAGTTCTCCCCTGTGAGAGTGGTGAGGCACTGGCACAGGGTGCCCAGAGAAGCTGTGGCTGCCCCATCCCTGTCAGTGTTCAAGGCCAGGTTGGACAGAGCCTTGGGCAACATGGACTTCAGGTCCTCTCCAACCCAAACCATTCTATGATTTTATGTGTGGAATAGGCAGGAAGCATTATCTAGAAACTGCTTTTTACACTGTTTTGCAGTGTATGGAAACAGGGGAAAAGAGTGTCGGAGGCACTCTGCAAAAAGTATGTGCTTTAATCTGAGGAATATTTACCGAATAAGCATCAAAATATTAAAAGGCAACAAAAAATACCTGGTATGCTTCAGCAGCAGATGACAACACCTGTTCAACAGCCCCATCAACAAAGACTCCCTTGTTGATGTGCTCTCTGAGAAGGAGCCCAGCTGAAGCAGAATCTAGCAAGTCAAATATCTGTTCATTGTAGATTTCAATAAATGAGCATTTGCAGAGAAAACTCTTTCCATTGCCAGCCTGAAAAACAGTAATTTACACTATAAACAGATGGGGTTTATTAAGTCTGGCATTGCATGGCAGCAAGTCTCTTTTTACACATACCTAAGGCTACTAGTTTGCGTATGCATTCTGCATGATATATTCCTGATGCCCAGATGACAACCAACATCCCAAAACCTACATGCATATTTAGACTCAAAATACAAGCACACTTGGGTCTGAAGAAAGTACTATAATTTGGTAGAGTACTAGAAGCAAGTGTTTCTCACAAAGAAATCCAACACAAGATGGCAATAATCCTGGAAACTTCACTTACCAAAGAACTATAGCTAATCTTTAATGTAAGACTTTAATTGCACTAAGTATAAGGTAAATGTACCTTTTCTTTTTCACGTTCAATTAGAAAAAATAAGTATTCAAAGCTCCGTGGAATGACACCCCTCAAACTGTGAGTGAAATTGCCAGATTCAGATGGTCCTAAAGAGATTTGGAATTAAAAACAAGAATTATTACTACTTAAGAGCAATGTTTGACCTTTTCAAGACATCATTACAGATGATTTCAGCAACCACATTTTAGTCAGTTTGTGGCAAAACCACAGAAGAAATGCAATAAAATCAGCTTTCAAGATCTAAGATAATATCCCATAATCAGATCCATACATAGCCTAAATGATGCTTGTGAAAGTTCATTTTACCTGTCCATAGATCACCCAAGTCTAAAAGCACATGACTTCCACAGAAAGCATGTACAAATGTGCAGGTATGCCAATGCAGGTACTTTAACCCTGATTTCAAGAACCAGAAAGATAGGGTGGATTTGTCCCCATATTTAATTAATTCCTATGTAGTCCTCAAATACACATCAGCTAAACTGGTTTTGGTTATTTCAGTAACTTTCTAACATCAAGCAAAATTATTAATACATTTAAAATCACCACTGTATGAAGAACAAGATTACAAAGGGATCCCTCCCTATACAGAGGGGCCTCACCTTCCTGGTCAGGTTGGAAGCAGTCATTTTGAAAACCCCAATATATTTTAACATGGAAGCCCCTTGCACACTGCAGTACTTTGCTACACATGCAAGAGATACCAGCCAAAAAGGGGAAGCCAATAGTATATTCATTTTTGAGAGCATTTATTAGATGTGTTTACCTGAATAGCTTCTCTCCTGTTAAAAACAGGGCTAAAAAGGTAGATGAGAGTACCTATACTGCACTATTTTGATATAAAGCAAAATTAACTGCACTGAGCACTACACCATTTCTTAAACCTGAAAGCTATCTGTAGGAAGACAAAAAACTAAGTCATCCCAAGACATTTCAACTCAAGAGAAAAACCAAAACACCAGGAAAGCACTGAAAGATTCTCTCATGCACTTACCCATCATAGTAAAGGTTTTTCCTGAGCCAGTCTGGCCACTAATAACAAGAAGAAAAAAAAAAAGTCAGACAAATTTTTATTCTGGCTCCTTATTTTTCATTAATCTGCATCTTTTAAGGAGAACGCATGGTTTAAAATAAAAGCTATAGAAGCAAGCTGAGAAACAAGTCAGCTAAAAAGGTAGACAAATAGAACATGAAATTCTGTTGGATAAATCACCTTTACTCTCTCCCCCTCCCCCATCATTTTCTTCCTTATTTGTGATGGAAAGGAACTTAACATAAAAACAAAAGCTTTCAAATTTATATTAAACTACTTTTTGAGTCAGTTTTGGGGTTTTCTGTCACTCAGTTGTACACATAAACCCAAAATGCAAAAAATACTTGTAAGCTGAGTATGCCCTTTTTAGACCATAGTTATTAACCATGCTAGAGAAACTTCAGAGCAATTTCCTTTCATTTTTCCACACTTTTTATATTGCAACAAAGTAGATGTGCCTTCAGTTTTGCAAATGCTGTGCTAGGCTAAAAAAAAAAACAGTAAGGTTTTGATTAGATTGTGCCTTCACCTTAGCATTTTTGATCAAAGTGCTATCTCAGTTTTCCAAAGGATATCGAGTTAATATAATTATATTCATACTACTAGTCATGGATATATTTCTACCTTGAAAACACTATGAAAGTCATAATCATCATTTCCAAGTATTCCCACAGACAGTTAAGACTTGCTAAAGAGTTAAGCTGGCTAAATATGCAGTTAAAGAGATTTTCAGTACGCCCATAGTAAAATGGAATGAAAACAAGTAGCGTTTTCTTTACCAATACGATGAAACTTGTAGGTTTTAGTCAAAGAATAGTAAAATTGAAGTGAGTTAGCAACCAACATTATTGGCCTTAAGTATTAGAAGTATAACACCCACAGACTCATCTGAAAGAGGAATAAGAAGCACTCTTCATCATGCAAGAACATTCCCTGGGTTGGGCTACACTAAGAAAGCACTTGCAAAGTTTACTGTAACACCAAGCAGGCTCTGGCACTTAAACCCACAACTACTACTCATTAACCCAGTGCCCTCAAATGGTGCAATGAATTACCATTAAATGACTTACTATGCAAAGACTGTTCCATTGTAGCCATTCATACAAGATTCAACAATATTTTTGGCCACAGTTGAGAACACTGACTCCTGGGGACAAAGGAAAGAGAAAACACTTGGCACCACTCATTTAAGTCTTGCTTCTACCAGCATTTTACAGATCATAGCTTTATAATGTATAAAATAGAATCATTGAATGATTCAGGGTGGAAAGGACCTGAAGATCATCCAGTTCCAACCTCCTGCCACGGGCAAGGATGCCTCACACTAGACCAGGTTACTCAAAGCCCCATCCAACCTGGCCTTGAACACTTGCATTCCTTAATATTACACATGTATCGTGTTCCCTGGACTTCTCACAGCAAAATAATACATCCTAAGTCTTTGTGACATAAACCACTCCTCTGAAAAACATTTATTCCTTGATAAACTGAAAGAAAAATAACAAAACTCAGCATCATGGTAACAGCTTTCAAATAGATATTATACTTATTTTGGTTCAGTGTTTTTGATTATATGGTTTATACTGTCAAAATTAAGCCCATGACACTTACCAAATACAGTTAACTTTCAACATTTGCATTGCCAAATGGCATATTCAACAGGTCTGCCCAACTCTTAACCTCATCTGCTTTCACAGATTTCTTAGACCTGCAAGAGCAGCCTAGCTACAGATTAACAGCCTAGAGTGGGTAGGTTTTTTGGGTTTTAGGGGGTGGGGAAGGCTGAGTAGGCTCTTAAATTAACATATTTAAGGGTGATTTTAAACAGAAGCTAAAGGGAACTGAAGTCTTAGAGGAATTAAAATTATGTTCAGAATCACAAGCACAATCACAGAAATTAAATTGAAGGATTTTCTTTCCCATATTATCAGTCCCAGATGAATAATACATCTGCTCGAAAGGAAAATATAAGAAAGAAATATAACAAACAGGCTACAAACTCTTAAGTTCCCAATATACAAATCACCAGCTACTGACTGCCAGTGATTTCTATGTTTGTCCCAACAGGCAGGTTTATTTTCTAAGGTGTTACTGTAACATTTACAAATAGAAGTTCCAATTTCAACACAAACTTTAAAGAAATTAAGTTAAAAAATACATTAAAACTATTAGAGAGCAGAATTTATCCCAACATTTCTGTATTATAACTGCATATCACCAATCTGACCAGTGAAAAAAATAAGACCCAAAGCATCACACATCTTCACAAAGATTTAGTGTAGCAGTTGCCAGAAAGCGAGGAAAATCTGCAATAGTATTCCAAGACTCTGGAAGTCATTCATTACCTGTGTTGTTTCCATATTTGCAACATAATCAAAAGTGAAGATCTTTGGCTCAGGCTTCGAATGCAGACGGATGGTTTTTGAGGAAAGAACAGATAAACACAAGCCTTGATGTCCATTGCTTAAGGCGGTTCCCTCTGAAGGTGGACGTACCCTTACGCAGACTTTGATAGCATCACCTTCAGCACTAAAGGAATATTTATGCATTAGATTACTTCAAAATGGATTTAGCAGCTGTTTGAGAAAATTAGATCACAAAAATCAGAGTAAACATAAAGTCATACAAAGGTCCCTCCTGAAAATATACCACTATTAGCTGTAATAGTAGTATATTATATGCATCAATTCACTGTGTACACATCAATTCACTACAAGCCATGGATTTAATGAAGGTCACAATGTGCAGATTTAAAAGCAAACAACATGGAATTATTGGAATTCATTGCTATTCCACGTAATTTTAGCTCCAAAAGAACACATTTCACAGTGAATCTAAGACATACAAAAACAGTGTTGTTACAAGTGTTTCAGTAGTTTCTAAGACCAGGAGCTTCAAGCATCCTTCTCTCTACTGAAAAAGACTATAAATGGAGTGGATAATGCTACATTCCAGCAAGAAAAATGCTAGCATTTCAATTTGCTGCTCACAAGAAGGGAAAGAACAACCAATTCTTGATCCACGAGTCCAATGAAGTACAGCAGCACCTATATCTAAAAGCTGCCTAACCTATTTCATCACATTTATCAGAAGATGCACCAGTAAATTTAGCTTGAGTAAGCACATGACTCTGACATTAAAACTTTGAGAAGTTCTGGCATAAATACCAGTATATACAGATATAATATTAAAGAACTCACATCTTAAATGAAGTGGTAGCAATCTTGAATTTACTTCATTCTTTCCCAAAAGGCAGTTATAGCACAAGGGTGTTACAACTCTTACTAGTTTTTAGTTTTGGCAAAAAAGAGAAAGGAACAGAATAGCGCAGGAAAACACCGAAAGAAAAGCTTTAAGTTTATTTCACAGTTATAGTAGGTGTTGTTTGCACTTTATATGCAATGTTGTTCCGGAGTTCAAGTATTCCGGGTGAGAGAAACGAGACACAAATGGAGAACTCACAACCAGTTTATTAATATAGGAAAATATAGAGATATTAGCAAATACAGTAAAGGATACTTCTGACATTTGGTTATCTTACCAACCCCAAGGACCTTGCAAGGATGATCAGCAAACAAGCTCCAAGAGACTTCATGGCAGGGCGAGGTGGCAGGCTCAATCTTAGCGGGCATCCCCAGGTAGGCAATGTTGACCCGGGTGGTATGAGGCTCTGCCTCCTCGCATTGCATGAGGCTTGGGCTTTTATACTGACAAAAATACACACTCATTCCGATGCAGGGGGCCAGCCTACGTCAGAAGAAGTGGCCAGCAATACCTAGAAAGGTCTCCAAGGGTCGAGACTTTTCCAGGGCATTCTAATGCCAAACTTTCCAGGTAGGAACCAAACTGGACTTTCTGGGGAGCAGCCAAAGTGGACAGACAGTACTTTTCTATCTTTGTGTGGTCAAACACATGGACCATTATAAATTATCCCTGACACAAATGTGATTATTCATACATGCAAACTGTCCAATATTAGTTTACCTAGATGTGTTCAAAGGTAATGCAGAGTCACATAAATCTCCTAGAAAATAAAAATGAAACACACATAATTAAACAAGATAAAATTATTGCTTAAAAAAAGTCATTTAAATTGAAAATATTTTAGAAATAGAAAATGAGGGAGATAAATGGAGAGCCTTGCAAATAACTGCTTCCTGCACAAATCAGAACTTTACAACAATAGTAAGTAACTATCTTCCCCTGACAGAAAGTTCCAAGTTTCTTGCAAAGGTAGAGAAAATTCCAGTCCTGCAGTGTGAGTAGGCTCTTAAATTAACATATATAAGGGTTTGCAAGTGTTTGGGAGAATTAGGAACATGGATACTAATAGAATTGTATATTCCCTTTATATTTTAAAACTGCTAACTCAACTGCAGGTAAACCAACACAGCAGGAAATAGGTTTTTTTGTCATCACTGCAAAAACTCACCTTCCTAAACCTGAACAGCTGAACAGCTTTCACTTTTTAAAAAAAAGTAGTCAAATTCCTTTCATTTTAATGAAGTAATACAGAGCACTCTAATGCATTAAGGTCTCTTGCAGCTATCAGCATCATTTTGCACAGCTTCACATCTCAAGGGTCTATTACTACATAGGTAGATAGTGTTACTTGTCTTCTACTTAAGGATGACTCTGACATGAAATTATTTCACACAGGTTAGTCAAAATATTAACTAACATAATCAGATGTAAAAGAAAAAAAACAAGTGACAATGAAAGATTTACCAAAATACTCCAATAATAAAGACCTCATAAAGTCTCCAAGAGTGCATAGGTTTTGTTGTAAGAAGATTCCTTTACAAGTGGAATTAAGATGCACAAAGATATTAACCTTCTCATTAACATTAATACTACACAAATAACTTGCTGCTGCTGTGTAGGTACATTAATACTTTGCCATTGCTGTGTGAGCCTGCCTGCTTTCACAGAACCATAGAATGAACTGAGTTGGAAAAGATCACCAAGCCCAACCATTCCCCAGAACTGCCAAGGCCACCACTAACTCACATCACTGAGGGCCTCATCTGCACGGTGTCACACAAGGAAGAGCTTCTTCCTTATGTTTAATTTGAACTTCCCCTGTTTCAGTTTGAACCCATCACCCCTTGTCCTATTGCTGCAGTCCCTGATGAAGAGTCCCTCTCCAGCATCCTTCAGACACTGGAAGCTGCTCTGAGGTCTCCACGCAGCTTCTCTTCTCCAGGCTGAACAGCCCCAATGTTCTCAGCCTGTCTTTGTATGGGAGGTGCTCCAGCCCCTTACTCACAGCTAATTCAAACTCGATAACATTACAGAGAACGAACCGATTAACGCGCGGCAGCTGAGAGCAGCCGGGTTTGTGAAGCTTCCCGCTCGGGAGGGCAGCTCACACTTATCAACTATGGGAAGCCCTTAGGGATATCACTCAAGGATGTCAATGCCAAAAGCGCTCCTGGAAGCGGCGGGGATCGTTGTTCGCCGTGCCGCTGCTCCGACCCCACCGTGGCCCCTCCAGGATCGCAGCCCCGGAGCATCGGCCTCTCCATGGGGCACCGAGCCCAGCCAGGCCCCTACTCGACCCTCTTAGCTCTCGCACATGGGTGACACCACAGAATCCCAGAATCGGCCGGGTTGGAAGGGACTTGTAAAGATTATCTTGTCCAACCCCCAATCCCCCCTCAGTCTGCTCTTCTCCAGACTAACCAGCCCCAGCTCCCGCAATCTCTCCTCACAAAAGAGATGCTCCAGACCCCCATCACCCTTACGGCCTTCACTGAACCCTCTCCAGCAGCTCCTTGCCCGTCTTGTGCTGAGGAGCCCAGCAGAGCCGCCCCTCACCAGGCCACGGGCACCACACCGCGCCGCTCCGGTTCGGTTCCCACATGCGGGTGAACCCCCCCCTCTCACGCTGCCCGCTCCCCACATGCGGCTAAAACGCTCCTCACCTTCTTCAGGGCTGCCGGGCCCCCGCTTACGTTTCCTGGCGGAAGCCATGCTCCTTCCCTCCCGCCCGCCCGCGCAGCGCCGCTCGCTAAACGGCGGAGCGTTCAAATTTGACGCCAAGAGACGCAGCCGACGTGGCTCCGCCCCCTCCCGCACGTGACGTCAGCGCGGCCATTTCGCTCTGTCTTCTCTGCCATTGGCTGGACGTGCCTTGACGTGCCGAGGGCCGCTGAGGGGAAGGCGGCTCTGTGGCGGCCATGAGCAAGCGGAACCAGGTGTCCTACGTGCGGCCGGCCGAGCCCGCCTTCCTCAGCCGCTTCAAGCGGCAGGTCGGGTATCGGGAGGGCCCCACGGTGGAAACCAAGGTAACGGCCTTGGGCAGCGCGGCCCTCCGCTTGTGCGGGGCCCTGCTTCCTTTGTAACCCGGCGAGTGGCCCTTTCCGGGGGTGGGAAGCGGCAGCCCCCGCTTCATGGGGCCTCCCGTGCCCCAGGCTTAAGTGGAAGGCGGTGGGGAAGCAGCACTACAGCTTTGTCCCTGTAGGAGAAGTGGAACAGTAATTGCCTGCTTAAAATTAAGAAAACTGTCGTCTTATTTCGATTCAAACCATCAAGAAATTGCAGCGCCTTTTCCCGCTGCTGTTTCTGATGATCGCAGCCGAGGGGAGCATGGTGCACCTCGCAGAGTAGTCAGTGTGCAAGGGTCTGTGTCAACAGGGAAACAGAAGTGATGTCCGAAATTCACCTGGCCTTACAAAACCCAAACAGAATAAATAGCGGTTGACTAATATAGTACAAAAGTGTTTTAGCGGCTGAAAAGTAACATCGAAAAGGAGTTAACATCATCTTAATACAGGTCAGCAAACTAATGTGATGTCAGGGCAGGGGTGTTGGAGACAGCTTGTTAAAAGGCAGCCTTTTCTGAGGGGTTTTCTGTTTCCAATGTGTTTTTGCATGTGTTTCCTGCTGAGATTTTGCAGGATGCCTTGTAAAAGAGGCCTGTCATTATAACACATGCAGAGTTATGTATGTGTTATAACTAAGGAACTGTAAATTGAAGCGGTCGTTTAACATCAGCTGGTAGTGCTGTTTGTGCAGTGGTGGTGGTGACCTGGTTGTACTTGTGCAGGTGTTTGCATGATCCCACCCTAACCGATGCAGCTGAAAACTAAGCTAGCAAAAAAGAAAGCGCCCCACCATTGTTACCGCCTTGATTTGAACTGTATTTGTGCCACTGGATATATAATTTATTCATGAAAATATTTCTTATCACAAGCAGCCAATGTATTGACTTGTGCCACTTGCACCATTTGCCTGTACTGCTATTTAAGGTTCAGTTCCTGTATAAAGTGGCCATTATCACCTTACCCTCTCCAGGAAAGTAATAGTCACAAGGATTTGTTAAAAAAAGAAATTTGAGATAAAAGCATGCCTTGAGTTGTACAAACTGTTTCACTCCCCCAAGAAGATTTTGTTTAGCTCTTGGTAAATTCAGTAGATAGTGGTAATGCTATCTATACTTTTCCTTATGAGTTTTAAGTTCCTCTGTTACTTCCAAGCTTTCTGTTGTTGCATGCCAGAAAGTTTATTGTTACAATTTTTTATCCCAAATGATTCTTGTGTCTCAGAGCATGAATTTGAGAGAGTGGAAACAGGGACATGGTTTTCTTTGTGTCAGTCCATAATGCTTATAGTGATTTGGTTAGGCAGCTTTAATAACAAAGCCACCATAGACTCCCTTTCTCTGTGCTGCTTGGAGTACAGCATAGAAGATTCAAATATGGACCCACACATTTTAAGATTTTCTTAGTGTTGCATGGCAGATAGTGCTTGTACAGTAAAGGAACAAGGGAATGAATTTTTCACCTTCCAAGTTCCTGCTGTTTTGGTCTCTAATTGAAAGAGCCCATACAGTTTCTTTTCTAGGGGATGCCATGTCTCAGGATAGAATTGGAGTGTCACTGGGACAATGTGTGTTGGGAGAGTTTGGCATTGACAAGTATGCAAAATCTCTTCACTAACCTCACTGCAGAAGTGAAACCAAAGACAAGTAGCCCATCCTCAGTGGCTGTGATTGAGTGGGGTGGTCAGACTTGCTTTTATTTCTCTCCTGTCTAGAGAGAGCAGCTTCCACTCGCAGATGAGGATAGTGACAATGTCAGTGACAAGGAAGATGAGCAGCCTCAAGTGGTAACATTGAAGAAGGGGGACTTGACTGCGGAAGAAGCGATGAAAATTAAACAGCAAATCAAAGAGTCCTTAAAATCACATGAATCAGGTGAGTTGCAAACTACTTATTTCTTGCTTACAGCCAAAGAGAGATAATCCATAAAAGGGAGCTTGATACTTGCTTACTTTTCGACCATTTAATACTGCCTTTCATTAGTTGTGTGAATTTTTCAGACATAATTGCATGTAGCGTGAGGAGTATAGTACTGAGTCCTTATGGGATTTTGGCACCTCTGCCTATTACCCCTTTGGAAATAGCTTGCATTTGGAGGAAAAAAATCCACAGGAGTAGGTACCAGGAGTGTTGGATCGCTATGCTTTGGGGACTGGTGCCTTTTGTTCTACATTATTGTGTTTCTATTTGTTCATCAGTAGTTAATATGAGGTCTTGGCTTCCTTTTCCTATTTTTGCGTTATGGGAGTAAAAGGATAAGTGCTTCGTTGTTCCTCTGCTATGGAGAGGACCTGGTGTGAAACCGGAAATGAAAGTGTGGGTGAGTGTGCTACAGCTTGCTGTGGGCTTTGTTGAGTCTTTGGCCATCTTTGCACTGTTAGTCTGACCTCTAGATTTACATTCTGATTTCTACTCAGGGGCAGGTATTTAGATGGCTGGTTACTTCCAGTTTAATAAAGAGAGGTTTGAATAATTCCTTTTTTTTTGGATAAAGGTCAATTCTAAAAATGGGAACTATAAAGAAAGTTTGATGCTCATGATTTAATTATGTTTCTTGTTGCTTTGATTTTTATCCCAGAGTTGAAAGTGAAATTACTTTAACAGATATTGGTCCAAATACATATAGAGATATATATACATACGTGTGTGTGTGTGTATATATAAAAGGAAATATATAAACCCCCAAATCAGGTCATTTGTGAAACTCTGAAGCTGAAAAGGTAGCAGGGAAGTAAATTTCCCAACTGAGAGTCTTCCTTTCCACTGCATATGAATGCTAAGACATGTTAATAAATCACAAATGATGTGTTGCTGGCCGGCTGTTGTGAAGAGAACCTCTTACTTTTTCAAAACATGTAAATACTCAGTTTTGAGGCTCTGGTCTTTCCTGTTTTGTATCTGTAGTGATTGTCTTCATTTGAAGGTCCTTGTCTTCAGGCCTTGGTTTGAGATCCAAAGTCCAGAGGAGGCCATGAGGATGATCAGGGCCTGGAGCACCTCCTGTACAAATACAGGCTGAGAACATTAGGGGCTCTTCATCAGGGATTATAGTGATAGGACAAGGGGTGATGGGTTCAGAATGAAAGAGAGGAAGTTCAGGTTAGATCTAAGGCAGAAGCTCTTCCCTGTGGTGGTTGTGAAGCACTGGCACAGGGTGCCCAGAGAAGTGGTGAATGCTCCATTCCTGACAGCGTTCAAGGCCAGGTTGGACAGAGCCTTGGGCAACACGGCCTAGTGGAAGGTGTCCTAGCCCATGGCAGGGGCTTGGACTGGATGACCTCAAGATCCCTTCCAACCCAAACCAGTCTGTGATTCTAAGGTGCCCTGGCCTTCCTGCTGAAAGGAATGTTTTTGAGCATATGATGAAATTTTGCCAGTGTTTAACCAGGCCAAGAGGTAAAACCTTTTCCTTTGATGCACAATGATCCACAAACAGTACTGAGGCCTTGAAGATCAGAGCTAAGGTAGTGGACTTTTTGATGGAGTTTTTGAGCTTTGCTCAGTTTATGCACTTTGCTTATTAGGCATTAAATTCACATTACAAAGATCAGTTTCTCTGTGGTAGACAAGATGAAATCATTTTGTGCAGTTCGCAGGAGATTTTGGAGTAACACTAAGATTTCTGGCTTCCATTTTTCCATATGTATGAGTACATAGCTGTTTATCTGACTTATTTTATGCATATGCTTTCAGTACAGTTTTAGGGGTTTGGTTTTCAATTTACTGTTCTAAGAAAATGTAAAGAGTGTTCAATGAAGACTTTTGATGCTCCTTATGCTGATGCAGTAGCTGGTTGTCCTGTTCCCATAGTGGAGCTGGTGCTGTGTCTAGTGTGCACACTCAAGTACATGGACAGTTGTGTCTGCTCCTAAGTGCAATTTTTCTTACAGATGCCTTTTTCTACCAGAATTTGGCTAGCACTGTGCTTCAGATCAGGGTTTCCAAATAAACAAGGTATTTAAGCAACAATTAGTAAGGGGAATTATTTGATATTAAACTGCTGAGCCAAAAAATTGATGCCCAGCTTCTGAGGATAATGATACATAGTGCATTTTGGTTGTTTGGCTGTGATGTTTTTCAGAAATAGCTGGTTTTCCCTCCCAGAATATACCATGTGCATTTCCTAAACTTTGATATCACATGTGCAGCATCAAACTGAAACAGGGGAAGTTCAGGTTGATTATAAGGCAGAAGTTCTTCCCTGTGAGGGTGCTGAGGTGCTGGCACAGGGTGCCCAGAGAAGCTGTGGCTGCCCCATCCCTGGCAGTGTTCAAGGCCAGGTTGGACACAGGGGCTTGGAGCAACCTGGTCTGGTGTGAGGTGTCCTTGCCTGTGGCAGGGGGCCTGGAACTGGATGATCTTAATGTCCTTTCCCACACAAACCAGTCTGGGCTTCTATGATTCTGTGGTCATTTGTACCACACAACCCTTAAGACACTAGATTTAATAGTTGTAATGCTTAGAGTATGCATTGAAGAGTGTTTCAGGCAGTGCTGCATATGCTACCACTGAAATGTTCTTCTGTCATAATGCTTGTATATTGAGGAAAGAATTCGTGCTAAAGACAAAAGATATTTAGTGTTTATAACTAAATAGCACATCGTGTTGTCCAACACATGCATATTGTGAGGAAATTTCTACTGAATAAAGAATTTCACAAAGGTACTTTAGGAAAAGTATCTTGCTCAAAACCTAATGGTTTCTAACACCCAGTCAGATATACATTATACAAGTTGCAAATCACTGCATGAGCGTTTATGTCCAATTCATGACTTTACAATTGCACTTTTTCCCCAGGAATACTGCCTTGGTGCTGTTACTTGTGCAGTAGCTTTCTGCCTGTCTCTGATAATCCTTGAAGGAAGATAACAAATCCTTGTTTTTAACTTATTTGCTCTAATACATGTTGAGGAGCAGAATTACTTGTTTGGAATAGTTTGGTGATTTTGCAGATACAAACAAGCCCTAAAACTTTCATCCTATATGACAGTAAAAGGCAGATTTATGGCCATGTGATCTTTTTAGCTGTTTCAGCAGGACAGCAGATATTAAAAAGCTTTGTCTTGTGTATGTGGCGTTTTGCTCTTCAAAGATACACCATAATTCTGGAATAAGTGCATGTGTTGTCATGGATTGTACAAACAGTGAAGTGGAATTAAGGGATCCTATGAAGCTGTCCTCTCCATTTTGGTAAGTGATGTGACTGGATTGTGTGAGACTGCTCACAGTCTCTTTGAAGTTATAGCTCTGGTTAGTGAGAACCCACTTCTAATAGGAGCTGCAGGAGACCTGGCTTCAAGGGCTGGTTGCCATGTAGCAGATGTGTGTGGATGAAGGACATTTTGTGGCCAAAAAAATCTATTTTCACAGTTGTGTTTTGTCAGGGTCTCGCTGGTCTTGGTTCTGGGGACCAAGTATAGATAGCGGTGAAGGTCTGTATGTGTGTGTGAACATGTGCAGATGTGTTCTGATTTTACTGTCTTTGTTATAGATGGTGAACCAGAACCTGCTGATGGAAAAATTATATTCAGGAAACCAGCCAAACGTTCGTCAGAGAAAAATTTGGACTTCAATGTAAGTTCAAGAAAGAAGATGAAAGAGGCACAGAAAACTAAGAGAGAAGCAACTACTCCTCAAAGTACAGCTAAGCAAATAAACAGCAGCCTTCTGTCGTTTGATGATGAGGAAAATGATGATTAGGAGTTGTATGTTTTTATATGTTACCCTTGGAGGGATCTGAGTAAGACTGAGGGTTTGCCTAGACATAGGAGCATGGTATGCAGGTCTTCTCTTACTTTGCTGTAGTCCAACTAGAGAAACATAGTGTAAAACTAGCAAGAGACAAGTCTTTGCAGTTCAGATGGAACTGTATGAGCAGTATGGCGTGTCTTTCTTTTAAAAGAGAATTTAACCATGTATGTAAAAGCTATTTGAGGTCACAAATGAGTAGCAAAATAGACCTGTACATATCCGCCTTATATAAATTTTCAATCAATACATTTTTAAACGTGTAATTCCTCTCTATTTACTGGCCTTAGTTGACAACTGTGTGTTTTTTACCTGTTACTGTTACCTTGACATTCAAAAGAGAGACACTTCACTGCTGTGGAACAGAGGCAGAGGATTTTTGCACAACTTTTGCATGTGTGGTGTGGCACATTAGCTCTTTGCAGAGCCCTTGCAGCAATTGCTAAAATTATGTAGTCTTAATGCTGCCTGTGGTGCATGCCATCTAAAAAGCATCAAATTCACTTAAATTGATTGTGCTAGCAAGATAAAGAAATGGTGATTGTAGCTGATGATAACAACTAATGCAAAAGAAAGATTGGAGATTGTGCACTTTGGTTATCACACTGATGGGCTTAGTGCTGTGGTGGTGGTTTCTGTTTGTTGAAGTCTATTTGTTCCGCTTGGTTACTTTTGTGTTCATCATTATTTGGGATCTCAAACAGCTTATTTAAAAGAAACTGTATTTAATCTTTAAGCTTTGGAAAAGCGTTCTTTTGGTTTTCTTCAAGTAGGAATTATAAACAGGATATTTAAGTCAAGGAACATCATAACTGTGATAGAGGATTTTAAACTCTTTCGGTGGCCCATGTACAGTACAATGAATGGGACCATTTTTGTGCCATTTATATAACAGGTTGTGCTGAAATTCAGAATAGCACTGAAAGCTGCTGGGATTGGGAAGAACAAGGTGGTGGGAATGGGACTAGTGACTTTGAAATCATTTAGGTGTATGGTGTGCTCTATAACCATATATAAGCAAGGCCTGAGACTGCTGCAGAATTACAGGGTATAAAACCAGTTCTTCTGTTGTAACAGGACATTCCAAATTATTTGGGCTGTACAGCTTCATTGAGGAGCAAATTTGAAGTTGCTGTGTGAAACAGCTGGGTTTAGTTTGTTCATCTGTTTTAAACAATAAATTATGGTTTCTTTAAAGTGGTCCAAAGATATTTTAACGACATTTTTAGTACATAAAGTGGGATTTTTTGGGTCAGCTGATAACTAAGTCTCTCATGACTGCTCCCTGTCTCCACACATACCAACTTACTGCAAAACCAGACCTATAAATGGATATTAAAGTCTTGCTGTAGCACTGGTCTGATACTCACACTGCCAGAGAAGCGCAGTGTAAGAACCTGCTCATTCCCATGAGGATGTGTTACATTTGTAAATACATAATTTATCTATATTCTGCATAAATAAGAGAAAATAAAATGTAGGAAGAAGAAATACAGACTCAGAGGTTCCCAGGGCTTAATCTTTCAATTTATTTTGTAGACTTAAAACTTGTGTGAATCCACTAAAATACACACACATATATATATATATTCCCATGAGAAATCTTGTAGCATTACAGTATACTGAAGGAATATTTGGGTATATTTCAACAAATGACTTGCTGAGTTTCATCTGAAAGATTGAATTAACCACTGGCTGCTTGCTTAAACTCTCCTGGTTCTGCTTATCAGCACAAGAAAATACTTGCTTACACTTTTCTTGCACAGCCTGAAAGCTCTTCCCTTTAGCTGTGAGGCAGTTTAGGGGACATGGCGATCAAGAGATAAATGCTTGCCAAGGATGAGAGGGAATCTGGATTTACCTTAAAATTAGAGAAGGCCTCCCAGATGTGCAGCTGGTTCAAAATAAGACTGTGGTCCTGTTTGAGTCTTGCTAGTTATTGCATTTTAAACAAAACTACTGTTCCTAGTGAGAGACTTGGGAGACAAGTCCAGTAAAAAGAAGGCTACCTCAAGATACTGGGTGCAGTGCTTTTGCTTAATCATGCTTCTTGCCATACGACTTCATGACAGATGTCTGGAATGCAAATAAATTTATTGGATTTACTTGGAAATAATATAATGAAAGGTATGTCGTTCTTCAGGCAGCACAGCAGGGGAAAGAAAGGTGGATATGGAAACTCAGTATCTTTCCTTTATTCCAACTGTGATTTGTAGTGCTCTGACCAGGAGGAGTCCTTTGTGTTCATTGTATTTCACTCCCATTTCACCTCACAGTAACTAACTGGATGTATTAAGAGGTGTGAGTGATGCACAAAAGCATTTTAGTCAAGTGAATAGTGTGAATAGTCGTGCCACACCAGGAAAATTATCCATGCCACCAACTCCCCATTAAACCTGAGACTAAAGAGACTTTTACTTCTTCATTTAGGAAGGCAATGTGAAACTGTCTTAAGCAATCACCTGCCTTAAGCAATGGAACATAGAAAACCAATAATGGCAAGAACTTTCTAATAAAGGGGAAGGCAAAGTAAGTGCATAGAACATGGGGCTAGGACTGGAATTGATAGTTCTTCTTGCTTTTCCTTTCTCTCTTCCTTCCCTGCTCCCATCCCCAGTCCTTTTACCCTCCTGTAGTGGGGAATGCTGACTTGTTTTCTTCTTATGGAGCTTGCTCAGCTAAGGGTGAGAGGCCCTCAGTGATACGGTTTAGTGGTGGTCTTGGCAGTCCTGGGGGAATGGTTGGACTTGATGATCTTAAAGGTCTTTTCCAACCTAGTTGATTCTATTTGAGGAGCAAGGTGAAAGTAGCTGAGGCTTGCTACCTAATACAGTAATCTTGGTCAGACATGGCCTGTTAGCTAACAAAGGAATCTTATGCAGTTTTTAGTAATAAAATCGGCTATTTCCCAGTTCATTAAGACTCCGAAGCTTTCACTGAAGATGGTGTCAGTTCTCACTGCTGAGCAGGAGGCCAAAAGAAACTTGGTGTGCTGTAGTAGCACTGCAGCAATGGATGCCTATAGGGGAAGCTTTTTATGTTGCACTTGGATGCCATCAGGAAAAGTGAGATGCTCCGTCACCTTTCTTACTTCTGAAGAAACAGGATCTTTCTCTAAATGATAGGAATCAAGATGAATCATTAAGAATGCTGCATTATGAGATAGAAATGGCAAAGACCTGGGACAGAATGAGCAAGAAAATGCATGCGTGAGTGGCCCAAGAGCTCCTACCTTTGGTTTTCAGCCTGTCTGAAAAGGTTGTTTTTTTTTTTCCCTTAAATAAAACCAAATTTGTTGTACTGCAAATGTTCATTTCATTGGCCTAAACAGGAAGGAATGAGTCAGAATTCTATCTGATTGGTTTTGTGTCCAGCACTTTTGCAGGAAGCATCATTTGGAGGATCAAAGGCTGCATTTTGCAGGCACTGAGCACAAGAAGCCTGGATTTAGCTGGTTTAATTACACATTTTTTATGTTTCATTACAGGACTTAATGTCTTTTCTTTTTCTTACAGTGCTTCAGTATATAATCCTGTTAGGAAGCTGGAGATTTATAATGAAGCAGGAAGTAGCAATGTCATCATTTCAGCTGATTGTTTCCCTTGTGCTGTAGTGTATTAACTAAGTGATGCTTTACTCTGCTGTGTAGAGCCAATTGCATCCTCAAGGACATCAGGCATGCCTGAAGATGAGTCATTACCTTCGGTACAGCACAAGAGGTATGATATGCAGCCTCAGCAAGCGTTTGTCTATTGAAGTTGGTTAATAACCTATAGCCCTCTCCTGTGGCAGGATGCCATAAATCAATCCTTTGTGCGTACAGCAAACTGAAAGGCTGATGTACCAGCTGCCTCTTGAGAATCATCCCTTTATGCCCATTCCTAGAGCGAGGTGTTCCATCTGCAGAGAGTTTGTTCATGTCACAGACCTCCCCTTTCACCCCACTTCCTTCAGAGCATTTCAAAGGCGGCAGTCGGGAGGTAACCATTAAAACCAGGGGAGAAACAGCACAGGGTTTTATGTGAGTGACTGCAACCTCCTGTAGGGTTCCTTGGGCTTTTGAGAACCTATAAAATCTTAGAGGCAGCCCCTGGGCAGTTACATCCTCCTGGGGAAATGGATGGGACTGCTCAGGAAAATTGCACAAGATTGAATTTTAGTGTTTACCCCATGATTGCTTTTTGTTGAAGGTAAAGCGACAGCTGGCAAAAGCAGTTTTTCCTCTTATCAGAAGATGTAAAGTGGCTTTGGTGCCATTCCAGTCCATATGGCAAAGGATTCCTTTTCCTTGACTCCTGTGGCAGTCAGTGCAATGCCTGATTAGTTAAGGCCATAGGCAAGAGGGAGCTACCTTGTAGAAGTTATTAGAGAAAGGTGTTGTCGAGCCTCCGTGGGGTAGCGGTGATCACTGCACGCTTTTAGGTTTGATATCATGAAAGAGTGGTTCCCTTAGGGACAACACAGTAACAATGAACTTTAAAAGGGCAGATTATAAAACTATGAGGAAAATGGTTAACAGCAGGCTGAAGGGCAAAGAGAAGTACTTAAAAACCACAGAGATCTGCCTGGAGGCTATTTAAGAACGTTGTATTAGAGGCACAGATGGTTTGTATACCTCTGAGCAAAAACAGTGTACGAGGAAGGATGAAACCCACAGGGTTACGTGGGAGAAAAGCGTGAGTACAGAAAGGCTGAAAACACATCCCTTAAAGTCTGTCTGAATGACAGAGGAGGAAGTGTTATCAGGAGAGGGGAAAGACCTGGAAAGTGTCAGTGGTAAGAAAAAGACGATAGGAGCTGCTGTCTTTGGATCCCCAGATGAAACACCAAAAAGAGTGGTTCTAATAATGACTCCAGATGAGGGTTCACCAGGAACAACCATGCTCTTAGCCAACATCTCACTAAGGCCAAAGCAGTCTGCAGTTTTAATGTGTGACTAGGCCAGGTTTAAGAGGAAAGGAACCCATTCAAGCATAGTTTCTTTATAGTAGGACCTTAATTTCACCTTGTGTTAGATTCAGTGCCAAAAATGATGGCTTTAATCTTTGCCAGAGAAGGTAGAAAAAAGAAATCAAACGCTCCTAAGAACTCTAATTTTAGTCAAAGCAAAAAAAACCACCCTACATTTGTTCTAGTGCCGCTTTGGGCTGGGAGGGAGACTGTGTGATAAGGATACAGTGAGGTTTGCAGAGCTTTTTTACACCAATATGTAATTGGGCAGATGCAGGGTTTTGTTGTCTGAATGAATCTGAGAGCAGGAACACGCTGACTGTAAATGAGAAGGGGAACATCTCAAGTGTCACAAAGGTGATGATGTGTGCAAAAAAAAAAGTATCCTTGTGAAATCAATGCGAGTTCTTTTCTGATTTTCAACCCAAGGAAAGGCAGAGGAAGGTCAGAGCAGCTAAGCAGTATTTTGGCAATACAATCTTGATACACACGGTCTCAGTGGGACTAGAGCGCTGGCATCCAGGCTGGTTTATTCTGCCCTGTAAATTGAAACAAACAGTTCAGCTGCCTGAGTCTCTTCTTTTCTCCTCTGATATGCCAACTTTCTCAAGAGAAGAGATTAAGCATTGTTCTCAGCGGTGCCCCAGCAGCAGCAGTTTTATAATTTAAGGGCTGTATAAAATTTATGGAGCACTGAGAAGAGTTTAAATCAATGTTGTGATTTTCATAAATTATTGCAGGCAGAGAAGGTTTGGTAGAAAGCTGTTTATCCAACAGACAGCAACATTCAAAATAGGGATTTTCAAAGGCACTGTGGGAAGTACACATAAATCACAGAATCATAGAATAGTTAGGGTTGGAAAGGACCTGCTTGTAGAGCAGAAACAATACATGGTTCCTCAGGGTACATTTCTATGTTGTATAATATGGAAAATATAATTCCATACATTACAGATAGGAGCAGAGATTGAACTTCCTTTCTGGACAACCAACCAACATGGAGCTGATCAGATACTCTTCCCATTTCATCCTGATTTGGGTATTACTGGTGATTGAAAGGGTTTCCCACTCACTGGGCATTATGCCCATCAGGATGCAGTTGGGTTGCAGACCTTTCATCTTGTTGGACTTGATGATCTTAAAGGTCCTTTCCAAACCTATGATTCTATGATTGGGATGGCTTCTAGCTATAATGTTTGGTGTTTGATTCCCTGTGTTTTAAACTGCTCCACCTCCTCTAAACTGAAATCCCTATGTTTCAGATTATTGCAGATGGAATATGCTAAACATGATACTAGTGGGAAACACTACTGCTGAACTCCTGGCTGGATGGGTGACTTGGGTTAAACCATTTTCTGATGTTACTCCATTGCTTGCAATGAACTGACACTGGTAGATAACATGAGCTGTGTACTAGACCTGACTGAGGTAAGTAGGTTGAAACTCAAGTGTTGGACACTCCAGGATCTTGCCACTGAATTCCTATAACCAACATGCATAATGATGGGGGTGACTGACTCAGCGGTCATTATTCTGCAGGAAGGGATCTGTGAGTGCTGTGAGTTAAAAACTGAACACAGGCCATGGATGAAAAAAGCAAATGCAATTTCAGCCCTATAAATAATGTGTCGTGGAGAAGAAATGTGAAGTAATCTTACCCTTACTTATCCTCTGCTTCAGACCTTAGCTGTGGTAGTGTGTCTGCTTTTGTGCACTATATGTCAAAGAAGGAAGATGCAGACCAATTGGAAAGTCAAACAGAAAATAGTGGTCAGAAGTCTAGAAAACATGGCCTGTGAGGACAGCTTGAAAGAGGTGGCTTTATGCATCTAGGGAAAGGAGATGAAGGAGATGGAATAGGAATGTGATACCAGTCTTCAAATATGTAGAGCTCTGCAAAGAGGAAAATAATAAATTGTTCTCTGTGTCCACTAGGAATACAAAAAGAACTAATGGATTTAAATTGCAGCAAAGGAAATCTAAGGAAGACATTAGGGCAGACTTTCTAGCTGGAACAGAAGTGATGTACTGGCACAGATTGCCAGGGAGGCTGTGGGATCTTCATTGCCAGAGGTTTTTAAGAACAGGTTAGCCAAACATCTGTCAGGAATGATTTGGGGAGAACTGATCCTGCTTTAGGGCAGAGGGCTGGACTAGATGACCCTGCAAGGTCCCTTCCAGCCCTGGTTTTGATGGCTCTCTCATTAGGAAGGCTGCTGGGATATTTCTAGGACCTCACCATTCCTTCTGAAAGCAATGCTGTAGCAATGCCAAGAATCAGATTTAAACTGACAATAGATGGCTTAAGGTTGATATCCCACCTTTAATTATTAGCACTTAAATGTATTTGGACTTGTTCAGAAGCTAAATACTGGAGGTTACACAACTGTGAGTTATTTATGACCAGCCCATGATCTTTTTAATAGCAAGAGAATCTGTTTCTCCTGATGTGTATTAATCTTACATATTGCAACTTAGGTTTTATCACTTGAGTAAGTCTTTAGGATCTAACATACTCCAGGAGGGGTCACTCTCATTTCACATGCCATCATACATATGGCCACATGCTGTGTTTCCACTCCCTCCAAAACTCATTCTTCCACTCCAATTTATTGTGACATTAGTGCTCATCTTCATTATGCAGCTGTGTTTTATCACTAATACCTCTGTTAATGTGCTTGGTACCTTTTTCTCCATTCTCAGGCACTGGGTGCTCCTCCTGCTGCTTTCTGCTCACACGTTCATTTATTCCTGTTGATAGATTCCATTTTCATCTGTCTTTTGCTGCTTTCCCTTCAAGATGTGCTGGTGTTACAGACATTCAGCAGTTTAGCAATTGGACTGCATCCAAATATTACCAAATGCCACATGTTTTAATATCAGGCAGAGCAGCTTGAATTTTCTTCCTATGAGTGCTGTAAAAAACACACTGGCATGTTTTCTGTGCAAATGCCAAAAAAAACCCAACCCAAAAGCACTAAGTTTAACAAAAGATGGGGGGTGTGAAGAAAACTGAAATGTTAGCATTCCCAGAATTTGGTATTTTCCCTTATTTCAAGCCTTAGTTCGTGACCCAGCTCCTGGTTTATGTAACTCAGTAGAATTATGCCTGTTTTGAGCAGCCAAGAATTTGGCACTGTTGCTTCTTTGACTGGTAGTACCTTAGCGTTCAGCGATATGACCCTGTCTGTTTTCCTCTGTGAAGGCCATGCTTTGCCATTGGTGATCCTAGAATCACTGAGTGGTTTGTGTTGGAAGAGACCTTAAAGCTCATCCCATTCCAACCCCCTGCCATAGGCAGGGGCACCTTCCACTAGGGCAAGTTGCTCCAAGCCCCATCAAACCTGGCCTTGAACACTATCAGGCATGGGGCAGCCACAGCTTCTCTGGGCAAAGCAGTATTGCGAAAGCCTCAGATCCTAAAAATGTCTGTGTCAAACCATGAAGTGGGATTATAATAAATATACATGCACACACATATGTATGTATTTATATATCATATATTTCAGTTTGAATTCGGCTCTTTACCATTTCTTGCTTTTGAGCTTTTCTCTACAGCTACATGAAGATTAGAAACTAAAGTAAAAATAAAACCAAAACCAGAATAAAGCTGTGCTTTTCCTATAATCACATAAAGCTTCCAGGAGCTGAGGCTTCAAAAAATTCAACGTACGCCATGAAATTTGGTAACATACGACTGGATATTTGGCCATTAAATTGTTTTACTGCATCCAGCAGAGAGAAGGATGCTGTCAGTTTGTTTTTGTGATGGTGAGCTCATGAGGATGCTGTAAGACACCCTTTGCTCTATGTATCTTTGATATTTCCTTGTTAGAGATTCACTGCATTCACTGAAGCTGTGGATACTGCATGTAGGTTGCTGCAGAGGACTTCCCTTGATTGTTGTGAGCTTTGGATCAGAGTCAAGAGTAGCTTTTGCCATATTTGCACATCTGTTCCGCTCAAGACTTGTCCCTCACATGTTCTAGAGATAGATGGACAAATAACACAGGCACCGTAGTGTGGCCATGGCTACCTTCCTTCTTGCTGTGCATTCTTTGTGTACATTCCCCAGCTTCTGCTGTGGTTGTGTATGTGGGGGATAAAGTGCACTGCCAGGTCAGTGCTCCAGAACCCATGTGCCCCCCCAAATTCCAGCTTCAGATTCACTGGCTCAGCACAGGCTTTTCTGTGAGGGCAGATTTCCCCCGTGTCACTTGTTCCTGCTTTGTGCTCTGCACTGCTCAGAACACTTATCTTCTCCTCCTTGTGGGTACAGTCTGTGACAAGGGATCACTTGACCTTGAAATGCAGTTTCATTCGTTTTGCTCACCAGTTAAAACACTGAGAGGAAGGTAAACCTTGTTATTCAGACACTGCAACAGGGATCATCTCCTGCTCCTGTCACGTTTCCTGGGTAGCGCTGCTTCCTACCGTCTTGTTGGCAGGTTACCACATACCACAGCATGAGGAGAATACTTTTGTGTCTAACTTACCTATTTACAAATGGTGGCAGTTGTTTTTTTGGATTGTGAGTGCCCCAGTGCATTTTCCCTTGTACCTCTCAGAACATTTGCTCTTCAGTTGAAAGGAGGTGTTTGCATCCTGTCACCCCTCCGCAAGCCTCCTGTGTTGCCCTTTGGGTTGGCACAGACGGAGGCCAAATCACCATTCCCCCAGCTCCTCTGTGCCTCTAAAGAGCTCAGAGAGTCCACGGTGACTGCAACACCATCTGGACTTGGGGTTTAAAGGAGTTAAGAGACTTTCATGGGTGGATGCTGGCATTTTAAAGACACTTTTCAGTGCTTGAGAGCCTGTGTAGGCTCTAATATATTAATACTTTTATCTCAGGTGTTCATTTCATAGAATCCCAGACTGGTTTGGGTTGGAAAGGACCTTAAAGTTCATCAAGATCCAACCCCATGCCATGGCCAGGGACACCTCACACAGGTTGCTCCAAGCCCCTGTGTCCAACCTGGCCTTGAACACTGCCAGGGATGGGGCAGCCACAGCTTCTCTGGGCACCCTGTGCCAGCGCCTCAGCACCCTCACAGGGAAGAACTTCTGCCTTAGATCTAACCTGAACTTCCCCTGTTTCAGTTTGAACCCATCACCCCTTGTCCTGTCACTACAGTCCCTGATGAAGAGTCCCCCTCCAGCTTCCTTATAGACCCCCTCCAGATACTGGAGAGCAATTCAGAGCAGTCATTCAGTACCCATGCAGAAATACATACCCATGGATCTCATTGAGCTGTGTGGTTCAGAAAGCCAGTACCTAGGTGATGGTTTGGAAGTACAACACTCCTGTATTATGATTTTACACAGCACCTACCCAGAGGAGCCCTAATTTATGGTACAGACTCCGGCTGTTACTTTAGAACAAAAAATAACAGCAATTTGTAAATGAATCAGGGAGATTTTAAAATCAGTTTTCTTCAGCAAACAGCAAGTATTGAGATGGTGGCAGGAATCGCTGAGGACTGAGCGTATAAAACGCTTCCAGATATGGAATTGGATTCTATAAACATGTAATTCTTTTATCAATAATTCTTATGAGCAGGCTTCTTTCTACACGCTCCCTTTTGCCAAAACTCTCCCCTCTATTATACAGTGAGCTTATTTGCCTGGTGGATAAGTGTGGATTTGCTGGTGTCCAAATTAATTTTGTTATTGACTAGAAGAAACATTTGGAGGATAAGAATGCCATTGCTATTCATACCTAAAGGTAATCAATACAGGTATGGAGAAATAAGTATTTGCTAACCAAGCCTTATTCCCTTTAACTAAACCCCACGGGACTATTCCCTGCCTGCTGTCCGTGTGAAGAAAGCATTGAGATGGAATAGCATTTCAGACAGGGATCACAAGAGAGAGCAACTCCTCTCCTGGTCCTGGCCATTCCCATCCTCCAGCTCAGCACTTACTCCTAACAACTTATGCCTACTTTTTGACTGCAGTGGTGATAATCGTTTCCCATCGTCAGTTTATCAGCCCCAGAACAGTGCAGAAGGAGTAAATCCCTGCGTGAAGTGGCTTGGGGATGGCAGGCAGCAGTCTGCTGCTAGTGTTTGAGAGGACGTGAGGGGGTCTTAACGACGATCATAACTAGGTTTGTTCTGATCATCCAGCTAGGTTGGTAAACACCTTTAAGATGCTGAGGACACCAGAGCTGCAAGTGGGGTGTCACGAGAGCAGAGCAGAGGGGCAGCATCACCTCCCTTGTCCTGCTGCTCACGCTGCTTTCGATGCAGCCCCGCGCACACTGCAGCGGCTCGGTTTCAGCCGGGGGCTAAGAGAACGCCAGTTCTGAACCTCGCTTCCTTCGACCACAGCTTTGCAAAGGAAATGCCACAGCGATTAGAGGGAGGCGGCCGCTGCTGCCTCGCCAGCTCCTATGGGGGGGGGCCGCTGTGAGCCTCGCCTCTGCCCGACGAGCCAGGGCCGAAGCTGCTCCGTGGAGCTCGGCTTCCGCCGCCCCACTTCCTTCCGCCCAGCCCAGCCCAGCCGAGGCCGCTGGCGCCCCTGCGCCTCCGTTCCCCTCCGGGCCGGGCCGGGCGGTTGCAGCTTGGCGGCTAGGGCGGCAGATGGCGGCCGCGCCTCAGGCAGCGGCGGCCGCGCCGGGGCCGCTCTCCCTGGGGTTATCCGCGGCTCTGCCGGCTCGGCGGCGCTGCCGGCCCGCGGGAGCCCGCTCCCTGCCCCGGCCGGGTTTACCTCAGGGGCTGCGGGCGCAAGAGTCCGTGTTGTTGTTACTTGTTCGTTATCCCTCGCCGTATTCCCTTTTCCCTCCTTCCCTCCTCTCTCCCCTGCGTATCCAGGGTAACACCGGCCGCTGCGGTTTGTGTTTAATTTGGGATGAGTGAGGAACAAAGCACTGTGAGGGGCAGTGCGTGCTGGTCTCTGTAAGATCACAGAACCCCGGACTGGTTTGGGTTGAAGGGACCTTAAAGCTCCTCCAGCTCCCTCCGCTGCCACAGGCAGGGACACCTCACACTAGAGCAGCTTGCTCCAAGCCGCTGCTTTGGCTGCTGATGCCACAGCCCAGGATCAGTGGCATAATTGATGGGCAGCACTGAGTCGGGTCGCTTGTGTTGGTGGTGGAAGGGAGCGAGATTAACTGCACGGGGTATGGGTTACTGCCGGCGGGGCCCCCAACCAAGGACCCAGAATGGAGCTTAGCAAGGCAGCCTTAGAGTTCAAGGGAGAAAGAACAGTGGAAAAGATGCCCCTTTCCTATGTAGGGCAGTGGTTATGGGCTGTATCTTGCCATCAGTATGGTCTAGTGAAAGGTGCCCCTGCCCATGGCAGGGGGTTGGAACTGGGTGAGCTTTAAGGTCCCTTCAAACCCAAACCAGTCTGGGATTGAGTGATTGTATTATATACAGGGATGGAAACTTAGCTATGTGAAAAGTCTGCACTGAGACTTTGCCAGTGGCAGCCTCTGTAACAGCCCCATGGGGGATAGCCCAGCTCTGCGTGCCACTGTGGAGACGTTAGCATCATCAGTGTCTGGAGCTTGCAAGTGCTCTGTGGTTTGCAGGCTCTATCTGCAGTGCCTCACCTGCCATCTTTCCACCTTATTTATCACTTGCCTCCCAGCGCAGAGGTGCCCGGAACTTTATTAAGCAAACCAAACTGGAGCTGAATGTTTAGGCTGAAGTGCAATCTGCAATGCAAAAGAGAGGCCCTAGGAAAGTGTGATTTCTAATATGTCATCAAGTGCAGAAGAGTTCAGGTCGATGAATCAATATTTGTGGAATTGGAGAGTATAATTTCCAGCTGCTGGATGTTTGATTCGGGGATATTTAATCATTAGACCTTGTATACTTACACCAAGCCCGTATGCATAGGTGGTGTCTTAGAAAGACACTGTGTGCTAGAGGGTTAAAGTCATTCTGGAGATGAGGTGGGTTTTCTGGTACCTCAGAGCTGCGAGGGGAATAGGATCCATGCGCACATCAGGTGATGAAACTTGCATGATATGATATGGGACAGCAGCTCATTTAAGTGGATCTGCCATATGGTGGCTGCCTTCTCCAGAGTGCCAGTCCCCTCCTTTTTGATATGAGGACAGAAAGGTGTCTGTCCTTAAAACACGCTGAAACCTGCTGCTGAGCATTCCCACAGGCTGTTTTCTCTTTGGTTTGTAATTGTGTTTTGAAATAGAAATGGGCAGCACCTGAGATTTTGAGCCAAGCACTTTGGAATGTAGACAGGGGTGGAAAGCCAGTCCTGTGTCCACAAGGTCCAGCTTTCCTTCTTAAAATACCAATTCTGTCACCTGGAATTGCCTTGTGGAGACCTGTATGGACTTAACAAAACCAAGGGATGAACAGGCCATTTTGTTTCTCAGGCAAATGCATACATCTGCATTATTAGACATGAATGTCTGAATTTAAGCCACAAAATTCTTATTTGGCATCTGAGTTTCTGTTCTCTGTACTCTAATGTGGTTTTAGGTAGTAGCTTTTTAGCTTTCTGAGACAGAGACCAGCCCTTTCTCCATGGCAACTCCTAATTTCCTTAAGCATCATCTCTCTTGAGCATTTTGAGGCATTGAGCATAGGTTCCCCAGCCCTACCGGCTGCTGATGGACTTTCACCAAGCCAGCATTGAGACACATACCGAAGAGCAGGGAGAGGAGAGAAAGAAACACAACCTTGTCTCTAGGCACCTTTATTCCATCTCACCTTCGTTTCCCTGCCACCAGGAAGCATAATTTTTGTATAGGCTGTTTGTCTTCATCCTGTGTGAGGGAGGAGGCAGCGGTAAGCCAGCTGCCAGGGCAGCAGAGCCGTCATGTATTCTGCTCATTATTCCTCGAGAAGAATAGGACCTGTGGGAATACTGGACATCAGGAACAGTTCCTTCTCCAGAGGGTGCTCAGGCATTGGAACAGGCTGCCCAGGGCAGGGCTGCAGTCACCGTCCCTGCAAGTGTTCACACAGCGTGGAGACGAGGCCTCAGTGCCATGGGTTAGTGGTGGCCTTGGCAGTGCTGGGAACGGTTGGACTGGGTGAGCTTAAAGGGCTTTTCCAACCTGGTTCACTCTATGGTTCTATGAATAGCTACACCATTGCCATGGAACCAGTTCAGGCTAGGGATGATGGTGCCGTGGGTGCTGTGTTGAGATCTTACTTAAAGCTGCAGTTTTATTGCTCTCCTTTCTCTGCTACCCTAGGCAGGTGTTCAGGTTGCTCATACCTGCAGTTGGTATCATCCCCAGTGATAACAAGGGTCTCCTAAGTGCAAATTACTACAAGCATCTCTGTTAAGCATTACAGAAAGTAGTGCAACTGTAGCGATAGCACAAGGGGTGATGGGTTCAAACTGAAACAGGGGAAGTTCAGGTTAGATCTAAGGCAGAAGTTCTTCCCTGTGAGCATGCTGAGGCGCTGGCACAGGGTGCCCAGAGAAGCTGTGGCTGCCCCATCCCTGGCAGTGTTCAAGGCCAGGTTGGACAGAGCCTTGGGTGACATGGTCTAGTGTGAAGCATCCCTGCCCATGGCAGGGGGTTAAAACTTGATGGTCCTTTCCAACCCAAACCAGTCTGGGATTCAAACTAAACTGGCAACCCCATCTGCAGTGCAGCTGGCCAGGGCTGGCTTCATTTTACTTCGGCAGCTGTGTCCACACTGTCTTGAGGTGAAACTTATGTTCCTCTTTTGCCTGTGAGGGAGGCAGTGAGCCTGTATGCTCTTTGAAGCCAGGCTTCTTTATATGGCTAGGCACATCCAGCATGCTCCAGTGCCACCAGGCACACATGGGGAGCCGGGCCACAGACTCTCTGTGGGGACAGCAGAGCTCAGTGTGACTTCAGAGAGGTCCAGATGAAACCAGAGAGGCTGTTGACTCCATGCAAAATAAAGGTTTAAAAGCTCAGGCATCCTTTCTAATGTATAGTGAGGGGGGCTCTGTTGGCTCTCATGGATATTGCTCTATTTCAGGAAGTCTGGATGTTGTCCCCGCTCCCAGTGGGGGATCACAAACAGGTGCTGGGGTTTTATGACCATCCGGGCCTTCTCGGGTTGCTGAACGGGTGGGGGAATCCCTTCCAGATCCTGCCCAGCTGGGAAGGGGATTCCAGGGGGTTCCTGCTGTGGCAAAGGCTGACAGCCCAGCTCCGCTCTAATTATAGCATCAGGAAGAGGCAATATTAGAGGTGCAGATGATGGAGGGGTTTTACTGCCACCCTCCTTTCTCCAGGAAGCACTTTCTGTTCTTTGCCCCCCAGTTTTAGCAGCTCAGGAGTACTGAAAGCTCAAGAGCTCCCGGTGCTTAAGCCACAAATGAAACAAATGCAGAGTGAGAGAAGGTTGATTCAGTTTCTTGTAGAACAATCTCCACCCTTCAAACGCCAGGGTAAGTGTTTGCAGAATGAGACTCTTCAGCTAAACACACTCTTTGAATGTGAAGCCCAAACTTCTCCCACCATATGCAAAGACTTTGTCATCGCACTGGTCCTTGTCATCACATCTGCCTGATCAAAGCATTCCTGGACAGAACGTGGGGGTTGAGGCTGCCAAGCAGAGAAAGAAAATAAAAATAGAAGCTGTGTGCCTTCTCCGAGCCTGTGGTCGCTCCTATGGCTGCACTCACAAGAGGTGCCACCTCTGCCTGCAGAGCCAGTATTTAACACGTTGCTTTACAAAGAGAGAACCTCCTCTGCAGGAGGCTGCAAAGAAGCAAGAGTCTCTCTTAGCTTGTTCAAACAGAGCCCCAGGGTTTCTGAAGAGTGTACAGGAATCCTTGTCCAGGAATTCATATTCCCACTATCCCTTGCCTATTTGTCAAGACTTAATTTTGTTTAATGGGGGTTTTAAATCTGTGCAGTGTTTCGCACATCCCCTCCACCCTGTGATAGTTCATTCCTATGAGCATTTGTACTGGTCAAATGCATCAGTAGATATTAAAAAGAACGAAACAGGTACTTTGCATGTAATTAATTTAGTGATTTGTTCAGCTGGTGAGTGCATAACCTCAGTTAACATTAATGGGAGTTATGTAGGCATGTTAAGGGCAGAATAGATCCCTAATAATCTAACACAGAATGCTACTACATTACTACTGTAATTATATCCTGCACACATATCATTTCTACTTTGCTTCGTGGCTACTCATCTGTTATGCTGCATGTGTTAATGCTGAGGTTACACTAAGTGTTAACCTTCATTGATTGCAGCTTGTCCACAGAAGATGCACGGAGCTGCATAAGTAACCAGGCAGTTGGTGTTTTGCAGAACTACAAGTTTTGTTTCATTGAAGGTGATATTGGAAGCCAGAAACAATCAAACCCCAACAGACCTCAGCAGCACAGCATGTCATGTCTCCTTCAGCATTCCTTTAATTTGGACTTTTGTTTGGAACCCGAGCAAGCATGGCTGAGACACCTCTTAGCCTCATGATCAAAGAAAGTCGGGCATACGTGAGTCATAGAATCATGGAATGGTTTGGGTCAGAAAGGACCTTAAGGTCATGTAGTTCCAACTCAAGGAGGTTGAAACAGTTCTGATGTTGTGGTTTTTCGGTCTCTGTTAAAAGCCTCCTCTTTCAGGGGCAGAAAAAGGGGGAATGATCCTATCCTGTTGTACTAGTTGCATGATGCTGCAAAATAAAGACACTGAGAAAAATTAACCTTATCCAACTGCATCAAAACCAGTGTGAGCAGCAGGTCGAGGGAGGTGATCCTGCCCCTCTGCTCTGCTCTCATGAGACCCCACTTGCAGCACTGTGTGCAGCTCTGGTGTCCTCAACACAAGAAGGGCACGGAGCTGTTGGAGCAAGTCCAGAGGAGGAACATTGTGAAACAGCCGAAGCCCCTGAGTTAACACACATTAAATATCATCATCATCAGGCAGGCAGCATGGTCTGGGCTGAAGGTCCTGGCTGATACCAACATCCACCAATCTCTTATCAAGGCATTTGTTTTTACTACCTCTGTTTGGGTAGGCTCTAATGTGTTTGCTAAAACAGAGCTCTGTTTCCAAGGTAACAGGTACCTAAACTTTATTACTAAAACTGCACTAATTCAACCAGGGATCTGAACAAACAGATTCATGTTAATTTCAAGCTCCATTAAAAACACAAGGCAAAAAAAAAAAAAAATCAATGTTTGCCAAATGGAAAAAGAAAAGGAATCAATAGAGAAATTCTGTTTTCAGCCATTTAAGTGGGGTTTGAAACAATAGAGGTTAAAGAACTAAAAGTACATGAGAGGAGTACACAGCATCCTTGTAAGCTGTACTGTAAACAGGACGAAAAGATTCAATGATAGCATAGGAATAATTATTAGGGCTGTAAACCCTTGAGAAAACCAGGCACAGGAGTGGAGTGACCTGTCTCAGGCCATATGCACTCAGGTCTCCGAACATCTTGTCCGGTGCCCCAGGGCTGTGACTCGAGCAATGACCAGAAGCCTCAAGAGAAGAGCAAAGGTGTGAGTGTACCATGTCCCACATCACTCTGAGCAGTGTGGGCGACAGCAGCTGTGCCTGTGTTACTGCCGGGCCTCAAACATTTGCTAGCAACCACCATACAAACACTCCAGGGATCCTGGTTATGTGGTTTGATTCCTAATACGTGCCAAAGCCCCCGCTGCCTCTGTTTTCCCTGCTGTTACTGCCCTTGCTGGCAGAAGGGCAGGTTCTACAGGCACAGTTGCAGTCTGGGCACAGCCAGGGGCATGCTGGCAGCACAATGACATTTGGGACTATTGGGAGACATGTACTGCTCAAAGGGGTCTTGGGGATGGGGTATCACTTGTGGTAGAGATCTGCGTTCATCTCACTGCTCTGAACGTCTGCGCTGCCCCTCCAGCTGTAACATGGGTGCAGGGGGTTTGGTTTCCTGATGCCATTTTAAGGCTAGATGTGTTATTATGGGCAGCTCTGCAGAAGGCAGCAGGGCTTGAAGGGCACCAAGACAGTCATGAAATCAGGCCTTTGCATGGTAACTCAGCCATTGGTTCTTCATGCTTGACATGTTTATCTGATCCCAGAAACACTGGTTCCTTTCCTGTCAAGTCATAGACTCACGGAACGGTTTGGGTTGGAAGGGACCTTCAAAGCTCATGCAGTTCCAACCTCCTGCAATGAGCAGGGACATCTTCAACCTGATCAGGTTGCCCAGAACCACATCCAGCCTGGCCTGGGATGTCTCCAGGGATGGTTCATCCACCGCCTCTCTGGGCAACCTGTGCCAGTGTTTTACCACCCTCATTGTGCAGAGTTTCTTCCTCACATCCAGCCTGAACCTCCCTCTTCTAGTTTAAAACCATCACCCCTCGTCCTGTTGCAAGAGGCCCTGGTAAAAAGTCTCCATCTTTTTTATAGGCCCCTTTTAAGTACTGAAAGGTCACAATAAGGTCTCCCTGGAGCCTTCTCTTCTCCAGGCTGAACAACCCCAACTCCCTCACCCTTTCCTCACAGGAGACGTGCTCCAGCCCTCTGATCAGTTTAGTGTCCCTCCTCTGGTCTTGCTCCAAGAGCTCCATGTCCCTCTTGTGTTGAGGACAGCAAAACTGCTCCCAGTGGGATCTCATGATAGCAGAGCAGAGGGGCAGGATCCGCTCCCTCGACCTGGAGGCTGTCTTGGCATGTCCATGAGTTTTGAAGCTGCTGGAAGAAAGATTTTTGCAAGGAGCAACAATGACTTTTCCCCTTCGCTGGGCCGTATCTTTTCCAATTTGCCACTGTTAATGAATTGCCAAAGTCTGGATGGAGCAGAGAGAGAGGTACAAAGAGAGAGTTTTTCTTCATTCTCCACACCAGTGTGCTCCCTAAAGAAAATATTGTTTAAAAGAGTGAACGTAAATGACCCCAACCTTGAAGTGCCTTCAGTGCAGCAGTGATGGTTCCTGACAGAAGCCAGTTCTTCAAGATCCAAGTTCCTTTCTGATTTTCAAGAACAGGATGTTTCATTCCTGCCTCTAAAACATGTGCTACTGACCACTGCCGCTCTCCTTGAAAAGTGACATTTTAGATAGGTGTGTGTGATAGCTGATGTTACATTCCCGACTAGAAAGGAGTGAAGGTAATGTCACATGCTTGCCCCTTGGGCAAAGCTTGGCTGAGTGAATAACATAGGATCTAACTCAATAAAGCTCTCCAAACACGAGGAGGTAGGGCACAGTGTGTGGCCAGTGCTGATACACCAAACATGTAGCTTTTCGCCTTTACCTTCTTGGTGCCTGTAAAGAAAACAATCTGAGGATGAGAAGATGAAAGGCAAACTCTGTTGGGCATACACTGATAAAGCCTATCTGGTAAAGAAACAGTGCAAACAGGACAAAACCAACCTGCAGCCCAACGCTGTCGTTTATTTGTAGTTAGCCTCTTAAGGATAACTAATGAATGGAACGCCTTTCAGGCCACAGTAAAAGACATCACCAAATAAAACCTGAGTGCAGCAGCCCTTTGAAAGAAGAGACTGATGACAACAGAAGTCTCTGGCAACATTTGAGATGATTTTTGTCAGGACAGCTGGTTTCTCCTCTCATTAGTCTTTCAGAGAGGCACCCTCTATTAAAACAGCACATGATCGCCCTTTTCCTCCCCTCCTCTCCCCCTTCTCTAGCTACCTCACCAGTATTACACTGTTTGCCCCATATTCTAAATGGTATTTACTTTAAATCTTTGATTCAGTTGCTTCACCTTGGCATCCCATCAGCTGGCAAACACAAGGAATGAAGTGAAGGGCACATAGTTGAGACCTTAAACGCGCACAAACCCCACACGCTGTGGCAACAACGACGCGAATCACAAACACACTGCGTGAAAATCCTCTTAAATTCCCTTTTCTTTTTTCAATTCCAGCCTTGCCTACGACGGGAGGGACATCTTAAAAAAAAATAATCCTGTAATATTCCTGAACTAACAGCATTGGCATGAGGCACAGGATGGTCTTACGCTTCCCTGCATATCTCAGACAATCGCAGCTGCTGCTAGTAAATTAATGGCTGCAAGGGGGGTGGGAGAGGGAGAAGGAGGAGAAAAAAAAGGGAAATGGAAAGCCTCGTAGGTGGCCTTGTCTCTGCCAAAGCTGAATATTTTCATTGGAGCTTTTTTCCATTCAACACTTGGCAGCTTCGTCCAGAGGTCTTAGACAGAAAAACTGTGACTGTTGTAAGAGTGACTACGACTGGGCTGCAGCGCTATCTGCTAACGTACACGGATGAAGATCGATTTAATAGTAGAATTGTTTTCTCCTAAGATGTCTTTCTTCTTTCTTTTCTTCAAAATTCCTTCCTGCTGGGTCTGCCCGCTTCCCTTTGCCCTAGAAATTAGACCTGGATGCTTTCTTTGTGCAAGATTTATGCTAGGAACATTTCATTGTCAGTCAGGGTGTGATTCTGCTGTGACATTTCCAGCTAGATTTTTATGGCAGCTGCAGTTAAACCAACATCAGGCATAAAAACAAACATTTTTTTTTCCCCTGCTAGAGTTCATTTACATCAGTGAACCCAACTAAAAGGTGCACTACCCAAAGCACTTTTGGCTGGTATTACTTACATCTGCCCTAGAGGGCTTTGCTAGGATGGATATAACTGGACTGCCAGTACCTCAAGCGGGATGTGTGTGTCTGTGCATGAGTGCACGGCAGGTAGTTGAAGAGCAGAGTGAATAGTGGAAGAAAAAAGAGGTCTAATATGCAATCCATTATTCTAGTGTTAGGTGAAAACTCCCAAATTCTTGTTGTGAGTTGTGTGCCCTCACAGCCCAGAAACCACCCGTTTGCTGGGCTGCATCAAAAGCAGTGTGAGCAGCAGGTCGAGGGAGGTGATCCCGCCTCTCTGCTCTCATAAGACCCCACTTGCAGCACTGTGTGCAGCTCTGGCGTCCTCAACACCAGAAGGACATGGAGCTGTTGGAGCAAGTCCAGAGGAGGCCATGAGGATGCTCAGGGGCTGGAGCACCTCCTGTGTGGAGACAGGCTGAGAACATTGGGGCTGTTCAGCCTGGAGAAGAGAAGCTGCGTGGAGACCTCAGAGCAGCTTCCAGTGTCTGAAGGGGGCTACAAGGATGCTGGAGAGGGACTCTTCATCAGGGACTGTAGTGACAGGACAAGGGGTGATGGGTTCAAAGTGAAACAGGGGAAGTTCAGGTTAGATCTAAGGCAGAAGCTCTTCCCTGTGAGGGTGCTGAGGCGCTGGCACAGGGTGCCCAGAGAAGCTGTGGCTGCCCCATCCCTAGCAGTGTTCAAGGCCAGGTTGGACACAGGGGCTTGGAGCAACCTGGTCTGTTGTGAGGTGCCCCTGCCTGTGGCAGGAGTTTGGACCCGGATGATGTTAAGGTCCTTTGCAGCACAAACCAGTTTGGGATTCTGTGATTCTCTGATAGAAAAAGTGACCTGGTTGTTCCTCAGCTGGGCCGGGTAACAGCCTACCGTATTAATTTGATTCAAAGGAATTGTTCCCAACAAGTGATTTATTCCTAACAGTCCTGTAAAAGATCTGATTTTCATTGTCAAAGCTTCCAGCCTGCTCCTGACTTTTCCAATTGGATTGGAAGGGTGGGCAGAGCACACAGGAAGAGTACTCCAAAGCTAGAAGGTGATTTGATAGCCACAGTCAGTACTTTAATCAACAAGGGCAGTTATCCTTGGGGCTGATGTCCTTAGTGCTGATAATCAATCGCTAATGGCTCTTTTCTTCACCTACCTCCTGCCTTAATGGAAGCAGAGCCCACAAAATCAGTGGTGAAGGGACACAGGAAGAAAGGAGGAAACGAAAGGAGATACCCGGCAGGTCCTGTGATGGTGGGAGAGAGGGATCCTCATGAGACAGAGGTAAAGCACTGGGAATGGAGGCATGCAGAGCCTCAGGATGCAGGAGCCTAAGAAGACTCTGAGCAAGAAGAGAATGGGAACCTGTAATCAGTGGGCTCCCATAATTATGAACCCAGAATCTCAGTGTGTAGAGATTTACTTAAACATACTTTTAATTTAAACGTACTTTCTCCCCTTCTCAGAGCAGGCTCAGAAGCAGCGTTAGCAGTTCAGGACCATGCAGGTGCAATGCATTTTCCAGTGGAAACTTCCCAGCGTCTGGGTACATCCTCTGCCTCCCTTTTCCCTCTATGGCATACAGCCTTTGCATTGTTAAATATCAATGCATTCTTATTCTGCAAGGTTCCCTGACACTTGAATTTCTTTGGCCTTATGTGCTTTCTCTTCAGTGCTTGCTTTCAACCTCTCTGGACCCAGGGGGAGGAAGAAGTGGGGGGAGACTGATGTAAATTAGCCATCTCCTGTAAATCAGTGTCATTCCACTGACTGCAGTGGAGCTGCACTGAATTACTGGAGCTGAGAACTTGCTTTGTCGCTCTCCCTCTTCTGTGTGTTTTATATTGCCTGTTGTGGAGAAAGAAAAACACCACAAAAAACCACCAGAAAAACACTTCACCAAAGCTCCACTTCTTTCTGTTTTGCTCTCCTAAGAGGTGCAGCTGTATGCTAATAGTCTGCTTCTCTAGAAAGGGCTATAGCATGCTTTGATAAACCAGGAAGCAGACTATGATGCTCATGTGCAAGGGGAGAAACACACAGAGCTTCCGCCCCCCCGCATCAATTTTACACTCTTTCTGTGGACCTCCATGGTGTCCCTCCTAATTTACAGTACCATAAACAAGAACTGAAATGATGCTCTCTGAAACGTGCAGAATCGGTTTTGGCTTGCACTGAAAAACATGAGGTGTTCCAGGGATTCACAAAGGCATCTCTCTGCTTAGTTTGTTCCATTAGGCACCTGCTCCCATGCTTCTGGTGCTCTTACTGGCATGTTTTATTTGGATGCATAGGAGAGATGAGAACAGCAGTGCAGTCACACAGCCTGCTGCTTTGGAAGAATCTGAGGGACTCAGTTCCTGCCATATTTCCTTTTAAACACACACCTGGAAGTGCCATGGTCATGGCTGGAGCAACAGTCAAGCCCTCAGCTGTGCTAGTACCATGAGAGTGGGTTTGGAGTTACCATTCTGCTGATGGATTTCACACCTTAGAGCCATAGAATGAACCAGGCTGGAAAAGCCCTTTAAGCTCACCCAGTCCAAACATCTCCCAGCACTGCCAAGGCCACCACTAACCCATGGCACTGAGGCCTCGTCTCCACGCTGTGTGAACACTTGCAGGGACGGTGACTGCAGCCCTGCCCTGGGCAGCCTGTTCCAATGCCTGAGCACCCTCTGGGGAAGGAATTGTTCCTCAGCTCCATCTAAACCTGCCCTGGTGCAGCTTGAGGCCGTTTCCTCTTGTCCTGTCCCTTGTTCCTTGGGAGCAGAGACCGACCCCACCTCACTACAACCTCCTGTCAGGCAGTTGTAGGGAGCAATAAGGTCCCCCCTGAGCCTTCTCTTCTCCAGACTAAACTAGAAGCACTTTATTTTGCCCTGTGCTTCAGTGCATGTCCAAGGTGTACCATTAATCAGCCCAACTATACGGGCTGTTCCATCTCGTGGCTTAATTGAGATTCATCAGTAATTTACTTGAGATTAATACCTGTTTATATGGAGCTGAAGTTTCATCAGTTTGGGGGATGAGTTATTGAGCTGCATTATGTGAAGGAAATCAATAAAATATTACAGGAAATGAGAATGACTCTCTCTCCCTTGTGCTTCTGTCCTTTCACCAAGCTCACAGACAGAGCTCACTTAAGGGAGGCATTCACATCCTATCTTCCATCTAGCCACAATGGTTATTAATATCTCTGATCACCTTGCTCTCATTACCTGAATCATAAAGTCAAGACCTGAGGGGGTGCTGCTAAGAATAAGAGGTGCTTTTAATCAGTTATAGGGTAGTGGACCCAGGCCTTAGTTTTTCAAGGGGTTACCACAAACCCAACACCCTCAAACGGCTCTCAAGCTGTTATCAGAGCAGTGCTTTGTATCAGCATATACACACATTATTCCTGAGGACCAGCAGAGAGGTCATCAGTGAGTGATGCCCAGAGTATGTAGCTTAATTGCAGGGTTTTGTTAAGCTAATACAACTTGTTTACCAAATGCATATAGCTTCTCCTTAATATCATGTCTTGGTTCTGTTCCAGTGCTGAGGAAGACTTCTTCCTGGCCACATCACCTGCTTCTGGTGACTTTCCTTCTCTCAACAGAGGCACCCTGCCAGCACAGCTCCAGGGAGGTTGAAAACCAGAAGTAGCCTTCCTGCCTTTCCTTTCCTATCTCGTCTTCATCTCCTAAGCTTGCTCTTGGTCTTACCTATGCCCTCTCTCTACAAAAACACAGTTTTACCAGGGTGGATGGCTGGTTGCTTTCCACTCCCAGTTTTCCTGATCTTCACCCAGCTCTGTTCCAAATGGGAAGTGCAGGCTTTGTCCTTCATTTCTGTGAAAAAGGGTTTACTTCTGACACAGTTTGGTTAACAGCCTGCTGCAGAAGAGGGTTTCCAGGGAACTGGAACCTGATTTTCTTTGCAATAATTGTTCCTATGTTTGTAATAATCTTTTCTAACACATGACCAGAGTCAGGCTGCGGAGACGTGAAAGGCTCTGACATTCACTGTCTCAAGTGGCTGCTGTAGCAAGTGCTAGGAGAAGGGGAAATGGTAATGTTGAGTGAGGGATGGACTTCAGTTCAGAGGCGCTTGCTGAGGTGGCGGAGTTCATCTCTAGCCTGGAGCTTCTGGGGATTGGAAAGAAAACTCTTCCCTTCCAAAGTTTTGGTGAAAGAAGAGGCCTTTTCCCTTGTACATAATTCAGAAGTCTTTGGAATAGACCCTAAAGCAAGGACAACCTTCACCTTTTACCAGCTTCTCACCCTGTCCCTCTTTGTTGCTTCTTTTAGCTTTCCTGCTGTCATCACTGAAAAGCCTCCTGAACGCCTGCACCATAGGGAAGAGTTCACCCGGCTAAGAAATGAGATGCTCTCTGGACAGCAGGTGCTGTTTAAAGCAGGGGTTAATGTGCTCTTCTGGCCCCTGCTGAACCCAGTTTCAGAGCACCCCCATGCCCCAGCTGTCCTTTTCCACCCTGCTAAGCACTATCTGCCAGCATAGCTGCAGGTTGGAGGTACTCCCTAACCCAGTTCTGTCACAGTAATCTGGGTCAGCCTCAACACTTCCAGGATTACATTTATTTTTGTAGCTTTCATCACTTCAACAGTTGGGTTAAAGAAGCCCTTTTATGTGCAGTTATGCTGACAAAATAGAGGGGAAGTGAGCTCTGGAGAAGGCTGAGTGGAGTCAGGACATCAGGCTGACCATTCCCTGGAGCACACAATAGGCAAACCTGGGCAGGGACAGCCCGCTTTTTGGCATCTTGAGACTTTTATCCTCTCCTGGTAGCTAGAGTAGTTGGGAAGAATAGACATTTAAAATTTCATTCCTAAATTCATCACTGCCTTGCACGAAGATGCTCAGGGGCTGCAGCACCTCCCATAGAAACTCAGACTGAGAACATTGGGGCTGTTCAGCCTGGAGAAGGGAAACTGTGGAGACCTCCGAGCAGCTTCCAGTGTCTGAAGGGGGCTACAAGGATGCTGGAGAGGGACTCTTCATCAGGGACTGCAGTGACAGGACAAGGGGTGATGGGTTCAAACTGAAACAGAGCAAGTTCAGGTTCGATCTAAGGCAGAAGTTCTTCCCTGTGAGGGTGCTGAGGCGCTGGCACAGGGTGCCCAGAGAAGCTGTGGCTGCCCCATCCCTGGCAGTGTTCAAGGCCAGGTTGGACACAGGGGCTTGGAGCAAGCTGCTCTAGTGTGAGCCATCTCTGCCCATGGCAGGGGTTGGAACTGGATGAGCTTTAAGCTGTCTTCTAACCCAAACCAGGCTGGGATTCTATGATTCTCTGTTAACAAAGGATGAGTTTCTTAGCAAAACTCTTACCACCTTGGCACAGCCCTTCTTGTCAAGCTGGTTGTAGATTTGGGACTCAGCCTTGCAGTAGAGCCTTGTAGGGTTCTGCTATCCAGCTACAAAATGTTTCTTGAAAAAGGGACCTTAAGGATTCTCAGGTATCACCTCAATGTGGCTAAAACCATGGCATGGCCATCAAAATAGTCCGACAGCTGATGAGCTCAACCTCCATGGAAACAGCACAGCAGCAGCAGGTGGATTCGCTGAGGAATAAAATCTTTGGCAAATACTGGGATTTTGTATTTAATATCACAAGAGGAGAAAGCACAAAGTTTGAAGCTGAGCTTCCCTGAAATTCAGTAGAGGAGCAGGGAGGAACGGTTCATATCCTGGGGTTTGGTCCATATCCTGTTTTGATACTTAATTGTTAGCAAAAGACACCAGTGAAAGAAAGGAAATAAATCATCTGGGCACTTTGTTCCATTATCAGCCAAGTCTGATTATTTCCCCAGCTGCTCTTCTTCTAACCCTGCCTGCCTCTAATTCCATCCTTCTTTTCACTTGATGGTTCTGTAAGCTAGAGCTGTTTCTCTTACCTAAAAGCCAACTAGAAAATCTTTAGCCATTTGCCCCTGGAAAAGAAGCAGGCTGTAAATAATATACAGGAGTAAGAGCCTCATGAGGATGTGGGTCCAAGCAGATGTCACTACTGTGGAACTGAATATAATACCTCTAATACCTCTGAAAACAAACCAGCCCTGTCAGTCCCTGCCCCTGTCACCTCTTCAGTAATATCTGATCACGGGATCAGGCTTGGCAATGCAAGGAAAGCTGTCCTTTGCCCCATGAGAAGCTGGCATACAGGAGCACATATGCTGCCAGCTGGGTGTTAAACTGTTATGACACCGGAGTCTCTAACCATTTTACACAGTTGGAAGCAGCTTTTACATGACTTTCACCTCCTCAGGCTTTTCAGTCTCTCCCTTCAGCCTCTCCCTTTATTCAACATAATGAAAATGTCAAGGCTGTTCTTAGACCCACTTGCCTGAGCGCATTCACCTCCCAAGTGAAAATGAGTTTGTGGCTGTGGGTGCAATATACATTTCTTTATTGAACTATCTCCATAGATACTAGTGGTTGCTTTTCAGTTTGGCCTTAACGAACTCCATGGAGTGGTGGAAATGAAGCAGCCAGTGTAAATAAATAGGTGTTTTGTGCCTGGGGTTTAGATCACTTAAACAGTCTTTTACAGCTGAGGTAGGGAGTTCGGAAGTGACTGCGGTGGGAAATGCTTGCACGGCAGTACACAGCCAGCACCAGGGTGAGGATATCCACAGAGACAGCGCTGGAGTAGTTTTATGAACTTAGATTTACACTGTGGTTTATGGCAGTGGAAGCTTTTCAATGTCGAAGTGAATTTATTCAGTATTTAATATGCATGCATGCACGTATTTATACCCTACCACCATCATACACCCATGCGGTATGCTGCACAAGCAGGTACTTAATCTAACTTTCACCTTTGATCACCTCAGTCTTTGGCCTTGGTTGCTTAAGAAGATATTGCCTTGAGAACAGCTTCTTGGTTGCGAATTCCCCTGGGATTACATGGCTGGAAAACTCAACCCTAATTAGAGGAAATTTATCTATTTGTAAATGAGGACGTATATCTGAGATTTCATTTCCTTTAAGCTTCTCCACATTGACCGACAGCAAGAATTTCTTTTTCAAATACAAACCCCGGCTTCCACTCAAAACTCAAGCATCCAGTCAATCAATCCGTCTGCCAGCTGGTTTCGCTGGATGTACAATATTCAGTCCCCCAAACAGTGACAGTTGTAAGGAACAAATATCAATATATATCATTATGAGGGCTTGAAAGGAAGGCTTTCTGCTCCGGGATGGCTGAGAAATCCTCCTTTCCAGAGGAGCACAGCAAGTTTTTCCAACCATGGAAAAACAAGACTTAAAAATCCTGACACTGACTGACAGAGCTGCTGTTTGAGGGAGTTGCTTTGACATTTCAAATGCATATTGCTATTTCTTTCCCTTCCTAGGTCTCTGCTAAGGCAAATTAGCAAGATGGGTAGAGGCATTAAGAAACCAGGTATAAAGAAGGTCTCGGAGTCAGGGTTTGTGCCTATAAATCCTTTGCCATGAACAAGATGCAGTGGTGTGGCACAGTAAAACTCTCAAGTGTCAGTCATGCCAGGGTGACTAATATAACTAACTCACTTGTGGCCTAATTAATCATGAGTGGAGCAGGCATCCCAAATTCATGGCAATAACAGCTTGATGCCACCCCAGCAAATAAGGAATCCTATCTAGATATGCTCAGGTAGAATAAGGAGCCCTGGTCCTCCTCTGGTATAAACCACCTGGGCTCTGCTGTGGGTTGATGAGCGATGCCCATTTTCTTAGCTAAGCATCTGACCCGTGTTTGCTAAGCATTATTACCATGCTATTTATATATTTATATTTATATTTGTATTTGTATTTATACTTATGTTATCAGCAGAGTTCTTCCTGTGGCTCTGAACAAAGTGTTTGCCTTGTAATCTCACCAGACTGGGGATGTTTTTAAACACTCTCTGGGAACACAAAGCAGAGAAAAGACTTTCATGAGGTGGGGGTCAGTCTCTGCTCCCAAGTAACAGTGGTGAGGATTGCTTTACTACCAAGGAAATTGATAGAGGAAACGGCCTCAAGCTGCACCAGGGCAGGTTTAGATGGAGCTGAGGAACAATTCCTTCCCCAGAGGGTGCTCAGGCATTGGAACAGGCTGCCCAGGGCAGGGCTGCAGTCACCGTCCCTGCAAGTGTTCACACAGCGTGGAGACGAGGCCTCAGTGCCATGGGTTAGTGGTGGCCTTGGAGTGCTGGGAACGGTTGGAGTGGGTGAGCTTAAAGGGTTTTTTAAGCCTGATTGGTTCTGTGATTCTATGTCTCATCATCCTGCAGCAAAAACGGGCAAGAAAATCCATTTCTCTCCTGTGTCTTCTGTCAGTATATCTCTACAAGGCCAGGTTGGACAGAGCCTTGGGCGACATGGTCCAGTGTGAGGTGTCCCTGCCCATGGCAGGGGGTTGGAACTGGATGATCTGAAGGTCCTTTCCAACACAGACCAGTCTGGGATTCTATGATTCCATGCTGCTATGCTATGCTTTCTTCAAAACACAGCTTCTCATCATGAAGCTCATGGTAGGGTGGTGCTGGCCAGGATTCCCCCTGCCTGCTGCCCGAGACCTCCCTGTAGCACTTGAAGAGCAGTCTGCCGTTCCAACCCCTGCGTGCTCAGCCCATTCCCAGCCCCGAAGGGTGAGCCACGGTTCAGTCCCATGGCCTGGAGCCGGCGGGATGCTTGCGGGATCACGTCATCCTCCCAGGGTTGTGCCTGGTTGTGCCTTGCGCTGCTGCATCTGGATGAAACGTGAGCTCCAGACCTCATGGGGTGTTCTCGGGCTGGGGATGAAACGGCACACTGATGTTTCCTTTCAACACTAGCCCACTGCACAAGGTGACAGAAGTGCAGCCGGCGGGCCACATGCGGCTCCGGAGTGCATCTGGTGGTGCTGACAATGGTGCTCCATGGAAACCGCCAGCAGCCAGATGTGTCTTTGCCCTTTTCCTTCCGCTCCATAATACACCATGGGGTGGGCTGGGAGCAGCAAGAGGAGACGGAGCCAAGCACTCTGATTCTTCTTCACACTGCCAAAGAAAGGAGCTTCCTGAAGGCAGCAAACTGGTGTTGTGATATTTCCCCCCCCCCCAATCCCCAAACCTAGGAAGCTTAAGGTGCTCTCAAGATGTTTGAGTATCTGGTTGATGATGTGTTGTTGAATGCCTGTGGTTGGAAAGGTGAGGTGTCTTCAGCTTGTTGGTAGGCTGTTCATGCAGATGATGGAGACTGAGCAAAGTAAGACCTGAAACAAAAGAGATTAGTGGGAAGGTAAAAGTTGTTCCCTCTCCCTAGGGCAGAGGAGCTCGTGGATGCCATCACCAGTGGTGGGTGCATTGCAGTGTGTAAGCACAGTGTGGAAGAGGATCAGCTTGCTAGTAAACCTGCAGGTTGCACCCCAGGATGTGAAGTGCCTGGTGGAGCAGTCACCCATGTACCTCCGTGGCGTGAAAGAGGTATCACTTTGCTTTGTGTGTGCACAACTCAATCTGAAAATAGCAACCAAGAGGAAAAGAAAAAGGGAAGGAAAAAAGGAAAACAGGGTTTTGAGGTCAGCACTGAAGTTAAAACCATGGTGAAACATTTGTTATTTGTGGGCAGTAATAGTTATATTGTGCATTAAAAGGGAAGAGAGGAAAAAAGGTACTCTTGAATATTGTTGTAAGCAGTCTGACACCCTACTGGTGTTGTCTGTGGGCCCCACATCCCCCAGGTCCACAGAAGCTGCAGAGATTCCCATGCAGCTGTGTTGAGGCATCTGGAGCCAGGCCAGTTCTTACCAAGTTTTTCATGTAACTGTCAGATCTAAGGCTCCTTTTATAATGAACTTGCTGCATGAGAGGCGGTGTGTCAATGGTGGTGGTGGTTCTTTCAGCTCCAAGGGTGAGGATTGCTTTGCTATGAGGGAAGTCTGCTCACACTGACCTGCACACCCTCATCTGACCCAGGGCAGCCCCACTTTGCATCTCTGAGGCTACAGCAGATGCTCCTTGCTCTAGAGTTCATTCATGCTTTGCAAAACTACCACATCCGGGCTCTGAATAACAGACTGTTGGTGCAGTTTTTGCAATTCCAGAGTATAACTCCATCTTGGTGGCTGAAGTGATTCTTCCCTGTGCCTCATAGATGGGGAGAAAGAGGAGAAACCCATAACAGGCCCTATTTAGGGCCATACAGCGAATTAGCATTGAGGCAGGTTCCTAGTGATGGACCCAAAGCAGAGGGGCAGCTGGGGGTCAAGCTGAGTGACTGCCCCTCCACTCTGCCATCATCCCTCTGCCCTGGCATTGGCCTGAGCATCCTCAGTCAAGGTCAGTGTGTGGTCATGAGCATTCCCAAGGTTGAGCACTGACAGTGATGGTAATTGGATCTCATCAGGCTGGTCAAAAGGGAGTTCTCCTTTGCAGCAATTATCACCCAGTGGGGGGGAAGGGGAAAAAGGAAAAGCCAAACCTGGAGGCAGGGAATTAGAGTGAGCGCTGTTGAGCTGGCAGATGCTGCTGGATCAATGGCCCTATCATGGCAGGGAAAGCAGTGGCAGCCTCTCGGAGCCATCGCTCACTGTTCTGTTGGGGAAGTGCCAGCAAATGGAGTAAGAGGAGAGATGAGGGAGGGAGGCAGCAGCCTGCTGGGCCACTTTTAATTGCTTCAGGTCACATCAGACAGAGAAGTGCCCACCGTGACAGATCAGACCCGCTCAGAGGGCTTGCACGCAACCCGGGGTAGCAGTCAGGACTTGTGTTCACGCAGCCCCTTTTATCCAGGAATTAAACCCACACAACTCAAAGTGCCACCGCAGCCAAGTGACAGCAAGAAGCATATTGTGCGCATCTACCATCCCCTGGGCAGGAGCAGTGAGGGGCATCTGTCTAACAGTGCAAGCAGCAGCGTGACACAACTTTTCCAGGCAATAGGAATGGTAGGGAAATCTCCGTGGTGCCATGGCTTCCCTGGATGGGAGCCAGGGAATTAGCATATCTGAGGTAGAGCTTGTGTCTCCACATGGCTCAAGTTGTGTGGAACAGCCTCTGGAAGGGGTCTTGCCATTGCCTCACTGCTTTTCTCCTTAGCAGTCACCCTCCTCAAAGTCTTCAGTGGGGCTTGTGGTAGTACAAGTGCTCTGCAAAGCTCAATTTATGTGGAGTCTTTTGCAACAGCAGCAAGGTGTTACAGAATCATGGGATCCCAGACTGGTTTGGGTTGGAAAGGACCTTAACATCATCCAGTTCCAACCCCCTGTCGTGGGCAGGGACACCTCACACCAGACCAGGTTGCTCCAAGCCCCTGCATCCAACCTGGCCTTGAACACTGCCAGGGATGGGGCAGCCACAGCTTCTCTGGGCACCCTGTGCCAGCGCCTCAGCACCCTCACAGGGAAGAGCTTCTGCCTTAGATCTAACCTGAACTTCCCCTGTTTCAGTTTGAACCCATCACCCCTTGTCCTATCACTACAAAGGATATCCATATGTTGGTGGAGCAGTCGCTGCCTTTTCTGTACATCACTGGCACCACAAATTCCTTAGAAATTCCCTATAAATAAAAATTAAGGAAGAAATATCTCAACCATATCAACACTTTTATGGCTGAATTCATCACTGCCATATATGAAATTCATATAGGAGCCTTGGTTTCTTCACAGGCAGCAATCTCCTGTTGACTTTGCTGCGAACTGCATTTGCATTCCGGTTGCAAGGTCAGGTCGTTAATTATGCAAACTCACCTGGTCCTCCTGAGCTCAGCACAAATTCAAATGGATGTGCTCTGATGAGAGGATGTCCTGCGTTGCCTTGCCGTGGATTTCAAGTTACTGCTTTCCCCAGTGGAAACAGCATTTGGTGTTTCTAGAAGCCTCTGCTGGTGTGTGGCTCCTGCTTTCTTAGCAGGGATCCTGGTCTAAGGGATTCTGTCCCTGCCTCTGTGCTTCTCCTTCAGCAAAGCAGGTCTGATCGCTTGTGGCACTGGGCTTTGGACTGCATCAATGACCTGGTCCAGGGTTAAATGATAAGAAAAGGGCAGGCTTGGTTTCACAGTGCAGTTTTACCCAGAGGTGATGCAGGGATGCAAAAAAAAGCAACAGAAAGGAGAGGGGTAAAAAGGATTTAAACTGAAATTTGCCACCATGGTGTTAAATTGCAGCAGGAGTCAGAATGAACCTGCTCATCAGGCCCGCCAGTGCAGACTGGGAGAAGGAGGCATTGTTTCTGTTTCAAACCAAACGTGTGTGTAGTCCGGGGCTGCCAGTTTAGCTTAGACAAAGGAGAAGCCTTCATTAGAAATCTGAGAGGCCACGTTAATGAGCTGGTTTAATCTGACATAGTTGGGCAGATGGTGGTGGGCTTTGTCCAGCGGGCTGGCTCTGGCGAACAGCTTTGGGTAGAGGGGATTCAGGAGTGGGCAGTTTATTCCTGAAACAGCAGCTCTAAATTACTGCCAACAGGAGATTCTTTTGCCTCAGTCACGGGTTTTTCCTCCTATGATATTCATAACCACGTCTTCTTGTGCTACTCTATCGTTTAGGAGGACAGGCTCTCTGCTATAAACACACTGCATCCCCCTTTCCCCAAACACCTTTTAACTCCCACAAGGTTAAAGCACATTATTCATATTCAGTCTGTCAGGCTGCTGCAAACAGAGTGATAGGAGAAGAAGATATTTTAGTGCCAGCCCAGACTTCCTGTGTGATGGTTATTGAAATGATGGAGCTGATCAAATCCAGTCAAAACATGGGTTTGATTGCTATTCCAAATGGTTACTGCTCAGCAACTCATACTTCATTTACTTGCTGTTTGCTGTTTGAACATCTGCCCAAAGGGACTTTTCTTGCACAAATATTAGGGGAATGGCTGCTCTTTGTACTGGTGCTGTAAGCAAATAAGTATTTTGCTACAAGCAAAAGTATTTGGGAAGAGGCAAGAAATGCATATTCCTCGTTGTTTGCTGACTGCTCGTCTTCATCTGTTGTTGCTATGACTGCTATTGCTAGAGCCAGAAGGTTTTGGTTAGAGTACAATCACTGCATGTGTCACCTGGGTCAGAGCATCACCTAACCTGCTGAGTTAAGTGATGTGCTGAACCAGGATCTCTAAGGCTTTGTAGAACCATACAGAAGGAGGATCTGCTGTGAAGAACTCACCTGCTCTTACAGGTTCCAGCATCAGACCAGGGAATAGACTCGATATCATTTGATAGGAAGAATACTCAGTAGAGGAAGAAGAGCAATTAATGTAAGCAGTGCTGGGGGTAAAAAAGGCTTGGAGGTGGAGGGGAGATGATATACTGGGGGAGAAGGTTAGTGGATGGGAGAGCACTGAGAAGAATGTTCTCAGATTGGAGACGTTCCAGTGGGATACAAGTATTTTTCATTTATGGGTTGAAGGCTCAGAGGTACTGAAATCTGCAGGGGGGTCACTGGCTCTTCTCCCAGTTGCTGATGGTAGTTTTATGCCACAAAAAAGCATCCCAAACATTTGTCCTCCTTCCTTCTTCCTCACAGTTTCTGCTACGTTCAGATAGGGAGGCAGGATGGACTTCTTTGTATTTCAACCTCCTGCAGCCTTTCTTGTTCACTGCAAGTGTCTGTCCAGAGCAGTTGTGTTTTTCTCAAGAGTGCTAAATTCTTTCCCAAACCCTTTAAAACAATTCCTTTTTGCTAAGCACTTGCTGTATTACGCAGGCCCCATGGCAACTTTTTAATGACAGGTATTGCCTAGGATTTCTGTCCATGCTTGAACGCAGGATTGCATACAGAAGCTGCATTATGCATACACCGAGCTGAGCATAACAGCACCTGCTGCTGCTCCTGCTGCTACTAAAGAGCGAGCAACTAATCTCTTTAATTATTGGAGAGGAATTAAGGCTTTGATTTGTCTTAGAGCAGTAGCGTAGGTATTTCCCCCCTGCAGGCTGGGGAGGAGATGCTCTTTGCCTCTCTGTTCTGTAGCAAGAGGGGCTTAAACTGTTGGGTGGGTGGGTGGCCTCTGCCACCAGCACCTGAAGGAAGAGCAGGGTTATACGGACACCCACCCCTCGGTTATATACATGAGGGGTATATACATAGAATCATAGAACCATAGAATCCCAGACTGGTTTGGGTTGGAAAGGACCTTAAGATCATCCAGTTCCAATCCCCTGCCATGGCCAGGGACACCTCACACCAGACCAGGTTGCTCCAAGCCCCTGTGTCCAACCTGGCCTTGAACACTGCCAGGGATGGGGCAGCCACAGCTTCTCTGGGCACCCTGTGCCAGCGCCTCAGCACCCTCACAGGGGAGAACTTCTGCCTTAGATCTAACCTGAACTTCCCCTGTTTCAGTCTGAACCCATCACCCCTTGTCCTGTCACTACAGTCCCTGATGAAGAGTCCCTCTCCAGCATCCTTGTAGCCCCCCTTTCAGACACTGGAAGCTGCTCTGAGGTCTCCACGCAGCTTCTCTTCTCCAGGCTGAACAGCCCCAATGTTCTCAGCCTGTCTCCATACAGGAGGTGCTCCAGCCCCTGAGCATCCTCGTGGCCTCCTCTGGACTTGCTCCAACAGCTCCATGTCCTTCTGGTGTTGAGGACACCAGAACTGCACACAATACTCCAAGTGAGGTCTCACTAGTGTTTATCTCACACTGGCAATGCTCTGTGCAAGGCAGAGGGTTCGGTTTGCTCCCTGGAGCTGCAGTAACAGCAATTCCCTTGTCTCCCATGGGCAGCAGAGGTGGGCAGGCTGCAGGTTAGGCTCTCTATGGGATTGGATCTGGATGCAAAGGGCAGTGGGATTGTCTGGGTGCTCCTGGAGCCTGCATGTCTGCAGGCATGCTGAGGAGCCACAGGACCACACTGGCTGGCTCCAGCTTGTCATCAAGCCATCACATCAGCTTCTTTTGCCTGGGAGGAAGAGGAGGTGAACTGAGAGTAGAAAATAATCATGGGGTAATTGTCTCTGTGGTGAGGAGTTTGTGGTGTAGTTATTGGGAGGACCTTGCTGGCCACATGCTGCAAAGTCACCCTCTAAGGGGCATAGGGAGTTAGAGGAGCTCTCAGTACCAGGGAGGGTCTGCTGCCAGTCCCCCCCAGTGAAAGCTGGACCAGGATGGGCTACCAACACTGGATTACACTCCTTTTCTCAACTCCCCTCCTGTCCCTGTTTTCCCCCTTTCCAGACCCTTCCTTCCTTGTCAACGTTAAAGCAAGAGGAGTGCAGTCATGGAAAAGAGCAAAAAGATCCTTTCCATCCTCTCAGCTCCCTGCTGCCCTCCTTTCCTTCCCTCCCTTCCCACAAAGGAGCTGCAAGTATTCCTCTGTGCCACAAAAAGGACCTGCCCGATGGTCCAGGAGAAGGAAGGGTTAAACTCAGGCGAGCACTAGCTCCAACACAGTTAATCCATATAAAGCTCATGGATTTCTCTGCAGTGATCTTTGTGGTTGTCATTTGCATTTTTTCCCCCCTCCTTTTGTGAAACCTTTTCTTCTTCCCTTTTACACTGGTACGCATGCAGGAATTAGCATATTGTACCGGGAGCGGGAGCTGGAAGGAGCCGACCCCCTGCTGCTCAGCGGATTGTGCGAGCTGCAGGAGGCATCAATTTTTCAGCACTTTTCTCATTTCTCATTACAGTCAGGGCACCGTGCAGCTCCCGCTTCCACACAATCCCTAGTGGTCCTACAGACAAGCGTACGGGGCTGGCGAATACCCGGACCGCTGCTTTCATAGCGCTAATATCCTTGTTTATGCTCCCGCCGTAATTAATCCTGGTATTAATATAGTTCGGGCTTAGCTTTACAAATTATATATATGGGCTAGCAGGGTAATTGTGTCAGCAGACTCTGGAGCTGGTCCTTGACAGTGGTTTGCTAACCTTAGGAGGGACACATAAACACTTTGGCCGAGCCTGCCTTGGAAACAAGGAAGGCGAAGAGACGAGGAGGAGGGTGGAAACGGCGAATCGATGTCTGATAACTATAAATAGTGTCTTTAAAATAAGGAGATTTCACAAGCACAATAAAGTTGTCCTCAGGTATCAAACTCCGCGGTTGTCATAGTGATGTGTGCATTATTAAGAGGGTGTTGTTCACTTGGCCATCTCATCTTGTAATGAGGGCGGCTCATTATCGGCCCTACAAGAGTTGCTTTCCACGCTGACCGCATCGCAGCTTGGTGGGTGCTTGGGGCTGAGGGGAGCTTTTTCCCTGCCTTCCATCCCACCCCATCCCGAATAACCTCTGTGTGGCAGGGCGAGTGGACGGCCAGCACTAGGCGAGCCAATTCCCTGTTTTCCTCTGGTTCTAAGCATGCCTATGACTTTAATGGAGAGGAAAAATTACTCTCTGGCCACTTCAGCCTCTTTGGCTCTCCCTGGCCCTTGTGTTCATTAACATTGCAGATTGGGGACTTTCAAACGAGCCATTGGGTTGCTTTTATTTCTGCACCTGGTCCCAGCAAACACCCTTCTTGGGGTCGATGATGCCCCTTTGCACCAGCCTTAATGGAACTTCCTTTGCTTATCATTAGCCACTTTGCATTGTTATAGAGCTCTATTAGCCGGGATGCGGCCTCGCTTTTAATTCCCTTCTGAGGTTGGTGCACAGCGGTCGCATCCCTTCCCCAGCTCCCCAAACAATCCAATTATCACAGTTTGTCACACAGGCACGGGTGACCCACACACCACCTGCTCTGCTGGTGGGCCTGATCCTCCTGGATAGCAGCCAGGAACGGGGATTCCAGTTCTGCCTCAGTGGGACCCTCTTCTGTGGCTCTAAAAACCATCTCTCTGCTTTCATTGGCAAAACCAGAACCTGCAATCGGCTGTGAAATTGCATTGTTTGAATACGAATTCAAGCTGAGGTATATGAAAATGGCTTAAAAGAGTTTCATTCTTCCCTCTCCCCCTCTTTTTTCCTCTTTTTTTTTTTTCCAAAATAGATGTATGTCTAGACAGGCAACCTGGGTACTGTTCCAGCCAAGTTACATGACCCTGGCGATATAAGGGTCTCATCATCTGATGTCTGAATGTCTGAACAGTGGAAGTTAATTTGAGTGCTGCTGTCGGCCTCCCATCCAGGTACATGTGTAAGCATGAGGGCAGAATTAAGGATGTGATTAAATGTCATCATCTTCAATTGGATTTATCGTGTGCTGATGTATTTTCCCAAAATGGCTCTCAAATCTTAACCCAAAGGGATGGGTGGGTATATTCCCCATGTCTTCAGTTAGGTTTGGAGCATCCCCTTTGGGTTGTGCCATTAAACCTCCCCTCCCAGGTCAGACTTTACTTGGCTCAGCCCTCCCTGTGTGATTTCAGCCCCTACTTCTAGTTGAAGATGTCCCTGCTCCTTGCAGGGGGTTGGACTAGGTGAGCTTTGAAGGTCCCTTTGCAAACTCTTCTATGATTGTAGAGCACAGGTCCTGCTCCTGGACCTGGTTTTTGAAGTTAAAGGGTCACTTGCTAAAACATAGAAGCAGTTCTGACACCAGGAGCTTCATCCTAGGTCTCCTTTCTGCCAGGCAGAGATTGCAGCTCCAGATGACAGAGTTGTGCGCTCTCTTTGACCCTAAACCCTGACATTTCCTTTGCCCAGCAGCAGAGTTTTGGGTAGGGTAGATCCTGCTCTGAGTGGCAAGTGGCACAGCACGAGGCTCACGTACCCTAAGATATGCTGAATCCATGGCTTGGGTGATCCACCTGCAGATTGCCAAGGGTGAGCTGTGATTTGCCCAAAGAAGAAGCAGTCCCTCTAAGTTCCCTGCTATTTCTTAGGAGTCTCTTGTGTGTTTACAGCAGGCACCAGGGTTTCTCCACAGGTTCCTTCTAGTTCTATTTTCTCCTTTCTTTCAGCCATTGTATCTCAACTAAAAGTCAGGGGGTCCCTCCAGTACGGGTTTCGTGCTGTATATTCTCTTTGCCATGCAAAAATCAAAGGGAATTTCACACTTGACTACAGGAAGGGGCTGGAAGAAGCCCTCAAGGTATACTTAGTCCTGCATTACTCCACCAGTCCACGGGAGAAATCCTGCTGCCCCGAAGCAATCATCTTCAAGGAAAACCTATGTGTTTGTGTCTGTAGACTCCAGAGGGAGTTTGGAGAGGCTGTGGAACTGTACACACTTTGTGCCTTTCCATCAAATCCAGAGATTCCAGAGCATCTGAAAGTTACGTGGTGTTTAAATGCTGCACATTCCTCTCAGTTCTGTATCATTGAGAGTCGGCAGCAGGGAGTAAAAGAAGAGGAATGTTTTAAATATGTGGGACTAGTGAATGGATTGACATTTTGCCTTGCATTTCAAAAGGCTTTTTCTCCTGGGAAATTAGTCTCTACTCACATGGCATTGTGATAATCCGCTTAGAGTCCAGTTCATCAATATCTTTAAGTACTCACATGTTTTTCCTCTACAACAAAGTAACTTTGTCATTTATGTGCTGGTTGTCAACCATCTCAAGTAAAATGACTAGCAGAAGATGGGTGATTTTTAGCTATCTCTGCATAATTTAATAGCATAGACTAAATAGGGTTATGAGTAATTATATTTTCCAGTTACCGGGAGCTTCATAGACCCCTCAGAGTACAACCACATTGCTTTCTACCCTCAGGACCCTGCAGGTTAACACCAGATGCTGTAGGGAAAGGGGAGTGCACAGGGGGGTCATGGGCATCAGCGTGAGGATGTGGCTGCCCAGCCAATGTCCATTAGCAGAATGGTGGGGAACAAAGCAGTAGGATCCATAACAAGCATCTTTTGTTTGTCTCATTCTTGATCAGCTGCATCAGTCGTAAACTTGGTCCTTTTGGATGCCCTGAAACGGTGGAACAAGTCCTCAGTTTTGCATGCCAGGACAGAAGCAGCTCGTGGAGCTGCAGCCCCGGACTGCTGCGGCAGCCTGAAGTGTAAATGGTTTTAGTAGAGTTTTGGGTAGAGATGAGGAGGATGGATGCACTGGAAAATGAACAACCTGAGACCCAGAGAGTACCTAAACTGCTGACAGGAAAGCTAAGAGGGCATATCAGGGAAAGATCTTTGTACTTAACCCCTATTTCTGTTCTTCCTAAGCATCTAGTTCTGACCACTGTCAGTCAGAGATAGGCTACGGGGCTGGGCAAACCTTTGTTTTGATGCAATGTGGCTTTTCTTACCCGTTTTAGGGTGTCCTGTCGCATGCCTAGTGCTTCTGGCTTTACCTGGGCAGAGATCAAGGCCCTTTGCTGTCCATCTCGGTGAGTCAAGGCAATGAAAATTCATTTGAGCCCCTGTGGAGGCAGAATTACTAATGCAGAATGCCACTGAGAGCCTCCAGTGTTATGCTGGGGTCTTGGAAAGGGAATCCTAGCAGGATGGGGTGGGTATTAGCTCATTTTCCGTCACTGCCCTGGGTTATTACAAGGGAAACACAGGGGAGCAGAAACATATGGAGCATGGGGGTTTTTATCAGTGCACGAGCACTAAAACCCTTACTCACGGTGTGTGATTTGAGTCAATGCAGTTCTAGATTATCTGCTGCACATATATTCACCATGCATAAACATCTGACAGCGATTGCGCTCAGTGATGCCATTGGAAATCAGAATCCTGTCTCCCCTCTGGATCTATAAAAGGACCTTCTCAACTTTCAAATTAGCAAACCAATTAATCATATGTGTCATTTTAAGCATGTGCTTTAGCCCAGGCCTTCAAATGTAAGCGCACTTCAAGCTGAGCAAGTAGGGGAGTGCTTTGGTTGACCAGAACTAGGTGAATTTTCCAAGAACTGTTAGCAATTAAGCAGCTGGAGTTATTTTAATAGCTCCAGGACTGTCATGTCTTTGAAGGGAATCCAGACTCTGATAAAGTGCTGGTTAATGGAGTCAGTTGGAAGAGGATTATTCCAATTTGGGAGCAGCTTCTGAGTTTTGCCATTTGTTTGCATTCTTCCCATCCAACACAGTGACAGCAGTGGATGAGGAGGTGCCAGCCAGGGCACTCCAGGTTATTGGACAGCCAGGCTATTGGGTTACTGCATCCTGTCCAGAGCTGTGGGTGATCCTGAGTTTTCCTTCCCAAGAGCATAGCTGAAGGTGCTGTTCTACACCTGATATAGGCAATATAGAATTTGCCCTCTTTTGATGCACACCCACTTCTTTATTAAGCACTACATCTTTGTTGCACACCAGGAGTTAATCTAGACTGTGGCAGCACCCCAGGATTTTCCCTCTCATGAAACTTTCCTCATGGAAGGTAATCTGCCTTAAAACATTTGGACTTCAGCAAAGCAGAGAAGTCACCAAAACTGTCCCTTTTTGCTGTTCTTAGCATCTAGCCCTTTCCTGGTGATGCCAGTAAGGGTAGCAAGGGCCTGGGTACCACCTCATCCTTTGGCCTGTGTGGCACAAAAGGCTCTTGGTGATGAGGTCCCACTGCTGCACAAGCCCGAGGTGTGCCAGGGGTGAGCTGAGCGAGCTGGTCTTTCCCTGCAAATAAAGGAGGTCAGGGCAGAAGGAGCGTGTCTCTGATGAATTGCATGCTAAAGGAGATCCACATTCTGCCAGTTGCGTGACGAGATGCTTTTTTTAATGGTGATGGAAAACAGGCATTGTGACAGGACTGGGTTTTGCTCAGGGCTATGTACGTGCCGCTCTCAGTGAAGCTTCTTGGCCAGATTTGTCCCTGGTTTGAGAAGACACGACTCTGCTGAGGCGTGATGGAGCTGAGTTTGATCTTGAGGTGGAGCTGAAGAAGAATATTCCACTCTGTCTCCTGTCAGGGCAGCGTGAGGAGCCCCATGAGAACCTGGTTATGAAACCCTGCTGCTGCCCTGTGCTTGCTTGCCTGGCAAGCGTGAGGATTTAAGGAACAGTGTTTTGGTTCTCCAACTGATCCTTAATTCCAGCTCGCTTTTTGCAAGCTTGCCTTGTTGAACACGCTCCCTGTGAATAAACTGCTCTACTGGGCCCTACCTGTTCCGAGCATCAGGAAATCTCAAAGAATGTCTGACTTTCATGGGCATGGAGTTTTATTGGAATATAAACTAATAAAGAGAGAAAGAAAGGAAAGAATACTTTAATTCCTGCAGTACAAGAGGAGAAAATCTTTACAAAGTCCTTGGATGTGGACCTTGCCATAAGGGATCATGTCAGTACAAGGGGACATTTTCTTCCCTTTGGTGATGGTGCTAGCAGGGCTTTGGAAAGCACTGCTGCTCCAAGTACTACACCATTATCACCGTATAGTCATGGGTTGAATTTCTTTCCCATTTCTCAAAGGTACTTTTGTTTGAAATACCTGGAATTATTCTCTCTGGAAGAGACTTCTTGGGTCAAGGCTAAGACTGTGTTGAAAGGGGCACTATAGTCAGATGTGGGTGAGCTTGGTTGAACTGCAGCAAGGTAAGTATCTCACTCATATTAGCCTTTGGCCCATACTAGATAGCAGGTAAGATTAGATGATGTGATGATCAAACCTAAACCAGCTACAGGTAAGATGTGGCAGGCCTGTAGGTTGATGGCAAGACAGCAACAATGATGTCTTCCTCAGGAGACCTTGAGAAATATTGGAAAGAGAGTGTAATCCAACAAACTAGGTTTCACATACTGAAGTCCCACTGAAGTTGTAGCATTTCTCCTTGTCTTTTGGCCCAGACATGTTCAGCTACCTTGATAGGCTGTAAACTCATCATCATCATGCAGTGGGGTTTGCATGCTGCTTCAGGGATTAAAAATGGCCAAGTCCCTTGTGACCTCAGGATGGGAAGTGGAACGGTTTGGGAATCCGACTGAGCTCTATCCCATGCAAGGGCTACTGTATGATGGTGCTAGCAGTGGCTCTTGCCAGCTCTTTGTGGCAGTCATGGTACTCTATAGGTAGTCCCACCTAACTTTCATTTAACTGACCTGAGCTAAAGGATCCTGCAATAACAGTACTTAAGAATAACATGCTTCATTTAGTCATTAAACTCAAATGGATGTTGCCAGCTTCACCTTGCCCACCATGGCTTTGATACCCTGTAGAGCTTTATGGGAAGCACATATTTCACGTGATAGCTCTTATGAGCTCATATCAAGTTGATTTGAGTTGTCTCCTGAGAGGTTCAAAAGGCCACTGGGCAGTGGCTAATGGTGAGCTTCCAGCTGTGGTAATTAAAGGTAACTGAAGTCACTCAGCTCTTGCAACAAAACTGACTCTACCACCTAATCTTCTCCATCAGCAAGCAGCCAGCCATGGAAAAGATAGGAAGACAGGCAGAAGAAAGGGAGGAAGGAAGGAAGGGAGGAAGGGAGGAAGGGAGGAAGGAAGGAAGGAAGGAAGGAAGGAGGCTGTGTGCAATGTATAGGGAAATAATTCTGAGAAACACAGCAATTTTGGTATTAACATCTTCTTTCTCCAGGAGAGAAAACCCTATCCATTAAAACAGTTGTAAAGCCCTTTAAATCAGGCTCAGTTGCCTTTTGGGAAGAGGATTGCCAGTTCAGTTCGATGTGAAGAAGTACAAATGCAGCGGTTTTAATCAGGATAAATAACTTCTCTTTTATCAGACCGTCTCTGCTGGAAACAGTTTTGCTCCGTGCAGTGATGGTAATTTGCACACTTCTCATGCAGAACCTTCCCAAGACAAGCAGCTGGCCATGGGATGCAATTTAACAATTTATCAACCCCTGGTTCCTCCAGCCCTTTGCAGCCAGAAGGGCATCTCGCACTATTTAAGAGACTTCACCATCCATTGCCGTCAATTTAAGGTTTCACCAGCCCCTAGTCATTATAATTTTCCACTCAGCATTTCACTCCGTAACCCGGGGACGTGGCTGCTGGCCCCTTGCATTATCGGCTCTGTGCAGGTGATGGGATAATTACCAGAAGGATGCAAATCACTAACGGACTATCAAAGGGAGCAATCAGGATTAGCTGCGTGTGTTGAAAGGTTGGAAGGCATGGTGGGGAAAACACCAAAGGGTATCTGTGGCATGCTTATCCCCTTCCGTGTGCTTTCAGCTGGAGGGCTCTCTGGGGTTGTGTCTGTTGAGTGCTCAGGGGGATGGGGTCTGGCATCTGCCTCTGCCATCTTCAGCAGAGCCTCACTGCGTGCTGCCTCTTGGAGCTGCAGCAGAGAGGCAAGGAAGGTTGGCACGGTCCCACTGTTCAGTGCCTGCAAACCTGTGTGGCAGGTCCAGACCTAAAAGAGCAGCGGCTTCAAGGTCAGAGCGTGTCTTCATGACTGCTGCAGAAGTGTGTGTTGTGCTGTGTTACAAAGCCAGGCACGTAGTTGGGTTCAGGAGGAGCAGGCAGTCGTTTTGGTCCTATCATCTGGGGCGCTTTCCTTCACCTTGTGCATCTCCCCAAATCCTTCTGAGTCCTGTAGCAGACCAAGAACTGGCTCAGTGGCTCTTGTACTGCTTTCTCTGCCAGAGGCACCTGAAAACCTTGTCTGCTATTTATCAAGGTGAGGGGAAAATACCTCATGGAGTGTCAGACTCGTCCCAGATAGACAGATCCATCCTGCTGAGTAACACGGGATGCTGTCTCATGGCAAAAGCGGGTAGCTGTTGGTGGAAGCATACAGAAGGTGAAGGGGATGACAGCAGGAGTGAGGTCTGCTGATGGATGTTAAGATCTGCTAGTGCTGTGCAGAAGCTGAAGACAGAGGCAGTTCAGAAAGAGCCTGCAGGGGATTTACTGACACAGTGGGGAGATACAGCAGTGGCGAGGGGACTGTTCTGCCACTCTGCAGCTGCTGCTTGGGCAGGAAAATGTGGCTTTTGCTTTACCCCTTGTTCAAAGATGTAAAACAGGATGACCCTCATAAAAAGAGGAGGTTTTAATAGGATTTTTTTATTATTTCTTTGAGGCATTCTTCATGATTTGCAGCCTCTGCAAATTAGGTCTCTGGGGGTGCAATGCTAGTGGCTAGACACGCTGCTGCATGGCTCGGTACAGCTGGCAGAGCATGTAGGTGGGAGCTCCCACTGTGGAAAGCACTGTTTGGTCTCTCCCTTGCACTGCAGATCACAGCCTGATTGCGTGCTCACTCTTCCTGGCTGAAGGATGGGGAGATGGCTGGTGCTGCAGAGAAGGTTTGCCAAAGGGAGCGTGCCTCTGTATTCAGGGATGGAGCATCCACAGTTTCTCTGGGCACCCTGTGCCAGCGCCTCAGCACCCTCACAGGGAAGAACTTCTGCCTTAGATCCAACCTGAACTTCCCCTGTTTCAGTTTGAACCCATCACCCCTTGTCCTGTCACTACAGTCCCTGATGAAGAGTCCCTCTCCAGCATCCTTGTAGCCCCTTTCAGACACTGGAAGCTGCTCTGAGGTCTCCACACAGCTTCTCTTCTCCAGGCTGAACAGCCCCAATGTTCTCAGCCTGTCTCCACACAGGAAGTGCTCCAGCCCCTGAGCATCAGACACCAGAGCTGCACACAGTGCTGCAAGTGGGGTCTCAGGAGAGCAGAGCAGAGGAGCAGGATCACCTTCCTCGACCTGGTGCTCACGCTGATCTCAGCTGCATCTCTTCTGAAGGTACATGTGTCTTGTCCAGCAAGGTACGGACACCTGGGGATGTGGCTGGAAAGCCTGGGGAAGACTCTCCTTGAGCACAGCTCTGGGCTGCAACCTCAGAGACTCTCCCCATGCTTTTTCTCCACCACTGCAAGTGAGGATAGAATAGAATCATAGACTCATACTATTGCACAAGCTCTCAGTCCTGGGCTGTGTTTTGGATCTGTGGGAGATTCCTGTTGACTACACTGCATTAGCTCTGCTGTATCAGCACACTGCCTCTCCTGGTGGCAGCTATGGGAGGGAAGGCTATAGCCAGAGAGCACGCAGAGACATCTTCCTTCACTGAAGACTAACAGTTGGTGGCAATCAGTGAATTAGGGAACCTCACAGAGGCTGCAGCCGCATCCCCATGTTTAAGAGCTGCCAGTGGGCCCAGTCTCCACAAATTTGTCTAATCCCTTTTTTAACCCATTTGTAATTCCAGTCTTTGCAACATCCTGCGGTGCTGCTTGAGCCTTTATTTGTTCTAAACCTGGTGTCTGGACAGATCATCGGATGGCTGTTTCCCTTCCTGCCAAAGCCACTTGGCTTCACCTCTTTCCTTCAAAGAGGGCTCTGATGCAGCACCAGGAGTCATTATGGCCTGAAAACATCCGTTTGAATCCCACAGCATCATGTCAAAGCTCCGAACTGTGTGTGGTCTTTTAAATACAAAATGTAGGCTTCAAAAGTTGAAGGGTATTTTTCCCCCCCTTCAGTGGTCTGGGAAGGAGCAGATTGTCCTTGGGTTGCTTGTAGAAGCCAGAGTTCAGCAGCTGCTGCTCCTTTGGCTTCTCCCCACCTCCAGGACTGATGATACCCTGGAAGGCAGGAGCAGGATGGGGTTTGGAGGGGCTGGGGCAAGTTCTGGCGTTGCTGGCAGTGATGTTTTCACATCCAAAAGATCTCTTCTCCCATCTCTTCAATTTAGCATGGTCATTCAGTATTTCCTTTGACCAGAGGCCAATAAGCAGTAAGCAATGCACATAGATTTTGCAGGGCAAAACTCAAGAGTGGTTTCTAGTACAGGGCACATGCAGTCGTAGAGCATTATTGAAGTATCTGTATTTACCCTGCATGATGGAAGGAGGGGAATCAACACTGCAATCAGCTGTTCAGAAACAATCCATTTTGAAAGAAAACAAAGAAAAGAAAAAGAAAGAAAGGTAAAACTTCCACCCTTGAAAAAAAGGAAAAGGGATCTGAGCAAGTTTAATTTTGGTGAGCATTTCTGAGATCTGAAACAGAGTGTTACAGGGAGCTCAGGGAGGGACAAATGGATTCACTAGCCAGAGAGTTCAGTAAAAGCCTGAAATTCACTGAACTCTGTGCTTCTGGGTGTAACGAAAGTTTAAGAGCATGATCCTACGCTGCTTGGAGATAGTGGGACTTCTGCCTTGGTCAGACAAGGGTCAGGCCTAAATAAAGGGCTTAGGTCCCCAACAAAGCAGATGTGCTGTCCTATAGGGTACGGGTGAAACACCTTTGTCTAACCAAGCAGATCCTGTTGTCCTGGCACAAGTCAGAGCTCATTTCTGCAGGGAATACCCCTTCGCTTGCTTCAGGGGAGCAATTTCCCAGCGACTGCTGCTGCCCAGGAGAATATCCATTTGCAGCCAGTGTGGATTCTGTATCTACCACCATCATCCCACTACAGCGCATCCGCATTTTAGCTCTACCTAACTCATGTGCTGCGTGCCCTTTTAAACCAATGAAGGGGGCTATGAAATCTGCCCTTGCATGGGTAGAGCAGAGCTCAGGGAAGCTGGCCAGGGAAGCTGTAGCTGGCTGCCTTTTCCAAAAGGGAGCAAATTCCTTTTCTTGGATACACCATGCTGGACCCTGATGTTAGCAGGCTATTAATAGCAGCAGGTCACTCTAGGGGAATGCATGAGGAGGTTTGCATGTGGAGGGATGCTGCAGTTAGTTAGCCAGAGGCTGGCTTCACCTGGGTCTCTCTTTCTGATCTCACAAGCTTTGTCCTCGTAAGTGTGTGTGCTTGGAACAACCTGTACCAGTGGTTGCAGTCACTTTGGGACTTCAGCCTCACGTTGTGCAGAAGTGCAGCCAGGAACCGTGCAAAGCTGCCTTTAGTGATCTGTTAAACCAGAAACGGAAAGAAATGTTGCCTGGTGCGTGAGTTTGTCCCGAAGACAGCCATAGGTACACTTGTCTCTGTATAATGTATACATAACGTATAGTTAATTTAGTTGTTGTGCAATTTGTTATGCCGAGGATAAACCAAAGGGCTTCCCACCCAGCACCGGTTTTGCATGGTGGTGTCATGGATGTGAACTGAGTTTATAGAATCAGACCTTTGTTGCGTTTATCTCTTCTCTAGTTAATCTAGATTACCATTTGAGGCGACAGGCCATTGAATACATGGAAGGTGAATTATACATCACCATAGTCTCACCATATAATGGTAGAGTAGCATAGGCATTACAAGTGAATATGGCTCTCTGACAGAAAGCAAAGCCCTCCCTCACCCCCTTTTTAAGAGCAGTGCCTCTGAAAATGACATTCGTTTTACTGTGGTCCTTAAGGCTAAAAGGAGAGGCACGTGTGACTCTTTGGCTCTTCAATTAAAATGAACTTTATTGCAAAAAGCTTGTTCTTTTGTTGTCTTGCCAGCTGGGTGGCTTCAGGATCTCGATCAATACATGCACAGCATTGTACAGTAGTTGTTCCCCATCCTCAAGAATGCACAGATTATGAATTCATAGGTTGGTGGTGCAGCTGATGGTGGCTTTGAGCTTCTCCATAGTCAGAAAAGGACTGAACCCGGTGCAGGCTGCCCGTATACAGCTTCAGTGAACCCAGATTTTATACTTGGACTTAGCCTGAGCTGGCAAAACAACACATCAGCCTCAAGGCTACCACAAAGGGTGCATCAGGCTGGCAGGGTCTGAAGCCCAGCTTCATCCTGGCTACCCTTAAATACAGGGGAAGCTAACTGAGGTGCCTGATTTCAAGAGCATCACCTAAACTCTAACACCTCCAGCCAGTGCAAGTGAGAGCAGGTGATGAGAATGGGATGAACCACCCTGGAGAACCAGTTTATCCATGTTGGGAGAAGAAATATAGGGATCTTAGGGTGACCAGTTAGTAATGCACTGAGTTGACAGGCACCCAGGTCTGCGTGTCTGAAAGTGTTCAGGTCCTGCCAGAGAGGACTACAGAGCTAGTGAAGCATCAGAGTAGCTGCTGTTGTATTGCTGGGACTGCTCAGACCTGGGAAGTGGGAAGGAAAGAGGGAAAACAGTGAGGTGAAGACAGAGGAGCAATTTGGGATAACGACAGTGAGTAAAGGAAGGAGAAAACACAGGAAAATCTAGAACAAAGAAGCTGAAAAGGTCACAACACTGCGCTCAGAGCACTTCGTAATGGTGTGCCTGTCTGCAAACCTGCTCTGAGCAGTGTGTTTGTTCCTCTCTCAGCACAATGCATTGGTGCTTCAGCTCCTCACTGCTGAGCAGCCCTAATGAACGCTCCTCTGTAGCCTCCTAAACCTCTCCCATGGCTTGTGTGGGCTACACTAGCATGCTTATAGAAGTTTGCTTAGCCATTAATAGATCTGCCCTCACTTCAAACTGCACCAGTGGCACGGAGCTTCAGGACCCCCTGTATCCTAAACAAATTCCTGGTGGCACGCCAGATTTAACTGCACACAAAAGCAATGTTGTTTTCTGGGGTTTAGAGCACTGCCTTTACATTCAACTGGAGGAGTTTTGCAGCCATCTACAGCCCATTGCCCTGATGTGAACCCAAAGGAACAGAGTTGTTTTCTCCACAGGTGCGTTTGTCCCTATGCATCACATCACATCCTGGGTGCTGGCGTGGGCTTCAGCGCTGAGGATTTACAATTTACAATCAAATTTACATTTGATTGCTCTGCTTTTAAAAGAATGTCACTCTCAGAGAGAATTTCCATGCCTCGGGACACAAGGAAAGGGTTGTTAGGGCTGTTTCGAATGGAGCCTTGGCTCTTTGTGTGTCAGGGTATTCTGCTTCAGCTTCCCATTTGTGGGCTCTTTGCCCCCATGCTGGTGTCTTCCAGCAGACCAGACCTCCCTGGTAGTGGAGTAATAGTGGAATGGATTATCATAGAATCATAGAATCAACCATGTTAGGAAAGACCTTTAAGCTCATCCAGTCCACTCGTTCCCCAGCACTGCCAAGGCCACCGCTAACCCATGGCACTGAGGGCCTCATCTACACAGTGTATGCACACTCCCAGGGATGGTGATCCCACCACTTCTTAATGCCATCTTTCAGGGGGTTTGAAACTTGACCGAGTATTTCTCTCTCTAAAGCATTAGTTATGCCTGCAGTGAGGCCCTGAGGACCTGTCAGGTATTCATGGTGCAAAAACTGGACTTGCAACTCTCAATCCTCATTCTGACCATGTGAACACTAGTGCTCCATGGGGGATGCCTTTAGGATGGATATTGCAACCGAAGGAGTAAGTTTTGCAATCTCTACTACCTCTGAGCACCAGGGGTGAGCAAGTCCTGGGAGGGAACAGCACTGGAGGACCCACATCCCACCTGCTCTTGGCTGCTTGACAGCCCTCAGGGGTTACAAACCACCTCTGGAGTGTGGTTTGGAGCAGCCTGAGGTCACATATTGAGTGAGGGGCTATGGGCATCTCCTCTGTAGTTCCCTCACTTCTCTGGTGCTCAGGCCTGAATCTCAGAGTTCTGTGGCTTTGAAGAAACCATCGCCCATGTCTGACTACATACATCCACAAGGTTCCTGCATTTAGGAATGTTGCTGGTCATTATCTGTGATGGGAGGTGGTTGCTCCCGAGTGAGGATTTGCTTATGCAGAGTCGTTGAGGAAAAGCTTAATCTGAATTAACTAAATGTGTGAATTGAAGGTGGATTAGTGGTGCCACATCAATGGATGGATTCCTTCAATTCTTCTCTGCAGAACTAAAATGGTCCTAATTTGTTTCAGCATAATTATGAAAGAGGATGTTACACGGGCCTTTAATGAGATATAATTTCCTGACCGTAAAAGTTAGTCTGGGTTAGTTTCTTTGTGCCTCCCAGCAGGGGTGAGATTAGGATACAGTCCCGATTTTGCTTTTAGTAGGAAACCCGTATTGTCTTTACTGGGGATTTTAGTAACTGATTCTGATAATGAAGGAAGCGGGTTTTATTATGATTATACTATTTTTAATCTTAGGTTATAAAAGCAATTAATTAATCCTCCCCATGTCCCTGTGAGGCTGGTAAAGGCGTTGTAACAATCGCTTCATTCCTTGCTGTGCTATGTCTGCTTGTAGTGTGGAATAGAGCAAAGCAGGGCTACAAGATATGGGAGGGGAAATGAATATCAGATCTTATTGAATGCACAAGAGGAATTAAGCAAGGAAAAGGATGTTGCTACCCAGCTTAGAATTTGGTCGAACCACCATGATGCACTCACCAAAGAGTGTCAGGGGAGCTTTGGAGATCAGGGCGTCTGCTTTATATCTAACCAGCTCTACAGCACGTATAATGGTACCACACACAGTGCACTGTGCTGTGGGGGTGGCTTAGTAGCAGGGTGTGAATATCAAGGATTAAGAATAATTTATCTGCTTTCCTTTCATGTGGCAATGGGATTTATCCGGTTAAGTTACATTTCTTCCCCCAAAAAATGAATGAAAAGAAATGTTAAGAAGAAAACCCCTCTGAGATGATGACTGCTCTCTGAAGGCTGACTGCCCATTCCCAGAGCCTGCTCCATCGCTGCTGCAGTGCCAAGCGGTATTCCTCGCCATCCCTTCTCCTTACAGACAGCCTCTTCCTGCTCCTCAGCAGACGGTGTATTTCCTACTCGATGCTAAGTCTCGTGTTTGCCTCACTTCTTTAAATGAGAGCAAGCACGGCGCTTTTGTTCTGCTCCTTTTGCAGTGCCGTTTTGCTGATCTTCTCTGCGTGTATCTGAAAGGTCAGGAAAACAAATCAATACAGAAAAGGACCTCCTGCCCCTTTTAACCTAACATGTGGGAGGGAGGGAAAGGAAATCGCCAATTACATGAAAGGGAACTTTAAATATGCTTGAAAAAAGCACAGTGGGAGTGAGGGTTTGGAAGGAGAGGTGTTGACAAGACCAGTCTCTGCAGTTCACAGGGTGCCTTGAGGAACATGGGGTCTTCTCCTCCACGGCAGCATGTATGGGCAGATCCATAGGGCTGAAAAGCATCCCGTGAAAGGCACCGTGAAAGGGAATGACCCTCTCATTTCAGCATCACTGACTGTGAAGGTGTCTGTGAGAGAGACCTTGATACACTGAGAGCTGGACGGAGACTCGCCACGTGATTCGATGGCTTGCAGATGCTGACCACTGTCTTCTGCTAGCTTCAGTGGGTTTGCTTCAGTACTTTCTGGCTACCACTGTCTTATTTCCACTCCTCCAGGTGAGCAGCTTCTGCAGATAACCACCAGAGCACCAGGAAGTGGGGCAGATGCTCCATATCTGCACAGCAACTGGACCCCTGCTGCACCATCACTGGAGCAGTGAGGCCTGTAATTGAGTGTTGGTCTACACTCAAGCCTGAATACTGCAGGCAAGTGTACTAGTGACTGCCTCTGTTCCCAACATGTAGCCTCAAGCGTTCAGCTGAGAGTCCTCCATTAGAATAACATTCCTGGGAGCTTCCTTGGCAGTCAATGGACAGGAGAGAGCTCTCCCTTTCCTTTCCAGTGATGAAAACTTCTAGAGTGCTCATATAGGATCATATAGGGTCTTCATGCAAGTGTATCACGTTAGATGCAAAAAATTCAGACCTTACTCTCTTGAATTATTTTAGTCTTTAAACATCTGCCTTTGAATTTAGCCTTGATTGATCCATCATCGGGTGCAAGGCTCTTGAACACTGTGCAAGGTGAGCCTGCAGAGCTGTGGCTCTGATACCTCTGGTGTTTTGATTTAAGGCTTTAGCTTAAGCCACCAACAGAGTACTCTGTGTGCATGTGTGTGTGCATAACACATTGTACTTTTTCTGCCCACAAACTCACAATTAGAGTAGGCTACCAATGACTGTAAGTTTGGCTTCAGGAAACAGATGTTCCTGTATCTTGCAGTGGCCTCAGATCTCTAAAAGAGATGAACCACAAAGATGAATGCTAATAAGTAAAGCCCTAATAAGTAAATTTCAGCCATCTTCTTCTGTGAAATCCTTGAAATAGTGAGACCATGAGGCAACACCATGCCTTTGGGTTAGATGGCTCCTTCGTGGAAGAGAAATCACAAAGCTCTGGCTATCACCTTACTGGAGGGCATGGAAAAGGACTTTCATGGGTGAATGGTCTTTTAAATCCCTAAAGCCACCAAAGGTTTCTGAAACACACCTGGCCATTGCTGGGACACTTGTTCATACATAGCCATGTGTTTGCTTACACAAGAGAGGTAAACTAAGTCCTTTTTGGAGCCCTCTTTCCCTATCACACTGTTGGGGTACAGATATGACAGGGCCTAGGTTTGAGTCATCCATGGTTTGAAGTTTAATTTTGCAAAACCCAAATTTTCCACTTGAACTTCCCTAAGAGCATCTTCCAATGTGACCTCATGTCAGATTTGCCCTCGTGCTGGCAGGGGTGTGAGCAGCCAAGATGCACAATGGGGATGTCTATAACCATGCGACCACCACTGGTGATCTAGTGCTTCACTTCTACATCAAGCAGTGCATGGGGGCAAAGGGTGCAGCTCCATCAGCTCTGCTGCTCAATTTTCCCTTGTGGCTAAGCTAAAAGCCTTGGAAAACACTAAAATCCCCAAAGGTAATGCAGGACAGCACTTAGCTTCTCTAGTATGTGAGCAATGTTGGGTACTCACTCTGCAGTAGTAGTAGTAGTAGTGATAACAATAATAATACTGCACTGCAAGCCCTATTGGTGTCCTTCATTCTGGGTTAGAACTACAACAAGAAACATCCAGTTTTGTGGGTTTGGGTTTCTGAGAGCTCTTTGTAAGTCTTCCTGAGGCAGTAGCTCGAATGCCTGAGAGGAGAAATTGCCTTTGCTTGTTCTGATGCAACCTCTCTGAGTATTCCAAGACCTCCCCAGAAATAGCCCTTGGCCTTTCTTCTGGATGATGGAGAGCTGGTGAAAGGTAGTGAGGGGTGGAGGAGCCCCTGCAGTAGACAGATGATTCAGTCCCAACACGGAGTTGCTGTGAGTTGTACGGGTTTATTCCTCTGGAAGGGCCAAAGCCTGGCAGCAGAGAGGCTGCGTCACTCCAGATTTCACCCCGACTGCCTCTGCTATCATTACTTCTATAATCGGTGTCACACCATGGCCTGTTGCTAACTTTTCCTCCTTATTTTATTATGTAGGCCCCTTTCTGTCTGCAGGCAGTGAGCTTTCCAGTGATGACAGTATTTACTGAAGGGAGCAGAGCTGTCAGTTTGGACACACATGGGAAGACTGCAGGAAAAAGGAGGCGAGCCTCAGTATCTGCCTCAGCTTCACTCAGGGTTTGCTGAGCCTGCCAAAGTCTCAATGGTGTGAGTGGATCACTGGGACTCTGAAGAAAGCAGCCATGAAGAAATCTGTCAGAGATTAAAACCGTATGTGCATGGTGACCCACCAGTGCTAAGGGCTAACTCCAGAAACTGAGGCCAAATGCATGGGAAGGAAGTGCTAGTGGGGTTAAATATGGGTTTACAAACTCCATCCAGCTTTGACAGGAGGAGCCCAGGAGTGCTCACTCAGTGGCCATCTCTCAGGAGGATCAGGAGGTGAATACACATGGAGGGATTTGAAGTATCAGGGATGCTGCTCTGGGTTCTCCAGCAGAGAAAACACGCTGTTGCTATGGGTCCATACATACCTTAACAGTTGGAAGAAAGCCCAGCAGTTTTGCTGGTCAATAATTTTTCAGAGCTGGGAGAAAAGCTTGAGTTGGGCTTAGAGATTGTGCTTTCTGTCTATGACCTGATTTGCTCTGACTTCACATGAACAACAAAATGTGTTCAGTGTCACTACTGATAACCTACTTTCTCGAAGGAAAGAGTCTCACTCTCAGACAAACGGTGCCTTCAACCTTTAAGGAAGAAAAAGAAGAAGGTGGTTTGTAAATTAAACCCCTTTGGATGCCTGGTTATTAATAACTTCCCTTGATTTTGCTATCTCCCTTCTTGAAACTCGAACACATACTTTGGAATAACAGTAGTGATTTTAAAATACCCACTAGCATCTTCATTGATAATGCAAATTCCCTGATCCCAGCCGAGTTCAGGCTTTGGCAGTTGCTTTTCATTCATGCTGGTGAATGCAGGAGCAGAATGGGGTCCTATAATTAAACTCCCTGCAAGGCATTCCTTCCCCTCCTCAACTTAAGGGAAGGCTGGAAACGCTTCATCCAGTAACCCTTGTTATCCTCAGAAGCTGACAGTGTGGGGTGTGAAACCTTTAAGCTGTGGCACCAAGGACTGAATTTGACTCTTGATGCAGCTCTGGATCATGTCATGTTCTGTCCGAGACCTACGTAGTTCAATAAATTGGGCAACATATGGGAAGAATAGATTCTGAGGGAAATGGGATGACCTCACCCTAATCTTGAAGCTTGGGCTGAGATTTAAAAAGGAGAGCAGTCAATTCCTACCCACTGCAGGATAACCTAACCTCTTTCCTGTAGTACACAGAAGAGAAACAGATAAAGGCAGCTCCCAAGGACACCACTTTTTGCCCAAACTTTACCAATCACTTGTAAAAAAAGAGGTGTAGTGAATTGATAAATGCGAAGCAAAATCCTTTGGACAGGAGGGAAAAACTGGTGTCAATGACACCATTTTCCAGCCCCTAGATGTACTCAGGCTGGTCTTCCCGGAACACTTGCGTTATGGAATTCCAGCAATCAAGTAATATCATCACACGGACGTGGCCTGACAGGCCTCTTACCACACACAAGCTATGTGTGTTGTCAACATAAACTTGCTTATCGTGTGTCTCACAATAGATGCTGGTTTTTCTCTCCTTAGCAGCAAGCGCTGTGAATCCCACAGAGGACCTCGCATGAACTTTATGCGTCAGTCAAAGCTGGTTTTGTGTGGAGTAGCTGCTATATGTTTTGTTTGACTCGTTTGGGCTTTGGTTTTTAATTCTAATTCGTATTCTTGTTCGTGGCTTGCAGAAGTTGCCTGGAAACCATCTGGTGTCAGCTCGCTCCGCCAGGACACACGCTCCCATGTGCAGGCAGAGAGATAAGCGTAACTTCTGAGTCTTTAAAATGAAATTCAATTACCATCCCCCTTTCCCCCTCCCATGGATGTGATAGATGAGAACCAAAACACATCAAAACAAAGTCAGTAAAGTCTGGTGTGGGTATTGCGTGGGGCTGTGTGGATGGAGAAGGAGGTCTCGAGGTGGTGGCAGAGCTGCATTTGCCTCCATTACAAGATCCAGCAGGCTTCTGGTGGACCCTTCTCTGCTCCTGGCAATAGAGAGCAGCCACAGACGTGGTTCTCCTGAGCTTTTTGCCTCCCTGCTTGTGAAGGTAACAGTTATTTCCTTCACCATGCATCCTGCCCGAAATCTCCCCTTGGCTCTCCCTGTCTCCTGTGGTGGTTGTGATGAGAAGTGGTTAGAGAAGAGCAGACTGAGAGGGGATCCCATCAATGCAGATCAGTATCTCAAAGGTGGGCACCAGGAGGATGGTGCCAGGCTCCTTCCAGGGGTGCCCAGCGACAGGACGAGGAGCAATGGCCATAAACTAGCACACAACAAGTCTCACCTCAGCATGAGGAAGAACTTCTTCACACTGAGGGTGTCAGAGCACTGAACAGGCTGCACAGGGACGTGTGGAGTCTCCCTCTCTTGATACATCCCAAACCCTCAGGGACACGTTCCTGTGTGCCCTGCTCTGGACCGGGTGATCTACAGAGGGGCCTTCCAACCATAATGGTTCTTCTTGTGTTCTTCCAGGATAAAATCACCTTACATGTGATAAATCCAGAGAAGCTTATAGCACTGAGCACAGACCTGATGGTGGAAACGTCCTGTGCGAGTAGAGCTTGGAAAATAAAGGCTTTGTCAAGGCACTGACTGAAGAATTTGGGTTTTGAATCAAAACCCCAAAAGTTTATGAGGCTCTCCAGGAAAATACAAAAATGATTTTGGCTTGACCTGTAACACTTTATTTGGGAAATATTTATTTTTAGGGTGTCTGGCTCTTTTGCTTGTTACTTGGGATGCTTTCGAAATGAGAAACGCTATCTCAGAATGAAGTGTTGAAAGGAATTAAATACTCCTTAAGTTGAAAATGAACGTTTCAAACACTGAAAAAAGTTAAAAATTGCTCCCTTTGTGGGACTTGAAACAATTAGATTCAAATTGAATTTCCCAGTGCTTCTGCTCTCCCCAAATCCGCACTTTCTGGTGAGGTTTGCTATGCCTTGGCCTTCTTTCATGTGTATGCAGAGAATAAGTAGAGGTTTTAAGGACAAACATGAACACCTGCACAGCAGGAGGACCTGGGGGAGGCAGGAGAAAGCCCCTCACTCACCATTCAGGCAGTGGAGGCAGGAGCATCCAAGCTAACATCTGGACAGCGTGGTCCGATGCTGTTCAAAGGACCAACCTGGTGTAAATGGCTATTGACCAACTGACCTTCATGTTTTAAACCAGCCTCTTGCTTGCCAGGCAGGACTCTGAATCTATCAGAATGGTAGGTACAGCTTCATTTAGAGGTGCTGGTTGAGGTGGTGGGGCTGAGGATTTCTGAAGGCCTTGGGAGTGATTTGGAGTCAAAAGGGCAAGTGCCTGGGCACGGCGTGGATTGTCTATAGGAGCTCTATTTTCCTGAGCACTTCAGCAGGTGCTGGGGTGAGAAGGAAGGGGACTAAGACAGTTTTAACCATTAGGACCCAGTGTTTATCTGTGACTCTCAGAAACCATGGGTAGATTGTGATCACTGCCAAGTATTAACGCCTACTCGGTTCTCCATGTGCACTCAAAATGCAAAGGGCTGGCTCCCACCAGCTTCATGGGCAGCTCTTCATGAGGATGGCAGAGAAGAACTTTCTCAGTGGATGCTCTAGGGAACTTGCTGTATTGTATATCAGACTCTGGGTGAGTCTGAAGAAATGGAAGGGATCCTTTGTTTATACCTTCCTCTCCCCCACAGAGAGATAAGAGCTATATAAGTACATGGCTGACTCATGAGGCCCCCGAGTCTATATTTGCAACTGATTGTTCCCAGCTTTCACAGGGCGACACATGAGTTCTGAAAGACACATGGGATTTACTGGCATGGTAGGGGTCAGGCAGCAGGACAGTGCTGTTTGGAAGAGGGATGCTAAATCTGCTTACAGATTTGAATGCAGTCATTTGTCTTGGCAATGCAAACCATCCTGGGAGTCTTGAGCACTGACCTAAGGAAATATTTCTAATAAAGAGAACTGATTTCCTGGCAATTAGAGCACATCACAGGCTTTAATCTGAAATCATGCAGAATATTGTTGTTCTGATGATCTAACAGACTGAAGACGACTTCTAATTGCAGGAGCGATGGTACCGCTATAATAATATGTTAACTGAATAAATGCCCAGTTCCTCTGACCTCAAGGAATTCAAATTCCTCCAAGATGGAGTGCTTATTTCAGTAATTCAAGGATAAGAAGCGTACTGGGGGACATTGAAAAGAACTCTTTGTGTGTCACTTCAAGAAAGATACAGGTTAAATCTGCCAAAACCCCCTAAATTTACCCCCCTGAATGTAAATCTGTAAGCAAAACAAATTGATCTGAAGTAGCAGTAAAAGCTCAAGTGCCTTCTTGTATGGTGATGTGGCACCAGCATAAGTGTATGGTAACCTCTCTGCAAGTTACAGCAGAACAGGGGGATCTTGCTAGTCTAGGGGTTAGGCAACATTTGGAAGGGATGTAATGTGGTTTTGGGCACAAACAGCAGTGCTTTAAGGATCTCTTTAGCCTTGAGTTAATGCAATGGGTTGCAAATCTTCCTTTCACCTGCACAGCCAGTTAGTCTGGAAGGCTTGCTTCAGACAGTGAATTTGACAGCAAAGCAGGGCAATGTCAAGAAGGGTACGACAAGCTTAAAGCCATTTTGAGTTACCTGAAAGTTCCTGTTGTATTGGTGGCAGTCCCAAGCGCACCCTGTCTAACTCAAGCTAGATAAAAGCAAGGTGTTAAGTTTAGTTGTCTTAAGAGCTGTGTGCTAAGGTAAGTCAAAAGGGATGAACTGCCTCGTGTTCTCCCTCTGTTACTCCTAGAGCAGTTAGGCAGCTAATTTAGGCTGAGTGCATGTCAGGCTAATAAGCCACAAGATGAAGCACCCACTGGTTGCCACCAGTGCTCTGCCCGTAGGCCATGGCACACTACCATCCAGTGTTGCTGGTAGTTGGTGCACGGACTATCAGGCAGATGTGGAAATATCTGACCCTGCCAATGGCCTATGTAATCTTACATAGACTTATGAAAACTTACCTAAACCATTACCAGCTTGGCTTGCTTAGAAGCTAATGTCTTCAAATACAGCCTGGGCACTCAAAAGTTCCAGTTTTAACGGCACAGGAATGTTGAACGGAGGACTGGAAGAAGTGCAAAGCGTGATGGAGACCCAGTCTTTCTTTGTAACACAAAGCATTTAATGGATATTGTTGTATATCTTCTGAAAATTCACTTCATAGTCAAAGTGTCCCATGTTTTTAGAAGTGTGAATGCATTAATCATGGGTAAGGAGTTTGAGTTCTGCGTTGCAGCTGAAGGAAAGAGCTTCCCTGGTACAAATAACTGTCCCTTAAGGCTGTTTTCTCTGCGTTCTTTGGTTCCCTTCCAGTTATGCCCTATCTGTCCGTGGTTATCCAGGCTATATTAGTGCCTCCTTTAGAAGTTAATCAGGTTTTCAAGCCAGAGTTGAGCCCTTGTTGAACTGGTTTTCCTGGAGAAGAACCATTAAACAGAAAAGCCACAAAACTAAGATGGGAGGCTAATTACAGTCATCAAAATTTGTTACTCTCTGCTCATTTATAAGTGGAGGAAAATTCACTATATTCCAGAAACATAATGAAACAAGTGCCATTTTGGCTTTATAGTGTATCTGCATACCAAACCAGGCCTCTGCTACTGGATCTTTGGTTGCCAGGGCTGTTTGTTAGGTTGTGCTGCTATAGTTTCTGAATAACTAGTCAACCAATGAAGTTCTAAATAACATTAGTCAGCCAATGAAGTTCTAAATAACATTAGTCAGCCAATGAAGTTCTAAATAACATTAGTCAGCCAATGAAGTTCTAAATAACATTAGTCAGCCAATGAAGTTCGTTGGTCTAAACTCACGTGTGCCCTGTTCTGTGTTTGCAGCTTGCCCTACAGCAATAGTTAAGAGTTGTCGAAGAGTGGTAAATGCTCCATCCCTGGCAGTGTTCAAGGCCAGGTTGGACAGAGCATGGGGTGACATGGTCTAGTGGGAGGTATCCAACCCCATGGCAGGGGGCTGGAACTGGATGCGCTTAAGGTCCTTTCCAACCCAAACCTTTCTATGATTCCATGGTTCTCCTGTTTATTCACATGGAGCGCTCTGGTTACTAACAAAAGATGAAGTTCACAGTGCCAAATTCAAGTGCTAATAAATAAATAGCAAAGCCAAATGCTCAGGACATTGGGCTCAATCTTCAGCGAAGTCAGCTGCTGCTCAGGCTCAGTTCTTGCGCGTGTCTGTCTGCAGGAACGCTCGTATCCAGCCTTAGTGGCCATAAATTGCACAGTCCAATGTGAATGCTATAAACATTCAGGAATGTGCTTCACGAAGCTCTGACTAAACACATCCTCCCACGCCGTGCTGTTTCAGCAGCTGTCTCCTATGTCTCCCAAGCCCACAAAAGCACCTGAGTAAGGTGTCTGTCTGCTAGGACTTGGCAACCTAGCCATAAATCCCTAGCTGTCATTCCTGTGCTGAAAGCCATCAAGGGGTTTGCTGAAGGAAAAATCATCTCTAGCTTCATCCTTGCCTTCTGTCTAGACATATTCTCCTTCCCTGGCATGCTGAGGAAGCGAGGAGGGATGCCGGGGTGTTCACTGATGCTGCATCTGGGAATCATGGTAAATAGAACATGTCTGAGAGCTGAAACTCGGCTTGCAGCCTCTAAGTGCACAAGAGCAGCACAGCACCTGCAGCCTTGGAAGCTGGGCTGACAGATAAATGAATTTTAACATATGCTGTTTAAGGCTGTTACCAGCCTCCTCATTACTGGAGATGGTTTAGGGAGTGACTAAAATGCAGGTGGCCCTTTTCTAACACACAGTGGGTCAGAGACACTGTTGGGTTAAGCTGGAGTGGGTAGATTGTAGCTGCAGCAATTGGGAGCAGAGGAGGAGATAGCAAATACACAGCCATGGACTGCAATGAGTGAGGTCTGCACTTAGATGAAACGTATTCCTTAGCGATATCAGGGCTGCTGTTGTGGACTCTAAATGGGATCCTGTGATGAGCCCGATCTTTGATGGTATTGGGTGAACATCAGTGCTCATTCCAGCTTATTATGTGTCCTGCAGTACCTGTCATGCCTCTCTGCCATCTACAGCAAATAATGACTCTGGCAATTACAAAGGCTTTGTGTGCCTGCAGATCAGAAACAGCATCTCTCAAGGGGCAGGCTTTCTGCATCTCAGCACTGCAAATCCTTCCCTCATGTAGCGATTTGGGCCCTTTTGTCTCCCCTTTCCTCTGCGCCCGCTGGTCTGTGAACAGCAGAAGCTTTACAGATGAGAACCCCCTCCGAGAGGCAGCTTCACCTCCTGTTTTTCCCATTTTAATACCTGACCCTCCTCCTTGTCTTTGGAAAACTGGGACAGGATTTGGTGTCAAACGCCCAAGCTCTGCTTCATTCAGGGCCTGATCAAAAGTCCACTAAAACCAGTGGAAAAATTCCATCGGGTTTGCTGTTTGCTACCTTATTCCCAGCTCCCATCTGGCTGCGTCCCTTTGGCTGTATGGACATGCAGGGCATCCGTGGATGCTCAGAGGGGGGTGGGATTTTTGGCAAAGGCTCCCACAGAAGGCAGCCTTGTCTCCCTGTGAGGCTCTGGGGTGTTCCACTTGGTCCAAATCTGCCATTCCATCTGCTTTCCCATTCTCGGGCTCACGTCCTAGCACACCACCAGCCAGGCACGGGGCTTAGTGTCAGGCAGGCAAGACATTATGTTTTTAACCTTGCCATACCTTTTTCCTCTCATTTTTGGTTGCTCCCTGGTGTCCCCCCACCACCTCACCTCAAGCTGCCATCCCAGAGCAGCGATCACACACTGCCCCATCGCCAGTGCACCCTCCCTCTGTGCTGACACCTAAGGTGGGTGTTAGGTTCTGCTCCTTACCACGGTTATGAAGTCCAAATCAGACCTTGCTTTGCTGCCCTGTTCACATGCACCTTCCACCATCCCTGCAGTGCGTTGAGTGCATGTTCAGACCACAGATGGAGGCAGAATAATGGGGGCATCTGGGGAGGGTCTGCTCAGAAAGAAAGCATTGGAAGGAGGGCTTGACATTTGACACACATGGCTTCGGCATCGGACCTTTGGTTTGGGAAAATCATGGAAATAATCATGGCACTTTTGATCTTCCACGTGCTCTTCCCTCGCTAACTGATGGGTGTAATCGAATGGTCATGCTCTGCAAATACAGCTGGTAGCAAACAGCAAGGGTCAAGCTTTCTGCTGCTGTAATGGCTTTGAAACATCAGTGCCAATCTCATGGTGTGAAAATTAAAGACCAAAGTCTGTTTAAGGGTACAACATCTTGTTTAGTCAATGGAATCGCATGCCTGTTAATAAGAGTGGAATCAGATCCTAATTAATGTCAGGCTGGGCACATATATTCTTCCATTTTAATACACATGATTACTGGCAACATGAACACTCTCATGTGAAGAGATTTGAGCTTTGAGATATAGGAATTGGATATTGATCCTAATTATAAGACTTAATATCCCAATATTTCTCATATTGGTTCCTGTGGGAACCTTTGACAGAGGAGGGAGAATGACCCCAAGGTACCCAGCCAGTTTCTGCTGTACGATGTCATGTGCACACACCCCACCATCCACACAGGTCAGCTGTAGCTTTGGGGATGCCCTGGGGTACCCAGGAATGAGCCTGTGATGTTGAATCCTTGGTTCCTCCATGCAGCCAGGGGTCTATCAAGAGCAAGTTGCACCAGCTTTGCTGTTGATGTCTGGATGATGTGGCCATGGCTCCACTCATTCCAGCCAGGATTATGGGAGGAAGGATCCCAGCCTGAGCACGCCATGGAAGGGGTGCCCAGGCTTTCCCCAGGAGCAAGACTGGAGCCACAGCCTTGCAAGGTAAATATGGAGCAATCTAATTTTAAAGGTATTACTCAGTATTGAATAATTCAGCTCTGCAAAGTGCAAGGTCCCTGTGTGGTACCAGCGACAGAGCTAGGTAAAAGCCAGCCCATGGCAAACAGAGCCCAGATCAGCTACGTTAAAGAGCTGCAGGCACTGATTCCCAGTTCTCCTGGGTGAGAGGCAGATCAGCATTGTGTTTGCGTTTTCAAGATCAAGTATCTCAAATCATAAATGTCAATAGAATTATGAAGTACATTGAAAGCTTCCAAGTTATTTAAAATCAAATAACAACCCTGTCATGCAGCCAAGCCAAGTACTGCTCAGATCCGCTCAACCCTTGCAGGAGGCAAAGGAGGCTTTCAATTTCTTTGCTCAATCACTTCATTAAATTCCAATTCCTCTTAAAAGCTTGGCAGTCCTTATCCTCTCCCACTTACTTCTGACACAAGTCCCCTTTGTCTGTGCTCGGGTTTCTCCTGCTTTCTGTGCTTACCCACCTTTCTATATGCCAAAGTCTCACTGAGCCTCAAGGCAGTGCCCCTAAGTGAGGACAACTAATGGTATTATTGTGAGCAATTTACTTGTCCTGTGTAGCCACTGCCTCGAGCTGGGATGTGTCTGTGTGCAACCAGGAGGAACGCTGCTCTGGCTTCTTGTGGGATCTGGGATGAGAAGCGTGCTGCACGTTGTTAGCCAGCAATGCCTTTGCAGGAGGTAAAAGCGTTTTGGCCAGCCCTTGTCCCCAGCAAGGTTCCCTGCTTGGTGTGGCAACAAGATGAAATGAGAGGCAGGGTGGTCGTGCTGGTGGGGTTACATGGTAAAGGTGAATCTTCTGACCTCAGGACTGTCATTATTCCACAACAGAAAAAGCAGGAATGAGCTGAGAAATGGCCTGTAAAATCCCAGTACTGCTACCTAGTGACAGCTGCTGCCACCCTGTAATGTGGTTTCAGGCTGTGAGAAACACCACTGCAAGGGTCCCTGGGCTCTCCAAGGTCAGGATGTAGCTCTAGATGATCACAGTGTGCCTTTTTCCTGTTCTTTTCCTGCTGAGGTATGGTATTAGTGTATTCTGTGCTAAGAGGGGCTGCGTGGGGACCTCAGAGCAGCTTCCAGTGTCTGAAGGGGGCTACATGGATGCTGGAGAGGGACTCTTCATCAGGACAAGGGGTGATGGGTTCAAACTGAAACAGGGGAAGTTCAGGTTAGATCTAAGACAGAAGTTCTTCCCTGTGAGGGTGCTGAGGCGCTGGCACAGGGTGCCCAGAGAAGCTGTGGCTGCCCCATCCCTGGCAGTGTTCAAGGCCAGGTTGGACACAGGGGCTTGGAGCAACCTGGTCTCGTTTGAGGTGTCCCTGCCCATGGCAGGGGGTTGGAACTGGGTGAGCTTTAAGGTCCTTTCCAACCCAAACCAGTCTGGGATTCTATGAAATACACCCAACAGGCTGCAGCTCAACCCAAGCATGCACTTTTATGCATGGGATTCCTTAGCTTTCCCCCTCTGTACTCTCACAGGTACTCAGGGAAAGGCAGCAGCAGAAGATGCTGTAGGAGAAAGCCACAAAAATGAACTATAGATCCTGAAGGATGCCACTTTTCTCTTTCTTAAAGAAGTTCTGGTCACAGCTGAAGGTGCTTTATGCTGTGACTTGTGCTTGTAGCAGCCTGTACAGGTTCATGTGTTCTCATTCCTGCTGGGCCATTCCACCAGCACATGACTGTGGTGCCTTGGTTTATTTTCTTTTATAATCTCTTCCTAGGCTCTCTCTGAGATTTCTTGTCTTGGGAGATCCTGCTTAAGCCGGATGGATTATTCAAATGTTCTTGGTGCAGCTCCAATTCCGGCTTAATTTCTCTCTAGCTGTTAGGGTTTCCGACTGGAAAAGTTACCCTACAGATTAGTGAATCCTTACTGAAAGCGGCATCAGTAACACATGCCACAAAAGAGCTGGAATCCCCATGTGCAAGGCTCACCATGAATGCTGCTGCAGATGGAGCTTGCTCGCATCACCTGCCTGAAGAGCAGGGCTGGTCCTCCTAGGGATGAAGAGCATGGGTTTGCCCATTCCCTGAAGCGAGTAAGAGGGTGTAGGCTGTGTAGCTCTTTGCCCATGGGCTTGCACACCACCATGGCCATGGGTCAGTTTATGCCTTGCTTTTGACACCACTGGTGAGTTAAAATCAGACCTGAGAGGAAGTTTTCAAACCCTCAGCATGCAATGCAAGGGGAATTCTCCTGTCTGCAGCACAGGGGAGCTTTCTGGTCTGGTGCAGGGTACAGACCTCCCCTGCCATGCCAGTCCTTGTTAATTCACCTCTGGGTCCACTTCCTAGGCAAAGACCCTCAGGAAGGCCCTGCAGCAATTGGCATGGGAGGATCCCTGCAGTTCTCCTATAGAAATCACAACACAACCCTTGGGGCTTGCAGTTTTCTCTGTTAAGACAGGCGTTCCTAATGGCTTTGGGTAGCAGTTCTGCAATGGCCACTGAACTCAGTTACCTTGGAAAGGCTAGACATGAGGCTGACTTGGCAAACTGCTCCCAGCACCAGTGCCTGAGGCATGGATTTTGTCCAGTTCATGTCTCATCATGGTACCTGGCTGTCAGTAGTTCAGTGCAAGCTGCAGATCCCTCAAAGTCCCAAGGGTCTTTCCAAAACTGAAGCTCTATGACTTGAGCACACATTGAAATTAACCTGAGGTTTCTACCAAACCTTCCACCTCTCCTGCATGCCCTCACATCCTAAATACGTTTAAAGGTTTGCCAGTGCCAGACAGGAGATAAATACGACATCAGGGGCTCAACATGCTCCTGATGCTCCCGAAACCCTATTCCACCATACTGTAGGAGAACATATTTTGTTGGCTTATAATGTGTAGCCCACAAAGTACATTTTACTATCCTAAATTTGCCCAGCAGGAGCCAATAGTGCGAGTAAATCTGCGCAGGTCACTGCAGCATTTCTGAGAGGTGATGCTTTAGTTCTCTTAGCACGTCTAGAAAGAGACCTTGTGATTCCCGTGCAGGGAGGTTGTGTCTGAGCCGTGCTAACTGCTGAGAGAAGTGGTCCCAGGACTGTTCCAGCTGGCTGATCTAGTGACATGAAAGTGTTGTCGTTTACACGCTCTGGAGAGCTTCAGGATGCAGGGAAGACAGATGGTTATTCTTCTTGTGCCTGCTTAAACCATGTGTTTGATCCTGTCACCTGCCCTGTGTGAACTGCCTTCTTTAGAAGTCAGTATTAATGATACAGATCAAATCTACATGCTGTCACTTATCCCACTTGCTCCAACAGCCTTTGTTAAGAGTAAAGAAAAAGAGTCTTCATGACCTTAAAAAGCAGAGGCAATATTATTTGTGTAAAGCTGTTAGGAGAGGTTCTAAGGACTGGAAGAGTGCTTCACTGGAAGAATGTATTAGCAAATGCTTCTTGATCACAGGGACACCTGTATCCTTGGTGAGAGACATAGAAAGCAGACCTGTCAACTTATATTCCTCCATACACTGGGATCACTTAGAGTCATAGAATCATAGAATGGTTTGGGTTGGAAAGGACCTTAGGATCATCTAGTTCTAAACTCCTACCATGGGCAGGGACACCTCACACTAGACCATGTCGCCCAAGGCTCTGTCCAGCTTGGCCTTGAACACTGCCACAGATGGAGCATTCACCATGTCTCACTGTGATCTGGCCTTGCTTCATGGTCTTCAGGGACCCTTAAAAAAAGCAGTGCTTGTCTATATGAGTATATCTGTAGAGCATAAAGCTCAAGGTGCATCACCACCTCCCCTTCATCCTCCCAGTCTAGCACCATGTCATTGCTACCCAAATGAACAACCTGTTCACCAGACTTTCTCACCTGGAAATGAAGCATGGATCTGAACTAAGCTGTCCACCTCCTCAGGCACATATCCCTCTGGTGCCAGACCAAGGATCTGCCTAGTGCTGGGTCCTGCTTCCAGCAATGGCCAGATGTGGGTGCCCAGGGAAGACTTCAAGCATGTCAAGCTGAATGAGCTCCCAACCTTCAACTATCTTCAGGGATTTCCTGAATCAAATGCAGTTTCTATGCATCTGTAACACCCAAGGTATTGCTCCTCCATGAACTTGCCTGCTCTCCCTCTTCCAGCTGTTGATCTTGATGACCTGTTCCAGCTGTTGGTCCAGATTAGTCTCTCCTCCCTGTCCCCAGCTGGTTGTCATGACTTTCTGCCCACATCCTTGTCATCAGTTCCTACTGCTGTGTAACTTGACCACATCTGTGTAACTTTCTCTCAATTGTGCAATGAACAAAGGTCTGGGAAATCAAGAGAAAAAATGGAATTATTAGTATGTTCTTAGGGTTTTTTTTTAATCTTTATTATTAAGCTGGAAAGTGGAAAGTTGACAGGTTTGAGTTTGGAAGTAAACAAACTGCTTAAACAGAGTATAAGAGCGAATGTGATAACTACCTTTAGCATGGGGAAAGTGGAGTGTGCTTGGGTAACCTTCTCACCTCAATCAGCAGCAGCTGGAACAGCTTGCTCTCACTGTGCCTGCCTCCAGCTCTCGAATGCTCCACGCCAAGCGGAGCTGCCTGAATGTACAAATAGCTTCGGCCACCCTGCAACTGCTGCTTTTTTTCCTCTTTTGTTGGTTTTTCCCCCGGCGAAGAAATGATTCAGCAGCCGAAAATATCATGAGCACCTCTCCCAACAGCACCAGTTGCTCCTGGGTGTCTTGGAGCTTACAGCAGACCTCTTAACTCATGGTCTTTAGAGTGGAGGAGGCGGTGGGTATGTACATTTATACAGGCAAGGTGTGAATTGCTGATCAAGGCTGGGCTGCCTGCTTCTGCCTAGCCCAGGGGCAACTCTTCCTTCTCACGCAAGCCCTTGGAGTCCACCACTCTGCAACGGAACTAATAATAGCAAATGGGCACAGCTTGCAGACAACTGGGAGGCTGAAATGTGTTTCCCCGGGGGTGTTTGCCAAATAGTTACGAATACAGAAGAGGTTTGCTTAAAAAAAGAACCTTGCTTCCAACAACCTGCGAATGGCAAAGACTGAAATCTCTACAGTTATTTGTGGCTTGAGTTCTATGAGCCTCTAACTCTTGCACAGATGGGAGTCACTCCTTTCCAGGGTAAACAGAGCAGCCCAGCTCTCTGGTTACCAGGCTGGAAGAATGCAGTATTTGCTCCGACTTCAGAATCTGCTTGCTTTCATAGAATCATAGAATGGTTAGGGTTGGAAAGGACCTTAAGATCATCCAGTTCCAGCCCCCCTGCCATGGGCAGGGACACCTCACACTAAACCATCTCACCCGAGGCTTCGTCCAAACTGGCCTTGAACACTGCCAGGGATGGAGCATTCACAACCTCCCTGGGCAACCCATTCCAGTGCCTCACCACCCTCACAGGAAAGAATTTCCTCCTTATATCCAATCTAAACTTCCCCTGTTTCAGTTTTAACCCGTTACCCCTTGTCCTATCACTACAGTCCCTAATGATGAGTCCCTCCCCAGCATCCCTATAGGCCCCCCCTTTGTCTGCTCACAGCCCCCTTCCCTTCTCGAGCTGCGAACACGCAGTCCAGCTTTCCTCCTCTGGATACCTACTGCAAGCAAAATTAAACCTCGTTATTTGCAAATGGGATAATAGGTTTGAACGTGGGATCCTGTTTTCAGAGAGCCCCGCCAGCTCTCTGGAACAAAGGCTATGAAGTGGGCCAGACATGGGTGTGCCAGTCTCCCCGTAAATAAAAACATGCATAAGTGCTCAGACAGAATTAACTGGCAGATCCATATCTCACCAACAAAGCTGTTGAGCAGATTAAGTTGGGCTTTTTCTTGCTTGCTTTTTAACGTAGCGGTGCCTCAGGCAAAGGTCTGTGTGGCCCAGAGAGGAAAGGCTGAAAATGGTCTGTACAAAACTTACAGTCACATCTTATCTGCCTCCTGTCCCTAGGCAGGGAAAGCCACCGAAGGCCTTTGAAAAGCCATCTCCTGATTACATGATTTGTGCTTATCCAGGCAGGAAAGTAAGGCTGCCATGGGACTTGGGTGGCCTGTTGCTGCTGGAAAGGACATTTTCAACAAGCTGTTGGCATTCTGTCATGGTTTAACCCCAGCTGGAAGCTAAGAACCACCCAGCCACTCACTCACATTCCCTTGCTGGGATGGGGAGAGGGTAAAACTGAGAACACTCATGGGTTGAGATAAAGGCAGTTTAATAGGTAAAGCAAAAGCCATGGTGCAAGCAAAGCAAAACAAGGAATTCATTCATTTCTTCCCATGGTCAGGCAGGGATTCAGCATCTCCAGGACAACAGGGCTCCATCATGTGTAATGGTTACTTGGGAAAACAAACACCACCACTCTGAACGTCTGCCCCTTTCCTTCTTCCCCCAGCTTTATAAGCTGGACATGATGCCATATAGCATGGAATATCCCTTTGGCCAGGTGGGATCAGCTATCCCCACTGTGTCCTCTCCCAGCCTCTTGTGCATCCCCAGCCTGCTCACTGGTGGGGTGAGGTGGGAAGCAGAAAAGGCCTTGACTGTGTAAGCACTGCTCAGCAGCAGCAAAGACATCGCTGTGTTGTCAGCACTGTTCCCAGCACAAACCCAAACCATCACCCCATAGTAGCACCTATGAAGAAAATTAACTCTATCCCAGCCAAATCCAGCACACAGTCCTTCTATAAAAGCAGGAAAACCATCTGCAACTTCAGATAAACCTGGGAGGCTGCAATCTGCCAGAGGCTCATGTATAATGAGTGTCTCATCTTGTCGGGTAATACGTTCCTGGCCGATGCTACCTTCTCTTTAAGCATGCAGAACAGGAGGAAAAGCTCATTTCTTCGTTGCCTGCTAAATCAGTGCATTGATTGAGAGGACGTATCTGCTGGTTGGTGAAGAGTTAACTGGTCCAAACCACTCACTTGGAAGGTGGCAGAAGTGCTGCTGCTTTCTTGCCTCACTTGTAGCTGTGCTGCCTCCTCCCAAGCCTTGCAGAAACCACGATGGATTGCTATAGTTGCCTGGGTACCTAACCCCTGTGACTCAGCTGACGGGTGTAGTGATGCTCAGCATGGGAGATGTGTTATCTCCATGCTCTGGAGTTTGTGCCCTGGCTTGCACAACCTTGCACAAGGCTTCCTACTTCCAGCAGTGCTCTGCACACCGGTGGAGGCTCAAAATCCACTTCGTTTGTGTCCATGTATGTGTGTGCATCAACATACTGACACATACCAGTGGTGAAAGAGGACTGCTGCAGTTACAAAGTCCACTGGTCAAAAGTTAGGGAATGCTGTAAGTGACTGTCCATGTCTGGATTCTGCTTGCCTTTGTCTGTGTCTTGGGCTGACAATCAGGCAGGGGCTCTGTGGAAAAATACAGCGCTTCACTGCACATATGTACGAGGGATAAGAGGTGTTCTGGGAAAGCTGGTATTTCCTGAGTCCCAAGTGTTTGACTTGGAGCCCTCCTTGACATTCCTGCAGGGGAAGTTTTTTGTGTGCAGCTTCCCAATGGCAAACAGCAGCCCTCAAGCCAGGCCTGAGAACGGCTGCTGAGGCAAAGCCCTTGTTCCTCTGATTCTGTCCTTTGCTTTTGGTTTTCTCCCTGCTGCTTCCCTCTTCCCTTGGTCCCCAGCATCCCCAGTGCAATCTGCGGCGCTGGCGGTCGAGCAGTGCTTGATCCCTGGGGTTAGAAGGGGCACTAGTTTACTGTGGGGGATTGTGGCTCAGTGCTAAAAGGTTTCTTAGGCATATTAAGGTGAAGAGGGGGAAGAGCGGTGGGAGGGAATGGTGGGAAGCAGAACATTTATTCATTTTTAATGCTTTATCTACTGTAGCAAACTCAGGATAGCAGTTCCCAAGGCTAGGAAAAGGCATGGGTTTAGCCTCAGGGCTCTACTGGCTGCATTTGAGATCTCCTGCAAATAACAGCCATCTGCAAGCATCTCAAGAAACCTTCACAAACGGTTTATCATGCAGAGTGTTAGGCAGCCTGAATACAGGAGTAATGGCATGGATGGTCATGCCTCAAACTGCCTTTTGTGCCTGTTTCTTAACCAGTGTTTATGGGCTCCAAGTCGTGTCCTCCCTGTGCTTTACCCTGGTTGTTTTATTAGCTGCTGGGGGTCCTTGCACAGCAATAAAGATGTTTAATTAGGTGGTCCCACAGAAATGTGTCTCTTTGGCGAGGTGAGATGGCCATCAGAGCAGGAAGTTTTCTTGGAACGCTGCTTGGCATCACTGAGCATTGGGACAGCAATGGAAACCTGCTCTCAAAGCTGGCACTGGCTGGTAAGAGCCTCCAAGTGCCACAGCTGGTATCCGGCTGGGAGAAGATGAGTAGGAAAAGTGGGCACTGATGGTGGTGTGATGATGAGCCACGTCAAGGAGATGGAAGGATGCATAAAACAAAGTGCTGGGGCTGATGCAGGAGTGGAGGGAAGCTGCTCTGGAGGAGCACAGGAGACAAACTCCCTTGCATTCAATGGTAACTCTTACTGGGAAAAGGTGTTTGCAGAGCCTAAAATGGAGTCTGGGAGGACGTTGTGCCAGACAGGATGGGCATCTGGGCCTCCTTCTTTCCTCTTGTCTCTCATCTCACAGCTTCCAGTGTTCTTTGGCTGCCAGTTTTACCTTTTTCCACATCAGGCTCCATCAACGTCCAGACACATCCTCATGCAGCTCTTCTTTCAGAAGCTGTACCCAGGCAAGCCTGTGCAAACACCTTGTGACAAGGATGCAGATAGCATGTATCTGTGCAGAATGGGGGTATGAATGAGAAGAAACTCCACTGTAAGATATGAGAAGATCAAGGTTGTCAGGAAAATTAGCATGGAAATTACTGTATTAGGTAAGTCCAGTGGCCTCTCCAATCCAGTGTTGTATCTGACGTGAAATGCTCACAGAGACGAGTGAAAAGCCCTTGCAATAGGTAGATATGGAGTCTTCTACAAGAGGTAAGTGTTCTCCTCATATTGACACCATTGACACTGATGTAATCGTGGGACATATGGCTTTTTATTGATCCTGAAACTCTTTTCTCTATTTAGTGGTACATAGGATTCATGATATGAGTCATGAGAGATCTGTGGCCTGGGTCATTGAATAGTTTGGGTTGGAAGGGACCTTAAGCTCACCCAATTCCAACCCCCTGGCATGAGCCTGGCATTTTGACCACTACTATGCTGCTCATCCTCCCTTTTGGCAAGCTGTTGTGAAGCTTTCCTACTCTCTAGATGTTACCAATGCACTGTGCATCATCTGCGAAAGATGCACACCTTACTGCTTCTTCAGGCAAACCCCCCACATTCAGCATTTCCCAGAGGGGTATTCTACAAATGGAAATGAATGCTGCATGGGGAGTTAGATGGCTACTCTGTCCTAATGCCCTGTGTCGTTCTTTTTGTGCTCCCTGGAAGTTATTCCTCACACGGCACTCTTGGGCATCCACAATGCTGGCACTTAGCTAAGCCATGCTTTGCACTCAAAGTTGCCAGCTGGAGCTGGCTTTGGGATTACTGCTGCAAACCAGTCTGTAGCACCATCACACCAGTTCCTCCAGACCCTGGGATCAAGAACATGGGCTTGGGTGAGGGCAGTGAGTGCTTAAGCATGGCTCAGAGCTTGGCCTGTGTGCATAAAGGACTGCAAATGGGAATAGTGAACCTAGAGCTGAAAAGATGCTTGGGATGAACGAGTCCATGTGTACTCTCTGCGTGGATGCAAGGAACACAGAGGATTTAGAGACGATTTCAGCATTCATTCTCTGTGCTAAGTCCCCCTAAAAGCAGATCTTATCTCTTGCCTTACAGCCCCATAGCGTGTGAAGCATGGTAAACCTCTCCTTGCTTATCTCAGGACAGGGTTCACATCCATTTTGAACCATGTGGGATTCCAGCCTATTTCTAGGCCTACAATCTCGTTCTATTATATCTGGTCTTTTTCCATCCTTTCACTGACAGTCTCCACTTCACATCTTGAATTCCAGCTGCCTGGAAAACAAATCAACAAATAAATGGAGGAAACACTGGGAACAATCCCAACCCATGTCTAGCAGTTGGGCTTACTGCCTTCAGGCAGGTGCAGCAGCATGTGAACAGCAGCAATCCACTCAGCAGTGATTTTGGAAGCAAGGAGCTGACGGCACTGCGAAAGCTGAGTGATGCGATGGGTCTGGGGCCAGGGAAGCATCGTGTGTGGATGCCAAGTAGATGGTTGGATTTTAGACGCTGCTAATTTTAGTTCAGTGTGATTTGCTTCACTGGGCTCTCCTGGTGCTCTGAATGCTGTCAGTCAGGTTAATCATAATTCTTTACAAGACTTGAAACTCTTGGATATGCAGGAATCTGATCCAAACTTTATTTTTTTACTTAAGGTGAGTTTTTCCTGTGTGCTCTGACCTCACCATGTAATCATGACCCTGCTGTTCCATGTTTTCTTCTTCTCCTGATGTTCTTTAACCCACTTGACATGTAAAACATACCATAATATGCAGCCAAGTGTTCAAGCATCCAATTCCCCTCCTTCGCCTCCCCTCCTGTTCCTGCGCTTGGTTGCAGATCACTGCCTGGAAGAAGGCAGAGGCAGCAGGCAGCGAGGTGAGCTTTGTTCCTGTGAGAATAACTCCTTTCAAGTGATTCTTTATCCAAGGTGAACTGATACCGCATCTGGGCTGAAAGCACAGCAGTTTCTGACACTGCAGCCATCTGACCCTACCCTTAAACAAAGCCATTCGCTGTTCCCCAGGCAGGATTGCTGCAGGGAGCCAGCGTCAGCTACAACTCCACACACCCTCCATCTAGATGCTTTACATCCTGTACCTTGTCCCTGTGTTAGTCTGCTGGGCCCAGCTGGGAGAGGGTCTGCGTGGAAATGGCTTGGCTGGAAAAACGAGGGAACGGTTAAAACCTGATAGGAAAATAGACCCAGGCTAATAGAGTTTCATTTAATCACCAGGTTGCTGCCCGAGGTCCAGTGTGTGTAGGTTGTGATGAAATGTGGTTTCCACCAGACAAGTATTCAGTGCTTTGCATAATGAAAATTGGCACTTTGCAGTGATTTCTAACCAGACACGATTGCAGCTGCAATGGGAAGGCTGAGGCCATCTGTTCCTTCCTGCAGCTGCTGGCCCCTTCACCTGGCCCTCCTCATCTTCATCCCCATGCAGCTGGGAGCACCCATAGGCATGGGGCAGGTGGTGATGGGGTCCATCACACTACTGCAGTCACTGGTGCGGGGAACCTAGGGATGCTGTTGCATGATTCCCATGTGTTCCTGTGGTCTCTAACTTAAGAATCCCATACTTGAAGCAGGAGTTGATGTGCTGTTGCAGAGTGTAGGAAATCTGGGTCACTGGCAATCTTCTCTGCTTGCCCTGTGTCCGTTCGAGGCTGAGTATTTTGCTTTGTGTTTCTGGTTTCAGTGTATTGGGCTCCACTAGCTTGCTTTGATTCAGATTTACAAAGCCATGCCTAGAGGAAGCAATGATGTATTAATAGAATCGTAGAATCCCAGACTGGTTTGGGTTGGGAAGGACCTTAAAGCTCATCCAGTTCCAACCCCCTGCCATGGGCAGGGACACCTCACACTAGACCAGGTTGCTCCAAGCCTCATCCAACCTGGCCTTGAATACTGCCAGGGATGGGGCATCTACCACTTCCTTGGGCAGCCTGTGCCAGTAGCTCACCCTATTCAGCATACTGCAACCTGTGTATGGGCAGGAGTGAACACTAGTCCTGCCCTGTGGAAGCCTGTTGAGGTTTGGTCCATGCAGACCGACACTCTTCTGCAGTGGTCCCCCTCTGAATGCTTCTGCTCTGGAAGAAGAGCATGTATAAAGGCAGCTTTTCTACATTCAAGGCCAGGTTGGATGGGGCTCTGAGCAACCTGATCTAGTTGAAGATGTCCCTGCTCATTGCAGAGGGGTTGGAACTGGATGGGCTTTAAAGGTCCCTTCCAACCCAAACTGTTCTATGTTTCTATGATCCTTGGGAACTGATTACAAGGAAGGCTGTTGAAGGATGACGGTGTTTACACCATACTTCCCACCACCCCAGTGTGCTCACCTAGCTCCTGGAGTAGTCTTTGCTGCAGAATCAAGGCAAGAAAGGATTTGATTCCCTTAGGGATACATTCCTAGCTTGCATTAGCATCCAAGTTACAAGATGTGTGGAGATCAGGTGCAGAAAACTGGCATAGATGAGTCCCAGCCACCGAGCTTTAACAACTATAAATTTACAGACTGGCCCATTTATCCGAAACAAGAAAGGTCTTGTGGTAAAGTTCAGTTCTCCCTTCGGTTATGAAAGGCTCCATGGAACATAAATTCTTCTTTCTACCTGGACAGATTCACTGTTTGTGTCAATGGGGCTCCTGCCCACACGGGGGAAGAGAGGGAGGGATGTGGGGAACCACCATGCAGCACAGCGAGTAAAGACTTCCTGCACTGCCTTTGTTAATGGTGTGTTTCTGGGAGCTGGTCCAGGGCCGTTGCAGAGCATCAGTATAATCGTGCTATTATTTCTTGGTTTGAGTTTTGATCCATGAGGCTTTATCTTTGGAAACAACCCTTTCCCCAAGCGGTGTCCCTGTCCTCATGATGAAGGACTCTGCAGTACATCCTTTGGTTCTCTAAAACACGGCGCTTTTCACAACCCTAAAGCATTCTGCAGCTGATTGATGGCAACTCATTTAATGCAATGTGTAGGCCTAAAACTATGAATATATCAAGCTGTGGAGCAATATATTTCTTCTTTTGGGGGCTGTTTGTCACACACTGGTTTCACTTAAAATGGAGGCAGAAATTGTATTTTATCACCTGCTTGCAAAAACTCATTATCAGGGGCTAAAGAATTTACAGGCAGAACCTCTGAAATCTGGTGTCTTGACACACTGTGACTTCACTGTTTGCTCTATCGCTGTGATGGAGCTCACCTCAATCTCCCCTCTGTCAGGTTAAAGCCATTCCCTCTCGTCCTGCCACTACGGGCCCTTGTAAAAAGCCCTTCTCCACATTTCTTCTAGGCCCCCTTTAGGTAGTGGAAGGCTGCTATAAGGGTTAAATGTTAATATATTTTATCAAAAGCTGACTGGCTGGCTGAGGGTCTTTTTAACTGGTCAGGTTTTGCATCAAATAGGCCACTAAGAGGGATTTTTTTGCCACATTACCCCATATTTAGTAGGGGGTGAACCCTTCAAATCGTAATACACGTGCGTAGCTATTGCTTAATTTATATGAAACACATATTGCACTGATAGCAAATAACGATGAACTACGTGGTGGCTATAAAGGGTTCTGTGCCACTGAGGATATTGCACATCCTCCTGAGGGCTTAGAAATGGAAGTAAGCAGGCACCACAACGTGCAGTTTTCAGGCAGCCGTCACCGGAGTTGACTCCCACAGCAGATTAGGCTTCAGCACTGCTCACGGGTTCTATTTCAAACAGATCACTTAGCCCATAGCTGCTCATGTTAAACCCAGTCTTATGCACAGAGGCTGAGTGCCAGATCCCGCGGCCACTTCAGCATTTGCATTTCCTTTGCTCTCTGTGACCGTAACCATAGAACCTACTGCAACACTTGGAAAAATATAATCCTTGGCATTCAGCACATCTTCTCCACCCATTCACATGTGCACATCTGAAGGAGCAAACAGAAAACCCACATCACTCTGGTGTCCATAGCCAGGAAAAGCTGTGACTGGAGGGAATGAAGGAAAAAGGAGTAGTTATAGAAGGGGAAAGCATTAATGTGGGGAGCTACAGCTCACCTCCGGGCTCTGCAAAGCTGTGTCGTGTTGGCAATAGGCTGCTAAAGCAGAAACACATCAGGGGGATGTGCCCTGCACCAAGGTGCTCGAAACAGCACCCAAGTGGGGCTTCAGCGCTGCGCAGGGCTTGTGCTGGCCATTAAGGAAGAGATGAGTTTTAATGGAGAGGAACACAAATAACTACTACAAATGGCCCTCAGGCTAAATGGCTCAGCCAGGCTATTTTGGCAAATACTTAGGAATGACAAATATATTCACCCATTAGGGCTGGCTCAGCAAATAGGCTGGATTAATGATAATGACTGCAGTGAATAATTCAACTGGATCTACTGGTAGTCTGAGAGTGAGTTGTGCAGGCAGAGAAAATAAGGAAAATCAGATGGGTTGCTTGGGTGCTGGATGGAAGGGGAAGAAAGAGAAGGGAGGATGTAATGGGTTAAAAATGCTACCCAAGGTATGCAGCTGGGGTGTGAGGCACAGATCCACCACATTCCTGCTTGAGCTGGACAGGGCAGTATTCAAGTTGTGGAGCTGCTCTGGGGCTTTTCCAGGCAAAACCGTGTGGAGAAGGAGAACAAGTGCGACAAGTCAGGCAAGACCAGGTCCAGGGAAGTGCCTAAGGAAACTTCGGTCGACATGGATGCATTTCCATGGGATGTGTCAGTTTGAGTCAGACTTTTTAAAGGACAGACCATTTTATCAAAAGGCCCTTGCCCAGCAGTTCAGCATCACTTGCATTTCATTAGGTCCCTATAGCGGTACCCTTATGCTGTCTGAATGGGCACAGCCTCAGCTGCACTGTGCCCAGATGTTTCCACACCTATTTCCCCTTCCTTTCCCTTCCCAGCATCTCTGTCCCTTCTGGCCAAGCACCCTCTCCAGCGCCAGGATGGCCATTGGGATCCAGTGGGTTTTGCCCAGGGGTGATGATTTGCTCATGCAGAAAGCACTGAAGCATCTGGGGCTGAGCTTAACATGGTCCTGGGGGTGAGTGCTAGGGAGGGGGAAGAAGGGGGCAAAGCTGCCACTGTGCTCCTCAAACAGTTCCTTGAAGCAGATTTAGCATTGGCAGCACATTCCTTTCCATTTCCCATGGTTTCTGGTCTTTCTCCTGCTATCGTGTTTTGGGGATCCCCATGTAGTGTGGTGTAAGGCCTCTTTAAAAGGGTTTCTGCCTGGAGAGGTTTGGATCTTTTGCTTGCAGACACCTTCCTGGTGGGGTCTGCTAGCAAATTGGGATGGAGGAGGATGGCAGAATGGATTTATGAATGACCAGGTTACTTACTGGTTATTATTCTTTATTCTCATTATACTGGTTATTGTACTTTAATCACAGATCCCAGCTTTGTGTTAAGCATAGGAGCTTGGTGCTTCATCATGGGCTACTGCAAGCTTTAAAGATGAAGAGGGCAAACCATGGCCATTCCCACCTGAGAAACAGGAGCAGGAAGAGGGAACAGTCCACTTCTTCCCGCGCAGTGCTGTGGGTCCTGCATTCACTGATGATCTCCACTAGGATGGGGGAGATTGGGGTGTTCTGCTTCTTGCCCTTTAATGTCAAGGGAGGAATCAATGCTGCTTGAAGCTGGCCACTGAATGATCACCCCAAACCCCCATACAAGGGGGGTGGCTTTGATTTTTCTCCAGCAGCACCCAGAAGAGACAATTCAGAGATCCTGGAGAGAATATAGGTTCCAGTTGCTCTCTCTTGCTCTGGACTCAGCTCAGTGGCAACAGGGTGAGATGGGAAGTGAGCCTAGGACACGGTGTGACTGCTGGAAGGGGCTGGAACCTGCCGGTCCTGGGGCTGAGTGGTCCTGGCTCCCGGGGAGGAGCAGCAGCACACAGAGCAATGTCTGTGTGCGGAGCAGGGAACTGGGAATGAACTCTTGCAATAACAATAACACCACCAAAACCCCCACCGGGGCCGTGTTTCACATTCTTCTCTCTGCCCTTCCAGCAACCCTTCCTTGAAGAGTTTCTGCCTACAGTACAAGAAGCAGTTCCATTTTCAGGCAGCCAAGCCCTCTCTCTCCCTGCTGTTTTCCGTAGCTGGCCTTTGCATCGCCTTGGCTGTGGTGCGGGAGCCTCTCTCGCACAGAGCCGCGTTTGTCTCGGAGGCATGTTGAACTTGGCAGGTACCATCCGTCTACCTCCCGTTTAAGCTACCACCTTCCCGAAGGAGCAGAGCCCGCAGCGCACAGCGGCAGGAAAACCTGCTTGCCCAGCTGGAAAACCCAGGCAGGGTCGTTAGCACCACTTCCTCTGTCTTCTCGCACAAATTCACCCTGCAGCAGACGATGACCGACCTGCGTTTAGTCCCCGTTTTAAGAGGCTGATATGTGCTAAACCAGGCAGAAACACAGCTTAAATAACACGGGGCAGGCTTGCCCCCCCCCCTGCCCCACACACACTCTTTACAAACAACCATCCATGGTGCGTGTGGATCCTGCTGTGCTCCTCAGCAGCCTAACCCTTCCCTATGGGTTCATCAGGTCCCATGAATCGATACCTGACGTGGAGCCTGGACTAGGTGGGTTCCCCCCCCCCTGCTTTGCACAAGCACAAGCTGGTTGCTTATAGGGAGAAGGTGATGGTGGGTCCCCATAAGTCCTGTCCTGGAGGCTCTTGGATAACTTGCTGGTGGGAAAGAGGAAAAGATGGTCACCCTGTATGGGGAAGGAACACCTCTCTTCAGAGAGGCAGCTCTCAGGAGGAGAAACCCTGGTCATAAATCTCCGTGGGACACATACCATGTCTGTGGGCAGTGGGGAGGACGATGTGGAGCATTTCCAGGCACCAAAACCTGCGTGCACGCTGCTGTGGAGCGCAGTTGCTGTTTCCACCTCCTCATTAAGCTTGCCATTAATAATACAGTGTTCCTTGTGCAGCTGAGAGCAGAAAGGGCTGCACGGGAGCTGACTCACTCTGACTCACATCTCCTGGGAACACAGGGTCGTTTGGGTTAATCTCAGCCCGCTGCCTGCCTGGAGACCCCCTGGGATAGTGAGTGCATCTCCTCTCTGCCCGTGTGCCCTGTTGTGACCCTCAAATCCAGCCTGTCCTGGGGCAAGGAAAAGCCCCTTCTGTAGCAATGGATGAGGGAGCCTGGTCTGTGACACTAATTTTCCTAGTCCTCCTCCAAAGCAGCAGTTTTCCCTCTGGAATGCCAGGAGCCCCATTGCAATGGGAGGGCTCTGGGTTGGGCACAATGACCTGGGGAGTCAGGTACTTTGGGGCAGTATCTAGACCAGAGAAATGTAGCTGATCCCACTGGTTTAGTGTTTGAACCTCCCCTTTGGGGAGCAGCAGAGAGGGCAGAACAGGATCCCAGGGTACAAAGTTCCCCACTCTTCATCATTTAGTGGTGTGAATTCTGAGGTTGATCTTTGCTCAGAAAGAGCAGAAATGTATTATACTTCATTCCTTAGGGAAGAGGTAGCACAGGAGGGCCTGCCTGGCTCCTGGAGAGTTAAATGTGCTGCTGTATGCACAGGTACAGCCTGGGCTTGGGGCAGCAGCAGCTGGAAGTCAGTGTTGATCTTTGACTCCTGCGCTAACACTTGAGCTTGCAGGGATCTTCAAGTTCATTCTTCTCTTTGCTTTTGTTTCTCTCCCAGAACAAAAGGGTGAACACAGGAGGGTTGATTGAGCAGAAAGGTAAAAGATCAAAACCCGCCTGTATTCCCAGCTTTCTGGCCATGATGCAGAGCCCATCCGAGGGACATGGCTGGGGTTAGGGAAGGATGAGGGAGGAAAACCAGAATTCTTTACCACCAGCAGTGAGCCTGAGCATGGGTTTTATAGGAGCTGTCAAGTCTTGGAGCAGGACAACAGCTGTGATGGAGCAATAAATGAAATGTTAAAGTAAATGGGAATGATTGACATTGACTTCTTGGTTGTACACTGATGATGCTTTCCAGATCCAGTTACATTTCCCTGTTAGTGGCATGCTGCTCCCTCTCCCTCTCTTTTTCTTCTTGTCTGCCTAATTCCTATTTTCTATGTGCCCTCTTCCCAATGTATTCCTTCCACCACTGCTTTGAACCTTCACCCATCCCAACTTTTCACGATCCTTTGCAGATTATTCAGTGCAAATACCCCTTTCTCCAAAGCCTGCAAGAGGTTTTCATGCCCTTCTCTGAGGCCGTGATTTCTTAACTCGGTTCACTCTGCAGATGGGAGACCACCACTGTCCCAAAGCATGGCTAGATCCAGTACACTAGCCCCAGTCTAGGTTAGCAGTGCTCAGGTGCTGTTGCTGGCAGTATAGTCACTGTAAGTTAGAGCTAAAGGAGGGCTGCAAAACCTGTCAGCAATGTGAGTTAACACTTTGAGAGCCATGAGTGCAGCCAAAAACATTACTAGGCTGCACCTCTGGGTTGATAGAGAGACATATGATAGATTTGGCCAGGTTGGATGGGGCTTGGAGCAACCTGGTCTAGTGGAAGGTATCCCTGCCTGTGGCAGGGGGTTGGAGCTGGATGATCTTAAGGTCTCTTCCAATCCAAACCAGCCTGTGGTTCTGTAATTTACTTGCTGCGTCCCTCCCTATATATTCTGTGTTTGGTTATCACTTTCCATTACCCCAGCTCATTATACTTGAGCAGCAATGCTGAACCTAGGGTGAGCTGAGAGACCCACAAGGCGCAGTGGTAGTGCAGAAGTGATAACAGCTCTCCAGTGAAAGGTGTGAAGCCTCTGTCTCCCTCATCTCATCCGGACGCCTTGTATGGTACCCAGAAGAGATGTCGCTAGGAGCAGCCTTTGTGTGTTGTCGTCTCGGATGTGCAGCAAGACCCTGTTATCAAGGTCCCCTCTTCTGGGTGGCAACCAGGGCTCTGATGCACAGAACTAAAAATCCTGCAGCAGATTATTTCCCACTGGGGGAAAAAAAGCCCCAACAGATCCATTGAGTTAACCAGATGTGTTATTAACATGAAGTGTGGCTTGCCCTCCATCCCATCCCTGTCTCAATGTCCATTTAGGCTCTTTCCCGACACTTTTCCCTACAGCACAGCATGAGGAGCCTGGTTAAGCTGAAGCAGTCGGCACTTCCATACCTGTGAGTGTTGAAAAGCCTTAGGATCAAACTCAACTTTGAGGGTTAACACTCAGGAGTCCCCGCACTACTTGCCTTCAAACCAAATGTGATTAATCACGTTTTAATTCCCTTCTAGTCCTTGAGCTTTTTGTGCCAGCACTTTTGGAAGCACTTGATGGGAAGAAACATCATTTTCTCCGTAGACAACTGAGCTTGTTGTGTAAAGACCTGGGGAGTCAGGAGCACAAAGTATTGTCATACTTGCAGTGAAGTTGTGGCACCTCACTGTATTTGTCTTACTGCTTCCTCAGCAGCCTCTTCCAAACGCAGGGAGGGAGAAGAGTGTGATTCAGCTGTTAAGAAGAAACAGTACTTTTATTCAGCGAGACAGTTATCTAAAAGGAAAGTATCTAAATGCCTTAGTGAAGTTCTGCAGCAGAAGCTGGATTCGATAGCAACCCAATGGTTCCCTCAAAGTCATGGCTCTGCCTTAGCATATAGATCTGTTTCTGCTTTCAGAGAGTAAATATTGCTCTGTGGTGCTGCAGTTTATGCTACTAATGCCAATACGCCGTGAAGCTATATTCTTCCTGCTCACTCTGTGTATCAGATGACTCCCACCTTGAAGAAGCTGGTTCCAATGTTATTTACAGAGCTGCTCTTATCGGCAATGCGCTTCCCAGGACACAAAGTTTCTCCCAAGATTTAAATACACGCAGAACCCCATAAAGGGTTTTAAATACATCCTAGTGCCGTTCAGTGAAAGCTGCTTAATTGGAACTCCCACGCAGCACTTTGCAATTAGCAGCGATGCTGCTGTTTGGGAAAAACAGGGGAGAGAGTCTCAAAGTCAGAATATAAAACACAATAATGTCCTGTCTGAAAACAGGGCACACAGCTACAAACACCATCAGTTATCTTTCCGTGTCTCCTGGGCATGAATGTGTCCCACTCTTCTCCCAGCCTATTTTTCGCATGGGGCTCCTATGCTATAGGGAAGCCGGGGGCTGTACAGATGAGCTGCAGCACGTGTTCCTCTTTCCCTGCACTGAGTGAGGGGGGGTGAGATACTGAATATATGCTAGCTATCTCCCAGGTGTTCCTTGCTGTGCTATTTCCTTCCTGGATTCAGCAGGCACCAGCTCAAAGGCTCCTGAAACTGAAGATGCTGCTTTGGGCAGAGCGGGGGAGAGGACCTGCTGATGCTGAATCCCTGAGTCATGTCCCAAATTCCCTGCTGCAGCAAGGCTGCAGGGTAACCTTGAGCTGCTCTCCTCCCAGCACAGAATGTACAGCAGGATGCAGCCCTGAACTGAGCCCCCTCCAGTGCTCCTCAGCTCAGAGAGAGGGAAAAGCCAGCTTCATAACACGGTGAGAACCAGCATCCTTCCTTCAATCACACAGGAACACAGCTGTAGGTAAGGACTTACCCTGGAGCAACTGAGGTTTTCCTCTCTCCCTAGTCCTCTAGTTCTCCCTTGTATGCAGGCCTGCGTTTCCTTGCTGACCTTCACAGACTTTCCTTGGGATAGAGGTGTTGGGGGTCAGTGCAAGTGGGGGGCAATAGTGCCTTTATTTAACTTCTTCACACACAACTGGCTTATGAGTTGTGTGAGGAAACAAAAAGTTATTAAAAATTATAAGGGGAGAGGGGCATTTGATATCCATCACCCTATTCAAATCCCAGCAGCAGCGTGATCTTAAGCTCCAGTGCTGCTTTTTGCAGGGCATGTTGGGCTATGGGAGTAGAGGTGAAGTGGTGAGCTTCAAAACAGCCCTGTGACATTCTTCTGTGCATATCCCATTGCTGCAGGAAGGGCACTGCCTGGCTCCCCCATCACCTGCCCTTGCAGACCTCATTGCAGCTGTTGGGTAAGAGTGTCTTGAGCAAGGCAAGTCCTTTGCATAGCTACCACGGCTCTCCCCTGACCAGGAGGGTGCTGTGGGCAGGGCTGGTGATGGTCAAAGGCCGGCTGTGAGTCATCTCAAATCCAATGAGCAATCGTTAGTTGGGGGAAGAAGTAATTAGACTGGCTTCACTATCTTGCTGTTATGCTCAGGGCAGTAATGGGGTGGTATTGGTGCCACTTTATTTGTTAGGAGTGACTCATTGGGTATGTGTCACAAATGATACACGGGAAAAACTACCTGTGCTCCCTGTTGGGAGCTGAAAGTCCAGTGGAATGATGCTGGCAGCTGCCTAATAATGATAGCATCACCTGGAGAGCGTTCCCTTCCCTTTCATCTCATGTAGAGGGGACTATCAAAGTCAGGTCTGCTCTTAGAATCACAGAATGGTTTGGGTTGGAAAGGACTTTTAAGCTCACCCAGTTCCAACCCCCTGCCATGGGCAGGGACACCTCCCACTAGACCATGTTGCCCAGGGCCCTGTCTAAGCTGGCCTTGATCACTGCCAGGGATGGAGCATCTTGCAAGCACTAAATCCATGGGCTATGTAACCGCCCTGCTGCAGAAGCTGAAGGGGAAATGGCTTTTGACAAACCTAGCAGAGAATCAGAAGAACCAGTTGCAGAGCCCTGGTATCATGGGCTGCCAAGGTCCCTCAAGGACTTTGCAGGCATTGAGAAGGAATTGAACCCGCTGATCCAGGTCAAAGCTTCATGACTGCTCTGTGTCAGTAGTAAGCTACAGTGAGGTTTGATCACAAAGCAAAGGCGTTTGCAGTACCCAGAATCTGTCCCCAGATCTGTATTTCATGGTTGGCTTGGCCCACCTTTTACTTTAAAGAAGACTGAGTTAACTTTCATTCTCATTCGAGTGATTTTTACCCCATGGACTTGCAGATCCCAGCTGAACCGGGTCTGTTTAATAAACTCAAGGAATCGTTTAAAGATTCATTTCCTAACGTTTCTGCTTCCAGAACAGACTGAGGTTTGCAACTGTTACTGTAAAAGGTGGTCAGAGAAACTCTCTAACACCCGATGTGGAGCTTTAGAATGCATCATTCTTTATCGCAGCCCTGGGTGCACACATGAATCGCTTCTCAAAGGTGAGCACACCCATTACTTGGGCAGCAGCTCTATATTTAGCATGCTCATGCATATTCACAGAGTTTCCAGGGAAATGATTTACATATTCATGAGATTTCCCGACACCTAATTATAATATTTGCATCCTAATTACGCATGCACTTTCTTGCTGGGCGAGGGTCTGTGGTGGTCTCTGATAGTCTTCCTCACTGTGTTTACTGAGTGACTTCAGTGCAAGGTCCCAGTGCTGAGTTAGCAGTTGGCATGTCCTTGCTTCTGTTCTGTTGCTGGGCACCACTCTGCTATGTTGAGGGCCAGCATCCTTGATGTTATTTACTGTCTCCTTAGTTGTTATCAGTCCTGTGATGTTCCTTCCCTCATCAGCCGAACAATCCTTTCTCTGTGTGTTAGCAAGCGAGAGCAGTTTGGTGTATTCTACTGTATTAAAGTCACACACGCTATTGTTATCTTGAACCCTGCAGGAAGTTTTTAGTTAGTTTAAGCCTACAGAAAGACAGTGGCAATCTGAGTAAATGAAAACAAAATCGTTGCTTGGATCTTTACATTCTTCTTGCATTCTGAAACCTAACTTTATATTGCAGAAGAGGCTTAAGGTTTATCCTTAATCTGCCCAAACTGTTTTTCTTTCTCCCAGTAGAACAAACCCAGGCAAACCATGTTTGCCCTTCAAAACTTCGTGCCCAGTGCTGAGTTACTCAGTGTAATGAATGTAAACAGAGGGACAATAACTTATTTCCTTTGTGTGTGCTCTTTTGAGTTGGAATTTGATTGCACCAGCTGAAGAATGTCTTCTTCTGTGTAAAACCACAATCACAGAGCTCTGATCCCTGCCCTCACTTTGGAGGAGGAGTGCTGCAAAGATGTGTAGCTGTAAAGCGAGCCTGTCGCATCTTCTGCTGGGATGCTGTGCTCCGAGTCTGTTGGCATTGCTCTGTGGTGTCTGCTTTGAGATGGTGGATCCTGGGTTGGATGTTTCTGCATAATCCCAGGCACGCTGAGCGTGTAGTGAATGGATTGAGCCTGGAAAGGTGCTGAGAGCAGCAGCTGGGTGGTACTGCTCTGCTGCCCAAACGCAGAACCACGTTACCCACGGCGGTGCCCATCACCCCCTGCTCCATCTGTGCCCCCTGGCTAGCATGCAGTTGTTGCTTGCCTGTGCAGGGGCACCCAGAAGGAGCCTGTGAGCGTCTCTGCATTGGCACCGAGGCAGTATCCGGCTTAGCAATATGCAGCTGGACCACTGAAGATGCAGTGGGAAAAGGGGAAGGGAACTGCAGAACATAATGTCATGACAATCCACTGGAAAAAGCTCAATACCAGACCTGTCAAAATTCCTCCATTCTTCTCTCAATGGCCAGGAAAGGGACTGGTGAAACCAGGTGGGATTTTCCCAGGAGGTTTGGGAAGAAGAGAGGTAATAGCTTGGTTGGTAGGACACTAGGGAAGAACATCAGGGACTGTAGTGATAGGACAAGGGGTGATGGGTTCAAACTGAAACAGGGGAATTTCAGGTTAGATCTAAGGCAGAAGTTCTGTCCTGTGAGGGTGCTGAGGCGCTGGCACAGGGTGGCCAGAGAAGTGGTGAATGCTCCATCCCTGTCAGTGTCCTGCATGGAGTGCAGAGCAAAGGCAGCCCCTTGGGTGGGAGGGGAAGGGGAGATTGAATGCTGCTGCTTATTATACTGTTGTCATGATGATAGGTGACTAGAAAGTACACAAAGGATCTAGAAAAACAGGTTTTCTCTTTTAGCAAGTTGCTTTTTTAGGTCGAGCTAATCCTGTGTCAGCCTGGCACTGCCTGGCACACTGCATTGTTTTTAATAAGCCAGAAATCTGCTCTGGGATTGTTGTGGCTGTAGAACTGATAAGATGATGTTTCCATGTTAGGAAATCCTCTGGAAACATAACGTCAAAAAGCCTCAAAGCTGCTAGTCTGATTTTAAGGATCCTGACTGCCCACGGCACCCATCACTCAGCGACACCGGAGGCAACACAGTGTCTCCTAAAATCACAGCTCTTACGGTGTTGAGGAGTTTTAACGGTGCAGATGGGAGGAGGCAGAGTTTATCCCAGATTCAACCAGGCTGGTGCAGCTTGAGGCCGTTTCCTCTTGTCCTGTCCCTTGTTCCTTGGGAGCAGAGACCGACCCCACCTCACTACAACCTCCTCTCAGGCAGCTGTAGGCAGCGATCAGGTCCCCCCTGAGCCTTCTCTTCTCCACACTGAACCCCCCAGGTCCCTCAGCCGTTCCCCATCACACTTGTGCTCCAGGCCCTGCACCAGCTCCGTGTCCCTTCTCTGGGCTCCAGCACCTCAATGTCTCTCTTGCAGTGAGGGGCTCAGAGATTCCTATTTTTATCACTCCGTTCTGCCTCAATGGGACCTCTCTCAGGCTCCTGCCTCCTGAGGATGGAGTGCCCACGGTGCACACAAATGATCCTTGCCAGGTTTCCTTTTTTGCCTGTCCCTGGTATTACTAACCCCATTTATCTGCTCTTCAAAGAGGCAGCCATAGAGACCTGAACCCTCGGCGCATGGGAGGGGAATGTACTGAAAACAAAGCAAGGCTGCAGGTGTAAAATGTTTGTCATGCTAACACCTGAACAAACATCTCACTGTGCCCTTGCTTATCTCCTTCCCACTCACTGCCTTTATTGAGTCTGCTAACTGCAGACATATTAATCAGGCAGTTAGATTAAAGCAAAGTCACTGACTCTGTTCTGCCTTATCTAGACCATAGAAATGTGTCATTCTACAGATCAGGGCCAGGCCAAAGGGGGGGTTTATACCTTTGTGATGACCAAGCTGCTCACTGCTTCCTCTTTACAGGAATTCCCTGTGCCTCAGAGGGAAAGCCAGCCTCTTCAGTAGCTGCAGCAAAGTCCTCTATTGTCCCACCTCTGCAAATGAGTACATATAAATAAATAGTATTTTTCCCCTCTTCCACCTTGTTTTCATCATTTGTGGCCCTTTCCCCACAAATGTCCATCTTCTCCTTCGAAAAACAGATTGATGAAGCAAGGTCTCTTTTTGACGCCATTCCTTTTGCAGTTCATAGTTGCAGTGGTAGTGGAGTACTGCAAACATCTCTCAGGCAACTACCCCTCAGTGATTTCTGCTGCTATGCATCTTTTCATCCTTGGTTTGTTACTGGGTTTCCCTTCTTTTGCCCAGTTTTGCTATGGAGAGGTTGACATACTGCCCCAAGCTGCATGAAGTCCATTGCCCAGGCTGGCACCAGGATGGAGGAGGGACGAACAAAGCATAAACCTATTTTTACACACACTTGAAAACCAAAACCTCTCCCTTTCCCCTTTGTTACATTTTTGAGGATAGGAGATAAAATGCGATGCATACCAGAGCTTTGCGAGGGTCACTGTCTGCCTGGTGTGCTAAAAGTGGGCATTCAAAACACAGGATGCTGCTGTGATGGAGTGAGCTGCGGGCACCATGGCAGCAGTGTACTGCTATGCTCTAGCTGGGTTTCCCAGTCCCCAGCTGTCAGATGACCTCTGGAGAAGCTGCCCTGGTTTTTAATCCCCTCCTTTTCCTGTTCCTTGTTCCATTTCTGGTTCATTAAACTTAGAGGTGGACCAAAGGGATGTCCCAGGAACTGGATGTCCTCCTGCCTTGGGAGAGCTCTGAGTCACAGCTGAATGCAGGAGCAAATGTCAGGGCTGAGTAAAGGAGATGGGGCCACAAATCAATGCAGCAAACGTCTTACATGTTATAAACGGCCATGAAAAACACAGCAAAATCCTCACAGATTAATGCATAGATTAGTACTTATGTACAACATACATGGCTGTGATATTCATCACCAAAATGAATGTGTTTACCAGTTTCTGTATCTTCATCAATTCTTCCTCCTCTTTTGCACAGGATATGATTCTCCAAAGGCTTGAAAATGTGCCTGGTGAGTCTCTAATGCACATTTTATTTGCTGATTTCCTGCGGCTCCATATAGGCATTTTAACTTCCACAGAGCATCTCAGCAGGAACTTTCTTATCAGGATTTCTGAGACTCACAACCACATTCAGAGCATCCAGCAGAAAGCTTCCTAAATCTCTGGAGACATCCCTGCTTAAAACCATATTTGATTTCCTGGTGGTTTCCGCCAAGAGCCTTTGAATGTGGGGAGCAGTGCTGTGAGTGTTAAGCTTTTCTCTACCCATTGCTGCAACTCCGGCAAGCACTGGGTCTCGTGCTTGTACTCACCATGCTGTGGGGAACCCGGTGCGTTGGGGAAATGGGATTACTGCGACAAAATGTTCCCTCTGCCTTTTGCACCAGGAACCCCTTTGCCTTAGGAAAAGTCTGTGCTTCTGGGAACGGCTTAGCAATAATCTTGCTGCAAACTGCTCTCTTAAAGGAGCTTCTCCTGCTCGCAGCACCCTGAGCTGTCAGAGGGAGAGCACTGGAACAGATGCATCATGTCTGGCAAATTGTGCGGTGCTAATTTCTACCACCACAGTGATTTTCTTTAAGTGGCTCACTGGGATAAAATAGAATGAGGGTATAGCACATAGGCTGTTAAATATAAAGGAAATGTCTGTCCCTGCTGCAGATACGATGCAGGCTCCTTGCCTGCATGGCACTTTCTCCTCCATATATTCCCTGGCAGTGTTCAAGGCCAACTTGGATGAGGCTTGGAGCAAGCTGCTCTAGTGGAAGGTGTCCCTGCCCATGGCAGGGGGTTGGAACTGGATGAGCTTTAAGGTCCTTGCCAACCCAAACCAGTCTGGGATTCTATGTGTAAGTCTGATGGTCCCTCACCCTTGTGTCATTACAGATGGTCCATGAAGGCTACATATGGTAGATAGCCTCCAAATGAGTGGAGAGCCAGAATGGGCTGGGAACTGCTAATGGTTCCATAAACTTTGTGCACGTAACTGAGTGCTCGTAAGTGACAGGCAGGTCCCCAGGGTCATTTTGATCATGTATTCACTCCAGTGCCATGTGTGCAGTCACTGGTTTTGCTTGCTTGTATAATAAACCTCTCTCAGAGGTTTAAGCTTTTTAAGTTCCCCCTCAAATGGAATTTATAATGGGTGAGATTGTCACTGTCCCTGTGAAGTCTGAGAGGGTGATGCTGCACTGCTTCCATAATGGCTCTGCACTGAAAGCAGGTTTTAATGCCCTCAGAGCAAAGATCTCTTTGTAAGCAGGTCACCACGTATCCTCCAAGACATCAAGGCAGGCAAATCTTGGCTTTCTGTGCAGCTAAGGCAGGGTAATACAGGGAAACCTCGCACCAGGTCCAGTGAGAGTCAAGCACCAGCACCCAGCCCTCGTGACTGCCTGTGGAATAGAACTTGGCTTTCCAAACCCGAAGCCTTCATCACTCAAACAGGAAACCCTTCCCTTCAGGCAGGTGTTGTCTTGTGCTTGCAATTCCTTGCAACGATTTGCATGGAAAGATCTCATCCTGCTGTCAAAACATTTTATACTCCGCCACAGACTGGGAAATACAAAATACATTCCGATGCAGGAGGCATTCTGCTGCCTCCCTGCAGAAGCTGATCGGTATTCTCTCACAGGCAGTGCTGCTTCAGTTAGCAGCAGACAAGCTGTTGGGTTTGGGCTTCCTGGGCTGACTTTATTTTTAGCTAGGAGTGGTATTTTTCCTCTGGAAGCTTTCCCTGCCTCACATCATGCAATGAAAGCTGCTCGCTGGCATGACACGTTCTCCTCCTTGCTACTATATCCCCTCTGCTGACTCTGTAGCCTTCAAAACATCAGCTGGCTTTGCGGAATGACCACACTGACTTAGTGCACAGCTTGTGGCCGAGCATCACGTTGGACATCTGCCTGTGATGGGGCTGGCTGGTGCTGGGGAGGTGGGCAGGGAAGGGCTGCACAGGGGCTTGAACCCACCAGCGCACTGGAGCCCTCTCTCTGCAAAGTCCAGGCATCCTCCAGGGTTGCTGGGGAGAGGAAAAGGTGCACTGTGCATGGCTGCAGGTGAAGTGTTCATTTAGTGTGTTCACAAGGGCAGAGAAGAGATTCAGGACAGCCTGCAGAGAAGGACTTGGGGGTGTTGGTTGATGAGAGACTGAACGTGAGCCCCTTCAGTGTGCGCTTGAGCCCAGAAATCCCCCTTGTGCTGGGCTGCATTAAAGCAGCGTGAGCAGCAGGTCAAGGGAGGTGATCCTGCCCCTCTGCTCTGCTCTTGTGAGACCCCACTTGCAGCACTGTGTGTAGCTCTGGTGTCCTCAGCATCAGAAGGACATGGAGCTGTTGGAGCAAGTCCAGAGGAGGCCACGAGGATGCTCAGGGGCTGGAGCACCTCCTGTATGGAGACAGGCTGAGAACACTGGGGCTGTTCAGCCTGGAGAAGAGAAGCTGCGTGGAGACCTCAGAGCAGCTTCCAGTGTCTGAAGGGGGCTACAAGGATGCTGGGGAGGGACTCTTCATCAGGGACTGTAGTGATAGGACAAGGGGTGATGGGTTCAAACTGAAACAGGGGAAGTTCAGGTTGGAGATAAGGAAGAAGTTCTTTACTGTGAGAATGCTGAGGCGCTGGCCCAGAGAAGTGGTGAATACTTCATCCTTGGCAGTGTTCATGATCAGGTTCAAGGCAACCTTGCCTAGTGTGAGCTGGATGATGTTAAGGTCCTTTCCAACCCAAACCATTCAACTACTCGATGATTTATGATGGGATGTGCTGGGAGAGACCCCCCCACAGCGACTGCCACGAGGCTGGGATTTTGGCCAAAGTCCTCAGTGGGAGATGGAGCAGACCCCACAGCCTGAGCTGATGGAGACAGGAGAGAATAATGGCTTTGTCTCATGTGGTTTGCTCTCCATGTTGAGACCACGTGCGTTCTCCAGCAGGGCTCAGGCTGTTTTCTGTCTCTCCTCCACAAGAGAGTTTACTGCAGCCTTCACCTCTTGGAGTGAGTCACGTTTCAAATGTACACTCCTGTTAAATAAAAGGGGGGGAAACAATAAGTCATGAGGGCTTATAAGGGAATACTTAACAGTGTGAGGGAGCGCTCGCCATTTCAACATCAAATAAATCTGCAAGAGGTGGATGAACTCACCTCCATCTCTTTAGCCTGATGACAGTTTATATCTCCATGATGAAATGATGTGTGCACTGACCCATCGGTTCTAAACTGCATGTCCTTCAATGTGAAAACTCCTCCCTGCCCTTAAAAGCTGCATCTCCAAATGCTCCCTGCACAGCCACAGACATTTCCAGCATCCCCCTCTATGATATAATTATGTGCCGTAAATATTAGCACGAAGGAGTCCTGAATACCCAAGTCCTGGGCAGAATTAATGCAGTTCATGCCTCTACAGTGCAGACATGTCTCCTCAGAGACCAGTGATAACATCCTGAGCAGGCAGGCAGTAGCAAGCTTCATACTGAAAAGACGCACAGATGCTCTTTCGTCCCTCTCTCCAAACCCTTCCAAATTAGATGCACAAGTCTGGGTGCTGCTGCCTTCTGGAGGAGTACACTGCAAAAGTGAGAGCCTGGGCAAGAGGGTCTTTGATATTGGAGCCTGTTTGAACTTTGCACTCGCCTTCCCTCACCAGATAACATTAGCGAAATCCCAGCGTTACAGATCTGCAAGGTTGTAAGGCAAAACTATAAGGAAATAGTCTATACTGTAGTCTGCAGTATATATACTGTATATACCATAAGGAACAGTCTGTTCTGCAAGGAAGATCTCCAGCTTGGGTCTGTGAACACCCAAGTTTATGTGCTTGTGTGGTTTAAAATCTCTGTGGCCAGATATGCCTTTAGGTCCACACTGTTTCCTGCTCCTACTACAGTGCATTCATGCACATTGGGGTTTTTCTGTATTATTTGCTTATGTGTAATAACCACTCATGAGCCTGAGCTTCCTTTTCAGCTCAGCTCTTCCTAGAGTAGTTTTTACTCCTGTTATTCCTCTCTAAATCTCACAATCCTTTAGTATTTAGGGCAGTAAGAGCTGTCTTCTCTGGCACATGGGTTGAATAGATGTAGTAGTTCTTTGTCTCCATGCTGGGGAGAAGGTACCCCCGCATACTGGTGGAATGGCAGTCACCAAACATGAGAGACATGATGGATTTGGCTCTGGTTGTATTTTAGCACCTGTGGCAACAAATGGTGCAGGACAACAAACCCTCTGGCTTAGGTATTTGACTCAGCAAAGACCATTAGAGCGGAAAATGTATTTCCTTCTGTGGTTCTCACCAGCTCACGGTTAATTTCCCTTTGTCACTGATACTCTTGTCACTTCCCATGTCAATGATATTCCCAGATTACTCTGAGAAACAGAGAAGGGCAACGGAGCTGGTTCAGGGCCTGGAGCACAAGTGTGATGGGGAACGGCTGAGGGACCTGGGGGGTTCAGTGTGGAGAAGAGAAGGCTCAGGGGGGACCTGATCGCTGCCTACAACTGCCTGAGAGGAGGTTGTAGTGAGGTGGGGTCGGTCTCTGCTCCCAAGGAACAAGGGACAGGACAAGAGGAAACGGCCTCAAGCTGCACCAGGGCAGGTTTAGATGGAGCTGAGGAACAATTCCTTCCCCAGAGGGTGCTCAGGCATTGGAACAGGCTGCCCAGGGCAGGGCTGCAGTCACCGTCCCTGCAAGTGTTCACACAGCGTGGAGATGAGGCCTCAGTGCCATGGGTTAGTGGTGGCCTTGGAGTGCTGGGAACGGTTGGACTGGGTGAGCTTGAAGGGCTTTTCCAACCCAGTTAATTCTGTTATTCTATGGTATAGTGCAAGCACATACTCCTTGAATCTGATATACTTTTCATAACTAAACTTCTGTTATATATAAATGGGAAGGTTTCCATGGAAAACAGCACTGCTCACGTCTAACATCCTTCTCTAATTAACAAAGTTCATTTCCTGCAATGTATGTGCACCTAAGTACCATTCTGAGTGATCATTAAGATGTACATAGAGTTAGCAGGATCCTTGCTACTCACTCATCTGGAGAGACCTTATACCCTAAGGAGAGAAAGCAAGGCAGAGGAGAGCACCTGGGAGCCCAGTGCTGTGCTCTAAATGTATTCCCACCATCCAACGAGGTACAGGCAAGGGAGATACAGCCAGGCATGGTCTTGGGGCTCACATTTTAAACCAAGATACACATTACCAAGTCAGTGATGAGTACAAATGCACTTTGGGTTTCTTGCTGAGGTGTCTGTGTACCTCTCATGCTCTTTCCTCTGGAGCTTAGTGTGATGTCCCTCAGCTTCAACATACCTCATGAAGCTGGAAATTTCCATTATCAGACACCCAGCAAGTCAGAGACAGTTTGTTTCTTCCTCTGCTGATCTGACTGTCTCCCCTCCTATTAATTCAGCTCTGGCAGGCAACTGAGCTCTTCTTGCTAAGCCTAGGAAAGGGAATGTGTCGTGTTATCCATTGTCATATCTGACCCGTGTCTGGTTTTAATACGGCAACAGGGTGCATGAGAAGGTGACTGCTACACTCAGAAATGCAGGAGGTGTTTGCAAGGAGTGAAACCAGACCAAGACAACAGCTGGGAATGGCTTGTGCTGGGTTACAGCACACATCCGTAAGGTCAGTCTTTTCCAGGTATGTTGTGTTGGAGTGTCGCAGCACCTTGTACATAATGACCGAGGAAGGAGAGGTTTCTTTCCTAGCAAGATGTAATTGCATCTTGCAATGTAAAAGCTTAGAGGACTTTCCATTTCATCTCTCTGTGTGGTACAACCACAGCACAAATTCCAGGTTGCACAACCTTGGAAGCCATCAGAAGCAAGAACAGACACTTTAGTGGGATGGCCCAGGTGGGTGGAGGTGAAACCAAGTCAAGGAAAGAGATGTTTGGGCAGAAACCTTGTAGGACAGATGAGTATTGAATCCCAAGAGCAAATGGGCAAAGCAGGTTTGCTGATGGGTAAAGATCAGGTGCCATTGGTTATTTTCCAAAGCAAAAGAGATAAATGAACAACTGAGGCTTGCTCCAAAGCGTGGTAAAGCCCCAGACAGTCTCAGTGGGCATTGGAGCAGGTCCCCAGCACAGCCAAGCACAAGCTGATCTCTGCTACTGCTCCGTTTGTCTCTAGTTAGCTCTTTCTGCTCAGGAGGTGCTGAGGGCTTTCTGCTGATAACCAGCTCGCAGCCAACACGTCTCTCACCGTGCTTCTGAGTGACTCGTGAGGGTTTGCAGCCACCTCCACCCTCACGAGCGCTGCTGCAAACCCCACGGGATGCTGCTGCGAGAGGCGCTTGCTCTCCTCCCGTCTCTCTTCAGCAACACAGGGATTGAAGCCCCCACCCTCAGTGAGTCACATCAACAGATGGCCCTGTTATTTCTCAGGCTGAGAACTCTCAACGTTTCCTGCCAACAGCTATTTTGGGAATATTAAGCCCGAATGTCCTGGTGGAAAGGGAATTCAAAGGGCCACAAGCGCAGGGGAGTGGGTGAATGAACCCAAACAACTCAACACTAGAAGTTTTGTAATGCCTTTTTCTTAAGCACAGAGGGAGCTTTGACAGTGCTCATGGCAGCAAAGACTTTTGTCATGTAGAGCATGATGAAAGCATCTCCATTGTGCTGGTGTTTGGGTGCAAGAGCCCAAGCTCGTAGTGGAGCGTGAGATAAAGCTATTTTTAAGGCTCATCACTTTTTGACATCTCCACTCCAACAGTTCCTCCCCAGAGCGGTGTGTGCAGACAGCTCTGTCGTGCTTCCCATCTTCAGCCTCCCCCAGCAAACATGCTTGGGGCACGTGTGCTGATGCATACTATAGGAGGAGGTGGAAGAGCATACACTGACAGGTTGAAATCAATGGGGACGACTCACCTGTGTCAGGTGCGCAAGATCTGGCCCCCGGTCAGCAGTTGTTATGTTTCACACTAAAACACAAAGGAGATTAATCCATCTATGAAATTACATTATTCTACCACAACGTCCTTCGGTTATGATTCTGCAGGCATTGGGCCATGCTGGAGACCACTGTGTGGTTTTGTTTCCTACCTTCTGCCTTAAGATCTCAAAGCAGAGCAAGGTTTGAACAAGTTACAGATAACCAGGAGCAGTAAATGCTTCTCCTACAAGAGTTCTTTGGGGCAAGTTTGCAATATGCTGCATAATAATTTGCATTTTAGGGTAAGATTCAGCTTTTCTAGCTGCAGCAAACCTCAGTGTGGCCCTGGTGCTGTAAGGATACACACACTGTCTAATTACCTTGAGATTGGGTAGACAGCATCATCAAGATGGGGATTGTTTGTCCACACTACATAGAAGTGCAGTGTAGTACAGTGTACAGTATATTCCCTGTAGAACAGTTACAGGGAATATAAAGGAAGATACTGGGACACACGTGGTCTGCTGCTACCAAAGAGTGTGGTGTATATACTACATCTATTTGGAATGCCACAGATTTCCCAAGTGCTCTTTCAGCATTCAGGCACACACTTGGGCATACCACGATGCCGGTCACATCCATCTGTACAATAGACAGTGTGGTTTCGGTAGGTAAACCAGGGACTGACTTTCAGGTGGACAAGCCATGGCTTGGTGATGTGCCTGGAGAGACTCATGTCCTTTGTGAGTGGCATGGAAAGCCCAACAACTGTCAATGCCAGCGCAGGTGTGCTTGGGGCATGGTCTGCAACTCAAGTGTGAAAGGACCTAGAGACCGATCATTCCTGGGAATTTGGCAAGGGATTAAGCTTTCATAATGCCAAGCCAGGCGTGGGGCTGGCTGAGCAATGTGTTCCCTATGAAACTCAACCCTGCCTGGTTTCATGTCTGCTTGTGTTTTCTAGCCCCACCTCAGCAAGGGGACCAGGCAGAGGGCAGAGGTGAGAAAGGGGACTTTGCCATTGAGCCAGTGTCTACTTTCATACTGAAATAAATTGACAAAAGAGGATGATTTTAGGTGACTGACAACATCATGGTTTCTGCTGAACTGGATTTTGGAGATCCTTTGATTGTGCAGCTGGAAAAAAAGAGGGGGGAAAGGTTCATGAGGCCCCTCTGGACCTGAAGCTGCTATATGTAGTACTTCCTTGCTACCTGTCAGAGTGAGTAGGAAGTCGTATGTAATCATCTCAATTTGAAAGTGACTCTTGACTAGATCGAGTTCAGTTTCTGTGTTTGACTTCTGCATTTATTTGTATGTTCAAGCTCCACGAGCATGAGGGCAGCTGAGTGAATTTTAAACAGAGATGCTCATGTGCTGACCATCACTGAACTCCAAATAGTTTCTGTTCTTGTGAAATCTGCACTGTGCTGCTTTGGTACCTAAGTCCCCTTACCAGGGAACAGAAAGGGAAATAGATGGCTATGGCACCTATTGCATTGTTGTAACTTATAATGGGCTACTCTGCAGAGAGGAAGCTATTTGCTGACATGGCTATTGGACATAAATAATGAATAAATTAGAGTAAGTTGTAATCTGCTCATAGAGAAGTCTCAGACAAAGGTGAAATTCATGAAAAAAATATTAGTTGCAAATGATTTGCTCAGCTCTAGCTCTTACTCCTGTGGCTCTGAGGGCCCTTGACTACTCACAAGCTGATAACCCTCAGTTCCAGCATGGCAGGCTATAAGCTCCTCTACGTGGCTTATAGAATCAGGAGAATCTCAATTTAAAGTATTTATGAATATTCATGCCCTTCTTCATCTCCAGAGCGACCTCAAAGCAGAAGGGGGCTTTAGTTGACAAGAAATCCAGGTCATTCTTCTTTCACCTTTCCTGTCACTGGATCTCATGCAAAAATGCATGTTGCATTATGACAGAGCATGGTCATGGTCCTAAATCTTGATGTTAAGTAGGTGAAGCTTATTTGTGTCTCTCCTTATTAGCACGTGGATGTGAATTCTGAAGTGGCCCATGTCCTCTCCTTGCCTATTCCGATTTCAATACAGATTATAATCTCTGCTGGTCTCACAGGGGTGCTGTAAAACAAAGGCTTTTCTGTCTTAGAAAAGAAGCCATGGAAGCTCATAATGTCTCCTTAGCGATACAGATCAGTCTGCAGTGACCATAACGGATTTTCAAGGTATTCTGGATGAAGTGCTTTGAAGCAGTGAGGGACACCCTGCCCTCAACCTCAAAACTCAGGTGGTTCACGCAAGAGCAATTGGTTCATCTTTGAGGCAGTTCTTGTGCCCTGGGTTTTGGAAGCTCTTTTGGAGCAGTATGGCTTGGGATGGTGAGAATGGGCAGCCCCTGTGCAGGATGCCCCAGGCGTTGTTTGTGTCTCACATGTTTGTTCATGCACAAGGAATTTCCAGAAGCAGCTTTCTGAGAGCCTGTGTCCCACAGATGCCCTATGGATGTGGTTCAAGAACTGGCCCCTGTCACCCACGGCAGCTCCCACCACTGCTCCAGGTTTGGAACAGCCATGAGGATCCTGTCCCCTGAGGTCTTCACATCACTGCTTCTCCCATTTCATGTTCCTGTGTGATTCCAGGGCTTTGTGTGATCTGCAGGAGAGCTTCTGCCAGCCCTGCAGGGGTTTGCTAAAGCATGCAGTGACAGCAAGGCACCAACCCTTTGCAGGAGCAGCTCTAGCGATGGAGATGGAGTCAGCCCCATGGGTGCATGCAAGAGCAGCTCTTGGGAGGATTTCTCTTCTAGTCATTGCCAAAAAGCTTTTGCAGCCAAACAGAAAACTTTACTGCTTTGAAGGGCAGAGGTTAAAGGTACTCAGAGTCGTCAAGGAGCACAAAGGTGGAATCAGAGTCAGCCACGAGTAAAATACAGACTCCTGGGCCCACAGTGTAAGTGGTTCCTCACCACTAGTCACATAACAGCTTTGTTTTCTTCTCTCACACTTCTACAGCATATTGCATACGAGATTCCACTAAAGAAATGACATGACACAGTATCAGAGCTTTTTCTTTTTCCATCTCATAGCAAGAATATATAATAATCTCTCTGGGAAGCACGTCTCAGGCTATCTCCAGGAACAATAGATGCTTGTAAGGCATCCAGTGAAGTCAGAATAGCTGGAGGCTGTGAGTCACATCACAACTTCTTGTGCTTGCATAGCGTTTCGCTTGCAGACTGATCTGAGCAGGAGACAGGAAATAACCAGCTATATTTATTTTTAATTGGGTACTTCTCAAGTTGGTGTTTCCTTGAAAACCAGGACTTGCCTTTTTAATTGTCACACTGGGAAAGGCAGGATCATGGCATGCAAACAGGGGGGTGTCTGTGCATGCTTTTGCTCTTCAGAGCAGACCACGGGAGCAGAAGAGGAGTACTGGGAGTCTGGAGGAGGATTTCCATGACACTACAGGTGGGGTAAGAAGGAAGCAGCTTCTTGAGTGGTCTAAGTGGTGCCCCAGCTTGTGATACCAGATCATCACAGAACTCATGTGACCCAATTCCTGTTTCTTATGTTCAATTAGAGGGGGACCCTAACTTTAAGATATATTTAAGATATATATTTAAGATATATTTTGCTACCTATCTAGGGTTTGCTTAGGCTGGCTTGGGAAATGAGATGGTGTCACCGTACCTCATTCAGGCTGGGATGAGGTCCCTGTGTTCTTCCCTACACTGTGGGCAAAATCACAGAAGTGTTATATATTGCTCCTAATTGTGTGTTGTGTGGACCTGGATTTGAGGAGGATGTAGCCAAGAGATTATTTGTGTTTGCTTTTACCCTTAAAAAAACCCATTTTTAAGCTGTTTAAAACCATATCATAATGTACAGAACTGTACTTGCTGGAGAGTGTTTTCAGCATTCCCTATGAAAGAGTCATTTATGGTCATCTGAATTGCCTGGATTTGGTGTGAGGAGGAGGAACGGGGCTTTGTTTAATTCCAGGCCCTGTTTCTGACTGTGTGATTGTCACTCACATCCTGGGTGGCTTCTGTGTGCTACCAGGGCATAGGGGAGGGAGTGCAATAGGACGCAGCCTTGACTAGAGGGGCAGGTAGCTACAGTTACGGTGTTTAAATCAAGACCCGGGTTGTGCTTTTTCCTTCACATGGTTTAAATTCATGGTTTAAAGCTGGGTATTACGCTTTGGTGTAGGGGGATAGGGTCTGTATTCTACTTGCCTGAGATGTTCAGTTGAAGTCTACTTTGCTACTAGTCTCGAGGAGGATGCATTCAATGGACTGAGCAGCAGAGCTGCTGAGGCAGAGCTGCTTCAACCCAGAGATTTTACCTTTGCAGTTTCTGTGATTTAAGAGAGTCTTCGAAAACTGGAGGAGTTACTGATAAAGAAAACCCCTTTTATCTCCTTCCCCCTCCCCTCATTGCATCCTTGTGTACATACTCACTGTCCAAGTGTGAGGACACACACTTGGGCTAGGGAGTACTGAGCTCCAGTGTCTTCTCCATCTGACTTTTTGGTTTGGAAGGGTTTTGTTTTGGTTGAGCTTTAGGGTATTTTGGGATATCGACTCTCTTTTCTGTCAAAATTCTTTCACTCAGGTTAAAGACACTGGAATATGCAGAGCAAAAGATAGTGAATATTTGAACCAAAACCTGCCCCTTGCTGCATAAGCACCCAATTATTCTCTCCTTGTCTGAGCTGATGAATATTTACCCCTTTCAGTCTCACTCCTTTTTTCTTGTCTGAGGCTTCCCCTTTCACTGTCACCCAAAACTAATTCACAGCCCCCTGCAAAAAGATCAGCAGGAAGCCAGGCATCTCTGCCCAGTCCATCTGTTTAGTGTGGTTTAGTTCATCTTGGGTCCGCTCCATCCCATAGCATAACCCCACTTTCCCACCTGCCTCTCTGAAGCCTGACTTTGTTCCAAGCTTCTTGCACAAGAAATAACCCATGCCTGAACCTCCTGCCCAGGCTTTCCTTCATGTGGTTTCAACCCCGTCCTGGCTCCAAAATCAGGCACCCAAGGATGCCCATGCCCTAGATCACCTCTCCGTAGTGGTACTCACCTTGTTCCCTTGTGCATCTCCTTGGAGAGCCTACAGCATCCTGTAGACAGCGTGAATGGGGCTTTTCATGCTTCTCCATCTTATTTCTCTCACTGTAGGGGTGGTTCAGGACCCCCCACCCATATTGCAGGGCTTTGGAGGAGAGGAACATTCCTTTGACCATCTGCATCCTCTTCTGTATTGAGAGTAACCCCTGAGCCCAGAAGGGAAACCAGCCCTGCATTGCCCTTTTCTTTTCCTCTGATGAAAGATGTGGGGAAACAAAATGTTTTGGGTTGAAGAAAATGTTTCTTTGGCTCAAGAAAGTTTATATTTTTCCTTGCTGAAAAAAAAGGGGGGGGGGGGGGAGAGGGGAATGGTTTTGGACCACTCAGACTGATTTTTTGATTTTTTTTTCTGCTTTTTTTTATGGTTCTGGCCACCTAACTGAAAATATCAATTATTGCCACAGCCACAGGCCCTCTGCCAAACTGCTGCTCCTGAGTAGTGCTCCAGTACAGCTTTATGGATTTGTTAACACAGCAGATTCAGCCTCTTGTTTGGCTTCTGTAAGCGATGTTTTGCTCTTCTTTATGGTCCCTCCGGCCTCCTCAGAGCACAGTGCTAATGCTCCCTGCACATCTGTTACCTGAGGGCTTTTAACCACTTGACCCAGCCACAACCCAGGCACTCCTCTTTCTGTTGGAGCTGCACCCTTCTCAGCCTTTGTGCTTGTTCTTGGTGTTGCCATTGAATCATAGAACCATAGAATGGTTTGGGTTAGAAAGGACCATGAGATCATCCAGTCCAACCCCTGCAATGAGCAGGGACATCTTCAACCAGATCAGGTTGCCCAGAACCACATCCAGCCTGGCCTGGGATGTCTCCAGTGATGGTTCATCCACCGCCTCTCTGGGCACCCTGTGCCAGTGTTTTACCACCCTCATTGTACAGAATTCCTTCCTCACATCCAGCCTCAATCTCCCTCTTTTAGGTTAAAACCATCACCCCTCGTCCTGTCTCAACAGGCCCTGCTAAAAAGTCTCTCCCCATCTTTTTTATAGGCCCCTTTTAAGAACTGAAAGGCCACAACAAGGTCTACCCAGAGCCTTTTCTTCTCCAGGCTGAACAACCCCAGCTCTGTCATCCCGTCTCCAGAGCAGAGCTGTTCCAGCCCTCTGGTCGTTTTTGTGGCCTTTCTCTGGACCCTCACCAACAAGTCCATGTCTTTCCTTGGAGCTTCCATAAAGCTTCTTCAAAGTGCTATAGAGGGAAGACCAACGCCATCGAGGCAGGTCCCAGCATTTGGAGGTTCTTTAGACTATAACCCTTGTGGTCTTCGTGCCTACAGCTGGATTAATGCACAACTTTTTCCTCCCCGAGCAGGTGTGGCCTGACATCTGCAGACCTGGCCTTGGTGGTTTTGGACTGTTTATGCCGTTTTTGATGGCTATAACTCCAATTTGCCATAGGTTTTGAACCGCACACAAACCACGCACGATTTGGGAGCTGCAATCCTCAACCACCACCAAGGATGTGGAGCATGATATCCTCATGGAAAAATTACACGTTCTTTGACCAACACATGCTTATTCATGAAATCCATTGCTTCTGTTGTGTAGAAGTAAAGATGATGTTTGATTGCCTTCTCCATAGTATGGGTGGTGACACGTCACCCGTGCCACAGAAGTCACTAAAAATACCATTCCTGCCACTAGGATTCACCATGAGGTAATGCATGTTTTCCAGGAGTTTTTGTTCATGCTACACTTTAATGCATAATGCAGGGTTTTTATTCATTAGATAATAGATACTTCAGGTAATGAAAATTCATTCTGTGTAGCAGAAATACCAAGAAGTGGCTTCTTGTAACTGTTCAAGGGCTCAAAAGTGGATACTTGTATGCTTTCATGTTTGATTCTTGTTCCACATCACTTCAGAAGCATAATTTTTGTTGACAGAAAATTGGCCAGGCTTAATAAAACAAGGTATTTCTATATCAGCTTCTGGGTTTTTCCTAATGCGTTGTCATTTTAGGAGCTAATTGACTTCATAGGCAAGATACATGGGGACCAGATTTTCAAAGGCTTGTGGTGCTGTGAAAAGATAATCCATAGGAAACTTTCCTCCTTTAATACTAAGATTGATCAAGAGGCAGAGCACCACTGCATGCTATCTCAGAGAGAGAAATCACATAGTTAAACTCCTGGCTCATCGCCCTCCTGGCTGTCACACATGGGTGACACTAGAGCTGTTTTATCACTGTCTGGAGCATCTCAGAGCACCTTCTGGTGTGTGTAACAGGAAGCCAGAGACATGACCCACTTGACGTAGTTCCAGATCCCTTTAGAGGCTTTCTGCCTCCATCTCCATGGCAGCTGTATCATTTCTGATCCCGCTACCTCGAGAGGAACCAGAGCTCCAAGAGCTTAAGTCCCCGAACCCAAGGGAAACAGATGCACTCGTTCTTAGGATGTTACTGCCTCCCATTTTGTGTTGCAGAGAGTAGCAAATCACCCAAGAAGTCTTCAGAGCCAGGCTGTCAGAAGATATTATGTAAATTAGCAAATCACATGGGCTTGTATTTAGGGCAGGCGAGTGAAAAGAGAGAAGTGTTGAGCTGTGACGGAGTCTGAATGAAGTGCCTGACTTTGAGGCACAAGATTGTCAAGTGACTTGCTCACCCAGATGAGCTGCAAGATTGGAGGAAACCAATCATGTGTCAAACCTGAACTTTCCAAGATTAATTACATAGGTATGCACACGCATACACAAAATCAGGACATATCAATACCTCGGCACACGCACATTTTACCCCTTGGGAAGCTATCCTGGGGATATTACTGCGTGCTTCACAAAGTCAGGGATTGTTTCCATTTAAAGCCTCTCATGCACTCCTTCCCTTCTCATAGCATTCAAACTGCAGCCTTCTAGAGCAGTCTGGTAAAGCCTTGGAAAGGGAAGTGATGCTACTGCTTCTGCTTTCAGGAGACCCTGTATACCCACTGATTTACAGATTTATGGCACTCATGTTTTGCACTGCATTTCTTGTTCATTATCAGAGACAGCACGAGATTGATTACTGAAAGGACAGCCAATGCTCCCAGGCTAGCCCTTCCTCCTGGCTCTGCAGAGCAGAAGACCACTGCAATCTGTCCAGGTCTGCAGGTAAAACCAGAACTGCATAGAGGTGACCCCAGTCTGAGATCCTCCATGGCTCTTCCCAGACTTGCTCAGCAGCTCTGGGAACACGTTTGGACAGAATGGGAGACCATTTCCACTCAAGCCCTGCTCAGCACTGGCTATGCAGAGTTATGTTTTCTTCAGGTTGCAGTCACTTGGCTAATTGTCTTACAAACAAGTAACCACAGCCATACGTTGCTGGTTAACGGGTGGAAAGCCTGTTTCTGCTTCCCTTTGTAAATCAGAGCATCTTAGACAATGTACTGATAATATAGCCTGTCTTACAAATGTGCAGAGAGGCATATTTCTCTGTTTATGAAAAACAGGACCCCTGCCTCCCAAATATTGCAGTGCTTGTGTGAAACATGGGTGAACAGGGGTGAAGAGCAGCAGTGTGAGGTCTAGAGCTATCAGGCGAAGGCATGTGGAAGAGAAGTCATACAGGAGGCAATTGCAAGTATGGTACAGTAGTGTGGGTTCCTGCTGAATTACTGACCATAAACACCACAAGAACCAGGGGCAGCATCTTCTTGCAGCATATCCCTGCTCTGATGAGTATGAGGAAGCTGCCTGTTCCCTGTTTCAGGAGGCCATCTATGCAGGAGTTCATATGGGTCCTAAGCGTTAACTGCTCTTCATCCACCGAGCTCTCCTCTCCTGGCCAGTCACCCACTTACTGCCTGCTGTACCTGCAGAGCTGGACACCCTGCTTGCAGCCCTGCAGACTGCCACGTCTTGAAGGTGTTGCCTTCCAATGGCTGATGCAGAAGGGGGATGAAGGGGTTGAATAGCAGCAGACTCCAAGAAGGGATGTAGGTGGGCATGTTCCTTGAAGGCATAGCTCCACAGATTCACATCATAATAATAACAATAATAATAATACCAGTGGGCTGGAAATACTGAATTTTGCATGTCAGCTTTCCCCAAAGATTTCCATGCATATATTTCAGTGAATTATGGCTTATTTATACATTCTGTAACTACTCAAGTTCACGGGCAGCACTTGACTTCCTGTGAACGATATAAACCTGCCCATAACCCCCAGTGCAATCTCTGAAGCAGTTTGTCAGTGTCTGCAAATGGAAATGGAGCAAATACTCCCCAAAGCCCTGCCGGGTCACTGTACCGTGGGGCAGTCAGCCACATGGCAAGCACTCCTCAAAGGAGGGGAGGAACCTCCCCTTACACAAGCCTTGCTCACACCAGCTTCTGGCTGTCACTTCCTCTCGCCCTCAGCCCTCACTGCCCTCTGTAACCTGGAGCTAAGAAAGCACTCAGTCTGATAACACCAGCGAAGGTCAGAACATTTGGTTTAGCATTTTCCTGGAAGAATAAGCAGCCTGGCTCTCTGGAGTGCCAGGGACGTGATCTAGTGGCCCGCACACACGACCAGCAGCTATAAATTCCTATATCTTAATCCCAGCACTGACAATTACTTCTCCTGTGACCTTGAGCAAATTGCTTAACCTTTCTGCTTCTGCCTTTCCCTGTTGTGAGGTTGGGAATCCTGCCCCACCAGGCTTTTGTGAGGGTTAATTATTTAATGTGTGTGCTGAAGTGTCCTTCTGCTGGGGTCTAATGTGTTCTGTGTTTGCTGCTGCTTGACCTCGTGTGGATGTTCAGAGCCTGATGAGGAAACCTCAGGCAGTAGTTTCGTCTCAAAAAGGGGTCATCCAACAAGCTTGGGGCAGGAAGAAGGAGTAAATGCAGAAGGCTAAGGGAGACCAGAGACCTGCCAGACTGTCTTTTCCCTAGGAAGTTCTGTAAGATCTATTCCAGGGTGGAGGGAGAGAAGCGTGGACATCACCATCTGTTGATGCCTCAGACCATCAGGAGGATAAATCCCTTTTCTCTGCCTAATTGCCTGCTGCAGAAAGTGGGACTGTGGCTTGGGGGTGGAATGTTGCTGCAGACGAGAAACATGGAATGTATGCTGCTTCTAGTTCTGGTCTGCAGACAAAAAGGAGCCCAAGATCTCTAAAGGAGCATGGAATCAGGACCTTCATGGCAGTTGTGCTCTGAAGAGGGGAAGAGAGAGAGAGAAGCAGCAGCATGTGCTCCAACTGCTTCACTTCTCTCCACACTTACATATCAATGTTACTTCATATGCCATTAATGAGACTTCCTGGTCTACACCTTATCTCCCTTGTCAGGGTAAATTGAGTGTGAAGAATTCCAACAAAGCAGGGCTCCCATGATCCCAGCATTAACGAGCTCAGCTTTGCTGAGACCTGAATTCAGAAAAGGGCTTCAGCATCCGCTTGAAGTTCAGCATGTGCCCAACGGAGCTGCAGCCTGAGACAGCCCCGTGCAAAGGGCAAGCCTCCAAGCTTGGGCTCCTCAACCCTCCAAACTCAGGTTAGTAGCTCTGCCCTGGCCAAATGGTTGTCTCCATCCCAGCAGCACTGCATGCCTGAACAAATAGATGGTGTGTGCCTTTCCTGGGTCACTGATCTGCAGCTTAAGGGGAAGTCGTTCATTTGGAACCCAGATTTTCCAGCTGAAGTGGCTACGTTTTGGCTTCCAAATCTGGCTGCTTGTATTTGAATTTTTAGGTAGGCAAAAGATCAGCTCTGAAAGCTTTGGTTCCAGGCAGAAACTACATTTCAAATAAGCCAGCCTGAGCAAACAGCACAGAAACATACTGCACTCAGAGCTGGGGAAGGGGAGAGCTATCAGAGCTGCTACCCAGCTCTTTCCTGTTCCTTGGGTCATATATGCTCAGTCTCACATTCCCAAACTTGAAGGACGTGAGCTGTGGAAGTCAAAAGCCTAAAAGACAGATGCATCACTGGAGGAAAAGGTCCCCACTCTCCAGGACACATCTAAAACTAGACCAATACTAGATTTACATAAGGTCAGTTGAGTTGGAGACTCTCCCCTCCTCTAAAACCAACAGGATCTCGTTCCCTTTAAAGGTCCCATGATATGCACTGAAATAATAGTGTCTGGAGGTTTTGAATGATGCTTGCCCAAATTTGGAAGAACAAATGAGTTCAAAACAGGAAGGAGGAAAACCCCCAAACTCCAGTGCTCACTTTTTCACTGGATCAAGAAAGGTTTGATTTGGTTTCTCTTTGAGGGGGGTTATTCAGCTGTACTTCTGGGTTTATTCCAGGTGGGTTTGTGCACTCCAAAATGAGCACTAACGCAAGAAGTAGCATGGCACAAAATAACCTAAGCTTATGCCTTCAGAAATACGTATTGCTCTAAAGATTCCTGCTGTGCAGAGGTCCGAGGTCTGCATAGATCTTCACTGGTGAACTCCTGCAGGACCAAATAGCAGGCAAAGGCACGAGTTGAACTGAGTGGCTTGTTACTGCTGCAAGGGAAATTCAGCCCCTGCTGCTGCCAATTAGAGGGCTAATTGAGAAGTGGATCCTTAACCCCTTCACAAAATGCTATCTCAAGGAAATTTCCTACTTCTCTCAATGGTGCTGTGAAACAGAGGCAGGCAAAAGCTGTGCTAACAAAGGCTGCGATAGGCACCGGGAAGGGAAGTGCTGTTCAGGAAGACAAGTATGATGCTTCCTTCAGTGTTTAGGCGAAGTTTAAAGAGCATATACGATTTGGCAGAAAACAAGAACTCGAGAGTCAGGGGCTTATGTCCCAAAGACCAGAAGTAAGTCACGTCTTAGACTGCTGAGTCTGTATTACTACAGATCTGGAGTATGGCATGCTGGCCTTTTCCCATGGCAGAAGCATTTCAGGCTCCCCTTTGACGAGGCCTAAATTAATGTTATTTATTTAGAAACTCTTCCAGAGTGTCTGTTTAGTATTCAGCAACCCACTGTTGGCATCTTCCCTCTCCATCCACAGTCTCACCCCAAAAGCCAACTGAGCTGATTAGTTGTTAAGACCTAACACATAACCAGGACTCTCATATGAAATCTAAAGATTAAATGTGGATTGAATCTCATCACCCACTGGTGGAACTTACACTGAAATTGTTTAAGCTTAAACTGGGGATGAATTTGGCTCGGAAGCATTAATTGGTTTGGGTAGCTTGCAGCTCTTTGCCTGAAAGACATTAAATACTCATTTATTTGTTGCAAAACAGTCATAAGTCAGGACCAGCATCTGGCATGGAAGGAAAGAAAAGCAAACTACTGAAAATTGCCAGGAAGCTGTAATCCTCAGGGAATTTTCTCCTATCTAAATTAGAACTAACCCAGTGGCAGAGGGTTACTTGGGGATATTTTAATAGGAAGGAGCGAAAAAGATCTTCCATTGTGATCAATCACACAAGTTCCCTCTGCTCTGGGTAGAAGCATGATTGAATCCCAGGATAGGAACATATCCGAGCCGCCCCCCAAACCCGAGCCATCATTGTGCTTTTCAGAAGGGTTCCTTTGTTTCCCCAGCTACTTTTCCAAGTTTGTTGGCCAGACTCTGCACCTTTAGGCTGTGACTGGCAACAGAAGTGCAGCAAAACAGTATGAAGAAAGAGGGTTTTCTCCTCGGATTCCTGACCTGAGCAGAAATAGGCAGTGCTGGCAATACTGCAAACCCCATCTTCCTTGAAAACTTGCCAGGCCACTTCTGCAGACTGTAGGCATTTGGGCAGTCCAGATGAACTCTGGATAACCACCCAGATTTTTGGGTTTGCCCATCACTAAAAATATCACAGACTGGAGGGCACTGTCTTGAGCTGAGTCTCCGAGCACTCTGCAGCTCACCCAGCCCTGGTTGAAGTGCTCATTATAACCTGGCAGGGAATGCAATCTGGGTTCCAAACTGTGGCTATTTTTAAAGTCATCTTGCCAGTTGGAGACTGAAAAGAAAACCAGAACGATCAATAATTTGCTGTTCTTGATGCGGCATTTGCGAGCAGCGTCTGTAACAGCACGTACCTGTAGGTCAATGGCGTGCAGCAAAGCAACTGTTGAGAGTTGTACTTTTTCTGTAGCGTCCAAAATAATAGTAATAATGATTTTAAAAGCCTCCAAACTCTGTTACAAATTTTAGTTACCTCCTACTCGTGGCTTCCCACACGCACCAGGAAACCAGCTAGCTTTCACAGCTGCTCTGCAGCAAGCTCTTCACAAGCACGAGTACGACCATACTTACTTTAAACGAGGCTGGAGGTTCCCCTTGCAGATGACTTTACTATGTTTTCCTACCAGCCATAAGGCCAGAGATGTCAAGCCATATGGTGGGCATGTGCACCAGTGTGATCAGGTGAAACAATGGGAAGGAAGGCTGGCTGCATTTAATACATTTGGGAATCCCCTTCCCAGAGAAGCTTGTTGTTCCTAGACAGAGGAAAATCACCACACCATTAAAAGACCCAGTAAAAACGGTAGAACTGTTTTGCAAACCATTAAAGAGGAGTTTAAAAAGGTGGTAGTGGGTAGGCTGTTGTCAGGGACAGCCAGCTTGGGAAAGTACTGTTAAGGTGAGACCTGTATGCAGAGTGGGAGAGAGGAAAGGTGATGGGAGCGTTATGCTCATTGCAAAGATGACCCTGAAAAGAAGCAAGTGAGCAGGGTGTGAAATCCAAAGAAAGCACAGTAAATAAGCTGAGAGTCAATTACAGCAGTATCCCTTGTTTTAGAGTGTGAGGAAGGAGGGACCTGGGGACAGGGATTGCAAACCTCTTGGTATGTTTATTTTCTATCTGCGTGAAACAATAATGGATTATCTATGTTTAATAGGAGTTTATGACCCAGGGAGTGATATTTAAAGGACTCAATGATGCATTTAATAAGCAAACATCCTTCCTGATTAGTGCTCATTTGATCTCTTGAGGATAGAGCTCCCTCTGACTGAGGTTTTAAAGAAATGCCCTTGTCTCCCTTTAGCTCACGCCAGAGTCTGGGGATGCTGCGGACCTCAGGAATAGGATGAGAAATTAGTTTTGCCTGAGAACGTATGAACTATATGGTTTATACACTTGTGGTTGCACCCTCATAGTGTGCTTTTAGAAGGATGCAGAAGTTGGAAAGCTGAAGTCCTGCTGGTTCTTCATTAAACTAATTTTTTCCTTTCTTTCAAGGCTCTTTGAGCATTTATGCTCAAAGCCATTTGCAAAGGTGACCAAAAGTGACCTCAAGTGACCTGTGTGATATTAGTGATTTAAATAAAGACGTAAAAGGGATGACCTTGTGCCACTTGGCAGAGGCTCAGTTTCTCCTCTTCTGGGGCTGCATTTTCACAAATAGACCAGCTCAGATTCTCAGCTCTTCACCTGATGGGCAAAGAAGAATCAGAGAGATAGAGCATTATTTCTGTCATTGATAATCCACTTCTACAGAGATTACTCCTTGTCCTTTATTTCTGGTCCCATATATAATCAGTGTCTCTGGCCACATCCCTTCCTTGGTATCTGTTGTGCTTTCTGGGATTCCTCCTAGGGAGAGGAAATCAGCCTTCACCTTAATCTTGCAAAGGTTTCTCTTTTCCAGTCTAACCCCCTCAAAGCCTCTTAGATCAGTTCCAGTGAAAGACCCGGGAGAATATCCCAGTTATCTATCCCACCACTGTCCAAACTTACAGGCAAGCATAAAATGACTGCTGCAGTCTGTGCATTGCATCATTTTTAACCTCCTGCTGTAGGAGCTCTGAAGGCAGGATTTGTACCAGGAGCTCGCTAGCTGATGAATGGTGGCTCTTTCCTTCCTGTTTACTCTGTGACAACCTTCCCAAGTTAATCACTGTTAGACAGACGTGCAAACAAATCTTTGCCCAACTCAGCAGCCTTATGTCCTCCTTTAACATGGGTTACTGTGGCACAGCAGATAAGGGAAAACACTGAGGTACTTCTCCAGGGTTTCCTACAAATTGCAGAGAGGGATTTACCACCCACAGCCGAGTAAAAACCAGCTCCCTCCTGTAGAAGCCTCTTGCCTGCATGCTGGCTTTGCTGCTCTTAACCGAGCTCCTTAAAGAGGAGTTTTATAGGCAGAGGCATCAACATCACCCAGATCAGCCTTAATTTCATTAACCACTCCTCCACAATAAGGAGAAAACGCTTCCTCCCTGTACCCCCCATGCCTGCCCGTGCATCTCAAGGACCCTCTCCACCTCCATCAAGAACCCACTGGCCACAGCAGGAGCTTTCAGGTGCTTTATTCAGCATGGACCAGCCTCCACCATCCGCCCTCGCTTTGGTTCCCCAGAAGAGTCACAAAACTTTTGATGACCTTGTCTTCTGCTCCCAAAAAAAAGGTTAACAGCCTTTGGGGCTTTTCCTTTTCCCTTCCCCTTCAGAAAGGCAGCTTAGTTTCAGTGATAAAAATAAACAAGGCAATTGCAACGTCCCAATGGATCCAAGCCTGGTTTAACTCGGTAGAGGGGCACTTCACCCCGTTTCTTTTGTCAATTAGGCTTGCCACTGAAACCTGCACTTGAATGTCAATGCTTATTTTTATTTGGGCTAGATTTATGTCTAAGTTTATCCTTCTAAGTTTGCTTCTAAAGCTGATTCTTTACTGCATCGTAATAAAAACATGTTACAACCCATGGATCCCTACAAAAAAAGGGACAGCAGTTTCTATCTTCTCATGCAAACCTTTTAAAATCAGTTCGTATGAGAAGTCATTTGAGTCAGTATGAGATTCAGAGCAACCCTGTGGAGAAGGACTTGGGGGTGCTGGTTGATGAGAAAATGAACATGAGCCGGCTTCAGTGTGCGCTTGCAGCCCAGAAAGCAACCGTATCCTGGGCTGCATCAAAAGCAGCGTGACCAGCAGGTCGAAGGAGGTGATCCTGCCCCTCTACTCTGCTCTTGTGAGACCTCACCTGGAGCATTGTGTGCAGTTCTGGTGTCCTCAACATGAAAAGGACATGGAGCTGTTGGAACAAGTCCAGAGGAGGCCACGAGGATGATCAGGGGCTGGAGCACCTCCTGTATGGAGACAGGCTGAGAACATTGGGGCTGTTCAGCCTGGAGAAGAGAAGCTGTGTGGAGACCTCAGAGCAGCTTCCAGTGTCTGAAGGGGGCTATAGGGATGCTGGGGAGGGACTCTTCATCAGGGACTGTAGTGATAGGACAAGGGGTGATGGGTTCAAACTGAAACAGGGGAAGTTTAGATTGGATATAAGGAGGAAATTCTTTCCTGTGAGGGTGGTGAGGCACTGGAATGGGTTGCCCAGGGAGGTTGTGAATGCTCCATCCCTGGTAGTGTTCAAGGCCAGGCTGGACAAAGCCTTGAGTGAGATGGTTTAGTGTGAGGTGTCCCTGCCTATGGCAGGGGTGTTGGAACTGGATGATCTTAAGGTCCTTTCCAACCCTAACTATTCTATGATTCTATGATTTATGAATGTTGTTTGTATACACTGTTACTCTAATGCCCTGTAAATAATAAGCTGTCTATTCTCCACAGGACGATCTGAAGCTTTACATAGTAACAGCCATTCAGAGAACCAGCCCTGTCTGGTATGTGACAGATTGACACACACACAAATTCATTTTTACTTGAAATACCGAAATAAAAGTGCCTTCTGTACTTTCTGCAGAATATTGCCCCTTGAAATGGGTCCAGTGGTTTCACTGTACCTGCGGATACATTTTCTGCTGCTCCTATTGCTTTAAAAGTATTATTCATTCAGAAGGATTGATTTGGTGTTCTGTCCACATGGCTCAAAAGCTACCGTCTGCTCGTCTGTTAATCTGTTTGGGCATCTTGCAATGATAGAGCTATAGAAATCACTTTTTGTTTCTGTCCAAGCAGTGACCAAACTAAAAACCATAAAAAAGGAACTGCTTGATCCTTGGGATCATATACATAAAAATACCTGTACCACTGAGACGGCTGAAAGCACGCATTTCTATATTCTGCCAGTGGTGTGCTAGAAGCACAGTGCATTTGTTTCTGCCTTATTAGTCGGATGCTGGGGCAGGGGAACCAGGAGGAGACACTGCAGCAGCAGCAGAAGATGCTTTCTGTAAGATCATGACCTCCATTCCAGTGTCATTTCATACCTCAGGCAGTGATCTTGTTACATCTCATAAGCTAAGCAAGGTCAGCCCTGGTCAGGCTAAGCACTTGAATAGGAAACTTCTAAGGCAAAACTCAAGCGCTGTGGAAAGTGTGGAAAGTGAGGCTGGTGGCTGGGTAGGTGACATTATTCCCTTGGAGTTGGTACAAAAGGCTTGCTCTGTTAAGAAGCTTCTGTGCCTCGGCTGTGACTGTGCTCCGGCAGCTAAAGGCACTGCCTCTCAGGTGGGTCAGACCCAGAGGCTGCAGCGGCTGAAGTTGTTAACAACATTTCTTCCCAGTTCATAGACTCACAGAAGGGTTTGGGTTGGAAAGGACCGGGTTGCTCCAAGCCCCTGTGTCCAACCTGGCCTTGAACACTGCCAGGGATGGGGCAGCCACAGCTTCTCTGGGCACCCTGTGCCAGCGCCTCAGCACCCTCACAGGGAAGAACTTCTGCCTTAGATCTAACCTGAACTTCCCCTGTTTCAGTTTGAACCCATCACCCCTTGTCCTGTCACTACAGTCCCTGATGCAGAGGTGTTAACCCCACTGGCCTGCCTCAGCTCCTTGCTCGGGGATTACATATATCCCCAGCAGCTCTCCCCTGCAGTTCCCATAGGAGAGGTCATGCTTTGCTTTACTCCCCTGGAAAGCTAGCACAGGCAGTAATGTTAGCAGGCTTTATCCCAAGCATCCTGAAGCCTGGGAGGAGGCAGATTCAACATGAATGTGGTGGGTGAAAACCCTGCTGTTTTGGAAGGGTACTTGCTCAAGAAAGGGAAAGAGTGAAAAGCCAAGAAATGCTCACATGAAAATCCCCCTGGCACTCCCAGCTCTCTTGCCCTCTTCCCTTCTGTTCCCAGTCACAGCCTGTCTTCTCCAAGGACCCTCACCTTGGCTGGGGCACAAGTCCCTTTGATGCCCTGCTGTATCAGGGAAGGGACTGACTACCTGGTGCAAGGGAAAGTGCTGCTCCCCTCATGCTCTTGCAGAAGGCTCTTTCTGCCCTCAGAGGGTTCTGCTCAAGAAGTGGATGTTTCATTTTGCTGTAGTTTCTGACAGCAACACAAAGATTTTTGAGAGAAAGGACAACTTTGCAGCACGCTTTGCTCATTGGATGAGCAAAGGGATTACTGCTATGGAAAGCAGGTAAGATGAAAACCTCAAACCCGCATCTCCAACGACACCTACACTTGAAAGTATTCAAATATATGGTACAATGTTTAGAGAGATGACTGATTTGGTATGTTATCAAAACAATACTCTTAGCCTTAGAACCATAGAATTAACTGGGTTGGAAAAGACGTTTAAGGTCATCCAGTCCAACCATTCCCCAGCGCTGCTAAGGCCACCACTAACCCATGGCACTGAGGTCTACATGCCTTTTACACCTTATTAGTGTGCTCTACATTTTAATGCTGCATCTCATGCCTGAAAGTGTTACTCTTAACGTTTGTATTCTGAATTTTCTCAAGTGGAAGATGTTTCCTGACCCTGCTCTCCATCTCCCAGTTGCAAAACAAGTGGGAAGTTGAAAGCTCAGGCAAAGTCCTAAGGATGAAACAATTCAGGCCAGCAAAAGTAGAACCAGCCAAAAAGTTTTGCTTGGTCTATGGATTAAAGTTCCCTTCATTCATTCAAAGGAGTCCTCCAGAAGACTCATTGCTATCTCCTGTTGGCACAGTGACTCCCCCATCAGTTAGCACAGTAATCTCGTGTGCCCTTGTCTAAGCATGCGTGCAAGGCACTCTGTGCCTGTGCTTTCAGATGCAACACAGAGGGAAACACTGCTGGTCTGAACCTCGTTTTTGAAACCCTTATCTTCATGAGCGTTTCAGAGCTGGTGTTGGCTCCCTGGCAAGCAGCTGGTGGAGTTCTTCACAGCCCTGTCCCAACAAACAAACAGTCAAAACCAACCCAGAATTCCACTTAAGTGCCTTAAAAAGTATTCTTTGTGTTTGATGCTTGCTTTCCCAGTCATCTAGGAAATGCCATGCCACAAAGTGGCATTAGGTGAACAATAGAAGTAGATGCTCTCTCAAATCCCCTTCATTTGTGTTTGTTGCTGTTGTGATTCTTCACCTGCTGGCCTTTATCTAGCGAAGCAAGGTGAGTTCAAAGACAGCTCTAGAGGTCTGTAACGATTTTAATGATGAGGTGAAGTTGGAAGGTCTTGTGTATTATGAACTTAATGGGGCATTCTTCTCATTTACGCTGACATCCTTTACATGGAGTTGTAAAAAGGAAAAGTTATGGACAAGTGCTCACAAGCGATTGATTTATTAAGAAATAAGTGCCCCTTAGCTGTAAGGGAAGGCCCAGTGAGGCAAACAAATTCTTAATAAGACCATATAATCCTACTTGAGTTACAATGGGCTTAAGTCCCCATTGTCTTCTCACATTTGCTTGCTCTCCTGTATGAAGCCACCAGGTAAAGAACAATGACAAGAATCAATAAGAGAACTGTGTGAATAACTGTGATTTTTATTTTCCCTGGATGTGCTGAAAAATCGAAAGAGAAATTCATTTGCAATGAATTCATTTCATCACGTTAACTGTAGCGTTTTCTTTAGCCTCACAATAAGTGATTTTTCTCTGGCTTCAGCATCTACAAGTTTTTAATTGAAAAATACATAAAAAGAGCTATCAGAAGTGGCAGGCGTTAGTGGGACAGAAGTAGCACTGATTTGTGTTTTTTTCAATACCAAAATGCAAGGTTCAGATTGGTTTTAATGGATTTTTTTTTGTAGTACTACGAATAATCCACTGACATTTTCAAACCATTTTATTGTCACCAAAGCACATATGGCTATGAATCTTAGAATCATAGAATGGTTAGGGTTGGAAAGGACCTTAAGATCATCCAGTTCCAACCCCCTGCCATGGGCAGGGACAGCTCACACTAAACCATGTCACCCAAGGCTCTGTCCAACCTGGCCTTGAACACCACCAGGGATGGAGCATTCACAACCTCCCTGGGCAACCCATTCCAGTGCCTCACCACCCTCACAGGAAAGAATTTCCTCCCTATATCCAATCTAAACTTCCCCTGTTTCAGTTTGAACCCGTTACCCCTTGTCCTATCACTACAGTCACTACTGAAGAGTCCCTCCCCAGCATCCCTATAGGCCCCCTTCAGACACTGGAAGCTGCTCTGAGGTCTCCACGCAGCTTCTCTTCTCCAGGCTGAACAGCCCCAACTTTCTCAGCCCATTTGCTGTGGACCTACTCTGTAGCCACATTTCCAGTGTTGATGCTGAACCTGTTTATTCCCAGCAATTCATCACTCCCGTCACATGCAGTGATATGCATGAGACTGTCATAGGCACGCAGGAAGGGATTTTATTATGGCGCATTATTATGGGGAAGTATGGCTCTTTCTTTTGGAGTTTGGGGGTAATTATGTAGGGAGAAAACTAATGTCTGAAGGATCACAGAACAAAAATCTTTTGGTGAACCTTTCCTGGTTTTAGAATTGAAGCATCACACAACTTCCATTGCAAGTATTTTCTGCAACAATTCCAAAGAGCTGAACGTTTTCAAGGTGTGTAAATCCATCTGTGCCTGCTTTCCCAGAGGCTGCAATAGACTATTTTAAGACTGGACTAGAAGGCAGACAATACATTGGGGTTTGTCAGGAAACAGAGTCAAACCAAGAGCTCAAGTTAGCATTGCCAGCCCAAAATAAATAGCTGAGTAACTGCAAGTTATAGAGGAAATGCTCAGTTTAATACATTCATTTTGGTCCAGGAAGTGATGTCAAGCTATTGTCAATGGGAAGTGGTGAAACCCAACAGGTAGTACAACGGCAGGGAAGTCTGTTAAGTGTTTGCAGGACAACCCCCGTGCCTTCTGGATGGACTTGGCCACTCACCTCCCCTCCACTTCCCCTTCTTTATCTATCCCCACAACACCCTGTCGTGTGGGGACAAAATGACTTTGTGAAAGTCATGCAGAAAACCAGGAATGCCGTTGTCCCCTGGGTTTCCTTGTGATGGGCTGGCATGCAACCGGGAGACCTGTGTTTTTAAGCAAGATTTAGAGATTATTAAATACAAGATTATTTTGGACTGTCTGCTTATTTGTCCTATTTACAAACAAGTAGGGGAAAAAAAAAGTTTGCCTTTTTCTTTTCAGAAGACGCTTTCTGCACTGAGCGCTACCAGGTCTTTATCTTCACTTACATGTTCCTACTTGTAAGAGGAAGGCTGAGCCATTGCTTTGGTAAAGCAAACATCTAGTTCAGGAAAGGAAGGTAGGCAAGCAAATTGAAGGGTTGGTGCCTCAACAAATGTTTGATAACATTAACAGACTGTGACTGTAATAGAGCAAACTTTGAAGAGGGCCGTCAGGAGCCCAACCACACAGAGAAGCACCCAGCTGGACTTGGTACACGGTACAAAGTAAGCTGGAAAAGTCTTAAACAACAGTTACCAAAGGAGAAGAGGAAGGCAATGGGAGAACGGGGGTGCTTCTGCAGGGAAGACCACAACAGCTTTCCTGGAGTAAGAGCCGAGCTAAGCCAGGGCTAAGCAAGGGCTAAGCAAACACCCATGCATGGGAAGTAGCCACAATGAAATGGGTAAACCAAAAATAGTTCACTTGTAGCACAAAATAGGCAGATCTGCAAAAAATGTTGAGTCTACAACTGCAACCATGTGCTGGGCTGCATCAAAAGCAGCGTGAGCAGCAGGTCAAGGGATGTGACCCTGTTCCTCTGCTCTGCTCTGGTGAGACCCCGCTTGCAGCACTGTGTGCAGCTCTGGTGTCCTCAGCATCAGAAGGACACGGAGCTGTTGGAGCAAGTCCAGAGGAGGCCACGAGGATGCTCAGGGGCTGGAGCACCTCCTGTATGGAGACAGGCTGAGAACATTGGGGCTGTTGAGCCTGGAGAAGAGAAGCTGCGTGGAGACCTCAGAGCAGCTTCCAGTGTCTGAAGCGGGCTACAAGGATGCTGGGGAGGGACTCTTCATCAGGGACTGTAGTGATAGGACAAGGGGTGATGGGTTCAGACTGAAACAGGGGAAGTTCAGGTTGGATCTAAGGCAGAAGCTCTTCCCTGTGAGGGTGCTGAGGTGCTGGCACAGGGTGCCCAGAGAAGCTGTGGCTGCCCCATCCCTGGCAGTGTTCAAGGCCAGGTTGGACACAGGGGCTTGGAGCAACCTGGTCTGGTGTGAGGTGTCCCTGCCCGTGGCAGGGGTTGCAACTGGATGATCCTGATGTCCTTTCCAACCCAAACCAGCCTGGGATTCTATGATTTTATGTGTCTGTCTTCTCATGGACACCGGACTCCAGACGTGTTTCTGAACTGGAGGAAGAAAGAGGGCCCTGTGACAAAGTGATGGTCCGTGATTTCCCATGGCCGTATTTTTACATGCATTACTGGGCAAGGAAACCTGTCAGCCAGGCGTGCACTGAAATTCACTGTGGCTTTGTTCACAGTGGGACACATGCTCACGCTGACCATCAGCCAGTGGATCCACCTCTTGGTGTGCCTGAAACAGAGCTTTTCATGTTCAAAGGGGACGGGAGGTTTGAAGGTTTGGAGACTGGCGCAGGGTATGAAGGTGCCTGCCTCTGATCTTCATATGCCTCAGTTCTCCCAGGAAAACCCAAGCTAATTGCTGTTTTAAAAGACTATTTAATTTTAAAACCTTCAACCCCCCCCCATTACTAAGGCATGGCTTTCATCATGGAAAACCTATGTGCCGTTTGAAGAGGAAGTAAGGAAACGTGAGGCGGGCTCTTGCATGTGCTAAAAATGGTGTGTGTGTAGGGACAGCCAAGAAAGTCACTTCACAGGAGATACAAATTGAGTGCTTCCATTCTATGGGGCTTTGCTAGGCCCGACTAATTAATGTTTGCAAAGCACTTTGAAGATGAAAAGCACCAACTTATCGCTAAGTTTAATTATTTGCATCATGTTACTTAAGACTTTCACTAGCTGCCTTCAAACACCACCAAACGCTTCCTGCTATATGATGAGCCAGCTGAAGAGTTCAAGTCAGAGTGTCAGGAGCTGGTTAAGGACTCTGAGGTGGGAGCATAGCCACAGTGCACTGAGGAGTCCTGGTCTGAAGCTGGAGGGTGGGTTCAATGTATACACCTTGACTTTGCCTTTACTGGACCTGTGGTTTTCAGAGTCGCCTGTGCAGCACCTCAGCACCTTCACTGGGAAGATCTTCTTCCTTATCTCCAACCTGAACTTGCCCTGTTTCAGTCTGAACCCATCACCCCTTGTCCTGTCACTACAGTCCCTGATGAAGAGTCCCTCTCCAGCATCCTTGTAGCCCCCTTCAGACACTGGAAGCTGCTCTGAGGTCTCCACGCAGCTTCTCTTCTCCAGGCTGAACAGCCCCAGTGTTCTCAGCCTGTCTCCACACAGGAGGTGCTCCAGCCCCTGATCACCCTCGTGGCCTCCTCTGGACTTGCTCCAACAGCTCCATGTCCTTCTTAAAGGGTTCCTATTGAGTTTCTAATGAATTCCAACCCCTCTTTTAAATTTAGTCTGTAATTAGGGCTCTTTTACATTGCCAATTAAAAGGAAAACAATTTTGGATAGGGTCACATTTACACTGCACTGTCATGTTTCCAACACATGCCATTAGCACTGGTGATGAACATCAACTTTTGCTGCTAATGGTGTGCATGCCGGCCAGCAATCCTACTAGCTAACAGATGTTAAAAACATGAATGCAAGCTCAGATGTAGATGTACCAACAGGAGGAAATATAAGGAAAGCAATCACTTAAACAGCAACCTCTGCTCTTGGGAAGAGAAAAGCTGTAAACAGAAAAGACTAAATTCATTGGGCAGCTCATCAGGTGCAATAAATCAACTTGATGCCATAGACTGCAGACTTTATGTTAAATGGACCATTGTTGTTCACACTGCTATAGCCAATATTGTCTGCTTTTTTCAGATTAAGTAGTTAAAAGATCCCTCATCACGTTATTATACCTGTCTTTGCAAGTGAGGCATTTTACTTCTTCAAATAGCATCCCGAGGGGACATTTAATTCTGACTGATTTTCTCGTTAAAAAGTATGGTTCTACTCGTGCGAAACAGAATGTCCTAGTAAAATAGGACATGATAGGGCCAGAGATTGATGGGTTCAACACAAGGATTGAAATCTTCATTACTGACAGAAGCGTCTGCAGAATTAATGATAACTTTGGGTTCTCCTCTCATCTATCTCAGTGGGATGCTGCTCATCATTTCCTGATGATTAAAAAGGAAAATGTACCTTAGCATTTGTAAACTCTAATCAGAAACCAACATTAGCTCTAAAGATGAAGAAGTGCCATCAGACAGAGATAACTCGGGGGGTTTGCCCGAACTGAACTTGGAATTGGTTTGGGAGACTCTCTTTGCTGCATCCTCCCTGCACCTCCTGATTCAGCTGCAGACCAGAGGACTGAGGCACAGAGGGCATCCCTAAATCTGACACTTCCTCAGTAATCTCCTGAGAGTCTTTGCAAGGTTTCCAAGCTAGCATTTACCTCAGCAAGGTTTGCACACACACGGAGTGCAGAAGCTCTGGAAATCCCAGGCACTTTCTCCTGTCCTTTGCCATAGGTCCAAGAGTGCCTGCAGTAGAAGGGGCTTGAGGGGTAAAAGCTGCTTGTACCTGCAGCAGCGGCTGCTCACCAGTAATTGATGGACATATCTGACCCTTTGCTTTTAGGAGGAGACTTAAAGGGCCTGGCAGGGCAGGCTCCTTGTAACAAAGAAGTAGATTTGTGTACAGGAGCACGTATTTGCACTTTTCCTTCTTTAAGGCCGACCCTCTTCTGCAGCACCATGGAGCACGTTCTTAGGGAGCTGAGACTGGATCTTCATTTAGTTTTTCCTCCTTTTCATCTGCAGTGCAGATTCCTGACACATCCATTACTCATTCTGCACTTGTTTCACAGACACGATCCCTGCAGAAATCAAGGGAAGTCCTACGTGGAGCAAAAGGCACAGAAAGTGCAACAGAGATTTGCACCATGGATTAAGAGATTCTCAGTGCTGATCAAAGAAGAATTTTGTCCAAGGTTTGTAAAGCACTTTTGAATCCTGATTGATGAAAGGCGCTATAAAAATGTAAAGCTGCTGTTGTGGTTAATGTTCCCTTGGTACACAACAGGAGAAAAGATGCTGAAATTACAGTCACATATATTAATGTTGATCAAGAAATAAGCAAATTCTTCTAGAACCTGATCTCCCTTTCATTATGTGCACTTGATCTTCCATTTTCAAACAGGGCATAGTTAGGTCCTGGAAAATCACAGCCTTGAACTCCACCAAACCACAAGTACAGATTATATATTATTATATATAATTTTGGAAATCTGTCTGGAATACACCATCAAGCAGGAATAAAAGAAAAACTGTAAGGGCATTCGTATTTGTCAGCGTCTCCCCAGACAGAGCCCTGAGGATATGATATTCTTAGAATAAAGCTTTCATTTCACAGCACATCAGTGGGAAAATTAACAAGCTCTCCTTGTGCTGTTCCATAATTCATTTTCTTTGTTTTAGATATTGAGCTGAGCTGGTACAGTAACTCAAACAGATAGGGGGAATTTTAAACTCAGATTTGGATTCTGGCTCATTTGGGTTGTTTAGGTTTGTTTTGCTTTTTTTTTCCTGCCTTATCCTGCAACTTCCTCTATCTAGATAAGAAGATGCCTTAATTTATTTTAGCACTTGTCTTTTAAATGGGAAGTGCCAAATACTGTTATAATGACATAAAATACATCAGAGAAAGCACACTTCAGTTAGTGTAAGGGATATATCTGCATCTCCTACAGCACCAGGAGCCATGCTTGTTCCACAGAGCAGGATATCTGCTTGTCTCCAGCAGTGGCGAGTGCAGATCAAGATACCACAAAGCTCAGAGAGGACTTCCTTGGTGTGAGATCAGCTCCAGCTGAGCCTCAGTTCACAACATTTAATTGCAATTTAACTATCTTAAAATGACAGCAGTTTTGGTGTTGTTTTCTGGCAATGTGAAGTTATATTTTTGATGAAATCACACAAATTCTACAGAAGCGTTGTATTCCTGACTCTGTTTTTTGTCAAGAAATTCCCTCTGTCCTTGAAAGTCCTGGGACTCTAGAAACAGAAAACTAGCTTTTCTTACTGAGAAAACTCCTGCTTGAACAGCAAAACCATCAAAACTTCGAGCAAAAACGTCGCCCCTCAGTTCTGCTCATTCAGGTGTTGTCCAAACAGCAACACTCCAGCAGGAAACTACGGTTTGGTTGTGTAAATATATATGTACAATAGCAGGACACAGTGTTGAAGGTGCTGTGGTCCCTGAAGCCCCGCAGCCAGCTCCAACTGTGTGCTTCAGTAATGTCACTCTTTACAAGCCCTGCTGCCTGCATGGGAGCAGAGACCAGCATGTGGCTTTCAAATATCCCCAGCGAAGTGCTTGCCCGGTTGCCAATGAAAACTCTTCTTGTCTGTTTAGGAAGATTTCCTACATTTTCCAACAAAAAAAATGAAATTCTGGGGGAGAACATGGTATTCCTGGTACAAAGAAGACTGTCGGGGACTTCTGCAACTTTGACTTTCTTCCACCTGACCATTTCTTTTGGCTATGCCTCTACAGTGTGTAAGAACATTGAATACCCCCAAAGTACCATTCTGTCCCTCTCAGCCATGGACACCAATGGTAAGCCAGGTGGACACTGTTTGAGATGCTACCTCTCCAATGAGAGACCAAAGTAGAATTAATACTTCATACTTTCAAATGGTTTGGCCTTGAGGGAAGTCAACCGAGACTCGATGTCTTCATCATCCTTATGCAAGTTAATGTTAGCAGCAGTGAAGAATGAGGCCAAATACATAGAAAATCTTCTTGTTATGAACAAAAAGGGGAGTTGCAATAGAGACAGCTGACAAAATTAAATACGTTCTTTGAGCATATGTAGTAGGAAAGCCATCTTTGCTCCCCACAGATAACCTCAAAGAATTCTTGGCCACATCCACTGAAAACATCAGTTTGCTGTTGTTAGCACCTCCCAGTGCCGGGCTGCTGGGTTTATAAGATGGGAATCTGAAACTGGGTGAAGCCAGTGTCACTGTGAGGTGTGAAAAGCTGGCAGTTTTCAGTAAGAAGTGGTGCTATCTGGTCCAGAGATGTCTTTCCATATGCTGATCGACACAGTGGCTCGTGCACTGTGGCATTATTGCAACACAAACAATAGTGGGGACAGCATACAGTGAAAATGTGTTCTTCCCTAGAATAAACTTGCTCCTTATCACAGCTAGTAATAGCACTGCAGTACTGTGGCTTTTGAAAGAGATGAGACTGGTTTGGGGCAAGTGCCCCCAGTTCCCATTGACTCCTGGTGTCAGCTGGCATTGTGCAATGCTCTATAACAGTGAAGCTCTGTGGGAGTGCTACTAAGGCAGGATGAGGGTGCTCTGATTATGTTGACCTTCTTTGGTATATGGCTATGATACTGCTTGTCCACAGGGTCACTGCCACTGTTATGACCCCAGTCCCTGATGGGGTTTGCCATCAAGTGGAAAACTTAGCTCTTCCCCATCCTATCTACAGCTAATATGGATGCCTGCCTCAGTCTGTAGTGATCATTTCTTACTCCATAGCAGAGTACAGCAGGAAAGACAACATCCTCTACAGTTCAGTACCTATGCTTTTACAACTTGAATATTTGTATAAATGTCTCAGAACCCTATAAAATTGCTAAAAACAATGGGCTCCAAAAGTTAAAGAAAAATCAAGGAAAAAACCCTCTTGTACTGCAATTTTCTAGTTCAATGAATCTGCTTCATGCCACAATCATAACCAGCCCCAGCACCTCCTTTGATGTGTATGAAATGTATTTTTAATTTCACTAGGCTGCTGCTCAGGCTCATTTGAAAGGGTATTTGAAAGGGTAACTGGGAATGGCTAGGTTGCCTTCTCTGCACTTCTCATTGTTTTAAGTCCCTCTGTCATGTCACCTCTTATTTTTCTCTTGTGTAAAATACAGTCTGAACCTCCTGAATCCTTCTTCCCGGGGACCTTTCTGTGTCTCTGAACATTATCATCACCTTCTAGACCTCTCTCTGGCTGTTATTCCTTTTTTTACAGTGCAGGAATGAGTGTAGCCAGACCTGAACAAGGGTATTGAAGCGAGGCATGTCCCTGCATCTACAAATGCCATTACAGTGCTTCTGATTACAAAACATTTATTGCAACCTTTACTACATGGACGTGCTACAAACACACTTCTGCCTGTACTGGGAAATCTTCATGCTCTACCAGCAACCTTGTCTAAACAGGGGCTGTTTAACTGGGACTGCAAGCTATTTCCAAGCAGAAGAGATGACAGCACCGCAAGGCACCAGTGAGCTGCTTCCCGGGATCCCCCCTGTCAGTGAGTGGATCTTGCTCAGTGCTGGTTTCTCACTCGGAGCTTTGTGTTCCCTCCACCAGATGGACATTGGCAGATGGCAACACCATTTTGCTGCTTAATTATTTAAAATGCTGCATGCAAATCAACCTTTGGCATTCAGTGATGGAATAGGGTGCCTGTGGTCCGTATCCCATCTTTGATACGCTGTTCTGTATTTCCTTCTTCATAAGGCTGTAGGGATGATCCTGGTTTGCAGTACTGAACACATGTACCCTGTTGTCTCTGTGGGTCTCCCATGCAGGGGGTTGCACACTCATTGTTGTGCATTGGGGAACACCTGACAGGCAGTATCTAGCTATAAACCAGACTGCAATCCTCACTTGTGTGAATGGTCCCTTTGCTTCCGTCACCAAGGGACAGAAATCTGTCTTTTCAAAACAAGCAGGAAACAATTTTTAGTAGTAGAGGTTATTAAAAATGCTTGATGTTTGGAAGAGTTGGAAAGGGTGCCAACTTGTCACTGACTGAGGACTGGGGGTTGTCCATCCTGGTTCTCAGGATCAGCTTCAGTACAACTGGAGGGACTAGTCTGGGCTGTAACACAACCTCTAGCACCAACCTCTAGCAGGAGAAAAGGAGTTTGTTTGTCGTCAACACTGGCAGTGACGTGCTTTGATTTTCTGGGTGCTCTGAATCAAATATTTTCTGGAAGAGTTTCCCTCATTTCCACCTAGTCACCGTTTCCTAACATTGCTTTTTCCAGTTAAAAAGTTACTGTAAGCCATTTGTCTGCTTGGGTTGAGGGTTTTGTGAGACTGCAGAATGCCAGCAGAGCCCATAAAACATCAATTCCCAAATGGTTCCACCGTTTACAACAGTCCACGGCGTCATGACCCAATTCAAATCAAACCTTGATCTCACATAGCCCCTAAACTGCAGGATCCTGCGCAGGCATCTCCCATTTCTTTTGCTGTTGGCCAATGCGGTGAGCTGCTCCCATAGGTCCAGGAACATGGATCTGTGCAGAGGTGGCTCTGCACGGAAGGGCTGAGATCCTCAGGGTGAAAGTACATCTGTCCTCAGGGTCTTTGGGTTCAGACAAGGAAAAGAGATTGGGCAAATGGGAGGGGAGAAGCGTTTAAGAGCACCACATCTTGCTAATGTTCCTACAGTCTAGCGAGGAGGAGGAAGTGAAGAGACGATTATGTGCTGCTGTGAGGGATCGGAGTTGTGAAAGGAGCCCCAGGAAACAGCTTTTACCACAGACAAATCACAAGTTAAACAGCAGAACCCAAGTTAACCTGTAGATTAGTTTAAAAGGAAAAGCAGAAACAACAAACACATTAATACAACTTAGTGAGATAATAGCTACACCAAGCTGCTGTGATTGGAAACAATTGGCAGAGCCTGGGATATAAGGAATCGCTTCCTGCAGCAATTTCCTTTTATTAAAAAAGCATTTAGAGCTTTTGTAAGCTTTTCATTCTTCAAGGATCTTATTTTTAACTCTGTGGTCTCCTTAAAGACACTGTTCAGACTTGCTGAATGCATGGCCAGGCCAGGAGGAACTCGATCAGAATACAGATGTTTCCAACCTAGGCACAGCAAGACCGATTCAAACGCTTGGGTACGAAAGTGCAATCCTTCACAAATGCAGCTACACAAATGGAGCACTCTCATTTCCAACACGGCTGGAAAGAGTTAAACCTCCAAAATTCCATTGAAATCCCAACCATCCCTGAAATAAAAGTCAAAACCACCTTAAAGGAAGTCGCGGTGGTCCTATGTTGGGACTTCCATTGGTGATTGTAAGGTTGCTTTTTTGGTTTGTCTCATAGCACACTGGTCCAACAAAGGGATGAAAAGGCAAGGTTTTGTTTCTGAAACACCTGAAATGAATTTTTAGTTCTGTTTGTTTTCTCATGTGGGAAAAAAAAGGAAAAACTCAATTTGGGTCAAAATGTGGGTCAAACATTTAGCTCAAGTAGAAGCAAAACATTTTCAGGGTAGCAGCAGCAGGCTGTTTTGATTGAAGTAGCCTTCTAGCTTAAGCACGAGCTTGAAACAAAGGGAAATTAAACATCCCCTTTTGCCAACAGGGAGGAAAGTTTGGAGTTTTTCTGGTGTTCCCCCCTATTTGGAGAGGGAGGAACTAAACCACTCCGACACGGGACAGTTGCACAGATGTTTTTGCCCAAGCTTGGATTTTTTTATCCTAGAATAAAGTGAAGAGAAACACTTGCCCAGCTCCAACTTTGAGACTTCAGCAAAGAGTTGGGACACATCCTCCCTTTTTTCCTGCACTGACCATCTCCTGGTGGGTTACCTCTCCAGGACTTTCTGCTGCAATGACCAAGGCTCTGCTCCACCTGCATCTGCGTCCTCCTCCATGGAGGTCCCAGACCTGCTCCAAACAGGGATCAGAGAGCAAAGTACAATATAGGGAGGAGAGGCCTGGCCATAAGCACCAGCTTACTCCATGGCTATGCTATAAAGCATCTCTCAGATCACTGTCATTTAGAAGGGGAGCTTATCCATGCACTGAAGAAGGGAGTGAGAAATGTAGTAACTCGTTTATTTTAATGGCAACAGCTTGACACTTCCCATCTTTGCAGTCATGACAGCTCTGCTTTTCCAATGTGTGTGCCCAATTAGAACTTGCAAGAAGCCACGTATCTCATAAAGAATTCAGCTAATTTTCAGTATTTTCCAAACTCCTGTAAATGAACAATGCGCTTCTTACAGGTCTTTCATCAAGGAGTTAATAACCAGATGAAGGTTTTCTTTTCATCAGCTCCTAAGTGATGCTCCATTTGATTGAAGAAGATCAAAACCCACGATCAGAAAATGAAAAGGAAGTTTTAAAGGTAGCCTTTGTACAACACTTTAACTGTCTCATTCCTGTTATTTCAGAAGTATCACTGGGCTTCTTTCAGGCATGGAACAAAAATCTTAGAGATTGCCAGTACTTGTCTCCCTCTTACTTTAATTCTATAAACCTTTGTGTTAACGGTGGGCAATATACCCATGCCACATAGTGGCATCATCTAAGGGAAACCAACACCAACTGTAGCAAAACTATTAAGATCCTAATGCTGTCTATTAGAGTCTGTGCTCCTAATCTTGCACCTACCCTCAGCCACCCTGCCTGGTGCCATCCCACAGTGACCCTATCCCATCTCACTGGCACCCAACCAGCTATCCCATCCCTAGGGGCTGGGGTGGAGGCACCTTCAGGGGCTCTGCAGGCCAGGGGGAGAGGACAGTGCCATGGGTTAGTGGTAGCCTTGGCAGTCCTGGGGAACAGCTGGAATTGATGAGCTTAAAGGTCCCTTCCGACCTGGTTGATTCTATGACAACCCTCGAGCAGGAGATCCTTTGTCTTTAGTGTAAGAGAAGAATGTCATCCTGCTGCCCCTAGTTTTACCTGAAAATTCCCTCTTTTCTTTGTCTTTTGAAAGCCCTTTGTAGAAATTTTTGCTCCCCAGTTCATTTCACCTTTTTTTCCGTTTGCTGAGATTTTATTTACCGCTTCTAATCACAAATAGGAAAATTTTCTGGGAAGATATGAGATGCTTCTTACCTGAACCCAGCTAAGACATGGAACTGTGCTCTTCTGAGCTCCTTGCATCACAGCTTCATCCTTCTTGTCACATATATCCTGTTGCCTCTCTCCTTTGACCCAGCCACCTTGTGCATGCACTCCCCTCTCCCATCCCTCCATCTAATCAGGGTTCATCCTCTTTCTGCTCCCCACTCTCACTGCAGCATGCATAGAAAAATCCCAGCATAATCCTCCTGTCACCACCAAAAGAAGTGCTTTCTCTGAAACTTCCTGCAGTGGTTAAATGTAGTCCCTTGTGCCTTGGCAAGGAGTGGGTCATTAGTGTGTGGCTGCTAATAATGAGCGATGCAAGCTGGCGTAGCTCGCTGAGACACTGGATGCTATCATCCAAGCATTCAAATGATGGCTTTTGTGCTGACAGAGAGGTAGCCCTGCCTCTGTCTTGCAGAGAGGGAAACTGAGGCACATCAGGACCAAAGACATGTCACCATCCTGAGCTATTCCGTCCTGCTGGTTGAATTGTTCCCCTGAAGTGTGTTTTCAATCCAGGAGCAATTTGGGTTTCCAGCATTCGGTATTTCATAGCTTCTAATCATCCTGCATAGTGAAGCCTGCAGAGAATCAGAGAATGTTACATTTAATTTTGGACCAGGTTTAATGAAGCACTGGGGTTTAGGAGAAGCACTGTCTTTTTGGGCAAGCTCAGAGCACACAAAGAAGGGCACATTTTATTGCAGGTGCTTTGCATAACCTTCATCAGGATTAAATAGGATGGAAAAGGGACTCATACGGATTGATACTACCACACTTACAAAATGCTTGATCCCGCAGTTCTGAAGACCAGTTATCTTAAGATCTGATTCTCAAAATCAGTTACCTTTTCTGCAGGATGTATAAATAAATCAGCAGCAGAGCCAGTTAATGACTCACTGTAGTAAATTAAATAGAATTTGCTATGAATATGATTCATTGAAACTATCCTAACAAATCAATTTGTTTCAATCACACTGTAATTCAATAATAATAGTTAACATTTATATGGAGCTTTCAATAGCTCCTGAAACTTTCCAAGCATTAATGTCTGTGTTTCACCATGAAATGGTGAGCTGGGCTGGCTCTCTTACAGGGGATAATGCTGACACCCAAAGAGCTCAAGGAAAGCTTTCAGCCTCTTGAAAGTGTTTGCACAGCACTGATTCAGCTGTGAGCATCTGTGGCATCAAGGCAGTGCTGGGAGGGTTGGTCCATCGTGGTGGAGCCAGCATTGAAAATCACAGCCTGTTGCCTAGCTTGACATCCACTGTCCGAAAGCTTTGCTCCCCTCTGTGATGCCTTCCCAATACGATCCTTCTTTCTGCCTTTCTCCTGTTCAAAGCTGACCTCCAAAAATCCTGTGTTGCTGTGTTTGCACCCCGGAACTATCCCCCTTCCCGCATCCCATGGACAAGTCCTGCTCCTTTGCCCCACTTCAAATGAATCCTGCACAAAAGTTAAGCATTGCAAACCACATAAAAGCAATTCAGAATAAGGGCTTAGCTTTCAGGTAGTCTAGCCCTCAAAGACAGTGATAGATGCTGGATAGGGTTTTTAAAACCACAGAAAAAGAATGGGTACCTGATTGTTACTGAGGAAACCTTGCCTTCTCTAGGATCTACTAAACTTTGCTTTAGGCAAGTTGAGCTACTTTTGGATGTGGAGGCAGGATTAAGATGCTTTGTCCCACTCCCACCTTCCATATTCACCTATGAGATGATGTTATGAGAGGTGGCTAACAGCGTGCTGGTTGCTTACCCCTCTTTAAAGCTGCATTATGATCTCTATATACTGCAAAACCATACGAATAAGAACATATGAAGATGGTTATAGGGCTCTGCCATCTGAGTTTCTGTCTAGTAGTGCGGAGCCCTGTAATCCTGGACGTCTCTCATGCTCCAGCTACCGTATCGCTACTGTACCTGATCTCATCTATTCTTTGAAACTAATCAGGATGTGGGCTTTCACAAATCACACTATTACATTATGTAACTCAGGATGCTGTGGAGGCCAAAAGAAAAGCCATCTCCATTAGCAATTAAAAAATTGGTGGAAGAAAGGGCCACTAAGGGCTGTTAAACACAATGATGTGGATATGGTCTGTAGCTCAGGGACTCCCAAAGTGACAGAGTTCCAGAAGCTGGAGCTTGCTAGTGGAGGAAAATCCTTAATAGAAACCATTCATTTATTATATTCTTTAGGTGCTTGCTACTGGTTGCTGTCAGAGACAGGATGCTGGGGCAGAATCACCCCAGATCTAGTCCTGAATTGCTGTTCTTATGTTCCCATGAGGATCTGGGTGGAACGCTGGTTAAAATGGAGCTGTGACTCCAAGAAGCTGACTGTCACAATGTGTGGAGTAGAGGAAGGAAAGTTGTCAGTGCCCACATAAAATCATAGAATCCCAGAATCCCAGACTGGTTTGGGCTGGAAAGGAGCTGAAGCTCACCCAGTTCCAACCCCTGCCATGGGCAGGGATACCCCACACGAGAGCAGGTTGCTGTAAGCCCCATCCAGCCTGGCCTTGAACACTGCCAGGGATGGGGCAGCCACAGCTTCTCTGGGCACCCCGTGCCAGTGCCTCAGCACCCTCAGGGACCCACTGACCATGACTGCCCCTGCTCCAGACACAGCAGCACCTTTCCTCTGGCTGTGCTCCCACCTAGCCCTCAGCTGCGATGCCCAAGGCTTCCTCTGTCAGCACCTAAAGATCAAAACTCACACGCAGGTCTTGATAAGTGGTTTTCCTCTTTGCCCTGTATCTCCCATTTCGAACTGCTGACGCACAGCAGTGCTGGCTGCCCTTTTTGCATCCTTGCTGGCATCCTTCACACTGAACACAATATTGCTTAGAGTAGATAATAAATGTTTAGCTCCCAGCTTATGGCAAAAGACTGAACTGATGGGTGGTGCTCCCTGCTGAGGACCTTTTTGCTATGGGCTTCACAGGCAAATAAGTCACCTTGATGCCAATATTTGTCCCCGTTCCCTGATGCCATGCATAAATTGTATTGCTGTTCCTTATCAGCTCATAGTGCTTGCTTAATGGGTAGCTCTGCTGCTTCAGCAGGGAATTAGCTAGAACAACATTACAGTGATAAAATAAGGAGAATAAGCACCCATCAGTGGGTCAATTAGTAATGTTAAGAAGGAAGCTCTGAAATAAAGAGTTATACATCAGTTCTTGTGCACACGTTCAGAACTGTTGCTTGGTGAGTATGAAATGAGGGGAAGAACAAACAATTGGGGATATATTCTTCTTTAGTTACGTGCCAAAGTCTCCCTTTAAGGACAATATCTCTCATGGCCTTAGCAGCTTTTATGTCTAGAAGTCTAGATGACATCTGCAGTCACCTTTAGTGAAAGTGGACTTGAAGCTAACCCTCAGTTCTTAGCAATCATGGGCAAAGCTTGGTGCATTGGCATCAAATAGGTAAACCCTTGAGATCACCCACCCATAAGACACTTCTCACACACTCACTGAAGGAAGTAAGACTCCGTTTACACCCCTTGCAGCAGCGAGAGGCTTCCCTGCCCCTGGGGCTTTGCAGGGCCATGGCAGGGGAGCTGGGGACAGCCCTTAACAGAGCTGCTGAGAGCCGACCAGTCCCTGGCACGCTGTGACCTGGCCCGTGTTCAAAGCCCATGAAACACCACCAGCTCCTGTTCCATACAGAGCTCTGAATCTGCCCAAACGGTGTTTTATAGCCAGTGCTGGGAATTTCTCTTACGTGGAACCTTCACCATTTCGTTACAAGGATTTTGAGTGGCAATTTTATTCCAAAAGCAGAGGTGACAGCATGTGCCATCAGTCATTGTCATGGTGCTGGAAGGCAAGTGAACCGTCACCCAAGAACAGTAATGTCCCCTGGAGACGCTCTGCCCACCCCCAGCCTTGCTGCAGGAGCAATGGAAGAAGTGAGGACATCAGTGAGAAGCACAGCTTGTGTGACATAGTTTGGGTTAGAATATACCTTCTGGGGGGAAAAAAGAGATGACTTACTTAAATGCAACACAAAAAACCTCAGCAGTCCCAATGTCACAAGAGATGAGATGAACAGGGAGCTCCTTAGACTTTCTCCATCACCAAAGCCCCATTTCTCCAGCACAGTTACCCTACTGCTGACCAGAGCTATTTCCCTCAACACTGTTTACTAACGCTTTAAGTCAGAGCCCTCTACACTCCCAGACCCTTTAGGTATTTAAATGGCCTGAAATTTTATTGCTAATCCAGTAGACTACAAGACTAAAACCAGGAGTCTGATTTCCAAGCTACCCCATGATTATTATTCATTGCCCAAGAGCATCATTAACACAGCATCAAGGCTGACACAGCAATGCCTTGTACCCTCCCAAAATGTCAAATGCACTTCCATTTAAATGGCTCAAACCCAGGAAATAAAGAATTATGGTAAAATCAATGCGTGCTCTGGAAACAAGCTAGATCCACAACTGCTGTAAATTAGCATGGCTCCAGTGACCATAATAGAGTTACCCCACTGTATACCAGCTGAGGAGCTGACATCCCTTTTCCATTGCTTGGGCATCTGTATATGATGAAAAATACCTAAAACACTACAGTCTCTGAATGTCTAGATACTTAAAAATCAGATTAATCAAGTCATTGGTTAGACCATAGTGACAATTACATGGCGAGAGTAAAATACATTGATTGCTTTGGGATCAGGTTTTGTTAAGCAAACAAAAACCTTGAGTACTCCTAGAACTAGATTCAGAAGGAAGAATACAGTACCGATGCTGAGGTATCAGCCTTGGAAATACTTATGAATTGCCAATATTACTTCTAAAGATGCAAGATGGTACCAAAGGTGGAGTCAAGCACCACAAGTCACCTAGAAAAAAAACAAATAGGAAACTAATCTGAGTAAACCCCTCTGCAAATGCAATGTGCGCTGTGTATCACTGCTGCCTGCAAGAGGAAAATCAAATAGGCTTTCAGTACTTCAAATAAGGATATTATCCAGTCATTCTAGACACACAGGCAACAATTTTCCAGTCACTTGAGTGGGGCTGTGAAGATCCAGGTCTATTCCCACACACCTCCTCATGGTAGCAGGGCTATTGTGGCTACTGACCTCACAGATTATACTGCCAGCACTGCCAGTGGTCCATGATGAAATGCAAACTAGTCCTCTCAGTAAGTTCGTCAAAGACCTGCTAATTCCCACATGTTCAGAAATGCCTTAGCATTGTGTGATATTTTAATTCATTTCCTGAAAATAATAGCAGGCAGTTCTCTGCAGCACAGTGCTTGAGAAACAAAGCACTTTCTCCCTTGTTTTCATCACACGCATTCATTTTCACTGCAAAGCTTCCTGCTATGGTTTCAAAGCTGCTCTTTGAGCAGCAGGTTTTGGCCCTATCAGCATCTTCCTCTGTCTCTTTACCTCTGTCTCTGCTGAAAGGAGCACTTTGAAGCCAAGGGCTGTGTTTGTCCAGAGGCTGTGAGGTTGGGGAAGAGGTTGGTAGGAGCCCTGAGGACCCTTAGGAGATGGGGTCATGTATCCCTCACAAGACAGAGCAAGCTAGACAGCTTCTAGCTATCAAATGCTGAAGAATTGTCCTTTCTCATTGGGCAGCCTCCCTGCAGTTTGTTTTTGGTTGGTTGTTTTTTATTCTTAGTCTTCTCGATTTAAATTACTTTTTTCATAGAATCCCAGACTGGTTTGGGTTGGAAGGGACCTTAAAGCTCATCCAGTTTCAACCCCTGCCACAGGCAGGGACACCTTCCACTAGAGCAGCTTGCTCCAAGCCCCTTCCAACCTGCCAGGGGCAGGACCTTGCACATGGCCTTGTTGGACTTCTTGAGGTTTGCACTGGCCCACTCCAGCCTTTCCAGGTCCCTCTGGATCCCATCCCTTCCCTCCAGCTCATCAACTGCACCGCACAGCTTGGTGTCGTTGGCAAACTTGCTGGGGGTGTTCGATCCCACTGCCCATGTCTCCAACAAAGATGCTAAACAGCACCAATACCATTGCATTTTTCTACCATTTCCTTTTGGTGTGTTTTAATCTTAATTTTAAATACCAGGGTTTGGTTTCTTTTTCCCTTAACTCCTCACTTTATAGTCTTCCCAAGTCAGCAGCAGTCAAAATCTAATGGCTTCCTGAAGTTCAGATGAGCCTTTGGAGCCCCATAGCTTGTGATGGAAATCGAGGGCCCGAGAATAGCTTCCGTGCTACAGCCACCACTGCAGTTGGCACTAATCAGCAAACATCTAATCAATGGGAACAGTAGCACATTCATAGGCAAGAGATATTATCTTGGCATATAAATAATGAAAGCCTCTAAAGCACTCCCAGATGTTGGAAACAAGATTCCTTCTGGGCATGTGAAGAATTTGCTTAGGGGAGAACAGAGCAGCCACACAAAATAGAGAGCTGGTTTAGTGTGATGAAGTTCTGCTTATGAGGGGGCATTACTAAAAACAGAAGAGAAATACCTCTATGGCTTGAATCGGCCGGAGCTGACCTCTCATCTGCCAGTTACCTGTAAAGCAGACAATGGTTTCATCTGAGGGGTTCGAGTCACGTTACTGCTTGATTGTCTTTAAAACAAAAGAGGCTCTGCTTTCTTACTGTTGCCCAATATCCAGTTTACAGTCAGGTTTTCAACATGGCCTGGAATCTAGGCTTCTCTGAGAAAAATGGGCTTTTTGATCTCGGATAATGACAACTTATTCCATGAGATAAGGCTAGAAAAAAAGAGCCATTAACAAGTAATTATTTCTCATGAGAAAATGCTTTAATTTGCAGTCCAAGCAAGTGAGATTTTTAAACTCTAATAGTTAATGTTTAGACTTTTCAAAGAAAAGCAAAACTTACAGAAAATTTACAGTTATGGAAAGGTTTTCTGGCCTTTTGGCAGTCAAGATATAATTCGTTTACACAGCTTAGTCTTGCTTAAACTCTTTATTGTTACTGAGGATACCAGTCTTGATGACCCAACACAGCTACTCATTTAATAGATTACTCATGGCAGTGTGGACCAACAGCCTATGAATAGACTGACAAATTAGATCTTTGCTACCACACTCCTGATGTTACCAGCCAAGTAGTTTTAACAGAGCTTATTTCATCTGAAAATGTGGAAAATGCTGGTGCAAACCCACCTCAAGGTATCAGGGACACAAGTTAAATATTGGTTAATCTTGTTACACAGGTGTACATATATACATACAACATTACGTAGGTATATATAAAACATTAAAAACAATGCCAGGTATTTTTTTCCAAGACAATTCTAATCTTTTTACCAATACCTGCTCAATATCACGTGCCAGGACATGTAGACAATCTTCAAGCGATGTGATTTAGCTTTAAAAACCTCTTCATGTTTATCCCTCAAAAAGCACCATGAGCTTCAGGGATATAATGGCTGAGATTTGTTAAAGGCCAACCTTTCTTTCTATAAACCAGCACATTCTTAGACAGCATTGAATATATGAAGTTGTTGATTTTGGTCAATCTCTTTCTGCACTGGAGGACAACGCAACAAATAAATGGGAGTTATCCCTTTTCTCCCAAAGCCGTGGAGGAAGGGGTCATCTGCCAGCTGAAATAGCAGAACTGTAATAGAAAACAGGCTAGAAGACTGGTGAGGGTAGATGAGGCAGGATTCAAACTGGCAAATTACAATGCCTAACATGAGGAGGACTAGATCCCTGATGGATACCAGATCTCTTTAATGAGCATATTCCTAGTGCCACATCTGGGAGAACCGACTGAAATCTCGGCAGCCTTTGGAGGTCACCGTGGTTCTTGCACTTCCAGTAGTTGGGGTGTTACAAAGCACACCCTCAAACAGAGACTGATGGGACCCTGGAGGGATGTATGCACATACTTCATGTCTTCTGGAAACTTCAGTGACACCAGGGAGGCAAAACCTATCATTCTGACAGCCTTTGTTGGATCAGGGCTTGATTTGTAAAGGCAACTCCATTTTGTCACCTCGTAATGTCAACCTCTCACATTCCAAGGTAACTAAGGAATCATTAGTTACTACCAAATCCTTGCTTCCTCCCAAGCAGCAGGTACCTGGCGCAGCAAAAAATAATCCACTTCTGTCAAACATAAATAAATCCCAAGAATTGTTCTGAAAATTCAAGCCATTGTGAACAGATGGTTATAGCACGAGGCTTATTTCTATGGTAACCTCTGACTGTGCCTTCCTGTAGGGCTTCGGACAAGTCACTTAAACCTCTCTGTCCTTGTTTTTTGACTTTCACAGTCATAACACATGTCACATAGAAGAGGTATGTGCTCAAACAGTATGTGGCGAGTGCCAGGAGGCTCTCTGAAGGAACGTAATTGTAAATTAATAAGTGTATTGTCAGCACCTCCTCCAAAATTCCCTGCATCTAAGTCAGGCTTAATATAGCCCATCACAGAAGTTTCAGCACACACTGCCCCATGGAAGAAATGACTGTCTTCAGTACTCTGTGCCAATTACCTGCATGCAGAAGAACGAATACCAGGTAATGGAGTAATGTTTGGGAATGTGTCACAGGAGTGTTTCCTTTGCTGGAATAAGCTGTAGGTGGCAAGAGGACCTCAAAAATGGTTCAAAGGCACCCAGGCACAAGGCTTGGTATTGCGGGTTGTGTTTTCCCCAGCCTAGACTCTCACAAGCTGGAGTGCAGTGTGTGAAGTGCCTGGCTGTGAGGTTACACATGGCAGACATGAGGGGGTTAGATATTGCCTCTGGCTTGTGCTTCAGCCTCCATCGGCGTATCGGGGGCTCTGCTCTGGCAGCTGGGTGTAGAACCAAGCTCTATCCATGCTGCATATCAGACTGGGTTTTGGGCTTGCCTTAGCCACCATGTAGCCTGGTTTCAGTGGAAAAGGACGACAGGTTTGGGCTGGGCAGGCGTGCTGGCTTTCCAAGGAGCAAGACCCCCGGCAAGCTGATGAGATATTCCGCAATTCCCTGCCTAATGGCACTGCTCTACCACAAAGAAAAAGGAAACAAAAACACATTAACCTCCCCAACAGATTGATTAGCTATCAATTTAGATATCAGTCAGCCATTTATTCACTAGAGAAACTGCCATAAGTCATATTGCAAATGAACTTGTGGCTTTGGTAGAACTTCCTTGCACAGCTATACTAGAAGTCCTTTTCCCAGCCCTGGGGTACACGGGCGTTTCGTGCAGCTGGAGATGTGTTCTGGATCTGAGTTGAAAGGGCAGCAGAACTGCGGCTCTGCATGTAGTCTTGACACAAAAATTGGTCATTTTGAAGGGATTTTGTCTGTAGAGTCTGTTCAGCCTCTGCCCCCCACCCAGCACATTGTGTTTGGAAGGAGAAGATAGGGGTGAAGCCATTTCAGCAAAAAGCCCTGATTTTTGTGTACTCCCATTTCTTTTGTATTGCTGGGTAATTTAACGTGATGTATGGGGGGAAAAAAAACCCTAGTGTTTTATCAGTTCTGCGTTCAAGCAGGTGGTGCTGTATTTTGTGTAAAGGGCAGGGCTTAATTTAAGATTTCTACCATAGCAGCACTACTAAATGACAGCATTTGTATTAAAAGAGCTGCTCTTCCCAGAAGCACTGGTACAAAAATACTGAAACAGTGGTGATATTATTATGGATCTGTTCCAGTAACAAAAGTTCTACTGTAAGAAAATCTCTGATTTAGAAAAACCCTCGCTGCCTTTCGTCAGTGATAAATGTCCCCTTGGCTTCCATATTGCTGCTGTTTAATCCTCTCAATCTGAAGGGCTCGTGGGAAGGCAGCTGTGTGCAGTAAAAGCACAACACGTTGTAATAGCTTCAGTGGGAGCAAAGGCGGCAAAATCAGGCTGGGAGCAGGATTCGGGGTAACACGCACAGAAACCAGCTGGGAGCTGGGCTGCTTTCCAAACGCCCTTTATGCACCATGTGTGGACACATGTGAATGTGTAGGGCAGGAGGGCCATTTCCCATTCCCCCCACACCCCCAGGCAGGGTGCGCAGTGCCCTGCTGCAGGACAGGTCCCCTTTGCCTGGGGGAAGAGTTTAATTTGGTGCTTCTGTGAATCAGGAGGAGCACAAACATGCTATTAGTCTGCACCTGAAACCAACGGCTTTCCCATCACCAGTGATTCAGCAGCAAGGAGTGGTGTGGCTTCATCCCTTCGCCCCGTTCCACTCCAGGGTCAAAGATGGGGCTGACATCGACCTCTCTGCAGCAAGATGGGCTGAGATGTCCTCTACCCACACACTGCATGGGTTTGAGTTTCAGAAAACCAATCACTTCTTATAGGATCCCAGACTGGTTTGGGTTGGAAAGGACCTTAAAGTTCATCAAGATCCAACCCTATGCCATGGCCAGGGACACCTCACACCAGACCAGGTTGCTCCAAGCCCCTGTGTCCAACCTGGCCTTGAACACTGCCAGGGATGGGGCAGCCACAGCTTCTCTGAGCACCCTGTGCCAGCGCCTCAGCACCCTCACAGGGAAGAACTTCTGCCTTAGATCTAACCTGAACTTCCCCTGTTTCAGTCTGAACCCATCACCCCTTGTCCTGTCACTACAGTCCCTGACGAAGAGTCCCTCTCCAGCATCCATCTCATCTCATCCATGAACAGAAATGATTGACCTCAGTCCCACCACATCGATGTTAACATTCTCAGTGCAATTGAAAGCCGCAGCCGAGAAGTCAGCTCCACTTTCCTGGATTTTATGGTAGGACTTGGAGTGGTTCAAACCAATGTGACTGTATGAGTTCAAGCACACATTCTGATGGGTGAGGGGATGGGAAACGCATTTTGTACCCAAGTTCATTCATCCTTTCTCCTCGTATTGCATCTAAGTGATTTTTTAATCTCGCTAATGTATTTGTCTCGTGACATTGTCTCACAGGTCACCTCAGTCTCCAATTACTGCTTGTGTAAGGAAGTGCTTCTTGACACTGCCCTCAATTTCTTTTTACTTTATTTCCATTTGTGCTTATCTGTGATGGAATGAAAGCACGAACAGCAGCTGAAATCAGCCATTAGGATATTTACATTCTCCAATTAGTGTTTTTTTAAGAGAAGCCATTTCTCTCTTTTTTGTTTTTAATTCGATGTTTTTAATTCTGCTCCATTTATAACCAGTTCTTTTTACTCTCACGAGCTTCACGGCTTAATTTTCAAATTAATCTTCCCAATTTGTTTCTGGATCTTTTTTGTGCCATAGCAATTTCCTTATAATCTGGTGACCAGGAATTAATGACAAGATCTTGAGCGCCAGCCTGCTCAGGAAGCAGTCACTCTTTTGAACTGAGTGCTGCTGTGGCCTACCTGAGATCTGCTGTAGCTAAGAGCTAAGTTTAGCTCTCTGTGGGGTGGTGAGGAGGAAATTCAAACACAGGCTGCGTGAGCAGACTCGGAAGCGGGTGCAGGACACCATGGGGCACTCTGCCCTTCTCATCCATCACCTCGCTCAGCGTTTGCCCAGTGCTTGAGGGGGACTTCACACAGGCAACGATCAGGCTGAATTTAGCAGAGTTTATCCCCGTGGGTTTTTCATACCTGTCCTATCCCCGGTTATGCCCCATATTCCATGGTGACCCCAGAGCTCGCATGGGAAGGCAGCTCCAGAGGAGGTGAGGGTCAAGGGAGAGCGCAGAACTGGTTGCCATTTGTGGGTTTGATTTTGTCTGGGTCGGTCTTCCTGCCCGCACCTCAGGGATGAGAGGACAAGGAGGAAGAAGAAAGGCTCTCCATCCCATCTCAGACCACCGGGGGTTATTCCCAGAAGGGCAGTCCTCAGCCAATTCATCAAATGGCATCCCAAGGAGTTCTCTTACCCTCTTGCTGACTCCTGCGCTGCAGAGCAGGTTAGACTTGCTTCAGCATGGGGGGGGGAATTGGCCAAGAGTAATTAAAAGTGAGTGTCAGCTCACACCGAGGCTCCATGTCATTAGTTTAAATGAAGATACTTTCCATGGTCAGTGAGCCCTGCATACTGTATGTAGCACAAGTTATTACATGCAATGAGCTGGCAGAGGAAAACCATGACGTGCCAAAGGCAGTATCAGGCAGGAAAACACCAGCATCCATGCCCTCCCTCAATAGGAAGAGGGCTGGCTTTCTGCTAACACCAAAGTCATCTGCAGGACCTGGGGACACTCTGAGCCCAGGCCAGCGTGGATGTATGGAATGGATGTATGGAACCCGGGCTTGCCCCTCAGAAGCTCACTTCCTTGTTGAAACGCTGAAATCACAGCCTTTGTATTACAGGTTGCTCAGCTGCTTCCTAGTTGGATATTCAGCTTCATTCGCAGTCATTCTGGCTTCTTCAAGGCTGGGTTAGCTATGTCGGTGTCATTTCCAATGCATGTTTGTCCAAGCTGTTCATAAGCAGCTTCCACACTGAGGACTGCACCACCTGCCCTGGCAATCTACTCCAGCACTTACAGCAGCCCTGCTATTACAAAATGCTTTCTAATATCTAGCGTCAACTGTCCTTGCTGCAATTTAAACCCATTTCTTCTTGTCCTACCTGCCACAGCAGTAGAATACAGTGGTTTTGCCAGCTTTGCCTCACAGGTCATGTTTTCAACAGCTTTGGTTATGAAGACTGTCCTCTCTGGGCTTTTTTCACATGTTTCTTGAAGCTCAGTGCTTAAACCTGGGCATGGCATTCCTTTAGCAATGAGGGGGAACTAATGTTCCATTTATTTCATTTAGTCTAAGCTGCTGCCCGTGTTTTGATTTGTGGAAATGTCTCATTCATTTAAACCTTGGTCTGGGTAACGCTGATATCACTGCCAAAAGAGTACACTCAGGTGTCTGGCAGCTCTGAGAAGAGGCAAGATCTGGGCAGAACAAAACCATATCCACCCATTATCATTCAACTTTTGCAACGACCATCCTTCACCCCAAACTTACTGAGCACAAAACTTGCTTCTTTCCGCAGGGGCAGCCAACCATGTGAAAGGGAATAAGAAGCAAGCCATAGTTTGCATGAATTCGCCCAATGCACACTGGCACTATGAGGTCTAAATAAGCAGCACTTGTACCATGCCTGTGCTAGACTGGCCGTAGCTCTCCCCTGGTGATATGTAGGTACATACAAATCGTAGTAAAGGGGAGTGTATGAACCCATGGACCTTCCATTCAGCCAAGACCACCTCTAAGTGGAGGGTACTGCTAAAGCGAGTCCTCAACAAGAAGCTGAAAACGGCAACTGGTTCTGTGCTAGGCTCTTACATGCACATTCACACAGATAAATATTACACCCTTCCTAAACATCCTGACATTAGAAAAAGATATTTTTCCTTCTGTTCAAGGACTACTACTTCCAATTTATGCATCTCTGTGCAGGGATGTGTCTGATCCAGCATGTTCCCAGCAGCTTCCCTACATTAATATCAAATGGGGCTCCTGTCCAATCTTACTGCATATACAATAACACTAGTGTTAAGCTACCTAGATGAAACCCATTACAGGTGACACAAATCAAATACCTTGCCATTTACATATAATGAAGTAGACACCTAGGACTTTCCCATCCGCAAAGCTGCATGCCATTAAACCTGTGGTGCTTTCCATGAAAAAACAAATACCTAAAATCAAATAGCGAAGACAAGAGTCTCAAATCGTTTCCATGGTGAGTACAAATGAGACATATCCAGGTCTTCATGTCCTTTTTTGCTCTGTTTTACAAGCCAGTACAATCTAGGGACACAGTCTACAGCAGTGACTAAGGGCATTAGAACAGCTGCTTTATAGTAATGGATGGTATATAAGTATTTGTGCAGAGCACTGCAGATAAAATGCATATGCTACTAGACTCTCAGATTACCCCCATAACTGGTTAGAGCAAGGTGACCCAGGCAGGTTACCGTGATCGATATAGAAACCTTATGCTGAAGTTATGTATGTAGAGCAGCTCCCACATAAAACAAATTCTTCCCATGTTGCCCATGTAATTCAGCTGCCTTTAACTCTAAATTGTCACTTTCAAGAACAAAATGGAGCAGCATTTCTGTGGGTAGTGGATGTTTTTCTGCTTCTTCATCGCAAATACAACAACAGGCCACCGTTTCTGCTGAGCTAGCTGTTTCCTTGCTTAGCCAAGTCTCTATGTTTTCATTGGCAGGGCTATATTGCAGCTTTTAGGAGCCACAAGAAGCAAATCACGCTTTATGTTCTGTAACATAAGCGTTAAATAGTTCTGCACCGAAATACACTGTGGGTGCAATCAGATGTTCTTGCCATACCCCAGCAAAGTAAACAGAGATCTTGGCTGTTCACCTAAGCCCATGAGCAAGCCTGCACAGCATGGGGTTATTCATGTGGGGCAGCCCTGGAGCACAAGCCAAGCCAGGAACCAACTCAGGGTCTCGCACAGGTTTGGCAGGGCAGTAGATGGGTCAGCCCTGCTCCACACCCTCCCAACAACAAGAGCAGCAGCGGTTGGTGGCCTCATTTCCCAGCCTTGATGGAGGGCTTTGTGCTTGCTGGGGCAGTGCACACCCTCATGCTGGGGCAGCACACGGGACCACAGCTCCTGGGATCGCGCTGAGGACACAAGAAGTTTGCAGGGATGTAACAGTGGCGTCTGCAAAAATGAACGGTATAACACAGCGCAGATGTCCCTGCTGCTACTGCAGTCTTGTAGGCACCCCACATGGCCTGATGAATTTTTGGGTTATTTGAGAGCCAGCTCAGATGGTGACTACAAATATTCCCAGAAATGTCCCAGTTCACACAGTTTTCACATGGGGTCTGACTTCCTGCCACTGAAATCACAGCTGCCTGTAACCTCAAATGTGAATTCATGTTTTGAGGATACTCACATCCTTGTGCTCCCAAGAACTCTGTTTTTCCAGAGTTTTTAACATTCTCCTTCCAGAAAGGAGCCCTGCTGCAGCTTGGTGATCCAAAGACTTCAGGCACCCTAAAACCACTTGTGGACATTTTAGCTGCAAAGTTGCTTTCCCTGGGGAGGCATCCACGAAGCGCAGGGTTTCCTCTGGACCTCCCCACCCCACTTGCAGGCATTGCCTTCTCTTTTGGTATGCTTCATTTCAGCATGAAGCATTCAACAAATGCTTTAGGAGCGTTGTCATAGTTATTCTTATCTCCTTCCTCAGCAGAGGGAAATCACTTCTAAACATTTCCAGCTTCACTCCCCTTTGCTTAGATTAACGAACTGACCGGTATGTCACTGCTCTTGGCGATAAGCTTCATTGCAGTCCAGGGCAGAGTAAACCACTCCTTCCATGAGAGTATTATCAGACCAAAAGCCTGGTGGTGTTTTACACAGTTTCTTTGTCTCGCTGTAATGCTCTTTCAACATGAGTCAGTTTTTGGCACTGAGTCATCTACAAGCGGTGAGGACTCCTACCAAAAAACACGCTTATATTCTGCTTAACGCTGGAAGCTGTGCCAGTGACTCTTGGGATTTGTCCCCAGCTCACATGATCTGGGTCGGTTTCAGCTCTTTTGAAAGGCACAGTTATCCCAGTTTCTTTTATTTCAAGCTTGTGTCATTTCACCACTTAAATAGGCAATCACCTCCCATTGAGGAGGTGGAAAAGACCTTCTGCCTGCCGTGCCACCGCAAGCTGTGTGCAAGCAATGCTGCCTGTGGTAGGGAACTTGGGCATCTCCCTCCATGGCTTACTGTGGGTACCTCCTTGCTGGGCACAACGTCCTTTGCTCCGTTATCATCATTACAAAGGTCTGCTTCATTCCCAGCTGCCACTTCCCTCTTTCCGATGAATCTGTGCCACAAATTCAGACCTTGGACTGTGCATTAAAAGGGTTTGGTTAACACTGTCCACAGAATACGTTCTGCCCTGCACAAGAGGAGCTCACATGGACACAGAAATCAGAACAGAAGACTATATCCCCAGATTATCACACAAAGCCCTTCTGCTGGCCTTGATGCCAGAAGCTCTTCGCTCCCTTATCTAGCATCATCAGCCTACAGCAATCTTCAGCCTATGCTCAGGACTTCATTGGATGTTTCCCCTTTTGTGCCATCCTCATATTTACGTACTTATCTCTTTGCGCATCCCATGGGCATCACATCATTGACCCAGTCAGCAGTTCGGCCCTTGGGAATACCCAGCAGTTGCTGGAAATCTTTAAGTGAAGAGGAAGACAAGTGGATCTCACTGAAGCTAGTGGATATACTCCTGCTCATTCTTAGTGTCATTCACTACCATTTTCCTTATGTTACAAAGAGAGGATATTGAATTGGGTCAGATATTCCCTAATGATTGTTCAATTTCCTGAGCATGGGTGCCCAGATGTCTTTCTAGAAGACCCACTTCCTTGAGTGGGGAGATCTCCCCACGCAGTCAGTATCACAGCCTCATTACTGCAAGACCTCTGTGAATCATAGACTCACAGACTGGTTTGGGTGGGAAGGGACCTTAAAGCTCATCCAGTTCCAATCCCCTGCCATTGGCAGGGACACCTCACACCGGACCAGATTGCTCCAAGCCCCTGTGTCCAACCTGGCCTTGAACACTGCCAGGGATGGGGCAGCCACAGCTTCTCTGGGCACCCTGTGCCAGTGCCTCAGCACCCTCACAGGGAAGAACTTCCTAATATCCAATTCAAATCCACCCTTTTTCAGGTTAAAGCCATTCCCCTTGGCCTGTCCCTACAGGCCCTTGCCCAGAGCCCCTCTCCAGCTTTCCTGCAGCCCCTTCAGGCACTGGAGCTGCTCTCAGGTCTCCCCTTCAGGAGCCTTCTCTTCTCCAGGCTGACCCAGCCCAGCTCTCCCAGCCTGGCTCCAGAGCAGAGCTGCTCCAGCCCTCACAGCATCCCCATGGTCCTAATAATAGGGCCACAAACAACACAACACCCTCTCCCCACCTTCACCCAAGACTCGCAGTGAGAACTGCGTGTGCTGAGCCCAGGCAGGGTCAGCACTATCCCACAGAGCCCATGTCTAAACCCATGGTTCCCACCATGTCCAAACAAGAGCCATACCCTACAGCAGCCCAACCAGCGTCAACTTGGTGAAGACGGTGCGCAAAGATTATCTCCTGCTTTATGGGCAGTGCCATCTGGCACAGATGCACATGTGGGAGATTACACATATAAAAGCCAGGAGCCGCAACAACAACAACCACCATTTCCATAATAGTTCTCCTTTCTCTTTTTCTCTTCTTTGAAGGAAAACGCGTTGACCGTCTCATTTGGATTCATAAAGGAAACCTATTAATGAAAGGCTTCAAAGAGCCGTCTCAGAACTTTTAATCAGTAGTTGTGCTTTAGCCTGGAAAGCAAAAGAAGCAGAGGGGGCTGGGTGATGGGCTTCTTTGTTGTCGTTTCTGGTAGTGTTTGCTTAAAGCACCAGCCTGTTTGAAAGCGGGCTGGGTGAGGGAGCCCAGCAGGGAGCCTCTTCTCGCCCACCTGGAGAAGAGGCCCCCTGAATGCTTGTTTTCATTAGCATGGGCCTCTCTGGCTCTTCAAAACCCTTTCCACCCGTTGCCAAGGCAACCTGGAGCCGTATTGCGGCACACGGGTGTTGTGCATCAACTGGTGTGTTTGGGCTGAACTGAAACAAATAAGCAAATAAGCATGCAAAACGGCCACAGGCCCAACAAGGGCACTGTCTTTTATCATGGACATCTAACATTTATGGGGTTTTCGAGCACTCTACAAGGCGTAGCAGCAAGGAGGTGGTTGATCAAAAAAGGAAAATGCATGTGCATGCACGGGCAGTTCTTTCAATTTTAATGGGTCTTCTTGCTTGAATAAGGTGAAGGGAATTGGGTCTAGAACGTGCAATCCCACTTGTGAGCCTTGAGTTATGTTTTCATGGCATTTGATGGCTCTCAGCTGGGCCTGGCTTCCCAGCAGGACTTGGTTCCCGCTCCTGCATCTGCATCAGCACCAGCACCAGCATCAACATCAGCATTAGAGGCTGTTTTCCCACCAGGCTTGGATACTACACAGGCTACAGGTGGTGTTGCTGGGTGCTGACAAAATAACCTCCATAGAAGGTGCTGTAAATCCGGCTTTTGGGATCCAGCAGCTCCCGGACTCTCACCTGAGTCATTTATACTGCAATGATACACGCCACTATCGTGGGGATAAGAGTTAAGTCCATGGGCTTGAGGTTTTGGTTTCCAGGCAGTGCAAGCAATCAGCTTTGTGGAGAAAGAGGGTGTCTGGGGAGATACCACAGACTCCTTGTGGTTGTGGATCAGCACCTGCAGACGTGATAGTGAGGGGGTCTAAGGGGAACAGTCTCCATCGCTGCCTGCACGAGGTTCCTCTCAGCAACCGCCTGTCAGATTATCGGAGGCCAGGAGAACAGCATCCCTGGGAATACGTGTAGCAAGTCCAGCTAAGAACAGCAGCAAAAAGGAGTTTTCCTTTTGATTCAGGAAGGGAGGTGCTGGCTGCAAGTGCTGGCAGGGGAAGAGGGAAGGGAAGTGGGGCAGGAAGCTCTGCAAGGGGCACTGTCCATTGCTCGGTACCATGCTGTGCTGTGCTAGCAGTCATCAGAGCAGGAGCCAGGCAGAAGCAAGGCAGTGAGGTGCATGAAGATCCTGCTTGCTGTTAGGTGTAGGTGTCCAGCAGGGAGGAGACATGAGGGCTGCCTTTCCTCAACGGGGACCACAATGGAATCCATCGGCTGCAGCGGAGCTCGTGCTTCCCTCAAGGTGACTGAGAGGTGAAGAAGCACCTCTGTGAAGCACTAATTGAGTGATTTCTGAACATGGTCTGGGCTACCAAGTGCAGACCCAGTGCTGGGTGGCTCCCGTGCCCAGAGTCCTGTCTTTAGTTAACACCTTCTGCCTTGTGGTTTAGAAACGAGACGGAGAACGTGGTGTGATGCCACGCCAGCCATCTCCCTTCTCCTTGCTTCACCTTCTAAGCCCTGCTTGCAGCTTCACCAGAGAGAGCCCCTCTTTGCCAGCACGCAGCCCCCTTCGCAGGACCCAAATGCCCAGCTCCCTGAAGTCCTCCATCTCCTTGCTCCCTTGGGATCCTTGGGGTACAAACAGCAGCATGCAGGCGCTGTGTCCCACCTGGGGTACGTGTTTCAAGCACGTGGAGGGGTCATACTGTCAAACTGCAGTCATTTTCACCGTGTGTGATGTTTGCACCCCAGCTGAAGCGATGGGCTCCAGTGCATCATGTGGTGAATGGCAACGTACACCAAAGGACCTTCTCCAGCCCGTTTCTCTGCTGCTCTCCCAGCTCCCTTTTCTGAGCAGACCTGCAGTGCTAGCAGCTCCTCCAGCATGCACTCGTGTGGCAGCTATGTTATTTTAAGCTCCCAAGTGTTATTGTAAAACACACCTTCCAGATGCAAGGATTCAAAAGGATTTGAATCATATGTACCAAGTATTCCAAATGCGTGGAGGTGCACGCATGGGTACATGCTTGCACATGTGTGTATTGTTGCATGTTGCATTATATGGTTTTATATCCACTAGATACAAATACTGACCTTTTTTTACATATCTATACTCAAATACATAAGCCTTTAAAATGTATATGTACCTATATCGCACAAAACATGCCAGATATTTAAGGGTTAAGACTTCAGATGATTTAATTCTAGTTTATATTTCCATTTTACTTCTTATGTGAGCTGTAACCTCTTTATTTAGGACTTTCAAATACGTAGCTATATATAACTATGACTGCTGAAATGAATGTAAGCACCATTAAAACGTGTGTCTTCTTGTGCAAGCTCTGTAACTGTCGTAGGCATAAATACACAAACAGAGGTGACGATCAATCATAGATGTGCTACAAAAAAATACATATTTATACAGCCATGAGAAAGTCTGACTTGCCCAGGGGTACCTGAAGCTGATCATGTAAATGCATCTCATGTAAGCTAAAGGCTGAAAAATGGGTTTATAACCAGAACTCTAAAGTTCTTACAAAGCTCTCATCACACTTCAACCTAAGACCTCAGAAACAGAAGGAGCAGAAGGGAAGTACTATGGAAGGAGCAACAGCGTGCACACTATTTGTGGTCCATGTTGGGTTTGGTTTTGGTATCTGTGTTTCACCTGGATCGCCCGTGTTAGCTCCAAAGTGTGTTAGGAAACATAGGGAAAACCTTGTCTCTGTCTGACATGTCTGATGAGACTGCATTGGGATTGATACCATATCCACCCCTTTGTGATGATAACTTCAGGTCTCACGCCGTGCCCATTACTGAGTGGTGTAGCTGTATCACAGTCTCTCCTGCAGCCTGATCGTCAGGATTTAGCACCAATTTGCTGAGGGTTTCCCAGCTTTTCATGCTGGACAGGGAGGGATGGATGGAATGGGGGATGTAGACCTGACCCCAGTCCACATGATGGGGAGCCAGAGTCACAGGGGACTTGCTTGCAGTCACCCAGGCAGAGCAGAGAATTAAACTGCATAGGCATTGTTAGAAACAAAAAGAGGAAACCATCCGACCTGACACAATAAATGTGATTGTCCAGGCCTCAGATGGTGAAAACTGGCACAAAACCCATTGACTGCACCAGAGCTCTGCTGATGAGCTGAGAACATGGTGCAGTGAAAGAGGATAGGCTTATAGCATAGGTAATAGAGTACACGTTGTCCTCCTCCCTGGCTAACATCTATTAGGTTCAGTGAGGCTGTAATGATACGTATTAGAGGATGTCCAGCATGATCTATGGAGTGGTTTAAATTGCATCAGACTTAGGGTGAATGGGGAAACTCAATAATTCTGGAAAATTGTGCCTATAAATTTCTTTCTCATGCAGCTTGTAGTGTTTCCAAAGATGATTGTGACATGGCTGCATTGAATACGCACCTTACAAAGTGTGAGGTTCAAAGAAGCAGACTTTGGCTTTTATGAACAGTACATAAGTGTTTCAGTTCACCTTTAAGGAGTGAGCTCCATTGCACCAATCTGCTTTTCTGGTAGTACATCTCTTAGGAAGGAAAAGGCATATGAGTCTGCCCTGAGGAAAAGCAAGTCCCCGTTGGTAAGATGAGGTCCTTGAGCCCAATAGTGCTAATTCTTTCCCACTGAGATGAAACCCAGCCCAGGAGCAAGGAACAGCAGAAGTCCCATGCACCACTTCAGCCCCATTTAAACTGGAGTGCGGGAAGGGGCAGGGTGAAGAGGAGGAAACCATGTGTCAGCTGTCTGCTAAAGGATCAAATTAATCTGATCAGTAATCTTTGCTCAGTGAGGAGTGTGCTGCTGGTCTTATCTAGCCTCCTTTTGAGATTAAGCACAAGAGTGAAGAATTGCAGGGCTTGGCAGTCTATTTGTTGTTGATCATTCCCTGGTCATATTTTCCATGTGTTTTATGGGGGTAGGATGAGTATGCTCCATTTCACATGGCTGAGATAATATTCCCCTGGAATGGGGAAGACATGGACTAACCTAAATGAGAGGGAAAGAAACACCAGCAAGAATCCAAACCCACCAAAACCAAACCAAGCCTCTGGGGCTTTGGGGAGGGTCGAGGTAAAAACCAGCTTCTCATGATTTCATCAAGCCATGGTTGCTGTCCTGCTGCCCTCACCCTATACTGGTGGCCCCACTGAAAGCAATGGCCTAGTTTAAGGGTTAGGACACTCCGGATCAGCAGTGCACTTCAATATGCACTCAACTGAAACATCCAAACAATCCCTTTGTATTCAGTGGCTGCACTCAGCGTTAAAAATAAGCCTGCTGTTAAGTGCCTTCATCAGCTCTAGGTCTAATTATTTACTTTACATGAGTAGTTCCAGAGGAACTCAGGTCTTTGCTGTTTGGGTAAGGAAACAAGAAAAACAGCCCCCGCTTCTGGTTTACGCAGTGGCGAAATGAAGCGTGCTTTGTAGGGGTAAGTACTCTCAAAGTCTTTTTGTGCAATGAAACCTATGTCAAACAGATCAGAATAACAAAACAGAGGTAGATTTCCTAAATAAATGTATAAAAAAATGAAATCTTTTGTAGACAAAGGAATTTTGCCAGAGATCCTATGGGTGTTTTAAAGTGATGTCTTCAGACAAGGCTCAGTTGGGGGGGGGGGGGGGGACTTGCAAAGTATTTTTGAATGTTATTTGCTATTTCTGGATGGATTTGAGGTGGAGTTTCAATAAGGAGGAAGCATAAAATGAATAAAAACCAAAATGCAGATTCTCCACATTAATTTCTAAGTATTACTTCTGCCATCTAAGGACAATTTGTCCCCCTGAATAAAGCCTCTCCAAAGCCTTATGCAGCATATTATGTCCCTAAAATAGAGCTTATTTAAAGTGGGCTTTAAGGCATATGATGCCTTAAAGTCAAGTTCCTCCAGGAAGTGGAAATGGCATGAAGATGGGGGCTTACCTAATGAACACTGCGTCCAGTTAATGGTCCCAAGTGTGTGCCCAAAAGGGAAGGGTGGAGGCGAGAGTGAAGTATCTTTAAAAGTTAATGAAATCTTTCATTTCAGTAATTGAGATACCTGTTTGATTTATGTTTGGTTCTCTCCTGGCTGGAGGCTCTCAATCAATCAGAGCCAGTTTGTCTCATCCTCGCACGTCAAGGCCAGGATTCATCTCACGTCAGGCGCTTGGTTTGCAACAGCAGGGGTGAAACACAGGATCTCCTGAGGATGATTCATATCATAGGTGGGCTGAGTCGCCCTCAGGAGGTGCCTGCCTCTCCCTGCCTTGCCTATAATGGGAACCAAGGGCTGACAGCACTCCAAACTTAGCCACCTCAGCTACGTGCCTATAGTGCGGTAGGATGAATCCGGGCTCATACATATTTTTTCCTCCCTCCAGGTAAAATTTCACTTTGCATTGACCTTCTGCACTGTTCCTCTCTCAAAAGCAGTCTCCAGGGGAGCATCAGGGCTCACAGAGCAAATGGGCACTGTGTTGACCCTGCAGACTTCCATCGTTGATGTCCTTCCACTGGGGGCTTCAGAGATGTCTTCCAGGGTTTCCATCCGTTCCATGAGAGGCCAGCACTATTAATATTCCTGATCATAAACTCCAGAGAACCACAAGCAAAGCTCCCGCACTCTCAGAATAGCTCCAGTGCTAAATATAGGGGATTTTTATGAATCTATTTGCCACTTCCATTAGTCAGGGCAGAAATACATTATTGTAAGATGTCTAAGCATTTTGTCATTGCTCACTGGCTGTTTCAAAACGTCGTCTAAGCAGTTATCACTGTATTTCTGGTTGATATTATAACAACCACTGGCTAATCACAGAGTCAGCAGTGAAAACTGCTCTAATCGTTATCTTTCTGGCTAAGTAACTTCCCCGTTATTTGTTGTACACCGCAGATTTTGGCACGTGGGGCTTCTTTTTTTTTCTCTTCTCATGTTAAATGTGAGATTTTATCCTCAAAGGAGTGATTATCTCCGAGCAAAATTGGCAAGGTTAAACGCTATCTATAAAAAACCAGTCAGCAGTGTGCCATGAAATGAATTGCATCATATATCACTCATCTACCTGGCGTTGGAAAAAGTGTGAATATGTGTTTGTTCAGTTTGGGTGAGTACTTTATATTAGGCTTCTTTTTCCATGAAGGTAAAAATGACCTTGATTATTAGAAAGTGAAGATATATTGAAGCGGGTAGAATCGACACAGCTCCATTTCATTTAGTCCCCACTAAAATTGAAAGAAGACGAAAATAGAGATTGAATTTATTTTACTATATATTGCCTCATTTGAACTTTAGTAAAGCATTAGCCACGAAGGAAAAGCCTTCTCCCACCTCCCTTCCATAATCTCTTACAGATGGAAGGTTAAGGAAATTGTCCTGACTTTATTGATTCTTTGCTATGAGGTTCAACCAACAGCTGGTGTGTTACTGGGGAAATGTGTGCTGTGCTATAGTTACTGGAAAGCAGCGTTTTGACCTGGCAGCTCTGTGTACCCATATGAAAAAGCTCCTGACACTTTTAAATCCCAAATTGGTCTATTCCCCCCCCCTCCCCCCCTTATACCTTAATACATCGTCTCTTTAGGACCCCACCGAAAAAGCTGTATTATACCAATCCAAGTATTTTACAGAATGAAGGAAAATAGTACCCTGCCAAGATGGAAAGCCACAGGCTGCAAACTAGCTGCTAGATTCTGCCAGGTCACTGGAATTGTCTATTAGTTCCAGAAATACTTCCCTTGTGATTGTTATAAAATGACCAGTGTGTGATGCTGCGTGCTGCTGGCCTCTGGCAGTTCGATCATTCATCAGGTGGAACTTCAGACACCTCCTGATTCAAATTTCCTGTTAAAATGAAGGGATCAACGTGAACCCTTTCTTCTCCCTTTAGGTTGATTTTGAGACTAATTGGTGTCTTCAAAATTCTGGGGAGCATTTTCAGCTGGCATCAACCAGCCCAGCTCTAGTGGAGCCCACAGAGGTACACCCATTTGAACCAGCTTAGCAGCTGGCCCTCTGAATGTGAAAATCTACATTAGCACCTATTTTATAGGTGATAATTGCTGCCTAAGTACTGCAAGCCCAGGATATTAGCACTAGTTCTGAGGAACTTCACAGTGGGTCAAGCTCATCCCTATGGTGAGGAGCTGGTGGCACATCTTCCAACAGATTTCATCTCCCAGGGTTCTCCTCAGCCCCACAGCTCCCCTCCTTTCTTTGTCTCCTCACCATAATGGTCCTCTTACTGCTTCTTGAGGGGCTGCAGAAGCTTAAATCCTAGCCGGGAGGCTCATGAGGAGCAGAACAAAAGCATGAAGCACCTGACCTGCAACTCCCACAAGACTTTCCTGCATCAGTATAAACTGTTTGTCTCTTTTGGCCAAACTATTTCAGACTGGCTTGGTTTTGGTTTTGTAAACCTGTGAGAAGTGTAGAATTGCCTACAATTCTTTGCTAACCTTTTCTACGCAATATAACCTTCAAATATTGCTGGTTCTCATGAGGTTAAACTGTCCTCCCACCCCATATTTGCTGGTGTTCTCCTAGAAACACATGAACATGAGAGATCTCGGTCCCCATTTATAAAGCTGGAAGGCTCAAAGGCCCAGACCTCCAACCTTCCTTCGGATTCATGCTCCTTCTGGTTCTTTGCAATACATTCCTCTTTAAGCTAAGTTCATCTTCCTGCAGGTGCTTATTTTAGCTCATAGCTTTTTGTCAATTTGGCATTAACAACACTGCAGCTAAACTTTCAGAAGAGTGCTTACTTGGGATTGATCGGTGCATGGGGCTGGTAGCCAGGTGGGCTGTGGGAGAGCTGGGAAGCAACAATGGGAGACACACTCCTTTATGTTAGTTGTCTGGTATTTGTCATGCTCTATTTGGGGGTCTGAACTTATCCCCTGGGTGGACTTCAGTGGGATGGATTACAGTTCAACATTGCATAGGTATACTTCTATTTGACATCTCTGCAAAATTATTACATTAGTAGTATAAAATCTCCTAAGGGCCTGATATGAAATTCTTCCATTCATCAGTCAAATTATGCTGCTAGTAAGAAGTATGGCCGACCCAGCCTACCGTCAGGACCAAATTCAAAGGCAGTATATACAGCAAATGTAATTTAGACCTCTTGGCCTCATTCCTCACCTCTGCTGCAGAGCTCAGCGCTGCAGAGCTCACTAGCACTAGCAAGGAGGAGCTTCCCATTACGGATATAAAGCCATTTTCACCCCCGTTAATTCCCTGCACCAGGCACTAAGTCTAGGTTGAGAAAAAAAATTGCATCCATTTGATGAGGTACTCCCTTTCTTCTCCAAGGCAAATCTTGGGTAGTTCCCAAGCACAATCTGTACTCTGTGACCTTCAGGTATGGCTGAAGTTTAAGTCCCCAGAGAACTTTGGATGGCTGTGTTGATTTCACTAGCAAAATCCAAGGCGAGAAGGAAAACCTTCAAGGACAATATGTGTCTCTATTCACTCAGTGACTTCCTTCCCTGCCTTTCGTCTTTGCCCTCCCCAGTCACTCTAGGGTTTGAGTGCCTCACACCAATGCAGGTTTCTCTTCATCCCTTCCCATGGAGAAAAATGCCATTGTTTTAATTCTACTTGTTGAGGAGCTGTTCTACAGAGGGATTAAAGAGCTCCCTGCAAGCCCTATAATAAACCAGAGCAGGTATTCCCCAAGGCCCAGCCTGCAGACTCAGCTCCTACACAGCCCCCTTCTCCCCTCCTCTCCTATAGACCATGCTTCTCATGATCACTATCTCCGTAGAGCCCTAGCAGCCAGCTCCACCAGAGCTTCGCATTGCTGGACTCTCTGCATACAGAATCATAGCACCAACTGGGTTGGAAAAGCCCTTCAAGCTCACCCAGTCCAACCGTTCCCAGCACTGCCAAGGCCACCACTAACCCATGGCACTGAGGCCTCGTCTCCACGCTGTGTGAACACTTGCAGGGACGGTGACTGCAGCCCTGCCCTGGGCAGCCTGGTCCAATGCCTGAGCACCCTCTGGGGAAGGAATTGTTCCTCAGCTCCATCTAAACCTGCCCTGGTGCAGCTTGAGGCCGTTTCCTCTTGTCCTGTCCCTTGTTCCTTGGGAGCAGAGACCGACCCCACCTCACTACAACCTCCTGTCAGGCACTTGTAGGCAGCGATCAGGTCCCCCCTGAGCCTTCTTTTCTCCACACTGAACCCCCCAGGTCCCTCAGCCGTTCCCCATCACACTTGTGCTCCAGGCCCTGCACCAGCTCCGTTGCCCCAAGGAGGCACACACCAAGTCATTCCCTTTTCCCTCTGCTGTCAGAAGCAGAAGTTCCTCCATCCTGTTAGGATTATTTTAAAGCACTCTTTAAAGCTGACTCAGACAATGTGATGCAGCCTGGAGACAGGAGAAAGACTCACAATAGGTTCACCCGGTGTTCCTGGCACCACGGATGGTGTGGCACCATCATGTCCCATCACTGCATGACCTCTGCAGTATTTCTCTGCCCAGTGGGGTGAATGCCAAATAGCAGGAGGCTGGTTTCTGTTAGAATCCATTTTGCCTTCCCCTGTTACTTTAACACCGCCTATTTGCGCTGTTAAAACGAGACATGACATTGCACCAAAACTCTCTGCATGGCTTCGCTCCCCATCTTCCCCAAGCCCCAGATGACTTTGAAGAACAAGGAACCCGACTCTGAGAGCGGGGCCCGCGATATTCGTGGAGCATTAGATCATGTCCACGTTAGGTATAACCCAGTACAAATCCTCTCCGTGTCACTGACACCGTGAGGGTTGTTACAATTGCTCATAGCTTAAAACAATTTTGCAGCTTTTCTTCACCCCCGTGAGTTAGTTCCAATTAGAGGAAGGGAACTTTCCGACCCTGCAGAGTTTCTATTTAGGACACAGCCGTGTCCTCACAACACGCTGTCAGCCCTGCCGAGCAGCCGGCAAAACGTCCACCGTGTTACAGAGACGTGACAAAAACAGAGGGAGAAGAGGGATCTGTGCTCCAGTTTCCTTCAAAGGCGCTTGGAAACACCTCCTTAGGCGTTTAGTTTGTTCTGCCTGACGCTGCGGTCGCGGCGCTGAGAGGCCTCCTTCTGCGTCGCCTGCCTTGCAAATGATGTTCCCGTTTCAGAAAGTTGGAGGAAAGAGAGAACAGGGAAAGGAGAGCAAATCAAGTGGCAGCAAACCTGCCAATGTGCCCTCGGGAATGGGGAGGCAGGGGCTCGAGCAGCCTGGAACTGGTTGGAGCAAGTCCGGAGGAGGCTACGAGGATGCTCAGGGGCTGGAGCACCTCCTGTATGGAGACAGGCTGAGAACATTGGGGCTGTTCAGCCTGGAGAAGAGAAGCTGCGTGGAGACCTCAGAGCAGCTTCCAGTGTCTGAAGGGGGCTACAAGGATGCTGGAGAGGGACTCTTCATCAGGGACTGTAGTGACAGGACAAGGGGTGATGGGTTCAAACTGAAACAGGGCAAGTTCAGGTTGGATCTAAGGCAGAAGTTCTTCCCTGTGAGGGTGCTGAGGCGCTGGCACAGGGTGCCCAGAGAAGCTGTGGCTGCCCCATCCCTGGCAATGTTCAAGGCCAGGTTGGACACAGGGGCTTGGAGCAACCTGGTCTGGTGTGAGGTGTCCCTGCCCATGGCAGGGGGTTGGAACTGGGTGATGTTAAGGTCCTTTCCAGCACAAACCAGTCTGGGATTCTATGATTCTACCACCCAAAGGCAGAGGCACATGGGGTGGAGGAGCCCGTGCCCAGTCACAGCCCACGATGAGCAGCCGGGGCTGGCCCTGGCCACGCAGCTGCGGAAAGGTGGCTCTTCGCTTTGTGCTCCCCCAAGCAGTGGGGTGATGTGGGTGTCTCTAGGGTGAGCCAGGCACTAGGGCACCCCATAGCTGGGAACGTGGTTGAAGCACACGTGGGCCTCAAAACCACAATAACCAGGATACAGATTTGCCCCCTCATCCCTGCTGGCAACACATCCCTCCACCGCAACCCTCCTGCCCACAGTGCTCACAGGCACACATGCCCTGTATCCATGGGCAAGGAATGGCAGGAGCAGGATGGCTTGCCTGCTCCTGGTCACTGCAACCAAACGGTACTCCCTACCAGGACATTTAGGTGCCAGGCTCTCTGATGCCATCCCTGTTTTCCAGGAGTTAGCAGATACCAGCACTGGCTTTATGCTGAAGGACCAGGCAGCCAGATAGGGCACCCCCCATGAGTGGGTCTGTCTCCAGGAAGACAAGGGAAACCTTCTGTTGCCACATCCTTGTTTTCCAAGGGGTTCATCATAACATGCTGCTGTAAAAATGCTGGCAGAAAGAATGACTGTAAATGTGACCACAGTGCTGGCCAGATACGCTCAGTCAGAGAGTTCAGTTTGAGGCCAGCTTTGGAGTGGAAAACTAGAAGTACATGGGAGCTGAAGCTTTATTCCAGGCTGAAAGGGTGATGTTTGAAATGGAGGTGCCTCCTGAGAGCATGGAAAACAACAGTGTGCCAGGATATCAGCTGGTGATTAAGTTACCCACGAAAGCGGGAACCTATAGAACAGGTCAGCAAAGTCAAACAAGAAAACTCTTTGTCCTCAAATGCTTTTTCCCTTTCTTGCTGCAAGCGTCTGCTCTCTCCCTCTCTCTGCCTTGCCTGTCTGAACTTGCTGTGCACCAGCTCAATTCACTAACCCAGCAAAAGAAGGTTTCTAACAAGCAGATGGGGTGATTTGGTTTGGTGAAAGGTCCAGTGATGGAGGAGCTTGTGCACCTGGCAGCAGGGATAGATGGAGTGAGGAAGAGGAGTGGGAGACAGTGGAGCAAAACTCCCCCTCCAGCAGAAACAAGGGGTTAGAGTGGCTCGGCCATAACACATGCACAGGACAAACAATGCACAAGTGAGCAGCTACGAAGCGAACAAATAAAGACTCAGGGGGGTGAGATCCAGGAATAAACCAAAGGTTTTTGCTTTCTTTTCTCCCTTCCTTCCTTTCTATCCACCCACCCGTAATAACAGAAACACAGGGGAGGAAATGCATCTGAGGAGCTGGGTCTGGAGAGGAAGGCGCACTCGTTGCTCCCTCCTGTTATGCTTGGCTCGAGTTGGACGGACACACCTGGCCTTCCAAACAGGCACTATTTATATGTCTCCTTCCCCACAGCGGTGTGACCTTCTCCCCACATCTTGCCCAGCCTTGTCTGCTGGCAGCTTGACTGAGCATGGTGGAGAAGAGACCCCAGTGCCATCTGGTGCAGGCAGTGGCTCACACTACACAGCCAATCCATCATCCCCCAGCACTGATTTCACCTTTCCTGCTCCAGCTTTGCTTGGTGCACAGATGAGGCTGATGTGGCTGAGCTGCGTCTTCCTTCCCCTCTCTCAGCTGCCCTGGAAGGAGGGAAGGGGACCTGTTTTGTGGGCGCTCCCTGCTTGCAGCAGGTCTCCCAAAACTCCTCTTCCCTTTGCTCCCTGGTGCTGGAGCTTCTCCCTGGGTCATGGCACTTTCCACCCTCAGGTGACTTGTAGCCAAGGTCCACCTCCCCAGATGAGGATGCTTTGGGGGTGTCAATGCTATGCAGCAAAAATGGAGCAGGTAAGCCAGTGCAAGAAAAAGAGGGAGTCAGACCTAGAAATGCAACTAAAAGTAGACTGTGGAAGAGGAGAAGAAGAAGAAAAGCAAATCCATAGGCATGGCCAGCTTGTTTTCGCATGTTTCCCTGCAAAATAAACTGGTCAAGTGGAAGTAAAACCTAATTTACCTATACCACTATAATCTGCTTTCCTTATGTTAACATAAGCCAGGCTTTGAGGGGTTTTGTGACCAACAACTGCAATGAAGACATTCACCAAGAAATGGAGCCCGGCCACCGTGTCGGCTGTGAGCCCTGTGCTCAGCTTTTCTAAGACTTCAGAACCCAAGTGGCTAAAGTTGGCTCAACCTCTGCATTGCAGCTGGTCCAGGATCAGGACTTAGCTGGTGGATCTGTAAATCCTGCTTGATATAGCAACCACAGGGAAAAGAGTGTAAACCTGCAGAGCCAGCAGTATGTGCCTGTTCCTACTCTCTGGTCCCTGCAAGGTGACCTCCCCATCGGTGAAGGAAAGCAGCTCAGTTTAATAAACCAAACCGAGTATTTCCATCACCTTGCCTTCTTCTTGCAATGACAGGTGGCACTAAAATGAGGGTATAAAGAATAAACCCACAAATTAAAATGACCCAGCTCTGGGATGGTGAGGAAATCTGCAGAGCAGCTCCTACTTGCTGACAACCAGACCGCTCTCAGCCCCCAGTAGCCTCTGCGGGGCCTGAAAGCATGCCATGAGAGACAACAAATTACTGGCTTTTTTGCATATCTTTGGAGGTTTTCCAAGAATTCCCGCAGGACTTTGTTGACTTTGCAACAGAAAAGTTCACTGTTCAGGAAAACAGTGATTCGTTCCGGGAAGAGTTTGCTTTTATACCATTCATTAGGAAGGGGGAAGGGAGATTGAAGAGGGTCATGTAGGAAGACAGATACTTGTGTTTGCACCACATCTGTTTACACGCACAGGCAGAGCGCTAGGCAAGGTTGTCCTCTTATTCTCCTGCATCTGAATCCTTCCCTTGTGAAATGCAGCCTTCCCTCCCAGCACATCTCCAGTCATCGGGCATTGGATGATGTTTGCTCAGAGGATGCCTCCTCCCCTGGTTCCTTGCAATCTCTGCTCTGTCCTCAGCGCCTTTCATCATATTTTACACAAGGCAAAGGCACACATTAAAACCATTTTCTGTTTATAAGCAGCTCTGTCATTGATACCAAAACAGATGCGCTGATAAATGAGGAACGATGCTTTCCCCGTGATGTCACGGCAGCTTGCATTCACATTCATTAGATAGAAACAAACACGCTTAAACTTCCACAAATGGGAGAAGGCTGCCTCTGAAATTATTCCATTTTCAAGGTCAGTGAGCAAAGAGTCAGTCCACGTTCCTTGGAGACAGCCTCCAATCAGAGGAGACGGCTCCCCTGCCAGCCAGCTGTTATCTGCATAGTCCTCCTCTGCTATTTGATGTGCTTCTTGTCACTTGACTGTGAGATATTTTCATCATTCCTCCAGCTGACATCCTTCGTGTTCCTTCTTCCCTGGTACAGACCCCCCCCCCATCTAACAGCAGCGAGGGGTTAGGATATGCCTAAGCAAACCTGGGCTCTTTCCTGTGCTGTTACCATTTTTCCAGGACACATTTCATATGCATCTTACGACCTCTTTAGCACTCTTCCTGGCAAATAAGTACACTGGTTTTAATAGCCACTTGAATTCAACCCAGAGGACAGCGATTAGGCTCTTAATGAGCTATGCAGTGCACATTCTCTGTTGGCTAAATCTTGAGGTGCTTACTCAGGCATATTGCCACAGTGGCTGAGGCTGTGTAAAGTGCTTCCAGATGTGGCCCCTTCAAATGAACTGAAAGGCTAACCATCATGCATTTCAGCATCAAGAAAAGAATACCAACATAGCTCACTGGCTGATCTGCAGCCTCTGATCTCCCTTCCCATATGCGTCTTGCCCTAATTATGAAGAGAAAGGTGAAGAAACACAGACAGGGGAGCTGGGATGATGTTCCCCCCGATGCCAGTGCCTCCCTCAGCTTGACTCCATACAGCCTTGGAGAAGATGTGAAATAGTTTCAAGGAAGGAAACCTCTCCCGATGCACCGCTTGGAAAAGGGGATGGTCAGTGACAGGCATGTCGGGGATGAACTCTACACAGAGCTGTCTCAAGAACTCTTGGGAGAACAACCTTTTTGTATAGACAGGCCTGCAAAGGTCTGCAAATGCAGAAATGGAGTGAAATATCTCATTCTTCCTCTGCTCCATTTACAGAACTGGTTTAATGTTAGTAGATACCAAGGAGAAATCAAGTTTAGATCACATCGTATTTCTCTTGATGACATAATATATTTCTGCATTATCTACAGATGCATACATAGCATGTGTATATAGCAGAAGTAAACTCTCCACATACCATAACCCTACATGTGAAACAAACATGACAGATGTACTATAAAACAGTACAAATTATTCTGCACGTTATTCTGAGGTACACTGTGTAGCAGTTCAACACCATATATAGCTTATGTTTTATTGTCAGATGTAGCAAGATGTAATCTTTCACAGGTCACTCAAGTAGAAGTTATAGGAAAGAAACTTGTGACTAAAGAGGACAAACATTCAGTAGGATGGGCAGAAGATACTCAAGATGATTAGATATACAGCATGTTCCTTCTGCCACCAAAGCAAGGCAGGATTGAACAGTGGTTTGGGGGAGCAGAATCTGGCCTACATGGACATATGCCTTTGCAGATTCTTTTTATGGATCTCAGAAGGACCTTACAACGCACACAGGGACAGCTCCTGCAGCACTGGAACCACACTCAGGTGCTGGCTCTCTGCTGATCACGCCAAGGTGGCCTTGCCACTCTTTGAAGCCAATGGGCTTACATACATAGAGCATGTCTAAGGAATGCTCAAGAAACTAGAAGAGTTATTAATATAGAATAATAGAGTCACAGAACAGTTTGGGATGGAAGGTACCTTAAGATCATCCAGTTCAAACCCCTGCCATGGGCAGGGGCACCTTCCACTAGAGCAGGTTGCTCCAAGCCCCATCCAACCTGGCCTTGAATAGTGCCATATATTGTAAAGCAACTAGGGCTGCAAGCATTGCAGTAGTAGCTACTGCAGCAGCAAGGATCTTTATAATTATTAATTATTATTAATAACAAGAAAAAGGAAAAAGAGAAGAGAAAGGTTTCTCCTGCCTGCTTCTGTCTCTGAGCAAGAAGCAATTGCTGGTATGAAAAGCGATGATGAGACTGGTTTGCCTTATCCCTTCAGTGCTGCTGTTTCCAAAGAGCAACTGCAAAGTCCGAGGTGTGCTTTGCAATCTGTTGTAACAAAACACTGGTTTCTTCATGTACCCATTTTCCTCTGCTATTTTACCACTTTGACCAAATACTGTGTTACTGAAAATTCAGATGAGTTCTGGTCAAATAGTAAAAACAAATACACGGGTATATAAATACTACTGCGAGTAAAGGAACTAAATTTATCTCTCTTGGACTTCTAGGAAGTCATGTTTATCACTGGTTTTGAATACTCAGAAACCTGGGTTGAAGGGAACGTTCACAAATCCTGATCATCTGGTTGATTTTTGTTGTATTTGGTGAATAAACACATTCATAAAATGCTCAGTCCCACGCAACCATCCACTGCCAAAACCAGGACCTTGACTTGTGTGCTCACTCATAGGCTAAGAGTACAATTCTTAAGCACAGCTTTTGGGGGTTTGATGCACATGCTCTGCTGAGAGCTCGACTGCATATGCTACGTCTTCAGTTGTTATTGGTGCAATGTCAGTTGCTTCAGCTGTTATCAATGCCATACCAGTGTAATCAATGACCATTCAAACAAGTGGAGGAATTAATCCAGCGTGTCTCATGACTGAAATCATGCCTGGCTCACAAATTATTCAAGTGCCAAACCAGCTAAATTCACACTCAACCGTAACAAAAATAATCAGCATTGCTAGAATTCAAAACGAGTTCCTTCTTTTCAGACTCCTGCAATAAATTAGCCTCCTTCTCCTACCTTGGAAAGACCTATCTATTTCCATGATTCTTCATTTTAAAGAGTTTGACTCATAAGCTAATGTGATTTCAGGAAAAAAGAGAATATACAGCTATTCTTGGTTTTCTCTAGAAAAATTTCTGTGGGTCATTGCAGCTTTAATACAAAATTGTATTGACTGATTTCCTCCTGCATCCTAAGGAGTTGCTAAGCAACATGGATTCTCTCTTGCTATGCATTTGCCAAGACAGAAAAAAGTGGGAAGAAAGAGAAAAAGATTCACCTTTTCTAATATAGAATCTCAGACTGGTTTGGGTTAGAAAGGAGCTTAAGATCATTCAGTTCTAACCGCCTGCCATGGGCAGGGACACCTCACACCAGACCAGGTTGCTCCAAGCCCCTGTGTCCAACCTGGCCTTGAACACTGCCAGGGATGGGGCAGCCACAGCTTCTCTGGGCACCCTGTGCCAGTGCCTCAGCACCCTCACAGGGAAGAGCTTCTGCCTTAGATCTAACCTGAACTTCCCCTGTTTCAGTTTGAACCCATCACCCCTTGTCCTATCACTACAGTCCCTGATGAAGAGTCCCTCTCCAGCATCCTTGTAGACCCCTTCAGGCACTGGAAGCTGCTCTGAGGTCTCCACGCAGCTTCTCTTCTCCAGGCTGAACAGCCCCGATGTTCTCAGCCTGTCTCCATACAGGAGGTGCTCCAGCCCCTGAGCATCCTCGTGGCCTCCTCTGGACTTGCTCCAACAGCTCCGTGTCCTTCTTACGCTGAGGATACCAGAGCTGCACACAGTGCTGCAAGTGGGGTCTCACAAGAGCAGAGCAGAGGGGCAGGATCACCTCCCTTGACCTGCTGCTCATACTGCTGGGGGTGCAGCCCAGAATATGGGGGGTTTCTGGGCTCAAGCGCACACTGAAGCTGGCTCATGTTTGTTTTCTCATCAACCAACACCCCCAAGTCCTTCTCCTCAGGCTGCTCTGAATCTCTTCTCTGCCCAACCTGTAGCTGTGCCTGGGATTGCTCCGACCCAGGTGTAGGACCTTGCACTTGGCATGGTTAAACCTCATGTTTTAAGCATGTCAAGGTCCCTCTGGATGGCATTCCTTCCCTCCAGGGTATCAACCAAACCACACAGCTTGGTGTCATCGGCAAACTTGCTGAGGGCGCACTCAATCCCACTGTCCATGTCAGTGATGAGGATGTTGAACAGGATCAGTCCCAACACCAACCCCTGATAGACACCTCTTTTTACTGGTCTCCAGTTGGACATTGAGCCATTGACCACAACTCTTTGAGTGTGGCCATACAGCACAATTCTTTATCCACTGAGTGGTCCATCCATCAAATTGATGCCCCTAAATATATCTATCAAGCCACACAGTATCATTTATTGCAGTCCCACCTGAAGTTATACTACTGATACATTATTTACTTCCTCAGTGCTGTAGCTGGTTCTAGAGTCAAAGATCCAAACCAATGAAAGGTCTTGGTTTTGTTCCCATTGATAAGGCACTATTGGTTGATGATTTTCACCCATAGAATCATAGAACTATAGAATAATTAGGGTTGGAAAGGACCTTAAGATCATCCAGTTGAAACCCCCTGCCATGGGCAGGAACACCTCACACTAAACCATGTCACCCAAGGTTCTGTCCAACATGGCCTTGAACACCACCCTTAGCCAATGGCCCATAAAGCTGCTCATAAATCATAAATGGGCAGTGACCCATTGTGCCAAATTCTTAGGCTGTTCTCATGACGGTTACAGGGTTGAGGACTTGGCTGTCCTCAGTCTGGAGCTCTCTGAGGCCTTTAGAAAAGACAAGTCATTGCAGGCAGTCAGTATAGCCTGCTATCATTTGGGCTTTACAGACACTGCACTTACGGCTTGTGGGCCACTGCAATAACATGAACAATCAGAAAGGGTATGGCAATGCTGTGGTGATTACTGTGCTATGCACTGTAGCCTATATATTCAACATAGACAAACTATGGCTTTATAGCAACGCTGCTTAAAATGTCTGTCAGGAGCCTGCATGTGGTCACCAAGCTTATTTTAAAAACCATATATTTCATTTTAACATCTAACACACCCACCCAGACAGTGACCACCAAATCGTCTCCCTTCCTTTTCTCTTTAGCAGAACGATTCTTTGCTGTGTGGTTGGCTCCCCATTAGACTGCAGGGTATGGGCCCATCTCTCCTTGGAGCGGAGAACAGCTATTTGTCACCTAGGTAATAGTTCTTTCGCTCTCCCAGAGTTGTACTGCAAATAGGTTTGTACCAGCAATAACAACATACTTTTTGTTGTTGCTGAAAGATTCACATATAACCTGGAATACAGAGAGGTAAAGCCAAAATTTGCAGTCCACTACACTAAGGAAAACTAGGAAAAAAATCTATTGACCTTGATGTCTTGATGCTATGTATAGTCAATGAAGCCATCCCTGGTTCATTATGGTATAACAGAGAATAGAATTTGGGCTTTTGCTGCATTTTAAAGCCAGACTTTTCTTCCTCAGAAACACCTATTTGTAGCTTCAATTGACAACATGTATCTGAGGGCTCTCAAACTGGGGAGAAAAAAGCGTTATTGATAGACTTTCCCCCTGTTGTTCATAAAGCATGGTAAGTTCTGCTTCTCGTAAACAGCCTTTTGAGGCTCAAAACCAGCATTTCTGTTTGCTCATTCTAAAAGAAAAACCACAGTAAGGATGTATGGAAATTGTAAAACTCTGTATTTCAGAAATATTGTCAAAGGGCAGATGTGGCCCACTGTGTTTTGTGCAGGAGTAGGACTGCAGGATCTAAACTGTAGCTTCATAATGCATTCATGTTGCTGAATTGGCTTATTTTGAATGTATTTTTAGCTCAATATCTATTTCCTATTGCTATTCTCACATAGAGTTTTATTGTCAGACACAATGGTAAAAACTATTGAGTTTAATTATATACTGGGAGTTTATACATATATATATAATGCATAATCACATATACGTACACCAAGCCCCTATCTATAAAAATCAACCTAAAGCAAGTCAGGAAAGGGAAGCATTATATCTGACCTCACGTGTAGGATCGAAGAATCGTGAAGTTCATTGACCACCCCACCCCATGGCATGGTGGATGAGACAGAGATCCAGTTTCCTTTGGGCAGCTCAGTGAGTATTCCCAAGTTCCCTGAAATTCTTCAAGGTGCAGGAAGTCCCCCCACTTTCCTCCCTCTCTGTAGGCACACTGAATGGGTGTTTAGTCCAAATGCAACCACTTTGCGCACTGGGAGATCCTCCCCCAGTCAATAAGTAACAAAACTCTTCAGGTCTGAAAATCTGAAGGCAATTTCTACAATCTCAGTCCCTTTTCTTATGGTGAAAAAATCAATATGATGTGCAGCTCCAAACCCTGCTGACTACACAACGCAATTTACGGGTCTAGTGCAAATTTCTGTGCTTATGAGCCGCTCCGTTCTCAGTAGGTCTGAATAGTTCTGTTAAAGTGATTTTGGGATCAGGCTCTGTTTATTAAAAATAATGAATTCTCTTTTTCCCCATTCTTTTTTATCAATCATACTGACTTGGGCTGTAGTGTGCTGCTAACGTGTCTGAGTCACAGTCCCCGTGCGTGTATGCGTGTATGTGTATTTATATATAGCTCCCTGTATTTATAGCCGTGAATCTCAAGTCTGGTACAGCAACGCAGTGAACAAAGCAAATTGGAAAAGCACCTTTCTTAAGCAATAAGGAGACACACTATCAGTGCCTTTCTGCACAATTACTGCCTGCCCCAGGCACCGCTCTAAGGCACAAAGGTTGGCTTTCTCAACCACTCAGTAAATACTTTAAATCTCGTTCCTATTGCTACTTTGGAATGAAAAGGGGAGGGGGGAAGGATTAATAGGTGTGTGTTCATTAAGAGTTGTCAATGAAGTTCTTTACCTGCTCAGATCTTTACCTCTGTTTGAGAACCTTAGAGATCTTTACAGACGTCATCCAGTCCCATCTCACCACACATGTGAGACTTACAAGCCTGATCCTGAAGTCAGCAGTTGTCTTCCCATGAACATGCCTGGAGTTCGGCTCAGTCACTCATTCTTAGCAGCACCTGCATTTTTACAGACAAAAAACTAACAGGGAGGTTAATTGACTTTGCCAGGTTCACACAGGAGGTTGTGGCAGCTGGGAACAGAGCAAGAGCCTCCCAGACTGGCCTGGGCTTCATTCGCATTCATCACCTCACCTGAGGAGAACAGACAAGGAAAACTGTATTTAAATCATAGAAAACCTCCCTTTCCCCCAAGCTAATTCTCTGAGACCCTCTACCTCCTGATGCATTTGAGAGGAACCAACCTTTCTGTACTGAAGGTTGAACACAGTAGTAGCAGTATCTGCCAGCAAGCCCTATTTCCTAAGACACAGAGTACTCTCATAAGAAGCTGTTACCAGACAGTAAGAAAAATGCTGCATTCAGTCCTCCTGTGTCAGATTTGAAAGCTGAAGTAGTTTTCCTGATGCTTAGAAACGAAAATGGCAAACATTGGGAGACACAGGATGTAAAATCTCAGCTTAATGGGGCAGAAATGGACTAAACTGTTCCCTTTGACAGCAAAACGGGAAAAGAGAGACTGCTTTGCAACTTTATTGGTAATACCTGGTAGCACCTGCACACTAGAAACTGGTCTTAGCCAGCACAGCACGATGAAAAATAAATTCATTGAAACATTTAACATACACTAGTGGTCACTTATCGTATTTACTGTCTTCTTTATCCCTTTCTTCATAACTTCCAGAAGGCATGATGGTGCAATGCACATGTCTCATTCCCTAAGACTGCACTGTAATGCAGCCCTAAACTCCAGCTTCACATTTTCCCCCAAGGAGAACAACTCAGCATAAAGTTCCGGGCTGCACAGCTATATACCAGACAAGTGTTTTGGTATACCATGGCTTTGCACCAGGGTGAGTGACAGGTTTTTAACATTACTTTTCCTACTTGTCAGTGACCAAAATGCCCTCCAAAAGGTCCCTCAAAGCTCAAAGAGAACTTTCTATCCTGAAAAAAAACAGGCAAATAAATTAAGAAGGAATCTATTGCATTTTGGCTCCACCAGGATGCTAAGCCAAATGATGTCTGCATCAGACTGTCATTCCACCAGTTTCTCTTAAGGATCCCAGTATAAAAATGCTACAAAGAAGATCCCTTGCAAGACACAATAACTGCTTTAGACCTGTGTTTTGCTAATAAGATATGAACCATAGGATTTACATAGTAGGTTATTTGAAATGCCTCAAGATGTATATCCATGTATGTATGTATTTCTACGCAGATGTGTATCTGAATGTACAGAGCACACACCCACACAGGTAACTCCTCTTTGTTGATGCACATTCTCATCAGTATAAGAGAAACCCACTGATAACTGTGTTTTGTTGTTTGGATCTCTCCTCCTCTGACGGGTGCACAGCAGCACAAGTGAGCAGACAGCTTCAATTGCCTCTGGAGGCAAGGAGGCTCTTGCTGGTTTGAGCCTGGAATACCGTGAGGGTGGTGGGACACCGGCACAAGCTGTGGCTGCCCCATCCCTGGCAGTGTTCAAGGCCAGGTCGGACGGGGCTTGGAGCAACATGCTCTAGTGAGTCCCTGCTCATGGCAGGGATTTGGAACTTGATGAGCTTTAAAGTCCCTTCCAACCCAAGGCAGTCTGGGATTCTATAAACCTTTCGGTAAACATGCCCCATTATAACAGGTTCAAACAAGGGGATGCTGTGAAGGACTAAACCCTTCGCATTCATTAAAAACCATTGCAGTTTGGGGCAATCTGAGCCTAAATGCATAGGCATGCGCCTCTGCTGTCTTCTTATGTGCCTACAGCTTCAGCTGTGAGCAGTAGCTGCTTTGGTTGCTCTGGTATGCCTGGTGTTTGACCACTGTGTGAGGCTGGACCCAAAGTCCTTTGAAGTCAGCGCGAGTATTTTCACAGAAGCTGCTGGTCTTTGGTTTTCCTTGATGTGGTGTTGCAATCAGAACTGAGCTGGAGAAGGGGAGGGCCAAATCTCTGCCACCTGGATGGACGTCACTTCAAACCACAGCCAACAGCCCAGGGAAACCGAATCAAGAGCTCTTATATTTGTGAAGAAGGAATAATCTGAGGAAGGAAATGTTGACTCCTCTTCATCTCTCCCTGTCATTGAAATAATATCTGATTTTGCTATGTGACCTCCCCATGCACTTCCTTTGGAAATCATCGTTCACCTGATACCTACAGTGATTCCTGCCTTCCACCTCCAGCCACCAGAGAGGGAAGAGATGTCAAATGTCTTCCTTCTCTTGGTGTATAGAGCTGCACCACCCTTTTTAGGGACTTTTGGGTGCTCCTTACCCACCATTTCTGTGCAGCTGGAGCACCAGGAGAAGAAAGGAGACCCATGTGAAGTGCAGGAGCATCCCACATCTGGGGTTCAGTGCCACTGCAAGCTGAATCACCTCCCAGAGCTGCTCGTCTGTGGGGAGCACCGGGAAATCACCAGCAAATCTCAGAGCAGGAAGTCCTGGTTTTTGCCCAGTGTTTGACAATGAAATGCGCAGTCCTTCTGCCAGCACTGCGAAATCTGCAAACTGAAAAAGCACATCAATTATCATAGATGCTTTTTGTTTAAATGACTGCCTTTTTGTCTGGCCTGACAGAGAGCTGACAGTGCCCACTGGGCACTGGAAGAACAGAAGTGAGCGTTTCCCCTCTGACTACAGGAATTTCCCTTTGCTGCTCTCCAAAATCACTGTGATAAAATTGAAGTTGGAGGGAGGTGGATTCTCAGCTTAAAGCAAAGCTGCCTCGTCCTTTGGCTTCAGTGAAGTGGCAAGAGATCACATAAGCAGAGAACACTGATTGAGCTTGGCTCGTCTTATAGCCAGAGCTGATCCCCTGACACAAGGGGTGAATGAGCCTCTTTTAATGGCTGTTGTGGATGAGCTGCCGTCTGGGCACAAGCTAAAGAAGGGGATGTCCGTGCACTTCACCTCCAACATCAGGAAATCAGAGAGGGATTATGTGCAGTAAAACATTGCTCTACAAATGCGTGCTTCTTGCCTTATTACTCTGATGAGTTAAGCTTGTGATTTGGTGCCTCAACCTGCGCTCTTTGCTTTCAGATGGCCTTTAAATGCTTTGGTCTTTTAATTGACAGGAGCAACAACACAAGAGCCCTGTCAGTGTTTGTGGCATACAGCTGCCATTCTAATGCCAACAGCTGTGCACAGAGCTCAATGAGAAGGCAGTGAAAGTGGTTGGTATATCACACAGGTGATGTATGACATCATGATAGATGACAATAGCAGCCATACTGGCTACTGGCAGTATCAAAGTGATGGACAATAATGACAGCGGTAAGCTGCGTCCTTAAGTATAGTTTGGGTTTAAGGGATGTAACCTAGGTAAGTCATTAGTTAAATGCATAAACTAAGGTCATAGTGAATGAGTGAAATATTTCGGTAAGGAAAAAAATAAACGTGGTGGGAGACTTCACCCAGCTCCTCCCTTGGGTGTAAAACAGGACCCTTTGGTAACACAGGGCTCTTACAATAAACAAAAAGCAAAGTGATCTTCATAGTCCTCTATATTGTCATTCTGCATTTCCTCTATATTTTTTTAATATTTTCTAAAATATTTTATATTTTCCTCTATATTTTCTGCTATATTCTCAATTTAGCAATGGATTGTCATAGAATCACAGAACAGTTTGTGTTGGAAAGCACCTTAAGCTCATCCACCCAGTTCCAAACCCCCGCCATGGACAGGGACACCTCACACGAGACCAGGTTGCCCAAGGCTCTGTCCAACCTGGCCTTGAACACTGCTGGGGATGGGGCATTGATTACTTTGATAACTCATGTCACCTCCCTGCCCTCACTGCACTGGCAATTCAGGTTGCATGCACATGGTTTTCCATTTGCCCCAATAGCTCTGCCAAGCCCTTCTGGAGAAAAGGGGGTGCCTGTGCTGCACTGAGGGTCCCCAACAGGCACATCCCTGCTTGTGTTGTCAGCCCTCCTCATGCCAGGAGTCCAGGCAGCCTTGTTGTGCTTGCTCCCATGAGTAATTGCAGCTCACTGAGTGAGGATTTAGCCTCCTCACTGAATTAACTGCAGTTCCAGAGGGACAATGACTGAGCCAATTGCTTTGTTTTGTGGTCAGCTTCAATAACACCAAGTACTGGCTGAGGAGACTCTGGCTATTGAGAGCTGGCCCTACCTTGGTTTGTAATAGAAGGGCGGAAGACAGCGTGAACTAACTCACTCCCTGGGTACATTATCCCCCACTCCACATTATCTCCCATTTCTAGCCATTTGTTCTTTAAACCTTTTCTCAGGTAGTTCATAAAATATTAATGTGAGAGGTCCCAGAAATCTCTCTTCCCCTTTGCAAAAGTGCTTCTCTTCAACCAGTGCTTTCTTCCGTAACAGAAATATTTTATCTAGCCACTGGGACAACGATTTCTGCTTTCAAAAACAGGAAGAAAAGTATCAACAATGTGCAGCCAGAAGAAATAATAGGGGAGGTTTGCCAACGGCATTCCTAAATGCACATATACAACATCTGTGAACAAAACTGCCACAGCCCATAATTCCTAATATTCAGAGATGTCACACTGTTTATTTTAGGTTTAAGATTTAGGAAGGATGAATGATGATAAAAGCCTACTAGTGGTTCAAAGCAATCAGAAGATCTCTTGCAACTTAGAAACTGTCCCTGGTGATTGCTGCGGAAGAATGGAAAGGGTCAGAGCAGTGGATGCAGGGCTCATGGAGGATGTAGCCTCTCTCCTCTCCATCCTTGCAGACCTCTGGCACACTTCCCATGCTGGGAAGCATATGCATATCTATAGGAGTCAAAGTTTTGCACATGCAGTGCAGAGCCTGCAGTGGAAATAAGAGGAGTCACAGGGAGAAGAGCGCTGCAGGGCTGTGGTGGATGGGCTTTAGCAAATCATGCTGTCCCCAAGGCTGTCCCTACTCCTCTGCAAGGAGACACCAACCCTGCAACAGCATCTGCATATCAGCTCCCAAGCCTGCATTGCAGCCACGCTGGTTCAGCTATAGCACGTATGTACATGCTCCTGAGGAGGGTAAGATTGCACTAAGACACCAAGCTGAGACTGAGAGCACTGGTGGGTCTGGTGCTGATGATCTCAGGGCAGTAATGCAGGCAGAAGGGTAGGGCCAAGCTGCAGGGTTGCAGACATTGTTATCCAAACTCTCTGATCAGTGAATGCAAGTCCAAACCCTCATGCACGCTTCCTGGAGTGCTCTGTGCAGTTCTGGTGTCCTCAGCATCAGAAGGACATGGAGCTGTTGGAACAAGTCCAGAGGAGGCCACGAGAATGCTCAGGGGCTGGAGCAGCTCCTGTATGGAGACAAGGCTGAGAACACTGGGGCTGTTCAGCCTGGAGAAGAGAAGCTGCGTGGAGACCTCAGAGCAGCTGCCAGTGTCTGAAGGGGGCTACAAGGATGTTGGAGAGGGACTCAGGGACTGTAGTGATAGGACAAGGGGTGATGGGTTCAAACTGAAACAGGGGAAGTTCAGGTTAGATCTAAGGCAGAAGTTCTTCCCTGTGAGGGTGCTGAGGTGCTGGCACAGGGTGCCCAGAGAAGCTGTGGCTGCCTCATCCCTGGCAGTGTTCAAGGCCAGGTTGGACATGGCTTGGAGCAGCCTGCTCTAGTGGAAGATGTCCCTGCCCATGACAGGGGGTTGGAACTGCATGATGTTAAGGTCCTTTCCAACCCAAACCATTCTGTGATTCTATTATTCTATGATCTGATGATTAAGCTTAAGCAGTCCTGAAGGCATGAAAACTAAGGAAAGGTGAGTGAGCACTCCTCCCATGCTGACTGCAAAGTTGATCCTTCTTCTCAGCTATCATTTATGTATCCATAATACTGACTCCTGTCCTACCACAGCACTTACATAAGTGCTCCAGACATGTCTCTTTGCAGACATAATGTCCTGTGTCCTTGACTCTCTGTACTACTCACACTATAAATAATGAGCCAATAGATATTCTTGGAAAAGTTTTTACGATGTTTTAGTTGACATTTGGGAGCTTCAAAGATGCTGCCTTCAATCTATATGCACTGTTCTTCATTGATTAGGTGAGCTATTGATTTCTAGCAAGATCAAAGGTAGAAGACAATTGGTGGAGAGCTTAAATAGGGAGAAGACCTACTAAACCCATTTGCCAGTTACCTGCTATAGTGGAAGATGCTTTTGCTGTACAACAGACAACAAAAGATTACTTCCACTTTTTTATGGTTCCAGAAATGGTCTGGACATGTAGGGACAGAGTTTGTTCCTGCAGCCCTGAAAGCTCCCAGCCATCAGGAATTTTGTTCTGTAAGTTGTCCAGCTGTTGGCCATAGATTATTTCATCTACATGCTTCCACTCACTTCCAGTGCTGCTCATCTCTTGTGTTGGGCTGCCCAGATGAGCACTGTCAAAACAGGGATGTCCACAGGGAAATATGAGCAATCATATTGGACTAAACCAAAAGGGTCTTGTGAGGGTGTCCCTAACAACAGCCAACAGCAGATGAATTGAAGAAGCTCATAAAAAGGGTAAATAAAGAAACAAAAGCCTTCCCTGGAGACATCCAGCAGTCTCTGGACATCTGAGGAGCTTTGGGTGTGAAAGCCTTTGATGGACCTTTTTCCCACTGGAGTCATTTGTAGTAAGTGCTCAGCCCAAACAGGTGAGGTGCATTTTGCCTTGACGTTATACTCCAGGCTTCTTTCCAGTTCATGGCCACTCAGCATCCAGCATTTTTGCTGAGTACTTCTCTTTAGCTGACATCTGCATTTTGGGCTACTTTCCCCAGCTCTGTTAAGTACCATTTTTTGAAACTAATATCCTTAATTGGATCAATTGGAAAGGATGTTAATTTTCTGTCCATTTATTCCATCTCCCGTTCTCCCCACTGGGTTTCGCAACCCCTCTGAATCCAAGTGGTATCAATGAATACAATTAATGTAGAGTACACATATGGTCTCAGATCATTAGTGAGTATATTAAATAAGATCAGGTCTAACACTGATCTCTAGAGCACCTAACTTTCCAGCTATTCCCCATCCAGCCCTGTTGATGACTAATGATGCTTGGCAAATGAAGCTTTGGTTTACTGCCAGTCCCCAAAATCAGGAGAAAGCAAAAGAGGAGCTGGTTTCAATCATGCTGAAAAAGAAAAGCAATCAACGCTTTCTGCTGAGTCATAGAATCACATCCATTCAGATTGGATCAGATGGGGTTTTTCCTTGTTCGACGTGACAGTTTCAGTTTTGGTTCAAAGCTGTCACCATCAAATGTTTTAAAACTTGCTTAAGTGGGATGGTGGCTTTTTTAGGGTTGTTTCAAGACCAAACAGTTTAGGAACACTCAAGTCAGTGAGTACAAAGTGTAACTACCAAATCCGATTTTTTTCACCCCCTCATTTAACCACAGCCCACTAGGAAAAGAAAATGCTAGGCAAAAAATGTTACCCATTCCTGATCATCTTACATCAGGGTTTGATTTCTTTTTCTTTTCATTTAATTTTTAATATTCGTGGCATGTAAATGGGGCAGGCAATTGCAGTGATTTCTCTGAGTTAGGAAGCATTATTGCTTGCTGTTATAATGAATGGTATTTATGATAGCAATGCCTGAGAGTACTTCACTGTGGCCGGGACCCTGTGGCTCTGGGCTCAGAAGGAGCACAGGAGAGCAGGCAGGCCCTTCTTCTGAAAGACTGAAGCTAGACACCTTCATGCAATGCACTGGGATAGAAACAGAGCTCATATTTGGTGCCCTCCTCCATTTTCCTGCCTTAGGGTTTATTTGCATTGGGTTTAGTTAGAGAGGGACAAACCAGCTGGGAAAAAAGCAATAAAGGACACTTGAGTCTGTGTCAAGGGAGAGGTTGATGAGAGGTGCATGTATGAATTGTAGATGAGCTCAGAAACCTGAAGTACTCTGAATCTGTGTTCATGGGGTTTTTTAGGTCTAGTGGCATACAAATATGCTTTATTACTACTGATTTTACGTTTAATATAAATCATATGATTATCATTTAAAAAATAAGGCTGATGATAACATTTATTCACTTTCTGCCCATTCTGATTATGACTGCGTCTCTAGGTTAACGTCCTCTCCTACCCTGGTGTTACACAGCTTTGTTTTAGCTCAGAGCCTTTGGTCCTTGCTCTCAGTGAAAGACTAAAGCTCAGAGCTACATGACCTTTCCTCAGCGTGGGAGCTGGCTGTGGGATCCAGAAATCAACCATGGCTGTACACCACCTCCATGCTCCTTGTTGTGCAGCACTGCCAACCTGAGAGCACCCCCAAGGTTACTCTGCCCACTTTGTGGTAGATAATGGCCCTGAGCCCCTTCAAGATGAATTGTGGCAGGAACTGCTACCACCTCTCACCCTCCTCTTCCTGCTGAAGACCCCTTTCTGTGCAGGAGAGCCCTTCTGCACAGGTAGGGCAGCTTACAGACTCGCAGTCTCAAAGCCTCTTGCAGACAAAATCTAGGACACCTACGTCTTTGTGTAAACTCATTCCTTCCTCAACACATGTCAGTGGACCTGCACTTCCCAATTGCTCATCGCCTCGCACATGCCTGCCCTCTCTACAGACTTTCCTCCTTGTTTTTCACTGATGCCCCAGTTAAAAGCTAATGGGGTATAAAGCTTCAGGCAGGAAGAAGAAGTAGAGAAGGATGCTGGAGCACGGTCCCACGTGGCAGACCAGAGCCTGCCGATGTATATCCAGAACGAGAGTCCTCAGGATGTGCATATGGAGGAAGGGGAGAAGGGATATGCTTATTAGACCGAATGGGAGTTGTGTGCACGGGAGAGGAGCGCTCTGCGGCCCTGAGGATGTAAGGAAGATTTGCTAACTTTGCTTTATACTATTCATGCAGATAAGGAAGACTCAGTCTCCAATCATAAACCCGTATTATACAGTATACTCCCAAAGGCCATAATTACTTCCAGAAGCAGAAATTTGAATGACCCAGATAATTAGTTCAGTGCAGCTGGTCCAAAAATTATTTACATAAAAGCCAGTTTTACTTGAGGGGGAAGAAAAACAACCTTGCTACTGAAAGCAAATGACCCAGTTAGCTTCATGCAATGAGTCTGAGGAGGCAGAGCATGAGTGGCAACTAAGTGGCCTATGCCATCACTTCTTCCCTTTTGCTTTCAGAGGGCAGATGCTAAACTGGCCTGGCAAATGAGCCCCTCTAGAGACAAACATGCAGGAAGGCAGCGAAGAAACAGGAAAACTGCTTGAATTTGAACTCGTGCTTTCCGAGAGAGTTACTCTCAGGGAGATGTGAGGGTCTGCTGCATCCAGAGGAAGGCGTTTCACTTGCAAAGGTACAGGCACCTAGGGAGCAACAGAAGGGGTATCAGAAGGGTCTCTGAGGGAGCCGGTATCAGTTCTTCCCTGGATAATCATTGCAGTTATCGGGGTTAATTTTTAACCCAAACCAGTTTCTCTGTCCAGCTCAGCACGTAGTTGGGCAGCAGCAGGGGCACCCAGGAGGGGAATGACGGTGGCTCTGAGGTTAAGGTCTCAGTGGGCCAGTACTGGTGTTCCAGAGGCTGTTCTCTAAACTGCCAGGTGAAACAGGAAAGAAAGGATAAGTTTTTAGAGAGCATTTAATTTTAAATCATTTGAATGATTCAATCCTTTACTGGTGACTCCATGCACTTTTAGCGTGCATTAATGGGCACGCTAACCACTGCTGGGTTAACTAACACCATTTATTTATGGCCGTGCCCTGTGTGGACAAGCCCTGAGTCTCAGCTCCGAGCTGCTCTGACCCCATCCCTAGAGCCAGCTCCTTGCCAATGCTTTCACCCTGCAGGCAATGAGGATGGTGGCTTAACCCATTCAGGGCTGTCCTATTGCCCCACCAGTGCATTTTGGGGATGCACTGGCTCTTGCTTCTCATAGCCTCTTGTCCCCTAGCCATCAGTGAACCAATGTGCTGCCACAAGACAGAGCTACAAGCTATGGTAAGTGTGAGGAAGAAGGAAACCTGAGCTTTACATCCCCATTTATTGTGTCCTTATGTCTGTGCCAAGCATCCCAAAGGCCACCACTTTTCACTCAGGCTATGGCCAGCACAGAACCAGAATGATGCTCTGCAACACAAATATGCCAGGAAAGGAATCTGCTGTCCCCAGTGTGCTACAGGCATCACCTGGAATCACCACTCTTTGCACTCTTGCAATGCATGAATGTTTTTGTGCTGCTGCTTCTCAAAAAGCTCACTCAACATCAGAAGAGAGCTCTCATCCCCCCAAAAGGATGAGGAAACAAACAAAATCTGTGAGACAGATACAAAACAGGGTAACAATGACTTTTTGTATACAAGAGAGAGCACAGATATGCTTACTCTGAAAGAAACAACCAAACTGTTCTCCTAAAATGTGGTAAAATGGGCAAATAATAGTAGAAAATCACTGTGTATCTCACCAGCACTGCATTACTGCTTACTACTGAGTTTGCTATGGACAGCACTTGTTACTTAACAGCATAGTAAATAATCAGATAACATTCTCATAAAGCTGCTGGGTCTCATTCGCCTCCTACTTACACTGCTTCTATGCTAGCAGGTGCCCATTGACTTAATGGGGTTAATCATGATTTACAGCAGTGGAAATGGAAAGGTGAGTTAAAGACTGCAGAATGCAAGTTGGAGAGGATGTGATTTGCAGTGGGCTGGATCCTGATTGCAGTAACACACCCCTAGATGGGGGATAGCTCCACCAAGCTAAAGGGCTGCACAGTTGCTAGGGCAGAGGAAACAGAAATTCAGGCCCTGCTGTCCTTTGTTTCCAGTGAATGTGAACATCTTGCACTGCACAAAGTGCCAGCAGGTTCCCTTCCCTTTCCCTAACCCTACCATGTGTCTCAGGGGCATAAGAAGCAGGTCCTGGAGGAAAAACATTAGTGGACAGAAGAGACAATAGCTTCCTGCAGGAATAGGGAGGGGTCCTCAGGGGCATCTGGGTGAGTCCCCAGGCCATCCTGATTTCCCACTTGCTGCTGAGGCCCATCAGTGCAGATCTGCAGGGGTGTGTGCATTTGCATCTGCTTCTCTCTTTCAACATGTGAGAACCAGCTCCTCAGATGCTATCAGGCAACAGCGAGTGAGCTCAGCGGAAGCACAGCAGCTCCCATTGGCAGCAGAGCTGGTCCTCCAGGACCCCTCTCTCGAAGGAGCAGCACAGCCTGGGTGGTTGGAGACAGTGCTAGTGGTAAATATACCCTTGTTTACCTTTCCTGCTACATAAGGGGAATGTTTCCTCTCCTTGTTGCCCTATGCAGCAGGGGATGCTTGCAGCAGAAGAGGGCACGTGGGAGAGGAAGCAGGATGTGCTCCCATACCTCGTTCCCAGTGCTCCTACCACAGTGGCTGATGGAAACTGCTTCCACCACTGCTTCCACCCGCACAGCTGATGGGAACTGCTTCTCTCTGTGGTCTAACCTGGCTCCGGGTCAGGGTGGCAATTACACCGCTGTAATGGGTACTCCCAAAATGTGTCAATCAGAATTGCACATTAAGCGGGTGCTGAAAGCCATGGCAGATTTGATAATTGCTGGGCATCAGGACCACAGCTGGTGAATACAAGGATGTGAGGAGTGGTTCTTGACCTTGCATTCACTCTGGTTTCAGAGATGGAGAGAGACGGATGCTTCAGGGCAGTGCTTAGCTGATCGACCCCTCTCTCTTGCAGAGGAAATGAATTTGCCCCTCCGGGCCAGCTGCTCCACAACGTGGGAAGTTCAGGAGCCTCCCTGAGGTGCAACCAGGCATTTCCAACAGCAACAAAACGCACATAAACATTTTAAAAGATTGCTTTAAAATTCCAGCTCTTCCCCTCAGCTGTTTGCCACCGTCCGATTTCTAAATGAGAGGGATTTCTCCAGTCTCCAGCTTCATACATATACACACATAAGCATGCCCACCTCGTACACAAAGTATTCCCCATCTTCAAGTCGCAGTCTCAGTGGAGTACAGAATTAGATCCTGTCTCCACTTCACAAGCTCACCCTCTCTGTTCATTTATATAAAGCCACTTCAACCCTGAAGGAGCATCTCGCATCCCTGCCTTCTGAATGTACAGAGCAGAGGAGGAAAGAACAAAACAGTGGGGGTGAAGGGGGGATGTTCTGTTTCTGCTCCGTAACGTGAAACATCCTGGAGTTAAATACCAACAAAATATTCAGTGTTAATGTTTAATATTGACGGGAACTTGTCACCTCCTCTTACTGTCTTGGAGCTGCCATTCTCTCGCAGACTCCCACGCCTGAGCTCTGGGCCTAACATGCTTTCCCATTATAGACTAGAAGGAATAAAACAGAGAAGCCAAGAAGCAGGGAGAGACAGAGTCTGTCTCTGCTACAAAGCCAGGTAGGGCTTTTTTCCCCTTTCTGTTTGCAGGAATAAAATGACTTGCATGGCAGAGCTCCTGAACTGCTGCTTTTCCAGGGGTTACCTTTTTGAAGCACCCCTGTTCTGATGTCTGAGATCATCTTTGGATGTATGGAGATTTGCTTTGCTCTGCCGGCTAACCAGCCTCATCACCCCTCTTCTCCCCCTGTCCCCAGCTGGAGCACGCATGGCTGTTCGGCAAACAGACTCAGGAGCACAGAACTTGGGTGATATGGGACAAATGGTACCTAAAATAACACACATTGAGGCTTTCCCTGCCACACTTTAAAATCAACGCGTGGCTGATTTGCTGTTGTGAGGGTCATTGAAAGATACCATTCCACAGAGCTCACTTGCAAGCTGGGGGTGTATTTGTCAGTGCAGCTTGGTGCCATCCCAAGTGTCTCTTTTAGCACTGGAAACTCGGGCACCAAAAAAGAAGTAAAACCTTGCACTCAGTGGAACAGTGTGCATCACACTGCTAACAGAATAGGGCCATCCTGCTTGTCTCTCTGGTTTCTGTAAAATGCCTTTTTATCCCTCGAGGCTGAGTGCTTAATGACAATCCAAACTCTTCTGGCTTATTCCAGTTAGGAGGAGACATGGGTGATGCAATCAGGTATCTCTGCTACAATTCTGTTTATTTGGAAAGCTGTAGAAAACCCTGCTTCTTTAAGCACAGGAACAACAACAAGAAAGGGCCATTTCCCTACCCTTCTCCCCACACCTCCTTTGGTCAACACCCTGACCCAAAACTTACCATGAGCCTCTGCCCAAACTCTCTTCTGTTTCTGTGAGGTCTGTTATTCCCTCTACACCTTAGCTTTGTCTTTGTTTCCTACAGCAACAAACGCACTCTCTACACCCCTCAAACAGCATTCATCCCTAAAGGATACCCAGTCTGCCTTTTTGCAGGGAAGGGGGACGATGGCACATGCTTAATGCCTCTTCCAACTGTGTTAAATGAAAGATGTCCCTCAACTATCTTTTTTCACAAAGGCTTAACCCAGCCATAACAATAACTCATCATCTTTGCGTAACTCTTGCAGCTAAAACTTTTGGTTAAAAACAAGAAAAACAGGTAAACTGAGGTTGTTGTAGAGTTTAGTGACCATTAGGCTTATAACACACAGAGAGCAATGTGCTGTTATCCCTCTGAACCCAAAACCAAGCCATGGCTGCAGAAGGATTGTGAACTCTCCCTGCTCTTTCCCTGCCTTTCAGCATCACTTCTGTTCTGAGGATGATCCAAATGCCACTTTATTACTGATCATTTGGCTACAAACCTACAAAACATCCAGTGGGGTCAGATCAAGTCACTCAGAAAGCTGTCTCTGGCAGCCAGCAAGAGCAGATGCTTCAGTAAATGTGCAAGAAAAGGGCAAATTCAGATTCATCCTTCCGCTGGCGTAGGCTCCCAGCTTCTGAAAAGCCGAGCTAAAGGACGTCTTCATATCGTTGTATTCAACATCCCTCAAGGGTTTTTTCTGATCTCAATCTGCCCAAGCACTTTTTGATCACATTTCACTTTTGGCCTTCTTGGCATCTTCTAGCAATCAGATCCAGCTTAATTACACTTGTCTGAAATTTACTGCCTGGTCAACCAAAACAAAACCCAAACCTGGACACCAAGTAAAATGCTGAGAAATGCTAAATACCCATTCTCGGTTCATCTTCTCCCTGACATTCATGGTTGTGTTCATGTTTAGCATATATAATGAATCTTAACCCCCAAATTTATGCAATAAGCTTTTGAACCTATTTATACCTTTGCCATCTAAATATCCCATGGCAATAACTTCCCAGCGTAAGACTCTGTTGGTGACTTCGTTCGGTCTATTTTAAATCCACTCCTTGATTAATTCACTGGGTATCCCATTTTCACTGTCAAGAAGAGTGAATAATCCTTCTCCAGCCATTTGTGGCTTTATAGCACACTGCTGCAGTCCACCTTGGCCCCAGTTGTCTTTAGGCTGAAGAGTCTCAGTCTGGTTAATAATAGATTGCTGCTAAACTTAACCATTGCTGCTTGAAGAAGTGGTGAGTGTAAAGGCAGTTTCTGTGGCTGCTCTCAGGGTTTCATTTTCCTGTTTCATTGACCTTAGACATAGTGCCTTTCTGGAGAGTATTTAGGTCACAGGAATATAAAAGAGTGGAAAAAGCCTATGTAAAGAAAGTATATTCTAAAACATTTTGGGGAGGAGAAGAAGTGAACTTGATTTGCATCTTTAAGAAACAAGATGTGAGAAAGTGTATTCTTAATTATGTGCAAAAATAGCACATGGAAGTTATTGTTAGGCAGCCATCTGAAATAATCACAAATCTTTATTTTTTATTAATGAACTTGGATCACAGATAGGGCTGCACTACACGTTAAGGGAGCTGACTTTTTTCTCTGTTGACATATGTTGAAAACAAGGGAAAAGATAGAAAATGGGAAACATCGGTACCATTGACTTACAAACAAGAAGGAAGATTAAGATGGAAAAGTTTGCACTGAAACATTCACAGAGACATAGTGTGTGGTGTAAATAGAATCATAGAATCATAGGGTTGGAAAGGACCTTAAGATCATCCAGTTCCAACCCCCCTGCCATGGGCAGGGACACTTCACACTGAACCATCTCACCCAAGGCTTCATCCAACCTGGCCTTGAGCACCGCCAGGGATGGAGCATTCACAACCTCCCTGGGCAACCCATTCCAGTGCCTCACCACCCTCACAGAAAAGAATTTCTTCCTTATATATAAGATATATATATATATAAAAGATATAGATAGAGAAGTTATGTTTCCAGAGAATGTGCTTACCAGGTAGATAGAGATTACATATCAAATATTACACAGTGGCTTAAAATAGTTTCATATTCACCTACATTAAATTGTGAGGTGAATTACATACTACTATGAGTTTTGAAATAAATTAACTTCCATGGAAATCTTACTTCAGGATGTGTCCAGCACCAAGAGCAGTTTGAATGGAATGCCAAAATCCTCTCACTCTTTATTCCTAGAAAGAGTATGTCACTCCAATTTCTTTTCACTTTTTGCCTAAATTTTCAGTGTGTCTGCATTAAGTCTTGAGATAAAATGAAGACAAATCTTGTTCTGAATATTTCCAGGAGTCATGTCATCTAGGTCAGTACATCCTGAGGTGTGCTGCTAACACATTAGAGAAGCTGATGGTGCTTACTGCTATTTCTGAATCAGTGGTGAAAAAACCAACATTAAGCTTGCACTTAGGAGTCTGACCAAGCAAGCAGATTTCTGCCTTGTTGTAGCCCTGTAGTTGTTACAACTGATCTATGATCAACAGATGATTGCCTTGCATTTCTTGGTTTCTAATTGCCAACTTCCCAGTTTTCAGGACCATCTGTCAGTTCATGTTTTCTTCCTGAGTCGCTCACAATCACGTTACCCTAAGTATTTGATCATTCACTATTTAGTGCCTGTTCTCCCTGTGCAGCACTTGGTATGGCTTCCTGTTTGTGTGGTGCAATCTTTAGACAAAGAAATAGAGACTTGAAGAAATCACCTAAGCTCCCTCAACAGGGAGAGATACCTCCAGTACCCACTTTGTCCCACCTTAAACCTATGGAAGGTGGCCTAAAGTGCTGTGGGGCTTTTCTTCTGGACCCTATTTATCTCAGCCAAAACTACCCCATCATTTCACACATGGGCTGCAAAGTAGATTTCTCACACAGATAGTCCCCAAGGCTGTGGTTTTAAGCAGATGTATTTAAAATGGTGCAAAAGGGTGTATGCTTCCTATTTATCTTATGCTGATTGGTTTAGGATGGTTGGGACTTGACTTATGGTTGGGACTTTCCTACTTCAGTTCCTTGAGGGCACAGAGGCAATGGCTGTTGATGGAAGAAGTTTAAGCAGATGGTTTTTGTCTGGCATTTACAACAGTCTAAGTTGGTTACCACAAGAGGGCTGGCACAAGGTAATTTGGGCTATGAGTCTGATGGTTGGGTAGGTTGGGCAGTACCTTACCCTAAATGAAAGTAGACCAGTCTTCAACCTGAGCAGCAGTGTTTATCCTCATATATGTTAGCATTAATCTGACAAAACCAGTGGGAATCAAGGCACAGATCTAGCCTTAAAATAATTATTTAAGCTGTGCAGATATTCTTATTCCAACCTGGGAAACCTAAAAGGGATGAAGAGAGGCCTTACTGAACATTAATGCTGTGCAGTATAGAAGCTCTGGCATACCCATTTTGGAAGACAGTTGCAGTCCCTATCTGTGAATGCTAACATGCCATGTGGAGGGAAGTAGTTCCCATTACACCCCCGAACATGTCAGTGATGTATTTAAAACATACCCATCATCAGAGGACACAAATATGAGAAGCATTTAGTTTTTGCTGTAACAAAACAGATAAAACACAGCAAAAGGTTGCCAACAAAGCAAGCTCTGTGGTGAACCACAGCCGCGTAGTGGAAGATCCGGAAAAGATAGGGAAAACATTAAAAGAGAAAGGAAAGGGGGAAAAACCCTTCCAGAAGGAATTACCAGTAATTTGGGAAGCGAATGATCAGGAAGGAAACAGCTGGAAGAGGATGAGGAAGGGGTTGCTGAAGCCAGGGAGCAGGAAAGATGGTGCCATGAATAATGTGCTGGAGATCCATGCCTTTGCCTCCTACCTCTCCTGCGGGTCACAGGGTGTTCTTGGGGTGGCCAGAGGCCATGTGCACCATCCTGCACTCTAGGAAGTGTGCTGGTGTGTTTTGGGGATGGGATGGGATGGTGTAATTGCATGCTATGGCAGCACTCCTCTTCCTCCTCTCTAGGGTATGCTCTGGTTGCTTTTGCAAACATAGTTCCAGGATAACGGATTCCTTTTTAGGCTTCTTTCCTCTCTGAATTAGGCTCATGCAGCCTGCCTGAGCGCCTGTCCGTTAGTCTCCCCTGGTAACTGTTGAAGCCTTTTGTTTTCAGGCACATTGACAGAAGGGTGAAGTTTCAGAAATACCTCATCCCTATGGGTTTTGTGGAAAACAAAGGACTAAGTAGAGAAGAGAGACCCTCCTCGCTTCTCCGCCAAACGACCGACTACAAGAGCTCGGCTGTTATTAGGCATCAGAAACCTACACGGATGAGTCCCTCCCTGGGCTCCATTGCTTCTGCTCCACAGGAACTCGCTCACGGATTAACTGAATTTCCTTGTCCTTCCTTTCATAAAGCTAGTGCTCCACTGGAACAGGCATAATGACATATTCCGCCTGAAATAGGATGATTATGAGAGCCTAGCTTGAGATAGAGATTATAAAAATGTAATATCTAGCAATTGTAATATCACCCATGGAGTAGGGGAGAGAGAGAGAGAGACAAACAGATATATAGATAGGTAGACAGATAGGTTTCTTAATTGAACTCTCTGCTTGGCTGTATTTCCTTTAAGCAAGTACCATAGGTGACTAACAATAAAGGACTGTAAGGAAGAACATGGAGCGGGTTTATCACATTTGACTTGTCATAGGCAAGCTTTTACACTCATATCAGCCTATACCAAAGACCCCTAAATAATTCAAAGTGTTCAAATGGTCTAACATTAGTGAAGTGGTATTCTTCCCTCAGGTGCTTAAAACAAGGTGGTAATATTTCTTCTTTTAAAATACTAATCATATTTCATTCCCCTGCTCCAGAGCATTTAATATCCTATATAAATCAATACCTACCTCACTATGTATCAATACATGAATAATTACATTTCTGCCTATCCCCAGACGCTCCGGAACCATTTCTTCTTGTCATTTAATCACAGAGCTGTTATTGCAGGGGAAATTCAAGCAGATGTGAATACATAAAGCCAAAAATAGAAAACTAAGCTGAGAACCTCACTGTAATAGCTGTCTCTTCCGAAGCGAGCTGCTCCTCACTTTCCCAGGAGATGTAGTAGGTATTGCTTCCCTTTTCAAAACAATAACTGCTATGGTAAAGCTCAGTCAAGCAAAGCAAAACTTCACTCACTTTGCTTTTCACAGTCGACATTCGAATGCAACAGGGAGCCCTTGCTGGTCTGATCGGGAACTGTGTCTCTCCCTCCTCTCAAAAGACCTGGGGTCCCAAAATGCCCTCATGCTGGAGCCTCCATTTGAAAAGGAATCACATAACAAGGCCCATCTGTCTCTATAGAAAAACTGGTTCATCTCAAGTAAGTGCTTTTTTGAATGGACCTACACCTGGGAAAACTGAAAATATCCATCTTCACCCCATGGAAGCCTTAGTTTACCCGCAGCACAGCATTCCCATTCCTAGTTTGTTCACTGTTCTTTTGATGCCATGTGTCTGCTGTTAGGAGACCAGATATATATGCATTACAGCATGTGTGTATATACACATACAGACAGAGCATAAGATTCAGAGGAAGACTCTAGATTTGCTGTGAAAGTGGTAGTTTCTTATTCACTGATATTAACACAGTCTTCACCCTGCACCTTGGTGAAAGCCTCAGAGATGATGGAATTAGGCTATGTATAAGTCAACACACTTAACAGACACTAACTATATAAACCTCTATCCCTTGTCAATCAGATATATGCTGTTTGTCTTTTGAGAAGGATGGAAACTCAGATGACTTGCCAGAGTTCAGAAAGCAGAATGGTGATACGTCCTCCCAGCATCCCATCCTATGCAAACCTGTTCTTCCTTCCAGACAGGCTGGGTATGTTTACCATGTCTCTACCTTTGTTTTTGCTCACCTTCCATCCCCACAGGGAGCCCTCAAGCACGTATTTGTTTGCACTTTGAACCTGTGCTTGCTTGCACGGCTCTGCTTTAGCTCAAGCTGGGACGAGATTGCCTAAGTGCCAGTAAAGCTTCAGTGCCTTCGCCTGCCATTCCCCCCACTCACCCCAGCACTCCGAGTTCCCCTGCAGTTGATTACAAGTGGGAAATAATCCTCCAGCGGTTCAGAGCGAAGTGTGTGCAGCACAGATGCCTACAGGTGAGTGCAAAATAGCACAACCAGACTAATATGGACTGAACTTCGCTTTCAACAGCAGAAACAGCAAAAGCCTTCATGCATATTCTAATCTAATGAATGTTTCTGAATGTCTGAATGGTTTACTATGTCAGATTTAGCTCTGGGAGGTGTCTTGCATCCTATAAATGCTAGGTTACAAAAATGCTGACATGTATGTATGTATGTATATAAAGACATATGTCTGGGTCTTTGAAAAATAACAGCCTAGGATGGCTGGCTGGCTGGCTGACTAACTAGCTAGCTATACATATCCTTAAACTGGAAGAACCTAGAAAAGCCTCTAAGCTAATGCATCTTTTAACACTGACTTCACTTGTAAACTCCATGTATGCTGAGAGAGCTGCAGCCATCTCAGACTCCATCAAGTTTCCTTTTCACTGAGTGCATGGTCCTGGATCCTGCTCTGCAGGTCTCAACAGCCCCAGCAGAACAGGGGGGCATGGTGGGTTCATCAGGTAGCTTGGTCCTTTGTTATTCAGCTTTAACCTGAGTAGCAACAGGAAAGCTTTAGTGGCATGATTTGAACACTAGCCAGGCAAAGAAGACCATGATAATGCAAGAGCAGGAAAGACCACAGCAAATTCTTCTTCTAGTCTCTGTGGTATCCAAATTAACAAGTATTTTTCCAGGGTGAATCCAAACACATCCTATTCCTGTCATTCAACAGCCTGCCTCTGGATGCCCTTGTCCCCCGTGGGTTGCAGACAGGTATGCAACAGCCCTTGTGTCCTGACACCAGCCATTCAGACCTGCTCTCACTTTAAAGTTAGCCCTGCTTTGAGCAGGGGACTGGATAAGAAGGTCCTTTCTGACCTAAATTATTCTCCAGTGCGAAGTTCCAAACCTGGTTTAAGTGGACATTTGGGTGGCACCTCTCAGTCCCAGCACAGAGCTTGCCCTGCTCATTTGGGATCACAGTGGGATACCCCTGACTCTGCACCAGCAGCGGAATAACATTCCATTTGTAAAGAAGGAACACTCCTGATGTGAGAAGACTCCTGAGGAGCTCAAGCCAGAATCCTTCCCTACCGTCAGCACCCACATGCATGGAAACAGAGTAAAGAAAATTCCAGCCACAACTGCAGCTTCTCTGCTCCTGCTCCCTGGGAGGATGCAGCAGCTCTGACCTGTGCTGAGTCCAGGCTATGAGACTGGGAGAGCCCCCATGGCTTTGAGAGGCCATGGTGCTGCTCCAGTTCAGCAGGGGAGGAGGCACACTTTGGCCTGTTGTCAGGAGCAGGGACATGATTCCAGCCCAAATCCACTGTTGAGACAGCAGATCAGGACTAACTCTGCTCAAAAATCACTGCTCTGCACAGATCTGTCAGCTTGTGGGATTTGTGCTAGCTTGATGAAAGGGTTGGCTCCTATCCTCAGCTGAACTCTCATGGTTCAAAGTTGTGCTGGCTTTTTTTCTGTGTCCTTTGGGGTGAAAAATGTCTTGCAGCTGCTGCTTATAATTATTTCCCCTATGTTTCAACATTCTCCAGATGAATGTCACCCGAAGCAGTGCTCTGAGAGACTACAGTCATGATTGCCAATAGCCAACATCCAGACTAAAAATAAAAACCCTCAGCATGGGACTGAGCGACAAGCAATCCATCCTCTGGCAAAAATCACCCATCACCTCACCCCTCCAGCCCTGTCTTCTTCATGCTGAAAGAAGCAATATCTAACAGCATCATCAAGAGATCAAGGTGGCTCATTGAAAGCACTAGGCAAGCTGATCTCTCCATTTTGTGAATGTCTGTGTTTAACAGCCATCAGATTTTGGCTGGTCAGTACACACAGTGGAGGGAAAGAGAAGGTTTGTCAGTGGAATAGTTATTTGGCCCTGGGAGAATTCTGGGGAGCTGTTACAAAATCCCTATTTTTGGCCCCAGAAATAACACATCATCTTTTTCTTTTCCCCTGTGCTTTTAACAGTCACCTTTCACAGAGGTGGGTTAGTCTGAAAGGATCCCACCTGCAGAAAGGAAGGAAACCTAAGGGAAACATATTCTGGGAGAGCCACAGTCCCTGCCTTGCTTCCTCCTGGCTGTCACAGGGATTGAGATCTCAGGGTTTGGCCTAGCCTATGAATTTTTGCATATTACACCTGAGATGGGCTGAAATATTTATTTCCCCTTCTTTTTCATTAGTATTTAACACGCAAGGAGAATCTGTCTACTTGCCAGGCTGACCTTGCTCAGAATGGGGTCTAGAGACCAGTGCTTTCCATGCCACCAGTAGCGCATACACTTGGGCTAAGCAGAAGTACTTCTGGCAGCTGATCCACCAGTGTTTGTTAGGGCTGATCCTGGCTCTGCAACAAAAGCTTTCCTGAGTTTTACATGTGGTAACCTCACAAGATGAAGACACTAAAAAATAATGTGGCACTCTACCCTTGTGACAATACATAAAAGGCCACATCTTTGAGCAGCAGTGGTGCTATGGTTTATTTACGCTCATTTACCCCATGCCTGGGAGACACAAATTCTCAATCACTATTGCCACACAGTCTTAAGTATGAAGTGCCTTATGTGGATGATCATAATTGTTTCAAACCAGACTCTAAACACCCAGTTGAGAAAGGACAGTGCTGTGTTTGAAATGAAAATGTGGCTGAAGAGGGAAGGAGAATGATTCTAGCTCGTGTTTTCCATCTTCACAAGACTCCCAGCTCTTCCTCCCCGTCTGCACAGGCATTTTCCTCTCATCTTGCTCCCTGGGGGAACCACAAATCCTGGTGCATTCTCATTTAACTGAAAGGATCCCCAGGTAAAACCACAGCACTTGGGCTTATTCAGTAACTTGTTTGGCCCACTGGTTTTTAAGTGGGTACGGAGCTATAAATGCATTGCTTCAGCAGAGGACTTCAATGCCAAGAACAAGATGCTGATGTTATATTATCAGATTCAGGACTAGAAAGAATGGAGTCTAGACATTCCCTTATTAAAGAAATAAGATTTTTTTTTTTTGCTTAGCATTTCATCTCTGTGCTGTGAAGTGAGAATTACAACCAATAAGTGTCTAATATCTCAAGCCAAGACTCAGCTCCACCTTTGGCCTTCTGCTCCCTCGGGTGTTTTATAAGGGCCCTTGCATTTGATGACATGCATGCTGGAATAAAATGCTTAAGATAACATTTGCAAAGTTCATACATGTTTCACAAGGGGCTCCCTTTTCACTTGTGATAAGACACAGGGATTTCAGGCACAAGAGAAAAGAGTGCCATAGCTGCGTTAGGGAAGGAGGAGAAAAACTTTTCTTTGGCTGATCCAGTAAAAACACCTTTTCTCCTTGGTCATTGATGCACAAAGAGCTTCCCTGCATATACATCTGGCTGCATCTATTGCAAGAACTGGGCTTGCAGGCTGGGGAGGCCTGTGTCTGTCAGAGGAATCAGCAGACTTACCTTTTGGTTAAAAACATGGTGGTGAGGATGTGGGGACTTCTGTTCATTTTCCTGGTCAGATCAATGCCATTGCAAGGAGGTAGTGAGGAATTGCCAAGTCCTTCCTGCCTGCTCCCATTGGAGGCACCATCTGCAAACCCCTTCCCTCCCGAGCACAGCGCACATGGGATTTGAGAGGATCCCTTTCCCAAAGAAATCCTACAGGAAAGAAATTAAAATCAATGAAAAGCAAAAGCAAAAGTATCCAAGATACACATCTGACAAGTACTGAAGGCCCAGCAGACCATTTAGACTTTTAACTCCTATTAGTGCTCATAGGTTGATACAAATAGAAGGAAATAGGAGCCTTTCTGAGACAAAAATGTGTGGAACAAACTCAGAAGAAGCAAAATGCTGCTTAATGTCTCTAGGCCTGCTTATTTAATGACACCAGAGCCACACACATCATGATTATAACCGCCATAAACACAGCATTGGTGCCCATCACCCTGGTAAGTGCCTACCTTATGAACCAATGTCATTGTACTGTGAAAATCAGCACTCCAGTAACCAACAAAGCAGCAATAAACAGGCCCACCTCAAGTACAGCTGCTGGTGGGCTTGGGAAGTCCACCCCTGCTGAGACTGCAAACAAAAACCCTTGGATGGGCCACCATTTGAGGAAGGAAAGCATCTCACAGAGCTAACAGGAGCCCTGGCAGATGGCTCAGCTGTGTGGTAAGCTCCTCACCTCTAACGAGTGAGACCTGCAATAACATACTTGTGAGTTAAAATGGAACAGCTGAATTTCAGACAAGCTTGCTGCTTACCCTGGGTCTTCTTGGGCTACTCTGATGGAAATCAGGGTATAGCACATGCTAAAGAATCAGATTGGGGCTCACTGTTTTCATGACCAAGAGTATGTTGCTCCACAAAACCAGCTTTCCACCTCGTAAATACTCCAAAAGTAAAGGTCTGTTCAAGATATGTCTGCTGCTAATACTTTAGGCAGGTTGACTCTGTCCTAATTCACCCTTGCTAGACTACATGATTATCAAATCTTAAAGCAACCAGTGTTTCTAGTAATATTTTCTCCTAGAATGTGCTTATCAGCTCATATCTATGCCTTATTTACACTTGAATTTAATAATAGGTATTCAAACATGTGCTAAATCCCATGGTTACAAACCAAGCATCAGCATACATTAAAACACCTTCATCTGGTCCAGAATATTCTGCAGTGCTTTGACTGTCTGGTGATCCCATGGCAGTTTCTGTCCTAGCAGAGATGAGTGACAAAGCAGCACCAGTGAGATGTGCTTCCCACGGCTGTGGCAGGTATCCCCAGAGAGCTCTATGGCACATCCTCTAGGGTTTTTTCCCCCATAAAGCTACAATGGAAGGGACAGGTTGTTTTAGTGTCCACTTTCTGAGTGCCAGGAGAAGCACAGAGGCTCTTGTAGCAGGAGGAGAAGCTGCCAGAGTAGCAGGAAATTCCACTTTCCCAAGGGTTTCCTAATCAGCACCATCTCTGGAGGCAGAGTACATAATCCCAAGGTGCAGACTGACCTGGTTACTGAAGGAAGGCTTTGTCTAACCCTGGTCACTGTTTGCCCTGCTCTGGAATATACCTATTATAAGCTCGCAGAAGCAGGCTCTGTACTTGTTCCCACACAGAAAGGAGCCAGCCAGGACTCAAAGAAGCACCCCCATCCACCTGGTGATGTTACATGGGGTATCCATGCACAAGAACCATAATTTCATGTAAATACAAACACAGGTGTCAAAGGGGAGCACAAAATAACCCCCTGCAAGTGCTCCAAAAGCCAGGGCCTGCTCATGATGGATTTACAGCCAGCAATTCAGCCAAGCTGAGTATACGTTAATGCTTGTCAGATAGCACAATTATCACATCTCAGAGATCACGTCTGCCTCCCTAGGTCAGGGGTGATCAGCCCATGGCTCCCACACTTTTAGGGGACTATTCCCTTTTCTCATAGCTCACCCCCCTTTCTCACCAAAATCCTGCTCCTGCAGGTGGACAGCAGAAGGTGCATCCCATCACCCTGTACCCACAGCAGGACCTGGGCGAGCAGTCCCCTGGTGAAGACAAGAGTGTTTCCAAGCTGGAAACAAAGGACAGCAGGGCCTGAATCTCCATTTCCTTTGCCCTGGCAACTGTGCAGCTCTTTAGCTTGGTAGATCTATTCCCCATCCACTGTTGCCATGATTTCATCAGACCCCACCAAGAGCATCTCTTGGAAAGGTGTTTTCAGCAGCACCTGCGTATAATGAAAAGCATTACATGAGCCCTTCTGCCCAGCACAGAAAGCCTCAGCAGGCTGAGAACGCAACCAGAGGAGACTGTGTACCTCTTATCTGGGATGCCAGAATGCTGCCTTCATAGGCAGAGCCCCGTATTATCAGAAAAGAGGCTATTTCTGGCTTCTTAGCTCACCCTATGGAGCAGTGGGTGACCAGTGCTGCAGGAGCTCATTCAGGAGTCAGGAGATAGGGAGCCACAGCAAAGCAGCCCGGGATTTCCAGGAACATGGGGTGGCCCTGCATGCACACCAGCCTCCCTTACGCTTCCAGCAGTGCAACAGAACAGTGTTGGTGGGGTAAGGCAGGTGCCATTAAATTGCAATCATTTAAAGCGTTTTTGCCCAACCTGATAAGCTGCTGACTTACCCTTTTTTTACCCCCTGCACCAGAGGAGAGAGGGAATGCAATGGGGACAAATACATATAGATGATACGATTTTAATACCAGGATTATTTTAATACATATATTAAAACTCATTTCTGCTCAAAAAGTTTAAAAATTTACCATGTTTCTGTGCACAGTGCACTAAAACATTCAAGGTTAAAGCAATAACTTATTCTTTGACAACAGGAAACAGCTGATGAAAGAAAACCTCTTTTGTTTTGGATATACAGACCGTTTCCCAAGTGTTATGTTTGCTTTGGCTGTCTCTCTGGCATCCGCTGGTAGCAATGAGAGGGAGGGAAGGCAAGGGTGTTGCTCAAAACACAGGGCTCCTAAATGCTGTTACTCCTGTTGTTATCTGCATAAAGGTAGCAAGGATCCTCCTGAACCCTTTTCTTCCTCCCCAGAGCTTTTTGAAGGTAACTGTGTGAGGCTGTCCTAGCAGAGCTCCAGAAGCTCTCTGGAAACACACCACAAATGTCCTGGGAATAGACAGGCTATAGGAAGTCTATAGTCTGGAGACAGAGGGGAAAGGAAAAAGGAATAGCCTAAATAAACCAGTATGGAATTGCTCTCATGTGTTACTGTGCAGTCCTTTTGTGCTTGGCTGGTGGTTTTATTTCCTGAAGGAAGCACTCAATTACTGTCACACTCATATCACTGGGCACCTAGTCTCCCTTTTCCTTCCTGAAGAGCAAGTCTCCATGGATTTTGGGTTGTGCTCATCCCTGCTTTGCCGTATGGCCAGGAGAGGCCTTGAAGTTGCCACTTCACAGCACCTTGGGTAAGAAACCTCTCACCATGTGCTGAAGTTGTACCCATGCTCCCTGCTCCCAGCATTGGGCAAACCAGGCAGCCCAGTGCCTGAGGAGCATGGAAACCATTGCCTTGACAGGGCTCATGAAGGAAAGGAAAGGGATTTCTCGTCTTTTCTTAATTATGAACAAAGCTTTGAGATTGCTCTCTGTTTCTTACCTGAGGAACAGCAGGACTGCTAAGTCTTGCGTTGGTGGGTTTGTTCTTTCTTTTCCACTGGAGAACCCTCTGGAAGACTCAGAGATGGGAAAAACCAGGGTATTGAATCTTTGCTGCCCAGCAGTCCTTACAGCCTGAAGAAGGGCTCATCAGCCCTAAGCTTGTCTGTGCTTCCTGGCACTCAAGCAGATCTTGCGAAAGCGACGACCTTTATGTGCAGCCAGAAACTACCAAAAGGTTCTGTTAAAGCACTTTTATTTTCCAGGCTCCGGGGATCTTTGAATATAGTGATGCAGTGATAAAGTAACTGCACCATGTATTTAAAATCATCTGAGATTTCCAATGTAGACCTTAAACACGGCGCTAAATAGGGCAAACAAAAATAGCTGTTACTTTGACAAGTGCTTATTTAAAGCCTGTTTTGTCAGCATTGCTGCCCTAGTTATGACAGGGAAGTTGTCTAGAAATTGCATAATTACCAATATTAAACACAAAAGCAAAACAGCACCACACAGTTCCATAATGGAGCGGGGTCACGTTTGCCATGGCTGGTGCAGCCTCTGGTAAGTGTAGGGTCCTGCCCCTGGGGAGGAAGAGCCCCAGGTACCAGCACAGGTTGAGGGCTCACCCACTAGAGAGCAGTTCAGCTGAGAAGGACCTGGAAGTGTTGGTGGATGATGAGTTGACCATGAGCTGGCAGTTTGTGCCCTTGGGTCAGGAGGGACAGGAACACCCCTGGGGTGCATCGGGAGGAGTGTGGCAGCAGGTCCAGGGAGGTGATCCTCCTCCTCTGCCCTGCCCTAATGAGGCCCCATCCAGAGCACCGTGGGCAGTTCTGGGCTTCTCAGCACAAGACAGACGAGGAGCTACTGGAGAGGGTCCAGGAGAGACCACAAGGATGATCAGGGGTCTGGAGCATCTCTCTTATAAGGAGAGATTGTAAGAGCTGGGCCTGGTTAGCTCAGAGAAGAGCAAACTGAGAGGGGATCCCATCAATGCAGATCAGTATCTCAAAAGCGGGTGCCAGGAGGATGGTGCCAGAGACAGGACAAGGAGAAATGGCCATAAACTAACGCACAACAAGTTCCACCTCAGCATGAGGAAGAACTTCTTTACACTGAGGGTGTCAGAGCACTGAACAGGCTGCACAGGGAGGTTGTGGAATCTCCTTCTCTGGAGACATCCCAGACCCTCCTTGACACATTCCTGGGTATCCTGCTCTGGGTGGCCCTGCCTTGGCAGGGGGGTGGAATGGGTGATTTCCAGACCCTTCCAACCTGCATCATTCTGTGATCCTGTGATTCTGTGAAGGCTGCAGCAACAGTCTCAGACCATGGCCTCAGGAAAATGCCACACTGCTGCTGCTGTTCCTCACTTGCTCACAGCCAAGAAGGTTGCTCTGCTGTCTGCACTCAGTTTGTGCCTTATTATTCCAGGGAAGACAATTGGGATGCTGTTTTCCTACTTGCCCACATGCTGCTGAGAAAAGCCCTTGCTTCTTATTCTCCAAGCATCCAGCACTCGTCACCAGGCTCCAAATGTACTTCAATATAATAGGAATGGAGAGAAAGGGGAAATGGCGTAATAACATTAGGAGCTCCTTTTGCACATCATAAAATTTTTAACAAGTTCAGCACCTAAACTTCTGTGGAATAAAAGAAATATTCAGTGCTCTTTCCATCCTTCCTCTTGCTTTTCCTTGCCTTTCCTCATGGTGGAAAGGAGATGACAGAAGACAACCAGATCAGAGGTATTCTTCCAATGGTTTGGTTTCACAGACTGTTCCTTATGCACCACTCGTCTTCCTTTCGATCTCCAGGGGCAGTTTCAGGTGGCTTGTCCTGTTTTCTATCAGCTCAGCACTCAAAGAGCCCATCCATGTGATTTAAAGACATGAGATGTAATCAGAACACAGCTGTAAGAGCTGGGAGTTTTTCAGTCAAACCATAGTAGGAAGCATTGCAGCAAGCTCTGCACCACCTTTCTCCCCACCTCTGTCACCCTCAAGGTTAACTGCATGCACCAGGGCAGGTTTCTATCCACAAACATTCATGTCAGACTTATCTGAATCCACCCGCCTTACACTTAGTCTAGATGGTTTACTTTCAGGAAAAAAACATAGGGAAACAGCATGGCAAAAGCAGCAGCAGGGTTGGGAGCCTCTGGGTGATAAGCCAAGGGCACTGGAAGTGACAGATTTGTGTTTAGCACCCACCAACGACAAGCCTGCTTTAAGTGATTTGGACAACATCGTGTATAGATGCAGTGGCAGGAGCAGGTATGCCATCCCACAGCTGAATTCCTAAGGCACCATGTAATCTTCTTTCTCGTAAGCTGCTGCCTCATGGGCTGTGTTTCTTCCAGCTACAGGAGCACTTGGGTGAGGACTCTGCAGCCAAGAGCTTGCTTCATAATATAGCCTTCATTAATTTTAACAGCAGAGACATCCTGTGCACTACATGAGGATGGGGACTTAGGGAAAAAAAAAGCATTGTCATTTAATTAAAGATGGATCACAATAATAGAATTTGCACAAAGGGACTGGCGTGAGATTGCAAAGAGAACCTTAACCGTGGAGTTCTTCCTCTTTGACTCTGAGTGTCTGAGTTTTCCATCTCAACACAATCTTTTTAACAGCTTTGTCATGTAATTTCCTGTTTTTAAGAAAAATAATTAGGAAAGACTGAGGTGCTATCGTTCAGCTTCACACTGCCACCTGTATGTGCCATCAGCAAAGCTGGAATCTCTTCTGAGACTCTTCTCACTTGGCCTGAAGGATTAACTGGTAGTGATGATACATTGCTCTCAAGCCTGCTCGTTGCAAGCCAAAAATGAGGGGAGCTTGGATAAAGCCCTCTCCTCTGTGGCCAGCACAGAATCAACTAGGTTGCAAAAGACCTATAAGATCATCAAGTCCAACCTTTTGCATGTGCAAACAGCAGCTTGTCAGAGGCCTAGAAGTTAAGTAAATTTTCTTTGACAGGACAGTGATATGAGACCTTCAGTCCCTGTTTCATATGAGGGGCACTGCCAGTGTTTTCTAAGGACAAAGTTGCCAGCCTTTTCTTTTTCTGTGGGTGAAACCCCTTTTCTTCATTATATTTGGGAGAGCTGAAATGTTTCAGCTGAAACTACCTATCAAAAAACCCAAAGAAAACAAAGCAAAAAGTAACAAGCCACACTTTAGAAGACATCTGAAGACAATTTCATGCCGAACAGCCAAAGCTTGAGAGAAATTACACAAAGCTGGAAACAGGACCTTCTCATCCCAAACACTGGATGCCTTTAATAATCAACAGCACTCCCCAGTTGCTCACGTTTCCCCTGGCAGGCAGGGGATAATCATCCTCGCTTCTTTCAGCAAAGCCTTTCAGACCTACTGGTGAAAATGAATAAACTGTCATCATCACCAGTCCTACCGACAGGGATTATTAATATTATCTGGAAGAAAAGCAGGGCTTTGTTCACACACAGGATTTCCTAACAATGAACCTATGTGCAATATCCCATACGTAAGAGCAGAGTTTCCCTTTTCGGCTGGGCTGACAAGCCTGTTGCAATCAAGGCTCTACCCCATGGGCAGCTGACGGTAGGCTCCAGCACTGCCATCAGCCACTTTAAGCACCACTTTATGCTGCTGTGAACAACCAGGCTTGGTGCAGACAGTAGTGACCCATGCCACCCTACCAGCACCCTAAATACATACCAGTCAAGATGTAGATCACTTGTAAAGGAACACAGAAGTAGGTGCAAATAATAGAGGCACAAAGCACCTTGAGAGCAAACAAGCATTTGTGTGTAAATCATTAACAAACGTGTCTAATTCTGTTTCCAAGATGATTCAAACATTATTGTTTCTGTGGCTATACAAATCCTTTGCTTTCTTTACAGTGCTTTTAAATTCAACAAAACAAGGGAAAACTGCTCAAGTTCAAACTTCCTGACACCATTGTCAGTTTACTTCCATGAAGCTGGACGCTGAATATTATGAAACAGCTCAGAAATGCTGGACAAAAAAGTAAGATTTCCTTTTTTCCCCTTCAGCTGAAATATCTTTTGGCAATAAATCCCCACTGGAAATGTGCTTTCCCTGATTCCCTGGCTTAATTAGCTCAAACAATGTAAGATATGTAACACTGACCACCATGGGAAACCTGATAAAAAAGAACAGTGATACAATGCAAGCCTTTCAAACAGAAGCAGCCAGTACCCTGCAAAGACAAAAGTGGATTCAGTGCAGTGTGGAGCCTTTTCTTCCTTCGCTGCTGCATGAGACACCAGCACTACGGTGCGACAAGTTAATCTTTGACATGTTTTCCCCCAGTAGTGATCTAAAATTGTCAGTTCCTCTGTAGCACATCAGTAGTTTCATCAAGGAAGATACAGCAACTAATGCTGCAGCTCCCTGGCACTTGGGATGTGTTTGCTGCATTGCCGTAGGGAGAACTATGAGAAGACTGACCCCAAAACTGGCTGCATATGCGGAAAGGAGCAGTGCTTGGGGTTGGCAAAGAGCATGACCTCACATGCTCCTCTCAGAGAGATCTGAGGCTGCAGACTCCTCTGGATTTCTTTCTTGGGTTATGTCCTGCGCATCCCTACGCCCTGTCCTTGCTGGGCACTCTATCCCACCCCTGCATCATCCTTCAGCAGTGGTTTCTGCAGACAGGCAGTACGCAAGAAGGATGTGCTGACACTGATTGCCAGTATCCTTTTTCTTCTTGCTTTTCCTTGCTGCCTTACTGCTAGTGGGGCAAGTTCTCAAGTGCCAGTTCCTGCTCAGCTTTGGGGTACTGCAGTGGCTGCAAAGCTGAAGGAGCACTGCATGCAGTTCTGATGTCCCTGACATAAGAAGGACATGGAGCTGTTGGAGCAAGTCCAGAGGAGGCCACGAGTATGATCAGGGCCTGGAGCACCTCCTGTATGGAGACAGGCTGAGAACATTGGGGCTGTTCAGCCTGGAGAAGAGAAGCTGCGTGGAGACCTCAGAGCAACTTCCAGTGTCTGAAGGGGGCTACAAGGATGCCGGAGAGGGACTCTTCATCAGGGACGGCAGCGGTAGGACAAGGGGTGATGGGTTCAAACTGAAACAGGGGAAGTTCAGGTTAGATCTAAGGCAGAAGTTCTTCCCTGTGAGGGTGCTGAGGTGCTGGCACAGGGTGCCCAGAGAAGCTGTGGCTGCCCCATCCCTGTCAGTGTTCAAGGCCAGGTTGGACAGGGCTTGGAGCAACCTGGTCTAGTGGAAGGTGTCCCTGCCCATGGCATGGGTTTGAAACTGGATGATCTTAAGGTCCTTTCTAACACAAACCATTCTGTGATTCTATAGGGGTGGAAGATCAGGAGCATGAGCAGTGGGCGAGCAAAGACAATGGTGCTGCAAGAGCCAGTAGCATCACAGGTGGTGGTAGCAGCAAGGAATGCAGCCTGTCCTGCAAACAAGCAGAATGGGGACCTTACTTAGGTCAGAACAAAATTAATGTGCAGTCAGGGTCTGGATTTGTGTCCACAGTGTGGATAGTCCCAGCATTCATTAAAGCTGCTCTCCCCTGGTATTGTTAAAGATGCCAAAGGAGAAAAGATGCAATATGCTTCTGCCTATTTTCCCATTTAGAGTTTATAATTGCCAAGTTTAGACATATTTATAGGCTTCCTTTTTCTTTTCTTTTCATTAAAAGCTTGAATCTTATCACTTCTCTTCCCCAGAATACTCCAAGCCAGACACCAGAGGACCGGCAGGATTATAATGTCACAGGGACACATGTAGGGAAGTGCAAGTGAAATAGGAACAGGGATTTCTTAGTCAGAGCATTTATAGTTTGCTGATGCTTTTGGTGTTGACATTACCTGTGTAGCTCAAATGCCTTGCAGGAGAACAGCAAAATGACTTTGGCCAGGTCCACCTGGCACAGCTCTGTTGACTCAGCAATGTCGGGGACATGAAACTGGTCGTGGAGCCAGCCTCCATCCATGTATGGTGTGTTGGGGCCAGATACACTGTCAGGGCTGTGCTTTACTAGCTCAGCTTGTTCCACTGGCACATGGGTCTGCTGCTGGAAGCCTGTTCCCTGCCAGCACAGGCCTCCCCATGTACATCTGGCCCTTCAGAAAACGTGAGAAAGCTCTGAATCTGGAAGAATTGCTCCAGGAAAGCTTCTAGACAAAACAGAGAAAAGGCAAATCCAACCATCTCAGGCTCTAATGACTTGTATATTCCTACTGTTGTACCAAATGAAGTTAGGAAAACCCAACAGCAATCTCTTGTGCTTCCTTATGGAAAACCAAAGGTCACTGGCTCACTTTTCTCCTGTGGGTTGCCTTTGAAGCGTAGGTGCCACTGGTGCACCACAGGGCTCCATGTAGAAGGCTCTATTTGATCTAAGTCTGTAGGTGGCTAGCTCTTTTTGGCATCTCTGGTTATCACCTTTGCATTACGAGGCTGGCTGCGATCTGATCGATCTGTTCAACAAATCAGATTCATCCCTCTGGCTCTGCCAAAACTCGAGTGTAGCCCTCAGTTGGGTAAAGCACAGACACTCCAGCTTTATTTATATTAATGTAATTATAGCTAGACCAATATTGAAATGGCCAACTTGAGCTGCAGGCAAAATAAACAAATGCTCCTTTGGTGATCAGTGCATAATGGGTTTTTTTAATTACAGCCTGCATGCCAACTGTAGACCATACCTAGAGAGCGTGGCAGGCAGTTCTCACAGACAGTAAATGTCACTCATTTTCCAACATATCAAAATGAGAGAGCCTACAGAGGATGAAATTATTTTATGCAACAGGTATGAAAGAATTTCATACACCAGGTATTATATCTCAGTCCCCAAAAAGTCATTGGCAAAATTGCTACTAACCAGCAGACACAGCAGTTCAGTCTAGGCAGGGTATGTGTGTAAAGTAAGAAGCCTAAGGAAAGAGAAAAGAAATATCAGGAACATACAGGAGATCACAAAATCTACCATGTCTATCATGAGTGTTGGGCAGCCACATGCATCCTGCATCTCATTGTCTGAATTAGTCCCATATGAGGCTGCAGCATCACTTGTAAGAAGATCCCAATTCATGGAGTCTTACAGAGCTGTTATTAGGTAATGTTTACTAGGCACAGCTGTGCTTAATTTCTGCCTATATAGTCATTGGTTTCGGCAGAGATTTTGAAGATGCTCCTCCTATCACCACAATTCTGGAAACAAAAGTTGCATGAGAAGACAAAGATGCAGCACTCCTCCTTCATCTGGTTTTCCAGCCAGGCAACTGACTACACTGCCAGTAGAATAACACCAAATCCCTGGGTTTATGCTGGTGTGAACATTTTCTTTGGCTTGCCTCCAGAGGGGTAACAGTCTTCTTGGGATTTGGGTCTGACTGTTCACTGTTTTCTCAAAAAGAGTTCCCTCAGGGTTCTGGTTTGAACTTCTGAGGCTTTGTATCTGGAGATCTTACAAGCATCTGTCTTTGGGTGACACACACTCCATTTACTGGGAATCTGCCACCCTTGTCCCACACATGCACACAGTTTCAGGCAGGAAGCACTACTTCTGGGAAATTTACTGCTACACAGGCACACAACAGTTGTGTTTGAGCAGTCACACAGCTGTGGGGTGAAGCAGACGTGCCGGGCACGTGGCAGATGGTTGGACACCTCTTGCACAGCAAAACCCCTGCATCCTGTTGCTTACATACAGGGTGGCTCCGTACCTCAAGTTCAGTGAGTTCATCTGGGCCTGGCATGCCTGGAGCTGGTGGAACAGCTCACGCTCCAAATCACTGCTCAGCACATTGTCACCAGGCTTCCCATGTACCTGGCAAGATGATTCCATTAAGCCAAGATCCTCAGGCTGGTGCCTGGTGTTCCATTGGCTCAAGCTCACTTGAACAGATATCTCCAGAAAGGCAGCTCAGGAAGGTAATGAAACACAAGCCAGAAAAAAGTGTGCTTACCTGGGGCACTTCTGCCAATGTAACAGAAATATGCACAGGGCAACCTCACTTCCACCTGATCCAGGTGGTTGCACAAAATGGAGAATGTCAAGAAAGACTCTGGGTACCTGGAGGGATAGTAAAATATATGTAAGAAATAGGTTCTGAAACTAAATAACATGTATCAGTATTTAGCCACTGCATTACATGTTGTGATTTTGCATTCAGAAGAATTCCAGTTGTTTTCTTGAAGTCTGCAGTTAGCTAAAAGAAGACCAACTCTTTGGCTCATTTTAACTGACTGTGTTTTGGGGAAACTTTAGTATTTCAGTACTTCAATTCTCATGAGTTTATATTTATAGAAAATAGTCAAAATGAAGATCTATTACAACTCGCAAATAGACTTTCTGGAGATACAGGTGCTTTCATTAGCCTGGCATACTTATAATCTTTATTTACCACACAGCCAGCAAAAACATTCAGCTTGCTGGGAAGGTGCAGACAGCACTAAAGTTACTTAATAACTGTTCTTCTGGTTATAGAACTACAGTACTGGTACTGAAGGAGGCAATGGTTGGTGTAGTTACAAAAGAAGGCCTCTCTAAAACCAAAGATCCTAGCTGAATTCTTTCTCTCTCATTCATCCCAAAGGGAAACCCAAGGTTTCACGTGAGCTATGACTGCAGATGTAAAATAGCTTGGCCTCTTCTCCATGTGAAGAAAGACTTATCCTGTCCCTGTAAGATTATGGTCTATCCCTAGGTAATCACTGAGCCTAAACTCAAAAGATGGCCATACAAGACTGACACATCAAGGAACAGGCTCTACTGACATCCCAGGGAGTCAGTCCAAAGTGTCTAAGCTGAACACCCCAATCAGGGATATAAATTATGTGTCTCATGTCCATGGTATATATATACATATAAACATATGTAGCTATTTTCTGTTGCTGCTAGCTTCCACACCTTTTAGTAATTAAATCTTCCACTTTGAATTGATAGGTCCCAAAATCTGATGAGAAAAAACGAAGACTACAATTGACAAGATTCAGGGCCCTGGGCCTATACGGTGCCCCCTGCACGCAAGATGTTAAACCCCAATGACATCTCAGCATGGACTGAAAGATGGACCTGTGCAAGCTCCACTTCCCCAGCTCAGATCCAAAACCATTGCAGCAGTCACTGCCTTATGGCATTGTACTGATGTCAGCAGACAGCAACTTTATTTAAAGCAGGGCTCTCATTCACATTCATTGAGTAAATGTTGTTCTTGCCTTCCAGCTGTTTGTTACCACCCGTCTGCTGGGCTACAATCTCTTGACAAGACAGTCGACAGGAGGGAACCAGTGTCTGAGCCACAGCCATTAGAATTCAGACACTGCACAGTCTAGCACCTTAGCATGAACCCTCCCTTCTCGGTGGCTTGAGCTTAATACACAGTGAGTTACAAGCTGGAGTGCCTGAGGGGTAGGTACATGCTCCCCACTATTATTCCTGTAATGGAGATTGCATCCAGAGGCTGCTGTCCCTGCTCTTCAGCCCTGCACCATGTTTTTACCTCACATCATTCCAGTTCACATGTGTTGGTTCCCACCCTCTATCAGACCTTCCTCCCATGGGCTCTCATCCACAATGTCCACAGTAGCACTCCCATGTGTTTCCAAGCACCAGGCTTGCTCTTCAAGGAGACTTTTGACAACTGCGTTAAAAAATGAAAACTCAAGCCAAGTACTTCATGGTTTTGGATGCTGCCATACCTTTTGTAGCCATTCCTACAGAGTGGCAGGGAGTACTTTTATTATGGAACTCACATTTGGGTTTTAAATGTTCTTTCCATTTCTCCACATCAAGCTGGTATTACTACAGTTTGATTATTGCAATATATTATTGTGGCTAATTATTACTTGGCTGTATTTGTTATTAGGTTCATCACTGCCTGGAAACATCTGTGTTAGATTTAGTGCGGATAAATATCAAAAGATTTGGATATTCAAAACATTTCGAAAAGTTTTGAATATGCAAAATTGTCTCTATTCCTGGAGAGGAATGGAAGTTAGCATACGAAGGAGGAATAATCAGTCCAAGTAGGGCAAATTAAAGGACAGACTCTAGTACCTCCCATCTCTGGGAGAATTTCCTTAAAACTGAGACACAGCATCCTGGGGAGTCTGTTTCTGCACAGCTTGTGTTAATTTAAAGTGTTTGTGTTGCATCGTTACCCTTTATCATCAAGCTTTCTGTAATGGTCAGTGTTACATATCTCAAGCTCTGTGAGCTAATTAAGTCAGGAACTGCAATTTTTGGAGTGATACAACAGATTATTCCCACAATAGCATTCCCACAGGATTGCATCATCTCAGACTCTGGCTGTACTTAGGGAAAAAGAAAAGTAAGTTCATTTTTGAAACTGGGTCTAGTTTAAGTCCTCACCCAGACATCTGTGTGAAGCCTTCTCTATAGAAGGAACTGGGGAAGGGGGAAGCCCTTTTTTGGGAATCTTGGAGTAAAATACCTGTTGATGGTCAACTCTTTTTAGCAGTCTCATTTAACTCCCCGGGACAAAAGCTAAGTGACAGTGTTGAAAGTGCCGTAGACAACAGCCAAGTGCATGTCCTTCCACCAATCCCATGAATTAATCTGAAATAGAAGAAATTTTGGTGCCAGGAACATATCTACCTCCTAAAATGGAGCTGAAATGTGGATTATTTGTGTTTCAATATATCCAGACAAAGCAGCAAACTCTGTTCAACTTCACAAGGGCAACTTTAATGAATTTTCCCTCTAGGTACAAAAGAGTGGAGAACTCTTACCTGCATGTCAGACACTTTCTTTTTCTGCAGTACTTTAGAAACCAACAACATCTGCGTACCTTATTTCAACTTTTGCAAGAACCGGGCAAAATTGCTTCACCCATTAGAGAATGTGTGGTTCAATTGGATTCATTTTTCAGTGCACATCAGTGGTAAATTTAGTTTAAAATACTTTACAGGTACCATAGCCAAATATAGCATCTTGAATTAAGAATGAATTATAATTACTAGACTACAGTTTTCTCCCAGTCAATCCTACACCTATCCTGAAGAGTGCTCCCATACTTGTTTTCCTTGAGACTTAATGATTGTATACCCTAAATATGCCATTTTCTACTTCTCATTTGGCTATAAATAAAGGTTTAAAGGATCTCTTTTCTGGATTATTAAGGAGAAGGTTTACAATTTCTAAGCTGTAAATATTTCTGAAAACATTTGTTAAGCTGGAAAGAATAATATTGCCATTATTTCTGCTGCTGATGGCAGGGGGATGGAATTTAAATTCAGATATGTTGGTAATTGTCAGTTCTTTCTTCCCCCTTGAAAATCAATGGAAATTAAATCCATAACTTGTAATCCACATTTAGAATTGTGCTTAATAGCTGATGACATGATATATGACCTATGGGGAGCAAATAACAGAAGGGCTCTCAATTTGAAATTCAAGCCTAGACATCTAGAGAAAATAATCCAAAACTCAGTTATTCCACAGAAGGGAAAAAGAGGAAACTAATGCTGAAAGAAGTCTGAGGGTGATAGTAGAGAGCACATTAAATGCAACTGAGCAAAAAAGGAGAAAGGGAAATTTTTTGGCTTCAGATTCAAAGACATCACCTCCTGGAAAAGGGAAGAAAAGATTCCACTCCATATGGCTTTGGTGTGACCACACTAGGAATACTAAATTCACTCCTGGGTACCTTATTAGCATCTAAAAGGGCAGGTTCAGTGAAGAGCAACAGTAATGTCTAAGGGGTTGTCTAGGCTGACTTTTAAGGAAAGATTAAAATAGTTTAGGGGTGCACTGGGGCACCTTTTATTCCCGTGGAGTAGCACTTCAATTCTTATTCCATCCTTTCCCCTACATTTTAATAGGCCTACTTACAAAGCAATATATCATGGGCAAATGTGCAAAAGTCTGGACCTCGAGATATATGTATTGGCTAAGCAATGAAGAGAGGAAGTTCCAATAGACATCTATGTATGTCAGAAGGGCTGTTAACACCAGTGGGCATAACTTGCAAGAGGATGATATTTTTAAAGGAAAAAATGTAAAAGAAAATGAAAACTTATCGACAGGTCTGTTAGGGTATTGATTACTCTCATCAATGAAGTGATGCATTTCTTGATACATTTTAAACTATATTTGCAAAGCATAAGCAACTGAACTCAGGAGAGGAATCCTGTACTGGACAGAAGATGGACTAGATGGCTTAACGGGTCTCTCTTATTTCCACTTGCATTGACTCAGAAACTTTAACGAGAGACAGGAAGTTACAAGACAATCTGGTAATAAACATGCACCACTGTCTAATGTATTATTTGGCCAGAGCCCAGATAATTCCTGAAGTGCACCTCAGGGCCTCATCATGACTCCAGTGCTAAATATCTTACAGTCCCACCTCTGCTTGGCTGTGAAACATCACACAGTGTAAATAAGAAATCAGTCAGTAATCCTGAGCAGAGGTCTCTAATGGTAGTGTTAGGGAGATTCTCTGGATCTGCTAGAAATACTGTTTAGATCAGCTTTGTTCTGGGTTTAAGTCTACTAAAACCTCCCCAGGACTGTTATTTTCTAGGAATCAGAATCACAGAACCATTATGGTTGGAAATGACCTCTGCAGATCACCCAGTCCAACCCCCTACCAAGGCAGGGCACCCAGAGCAGGTCACACAGGAACATGTCCAGGTGGGTTTGAATGTCTCCAGAGAGGGAAACTCCACAACCCCCTGTGTAGCCTGTTCAGTGCTCTGACACCCTCAGTGTAAAGAAGTCCTTCCTCATGCTGAGTTGAGACTCGTTGTGTGTTAGTTTATGGACATTGCTCCTCGTCCTGGCTCGGGGCACCACTGGAAAGAGTCTGGCACCATCCTCTTGGTGCCTGCCTTTGAGACATTTCTATCTCAAAGTCATAGAGCCATAGAGTTTCTCTGACGTGCCCTCTTCCACTAGCATCTTCCCTTTCCTCCTTACTCAGGCCCAGGGCTTCCATCAGGAGGTGGATCATCACCACTTCAGTCAGGGAAAAGAAGTTCAGATCCTGATGGATGGATCTGACAGCCTTTGCAGACATCCAGCAGTTAATACATTCAATACTGGCCAAGTAGGGCTCCTACACTGACCCCCTGCATCCCAACTGCACCCCATCACTGGGTGCTCATCATCTCCCCAGGATGCCCTTTCTTCTCCAGGGCTCAAGCAGGCTTTGCTCGCAACTTCTGCATTTTGGCAGAATGGTTTATTTTCCCTTCAGAGGTCATTAAATCTCTATCGATCTCAAGCAATTGGTTTTTCACACTAGGCAGACTTTGGTATAAATTACTGATAGGGGATGTGAGCTGTTTTGGATCCCCATCCAATGCATTGAGCAGCCAATTTTGAGTATATATTTTTCCTGTTCCTCTTGTTACAGTCCCCACACAATGACAGCAGCAGCCCTGCTTTTCTGCAGAGCTGAGCAGAGGTGATTTCCTTACCCTGGCCTCATCAGGAGAAGCCATTTCAGATTTATTCATTCTCCCTCCTCTCAATGCAAATTTACTCTTCTCTCTCCCCCTGCCCTGAAAAAAACATCCATATTAAAATTTCCACCTTCTAAAAATAGGCTCAGAATAAAAGGCGATCGATAGATTTTTAAACTCTTGCTTATTTCTTAACTGCTTTAAGGCAACCTGATCGTGTCTCTCAGCTGTGAAATTACCTATACTGGGAAACTCTATTCCCTAAAGAAGAAGGTTCTTTCTGTGAAATGGAAATAGTGCAGTGAGCTTCTTTTTTGTTTTCCACAGCCCCTTATGTAGCAAATATCCACCTGCTCTGGACAGAGTCAAGTCCAGCAGCCAGCATCCTCCAGGGCTTACTGCAAAGATCAGGTTTATGGAGGGATCTGAACTGAGATCTACACAAGTTTGGATCAAGTGTGGCTCAACCAACCTGCAGCAATCAGAAAGGAAGAAGGGTTTCCATGATCTGTTTCTCCTTCAGGAGATCTGCAAATATTTGTGTTTCTTGTTACCAAACACATATTTAGTAGAAGGTGTAGTTACAACTTTCCCAGTATTCACCCTTAACTATCATATTTTGTCTCCCTTTCACCACCTTTCCAATATAAAATCTTCTTGCTATTTCTAAAAAGTCAAGAACAAACAAGCTGATTTACAAAACAAAACCGTTTTCCTCAACAATGTATATTTCTGTTATATTCACTTCAACACTCTCTCATATTTTTACCTTCACTCACCAAACACAGTTTACATGAGGGTAGCAAACAGTACAGAAACAGAACAGGGTAAGCATGAAGAAAAAGAGTGAGCAAGAGACACAGAAAAAAACCATGAACTTTCTTTCAAGCTATTTAACAAAGTAAGGGCTCTGGGAAGATAAACAGCACACTGATTCCATTGAAAAAGGTAGTTTTTCCTTTCAAAGCAACCACAGTCAAACCGAAGACAGCCAGGAATTTCTGTAGCAGGAAGACCTCTGTAGATACAGAAACACAGAGAACCAGGAAGAAAGACATTTTGATGAATGATCTTGAGAGCTTGAAGACCCACAGCAGAAGGCAGAGGTGAGCTTCCAAGCTGGTCCATTGACCGGGGAAGGAGGGTTCCCAGTTTGCAGACAGCAACAGTTATCTTGTTATTTTGGATATTAGACTCTTTCATAGATACACAGTTGCCCTGTGCAACTGCTCTTGCAAAAGAGAAAGCTTTTCCGTGGAGCTCCCCGGGCACCCAATGGCAATTTTCATTATCATCTGGACAGAAACCAAAATTATGCAGGCTGGACCTTAGTTCAATATTGTATTAAGGTAAACACACTGGCATCATCCTGTGACAAACATTACATCATCCTTTTAGCTAGTAAAGTTGTTAATGTCTGTATTTCACTAGGCAACAGGCTGATTGAGTTTTGACCTTTCAAACTCACAGCTTTGCTATCTGAGGGCTCTACAAAGGCAGTCAGCCCACAAATGTGAGATGGGAAGGGTTCATGTTCACTTCACGTGGTATCCTGTATATCTATTATACATGCACAGGTATATACAGAAAATTACACACAGAGGCCTGCTATAGAGAGGGACTCTATATACATAAAATGATTATAAGTACTTGTCTCTCACACACATCTTCAGTGTGTGTGAGTGCCAGAAACTAGACATGACATTCCAGACTGGAATGATGCAAGGAAAAAATATATTGCATTTATGGAAATCATTCATTTTCCTTGTCTGGGAACCTCTTGAATATAAATAATATTTTAATTTATAAATTTCAAAGCGCTGTCCTAAGAATGGCTATGAATCATTATCTTCATTTGACAGTGGGAGAAACAAGGAGCAGACTGTTTCAAGCCGCAGACTAAGGTCACATGGAGCAAATGAAGTCAAACCTCATCTCCTGAGTCCAACTTTCCCTTGAGACAGCACACCAGAGAACACATCACTCACAACTTTATCAGCTGAAACTCTTCAGCACATACACTAACAGTATTGGCAACCCTGAGCCTTCACAGATCAGGACTGAGGTTTGAAATGATCAGCGGATTTGCTTTAAATGCATAAGATTAAAACACCCAAATAAATACACTTGTGCTACTTCTATTCGCCTTCTGTTATCTGAGCCTTTGGAGTATGCTAAGGTAATGGTTTCCAGGTGTTTCCACCACCAAAAGACCCAGTCATCTTTCCTTTAAAAAAGGGAAGGGAGGGTACTAAACAAATGGCACTAAATACTGTAAATCAGACCTTGAGAATTGCAATAAAAATGCAGATAGCATACTTCTGGCACATGCCAAAGACTGCTCTCTTTAGAAAATGATCCTCTACCCCAAAAAGCAGGTCTTACCTTCAGAGCAGCAGCAGTTTCCCGTGATGACTCTCACAGCTGGTAAACATCCATCATCACCTTGGACTGGGTCCTCCAGACATTTTTGAAGGAGCAGCAGCCCAGGGCAGAGCTCAGACAGCACTGTGGGACTTGTGGGTCTTTCTGAGCTGTTTGAATCCAGCAGCTGATGTAGCCAGAGCACAACAAATTAGAGCACTGCACACCCTACCTTTCCTTTGCAATCAGAACTGTTCTTCCCCCAGTATAAGCCTATTCCTCCTATTCAGGTTGGTAACATGGGACCAAAGCTGCCACGGCCACACAAAGTGGAGTTTTGGTCCAGCCTGAGCTCATTCCTCCTACTCAAATTTTCTGCTGGTTTAACTCTATGCAGTGAAGCTTTACATCAGATGCAGTTTATCTGTACCCCGCATGTTTCACACTAGCTGAAATCCACAACCCCAAAGCAGTGGTGTTCAGTTTAGGGCATTTTTTCCTCCTCTAAAGACCTGTCTTTTTCAAATGTCTCCAAATTATACAATTGCTAGGGGCACTGATAGTTGTTTTCCTTTTAACTCCGAAACACTATCTGTTTTTTCAGCTCCTCTGTTGTTTTATCTCTTATTATCTTAAATCATTTTGAAAGCTATATCTTCCATTTAAAAGTCGTATCCCATTATCTAGGAGGGAATTTGAAAAGGTCGGTGTTAAAAGGAAACACAAGCTAAAACAACCCCAGCACTCGAGCCTTCAACACTAACTAACCCATGCAATATTGAAGGTTAATTAGGCTTTAAGGAAATGCGCAGGCAATACATGTGGCATGCTACTGATAAAATGACACTGCTTACAGTAAATTAAATCATAGTAGAACCTCACTGAGGCACTAATCATGGGCAAAACACTGAAAAAAAAATAATGTTTTCTCAGGCTGGAATCTCTTTACATTACTAAACAGCAGAATTCAATGTAATCTGGTGTGTGGCCTTCAACAATTACAGTCTAGTTTTACTCAGTCTTAATGCATTTGAATATACATTGCAAAAATAACAGTTGTAGGTATATGGCAGCTCTGGAAATATCTGGGTGGTCTCTAAAGTGTGTGAATTAGGAGTATGTTATTTAATACACTTTTTTACAGGGAACACAAGATATCTCAATGGTTTCTCCTTGCTTTGCCATGTCTGTTAGCAGTTAGGTATTGGAACAGACAGGATCCACTGAGGAGAAGCACATCTGGACATTCATAAAACTGAAATAAAGTTAAAGATGTTATCCAGCTTTCATTTCTCTTTCAAAGTCATAAAATTGCATGCTGGTGCACACTTGCTGGAGTGTGAAAAATAAAGTATATGTTGTTACTGAATCTCATTTTTAGCAGAAAAACAATTGATTGTGTGCCCTGTACATTATATGGGCATGTAATACGCTATGTAATAAATAAATCAACCTGATGTGAGAACCTGGTTTTTGGTTTTCAGATAAGTAGTTGACAGACTCTGGGAAATGCAATTGCTCAGTTTTTTTCATGCTGTAACCCTTGAAAATGTTACAAACACTTTCATAACTGTAAGCCTGAAGGCACAGCACCACAGAGAAACCATATTGCTAACACATGAATGGCCTTTAATGTCTGCAGAGCCCTCAATCAGCTCCATTATATTCCTCTCAAAGAATGACGTGAAATGCGTTTGACACTATCATTGCTTCATTAGCTAAAACTTCACTGAGGTTAGCCATATGTGATACAGCAGGAAATCCTCACCTTTAGGGGAAAACAGATCTCACCTATTTGACTCTGCTGCTTCTGAGAATTCAGAAACACAGACAAGTAAAATTCTCATGTTTGAAACATGTAGAAGAAGAACTCAAAAAATAAAGACTAGTTAGTTCTACAAACTTTGGTTTGATAGTGATATACAGTGAGAATGGAATTTGCCATGGTGGATATGCATTTGGATATGTCAAGACACATTCTTCTTGAGAACATGCTTGGGTGAAAGTCACAGATAATCCCAGGTACGTAATCACAATGTGAACATGGTTCTGCAAAATGCATGATCAGAAGGAGCAAGCAACATGGACTCATCACAATTTTAATTTAAGCTTTTAAAGATTAGGCATAAAATGTCTCAAACCAGATAATGCTGCCTCCCATTTCAGTTGATCATTAAACTAGTCCATCTGTTTGGGGTTGTAGCCCTGCCTGACGTCCTCTGAATAGGATCCAATGCATAAATGACCACAGAGGCAGACCTGTCCGTATCGTGATTAAAACACACACACAGATATCTGTTTGGACTGTTACACAACACAAAAATTCATTTTCTTCCTTTGCATTCCTTTGAAACACATCCCTCTTTTAACCCAAACCTTTAAAAGGGTGTTTGTGTCACTGCAAAACTGAGGAAAACACTGGAAGTTGGAGCACGTCTTTTAACAGTTTCCAGGCAGCCTGTCTCAGCCCAGAGCAAAGGAGCATCTGGTAAAATGTCTTCCATCTCCTCGACTGCTCTTATCTCTACTTCTGTTTCTAAGGTCAGTAAAAACATACAGAAGTGATTATGCAGGAACTAGCTCTGAGGCATTATGCTATTTGTCAAAGTACTAACAGTGAATTCAGTACGTGTAAATCTCTTTGCCATGTGCAGTAGAGCTGTGCTCTGGAATACCAGTGGGATAGTGACAGGAGTCATTTCCTAGGCAGCTTATCTTTGGGGGAAGTTTGTGGTCAGTATAATAAGAAACCCCAATTTTTAAGAACCCACAAGCTGCAAGGGACAGTCCCACTGGCCCCTTCTGCTAACAAGAACAGCTGAGTTACTTTGCATCTTTATCAGTGACCTGGAAGAAAACACTAAGTCCTTGCTGATAAAGGTGGCAGATGACACAGATTGGGGGTGAACAAAGAAGTGAGGTCGCCGATGCAGGGTGAGCTATTAATAAGCAAACAGCATATAAGCAATATACCCCAATATAAAGGTAAATGAAGCAATGACTGTAGGAGGTCATTATAGAATCAGGGACTCTATCCTGCAAAGCAATGGCAGCCTTGTCATGGTGAATAGCCAGATGAGTACCAATCCCTGAGCAAATGCAGTGATCAAAAGACCAAGTCTCTAAGACAAGGGCAGGAAATTCTTGGGATACAGAGGCCTAAGCCCACTGTGAATCTTAACAACCTTGCAACCTCCTCTTGCGAAACCATTGTCCATTGGATGCGACTCCACTTGTGAGGAACTGCTGGGGAACAGAAATCTTGGTGGGGATCTAACTTGTACCTGTGTAGGTGAGCCGTACAGATGTGCCACATTCAGCCATGACCAGGACATGGTCTTTGCTGCATGCCTCAGTCTTGGTCCTGGGATCTCCAAAGGAAAACAGGGGCTGCCAGAATGTGGGTTCCCAGCAAGGAACACCAGCCTCCCATGCCATGGTGTCCCAGAGGCCACCATGTCGATGTGTGGAGCCAGTCAACAAGCTGAACAGCTTTAGCCCTCCACTTCCCGCTGTATGTATCTCAGGGACAGTCTAGATGCAGCCACTTTGTTCCATCCCAGTGTCTGTAGTTTAGGAGGGTGTTAATAAGCTGTAAAGCAGAGTGAGTGTGGGAAGTTTGCCTTGTATAGTAAAAGGTTGACACTTTATCACAGAGAAAATGAAGGACTGGATTTGATCAGTCTGCAAGAACAGAGCTTTCCACTGGGCTGTGTGGTACAAAAGACGGAGGTGTAACACCACCCAGAAGCTGCAAGTTGAAACTTGGACAAGTTCAGACTAGTCAAAGTGCTGATGTTTGACTACTAGTAGAACCTCCCAAAGGTTTTGCTGGGTTCCCTGGCTGTGGCAAATTCAAAATCAAGATTAGGCTCCTTCTAGAAGAGGATCAGATGAATTAAGCACAATACCTCTGACCTCCTAGTCTGTAACTCCATGTAGTCCTGAGCTTTCTTTTTCCTCCCCACATTCCAGAAAATGTGATGGGGGGGGGGGGGGGGCACTTCCACAGGAGCATCAGACATGCTTTTGTTGACTTTCCTTACAAACTGGATGTTTCAGAAGACACTCTCGGGCTATGCCAGGTGAGATGCCAAAGGAATTCACCTCCTGTATGATCTATATTTGCTGGGCATGATAAGGACTTAAGGCAGGCCTAGATGGAGAAAACAAGCTCTCCTCTTCCACCAAACAGACCAAGAATAAATCTGGCACTTCCAACTTGAGCAAAGATTCTTCTCTTGCAATTCTTGTTTGCAGGACAGCTAGAAAGCAAAGATGCAACTACCTGAGGGCCCCTCTAGAATGGGAAGTATCATTTGGGGCTGGGGATCCAACAGAGGCTCACTTATTAAAATCAGCTGGGGATGGCAGTATATATAGGAATTTGGTTGTTGGTATATGAAGTTATAAATAGGCATTTGGAAAGCCTGGGAGCTCACACAGTTATTGCTTTTTATTTTAAAATGGTAATGTGGATTTCAAGCTCATGAAAGGCATGAGATTGGTGGTGAAGACCTGTCTAGCCACACATAGGATCAGCAAGAAATTCAGGTTCTTCCATCTCACTCAGCCTTGCCATGGAAGAAAGACCAGCTCCTGGGAAGTTTTGGTCTTTATGAACAATCTAGCCCCCAGGCCCTCTGATGGCCTATGCCAGCTCTGATGCCTGCTTCGTGATACAGACTGATGTGACCTGGAAACCTGAATGGTACTGGCCACTTATTTTTATTTCCTTATTTTCCTCCTTAATGTTTATGGAAAAAGAAAAGCTGTGGCACAAGAAAGAGAGCAGAGGTTGTCTACTGCTCACAATAACATATACAGGATCTCCCACCATGCTTTGAAGTTACTGTATCTTACTAGAACAGCTCAAAATGGGTACTGCGGCAAAACATGGCTCTTCAACAGTGCCTCTGTGCATCAGATGGTGAGATCATCACCTTAGGGTCAATGCTTTCTGAAGAATTTGACTTGTGTCTGCTTGACTCCTACCAGGTACACCCACTATTTGGTGTCCTCTCCCAGCCTAGAGCCCAAATGGTTACAGCCTGGCTATTTGCAGATTCATAGAATCACAGAATCACGTAACGGTTTGTGGTAGGGACCTTGAAACTCATCCAGTTCCAACTCCTTGCCATGGGCAGGGACATCTTCCACTAGACCAGGCTGCTCCACATCCTGTCCAACCTAGCCTTGAACAATGACAGGGATGGAGCATTCACCACTTCTTTTGCAACCTGCGCCAGTGCCTCAGCACCCTCACAGGGAAGAACTTCTGCCTTAGATCTAACCTGAACTTCCCCAGCTTCAGTTCGAACCCATCACCCCTTGTCCTGTCACTACAGTCCCTGATGAAGAGTCCCTCTCCAGCATCCTTGTAGGCCCCTTCAGACACTGGAAGCTGCTCTGAGCTCTCCAATCAGCTTCTCCAGGCTGAACAGCCCCAATGCTCTCAGCCTGTCCCCACACAGGAGGTGCTCCAGCCCCTGATCATCCTCGTGGCCTCCTCTGGACTTGCTCCAAGAGCTCCATGTCCTTCTTATGTTGGGGATACCAGCACTGCACACAGTGCTGCAAGTGGGGTCTCATGAGAACAGAGCAGAGGAGCAAAATATTTGACTTCTTACTGTGAAATCTGTTCATATTAATTCCAGGCAAGAGGAAAAAGCAATTTTTTGGGGGAAATATTTTGTATTTTATCTTTTACTTTAGCTTTTCTCTTTAGAAACCAACCTAAGTTGGTTTCTGGGCTGGATGAGTCAGATGGAGCTGACAACCATTAGTACTGCATTAAAAAACTGCAGTAAAAACAGAAAATAAAATACTTTTTGGAAACATCTGATTTAAGAACAAAGCAAACCCACTAATTGGTTAGAAGCTGACAGAAATTATTAGCAATAAGCTCTTTCGCATAGAAATAGGCTTATTACCATCTTTTCCAAGCTAAATAATTCTATGATTCCATGAATTTGCAGCAGCTGGCATGAGCCTGGCATTGTTCCAGCAAACTGTATCCTGCAAATACCATCTTTCCACCTGATCCTAGGAAAAACACCAGCAAGACAGGCTTGTATTCTCTTCCTTATCCCTGAATAATATACTCCCATTGACCCCTTCAGGAGCTCCGTGCATGTGCATGTGTGTAAAGAGTATGGTCCAAAAAGGGAAAAATAAAGCAGTTTTGAATTTTCAGCTGGCAGACCTGTGAGCAAGGACTGCAGGCTGCTTTTAATTCAGGGGTAGAAGCATAGGACGATGTGTTTTGCTACATCACTGAAAGCCAGTAGAGGCCATCCGGGAAGGAAAGACTAAACTAATCACAAATTACAGCCATATGAAGATCTCAGGTTGAATCAGATTTGTTAGAGGGTTTGGTTTGCCATTTTTCTTGGGTTTGTTTAGTTTTGGTTTGTTTTCCTTTTAAGTCAGCATAAAATTACCCTCTGCGTGATGCATAGCATAGTCTTCAGCTCCTGGGTCTGCCCACACTCACATCTCAAAGCACATTTGTGGTTTGCTGAGATCTAGTGTTGTCTGCTTGCTTTTTTTGACCAAGGACTTTTACATATGATTATACTCTAAAAGTGTGCCATAGATTACATGGTCCATAACCAGGTTACAAGGAGAGAACACAGGTCTGTGTTTAGGAAACCAGCTTTAACCCCAATTGGAACAGCTTCTAAACATTCAGCCTTTTTCATTAGTTACTTGGTTAAATGTAGGAACAGAGCCTGCAAATGTTAGGGATATTCACTTTGCTGGGGCAAAACAACCTGAAACACTTTGCAGGATTGAGGTTCAAGTATGGAAAGCAGAATGTTAACAACCTGGTGTTGTAATGTGAATCCAGTTTTGCAATTATTCTAAAAGGCCAAATTACGTGAGATTTTGTCAACTCTAGTTTAACAGGGGTGGACAATACTGACTGTACAGGAGGTGAATGAAATGGCATGTGAGGCTTCATGGGTAACAGAAAAATCGCTATTGAAACAATGATTCCCTTACAACAGAAAACATCGACCTTTGCTGAAGAAATTCAGAAGTCTTGAACATGCTGATTGCTGCTTAGTCTGATTTCAAGTCAATCAAAGGAAGCAAAGTACAAAGGGAAAGGTCATATTGACTTAGTATAACAATCTTAATGAATCTTGGCCCTCTGTTTTGCATTTCCAGTGGAAACATGAACTCAGTGGCTCATTCCCTTCCTCTCTGTGCTGCTTCCAAACACCCAGGTAGACGGAATAATCTTTTGCTCAGCTTGATCCCTGGACAGCACCGTGTTTCTATTTAACAGAGCCTGAAAAACAGCCGTTTTATTTTTAGCCACAGCATTTACTAAAAGGAGCTCTTGTTGACAGGAAAAGCCACTCAGATTTGAATATGAAATATTTCCAGCACTTTAAGTGTGGTGGGAAAGGTAAGCAATTCTGGAGTCACAATCAATAAGGAAGAGACCGTGAAGGATTTCTGAACAGGGAATAATTCTTTGCCTCCCAAAAGCATTTGTCCTATGCAAAACCAGAATATTTCTTGGCACTGCTGTAGCTTATAGGTGTACCAGTCATAGACAAGTACAGGGCTGTGTAAGGTACAGTACAAATGCAGAACAGAAAGACAAATCTAAGACAAGAGCTCACAAATGGATGCAGACAGACAGCTGGGGGAATACAAGCAAACAAGGTGACATTATAATATTTCAGTCCCTATTTCAGATAAACAGTGAAAGGCACAATGATAAAATTTCCTTGTATGTTTTTAAAGCTGCTGCTCCCTCTGTCAGCCTCAACCCTGCCACACACCCCACACCCCCCCAAGCCTAAATGAAATAAATCAGCCTGTTAATAATGACTGGGCAGCATAGGCAGCCAAGGACGGAAGTCCAGTGAAAGACAAATGGTTAAAGTTTACTAAGTAGTTACAAACCACCAAAAACAGGTCTTAAAATGGGAAGTGTTAGGCAAGCCCTTAATAACAGGTAATACTACCAGCCCCACCTATAATTACAGTCCTGGTCTCCCCACCCTCTGAATGTCCCTCGTTTCCATCAATTGCAGGCTTTTCCGAGCACAGACAGTGCCTTGGCAATGTCTGCATGCTGCCTTACAAAAAACGGGTGGTGTTTTTTATCTGAGCTTCTGAGGAGCTGCTGCAATATACACCTTAAATAATAACAGCACAAATAATAGCAATAATAATGGGACAGGAGGTTCAGCTCTGCCCATATCTCGCTACACCGATGCTATCACATCTCCAGTATAGTTTGAGGCAACCTTAAAAGACCGAGTGTGATGTACTGAAAGGAATGCATTTACCATACATCACATAGTCCCCATTAGGAGATTTTGATGATCACATTACTACATGCTTTGTCTTCAAATGGAGACTGTGCTGGCTTTTCCACCCATAAGCAAGAAAAAATATACTTGCCACACTCATTATCACTCTTTTGGTTCAGGTTTTGTCTCTGATGTACAGCTGCTTCATTTTGGTTCTCAGTTCCAACAAGAAGTAATACTGTCACCTTTTCTGTGACGATTTTCATTTACTCCTGAAACTAGACAATAGACATTATTATGAGCTTGAGACTGCTACAGACTTAGAAAAGTTTTAGATGTGTAGAGATATTTGAATATTTTTGTTTAGTCATTATTTTACAGATTTACTCCCATTTGGGTTAGAGGATTTGAAAGAATTTTATCAGTGCTTACTAACCAGCCTCATACACTCTTTTTCGCCGAGTTCACTTTGGCTATTTAGGGGGCTCAAATACGGAAACAAATCATACGGAAACTTTTACACTTGCTGATTTGATCAGCTTTTTAAGCATCTAATATGCAAGAAAGAATAAAAATAATAAATGTACGGGATGAATTTTCAAACAAAGTTTTGTGAAACAGATTAGGGAATATTTTGAGACTTGATGCCTCAGTGAACAAGCGCCTGTGTGCTTGTAATAATATAACCCACAAATCACAGTAAACCAAGCATAGTGCTTTGATTGGTGAAAATATGCAAGAATATCCTTTTAACTATCTGATCAGCTCTATACTGAGCCTTCGGACTATCAAAAGGTCAGAATCCAAAAGGGTTAAGTATTGACTGACAAGAGAATGAAAGGCAACAGAATATAGGTGTACAAAGATCTTGAGGGACATTCCTAAAAGTCAGCATCCGTTTTTACACTTCTTGCACAGGACCAGATATGAATTTCAAGCACTGAATAGATCGGGAGCATTTTAAAAAATGTGAAACTATATTTAACTGTGTCTATGAGAAAACATTTTTTTTTTCTTGCTCAAACCTTCATTAAATTGAAAATTCATCACAAGAATTTATTATTTTGACTTTTTCTTACCCATTTTCACCTGTTTAAAGAAACACCCCATCTCCCATCTTTGACCCTGCAGTTTGTACACTCTCCCACTGAAAAATACAACCTCAGAATTTACAGAACAACATACATGGGGAAAACCTGCTAGTTACCCAGTATGTTAGAAACAAATGGGTTTGAAAGCAAGTGAAACCCTGAGTGCTGGCTATTTCCAGTACCACAAAGAAATGCTTTGCATCCTAAATGCAGCGGGTTAGTGAGTTACACAGACAAGGCATATGTCCCTGCCCCACAGCCTGGCTACAGCAAAGCCATCGAGGGGACTATTGCCCTGCTATATGGCAGGACGGGAGACTTGCAGGGTGAGGGGGCGACTAGAAAAGGCCCTTGGTAATCTGTGCGCCACTCTCCCTTTTTTAAGGGCAGGCTGTTTTGGGAAGAGAGAGTTTGCTAGCAACCTGATCCTCTGTCCGGTTGTGGAGATCTTCAAAGGAGACAGCGCTGGCAGCTGACATCCCCCCTTCTCCTGTTGGGTTTTTCCCATTCAGACTGCAGATCCCTCCTGCAACAGACCTCCTGATCAGCTCCTTCCTTCCGCAGCGCAAGCTCAGCCATATTTGAGTCCCTTCATAACCACGTCAGGAGGCCTCACCACATTGTTTATGTGGGAGAGCAGCTTCACTGTGCAGTGGCATTAACCTTCCAAAAAATAATAATTTGAGAAGTTTTGTGGCTTCTAAATAGGAGCAGGAACCTGATGGTTGAGAAAGACAATGGCAAACACAGCAACACCGGGAGGGCAAAGGAAGAAGCTATGTGAAGGAAACACATGCTAACGCAGCCCACTCACCTAGGGCTTCCCTAGAAACCATAGCAGCTTCATCTCTGCCCCATAGTATTTCACATGCACAGGTATAGGTAAATCTGCTGGCAAAGCCCTTTCCCCTCTTTTTCTTTTAGAAACTTGGGTGCCCAGAGTCCGTTGCCCAGAGACACTTTGCAAGCCATCCCTTTATCCTGGATGGAATCTGGTGCAAGGGGAGAGAGCCTGACTTGTCCAGCCCTGCAGAGGGGCAAAAGCTCAGAAACTTTGAACCCAGGCCCTAACCCAAAAACTTTCAGCCCTGATACTGAACTCCAGGAACCCCCTGAGTACATGCAGTGTGTCCCTGTGCTGCCTCCCCTCTAGCCCCATGCATGCTGCCTGACAAATCATACCCAGTGACGCTGCTGTAAATGGCAATATCTCTTGGAATGGTTTCAGTCAAACCACACTGCTCTGACAGCGCGCACACGAGGAAAAAGGTGGGTGGAAGGAAAAAGGCAGAGCCAGCGCAGTAACAAATATTGACACAAAACAATAACACAACATTATTGTAAAGCCTACACAAATGAGCAGGTGACTCTGTGGATGAGCACAGCCCAGGAGAGTGCTACAGACTCACGCATTCCTGTTAACATTTCCAGTACTAAGAAATATACTTGCACAAACAGAACCTGTGTTAAGGCCAGGTTGCAGAAACTGAGGCAAGTTAAAAAAACCCAACTATTTATAACTATGCATAAGGACAGATATAACCAAAAATAATAAAGTGCTAACATGATCACTCAGTTTGGGGCTTTTTGTTGTTCGGTTTTAGTTTGTATGTTTGTTTTTAATGTGGGTAGCCCTGTTGGCCTTCCTTAACTTAAATGCTTTCTTGATTGGATGCTCAGCACCTAAACGCATTAGGCTCACATTCAACACTCACAATAAAGCTTAATCTTGAGTCACATTGGCCCCTGAATAAAAAAAAAAAATAAATTAGTCTCTGCTTTGTTACAGTCATACAGCAATAAAAACTGGCCTGTCACACTATCTGCATTGTACGGGTTGTCTTACGCTTAACTGTCTGCTTGTGTCCAGAGCTGGCTATCAGATCTCCTTTTTGTTCTTTGGTGAGGGAAGGGTGTTTTATGATGGGAAAATTAAGAGCTTGCTGTATCTTCCCCCCACCTCCCCCAGCCCCCTTAAATGAATCAGGTGGTGTAACACCTCCAAAAGTATTCGCATATGTTTTGTTACTGAAGCCACTCATGACTCCCACCATGTAAATCTTTGTTGTGTAAAGTCCCTGGTCTCCAACACACGCATTTCTCCTTGTGTAGGCCTAGGTCAGCCATGGTTTCTCTCCCAGTTTTCCTGCTGAATGGCAAGCAAGGGGTTTTGCTTGGCAGACAGCACATTTTCAAAAGCACCTGCTAGCAGAAGCAAGGGATGGTATGGAGTACTCCACTAGCTACCTAAATAACCTGAAAACCTGTCCCTCAGTCCTGCTTCAGTTCTCCAGTTTTCATTTGTATTTTCCCACCCTGTGTGGTAGGAAATCACACCAAAGCCAGGCAGGTGCTTAGGTACTCCAGCAGCAGGAACCTGTTAGATGGGTGAACAAGTTATGAGATGTTGCTCCAAGTCCCCTACTGAAATAACCTTCCAGCAACATATGGACACCCTTTGAGAACATGAATAGCACTCTACCTCTTAAGAGCATGATAGTGATGGTCTGAGGGAGAGAGCAAAAAGCACCAATCGTTTGTAGCATCAGCTTTACTTCAGGAGAAAGGAGATACCAGGCTGCAGAAACACCTGCCCAGAAGTTTGCGAAAGCACGTTTTCACCCTGTGCTTCATATGCAGAAATGCTATGCTATTTACTCATCTGGATGATGACTGGGAGACACATTACAATGAACTATTATGGAGATGAATGCTTCAATTTTAGGAATTCATGTCCCAGTTGTTACTGTGAGAAAATAGCTAAGGACTTAGATGGAAGCTGAACCTAACAACTTAAAAATCAGATCTTTGGAGTAGATGAGAAGAAGACACAGAGAACAAATGTTTGATACAAAACCAGCATTAAAACAAAACCATTTTCACTAGCACAGTATATACATCTTTATTTAATTGATTATATGTTTTCTTCTTTGGGTAAAAGGGATTTGAGACATGCAAATTCTAGCTTAGAGACAAGTTGCGCTCATGAGTAATCCAACTGACCTCCCCAGGCTGACTTCCGTGAGCAAGTGCTCATCACCACCACCACCGAGGTTGCACAATCAGTGGGGTTTCAGTGCACCTCTCTAACTGCACCACCCTTCATGCAGCACCGCGTCTGCCCTGCTGCAGCACAAGCATTTGCTGAGCTTCCCTGATCGCCACAAAGCTACGCCAAAACACAGGAAAAGTGTCCTGTGTGAGGAATTAGTTTGATTAGTTCTCTTAGGATACACGATATTTCTTTTTCTTTCCCTAAGATCACAAAGAACATTTCAAGGATACTCTGTGAGAATAATCAATCTTTTAAAGCACACAAGTTGACTAATTACATTTGCAAAGGAGAAAAAGAAAAGCTGTGTTTGCTGTGGCAATGAATGCGGTAGTAAAGTCAGCACAACTGAGCCCGTAATTTTGCCTTTTCACCAGGTTTCAGACCATTAGGTCTGTGAGCAGTAAAACAAGGGGAAAAAAAACAGGGATAGGAAAAAGCACATGGTTAATATTTACATTATGGTGCCCAAATGAAAAAAGACCACTTGGCTTCATTTAACTTCCTATTTTCATAGTCTGAAGAATGCTGTAACATGCTCCTGGTGCATGCCCGTAAGGTAACTAGTAACTGGCTTCCATAAAAACTGTTATTTACCAGAAAAAAAACCCCAAACCAGTAAAAATCCTTGCTCAATTCACTGCACATTATACATGCCAAATTGCAAAGAGATTTTTTTTTTCCCCTGCAATGAAGTAAGTAGAAGCACCAACAAATACAAATATGCATCTGTTACTAATGAGATGTTTACAGCCCCTGCCTTGCCAATTGCACATATGGAATACCTCAGTGCGTCGTTACCTATAGAGCTCTGGTTAAGAGACAATAGGTGCAAATTAATGTACAAACAGACATTATCTCTTCAAGCCTGGACATGACTTGAAGCCTTGTTAAATATTTTTAAATGCCACAGCTTTCTCCTAAGGTTTTAAAATCCTTTTTTGCACTCTTTGCTGATGGGAGAAAATGTTCAGGGGACAGGACAAGATATTTATAATAACAGGACATTTCACTCTGCACTTTTGTTTTAGCATGTGGGGGGAATAATAATTGTATTCAGACTTGAAATGGCTTGGGTTACGCAGTTCAGAGCACAAGCACCTGCAGCAAATTAATTTGTTGTAGCACATTTATTATCTCATAGCTTCTATTTAGGCTGCAGCTGTTGCTATTATGTTAATAATGTTTTTTATCACCACTGCATACAACAGGTTATGGTAATAAAGAAATTTTGGGGTGTGGGGTGTTGGTTTTGTTGTTTTTTTTTAAATTTATTTTTAATTTTATTTCTTAGAAAGAAAAAAGATGGGGAGAATATAACACATACGCATTGATCAGGCATTGAGCCTCGTGTTTATTAGCTGATTTGAAAGAGAATGGGCAAGAGAAATTAGAAAAGAGTAACAATAGATAAAGATGGCGCGTGCAGAATTTGTGAAAGCAAAAAAGAAGAAGAGGTGGCAAAAAAAAAGAGACAGCAAGAAAGCCCGAACACCGCAGTGCTGGGGTGGTGAGTGTTCGGGTGGGGGTGGGGAAAATGCTGCAGTTTTCGTGAAATAATAAGGTGGAAAAAAAAGGCATACAAAGAGTAGGTTTTTCATTGTCTGTAAAATATAAACACAGATGAATTCTGTCTTTGGTTTGTTCATGCTTTTCACTCTGCACAGCAGGGATGTTCTTAAGAAGTTGCCCTCTGCGAAATTTCACTAAATGGAAACCGTGGACCCTGCATGATGCGATTATAATCACACCAGCCATTCTTTTTACATAATTTTTTGTTTAAAATCCAGTAATGCTTCTTCTTTTTAAAACACATATCTGTATCTATACACGCATCTAAAAGGGTGCTGGTTTATGTCCCCCCAGCAAAGTGCAAGCTGGAGCTCGAAACTGGCTGTATCCCATCCGCAAATCTCCATGGACTCCCAAACAAGATGAAAATTTGGAGCTGACAAGAACATGTCTGCTGCCTGCAGTCACTGCAATAGCTCACCATGTTGCCTACTAACCAAAAGATCAAAAATTATCGATTTCATGGCGCTGCGTGCTTGGGATAGAAAAGCTACTTTAAAATTTGCATTATTTAAGAAACGAATTAAGAGAAAAGATCGTGTTTTAGAGCGGTTTGGAACGTAAAACTGGCTTTATGTTTTAATCTTATCAATGTTTTCCTCTATTTCTATGATTTTTAGCAGCTGGGGTCTGGAAATGATTTTTTTTTGCCGATGAATTTAGGATTTTGCCGCAGTATACATCTGCAGTCCCAGAATCCTCTGGTAAGATAATCCCTCCTGCGATGGGGAAACGCCTTTAACCTTTTCGTGAATGAAAAATACGCAACCATTTTGAAATAAAGAGGGGGAAAGAATGATGATTTCTATGAACTGGGATGAAATTTACTGTGAACTGAAAGAATAAGGAAAGAAAAACATACTGTAATCGTGTTGTGGTGTTGGAGTTTCTAGCTGTTGTCTACCTTTCTTCAATGGCGTCTGTAAATATGCCTGGAGTATGGTGTTACCCGTATTTCACGAGAACCAAGACCGTAGGAAATAAGAGCATTTCCTTGCCATAACAGCAGGAATGCTACAACTACCATCTCCATGCTGCAGGCTTTAAGGAAAATCTTGATTACCGGTCATTGAAACTCATTTGATCAGTGGATTCTTAAGATGACTGGACTGCATTAGGGGAGCCAAGCCTCTAGATAGCAAGAGGTGTTCACAGCTGCTCTGGGGTTTCAGCTAGAAAGGGAAGAGGAAAATATTCTGTGGCATAATGAAAATCTGAAGCCCTAATCCATGCACTGCCTGTTTGGAGATTTGCTCAAATGAAGCTCCTACTTATAGGAGCTCCTGATACTCATATTTTCAGATGGCACGGTAATTAAGAAAGAGTGGTCTAAACAAAAAAATGAGGTCTTAACAATTTACTATTTTGTTTTAAGATTACGTATTAGAATCAATTACTTGGAATAAGGAAATCTGGCCTAAAGCTACGGAAAGAAAAAGGAAAAAATTACATTATCAAACACCTTTTCAAAGACAGTTTTCTATATTAGTACATCTCTATATATTTCAATCGGACAATTAAAGGGTTACAACTCTGGGCAATCAGGGTTTCAGGTGGACGAACTTTGATTAGGGAAGTAGGAGGTAGGTGTCAAACCTCTGCTACTGTTTTTGTTTTTGCCGGTGTTTCTGGCTTTTCTGCCAGGGTGCCTGAACACAACCATTGCAATTGTTTTAAATGGGGAGTATGAGACCCATAACCACTGAGAGACAGGCACACAGAGAAATTTTAAAGGCAGTGGTGTACTTAATAATGACAACGTTTCGGAAGGGATCAATACTGTGGGTTTGTGTTTACATGACTGTGCAATAAATTTTTAATATAAAGCCACCTTGATTATCTATTTGGCTAGCAGCTATTAAACTATATGTACTGGGAGATGCAATGCTTCATGTTTATTCTGCTCCACTGCTTAATATGCCAGTAATCAGATATTCTGATGAGTAATGCCTCAGCTGCTAAATCAGCTGGAGACTTCTTCCAGTTTCTGAAACATCTGTGATAAATAAAGTTAAACTCTTGTAGGCTTTCACATGTACTTAATTAAAGAGGGAAATACTAAGGCATATTGTATATACCCAAAATAGGGAATACCAAGGGAAAGCATAACTTCAAAAAAAAAAATTAATAACCAAATTGCTGGCCAATGACAATTCTATTTCTGATGCCTGAAGCAACATTTATAGACTACTCCGATTTCCGGAGTTAATAAGATGTTTTGATCAGCATCTTCTATCCTAATTTATTACTGATTTGTAGGGTCTCTCCTTCTTTCAAAATGACCCAGTTACACACTCCCAGTTTATATTTATAGACTACTCTGATTTCTGGCATTCGAACCAGTTAATAAGATGTTTTGATCAGCATCTTCTATAATAATTTATTACTGATTTGTAGGGTCTCTCCTCCCTTCAAAATGACCCAGTTACGCACTCCCAGTTTTTTGTCCAATTCCTGAGAAAAGTAGAATCTCACCGGTATTCTGAGTTTGCCAAATTTTCACTCTTTGTCCATAAAAAACAATTTTATTTATTGTTGAAACTTAGCCAGAATGGCACAGCTATTTGCATTAGCACAGCAAACATTCTGATGCTTATTAATAAACTGTAGCACTCGTGTATAAGGCAGAAGTTACACTGATTAGTTCTGTATCTCAATGAGTGTGTAAGTATTGCAAGATCTCTCTTTCGCTCGTCACTCTTGTATGAAAGTGAAAATATGTGACTGTTTTAATACACTATAACTTCACTTTGCTGGAAGAAGATCCCTTCCCCCCCCCCCCCCCCCAAGATGATCAGAATGACATATTTTTTTTACTGACAAGTGAATATATATTTAGTCAGTGCCTGAAAAAGTATCTGTAGTTGATGCTTGAATATGTTCCTAGAGTACGCATGGTTAAAAGCCAATTTTGCATACACTTTTAAGATTCATACGGGAAATCAAATATTCAGGCCCAGAGCCCTAGATATTTCCAAAACTGGTAATTTTGCTTTGTCCTTATACGAGTGCCATGGCTACTCATTTGTTACCATGTTCCTTACGAACATAGCTAAATGCCAGATTTCATACGGAAAGGTGACCAACTAAGTTTACCTTTAGCTGACTGTTATTTTTATCTGAGGGGCTTCCTTGCTTTCTACCCTGTTAAAAGTTGACTCACCAAAAGCAGTGCTAAGGATGTAAAACAAATGAAGATGTTAACAAAAAGATTTAAATCATTATCCATGAAGCTCTCGTTTGCACTGAGGATTTCTTACTGCGGTGATACACAATGGACACATTAGGAGACTGCTTGACCTTTCGAAAAAAATATGTCTGCAGCATACTCGTCTAGCAAACAGCCACCAAAACAAACCTATTCAAGTATAAAAGGGCTCGAAGGCAACTACTGAAGCTGCAGATACACACTCAGTGCTTCTTGGGGGATAAAGAAAAGAAGGTAGAAGAGGCAGAATAACCAGGCTGTCTATGAATTTACTCGTGAAGCCCCGCACTGTAACATCTAACATTTACTCTTCTTGTTTTGTTTGTGGATCACGACACACTACTTTAGAAAAATCATAAACACAAAATGTACTTTAGAAACATTTTTATAATTGAAAGAATACTGTTAAGAATTAGGGTTAATCAAAATTGCAACACTTGCAGCTATTAATATATTGGTTTTCCTGGGGTAGGGTTTTGTTTTTTAAAAGTGAAATTGTAGAAAATATTTAGGTACCTAGTAGCTCAAAATTGCAAAGTTAATATTAAACAAATTTCTATTAGCAGTTTGTCTAGATCTGAAAGTATCCTAACAACTTTGCAGTGAAATATATGCAGATTAAAATGACAAGAAACCATGCAAGAATAAAGCAACCAAAAAATCAACAAGAGTATAGCATTATGTACTAAAGGCCTTATGAAATGTATATATATAAATAAAAGTTGCATGTTTTAAACCTGCTTTTAAGAGGGCTAGCTCCAGTTGTCCTCGTCAGGTCAAAAAGAAAAGCGGTCCACAGTTCAGGGGCCAGAAGCAAAGACACGGACCGTACCCCTCCTGCTTCTGCAAAATCCAGGCTCCAAAAGCCCCATCCCTGCAGACCTCAGGGGGTGGGATGGCACACAAAGAGGCTCTGAAAGGTATCTGGGACCATGCAATGCATCAAGGGCGTTTGACTGATTCTACTGTTGTTATCAAGTACCCAATGGAATTGCTTATAGTGAATTTGGCAATAATGCCCTATAGAAACAGCACTTTGAACTTATATAGTACCTTTGATCCAGAGATCTAAAAGGAGGGCTCTGTCAGTATTATTATTGCCATTTTACAGAGGGCGAAACCGAGGCAGAGCAGATCTTCCCAGGCTCTGCTGTAGAGGAAGGCAGCTGAGAAAGTGCAGTGGACAAAGAAATTAACTCTTCCCCTCATACCTTTTTGCTTTTTAGTGCCCAAACCAAACTCCAGGAACATTTTCTCTGACTCTTATCTTAAACTGGAATCAAACTTCTGGTGACAAGAATGGCAAGGTCCTTCTGCTCATAGCTGCACTAAGTTATTCCCCTCGAAGGAGATGAGCGTGCTGATCTGGCAGGATGTTTTGCCAGCTCCTGCTGGTTGTCCTCATTCTGGCCAGCATTGACTGAATGGGCAACTGTCCTAAGAGAAGAGAGAATGACAAGGAAAGCTGTATTTCGTAAACCTCTAACTTCAGGGTTGGCCAGGTGGCATTTCATTCCTTACCAGTGGGGACCCTGCTCAGGAAGGCTGGGTGGATGGAACAACAGGGGGAACAGGAGGAAACAAGGGCTTTTTTTTAATCACCACTGCCTACCAAAAGCCGCATTAGTCATGACATCTAACCTGCAGACTTAGGACCCTTCCCCTGCACTTGCCCCACTGGGTTGTGACCCCTCTCCACCCATGCCAGGTCAACCTCCAAGGGCTGGGGTGCTTTCTGTGTGCAGCAAGCCCTACATTATTTTTTTCCTTCACCCAAAGGGAGAAACATCCTGTTCTAAAAGGCACTGATTCAAATAAAAGCAGCTGATGTGAAAAATCAAGAAGCACCGTGGAAGAGGCTCCTTTAGTCTAACACCACTTACTACTGAATAAATCAATAGGACAAAAATAAATCCTTAAGTAAGAGCAACTTCCCAAGTAGAAATTCAGGTCCCGTTTAAAACAGGACTACCAATGGAAAAAAGCAGGTATAAAGGTGCCCCTTTGTGAACTGCATATGCCCTCGTTGTGAGGTTGGTGGGGAATGAGAGGCTGCACGAAGGAACAGGAATTCAGCCCCCAACATCCGCTAGCTCCAAAGCAAACTGAAACTAGGAGAAAAAAAAAAAACACGAGAGAAGAAAACTATCTTTCAATAGCAACGGATGGTTTACGTAAACACCGAAGTATATACCGTCCTTGTTTCATGGGGCTTGGGGGGGTGTGTGTTAAACACCCCGTATGTTAAACACACTTTGCAAGACTACACACGCAAAAAGTCTGTGAAACATTTAACTGTACAAGCCCGTGCACGCCGAGGAAAGGCTGCCACAGATGTGCCTTCCCCGCGAAAAACCCTTGTGCAATTCACAGTATTTTCCTGCTTTTACGACTCTCTGAAGAGGCGAGGGGCAGGCGAGGAGGAGATGGGGGGGGGGGGAGTGAAGGAAACCCGCTTCTTCCATTAAAAAAAAAAAATACATAAATTGCATAACGACGTACTTTCTTTGGCAACTGCTTCCTGACAAATATTTACCACAGCGGAACGCGTTTCCGCCGACGTGAGCGGGCCCCACCGCCGCCTTCCGCGGGTTGCACCGGGCCGCGCCGGGCCCGGAGCCTCCCGGACTTGGCGACGAGCGTTTGAAAACACGGAGTTTCGTTACAGTTGATGGCGTGCGTTTAGACAAAAAAGAAGAAAAAAAAGAGTATTAAAACAAAAAGCATAGAATCCGCAGCAACGAAACGCCAAGTTAAAAGGCTGGGGGGCAGGTCGGTTTCATGGTTGCCTTTCCCCTCTCCACCACCCTACAGCGGGACCCTGGGGTTAATCCCCTCAACTGCACCCCTTTCCCCTCCGCCTCTACCCCACCCTCACACAACTTCGCTCCCAGCCGGGAACTCGGCTCCTTCTCCCCTACATCCGGAGCACGGTGCCTCCACCAGCCTTCCCCCACCCTCTCGCCCCTCACGCCGCCACCACAGCCTTCCCCCCGCCTCACGGCCGCTTTCCCGCCGCCGCCGCTGCTGCTCTCTGTCTCCCTCCGCCCTGGGAGCCGGGCACTATTTCTCCTCCCCCTGCCCTGTGCGCTGGGTGCCTGTGGAATGCTGCGCGCTGGGCCCGGCCGCGGCGGCAGGATACAGCCGAGTCCGGCGATCACTATAAGAACCTCCTTGTGAGCGACGCCATTTTAAGCCTCTCACTCGGTTCGGCGGTGGGAGCGGTAACGGCGCCCGGGTAGGGGAACTAACACGGTCGCCACCTGGGAGGCAGCGACGGGGGCACTGCTGCAAGCAAAGAGCCGAGCGAGGAGGAGGAGAGGGCGGCGGCACAAGGAAGGAAAGACGGACCAGACCGGGGTCGCCCGGGCGGCAGCAGAAGCCGGAGCCCGGGGAGACCCTGCGCTCTCGCCTCACTGCAACGTTAGTGCCGCTTTTTTTTCCAGCGGGAACTTGAGGCGAGCCCCAGCCGGGCTCCCTCTCCCTCAGCGGCCGCCGGTGCCCGGGAGCGGGCGCTACGTCCCGCGGCCGCTGTGGGGTGCAGGGTGTGCCCGGCGCTGAGGCGGGAAGGGCCGGGCAGGCGGGGGGCGCTGCCTGGGTGGGAGAAAGGCGAGAGAGGGGGGGAAGGAAAGGGAAGGAGAAGAGAGCTCGTGTTTGGGGAGGTCCGGACAGCTGCGTGGCTGAAGGAGGCGGCAGCTGCAGCTTCCCGAGGTGTCTCTTGGGAAGCTTGTCCTGGGGCGAGGGGCTGGTTGCTGGGGGTCTGCAGGAGAAGGCGAGTCGCTGCCCCTCGGGTCGTCGCAGCCGAGGCCGCGGGACTTCCGTTGTCGTTCCCCTGTTCCTTTATCCTTTTTTTAAAGGCTGGGGGGAGGTACTGACTCGCCGGTGGGCTGCAGATTGCCGTGGGTGCTAGGAGAGGGGAAAGAGCGCAAGGGATGGGTTTGTTTGTACCGAATGCAATTAATGACGGTCACTGCAGTCAGCGGGTGATAACTAATCTGAAGCCTTGTGGGTTTTCGGTCTTAGTTGCGTGCATATTTGCTGGAAAGGTGGTGCTGCTTCTGAGTCTCTTAGAAATGGAGCTCCCCGGAGCTGGGAGCAATCAAATTAAGTTTTAACACCCGCGTTACCAGAGTCTTGTAGCGAATGACTGGGGGCTTGGGCAGTGTGGGGGCTCTCATGCTGCAAGGGGAAGCGCCTGCTGCTTTCCCTAGCTAGCTGGAGGGACGACGGCGGCTCCAACCTCCCAAAGCACGCTTCTGAGGTGTAAGAAGCAAGTTGTTGTGACTTCCAGTACGATATGGGCACTTGTACTGACTGCCCGTGGAACAGAGAGTTCCAGTTTAGTTCTGGTGGGTTTCTCCCCCACGGAAAGCTTAGTTGGTTTCTCTTGTGTATGACTAGCTGCTCCTGGAACAGCGAGGTTTAAGTCTAGCGAACCCTTAAATTTTTCCCTAGGTACGACTTGGTGTAGGACATCAGGCTGCTTTTTAAATCTTTTCCCAAAAAACATTTAGTAACCCCTTCTGGGAAGAAAGGGCAGGCCGGGAAGGTACTATGGGCAACTTGTAGGACTTTAGGAATAGCAGCGCTGATCGTTGTAATCAGCTACTTCTTGATCTCTTTCTCACGGAGTAGCCATTGTTCTGACACTCTGTATATTCCAGACATCTGTGGTCATCCCATCCCCCAAAGTATGCAAGTGGTGAATGGAAAGAGGCTGGGCTGGTATGCTGAGGTCGGTGGACGGAAATCAAAGAGGGGTTTTAGTAAAATGGGATCTTTATGTGCAGAGACTATAGTAAAGGCAAAGATGAGAAAGCTACCTGAAAGAGTGTCAGGGTTTTCTTAATATTAATTTCAGACACACCAGTGAGCAACTTAATTGCAATTTTGCTTCTGCATGACAAAATGTACTACTGCAAGGCTTTAAAGCAGCATAAAGGGCAAAATCTGCTGGTGTTTATTGGGCCAAGTTACAATGTGAATGTCAGTAGCTGACAGTCCAGGAACCAGGAACCTTGCACCATTTATTAAAAGGTGCTGACAGCTGCAGGTATGTGGCTACTGTGTTGATTGCCTAATGGTTGCTACTGTTGGAAATGAGGCTACTTAAGTCTTCACGTGAGGCTTTGAGGCTCTCTAAATTCAGCCATTCAGGATGAAATCATATCAAGTGTCTTGGCATTTGGGCTTGTTCTAAAGTAATGTCATATTTACTTGGCTAATGCTTCAGATATTTTCTGTTTAGGTATAAGCTGATGTGTGGGAATGTTCGTGTTGGTCTGTATGGCTGAGCATTTCAAAGAGTCTAGGAGAGAAGTAAGTAAAAACATGTTGATGGGAAGAACAATGCAATGCACAATAGCTTCTAAAAGCAAGGATTTAATATGAAGTAAAGCTTGATTGAAAAAGGCAGTTATTCAGATGTTCTGGTACAGCCTTAGTAAACCCAGCTTCTTTTTTCTTGCCAAAGCAATAAATAGGCTGGGTTACTTCCTTGATACATGGCTTACTATGAACACTAGTGTTTTGTTATAACTGCATGGTGTGTCAGTAACTGGCTTATCAAATCTTGGCAATGAAACCTGGTTGCCCTTCAGACATACAGTTTCTTTGTGAAGCTGGTTTTGGTCTTCCTGGACTTAACATCCCAGAAAACTTGAGTTTAACTCTACAGAACACAGTCGTTCAGAAATTTAATTCAGACAAGTTGTCTTCTAAAGGTTTTCTAAACCACTCCTGCAGTATTTTGAGGGGTATTAAAGGAAGTAACAAGAATGGGGCAGGAAACGTGACTATTGTGGACTTCAGTTTATGAAGTTTGAATGTGTGGTCTGAAACTCTTGGCTAAGGATGTTTCTGCAAAATATTGTCTAGTAGGCAAGACTAGTGTGCAAATACAGCAGTAATCTAAATCACTCATGTTAATTCATAGTTAAAGCTGGTAAGACAGGGGTTGTGGTGATCATGCAATTGCTTGCAGCAGAACTTGTTCTGTGACTTTGGTAGACTGCATACTGTGGCAGGAAAATTGGGATGGACCTTACTTACCTGGAACATCATACTTGATGAAGCCTGATAAGACTTCGTGAGAAACTCTGCAGGCAGCTGGGACTTGCTTTTGAGTCCTCACAGCACGACATTAACTTTGCAAAATTCTGTGAACTGCAGTTTTGCTGACTTTCTAGTTAAGCGTAGGAAGATTTGTTCTGGAGGTTTTTGGTGTACTGCACCAACTGAATTGGTTAAACTTGCCAGCATAAGATAGTTTGACAGTGATTAACTTTTAATACCCTTTCTGCCACTTGACCCCAAAGTAAAATTTGCTGTAGGTCAGTGATGAGGCTTTAGTCCAAGAGGGTACTGTCTTAATATGCCAGTATCGCATGGCCTGTTTTGCCTCTTCTAAGACTAAGGGAGCCAGAATGTTTTTTTGCTCTGGCAGGTAATGTAAAGGAGAGAACCAATGGAAGTCTGGCATATCTGTCTGTATGGAACACCAAATCGATAAGGTGAGCAGATGAAACCTGTACCTCAGTCTGCCCTTGTGAATCTGCTTACTGTGATTTAATGTGAAAACAAGTGTGACCCGTGCCTTGGGAAGTATGGGTGCAGATGTTGCTTTACAGCTTGAATTGCAGAAAAAATTTTTGTTAACATTCCAAATTGCTTTAGGAAACAATGTACACTGGCTGTATTAGTATTGCAGAAGTTACTTGTGGTGTTACTTAACACTAAGTAAACTCGAGTCTTGCTTAAGGAATAAATTAATTCCTTTAAAGTTTGAAAGGGTTAACGTAGTATTCGAGGTTGCTGCTTTTAACAGATATGAGCTAGGTGGATCTTAACTGGAGTTGGCAAATTACTGGTGTGCACAGTGTGTTTGCTGGAACTAGCATTTCTAGGCTGATTTACTGTGCTAAATGGACTTGTATAAATCAGAAGTTTGCCAACTCTGCAGCAACTGTAGCAAGTAGTTTTGTATTGTCCTGGCAACAATTCAGGTGCCCTCCAGTGGCCAGAAATCTTGACATCGAAAGGTGCTGATATATTTTGTTGTCTTGTCAGTTTGCCTTGATTAAAAGTTGAAAAAACGTAATATCAGACTTGATTAGCATGTTCGTTGCTTAAACAGTACTTTTTTGAATGTCAGTATGTCTTATTTTAAATACGGAGTTATTCTGACAGACAAGCAAAGACAGTCACTTTCAGATTCATAAGTATTTCATTAGTGTCAGTGCAATTATGACTAATCACTCCGGTTTCTTAGACCATGGAGATTAATGTTTAAAGCCCATGTACAGGGCTGGTGTTGTGGTTGCAGCCTAAGAAGAAACTAGATTATGATATGATACTTCCTGGTTTGAAAAGGGAGGTTGTTTGCTAAATTATTGCTATACTAGAGTGGAAATGAGTATTTTAACTTCTGCATAGACAGGAGGGAAAGATGCTTCTGTAATACAGTGGCTGTCAACCTTGTTAGTGATGTACACAATCATGAAAAATGACTGCAGAGCCATTAAGTATCTTTTTGACACTCTTAAGTAGGCAGGAAGCTTGAGGGATGGCAGTGGTTTGTTGCTGAACTTGATTAGTGTTAAATGAAATACAGTATAATGCGTAAGTTCTCATAGGCTATCTGTAAATAGTTATGATGGCAGCTTTTTTGTCTGCATAGTGTAGATACCTAACTGTCCTGCAGATAAGATGTGGTAACTTGTTAAGCTGTGATTAGAAAACTGCTCTTAAGGTTTTGCCCAGCCATGGAATACTCAAACATAATGAATGCTGTGTGAAACCCTGATTGGAAGTGCTTGCTGGTGACCAGAAGATTTCAGAGTAAATCCACTGCTGAACAGAAGTGACTTAGTAACTGTTTTGAGGTTACTTGCATTAGTTGGTGGTGCTTAGTTCGTCAAAAAACACATGAGTAATTGGGCTGATAATCTTGTTGTGAATTTAACACAAGTTCATAAACTTGAAACTGTCATACCAGTCCTTTAATACTGACCTGCAAGCTGCTGTCAAATGATTGATATGTGCATTATGTGGAGAAGATTATTACTTTTGTTCTCAAGATGGATGTGTAACCCCTCATTAGCAGTTGAGGAAGTTTCTTATGTAACCTTAAATGTTATCATCACTATCTCAGCAAAGAAGGATATGTAGGTACTTGGAGCCAGTCTTGCCTACTAATAAAGTGATAGATTTTCCTAGTGCTGCACTATGCTTACTAGTGAAAAGCTATCTTAAACCATTCCTTTCAAATATAACCTGATGGTTTCTCTGTCAGCTTGAGTACGGCTGCTCATAGCTCTTAGAATCAAGCAGAGACTTCTATAGGGGACAGATACTTAGTGCAGAAAGTGCAGCTGTCTTTGAAAAGATCACTTTGCTTTGTTTGCAGATGTTGTTAGAACCTGTTTGCCCATGATTTTGAATATAAAGAATTGTGTTGACCCGCCCATTGCAACTCCTGAACCTTTCTGTAGGTAAAGAGGAGAGTAATTGGGCTGTGGATCTAAACACTAACTTCCCTGAAGTGACAAGATCCAGTGCTGTGATACTTCAGCTACTACAGTATAAGTATTCCTTTAAGAAGCAGAGTGTATGAGACTATGTGGAAAGGTGTGGTCTTTACATTGCAGAGTATGCCCAGCCACATGGCAGCCTTCGGCTCTGACCAGCATCAAACAAAATTCTCTAGGGCACTGCTGGTAGTTGTAAGAAATCACAGTGGTAGGTAACTGCTACTGAGTAGTTTCTGACACCTTTGTCCTATCAATACATGACTTCTCTAAAGTTTCTCTAAAAATCTCTCTCCTAGAGAGTAAGGTACTGTGCATCAAAGGTATTAGAGCATCTTCACATGATATTGCCAGCTTAATTTTTGAGGAGGCTTCCTGGCAGATTTTAAAGTTTGAAAGTTCATATCTTAGAGTGATCATGCCCAGGTAAACTTCATTACTTTTAGTAATTTAAATTATGTGCTTGTTCTGAATTCTCCTCCAGGTTCTCATAATTTTCTCTATTAGTTATCTCAAGTATCTATAGGCTGACCCTGGCTCTCAGACCAATGTTAACTGTTGCTTTATTGAAACTTCTAATGGGTTGTTTATAAAAGGTTAGTACCTGTCAAGACCCTGACTAATTGCATGAGCTGTTAGTGCCGAAATGTGGTGTTCTTGCTCAAAGGGCTGGGTTTCAGTGACACTCAGTGCCAGCAGCTTGAAAGTTCACCAAGTCCCATTTCCAATAAGTTTTGTCACCCGAACTTTCTGCCAGTGACTGTTGCTCCTCAGTGATTAAAACTACTGATGCTCTGGGTGGGGTTTTGTACATGGGGTGAGCAAAACAAAATGTGGAACTTACTGCACTTACAGTATAGCTTCGGCCACACTTGAAACTTGGAGTTAACACAATTATCATGTGGCAAGCTGGCTAGGAAGTGTGATTCTTTGCTAGCCTGCTGCCCCTTTTGGGAGGGAGGGGAGGATGAAAAGGTGAGTGTCCTGTAATATTGGAGCACTCTGCTCTAGTCCTAAAGGAAGTGAAGTGTGGTAAAATATAGGCTTGCAGCCAAGTTCTAAGGTCCTTGTGGTCCTGCTCCTTCCCCTCTGCCATGTGTGTAGTTTTCTGACTTTGTAACCACAGTCTTCACTAGACGTTTTTTGAGGCATAAATCCTCTTTTAGTATAGCTAACCCAGTGTTTAAGTCTAGTCAAGACTACCAGATGTCTGCAGTTCGGTTCCATTAAGCAATTGTAATCAACTTAGAGTAGTCTAGCAAGAACAGAAGTATCTGCACGCTGTTTGCTTTGGGTAATGAGCGTGTGAATAGAAACTCTACTCTGTGCTCTTAATTGGTGTTAGATTGCCAAGATGATGGAAAATAGACATGCATAAGGTTTTATATTTTGTGATGTGGCATCAAATCAACTCTTACAAAACTAATAAAAGCTAGTGTAGGGAAGCTCTTCTGCCTTTATGTTGTGGAAAAGATTTTTAGATCACTTCCAGGGCAGAAGCCAAAGGCAGAAAAAGCAGAACTACTGATGAAATGGCAAACTGGGATGTGTGAAGGAAAAAAGAAATGAAGTGGAACTGAAGCATCAAAAAATCAGTGGCTGAAAGCAGAGGCAACTTGTCATGAACATTGATGGATCTCTGTGTGTGCTGTCAAATGCTCCTCTTCCACTTCAATTCTGTGGATTATTTGAGCTAGTTTGTTGCCTCTTTCAGCACATATTAAAGATATTTAAAGCTTGGAAGTTGCAGCCTGTTAAGGTCAGTAAAGCGGATACTATTTGGGTTTCTTGATTTCCTAATGTTTTATAGGAGAGACAGATCGTAGACTTTCAGGTCTTATTATTAAGATATTTTAAAGAACAATTTAAGACTTATTCTGGGCCCAGAGTCAAGTTTACTGTGATGTGATCAGCTGAACCTAAAAGTATTGCTGTTTGCAAGGCATCTTCTAACTTTCTGCAGGCATCAGTAGAATGCGTTGCCTTGGATAAATTTGAGCTGGGTGGATTACATATGATACTGAGTTTATCACTGCAGTGAAGTATTCCTGCTTGGTGGTTGGACGGAATAATGTGAAACAAATGCTGCCTGAGGAAATAACTAGAGCAGTTTTGTCAGGAGTTGAAGTTTAGGAATGAGCTTGTTCTGTTACAGTCTAGGATCAGTAAGCTGGTTTTCAGTATACATGTGCTGTGGCATGATAGCTTCGGATTATTGGTAGCTCTTAGTTTTCAGTAGAACTACTGGAATAGTTGGGGTTGCTACACCTTGGCACAACACTTAAAATGTAGTAATGCTGCTGTCTCTTGCAGTGGTGTTTCTTCTAAGGTGGTAGTGAAGGCTGTACGTATTTTATCATGTAACCCAAAAGAAGATAGAAATGTTTTGGAGCTATGAAAACACATGATCTTTTTATCTTTAAGAGTTGGTTTTATTGTTTGACTCATTTCCTTTTCATGTTAACACTGCATAAGTTACTTCCATTTACTTGGGATGTCTTCAGATGGCCTGTGATAAGGTATCTTTACCCAGTATTAAGTATCAACTTGCTGAAAGCAGAAGGAAGCCTGACTTTAATGAGAAATGTAAAGTGTTATATTCTGATTCCTGGTGTAGATAAGGTAAACATTAAATTTACTGCTAAAATGTGGCTATTTACAGCCTTAAACCATTATTTGAGAACCAATTCTCAATGAGTTTCATAGTAGTTTTTGTTCATCCAGGTTCTTAAACTGCTGGTGTGAGGAGGTATCTGAAAAATTGAATTTCTAAATCCAGAAGTCACTACTGGTGAGTGACTAATTTCACAACAGTCAAGGTCCTCTAATGTTGCATATAACTTTAATTTCAAAATAACCTCCACTCACTGCATACAGCTGTTCCTTTCAGAGTGGACAAGATGACCGAGGACTGCAAATGCTGCTACTTTAGAATATGGGAATGCCGATCTGTATTTGGGATATGGAATGTATTAAAGGAAAACTTTTGTATTTAAACTTGTGTACAAGATGAAATATTTTCTAAATGCAGATTTTCAGATTGAAGCTCAGGCATGTTATTTATTTCTACTTTGAAATAAAGTATCTTCTGAAATAAAGTATCTATGCAGGGAACCTCCATAGAAAAACCATCAACCCTAATTGTCATTCCTACAGCAAGCTTCCTTCCTTAAAACACACAACACCAAAACTGTACTTTCAGGATTTTTTGCCAATCCTGCAAAAGATTCTGATTAAAGGCCTCTAAAAGTACCTATACCCCTTCTCAACAGAAGCCAGGTAAAAATCCTCAAAGTTAAGTTTTATTTGGGCTATCTGGGAAGATGTGGGAGAAGAGGACTTTATCCTCATTTGGATAAGGAATGATAAGTTTACAGTAGATTTCTGGTGTTTAAAAGTTTCCTAAATTGAGACCTACAGTGCAGAGGACAGTCCTTTTTAACTTCTGAGGTTATCTTTCTTTTCTCAATCCAAAATTAGAAATGTCCAAGTTAGAAACTGACTGCAAGTACCATGGATCATTACTTCCCACAAGTGCCATCCTTGTTTTCATCTGTGAATAGACAATCTATAAATCAGTTCTTACAGGTCACCTGTAACTTCTCCCTCCTTTGCTCCCTCTCGCATCTTAGCTGCTGTGTGTTCTTCAGCTTGACTGACTTTTCACTTTCTGCTAATCAGTTTAGTGCTATTCCTAATGAATGTTAACGTGATTATTTCATTTGGGTCATGTCTTCATAAGACAAAGCAGAAGGTTTGTTGCAGGAATGCTTATAGCATGATACATATAGGTAGATTAGACCAGAAAATGCTTGAAGGAGACAGGGCAGTCACTCATGCCTGAAAGAGCTTATATACCGTGAAAGCATCTTTGATGTTGCCATTATCAGTGTTGTCTTACTTAGATGATTCCTACTTCCCCCCCCCCCCCCCCCCAGCTTCCTTTTCTAGAAAACAGATTAATAATGTCCAGGATAAGATCCCAGGGTTTTTTTTTTTAAATCCTCAATCAAATGTGTTTCCCACATCCTTTGCTTGAAAACTAAGGTTAATGATGAAACTTCTGCTACATTAAGTTCTTACATACCTGTTCTTGGGTCATGGGAGTGAGTGCTGTAGTTACCTGGTGTTAATTAATTTTGGAACTGGTGTTTCCTGTAAAGCAGATAGTTGGGCAGCATCATTGGCAGGCAGCTGCCTGAAACAAGACCAGTTATAAAATTAGACCTAAAGAATGCTTTCAGTAACACCTTGGTAATAATTGAAGTAGCTTTGGAATACTTGGAGAAAAACTGTTTTCCAGTACATGTACTACACTTGTTTGTAGCTAATACATGTTTTTTAACTGCTGTAACTGTCACAAGAAGATGAAGATCTGCTTTTTCTATGTAAAAAAAAAAAAAAAAGAATGGTTAATTTACAGATGCAGTTGCTTGGCCTGTCCTAGGTGGGATGTATCAAAACATGGTTAGTAGACATTCACTTCAAATAGAAACAGCGGTTGGATGTATCAGCCTTGAATTCCCATACAAGGTTTAATAATAACATGCTGAGCTCAGTCAAAAGATTTCTGAAAGACTTTCAAACTTCAAGTTTGACTTGCATTATAAAGAGGAGGGGACCTGCTTATCAAATAAGTCAGGTAATCTAGGTCAATCTTAATGAAGATAATTCTTCAGATTTGAGAAATGTTATGGGCTCATTGACTTCCTTGGCATGTGCCTAACTCTTTTCCAAACTCAGAAGTTGATACCCAAGTTTTATTCATTATCAAAATACTCCTCTTTCAGTACTTTGAAAACCAAGAAATTTGCATTGTCTTCTGTAGTAACTTGAAACTTGGCTCATAAGCCTGCTAAGGTTGCAGAACTATTTTTCTCATTTTCCTGGAATTCACATGCAAGGTTGGGACTGATGGTACACAGTACACTCTAATGCAATGTCTTGCATTGCACTTTGTATTGAGGAATTTAGTGCGTGTGTGTATATATATATTAAAAAAAAGCCAGCCCCCATTTAAATCCAGAGCTGATGGTGCATGCTAGTGGGTAGTGTCATGGAGGATGTTTTAAGAAGTTAATAGTTCCATAACTCCTGGCAGTACATTGTTATGAACTTCTTTATAACATGGCATTTACTAAAATTCAGACTTTACTTCAGAGTACCAGATAGTCTTTAAAAATAGTGGGGCTTACAGAAGCTTGCCGTCATGCTAAAGTATACCGAGTCCTTCTATCTCTTCCTGATGCTTAAGAGCTGTATCACTGACCTTGACGATGGAATGTCACTAGTCATGTGTACTCCAATAAATTTGAACAGGGGCTTGATTTAAATGAGCTGGTACATGCTCATGGCTGAAGACACAAGCTTAATTAGCCTAGCAAGGCTTTTTGTGTTGTTTCCACTGCCCCGCCTCCTCACACCCATCCTGCATGTACTGATCCAGTTTCTGTTGGGCAAATGAATAGCACAGGCATTTGTACCTAGTCTGGGGTTGTTGCTTTCTTTGTAAGTGTTAACTTTGTCAGTGACACATAGGAAAATGAAGTCAGCAGCTTTCCTGGACACAGTTCACCCCTTTGTAAAATGAGAAAGAAAATATGGGAGAATGTTCAGCTACAGAAACCCTAAAACCAAACAGATCATACCCTTTTTCACTGGGTACCTTTGGTCTGCAGTTATTTTGAACTCTTAGGATTAAAACCATTTTTTCCCATTTAAATAAAAAGATGCTACCTAGAATTGCTGAGCATGGTTATGTATGAAATGTAGATGAGGATGTTAGAGATTTTCAGGTGCAGCCAGCAGGCTTATCTAATGTCAGCATTTCAAAGACTGAGCATCTGACTGATAATGCAGTTCTGAACACTGAATCAGTATTCATCATTGCCATTTTGTAGATGTTCCTCAGCTCTGCTTTGGAATAGTGTTGCATTTCAGTGGCTAGTGTGGTCTGCTGGATTCTATCTAATGGTACAGCTATTCTTCTGGTCTCTTCAGGCTGCTGAAATTGAAACAACCATTTCAAGAGTGCAGTTGCTGTAAGCCAGCTGCATTCGTCTGTGCAGAATTCAACAGTGAAAGGAAATTCTGAATGTTATTCTCAAGCCCTGTATTGCATATTTGAATCTGAGGTGGTAGTAAGTATCTCAAAGCATGGTCAAGCTCCTGACTGGTTCATCTGCCAGTATGTTAAGTTCAGAACTAGTTTGGTGATAATTTTTTATTAACAGCCTCATGATAGGAAGAGACAGGAAAGGTTACAGTAAAAATAGATCTTTTGTAATAAGCATGTTGTAAATTGCATATAGCGTCTGTATCTTGCCCAGTTTTCTATGGCATACGTCGCATGTGCCTTACAGCGAGGACTACAGGAAGTGAAGGATAAAAATTCTAGTGCTGTTCCACTGCTTTCTGTTTGGAAGGTGTTAGTGGGGCTGACAGAGTAACGCATGAGACCTGCAGGGAGCCATCAAGCTTTTGTATCGGCATTTCTTCCGCCTTAGGTACTCAGAAGAACTTTTGTATTAATGGTGAACTGACAGCATGACTTAGTTTCTCCTTCCCCTTACCACTGCTGCTCCAAAATGTTGGAAGAATCAGTGTTCAAGGGACTGGAAAAAAACGGTTGTATTGTCAGTGCATCTTCCGTGCAAATTATGAGTAGACTGAGTTGGCTAGTCTCTTCCAAGTGGTGGAATAGGACTCGTTTAGGGACTTGTGCATTAGCAAACGCATAGCAGGGTACTTCCTGTATGGTTGTTATGTCTTAAATCAGCGCAGTGCTGCTTACCTGCCGCAGATGCAGATCTGTTGTCCATTTAAAAAGAGCCAGGGAAGGGTTGCTGCCAAAAGTTGTGGGAGTGCAGAGTCAGGACAAACAGCACTGGCATTTGTGAAGCAGAGTAATGAGATTGCTCAGGAGCTGCTGGAGTATCCTGTAGCTGGCTCGGGGACAGTGAAATAAAAGCTCGCCTCAGAGTTGCCTAACCTATTCAGTGAGACTTAAAACTACAGGCCTGTCTTCTGTTTAATTCCGATTTTCTAAAAGGTACTCCTGAAGGAAACTGGGAAATCTGTCTTCACACAAATGGTGTCAAATGGACTTTGTTCTTCTGACACACAGTACTGCAAACATGTCCTTTAAAGAGATTAGCGGCTTGCCTTTACTTCATTGTCTAGGAATGTTTTGATCAGCATAGCTCTAACACCTAAGGGCACATTGAAAGGTGATTGCTGGAAGAGATGGTTTTGCTCACTGCACTAGTTACCACTACAAATGTTTCTGCTTGGCTAGCTCCCAGAATAGGCTGTCACCAGCTCTGTCTGTGTTGAAAATGGTGTTGGACTGGGGTAAGGGGAGCAAATGAAATAAAAGTGACAGCTTTGAGTGACCTGTTGTGAAGCTGTAGCCTCGAATTTCTCTTTCTGGGTTAGTGAAGAAACAGCTACAGATTTATAGTACATATACTTCCTTACTGTTTGATGATACCAAATGGAGTTGCATACTGGTGATTTTGATCATATTTCAGCCTCCTGCCCCCAGTTACCTTGGCTTTCTGTGCAAAAAAGCCCCACCAGACAACTGAGTTTGGTGACTTCATTAGTGCACCTAAAGGAGAGCATTTGTTTACAAGACAGGTTCAATTTTCAGTTGAACTTCAAGGAAGACTGTTTTGGGTAGAAAGAAACTTGTCTTCTTGTGGTACAGCAAAGAAGTGAAGGAGGATGTACAATTATAACTCTTTAGGTAGTTTTTGTACCCCTGAAATAATACCAGCTTGTCTTAAATGGTCACTTCAGCTTTCCGCATGAAAATCCATGTTGTAGCTCTGTATCAGTTTTTCTAGTATCTTAAGAATAGTTGTCTTTGAGGGAAGTGACGTTTAGCCCTTGTCTTTGCAGCATGTCCAAGCTGTGGAATTTAATGTCTGGACTTCATGCAAGGATAGAGGAGTGAAAAATGGCTCAATCATGATCAGTCTTCAGTTCTTTTTCTCTTAAGAATTTATCTTACATGTAGTCTGCCAGAAAAAGTCTGTGTGAAACATTTCATTCTTTTGCATCCCTGTCCATGGGGGTTTGCTAATTAGCACTGTAGTAATGAAATGGCAAGATAGGTGAAGTCTTACAGGTGAAGAGTTTGCAATTCTGGTGTTCTAATAGGAAATTCTGTCTTACTAGCTCTGATTAGTGTTTAATAAGTTCTAACCTTGCTCTTTTTCAGGGTCTCTGAAAGGTAGCAGGAAAGAGTTCTGGGAGCACAAGGAACATGGCAACCCAAGGTATATAATGCATTACAATTTCTATTACTAGAATCTAGCAGTTCTAATAAAGAGCAGTTAAACGGTCTCCTTGCTCCCCTTTTTAAACTTTTATTTAAGCCACTTGGATTGAATAATAATGTCTGTTCTACTGCAGTAATTAATATCTTACACAGGAAATCAAACCTGCAGATAAGCTTGTCGCTGTAAGCTTTTCAGGTCCCTTAAGTACAGTTAAGTACATAATCATAGTATGTGGAAAAGGGGACCTTTAAGCAGTAGACTAAGAATGTTGCAGTAGCAGTGATTGCTCTGTCTGTTAGTTGGGTTTATAGGCATCTGTACTTGTTTGATACAGAATCTCAGTTAAAAACTGCTGTCTCAAGTTGCAGAATTGAACTTGCTGAGTTGAAGTAGTTGTTTATGGGAATTTATTTTCATTTAAAGTCCGTGTCATCTCTTGAAAGATTGCTGGAGTAATTAAACTAAGCTTAATGGTTCAACAATGATTTCTTACAGCTGACTTGATGGAGTTGGATATGGCAATGGAGCCAGACAGAAAAGCAGCAGTCAGTCATTGGCAGCAACAGTCATATCTGGACTCTGGTATCCATTCCGGTGCCACAACAACTGCTCCCTCCTTGAGTGGCAAGGGAAATCCTGAAGAGGAAGATGTGGACACAACACAAGTGCTGTACGAGTGGGAGCAAGGATTCTCTCAGTCCTTTACCCAGGAGCAAGTTGCTGGTAAGGCCTTTTCTCTTACACTGGTTTGCTTAGACACACAGCTTAAAAATACAGAAACCTAAGTACTGAACCAGTCTAGAAAATGGGCTCTTTATTCTGAGTTTGAGGTAATGACTTACCTTGGTTTTCAGATATTGATGGCCAGTATGCAATGACTAGAGCTCAGAGAGTTCGTGCAGCTATGTTCCCTGAAACACTGGATGAAGGAATGCAAATCCCATCCACGCAGTTTGATGCTGCTCACCCAACTAACGTGCAGCGCCTGGCTGAGCCATCCCAGATGTTAAAACATGCTGTCGTTAATTTGATAAACTACCAAGACGATGCTGAACTTGCAACTCGTGCGATCCCAGAACTGACCAAACTGTTGAATGATGAGGACCAGGTAAGCATTTTCTTCACCTCAGTGTAGCTCGTTTGGGGGGCTTCTCCAATGCCTTTAAAACAATGTTTTCTTCAAATATTTCTGCAGGTGGTGGTGAACAAGGCTGCAGTTATGGTTCATCAGTTATCCAAAAAGGAAGCGTCTCGCCATGCTATTATGAGATCTCCTCAAATGGTATCTGCTATCGTACGTACCATGCAAAACACAAACGATGTGGAAACAGCTCGTTGTACTGCAGGTACACTACACAACCTCTCACATCATCGGGAAGGCTTGTTGGCAATCTTCAAATCGGGAGGCATTCCTGCTTTGGTTAAAATGCTTGGGTATGTAGACTGCTAATGCTACGGTACATGTGTTTTTCAGTTGGTACTGTTAGCCGCAGGTATTCACAAGGGGTTTTTTTCCTTCTCTAGGTCCCCAGTAGACTCGGTGCTGTTTTATGCCATTACAACCCTTCACAATCTCCTGTTGCATCAGGAAGGAGCCAAAATGGCTGTTCGTCTGGCTGGTGGGCTGCAGAAAATGGTTGCCTTGCTCAACAAGACAAACGTCAAGTTCTTGGCCATCACAACGGACTGCCTTCAGATCTTAGCGTACGGCAATCAAGAAAGTAAGGTGAGTGCCTCTGTTACTGAAGCACTTTGAACGAGCAAGCTTGCTGTGAATGACCCAACAATTCCTCCTTATTCTAAACCTTCAGCCACACTCGGCTTTTCCTAGTCAGTCCTGAACTTGCAAGAGGTGAAGGGTGCAGGAATTGCTTTGCAGAAATGCAGTCATGCTTATAGCGAGACTGTGAAACTTGCAGACCACACAAGCAGGTGGGAAGTTTCTTGCACCTACCTGTAACCTCCAGTGGGTGTAAGCCAGTGACAATTACTACCTGCTGAGGGGCACAGGAAGTGACAGATAAATGTAATTTTTGCTGTCTTTCAGCTGATTATTCTGGCAAGCGGTGGACCGCAGGCTCTAGTAAACATAATGAGGACCTATACTTATGAGAAGCTATTGTGGACCACTAGTAGGGTGCTGAAAGTGTTGTCAGTTTGCTCCAGCAACAAACCTGCTATTGTTGAGGCTGGTAAGTACCTTGTAACCACGGTAACTTCAAGAGCTATACAGTACTTCAGAATCGGTACATTCCATATAAGGGTGGAAGCTGCTAGCATCAAAGATTGAACTGGGATCTTTCCTTTACTCCATAACTAGTTTTGGAGGCCTTCAGTGTCCAGAAGTATAAAAAGCAGTCTGTTTTAAGTAAGTCTGCTATGTTTTTAGCTGGGTGCTGAGCATTGTCATGTTAGAATGTACATGTTAGAATATTGTACATGTTAGAATACATGTACATTTAACAGGCCCAGTGTCATGCTCTTGACATGAATCTCGGGGTTTTTTTTTCCTATGGGATGAAGTGTTAGGGCTTAGCTGTATTAGGATACTAATGCTGAGAAAGATCCAGAGGCTTGTGAGACATGCACTTGAACGTCAACAGAGAGACTAACCCAAGTGTTAACAAGATGAGGATCTGAGTATGGTGTCAGACCTGAGTAATGCTGTCAAATCTGTACCATCTTCTAGGTGGGATGCAAGCTCTGGGACTCCACCTCACAGATCCAAGCCAGCGCCTCGTCCAGAACTGTCTCTGGACTCTGAGAAATCTGTCAGATGCTGCAACAAAGCAGGTACATGGCTTTCTTCTAAGGGATCAAAAGCCAATGTAGCAGGAGAGGAGAGAGACTAAATTTTGCTTCCTTCTGTTTTGCAGGAGGGCATGGAAGGCCTTCTAGGAACTCTTGTTCAGCTTTTAGGATCAGATGATATCAATGTTGTGACTTGTGCTGCTGGCATCCTTTCTAACCTTACCTGCAACAATTACAAGAACAAGATGATGGTTTGCCAGGTGGGTGGCATTGAGGCTCTTGTGCGCACAGTTCTTCGGGCTGGAGACAGAGAAGACATCACAGAACCCGCTATTTGTGCGCTCCGTCACCTCACCAGCAGACATCAAGAAGCTGAGATGGCTCAAAATGCAGTGCGTCTCCATTATGGGCTCCCAGTGGTGGTTAAACTGTTGCACCCGCCGTCACACTGGCCTTTGATCAAGGTAAAATGATGGTTAACAGCATCCAGCACTGAAAACTGATGCTTTTTAAGATGTAATTTTAACTGTGTGAAGTACTTTGTTTACAAGGTGTTGAGGAATGTAATTTGTCTGATGGGGAAGGTTGCTTCAATTGAGTAACTTTGCATTCTGTCCTGGAGATTTAAGTGTTTGGGGCCAAGAGATGAATAAAAGAAATTGCTAACGGCAAGCACACTCACCACACTCTTTCATTGCCCATCCCCTTTCTTATCTGCAGGCTACTGTTGGTTTGATCCGCAATCTGGCACTCTGTCCTGCAAACCATGCCCCACTGCGTGAACAGGGTGCTATTCCAAGGCTAGTTCAGCTGCTGGTTAGAGCACATCAAGATACCCAGCGACGTACTTCAATGGGTGGAACACAACAGCAGTTCGTGGTAAGTGCCCACCACTAGCTGAAGTTACGTTAACGTTGCCTTTAACTCCTCATTTGTCAGCGTGCCTCAGCCATGTATTGTTTAGTCTAAACAGCTGTTGTAATTTGCTCTGTTTCATGTTATTCTCTTGGTGTGCTGATAATTCTGTCTCAACAGACCTGAAGTTTTTGTTAAATAAATAAGAATGCCAAAACCTTGGTTCTTATTTCACTAAGAACCCCTTGAGCATTTAGTTCTGAATGCTGTAGGTCACAGAAACACTGGGTTTGCCTACTCTGGCAAGGCAAATAGTTCTGTACTAGGAAACCAGAACTGCCTCATCATACATTCTCATAAGAATGGGTTTAAGAATGTTATCACAGCTTATTGTGTATTTTCAAGGGTGCTTAGAGCTGTAAAAGTACTGAGAAGTTGTACAGGCTCCATACTTCTTACCTGTTTAGGTAGCAGCAAGATCAGTCTTGATATCCCCCCCCAGTTAAACACATTAATAAAGGGGAAATCGCCTTAGCATGGGCAAATGGAAGCAGGAGTGTAGTTAATACTTGCAGAGGCAGGAAGGGGCCTCTTTGTTACTGATAACCACTATTTCAAAACTACCCAGCTAATCCATCTTGGGGAAGAAGAGCCAGTGTTGTCAGACCTGAAGGTCATGGTGAACTCAAACTGAGAACACCAGGAGGAGTTCCACTGAGGTGCTTCACTTAATTCAGTTTGGTAAACTGGGCCAACTCCTAGCAGGGGTGTTAAGCTTGAAGGCCAGCAGCAGATGGTGGATATAAGCCCCGTTGGAGAAACGGGGTGTGTGCAGGGGACAAGTTTGGTTCATTTGTTGGCAGGGTGATCAGCTTTTTGACAGTCATTTTAGAAGATCTCATGCAATATCTCAACTTCAAATAATGCCTTTTCTTTCCCTGATTAGGAGGGCGTGCGTATGGAAGAAATTGTTGAGGGCTGCACTGGAGCTCTGCATATTCTTGCACGTGATGTTCATAACCGAATCGTAATCAGGGGTCTAAATACCATTCCATTATTTGTGCAGGTAAGAGCAAGCTCAAGATAATGCTATTGTATATACTAGGAGAATGAGTATTATAGCTCTTGTGCTTCCTGGGTAGAACTGCTAAATCTGAATGTGCTGAAGTGATCATTTCAAGTAGAATTGCTAAAGAAACCCTCGTGTTTTGGTTGCAGTTGCTGTACTCTCCCATTGAGAATATCCAGAGAGTAGCTGCCGGTGTACTTTGTGAACTGGCTCAAGACAAGGAAGCAGCTGAAGCAATCGAAGCTGAAGGTGCAACTGCCCCTTTAACAGAACTGCTTCATTCTAGGAATGAGGGTGTTGGTAAGTGAACTTAAAAGACAGATTTCAAACCTGTGTTAGAACAGTTGCTGGAAGAGTTGACCTCTGCTAAAATCACTCTTCCTTCCGATAGCGACATACGCAGCTGCAGTGCTGTTCAGAATGTCTGAGGACAAACCGCAAGACTATAAGAAGAGACTTTCAGTTGAATTGACAAGCTCTCTGTTCAGGACTGAGCCAATGGCTTGGAATGAGGTGAGTTGTGTTTTCTATATTAATGGTTCCTTAGGGAAACTTTACTTCCAAGTCCTCCCTCTTTCCAGTAGTGATGTGTAGATGCCATCAGTGATACAGGCCCAGCTTTACGTTTGGTTGTATCATCGTTACTCTTGTGTGCTCAGATTCAGTGAACCTGTGACAAACATCCTTAGAGCTGCTTCTTCCCTTGCAGATAGGAGGAGTCCATTCTTTACTGCTGCTAAAGTGTGTAATTCTCATTATGTTTGTTAGTGTGCCAGGCTGTACATGAGAATTTTGTACATTTCTGTGCTGTTTACCAGAACCTAGTGAACTCTGAATGCAGAGATGGAGGCATGAGTAATATGAGGGAAGCATAAAGGTAAAACATACCGTGTGAAAGCTGTGTCAAGGAAACAGTGTTGGAGTATAATCTTGGTGTGGGGATGCAATTTGTCTTTTCTTAGAATTGAGCTTTCAGAATTGAATATGTTTGCAGGCTGATTATCACACATTGCTTTTCTTTAGCTTTAAGGGCTGTACAGTGAATTGAGACTGAAAGCAGGCATTGTGGATGAAGTTGAGGGAAGGTTTTGCTAAGTCTGTCTCATCCCCAGATTGTTAAGATTCAGGAGTCTAGCAAGTCTTAGCTTGTCTGTATTTACTAAATTAAGGACAGGAGCCCTTGATTTGTACTATTTCAGTGCTTATTTTTCTGTTTTTCTAAAATCTGTATTTACCACAGTAATGTGAAAAAGAAAAGGAAAAAAGCTAAAATGGATTATCTCTTGGAGTTACAGAATTGTGCCGCAGACAGGCACTTCTGTAATTGGGCAAACTGGGAGAGGTTCCTTCAGCACTCTTAGGTGGTCTCTTGCTGGCTGGGGAATCTCTGAACTTGCAGGAGCTTACAGGTGTACCTGAGGAGGTGTTCCTAGACCTGCCCCATCTTTATTCCCAAACAGAACCCTCCTTCCAGCGATCAAGGGATTTCTATATCTAAATCTGGCTGTTAAACTAGATGTGGATGCTTAGATAAAAAGGCGTATCATGTTCACAAAAGTACCCTACTGCAGTGCTTGCTGCAGAAGAGTTGCTAAGGAGGGATCTGGAGCAAGCTTCAGAACTTCTTAAACTCGGAATCAGTAGTTCTGGCCCAAAGACCACACGTTAAAACTCTTGTAACTTTTTGTGTGCATCTAGACGGCAGATCTTGGACTAGATATTGGTGCCCAGGGAGAACCTCTTGGATACCGCCCAGATGGTACGTCTCTTCTGTTCCTCTTGAATGAACTTAAGTTGGATGAAGTCAGTTCGTAAGTTTTAAAGGAGAACTGCAAATGGGTGAAGAGTGAATTACTCTTCGGTAAGGTACTGCAAACTGACAGGCTGATGGGGAACTGCCAGTTCAAATAACCGGTTCCGGCAGCACTGAAATGGGAGCCATGTGAACATGCAAAACTAGTGTCTCTTGCCTGAGTCCTGTGGGAGCATCTCCCGCTGAGCTGTGTTGTTTCCAGAAATCTTTTACAGTCTTTACAAATGGACTTGACAATACCAATAGTGCAGTTTTTCTTTAAAACAAAAAAGCTGGTATTGAATGTATTAGTCTGAAGGCAAGCCTATCCCTAAGGATTCTAAGCTATTTTTGACTAGCCTTTCAGAAGCAAGTCTACAGTCTTGGAGCCTGGTTTTGCTGCAGTATTGTTGAATTGTAGTATTGTTGATTGTGCAGACTAATGGCTTGGCTGGAAACCTGCTCGTGCTTCTGACTGCAGTGTGCTTTGTCTGCAGGATCTTACTGGAAGGCTGTTCCGAACAATGGAATAGCCATTAAGGGCAGGCAACAGATTGTGTTGAACTTGGCTGAACTAGAAAAAGAATTAGATGGCTACAAAAATCTTCTCACACACTGATACTTGCAGCTTCCGATGCATCTAACATCTGTTAACATTATGCTTTTTTTCCCTCTGCCACCTTTAACTTTCTTAGATCCTAGCTACCGTTCTTTCCACTCGGGCGGATACGGTCAGGATGCCTTGGGTATGGACCCTATGATGGAACATGAAATGGGTGGCCACCACCCTGGTGCTGACTACCCAGTTGATGGTCTGCCAGATCTTGGCCATGCCCAGGACCTTATGGATGGGCTGCCTCCAGGTGACAGTAATCAGTTGGCCTGGTTCGATACTGACCTGTAAATCATCCTTTAGGTAAGAAGCTCCAACCTTGAATTTCAAAAACAAAACAGAGACAAACCCATGCCTGGACTGAGGACTTGGTTGGCAGGGAGGGATTGGCTCGATTGGGTCCCACTGTGCCACAGTAGTGAATAAACGCTCTGGAAACACGCAACCAGAACACTCCAGACTGACTTCTGCTGTCAAGCGTGGAAGTAATTAACTGTTAATGTCTTGTGCACCGGCTTCACGCACTCTTACTGTGTTAAAGCAGTTCTTTGCTCAGGAACACTGACCCCTGTGTTTTTTCTCTTTGCAGCTGTATCATCTGAATGAACTTGCATTGATTGGCCTGTAGAGTTGCTGAGAGGGCTCGAGGGGTGGGCTAGTATCTCAGAAAGTGCCTGACACACTAACCAAGCTGAGTTTCCTATGGGAACAGTTGAAGTAAACTTTTTGTTCTGGTCCTTTTTGGTCGAGGAGTAATAATACAAATGGATTTTGGGAGTGATTCAAGAACCGAAGAATGCACAAGAATGAATTGCAAGATGGAATTTATCAAACCCTAGCCTTGCTTGTTAAAAATCTATTATTTTTTTTAAATCTCTGTAATGGTACTGACCTTGCTTGCTTTGGAAGTAGCCTTTCTTTTTGCAGTAATTGTTGTTAGGTTTTTTTAAAGTCTCTCGTAGTATTAAGTTATAGTGAATATGCTACAGCAGTTTCTAATTTTTAAGGATTGAGTAAAGGTGTAGAACACTAATTCATAATCGCTCTAACTGTATTCTGAATAAAGTGTAACATTGTGTAGCCTTTTTGTATAAAAACAAACTAGACAAATAGAAATGGTCCAATTAGTTTCCTTTTTAATATGCTTAAAATAAGCAGGTGGATCTATTTCATGTTTTTGATCAAAAACTTTATCTGGGATATGTCTGGGTAGGGGCCAGTAAGAACTGTTTATTTGGAACCTTGTATTGGACAGTTTACCAGTTGCCTTTTATCCCAAAGTTATTGTAGCCTGCTGTGATACAGATGCTTCATGAGAAAAATGCAGTTATAAAATGGTTCAAAATTAAAGTAAACTTTTAATTCACTCTGTGTCAAATTATTTCAGGTCATAGAGTGTATTTGTGTGGTCACAAGTTTCCTGCACAACACCTTCAGGACTTCAGAGGAGGATGCCAGAACCGTTTACCCTACTAAGGAGTAATTAACCACACTTAGAGCCCCATGTCCTGCTAAGACAGTGTTCATCCCTGTGCCCTGCTGCCACTTGACCTGTGACCACCTGCCACATCTGGCATGTTCCCTCAGCCAGATGTGAGGCAGCAGCTCGCTTCCTGCCTGGCCCACCAGCCCCACGCTCTGGTTCTTCAGAAGGTGAGAACATTGCATTTACTTGGCTCTCCTCAGAGGAGCCTTCACTTACCATAGGCTGGGTCAGGAACTTAAACCCATTTTCAGAGGTCCTTGCCTGTGTGTAACCGATTTCTCTTGTGGCAGCAGGGAATGTGGTTCTTGAACCACTAATTCACCTCTGCACATCTGTACAGCGCAGCTGGCACCGGCCTCTGCTGTGAGCACGAGCTCCCAAGCTGTTCTTCAGGCCAGCAGTTTGCTGGTGGAAGGTCAGAGGGGCTCTTGGCCGTACTTAGCATCCCAGGTTCCCGGGAGCTGGACAAAGCTACACAATGGACTGTCCCCTCTTGCAGAGCAAAGGCCCTGCAGCTGCAGAGGGACAAGTCTCACCCAGTTAGCTTGGTTTCTCTTGGCCACACTCACACTGGACAACCATTACTGTAAAACACTTCACCAAGTAATAGGCACCATTTACTTTCCCAATTTCTAGTAACTCCAGCTCTAATCCCAGGTGTTCAGCTAATGTAAGAACAATTCCTGTCAACCAGACACGGCAAAATCAGTTGCTTACCTAGGGCTGCTCACCTCCACGTACTCCACAGAACTGGCTGTCCAAGAGCAGGATTGTAGAAGCAATGCTCTGTAAGGCATCTGTGTTGGGGAGGTGTGGCAGGAACAGGGAGGTGCTGCTTGGGAAGTGGAATGTTAAGGAAGAAGGGGATGGTAGTACCAGTTTTAGCCATGCTCTGCTTGTTCAGGGTACGTTCTTAGCACTCTGGAACTGCTCTCTCTCAAGGACCTTTCAGAGTGCCAGCTTTTGCTGTCAGGCTTGTCCTTAACTATTTCCAAGCCAGAACTCCAATCAGGAGCTGAGGATACCATTCCACCAGTGCAGCTTAAGCTGTGTAGTGCCAGGCAGCAGAGGGGGGACGAGTCTCCCAGTAAAACCCCATGCTACTGGGTAAAAACCTGATCAAAATCACACCACATACATAATCCATGCACACATCCTCTGTGTGATTCTGGTTCTGTGAGGAGATGAACAGTGCATCTTTCCTGATGCAAAGGTATTGCCTGGAGCCAGTCACAGGCATGCAGTGACCCCTTGAGATGACAGCCGAGCCGAGGCAGTCACTTGGTCCACAAGACACAAGGAACATTTCCAACAGCAGCTTAAAACAGTGAAACGCTTCATGTCTGTATTGTGAAACTGCATATTTAATTAACACTTCAAACTGGCTGTCAAATACCTGCGCTCCATCACGTAACGCCAACAAAGTAAAGCAGGAACCAAGAATTCATCTATACAGGGGTTTAAAGACCAACCAACCCCCCTGAAACCTCCCAAACTCACACATGTGCCTGCACACAGCCACACCTGAGCTTGCTGTGTTAGTTGGGGCTGCTCTGCTCATCTGGGGGTGTTCCTGCAGCGCTGGTGCTCAGCATCACACACAACTTGTGTGTCTCGGGCACAGCCGGGTCACTTGGTAGTCTTGATGCTCTCATGTCCCACCATCCTCAGAATTTCAAATGCCAAGGAAGCCACAGCAACATCAGCGTGAGAGCTGGGAATTAAAACCATTAACACCAGTTAGACATCTCTGGGGGGGAAACCTTGTTCAAATCCCACATTTGCCTTTACGCCAGACAATTCCTACTGACCATCAGCTGCTCTCTGTACCCTGCACTAACTCCCAACCGTGGATCCTGCCCTGTGGCAAATGTGGTGTGAAGATGAATTTCAGCTCAAAGGCACAGTGACTGCTACCTCACCCGATTGCTCTGTACAAAGACAACATCGCTTATTGTGACCCCATGAATGTGCACACAGACGCTTCCAGCTGGACAGAAAGAAAGATGTGTTTTCACACACACATCCAGCAACTGCTCCCCCCCATCCCCTCCAGCTCTGCAGGTCTGAGACTGACTGGTGGGGCCCTTTGCTTCCTCACCAAAGTTTTCATTATTATACGTATTTCACCTCATTTTCCTGTCTGGAAACACATGCTTTTTCTGGCATTGGAACAGAGGCTCTCACACATTACTGCTGGTCCACAGGAACAAGTCTCTAGGCTACCATCCTTCACCTTTAGCTTAGAAAGGCCGCTATCAGATCAACCTGCAACTTCCTTGGTTGCTGCTAATGACAAGCACCTACGGCCACTCCATGCTTTGGGGAATGCAGAGCTAGCCAGGAAGTCCAAATGCTCACTCCACGCTGTGTAAGCTGCTCTTAATGAGCAGCAATTTAAACCAGGAAACGTGGTTATCTGAAACAAATTCACCCTGGCAACTGCCTTCGCTGAGCAATAAATGGCTACGATCCCACGTTTCACAGTGTGGCTTCGGTTCCACGTAGCTGCTGAAGCAGAACAGGTTGGTTGTGTGTCACTCGTAGAACTGCCTGCTCTCATGAGACGAGGCTGTTATCACGACAGAGACCGGCAGCAGGAGAGCACCCACAGCAGCTCACAGCCCCAGCAGTGCCCCTCTGCTGGCTCCTGACCGCTTGGCTGGCGTCCTCCTCCTGCCATGCAGGCAGAGTGGGGGGTCAGAAACCTGCCTGATGGAGTGAGCACGAAGGCTCCTCAACCACTTCACCCCAGTGATAGGATGTCTGAGCCTTGGGAGCACGGCTTAGATCCAGGATCTCTAAAACACTTCCAATTCTGCATGGGATACAGCGAGGCTTCTTAACCGAGTTCAAAGCACAACTGAGGAGACCAAGTTTATTAGGTCACAAGGAATACTCCAGGGAAGATGGCAGAATATCCATAGCCTCCCTAAACAACAGCTAAACCTGCTAAAGTTTGCTAATCCCAGCCGCCTTCCATCTGCCTGTTGCCAGTTTGTCCACACCTGAGTCCATTACAGCCCCAAGATCCAGGCTGAATCCCTCTGTTTCCTCTGGAGGCAAAGGGGCAGGGACATGTGCTCCCTAAAGAAGGGGAGGAGGGGAAAATAAATCTCTGAGCTCCTGGGGGCTCCCCTGCTGCTGCTGCAGCGTGGGAGCTGGGCACAGCTGAGGAACTTGGCTTACCCTCATGTACAATAGGATCATGGAATCCCAGACTGGTTTGGGTTGGAAAGGACCTTAAAGCTCATCCAGTCCCAACCTCCTGCCATGGGCAGGGACACCTCACACCAGACCAGGTTGCTCCAAGCCCCTGTGTCCAACCTGGCCTTGAACACTGCCAGGGATGGGGCAGCCACAGCTTCTCTGGGCACCCTGTGCCAGCGCCTCAGCACCCTCACAGGGAAGAACTTCTGCCTTAGATCTAACCTGAACTTCCCCTGTTTTAGTCTGAACCCATCACCCCTTGTCCTATTGCTACAGTCCCTGATGAAGAGTATCAATTGTCATTGGCATCAGCTAGAATTCGGTCTACTGGGCATCCTGTCTCAAATAAGAGTGCTCTTTATTTGGGGTTCTGCAGTACGTGGTTTCCTGTTTCTCTATAGACAACAGACAATGAGAAGAAGCCAGGAAAGCAGAGCCAGAGAAATGCTAAAAACCAGTGAAACCCTAAAGGAGAACCCCCTGTGCTTCCTCACTGTCACCTTCACTGGTGTTGCCTGTAGCCTCCCTTGGGGAGAGCTGACGTTTTTCACTCAGATAATTTCATGTGTCACACGAACCCCATGAGTCAGCAGCTGAGCATGCGAGAGGGATGCGGACTGTTCCCAATAGGTTCGGTCAGTCCTCGGTGTGCATCTGCTTACCTAGTGTAAGTTAGGGGGTTAGGGTCCCGCATCCCAACATTTACTTCCCACATCTCCCCTCATCCCTGCTCCCTTCCCATACAGGGTACACCCTGACATAATGTGGAGGAGCCAATTTTCCCACACAACTGACCCATATAAAGCCTGCCCTTGGGAGCACAAAGAGCACTGAAAAGATGATCTTAGTGTTTCCAAACCTGATCCATAAACTACAATTTATTGGGGAATTTTAGCTCAACCAGGAGTAAAATAGAATCATGGAATCAACCAGCTTGGAAAGGACCTTTAAGCTCATCCAATCCAACCATTGCCCCAGCAGTGCCAAGGCCACCACTAACCCATGGCACTGAGGGCCTGCAGCCTAACAGCCTGCGGCAGGAGTCTAATACTTGTTTTGAGGGGCAGAGAACAGTAAAATCCATTCATCCACATGTCCAAGGGGGATTGGATGAGGGAAGGTCTGTGGGAGATGAGCTGAGGTTCGGCCGGCTTGCTGGGACTAGCACCTCTGTTCTTGCCCTCCCCTCAGCCACAGGTATTCTTGAACACAAGCAGTTTTGTTCCTGTGCTGCACATTTGAAAGTAATCAGCACCAAACACAATCACTTTAAAACAGGGCACAAACGTCACATTGTGCTTGTAGCCCACTCCATCACTGCCCAGTGTCCGGTCACAGAGACCAAGTGTTTGGAATAAGATTGTATATTCAAGAAACGAGGTTAACCATGGCCAGAGACAGGAACCTGAGCAGCTCAGAAGGCGATTGATTACAGGTGAAGACCATTGCAGACAAAGCAGGAGGCGAGCACTCTCAGCCCTGGAAATTCCTAGCAGCCTGAGGGGCCTCACCTGGCAGTGTGGGCCAGGCTCTCCAGGGTCTGGAGAAGAGCATCACCATCATTCTTCAGGCTCTCTGAGCGCTTCTCGTTTGAAGTTATCTGGAACGAAAAGAAAGAAGCGTTATCAAAGGCTCAGGAGAAATTCCTCTCTGTCATTTTTTCTGTGGGGTAGGGGAGAGGGAAGCAAGTTGCAGCATTTAGTACAGTTGCAAATGGAATGTGACATTAAAGAGACCCAAGAGAAAGTCCCTTTTACTGAGCAGGACTGACTTGTAGGCACAGACCATCAAAAATACCTTGGCTTCATTAACAAGACTCACTCTTGCTCTGAGTCCCTGTACGTGTGCAAATTCACACATCACAGTCTGCCAGTCCTCATTTCATCTCTCGCACCAACACAAACACAAGTCCCATTTAGCCTGAATTCCAGGGAGATCTTGGGGGGGGGAGGTTACAACATTCATTTTCATGTCTCTTTTCAGGGAAAACCTCACCAAGCTTGTACAGCTTTCAGATCCAGACGTGTGGAGCTTCTCCGAAAGAAGCCAGGTTACAATCCCTGCCCCTCACCACTCATTAGGTCTGTTACCTGCACAGGACTGTCGCCTACAGAGCAGGGCACGGAATGACCAAAGCAACTTCCCTCTGGTGTCAAGTGAAGCCTGACTATAGCTGATTCTGCTGCTGGCGTGTTCCATCACAATAATCTGCAAGGACTGATTGTTTCTCCAGCCTTAAGCAGTGTAACTACACAGCTCCAAGTGCATTTCCTGAGCAGTCACTAAGCAGGTGAATGGGAAGGGTAAGGGGGACACGACGTGAAGATGCAGGGCACTGTGGCACAAATGGACACTGAATACTCAGCAGTTTGCTGAAGAAGCTCTTGTACCTCCAAAACTCATCGGGGAAAGGGTCTGCGTGTCAGGTCCTGCTTGCTAAGGTAAAGAAATCTTGGCTGCAGAGAAAGGAAAAGAGGAGGACCAGAGCAGCTGATTGTTCTGATACTGGAGGAGTTAACGCTTGAAACGACACCTTCTAATCCCCAAATCTGGCAAGGACTTTTAAGCTTCAGCATGCTGTGGCTGGCCCTGTTTACCATTGATCAGGCATCTGGGCGATACGCCTTCACATCTCCCTCTTAAATCACAAGAGAAGCTGCATTTACAGCTGCCATCCCCCCGTGATTTATCAGCAGCGGTTCTGCAGTGGTGTCACTGCATCTATAATCACAACATCCTGTAGTTAAGCAGTAACAGGGAACTGGGACCTGTCTGAAGTAAACTACACTGCACCCTGTGTGTTGGAAAAACCCAGCGATGCCATCACCTGAGTACAAACCGCTGCTAAATCCTGATTTACCATCACTCATCGTGAAACCATTTTACTCTTTCGAGGTTCACATCTGACCCTTTCACTTTATGTCTCAGGAATCCGCTCTCTGCACTGGGGAAGGCACCGAAGATGTTTTGTCATCTGGGTTCTGAATGGGAGAACACCACCGCAGGTAACAGCAGCAACACAGCTGCAATACAGGGGGGAAAGTGCTTTCACCACAGGACATTGCAATCTATTCCTAAAGAGGGCTCAAGCCTCTACCACACACTTCCCCGTAACTTCTGCAGCTCACCAGTGGCTGCCACGCTCTTTGCACTCGCCACATTCCTGTCTCTTGTTTCTCCTCCACTTTAAAAGAGCCAGAGGTGACAGGGGAGGAAGGTCACTAGGGCTGGATCGTGCTCCATGAAAGTGCAAGGTCAGATATAGGTTACAGCTATCTTTAATTCCAGTGCATCCTAACTCGTGGATGCTGACACCTGTACCACCCTCACAGTGCTTTAACAACTCAGTCCCTGTGTATCATACAGGGATGGAACATTCAAAACAGGCTCAACTGTAGAACTTGGTAGCAAGAAAAAGCTTTTAATTCTACAGTGCTCTATTTCAAACAGCAGCTCAGTCCACCTGAGTCACAGGGTCTGCCTACAGCCGAGTTGTAGCATGCCTCGTGCCATTATTATGAATGTATTTGTGTGAGTACAAAGCATTTGAGTGGATTAAATGGCTTTATATGCACAGAAATGGTAACAGACAGAAGCAGAAGGACCCATGAGATCATCTACCCCATATCCCTGTTGTGTTTCACTGTCCAGAGCAGCTTTCAGTCACAAGCAATGGGCTTCTGCGATACCTGTCCAATAGGGGTGACTCCACTAGCTAATAAAATACTCCAATAAGATCCTTTCAGAAGTAAAAGTGGTACCACGAGGAGGGGAAGGATGGGGCCTTTAACACCATGAGCAGGCTGTTTAAGTCAAATTTCGGATGCATTTTCTTGACAGCATCAACTAACAGCTTCCCATGAGCTGAGGGGTGTTGGTGGAGAAATACTGCCGAAATCCCTGTTCACTTACTTTGTTATCTCCTACCCTTCCATCCACACCAGTTCTAGTTCTCCTTCACTTGGAATTTCAACAACCGCTTTAACGATCGCCTATAACACTGCTGTACGTTAGGGCTGGCTACAACACATATTCAATGACATAATCAATAGCTATTCCTTTAATTAAACACGTAATTACATCTCAGTTTAGTTGTACGCTCACTGCAATGTAACAAGAATTTCAACATGACTTTTCTTTACTAAGCCAAGAGCCATTCAGCAGCTTTCCTCTCGTCAGTTCTAGTTCAAGGATGAGCCCTAAGGAGCACCGTAATGGATAGGTGAAGATCAGTATTCCCTGAAATTTAGGGTATTTCACGTTGCTAAAGGCGAGTGCAAGTAAAACATTCTCTGGAAGATCCCCTTCACTAACAAACTAAGGAGGTTTGGATCCTTGGTCAAAGAGGTGATTTTTGCCATTCAAGGTTCAAGAAAGCACGGAAACTTGAGGGCAAATGACTTTTCTTAAGGCTGGTTTCATAATGCTGAACTGCTTTCGCTGGTTAAATCATAACTCATGACTGAGTTAAATGACCTAAGCAGTAAACTACTCTCTCACCATTTTGAAGAGAATGAGACTCCTGCTTTGCTGAGGTTTCCAGTAACCTGTAAGCTTGATGTCTGTGAAATAAACTGGGAAGTGAGGCACAACAGCGACCGAGTAAAAATAAGCAGCTTTGTACTTGAAACAAGTGAAGTGAGTGAAGAGAGGCCCCGAAGCACGTTCACCTTCATCTGCAAGTGCCATCTTCTCAAATAAAGAACTGCTGCAGGTGTTTGCCATATCCATGCTCAACAGATGCTTTCCTCAAGCCAACAGGCTGCCCAGGGCAGGGCTGCAGTCACCGTCCCTGCAAGTGTTCACACAGCGTGGAGACGAGGCCTCAGTGCCATGGGTTAGTGGTGGCCTTGGAGTGCTGGGGGATGTTTGGACTGGGTGAGCTGAAAGGGCTTTTCCAGCCTGGTTGGTTCTATGAATCTATAATCATCGTGCCTGAGCACACAATCAAGGCCTTTCATAAATGCTCTTTCTCACATAATGGCTTTTTCTTTTCCCCAAGCACACATTTTTACCTCATGAAGTGATGCTTCTTTACTTTTTCCTCAATATGGAATACACTTAAGCCAATTACCTTTGTAGGATTAGTTAGCTCACGTTCTCACCCAACTTTACCAGCTGGCTGAGAGCATCCATATGGGTGACACGGGACCTGCCATGGGCTGCTTTATCAGAACCACCAGACATTGTAGGCCCAACCTTAGCATCACTTACATATCGAAAGATGCTGTGAATAAAGTACCACTTAACCCTAGTTAGAGGCTTCTCTGTGAATGGGAATTGTATCTTCAGCTAAAACTGCAGTAAAACCAATCAGAGAGACACTTTTTCCTGTGTAGGACGCGAGTGTTCAGGATGATAAAACCCCACAGAATTAGAAGAATTGCCCTCTAGACACTATTTCAAATAATGCCTTCATTGTAAGTGCTGTCCCCACAGTTTTAAATGTGCATCTCAGGCTTCTCATTCCTGCTTCCATCTTTGCCTGGCCAAAGGCACTGCCAGCATAGGACACAGCACCTTTCATCCCCACCCAAAGCTCCTCTTTCACATGCTGTCTGGGGTGGTGGTGACTGCAAGTTGGTGGCTGTTCACAGCTGCTCGGTGTGACCTTACTCCCAGCTTTAAGGAACAAATGTCACAGAAGATGGTGGTGTCAAAAACATCAGCTATAGCTGATGTGACAGCCCAGCAAAGAAGTCAATGGGATGGTAACTTCGGAAGCGAAGCACAACGGGCTGGAGGAGAAAACCTTCCGTGTTGTGGCCCATCTTATGCTTATCCCAGGGCATTTAATGGTACTTTTCCTCTCAGGCTGTCCGCACTGAGCTGTTCACAATCACTGCAGCAATCAAATCAAACACATCCTTTGGCTTGTCATTCACAACTCATGAAGACATGGCCAGAAATATGCTGCCATTCCCTCTTAACGGAGGAGCAATAACCAACATACAGCAAACAGGCACCCATGCAAGTGAGCACTTGTGTGAATAAAAAACCAAACAGATCCATTGATCATGTCTGAACTTACTAAATATAAAGATTCCCTTCATTAGAAATCCCTCTCCAAGCACATACATTAAGCTGCCAGTGCCTAGAGGAGGTATAAGAAATGGATGCACCACTTCCCATGATGGATCAAATGGATCCATCACTTCTGTAGGCCTGCACACTTACTTACTCTTACAGAGTCACGTAGCTTTACCTTTGTGTAATGAAGGGCCAGACCCACTAAAGCATTTGGAGCCTCTAAAGTAGCTGCAGAGTAGAGTATTAGAGCTGTAATGATTATGTTTAAGGTATCAATGCCCAAAGAGGAATCCTAAGAAGAGCCTGAGATCCCTGCACAGTGCATGGGGAGTGTGCAGCTACCAAAGGGCACGGAAACCTGCACGCTGAGCATGAAGTTCTCCAGATTCCCTTTCCCCTCTGGAGCTCAGCCTGCTAACACAGCAAATGAAAACTGGTGCAGACACCACAACTCCAACCTTTTCTCAGTTCCCCTGTAGCCTTCTGCCCTTTTCCAGGTGAGTGAAGGTCACAGTTTGCTGCTGTGGCACGGCTTCCACTGGAAGGGGAAAGGCTGGGAAGTCTGGATGGTTCTCATGTAGGGGGTGAATAACATCATGGCACAGGGACTCAGCAGGGTATCTGCTTCATGTCCTCGGGCAGGTACGTGCGACTGGACCCTTCACAGCACTCAGGTGCAACCCATTTGCACGCTGTTTAATGAGAATGAATGGCAGCTCTTGCCAGGCAGTGCAAGTCAAGCAGAGGAACACCTTGAGATTTGTGCTCCCAAAGACACCGCGCACTCCCTACCATGGCCACAAGTTGGTTTTGCTCTCCAGAGTGTAGAAGAGCTCATTCTAAGAGGGTAAAAACCTTCCTGGCATCCCCCCCCCTCCATCACGGCATGCTTCCTTGCTCCTCTTTACAAATGCTTGAGCTGGAGTGAGCCAGACACAGACCGTGTGTGTGGGAAGAACAAATCAAGTCAGACAAGTTCTATTTACGTTACTAACTGCCAACTCACTGGAACAGGCCTGAGCAATGCTGCTGGACCATAAAAACAAGAAAGGAAAGTTACAAAAGCATGAGTGTGTTCCAGGTGTGCTTTGGCAAGCACATTGCAGCCAGGGATTGCCGACACACCATTACAAAGACTTTGTGGCCTCCAGATCCTGCAAATACATGTGAAAACAAGCAGGTTTCTGTGACAGAAACCCCCCTGCATCAGACAGCTTAGCTCTGATTTTGCAGTTTTTATCCCCCCTTTATGGATAGGATTCTTGTTGCGCTGGAGTCAGCAGCAAACTCCTTTTGACTCTGATAAGGCCAAGCTTTCACTCGACAGGTTTTGTCTTCCCATTTGTATGTGTGTGCAGGTTTATCCCAGGTTCAAAGCCATCTCCACTGGTAACTTGGAATCATACCAGTTTCCCGGCAGTCTGAAAGCCACGCTGCCTCAAGCACTACTCAGAGAGACACAAGGAATGTCTCCCACACGCTGTACGATGGTTAATTGATTTTGGATGTTTCTTGACACCTTCCACTTTGAGGCCATTCTCTGCCCTTCAGCTTATACACAATGCGCACAAAGGCATGCTCCATGCTTGTTGGAAATTGTAACATTACCAACTCGCAGGAGCATTGTCTAAGCATAAGAGGAGATTCATAAAACCTGGGGTAATTATTGAACACTGCTCTCTGTCTCGTTTGACTCCTTTTGCTTTGGTTTCTGTTACAAGCAGTGTTCTCAGCTCACTTTCAGAGATACAAGATGTCTTTATAACCCACAAAATAGTGCCGTTTCCAGCCTCTGTAACCAGTGAGGTTAAAATATTTGACTTAACAGAACTGAAGAGGGCAACTTCGACACATCCACTAGACCCAGGTGTCCACAGCAGCTTCATTAGCAAGCAGTGCTGTCTGGCAAAAGATGTCTCAAAAGGAGACTTCCACATAGTGCTGCAGTGCTGACAAGTTATACATGCCCATAAGCAAGCCCAGCATCAATATGGCATTAAAAACAAACACTTGTCACCCTGTTGCTGGTGATCTCATCTGCAAACACAGGTTCATCTGTCATCTGCATGCCAACGACTCCCTGAGGTACCACTTCAGACTGGTTTTGCTCTGCCCAAACAATGATTCCAGCTGGCCTCAAACAGCAGCTTTAGCAAAACAAGGCCACACACTGAGCTTATGCAAACCCTGCAAGCCCCTCAGATCCCTCTTCCTGCAGCTCACCTTGCTGGATGCGAGGAGATCCCAGATACACCTCACCCTGATGGTCTCTTACAGCTTTCCCCATTACCAAAGGAATAGGGAAATACACTGGAATGATTTTTATCACCGCAGCAGGTCCAGTTTAGGCTCAGATCCTACGTTCATGTTCCTTTAGGAGATATTATAGAGGCAGCTAGGAACACACATTAAAACAAAACACAGATCCTCTGCATATCTAGATCTCCCCTCAAGTTCATCATTCCAGGGATCTCTCATATTCAAATGTCCTTCAGAGTCTCTCTATCAGCTTTTCTCCTAAAATAGCTTCTGACAAGTAACTCCCAATCCCTCTTAAATGTTGATTCCTACCATCCTTTTCCAGGGCGGCTGTCTTTTTCTGGCCTAATAATTCAATTTGTGCATAAGATCCCTGAATTTCAGTAGCTGTCATCCCCTGTAAACCTCACAAAATAGGCTGACGGCAAAGATTATATGTGGATGGAGTTATATGTGACCTCCATCAGTGTGCTCCATGGGTTAGGGATTGCCTTCTGTTCATGGACATTTTCGTGTTCATCTCATACAGCTCAACGTAGATATTTCACTGACGGATTTCGTGCTATGGCAGTTCAAATAAACTCAAGTATTAATACACTTGCAAGAGTCAGAATCATTACTGCAGCTAACTCATCTTCGCGCTATTCGGGAAACCAGTGACACCCAGAACATGTTGGAAAGTGCTGACCTTCAAATGGTGATTACCATGCAGGAGAAGTATGCAAGCAACCAAGCAATTACCATTTTCGTAAATGGTTTTAAATGTAAGGGCACAAAGCCTTGAACAGCCATGCCTCTGATGCTCGGATGAAGTGGCCAAACCCCTAGGAAGTGCCAAGAAGTTGCAGTTCACTGAAAAACTTGAGTTTTAATGCTTCCAGCCTCTAAAAAATGATTGCCTCGACTTGACAATGTCCCTTTTCCTGCTTTAAAATGCTCCTCAGAAAGGCAAAAGGCTACCGTGCCTTGCAAAGGTAGAGTGATGTGACCAACCTACCCAGGCTGATGTGAACAGATGCTGCCAAAATTATCCTTCTACAGATCTGCTGCAATTCAAGTCAGATCTAGTATGCAAAATCCCTGGTTTCCGCCGAGCAGAACCTTAACTTTCCTGGAGAATGGAACAAAATTGGAAAACTCACGCTTACACTGGCCATAAGGTGGGTTTGAACACAAGACTCCAACAACTAGAACTCTCTACAACTTGACTTACTGTGTTAGATTTACTACCCCAAGAAAAGCAGGAATATAAGGAGTCAAAAACTAAAACAGATCACGAAAAATACAGACTTAGAATAAAAATAGTAGCAAAATCCTGTTAGAAAATCATGATAAACTATTATTTTGAGCTATACATTAATGGATTAAATGTTAATTCCTTTGTAAGTCCTATAGACTTGGCTTCCGTAGAATCTTAGTATCCTAGAACGGTTTGGCTTGGAAAGCACCCTAAGATCATCCAGTTCCAGCCCCCTGCCACAGGCAGGGACACCTCACACTAGAGCAGGTTGCTCCAAGCCCTGTCCAACCTGGCCTCAAACACTGACAGGGAGTGGTAGGCACATAAAGCTTGGACACAGAGCCCTTGAGGTTTTCTTTAAGTACCAAACATGTATAGACTAAAGACTATACAAAATATACTTCATATACTGAAAGGAAGATTAAAAAGCTTGAAGATCTTTTAGCAGAGGTAAAAAAGGCATGGTTGTACTTACGCTTTATGCAGAAAGCAACTAGGAATGTAAACGACTGAACAGGGATATAAGTCTATAAACCACCCATTTCTGAGGAAAATTATGCTTAATGAAATGGTTCCATTTCCATAAAATTGTAAAAACTGTCATAAAAACAAATGGACTCCTGGAATCGATTCTTGCTTATTGTCATGTGACAGATGGCTTTGCCTGCCTGCAAGAGAGCAAACAGCTACCGAGTTGGTCCTCTCTGACCTCAGAGAGAATCATTTTGGACTATTCATTCTTTTGTTAACAAGCCCAGTTGCATTTAAGCATCTTTACGACAGCTACTAAGTCATCCATGTGCAATTACAGCGAGGAGGTCAAAAGGAAGTAATAGTGATGAGCCCAACAGATGACACAGCCAGGCAATCTCAACAGTATTGCACGATGTAAAATTACAGTGCACTGAAACACCAAATGAGTATGGCAATCCTTTCGTGCCCACAAAAACAATGAATTAGGACTCCATAACAAAAACACCCGTGATAGTCACTGGGAATTACACTGGCCCTGAATTATGAATTGAATAAACAGGTTGCAGGTTTCAGAACTGCTGGTTTCACTGTACAACCCCAAGCAAAACATCTGTCCATGTGAAAGAGAGCCTATTTCTTATTGTTTACCATGGCAGTATCGCTTTCCAGACAGCTCCTGTATCTATTCATAACCACACTGGGCTCCCAGTACCCAAATACCAGCACAGTGATAACTGTTGTAGAGGGACTCGGAAAGCAAGCACATTCCAAACAAGGGGATCAGTAATGGCCCCCTGCAATGTGAACCTGTAGAGTGCCAGTCACTGGAATGAAACCTTTCCATTCTTGCTGCTCTCCGACATTAAAAGCAGGTCCCATATTGGATGAGACCCCTTGTCAGTGTCATTACAGAGTAGTTATTGCAGATTGACTGAATAATGTCAGTTGTGAAAACAACCATCAACCAAAATGTCAGCCCAAATCTGCCCTTAACACATACACTGCACATATACTTCCACATTTACCCCAAAGAAAGATAGTAAGATTTAATGTAGAATGAATAGTTCAATAGGCCACGTGGTGAGTAAATGTTCACAGTTACTTCAGAGGTCATTCCCCCTCACACTGGAGATAACCACAGGTTGTCAGTACATTCACGTTTTGGGTTTTGCCAACACTTGCCACATTTCATTAGGCTGTGTTTGGACTCCACCTGCTTGGCTCTTCAGAGCCCTGCTGGTTTAGTGACACTAAACCAGTGATTTGATGATTTCATTGCAATTTTCCTCTCCCTACCTCCACTCACATACACCCACACTTGGCTGACTATCACAGTCCCATCAGTGACTGGCAGGAACAGGTTCCTGAGGAGTTTTCCTAGGCTTTTATGGATTCATTGAGTTTCAGCTTCTGGCAGCCTGTGTATAAGAGAAATTCCTGCAGCTGTCCCTGACATCATACCATTTTACTGTTCTTTACAATAAGATTCAAAATGCAGATGAATATAATAAACCCTGCAGAGTTTCTTTGCTGCAACTGCAAAAACAAAGGAGCTCTAAGACAAGGTTAAATGATTTACAACAGAACCTTGCAAAGAGAAGATAAATCACCTTTTTCTCTCAGTACAGTGCTGTACAGTCGTTTTCATCTTTTCTTATCAGCTGCCATTTCCAACACTTACAAGAAGTGCTCTTATTATGCTAGGGAGCAAAAAGGATCAAGCTCTTCAACGTGGCAGTCTTCTATCAGCAATAAAAGATACAAAGACCCAGAGTCCAATATGATGTCACTAACCAGTGACATGAATGGCAATGTACTGCTCTATTGCTAATACAAGAAGTCGGGGAAGGCTCATTTTCTTTAAGGATGAACTCAAATAGCTGATAACACACCCCTGACAGCATAAAAAGAAGGGCAACGCATGGCAACTCTGCGTACTACTTCATGGCAGATGGAGTGAGGGGAAGTAGACTCACTGGCTGTGCAGGTGATGGGCATGGGAAGGACAATTTTGGCTGATGCAACTGCCCACTGTGATCACCAAAGTGGGACAAGACAAGGAGGAATGTATCAGTGTCAAGAAATGGATGTAGCAGCTGCAGAATACCCGCTTACATTGTCCCTCCTCTCCACATAGAAGGCTGTGTTAACCTAGACAGTACAGCTTATCTTCTCCATTGCACAGTTAAACAAATTTCAGCTAAATTAAAATCATGCCATTAAGTAAACAGTCAATCCATTACAAGTACTTGAGTTAAAGCAGTTTAAGAAATTACCAACCACTTAGCTAGCTTCTGAGATCTATGTATATATGCACCCACTAAATGGCAATGCTTCAAATGGCTTGAACCACCACTGTTGGTGATTTACTCTTAAGGTATTTTACTCCATGCTGCAAGAGACTGGGTGCCCATACAGTCAGCTGAGTTATCTCGGGCAAGGTAGTACTGATTTGCAACCGAGCAGACAACTCCTTCAACTCCTTTCCCTTGATGGCACCGTGATGGATGTCCTTATTTTAAAAGCTGGGTAAATGATAAAATTCCAAGCCAGAAACTGCTATCAACAGAGGAACTAGGCTAGCACTATAATTTTAATGCATCCATATTTTTATAAAACATATTCAAATTGAGATCAGTTATGGCATCAGTTAGTTATGTTGTCCAAGGGGCTTTTTGCATTTCAGAGCCTTAAGCATGAGCTCACAGACTCTTGTCATTAAAAGGTGGAGATAAAGAGGTGCAAAGCTGAAAAGATGAAACTTTCAGGGAAGAAGTCCGCAACACAGGCAGGGTCTGCCCTGTAAACACAAAATCTGCTGAATTCCCAAAGAAGAAGTCCTTTTTCCTTAGGAAGTAAACAGTTTAATTTGGATAGGAGAGTGGGAGAGCATTCTCTGGAAGACATATGGGCTGTTTCTCTTTGTAACTCTCTAATACAGTAGAGATTGACCTTTGCATCCTCACTTTGATGCTTATCTTGAACAAACAGCATAGGAGTCAATGTCTACTGAGAAAAAAAATCCAGGAAGTGACTTTTCTTTCTAAGTGCAGAGCAAATCCTAGGGAAAATGTTCATAAACACTCATGCAGCTGCTGTGGCTGGATGGGAAGCACCTTTGTGATGCAGTGCTTATTGGGCCATTAAATGCTTGCTGAGACAAGTTAAACTTCAATCTTGAATTATACGATTAAGTCTTCCAGGGAGTAAGTGATCCTTTGTAGCTTTTGTTATCTCCAAATACATTATACGTAGAAGAACAAACATCTTCTTATTTTATATGTTGCTTTTATCTCACGGGTGAATTTAGTGTTCAAGGAGTGGATACCACTGAGCAAAGGCAACCCTAATGAATGCAAGGGATCTGAGGAACTTCACCCACGCAGATGGGGCAGTGAACCTTACACCTAGCTTACACCCAGCTTACGGCACCGCCAGTTCTGCAGTCTTGGCTCCAGCTGAATAGACAACTGTGATCAAACTGTGTACAAAGCAGCGACCGACAACCCAGCTTCCAGCTATCATCTAATCAGGACGTGAACTGGATATTTTTGCCTCTCATTTTCTTTTTGACTGCAGGAAAAAATTATGAAGTACTATTACTGCACTTTAATATTCATGATAAATATGCAGAGGCTAAAAATAAAGCCTTGTTAACTTAATAAAGCAGTTTGTTTTCTCTCAAGGTTTCAAGTTAAAACTCCTCAGACATTTTTGCTGATGTGCAGCTAATTACATCATTGTTTTGCATTTGCTGTTGCACAAGGACCATGAACAAGGAGTGCCTTAAAATTAGATGTTGCAGCCCATACACTTAACCTGATTAGGTCAATGACTGAAACATTAACACAGTTAGGGAAATGAAAGCAGAGTCTTGTTAAACAAGAAGTCATTATATACTCTAACATTGTATTCTTTTAACTGAAACTTCATGTTTTCAGATGCAGAATGAGCATCTGGATGTTTGCCACAAGACATTTATTGCTTTTTGCTCCTAATACCCCCTGTGGCTGCCAATCTTCCACCTCTGGCTTCCAGGACCAGGTAACTGAGTCACAGTGCAACCCTTATCACGTCACAACACAAAGCTGATGTGATGATCTCATTACTGCTCCAGGAAAAGGAATAAGCTCAATTCCTCTTTACACCAGCAAATCTAGCTTTCAGCAAAGACCTACAAAGGCCTTAACCACATAACAGAGAGAACAAGTAACAGTGTGGCACCCTGTTAAGGAAAACTATTATCATAAGGAAGATAGTGACATTAAAGTCTTTCAAAGAAAGACTCAGTGCTTTGCCAGATGATTTCTAAATTTTGAAGGAGATCTGAAGTTATCTATCGATACCTATCTATAATAGGTTAAGATACCTGGAAGTTACCTTTATGTCAGGTTAAAAAGAATTTTGTACATTAAAGAAGAGATTTATTGCACTCTTTCACGCACTTAACGCCATCTAAATTGGCTGGGAGGTTCATCTTCAAGCTCTTCATCCTTCTTTTAACATTGTATTTGGATCATTTTCTAGCAGAGTATCAGACATGCAGAAACAAAATCTAAAATGACTAAATCTGACTTAAAAAGAATACTTGTCTGATCAAAGCCTCTACCTCACCTGTGCAGGTTTGGGGGTTTTGGTGTGTTTTTTAGAACTAAGTAGCAGGAAAAGCCTTATCTTCTAAGAGTTGCACTTGATTGCTCATAAAGATTTGAAAAATGATTGGGATTATCATTCTAAAACAGCACCCAGGGGAACTGGGTGGATCAAGGGATTGCTAATGAGATATTGAGTCTTTCACATCTAAACTGCTGATTTAAATTCAATCCAACACAAAGATCACCCAGCTGGTGGACACCTGAAAATCTGTAAGGAATGAGGTGATGTTCTCACTCTAGTTTTAGATGGCCTACAAGTGCAAGGTCCTACACCTGGGTCGGAGCGATCCCAGGCACAGCTACAGGTTGGGCAGAGAAGAGATTCAGAGCAGCCCTACAGAGAAGGGCTTGGGGGTGTTGGTTGATGAGAAAATGAACATGAGCCGGCTTCAGTGTGCGCTCGCAGCCCAGAAAGCAACCATATCCTGGGCTGCATCAAGAGGAGCGTGACGAGCAGGTCAAAGGAGGTGATCCTGCCCCTCTGCTCTGCTCTTGCAAAACCTCACCTGGAGCATTGTGTGCAGTTCTGGTGTCCTCAGCATAAAAAGGACATGGAACTGTTGGAACAAGTCCAGAGGAGGCCACGAGGATGATCAGGAGCTGGAGCACCTCCTGTATGAAGACAGGCTGAGAAAGTTGGGGCTGTTCAGCCTGGAGAAGAGAAGCTGTGGGGAGACCTCAGAGCAGCTTCCAGTATCTGAAGGGGGGCTACAAGGATGCTGGAAAGGGACTCTTCATCAGGGACTGCAGTGACAGGACAAGGGATAACGGGTTAAAACTTAAACAGGGGAAGTTTAGATTAGATATAAGGAAGAAAATCTTTACTGTAAGGGTGGTGAGGCACTGGAATGGGTTGCCCAGGGAAGCTGTGAATGCTCCATCCCTGGCAGTGTTTAAGGTCAGGCTGGACAGAGCCTTGGGTGACATGGTTTAGTGTGAGATGTCCCTGCCCATGGCAGGGGAGTTGGAACTTGATGATCTTAAGGTCCTTTCCAACCCAAACAAGTCTGGGATTCTACAATTCTAAGATACATGTTTTAAGACCACTGAACTGCCAGCAGAATTGGCACTCTGCAGTGAAACCAAGTAATGAATTGACGATGAAACAATTTGAATTAACTTTTACCTCTCAATAGGGTAATATAAAACAAGGATTTGGCTTTCTGGATCAGGTTTAGATAGTACTTATGATCTCCAACCTGCTCAAAATAAAGAGTTTCAGCCTCTAAGATTACTACAGTAAAGTCAAATGAAACATTTTAGTAACTTAAAAAAATTACTATTTCATTTCCAGAGTGGCTATAGTGGGTTTTAATGACTTGTAATTTACAGAAAGGGCAGTGGTAGATGCTAATGAGTGACTCAGACAATTTTTTATTATGCTTTTCTGCAGGAGTACCCATTATCATGTCAGTTGCTGAGAACATAGCACTCTCTCGTCCTCCCTCTTATTTAATAACAGCAAATTAATGATTTCCAATCATTTATGGACTCGAATTTAGACCCTAGCTTCACTTATAAATTACAGCAAATGTATCATTTTAATTAACTTACTAGTCAGAGCTGTTCTACAGATGTTTTGTTTGCTTGAACATACTTCAGTCTACAGACTATTTGCAGCTCTTACTACTGTGATTCTTCATTTCCTAATGGGATTTGTGACAGATCAACTGTATGACGTATTACTGTTTCTCTTTGCTGACTACTGGGTCAAACTGAGAGTTCACCTCGTAGGCCTAAAGCTCTTTGCTCTTGGTACATGACATGGCTATCTATCTGTCTCAAATGGCTACCATGAAAACCAAGCCCATAGCCAGTATAGGGAAATGCACTGACCTTATCTATATATGAATCAGTGGGTTGGGCACACAGTAATTGCCACAGCAGAGGCAGAGCCTTGTTCCCCTTACTCAGCCTTCTTCCCTCTTTCCTTCTCAAAAAGCACTCTTCCACCCCATAACCCAAGTCCCTTACCCTGCAGGAACATCCCTCACGCCCCATGGCAATTACAACCCATGCACAGGAAGGGAACCCACCAGAGGTACCAGAGCAAGGTAGCAGGTTCCATGCTGCTGGCCCCACATGGAATGCAGGAGGCTAGAGCAGTTCTTTGTTGTGTCTTTCAAAGGATCCTTACTGGATACCAGGCAGAAACCCATTCTGAAGACCCAAGTACTTAGCTACCACCTTTACAGAAAATCAAGGTCTTGGGTCTGACTTTTGTCACCAAAGGAAGGAATGAGGCCCTGCCTTCCCATTAGGTCTTCATCTAGGTACATGATTTTAGCTTAAACTCCCTTTAGGTATGGATCTGTAAAAGTGGGGTGTCATCTTCTGCCAGGAGGCTGCTAACATACTTCCTGGTACCCTTTTACCTTTCCAGACAGTAGATGTATGCACATGCTCCAATTTCCCTCCCAAAGGAGCTGGATGTGTGATCAGAGAAATGTGCCTCAGGCCCAGTGGTCTTTCTGGACCCAGACTTTACACTCTCTCTTCTACCATTCAGTACACTAGGGTGGGTAAAGGCAAGTGTCTTTAGGGTCTAAAATATCTTGCACTAGACACAAACATGCCACAGCCTTCCACCAACTAGCCCTTTTCATGTTGATGCAGCACAAGGACTGGCACACACTTTCTTTACACCCAAGCACCTTTAAGATGAGGAAAAGACACTATTTCCTTCCTATCAAGCAAGGCCAGACCTCTACAAAGCCTGTGTCCTCTGACAGGCTGTTATGACCATAGGCTGACCTTGTCCAAAATGATGAGCTCATGACCATTCAGACACCAGGTGGTAGTCCATGAAAAGGGCTGTCCAGCCACAGGGACCTCCTTACTCATTACTGGCCTCATGGACATTTTTCTTGGACCAACGCTCTGCAAGCCCCAAGGCCTATATAATTAGGATGATTTTTCTTCTCTATATATTAGTTAGTATCTCTCATTAATGAATGCTATCTACAATTCTGCCATCCAGTCAATCTGGATCCAGACAAAGAGCTGTCATCCAGAAAGAGTTGCCCGCAACTCCTCACCACCAGCCTTAGTTTTGAATAATTCTGTATCATCAAACATCTTTGCCATAGCACTCTTCATCTCTTTTTCCAAGCAAATTATGAATGCATTGCAGAGCAAAGATCCTGGTAGGCTTATGACAGTAATCTACATTTATGGTGTAGCATTGGCTATTTATTATTTCCTATCATTTAAGCTGCTATTAATCTGTGAGAACTTTCCTCTCTCTCATGGCAGCTTAGTTGCTTTAGAAGTTTTATTGAGAAACCTTAACAAACGCCTTTTCAAAATCCACATCCAGTATACCAAGTGGATTGCAATTCCTCACACATTATTGACTCACTTGAAAGAACTGGAGAAATATGACTTCCCTGTACATACCTCATACTGACTCTTACCTAATGTGCTATATTTATCTTTCTGTTTACCTCCCTTTTGTTATTATCATACCTAACAGTTCAGCCTTACAGAAGTCAGAGTTAGGTGTCTGCAGTTCTCAGAATGATCCCTGGAGCCCTTTTAAATGTACTTGATAGGTTGCATACCACAATTGAAGCAATTCAGCAATTTCCTAGACAACTGCCATTGGGACCAGCTGACCTATTACTACTCACTTGATCAAACTGTTCCAAAATCTCTTTCTGTAACACCTTCATGATTTTTATACAATTCTATAGATATAAAAACCAGACTGAGATGACCAAACTGTGTCACTTTCAGTAGCAAAAATCAAAAGTCTGAAAAGTGATCTTTGTGGTACAAGTACAGGGACTCTTCATCAGGGACTGTAGCAACAGGATGGGTGATGGGTTCAAACTGAAACAGGGGAAGTTTAGGTTAGATCTAAGGAAGAAGTTCTTCCCTGTGAGGGTGGTGAGGTGCTGGAACAGGCTACCCAAAGAAATAGTAAATGCTCCATCCATGACAGTAGGGATGGACATCCCCAGGTAGGACAGAGCCTTGGGCGACATGGTCTAGGGTGAGGCACCCCTGCCCATGGCAGGGGGTTGGGACTGATTGATCTTAAGGTCCTTTGCAACCCAAACCATTCTACGATTATGTGATTCTCTGACTTCCCCTCTTCTTGTCTTCAAGGAATACTTCATGTGTCAGCCTACAAAATGAAGTCTGATGCAAAGATACAGCAGTTTCTCCAAACCTTTCCAAGTAGTGATGAACGACTACCTTCACTGCAGATGATGTGTTTTTTCATTTGATGAACTGATATGATAGCTGTGGCCATGAAGAGGGGCACCTTTGTCTCTATTGTGAGACAATCTGTTGAAAAATACACACTTCAGAGTATAACCTGGGTCCCTGGCCTTGCTAAGTAGCAAATATCCTTGCTAAGTAACACATACTGATCAACTTGGTAAACTGCACCACCACTAATCTAAAATACCACTACACATTTCAGACACCCTTTTAAGTCTCAGCACCTCAATGTTTATGGACATAAACATGTCAAGACAGAAAAGAGCAGACATTTGGAAGTCCTCTGGTGGGACACCTCACCTGAAGGTAGGCTATCTTATCACCTTGGAATGATTTCTTGTGATTTCCCTTGAAACATTTCCTGGGTAAAGCTCCTGGAGATAAGACACTTCTTACTGCTTGTGTCTGTCCCTTATCACATTTCCACCCAAAACCGACGCTGGGAGTGACACTTCTTGTATGGGGCAGCTTCTGAATTTGCTCATCAAAACGGAAACGAGGAAGCTTTCTGAAGAGCAGGTTCCCACATATCTGCAGTGTATACACGATGAGCATACAAATATAATACAGTAACATAATCTAGCTTTTGACTCTGAGAACAAATCGTGGGTGTATTAGTTCTTGCTTAACATGAGCACCACTGGGAAGTACATTTCAAAGGGATAACAAGGCTGTGCAAAGGACTAAGATTCACAAAACTATGAGGGTAATTTTGTGATGGGTGTGGACTGTGGGAGGTTTTTTGAATAGATGCTCAGAGCCAAGGAAAGCTGAACCTTTCTTCTTCTAAATGAAACAAAGCCTTCTAATAAAGACACCAGAGAAACGGAATAATGTTATTGCCATGGGACATGCAAGTGCAGTAAGCCAGGATACGGTAACACTTCAACGATAAGCAGAAATCACAGGCTTAGAGTGCAGAGACTAATAAAACACAGGAAGCAAAAATAAGAAAACGTTGCAAATGTATCTGAGAACATAACAAAAATAGTCTTAAGAACAGTGTGCTTACCATGCCAGTGGAGGAAAACCTGCATAATTAAAAGGCATTGATCATTTCTGTAATGCAGGTGAAGGAGTGAGAACGTCATTAGGAGAACTATTTGTCAGTCTCGTTTTCAGTCGGACTCAGAAACTTCAGTGGCATTTGTATGAGTAAAAATTACCAGAATGCCCATATTTAAAACACATTAGGGTGGCTGACTTTTAGTTTATCAATAGACCAAAGACCTTTGAGTATGGTGCCAATCAAGATCAGGGGGCTAAAAAGAGGGTAGGCTCTTGAAGGCTGTGGGACACAAAGTGTCAAGGTGTGGATGGGGTATGGAGATAGGCAGCTGATGGGGACATAACAAAAAGTGCAAATACCAGATTGTTAGCATGGGAGTCTCATGGTGAGACTGCTCTAAGAATGAGCTGGAAGCTGGCAACAGAGAGAGCATGGAGAGATAAGCAAAGGGGGGGTTATCTTCCTAGATCACAGGAGAGGATTTGATTAGTGGCGAGGGTCATCCCCAGAGCAGCTTCTCCCATGGAAAATAGGACAGTGGCATTTTATTAGGGCACAACAGCTGAGAAAGGATTCTCCAGTGGCTAGGGAGCACTGGTTCACAGCTTCTCCTCTCCTCCCCTGTTTTCAATGAACTCAGATCTTGGAAACTGAGCTGCTGCCTCCATTCAAGTTTGTTTACTGGGGTAGCTGACAGGAGATAATATTCCTTTACATCTCTCTTCACAAAAGCCCGCAGCAACAGATGGGTTTTGCAGCATAATCTAAAGGTCAACAGCTTCTGACCAGCAAAAACTAAAGGAGAACAGACCAGACTGCAGCAAGGGGAAACCTAATTAAAAACTAGGTTCATATTTAACCAGTGCTCCAGTATTGCACAAGGACTGAGGGAGTACCTGAGGTACCTAAGGTATGTTCAAACCAATAAATGCTTTTCCTAAAAAGGAATGCTATGCATAAATGTAAATCACATCCCAAATTCGCTATTTCTAAGACACAATATGTAACAAACAGCTAGTTTTCTCCATCAGTTAAAAGCCTCTGCTAGTTTTCTCCATCAGTTAAAAGCCTCTAAGCACATCGAAGTATTCCGAGCTCAACATGACAGAGGGGTGGATTCTGTCATGATGCATCTGAAATGGCTTAGAATTAGTTTCATGAGTTACATAGATGAGGGAGGGAGGAAGAAGACTGTCACATGGATGTTCAGAAGCACTTATGGTTAATCAAGACTCTCGAACTGCAAATTTGAAACGCCCTGCTTCTCTTCAGCTAAGAAAATGGTTTCAACCCTGCCATACTGCTCAGTTTCCCACCCTTTCACCAAAACTCAAAACTTCAGTTGCTCAAGGGTGCACCCCTCAGCTACTGAACATCCTTCAGACTCAGAGGGACTAAACAAACATGGCCTATGCTTCACAGTAATGTGTACAACTACAGCACCCCATCCAGAATAAACGAAACATCAGTCAGATACCGTTTTGGATAGCCTTTCAGTAAGAAATCATTCCAGTCCAGCAGACTGTAACATGGGCAGCTGGCCAGTAAAACCAGCTGTTCTCATTCCACAGCAGAAATCACCAAGCAATGAAACCAGCAGAGTCTCTGAATCACAGACTCACAGAACGGTTTGGGTTGGAAGGGACCTTCAAAGCTCATCCAGTTCCAACCCCCTGCAATGAGCAGGGACATCTTCAACCAGATCAGGTTGCCCAGAACCACATCCAGCCTGGCCTGGGATGTCTCCAGGGATGGTTCATCCACCGCCTCTCTGGGCAACCTGTGCCAGTGTTTTACCACCCTCACTGTACAGAATTCCTTCCTCCCATCCAGCCTGAATCTCCCTCTTTTAGTTTAAAAACCATCACCCCTTGTCCTGTCTCAAGAGGCCCTGGTAAAAGGCCTGAAGCACTGCATGGCCTCTAAATAGACAGAGGGGAAAGATCAGCTTGAGGAGAGTTACTGTCCTTGGCAATAATATTCTATCACTGAACTTGACACAAACACTGACTTTTAGCTATAACCTCTACACTTGCACAGATGCAACCATATGAACAAAGCAAGCCCAAATCCCTAGATAGCACAACACTAGTAGCAGTGTTACAGAACTGATAGTTAGTTCTGTAGTTCACACTGCAGAACTTATCTGATTATAATTTATTATGACACCCCTCTTTTGCACACGCTTTTCTGAATATGCCTTATAGGAAGAAGCATTCTTTATTTTAAGAAACTTCTGAGTTTTTAAGCCTGCTGAAAGCATTTAGCTAAGAGCTTTAGCTGCAGGCTTTTAAAAAGGAGCACAGAAAATACACATGCAGGAAAGGAAGCGCATGTTTTAAAGAGCTGTCTAAAAGACAGCACTTTGATTTTGCCCCGGTTTGATTCCATGGGACCATGAAGAAGACCAACCAGTGGGAATTCAAACACTGGATCACAATAAATCAACAGACATGAAAACATTAGCTCAGGCATTAAATTTACATTTTCCAGACCATTGGCTCTTGTGACCCAGAATACACTGGGAAATTTCAAGTTCTGCTGTCAGTTCTGTAGCTCTGATACACTTTAGCCCAAAGCACAGTCATGAAGGGCAGGCTCTCACTTCACTCTCTCGCCCTCCACTGGAATATACTTCATATATAATAATATATATTCAATAACACATACTAGGCATGGTATATTTACAATCTTATTACACATACGAATGGGGATAATGAAGTTCATGCTCAGTCTCAGACTGGGATGATGCACGCCCTGTTTAAATGGAAACAGCAGCTGTTTGGGGACCATACAACCAGCCGCACGAAGCTTTAGCACGCTCAGAATGTTCAGGTATTTCTGGTTATATTATGGAAGAACTCTTTACCGAGCATATAAAAAGCTGCCACTTTTTGAAGGGTTTCAAGCCTTTAAAGAACTCTGCAAACCAGAGGAGATTTCAGGGGATGGCAAAAGCCACGTTGTGTAAAGAGAAGTCAAATCCTCGCCACAGGCAGCGACTTTTCGGAGAAGCACAGTTAAAATAAAGTCATTGGTGGTTTTAGAACTATGACACGGTAACAACAACAACAGCCACAATAACAACGACAAGAATGTAATATCTCTTAGTAATATTACAGGAAACTGGAAGTTGCATCAAGAACAGCTTAGGAACATTTCAACCTGAGGTCGACACCTATTACGACAAATTAAAGCCAAAACACCCCAAAGTTACAGGCAACTGCTATACAACAGGACAAGCTGGAAAAGCCCCATAATATCAACCACACATGTCATATTCAGCCCTGTCTACACCACAGAGGAAATGACAAAGTAAGCATTTTGCCTTTGTTTTGGCTGAAGTGCTTTTAGCATGCTCTCCCTCACTAGTACCACCACAGTGCTCCTGCTAGCTATTGTGCTGTAGTAAATGACTTCCCAGGATAGCTTTGTTTCTCTTCCCTATCCATATTATCTTAGAAATCATACTAGAATAACACTGGTGACATGTTTAAATGCGTCTGTTGTTACCACAGTTTCAACGGCGGTGCACAAAGGCTGAAGTGACTACCTCCTGCTCTCTACCATTCAGTCTACTCAGCAGATCCAATGGGGCACACAGAAATGTTCCCTTTTTGATATCCTGGCTGAACAACGGTTCTCCTGGACTTCTCACTTAATCTGCCCTGTAGGAAATTCAGCTAAATAAAACCCAACATAACAACCAAGCTTGTGATAGGAATATTGCCCAGGTACTAAAGAGTATTTCATATTCTCAAGCAATATCAAATCAGTTACAGAATATCTGTAATGCTATAAACAGAATATAATAAAAACACGTTTTTTAAGTTTTCCCATAATAAGTTACCAATTATATACGATCAAACATCTCCAGTGCAAAAAATATTCTACAGATAAAGTTTCAAATTCACTCATTCCTCCTCATTTCAACTGGCCTTGCCATGCCTCATAAATTGATGGCAAAACCAGACACCAGGTATACAGTATGTGACCTTTCTGTGACGTATGGTGAAGGACAATGGGACTCCTGATAAATAGGGACTTCTTGAGAGTATGTAAGGCCATGACCTATAAACACAGAAGAGGTGAAGCCCATAACACTTCTCTTTTTCCATCAAGAATAGGCATGGATCCAGATTCTTATGGGCCTTATGCACTGAGGTTAACCCCTGGCTATTAGAAATAGGATACTGAGGAAAACAACATACATCGAACCGATGATCACTCAGGTGAACACAAACTACATCCCTACCTTGCTCCCCCTAACAGAAGTCATGGGTTAAGTAGCACAGGGCAGGAATAAAAATCTCCCCTTTGAAAGAGATAAGGAGAGGTCCCTCTCCTGATGGGAAGTCAGAAGAAAGCCTGCTTGCCTCTAGCCTAGAGCTACAACTGAACTCTTCCATGAGGCTACTCCAAGAGTCTGAGCTCTGAAAGCATCATGGGGCACAACTTGCTCATACCATTCTACTGAGTTAGGAGTTTCTCCCTTGTAGCTTCAGTTTAGCTGAGACTAAGTGGAAGAAATACCTATTATTGACGCACAGCACAGAGGCTATCCCTCACCACCCTGTCCAAGCAAAACTCAGACCCACGAGGGGTGGTCTTCAAAAGTATCTCAAACAAAATGAATTTGTATATTTGGTAATAGTGGGTTTGTCAAAGTAATTTTAAACAAAAAGATAGTGCTATAGTTACTGGGATACTGGACAGATGGGATTTAAGATCATAGAATAAGCTGGAATTAATACAGAAACTTTGTAGCTTTCTGCATGAGATATACTTATTTTTAGAAATAACAAAATTAAATCCACAGGGATCTTATCAAGTCAATAAACCCTTTTTTTTCCTCCCTCTGAAATCATACCCATTAATATTATTCTCACATATGGGAGAACTGAGTTGAACAATTACTTTAGTCAAGGATTTATGACTATACTGGATACGAAAAGTCTACCCATGTCAGTGGCTTGTTCTGTAGTATGTAAATTACTGTAATGATAGCAAGCAATTTTCTTCAGTCCTCTGTTCATTCTCCTAAACAACAGCTTTCCAATTTATCAAGATAAATGAAGGAGCTGAGCTACAATTCTTAAGGGAAAATTTAATAATGCCTTTTAGTAAATTTTGATTTGGAATCAGAATGCCATACAACGTGGATACTGGCATTCTGCACCAGGTCAAAATGAGTTCCAGGCTGTGATTTACTTACTGACCCTAAAGCTGAGGAGATGCTAACGAGAGTCCCCTTCTCTATCTGCTTACAATAATTTCACTGACACTGAAGAAGAATAATTAAACCAACTTTTCACCTTCTGCCACTGGGATACGCAGGTTTTGTCACTTTACCACAATGGATTGTTTCTAACACTACAGTCAAATGGCTTCCAGTAAATTCTTTATATATGCATTGCAAGTCAAGTTTTTACTTTTGCCCTGTTAAGGACTCAGTTAACTAATGATAACAGATCATAAAAGAGAACATTCCAAAAGGTATAATTTTCTTTACCTGTGCTTTTCAGGAAGACTTCTAAGACACCAAAGACCTTCATGTATTAAAACCTTCTGGTATATAACCAATAAAGTTTTAAAGTTTGGAGTTTTCTTCACATGTTCCAAAGCATCATATTCACAGTAAGAAACCACTTTACCTATTCTCATACTTAGCGTAAATGGGAAAGAAAAACAATGTTTTATTGTGCAACTAAGCCATCTAAACACTGCATTACTAAAAGCAGAAATTGGGCAGGTGTGATGCCCACCCACCACAAGGCTTAGTGGTGGACTTGATAGGTTTATGGTTTATGGTTGGACTTGACGATCTTAAGGGTATTTTCCAAGCTAAATGAGTCTATTATTCATACATATAACAGTCACTAATACTTATTTTACTCTTGATGGTGGTCAAAGGTTTGGTTTAGAAGAACAGCACCACAGCATGCAGAGCAAGGTATAGATATGGCGAGTCTTTCTGTAGACCTTAGACCAGGCATAAAGTACGGAGGGAAAAAACCCACCACGTAGCCAACCAGTTATGGAGAGGAGAAGCAAAATGCAGGCTTAACTCTACCAAAATAACACTTGTAATTGTAGACTAAGAACATATTCAAATTGTGAATTTACTCAGGTAAACTAAGCCAGGGCTATTAAATGTAGTGCTTTGCAAAGTGGTGAAACTTCTATTGTTTCTGTGCATGGGCATATCACTACCACCCAAGATACAACAATACATAATTGCACCTTGGCACTTTTACTGGAAAGAGCATGTTCCTCACTGTCCTTTACATCAGCTTTGACATCACCAGCATGATTCTTAGTTTGCTCTAATCAAAGGAGGGGCAACGGCTATATATTTATAGTTTCTCATTTCTCATATTTATAGTATACATTTTATAGTTTCTCATTTCATTGGTAACTTGTTTTAATAAACAGGTAAATAAAGCATTGGAAGATCAGATTACTTTGGGGGAATGGAAGGTTATACTACAGCTTGTTTAATCCCTAGGACAATATTGATGGTGAATGAATACGAATAGGCACCCTTGATACACTGCTGTTAGCCACCCAGTCCTTGATCATTTTAGCATCAAGTCAAAAGTGACCATCTAATACAAGTTCTCTGGGCCAAAAGTGTTTCAGAGTTGAAGGAAAGCAGGCATTTGTATGATCACCAACATTAGCTTTATATATTAAAAGCTTCAAATTGCAGAAGGACTGAAAAGCCATCTGTGATAATACTTTTAAAAATAGCCAATAATGGATTCCTTCTCTGTGCAAGAAAGCAGCATTGTAGAGCTGGAAATTGGATGCTGGGTAGAGGCATACAACAAAACAGAGCAGAAATACCTAAGACAGAAGTGCAGACTCCAAACAAGCAAAGAGCACTAAACCCAGCAGAATGGTGTCTCACTCGTGTACAGCTCTAACTCTCACAGCTTCTACCTCCCCATCAATGAACTGAAAATGACTCACCAGTAAAACCCATTCTACCTCCTGGCAAAATTACCTGCCTATAAACAAGATGAAAGTAACTACTAATTTCACTTCAAATTAACTGTTCATTCTGAAGTTTCAACGGTCCAAATATGAAGGTAGAAATCTTTCTTTCCTAAGACACAGGAATAAACTCAGAAAATGGATTTCAAATAAAGAGATACAGAAAATTAGGCTTCGTCATCAACCTTTTTCCCATATATCTGAGTAGTCATTTTAAAACTGGGACTCACAACAGGACAACTTCACCATTTTCAGACAAAGCAGGCTCTTGAGCCATTAGGGAAAGTTATTTCAAGTAATTTGAGCTGTACTCAGTGACATAAAGATGAACTTCAGCCTTGCAGTGGACACAAGAAGATGGAGAAAAGGCCCACCACTATAAGCTGACACTTCTTTTGTCTGTTTTTAAGGCAGTGGCGGGTGTTTGGTTGGAGAGATACTATTTTCAGCCAGGTAATTTTTCAGACAGATCATTCTTCTGATCCTCCCCATAACTCTGCCCCACACACAGCCGCAGCAGCACAACTTGTAAGGGCACATGGGTAGGGTGGGAAAAGGAACCAATACAGGAACAGAGACTGAAAACAGGAGCTACTTAAGCATCCCCATTGCCAAAGCAAGTAACTTGGCAAGCAGTTTGTTTAAAAACATTCTCCATTCTCAAACAAAGACTTAACACATCTGACTTCCTGAACTGAGCCTATCCTCCATCAATTCCTGCTTAGAATAAATCCATAAAGCCTAACCTTATTATGCCACATTTTGAAGACTTTTTTCTCACTTGCACTAATAGTTAGGTAGCCACCCTCGCATCATCTCTCAAGCACACAGAGCCATCCCCCTATAACCACGTTAGGTGGGGATGAATATTGTGAACTGATTAGGTTGAGCTAATTCATGTTTGAAACACTACATCTTGCCAGATTATTTTGGTAGTTCCACTTCTTGTCTCAAGCCAGAACTCAGAAACTGATGAGAATACATGGAGAAATGGACAGCAAGCAAGAAGTGGATGAAAAATTAAAAAGAAAATGGACAAACACCAAATATGGTTGAGCCTCAAATTAAAGCGGGTTCATTTCCAGTTCTTGTCTAGCTTTAACCCTGGTTGATGTGTTTGCCTGAACCAATCTGTCCGTTTTCAACTGGCAGTCGAACAACGCATCCTAGGAAGTTGCCCTACACTGTGGAAAACATGCTGCTGCCCAGCAGTCAGGGCAAAAGCGCAAATGCAGTACTGAAGTCCTCAGGGTGTTCCCTCTTCCATGAACACGCAAGATGAGGAAAAGGCTCAGGGACACCAGGCTCTGAGCAGGAGGCAGAAGTAATAGGGAATAAAAGTGGGGTCATTTTACCATTTCTGACATGCCACCCTACCAATTGCCAAGCAAAAGTGGAGGGTCCAATTTAAGTCTATTAGTGACAGAGCTTGCCCCTGACTTGCTATAGCTATACCTGTGCTCTGCAGCGTCAGGCAGTGACGCACAGCAACGTGTGAGGCACTAATGGCTCAGCAAACATGGACCAGCTCTTTCCACAGCCAAATAACCACTGCAGTTCTGGTTACTTCTCCGAGATGTGCTTGCTCACACCGTGTGAAGACTCAGCCCGCTGCTTCCAGTTACGCAGTGGGTTGATTCTTCGCAATTTAGATTTTAATTTACTTTCAGACTTTTCCCTTCAATATATTTAATGAGCGCAATAACCCTGCAGAATGTGTATTAGTCAGCTAATACACCCACACCCTGGGTGTGTTCTAGCCCTCAGCAACACCGCTGCCCCAGTATAGCCAAGATGCATGCATACTGGCTGACAAAAACACACCTTCCGTTGTGTTACTGCTTACATAAGACAGGGCCTAACATATGTAACTGTATATTAATGACACACCTCGATGCATTGTTAAAGTGGAAACTATGGCTGTGCTCCGTCAGAGGCTTAGGTGTGTGCTGTATTACACAGGGCAAAATTAATTAAGAAACCCTGCGTTCTTGCTGGCAGTAGCTGTAGTGAGATGCTGGGAACCAGAGGTCTCACTGCTCACTGACCTATATGGAGCAAGATCGAGGCCAGCCTCCTAGGTCTAAATGCCTTTCGGACACAATCTCTAGGCAGAAATGTGTTAGGGTGATAGGAGGAGGAGCTGGGCCTGGTTAGCCCAGAGAAGAGCAGACTGAGAGGGGATCCCATCAATGCACATAAATATCTTAAAGGCGGGTACCAGGAGGATGGTGCCAGACTCTTTCCAGTGATGCTCAGCGACAGGACGGGGAGCAATGTCCATAAACTAACACACAACAAGTCTCACCTCAGCATGAGGAAGAACTTCTTTACACTGAGGGTGTCAGAGCACTGAACAGGCTGCACAGGGGGGTGTGAAGTCTCCCTCTCTGGAGACATTCAAACCCTCCTTGACACGTTCCTGTGTGACCTGCTCTGGGTGGCCCTGCCTTGGCAGGGGGTTGGACTGTGTCCAGCAGAGGTCACTTCCAACCCGGATGATTCTGTGAAAAATCCCCATTTGCCCAGCCCTGGTTGCAGGTTCTCCATCCCTATAAACCAGTCTGAGTGCGAGCTGCTTGCTGAAGGGGCCGGTCCCCGCTCCCCCATGCCAACCTCCCCAGCCCTCCTCTGCGCCAGCATTGGCGTTGGTGCAATGAGATGGTGAGAAATCAGGGACGGGATCTGGCCAACCCCTCCCATGCTTTCTTCCCCGGTTGGTTTTACAGTTTACCACTCAGGCTCATACTGGCACCAGAGAGGCGGCAGCAACACAGGGCTGGGACCTCCCTTTTTGACGCCAGCCCACACACAGGCTGCTTTAAAGCAATCACGAAACTGCACCATGAACAGCATTGGCAAAAGCCTTCCCACAGACACAGTTATCCCCACAAGAAGTTGCCTTGCCCCAGTGACTTTTTCCTTTTGAACAGTGAGTTAAGGTGACTCTCTGCTGTGGAGCTGAGGGGGAGGTTTCCACAAATAGCTCTGCTGGCAAACCTCCTTCAAGTCTGCAGTGCAGCAGCACTGACTTTAACAAAGCAGTGCTAAGTGATACCAGCAGTGATGCAGCCACTGGTGGTTTAATACTGATTTTTATTCCTTGCCTTATTTTCAATATCTCATAGAATCCCAGACTGGTTTGGGTTGGAAAAGACCTTAACATCACCCAGTTCCAACCCCCTGCCATGGGCAGGGACACCTCACACCAGAGCAGGTTGCTCCAAGCCCCTGTGTCCAGCCTCGCCTTGAACACTGCCAGGGATGGGGCAGCCACAGCTTCTCTGAGCACCCTGTGCCAGCGCCTCAGCACCCTCACAGGGAGGAACTTCTGCCTTAGATCCAACCTGAACTTCCCCTGTTTCAGTTCGAACCCGTCACCCCTTGTCCTGTCACTGCAGTCCCTGATGAAGAAGACTTATACTTTTTCCTCTGAGCATTATCAAGCTTTCCCTTTTTTTTAATGACTTTTTCCCCTTCGACGCTCCAAGCTTACTCACAGGGGAAGTTTTACCTTCAGCTGCCACAGCTCCATCAGCTCTCCTATCAGGCCCATTTGAAAGAAGTAAGGTGCTAATTAAGGTGTTAATGGCTAAGGAAACACCTTTTTTTCTTCTTTCTATTTCAAGGAAGAAACTGCTGGAAACTCAGCAGTTTTATGCTCAGGGGCTGGAGACAGGCTGAGAACATTGGGGCTGTTCAGCCTGGAGAAGAGAAGCTGTGTGGAGACCTCAGAGCAGCTTCCAGTGTCTGAAGGGGGCTACAAGGATGCTGGAGAGGGACTCTTCATCAGGGACTGTAGTGACAGGACAAGGGGTGATGGTTTCAAACTGAAACAGAGGAAGTTCAGGTCCTTTCCAACCCAAACCATTCTCTGATTCCATGATTCCTTGCAGAAATGTTAGACTGCATATAAATTTAACAAACAGAAATGCCTTCGCTCGGCACACAGTGCACAGAGTCTGGCTCCCAACAGCTCCAAACTAACATTTGTTTTTTCTCTTCCACCTTGGATTTGGAACCATTTCAGTGTGGAAGAAAAGAAGGGATATCTTTCCTTGGTATCTTTGAGCGCCAGAATACGTATATTTTTAATCTTTAAATTAATTCCATATCAGAGAGCATCTTAATGATGAGAAAAGTGTTAATGTTTGCAGTAATGTGTGGTTTCAGACGCCAGCTGAGCTAACCTCGCATCCCTCTGCTGCCGAAAGAGGCTTTCCCCCCCCCCTCTTCCTGCTGAGTCTTCCCAGTGCCAGTCCACAATTGCTTTGGGTCTGGCGCTTGTCTGATACCTCTGTGAGTGCAGTTAACTCACTAAACTGACATGAAGCTGTTGACTTTTTGCTGGGTTTATTTTCTGCCGGTGGAGTGAGCTGAACCGGCTGAAAGCAGTGGGAAACACTGGGGGATTCTTCCTTTTCACAGCAGCAAACTGCTAAAATGGCTCAAGCATCTTGTGAAACCTCCCCTGAAGGGCACAGCTTTACTAAATTGCCTGATAAATTAAGAGGTTGCTATTACAGAGACAGGTCCAAATTGTCATCCAATCTATGTTAAGTATTTCAGCTCCCTAAAGTGGCAGAGAACTACCCAGGGCAGCAATTGCTCTCTATATCAGCGAGTGGATCTTAAACACATTCTGGTCCAAGGAGCCTGGAGGCTGATGTGAGGCAAAGCCAGTTGTGTGGCAGGAGTGGGAAGGAAGAGAAGAGCCAGGGAGAAGAGCGAGCCCACTCCTCTTCAGCTGTGGTGAGAGCTGAAGCCTTGTGAAATCACACCCTGGTTTATGAAAACTCTTTGCAGAACCTCCCTGCCAACCTTATTTCTCCACTCCTGTTAACAGCTAACTGTGAAGTTCCTGCTCCCCCAGAGTCTTTATATAAACTGGGTGTCTTGTGTAGAAGCAAAAGCAGTGTTTCTCTTTTTTTAATCAACGTTTTCATTTCATGTAATAACCCAGTCTAACAGTCTGCAAAAATAGATGCAGTGATTTCAGATACTGCTGCACACCAGACTGCGTGTTACTGCTCTCCCAGCTCGATGAGTTGATCATGATTGTTCTTCATTCACTGCAGTGCAAAATCAGCACAGCTAGCTCGAATTATCCTGGCAGCAATCTATATTAAGCAAAGGAGGAGATTCTGGTTGTAATGTGAAAGTCATTTTTGGAGATGTCAGAAAGATAGGAAGCTTTACTTACAATGCTGCAGGTGGAACGGAGCGGACAGGCCCCTCGAGGGCACTCCCATAGAGCGCTGTGTCCAGCTCTGGAGTCCTCAGTATAGCAAAGACATGGAGGTGTTGCAGAAGCTCCAGAGAAGGACCACAGAAATGATCAGAGGGATGGAGCACCTCTGCAGTGAGGAAAGGCTGAGAGAGCTGGGGTTGTTCAACCTGGAGAAGATTCCAGAGAGACCTTATTGTGGCCTTTCTATACTTAAAAAGGGCCTTTAAGAAAGAAGGCAAGAGACTTTTTATCCTTTATCCTTTTGTGACAGGATGAGGGGGGATGGGTTTAAGCTGAAAGAGGGAGATTGAGGCTGGATGTGAGGAAGGAATTCTGTACAATGAGGGTGGTAAAACACTGGCACAGATTGCCCAGAGAGGTGGTGGATGAACCATCCCTGGAGACATCCCAGGCCAGGCTGGATGTGGTTCTGGCCAGCCTGATCTGGTTGGAGATGTCCCTGCTCATTGCAGGGGGTTGGAACTGGATGAGCTTCGAAGGTCCCTTCCAACCCAAACCATTCTATGAGTCTATGATTGCACCAACACTGTGCCAGGTGGTTCATGTTTTTAAGCCAGCACCTTTCTAAATGCTGGTTGTTTTTCAACTTTCAGCTGCTGTTTTTAAAACATTTGTGTCTCCTCAGTGGGAGTTTGGGGGTTTGTTTGCTTGTTTATCAATGCAGCATGTTATTTGGAGCCTTATGCTTTATGTTACAGCTAGACCAAGATGAGAGAGCATTTGTCAGGGGGTTTATGTCACTCAGGGATTTGAAGCAGCTGGTACCTTTGCCAACAAAAAAAGCTTCTTCTCTCAGCATATGCTACATCAGTACTAGGGAGGTTTGCACCATGACTGTGCCAAGCCAGTAACAGTGGCATATTTGTAAGCGTGGCAAGACAAGACCTCAGAGGAGTGATCTTTAAACCCTGCTCTGACATGAATTTGCTCATGGGGCAGAAGGGTATTTTTCCATGACTTCTATTCCAACATACTTATGCCTTTGGATTTTGGTTACCCATATCTGTTTTCTGCTGTGTTCTGATAAAAGCTTATTAGAAACCGTATTCTACAGAAACTTCAGATCCAATTTGCAGAAATATGTGCTGTCATAAATAAACAGTGGAGCTGATGAAATCTGACCCACTCCAAACACAGCCTTGTGACCTGTTTCTGGCTCTGGCAGATGACTTCTCTTAAGAAAAGCTGTTGAAATGCTGAACATTCACATCTGAACTCCACTCCAAACTCAGTATCAACTTCGGCTTTAATAAATCAGGACCATTACCTCATCCTTACTTTTAACTGCTAAAAGCAACTAACTTTATGGACTGCTACACCTGACAAATTACTAAATGTTTCAGTTATTTTCTAAGTAGAATGAAATGTAGATGCAGTTCTTTAATCCCCATCTCCCCTCAGAGAAATTAATGTCTCTCCCTGTACTGGCCTTGATTTATTTAAGTAACCTGATAACTCAATCCTTTCCCATCTTCTCAGGATTCAAAATAGTCTCTTAGTCTACTCTTTCCTAAGGAATATGGTTCTTGCAGATCTAATCCTTTTAAGTGACTGAAATCCTCAGGTCTTTGAATCAGTCAGGTTTGGTAATACTTTTCTGTAATAAGAAAAGCAGGATGCAGGCACCACCTCCCCTAACTCACATTCTGACATCTGTATTGGCACAGGAAAGCCTGCGGTATTGCATTTGGAGTCGATTGTTCACAGACATGCAAGTATTTCACTTCTGAACTTCCAGAATTGTTGCTCTTTCCTAAGAAATTATTATTCACTGAAACACGAAGTTAAGAAAAATTACTGAAGGGAAAGAGATGAAAATAAATTCTTTCTCCCAAGAAGGTAATTACATAGCCATGCATTATCTATGGAGAGAGAAAAGCCTAAGTATCAGTGGGGCTTGTCAGAGTGCTTTAATGTGCCTGATTTTTTGCAAACACTAACTTAACACTTTCCTGACATCTTGATATGTTTCTGAGAAGAGCAGAGTTTGGCTGCAGTGTGTCACACCCACAAAGTCCTTGCCGACTGAACAGGAGGACATTTTTTATGCTATTATGACTGGAAAAACCCTTACAAAACAAGTCCTCTAAAAGAAAAGAAATCTGAAAGTGAACTTCTTGGTCTACAGAAGGTATCCGGTGCAACCCTAGCTGAGATTCCAACGTTAACAGCTCCACCAGAAAGGCCTAACTAATCAGTAAAGCAAAGCGAGAACAGGGAAAAAAACCCTGGATTCCTGAGGCCTGCAATCCACGAGGATGGAAAATAACCAACCCAAATATTTTGAGCAGAATTAGGTATTAATGCTTCAGTGGCTTCCAGCGAGAAATATGATTGAGTTTTAAACCAGATATTAGAGAAGTAAAATACATTTCGAGTTATTATGCAAACCAGACATTTTCTATGCAAATTCGGGCACTGCACTTCTATAATCTTAATTTTAAAACAGAAGTTGATGTTTTGATTGTACGTGGTGGGGTTTTTTCATTCTGAATGTCATGCGAAATTACTGTGCGCATCTGGAGGCTTTGTGGGTGGAAGGGATTGGCACAAGGAGGAATTCATTCTTGTGAAAACAAAAAGCTTTTTCTAAAGGCAGGGTTAAGGATAAGAATGTAGCACTTGGGGTAAAAATGGAACCAACCACTGTTTGTAAACACATCAATGTGCAAATGAAGCAGCATTACTCATTAAGTACACAAAATCCTTGATTCAGCCCATGCTGGTCTCACTGGCCTCAGTCTCAACCTTCTCATCTCTCTAAGAGGTTATATTCTCTCCATCAGGATACCAGGGTTCCTCAACTCAATATCGACAGACTGATCTTCTGAACACACCCCAGCTATTAATTCCTACATGATTTCCATTATTAAAGTGCAACATGGATACACTGATCGCGACGCTTGGCCTCAGTGATTCCCATTTTGCTTCGTCAACCAAAGTAGCACAACAGCTGTTTTACATTTAAACAGCTTATTATTAGCTGTTTAATGTTAAAAACATTAAGCACAACAGCCTTTTACATTTAAAACACCATTCTAGACCTGTTGTACGTTTTCAGTTTACAAACCCACAATACAGAATGCTGGGAGGTAGGTGGAAATTCAGAATGCACTTCTAAATACAGCAAACCCTACTAGAACCTGTCTTAGCTTCCTCTCATCATTACGAAGTAGCAGTTTGTCTGTATATCTGAAAACTAGGAATGCTGAGCTTGTGGGCACAGTGAGGCTAAGCAGTGAGTAAGCCAATGTCTACCTTCAGTCATACCTTGAATACAATACAGAAGTTCTGGCACTTTTGGACTATTACAGCAGAACATTTTCTAGCTTGTCCAACCTGGTGCAGCTCTGCTGTGTCACTAACACTTAGGTAATTTATATGAGTTCAGCCTTTCTTCGTCTAGGGCTAAGCTTCATCTCCTTGCATGCCAAGTTTTCCAATGAGTAAATTGAGAACACTTGATGTCCAACAGCATCTATTCTGTAAAGATTAGTATTCTATAAGCACCAGTTTAACACCTTCTTGTATGCCTTTTTCACCCCTCTTCATCTAAATTGCTCTAAATTTCTTTTTAATGTAGGGTTATGTTCTGCAGTTCTGTTCTATAATCACATTATAGAATCGGGCATTTTATTTCCAATTCTATCACTAGCCATCTTGGCTAAAGCAACCAAAAATTACTGAGTAAAATATTCTGCCATTATCAGACCAACTGGCAGAAGCCTCAGTATGTAATATCACTTTAAAATTATTTTGTGGTTGAAATTCATAGTTTCTTCTGAAAAATGCAAAGCTCTAAAGGTAATGAAGTAAAAAAATGCTTGAAGCGAGATCAACAGGAACCAAATCAGATGCACTCTTCTAAGCAGAAAATGGAGCACGTTAAAGTTACCAAGGCCAAAAATAACCTTTCATATTAGCATGTTTTGAATAGATAAGACTGGCTACTTGTAATGAAGAAGAATAAAACTTGGATGGGTCAGAGGCCAATGATGGCTTGGGACTGACTCAATCTGAAGTCTTAGAAATAAAAACCTGAACTCTTGAATAAGACACTGGTTGTCACCCAAAAGCAATAAAGGGTGAATCAGCAAGCAGTCATCTTCTTCTGTCTTCACACATTAATCACACTGCCTCAATCCTGCTCTGGTGACAGCCCACCACTAAGGCATTAAAAAGCTAAGCAGCTGAACTGAGTCTTTTTCTGAGGACTGTGCTCAGATTTGGCATTGTACTGGTCTACCTCTATCCAGGAAGCCTAAGGAAAGGCTGCACAACTGAAGACATGCTTTTTCATGGATACGTGATGCACAGCAGCGGGATGCTGATACACACAATTCAATCCCACTATTCCCAAGGATGTGCTGTTTTCACAGCTTTCTATGTCTGCAGGCAGAGTCTAAAACTGGTTACATACTCCCATAACAGTTGTCTTGACCAAGCCTAGAAAAGATCCTTTGCTCCTTTCTCAAAGCTGCAATATCTTGTCATAACGTGTAGTGCCTGTAGCACTCAGGGCAATTCCTCTCTAATTAAATCTGGAAAATACAACAAGCTGCAGCCATCTGAAAAATCTCTGCAGCAACAACAGGCCAGCTGTGGCCCCCAGACAGCTCTAACACATGGCTACCCCAACAAGTATGTTGTGTGCAAGTGGTCCTAGAGGGATGCTGAGCGCCCTTCCTCTTACACTGCACTGTGGATTGCCATCCACTGCTAGGATTAGTCAGAGCTAGGAGTTTATGCTAAATACTTTGATATTTTACATTTAAAGGCAAGAAGAAACCTTATTTACTGGTTTACAAAAGGGTGAAACAGCTGAATAAACAAGTCTGCCTTTGACCTTGAATGGAACACACAGGTGGTGTGAAATAACTGCCTCAGTTAAACAGTGATATTACACAGAGATGTTTCTCTGATAACCAGACAAATGACACCACAGAGAAATTTCATCCTATCAGTAACCCAATAACCTCTACAGTCTGTACCTGCAGTAGCATCAGCACATACACAATAACTCATTTTGCTTAAGAGTCTGCTAGTTGAAGCCCTCAACAGTTAATTTAGAAACAAGTGACATTTTTTGGACTAACAATAGAAACAGAGAAGGGAGTTTAAAAAATACAGAAGATCCACCTAATTATTAACAGACATTAATTGCTGAAGTGTGCTCTCCTTGATATAAGAACTGCAATAACACTAATGGAACAAAACCAATCAAGAACCAAGCTTTGAAAGTCTTAACCTTTTGTACGAGGCACCTTAGCACATCGTTCCTAAAACCGTTTCTGCTTAAAATGTGTCACATGGACAGATGTTTAAAATACATATAAAATTTTAATTGAGGATTAAAACTTTTCTGCTAAAACTCTTTCCCTCCAATTACATTTCGTTTGGCCTGCTCCCTTTTCTCTTCCCAGTCTTTTTCTTTGATCAATGAACCAATGCTAGTTAAACATACATAAAAATCAGGGTTCACCAAATTAGGAAGGCAGACTTGCCAAATTCAAACACGTACCCTAAATATTTTCTTTCCCTAAAGTCGTGTTCAGCATTACAGCTAAGTCAAGGCTGAAAGCTTCAGCAGTAAGATACATAACAGGAACGTTTCTTATCTTAAATATTTTTAAAGGATGGATTACAACACTACAATTACTATTCTGCCATTCAAAATTGAAAAGGAAGTGAACTGCTAAAAACACAAGCTGCCATAAAACCAATCACTTCCTTTCTTGAAACTTTTCATACTTGCATGAAAACAGTTTGCCTAACAAACATCAGCTTCAGTAAGGAGAAACACTACTTGTTTTATAAATGGCCACTGCAAAAGATTTATTTGACTTACATTACATTCTATCAATATTCATTGTTGGTTCCACAAGAGCTGTAAGAAAATAAATATTGGCTTTGAGTTTCATTACCAGTTCCCAAGTTTGAACCAAAGTCTCCTTAACTGCATCTTCAATGAGCCAAAACATTTTAGGGCAGCATCTGACTTTTGCTTTGATATGATTCACCCAAAGAAGTGGTGAATGCTCCATCCCCAGCAGTGTTCAAGGCCAGGTTGGATGGGGCAACCTGCTCTAGTGGAAGGTGTCCCTGCCCATCGCAGGGGGGTTGGAACTGGAGGAGCTTTAAGGTCCCTTCCAACCCAAACCAGTCTGGGATTCTGTGACTGTTCATCCACACCAAAAAGTAAGAAATTGAGTAGATTAATGTGAACCAGAATAAACATGCAAACAAAAATGTTTGCATAGACTCCCTCTTCAGTGCCACTCGAATCATACACATAACTGAAGGCTGAGTGACTTTCTTGGGAGATAGCTTATCACTTTGCTCCCTCATCTGTGTTTCTAGTACACTAAGCACGCCAATCAACATCAGCTACATGGGACGTTCTGAAGATTTAAACAGAAATCACTGTAACGGAATAAAAATAGAAAAGATTATAAAAAATATTAGTCTCACTGAAAAGTAAAAGATAGTAGATCCCATTTTAATTATCCTATTTAAAAATCAAGCTTTCAAGAACTATGTCTAATTCTCCCTGGGTTTCAATGACACTACCTCGTTGGTGTTCTTCTTTTGAAGACTGCAGGGTGCAACTGCAGCTTTTGAGTATCGTACCCATCTCATTTCTGTATGCTGAAGGGATAGCAACAACCCCTCCCAAGTAATGCTGCTATCCAAGGTTAAGCTCAGATGCTGATAGTGGTATTTCTCTCTGTTCTTGTCTCTCCTTTCTTCTTTCTTTGCTTTAGAGCGCAGTCAGTTTTAACCCTCTGATTAAACTGTCATTAGCGAGCAATTTCTACAATGTTAAAACTACTTTTTCTTTTTCAAACCTCGGTTTTCAAATGTGACAACATCAAAACATTTGTGCCTTTTTTTCCTCTGTGACTTCACAGGAGTGTATAATGATCATTATGAGGTGGCTCCATGTTTTAAAGTTAATAACCAGATTTGAGCAAAAGCTGCAAAGGTAAAAACGCCATCAGAGGGCAAACCATTAACAGTGTCACACAGAAGTTTCCACCCACATATTCAGCCTGATGGTTTTGAGACTAGAGATCAATTAGGAAACTACTAGAAGGAACTGATTATGTATTATGTGGTATGACTCTACAAAGTTACTGGCACCTGCGATTACTTTACTAGAAGCAACACATATTTTGTGTTAGAGTATCAAGATATTCTTACGTAAATTATTTAATGTAAATGAAATCATAATTTATGAGAACATAACCCATTTAAATCAATGTCACTGATATCACATTTAGGTGAAAAGAAATAGCAGAAATGTGCCATTAAAATCACTGTAGACCACAGTTCTAAGTGCCTCTTGACATTCAAACTGAACTCACATATTCATATAGGACAGTGAGACTTTATGGTACTCTGGAAACGTTTCTCCAAAGGAAACCACAGCAGAAGTAACAGACAGCAAGGAGATATCCCTCATCAACTCCCAGACAGAAAAAATTACTAGTGATTTAAACAGCGCACACTGAAAGCGGCAGGAAGCATCCAACTGCTGCACACTCTGGGCTGACTACCATCACAAGTCCACAGAATGCTGCCCAAACAGGTAAGAGTTTGCTGCTTTTACATCTGTAGCTGGAGTAACAAACAGGGTGGTGGGATGTAAAGGGCCTTTTTTAGCAAACTGAAGAAAGAAAATTTTGCTTCCCATCAGGAGAGCCACAAGAAACCACTTAAGCACAGGTCTTTCTGTTCATGAACCTGAAGCTACGTTTAAGGTCTTAATTTTGGTAGTGACCAAAGTCCTTGTTCACTCATTCATCCATCCTGCTTCTGCTCCAGAACCTGGGATTCTGTAGTCACGGGCTACAACTCTATGTGTGTGCGTGTTGCTGAGGATGAGAAATAAAACCCTCTAGACAAAAATAACACCACCACCAGAAGGGACATGTAGTCAGCATGAACGCCGTGCAAGTCAATGGCTATCTTCTCAGAAAGGTCATATGATAGCTAGACTTGCACATAGGAACTGCAAAAAATATATATGACTTTAGTAGAGCCAGTATTTTCTCTGTTTTGGAGAACAATGTGAACCATCTTAGCAGAAGTTAACAGTGCTGCTATGTTCCCTAAGCACACTGAAGACATGATGGCCCTGTTTTACTCCCGAAAGCTCAAAACCTTTCAGTTTAGAAAGCAGGAAGGTTTATGGAACTCTTTTTTACTTCTTCTTATTGGGACTTACTGACAGCTCCTCTACACTTGATCCCATCTCTAGGCCAGAGAGAAACAAGGACACTGAAGCTTGCCTTGTTTTCCTTTAGGATGTTGCATGTCAGAAGGAGACTAATGACAGCTGAAATGTTTGCTTTCCTCTTTGTAGGCTCCGAAATACTACCCATCCACTTACAGGAGGTGGGAAAGGGTGTGGGTATTTCACTGTGACCTCCCCCCCTCAATTTATCTACGCCAAGGAACATAAAGCTGACCTTCTTAATAACAGGACTATGAGTCCCAAAGATCCTTAAATACATAAACTAAGACCAACTCTTATACCACGGAAGTCACTTTGTAGAATGACAGAATTAGGAAAAACAAAATGCATGGGCTTTTCTTTCTGACAGGTCTCAAGTTGTTTCTTTGTAGATGCACTGAAGATGTCCAAATAAAACAGCAAAATGATGTACATAAATCACCTTAGGTGCTAAACAACACTTACTGCGAGGAATAAAAACCCCAAACCAAATAAAACAGCAAAGAAAACCCCAAACCCAACCAAACCCCAGCAATAAAAAGACAAGAAGGTCTTTTTTTGTTTGTTTGTTGGCATATAATCTTACTTCCAGATTTAGTTCTTTAACAAACATTCTATCAGATATACTTTTTCTTTGTATACTGTGCAAACTGGCTTAGACATCTCCCATAATGAAGATGTTGCTACTATTATTATAAAGTCATATAAAAGTAGGTGAGCAGTTGCAGCCTAATAAACACACAGCTGAACAAAGGAAACTGCTGACAAGCCGCAGTCTTGTTTTACTGTAAATTCTCATGTGTTCACATCGTATCTTAATTGTACACAACAATAAATAAGCTTCTGTCACTAGGAGTTTCTCAGAAATGGGCTAATGCTAATTATCTCTCTATTTTCACCCACATGGTTTTAGTGAAAAGCTTAATGGCAGGAAAAGAACACAAAAATAATGAGCTGTGTGAGCCATTTCAGTGGCAGAAAACATTAGTTTTCTTTATTTGATTTTTCCAGCTTTATATGAAAGCTTATGCTCTCCCATAAGACTTCTCAATATTCCAAGCATTAGATCTATTATTATATTATGTAAGAAATAGATAACCCATTTCCCTAAATTTTACTTCAGTATGGTTGTACCAGTCAACTGAAAGCCAAAATGTGCATCTCCAGCACCATCATTGAATATAAGGGCTGGCCTTTCTTACACCTGGAAATACATAGTTAAATACGGGCAACAAGTTTCCTTTCTCTTCTGCCCTTTGTTCTACAGCTGGCATTAGGAAATGTTTATTTGGTCATTTGTACTAGTCTGACAAAGTTATTTTAGCGCTCACGGGAGCATGAGGCCCTTAATGGTAGACTTGGCAGTCCTGAGGTAAAGGTTGCACTTGATGAGCTTAAAGGTGTATTCCAACCTGATTCTCTCTGAAAGAATACTGCCCAGGGAATGACTAAGAAGAAAGGGCCTTTTGAACCACTTCAGTGCTACACACTTCTTTTCCTTTTCACTCTTTTTGTCTGATTAATCCTTCTTAGTTACATGTCTTCAGTTTCCAGTCAAAATCAATACCACACTGAGTGCCATATAAACATACGGCTTGAGACACAAAGGTGGTGACTGCATTATGTGGTGGCCCCTAGGCACACCCGACCTTTGAAATGCCCTTCCAACCCAAACTATTCCTTGATTCTATGACACTTTCTGTGCTGCAAGCGTGGCATCAGGTCCAGCTGTAGCACAGCCCCAACTCCATGGTGGAACCTGCATGCTTAAGCACACTGGGCTAGTGTATTTGCACCAGCTGCCTTGCAGAGCAACAGGGTTGATGGAAGGCTGGGGGGTGTGGAGACTACTCCCCACTTTAAGGTGCAGCCCCACCAGTGGGGACAATCACTTCCTCATCTTCTGGATGAGGGTTTAAATAAGGTTGCCAAAACTTTTCTATTCTCACTAATAATGTGACTGTGGCTAGAAAATGTCCCTAAAAGACTTCATCTAATACTATAATACATGGTGGCTTCGGTGCGCCTTCTCTCTCCCTACAGTCTTCCTGAATGCACACAACTTTGCTGGAGGACATTCCCCACTATGGACATTATAACACAGCAGTGCAGGTCTGATTCATTTGCTTTGCAGAAGAGTGGGAGATACATCCCTGCCCATCAGAAGGGAGAAGAACAGAAAGGTACATGAGAAGTGCAACCTCCTCTTTCCTTCCTCTCTGCTGGAATAGAGAGGCTGCAAGCTGAACTCCTCTAAATTGGTGGGGAGCTGGATCAAAGCAGCGCTTACAGAGGCCACAGGCTGTGCAGAGCAGGACACAGGATTCCTATCAGACTAAAATCCCTATATTCAGTAGCCTCAAAATCTAATGTGCTCTGTATTGTTTGGGAATTACGTTCAGAACTGCTGTGACATTGAGCTAGTGCTATCACTGCTCTGTATTTCTCACCTCTAATCATTTCAAGACATTGCTATTATTTTTTCTCAAACACATTCATCAGCAGTCAATGCTGCTCCTTTCACATTCCAATCCACATCTTGCCACTGTCCTCTGCACCTTCCCTTACTCCCAGATATCCCAGGGTCACTAAATCACTGTCAGCATGATTACATTTGCATTCTACTTTCTAATCCAAGTCCAACCAGAAATATATTCATTTATTATATTCCTGAAGTGTTCTACAAGGTAGAAGGCAAGAGTTGAATAAAAATATCTTGGGAGATTGATGCCTGGCTGCTATTGCTTTCTAGTAGAGATAGGCAAATTTGGTCCAAAGCCATGAGAACTTTGAGGGTAGATCATTACCAGGTTTATCTCCCATTTAAAACAGATTGTTAAAAGGGGAGTGAGGAAAAAGACATGGATACAAGATTCAAAAGCCAAAAAACTACTGGTGCTAGTTTTGTGTTTAGGAAGGCTATTAGGCTTCCCACATACAGCAGTCTCATATCATAGCATCCTATTTCACTCATTTCATTGTACTTGAAATGTACAACTTAAACTCAATTGGAATGAAAACTTTTAAAGCAAAATACTTCATAGTTCTATTGAATACCATAGAATTTCTGTTCCCCAGTTAGTTCTTTTGTCTCTTCTTTCAATCCTTTTGTAAGAGAAATAAATATCTTTTTGCTAGGACTTAGAGTATGTAGCAATTTGGAATGCCAAATCAGAGCTTTCTGTAGGCCTGATATTCAGGACTAATAAGTACTTTCAGGAAATGAGATTTCCTTTGGAATCTCCACAACTGAATTTGGATAATTAAGGTATTTTAATTCCTAGTCATTTAAAAATCCTCTAACCACTATGTAGATAGAAATGCTAAAACATAAGCTATAGTTTAATGAGAAAACATTAAAGGATTACAGAACAGCCTAATAGATGTACACACACAAGCACATAACAGTATGCTAATGTAATTATGCGTTCCTGAGATCATAAACAGTTATGCAAAACTGAAGTATGAAGCTGCAAGAAGGGGAAAAGGATTTTGTTAAAACCTGTAGTGGTCAAAATGTAAGATGAGAGTAGACATTCTGACATTCCTGTTTTCAACATCAATTCCCACAGAGCTTTCAGTTTCATTTAAAAGAAAACAATAAATAAATGTCAAGGAAAAAATCAGGAGCTTCTGGTTCAGGAACCCAGCAAAGAATTCAAACCATACAACTAGAGGTGGAGTTGTAAAATAGAAGAGATGCCAAGAAAAGGAGCCTAACAAATATAATGGTGAAAGGGATACAGAGACTAGGAGAGCCTAAAAAAAAAGATATCATTCATTATTAAATAACATCACCTTTGAAATGTAATATGTGTTCCATTTTGGAGCTACAATACATGAATAAATTGCATGAGCATCCCTCTGGTGTCATCTGAGCTCCTTAGTGGAGTAACGGTCCACTCATGCAATCCTGAGGGCCTATTATTTAAGTCTTCCAATGACAGCTGTAATTTGCTTTGCAGCAATAAGGTTTTTCCTCACCAAACTAAAAGAAATATTGCTCTATTTCTATTAGCAGAGTCAGGGCCACATATAACTCACTGATGTATGGGGCATGAATTACTCTCAGCCATCTTACAGCTCTGGACTCTGCAAAGAAATATTGTGTGCCATTTTGGGAATACACCCCCATTTATATTGTAAACACATAAGCTGTATTAATGGTTTAAAATGACAGAAGAGGGCCTTGAGCTTAATAAAGTGATTCCTTTTATGCTTTATGTAAACTTGTTCTTTTATCACATCTGCTAAAAATCACGTATTATAGCATTTAAATGCTTGCAGTACTCGGAAGAAAAGTAGCAGTATGAGGATATGTAAATACACTCATTTTCATGGGAATGACTCAACTGTGAAAGATACTGGTCTTAACTCTAATCTGCCTTGTGTAGACTGTTGCTCTAATGAAAACAAGCAACAGTCAGGAACTCACTAAGGGATCTTAGTTAAAATGTTAGGGCTGACTAACTGCTGCTTTACCAGTGAGCTCTCTTTTGCTCCAGCACTCAGGAGCAGCACTGACCCTAGATGCCCATGGGAAACCCTGTCTCTGTATCTCTCCAAGACCACTGCAGAAGAAACGGCTGCAGAGAGCCCTGTCCCAGCCCTTCCCTGGAAACGCTGGCCTCTTGCATGAAAAGCCACAAAGGAAGCATTCAGTCAAACTGAGAACAACGTATTCCACTTAGATTCTTTCGTTTTTTCAGGAATGAAACGGGACAATAGTAAACTGCAGTTACAAATAATGTAATTTGTTTAAAAGGTTAGTCTGCTGGACTCCACTGTTTGGTATACATACCCCACATCACATATATATATACCTCACATAGAATCACAGACTCAAGTAGGTTGCACAAGCCCTTTAAGCTCATCCATTCCAACCGTTCCCAGCCCTACCAAGGCCACCACTAACCCATGGCACTGAGGCCTCGTCTCCACGCTGTGTGAACACTTGCAGGGACGGTGACTGCAGCCCTGCCCTGGGCAGCCTGGTCCAATGCCTGAGCACCCTCTGGGGAAGGAATTGTTCCTCAGCTCCATCTAAACCTGCCCTGGTGCAGCTTGAGGCCGTTTCCTCTTGTTCTATCCCTTGTTACTTGGGAAAAGAGACCAGCTACCTCCTGGCTCCATCCTCCTGTCAGGCAGTTGTAGGGGGCAGGTTTTCATACAGAGATTTTAATTAGCACAGGTAGGGGCAGGTGTTAATATAAATAATCTTTTTCTGATGCAACTCTAATATGCAGTAACTCTGTTCATTGCAATTACCCAGCATTTACAGCATAAAGATCAGATTTCCATCCACAAGGTACAATATCATGCACTACGGAACATCCCATTTTGACTTTTCAACGTATCCTGGGGTTATGCTCTACAGCAGCACTCTCGCAATTAAGTACCCCAGAAAATTTCCTTTAAAAATGAATTTTAAATCATTGGAGCTATCTGATACTGTAAAATTACATGCTTCTGTTGATCCATTTCTAAATGAATACTACATATTTCTGGAAGAGTACTCTTATTGATATTAGAGGATTTAGGTAACCATCTGCTTTTTGACAAGACTAAGGATGGTGTGTGAACTTCATTGCTCTTAAAATGCTTCCTGAACAGCCTAAACCAGCAAGATGTTTAAGCAGAGTAGAGCTGGTACGCAAATGATGAGATATTCCTATACCACATCATATGAACTCATCAACTAGGTATTTCATCTCAGAGAAAGTGTCTGCTGTGTGGAATTTAGGACAGTGATTTAGAGCCCACAGAACACTGCATCACCACAAATTCCATTTGTTATAAATTTATAATGATGTTCATATAAAAACATTGTATTTTAATAGTTTAAAGAAGTGACAGCACTGGGCACTTCATAAATGTTTAACTAATAGAGTCTTCATAATTTAAAACGTGGAGGTTTCATCACTGAAGATGCTGGACTGAATCACTGTTTGAACTTGGGGAGAGGGGTCAATTACTGTAGAAATCTCATGAAAGCCTAACCCTTAATGCACACAAAGACTGCTTTTAAACACAGCCTTGTTTCAGAGCACTTACATGAATGACGGAGTCATCTGAAGTTGTGCAGCACCATGTTCCTAAAGTCCAGATATGGTTCTCACTGTCAGTGAGAAGCAGTATGTGAGCACGGGCCCTTTGTTGGAGAACTTTAAACGTATGCCCTTACTGTTAACAAGTACGTCAACCAACCATCAAATGCATGAGATCAAGTCCAGCCTTTATCCCAGCATTGCCAAGGCCACCACTAACCCTTGTCACTAAGGGCCTCATCCACATGGTTTGTGAACATTTCCAGGAATGGTGATTCCACTACCTCTCTGGTAAACATACTCTCCCCCTACAATATACCCCTTTAAGCAGTCCAGCTATATATCAGCATCCACACACAGACTATTGAATAAAGCTGTGTGAGACCTGCAGTTACTCATGGCAAGGTTTTTGAAATCACCAGCTTCTCGGCAGTGTTCCAGCTTTAGAAGATGAAGAGGGGTAAGGAACCAGACAAAGTGAAACCCAGTCACTGGTTTTCAGATGCCACGTTAAAGTGCAGAACTTAAAATGTATTTTAAAAACCCATAAACAGAAACATTGGCAAGGAAAATAAGGGAGCACTGGGGATTAACAAAGGGGGTATGTCAAGACCTCTTGTTCTAATGGTCAAATACTAGGTGATTTAGAAGCCAAAGGAAGGAGCACTCTTTTACAGCAGGGAATCTACATTAGAATTCCTCCTGGTACATGGCAGTTAAGATTTTACTTCCATGCTGAAATGTAACAGACTATTTCACCCTCGGGAAACTTGTCAGCAAGGAGACCGAGTTTAAGAGGACAGATGTAATAAAAAAGGGAGGATTTGTTGAAGGGTTTGCAATATGAATTTGCTGAAATATTATTACTTAAATACCTTTAAACCTGGTATCTATGCATAACTGCATCTCAACATGGGCAACCAAAATCTTTCAAAGCTCTTTTAGTTTCTGGTAACAGCCTCGTATGAAGACTGAAGGCTTTCAAATACCTCTGTGAACATAAACATTTATATCTGGAATAAAATGAAAATACTTTTGTATTAATAATCAGGAGCAACTAGTTAAAACTCCCATTCCAGTTTGCACAGAACTGAACATTGCCCAAGGATCTGTTTTATCCAGGATGGTCATCTTTGTGTCAAATTATTGCTTATTAGGGAGAGTCAATTCCAGGCAATTCCTTGATCTTATTTTCAATACAGGAAACAAGCTGGATTGCTCTCTGGAGCAAGAAATTACTTTTTACTGTGCTTGTATTGAGCTTACCACAATGAGGTCCCAGTCTACAAGCACTAATACAATTCAGTTATAATAATGGAAGTAGCAATGACTGCTCATACGCGTGTAACCTGGTATTAACAACAGCAGAAAATGAGAATAAGAAAATCTTGGTAATAACTGAAGCCTATGTAAGTGCTGTTGATGGGTCCTCTTAAGCAAAATGTTCTTGATATTTACCACTCCTTATCAGAGGACCGTGAAATATTTTGCAAATATTAAACATCACAGGCATTTATGAGGGTGGGTGAGTAACATCGAACATAAAGCTGCTAGCACCAGGCAGAAAGCAAAAGTAGGAGGCATCCAGCTATATATATTAGAAAGTTGACAGCGTCAAACCAAGCCTGAAGAAAAATGAAGGAAAGCCATTAAAATAGGCCTCTGTGTGAACTTTAGGGTTGGGAGTGGGAGAAGACTGTATATGATTTGCTGGCAAAGCAGGTGTTTGTCTGTGTGGTGGAAATACAAGATGAAGGAGAGGGTGCTCTCTTCAACAAGGAGAAAGTACTTCACAGTTACAGTAAAAACCCTGTCAGCAAATTAGTCATTGCAGGGGTGTGAACGCACAAACCAAACCAGCACCTCTGGATTAAGATAACCACGGGTATCCCAGACACATCACCAGCTGCAAGAAGGTAGGACCTAAATCACATCAAAAGTTAGAAGCCCCAGTAAATATTTCCTTAACCAAAAGCTTCTAAGCTAGACAAACTCCTACATATCCCCCAAATGGTAAGTTAATTGCATAAAACCTCCTCAACATCTGACTTAATACATAGCAACTTTATGCTCTGGTTTATCACAGGTTATACAAAGCCTAGTATTTTTAATAGAACAGGCTTGGGGACTCCAGTGATCAGCTGAAAACACTAATCTCAGCTTAGATCCAATTCAAATAAAATTTGAATTCTCCCAGTTACTCAGAATTTCCTGACACTGAGTTAAGAATACCCCAAATCATAGACATAAAGAAAGTACATTGTGGTTATGGTTACGCATACACAGGGACACAAATTATACCACATAAAGTGAATTAGAGCAAGCACAGTCAATGAAGTACAAAATTCACACAGCAGAAGAGGATTCTGACACAGCCAGAAATAAGTGATCCTATAAGCCTGGACAATCTTATGGAGATTCAAGCATTTGCCTTTTCTATGAGAAGAAACAATCAGAGCATTCCTGTACCATCCAGTGCTTTGGGCTGAAAAATAGCCAAGTTTTCTGCAATTTGGTATCAGCCACAGAACTTCTGCACAGGATCAAAAGTGACAAGATAGGGAAAGATAATTCCAGAGACTGCATCAATGACTGAGACTTGCCCATGGAAACTTGTTCTGTTTTATTTCATAAGACATAAATACTGGGAATAAACCCACCAATACATGACTTTAGAATCCTTTGCTTAAGAAGTTTGGTCAACTGAAAGAAAGATACTATAAAATTCAAAGAGGTAAATTACAAAGAAAGCTAATCTGAAACAGAAAAGGCCTATTAGGATTCTTTCAGTGCTCACACCAAGTGTGTAAGTCTAAATACCAAGACATTCCTCTCTCTCCTCCAGTAGAAACCATAGGATGCGAATGTCAAAAAAAGAGAAAGCCAAGGATGGTGCTGACTTATTGTGCTGCTACTCAGTGTCCAGAAAACTTCATGTGTTACACACAGTATAAATGAGCTTGAATTTAGCCCTTCACAAGGTGCATAAGCCAGGCACACAAGTCATAAACATGCACATGTCTCTAAGGTGAAACAGCATCTGATCGTTCTAGATTATGAACTAAAATTCTTCTCAGACCTAAACACGGAAAATTTGGGTCCTGGATTTCAATACATAGAATGCAATTAGGTTAAAATTAACCATGTATAGTACTACAAAGAATGCCATGGGATCTCAAATGATAACCAACTACAGTATCCTGCTTATATCTGGATATCCTAAGTATTAGTAGACATATGAGTAACATTTTCCTGTTATTCCAGAAAAAGTGCTTTTTGGAAAAGCTCTGTTATCCTTAGTAACAAATAATTATAAACTAAATAATCGTTATTTTAAGACCTGGTTTTGCTCCTAGAATGTCTGACAACAAATTGGAATGTAAGTCAGTTTTGACTATTAAATAAAAATCACACTTTCATTGCCTAAATGCCATCCTTCTTACAGCTACTGAAAACGCTTTACTGAGCTTAAAAAAAGATCTCCATCAGGGTTTGATGGTGAAAGAACAATAACTCATTTCCATAAGAATTTGGTAGAGCCTGTATGACATCACAAGGTGAACCAAAAGTTCAAAATCCAGCTTGAATGAGATGCAAAACCAAAACAGGGATTACTCAGGTAAGTTAATATTAGCTCAATTCTCTGTTCAGTATAGATACACTACAACAGACATCAAGCAGCCTGTGCTGCAGAACTATGCCTCCTAAGTGCTGAATTTCCTTACATTACACTATGTATCTAGTCTATCTATCTACCACTCTATTTAAATCACTGTTTAAATTGTTAGAGTAGCTGTGATGAGGATGCATTCATCTTCTGAGTAATTTGAGCTAGTTTTTCTTAACTCTTCACTGTAAAGTCAATATACAGCTGCTTCACCAGTGGCAATGGCCTGCCATAGCAATTCTGACTCAAAAATATCCTGTTCATGATCTGCATAATATATCTTCACGCCGATTAGCTTTTTCTTCTTGGAGGGGATCTTAAAGTTGTTTGTGTCTAATGAAAAACCCCATCCTACCCAAGGACATTGTTCTATTAGACTGCAGCCAACAGAAGATGGTCTATAAAGGAGGGATGCGGGTTTGGTTAGAGCTTGAAAATAAGAGATTAACACTAATGAGGGATAGAAATTATTCATATAAGAGTCATCTGGATTTAAAAAAAAAAAGTATAATTTAGGAAAAATACATATAACAACCTGGGCATTTATAGTGAGCATACCTATAATGTCAGCAATCCATGAGTCAATACTGTATTCACAAGTATCTCTGTCATAGAATTACTCCTTAGAGCAACAGAATATTATGGATTACTTTCATAAGCAAGGAAATTAATTAAAAGGCACACTGAAAGACTGAGATTAGAGAAAAAAGTTTTTCTCCAGCTAACTGAGTTTATCTGAGCGCTCTGATCTCTCCACAGGAGATAGGCCAACAGGTTCCTGCAGCTTTGTAAGACTGGGAAGGCAGACTCCACAGGGAATTGCCACACAAGCACCGCCTTGTGGCACTGAATCCTCAGAGCTGAAGCCATTAAAGGGATGCTATCTGAAAATCCCTTGGCATTTTGCTTCACCTTCTTTGAGGGAAGCTCCCTGTAGATGTACTTACGGGAATCTCTTGAGAAGCAAATCTCCAGCAAGAAGCTGGACTTAGAGAGGGACTGCAGGACTGCAACCCTAAAGCAAATGTTTGTGCTACTTGGGCTGTATCGCTCTTCAAGCTCTAAATATCTCCTCAAGCTCTAAAAATCATCTTTCCTTATAATGCATGATCGGTGAATAATATAAGAAGGACCTAATCTGGGAATTACCACAATAAAATATCTACATATAGTTTAATATACAAACACACAGCTGTCAATTCAAGAGATATGAACTCAGCACATCTCTGTATAAAACTCAGGATGCTATAATTAATAATCTACATAACAAAAATACTTAGGGACACAAGACTTTAGACATAGTGACCCAGGCTTTAATCAGTTGGAAACCAGGTAATAAATCCACCTGCAGGTACACAATGATGCCATTGCTGTGGCCCAGACTAGCAGGGAAAGTAAATTAAATGAAAGTTATGGACTTCTGCCACAGCTCAAGTATTGTCATTCTAGTCTTAACACTTTTAATATGCAGCTTAATGTGATTTGAGAAATCTTTATATGTAGCCCCACGGGATATATGACGCCCAGATGACATCCTAAATGTCTTAGCTGCTCACAAACAAAGGATGAACAACTTTTTGACAGTTATGATATGCAAAACAGTAAAAATGAGGTTGTAGAAACACAATCAGAATTTTAAAAAAGAGTGATTTAGGTAAAATTCAAATATCCTTTCTGACAAATACTTCGGGTAAAAGTCAGAGAACGGAAGTTCATTCTCCTCAGTGAGTGGAGAACTGCCTGTTAAAGCCTGTTGCTTACTCGTGTTTGTCAGAAATCTAATAAGATGGCATAAAAAAATGAATATTCCCCTGTTTTGAAAGCTGAGATGTTTTATTTGTGAGCACCCAGCTGTAATTCCACAGTGATTATGCGTCCAGTGGTCAGACGTTGGCTAGCTCTGTAAAAATTATGGTGATAATCACCTGCCTTTACATTTCACACTAGATAATAAAGAGAGATGTCAGGTAGATCTTTTCCCTGTGGGAAAAAGAGAAATCAAAAAACTTCTCAGTAAAGCAAGCGAAAAGTGAACTATTTGTTTCCCAAATGAAAATTTCTTCTACTTCCCAAAGAAATACATTACTCTAGATGATTTTTCTGGACTGTGGGAAGATGATCTGTATCTTCACCAGAAGAGAAGAAGTGAAAAGAATTGATTCCTACAAAGTGTGGAAGGAGAGGCTTCCAGAACCAGAAAATGAGACAGGATCACTCTCCTGACATCACTGATTGGTTACACAAACGCTAAAAAAGATGAAGAATATCTCAACAGCCATATTGTCTAATCCAAGATGAAGCACCAGAATGAGTTATTAAAAGAGCTGAAGGGAAAAACAACAACAAAACCCTAACCCCCCCCCATAACCCTGTTTCTTTGATTCAACAGCTTTATTCCATTTCTGTCCATTATATTAATGCCAGTGAGAGTACATTCCTGAAAAAGACTGCTTAATGTGGGCTTGACAGAGCCAAAAGCTTTGAAAGCTGAGGTGACTATAAAAGGAAAAGACAGCCAATGTGGCCTTTTAAAAAGTTTTAAATGATTCTTACTTAAACAGTTACAAAAGCTCAAAGCATTTTTTTTGTGGCTTTTACTTCTAATGATTTATTTTCATAGAATCACAGAGTGGTTTGGGTTGGAGAGGACCTTAAGATCATCCAGTTCCAACCCACCGCCGTGTGCAGAGATGCCTCACACTAGACCATGTCACCCAAGCATTAGACCATGTCGCACAAGGCTCTGTCCAGCCTGGCCTTTTACAGCAAAATAAAGCTTGTACAAAGGGCTGTCCATGGTGACTCCATTAATAAGTCTGCACAAAGATATATTTTCCCCCCTCCCTGGCCTATACCTTTATTTCCATTTAATAAATGAATACAACAGAATTGTAGGACAACAAATGGGCAAAGAAAGGGTTGCAAGAAGTTTACATTGCCCTGCAGACAATTTGCTGGTCAAAGTTGGCAGTGACTATTAAAAAAAAACCCACAAACTCAAAAAACCATCCAATTTTGTCCAAACCTCTCCCCCCAACACACACAGGAGGCAAAACTTACTGAATGAACACCATTAAACCAACACAAAGATACAAGCTCCCACTTCATCAATATAAGGTCATCTTGTACATTAACAAATTCTATGACCTTACACTCGCTGTGAAGTGAAGACATCTGCCTGCATTGGCTCACTAGAAATGGAGACATCTGCCTGCACTGGCTCACTAGAGTCATATGAAACACAAATGGGGACAAATTAACTAGTCACATTGCTATGCCTTTTCCTTACTTCTGGAAATACATGCTATCGGTGCATTTACAGCATAAACATATTGAATTCTTTTTGTACATTCCTGCTTCACATAATACCTGTGCTTGTATCAATAAAGTTGCTGTAACCACAGACTGGGAAGATGCTCTTGTATGAGCACTGACTGGCAAGAATGGAAATTGATGCACTTAATGATCCCTCTATTAAAATATTGCTCAGATATTAAAAAAAGAACAACACTGCTCTAGGCAATAAAATTCAGCATGAACAGATGATGTGGGCTGAATCCTTCTTAAGTAGATATGATTCTATTTCAATGTCTTTTGTGATTATGACAGTTTTGACAAGATAATCATCTCCTACGAACAGGACTTTTTACATTTTAGAGAAATAATGTAAAATTTATTAAATAATCTGTCAATTATCTATGAACCCTGCTTTCAAAAGAAATCCTATGATCTCATTAAAATAATTACAGAAAATCTATGCCTGATCTTATTAATAAGAAGTACCAGTATCACTGGTATATAAAGGAGAGATCTAAAAGTAGAGGAATTTGCAAGATTCAAAAAGTGATAGCATAAATTTGTTCTCTTAAGGTAGCCAACAGAAGTTTCTGTATTAAGTATCCTGCTCTCTATGTCAACTACTGAACTATAGCCTTCAAAATGGGAGGAAAGATGTCTGTAGCTATACTTAAATTAAATGATCTAGAAATATACACTGCAGCCTCATTTCTTTTTCCTTTCTTCACGTTTCGTTGCCTCTTTGCTCTTATTGCTCTTGGGGCAAAGCAAAAGCCAGTTCTACGCAGCACAGCAATTACACAGAAAGAGCACAGTTACAAGCTTCTCTTTAAAAAGCACAAAGTGTCTTGAAAAAAATCTTTGCCAGAATTCCCTTTTCAGGAAGAACATGAGAAAATAAAGGAGTGAAACCTGAGAGCTAAATAGTTGCTTCCTCTTAACTCCTGCTGCCACTGATTATGGCTTTACCCTAGTAGGTAGCACTTCGCTTTCAGAATTCAAGTGCCTTCTGCCTCTTACACTGGGGAAGTTACCCTCTTTTAACTGAAAACTCCTGCTCTTGGAGAGAAAAGGGTAAAGTAATCAAGCAACACAAGGTGACAATGCAGGCAAAGCTTCTTATCACAAGGCTTCAAGATAAAACCCACAGTATTATCTAAGAGAATGTTACAGATACAGAATGTTTTCTACCTAAGCTACTTGAAAGGCACAATGCTACTGTCATGCCCCCATGTCAGAGCATAACAGAACTGAACGAAGAACATCACTACAGTAAGGCCTTGCATGACTCTGCTCATTGGCATTCTGCATCACAACCACTCCAGAAGTGGTCCCTATTGCTTGGTGACAATGAGGAGTCAACAGTCAACCCACAAACCTATTTCAAGCACAAAATGGTATTTTGTTTACCATGAAATCAAGCACAGTGTTTCTGAACAGCTATTTAATGCTTCCAGATCAGTTTTTTGAGAAAGCATTCAGGGAATTGTTCCAATACTTCACCAAGCTGAAGTACTAAACATATCTATAAATGGCAAGAGTTATTTAAATAGCTGAAAAGTTAACTGAAAGAGGAGAAATACTACAAGCATTTTGGAAAAGGTTTCAAGTGCAGAAGGCAATCTTCTCCAGAGAACTTAAATGAAATTTAAAGACATGAAATTTAAATTCACATAAATTATCACAGAATCATAGAACAGTTAGGGTTGGAAAGGACCTTAAGACCATCCAGTTCCAACCCCCTGCCATGGGCAGGGACACCTCACACTAAACCATCTCACCCAAGGCCCTGTCCAACTTGGCCTTGAACACTGGCTGGGATGGAGCATTCACAACTTCCCTGGGCAACCCATTCCAGTGCCTCACCGCCCTTACAGTAAAGAATTTCTTCCTTATATCCAATCTAAACTTCCCCTGTTTCAGTTTTAACCCATTACCCCTTGTCCTGTCACTACAGTCCCTAATGAAGAGTCCCTCCCCAGCATCCCTATAGACCCCCTTCAGATATTGGAAGCCTGCTATGAGGTTTCCATGCAGCTTCTCTCCTCCAGGCTGAACAGCCCCAACTTCCTCAGCCTGTCTTCATAGTCTTTTTCTTTTCACTTTTTTTTGTTTCTTTTCAAAACTGATTTATACTCTTTTTTTTTTAATAATTTGAAAGCACAAAGCAGCACCCAAAATTATCCAATTCTACAAAAGAAACAGGTGGAATTTTAAAGTCTTTAGAAGATGACTCACCAGTCTCTTCACAATTCTCAACAAAAGCTTCAGTTGTCGCGCATCTTTTCTGGACTTCAGTACTTCAGCAAAGCTGTCCATGTTTTCTGGAGACATGCTCTCCTGACTGTTCCCTCCATAGAGCTGAACCAGCAGTGATAAGCACTGTGAGGCACTCGCAAATATTTCAGTATCTTCACTGGGAAGCTAAAAATGAACAAACAAAAATCAAAACCCGATTCCAGAAAAACTGCGTATCACTGGGGTTTGGGAGAGTACTGACATTTGCATTGTGCTAGGAAAGAATCATTTCTAGTTGACTGACTCAAAATCCCATTACACTCAGCTTAATAAAGTGAGGGAATCGTAATATATCTGTTCTTAAGCAGCACTATAACAATGTCTCCAGTATGATTCTATCAAAATTAACTCAAGAGACATAAAAGCACTGAAAACATTGCTCCCAACTCTTGGTTTTGCCTTAAATAGAAGTGGTAATAGCAGAAGGCATTACAGCCATGATGTCTCATCGTCTACATAATGCACACCATGAAACTTCATTTAATTATTTCTAAACCAAGTCTATGGCTTCTGGTTGAGGTAGAGTACAGGCTCTCTGGCTATTTAATGGATTTTAAATAGTCACATTAGGAGGTATACTTTGCAGGTTTTAAATACTTTCTTGAATTCCAGCTTTTCTGCATTCCTTTGAAGAGCAGACACAGGAGCAGGCTCTTGCAATGGGATGGAAAAACTCTTTCCTAGGAAGCAAAGTTGTGGAAAAGATTTGAGGGCATGGCTAATAATCACCTTTAAATGAGCTTCTGATAGTATGACACTGCTATCAAAATGCTTTATACCCTTCTTGAAAGTACAATCAGGAAATAACAAGTAGAGATACTCTATTATGCCTGTATTTGGCACTGTTGGAATGACAACAAGAACGCAACACCTAGTTTTAGCACAGTTCGCAAAAGCTAGTGAAAGAAATCACAGAGGTTTCTTGCAAACAGGCGAGAGGATGACAGACTGGAAAACAACAGTAAAGAACTGAAGGAATTCAGTGTCTATAGCTTATCAAAGGGAGGGTTAGAGGGCATTTGATCATACTCTCTCAGTTATATGTAAGAAAAAGCAGGCTGAGGATAGGCTCATTCCTTTACCTGAAAAAGGACTGGTATGAGATGATAGCTCAATTGCTTTAGATAAAGAGTAGAAGGAAGATAATACTTTGATTTCTTTTATTCTTTCTTTAATCAGAGTGCTTAAGTGCCGACACAACTTCCTTAGAACTCGGACAGATTCTCCCTCACAGCCAATGTATATACCACAAAAAAATAACAAACCCTTTTACTAAAATGTGGATTTGATTTCAGAAACCCCTGGGTCTTGTGTCATATATGATCCTAGACTGATTACAACTGCTTTTTCTCACCTTACAACCTATGAACTGAACAAAATACAGCAGTGGCCATCGTAACTGATAAGGTACAGAAGTGTAAAAGCTCCTCATGGCTCCTATTCAGGTTTTGTATTCCAGAAGTGCTGTTTATGAACAAAGCAGCTAGATTACAGTTAACTGACTATCCCTACTGACAATAAAAGGAAACCATTTCTGCAGTCTGCCCAACCCCTTATAAAATATGCACAACCATTGCAATAATGTTACTTATTTAACCTGCAGTACAAACTTCCCAAGTTTTCTTCATTTTAAGGAAAACCCGTACAGTTACTTTAAAGCTCTCTAAGCATGTATCAGACATACAGTCCTCAAATATTCAAGCAGCAATTCCCCACAGATCTGCATGCAAATAGAATCCTGTTTTCCATTAGCTTCCCAGAGCTGACTGTTTAAACCAGCCTGAACTGAGATGTAAGCTCTGCATACATAGCCCCAAGACATATCACATCCTATTTGACCTAATGCTATGCAAGTGACAGGACCATAGCAGCTATTTCTTCCCCAGTTTTGCTGTATGTTTTTTCTTCATTCCAATCTAAAGGCCACCTATTTGATAGTTGATATTTGACATCAGAATTATCTAACAACATCATCGACATAAATAGAAAGGCTTAAAAGGAGGAAAAGCTACAAATAGGAACAAGCTTTACAGATCTATTTATATATTCAATCCTTATCAAGTAAAAAAAAAAAATCCACTGGTGGCTTTAAGCTGACTTGTATTTCCTTCACTCAAAAACTGCTATTAGATAAAGGAAAGTAAACTACTTTAACATATCTCTCATCCCTTGTAACAGCAGCACTCCAGCTTACAGTTTGCTACTAGCTCAGCATAGACAGGTATGTCAACTTCTCTCTGAAGAAAAAATCACAGTCCAAGGAGGACTTTTCAGATGTTGTTTGTGTCTAATCAAAAATAGAACATAAAAACCAGAGAACATTTGGATAGATCTGTCCTTGCCCTGGCATGGCAATGGAGGCTGGTTCCCTCGGCTCCATAAGCACAAAATCCTATGTGCAATCAGTAATCACGACAGCCATACCCAGAAGTGAGACTGTTCCCAACGTCTTCTTTCCTAGCTATTCATTAAGTATCTGAAGAGGAGAAAGGTCTCTGTCGAGGACTGCCCCTACAACAACCTTCTGTGAAGAAATACATAACGTACCATGCCTTTGGCAGCTCTTCCTAACACCAGGAGGGTACATGATTTTCAAATGAGCAATTCCAGCCTGTCAGCATTATGCCCAAGGTAGGCTGTCTTCAGCAGGAATCCCCTGTTAGCCTGACAGCAGAACATTTTGCCCTAGAAGATGAGGGGTTGGGCTTGGGCTTTCTTATCTCCTCCTGGCAAGCCTGACCTTTCACTACTGTTGCTGCTGTTCTTTGCCCCCCAGCAAAAGAAAGGAAGACCCTAAAATTCTCCATCCAATATGTCATGGCATCAGATAGGCTCACTCTTCACAGGATGTCAAGCTTTCAGTGACCATTCTCCAAACCTAGCCACCAGTATCATTCCAGGGTTCACAGGACTTGCTAGTCAGGACATCATCCTATTCAATTCAAGGGCCTTCATCCCCTGTTGTACTTCAGGCTCTTCTGCTCCTCTGCTTCACCAGAGTCCCTTTGAGCTTCAGTGCTATCTAGAGTTAGGGGAACAAGTTGCTGTCATCCTGGAAAACTGCAGGGTAAAACAATAACAGCACAGGTCCTGGATGAAGAGGAAAAGAGGTTGGGAATAGGAAAGACCATATTTAGTCTGGACAGGATGAGAATCATTGGTCTACGGCCTAACCCATCAATAATTAAGGTGGAAGAGCAATGTCCCTATTTAAATATGTCCACATCAGCACTTTTCTCTATAACTCTTCCCATTTTGCTGTTTCACTACTGACAAGTAGTGATTTAGATGTCAAAAGCTGTAAGTTGGCAGCCTGAATTTTAACACTGACTGGCAGTAAATGTTCCTACGGGTTATAAAGAGCAGGGGATCTGAAGAAAATTATTGGTGTGCAAAAAAGCAATGACTGAAAACGGAATACCTGTAAATACAGAAAACCAAGGAATAAAAACTCAGCTTTCGAGAAATAGTATCTCCTGTCTAATAAGAACAGTGAAGCTAGAATCATGTAGCTAAGACAATGAATACAGACAGACAGTTCACCTCTTAATCAGCTGGAACAGTGTTCTGATCATTTTCTAATCATAATAACTCCATTTGATATAAAGAAGTATATTTTAAGTCTTAGAAATGCGTTTATAGCAGAATGTAACAGCAGCTACTTAAGTTTTTGTTCTTTCAGAGGAAGAGAAACCCATGAAAAACTAGAGCTCTAAGTGTTTAAGAAAATACTGCCCCTTAATATTTCATAATTACATGAAAAAAGAAGTCTTGTGGCCTTTGATACCTTTTTGCTTTATCAGTCTTACAGAGGATTATGGATTCAGCCCTTCAGCAAAGTAGAAACGTTAGTACTCTTTCTCCTTGCAGCTGTTAATATTCGGAGCTAGTGTATAGCTTGAAGAACATCCAGTCCCTCAAAATAAATTGCTGAACAGCTAAAGGCAGCATTTTTGCCATGCTCTACCTCAGAACTGTAGATTTATTTTACATTTCAACAGTTTAAACTAATGCCTCATGACAAGGCTTTTGTGCAATGGAGACTGTGGATTCCTTAACTTTTACAGCCATGTTATAACTCCCTGTCAACAGGCTCATAACAAATTCTCTCTTCTTTTCTACACAGACCCTGCTCTGTGCATTTTAAGGTTAACGTGCTGAAAAGCAGGGAGTTTCTTGTTACTAGACATCGGTATTTCTGTAGTCTTGTTGTCAAAAATGCCTTCATTTTGACCAGAGTTGCAGTGTGTTCATGAATTGCAAACCACTGCAAGAAATGTGTGATCATTTGAGCTGAAGGGGCAGTTTTCACAGCGCTGGAGTTGTTACAGCATCTAATTTTAAAGCCACAATGAAACTGGCTGGATTACCCAGAGGGGACACTATTCAGTGCATTAATGAGGTTATCCACACAGAGAGTTTATTACGAGAAGAGGTAGATGTTCATTAGATCAGTAGTGTGATTACAGAATGTGCTGTAAAGGAAGCACCACTGGGAACTACAAGGAAAATGATTTTGCGAACATTAAACAAAATGTAAAAGCAAAACATCATTATTAAATCTGCTCACTTTACTATGCTATCATTAGGAATACGTATGCACAGTTTAAAATAAAAAAAAATATTATAGATTAGGGCAAAATTGGGAAATTATGGAATATATTTTGAAAAACAATGTATTTCCAGTTCATTATAATTGAGTTTAATTGCTGAGAAACTAAGTCCCCATTCTGAAATGCTGTGATAATATCCTGTTATTTCCTTCGGTGCCTTTTGGGGTGGTTTTGGTTGGTTGGTTGGGGTTGTTTGATTTTTGTTTTTTTAAGGTAGCTCTGTAGAATTCTTCACATAAAATTCACGCATAACATTTCAAATACAAGAACAGCCATACATAATGCAATACAGGAAATAAATAGATGCCTTTCCACTCTGGCCACAGAACTGTTTCCATTCCTAAGAAATGTGAAATCGAAGTCTACAGTGTTATCATTCTTCTGCAGTCATTTTCATTAGTCACTGACAAACGCCTTCACACGCTCTGAAACCAGAGTCAGGGCACAGCCTTAGAACCAGTGCAACACAGAGACAGAAAGGACCTAGAAGAGATTATCTCATGCATCCATGTGCAATGAGGCTCCGTATTTGCCCTCTTCATGTCTGCACATGATTAACCGGCCTTTCAACAGTAATATACAGAGCATAGGATGGAACTGTAGCTATTATTAATACTACCACAATGAAGAAGCCTGCCACCAGAAGACAGGAAAAGTTCTCTCCCAGCAGCCCTGTAGGCTCAGAAAAGACTGGAAGATCTACACATAGGATCTAAATCTAGGATCCATAGAGAAATAAAACTCCTTTTTATAGGTAACTGTGAAGTTTCTGAAAGTTTCTGAAAATCCACACTGAAGTGATTTAAAAACTAAGCAAATATTACTATTTTTTTTTCTTTCAGGGTAACAGTACATCAAAAAGAAGGTATTTGGTATCTTCTGTAATTGCTGCAAGTTCCGGTATAATAACCCATTCAGATTTATTTCCAAGCTGAGCAAAGTTACACACAAAAAGCCAAGTGTAATTAACTTTAAAACGCAAAGCTGCCAAGCAAAAGCCTAAATGCTCAATTTATTTTCCTCTTATTGATCATCATTTCAGGGAGACTGATCACGGGGTTACATATTGAGTTCTCCGTATTTGCAGTGTTTTCTGCAGGACAGAACTTTTAATTATTTCTTCTTTTGCATTCTGAAATACCCTGAAGTTGCATTTACATGCAATCTAGGTTTCCTAGGCTTACTTTGCTAGGTCTTAACGATAGACTAAATCACGGTTACAGAGGGGAAAAACTGATTCTATGGTTTTGACATATTCAAGTTTTACGCATAGTGATTTTTGAGGGATTTTTAAGAGAGATATACAAAACTTGAGAACATTAATGGACAAGTAACGGGGCATGGAGCAATCATCTACTTGATGGATATACAAATTGACGAGGGAAAGCAGTTATTCTAAGTGACGTAAGAAACTATAAATACGGTAAGGTAGGTAGAAATAGCAAACCAGAGAAAAGGATTTTAACTCAGTACCTTAAAGTGATGGTTGGTTCAGAATTTAAGGCTTCGAGTACCTCCAGAAAATAAAGTTCACAAAGAACTAAATGCCTCAAAAACATTAATAAAGTGCTACGCAACCACACAGCTCAATGAATACAGCCAACTACTGCTAGCAGCTACAGAGAACATAAGCCTGGGTAGACCTGAGTCTTTTTCAGGGGTAGGGAGTATATACATCTTGCGAGACCCACTAGGCTTCACAAAGAAGCTAGTCCTATTTGAAGAGATTAGAGCATAAAACATTTTAAACAAGTGAATCCTAAATGTCAAAATTATTATTCAATTGTTCAAACTCTTCCAGCCTTAACAGGAAATGTTTAATATAGCAATGGGTAAAGGATATAAAACTTAACAAACCTAGCTGAAATAACTTTCACTTACCTAATAATCAAGCACACATAAAGAACATGTATTACAAGAGGAAATCCCTTAATTTTACAAAATCCTTAGCAAAAAAAAAAATAAATCAAAAAACCATTCAAAACCACCACCCCCCCCCCCCCCAAGCAGCACCATCAATGGTTTTTCCTCTTAAACTTAGCAGATTTTAAATAAGCATTTTAAACACAGCAGAAATGTAGAACAAAGCAAAACCTAGTGGCAATTTGCAGTCATGCTTCTCAAATAGAAGGGCAAGTGAGGACCTAATCAGTACATGCTAACTATACAATTATCCTATCCTTTAATTAAAAACTTATAAAAGACTTCCAGGTGGTTTAGGCTGAGTAAATCTTGGCCTCTAATTTTCTGTTGAGACTTAATGGAATTTAAATTTATGGCTAGTTTCACTTTAAAAGAACATTTGCATCACTTCATGTCTTGCTATTTATCATATATAATGATTAAAAAATTAACAGAAAATAATTTATAAAGATGATATATTATATAGTGAAAATTCAGTCACTTTGTTTTAGGTCATTCCTGAACATTTCCAAAAAGCCTTTGTCAATAGCTGGTTAAAACAAATCCATCAAAGGAGAACTTAGCAACATGCATAATGCCAAAAATTAATAAAAAAGGATTCACATTCTTCCCCAAAATAGAACATGACAGACAGAGCTAAAGATAGTAAAAAGGGCACAGTATTTATATCATAATACGTCTGAAAACCTATATTTAAATGAAAAACAACAAAAAAATTGAGTCTGGAAGAGAACACAGTGAATCTGAAATGCCTCTAACCAACATAACCTGGTAAGGATAGTGTGATATTCCACAGGGAAGTTCTCACATACCATTTTACTGGCTTTATGTTGCATAAAGGGTTGAGACAGCCTCCAAAACCCCTGTCCAGCTCAAGGATTCCTCTACTACAAGCTATTACACACAGAGCTAATACAAATCTCTGGCACAGTATGATGGAGATTGAGCTGATGGGATGCATCAGGGCCCCAGTACAGCACTCTGTGGAGATTTCAAGGCAGTGCTGTGAAATCCGGTAAACCCTGGAAAAGTCTGACTTTAAACAGACTTCAAAGATGTTCACAGACCACCAGGGGCCATTCCTACTTGTAAATCCCCCAGGATCATGTTAAAATAAAACTAAACCCTTGAGAAAAACTCCAAAGGCTCAATCCCAAAATAATATTAAAAGGCATTACTCACTGCAATCAAGTTTAAGTTCCCTGACTTTTCTAATGGTAGAAGTCCTTGCTTTCCCTACGCAGCGATCACTAGTCCGTTCTAAAGGACTAAAATCTGACTATACATATGTATCCAAACTGAAAATCTGCATCCTGCACCTCATTCCACATTTATGCTTGGGACAGACTTACTCTGATGTCACTGTGACCTCTGACTTAAAAATTGTTAGAGTCTAGGTGGGAGCTTACAAGCAATGAAAACTTAGCAGACACAGTTCAAGGATGTTGAATTCGGTTGAGTAATTCCAACTTCAGCAACATTCCAAAGGCTCACAAACAAGCAAATCCTCACCAGTTGAATAAGCAGGCTAATTAGGTCCGTCAGGGGTTTATTGATAAGCAGAAGCTCTTCAGCAGCCTGTGTGTCCCCTCCTGTGCCAGATTTCTGTGCCTTAATAAGGTGAGAAAAGAATAAAAAGCAACCTTGGTGACTGTTGCGTTACAAGGAACAAATTAGGTCCATTAGGTGGCCAAACTCTGAACAGAAGTTTGAAGCAGGCTTATAAACTCTTTTCTAGTTAAGTACTCCTAGGCTCCCAAGGAGCAGTTAATGCCCCCTGTGTCTGTAACAAGCCCAAAGCAAAAGGGAGTCATGCTGTTATGCCCATCCTGCATAGGCTGAATATACTGACCTCCATGACACTTCTTCAGCAAGATGCTATAAACCGCATATGCAAAAGATATCTCTAAAGCCATAAATGTTTTATGCATTTGTACTCCCTTCAACAGACCATGCCTATTTTAAAACTGAAGTTTGATTGGGTTTTTTTCCTTTATCAAGAGGAATTTTAAGTTCAATCAAGAAAATCAAGGTGACTGAAAAGTCAGGATTCTCAGCAACGATGTCCAATTTTGCCCTTCTGACTCACTCTGTGTATCCTGAAATGTTCATCATATATTATAACAATTAAAGTTATTTTTGAAATAGGAAGAAGAAAACCTTCAAGTGACCCAAATCTGTGATAAGATCTGTTACTACTTGTAATGCTGGCCACTGTCATCTCCCCTCATCAAAACACACTGCAATCCTAGGCAGTGCTATTTATGACCCACCCCAGCTCCAGGACACCAGAAAGGTCTGCTTGAAAGATTTTCCCTTTAACTTAATTATGCTGCACCAGCTTTGGACCATGACCCCGTACAGTTGAGCTGCTAGAGGAAAATGGACACATTTTATCTAAAGAACACATTTAAAAATCATTTCATATTGTGTTTCATTTGAAGCTCAATCCTAAAACCACCATCCAAGTATGGACTTTCATTTATTAAGCAAACACAGAAGCAAGTCCCCTGGACAGGAGACACTACTGCTGAGGCTCCACTATTGATACTGATGAGTTGAAAGGATAATGCCTTTCTTCTGGAAAGAATTTAGAAATAAAACAGATCTGGAAAGCTGTTTCTCCAGGTAATATGACACATTGTGGTGAGTCTCAATGAGGGATATACAGATGACCTGGAATGCTGAAGTATAAGAAAGGCAGGAGGACACAGCATAGAGAGGGTAAAACAAAATGAAGTGTCTATATTAATCAAGAAAGGGAAATAAGTCACCTTCACTTCAGCAAAATTTACAACAGCTTTTCTGGTTAGTGCTTGGATGAGAAAACAGGTAACTGTTGGACTTCATGATCTTAATGGTCTTTTCCAACCCAGTTGATTCTATTATTCTGTGACTACTTTCTTTAATTTCTATATATTTAGTGACCACAGAAAGCACACTCTTGAATGAAGCTGGATACAGCTGTCAGCACCATTCATCATAAAGTATTGAAATGCAAAGGAACAGTGGTGCCATGTTTTGCCTATGCAGCTGGATAAGTTAATCACTTTACATATAAAAAACCTAAATAAAAAGCATTTAAGTGGAGATAGTACCATCTGTAGAAGTCAGCTAAAGCCTCAAAAATTGATAATAGGAGAAAATTTGATTCTCTTTTTCAAGTTCAGTTTTAGAAGGTATCTTATTCAGAAGATCCCTATAAAAACAGTCCAAGAATATTTGTTATCACTACAGTGATGCATTTAGTGGCCCATGGACAGTGAAATGTTATGTAGATGCATTGTAAATAGTCACCAACTAATGGCCATCTTTCAGTAAGGCATGTGTAATGATGTAGCTGTAGAACCCACAGGGGCCCTTTGACAAGTATTGTCAAGACAAGTATGCCAAGGCAAGTAAACTCACTGTAAAACTAGTTTTATAGGGGCACAGGAGAGAGCTGTGCTTTAAAACTCAGTTTTCCAGCCTCTTGTTCCCGTTGGCTTTCCAGAGCAAAGCAGATCACTTTGGCTAGAGCTGGACAAAAGTGGACCTGGAGTCTAGCACATCAATCAACTGATGTATTCAGGCAAAGCCAGAACAGAATTTGGCTTTGAATGTACAGATTTAGCTTTGTATCTAAATAAAAATAATCAAATTCACTACTATTACTAATCCATGGGCAAGATCCTCTTTCCTCATATGTTTCTTCACCACTGTTGCATGGAAACTAAGTATAGAATTTAGCCCTCTGTGATTACATGGAGTGATGCCAACAACATGACAATCAGCAGTTAGCCTACAGAATTTGATTTATAAAGTGATTCTTAGATAAGAAACCCATTACAGAACCTGCTAACAGAGGACTCAGAAAAGACACGGTATCATACCATCAGATCTAAATTAAATCTCTTCCAAAAAAAATTAAGGAAACCCCATCTCTCAGGACTATAACATCACTGATTACATAAATCTGTGTAGGAAATAAAGCAAGGGCTCAATTTTCTATACCCACTTCATACATTAAATCTTCTTATAAACCCCCCCCAAAAAATAACCAACCCTTGGAGAAGGGCTATGTCAGATTGAAGAAGCCGTGTCCTGAATGTACAACTTGGGTACAATCTTTTGAATCTCTGTCCTTCAGATATATTGGACCTAAAAGGCTTCTCTATTCTTCAGTGGTTAATCCCAAGAACATCAAAAAACTGGCACGAAGAGTATGTGGTGTTGTTTGCAGCCTAAATAGAGAAACTGCTTCCACTTGACTAACTTCAAAATTTGGCAGGTATTTTAAAACCAAAGCAAATATTGCTAGCTTAACATCATGTCTAAAAAAAGATAAAAGCTTTTTCTTGTTTTGTTCTTGAGAGAGTTACGTACAATTTCTTTGAATAGTATCTTTTTGTGCTTCATTTCTAAGGAGGAGGAGGTCTTCATTGGAAGAGGAAGTCCTATCAATGCCATAATTTGCAGCGGTTCAAACAAAAACTTGGAAGAGAAATTGAGCAGCATGAGATGAAATACTTTTGTCAGTGCATAGGCAAGGGTTTCAGATGCTCTTCAAGTACAGTATCATGTGTGATTTATAATAAGATTTATGGAGTAATCTTTTAAAATGAATGGAAGAAAAATGCTTTGAACTATCATCAAGCAAATGTTGAATTACAGAAACAAAACAGTCAGCTAGGATCTGTGTTTCCAGTACACAATGAGGCTAATACAGATATTCTAGCCAGGTAACTACATGAAACAGTGACATGAAGTTGAAAAATACATGCTTTTCTCCTTCCACCACACTAAAAATTCAATGAAATCAGAATAGTGGGAATTCCATTATTAGGATAACAGGAAGTTATCTAAAAAGGCCAGGCTGGACAGAGCCTTGGGTGACACAGTCTAGTGTGAGGTGTCCCTGCCCAGGGCAGGGGGTTGGAACTGGATGATTTTAAGGTCCTTTCCCACCCAAACCAGTCTGGGATTCTACAGAAATTGTTTAAGGTGGTGGTGACCTCAGGAAATGAATTCCATACCTGTAAAGTCTGGCGCACAATGTTGGCTGTATACATCAGCATGCAGTGCAAAATGTCAAGCAAGGACAGAAGTGGTGCATTCACTGTCTTGGTGCTGCTTTTATCATCTGCCTCCAAGTAGAGAGCCACAGTTTCTGTTAGGAGACTACAGATATGATGAACCAGTCCTACACAGAAAGTGAGACAAAAAAGAGAAACAGGCTCTCAGGAAAAGAACAATGTGGAAGGTAGCCTAGTTAAAAATCAGAGACTAGAATAAAGAAAAAGTCACATACATTATGAATATTTATTAAACTTCCTCTTTTTATCCATTATTCTAATCACCTTCTCTCCTATTCTGTTTGGAGCAGCTCATAGAGTTAAACTGATACAATCAAATTTGCTAACTGCATGGAAAATTACATAATATTCACTAAATAAAAGACGTTCTATGAGTCCTGAACTTTTCCATAGCACGCTGGCACACAAGTCTCCTTCACAACACTACTGGTCACAAGAATGAAGCAACTTCTCCAGGCTGTATAAAATGACACATCAAGCTCTGAGCCCAAGATTTTGTGTCTTAACTGGTGTGCCAATTACAACCTCTACCATATGCTTTACAATCTTATGCTTAACATAAAATATATTCAGAAGAACATTATACAAGGAACACCGAATACTACACCTAAAATGTTATTAAGATTTGTTTGACTGATGGTAATCACAAGTTTCCTGAAAATACCTTCTTGTTTTGAAGCTTTTTTTTAAAGATCCTTTGGAATATAATACCATCAACTCCTGTAGCTTGCTTAACCCACAAATCATCTGACATACCAGAAAAAACATAATCCATTTCAAGGCAATGCAGATTAAATTCAGAATGTTTCTTACTCTCAAATACAAAATGACTGAGTTCATTATGTTTGATCTTACATCTTTTTCTTCAGAGATTCATAAGGAATAAAACATATTTTGTTCCCCACCAAGGACATAACTATGTTTGTAAATTATCTTATTTTAAACTGGTAATTAGCCATAATGTGATTTGGGTGCACACAGGCAGTAACATTGTGGTATATTAGTATATTAGCTTCTAGTCCCCCATGGCTCTAAGATGACTGAAGTATTTCACTGATTTCACTGAAGTAAAAGTGCTTTTATCAGCTCTCCTTTAAAAAGTAATTGTATATGTTTTTACAAACATCAGTACAAGATTAAAATGAGACAATCTTCAATCACACCCTTCAGCTTTAGTGAGGAGTCAAATCTGTGCGGTGTTGAACTGTTTTGCCTTTGAAAGATGCCCCATCAGTTAACTAAAGTACCATGAAATATTTTCCTCCCCTATTCATCAAGTTTAATACTTTCCCCAGGAAATGAAACAAAAACATTAATTTAGAATACAGTTATGGGTCAGGATCATAAAGACTTGTGCTCTTCTTATATCTCGCATCTTTTGCGTTTTTATGATTACTAGCATTATTCTTTCACCACGGTTTGATTGATAGACTACAGCTCAGGCCAAGCTTTGAATTTCCTGGAGTTTTGTCTGCATAAACTAAACTCTCCAAATTACATCAGTCTAATCTCACACATTTCATTTCCTTCTTTTCTAAAGCACAATTTCTGCTGCAGTTCTGAGCACTCCATACAAAAACGAGCTGGCATGCAGAGACACATTGAAGTGATGTCACCAATACCCACCAAGAAGCAAAAACCCAGCCATAATTCTATGTCTACCTGATACAGAACTTGTGCTTATTCTACACCTTTTTTCACCAGACTAAGTTAGAATAAACCCAAGAAAACAATCCAGTAAGAGCTGGCCCCTATCAAAGCAATGTCTCCTAAACTGCCTGCAGGGATATGTCCAAGTACACTGTTTCTCCCTCTAGATGAGCACAAAACCCACAGCCACATCAGACTGAATGAGTCACCCTGTTATTTCTAGATGGCTTACACACAGTCCTCAAGACAGTGACTTGCAGATGAACGCTGAGAAGGCCACCTTCAAATAAAGGCATTGTATGGGTCATCATCAAGAATTTCTAATCAGTAGTCCTCTCTGTGTTTAGAGCACTAAGTAGGGAATGACAGAAGTGAACAAAACAACAGGATCCATGCCTATGATCTGCAGTCCTTTCCCTTTTAACTTTGAAGAGGATTACTTGTTTATTGCTTTGACTGCCCCAGCCTGAGCCTCACAACTGCCTTGGTTTTGCTGTTTGGTGAACAGAACACTCGATCTTCGGCCCACCCATTGAGATATGAATAATATCATCACCTAGATTTTGTTCTCTTCAAGTATTTACATCCTTGGGCTATGTGTATTAGCAAACCCTGCCTCTGAACCACAGCAGAATATTCACATTTATTTTGTTAACTAAACCATCAGACTTAGATTTTAGGTACAGACGTGCTCAGACAGGGTTATATGTACAAAGCTATGCATGTTAAATTTGGGAAGTTTGGGGAAAACCAAAACTTTTCCTGAACTTTAAAGACCTTTGGAAAACAACACATCAAAACTTCGGAACAATGACATCTAAAATGAAACGCTGGTGCAAAACGTTCCCTAACACGCTGCAGGATTCACACAGAAACCTGATAAACACTTGGTTCCACAGATAAAACAGACTGACCTCTTGGCCAAATAAATAAAGTTCTAGACATGCTCTTTAAATTACTGCATCCTGTCACAACACAAGGAAAATTGGAGGCCACAATTGCAGACATGTAAATACACTCCTTGCTTACACCACAAGACAAAATACACGTTCTTTGTCCTCAGAAGAGAAAGCTGGGAAGCTGGTGTAATTTAGTTTGACCAAGATAAAATTCAATGGGAGTTTAATGGCCGTGGCCACTGGCACTGTAACCGGTTTACTCAAAACTGTAACGACTATAAAACCTAAAATCTATAAAAATTAAGAGCTATAAAGACCAAGACTGACACGCCTCAGCATTCCAAAGATTGAATCCCAAAAGAGTCTGAAAAAAGACAATGCAATCCTAAACAAAAGGAGACTGTATTCATAACTGTGGAAATCATACCATAAAAATTGCCTATGGATCTCTGAGTTTCAGAAGGTTTTCTCCCAAATTTCACAACCGATTCAAGAATCACGTTCCTCTTAATTTCCAATAGAGCCTAAAACAATATTTAGCTTCAAAAACCTCAGACAATATATTTCTGAGTCATATTTAGAATCACAGAATAGAATCACAGAATAGTTAGGGTTGGAAAGGACCTTAAGATCATCCAGTTCCAACCCCCCTGCCATGGGCAGGGACACCTCACACTAAACCATCTCACCCAAGGCTCTGTCCAACCTGGCCTTGAACACTGCCAGGGATGGAGCATTCACAAAAATTTAACAGACATAACATTCTTATGTAGTAACTCTCATGAGAAAGTAAAATAAAAATAAGTAAATAAGTAAAAAATTTTAGTAATTCTTCATTAGAAAGTAAAATAAGCTCAGATTCAAAAGGCACACCCCATGCTCTCCTGAACTTTGGAAGTGGTGCATCTGAATCCGAATCCTGTATCACAGAGGAGAGCTAAAATTAAATCAAGGCAGACTGTACCCTGAGAAATGTTACACATTTGGAAGTATTCTGGTACTTCCAAGGACGTTGGAAATAGTCCAATTTCTCAAGAGAAAAGTGTGAGCAACAGTTTACATGGATTAAAGTAATCCATCATGACTTCTTTCAGATAGGCATTTCTTACTATGAGAAGTAAGTAAAAAATTATTATTTAACTTACAGGTTTTTTTTGTTACTCTATTAATTTGCAAATTTTACCAAGGAAGATTGTTCATAGATGTAGTTTAAATTTATTGCAGTACTTCTTAGCATACTAATGCCTTATATTTACTTGTAAAAGGAGGATCTTCAAAATATCAAGTGCAGTGCTATTTAAATTTTGCAGAAAAATAAGCCAAAACTTGGATTTTGCATTAGAATTATGTTTATAAATTAACATAACTGGAATTGAACAAAAAAATCCTAACTGCTGTCCAAGATTCATAATATGTAAAAAGACTGCATCCAAAATTCCTACCCCAGTTTTATAGCATCTGATAACCCTGGTGTTTACAGCAGAGTGTTTCTCCTGCCGAGAGCTCTAGAAGGAACTGAACACGTTGCTAATATCACTCTATGAATGCACACTGGGATGACTATGCTTGTGTTTCACAAATCTTCTCTAAAGATAAAAGGAGTCTTTTGGCCCGTGCTACATCTAATCAGACAGAATGTGCCATGGTACCTTCTGGAATAAAGGCTGAGGGGAGATATTTGATTCTCACCTATTAGCAAGATGGATAAAGGAAAAGACATCTTCGCTTCCAAATCATACGAAACATCAAAGGAGAGCCTAGGAAGCGATCTTCTAGGCAATCCTTTCATACCTACCAGCAATTAGAGCATTCAACAAAGCTTTCTGCTTCCAACTGAAGAAAACGTTAGAGCAGATGTACTTCCTCGAACAATGCCACCAGCAACAAATCCCTCGGCCTGGCACAAAGGTTTCTCTTTGTTCCTTTCTGTCTGGTGCTGTCTGGAGACATTCTTCCCTATTCGCATCACATCTGCACAACTGCCCAGGGATGTTACCATATATGCAGTCTCTAGACCCTCCTTCTTTTACTTACAGAGTGGACGTGGTTGGGCTTTTTGCCTGTTTTTAAACAAAACTACTCAGAGTAACAACATACTGGGAACTAGAAACGATAGCAACAGACTAACCAGAAAACATATTTCATAATCTTTTTAGATGTTAATGATAAAACTCAAAAATAATGCTGAAGAAGAAACGCAGGACTGTAGTCTGATAGATCCTCTCACACAGGAATTCATCCTAAGTACCTGAGCACTTAAGATAATCCATCATGTCATCAAGATTCCTCATAAAATCTTATTTACCTATTTAAACCTGGGATTTCACTTGCATTCCTTGCATCACAGCCCTACCACTCAAGGGTTCCCGTTTTGAATGACTGAAAATAGGCAACATAAAGCAAATAGTATCTTTAGGGTAATGACATTTTTAACAGAGGCTTGCTGCTTTTGTTGTTATTTTTGTTCATTATTTGTTACTGTTTCTGTTTTAGGAACTATTTGTGCCAGCACTATATTATTACTGAGGGAAGACTATACTAGGATAGGAAATTAGATCACCACTGATTTATATGAGCAAATACAGCATACCTATGGACTCTAATGACGTTCAGGGGATCTATTCACAGTGTTGTGAAGACATTAACAGTGTCTCATGTCAGCAGTCAGGTTTGATTTGTCTGGATATCATGCTGCTGGCACCACAGTCTCCCAAAATACCGTCTGCTCCTTACGTTTTGTAAGTAGCTGAGAACAATTAGACATTTACTAAAAAGGATGAGTGAAAACCGTACACACAGGTAGGATCCACTGAAGATGTGCACACAAAGTTTAAATGCCCTTATCAGGCAGCTTGTGAGACTGGACATGAAACAAAGACTTTTTCTCTTATTTATTCAAATAAAACTTCTGCTCTTCAGACATGAATTTTAGTGCCCAACAAAGTCAGAAGATTTGCTGCCAGTTCTGTCCCTAATGCAAATATTATGTACATCACAAATAGGCTAGCACAAGGCCTTTGGATGCACATAAACTCAAGTGCTGTCACCCCAAGAGCTAAGTGACAATGTGGTGCTCTTGAAGCAGATCTACGTACTCAAACGGCCCTTCTAGCTGGAAGACCTGGGGAGGGATGGAGGTAGGGGTAACACAGTGACTGCATGGAGTTTACATTTCCAATATGTCTGTCCCCAGTTGTGCATATATTAAACACCTAATTTGCATTCTTTTCATATGGATTTAAGCAGTTTTGTTGATACAGTCCTGCAATATGTCAGTTGCGTCGTACTTGCAAGCGCAACCTTCCGCCACAGAAAAGTTAATTAAATAAACCAAGACTGTAGTAAGATAAAATCACGTTGCCTGGACTGGCTATTATAAGGAGTTATAAGGCAAACCCTACAGCAGCTTTTCAGTTAGATATTTTACTCCGTATGTCTAAGACACATTAGAGCTTGTATTCCACTCTGCAAAGCATAGTAATTCCATGGCATGCTACACTTCCACTCAGATCCTGATACACCCTATTTCATCCTTTACAAGGTGTCAACTAAAATAAAATGCCTTGGTTTTGTCACACTGAAGTTAGATGATGCTTAGGAGATTTTCCAAACAGCAGGTGTTAATGAACTGCATGAGGACCAACAATATTTAACAGGGCACCTTACTCTTTGCCATGCAACAGTCTTTAAAACCTCCTTTAATACAAGCCTGAGATGCTAGCAGTTGTTGCTTCACAACTACATGCAAGAACTTCTGCGTGCATGTTGTGAATTGTATGCTTTTTAGAAAAACAGAGGCTGCATCAATTCCTCAGATCAATGGCAAAAACTAGATGAAAAGTTCTTCACTAGACTAAAATCTGGGGTTATTTTGTTAGGTTAGGACTTCTTTGCATTGCAGAGCCTTGTAAAGATTCAATAAAGACTTTTGACTTACTGCTCGGAAAGACCAAGCGTGCAACAATTACCATGTGATAAAATACAGGGGAAATTTATCTCCTGAGCTTAATTTAGAACTAGAAATTCTTCTAAAGAGATAGCTATTTTAATAATAGACTTCCTGTCACACAAGATTAAACCCTGTTTATCTACTTCAAAAGTCTTAATGTTCTTCTGCTTTGGCATCAACTTTCCCTTCTACCAAAATCCTTGAGAGACCACAAACTCTGAGAACTGCCTTTCTGACAAAACCTGTACAGACCAGATATGAGCAGCCTCAGAATGCAGATACGGCCCTAACTGTTGTCACAAATTGACAGCATTCAATAGCTTTGAATTATTAATTACTCTAGCCAGGCCTTCAAGAGTCCCTGCACTGAGAGTGATAAGGACCCATGAACCTCTCTGAAGTTTTCAGTTTTAAATTGCAGAAATAAAACACAGTTGTCAACTGTTTCCCATATATATTCAGCAAAGAATAAGAGTAACAAATCTATACATTTCCCTACTGGAAATTCATGCTCTGTAAGAAAAGGTATTAAATACCTTTATTCCTATTCCTCTCGGTCTATTTACAACTAGACCAAAGATCAAAAGCAAATGCTGGAGTATCAACTAAGAGAATTGTGCTTGCGGTTATTACAACAAAACTGAATCCATGCCGCAGTTTCCTGTAACATCCTGTGTTATTCATCAACTAAGTTTACAAGAGAAATGAAAGCTGACAACTAGTAATTGCAACTGTCTAAGGTGGTCTTGATGTATTTACACTTACATGATCAAAGACCTTACATAGAGGTCAGGATATTACATGACAGTAAATCTGGTTTTGCAGCTATGACCAGATTATATTCCGTAGCCTTAAATCTACTTTACGAGGTCAAGTGTTTCCCAAATAACTGTTAGGATAACTTTGACCATCAGACTCTCTAATTTGCTATCATCTGGCCATACCAATAATGACATATTTGATTAAATCTCCAAAATCTAACACAGACTTTTCACCTCAGATGTTATTATCCTTCTGATTAAGTGGCTCAGGCATATGTCTTACTTTGTTTGCATGAATGCTTGTTCTACTTTGACCTACCCATGATTTTCAGCCTTGCCACTGGGATCTTTGAGCTGGAACCCATCACACTGTGATCATGCTGTCACCTCAGACTATAGATAAAGTGCCTTACCTAATGCTCATCATTAGTACAGCCTAGACCAACAGAGCCTTCATTTGCTGTCAGCACATCCACCTGATCCCAACTATCTTATCTTGGAAAGACCACACTGAGCTAAGTCAGCTGGTACAGCACAGTTTATTTAATCAAGAGGCACTCCTGGCTCTGAAAGAACTGCAAGCCTACACATGTTTGAATGCTGTATTCCATACCTTGTCTTCCCTATCTCAATAGGACCTACCTAATAGGAGCATGGGTCTACTGACACTGGGCTGCGGACAGCCTGTACCTTTCTTGTGCAGGTGGCAGCTGCTGGGAGTAGAGGAGCCTGTGTATACAGTAACAGACTGGCTCAGACTCTTGGGGAAGTTTCTGCATAAGCATTGGAAGGAGATCACATCAAGTGGTTTGTTCTACAAGGCTATCTTGGCCCAAGCCATGTAGTTCTGAAACAAAAACAGTGAACTGTACCATCCTTCAAAACAACAAGCTGAGCTGGATCCTGCTGCAGATCTGATGTTTAACTGAGAATCTGGATTCCGCTTTGCTCAAGGGCAACTGATTGGTTCAGAGGTGAAAAAGAGGTTAAGATGACTGATAAATTACCGTGAAAGAGATGCCCACCACAGAACAGGAAAGAGGGACTTAGACAGGATTTTTTCATTGAATGGGTGTACTGTGAATGTATGCAAAGGAACAGCAAAGGAAACCTAGTATGCAAGCACTGGTTTGGGCTTAAATTTCTTCACAGTAGCTTGTATGTGGCTATGTTTTAGGCTTGTGTTGCAAACAAGTTTTGACAGCAAACTGATGTTTTAGTTACTGCTGAGTAGTGCTTACACAGCATCAAGACCTTTTCTGCTCCTCACTTTAACCCTTCCAATTCTCCCCCCACCCCACCAGGGTTGGGGGCATTAAGCAAGCGGATGTGCTGAGCATAGCTGCCAGCCAGGGTTAAACCACGACAGTACATTTTCTTTCTACTCTACTGTGCCTGCCCTGTTGGGCAAAGGTGTTTATCAGGCACTGATGTACTATAAGGTCCCAGTAACTTCTCCAACTTGCTCCAACATAGGGAGCCTCCATTACCCTGGGCCAGGGTGTGCTTCATGTGACACTTATGTGCCTTGAGCACTTCCAGCCTGTTTATGCCCAGATCACTGGTGCCAGAAAGCAAGTTAAAGCAATGAAATTAAGTCCAATCTTTTTGTTTGACAAGATAAACAATGCAGGTGGGGGGAAAGGCAGAGCTTGCAATGAAATGATCACATTCCTTTATTCCTCCCCCATGTTATCTCAACTGAGGAGGCAATCATAGAATCCCAGACTGGTTTGGGTTAGAAAAGACCTTAAGATCATCCAGTTCCAACCCCCTGCTGTGGGCAGGGATGCCTTACACTAGACCATGATGCCCAAGTCTCTGTCCAACCCACATAGTGGTGGCATCAGGGCGTATTTGATAGGGCTTTCCTCTGTTTCTGTGAAGAAACACTTTCTAGTTTAGAGAGAAAGCTAATATGTCAAACAGCCTTAGGGATGCCCTGTGAGTGTCAATACAGGAGCGCACACTTTTCCAGATGGAACTAACATGCAGTTTCTATCTGTAGCTAGCTGAGAGCTGCTAAAAATTTTGGCTCTGCTCTGAACCAGGCTTGTCCTTTGCCTGTGCTCATCGAAACTTCTAGAAAGAGAGAACTGACCAGGCTTAATGAAGGTTATGCTTTAAGTGAGATGGTTTTCGGAAGCAGGCTACAAAAAGCTAAGTCTGGATCTTCGTCATCTTTGGAAGCCAGAGAGGGACTCTTCATCAGGGACTGTAGCAATAGGACAAGGGGTGATGGGTTCAAACTGAAACAGGGGAAGTTCAGGTTGGATACAAGGCAGAAGTTCTTCCCTGTGAGGGTGCTGAGGCACTGGCATAGGCTGCCCAGAGAAGCTGTGGCTGCTCCATCCCTGCTCCCACACCAAAGCTCCCAGGACAGAAAGCTGGTGCTGCGCATCACCTCCATCACCTGTGGTGAGCTCTGGAACAATGTCACCACCATGGCAATCCACCCTTGCTTAGCCACTTAAAACTCCATCTGCGTACTGCACTCAGGGCAGCACTCTCAGGCGTCCCAGAAACCACATTCCAAAATGCAAACCCCTGCTCCTACACCTAAGGTGCCATGACAGAAAGCTTTTGCTGGGCATCAGCTACACATGGTGAGCTTCGGAATACTACCACCAGCCTAGATATCCACACTTGCTTTGCCACCTAAAACTCCACATATACTGCCTCTCCAGGCAGCGCTTTCAGGTGACTGAGAAGCCATTCTTTACAATGAGGGTGATAAAACACTGGCACAGATTGCCCAGAGAGGCAGTGGATGAACCATCCCTGGAGACATCCCAGGCCAGGCTGGATGTGGTTCTGGGCAACCTGGTCTGGTTGAAGATGTCCCTGCTCATTGCAGGGGTTTGGACTGGATGAGCTTTGAAGGTCTCCTCCAACCCAAACCATTCTATGATAATTTATAGTGTTGAGTACAAAATGCACATAAAAATACAACAGTGCTAAACAATACTATAAAATTAGATCATAAATAGCAAAAGAAAGCATCAAACTAAAAAGACTACATATAAATGTTGTATTTTAGGCAAAATCTGAAAAATAAAAAGTATTTAGGTAGAAAAACAAGAACATCACAGGAAACAGTCTTAAATAACACAGACCAGTGAGCAAATGGTTTGAATAGATTATTTTGACATTAACACGTCTGTTCAGTCCACAACTTTCCTAAAAGTAACTTAGAAGAGGAGACTATCTGGCTGTCTGAGAGCTGTGACAGCTACTGAAAACATCTAAAACAAAACCAAACCATCAAACCATTCTTTAAACCAGTGAAAAACCTCAGATTTCATTTATCTGTCCACTATACAGATCTGGTCCTGCCAAAACTGGTGCTGGTTTTTAGCAATTGAGAAAATGGATTTCTTTCAGTAGGATCATGTAAGTATACCTGAAGAAGACTATTATCCCTATGATAACAGTAATGATTGATGTGGTTTGATTTTGCGTCTAGTACTTTGTATCTTTGCAACTTTACACTTACCTGAAATTGGCAGTGATACACTGTGTTCATACTGAGACTCTTCTAACAGCTAGAACAGAAAGTATATGACAGCCCTACAACCTATGGAATAGTAACAGCGTTCAAACTGAGTCTCTTTTCAAATATATAGTTACACTTTAAATTTCATCACCTAATACCATCTTTCAGCTTACTAATTATAGCTGACAAGCTACACATGGACATCATAATTAGATTTTCATTTATTATCTGTAATAACTTAAATAGTTTGTGTCATCATTAGTTAACCTGTAGCTAATACAATAGCTACGCTTTTACCTACTTACGTATTTTCTCTCAAGCTGATCAAATGAACTAGTGCTAATATATGCGATTGAGTTAAGCTTGATGGGAGTACCAGCATGATGTCTAATGATAATGCCTTATTAGACTGCAGAAAAAGCAGCACCTACATGAATGCAAAGATGACCATCTCTAGAGGGGAGGAAAATAAAATCAGGTTTGGGCTAAGTGGATGAAAAGGAGCATAAGGCTTTGAAGACTGTCTCCTTTATCAAATCCTGTCATTAGGAAACTTTCAGATACCCACATCCTCAGATGGAAAATCAATTCCTTCCATTTTAACATACCAATTTCATTTTTCAAATGAGTTTTCTGCTTCTAAATGTTATTGGAGCAGTCATTCAGCCAAAACCTGCAGTCTTAGTTTTGTCTAGGAATTGGATAAGCATAAAAAAAGTCCATTACGGTAGACACATTAGAAACATAAAAATAGTCTGAGTTTTGAAATTGCTATATTTATTGAACTAACCTCCCACTGTTAAACTAAACTGATCAGTTATGTCATCAGATTTCTGCATAGGGCCCCTGAGACTGGAATATTATGGAATGAAAAGTTTTTCAACAATTTTTTGTTATCACTTCTTTCTCTTCCATCCATTAGGTGTTAAAATGAGGTACCATAGCTGGTTTAAACAGGCAGCTATGCTGCAAGATGATCCTAGTAGGAAGCTTACACCCCAGGCACAGAAAAGACCCGTCCTCTGTTATAGTGCAGCGCTGGTGAGACAAGACGTAACAACCCGTTGAGCCTTTATTAACTTATTTTATCCTTTGAAGACTTAGCAAGCATGCTGTGACATTTTGTGCCTTACAGATACGGCTCTCAACAACAGGCTTGGTTCTACTTCAATGGCTCAACTGTTTCTCACAGCAATTACTGTTTCTATTTCCACCCTTTTCAGGTGGCTGTATTGATGAACATCACAGGATGACACACCAGGTTATTTTTTCCTCAAAGACTTCACTACTGCCATGCTATTTTGACATGATTCCCACTTATCTTTTATCATACCAGGCTTCTAAGCTTACGCATGTGATGTTATACACTTCCACCTGAACAACTGGCATTTTGGGTCAGAAAAACTTGTCTTAATACTGTTAAAAAACATTCTGAAGTTCAGAACATCACAGAAGAGACTTCCTCAGGCTCAACCACCACTTCCTATATAAGCTGTAACTCCAATGAACAGTGACACACAAGTACTATACTATCTTTAGATGTTTATAGAGACATCTCTGTGCTCAAGAGCTGAGCTGACTACTACACTTCTGGCACAGAGCTACAAAAGGCTTCCATCCCTCATGGCAGAGGCTGTAAGGTGCACACTTCCTAAGCAAGGGACTTTCCCTATCACATCCAAATGATACAGGAGCAAGAACTGCACCTGCTCAGAGAGGACGATACAAGCCTGTCTGCATTCATTTTTTGTATTTTGAAATAATTTCTCACATTTATTTTACTGTGAGATATTTTTGTTTCTAAATGTTGATTAAATGCAGAAAAAATTGGTGTTTGGTTCTTACTCATATTGATTTCCCTAACTTACCCTCTCTGCCAAACTTTCTATTCAGAATCACAGTACGCTGCATATGAACTAAGCTTTACATTTTCTTGGAGTGATGTACAATAAGCAGGTCTAAAGTATTGCCCTGAAACAATACATTTTCTACCTTCCATCACTGAATGAATAAATATTCCTATATTGTATCCTATATGAGTTTTGCAGAAAACTCCTCCTAGGTATAAAGAGGGACTACTAAAGAATAACCAAATGGCTTCAGAACTGGCCTGAATGTGCGTCTGATTTCTTCACAAACTAGTCTGTGGTTTTGGTTTTGGTTTTAAGTGTGCATTAGTTCATTAATTTTATAGGATTTTATAACTACTGCCTTTCCCTTGCAAGTAGACTTCTCCTGTATGACTAATCCATGGTCCTCTTGATCACTGTCAGAGTGAGCTAGTTTCTCGTATCTTGGAAGAAAACCCTGCAACTCTGAAGCCAGCTACTCCAACAACTCACTTGAATGCCTAAAACCCAAGTCTCATGCAGTGTCACAGTGACACCTTCTCCATGTGGTATGGGAGTCCAGACTAGTGCATAGGTTGGTGCAGCATGAGGAAGATCTGAGTTGCCAAGTTAGTGCTGCCTACTTTCAGGAACGCTGATGATTTAGCAGGAGAGAGAGCTGGCTAGGAAACCAGAAGCTGTCCTTAAACACTGTGCTGTGGGCAGCACAATCAAATGTCTTTTGAAGACTGAAGCCGAAATCCAATTATCTGTGAGGAAGTGAAAGGTAGAAGATAGAAACCTTTGGGATCTAACTAGGGAGCTCAGGATTCATCGCCATTTATCAATCATCAAGTTAAAGATATGTGTATGTTACAGACTGACACAGGTTTTTTGCCTTTTTTTTTTCTATGAGAAAGGTTAAAGTTGGATGATGGTCTCACGAGTGCCACTTTTGTGGCTATGCAATATTTAACAGAGTTTAACAATACAACACACAAAGACATTTGAAATCTAATTAATCTCTTGACATTCGACTAAAAGTCAATGCAGTGAACCGCAAGATGAATAAGGATACCTCATCCACAAAGGCTGATCTTTCTTTCATGAGGTGCAAATGAGTTATCATCATCTGACTACAAAGTTTATTGCAGATCTCTTCCTTTTTAATAACTGTGCCTGCTTTAAGCACCTAGTATGCTTTCTTAATTCGATGTTGAATGTAACACGTGCTGTAGCTGACATTCTACATTTCCATCAAAGGTCCTTCCTTAGGACCTTAGTTTTTACCAATACTACTTGAAGTCCCATGTACTAGTAATAGCTGTTGCATTTTGACACCATTCAAAGACAATTTTTATTGTTCTAAACCCCACAGTTTCACTTCTACTTTAGTTCCTGAGATTTCAACAGCATTAACACATAAAGTTTAAGATTTGCTGTACCGTATTAATAGAAACTGGTTTTGGGCATTCAGACAAGCATCTTTTCTCACAGTGCTTGTGGTGATTACTTCAGGACAGGAGCCAAAAACAGGATCACAGCAGTAGAGACTGAAAAAGGTCATCCAATTCTACACGACTGTATTGAACTTTATATATAAACCATCTCCTTAGAAGACCATCATGAAAAACAAAAAACCAAATAGTTTATGGAGTATAATGAGATTCCAAAAAAGCTGAAAATGTAAACTGTTTGTAAGTAGTCCTGGGCTGCAAGCAAGTTACTACATTAGCTTTGAATGACCAAGGAAACCTTTCCCAAAGACAGAATTGCTGGGAATTACTTTTCACACATACTACCGAAGATAGTTGTTCATATAATGTAGTAGATTTGAGGCATTATGAGGAATAAACAGCTGCAGACAACCAGAAGTTATCACAAGATTTACCTTCCAACAACCTGCTTTGTTCATTTCTTCAGAATGAGGATCCTGCTTTGTCCTGGGTCACCCAACAATAAGCACGTGCTATACTGGGATTTGCTCCCATGCACTGATTGATCCTGTGAGATCATGACATGGGTTACCCTCCATAGGCATGGAACAATACACTGTTGAACTCAGTGGTTACAAACCTAAACCAGAAGACTGCAGGTAGCCTAAAAAGCAAATGGGTGTGAATACAGAAAAGACCAGGGAGATATATTAATGAATAGATATTAACAGGCCTATAAGTAGACCTCAGGATGCTACATAAGTGTTCAAGTTTTATGCTTTGCAATTTAGTAAATGCTAATGGAAACGGAATTCACAGATGGCAGGTTTTACCTCCACCAGTAAAAACCATTACATTCCAGGATGTAAACTGAGATCAGTCAGCCCCACTTTGATCATGTCGTAACTTTATGGTAAAAGAAGGAAAACTGTTCAAGAATGATTCTCCTCTTTCATTTACATTCTTTAGTTGCTACCTGAAGGTGAAATTACATCCTTTGGTTTTCAGCAACCTAATTTATATTGGGATGGTCCAAGATAATAGGTTACAAATGTAATGTTTTCTAAAATTCTATAATTTGGAAATTTTAGGTATCAAAATTCCTTCCTTTCTGTAAGTGTACAAGTACATACATATGTGTATTGTGCACATCAAGTATGGCACTATTGTTTGCTGTACATTAGCCAGGACTATTTAATTGATAAGACAATATTATTGCCTTTCCCTAAGTTATGGCACTACCATAGATTTCTCTACTTTCCTCAGATACTAGTTACTATAGAGTGAATAAATAGTTTGTGTATTTGGGCCTCCATGTTCTCTCAAGTTAACTTAAAATCATCCAATGATTTCAAAAGATGGGGAAAGGGAGTAAAGAGACCGGCAAGGAGAAGCCAAAACAGAGGGAAAGAGGGTAAGTCTCATGCTTTTAGAAAACCATGCTAAAAATGACCACTGTTGTCTTGGATTTTTAACATCTCACCCTAACTATTCATAAGAGACCCTATATTAATCCCAGTCTCCTTACTGAATCCAGTCTCAGTAATTAAACTGAATCATATTATTCCCTTCTGATTATTAAGTGGACATCATCATTAATGTTAACAGAACAAATGTTTAATAGCTGATAACACAAACACAAGCTCTTTTAAATTCCCTCTGCAACTTTAGCTGCATATGCTATTCTCTCTTTCACTTTTAAACATTACAAGTGGTGATCATCACATGTCTGATATATTGTCACACAAAAGGAAACAGTTCAGGGGACAGAGAAACTAATGTTGGGCAATCCACCCTGTACGCAAGTCGCTGAAATGCAGAACCCTGTAACCGGTATTAACATGAAATCACGGAAGTAGTAATGATGCAAGTGCATCATGCAGGATTTCCTTGAGAAAGGGGAAAGTTCAACACGTAAGCTGCAACCCATTAACTATATAGAGAACCTAATACAACTTCTCTGAGCAAGGGATTGTTCTGAAGGCTAACAAACAGGCACAAAATGAAGCAGTGACACGGGTCTCTGAATGATCTGTCTGTAAAAACAGGGCTTCTTGGCAGCTGAAGAGATGGAAAGAAATCTCGCTGCTAATATCTGGACTTCTGGAAACAAAAACCTTGACAGGTCTGACCCCTAACCTGGGCTCCTTATGATGTTTAACAAGTGCTTAAGGGTTTTAATTTTTTAAGCTCCATATATACATGAATTATCACACTGTAATGGGGAAATAAGGGAAATTGATGACACATAATACTCTGCCTTCAGCCTTTTCTTTTTGAAGACAGCAGAATAGCTCATGAATGTTGAATGCCTTCATTAACAGCATGGACACAGACTGTTAATAGGATGGAGTAAAATGCACCTTCAGCAAGTTTCCAGGTGACACTGAAATGAGGCAAGCAGTTGATGTGATGCAGGGCTGAGCTAACATTGAGGAAGAACTCAAGAAGCAGGAGAGCTAAAACAATGGGCTGCCACAAACCTCTTTGAGTCTGACAAAGGCAAATACAAAGCTGTGCACCTGGGAAGGGATAAATTAATGTAAGTGTACAGGCAGAGGCTGAAAATACATACACCATGTGGTTCACTCTCCTAAACATCTTGGCTGCCCTCCTCTGGACTTGCTCCTGTCTGTCAATGGCTTGTTACAGTTTGGAGCTTGGAACTAGTCGCTATTCTAGATGAAATCTCACAAGTGGCAAATACAAAAGAATAATTACTTTTCTCCATGTTCCAGTCACTCTATTGTATCACAGCCCTCTGCCTTTATTCCTGCAAGGGCACACTGCTGCCTCATGTTCAACTTTTCTATTTGGACTCCGGGATCCTTTTCTGCCAGATGGAGCTTAATTTCTACTTTACCAGATCATGTTCTTCTCTATCACACAAAAATGATCCAAAAAGGACAAGTTGAGTATCAAAGCCAGTGGCAGAAGTTTAAGCTATTTTCCTGTAGTGAGCACCGTAGACTTATACTGGCAGTGGAAAGGATAAAATGCCCTCTAGTTTGTATGGAATAACTTTTCTCCCTTTTTCATCCAAAGGAAAGCTTGAAGTCTTCAATTACAAGATCAATACCTTCACAACAATCCTTGCAAACCAAATTTCAGAAGTGCTTGACTTGACACTTGGGCCCTTAATCAATAAAGCACTGGCCAAAATCCAGTTTTCCAGGACTCTGAACATTAGCCAATGGGGAAAAGAGATGAGAGTCTTACTTGAGATTTATTTTTGGCTGCTGTGCTGTTTTTCCTAGTCAGGATGCTGAAGTTCTGTGAGCCCAAGAGTGTTACCTAATAGCTAATAGCCTGACAGTATTACTGGAGTAATTCATAAAATAGCACAAGGAAAAGGTAAAGACTTTTATGATGTTTCTATCCCACTTTCTTCATTTGGAAACTAGCATGATGGAAGCAGCACAAACATCGAAACCCCAAGAAACCCCAAGGAGTTCTAAGTGTAACAGGCAGTCTGCTGATAAATAACCAAAGAATCAGAATCCTGTGAACCATCCCTCTCCAATTCAGATGTATTTCCCTCTCTTTTCTTTTGGCCTTATTCTCACACCACTAGCCTCATAATGGATCTGTTTGAAACAAAGGAGAGGAACACATTACTAGCTACCCTGTGTTTTATTTCATCTCCTGAACGACAGCACTGTTCATTCAATCCCATCATAGTGAAAAGGATCAGGAATTCAACTTTCCCACTTTCTGGGTGAGTGCTTTAACTGCTAAGGTAATTATAAAAAGAAGGGCACAACCATTACTACCAATCTTGATGGAGTTTTATGCTGGTATGTGTATCTCATATCTAAAACAGAGTCTTCAGATTTCCTTATCACCATCAGTGCTTATACTTAAACCATTACTCATACTATGTCTCATCTGGCTTCTTCTCTCATGACTACAGAAAAGCCACACTTCCATGAAATTTCCCTCTCACACCTCGCCCAATCTTTTCTTAGAGGTATTCAAAAGGTTTTCTCTCATCTCCTGGATTCACAAGAGACTTAGCAGTCTCTTCACTGTCCCCCTATTCACAAGTCTTCCTTTTCCTTCTGCACTATGCTATATATTGTTATGCAAATACTCTAGGTCTTTGATTTATGACAAATGATATGAACAGTAGCGTAGATCTGTATTGCTGGATGCCAGTCATTTACAATAAACAAAAGGAATTCTCTCTATGTGCATATTTCTAAAGAAGTTGTTGAATTTACATAGATTTCCAACTACAGAAACTTCCTTTTTATTTTGTAAAACAGAACCAGGTTCTAAATAAATGGATCTTCAAGAATAAAACACAGTGAAATGAAGACATGGAATGGTTTGAAGACTAAGACTTCACAGTCAGCTTGGGCTCCACGCCACTAGCCTGTATCACTGGACTGGAAGAGGAGCTAGGTTTTTTAGAAGTGCAGAAATATTGTACAATTTAATCTTTCACAGATGTGAGCAGTGAGAAAAGGAAGAAGGGGCAGAGGCTCTCTCCCTGCGTTCTGCACTGGTACGGTCAGAGCTCTAGCCCACTCCTTTTTAAAGCCATCCTTCATAGGCATAATCTAACTTTCAGCCAGTGACTCCTTAGAAACCACATTTCCTCAGAGGAAAAGGTTTCTAAAAGTTAAGTTTATAATCAAATCAGTAAGGGAGGTAGATGAAGCGATGAGTAGCAGTCCGTTATAACACAATTACCTAACAACCACTCCAGAATATAAATACATTCAAGTCTACAGTTTCACACAGTGCCAGACATTACAAAAGACTGGGAAACATCTGTAGTAAAGAGAATAACTGAAGACAACATACCTTCTTCAAAGAGTAACACCATGTTTGTGTTTTTGTTAGCAACCATGTTATTCAATAAGGCAATTACAGTTTGCATTGTGTTCCCAAGGATACTGTCTTGGTGTTCCTGTATAAAATACAACAAAAATCAGAATAAAAATTATCTAGTTTGCCTTTTGCAAGGTTAACAGAAGACTATTCACTTCCAAAACCACAGTGATACATAAACAATACTTTTTCAGTTCCTTAAAGGTCAACATCTAAAGTGCTAGAAACCTAGCCAAATCTCTTAGAAGCCTCTATTCAGCTTCACCCCGTATTAATTTTCTTCGTACTAGAGCACTTTAAACTGGATCATAAGGAGAAGAGACAAAGAACAGGGGCTCACAGCCTTTTGGAGGACCATTAGTTTCCTACCAAACCCCTATATATATATACACACACATATATATGTGTACATATATATTATGCATATATATGTGTATATGTATGTGTATAAATACATATATATGTGAGTGTGTGTATATATATATCTCTATATATATATGGGCCAAGAGGCCAAACGTTTTACTTACTTTACATAGAACTTTGATATGTCAGTTATGATCTCTATAAAGAGCACAATAAATATCTGTTCCTCTGAAGGCTTAATACACAGCCTGATAAATGGAAAAGCAATGTTGGAAAGTATAGACACCACAGTCTTCAAAAGATAAGGTAACTAATACAGAAAAGAGATACCATAAAGCCATGGTACTAAACATAAATTTGAAGTTATTTCCTACAGATAGCTGAAGGGTAAGAATCACAGTTGTTCCAGAGATCAACATGTTTATCTGGTAGTCTATCTTCTTATTCACTCTCCAAAAGAACATTCAGAAAACAATAGAGAAACAGTAAGAATGATTGTGTTCCTGAAGATAATGATACATCCACTGAGAATATACAACTCATAGAAGCAAAGAAGTTTCACAAGTGCCAAAATGAGAGCTGACTCACGTACTGTCTTTGCAAGTACAGTATTTCCATTACTGCCCCATATGTTTCAAGTAAATATTTTCTAGTAAAATTCCCTTTGGAGATACACAATTACAAGAGAAGCTGGTAGTTGTTTACAATAGTGATCTTGTGCATTCAGCAGGTTAATAACATTAAAACGAAGCCACATTTGCCTTTAATAGACACAATTTATACAACTGTCTACTGAAAGACTAGCACCGATGCTTTTATTTATATCAAAGCATACGTAACAAAACTTACCTTCCCCTAAGCACACATAGACTAGCATTCAAGATGGGAATGTCAATACTTTGGGGAAGGAAAATGTTCTCTTAGTGAAGAAAATAATCTTACAAATGGCATACTCAGCTGTACAACTCGAGTTTTAACACGTATCGCAGATGGGTTTTGATAAGATACTTATTAGGTTTCAAGAAGCTACAGGTATGTTTTGCCTAGATAAGCCATCGCTGATTGCTGTTAGGCTCGATTTTAGAGGTTTATATAAAAGTATTTAACTTCTTCATAACGTATGAAGGAGCAAAGCGGATGTGATTTGTGTGCACAGCACCACAGACTGCGGACATTTAATGAACAGTGCACTTGACAGCTTTAATAAAACATAGCCTTTGCCAGCAGAGATAATTAGAATTGAAGCAGCAAAATTCTAGTGTTTGGCAACACAGATGAAACAACTTCATTAAAATGTAGAGCTTTGGTGAATGAAAGGCAGCAAAGCATTGGACCCTGAAGAATCAGCCTTCTCAAAACTAATTGCTTCAGTGCTTAAAAAGGACAGCTAAGAAATACCAAGGGCATAACAAGGAAATACTAGGATAAAAAAAAGCAAGCATGGAAGATAAATCAGGCTTTTCAAATAGGACTACATTTTATTTAAGCCATTAAACTTTTCATTCTAATGTTGAAGGGTTGTAACATTAACAAAAGAACTCAGTTGAAGCATTCTAAAAAGCCAGTTAGGTAAAAGGGTGTGAATTAGAAAAGTGGGAGTACGTATCTTGGCAAGATACTATGGCTAAAGCTGCCATTTCTCTTCCTTTAAGTGGATTAGAAATTAGAACAGCGTAGGCAAACTACAGTATTTTAATTACATTTTAGATAACAAAAGAGATAGCAATTGTGATAAGAGGCTACCAATTTGGGAGACTTCGCATACAAGCCTCCTACTCCTGTATCTAAGAATCCAGAAGAAATCATACTAAATGCTACATTTACAGATACCCTTTAATTAAAGTATATATATATATATATATATATATATATATAAATATACCCCAATATCAGTATACAAATACATTCTCTTACCACACCAAGCTTCAGATTTTCAGTGGCCTAACAATCTAATCTTTTTATTCTGGAAGTCATTTGTTACATCCTTTGCACTTCCCAAACCTCCTTGTTATCTTGGAGACAACCAGGTCCTTTTATCTGTGTTGATGGTCAGAATCTCACAAGGCAGAAGGAGAAAAGGTGACATTTAAAACAAAGAGAGCTCTAAAGAATGCTGCCTCTTTTCATTCTGAAGAATGAAAAGTAAATTTTTCACTTTTAGAAGTAAAGCTTCTGTCAAGATCATAAAAGTACTTCTCTTGCACAGCAAACATTAAGAACCGAAAATGTAAGTAAGGCCAGTGTTCTTTCTCTTCTCATTTTATTCTCAAATCCTGTGAGAATACAATTTCAATTACTGGACATGTGGAAAACAATACTATTGTTAAAACCGCCTATTAGTAGGGAAACGAGTTTTCCTCCTTTAAGAGGTCCACTTCATGTCTCAAACTTCTGGAAGTCAAATAAACCAGCCTGGCCTTGAACACCACCAGGAATGGAGCATTCACAGCTTCCTTGGGCAACCCATTCCAGTGCCTCACCATCCTTACAGGGAAGAACTTCTGCCTTATATCCAATCTGAACTTCCCCTGTTTCAGTTTGAACCCATCACCCCTTGTCCTATCACTACAGTCCCTAATGAAAGAAGCCCTCTCCAGCATCCTGAAAGGCCACTTAAATCTGTTCAGAGTTAGAGGCGGACAATCTTCAAGGTATAGATTTCTTACTCTGGAGAACTGAACTTCCTCATATCAAAGAAAATCCAGGCACCCTGGAAGCATTCATGCTGGTATGTTCTGAAGCAATGAAGCTTTAGAAGGAATTGATACCGCCATGGCAGTAACTACAGAAATCTGGAGACTCTTTGGAGAGTCAGCGTATCAGTGAAGCATTTGAACTGCAAAGTTACTTGCGAGCTGCAATAAACCATTACACCAAGAAATTTCCATGCCAAAATATTCACTTCTCAGACTGGTTTTCAGCTTTAATTAAAATCTAGTTCTTGAACGGCTTCAGAATGACAGGCACCAACGAACTGACATCTTATTTTCCACATGGATTTTGCTTTGATGTAAATGGCACTTTGTCACCTCAAGGAAAAAGGTTTAGAGGAGTTTGGGGAATTTCCTGGTGACATTTTTAATTGAAAAACACAGATTCATTAGACTTACCCAAAGGATCACATTAACATTTTTGACTGGAAAAGGTTTGAAGGGTTCAGAATAGAACCTATATTCCTACTATGACACTAGGCAGACAAGGCAAAAGAAATTATGAACTGGTTGCTATAAGTGAAAACTCTACCTAATAAAACACTGATTTTATTCAGTAAAAATTACAATTTCTTAAGTTACTTATCAACACAGTGTTTTTTCAGGTTATACTTAATAAACATTAACTATCAAGAGTAAAGTTGGTTGCTATAATATTAGAGAAATATTATAGGGAGATTTTAGTTTACATGATCTTTGTTTAATATTCATGGTCAAGCCAAGACAAAACACAATTGGCCCAACACTTAAATTACAACAACTCCCTTTCAAATCATAGAATGGTTTGGGTTGGAAGGGAACTTAAAGCTCATCCAGTTCCAGCCCCCTGCCATGGGCAGGGACACCTTCCACTAGAGCAGCTTGCTCCAAGCCCCGTCCAGCCTGGCCTTGCACACTGCCAGCGATGGGGCAGCCACAGCTCCTCTGGTCAACAAAAGCCTTCTCCCTTCTTTCTGTCACAGCAGGTTACAGAATTGTGCATCTCCTCCATTTTAGCACTACTGGTTTTGGACTGCTGAACACTGAAAAGAACTATAATGGATGGTAGACTTTCACGTATGTGTTGGGTTTGTTGTTTGTTAGGTTTGGTTTTTTCCAATCACTTAGTTAAGGACTGTGAACAGTAGCAAAGCTTTACAATAATCACATTATTAAATACTAAAAATGCAGGAAATGAAAAGTGGTTTAGGTTTACTACAATATCTTTGTGAAATATAGGAATAGGGTTTATAAGTAAACTACATCAGTGAAGTTCGTTGTATAAATCCGTGGTATATCATCTCGACTCTCAACTCCATCTCACGTTAACAGTCCCTGATAAACACACTGTTACCTGTCACTTATTCAAGAACTCAAGGACGAATGTGTTTTCTTCTTATGCCAAGCTATGTATATGAAGTCCAAGATTAAAAGGAGCTGGGGTGAAAGTGAAAATCAATGGTCTGAACAGAACTGAACTATGATAAAGAAAGTACAGTTTCTTATTCTATGTAAATACCAGAATCACATTTTCTCTTATAGACACAGCAGGAAGAAAGTTTACTGTTACCCAAAAATCTCCTACAAAGATATGAGCCACTCATCAGCTTAACTTGGCATTCAACATATAAGCCACCAATCCCATTCTTCAGCCAAATTCTGTGTGAGGTTACATGATCTTGTTCTATTATAGTTGACCAGAGGAACAGCATATAGTTAGGATGAAAGACTGAAAAAAATCTGAAGACTAAAAAGATACTCAACCAAAAGATAGTCAACTTCAAGGCTAAATGACAGCACCTTCTCCTTGCTTATATCATTCTAGGATGTTGCTGCAGTTTCCAGGCTCCACAGAGTTTGCTTTTAAATTAGTTCTGCCTGTGGCTTGAGGCAGAAATAACACTTTTTCCTTTCATCGTGATCTTTCTACTTTCATTTGTTTTGCATTTAATACTTTGCCTCTACCTGTGAGCCTAGAAAAAGTGAACATGATGAAGCTCACTTTAGTAGATCATATTTCAGGCATGTCTTTCAGCAAAATACTTATGAATTGACAGCCCCATTTTAGCTCTCCAAATTCCTGACAGCACGAATGCAACACCAACAACAGGAATTCTATCTGCCAGCCATGGGAATTCACTGACATTGGAAGACAACCATTTCCTTAGCTGGCAGGGATCTGACAGTGATGCTGGACTACGAAGAGGCATCTGAGCCAGAAGCGATGAGAAGGAAGTAAAATGGAGAAAAGACAGCTAAGAAGAATGGCAATAATAACAACAATAATTATTATTATTAAAAAACACACTTGCACATGTATGTGCCAACAGATTACTATCCTTGTGAATTTAAGATGGTGCCTAAATGAAAAGATAGCATATATAGATTAGATACATGAAAGTTCTCCACTGTGAGGGTGCTGAGGTGCTGGCACAAGGTGCCCAGAGAAGCTGTGGCTGCCCTATCCCTGTCAGAGCCTTGGACGACACGGTCTAGTGGAAGGTGTCCCTCCCACAGCAGGAGGTTGGAACTGGATGAGCTTTAAGGTCCCTTCCAACCCAAACCAATCTGCGTTTCTATGATTTAGTCACTTGAGTGAAAACATAAATGTCTTCACAGGTACTATGAAAGAAAAGACACATGCATAAAGCATGAACAGTCCTCATTACCCAGAACATTTAACTAGGAAGAAAAGACAGAAACCACAAATTTCTTCACCAGGTGTATATATATGTATATAAAATAAAATAAATATAGCAGAGTGAATTTTGAAATGGCCTGAGCTCTACTCCCGTGGTGGCAATCTCAATAGTGCCAAGCAGTAGACAGTGTGAAAAACTGATGGTACAGCTATACTGAGCACTACAGGGTCAGCTGGTACCCTGCTGGTATTCCCCGAGATGCTCTTTGTGCACTTGTCCAGCACAAGTCAAGCACCACTCCTGAGAACTCTCAGTTGTTCTGACTTCAACTCCTACATATCAAAGAGGAGCAAAGGCACAACTCAGTGTTTAAAAGTAACTCAGATCTACAAGAATACAAGGACACCAGTTCTGCTTCTCATAAGCATTTGCAAAACAGTATCAGATGTTATGACTTTAAAGAAAGAATACCTCCTGCTGCTACATATGATATCAATTCATTCAATTTTTATAGGAGATTAACAGATGGATCAAAGACACTGTTAGAGTGACTAACACTGGCAAAATAGGAAACTCTTCTAAAAAATTCCTACTTCTTAAAGACAGGGGAAATCAGTCTGCATTTTATTACTGCTATTATTAACAAGAGGTTGAACACCATTTTTTAATTGGCACATCTTTCAGGGTGATCTCCAAATGATTTATTACAGTTTTTTTTCATAGCCTCACCCCACCTCTCCCCCTCAAATCACTTCTATTTTGGTGCCTACATATTGATTCAAGAAATGAACTTTAGGAATACAGGTTTGAAAATTGGGATAGGTTATAAAAATAAACCCTGGTTAATGACAGAGCTATATTCCAGTCATCAATACGTGTTTTCTTCTGAGCACAGGTTCAATTAAAATCTTCATGCTTTCCATCACTGTTAAGGAATTTATTGCCTGGAAACATAAGGAGATACTCTATAAAGGCACTGGGAACAATGTGCCTTACAACCCCCAAAAGACTGACCTTCTCCTTCCCTGCCATGTAGGTCATTTCAGTACCAAACACATACTAAATGATTATATGAGAATTTCTCTCTCTTGCTTTAAAAGGAGGGCAGGATACACTAAATATGTGTATGTACACACACAAATACACACACACATTTACTTGTAAATTATTTTAACTATGACATACAAAATTCAAATGAGTCTATGCCAGCAACACTAAGCAATGACTGCTTTGAAACTTCATGTTGTTTCAAGAGAGAGCTAGATTTTCCATTTGCTCAAACACTGAAGACTTCAAAAGTGTTCCCAGTGTGTGACGGGCACACTCCCTACATCCACAATGGCTCACTATCTCACACCGAGTGCAGAGGACTGAAGTTCTTTTATTTCTCCTCATGTTAAGCAGAAGTCCAGATCATCAGAAGCCTCTGCTACAAGGAGGAAGCAAAAGGAAGCAGCTCCAGGAGGAGACAATGAGAGATGGCAATAAAGCATTTTGCTTAGCAGTCAAAATACTGACTTTGAGCTTCAGAAATCCACCACCAGCCTTTCCTTCTGGGTGATTCTGAATGTGGGATCTGCACTTGGCCACTTCCCCTAAAGCACTCCTGACTGACAGGCTACTGGCTAAACTGGGGTCTACCTTTCTCCACTGCCTCCAGTGCCACTTTGTACAGAAATTCCACCCCGAACACAGAAAGCCTCTCAGTGGAACCTACATAGAAAAAGGAATAACACCATGAAACACTGAAATAACCCAAATACCTCATCCCTTAAACAACACACTTGAGTCCAGAAACCCATGAAGCCATGACCATTTGCTATCAGCAAGGTTCTGCTGCTCTACTCAAGCTGTCGATCAACAGAGTTTCAGACTTGTATGTACTCAGAGGCTGAAAAGAAGATTGATACTGTTAGATCAAAGTAGCATTTTGATGCTGAGAGGCATAGAATGTCATTGAGAACTGCATTTACTGTCACTGGAGGCCAGACATTTTAGCCCGTATACAATGCCACACAATGTGTCATCGCACTGTGAAAGGAAGAAAGAAAAAAGAACCAGAACACTAAATCCACCAAATAATTGGACCACTAGATTTAAACAGCACAGAAACATGTTTTATATGAACTGATAAAAATACTTTGTTAGAACACAAGGGCCTATTAATAAAGGACTTAATTTTTTAATTACTCATAATAAGCCATTTTACAGTTAAGCATTTTTCTTCATTCAATCCATCCTCCCTGAACAGTTATTCATAGTGAAAAATGTGTACAATGGATGTGAGAGGGAATAAAAGGATGAAAGAAGAAAACAGCTAAAACAGAGCTGAAAAGCTGGTAACAGAAATGTTACAAAAGCCAGGGAGAGGAAAGTATGGTATTATTAGCTATTTTCATATCCTAATGGAACATGCAAGTTCCAGGCTGTTACTAAGAGTGGGTCCGTGGCAAAGAGCCCAAATGAGGTCTGAGAAAGGATAATGTACCTTTAATGATTGAAATAGCAAGAAAATTAAATCTAATCATGTTTCATTAAGCATACTCTAGCTCCCATTTTTACTAAATTATTTTATTATGATTTCCCAACTGTCTGTTGAAATAACCTTTTACAGCAATTTAATTCACCATCATAAACAAGTCTCATTTCTCACAATGAAGTCCCCTGGGTTTAGTGAGAGGAGATGGAAAATCTAAACCTTGCCAATCCTGCAGCCACTAAGGTAACCACTCAGGGAGACAAAGATTTTTGTTTTCCTATTTGTGGCTGAGATCATTAAGATATAATTAGAAACGGGTTCATGACTAATACAGCGTCTGTTATGGAGATACCATTCGCCCACCAAGCATCTTCTATACCAGTCTTTAATAAGGGCAGCAGGCATAATCCCCACTTCACTCTCCAGAGAGTTATGCATTAAATGGACTGCATTAGACATCCCTCTCACTCCCCCCTTTTTAATGGAATCTTATTGAGGCATCCAGCATTTTCTCAGTCTCCATTGTTACCATCAAAACCAGTCTGTTTGCTTTCAGCAATATGCTCCTGCAGTGCCATCCAGATGTGAGCCCTAAAGATAGCTACGTGCAGCGAATACAAACCCTGCTCCACAACTTGTTACAGAACAAGAAAATGGGGAACTTCACAAAATACAGAAAGAAATGAATTGGACTGTTTACAGAATAATTTTGTCTCTCTCTCTGCAGTAGTAGCAAAAGGAGCCATTGACCCTTGCACGTGTCCTTTCTGCTTTAGTGAAATGAAATAGCATGCACCAAGCAGAAAGGATGCACCAAGAAGGAAGGACACTTTACTCAAGTAACTGAAAGAAATTAAACTCATTGCAATGCTCCATATCAAATCACATGATGTAGGAATAAAAAAATTAAAAGCAATGTCACCCACCAAACAGTGCTTAAGGATCTGCCACAGGGATCAATTTATGGCCATCAGTTAAACTGCAGAGTGATAACTGTCAGACGCTGTTTTTAATATCATGATGTTTCAACAGGTTGTTTTATTTGGTAGGCAGGAGTTTGAAAGGAACCATATGAAAGAAAAAGACAACAGTTCTAGGGCACAGTTTTGTTTCCTGTACCTATATGGGCAGTAAAGAACTACTTGCTCAAAACAAGCAAGAGACGGGAACTGAATGTGGTAATACAAACAGGGGACTTGAAAGACAAGCCTAAGAAGAAAAAAAAAGAAACTTGCGAAATTTCAGCTGAATCTTTGAGATGATCCTACTGTAATAATTGCAATTAAAATGTTCCTGTGGGTAAACTCAGATTGAATTATGTATCTTTTGGCATATATTTGACTATAAATCTACTTCAGCAAAGCTAGATTTTTAAGCCTGCCTTAAAAAACCAATCATTTCGTAGAACAAAATGTATTTAGAAGCTAAGCATATAAACCAATGTGTAAATGACTACAGTTTAAACCAGAAAGTCCAAAGAAGAATATTACAATTTAAATTGTTTTGCTTTGTAGAAGACTAACATTCTAAAACCTAATCATCATCCCACTCTTCAGGAAGCCATTACCGTAAGGAATGTATTATAGATGACCAAAGCCAAACCAGGCAACTTTCTAGATAAATGATCAGTTCAGAAGCATAATGTGGAAACCTCTGCCACTCAGAAAGCATTTTCATGGCTGTTTAATACTCTCACAAGCTCTTATGTGAAGCACACAATAGCTTGGTACCTTAGTCATCAGAATGCAGCTGGTCAATCAATGTACAGTCAGCAACTGCCACATTCCTACACCAGTATTTATTTAGATGGGTTTGGCAGATACACCTCAGTTGTTTGACAGAGCAGTAATAATGCCACAGTAAAATGGGTCACAAGATCAGTAACGTTGTTCTAAAAGCACACATCTCTGCTTCACTCCAGTATGTATTTTTCCTGAAATGCTTTCTCTTTGCCTTGATATTGTACTAGCGGGAACAGTAAATTGACAGATTCACCTCAATCAGCCTGACAAACTCAAAGTTTGGAAGAAATACAGTTTTTATTTAATGTTCCTTCTATAGAAACAAAAATAAATGTTGAAATTTAGAAATTAATCACCTTGGGTGAACATTTTCATTGATGGCGATTTGTTTCCGTGTGACCCATGGAAAATTCCTCGTAACATTCACATGAACTGTGGTAAGGTCAGGTTTTCTTCCTAGAAATTCTGGTTAATAAAGGATATAATCTGATTCTGGGTTTGTGAAGTCTCATGTTAGGAGGAATCAGCACTCTCAGTCTTTCTGCAACACCTGCATTTCACACATTCGCAGCATGGTGCGAGATGCCCTTCTCTTCACAAGGTCTCCATGTGCGCTTCCTTGGCTCAGTCTGCGATTCCATGATGGGCCAAGTTGGGGTGGGAGTGAGGGAAGCTGCAGAACTGCACCTCAGGCAGCTCTGGGGCATGCATCAGTGACAAACAAGAGCAGCCCTGCTGGCTTCCCAAAGCTGCTGTTCTCCCCTCTTCCCCTGCTCATAATCAACTGATAAATAGCTCCTGGTGGAATCACCACCCCTGGAAGTGTTCATACACCATGCAGACGAAGCCCTCAGTGCCATGGGTTAGTGGTGGCCTTGGCAGTGCTGGGGTAAGGGTTGGAATGGATGAGCTTAAAGGGCTTTTCCAACCCAGCTGATTCTATGATTCCTGGCACCACACGCATTTCTCCTTTATGTCACACCATCCAGCATGAAGAACACTTACGAGATCACAAAGACAATGAGATTTCTAATATAAATAATGTCACATACGTATTTATGTTTATTTTATATATATATATATTTAAAAATTACAATCTGACTATAGGAGAACTAAATAAAGTGAAATGTGCTTAAGGTGTGAGGATGGGAAAAGAGAGCCTGCAGGGTGGGAGGTGAGATTCACCAGTTACTGATAAGAACAGTGGAGGATGGATGATGAAAGATCAAGAATTCAATTTGTTTAATTTTATTCACACCAGAGCCAGCTACCAATCCAGAAGATAACTACGTTTGCTGCATTACTTAAAATGTAGGAGAAAGGCAGCAAATGCTAAGGAACATTTGAAGGAAAGGGGTGTAACAGAAGTAATGTGAAGCTGATGATACCAGTTAAAACTCTAATTAAAAAGGAGTGCAATCATCCCTTTACCCATCCCCAGCCACCTCCCAAATATCTTTTCTCTATTAAGTGTGAAAATTGTCCAATTGTAATGACTAAGTGAAAAGAGCTTTAATATAATATAAATCCTGTGGATCTGTGCTAAATATTGAGAGCTCTGAAACTTGTTCATAGGTTGGGGATCTGCATAAATGGAGGGAGAAAGGTTGTACCTGAAATTTAAAGCAATGCACATGGTGGGGAAAAAAGTACTAACCTCAGACATGAATTAATCATCCCAGGTTAGGAATGGGATGATTAATGACACACAAATGACAGCTCAATGATAGAAATCAAAAAAACCAAAGTGAAATGCAAGGAAAAGAAGGAAGACTAAAATAAAAAAAGATAACATCACTATGTCAGTGAATAAACCCACAGCTCATCCACCCTATGAACACTCCACTCTGGTCCTAAATCTCAAAAACTATCTATGGAAATGGAAAATATAATCAGAAAGCAGCAGGAATGATGGGGAATGTGGAGCCAATATTTCAGGACTGGAGAAACTAATCACCTGGTTGACAACTAAAATTTTTTGGGTATCTCATAGCTCACCTAGGCTGGGGGTGAGCAAGGTTGTGGTGGGGGACACAGCCAGGACAGCTGACCCAAACTGACCAAAGGGATATTCCTTACCACATAGAATCAAGGAATGGTTTGGGTTGAAGGGACCTTAAAGCTCACCCAGCTCCAACCGCTGCCACGGGCAGGGACACCTTCCACTAGAGGAGCTTGCTCCAAGCCCCTGTGTCCAACCTGCCCTTGAACACTGCCAGGGATGGGGCAGCCACAGCTTCTCTGGGCACCCTGTGCCAGCACCTCAGCAGCCTCACAGGGAAGAATGTCAAGGCTATTGCTCCCCCTCCTCAGCTCAACGGGAGCAGCTTCTCAGAGAAGCAATCCCAGTAGCCTTCCCGCTACCAAAACATGGCCATGCAAACCCAGTATCTTCCTTAATTGAGGAGATTTCTTAAGTCAGGTACAATTAGACTCCAACACCCACACAAGTAAAACCTGAAGGAGTTACAGGACTGAAACAGAGCTTGGTATTAAATACCACCTATTTCGTAAATTAAACGACTAAAACCAAGAGCTTAAACAAGAACTTCATGCCCAAATTTGTTTCTGAATTCTCAAAATTACTGTTTATTTTTAACCTATGTACTATTACCAACATATTTATCCATATGTATCAAACCAAATAAACAGCAGGCTATAAATTAACCTCATAACTCAAAGCTAATACAGTGAACTTTTAGCTTTCTAATTTCTCAAAGAAGTAACTGCTGCTTCAGAGAACAAGCCAATCTGTTTAAGTCATAAAGAACAATCTGTTTTCTCATATGAAAAGTAGGGGTGGCAAGACAAATTTCTACAGCTGATGACTAAAAACTTACAATACAGAAAGCTTCCCATGCATGCATTTTCAGTACGTAAAGCAGAACCAGACTTAGCTCCAACTAAAAGTCTACCTACCCCAACAACCTATCTAGAACACCCTGCAACGGAAGCAGCCCTACAAGTCAGGTATACAGCACACTTTTGCCAGTGTCTAGAAATTCAGAGCCCAAGGACTTTGAGCCAGAAGTGGATCTTTTGAACATAATAGCTCTCAATGGATTTTTCCTCCATTAATTTGTCCAGTCTCTTTTCTAATTCAAGTAAGGCAAGGACCCTATGACACAGAGTTCACAGCTTAACCCGGCAGTATCACCTTTTGTCAGTTTTAAAGATGCCAGCTGAAAGTTTTCTTTAGGTTTTTTCATACAGATCTCACGTTAGAAGATACAGCAAACAGCAATACTGTTTCCTATTCACCTCGAATGAGCCACTCATGACAGTACGCTATGTATGTATCATACTTCCCCTCAAACATCACTTCCCAGATAAAAGTGTACAAAGAATAATCCCTTTCACAGAAGCCATTACAGACCTTTGATCATGTTTGTCTCCTTTATATTCCTTGCAGTTCTGCTGTAAGTCTTTTGAGATAGGAAACCTGAAATCCACATATGGCACAATATTTTTTCTACTTACCATTGTAATACTCCCTACTGCAATCTATAGAATTCAGTTTGCTTTTCTGACCAGGACTAAGGATTAAGCAGATGGTTTTATTAGACTGTGTTTTTGTCTAACCACGATATCTCATTCCTGAGTGATAATGACAACACACCTTGCACTGCTGGGTATGAGGAGCTGGGACTGCAGACACATCGTGCAATACTTCAGAGCACATACAGGTGCTTTGAAAAGAAGTGCAAATTAAACTGAAAGCGAATAGTAGTAGGTGTCAAAAAAGCTTGAGGAGATTTTAATTACATGAATACTCACAAGAACTTGAAGGTTATGTACAAAACTTCTATCAAAAAAGGTTCAATTCAAACGTGGTGAAATAATGTGAATGCTAAGCAGATTTATGACTGCCAACAAAAAAAACCAAAACTGCTGAAGAGGGGAAAAAACACTTGATCCACAAACTCTGCACCGTCAACTTTGTAAGACTTTAAAACACTGCATTTGCAAAAAAACTGAGGGGGGAGAGAACATGAGCATCAACTGTGTGCCTATGCAAGTCTTGGGGCAGTCCATGGTGGTGGTCAGCCCTGCTCTCTCACGCCTGCTGATGACATCCATCTTCAAGACACATATGCTCAATACCCTTCTGCCTTAAGTTCCCAAGACTGACAGACTGATCTGATGGCTGAAATGAAATCCCTGATACAATGTTCAGTGACCACAGGAAAAGGTGATGGACTCCTCTCATTCTGACTACCTTGGGAGAGCACTTACAGAATGACTCCTGATTCCTGAAACAGGCTGAACAGAAGAACACACTAGAACCAAGTACTGGAGACTATTGTTTAAAGTTATGTATCAATATAAAATGTCAAAAGAAATATGATTTCTCTTTCAGTGAAAAAATTCATAGTCTTTTAAATGATGCATGGATTCAAGGCATCCTTACTTAGTGCAAGAAAACAAGTTTATATAGGATGTCCTAACTGTAGGGGAAAACAATGAAAGCACTTGACACCATAGCTTAAGTTACAACAGAGTACTCATTAGTCAGTCCTTAAATTTGACTTTTTGTACATACAATTCTTCTCCTAAATAATGTATTAAAAAGAAATAAATCTTCATTCTAAGTACATATTTCAAATATTCTACAAATCTTAACTGTTCAAAGATCACAGAGTTAAAAAGGAAGGTCTTAGTTAATGTCTAAGTACACCTTAACACCTAAGCAGCAACTTCATCTGTCAGGATTAGCATGCTCCCTTGAATGTCAGAGCTGCAGTGTTTCTAAGTAAAAACATAATCATTAGGAAAATACTACCTCTTTTGCCCTAAATTCTCCACAGCAATATTCAAATTACCCAATCCCAAAAGTCCCATATATACTTGAATTAAATCACTTGTTCAAAACCCACAAGACTCATTGAAGGTATGCTGCATAATGTCCAAGAGTATTGCCAGATGAAACAAGTTGGCAGAAACCCACTGACTTTATATGTGCATCCATCCAACCCTGACCTACAGTCCTCCTGGGACTTGGTTCACAAAAGAACACCCCCATGCAGTGTAAAATAGCTCAGATAAGGGAGAAATGGGAGTGGAGCCAAGCCAGCTGAATAAGCATTGCCACTCCAGTCCATCCACCCTGGTTACCTAAATATCAAAGCATACAAGGAATTAGGAAGCAGGAAAAAGATGAAGAGCTCAGAAACCCAAACATACCTGGGAGACTACTGACTTGGATTCTAATCTAGAAGGGTTAACTAACCCTCATCTAACCACAGGTAGGACACAATGAATGGTGCCTACCATACTAGGAGAGAATCTGTAGAGTAGGTTGTGCTTAGTTGTTGGTTTTTAGGTAGATAGACTGGATTGGGCAACCAAATCCCCGGAATGACATATGGTTGAAGGCACCTTTGGGGCTTTGAAGTCTAACCCCCTGCTCAAAGCAGTCCTGTCAAAGCAGCCTGACTTGGGGCTGCATCCAGCAGAGTTTTAAGAGTTTCCAGGGATGGAGATGCTACAACATCTCTGAGCCCTTGTTCCAGTGTCTCACCACACTCCCCACAGCACAAAGTTTATTCCTGTATCAAGTTGGAAGATGTCCTTCTATTGTGCACTGCTGAAACAAGTCAGGCTTCATTATCTCTATACTCTCTCATGAGGCAGCTACAGACAGGAGTAAGATTCCCTCAAGAATTCTTTGCAAAGGTCATATGAAACCTGTTATCTTGACCTTTCTGTGTCTGCCATGTGCTCCAGGTCCCCCAGCCATCACGTTGTGTATTCAGTGGGCTTGCTCCAAGATGCCAAAGGATCAGGATAAGAACTATTACCATCTTTTACAATGCACTTCAAATTCTTCTCTGCACACAGTATTTGAACAAACAATGGATTCCTAAACAGCTTAGCCTTCCAAGGGAAACTAACTGTTAAAAGTCATTCAGAATAAGCACTATCACAGCCTTGTAACTGGAGGGGATACCTCTGGATACCAGGGTCCAGCAAGGTCCAAAGGACAACTGATGATCCTCTGGATATAGTAGAAAACCTAGGAGATTTTGAGCAATAGCCAAGGGCCAGCACACAGTAATCATCAGATGCTTATGTTATTTGTTAACTGCTTTGAAGAGAGTTTCAACTGCATCATCACCATGCACCCCTGTAACACTGAGCTGTTTGTCTCAATCTACAGAAGAAGCAAAAAAGACCAGAGGCCTCAGCTGGGCTCTAAGTCACTTTGAAGTAACACTGTGAAATGCTCTTGGGACAGTCAGAGCAATGAAGTGATAAAGACAGAGATCTGCCCATGCAAGGCACAACAGTGACTGCTACTTTGCAATAACTTTTTCTTTGAAGTGCATTGTAAAACCATTTTCTTTCAAAAGACAGCTTGTAAGACATTACACAATCACCATTCACTTTGGGCTAGTTTAAAAATACCTTGTAAAAAACCCCAGACCAACCAACAAATGAAAAAACCTCCAGTATGAATTTACAATAAAACATGAACAGTGAGATCAAAGAGATGGCAAATGTCACGGCATCAGAAAACTCAAAGACATGTTCTAGTACCAGCAGCCATCATGGTCACTGTTGCTGCAATGCACAGATCTACACACTTCACCACTGCTTGTGCTTTTCTTTTCCAGTTTGCTATACCTAGCTTTAAAACCTTATTAAAGTCTTTTAGACTCATGTTTATTATCTGAAACATTTTCAGCTTCTGGGACAGGATAAAAAAACCCCAAGCAACTACCAAGAAACACATAAGAAAACTCTTGTATAAATAGACATTCTTATGTTCCTTAGCACTGAATATAAAACTTTAAGAGAAGTTATGTAGCACACACTCTAAAAGCAGTAAGAAGCAATTCCTTTAAGATGCAAATAGCTGAATTTCCTTCCCATAAAGAACATAATGCTGTCACAAATGTTGTGGGCTCAATTTTTCTCTCCAAAGTGGAGCTTCAGGTGATTTTGTAAACAATTTTAGTCCCTCCCTTAACAGGAGCACTGGTTCAAAATCATTTTCCAGACAGGAAAATCAGTGACAGAGGATATGCTTTAGTAATATTTTCTCCCTTTTAAAAGGCATTTTATCATGCAGAATATCTAGTTATAATATTAAAATGATTCAAAGGGTGGCTCTGCTTCCCTTCACATATTTTTCTTTTCTCATCAGCAATCCTACTGGTGATAGATCCACACAGACATACAGTCATAAAATAGGCTGTTCACATCTACTTAGAATTTGTATAGTGCTTCTCACAAAATCTGAATACCTTCTTAATCCTAATGAGTTTATCATCCCTACATTCCTGTGATCACAGAATCATAGAATGGTCTGGGTTGGAAAGGACCTTAAGATCATCCAGTCCCAAGCCCCTGCCATGGGCAGGGACACCTCACAGTAGCCCATGTCACCCAAGGCTCCATCCAATGATGTACATTTATATATATACATATTTATATATGCATACATTTATACAATGATGTACATTTATAGCTTAGACATTACCTTAAGAAGCATTTATTTAAAAATCATGCATGAATAAGGTCCAGTTAGGACCTTAAAAAGTTCCAGTTTCACGATGATGAACATCAGTTTCTGATAGCTTTGTAAGAATAAAAGTGTTCACTGAACACCCAAAGGACACTAAGCACATCTGAAAGAGAAGGCTTTGAAACAAGCGAAACATCTGAAACAAGTTGCCCAGGGTCAAAAAGACATATGGGTCACCAGCAGGATCAGGAAGGGGCTCTTCCTTCTCTCAGTACTCTGCCAACAAGCCCATCTTTTAATTCCATGAATCACGTACTTCTGATAAGTGAAAAAAACCTGAAAATCTGTGCTCAAATTCTGTGGTTTGTAACAAAACCGCACCTAACTACCACCATTATGACCTCTCAATATTAGAAAGTCGAATTAAAACCAGTCCAAACTATTTGACTCAAAACTCTACAAGAACAACTGAAAATCAGCTACTAATACGATTCAGACAAACAACAACAATGGTTATCTCAGGGTTCTGGAGGGAAAGTAAATCATTCCAGCTCTGTTTAAAGCTAGCAGCAGTTAAATGCAACTTCCTAAAAAGTTTCAAACTTGTACATGCAAAGTTTTAGTTATACAGTATTTCCTTTATTATCCCAAGCTCATGATATTCATAAAGAAAATACAAAAGAAGTGGCACGCTTCACCTTACAAGCATATGGCATCCCTCCAAATGAGCAGCATGTGCTTGCCACATGGTCCCCAAGTTGCCAGAATATGTCCCCATCACTCCAACACTCCAGTTCCAGACCTTTCCATGAGATTTCTTCAAAATACATGTGTATTTTGCAAGTATGGGAGGACATCCATACATTAACCGTGAAGATATCCTCTGCTTTGAACTTGCTAGGGGACCCAAAACGGGATGGCTGCAGCACCTAACTGCCTAAGTATCTAAGCTTCCTAGAAGACTTTGGACTAAGCACTCTGTTTCTGCATCCACATTACTGACATGAGCTAAGTTACTAGCTCACTAGGTGGAGACATCTTCCTGAACCATTGCCAAAACTGACTGCAGCACAGACAAGCCTTAAACTTTGTGATTACAGCAAAGACGCTGAATGTCTAGTGTAAGTGCCAATGGCATTGAAAAAGTCAGCTCTTTCCCCTGCTGTTTGTAGCAAAATGTCTATAGAAAGGAAACTTTTGTTGACCTTTTCACTGGGGACAAGAGGCTGGAAATCAGCCCCTTGGAAAGGGATCTGGAATTTGGGTTCATGGCAAATTGAATGTGATCCAACAGCATGCCCTGGCAGTAAAAAGTACTACCTGTGTCTTGGGGTGCATCAAGAACAGCACAGCTAGCTGGTTAAGAGAGGTGACCGTACCTCTCTGCACTGCTCTACCTTAAGTACTGTGCATGGTTTTGGGTGCCTCAATATAAGGACATCAAACACTTTTACACTAGTTTCTCTCTTAACCCATCCTTGGGTTTTAGATCTCTTTCAAAACAAGCAATTATTTTGCTTTATAAACCACTGGTTAAAATAGGATTTGGGCTTTTTCACTTTCAGACACCTCAAAGATTACATTCCCAGTCTCTCACAGCAACTTTACATGCACTGCCACAGCATAACCATGGTTATTAATCTAGTGCATTTTAGGAAAAATGCATACTTCACAAATAGAAAAAAACCCCAGAGATATTCATTATGGATAAATTTAAGGTTCCTAACTAATGCCCATCTCGCAGAAGCCACAAAGGTCATTATGCTTTTTCTTTTTCAGGATTTTATTTGACGCAAAAAAGAAAAAAGCATTTATCTTCTAAAGAAACCTTTTATACAAGTAGATTCGCTGGTGAGAACAGCATAAATGGCTGCTTCCTTGGCGCACTGTCCATTTTCATTTTATCAACATCTTACTACTTTGTCAACACACCTAATGAAACTAGCTTGACATGATTTGGGAAGTGTGACACGTATCTATTATAATAAATGTGTATAAAAATTATTCTTACCAATATGACTTGGAAAAGAACTGGAAAAAGTTGGACTTCTTCCACAAGTCTGAAAAAAAAAAAACCCAAAAAATATTTAAGATTTATTTAAAAGCAGAGGAAGTGAATTCTTACTTAACACACTAAACTCACAAAAGGAGCAGAGTAGTAGAATAGCTGTTGCCAAACTCCATGACCCAGAACCTCAGCCTCTGACTAGCTCTCAACAAAAATGAGCTCCACTTCAGCTATTAAATAGAAACAGCGATGTTCTACTGCTTTGGAAATTACTTCTAGGTCTGCTTCATTGATGCGATTCAAGTGAGTGGAACAGTAATTAAATGTTTTTAAATGGCAGAAATGAATAAAAATTCAGAACTGTAACAGTATACACACCGTGAAATTCTGCACCATTAAGAATGTGAATTAATAGACTCAGTGCACATCACGAAATTATAAATATGCTGTGTTTTTTAAAGCATGCTACATTAACATCTTGGGTTTACCATATTAATATATGATACATTTGTCAGGCAACTCTCAACAATACTGAGGAGTTGTTACCCAAAAGAATTTAGCTATATTCTCCTGAATTTCAAAATCAGACACAAACCAGCATATATGTGTACTTATAAGAAAGAATATTCTCAAAAAACAGCAATACTTCACATTCAGTCTTTTCTAGTTTTAGCATCCAAACCACTCTGTATTTATTAGTAAATCAGGTGTCTTACAAAACCCATGACTTACATAATTCTATGATGTTCTTTCCTGTATTATGCTAATTTAAAGAATGATTGTCCCTTTGCCCATTCATCAAACACCACAAACCACCAAACTGTGTGTTTTGAAAACTTTCCTGTGTCTTTATAACATTACTGAAGTGCTTCATAAACAATAGGCAGGTTTAGCCTTGTGGCACGCCTGTAAGATACTGTTATAAAGTTCTCATGAAGAACGAAGAGTTTGTGTAAGGAAAGGAACTCATTATTTCTAAGTGAGGAAGCTCGAATTTAAGGACAACTTCTGTTCTTATCAAGTTGATAGAAAAAATACCCATATGCAATGGAAATCCGAACAAGCTCCTTACATAGGTCAGGAGAACCTGATAGCTATTCTCCTCTGCTCCGTCTAACAACCCTTAAACATACAGTTATGGCAGCTGGGACACAGCCAGATCATTAAGAAGAGTCCTCAGGACTGCAGATAGGAAGAGTTATTATACCTGAGGTTCATTTTCCAGGGCCAAATCTAATAGTTAAAAGCTTAGACCATGCCTGTAAAAGAGAATTTTGCTGATGGGGTATAGCAATACTGAATGTAAAAAAGGTCATTTAAACACCAGACTCCCCAAAAGAGCAACTGCTGTAACAGCAATCATATTGACAAAATGAAGTTTTGCCAGCACAAACCTCCTTATGCTTAGGGCATATTGGAATTACTTACCCCAGCAAAAGCTGCTTACTTTGCTAGGTAAGCAGCATTTAAACTGAGAACACATTGGCAGTAAAATACAATCAAATACCGAGAATAGCTAAGCAATCCCAGTTTAGGAAAGACCTAGAAAAATGCTTTTTGTGGTAAAGAGTAAATTATGAAACAACAGGTTTCAAAAACTGTTAGCAGTTACAAAGTCAGCTATACTTTCTGCTGTGATAGTCAAAGACTAAACGAGAACCAACATGGCTATTCTTAAAGGTCACCTGCAAACCTTTATGATTGAAACAATAAATAGCTGGAGCCTTGAAAGAAAATTATACACATAACTTAGCTAAAGCATAAAGCCATATCAAGCAATGTATTAAGACAACGCCTAAATCCAATTTATCCTAACTTTACATACGTATGCACAAGAGACAGAGTGACATTATCACATTCTTCATTGCTATCTTACAGAGTTTTACAAAGGAAATGCTTCAAGGCAGGTGAAAGAGGAGCTTAGCTAAGGAATTCATTTCTTAGACTGGTCATATTCTAATCAAATGATACTTGGTTCTTTTTTGATATTAAATGATATTAAATTAGGTCCTACCCTGTTTGGAAATCATACAGGGTCTTCACCATACATAGAAGCAAATCCTTATATTAAATAGCAAGTACTTGCACTTTCTTCTCATTTAATTCTACATCCAAATGAACAATACTGGCTCAAAATAACCGGTTGCCTGACTTGATAAGACTTGCCATCAATACCATCTGAATTTTTAACACATTAACAATTTTCAGAACGGGATGATGCCTTTCAGGAAATATGCAAGATCTGTTTTACTAAGATATGCTAAATTATACTAAATAATGCTCCATCCCTGGTGGTGTTCAAGGCCAGGTTGGACAGAGCCTTGGGTGACATGGTTTAGTGTGAAGCGTCCCTGTCCACAGCAGGGGGTTGGAACTGAATGTTCTTAAGGTCCTTTCCAACCCAAACCATTCTGTGATTCTATTATTCTATGAAATTACCTTCCTACAAAACACAAACCTACTGCAGGATCCTGAACACAGACTAAAGGCTTTATGTTACATGTGTAATGCCTGAACAAGTCCAGTACAACCGGACTTCTGGTTTAGAGTTTAAGCTTTCTATCCTAGCACCAGCATGCAACGGAAGCATCTTATATTAGGGTGTAAATTTACACTGCCTTGCATTTGTGTCTCACAGGAATAATTCTGGTACACACTAACAAAGGCAGTCTTGAGGAGACAGCATAAGACCAACTCCTTTCTTATTGGGCCTCAAGAACATCTGTACTGGTTCCCTATACAGAATTCTTTGTCTGATGAAAACATGATGAGGTATTACAGTTATATGTGTTCAAGGTGGGTGTTATACAAAGTCTGGGGTGGCTGGGAGGAGACGAGGAAATAAGTGAAATGCATAAAACTTTTGATCTTGTGTCACTGCCAAAGTAATTCAATAAAGTCCCTATATATAAAATCGTCTAACAATTAAATATTCTTATTTAGCCTTTTTTAAAGGTTTCAGTAAATTCTCTGCTTAAATACAAACCTATACATTCTACACATCCAGACTGCTGGCTTCCTCCTTCACAGGTAGGATTTACCCGCAGGTAGGCTGGACCTACAGTGGCAGTTGGGCCCTAAACACATGAAACTATTGATTTGTGTAAGCAAATTCTGTAAAACTGCAGAGCAGGGAATTTTCCAACACACCGAGATTTGTGCTCTCAAGTCAATTCATTTTCAAAAAATCAGTATTTTAGACTATTGTCATCAGCTTTTATAAAAAAGCCACAAAAAAAGCAACGTTTTCAAGGCTTTTTTATTATTTTTTTTTTAAAGCATTTGGGTATTTATAACTTTTAAGTCAAGCTTTCAGCTCCAAGTTCATTAAATGTAAAGTCATAATTTGCTAAATAATTTTAACTGGTTTGATATGTGAAAACGCTTAAGACAACTCTGAAAAAAGTTTTAGTCATACGCTTTTAGCGATACGATTTAGTTCTGGGTAGTCCTGTGACTCAATGATCCTTGGAGGTCCCTTCCAACATGAGATATTCTATGGTATGAAAAACACAATAGGATGTCAAGCAACTGTTTCTTGCTCCAGCCTTCTATAGCTAAGCACTCTCATGCCTGAAAGTTTCTACACTAAACTATTTGCACAAATAAGTATTGATGTTAGCCTTTTACATCAACCAAGATTTCTGGTTATTATTCTTGCCCTATGAAATCATAAACACAGTCTGTTAAATGAAAGAACGAGGGTACTTCATTCACCAGCAAAATCAACGTTCTACCAGTAACCTTGGAATATTTCCAAGGGAGCAAAGCATTCACTTTACACCTCGGATTTCCAACACTCTTACTCAGATAACGTTAATGGCAGCTTCTGAATCCATATGGTTTTTCTAAAGGTGGTCTGTAAGGTGCAAACCTTAACAGGTCCATCTGCTATATTACTGACATGTTTTCAGTGCACTAAATAAGGAAGGTCAAGTAGGCCTTACACCTTCAAACTAACTCATTTGAGACTCCTCCCTTTTGACATTTCCTGCAGATCATGACATAGCAAGAAGGAAGCAGCATAAAGGACATTATGTGGGCTTAGGCCTATTCTAAAATAGAGTCTGCAGCATTGTAAATCCTTCTACATATCACCTCCTTCCTCCCAGTCTTACTGAATTTAAAATGAAAAGCCCTTTGAATTGATAAGAAGGATGGCTGACCAGAGACAAATGGACCAAGAAAATGTTAAGAGAACATTGGGGAATAGTAGCATCTCTGCACAAGGATCTCATGGTCCTAGAACTTCCAGTCATAAAAAAATAAAAACATTTATCTTCATATATGTGGAGAATAAGCACCTAAAATTGGACTAGCAATATTCAGAACACTGAGCAGGGATCTGGCTGACCTAGCCAATATGAAGGCTTAAAATGTCCCTATCTTCCGCATTCAGTCATCAATATCCATTTAGGACTCTCAGATTCATGCATCACTCACTTTCTTTCCAAAAGGGTAGGTCTGGGTGTTTGTTGTGTTAAATTTCAATAGTTACTAAATATCTTTCTTAGAAGTGTAAGAGGTTCTAAACCTCTTCTTCAATCCCAGACCCTTCTCCAGGAGAATTTAGCTGGTCAGGGGAGGTTTACATTGGAACAATTTCTTCCCCAAAGGGTTGTCATGTACTGGAACAGGCTGCCCAGGCAGCGGCAGAGTCACCATCCCTGGTGGTATTTAGAAGACTTGTAGACATAGTGCTTAGTAACATGGTTTAGTGGACAACGTGGCAACTGGGGTTACTGTTGCTGTTACTGGTGTAACAGCTGGACTTGATCCTAAGGGTCTTTCGCAACCTAAACAATTCTCAGATGCCATATGGTCACCTGCCCCAACCTGAGCTTATAGACACGATTAACAAAGACAAATCACCAGGACCAGACAGGACTCACCCAAGAGTTCAAAAGGAACTAGAGAAGAGTATAGCTATTAACTATAGTATGTACCTTGTTCAAAACTCTCCACTTTCATAGGAGATTTAAAAGACAGAAAATGTGATGTTACCAGACACTAACTTTTAAGATAAGTTGGATGGTGGGGGTGAAAATCTGGGCACTGCAGACATGCTGAGCTGTACAAATGACCCAAAGCTATTCTGAAGAACAGAACTGGTGGGCACATACAGAGCAAAAACCAAAACATTTATTTTAAAGGGATAAAATGTCAAATCCTCAAATCCATAAGAGATCTTTGAAGACAGTCAGCATGAAGACAAAGGAGAGCTGGTTGGTACCATATTCTTGGGCTTTCCAAATGTATTTTATATGGGCCCCATCTAAAAGCTCTTAAAAAAATAAGCAGGACTGTTCAGATTGCAAAAGGTACAGCTAAAGGAGACAATACACGAGAAATTAAGTAGGCTGCACTTCTCTTACAACGTAAGAACCCGATGGCATCAAAGCTGGCATCTGGCAAGAGCCAGATTAGACAAAGAAATCCAAAGAAAACCTCTAAAGATATTAACCTTCATACACGGGTGACTATGCCATGGAATAACTATTACTGCTGAAAGTTATGTGTAAAATATCTTTTTGAGCCCACTTAAATAAATATTACTCATCAATAGCTAGGAAACACCATGTCATCTTATATGGCTTCAAAAAAACAAGTCACAGGGGGCTGAGGAAAAAGTATTGCCACTCACTTGCCCTCTTCCTGTAGTCTAGCTACTGTCTCTGGGCATCTACTGCTGAACACAAGACAACGGACTGGATGTTGGTTTAGATCTGCTTCACAGTGAAGAGAGGATTCGTGGCAGAACTGAACTCACTTGAGTTTCAACTCCAATTATAGCACCCTATCCAGCTGACCCTTCCTCATCTGTTTGGGTTTTATTTGCTATTTATATTCTTAATGGCAAAAATTCACTACTGAAAATAGAAATAACCACAAATGAATGGTATCTTCTTCTGTCTAATGCTTTACATTACAGGAGTAAATATGTGACCCTTAAAATATGACATTTTCAATAACTGACTTAAACAGTAACATCAAATAGTAGCCTTATATTTTTAAAACTTAGATATTCAGCAATTGATGAGCAACATGAAAAAGGGAGCAAAATTATAGGTTTAAGGTTAATAGCTGATTTCTTTACTAAAGGGAAGTTTAACAAATCTAAGACTACAGAGTTGTGTTTTACATTAAAAATGATGGTTAGTATTACAGGCAGTGCATGACTATGAGAACTCTCTTACAATAATGAACCCTGGCCACTGCCTTTGCTATGAATTACAATGATGTGCAACTTGATAACAGTGCTATTAGCTGACACACAACATTTCAAGAGTCTGCTACTGGGGAAGTCTTCTGGCCCAGTGTTATTCAATGAAGCAGCATGCATGTAAATATTATACCAAATAAGAGGAATAGCAAAGATCACATGAATTATTTGGTGGGTTATATTTAGTATTTAACTTCTCTAAACAAGAAAATCAGGATTTTTTTAACTGTTTTCACAGATGTGAAACTAGTGTAATCAGAATCGGGTTCAAAATCTACATGAATATTCCCCACAGTTCTAATAAAACTCTATCATCCCCTGACAATCTCTATTTACACTGTGATTTTCTCCCTATCCTGTACACAGCTAACATGTAATTCTACTTTTCAGCTCAGCTTGCCTGTTACTAGAAGTACTCCACAGCATTTTATTCATATTCATTACAGAAAACAAGAAAACACATAAAACCAGGAAGTAATTTAGAAGAAATAGATCTAATTTTTAAAGTGAGCACTTCAACCTAAAACTAGGAAGTTAAAACTAATAGGAAGAACAAAGTGTTTTTAAAAGTAATTAATATAAGCCCACATTAATCAATTCAGCAGGGAAAAAAAAGCACTGAAGTGCTAGCCCTTTAGTATAATGGTAAAGAAACTACAGCAGGTTCAAAGATGATCCATGCAAATGCATGGTGTGAACCAAATAACACCTCTACCAACACAAACCAATTAAAAGCACCACACTGAATTCCAAACAGGTTCAGGGTTGTTCGTTTTACTGATGGGTTTTTGGCACTAAGGGCATGGATATTAGATAGACTATTTCAGAGAATACTGAAAATGCTAACGTAGAACATTATGATGTATGGAAAGAGGATCAATTCATTATTAACATCAACTCCAAAATGTGCCTTTAATGATCTTGAATAGATAACTCATGGGTGTGAACAGTGGCGCAAATTAAGTCTGAAAATTGGACCATTCTTGGGTGATTTTCAAAGACATAGCAATAAAGTTTATTTTAATTAGCCAAGACAATCTGCTGCAGTGTACAAGGTTAATCCATCCATCATCTTCACATGTATCTGTGGCATTAGAAGCAGCAGATTGCTCTGTTGCTCTTCAGCACCTTCCTGTTCGGTTTTCTGCCACCTCTTCCCCTTCCCTAGGGCAGTGCCTAATGTCTGTCTAGGAAATACACAGTAAGGACAGGAGGGGGGGAGGCTCCTTAATTTGCTCCCCTGTCCTTCAAGCCACCACAAATCTAAAGAGGGTCACACTATTCATTTCTAGATTTTTATCTCCCTCAGGAAATGACTTTAATAACAGAATGCTGGAATATGTCCCATTCTTGTGATGATTTCATGCAGTATCTGACACTCCTCTCACCTCCACTCTCTTTTCTTTACTTCCTCCCTTTCATGCAACCAAAAATGTCTGGTTTAGCAACCCATAAAAAATGGACTCCACAGTTTTGAGTGCTTAGCTTTCAGATACATTAATGCCATCAAATGTTATAAGTTTCTGACTAAAGGCAAGTCAAGTAGGTGCATAGAACAGTACGCAGCTAAATATATAGCTACATTTCATAACCTTATCTATAAGACCAAGAGCCAGGGTAAGAATCATGATCCAGTAAAGGCTTCCTACAGTAGCAGAGCATAAAATACCTTACAATAATCAAAACATTTCAGAAGAGCTAATCAATTTACCATGTTAATGGAAACAGATATTCACATCAGCTCCTCCTTACTACTAGAAAAATCCAGCAATGTGATCACTGCAGACCACAAGAACGCAGTGTAGAAAACTCAAAGCAAAAGGAAAACCAAACCTTTACAAACAGATTATGTCTTTCCATCCAGGCATATAAACTATACATTAATTTGATAAACTCACAAATGACAAGGTATCTTATGATACTGCTCATTTAGAATACAGACTTTATGTAGTTAAATCAGATCTCATACTGCTGCAGACATTTGCTCCCATTGTGAGAGGTTCAGTTCCTCCAACACCACGTTACACAAGCACAATCCAGCAAGAGTAATTAAAATAGGGGAAAAAAATTAATGCAAATTCCCAGCAGTCCAGAGACAGTCATTAATGAAGCTACACGTTTCCTTAATATCAGTAATTTCATTTAAAAATCTTCAGTATCAAAATAGCTAAAGATGAACTCCACTATTAATGCTCATCACACTGGTCCTAATGTTCACAATTTCTTATGAATCATTGAAAATTACAGAAGAAAACAAGGCAGTAGGTATTTAGGAGAGTCACAACAGAGTATTGTTAACACTCTAGAAGTCAGACCATTAGAGCTTGGAGCCAAGTATAAAATAGGCAACTGATTGGTTTAGCGTGAGATGTCCCTGCCTATGGCAGGGTGGACTGGAACTAGATGATCTTAAGGTCCTTTCCAGCCCAGACTATTCTATGATTCTATGATGGACAAAATTCTGTTCAAAGCTCATCCTTCCAATATCTGCTATTTTCTTAGTAAACAAGCTCTAAATGAGGTTGTATCAGCAATATCTGCACGGTATAAAACCAGGTATATAAGGGAAACACCTGACTCAAACATACTCTAAACCATTAAGGTGAAAACAAGAAAACATCCTTCTCTAAAGCTGGATTTTCTTCCCCTGGATGCTCATATGATTAGACGTTCAAATACTTCATGTTCTCACAGAAACATGAAACACATTAAAGGTCTTTTTACAGCTACCATTTTACACAGGCTGGAGCTCATGTTTGTGAGTGATGTAATTTGCAGCACATTAATGGGATATCACTAGAATATTCCACTGCTAAATTGAAAAGTAATAGAGTGGAAGAGTTCCCATAACACCGAATGTTAAAAACGACCCCATCAGTGCAGCAGTGCCAAAGATTACAAGCTATTTCTTTGTGTTCTTGAAAAATACTAAGGCATTCAAAATATCTGTTGTACATTAGCATTATTTTATCATAACCTTGTAGGACATTAAAAATATCACATTTGAGTATCTGTGCCTCTGCTATATAGAAAAAACACTACCTGACATGGAAAACAGAAGTGCCAGGGGGAAAAAAGATAAAAAGAAGATCGAATGCTTTCCCACTGATATCAGAAGTTAGCTGACTGACATTACCATCTATGAAGAAATGGAACAAAAGATTGGAGTGCATCTGTGTCCTTTCCAGTGCTAAAATAAGAACTGCTCAAATGTTGATGTCCCTATTAGGAAACACATAGGAAAAGGCTAAGGGGATGGGAAGAAGAAAGATAAGTGGGAGATACAAGAAAAATGGTGGGATTAAAGAAACAAGAGAGCAAGAAAGAGGAGAATGCCTTAGGTGAACCTGTCTGAGAATATGCTATCATATGGAACAAACTAAACAAAGCACAGGAGCCCTCCTCCTCCCCCCAGATCGACCTTAATTATTTTAATAACAGCTATTTTTGAAAGATGTGGAAGCAATAAGGTAAATACTAATTTAACATTTTATTTTACAGCCTTTTTGCTACCACTATTTTTGTTTGATTAAAGTAAGTCACAAGAGAAATCATCCATGCAGGCATCATGGATGAAATGCAAGCCTGGAGGAGCTACAGAGACTCAGTGGCAAAAGTCAGAAGATTATGTCCTGTAACAAATACTCTGCAAGGATTTTCTAAATGTCCTAAGCACTAGTCAAAGAAATATGACAGCGAGATCTAAGTTACTGTTCCTTAAAAGGGGCCCATAAAAAATATGGGGAAAGACCTGTTAGCAGGGCCTATTGTGATAGGACGAGGGGTGATGGTTTGAAACTAAAAAAGGGAGATTCAGGCTGGATGTGAGGAAGGAATTCTGTGCAATGAGGGTGGTAAAACCCTGGCACAGGTTGCCCAGAGAGGTGGTGGATGAACCATCCCTGGAGACATCCCAGGCCAGGCTGGAGGCATTTCCGGGCAACCTGATCTGGTTGAAGATGTCCCTGCTCATTGCAGGGGGTTGGAACTGGATGAGCTTTGAAGGTCCCTTCCAACCCAAACCATTCTATGAGTCTATGATTGTTAATTCCTAATGGGAAATAAACTAACTGAAACATAAAGAAGCCAGAATAACAGAGAATGGGTAGTTGTATCACCTCACAGAAGCAGGTCTGTGTTCAGTCAGGGCCACCAAGAGTTTCAGAGCATACATTGGTACTGGGTCTGGAGCCATCAGAATGTGCTCATACCTGAAAGGGGAAAAGAGGTAGCAACAGTGAATAAAAATCAAGAGAGGGTTCTTAAAAACCTGATATTAAAAATACATAATATCCCATTTCTAAATTTTAGGACCACCACAGTGGAATTACAACGCTGTTCAGAACTGTACAAAGCAATAAAGGTACAGCATTTGAAAAATAGCATCAGATTCTCCTTAAAAGCATCATTAACAAAAGAACATTTTTTTAGAGAGATCTACAATTATAAAATGTCAGAATATATCATTATAATTAATATAACTTACTATTAATACATTAACACTTGATTACTATAATTAATATTGATAATGTTAGTATAATTATATCTATTTCTAAAACACATGTTTTTATCAATAAAAATTATACAGAAACATTTATAAAACGTGCATTTTGTCCATATGCACGATTTATCTAAATTACATATTTTTTATGTATTTAAAAAATCTAATCTTAGAGAGATAAGTAGAAACTGAGCCTCTAAATATTAGGCAGAAGATTTATCAGGTGCTCAGGAAGACCATCAACCAACTTCTATATGATTAAGCTTTATATTTAGTTTACATAGTGGTTTTTCTCAAAAGGAAATATTTTACTTGTACATCACTTGCACTGAGCTTTATTTCAGATTTCAAAACCCACTGTTTTAACTAGAGCATACTTCCATTCTCCAAGCAGTATGGAACAGAAAATACTTCCAAACAATGTTTATTGAGAGCTATGGCAGTGAAGATAAAACTACAAGTAAAACATGTATGAAACATTGCCAAACATCACCTCATGGAAATCTTGGTAAGGGAAAATAGACTGCTAAGAACCAAACCAGACCTTGCTGTGGCTGCTAACATTCCAGTAATGCCCACCCAGCAAACAGGGCTAGTTTTATTGTGTTTAACTCAAACTGTGTCTGGATGGCAACAGGATACAACGATGGAAGTGGGGAAGATGTAAGCATAAAAAAACCCCACAAACTCGGCCATGCCAAAACACAGTCTTTGATTAAAACAGTGCTACTCAAAACACATGGAAGTAATAGAACTGGGAGCATGATCCTCTTCATTTGTAAAAGGAAAAGCACGAAGAATTGGCCAAGTACAAGTGAAGGATGGTTTGTGGGAAACGTGGTAGGTTATCATGTTTTGTGCTTCTGCTACATTTTTCTTTTTTGTGTTCTAATGGGGGAGAGGATGGAATCAAGAGAATAAAGAATTTTCTTCACATCCTGCGAACCCCTAGTGCTGCTGGATCCCTTCCTACCACCTGGCATGTACCCTGCTCTGAGCTTCACTGCAATGAAGATCCCCTCTCCCCCGGCACCAAACCTCAGCGCTCTGATTTTCATAGGAAGGGAATCTAGAAGGAGGTGATGCTTTCCAGCCACATCTTCGATCTAGACCAGTCTAAGACAAGGAGGGTGATGTAGTCTGTGGGAGCTCCTTCACAGAGGCCGACATTCCTACACAAGCACGCAGCCTACGTGCAATGGCAACTACGCATTAGCACATTGGAGTAAAGACACAATTAAAGAATTAGAAGTGTTTATGTCTTCAGTGATTAAATCTCTTTTACAAATAACAGGTTTCAGTTCCTGAAAGAGAAAACTATTTCTCACTGGCAATTAGTCTCTTTCTTCATAAAAGAAGAAAATACTGCAATGTGTTAGTAAGCCCTGATCCTGGAAGCCCTACATGAGAGCAGTACATATTTCTGCCAAACATTATGAGGCTATTGGCCTTTTTTTTTCCATGATCTATGGATGGTTCTTTTGGTTGCTTCTTTTGGTAATCTATGGATGGTTCTTATGGTTCTTTTGAGGCAAGCAAAGATGCTATCGGGTGACTCAAGCGCCAAAAGTCATCTGCTCATGCATAAAATATGGACTTAGGTCTCCAAAATGGTAAGTCCCAATAGTAATAGTATACGAATCAGCCATTCCAGCTCAAAAATGTGATACTTGCTTGTTTATGAGCAATGTGAAACTATGCTTGTTTTACTATAAACACGTCAATACCTTCCCTAAACAGGGTCCACTTTAAACAGTTCTAAGCCTTCTATGTATTACATTTTAAAGAGACTTCTTATTGTGCGGACTTAGCATCCTAATTCCTTACGGTTTAATAAGAACCAGTCTCACTTTATTTCCTTTTACTTGAAACTCTTTTCTCCTCTCCCCCAAAAATAATGCCAGTAAAGCATATTTGTAAGGGAAAGTGCACTGATTCATCAAACCAAATATCACCTGTGCAAACACAGATTACTAAAGTCAATGTCTTGGCAATAAATATCAACACATTGCCTGAATAAAGGCCATTAGGAGCTATGAATATATGAATCTCTTCTGAAGGGAAAATATTCTGTGCTTGAGATACCTTGTTAAATTAATGAGCTCCTTCAATGATTTCCCTGCCACTTCAAAACACAAACCAATTTAGGAACAGTAGTTTTAGAGAGCACCTTATAAGGGTTCTATAAACTCTCAGTACTACACTACAAGGAGTTATTTTGCAATCTTCTCTATAAGCAACCATGACAAGAACTACAGATCTGGGGATATGGTTACTCTTAAGCTCTTAAAAGAGACGGAACATTTTATCTACAAATTATATCAAGTATCCTGGACTTCCTACTTGCAGAACTGGCTTGGCAGTCTACTATGAACAAGCTACACAATCTTTCAAACGAAATATAACTTTATTAACACAATCCTTTCCTTTTGCAGTTTGACTCAAATGTCAATTTATATATAACTGGGGATATTGCAAATTAAAAAGAGCTGATGGTTCAATGTCTGATAAAAAAAATCTGGACATGTAACAAAGCATTTGTCTTCTACTCTTTTTATAGCTGAAAGTTTCATTTTAGTTCTGAAATGCTCAGAAACCTGAAATTTAATAACACTACATGATAATAACACCTCCGTTTGATCAAAATTCTCTGAAGAAGTTAACTTTCTGATTTACATATGCACAAATGCTTAATGGAAGCACCATTTTATTGATGACAGTAAAGAGGAGGGAAAAGAAAAGTAACCACTGTATTCCTGTGCTTATCCCAAAATGAAGACTGTATTTCACGCACAGTGCCCAAAACCCTATTTCCTGGCTAAGTTTTACATTTGAACAAATTAACTTGTGGAAGATATTTATAGGAATGAATTACAGAGACAAATGATAATCGTTATAACCTTTGTTAGAACATTACACGTTAAAGCCAGATGTCCCTCTCTTCCACAGTCAACAGCTTTCAGTAACAGAATCAAAAGGGGTTGAAGCGCCTACTTCTCCACACAGACTGCCCATGAACAAGCAACCATTGCCTCTCACCTTTTGACTGTCCTCCAGCCAAGTCACACTCTGTCCCATCCTTTATCCAGCAACAGAAAAACTAAACATCAGCAAACACCTCTTCAACCTCCAAACACAAGCTAGTTGCCGCTTCACTTTCTATCTCAGAGTTTTCAAGTAATTCATACTTCATGGAAGAGAGCTTTACATTACTTTATAAGTAGGTTACACTGAACCTAAGACCTCCCTTCTCTTTAGATTTAGGCCAAATCCCTTTGCATTCTTCTTTTGAGATCAATTAAGAGTGTATGTGGATTCATTCCTACCTCCCATCAATATTTTCTTGCCCATAACTAGAACATTGATGAACAAAACTTACCTTTCTGGTCTTTTTATAGACCAAAGCATCTGCTTGCTCTTTCCTTAGTTTCTTTTTAAGTCTTGTTCAAACTGAATTTTAAGTTGTTTTTTCCCCCAGAAAATCCTCCTCTGGCTTTTTGTTCCCTCTGTGCCTTTTTGCATTAACTACCTACTCTCCACAGGTGAACGTATTTAGTAGGGGCTAGCTCAACCCACAGGTTCAATTAATGTATTAAACATGCAGACACTACTTAACTCTTTCTGAACCACTAGAAGATTTACATACTGTTTTACTCTCCTTCTAAGCTAGAGTAAAAATGTTAATACCGAGTTCCAATATATTCCAAATATCATAAACTTTAGTATTTTCTTGAGATAATCTCAAATGGTCTTCCAAATACAAGTATCACCATCTCTATTGGCGAGATAAAGAAACTGACTCAGAAAATATTTAAACCCTGGAATCAAGATTCTGAGCTGCTTTAAGGCCCTTTTTCATACATCTGTAATGCAATGCATGCAAAGATAGCACAGGTGAAGTCCCTAAAAAGGATCATATTTAGTTTCAGACCAAAAAGCCCTCCCACTCAATTGAGCTAATTATACTGGAGATAGGAGTGTATTGCCTGTTCTCCTTCTAGTTTGTAATCAGCATGACCCCCACACCCTCCAGTTCAATGAGAAACACTTTACAAGATGGGCATGACTATAAATGGCAAGTTTCAGAGCAAGGACAGAATTTGGTCTTGCTTGACTCCAGTCTCTCCCCTTATCTGAAGGAAGATTATCTGACAGCTTTTAATAATGCATATACTCTGTTTTTTAAAATAATAGTCCCACTTTCCATTTTAATTCATATTGATAAACGCTCTATTACCCAGAGGGGGAAAAAAATAATGTGAAGAAAGATGTGAAAATGTGCTTCTGTATAGAGCTCTAATATTTCCTTCCCATTTTCTCTCACACAGCAAAGATCACACATCCTGCATGGGCAGAACTTTGGTCCTCAAATTTTAAGAATATTAGACAATTAGCAAGAGACAGTGCCATTTTGGGGGAAGGCACTGTGTTTCTGATCATCTTCCAGCATCCACCCGTCCACCCTTCAGTCACCTAATGTAGGGGTAGGGAACTACTTTGTCAATCAGAGCGGCTCACTATTTAGCATTACTAACTTTTGTGGTGCACACATGAAAATACACATTGTGTAGCATTATTACAGTAATGTGAAAGATAAATCACAGAATGGTTTGGGTTGGAAAGGACCTTAAAAACATCTAGTTCCAACTGCCCAAATGATGACTCATCATTCCTGTACTGACCTTGCATTCACGCTTCCCTTCCCTCTACTCACAGATGTTATTAGCTCACAGTATGTACGTGTATAACACAGAAAGCTTGGCTTTATGCTCACCTGCAGTGAGTTTGAAATGACAGGCCTCATTTGATGACAAGCCACATAAATGAAGCTCCAGGCCACACCTGGCCCACAGGCTGTAGTTTTCATCTACTCTTCTGGAGGGTTTTTCTGTTGCTTAGGACAGCAGTGAAGGACAGCAATCCAGAGGCAATAACCCATGGGTGGATCATGGAGGACTAACCCATACTATTTATTATACTTTATCAAAAGTTACATGCCATTCCCTATGATTTCAGAACATTTTCCATGAGAACATAATATCCCAAATGGACAAAATAATGTTGCTGTTACAGTGTTGTCACTTTATTAGCAGAATAAAGAGAATATTTAAATCACAGCCCAAAGCTAGACAAAACTTGTTTCACTCCAAGAGCAGCCAGAGGCACAGTATCAGAAGTGAGTGTTGCACAAAGTTGTGTTTGTTTTGTGTATACAAAGTACTAAATAAACCTAGGAGAGAAACATTGGACAGAGAATTCTGGCAGCAGTTAATTGCCATTCCTCTTTTCATTTCGTTATTTAAACATAAAGAGAATAGTTAAAACAAATATGCTGTCAAAATGGATAGAGTATCAAGTTATTCCCCATTACAGAAGCAATATTATACTTACTGAGGCAGCAATGAATCTCTAATGAGAGACAGAAGCTTGCTGTTTGAGTCGAGGCTCTCCCCTTTCTCCTCAGCCATGACCTCGTGGCTTAAAAGCAGTGATGTGTTTTCTGCGAGCAACCGCAAGCTGAAGAGTCTCCATTCCACTTGAAAATAAAGGTGCCAAGAATGTGACCACACTGAAGTCTAATGAAAACAACATGTGGAATTCATGGAAACTGTAGCTGATGCACCTATCTACTTACCATTCTGACTGTGGACCAGAGAAACTAGCGGTGGAAGGATACAGTCTTCAACCTAAAACAGAATTAGAAAGAGCTGGCTTAGATTATTCTCAGGGAAAAAACCAGAACAGAGATACATTACATTATCTATGTTTATTCCACTGCTACAGCCTTTAATCAAAGAGATGAATAACCATGGAAATGCATCTATAATTACACTTACAAAGCCACAAAGTTCACCTTTCTCTGGTAAACTGCCATGAAGTTACGAATAGTAATGTATTTTTATCTAGAAAACAACAAGTACTTTGGTATAATTCATTGAGAGTGAATTTTAATTTAAAATACAGAACTCGGTGCAGATATAAGATATTAAGAGAAAAGAGTATTATAATATCTATTAATCCTGATGCTTTAATCCATGAACTAACCATTGAATAGAGTTCAGAAGACATGTCCTAAAACAAACCTGCATAGAACTAAAATACATCAGGAAAGATGTACTACCTCTAATAAAACATCCTTAAGCTTTAATAGAGACTTCATAAAATATTAATTTCTTGCACTCTGATAATACACTCTTCCATTAAAATTTAAATATACAGACTTAAAACTTAAATACGAAAAGAAAAAAAACAGTCAACTATTTATTGTCCATGAGTGTATTTCTACCCTAACCCAATCATCTGTCACAGAACTAGTCAGCTTAGTTCCATCTGAAATCAACTTATGGCAAACCTTGCTACAAGTCAGTTTTATATATCTAATATTATAAAAATAATATATTATTAGTATTCTCTATAAGAGAATTAATTGCTAAGACTTAAGTCATTGATAAAATATAATTTATTTAGACAGGACATCCTTTGGTTTTGGGTAAAGAATGGGCGGACAGCCCTAAAACTTTTAAGTAAGCATCATGGATACACTGCTTGTTCTTGGATTTACTTATACATATAAAATTACTGTGCAGGTTCTCACTACATCATGGACAGGATTTGATGTAACAAGACTGTTCTAATCCTCCATGTGGTTTTTTTCAGTGATCAATGCTAGAAGGTGGAATTTCTAGGTTTCTACAGCTACTATTATGAAACATCTATAGAAGCTGAAAGTATGGACAAAAAGGGGTCACTGAATGAAGTTAGCAATTACTTCATTGCTTCCTGGTGGTCTCTATTAAATCAACCTCTGACATTAATGGATTCATTTAAGTCTTTTCTCTCTTCTGAAAAACCTACCAAAAATTGTCTTTGTTACATACTTCCAATAAAAAAGGTAGAAGACTGCTTGAGGTATAGAACTACTCCTGCAAGGACAAATAGCCTTTACACCTACACAGATAATACTAGATATCTTGTTCCTGACAACTGGAAACGAGTAGAAAAAGAGCAGGAAAAATAGACCAAGCATAAAGCACAAATCCAGTTTCTAGTAAAGTAATTCTTGTGTTAAGAAGTTTCCTAATCTGAAGCTGAATCTGTATTTTTGTGTTTAATAGTGCTTGCTAGCCTTTTCTCCTATATATTTGTCCAATCCTATCTCAAATGTACCAGTACTTTTAGCATGTGCAATACCTACAGCACTGAATTCTACGATTCAATTATGATGCATGAAAAGGCACTTCCTTGTTTAGTTTAAAGCAGCTAACTTGATATCCACTTAATCTTGTTTTATGTAAACCACAAATAATTATTGACAATTAGTCTTTCCCATGCCATTCGTAATTCTATACCCTCAAGTCTTTAGTTTCCAAGCTGAAGTTTTTATCCTTCAGCCCTTCCTCACTTCACTGAGCTGCACTTTTTCTTGTAAAGCTTCATTTCCTTTGAGAGTGAATGACCACAACTGCATTCAATATTCAAGGCTTGAGGGCACCATAGACTTAACCGGGTGTAGTGATGTTCTCTGCTTTTCTGCCTGATCTTTTACCAGTCATTTCTAATAACCTCATCTTTCTGATTACTGCTGAGTATAAAGCCATCAGTTTCATAGAAAAATTATGCTCACAGATCCCCAGAACAGTTAAAATAGTTTACAGCTTGACACTGCATATGCACAGCTGGAATGATTTTCCCCATGTGTGTCACTTGACATTTATCAGTATTGAATTATATATCATTATATTGTCCTTTCATTCAATACCTTGAAACCTTCTGCAACTCTTCTGTCAGTTTTAATTTTCGCTACCGTGAATAATTTCGTGTCATCAGTCAGTTCTGTCACCTACAGATTCATTCCCTTTTCTGGATCAGTTATAAATAGTACACGTTGCAACACAGCTCTTTGAGAGGCACAATTCTTAATATACCTATGCTTCTTAAACTGATCTCTATTTTGTACTTCGTAAATTTTAACTAGTTAGAAGAAGCTGATCTGTTGGGGGTAAGAGGAAGGGCCACTGATGGATTTGAAGACTCTTTGCTGCATGACTTCGTCAAAAAAACACTTTGGAAATTCAAGTATACTGTCCAAAAGCAGAACATCTGTCTCCATAACATCCACTGACTACTAGTGAGGGACAGTGCCCGGCAAAAGCTGTACTCACTTTTCTACAGTGTTATATCACTTTCAAAAATCAGATCTTTTGAAAACAAGGCATAATTCTTACAGAAATTCTTACACAAAGCCTGTATGTTACTTCAACCCACAAAAGAGAAAGAGAGACAAGCCATAGTTTCAGAGTATTCACCAGCTATTAGAAAGGGTTTGAAAGACAACTATACCTTCAGTCCTTCTCTGCTTGTCTCCACTGGTCAGGAGATGTCAGACACAAAGCCTGCATCCTAAATATGTGCCTGCTTTGTTAGAAAGAAGCAAGCATCCCCTCAGCTTTACTTTACCTCACCAAGCCGAGCCCATGCTTCACAACTGCCCACTAAAACGCAGCTGTACCACTGCAAGGGCTCACAGTGGAAGGATTCAATACACTAAATCCCTATCGAGCCAAGGTACCCCCAAAATGGTGATGGAGAACTAAACTTCCATTCACTTGTGGTAGTTGGCAAGGATGTATTCAGCTATTCAACATATACATGCAACTATCATGTATTAATGAACTAGCATATAAGCAAAGTAAACCTACTTGTTATCCCATGCAATTTATGCTATGTCTATATGGATAGCTTAACAGCCTTCTCTAGGCTGCATAATTTACCTTTATACAGCTACCATTCCCAACCTAAAAAAAAAATCTCTCCCTTGATTAAAACTGAGTTTCAGAGCTCTTCCAATCGATGCTTAAGGCCAAAGTCCTGACATTTGGTATCACACTGGGCAGACAGAAGAAGTAAGCAAGTTTAAAGTCTGCTCCAGTACCGTTTGCGAACAACCCTGTTCTCAAGTGAAAATCAGATCCCGGAATTAAACTTAAAGAAACTATGCCATCCATTCCATGGAGCTATCATATCCAAAGCCCATTAATTTATTTCAGAGATTTTTCTAGAGATATCTGGTTCTTTTGAATGACAAATACGTTATCCACTATTCAAAGGAGAACACAACAAAGCAAAGACCAGCAGCTCCCAAACCCTTTTTCCAGTCACATGTAAGACCCATAACATCCAACATCACCTTGACATTTATTCTCATTAAAATTCCACAAAGTCGTTGCTGGAAGTGACCATGGAATCAAGATCACGCTGCCTTCATATTCCTTAAAGAATCTGCTGGAGGCACAGCATGCTCCTCAAGGTTTTAATATTGCCAGTAATCTCTCAGAATGTCATAGAAAAAGAAATAATCTAACACATGTTGGAATGAATTTGGGAGAAGGATGACATTTCTGTAAATTTGGGGGGGGGGGGGAAGTCTTCAGAACCTCAGCATCTTCACTGAGATGCTGGGTTTTTTCCCTTCTGGGAAGAGACAGCGCTGATCAAGTGACTCTATATGTCAATTAGTGCACAACTGGTTTCACACAAAAAGTCTCCTGTGGATCAGCCTAATGGACAGAGAGGCACACAGGGTGTAGAATTTCAATCTGCTTCAAAAGGGGAAGCAACTGAAGAAATGCTCTACAAGATGTTTATATAGTCATATCCTACACTGACAACATTAAGGTGTCGGTGGTTAGATCAGAAGAGCCTGTGGATGAAGAACACCACTGATGCTCAACCAAGAAAGGACAAAGGTGAGCAGAAAAAAAAGCACTTACAGAAGTTTCTACTCTTCTGTTGCCATCTTGGGTGAAAATAGCTCTTATATTGTGAACCAGTAGATTTCCATGTCATACCGCTTTTCCCTTGACTTCCCATCAAGCAACCCATCATGTTCAGAGTGCTTTTATTTTAGCTGCTTTTAAAAGTAAGTTTTAAAACCTTGAGGAGGACAATCATTGCTGACAGCTTCTGGCTCAACTAGAGAACTTTCATGCTTTGAGTAAAAGATCATCTATGCAGTACACAGATCATTTTTGAGAGCTAGTTAGAGTATAGAAATGACTCCCACAGGAACCGCCTGCCATCAGGAACCTCATCACTGTTCAAAGCGCTTTGAATCAGCGTATGTTCTTTTTCAGGCAAATAAATATACTTAATAGAGAAAAAAATACAGATAATACAGTCAGCACAGAATTCTTCCAGTTAATTATATCTAAATCTTTACCAAAATTTGGAAATAAATATTATTATAACACTTATTATCTGAATTTAAGAAGTATTTTTGCATTATAGGTACATGAAGGAAATAGGCAGTTGGACTTGGGTCAGTTTAAGAAACCAGGAGTTATATTCCACTCCAATCTACAGACTCTTCCTGGTGGCCCTCATCATCAGATTTGCATACCTGAAAACCCACAGTTTTGCCAAAATTTGCCAAGTCACACTTACCATTCATCTTTCCTCTGTATCTTGTAAAAATGCACACAACTGCATGCAGATGGAATTACTGCTCACTACTGGCTTTCATTTGAGCACTTTCAATTAATTTCCCTTGACGTTATCACAGTCAGCAACACACAATACAGCCGGTCCCCACAGAAATGAATCTCTTCAATAACTGACTTCAAGTTGATGGTAATCAGAAGTTTGATCACAAAACATCCATTTATTCAATTTTGTTCAGGACACAAAGGCAACTCAAACATGAACTAAAAACCAGAATAAGAAATTCTTCTCTAAGAAGAAACTAACCTGAAACACTGCTCTTGAATTCTTATTAACTTACACGATTTCCACTGCAGCTAAAACTAAAACTAAAAAAACTCACCAGTTCTGCTTGCTCAGTATAACCTCACAGAATCATAGAATCCCAGACTGGTTTGTGTTGGAAAGGACCTTAAGATCATCCAGTTCCAACCCCCTGCCATGGACAGGGACACCTCACACTAGAGCAGCTTGCTCCAAGCCCCTGTATCCAACCTGGCCTTGAACACTGCCAGGGATGGGGCAATCACAGCTCCTCTGGGCACCCTGTGCCAGCGCCTCAGCACCCTCACAATAAAGAACTTCTTCCTTATATCCAACCTGAACTTCCCCTGTTTCAGTTTGAACCCATCACCCCTTGTCCTATCACTACAGACCCTGAAGAAGAGTAACTTTTTTATTAAGTTCATTACACTTTATTAGAAACACATTTAACTTCTGATTGGAGACTTTAAAGCAATATCACAGCTGCAGTGAAAAAGAAGTGCATCCTCTCGAGAGGATGGTTTGGCCTCCCCCTCACCCCCTCCATAAAATGCTGTTTGTAACCAACTTTGCCTAAATGAGCAATCCAGGCTTTAGAGATCAGCCCAGGATACACATTTCTCTCCAATAAGAGATTTTCCTATTAACCACTGTTACACTTAAATATCGATCTGGAAGCTCAAACGTGTCTTGCTTCCACTTTTCAAGAAAGCACCAAGATTCTCTGGGCGCTGACATTTCTGTTCAGAGATTCCAGTCATGCCCAGCAAGCAGCAATTAGAAGATCTCCCTTGAGTAACAGCAATTCTAAAAATGGTCTGTATGCATCATAGAAGATGAAGCACCACTTTCCTCTTAAGTAATGTATGCTGTGCATTTGAGTATAATTAGCACACTAGACATCATAAATAGTATTAAACTAATTACTGTTTGCACCACTAGTGGCAGATGTGCTTAGAGATTATTAATTACAGTGGACAATTTCCCTAATTTTACATACCAAATACAAGACAATTTCTCCCCTTTGTGTCTGAGTGGCTTGTGCTGAGTGTCAGGAGGGCTCTTTTAAATTAGGAAGAACTGTTATTTATGAAAATAAGTTAAGTAATAGATTTTGTCAAAAAATATAACTTATTCATTGACAAAGTAATTAATAATTACTTCTATTTAATAAATTTCTCTATATTCCTATTCTGAATCAGGGAAATTATTCTACAAAAGTGGTACGTGTCCTATATTTATAAGCATTGGACAGGCAGGAAGTTTCATCTCTGGCTACCTAAGGTTAACTGATGTGCTCAGATGGATTTTAAAGAAACATCTAAACTTTTCAATGTATGTGATGAAGTAAACTGTTCCTGAGAAATTTAGGTACTTAAATAAAACTCACCTACTGCTACTTAAAAGACAGTGGGGTGGGACAATCATTCCCTGGCTTCAGTATCATGTTCTGCTGAATGTGGGGATGGGAGCAGGGGAAGAGGAGTTGTAAAAGGGAGATGTCTCCTTGCAGTTATTTTTCCTGGGAGAACCCATCAGACCATTAAGTAGCTAAGGGAGTTTTATTTAATGTGCTGACACAAGGTACTGCAATCTCAGTAAATGCTGATGGGCCTCCATAAAACACGGTACAATTTCTGTCAGTGTAAGACACACTGATAACCCACAGAAGTAAAACAATTACTTTTAGAAATATACAACCATAATACAGTGTTTCGTGGGCTGACAGGCATTGTAGGGAGGTATCAATAGGCATTCATACCTCACCTACATTTGCATTTCTTTTCTAGAACATCATTTGCCATATAACTTTAAAGTGATTTGAACTGTCAGTTCTGTACTATTTGCCCTCTGACTATTGACTGCTAACATTTTTGTGCATGAAGACCATTTTCTTGTATACCACTCTTGTGTGAGCATAAATGAAAAGAAACATTAAGCTTATTTCAATTCCAGTTTCTATTTTCACTTATTAAGAGCTCAAATACTCGGCTAACATACACACCAAATAGGATCCAACTCCTAAAACACCTTAATTTCTAAGATCACCCATTCCTATCTAGCACAATCCCTAAGATCACACTTTCCTATGTATTACAGTTTGCTAATGCCTTTCTTAAGGGATTTGAGTATTCCCTTAACCTAACTCCAATACGAACACATACATTTCAGTTGTAATTAAATGTTCACCCCAGTAACTATGGTGGGTTAAACTTCTGGTGGGAATTCTGCCGCAAAACCACATTAGTACAGGTTACAAGTCATCAAACACTGATGCAAACATTCCGACCTCCTGATTCGCTGACAACTGTTTCACAACATAATTGTTCTGCCTCCAGCTCACAGTAAAATCATTTAAACAAAAACTTCAAAGAAAGCAAATGTTAGTGATGTAAGAAGCTTACAGTATGTGGGTGTGGTCATAGTAATGCAATTTATAGCAAGCAATCTATTACACAAACAGTAAAACACCATGAAGTGTTACTGATGATCTCATCAGGAGGGGTATCCATGGAAAAGGATGATCAACCCTCAGAGGTGATCTTTCCAAGCTATGAGGCTGAAGAAAAACTTCTAGAACCACGTGTTGCAAATTTGCATGGAAATCATTTTGACCCGCTATTTCTAAACTTCAAGCCCTTTTTATTCTCCCTCTAACTTACCAATTAAATAGAGCAAACTGAGTCAGAATGCCTTGCTGTTGCTTTGAAAATTAAAGCTCTCTATAAAGAATAACAGATTTTACTGTCAAATAGACCCACACTACATTTTAAGTCATATTTCACAGTTTCTATGTTTTCAATACATTCTGTTTATCCATGGAATTAGGCCTATTAGCCTGCAAATCCTTAATTTGTTGCCAGACTTACAGTCAAGCGATGGGCTGTCAACAAGACAGGATGCTGTGTTACTGCTTCCAAGGTGGATAAAGTAGTTTTAATAAATTCTTCTGATGCAGCTTGTCCTATTGGTAAAAAAAAAATCATCGTATTTCTTTATAAAATGCAACAGTTAGAATGTCTGCATGTAAAAGTACTGCAATATCATTGGTTGCCTTACCTATTGCTCCATCCAGGTTCGTTTCTCCTGAATCTATCGATCTGATAAAATTCTACAGAAGAAGCAGCATTTATGTTAAAACACTTCAGAAACCAAAATAAAGAAAAGAAATCACTGAATAATTACAACATTTAGTTCTTTAAGGAACTGTGTAAATACAAAATGTTAAAACACCTACATTAGAAAACACTATCATAATAATTAAGATATGAAAGACTAAGAGAATCAATGATCTGGCCTCTATAATGGGATTTTGCACATCTATAATGCTGCTGGACACTTAAACGCAGAGGACAGTAAGAACTATTACTCTGACTAATGTCAGGAACAGTAACATTTCCAGCTAAACAGACAGCAATTACAGGTCTTTGTTGTTAACAGAAAACTGTAATTCCTTTGAAGACTATGAACTACCTTGGACATGGCTATGTTAAAATAACTCACAAAGACCAAAGACCCTTCAGAAAATGCAATTTTCTGTTATTTACACCATCTTTTTGATCTCTGTGCATACTACACACACTATGGCTACAATTACATGCCAGAGAAGACACAAAAATGCGTTTTGAGGAACAGGGATAAATATTCATAATCTGGGTTAAATAAATAGACCCTGTATTCTTTTGCCTTTTAATCTTCATTTCACTCTTTTCCTTTCATTTCTATGCACAGCTGTTTATGTCACAGGGATGCAAAAGACATTAACATTTGCTAAAGAAGGAAAAAAATCTCAGCAGAATTCACTAATGCAGTATTTAATACACAGCGAATGTACCACGGACAAACATTTTTCTCATTTTCAATTTGCACCACATATCTATTTATTTGTGCGATGTAAAAGATTAAGAAAACTATGCTTGTTTTATATTTCCTTGTCAATTAAACTTTTGTTATTATATAGTAAGTTTGCAGATGTGTCTAGGTGGGTTATCTTTTTCTCAGCATGTAAAAAACACCTGAAAGATTCTTCTCTAATTAAAAATACAGTTAGAAACTAATTCTATTTTTCATAATTCAAATACATTTCAGAGGCAGTCATAAAAGCCAACTGGTTCTATAAAACTAAATGTCATGTTACCTTCCTGACCATTTGAAGGAAAACACCTGTTATTACCTAAGTAACTTGTTTTGGAAGAGAGTAAATTATTTTGTTTGCTCATTTGAGACAGTTTCACACTGAACCATAGTCTCAAGACCGATTTGGAAAGATCCATAGAGTTGGTGCAAAAATTGTTCTGGCTACTAATGCTTGTTTCCTTAATTTTGTATTAGAGACACAAGAAGATGTATTTATACAAAACAACAGCTAGCTGGGTGTTTTTAAGCAACGGAGCGGAATGGTATGTGTATTCTGCTACAGGTGAGCCTGTGCCCTATGTACTCCACTAGGAGCCTACTATTAGCTGCGCCTTTGGGGCACCTAATTATACCTCTGTGTAGTTCTATTGCAAGCTGAAAACATGAAAGGACTATCCTGACTCCCTCTCAATTTCTTTGCACAACACTACTGAAAATTACAGATGATGGAAATAACTTCAAAGTAGCAAGGAAAAAAACCACAACAATCTCAATGAACAACAGCTACAGGAAAAATTCTCTTTTCCTTCCAGATCCCAAGCAACTCTTTCTGCCCCTAACCATTTCTCATTGTTAAGAATATGATTTCTGAATAAATCAGAAAAGGAAGAAAGAAAGGCAGACTGACTTGCTAAAGTCAATTGTAGCACCCTCCCCTGAAAAAGTACAAACTAATGATCAAATGTCCCTTTCTAGGTATCAGTGGGAATGTTGTTAAACACAAAATCCCAGAGTAGACTGTTGCCTGATAGAATGGACAGTTAGTCTTCCAGAATTAATTCTATCAGTCATGTCAAAACACAGTTGCATAAAATGGATTCAAATTTGGTATTAATTTTTCAGATATATTACTTTTCATGCAGATATATTCCCTTTTTCATGCATAAATTGAAATAGTATATATAGGATGGAGCCAGGAGGGGCTGGGCTCTGCTCCCAAGGAACAAGGGACAGGACAAGAGGAAACAGCCTCAAGCTGCACCAGGGCAGGTTTAGATGGAGCTGAGGAACAATTCCTTCCCCAGAGGGTGCTCAGGCATTGGAACAGGCTGCCCAGGGCAGGGCTGCAGTCACCGTCCCTGCAAGTGTTCACACAGCGTGGAGACGAGGCCTCAGTGCCATGGGTTAGTGGTGGCCTTGGCAGTGCTGGGAATGGTTGGAATGGATGAGCTTAAAGGGCTTTTCCAACCTAGTTGATTCTGTGGTTCTATGATTCTGAGATGGAGGAAATATTCATTAAAGCAATCTTCTCCTCCCTGATCTGAAACAAAAGCTGTTCTAGTATAAATAGCCTGACTTCTTCAGTCAGTAGTTCATGCAAACTGGAGTAACACACATCAAAATAAAACTTACATGGTGCCTGCTCTGCTGTACCTATATTGGTGACAAAGAATTTCACTTGCTAGAAGGTTGATTGGAAACCATTCATAAATCTACAGTGTAGCTACATATGCTTCAAGGAGGGGAAGGGTTTTGCAATTCAACATTGGCAGCTGAAAAACGTTTTTAGTCATCCTAATGCTAATTTTTATACAAATATTTTAGTAGAACCAAATTAAACCCACATTTTCTTGGAATCAAAGGATAAAGAAAAATGAATGTGAACAGTAAACTTTAATCTAGCTGCTTGTGGTGAAGCATTTCTTCATGCTGTTGTGCAAGTAAACACCCAGTTGGCATTTAGGAATCCATATACTTAAAAGTATTAGCTTAACCCTGATACACAGTTTTAAACTTGCTTTTTTTTTTCTCATTTAGCAGAAACAACTGTTTTCCTATGAGGAAACTGCATTACATCCCATGGCACAGTTAATTTTCTATTGCTAATGTCATAAATAGGTTGTAGATGATAGTGTGAGACAAACAGCTCTGTATCTTATACTACTCAGCTTTTCATCAACTAAATACAGTGTAAAAGTACTGATGAGGAAAAAAGTGACAAAAGGAAAGAATTTCTAAAAATACAGATTAGATTATAATTTATCTTCCATTTCTAGTCATAAAAACTAGCGTAAAATAGTGTGTGTAATTCAGAACTAAACTTTTCCACTCTGAAATAATGCACACAGGAAATACCCAGTTTGTTAGACACGTGCAGAGTTTCTCTATACTTGAATATCAGTTAGAGCATTTTCCCTTTGACCCAACAGATCACTACTGAAAATCTTTTCTAATACAGTTTTTAATACAATCAAAGCTTAAATTTTATATTCAGAATCAAGTTCTCTCTCCAATTTATAAATCTAATGGAACTTTATTACATTAAGATTTAATGTAATTTTGTTACATTAAAAGAATTCCCCCACTGTTATGTGTATGTGTATTTTGTAAACAAGATTTAACTTAGACAGCTATACTCACAAGTAAGGTCCCATAGTTGAAAAGAAACTCCTCTGTGACTATCTGGGGACGAAATACCTGTTTGGATTTAGCAAAAGTTGAAAAAAAAAAATGCATTAAATGTGTATCTTGTGACCAGAATAAGTAAAACCTCTATTTCACAGTCATGTTAAAAAAAAGAAGACAAGATACTTATTTGCTTCTATCATTGGAGCTGTCTTGTAGTGTGCTAAAACAAGGCTTACATCTTCAATGCTGTGGTATAGCTGGAATACTCAAAATATCCAGACATTAATAAAAGCTCTATTTTATTCATTCTGATCATCACCAGCAGAAATTAGATTTTGGGAAACTGCAAGAATTTGTCCTGTTTAACAATTTTTGGAAGAAAGATCTACCTGGGATGTCACAAGATGCAGCACTACAGGCATCATAGGAAGGCACATCTTCAGCTGTTTGGCCTGAACTGTTGATGGGTGTTTCCGTCCAGAGACATTAGTTAAGGCAGTGAGAATGTCACCTACAGAAAATAACATTTGAGACCGATTTGATGCAATTGCTTTACTAAACAGCAGCAAACGACATATAAACCAGCTCTGTTCCAGTATCCTCTATTCAATCCGGTCCCCCTCCTCCTGCTGAAGGTAGTGCTCATGTGACTGCATGATAAATCAGGCTGATCCAGCACTTTTTCCCAGCTCTGTTCTCAGCCACGCCAATTTCCTGCTCTGGCTACAGAGGCAGGTGCACAAATGTGACCTCTGGCAGAAGGTGAGGATAGAAACATCAGGCAGGTGCAGAAGAAAAGATGAAAACCCTTCTTGGCAGGGTGAACATACACTGGCTTTAGGTGGCTACATATACATGGAATTATATTCTTGAAAAATCTATGAATGCAGTTCTATTTCCAGTGAAATAAAAAGCAAATTTCTGATGACATTCCAGCTGAGCAGGAGCTGAATTCATCATGATTAGTGGGTGACATCATGCTCAAGCAGTATGTTTTTTCCTGCAGCATAGTACCACTGGAAGAAAGACACAAGCATCCTCCCCCCTATAAAAGATCCCTCCACCAGCGACACACACATACATTGTCACAGAACCATAAAATGGCTTGGGTTAGAAAGGACCTTAAGATCATCCAGTTCCAGCCCGCTGCCATGGGCAGGGACACCTCACACTAGACCAGGTTGCTCCAAGCCCCGTCCAACCTGGCCTTGAACACTGCCAGGGATGGGGCATTTGCAACTTGTTTAGGCATTCTCATACACAAGATTAACAATAATGCAAGTGACCTAAAGCAACCTGAATTCTCATCTTCTCATAAAAGAGACAGCAGCCGGTCAATAACAGAACTTATTTGGCCCCATAGCAAACCTCAAACAAAATAATGAGGGAACAAAATTTTAATTGCAATAGTGAAAATTATACTTCAAACTTCAGAAGAAACATACAAAAAAAATAATCAAGGAACATTACACTGAGTTTGTGTTACATTGTCCCAGAAAAGCAAGACTATGCATGGGATAAAGAACAGAAGCAGCTACAGAAAACTCACAGCTCATATGCAAAGAAGGAAATTCTGTCTCTATAACCTGAAAATATTAAAAGCCAAATCCTGTCTTGAGGACACTTACTGTATTTTTACCCTGAGAGCTACACAAAACTGTGAAAAGGAAGTCACAGAGACATTATACAAATAAAGAATACGATTTAGTATTTTATATTATTTTTATGCCAGAAAAGGCCCTTCCTTTCAGAGTAAGTCACTTTATTCATGTTGAATAATACCAATGCTTTTTTTCTGCTCCCATGGAGTTCAGTTTTCAGCATAAGCAGGAATGGCAGATCCTGGCACTAAAATAGATTGTAAAAATATCTAGCCTGGAAGATTTGATTCGTTCTATAATATGCTGCTCAAGAAAAAAAGAAAGCATTGCCTAAAACTTTCCAAATACATAAACCAAAAGATGGATTTTTCATCAACACATTTGTGTTTGAATTACTCGTAAGACTGTAATTCAACAAGACCTCTCTGTGACTAGCAACAAAGAACTTGCTGAACAATCTCCCTACGTTTCAAGTCCTATATAATCATCACATTTGCCAATTTTGCAGTTGATAGATATGGTTACTTTAATTTTCAGTATGATTTAAGCAAATTATACTTACTTCCTAGAAGAGATTAAATAATATAAAAGCAGAAATACAATTACTTTCTTACCTACAAGTGAACACTTTAAAAATTATCCACCCGATTAATAATTTATTTCATGTGTCTCAATGTATCTTTAGGGCTCATTTCTACAATTTGTGAATCTATTTGGGTTATAGCTACATCTGGTGGAAGAAGATGGGATCAGTAAGGAGCTTATATAACTGCGTATCAAAAAAGCCAGCTAGGATTAATTCTAAACCAACAGTTAAACTGCTTTAAGCGTTTCAGTTTGCAGATCCGTTTTTTTTCTTAGGAGCCTAGAGCTTTTACCCCCTCAAGCAGAACATGTTCCTTTATCATACTCAGAACAATAAAATGCCTTCTGACAAATGTGCACAAATATGGACAGATAATAAAAGCAATAAACACACAAATCTAGCTTGGAAAGGAAAACAGAGTGTAAAGGTTATGCTTGCTATAGCAGGTGTCAACAGTGCATTGAAACTGTGCATCAGCAGTAAAAATCCCAACAGAATACAAATTAAAGCAATTGATGTATTCGGTATTATAATGATAGATATTTGATGGTCAGTACTTCCAGGTTCTGAGGAAATATCTGGACCTACTCTATCAACTGCATATAGTACATACAGAGAGCAGGAGGTGAATTTCTGCCTCAAACGTTTATAGTGTGAGACTTTCAAATCACAAAATATAACCAATATGCAAACCTGCTACTTGGGTAGAAAAAAGGGATCAGGTGTTTGCAGGAAGGCAAAAATTTGCATTGATATAGGAAGTAAAGCTGCTTTTAAAATAGCAACGTGACATTTAGGTCTACTGACCTTTGCAGTGCTACCAGTTCCTTTTCAGTATTCTAGGGATAATGTAGAGAAGATGAAAAATAAAACAGGTATCATCTCATCAGAAAATAATTTCATGAAGAAAACGTTTTATCATTCAATGACAAAGCACATACAAACAGAGGTGGGTTTGCTCCATTTCTTTTCTTGAATACTCCCAGCATTTCCTTCCTTGTCTCCTATTTAGCCTTCTTATGCTATTCTATGGGACACCCCCCACCCTCCACAAGTTTTAATTAGAATTTTAATGATGATTCAGACTAGCCACACTGATCTCATAATTTCTACTTCATTCCTTCTTGTCTCTTCCTTTCCTTGCCTCCATCCCTCCACCCTTCCCTCCACTCAGTTCCTTCCCTTCTTCCCCACCTCTTCCCTTTCTTCCAATCCTCCTCTCTTCCCTTCCCTTCTCTCCCCTTCTCCCATTTCCCCTCCTCCTTCTTCCCTTTCCTCCCTAACTTACTTCCTTCCATCTTTCTTTTCTTCTTTTGTTCACTCCTAATCATTTTTTTTTTCCAAACAAAGCCCTCATTTTTCCCCATAAAATGTATAGCACAGCTTTTTCCAGGAAAGACAATCCCTCCATTCTTCCTCATCTAGGATAATTCCTGTGACATTTCTTTCATTCACAATCAACCCTATATTCAAATCTCAACAATAGATTCTCCTTATTTTTTTCAAGATTTTATCTATTTCTTCTGTACAAATGGCCACAATTCCCATCCTATTTCATCATCTTCTCTTAACTGACTCCCCAGACTCTTGAACCTATTTCTTTCTACTTCAGTTTCTTCTCTGGTTGTCCAGTGAGTCCAAATTATGCCCTTCAGTTTGCAAGTTTTCTCCCATTTCCACGTGTGCCTTTCCTTCTGCAAGACCCCTCCTCCCCTCGTCCCACTATGAGCATTTTCAGTGATGACAGGACTTCAGCTGCTACACCCAAGCAAATTTCTGCTGGAAAATATAGGACAAGGGGTAACGGGTTCAAACTTGAACAGGGGAAGTTAAGATTGGATACAGGGAAGAAGTTCTTTACTGTAAAGATGGTGAGGCACTGGAATGGGTTGCCCAGGGAAGTTGTGAATGCTCTATCCCTGGTGGTGTTCAAGGCTGGGTTGGACAGAGCCTTGTGTGACATGGTTTAGTGTGAGGTGTCCCTGCCCATGACAAGGGGTTTGGAACTGCATGATCTTAAGGTCCTTTCCAACCCTAACTATTCTATGATTCCTGACTGAGCTGACAGGGCTTACCATTCACCAAATGAAAAACATTAATGGGAAGTGTAGGTTGGATGTAAGAAGATGCTCTTTACTGTGAGGGTGCTGAGGCGCTGGCACGGGTTGCCCAGAGAAGGTGTGGCTACCCTATCCCTGCCAGTGTTCAAGACCAGGCTGGACACAGCCTTCGGTGACATGGTCTAGTGTGAGGCACCCTGCCCATGGCAGGGGGTTGGAACTGCATGAACTTAAGATCCTTTCCAACCCAAACCATTCTGTGGTTCTACATTTAATATAGAAAATCATGCATTCCAGTACAAATTATCTGATCATGACATGACATAACTAAAAAATTCATGAAACTGGTAACATGCAAACTTCACACAATCAGATTACTACAGTCTTTCCACCTGTATATGGCAAGAGATATTTGTTTCTTGAGGGAGTAATCAAAGGCAAGATTTGTTCAGTTAACCAAGCGAATTTACCTAGAATCCCTGGCAGCTGCTGCACAATGTGACATACGAGAAGATCCAGGCATTTTGACAGGTACTCACTGCTGCCTTGCTGCTCTTTTCCTGGCGTGGTCTTTCTGCTGTCTCTTTCAATATACATCACGAGTCTGTATTTAAGCAAGTACAAAACATTACCTCTCATTATAAAAAATGTCACTTTATCTCCAAAATACTACTGACCCAGACATTTACAGTATCTGCGGTTACAATCAGGACAATGCATTTGGTTTGGCTCTGTAATTTTGTTGAAATTTTAGACTTGTTTTCCAATAAATTAATTTCAAAAATAAGTACAAATGATTGAGTCAACGAACAAGAGGAAAGAAACTCTTAAGCTACTATAGGTGCATTGCTATTAGTTTAGATGAATGTATGATGCTAACGTAAGGAGCAAATCTCTCTGCAGACTCAGAGAGAGACTAGGCCAAGATGTGCAATAGAAGCAAAAGACTAAAGGCATTCATTCTCAACATGTAAGACTTCCAAGAGCAAAAGTAATTTACATCAAAGTAACAAGAGATCCAGCTTTCAGTCAAGAAAAGTCATACATACATAAATAATACTCCAGGCTTTCAAAATGTTAGCACTAGTTGGAATGGCCACATTGAAAGAGACAGAAGTCCAAACTAGCTTTATATCCTTTATCTAGAAATCTGGCATTTCTAAAGACAAATTCAGTGCTTATATTCTAACTGCTAAGTGCTAGGTAGCTGTGCCATCCCACAGAACTATGGTAACTGATTTATTAGCCACTGGCTAACTTACAAGAGCTTGCTTTAACAATACACCAGTAACAGAATGCTCCAGGCAGTATTTTAAAATACTCATTTGAATAGACAGAAGGGCCACACTTCCCTTTAGGGGAATAATATTGACATCTGGGCCCTGGAGGCCCTGTGCAAAGAATCCTGCTGCTGGTGAGTGAAATCCATGCTCTGGATTTTAAGAATGTACTTCAGTATTATCTTTTTTAATACCCTTCTTATAACGAATGCTGCCATACAGAGGTATGAAAACAACTTATTTAAGCTGACTCAAGCGTACATAACAAAACTGCAGGACTCACAAACACAAAATGTTACCCTAGGAAAGCTGGTTTTCCATCAAAAAGCCAGTTTACTTCATGAAATAAAAACTACCCAAGAATGCATTTTTGCAGGATTAGGTCTCTAAACAATGCATGACTGTTATGGAATACTACAACTCACCTTATCCTTCCAGAACTATGCTGCAAAGATAGAGATAAATCTAAAGACTCCCTTTCACTTCTGCAAGAGCCCTGATGGAACACATTCAGCTGCACCTCCCAGAGACTATGGAGACATGTTTTTCTTGCAGTCTCTGGAAACTGCATTAAATTACAGGGAATTTTGGTTTGTCTGGTAGAAGAGAACTACTTAAAAATCTGATATCACACTTCAAACAGCATTTGCCTTAAAAAAGTTTTCAGTGTCTTTAATACAAAAACGTTGGATGCTTTAAATCCAGCCTTTCCAGGCAACCAAGTAGTTTTTACTCAGAAACTCTTTAAGTTTGAACAAAAACTTGACAAAAGATCAGAGTTTTTATGTGTAGGGCTTTTTCTTCCAGAAAACACTTCCATCATTTAGTAATCATCCAAGTCTATATGGAAATATGTTTAGACCTGTTTACGTTTTACTTAAAATAGACTGGATAGAGTTCGACATGAATGGTTCTATTGCTGAGAGGGGGGTCGTTTTTTCAAAGCATGTTTTAGTTAATCCCATTTGAAAAGCATACAAAATAAGTTCATTTATTCTAAGAAAGATAAAAAGTTTATGTAACCTCATGAATTCTCTCTTTTTCCCTTACCCAAAGCAAAATCTGCTCCTTCTAAGGCTCACTGGGACCAGAAGTTACTTTGAAAGCCTCTCCCAGTAAGAGTGGTTTCCCCTTGAGAATAATCATCACCTGATGAGCCCAGACAAAAAGAGAACGCTCTTTTCTTGATAGTCTCATGAATACAAGGCTTCATACAGAAAAGAGTTCACTCCTAATACACTGGCTCAAAAATACCACCCATTTTAAAGTATTTCAGGTATGAGTATGAAAATACACATTACATATCTAATCATCTTCCATTACTACCTTACCTTGCTTGACAAGTGAGTAGCAATGTCTCCCTGTTATTAATTAGAACTTGTAGCAGGACCAGAAAGGCTTTTGCTCGAATGAAAGTTGAAGGACTTTCAAGTAAACGAGTAATTGTAATCACAAAATCCTTGGTGGAAATAAACACAAGGATATTAACATTATTTTATGGCTAAAGGTTACTTGCGCTGTATTTTAACACTATATACATGTAAAGTCTGCTCATTTTCATGTGTTTTGTATGAGTAATTTAATTTTCATGTCACTCGTAGGAAAAAGTAAATCCATAAGCCAATACTAAATACTGTCTGTCCAAGACAGATGGGCCCAGTGCGAAGGTGCTTTGTACATCTCTCTGAAGCTGCAACAAGCAAACACTGTGTAATGCACTTTGTCTAAAATGGCACAAAATAAACTACAAAATATGATAGAGTTTAAAATGCCTTACCTTAAGGATAAATGTAGGCTATGTTAATATTTTTTTAAGATAAAACTGAAGGATTTTCAACATACATAAATGTTTCAGCACAAATATGATTAAATATTTACCTGCTAACTCCTATACATGTAGGAAGATTAAAAACAACTTTCTTGGATACAACTATGTCTACATCATACCCTAAATTGTGCAACAGATGCTCCAAATAGGTGGAAAAACTGTTTCAACCTTCTCTGATTGTTCCTATCTTAATAAATTTTGCATTCCTAAAGCGAAGAACATCTTTGCAAGGAACCACCCAAATTAGGGCTTGGAAAGAAAGAAAAAGGATAAACTGCAAGCAGTAAGGCCATGACTTCCCTAATCCACTGACTACATTCCGTTCCTAGGATAAAATCAATACATAAGAAGCTAAGATCCTTGCTAACTCCTTCCTCCTGTAAATCCAAATGAAAGAATAACTTTGAAAGTTAAACAAAGATAGTGATAAATGAAGAATAAACATGAAATATTTCCCTTCAAAAGCTTACAAGTGGATAGCTGACTGGATTCTGAAACCACAGCTTGCTTCTTTTATTCTCTAGCTCCCCTTATTTTGCCCTGTGAATTGAAATTTACAATTTCAATTGTAATTTGACTTTCTTCTCTAGTTTCTGGAATGTGGCCTCACACATGGAAAGATGCGAGATTCCTGTGTACTGCCTCAGCTTTTGAGAGAATAAAGCTGAGAATCAGAGGAAGGAAAAAAGAGCTCTCATATTATCAATAACAGAAGTATTATGAGTTATAGAAAGCATAAGATTAGATTCATTTATGATCTGTCCAATGATATGTTGACATACCTTCAGGAGTTTTAACTGCTGTAAACGTGAAAGGTAAATGAAAAAGGGGAAAAAGGGGAAAGCTAAAAAAAGGGGAAAGAGAGAAAGAGAGGAAAGCAGGAGGAAAAAACAGGAAAGGAGAAAAAAAAAGGGGGAAAGGGAACAAACAAACCATATGGGGATGGGGTTTATTCCTCTGAGGAATAAAAATATCTGCTACTCATCTGTACTATTCTTCTACGTAGAAGAATTGGGTAGTTTTGTAAAAAACCAAACAGAATACTCGATATAATTTATTAGAAACAGCCTTTGCAACAATTAACTGTACCTCTTACAGAGACTGGAAAAAGGAGTGTAAGAGTTGACCAACAAACCATCAGCTCTTACTCTTATACCTACTTGACACTGCCTTCAAAAGCCGTCAGCATAGACAGCCACTACATGAATCCCTGAAAAACAAACTGCTGTTAATTATTGTAGAACTGTCTTGTATCTCTGTAATTTATTTCATGAACAGAAGAGTTCCTCAATCTTGTGCTTAATAAGCATAATTTGTGGAAACAGACTGCTTTAAACACTTCAACAGCTCATGAAGCACGGCTTGTAGCTCCTCTAGTATGAGCCTGAAGTGCTGAAGTTCTTAATATCTACTAAAAAGCAAAGGCTGGAATCTTAATAAAGTGGGTTTAAGGAGGGAGGAAGGAGGGATTCTTCATTTGTGGATTGGTTTGCTGGTTTTGGTTTGTTTGGGTTTTTTGCTTGTTTGCTGTGGTTTTTTTAATGAAATTACTCAACTCAAATTTTTATGTTAAAAAAAAAACAACCCATAAAGACTTAGTGAAAAAGTACATGTAAAGCAACACTGCCTACTAACATAAATAGACTTGACAGACTAAGTACAAGGACACCATGACAAAGACACAAAGGAGGCCACAAGGATGCTCAGGAGCTGGAGCACCTCCTGTATGGAGACAGGCTGAGAACACTGGGGCTGTTCAGCCTGGAGAAGAGAAGCTGCGTGGAGACCTCAGAGCAGCTTCCAGTGTCTGAAGGGGGCTACAAGGATGCTGGAGAGGGACTCTCCATCAGGGACTGTAGTGACAGGACAAGGGGTGATGGGTTCAAACTGAAACAGGGGAAATTCAGGTTAGATCTAAGGCAGAAGTTCTGCCCTGTGAGGGTGCTGAGGCGCTGGCACAGGGTGCCCAGAGAAGCTGTGGCTGCCCCATCTCTGGCAGTGTTCAAGGCCAGGTTGGACAGAGCCTGGGGCGACATGGTCTAGTGTGAGGTGTCCCTACCCACGGCAGGGGGTTGGAACTGGATGATCTTAGGGTCCTTTCCAATCCAAACCACTCTGGGATTCTACAATTCTAACTTCAAACCAAAGCACATCTATATTCAAGTCCTCATGCTCTGGAAAGCAAAAATATTCTTCTATTCAGTGCTATAACTGGATATGGCCAAGATAAAAAGAGACTATTGGCAGGGAAGTGAAGAAGCAACCCAGTTGTGACAAGGTATTGCTGCAACTTTCCGAATAATTTTACTTATTAGTATTTGAAAAAAAAACCGAAGAAATAAAGCTCACCTCACCCTATTATCTGACCTCTGACAGAACCTAACTGCATCTGAAATGTTAAATGAGTGGTTTTCACTCAAAGGTAAATTCTTGGCAGCCAAACAGAAGTAATAAGCAGTGGTTTGGGGTTTTCTTTATCTACTGTTGTAGTGTGGAAAAGATTTTGGATTTTGAGCTGGTTTTCCACACTTTATTTTAAAAACATAATTTCAGCTTTATTTGTTTTCAAGACAAGAAAATAAACCAGAAAGGCTTGGTATCAGAGAGGTACAAAAACCAGCCCCTTTTAGCTACTGCAGTTCTCTGAATATTTATACTAGCACAGATGACCACAGAACTGCATTTCTCTTTTGCTTTTGGCTTTTATTTTGTATCTGCTTTCATCACTGTTCTTGAAGGGAGTAGAAAACAAGCGCAGCCTGAAGTCTTGTAAGATAAGGGAGTTTCCAGATACCATACAGAAAGTTAAATGATCTCCATCTTGAATTTATATCCTTAAGCATCTTTTAATATATTGGTTTGCAGCTGTACAAAAAAGCTAATCACAACCTTGTCACTACTTCCTGCATAACGCTGAGGTCCTTATGCCTCTTATAGTATACAAAAATGCTACAGGAGGCAAAATGATGTGCAGGCCAACACTAGGCACTTGTTTTTGCTTTTCCCTTCTCTCATTAAGGTAGACTTGTGTGTCATGCTCATGGACTACCGAAAGTTGCATGGATTATTAAATTCAGGTTTCAGCAAGAAAACATTATTCCGTGTAATATGACAGGACCTGGCAGTTCTATTCAGGAGCAGGATTATACTTTTAGATCCTATTCAAGAAAATTAGAAATCTATTTTCTGCTTCCAAAATCCTAAACTATAATTTAAGCAAAATAGATATCTCTCTCAACTAAAACTATCTCTCTCAACTGAATCCCAAAAGATTGTTACAGATAAGATCTAGTTGGCGACCGGTCACAAGTGGTGCTGCTCATACAAGTGGGCTTGGTATTAGGGCCAGTTTAATACCTTCAGGGATGATCTTGGATGAGGAGACTGAGTGCAGCCTCAGTAAACATTTAGTCTGGAGAGGAGAAGGCTCATAAGGTGGGGATAAGAGGCACCGTATCGCTCCCTACAACTGCCTGAGAGGAGGTTGCAGTGAGGTGGGGTCGGTCTCTGCTCCCAAGGAACAAGGGACAGGACAAGAGGAAACGGCCTCAAGCTGCACCAGGGCAGGTTTAGATGGAGCTGAGGAACAATTCCTTCCCCAGAGGGTGCTCAGGCATTGGAACAGGCTGCCCAGGGCAGGGCTGCAGTCACCGTCCCTGCAAGTGTTCACACAGCGTGGAGACGAGGCCTCAGTGCCATGGGTTAGTGGTGGCCTTGGAGTGCTGGGAACGGTTGGACTGGGCGAGCTTGAAGGGCTTTCCCAAGCCAGTTGGTTCTATGATTCTATGACTGTCAGATTACAGCATACATTACAGCAGAGTATCTCATGAAAACACAAGCTAGAGTTCACATTTCCTTTGTGATTTGTACCCTCTCCAAGCAGTGGGGGATTACTTTTCTTTTTGAATTTTGCAGACTTACTATCAAAAAAAACCACAAACCAACACTATTTTTCTAAACATGGAATAATTTGGTGATCAAAATAAAAAGCTTTTAATAGTCTATTCCAAAATTATCCTAGACATAAATCAGAAACAGTTTTATTCAGTGACACTACAAAGAAAACCCTAAGTTATTAAAATGCTAATTTCTGCAAGATACTTCATCTACAAATTGGCCTGAGGTCCTTTAAGGCGAGCATAAAGGACGGCTTTAGATTCAGCCAGGACATTCATTATTTTCTCTTTTAAATGTCTGGGAGAGCTATGTCAAACAGCTGTCCCCATGCTTTTCTTATTGTTTTTCCTTAGGACTGTTATCAGTTATGGTCAGGGTACAGTTTTCCAATTTGACTGAATTCGAGCTGCAATAGCAATTTAAATACCCATTACTACCATCTCTTGAAGATCTGTGAGAAAAACTATACGCCTCATTATCTAGATTTTAAGCAAAAAAATACATAATAAACATTCCTAATTTCCTGCTATTCAGATATATAAATGTCACCAAATTAAGCATTTCAAAAGCACAAAACCACTACCAGAGTCAATTTTAACTTTCCATTAGTGAAATCCCATGCCAGTGAATAATATTAATCCGAAATCAAACCTTTTCTTGAATCAGCCTCTGTAGGTGAATCCCACATGATAACATTGCCAAAAACATGGTGAGCATGTGCTGCTGAATTTTGGATATTCCATTTGCCAAGGAATTTAGTACCGCTGGTAATCCCACTTTTTCAATGACACTCTGGAAAGCATTAGGTGAGTGGCGAGTAATTCTGCATAAAGCCTACAAAAGTGGAAAAAAAAACCCAGTTATTCTATGGGATTGTGATCTCAAGAAAAATAGGGAGAATAAAAACAGGTGGAGACTTTCCAACAGTTTAGGAATATAGAGAATTCATACAGTTCTATTCATAAAACAAGTATTAGGAGAAAAGGCTACTTATTTTGAGAGACCTGGAATTCTTCTAGATACATTGCTATGCACTCCATGCAGCTGAAACTAAAATACTCGGTGTGACAACATCAACTCATACAGAATCACATTACTCTTTCCTTCTGGAGAACAATAATGATGAAGCGGGTTCGCCCACGCTTGAGTTTTATCAAGCACAGAATGCAGGCAGCATCAGATAAGGCTGTACTAGAAATGAGCATAGGCAGCAGAAAACACAGAGCTGGCACCCACCACACAAATCCTTGTCACCCATAAAAGCAGGAATCTTTGTTTTCTCTGTTCATGGACTATAATCTGATATGCAGTAGTTCACCACTGGAAGTCCATCTTTAGATCTAGACACTTACTTTAGGTCTAGATACAGTGTTTAGTATAGTAAACATGGAAACTAATCTCCAAATAATTGATTTACAAGTATCAATGACTAAAACAATTCTAACAGAAAGTGACTGTACCCAAGTGAAGCAAGTACAAATCTGTTTAGTGCATACTAATTTAGCTATTTCATAGCAAACACCACCAAATGGCCTCCAGGGTGGATTAATCTCCAAGTCAACACAGCTTTTCCTTTTGATACTCCTGGAAATACAACCTTCAAGATACTGTAACTGCTTTTGCTCTCTCCAGATGAAGACTCTTTAAACATTTAAAATTTCATTTTCCTTGTTAGGATAGGAAAACAGATTATTTCAATTTGATACATGTGAAAATCTGAATTGGTTTTATGGAAAAACTCTAAAGGCAACTTTCTTCTTGAAAAGTAGGCAATATTACCACTCCTTTGTTCTCTTCAGACAAGCCATATTTAGATATTGCTGCTTACTTGGAGTGTATTCAGTAGCCAGGTTTCATTAAAGAGCAACTGCAGCCAATTAAATCCACAGAATATTATCATCAAGGAAAAGCTTTCCTTGTAAGAACCTCAGAAACTACCCAGTTCACCAGTGCCCTTGGAAACATTACTCAAAACACTCTTAAAAAAAATAAAAGGAAGGTATAAAAGACAATGAATCAAAAGCTTATGACTTTTAAACAGCCATTTTATTGACACTATTCATCTACTCTGATCCTGTTCTTCCTTGTCCTTTCTGGTCCAGTAACCGTATTGATTGCATCCTTTTCTTTTCCTCCACGCCCCACACCTTTTAAAACACAGACAGTCCATCTCAGCTTGTTACTACAGCATGCTCTATTTCCCCAAGGATACAACCCAGCTCTACACCTCTAGACCGAGTTCTCAAACCAAGAGCGTGCAGGAGGTATGTGCATCCACTAAACTTACTCTCGAGGGTCACGTTACCAGTGAACTGCTGGGATCTAGTGCCAAAGCAACATGGAGCTAACTTGGAATGCTGACATGGTGTATACAGATTTGCCAGTGCCTCAGCTCTCTGCTACAGACCTCATCACACAAGGGTGACCACTGCCACAGGCCACCAGATGAGCCCCAGGCAAATCTAGTAGGAAAGACATGGCTATCTAGGATCACACTGAAGCTCTGGAGACAGCAGCCAAGGGATGAGGCTTTAAATTCCCACCAGTTCATATGTCACAGAGTGCTCTGCTGTAGGAGTGAAACCAACACTTCAGCAGAAAAGCAGGAGAGAGTTTAAAGTGGGAGAGAAGACAAAGCATCCTAAACCACTTCAGTAAATCCAGTATCTGGAGAGAACAGATGGAGATAGGTCAAAAGGTGGTGGAGCAGGAATTGGGAACCAATGATGAGAAAAGGCAGGCAGTAATCTTGGAACATGAAATGATCACAGTGAGAGCAAGGCACTGGCAGCACCTTTCCTGGCACTGTCATCTCTGTGCTTGCTCTCTGCAGAGCCTTAACCAGCACCTTTTCTCCCAGCAGCTCCAACCCTTGCATCATGATCCTTATCAGTCCTTCCTATTTGAAATATTCTATGATCATCTATACCTCATCATAGAATATCCATTGCCTTCAGGTCTTACATGCCAATACGGTGGCTGGATAACATTCACCCTTTCAGGATGTACTCCATGACTCTCAAGTCTGAGAATGAATACATTAACGTATCTGCAATACCCCGGTCTCTGACCCAAATTATACAGCACCAATTAGTCAAGAAAAACAAAATCAAAACAAGCCCCCAAAAGATTACGTTGAGCTTCCCCAAATTCATTTCCATTCAAGTGGCTTACGTTCTGTTACTCCTCCTTCAATGGAAAAAGCCATCTCAAAATCAAAAATTATTTAAAAACCAGAATTTAAAACTTTCAGTCGACTGAAAGTCTTCTTCTTGCTGCTGAGCTTGTCAGAATGTCACTCTGACACCTTACAGCATGATTTCTTCTCTGAGCCTAGCAAAATGATAAAAAGACAGAGCTTTCCTACAGGCAAAATCTGTGATATTTACCCGAGGCATGCTGGACTCCAAAGTGAGCAAAAGTACAGAGACACAGTCCCCGTTTGCCACCTCTGACAGGAGGACAAGGTAAAGTGTCACTTCTTGGCTCTAGAGACTGAAGACAGAGAATCTTCTTGATGTATTTTTATTATTGATCGAAATAATCGTTAGTAAAGTGCCTTACTGCTAATTATTCTCCGCAGACAGCCTGCTAGCTCTAGGTAAAGGTATGACACATGTATTTGTTAACAGAAATGTGTTTTTACATGTGAATGTAGGTGTCAGTCAGGAATAAATTCTTCAGGACACATTCAAAGGCTGCAGGAATGGATGCATAATAAAATACAACAGGACACTGATGATTTCAGTTTATGTGGTCATACAGAAGAGAAATGCTTACAGATCTATAGGAACAATTTAATGAATGCAGAAATTGTCCGATATAGCTGGAGAATACATTAATACTTTACTTTCAAAATCAGTATGCCACTGAAACCTCTATAAATTTCAGTTGTTAAAAGATCTGCCCATGTTAGATTTCAATATTAATTGTTGTTTTTTTTTTTTCCTAAAGATTATAAACACAAATACCCCAGCAGTATTAACACATAACCATGACTTATATCAAGCATTGAGTAAGAAATCCAATAAATAAGCTCACCATCTTATTACTGCAGTGTTTCACTACAAAGCAGCAACAGAATTAGAGTACTACCTTAGTGTATCCTACTTCATAAGCTTCCTTGTCTAATCTACTTCATATGCAGTATAAAATAATGAAACCTCAGACTTTTGATACAGGACACAAACCCCAAAACACTGGGAGGGATGGGAAGGGTGGGAAACCCAGGATCATATTCAGACCCAAGCATACTTATGTGAAACGATCTGAGTGGAAGAAGGAGACAGAATTGGCTACATGGATAGCAATAATTTCTATGAAGACCAGAAAAACAAGACACAAAGCTGTTGGATCAAGGATGTCGAAAAGTCAACGTCTCTTACTCCTGCAGTATCCCTCACTGCTGCTTTCACTCAAAGCTCTCCAATATGTTAGTCTGGAGCAAGCTCTACCTCCAGCATGATTAAAAACTCAGTAACCATGCAAGGAAAAGGTACGATCTCCAGGAAGCCTACTGCCTTCACAGGAAAACCACGTTTCTTTGGAAGAGTTGGGTTGGCTTTTTTTGCTTATATTGTCCATACGTACACTTCTACTTCAGATTTGCACAAGATGTTGAAGAAAATTCTGCCTCAGCCAAACTCAGTGTGCACAACACAACATGGTCATCTTTTTAAAATGCTGGCCTTACACTAAAGCATGCACTGCTTAAGAACTTTGGGAGAGAAAAGTTGAGAGAAAGACATCTTTCTTACTTAGACTGACAAGTGCCATTGATAGTATGTCCCACGTATCAGCTGATTCTAGGGAATCCTGATAATTGCAGCTGCCATGACCTCCTAAAACACACTGCTTTATCCTAACATGTCATCTATACAAGGGCTTCTAGAGTAGTTCTTCAGGACTAATAGTCTTTTGAGAAATGTCCTTCAACTTCCATTATAAAGGGAAACAAAAAAAATAGGATATAAGAGCTTGGCAAAAGCAGTATCATTGCAAGTCTGAAAAGTGCCAACCCAGGAGTGCCAGATGTTTCATAGAGTCATGGAATCAGCTAGGTTGGAAAAGACTTTTATGATCACCAAGTCCAAAGTTCAATTTGAACTACCCTATAAATAAATATGGTAACTTACTACACGTCACTGCATTTAACACCCTTGGTTGAGCAAGAAGCCCATAGAGATCAGGTTCCTCTACCACAGTGACAAGAGGTGAAGAAATTAAGGAACTCAAAATCTATGATATTTTCTATCTCCTCACTTGTTATGATGCATGAAGATTTTCTTCTGATCAGATGCTATGGAAAAAAGGCAACTTCAGCCGTGCTTAAGAGAGGTTAGCTACCCATAGCATAAATATTGTGGCAAAGAAAGGATTTTTCAGCGGTTCATCTCAACCTTACAGCACTGGGAGGGTCAAATGATCTGGGATCTCAAAAGAGTCTGAGGATAGAGAGAGACAAACAACAACCCTCTCTTCTGACTGCCACTAGAAACCTCACCTAAAGGTAAAGTGTGCAAGCCATATGGCACTCATGATACTAACCCATGATCCCACCGCTACAAAAAGCCATAGAGTCTGCACTGATAACAAGCGTATTCTTGAGAATCACAAGCATAACTTGCACATCTCACTGAGCAGAAAAAAAAGCTCTTGCCTACCTGAAGCACACTATATTTTCCAAGACAAAACTGACTTTTCAAGAGGGTAAAAATAAGAACCCACTGACATGCCCTCTGGTGATCTTTCTCTGCTCAGTGTTTGAATGTAGTTCAGACTGTTCCTCTGAGATACGCTGCTCACTGTGGCATACAAAATAGGCGCAACTGTCCAATAAGCCCCTAAAACCAGAGCAGCCCTGGAAGGCTGGTGTAGGAGCCAAGGGAATGGTAAATGCCGAAGCAAAGTTCTCCAAGTGGATAGCATGGAAACAAGAGGAAAACTTCAGGACAAGTTGAAAGACATAAAGAGCTAAGATATAACAGCAAACAAGTAACAACTGCCCAGTCTAATGACTGACAAGAACTGAAAGCACAAGGCACAAAACATCCCTTATGGCAAAAGTAATGGGAGGAAAGAGAATTTTGCAGACTTGTTTAAATACTCAATATATAAGAGAAATCACAACTCTCATCTCCAGTCTTACACCATATATGCAGTCTTGATGCAAGCATAAAAATTCACAGATCAAATAGGTAGAAGTCTCAAAAAGAACCTTTCTGAATAAAGAAGCCAACCAGCCAGACTTACAAGCAAGCTTAAGCCATAAATGATCTGTATAAAGGTTAAACATATATTTTACATTTTTACCCATATAAGCTCCAGGACTAAGTTTTTACAAAGAATTTCTGGTACCACAGAACAAAGGCTTTTGTAATGCATATTTTACTAAATAAGTTTATGGTTCAAAAAGGTCAACACATTCTCCCAGTATCTGAGCAGTTTAATTCCCAGGAAAGGCTCTGCCACAAATACACACGGAGGTAAATATTGAATACATACTTATATTTTTGAAAATTATAAGTTGATTCTACCATCTACCCCTTCAGCTATATTTTTATTCCCTCTCCTTTATTACCTCAATGCTAGATGTGTCTAAGCCCATACTGCTGCTGCAGCAACATTACCATTTTCCATCTGGGAAGCCAACAGTAAACTCATTAGTGAGCCTGAGCTCTTCTCAGGAAATGAGCATCCAGTTACCACACTTCATTTAAAATAAATCAACTTACTGTTCAGTCCTCAGTTATTACCTGTATTGGTGGGTATGGTTAAACTCACAGCCCTGCTAGGTATTTTCTACCTCACAAATCTTTTTGTTCCAAACCTGCTTGCATGTCATAGCTCTGTTTGTCTTCTCATCTGCATTAACTTACAAATTCAGGGCAAAGAATAACCCTGATGATTTTATAGGAAGTAACACGGTGATTTCAAATACGCCTTCTGAGCAAAAGTCCAAGATAAAAAGAATAAACATTTTTCACGTAAAACACCGTGCAAAAAAACCCCACAGCAATTTTGCAAGAATTCAATTGATTATTTGAAAGATTAGATGTTTCAAACGTAACTCATGATCACCATCATAAGAAAACAGATGTTCCAAAAAATGATGACTCACAAGGACTTTTCATAAGCACTGTGCAGATTTCAATTTCAGAAACTCTGTAAATATGTTTCAATGTAAACTGAAATATAACCATGCATACATACAGTAAACATGCTCAAAAACATCTCAGTTTCAATTCAGAATGCTTCTGAAAATAAAGCCCACAACATTTCTGTATCATAAAAGTGAATTCCTCACCGAAACAGCAGTTATCTTCAAAGAATCTACCGTAGAATGTGTGAAAAGGTACCACAAGATAGGTCCAACTTCTCCTGTAATAAATCCTTGTGCATGGCAAGAGAGAGTAGTGCAAACATTTTCGATTATCTTTGCTGCCAAATGGTTCACTACCCGATCTTCCTATAGGAAGGAGAGAAAAGGAAAACTCATATGGAAATGTTTCTAATGTTTCTGATTTCAGTTTAAATTACTGCCTGTGTCTGTGTTTTATTCTATGTTGATTGCCTTGGTGTGGTTTCTTTGTTTGATACTTGCCAAAGTCATTTCACAGGAAACTTCACTTTCTGAATGTTATGTTTACAGACTCCACTTTCCCTTCTACTGCAATGGAAATTTAGCACGAGTACAACTTAACACAAAAGCTTTCAGCTCCAAATTACCACCCAAATTAGTCATGAAAAAATACAACGGTTTTGTTATGATAGAGGTATTGAATGATCAGTGCTTTGTGAATGAACGCCTGTGTATCAAAACTCGTCATTACAACAGGCTCTGAATAGCACAATTATGAGACATGGAGTTACATTAGGAAAAAAACAATTGCATTAGGGAAAAAAAAATTACATTACGAAAAAACCAATTACATTAGGAAAAAAACAATTACATTAAGCCCTTTTCATTCAGAATAACCAACAACCCCCTGGCATAAAGACAAAACCTTCTTGCAAGCCAACTTATTACGCAACTCCTTTCACTTCTCATAGTCTTCTGTAACAAAAAATCCTAATCAATGTATAACATAAACCAATGGGTCCCATTACTACACCAATTCTTAAATTTCCATAGGGGATTCTGAATCCTTCATATGACAATATGTAGTATTATCAATAAGTATTAGTGATAATACTAATCAAACACTAATCTGCAAATTATTTGTGGAAAGCCACTGTACATGTACCTTTAGCATCTACATAATACTACTCATACTACAATGTCCCCATGGAATAAAAAACATCATGTCAGATGATGAGCCATCAGCATATCATGAACATCTCACGGCAGCAGTTCTTTCTCAAGAAAAACTGATACTGACTCCAATGGATGCTTAACAGAGATCACTTAAAAGCAGAGTCTCTACTTTGTCAGAGTTCTCCCCCTCACCTCCTCTTAGTATCTCTGCTTTCACTTAAAGCAGAGTCTTTACCTGAACAGAACTGGCAGATTCATTGCTAGTGGTTCTTCAGCTGTGCATTGCCTCACCTTATCTCAATCTTTAACTATGAATAAGTGAAGTCATTCTACAGCGCCTTAAAAGGCATTCTTGAGTTCAGCAATTTTAATATAAGGACAACCAATTTAACTTAGCAAGTCTACTTCATAGCCTGGCTTCACAAATAAATCATCACAATATCTAACTGATTGTTTTCTTAAACTAATCTCCACATTAGCCTACTAACCTCTGGATTTCTGACATTTATCTTCACAATTGGAGCCACCAACAACTGTGAGCAATGACTATGAAACCTTTCAGAAAGCAGTACAAAAAGCCTTCCAGAAGGAGAGAATTTAGACTTCATTAAAAATATATTCAATATCCACTCTTCTACTGACTTAGGCCTTCTAAATAAAGATACTGATGTAGAAATACTTGGCAACTCTAGTATAATGCTGTTGAAAAAAAACCCAAGCTGTATTCATAATTTTCATGCTAACCCTTCCTGTTCTCCCAACGAACTGCAGCTCTACTCAAAATACTTCAAAGAAATACCAAACCCAGTTCTCCTCTAAGCCAGTTACATTCTCTTATAAAACTCTGCTGATTTCTGTAGGCTCCCTTCCGACTTACAGCCATGATACCAAAGAGGATTTAGGGTTTACAGTTTTTATTACTGCAATATATTGTATCATTTCAATCTATTAAAGATCTAAATACACAAATACACATATACGTGCGCCAAACTTCAGCTTCTCCAAACTTTTTATAAATAATGTTAATTTTAAATCTTTTCTGTGAATTATCCAGATTTCTGGATTTCAGTCATTTTTTTTTTAAAGTTGAGTTAAACATACACATTTATCAAACTGACTGCCTGCATTTTAAAATCAAATCCGTAATTAAAACATTAATAGTTAAGTTAAATCTCTCTTATATGTGAAGAGATTAATAGGAAAGCCAGTTGGGACTCTACTACTACTTCAGGCAGGCAGAAACAATAAATGCACTATAATCCCATTTAAAAACCATAATCTATGTAGTGGATAACAGTTATTATGAATGTCAACAAATTTAAATATACGATTACAGTTTTTCCTCACAACATTTGGTCCTAGAGGTGTGTTTTATTTCCTTACAGCCATCAATGAGATGATTATGCTTTGTGCCAGACATTCCTGCTACTTTGGCTAGAAAAAGGTCATAGCAGCCTTCCAGCATCTTAAGGGGGCCTAGCAAGGATGCTGGAGAGGGACTCTTCATCAGGGACTGTAGTGATAGGACAAGGGGTGATGGGTTCAGACTGAAACAGGGGAAGTTCAGGTTAGATCTAAGGAAAAAGTTCTCCCCCATGAGGGTGCTGAGGCGCTGGCACAGGGTGCCCAGAGAAGCTGTGGCTGCCCCATCCCTGGCAGCGTTCAAGGCCAGGCTGGATGGGGCTTGGAGCAATGTGCTCTAGTGGAAGGTGCCCCTCCCCATGGCAGGGAGTTGGAACAGGATGATCTTAAGTTCCTTTCCAACCCAAACCATTCTATGATTCTATGTACCACGACAGTGCTATAATAGCTCAAGGAGGGGGAGCAAATCAAAGTCATCAATGAATCTATATTAATTTGAAATAACTGAATTTAATGGCTATTTCTATTGATGGTTAAAAACAGTGCACTAGAAGTTTTGGACGCACTGAAGATACAGTCACTATGTAGCCAACATACTACCTAAAAGTAGCATAATTTAAGTTAAAGCTTAAGAGAAAGTATTCTATGATCTTTTTATATTATATTGTGTACAGATACATACATTTGAGTAAAAGCATAATACTGATAAAGAAACATTGGAAAAGCTGAAAGATCAGGAAATAACACTGTATTCCATCGCTGCTCTAAATCAACCTCCATACACTTCTTCCTTTAATCTTAAAGGACAGAATAAAAAGAAACTACAAACATAACAATGAAGTAAAGCTGTATCATCCTGAGCATTCATGATTATAAGAATTAAGTCTTGACTACAATTTGCAATATAAAGCTTTCTCAGAGAAGAAAATAAAATTTTAAATACCTTTTGCAGAAAAACAAACAAAAAAGATTCTGTCAGTAAACTGGAGAATTGATATCTAAAGAAGAAATTAAAGCGATAACGTATATGATTCAGACCACTACTTTTATATTATACGCAATTCTGTCAGTAAGTTAAAAAAACAGATGTCCAAAGGAGAAATTGAAGTGGTGATGAGTATGATTCAGACTATTATTTTTATAGTAGAGCCAATTCTGCCAGTAAACTAGAAAACTGCTACATGAAAAAGAAATAAAAGTGAGACTATCTATGAAGGTATTTTTCCACTTGTATTCTGAAATGTAGCTTTGTGTTTATGGATATTTTTGATTCTTCAAATGGTGGTGTTCCAGCAAGTTGAGGCTGCTACAACTGAGACAGACCTATTTGTATTAGTACTTTTGCACTGTACTTGCACAAACAAGCACAAGTACTTAAAACTCTACTACAAACCTCAAGCATCTTCACTAACAGGAACTGTAGAAATGCACGGCTGTGCTTGGTTAGCCTGGACACAACTTTAAACTTGTGCTTAATTAAATTTAATTCAAACTATTTCATGTCAAACGTATCTTGATTCTGTCTTATTTTTCAAGAGAAATATATTAAGATAAACTACTACTAAGAAAAATTTGACATGTTCCAGGACTAAGAAGTGATTTCATTCTGTAAGAATAAATTAGTGTCTTATGGATGTGTCAATTTAGTTTCTCTACGCTGAATATTCAGAAAAAACAAGTCTTCCATTACTAAATTTATAATTAAATAGCTTCTCACTAATGTGCCTTAGAATGACATCTTACTCCCATTATGAGCTGGAAATAGTCCCCAGTACAAACACAGTCATGTGTACTTGATCACCTGAAGGTTTGACATTAAATAAGCATCTAGACTCTTCCTCTATTAATCACATTCTGCAGGCAATGAAGATCTCAAAACAAGAAGAAAAAAAAGGTACTTCTCTTGCTTTCCCCCCTCCAGCAACCTCCAACATGTTTTCTGCCTTGAGCTTTGCCTTGGGCAAAAATAAAGTCAAGTGGTCTCATACAAACAGTAAACGTAAACCCTCTACTCAATTCTTTTTCATTTTACAAATTGGAACTATATGCATGTTTTTCTTCCCTACTTCTAACACGGCTAAGACACCACCATGTCTTATGAAGAATACAGCGTAGCACATGTATGAGAATAAAACTAATTACTACTTTTTTGTCCTCAAAAGAATGCTAACAACCCAGCAGGATAACAATTCAGTTTTGAGAAACTGTGTATCAGCCCCTTCAAAACAGGAAGTAAATCTTGCTCAAAGATTTAAGGAAGATGTATAAAAAACAAATTGCAAGAGGACAGTACAATCCATCAGGAATAGCTCAAAAGAAAGCCACAGCATTAATAAATTCCACATTTATTAACAGTAAGTTATATTTACTGTCCTATTTCCAAAACAAACCAAGCAGCAATACATAAATGTTGAATGCACAGAGAACAACGCTGCGTTCTTGCATTAATCTCCTGCTTAGGTCATGGTCTTATCATGATTATTTAAATTCAAGAGCAATCCTTGATTGACAAGGCACTGCAGTGCTGCAGGCTACAATTCTCACACAATGCCTAAAGGGTTATTACAGTGGAGAAATTCTATTGAGGACAATGAAAGAGCCTTACCCCTTCCCGAAGACACCTCATTAGCACAGTATAAGCAGCTGAGGGAACAACCCAACATTCTCTGGGGTGCTCCCTCTTTTCCTCCTGAAATGAAGCCAAAGGCACAAATGATTAAATCAAAAAAAAATCACAATAATCTCAGTCACATAAAAAACAGGTAACAGCTTCTTAATAAGGTTCATATTAGAAACATTTCAAATTAATAGACGCTATACAATGTATGCGATTACAGGGCAGTACTACTATTTAATGTTATTTCTTGTGCAGCACAGAAATTAATATTTTATTAGATGATTTGAGTAGTCTCCAAAATCCGCAACAGAATTTGTCCTAATATTTCTGGGTTTCATTGATTCTCACTAATTCACACCTCCCCCCCCGCCAAATATTCTTGCACTCTCAATCATTTCAATTACTCCAGAGACAGCTAATTATTAAGAGTTTCTCTTTAAATGTGCTTTAACTGAGCTTCTCTTTAAATGTGGTTTAATTAACCAAACAGATGAAATTAATTTGTAAATCTACTTTGGAAAAAAAAAAGATTCCAACTCATACAAGGAAATAAAAAGCATTTATTTAATCTTACTCTGTGCTATACCCATCAGTACCTATCGACATTGTTCTATAATTTTTATGTATTTTCCTTGAAATCCCCCTGTTAGAGAGGCTAAATCACTGCTAGTTGAATCAAGGGTTTAATTCTTCCATTTGGAGTTAATGAACTCCACTTCCCACCCCAAAATAGTCCCCTGTAAAACTACAAGTTTAAAAAAGGACATCTGGATATCATTAAGATTTAACTAACACCTCCATATCTAACACAGGTATTAGTAACTGGAAAAAATAGCCTGTTTTGGGAAAGTGAAGAATAATAGGCATTGGATGGTGGGAAGATGATAGGCCATGTGCAGGTTGCCTTAATAAATAGACAAAGAATGACAAGCAGCAACTTCTTCAGAAATTTGGCATTTATTGAACTCTACTGGTTATATTAGCAAATTGTTCTTAGCATTCTATGTAAGTGTTGATACTGAAAAGCAAAGAATGGGCAAGGTGGGGGTTAACAATGCAAAACACAATTATACTTTCTAAATTTCATGAGTTCTGAGTGGCCTACAGTAATACAACATACAGGAGTGATAATGTCAGGCATTTAATTAAAGCAGGGCACATTAACCTACAAAAAACAAAGCAACCACTACATTTTGTGGAACATGCAAAGGAGGGACAGCATGAGGACAATAAAACACAGAAGCTCATCACAAACCCATAACTATAGTAAGGCAAAATACAAATCCATTTGGTACTTTCATTCCTTTATCAAGTGACCCCACAGACTGTTAACGGGACAGCATTCGGAGCAATTAGACGATGCTGTTAACTACAAAGGCTTCAGAAAAGCTAGGGTTAGGCTTTTTCTCTTTGAAGTCACTTTTGTTCCTAATAAGTAAAAGGAAGTATTCTACTCTTCTAATAAGTAGAATAAAGGTGAGGGTTTAGAAGAACTCCTCTTGAATTCCTACCACTGACAGTATTTTTTTAATACAAATAACCTCTGTTTATATTTAATGTGAATGTACTAGTTCTAGACTGAAGGTTTAAATCAGTTCTAGTCAGGAATTACTGTAATTCCATTCAAAATTAGTCAGGATTGCTCCATTTTGTTTTCCATAATGTTGTGAACGCCAGCATGCTAGAATAAGATCTAATATGGACTCATATCAACAGATTGGTATCATAGGCTGGGCTGATAAACCCTATTTAATTGAAGCCTCTAGCTAAGATGTTCTAACCCTTAGATCTGCCCCTTGGAGGCCAGCAGTCGTTATGGTGATGTATTAAATTGGTTTATGAAGTTAAAACTCTATACTTGAAGAATGCAATTTAATTAATCCCAGATGAAGCCCTCAATTGCACTAATATGTTTCTTAAAACAGGCAAAACATCACAGAACATACAAGGATAATAAATTGTTGAGGACAGAAATGGCAAAGTCATTTGCTCTTTTTCTCTACTTTTGCATGCAAAATGTTTGTTCACACTTGTTAAATTCGTAAGGACCATTTGACAGTCTTACCTCATTGGCTATGAGGTAAAGAAGCTCCCCAAGTGTTGGTAGAAGGCATTGTTTCAATTTGCTATTTCTGAAGTTCTCTCTGATGAGTTCAGTTAAAAGTGTAATTGCCTAAAATCAATTAAAAAAATAAATCATAGAGCAACACATCTTTTCGCAAGCAAAATGTACTGTTAAAGGTAACAAGCTTTATCTGAAATGCCGTCTTACTGATTTAGTCTAAACTTACGATAAAGAGCCATTTGCAAAGGATTTAGTATGCATGGAAAGCCAAGAAAACATAGTAATTACAAAGCAGATTATATATGCAATGTGGAAAAAAATGCAATAAGGAATAGCCTAGGTGACAAATTGTCAGCTATCTGTTCTTCCCTTTCCCTCAGGACAACAGAAGTAGATTTCCCAGTCTTACTATTCTCTGTTTCTGTAAGATCTAAACCATCATGTTACAAAGAGAAATGTTGTCTTAATCAGAAGACAGGAACTCTTCAAGTTTTGTCTCCTGATCTCCAAGTTTACTGCAACTCACTGGACAGACCACACTAGTTTTCTGTACTTCAGGAGTTTCTTTTTGAAAAGCAGAGATATTTATATATATGTGGTTATAGTATTTATATTGAGGGAGTGGAGAGAAACTGAAAATTCTCACTCATCTTATGCAGGTGACCTAGTAAGGAATCACTTTCCCATACACATATGGAACAGATTTCATCCTAACCTTTAATGCTGGACTCATTAATTTATAGAGGATGCTTACTATTTTTAAATGCTTATGGCTGCTCGAGTACAAGTCTGTATCTCCCATAATCATATAATGGCCTCTTCTTCTCTACAGAGCATAGAGATTTGCCCTGAACACACTGAAGTAATCGTATGTTATCCTAGTGCACGACGCGGGGGTTCATGGAATACAACACATACTGAACAGGCAGAATACGCCATTAACCAAACTTAAGAAGACCTTCACATGTCCTCTGCAACAAAAGCTATGAAATAGGAAGTTGTAATTCTATATTACAGTAGATTGTGATCATCTATAAGCATAATTATATATACACACAAATACTTTTATAAAACACACTTAATGTTATGTATTATAAACTATTTGTGAATATAGAATTTTGAGAACACTTTTAAATATCCCAAAAGGAGGGAGGCAAGCTGTTTCCTTCTCCATCATGTGCACAGATTAGTTCTAATCTCCACAAGATTTAAATATTCTTTTATCCTTTCATAAGGAAAAATTTAAGACATAAAGAAAGACTCTGCCCAAAGATTTTGATTCAACATTAAAAGGTGGTATAAATTTTAGGTAAAGAAAGTACATCACCTGGAAAAACACACAACAGAAAAACCTAATTCATTTTAACTACATAGTTTGAGGAATAAAGTCTCCTTCTTAACTATGTACTTGTTTTTCTCTTCAACTTCCCTATGTTTTTCCTGTCAGAGAAGTAAATAGCAATGAACAGAAAGTCCTGCAGTGTCTGGTAAAAGCAGCTGAACTTTAATAAATTGCCTACACATTTTGCACTAGCTGTCAAACTGGATGGGTATACTATAGTCCTGTCAGGAAAAGAAAGAAGAAAGATTCACATCTGAATACTCATTATCTTTATCTACAACAATGGCGTGCAGAGTTGATACATTATCTGTAGCAGATTCCAACCCATTTCAAGCTGTATCTAGAAGTTTCTCTGCAGTTTTAGGAGTCTGTAAGTGAAAATTACAGCATATTTGAAAAGAGGAAGTATTTTATACCTTAAGATGTAAAGTGGCAATGTACAGATTCACAGTATTATTCCATCTTTGATCTATTAGTATAACTGTCAGCAAGCATCAGTGGAAATTAAAACCTATTTGTAATTCTGCAAACCTTTACAGTGATAAAAACTGTCTATGCCTCAAGCATAACAGAAATTACTTTTCAGTTCATTTTCTTGTGAGTACACACATGTCACATACCACAGGCAAGTAAATGCCAAAGCAATCTCACTTTCCTTGGAGGAAAGCACCCACTAGGCTAAGAAAGTACACCATGCTTACATTGCCACTAATCAGAAAAGAAACTATACTAATATTTATACCAAGTACTCATCAAGGTGAGCAATCTTCTTTGAACATCTAAAGCATGCTGCCTACCTCCCTTCTCATGTACCTGTGATTCACTGCACCCCAGTGAAAGCTGGTGAAATACCCTGCATTAAACAAGTGGCTTGAGACTGAAGAGCTGGGTGGCAAGATGGAAACAGATACTTTTGCAAAACTGTTCTATGGCGTTCAGATACAAAAAGAAATGTTCTGAATCACTGAAGTATTCACGTCTTGCAGATGTTGTGTTCAGTACAATAAACTGGGTCATGGAATGAGGAGGCCTGAAGGGAAGTCTGACCAACAGACGATGGACATGGTATATAAGGAATGTTGGATATATAATGGACATTGGATATAAGGAGGAAGTTCTTTACTGGAGGGGTGGTGAGGCACTGGAATGGGTTGCCCAGGGAGGTTATGAATGCTCCATCCCTGGCGGTGCTCAAGGCCGGGTTGGACAAAGCCTTGGGTGACATGGTTTAGTGTGAGGTGTCCCTGCCCATGGCAGCAGGGTTGGAGCCAGATGATCATAAGGTCCTTTCCAACACTAACTATTCTATGATTCTATTCTATGGTACTAGTGTGGCCCAGAATGTAGAAAAAAAGCTAAGCAAATCAATATGTATTGCACAATTTATGCAGATATAGAATTTATATTGCTCCCTAGAGGAATTCTAGAGGAGATGGATGCGTGACACTTTTCCAGGTGGAATACAACGCAAAACTGGTTCATCAGGAAAACTCTCCATGCTTTCAACTTTCATGGAACTGCTGTAGGAAGAGGTCTTAGCAGACCTTAGCCAACTAGATGCCATGAACTACCAAAGGAGGCTCCAACAATTTGCTTTGGAATCAACTCAAGATCTCAAAGGGTTTAAGTCAGACACAAAGAGTAGCAATTAAGTTACGGATCTGTTATATTTGCTAACAAATCAAAATGCAACTAAAAGAACAGTCTACAAGCTTTGGGGTTTGTTTTTTTGTGAGACTGGGGGGGTTCTGTTTTCTGTATAATGAAAAGGTTTTTTCTTCTCCTGGTCTGTCCTGACAGATTATTACATGACCTTCGCTGCAGATGTTCATGAATATATCTGATTTTCACCCAAGCCCTTAAGTCTGAAGCTTTTTAATGGCAGGCAGGACCAGGTAAAAACATTTGCTTCAAACAGGAGAGATACTGTTGACAGAAACAAAACCAGGGTAAGAAAGAAAAAGATTGCTCAAGAATCCAGAAAACAGAGTCCCTGGATTATAAAGAATTTTGCCTTCAAAACTGCTGTCAGTGGCAATCAGCTGGAGCTGCTTTACACCAAAAGATGAAACTGGAACTAGAAACCTGGTTTCAGCTGAACCCAGGACACCAGTCTTCACAGAACAGTATTTGGCAGGAAGAGGGCTTTTTCCTTTCTTTTTTATTCTCTTCCCTTTTGTTTCCCTTCATGTAACTATCACCAGTATATGCAGGTTTCTACCACCCATCCATGCCTTTTCTGAATATCACGTCTCTGGATTTCTATTCTTTTTTCTAACTCCATGTGAAGTTACTCTAAGTCATCATCTTCTGCTTCCAAGCAGTGGCCTGGTATCCACTTGATTTAGAAGCCATGCTGATGACGCTCTTGAAGACCTATGTCCATGAAGAAAATATCCACGTGGGATATTTTAGATTGAGTAATTCTACATAGAATTTCTCATATTTTAAGAAGTTCTATAGGCTTTGAGGATTTTCCATAAATATTCTTTAAAATTAGTTCCCTTTAACTGATTATTGCAAATTCCTTCATCCCTCTCAGTGAAGATGCAAACCGCAAATACATCGGCTAGAAATTCCCTTCTTCTCTACAGAATTCTTTTTAAAATGTGTTTCAGAATAAAATCCCTTTTCTTTTTCCCCAGATGGTAGCTGAAAGGGCTGCTACTCAGAGGAAAAGCTAGGGCTACAACCAACATACAACTGCTCTTGCCTAACGCTAAGCCTGGTTTGAGTGTCTTTTAGAAGACACTGTCAGAAGGCAGCAGGAAACGAGGCTTTTGAGCGATCACAAGTGTGCAATTTCTATCACAAAAACATGTTGTAGCTTAATTGTGTCAGTCAAGTGAGAATGTGCTTTAGAGGAAAAGGCTGGATTTTTTATTCCTGTCACTAGTCTAGAACTTAATTAATTTGCAAGAGCAAACAAGACAGGAAAATGGCTCTATTTTAGGTTCATTCTTAGTTGCAAGAGCTAAACACTTCACTGAGCAAACTGTACAACTCGCACAGATGCAAAGTTGGTTGGCTCAAAAGAAATTATTAGTGTCAAAAATACATTAAAACCAAATTATTGGCTTTATGAAAACTGGGGTAGCATAACACAAGAAAAAAGAAGCATTTGAGACTATTATTTTAGCATTGTCTCCTTCCCTGCAATCATTTGAAACCTCCTCTCAAATTTCTACCAAACTAAGCAAGAATAAAAAAATAATAATTATAAAATTATTTATTGGTGGCTTTTGTTTTGAAACCTCTAGAAGCAACCTAAAACTGACCAAAAGGCTGTGGTACAAACTCGTTTCTTTTTAAAGAGAATACATATATGAAAACATTTTGAACGTACTACACATAGAAAAAGCTCAGAGATTACTCTAATAGGTATCAGAAGACACCCTCCTACACTGAGGATTTGTGTTTAAACTCTGTGATAGAAACAAAGAAGAGGTGAACATGCTAAAAGGCAGCCTTTATGAAATGAAGTTTAAGTCAGCCAGCTGCAAGCCAATTCTGGAATTAACTGACAGATCTGCTTGTTAGCTGCAAAAGTATGGACTGCCCAAGCAACCCAACTGCATTTTCTACGTATGGATTTAGCTACCTAATTTTAAATAGAGAGAGGGAACTGCAGGCAGTAAGTGCTCCTTGGCTTTAGGATACTTGGATTTTTTTTCCCCTCTGTGTGAAACAGTTCTCAGTGCTCTCGAGAGTACAGGCTTTACCAAGAAAGCTAAGGGTATATTCCCGAAGGTAACTGGCTGACAGTTTACTTGTTAACATCACATTCATTTAGTACCACTGTCAGGCTGACTCTTTCCATTTTTACTGCTGCAATATAGCCACCTTTAGTTTTGTGAAAATAGTAGCAATGTACCATAATGTTCCTGTACCGGATTCGATTTTGTCTTGCCTTTTTTTTTTGGTTTAAGGAAAAAAATATTTAATATTCAATTTGTCTTGCTCTGTGGATTAATAAAGCCAAAATGCTCTTAGAAATCATAGAATATTTTCAGTCTAGATTCTCAATTACAACCAATAAAGGCAAAATTATTCTATGCACATATAGAACATGCCATAAGTATATTCTAAAGCCTCAGGAAAGTGATTCCAGAGGAGGGACAAACTGAAATTAGTTCAGCAAAAAACCCACACAGTACAACAGTCAGAAAAACAAAGCTTCCCCCTGCATAGTACATACATAATAAAGGGAGCTGTCAAATATGTGGTACACTTCACATGATCACCATATTCTTCTGGAAGTAAGTTAACCTGAAACTGCTTATCACCCTAGGATCAAACCAAAAAAGCACATCCTATTCACGAATCCTCCAGCTGCCTTTCAAATCAAAGCAGTTTGCAGGCTTAATCCTTTGCAGCCCTAGGAAAGAATGGTTTGCACAAAAAAATCCATGAAGTATTAGTTTCTCCTCTTACACATCTGCTTAATAACAACCTCTGCTCTCAGGCAAACATGAAACTGATAGACTTAGGGATAGAAAAGATAAAACACATATCATTGGTTATACGAGTTTTCTATGCAGCTGACATGTTGACACTATAAGCATTACTTATCAGCTTGACATTTATGCTTTAACAGTAAGTACTATTAGGTCAAGCTCTGTTTCTTAGTAGGTAGAAATTTCACAGCAGAAATTTCTTCGCATATTTCCAGTTCTGAAATGGAACATAAGAGATGATATAGCTCAGATTTTTGCAGCAAATTTAGTCCTCGCTAGACATAATTCCTGTTAACATTATCCCATGAAAAGAAATTATTGATTCTACAATTGTAATGCATGTAAAACTCCCTTCAATGGGAGTTAGTCATCTGTAAAAACTACCTGGGAATCATCAAGCACATAGGAATATACAGCTTAAAACATGTCAACTTATTTGACTGCCATAGAATTTAAGTATAAAAAGTATAATAGAAAGTAATTTAGAAAGTGATTATTTTATAGTGGAAAAGATATTTCTTTTAGCTATAAATTTTAACTAATTAGGACTTAAAACTGTATTCCTCGCTGTACATTTAAATTAGAATGCAGAGAATGGAATTAAAAAATAAAGAAAGGAATTACAGAATGTCATGCAATAACATTTAAACAGCTGCATTTTAAATTCTACATGATAATTGTTTTTTTCCTAACAGGTAAAATATTGAGATCTTAAGCTTCAAATATTAGTGTTAAAGAAGTCATTACTTAACAGTACTTTTGTGAGATAATTATGTTTCTTTAGCAGTAGATAACTGTGAAAGGGCAAATGACTATGTAGTGCTATAAAAATGAAAGGCCTAAAGAAGAGCAAATGAAACAGGAAACATTTCCCACTTTAAAAAGAAATGCAGTGGGAAGGGCCACAGGTCCAGAAAACAAAGTCACATTACACTTCAAACAGAAATCTCACAGCTTGTGTTGCACAAATATTACAATAGAGATGGGCAAAGATATCAAATGGTTACAATCAACAAAAATCCGTTATTACAGGAAAGCATGTAAACTGAAAATAGTCTGACAAGCTGTTTGGTGAGAAATGAAGCACTTCCATCAATATAACCAATTATGAGGAATGCCTTTAAAATGTTCTCTGATGTAGGATGTGTTATTCTATACATAATCGACTTCAATACACAATCTTACACCCAAGTTGCACATCAGTTTCAAGCACCCATGCAGAACAACAAAGGTAACTTCCCACCCAATATTCAACTCCAAAATGGAAGTCGATTTTAGTGTTCTACTTTCCTCATACAAGTAAGTTTACTTCTGAAATAACAACTATAAACAGTTTTAATAGTATAAACATAATAGCTATGATAAGTTATGATAGTATAAATAGTAATACTAAAGGCAAATTCATTCCCCCAACTACAAACAATACACTTAATAAGCATAAAAAAGAACTAGACCCAAGTCAAAGTGTTCACTTCTGTCTTTGCCAGAAAGTCCCCAGAAGCAGTGTGGGGTGGGAATTAAAATCCTAACATTTGATGGGAAGACATTTTTTCTCTTAACTCCAAGAGAGCATCTGTATGCTCACTGATTTCCTAAACTCTTTACATGGATGGGAATTGAGGGCCTGTCTTTTCCCCTACCACGGTACCCTTCATTCTCCCTTAACAAGCTTCTCTCTGGAGCTTAATAGTCCAGGTCACTATTGTATTTATGATACAAGTAGGCGAAGGAGAACACTGGCACAGAATGGTTAGGGCTGGAAAGGACCTTAAGATGATCCAGTTGCAACCCCCTGCCATATTTCATAACACTGATTAAGGAGGATATAAATAATGCTCAGAATCCTGAATGAAATATTGAAAACACAGACAAAAGTCTGCCAGATAGCTTTATAGCTTTTCCCTTGCCAGAGATGTAGACAGTTATTCACTGAAGAAAGGGATCCTAGGGCATTGCTCTTCATTACCCCAAACATAACAGACTTGTAGGAAAAAACCCAAACCAAACCCAGCACTTTTACTATCATAAGAGCTAACTAAATGGAAGACTATTGCAGAGAGATATACTAGCAGCACAAATGATATAATTTTAATGCAAAAATGTACTATTTCATCTCCCAAGGAAAACAGAATAAACAGTGTCAAGCAATTAAGCATCTGTTAAAAGGGTACAGCTTTTGCTCTGGTCAGGCAATTTACCTAAGAAAAATGCAAAAAAATGATTTAATCCTGCAATCAGTAATGCAAGTTTTCAGTTCCCTAGCTGAAAATCTCTTTGTTTTCTACTACCAACTTGGTTTAGACTTTAAAGATAAAGCAAACCAAATTAACTGGATTGATAAAATTAACTTTTTGAAAGGGAGGGCAATAAAGCATCTTTCTTCAAGTATAAAAGGTCTTACTATTTCTCCAACAACCCAGAATTGTCATGCTTGACAGATCCATTGTCATTAATTATATCTGCATTTTCTGTTTCTTAACTCAGAAGAACTTTTCTCAAACACACCATGACTTTCTGCCAGCAGAGGTTCAATTACCTAAGAAATATTGATCATCGATCTGTTTGCATTCCTGCCACATGCCCCAGGCAAGTATACAGGTTATAATGAATGGACCATATTGCTGAAAAATAAACAGAACACATTTACCACAGAAGTTGAAAGTAAAAATCACTCAAAAAAACTTAAATGGAATTTCCTCACTGTTACAAAAGTATTGTGTCAATCCTGATGAAAACCTTGAAATTATTCTTCTGGATTAATCACTTTACAAAACAGTGGACATCTGCATGTGTGCACATGTATAAATATTCATGCACACATTCTGCTGCAGCTTCCACCTCTTGCCTACAGATTTTCACTGAGGTGAGTTTTGCTTGGTTGGTTTTTACACATAGAGGCATCAGAGCAAAACAAGGAAAGTGCCCTCAGAGGAAACACAAAAATTATGATCATCTGTGAGCAGACTTAAAAAGACGTTTTCCAATTAAAAAAAAACATTAAAACCAAAAGCTTGGGAATAAATGGCCAAATGAAACCATTTTTATTTCAATCTCCTTACAATATGGGCAGATGTGGACAGACCTAGAAAAAGGAGTTATCAGAGATAAGCTAGGAACATGACTTCAAATTGGTACTGTGTATGAATCTGAATGACAACAAACTGCAGGCCTAGACCAAAGACTAGGTAGAGCCTACGTATGAGTTCAGAGGTCATTAAACTACACCTGTAATGATGCAGGTGCTTTAAAACTGCAGAAAACAACCACCAAATTGTACTTCAAAAAAATCAGAAATATACAGGCTCCCATTACATGGAGTTTCAATCTGGGTGAAATCAGAAATAGATACATTCTACTGCTTTGGCAAAAGAATCACATTCTAAGCTCAATATTACAGACATATTCTAATATGCTGTCATTCGTAATGGGATATTTAGTTTATTATTTAGGCCATGGCATTCCATAAGTCAAAGGCTTTGCAAAGGAACATGAAGTCTGTAACAGGTTCTCTGAGCCCTTTAAACATTCAGTAGGGCAGTGGAGGACTCAGGCCTGTGAAAAAAAACAGGCAGAGCTACCTAGGTCATAGTGTGAAACTAATATTCACAATTAGCGAATTTTTAAGGGGGAAGGAAAAGGACCAGATTTTTGCCTTTGAAAGGACAGGCAGAGAGTGACTTGATAGGTGGAGATGGCTTGTCTCCTACCAGACACAGGAGGATACTGCTTCCCAGCAGAGAGGCATTGTGAGGTAACTCTATCATCTCTCACCAAGATAAAAGACTGAATGTGAAATTTCCTATTTCCTACATGGCAGAATGCCCAATCTATTCACACAGAGGAAAGAACACGAGCTTCTTTTAACAAATAAGCCAAATTAGATATACACTGAAGCAAGCCTCCCTAACCTGTGTGTAAGAAGAATATTCAGATTTTTCTTTCCAAGCATCCTGGAAAGAAAGAATTGTTTGGTTTTTTTTTAATAGAACCTAGTTCCTTAACAACCAGTTTTAAAATCTAAATACAAAGATAATATCTTTAAGTTTAGGTGTTTTCCTCAGATAACTAGAAATAAATGAGATGAAATGATGATTCAGATTTGTAAAGGGCAATTCAATGAAAAATGTCAGAAACAAATCTGTCCTATCAACACTTACTGCTACTGCCAGATAGAAATCACATATAAAGTGTCTTTACCTTCAATTATAGAAAAGATCAATCTCCCTATGATATTCCAAGATCAGTCTCATTTTTTCTAATCCCTGCAATATTCTCCTAAGAAATACTTAACTAGAAATAGATCAACTGCAAGTGAATTCACAGATATGCACATTTATTATGATTTTTTTCTAATATGACCTACATATTAGAATACCTCAGCAGAATAAAGATAGCACACAGGTCCACAGTTCCATGTTTGGCTAGTTTGTTCAATAGTAGTGTACTTGCATTTTAGTTTCATGGTTTAGTGACCTCCAGTGGTTACATTCAAAACAAACTGCTATTCACCAATTCCCTGAATAAGAACTTTAAAAAATTAAAAAAATAGGTAAAACATTAATTATTTTAATTAATAATTTAATTTAAATTTCATTATTAAAACTTTAATTAAAATATTAATTCACTATTTTATGTATATATATATATATATACACACACAAAATAAAGGCTTTTGGCATATAGTATGTGAAAGCTTACTTTAGTCTGTAAAATGAGGATGAGGCTTCTTTCCTAAAGCCTTTCTGCTTCTTCAGTTCTTAATATTACTACTATTTAACAATCACTCAAGCAAGGTTAAGGGAGCAGATTCAAACTCAAAGGTACAGGAACTATCCTTAAATAAATGTGTAACTGAGTAAAAGCGAGCAGGGGTAGAAATGAAGAGCCAACTTTTAACATGTGTCCTGTGCAAGTCTATTAGGTCCTGTGGTACTTCAAAAATGCAAAAAAAACCACAAATAACGGGATGAGTCCATAATGAGGTAACAAAAAACTGCAAAAGGTTTGTGACTGAGTGATATAAAATGGAAAAAAAAGCTTTATGTACGCAGCATGCCAGAATGTATCTGACAAAGTTGGTTTTCACCAAGCTCAGGCCTTCTTAGAGGTAGCTATACTGTTGACCAGTAAAACGTGAATCCAGTATCAGTAACAACACACCCATGAAAACCAAAATCTGATGACCTTTTGTTGCTGTGAATTCCTATTTACGTCCAAGATGTCTTGCCTTGTGAAGATAAGACACGGAAACAAGCTTCCGGGAATGACACAAAATGTTCATGTTCTTAATTTATCAAACCAGTTTTGAACAAGTGAACTACAAATCTGCTTCATGGGTTGGTATCATACTAAGTTATTAAAAGTTAGATATCTCAAAATATTAAAAGTTGGATATCTCAAAATTACTTTTGAGTATTTTCACTGAAGCTTTTAAAAGTTAAGTAGCAGAAAAAACCTGCCACATACAAGAGCGCATCTGAATTGTGACCCTGAATTTAACTGACACTCAACTGTCAATACTGAAAGCATTGACCAAACTTCAGTGACTGTAACCACAAGGACTTCTTCCCCACTTCATAACTTCACAAAACAAAGAACCCGAGGTAGTCACAATAATGTTTTCAATTCAGATTTCACTACAGAACTGAAATTTTAAGCAACATAGCAAGATAATCATAATAATCCTTAATATTATTAAGAAGAAACCACAGGGACCTAGAGCAACAAATACTTCCTCAGCTGCATTGCCAAAAAAAAAAACAGCTATTAACCAATAACTACGTGTTCTGACACACCAGATGACCAGATCTGCACTGTATGGAGGCATAGTTGCTATGTGCGTTCAGCACTGATTTCTCACATTCAAACACCCATTGTACTCAAATCCTGACTTCACCTCATAAAGTAGAAATAATGTCATATTCACTCTTTAAACAGTCACTAAATTGCAGATTCTGTCAAGTTTACACAATTTGTGTGCATGTGCCACATGCAAACAAGGACAGTAAGATCACTTTGTCTGATCAGTCTTCTGTTTCAGTCAATTACTGAGCATGCAAAATGAAGAAAGGGATTACAAATATTTTCATTCTCTAAAGAAAATTACCTGCCCTTCACTACGTCCGTTCTTCAAGAACACTGAGGAATCTCAAATGAGTTCCATCTCAATTACTTTTGGGGAAAAGGGATATCAAGGAATCAATTACACTATCTTATACTAATTATAATAATTATATTTCCAGATAACCAAATACATCAATATTCCTTATAACACACCCAAGCATGAGAAGTATGACAGTGACTGCTGTTGTAGTTGTGATTCTGATCTTTGCAGAACTACCCAGAATAAACTCAGAAATTTATACGTTTAACCAAATCAATTACATTCCCATTTACATCAGAAACAAAAAAAGCAGGGATCAGAAAAAACTCTTGAAAGTTTCTGACATAAACAACGAAAGCATTAACAAAATTCCCCCCTCTACTCCTCCCCCAAGGAGAAAGAAGGAAAGTTACCTCAGAAACAGGTACATTTTCACCAAGTTCCGATGTGTGTAATGCCAGTAAACCAATCAGTCGAGCAACTTTGACGCGTCTGAATATCAAATAAAGTAGGTACATATCAAATAAAGTAGGTACATAAAAACCATTTCAAAAATACCATAAAACAACCGTCTTGTTTATATTTGACACAAATTGCTAATGGCACAAAATACTTGAATTGCTGTTTACAGCTCATATCTTCCTCTTACAGAATCGGAGTCACAGAAGGCTTTGGGTTTGAAGGGACCATAACTAGTTCTAACCCACTGCCACAGGCAGGGACACCTCACACTGGAGCAGCTTGCTCCAAGCCCCTGTGTCCAACCTGGCCTTGAACACTGCCAGGGATGGGGCAGCCACAGCTTCCATGGGCAACCTGTGCCAGTGTTACTTCAGTATTTCAGTTCAATTCAGCAATAAATTCACGCATAAAGACATTTCTTTCTGTAAGCACTGAAGAATAAAGATTCTTTACTTTGTTATGGTCTCACTAATCAGTCAAGCTCATGTTCAGTTCTCTTGTTACACAGAAAAACCCTCTAGATCATTTGAAACTTTCCAGTATAGCTGACAGAACTGAAGTTAGAAGTGCTTCAGCAAATCAGTTTTAAATGTTATTAAAGGCAAAATTGGAATAAAAATCAACATTTATGAAATGAACAGCAGAGGGCACTATCACATTGGAATACTTCTAACAAGCATCTAAAAAAGCTGTATTTATTTTACCACTACTATGATATATACGTTTGGTTTAGTCAGTGATTTTGAGTAACACTATTTCATACAATAAATTATATAACATCTAGTTAAATTTTGAGAGATTTTCTATAATCTTTGGAATATATGAATTCAACGCTTAAAATATTCAGTGTTCTATTATTCATCACCACACAGCCAGTCAGGTAGCACAACAGTCTCACAGGCTCAAACACATAAAACCCTGTTAAAGAATATATTTAATAAAATTCAGTCAAAATTGCTTATTTAAACAAATTCATTAAAAATAATGTTACTTACATATCCCAGTTGGCGGCTGCACGCAGCTGCTGTATCAATATAGGAAACTATAAAGCAGATAAATAGGCATTAGTAGATTTTAATGATTTGACTTGCCCAATGATATACAAAATAAACCAGTAATACCATAAACAAATACTGTAGGTATTGTCAAAACATTGATAAAAAAGAATATGCAAAACCTGAGAGGAGAAATATAGCACCGTGTGCAGTTCTGGGGTCCTCGGCATAAGAAGGACATTGAGCTGTTGGAGCAAGTTTAGAGGAGCTCATGAGGATGGCCAGGGGCTGGAGCACCTCCCCAGACAAGGACAGGCAGAGAACACTGGGGCTGTTCAGCCTGGAGAAGAGAAGCTGCATGGAGACCTCAGAGCAGCCTTCCACTATCTGAAGCAGGCTACAAGGATTCTGGAGAGGGACTCTTCATCAGAGACTGCAGTGATAGGGTCCTGAGGCACTGACACAGGGTGCTCAGGGAAGCTGTGGCTGCCCCATCTCTGGCAGTGTTCAAGGCCAGGTCGGACAGGGCTTGGAGCAACCTGGTGTAGTGTGAGGTGTCCCTGACCATAACAGGGGGTTAGAACTGCACGATCTTAAGGTCCTTTCCAACCCTAACTATAAACTGTTAAACATATATCAGTGTGTTAAAAACCACACTTTTTTTTTCCATAATGGAGAACAAAGATCATCACACAGTATTACCCAACAAGCTTTTAATATATTTATTTTCTGAGAATGGACAAAAATAGGTGGCAAATACTAGAATAATGACTGAACTGCTGACACACATTCAGCCACATAAGAACCAAACTGCATAGCTATTCATTTCTAAAATGTTCAGTTAATTGGCAATTTCAGTTGTTGGATTCCTGTCCCCAAAATTTTTCTCCAATGATAAAGGAGAAATAAGTTCCAGCAATTCAGTTTCCTGTTTTCACATGAGTTCTATATCGTAAGACCTACGCTGCTTCCAACCTGAATGTTCTTCACTGAATTTTTCTGGCAGTGCAATTTTGTCTTTAACAGCTCTATATCCAATAAGGACATGTCTCAGAATATGACTTATGTGCAAGGCAGGTGGTTTACTTATTAAATAAACTGAAAAGCACATAGCTCAAGATAGCCTCTGTGATGCTTTTACATAATCATAGAATGGTTTGGGTTGGAAAGCACATTAAGATCATCCAGTTCCAACCCCCTGCCGTGGGCAGGGATGCATCACACTAGAACATGTCACCCAAGGCTCCATACAATCTAGCCTTGAACACTGCCAGGGATGGCATACATGAGAAGAGTAAATCTATTTTGCTTCTGCACCATGCAATAACCTGAGAAATATGTTAATCTACTACAGAGGAGACTAGTGCAATTGTTTGTCTGGTAGAAAATCGTTCCCGAAAGGTGAAACCACCATTCAGGTATATGCTAAACCAGACTCTCCAGAGAACACACTCATTTTTTGAAGCAGGGCTTAATGAAAGCTTTACTGAATGTTCTTTGGGAAGTTTTTCTTGCCATTCTTTATGGAAATATGGCCAAGCAAAAGTGATTTAGCAATTCAATCCTTAACTTTTTTCAGTCTTCTCTATACTTTAATGATTCACAAAGACCAACATTTCATCATATGCTACTTCACTCTCCATCAAGGTTAATTTTTAACCCAACCTTTTTACTAATGTAACAAATCCATATAAAAATATATCTGAAATCTAAGGAGAAATAATCAGTTTCCCTCAGCTCTTTTAAAAAAGCTTACATGGAATTTAGGTGTTGGTTTTCTTTTACATCATTCTGTACTTCATTTGCCATATTATTTTTGTCAGTACACCAATGATTTCTTGAAATATAACTAAAAGCAGACAATTTTTGTTACAATGGCAAGTATGTAAACCATGTTGATTCCTTTAAAACTTTATTATTTACCAGCTGAGAGTTCATAAGCCTGTTTGCAACTTCCTTGTGGACAGCCACAGTACACAGATAGCACAGGAAGTTCAACTTGGAACGTGCTGCTCCTGTATTCTTCTCAGGAGAACCAAGCATTAAGCATACTCGTTGCAAGAAGTCATTCCAGTCCACATCCTTCATAGACGATAACTTCTCAGCTAACCATAAGAAGCAAACAAGTAGTTAAAGATACTGGCTCTTCAATGATGCCTTAACAACTAGAAAACAACATCACCATGGATAAACAAGTTCCAAAGTTCACATCTATTTATAATTTTAGTACTTAAAACATTAAACAAAAATGTTAATATCCATGTCTCTAGATTATAGAAAATCAAAGAAGAAATAAGAAGAGAAACAAAGCATAAAAATGCAGCAGAGAGCCTCAAAACTTTTCTTAAAGCGCAACCCCACTAAGTCCTTGGACTTCATTTAAGTAAACATTCATTGGCATTGCATTTAGGAAAGGTAGTAGTTGTTCGTAATCATTACTAAGTCTTAATAAGAAACTGCAGTTTCATTGGAGAAAATGTGAAGCAAAAGCTAACAAAAGTCAGGAAAATTTCCTCAGAATCAATAAACTGAAAACATGTATAGTTCCTCATATAGGTAGGTTTCCACCTAGGTAAGCCTTAGCAGTATCAGAACACAGAGGACTTCAGAAGGAACATGAAGTCACTAGGATGGTTAACTTTAATCCTGTGGTTCCATTCACTGACCACTGTACACGAATAGAGATTTTTCCAAAGACTTCCTTATCAGTCTCAACAGATAACTTTCCTCTGGAAGTCACGCATTCCCTCAGTTTTGGTTAGTTGTTTCTTAATATATAATGACTCTTCACCAGGGGCTGTAGTGATAGGTTTAAACTGAAACAGGGGAAGTTCAGGTTGGATCCAAGGCAGAAGTTCTTCCCTCTGAGGGTGCTGAAGCGCTGGCACAGGGTGCCCAGAGAAGCTGCGGCTGCCCCATTCCCGGCAGTATTTAAGGCCAGGTTGGACAGAGCCTTGGGTGACATCTAGTGTGAGGCATCCCTGCCTATGGCAGGAGGTTGGAACTGGGTGATCTTAAGGTCCTTTCCAACCTAAACCATTCTGTAAGTCTATGATTAATATCTTATCTGCCATCCTGATATACTCCAGTACAGAGTATTTACAAACATCTTTTGTCTTTTATTCCACTTTTACACTAGAGTAACAACACCTACTCAGGAAAGCAATTATAATTTCTATTTGTAAAGGTGAAAAGTGGCTTGGATTTCAGGTAATTCTCTTAATTTTTCCATACTGTCTTTAATCATTATTGTTTTTGAAAAAACTGAATTTGACGCTGCTCATCAACCAGAATGCTGTCCAGGAAAAAAGTTACAACCCTCAAAGTGTTAGAAGCACAAAAAACACTGGCCCATCTACGGACAATAGTTAAACATATCAGAACATCAGCGTGATAATTTAGCTACTTAAATGCAATATGAAATAAAATACACACACACCCACCGGTCACTTGAATTTGATCATTTTTGCCTAGAAATACCTTGTTACTACAGTCTTGATTGGGAGACTGGGATACACTGTGCTCCTTTCCAACTCTAAAATCTCTTCAACAAATTAACTCTCCAAAATACGTACTTTACAGAAAGAAAAAAGGAGCCTTTTTTTTTATCTAGGAAGAGGTGCTATATGAATTATAAGATTACATCTGTGGCTCTAAGCACAGTAAAGTGTATAATAATACTTCCTTAAATAGACCAGAAGAGTTTTTCCCAGAGGAATAAACATTAGACTCCTGACAATGAGAAGCCTTTTGTTTTCAGCAGCCTTTCCAGACATTAGAAGCTAACAACAACAAAACAAGCTCCAAACTCCACGCTAGCTTTTGGAGCACGATTCCTATAACATTCCATGATTAAAGGTGGCACTGACAAAGCTGCCTAGATTACAGCTGATCAACACTGCATATTTTAAGATCCTGTTTTCATTTGCTTCTCTGTCTTTGCCAAATTCTAATCTATTTGGTTGAATACTGCAGTTGGAATATCTCAGTTGTTTACAAAAAATAACATGGGAAAAACCACATTGTTTTTCCCCACACTTAAACACTCTTGACTTTCATTTTAAAAGCTTTTGAGCATGGGCTTGTAACTGAAGAAGGCAGAAAAGACAGGCATAGGACTGTCTGTACTTTAAAAGTCTACTCAAAATTGGTCTAGTCAAAACATCACATATGCAACACCAGTTTCAGGAAAGTTCTGAGCTCAACTATGACAGCTCATCATCTACAGAGGGAGGCTACAGGTTCTGTGATAGCAAGTTATAACGTCATATGAAGGAAATGAAGTTTCAACAGCTTCAGCAGATCCATACCTGAATATGTTGGTATATGTGAAGTTTTCGAGTCAAATCTAACTGGTACTTGCTTCATTATCTGGAAAAATAAGCAGACACATTACAACTAGTTGTAATACATTTCTGGAAATGTCTAAGTATTTGAACATGAAAACACAAAGATGCAAAAATTGTACAGGAGGAGTGTACAAACCACTAAGGTCTTTTCCATTGGTTCCTGGTATTTCTTCCAAGCAGATATTTGACATTTAACTATGTTTTTAATATAGCTGTTGGTATTTCCATTCAAGTAGAAATACCTTTTTTAATGCAAAATGATAGGATTTGTTCAGTTTATATTTTTATCTTGCTTGTATGTGGAAAAATACTTGCATTTAGGTTGTAAAAGCTACAGAAAGGAACAATGCAGCTCAGGAAATGTTTTAGCAATGCATTGCCATACAGTAAATACATATACATACACTAGATCATTCTAGAGTATTAAAAGTGATATTAGCACCAACAAATCATTCCTAAGGAATTGGGTTTTTTAATCCCCACACCATTTTCTGATGGATAAATGCTGAGTCACTGAACAGATGAGTGTGATTTTCTGTAACTAAGGCATACAAAAAAGGTAACTGTATACTGGAATTTAGCCTTTGACAGATGAAGCCTAGCTGTAACTAGAGAGCTGTTTGCTAAAAAGGTCTCTAACTCCACAGATCTGCAGAACAAAGGGAAATTTTATAACATAAGCTGACATTTCAGCTTTTAAAATTCTGCCAGCATCTAGTAAATCCCTTTCCAGGAAATTAAACTGCAAGCTTTTCAGCTTTACCAGGTGTCAGTATCATCCTCTTGTCTGCAGATTGCCAAGTATGCAGTGACTTGGAATTTAGTGGGCTATTTTGCATTAATTCCGAGTCTGGCCTTGCATGGCAAGAAGATTAGTCTCCATGTGCACATTAACATGTGCACTTACCCCTAATCTCATCTCTTCTAGTAACAACTGAAGCAGTGAAGGGCTTTGTGGAGGAGTCCTGAGACTGAACTGAGAATTTACAGAGGTGGCATCATTCAAATGCATAATTACCTTTGAAGTTCTCCACTGGCAACAATGTGCTACAAACATATTAAAACAGTATTGTTGGGAAGTTTCTTTATCTAACTGTACAAGCTTCTTAGGTTTTGAGAGTGTTAGGAATTTCATTAAAACAAACAAAAGAATTGTTATAGTAAAGTCATACAGCAACTAAAAGCTGTAAAGAGATTCTTAATGAACTAGATGCTTCCTTCTAATGAAAAATGTATTTCCTGCATCTGACATAGCTGCTAAAGTGACTTCAGGTTTTTTTGCCTATCGTTCGTTCTGCCAATATCACACATGTGCTCATACACACACATTAAATTGCCATTGCAGTGCAAAGCTCTGATTACTTTTTTAGTCTTCCCTTTGCTGCCAAGCAGGTGTCGGTCTCTGCTCAAGAGAATCCTCACAAACTGTTATCACATTACTATCCATACGACCGGGATTGGATGGACATCTCTTGTAACTTCAGGTCTCATTTTCCAGAGAAAAATGTTCTTATTTATGAGAAACATTATCATATCTGAAGTTTAAAGAGTAACATAAGTTATTCTATAAAGGTCTAACTCTTAAGCTCGAAGGCTTCACAAACGACTTTGTTTTGGGTATACCAAGACACAGTTCTGTTTGTGTTCATTTAAGTAACAGATATCAAAGCAAGCCATCAGAAATCTACAAAAGCACTGAACACTGCATTTAGTAACTTCTATTTCTTGTAAGACATTAAATAATGTTAGCATTCAATCCCAAAATAACTCAGTTCTCCAAATTAACAACCCAAGAGGATTATAAAAGATTACCAAAAAAAACCTGCATGAGATCTTGCCAAATGACTGGGTGGAACTGCTTTAAAATGAGAATTACAAAATACAGGAAAGAAGTTTCACTCTGCCTAAAGATTTATCTGCAAAAACAGCTTCACCCACAAGTTCCTGAATCTTATATTTTATTTTGCTATACCTTTGGATTGTCAATGATTGATGTTATGATAAGATCAGATTCAGTGTAAATGAGCTCTTTCAGTGTTGACTCCATATCCTGCTGACTTGAGCATGTATTTTTAGCCTAAAAGAAGAAGAAAGTTGTAACAAAAAAAAAGTTTGTTTATTCCTAAAGCATTTCATATTAACATTATATCATACAGTTTGGCCATGCAAACAACATACTCTAAATTACTTGTTGTTTATGTAGTAGCAGCTAAGTATTATGATGCACAAACAGGTTGGAAGAAAAAGCACCAGGTCCAAAAAGAAAGAGTAAGAAAAATAAGAAGGTAGCATCCCTTTTTTACAGTGAGGAAAAAAAAAGGAGACTAAGCATCTTTACCCCTTACATCTGAAGTTATGCAAATTTATTGGTTTTCTTTTCTCCAAATGACTTGCACGCTGTAGAAACAACTTTCCTTTTATAATTATGGAAGGATACAGAAAGAAGTGACTTCACCACAGATTCCAGGCTAAAATTCTAACTATAAAGATATCACCATCCTTTAATATTCTTTTTCTACTCACCTTTTTCAGGCATGAATCTCTTTGTGGAGAATTCTGGATTGGGACAGTATTAGCATCACTTACTTCTACTGCAGTGCTAGTTCTAGGTGTGGGACGAGAACTTAAAAGAAAGAACAATAAAGAGATAAATAAACCTACAAACAGGACAGATTAAGTTCCACTGCAAACTACTTTTTTGTTGCTTTTAGGAAACTCTCATGCCATAGAGTAAACTTCCAAAGCTGACAAACATAAATGATGCTTTGCCTTATCCATCAACTGGACATGAACATCCTGCTTTTAAACATGTCCTGACAAGTTTACGATTTGTCAGTTAGAAATGAGAAGGGACGGGGTGACTTCTTTTTGTGGTTGTTAAATGAATGTAATTTGGTTGTTTTCTCATGCACAATAGCTCTCCAAAATGGATGCTGAAATATCATTCTCTTAATTCTTAATAAAAAAGAACATACAAAGAAAATTAACGTGACAAATAATTCTCATTTATTTTATGCTATTATCTTCTGACTCACAACTCCTGGCTAGCTAATGATAATTAAAAACTGCCTGAATCTCATTTAGGAATGAGAATTGGGTTTACTTTTCAGTTTTCATTTATAAAAATCCTGTCTGCCAATCAGAAAATGAAGAGAGACCAGAACCTTGCATATTTGCAATTTTCATAAAGCTGAAAAAGAACTTGCTTTTTGTAGTATACATTAATTTAAATCGCTTCAAATCAACTTTAGAATTATTAAAATTGGCAGGCCAGGATACCAATTTAATCGACAACTTGAAATGAATGTGGTTTTTTTGATTAGCAGAAAGTAATGTACACATTTAGTTGCAAATCACTTTTATTTATTAGAAAAAGCAGCTAAATTAAAAAAAACAAACACCACACAGAATTAAAGCTACTCATGAAAAATCACTGATCAAATGCCTAACATAGGTATTATTCTTTTCAAAAAGCATCTTCTACCTATTTTCAACAGGAAGTTACATTACAAGAGCATAGTGAATGAGTCTCAACATATTATCTACCAGCTAGATAAAACTACACAAAATGTCCTAATTTTTACAGTGAAAAACATTTCAAGATCTGCTTGGAAGTTTAAGCAGTCTTATTTCCTAAACAAAGAACGTATGATTTCTAGTTAAGAGACTGAACAAATTTTTCTATGTTAGCACATGCTTCAAAACATGCAGATTTGGTTGGTTTTTTTTCCCCCTCAACCTGATTTGCTTTCAGATGTGTTTGAGATAGAGAAAATCTTTCCTACTTTTCCACTTCTGCGCCAGTTTCTCAGTTTAAAGCAAGTGATTAGTGAATTGAACCAGTTGAAATGAGTAAGATCTATTCCTTTCACACATATAGAAGCTACTGCTGTTAAAAGCTGATTAACCACTCCTGCAGCTTAAGTAAATCTTAGTGCTTCCTTTCAGTTAAAGGTTTTAAAACTTCAGTAAGTAACACATGCAGCTTTGAGAACTTAAATCATTGAAGAAAAGAGAATTTCAGAAAGTAATTATAAAGAATTTGTGTTACATTTCAAATTTTGTATCAGATTACGTTTGTTGTTAAATATACTTTTTTTTAATACACTCATGACATAAATTTGGATTACATGTTGTTATATGAAGTGTTTGTAATGCCACTGTAGTCTCTCGTTTCAGCAAATTGCTAAAGCAAGTAGAAAACGCTATTTTAAGTTACTAAGAGTATGGCTTTAGCTGTGATGACCCAAGTTATAAGTGAGATGAGAAGTAATCCTTTATTAAAAGCAACTGAAATAACTGGAAAAGTAGACACACTATCAGGTTCAAAAGCTGTATTTCAGGTTATGCAAGAAGCTTGAAAGAATATGAAACAGGAATATTTCAGCTTGATGACAACAGGAACAACATCTATTTACTAGATAATCATCTTGGCTTGAAGGCTACTACAGGATCAGGCTTCAGCTAAAACAAATCACTGTTAAACAAATCACTAGCTTTTATTTAATACCTTGTAGTACTTAGCTACCACTAGCTTGTGATGAAAAGCTAAAGGAAGAATTTTCTAGTTGATCTTATGCTGAATGCTTATTCTTGTGTGTTAAAGCAAGCATATTCAAAGCACTTTCTCATATATACAAAGTAAGAAGGCAAGCAAGTTCTTAAGATATTTTTCTGTTTAGAGCTAAGAAATCAAAAGGCTTCCAAAACCCAGCAGAATAAAGCTACATTGTTTTAATTACAAACACTGCTTTCACAGCTTCCCAAAGATGTCTTAATATTAAACTGGTGATAAAAACCCAAAAGAGGATACATTAACAAAACATTACAAACAGAATAATAAAATGTCTGAAGAGACAGGAGAAAAAACAAACAACCCAACCACACAAGGTTTTAAGGGGTTTCTAATTGTTCTTAGATTTTCATACCTGAGAAGAAATATGGATTCTTTTGATTCACCATCAACCACATTTTTGGGGTGCAATTCAGGCCGAGTTTCTGTTGAAAAGAGAATATGAACTTGCATTCAGAAGTTAAAAACAGAGTAAGAATAAAGCAAGACTGACAAAATTCACAGGACAAAGTAATTCAAAATAACATCATGAACAGTATTACCTGTTTTAAAAGAACTGCTTGGTAGGTTGTCTGCTCTTGAGGATGACAGATTATCTGGATTTTTAGCAGTATCCACTGGCTCTTCGGCACTCGAAGACACTGATGACTCTGTGTCTTCACTGCTGTTTAATGAAAGATATTAATTACACAGATTAAAATAAGAAAGGATCATATCCACTATTTGCTGCAATTATTACAATGCAGTTTAGCTGTCATTCTCTAGAACACAATACTACTGAAATAGTATACACATACTTTCTATATTAGTAATTGCAGTGATGAAAAATAAGTTGCAGGAAAGAAATTAGAAAAGTTAAATTATTACCCCATAATACCAGAGCTATGAAGAAATATTAAAAGCTTTAGAGACCATTCAAGTCTTCACAGATGACAGTCACAAGAAACCTACTTCTAATAATGAAATCTGTAGCCTAGATTAAGATCAATAAGAACTGCCTCTATTTTGCTTCATGATTTACATGTCACACTTGATTGCAAGTTTATTGATTCTGGTTGTTTGGGGGTTTTAATATGCCCCTCTATTATTCACATGAAACTGGGTCATGTAACATTCCTGAAGGTCAGCCAGGACATCAAACCCACATTGTGAAGAAAATACATGGACCTATATTTAAGAAAGTACTGAGCTTCTTTTGCATGTCAGGCCTATGTCCTGCGTTTGCGTATTTGTCAATGTGGCAATATAGTGAGTGCAAACCTCAGCAGGTATTTCAGAGGCACTACAAAAACCTCAGGAGCAAGGTCAAATAGTAAGGCCAATATTTTGTAGGAGATTAAGAGTCTTCTGATTCCCTGACAGACTTATGTTTGAGGAATTCAAAGGTGATGACTGTGGTGGAGGTTAACATAAGCCTGCTAAAACCTTGAAGAAATGCTTTCTTTGTGGTATAATCTACAAATCTTGACTTCTTACCTCCCTTGGTGGCAAAAGCAGTAATAAATTAACAGGCAAAGAGCCTAGAACAAACATTAACAACAAAAATACTGCCACACCGGTATCAGAAACAGGTATTTAACAACACAAGAGAATGTTAAAATAGACCAAACACAAAAACATACAGCGTTCTAAAAGAATGTTATTTTCACGTTAGTACCTTAGATTGGAACCTAAAATATCTTTCAAATATTTAGAACAAAAGAGCAAACAAATCAACATTAAATATTAAAAAAAATTAAGTCAAATTACTGTGCATCATTGTTAAGTAAACAAATAAATTAAAATGAAAGCGGTTATTTCAGCAGTAAATTTTAACACATTCTATAGCCAGGAGGAAACAAACAGTTTCAAAGCAAACAGTGTAATACACTAATAAGATGATACAATTCCTAAACATCCTAAACTGTTTACTGTTTTTTGCTTGTATAAAAGAAGTCTTCCTTGAAAATCCAGTACCTTGAGCACGTGTCTCTAGAATCACCACCACAATGGCTAAGGGATCCTTTCCAGAATGGATGCTGCAACAGGTCTGTCCAATTCAGCCTTTGAAAAGCAACAAATAAACTCAAAAAGCAAAGTACAGCTCCAGAGATATACCAGACTAGGTTTTGAATCCAGTGACACTACAGAGCAATTAAACCTGTTGTTTGCTTTTATCTGATCAACAAGTAAATTTTCTTATGGGATAAACTTTTTGCCTTAAATCAGAATGGCTCATTCAGGCAACACACTAATAATGAAGGAAACTGCATAGTCAATCTCCATGCATTAATTAGCTAAACTACCCTATAAATTATAATCTTATGTTATTTAACAATATAACTATATCAGTTATAAATCAAAGCCTCACAAAATAGATGTGCCCATTGCTCTGGAAAAGCAAAGCCACCCAATTTTCAATCTGCCTGTTACAAAGTTACCTATTTAGCACCAGCTATAAAAATATAAAGATTTACTCCATCAAAATACCGATTCTGTATTTTCATATTAGAAAAAGCACAATTTGCTCTTTTATATAAGAGATGAAGTAATATTTGCATTGTCATCTACACATTCAGTACTGTAACAATTTCTCCAGAGGTGAAAACAAAGACAATGCAAACAATTGTTATGGATTAGATGGTTTACCTTTTCTGAGGATCCTTTTGAAGCAATCCATCAAGTAAACTAATGAACTCAGTAGAAGGCTTGTGAAAAGCAGCAACTGTAAATAGAAGCACCACAGGAGATAAGCATTTGGCAGCAAAACCAACCATCACAAAATGTAGATCAAATCATTATCTACAGATCATGCTAAACACTCTTTTTAACAGTAATTTCATCCAAAAAAAAATTTGGCTGTATTAAGAATCCTAGATGTACACTCTTCGAATTTCAAAAGATCCTAAAAAAATCCAAACCCCTCAAAAACAAAAATCCCACCAATACTTACTAAAATTATTTTTATGTGAGAAAAGCACTCTCCAAGTATCATATAGCTATTATCAAAAAATAAAGTGGAGTTGAAATCTGCTTATATTGCAATTAAATTTCCACCAACAATGATAATTTTAAGAGAACCACTGTTGCACCCCATTATATAAAACAGGCTTCCAAATTTCTTATTTAACTGAGACTCCACTTCTAAGAGCTCAGAACTATGAAATGCACTTTATTCACTTAGAAAGCAAAATCACTCTTGTAATTGAAATAAATAACAGCAGTTTTAAGTCTACTGGCAATTGTTTTCACTACATTACTATGAACTGAAGAGAGGCACTAGTATTTAAGGGTCTTCAGGCATACCACCGATGCCCAGTATGACTGAGATAAAAATTTCATCCCAGAAAGTAGATTTACTTTTCATTCTTAATATTAAAAGATATGCCTGTCTGTCAAAAGGGAAATAGGCACTCATCATTAACAGGACGAAAGCTCTTATCAGAGGAAGGCAGTGCTAACATTTGGACACCTAACAGATTCCTGTAATCAGCCTCAGAAGAAAGAGTGCAAAACAGAACTTTAACTTTCTAAGTATTATTCTGATTTGATTCATTTAATAATAACAGAATAACAATAACCCTTTGGTGTAGGTGGCAATGGATCTTCATGTAAAATCTTTTCAATTAATTCAGAAAAGCTGTCTGAGAAGAATGGTGGTCTTCCTGCAAACAGAAGTGTGATACACAGATTAGGCAGACTTCAAAATGGCTGGTAGGTGCAATGATATGATGAGCTCATTTTCCTAAGGAAACACCCAAAGAAATAAACACCCTCAAAACACCCAATTTTATTTATCAAGTTCTTTTGCCAATTTAAATACAAACCCTTAAATTAAATTCTCCTACCATAAATAGGAAAAGAGACTGGAGATAGAAAAAGGCACCAAAGACGGAGGTCACCATGACAGCCTTCTAAGTATGAGCAATAAGACAAGAACAGCAGAAGGTCTAAGCAGAAATCTCAGTATCTGCATAACTATTCTCCTCCAACAGATCAGTGTATTATTTAAGACTTCAGAAGGTTGCACTGTAATTCTTTTTCATGATGAAATTGTCCTTCCAGCTGCAGCCAATGCTAATGTGTACTTTATCTGCAGGAAACCAAATGATTCTAGTTTTGAAAGAGAAAACTCTTTCACTAGTATAAAGGTCAAGATAATGTACCCAGGATATAATACTGACGAGATTAAAAACATGACACTGTCAGAATTCAAGGTCTCCTATAATTTTAAATCATAGTCTTTAAACAAAACACGTTGGTTAATATTCTAAGATTTAGATCACAGTCAAAAGGTCAACTTAAGAGTATTACTTCACTCGATTATTTGGTAAGGACCATTCTATTAAAGTACATTTAGTACAGCCATCAAGAAATCTTTAAAACCTGCCTTATGGTTTTCTATGTCCTAACTTCCCTAGAAAGTCAGTAAGAATTTACTCTGGGGTCATGACCTATGTTTCCATTATCACAGATATTAAATAGATACACAAACTTACAACCTGCGAACATTTCATAAAGTATACATCCCAAGGACCATAGGTCACTGGCTTTGGAGAAGTCTTCTCCCTTTATTGCTTCTGGAGCTGCATATAATGGAGAGCCTACAAAATACAGCACGTGTAATGCACTTTGATTATTCATTCAGCATTTATCCTTTTCAACACTTCAACCTCTGTCTCACACTTGCGTTAGAGATGATCTTTGCGTAGTACAAGAAAACTAAGTTTTACTGTAAGTAGTTTCAAATGAACTTCTTTTACTGAATTATGTAGGATTATATACACTATTTTGTTGATTATTTCACTTCTATTAACCAAGGTGACTTGTGTTACACTTCTGTAACACAGGGATTAATGTAAGGAATGTTTTAATATGACTTGACAACTTCTAGAGCCAAGTAAATTGAGCAGAATGGTAAACCAACATCATTCTCACGTAATAGAAATAATTATGTTACATCAGATTTGGCAGAGGTTTCTTGTTTTCAAAAGCTAGCCCAAGACAGAAACCTTCATGAAGTTAGAAAACTGGTACAAAAATAAGGTCACTAGAACAGAAGATCGTTGATCGAAGCTAGTTATAGCTATATTCACACTAAAACGCTATGAAAACTTTACATCTCAAATTATAAAAAAGGGTTTGTAAATAAGCTGTTATCTTGTTACAGAAAAATAAATACACAGTTTCTATTTTGACAGTAGTTCCCATCTGAACACTGATTCAGTTCTCAAGAATCTCTTTGCAAATTACACAGACTCAGCAAAGGTGCCAAATCCATAGTCCTTTAAAACGTTTATTTTGGATTCTTTTGCTCTTGGGTTTTAAGTAACAAAAGGTCATTAACTACACGCATCAAAACAGCTCTTCTGAAGGGCAGCAGGAAAGAGATTAGATTTGTATTTCTTCCTGAATAAAGATCTGCTCTTGATCTCACTATTTCCACTGTGGACTTTCAGCAGGAGACAGCAGTGTATTAAGAAAGCTCTCCTTGTTCCCATAAAATATTGCCATGAATTCCATTCTTCTCAATAACAGTAACTGCTATGACACACCATTATCTTGGAAACAGAGGTTTGTGAGATGCTCTGAGATGACAACTAATAAAGATTAGAAGGTTACAACCAAGTTTCCGATTTCTTCTTGTTCTCTGACAAAAAAAAAAATAACACCGTATTTGCAGCCTACTGCAAACTGTAGGGATTTCATGTAAAACTGAAAAAAGAAAACTAAAGAAAAAAATCCTGTTATGCTGAAAGCTTGTTATACAGGTATACTGCAGTCTAGGATCACCTACATATGAGCTTCAATCCAAAAAACAACCTTAAGTCTATCTACAAAAAGCAGGACAAGTCAGGAATTGTTAATATGTTAATTTATATGACAGACAGAAGTATATTTTTTCCATGTCCAGTTAAACCGACTTTGTGAAACTTCAAATTATTAACATACGCTGGTAAATACAGGTTCTTTTCTTTCGACTCGCTTGCAGGTGTTGCTCCCGTTGTAAGTTATGATCTCTCTGAACAATCTTCCTTAGGAGCTAAAGTTTGGGTTTGAGCTTACTTAAAAAAAAACAAAACAAAAAACAAAAAACCCATCCAGGGTATGTTAAACCTGCTTACAGAAAATGTACAGACCACGCTTTCCATTGAAAAGACACAGGTAAACACATTAATCTTTACAAGTGGTGAGACAAAATCAGTTCTTCAGTTTCTCTAGAAATTTAGTCAGCCCCAAAAGAACACAAACAGGTACTTTATTTCAAGGTCTTCTCTCCAAATTACTTCAGACAAAAAGCTTTGTCCAACTTTCATTCTGTCCCTTTAGTTAATTTTTGTTAATTTTGGCTAGTAAAAAATATCGCACCTCGAAATCTATTTTTCGGGTATCTTTGTGGCGTGCTTTCACTGACATCTCCTTCACCCTCTTCAGATGCAACTGAAGCAAAATATTCCTCCAAGTTTTCACCATCCACTTTAGCCAAGCAAAAGTTACTGAATTTCAAAGTGCCAGGCCCTTCTAGCAGAATCTGGAAGAATAAATAAGATCCAACATACAAGTATCATATATTAAAACTGATGACTGCTGAAATTTCCACCAAAGTATAAAATACTCTATTTAAAAATAATAAATAAATCACAACCTCAAACTATTTAGGTACACAGAGATGATTTTATAACTGAAAACACTGAAAAGTTTTAAGTCAACACTAATACCATCTTTTTTTCTTATAATCAAAAAATTAGACTCTTACAAGAGGACCCTTAAGAAGTTTAATGCACACTTCTGTTTACTCATTATTAAATCTCAATGAAAAATGATGATACTTACTGTAGAAAAGAAAGTAAAAGTAGAGCATATAGAAAAACAGTGTATAGGAACACAGAAGCGTAGTAAAAAGAAACACCGCTTCATTTGAGGAGAAAAAAGGTAGAGTGAATCTTTTCATTTTATTTAGCAGAATAGCCCAAAGATTTTGTCCAAAGATGACAAGAGTTCTCTCTATGCAGTCACTGCTTATTCTCATCATTAAACGCTTCATAATCTCAAAAATGTTGTTTGAAGAAATAGCTCATTCTATCAGGGAGGGGATGCACTCTGTATTTAGTGCTTAAAGGAGTACTTCACAGCAACACTATTCTTTGGAAGAACACAGACTCACCTCCATTATGCTTTACTCATACATCTTTTACTGCTTTGGGTCCAGAAAGGGCTGAAACTGAGTATGATTGTGCAAGGTATTACAGAAAATTCAGAGAAGGGCAACTTGATCAGTTGCAGATCAAGATCAAAACCAGTTACCGTTAAGCAAGTATTTGTGGTTATAGTTATATTCTGGTGACTACATAAATTAAAAACAAATATGGACTTTGACAAACTATACATAAATTACACACACACAAAATCAGAAGCTACATGAAGAGCTGTATTTTTATGCACGATAAGACAACTTAAATGGCATTTGGAAACAACAGAAAAGTTTATTAACAAAGAAAGTTTAGTCAACTTTACTTCCTCACTATCATTTTTTGTGACTTCAAAATGTTCTGCAGCATGACAGAATAGGTATAATTACAAAGTTATACGTCCAAGGACAGAGAACTAAAATCTTTCATTATTCAAACCAGTACAGCAAATAAAAAAGAACCTATCACATTGTATCAAATACACAACAGGGTAAGAAATCAATTAGACCATAAAATATCCAAGCTATAGACTTGTCTCACTGTCTTCACATATATTATAAAGCTCAACTGCCCTTCAACCTGAGGTAACCTTCTTCCAAACAGTAAAACAGAAATAATGGATTAAAAGCTCACGGCATACAACGTAACATGCGGTTTTCCCTATAAATAATGCTCCTTCTTACCTTTCCTGGTGTCAGTTCACAAAAGATAATTCCAAGCTTATGAATATGGTATAAACCAGTAATCAAATCAACACCAAATTCTCTCACTACATCTTCAGGTAGATGTTCATCTTGAGCAATAACAGATTCTAGAGAACCACCTGAAATACATTTAGACATATTCAGCAAAAGCATGTAAACAAGATGCCACACAAATCATTCCTGAGGACATTATGCAAGCTTCCTCAAATGAAGTCAGGTAAAAATTAGTATCTGCAAATACTAAAAATATTTGAGATTATCCGATAGTTACAAAATCTAAGATCTACAGAAAAAAATCCATTTCCAATATTGTGGCAAAAAAAAAAAAGTCTTAATTTTGACTACAATAAATTGAATGCATGACTTCAAAATTATTTTCATATTTATTTATTTTACGAAGGAGACATCAGGAAAAGAAGAAACCAAGGAACTGTGTCAGGTCACAATGTAACAGCACTGAACGGGTTTACTCAAATTCCTTCACCAGATCCCTGTTCCCCGAGTTAAAAGAATAATACCAAGAACAACTATCAGTTTCTGTGAACAAGCCTAAAGCTAATGACAGACAATTGTCCACAGAATTCACAGACAACAGAAGCAGCAAAGCCCAGTTACATTCTGAGAGCCAGAGGTCAAAACCATCCAACAGATAAATTCTTTTCTTTGTTCTTTAATAGTTTAGATTTAAATGTATGTTGAGAAAAGATAACTTTCCTCTGAGACCCTGCCCAACTCACCTATTTCTAAAAATACAGAAGAAAACCAACCCAAACCTGTAAGCACTATTTAACCTTCCTGCATCACTAAACCAGTAACAAACTGGAAATCAGAAGCTGGTGTCCAACTTGCATTCCTACTTCCTTTTTCAATGAGAACACAAGTGTGAGACAAAATGGGAAACACATTAAGAGGAAGTAAATAGAAGATTGTGTTTGTTCTTCACATGGTATCTCTGTAGAGTCCTTTTCTTGACTCATGGGCCCCAGCTCTTTCATTTTCACCCCTTCCTCTTTAAAGAATTTAAAACAAAAAAAAAACAAGGACTAAAGTTCCACTTTCCATGTTTCTCACACAAATCCCAGCAGAAGAATTGTTCAGATCAAGCCCATATTACCTAACTACAGTAAAGAATTTTCCATCATGTTTAACTACTGGATTTTATAATGCAATCTAGAGAACAACATGTAGAATTCCATAACATGACCAAAGAGCCACAGAAGAAAAAAAAAAGGAATAGTGAAACCTGCAACGCAGAAGTATACTGTATCTGATAACAGAAACTCACTTTGCCACCTTGAGACAAGTGGGAGAGACCTTCCATATTTCAAAAACAGTTTTCAAGGCTCTATAAAATTAGTAAGAAACCTATGTCTTGTTCTATTTGTAAGTAACTTAGCTTCAAGACACACCCCTTGCAGCAAACTGCAATACTGCAGGGTAAAAAAAATACGTTATAATTGTTCAAGCTGTAGTCAATAAAAGGCTGCCTGTCTAATAATATGTGTTCACTTTTAATCACTGAAAGAATGACCTGGGTTTTTTCCAGAACTTGTAGCTTCCCTTCAGTATCTTTTGAAATAGAATTCTGGATAGAAATAAATGCTGTGTGCAATATGGACTTTGGCTATGAAACAAACTCCAGATACCAAAATCTGAGCATTCGTCACTTGCACAGTTGGCCTTCTTTTCTTTCCATGTGGAATAAAGCACATTATCTGGAGTTTAAAACATGCAGTTATCACAAGCAGAGAAAGCTTTACCAGATTTCTTTAATGGATCGATGAGAACATCTGAAAGCTCAATGAATCACTTAAGACAGTTTTGGGCTCCCAGAGCTCCCAAATTAACATCAAAATCAGAATACTACCGAGCAGGAAGAAAACTAAAAATTTACTATTAGCTTCAGAATTGCCCTCTGTACGTTATTACTTGATTTGCTCCTTGCTGTCTTTATTGTGTGCTATGAAATGAAAACACCAAAGCTGCCAGTCCTTAGAAAACTTCAAGTAATTTTTACTTAACTACCCTCCAACTATTCACAATTCGGTTTTAAGCTCACCTGAGTAGCCCCATCTCTTTAGCTATTTAAAACCAACATGATGTCACATCACTTAACAGTTAACATACATATACAGTGAAGCAGAGGAGAAACATTATTTCAACTAATTTCTAAAAATATTTCCAAAAGCAAAAAGACTTTCATCCATAAATAGGATTCTCAAGTTTATAATCAGATAATTACTAAGTTTTTTTCAAGGATCTAAGTATTTGTTGTGAAGAAACTGTTGAGAAGTCTCTTACAAACACTTACTCTATAAATTTTTACCTTCTGAACTTATCTTACCTGTGCATAATTCCACTACGAGCCAGAGATGGTTGCTTGTTTCATACCATTCATAAAATCTCACTATATTTCTGTGTCTGATTTTATGAGTCAGACGAACCTAGAACAAAGTTTTTAAAATACATAACTGGAGAATAGGAAAAAAAGTTCCCCAACCCAAAATTATAAGCACTGTTTAACCTTCCTGCATCATTAAAACAATAACAAGCTGAAAATCAGAATTTGGAGTTAAGTTTGCATTCCTAGTTTCTTTTGCAGTGAGAACACAAGTGTGAGACAGCATGGTGAGCACAATATGAGGAAGTAAAAAGACATTTTTTTCATCTTTCTTAAGCTTATCAGGCAAGAGCAATCATTGAAAGGTCCCTAGAAATCTATGTTTCTATTAAAACTACATAGCCTAATCTCTACAGAGGCCTGTGTAACTTATTAGAGTTGTAAGGTATCCCCAACAGCTTTCTAAGAGGACCCCACACCAGAGCAGGGGAAGAATGCGAGGAAGAAGGAGCAGCAGAGACAATGTATGACGAACTGACTGCAACCCTCATTCCCTGTCCCTCTGTGCCACAGTGGGGGGAGGCACAGAAGTCAGGAGTGAAGTCTGCGAAGAAGAGAAAAGCGAGGAGAAGGTGGGTTAAGATTTGGTTTTATTTCTCATTATCCTACTCTCATTTGATAGGCAATAATCTAATTTCCTCAAGCTGAGTCTGTTTTGCCCATCACAGTAACTGGATGAATGTTGATGAATCAGATGAATTGGTGAGTGATCTCTCCCTGTCCTTATCTTGATCCGCAAGCCTTTTGTTATATTTTCTCTCCCCTGTACAGCTGAGGAGGGGTGTGGGTGTGACAGATTGGCTTTGATGGGCACCTGGTGTCCAGCCATAGTCAACCCAATGCAGAAACAAAATGTATCTACTGGAAAAATATTTAAATGTCTAACTATATCAGTTACAGTTTCTTTTCCAGAATGTGTATGTTTAAAATGTTGCCAAGATCTCACAAAACAGAATTAATTTACCTTAAACGCTATTGTTTCATCAAAAATACTTTCTTCTTGGTAATTAAGAGATTGATTATTCACTGGCAAGTATTACTACCACTGAATTTGCACAACTAATAGCAAAATAAAGCAAACTACTACATGCAAGTAACTGTTTTTAAAAGTTCTCTGCCTGTAAACATGGGTTTATGCATATGATTTAAGCAACAGTAAAAACAGATGAAGAAATAAAAACATAAAAATGAGACTATATCTAAAGTATAAGAATTTAAAATCTTAAGAAGCTGACCTAAACGGTGACAAGAAGCACATGGTATTTTTCTCTTATATTACCTGTTCTACGGGGTTCTGTAAGCTGTTTCTTTTCCCAGATTTAGCAGGGAAAAAAAAAAAAAAAAATCAAAACAACCCGCCAAAAAAGCAAACACTACTCACCCAGTTTGTTATTTCAGCTCTTTTGCATTTATCAGTGCAAAGAATGGCAACAAAATTAATTGTTCCCTTTCTTCTTCCTTTATAGACAACTGTCTTATTTCCTCTTCCGATCTCCTCATACAGAACGAAGTTCTCCATACTTGAGGATGCTATACAGGCAATGGATTGGAAACATGGTATTAGTCTCATAAACAAACTTTTAAACAAAGAAGGAGAAGGGGAAATCATTCTAACTTAATAGTCACTGGTGTACAGTATTTACCCTCCCAGTTCTCAAGTGCAAAATAAGATTTGCCTGAAGAGCCATTGGGCAGAAATGGCAATGTGCCCCTGCGACTTTTCACAATGTAATTTAAATTTGCCAAATACCAGTTTAATCAATGCAACTGAAAACCACAGGATTTTTGAATATTAATGTTCTGAACTAACATTTTTGTCTTAAGAATGCTTTTAATTTACATACTTGAACAAATGAAATATTTGTCATTTGTTGCAAACCTAGCAGGTGACACTTCTATATTTAAATAGTTAGATGCTTCTCATAAGAGGCTAGTTAATTCTTTTGTTCCATAACTATTTTCTCTAAAAATCTCAGAGCAAGCGGAGAACTGATAGCAAAACAGTGAAGCATCTATAATACATGAAGTAAGAGTTCTGCTTTCCATCCTGCTCCTCAGCTGTGCTACCGAGTTAAAACCAGAGACACAGAAAATCCCAATACCAGCACATTCAGAAGCAGGATATATTGATAGCTACTCCTCAGTAATTACCTTGTAGTAAGTTCTTCCAGCTCCAGGACACCTTCACATTCTTGCCTAGCTCTTCCAACTACCAATTTAATTATCTCCAAGCCAAGAAGTTGTTCTTTCTCATCTCTGCATGATTTACTCCATTTTGTTTATAAAACTGTTTTTTGACCAACAAGACCGGTTCTCAATGCAGTTATCCTAAAACCACAGAAAAGCAGCATATTGGAGAAAGAACTACAACAACAGGAATTGCCAGTAAAGATGGAAAGGAAAGGCTTAAGTAGAACAGCTGCAGATGCCTAATCACAAATCACAAACTCAATTTCACTTTAACTCTTTCAAGAGACACAGAGCTCCCAGAGTGACAAAAGGAAGACCAGGGAACGCCCAGGTTTTCAGTCAAGACTTCAAAAATACAACACAGCATTATGCAGCACCAGACAACGAAATGCCCATCACTAAAATAATGTTTCTTGCCAGAACATCATCAGGTGCCCAGTACAACCCAGGTGATCCAGAATTCACAACAGACATAGCAGCCTCATGACTCTAGGATTTCCTTTATCAAAGAGAGTTACCCAAGACAGAAGTTTTCTTCTCAAAAGAAGAAAGAATCCCACCACTGCAATTCAAAAGCTTTCAGATTAATACTGTAAATTGGTTTATCTAGCACTAAGCAAACAGCTAGGTACAGCCAGTATAAGACAGGATAGGAAGGCTTTTTTTCCTAGAGTTATCTATGAGAACAAGGTGATTATATAGCAATCAGTGTGCCAGACACCCCAAAATAAGGCACAAAGATAAAGCTTCAGAACAGATCGGGGTGTCCATTTCTCCACTTCTCTTTCCTGATTCACACCATTCCTTATGTTCTTTCATCTTAAAAAAAAAACCACAACCAAATAAAAAAATCCTCTCAATGTCTTCCCCTAATATACAAAGCTTCCAGAGCATCATTGCCATAGAAATGCATCCGGCAAAAGAAATGGCGAAACTACAGCCCACCCCCCAAAGTACCTGTCCACATCCCCTGCCTTGCACCTCTTCTTTCTCAAGAATACTTCGAACCTGATATGCGCACCCTGTCACACGACTGAAGCATATGTACGCATCAGATGTATTAAAGATGCCTCATACTGGACATCCGTAAAACATAATCATCCCCTCATGAACCAAACCATACAAATGCATGCCAGGCTCAGTGACAAGTACAGAAATACCTGGTTATCTGACAGAAGCAAGACCAATAACATACAAACCCACACCGGGACAGAGCAGTCATAGGAAAGGGAAATCTTCATTGCTACCTCATGACTGGGAGTGCTTTCACATGCAGGTTAGCAAGTCTGCAAGAAAAGCACCTTGTCTTACAACCCTAAATCTCATAACGGCTATGTCGCCATTTCAGTACACAAACTAACGGAGCGTGACATGCGAGACAGACTTTCAACAGCTAGGATTCGTTAGTTTTGACATAAAGTATGAAGAGATTGAACAAAGCGACGCAAAAAGTGCAAAGAACCATCTCGAGAGGAGCTAGCTGCTGTGGAAGCCGGCCACACCACCGCCTGTAAGGAACCGGCTCTGAAGCTTCACAGAAGCACCCAAAGCAACAGACTGAGGTAACTGCATTCGCTCTGGGCGCCAACACATTGTTTCCTCTCCTCATGAGAGGACCCGAGACCTCCTGTAGTCAAAGCTGCACTGCAGCCCCCGGGACTGGAACTAGGGAGTCGGAACTGGACTTTCCAATCCAATCCCAGGTCCCTTCCAACCCAACCCATCCCATGGCTTCGTGACATGGCCGCGGGTGCGGGGCTAGGGCGGGAGCGGGGGGACGAAGGGAGGCGCGGGAGGGTGGCTCCGCGCGCCGCCGGCCGTTAGGCTCGCGCTCTCTGAGGGCCGCTACCCGCCCGCAGGACGGGAGGTGACGGGTGGCGGATAGGAAGCGACAGCCGTACCTGCGGGGCAGCGGATGGACCAGGCAACAGCACTACCGCCGTTACCGCCGCCATCAACCGAAATCGCCGCACGACTGGAGCGTTCCATGACACAAGGGGAAGGAGGAGGCGTTCCGGCGGGAAGCTGGTCCGCGCACACCACAAAATACAGCGAGCCGGAGGAGCAGCGGTACAACAGTCACAGTGAGCCCAGGGGGTGTTGTGGGGTTTGCTTTTATTCTAGCGAGAACACAGAGCCAGGTGCCCATGGGTCTGTCCTGCCTCCCCCCCCGCGCACCGCTCGGATGGTCGCCACCTCGCACCTGTATCCAGGAGACGGGGCCGGACGCCGGAAACAGAGCGGAGCCGCCATTGGGCTGGAAGGGGCTGATACCAGAGCAGGGCCGGGGCCAGACGGGAGTTCCCGGATGTTGTGGGTCGCAGTCGAGACGGGAGGGGGCGCATCCGTCCGGTTGCCGGGCAACCGCCAGCGCGGGGCTGACGGGCGGGCGGGCTGAGCCGTACTTCAGCCCGCGGTGAGGGGAAGCCCCTCAGGAGGAGCGGGAATCCCAGACCTTGCCCTCTTGGTTGTGGGGCTTTGCTGTTAAACCGCCATGGGCCGAGCATCGGACAACACAGCAGGTAGCGTTGTCAGTCCTGTTACAGCGGGTTGTAAAAGCCTAATTGGGGGATACTTCGTGGTGACAACATTGAGCCCTTGGAACGAGCGCTTTCCGTTTTTAACTGTAAAGTGGTGTTTTCACTTCATTCTTCATCCTAGGGACGGCTGGGTTTGGGGTTTGTGCTTGTCTGCTTTTGGGTTTGCAAGGCCCTTGAAAGATTCAAGTCAGCATCTTTTCCTCATTGCATGATAAAACATTTCACATTTGGTCTGTCTTTCCAGGACAAGTTGAATAACGTTCCAGGCACAGGGTGCCCAGAGAAGCTGTGGCTGCCCCATTCCTGGCAGTGTTCAAGCTGCAGTTGGACAGGGCTTGGAGCAACCTGCTCTAGTGGAAGATGTACCTTCCCATGGCAGGGGGTTGGAACTGGGTGAGCTTTAAGGTCCCTTCCAACACAAACCAGCCTGGGATTCTGTTTTGTCCATTATCCCATTTTCAACTTGATTTCCTAAACGGTTTTGAACCCGTTGATCTACTTCAACCAGATTTTATAAAATTAGTAGTATACTTAGCAGGAAGGAGTCAACGTTTCTATATTCTATATGATAACAGATGGTTGGATTTTTTACCCCCACTGTAGGGAAAATTTCAGTATGAGCTGAAACCTCCCTAATTCTGTAACAAACCCAAAACCAACCCAACCCACCCTGCTTGGGAGAGGGATATTAAAAAGGTTTTATCTGCAAAAAGTGCTTCAGCTTTGTTTAATACCACCTCAGACAGCAGAGGCTATAGACACAAAGCACAGACCTGGAGGAAATGAAGCTTCATGAATTACGCAGCTTGCCAAGAGTTCTGTCACAGTTCAGCTGTTGAGGGGTTTGGTAGAGAGTCTACAAGACTGGTAAGAGGTTAGTACTGCAGCTGGTTTATTGAATATCCACATAGAATTGACTGGAGTCCTAACATCAAAACATATCGTGCCATACATATGCGTGGCAAAATGCTCACTTCTTAACAATTTCAGATCCTATCCCATTCTGCAGCATAATTTCTCAGCCGTTGCAGACTTGATCTGTAATTCCCAATGAAGCTGCAGCTTTGAAGCTAAACAAGCAAAGTATTTTTTCCATTTTTTTTTTTTATGTAAATGAGTAGTTGACTGGATAGAAATACACCAAATGCGTAAGCAGACATCACCTAGTTTCTCTTAGTAAGCACAAGAAAAGTATGCTTTGAAGAGGGCTTTATTTAGATTTTAGAAATCTGTATTTTACCTTTGGCTCTGATAAGGGTGACTGATATAAAGAAGAAAGAGTAGAATACTAGCTCCTGACAGCAGTTTGATGGCAGATCTTAAAAGTCACTTAATTTCATTGTCCTTGTCCAAACTAAGCCATAGTAACTATCAAGTTATTGCCTTTGCTTCCAGATTTCTAGTGTTTTGTCCTATGTACAGATTTCTGTTATGTTAGTCTAGGTTAGAGATTGATTTTATGCCAAGGGGGTAAGTATCCCATTCTGGGGGAGTGAGACTTTAACAAAATCTGTTGAAATCTTCATATAAGAGTGGCAATAACATTGCAAAGTACACAGAGAGAATCACAAAACAATGCTTTAATAACAAACAAACCAGAGTTTCATAGCTTTTTAAATTAAATGTCTCCATGATGAAGAATTTTTGGTGTAATTAAAGGCAGATACAGGGGACACGTTGACATACACCCCTCTTTTTTTCCAATACCTCTTAGTTTGGAACTGTGTTGCTTTGTTGTTGTTGTTGATACACACTTCATTACATGTACATCCAGATGATAAGAAAGATACAGACAATTTCAGTATACTCCAGATGGGAATTTTCCCTCTGATTTGGTGTAAGAAACAGGAATTCTCTCTTCAAACATTTTACTTGCTTCCAGTGCAAGAGGTACCATGAAGAAATAATCTAAATACAAATGCAGATCAGGGCTGCAATTACAGGACTCTTGTCTTTAGTGTTTGGTTTTTTTTCCTTGTTTAGCCTGTTACTCCTTTAGTCTATTACTGAACATGACTTCAAGCATTGTACTCAACTGCAGTGAACTTTTCTGTGGGAATATTTTCAACATTCAAGAAAGGAATGCAAAATATTCTCTGTGCTGTTTGCAGCATTTCAATCCTCTCAGCAATCTGTACAGCAAACTCAGCCTTGCTATTTGCCTGGCTATTATATGAGACAGTCAGATGCAATCAAATTCTTGTTCTCAAATAAGTATATGATCTAATTTAAGGTAAACTGAGATCTTGTGATTGTAACCACATAGTTCAGGAATGTTTAAACACTTTGGGGCTCTACCCTCAATGGGTACTACAGAAGCCTCTGACATTTTGCCTGATTCCCAAAAGCCTGATGAGTCGCCTATAGTTTTAAGGTATGTTTCCATGTTTTGTTTTCCTTTACTAAGATCTTGTAGCTTGCTCTAATGTCTGTAGAAGATGCTATATACTTGTGTTTTATTTTGCCAGATGCACTGATTTTTCTCCCAGCTATCATGATTACTCATGCTCTACCCCATCTTGCTAGTACATGGTGTTTCTTTCTATTCCAGACTGACCCCATTCTCAAGAGAGTTTCTATTCTCAGCGTTCTGGGTATGATGATTCAGTTGCTCATCTATCATATTTGGATGTTTCATCCACCTTGATAGTTCTGCCATTCCTGGGAAACACACAGGGCCACTTCTCTGATCTTTCAGCAGAACAATGGACATAAGCACATCTTTATCTTGTGGTTTTTAACCCCAGATTCTTTTCCAACATCCTCTTAAAACTAGCACATACTTTCATTGTTTGAGTGAAACTTTGCCTGTTTCTCTTTATTTCTGCATTTCTGTGGTAACATTAAGGTTCTCGTAAGTTAGTCACCTTGTTTCTTTGGTACAGGGCTGCTGTAGTCACTGATCCCTCTTGAAGTTGTTAAATAAATTTAAATGTTACAACTTAAGTATCGTGTGCTGCTGATACTTGAGAGTAGCAATGATTTTTCAGATTCTTTGCTAGTTCCTGGGATTCTTCTCTTTGGGAATTTGTTTTATCAATCATCGAGTTGACCTTTTAGCTGCAGAAACAGCTAAAATGGCAAAACAGTCCCTTCCAATGTGTTTGTTTCACTGGTGAGGCAAAAATTACTTGTGGTTTCTCTTACAGGGCTCCAAAACTTGCCTCACTGGCTCAACTTGTAAGGTCACCAGTACTTCATGTACAGCATGCTGGGTTGCCTCTTCCTCCATTATGGTCTCAATGCTTTGCGTATGTCTAAGGTTTGAAAGAGATGTGGTACTCTCTCGAGTTAATACCTTTAAAGGTTGGTATATTACAAGCTACTTTACCTTCCCAAAGTCACTGGGTTTCCTTGGGAAGTCAGCCACTGCTCTTTATATGATACCAAAGTCAAACCAACTTCCTCTTTGTTGTTATTGCTTGTGCTGAGTTTTATCTGCTAAAGAGATGAGGTTAATTGTTACAGACTACCACAATTTCTGCCAGGCATTCCTCATACCACATTCCTGCGTATCATCAGCTCTGATGCTGATTGCCCGGCTGGCAAAGCTGATATTCTGCTGCTGCAAGGTTCACTACTAACAGCATTCTTAACACGTAAGCTTGCCTGCTGGCTTCTAAGGTATGATGAGATGACAGCCTTGCTGATGCAGGAAGGCTGAACAGGCCTTGCCAAAATCTTGCTCTTGTAGTGACTACCACTGTGACTGAGATGATGTGGAAATACTAGTAATGCTGTATTTTTCTGTGTATTTCAACGTTTGACCTATTCCTTACTCTGATGCAATAGATAGTGTGGAAAGCAGATGCTGTACTCTCTAGGTATAACATGTTGGAAAAACATCCCATTTTCTTCAAATACATTCAGCAGTTTGGCCTCACACAAGAGTCAAATGTGCTATTATTACATATAGAGCTTAACTGTTTCTGCAGAAAGCAATGACTTTAATTTTGTATATTCTGAAGATTCAGCTTGTGTATTCAGGATATCCTTTGCATCCTAATTAGAACTCACAATGTCTTGAAGGTATTATCATCATTCCACAGTGTAATTTTCATTTGGCTTTGCTTGATTGCACTTTTTATTCCCCTTTTCTTGCAAAATGCATGCCTGGCACATTTATCATTAACCCACTATCTTGCATTTAATTTCCTGTTTGTTTGTGTACTTGTCTTCACTTCTAATGCTAATCTGAGCTTTACAAACTATTCCAACTTGCATTTCATTAATGTCAAATATGTGCAAAACCCCATCCTCAGTCACTGTTTCCTTTCTTCAGGGTTTTTTTTTCAGACTCTAAGCTGTGTAATAATGCTTTATTTTGCCATAATTATTATATATGATCCTCTATACATACACATTCATGAGGGAGGTCATTTTTTAATGATATTTTTCCTTAAGACCTTTTTATCTTCATTTTATTTGTCTCCTCTGCTTGTGTTTATGCTTTAGTTTATCGATAAACCTTCACTTGATTGGTTTAGCTTCTCATTCCTTCTGTTCTTTTCAGATTACATGTGCCTGTTGTCCTTGGGTCACGGTTGCAATAACACTTCCAACCAACGCTCTAAGCTGGTATTGCTCCTGACAGATGCACCCTGTTTACAGGAAAGAAATTTCCAGAAGAGTAGCACCTGAAGGAGAAAGCATTCGTGCTGGCTGATGCTAGCTGAAGGAAGCATAGAGCACTGAGCAAGAAAAGCTTTTCTGCTGATTTGATTCTTCCAGCAAAGGTAGCATTGCATACCTTGCTGTAAACAAACAAACCAACAAAAAAAAACCAAATAAAACACAAAACCAGAAGAAACTCCATCAAAAGATGTCACATTTTTAAGTTTCAGATGCTCAGTCAGATAACTTAAAGGAATTTACGTTTATTGATATTCAAGTTAAAGCAACACTAGCTTTACAAGAGCCACCGTTTAAACAAGAGAACATGCCGTGCAGGCAGCATTATGCAGATACTTCATAACCCCTTTTAAAGGGCTTAGAGCATTACTTAGCCCATGTGAATGTAAAAGTGCGAGAATGGGGCCAGTCACAGCAGGTACCAGCAAGAAGAAGAGGAAGTACTGCAACTTCTTTCTTCTTAACTCCATGACACAGCTATTCAGAAATACATTTGTGGGTATGGTTTAAAGGTATGTTTGATTTTTTCAGATCATTTGTTTGTGCCCACTGGAATTAACTTATGCTCTGAGGTTCAAATCATCTGCAACTGTAGCTGCAATTGGGATTTCAGCTGCCAAACTAACCACAGATTTCTGAAACTTGTTTTAAATGCTTTTAAGGCAATATTGTATTATTTTATAGTCCCTGTAAAGAAATCAAAGAAGTTCTAGAGTGAATAACATGCAGGAAAAAACAGCATCCTCACTGAAAAGTATATTCGAGAAGTCTTCTATTTTAGCAAGGTGGAAATAAGAAGTCTCTTCTAGAAATGTAATCGAAGCAAAATTGGGAGTGAATGTGATAAATATGTTATAATCAAGAAGAGAGCAGAAATTGAGAGAATAATGAAAACAAGATCAGAGAAATCTAGGAAGCTTATCTGGGTACTTGTGTCATTTGCCAATAGATGCCAATTGCTAGGTGGATGAATCATAATGCAATGGAGCATGCTTATGTGCACTAAGCACAGTGCAACAACAAATCATAGGAGGATTTGGTGCAGCAACCACCAAACAACAGCTACCTATCCCACGAGCAACATAAAGACATAACCTTGCAGGGGACAGGCTGGCAATCCTGTAGTCCCCAGTTCTCTCCCTAATGCACTCCCGCACACTGTTTGGGAATAAATGGGGCATGTCACTGCCATTTGTCCCACAGTGAAGGGCTTCTCCTTGCTCTAACAAGACTCTTTCTGGCCTCAGAGGTGTATCTCAAATCCTTGTTCCTTACAGACATGACAGGTCAGTTGGCTCTTCTCAACAGGTCTCTAGTCAGGCAGACTTGCTTCTCTCTGTTGTTGGTGTGGATCTTCACTTTTCTACTTCTAGGGTCTCCTTCTGTCTTCAGATCATTTCTGCCTTCTGGGTTTTTTTTCTCAGCACTGATTTCCTTCCTGGGCTCTGGTTCCAAGATGATTCTGTTTTGTGTTTTTCTCTTGCTTTTGTGCAACTGAAGGCTTTTTATTTTTTATTAGTATTATCCCCTTAGCAGCCTGTCTGCTTTTTCCCTTGCTTCACAATAACATTTCATGTAGCACAGACCAAACTCTTCCTCAAAACTTTCCCTTCCCTGTGCAGACCATTCCTCCTCACTGCTGTCTTGGGCTTACGTTATGCACAGTAACAAGTGCCTGGCTATTGCTGCAAGGCTCTATCCCTCATTTGCAACTACAGAGTCTTGTTCCCCCTCTTGAGCAACCTCTGTCACTCGTCTGACTCCACTGTTAGCTGTTTCAAGAATTAATCAGAAACCAGACCTTTTTTTAAACCTCCAGATCTGGCTTGCTCACTGGGTCATGCGTAGACAAGACCCAGCACAAAGCAGGAAGCAATGGGAGGACTCAGCTGAGGGTGAGAAGTGGAAGGGACCAACCTTTTTAACCTAGGCATTAGACTGCCTAAAGGAACATGAAGTTTCTACTTCAGGGAGGAGTTAGATGATTTAAGAGTGCAGGGTTACCAAAGGGATGGTCCTGTTCCTCCCAGACAAAAACGTTTCCTTTGTGCTCTTTTATGATACTTTTATGATCTTAGTGTGAATCTATTCAGTTTACTAATCTGGCAGAAAACTGACAAAGGGAAGAATATAATTAGTTCTGTTAGCACTCAGTATTACTGAGTCACCCACTGAGGAATCCTAAGCAGCAGAGCCAGCCTCTGGGAAGGCCAGGAGTTGGGGGAGCAGCCTGCTCCTTTGGCTGCAGCAAAGATTTAGGCTGACTCCCATGCCCCATCCAACTGTACCCTGACTCACTTCCAGGGGATCTGCCCTCAAGACACGCCTGTTGGTGGTGCCTGTCAAGCCTCTGTTCTTGCAACGTTTCTCCTCTCCATCACCCAAGTGGGATTCTCTTTGTTTGCATCTGTGAAGGGCTGGAGCGTTTCTTTTTATGGGTTATTGAGAGTCTAACCCTGAATCCATTTGCACCTGCTCGAGGTCAGCACACATCCCAGGCTTCTCACCAGTGCGGCTGCCACTTTTTTCTTACCAGCTTTAACCTTGGACACAATTCTTCCCTTGCCGGTAAACAACAATCAAACCCTCCTCCACTAAATAGTTCTGTGAGCCACAAGAAACAAGAAGTCATGGTTTCCTCTGTGGGTCGTTTGTTTCTTTGTTTTTGGGTGGCTGCTTTATGATTAGATTTATTAAGAATCTAGACTGAAGCTTTTCTCCGTGAGTGGGACATAAATAACAAATCTTTTCCTTAGCGGATTTTATGTCTAATGTATCTCGCATTCATACTGCAACTTTCCTCCTCAGAAGGGCACAGGCAAGATTCCTCTCCTTCGTTCTTCTACCAGATCGAAGAAACACGTATTTTGAACGTCTGTATTTCACCGGGACCCTCTCCCCTATTCTCGTGTCGGTAGTTTTGTCCACCAGCGTCCCTGCAGCCTGCCTGCGTGCTCGGCCGGGGTTTTGTTCCAGCCCTTTTGCCCCGCTCAGGCAGGCAGCGCTCCCGCCTGCACCGCGGGAACTCCACGAGCAGGTCGCCGTGGCAGCGTGCCGGCTGTACCAGCCCTGTCATTCACAGCCGGGCCCAGGTGGTCACAACCAACCCGAACGCTTGCAGGAGCCGCAGCCCCTTCTCCGGCACACGAACGGCTGCGCGGACCTCGGCCGCGGCAGGGGGCCGGTTGCTGGGCGACGCGCGGCCCCTCCCCGCAGCAGGGCTGGGCCATGAGGTAATGGCCGCCGGGGGCGGGGGGAGCGCTGCGAACGCCGCGGTGCTCGCCAGCGGCGCTCCCCTTCCTGCTGCCCCGCCGGGGGCGGGCGGTGTCCGCGGCCCCCTGTGTGTCTGCCCCCCCCCGCTCCGCCCCGCCTTGAGAGCAGGCCCCGTCGACCGGCTCGGCCCGGCCCAGCCGAGGAGAGCAGCCGCCGGCCGTCCCACGTGTTTTGCCGCCCGGCAGGAGGGGGTTGGCAGCGTGCCCCGGGCGCTGTTTGGGAGCTGGAGCGGCGGGGAGGCCGTGGAGGAGGGCACATGAGGCGCCGGCAGGAGGAGAGGGAAGCAGCAGCCAGCCGGCCACAGCAGCCCCTGCGCTCTGCCCGCTCGGTGCGGGCCGAGGGAGAGCCGTGAGGGAGCCACCAGCCCGGAGGTGGCCGCCGCCGGCAGCGAAGCTCCCCCGGCCCGCCGGGGCGCCGCCGCCCCCCGTGCCCCGTTGGCGGCGGGCGTGACTGGGGAGCCCGGAGCGGGGTGAGTATGTCCGGTTGGCGGGCTTCGGGTTCGGCAGCGGCCCGGGAGGGGGAGACTGGAGAACGCGAGACCCACGCTAGCACCCGGCGCCGGGGGTTCTGCGTCCGCTCCCTCAGGTGAAGGAGAGGGTGAGAACGGCGGGGATCTGGCCGCTGGCAGCCGCGGCGTTGCGGTGGCGAGGCCTGCGAAACGGAGCGCCGAGCAAGGTGCAGCGACTCCTTCTCGGGCCCCCGCGGTCCTATGGCAGCGGAGCGACCTTCACAGCCGCGGCCCGCCCCGCATCTCTGCTGCCCGCGGTCCTTTGTCCCTTCCGCCCCCTTTAAGGAGAGAGGCGGTTGGGTGTAACTGGTCGCCGAAGGTCAAGAACCGCTTACAAATTTTGGCCTCTGAATTATTTACAGGTAAATTGCTGCTGTTGTCAGTTAGAGGTAGTTTTCATAGCCATTGAGAAGGGACATACAAACCCTAACTTGGCTTCTTCAATGTCGGGGATTATGGATAGCTTTTGGTAACATACCTCTGTTTAAAATGACTAAAATATTTCATTATGCTTTTTAGCAAGTTTGATATCTTGGCATCTGCTTTGGTTTGCAGCTGACAGTTTTGGACTTCATGTTTAGACAAGCTTATTTTCAGGTAAAATTAGGGAGGAAGTATCTCTTAAAGGCTGGGAGCCCAAGGTTCTTGTCTCCCGCAGCCTGAGCAAGGGAGAACATCTCCTGTGTGGATGCTTCTCTCTCTCTTGCAATCTCTAACCTTATTTGAACCTTTTAGTCCACAGAGATTAAATTGTGGGTGGAATGGTTTTTGCAATCAGGATAGCAGCAACTAAAAAATGAGCTGAAACAAAACCAAACTAAGCAACCCTTACAATGACCAGTTTGCTGTTTGTGCATGTTTTACTGCTGTAAAACTGCTCCTGCACTGCTACTGTTCCAGCCCAGGAACCATATTCGCAGAGCTGTGCCTTCTCTGAGGCTTGAATTGAGCCAGAACAATGTGATGAAAACAGATAAGGAAATCTTTTAGAAACACATAAGAAAATTGTATTAAGACATGATTCTAGCTGTTACTTGCCTGTTTTTCAATGAGCATCATTAGAAGGGAGGAAAACCAGAAGCGTAAAAATCTGAATGGAAGACAGGAGTTTTCAGCGTTTAATGTGAGCTGGTGAGTGAAGTGCAGATCAGCTGGCTGTATGTGTGCAGAGAATTTAAATGTCTATTGAAGTTAAACAAAAGTTTCTGACAGTTGCATGAATGAACTCCCACTTGCTAGTGCATTTAACTGCACGGTGGGTGATAGTAGAAATAACTACCATCTCTGGATGTAGTGCAGAAAAACCCTCTAACCAAACAAACATATTCAGTTCATAACTGAATTTAGTGCCTGTTGTAGAGAGCACTGGGTAATCTCTCCACACCAGATGCTGAGGAAGCATCAATGTCATTAGGCACATAAATTTACATACGTGGTGTTCCATGTTTGGTATGTGTGTGTGTAAAATCTCAGTGAAATACGAAGTTATTGCTGCAGCCTCTGAGCATCTGACTGGTTCAATCCAGAGTCCTGACTAATGGAGCAGTACCAGCATGTGACCTGCAAGTTTTGCCATGTATATTAATGGATGCTAACTTGGCACTCTGTCAGTCTGTGGAATGCAGTTGGAAGTTGGTGGGAATAAGTGAACTTGCATGTAGCAGAGAGCAAGATCAGATTGAAAAGATTTGCCTGGAACTGTTTGGAACTCCTGTTGTTCCTCTCTGCTGCAGCTCACACCTGAGCAACTTGCTGCTGCACATGTTCTATCTCCTGTAACATTACCAGCTGCTATTGTAGAATTAATTTAATCTTTCCATGTCCTCTGAGGATTTTCTTTGGAGTTTTGAAATATTCTAGTCAGTGTATTTCAGGATAAAAGAACAAGATTAATATTATAGACATCAGTGCAGGTTAAATATTTTTGTTTTAAATGTGCCCTTGATCACTACTTTCTTACTGTTGTCACTGTATAATGCCAAAAAGGAAAGATGCTGGAACTTGCCACTGCATCTGCTGTGGCAGACAGTAAGCTGAACGCAAGATACTATTTTTTCTAATAGCTCAGTAGAAGGAATTCTCACAGTCAGTGCTATAGAGGCGGCATCTACAGTATCGAAAGGCAAGAAGTTAACACCAAACCTTTCACCCTTTCTGAAAGCTGCATGTGTTTTTCTTCTTAACAATTTCCTATGCTACTTAAAACTGTCCTTGGGAGGGGGGAGATAGTAAGGGAGAAGGCAATGTATGCATTCCATATGATTGAAATCTGTTTCTTTCCAAAGTCTTTCAGATAATTTTCTGTGATTTCCAGAATTGGGGTGGTTTAGTGCTCCTGCAAGTAGTAGCATTTGTAGAACATAGTTTGCTTTGTGTTGTCCTGATGTTGTATGTTGTGAGTGGTGCTCAAGTCAAGGTTGGTGGAGTTTGCAGGTAGTGATGTGGTTTCTGTTTGAAACTCTGAAACAGATCCTTTTCCCTCTGCCCAGTAATGACTGGCGTTTGCAGAAACGGGCACCTCCTCTGGTAGCCCCCAGTATTAGGCCGGGTACTTTATCAGTGTAACTTTTGGAATAACACTATTTTAACTCTCACAAAACTTACTTGATTCAACGTGCCACTTATTGCCCATACTTCCATATTAATGCAAGAGCAGACAGACCAGTATGATATGAGAAATCCTGACAGCTGTGGAATACGGAATTAGGAACTGTGGTTTAGCCTATTGGTCAAAGAACTATTGTTGATAGGTAGGCTATTAGAAAGGGTTTTGTTTTCCTTTTGAACTAATCCTTTTTTCCACATCTGCATGGCAGTTCTGTCTCTGTAGGAAGCTTAGTGATGCCACCAAGATCAAGATTAAAGAAAAAATACACTTAAATTGTGTGTAAAATGACCAAAGGCATACTGGCATCTTTCTGTGTGATGGTCGCATTGTTCCTTGTTTCTGCTGTGAACAGGATTGCCACTCATGTGTTGTGTAAAAGCTGTTAAAAGGAATAGATTCCAGTAGTGGATGCACACAAAGTGGCTTTCAGGGTCATCATAAAAACATAGTAAGAGAAACACTTTCTGCTCACTAAATGACAGCTATTGCATGCCAGTTGTAGGTAGCTCACTTAATGTACAAAGCTTTGTAACGCTCAGACTGTACAGTTGATTTGTAATTTACAATGCCTTTGCCGTGAAGGTATGTTTGAGTCATTAAAACTTTGTGGGCAATGCCATTGCCTGATTGGAATGCTGCACTTGTATGGGGGGTTCAATTCTGTGGATTTGCTTGTGGGATCAGTGCTATGGAAGAGAGAAAATTCTGGAGAATTAACTTCCTGTTAACGTGAGCTTTCCATGCTACCAGTTGGGGTCTGATTCAAAGCCTTCCTGCTTGCTCTGTGGTTTGACTGAGATAGCTGTGTGAATTTATGAGCGCTCTTATTTTACTTTGTAGTGAATAATGTGATGTGTCCTAAATAAATTTCAGGAGTTCACTTCTAATGCTCTTTGTTTAAAACTGTCCTTTATTTGAACTTTCTCTTTTTATTGGAGCCTATTGATTACAGTGCAAAAAGTTACGCTGTAAAGTCATCCTGCTTATGGTTGTCCAGCTAAGAGGCTTATTGATGGCACACACAGATTAGCTCCGAGATAATTCTTAGATTCAATTATGTTGGCAGATTTGTTTAGTTAAATTGGTTAGTGACTGCACTGGAGTCAATTCTTTGTGTTACGTTACAGCTTCTCTGGACAGGATTCTCACCTTGCAGTCCATTAGATGCTGTAAACCCAAATGATGCTGCTGCTGCTGCTTTTTAACTGTCCTATTTCCTTCTGTGCATGTTCTGGCTGTCTTTTTTTAGTATGCTGATAGATTGATATATATTAGAGCCCTGCTGGTTTTGCTTGTGTCTGTAGCAGAAGTTCAGGACAGTGTAGCAGTCAGAGTAATAGAAAAAAGGAAGGAAATAAGAGCTTGGTTTGAAAGGTCTTGCAGAGCTTCGTTGTTGACTTATTTTGACATCAGACCAGGATGTTGCCCAGCAAAGCAAATTTTCCCCTGGCTGTGGATTCTCTCTTCTATGCCCTTCCGTATTACGATGCTGGGAAACAACTCCATGACTTAGCTGAGAACTGGTTTTAAGGTTAATTTTCAGTCAGATTGTCTGTCCTCTGGGCAGCTGAGCAGTGAGGCAAAGGAAGCAAAAGTGGCTGAGGCTTTGTGTCAGGAGGGAAAGTCTTCACTGAGCATAAGCTGATTTTGAAACTGCTGCCCTCTAAGCTCTGACATAACCACCACCAGTTGTGTGTTTGTAGGTGAGATGCTAATGCCGAGGCTGACAGTAACCTGCTACATATTTGAACGCTTATGGAATATTCTTGACTCCCAGCACCTGTATGAACAGAAGAGAGACATACCGAGTAGTTGATGTTCTTAGGACATGCATAGATGTTATCCTTTATGATACAGAATGGGAATATACTTAAGAATAAATTAGAATATTTTCGCTAACCTTTGCTTCAGTCTGCATTTCCGAGTGTTCTTTCCTAAGCAAGATAGATACCCACAAGTTATAATTGGTGAATAATGCAGTCCTCAAAACTTAATGTGTAAGCCAGTATGATTTTAGATTTATAAAGTAATATGAAGTAACCTTAGGGGAGGGGAAACCCCCAAACCCATCCTTTTTTCCTTCTGCCTTCTTCATTTAGTTGTTTTTTTTAGCAGACTCCTTTGGAAAAGCTTTCCCTTTTAAAACTCTTACAAAATCAGCAGGCCTTTCTTTCCCTTAGGTTTTGTAACATCAGCAGGTAGATGTTTTTCTTCACAGACTGTAAGACCAGAAAGAACAACTAGGTGATCTAGTTATGTGGTGAGCTTATGGCTCTGTCATGGCATGCTTTGATCTGAGTTTAGACTTCTGTATGTGTTTTTAATCAGTCTGGACAAAACGATCCAGGTATTTTTCATTAAATGTTGATTTTCTTATATGATGTGTTCTGAAGGGTTTGGAAAGTAGAAGTGAGAGTTTTTATTAAGACAGTCACTTCTTTTTTTTTCCCCCCTACTGGTTTTAATTTATGAATCTCTTATAACTTTGCAGGAGGTCTGCGAATACTTTTTAAGTCTTAATGTGTAGTAGAGCATGGAAAAGTTATTTCCTCAGCTTGTTTTTGCAGAACCTGAAAGGAAAATGGTGAACACGAGGATGAAAATGACAGGCACAGAGGGAAAGAGCAAGGAAGAGAAATACAAAGTGAATAAGAGTTTGTAATTTTGGGATTTTGAAATCAGTGTGTTGTAAAAGAACAGAGTTGACTTCTTGGTCCTGTGTAAAGATAGGAGATCCGTGGAAAATGCGCCACATTATGTTTGGTGGATTGCAGCATGATTGAGGTTGGAAGGAATTTCTGGTCATTACCTGGTCCAGCCCCTTTGCTCACAGAGGGGCACACAGAACTGGTTGCCCAGCTCCATGTCCAGATGGTTTTTGAGTATCTCCAGGGATGGAGACTCCACCAGCTCCGTGGGCAACCTGTGCCAGTGCTTGGTTACCCTCGCAGTGGGAAAGCAATAACCTCCTGTGTTTCAGTTGGTGTCCATCACCTCTGGTCTTGGCACCACTGGAAAGAGTCTGGCTCCATCCTCTGTGCAGTGTCCCTTCAGGTACCTGTGCCCACTGATGAGATCCCCCAAGCCATTCCTTCTCCTGGCTGAACAGTCCCAGCTCTCTCAGCCTCTCATAGGAGAAATGCTCTGGTCTCACTTCACTGTGTTAGAGGTCCATTGCTGTGCTCTCTCCAGTATGTCCATGTCTGTCTTATACTGGAGGGCCCATAAATGGACCTGGTACCCCACATGCAGCCTCACCAGTGCTGAGCAAAGGGGAAGGATCACCTCTCATGTAGTGTACCACCTGTCTTACAGCTGTCAAAGGAAAAGCCTAAGAACTCTGCCCCCCTGCTCTGCTATGTAGTAATTCCAATACTTGAAACAAAACATGGGAAAAGTGCTTGTCATTAGTTTTCAGTGAAGTTTAAAATAATAGTTAGTTGGCTTGTCCTGTCTTTTAATAGAAACCAGAGGTTAGGAAAATGTTCATACTATGGAAACATTTATAGCCTAGAGGGGAAGAATGAAAACTGGATATATTGAAAGAGTTATGTGCACCTCTTTGAGGAGGTTAGTTGATCACTGGAAACTGGAACCAGTCAGTGCACTTCTATATTGTATGTTCACATAAAATCTCCTTTTTAAAGGCAGATGCTGGTAATGTCAGGTTGGACTTCAATTTCATGCAAGTCAGGACTCTGCATGAATTACAGTCTGAGAGCACCCAAAATTTGGTGTCCTAGGGGGTACTGGAGTGTGATTTTGTTTAAGGAGAGGGGTACTTAAACAACATTGATGTCTGCTGCTTGTGGGAAATGGAGACTGTTACACTTACTGTCCTCTTTAAAATGTGCATAAGTGGAGCTTGTGTAACTAACAACGTTGCCTGGTTTCGCCAGTGCACACTTGCATGCTTTGCAAGAGGCTCAGTCCACTCTGCAGGAAGCAGAAACCTGGCAGTTAAGATCCATGGAAGTCTGTTGTACCTGTAAAATGAGCAAAACTTTGACACTGGAGCAGTGTCAAAGCCCTTAGACTGTCCTTTCAACCTGTCTGTGGTGGAATTTCTTTCTCTGCAGCTGTGACTGATCATCCTCACTGTATTTCTGAGGAGGTATGCGCTGTTGATGTAAAGTGATGAGGAGAAAATCAATCTTTCTGGCAATATGGTTTCTTATTATAAACTTTTACCTGCAGTTACAAATCGAAGTGCCTTCAGAAAGGAATGGTAGACTTCTCTTTTGTTGTGGCAATACTACCGTGATGATCACTTCTGGGAAGTTATGGGGGGGAGAAGGGAATATCAGTGTTTACCAAAAACATCACCACCTTAGAGGCTTTGGAATTCTGCAGACCTGTGGGTGTGAAGGTCACTGCAAGATCAGTGCTTTATGGCTGCGTTTCCTCAGGGTTATGTCATCTTGTCCAGGGTAGATAAGGATGTTGTTTGACCCGCTGGCTTGTGTGTGACCTGAGCACCACAGATTTCTCATACAAAGCAATCTTGAACTGAAAGTGCTGCTTCTGATGGTCTGAAATGCTTATAACCTTTGATTATATTTGTATTTGTTCCCTAGACTTTTACTCCATAATGGCTTTCTCAAAAAATCTTGTTTGCAAGACATCCAGTGCCTTAGAATGAAAAGTGAGAAAGGTTAGATACTGCATTTACCTGGCAGAATACAATCTGGTCCCAAAGTCCAAAGTGCTCTCAGCTGTCATGCTGTTGGATGTATGTTATCATTTTTTCTGAGGAAAGCACTGATTTTTCCATGCCATTCACTTGTACTTCTTTTATTTACTACATGTGATGTAATTTAGGAACTGTTGTACCTCAGGCACATGCAACTTCCTTAAATACTTTGCCTTTTTGCGTTGAAAAAGCTACAAACCAGTCAAGGTACATTTCATAGAATCACAGAATCAACCAGGTTGGAAAAGACCTTTAAGATCCTCAAGTCCAACTGTTCCCCATCACTGCCAAGGCCACCACTAACCCATGGCACTAAGAGCCTCGCCTATATGGTTTGTGAACACTTCCAGGGATGGTGACTCCACCACTGCAGGCTATTCCAAGCACATCCAAGGCACAGCACCATCTCACTTTACTCACTGAATGACTGTTCTAGGTAAGTCAGTCTCGGAGCTTCTTGAGCCTGCTTTACTGACCTCCCTGCTCCAAGAGTGAACACTGCACCAATTTTGTAGTATTTATCAGCTTTGAGGGGATACCTGCTGTACGTTGGTATAAAGGAAGAAAATGGAAGGATTTGTTATTCATGTGCCCTTCTACTGTTAAGCTGCATAGGAGGTAAGAGAGGGGGGAAATGTTTTCTCACTTTAAATGTCTGGATAGGAATCTTTTTCTGTGTTGTTCATGGGGAAAAAAGAAAAGAGAGAGAGAGATTTAGTTCAAGTGCTCATGCACTGCTTCTGGTATGGGATGCAGTGGCCCAGCTCTGAGAGCTGATCTATCTGAAAAGTACTTAATGCCCCCTCTCTGTTCTCTGCTGTCCTACTTCCCCCATCCTCTTGGCTTAGCATTTCAACCAGGTTGCATTCCTGATGACACCGACATGGAGTGGTATAAGCACCAGTGTCTCTGTGAGGAAAAAGGAGCAATGGGAATATATGGCTTCAGGGTAAGTGTGTGGTGGTATGAGGGTGTGCTTTCAGGACAGCCTACACGAGTTAGTATTATCTAGAGCTGTCTGGGAAAGCGTGTGCCTGAAAGCTGTGCTTGTGCAGCCACGTTAGCCTGGTCTCAGTTTGAAATCTGTGGTGGGAGGAGTCCTGCCTTGTCACTGGCTCTGTGTTGTATTGCTTTGCCTACAGATCTTTCATGCTGACTGTTGCCCTATGTGGAAATTAGCCAGGGAGGCAAATGGGAAAAATGTGTTTTGGAAAGTTGGATTTATTTCATTGGGTTTGGGTTTTTTGCCAGCTTGTGTTTCTCTAGGAGTTAGGTGACTGCTGGGGACGGCACAAAGGCAGGAGTGTGCAGGCAAGGTCAGTTAGTATTTAGTTTGCTTTAGGTGTGTAACACCGCTTCCTGTATTTATCGTGTGCATTAAGTGATACAGCTCGCTTTAAAAATGAGAGTTATCAGACTTGTCGTTTGCTAGTTATGTGGTGGTTGGTTTGTTTATTTATGTGTTAATAAAGCAGCAGGCATAATTTTAGTAACCTTGCTTTGCAGAATTGTATGGGGAAGATGGAATACTCTGTCCTGTTTCTGTTATCCAAGAGATGGTAAATTAGCACTGATTACCTTGTCAAGAAGGCTGAGAGGAAATTCCTAAATGCTCCTAGCATCAAGCCTATTGTTTTGATCCTGTGACCAGCGGGGATAACTTGAAGATAAAGACATGATATAATAATCTAATAGTGAGGTAGGAGAAATGACTAAGAGGAAAAAGGAGGGGCTGCCTAGTCAGGAAAATAATCAGGTTATAACGTGACTTGTTAGGGCAGACATAGCACCATGTTCTCTTTTCTTTGTTCCTCAGACCTTTCTCTGGAGAAGATTAGATAAACAGTTGTTACAGTGTAGGCATTAAAGATCTTTTGAATTATTTATTTAGTAAACTCAGATGAGCTATAGAATACTTGCTTCAAACTCCAGAAGTTGGGAAGGTAAAATCCAAGTGCTTCAGCCTGCTCTGCCTCTGATGTGAATCACAAAACTGGTAATTAATTTATTTTCTGAATGGAAATTGGTGGTTCCTGAGTGCCCTGATTTCTAAATGGAAACCGTTGTTTGTTTTGTGATACAAAACTTAAAACACAGCTGTGTGGCAACTTGGAACTGAGTGTATGTGAAGCTGAAGAATAGACTTTGGGAGGGACTGTTTTGGACACTGCATTTTTCGATGGCATTGTCAGTTATAGCACTGGAGAAGTAGAAGGATTTTGAAGTCTGGGGAGCTCAGAATATTAGGGCATTGGATGTTCTTATAGGGCACTGAAGACATTTGCAAGCATTTATGAATTGTGACATTTTGGCCAATCTTCTCTACTTTTTTCTCCTTGTTTTTGTTTGGTTTTTTATTTATTAACCGTACTGCTTCTCTGCGTTTGGTTTGTTTGTCAAGTGGTCCAGATGTTCCTTTATCTGCTCCGTAAACGAAGGTAAGATTCAACTTATTAAAAAAAAAAAAAAATGAAATAATTATTTTATATTTTTTTCTAAATATCTTTTCAGAAAAGATACCAAGAAGTTGCTGTCCAGAAAAACTTATGCTGCATGCCAGATACACAGGAACATATATATATGTGTGTGTATATATATGAAATATACCATATATATACATATATATATTATATATATATATAAAAAAGAAACCTCAGAGATGGCTGTGGTGATGGCTGATGGCTTTTATAGTATACATAGTATACTCCATATGTATGCCACAAACATACGTACCTATATATATATATAGGGTTTATTTTTAATATATAAAAAAAAATATGTATTTTATATATAATAAACCTCAGAGATGGCTGTGGTAATGGCTGATGGCTTTTATAGTGTGTGTATATATGTATATAAAAAATGTGCCCTATATATATATGTATGTATGTAAATATATGCCAAATACATATAACATAAACCCCAGAGATGGCTATGGTGCCCAGAAGTTCTGTTGCCTTACTGTATTCCATGTCTAACAAAAACTTCATAAAGTGCCTGTTAAAACTGATGTGAAAAGAAGAAAAAAGGTATTTCTGAGCCTCTTGGAGGCTGGATTTTAATAGGAGTTGGAACCTGATAGTTCTACATATAAATGTATGTCAGTTATGAGAAGCAGAATGTGGCCCTGTAACTTAGGAATGGTTTCCTTGAGTCAAGTGCAAATCGTGAGGTTGTGGCTTGCTGATTTTAAAGGTTTAGTTGGCTTTTTGTCTGGAGGGTTACCTTTGGTCTTTGGGGAAATAATTGCAGGAGCCAGCAAAATGAGCCTAGATTCAGCACAGTTTATCTTTTACACTCTAGAGCAGCAAAACCAGGCTTGAATCATGGTGGTTGAACGGGTTGTTAACTTGATCCTTTCGTGTGAAAGTCACCTTTAGTTAGCATGCCTGAACTGAAGAAGGTGGAGAAGGAGAAATTGATATAGTGATAGATTGGGTGGATGTGTTTTGGGGCAGAGGGAGTAGAATTTGGAAGGATCCATCCATTCCAAGACATGTTTGGTCCAGAAAGGGTAGTATTTTGTCTTGAGAGCCTGTATTGACTTCTGGGCCCAAATTGCTTCTGTTGGATACAGTGGTACATCTGACTGAATATAGTTAGTATATACAGATATAGTTATATACAGAATATAGTTAGTATATACAGTTATAGTTATACACAGAATATAGCTAGTATATACAGATATATACAGAATATAGCTAGTATATACAGATATAGTTATATACAGAATATAGCTAGTATATACAGATACAGTTATATACAGAATATAGTTAGTATATACAGTACCTCAGCTGTGGAGGTAGAAGAGTCTGGAATCCTTGACACCTCAAATACGTCTCTGAATTACAGAGTGTGCTGCAATATATGGACCGTGTCAAAATGTCAGCAGCTGCTTCCACATTTGCAGTGCTGACAATATGACCTTCAGGTTAAGAGTTCTCTGCTGACCTGATCTTTGTCCAAAGTATGTTTGTTTTACTATTTAGGAAGCTCTTTTAAGTTGTGTACTTATAAATGACCACAAAGCAAATTAAAGCATGAAACAACTCCATCTTCTGCGCTTGCAAAGGGCTCTTTTAATACTTGGGCACTTTCCACTTTCTCATTGCGCCCTGGGGTATCATACTGTGTGATAAAGTACGTGTGCAGCTTAAATAAGAAGGCATGAAGGAAGCAAATGTATTTCCTGGCCACGCTGACACTGTCTTTGGCCCGGTTCCCATCTACATGTAGAAGGGTGGGTTTGCAAATGGGGGAGTTTGCTTGGGAGATGGTGTAAACAGGAGAGCAAAGTTAGCCTGTTAACCTGCCTCAGCTCAGTGTTGGTAAATGCAGCTGAGCATAGTAGTGCTGTCTTGGGTGTTTTGTCCCAGTTTTGCCTCTTGACTATAGAACATGCCCAACTCAAAAATCAGTACAGTAATACAAATGCACCGTCCACTTCTGTTAACTCTTGCTTTGGTAGTCATTCAAGATGGGGATAGCAACTGGCACAAGATTCAGACCTAGCGAAATAGCTGATTGTTCCATGGTATGTGCTACCCTTTGAGCTAAGTTTAGCCAAGTGACTTTCACTGGAGCCTGTCACCTCTTTATATAAAGTGTTCAGCTGGTGTGAATCAAACTGTAACTCTGAATATTAAGGTAAGAAACTGTCTCATTACCCAAGCTTAGTTGTGGTTTGGAAGGCCTCTAAGCTACTCTATAACTGCGTATGTCCGTGATCTGATGATTATGAGCTTTGTGATCAGTTTATAGTGTTAAAACAGCTTCCCCAATCTTCTGCAGACTGTGTTGCAGCAGTACTGTCAGAGGCATATTTCCAGAAAGATGGGAATCATGCCAAGCAGGAATTATTGCAGGCTATGGTAACTGTGTCTATCAATGAGTGTTATACAGTGTTTGCATTGTGTCTGTCTTTGTTGTCTGATGTACTCATTTGTTTTGCACCCCAGCCTGTAGTTTCCTGAATAGCAAAGTACAAGTTCTGTCAGGACAGCTGCTTAATAAGGCACATGTTGAAACCGTCAGGAAGTGAAAACTCTTTTCTGGATAAATTATAAAGCGCTGAGAGGAAGGACATGGTTATGCAGATGGTCTAGAAAGCATGCAGGGTAAGATTCCTGGCCTTTTCCCATTGATAGCTTGATCTTGTAAGTAAAGTAATGCTGACACTTGTAAAATGTATGCAGGTACTGTTGGACAGAATGGAATAGTGCAACTGCAGTGCAGATGGCTAGGGTCTGTCTCTCTGAAGTGTGGAAGTACTAACGTGCCTAACTAACAAGAAGCACCCCTTGTCTCTATGTGTTTTCTGTCACATGGCACTTGGAGGAACATAACAGCACATGGCACCAGCAGGAAAGGGGCAAAGGAGTGTGGGCCTGTAGCAAGTGAGAGTACAGAACCTGGAGGCAGCAGTAGTTATGTGCCCACTCTTGAGCCAGCAGTTGTGAGCTGAGTTACGAAGGAGAAATTTGTTTAGCTCTGCAGGTTATTTTGCCTCTGAGATTATCCTTGTCCTGTGAACAGTGAGAGTTGAAGGGTATCAGATTTGTAGTTACTGTCTGTGTTACACAAGCAGCAGCAGCACAGCAACAGAAGACTTCTTTAATGTGTCTGATGTCAAATTTATTTTTAAGAAGTGGTGTAATTCATGGTTGGTGCCAGCCCAGATCTTTGCCACGGTCCACACTTGTGACACAGCTGTTGCTGCCAGTGCATATGAGCTCCCCAGTTGCAGTTTAAAGCGGGGAAGAAGTGGGTTTGCCTTACTTACAGTCAGAAATCAGCCTTCTGTAGGCAATTGTGTTGTACAGTTTCTGGTATTAAGGAGTAATAATCAAACTGATGTTGTTTGAGGCTGTATCTGTTCTTTCTATAGATGCTGTTTTGCTGCAGGTTTTTGTTTCTTCTTTGACCAAGTTTTTGCTGATGTTTAGTTTTTGGTTGAAAAGGTGGGACAGTTTGCTTTGTTTCTTAAAATACACCTTTTTCACAGTGAAGGCAGAAATAAGAGCATGGGTGTAGTTCAACAGCCTAATTGTGATGTATGATGATACTATAGGTCTGAGGAGAAGTTACAGGTCAGATAGAGGGTTAGCAGATGCATAACTGTCACATGTCAGATATGGTAACTCTGATGCATAACTCTATCACAGCCAGATTACTGTAACTGGGTTGATCTCGTGTATTGGTCTTTCTCAGACTTCAGTGCCTTTATATAAAACTAAAAAGTAACTTGCTCTGTATTTTCTCTTCTTTCTTCCCTTTGTTGTTCAGTGATGTGGTGCAAATTAAGAAAGATTATCCGCTAAATGACTCTATTTTGAAGTGGTCCAACATTGTTGGACAGTGTGGGAATTCACAGAGTGTTTCCTTCAACTGCTTTTGGGGGTTCGTCCCTTCTCTCCTCCCTCATGGGAAACGAGGATGAAAACATTCTTTGATGAGGATGTTAGTGTCACATGTTGGCGTTGTAGAGAACAGACTAAATGGGTTGTTCTTGGAATTTGAAGCTCGGTATTAAGTCTCTTGTTACTGTAGCTACCGCGATTTGCTGAAGTAGCCACCCTTCGTGCTTTGCCAGTGACTGAACTGGGCTGTGGAATGCTTGCTTCTCCTGTGTGCTAGAGGGGGTCAGTTACTGCATCAGGTCTGGCACATTCAGGGTGCACCTGCACGTGTTATGTTAAATAATAAACTGAGCTCATGCCTGTGGACTGCTGGAAGTTACCTGCGGTTTTGTGTAGATGAAGAAGAGGACAGAGGGTGGATTGAAACTCTTGGGCACCCCACCTCCCCCTCTTTCTCCCTTCCCTCCCCCAAACATTGCTTTCTTTGTTCCCACCTTCACAGAGTCCATCATACTGTTTTGCTGGCCACATCCTTAGAGCATGGAAGGTAACAGATGTTTCTCTAAAACATGTGTGATAAATTCATGTTAATGCCCAATGCTGACTCGGTGTGAGGCAAAACAGTTCCATTTCCAGAGTTCCTTGCTTATCTGCCTTTTTTTTTTTCCCTCTTTGAAATAAAGGCTTTCTCCTTTATAAACCAGCTTTTTAACATCTTTAAAAGCAAGCAACTAAAAATGTCCATATGTAAACTAAATGGTTCAGAATGGAAGATAGTCCATGAATTTAGTGGGGGGAGAAAACCAAACCACCAGCTCTGTAGTACAGTTAAGTGCAGTTAAAGCGTTTTCTGTTTCTAACCCTGGATCACTGAGACTTGCAGTTATTTTTATGAGTAGCTTCATTTTATGGACCAGGCAGTGCTCTGCTAATCTGGAATTTGATGAAAGGAGCAACAGGGAAATCCTGTGGAACCAGTGACTTAAACTGCTTGAAATGTAAGCATTTCAGCTTGCCTTCTGCATTGGTTCCTTAGTGAAATGCAAATCGAGTTGAGAATGAATGGAGGGTGTCCAAGCTTGGAGTGTTCCTGCTCATTGCCTGGGTTGGGGGCCAGAGTCAGGAGCGGTCACATGAGCCTGTGCTGAGATCATTAGACTGGGGACACCAGCTGTGCTATTATTAGGGGGTTTAAAGTCTGTGGCAGATGTTCTTAGGCTCTCTTCCAGCCCCCACATATGGTGCAGTAGAGTACATGGAAAAAGAAACGTCTGACTAATTGTTTTTCCATGCATCAAACAGATTTTGCTTTTTTATTGGGTTTCTTTTCTTCCATGCAACTGGACAAGACAGTTTTTGTTACCCTGCATGTATCGAAAACCAATTGGAACTGTTTGAAACGGAAGAATGAAAAAAGCGATCATACAATAATAAATACAAGTGCTGTTCTTGGAAAGTAGGACCTGGGGGGATAGCCAGGACTCAAGTGCATAGGTGCATGTGTTCTGCCATTCATGTAATTGTTTTCTTTGGCACTGCTATTTAGACAGGGCCCTTGTATTACTTTTTGTGTGTGTATATACTATAAAGCTGCTCCTGCAGAGATTTTGAATGTATTACACGAGATGTGATGCACACGGGGTGAAGAGGTATTAACAACAGTGATAAGAAGTATTTGTGTTCACAGATTCTAATTATGCTAGTATAGCATACAGCCCAGAGAAAAGCATGGCTTTTTCTTACTCTTTTCCTACTACAACAGAAAGAATGTGTGTCTTGTTTTGAAAGTCTTTTGTGTCCCCTCTGGAAATCAGTTAGCCAGTTTAAATATCCTCAAAATACAAATCACAAGCTGCTTGGTCTTCTATGGACTTCTGATACGCCCTGTGTTGTACAAAATGCAGAAGGGAGTTATCTACTGGGAGGATGCAGGACTGACTAAATGGCAAACCAAAGGTACATGAGGAGCTGAAGAATGGGAACTATTTATAATAGGTAACAAATACATCTGTGTATGGGTTTTTTAACCATGTAAGCCTGTTGTGATGAAGCAGAACAGCAAAAGTTCAACAGTTCCCTGTGCATCATCATTTTCTTTCTGTCATTAAAATGTGTGGTGTTTTTTTAACAGAAACCAGCTGAGATGCTACATGAGTTGGCCTGTGTTAAGCACAAAGGGAAGAAGAGGCAACACTTGATAAGGTTTTATTTTTGTATGTCCATCTCTTAACCTCCCAGCTCTCATTGGACAGATCTCTCATACAGAGCTTTTTAGTATGATTAAAGAGAACAGTACCCTAGATAAATAGTCTAACATAGAGTTCTTGTTGGCGCCGTCATACTTTTCCCATCCGTTTTCTCTGTGTATGTTCCTTCCTGGATGTTACAGGTACAGACCATACAATTGATCAGAAAATCTGAATGCTCATTCTCTGTGTTGTTTCTGACACTGAAAAAGCAACACTGGTGACCTCAAGGAGTATTTTTCTTCTATTTAAGTCAGTGAACTGGCATTCTGTTTGAGTGCTAGGACCTACTTGTTGGTGAGTATTTCTGACAAGAGTTACATCTGTAAATCTAGTATGAATGTGATTCTCTTTTGATATGCCTGTCGCCAGACTGTTAACCTTTCTGCTTTATAGTAACAGTGTTGTTTTAAACCATTGGAGACTGAAATAGTTCTTCTGGCTGTTCCCACAATATGGTAGGAATGACTGAGTACCTCCATATACTGCAGTGCGGAGAGCCGTTGGATGTGACCCCAGAAGTCTTTGATGGCTCATGAAGATGAGTGCTGTTCTACAGCTTACACCCGAGAGTACTGCTGTATGCTGCACTGAGAGTAAGCTGGCCTGTGTGCTGAAACCTGAGTGTTGGTTACTCAGGTTGATAGCAGTGAGAAATCAATTGCTGTTTGAATGAGATTGTGACACTCCACACAGTCACATAGCTCTTATGAAAAGAACATTGTTTCCTGTGTTACTGAGGTTACAGTGCAGGACTGTAAATATAAGAGGATTAGTCATAGTGTGTTTGCATTAAGCCTGACTGCTTAATGAAAAGGATTTTTTTTCCTGAAGATTATTTTGTTGGCAAAACTGAGAAAATTGGGATCTTGGTGATCTCCAAGGGATTGTTCTGAAGGCTTGGAGCATGCAAAGTTCTAACGCTCAGAACATGTAACTGTGCTGTCTGTGTGATTGCAGGAGACTGTGGTAAATGTGTTTGTGTTGTTATGCTTGGCTTCATAGGTGGCAGTCCGTGTTTGACTAGAATGCAGTATTTATATAGCTTCTTAAAATATCAGCAGCTTTCTAACTGGAGAATAATTGCTTGGATTAAAGTGGCTCAGTCTTAAGCCCTGGTCAGCCCCCTGTGAAGTTAAGTAGCATGTCCAATTTTGTGTGCATGAGGTGGGAGGAGAGAAGATTGGTTATCAACATGTTTCAGAGATGTATTTTCCCCTCCTGAGGATGTGTTAGAGGATGCAGTTGTACTTGTTAAATCTGAACTTCAACATTCTCTGCAGCTGCAGTAATGCCATTGGTGATGCTGGTTCACATACTTCTTTTGGCAGAGAACGCTTTCATGCAGTGAGTTTAAGCTAAGCAGTTGCCAGTTGTGTTTTAATTTCTCTGTAACTCTAGAATGCTTTAGACATGGAGCTTCTCACATGGGTGCATATCTTTGTGGGTAAATGGATCAACCCTTGACAGATGAAAGTCTCCTCCTCGCACTGAACATGCGTTCTAAATCTCTCCTGTGAGAATGTACAGGAGCCTATTTCACTCCCTTAATCAATATATTGTGCACAGTGTGGGAAATGCCATGTTAGGGGTATGTGTGTATTTGTTTTGTGAGGGTTCTTTTTGCGAATTGATAGGTTGACAGGTTAATGCACACCCCTATTCCTTGGGTGTATCAAGCATGAGCATGATTTGTTTAAATTATTAATATTATTTTTATTATCCACCCCTCCCACATTTTTGGCATTTCTTTTAGTTGCCTTCTTGCAGAACTGAGCGTGTTGCTACTTTGGGTCAGTAGCAAAAAGAGAAACTTACTTGTGTTCTAACTAAGTGAAGCTCTGAAGAAGCAGATCTCCTACTCTCTTTTCCTCCTCCTAATTTAAAATTAGATCTGCTAGCCCAACAGGAAGGGGCTTACATTTCATGCTCGTTTTCCAACTGCCAATAGGAGCATGTAGTCATGCTGAACAAAGCAGCAGCATTCCTGGATCCTTTTAATGATGTATTCAGAACTCCAGTGCCTCCTGATTAAATGAGTACAGTGAATGTATTCACAACTAACAAGAGCAGGCTCATTAAACAGCAGTAAGTTAACTGTCCTATTCTCTTCTTGCAATCCAGTTCATAATTAAATGATGCCACAGCTGAATACAGCACTGGGCTGTCAGATGGAGAGGTTTGATGCTTTGTGTGGTTAGATAGGATTGTTGGAGTGTGAGGCATTTAGCTTAGCTTGCCTCACTGATAGGGGTACTTGTCTGGGTGGGGACTTACGTCTTTGAGTCCAAACCAACCAAAAAGTTTAAACTGAAGCAGTTAGCCAAAATGTTAATTTAGAGTTTGTAGCTTGCAGTGTCATACGCTACTGCATTCTACTGTTGCTGTTGTATAAATCCAAAGTAGCACAGCTTTACTAACTGGAATTCCTAGACTGTAACTGAGGGCAGAGTTGGCCCCTTGGTTGACTTGATTGCTGCATAAATTCAGTCTCACAGTCCTGATGGTTTGGTGGTGCCATTTTTAGAAATGAAGAGATCAGTTTAGTGTGTTGGACTGGCAGATGCAAGCTGAAGAAAGGGCTGTGCTGCCTAGAGACATACGGAGCTTGTTGGAATTGTCTTTGGTGGTGTTAAAATACAAGTAGCAACTTGAGCGTTCATGTAAGTTATCTACCCCAAAAGGATGCTTCAGTTTTTTTTGTGGAGTCATGGGTGAAAGCATAAATATTGAATACTCTATTTGCTTTTAACCTGATGTCTGTTCTGAAATGTTTTGGATTTAATAGTTGCAAGCATTAGTTAATAATGAGATTTGGAGGCAGAGGGAATTTGGGCCTGAAGGAGGGATAGCAAGTACACGCTTCCTGCTTTTCTTCTGCCAACCTCCTGACACAGTTCTGGGGGCTTTTAGCATAATCAGGATGACACCAAGTGTTTAAAACCACCTGACAGTCTATTCAGTTTGTGCTGTCTGTCTGTCTTTAAAGTGATTTCAGATAAAAGCCATACAGTCCTGGTACCTGTTAGCCATCTGGAACAGCCGGCTACCACATGGAGAGAAGCACATGTACCGTGTGTCTGCTGCAGCTTGCTGCCTGTGCCTGCCTCTGGTCCCAGCCCCTGGGTTAGGCTATCAAACATGTGCTGAATTCTCTAATAAATCATTAAAGTTTCCTTTTTAACTCTTCTCCTTAACCGCCGTTTTCAGTCAGATACACTGAGTAAGCATCATTGCTTGTCTTCTGTCCTTTCACATTAATACTGGATGGTAAAGTTCCTTCTAAATGTAAGTTTACTGCTTTGTTTGTGCTGGTGTATCTTGTAAAACCTAAGCATGAATTGTTTCCTGTAGTTCAAAGCAAAAAAAAACCCTTGCACCCTCCACAGTAGGAAGAACTTGTTCTTTCCAGCATTGAATGAGAAGATTGACCCACAGTGGTTGATTCAAGTGGGAAACCACTTGTTTGCTTGGGGACTCATGGAGACACACTCACAGTTACTAGTGCCTTGGGTAGTGTGGGGACTATTTGGGGAATAAGCTGCTTTTGTTTTATTTCTGAGATTGAATTGCTTTTAACTTGTTTTTAGTACAAGACCACAAATGTGCATTAGATAAGGAGGGAAGTGGAAACAGTTCCTGTGTACAATGCTCAGTCCTGGTTTTGCAAGATTTTCAGTATTTCTAAATGAATTCTGAAATTTGTCTGTATTGTGGCTGATAGCTTTCTTATAGTACCCGAATAACTTATTTTAGACTTCTGATATTAAGGCAGTCGACTACTCTGCCTATTTGCTCAGCACATAATCTGTAGTTTAATAACGGTGCCTGAGTATCTGCAAAGCTGAGACACATTCCAAATGCTCTGGTTCTGAAGAGTAATTTCTCCTGCCTACGTGCAGTCTTTTCAGAGAAGCTGCAGGGGAAGGATTTTGGATTGAACACATATTTGCTTGTGTGGGTGTGAAAGGGGGGTGTAGGGGTATTCTTCCCTGGAAAAATGCTCCACAGTTTTCTCTGTAACCTTTCTTGGCCCATCAGTTTGGATCTTTACACCCACTGTGCCTAATAACAGTTACTACAAAAGATAAAGTTACCTTGTATTAGTAAAGCAGCATTAGTTACTAGCACAGACAAGCTACTCCCTTCCTTCAGCCTCTATTTAGCTTATTTTTAAAGACAGTGACCTTTTTCCTTCCTCACTACCAAGTTAAGATGGTAGTGAAAGTTAGATTACAAACTTGTCAAATAAAATGGTTTAGAAACATTGAGTTGAAATGCATTGCAGGTCAAGGAAATCAAGACATGTTGTGCTTTGCATGTAGGCTTATTGTGAGGGTCAGGTTTTTGGGGGGGTTGGTTGGGTGTGGGTTCTTTTTTTCCCCATAGCAAATGGACTGTCAAAGAATAGAAGTGCCAGACAGCAGACTTCAGTTACTTCAAATACCTCTGCAGTACCACCATGAAGCAGACAATGGAGAGTGGATGATGTAGCTCATACAACACTGGACTGATCCTTCTGTAGTGCCATGATGTATTGCGGGTAGGTAGGTAGGAGACATCCAGTTAATCCCTTGAAGTTTTGGAGATTGTACAGTATCAGTAAGGTGACTCTTCGTAAATACCTAAGCAACCTGATCTAGCTGCAGATGTCCCTGCTCCTTGCCCAGGGGGGGTTGGACTAGATGAGCTTTGAAGTTCCCTTCCAACCCAGACTATTCTATGATCTGTGTTTAAATAGCACCAACTAATTGCTTGTTGCTTATAAAGATCCTGCATCTATTTTACAAAATCTGTTTTACACCTGCATGTCCAGACCTGTCAGTTGTTGTCCTCCCTTTTTGTCTTCCCATCCTCCAGCGGTTCATTGCACTTCTGCAACAGTTTAGTCTCCCTGCATGTACTGCAAGTATCTTGAGTAAAATTTGGGATTTCTGTGTGCCTCCTGGTTTTATAGACATGTGTGTGTGATCATTCAGGAATGATTTACCTAGGTACTGCTCCACAGAGGGTCTTGATGGAAACTGCTTTTTCCCTGTTAAACTTGGATGAAGCGTTGGTGTTTCCTTTATTTAACCACAAATCCATTATTGAAATTGGAATGGAGTTGAATGCCTTGAAAGTCTGAGGTGTTCTTGTCTGGCAATTCACATCCATAGAATCATAGAACTGTTAGGGTTGGAAAGGACCTTAAGATCATCCAGTTCCAACCCCCTGCCATGGGCAGGGATACCTCGCACTAAACCATCTCACCCAAGGCTCTGTCCAGCCTGGCCTTGAACACTGCCAGGGATGGAGCATTCACAACTTCCCTGAGCAAACCCATTCCAGTGCCTCACCACCCTTATAGTAAAGAACTTCCTCCCTATATCCAATCTAAACTTCCCTTGTTTCAGTTTGAACCCATCACCCCTTGTCCTGTCACTATAGTCCCTGATGAAGAGTCCCTCTCCAGCATCCTTGTAGCCCCCTTCAGACTGGAAGCTCTGAGGTCTCCATGCAGCTTCTCTTCTCCAGGCTGAACAGCCCCAACTTTCTCAGCCTGTCTTCGTATGGGAGGTGCTCCATAGTTGCATACAAAGCAATGACTTGTGTTTCAGAATAGACTTTGCCAGATAATAAACCCAAGCAAATCCATACATGGTTTAGTAGCCAATCAGCTATAGAGTTAAGTCTGAATTTATCTCGCTGGATATGTAACACTGGTACAGTCTGGCAAAGAATAAATAATCTTACTGTCAGTTATTCTTGGTTATGATGTCAGCAAATCCTCCTGCTGCTGAAGATGTGTGGGCAAGACACATGGAAGGTGGCAATTACATGGGCTCCTTGGGAAGCCAAAAAGAAAACTGTTGGTTGAAATAATTCTTAGTTCTCAGAAAAGTCAATCTTGTAACAGGAGGAACAACAAATGCCAGATTGTCACAAGGTATCTGCTGTGGTTTCAGGGGAACATCTGTGGAAGTCCCAACCTGTACTCAAAGAGCGTGAACAGGAAATCTTTCTCTTAGTTCTGCATGTTGGTGAAAAGAGCCATTTTTCTCTGCAATTTCAGCCTTTAAAAGAATATTCAATTCTCTTGTCTGACCACTAAAGCGCTATGTTTGTATATTGCTGTGAGTGTTAGTTCTGGATTGTTTCCGATTGCTGAAGCCAAAGCTCACTGCTGTGTTTCTTGCTTTCTCTTTTACTTTTTTGCACTCTGGGGAAGAAAGGTGAAATGGGGGTTTTGTTTGGGTTTTTTTAATTATTATTCAGTATCTGCCTTTGAAAGTTCCATGGGACTGGAAATAAAACAGTGGAGCTAAGTGGTATAAGTAACTTGAGGGTGGGAAGAGGCCTTCTTTGAAATAGGGCAGGTGCAAAACCTTCCTCAGTGAACAGATCTATGTGAAGTATTTTCATTCATTATTACTTTAAATCTTGTTACTTCACTATTGGGCTCAGATTTAATTTCTGCTGTTGCAGGTGTTTGTGTTCAAGCTTAAGATGAAGTCCGGAAGTGCCCATGGGAATAGAATTACATTTGCAGATGCAAATTGCCTCCTCAAATCCACCGTTCACCATATGGTGAATTTCAGTCTTCTGTAGCCACAGCCTGATACCCACAACAGCTCTTGCACTTTAATATCTTAAACCTGCATGAGTCAGGACTGTTGTGGAACAGGAAAACAGTGGTGTGAAAAGGCACTGGGAGTATCTGCAGCTGCACTGATAAAGTAAATGGTGGTTTATGTATCTTAAAGGCTGGATGTTATCCAGGTGTACAATTGTATCCAGTCTTGACGTGAAGAGTAGTTGATTGAATGCAAATCAGTCATGTGCAAAGGATTCATATAAGTAAGAAGACAGTCCAAAATGAGGAATCTTTTGATTAGAGTTGGGTTGTCAGCAACCAAATGCTTGATGTGGTAGGAAGCACTGTGAATAGCCGCTGGTGTAGATATGAGCCTTTTGAATAATTACAGCTGAGCTTTAAAACAATCTAGGTAGTTAGACATGGAAACTTCCAATAAGCAAGATCAGGTGAGAAATGCTTAAATAAGCATTATTCTTTATGGAGCATCTGTTTCTTGAAGAGGTTTTGCAGGGTAAGAGTTGTATTTCACATCTACAAAGATTCAAGAGCTGGTCACTGGTACAGGCTTATCCTTGGAAGACAATGTTTATACATCCTTTGTTTTGTCACTAAGAGTTGGGTCAGTCTGCAAAGAGAACTGCTGCTGGGAGAAGAGGTGGCTGCAGTTGCAAACTTGTCCTGAATGGAGGGGACAGGCGGCTGTTTGAGAATCACAGACCCATAGAACAGTTTGGGTTGGAAGGGACTGTCAAAGCTCATCTAGTCCAACCCCCTGCAATGAGCAGGGACATCTTCAACCAGATCAGGTTGCCCAGGACCACATCAAACCTGGCCTTGAATGTCTCCAGGGATGGTTCATCCACCACCTCTCTGGGCAACCTGTGCCAGTGTTTTACCACCCTCACTGTACAGAATTTCTTCCTCCCATCCAGCATGAATCTTCCTCTTTTAGTTTAAAACCATTTCCCCTTGTCCTATCGATGAACTGTTGTGATCTGTCTTGGAGGAGAAATCAAGAAACTAATTTTGCTCAATAGTTTCTTGAGGAATGATAAACTATTTCCAGATTCTTACAACTTAAAAGTTTGTTTGAGGTTACAGCCATGCACTGTGTAAAAATGACGTTTTGAGGAGGGCAGAGGTTATGGCTGGCTTTCCTTTGGAGGCTAATGTCCCCAAAATGGAGTTTAATTTGGGGGACTACACATGCGAATGCCAGCTGAGCTCTCAGCTCTGTTCTCTCATCAGTGTTTCAAGACTTGCAGCAGAAAGCCTTAGTCTGTTGGGATGTGTGCAGCTTTAAAATACTGCTATATTTTGCTCTGTGGAAAAAATCTTACTGCTTTTGCGAAGAGTCTGGAAGCATTCTGTAGTGTTTTCATGATGGTTTACACTTCTCTGCTAATGCTTTCTATGTTACGTCATTCTGTGTTATGTCTATTCTATGTCATGTTAGCATATCTTTTAATTGTAAACATCTATTCTGTTCAGAGGGTGTTTGTGACTAGTTGTCTATTCTGCTCTGTGCTCCCAGTTAAGATTTTGGTCATGGTTAAGAATGTGGATGTCAAATGCACTCAGAAGACCAGGGTTTTAATGCAGCAGACTGAAGAGAGGAGGAGTATAACCCTTTTTGACTCAGTTTGGTAGTTTGTGTAACTTCTTTGCCAGGAGAGAGTGAGGAAACTTGCGCATGAGCCAAAGTTAGAATTGCATTCAAACGCAATTGGTTCTCAGCATCGAGAACTGTTCATGTGGGGGAAACACAAATAGAAGCGTCACTTACAGCAAGCCTGCAAGCCAAATGGTGATATTCTGGAGGGGAATAGGAGACTCAGGAAAGGAAGACTTCTATGCAGATGATAAAGAGCAAAAAGAATTAAAAACCAGGTACAGCAGTGGCTGTTACAGAGCTGTAATCCAGATACTGTTTGTCTCTCACAGAGTTTAGCTTTGGATGTGGTATATATGTAGAGTGTGTGCAGAGGCATTGCTAGCCGTGTTGTAAATTAGCTCAGACAAAGGAAGGGAACATGGCAAATGCTGCTTTAGTACTTTTTTTGGTTTCCCTTACTTTGCAGTTCAGTTGAATGCTGCTTTTCAGCTCTTGCACTGCAGAACTCTGCCTGGCCTCTTTCTCACATAATGCTGAGCTGCTGTAGTGCTGTCTGAGGCAGGTTTTGTTCTGGTGCATCAGGAGGAAGAACTTGGATCTGCATAGCAGTGCTTTGACAGCATACTGTGCTTGAGTGGCTTTGCTGTGGCTGTTTTCTCCAGCCTTGCCTTCAGATCTAAAGTTAGTCCCAGTAAACCGTCATGTTAGTTAAAACACTGCCACCATAAGATTTGTTTGAGAATAAACCATAAGGAACCCGAGCTAATATTTTTAAGGTTATGGATGAAAATGCTTTGGGCATCTTAAGTCACGATGTTATTGTTAAACAAGTGGTGTAGGAGCAGGTAAACCAGTGCAGAGGAATTACTTGCAGAGTTTTGTGGCCCTTTGACTGCAAAGAAGTCACAGTTATTTGGGATACTTGTCCTATATTATAGGACAGTTCATTAGTCACTCATTCCTGTTGGCGATCCTGGAATATTAGAGGCAGGATATGTGTGAATATTTATGTGCTGTGTGCATCCATCTTTGTATATGCTGATAGATACTTTGGTAACTTTAACCCTGTTTACTGAAGTATGCTATTAGTGATGTCTGACTGGTATCCTGGACTTCATTCTCTTGTTAAAATGGGAATTCATTCCTACAGTGTAAGAGCTTAGGCATGAGTGTTTCCTTTGAAACACAAGATAAATTGTGCTGGGGATGTCGTCATTTTATTAAGCTCATTCTCTGGATGTGGCTTAAGTTTGCTGTTCTTACCTGTATTTAAATCTAAACCCAGAACTTTAAAACAGAAAAAAGCTAAATGGTTAAAAAATAAGGCATGAATTTGGGATGGTATGGGCTATTTTCTGCATAGAACTTTGGGTTTTAAGAGTAATCTTTTAAACCTTAATGGCTTTGAAATATTAGATTGCTGTGGGAGATGGACATTCTTTTGGTATGGTAGTGGCTGAAAGGCAGGAAAGCTGTTTAAATCCCCTTCAATATTGTTACAGTGGATTTGCTTTCTTACCAATGCATTCTAATGGAATAATCTTCATTGCTTCAATTAAACAAGGAACATCTCTTTATAATTTACTAATTGGTTTTGCTCCTCCACAACTTGGCTGCATCTGAACACCGTAAGATGAGCACATTTAGTCAATCTGTAAAACAAAATTGCAACTGTTTCTGCTCAAGTTGCAACAAGAAATCAAGTTTAACTGTGTTTTTTACATGCTCTTTGTCACAAAACCCATTTCATCCCAGAGCCCAAATAGTTTAAAAGGCCTTTCCGTCATTGGAGCTTTTTCGCTTTGGACCAATGCCTATTATAGCCATTCCTTGCTCTGTGATTGACTGACTTGGAGGAAGCTGATGTTTCATAATAAAAAGCTTTACATTTTAATACTTTATAAAAAATGCTTTGGACTGGCATTACCTGCAATACCTGAAACCTTCAAAGCACGTATACAGAGGCTGCAGTTGGTTTTGGACTATTTTAGGAAAACAAAGGGAAGGAAATGAGATGTTTTTGCAGAGCTGTTAGCACCTGTAAATAACTGTAGCATGCAAATTATGGGAGTGTAATTACTTGAACAGAGATGGAGTTCATATCAGGTAGAAGGAATACTCTTCTTCGTAGCTCTTTTTACTCTACTGCTCTTGTCCCACTGTAATACACCCAAGGATTACATTGCAACCACAGGGCATTTAAATTATAGTGGAAGTCCTAGGCCATAGGGATTAGACTAAAAAAAGTATTCTTGAGTGAAACGGAGCTGATGGATTTTTCATGTTCATCTTCATATAGCTCACTTTTTCCTCTTGTGAATTCCTAATTTACCCCATTAAAGAGCATAAAGACACAGTGAATACAAAGAGCTTGCATTATCCTTCTTCACTTAGCTTACCCAAACTTGTTTCTTACATAGAATCATGGAATCCCAGACTGGTTTGGGTTGGAAAGGACATTAAGATCACCTAGTTCCAACCCCTGCCATAGGCAGGGACACTTCATACGAGACCATGTCATTCCAGGCCCCATCCAACCTGGCCTTGAAAAGCTCGGCTTTTCTTTCTGTTAGGTCTAGTTCCAGTGAGATGCTTATATTCATCAAAGTGGCTCAGAGTTTGGCCCCCCTTTTGTTTTTGTCTCTCTCTATACCAGAGAAGTCTTATGCAGGTGTTGAGTAATATTCTGTTCTTGTGAAGAAAGCATTTTTGAAGAAACATATTAAAATTGGAAATGTTTTCAACCCACTTCTGTTTCATCTCAACTGCTGTCACCTGGACTGCAGTGCAAATCAGTTTTGTTTCTTTCTGGTGACCTGTGTCCCAAACCGTGGCATTCACACAGATGCTAAGAAGGAAAGTTGGAGGCAGAGGAATCTTATGTGGAATGGGCTGTCCTGTCGTTGGGAGGTCTCGTTCAGTGAGCAGTGTGGTTGGAAATGAAGGAATGGATAAAAGCAAAGGGTAGGTGTGTACTAAAACTCACAGTCTTTGCAGACTAGCAAGAAAATAGGATGACTTAATTCAGTCTTTAAACAAAACTGTGATTTATAATGCATTTACTTGCTTTCCTAATTAGGATTTTAGCTGGAATTATTCTCAGACAACTCGTTTCAAGTATGAAAGACTGAGGTAGATATGTGGCCTGTTAGAGCTGTACAGCCTGCCTTCAAGTCTTCATGGGCTCTACGGGAATTACAGCAAAAACCTGAGGTTTAGAAGTGATGGGAGTGGGTTTCACCTTGTTGTTTCCATGCTGTTAGATTTTTAAATACTGAAACTATTTCCTCATCAAGGGTGATACTGTTCTCTTTGATCCCACCTTATTCTGAAATCCTTTTATCCCTAAAAGAGATGAAATGTGCTTCCTGATGTCAGTTGACTTCACACATATAATGTTTCATCAGAGAGCTGGAACTGAGGTTGAAGAATGTAGCTGACAAAGCAACTTTTAATACAGGAGATGCAGAAAGAATAGCTGCCTAGCTAGGCTCTAAAACTCATGTGAACTTTAAGCCACTCAAGAGCTTAATTTAGTGGAAGTCTGGCCTGATATAGATAGCTCGGATATCATGTGGAAACTCTGATTTAGACATGTATTGATATAAGAGACCTTGAGCTTATTTTTGTTTGTTCCTGGCCAGATTGTTTTTGCTTCCCTCCCTTAAGCCCACTCTTTATTCTCAGGAAATGCAAGACACGTGCAACTGTTACTGAACAACTACACATAACTGCACCAGGGAGAAAACAAACTTGGGCTTAAGTGTTTATCTTGAAACGGCAGAATCTTCAATTGAGGCTTTAAATCTTTGCTCTTCTCTGCCTCTTAAGGAAAGATGCAAGTGCACTGGGATTTCTGTTCTTTTTCCATTTTCCTAAGTTGTGCCTAAGCATCAGTTTACTTGTATGTTTTCCAATACTGTAACTCCAGATTGCAGCTATTACATCAACACCACAGTGATTTTTAACTCGATTCACAAAGCTGCTTGTTTCTGGCGTGGCCATTAACATCACATCAGTAGGAAGGTCATAGCACAACCGATGTGACTTGCCCTCTGATGAAAGTGTCATGGGAAAAACAAATGTATTCCCTGTGTGTTTGCAGTGTCCATGGAAAGTTCTGCTTTGCTAAACCTACATTAGGCTTAGGAAAAACTCCCACCCACCCACACTAAATCTTCACTTGAAAAATTCAGTGTTTTCAAGTGTCATTTCAACTCTGCACAGGACTTTATTTGGGGTGAAATCATACTGATGGTCTGGAAGAAGCTGGGGATATTAACTGTACAAGCAAAAGTGCTTCTGAAGCATGTGTTCAAAGTTTGGAGCACATGGTGTTGATATCACTGGCAGACTTCTTAAAATGACAGCCCTTAATGCAGTCACAGTTTATGACCTGTAACTGTACTTCTGGACCCATAACTGGAGATTCAGTTTGAGAGGTATCTTTATGACAGCTACTGTTGTCTTCCATGTGAAGATTTAAAATACCTCAATATCGTTACAAAACCAGAGATGGAGTAAATGGGACGCTTTCATGGGACTTTTCATCAGGGACTCTAGTGACAGGACAAGGGGTAATGGGTTCAAACTGAAACAGGGGAAGTTCAGGTTAGATCTAAGGCAGAAGCTCTTCCCTGTGAGGGTGCTGAGGCGCTGGCACAGGGTGCCCAGAGAAGCTGTGGCTGCCCCGTCCCTGGCAGTGTTCAAGGCCAGGTTGGACACAGGGGCTTGGAGCAACCTGGTTTAGTGTGAGGTGTCCCTGCCCATGGCAGGGGCTGGAACTGGATGAGCTTTAAGGTCCTTTGCAACTCAAACCAGTCTGGGATTCTGTGTCTAAAAACTTCAAGTTGATGGTGAATGTTTCATTGCTTAAATTCTGTGTGAATAAAGCTATCCTGGGTTCAGCTGTAGCAGGTATTTTTCTCCTTCTTAGTAGCTGGTGCAGTGCTGTGTTTTCTTCTTTAGCCTGAGAACAATGCTGATAACACACCGATGTTTTTAGTTGTTGCTAAGTAATATTTATTCCAATCAAGTGGTGATATGCTGGAGAATGCTGCTTTATGCACTGTCCAAAGTCAGGTTTCTCTTACATTTGCCTTTACCCTAATGTAAAAGTAATTAGAATCTATCAATTAACATAAAGCTAACTTTTTGAAGGGGAAAAGGGATATATTTCTGTTTTGTCTTTACTGAACAATATTGTATTGCTTTGCTTCTGACAGGAAATGACCATCATGGATTTTTGAGTGAATATCTGTGTGAAGGACAGCCTCAATCTCTATGATTATGTGTATGAGAAATAGGTTTTGTCACAGGTACCTCCCAAAATGCAAACCAAATGTTTTTATGTACAACTTGTTTGAACTCCAGAGCAATCCATTACTTCATTAAGTTCTTGCTGTTAAACTAGAGGACTTGTTCTAGAGGTAGAAAGGAGAGCAAGCAACTGGGTGCTTGGTGTTAAAGCACTCTGTCAGTGCATGAAGTGCTATCAGAATTATTCTCCTTATCAAGGCTGGATGGAAACATGCCCCACATACCTATTTGAGACTCTAGCTGGCCTTTAATTCTGTAGCTCTGAACTCTGGGTAATGGAGAATCTCGTGTGCACTTCTCCTCTACTGAGCATAGCATGCAGTGAAGCAACAGAACACAAGACAGTTATCCCTAAGTTACCTGGGCGAGCCTTTAAATCCCTCTGTTTTATTACTGGTTTATAGGGAGAAAAATAACTGTGAGTGTTGAAAGTGCTGCATTGGCCTACAAAATGTTGCATGCATTGTTACATCACACCTCCAGAGAAACAGTTGTGGGAGACTGCTGAATTGCCAACTATAATATATATTTAAGTGTACTTCAAATTAGCAATGTGTACAATATTCAGGTCCTACGTTCAGTATTGAGTATAGTGCAAAAATGACACTTTTCAATACAAGTTTGGGGGATTGCCCGTGAAGTATCTATCACCTAGGAGGAAAAATGCACTTTCTGGGATGGGCACGCAGTGAAGTCTCCCTAACTCAACAAACTGTACTTCAGTCTGCCTCTGCGGTCCCTCATGTCATCAGGCTGAGCTGTGGGGCTGGTCCTAGGTCTGCAGAAATGTTTTCCACTGGTAATGTACATGTCTTGTGGCTGAGAAGCTATTTTTAGCACTCTGGTTAGACTGTCAGAGTCACTGAGGGACACAGTCCCGGCAGGGAGCTGGAAGAGGGAGCTGCAAATAGTATGGAATGGGAAGGGGGTTGGAAAAAGGTACCTTTCATTCGCAACTGATTTGTCTACTCTTGGCTATATTGTTATTTCCTGGTAGCTTGCAAGGAAAAGGCACAGTTCTCAGGATTCTTTGCTTGCATTCAGCTAAGAATAACCTCTGTGTAACTGAGGGAAAACCAGCAGAATTGCACTAGTTGAAACTTCCTTTTTCATTGTGGCGATGTTCAGAAGCTGCCTGGATCTCCAAACTGACACCTTTCACCTGGAGTGAAGTGGAAATACTGACCTCAGTCTGGGTGAGGTGGGAGTTACATTAACACTGCATTTGCTTACATGCTAGACTTTGTCCTGATTGCACAGTAACCAGGGAAGGGTGATGCAGACCACAAAGCCGCTAAAACAGGAAATGGTTATACATGGGGAAGCCTTTAATTTGACCACGATACTGAGCTACAGGCAGCTTTTTAATATTTAAAATTCAATATTTAAAAAACCTCTTCTGAGATTCAATTTGATTTATTTTATTCACAAAGCTATCACACAAAAAGACAGCTGAGGCAGCAAAATAGCACAAGAGGGCCATTTCAAAGTGCTTATGTGCTGCATTATGGGCTCAGGGCAGGAGAGGTACTGCTTTTCCTGGTGGCAGAATACTTAGTGAGATTCGCTTAAATACATGGCTGTGCTTTTTGCCTTTCTCTCTTCTGTATCTATAATGTGTGTTTTGTTTCAGTGTTAAAGTCAAAGGTCACCCCCAGTGTTTCAGTCTCCTGAGTGAATGTGGTTTCCTTCACTTTCGTGTTTATCTTTGCAAATAAAAGGTAGAGAATTTAAAATGGAACTCCAAGCTGTTGGAGGCTTCTGTAAATCACATACCTGGGAATGCTGCCACATAGCAGAAGCGTTTCAGTGTTGTGTATTCCTTTGCTGTGGGGACACCAAAGATAAAGTCAGGTAGGCTGGGTCAGTTGCTGTGGTATTCCATAGAGTAATATTCCATGCGATAGAAGGTTTGCAGGCATGCTGAAGTGAGAGATCAACCATCTCTCTTCTTAGTATTTATTGTTAGGTTCTGTATGTCCCACCCTTCTATACCTCCCTACTGGGGCAGAGTCATCTACTTGAAAGAGAAATGCTTTCATTTTTCCTTTTCTCTTAGTTGAAATTAGCTTTCAAAATGTTGTCTGTTTTCCTTTGGCCATTCAGGATAGTTTATGCTTAGTGTCATCTTTCTTTGTTTTGATGTGTGAGGGTTGGTTCTGCTGAGACTATTGTATGGTGGATGATTTTTGTGCTACATCCCCAGTGACTTTCAAGGCCAGGCTGACATGGCTCTGGGCAACCTGATCTAGTTGAAGATGTCCCTGCTCATTGCAGAGGAGTTGGACTAAATGAGCTTTTTAGGTCCCTTCCAACCCAAACCATTCTATGAGTCTATGTGTGGTCTTACAGATATTTTAGGGTTTAATATGGTGGTGCAAATTTGCCTGGGTAGGGTATTTGTAGGGACCCTCTGCATATGGCACTTCAGCTTTGTTGGGGCAGGTTCTTTCTGCCCACTGTAATGTAGAATATATGATGTACTCTGGGTAAGTTCCAAACTTCTAAAGCTAAAGTTCAGTTTTATTTTTACAACTTTTTATAGTTTGCCTGAAGAACACAGACCATGATGGTTAGAGCCTGGTGGCTTTCGTGCTGCCCCTTGTCTTGCAGCAAGAGGGACTGACAATGAGTGCAAACTGGACTATTGTAACTAACCATTAAACATTTGGTTTTAAAGACTTAATGGCATATATATCTCTGTTGCTGAGCCTGGTGCCTGTGCTGAGGAACATGAGAATGATGGAGCCAGTGTCCTCTCCAGTTGCCTTTTACTTTGCACTGTGAATGACCAGACAGCACTGTGCAGTTGTACTGCCTGCCAGGTATGTTTGGAGCAAGAATGGAGCATGCTCAAGTCCTCTTCCTGCCTTTGTCTATAGAAGTATACTCTGCCACTGCACACTAATGTGCATCTGCATTATTTTAACCAGGACTGTAGCAGATACATGAATCTTTGGTGATGTAGTTGTGATGCCTGACTGCAAAAACGAGCTTCTTATCTAATAGGAATAAACTTGTGCAAAGAGAAAGAGGAAGAGTCTGTCTGACTTCAGAGACCTGCAGCTAAACACCATACCAGTAAATCATATATGCACTCTAGTAGTATTCTTTGTTCTGGCTCTGTGTTTGGATTTTGTATGGTCAGGTCTGAACACAACGTAAAGATTGGGCAAGAATGGAAATCCGTGAAAAAATGCTGTTATATGCAAAGTTCAAATGAGCAAACTTGCAAAAATCCCCCCAAAATGTAGTGCCAGTTGTTAAGTGATAGTTGTCTGTTGTTGGACTTGCTTTGCGTTGCTATTTTCCTACCTCACTGTGAATTTAACAGATTACCCAGAGAAGCTGTGGCTGCCCCATCCCTCCCGGTGTCCAAGACCAGGTTTGACAGGGCTTGGATCAACCTGGTCTAGTGGAAAGGTGTCCTTGCCCGTGGCAGATGGGTTGTATCTGGATGAGCTTTATGGTCCCTTTCAGCCCTAACTAGTCTATGATTCTGTGATCTTAAGGTCATTTCCAGCCCAAACCATGCTATGATCCTCTGATTCTGCTACCTGAAATCAGTGGGAGTTGTAAAACACCCTTCTTTTCCACATCAGCGTTGCTCTGTGAGCTCTCATTTGGCAGCAATGATTCCGTGGGAGACCGTACAGATGTATGCTGTGTTGTTTCCACTCATTTTCATGGTATGTTCTGGGAAAACTGGTTTGCTATCTGGCCCTTTGGCATACTGTCCAACTGATCTTAACCTAGAAAGTCATGGATCCATGTCAAGTTGCTGACCTTTTCCCTCCTGCTTATTAATAAACCTTTGTGTTTCTGCTGCTGTCAGTGTAGGTAGAGTGATACTGAAGCAGAAAGCTTTTCAACCCTGGCTCGTCCTGCTGAGAAGGTGGCAGCATGCCTTGCTGGAATTGCACAGAGATCAGGGGCTGTGGATTCCGGTGGTTCTGGAATCTGGACTGAACAGCGGCTTTGGAGCAAGGGCATGAGCAGTGGAACCGCAGCCCTAAAGCGTGTGGAAAACCTGTGTGTCTGATAGCTCTAGGAAGGCGCAGGTGCAGGTTGTCATTTCCAAGACATTCACCCCATCATGCTGGCTGTGCTAGATTTACTGCTGCTTAAAACCTGGCTGCCTTTTTAAACTGCAGGACAGTGGCTTATTTTGCCTTGACATGTCAGTTGCTGGTGGTGATGATGATGATGATGGAAGTTTACCAGGGAATTATTGCTAGGCCTGAGTCACAGGACATTTCCTGTGCTTCCTGTTTTGGCCATGGAGGCTCCAGCCAAATAATGATCATCAGGCTGTTTTGATAATCCATTTTTGCTTACTATAAGTGAGGTATATGCACACTTTTTTTCTTCCTTTCCTGTTTCCATGGTGAGGGACAAGCAGGAAAACTGAACTTCAATGCTGTGAGTCGTAGGACCTTACAGCACCATAAGGGCACACAGAAGAAGAATGGGATATTATAAAGTGGCAGTTTCAAAGTGGTGGCAGAACATTTTACTGGGGAGAACAGAGAATGGTTCTCAGTAGAAACTGAGGGGTCCTTTTTGAACCCTGTAATTGGTGCAGGTGAATAACAGCATGTTTCTGAAAACTGAGATTGGATACAGAACAGCAATGGAAGCAAAGGTGGTCTAGTGTGCCCCCATCTGTACTGTGTAGTGGGAATAACTACAATGTTTAATGGCCTGCATCCTGGTAGGGAAAATACTCTCTTTGGGATACAGTCTTGTCTTTTGCTTCAACTGCTACATGACTTGTTTCAACTGCTATGTCCTTCTGACCAAAAGGATGACCAAGACTTTGTTAGACAAAGCCGGAACTGTTATTTGTATGGGGCAAGAGGTGGCCTGGAGAACTCTGTTGCTATTGTGTATGCTTTTTAAGGTTATTTCAGCATTTCTTGCTGTTAATTCTGTTGGACCCCAAACCCTCAGGCAGATAAACTGGAATATGTCACCTTGCTTATAATGAAAGCATGGCTAAATTTAAAGCGAAAGCTTTTCTTCATGAACCGTAGGAGGAGTTGCACAGGCTGACTTTGTTTAAGGGCAGTCAGTGTCTCTGTAGAATTTAGAAGGCCTTTTCTGAAAATTCTCTCTTTTAATGACATGATGTGCTGCCCTCTCTTGTGTGGGAAGTTCATTTTTCCCTGGCTGCACACTAAGTTGCAAGGAAGTGCTCTCCAAACCTTCTTTAATAGCAAGGAGAGTTTCATGTTCTCTTTTGACAGTAAGAGAGATGTGATAAAGCTTTAAAGTTTCATGCTAGACCATACTGGACAAATAACCGAAAATTAACGAAGTCTACAAAATGAAATCCAGGGTGTGCAGTCTCAAAGCACTTTGTAATGTTGCTGGCTTAAGCTGTCAAATCTGGGCTTCTTTTTACCTTTTTTTAGCTCAAATAAGAGTTTGTATGTGGAATGAGCAATCTACATAGGGAGTTTTACAGAGCAGGTAAAGAGGTCTGTTCCTTTCAGGAAATCCTGTGTTTATATCCAGGGTTGGACTTGTAGGCCTTGCTTTCCATTTTGCTTGTTGATCTAGAAGTCTGAGTCTCCCACCACCCCCTTGACAGAAGCTTGTTGCTTTGTGCACAAGCAAAAAGGGTGAAACTCTTTAAAATAGTCCGCCAGTTACTTTGGCTTTAGTGGTACTTTTTCATGGTGTCAAAATTTATCATCCTCTTCAAATGTAACTAACTGTAGGTCCTGAAAGCCCAGAAGATGTTCTGGTCTTAAATCTGAGTAAATATTGTTGTTATTTTGAAGACACTGGGTATTGGGAATGAGAACTTCGCTTGTGATAGATTATGTACATGAGTCGAGGAAATTCAATCACAGTTGTTCTGAGGCTGACAGGACCTTTGCCAAATATAGATAATGAAAACACATTTTGAAGGAAGGAATCTCTATACTTGTACTGAAAGGCTTTCTCTTATACTGGGGATGGGGAACTCCAGTGATATCTTTTTATTTTTCAGTTGAATCAAGTGCTTTGAATGCTCTTTTCCAACCTTGTTCTGTGCACGTTCAGCTTTACTATGTGCCCGTCATGGAATTTGTCCAGTTCCTCTTATTACCTGATTAAGGGTTGTGCTTGATACTGTAGTAAAAAAAAAAATCACTTTCACAGAAAGTTTCCATTAAAATTTCATTAGAGTGCACACAGAAAAAATCCTTGCCAGAGAGGAATAGGGTTCATCACAGAGCTGTTTCCCCTTTCTGAAAGCTGCCATGGTTGCTTGCCTGAGGCTGTTGGTATACTCAGAGTGCTTTCTGACTGGGTGCTAAGATAAGAATAAATCATATGGCATGCTGAGAAGTGGGAAGCTGAACTGGCTGAGTGGTAGGCAAGTCAGCTTGCCTGCTCCACCTAGAGTAGCTTTAGGTCTCCATCAACAGATTTACAATAGAGCGGGAGCTGTCAGGGGCAGTTTGGACACGTGCTTACTGCCTGTGCCGTGACTCTTCATCAGGGGCTGCAGCGATAGGACAAGGGGTGATGGGTTGTCCTGGGTTCACAAGCAGGGGTGATGGGTTCAAAGAGCTGAAGACGGGGGCCAAGTTCATGCTCTGCCAGGGAGGAGGGGAAGCCGGGAGGAAGCAGAGACAGGACACCTTGACCAAAGGATTCCATAGGATGTAACTGGCAGAGACTGCAGGGTTCTTCCTTGGGGGGAGTTATCTGTAAGGATGGTGAGGCACTGGAATGGGTTGCCTTCCCTGTAAGGATGGTGAGGCACTGGGATGGGTTGCCCAAGGAAGCTGTGAATGCTCCATCCCTGGCAGTGCTCAAGACCAGGTTGGACACAGGGGCTTGGAGCAACCTGGTCTGGTGTGAGGTGTCCCTGCCCATGGCAGGGGGTTGGAACTGGATGAGCTTTAAGGTCCTTTCCAAAACAAACCATTCCATGATTCTGTGATTCCATGACTGGTGTGTGGGTGAAGCTCAATGTCCAGAACTATCTGTTGTGCATTTTGGAGAATATGTGCATGCATACAGGAATTTGTCTGAGGCCAACTTCAGTAAGTGTCATGTTCAAGGGTTATTGTCATTATTTTCCAAAATCGGCTTCCAAATTGTTTGGAACTACTTGATCCATCTCTATTGAATGGGTTTTGTTTTTGTGGTCCTTTGGGGAAAGCCACAATGCTGGATTGCAACTTTGTTGTGTAATTAAGATAGTTTAGTCTGCAAAAGAAGCAAAACCAGAGCATGCATTACACTTAATTCTCATTTCTACCTGTGAGCTTGTGCTCTTGTGTAGTCCTCCCTTGTTTAATGAACAGTGGTGTCCTTGCCATGTTCATTTTAATGCCCCTGGAATTTTCTAAAGGAAAAAAAAAGCTCTATTCCAAAATCTTTGCTAGGATGACTTTGACTTTAATGGCACTAAGCCCTGGATAATTGGCTGGGTTTCCTAAAATTCCACAGCTTGTTGTTAAGATAAACAGTTCTAGGTTCCCAAGAACACAGGCGCGTGTATATGGTAATACACTGGGTGTACAGAGCAACCTTGAAACGGCAACTTCTTCTTTGCCTGTTTTATTCGTGATGTATACAACCAAACTTCAGAAGCAGAGAAGTGATTTTACACAGTAATTGGGCCAGGTTTTAAACCACATGAGAGCATTTTGAGAAGGGCTGTGAAATTTCTCTCTTTTAGCCGTTAGCTTTTACAGAAGCAGAAAAGAATCAGTCCTGCATTGGAATAGTGTGTGTTGGGATGTGCCCTCATTAGTCAGCAGCTCGTATCTCAGTTGCTGGGAAGTCCATGGTATAATGCCATGGATTGCTGGTTGTTTAGGAATTTCTAGTCTTGTCATGTCATTTGTGAACACTGGTACCTGAAGTGACTTGTAGGCCCAGGTATCCGCAGTGTTGGAGGTCTGGCTTTGCCCTCCCTAAAAAGGGCTGTGCTCTGTGATCACTCAGCCTGCAGATTTAGAGAGGGGTTATAATTACAGAGGTTGTGATAGAGCTGGGTTCGGTTCACTCATGTCCTCCCAAACCTAGCAGTGCATGGTTGGAAGTGTGCTCCTATACATAGCTACTTAAAGACAGCAAAAGAAGATGGATGTGAGGCCCAGGGATATTAAGAGCCAGTTAAGAAATTCCAGGCTAGGTTGTGAGCAACTCTGTGCATGTTTAGGTTGTAAGACAGCCTTGAAGAGTAAGGGAGGTTCTCACTGGATCGTGCCAGTTGCTGGAGCACATGGAGAGGCTTGCTGCCAGGGATGCTCCTGGGCCAAAGCGGATCCTCTTAGCATCTTATTCAGAGAAGGAGTTGGAGGTCTGACTGCCCTTGGAGGTAAGCTTCCTCATAGTAGTCTTTAAAATGGCTTCTAGCAGCAAAGGAATCTTGAAGTTCTTACTTTCTGGAGAAAACTGTAGAAAGAAAGGGATGTTCTTACTGAATGGGTTGGGTTTGATCAGTTAGGCTTCCTTTTCTTTTTTCTTTATTATCTTTTTATAAGATTATTTAACTTAGTCTCAAGCAGTAAACTCAGTCTGAAAGTAAAGGGATCAGGACACAGCAGGTATGGTGTCTGTTTTTTTTGTTATTTGTGGTGTGGTTTTTTCCCTCTGGTTTGAATTTTAGAGCAGTTTACAAGGAATTTGATTCCTTTAGCAGCTGGTTCCTCTCAGCCCTGCTCTCATTGTCTCTGCAGTAAGAAGTCCATAGCCATAGAGTCCCTGCCTGTGGCAGGGGGGTGGAACTAGATGATGATCTTAAGGTCCTTTCCAACCCAAACCAGTTTGTGGTTCTGTGAACTAGTAAAGAAAAGCAGCAGTCTTTGTTATGTGATAGTTTGTGTAAATGTTTTCAGGACAGCTGGTATTAAAATTTGAGCTAATGACACTTCTCCAGTCCCATAAACCAGCATTGTTTGAAATTTGAATTATACCAACTCTGTGTAGACTCTTAAGAGCCATTGTGGAGGGTGAGAAATGTAGAAACTCCTCATATAATGGGGGAAAAACAATACTAATGCAAACCAAGATCAAAATCCCTCCCTTTCCCCCCCCTGCCATGTTTTAAGTCCTGATAACTACTGGTTTGGGTCAGTCTGTTCTTTGTTTAGTGTTACTTGACTAAGACTCTTGGCCCCGATTTGTGGGCAGTTATGTTAATTGTAGCTTTGTTTAAAGAGTACTAGCAGTTGGGGGAACCACTATTCCAGCATGCGTTTAAAGCTGTTTTCACTGCTTGCCCTTGGTCTTTAGTGTCTTGGGGGAAAAGGTATGGCTTGGCTGGCTGGTGAGGGGTTTGACTTGGAGTAGTAACATCTTAATTTGAATGTCTTTTACCAAATGAATGCTATCTTAGGCCCTGGCACTGTTCTCTAGGGTTGTTGGGGGTTTTTAGTTTTGTTTTCCCCTTCACTAGTTGCTAGTTCATGTGTTCTAGTGCATCTCAGCCCTGTTCCGCTTCTGGTCAAGTGGTTTTGCTGGTTCTTCCCGTGGATAGGAAGTGAGCTCAGGATTCAAGAGGAGACACAGTGGTCTTATCTCCTGTACTGCAATTGACAGAAGTTGGGAGTCATTCCATAGCTCTTCCCAACTAGTGGAAAAGCAGTACTCCTGCTTAGCTATCTTTTGGAAGTCTTTGAGGCTTATGGAGGAGAAAGTAATGGGGTGTTCCATGTTCTTGTGACATATCAACACACACCACTTTTCAGGTTTCTGCTATCACTGTACCCATCCGTGTTACTTGAGGGCCTGGTTTGCTGGTGGTGAGGTAGTTTCCCCCATACCTGAACTGTTTGACCATTTTCTGTGGCGTGTATATTGTCAAAAGTGTAGTGAGGGTGACATCCATGTAGTGCAGCCTGTGTATTGGCTGTGTACGAGGCAGGAGTTCATACATGCTGAACACAACAGCAGCCTAATCCCAGATGATGCGGTGGTCTGGTTTTTAAGTCATTAGATACTTTCCTTCTGTTCAGCAACTGTTGGACCATGGTTCTTGGACCCATCTTGTATTGATCTACCTCAATGCGCACCTTGCACGCACATGGGTGTGAATAGAAAGTACATGTTTGAGGTGTTCATAGTTTGCATTGCTGTACCTCTGAGCTTTGTTTTGGTACCTGGTGAATTCCTCCTTTGGCTGCACATGGAGTTCTCACGCTGTGTACTGGAGGTGGTGGAACAGCTTTCCCTTTCCCATATGGTTACACAGCATCTTTAGCTAAGGTCTCCCAGCAGGTAGCTGGGAGTAAAACAGTACCTGTTTTCAGTTTTATTTGTTCATGGAGGGGGGGGAAGCAGGTAGTTTGGCCTACATTAAATAAAAGGATAGGGGTCTGTAAAAAGCTCTTAGTGTAATGTGAGCCTTACACAAGGAAGAACTATTTATAGAGCCCTGCCGTATCTGCCTGAAGGAACCTAACCACAGAGAGGGCAGTATTACATCCAGCCAGTGAGAGCATGCTGGTGCTTGCAGCAGCCAAGGTTGACCCTGGGGCTTGTCTTACAGCATAAAATCATAGAATCATAGAATGGTTTGGGTTGGAAAGGACCTTGAGATCATCCAGTTCCAGCCCATGTCACCCAAGGTTCTGTCCAACCTGGTCTTGAACACTGTCCCTCTCCCCTGGCTGGAGCGGGCAAGAGACTGATGGGATCATTTGAAAGACCAGATCCTAGTGGTGAGAAGCTGTGGTTTGTGAAGAACAGTGGGGTGGTTTTCTTTCCTCTTTAATTTATCTTTTTTTCCCTTCGGGGGCTGTTTATTAGTGAAGTTTTGACTTTTTGAGAAAACATGTTTGTCTTCATTGAAGATTTAATAGTCAGAAAAGGCCAAACAAGGTCACAGCAGCAGCTTTGGAGAGCTTGAGAGCAAGACTTCAAGCTTTTTGTGTTTATAACATCATTTAAGCATCTTTGGGGTTGTCGATGGTGCTATTCTCGCTTTTGTTCTCTAGTGGTGACTTTTTTTTGTACTAATGACATTGCCGTGCCACTGGCAGTTAACCAGGTATTGTTCTGCTTTCCTGAATGTCTGGTTATTGAATGCCTTCATCTGCTTACTACTTACTGGTTATGAGGTGTTACAAAAAGTGATTTTTAGAAGCCCTTCAAATGTTTAGCTTGAAAACACTCTTTAATGGTTTCATAGGCAGAAGAGCTCCTCTTGGGAAGCATATACCCGAAAGATTCTTCATAGCATCTAATGATCACTGGGTATTGATACTTCTCCAGAAACATTGCATTTGGCTAGGGCAAGGAGCTGGGGGAAGGGGAAACATGGAATATAGGTTAAATGTGGTATAAGGCTTGAGTAAAAGGGTCTGTGCGGTGCTGGGGTAGCAGATGGCTGTTTTGTTACTGCCTGGGTCACTGGGCACAAAACCACTGGTCAGAAAGCACAGCAGTATTTTCTCCAGGTTAATCTAGGAAAGATGAAACGGTTCTTGAACGGCTTTAAAACTTTGGATAAGGATGTGGTCTAGAGTTGGCCAAGGTGTTTGTCCCTTCAGTTTGCTGTAAAAATAATGGATCTCTTCTAACGTAAGAAATGCAGTACTTTCAGTGTTTTTATATGTGTGTGTGTGTGTGGGTATAAAACCCAGACCTACTGCACATGGTTGTTTCTTTCTGGTCTGAGCAGGTTTGTTTAAATGGAAGTAAGCATTTTGTGTGGCTTTGAGCCCCTCACTCAGTGAAGAAATTAGTTTTAAAGTAAAAATAGAAGAAAAAGCAGCAAACTTTTATAGATGGAAGAGGAGAAATTGTAAAGAGCTAAGTTGAATGCTTGAAGCAAGTCTTACTGCTTTGGTCAATTCAGTGAGTATTTTCCAAACATAGACTGTATTCTGAATTACTGAGGCCAGGCCTGCAAGTGTAAGCTATTTCAGATTACACAGACATGTAAACTGGCTTTGATTTGCTCCAGTGTCTCTGGGGGGCATTTTGCATCTGAGAAAAAGAGGGGTGGATTGCTTTTTTTTTCCTTTGTGCGTGTGTATAAATAAGATGTTTGAGGGTTCTTTTTAAAGAACTTAGTGAAACTTAACAGACTTGGTAAAACAGAGGTGTTTAGTGGGTTTACAAAGTAATACAGGAACCAGGAAAAGACTTCTGGTGGGACTCTTGCAAGTACATAAAAGGGAGGAATTTGCAAACCCTAAACCCCTCTGAAGTGTTTAACCATCATTTAGTAGCTAGCAAATGAAAACACAGGATGAGAGCTCTGTAGCTCCAGGCAGATGGGTATAGTAAGAAGTTCTCTCAATCCTTTGATACCCTGAGGTTCCAATCCAAATTGTTGGCACTGAAGCTTCTTAAAACTTCGTTAATGATTTGTGTGGGTTACTTTAGATTTAGCTTGACACCTTGGGGTGAATGTCTCCACTTACCCCTGCAGTTTGAAGCTTCCTGAAGGAGGAAAATGTAATAGTACATGCCAGATGACCCTGCTGTGAAGTTTCCCGTGGGTTTATTTGAAGTCTCATGTGGCTGATTGGCAGCAGGTTGCGTTTGAAGTGCATCTTGGAGCAGTGTTTTCAGGTTGTTTCAGAGTTGTTCTGAAAACCCAGCTAGCTCACAGTAACTGGTTTTGCTTCAAAACTGTGCTACTGCTCTAAAGGAAAGAGCATAGTTAAATAATGAGAGTATGCATAGCAAGAGGATGACTGGAAGAGAGGGGAAGATTTTAGTCCGAAGCTCTAGAAAGATATTTCTGCTCTCTTTGAAGGAAATACAGCTTTGAATTCCCAGATGTTGGCAGTGGTCAAGCTGCCTTTTTAGACTAATGAATAAAAGTATTATTTGAAGCGCAAAATCTGAGCTAGATAACTAACAATTGTTCAAAGCTTAATAATATTAACACCATAGGGTGCACTGTGTGGCACATCATTTTACGAGTTCCACATGTTTAGTGACTACAGTAAATTGCTGTTGCTGCAATCCAAGGTGGTGATGAGAATTACGTTTCAAGGTCACAAGCAATGTGTATGTTGGCATTGCTGAGCTCTTGGTAGGCACATGGCTGAATAGCTCCGTGCCATTTATTGCTTTGCTTTAACTCATTTGTGTATTTAGGTTCAGAGAACCCAGAAATGGCTGACTGATGCGGAGATTTCTTTGCTTTACCTGAGAACCTTCCAATCTCGTCTGATGTAAATGTGCCTGTCAGCTTTGAGCTGCTTTGCCAAGGTACTTAGAGCTGGGTAACTTTTTAAAGTGGAATGTAATGCTGGCTAACCACAACTCATATTTTACTTGGCTTTTGTAATCCAGGCAGCCACAGGTACACTGCAGTCGGTACCCAATGTATTTCTCGATTAAGTCTATGACACTGCAGTCATAGTTTTGACTGTTATGTAGGTGTACTGTTAGATGACAATGGTCTTTGGTTTGTATAGAACTTAAGGTCTTCATTTAGTAACCATGCAAACACTATTTTAAGCATTATATTGGGTTAGACCAAAATCTGGGTATCGTACAGAGGAGGTGTGCAGGAGCAAGTCTTTGTGCTTATGTCATCGCTTTTATAAAGTGCAAGGATTGAATGAGTGCCTGTAACAAACAGCTGGCAAATAAGGGGTTTTCCAGAGTAAAATGACCTGGTTAAGCATATGTACAGGTTAAACTTAAGGGAATTGTTCTCTTGCTACAACCAAAACATTTACGTTCAAACATTCCAAATTAAATATTTCTTTAAACTCAGGTCTGTTTATTGGCCCCAAACTGTCATTGTATTTAAACCGGTAGAAATGGTGCAATACAGTCACCAAGGCAGAAGCTGAATTATGTCATATTAGGTACAGGAGTTGAGTTATTTAAGTCCTGTATGTGGGCTGCTCTTGACATATACAGTAGAAAGAATGAAATGCATTAAATTTTCATGGAGAAAAGGCATAGTCTGGCTTCAGTCGTGTGTTTGTTTGGATGTCAGAAGGGGTGAATACAAACCACCGTAGTAACAATTTGTATCATCTGCTTATGAATGCTATATATGTAGGTGAGGCTGTTTTGGGAATCTGGTAAATACTGCTCAGCTTTAGTTTGTTTTGCTTGTCAGCACCAGAAATTCAGCTGAAATTTTAAAGGAAAAGTGTGCACCCCTGGATTATGTGCTGATATTTGCCATGCAAGAGGCTACGCAGACAGTGCTGCTGTAGATTTGGTGAATGCTGAACAACATTTTCACACTGTGTGTCTGGAAACTAAGTAAGTCTGAAAGGAAGCAGGCATACGCGTTCATGCCTGCTTTCTTCCCTGCATTATAGAAGGTTTTAAGATAAAAGCACATTCTCTTCCTTAATCCAGAATTTGTCTTTCTCATGGAGATGTTACATGCGATTCTGCAGCAGAGCAGGCAGACTGTTGGAGCCTGTTTGTCTTTTCAGGCTGTGTTTGTTCCGTTTCCAGAATAAATGCCAACGATGAACCAGCTTGTGTGAAGGAAGAGCACTGATAACTTTGTTTCTGGATGTGTGTGTGGTGAATATTAAACTGGGTGAAGGCAGAGAGGTGAAAATCATCCATCACAAACTTCTAACACAATGTGGAATGCTTTATTCTGGCCAAAACTATTTTTGGTGAGAACTGTGTGGGAGATGAAGTCATGAATGAGTAAAGGTGATCAGGTACATCAGATGGTGAATGGCAGCGCGTCCAGAAAAGTGACAAGATCTCAGATTCCCTAAACTCACTTGAATACTTTTACAGGCAGATCATGCTGTGGTTATCAGTGTTACTTCATTTGGTAATGTTATGTTGCTGGCTCCCTGTAGTTGCTAAGGCAGGGCACGGGGAAGAGGAGAGAGGAGGGGCAAGAAAAGCTGAAGAGTTCCCTTAATGCTTCCAGCCAGTGACTCCCAGATATGCTCTCATTCATAACAACGGACTTAACTAACAATTTCCCAAAACAAATGTGATTCACAGATGTGTGGTAGCAACTAGGACAAAATAGAGTTCTTTGAATCAGTCAGTCTGTGCATTTCCAGTGTGTTTTCTTGTTTATGGCGTAAGCTGTTCCTCTCCTCAATGCAGAGGGGAAAGCAAAGGTTTGAGTTTTGATTTCAACTTCATTGGAGCAACTGATTTCTCACATGAGTAACCTCCCTCTTGTGATTCCTGAAGAGCCACTTGAAAGGGGCCCATTTAAAAAATAATCAGTCCGAGTGACCCCATTGTTCTTTTCAGAATGTGCTGTGACAGCGCAGGAATAATGGATGCTCTGCAGGGGAACCGGAAGATTTCCTGTTAAAGCACTGAAATGAAACCTCTTCCTGCAGCTGCCAGGGGAGAGGACCATTTGTATGAGAGTATGGTATCATAAATTTATTGTCTGATTTAATCTGTTCCTGTAGCTGTTATGAGCATTACTAAATGCAGGTTTTGAGCCTCTGACCAGGTTAAGTGATACCATGCTCAAATACAGATGGATAAAATGGAGAAGAACTGAATGAAGTGTCTTTTTGTGTATGAAGGTGTTAATATTGCCCATTTGTCTTCCAGCTGTGGTGGTGTGCTTTCAGTGGGAACGCATCCTTGTTGAGACCCTCTGGAAGGGGGGAGGGAATGTTGCTTTTTTGTTCTTATGCCTGTGGTGAAAGGGAAAACCAGGTTGAGCAAAGGGTTGTGATACAGCTTTGTTGCAAGGTTTCTCTTAAGCTTATTCCCAGAAGGCCTAGAATGCATAATCTGTGTTTTGACAGTTTAGAGACAGATGCTTGAGTCCTGCCACGAGTTTCTAAAAACACTGTTGTGCTTTGGCGAAGCAAGAATGTTATTTACTAGAAATGGCAGAAAATAAGATGGCAAAATTCTGAGTGTAACTTTAACAGCAAAACAAGATTATCTGGACATGTTCGTAGAGATTAAAGAGAGCCTTTTTAGTAGTATTTTCCAGACAACTTGCGTTGCTGGTTCTCAGTGAAGCACTGAACATGGTATGTTCTGTTGCTGCACATGCAGATTGAATTGCATCCACGCCTTCTGCTTGCAGACCAGTGCATTTGTGTCTTCTTGCTGCTGGCTTTCTGCTTTTCCCATGTAATCTGGGTGTTCTTGTGTGGTCTGTTCTTCAGCTGCTGCTTATGCCTTGTAACTACTACATGTATAAAGCCTTTTGCTTGCCTGACATGAAAGTTAGTTGGTGAATGAGCCAAAGTGGATGGACTTGAGGGGTTGGCAAGTTGGGTCAGGCAACAGTACTCATGTTTAATCAGCCACCGGTCTATAATATGGTACCAAGGAATAATTCCTACTTGACTGTGCAAGTGCAAAGATAGGCAGCTGCTCTGTGAAGAGGGTTTGGCATTTAGCATTTGCTGAATTTGTTAGGTTAAACTAATGTTTAAGGAGGAGAAAATGAGGTATTCTGATTTATGCTCTTTGGAATGACTTGAACTAACCATTTGTTTCTTTTGTGTTTCACAGACTTCTCGAAGCCAGCTGTAGTGAAGAGCAAGAGCTGTGTTCCTGCCAGCCAGACCCAGTCTCCAGTGCTGGTCCCCCTGATGGCACTTTGTCCAAGCCTGTGAAACCTGCCAAGCTGGACGCCACAGCTTTGCACGACTGCACTTTGGCCGCCACTGTGCCTCCTTCGGAGCTGTCGAGTGATGCGGTCCCAGCCTGTGACACAGGCATTCACGAAGAGCACTATGTGAGTGAAGCAGTGGAAGATGATCTGCCAGACTGCAGAGAGTACAGAGATGCCTGCACCATTACTGGTAAGCAGTCAAGTCTTTTATCTTGGGTCTTACCTGTTCTTAAGCTGTTGGTGAGGTGTCTGGTTCATGGACATGCTGCTGCTGGTCTGCGTGTGTTCTTGTTTAAGAAGTGATTTCACAAGGACCTGGGTTTTCAGTGGAAGCACTTTGTGAGGGTTAAGGCTCTTGTAAATAGGCTAGACCAATGACAGTTGTGAAATGAGGATACGAGACTGATGTGCTTGGGAAGCTGAACCATTTGAAGTTTATTTGGAAAATAAACCAACTGAAAGTCAGGGATGATGGGAAGGAAATACCACAGCTTAAAATTATGGAATGGTTGTCCTAATATTCAACATAATTTAGATTTTTATCTTGATATGAGAATTGCTTTGTGGGAGAAGGAGATGGGAGAAATAGTTTCTAACATCGTATTTTGACTGTACATAACCATTCCATATTTTCACATGAGTTTTGGAACGATAAAAGTTAATGTATGAGGAACAGCTTCTTCTGCATGTTTGTATGAAAGGTTAAATGATGAAAAGTCAAATGCCCTTTTATCATGGATTCATACACATAAATAGAATGTGTTTTATGATATTTTAAATGGTATTTTTAACAGAATTAGGTTCTCAGTGGTGTGGTCAGCTGACCCAGTTTTTTTGTGTTTGAATAATGACTAACTCAGTTTGGTCATGGGTACGTCCATGAAATGACAGGCAGTTTCCAAATGCATGGTTTGTTGGCTGAGCTGCACGGTTTCTTTTAGCTTAAAGTGACCTTGTCAGCCTGACCTCTTTTGGGAATGTTTGAGGAGTCAACTGAGTTTTCAGGAGGGGAGAAATGAGAGAGCTGAGAAGAACAGAGGTAAGACTGGGGCCGTTCTAGCTGGCTGCCAGATCCACTTACCCTGAGTTACTTGCAGTCATTTCTAGAATAGTCTGTAGGTCAGAGAACCAGTTCATGGTGACAGTCAACAGATATTTTTGTAGTACGCCTTAACTTAGCTCAGCCCAGCTGCTGTATAGTTGCTAAGGGCTGAGATCCTGAAAAAAAACAAAGAAGGGGAGAGATGCTCTGCAAGTCCATTGTGATTCCCTAGAGGCGACAAGCAGCAGGATTAACACTGAAGTCCCTTTCAGTTAGGTATGCTTGTACATAAAATACTTGTTTTATGAACAGAAACTTACGCCTTCTCCCTTGTATTCAGGGGTTTAGAGCTCTTTAACTGGTTAGTTTATAAACAGGTCACTCTCTTGATTGTCACGACTGCTTGGTGGGGAGACTAGAAACTCTACATATTATTACATAGATGCATTCCTGGCAGCATAAGTCTGTTTTCCAGGCCCCTTGGAGAAGGATCTTTCTTGCAAGTTGTTCTACGGGTTCTGCCTCATCTCCCCTCCTCTGTTAATAGAAAAACATTAACTTCATGTTTTCCTGTTTCTAAATACAAGGCCAGACATCGAGCTTCTTTCATGAGTCAAGATGCCTTCTTGATTCTGGTTCCTTGAAAGGCAAGATAAGCTCTTCCTTTCTGAATTTTTAAAAGTAGCTTTTGTTAAATGGAGGTCAGTGCATGTCTTCCTACTTCACACTTTTTCAAGCCTGATGTAGCTTCTGCATGTTCTTCTTTTTGGTTGTCAGCCAAGTGTGGTTTACTGATTGAGCTTGTATTGCATTTTGATGGATCAGCTGTTCTGCAGTAGCAGATTTCTACTGTTCATGACCTGGAGACTGGATAAGACTTGCAGTAGAAATAGTGGTGGGTGTTTTGGTTGGTTAGTTATGGGATTTGGGTGGTTGTTTTTTTTCCTGTTATAAATTCATTTTTATGAGTTTCAGGTCTTTTGCTGTGCTTTCTTTGCTGTGCAGTTTTTGCTTTGGTATCAAAGGGCATAGAATGGGAGTTAGGATTTGGTCTCATACTTTATCTGTATAATCGCTACTTTATCAGCAGTACATGCTGGTATGCAACCTATACCCTTGAAACCAGCAGAAAGAAATACTTCTGGAGGGATAAGGATTTTTAGAGGCTTTAACACGAAGATTTTCTGTAGGTCTGACCTACAGGTTAATATTATTTACACTTTTAAACTGTTTAGTGGGAAATAAATGCTCATACCAGGTCTGCATATGCCATCATTCTTCTGATGCCAAGACTTGACTCATCCTAGAGCAGGCATGTTCGAATTCAGCAATAGGGATAATCTAGTTTAATCTAGTTTCTTTGAAGGCTAACAATTACAGCCTCTTATACAGGTTATCTGCAAAAATTCTTTCAAATAAAGGCTTAAACACAGTGAAGAAAAACCTAGGAAACTGAGCAGCGGTGCTGTTTTGTGGGGATGCTTTCTGACACACAACCAGCCAGTGGTAATGGGAGTTGACTGAAGCCTAAGAACAAGCTAGGATTTATGAAGGGACTCTTCATCAGGGACTGCAGTGGTAGCACATGGGGGTGATGGGTTCAAACTCAAACAGGAAGTTGTATGTATAAAAGAAGAAATTCTTCCCTGTGAGGGTGCTGAGGCGCTGGCACAGGCTGCCCAGAGAAGCTGTGGCTGCCCCATCCCTGGCAGTGTTCAAGGCCAGGTTGAACACAGGGGCTTGGAGCAAGCTGCCCTAGGGGAAGGTGTCCCTGCCCATGGCAGGGGGGGCGGAACTGGATGAGCTTTAAGGTCTTTTCCAACCCAAACCAGTCTGGGATTCGATGTGGCACATTTTGCTATTGAACTTTCCAAGAAGGCCACCAATGCTCAAGGAATTTTCAATTCTTGGTGCTTGTTTCCCCCTCCCTCCCCTCCATCCCTGGCCTGCTGCCATTGCTGGCAGTAGAGAGAGGCACTTTGGCACTGTCAGCAGCACGATCTTTCCTGTCTGGAATCTTAAGAGCAGCAGTAACGTAGCTGAAGGTGCATTGCGCATTCTGATTGTGCTAAGCATGTTTTCGTGGATATAGGGTTGGCTTAAACATTTCCTGTCCCCAGACCACCTCAGAATGTGTTTGCAGATTTCTGTGGGAGTGCAAGTTGGAGGTATTTTAGGCAACTGGTCTGGATAGAATCCTTGTTCCACTTTGGTGGCAAAGGGGAGATGAGGGTAACTTTCTAAGCTAGGTCACATCTCAGATCTGTTCTACTGCATGGTCTAAAAGCAGTTACATTGGCATAACTCAGGGAATGAGCACTGCAGGGGTGCACCTATGTGACAGAAAACAGTGGAGAGCTTCCTTAAGCTGGTGTTATCTCTGAGCGCAGATACAGCAACCTAAAGACAACTTCTTTCCCAGTCAGTCTGATGGTAAAGTGGTTTGAAACACATAGTTGCTAAACTGAAGCGTTACGTGAGGAGAAGCTCTGAATCTCTGCTAAATTGAGCGTACAAGGGCAAATGAATAGTACAACTGATCCATTTCAAAAGTTGTGAACAGTTTGAGACTTATTATATGGAAAATAAGTGCTACCACTGGATCATGTATTTTCTGAGCACTAGTAGTAGAACTACACCTGAAAAAGGATTCAATAGCTGCTGTAGTAGGGTGGTTTTTTTGTTGTTGTTATTTCTTCATTTTGGTTTTTATTAGCAAGATTTAAGAGAAAATTTCAGTGTAGTCTGACTTAAGAGTTTCTACTCTGAGGAGCTATCACTTGTGGAGCTCCTACAGGTACGTGGGCAGAAGGACACTCGAGGCCCAAGGCTGGTAGACAGTGGGCAGCACTGTATGCATGGAAGTGGCACTTTTCTACTACATGTGTGCGGCACCTATCTTCTCCTGGTTGTTTTTTCCTTTGAGCTTTTCTTGCTGCTACCATTCCCTGGATCATAAAGGCACAAATACGGATGTGGCACCATCTAGTGTTCCTTTTGCTAGGAAGAGAATCAAGGAGCGTGTGTCTGTCCTGATTCCAGTCAGGTGTTGATGGAAGCGGCAACTGAAGTTGGGGGCTTCCTTGTCTAACACCCACATCCCATTTTTGGTAAAGCAGGAAGGGCTGCAGTCTTGACATGAAAAAGCAGAGCATCACTAAGTTGCTCAAGTCCCAGTTCGGTGAGTTATAGAATCCTCTTCATCCGATTGCCTTTCTTGTCCATCAGCTGCAGTCAGACAAATCCTGTCCCTCCTAGGAATGGAGTGTACAGTAGGATGGAAGTCTGAGATACCACTGGAGTATAGCTTTACTCTTGTGACAGATGTCTGGCTGCCAGAGTGGTTTTGTGCTTGGGGTTTTTCTCCTTTCCTTTTTTGTTTCTCTTCAATATGCGTAACAGTATCATTAGCCATCTTCATTAAGTTCCAGTCTTCTTTCTCATGTCAGGAGACTGGCTATATGCAGTGATTTTGGCATGATACACTTTGCAGTTCAAGAGCTAACTGCTTAGTATGCCATGCAGGCTTCCTTCATCCTTCTCTGAAAAAGCAGGAAATGAATGGGCTGATTTAAATTGCCCAGCCTCTTCATTGGTTTGGGTGATTTGTTTGTTCCTTATCCTAATTACTCTTTCGGAATGCACGTAGGGGTGTGCTCTCTGGCTGTAGGGGTGTGCTCTCTGCCTGTTCTGAGCAATTTCCTTAGGGTTCTTGGGAAATTCTTTGTGGTGATAACCTGTTCTGGGTCCTGGTGTTAATAACATGTTAATTTTTTTAGTTTGGAGAAGGCTCGGGGGGACTTTATCACTCCCTACAACTGCCTGACAGGAGGTTGCAGTGAGGTGGGGTCGGTCTCTGCTCCCAAGGAACAAGGGACGGGACAAGAGGAAACGGCCTCAAGCTGCACCAGGGCAGGTTTAGATGGAGCTGAGGAACAATTCCTTCCCCAGAGGGTGCTCAGGCATTGGACCAGGCTGCCCAGGGCAGGGCTGCAGTCACCGTCCCTGCAAGTGTTCACACAGCGTGGAGACGAGGCCTCAGTGCCATGGGTTAGTGGTGGCCTTGGCAGTGCTGGGAACGGTTGGACTGGATGAGCTTAAAGGGCTTTCCCAATCAGGTTGATTCAGTGATTCTATTTTGCTCTCATCTGGGAGGTATCTCTGAGAAGAGCTGATATTGTTTGAACTTGTAAGTAGTGTAACTTCTACCTTACAGCACTGACTGCAATGATGGCTAGTCATAACGTCTCAAGTCTCACACAATCTCCTGGCAACAAAGCCATTTGGGAGCAGAAAGTTTCCTCTGGATTTTCATCCTGCCTCTATCCTTATTCAGGCTTTAATTATGTTCTCGTATAGAATCACAGAATCCCAGAATCTGGGATTGAATCTGGTTTGGGTTGAAGGGACCTTAAAGTGCATCCAGTTCCAAGCCCCTGCCATGGGCAGGGACACCTTCCACTAGAGCAGCTTGCTCCAAGCCCCTGTGTCCAACCTGGCCTTGAACACTGCCAGGGATGGGGCAGCCACAGCTTCTCTGGGCACCCTGTGCCAGCGCCTCAGCACCCTCACAGGGAAGAGCTTCTTTCTGCCTAAGAGCTCATCTCAGTCTCCCCTCTACAGTTTAAAGCTGTTCCCCCTTGTCCTGTCACTACATGCCCTTATAAAAAGGGAAGCAGAAAATATGAAACAGAGCTTCTGTTCTCTTCCACCAGGTATTTCCACTCTTCATGGCGCAGTCAGCCAGTGTGGATAACTGACTGATCCTGTGCATAAACAGTGTAATTCTGGACATCTTTTTTGTACTCACTTTGTTTTAAAAGGCATGCACCTGAGCACCTGCTCAGCCACTCTCAATAGTCTTTTCTCTGCGTAAGTACCCCCATCAAGCAGGACTGTTGTACGAGGGATATAGAGAGTATGTCCCTGCCTAGTTCTTTTAGTGTCCGTTTAGTCCTGCACCCTGACTGTGACTTTGTCACCTTTCTAAACCTGCTGAGTGTGTTACCATGGAAATTCATGGCTTTGACTGGCTGTGTGCGGTGGTACTTAGTCCAGTCTCCCACTGGTTTCTGTTAGCGTTTGTCTTGGTTATACAGGATTTGGTGGATAACAGTTCTTCATTCCCTTCTGATTCCGTCTTCACGACTCTGAAGAACCTCCATTGTTTTCACACCCCAGCCTGCTCTTCTCCCACCTTTTTTTAGCCTGTCCTGTGAATAAAACCTTGAGAATGTGGGCTCTTCCTTCAGTCCATTTGCTTTGATATTACTGTCACCAGTTTCATCCTGCAGGCTTGCTCTAGTTTTGGTCTCTTCTCCTTCCTCTTTCCTGCCACTTCTAGAAGTGCCTATTGCTCATTCTGAGCACTCTTTCTTTCCCTAAAGCATGCAAAAAACGCTTGTCCTGTTAGCATGTGATAGATAGCTCCCTCAGCATGACTGCAGCTATTCTATGGACTTCAGTTCTGTCTAGCATACTCTAACAGAGGGATCTTATTCTCTATGCCTGCTGCATCATTGCCTCTCTTTGGATTTTCTGGCTGGCCTTTGGTGAATTCTCAGTCAACTTCACACAGTTCCCCCCCCCCCCCCTCAGCTTCCCATCAGTTATTTTCCAGCTCTTACCCTTTGCCAGTAACTTAGTGGTTTTCCTGATTCCTCTCCCATGGCAGGTTGTTGTGCTCTCTCTTAGTCTGTATCCCAGGCATAGTTTCTTTTTCTTTCAAGGATTCTCTTTTTGTGTTTCAGTGGGGTCGGTTGGTTTGTTTCTTTCCCTCTCAAGCAGAATTCTGCTGCTACTGATGTGCTCCGTATTCAGCCCTCTTACTTACACTCATCTTCCTAGTGTGCTATGTATGATGAACACCAAGTGTTCATCACTTCTGGGTTTGCTCTTTGGAGAAAAAGCTCCTCAAGGCAAGTGGTTGGTGGAATTTTTGAGGGTGTTTTTTTGTTGTTGTTGTTTTGTGGCATTTGTTTGATTATTGCTGTATTTAAATGTGTGAAAACACTTATTCCATAATTTACCTCCATAACATGCTGAGTGCAGCTTTACTTTTCTTCCTCAAGGTGCGTGTATTTGTCCATCATGGAACAACACATTTTGCATTTCAAGTCAACATCTGTAAAGAAGAAGCTCCCTAAGAATGAATATGGTTTGCTTCGATTCTAAAGCTGCATTGACAGGCATTGTTTAGAGGCTGGCACACTCTGTAGCTGGGCTGAACAACAAGCAGAAGCAGGACAATTGCTTTTCAGGGTTTGCCATACTCAGTGTTTTATCAGTGGGGTTTTGAGACATTCTCAGTCTGTCTTGGCAGCTGGAAGATCCTAATGGTTAATGGATGTGTTTATTCTCACTGCTGCTGAACAGTGTGTTGCCAGCATGCCTTTGAGAAATGAATAGCTTTTGTTCTTGCTTTAAAACAATAGTCATGGTGGTGGAGTTTCCTTTTAGTTTCTGTTACATGTAAAAATAAAGGCATGAGTATTGCTGCATTTAACATAGGGAGACATATTTCCATATTGAAGCCAAGCCTATTTAAATTTATAGCATTGTGTACAGTAGGGACCCTTTAGTTTAGTGCCTCTTATCTGTGTTACCTTTTATATCCCACAGGAAGGTGTGTGTAGGCTGAAATCAAAGCAGGAGACCTTAACCTAATAAACAATGGCATTCCAATAGAACTGCAGTTTCCAGCAGTTTTGTTTGCTAGCTTTGACATTCCCAACTTTATCCCAATCTTTATTTGCTCTGTATGGCTAAGCCAAGTTTTCTCCCATATATTTTCAGTTGCCAGATTTAAGTAGAATTTCCTGCCAAGGAAGGTAACGTGCTGAAGATACTGGTGCTCTGTGCACCCAAAAGTGCAGGTGGAGGCTGAGCCTCACGATGTAATCTCCCTGGGAAGACAGGGTGGCAGAACTGAAGGAACACCGGTTTTATTTCCACTTCAGTCTGGGCGATGTAATGATTTTTCCTGCATACCAGGGTTCTTTTGGGTAGTATTGAATGATCTGATCCTTCACACCAGTTCTCCTTTGTAACAAAGGAAGAGCTGTGATTATGTTCTGTGCAGCTTCCCCACCCTTGCCCAAATCCTTTGAAACTTCTGGGGAGAAGAGACTTTTTCTTTCCCAGCAATGAAGCTGAATTTGTTCAGGGGAAAGGAGATGGGAGTGGGAAGAAAAGCAAACTCTTAATCTTCTTCCTTCCTATTCCTATTCCTGCTCTTAGAACTGCATGTTTGAATGAGTCAATATATCAAATGGCAGACAAGTGACGTGACACTTGGTATTGCGTACAGAATACAGTGGGAATCCCTGTTTGGGTGCTTTTTTCTTCTCCATGGGCTGGACTTCTCATCCAGAATTCCTTTTCCATGATTCAGTGTGCCCATTTGGCCACCATAAATACTACCTGCCTTTCCATGGTATCCCACCTACAGCAGGTGGGAAGTCCAGTTGAGATTTATGTGTGCAAGTGGGAAAGTGCGGTGGCAAGATTGAATTACAGGTCAGCTGAAGGCAGCCCAAAATGGACATACCTGAGGTTAGCATGGGGTCTTTCATGTTCCTATGGAAGACTGGATATTTCTGCAGTGTTTCCCATGTTTGAAGGCAGAAGAACCACTGCTGAATCTGCTTTGGTTAAAGGTGTGTCAGGACTTGCAATTCTAAAATCACGCCATGCCAATCCAGGTGCAGAAGCTTCTGTGGCTGTTTGAGGAGTCTGAGTTCTAAAGGTATGATACAGCTTTCTTGTTGAAAAGCTTTCCTTCCAGCAGTTCAGCTTTACAGCCAGCAGTGAGACTTCTGGTGGGTAGGGTGCTAATGCACATCTTTCCCTTTGGGCAAGTCAGTGAGTTGGGAGGACTGTGAATTTTCTTTCTCAGAAGTGATTTTCTTTGCCCTAGAAGCTAATCACACATTACACATTAAAAACACATGTTCTCTGCATGTGCAGTGCTAAGCCGCAGTAGTATTTGTAATACCTCAGTATAATTAGCCGTGTTCTGGGCACCCTAGAACTGAAATCAAATAGGAATGTGGTGAGTTGTGGGGTTTTGCCTGTTACAGGTATGTGTGCTGAGTTATTGTTCAATAATGTTCAAGACATACTTGTAGTTCTGGGCTCCAGTTAGTACTTAATGCCTGTTCTATGTGGGCCTACAGAGGTCAAACATAGACGCCCTCAGTGCCATGGGTTAGTGGTGGACTTGGCAGTGCTAGGGAACGGTTGGACTTAATGGTCTTAAAGGTCTTTTCCAACCCAGCTGATTCTCTGATCCCATGATCTACTGTAAAAGCATTTAGGGGAAGACCATTTCTCTTGCTTCTATCCCTGGAATACGATTAGGCTTTAGGCATGTGGTCTACTGAGAAAGGAGAATCCTAATGGAGTCACGGCCTCTTGGCTGGTTGTTGAACCCCATTAGGTGACTGTTCTTGGGAGGAGTTTCCAGAATTTTCTCAGCCCAATGGAATGGGATGATTTCTCACATTATGGAATTGCCTATTTCTTATCATTTTAAAAAATGGAGGAGATCCTGAATGCACTGAGAATTTTAAACAGGGCACTTCCTACTCAAATAGTAGAAAATGGAATGAATGCTCTTTTGTGTGGTAGTACATGTACTATAGAATTTTATGCCATTTTACATATAGGGATACAGACTTTGACACATACTTACGGATACTGCTTTCTGAGAAGGGATGCAGACTTTCATACTGTGTTCCCTGTGCATATATGCATCACACAAAGCAAAATCAGCGCTCCAGATCCACCGATATCCAGCGTAGAATAGCCTTGAGTTGATGAACTTTAATTTCTTGCATTACATGTGGCTGGACTTTAGCCTCCAACTGTAACTGTGTTGTGCAGAGAACCTTGCTTTATGTAACTATTAGGGAGCCGGCACTGGAATTGACCCTTTTCAGGTACTGTGAGCTTTTCTTAAAGCCATTTACATTACATTTTTGGCCATTTTCAAACATTTTTTTGTTTTATTTTTGAGGTTTCTCTGGTTTAAATCTTAGGCAGCAAAGTGTCAAGGGGAAGTTCAATATGTGTGTGGGAAATGGGACAGGACTTGAAAACCAGGGAGAGGAATAGGTGGCTCCATGAAGCAAAGTAGTAGGCTGCTTCATTCTTCTTGCTTTCTCCAGAGAGTTTCCTTGTTCCTCTCCCCACTTCCTTTTCCTCAAAGGGTTGTGGTAACTTGAAGATGTTTTAATTCTGCTGTGGGACATGAAAGGATCTGCCCAAGAGTGACTGCTGAGGCTTTGTTGGTTCAGTTTGTTGCTCAGGAAGGAGGGGATGTTTGGACTGCCCCTTTGTGAGCATCAGCAGTGGTGTCTCCTGGAAGATGGTCAGAGAAGGGGCATGGTACAACCTGATGCCCAAAGCTTGTGTCTGAACGTTGCCAAGCAGCCCAGCGCTTCCCCGTGGTCACACCTAGACTGTCGTTGTGCTGCTGGACACTGTTTCTGCATGGTTCAGGGTAGGGTTGGGTTCATGGGAGGTTGGTTTGCTCCTTTTGCAGCGGTGAGCTGCAGAGAAACTGGCTGACAACATGTCATCTGTGGCTTAGGGGTTGGGGTAATAAGGCACTTCTTACACGAGGTGGCAGTGTCTACTGCCCACAGGTCCCATAGGGACCTGAAGTCCTTTTCACCTTGAAAAGGGAGCTCTGCTTAAAAACAAACCAATAAACCCATAAAGATTGAGCATGGTTTGGACTAGAATTCTGTGCGATGTCTGTCCTGATAAGCTCTGTTGTACTGTGTTTCGAAGAACTCCCTCAGATACCAGGCTTGGAGATCTGTAATGTTTGTTTTGTCTGTGTTTTGTGTATGGTTTGGTTCCCTTGGTTTGTCATGTCCGTGTCCTTCCATGTGTGTCATGTGTCCCATGCTCCCCCTTGTTCCTTCTCTTTGGTTTAGGCTCTTTTCTTTGAATGTATCACTATGTCTTATGCGAAGTTGATGTGGAAATTGAGGAAGTGCTGCTTCTCCATCTGTCAAGCTAGGTTTCGTTTCTACACTAAGATATGGCTATTTAGTCATAGCCCTAAAAAGATGAAACCCCAAAGCCTGGTAGGGAATGGTGTTTGACAGGTAAGCTGCTCTAGGTGACCGTGTTGTTTGGAATGAGATCTTCAGATCTGTCTGCTTGTGGTTCATGTTGAACTTAGCTTGAGCTGAAGTTAGTTCAGCTGAGGTTGAACTGCTTTGTCATGTTCCACCCATCCAAACAACACTGACACCTAAATATATATTTAACACTGCATGGGAAGTGACCTAATGTATTGCGTGGCTGTGTGAGTGCAGCATGAGAATGGCAGTGGGTGATAACCCTCTGCTCAGCACCTTATGATCTGTGTGATGTTATGTACACACAGGGGCAGTAGCAGTCCTTGAAGTGCTGTAAACCTTCCACAGAGTCAGCTCCTATTGTTTTAGACTTCTCACTCCACTTTCTGTTAGATCAACTGCCTGCTCACTTGTCAGCAGAGAAGGGCTGTAAGCGTACATGTGAAAATACCCAAGGGTTCTCTTGGCTTCATGTGGTTGTCCTGAAATTATGCCTCTTCCTCCCTGCCCAAAAAATAAAAGTAGAGTAAAATAGCCACCCTCACTTCAGTCGCTACACTGAAAAGTCAACTTACCGTGTTTAGTGCTTTTTGTATGGACAGAGGTGTTGGCTAGAGGAAAGGGGAACTGATGAAATCCAGAGCATCAAGTGGAATAAAAATTCCTCCTAGGAAATGCAAGCAAGCTCAAACAACCAGTGCGACTTTAGTGGCTGTCTTAAACTGAGAGAGAGGTGGTAGAGTGGTTTAAGGTGTTCAGAGAAAGGCAAGCACAGCAGTCAAATGCCAATGTGTCAAAAGATATGGACAAGCTAATAAGTGATCCAGGAGAATCAAAAATGCAGAGACAGCTCAGCTGGAGTGTTCTGCCCAGGTTTGCATCTTCTGTGTCGAAAAGAAAGGATTAGAAACTGAAGCAACAAAATCATCAGCACAGATGTCTTTCAAAGAACTTGGTTTAATCTCATTTACAAAACACAGAGAGGCTGAGGAGGAATAATGTCAAACACTCCTGCAGAGCAACTTCCTTATTTCCTGAGGAGCAGGACATGGAGACCTATTTTGCCCCAAAATAGGTGAGATGGAATGTCCCTGCATGTGCTGCGTTTAAGCTAAGAGGAGAGCAAAGCGGTGGCACATGTTACTCATAAAAAATAATGCAGAAAAGAATGAACAGATTTTCTTAGTTTATATGTAATCATTTCTGTGTAGTGCTGAAAGCTGCAGAGCTCTGCAATTGGCAAGGGCTTTAGCAAATCTTTCTTCTCCTTCCTCTCAAAAGCAGGACCTGGAATGACCAACATTTTAGGGAGAACCATGAGTTCATCATTCATTTCGCTGTTTAAGTTGGTTGCAATTTGCTTGTAGAAGTTTCTGTGTCCGAGGATGCCCAGAAAACTGCAAGTTTAAAATGGCTTAGACTACAAACCCCCAAATCTGTAATGGAGCACCTTACAAGGACATGGTTCAACTGTATTCTGTTGTGTTATTTTTATTAGTGATGAGTGATTGTCTTAAGCTTTTATGGTTAATAAAATGGAGGTATCACCTCATGAAGGACAAGAGGAAGTGCAATAGTTTTGTCTGTTGGACATCAGTTAACTTAATCATAAAACACAGGTGATGTCCTAGGAATTCTTAGTAGAGAATTTAATTGACTTAGTTGAGTATCTTTACAATTTTAATCAGAAATAGTGTTTGGAATATATAGAATTATCTATTTATTATTTTTTATTTATTATTTTACTTATTTGTTATTTATTTATTATTTATATCTATTATGAATAAAAAGTGTTTGGAAGCACAGTCAGGGTCTTCTCTGCAGTATAACTGGTGTTTCAGGATGTGGGGTGGCTTTAGTCTGAGTACCTTTTCATAACAAGTGCCTGCATTTCAGAAAAGTGAAGGGGAAGGCAATGTAATTGTAGCAGCGAGAACATTGCTGTGATTTAAAGGGTGAACTGGCATTTAGTCATACAGAAGTGTAATTACAGAGGCCTGTTTTTCTCAATAGGCAATTACATCAGAGCCTGCTTCCATTTCCTGCTGTATACAGGGGTTTAAATTGCAATAGTAGTTAATGACAATAGCATCATGAGAAGTTACCTTTCCAGTTACTCATTAATATCTTTTCCAGTTGTTTAGGCCTTTTGAATTGCTTAGGAACTCAGGATTTGTTATATTGTAGAGTGGAATTGGCTAGGTTGACATGTATTCCACAATAAATCTTATTTCTTTACTGGCTGTCCTTCATGTTTCAGTGGATTTCTTTTCCACAATAAACTGTAGGAGTTTCTTTTGTGTGTGTGCATGTGTGTGTTTTTTGTCCTCCTCAAATTTTATTGGTAACTTCTTTTGCATTCCATTTTTTTGCTACTTTTTATGATCCAGCAGACCAGATTACTTCTCTTTGTAGAATTATTTGCCTGAAATGTTCTCTTTTCATCTATAAAGTCAGTCAGTTTTGTTTAAAATATTAATTAGAAGCAGAAAGACACTAAAGGTTTGAATTTTCCAGACATTTTTATTTCCTTGTTCCCAAGAAGACCACCTCAGCCAGGCTGTGTAGACTTTTCACAAGAGGAGAACTAACATTTCAGCCAGAGAAAACCCAACCACAAAACAACCCCAACAAAAACTCCCACCCATGTTCTTGACGGTGAAAGCAGTTGGGTCATCCAAAGGTAGATAAAACCCCTTTATGTCTATGCTTGTACACACAAATGTCTTTGAGTATTTAGTTGATGTCACACTGGCTGTTAGATGATGACCTGGCTTTTCTGAACTAGGGTGGATGTTGCAAGCGGTGAAAGAGGTAGGCAGGGAGGAGGAAAGGTTTGTCTTTACGGGTTAGCTCTCAGCTTTCGAAATGTAGGAAACCGGTCCTGGTTCTCTGTGTAAGTTAGTAGTCCTCTGAGAGGGCTGCAAGGACTTCTTCAAGGCATGCGTGCACAGTGCATGAAGTTCCATAAAAATAGCCTTGCTGCGCATCTGGGTACCTAATCCTACTGACTTTTGCACATCCACTTCTGCAGTGAGGTTCAGGGGACATTTTCATATCACAGAATGGTTGGGCTTGAAAGGCCCCTCTGTAGATCACCCGGTCCAACCCCCTGCCAAGGCAGGGCCACCCAGAGCAGGTCACACAGGAACATGTCAAGGAGGGTTTGAATGTCTCCAGAGAGGGAGACTTCACACCCTCCTGTGCAGCCTGTTCAGTGCTCTGACACCCTCAGTGTAAAGAAGTTCTTCCTCATGCTGAGGTGAGACTTGTTGTGTGTTAGTTTATGGCCATTGCTCCTCATCCTGTCCCTGGGCACCACTGGAAAGAGTCTGGCACCATCCTCCTGGCACCCACCTTTGAGATACTGATCTGCATTGATGAGATTCCCTCTCAGTCTGCTCTCCTCCAGACTATGTACAACAGTTAGCAGAGCAGCCTGGGTGAAACCAGAGAATACCTGCTCATGGGTAATGGCAGACTCTTTGAACCATAAGGTATAATGCAACTTCCCTTAGTGGATTTTAGTTTTAATCAACAACATCTTCAAAGGATATAAGCAGGAGATTAACAGTATGAGTTCATCTTTGTACCCTCTGCCCTATTGTCTGATAGAATAGTAACATTCAGGATGTTTAGTGCTCAGGATGGTGTTTATGACAGTGCAGTTTCTGGATTAGAAAGATAAAAACATCAGGTAACGGGTGGTCTATAGAAATGTGTTACTTCCCCATTTCGCTCTCCTTTCTGCCCCCTGACAGAGGTTTAAGTTCCACCAGCTTGCAGTGGAATTGCAGGTCTGCATCAGTCCTGCAATAATGAGTTTCTCCCTTATGAAAATAGGTGTCTTTTGTCAGGGAGCACAAGAGCAGGGCTGAGTGTGACCACAGGATTGGAAGGGCAGGATCCTTGTTGCCAGAGCCCAGGCCCTTTATTCCTGAACAGGGCAAGGGGACCGATAAACATTACTCTCCAGTGGTCATGAGGCAGATGCCAGGAACTGAATGGGTTTGCAATCAATCCAGGAAGCCCAGACAATGAGTCACTATCATCAGTGGACAGACCTGTCCTACAGCACTGCACAGGGCAGGACCAGGGGGCTTGGGTTGAAACGGCCCTGCTGTGTGCTGGCTGGGGTCCAGTTACGGAACTGATTGAAGATGGAGCTGCATTGCACAGCATGTGAGCAGCCTTCCTTAGTGCTTGCTGTTCCAAAGGAGGCTTAGGTATTTCCTGTTTGTGGATAGGTGGTATGGGGGGACATTTTTGGTGTTCTTTTCCTATTGTCCTACCTTGGAAATGAGCGGACTGATGCACTAAGTATTTATGGAAAACATACCACGGGTTGCTCTGTCTGTTAATAATTATTTAGCAAGACATTGTAGTTAATTTGTTATTATAATTAAATGTATGTATTTAAATTCTTATGGCTGGTTTGGGTATTCCCACACAAAAAATCTTCGTCGTAGAATAATACAGGTTGGAAGGTACCTCTGGAGCTCATCTGTTTGGATTTCTGCTCAAAGCAGATCTTAAAGTGAGTGCTTATGGCTCTGTTTAGTGGAGCTGTCAATCCTTCTAGAGGTGGCAGATTTCCTGCTCTCTCTGTGCCCTTGTTCCCATGTTTAACCATCTTCACGGTAAAGAAAAGGGGTGGATTTGGTTTTTTGTTTTTTTCCTGCATTGGAATTTTCAGTTAAAATTAGGCAGCTGCTTCTTGTCCTACATTGAAATCTTCCATTTTAATTGTGCCATGATGACTGTCGGAATCCATTTTTAAAACTGGGTGTAAACTCAATACACGTGTGACCCTGAAGGACTGACAGCACAGTGCGCAGGTCGAGATAAGTGTCAAAAGGTGCCTTAAAATTCTTGCAGCCAACTTTACCAGTGCGTTTTAGGTGTGAACTGTGACACTGTTCCTCTTGCAATCCTGGATTTCTTGAGAAAACTCTGCCAGCAGCAAAGCAAAAGCTCAGCTGTGGTCAAAGACCTAGTTAAGGAAATGCGTAATGCTTGGAAGCTGAAAAGAATCTGTCAAGTAGAACATCAAAAAGATAAACTTGTATATGCCCTAATCCTTTCTCCATGCCCTGTCTTGGTCAATGCTCACTTGTTCTCTATTTCACCCCACTCCCACTTTGTTCTTCAATAAATGAATCCTTGCTTCCAGAGGTTGTTTTTTTTTGTCCCTAGGAGCATGCCCTTCTGTTTTCTGCTAGTAAATATGCTATTTGAGGATAAATTCTGCTAGTCACAGCTTCTAAAGTGATTAATATCTAGCTGTTCTTTACATGCGGAAAAATCTGTTATCAATCAAACTGACATCTTTGCTAGCTTGCATAGTACTCACTTGAAAGTAACTAACAGAGATTGTCCTCTTTCTCTTACCAGATGTGTGCAATAGTACCAATCTTCCTGAAGTTGAGATCATCAGTCTACTGGAAGAGCAGCTGCCTCATTATAAGCTAAGAGCAGATACAATCTATGGTTATGACCACGACGACTGGCTTCATACACCTCTCATTTCCCCTGATGTGAATATTGACTTAACAACTGAGCAAATAGAAGAGACCCTGAAATACTTCCGTAAGTCAAAAATTCGCTAATGGTACTGAATAAAAGTGCTATTTCTGTCACCTTCTCTGAAGCATTTGTTCGATTCTGTTACAACTGGGGGAAGCAAGAGATCTGGTGGTGATTTGCTGCTTTGGTCTTCAGGCAATTTGGTGGTCTTCGTGACCAGATAGGAAACAAAGGAAGCATTTAACCAAGGGCAGCAATTGCATTTGTAATTTGTCCATGCACTTCACGTTATCAAATACTGGTGAAACTGAAATACTTTTTGCTTGTGATCTCTCTGGCAAGAAACTAAGATTTCTGATCTGTTCAATGCAGAAAGCTTAGGCCTGTTTCAGTATTTGCTTTCTTTGAACATGTTCTCTGCCACATTGCACTGTTGTCTGATGGCACCATGTGCCAGCATCACAGCATGACATCAATTTTCTGCAGCTTAGGCTTCTAGAGAAGACTTGTGAAGAAACAAACTGAACTATTTGGGTTGATTTGGTTTGTCCCTTTCTTGTGTTCATATTCACGCTATTGGGCAAAAAAAGTACCTTTTTGTGCCTGGAGGGAAAGTTTGTAGAGTTGTGACCACCTTGGTTTTTCATTCTTTTGTTTGAGCTTATAGATGAATGGTGAATGGTTTCATGCCTCTCTTTGGGTTCGTCCATTGTGGATATTGACTTAGCTGTGCAATTAGAGAAGATTGATCATCTGGTTGCTGATTTATCAAGTAGTTTATGATTAAATTAGTCTTTGTCCCCTCCCCCCCCAAATGGTTTCATGTGAAGGTGCAATTTTGTTGATCCTCTGGGTGCGTTGCATGTTAAAATAGTCTGCAGAGCATCAAACCAATAGCTTATATGCTGAAGCTATAGTAGTTAGACTATACATACATTATAGTAGTAGATAGATTTAAGTAGATGTAGTTGAGACACTGTGGAGCTCTGAATACATGACTCATCACAAATCTTTGCAAAGATGGCATCATTGCATTTTGAAGCACCTGGACAATTCACTTTGTAAGGAGCAAAGCTGGTAAAGAAAAGCATTAAGAATATGAAGAACTGACTTTCTGACCTTAGTGCTTCAACAGCGGGCATGAAGTATTATAGTAGATAGTTTACATATGCAGTCTGCACAAAACTGGGGGGGGGAGAGAGGCAAGTTGATCTATGGAATCAGTTATACTCCAGCTCCTTGTTTTGTGTCAGTCCATTAGTGCTGTTACAATGGTGGCAGAATTTGCCTTAAAGAAATGTTTTGAAATGTCAGGTTTCCAAAGTCTTTAGTAACAGGATTAGTCCTGTCTTGTAAATAAGATTGTCTATGCAGGTGAACTGTTGCAATAACAACAAGGAACATGTTATGCTAGTTGGGACAAGGAGGTAAAAATCCGTGTGGGAGCATCCTGACTCTCCCACGAGATGCTGGTGAGGCATGTAGCGTGCAATGGTGCATGCCTGTTGGGATGGATACAGAATGAAGTTACATACAGCAGAATGAGATAGCAGTAGCTGCCTGGAACTGTGAGTACGTAAACGATTTTATCCAGCTTTTACCTTACAGACATAGTGACTGCAGCCTTACCATATTGCTTGATTGAAGGTTTCATCCAGTCAGCTGGCTTGAATGGAAAAATTTTGCCTGTAATTCCTGCCACAACATATGTTTTCTGCTTTTATTGGGAAATAACTGCTTGAAGAAGAGGAACTGAGCAAGGAGAGCTTCTGTAAGGAAAAGTTAATTCCTTACTACTTACATGCAGACACTTGTGTATAGATAGTTTTAGAAGTTTAAGCGAATTTGGATTGAGCCTTAGACTGATATATGGGGAAACTGAGATCTCTGACTTTACCCTTGTTCAGTTAGTGTGAACAAGTTATATAATGCATATATACATGACATCTAGACATTCCAGGCCAGGCTGGATGTGGTTCTGGGCAACCTGACCTAGTTGAAAATGTCCCTGCTCATTGCAGGGCGTTGGACTAAATGAGCTTTGAAGGTTCCTTCCAACCAAACTACTCTACGATCCTGTGAGGTGTAAGGTCATAAAACTTTGTCATGGTTGGCAACGATGGCATTGATTGTAAACTTTGGTTTATAGAAAAATGAACTATCAAAGTAAGAGTACTATTTTAAGTAAGTTGGCAGACTTGTGGCTTGTGCCATCACCACTTGGCAAAGTGCTTTCTGTGGTGTGGCTGCTTGTACAATGATTCATGTTGGGTGCTGCAGTTAAGGCACTCCTGTACCTGTTTAGTTTGTGTTAAAAACCTTGACACCAGGGTAAGCAAATACTGTAACTTGTCTCTTGGAGAGCTTTAGGATTCACACATTTATGCTATGTTCAAGTCAGTATCTGTGTTTTAGGAATTTTATGGATGTAGTGGAGCTTTAAAAGTAACAAAAATGAAATTTCAGAATCAAAATTTTCTTTAGCCAAAGGAAGAATTCATCGATTTTGCTGCAATACAAAAGGAATCCTTTTGTCAGAACTAAAGTGCCCTACACATACACAGTGGTGTTGTATCTTCTTCAAGCTTTTAGAGACACACAAAGATAATTAAAATTGGTACTTGAACTTGAGGTAGTGCAAGAGATTTTTAGGTGAAGAATGAACTCTGTTTGATTGTGAATGGTCCCTGGTGCTCTAGTCTCCATCAGCTTTGAAGCCAGGATGTAATATGAATAGTTAAGTCTATCAAACAGGCTTGTCAATAGGGAGCTTGTGATGCTGCATACCTATTTGTGCTTTTTAGTCTCTGAATGATACATTTATCATAGAATAGTTAGGGTTGGAAGGGACCTTAAGATCATCCAGTTCCAACCCCCCGCCGTGGGCAGGGACACCTCACACTAAACTGTGTCACCCCTGCCAGGGATGGAGCATTCACAACTTTCCTGGGCAACCTATTCCAGTGCCTCACCACCCTCACAGTAAAGAACTTCTTCCTTAGATCTAACCTGAACTTCCCCTGTTTCAGTTTGAACCCCTCACCCCTTGTCCTGTCACTACAGTCCCTGATGAAGAGTCCCTCCCCGGCATCCCTATAGGCCCCCTTCAGACGCTGGAAGCTGCTCTGAGGTCTCCATGCAGCTTCTCTTCTCCAGGCTGAACAGCCCCAACTTTCTCAGCCTGTCTTCATATGGGAGGTGCTCCAGTCCCCTGATCATCCTCGTGTCCTCCTCTGGGCTTGTTCCAACAGTTCCATGGCCTTCTTATGTTGAGGACACCAGAACTGTACACAATACTCCAAGTGAGATCTCATGAGAGCAGAGGGGCAGGATCACCTCCTTCAACCTGCAATTATTATATTTAATGAGAGGCTCTGTGTTTGTTTGGGTAGATCCAGGTGTCTCCAAAGACAAGTTACCTGTGAAAGAACCCGTATCACTTGTAGCAACAGTATTCTCTACTTTGTGTTCATCTGCGTTTGCATTTGCTCCCAGGAGAGAATCCATGAGAAATGTTACTTCCAGGAGTGAGCCAACATCTAAGCAACTGGCAGGTGTATTGCTGTCCTCGAAAGCAACAGCACTAAAATGACGGAGTTTTCTGAAGAGCTGGTAGGTGTTTGGAGTGGTGTATTTTGAAGCTGTTGAAGTGTACAGATGCTTTTTCATTCTATTAAAAAAGTAGATAAGTAGCAACTGGGATAGGAGCTAGAAGAAGCTCTAGTGGCCTCTGAAGAGCTGTGAGCTGCTCCTCATCCAAGGGTGCTTAGAGTCTTTGATGTAGCTGCTGCTGGTTAGTGATGGTCTAACACCTTTGTAGCTGGTGTTGGGAGAGCCCTACGTAACAGCCAGGTCTGGAGCACAGCTCCCAGAGACAGTCAACAGATGCAGCAATTTGTGTGGAAGGTGCAAAGAAGGGGTCCTCATCTGAGTTCAGAACAGCCTAGATCTTCAGGTATGGTGGTGATGTGCCACAGGGTCCACTCTCTAGGTTTTGGGTCACCTGTCCCTGACAGGGCAGACACCTTAACCCAGGCAGAGCTTCACGTGGTGGATGCCCCTTCTAGTGGAAGGTGTCCTGCCCATGGCAGGTGTTTGGAACTGCAGGAGCTTTAAGGTCCCTTGCAACCCAAAGCAGTCTGGGATTCTGTGGTAAGTGTCAAGCTGCTGGGGAGTGCCTAGGGCCTCTCACTGAGCCTTTGTGCTGGAGGTATGCTGCTGCTGAAGAGCTGTCACCAAGTACACAAGTGAAAAGAGGAAGTCAGCAGGCTGCACAGCATCAGGGAGAATGAGACACATAGGCAGGATCCGGGAGGAGTGGCTGAACATCAGAGGATTGTGCTCCCATTCAGTGGGACCTTGACAGGGTGGAGACAGGAGAAAGAAGAGCCTTGTGCAGTTCAACAAGGGGAAGTGCAAAGTCCTGCATCTGGGGAGGAACCAGCCCATGTACCAGGATATGCTGGGGTCTGACCAGCTGGAAGGCAGCCTTGCAAAAAAGGGCTTGGGGGGTCCTGGTGGACAGCAAGCTGAACATGAGCCAGAAATGTGCCCCTGCTGCAAAAAGGCTAATGGTATCCTGGGCTGTGTTAGGAGGAGCATTGCCAGCAGATCGAGGGAGGTTGATCCTTCCTCTGTACTCAACGCCAGTGGGGCCATACCTGGAGTGCTGGGTCCAGTTCTGGGCTCCCTGATTCCGTATTCCATTCTGTGTAATGCGACCTGCATTTCTTTCTCAGGAAGCTGCAGAGATGACTGTCAGTGGGTTTTCCTTGTTAGAAAAATAGGTCATAACCATGCTACTGTAATGGTTTTGTCTGTCCAATCAAGCGTGATGTGAAGCTCAACTTCATTTTACAACTCTTTTTGCTGTCTCAGGAGAAATACAACCACAAACTAAAAATACAGATATTATAGTTTGAATTATTTTCAGGGGGTGAAGAGTTTACAGATCTGTTTAAAGCTTTACTTCTTCATTTCCTTGTGCTAGATGAGGTGTATTCTCTTAACTCTCCAGTTGTTGCTGTCATAGTCTCATTTACAGTGTATGTATGCCCAGCGATAGCTGTGGTGCTGAAGACCACATCAGTTTGGCTTTTATACAAGTGCAGATGTAGCACACTCCAGTAATCATTTGGGAGAAGGGAGAAATAAGCCTTTCATGTAGAAAAGAGTTTTTTTTCCTGAAGTAATTTCATCTGTCTACCCCTGTCTCTGGTGAAGTCATTTTGTTGCAGTGGGAGAACAGTTCGACTGTTCCCTGCATCAGAAGGATCTTTGTGTATACCAGGTGAGGTCAGTGTGCCCTAACAGTGTGCAGAAGGGACCAGCTCTGTCCCATCTGTAGGAAGTACCTGTACCTGTTTTGACAACCTGTTTTGCTAAGCAAAATACTACACTGGAAGAGATCTCTGACCTAAGTTGCAGAGCAATTTGCTCTTACTAAATGTGTGGTCACAGGATGACTCCTGTTCCATATTCTTTTAGACTGTGAAATGCCAAAATCTCTTCAGTAAATGAGATTCCGATTTCCAAGTACCAATCTGCCAGCCTGCACTTGAAAATGAGTTGGGTTTTTAAGTAGGCCTGTTTCCTTTTCCATGCTTTTTAACTGACTTTCTTTCTTTCAAGTTATTTAAATGAGGCAAATTGCAAAGTAATTGTTGTGGCAGTGCCCGATTTAATATACAGTGCATAGGCAGACTGTACAGCTGCTCTGATGAAAAGGACTCTTGACAATGTTAATGGGGTGGGCAACTTTATCCTGAGTAGTAGCATCTGTAGGAAATAATGGAAGGATATGGTGTTTAGTTATCTGAACACCCTGATGTGGTGCTGTAGCCAAGAGAAGAAATGTGACCCATAGTAAATGGATTGGGAAATAATACACTGTTGCAGCTGCAATGGAAATACTCCGTCCATCACTGGTGTTCATTTCAGAGGATCTTCCCAGAATTGGAAAAGGTTTGGAGAAGAATGCTGAGAATGACTAAGCATGGGAACACATGATTTATAGTGCCATAATGTGTAATGGCATTCTTTGAATACTTTATTTGCCAGCAGGGATGACTTGCTGCTCCTTTGTGCCCTAGCAACATGGTTCAGTGCATCCTTGAATATGGTGCTACAACTTCCTGGAGAGGCCGTGTTTATAAATCATAGAATCATAGAACGGTTTGGGTTGGAAAGGACCTTAAGATCATCTAGTTCCAACCCCCTGCCATGGGCAGGGACACCTCACACTAAACCAGGTTGTTCCAACCCCCTAAGTCCAGCCTGGCCTTGAGCACTGCCAGGGATGGGGCAGCCACAGCTTCTCTGGGCACCCTGTGCCAGCGCCTCAGCACCCTCACAGGGAGGAACTTCTGCCTTAGATCTAACCTGAACTTCCCCTGTTTCAGTCTGAACCCATCACCCCTTGTCCTATCGCTACAGTCCCTGATGAAGAGTCCCTCTCCAGGTTCCTTGTAGCCCCCTTCAGACACTGGAAGCTGCTCTGAGGTCTCCACGCAGCTTCTCTTCTCCAGGCTGAACAGCCCCAATGTTCTCAGCCTGTCTCCATACAGGAGGTGCTCCAGCCCCTAAGCATCCGCATGGCCTCCTCTGGACTTGCTCCAACAGCTCCATGTCCTTCTGATGCTGAGGACAGCAGAGCTGCACACGGTGCTGCAAGTGGGGTCTCACAAGAGCAGAACGGCAAAATGAATGGGGTAGATTTTTTTTGCAAACTTTCTGTTCAAACAAGGAAAGGGGTTTGTGGTTTGGGTTTGCTTTGGTTTGTTTTAATAACCTGGCTAGTTTAGGCAGATTTAGCGTTGACCTGTGGCATGAATTTATTCCACCCAGAAAGGAAGGAGGAGAGGACCAATGGGCTTTTCAAGCCAACTATTCTGTGTAATAAAACCCCTTTGTAACTGCAGACTTAAGGAGTCCTCAGTCTGTGTGGTCACAGTTGGATACTGGAGTTCTTTATCGGTCTGTATGTTTTCCTCTGTGAGGATAATGTTGCCATGTGGACTTTTGAATGCACAGAGGTCTGTAGAAGCTGTCGACTAGAAAAATTACACCATCCTGGTAAGTTTTACTTTAGGTGAATGCAATATACAGCTGTAGGAAGGAAAAGCAGGGCTGCAGAGGTTGAAAGCAGGTTCTGCAAGCACACAGCTGCTTTGGTAGCCTGGTCAGACTCCTTGTGTTCGACTTGAAAACCCTTCCAGCTCCTGCTTTGTGGGGCTACTGTTTCTCATACAACTGAAGGGATGCTTGCTTCTGCATACCTGGATATGCAGTACTCTGTCTGTCTGGGGTTTCTGTCTTCATGCTGGGAAGATCATACCCTCATCCCATATTTCCAGGTCTCTTGGGGAGTACTGAAATCATTTGACCACACAAGTGATTTTCTCCACAGGAAAATGATGCCTTTCTGGATTACAGCAGTATGTTTCCAATCAGATCTGTAGGAAAACAGTGAGAAACCAAAAAGCCCCAAACCCCACCTCCGTTTTTATCCTGTCTCATTGAAACGGGGGTGAGGAAGAAACTTCTAGCGTGTTGAAGATCTCCTTTGTTTAAAATGTCAGGAGGTAAAAAGGAGAGAGTCCCTGCAGCAATTCAAGCTGGTAGCCAGAGTTCATTCTTTGTATCTTAAATACTTGTTTCATAACATCACCAGACCAAAATTACCTTTGGGACAAAAATAATACAAGTGGAACAAATAGCTTATATGCAGAGCAATTGGGTTAATGTTGCTATAGGAACCTTTATTTTTCTCTGCCAGTATTTTAGCAGTGTAGCTTTAATTGCATTTAATAGCATGAGCAGCTCTTGCTTTGTGAGAATGCAGACTGAGCTAGGGCAGGAGGGAGTGTCTTGACACATTCCTCTGTTCCAAGATGGCACAGTGTGAGCGCAGAATGCTCGCATTTGGCAGAAATGCTTGCTCCCTTCAACATACAGGGGGGTGTTTAAAGGTAGTTGCATGAACTTTGCATGTCCAAAGGCTTTTAGTGGCTTTTAATCCTGTGTGATTTACTAACATGAGGTTCGTATGCGCTTACTGTATTGCTTTCACATCAGTATTGGGCATAACGAGAATCTAGTCAGAAAAATGAAGCCAAAGATAACACTATCTCTGTCAAAAATGAGAGGAAGTCCTGTTTTTCATGCCTTTGTTATTGTATCTCTTGATTTCAAGAGGGCTAAGGTCAGCTTGATGTGAAAGCAGTGGCATAGGGTAGCCTCTGTCCTCCTGGAGATAAGAATGGCTTGTGCTTTTCATGTGGAAGGCTAGAAGCTGACAGGGCATGGAGATTTCTTAGTCTCTGATGGGTATGGAGGGGCAGAAGCTGAAGACAACAGCCTTCGTTCTGGCAGCCAAAGCTCAGGTGCAGGCTGCTCAATTCTTGTTGACTTTGCATTTTGGTATCCTATAAATAGGGGGGAAGTACAAGTTAAATGTGGTGGACCTTTGTTAAGGTTGTGCTTCTTTGGATTGAGTTTGCCTCCCAAGAATGGCAGCACTTGCAACCTACAGCAGGTTAACCTACCTGCTTGGGTGTTACATCCTTGCTGGCCTCTCTCCAGTATATCCATGTCTCTTACAGTGGGGAAGCCAGAACTGGACCCAGCGCTACAGATGTGGCATCACCAGTGCCAAGTAGAGAGAAATCTTGTGCATATTGACAAATACTGTATTTGTTACTATATTCTGGGATGAGCACAGTGATGGTTTTTTTGATCTATTTATTTTATTTGCAGAATTGGAAACCTTTTATTTTCCAGCGAGATCGTGTACATGCAAACAAAGGTGTATATCTGAATTTGGCCCTGGTCTGGAGCATTGGAGTTGAGTGAATGACATAGGCAATTGCCACTGACAGATGCATGGCAAATGTGCGAACGGATCTGTTAATGTGATTCAGCTATTAATATGTACAAGGGATGTGGCAATTCCCAACCTCAAAGTTACTGCAGTGATGTCTTTATACCAGTAAAGCTGAAATACTAAGGTGGTAACAAAGCCAATGTGTTTTTCTCTGCATAGTTTGACTATTCCTTACTCGTTTTACAGTAAAATAGGTGTTTGCTTCATTACAGTAAGGCAAAATGGTACCAGTCAGGGAGTAGAGTAAGTGGTAACAACCTAGAAAAGACGTGAGTGAGGGTGAGCTTAACAGAAATCTGCAAAATCGTGAGTGATTGGAAAGGAGTGATGAATTGAGTGTTCAGATTTCCACAGCTGAAAGCACCAGATAAGGCTCGTAAAAGCGAGTTGCAAAGCAAAAGGTGAGGCTTTCTTATCTCATGAATAGTAGATGCATGGAACTCCTTGCAGGAGGATGTTGGAAGTGCTAAAAATATACATGGCTCAGGAATAGACAGGATAAGTCCTTCAGGAGCTTCAGGGGTATCTGTATCTGTCTCAGGCTGTCTCTCTGGAGATGGAAACAATTGGAGGTTGGGAGGGCAGTTGAGGGGAGGTATTGGCTAGTTCTGCCCTACCTGCTCATGGCTGTTCTTTAGAGATGGAGTCTTCAGCTAGACAGGCACCTCCTTGGTCAGACCCACTATAGCTGTTACTAACATGTGTTGCATACGGTTTAGTAAGAAAGGGGCAGAAAGTGGTGAAGAACGTGTGGTGGTTATGGATCAAATGGATGTCAGTGCCTTCGGTACCCGAATCTGCACAGATTCAGAAATGCTTTTTGAATTGCAGTGTTTGGTGATGATTTAATGCCATGTGTTCCCCAGATTCTCTTCTAACAGCTTAAACACCATCTTACTGGGTGCTGCAGAAGTCTTCCCTTTCCGAAACACTGGGCACAAACATTAACCTGTTCTGGTGACAGCCGTCAGCATTTTTAGGAACAGATGAGTGAAAGTTTGTCCTGGCCCCTTGGTTTTGGCTGTGAAGCTTAGATGCTTGTTTAAAAACAGGGTTAGTGGTTCATGGAGAGGGCAAAAAGCAAGAGCAGATTAGCTTTCTTGCAGGGGGACATGTGTTGCTGCCCTGATTTTTGAGTCTTTCGTTTTTTGTTTGCCACTTTGCCAGTAACAGGCTGCATAAAGGATTCTATTATGTCAGCCCAAACAGTGTAACAAGGCAGTAGCATAGTTTGATTTTCCATGGGGAAGGCAAGCTTTTATCAGACTCTGTGGAGGAGAGTGGTAACGGACTAGCTTTTCATCATTAATGTACTGCATGTACCCAGTGAACCGCAATGGCGCGATGCTGCTGTTCTGTAAGGCAGCAGCGTTGTATCGGCTTCCAGAGCAAGGATTTCAGTTTCCAGTATGGAGGAATACTTCTGTTCTGTAAAGCCAGGAACAGCAAAATGCGTTTCCTTCATCTCTGCATCGCTTTTTGGAGCCAGCACGTTTCCATGGCAACATGTTTGACTGGAAAAGATGTGGAGAGCAGGGGGGAAAGGAAGGAGTTGGAAGCAGCCAGGCAGTGGTGTGTGTCCCCACGTCAGCGCATCAGCCTTTTGATAGGATGTTTTTTTTAACACCCATCCCCGGCTCCTGTGCAGAGCTGCTTTATTAGAGGAGCCATCGGGGCATCTGCTTTTCCCTTCTGCAGCCTTCTTTATTTTTCTTCTTGCCAAGTACACCCTCCACACCCCCCTTCTGCTTCAGTTGCAGCCTCGCTGAGGATGTGCGGCTCATTTTCCTCTCGTTGGGAGCTTCCTTGCGCTGTGGTGTGTTGCAAAGGCAGGAAGGCATGGCTGCATTTCACTTGACCTTAGCAGCAGAGTGAAATCTCGTCTGTGTTGCTGACGGATACTGACTATGCAGAAATTTATTGAAGCAGATTATTATGAACTGGACTGGTATTATGAAGAATGCACGGATGGTAAATATTTCTTTCTAGTCTCTTGTTGCAGAATTTGGAGCTGTAAGACTGGAGCATTGTTATTCATAGGTTTAAAAAACGGAATACCTTGAAAAAGGCAGCAACCTGGTGTAGTGGAGATGGTGTAGTGGAGATGCCCATATCTCTGTTGCACCTCGGCATCTCTTGTGGCCATGCTACAGGAGATGGCTGGACAGCTTTCTCTCTTTCCAAGGGAGTGGCAGAGGAACATATGTGGTACATGAGCAATCTTAGGGCAAGGGCAGTAATATTTGAAATGTTAACTGCGTGTATAATAATTGAGCTAAATTTAAACACTCTTACTGTAAGATTCTGTGTTGGCTTAAGTCTGTTGTTTTTTATGCATTCCCAGTATGCTGTAATGCATATGTATTTAATGTGTTAAGCAGCAGGACGTTTTCTCTCTGGCTATTTGTGAAAGACATTTAAAACTGTAGCTTCTTAGAAGTGAGCAGGTTAACTTTTGAATTGGAAGCGTTTCAGGCTCTGGTGAGTATTATCTTGTGGGCCTCTTGCAATTTTTCTAGTGTTTGCTTGGGCATTTATTTCTTTCACAGCATGGAATATCTTCTGGTAGAAGGCAGATGAGGAAGGGTAAGGAATGGCTAAAACTGCTCTCTGCAGAGTGGAAAAATCAAGATTCCTTATCGATGTCACTCTGTGGTAACCTCTAAACTAAAATACAGCCTTTGGGAAAGCAGTGGCTGTATATGGATTTTATCCTGGTTGGACAGCGTGGCTTAAACAAGACAGGTCTGAGATCACGGTGAAGCAAAGATCAGAAAGGAGTAAGGAGTGTAGGTCCAGGGGATGTATTATGTTGTACACAAAGATATTTCATAGTGCTTTGATAACAGTATCAGAGGGGATGTGAAGAGTATATATGTGTGACAAAATTGGGGGTTTATGATCTTTTGGGATCTGAATCCAATCTCAGAAGCTTGTTAAACTTGAATTTCTCTTACGTTTGTTTAGGTATTCCTGTCCAGGTGTTCAAAGAGGAAAGGTGCATATTTATTTGAAAGCTCTGACCACTTAAAGTTGGATTGAACCCATTATGTAACCTTTATCCTCTAGGTTTAACCCTAGTAAATACTGATTTAATCTATGTACTCATTAATCCGTATGATGTAACAGGCTTAGTTGGCCTGGTTTTAGATGCTTCAGATCAGACAGTTGTACTGTCATTAAGAGCAGTAGCTGATTTCTGTGTTTTCCCCAGGTTAAATACGGATAGGTTTCTTTTTAGTGTTCTTATTATGGTCCTCTGTGTGCTCAAAGTGTCATTGTGCAGAAGCATGAAATGCCTGAATGAGCTGAGAACTGCTTCTCAGTTTTACCTTTAAGCTGTATGCTGCACTGGAGAAACTGTGGGAGCTCCATAGTAATGGAATAATCAGCAGGTGTTAGGCAAGCACCTTGTGGGATCAGGGCCTCAGGAGCGCTGTGGTCTGGTGTGATTCTGGGCTGCCATTTTTTTTTGTGCTGAGCCCCTGATTATCTTTAATTATATAAATATATATAGAAATTATATGCTTTATATATATATATATATATATATAATATACACACTGCTGAGGATTGCCCAGGGTACTCCTTCCCTGAGCAGAGATCTACTGAGAATCACCTAGAGCATGCTCTGGCTGGCTGCTTAGGAAGTTCTCCCCTAAGAGAAAGCAGGCTTTAATGTCAATAGGCTCCAGTAGGTAAGACATAATGCTTCTTTTAGAATCACTTTTTACTTTTAATTAAAATGTTATTTTTTACATGATGGAAGGATAGTGCTGTCAGCCCTGGGCTGAATGGTACTCTTACAGAGTTTCATGGAGCGTTAACATGCTTTAGCTTTCTTTTGCTTCTCCCAGTCCAAGTGTGCAAGGAGGACGGGAGTTGTGGTGGAAGGCAGTCTTTGGCCTTTGGTACTGGCTTATTAATTTGAGTCTAAAGCGGTATTGGTATTTCCTATTGACAGAGAAAGGTATTCTAAGTGTAGTAGGAGGCAAAAGGCAGTAGTAGAAAACGGAGCTTTTCCAAAAACCTGGAGCAAATGGTATGTTGTAATGGATGCTTGTGTTTTGATGTTTGGTTTCTCTACCATTATTTGTCAGTATCAGTGTCATTTGCCAGTGATTCTTTATATACTCAGTAGCGAGTGATTGGTACTTGCAGCTCAGCTGACCTGTTTTGAATATCTATTTTAAGACAAGATGATGCCTCATTAGCTTATTTCTCTGCTCTACATGGACCTTCCGGAGCTCCTGTCTGTCTGTGTTCAACTGTGAATCCCACCCAGCTCAACCTTTTTGGTAACTGTAACACTGGAGGAGAGTTGGCAGTGCATTGATAGTAACAGGAAACCTCACAAGATATTACCCCATGGAATTATTTTTCTGATTAAATTATCCATGTATTCTTTTGTCGGAGTCGCTGGCACTCAGATTTCCATTTAAAAGATGTGATTTCATTTGTTTTCCTTTATTTAATGATTCTTTCAGCAGCACAGTTTCTTGCTCTTCAAAGAAAGAAAACAAAGAGCACCCTAAGATTACACCAGGATAGAAGATTTCAATGACTCCCGCTGTTAGCTCAGATGCAATGAATTCTGTATGGGCTGATGTAGTCATGATGTCTTCAGCTTGCATTTGGTGTCAGCAATTCTTTTTTAATACCTTCCGGAAGCAAATGAACAAATGCACAAAATTTCCCATTTATAAATATTTACCAAGAGTTTCTGGAGTTGGAATAATGAATTAATCCCTTTTATGTAAGGTCCTCTACAGAGTTTATTTTTGGTAAGATTAAATGGAAGTAGACAACAAAATGTCACAGTCTGTTTGAATCACTGCTGTTAACTAACATGACAACAAATTGAAGCGTCTATAAATAGCAGTACGCCCCTCTTTTTAGATCCATTTTCAACTGTCATTGTATAATATGGGTGACAGTTGTCACCTTACTTGGCATTCATGAAATATATTGTGTAGGTGGAATGGGGAGGGGGAAAGAGCTGGCTGTGTACTTAAGTAGGGAAGTAGCTACTTTCATAGCAGACTCTGAGATTGATAGAACCAGTGATAAAAGAGGAAAAGGTGATGCTTTTGTAGACTCTTACCTGAAAGATAACAGTGTAGAAGTCCAGGTTCATGTAGGTGGGGTTTTTGTAGAGAAAAACAAATAGATTCTTAAAAGAAGACATCTCACACAATGCAACTTTCATGACATACCCCCCTGAACTGCCAAACAACTAAGCAGATAGGTAGAAACCCATAGAGATCTTTATGAATAGCCTTGTCCCACTTGTCCCTCTTTCTTCGGCCAGTATTTTTCACACAATGCTTTCTAGAGAAATCCAGGTTGACTTTGGATCAAATTACATTTCTTGTGGTTTCTTCCATTATTCATTTATTTCTAGCTGAACAGCAGCACGCTAATGGCTGAGAGCTCATTGCCTGCAGTTCAGGTGACCGCGTGTGTGCAACTGGCTCTCTTCTCTTTTTGCTGGCCATGAGTTTCAGCCATTTTTTCTGGAGCAAACAGTGTCTTTCCCTTTCCTCCCCCCGTCAGTCACATTGTGTGCCCTATTTGTCACACATGCCAAAGCTTTTAATCCCTTTTATGTTGGCCTCAACCACCTTGTCTCACTCTTGGTCGTTCCGGAACCCCTAACCCTGCTTTTGCTCTTCTCTATGACTTTTAACCCCTCCCTGTGTTTTCTTCCTGCTCCCACTGAAATGTTTTCATGCCATGTTCTGTTTGCAGTTCCTGTTTGCAGCTTCTCTATTCTGTTTTTCACCATACCGATTATCAGCAAGCTCTCAGACTTTCTTTTAGCTGAACAATAATTAACAACGTTAATGCTTGTTCTCCTTGACCTCTCCTCCACTTCCAGAACTATCCCTTATGCTTGCACATATTAGCATGCCTTTACAGATGTGAGACTCTTTCCATTAAGGTAGCATTAGCAGAATGTTTCATAGTCCTTGCTGCAGCTCTTCAGGGGTTCTTGGTTCTCCATGTTTCTTCTCTGTGCACCTTATTTACAGGTAACCTTGCAAACCTTCACAATATGGAGAGCTTGGCTGATGGAGGACTGTTTTGCATGAGTTGTGCTCATTAGCTCCTTTTGTCTGCATCCCTGTGGACAGAGTAACTCTGGGCTTACTCTGGATGCTGACTGTGGGTATGCCATCTAAACCTGTAGATACCATACAAATGCCTGTAGTGTGCAGTCTCTGGAACAGCCCTTGCTCTATAGGTACGCAACTAAAGTTCGCATTCGGGTTGTTCTTCTTTTGCTCCTATGGCCTTTATCTCTATATTCAATAAATATGGTTGCGCCTTGCTTATGTTCGTGTAATCATTGATACCATTTTCCTAGTTTTCTGCTTTTTGCCACGTCATTTCTTTATTCCTCCGTTGACTCTGTTCTTTATGCAGTCAAACCTAAGCCACTTGCACGTTGCTTTATGTGGCTTGCATTTCAGTATAGAGGTATTTTTCCTCTTTATTCTGCTCAGCTGCTAAATCTCCAGGTGAGCATTCTCCCACTTCATCCCATTCGGTGCCTTTCTGCAACGGTAATGTGCTGTCCTCTTGGGTAAGTGGCAAAGGTAATTTGGGTAAGACTGAAAGAGTGGGAAATGTGCAGAACCTGTGCAGATTTGAACGTGCAGCTTTGCTTGACTGTAAATCAGAACAGGAAGCATGTGTTCAATGCCCAGTTTATCCCCCTCTCTGACAAGCTCACCCCAAACAACCCACATTTCTTCTTCAACCCATTTTAAACCCAAGCGCTGCTGTTTCAGCCGCTGGTTTTAGGACTTGTTTGCTTACAGAGAATCTCTTTGTTCTAAATGCAGTATTGTTGTTACTGGTCAGTTATGGTCCAAATGAATGTGGCTAATTGTGCAAAAGTCTAGATGTTTTTACTGATAAGGGAAGGTCAAAATGATTTGAATACCTTGGAGTTCCTTGGAAACACTGAATCAGGATCTGAGGGTTTGTTTGTATTGTGTCTAGCCTCACCCTCCTTCAAACTAGCTCCCAATTTATGTGTTTCCTGTTTGATTGCCAAGCTACTGAAGGCAGGCTGTACCTTAGTACAGGCATTGTATGAGGATGTGTGTTTTCAGCATTGCAACTCACTTAGCAAGCTTCCTGAAAGGAGTTCAATGTCTTTAGCCACTAATTCAGAGCGTTGATAGCAGCAAATGTGCCAGGTTCACTTTGCAGTGGCAACCCATCAAAGTGAATGTTCGTTCTGGTATATTCTTCAAATCCCTGAATTATGTATTTACCGCAAGTAACAAAAATCTCTTTTGAATCTTTCCTGGTGAGAATGTATGTTTTCAGAGCCATATACCATTTAGCTCCCCTCCTTCATAGCTGCTTATTGTTTGGTATCTGTTTGAAACCTGGCTCTTAGTCTTTAGCAAGCAAATATTCCAGCACCACTAAAAGGACTTCATGCAGAATGGCACTAAAACCGAGTTGATAGCGGGAGGGTGGTGTAACATTCCTTCTCCACCCATTATGAATTTGTATCAGCATTTATCTTGTGCTGATATCAAAATAGAGATTGTAGTGCTTATCTTTCAGCTTTTGAATGTCAGAGTCCTTCTGTGTGGCATGAGTTGACATGAGTCACGGGTCAGAAGTCAGCTTGTGAGAAGATGCACCTACTCTCCTTATATTGTCGTGTGCATTATTAAAACCGTAGTATGTCAACAGGGTTGGCAGAGGTTGACTTTTCTGTCCCTAATCTTTAAAAGGTGCTTTTTGCCTTCTTTTAAAGTGACTTATTTTAATTACTGCCTGAATTTCCATTCTCTGGCTGTTGCTGAAATGTGGTGAATTGACACTGGATGGCAAGTAGGTACTTAAAACTCTCACTGTCTGGTTTTTGCATTATTCTTTTAGGAGTTTTGATTCACTGCTAAATGGCAGAAATGAAGACACAGGAAAGCCCTGAGCAATCAGAAACTGGAAGTAATCCCCATTACGACTAAGGCGACATTTTTATTGTCATGATATTGGGACAAAGTGACAATCCTATTTTTTTCCCTAGCTGAGTTCTTGAGGCTGTTGCTGCTGCTGAGCATTGCAGTAAATTTTGGCAGTCAAAGGTCTAGTTGTTAAGTTTGAATGGTAAGATGTTTATTCAGAAATGAGTGTTCCTTTCCTCAGCAAGCACTTACGTGTGTTTCATATTCTTTGGCTGTTGTTTATATAAACATGTAATGATGTTTGCATATAAATATCAATAGTTTAAAACTTAAACCAGAGGAAGTCATTGTGATTATATAAAGCTGGTTCCCTCCTCTCTCTTACTGCCTCATGCTTTCACACCACTAGAAAGTGATAGAATCACAGCTGGGTTTGGGTTGGAAGGGACCTTAAAGCTCATCCAGTTCCAATCCCTGCCACGGGCAGGGACCCTTTCCACTAGAGCAGCTTGCTCCAAGCCCCTGTGTCCAACCTGGCCTTGAACACTGCCAGGGATGGGGCAGCCACAGCTTCTCTGGGCACCCTGTGCCAGCACCTCAGCACCCTCACAGGGAAGAGCTTCTGCCTAGAGCTCATCTCAGTCTCCCCTCTGGCAGGTTAAAGCCATTCCCCATTGCCAGATCCCTACAGGCCCTTGTCCAAAGCCCTTCTCCAGGTACTTTATGAGCTCCTTGCTAGCAGAGAAATCGTACATGACCTAACTGTTCTGCTGGCTTGTCATGTTTGTCTGCCTGCCTCCTTAGCAGTTCTGTCCCCTCAGAGGGTGATGAGCCCCCTTTGCCTTGCAGTGCTTCCACTTTGCCTTGTGACGCAGATAGGAATGCTTTCTGCAAGCAGCAAAGGGCATCTCTTTGCCATTGGAAGTGAAGGAGGCAACTTGGCAAGCATTAGATTTCTATAGCTACAGAAGGTTAAATAAGAAAGTTAACCTTCTGGGTGTGTAACCAAGTTGAGCAAACACAACTGGTTGGAAACCAAGAGCACAAGGAGTTTTGTTTGTTGTTGAGCAAAGAAGAGATACGTACACCCTTGAAAATGCACTGGTGTGCACATGTGAACTTGAGGTACTTGGTTTCCCCCAGCAAACAGAAGAGCAAAGATGACTGTGGAAAACATGGTGTTTGACAGCTGATACGTCACTTAAATGCTTCGTAAAGCACAGTCCTTTTTATAAGAGCAATAAAAAAAGCTCCCTTTCCCCAGGCTAATTCTTCACCCCTGGTTTCTGTGTGTTGGTGGATGCTGCAGTCAGCCCGTGCTGCAGATCAGCCTCAGCTCTCAGGATCTCTGTGCGGGGTGGGATTGGCATGTACAGGCTGTTCACTGCTCCTGTGAAATCTGGTTTCTTGCAGCAGTAGGCAGCCTGAGAGGTGATTTAGCTCCGTGAAGGTGCACACCCTTCGTAGGTGTGACATTTGGAGGCTGGTCCAACTTCCGTATGGCTGAGGCACTCGTGGGAAGCTACCACTGTGCTTGGAAGAGCAGGGGCAGAGGAGAGAGGACCGTGGTGATGTGAGGAGTTCCAAGGACAGGGCTTTCAGCCCACCTATTTGTTTGAAATACGCTAGCGGAGCTGTTGAGCACAAACTGGCTACCCTCGGAGCTGGTATGGGGAACAACATACATCTTGTAGTAATTATTAGGCAGATGGTCTCTTCCCTCCTCCACCCCATCTGTACGATACAAAGCTGTTGTGCTAATGACGAATACTCAGTCGCTCGGGAGCTCCTGGGCTGAGCATGTGAGTGAGGAAAGATGGTATCCTGCTTTGTGGAGACCTGGCTTTGCTCTCCCCGGAAATGCAGCCTCCAAGAGAATGATTTCCCATCTCCTGTGAGACTGAGGCATCGTGTCTGGGATAACTTCAGCAATGTCAGTAAACGGAGAAGAAAGCTTTGAGTATGACTATGAAAAGGAGAATGAGAGAGAACGCACGTGTAACAGGCAGAGCCTTGACATCTTGGAAGAAGGTACTTTTCACCTTTGGGTTTTATGCTTCTGTGTTAGTAGCACATGGCAACTGACTCGAGTGATGTTTCTGATTTAAATATGCTAAATTTTACGATTTATTTTAATGTGGAGCCAGTACATGCAGATGAAATACTAAGAAAATACATGGATAGGATGAACCTTCACATTCTTTAAATAAGAAATACGTGAGCAACCGATGTAAGCTACGCAATACCTTGTTTTATAATGAAACTGCATTTGGCATTGTAGTGCATTTTTTATATCTACATCTCGTGTGTGTGTTGTGCAACTGTCTGTATTAGGTTGTCATTCCCAACCGGTACTTCTAAAAACGAAGAGAACAACAGAGCAACAATTTTGTCACATAGAAATAACCTAAATTTGGGGTCTTGTGACTTACCTTTTCAATAAAACAACCCCAAAATCTTGTCGTGCTTGTGGAAATAATGGATATCTCCTGTACTGGAGATAGCTGGCCCGTTAGGGTGGGAATGGGAATGTGCGTGCATTGACAATCCTGCTGCACAGCTGCTGTCTACAGAGTGCACCCATTCAGGGTCTGCTCCCAGCAAGCTTTTTCAGAGGTTCAGGTACTGAAAGCTAACTGCACTGTTGATGCCATTTCATAGGCTGTAAATTTAGCTATAAAATATAAAATTTTGTGGTACAGAACTGGTGCTTCCAAATACACTCTCATAAAGCCTGGAATGTGACCTGCTGTGGATTTACACCTCCTGGGAAAGCTGGGTCTGAAGCCTGTGGATGAAACATGCTCTTTGAATCCTGTTGCATAGGGTTTTCCTGTAAGGACTTCCTCAGAATCGAGTATTCCATCTGGATGTCAGTCATAGTAAACTACCCATCTCCCCTGTTACGGGTCTCTGAAGGACTCTGAGATAACTTGTGTGTCTGTGCGAAATAGGTGCTGGAGAGAATACTGGTGAAAGGAATCTTTAGGGATTGGAGCAGGGAGGAAATGCAAAGAGAGGCAAACCCACGTTGGTTTTGAAACACAGATCGTGTGGTTCTTACTCTTCCTGCTGGCTTTACCTTTCATCCAGATCTACATTACAGTCTGAAGCTGTTCTTGTTGATTTAGAGGGAGGAAAAAATTGTTTAGTTCCAGCTGGGATAAATTTAGCCCTGTCTTTCTACAGTATCTTCCCATCGGAAGCTCAGCATGCATCTGAAATGCCTTCCAAAGATGCCTTCTCTCCTCCACCTATACATTCAGGTCACCTACACACACAGTCTAGTAGTGACACAGGCACTAAAATTATATGTGGATTTTCTCTATCTATGCACGTGGGTGCACTTATAAATGATAGTATTTCTCTTGGGGATGAGTCAGTCCATTCTGTAAGTAAAGCATTTGGAAACACCATTATGTAGCTTCTTCATGCTGAGCAAAGGAAACATTTTAGCCATATCTGGCTGTAAATGTGATACCAGAAATAGAAAGTCTGTGAGAATATGCTTCATTTTAGACTTCTGTAGTTATTGAAAATAAGGGAATAAAGACTGTGTGATTAAGAGTCTTCAACTGTTTAGCTCATTCCATATGCAGAATGTGTACTCACTACTGCTCTGTTATTTCCATGGTCATTCAGGTCCTGTGACTGTGCTCAGACTGGTTTCTATAACAGGACTAAAGTGCAATATCACACCCATTCTTTATAAGGGTAGAAAGGAGCGTCCTGGGAAGTACTGACCCATCAGCCTCACCTCTGTGCCTGGGAAGATCGTGGAGCTTTGGGCGATGTGGTTTAGTGTGAGGTGTCCCTGTCCATGGCAGGGGGGTGGAACTGAATGGTCTTAAGGTCCTTTGCAAACCAATCTAGTCTACAATTCTGTGATTCTAACATCCTGCTCTCTAAACCAGAGAGAGATGGATTTGATGGGTGGACTGTTTGGTGAATAAGGAAGTGGCTGGATGGTCACATCCAGAGAGTAGTGGTCAATGGCTCAACGTCTGGATGGAGATCAGTGATGAGTGGTGTGCCTCAGGGGTCCATGCTGGGACCAGTACTGATTAATATCTTCAGCAATGACCTAGTGCGATCAAGGGCACCCTTGGCAGGTTTGCAGGTGACACCAGCCTGAGTGGTGCAGTGGACGCACCAAAGGGCATGATGCCATCCAGAGGGACCTGGACAAGATTGAGAAGTGGGCACATGTGAACTTCTTGAGGGTCAACATAGCCAAGTGCAGGGGCCAAGGCAACCCTAGTATTGATACAGGCTGGGGGATGAAGGGGTTGAGAGCAGCCCAGAGGAGGAGGACTTGAAGGTACTGGTGGATGAAAGGCTGGATGTGAACGGGCAGAATGCCAGCTGTCTCCATGGCCGCATCAAAAGCAGTGTGGCCAGCAGGTCAAGGGAGGTGATTGTCTTCATCTACTCTACTCTGGTGAGACCTTCCTGCACTCCTGTGTCCAGCTCTGGAGTCCTCAGTACAGGAAAGACATGGAGCTGTTGGAGAGGGTCAAGGGGAATGCCACGGAAATGCTCAGAGAGATGGAGCACCTCTGCTGTGAGGAAAGGCTGAGGGAGTGGGGTTTTTCAGCCTGGAGAAGAGAAGGCTCCAGGGAGACCTTATTGCAGCTTTTCAATGCTTAAAAAGGGCCTGTAAGAAAGACGAGGAGACTTTTTAGCAGGGCCTGTTGCAACAGGATGAGGGGTAATGGATTTAAATTAAAAGAGGGAGATTGAGGCTGGTTGTGAGGAGGAAATTCTGTACAGTGAGGGTGGTAAAACATTGGCACAGGTTGCCCAGAGAGGGGGTGGATGAACCATCCCTGGAGACATCCCAGGCCAGGCTGGATGTGGTTCTGGGCAACCTGATCTGGTTGAAGATGTCCCTGCTCATTGCAGGGGGCTGGACTGGATGAGCTTTGAAGGTCCCTTCCAACCCAAACCATTCTATGAGTCTGTGATTCTAGAGCCTCTATCACAGAACTAGCTTTACTCTTGGCAGTGTGACAGAATGGGTTCTCTTGATAAGAATGGGAAACACCTTCATAAGGATCTAGGCAGGACAGTCCTAGAGTCAGTGCATTGCTTTGGAGTTGTAAATGTGCCTAACAGCCCATTGTCCACTCTTGATAAGCTGGACTTTGAGCTGACTGCAGTGAAACTTTGTGCAGGGGTATCTGTTGATAATGTGTACGTGATCGTTGCTGATAAAACCCCTGAGCTGGGAAAGGGCAGCCTGAAGTTTTCTTTGGGAAGTGATTTGTTGGGTCAGCTAATTCTGAAACTGGGCTGTGTTTTGATTCTTGTTTTTGCAGGTGGGACAGGAAAAGACTATTACCTGTTTAGGACCTGAAGTGGCAACCAGTCATTACTATTTCAATTTACTGATGTATTAGATTGAGTCTTCCTTATCTAAAATAACAGGTAAATGCAAGCCAAGAATAGAACTTAATTAAAAACAACCCCCTTGTGATCCCTCTTAAAACCTCAAGTTCAGACTCTCCAGGGGTCTGACTTTGAGAAAATGTAAAATACCTGCTTTATCGTACTAAGACATTGAGTAGAGGCCTTACAGGTCTCCGGAATCTGTAATCACTAAAGCAGAGCAAATGGAGCCTGGTAGTTCTTGAAAGCTTTGGCACAGCCAGTCCCCCCCTCCCAGGGAGCTGCAATAGGGGAAGATGGTGTATTTAAGAGGGGGAGACAGACAGTTGTAACTTCATTTTAGGATTTTGGAAAGACTTAGAGTCCACATCCTGGTTTAAGCTTTACACCCATTCATTAGTTGCAAGGATGCAGTCTGGCCTTTTGTTGACAAGAAAAGGATGGAAGAGAATGTCAAGACAGTAATCCAATGGCTAGTGATCAAAAAAAGAGTTTTTCTTTGCTTTTAACAGCAGAGCTATGCTGAGCTGTGTCAGTAAATGGTGTTGGCATTAAGGTGATGGCGAGTTCTCTCCAGGTGCTTTTTCTTGTCTCCTTAGTTTCCCTTTGTGACTGTATTTTCCAAGTTACCACATTCCATCTGTGTTTCTGCTAACAGAAGGACTAATTGTGTGATGTTCTTGTTGATGTTTCCTTTAACTTGGTTCTTCATTCATCACAAGAAAATCCAATGCAGTTCATGGCCTGCTTAGAGGAAGTACTTTGAAATGGATGAGTGTTCAGGAATAAGCCTTAGAAAAGAAATAAGCCAAGTTTTTTTCCCAAACCTGAGATTAGGAGGTAACATAGGTTTGTATTTGACGCCTTAGTATTGGATTTACTAAGCTCTTTGAATACTGTATGAGAAAAAGGGCAGCAAACAGACACTCTTCAAGCCATAGCTTAAATGGCAAGATAAAATCATCTTCTAGAAGAGTCAGTAACTGTGCTTTAATATTAAAAGGTTAATTTGCAAACTGTGCCATTGTAATCACAGTAACCCAGGCTGTAACATTAAAAAGAGAAAAAAAAATCTATTGGCATTTTCTGTTGAACTTCTGGTGGTTGTTTTCTGTAGAACCATAGAGTCATGGAAAGGTTTGTTTTGGAAAGGACCTTAAAGCTCATCCAGTTCCAACCCCTGCCATGGGCAGGGACACCTCACACCAGACCAGGTTGCTCCAAGCCCCTGTGTCCAACCTGGCCTTGAGCACTGCCAGGGATGGGGCAGCCACAGCTTCTCTGGGCACCCTGTGCCAGCGCCTCAGCACCCTCACAATTTCTTCCTTAGATCTAACCTGAACTTCCCCTGTTTCAGTCTGAACCCATCACCCCTTGTCCTATCGCTGCAGTTGCTGATGAAGAGTCCCTCTCCTGCATCCTTGTAGCCCCCTTCAGACACTGGAAGCTGCTCTGAGGTCTCTACGCAGCTTCTCTTCTCCAGGCTGAACTCAGTGCTTGCTGACTGAGTATGTGTTGCTCACAACATTCTGTTCTTCCCGCCTCCTCCATGGAGCTCACCCACAGTGTGACATGACAGCTGTGAAGCAGTCGGCGTGCTCTGACCGCTCTTTGTCCTCTAAGCAGGGTCAGAGCCACCCGCTGAGCTCCTGGGCTGCCTTCTAGAGGCGCTGGCCTGCTCCTGTGCTTGGGGAGCAGGGGGGAGGCTGGAGGAGGTGCTGGTCCTCTTCACATTTGGTCTTCTAGCAAGTCCCAGGAGCACATTGTTCAAGGTCCAGTGGCAGGAATCTCCTAACATTTTGAAGCTCTTCAGGTTCTCTTAGGGCTGTCAGGCAGGGCTGTGACAAGCAGCAGCAGACCTGAAATCTCCGCCCCAGTTTAGCTAGGGCTGTCAAAACCTCCTCTTCAGAGGAGGAGAAGGTACCATGGTTGTCTTTAAACATGTAAAATCTTTCTAGTCTGGGTCAGAACCAGAGCCAGCAGACATTTTGGGTGTACTTTGAAAGGGATGTACATAATATGGCACAGTTCGAGAATTCCCGTGTGCTTGGCTCGAGTCAGTGCAGTGTTCACAGTAACCAGTGCCAGACCATAACTATCAGCGGCTCTAGAATGGGAGCTGTGATTTTAGCAAGTGCTTTATCCTCAGCCTGCAGAAATAGCCTGTCAGAAATGAAGCCAATGTAAGCAGTCTGAGTCTGCCAGAGCCTCTAAGGTTTGCTGGCAGTGAGGAGCACAGCTGGTCAGTCGGTGTTCCTGTGTTCCGTACACCTCAGTGCACATTTAGGATGTGATGCACTTGCCATTGTATCTTCAGTGTTTGAACAGAGTTCTAAGCAGAGCAGAAGGGAGACAGAAGCTATTTCTGAGGCAGGGCTTCATGACTGATCAGGAATATAATAGCCTTGCCATAGCTGAAGGCTTGGGGTAGGGAGCTGTTACGAAACAAAGCAATGACCCCTGCTGCCACCTTGCCGGTAAGAAGCATCAGTATTAGAGTTGCCAGAGATCTCTGGTCCATGAACAGCGTTCCCTTATCCTGATGTACTTTCTGAGGGTATAAATTTTGATAGTAGGGACCATGCACTAAGGCCTTCCCGTTGGACACTCTCATTATACACATCAGTATTACCTGCCCCAAAAGTGGAACTTTACCATAACATCTTTACCTCCTTCTGTTTCCCAGTAGCTGGAAATAGATGGGAAGAGGAGCAGTGGGAGCTGGGCTTTCCTCTTCAGCCGTGGCTGCTCTCTTGTAGTTCTTTAGTTTGTCGCTCATTGATAGGTCTCAAAATGAAGAGGAGGGATGCAGGGAGCAGGGGCTCAGGGTTGATTGCTGCCTCCTGTGAGTTATTTTTCCTGCTTTCTTTTTCTCTTCCACCTGAATCCACTGTTTGGTTGGTGGTGGCTGATTGCAGCAGCTCCCAGTAGTGGGATTCTTGCTTCCCTTTCCTTCCCTTGGTGTTTCCTGTTCCTGAAAACACACTTTTCCTCTAAGCAGCATGCTAGATGGCTCTTTCATGGAGCCATTCAGGAAGGTCCTTGAGCATCTTCGGCTTGGGAATCAGTCAGTTCTGAGCTCTCAGACTTAAAGAAGCTTCCAGTCAGATGCTGCAATAAATAGATGATGAGAAATAAACTCGGAGTACATCCTTTCAGCTATACTTACATTGGGAAGCACGGGGATGTGGGTACATTTGCAAGCTGTTAGAGGGTTTTAGGATGGTGCTGGATACTTTAAAACGGAGAAATACTTGACCTGAGTAGCATTTAGTCATTTGTGTCTTTGGCTGTTAAAACCAAACCAACACAAAACCCACAAATACGTGGAACTGCACGTTTGTCCCTTGTAGCATGTATTTAATGATGCTATGAAAATAATGTGTCAGGAGCTTTCTCTGTTCTTTGTTTCCTGTTTTGAATCTGTAGCATCAGTTTCAAAGCAGGTAGGAAAGCACGTTTTCCAAGTCTGTTTCTGGAATTATCTGGTTCCTCCACTCAATGTAGACTTTTCTGTATTCTTTCTTTCTTGTCTAACATCCTTCTCAATAAACTGAGAAGTGCAGAATATATTTGATGTTTGCACATTTCTATGCCTTTAGACACTATGCTTCCTATCAACCTCAAGCAAAAATACTACTGATTTGCGAGTGAGAAAAGGAGGTCAGTAAACTGGCACTGTAGGGTTTGTGTTACAGAGCTCTGTCCTTCATTTGCTCTTGTTTTGTCTTTACAGTGGTGTCAGTTGTACTCATCAGAGACTCTAGCAGGCTAGAAACCTACTATGCAGAATCCATTAGAGATGGGAAGTTTGTGGGGATTTTTTTCCCCTCCATAATGCACTGATCAGAGCTCAAAATGATTATTTAAAGTAGTTTGTCTTTACACCTGTGTATTTTTTGAACACTAAGGGAATAAAAATCGCTGCGCTAGCCATTGGCCATATGTTACCTTGTAATCTGTGGAGGCTGAATGACTACATACTTAGCAGATTTGAGGGGTTTTTAATGCATTTCAATTGCTTTCTTTCCCGTCGCTTTTCACCTTCTCTTCCCCACAAGCCCTGGTTCTGACGGATGGAGAGCAGCACCTCTTTGCAAGTTGGTCCTCCTTCCAAGAGGAAAACCTGATGTGGTGAATGAAAGTTTGTTTCCACTTGGATATTGAAGAAGATGCATAAGATACCATTGTAGGGTCCTGCCCGTGGGGAAGAAGAGCCCCAGGTACCAGCACAGGTTGAGGGCTCACCCACTAGAGAGCAGTTCAGCTGAGAAGGACCTGGAAGTGTTGGTGGATGATGAGTTGACCATGAGCTGGCAGTTTGTGCCCTTGGGTCAGGAGGGACAGGAACACCCCTGGGGTGCATCGGGAGGAGTGTGGCAGCAGGTCCAGGGAGGTGATCCTCCTCCTCTGCCCTGCCCTGATGAGGCCCCATCCAGAGCACCGTGGGCAGTTCTGGGCTTCTCAGCACAAGACAGACGAGGAGCTACTGGAGAGGGTCCAGCAGAGGCCACAAGGATGATCAGGGGTCTGGAGCATCTCTCTTATGAAGAGAGATTGCGGGAGCTGGGCCTGGTTAGTCCAGGGAAGAACAGACTGAGAGGGGATCTCGTCAATGCATATAAACATCTCAAAAGTGGGTACCAGGAGGATGGCACCAGACTCTTTCCAGTGGTACCCAGCAACAGGACGGGGAGCGATGGCCATAAACTGAAACACACAGGTTTCACGTCAACATGAGGAAGAACTTCTTTGCACTGAGGGTGTCAGAGCACTGAACAGGCTGCACAGGGAGGTTGTGGAGTCTCCCTCTCTGGAGCCATCCCAAACCCTCCTGGACACCTTCTTGTGTGACCTGCTCTGGGTGCCCTTGCCTTGGCAGGGGTTTGGAGTGGATGATCTATAGAGGGCCCTTCCAACCTGGAGGATTCTGGGATTTCTCCTTTGAAACCCTTACACCATGGCAGAGTACTACATGGAGAACTCCATTTTAGCAATGATCAACAGGAATTTGATGGAACTTTTGAGATATAAAAGCTGTTGGTGACCAGGTTGCTATTGCTTTGCTATTTATACATCTGTTGTGATAAAGCTGTGGTATTACCCTGCAGAGTTAAAGATGAAAGGGCGAGTTCTGAAGGAATAGCCAAGTGAGTGGCCATACAAATCAACCTTTATCATCACTCTCCCAGTGGAGTGACTTTCTTCTTTCTGTGGAAGCACTGTCCTTTTATCAGCTCTTATGTTATGAAGGTTATACATTCACCTGAATTGGGGTGGTGTGAGATTGCCACAGTCACAATTAGTAGCGACTGCTAGCGCTAGATACAGAGTTAAAATGAGATTGCTAACGACAATCTCAAGCATTATTTTATAGTAGTGATGGAATGTAGTAACTAAGGGAACCATTTAGTGGACAGTTGTTTTGGAAAATAACCTGCTGTTGTCAGGGTTTCTGATAAGTATTTTATGGCATGACTTATGAACTTGTGATGTTTAACAAGGGGTTTATGGTGATGTTAATTTTCTCATTGTCAATAGTCGGCTGGATGCGACACCATCCATCTTGATGTGAAGTGCTTATGGAAAGCTTCTGTTTAACCCCTTTGTTTATTACAGTTTGTGTTCTCTGCCAGCTACTTTAGTTTTCTGTGGATCCTGATCGCTTTAGAGTAATACAGCTTGTAGTACAGATGCGCTGTATTTTTGTTTGTGCAGTGGTATAGTTGTTCTTTATATGGCTGTGTAATGTGATATACTGCAGATTGCTACTTTGACGTGTAAACCCTTTACCCTTGCCACTTTCAGGCTTAATTATTTGGATAAGTGGAATTATCTCTTGCATACATTTAACGGCATGCTTTAGAGTTCACTGGCACTATTTATGGCACTAAATACTGTAAATGTTCTTAGGATCTAATCCTCAAAAATAGAATTTCAGAAAGGGGAAAATAAATAGAAGCAGACTGTACTTCTTGCTGTAGTTTAAGCAACAATCTGGTATTTATGTACGGGAAAGAACCCTCCAACATTTCACCAGCTAAGTACTGTTGCGTTTGATCGATTATTGATGTCCTTTACGTTGTGATCAACTATGTATAAATATTTATTGTATCTTTATATATTGGGCATAAATTGTACATTTATAAATTGGGCAGTGTTGTTTCCTTGGTGTGACAGACGGTCTTCTCATAATGTCACTGTACGCAACACACTCCCCCTTCAACCCCCAGTTAAATCTTGTTAGGCCTTATCTGTCTCTCCTGGCCTTAATGCACACTAGAGCAGCATGAGCTCATTTGTCTAAGTGAGCTTTAGCTGACATTGTCAAGGTAAATCCCCTGAAGAACAATTAGTGTTACAGCAGCCTGATTACCTCTTGTCCATATGATCAACTGAACTTCATTAACAGTCCCTTTTCCCCAGAATTACCGGGTTTGAGGAACAGGTATAGCTGAAAATAAAGTGAATGTGAGGGCAGAGCAGCAAGTGCTGTTGTTTCCTCTGGATATTGGTGGATTTTTAGACAACTTGCAGACTTTTAGATACGACAGTGTAGCTTCTTAAAGGATCACCGATGGTGGTAGACTGAACTTCTGCATACTTTCTGCAGTCTAACAAAACTGGCTCCCTCTTAGTGATTGATCATCTCATCCAGCCTAAATATGTTTATTAGGGACACTACAGCCACTGTGGTGTGGTCTGGGTATTATAAGAACCATTTATTATTCTGCATGCATTTTGTGTTTACTTTGCAGTCTCATATCACAGAACCCATTTCTTATCATCTTAACAACCCAGTATCTTTATTGGAGCTGTCTTTTTATCAAGTAATTCTACTGCACGTAATACAATGAGTAGGTGACATGATAGAATCCAATCGTGCCTTAATACCTGGTTTCACTTGTTATAAACTCAAGGCTTTCCTCTTCAGAGAAGAAAGTTTTACCATTTTAAGCTTGCTCTGTCACTGACAAAAGCTCATTGCAAAAGAGAAGAGTTAAACTCTCTTTAACTTGAGGCTTTGATTAGTTTTTGAGGGTAGGTTGGGTTTTTTTCTATTGCTTTTGATACACTTACCCAAGAGTTGACGTAAGTAGTTTTAAGATGAAAACTTAGCAAACCCAAAGGGATGTTACAGGGATATTTTCCCCCTAAAAGTGTTGTCATTATGATGAATGTTTTATTTTCTCTCCTCACAGTTTTATGCGCTGAAAGAGTGGGCCAGATGACTAAAACATACAATGATATAGATGCTGTCACACGTCTTCTTGAAGAGGTAAGTATTGAATCTCTTGAAAGACCCATTCACATTATGAGAAAGTAGGACAGAAATGACATGATACCACTGCTAAAGACTGTTGGTAGACTGTCCTCCAGTGACGAGGAATAAGTGCTCTAGGTGTACATACAGTATCTCATCAGTAAAGGAAAGGTTCTTTCTAAGTAATGGTCATTTTTGACCTCAGTCATATGGACTCGTTACTTGTGCTTATTTTTCCCTCTTGAGGCCATTTAACTTGCTCTTGGCCAAATACTTGCCATAAAGGAAGAGGAGCGAGGGGATCATCTTAACACGTCACATATTTGTGTGGTGCACATAAAGCTAATAGTATTATGGGCAATGATGGAATCACCATACCCAGAAGTGTTCACAAACTGTGACCTTGGCAGTGCTGGGGAATGATTGGACTTGATCTTAAAGGTCTTTTGCAGCCTGGTTGATTCTGTGATTGCTTCACAGGTAGTCTTGTGTTTATAATTATTATCTCAGATAATGCCTTTCCAGAGAAGTGCCTGGACACAAAATCAGAAAATACCTCATACCCCATTGGTTTCCAAGCCTTTTCTTCTTTGCCTTGTGTTTGGTAGATTTGGGATGGGGTTTTTTTTTAATATCAGTATTAGGTAAATTGTTATTCTTTAATCATTGGCACTCAGGCAATGTCAGAAAGCAACTGTCAAGCTATGATGCTTATGTTCAGTAAATATAACGATAAATTGTTTGACTGAAATTAACTGCTTTTCTGCAGTAAACCTGAGCAATAATTTTTCCAAATAATGTTTATGAAGAATTTTTTAAGTGAAAATTGTTACAGTTTTATTGGTTCATAGGATCCCAGACTGGTTTGTGTTGGAAGGGACCTTAAAGCTCATCCAGTTCCAACCCCCTGCCACAGGCAGGGATACCTTCCACTAGGCCAGGTTGCTCTGAGCCCCATCCAGCCTGGCCTTGAGCATTGCCAGGGATGAAATGTAATTCATGGCTAAATTTAATTTAATCCATCATGTTTATTTGCTTGCTCATTGCAATAGCATTATCAGAAAGGGTGTTTGTCTTGCCAAGATATATTGGATGGTCTGTTCTTTAATTCTGCAAGGAAACAAGTATGGGAATGCTCACGTCTCCTACCTATGCTTCATACATCTGATTGCAGTACGGAGTCCTGCATTTTGTGCTTTGAGCTAAAATCTTAAAACAACTCTGTGAAATGTCAGTTAAAACTGATTGCTTACCCAAAAGGCTTATCCTGGAATAATCCATAAACATGTAGTAGCAGTCTGTTACCTGTCTGTGTCCTGTTCCCTTTGTGTTGTTTGGCTGAGATTTACTTGCATGTGTTTCCATGGCTCCTTCTAGTAATGGTGCAGCATTCTGCCAAACTGCTTCTTCCACTGAGTCCATGTAGCCAAACATCTATAGATCCAGCAATCACACTTGGGGGAGCAATGCTAGAAGGACTTTCTGAGCCAGTGTTTGAAAACTTCTGGTGTGCCTCCCTATCTGGATGATAGCAAAGGAAAAAAGGGCGAGTGTGTAATAGGTGAAACTTTGATAAATACTTCTTATTTGTTTTATTAGTCATCTTTGACTGAATCACTCTGTTCCTAGCCAGACATGCGCTTACAGCTGCTTTCTCTGTTTTCCAAATGCTGGAATTACATCCATTAGCAGAATTTAAGGTGTACCTCCATCTGCTCCCTTCATAAATGAGGAAAAAAAAACCCAAAGCTACATCTTGTCTGTCTTCCTTGTTGGCAAGTTCAAACGATTGTATCACAACGTTGGCAGGGTAAAAGGTGCAGCATTCTGGGGGGGGAAGATAGGAAAGAGAAGATCACAAAACAAGAGGTGTGCAGATACTTTGAAAATCCGTGCCTCTTGCCCTGAAACTAAGCCAGGGAGGGGACAGATGCTGGTTACGTGGTAAGAATAGCAGCAGATTCCTCCATGAACCTCCATTTCATCCTTTCCTAATAACAGTGTTAATGTGTCTGCCTTCAGTATTGCTTTTTACACATTGCTGTAATAAACCAGTTTGTTATCACTGTAAGAGGCCTGACCCCAAACTGAGATTTAGAGCTGAATTGCTAAGAAAACTGTGTAGGAAGTCTAGGGAGGTTAATTAAAGAGCCTGGAAATCACTTAATGCTCTTAAATTTGAGTTTGGAAACCTTGCTGCTGGATAGCTCTTTCTCTGTAGACTCAACAATGTATTTTTTTCCACTTCATATTTACGAAGAGCCAAATTACTGCACAATAAGTTGGCTGATAGGTAAACCAAGCTTTCTTTTTTTGGTAACTGTGTGGCACCTATTGTTCTGAAAGATTGCACGCAAGATTTTTATAGCTGGATAATACCAGTAGCTTTCAATGGCAAAGGTAAGTCTGGCTTCAGAAACCATTTGGAAAATGCTATTTATAGATACAGCAGTGATCGATAGCCTGTCATTTTATTTACTGATTATTAGGTACCTTCCTTTTTTTTTCCACTATGAAAGCCTCTCTATTCCAGTTCGTTGACTTCAAATCCATGTGATCTGTAGCTGTGGGCTTTGTCATTAATATATACATGACATAAGGTAGCCTTTAGTCATAAAATCTCTAAGGACATCTGGGCAATAAATAAGCTCCAAGTAGTATTTGCAATGACAGGGAGAAAACTCTTCCTTAAGTAGTGCTATTTTAAATATCTAGTAGTGGAATGTGGCAATTACAAATAGAAATGCTTAATAAATGGCATAGTTTTGTGCAGTTTCTCATCCTCTCCCAGCGCATGTGTCAGCTTTGCAGAAGCTGAGACACGTGTAGGTACATGGCATCAACAGGGTAAGTTTCTAGTTTTTATTGGTATATGTGGTGAGCTGTGTTGATGGGTTAGTTCCAATTCTGCGCTCATGGAGGAAGGGGAAGAAGGAGCCAAGCATGGCATGAGAGTGAACAGCTCATGTAGATTTGGGCATCTGCAAAAAGGAAAGTGATAGAATTTGATTTTATATGAAAGCACTGATGGATGGATGTACGCAAGGAAGCTGGAAGCTGAACCTTCCTTGTGGTGGAATTGGCTTCTGCTCCTGCACACCTTTCTGCCTTCTGTTTTAAGGTGGAGCAAGTGGAAACTGAGGAATGCTTTGAAATGCTGGCGTTCTTTGGTGTTCTTACTGTGCTGCTGAGTTCTTTAAAACATAACCTCTGAAGCTCTGTGATTCATTATGCCAATGGTGCAGCAAGGCGATGGAAGAGTTTCCATCAGTAGTTTCTCAAACAAAACCAGATCTAGTTTCACTTACATTGTTTTACTGTACATCTTGGGGCTGTGCTTTCGTGTGTGTGGTTCGGTGACTCTGTACCAGTCAGTCTTTTCTGGATAATGTGGGTGTAACACAGACAGAAATAGGGGAAAAAACTGTCAGGAAACCAAACAAATAAACCCTCACAGAAGCAAGAAGTCTTTTTATTGTTCATGAACTTGTTCCTCGCCTTTTATGACAATTTTACCCTCCCTACATTGAAATGGCCTTTCTTTTCTTAATACTTCACAGAAAGAACGGGACTTAGAATTAGCTGCTCGGATTGGCCAGTCGCTGTTAAAGAAGAATAAATCACTGACAGAAAGAAATGAATTCCTGGAGGAGCAAGTAGAACACATCAGGGAAGAGGTAAGATTTTTATGTCTGGGGGCTCTGTCTTCAGTGATGGTGGGGATTTTCCTTTTAGCTTCACTTTATCCATGCTTAATTTTCATGAGCATCCTGTCCATAGCAAGTCAAGCTGTGTTACAGCAGTTTGGCCAGCCACCCTTTTACAGTGTGTACGCTTCTAGAACTGTGATCAAAAAAGTTGCTTGACCTGTTGGCTCAAATCAGGTGATCTGAGGGGAAAAAAAACAGCAAACAAAACTCAAGCCATTGAATTCTGGTCTGCCTCAGACTTCATTGTCCTCTGAAAGCAGCTGCTCTTTTTCTTGAGTCACTATACCCACTGTTTTCTTCTACTTGTTTTGTCCTTGTTCCCCTGCAAGGCTCGTGTTTGGTTTCTCATCAACCAAACCCCAAAGTCCTTCTCCGCAGGGCTGCTTTGAATCCCTTCTCCACCCAACTGTACCTGTGTCAAAGTAACATAAACCTGGACAAAATGCATTAGATTCTTGACTTTATCTGTTGGGTTTTATTGTTGGGTGCAGCTTAGGTTTAGGAAGGAGCTGTGGTTGTTTTCAGTAAAAACTGATGGAACTGAGACTTTTCCTGCAGTGCACTAGAGAACAGAAGGTCAGTGCACTCTGTGCATGCTTTAGTCTCTGCTTACTGTTTCAGAACTATACATTAAAAGCATAAGCATTGTATTGAGAAAACTTTCTTAATAGTAAATCTTGGTTACAGAGATGATTGTCTGCCTTTTCAGCAGCACAAGTGTAGTTGCCAGGTACAGGGTGCCTACTTGCTACTGGGTTATAATGTTCAGTAAGAATGCTGCAGCTCCAGTCTCAAGCTGTCCCTCTGCTGGGATGGTGCTACCTAAGGTTTAATGTCTCCTTTGGGATTAGAGCTCAGTATCAAAGCAGTGTAAACTGTCAGAGTGTGAACTGTGTTTGGAATGCAGTAGGTCAGTAAGGTTTTAGTTTCTCATCTTTCTAAATTTCCCAGGTTATGCTTCTTTTTCTTCTGCAGACTCTCATGTGTTTCTGAAGCTAAAAAGCACTTCAAACACAGTGTCAATCCCCAAATAACACCACCTCAAACCTGTTGTAACACCTGGGTAATACAGGCCTCTGTGCCTGTCATTCTAGTTTTAAGTCACATACCAGAGTTTGTGTTTTGGTGATAGCTGATTTTAAAGCCGAGGTTTGATTTTGTTCTCTGTAAAGTGGGAGAAGAGGAAAAGCTGAGTTAGAGTCTGGAATGGTGGCTTAAAAAAGAGAACATTGTGTTTGGTCTATTAGAGTAGAAGGTAACGTTGGAAAGAGAAATGCTCTTTGGCTTGGCACTTGTATGTGTGTTATTTACATACTGTGTAACTGGGTGTCTTCGTTTTACGTGAACACTTTCAAGCGTTTACCTGCTGTCAGTCAGGAAAACAGTCATCTGGACTCTTGAAATGGGTTGGTGATTTGATAAGGATTGTTCTTGTGAGCTAGATCCCATGTCTCTAAACTACTGTGCTCTGTGGGAGGATGCTTTTCTTCCTTAAAGTCTCTCTAAGATAGGTATAGCTATTTCTGTGCAAGATGTTGTCAGGGGGCACAGCTCAGCTGATCACAGCTGAGCACAGGGTATAGAATATCCCTTTGGATAGGAGGGAAAGAAGGAAAAAGCTGGGACATTCACAATTACGGCATTAACAAGTAACAATGCATTGTGCCAAGGCCCAGCTTTCCAGGAGGTGCCTGAACATCTGCCTGCTGATAGAAAACTGTGAATCAATTCCTTACTTTGCTTTGCATTTTAAACTGCCTTTATCTCAGCCCATGAGTTTTTCTTGCTTTTGTGCTGCTGATTCTGTCCTCCATCCTATGGGGATTGTGGAGCAGAATACCTGCTCAACTGTGGGGTGTTTAGTTGCTGATCGGGGTCAAACACCACAAAGTGCTATGTTAGAGGATTGTGTTGCTGGAGGTTACTGCAAGGTTTTGTTGGTTGGGGCAGGGGGGAAATTTCACAGCATGGTTGATGTTGGAAGTGACTTCTGGAGGTTATCTGGACCGACCCCCCTGCTCAAGCAGGGCCACCTACAGCTGGTTGCCCAGGACCATATCCAGGCAGAGTTTGAGTAACTCCAGGGATGAAAACTCCACAACCTGTGGCACCTGTGCCAGTGCTTGGTCACCCTCGAAATAAGGAAGGTTTACCTGATACTTAGGAGGAACCTCCTGTGTTTCAGTTTGTGCCCATTTGCTGTGGCTTAGGCCCAGCTGGTAACTTGGAACTGCATAGCCACTCGCTCACTGCCCCCCTTTTCCCCACCCTGCTCCCAGAGGGATGGGGAGGAGAATGGAAAGAATGTAACTCCCACAGGCTGAGATAAGAGCAGTCCAGTAACTAAGGTATAACACAAACCACTGCTGCTACCACCAGTAATAATAATGGTAAGGGAAATAACAAGGGGAGAGAATACAGCCGCTCACCACCCACCAACCGATACCCAGCCTGACCGGAGCAGTGATCTGGGCCTTCTGAGTAACTCCCCCCCAGTTTCTATACTGGGCATGACGTGCTGTGGTATGGAATACCCCTTTGGTTAGTTTGGGTCAGGGGTCCTGGCTCTGCTTCCTCCCGGCTTCTCGTGCCCCTCCTCACTGGCAGAGCATGAGACTGAGAACAGGGTAAGCATTACTGAGCAACAACAAAACCATCGGTGTTATCAGCGCTGTTCCCAGGCTGAAAGTCAAAACCACAGCACTGCACCAGCTACTAAGAAGGAGAAAAATGACTGCTACTGCTGAACCCAGGACACCATCGCTTTTGGTCCTTTTGCATTAAAAGGTCATCCTTTCTGGCTGTTAATCCTCCTTCAGAATGCTCTGTAAATAGTATCCTCAGTCTTTTGTATCCTCAATCTTTTTGAGTATCCTCAATCTTTTGTATAGTATCCTCAATAGTAGTATCCTCAATCTTTTTAATTCATAAAGTGTAGCAAAAGCTGGAGGTATCTAATGCCCACCCACTGACAGTATCTGAATCCTTGTTACTTACATAGGCTGAGCCATAATGTGCTGGAGAGAAGTAAGTTGTTATTTTTAGCTCAGCATTTTAGCCCTTCCCGCAATGGGGAAAGTGAACTTCCCAGAATTAACGCCTGGATTTTGTTTCGTAGTTTTCTAGAATATGGTTGATTGGGATTTTTTTTTTCCCCTTACATTTTAGAACCCATGTGTCAGATGGACTTGGTGCCTTAGCACGTCCGATTGTGCAGAATTACCCTTAGGAAAGTAAATGACCTTGTTTGCTTAAATTTCTGCACAGTTGAAGTGCTTTATTGCATTGAGTCTGCTTTCTGTCTGATGAAAATGCAGCTTGAATCTATTTTATTGATATTTTGTTTGTTGGGTTGTTTTTTTCCAGTAATAACTACAAGTTATATATAAATATGCCTTCAATTCAGAAAAACCCAGAAGTCTAATAAAGCCAAATGTACTCTGCAGTTTGTGTGCTGGGAAGCGAAAACTGAGGCGCAAGTCTTGCAGTGCAAGTGGAAGGGAATCTATCTGATCAGTTCTGCTATTTATAGCTAGGCAAGGCAAATAAAAATTAATCTCTTGCCACTGCAGCCTTAAATTGCAGCTGTGAAGTGGCTGTATGTGCTACTGTGTAATTTGGCTCTTAACCCTTGGAGAACTGCAATATAAATGAACCAAGATTTATGTTTGCAGAGCTTACAATTACAGGGTATCTTAACTGCCCAGTTTGGTGGTCTGTGCCTTTTTGATACATACCTGTAGTACGTATGGGACTCACACATGCTACTTGGAAGACAGGCAGAGACAGCAAGGCTTTTTCAGCCTGGAGAGGAGAAGGCTCCGGGTAGACCTTAGAGCAGCTTCCAATGGCTAAAGGGGCTACAAGAAACCTGGAGAGGGGCTTTGGACAAGGGCCTGTTGGGACAGGACAGGGGGAATGGCTTGAACCTGCCAGAGGGGAGACTGAGATGAGCTCTTAGGCAGAAGCCCTCCCCTGTGAGCGTGCTGAGGCGCTGGCACAGAGTGCCCAGGGAAGCTGTGGCTGCCCCATCCCTGGCAGTGTTCAAGGCCAGGTTGGACACAGCGGCTCTAGTGGAAGGTGTCCCTGCCCATGGCAGGGGCCTGGAACTGGATGACCTTTAGGGTCTCTTCCAGCACAAACCCTTCTGTGATTTTACTTTGCTAGACTCATGTTTTGGAATCGTTCACAGCCATAACTACACCTGGAAACTGACTTCAGCCTCAAGCCTTGCAGCAGCCTCAGAATGCCAGCCTGCCCCTGTGTAGTGATGTTCTGCCGCCCAGCAGGCAATTGAATACCAAATGTAGCGTTACTAAAAAACATTTCAGTAATTTTGTCTAAAGTCTCTTGGAGAGGAAGAAATGTCTATATCTGAGGTCTGCAAGGTCTGTAACCAAGCCAGAAGGTGACAGTCATCACATAAAATGGGTAATAGTGATGTCTGGCTTGATTGTGCCACATTAGTTTCTTGCAGTATCATCACAACATATCTGTTTCTGTGGATATGAACCTAGACTAATGCAGTAGTGAATCAGGTTTGCTCATTGTAAAGGAGGTAAAAGAGAAGCATGCCTAACTGCAAAGGATAATTATGTTCTTTTGAACTTCCAAAAAAAAGGACATTCAATGGCTAATTTCAAAGGTGCATTTTTCCTTCTTTCAAAGAAATCAAGGAGTTGTTTCTGGTCTGTTCCAGTCTTGGCCTCTTGATTATGATGCTTGGAGGAGGAATAGCTAGCTAGTTCGTAGGGGGTTTAGTTAAGAATGTGCCTAGAAAATCCATTTACTGATCTGCAAGCTCTTTCTTCCTGCAGGTTTCTCAGTTGCGGCATGAGCTCTGCATGAAGGATGAACTGCTCCAGTTCTACACCAGTGCTGCTGAAGAAAGCGAGCCAGAGTCCGTCTGTTCCACCCCGTAAGTTAACTAATCTACAGTGTTGAACCTTTCCCTGGCAATGAGCATGGGCCATTTGGACAGCTTAATAGCTTTGAAAAACAGTCAAATGATCCCTGTATCAGCTAGAATGAAACATGGGACTGTGGACTTGGTGTATGGCACCAGCTGGAGGGATTTGCATGGGACCAGCTGGCTCTCCAGGTGCCAACACAAGTTGGAAGGGGAGAGTACACAGGGAGGCTGCTGACACAGCACTGTAACTTCCACAGGAACTAGGTCATTGTGGTGGTGAGGCAGACAGGTCCCAAAGGTATGTTACGCCACATACCTTTGCACTCTGTGCTAGAACGTTCTACGTGTGTGACCTTTGTGCTTGAAGGGCCTGAAGGCACCATGGAAATATTGCTAGCAGAGGGAAGGGGATATAAAGCATAGCTTAAAGCTTGGGTTCCAGGCAATTAGCTGGCTGAATAGCATCACAGGCTTTGAAAGACTCTCTGCCCTCGCTTGCAGAGTTATTGCTGCAATCTGGTGAAGCATGTGCAGCATTTATCAGGAAGCTATTGGGTTGCTCCCTGTGGTAAGGTGGTTTCCCTTCTCATAGCCCTGGCTGAGTAACTTTTCCATAGGAAATATGTGGAATAGTAAATAAATGTTAAAAACATTCCCTTTTAAAAATCACTGCAAATACATGGATGCCTAAACATCCTGGCATGAATAAGCTGCATTTCATGTGGCTCTGGCTCGGTTTGAGGCCTTTGTTAAGTGTGTTCTTCTGTGGGATTGGCCTTAATGCAGGTTAAAAGGAGTTAAAACTGTTGTTTTCATTACAAGGCTGAAGAGGAATGAATCTTCCTCCTCCGTCCAGAACTACTTTCATTTGGATTCTCTTCAAAAGAAACTCAAGGACCTTGAAGAGGAGAATGTTGTGCTTAGATCTGAGGTGAAATTACTCCCTTTGTGTTTTGCTTAATACACTTGTTAATTTAAATGTCTGAACACAGGTACTAAGAAGTGTGGATTAAAAGTTGAGAGTCTAAGAATGTGTCATTCCACATGTGACAGATCTCTTTGTAGTTGTTTAGTCACTGTCCTTTATCTGTCTAAATGAAGGAAGGGTTGAAGCATGGAAGCTACATGAAGCTACATGCAGAGCAGTTTCCTTGCCAAAAGGAGCATGCAGGAGCATGTTAGGTTTTGGAGTCCAGCACTGCACTTTGAAACAGGTCTTAAAGAGCTGACCTGATAGATATGGGTGACTTCAGCTGCAGATCTGAAGTTGGCAGGCTGGCATGGTCTCTCTGGTACAAATCCAGTGTTTGGCAAAGTAAAAATTGCTAGCTGAAATTTGCATTAAATAGCTTCAATTTGTGTTTCAAGGCTGTTGTTAATATTTGAAGTTGAATGTGGTTTTCTTGCCTTTTATTTCCGATAATAACTCTTGTTTCACAGACAACACAGTTTTTAAAAGCTGATTTCCTGTCCACTGTCAGAAATAACATTTCATAATTGAACACTTTACGAATAATCTTATTTTCAATGCAACTTTTAAGCTTTGGGAGCACGTTACCATTTTGCAAACATGTAGGAGTCTGCAGCAAAAGAAATATGGAGGTATCAGAAGAATAATGAAGGTAGAGTTAGAACTGAGAGAGCTGCTGCATCAGGAGCTGATATTAGAAGCCCACATAGCTCTTGCTTCTACTCCAGGGAGATGCAATCTGTGCCAGTAAAGCACAGGATGGAGCCGAATCTGAACCCTCTGAGCTACACAGTCCTTTACAGATGCAGCCTGGGGGTGTCTGTGCATGCCCTTAGCAATGGGAATAGATTATAGGCCTACTGAGGTGGTGCCAGACAGAACCAGCTGGGTGCAGCCATACTCCTCTTGGCACTCCTAGAGTTGGAGCAGAAAAGACAACCCAGGGAGGGAGGCAGCACTAAGGTTTTATGTGGGATAGATGGTTACAGTGCCAGAACTTCTCAAATACTGAGTTATTTTTAAATACCTGTGTGTTTAATTTAGTTATTTAAACCAAGTATTTGAATAGTTTGTGATGCCACCTAGCTGTGTTCAGGTGACCAGATCAAGCCCTGCATACAACTTTTTGGAATGTTCAGGTGTTTCGTTTTTAGTACAAAATGCACAAGTGACATCTAGTGGGGTATGATGGTAATGAGGCAGGATTTTCCATACAGTAATGTCTCTACTTGAATGTTCACCTGGCCCCTTGTTCCAGAACATGAGGGAGGGCAGTCAGGCAAAACCTGCAGTTTCTCACTGTCTTCCTGGAGGAGTAATCAGACAAGTTTGTATTTCTGAAGTAGATGGAAATGCAGCAGCAGACTGGCAACCAACAAACGTGCTAGTGTCACATATTTGATGTGGCTTTCTTGAATAGGCTTGTCAGCTGAAGACTGAAACAATCACTTATGAAGAGAAAGAACAACAGCTTGTCAATGACTGTGTGAAAGAGCTAAGTATGTCCTTGTTTCTTTTCACTTCTCATTTGAGATCAGGGTTAAAAGGGGGGGGATGGGACGGGGCACACCAACCAAAAAGGAAACCACGAGTCAGATCAGTCAGTCATGGTTTTGCTGTGGTACTTATTTTCCTTACATAAAGGCAAGGAGGAAGTTTTTGGCTGAAATTTCACAGCAGAAAATCCTGATTGTAAGCTATATCTTTTGCAGTTGCAAAATAGTTTTGCACTGGTAGTGTTAAGGGAAAGTATGATCTCCTTTGCAGCATGAGCACTTCGTGTCTTTCTGTTTTCATGTCCTACTTGTTGTCTTTCAAGTATACCTTGCTGTGTATTGGGGCAGGATTCTGCTGAATGGTGGGACGTTCCAAAGAACATCTTTCTGCTTACTTTTCTGCTTTTGTGATGTTAACTGTAATCACTTGTCTTAAAGGAGATGCAAACATCCAGATTGCCAATATCTCCGAAGAGTTAGCAAAGAAAACAGAAGATGCTGCTCGGCAGCAAGAAGAAATCACCCACCTTCTCTCTCAGATAGTCGATCTGCAGAAAAAGGCAAAAGCTGTAAGGAATCCAGTTGCAAGACTACTGCTGTGATTTGCTGCTGTCGTAGCTGAAAGACAGTTTACTATCCTCTGTATACTAGAGCCTAAAGGAAATTTTCCACCCTCCTTATCTGGGTGACTTTGTTTGGTGTTTAATATCTAGCATACTTGACTAGGAAAGCATCAGTTCATTAAGATTCATATATGATATATCAAATAAAATTGTTAAATGTATTTTAAATGTTAGATGTGTGATCCTGCACTGAACTTAATGACTTTGGTAAGATAAGAACATTAGTGCATGTATTTCAGTGGGCGCATCCTTGTTTGTTTTGGATTCATTTGAGGTTCATTTAGCAGGGCACAGACTGCTGCATGTTCTCCTGCTAACATTTTAAATGTTTTTAAACTAACGTGTGGACTAATACAGCTGCAGGGGTGGTCTTAAGACAAGTTAGAATTTTCCTACCTAAGCTACCTTACTTTTCCTACTTAACCTGTAGTATAGAATACAAACGTGATCATAGGACAAAACATCACAGTGTTTCTACCATTTTTTGGCATAGTGTGCAGTTGAAAATGAGGAACTTGTCCAGCATTTGGGAGCTGCTAAAGATGCCCAGAGACAGCTCACAGCAGAGGTGAGTGCATTACTTACTATTACAGTAATTTAGCAGTAGGGCAATGGCTGTTCACTTTAGTGCAAGAGTTTTAGTCTAAGCTGGATGAGAAGTATTAAATTATTTTGCCTCTGTATATGGAATGAAGGAACATTTATGTTCCTGGTAGAGTTCAAAACTTTTTCCTTCCTGTTCTCTGCTTCAGTTGATGTTTGATAATTGGGGGCTTGTGGGCTACATAGGAACCGCTCTAGAGGCTGACTTCTCTAGGCCTGTAGTTTACGCCTATGTTGAAGTGAGATATCATGAATGAGCTCATTCATACTGTATTTGTTCAGTTAATAAGCTAAAGGTGGTCCAGAATTGCTGGCTGTTTTCTGGGTGCTATATTCACATGAACAAAATGGACAAAAATAGAACGAATAAAGCTTGATCCCTTTAGGAAGTGTCTTCTACTTGGACTACTTGGTGTTGCAGGTGGAAATGCCCATAGAAGCTTTTTCTGCTGATGGGCCTTTTGTATCTGTGGTGCTCTACAAAGATTGAGCTCATGATTCTCCATCCCCTTCTTAGGAAGGACATTAACAGGATCTCTGTTTCCAAGCCAAGTAGCTTATTTTTAAGAAACTTGTGGAAATGTGGTATTTCAGGCTTCTGCCCCTTTGCCAGACTTGGTTGAAATGGCTGATGAACTCAAAACCTATGAGGGGACACAGACATCTGAAGACAGAGTGATTCCTTAAGATGTGTTTCCTGAGAAAGTTAAGCTAAAATTAAGGCATAGTCTTAGGTTGTGTACATATATATGTATATATATAAGTTTGTCTTGGTTTTAAAATTCCCAAGCTGTTTGGATCAATGTGTAATGTCTTGTCCTTTCCCATGCTGTTTGCCACTGTGGTGGTCATGGCAGCAATTAGGTACTATACCTGATCAGACTAAGGATGCTTTCAGCTCTGTGTCTTCTTGGCAGTGGCTTCATGTAGATACTTAGGGTAGGAAATGGAGCAAGCAGTTCCTTCCTGCAGCATGGTCATGTGTCATCATGTGTGTGCATTCCCCCCTCCCCTGCCCTTTCCATTAATGATTTTCAGTGGTATTCACTTGTTGGAGTTCTCTTCTTTTGAAGTGGAGTATTGTTCCCTCCACCATTACTATCTTTTACCAGTGTCAAAAGAATTTGCAGGCTTTTTCTGATGACAGTGCAGCCCATAAGGTCTTGGACTGATTTGTATGCATTACAGTTGCGAGAGCTGGAAGACAAGTATGCAGAGTGCATGGAAATGCTTCATGAGGCTCAAGAAGAGCTGAAAAACCTTAGGAACAAGACCATGCCAAACGCTGTATCACGTCGGTACCACTCTCTCGGTCTCTTCCCTATGGTAAGCACATCTAAAGAAAAAACCTGGCCTTCTTCTAGTCACTTATGATACACATTCTAGTTCTTAAATACTTGAATAGGTTGCACATATATTCTTGATTTAGGGTCACTATAAATTCATTAAAAGAATATTAGTTGCTAATATGTATTGTAGCAACATCAGTTACAGCAGTGTGACTGGTGTTACCAACTTGGTTCACCTGGTTTCACTTGATTATGACATTATGACATCCCAGTGACATTAAAAGCATGGGGAATATGCAGTGCCCTCAAACAAAGGAACAAAAAAGAGTGAATAAGAATGTGTAGGTAAGCTCAGTGCCTGGCTCTGCTTGCCTGTGTATCTCTACAATAATTTCTTTACTTCTGAGAGTACTGACATCAGTGAAGCTTCTTTTGAGTTACATTAATGTAATCAAGCAGTAGAAGCTGGCACTCGTGGTCTTTAGCCATGTCTCATCTTACTGCTGAGGAGCAGCACAGATTAGATTTGTGCTCACAAGAACTGAATTGTCAGCGAAGGGTGAGCTTGCTTTTTGTGTTCCCTTCTGAGGCTGAGCACAGGCCAGGTTGAAGTACAGACATTTAATAATGCAAGTAGCACTTGCACAAATACAGTTGAAAGCAGTAAAAGGTTTGCTTGTTCTGAGATAGGTTTGTGGTTTTTTGTATAAAAATTCTTTTCAAATACTGAATCATGGCATCAAAGATGGTTTAGATTTGTGAATATTTGTCACTTAAATCTTGCACTTGACTACATTTAGGCAGTAAAACATACTGATCAGTAGCAAAAATAGATAGCCTGTCACCTTTAACCCTTTTGGGGGAAGTATGGAATGCTTTATGCTAAGAACATCGTCTTTTTTGTGGGTTGGATGGATAATGTTGTGAAAGGGAAAACTATTTTCTGTTTAATTGAAATGAAAACTAATTCAGCAAAACTTTATACATGCAAGATGGATGTTGCTGAGTAGGGAATTCAGGGTGGGAAGTTGGGGCATCTGAATTCTGTTGTTGCTGTGATGTGTTTTTAGGGTTTTTGACAATGTTAGATGGTTTTGGACGGTAACTGCTGTAGCAGTGTGAAGATAAGCTGCAATTTCCCAGTGATTTAGATACACCCATTAGTTTCCAGCTTTCCAGTCGATTTTCATTTTTAAATGTTGCTTTTTTTTCAGCAATGATACCTTATTAGTTGCTAATTATTTTTATAAGTAATTTATTATTTTCTGCAATGACAACCTATGAATACTCTGATGTTTGTTTCTCTTTTGTGCTTGTTTTTAACAGGATTCTTTGGCAGCAGAGATAGAAGGGTCAATGAGGAAAGAACTGCATTTAGATGAACCCGACTCTCCTGACTTTGCGTACGGCTGGAAAGAACTGGTTCCTTATTGACTGATTATATCTGAAGATAATTATTATTTGTTGAGAGAGGAAAAGGCAGGAAATAGTTGAGCTAGGGATTTAGAAAGAAATCCTTCTGGTAGAGTGTGATTGATAGAAAGCAAAATAAATTGTCTGGTTATTGGGGTGGTTATATTTTCTGCTAAAGCTACCAAAAGAAAATGCCTGTATATTATATATAGAGAGAGTTTTGCTTTGTCTTATTATGTTTTTCTCCTCATTTTTGTGTGCTGAGAATGATAAAAGGTTGGTTTTCTTGTGTGGTTTCTTCAGTTAATGATTAGGGGATGCATTCATTTCCTCAGGTTCTCTCTTCAGGTTTTATAACAGAAGTTACCAGGTAATTATTGATCTGATCCAGTTTTTGTAGGGAGAACGCCAGTGCAGAAAGGGATTCAGAGTGGTTGGTACTTGGTTGGTACCCTGGCAGTATTACCTCTAAGCTGGAAGGGGTGTGCTGTTCTTGTGCTCAGCAACGGTTGAATTGTAAAACAAAGCAGCAGTGGCACTTCTGTAGCATGATGTAGGGCAAGATTGTTTTATCAAGCAATTTCTGCTGAAGTGTCATCTGATCTTAGTCTTGAAGCAGAGGAACACTGTCACGATATCAGGACAACGGTTATAAGGAATGAACTGCAGAAGTGGGTCAGAAATTAGTTTTCCAGCCTTGGCAGCCTCTCTGTAGATTCCTGGCCTATTATAAGGGGGTTGGAAACTGGTTTCAAAAAGGAAAGGTACAAGACTTGCTAGCATAGAGGTACTCAGTAGAGTAAATTCAGGTTCTCTTTTAAAATAGATTAGCCAGTTCATAGTTAAGAATTGAATGGAGAACAATTTTGTTGTTTAAAAACTTATTTTCACGCAATGGCTTGAAGGTGTTTGTAGCTGGTGTACGGAAATGCCCTTTCACTTAATTTTTGTTAATATTTGAGCATACTTGAGAATTATGCACATAATTCTCAAATATTTTGTCTAAAATAATCTAGGATAATGGAAGTATTTTGTTGATGGATTGAATGTGATGAGCAGACGGGAGCCTTGTGCATACTACTTTACAGAAGCTATAGAGACAGGGTAGCTGTTGGAGGTGTGAATAGGAAGGGTCATTAACAAGCTGTTACCTGTTCCTCTATTCCTTCTTAAGATAAGAAGGCACTGTGTGAACATTAACTGTGTCTGTGTCTTACAGTCATCAGAAGCGCGTCTTCGAGACAGTGAGAAATGTCAACCAAGTTGTCAAGCAGAGATCCATGACTCCATCACCAATGAATATCCCAGGCTCTAACCAATCCTCTGCTATGAACTCAGTCATGTCTAGCTGCGTCAGCACTCCACGTTCCAGTTTCTATGGGGGAGACATCTCTAACATTACAATAGACAACAAGACCAATAGCATCATCTTAGAGACGGAATCCTCTGACAACGGGTCAGTACTGTAGCACTGTTTCTAACATAAAGGCAAAGTGTTTCTCTTTTCCTCTTTTTGTCTTACGTGTGCAGTTAACACAGTGACATACATCTTCAGAAGTTATTTTGTGCTTATAGTTCTTGAGCACTCAAGTTTATTTAGAAAGGAAAGCTTTTTGAAAGTACTGTGTATCAGTGTCTGCAGCTCGTACCTGTTCTGAGCTGCAGCATCCCCAGATGATGTAAAACTACCCTTTGTCTTCGGAGCTGTGGGTCAACACTTACACCAAATTAGATTTGCACCATTTTACATTAATGCCAGCAAGTTCTGATCTAAGTTGCAGCTGCTGCTAACTCTTTTGATCCTAAAATTAAATTGATAAATAGTATGCATGTATAGGTTACCACATATGACAACTTGTGAATGAAACCAATCAGAACTTTGCACTTTAGCTACTTGTTCCTTCTCTCAGTACAGCTCCAAACAACGCTGCATGTATTTTCCAGTAAAAACTACCTAATAGCTCAAAACAATGAATATTGTTCATATGTGTGAACATAATGAACATATATGTTCATTTATATATGTCAGCATAATATACTCATGTGACTTGTAGTGGTATTCTTGCAGTGTTGGCCGTGTAAAATACGTCCTGCTTACTTGATTTTGTGTAACCATAACACACACAACAAGTAGACATCTCTACTTCAGAGCTTCCTCAACAGAGGTGAAAGTGCAGCTTTTCCAACCAGGAGTTTCCAGGCAGGAGCTAGGATTCAAACTGGGTTTAGTATGAAAGAGAGAATTTATTGGTGTTTGCCTTTCAGCTCTCTGGACAAGTAGCAAGTTCCCAGACATAGTAATTTAAAGGTATTGGTGAATGTCTCAAAATTGTCATATGGAAGTTTTAAGCATCTCAAAGTATTTATTTCTCTCCCTCCCCTCCTCTTTTTTTTTGGGGGGGTGTGTGTTTGCCCCCTGTTACCTTTTAGAAATGAAGACAGGATGAAGAAACCTGGAACTCCAGGGACTCCAGGCTCCAGTGACCTAGAGACTGCCCTTCGTAGGCTGTCCCTCAGGAGGGAGAATTACCTCTCGGAGAGGAAGTTCTTCGAAGAAGAGCAGGAAAGGAAGCTGCGGGAACTGGCAGAAAAGGGTGAACTCCATAGTGGTTCCATTACCCCCACAGAGAGCATCATGTCGCTGGGAACTCACTCGAGGTTTTCCGAATTCACTGGATATTCAGGAATGTCTATCAGCACTCGCTCCTACCTGCCAGAAAAGCTTCAGATTGTGAAACCACTAGAAGGTGATAACAAAGGGCCTCGGCCTTTATCTGTTGTTCTTAGTGACTCTTTGTGGTCTCTTATCCATCACCAGAAAGCAGGACATCTTTGCAATACGTATTCTTTTTACTTTAGAGACAGTACTCCACGCTGCTGGTTTGAAATCTTTTAACTACTGTGTTTTTCCACAAGCCTTAAAATTAGGAAACAATTCCAGCCAAGACAGTAGAATAAATGTTGCAGGCCACACATGCAGTGCAGCTTTACACCTGACCTAAATCTTAATGTTGCTGTTTCATACTTAGGAAAGGAAGTTGTTGAGTATTTGAAATCTTAGCAGTAGAAATATTTGTTCATCAAATCTCAGTTCTGCAACTAAGTGTCTGGAAGTACCTTTACCTACTTCAAATAGTCCAGTTTGTCCAGTAAAACTGTTTGTGTGATTCAGAATTTACCTCTGGACTTTAACTGGCAATTTGAGTGGCCATACATGAGTCTCTATGGCTTTGAGTTTCATGTGTGAAATAAGTTTGGGGTTTTTAAAGTCAAATTTCCCCCATATATTGTCTCAGAAAAAGGCAAGATATAGGTAGGTGGTAGGGCAAGAGCTTTATTTCAAAGTGCATTTCTGTAGTCCATCTTACAAAATTGACCCAGCACATTTAATATAGTCTGCCTGGCTTTTCAGTTGTTTCAGGTTGTTGCTGGATGTTAGCTGAGTGAAATCCTTCAGGTTTTAAACTAAATGCAGCTGTTTTCATATAGTACTTTACAGATTTGGTATTTACGTGATTTAGCTTTGGTTTCTCCCTCTCTTTAACAACTCTTGTGTTACATGAGATTGTCTGCTTATTTTAACTGCAGAAGTTCCTTTTGTTCATCTTTTGAGAACAAATTTATTTCATTTATAAGGAGCATTTAGCATGGCACATACTCAGAAGCAAAAAGAACCCTTCTTGTGTTCTCAAGTGATGTGCTGTATCTCCATATTCAAATGAAACCATAGGCGCAGTGCACAAGTCCGTACTGTTTAGCAGATTTTTGTAGTTTGTTTTCCTGACTGCTTTTTAAATGGTCATAAAAGTTCTTGTACCACATGAGAGAAGGAATAATCCAGCTTTGTTTCAGTTACTGGTTGCTACCACTGTAATAGATTTCTGTCACCATCCCATTATATCTGCTTTTTTCTTCCAATAAACTCTTGAAGTCATTATCATCTTTCTCTCTGTCTGGGGCTTTTTTTTCCTGGTTTTGTTCATTCTCATTGGGTCATTTTTGTCCTTCAAATTATCACACCTTTTAAAGTACTTCTCCTGGTTAGCTTTAGATCTCATTTGCAGTGTATTTGTGTCTGCCTGTTTCATAAGTGTAGTGTTTGTTACCCTTTACTAAATACATGTTTAGAATTCTGTTCCTCATTTCAGCTTAGTTTTATTCCTGAGTATTTTTCATGAGGTTTTTTTCAACGTCATGAATACTTTCAGCCTACTGGGGCAAAATCCTCTGCTGTAGCTGCAGACTGTAATCAGTACCTGTGCCTTTTTTATTTCCCTTTTCCTAAGGGTGCTTATGCCCTAAAGTGGAAGAAATAAAAATCACTTCTATAATAAATTTCCAGTTAATAGCTTCAATCCTTTAAAGCAATCTTTGAAATCCCACAGTAAAATAAACAGGGTGACAGCAGCAATAAGAAATGAATCTTCTTTTGCACCTTTAAAAATACCTCAAATCACGTACTTTCTTTTAGTCAAATAGTGACTGCTGGATGTGGTTTGGTTTAGTTACAGTCTAGTGGATTTTTTTATTTGGCTTGGTTTTAAACTGTGCAGCTGCAGCCATAAGCACAATATAGCACTCCCTGTGTCCTGTAGAGCTAGAACCTTGAACTGATTGTCTTTACCCACTTCATTGCAGTTGGGGCAGCAACGCATCACAGATTCTAGGCTTCCTCTGACCCCTGCAGTGTACATGTGATCATGCAGGTATCGGGAGTAGAACCCCAAATTTCATTTACTGTGTTCATATGCTTATTTTGCTTTTGTATTTCTTCTTGCTTAGGCTTGGCAGGCCCACTGTTGCACACTCAGGAGAACATAATGTATAAAACTGTCTAGCAGGAGCCTGGGACAGAATATTGGCCAAGGTGTTGCGTTCCCCTCTTCATTTGACTTTTGCTTGCTTTGAACTTTCGTTTGGGTTTGGGTTTTTTCATAATCACGAGGGAGCTGACAGCTGTTGCACTGATTTCTGCAATGTTAATTTTCTGTATGGCAAACTTAAATCTTCCTTCCACACGTTTTTATGAGATCAAGATTAAACTCGGGTACCCTCCTTTTTGTGATGAAACTCAGGCCACTTTGATTTCCAGTTTGCAGAAGAAACTAAGAACATGTAATGTCAGTAGAACTCTAAATGCAGGTATTCTGGTGAATATCTTTCCATGGGGAAGATTTAATATGTTTTCAATTAAATGCTTGTACACTGCAGAGATTTTTCTGAGTATCAGTTTTGATGAGCTTTAAGGTGAAAAAGATTACATCCGCAGAAGCTTGCCTGTAGAAATGAATCAGCAGCAGGATACATGCATGCATCACACAAAGAGATTTTGATCTCTGTTGTTCTTTAATTGTTGAGAGTATTGTCATACAGCAAAACACAACTTCTTGCTTAAGGCTTGCCAATATCTGGCACTTCTCCACATTTTGGAATGTTTTACAGGTATAGAATCAAAAACTTCGACCTCTGTGGCAGTTCAGAAATAAATACAAGTTATGGGGATGTCTCTTCCCTACAGTTATTTATTTTGGGGTTGTAATGGCCTCTACTTCTTGAGCCTCAAGTGTGACAATCCTCCTTAGTCTCTCAAAACTTCCTATAGAAGGAGAGGGGTAGGATAGGGTCAGTATTCAAGCTGATAGAGCAGATCATTTATTCTGAGCTAAAACCTGCAGGTTTGCAAAAGTGATATGTGCTTAATTAAAATGCTACTCACTGATCCAAATCATTCAAAAGACTCTTTTTCCCTGTTCACTCCCCACTTCTAATAAGCTTCCTGTTCTGCAATATATTGATTATGAAATGACTATTTTTCTCCTTCCATGGGGTTTCCTAGTTATTACAGTGGTTTAGATTTTTACATATACCATGCAACAAGGTCAACTTTCTTGGTCTTTGAATATTGGTGAGACCTTTGTGTGCCACCTTCTGCTTTGGGGAGAGGGGACAAGAACAACATAACAAAAACTGCTCTGATTTGAGCTGGTAGAAGTGAAATAAAGGTGTTTTCTTTGTTCCATAGGACCAGAGATGTGTAGTTTTAAGTCACACAGTAGTGACTAGTGGGCACATAGGATGATGTAGGCCCTTGTGAGCAGTGTCCTAGTTTCAGTGGGCCCATCTTTAATAAGGGAAATTTAATCTGATATATTGCTGTTTCTGACTCATTGTCTCCTATTGAATGCTGAATATTGAATGCTTTTCCCTGTGAAATGCACTTCCTTCCTCCAAACATTGTTCTGCCAAGGATGAAGCTGCAGGTATGGTAGTATTTAGTTATATGGTAGTTGAGTTCTTGTACCACAGGGGCTTGGCTAGAGATAGACTTGATGTATAGGTCAGAGGTATCTGCTTACATGTGCCTGAAGTTTATGTGTCTTTCTAACATAGGAAGCTGAAATTGCTGTGCAATCCTATGTGACTGCTGTCCTGTTAGACACCAGTAGTAAATTTGGGCATGTTTTCAGCATCTTGCTTAGTGTGGGAATATGTGGTATATGTTCCTCTTAGAGCTTTCTGTGATGGTGTTCAGATCAACTGTTAAAGTCTTTCTGCTCGTGCTTACCCCCATGAATTTAGGGGGATGAGAATATTGATGGGGAGAGGATGTACATAAGTATGCCACATTTTACCACCAGTCTTTGCCTATATAAGTGCCGATGCAATCAGTTTATTTAATGTGAAAGTGCTGAAGAGCAAATGAAACAGTTTTGCGTTTCAGCACGTCTTCCTAAGTATTCAAGCCAGAAACACTAAAGGTTTGGAGCTCCCAGTCCTTTGGTCTTCTGGATGAGCAAAGTGGGGTTTTCTGCCTTTTAGGTCCTGGATTGATGGCTGATTTATTTTGGTTGTCTGTCTTGTTCCATTTCAAGGTTCTGCCACTTTGCACCACTGGCAGCAGCTGGCTCAGCCTCATCTGGGCGGCATCCTGGACCCGAGGCCTGGGGTTGTCACTAAGGGCTTCAGGACCTTGGACCTGGACCTGGATGAAGTGTACTGCCTTAATGACTATGAGGAAGATGAGACAGGTGACATTTCTTACAAGGGCCTAACTACCTCGACGCCAGTTCAGCACACAGAGACCTCAGGTGAGAGGTCACAAGCACAAGTGACTGTTTCAGACAACAAGAATAACCCCCGCCAATCTCAGGCTTTCACAGAGGAGATGCAGGAGTCCACGGCTGACGATGATGAGGGGTCTGGTGAGGGAAACTCATTAAGTCCAGTAAAACTGACATCTTTACAGGATATGGATTTCTGGGCCATTCTCACATCTGTCCAGAACAGCATCCATAGTGTTGCTTTGTGTGTAGCATCTGCACGTTAATGTGTGCAGAACATAACCATTCTAACATCATTGGCTCAAAAATCCTTTCTTTAATAATCTTTTAATTTGACTTTTTAGGTTTTGGTTTGGTTTGTTTTGTTTTTTTTTTTTTCAGTTAACAGCATCTGTGGTTGATGTTTTACTCTATTTTGATAAGAGAAGGCTGCTAAAAGGAAGTGGTTTGTTCACAATGCTTTGTTTGGCACTTATGTAACTTTTATATGTATTTAGTGCACTCTTTTCAGTGTATATAATGCATAGATTTTATGTATTTTGTAGGCTTATAGTGCAGAGATTCTTCTGAGTGTTCATAAGACGTGATGCTATGCTTTAGATTTTTGTACTTTGGGAAAAACCAAAGACTAAATGATGACAAAAGGTTCATCTAGGTTGCCTATGCTGAAACAAATGGAAGTGCCTTGAAAAATCAAGCAAAGAAATAGAATCACAGAATGGTTTGGGTTGGCAAGGACCTTAAAGCTCATCCAGTTCCAACCCCTGCCACAGGCAGGGACACCTCACACCAGACCAGGTTGCTCCAAGCCCCTGTGTCCAACCTGGCCTTGAACACTGCCAGGGATGGGGCAGCCACAGCTTCTCTGAGCACCCTGTGCCAGCACCTCAGCACCCTCACAGGGAAGAACTTGTGCCTAAGAGCTCATCTCAGTCTCCCCTGTTTAAGTTTAAACCCAAGTGCAAGTTCAGTTCAGTTACCTCAGATACAGTGACCTGTTCTTAAATTCCCTTTGAGATAAATAGTTCAAAGGATATTTTTATGCAGACATTTGGGAAATGTCATTTTCCTTCATTCCCTCTCCACCACACTGGTAAATTCTTCCTATTTATACCGTATGAAGACTTAAACTTTTTTAAGTGACACATGAGTTATTTGATTCTCTGAACTGACATTTGCAGTCTACAATTGCACAAGGTTATAGATTCTTAGACTATAGATGTAGCTGGAGTTTGTGGGGTTTTAGTCACTGTTTTGGGGTTTTTTTGTTCTGTTCTAATGATCTATATAGGAGTTTTAGTCTTTGTTAAGATTTGCTACTTATAAAGGGTTATATTTAGTCCAGAATAAAAAACCTACCAGAACTCCTTTTTCTTCAGACTTTTTGTTTCTGTATAACTGCTTTCAATGAAGACACTTCCTTCCCCCCCTTTCTGGAAGAAATAACTTAGTATTTAGCTGGTCTTTAGAAGATCAGATTGTCTCAGGGCTAGACAATAATAATTCTCTTACTTTCATGAAATGCGGAGTGTCCTCAACTCTTGCTGAAATGGCAGATCAGTGCTCTCAACTACTGAATATAAACTACTTTTTTCTGTCACTTGTGTTAACATGAAGCTTAAAGGAATCTTAAGAGCACTGAGTCCAATATTTATTTAACACTGAAAATCCACCACTAAACCACGTCCGTAAGCACCACATCTTCTAAATACCTCCAGGGATGGTGACTCAACCGCTTCCCTGGGCAGCCTGTTCCAGTGCTTGAACTTTCAAACACTCCAACTTACCCTTACATTGGCCAAAGTTTTATTTATTCTATGAGATCTATTGCCCAGGAATAATGATTATCCTATTTTTATATATTAATACGGAAATAAATGATGCCTCTGCAGGAGGTGTGTGCAGGTTGGGATATTATCCGTGTTTTTATGATCTTGAAGAGTCTGAATAACAACAGCTAGGAAAGCTGAAGATTTAGGAAACATGGACAAATAATCAAAGACTACAGAATAAAAGGTTCAACAAAAGATGTGGTTCATTTTAAAATGCATTGCTGCAGAGAGGAGGGGAATAAGCAGTTCTTCATGCACTCAGGTTAGAATAATTCTGCAAAAGCAGCTGTTTGGATTACAATTCAGGTGAAGAATTCTCTAATTGTACAAATACTCAACACAGGAACATAGAAAATTTGGAAACTTACAGGCATGGACTATACATAGACAAGGATATAGATGCAGCTCCGTTCTTTGGAGTGTTTTAAGAATGTATGAGCAAAACGTCTGTGGGTAATGATTTGGAAGAGTTTTTTCTTTGGAGTAGAAAATTAAATGTAGTCCTGTGCTGTGATTAGAAGGACTAGTATTAGACTGGCAAGAAAGACTAGTATTTCCCTCCATTTTCTTTCTCCCATTACAGTTTGAATGCGGGTCATTTATTAACAGGATATTCCCTGCTTACTGGTGATTTTGCCTGGGATAACTCTAGTTATCTCACACAAGGTTTTTAAGCATATTCCCTACATAATAAATTGGCAATGTAGGTAAAATTATGAGATTTCTCATTTCATCTTGTATTGTTTGCTGAGGAATTTGAATATATTACAGAAATGGATAAACGGGTCGAAATTAGTAACTTTGTGTCGAATGAACAAAATGCACCGAAAATTCGCTCTTCATCCTTCCTTCAAATTGCCCAGCTGCTTAGGATTTAGGAGTATCCCTGAGCCACCACATCCCTGGTGGTTGCATTGCTCCAGTAAAGCCAAGGCACAGCTGCATCGGCTTGTTGAAGCCATTTGCCAGGTGTTATATAAGGAAAAGATAATTGTGGATGCTTTCAGACTAGGCAAAACGTGGCAGAGCTTTTTAGGATCCACTAAAGAATACCCTTTGGGGGCAGAGATGTGTGTTTAGCTTACGAATTTCTTTTGTGTTTCACTACTGTGCAGCCATTGCTCCTGTTGAAGAAGCATTATTTCTGCCTCTCCTTGATTTCTCTGTAAGAAATGCCTTGCAGGTAGGGGTGTGTGTGGCCTTCTGGTTCCTTAGAGCACTGTCACAAGCACAAGGTTACGACCTCATTGCTTCCGTGATTCCAGAGGAGATGCCAGTTGGCAACGTACAGAATAAGCTCTGTGAATGTGGAAGCAACTCAAGGGAAGGAGAGAACTATCTTGGAAGCCATCTTTAGTGCTTGTGCTTGTAATCCAGGAGAGCTCCATTGTGGAAAAACCTAGTTCAAGAAGTTTGTAAAACCCAGCAAGTATCTCCCTACGGTTGCTATTGGAAGACCACAGAATATGCCAGTCTGGAGCTGCAGGTCTTCTAACCTGAAAACAAAATGCCTTTGGAAATACAGTGCCTACAAGGACCATTTCCAGGAGGTGTAAATTAACTTAGTCTTTCGGGCAGGTGTCTGCTTCATTCCATATGTATGCTTTGAGGTTTGTATCTTACCATTTCTGCTCTGGAGATGAGGTGTTCTCTGGCAGAGTACTATGAAGTCCTATTCTTAATGTCATTTTGTGGGCATGCAGAGTACATGAGGCCAAGAGAAGTCAACATTTGAACATCCAGGAAAGCAAAGATTGCTGGTAGTGCCCAAAGCGTCTCGTGGCCGAAATAAATGCATTCAGAACACATTATCAGTTGCTTCTTGTTGAGTGATGGATGGAGTCAGAAGTCATTCCAAATGATCCTTGAATTTTCTTGTCTCTGTGTTGAAACCCGTAGTTTCCACTGGTATATAAAATAACTTCTTCACCGTAGATGCAGATTATATCCCAATTATGGCACTGAGCATTTCAGAAGTTAACACGTGTGTGCTTTATGACCAGCACTTAGTCTCTCACTGCTACATACTGTGTGTGGGCTGGAGTAACTTTATGGAAGATTGTAAATTCTGGAATCACAGTTTTAGGCTGATATCCAGGAATTAGACTGAAATTTGTGTATTACTTGTGTAGACTGTCAACACAACTGAAATGGTAAAGAAGTTGTAGGGCACCAGTCATGTTAATACCACCTAGGACGAGTCACTTTTGCAGAACAAGGGTTTTGTAACCTCAGTATTTTTTGATTTTATGATTTGAAAGAAAATGTTGTATATTATAAAAGACAGTCTGTTCGGGGGAGGGGTTGTTTGGGGGTGTTTGGTTTGGGTTTTTTTGGGTTTTTTGTTCTTTTTTTTTTTTAATTCATTGCCTTTTAGTTTCCCTTCACCAAAAAAGAAAGCACCCAACCAAAAACGATCTGTTCAGGGCACTTAATAACATTGTGAATGTGCTCACTCTGAAGTTGGAAGGGCTACACTTGGTTCAGCATGTGCTTAATTGCAGGCTGGCTTTGGGTGCATGAAACTGGTCTTTCAGTACTTGTGTTTGTTGGTTCCACTGATGGATTGCTTTGAACAGACACGTGCACAGCATTACCAGGTCAGCCCTCTTGTGCTTCATGTTTAGACCTTAACCATGACATGGAGATCTTTCCAGATAGGTGCCTAAGCTCCCAAAACTACATAATGAATGTCTTATGTTTGAGTTGCTTTTAGCAGGATTGCTATACGTGCTTTTAAGAGGTTGCCATTGTACAGAAAAGCAATGACTCTTGTAACTCAGAGCTCAGGTTTTGATGCATATTTAAATATATTTTATTTTCAAATAGCATGACTATTTCACATTAATTCTTTAAGAAAAGTCTGTCAGCAGTTTCTGTATGGGCTTTTAGAGTGCTGCAGTTTTAATCTGGGGACCCTGGGCTGCATCAGCTCGTGTTGAAGCCACATTGAATACTTTGAAGTCTTTTTACATCTGTGCTCCATGGTTTTAAACATATGAAAGGGAGACAGTCGCCAGAGGAAAGCTAAGAAAATCCTACTTCAGCATTCCATGTATGCTCTCTGTAGCAATGGGTATCAGAACTCTCACCTCTGCTCACCCAGAGGGGATGAACTCTGCTAAATGTAGAGTAGCTGTCTTGTCCTGTGGAACCTAATGGGGTTCTGTAACCTAGTCTTCAGGAACTTCACCTTGCCCAAGAATGGAGTTAGTGACATAGACTGGCAAAAGGCGATTCCATAGCTTGCATTCCAGATGATCACAGTGGAGAAAGAAAGTGCCTCTTAATGGTTATCCTCTGCCAAAGCAGGCAGAGGGGGTCTTGTTTCTGTTCAGCAATAAACTAAACTTCTAATGCTTTATATACCACCTATTTCTCTAAGGACTCTCCCAGCCTTATTGTCATTCTATCCCTGCCTTGCCAGCCAGTGCTGAAGAGATGCCCAGATGCCACTGGGAACCAGGTTTTCTCCTCTTCTTAAAACATGCCAAAGAAATGATGAGCAGAGTGGCTTGTTTCAGAGCTGGGCTGAAACGTTACCTTTGTGCCAGTCTGGATCGAGTCAGACTCTGAAGATTTCCGATTTTTTGTTTGAAAGTTCATTTTTGAATAAATTTGTATTTGCCACAATAGGTGTTTATATAAAACACAAAGATTTACTGACCGCTCTGTGCTCTGCTTCCTCACTATCCATCTGGCATCACAGCAAATTTGAGCTTGGAACCAATGGTGTGAAAGTTAATGGTGTTTTGGCATAGCTACCTCTTCCACATCTTACTCAGACTCTGTCTTGATGCCTTTTTGTGGCCACTAGTTTGCTTCCTGTAACTTTATACCTTCCTCTGCGCCAGTTGGTTGAAAACCCAGAAAAAGGTGGCCTTTTGAGGGTTCCCTGGGCCTGTGATCATGTCCTAACCACCTCTGTTCTGCTGTTTGCACCAAGCAGAATGGCCCGTAAGCTCGTGAGTACTGCAGCTGGACCCGAGTTTTACGTAGCTCTGTAGCTTTGTGTTTGAGTGGGGAAAGCTCTGTTTTCCCAGAAGATGGAGCTCTCTGCCTTCAGTTTGCCTGGTGCCTGCTTGGTCCTGTAGTATTTTAAACGATGTTGTTACAGCAGTGTGTGTGCTTACAGGGCAGAGTCTCTTCCAGCTGTAATGCTTCACATTTTCCCCCAGATGCCTACAAATTGTTTGGGAAAATAAGGTAAAAAATCAGTCATGACTGAGAGACAAAACGTGGTCCAGCAGCAATCGAAGCTTTAGCTTGAATTGTATTTAGGAGAAAAAGGCACCAGCGGTTTAACTTGTGATTTCATGATGGATGGAATTAACCGATGTTTCTGTAAAGTTTGTTAAGCACTGAATTATGTACAGATTTTTTCACACAGCTGCAAAGCCTCGTTGTTAATCTACCACTGCTTTGAAAAAGAATAAAACATTATAAAACATTTGGTTTCAGACAGTCACTTGAAGCAGATTATTTATGTTTAAAAGAATACTTTGCCGTGTGTACGTGTGATGATAGTCTCTTACTATAACCTCATGTATCACTTCCTCACAACCAACTCAGGAGATGGCCATTCTTATGTGAATTACTAGGTTAGGAATGAATCATTTTGTTTCTGTTTTACAAGCTTTGTTCATTTACAGCCACAGATTCTCATTCACTCTCTTTGTGTTGTGTCCAAAGGATGGAAAATGCTACAGCAATGTGATACACCCCATTGTTGACTGATGGAGGATGAAGCTGGTACAGGACTTTTTAGTGGTATTTGAGGGTGGAATACATCATTGGAAATGGATGATTTTTTTAATAGCTTTGATTTATTTCCTTATATTACAATCAGTGATTTCTCTACTTTTAGCAGCCTTCTCCTATCGCTGACTCATTAAGAGCAATGAGTCTTGGTTTTGCTAACGCAGCTGTGTATTTTCAATGTGCCTGTTTCCAGCCTGGGGGGATTCCCAATGGATATCACAAATGGGGAAAATGCACTTACTGTGTTCCAGCTGTGTGCTTTGGGTTGAGCTTGCAGTCTTAAACCAGCATTGCTTTATTCTGTTCTCTATTCATCATCCAGGGATAATTGCTTCGTTTCTACCTGATTTATGTTGAAGTCCTTTGTTTTCTCCAATTAACCAATTCTTTCATGTCCAGCTATTTGAGCTCTTTCTCCAGATTTTAACTCTCTACAATATGGAGAGAATCATGATTGCTAGGCTGTGCTCCCTTGTAATAGCTTTTATAGTGCTCACACTAACCTCTAAAGCAACTGGATTCCTGAAGCAGCATAATTACCATCTCTGGAGGTGAAGTAGAGCTTGTTATTATGTCATGCTGTGCTAGCATTTGAGTGTGTTAACCTAACACTCCAGTAGGCTTTTAGAAATACCCTTCTTTAATGTACAGCAGTACGTTCCAGTGCTAAATAGCCTCACATTTTATGCTTAGCCACCTCTGCTTCCACTGTTCACACTCCCCATGCTCTCCCTTCACACACTGCTTAGATGTTCTCTTAAAGGAGTACCTAGTTGCACACGCTGTTTTGGAGCTGTGATACTTTCTATATGAAAAAGGGAACACAGCCACAATTAAGACTTGCTCTGCTTCTGCTAAAGCATCTCTGGAAGTTCAGGGTGGTGTCTGGTCCAGTTGGTCGGTCTGTCTGTCCTTTGCAATGTGTTGAATAGTTGCGTACTGTGATTATTAAAATGGGGCTTAATCAGGGAATGGCACAGAGGGCTGGGTAGGACGGAGAGGGAGGGAGCTGCACACGGGTTTTAACTGTGCATGTCTTTTGACCACTGCTGAGTTTGGTTCCTAAGTAAGAGAACCTATGCAATCATGATGTCTTGGATGGAATATTTAACTCTGGGTGGTTTTCAACCAGCTTTTCAGATGCATGGCTCTTAAATTTTGTAGCTATTCTGCAATAGCCACAGCTGCCTTCTATAGCAGGTTAGTATATCCGCAGAAGGATCTCTACTAAGGAGAAGGAAATTGGCCTAAGTCCTTCAGTTTTTAAATTGAGCTATATTGCTTCTTCCCCAAATTACTGATGTGCTGAGAGTGGCATCTTTGCAGCCACATTTGTTGGGAAAATTATTTCCTACACTGTTTATAACTATTCAAACCCTGCTATGTCATGCAGCTGAGGATAGGCCTTAAAGAACCTCAACACATGCACAAGAGAAATGTCACAGATGGGCAGTAGTGGATCCAAAAAAACTACCACTTTCCTTCCTGTGGATGTGAAAAGGCAGAGACAGAAACAGTAATATGTGTCCATCCTCTCCCCCCCCAACAATCTATATTCCCATTAGCGACCTGGATCCACTACTGAGAAGTAATGGGGATACCTTGTTGTGGATCAATCTAAAAGCTGAAATGCAAAAGCATTCAGAAGATCTTAGTGCTCCTGAGTTGGTACTAGAAATTGCTGCTTATAACTTCCCACTGACGCAAGTTGCTGGTTTAGATGGGGCCTAGCACTTCAAGCATTGCCTCAATCTGGTTTGAGCAAGGCTTACCTGCAGTGTTTAGTGGTCATGGACAAGTTTCAGCAGACCCTTTTAGCACTGGCCTTGGAGTCCTGGATGCGTTTGTTCTGGAGCACAAGTGTTTGTTGGGATACTTCACTTGTTGTGTATTTCACTTTGCTTGCATTGATCCATCCGAGGTAACTCATCACTTCTTGCATCTGTCTTACCAGCACATGGAACTTTGGTTTTTCCCCTTTTCTGTGTAAAATGCAAAGAATTTGCTTTTTTTTAATGTAGTACCTCATCCTGGGAAGTGCATGTCACAAACCAACTCCACCTTCACCTTCACCACCTGCCGCATTCTGCACCCCTCCGATGAGCTCACACGAGTCACACCAAGGTAAGGGTTGCCCATGATGGCAAAGCGTTCAGCTCCATCGGTTTTCCCTCTAACCGAATGCCAAGTAACGGGATAAGCAAAAGCAGTAGGTGACTTACAACGCTCCCCAGCTTATTTCTCCTATTTTGTGTTACCTCAAAACCTGATTTTCTCAGAGGCGTGTGTAATGGTTGAGAAAGCCGAGCAAAATAGCTTAACTTTTGTTGTCTCTAGTTGAAATATTGCAGGAGCAATAATTAAATTGGATTCCAATATCCAAACCAGACCCTTGATACCAAACTAGTTGTAGTCCTCATGTGTGAATGCTCAGAATGGGATGTCTCACCAAAAATAGGGGTGATTTTTTTTCCAAGGAGGTGAATTTAAATCTTTGGTGCAGAAGAAACAGGGGTGCTCAGGTAAAGAAAGGCAGGAAGTGCGTGAGGAGAGGAAAAGGAAACATGCCTCAGTGAAAACTAGGCAGTTGTCTGCTTTGTTCCTTGGTGTTAATTGTTGGAAATGAGTTCACAGCAGCCAGACTGAACTAATGAACTGGCTTAATAACAGCAGTCGGTGTGTATAGGCAGTACATGCCCACAGAAGGCAATTGGATAGCCTTGTAGTTGAAGGTCTGAACCAGAGGGGTGAGTGAATTTCATACCTAAAGAGGGAACTTTCCTTTCTTAGCAAACCAGTATTTAAAGGCTGTTTTGTCTGTTCAGAAGGACAATGCCTCATTGCTTTCTCTGCCCCTTGCAGCTCCTGTGTAGGAGCATACCGTTGTGTGAGTCCCCATTCAGAGCTGCTGTGTGTAGACTTGTTTAGACATGAGATGGGCACTGACTGCCTAAGGAGTGCATGAAAAGTAAGGGTATTACTCAACATGAAAACCTGTGGGGTGGAAAGGACCTGAATGAGTCCATGTAACTTTTCTGCTTCCTTTTCTGGGCATAGTTAATCATGGCCTGTCTGGTTTGAGTTTATTCTTTTCTGTCTTCTCAACAGCGTCACTGAAAAGATCCTTTTAAATGGCTGTAGTTCTGGTTTAAGTTTCTTATTACTGTTGAACTGCTGTTGCTTATGGTCATAATAAACTCCTTGATTACATTGGTTACTAAATCTACCAAAGGAGCCATACTGACAGCTAAATGCAGTGTATTTTCAGCTGCCTTAGTTAAACCGAAGCTCATCATTCGTTCAGGAGGAAGAAGAGGGAAATAAAGAGCGTGATGTGTTTCAGCAGCCGTGTTTAAGGAGCTCCTCCTTACCAACTGTAAACGGTTCTTCACAGGTCATGTGAGGAGGACGAGGAAACTGCATTATGTCTCCTTATGCTGAGAGGAGGGATAGGGCACACACTATGATCCAGCGTGGCAGGGGGTGAGCAACACTGCCAGCCGCGTCTGTGTTGGCAGGGCCGTGTCCAAGGAATGCCAGTGTGTGTGGCACCAGCTAACCCAAAGAGGTTTGGTATTTGCCTACCTGGTTGCGTTTTAACCTAGCCTCTAACCCAGGTGATGCTCTAACCTGACTAGATTTCCTCTTGCCAAATGAGATGCTCATTTATGTGTTTCTGTTCCCAGTCTAACTCTGAAACTGTCCCTGGGCTGAGCTGCTGGGACCAGTTTGAGTCTTTCTGTGTCTGTGTCCAGGCTGCTCTGCAGCGTTGGTCAGTTTAATGGGGAGAATATTTCCCACTTAAAGTAATGCCAAAATGATCAAGCAAACAATAAAGCAGCACTTGCATAACAACTGCTTTCTAGCAGGGATGTCTGGGGTTTTTAATTGCTCTGTAGTGTGTTCTGTGCTGACAAAGCAGTAGAACCGCTAATCTGAATATCTGTGCAACTGAAATCTGGAGCTGGAAAGAAAGAAGCTGTTGGAGGTAATAAGCCATTGGAGTGCTGTAGTTTTAATCTTGTGGCTAGGACATCTTAGAAGCCTGATAATGAACAGCCTGTATCTGGGTTTCCAAAAAGTCCGTTCATGCAGAAAGTTTTCTTTCTCTTCCTTTTCCCTCCCTCATGCTTTTCAAGACTTCTGTACTTCTGTGCTTTCTCAGACTTTTGTACATTCCAGCTTACAGGGAGGAATAGATGGGATTCCTCTTGTTGAATCACAGCTGCAGGGTAAAAATCCTTTGGCAATTTCACTTGCTTATGGTAGAAGTTCCAGATCATTGTTGAGATCGTGTCGGTCACATCTTGGTCCATGGAGAGAGACCTAACTTGGGGCTTCACAGCATCAGCTTGATATTTCCTTAATTAAGGAGTGCCTTATATACCATTAGGTGATGATCTAAGCTCATCAGAAAGCTCAGCTCAAAGCAGGGTGTCTAACCTCACAGAGTTCACTAATGTAAGCTGAAATGAGACTGCAAATCCCAGTCTCATTTGGCCATATGGACAAAAAGGAGGCGATTCATTCATTGGCCTGTGTCTTCTCTATACATGGAAATCCAGCCAGATTGTCTCCATGTGGCTATTTGATGCATTTCTTGGTACAGAAAACCCAGCTTTAAGTAGCATGTTATGGCTGAGCCCATGGCTCTGCTGAAAAGGGGAGATCCCATTCTTTCCCCTCTTCCTTCCCCTCGCAGCTGCTTGGTTTTCCTGCTCCTTTGCACTGGCTTTGGCTTTTGTCTGCCTCTTTGCCGAGTGTCTTCTGGTCACTAACCTAGCGAGATGAGAGGGAAGGTTTCCTTCTTTGAGCAGTGGTGAGCTCCCATGTCAATGAATTGTCTGTTAGCACCAAGTGTTGCATTGTTCAAGAGCCTTTAAATGACGTTAAAGGGGACAAATCCATGCCTAGGAAATAAAACTGTGGAATTACATTTTTCATGTGTGTATATGTGGCAAAACCCATCATTTGAGCACGGTTGGAAAGGGTTTTTTAAAGGTGAATGGAACCCCTGGGATTCTCCCAAAGAGACATGAGTTTGGAGTGTCGGGGATGTCCCACATGCCTTGTTTCTGGAATACCTGAGTGCACCGCACCTTATTCAATGAATGATGTACCTTGGACTTCCATAAATTGAGTGGGGATTATCCATAGGTAAACACGCTGTGGCTAATCTGATCTATTAGGAACAAGTTTTTTAAGGATGGCTCACACTTGGCATCAACTTGGGATGTCTTTGGAATTGCGTTGAGTCTGTGTTGAGTCAGATGGGCAGCTTCTGGAGAGAGGGTGATTGCAGAATGAATGCAGTTTGATATTCTTCAAGAAATCCCAACCCTTCATAACTATCAGTAGTGTGCTTAAGAAAACAAAATGCCCTAAGAGAGCACTAAGCATCGGTATGTCATAGAATCATAGACTAGTTAGGGTTGGAAAGGACCTTAAGACCATCTAGTTCATGTCTGTCACTTGTTCTGAATGTGCAGTGTTGCCCATTCAATGCTTCCTTGTCCACTGCCTGTATGTAGTTTAGAAGAAAGAAGTGGAATTGGGGAACGAGTTAGCAATGTTTCAAACTATAGAAATGAATGTTTCACCAGATGAACAGTAGGGTGGCTCTTTGCATGCTTGGTTTGCTGCCGTCAGTTACCCGCTGGCCAACTGACAAAGAGCTCGAAGCTGTTTTTCCCATCACCTTTGAAGATAATTCACACCATTGTGCATCTCCATCCAAACTCAGGTCCTCCATCCCCTTACCCTTAAGTGAAAATGAATTCAACATAAGAAGGGTTTGACTTGGTGACAGTGCCAACTTCAACAGTTTTCCTATGGATGCTTCTGTAGCATGTGTGTTCCCCTCCTCCCTTGCTGCTGTCTCTGCTATGACCCGGCAGCACTAAAGACTAGCAGCTCTGTGCTCAAAGTGACACCAGAAAGTAAATCTGTCTTGCTTATACCATTAGTCAAGTCCCCCCCCGTATCCTTGTCTCAGGGAAGCAACTGGGAGTTGTGACAGCCAGTAGATCAGGAAGAAAAACTGAAGGTGTTGATCAGGAGCCTGTCACTTTGGTTATCAGAAGAAATGTGATGGTGGGTGCTGGGGAATGCATCGATCTCATGAGACAGGGTGGTGAAGCATGCAAAGTGCAGAGATGTGTTTTGTAAGAGATGATGCTTTTGCACTTGTCATCACATTTCTGAGGAGCTGGGAACTGGCAGTCTTGTGCGCACCCTCAAAATGGCTAAAAGACCCTGCTGGGAGTTAACAGTCTTGCTTGCGAAGTAAGCTTTAATTCCATGGTGGAGAGAGTAATTTGCCTGCTCCTTTGCTTTCAGCCTTAACCCAGCACCTACTCCAGCTGGTGGCAGCATTGGCAATTTGAAAGGCACCCCGGTGGCCACCCCCTGCACCCCGCGGCGCCTGAGCTTGGCCGAATCCTTCACTAACCTCCGGGAATCCACGACGACGATGAGCACGTCTCTGGGGCTGGTGTGGCTCCTGAAGGAAAGGGGCATCTCGGCAGCAGTGTACAATCCACAGAGCTGGGACAGAGCCAGCAAGGGCACCCTCCTGAACACATACATCCCTAAGATGGCCATCATTCCTTCCACTCCTCCAAACTCGCCTATGCAGACACCTTCTTCTTCCCCTCCATCTTTCGAGTTCAAGTGCACCAGCCCACCTTACGACAACTTCTTGGCTTCGAAGCCTGCTAGCTCAATCTTGAAGGAGGTGAGGAATAAAAAGAACATCAGGAACAGTGAGAGTCAGACTGACGTGTCTGTTTCCAACCTTAATCTCGTGGACAAAGTCAAGAGGTTTGGTATTGCCAAAGTTGTGAGTTCAGGGCAAACATCAGCTCCTCCTTTAACTGATGACCAGGGACCTCTTCTCTGTGGGGCACAAGGACCAGTGAGGGCCTTTGTTCCTGGAGGCCTGGCACCAGACAGTCTCCCATTGGGCTGCCCTGCCGTAACCAGTGCCATCGGGGGCATCCAGCTCAACACTGGCATCCGAAGGAATCGGAGCTTCCCCACCATGGTGGGTTCCAGCATGCAGATGAAAGGCCCAACATCTCTCACTTCGGGGATCCTCATGGGAACCAAGCTCCCGAAGCAAACTAGCTTACGGTGAAGGACTTCGTTTTTACAGCTTGTCTTTTTAAATACATTCTTTCTCCGACCTCCTTTTCCTCTCCCCACCACCCCTTCGTTGCCTCTGGAGTCTGACAAATCAACTTCGTGCCTAATGGGAGAACTGTGTAAACTTTGTATAAAATGTGTAAATATGTACCAGATGGGTTGTAACTAATGGGATTGTTTTACCGCTCAGTTGAGTGCAGAGGCTCTGTGTTATGATTGCTGTTATTAAAGGTAACTCACTAACCTTTGGAAAAGTTGTTTTTTTCTAAGGTGCACTGAAAGAAACCACAAAAGAATAAAACCAACCCTGAAGTAACTTGACTAGGACAACGTGAATCCTGTAGCTAGCCTAACTTGAGTCAGAGGTGCATGGGAAGCTGTTGAATGTGTTACGTGAGACCTCGCGGTACATCACTTGAAGCATGGGAGCATTTGTGCTTCGTTAAAGCAAAAAGCACTCGATTTAACATGGTAGTTTTAATTTTGCTTCTGTCAATGAGTTACTGGAGTGCCTGCCTGTTATGCCTGAATGGATGGAACTGCATCTTTCTGTTCTGTCTTCTCTCCTCCCCAAGATGATAAACTTGAAGCAATGCTGTGTCGAGGTCCACAGGCCTTCTGGTACCTGCGGTATCAACATATTCCTGTTCCTTGTGGCACACACACATGCTCTGTGTGACTTCTCTTTCGGTTTTTGTTCTGTTTTTCAATGCTGCACTGGACTGTGGAGGGGAAAATGCTTTGCTGCGTGGTGCTGCCTCTGAAACACGCTTTGTCGGTGCCCCCGGAGAGAACAGCTTTCACCACCGGGGAGGTAAATGTGGCAATGACTTCCTACAAGTCAAAGCTAGGGAACAGATTGACAGAGGCATGTTGCAGAACATGTAGCAAAGCCAGTGTTAGAACAAGGTGTGTCCTTGAAACCTTGGCAAAGAACCACAAAACCCATTTAGCTATGGAATGGTACTAGCTGGGAAGAGCAGCTCGCAGTTGCCCACTGGTCTCTAGGGTGAGAATATTCCCCACCTATTACCCGTTTTGGTACCTTAGCAGAGGTATAAGGGTGGGAAGCACTTTATTTCGTGGTCTTTTAAACTGAAAAAATACCTCCCAATACCAAACCTATAACCTCCTGCTTTATCAGAAGGGAAACAGAAGGCCTCCTGACAGCCTTTAGTTACACCCCAAGCAATCCTTGCTTCTATTGTGAGTTTCTTCTCTGTTTCTCCCATAGTTTTGCTTGTAGAGAGAATTGGAATATCCTGAAACTGAATGGACCTGAAAGAGCTTGTTTCTAGAGCATTTGCTCAGAAGGGAGATGGAGAGGAGTGAAGGGAGAGGATTTAACATCCACTTTCTTTTCCTTGCGTTTCCTGTGGCATCTAAACCAAGCTCCCTGTTTGTTCCCGTTATCCCACTACACGTACTTGCCGTGAATTACTGTTTGTACCAGACTGTTACTAAATCATTAGCACTGATCACGTCTTGTATAAATGGAACTGTCTTTCAGTCTCTGTGGTGAGAGGTAGGTGGGTGGGTTTGGTCTCTTCTCTGAATGAAGTAGTTACTGCAGTAGTGCTATGGACACTAAGGGTGTGTTTGGGAAAGGAGAAACACATGGGGCAGTTTCTGCATGTGTTTGAAGACTTCTATTTATTCTATGAACTTACAATGTTTCAGTAAAATGTCATCAGCTCTCTCTGCTGTTGTATGTGTGCACTTATTGCAAGTGAATTTAAGTAGCTTTTTATTTGAATGTATCTTAAACCAGTAGATAGAATAACAGTTGATTCTGGAAAAACAAAACGTGGACTTCATGGACCATTTTCTATACCCAGAGGGAGAAAGCAATACCATATGAGAACGTAGAGTGTCGAAGTTAATCATGCAATAGGGCAGTATTATATAGCCTTTAAAGAAGGAGTCGTGGCTCTCCACCCGCCGCAGAAAGCAATTGTAACACATCAGAAAGATGAAAGCTCAATTTTTCTTCACTAATAATCAATAAAATAACAGAAAAAGCTGCATCATTTTGTATTGTTCATCTCTTGTCCTGTTCTTTTAAGGTGATAAATCCTCAACCTGGATCCCTTGTTTTCATCTCGGTGTCAAAGCAAGATAAGAGGCCATCGGCAGGTTTAGTTTTTAAATGCTTAGACACAGAAGTGGTTGGCAAGTTTGGAGGTTTTAAGGTTGCTGGCACCGGTGAAACTGCTTGAAATGAAGAATACAGACCTCAATGTGCTGATTTTCATTGGCGTTCCAAGAAAGCAGGTTTGAATGTTGGGTGGTTTGGGTATTTGGAGCAGGAGAGGGGTTTGAATTCTCCTGCTTAATACGATGCAAAGTGTGTAATGAATGTGAAAGGATGGAGTAAGGAGGAAAGATCCTGTGTTTTCCAGCAGAGCCAGATGTGAGGTGTGCTGTGAGCCAGCACCCCCCTTCCTGAGGGAGGAAAAAGCCCGCTGCTGAGGTGCAGTAAAGGTAATGAGAAACTCCAGAAACCTTGCAGATGGTGAGAGCAAAGGAGTGATAAAAGAGCTCCCTGAAGGAGGGGGTGGTCAGGCAGTAATTCAAGGGAAGATTAGACAGCCTCATAGGTTAGAGACGGATGTGTGCGAGCTTGAGAGGGAAATAACAGAATCCCAGACTGGTTTGGGTTGGAAAGGACCTTAAGATCATCCAGTTCCAACCCCCTGCCATGGGCAGGGACACCCTTCACACCAGACCAGGTTGCTCCAAGCCCCTGTGTCCAACCTGGCCTTGAACACTGCCAGGGATGGGGCAGCCACAGCTTCTCTGGGCACCCTGTGCCAGCGCCTCAGCACCCTCACAGGGAAGAACTTCTGCCTTAGATCTAACCTGAACTTCCCCTGTTTCAGTCTGAACCCATCACCCCTTGTCCTATTGCTGCAGTCCCTGATGAAGAGTCCCTCTGCAGCATCCGTTTATATCATCTCTTGGCTACTGAGGGGCAACTGGAGAGCAGTGATGCCCAAATACATTTCTGGAGGGTTTGCGTTAGCATAATGCAATGCCAAACCACAGGAAGGCTGATACCAGTGAGGACAGAGCCCCAGCCTCCTTGCCCACCCGGCTCCGAGCCTGGGGGAGGCTCGTGTGGTCAGGAAGTTGATGCTGAACAGGCAGGGTCCAGGCAGGACCAGTACAGTGCATCCAGCTCTCTGCTGCCACGTGCAGGAAGAAGGGGAGCCTAGACGATTCCTAATTAAACTGGAGAGTTTCTCCATCATCGGGTCTGCTTTGTGTGTATCTTATTGCAGTAAACCTCAATACCCCGAAGTATTAAGAGTGAAGCATTTTAAGGAAGATATTTTCTCCTGTTACAGCTAAAAATTATTAAAAAAAACAGTAATTCACACCAGATAAGGCCTTTTTTAACCGGCTTATGTGTTCCATCTGGATATTACAGCACACAAAGCTGCTTGTGGCCTCATATGGTCCCTTCCTGGGCCTTTGGGGGTGAGGATGCAGCCCCCAAGTCCAGCTCCTGAGTCCCTTCCGCTGTCACCTTGGTCAGAAGCTTATAGATAGTGCCATCAGGGGACAGGTAACAGTGGTCTGTGAGCCAGGAAAGGCCACAGCAATGAACGTGCAGCAGGAAACGGGAAGGTAAAATTCCTTGCTCTCAGCCAGGAAGGTTTGGAAGGCGGTTGTAGGAGCGATGGAAATCAAGCGGTGTGACGCGGTCCCCTGCGGGGCTCTGTGCCAGTCTGGGTGCTGGGGAGCCCTGCACAAACCCACCCCCTGCAGCAGCTTCTAGAGGGTGTTTGGTGTAGGAATGCTTTCAAACCATAGAATCAACCAGGCTGGAAAAGACCTTTCGAGATCATCCAGCTCATCCAGTGTGTGAATCACTCAAGCGTGAGGTGTCCCGGACCATGGCAGGGGGTTGGAACTGGGTGATCTTAAGGTCCTTTCTAACCCAAACCGTTCCATGATTCTATGAAATTACTGATGTTGACAAAGAAAGCCACGGGGAAACAAAGAGGGAGTAAGTACAGCTCACTGGGATCAAGGGAAATCAAAGCTGAGTGAGGCTGAGCGCCTCAAGGTACAAAGGAGCAACTGGAGATGGTGCAGGGGTAGGAGGTCTGCTGGGGTGCAGGATGTTCTCTATGGGATGCTTCTCCCTAGAGATTTCAGTGCATTTTGGAGGAAACACCCCATATGCTGCTATGTGGAGAGTGTCTTTTTCCTCTTTCAGGACAGCAAATGCTGCCATAGGGTAACCAAGACTGCATGAGCGAGCGTCTGAAAACAGCTGATGTATTTAATGCGCTTGGATGACTTCAAAGCAGATCAGAACTACTGCATATACAAACCTTAGAAGGCCAAATGGCTGGTGAATTGGTGCCTCTGCTCTGAAATGCTCCTCCATCCTTGCAATGTCCCAGTATCTCAGAAACTGCACTGGATGCATCTTCACCATCCTACAGCAAGGAACACGGTCATCCGCTCTGAAGGATGGGTTGGAGAGAAGGGTAAGTCGCTGAGGACTGTGTGTCCAAGCGTGGGCTGTGGACACATAGGATGTTCTTTGGAGAGCCAAAACTGGTATTTCAACCTTTTGAGGGTCACCCCCCTTCCTTTAGCACCCCAAGCACCGCACCATCACGCTGAGGTTTAGCAGTTGCTCCCAGCTTCCTGAGCACATCTGTTGGCCACTCTCCACATCAGATTGAAGTCAGTAAGATGTGCCCTGCCTTCCTTTGGCACTGGCAGGATCTGCTGCCTGTAGCTTGTATCCGCATTGAAGAATCAGCATTGTTCAGCTGTGCAATGGCATCTCGCTGGGTGCTGCCCAGACTGCTTTAATTCAGTTAAAAAGCCAGTTGAGGCCACAGAATAGCAACCAGAATCATTCAGGAAGTTATTGGTGTTCAGTGATGCCCTGGGCTGTAATGTGGGCAGTGGGCTTTCATGTGAGCATGGCATAAACTCCAGAAGCTGAGTTTGTGTCTAAAAGATGATAGAGATTTTTGTCCTGCTGAAACAGGCTTCAAGCTGTGCTGAATCCCATTGCTGTTCAGTTGGTACAGGCACTTAGCCTGTACCAATGATTCATTAGCACCAATGATTAAAGCTTGAACAAGGCCACAGACACTTTTCTTTGAGAGAGTTTCCGTGAGCTCAGGGGATATAAATCAAAGACACTGACAAGCCTTTCACTGCTCTGAGACATTGTAATGCTCACATTTTGTCTGCAAATTCCTCCGCTCAGGCCGAGGAGAGGGACCTCCTGGTTTGCACTGGGGCTTGCTGAAACGCACAGGGCTGGGATGCAGCTGGGAACACCTGGCTCTTACGAGGAGGGATTGCAGGAGCTGGACCTGATTTAGTCTAGAGAAGAGCAGAGTGAGAGGGGATCCCATCAATGCAGATCAGTATCTCAAAGGTGGGTGCCAGGAGGATGGTGCCAGACTCTTCCCAGTGATGCCCAGGGACAGGACAAGGAGCAATGGCCATAAACTAACACACAACAAGTGTGTTCCTCAGCATGAGGAAGAACTTCTTCACACTGAGGGTGTCAGAGCACTGAACAGGCTGCACGGGGGGGGTGTGGAGTCTCCCTCTCTGGAGACATTCAAACCCTCCTTGACACGTTCCTGTGTGACCTGCTCTGGGTGGCCCTGCCTTGGCAGGGGGTTGGACTGTGTCCAACAGAGGTCACTTCCAGCCCGGATGGTTCTGTGACTGTGATCCTGTGTCCCAGCCCCCGTCAGGATGAAGCCCCACGTGTCGAGGATGAAGGATCCACATGCATTCCAGGGCAGACGAGACTATTCCGAGCCCAGGCGCACTGCTGTAGCTGAGGTTTCCCTTACACACTGCCCCAGCAACCAGGGAATGCTGCCCATTCCTGGGGCATGGATGGCCCTCGCTCCTGGGGGAGCTCCTATGAGGGGCACGGTCCCAGCCACGGGCTCTTCCCTGCTAGCTCAGTGGGGTTTGCAGTGAGCTGCTCCCTCTGCCCAGGGCAGGGCTGCAGTCACCGTCCCTGCAAGTGTTCACACAGCGTGGAGACGAGGCCTCAGTGCCATGGGTTAGTGGTGGCCTTGGCAGTGCTGAGGAACGGTTGGACTGGGTGAGCTTAAAGGGCTTTTCCAGTCAAGTTGATCCTGTGATTCCTTGCTCCCACACTGGTGGGCCACAGCTAACTGAGGCTTTCCCCGTGGTACCCAGGAGCGACGTGTTTCCATTTAGGACACTGTGACTAGATGCTTTGCTACCTTCTCCCCTCAGGGTCACCTTCTGCTCTGTTCAGGGACCTGTCCTCACCCTGTCCCCACTGAAGGCTTGGCTCACCACCCAGCAGGGAACACTCTTTATTCCACACACACACACTGTCGGCAGGACTCTCACACTTGGTTCCCAATATAAAATAACTAAGCTAGGAAGGTGGAAGATGTTGGTGTCATTCATAGAATCACAGAATGGTTTGGGTTGGAAAGGCTCTTAAGCTCATCCAGTTCCAACCCCCTGCCATGGGCAGGGACACCTCACACTCAACCATGCCACCCAAGGCTCCGTCCAACCCTCCTTTTCCTCTTGGCACTGCTGTGTCTACTCACTAGGAACCTCTGGGGTTGCTGTGTGACTTACAAGTGGGGTCACCGGCCCTACCTGGCACCATTGTGTTTCTATTTGGACAAGTTGCCCTCAGTTCACAGCTATTGGGACTGACACACGACTTCTCTGGAAAGCAGCTCGTTTGTCTGAACGAAGGCATTTTCCTGCCTTTCCTCATAGGAAGACGCCCAGCAACGTGCAGCGACAGGACAAGAGGGGGTAAGTTGAAATCATTTTAATACAATACCAATGTATGAGAAACCACAGAAGAAAGAACCCATTTTGTGGAAAATTCTGCATCTGCGTGTATTGCATTGTGGAGTCTCACAGAGGGGTTCACACCGAACGCATGGCACAGTTTAAAACACGGATTGTGGAGAGGACAGGAAATGGATCTTTCTCTTTCTGTACAGACATGGGAATGAGATTTTTTCCTCTTCCTGTCGCTACAGTTTGCTGGTCTCTAGGAAGAGTACTCGTATTCCTCAGCGCTGCGGCGTCCAAAATCCATCCAGCCCATGTAGTCTCTGTCGTTTATCCTGTGTGTAGGATCAATGGTCTGTACCCTGTTTCCCATCACTGAGAGCCTTCCAGTGGGACCTAAAGGAAAAGCATTGGGAGAGCAGAGAGTAAGTGGACACGTTTTACACGTTCATCCGTGGTCAGCTCTGTTTTGTACTCGTGAGCTGACATCTGCAGGAGTTGAAACCATTCGACTCAACACTGGCCACGTAACACCGCTGTCGTGTCATAGGGCAAAGCATCATAGAAACGTTATGGGAAACGTCCTGAAAATGGCTTGAGGTTTTCTTTATTGTAAACCAAACAGACCATTTTCTCCCTCCTGCTGCAGGAACATCCTGCTCCTGGCTGCCAGGAGGGAGTATGTGTAAGCAAAACACATGTGAGATGTGAGTTAGAGGCAAAGAAACTTCTGTCATAGCAGAGGTTGTCTTTATAATGGATGCACAAAGAGTCACCCTTCTAATTCTTTTCTTTCTGGCTTCACTTCCCATCCTTTGCAAGTTAAGATGAAAAACAGAGAATATCTAATAGAACAACACAGAGAATTCTGTCAGTGTATAGTCTGCCACAGAAGAGAGATTCTTGGGGACAAGATCTCCCTTTTCCCTTCCTATTTCAATGGAGAAAGTCCAAACCCTTCCTCACTCTTCCTGTAAGACCATACCCTTACTTGCTGGTACTGGGAGAGCTGCTCTAGATGCAAAACAGCTCTGCTTGAGGCCAGACTCAGGGCTCCACCATAGCCCCCTGTTGCTTAAAGAGGCATAAGTGTAAGTAGAGGAGCTCCTACAGTGTAAGTTCAGTACCAAGTGGGGCAGAGTTATGAATCCCAGGGTTTGTGGAGAAGGAGGAACAGTCTTCAAAGGGAGAAAGCCATGCCTGGAATTTATAGCTAGGGATATCTGCTTCTGGATTTATGCAGGGCTCGTCGCTACGTCGGTGATACCCTCATTGCTCATCCAAAGCTTCCGCCAGGGCTGGGTGCTGATCCCTGACCTTGCCTTACCCTTTCTGTCTTCCTTGCTTAAGGCATCAAAGAGACACAAACTATTTGCAGAATAATTTGTCAAGAAAGGGCTGTAATCCTCTGTTTTGTCATCGCCACGTTCTGTAACCAAAACTGCAGGCAAAGACACGTTACTTCTCCATGCACTCCCCGAAACCAGCCAAAATTGGCGTATGCCAATACATAGATCCAGTTCAAGCCCTGAGTGAGGAAGGAACAGATCCAATGTATTAGCATTAAGCTCAGGCTGAGGCTTGAGGAATACCTGAACTGATCAAAAAGGAAAAGAAGCCCAAATCAACCCCCACAAATCCAAATCTACACAATTGCCTTGCTTATGGTTTCTTGTGCTTTGAAGGAGCCCTTGGTGACCCTGGGCTTCTCTATTTGAAGGATTCCCTCACGTAATGATATTTAATGACCACGATCCATTAAAGCCAAACCCAGCTGCATTGTTTTGTTAGTGGTTGCAGAGGGATAGGAGACTTTCCGTGCCAGATCCACACTGAAAGCCTGAAGATGAAATGAATTGAAAACTAGAGATCACAAGCAGTAAAATTAACAGCACCTTAACTACCTGTCCTCAAACCACCAGAGACGTCCTGTGGATGCTGCAGAACCAATGCACAGCAAATGCAGTCCAAGCTGCAGCAGCTTGGTTCTGAGGCTGCCATCTAGCCCTAACCTCTTGAGAGCATTTAACTCCCTCACTGTTTAAATTGGGAATACTCTCCAGAATCAGCTTTTCTATTCATCACAAGGCAAAAGCCATCAGTGGGGACTGCTAACGCTAGGAAATGCCCAGACTCTTTCCTCCTAGATGAAATTTCCGAGTGAGTATTGCAGTTTAGGCAGGTTAAAAGTGACAAATGGAGTAGGTGGGAGTGTTCTACAGAGGTTTTCTAGGAAGAAGTACTTCCCAGACCCTTTGCGTTACATGAGAACGTAAGGGTTTGGTGGGAACACTCTGTGTATTGTTCATTTATAAACTCAGTAAATGCTGGTATAAACCAGTAAATAAATACATATATTTCCTGTGAATATTCTCTTCTATAACTACATCTACAACCCAGGGTCCAACTAGCCTAGTCATGTCACAAGAACCCCCTAACAGTCACTTTGTAGAGTTAACCAGATTTGTCGATTAACATCTATGCAGGAGTTCTCCCTTAACAAAAAGAAGTCTTAAATCCAAAGTGGGTTCCTTTCACTTCATGTTAAGCTATTTGCAAACGCAGCCAGCTATCCAAGAGGATAGAATGGCTACATATATTAGGAGTTTTGTTTCCGTGTAGGTGGGTGACAGTGATTACAGCAGGGAAAGGTAATGAGGATTCTGCTTTGCAGACTCCCGCAGTAGCATCCTTATTCGGTAACAGTTGTTACTGAATCATGGAATTTTGCATCTAAATTCTCTTTCCATTAGATTATGGACTGCTACAAGAAGTTCCTTAATGGATATTGTGCAAATATTGGTATTGTGAGATAAAGTCTCTCAGACGATGTTAAAAGTGTTCTTTTTCTGTTGTTTCTGACTTGGCCCCATTCTGTGTACGCAGATGAACGTGTATGGCTGCACATGTAATGCATAAAAATGCATCCTGCATCTCTTAACTGCAGACCTCCACCAAAAATCAGAGCAGGATTTTGCCTGGCACAGAGGGGAGGATGAAATGATGTGCCTAAGGTTGTGTGCTGAGGCAGGAGAAGAGACAGCTCTTACTTTTATAAAGCAAATGTTATCCTAAGCACAGTCTGGGGCTGAGAGTGAATTCATCTCTCAATGTCTCGATGCCGAGGTAATCCTATAAATACAGTGCCATGGAGGGTTTTAAGTCGAGATTGTGTTCCCAGGCTGCCCAAGACCAAAAACCTGTCAGGAACTGACGTGTTTTGAAGCAAATGTGGGTTTTCTTATCACTGCTTTTAGTTATTGTGTTGATAAATGTGAATTCTGATCTCTCAAAAGCTTTAACACTTTTGTAGCTTCCTTTGGGAACAAACACACGGAACCCCCATTACTCAGATTTCCCTGGAACAGGTATTTTTGACTGAGGTGAGGTTAACCATTTGATAGGTATTTATCCTCAGAGAAGTGTTCCTGCTCTTCTGGCTTAAAACAAAAAGGGAAGGAGGAGGTTAACCAAACGAAGAAGCTCAAAGGAAAGGCAATCACTGTATGTTATCTGAGATGCTACATGCTCAAAATGCCACCGTAATTCTAAGGCTGTGAAAAGAGTAAGCTAAAAATAAAAGGTAGGTTACATTTCCTTCAGTTACCTGTACACAGCTCTAAGGCAGTGCCTGTCATGCACATCATTTCTGGGGAGTAGCTTTGCAGTAAATAAGAGAGTGCTCTTTACATCAGGAACAGCTGGGCAAAACTCTACATCCTCTCTTCTCTAGGAATCAGTGCTAGATGGTGACAGTGTTATCCTAGCATGTGGGTATCCCTGCAGGGAGTTCCATTGACACAGAAGGAGCACAGTAAGGAGGAGATAACCAGTACCTTTTCTGGCTTGCTGGAGATACTTGGCCAACAAAGCACCGATGTTGGCTCTTTGGTCAATGCTCCCATCCAGCCTGGGCACAGGTTTCTGTGGGCCAGCAGCAGATGAGGGAGCGCGGACGTGCCGGTGATGCTCTGTCAAGCTCTGCTCAAGCTCAGCAGCCAGGGGATTCCCATTGTGTGAGCCCAGGGTTTGCTGTCCAAAAGAGCTCGCTGAGAGCACAGCAAGGAACACGCAGATGCATATACCACTGTACATTGCTGGAGGGAAAAGGAATGATAGGCTCTTAGAACGACCAGATTTACTGTGTTGTATGTTGTCCTTACCCCCACATTCCACTGGGTGTAGTGCTTTCTGAGCAAACTAGGGCTCTGTTGGGGTTTTTTGAATGCAGGTAACTGGGGGATCTGTCTTAAGCTGGAAAACATGGGAATAGTTAAATAGTTAAATATCCCTTGATAAGAGGAAGATATACACTGAAGGAACAAAATTAGTCCACCGTAGTATGTGCTTCCTCATCTACTCAATTCTTATTTCCTTTTTTGAGGCTGTATTTCCTTAAAAACTAAGGGAGATGAACCCAAATAAAGAATATCTCAGTATTCAAATATTTCAGTGTTTCGCTGTTGTACGAAAAATTGCTGTTATAACAATGCTCAGTTTTGATGAGTTCTGTGAAGACCCTTTATTCAATCAACCTTCAAGGGGTTTCTTCTCATCCGTCACACACAGAAAGGAAGAATAAACCCTTGTCCGAAGGAAAGAAACCCCAAAATCTAATGGTCCCCCAGGGATTTGATCTAATAGCTGAGGTGGTAAAGGCTGTTAAAAGATGTATGAAATAATGAAAAAAAAATATAAAATATCTATAAAACTGCATGAAGTAATGTATCAAAGATTCTTACAAGAACCTTCAACAACAAAAAAAAAAAGAGAATTTAAATGCAACCATATTTTTTATTGTTTCCTTAAACAAGTACTAGAGAAAATGACGTTGCTTTGCTGGATTATTTGATCATATAAGCTGAAATAGTATTTTTCAGGAGATGGAGAAATTACTCTCATTTATTAGGAGAAACAAGCTACCTAATACTAAATGCCATAGGGGTAATTCGCATTTAGAAATACACAGGAATTAGCTATATTAGAATCTCTGAATCATTTACGTTTCTGACCAGCCTACTGAACATAACCTCTTAATTTTAAAAGAGGAGAAAACCTAAGTTGAGTTGCCCACCACTTAGACTGGATTGAAAACACTTGTGGCGCATAAAATACTGGGGGTTTTAGTATCGTTAGGAGAGGAATGAAAGCTGTCAGCAGGTCGCTCCAGCAGGGTTAACGGTGATGTACCCTTATAGGTACTTATGAACCTAAGGTGCGTTGCGTCCTTTTCACAGGGATATCTTTTTAATCGCCCCGATTCCTGTATTTTTTATATATATAATATTTCTATATATTACATATATATATGTGTGTATATGTATATATATATATACACACAAATCGCACGGAGTCCAAACGCAGCATCTCCCCCCCTCGCCTCGTTCCAGCGACCGGCCGGGACCGTCTCCGCTGGGCAGCGGCCGCAGCTCCTCCATCAGACGGCGGGATGCCCGCAGAGCCGGTAAGCGCCGGACCCCGCCGTGTTTCACCGCTGCCCCCCATACCCCAGCAGGGACGCAGCCCGCGGTGCTCCCTACCTTTCCGCTGCGCTCTCCCGAGGTCGGACCTGAGCAGGGAGGGACGGAGAGAACGAGTCCCGTTTGTGCCCAGACGGGGAAGTTGGGGGGTGGCTCAGCCCCGGCCCCTTAAATAGCCGCGACGGTGTTTGCACAGCTCTGACGCAGCCGGGGCCGCCCCCCCCCCCCGCCTCGGTCCGTGTGGCTGTGCCTGTGCCTGTGCCCCCCGACGGGCGGTCTCTGCTCGCACGGCAGGGTGGTTTGACGCTTTTAACCCGGTTCTTTCTCACCGACCCCCCGAGCTACAGGTTCCCCCCGAACCCACCGGTGGGCTCCGTGCAGAGTTCGCACCCTAGTTCTTGTTTGAGGATACAACCCCGAGGCCAGCGAGCCGCGCAGCCCGCTGCGCCTTCCTCCCCCTGCCCCAGCACCCTGCCGGCAGGTCCCGCTGCAGTTCCTGCGAGGGCTGGCAGGGGGCGACAAGGAGCCGCCTCGGAGCACAGCCTGCGCGGTCCTGGACCAGGTGTCTGTCTGACTGACGGGTGTCTGACAAGGGTCTGTCTGACTGACAGGTGTCTGTCAGGGTGTCTGACAAGGGTCTGTCTGACTGACGGGGTGTCCGTCAGGGTGTCTGACAGGTGTCTGTCTGACTGACGGGGCGTCTGTCGGGGTGTCTGACAAGGGTCTGTCTGACTGACGGGTGTCTGACAAGGGTCTGTCTGACTGACAGATGTCCGTCAGGGTGTCTGACAAGGGTCTGTCTGACTGACGGGGTGTCCGTCAGGGTGTCTGACAAGGGTCTGTCTGACTGACGGGGTGTCCGTCAGGGTGTCTGACAGGTGTCTGTCTGACAGACGGGGTGTCTGTCCGGGTGTCTGACAGGGGTCTGTCTGACAGACGGGGTGTCCGTGTGTCGACAAGGGTCTGTCTGACTGATGGGGTGTCCATCAGGGTGTCTGACAAGGGTCTGTCTGACTGACAGGGTGTCTGTCCGGGTGTCTGACAAGGGTCTGTCTGACTGACGGGGTGTCCGTCAGGGTGTCTGACAAGGGTCTGTCTGACTGACGGGGTGTCCGTCAGGGTGTCTGACAAGGGTCTGTCTGACTGACAGGGTGTCTGTCAGGGTGTCTGACAAGGGTCTGTCTGACTGACGGGTGTCCGTCAGGGTGTCTGACAAGGGTCTGTCTGACTGACGGGGTGTCCGTCGGGGTGTCTGACAAGGGTCTGTCTGACTGACGGGGTGTCCGTCAGGGTGTCTGACAAGGGTCTGTCTGACTGACGGGGTGTCCGTCAGGGTGTCTGACAAGGGTCTGTCTGACTGACGGGTGTCTGTCCGGGTGTCTGACAGGGGTCTGTCTGACAGACGGGGTGTCCGTCGGGGTGTCTGACAAGGGTCTGTCTGACTGGGGGTGTCTGACAAGGGTCTGTCTGACTGGGGTGTCTGTCTGACTGACGGGGTGTCCGTCAAGGGTGTCTGTCTGACTGACGGGGTGTCCATCAGGGTGTCTGACAAGGGTCTGTCTGACTGACGGGTATCTGTCTGGGTGTCTGACAAGGGTCTGTCTGACTGACGGGGTGTCTGTCAGGGTGTCTGACAAGGGTCTGTCTGACTGACGGGGTGTCCGTCAGGGTGTCTGACAAGGGTCTGTCTGACTGACGGGGTGTCCGTCAGGGTGTCTGACAAGGGTCTGTCTGACTGACCGGGTGTCTGTCAGGGTGTCTGACAAGGGTCTGTCTGACTGACGGGGTGTCCGTCAGGGTGTCTGACAGGTGTCTGTCTGACAGACGGGGTGTCTGTCCGGGTGTCTGACAGGGGTCTGTCTGACAGACGGGGTGTCCGTCGGGGTGTCTGACAAGGGTCTGTCTGACTGATGGGGTGTCCATCAGGGTGTCTGACAAGGGTCTGTCTGACTGACAGGGTGTCTGTCCGGGTGTCTGACAAGGGTCTGTCTGACTGACGGGGTGTCCGTCAGGGTGTCTGACAAGGGTCTGTCTGACTGACGGGTGTCTGTCCGGGTGTCTGACAAGGGTCTGTCTGACTCACGGGGTGTCCGTCAGGGTGTCTGACAAGGGTCTGTCTGACTGACGGGGTGTCCGTCAGGGTGTCTGACAAGGGTCTGTCTGACTGACAGGTGCCTGTCAGGTGTCTGTCAGGCGCTGGGCAGGGTGGTGGTTGCTGGCCCGGCTGTGCTGGCTGAGCGTGGGCTTTTCACCTCCTGCATCTGCACCAGCACCGGGCAAAGTTACAGAGAAGCCGCATCAAAACCTGCTTTGGAAACAGAAAAGGAAGTTGCAAGTGGATTGCCAGAGGAACGAACACTGAAATTGGTCTAGTAGAGCCTGTCCAAGTGCTGGTTTAATGGCTCTGTGTGTCTCTGGAATCAAACCTATTAATCATAGACTCATAGACTGGATTGGGTTGGAAAGGACCTTAAAGCCCATCCAGTTCCAACCCCTGCCACGGGCAGGGACACCTCACACTAGAGCAGCTTGCTCCAAGCCCCTGTGTCCAACCTGCCCTTGAACACTGCCAGGGATGGGGCAGCCACAGCTTCTCTGGGCACCCTGTGCCAGCGCCTCAGCACCCTCACAGGGAAGAGCTTCTGCCTAAGAGCTCATCTCAGTCTCCCCTCTGGCAGGTTCAAGCCATTCCCCTTGTCCTGTCCCTACATCCCTTGTCCCAAGCCCCTCTCCAGGTTTCCTGCAGCCCCTTCAGGCACTGGAGCTGCTCTCAGGTCTCCCCTTCAGGAGCCTTCTCTTCTCCAGGCTGACCCAGCCCAGCTCTCTCAGCCTGGCTCCAGAGCAGAGCTGCTCCAGCCCTCGCAGCATCCCCATGGCCTCCTCTGGACTTGCTCCAACAGCTCCAATATTCCTGATAATTCAATTCCTCTATTTTGGCTCGGTGGGAAGAGTGCTCCTTGCTCTTGAGCAGTTGAACAGTCAGCACTGGTCTGAGCTGCAGGTGTCTGGGAAAAGCACCGCAGTCTTTCTGGGAAAGCACAATACACTAACGACTGGCGGAGTCACATCAAGCCCTCCTGAAACTCACTGTAGATAATGAGTTCCCAAGCGACCTGCCTAAAGCTTAATAGAAGCGAAAGACAAAGAGCTTACTAATATGTGCATATGCATAATTCATAATTCATATCACAGTAGTATAAATGTAAGTGTGGGCATTTAAGGCTGACGCATTTGCCTGGTTGAACAAAAACACAGTACGGGAGTGCATTTTTGTTGGGCTGATGTGGAATATCAGTTCACTTCCATCCAGGACTGCACAAATGGAGCTAGAGCGTGAGTGTGCATGTGCTCATGCACGCGTGTGTAAGCCAAACTTACTGTTGGTGTTTGTGAGCACACAGAAAGGCAGCAACATGCAACATCGAATAGAGGAGATGGATGTTTGCTAGATAGTTGCATGGATATGTTTCTGTGGGATCTCTGTCCTTCTATAAGATCATATACTGGCTTTTCCAGTGTACCTCTGTATGAGCCAAGTTGCTATGTTTGCAGCGAGAGGGTCAGGAACTCAACAGTCCAAGCACAGCGTAGTTTACTGCTTCATTCTACCTACATCATCTCTACACTGACTGCAAATGCCTGGATGATTTTCCTATTTAGACATCATAGTGTATGAAGAAAGTTAAGTGAGGCTATAGCATGATGTCAGGTTACTGAAGTCAGCAGTTCTGCACCATCTGTGACTTCTGTTATAGGCTTTTGAACATTGGATTTTCTTCATTAACTCCCTTAATACTAGTATTTGCAGTCCTTGGAGATAACTTTCTGGCTTACTGATGTTTCCTTTGGTGGAAGTTTGAAGTAACATGCAAGTTCCAGTCCTTGGTAAAACATATGTTAATTAATGGCATTGTAGAATTGTCTTGGGCAGAGATAAAAGACAGGAGAGCCTGTTCAGCTTGAGCAGATGTGATAGATAGCAGGACTCTGAGGCCGTGTATTAGTGACTGATGTGGCACAAAGAGGAGAGAACAAGGGTTTGCTTTGCAGTGGCCCGTTAGGTTCCAGGACCAGTGTTTTCATGGGTTGCTGCACCTAGACGTGCGCCATGGATGTGTAGTGTTAACCACAGAAGGGCCTTGTGCCACCGTCATGAGTGGGCTGAGACAGATGCTGCTCTAATGCAGCAACTTGGTTCGCCAGGGAAGGAAGTGCTTTCACTGCACTGGAGCTGGAGTGACACAGCAAGAACCCAACAATAGATGCAAAAGAAATTTAAACCTAGAGTGAACCCTGCAATGCAGTAAATGCTGATAGCGGTGCATCCCCAAGGTAGAAGCTGGATGCCACCATAGTTTAGAGGCTGCAGGCTTTTTAAAGGTGTTTTCTCAGCCCGTGTCTGTTCAAAGTTTCTAACAGACCTGACCAGACTGGTGTCTGCTGTTCAGACTTGAAGTACCTGCTTCATGAGATACTTCGTTGAGAAGGCAGCTGTGACGATAGCACTCTTATATATGAAACTGAAATACATGTTTGCAACACAGGAATCTGTTTTACATTGGTGGGATTATTTATGGTTTTAAATGATTGTGTTCCATAATTAATGTTTCATTTTATGTAGGAGAAACCAGTCCAGCACACTTCCCTGTATATATTACTTCTTCTATTATAAAAATAGCCTAGTGGAGAAAGAAAATGCATTGTACCTTTCCAAATGCTTTGCACTTTTCCAATGCGCTCCTCCCTTTGCTGCCTGGACCCAGACAAAAGTAGCCTTTTGCACTGTGTGGCAATAACAGAACCCTGTAGGAGATACTGTTTGCTCCACAGTCCTCTCCTCTGAAAGGGGAATGGATGTCTAATCAACACGAGTCAAGCAATTTGATGTCCCCCAAAGGAAGTTCAATAAATGACAAGCACGATGTATTGGCCGCGTCTTCCAAACCTTTGCATGTTGTCATCAGTGCTAAAACTAGAATCAGACTTTAAGAATAGCAAAATAATTTGACACTGGATAGACTGGACAGGAAATAAAGGCTGTATAATGTCCTTCAGAAGAGATAGGAGCTTTCTGTTTGATACATAAGTGGATAGGACAGCTGGAGTCTTGTTATTTCACTTCTACTTTAAATTATAGTCCATAATATGGAAGGAAATTGAATTAACCTGAGCACAAAATATGAGTTGTTATTATGACAATTCCTATCTAAATGGAAATGCCAGAAACATCCACAGAAGTGGTAGATGCTACATTCCCGTTTCAGGAATTACCTTCTCCAGGCACAGACTGAAAACATAATGGTGATCTTTGGACAACAACCCTGGCTGCACTGCAGTGAGCTGTTGGAACGGCTTTGTTGTGAGCATGATGTAAAGAAGATTCTTGGAGGTCCTAGGGATTTCCCACTGGATTAAGTCAACATTCCCCACCTTTGACAGGCTGCTCCTTTGCTGATTGCTCACCAGTGTCTCTTGGGTGTGCTGGAGGATCGTTACCTGCCATGTAGTAGGGAAAAATCATTAGCTAGGAGGCTCTGTAACCTAACACTGAACTTTCTGTAGCCTGGTATTTCCATGCTCAGAAACACCTACCTCTGGCCACCGTAACCATTACAGCCTCCAGGAGGTCAAGTTGCTTCAACCTGTCCAACTTAGTGCAAGGCTGAGGAAAAACAGACAGTTAAATCTGAGCTCTGCACAAAATACCTCTCAGCTGCCCCTTCGGGAGTGAGCCTTCCCTTAAAAAAGCAGAAGGAAGACTGCTAAATGAAGATATTTGACTGAATTATGAGGTATAAATGTGTTTTGAAAGCACTGGGAACTAAGAACACACATTAAAGAGAAGAATCATCACCCAGGCAAGAATAACTAAATCTAAGGGGAATAACTCTTTGGAAGCAGACAAACCTTGCTCCACTCTTCACCGTTTATTGTTTCTAGCTGTCTGTCTCTAAATGAAGTTTTTCTAAATAGAAGTATTTATTCAGAGTAGGGCCTGGAATTACTTAAAATCAGCTCTTCCACACAGTGCTGTGTGCCATGAAAGACGCAGCTTTGTGAGGCATTTAAATCAGTATGCTTTCAGGTGCACTTCCTTAAGTTCACAAAGATGAATTAGTGGGGCTGCTCTCTATGCTAATAATGTGTTAGATTCACTACTTATTTTGCACCTTACCAGTGTTACACTGTATTTAGCCTGCCCTTAGGCTGAATGAATAGCTCTATCAAAAGATTCATCGGGGTAGGAGCTAGCCTGAGGAGCTGGCTGTAGTTCCCTGCAATCATAGTTGGAAGGGACCCATAAGGTTCATCAAGTCTAACTCCCTGCTCTTTGCAGGACCGCCTAATCAGCATTTACTTGTGGAAACAGGGATAAAACTGTTGGAATGGGATGGCTCTGAGTTTTCTGGCTCAAATTTTCTCTGGGAAAGAAAGAGCAGGACTATGGTGACTTCAGTGGTATAAAAGAGTGGGTTCTTCGTTTACAGTCTAGTGTGGCCACAGTGCGACAGTGAAGAGATGCTGTGTGTGTAACTACAGCGACCGCGTTTTCTTTTCCTCTTATTATGTATTATGGAGTTGCATGTTGCTTCTTTTTGTTTTCTTACGATTCCCCTGCTCCCTTTACTTTGCCATAGTCTGAAATAAGCCATTCAGGCTTCATTTTTCAGGATTCACTGATGTGCCTCATGCATAGCTGTTCACAAGGATGCTGTGGTTCCCAGCGTGCCCTGTGTGTGGGGACACTCAGACAAGCATGTTCTTTGGGAGATAATGCCAGTGGGAGGACAACAAACCAGAGACACTATAACTGTCAACTTCATAAGAGCTCTTCACATTGTCCTCTTGTTCTGGCAGTACAATGGAGCATACACTGTTTCAAATGTACATAGGCTCTGACAAGTGGTTGTTGGCTACTTGATCGGGAGAATCCGTACCTGAAATATTCATTGGTGTCTGTGTAGTGTTGGAGTTGATGATGCTCTTGGCAGACATACCATTGAATGCAGCAGATGGGTTGGCATTCTGCGATATTCTCATGGAAAAGTTCAGGTTACAAACAACATGCTCTCAAATCCCTATTTGTATCCACTAAAACTGTGTTAAATCTCTTCAGGCTTGGTGAGGGGCAAAGATTTTGAGCTGGTTACAGATACAGCAGAAAACATGCTATCGTCTCCTGACATGAATAATATGATGATAAACTGTTTGATCAAACATTTTCAAGTAGAATAAACCACAGATCCTAGGAGAGTACTGAAAAGAAGGCCCACCCTTCAGATTAACCAATACCTAATACTTCAGGCATGACAGAGAAATGAACTCAGGTTAGTTTGCTGGTTTTGTCTAAAAACCTCTTTCCTCTTATGAGACTGAATGACTACCTTGAATTTAGCCAATTCTGTCATTTTTGAATAAGTAAGATAGTTGCTAGAAGTATACAATTAAATTGAAATGTAGATCTTAATGGATTTAAGTTTTGTAAGAGCAAACAGCTCTTGAATATTCATGTACCTGATGAATATTCATGTACCTGATGAATATTCCGGTCTTTAAATTTTCATTACCGACCAAACCAAAACCAAAAGATCCCTTTTAGAACCGTGTTAACGTGCTAGAAATACAAAAATAAGAATTTTTTGGTGCAAATTAATTATTTATGTTTTACCTTGATTTTCATTATTTTCCCCGTTGCTTTCCTTTATTATGGTACGCCTGATTTGTTACTGTTATTCAACAGTGAAGAGTGTTTCAGCCCAAGCCGCAGGCGTGGATCAAACATATTACAATACTTCAGCAATGTTCTAGTTTAGATGAGTTCAACTTTTGCTTTCTTCCATGGAATATGCAATTTTTTGGACTCCTCTGACAGCCTTTCTTCTTGGAAAGAGAAAGTGGTCCATCACATGTATCCCAGCTGTGTTCTGTCCTTGATGAGGACTCCTGAAGGGGAATGAAACAACTGAACTACAGATTCAGTGTAGTTTTAATCATAGAATTGTTTGGGTTGGAAAGGACCTTAAGATCATCCAGTTCCAACCCCCTGCCATGGACAGGGACACCTCACACCAGACCAGGTTGCTCCAAGCCCCTGTGTCCAACCTGGCCTTGAACACTGCCAGGGATGGGGCAGCCACAGCTTCTCTGGGCACCCTGTGCCAGCGCCTCAGCACCCTCACAGGGAAGAACTTCTGCCTTATCTCCAACCTGAACTTCCCCTGTTTCAGTTTGAACCCATCACCCTTTGTCCTGTGGCTACAGTCCCTGATGAAGAGTCCCTCTCCAGCATCCTTGTAGTTCCCCTTCAATCAGCGCCTTGTTTCACATAAGGTGAAAGCTGTTAAATAGGTTGCCGTATTCCATTCCTGAAACCACATTTAGGAAGAAAATGTATATGCCAAAAAGACTAATTCTGTTTTCTTAGTTAGGAAATCAGGAATCTTACACTGCTTGACAACATTATTTAGATGATACCATAAATGATATAAATCAGACATCACCAAACTGGAGAGGATCAGCAGTGGGCAAGGAGATGGACATCCAGGTAGCTTCATGTTTTCTGTGTATGAATGTGTAGTTTGAGGGGGCCTACTAAAATGCATGTATGAAGGGGAAAGGAATACTTTGATTAAAGGCCAAATCCCTCTCCGGTAGAATACTGGCAGATAGAAATGTTCATTAAGACTAAGCAATGATGTTCATATACGCATGGGGGTGCAGGAAAGTGGGAACTGAGGTTTCCTTGGCACCGTGTTTACGTTCCAGTCCATGAGAGTACTCACGGGGTTGATCCTCTCCTCATCCTGTTCTTTTTTTCATCTTAAGAAGAAGATTTGCGTGTATATTTTTTTCCAAGCCAAAATGGATTTTCATTTATATGGAGAATACAAGATATTTCACATTAAAATGCACTGGAAGGGTTTATAGAAATGCGAGCTCTGCAAGCAGGTTGCTATTTTACAGACCTTGCAGTGTTTGGTATTAAACATTTTGTTCACAACAAAAGGGAAAGTCCTCCACAAATCTTTATTGCTCTTAATATTTTGCCCTATTGAGGCCTGCTACTACATGGCTAGAGTAAATTATTCTTAAGAATGCCCCAGACAATTAGGGACCTACAAGCCATTTACTTCAGTGGTGTAGGATTGATATAGGATGTTGATTTGATGCTGATGGTTAAGTGAAAATGGATCTGAGGCTTCTGATTCTTCACATTGTTGAAGATGTTTGCCTGATTGCTTTACCGTACTGTTAAAAATTACAGATAGATCTAATCTAGCCTCCTACCTCTGCAGGCTTTCTTAACTTTGAAAGTGTTTTAAATGCTGACAAGGCTCCAATGTACTTCATGTGGCTCTGCACAGATCTGGAGTATAAATAACACATATTGCAAATGGGAGTAAATGTCTTGCAGCAGAACTGCATTGTCTCTGAAGTGGTTTACACATTGGAGCAACAGTTTTAATGTTTAAAATAGCGTTGGCTCTGCTTTATGCCTTAGCCAGAAACCCACAGTATCAGAAGTGTAGGACATTAATAACCTCATTGTATATGATCTTAGAGATAATACCGCAGTTCATCATTGTTTGCTATTGTAGGAGTTTTGCTGGGCTTTTAGCTGTACCTGGTTTTCCATACCCCTGAGGACACTTACTGTTAAGACAGATTTAGGATGTTTTCTTCCAAGTACAAACTTGTACAAGAAAAACAAGCATTCACTATTCAAAAGACAGATCTATAGATGCAAGAAACTGAAAAAAACATTCTCCTAACACTAATAATTCCTTGGGAAGATAGGTACTGTGTAAATAGTATCATGCATTATGCATTTTGTCTAATATACTGCTCAATAACAAGGTAGGGAGTCTATGGAGTGTTTTTACTATGCCATTATAGGAACAAACTTAAGCATACATCCTAGTCAACTAGTTATCTGTAAGACCTCACACTGGAAGGCATATCCGCTCCTATGCGTTCCTCATAAGGTCACTGAAAGCTGTAGGTGTTGCAGACATCCTTGGAAGGATTTGAGCACCTCTGAATAGGGGGTTCATGAGCCACAGGAGAACATCTCTGCCTCTCAATTATGCATGCTAACAATGGCTTTGGTGCATTTTCACGTAGGTCTTTGCTGTACAGCTTTCATTTTCCCTTTGCTTTTGTAACAGCTCTGGCTCTATCCCTCAGACTTTTCCGAAGTTCAATGTCATGGTTGTTTCACCTTCTTCTTGCTTCTTTGGCTTGGCAGTTAACGTTATTAAAAGCAGGCTAATTAGGGGCAAAATGACAAATAGTTTGGCATCATTACCTAACACAATGAAATATGCTAAGTAGCAAAGATACGGGAGGAGTATCTTCATATGTAAGTTTGATTTTGCTTGCTAGTTTCAAGGATGATGAAGGCTCATCTTTTCCTCCCAGAAAAGCAGTAGATTATCTTCTTTTAGTCTTGCATAATTATTTTCTGTCAATGAATAGTATTCTGCTTTGTCCCTGATGCAGGCTACAAAACATAACGCTTGGCTGTGCTCTCCATCCTTAGCTTAATATATCTGGAATTATTTGCTAGTAGGAGTTGAAGAAGAATGGGTATTACTGCCACATCCAGACTCTGTGCATCGAAATCTGTGCAATCTCTGCATTGACGTTTCCCCCTCTTACTGTGCTTCAAGGCATGAACTTTGCTTCCTGGCTTCATACCTAGGAAAGGGGTAAGGAATCTAGGTGCCAAGCTCCAGAAGACATCTGCCTGCCACCTCTGTGAAGGGACTAATGTAAAAGGCATCCTTGTCATTTTACATTGCTTTGCTTATATGTGCAAAACTACACAGTGCTGACTTCAGATACCTTTCTCCAGTTTCTGGTTGCTTCAGACTGCTTTCTTTGCAAGCTCTATCTGGAAGATAGTTGTCTCACTGATCATTTTAGGTTGTGCTTCGGGGACCGGTAACTCTTTAGTCAAACAATATTCTGAAGCATAATTCGTAGTTACCCAAGTCAGTTGTTACTGGGTCGAGCACACTGTACTAGCCTTGAGTCAAAAAAGGATGCCTGGGCAAGGCTGAAGTTCAGCTCGTACAAGATTTGTTGCTCTCTCATCCACACAGGCATTTGGCTTTGTTGAATCTGTGGTAGTGCCTGGACTAGATGAAAAAAAAATGTTATTTTTTTTTTTTCTGTAATAGGATATGAATGACTGGACATGATAAATAATGGAATTTCTTGTAATTGTACCTACATGAATATTTCATATTCTTCGAGCTGTAAATTCATCCCCTGTCTGAGGACACTCTGAAGTATCTGACATGGTTTAATTGTTTGCTTTTGCTCCATCCCTCTCATACCGATGGCAGAAGTCCGTGGGTGCTTAAGATCATCTGGTTTTTCAACAGTTCAGTCTGCCTACACATGCATGGAAAACCAGGGAGCAGACTGAATCTTTCCCCTTTTGCTGCAGAGTGCAACAGTGGAAGTCGAAGGAAGCAAATTAAATTGATCTTGTCTTTCTCTTTAGAAGCCTGCTTTCCTCTTGTAAGTGTCGATACAGAGATTGGCTGCACCAGTCAATGTATGCTTCAAAGAGCCCTCGGAGGCTAAACTGGCAAGCAACATGCAAGGTATTCCTCAGTGTAGGTGTACCCAGAGAGTGAGAGATAAAGTAGCTCATTAGTACTGGGTATGTTTCAAAACTGAGTAAAGATTTCTTTTTCAGCAGTTACTTTTTGAGTAACTGGAATTTTACACATATATCAAGTGCATGGCTTAGATCATGGCATGATGATGTTTCTCATCTAGGAAGGGGCAAGGGAGAAACAGGAACTTCAAAACTATGGTGCTTGAGAAGAGAGATTTCAGTGGCCTTTGATAGTTCCTAATGTGTTTTGTGAGAGTCCAATCTGAACTAAGAAAGAGATGAAGATAGTATCATTTCATCAGAGTTGTGAGCTGAGGGTACAGTGGAAAGACAAGTGTAGAAAGAAACTAACTTGGCTAAATTGTAAGTTCTTCGTTGACCTTGAATATAGAAGCTGGAGTGCAGATCATGCAGCTGGGACGAGTCTCATAGTGCAATATGGATGGGCCACCAAGCTTATAATCATAGAATAGAATCAACCGGGTTGGAAAAGACCTTTAAGAGCATCAAGTCCAGCTGCTCCCCAGCACTGCAAGGCCACCACTAACCCATATCACTAAGCATCTATGGCCATGATCAGTCCACACCAAAGCAGGTATAATCAACGTTTATTAAAGGAAGGAATAAATCTTGCATGACCTTCCAGTCCCAGATACAGCTGTCTCATTGTATTTAATAAGCAGGGGAGGTTTATAGTGTTTGCCCAGCCATTTCCCAAGATACATTTTTTAAGTCACTTTGTCATGATGTGACTTCATTGCTTCTTGCTGTGTTAAGGTTATACATTGTCTTGTCTGTTCTCTGACTGAGATACATTTATCAGCATATCAACACCTATGAATCAAGTGAAACTGTTGCGGGAACATTGATTTACCACAGCTGAATATTGGCTCTAATTCTTCACAAGTCGCCCGTGTCAGTAACTATTTAGAAGCCAAGTGAAAAAATGCATGTGTCCAACAGAAACCCACAGTCATTTGTTTCATAGAAATTGCAAAAAAAAGCCACATTTAACATGAAATGAAGCCAAGACATATAAGTGGAGAGGAGCTGATTATCCTAGGAGAGCAGGTATTCCAAATGACAAGAATAGCAAATGATGCCATGATTTGGTATTTTACCTGGATTTGAGAGACCTGTGTTTTCAGCCTGTGCTTCAAATCAAGTACAGCAGGGACTGGAACCTACTTCCCATCCGTTCTCACTGAATTACCTAGCTGTGAGCTTCCTTTGTCCCACTCCTGATTCTTTTCTCATTTATGTATTTTTGCAGAAATGTGTGTTTGTGACCTCTGATTTCTAAGCATGCTGGATATTTCAGCTAGAGCCAAGTGCTGTGATTCGCATTCAGATGGATGTCTATAACAAAGTCTGTGCTAGCAGAGTTTTAAGGCAAATCTGGTCCTTGCTGCTGAGAATCTGAACAAGTGTTCTGTGCTGCAGTGCAATGATGCTCCTCGTTACAACAGAGTCACAGGGATGTGTAGCAGTCTTTCAGGTTGGAGAGCTACCATCTTAATATAAGACATTTGTCAAGTTGGATACAGGAGCATGGGGGTACAGAAGAGGGAACCAATGTCACACACAAACCTGGGGTTATGTGTTTTTTCTATATTAATTTATGTGAAGTTGCTACTTCATTATTCATGTGCATTCTGTAGGGGGAGAGAGAGGGTTCTCTCCAAGCCTGAATTTGAAGCGATAGCCAGGAAGGGCTGACTTTACACATAAGGAAAAAAACATGGATAGAAGTTTAATTCTGATTAAAATGATTTCCGCTTTTTCATGTGCACATTTATGCACTTAAAATAATACCTTAGTTTTAGCTTTTGCATCAGGTATCAGAGTTCTCTGGAGTAGATGGAAATTATTGCTTGAGCAACTGAGTAATTTGCAGCTTTTCAAGGTTGCTTGGGAGTGGTTTCTACCTCCTCTAAGCTCAGCTGAAAGATGAGATTGGAAGGGTAGGAGTTTGAGCTTTCTAGCTGTTGGCTTTTTACATATGTATTTACATAACATGTATTTATGTGCATTTATATAAAATTTTATTTATATAATAGTTACAGTTATGTCATAATTACATTTATATAAATATATGGCCATGTTTTATGCATTGGTTTCAGCAGTTTGCCCAAACACTCATGCAGTCTGATCATGAAGAGATTACTGTTTGAGAACACAGAGTTAACCTTTCTGGAGGGAATCAACGATTTATTAAAATGAAAATGACAAAAATTATATGTATTTCTACCTCTGTAGAGGGACTTTGTCCTTCCCATAATCTTCCCATATCAGCACTGCTGATGATGCAGTGCTTTTCATGAGCATGGAGTAGTTCTTTCTCCCAATAGATAATCATCAGTCATCTTTACTCCACTCAGTCAGAATGAGCTGCTTTCAAAGTTGTGGTCTTAACAGCATGTTTTGGCCCAGCTGCTTCTGTTCCCCAGGAAATTCTGACTTCTCTACTGATTCTGAATGGTTCTTTTTCTCTTTGGTGTTCTGGAATTTCCAAGTTAAAGGTTCTTCGGTATTTTCCAGTCTTAGCGCATCAGTACAATGCCCCATCCTAAGGCTGGGGCATGGGGGGCAGCTGAAGTGCAGCTGTATCTGCTGGGTGGTGGCAGCACCGTGCTGGTGTGAGGACTGAGTGCCCTGTTAGGGAGGTAATGGGTTGGGGTGGCTGCAGGAGCCAGTGTCACCACATTGCCTTGGGTCCTCACTGCACACTCTGCCGGCCCAGCTGACTGCAAAGTGATTTCCTAAGACACCAGGGTTGTATACTAATGAATAAGCCGCTCCTGGAGTTCCCCTCACATGAGTTTGCTTGAGCTTTGACCTTGAGGATCTTTGCTGGTTGAAGAGTTTGGTCAGTGGTAACATTACAGAGGTTTATCTCTCCTTGAAACAGATCCTTTCTTCTGTACCTTGTCTGAACAAGGATTTGGAAGGCTCCTCTTTTGGGGGTGCCATTGCTAATCCTCTGCAGATGAAGGTGTTCTACATGATCTCTCCCATGACCATCCTGCTTCCCTTTTGTTGCTGTGTGGGACCTGGGAGGAGAAAAAATCCTTCATTCTCAGTGAGGAAAGAACAGGAAGACAAAATAACCTCTAATAGTTTATAAAGGTTCATATGATAAAAGCATTCAAGAACAATGAAAGAAATGTCTGCCTTGACAGAATTACATAGAGCTACAGTTTTCCATTAGTCAACAGCTTCTAATACTGACTGCCTCAAATCAGCTGTTAAAGTAGCAAACAGTTGAGAGCATTTTGAAGTCGAACTTTTATTACCTGGTCTTGGCTCTATTCCCAGCAAGGAAACATACAAAATAACTTGTTCATGGGCTCTGAAAAAAATCAGGTTTGCTTTCTGGTGCTTGATAGCTGCTTAGGGAAAAATACAATTCCTCAAGCCATCAGTTTCATTCTGAGAGTCAAAGGAATGAAGAGCCTGAGGAATCCAAATAGACATGCCCAGAATTGCATATCAGTGCCGAGGGGCTGCTACCTGGTGAAGGGACTCCTGCCTTCCTTTGCCTTCCTCAAACTTGCCCATCAGTTATTTGTGGCTGTATGGCTGAAAGCACTCGACTCCTCTGATATGGATCCTCTCTGGGCCCGATGGGACACTTCTTTGGCCTTGCTGTTCACTGTTTCCTTCAGAGTGTGTGGATATGGGAGGTCTGGGCTGCAGCCCTCACAGTGGTGCTTCTAAGCATGAAACAGAATGTGTTTAATGTGCCCTTCAAGGCAGCACAGAGGCTGAGGAGGGTGAATAGTGCAAGAGTTTTGGAGGACTGGATACCTTGTCCCTAGTGCCCACTGGGGAGGTTGAGTGAAGACCTTTTCGTGCTGTATATCCGTGCACCAGTACATGTTTGGTGTCTTCCCAGCTGGAAAGCAGCTTGGCAGAAAAGGACCTGGGGGTGCTGATGAACACCAGGTTGAACACAAGCCAGCAATGTGTCCTTGCCCCAAAGAAGGTGCTGGGCTCTCTTAGACAAAGTATTGCCAGCAGGTTGAGGGAGTTTGAGCCTTCCCCTCTACTCAGCACTGATGAGGCCACTCCGGGGCTGCTGGGTCCAGTTCTGGGCTCTCCAGTACAAGGGAAGGCTAATGCTGGCACAGCTTCCCTGCTACAGACTCAACTGCAGAGAGAGGGGAGGGGAGAAATGCAGGAAGAGAAAGGGAATTAAAAGAAACCATGGAAAAAACAAGAAACTCAAAACCAGAAGGGGCACAAGAGAGAATAAAAAGAAGGAAATATTCTAGAAAGCAAATAGTGCTAGAAGGAAACCTGGGGCTAGCAGGGCAGAGAAAGGGAATAGAATAATGTGGTGGAATAATCATAGGAAACAGAAAAGAAAGGGAAAAAGGAAAACATATTCTTTACATTCTTTCTTTACATTCTTTTCCTACTAATGAGTGCTCTAAGCACTGTGTAATGAGCTGCATCCCTAGTTTTGTATTTTGCAGTAGTTCTACTACACAATTTATAGCTTTCAACAGCATTCAAGCTGAAGCAGAAGGAGCTTGTAGCATTTTTCTTCCTTTCTGTCCCCCAGTGCCCTCTCAACATTTCCTCTGTTCTGCTGACAGTAGGCAGAAGGGTTATTTGGCATCATTCACCCACTAGATCGAGTGCCAATGCATTTTGGCAGTGATTCCTGGTAAACTGCATATGCTTTGCACATGGTCCCTTCCCTGAAAAGTTTTGGGTAATATTCCACTAGTTTTCCCCTCTCCTGTTTCCTTTCCCTGTGGGAAAGGCTGTGTGGGAATGAGCATTGCTATAGCTCTTACCTTCTGCTGGTTTGCTGGATGTTAAAGCTCACCCACACTGATGGATGTTTTCATCTCCTTCTTTGCCTTACCTATAGATTTCCCCCGCCCCGTGTTACATGCAGATGGAATAGGAGCTTCTGCACAAGTATTTTACCAGGCACCAACAAGGCACTGAGAAAATGACAGCTGTATTTATTGAGTGTACACATTCTGCAGCATTTCCACCCAGGCTGTGTGCCCTTTTCTTCATTTTTGAAGAGAGTGCAAAGTTCTGTTTCTTTGAAGAAGGGAGAAAACAAGGAGGTTATGCATTTGCTCACAGTTCAAACCCCTCACTCAGCTTGCGTTGTCCAAAAGCTCTTTTCTCAGTGCTGATCCAGGCTGCTACTGGAGCTTGCTTTTCAGGCTGGTTTTGTGGCATCCTCTTCTTCCTCTCTTGTTCACTGCTCACTCGGTCAAAGAACAATCAGCTGCGAGAGATGCTGAGCTGTAGTTAGAGCATCGCAAACGCCGCTTCCGCAGAGTGTGTTTGAGTGTCTGGGGTTTATTTGTCTTTGGAGAAAACAATATATGTTGATTTTATTGCATAAATACTTGCACAATGGGAAAATACATGTTTCCAGGGTTTGCAAAAGCACATGAGCATTGTAACCTCGTTCCTTGGAGGTAAAGTCGGAGCCCTAATTTCTGCATTTTTTTACTGTCCTCCTTAAAACCTGACAAAGTCTCTGTTCCTGCTGTGTTTAAATATGGGGGAATGTGAGTGAGTGAGAATTTACACTGAATGCAGTCACTACTGTCAATGATTTCCTTGAGTCTTTCCACTGATCTCAGCAGGAGCTATACCAGGCCTTTGTTAGGCACATAGCAGATTGTGGCGCCTGTTGCTCCTGTTATTTGGACTGGTTTGTTTCTATCAAGTACGTATGTTGCTATGAAAAACTGTCTGTGAATAGTGTCCTTCCCAGAAAAAGCAGCTCTGATGAGGCATGTACGTGGTCCTTGGCTTGTATTCCTTTCCAAGTCACATTTTATAGAAATGGTACCTTTTCTGAAGGCTCACAGTACATAGATGTGCTGGACAAAGGTTGAAGGTAATTAGAAATGTAGTGACGTGGCCAGCCAAGGATGCGCTCTAACTCAGTGAGTAAACTTGGTACTACAGTCTTGCAGTACCTGCATCACCTGGTTTTCAAGTGAGAGGTAATTCGCATTGCTAGTGCATTGCAAACGACTTGAAGTAAGTAACAGGAATATTATGGTTTTACTTTCACAGCCTTAACGATCTGAGGACCTGACTGAATAATTCATGTGTGTTTTGCTGCGGCATTCTCCCAGGCAACCAAAAGCTTTCCTAATGGTTTGCCGAGACAGCGATTCCAGCCTCTGCTTACAATGGTTGATTTACAGTGTCCCAGCACTGGGCTAATGTGGTTTTCTTTCATAGCTGTCTCAGTCATATAAGATTGTTGCCCTATCTATAGACTGATAAATACTTTCTCTTCTTTGGCTTTGTCAATTGATATGAATATTTCATGCTCCGCAAGCTGCTCCAGAGGTTTGTGTTAGTGACCACCCTTTCCTGTTTGACTGCACCATTCTGATACTCAGCTAGCTCTCCCCTTTTTAAAGAAAAACACTGATCAATTTGCATGTATTTTGCTGCTGTAGATAAACCATATATATGTGATCTACGTACCCTATTTCTTACCTGCATTGTCATCTACTTGCCGACCTTAAAGGTCTTTTCCCAACTTATTGATTCTGTGATTATATGATTCTACCTTACTGTATTGGGTCTATTTAGCAAGGTTTGGTAGCACAGTGGGTGAAGGGGTGACTTCTGTGAGAAGAAAACAGGGTCTGCCCTGATGTTGGATAGAGCCAGTTCTCGATGGCCCTAAAATGGACCTACTGGCGGCCAAAGCTGAGCCCATCAGCAGCAATACTGGTAGCACCTTCGTGGTAACATGTTTGAGGAAGGGCAAAAACTGTTGTGCAGAAGCTGTGAGAGGAGTGAGAAAAATGGAAGAGAAACAGCCCTGCAACACTAAGGTCAGAGGAGGAGGGGAAGGAGGAGGTGACAATAGGCAATGAGAGAAATTTCCCTGCAGCCTGTGGAGAAGACCCTGGTGAAGCAGGTTGTCCCCCTGCAGCCTGCAGAGCAGGAGGATATGCCCTGGAGGGAGCTGCAACACATGAAGAGCCCATTCAGAAGGAGGTTTTCTGGTAGCACCTGTGACCCATGGGGCCCCATGCTGGAGCAGCCTGTTCCGGAAGGGTGCACCCTATGGAAGGACCCACACTGGAGCAGCCTGTTCCGGAAGGATGCACCCCATGGAAGGGACCCACACTGGAGCAGTCTGTTCCTGAAGGATGCACCCCATGGAAGGGACCCACACTGGAGCAGTCTGTTCCTGAAGGATGCACCCCATGGAAGAGACCCCCACTGGGACAGTCTGTTCCTGAAGGATGCACCCCATGGAAGGGACCCACGCTGGAGCAGTCTGTTCCTGAAGGATGCACCCTACGGAAGGACCCACACTGGAGCAGTCTGTTCCTGAAGGATGCACCCCATGGAAGGGACCCACACTGGAGCAGTCTGTTCCTGAAGGATGCACCGCATGGAAGGGACCCACACTGGAGCAGTGTGTTCCTGAAGGATGCACCCTACGGAAGGACCCACACTGGAGCAGTGTGTTCCTGAAGGATGCACCCCATGGAAGGGACCCACACTGGAGCAGTGTGTTCCTGAAGGATGCACCCTATGGAAGGACCCACACTGGAGCAGTGTGTTCCTGAAGGATGCACCCTACGGAAGGACCCACACTGGAGCAGTGTGTTCCTGAAGGATGCACCCTATGGAAGGACCCATGCTGGAGCAGTCTGTTCCTGAAGAACTGCAACCCATGAGAAAGACCCACGTTGGAGCAGTTAGTGAAGGACTGCATCCTGTGGGAGGGATCCCACACTGGCGCAGGGGAACAGTGTGGGGAGGAAAGGGTGGCCAAGATAAAACATGAACTGACCACAACCCACATTCCCAGCCCCACTCAGGGGAGAGGGAGGAGGTAGAAGGGTCAGGAGTGAAGTTGAGCCTGGAAGATTGGGATGGGAGGAAGATGACTTTAGGGTTTTTTGGAGAGGATGGTTCTCACTATCCTACTCTTGGTTTTAATTGGCAATGAATTAAATGTTCCTCAAGCCAAGTCTGTTTTGCCTGTGACAGTAACTGGTGAGTGATCTCCCTATCCTTATCTCAACCCATGGGCTCTCTCATCTTACGTTCTTCCTCTGTCGTGCTGAGGAGGGGAGTGGAAGAGTGGCGTGGTGGGACCTGGCAGCCAACCTGGGTTAGCCCACTACTGTTACCTAAAATAATCCCTCGTGGTCCTGCAGGCAGACCATGTTTCTGGATTTACTTTATTGACTATTACCAAGAAATGCGATCAGGGAAGGTGAATGCTTTCTCACCCCCTTGTTTGTACTCTGAATGCACAGAAAAGATGAACGGAAACTCGTGGGTTTGAGCTTGTGTAAAATCTGGACCTGCCCTCCTCATATTGAGCTGTTTTCTTGTTCTACCTACCTCTGAGCAACAGGCAGAAAAGCTGGCTGTGTAATACCTGATTTCTGGAGCATTGATGTCTATTTCAGCCAGGAGTCCACCTCTGCAACACTGGAACTAACGATCTAGGTTGAAATCATTACCTATTCTCTTCTGCTTCTCTTAAACCCTCCATCTCAGACACCCAGTGAATGTCATCCTTTTCACTGTCTTTGACGCTCTCTTACAGGGCACTGAGCAGTAGTTTTCCAGTGCTTGCTGATACATTGACTGCTGATATTAACATCAGTTTACTTGTAGCCGAGGCAGCTGTGTAATTTCTTAGATGAGGTGAAAACCATCTCTTCGATAGGCTCTCTGTTCCCAGTGAGCAGCAAAGGTGGTGTGCGAAATGCTGTCTGAAACAAAAATATGCTGGTATTGGGTGGTGGGGGAAGAGGACATTTGTTTGTCCAGGCAAACAAGTTGCTTATGTTGAGCATCGGAATCACAGGCTTTTCCTGCTGAAAGATAAGCTTGACAGATGTATGTAACTAATGAAATCTGCAAAGTCTGCTTTCTTCCCTTGCAAGCCTTGGAACAGAATGGAGAATATCCACTGCCTTTCTCCATCTCCCATCAGCTCAAACTAGACTGATGGTCTGTAAAAGCCAAACGTCTTTCCATCTGCCACCCAAATTAAAGCAAGGGATTCCATCCAGTGGACAGGCTGAACCGCAGGGGCAAAGAAATCTGGGTGCATCTGTCCCTCTTTTGGTGTGAATTCTCAAGTGCTTAGTAAAGACTGAGATGAGCAATGATCTGTGTAGGAAGAGCTCAAATGAATCTGCAGAGGAGGCCTGCAGCAGGCACTTAGATGCTCTCCCTCTCAGTGGAAGCCTGTTCCTTAGTACATCCATGGTCTTTAGACTTAAACACTACCAGGGTAGAATGAGGTGCCTTAGATGGGACCACTCCTTGCTGTGCTGTGATTCACCCTAGCTGACCATTGCCTATTGTCACGTGCTGAAAACAGGCTCCTTTTCCTTGTGGGCATGAATATCCTTGTTTACCAGCAAGTACCTCTGCCTCTGGCCAGAAAGCTGCTGCTGAATGGAGTGCGAGCATCCAAGGGGGGGGAAGCAGTTTGTTTCAGGGTTCTGCCTATTTGAACTTCCACAACTACAAGCAAGAATGAGGCCTTAAATCCCAGCCTCTAAAATCATCAGAGAACTTCCACTTGTGATGTCTGCATGAGATAACAGCTTCAATCTTTTGCAACTGAATGGTTTGACAGCAAGGGAAGGAATGAGGGGAAGGTAAAGTGAGCCTTCTTGCATGAAAGCGCTAATATGCTCCAGAAATCATAGTGGAGACACATACATTTCAGTTCGTTCCCAAATGACTTGGTTTTAATAGCCTGTCCAAACCCATTTTACATTCCTTTCAAGTCCTTCAGGGCATTCAGATTCCACAAGCATTTATATGCTACCTAATTAAATTGGAAGACTGTGCTTAATCCCAAGAATAAATTGATGGAGTTTTACAAAGGTTGATCTTTGATAACAAAGCTGGAGGTGCTTCAAAGAAAACAAGTATAGAAAGTCACAAATACATTACTTTTCTAAGAGAATCAGTGGAAAAGAGATAAGCTGTAGTGCTCTTTGTTGGCATTGTACAAGGCAGTGCTCAGTGACCTTTTATATTACATGAGACTCTTGTTTATAGTAGAAGCTGTTTGAGTTTATTAAATCCTGAGTATCATGCAGCCACTGGCCTCCTATTTTACTCTCTGAGGCAAATGTTCCAGAGGATCAAGAGCTGTATTCCCTTTCCCAATTAGTGCTACCCCATGCAGCATGGGAAAGCTCCATACACCTTTCTGTCTTGTCCAGCACACATGGAGTGACTACATCAGTGGACAGGGGAAGAGCTATGGATGCCATCTATCTGGACTTCTGTAAGGCCTTTGGCATGGTCCCCCACAACATCCTGCTCTCTAAACCGGAGAGAGATGGATTTGATGGCTGGACTGTTTGGTGAATAAGGAAGTGGCTGGATGGTCACATCCAGAGAGTAGTGGTCAATGGCTCAGTGTCTGGATGGAGATCAGTGATGAGTGGTGTGCCTCAGGGGTCCATGCTGAGTATTAGCACCCAATATTGAGCCACTGACTATGGCTGGGACATGGGGGTTATTAGCCCTTAATGTCCCTGAGCAGCTTCACCTGAGGCCTCCGACTTCAGCCTGTGAATCCTAGGAGCTCTGTTTAAGCTGTGGCTTGGACTTTCAGTCCTGGCTAAGCTGTGTAATAGGTAGAGCTGCCTCCAGTCCTGTCTCTGGCCTTGCTTCCTTGAGGGATCCTGGGCCAGTATTTGAGGTAAGCTGTCCCTGGTCCTTTCCCTTGGGTGGATGTTGGACCTATACTGCAGCATTATCTCCAGCCCTAATTTGGCCTCGTATCCTGTGTGGGTCCCTCATTACCTTGCCTTGTCTGGGACTGTCCAATGACCCTATGCTGCCTGCCGTGTTGAAACCATCTGGGAGCGTGCTCTGGTGAGGGAGGGCACTTCCAGTGCTGTGGTCACCTTTGGTTCCTGGCTTCTTATTCCTGGCAGAGCTGCTGTGCTCTTGCTGCTTTCCTACAGGTAAAATGGAACTGGAGGGCTGCCAGTCTTGTTCTTTCCTCTATTCATGAGGAACAAGTTCAAACGAATTAGTATGTTCTTTTATACAAAAAAGACAAGCGGATCTAAAGCGAACCTAAATGCAGAGCAAAGGATGGTATTAAAGGAGAGGAATAAGCTTTTTTACAGCCCTGTGTGCACCAACAGCCCCTTTCAAACACTGCTTTTTGTTGTTGTTCTTCTCAACTGTGAAGGTCTGTAACTATGGTGAGGAGTCCAGAGGAAAAAAGGAGCCCTGCAAGAATAAGTAAGTGATGAGACACTTTGGTTTCCTTCCGTGCAAGGTAAAGACATTTAGGATAGAGAGAAGCTGTACTACGTTGAAAAAGAAGAGGTTGAAGCTGGTGCTTCTTGCGAGGTAAGGAGGATGAATCTGTGGTGTATGATCACAGGGAAGGCTTGACTGCAGTACATTGCTCTCATAGTTTTTGCTCGGTTTCTTTTTCGTGTCCCAGTGATTTGCCATGGTTTTTTCCAGGTGGTTTCTTACAGTGCAAAACTTGCCTGTTTCTCAGGCTTTCAATCCCACAGGCTGCTCAGCTGCATGCAGCAGCCCCCATTTGTGCTTTCAGTTTTGCCTTTTTGACCGTAACCTGTGATGGACAGAATAATGGTAGTAGCAAAAGCTTATTTCTGAAGTCATCTCAAGTCTTTAAGTGCTAGAAGAGAAGTGTGGATACAGCAAAGATGCTTGACTGCTGTTTTCATGACACTAAGCTCAAGCACCGTTAACAGAAAGAGGAAAATGGTCACATACTTCACAAGAATATGCCCAGAAGGGCAGGTGCTTTGTACCAAAAACTGCCCTGAGAGGTTTGCAAAGATAATTGGCATTAGCCTAATGGTCTCTGTTGAAGCCAAGGCAGAGTTTGGTTATGTACAGTTTATAGCACATAAGAATTTGTAATGGTACAGGAATACTGCTACTTCCTCCTGGCAGGAGGCATTTACTGGGCTCTGAGCTTCTGCCAGTGGCTGTACTATCAATACAGCAAAAGCTCCCAGCCCAGTCACTGTGTTTTCAGCAGTAAACCTGACATTGCGTGAGGCAGTTGTGCAGCTCATCGTGTCTCTGGGCTAACGTCTACATTAGCTTCTGCTATATTGCCTATATTAGCTACTGCAAATCCTCATGGAGTGACTGGTGTCCAGCAGATTGGCTTTATGGAAAAGGGGGACATTTAAGAGACAGCAAAGGACTGAGGTGTTTTCTATGCATTTTACGTCTCCAAAGAGAGAACAAGAGCTTGGGAAGTTGCAGAAAACAGATCTGTAGTTTAAAATATATACCAGGAAATCCCTTGTGAGGCTGGCTATGGAGTCCTCGTAGGGCCTCCTAATGGGCAGGAGAAGGAGACATGCAGTGCAAGGGGAAAGGACAGTTACAGAGAGGACATAAAGAATAGAACAAAGCTGGATTTGAGGAATACTGGGTGGCTTTGATGTGGGAAGCTTGTAAAATTGTGGGAGAGGTCTAGAGGGCTGTTGAAAGAGACTTAGGTGCATAACTGGGTGAAGGGGAGAGGCTGGTATATAGCAAATAGGATCCCACACTGGCATTGCTCCACAAGAGGTAAGGGAACCTTGATGGGAAGAGGTATAAAAAGGCTCGTTCTAGGGGAGGGCTGGAGCACAAACAGGACTTTTCTGGGAAGGTTGCTGGCAACAAATTCCATTTCTAGTGTGAGGGGCAAAAAATGACAGCGATGTGAAGGGCACGAGATCAGGGGCACTGATTTGGGAAAGTGGGTTTTGAACCTGGAGTCTGGGTAAATGGCAGTGATAGAGCACTGGTGCATGGGCAAACATAGCAGTGAGCCTGAGACATGTGAAAAGGAAGGTTTTCATAGAGGAGGTGTGGAAAAAGAGGAAAGCAGCCCCTGTGTGCATGCACCGGCACAAGGCAAGGGGTGAACCCTTGTCAGGTAGCTGTGTTCAGGGGTGCACGCATGTTTTCACTGTGGTGGACTGTATTACTTCTATTAACACTATGTGACTGGGAGGTTTTCCAGGACTCCTTCTGGCCCTGCAGACATGTATATTGCTTCAATGGCAGCGTTGCTCCACTGTTCTGTGTAGCAAATGTGACTTCCCCAAGTCCCTGGCGATTGTGGAAGTCAGTTGTAAATGATGTCCTCCGAGACCTGTTGAGGCAGAAAGGATTGTCAGTGGTGTGCTTAAAGTAATAGTAAAAAGAGGACTTGGGGAAGAGTGTATTTAACTTTGTTTCAAGCTGTCAGCATTTGTCTTCACGCTGTTTCCTGTTGTAGTATGTAATGTAATGTAATATAACCCTGTGTTATATTACCAAGGTGGCAGTTAGAGATCTATGAGCCTTGCAGTCCAGTTCTTATTTCAGCTCTGTTGTTCGTATACACAAGGAGCTGTTATTTAGGGCCATTAGAGACAAATCTGTTCACTGAGAGGTGAGCAAAGAAACCGGGGTGAGCACAACGTTCAGGAGCACTTAGGAACCAAAGCACTGTGGTTTTGAAATATTCAGTAACACTGAAACTGTTTCATGAAATCAGTTTTCTGGCATCACTGTGATGTTTGGGAGGCTACGCAGGCTGTCATGGGAAAAGGTGAGCAGTTAGCAATGGTTGTGGCTGGAAAGTACATGGAGTGAGTATTTCTAGGGCTCTGGATTCATAGCTTTACTTGCTCCAAAATGCAGCAATGGGAGCTATGGCTGGATCCATCAATATTAAACTTTGTACAGGGAGCAGCTGAAAATAGAGGGACACAAGCAATCTGCCACAATATTTACTCTCTAAATTAAACATTCTCATTGTTAGATGTCTGTATTTTTAATTCTCTTCTCTGTTTAGACATCTGTTGGAGAAAAGTTCATGCCTTCTTATTTCTGTTTGCACTGGTTTCTAGTTCCAGATGTTCCCAATGAATCCAGAGTAAGCCTGGATAACCAAAGAGTCCTGCTGATGGTACTAAGACAGTTTGTTCACATTCTAGGGCAACGTCAATATTAAAGTACACTGAAGTGGATCATCCACAAATTCCATTGAAGCATTTAGGGACTTGGTTTCCTTTAAAACAGAAGTAAATAAAGACGAACATTCATCTGTCCTTCTGGCTTTCTGACTAAGGACTGTTATTTGTGAAACTAAGTTAGGGAAGTGGAGGGGGAAATCCTAGGAACTGTTGTTCCAGGGAAGTATTTTCATATGTCAGTGGATCTTTAGCTGAGGGAAGAAGGTGTCTGATTTATTAGCACCAACAACTCAGCCTAGTGCATCAACTTGCCGTGCAGATACACTTACAGCCATAGAGATGCTCTGACTAGTTCAAATCAAAATTAACTGTGCAATAAAAATAACTCTTGTGTCACTGTATTCTTGTAACTGTACCTATAGTAGGCCTTTTACAAAGCATTTTCACTCTCAGTTCACTTTGAAAGTTAGCTACTCTGAAGCTGAGGAGTGCTGCAGGTTATGCCAGTCATGAGCAGATAAGACATCTGTTGGTGCTTGCATCTTAAGACAGAAGTTTGGAATATGAAATCAAAAGAAAACGGGATGGTAAAAAAGACCTGGGGAGTCCTGGTGGGCAACAAGGCAGAAATGCACCTTTGCAGCTAGAATGACAATAGCATGCATTAGAACCAGTTGCCAGGCTGAGGGAGATGATCCTTCTCTTGTGCTCAGCAATGGTGGAGCCACATCTGGAGTGCTATGGTCCAAGAGACAAATGGTGCTAGTGGAACAAGAGCCAGTGAAGGACCATGAAGATGAATAGGGGCATGTAGTGCCTGTCATACAAGGAGAGGCTGAGAGCTGGGAATGTTTGGCCTGGAGAAGAGAAGGCTCCAGGGTGACTGAACAAGGTGTATACACATCTGATGAGAGAAGAAAAGGTAGAGCCAGACTCCTTCTAGTGATGCCCTTGACAAGAGAACAAGAGGAAATGTCTGCAAACGGAAATCCAGGATATTCCATTTAAGCATAAGAACAGTCTGTTTTGCTTTTAAATCGTGATCAAACACTGAAACAGGTTACTTGGAGGTTGTGGATCTTATGAATCCTTTATTCACCTAGGTGACCTTGTGAGTGTTAGTCACACTAAATTGCTTATGAGCAAATCTGGTACACTTAAGTCAATGTCTGCAGAATCTGGGCCCTGGTAGACACATTCCTGGCTTTGACTTGTTCATCAAAGTGCCTTGGGCTTAACAGAGAAGGCATTTCAGTCATGTTTTTCTGACTAATAGAATCATAGAATCACAGAATGGTTTTAGTTGGAAAGGACCTTAAGATCATCCAGTTCCAACCCCCTGCCAAGGGCAGGGACTCCTCACACTAGACCACGTTGCTCCAAGCCCTGTCCAACCTGGCCTTGAACACTGCCAGGGATGGGGCAGCCACAGCTTCTCTGGGCACCCTGTGCCAGCACCTCAGCACCCTCACAGGGAAGAACTTCTGCCTTAGATCTAACCTGAACTTCCCCTGTTTCAGTTTGAACCCATCACCCCTTGTGCTATTGCTACAGTCCCTGATGAAGAGTCCCTCTCCAGCATCCTTGTAGCTCTGTGTAGAAGTACACACAGAATGAATAAAAGGAACTCTGATTTACAAAGGCTGTATGTCTGTTGTGGCTTAAGAATCCTGCTGAGCTGTAAGACGGATGGCAGTTGGAGTGAAAAAGAGCCAACTAACAAGATAGACAAAATTATTTAACAAAATTGGTGGCCAAATTAAGAAGATTCCCCTCCAGCAGGATCTTTAGGTTTGTTTCTTTGTATGAAAAAATCAATATTAAGGTTCTTTGACAGGGAGGTATTTCAGTGGCGTTGTTTCTGATTAACCTGAGGGACGTCTTTTCTGAATTTAATTCGCAGCTTTCTATAAAGATTATTAAAACTCTTGGAAAATCCTGGCAGAAAGTTGGAAAAAAGAAAAGAAGTCAAATTTCTCAGCGTTGTCTTTTCTCTATCCACTGACAAAAAAGGACTTCTGGTTTCAAAGTGACATTTTGATTAAATCGAGCTGCAAGGAACACTGAAGCTCGGTTTTGCAGGAGAAGGTATGAAGCACATCGCTGGGTGCAGCTATGCTGAGAATGCAAATGCTTGTAAAATACTGCTTGGTGATACTTAGTGCCAATAGATTGTCAGAGAGCTGTGCACCCCAGATGGTGACTGTGGCAGCTTAGAATTGAGAAGTAAGACTTACCCTTTGAATGTGAACAACTTTTAATGAGGTTCACTGTAAATAGCATTCCGGTGGAAGTATGGTCTCCTGGAAAAGTTGTGTACCAAGTTTCTTCCCAAGTCTCTCATTCAGTGTGAATGTGCTTGCAGACCCTTCTGCCGCACTGTCAGTTTGTGTGGATTGCTCCTCTTTTGGAGCTGATGATGAGAATTCAAACCCAGTCCTTTTATGCCTGTGCACAAAGTGGTGACATGAACTAGTTGGACGTCTTAAAACATACGTGTTGCTTCCTGCAATCCTGTAAGCTAATGCTGAGTTTGAAGCAACCAGTTCTGCGCATTTGCAGGTGCCTCAGGTTTCATTGACCTTTCATAAAAGCAAAAAGTCTGATTCATGAGCACAAAGTGGTTTCTTCTTTTTCCCCATTAAGCTGTGCAGAGCTAATTGCACAGTGGAGGAAAAGCAAACGGCTCTGCATTCAGCACTGGGTCTGCTCACATCTGCCACCTACACATGCCAGTTCTTTGTGCCATAAACAGACTGTGGCAACCCACAGTGTGTGAAGTGCTTCTGGAGCTAGAATAATGGAATGGATTGATAGCATCACAATTACTACCGCACCGACTTGGAAGTAAAGATTGCTAGAAACTAGAAGTATGTGATAGAGAAGTGCTTGCCTAAATGGTTTCGTACTGCTGCTTAAGCATCCTTTTGTCGCTACTGACAATAAGAAGTTGTACAGGAAACAATGTGGAATCACAGAATCATAGAATGATTTGGGTTGGAAAGGACCTTAAGACCACCCAGTTCCAGCCCCCTGCCATGGGCAGGGACACCTCACACTAGACAGGGTTGCCCAAGGTTCTGTCCAGCCTGGCTTTGAACACTGCCAGGGATGGAGCATTTAACACTTCTCTGGGCAACCTGTGCCAGCCCCTCAGCACCCTCCTAGGGAAGAACTGCCTTGTATCCAACCTGAACTTCCTCTGCATGAAGGTGACCCTTTATGTTGTGGAAGTGGGAGACTGGAGAAGTCCATTGAGCAGAATAAACATGATAGCAGCTGAAGAACACCTCTGGCTTAGGAAGTATTCAAGCTACAGACTGTGAGAGCTGGGGAAATTATTCTGAAGAGAAGTATAGCAATGTACTTGCCCTGTTCTTGCATTCTTCAGCATCAAGTTGTCTGCTGTCAGGATGCTAATAAGACAATGAACTAGTTTGGGTTTTCTCCTGGAGTGGTTCTTATAACTGTGAGTAAACTGTCTGGCAACAGATCCAAGAGTCCCTCAACAGCAAAGGTGTATGTTACACCTACCTTACTCAAAAAAAACCCACTGCCAGTAACATATCCAGTATAGAACACTTTCCCATAAGATTCCCAAAGGCAGATACAAACTCCAGCCAGTATTTCCGGAGTTGGGTCTCTGTTAAAGCTCCAGTGTTTCCCCATTAAACACCTCCTACCTTTGATATCCTAATTTATGAAGCAACGATTCTGTTCTTTTCCGATGTGCAGCTTTTCAGCAGGGCTCTGTATCAGCAACAGCTTGTGGCTTGATGGAAGAGTTGCTGAATTTCCAGGTTTCTCTGATCCCCACCATATGCGGCAGGCAGATTTGGCAGAGGGGATGGTGAACACAGCACTGAGCAAATAGCGCAGAGGTCTGAAACAAGGGGAACTGATGTCATTCCAAACATCTGGATGAAGACACTTCAGTAATGGCCATTTGCTTTCATAACACTCCGGGACTATTTCACTGAAGAGACTTTGAAGGAGAAAAGGCTGATCCCCCTGACCTTGAGATGTGGTACTTTCACATAAGGTTACAAGCAGGGCAGTCTCTGTATGGGGTTCCAAGTGTTACTATCATGCAAGCTTTAGTCACAGCGGCCTAATATTAAGCAATGAGTTTTGTAAGAGTGAATCTATCAGCTCCTATAGTCCCTCAATCTTTAAGTAGTATTACTTTAATGTCAGTCTGATTTTGCTGCTGTGTGAATGAGAGATGCAAAACTGTGCTGCAAGAAGATTGAAGTAATATTTTATAAATTAGGCCCCATTACTATATTGGCTTAACCTGTTTTCTGTGCTTGACTCGTTGTCCCAATTACATTTGTTCCACCTAAAGATGAATATAAGCATGAGGCATCCACCTGCTTCCAACCTGCAAATACTCAGTGTCTCACAAAGACCAAGAAACCCTCAAAGCCATGAGCTGAAGAACTACTGTGAAGGCTGGAGAGTGATAGTTGCTTAACCAGAATTGTAGAGTTCCATGAGAATGATCAAAGACTGTAATCCCCAGACATTTAAAGCAACTAAACAAGAACAAATATGTGTTTCATTTGAATTCCAACAGAAATAGCTGATTTTTTTCTTGTTGCTTGTATTGTTCGTGGTGGTTTTTTACATCAGGGAAAGGATAGATAGAAATTATTGTTAATTATTATTAAAATAGAAGAAATATTGTTGTGCTTTTCTTCTCCAAACTCTTTTACATAGGAGGTGAGGAATTGAGGGAAATAAAAGCAGAAAAGGGAAAAAAAAAAAAAGAACTTTGAATCTCCATAGTATTTCAAGAATAGCTTCTAGGTTTGAGATTCTTGTTTGCTACAGTATGCTGTAGTTAAATGGCAAATCTGCTAGCCCTGGTCATAGAATCATAGAATCAGCCAGGCTGGAAAAGACCTTTAAGATCATCAAGTCCAAGCTTTACCTGAGGACTGCCAAGGCCACCACTAAACCATGAGGGCATCATCTACGCAGTGTGTGAACACATTTAGTCATGGATGTTTTGAAACATCTGCAAAGAGGTAGATGTGGTAAACAGATATAGACAGATGTGGTAAACAGATATAGACAGATGTGGTAAACAGATATAGACAGATGTGGTAAACAGAGATAGACTATATTTTGCAGCTCTCTGCTCCGTCACAGATCTGTGTGTGTTTTCCTTGTGTGTGTATACAAGCACAGCCTTATGAAGCAATGCCTTCTTTGCTCTGCTTCTGTGTATTTCTATATAATACTTCTGAGTATCTTAGCAGGTAGCATTCTTGACAACGGAAAGGGAAACCCCAAACTGATTTGTAAGTATTGTTTTTATAAGGAAAACAGTTTTACTTATGGCAAGTAAAGGATAAGGTCAATGATCTAAACACCTCAATGAGGAGGGTAAGCAAGCAGTTACACACTTGTTGAACTGTCAGTGCCTTTGGCTTGTCAGTACAGTCTAATGATCGTTCCAAGAGAAAAACCTGACATCTTTGCAAATGAAGCTGTGGCTCAAGAGGAGAAGTGTTTGTCTTAGCCAGGTAAAAAGAAATGTCTTTGATATCCTGCCTTGTGTATTGACAGCAGGGAGTGATCGTTTGTTTTCTGTGATTGTAACTGTCAGGAAAACAGTCTCCTAGAATCACAGAACCATAGAATAGTTACGGTTGGAAAGGACCCTAAGATCATCCAGTTCCAACTCCCTGCCATGGGCAGGGACACCTTACACTAAACCATGGCACCCAAGGCTCTGTCCAGCCTGGCCTTGAACACCACCAGGGATGGAGCATTCACAACCTCCCTGGGCAACCCATTCCAGTACCTCACCACCCTTACAGTAAAGAACTTCCTCCTTATATCCAATCTAAACTTCCCCTGTTTCGGTTTGCACCCATCACCCCTTGTCCTATCACTACAGTCCCTGATGAAGAGTCCCTCTCCAGCATCCTTGTAGCCCCCTTCAGACACTGGAAGCTGCTCTGAGGTCTCCACGCAGCTTCTCTTCTCCAGGCTGAACAGCCCCAACTTTCTCAGCCTGTCTTCATATGGGAGGTGCTCCAGTCCCTGCTCATCCTCGTGGCCTCCTCTGGACTTGTTCCAACAGTTCCATGCCCTTCTTATGTTGAGGACAGCAGAACCGCACACAATACTCCAGGTGAGGTCTCACTAAGCTGATGTGGTGCTAAAACGTGCTCTAAAGGGTAAGAAATCTCATACTTGTAAAAGGCTGAAACAGGATCCATGACTGTTCTTCCACACGGTCCAAGAACTTCAGAAACATGGCTTTTGGAAACTTGGCAGAGAGCTGTTACTGCAATCTGGATACCCAGCCTGAGTCCTTAGGTTTCACTGAGCATCTTTCAGAGTTGAGAGGGACACTCGGCACCTCACAGCATGGAGCTCTGGAGCACCTGAAGTGGGAGATTGTAAAAGCACAGATCTCAGGAGGGAAAATTCAGCAGCCACAGTTTGCTGCAGCCTTTTGCGTGCCTGCCTTTTTGAAGGGTCTTTTCCTGCCTCAAGGCCAAATATCCTCTTCCATTAATGAGCTTACAGCTTCTTGTGACTGCTCTCATCCAGTCTTGCCCAAGAGGGGCAGAAAGCTGGAATGTTTTTCTCCTTTTCTGTTCTCTTGCTCATAGCAAGAGACAGGCAGTTTATTCCTCTACCAGATAAAGATTTGCTGCAGCTATGAGGAGTTAGAGATGGGGCTATATATTCTTGTACAAGCAAATAAGGGCTGTGACAGTCTTACCCACTGGTATTTTAATCTTTGAAACCATTCTTCTTGCTGTGAAGAAGAATGTGAAGAATTCAAGGTGAGACAGGACCATTAAGTTATTTATTCCAACCTCTTGAGTATATTGGTCCATAAATCAGCACCAATTGAACTGAGTTGCAGAGCTTAGCGATACTGTTCCCTTCCAACAGCATCTAGTTTTTATCAGAGTGACTCCTGAAATACAGAGTATGGCTCCTTCTTTCATTTATTCCAGGTGTTAATACTCTTCACAGATACAAATTTGGGCCTTAAGCTTTGTTGCATAGTCATTAGTTTCTATCAGAGCTAACCACAGTATAGCAAAGATGTATACTATTGGTCTTCCACTGCAAGGTATTTTCGTCAACTCATGATTGAATTTCTGAATTATTCTATGATTTTATTATCTTCTATGTCCAAAAAAAGAGAGTCCTTTAAAATAAATGGTGCTCTTGTACAATACTTCACAACGGCCATTATCTGTGTAGCAACATTTATAATCTGGTCTTGTGATTTATGACTGTGTAAAAAGTCGAGGTGAAGCTTGACCAAAATCCCAGGCGGAAGTGTCAGTGTTACGTTCTTTCTGTAATGAGGAGGTTAATGGGAGTAAACTTATCATGGCTCTCATAAAAGATTCAGAATTGCCAGCTGTTTTAACTTGCACATGAACATTAGTTCCCCAGTGGGAGCTGTGTCTGTACATGCACTGTCAGAACGCATCGCATGTTTAAGAATAGCATTGTATGTCAACAGATAATGGTGTTATAAGGCTTTTACTTTGTTATGCATTTCCACATGCATACACGTGCTAAGGGACAGATTGAGCAGGAAACAATAGAAGTCCCTCTCTTAATGGTCTTTAAGATTTGCAGGAGAGAAAGTGAATAAATTCTCACTGAAAGCTAAAATGCTGCACTGACAAACACTCTTCCCTAAGGAGAATGAGGGGAGAGAGAAGGCAATATGAGGCACGGAATGGAAGGACTTTGATAACAGTATATAAAAGATGTGGTGAACAAACCTCTGTAGAGGAGAGCAGGTTTTCAGGTTTAACATTATATCAATGTTTCATTTCTAAATGATTTACTAATGACAAATAACAGATGTTACAAACCTTAGCGCTGTGCATTGCATCAGGTAGCAGTTGTCGGTATCACAGACCAAATCTGTAACAAAGCTATCGACTTTCTAAACTTTAAAAATCTAAGAATGATTGATCATTAAATTGTGTATTAAACATTTATTAATACTTCCAGAATATTTAGAATCAGGACATTAGGAAACCAGTTTCCTCTTTAGTACACTGCAGCGTGGCGTGGCTGTGGCAGAAGGCATATTGATTTAATGAATAAATACATTCAATGAACATGATGCAATGGACTTTCTGAAGTGCCAGCAAGTATATGATCTCGATACAAAGCACTGATCTAAAGCTTCTTTATATGTGGGATGTTTAAGCCCAGAGTCAGGTACAGATAAGCCTTTGGCAAGGTGGAAGTAAACTGAGTTCTGCCATGCTAACAGTGCTGGCAGTCAAGCCCAGCTCTTTCCCACACTGAAGCTGCTCTGTGTACATCTTCCTGGAGCTCTAAACACCTTTTCAGGTTCATTTAGAGAGACTCTGTTTGTCCCAGAAGGAAAGTTCTTGATCCACAGGCAGACACTGACTCAGCATAGATGGAAGAGGAGACATACGCAGCAGCAGTAGTACTTGGTGATGACAAGACTGCAGTGTATCCCCATTACAGTACTTCTGTCAAATGAACGTAATCACTATCATTAGAATACAATAACCCCTCTCCTCATTTAAGTCCCAGACACCTCATTAGAAATGTCAAGTATAAATCCTGCTTACTGGTAAGGGTTCAAATGCGAGAGAAATCCTAAAAAGCAGTGGCTTTGCCATGTTTTGAAGTGCAGGGATTCTTGTTTGAATAGCTTTACCAAAGCAGGAAGAGAGTTCAACCAAAAGCCTTAGACTGTAGCTAACTGACCGGAAGGGCAGATGCTTTGTACTTTCACATGCGCTCTGTAATGGAGAGATAGGCTGTCTCATCAGACTATGGTAGTAGATAGAAAATAGCAGGAGTAATGACCAGTCAGCACCAAACCAATTAATGTGGTGCACTGCAATTACATGACTGTTTGCCCTATCATCTCTTCCTCTTTGTCTCAGCTGTCTGTGGGTATTCTGGAGATACCACAGTCTGTGCTTCCCTGCTGTTTTCACTCGTTTCTGTCCCTTTTAGTCATTTTGATAATGGAAAGAGGATGCTATATGTTTCTAAAGACTTGTCTTCCCTAGTAAACAGAGTGGGAGAAGCAGCTACAGCAGGCAGGCTTCTTGACCACAAATTAAAGAGATGTCTAAGAGATGTTTTTATAACTCTTGGTCCCTGTAGTGATAAATAAAGTCCTGATGCCCTGACCTTTTGTAGACAGACTGTCCTATGAACCATCTTGTCTATGAAATGGAGCTTGTCAGAAGAATCCAACTAAGGAGTTTTTGTGCTATGGCTATCATAACATGTTCCCTTCTGGCCCTAGGAATGTGAAAGTTGTCTGAAACATCTTTCATTGCACTGGAAGGAGCAGCAGGGGTGAGGAGGCACCTTTGCTCTGCCAGGTTACTAGGGCCAACCTTCTATTCTAGATCTGACTGTGTCCAAACTAGGTTGACAGTGATATTACCTAAAGGGAAAAGCAGGACATGCTGCACAGCCTTTTCTTAGTCAAAAGAGACAACTTCCTAGTGTGAGATTTTGCAGCATCTCTTTATAAAGCTTCACATGAGTGAACACTATTGAATGTGTTTAATGCTCCTAGCTTTTCTGTGGGAATTTGAGCAAAAAGAGACTAAAATCTCTCCTGTTAAAAGATAACAAAAAACCTCCAGGAAGCCATTTGCTGCTGCTGTAATAAACATTCATTATTAACATGACTTTGTGAACTAAGAACAAAGCTATTTTGCTGGTAGGACAGACCTGCTGTGTGTAGCTCTGAAGCGCATTAGTGACATACTGCATCGAGTATTGATATTCAGCAAGAAACTCTTTACTACTCCTTCAAATTTACCCTGTTGGGAATAGAAATAAGCACTTTTCATATTGTTAGTTCAAAGGGGCTGAGTTATTTGCCCTAGTAAGCGCTTTACTGCTTCTCCAGTTCAGGCCACCTTATGGCCCCAAGGAGGTTTCTCTAATATCTTTGTAGCAGCCCAGCAACAATACTGCTATACTTAATAGACCAACATATAGGTGACAAAGGTGAGCAATCAAGCCTGTTTATAAAGGACTTCACCTATTTGTGTGGATCCTTTGACTGCTATGTGAGTTCACAGGAGTTTGCATTAGTTCCCACTGAGCCCTTCCTGTAGGTCTGGAAAGGGCATTCATTTGATGCTGGAAACTCAGGAGGTGCGACCATGCTCTGTGAATATTGGCAATTAATGCCATGTTCTTCTGTACTTCACCTGGAAAATGTTAACAAAAGAGCCCTCTTACTGGAACCACATTGGCTATAATTAACCACCAAATCAGACAAGCAGTTTTGTGAGCAGGGAAACCTGGTTTCTTGTGGATGTGTTACCTGTGTGCGGTTACAGGCTATGTACCTGAGGTTAGATTCTGTGCTGTGTAATAAGCAGGGAACCTACTTTACGTCCTTTCTCACAATGAGGATGCTAACGATTGTTTTCTTTGGCTGCCCCTCCTCAGGAGGTGATGAACACCGAGGTTTGCACTGCCCTGCCAGTTTTGATCAGAGCTGGTCTACAGGGGCCAGGGGAGAAATGAACACACTGTTATGTTTTCATAGAAATAAGCAGTGTAAGTATTAGTTTCCTGTAAATTCATTTAGCTGTGAGAGAATCTGTCTCAAAGCTAAAACAGTTATAATGCCATGAGAGAAGGCAGGTCACTGGTTGGGGATCCAGCCTTTCAGAGCCAAAACCTATTGGATATTATATGTTCAATTAAACAAACCAAAGCACTGCAGTTCTTTAATGAAGCTGGAATTTGGAGGGTTCCTCTCCTGTTTCTGTTGCCTGACATGCCTCGTGTACCTTTATCTCTGAGAAAAAGACACACATTTGATTCTAAGTGCTTTTTAATCTACGTTGACACGAACCTCTCTTGTTTTATATGGGATGTGCTTGCTCATTCTATGATTCTACCGTTGTATTTGTGACAGTGGCATTCGTAATGCACAGAAAGTCTGTTCAGCTACATAGCTCGTGTATCCCTGAGTATGGCAGGGGAGTGGAACTAGATGAGTTTTAAGGTCTTTTCCAACCCAAACCAGTCTGGGATTCTATGAGAATAACCTGAACAAGAGATTTCCCCTGCAGACAAGCCCAATCCTAAGATACTGCAGCACTCAAAATTGTAAGGATTAGCTCTGGCTGGGCCAGGACAGCTCAGAAATGAGTCAGTCGAGCTAAACCTACCCGGCAGAGCAACAGAGAACACACAAGTTCCCTGGGGCTGAAGAAATACAGTGGATGTTTGGCAGGGAAAGGAATAAAACCTCAGTTTTGACTATACTGATTTTAGGTGTACTAGGAACTTCCAGGTGGACACCACCACTGATCAAGCTAGGAAATACTGAAGATGAACTGCTGCTGGCTAGGGTGACCTTACAACGAGAGAGAGTCCAAGAGTTGAAAACAAAAGAGGCCCCAAAACCACGCTGCAATGCAGGCATCCTGGTAGCTTTCTTGAGCTTTTCAGAAGCTTAAGAAAAACAGACCAAACTATGCTGATGAAATTAAGTAAATGGCTGAGGTTTAAATACTGGTAGAGCTGATTCCTTTTCTGTAACTCTACTGTAAAGGGCAGATTGCCAGCTAGTGAAACGCTGACCCTAATGTTTCTTCGGCAAGTGGGACTCCCATCCCCTTAGAAACCCTGCCTGATCTTGTTTGGTTTGAAATGCTGAAAGATGTAAATGTACCAGACTATGCCACTTGCATAGTACCGAAGAACAGCAAATTCCTAAGCCCAGAACTCACTGTTTGCAAGCACGTTTTCAGCTCCTTCTAATCTGGTGGAACATGTCCCTGCTCGTGGCAGGGGGCTGAAACTAGATCAGCTTTAAGGTCCCTTCCAACCCAAACCATTCTGTGATTCCCTAATTCTTTCGGCTTCATACTGTGAGTGAGTGAGCAAACAGGCTCAGCATGCACTTACCTGGTTTCCCTAGCACGTTTAAAACACTGAGCTTATGCCAAAAAACTACAGAGGATAAGATGGACGGAGAAGCTCTTCCTGGTTCCAATTGTTGGTATGGGAGTTTTTGCAGGATTTGCCTTTTATGTTCTTAAAGATGCTGTTGCTTATAATGTGTTTGATTTCCACTTTTTTATGTCTACCTCATCATTGTAAGTCAGGAGATGCATAATCTGGGTGCTCTGGAGGTGGCTTTAGTAGTTTCCAGCTGACAACTCAAGAAAAAAGGGCTGTGATATCCCATTGCCACTCAGCAGAAATGTATTCATTCTATCACATAAGTTGTGTTCTGAGTCTGGAGCACAAGTGTGATGGGGAAGGGCTGAGGGACCTGGGGGGTTCAGTGTGGAGAAGAGAAGGCTCAGGGGGGACCTGATCGCTCCCTACAACTGCCTGACAGGAGGTTGTAGTGAGGTGGGGTCGGTCTCTGCTCCCAAGGAACAAGGGACAGGACAAGAGGAAACGGCCTCAAGCTGCACCAGGGCAGGTTTAGATGGAGCTGAGGAACAATTCCTTCCCCAGAGGGTGCTCAGGCATTGGACCAGGCTGCCCAGGGCAGGGCTGCAGTCACCGTCCCTGCAAGTGTTCACACAGCGTGGAGACGAGGCCTCAGTGCCATGGGTTAGTGGTGGCCTTGGCAGTGCTGAGGAACGGTTGGAATGGATGAGCTTGAAGGGCTTTTCCAACCCATCTGATTCTGTGATTCTATGATTTTACTTTAGTGTGAGCTTGTTTTTCTACTCATAAGACTGAGTCTGTTTTGGCTTGTTATAGGGCTCCTGACTTCTCTATAGGTATTCTTGATCTTAGTCTTCCAGCAGTCCGTTGTTCTGGCCTCCACCTTGAGCAGCCTTTCAGCAGGGCTTTTTGCCATCCTATGAGGGCCAACATCTTTCTTGGGTGTCGGTGGAAGTGAATCAGAATGCAATTTCAGGCAAAACATGCTCCAGTTATCCGCAGCAGAGCCACACACAGCTATGTCAGCTCTTCTGTACTGTCCTGCTTGTCTCTCTCTGCCAGCTACAGACAGTCCTGTTCAGCCTCATCCCTCTCACAGAAGCATACATGTAGTTGCAGACATAAGTAGATGGGTGGCAGTTAGATGAGCTGTTCTGCTTCCTGGGTAGCTGATCATGCCACCTAGCAACACTGAAATGAATGCATCTCACATGGCTCTCTCCAAGCTGTATTTAAACCCAACTGTGTTAACAAGAACACTCTGAAACATAATACATATGCAAAAGTGCCAGAACTGTTCTGACACTTGTTTCTATGGTGTTCTCCTTCCTGCCTTCATTTAGGACTTGTGTAAAAGGCGTATCCACATGGCAGAAACCATGCAAGAAGCTGGTCTTGCAGAGCTTGCCTCTGTTGTGACTGGACGTCCATTAACTTCTGGGACAGCTGATTTCAAAGTTAGCTGAGTATTTGTAAGTGTAAAGCAGTTACTAGCCAGTAGCCATTGCAGTATAGACAGCTTGTTCAGCTGCGTGGAATGCCGTGACTGTCATCCATAGAAGTACTTGTTGACAGGTGACTCCTCGTAATAGTGAGATAAAACTGAAACCCAAAAACTCAGAGCTTTTTCTATGCAGCATTTGCACTCAGGTGCCTTTTGCACTCAGGTGTAGGTCCATGAGTCCTAACTTACAAAAAATACCCAAGCAGTTGCAGCTCTTTCTAGTTCTCTTTTCTGATCTGCAATTATTGGTAGGGGAATTTTCTGCAGGAATTGTAATGGAGAGAGAGTTTCTCTACTTATCATCAAGTATTTCTCCTTTCTGATTTTAGTAGGCATATTTGTCTATTAGAATAGAAGGAAAATTCTGGGGTTAAGTTTGTATTTACTAGAAATACCTTGGTGTCATTCTGGCTTATGAGGCTTTCACTCTTTATCTCTAATAGAACTTACTACACTGCATGGGCAATGTCATAAACCATCCCTGTGCGAACCTAAACACCGTGGGAGAGCTTCTAGAATCATAGAATGGTTTTGGTAGGAAAGGACCAAGGGCCAAGGGCAGGGACACCTCACATTAGACCATGTCACCCAAAGCTCTGTCCAGCCTGGCCTTGAACACTGCCAGGGATGGAACATTCATCACCTCTGTGAGGTTTGGCTTTAAAAAATGTTCTTGTGAACATATATTTCTGTTTCTGAGTCTTCCCAAGGAGCTAAAAGATGCTGCAGATAACTAAAACCAGCCATCCTTATGGCAAAGATGGAATCAATTCTTGTAAGGCTTTCAACACTGTCACCCCTAACATCCTCATGCACAAGCTGATGAAATATGGACACAGCAAGGTAGACTGCCAGGCATAGACAGTTGTGATCAGAGGCACCAAGTCTAGCTGGAGGCTGGTAACTAATGAAGTATCCCAAGGGTCAATACTGGGTCCAATAGTGTTAAGCCTTTTCATTAATGACCTGGATAGAGTAAACCCTCAGTTTGCTGATGAGACAGAACTGGAAGTAGTGGCTAGTATGGCAAATGGTCACACTGCCATTAGAGGGACCTTGACATGCTGGAGCAATTGGCTTGCATGAGCTTCATGAAGTTCAACGAAGGGAAATGCAAAGTCCTGCAGCTGGAGAGGAATAATTCCACGTGCCACTAGAGGCTGGGGCCCAACTGTCTGGAAATGAGCTTGACAGAGAAGGACCCACAGGTTTCAGTGGACAGCAAATTAAAGATAAGCCAGCAATGTGCACTCACAGCAAAGAGAGCCAACAGTGTCCTGGGTTGCGTTAGGAAGAGTGTTGCCAGCAGGCTATCATTCGCCTTTAATCAGCGCTGCTGAAGCCTCATTTGGAGTACTGCATTCAGTCTCCAGTAAATGAAATAGTTTCAATGAAATTAAACAAGCTTGCATCTAACTTGGTATCTGCCTGGACTCAAAGGCATTGTGAAACACCCTATAACTGAATGTGCTACCGACTCTTCAGGATGAAAGGGGATTTACTCTTTTGAGGCTGCGATAAGTAGTTCTTTAAACTAGTATGAAGACAACATTGTAGGTGCTCTCAAAAGAGCAAGAACCTGTCTCATAACTAGCACTGTAACTGACTTCTACACTCAAGCTACAATATGCAATGGAGGTGTCTTTCCCCTTTAGTTAAAGTTTGAGCAGAAGGACAAGCTGGCTGGCAGAGCCTCTTCTTGTCCCAGTTTAACTGAAGGATCCTGTTAGCAATTCAATAGCTAAAAAGGACATAGAGATACTTTTCTAACTTTCTGAAGAAATGTTCTAAAAATACACGTGTATTCGCTGTCTTTCTGCCTGTTTCATTTCAAATGCACAAAGAGCTGGGAGTTCATACCTGCATCTGTTGGCTTCAAAGGCAAAGTTTTGGTACAGGACACAGCTGATGAACAGAATTAAGAACTGGCTTCTCCTTGAAAGACTGTGTAGCACACCAGTCCATCTTTCAACTAGGATTGATTCTCCCCATGCTTTTTATCACATTGCTTGTTGTGAGAATACTTGTTCCAAAAGAGGATAGAACAGGACAACCTCATTAGCTGACCACCACGAGACATCAGATAAATCTTTCTCTGCCTTTATCTGTGCTGATGAATATAGCAAAAGTTCCACTGGATAGAATTGTGTCATGAAAGAGTCTTTGTTTTGAGTACCCAGAGAGCTGAGCAAATCTGGAACTGTGTGTAGGTGTTTGAGGAATGCACAGTTTGAGTGCCTGACAGACTGTCTCATTGCAATAATGTGACTTGCAATTGGCATTGCTTTTCATCGATCGAGGCCAGCATCTTGCCCAACATGTTGAGGGCCAATTTTTCCCTGGGATTTATCATTGCCATTCCCATTCCTGTCTACAGAAGCTCCCATTTGCACTGCCTTCTAATCAGATTCCTTTTTCCCTGTGGTCCCTGAACAGCTTTAATATTAAAGTCTGTGCTAGAAGCAAGGAAAAGCACCCTCTGAAAGTATGATCCCAGTACTACAATGCCCTATTCCGACATGGAAACAACTTACCAACTTACCAGGGCACAGACATCCATTCACTCAGCAGATGTTTCTGGTGGCTAAAGGTGTAATCCTCATCAGAATTTGTTTGCAGTTGTCCCTTTGCTGGAATTCATCACCTCTTTTGGCCTATCAGCAGAAAGGAATTTCAAAGTCTTCCTTATGTGATTCAGTGCAAACTTCACCACCTTCATTTAGGCTGTTGGGAGAGGTGATTTAAGCTGTGATACTTGTGTGGCTTCAGTTGCTGCAACCATTTGCTGATCAAATGTCTGCCTGCATCTAAACTGAGTGCTGCTTAAGAAGATGAGTTGTGCCAGTCACAAACTCCTCTAAGGTACTTTGGGTTTAAAGAACAAATTTAGCCCTCAAACCATCCTGAAGATGTACGTATCCTATAGGAGTCTTCAGCTTGAAGTCTCTTTCTTCTATTCCTGATATATAGCATTCCCTTCCAGAATGCTGAAAGTTTGCTTTGTTCAATGTAGTTTTGGTGAGAGCAAAATGTCCTATAGGAAACAGACAGAGAGGAGGAACGGAGTCTTTTTATTCTGCATAGTCTCTTTAAGATATAAAGAGGCTGTTTGAGGAAGTTTGGAAACATTTGGTGATTCAAGCATTGTAAGTGGGAAAGAATAGTTACATGCCATTGAAAATAGTTTTTCCTATCTCTAAGCAAGTTTCTGTACATGATGATGATGACAATTATTATTATTAATAATAATACATTGGAATGAAAACCTCTCTAAATTAAGAGCTTATAGAAAAGTGTTTAGGCTGTCTTGTAGTGAGGGGCCCAGAACTGAACACATGATTAGGGGGCACAATCCCTGCCCTGGCCCTGCTGCCGCAGTGGTGCTGATCCAGGCCAGGATGCTGGTGGCTTCCTGGGCACAAGCTGCTCATGTTCAGCTCCATCATTCGGCACCCACAGGTCCTTCCCCATGAGCAGTTTCCAGCCCAAGCCTGCAGCACTGCATGGGGTGGTTGTGGCCCAACTGCAGGACCCAGCACTTTGCCTTCTTGAACCTCACCCCTTTGGCCCCAGCCCATGGATCCAGCCTGTCCAGATCCCCCTGCAGAGCCTCCAGCAGATCAACAGTCCCCCCCAACTTGGTGTGATCTGCAAATTTATCGAGGGTGCCTCCAGTCCCCTCATCCAGACCGCCATCAACGAAGATACTAAACAACACTGGCCCTAACACCAAGCCCTGAGGGACACCACTAGTGGTCGTTTGCCAACTAGAAGAGATGCCATTCACCACCATGCCTTGGGTCTGGACATCCAGGCTTTTTTTTTACCCAGCTGGTTTTTTAGATGGCTTGCTCATCCAAGCCATGAGCAGCCAGTTACTCCAGGAGAATGCTATGGGATGTGATATCAAAGGCTTTAGTAAAGCCCACAGCCTTTCCCTCATTCACTAACCAGATCACCTTGTAATAGCAGATCAGACTGGTCAAGCAGGACCTGCCTTTCATAAAACCATGCGGATTGGGCCTGATCTCCTGGTTGTCCTGTGTGAGCCACATGATGGCATTCAAGTTGATCTGCTCCATAACCTTCCCTGGCACTAAGGTCACAGGACTGTAGTTTCCCAGATCCTCCTTCCAGCCCTTCTTGTGTACGGGTGTCCCATTTGCTACTGTCCAACTGGGACCTCCCTGGCTAGCCAGGACTGCTGGTAACTGATTGAAAGTGACTGCCTTCTGCAAGCTCCAAGTACCTCCAAGGTTCATCCAAGTATCCTTGGATGAATCCCATCTCATACAGTCATATGACTGCTAATCTTTGGAAAATAAAGATAGCTAGAAAAAGAAGTTCAGTTCCATGGAAACAGAGAAATCCAAATACTTTGTTTCATCCTATTATAGCATGAAATGGGAACTTTAAAAAGTATTTCTCTCTCCTTCTCTGTTTTTCTGAGCCTCCACATGTGCAGTAGTTCAGTGATTTGGGCAAATATCTCTGTGTGGCCTATTCACATCCTCCCAGGTTCAGTAAGTGCTCTGCAAACATAGCTATATATGTTATCCTCCTTTCTTGGCAAGGTGGAGGGAAAGTTGAGGCTGCTTAGCCATCACTCAGATGCATTCCTGAAGCCTGGAGCAAGCCGTGCGTGGCATAGTGGGCAGAGGTCCTGCACTGTGGGAGGAAGGCTGCTGTTGAACAGAAATCCTAGTGTGGACCAGAGGAAACATCCTAACAGCACTGTCAGTGGCGCTAGCACATCTCTTTGAAGCATTTCTGTTTCAGAAGGCAAATGTGTCAGGGACATTTTGTGGGTTTGACTTGATGGAGAATTGTGCTGTAGCTTAAATTTTTCTCACTTACGTGTCTTAGTAGTCCTAAATGATAAGAAAAGGAAAGTAGAAGTAGCACCCTGTACATGCCCATGCCTCCCATATGCTGAAGAAGTCACTATCGCTTCTGATCCTGTGTTTAAAAAGAGAAACCTCAGAGGATGATCTGTGCAGCTCCAGAATGTAAATTTGCCTAAGTGCAGATGTATCATTAGAGTGTCTTTACATAAGCTCAGTGCTGGGTAGGAAACCAGGGTGAGACCGGTCATCAGCATGTTAAGTAAGTACTTCATTTATTCTAGAGCTGTAACATAGTCCTCTTTTGTCATAGGCATTGCCAGCTTCAAAAGCAAAGTGTAATGCAATTGTTTGTGTTATTGGATGCAACTTTATTTCACCAAGGAGGAGCTTGTATAAGGCAGGCAAAACTACTGAAGGTAAAATGTAAGCCTGTGGAATAACAACCACTGTGTCTTCAGTGGAACCGTATTAGACATAGGTGGCTCTGGGAATAGAAGCACCGTGGTTCATGGAATCACCTCAGTCCAAAGGTGCAATCTCAGACAGGAAGGAAAGAATTAAGATGCGGGGCATGACAAGTTTCTCTCTTTTAACTTTGGGAAAAAAGCTGTAAATAATGCTTATGGAATGCTGAGGAAATGTGTGAATTTGGTTCAGTTTTAGTGCAAGTGCTCCAGGACTACACAGTCACTAGGTAGAAATAGGAAAATTAGTAAAAACTGGGTTGGGTTGAACAGTGAAAAAGGTGACTACCATGGACATCTGCTGAGCTGGTGAGAGGGAAATGCATATGGGATGGATTTAGAAGACAGAGGAAATGGAGGAAATTAAGCCTTCTGGACTTAAGGTCATAGATAAGGCACTAATTTGAGGCTACAGGGATTTCTGTGCATGTTCAGCTATACGTGCAGGAGTTCAGAAGAGCTTGACATGCAGAAAGATGATGTGTTCTTAGTGGGGCTTGAGAAATCAATTACAGAGAAAATGCTCGGTTCTGAGTGACAATAAACTGAGAAGTGCTGCTCATAACTTGACGCAGTCCTGTATGGTGCTGCATGTGAAAGGGTCTATTTTAATCCAGTTTGTTGAGGTTATTTGTGTCAAAGGTAATTGCTTCATTTATGCCAGTGAAGCATTTAGAGAACCAGCTGCTTGCATTATGAAGACACTACTATTTACAGACTCAAGGCTTATAGTCTCTTAAGGTCAATGCAAGTTGCAGTGACCTTAGGTGTTCTCAGGATTGGAGCTTTGCCCATTAGAATCAGTCAGCTTAGTTGCTTAAATCCTGCCTCAGTGCATAACACATGCAAACCTTGAAGGAATGTGAAATAGTGTTATGCTGTCCCAGTGCATTACCAGAAAGACTTTATTAACTTTATATGAAATTCCATACGAATCAGACTAGGACAGCTTTAAAGAAAACTGAATCTTTCTGGGAGGTGCATGGGAGCATCTGTGCAAACTCCATACTCCTAGCATTACACATCATGATGAGAATCCTTGCTAAAGTCTGTATGAATTGAGTTATTGACTGCAGCAGTAGCCAACTGTACCACAGAGTAGTTGTTTGTAGTAATAGAAATAGCAGACATCACAAGGTAAGACATCCTGTGGGCAGTAATGTAAATTCAGCCCAGCGTGTAGCCCCAGGAAATGTCCCGGTTACTCTCCTGCTGCTCATGTTTGTACTCTTTGTTGAGAAATACTCAGCTCAGAAATGATGTGCTGCCTCAGAGAGAATACTGTGCTAAAGCCATACCATGGTTTTGTGTGTACTTGCTGTAATATAACAGTTCTGTGAATGAGCAGTACAAATCCCAATCTGGTATAATGACAAAAGGGGCACCTGCAATATTATGATTCAAGCTGTAATGGATGTGGAGGGTTCCTGGCGCTAACAGGGTCTGTGGGACTTCGTATTCGACATAAACTATTTGAGAATAGATACTAATCTAAAGTTTTAGTCATCTGTAGCTGTAAGGCAAGCTATTATCTTCTCTGGTTTGCTCTATTGGTGCCATCAGACAACCTGATCCTATTGAACTCAGCAGGAGTTGGCAGCTAATTTGGACAGTCAGAGGACAGGCAGCACGCTGAGTTTTTTCAGCTCTGATTTTCCCTGAGGTTCAAACTCTGATCAAGAGATGTTTCAGGATGCCCTGCTGTATTTCATCTGCTTCCCATTTCTCTTCAGCTGTAAAATCTAAACCCCCTGTGAATACTATTCTTGGTGTGAATACCAATTGAGCAAGCGAATTGTTCATCCCCTGTGTAGCCTATTTGCTTCTGGAAAGTCCCAGCCTGCAAGGCTTTCCCTGGCCTGATATGATGCTTTTCTAGTAACAACCCATCATATGTAATAAAGAAACACTGAGGGTTTCTTAAACCTGTATGTCCTCTCTGATTGTAACATGGATTTATCCAAGCACAGTACCAACTCTGATTGCCGGGTTTGTTATTAACGTAACATGGTTCATTTTCCATTTGCTTGGAACATGTCTTTGAAACACACACACAAACTTGCTCACTGGCCAAAGCCATCTTTGTCTCAGTCAAACACAGAGGCAAAGCCCTGGCACAGCTCTATCAGTAAAGATCTGTCTCAGTTCTTCTGGTACGAGTGAGTTGTCAAAGCAAAACAACAGTGAAGAAATACAGCTGAATGCTTCCAGCTTCTGGTACAGTGTCAGTGGGCTTTGTGTCATGAGAGGATTAAAGGCTGTTTGCAATGATGTAGTGATGAGCTAAGAAGAAAACAGTAAACACTTTTGGCAGCTGATCAATACTGACTGGTAGATACTTTGATGGAGCAGGCACATCATGGAGAACTGGCACATCATCTTATGCGGATTTGTCTTTGCCATTTAAAAACCATAAGCTTTTGCTTTGACATGAAATGGGAGTACTTTCAGCCTATTTGTCTATTTTGACCTAATTTGTCTGTTGCTGATGCAGGAGAACTGACACATTTTCATCTCAGTCTGGAAAAGGCTTTGGTAGAAACACATTCAGGTGTTAAAATATCCTAATGGTATGTTTAGCATAAAGAGAGCAGGAAGTGCCACACTTCCTTTCCAACCCTTCTTTTGAGGACCAAAGCAGGTCAGAAGTTTTGATAGTGTTATAATTCCCTTACCTGGGAATGTGAACAGGGAAGTGACAAAGAAAAACTGCTAAAGAAAGTCCCTTCGCTCTTTAGCTGCAGCATGCCTCCAAACCAGCTTCCTGGGCAAACAGCTGTGTGAAAGTCACTTGTTGGATTTAGGGTGAATACCCCCACTTACTATAAATTGAGATCAAATATAAAGAAAGCAAATGAAGACTCCTGCTCTTTGGCAAGAAAGAGTCTCTCCTTCTGGAATTTGGAGGTTCTTACAGGGTGAATCACTGCTGGAGCTCAGGATAAGCCAGGCAGGTGTTATGGCAGTGTGTGTTGGCTTAGGTGGGAGATCCATTCTGCAGCTCTGTTGGGAAAAAAAGGAGATGACTGCTGTGGGTCTCCTCAAAGCCTTTGTGTTTGTAGATCCTGTGTTGTTTTAAAGGAACTCCAGCTGTAATGCTTGGGGGATGGAGAGCTGAACAGCAAGGGCACAGTGGCGAAAAATGGGACAGCCCATAGCTGCTGCGAACCAAGTGGGAGTATGTGCAGGTTGTGACAGACATTAAGGGGAAAAAAAGGGGCAGAGGCCTGGAAATTTCCCCTGCTTTTGGGTTCTCAGTGCAAATCCAATCCCAGTCAGAAGCTCATGGTTCATGGCTAATCATTACTAATACCTCCATCTTTCCAGAGCAGTATTGTCCACTGGCAACTGCTGCTTCTCTCTTCCTTTGGTTCCGCTGCCTCTGTGCCATTTCCTTTGCTCCTTGCAGTTCCAACTTACTCCAGCCTTTCCTTTGTCCTTGCAGTCTCTGGGAGATTGGTCAAATGGTTCAGGGTGAAATCCAGGGGGGAAAGAATAAGGGAAATAGCAGTGACAGCAGCATCTCTGAAGTTATGGAACTGTTTGCCCATAAAAAGAAGGGAATGCCTGCCACAAGAGCCTGAGGAAATCATCATAGAGGAAAACAGAACTGCACCACTATCAGAATAGATCACATCAGCAGTAACAATGATTTCAGGTATTTCTTTCCCATAGTAGAAGAGTGGATGCCATTAGAGTATCATCAAAAGATGATGCTTATCAGAGAGACAAGACACAGCTTGCCAGCTGGGAACTTCTATGTCTCCCAGGTGCCTCTTACAGGTTGATGTGGCACCTGGCGCAGAGGTTTAGGTTGGCACAAAGGAAATCTCATCTCACACAGGTGCTGGGACTTTGCTTCTCCCATTAACTCACTATTTATGAGGCCCCCAGAATTCCAAGGAACTCTCAGGACCGTGGTCGATTGTTGGGTGCCATTCCCACCAAAGCTTTCCCTCTCATCAACTCAAGTATCGCTACACTATTGCTTTTTATCCACACTATTGGAATAAGAGCATTCTTCAGAGTGAGGTGATGTAACTGCAGTAGCAGCTCTACCTCAGTTTATTGTTCCATTTGTGACGTGGTGCTGCACTTGTTGGCTTGCTCTTTAGGGACATTCAGCCGTAGTAAAAGGAAGTTTTTTACATCTCCATTGCTAAAGGGATTATTAACTGCATAGTCTCTGGTAGGGTTCTCCCTCAGCTTAATTGATCATTCAACAGGGAGTGATGTTTCTCTTTTGGATCGTAATCTTTGAATGAGCCTAGTGGGAAAGAGGAAAGTGTTCTCCAAAGCAAACACTTTAATGGCCTAAAGAACTGCCAACAACTATATTTAAGTCTCTATATATTGATTACATACAGTTCTGAAACTCTTACAGTGATGTGTAGCATGATGGGCTCCAATTAGTTCTCAGGCTTGGGATCGAATCAGACACACCAGAAGCTGCAAAGCACTTTTTTCTGCCATTTGAGATAAAAGGCTGTTGTTTAGTAGTGGGAATGTATTATTTCACATTCTCTACATCGCTTTGTGCAAAGGGAATATTATAAAAAAGCAGCCTGTGCTTTCTGAAAGGAAGTATTGGTATCCAATGTCCTACACATCGTGTTTGATTTCAGCGTTGCCAGCATTGTTTCAGAGACAGGAGAATTCAAAGGCTGCCAAAACCTCTTCAGAAGAAAGACCAGCACAAAGTTACCTGATTCTAAAGTAGGGATAAGAAGTGGTAGACCACTGGAGAAACCGCTGGGAATGATCTTGTCTACTTGCCTGGTTCCTGTATTTCTCCCTGCATGTTTATAGTGTTGGCAACAGTATATTCAGGCATTGAACCTCTCTGAAGTGGTCGTTCTTCCATTCTTTTCTTCTGGACAATCATTTTGCTGTGTGGTCAATCATCCAGGCTCCTTATAAAGTTCCCCTTGGCCTTTTGAGTCTCTCAGTCCTGCAGTGCTGACGCATGTGTCATCTCTGGTGAAGAGAGCAATTCTATCAGCTGTCATGTTCCTGTTTGGATGTTTATGAATAAGAACTTGGATATAGAAGGTGAAGAAGAGCTGAAGCTCACTGAGTAAGATGTCAGAGAGACATTCCACAGGAAATGACTGTTTGCAATGGGAGACGGATCAAAATGTCAATTAATAATCCAAATGTAAATGAGGTTTTTTTACCTCATGAAGCACTCATAAAGGAGGCTCTAGGCAAACGCCCACAGCTTAGGTAGAATTTGTGACTATGGCAGCAGAAGATGGTAACCTGCTATAGAATATCAGGCACAGACGTGATGATCAAGAGATACGAACGTATGAAGACTGAACTGCTTTAAGTAGAAATTGTTCCACGAGTTACAAAAGCCAGAAAAGATGAAAGGATCTCGCAGATCTATTTAATGTCTCTTTTAAAGTATAAAACAGTGGTCTGTGACTGTGAAGAAACTTTTGTAGGAGAGTTTTTTAAGAGATATAGAAATGATCCAAGAGGTTGTACAGCGAGGAAGTTAGGTTGGAAAAATAGTAATGAGAGAGAAATGAGGCACATAAGCTGGAGGTAAAAAGGGGGTCATTCTTTAAGGCTTCTGGACTCAGACATTAATGTCTGATGCTTTACAGGCTTTTCTCCCTCTGCTTTCAAACCAGCAGAATGGTCTAAGCTTCTGTCCTCCATCCATCATCCATGAGGGCAACATGAGACCTTGGCAGAGTTCAGGCCTGTGGTGTCCAGCTGATGCTGTGAATCAGCCCTGTGCTGGTATTGTTAGTGGCAGAGTGAAGGTACTTCGTGCATTGCCTGCAGTCCCGAGCCTCAGGCTAGCTCATGGTTAAGTCTTGCTAGAGTTCAGAATTCAGCAGTCTCTGCTGGTGTTAAAGGGTGAAGGACCACAAGTGTCCTCTTATAGCAGCCACGTTTGGACTCAGCATCTTTAAAGCAAGGCAGAGCTTAGTAGTTCTCCTATTCACAAAGGTTTATATGTTAGTGGGCTCTGAAAGCATGTTGTTCAGAAAAGAGCAGCAAAACTGTGTCTCTTCCTAGGGAAGACAAGAAACTTCTGTTGAATCTATTTATACAGTCACTGTACTTTATCAAACCCAATTTTTAATTAATTTCACTGGGAATTGCACGTGTATAGGCTAAAACCCATGGGGAAAGACATGTAGGAGGTGCTGATTTGGAGTAATAAAACCAGATGTGTGATGATTCTCAGACTTTACCTATGAATTAATGACCAAAGAGGAGACTACTCCTCTATTTTTCATGATGAAGAAGAGATGGACGGCTCAGTTGCCTGCACTACAGAACACATTGCTTCTTGTACCCAATTCTCTTTGCCACCTCACATTCCAGGTTCTGTTTGTGTTCCATACAAGCAAACGAGAGGTGCGGGATCGCTTTGCTAACTCTTCCTGCAGTGCTCAATTGCAGCACAATAACCCAGGGGTTACTGTTACTCAGATGGGTGACCACAGGGGTTTGTCTATCCCTCTGCTCACCAGAACTGAATTAAGACTGCCTCTTAGGAAAGTGCACTGAAATGTGTGACTACAGGCATTGCAGAGCTGAGGCTTGCCTGACTTCTCTCACCCCAAAGCACAAAGGTTCTTTTCTTAAGTTGGAGTCACCCTTTAACAACGTTTTCATCTAGCTGGCTGCTCCATGGCTCCACTACTTGCTGGCTCCGGTTGAGTGGTGATGTGAGAGGACAGCCTCTTAGCACCTCAGTGAGCACTGCTCCTCCTCCTGCCTCTGAACCCTGCCTCAGTTGTGATGCTGCCTGGGGAATTCACCTTTCCTGGCAGTGGTAGGAAGCAGTAGATGGTTTTACAGATGCTCTGACGTGGGCTTTGGAAACTCAGGCGTAGGCTTTGGAAAGCAGCCAGCTAGCTCCTGGGGTTTTCAGACCTGGAACTGGCAGGTCTTTTCTTCCCAGTGCCCTTAGGAAGTAACCTGTGGCCAAAGGGCAACTTGGAGTCAAGAGATGGTTAGAGCTGACGATGCAAGGTGAGGTGCAGACATTCTAAATGTGTTTTGTGTGCTCAGCGATGATGCTTCTCCCTTAGCTCGTGCAATGATCAGGCTTTTACTGGTGAGCTGTGCGAAAACCCCATTTTCCAGCAGTCAGACCTCTCTCTTCCCCCCTTTTGGTGCAGTTGGTTTTTGGCTGGTGGGATTGGGACCCCTTGGCAAGTTGGCCATTGCTCCCTGTCACCTTCAACTAGTTCAGAGCCTTAATCTGAGGGCTCTGAAGGTCCACTTTGCCTTAGGGTCTGGGGGACTTCAGCCAGAGGATTTGGAGTCATTCTTTGGCTATAGAATGACAACATTTCTTAGACTTGGGATGTCAGTGGTGCCTGTGTTGTGAACTTGGCCACCTTCCTGTGCTTAAATCTCTTTGAAAGGTAACCTTTGACTGTTTGTTATCAAATGGGATTGGGATTTCACCTTCATTTACTTTGTTTTGAAAACCCTCCACAGAGCAACGGTTCTCAAGGCTCTCTATGTGTACTTTAAGGGGAAGGAAATTGTCCCTCCACAACAGACAAAATGTGGCCCTTATGACCACAGCCTTTTGTAGTCAGTTCTGTCACATAATTTTAAAGCCACATACAATTTAAAAACCAGACAAAACCCCCTATAAGCAGCCTTTATTGATTTACCATTAAATTCTGCATCATTGAAGCACTTAAACACATCCTATATAGGTGTGTCGAATGTGTTGAAGAGGTGCATGAAAATAGTATTTCTGTAATCCAAACTATCTGACCTAAGGTTTTATTCTACTGGTAGTGTTGATGTACCCACCCAGTCAGTTTCTCCTAGGTATTTGCCATTTTGGCCTGTTCATTTAGTGAAACCTCAGCCCTCTGCAAAGCTATATTCATAGAGTCATAGAACAGTTTGGGTTGGAAAGGACCTTCAAAGCTCATCCAGTCCAACCCCCTGCAATGAGCAGGGACATCTTCAACCAGATCAGGTTGCCCAGAACCACATCCAGCCTGGCCTGGGATGTCTCCAGGGATGGTTCATCCACCGCCTCTCTGGGCAACCTGTGCCAGGGTTTTACCACTCTCATTCAACACCAGTCTGGTCCCAGATAGGTTGTGCAGGATGCACTAAAAACCCCAACAGCATGAACTAGGCAAAGGTGGTGCTCTGACATGACAGAAGATATTGGTTGGATGAAGATAAGCTGCATGGCTGTGATTCACATGACTGTTTTATCTTAGCTCTAGTTGAGTTGAAGGATGTAATTTCTCTCTTTGAGTCAGATACATCTCAGCTTAACAATTCGAGAGGATTGATTTTTCCATGAAGTCAGGGCTAAAATGTGTCATATTCATAGAGAATTGATCACAACAAGAAAATACCATTTCAAAGATGAGCATTAGCTGCTAATAGACGTAAGCCATGTAGAACTGTGTTACACTCGGACAGAGAGGGGGTTGGCTGATCAGAAGATGAAGACCTGGCTCAAGAGGCTTTAGTTATCAGTAGAAGCACCCAGGTAACATGTCTGATTTATCACTGGGTAAGATCTGCAGAAAATTAGTTTGAAAAGAAATGCTTTTGGGGCTATCTGCTCATAGCGAAATGAGAAGGCTCCTTCTCTTGGCAAGAACTTCACAGAAATACCCATCGTCTGGTCTTAGAAATCAAGAGGCAGTGACCAAGAGGAAAACAGTAAAAGCATATACTGATTTGTAGGAGGGAGAGAGGTAGAACCCACCTGAGACTGAATCTCGCCAACAGCCTAACATCCAGAGGGACATACAGGCAATGATGTCCTGCTGGATGCGGCTCTTTTACAGCAAGCTTCAGACAACCTGTCTAAAGGGTGCTCTTTTATTACAGCTTATCAGAAGTCCTCTGGCTATAACAGTGTGTCAGATATGACTTTCTGGAAAAGGCAATATTGTATTCCTGTTCATCGAATACATATTCTTTTCAATGATGCATGTTAAAGGAAGGGTGAAACTGAGTGCCACATTTAATGCATAGTGTCCCAGACCCACATTATTTACTGTTCAGGTGACATTTTTGCTGGTAGATGGTGTTTTTTTGTGTGATCTTACAGGGTGATTCTCAGTGTAGGGGTGGGCACCACACACAGTACGCAGGCTCAGGGTTGGTAAATGCACTGTTCAACTGCCTGGAGATCTCAGCCCCAGTTACTGGGGGAAGTTACTGAGAGTCCTCTTACATCCCTGCTGTTGCTACCTATGTGGAGGTGAGGGACAGCATGTGTTACCAGCCATGAATGCAGATCTGAGGAGTGATGGGATATCACAGGACAATCTTCTCCTGGTGGCAGTTCCTTCCTATGACATTGCCAACAGAAAAGGGCCATCTGACAGCCCTTAACATACTTCCTAGCTGCATTGCTTTGCTCTGAGGGGACCATCCATTGGCACACCTGAATTGGATGATTCCAAGATAATAAAGATGAGAGAACAAAGAACAGCTCCAGAAAAGCTCTGAATAAGCAGCTGTGAGAAAAAACCAACCAACTCACCCTCCCCAAACCAGCAAAGCTCTTGTAATCTCAGAGGCTTGAAGGCTATGGTAGGTTGGTCCTGGCCAGCAGCCTGCAGGACAAGGGGGAGAAAATTAGGATGGAGCAGAGTGCAGTGGAGCGTACAATAGAGTAGGAGTTCAGCTGGATGGGACCCACAGCGATCATCTAGTCCCACTGTTTGACCATTTCAGGGCTGACCAAAGGTTAAAGCGTATTAGAAGGGTATTGTCCAAATACCTCTTAAATACTGACGGGATTGGGGCAATGACCAGCCCTCTAGGAAGCCTGTTCCAGTGTTTGACCATCCTCTGTAAAGGAATGCTTCCTGATGTCCAGTCGAAACCTTCCCTGATGCAGCTTTGACCCACTTCCACATGTCCTGTCACTGGATACCAAGGAAGAAGAGCTCAGTGCCTCCCTCTCCACTTCCCCTCCTCAGGAAGCTGTAGAGAGCAACGTGGTCACCTCACCCTCCTTTATTCCAAACCAGACAAACCCAGAGTCTTCTGACAGACGCTCATCATAGGAGATGCCTTCTAGCATTATCAAGATGCACTGAAGGCGAAGACAGGGAGATCACTTACCCATTACTGTTGCAGGCAAAACAGACTCAACTTGGGGCTTAATTTACTGATGATTAAAAGAAATATTTAATTACTGATTTAGGCAGCAGGAAACAAAAAGACAAGCATAAAAGACACTGGGAAAGCACTTTTCCTCTGCCCTTTCTCAGGCTCCTCTCTTCCCTTCTTGTTACTGCTGCAGATTATGCTCAGTTCCTTCAGCCAGGCCATGGGCCATGAAAACTGGGGTGTTGGTTACAGTCAGTACATAGCAGTTTCTCTCTGCTGTTTCTGTCTTCTCAGACTTTTCTTCTACTCCAGCATGGCCTCTTCAGTTCCTTCAGGAATATCCACTTGCTCTAGGTACAGGTCACGGAGCCATAGAGTGGTTGAGGTTGGAGGGGACCACCAGACATCATGTAGTCCAACCTCCCTGCTCAAGCAAGGGCACCTAGAGCACGTTACTTAGGATTGTGTCCAGATGGCTTTTGAGTATCTTCAGGGAAGGAGACTCCACAACTTCCTTGGACAGCCTGTTCCAATGCTCAGTCCCCCATGGGTTTCATGGCTCCTTCGCAGAGCACCTTCTCCTCCTCTGACCTTGGCGTTCCCTCTGCTCTTTCTCACTCTTTTCCCCCTCCTCCTCTTCTTGTCCTTGAATATGTTTTCACAGAGGTGCTACCAGCTTCCCTGGTGGGCTCAGCTGTGTCCTGGGATGGGTCTGTTGGAGCTGGCTGGAAATGGCTGTGTCTGGCATAGGTAAGCCCCACGTCTTTTCTCAAACAAGCTAACCCTATAACTCCCCGTTCCCCCAGCACTTGGCCACCTACACCTAATACACAGGCAAAACCAAACAAATCAACGGGGCCTCAAAATCCAGTGCCTGCAGAGATACTTGTCAGGCTTCACTGTGAGAGCAGGTTCATGATGCACAAGTCACTTTAACATCACTTGGGCTTCTCACAGTAGTAAACAACATGAAGTTCTGCTTATAGCTTTGGGCCCTGGCTTATTCTAATTTGTGCACCATCTTAGCCAGGACAACAGAGTTCTGAAACCAAAAAAATCTTACACGTAGAGCATACTGATAATCCTTGGTTTATGTTCTCTTTTTGCAGTATAAACTTCTAATGTGCATCTGTTCCATTGTCCCAAGGCAGAGTTCATTTGTGATAGAAAAAACATACATCCAACTTCGGGTAGTGCAGGCAGCTCTATCCTCAAGCTGGCTGTTAGCTAGAGAGGCTGCTTTTGGCATTTCATTCTTCAGGATCTGGTGGAAGAGTTCATGGGGAGAAGGGAAAGATCAGTTGTAATGGATCAGGCTACTTTGCCAGAGTGTTTGGCAGAATATTTAGCAAAGAAACATTCACCATCTGTTCAGCTTTAGAAGGAAGGTGGAGAAAAAGAACCTCCTGAAGGTTTTGCCCTTGTTAATTCTTTAAAATGCCCTTCAGGAAGTCTTCACCCAACCAGACACTGTCTAGCTGATACCAGCTACCCAATAGTATCAGGGACAGAGGGAAGCACTTTGAGTCCTCTCAGCTCTTTTAGCAGTTTGGATGTTCTATTATGCTTTTAATACACATATACCTTTCTCAAGTGTCATTCTGTGATGGGGTTGATGCCTTTGTTTCACCAGTTTGAACTGGTTTGCCAAATGGTCTTCTTTTAGGGTCCCAGTTGTCAACAAGAAAACACTCTGTTGCAGTAATGAACAGTCCAGGCTCTTTTAAGGAAGTCTCTGAGTTTTGACTCTTCTTCTTCCAAATTTTTCTCCTGTTTCAGCCCTGTATGAAGGGTTAAAACTCAGAACCTTTTTAATATCTTGCCTAGTTATTGCTCTCTGGTGAGTTAACCGGATTTCCCAGATGTAGCTGTTGGTAGAAATGTGGCTGAATTCCAATGTTCTTCCTTTTAGGTGTTTTCTCCTTGACTGCAGATAGGAATGAAATGCAGTTTACACTTTGTATTTAACTTGGGGAATTTTAAACTGACCCATCCATCATCTTCCATTTCACTGCTATTACTGCGTGTGCTCAGCAATCAGTCAGCTGTCAGCAGGAGAGCTGATTCAGTCTTTCTTCATCCTTAGAGCTCTGTAAAGCAACAAGAGCTTCTCCATGTCAAACTTGGCCAGCTTGAGAATTCATCTCAGCTATATTTACTCACAGATTGGGAAGCAGTAGTAGCATTGTGCAGAAGGCAATTCATTAGCTGTCTTTTTAATGGTGGGAGAAATCATTCATTAGAGGTGCTCAATTCTCTTCTATGGATTTCTAAAAATATCATCCTCTACAAGCTCAGCCCTTAAAAACCTGAAGCTGGGTGAACTGAACCCCACACTTGGGAATTTCTCTCTTCTCACCTTTGAGGAGCTGAATCCTAAAGTGCATAAGCTACAATTGCACAGCAGGTTGGGGAACAGAATGTGAAGAAAGAAAGTGAAGGCAGGAATGATGAGGAAGAGGCAGACTGGGGGAAAGAAATGAAAAGCCGTAATGCGAGCATGAGGAGAAAGAAAACAAATGGAGAAAGAAGGTGATTTTGTGCTGTATGTAGGAAAATAGGGAAAAAAGCTAAAACTAACACCAGAATTGAATAGTTATTTTGTTGTTGAAACCTCGGAGCTGCAGTGATTACTTCCAACATACCACACTCAGGTGTTGTGTGTGTGTGTGTGAAATGAACACTGTAGAGCCTTTAGAATCTTGGGTCTTAACTCTCATTTTGCAGAGTGGCTGCTTTACAGGAACTCATTCTTTAATATAATGAGATTGCACCAAGTGTACCTTGAAGCAGAACTTGGTTTATTATTTCCCTAGTTATCGGCTCAGAAAATTGAGTGTGGGGAAGGAATCAAATCCATCGTTATTCTTGTGGCTTATATCACAAGTTGCCAGTTAAAGGAGTTGTAGGGGAACAAAACACATTCCCAGGTGTGTCCATTCTACTTATGTTCAGAGACTTACATGAAACGATACAAGGCAATTTCTTCTTGGTGGCACTGCATAGGATGTAAATCAGTATGGAATTTGGCTTTTACCAATGTTTTCTGTCACGGGCCATAGCTAGTGTGCGTACACCCAGCATGGCTTAAAAGCAGCTGTGGAGTTGGGACAGCTTGAGCTTCTGCACAGCCTTAACCACATGAGTACTTACTCATCTCCTCTGGTGACTTCAGAGTCTGTGAGCTCTGTGCTGCTGCTCTTGCACTATTAATGATAGTTAAGCAAAAAGTGAATTGAAATCACAGCAATGACAAGTCCCTGCTGACATCAGCTAGGGCAAGGCAGAGAAAGGAGGAACGGTGACTTCACTGCAGAGGCTCCCTTGCAAATTTCAGCATCACTATTGCTTCCAAGATGAAGTGTACTCTTTAATCATCTAAAATACATTTACCTCTTTAATATGGCATCTGACCCCTCACAGTCATGGACACAGTTTTCCCTCCTCTGTAAGCTGCCTTAGTACTGGTATTTCTGAACTAAATATGGGAAAATGGAGCAGAGAGAAAATGTTTGCCAGGCCACATGAGGAAAAGGAATGCATGATTGGAAGCTGTGGCTGCCCCATCCCTGGCAGTGTTCAAGGCCAGGTTGGACACAGGGGCTTGGAGCAAGCTGCTCTAGTGGAAGGTGTCCCTGTCCATGGCAGGGGTTGGAACTGGATGAGCTTTAAGGTCCCTTCCAACCCAAACCATTTTATGAGTCTATGATTCTATGGTTTAATTCAGCTTCCTGCAAGGGGTGACCCAGTACAGAAATCCACATTCGTGTGGGGTTTGTTAGAAATACAAAAGGCAGCACGGAGTTTCTCAACAAGGCCATAAAGTCAGAAAGCATTTATCACCAGGTCTCCTGTAGAACTCACTTGAGTATCTTCATCTTTAACAGTATAAATAAACTTTGTGACTTCAATCACTGCATTGAAAGAGTAGCCTTTTATTTGGACAGCATTCCCTATGCAGTGAGAAGCCATTTTCCTTTTCCTCCATCATGCAAACCACTGTTTTAGTTTAAAAGAGGCAATAGCTGTGTAACTAGTATTCTCCTTCTCTTTCCAGACACATGGTAGGACTCAGTTCCCACAGGTCCAAGGACATCCTGTATTCCAGGGCACCTTTTCTGTGCAGTGATGGCATATTTTAGTTTACCATAGAGCTCCCCTTACATCAAGAACTCTTAATAAGATGTCTTCAGCTCTACAGAGACAGGGGAAGTAGTAGACCAGGTTACTGTCGTACTTGCTTTCTCTCAGGACTAACCTGTTTGCCAAGTAGTCAGTTTACAGGCTGCAACATTAACACTGACGAGATGAAAGTCCCATTTTTGTACTTGCCGGAAGACATACCCAAGTCTTAACATCTGTCAGGTTCAGCCTTGGGTTACAACAGAAGTATTTATCCCTCTAGCCCACGACAAAAATCTTTTCTTCTTCCAATACCTGCAGAAGACATCAGTGAGATGAGATCTGTACCTGTCAGTTCGCTCTTTCTACCCAGGCTAGAGGGACATCAAAACGTGACCAACACTCTCTGTTATCATGTGTGTGCTGCTAGTATTTTGGATTTGGTCTGCTACCTTAAGGGCCACATCCCTGTACCTGTTCCACTCACAGGTAAGAATGCATTCTCTAATTTCCCCACAAAGATAATACCTGTGTGTGTGTATCATTATCCAGAGAGAGATGAGCCTCACAGCTGAAGAGGCACAAGAGGATTGCATATACCCTGGCGTTTGTGAAATGACTTGTGACTGTGGTAGTTAATAATCTCTTTACTACGTGGATTATTGCAAGTTACTTTAGATGAGCAGCTGAGAACAAAGGCAAGACTGAGCAAGTTGAAGAGCTTTTGGAGAAAGCGTGCATGCTCTGTTCCTAATGCTTCCAAATCTGCGCTGTGGACAAGCACTCTGCTCAAGAGCCTTGTCAGGGAAGCTGTCCCCTGTCGTCTTCCTTGTTTTCAGAGCCAGCCTCATGCATTTTAGACCTTGGCACTGTAATGCTTGGAGGGGTAAATCAGCTCTACAACAGATTTATCCACTTTTAAGCCTGCAGACTCCATACGTTCCAGTGGGCTGCTTTTCTGAACTGATTTTACTAGCTTATGGCATGAAAACAGGAAGACTTGATTCTACATTTGCATGGCACTGACTTCATTAGGTTTTCTGTAGATCGATGCTGGGGCAAAGAGAAGCATAACAGTGTCACCAAGCCTCATGAATGAGATCGTCTGTGCACTCATTGATCTCTAGAACTTACTGAGGCAGGAGGTTGGTTTCTGAAAGGCCTTTTCAAATACCTAAAAAGTCTTTCTTATTACATCCAAGAGGGGCAGGTTGGAAAGCAGACGTTGAGAGGAAGGTTGAGAAGGCAATTATTTTGGTCCAAATCTAGCTGCTATGGCAAACTTGTGTTTCCAGACTAGGCAGGAGAAAGCAATCAAGAACCAGACACTGCAGAGGTTTTGATGTTAAAGCACACTGCCTCTATTTCACACCTTATCTGCCAAAGGGTAAGTGGTTTTCCAGTGCCATTAGAAACTTAATAGGAAACTGAGGAGCTCAGTGTCAGGTTAAGCCCTAAAAGCTACCATGTTTCTTCAAAGAAGAAGCAAAAACCAGCTATGTGATTTCATCAACATTCCTAAACCACTTCCAGTATTTTCCTTTTGATTAATTTACCATATAATACACCCTCTCTTCCTATTTGCTAGTTACACACACCGTTATTTTTCCAGTGCGTTCTTTACAGAGGATTGGAACACTGGGACACTTATGAGGGGAGCAGCTCTTGTTTCTTGAGTCATCCTCAGGGGGTTTACCTGCCAGTGTAACGAGGAGGAACAGCACTCTATTGCTCATTGACAGAGTTATTTTGCATCTTCCATGGAGGAACAGTTCTGAAAGCACACAACCTTTTCATCTCTTGTTCCAGTTTGAACAGGTAAGTAAGGAGAAACTAGTTATGAACAGATGTGAAACTAGAGATTGGCAGGTCAAAAAGAGCCTCTAGGAGCCCAGTGGGAAGTCTGGATCATTTATAAGGCTGTCAAGGCAGGTGTATGTCTCTGTGTGCATGAGGAATTGAGTGGAAGAGTTCTTTAGAAGTTTGGCACTCAGGATTGACTTTTATATGAGGACAGCAGGATTAAGAGACATTTTTGCTCAGCACTTGAGTCAAGGTAGCTTCTTATGACCCTGGGGCATTGTGGAGTATGCCATAGCTTTGTATTCATAATGAATTAGTGTTCCAGCTGGAAACAGTTATGAATATAAGGTGTGTTACGGCATTCCTTTGAGTTCAAAGGTAGGTTAAGCTATTGAGTTAAATGTATTAGTGGAAGGCTGTTCTGTAGAATAGCCTGGAAAACATGAGGATTGCCATCATATCAGCTGAAGGAAACCACAGACCTTGCCACTAAAGCAGACCTAGACATAACAGTCTCTGCATCTGCAGAGAGCTCCATAGAGGCTCATTCCACCTTCAGAGCCATATAACATGTGAATAGTGCTCATGCTGCAACTAGCCAGCCTGTATGGCTGTGAACTGAAGTTGTATTTTGAGTAGAACCATCAAGCCTGGTGTTTTCCACAACTGCCTAACTGCCTTAAAACTGCTTTTCAAATTACAAGGAAGGGAGAAACCTCTTTAGAAGCACTGCTGACAGTTACTTACCAGGAGGTTTCTAAATCTCTGCCTACCTAATGTTCTGTTTATTCTTTGTGTTATTAATCTTTGGCAAAACTTCTTGGGAGTGAGCACTGCGTAACATATGGGAGGTTATTTATTTCACTTCCAGTTTTTACATATGCATTTGTATTTAGTTCTGTTAGTTACGAGTTAGCATCCACTTGTTCTGATGACAGGGAATGGATTGAATCACTTTAAATGAGCACTGCCTCCCAGAGTTCAGTGCCACTTTATTCTTGCTGAATTTTAGTCCTGCTCTCTCCATGTCAAGCCGTGCAAGCTCAGCTAATCCAGATCCCTATTAGAACTCTAAACCCAAGCTGTCCTGTCAAAGCATGGTCTTGCTGGGCTATTTGTACAGCAAGCTTTCTGTGGAACTTCCCTGAGAACGAAATGGAAAAGCTCAGTGCTCTGCAGGGAAAGGAGGAAAAAAGAAGGAAGTTGGGCAGAAGCAGGTTTTGGGTTGGTATTTTTTCCACCTGAGATCTTCGATTCTTTTACTTTAAAAGTAAATGGAAGGATTCTGTCGAGTTGAGAGTGTGTTAACCATCTTTCTCCAATAAATATCCCTTCCAAACCAAAGCTCTTATTTGTGAGGATGACATACAGAGTATCAAACATTCCACGTAATGTCCATCTGCTCCAAATCAGTGTTATGTTCTCTACTATATTCAGCTGATATCTAATATTTGCTTACAGATCTGGCATTGCTAGCTTTGTGAATTGTGTAATGGCTTCTATACTAGCAGTGGCTGATTTCTAAATCAGTACATTATCTGTGGTGGGGAATTTGCTGTTATCTGCAGGTGAGGGATGTTATTGACCAGTATAAGGTGGTTTCCATCAGCTGTAAGTCTGGGGCATACTTTGGAGAGTCTGAATCCACTCTGAATTCTTCTGATTGTATTTATTTTCTTCTGTAAAATTGCAGAGCTTATGTATAGTCATGAAGTCTGCTAATGCCATTTTTCAATATATGCTGCCAGAGGAATGGCTGCTATTTGGGATCTGTGGCCTCTGGAGGCTTCTGGACAGCTTCTGAATTGTGTCTGTTATTCCTTTATATTGCGGGCTAATCCGAACTGACTTCAAGACCATTTGCTGACACCATATAGCCAATTTGGAGTCCATCATTGTATACGTACCACTGAGCTTTCATTTCCAATTGTTTTCATTTGTGGAGGGGTCATGAGTCACTCAGTACCCTGCTCTACTCTTCTGCAGCCAGTTTCGCTATCCTGGAGAATTCTGTCTCAGCTTTAAATGATCCTATCTCACTATTTACTCCAGGACTGCTTAATACTATGTTAAATATCACAGATCAGGCATGGGTGCCATTGACAGTCACTTCCATCTTTAAAATACCATGTATTTCTATCCTTTCTCAAAGATTATGATTTTCATTTAATAAACTCTTAATCTTGCTTATCCCATGAGAATATAGCGTCTTTAAGAGCACTCAGAGAGGGACCTTCTCAAGGCATTATAGAAGTGCTTATAAAGCATGCTAACCGAACCATCTTTATTTAGATGCATGCTGACTCCTTCATAGAACTCCAGTTACTGCTGATATAAAGCGACACTCCATGAAGGATTTTGCTTTTTCCCATTGTATAGAATCATGGAACACCAGACTGGTTTGGGTTGGAAAGGACCTTAAAGCTCATTCAGTTCCAACCCCTGCCATGGACAGGGACACCTCACACCAGACCAGGTTGCTCCAAGCCGCTGTGTCCAACCTGGCCTTGAGAACTGCCAGGGATGGGGCAGCCACAGCTTCTCTGGGCACCCTGTGCCAGCGCCTCAGCACCCTCACAGGGAAGAGCTTCTGCCTTAGATCTAACCTGAACTTCCCCCTGTATCACCCTTATGTGCACTGAACTGATTCATTATTGTCATTCCCATCAACTTGCCTACTGTGGAAGTAAGACCCCTGGATGGACTGATTTCCCAGATCACACACCAAGCTCTTTTCTACATAGGTATAGATGGCTCCTTCCCTTTCAGTTAATTCCCTGCGGATGGCTCCTTCCCTTTCAGTTAATTAAACTGGTTCAGGGTTAACAAAGTGTGGTTGATCTTCTCCACACGTCAGTTTATCTCACCCATTGTTGAGCAATGTCCAAGGAAACTAAAGCTCAGCAGGCTGATTAGCATTAGAGGAGGAACTCAAAATGGTAATATATTCTGGTTCTGTTCTATGGTCTTGTCATATTTCCCCTTGGAATACATCAGAAGTGTATGCAGCCACTTTTGCCCAGACGCTGCCCTTTGCCATTAATTTGCTTTGCAATCTGTTTTGCATTATTTTGGCAGAGAGAACATCCTATTCTCAGCTGCCTGTTTAGGAATCTTTTATGCAAACTCTAACAAGTATCTGTTCTTTCCCTCCTCCTCCTTATTGATCCCTCAGCTCCTCCATTGTTTAGATGGATCATGTGTTTCTATGTCTTTATTCCCAGTGATGGAAAACTGTAGGTGATACCTGAGAACTTAAGTATCCTCTTTCCTGTCTTATCTGCTCTTGTTTGTTTAGGCCAAGGAACAGCTTGAAAATGAATACATTTGAGAGTTACCACCAGTCTGAGACACGCACCTGACTACAAAAATGGACCCAAAGCCCAAATTCAGGCTAGAACTTCAAAGCTGATTTGTCACTGGGCCAAAATACAGCTGCAGTCTAAATCTCATACAGCTATGAGGAAGTTAAGATAAGATGTTCGTGTTTAGGGTTTATACCAGCAGGTTCAAAGCAAGGTGCAGTGTGTTTCTGTGCCCTTCCAGGTAGCTAGCATCTGTCATTGCTTTCCTCCCAGGTTCCCTTCTACCTGAGGAAGGAAGCTTTGCATGTCCCATCCCACCAGCTGAGCCATGGGAGCAAAAACACTCAGCTGGGAATGCTCAGTGAGGCTGAGCACCTGCTAAAGGCCCTGATGGCATCACCTTCATCAAGGGCTTGTCCAGCTCTATCCTCAATATAGATACTCTCTGCTCTTGCTTGCATCAGTGTGAACTGGTAGAGCTTTCACTAAAACCAGTGCTAAACCGGGGCAGCCATTTCAAAGCCAGGCCCTGACAAAGCATGTGCTGTACACAGCAGATAGCTGTCAAGGAGAGCAAGTCCTCCCCAGCCTGTTTCAGGCCAACAACAGCAAAAGTAGTAAGCAGCAAATACCTGCGTAGGATATTAACAATGAAAGCAAATGCCATTGTAAAGCCTGAAGTTTTTATGTTGCTTTAAAGACAGCATGCAGAGGTGTAAAACCTCAATTTCCCCCTATGTATTGGAGCTATTTTACGTATGTAGCAATACAGCTTTCATGACAGCCTATTCCATGCAATAAACTCCTCCTAAGGTGATACAATCAGAACTAATTACTTTTCCATGGGATACAATCAATATTTACAAGTCAGTACTGCTAGATCATTCCTCCCACAAATGCTAATGGGGAAGCAGATCATAAAACACCCCAGAGGATCTTTCTTTGAGAGAGAATAAATGTGAAAAGCAGAATGTTTTCTTCTGCTCTGTAGGGAAAGATGATCTTGAGGTGAAAATAGGCTGGAGGTTGGGCCACTGTAGAGCCTCCATTCCTGAAGAATTGATGCATGTCAAGTAACATCCTGCTTCCAGACGGCAGGACGCAGTACACTGTTTAAAACAGACCAGCACTTTGAAAACCATGTATCGCTTCTGAAAACGTATGGGCTTGTTTTTACCCTTCAGAACAACAGAGAGATCTGCAGGGTTCTTTCCCATCAAGATTGCTCAAATGCACACAGGACATCATGAGTCACTGGACAGGCTTTTGGCAGAAGCACCTAAAAGCTTCTAGACCTCTTAGAAATGATGATTCTGCCTGCTGTGCTCCAGTGTGCTTCCCCTCAAGTCTCTCCTACACCCCTGCAAGTGCATCCATGGACAGAGAATTGGACACAATTAAAAGCTCTTTCCTGATATGTATATCTTGGGAAACAGCTGGAGGTGCACCACAGAGCAGAGGCCTTAGGAGCACTGGCTTTTAGTCTCGTCTCTTCTTATATCATCAAAGAAAATGGAAGTATGTAGTATAGCTCATAATCAGTTTAGTACAGATATCATTGCCCCTTGTTTGAGAGACTGAAACCTGCTTCATGTGGGCACTCACGTTGCGTTCTGTTCCTTCTGCCTCAAGGACAATGAGGCTTTATTCTGCAGCAGCTAAGAGAGACCCTCCTCTAGATTCAGGGAACAGATGGCAGAGTCACTTTAATACCCTGAGCTCTGTTACCAGTGGCAAACTAAATGGAATCTATAAAGGGTCCTTAGTTCTCTCTAATGTTATAAAGAGCAGTGAGAAGATTATAAGGCATTACTCCATGCAGCACAGTTTGTTGTAAGATGCATTATCTCTTTATTTCCCTTTTGAAAAAGAGATGCTTTTCTATAGAAACATTTCAATTCAATCACTAAGCAAGTAATCCTGCAGTAGATATAATGGATCAGAAAGTATAGAGAAAACAAAGCTGTGCCAGCCTATTTGTAGAAAATGCACCAGTGACAATATTGGAAAGAGTATTTAATCCTCAACTTCCCGTATCAATAGGACAGCTACAATGCAGTACCATTGATCAACCCGTCATCCAGAATAAGGAAGGAGTTTCCTACATGCCCTTCTCCTCCTGCCCCATTAATTCCACGAACTATCATCAACTGTTTATGGCAGCCTAATGTCAACATGCATCTTGTGCAAGACCACAAGGCAAATGGTCAAATAGCAATGAAGATTAGGGCGAGGACATGCTTTAGTGTTTACAAACATCCCAGCAAGGCACCTTTAAAAACCAAGCCAACCCCCATGTTCCCAAAGAACACCGTGATACGGAAGCACACAGCATCACGGCTCTTGATGTCAGTGAGCCCTTCACAACCTGAAAACTTAGCTTAAAACACCTCCTTAAAAAGGGTCCTTCAGGGGAGTTGAAGAGTATTGAGCCAGACTGATCCAAGCCATTAAGCAGTAAACGCTGGCCTGTATTTTTCTTTTCAGATGCTAAGTTCTACATACTAAACAATTTCATTTTGGCATTAGCTTTCATACCTTCAAATCCACCTTTGTAAAATGATTTCCTATGGATTTTCTACTCTTCTGTTTGGTCCTGTCTATCTCAGATGAAGCTGTTTAGAGATAAGCCAGAAATAAAGCGAAAGACTTGGCTGCAGCACAGCTCTTTACGTGTATTGCCATAATGACAGGGGCTTACTAGAAATTGAGGCACTGACCTTGCTAGAGTGTGTCTGTGTGTGTGCAAGTGTGCACAGATGGCATTGTTATACAGAGCTTAATGTAAAATTGAAGCCTAAGGTCCAAGGTCTCCTGTCTCATACGTCATACATTTGTACTCAATGAATGAGCATGTGTAGGCACGAGTAAGGATAGAAGTCCTTACTTGTACTTACTACGAGTTAGTAGTAGCATATTTCAAATGGAAAACATTAAATGAGGTTAGTTACTAAAAGTACTAAAGGTAGTTCTTTCAGTAAAGCATTGGAGCAATCTAAAGCATACACAGTAGCCATTTATTTTCTTAACAAATTCTGCAGTTCTTTTTAATCTTTGTAACTCATGGTCCTCTAAACACCTTGTAGAAGTGCTTTGGTTTCTTGACATTTCCTGTGTGACTTCAGAAACCCAGAAGTTTGTTGTTCTTTTCTCTTCATGACTTACCTTTGGTCATCTTTGTCTGCCATATCGGTAATTCTCTATTTTTCTGCTGAGTATTTTTGGGGGTAATCAAATGAAATATTGCATTAAAATATGGGGACAACGCAGTTTTACACTAGGATATGTAATGCTGTTTTCTGTTTTCTTCTTGTGTCCTTTCTAATGACTCCTCATATTCTACTTGCTTTTTGAACAGCCAAGGGAGTTTTTAGGAAGATTAGTGCTTTCCACCATTCCTTCGGAAGAGCTAGAGCTCATCCAGTGGAATTATAAAAGCAGCAAATTTAAAACAACTCAGAGGAAGAAGTTTCTAATATAGCAAGTAGTTACACTGTCCAACTGGGCGTTCCAAGCTGTAAATACAAACAGATTTCTCACAGAGCACAAAACCGTGGTGATTATTGAAGAATATAGAGTGCAGATTTATATCAGAAAGTTCCTGAACTTCTGATTGCTGGAATCTGGGAGAGTATTTCAGGTGAAGGGCTTGTACTTATTCTTAAGCAGCTGCTACCAGCTGTGAGCAGAGAAAGAATACAGAACTCACCAGGTGTGTGCCTCAATCTAGTGTACCTATTCCTACAGACAGCACATTAGGCAGTTTCCAAGGGTTCAAATGTGTTGCTGTTGGTTGTCTTGTGGGTTTTTCTGTAGCTGGGAACTTGAGAGAATTAAAACAAACAGCTCAAGGCAATGGAAACGGGGAGACAATGTGCTTACCCACGCAGCATAGTATAAACCTCTAGGGATGTGTTAAGCAATTTAAATAAATACCATAGTAGCATATCAAAATGTACACAGGTAATTGAAAGTCAAGACCTAAACTTTTGATCCATTGGTTTGGATAGAGTTTATAGCTGAAGAATTGAACCTGTATTTGCTTACAGGTAGAAGGCTGCAGGAGGCTCCCAAAGGAGAAAGAGTTGGCAACATGTCCTTTTCTTCAATTCATGAGGGAGGGACGCACTCAATTATTGATGGTGTTGTCCACAATGTGCCTAAGGTAACTGAGGACACAGTCAATGCATCAGTTACTTTCAGCAGGCCCTGCCACCTGTGGCCTTACTTTACCTGTAAATTCCAGCAGTTGTCTTTGGTGGGAATCCAAATGGAAGCACAGCAATTGTGGCATAAAATAGCCTGAAGGAGCAAAGAGCTCAGACTAGGACAAAGAACTTCTTTCTTCAACGTTTAAACCAGGGTGATTTTTACCTCTTTGATTGGGTTGCTGTTAAATGTTAGAACGAATTTCCACCCCAAAGGGAAATTCCCCCAAAGACACACAACACCTTTGACTTCTTATGCTCTCCTGAGTAAGATCTCTTCTATTTCTGCCATCCCGATTTCCTGGAATTAAGGGTTGTCTTTGTGTCAGCAGGGGGTGTTAGTGGAGGTGATGTAGAAGAGCAAAGCGCGAATGCCGAAATGCATTTTCCATTTCATTCCCTTTCAGTCGAAACCCACGTGTGAAATCTAGAGGTCAAGTCAAAATAGCAAGAGATTTCTGAAGGAAGCACCAGGGGATGTTGCCAGCAAACCCTGCCAGTCTGTGCTGTAATCCAGTTTGTCATGGGCATGTAGTGTAGATAGTGGAGAAAGAGGTGACATACGGAGGCAGACCATACAATAAACAAAGTCCATACAACAACTCCACAGCCATTATGCAGCTCCTTACTTTTGAAGTCTGCATAACTTACAAGAAGATCCTTCTCAAGGCCAAGACTTGCTGCAGTCTGGAGGCTTATTTTCCATGGAATGTGTGAACTAGAACTTACATCCATAAGGAAGTTGTGTTTTCTTCTACAAGAGCCCTTATGTAGTTCTCAGCAGAGTCAATGAGAGCTGGACTGAGCCGTAAGCCACTAAACGTGCACTGGAGATTGACTTTTGTTAAGGTGCTAAGGAGAACACATAGTCTTCCTCCAGCTGACCAAACCTCCCTGCAGCCTGGAGCAGGGAACGAGGAGACGGTGCCAGCAGGGAATCTGCAAGCAGAATGGCATCATTTCATCCCTCACTTTTACCTGCCGTGCTGTGGGGTGTTTGTCAAGAACATGAGTTCCTGCCTAGAAGAACACAGGAGATGAACACCTACACATGGTCATTCAGGTTTCTGGTGGGCTTGATCACTTCCTGAGGTGACTATCTTACCACCGACTATGGAGTGCCTATTGAGTTACTCATCTGTTGCTCTCTGTAGATGAATCTAGCTGTACACAGCCGGGCTTTCAGGGTGCTTACAGATCAGAACGAACCATCAAAATCAGTAGCAAAATAAATGGGTTTTAGTAAAAATACAAAGGCCTTGCAGAAATCGCATTGCAGTTTGTTCGGAAATTGCTTCTGTTGAAATCATATTCCCAAGCCATTCATTCTTACTGCATGTTCCTAACTGCTTGGTTTTTCATCTTAAAATAAAAGAAAATCAAAACGGTGCAGGAAGAGATAAGGGCAGGAACACCGTAGGTATTTCTGCTGGGTAAGCCAAATAAGAATCATGTTTGCAGCTTTCCCTAAAGCCAAAGCAATCTGTTCAACAGTGGTTTAGCAGCAGCTAGGCAGAGTGATACATCTGCCAAATGCCTGGTGGGGTGTGTGTTACATTTAAACAGTCTGGATTCCAAAGAAATGGGTATAAATGATAAAGAAAGGAGAGACATTGAGGTGATGGAGTGGGGCCTGAGAAGGGCAACGGAGCTGGTGCAGGGCCTGGAGCACAAGTGTGATGGGGAACGGCTGAGGGACCTGGGGGGTTCAGTGTGGAACAGGCTGCCCAGGGCAGGGCTGCAGTCACCGTCCCTGCAAGTGTTCACACAGCGTGGAGACGAGGCCTCAGTGCCATGGGTTAGTGGTGGCCTTGGCAGTGATGGGAATGGTTGGAATGGATAAGCTTAAAGGTCCTTTCCAACCTGGTTTGATTCTACAGTTCTGATTCTAAGAGCAGAGGTTGGGACCTTGAAAAGCTTGAATGTAACCCAAGAGATTAAAAATGGTCAAATTAGCAATTTGATGCTAATTTCTAAAAAGCTAATTTAAATAAGATCAAACTAGTGCTCCAGAAGAGAGCTCCATTAGGACAGGACATATGTTCACATGCAGATACTCATGTGCATGGTCTGCGTTCCCAAGCTGCAGTTGCCTGCAAACCAGAAATGGCTCCACTGAGACAGTGCAGTCCAAGCAGTAGACCTATGGAGGAATGGGACTGTGTCCTCACATGGAAAAAGGCAACAGAGATGTAGGATGAGAAAAGCTACAGGAAGAGAAACATGGAGAAAGCAAAAGATGTGGTAGAAAACATCTCAGCAAAGTGCAAAGGCAGGAAGGCATAGCTGGTTAATATGAGGTCCCAAAGCTGGAAGCCAAGGCAGAAGCCTCCCTGGATTCCCCTGTGTTTTGAGGGTTTGGGTTGGGTTTTGGTGCGTAGTTTGGTTTTGGTTTTGGTTGTTTTGGGGTTTGGGTTTGTTGCCCTGTAGGAAAAAGGGTTAAAATCTTGTGAGTTTTAGATTAAAGAAGGTCCTAAGGCTCAGCCTGTAGATTCTGAGGTGCATCCTGGAGGGGGAAGTTTCCTTCTCTGAATAACCACAGCTGGTAGATGGGCTGCTGCTGTCTGGCTATGGAGGCACCACAGGCATTGTGTACTGCTGAATGTTCTTATTAGGGTCTCTTGTGCACTGTGTTGAGTGCTTGTGTGGGGCAGGGAGAAGAGGGCCTTCTCCACATCATACCAGCTGCAAAACTGGTCATAGACTCACAGGATGGCTGAGGGTGGCACAGACCTCTGGAAATCATCTAATCCAAGACCCTGGCTTGAACCAGAATCAACCAGAGCAGGTCACTCAGAGCCACAGCCAGTCAGGTTTTGAGTGTCTCAGATGATGGAGACTCCACGACTTCCACGGGCAGCCTGTGGTGGGGTTTGATGACTGTCACAGTTAGAAAAGTTTCCTTTGTGAGTTGAAATCCCTGTCCATTTCAATGAGCTGGGAGCCTCAGCGGGCTGACGTGTCACTCTACAGGTCCCTAGCCGGTGTAAAAGGCCAAGGTAATAATACCTGCCTATCAAGTGACAAATTCTGTCTGAGATGATGTAGCAAAGGGAAAAGCTGCTGCTCCTCAAGGGTTCACACTCGCATGACAGGCTTGACAAATAGAAATATTGTGTAATAAATGAGCTGTCCATGCCCATTCAACGGAATGCTATGTGAATTTAATCATTTTCACCCAGTATTTAATGATTTTCACCTCACGGAAGATCTAATTTCACTCTGCTGTTGTTGAAACCATGGTGCAAGCAAAGCAAATTAGTCACTGTGCTCTGCTCTAAGGTGGACATGGGTCTCCAGATGGCATGTGAGCTGGGAAACTTACAGTCAGGTGAATTTTCAGGGTCTTGGAAATAACTCAGGATTAAGGCAGTTCTCTGAGCCTATAGATGCTGTCTTTGTGAATTAATTTTATCATCCTTACTACAAATAGATCAACATTTGATGTCTCAGTGATCTGTTTGACTTGGCATCTTCCTAAGGAGTACCGTCTTACACAGGAGGAGATGAAAGCCTAGCTGTCATTTCTGGTAGCAGATGTAAGGATAGATTTAAAATACCCTTAGTAACCATTTTTTTCCCCCCTTATTCATCGTTTTTCTTCTGAGCTTCCAGCTTTATTGCTTATGATTTGGGTTTGGGTTTTTTTTTTCCCATTTGCTTCTCTGCCTTCTTCAGTCTAATTTCTTGAACTACAGTTGTGTGTTTTCTGTGGTCTGGAGCTGAGGTAATGCAATTGCAATATTTTGATGTTTTCTGATCTTACCTCTTTTCAGCTTAGACAGAAAAAAAATGTGCAATATACTACTAAACACTACCCTAACATGTCCCAGCTCTTCAAGTATGTTCCTTAAACCATTAAGGCAGAATTAACTGGATCTGAGCAGCTTCTTTCTCTTCTCAGGTGGAAAATGTCACAGTTTCTATCAGGGAAAACAGCATGTGTGGCTTTCCATGGACTGATGAATCTAGGAATCTCCAGAGCATAGAAGTTGATATATATATATATATATATATCTTGCCCAAACTTCCTGTAGTCTTAGAAGTGGACCTGAGATGTGGCTAGGGACCAAGTTCCAGTGCCGGCAGTTCTTGACACCTTACCGCAAACCTCACAAGAGTTCATCTTTTGTCTTAACTGAGAATTAATTCAACAGTCATTTAAAATGCTTTAAAGGTCTCTGAGCTCTGGGATGGTGAAGGACTAAAGAAACGTGGGCATCCTGAGAGCTGAGGAGCATGATGCAAATAAACTTCACAAAGGCATAAATGACTGTGTGCTGCTCTGGGTTTCAGTCCTATCGTTATTTTGACTCAGGCCTGATACACATTTACTTTAGTGTTGTCACTGTGCAATGTTTCTAGCATTTTTTCCATACCAGAGGATTCCACCTTTGGGTTTGCATCCTGTTCCCCTTTTAGACTTCCTGTAGGCCTCGGTGGGCATTGACTCAAACCCTTTCCTTCGAAATCCAGGAAGGAGGTAGGCAGGGAAAAAGGTCTGGGCCATGTAATAGCTCCCCCCTAGCTGCTATCAGTGGGAACTGAGTGCAGGCATACCACAGTTTGTATCAGTAGACACATCCTTGAAGGAAGAAGGATATTTCTGTCTCAGTTTCATTTCCTCTCGCTGAGCAGTTCAGGGTGCACATTAATTTACTCCAAGTATTTTTCTGGTTCTTACAGTTCAGAGTTTAGAATTGGCCTTGCCATGAAAAATGTTGGTGTTAGTTGCATTGTCCCATGGAAGCAGGAGCAGCTGGGCTGCTTCTGGTCTCCTTGCAGAGAAGGCAGACAGCATTCCCCCGTTGTCCTGTCCTTGCTGCAAGGCAGCAAAGGCAGAGCTCTTCTTTCCTAAGGTTTTCTTGAAGCAGTCTTAAGAATGCCTTTCTTAAAGTCTCACACAGAACTGATGCACATTGCTTAGCAGATGACTGCACATGCCTGTTCAGAGTGTACACATAAGACCTTAGTGCAATCTTTAATCCTTGATATCCCTGAATAAGCCAGCTGCTACAAGTAAAATCAGCTACTTACATTTTACATATCTACCTCAAGGTCTTTTGCTAGGCAATAAAGCCAAATAGCTCTGAAGTAGAGTGAAATCTACTCAGTTCTCTTTCGGAATAGTAGCAAGGGACCGTGTTCAATTAGAAGATCAGCAATTCCAGCTAGAAACAGATCTTGTGAATGGTCCATCCGTTTTTGCTATACAGCTTATGCTGCCATCCTTCAAATGGTTCTGGGTCAGTCCTGGGAACATGGTCACCCTTGGGTTTAAATGTTACTGTTTGCTAAGGCAGGGTCTATTCCTTTTATTGTGTCTGTGGTGCATCAGCTCCTGAATTCAACTCATAAGCTTCTGTAGGATGCTCACACAACTTGCCACTTGCAGCAGACATTGTGCCTACATGGCCAAAAGAGAAACCAGGGTAACACACTTGCCATCCCTGACTGCTGTCAGTCATAGCACTTCAAAGCCTCAAGGCACTGGGTGAAAGCAGCATACCCACACAGCTGGTAAGAATAGTGTAAGACAGAATGAAGGGTGGAAAACGAATCAAGCTGTTATACAGCTGCACCCTTTGCCCATTTATAGAGTTATTGTGTGCCCTGTGCAGTATCTTGCTACACAGCATTGAGCAATCCTTTGCCCTTTGAATGTATTGAGTAACTGTCCCTGCTTTGTAATGCTAGTAGGGTAATTGCCTGCCTGTACAACAGTTTATTGAACATCTACCTAGTGATATTTTATTGACTCATTGCTTGATGGATGTATTGTTTCCCTCAATAGTTGGTGATTTTACTTGTTATCTTTTAGAACTATCTGTAGGTCTGAATAGAAGCAGCGTTCTCAGGAGTGGAAGGTTTTCGAGCCAGATTGCTTCAGGTTTGCTCACTTGTTCTTCCAGAGACTTCTTTATCCCAAAGCCAGCTTCATGGTGCTGCTTCTGACACCACTGCTACTGCATTTTACTTTGACATCTGAATATTTCTCATGATTCTTCCCCATTCACCTAGACAGGCCTGAACATTCTGTGGCTGCAGAGAAACTTCACTCATCACGAAGCAGTTCATTATTATTCTACACTGGTTTAGCACCTGGACTCCTGACTTTTCTGTCCAGTGAGTTATGTGCCTGTAGTGATAGGACAAGGGGTGATGGGCTCAAACTGGAACAGGGGAAGTTCAGGTTAGATCTAAGGCAGAAGTTCTTTACTGTGAGGGTGCTGAGGCGCTGGCACAGGGTGCCCAAAGAAGCTGTGGCTGCCCCATCCCTGGCAGTGTTAAGGGCAGGTTGGACACAGGGGCTTGGAGCAACCTGCTCTAGTGTGAGGTGTCCCTGCCCATAGCAGGGGGTTGGAACTGGATGAGTTTTAAGGTCCCTTCCAGGCCAAACCATTCTCTGATTCCATTTATGGGGTACAGCACTGATCACGTACACCTGATGTAAAACATCACCACCGGAAAGCTGGAAAATTCAGAGCTTTTCCCGTCACGCTTCAGTTCTGCGGCAGGTAGCGTAGCATGAGGCTTAACCAGCATTGCTGTTGCTGCTGCTGGGGTAGGGTGGTCAGCTCATCACACGTTGTCTCTGCTGCTCCTTCCTCCTCAGGGAGGACTCCTCGCATGCTTCTGCTCCAGCCCCGATCCTCCCATGGGGTACATCCTTCAGGGACAGACCGCTCCAGCGCCGCTGCGCTGCCAAGGGATGGGTTTATGCAGGCACGATATTATGTGAGAACGGTGGGCTTATTTTCTCAGCTCTGACAAGCAGAGGCAGTGCTGCCTGTGAACAAATTCACCTTCCTTCGCCTCGCTACCTTTCTGAACTCCTATCCCTGCTTTAGTGGAGCACACTTGCTGAAGAGCCTCCTTCCTTCCAACCATAGCAAAGTAGGTGGCAACATCTGGGTCCTGCTCGGAGGCAGATGGCAGCTGATGGCAGCTGGAGGGGGCCCAGGGAGCAGAGGCTGCTGGCGGCATGACCCCATCTGTGTTTGTGCTGGCAGCACTCACGGTGCTGTGTGTGCTGGAGCCCACTGTCTCTGGCTGGTTTCTGACACAGATGTGACAGCAGTTGTGCTCAGATGTGAGCCAAACCTACTTGAGCCGGCTTCCCTGCTCTCACCTACCTTCACCTGCTGGAGATATGCTTTGAAGAGCCCCTGTGATTGCTCTGAGTCCAGCAGGACGTTCTGAAAGGTCTCCTTAAGAGCACGTGGCCTGTGGGAGCCATAATTGTTGCCTGAAGATGTATTAGAAATGGGGTTATAGCAGTGGACAACTGCTCAGGTCAAAGTAGGTGCAGCCGTTGCCTTCTTCCTTGTGGGGCTGTTTGGTCCTGCCCCAAAAGGTTGCTGAAGTCCCTCTGTGCCACATATAAATTCTCCCTTCATGGTGGCTTGTAAATATACAGAATTACTGGGGAATTCTGGCTGTGTAGCCTGACTTTTTCATCTTCTGTTATTGTCATTTCACCCCAATGTAGCTGAAATGGCTCGTGACTGCACAGATTCCTTGTTGCATGATTTGGGAGATTTCCTTCTTCCTGGTCCCAGTATGGATCGAGACCTACAGCACTTGGAGTATGTTGCCAATGGTTTCCTCTAACTAGGCAGACCCTAAACCACCCGTCAAGGCCTTTTCAATGGCTAATTTAAAGGACATATGGATCACTTCGTATGGATAGCTTCAGCTAATTGAACTTGTCAAACAAAATTGTCCAAACCCTATCAGGCCTTGCTTGGAAATACACTTTAAATAATCCCTGGGGAAAAAAAAAGAAGTCTCTGAAATAGCTAGGATGATTAAAAACAAATAAAAATGAGCACATGTGAAATCAGAGGATGCATGACATCCACAAATACCAGGTAAAACTCTTCTCTTGGAGCCTTCACAGACTGTTAAAAAGGAACACTTCTGAATCTTAGTCGCTGATGCCTTGCTCATATCCTGGCACCCAGGAAGGAACTGTTCATTATATCCAAATGAAATGTTTCCTGCAGAGTCAGAGCACACCGTGGAGGGAATGGCAATTATGTGCTGAAGCCCACAACAGCAATAGCTGCATGTGAAAGTCATGCAGTTGCTCTGAGAATTGTTTGCTTGTTAAGGTTTAAAATATGGCCTTAGCATTACTGTTACCATAACCCTGCCAATATTTAACAAAACTCCACTTGCTTTAAATTGCTTTAGTTCAGGTGGCTGGCGTGGAACAACAGTGACTATACATGTGTACGTACGCGTAGAGGATACCACTATCCGTGTGCCACTTCATGGTCAGATGTGCCTGGGGATGTATCAGAGGCTCTCTTTGGTCGGTCTGCCTGGTTTACAAATAATAGAATTGATACTGAATCAAAAGGATTAAAGGAATCAATTACTCAGGAGGGTATCTGTACTTCAAGCGCTGCTCTCTTAAATAGATCACTTCCTACTTTGTCTTCTTTGATTGCAGAGGGCTGTTCCGAGTTAAATAACTGGCAGGTCTAGCATCATTTATTAAAGATTACACACATTGATAAATCCTTTGATGCCGCATAGACACGCAGATGAAACCCTGGAGGACACTGTTGTGTTTGTAATTGAGGTTTGAAACGCATTTACCGTAACAACCATCTATCACAAGTATCAAATGTGCGATGTTCTCTTTGTACATGGCTGAAAGGAATGACATCTTTGACAATGCTGCAGGGCATATTCATGTGGAAATCTGTTTGCCCTGAAACTACACATCTGTACACACATCTCATGTGAAATCCTCCTGTTAGGAAAGGAAGGTAGCAGCGTCGGTGCATAAGCATAAGTGTGTGAGTGTGTGCAACTGAAACATCAGTTCAGGCTTCTAGTTTTTGTATGACTGAAATAAACCCTCATGACCTCCTGCTCTTTCCTGCTAGAGAAAAAGATATTTATTCAATGCCAAATATAATTTCACTTTCATGTCTTAAGGATGTATTGTTAAATTTAAGGAGGAGCTTTAGCATACACCAGAGCTAGAATACATTAGTACATATTACTACTATATGCTAGTATAAATTAGCTTAGAGCTTCTGAGGTCTGTGCAGATGCAGTGCAACAAATCCTCAGCTCTTTTGTGTGTGGATGCAGTGATGGAAAACTGACATTATGTGGTGTAAAAAGAGAAAGAGAAAGAGGGGGGATAGAGAAGAGTGAGAGGAGGTTTCTTCTTAAAAGGCAAAAGCTAATTTGTGCAGTGTTCAGGATTTGGGGCAAAAAGGAAATACATAATTCTGGCTATCTGATTAATCAAAAAACAGAATAGTTGAGGGAGCCCATCCTCATCCAGTAACTGGCTGAGAAGAGCAGAGGCAGTGTCTGGAACTCATAACTGAAAGGGCTGTTCTGGGAAGCTTCCCTTCAGATTAGCCAGAGTGGAAACACAGCTCAGTCTCCAGCCACACCATCAGCAGAGAAGCTTGTTAGGATCCATCTCAGACAGAAAAACCTGTTATTCACTCAGGGACTAGAGAAAGTCAGGTTTTATTACAGGGGGCAGAGGTAGGCACCACGGGTCTGCTTCACTGGAGTTGAGTGCTCCCCTCACTTACCTGAGATCCATATTCAGGTGAATCTGAACAAATGGAGATGTTTTAGAAGAGTTCCAGAGTTTAATTTGCTTCCTCTTGAAACAAAGCACTTGTGATGAATGCTTTGAGATTGTAAGTAGAGCCAAGAGAGGTTTTATGATACCTTATTTGGAAGAGCTGATCTGTAGTAACCAAAACCTATTATAAGGATGCATCAGCTGCAATAGATCTTCCAGTAAGCTGCAATAGATCTTCCATTAAGATTTTTTTCAATTGCCCTGTATCGTCATTTTATTTGGCTTTTACGTACGTTAAAACCTTTTAAGAGTTTAAGTTCCACCTTCTTTGTGTCTTCCTAGAAGCATGTACAAGGCAGGCTCACTTCTTCCTCTGTTGCTGTAATGTTTAGCACTGCTGAAGTGAAACTCATGGCTTGCCTCATCACCTGGAAATTTATGACTTGACAAAGCCCTCGTAATACTTCTTATGCATTTATCTTCCCTTCCAGTGCATTAGACAAAAGGGAGAAGGCTCCATTATAAATACAACCAGCATGCCTCTGAACACAAACGAAGAGCAGCACAATTCAGAGGTGCTGGGCTGGTTTCACTCCTCGCTTATCCCTCAGCTCTTGCCTATTGGCAGGTCCTCTGAGTAGCAGGTGGCACTGGTAAAATGTGCTCTCCACATGTTTTCCTGTAAACTGGACCCAGTAGGGTAATAGCTACATTTCTCAGTATTTAGCCTTGACCTGCCCCACATCGATTCCCAGTAATACAATTTCATGAGTAATTGCAAGGGGATGGTATTTATCCCTGAGTTCATTTTAGAAGGAGCAGCCTCCCTGGTCCTGTGGTGATGTTTCCATATTTATGTGGCCAGCGTTCGTACTCCTGGTTTGAAGCAATCGCCTTGTTACCGTGCCCTGATGAGCCTTTCCTGCAGCCACTGTAGCCTTGAAAGCTGGAACCCGCAAGAGCTGCAGGTGGTGAGCAGCAGGGTTTGATTAATCCAAATTCCATTTTCACGTTATTGAAATGATGGGGCAGAAGGAATGCGCTGCAGCTGAGTGTCAAACATAGCCGGAAATATTGCAGCTCTGGGGGTGGCAACGTGGGTCATGCAGTAATTACTTTGAGCCAGGAATATAGAGTGAGACCGCATCAGATATTGTCAGAGAGCATCGCTTCGACTCGTGGTTATATAAGAGCCCAGAGGAGGCCAGATTGCAAAACAAGTGGCTTTGGGTCCATTGTTACATGGAAAATGTGATGTTCATCAAAGCTATGCAGAGCTGCAGGCTGGTAACACAAGCCATAGGACTGACGTGAATTCGGTGCGCAGCCCTGTAACAGATCCCACAGTCTTCCTGCAAACCCAAAGACACTCAACTGCTGTCCGTGAGGTACAGCCTTGGAGTGAAAACAAGAGTAATACCCAGAAACAATGATGACATTCAGAAACAGCCATCGGCTGTTTAATCCCTTATTCCCTTCACTACAGATTCACTGATATTTGGGGTTTTGGTTTGCGTTTCTCTGCTGCAGCCCTGGATTTCATGTTCTTCTAGATCCTTCTCTGTTGACAGCACCCTGCTTCTTTGCTGTGCTCAGGAGAAGCAAGGAGGTTTGTTTAGTGCCGTCTCGAGGAGGGTGTGCTGCTATTTCAAGAGGGAGCAAGGCATTCAATGCTTACGGGAAACAGAGAATGAGATTTTATTTCTCTGATGTACAAATTCCATGAATTTCCTCATTTCCACGGGTAGGAAGAGAATGGTAGAGATAAATTCCAAATGGCAATGTTCATTTCTGCACTGCTCTGTGCAGAAATTGATGAGACTGAAATCCTGTTACCAAAACGCTTCACATCATATTTGCTGAGAAAAAAACTTGTGTAACTGGGACCTGTTGCATTGGCCCAGAACTTTGCCTAACTATTGGAACCTCAAAATTGTTTTTAAATGTGCTCTTTCATAAAACCTTTTCCCATTTACCACCCACAGCTGTGCTGGTTTGTCTGGAACAGAGTCAATTTTCTTCAGAGCGGCTAGAATGGGGTGATGTTTTTGACTTGTGCTGGAAGAAGTGTTGATACCAAAGGGATGGTTTAGTTATTGCTGAGCAGCACTTCCACAGTCAAGGCCTTTTCTACTCCTCACCCCACCAGTGAGCAGGCTGGGGATGCACAAGGAGTTGGGAGGAGACATGGTGGGGACATTTGATCCTAATTGACCCAAGGGATATTCCACATCGTACGGTGTCACGCTCAACATATAACGCTTGGGAAAGAAGAATAAAGGGAAGACATGTGGAATGATGGCGTTTGTCTTCCCAAGTAACCATTAGGTGAGATGGAGCCCTGATTCCTTGGGGATGGCTGAACCCCTGCCTGCCCATTGGAAGTGGTGAATGAATTCCTTGCTTTGCTTTGCTTGCGCACATGGCTTTTGCTTTACCTAGTAAACTGCCTTTATCTCAACCCACGAGTGTTCTCACTTTTATCCTTCTGATTCTCTCCCGCATCCCAGCGGGAGGGCAGTGAGCAAACGGCTGTGTGGTGCTGAGCTGCCAGCTGGGGTTAAACCACAGCCACCCTTTTTTTGGCACCCTGTGAGAGGCTCAAAGGGTTTGAAATAATTGCAGATTTGATTGGAATGTGCTAGATCAGATTTATCGCTGTTGTTGCTGTTTGGCTATTAATTGGCAGGCCCCTGCCATGTTGTTCTTGCTTGCCTTAGTGTGTATTAGAGCCTAGTGCTTGTTAGTGGCTGCTTTTTGCTTTCACTGCTTGCTGCCTTGCTGTTCTGCTCATCATCTGACTCTGCTGTGCTTGGGAACATCCTGATAACAGCAGTGGCCATGTGCCTGGGCTTGGAGATGGCCAGGGCATCACTGCTGTGTCTCTGCTGCTGTACTGGCCAAGCTGGAACGCCTGTGTGAACTAGAGTCAAAGGGACTGTGACCTATGGATGAGTCCACATGGGAGCAAACATCCCAAATCACAGAACCATAGAATCAACCAGGTTGGAAAAGACCTTTAAGATCACCAAGTCCCACTGTTGCCCAGCACTGCCAAGGCCACCACTAAACCATGTCACTAAGCATCTGTGGCCGTGACCAGTCCATACCAAAGCAGGTACATCCCAAAGCATCCGTGGCCATGGATATGTCTGAGCTGCAGTACTTACGCGTCTGAAGGGACTATTGCTCAAGGACAAATCCACACTGGTGAAGGTGCACCTTGAAGCATCTTTGGCTGTGGATAAGTCCATCTGCAGCAGGCCCACTTTGAAGCATCGATGGCTGTGCACGAGGTCATGCTGGAGCACCTCAAAGCGTGTGGCCATGGATAAGCCCACCACAGCAAGACCAAGCGCATCTTTGACCAAGATGTGATTCTTCTTGCAAACTTGTACCGATGCTTGCAACCAAAAGTTTCCAAAACACCCTACAGTGGCAGAGCAGCTCTTTGAGGAGACTGCCATTTGATAGAGTGCTTAAAAGCACTGCTGAAGTCAAGCACAAGCCAGGTTAGCACCACCTCAGTTGCTGTGTGCCCTGGATGCGAGTTTTGACCTGTACCAAGCAGGATCTCATAGGAAATGGGAGTGTGAGGGCACAACGTGTTTGAGTGGCTATTCCCAGAGATCTGCTTGGAGCAGGATGCCCTCTTTTGGGGTGTGGATGGGGCTGGTGCCATGGACGTGAGCCCTGCTGTGTCTCAGGACCAGGGAACAAGCCAGTTCGTCTTTTGCACGCTAGATGAGACTCAGTTAGTGCTCCTACCCTCATGGTCAGCGCTGTGATTCTTCCTGTGTCATTTTTCCTGCCATGAAGTAGATTAAACAAGTAAATTGTGCAAGTAAATGCAAAGAGGCTTGGGAATGCTGGGCAACTTCAGGAATCCTCACAGCAGTGGAGAGGTTGGAAGAGGCTGGTTTTCAGGGATGTTTTCCAGGGTTGGCCTGGGTCTCCTTGTGTTTCCTGGCGGTATGCTTGGCAAAGGCACCATACACTACTAATTGGCTCCTCTTCTCTAAGCTGTCCAGCTTCCAATAACAGATTCCCCTCATGCCCATGCATCACTGTGCTACCATCTGCACTGACTGGGGCGCAGACAGGCACTGGTTGAATACAGTTATCTTCTTTAGGGTTTATGTTCAGTTGCAGCTGCCAATCAACTAAGTCAGGCACCAACTTGTGTACTTGTGTGTAATGACAGCACAGAGCAGCAGGCAGATTGGGTCTCTTTCGCAGGATGGTTTTTAAGCAGCCCATTTTCATGTTGCTGGTACCATCTTTTACCATTAGTTGGATTTACAAGCATGTACTTTGCTTGGATCTACACTGAAAGAAGGAGAATGAAGAAGCTTTTATTAGGTGCTGCTATGCTTCCTGTCTAGTGTATTTTATGGACCCGCAACCCCTTCCTCTATTCTTCAGCCTGGATTTGGTGTTAAAGCAGAGGCTTAAGTAGGGCAGGAATTGTGCAGAGTGATCACCAGCAATCAGAAAGTCATGTTGCTGTGCATGTGCCCAGAAAGATCATGTCACCCTTCTGCAGCCTATTAGAATGTCACTATTTCTAGCAGTTTGCACGTGTATCTAAGCTGTGGAATTTAGAATCACAGAATCCTAGAATGATTTGGATTGGAAAGGGCCATAAGATCATCCAGTTCCAGCCCCCTGCCACAGGCAGGGACACCTTCCACTAGAGCAGCTTGCTCCAAGCCCCTCTGTCCAACCTGGCCTTGAACACTGACAGGGATGGGGCAGCCACAGCTTCTCTGGGCACCCTGTGCCAGCACCTCAGCACCCTCACAGGGCAGAGCTTTGCATTAGATCTAACCTGAACTTCCCCTGTTTCAGTTTGAACCCATCACCCCTTGTCCTATCGCTACAGTCCCTGATGAAGAGTTCCTCTCCAGCATCCTTGTAGCCCCCTTCAGACACTGGAAGCTGCTCTGAGGTCTCCACGCAGCTTCTCTTCTCCAGGCTGAACAGCCCCAATGTTCTCAGCCTGTCTCCATACAGGAGGTGCTCCAGCCCCTGAGCATCCTCATGGCCTTCTTCTGGACTTGCTCCAACAGCTCCATGTCCTTCTTATGCTGAGGACACCAGAGCTGCACACAGTGCTGCAAGTGGGGTCTCACGAGAGCAGAGCAGAGGGGCAGCATCACCTTGAGTGACACAAGTTCCTCAAGTCTTCGAAAGAAAAAGCCATGTCAGATGTGAGGACAGCAAGCACACCCCTTGAGTGCTCAAGAGCACTCGACCTCCCTGTGGTTGGGCTGGGCTATCCATCCTGGTCGCTAGCTGCTCCGTATCACCATCACTGCCACAGTGCATCCCTTCCTCAGGCGTTTGCTGAGTCTGAGCTGCTCCCTCTCCAACCAAACAGCTCATCTTTACGTGTCAGTGTTGGGTGGCTTGCAGTGAACCCCGTCAGTATCTTCATATGAATTGTTGCTGGCAGGATGGGATAAGCAGGCTGAGAGGGTGGGGGGGGATCTCTTACTGGGTGCAGCTGTAACTGAGAGAGGAAGGTAAATCAGACCTTGGACAGTAGGTGTCAAGGAATAAACCAGGGCTCATAAATCATAAACATGTACATATATGAAATAGGAGTCCTGCCTGCCTTCACATCCAGCTGTCCCACAGAGTATGGAAGGAGGGCAGGAATCAGTGAACGAGCTACGGACCTGCTGTATTAGAAGTGAGTATCTTCATTCCCCTGTCTTGTAGCAGCTGATGTAAGACTGGAAGAGTACTGTGAGAGCTCCCATGCAGTGGAATTTTCCACTCAGTTATCCATATGCATGTGCTGCTGGGGTGCTGGCAGGATGGATGCAGGTACTGCGGAACAAGTGGCTTCTCTGATGCTTTAAAGTACAAGGAAACGATAAGATAACTATAAGAAATCATTTATAAAACCTGGCTGCTGAAAGTGCTGTAAAATAGCATTAAGTCTGGCAGTGAATAGCAGGGTTTCACAACAGATTACTTACCTGAGACCCCACACATCGAATAGGAATGGTGATTTTTGTATTCCTTTCACATTTGGCAGTCATTAGAGTGGACACAATAGCCCTAAAAAAAACAGCATTCCTGAGGAGTGTCACTGGAATTTTTCATTTGAGCCAATACCAAACCTCTGCAGATCTTTAAGCCAGGGCAGGAGAAGGCACCTGTAGCTATCTGAATATACCAGGACACAATGTGCACTAGGGGGGAATGGATCCCAGGTTCCCCCCTAACCAAGATGAACTGTCTCACTTGAAACTCATCACTCCTAAACAAAAGATGGTCACTGCAGCTCCTCTGTATGGTGCTGGTTGTGTTCTATCAATGAGAACTGATTTTAGGTTCCTGCCACCGTGGAGGTGTTAAGAGCTGTGAAAGCCAGGGAAGTCAGGTGTCTCCTTGCAGATACATGCACATGTACACCAGATGGGAAAAGATGGACAGTGCAATCCCTGTCCTTGCTTTTTGCCTCTAAAAATTGCTCCCTGATTAAAGTGCTGGCTCTGCTAATATCCATTTCATTTTTTAATTAGGTATTGTATGGCAAATAAGGGCCCACTGCCTGGAACCTATATTTCACTGCGCAGATAGGCACATCCTGGAGTACTGCAGCACCTGTATCACTTCTCCAGGCCTAGCACTACTGGAATAAGGTAAGCTGGAATCAATGCATGAAGAAACTGCCTTTATGAACTTATCTCTGCACTTTTTTTCAGGTCCAGGCAATGGTACCCACACATTTGCTGTATTGTTAGGGCCTCACGTACAGAGCCTCACTGCTATGCACCTGGATAACTCTTTAGTAGGAGCAGTCAGGCTCCTCTAGGACCCTGCTTCCATCCTGCTCTGTAAACCAGCGCCCAGTTTGACTCCAGTCATACCCTTGCTTGCTGATCTGAGAAGCCATAATAAAAAAGTGATACTTGGGAATGATGCCTCTGCTTTCTTGTGTTCAAAATTTGGCACAGGAAGGTAATGTAGAACTTGAGTTTCTTAAGAGAAGCCTTTAAAGCTACCTTGCACACAGGAAAGAAGGGTGATGGAAGAGAGCTCAACCTTCCTATCCCCCATTGATGTCAAATTAATCTCTGAAGAAAGCTTTACCTTCCTTTGGAGGGCATATTAACGTGGAAAAGTGAAGCTTTAGTTTCTTACAGTGTCTTAGCAGGGCGTTTCGAACAGTAGGTTTGTTCTAGTCTGTGTCTCTGGGCCCCAGCTCCTCCTGCCACTTTGCTATAGATAAAAACCCCCATGTTGTGCTTTTCCTTACTCAGCATCCTAATGCTTACTTTGGGCTCATTTTTCCTGGGTTCTTTACTACAAGCTGAAGAAGTGACACACTGTAAACAACAAAGTCTCTGCTGCGGAGAGCCAGTTTGGCACACTGAGATTTTAATGTGCAGAGGTTTAGAAAAAGATGAGATGGAGCGACAGATCCCGAGATGTGAAAAGGAAAAGAAGGAAAATGCTCTCTTTTATTTGTATTCTTTTTCCCCTTTTTCAGTGTTTGTGTTCTTTCCCTGACCTCAGGGGCCAGGAATATTTCAAATAAGAAAACATCAAAGTTGGGCTCTCATTGTCATCTGTATCTACACATATTTTTGTGAAATCATTATATAATCTATATAGCTATCCCATATGCTATACATATATATATATTGTTATGCAACTGTCTTATGATATGCATATCATAAGCCAGGCTGTGAGAATGTTATGAATTGGCAATGCTCAGCCTTTATGCTGTGCTGAGAAATGGGAACCCCGCCCCTCCCAACAGGCATTGTTCTGGTGCCCCACAACCGGTGTGTTCTGAGTGCAGGGCTCCCTACAGTCAATCACTTTGACCAGGCCTGTAAAGCATTTCTTTCTGCAGTTGTTTAATTAATCCCTTTGTATAATGAATGGCAGTAGAGCCTTCAGCCCCCCTGTGAAGGGCCTGGAATTCTTACGCCACTTTCAAGGTTTGCAGCTTGCAAAGTTAACGTGTGTTAGATGTGTATAATATATAACAGTACAGATCTGCACGTAATACTGCAGGTGTTATAGAAGCACAGATGAGCCAAAGGCAGGTTAATGGAATTTGACAACATGACAGAAATGCCACTGCACAGGGACATCCATCTCTAGGCTTTTTGTTACCTATTACTGCGAGGGAAACAATCCGTGGAGTAAAATACCCCTTTGATGAGCGTAATTTGGTAACAATTTGCAACCACGATAATGTGCCTCCTTAATTCCAAGGCATTTGACGGAGATATCTTGACATTTTCATTATGGGAGCTGTCAGGAGTAATCTGGAAGAGAAGAGGCTTATTGGAAAGTGCCTACTTACCTTCAGTAATGTAATAACCTATAGTAGTAGGGTCAAGTAATACAGTCTTTAATCATCTATCAATTACTACTTCTAATTACAGCTGAGCTGCTGAGATGTATGGAGAAAATGAGGAGCTATAGCTCTGCTCTGAATAGGGCACTATTGCCAAAGAGACAGCAATTCCCTTTCTCCACCACCACCTTCCAATGAATGAACTGCCGGTAAAGAGAAAAGGTGCTAAGCCCATTATACAAAAATGCCCAAGATCTGGTTATGTCATAACACATACCCATGGCAAATTGAATGAAGATTACAACAGAAGGTTTTGTGGCTTTTTGTCATTTACAGCTACTCGGCTTTGCCCTTCAACGTTTAAAAGACAACATGGAGACACTCAAGGCCAGGCTGGATGTGGTTCTGGACAATCTGATCTAGTTGAAGATGTGCCTGCTCATTGCAGGGGGTTGGACTGGATGAGCTTTGAAGGTCCCTTCCAACCCAAACCATTCCTTGGTTCTATTGCTACACTAACAGCTGTAGATAAACTTTGTAGATAATTGTGAACATCCACATGGGCCCCGACTTATTTAAATATCAATTACTCTGACACTCTTTGAGACTCTGCCCCAGGGAGAAGGGAGCACCTTGCCTTGGAGCCACAAAGGTGTGCTCAGGGCAGGGCAGTCCCTGTGCTATTACCTGTCTCAGCAGCACGGTGCAGGTTGTCACATGCATATTAATCTGCCCTGGGCAGCCTGTTCCAATGCCTGAGCACCCTCTGGGGAAGGAATTGTTCCTCAGCTCCATCTAAACCTGCCCTGGGGCAGCTTGAGGCCGTTTCCTCTTGTCCTGTCCCTTGTTCCTTGGGAGCAGAGACCGACCCCACCTCACTACAACCTCCTCTCAGGCACTTGTAGGCAGCGATCAGGTCCCCCCTGAGCCTTCTCTTCTCCACACTGAACCCCCCCAGGTCCCTCAGCCGTTCCCCATCACACTTGTGCTCCAGGCCCTGCACCAGCTCCGCTGCCCTTCTCCGGGTGCTCCAGCACTTCAGTGATAACACCCTGGTGTGGTTTAAGCCCAGCCACTAACCCAGAACCACGCTCGCTCACTGCCCCCCTTTTCCCCACCCTGCTCCCAGAGGGATGGGGAGGAGAATGGAGAGAATGTAACTCCCACAGGCTGAGATAAGAGCAGTCCAGTAACTAAGGTATAACACAAACCACTGCTGCTACCACCAGTAATAATAATGGTAAGGGAAATAACAAGGGGAGAGAATATAAAACTAAAAGGGGAGAAAGAAAAGAAAACAATAAACACAAGTGATGCACAATGAAATCGCTCACCACCCGCCGACCGATACCCAGCCTGACCTGAGCAACAATCTGGGTAACTGCCCCCAGTTTCTATACTGGGCATGACGTGCTGTGGTATGGAATACCCATTTGGTTAGTTTGGGTCTGGGGTCCTGTCTCTGCTCCCTCCCACCTTCTTGTGCCCCTGCTCACTGGCAGAGCATGAGACTGAGAACAGGGTAAGCATTACTGAGCAACAACAAAACCATCGGTGTTATCAGCGCTGTTCCCAGGCTGAAAGTCAAAACCACAGCACTGCACCAGCTACTAAGAAGGAGAAAAATGACTGCTACTGCTGAACCCAGGACAGCCCCCAAAGTAAAAATTTCATATCCCACCAGCCACCCCAAGAAGCTGCAGTTCTCCCTTGATTTCATACACCAGATTTTGCTGTGTTCCCTGAAGGCCACTGTGTCTTGCTGCTCCCCTATTATCCTATGGATGGGGTATCTTCAGAGGGCTCGTCTGTTTGTAGCACAGCAATAGCTTTACTGATTCTGCAGGCTAGTGCTGCAAGAGTCCAGCTGTTTATAAAAGCAAGTAAATCAAACTCTATGATGTGTAGGGCTCTTCAGTCTAAACCAAAGCTGCATAGAATGACCCTGCAAATAAGATCAATGTAATTCAGAGAATTAAATTAATCTGCCAAGACCTGGCTTGGTTTGTCACTTCCCATCACTGTAGTTTCTTTTCATCTTCAATTTTTACACCCCTTCCATTATCTGTTAAAGGGTTCTATTTCGAGGAAGGAATAGAAAGAGGATTTTATGCATGCATTATTTAATGATGGATTTTTATCCTGGGGGAAAATGGGCAAGAAATATTCTGATGGCAGAATGAAGTGAATTAAAGATCAGAAGCATTCCTAAATTTGGCTGAGAGTTTATGACCTAATTTTCGTCACTCTGGTTCTAATGTCAGTGGCTTCTTTCCTGCTCCATTGTTGTGGGTTGAGGGTTTTTTTTTTTGTTTTCAAATTTAATTGCTTGTGTATTAATTTTGACAATTCTGGAGCCCACGTCTCTGTGAGATCTAATTTCAGGACTATATTTCCTCTTTGGAAAGGAAGAGACTATTTCACAAAGAGAAGAAAAAACTCAAGAACAATGGCACCTTTGAAATAACACACACTATTTCTTTTCAGAACAGCATTTCTTTTCTAGGGCTCCTTAGGAGGGAGAGCTGTCCTTACAGGAGAGTAGCCTGAACACAGTTTTCAGCTCTCATCAGGCACAGAGGTCGGAGGAGGGAGCACAGCACTGGGCTAACTTGCCCAAGTGGGCCCTGATGGCAAGGGGTACTGCTGCCATGAGGTTGGGTAAAGGGAGCTTTACCCTGCTCCACCTCCTCACTGGCTGATGTTTCATAGAAGGAGCAGGATAGGCTCCACAGAGCTCTAGTGTAGTAAAATATATAATCTGATCAGAGATGTCTTAATATATTGTATATAGGATGTATACACAGAACTATATTTTCCAAACAGAAATCGTAAGTGAAAACACAACATCTCTGGAAAGAGACTGAAAGCAAATGACCCTTCAGCCATTTGGCCTCTGTCAGACTTAGAGGAGCTCCTGTTCTACCCTGTAAAATGTCTCTGGGTGATTCTGGATTAAAGCTACTCCTGACTTTGTCTAAATGCTACAGCAACTCCCTCCGGAGTCAGAGACTCACAACAAGGGCCTTTCTGGCAAGCAACAAAGCCACTAACAAAGGCTTTTCTGACTTTAGGACATGTTAGGCTTTGGATGCTGTTGCTTCCATTTCTGTTTCTATTTCATCCTGCTGGTTGGCCTAAAGCCCCCAAGGGTCTTGGCTCTGCTGTGTCACAGCTCTCCTTGCAGTGTAGTAAACCCCAGCAAGAGGTGGGAGACCATAGACCATATGTGTGCATGGGGAGACATTGAGAGATGCCATCTTTTAAGGCCAACGCATTATTTTCTGACAGTAACTGGGAAGTTATTCTTGACAGGGTGGTTGTTGCAGAGCTGTGAACACCGACTCACTCCTGCCATCCTCTCAGTCTCCAGGGCATGATGCAGAGGTGAGGTAGGAGAAAGAAGCCAGTGAAGTCTTGGATGAGGTGGGAGACTGCAAATACCAAATGACAGAGAGCTGGCTTCTGATAGCTAGGTGGTTTTCATCCCTCTTACCTGCTGACAATTGCCTAAAGTACATTGAGACCATCCAATCCCCAAGGAAAAGGAAGACAGACAAGATTCACTGGTTTTCATATGGTCTTTTCACACTGAATGTAGCATAGGTAGTTACAAACATCACCATGAGATGTGTTTAGTCAAGGCACTTCTACAAAGATACACCTCCAAAGAGCTCTTTTCCTTTCTTTAACTTCCCTGTAAGTGCCAGCTCCCAGCTCTGCTGCCACATGAGTGCATTAATTGCTGAAAATGCTCCCAGTTTTTTCCTCATGTCTTAGTGCAAATGCTGTCCCATCGCTGGCCTGCATCGCGTCAAAGTAACATGGTGGAAATGAATGCAGTTACATTGGGATGCAGCTGTGTTTACAGCAATGGCAAGTTGAGGAACTGAGTTATTTAGGCAATGGAGGAAGGAAGAGTGATTTAAAAGAGCTATATGGAATAGCTGATGCTTTTTTTTTCTTAGGTAGATTATTATTTTTACATCCACATACCCAAAAAAAAAGCAGTTTTAATCTGTCTGTGACTACAGGAAGACAATTTGCTGGTGATAATGTGGAAATACTTCGGATAATATTGACCACAGAGAAAGAGCATTCTATCACAAATGGAAAAGGTGTCAAACCTGCAATGGTAATTAATCCCTCAGAAATACCCTCCCTGATGCTTTGCAAAGGAAAATTGGGTCTCTGAAAATCCTGAATGGCAAAAGTTCAGTTGAAAGTACAATCTAATTACTCACAAAGTATCATTTATTAGGTATTTTATGTAGTGCAAAGGTTTCATAGAATATCATTCTGCCAGAATTTAGGAGCCCTCATTGAAAACCAAAATGCAGCTGGAATATACGCTTGTGTATTTTGCTGAAAACTAAGACGTTGCCTTTGGAAATGTGATCTCCTTTAAGGCCACAGATTCCATTTCTGTGTTCTGAGTTGGGTCACATCACCAGGCTAAATCACACATCTATAGACAACCCAAAGAGCTAAGCTGGGAATGCAGGGAAGTTCAATAAACCTGCCCCAGGACAAGGTCCTGTCATTAGAAATTAAACGAGTCCTAGGTACGTAAGCAGTGAGTGAATGAGCAAAAGATGATACACAAAGTGGCTGTACTTTTCAGCGCTTCATAGAACTGGATTCCAGTTCCAACCCCCTGCCACCTTCCACTAGAGCAGGTTACTCTAAGCCCTATCCAACCTGGCCTTGAACACTGCCAGGGATGGAGCATTTACCACTTCCTTGGGCAGCCTGTGCCAGCGCCTCACCAGAACTCAGTTTTTCTGCTGCTGCAGGGCTCTAGGAAGACAACCCCAGCTTTTTAGGACATTTCACTAGTTTCAGCTGCTAAACCCTAGCTTGGAATAGCTGACAGAGATTACAAAGGACTGATGATGATGGTGATGATGATGGTGATGGTGATGAGTAAGGAGAAGTGAGAAAACATGAGGGCTGAACTCTTCTTTGAGAAACTGTAGAAAGCTAACAACACCCCCAAACAACAACAATAAACTCTGTGGCAGACCTGTGCAGAAAACAATGATATCCTCATAATAATTTCCCCTTCACCAACAAATACCTCCAAGTAGGCAAAGATCTCCAACTTCTTTACAGTGCTGGTAAATCATCTCAGCCCTACTGCTGCCAGCATCCTGGGCAGCTGGTGCCAGGGCTCCTCTGGTTTGTGGAACAGACCTTTGTTTTAATGGTAATACAACACTTCTGCCTTCACATCCTACGTTCTTGAGCTCAGCTCAACCATGACCATGTCTCCTTTGTCCAAAGAGTATTTAAAGAGAGGTTTCAAAATGCCAACAGAACTTAAGAAGCTGTAACACCACAGAAGAGGAAGGTTGGTGTGGCCCAAAAAGAGGTTGAACAAGAGGGAGAACACGTGTCAGCGAGGAAATAGGGGGAAAAAATACAATCCATGGTATGCATTTAACACCAGATGTTGATAATGTACTGCATGAGACACTCTGAGTGGGAAAAGAAATGAGCCTTCACTCTCTCATAGTGCCAAGCTGTCTATTGCCACAGCAGCATGAAAGTAAGAAATAGCTGCAAAGGCAGAGGAAAAAGCATTCAGGCAGCTTTCCTGTCAACGTGAAAAAGGTTAGCTCTTTCCTAGAAGTCTGAGCAAGCAGCCTGAATGATATTAATAACCAGTTTTGATCGGAGGACCTTGCTGCATTATCTCTTTCTTTGTGTATCCCCAGCCAGCGACAGGGTGATAGTCAATGTCTTTATTCCGAATGAGGCTTATTTTTTCCGCATTATGACAGGCAGGTTAATATTTGATCTTGTATCCCTATATTAAACATAAAAAGGTTATTTCCAGAAAACAAATCCTGGCACAGCCATGAACTTACTGTGGCAGTTTGTAGAAGGGAAAGTTCACCAGAGATCCTAAGAATTTCACTGCAATTATGTGACTATACTGATGCCAATCCCTGTTACGCTTATTGTCACAGGTGATGTTATGGACCAGTATTGGAAATGTGTCACTTATGACTTTAATATGATCTCTTATGGACTCTGTTTCACCATCACAGATGCTGGATGGCATTGATTTCTTCTGTCTCCCCCTGCTTATCTCAAGCTCTTTCAATTTGCTTGTCTTATTGATTTTCATGTTCACTTCATATGTTATCTCACCGGAAGCTGATGATGGATCAATGTGGCCTCCTACATATATGTTCTGTTATAACCCTTTGGAAAGAGCAACTCACAGCTGTCTATATCAAAATGCACTGAGTAGCTGTTGTACACATTCTAACCAAGAGAAGACGTATTTGGCTCAACCTGAGTCAGGGATGGAAGGCCTGTACTGTCTTTCTATTGAGTGCATGAATTTTTAAACACAGTGAAAATATGAACTTAAAAGGAAAACACTGGAGCAAGCTAAAGAGACCTCAGTGTGAGTCTTTCACCTTAAGCAGTTCCATTTTTAGTGGTTCATTTCACACCCTTCTGCCTGCAAGTTACATGCCTTCCTTTCCACCCCTTCTTTTCCTGTATCAAATAATACTGGAAGGCCTTCAGGGTAGGGATAAGCCCTTATTCTCTTCTTACACTACCCACAATGTGCAGTGGTTATTAGAAAGTGTCCCATTAGCACAAAAAGGACACCTGAAGTATGGATAACAGCAATGCTCATTATGCAAACCAATGCCAGGACAGCTATGATGACAAATTGTCATTACTTTTGCTTCCTGATGTTACATCTGTAGGTAACATTCCAACTGAATGATCAGTTCAGTCCCATGGATGCACTCTTATTTGTCCTAGTGGCCTGCTGCAGGACATGAGGGTATTGATACAGCTTTCTGCTCTACAGAGATGAGTCTAGCTGAGAGAGGAAAACTCGTACCTGAAACTGCTGTGTGAAACCAGAGTAATAACACAGGAAACTGATTTCCACTTGAAGATGCTTTAAAATGGGATACTTAATAATGTCACAACCCCCCTAAATCAACAAGCTCCTCAGTGATAGAAAAGAGTAGATTAAATTCAGGGATTTCTCCTAGGGGAGCTCACATAAGTTGGAAATCTGAACAAAAGTAGAAGATGCTTCTGCTCATTTTGGAGCTCTCCAACGTGAGAGCCAACACTGCATTATTAACTTCCAAACAGGTAATGTAGATGGATTACTGACAATACTGGTGTGCCTTATTTATATTAGGGACTGTAGTGATAGGACAAGGGGCGATGGGTTCAAACTGAAACAGGGGAAGTTTAGATTGGATATAAGGAGGAAGTTCTCCCCTGTAAGGGTGCTGAGGCACTGGAATGGGTTGCCCAGGGAGGTTGTGAATGCTCCATCCCTGGCAGTGTTCAAGGCCAGTTTGGACGAGGCCTTGGGTGAGATGGTTTAGTGTGAGGTGTCCCTGCCCATGGCAGGGGGTTGGAACTGGATGGTCTTAAGGTCCTTTCCAAACCAAACCAGTCTATGATTCTATGATGTGTAGGCTCACACAGACCTCATCCTGTCCCACACTGGAATGAAGTTCAAGCAGAGACTTGTCACAGAGGTCTGTGACAAGGCTGCTACAGGACTTCTTGGTGACATTAAAAGTGTGTTTCCCTGACTGCATTGCCTGAGCAGCCTCCTGTCAGAAGCCACGCTCAGAGTATTTGGAAAATACTTCAAAGCTTGACTTGCAGAGGTTGAGAGCTCCCTCATTCCCATCTGATTCACTAAGGGCCAGACAGCTAAAGGTGTTTTTCAAACCTGAATTAGTCATGAATGCATTGAGAACAAGTCTGCAGGGTTTGCTTTGCTAGAAAATAGCAGCATCTTAGTGTTCCACCACCTCTTTCTGCTTGTTCTCTTAATCACAGAACCACAGAACCATAGAATGGTTTGGGTTGGAAAGGACCTTAAAGCTCATCCAGTTCCAACCCCTGCCATGGGCAGGGACACCTCACACCAGACCAGGTTGCTCCAAGCCCCCGTGTCCAACCTGGCCTTGAACACTGAGAGGGATGGGGCAGCCACAGCTTCTCTGGGCACCCTGTGCCAGCGCCTCAGCACCCTCACAGGGAAGAGCTTCTGCCTTAGATCTAACCTGAACTTCCCCTGTTTCAGTTTGAACCCATCACCCCTTGTCCTGTCACTACAGTCCCTGATGAAGAGTCCCTCTCCTGCATCCCTGTAGCCCCGTTCAGACACTGGAAGCTGCTCTGAGGTCTCCACGCAGCTTCTCTTCTCCAGGCTGAACAGCCCCAATGTTCTCAGCCTGTCTTCATGTGGGAGCAAATTTGTATTTATCAGCAAACACCGTCCTATGCATGGATGGACAGCTTCAAATCAGCGCTGAGGCACACAGAAAGTGAACTGCTGGAGCCGAGTGAACACATGGAACCTTTGGAAATAAAGAACAGTGTAACCCTTATGACAAGGGATGGTTTCGGCAGTGAAAAGGGTTCAGTTGTATGAGGCGCCTTTAAACTTCTCAGCTCCGACAACAAACATGAAGTTAGCCTGCCCTGAGATCCCCATCAGGCACCTGGGACACTAGATCACATTGTCTGGGCTGAGCAAAACCTCCCCACTGTAACAACTGCCTGGAAGCCCTCGTCCAGCTGGACCTCCCAAATGGGCTCTGCCAGGCTCTTCGGCAGGGAATTCAAATTCATTGCAGAACCCATTCATGCGAGCAGAAGGACTAAAACACTTATTTCAAAGCAAAAGCAGGTGAAGAATCAAAAGCTCCTATGCTCATTCGCCTTTACAAGCTGTTTGGAATTTAAAGCCAAACCAATCAAACCAAAACAAGCCCCAAAGAGGCACCATGAGGCTTACCAGCATTGCAATTACGCTGGGAGTTGACATTTAGGTTTGTTAGCTCTGCTGGGGCTAAGTGAACAAATGGCTTCTATGATATTAAAAGATTTATTTTTATCTGCTCCAAAGCCCTTCCCCATTTACAAGGGGAAGCAATGTAATACGTAACACGTTTGTAAAGTGTTTCTGTTCTTCAGAGTCTCTGTAAAGCTTCAACCTCGGCCCTGAGTAACGTCTCTAGACCAGCTATCTTCACAGCTAGGAGAGCAATTCAATCAGCATCTCTTCTCTACAGTGCAACAGGGAAACTTCAAAGCCCCTATAGCTCCGAAGGCGCCTGCACCAGGACCCCTGCTACACCTTGTAGCTGCAGCACGCTACCACCAGTAGTCAGTGACCACTTTAAAACATCCTCACAGCTCTTCCAGCTAGTTTTATGAGAGGTTTTATAAATAAACTGACACACAAGACTTGATCATTCATAGAAAGCTTTGACCAAATATTTGATTAAAGCTAGGTTCATTGTATTATTCAGACAAAAGTAGTGCTATGCACTCCCTTCTACATATGATAAATGCAAGAAAATCAAGATAATGCTCCTTGACTCATAAGCACTGAAACAGGAATGTGTTAAGAGACTGCTGCAGACCTGGTGTTGGGAAGCATGAACTACTGGAAAAACTGGAAAGTTATAGCAGCCTTCCAGTATCTGAAGGGGGCCTATAGGGATGCTGGGGAGGGACTCTTCATTAGGGACTGTAGTGATAGGACAAGGGATAACGGGTTAAAACTTAAACAGGGGAAGTTTAGCTTGGATATAAGGAGGAAATTCTTTCCTGTGAGGGTGGTGAGGCACTGGAATGGGTTGCCCAGGGGAGGTTGTGAATGCTCCATCCCTGGCAATGTTCAAGACCAGGTTGGACGAGGCCTTGGGTGCCATGGTTTAGTGTGAGGTGTCCCTGCCTATGGCAGGGGGGTTGGAACTGGATGGTCTTAAGGTCCTTTCCAACCCTAACTATTCTATGATTCTATGAGGCCTAATGAAAATGAACCTGATTGAGCAATTAGTGAAGGTCTCCTAGGTAATTGCTTGGGTGTGCTTACAATTTCCAGTTGCACAGGGTGCTTCACAGTGGCAGGACTATGAGATAACCCCTCCTCCCTAAACAGGTCCCCCTCTCTGTGACCTGGCTTAATCCCATTTCTATCTAAAGAAGCCCCTGAAAAGGGTAGGTTTTGCTGCCATCTAATGTCTACCCAGGCTGCACAACCTCCTGCTGGTACAGTATAACAGACTAATGCCTTTAGATCATTGATTCTCCTAGCCCTGCTTCTCCGCAGCAGGACACCTGATTTATCCCAGGTTACCTGCCCCATTGCAGGAACTTCCCAGCTAAATCCCACTTGGCCCTGCAGCATCACCATGTAACTGTGGGTCCTACAGGCACCAGTGCTCCCTGGGGCAGCTGGGGCAAATGCACCATGTTTGCTCAGACACCACAGTCACTATCAGGGTCACTATTTAGAATTTTCTGGATTCAGCATCTGATGCTGTTGTGGCACTAAGGAGCATCCAGGAGAGGGGCTGGCAAAGGGGCTCAGCTCTAGGCTGGTGCCTGTCCTGGGGAGTCCCTCTGGTAGTAGCACACATCACTAACCTGCTGCCCTGCCCCAGCCTCATACCTACAGATCCCATGGGAGAAGGTTGAGGGGTATCGCCATGGCCTTGCGGTACCCAACCCTTGATGGCCTGGGCTGTCCAGTGGCTACGCAACCCATGGGGCAACCCTGGCCTGCTCTCAGCAGCCAGATTTGGAAGGGCAGAATAAAGTTTCATCTGGTGCAGCCCCCAGGGACTGTGGGCACAGAGCCCTCAGCTTTGGGCAAAAGGAGGAATGGGCTCAGGTACCCCGCATCCTGGCAAACGGCAGGGAAGGCACGTGCCTGTATCTCACATACACTGAATTAAAGCTGCCTGGATGGGACTGCACAGGCACAGCAGTGTCCTTAACTAGAGACTCAAGTGCTTATTTCAGCACTGCTTCCTACAATAACAGATCTGCATAGCACTTAATCTCATTCTAATTGCCCAGAACTGCTGATTGCGTTATAACTAAATTGCAGTCTGATTTTACTTAGCTAGAACTGGTAGTACAGAAAGCTGCAGGAATGAAACCATGTTGAAAGGAAACTGCACTAAACACTGGCACGAGTGTTAGGCCAGAATTAGGCTGCAGAAGTGTAGCAACACATCACCACCACTCTTTATAGAAGTGAGCACTTAAGGACAAAGGGAATCTAGAACAGTTTGTTTAATGTCTTTTTTTCCCTACATCCATCACTAAAATAGAATTTGGATTTCAGTGGAATGGACAAAAGCTGAGATTGCTGGATGTCAGTCATTGCAGGCTCAGCTTCTTCAGACGTGTTCAATAGATACTTACTGTTGGGTTTACTGGTGGGGCTGAAACCCACGTTTTTAATGCCCACTTTGCTACTGTCATACCTCTTGCCTTTTGCCAAACCATTTTGTGCCTTGTAGGAATGTCTGCTCATCGTGCAGATAAAAGATCAAAGGTGTTTGTTGTGTAAGCCCTAGAACTGGGTCATTCAGTGCCCCTATCAGATTGGATCTCTCTCTTTTGTATTAATGAACCTACAGCGGAGGTGGCTTTTTATATCCCATTGGGCATTGAAATGAAAACTGCCAGCACTCAGCCCATGCAGAAGCATGAGGGAAAGCTATTAAATGCTGCAGAGCAAATACCTGGAGGTCCCATTGTTCATGCCATGCTCTCTGTAGAGTGTACGCTTTACTAAAGCAATTGTACACACGCATTTCCAAAGGCAGGTTTTGTTGGGGGTGCTGAAAATGACATCAACCTCTTTCCATCTGTACCAGGGACCACAGACTGCACCAGCAGTGTTAACATCAGGGAACACTCCCTCTGTGTCCATCCTTTCTGCCGTCTCCCCCTTGGCCTGTAAATCCAAACCTAAGCGGGGATGTAAACTTTTACACAGACCAATACTTGATATAATTCTCCTTGTGGCACAGCAGTGGTGACAAGGCACCTACAATCACAGAACGGTTTGGGTTGGAAGGGACCTTCAAAGCTCATCCAGTCCAACCCTCTGCAATGAACAGGGACATCTTGAACCAGATCAGGTTGCCCGGAGCCACATCCAGCCTGGCCTTGAATACCTCTAGGGATGGGTAACTGACCCAAGCTAACCTATATAAACCTGATTCAACACGTTTTCCTTACTGATAGGCTTGGTCCTTAAGACTTACGAGAACTCTTTGCTTGCAATGCTCAAGTTACATTTACAGCTTTAATTTAGACCAGAAATGAAATTGATAGGGATTAAACTCTAATCTGTCTGACCTACAAACCATTTTGCTTGGCATTCTGTATCTTGTAATCAATAAATCCCAGAATTAAGTGATATGCTTGCACATCCTTGCTCGCTAGGGAACATTTACACTTCCCACACAAACAAACCAGTTCCACTCACCTTATTTCCTGAAAGGGAAGGCAAGGAGAGGATTAGGAGAGCTTTGGGTTACATAGGAAAATATATTGAGGTGCCCTCAGTCCCACAGCAATCAATAGGCACTCAGAGACTCGCTGGAGCCTGTCCTTAAGTAATATTGGCAGTTTCCAAGCGGTGTCCTAACAGCAGCTGGTGCCAGATGGGCTGCATCCAGCCTCCAGTGAGGTCAGTGGCATGGGGCTGACTCCTCATGCAGGGTTTTGCCTGTGCTCACTTTCCCACCTCATAATTCACAGTCAGAGGCAGGCAGCGACCACTTAAGGCCAATGCCATCGAACCCAGCCCAGTGGTTCTGAGATTCTGTTCCTAAACCCACACCTAATGCCTACTTTCAGGCTCTTCAGGCACTATTTCATGATGTTGAATGGTGTTGGCTCCTGGTCTGCGAAGTGACTTTTCCTATTGTAACTAGTGTGTTTATCCTCACTTAAAACACCTCTTAGTTTCATCTCAGTGGCACCAGCCCATTAGCAGATTTTCCTTTGTCACAAAATCACAGCCTCAGTTTCCTGGCATTTTCCATAAAGCACCTTTTTTCCTTCCGAGGTAGCACACAGCCAGACTCTTCCTCACACCTACACAGGGAACAGCTACAGCTAAAGCTTTTGGTTCATGTGTTTTCTTATGTGAAATCAGGAAACCCCTTTAGGCTTCACCTGAGCCTCAGCAGTGGGTCACTGTGGAGCACTTAGGTACATTTCCCTGCCTGAGCCAGCCTGCCATGCCTACACAGGGAGGTACGTGGACTGGACTGCCCAGGATCTTGTACGACCATCTGACTCTTAAATCCCTATTAAACGTGACATATGTATGGGAAGGTTAAACCAAGAAAGCCACTCACCTGAAATTACTCTGAAGACCACCCTGAATGCAGCCAGCATCAGTGTCTGAGCTCCTGATGTGAGCCCAGTGCCAGTTTTCTGCTGTTGGTTGCTTCCCAGAACCAAGGGTCCATGGCACTGCAGCATGCATCAGGCCAGGACTGCCACATCTGAGAGTGACATTACTCAGAATGACCTGGACCACTGTACGAGCTCATCAGCCCCTAAAGGAAGAGCCTATGAGACATCTCAACCAGAAGAGTAAGTCCCCTTTCCTCAGGGCTAACATTTCCATGCGCAGTGAAACCTCCCACATAGTTAACCCAAATGGAATATAGTCACATACAGCAGGAAAACAAATCATGAAATCATTCAGTACCTTCTTATGGCGCAGGAAATGCTGTTGATTTATGTGAAAGATTCCCCGTGGGGTATCAGGAAGCCCCTCCACATGTGAGCTGGAGTAGTGAGGCTGCAGTTTGGATTAGAGCTTGTTCTGCAATAGAGCTGCAGGGATGGCAGCAGGGAGGCTGCCAGACCTAAGCTATTTATGCCTGCTGGCTATGGGATGAGATCTTACCAATGGTGAGATCAGGGCCTTCAGCAGGAAAGAACCTTTGCAGCTGTAGGGTAGGAAATTATTCTCATGGGTTTATGGGGGCTGAACCAGCCACGTTTCTGGCAGACGGTGGAGAAGGGCCAGTTTGTTTTCTCCCATCACTGAGCCTGGTTTATACTCCTGTATACCAGCCTCAGCAAAGAGAGGAAACATGACCGTGCCTCTTTGGGGTCTCACTTGAAGTTCCTCAAGCCAAAGCAGGCACCAGGTCAGAAAAGGTGAGCCAGAGAGAGAGCTGCAATGAACTTCACATGGAGCTGGTCTGATGGTGATCAGCAAAAGCTGTGAGGAGCAAGCAGTGAACAGCCCAGTGTCTTCCTGCATGTCATGGATCCCAAAACACAGGCAGGGTCTCTGTATCAGCCAGAGAGGCTAACCTCTCCCCACTGCTCTCACTGTAGCTGTACCTGGTTTGGTTAAACAGTGAGGCTGATTGAAATGCGCTACAAAATCACAGTGCATCACATCAGCAGCCCTGAGAGCATCAAACACTGACACCATCGATGCCTGCTGAGAGAGTCCACAAGCATAAAATCATAGACTTCAGAATGGTTTGGGTTGGAAAGGACCTTAAGATCATCCAGTTCCAACCCCCTGCCACAGGCAGGGACACCTCACACCAGACCAGGTTGCTCCAAGCCCCTGTGTCCAACCTGGGCTTGAACACTGCCAGGGATGGGGCAGCCACAGCTTCTCTGGGCACCCTGTGCCAGTGCCTCAGCACCCTCACAGGGAAGAGCTTCTGCCTTAGATCTAACCTGAACTTCCCCTGTTTCAGTTCGAACCCATCACCCCTTGTGCTATCACTACAGTCCCTGATGAAGAGTCCCTCTCCTGCATCCTTGTAGCCCCCTTCAGACACTGGAAGTACCCGAAATTGTGGAGGGGCCAGCATCCCTGTTCGGACCCAAAAGACAGACGTACATCATTTTAGGAAAACAGGTTTTAAATTACCAACACATTTCTCTGGAGCTGTATCTTGGCACAACATGGCATTGACTGCAACTACATGCCCACGAACTAGGGTCTCACTTGATGCAAGTCATCTACCCACTGGATATAACCAGCCCCAGAGCTTCAGGAACGTTATCTCCTGGACAACGTGTACTTTTTAATTGGGAAATCTCACAAATCATTTTACTGTAGCTGACGCTTCACTTTTGGGGAGAAAGAAAAACAAGAAAGAGGAAGGTTTTACAAAGCTCCCTTTATTCACCTGAATCCCACTAAGTCAAGAGAAAAACTGCTGCTGACTCACAACAGCATTTGAATCAAGTGCTGAATTAGAAATTACACTTTGTACAGTTTCAGCTCAGGGAAGAACTACTTCCTAAAAGATCATGTGGTGACACCTTTTATCCTTTCTTAGCCAAAGTCCTAGCAGTACCTTCCAACACTGATGCACCGAATCAGAGTTTTCCTCTTCTGTAACAGTTGTAATAAAAGCCAGTTATAGTTTTGGTCCCACAGATGTTAAAAACTGGTTTCAGCCTCCTTTCATGAACAAAATACCCACTGAAATCCAAAGTGTTGTGCCTGTTTGAGGAACACATCTCTAATTCATCTTGGCTGCTTCCAGCTCTTACAGCTCTGGGAGAGGAACAGGTTCCCTGGGCATCGTCTATACTCAGATCCACTCAGATCCCCTTATGAGCCCAGCCCAAGGAGAGGACCATTATTTGTCCAAACTGCTGACCCCTAAAGGCGCCTCCTCTGACTTTATGCAGTGGTTTTGGATGTTATTGGATGGCTTTTTAACCCTACCTCTTCTCTGTAGGCAGCTGCATGGGGTGTGCAGCGATCCCATTGCCTCCATGCAAAGTGCGCTGAGCTCCTCTCCTCCACCTTGCTCCAGCAGACCCAACACCATCCTTTCTCTGAGCCTGCAGAGAACTAAGTGGACAGAAAGTGATTCCTTAACCCCAAAAGCAATCCATTTCCTGCCGATTCCCCTTGAGAACTGGCTTGCTCTCAGAGGAGGGGCAGCATGAGCTGGTGGGAACTGTGGAGAGGCACAAAGGCAGGTCTGCCTCCTTCTGTGACACCTTGCCATGAGCTGACTTCCACCCGTTATGAAGTCCTAGCTGTCCTCTCTTGCCTCTCTCAGTAGATTTCTTTCTTCTCTCTGAAGTGGTGCTCCAGGACTCTGCCTCTCACCTCTTGCACCAGGCTCTGCAGTAGGCATGCACTGAGGTACAAGCCCTTGATGATGTGCAGCCGCAGTAGGGAAGGGGTACATCCAGGGACAGATATCAGGTCCACTCCCTTTTAGGCAGAGGAAACTTGGGGGGGACGGACAGTTTTACACGGGTGATGCCTGCAATTACACGGGAATTTCACCGAATGCTCCTCTCTGCATTCCCCTACCAAACCTTTACAGTCCTTTCCGGGCTTCAGTGTCACTGTCGCCAGCATGTGCTGTCTTCTACTGACATCTAGGGACAGAGGCTGGAAATCGCAAGCTGGCTGTTCATATGAGCAGTTTAAAACGTATTTAAAATTGGTAAAACTGGTTTGCTTGAGGAGACCAATTATTTGATTGATTTGGGGAAGAAAAGTGCAGGTGCCCCCTACCCCCCCCCCCCCCGAAACGTAAAATAAAACTCTTACATCAGAATTTGTATTTTTAACAACCTTTCGTTGCCCTCTCCCAGTAACTGTTTGTAACACTTCCAATGGCATTTGCTGGGTCTACCCAAGAGAGAATCCTTCTGGTTCATCTGTGGGACAGCTACTGCAATGGGTGTAGCACCACATTCTCCATGGTGCTGTCCCACTGTGATACCCGAGGCTTGCCTCTCTGTACCATGGGGACAGTGCTGTTTGCCTGTCATCTGTGCGAGGGGCCACAAACACAGCTGACAGTTACATCCTGTCCCTAAGAAGCACTGCTGTTCTACTTGCAATGTCTGCAGAATTCAGCTACTCATAACGTGAGCCTGGATCATGGGGTTTTTTGCTGCATAATCACAGCAAAGATGGCTTAAAAAGGAAAATACCATTTATTATCCACACAAGGACTTTTAATCAGACCCCAAATTAATTTCAGAAATGTGCTGTCACATTTCACAGATGCAAAATGTTCTAAAATAGCTGAGACCAAACTTGAGCATGTTATTAGCTTCATCCTAAACCACTGCATTTTGCTTATTCAAGAAACTGGATGATCCTCTTCTATGCAAAATTTTAGACGTAAATCATTCTGGTTCAGAGCTATGACATCCCAGTACAAGTCACAATCCTTCTTTAAGTTGGTTAGTACACACTGTGGTAGAAATTTAAAAGAGAAAATATAACATCAAAGCCAGTTACTAGAGGATGACATACATCACTATTAAATCACACTACTTCTATCTTCCACCAAAAAAAACAACCCTCCTCAGTAATAACATAACATTAAATTTTAGAAAACCATACATAAAATAACACTGGTACATTTTATTTCCAAAGACTTTGTTGTCTCAGCTCTCTAACAATACTCCAATACAGGTTAAGACTTGTTCATCAACAGTTCAATCACGGACATGTACCAAACATTAAAAAGGCATGCCAAGTATGAATCCTCTTCTCAGGTTTTCTTCTTTTCAATGTAAACTCGAAAGAATAGGCATGAAGCATCTGTACAGCAAATATCAAACAACTATGTAATTTTTGCCTTATTCACCTCAAAAACTTCCATCTGACAACTGGAGAATTAACCTTCATGTTGCTGTGCATGGACATGTTCCTAACTAAACTGAGTATGGACATATGGAGAGTCTTAGGAGGAAGGCAGACTCTTAGTACTTAATACATCTGAACCTCTAAGAGCAATACCACTTCCTTATTGGCAGTGGCACACGAATTTACAGAACACCCCGTGACAATAAACACTGCACACACCAAAAGTGACAGTAACCCCTACTGTGTCCCAAAATAAGCGATAAAAAGGCCCCATTCTCTAACTAGCTAAATACTCATACATACTTTCACACAGTAAGAGGAACTACTGAACCTCTTTAAACGAGGGTGTAACACATGGATCCTGTACACCAGAGCCTTCCAGGAAGACTAAGAAAAAAATACAACTGCTGACTGAACTCAAAGTACCTCTGTCCTATACTGTAAAATTAGAGTAGTACATCCTGTAACAGTGCAGCACATTAGATAAGATCTCACAAAAACTACAAACAGGGTATCACACTACAGCAAGGATATCCACTTACTGACAGGTCTGTAAATATGGGTACATCTTCAGGGCAACCACATCCCCATCATAAGAAGTACAGGGCAAAACGCAGAGCTCTGCTTTAATTATTGCTTTGTTCAAATATTTAAGCTTCAGCAATGCTTCACAATTTTTATAATGGCTTTAGATATATTTAGAACCATAAATGCCAAACTCTCAAGGAAATTTAATTGGGATTTTTAAAGACACAGAAATAACAATGTTATGGAGGTCTTGCAGCTCAGAATCTAAGTTAATGAAAACAGAATTAAGATACAAACTCATTTCCTAAGCTGTTTTGTTTATGAGGTTCCCTCCTCCCTCCCCAAAGTTCCCCAGAATAAAACACTTTTCATTTAGGCTCTGCAAGACTGTCTTGCAGGAAGTAGGTTTAGCAAAGCCACCGAACCAATGAGTAGTACACACACACAATCCAGGCACTACTCTTTTCAGAGATTCTTTCACTTGAGAAAATTACTGCTCATCTGCCCCCAGTTGCGCTCTTCATGCTCATCTCAAACACATGACCACATTTAGCAGACCACAGGTAGAGATCAAGGGCCTGACAATTCACACAAGAGGAAATAGGCAGCTCACAGATCCAAATTACTCAATCTTCTACAAATAAGGACTGTTACCACCATTTGAGAAGCAACAGTTTCACTGTTCATAGCTGCATTTAGTAGATGTAGGCTCTGAACAGACAATTCCATGAATTTATGCAATCCCTTACTCTAGAAAAGGCAGCTACAACAGCCTAATACAGCTAGGCACAGCAGGGCTGTGAATTTATAACAGCAGTTCCTACAGCTCGCTGCAGCTTGTGGTTAAGCCTAGAGAAGGCAACCTTGATTTGGAGATCTGTACAACACAGACTTCACAATATTCCCACAAAAAGAAGCCACCATTCTTTGCAGTCTCAGCTTCCCCAGTCTTGAGTCCTTCTAGTGGGTTTAAAAACATTAAAAATGTTTTCCATTGTTAGCTCGCTTTTACTGCCTCCACAATTACGGGCCACATCCTTTACCATTTTTTAATCTCTTTTTGAATAGATGGAAAGATTGAAACCTGCCATCACTGTGAAAACAGGTTTTCGTGGAAGTAACAGAAGCATTTATTTCCCAATGTCTCCCATGTTTTTCAGCTGTCTTGAAAAAGGGATATATATTCCAAATAGGCTGAGCTTTGACAAAGAAGTTTCAGCATAAGATAAAACATGAAATTATTGAAGCCTTTCCTCTAGAACATGCAGAGAGGCTTGGGCTTATAACAAGGTGTCCTGGGTTCAGCAGTAGCAGTCATTTTTCTCCTCCTTCGTAGCTGGTGCAGTGCTGTGGTTTTGACTTTCGGCCCGGGAACAGCGCTGATAACACCGATGTTTTAGTTGTTGCTCAGTAATGTTTAGTCTGATCAAGGACTTTCTGAGTCTCATGCTCTGCCAGGGAGGAGGGGAAGCTGGGAGGAAGCAGAGACGAGACACCTGACCCAAACTAACCAAAGAGGTATCCCATACCAGAGCATATCATGCCCAGTATATAAACTGGGAGCAGTTACCCGGAAGGGCTAGATCACTGCTCGGGTCAGGCTGGGTATCGTCCAGCAGGTGAGGAGCAGTTGTATTCTCTTCCCTTGTTATTTCCCTTATCATTATTATTATTGGTGGCAGCAGCAGTGGTTTGTGTTACACCTTAGTTACTGGGCTGTTCTTTTCTCAACCCAAGGGAGTTACATTCTTTCAATTCTCCTACCCATCCCTCTGGGAACAGGGGGAGGAAGGGGAGGGAGTGAGCGAGTGGCTGCGTGGTTCTGGGTTGCCAGCTGGGCTTAAACCACGACACAAGGCTAGTTACAATCTTATAGACACTGTTCTAGTTTAAAATACAATGACAAAAAATTCTGCTTTCCCTCTAAAAGCTTGTTTGTTACAAATCCCGTCTATTTAAACTTCTAACATATTACTTATTCCCTCTCCTTTTAATTTTGTCTCTTATAGGTCAAAACACTAGAACATAAAACTCGAGCCAGCTTTCAACTGCAAGGCTCCTCCTGTCAGATAGGACTTAAATAAGGAGGAAGAAAAAGGTTTTTCTAACTTACTCCAAGCAGAATGACTATGAAGAAATGACTCAAGCTTAGGTAGCAAAAGTTAGTGGAATGCCATCTGAAATGAAGAGTGATTCAGTAACACATGACTCTTGCTAATCATTCGTTAATTTCCAATTCAAAACCCACTTAGAAGTACTAATGTAATACCAGTGAAACTAGGAGAAGATACTGCTTGGTTTTCTTCTTGGGCTTAAATGAGAATATCAGTTTTTCTGGCATTTGATAAAATGAAAATCACCAAGTGCTATGTACCCCCAAATACTTAATTCCTTTAACATTTATGAATCAGGACTAGGTAAACTTGCAATGACTTTATTCTGCTAATGTGCAAGACTTGGGTAACACTTATGCCTGGGATATTTGTTCTTTGTGTATTCCACATTTTCCTGTAGGCATTCCCTCCTCCTCTTGAACACATTATACCTTAACAGTGTACCATCTTCTGAAACATCCTTTCTCTGGAAGAGTTAAGATCTGTAACACCAGGCAGAATTTTGTGGAGATTGAGACACTGGATTCTTACAGATGGAATTGTCTAGACCAGACAGAGAAAGAAATTGTCATGTGAATGCTCTAAAATGCTCCCCAAATTGTTTCTAGTGCCATAAAGGTTCATTTCTGAATTCAGAAATGTAATAACAGAAGCAAAAGGTCCGTATGAGTTAAAATTAAGCATTTCTATTTAAAAAGGCAATCATGAACAGGAAACTAAGTATATGCACAGGTGATACTCAGTAATGTAGTTTAGCCTAGTCTTGAGGTTTACTTAGGTAGTCATCAATTCTTTTTTCTAAGTTATTAATTGGTCTTAGCAATGTCTCTTTCTTCCTTTCCAGAGAATCGAAACAAGAAGTTTTTTTAACGTTTCCCACTATAGTTATGGTTTCCTAGTTCAGCATGTTTTGAATTGTTTCAGAGAGAATTTCCAAGTCTATCTGACAAGTAAGGTAAGATCTGCATGTTTCACCAAATGAAGGCATTTTGTTCTGTAAAGAGGCATGTCTTAAAAGCAGAATACCAAATGCTGGCAGCTAACTGGAACTACATGAAAATTGTGGTGGAGCAAACCTGTTATAACTTCAGGTAACACTGAATGCATTGCCTGTGAGAAAAGTAAACTAACCCAGCCTTCTATAGTACTACCCAAACCCCGTAACAAACCCCTCCATATTAACCATTAATCACAGCAAACTTGATACCAGGAATAACAAAGGTTATTGTGGAGCCTGTTACCTTCCTTCCTTCTGAGCTAATTAAAGCACTCTGCTTGCCAATATTAAATGCACAGTCATGGTAGAAGCCAGCTCAATGCTTTTCCTTCACTCAGTGACACAGGAAATAAAACATTTGAAAGAAGTACATGGGATTTTCTGGGAGTGCTACGTAAGACCTAAACCTTTAGCATGTTCCCAGTAATAGCCTTAAGGAGTTCAGCTTATTTTAATCTTACTATGCCTAACACTAATACATCATAGTCACTGCAGTAAAATTTAGAGAAGATCCGGTTACTTACTCAGCAAACAATTTATGTCATATCATGCTGCTACTAAGATACGCCTACACTAAAGACTTTAAAGCTCTAGTCTTACAGCTACAGGGTAAGATCACATCAAGCTAATCTACTGATTAATTAGCTAATACTTCATCAGGTAGATTTTCCCATTTATTCAACCAGCCCTGAGCTATGCTTGCTGCAAAACAGTTCAGCCATTCTTTAGTAAGGCTGCTGTGCTAGCTTAAAACTTAAGCTAAAGCATTTCAGATATCCCAGAAAATATATGAATAAACTTTTATTTTTATGCATCAAGACGCACTATTTTAATACAACCCACACATTTTAAGTCAGGTGGAGAGTACTAAACTGAACAATCATCACTAAAACATTTCCATTGGAAATGTGTTAAAGTTCTCATGTGTCTTCATAACCACCTTACTGAAGTTTTCTTATGCGTTTCTGGTCTACACACCACATGTTTCACACAGTCATGCAAATCTGAATCAAGTTTTAAACGTCCAGGTAACAGGGAAGTCCATTCACTGCAAAGATTCATTTTCAGAGAAAAGCCAAATAAGCAGGGTTCTTCATGAGAGTACAGGTATTTTAGAAACCATGAACTTTCAGTTGTTCTTCCTTGACAATGCCAATCTAAAGGAGAAAAGCAACACATTTCAGTAAAGCTGATATGCGTGGGATATTACAGTGATATCAAGTTACCATAATCTTATACTTTCATTAAAAATACTGCAACACAGTATATAGTCAATAAAGCAGTTTCCTAGTTTCTGGAATGCTTCTGGGCCAAGCAGAAGAACTGACTACATAAAGAAGAAAATCTTATCAGATATCTGACTTGTTCTGTAGTCCTAGCACTTCGTCTTTGACAGTGTTAACACCTCTGCATCATGACTGCCATTAGTAAGCATCTTTCCTCTACAGGGTTTGCAGTCTCAAAATTGTGGTTTGCATCAAACACTTGATTTTACAAATGGAGACCTCGCGTTGCGCTGCCAAAGAACAAGTGCAATCCTGTAGCAAGGTAAACACATTCTACAGTGCACTGATTCTTACCACAGGTTTACTCTCGTTCTGCAAGCATCATTTTACTTTTTGGCTGAAAACACAAAGGAACTATAGTACATCTTTAGCTGGTTAACTAACATCAGTGCCACCTGTCATCGTAGTTCTTCCAGAGAAGTTTAGGTATTTATCTGCAGTCCCTCACCTCCAAGAGAAATTGGCAAATGTTCTTCCTCTGGTCACCTTGAAGCTGGATAACTTCACCGTATTCGGGATGTTCAATCACAGTACCATTACAAGCAAATTTCTAGAGAGAAACATTCACATTGTCAGACATCTGCTGTACATTACGATTTTGCTTAGCAAGTCTTTTCAGCAGGATTTTGTCACAGATGATGCATACTAAATTCTGATGCCAAGCAAGGCAAAGGCTAGATCTGTTTTACGCTGGGGTTGGTATATCTGCTGATACATACAGACACGAACTAAACTGCTGATGGTAAATTCAGGCAAAGACAGCATTGGCGACTGTGCAGAAGGAACTGGCCAATGCTCATCACAAGAAAAGAAAATAAAGTTGTAAGATACAGCCTTTCAGCTCCACACCGTTTTAAATAAGTATTTTTTATCCTGGAGAAGCAACACAGCTTATGACAGAAGCAGGAATGCAAAAACAGTTCTATTCTAACCTGATTTTATTCTTTACATCAAAGCAGACAGGTATCTGTGAATTTAATGAAACATTCAGAATGCATTTTATTTACTTCTTTATCGGAAAATACACTAAACTTTTTAGCAAAAAAATCAGTGTCACTAGACCCTGACAGGAGTTACGAGAAAGACAGGGAAAGGGATCAATCTGAATATGAAAGTGATGTGCACTGGCAAGAGTGAAATAAAACAAATATTGTTATCTCTTATTCAAATCTATCATACTCCTTTACATAATATATTTATTACCAAATCAAATCAGTAACTTTACCTTTTTGAAAGCTTTCACAAGTTTCTTCTTGTCATAATCATCTGCAATCCCCTGAACAGTTGTCAGTGTCTTTCTTCCGTTCCGTTGCTGGATCCTTATATGAATGTAATCCTCAGTCCCCGCCGGGAGTAAGTCGTCACCCTTTGTTGCATCAGCAAAGGGGTCTGTGGGAGTTAAAAACACATAATGTTTAAATATATCCTTAAAAATCAGAGCATTGCTTTCTCCAGCTGTATTAAGTCTCACTAGGCTACCGTCTCAACACAGCGCTCTCAACTGTCATGCATCTGGTGTCTTCAATGCCCTCCTGGATACAAACCGTTTTCAGCAACAGTTTCAATTTACTTCACTATTCCTTGCAAACTGCAAAACCTGAAGCTTCTAAAACTGAAAACATGGTTTCGAGAGAACATCATATGCACCTTAAGTTTTAGATGGCCACATGCATTTTAAGGGCAATCCTGTCTTTCATCAGATCAGCTGATAAGTAGACAATAAAGAAGCTCCTGTACACAGTCTCCTTTACAGAGCAGAAGTCTTACACTGTGACCACACTACCAGCATTTTAAGGCATGGCTGTAATTCTTGCCTACTAATATAAACAAAACACAGCCACAGACACTCAGAAGTGTCAGAGGCTGGCTGTAACCCAGCACCCCTCTGCCAGTCAGTAATTTTAGGCAAGAATTGTAGCAAAATTAATTCAGAGTGACTGAGACAGTTGTCAGATTCTTCCAAGCTTACATTGATCTAGCACAGGTGAAACAGGAAGCATTTAAGAAGACTTTCTGGGTTATACTTCTTATTCTCCATGAAAACGTATTTAACACACTACAAAGAAATTTTATGGCCCAACAACTTTCCTAATCAGCAGCTTCAAATAAACCTTGAAGCATGAAGTGCTTTAAGTATTATTTTTTAAGATAAATCACGAGTAATTTTTTGATACTAATCAGAATATTGCAAAGTCTGATCTTCAAGAAGTGTAGGTTCAACAGCCACCTATGCTACAACATCCCAAACTTCCATCCAAAGCTCAAACCTAAACACACCAATACAGTTTTGCCACACACTCAAAGCAAGCGCCCCAAAAGGGTAAGACTTCAGCAGAAACAGCAACAGTACTTCAGCTGCAGACACACTGACCTATGTAGAAACAAGAAGGACAAGAGCATTAAAGGCACTGCAAGCAGGATGAGGATGCAAGCACCACAAGGAACAAGTACAGCACTGGGAAGCTTGACTGGCTTAATTCCTATTACGGACAAAACACACTGTGAACCATGGTTTGTGGGGTAAACACTAACATAAAATTCCAGTAGGAAAAAAGGAGGGGATTCAGGCATAAATTTCACTTGCCAGAGTTTAGGATTCTAGGCTGGTGATGAGCCAGCACGGTAGGTGTTAACAGTGGATCACTTCAAACAGATCCTATGGGCAGCACCTTCCTAAGGGCAGGGTCAGCTCCTAAATCGTGACTAACAGAACTTTCTCGTACAGGTTACAAGTGCAGAAGATGAGAATCAAAACTTGCAGCCAAAACCCTGACAACATTATCGTATGAAGTGTTAACCTGCTCGTTTCTGTCACCCATAGATAAGAAGAACCACGGCGCAGCGTGGTAAACTTCCCTGTTAATACAGCAGAAATTACCTACCTTCTGTACAGCTCAAACTACAGAACCTATAGCCTCGGCAAGGCATGGGCCAGGTTTGGGGGCACTGTTATGGATGAGGCAGCAAATCAACAAGCAACTGGAACTGAGGAAATTATTCCCTTCTCAGCAAAGCACATGAACCTCAGGCTCCCTGTCCACAACTCCAGGGCTGCACCCGCTTCAGCATCACCTCGGAGGCCGGGGCACCGACGCTCGAACCGCACCGGGGCCCTAGGGAACAGGGCCGGGGGCCGAGGACGGGGTGACCGGGGCCAGCCGAGGGGGACGACTGTGGGTCTCTGTGCGGCACACGGGGGTGCCGGCGGCTCTTACCGAAGGACTGGAGGTTCTGGATAGATGACATGCGACTCTGCGGCGAGAGGCTGGAGCAGCGGGGAAAAGGCCGCGGCTGGGTGCTCACGGGTCACGGCTCCGCAGTGCCGGCGGGGCGGGGATCGGAGGAGGGATAACAAAAGCGGAGGGAGGGCGGCGAGTCTGAGAGGGAAGGAAAGGGGAGGGAAAGGCGGAGAAGGGCGAGAAAGGAGAAGTAAGCGCGAAGAGGAAGGAAGAGCGGCCGGAGCCCACGGCCCGGCACCCGCCCCGCAGCGCCGTTAACGGGCAGCGGCCGCCGGTCCCCCTCACAAAATGGCGGCTGACCCCGCCCCGGTGAGGGGTCGCGGTACCCAGTGCGCGCCGTGCCCAATGGCCGCCGCCTGAGGAGGCTGGCGGTGGCGGTGGGTAGTGGTCACGGTAGGGTTGTGTGCCCGCACGTCCCTGCCTTCCCCAGGCGGGGAACGGATCCCCACAGGAGCCCATCGTTCCCTCGCCGTGCTGCACGCCCGCAGGACGTGGCAGGCCTCCGGGAGAGACCCCGATGGGGGCTTCCCTTCACCACAGTATCACAGTATCACGGCATGCTAGAGACTGGAAAGATCATCTAGTCCAATCCCCCTGCCGGAGCAGGAACACCTAGATAATGTTACACAGGAATGCGTCCAGGCGGGTTTTGAATGTCTCCAGGGAAGGAGACTCCACAACCTCCCTGGGCAGCCTGTTCCAGTGTTCCGTCACCCTCACTGAGAAGAAGTTTCTTCTCAAGTTTAAGTGGAACCTCTTGTGTTCCAGTTTGTACCCATTACCCCTTGTCCTATCATTGTTTGCCACTGAGTAGAGCCTGGCTCCATCCTCGTGACACTCCCCCTTTATATATTTATAGACACTTATAAGGTCACCCCTCAGTCTCCTCCAAACTATAGAGACCCAGCTCCCTCAGTCTGTCCTCATAAGGGAGATGCTCCACTCCCTTCATCATCTTCGTTGCCCTGTGCTGGACTCTCTCCAGCAGCTCCCTGTCCTTCTTGAACTGAGGGGCCCAGAACTGGACACAATATTCCAGATGGGGTCTCACCAGGGCAGAGTAGAGGGGAAGGAGGACCTCTCTCGACCTACTAACCACCCCCCTTCTAATACACGCCAGGATGCAATTGGCCTTCTTGGCCACAAGGGCACAGTGTTGGCTCCCTTCATGCTTGGGTGCTGCTGTTTGCTGGCCTCCCTTCGTGTGGCGTCAAGCCGATCTGAAATGGTGCTTCCCCCTTCCTCAGTCAAACGTAGCATTCTCCTCAAGAAACTGGCTGCTTATGGCCTGCATGGGTGGATTCTCTTGTCTTTGGGGCAGAGCCCAAATGGTATCACATCCAGTTGGTGACCAGTCACTAGCGGTGTCCCTCAGGGCTCAGTGTTAGGGCCAGTCTTGTTTAATACCTTCAGTGATTATTATTAGGGCCGGTTGATCTGGAGGCTCTGCAGGGGGATCTGGACAGGCTGGATCCATGGGCTGTGGCCAAAGGGGTGAGGTTCAAGAAGGCAAAGTGCTGGGTCCTGCAGTTGGGCCACAACCGCCCCATGCAGTGCTGCAGGCTTGGGCTGGAAACTGCTCATGGGGAAGGACCTGTGGGTGCCGAATGATGGAGCCGAACATGAGCAGCTTGTGCCCAGGAAGCCACCAGCATCCTGGCCTGGATCAGCACCAGTGCAGCAGCAGGGCCAGGGCAGGGATTGTGCCCCTGTGCTGGGCACAGCCTGGGTGCCACCATGCTACAATGACTTTGTAGAGGCTCAGTAACTTACTTGCACTGGCACAATTGCCAGAAGCTCTATTTCTCCTTCTTTTTTTTTTTCCTTGTTTTTTTTGGCTTTTATATCAAGCTTCAGTCCTCTTAAACCAACGTGCTATTTCTCTTCAATGCTCCAAGGCCTGGATCAGCGCTGCAGTACCTTAATGCATGTCACTGTGCATTGGTCTAAGAAAGTTTCTGGTCCTGGCACTTTGAAAAGAAGCTTTAATTTTCAGGGAAAGCAAGGCCATTTGCCATCATACAAAACCTCTGCTCACCCTTTGCTGCCATCGCTGATGAAGGCTTTCTCTGCAGTACGGGCTGTAGAGAAGGGTTGTCTGACCCCTTCCCAAGCAAAGGCACCAATGGGACAGTAATGGGAGGATGGGGAGACGCTGATTAGAGAGCTTGAGGTGCCTGCTTCAGTCACAGAGGGCATGGCATGGTTTGGACAATGTTTGTGGATCCAGGATGCAGATCTGGACACTGCGAAACCTTCTGGGCAGGGTGAGCAAGCTCAGAACACCCAGCCTCAGGGACATGTCCCAGGGTGTCTCCAGCACCTCTCTCAGAGACATTACATTACAACTAATGGGGGGGGGTGGGGGGGTGGAATTTTGCCTCTGATGCATTTTTGCAAATCCTATATATTTGTGCAAAATTCTGTTGTCTGTAATGCTCTCCCATGAAACTTTTCCCTTTTTTGCCCCAGCCACTGGTTTTTGTTACCTTGGCTGGGCCAGTTCCTCTGTCTGTGGGACACTGATGAACCAGGTCAATGTTTGAGTTAAAAAATAAACTCAAAGGTTAAAACCTCACATCCACTCCACTTACATACTCCTGCAACAGTTGTGCTGGGGCAATCCAACAGGACAAAGGCTGGGGCCAGGCCTAGCCATGGATGAGAGGACAGTGGGTGTTGAGACACAAACCCCAAGCCCGAAGCCACAGGTCTGGGTGCGTTTTTTGCTGACTGTGGCAGTTCTTGTGCTTAATTTGGATCTTCATGTATTTAAAATAGTATTTACTTCTCACTACAGGGTTTACCTGGGCCTATGGGCGATTTGTGGAATTCATCCTGCAGTTTACAGCAAAAGAGATTTGGTTTCTGGGAAACAGCAAAGCTCCTTTATAAACCAAGAAGATGTGACTGTTGTCCTTAAAATGAAACCGTGATGAACAATTCTTAAGTGCAAACCTTAATAACTGCAGAGGGAATGGAAACAAACCCTAATTGCACAGCTTGGCATGCACTGGGCAGCAATTAAAACAAAGGTGGTGGCCAACAAGCTTATCATTCCCTTGGCAGTGGGCCACAATGGCCATATGGGATCGCTGTGAGGCTGCATCAATGCAGCATCATCTGCTGCCCTCCTCAGGGGGAGCTTTGCACCAAACTTTGGCCCCTATGGGTATCATAGGAGATGTGCTTCTGCTTTTGTCCCCTGGCAGCTGTCCTGAGGGCCTTTGTCCTGAGTCCTTCCCATTGCTGCTGAGCAGCCACTCATGGCGACAGACCCATGAAAGCCCTGTTGTGAGAGCTTCCAGCCGCACCAGAGTGCAAAGGCAGGCCAAGCACAACAGTAAACAGAAAAGGTAGCAGCAATTAAAATAGGGCTAAAACCTAAGTGGGGTTGTTCCTTAGGCTGTTACATTTCAGTTTATGGCTAATCACCCTAGAGCTGAGGCTGGAGTTAATCTCATTTGCTAATAGCTATTAGACATCAGGGTTTAAGCAATGGATTAGGAATGAGACTCTTGCCTTTCCATGACTAATGTATAAGCTAGCAACTATTGTGCTGGAAAAGCAAAATATCATCTCTATCTTGAGCATGGCTTCAAGCTATTTAAGTGTAACACTTGCACAACCTGGTTATGAATTGCAATTAAAGATCCCTTCGCTTGCCTTTTACTGCATTCAGTTCATCTGTCAGGCTGTACGTGACTCATTAGAGGTTATTTATGACTGGTTAAAATGCAGGGATTAAAAACAGGAACTCACGGGCATGCAGATGAAAACTATGACATACTGAAGCCAAAAACTGTCACCCTGGTGCAGAACGGCACCTTCACTGGGTACTTTCTGAAGTACCTTGGCTGCCCTTTAGGAGCAAGGAGTAACCCAGCCTAGCGGGAGACACTGTTATTCCAGAGAACTGCTGTATGGAAGTATGGGCTGGGAATGCCCTGTCTTGCATCAGGGAAACAGGTCAACTGCACTTGGGAAGAGTGGCTGGAGAGTGACTGTCCCCCTGAGCTCGGCCCTTCTGAGGCCACACCTCAAATCCTGTGTTCAGCTCTGGGCCCCTCACTACAACAGAGACATTGAGGTGATGGAGCAGGGCCAGAGAAGGGCAACGGAGCTGGTGCAGGGCCTGGAGCACAAGTGTGATGGGGAACGGCTGAGGGACCTGGGGGGTTCAGTGTGGAGAAGAGAAGGCTCAGGGGGGACCTGATCGCTGCCTACAACTGCCTGAGAGGAGGTTGTAGTGAGGTGGGGTCGGTCTCTGCTCCCAAGGAACAAGGGGCAGGACAAGAGGAAACGGCCTCAAGCTGCACCAGGGGACCAGCAGATGGCAGCTACGCTCAACATTACAGGAAGTTACAGGAACTTTGTATCCCCTTTCTAAATGGGTTTGTATCTGCAGCAGTCTCCAAAGTCTCATTTCTATCAGATGAGTTATTTGAGGTTGCAAGGGGTTCAATTTGAAGTCCTTGATTTTAGTACTGAAATACCAAACAGCCTACAATACTGAACCACTACAGCCCCACTTACCAAAGATGGCAATAGTTCAGCAGGAGCACTAACAAATCTGTTCCACTTCTGAAAGGCAGAACTGCTGGAAATAAACTTTTGCTTGAAGACAAGAGAGCATTTCTGTAACAGGTCATCTTGTTCAAGCCCCACATAACATCCCTGCAGGAAGAGACAAGGGCCATATGCTGCAGTCTTTGCCTCTACACAATTAGGTAGTATTTGCATATGGAACAGGCCCAGGGTGAGCCAGAGCAATGGGTGAATTGTATGTGTAAGGCAGACTCAGTGGTGCATTCATGTCCTCTCTGCAGCCCCACTTCCCAGCTAAGTCTGGGAATCTCCAGAGGAAAAAAGAACAATAAGCTCACAGCAGAGAGATTCATACAGCACTTTCCAATATGCCTTGTCTTCCATGAACTCCCCGGATTTTGAGCATGGCTTGCAGGGCAAGCCACAAAAGCTAAGTACCAAAATACCCCAGTGCTTGTTTATGATGACAGCTCATTAACCAACAGGACACCCCCTTGTGACAGCATGGCCCAGAGTCAATACCAGTGCTACACTTTTAGACTACAGCATGGAAAGATGTGTATCCACAAGATGGAAAGCAGAAGAGAGAACATTCAGGCTCATAACTCCCCCTAGAGATCTTGGACATCCTCTTTTCAAGATTCTCTAGATGATTGTTCCTTGCATTTCCTCAAGGGATGCAATGTGTCTGATGAGACATTCCTGACAACAGCTGCAAGTCTATTTTGATGAAGAACACAATTTCCAATTAGTGAATATTAAGAGTATTCAGACATCATATATTAAAAATACTTTATACCATATCAAGACACAAATGTATTATAATGGTTTTCTAGCCACAAAAAGTCATTCTGTAGGTTAAAATTTGTAGTTACGCTAACAGTAAAAATTACTTTTATGATCAGAGTGAAGGAAGAGAAAGGAAAACCAAGCTTCTTTTAAATATGGATAGGGGGTTTGCCATTAGAGTGAGAATTAGTGCATTAATTTTCTAATTCAATACATTACAAATCATTTCAGTAACAGTAGTGTCTTACAATCACTCAAGTGAACAGTCATAACCTGAAGTAAATATAGAACAAGACATGAAACGAAGCTTGTATCTAAAGTGTATCAAACCAGCATGCTCATCTGGTGTAAATGCCAGCTGCTTTCAAAAAGAGAGACGTCACACTTTTAAGAAAAGCAAACATTTACTTCAAATTGCAGTATAGGCTTTTCAATCACAGAAAAAGAAAAGAAAAACAGTGATCTGACAGCGCTCACATCCTGTGCAAAAAAAAAACCTGTAGCACAAGGTACTTGGAGCCGCTTACACATTGCAGGATAAAGTAAATAAATACAGTAGCTAGAATATGGCACTCTTGTGACAGACTCTAAACCCCGTGGAATGCCTCTGAAATATTTTTTTATCCTTGTATTAGTAGCAAAGTCCCACCACCGTAAAATAGGACAATGTTTTAAATAAACCAAACTAAAATATTTATATCTAAGAGAAGGATTTACACAGTTATTAACTTTTAAGTGCAGAAAATGGGACTTGGGCTTAGATCTTTCTTTAAATTAACCCCCCACACATATAATCCCGTTTGATCTCAAAAGGAAGTTTATGTTTGAGGAAAAATGTTACCAAAGTTGCATAATTTCATTTGTTACTCCCACAGCTGGAAGTTAAATTCTAAACAGTCTTGAAACACGAACGTTCAGCATTAGCCAGTGAAACAAAGGACTTGTCAAAAGCCCTCAGGATTTCTTTATCCTCCCAATATTCATTTGCTTTCTCCTACATCTTTAGACAGCAATCGCCAAGTTTGCAAACAAAAGAATGCAATATGCATCATACATCAAGAAAAGACGAAGTTGACGAAGAAGAACTTCCACGTTTCTGAATCTTTTCCTTGCTTCTTTCAAACTTCTTTATGATCTCAGTCACTATGCACACAGAGGAAGTGAGTCCCACAAGAAACAGTAAATCTGTCAAAAAGAGACATAATCAGCCTTTTTAGAATTTGCTATTTAAGGCTTAGGGCAGACTTGCAAATGAACAAGACTCACAAGACTTTCAAATTGTCTCCCAGTCACTAGGTAAGCTCAGGAGTAATGAAAGAATCAATTTTTGCAGGACCAGGAGATTAACATGCATACTTTATGCACAAATCGTAAGTACAGGCACGATATTTCAAACTTTTAAAGTATTTCATAACCTTGCTTTTGTTAACACCTATGAAAACAAAGAACACTAAGCAACACAGTTAACTTCATATATGGGGAAAAATCACTATCGTCAGAAATGACACTACAATAAAAATTATGTTAAAGCATGTATTTCACAACAATCATTTAACTCTAGAAAACTGCAGAAGTAATAAACGTCTTAATAAGGCCAGCAGCATTATGTATCTATAGCCTCTTAAAATCCTCATGTCTATTTCTCCTAAGACAGTGCAGCTGATTATTAAATAAAGGATCAACGTGTCTAAATAAGGTATTCACATTTAGAGGAAAAAAAAAAACCAACTTGCTAAACAGCAACATTAATACTGCTTAAAAAACTTCAATAAAGTCTCTACTTCATTTTTGCCTGCATCAAAATTTATATGAAAAACCCCCAATATACCTAAGCACATAAGAATTTAAGAACACACCGATCAGCTGTGTACCATATGCATTTAAATCATGGTTCCCAAAGGCTTTGTATTCCTTTTGTATGCAAAGAGCCAGAAAGGGCTCTTCTAGAGCCATCAGCTGGTGTATTCACAAATTAATCCTTAATGCACAGTTCTGAAAAGGGAACTGTTCTTACCCAAGACACTCAGGCTCTCCGTTTGGAAAACCTTCTGAAGTGGAGGAAAGTAAATGACCAATAACTGCCCCATTATAGATCCAAGAACGGCATAGCAGAACATTTTGTTACTGCAAAGTCCAATCTCAAACACAGATTTTGCCTGTAAAACAACACATTACACTGGACATGGAGTCTTAATTCTCTAGACAAGAAAGTAATTCATAACTACAACTGCTTTTCATGCAGACTTTTAGAAAAACAGAAGAAGTTACTGTTGACCTTTTAGATAATCCAGAACAAAGTTCCTGAACAGGCTAATTACATTTTCTCTCTGGTAAACAGAGTACAAATCTTGTCTTCATAGCCACTGACCTGTATTTTGAGCTCACTTTTCTGCAAGTACAGTGCATTAGACAGTACTCTCTACACTAGAAGTGCTTCTGTTGCCCCTGACAGTTCACATCAGAAAACAGACTGCAAATTACAGGTAGTAATGTATACCAGCGATGTCCCTTTCTCCAACTAGCACAGAAATTCAGACTTGCTTTCTTAGACCCAAAATACAGACAGAATGAACAGTTCAAACCTTTTCCCTTGGACTGCGGGTGTAGGGTTACAAAATACAAATGTTAAGGCCTTTCTGCCAAGGATGCTGAGCTGACAGAAGTTAGCAATACAAAGGATGATCACACTTCAGCTTTCAATAAAAACCTCCTTGCTTCTGTCAGGACAGAACCATTACTACCAGCTCTGCATCACGTACACAGATTAAGGACAGTAATACTTATGATGTAATGTAAGAAATCCTAACCTAGTAAATATGTGAAACTCAATAGCAGATGTGCAGGCAAACATTTGAAACAAACATAAGATCCTCCCCTCAAAGAAAATTCTGCTTATTGTGTAAATACTGTGTAAATGGACAACAGGAATCACCTACCTGAGATCTAGAACTCAAAGCATTGAACATATCAAAAAATACAAAACAGGTGAAAGTCATGGTTGTATCTCGAGGTGTTATTACATTGTCTCTTAACTGCCAACAAAAGAAAATGAAATGGCTTTAGCATGCTTTAAACCCTCTGCAACTGAGCAAAGTTATTACAATAATTCAAGTTCTACGAGACAGAAAATGAAAGCAACTTGATTGCTCCAACCTGATTTAATAAATCATGCAGCAAAAATTACACACCTGTGACCTAACAACTACTTGTAATTACAAGCTGTGATTAAATGAAGCCTCCTGACAAACATTTATGCAAGCACATGGAATACCAAGAATTCTATGATGTACTACCAAAAGTTCGAGCAGTGGTTTTCTCTATTGGGAAAATAAAACCAAATGGCTGTTTTGCAATAGCCTGGGTAGAAAATTTGTACAATTACTTTCTATGGGCTGAGGTTTCCCAAGTAGATTTGGGACTTGGAAAAGAGTGTTAAAATAAAGAATGGGGAATAAAACTGTACTCCCCATTTCAGCAACTACTTTGAAATATCTTCCTCTGTAATCTCCTTGCTGAATAGATCATTAAATAAGCACAGACGAAACTTGCAATGAAGTTCATAAAACCAAGGAATTCCAGCTGGTGGCATGAAAAGGACTTCTTTCAAATCAGTTTGTTACTGCTTTAAACTTATCATACCTCTCTCCAGAAGACGAACAGTGTTCCACACACAATAATTATTGATGAAACCAGTATTTTCACAATCAGACTTTTGGTCAGAATGCTGTCCTTCAGATTTCTTGGAGGCTTCCGAATTACATCTTTATCCACAGGCTCCACCCCAAGACTTAAAATTAAATGAATGTCTTAAGAGTTTTATCATCATAAAAATAATTCACTGCTTCCAACTTAAGAATTAGATTTTCTGAGTCGAAAGATTTAATCTGCTCCCTACAGCTTAAGAATTATCTCACTCAAATAAGCACATAATATTTTTCCTTTCAGAAAACTGAGCTGTATGTATTAGTAAATAAGTCTTAGCAATATCCTAACACTGTAGTTTTAGAGTCCATAAATACATGATCTCAGACAGTGTTCAAAGTTGTGTATGTTAATTATACAGGAATTTGCAATATTAATTATGTTCCCCATTTCTATTACTGTGATCAACCCAGCTAAGGAATTTATCATTAATTCCTTTCCACCACTCCCTCCACCATCTGTCTGCAGTGAAGAGGGTGGTCAGAGAAAGAACCCAAAGGGAAGCCAGAATCCTGCATGCAAGTTTCATGGGCATATCTGTGGAACTTCAGGTATCCGTGCTGCCCCCATACTTATCGTTAGATACTAAAGCAAATCAAAAGGAATGAGCATACAACTATACTGCAAACATAATAACTTAAGGTTTGCTGTTTTGGAAGCATTTCAGAAAGTTTCCTGAATAAGCAGAATTTCCTTATTCAATTTCCTTGAAATAAAAAGGACTACAGCTCTCTAATGGAATTTCAAGTCATTACTTACCTTTGAGCTGGAGGTCCATCCATAATAATATTGATCCATAAGATCTGCATGGCATTGAGAGGATTAGGAAAGTTCATTAATGTAGCCAGTGAGATTAAAGTCAGTGCTGCTATACTCCTGTTGAAAGAAGCCATTTTTATAACTGTCAGCATGGAACATTTCAGAAGATCCACTGGTATCTGCTTTTTAATCAACACTTCAAGTGCTTAAGAGTGGAGAGAGATTTTGACAGCCTAATTTTAAAGGCAAATATAAATTCATTTAGAATACTCATCTTGATAGAGAGCATATTTTAAACAGCATACTCTAAAACTGTGGAACTGGGTTCTATGTTTTTGTTGTGCCAGAAGCAGGTCTTTAAACATGGTTTAGAAAACCAATCTGCTTTTATGTGTTTGATGTAAACACAACTACTCTATGCATGTACCAGCAGTCTAACCAATCAGTCAAGGCAAGGCACTACACCCCAAGCTCCCTGAAAATACCTACACCACCCCTCATTAGTAGCATGGTGAGAAGGCTAGGCAGAAGACTGAAAACAGGTTAGCTAGTTGCAAGCCTAGTATTAGAAACCTCTCTAAACAAGTATGCACTGATTGCTTTCAGAGCAAGATTAAGCGGTTTCATAACCAACAAGAAGAGAGCAAGGCTTATAATGATTCCAAATTTAGCACTCTATGAACCCTATTTATGCTCTCCCTGCAAAGAGGGACAGGGGAGAAAAAAAACAGGCAACTCATTCATCAGAAACCTGAGGCTACCATGCTAACAGGCAAGCACACTGTCCTAGAATACTTATGCTTAGTTATTTTTCAGAGGCAGACTTCTGGTATTCTACCGACACAGGACACTACTCAGGATTCAAAGTATATGACACTCCTTACATTCTTAGGCAAGTTTTAAGTGGTTAGGGTTTTGTTCTTTTGGGGATTTCTTTTTGGCTTTTGTTGGTTTTGGGGGGGGTCTTTGGTGTTTGGGTGGGTTTTTTGTGTGTGTGTGTGTCGTGGGGTTTTATTTGGTTGGTTTTAGTTTCTGGAACTTGATTCAACCACTCTGAAATGCGATGAAGGCTTCAAATAAGTACGTGAATGTGGCGAAGAGGAAAACCATCCTCCTGAATCCAGATGCAGTAAGATTAACTCAACAAGAGTTTTGAAACTAAGGCTTAATGCAAGAAAAGGAAGTCAGCTTCACAGAGCTAACTCATTCCCTAAACCACTATATGGATTACAGAGAAACTAACCTCCCATTTCCTGGTTTCCCTCATTTCATTTACATGTTCTGGTTAAGGAGGGTATGACTAACTTCTCCTTTAGACAAAGACCCAAACGTAGCTATGCTGTTTCTCACCATCCTCTCAGATACTGACTTTACACATCTTAACAGGAATAATGTGACAAAGTTAGATGTCTGTTCTGTTGCACTGTTTTCTGTGGTTCTTTAAAGAGGAAACAAGCCACCAAATACAAATGCTTTGAAGCAAAGCGTTATCATCATCACCCTGTGTGAAATTTACAGCGTTCACATGAATTTACGCAGCATCTGCTTCATGATGCTTTCATTCATTCACAGTGTAGTTAGAACCTTGCAATACTGGCAAGTTTTCAAACTTACGTGCTCAGCTGAAATCTAACAAAATTTTTTATGTTGTTATAAATTCCTTTGCCCTCCTCAATTGCAGACCTGTAATAAAAACAAAGATTTCATCACTTCACAAATAAGACTACTGTCAAAAAAAAAGCTTAAAACAAACCAAAAAAGCTAATACTTTAAGCAGCAATACAAAATGTCAGAAACCAAATGGAGCTGAGGTTCTTATCACTTTGGCAGTCATTGTCTTTCAACTTGACTGGATTAATCACAACAGTTATTTTCTAGCTGCTTAACTTAACTTACGAGATGGAATGTTAATAATAAAATCTCCTCCTTGTCCAAGACTCACCAGCATCCTTGATGAGACCTTCTGATTCTGGTTAGATAACTTAAAAAACAAGCAAACAAACAACAACCTGAACACAACCAAACACACACACTTTAAAAACCCACAGAAATACAGCATGACTTTAGAAGACCAGGTATTCTTACTGCATCAGAATTAAATATGTATAGACCATCTTCTTGACCTCCAGCATGTGTCACAACTTGCCTATCACATCATCACAACTCTAGCAGTGAGAAAGTGTTTTCTAATACCTAAGTCAAGTCTGCTCTGCTGCAAATAAAAGTGGATTTTTTTCCTTCCATTGCCCCAATATGTAAGAACAACACTCAGCATTTCTTTAGTAATTTTAAAACAAAAAGCCCAGAGGTTGGCGATGTAAAACTATCAAAGCTCATACTTTCCCCCCCTTAGTTTTCACCACTCTCTTCACTCTCCTATTGAGAGATTTCCTGATGAAGTGACCACAACTGGAGAAAGCATTCCAGCAAAAGCCTCACAAAGCCAAAGTAACGTATTTAGCACAGATGTCTTTCCTATGCACTCTTGTTCAGATCTTAAAATTATTCCCTTTTCTCTCCTTTTTGCACACCACCACACTGCGGTTGGCTAAATTAGTATGGAAACCTTTTAACTCTCAGATCCTCCTATGCCATACTGCTACCTAGGTAATTTTCTTCTACTGTAGTTCTACATGTCACTTCTTCCCAAGGGTTAAGCATCATACTTTCAGACAAACTCAAGTGTCCTGAGAGCAATGCTTAATTCTGAAATGAAGGCTGTCTCACTAGACAGCAGACCAGCACTGCCAACAACCACTACCTTTAAAAGTCAGATGGATTAAATGCAAAGCAAGTTAAATTTAGCCATATTTTCTTTGAAGTATACGAAGCAAAAAAAAACCAAACCCAAATAGCTAGTCAGCAGAAGCTAGTAACTTATTTTCACCCGTGATATTTAAATAGATTCCATATATTCTTTTCCTTTTCTGAAAGACCACCTTATATAAGGAGTTGGAAATAAATACAGGAATGCTCCCATTTTTACTCAAGATTGATGTCTCTGAAGTAAGAAATTAAATGAAGATGAATCCTGTTGACAGCTAACAGACTCAAAATTTCACTTCAGTTTACAAACATGCTGTGATCACAGTTCTACCTGGAGAAGCAGAAATGCAGGTTCATTTTTATAGCATGTACATGCTTAACATCTTTTGTTACTTACATCGGGTCTATGTACAAGACCAAAGTAGCAAAAGGTCTAAATATGTAAATACATTCTTATATTATTATTATTAACATACACAGAAAGACAGGAATGCTTAGCTGCCCTTTGTAACATTATATTCCAAGCTCTTTTTTCAAGACAATAATACAAGTAATCACCATAAAGATACTCTTTCTGACTTAGTGCAGAACTCCTTAACAGCTGCTCACTTACAAATCCAAGGAATTTCTGTTGGTTTTAACCCAAGCAACATTTCATTAAAACTATATAGCACAAGGTATGTACATAGATGCCACCTACATTATTGTCTGAAAATCATCATCCACGAGGATCATATCTGCTGCCTCTTTACAAACATCTGTTCCGGTCTGTCCCATTGCTACACCAATATCTGCAGCCTTCAGAGCAACAGCATCATTCACTCCATCTCCTGTCATGGCTACTACTGCACCATTATTTTGCAGGGACTAAAGAAAGCAAGAAGAGCTTAAATCAGGGATGGAAATAAGCTATCCTGTGACAAGTTTTCTACATACAAGGTTGGTGCCATCATGCCCCACTCCCCCATTTCTTACAATTCCACTGTAAAGTCCTATAAAACCAAAAACACATTTCCCCCCCTCCCCCCAAACCCCAGCAGTTTGTATTCTAATGATTTTTTATACAAAGATTTATCATATATTTTCCTGTATTCAGACAGCCTAAATTTTAAAGCTGGGTATATAAAATCTGCCTTTAAATAAAAGGCCCCAGACTCTAGAGAGAAGGAAGATACATTTACATTTTACGTTATCACCCTCTTATAATTCTCAATATATTCCAACTGTCTTTGTGTCTGACTGCCTTCTCCTCACTGTTGCTTTTCTGATTGCTCCAATTGTTATACTGAGTATGTCCCTCTTTGACACCTTATCTTCTGAATGGAAGCATTACCTCAGACATGGCTTGAAATCTGTGCCCTTTTCTCTTGTTCTGAGTACAGAAATATGGTTCTTCCAAGTTTCTAGTCAATGTAACTGCAACCTGACACAAAATTCCAATCAACTCCCAAAAGCGTGATACTGCCTATCAGCTCCTACCCCTCAGCAGCTGCCTATCCCCTGTGAGCACTAGGCATTTTCTCGGTAGTAGTTTGAAATACACTTCACTTTCAAACCAAATGAATTTCTGATTTTATCTTGACAGACTGGAGCATGTTACAATTTAAGTGAAGGCACCACAATCAGTACTCACTGCGGTCCAGCATTTGAGCCTTTAGCATGACATACCTTTATAATTTTCAGTTTGTGTCGGGGACTGGCTCTGTAAAATACTGCAACCTGTTAAAAGCACAATAAAGTAGTAGTGAAAATTGGAGAAATTTAAAGAATTGCACTGGATTCGATAAAGCTAGAGGGTAAAATGTCCCACCAAAGGCTAACTGTACTCCCGTTAGCTCTAAAGTTGAAGGTGTCCTTTTAATAAGGGTGAAATAGCGTTCCAAAGAAGATTCAAAGCATGTTCTGTTAAACAAAGGTGCTGCTACTTATTTCAAGACAGAATGTGCAATTCAAAAGCCTTCTGAAATTAGGAAGCAACATGAGTTACAATGGCTTGCTGCTGACCTTCCTGACTAAATCTGTGCAGGCAACTGCCACGCTGACTGTACAATCAGTGCCTTTTCCCTCGACAGCACTTCTGACAAGCTACTTAGGACATTTCAGTTTTACTTGTTTATGTAGTGTATTATTAACAGGGTGATGTTTTGAAGCTAATCAATAAAAATTAATTAATTAAAAAATAATACAAATTCTTAGAAGACTCTTGGAACAGCTTAGAAGGAATGATGGGTTTTCAGAAGTGCTTTTGTCTGTGGTCTTCTCTGTACATTGGAATTTGAGCACATGGAGTTTAGTTTTCCATCAACTCCATACTGCGTTGACATCTATATTTCCTTTTTAAGAAGCTGGGTAAGAAGTTAGGCTTCTCAACAGCCACTTCAGACTACACAGATATCAACCTTACTGGTTTAGCTGATTTCTAATGAGATTTTAAACCAACACCTAGGAAACAAATTGGGTCTCAGGTCAAACATGTAGCTATTTCAGTTGAAGGTGAAGAGTCCTTAAGAACAAGTATCATCAATCCAGATGAAGAAGGTGAAGAGTCCTTAAGAACAAGCATCATCAATCCAGAAATTACTATTTGCCACACAACTCGTTTTTTGCCAAGTTTGTTTTTGTGAGTGTCCAAGGAAAGACACAAAGCTGACATGCACGTTTCCTGACTGCCGGTATTGGCTTTTGGCTTGCTTACATGAGACACAAGTACTCTGCAGTCTCATTTTGCAGTCTCCTGATGCATAAATTTTGCAACACAGCCAGCCTGAACCTCAATTGCTTTTGATTATGGCTTTGCACTTACAATTTTGACATTGGCCAATACATATAATAACTAAAAAGTATTAAGCAGTAACTTAACAGACCCTTTCAAACTTCTCAACCAGTGACCTCAGATCTATTAAAAATCACTAAAAATGGAGACAGCTCTTCTTGCAAGTTACAAAAGGATGACTGTATGAACATGCAAACTGTAAGGTTTTATATATATATATAAGCTGAGCTACTCAAAGAAATAAAAGGGTCTAACAATATAAAAAGGTGATGATGCTCACTGAAAGAGAGATGTAGCAAAATGAAAGTTCCAATACAGGTATTGAAAGGTAAAAAAAAGTGAATTGTTAAAAGAGAAGAAAGCAATAAACTCACTAAAAAGCTAACCATGGGAGCAGAAAGAAATGAATTTTCGTATGGTCATACGTTAAACCAGAGATACTTGTTTGATCTGGGACAGCTTCCATGTTTCTGTACTTAAACTCTTGCTAAATTTACTGGATCACTTTGATTAGAACCATGTTATTTGTGTCTTAGAAGTTACATATTAGCATTCCACAGAAAAAAAAGCATTTCTCAATATAAAGATCTATCCTTTACTGCATTTCAGTAAGCAGGATATCAAAACAAACCTTTGGTGTTATTTGAGAAAGCTGCTGAATATCCAGATCATCTATTTCTTCTCCAGAGATTGCCTGTGAATTTTTGGAGTACAGTCCTAGTCGACTAGCTGGAAAGAAACAATAAAAGAGGTATTACATTAATTTACCCTATTAAAACATTTACTACACAATTTTATTTTTTTTAAGCCTATTGTTTCTGCAATATTTCAGATTTGAAATGCCTAGAGCAGAACATCTTAACACCTTACTGATTCAGTATAAAGTGTTGGAACTCTTTAGTAACAAGCACACACTACAAAGTCTATTATAAATCAGATACTTATTTCCCTAGACTTTTATTAGGTCTAAATGTTGGTATTTCATTGTGTCAGGCACCATATAAACACAGGAGCTCCGTTCTCTCCAAAGAATTCACAGTTCAGAAACAACATGGCAGAAAATGAAAATGTCATAGGGAAGACAAGGAAGAAAAACCTTCTGAGAAGGTACTGCTAGTCTAGGGGTGCATTTGTTATGTACACATTCGAGTTCTTGTTCACCGTCCTGTATGTAAAGAACCCATATTCTGGCAAAAGTCCTTGTAACTTAATGTACTATACTGTAAAATGAAGATAACTAGTTTGTTTAAAGATTTATTTATAGTACTTAAACTTCAAACTTGGTTACAAAGGCAAAACTGTATTGGATAGCACTGAAGTGCATTCTAAATACTCATTGTCACCGGCTATTTTAGTTTCTCCCTTTTGCCCTAAAACAGGCATCCAAAGCTGAGAGTAGAGAGGGGGGTGTTATAACAAAATACAGTAAGAAAATACATAGTCTCCAACACCAAAAGTCATACATTAACCCAGTTAGAGAGGAAAAAAAAAAAGGCAAAAAGAAAAATACAAATAAACAAATTTAAGCTGAAACCAAAGTATTACTTCAGGGGAGGTTGGTTGGTTGGTTAGTGGTTTTTGGTTGGTTAGGTTTTCTTTCCCCTAATTCCACTGTGCTATATGTTAACCCGATATACAGAACTCACAAATGTTGAGAACTTAACAGCCACGCTTCATGCCAGTTAGCTAGTCACTGCCAAAACAGAATGCAAGTGACAAATGAGAGGAAGAGGACTGTTCATACCAATGGCAACTGCAGTCTCTTGTGAATCTCCAGTAATCATTTTTATTGCAACTCCTGATGTGATGAGTGTTGTAACAGCTTCTTTTACACCAGTTCGCGGAGGGTCAATTATTCCCACGAGTCCCAGAAAAGTCAGTTGTCCTAACTCAGGACCAGAAGCTAAGGCAAGAACTTTTAGGAGACAAAGGAGAGGAAGAAAAAACACACACACAAAAGTTAAGATCTGAAATTATCATTTACATCAACATTTAAAACAACTGCTTTAAACAAGTAGGCCAGCATAAAGCAAAGGGAGGGAACTGTGCTCTTCTTTTTCTAAACCTCAGTGGCAATGCTTGTCGAATATTCTGAACAGCCTACTTATGTATATCCCTTTCTTCTGAGGAGCAGTCTTTTTACCAAACATGTGTCTTCCAGGTTTTAAAGATAACTTTCCTATCTGTTCTCAGATTAAAGTGTTTATACTTCCACTGTGTGGAAAGAGAACGGCATCTAGCTTTGTGGTTTCTCTGTACATGTACGGTCTTTTATGCAAGAGGATGAAAGAGAGGATCGGTTAACTTTCTCCTTTGGGTTTTTTCTTCCTTTTAGAGAGGCAGATTTCATTAAGTACATGATGAATATTTTCTGGAATGTCTTTTACAGTACTATTCCAAATTCAAACACATTTAAATGACATTAGGGTTGCAAGAGGAAAGCACTTGCTTAAAAACATTACCCTAGATTTGAGGGTGCTCTGAAGCAGACATAAAGAATGACTGTCAGAATAAAACAGCACAAAGAGATAGCATTGCCAGCATAGCCATGCTTTCACTTGTATTAGAAGTCTACACAGCTTGTTAACAGGAAAGGTAACTTGAATGGCATCTTCAAACCTGCAATCAGTTGTGCTAGCCTAATTCTCTGTAATGAGATATGGAAGCTACTAGGGAGCAACTTATTGTTCAGTTATGGTCACACGCAAGAGATGACAGGAACCAGCTGTGCTTTTTCTCACCCTCTGCAATTTAATCATGTTATTACACACGCCTTAGGCAACAGCACCTGTTTTTCCACTCCCTCACTTTAAAATAAAACTGAACAACCCGGTGGCACTTACTGAATAACAACATAAATTAATCCTAGCAGTTTTGGTTGTTCTTCTTTAGTTTTAAACAATAAGCAGTGCCATTAAAATAAAAAAGGTTATTTTGTGACACTGAAACAGCCTCACCCCTAAGTCCTGCAGAGCCCATAGATGTCTTCTCTTGCTGGTATTTCTCCCTCTGTTGCTGAACAAGAGGTAGGGTCTGCCCCTTACAGTTATATGATGTACAGTACCTAATGACTTGTTCATAAGCACCTTTCATAAAGCAGACTTCAGGCTTGTCCTAAAATGAAAAAGAATTGCTGTGTGGACATGTGTTTAAGGATACACACATACAAGTACATATACATGCAAGCATTAAGGATGGCATATCTATACTTCTCTTAAGAGTATTCAGAACACAGTGCAAATCAAAGTTACACTTCTAAACCTAAAACTTTGTTCGAGTACCTCTATACAGTGTATGTTCAAGAGGGTAATGTCAGAAGAGCCAAGTTAATAATCAATATTTCAGTAGATGTCACACACATTAGACACCGTGGGTTACAGTTTATAGACTACAGAGGCCATGCAAAGGACAAAAAATTAAATGTACACAGAACATCAGACCTGAAAGACCTTGAGCTCATCATCTTGCCAGCTGCACAGCTCATTAAACATCACCTGCACACCCTTGTACCATGCCTGACAACTCTAAGATTTTCCAGAGAGCCATCTAGCCTTGACGGTATCAAGGGACTGAGATTCCTCCAGCTACCTCAAACACTTAACTCCAGTGCTAAATAATCCCTTTCCCCCTTTTCCGTTAAGAATTGCTGCCTCAGCTCAATTTCCAGTCACTGGTTCTCATCTTCTTTCCCATATAACTAAAAGGCTCCTTTTTAATATATCTATTTTCTGCCTGTGAAGGTATTTACACACAGTAGTCAAGTTATTTTAGTCTTTCTGATAGGTTTAACTGAAAAAGCTCTAAGTTTCTAAACCCACTGCATTTTCTTAGCCTTCAAATATTTATACTCACTTTAAATCCAATTTTTCAACAATCTTTCAAAAATGCTGATACTGAAACACAGACACAGTAAATCCTTACATAGATGAAAATCATACAGCAATTCCTGCTCACAACTCTACACAGGCAAGGATAATTCAACCATACTATTCAGATAGATATAAGGAGTCAAATGCTCTGTTTCCAAAGCAAAGAATTTATTGTGACACTTGAACACTGTCAGCAGCCTTTTCTTTGGTCAGAAGTACTAGGGACTTTTCCATAAAACCAAGGTAAAGTCTGTTGTTACACATACCTAGAAGGCTCCAGGTATCAGACTGGCAGTGATTGTTAATATTTGTAACAAAAGCATTCAGATTGGTCTAACTGGAATATGAACTTAAGTATGTTTATGAAAGCACCAGAAGACAGAAAAAGAATGGTTTGTGTTGATAATCCAGGGCACTGGCAACGCTGGGAAACACGCTGTCCATTTCAAACCCAGAGAGCCTGTGTTTTCAAACAAAAGCAATTTTACTATTGAACATCAATGCATCTTGCTCTGAATTCATTACGTAACTGCAGTGCTGAAACAGCAGAAAGATTGGCAGAATTGCTTTAGATGTTTGAGGAGGGAGAACGAATTAAACCCAGCCAGGTCTCCATTCAAAGTTTCAGATAACCAAACACTGCAAATAATTTCCCAGTATGCCTCTTATGGAAAGAATTTCTTGTGATTTTTCATCTTCCCTTCAGAGCTTGGAACTAAACCTGATCCATTATCAAACCATATTCCCAAGACTGTGCACTACTACCAGCCTGCTGTAAGTACTGACATCAGAAATGAGGATATGAAACAAAACAGATAGCCGTTCTACAGAGCCAGTGCATAAGGACATAGTGATTGAAGTTTACCTGCTGTGTTCTGTGAATACATTTAACAGCCATCCACTTTTGTTCTGAGCTGAAGGGATATTCAGCCTTCCTTATGTAGTCTTCCTGCAGCCCATCTAAACCCATCTGTACAGAACAGAAGTACCACCGCAGTGTCAGGACGGTTTCTTTTCAAACAGCAGTACCATTTGTCAACTTGTTGAGACATATTAACAATCATTACTTAGTTTAAAACCATTTCATCTCTAAAGTTGCTTTTGAGCATGCTGTTCCAGTTTAGAGAAGCTTCTGATAAACTAGAACGGAAAGAACCTAGAATCTTCTTTCAGGCTTCAGCATTAAGTCAGACCATTTAACACTATATACTATCTGCAATCCAAGCATCCTTAAATACTTTGTAGATTCTGATCACCCACATGCATGAGCCTTGCAGTGGCTAGCAATGCAGCTCCTAGTTTGACAAAATACATCTATCACCCCAATGCTTTTAAATCTGTGTAATTTCTCTGCTAGGAGGGCCTACAGAATTGTAACCCAAGACTGTGACAAAGCCTGCATAAGGAAAGTCACTGATTTCAGGTTTGAATGATCCAACCTGACTCTTTCTTTGTAGCAATTGGAATCACCCGAACATTTAATCTGCAACTGTCCATGAAGACTGCAGACAAGATGCATTTCATTTCAAAGGCTGTTCTCTCCCCATCCCTGATGCAGCTCACAGCATTCCATGCTCTACCTCTAAACAAGTCTGAGAGAAAAAGCCTATTAAAGATGCAGAAGCAGCAGTCTGCTGTAAGCCATTGTTAGTGCTTACAGAGCTTCACAGCTCCTTCACCACCTCCCTTTTCAGCAGCAGATGTGAAAGACTCCTGTTCTCAGTTTCTATGGGCTCTTGCCAAAATAACACCACTCCGGCCCTTTCCAGTCAACGACTGGGGACTTGGAATGAGTCTCACCAGTGAGATGGATACATACCAGGGCTCAGTTACACAGGGAGAGAAAGACTGTAATGTATTCATCTTTCAATGTCTGAGTTGATTTTTTTCCTGCGATGGTGAATGAAGGGCTAAGATGCCTCACCACATTTCTCAACAGCTGTAATGAGTGTGCCACAGCATTGTAAAAAAGCCCCAGAACATTTAATTACAGGGTCTACAACTCAAGCTACCTGTGCCCCCCACTTAAAGGGCAATATAAATGCTGCAGTCACCAATACATCAATTACCAACTTCTTACTGCCTCTGATGAGAACTGGGAAAAAGGCAGCACAATCAATATTCAATGGGTAAATTAAATAAGCTCGTGACAGGTAAAAAGACAATGCCAAGTGCAAAAAGATGAAAAGAAAGATTTTACTTTAGTGCTAAATTATTTTCTCTCATCTTCATCAGGGACTCTAGCAATAGGACAAGGGGGAATGGGTTTAAACAGGGGAAGTTCAGCTTAAATGTAAGGGAGAACTTCTTTACTATAAGGGTGGTGAGACACCGACACAGGTTGCCCAAAAAAGCTGTCAGTGCTTCATCCCTGACACTGTACAACACCACGCTGGATGGGGCTTGGAGCAACCTGGTCTAGTGGAAGGTGGGGTTGGAACTGGATGATCTTAAGGTCCTTTCCAACCCAAGCCATGCTGTGATCTTTCAGAGTGCCCAAAGATTTCCAACAGATGAGGAACAGGAGAGATGAGCAGCTGCAAGACAGATCCAGAAGACCACCAAAAAGAAAAAGTAAAACCAAAGAAAACATAAACCCCACAATTTATGTGTACACACTTCCCACCTGATATGAATTCAAAAGGCACCTTCAAGTACATACCTTCATAGCAAGCGCGATTAAAGCCCCTTCTGTTGGTTTCCCCATTAACGTGTTGTTTCTGATCAAAGCATCATTGCACACACAGCCAGCCTAGATGAGAAAGGGAAGAGGAGAAAACAGAACACAAAGTAAATGCCATACAAAGCTATGTCATCAATTAAAACTCATCTCTCTGTGCAAGATCTTACCTCAACAATTTTGCTAACGGATGGGTTGTTATAACCATGAATAACTTCACCATCAAGCATCACCTCTCCAAACCTGTTATAACCTACTCCAGTAACCTGCAAGGCAAACAGCCAAAGGCAGTATGCAATGTAATGTTCATCAGGTTCATAAACTGTTTTAAACTCAGTTTTTACTATACAGAAAATGTTCAAAAGGCCACTCATCATGACTGATTTTAGTCAGTGTGAATGGATTCTCCTACTCGGCTTCTAACGCAGCTAGCTTACTAGCTTAAGGAATGAACTCTGAGGGCAGGTGAGTTTCATGTATTTTATTGAAGATTAATTTAAGTAGCAATTTATTCCTTAGCATACATAGACACAGTGTGTGTTGTTTCCTTACAGTAATGGGCATGCTTTCGTTTTTTCTTCTTCCTTTTGCTTTCTGTTTCCTCCTATCTACCCAGGTTAATAATGCATTCCCTCTGCAAGGGATGGAAGTACAGAGCAGAGTCCTACTTTCATCCAGTAAGGAGAAAAAGAAACTCCTGGTTGAACAGCCTCTCTGTTGAGACCTCAGAGGTGTTAAAAACTGGTTTTAGTGCATAAAACCCAGGCATCCCACTAGAATCCTAAAAAGTCTTCATATCTATGGCATTAGCAGCTAATATATTTTACAGCCATTTCAAGTTCTTTCAGTGAGGAAATGGAGCTGATCTAACCCAGATATAAAAAAAAAACATCATGCTAGTAGTAACAAAAAATTACAGTAATTCCAAGAACAGAAAAATAAATAACAGGATATATAACCAAAGGTATGTAAATAACATGAAAGAGTAAGAAAAAATGCCAGTATTTATGCTTGCAGGAGTGACAAGACCCTCTGTAAACCGTGATGCGGGATCCCCTCTCCCCCAAGCAAGAAAAGTTTGGGAATTTTGGAACTTGTTGAACACTCCCATGAAACCACATCCAAATCCACACCTTACTGCTTAGCCTTCTCATTCATACATTTATTTCAGTCTTTGCTACAACTCCCCAACCTCAACAACCACTGTTTCGTGTCCTGCTCCTACTTCCAACCCCATCCATTACGAGAAAGCAAGAACGGTAACACATACTTAGTACGAAGGGTTCACATGATAAGTTGGTTTTTAGCCAAAAGCTGGATATCCCCATTTTAAGAGTTTGTAAAATACAAGTTTTATTTTTTATGCACCTGCAACAGCAAAATAACCTCAACTTTCTGTACTGAAGAACAACAATCTCTCAACTTGTCTTTGTGCTGTATCTTTATTGTGACCTATAGCCATTAAGAGATCTAAGATGTATTATACAAAAAATTCTGTACCCAAAGAAAGCTTAGGTAACACAGAACAAAGGCTGCACTATTAAATGAAGAACAGAATTAGCTGGAAGTTGAGGAACAGGATTTTGGTGCAACAAATTTACGCTTTCTTAACTGATGCTTTACCTGCAGTATACTCGAGCAGGTTTCAGCTGACAGATACAACAGTAAGAAGGAAAATTAAAGCCTAACAGACTCTCATCACTACATACCTCAGCATGCTGCCCATCTGAAGTAAAAATATGAGTAACAGTCATTTCATTTTTTGTCAGAGTTCCAGTTTTATCCGAACAAATTACGTTGCAACAACCTGAAAGAACCAATTACCATTTATAAGAGTGCTTGTTTAGAACAAAGTAACTGACAAGGACAAGCGTATTCAAGGCAAGCAGACTTCTAGAAACACTGCAGCTGCCTTTGTGAGAAAACATAAAGAGATTTACCAAAGACAGCCAGCTTTCAACTACTAATGAATACGGTTCTTTGCAAGTTTGTCCAATAAATACAACTAATTAAAATCTCAAATTCACATCACAAATCGTCCATTCACCACCTCCTTCAAGTTATTCCACTGTATCTCAAACTACATTAGCGGAATCTCAATTGGAATTCCTAGTGAGAAATAAAGCTAAGAGCTTGCTTTAGAGCAGTAATTCTTTATCAAGAAGTATCTAACACTGGCCCCAGTGCTTCTGCCACAGAAGTGTGACTACTAGGCCTGCAACGTATAGTAAGATTGAGAAGATTACAAATACGTGAAATCTGTTAGATGCTTTTTTAACTCAGGCAAAGAGCATTCTGAAAGTGTTGCAGCATCTCAGTGTTTCTGGATATGATAACAGGAACTACAAAAGAAACAAAAAGCCTTGCAACGGTAATTAAATTCTGCTAGAGGCACTGGAAAAAGTAGCACTTCCAATCTTTAAAGGCAAAAAGAAATTCAAACGCAGCAGGTTTATTTAACTTGTCTATTTTCCATGTCCTGTGTTTTACATGCTTCATGACTGAAACCCTACAAGATGTTTTAAAGTTTTTAAGTTTCAATGAGTTTCGTAACATCTCAAAGGTGAATTAATATTTAAAAAAGCTTTTTCTAATGTTCAAATTTGGATTTGCTTCCCATTTTCAATATCATCCTTAAATTCAGTTTAAAAAGAACATTTTACAAGTCCTGTTTAAGAAGAACATCTTGCAGCAAACGAGTGTAAAGTGTATTCCATACAGCCAAACACTCACACAGTTTCCACTACTGTATTATTGAACAGACTATTTCTCTCAGTTAAATATTAATGCAAAAAAAGTAGTTAGAGGGCCCACAAAAATACATATCTGAATTCTAACTGTCTAAAATGCATTTGATTTAGAAATGTTAGAAATACCACCACACTGCTAGCAAAATAAGAACACGTGCTGTATTTTAACCAGGTGTCACCAATATTTGTGTTAATCTCTGTTAGTCTAGTCATACCTAAAGTTTCCACAATAGGCAGTTTTTTTACAATAGCCCGTTTCTTCACCATTCGCATCACACCAAGGGCCAATGTCACTGTTACTACAATTGGGAGTCCTTCCGGGATTGCAGCTACAGCCAAACTGTAATGAAAGTAAATACATAAATCTCCTCTTAGAATGTCATTAGTGAATACATAGTAATGATGCATTTACACTTCAGAACACTGCTTCTGTAGCAGTCTTTCCACTGAGGTTAAAAGCGAAAGGAAGCAGTTGCCATGCGGTTCTAGTTGTAATACCATGTGCTAAGATACGCTCCGAAGACAGCAACAAAATGCAATTAACTAACTTGGATGTTTCTATGCATTATTTCTGCAAAAGTATGAAGAAGAATTGGAGTAGGCAGAAAGCAATGGTACTCCTGTTTTGGCTACACAAAACACTAATTAGGACTATGCAAAGCAGCTCAGATTGTGCAGAGTAAGTGCAGTCGGGACTAAAATGAATCAGGAAGTGCCACCAGTTCAAGCGGCCACTGATCCACAGCCGATGCTTCCAGATCATGACCTGGCTGCAAGCTAAGTATGGGAATGACACAGAAAGTCATTCAAAACCCAAACAAATAACCCCTGTAAAAACCAGATGAAACAAGATCACAGTAACTCATTACACAATGCTCAAAGAAGCAATTGCTGGTGCCCCCCCCACCTGCAAAAGGGTAAACCACTGGAGTCTGATCCTGTCATTTAAAGAAACACTCTACCTTATGCACTGTGCATGTAATTAGCAACTCAGCACCTAAGAGTACAGAGGCAGATCATCTAAATTCAGTGTTATTCCCAGCGGACAACACCCTGGGATTAAGTTTCCATAACGTGCTAGAAAATGAGCTGATGAACCACATGACACAAGGCTTGTGGTTACTTAGTTCTGTTTGATGCCACTTACAAAATGACAGTTTATTTACTCAGTGATGAGAATTCAAACCGTACAACACTCATCACCATACAAATGCACAGTTTAAGAGACTATCAAGAACATAGTGTATCACTAAAAACAAGTATGAATTTGCCTTTTTACAAAACATCTTCATTTTTAATTACTAATGTGAACTGAAAAGCAGAGTCTGTGTGCAAGCACACTAATATCATTAGCTTTCAGGCACTAAAAACAAAAATCTCACCTCACACCAATTGTGAACATATCAAGGATATGTTTTCCTTGCAACCAGCCAACCAGCATAATAACTCCTATAAAGAAAATAATTGTCAGAATGAATATAAATCAAACACCTACTGTAGCCCCATGGGGACAAGAACTCAAATAGCCAAAACCAAGCTTATCATTGTGCTACCCATTAAAAAAAAAAAGAATGTATTATTTCTTTCTCTGTCAAAGCATGATTCCATTAGAGTGGCAAAGGTGAAGAAAGCTTCTGCTAGTGAAGTTGCCCAATCACACCAGCAGTGAGGTACTCACTTTCACACACCTTGAACCATAATACAAGGCACATGGGAATTTAAAAGGGAACATTTAGAGGACAATAAGTCAGTCAGTATGTTTGCAAGCAAATACAAATAACATCCTTATGATGAAAGCTGTCACATCAGTCATCTTCAGGTAATAGTGGCTCGAACTCAGTGACCAATAAAATGAACCAAAATATTTAAAGAAAGAGTTCAAGCCTTCCTTTTTCCCAAGCCTACATGGTAGTTTGTTACATAATAATTTGTAATTCTTTCACATAAATCCTCTTACCTATTATACCAAAGGAATACAAGGAAAGCTGCTTGCCCAAGAGATCCATGCTCTTCTGCAGAGGTGTCTTTGGAGCCTTGATGAACAGTAAACACGTTAACAAGCATGGGTTAAAAAACATGAACTGTATTACATATTACTTTAGATATCCAAATTTCAAGAGGCTGACAGTGAATAAAATGCAGTTACACCTATTGTTGCCATACATTTACTTTATGAAAACAGACTTCTCTCTTCCATTTCGTGCAGAATTCAAGAAGATTCAAGAACACTTCAATGAAATGAGATATTTATTAGCAATATTCTTTGGGAGCTTTGTGATGTCTATGGCAAGTCTAATACAAGAGGTCTTATCAAAGATTTTATTGGGTTTTTTTCCCATTTAGAATTACATTTGTTACAATGCGAGCTAAAACCATTGAACAGATGATCATATTTTCCTCAGATGTGTATAAAAGCAGATTCCACTTTGGTGGCTGGGTAGCAGTATTCCCCTTGAAAGGTGTAGTAAGGCACTGCAGCTAACATGGGGTCAGTGATGCGCTCCTGGCTCCCTTACTTGCTGTTTTGGTCGGATTTCAGAAATACATCCAGGGAGAAAGGGCTGCCTATACTATGCCTGATCACATACTGACACCTAGAAACACACTGTCCCCTTAACCCTACATTGGGTCAGGCAGCCAGAGAAGCAGTCAGAAGGCCCAAGATACCCAACGCACTCAAGACTGAATTCCCATGTAAATCAGTATACTGCAAGAGAGAAAAATCACTGTGGGAGTTTGACAGACAAGAGTCAAAGGGAGCTGATTAAAGGGTAAGGTGGAGATCATGAAGTAGCAGCAGATACACGCATAACCCCAAAGCACACTGCTTAGCAAAAGAAAACACGGTCCTACAGATCCCTCATACGGATCTCTTTTGCACAAATGCAGTTCCACTTTAAGGGCAAACAAAAAATACTCCAAGAAAAAACAACTCCAAAACCACTTCCATAAATTGCAATGAAATTTGTTTCATTAAACAGGTTCAGCATGTTATTTACACAGTTAATATTCTTCAGGTCAGCTTCAGATACTCTGTTGCACACAATTCAATTACTGCTTTCATGTTCAAGAGCTAAGATTTGTTTCACTAGAGGAAAGAAAAATATTAAAAGCAATGTAATTGAGTCTAACTGAGTTCCTATGGAATAAATCCAAAGTCTTAATGAATTTAATATACAGTTACAAAATAGACATCTTTGCTTCTAAATATTCACTCTTACCTCTTCTGCTTGCATCATTTTGAAAACCTCCCCAAATTCAGAGTTTTCTCCTGTTCCAATAACTATCCCCTAAAATAAACACAGAATTAAAGCAAATTCAAATCTGAAGCTTAGCATTAGTGGCTGCTCTTCATAGTTTTGACTTGAATAGTAGGCAAATGCCATTTAGCCCAGTATGACTCTGTTAGCTTTGTTCATAAAATTCTTGGCACAAGTAGGGAATATTTTTCCTAAAATATTGTTCCTTGCCTAAAGAGGCAAGAGGAACATCTTGCCTCTCTGAAACTAATTGCTATGTTCTGAACTGCTGAAGTATTTGGTAACTGCCAGTAACAAAACTCAAATAGGGTAACACTTATCTAAATAACCTAGCTACAACTGTATTTTCAGTTACAGATTTTCAGACATGTGAATGTAGTTCTGAAAGCAAAATACCACAGCAAAATCCTGGACAGAAGAGTTTCAGCTGCTCCCTACAAATCCGAGCTATCCTACCTTACTACATCACTTCTCTTCTTAAACCAGTGTCTGAAAAAGCACCAAGGAGAAAAGCTCTGCAGAGTATCACAGCAGTGTTCCATATTTCCAATAAAAAATTCTCTTTCCATACCATTTCCATTGTTTCAGGAAACTCAAAATACATGGAGTCCTAAGAACAGCCTTCAAATAGGGAAGAATATTTTCTGTGTTTCAACTATCAATAATGATTTTACCTTTGCTTTTCCACATCTGACCAATGTTCCCATGAAAGCAATATTGCTCCTAGAAGTAAGGTCTCCATTGGTTGCTGCTGGCTGAGGAGCTGTAGATTTGGAGCAAGGAGCCGTCTCACCTGTGAGACTGGATTCATCAATAGAAAGGTCCACAGCCTTTGAAAACAAGAGAGTTAAAAAGCATGACAACCTTTAAATTAATTGGAAAAGTTAACAAAAGTTTCCCATTTTTTAACATGAAAAATATATCCAGTTTATTCGTATGGTAAGAAGCCACATCAATGGCAACCATATTTTAAGGATCAACAAAAGCAACAAGCACTCCTACAGAATCTTGCAGCAATGCAACAAGCTCTCACTTTCATGAGTCAAAGTTTAGTCATGATTTTATGTTCACAACTGTTTTTCTGTGAAATACTCCAAAGGTTTCAACTGTGATGCATTCTGTCAAACAAAATAATTAACTGGGAATGCAAGTGCACACACATATATTATCCTCTCAACTCTTCCTCCTCCTACCATGGTCCATTAAGAACCATATTTCATAGAATCACAGGATATTTTGGGTTGGAAGGGGCCTTAAAGCTCATCTAGCTCCAACCCCATCTAGTGGGACACCTGCCACTAAACCAGGTTGCTCCAAGCCCCTGTGTCCAACCTGCCCTTGAACACTGCCAGGGATGGGGCAGCCGCAGCTTCTCTGGGAAACCACCCTCACAGCAGAGGGTTTCTTCCCTGTATCTAATCCAAATTTACCCTCTGGCGGTTCAAAGCCATGAACCCATGTCCTGTCGCTACTTGGTCTTACGAAAAACCCCTCTCTAGGTTTCTTGTAGGCCCCCAGTTAGGCACTGGAGCTGCTCTAAGGTCTCCTTGGAGCCTTCTCTTCTCCAGGCTGAAGAAGCCCAACTCTTTCAGCTCCTCTTCATAGAAGAGCTGCTCCAAGCCCTTGGAGCATCTCCATCACCTCCTCTAGACTCACCCCAACAGGTCCACATCCCTCCTGTGCTAGGAGCCCCCGAGCTGAACAAAGTACTCCAGGTGGGGTCTCAAGAGAGCAGTGGGGCAGGATCACCTCCTTTGACCTGCTGGTCACACTCCTTTTGATGCAGCCCAGTACACGGTTGGTTTCTGGGCCACAAGAACACACTGCTGGCTCATGTTGAGCTGCTAATCAATTAATACCCCCAAGTCCTTCTCCTCAGGGCTGCTCTGAATGCATTCTTTACCCATCCTGTAGTTGTGCTTGGGATTGCCCTGAGCCAGGTACAGGGCCCCGCACTTGGCCTTGTGGGAGTTCATGAACAGTGGTTTTTGGTCACAAATTCTCTAAAGGAAAAAATCCTATTCAGGCAACAGTTACACAGACTGGAGGACAAGAAACTGTCTTTTTTTGGTCTTATTTCTGTAGGCTTTTGGTAGCATGTGGGTGGTTACAAGAAGCAAAAGCTAAAAATTAATTATTCTGTATTAATCAACTGGCAGATGAAGAAAATAAAATGTGTGTTCTATAAATACAATTCAAACCAAAAAATAACGCCTCCAAATATAAAATGAAATGTCTTTCTCCAGCTGACATCAATTCATACATTGTAATATATTGCCTTTAATGGGTCTTGAAAAAAGCCAAAGCCTGAATCATAGAACTCTGCTCACAAGTAGTAAAATGATTTTGCATTATTAAAAATGTAAAGCCACTGGTGTTAACCATATCATTAACTTTCAAGATAGCCTTCTCAAGAAAAACAGCGTTAAGGATGCACAGTAAAACTCAAATGCCAAAACTCTTTGAGAGGATCTCACAAGGAGTAAGCAAGAATCAGCTACATTATGGTCTGTACCACCACACTATTGCAGATCACTCCTAGGTTCGAGCTGAGGGGTTTTAGTGTTTTGTATTTTAAGTGGCATGACAACACTGATGCACTCATTCTAGCTGGACATCGAAATGAACACAGGCTGCTACAGCAAAACCAACTTAGTCAACGTTAAAAGAGGACAGTACCATTACTAAGCTGTTTTCTGAACAGCCAAATCCCTCTAATTCTGGCTAGTCTCCCAAACAGCCACCAGTGCAGTACCCCCTTTTAAAATATGGGTGCTGTATCAATAAAGCAAAAGGAACAATTGTCAAAAATTGCAATGAGCCTTTCCAGCAAAGCCATAAGGAATTATTATCTCTATAAAGTTTAATAGCAACTTTTATTCATGATGTATCTCTCAGACTCCAAGCTGAACCAGGCTGAAGATGCCACTTTGCAACTCTTCCAATTTAGCCAGGAGCTCCAAAACACGTATCAACACTATCAAAAGGAACTGTCTTTAAAATCTACACTGTTACGGGTATGGTAGTTCTTGATGTAGTATTTTGGCTTTAGAGAAGATTACTATAAAACCTCATGGACCACTTATTAACATACAGACAACTTAGTCCAGGAAAGGTCACCAAACGGGTTTTTGGAACAAGATTGCCCCCTCGAGATTACACCAGTGAAGAATCTTCTTTTCACATATGTGAAAGACTGCAGGAGCTAAATGGTACCCAGTTAACATTTCTGAAGTTTCCTGGGACGGCGTCAATCAGCCTATGTGGAGGAGATCTAGTTCTTTCTTCAAAAAGAACATCTTCTTCTTTCTTTTTAAGCCCACCACCCCCCAGCAATGCCCAGTAGAGACAAGATGAAAATAAGAACACATGCTTTTATTTTCAAATGATCTGCAAGAATAGTTGAGAATAAAATGGCACAAATTTGCATCTTGTGTAGGGCTACAGACATCTGAGAAATCTACCGTTTCTACTTTCATTTGTAAGAGGTCCAAGCATGCTATCATAGCATGAAATAAGCTTTTGAGCAAGAAAGTAGATGCTGCTGCAATAGCAGTTCCATATCAGTTCAGAAACAATACAACTGCTGAGGGAAGAAGAAAGTCTTTGCAGTCACAGAAAATCAACTCTCTCAAGCAGTAACTACACTACAGGGGCTGATAACTGATGATCCAGACAAGTTTCTGAGGTGTGCCTCAAATTTGTCTCAGAAACTAGCTCATTCAGGCTCTACCTATAAAAATGAACACTGATTAACCCAGTATCAACCGTAGATATATGGCTCATCATATCCAGAAATTACTTTAACATGATAGCCCAGATACTGGGTAACTCGAGAATGCCCAATCTAACATAAAAGTAACATGACATTATCAAACCAAAATAAGCAAGATGAATATATATATACACACTTCATTTTTAGAGAACCTACAAGTACTACTACATTGCTATTGCTTCAACTCAAGCACTTCCACCAGTGCTAATGTTAGGAATCAAACAGTAAACTAGAAGTTGGAACAACACACACAAACTAGAAGTTGGAACAACACACACTTACGAAGTAGTATCAGAGAGAAAAGATTACACTGGCACTATTTCAATTTTCTTTTTTTTCTTATTATTCCAGAGATATTGTTACTATTATTATCAGAGAACACCCAAACAATACCCTAAACATTGATATAAATAAAGACCCAAACACACCTGCAACCAGCTGCCAAAATATCTTATCATTCAGACTGAAACCAACCATTTTACAGGTTTAGCATGTTGTAAAAAGGACTCAACCAACAGTTCTAAGACTCATTACTACATCAAATTGGAACATTCTTTCCCTCTCATGTTTTACAACAAGAAACTCCACATCTATTGTAAGGAATGCACAGTTACACTTGGGAAGTAATCCTTCCAAAATTTCTATCAAAACAGTTATGAATTCCAACCAATAACACTTACTGCACTTCAGTATTCAGGGGCTGTCTTCTCTTCCTCCTTGTCCCACAAGAAGAAAAGTTATTAAATATTAAAACAATAGTAGGCATATACCTCAAATAATCGTAGATCAGCCGGGACTCTGTCTCCAACTGACAGGCAGACTGTGTCACCTGGGACTAAATCTCTTGCAAGCGTGTGTTCTACCCGACCTTCTCGTACACTGGAGGTAAAAACACAAAGAGCAATAAGAATGTTTCCCCCCCATTTTGCCTGAGAAAAGCATTCACACTGTTGACTACACACTGCAGTGTTACTAGTTTAATGAAGTATTGTTTCTAATTTGCTGCTTGTTTCTTAGACGTTGCACATTACTGACATCATTTGAAAGGTTCGGAGAAGAAACGATGTGGAGTAATTTTTTTACACTCACAAAACAATCTTTAAAATGAGCAAAAGCAAGCATGTTTTCTGTCAGCATAAAAACCTGATATAAAGGCAGTAAGTTCAGTAAAGTCTTTTTCATGCACTCATTTCACATTAAACTTTATATGACTTAATTTAGGAGAAAAGATGTGCGATTACATACCAGTGGCATTCTGGAGGCACAAGTTTACTAAGCTCTTCAAGAGATTTTTCTGATCTGTACTCCTGCAGAGACATTGAAAAAAATCAGATGGTATTTTTAAAACAGGCAAAAGTTAAGCCACAATGAAATACATCCACATCCACTGAAATTTACCTTACTAGTAGAGTTGTGTTAAAGTAATATTCCAACCTAAAGCATAAGAGATGCTCCTCAACAGTCCTGTATTAGGTACTTACAGCAAGTACAGTCCAAACAGTGAAAAATATTACAGATTTACCTAGAGGCATTTCTTCTGACAGAATAGCAGAGGTCCTTTGCATTCTCCTTCAATATATTCAGGTCTTTGTAACACTTGTAGTAATGGTTCTGAACTCATGATTAAATTCTACAGTTTAACGAGTCAATGCCAAAAATACTGTGTTCGTGCTGTTTTATAAGAGAGCTAAGGTAACACAACTCATCTCTAAATCAATAAACAGATTACAGGATTAAGGTAACAAAGATATGAAACAAAGCAATTCTGGTTTAGGCACACACTGAGTAAAACTATTTACAGAATGAAATCAACTTTTTATGGCTTAGAAAATTAAAGACTATTTTTTTCTTAAATTTCTATACAAAAGTGAAGCCACAGCTACATTTTCAAAACCTACGTTACATGAAGTTAAATACTTAAGCACTTCTGCACTGCTTATTCCGAGTGTTTCTTTACAAGTACTTTTTTATGGCTGAATATAATATCAATATAGATGCATAAATGTCAATGCAGTTAAAACAGGACAAATAAGGCACTTTAAAAAAAGGCACAAGACCTAGATGAAAGCACAGAGCATTTTACTCAACCATCCATAGTACAATGCATCAAGGCAGCTACTTCAGTCTGATAAATAGAAGAGTTTACATAAAAGCAATAATCTTATTTGGTCAACAGATGTCTTACCTGAACAAAGGCAACTGTAACAACAATGAGTATTGCCTGCAAGAAAACAAAAGCAGGTGAGATAAAACAATCCCAAATGGCCATGAAAGTAAATGACCCCATTTGCTTTTGCTCAGCCTTAGTTGTTACTACATATGTTAACAAATATGTATAACTACAGAATAGTAATAATAATAACCATGTAATATAATAACTACATACTACATTAAGAATCTCATTTGGAAACAGACCTTCTGATTATCAAAATCACTCCATATCCTTGTTACAAAAGCAAACCCGTTTTGCTCTGGTGATGTTCAAGACTCAACAACCTGATTTTACTAGAAATAGTAACTAGATAGCAATTTTGAAGAAAGACTTCCTCTGCTTCATGTTTCTAAACAGTGAGTAACATACAGCAGTGGAGAGAGAACCATGACACGAACAGAGAAACTGGTCTGAATGAAGAGTGACGGGTGTTTTCTGTGAACAAAACAAAGCTAGGAATAACATGTTAAGTGCTACAGAAAATTCCAGATGTGGTTCCATTCAAATAAGCAGATGACAGAAAGACTAAGAATGAACTGAAGATTAGGAGTCATAAAATATCCCAGCAAGGAGACCAAGCGAGGAACGAGACTCAAACTCTGCCCAAGATTCCCAAGGGAGACAGGACACCAAGTACCCTCCAAACAGCCAAGATACCAGAGATCTCAAACAAAACTTACAAAACCATAACATAACTTCCATTAATTAAGCCTTCAAAATGCACACAGCAGCTGCTAAAACATCAGATATTACCATTTTGCAAGAAAAAAAGCTTGAAGAACTCTTCACCAAATTGAGGACAAATCCAGTAAATCTGTCTTGTGATGCTAATGTTAGCCTCACTAACTGAAGAGTAGAAAATCAGTATATGTATTCCATCTTTCCATGGAGCATTTCCATCACGGCTACATGTTTCTTTTGGAGGCAATGCATGCTATCTGACACAGCTTTGCACTCCCAGCCTCACATCAGTCTCTCGGCTTGCATCTATGCGCAACGGCTTGCCTCAAGAAGCCAATATCCTCCAAATGGAAAAAGGTATGGTTTGGGGTTTTTCCCCTTAATCTTCATCAGTTCCCAGTCCGGATCAAAAAGTTTTCCTACAACTCTTGAGCACAACATATAGCATAGAAAAACTGCACTATCATCTGAAAATGAAGTGGAAATAAACGTTCCCTAGGTGATGTAGTGGGCATTACTAAGAATAAGACTAAATAGTAGGTCAGTAAGAAGTTAAACAAAAAGCACAACTGACAAACTCAACCCCACTTTTCCTTCATGTTTTAAGACACCTCTACCAATGTTCATGAGGCTGTTAAAGATTCCTTCTCAGGTTGTGGCACAGAATGAAGGAATTATTGTTCTCTTACTCTAACTGCCCTGTTCTTTTTTCATTGCCATGCTCAAGAGGGTTAGGAAAATAGACTTAAGGGCACTAAACAAGGAAAAAACATGAAATAATTCAGCTTTCAGTCACAACAATTAAACACCTTTCATAATACTGTAATTGGACCTTAGCGCAACTTAGGAACACAAACCATTCCAAGCTAACACTGTAAGTGAACACATGCAATTCTGAATTTGAATAAAGAAGCCACATAGTTTATCTTCCAAAGAAAATTATTCTAAAAGATGAGAGGGGTTAGGGGCCAACCTCCAGTTATCTATAGTTAGCTAGATAAGAATTCAACATAGAGAGTGTGGAGGTCAGCCAAGACAAAAAATAGCTAGAACCTGCCTCTGGCCATAGAGAAATCCCAGCTTTCAGTTATCACCTATCACCCCAAAATGGTCAAAGGAATTGTAACTTTCTTCTCTGTGACATCTGCAATGACAAATGTTTTGCAGTACTGTATTTGGTGTGCTGGTTTAGCGCCCTGTTTAACTGCAAACTTCTACCAAAAAGTAGAAATCATTCTACCTTCTATCTTCAGGTTACTTCTTCAAGTTTCAAAAGATTCCATCTTTAAAGTAAGTTCACAGAAGGATTATGCTGGTTTCAGTTTGAAATTAAAGCACGATTTGAAGACACACAGATGACACCAAAAACCTGTTCCTCTGAACAAATGACTAAAGATAGGCATTTCAACCAATGAGAGACTAAATATGCAAAATGCAGCCAGATAATTACTGATGTATTTTAATACACACTACTGCTACCAGTCAAGAAAAAAAAAATAATCTAGTCGCAAACAGATTTAATGACAGCATACAAATCAAATCCATTAATTATAATCAGGCGATCCCATCCCACACCGGCATTCATGGGATGTTCGAAGTGTGGTCATGCATTCTGAAGTGCTCCCAGAGAAGATGAAATTTTAGTTCCTTACCACAGTGATACTGACAGCATCATCAAACTGATGCATTACAACACTGATGACTGCAGATGCCAGGAGAAGCATAATAAGGGGATTTTTAAACTGCAATGAAACAGAACAACGATTCAGCAAGACTACTGACAGAAATGCCATTTTATCTACTTCTCAAAGCAGATCTGATCGATCTCTAAAGCATCCTATTCTAGAATTATTTCTAACCTAACAGTGCAAAGAAAATCTGATTCTGTACAGTTCAGATGTTTGAGAGGCCTGTTTTAAATAAAGACTTTGAATAGTCAGTATGTGATCTATAACAGGAAAAAAGGTTTCTTACATTTCTTGATTCACATTTTTAAGACAAAGAAAATTGTCTCCCATATTTGTTTATACTGCATTTTAAAATACAAAAAGCCTGAAATACATTATAAATGTCTGATGTAACAAGCTGATCCTGTTTCCCAGCAACCGATCACTATCAAGGCAGCAATATACTTCATAACTTTCAGTACATGATTTCTTGTTTTAGAAGACGCAAGTTTTCCTTTCAGATCCTATGCTTTCTTCAGACTAATACTGAAGGATCTTGCTTCTACATGGCAGCTGTTTGCTAACATGGTCTAAAAACCAAAAAAAAAAGTTACAAAACATTTCTATAATTACAGAACACTCTAAAAGCACAGGATAAGCACATTCAAAGCAAATATGTGCTTAAATCCTACCTACAACAGACTTCGATACATGCTTTAGAAGTGTTCTGATGCATCTGACTGATTTGCGACTGCACATAGGAAAATACAGCATTAATGCCGAAGGACAGCTAGTATGCAATGATGTTCCCACTGTTGTCATCAGCAGGGAGCTGAATATCCTTTTAGTCTCTGCCAAGTAAAACAGTTTCTCTACAATTAACCATCTATTCTCTACAATTAACCATCTATTAGTTCAGGGTCTCCTCTAGAACTTAACTGCACTGCTGCTCAGATCTAGATGCAGGAAACATTGTCTGAACTGTTTGACATTAAAGATTCATTAGAAGAACCTTCTGCGTGGAAATTTGCTGTAAATACTTCGTGTAGCATTGTAATTACCTTGTGTAGGCTGGGAGGAAGGAGTAACGCTTCCACACAATTCTGAAAAGCTTTGTGTGCCCACACGAGTGCATGTGTACGTGTGTGTGTGTACACATGTGTGAATGATAAATCACATTGATAAAAAGACAATTCACACTTGCCTTTTGCCAGTTCTGCTTAACACAAGAATCAAGTCTGGCCCCACCTCAGTTCAAAGGCAGCAGGTTTGGGTTCTAAGATTTCCTCTGTCTAGCAAGTTACTCATACTTCATATTCCTTTTAACTATTTACCAACAGTCATAGGCATTTGCGTCTGACCTTAGTGCGATTCATGCTCAAGTCTTTGCCTACAGGGAACTTTATTCTGCTTATACAAGCCGCAGGCTAGTTCTGAATGTTACCCTTTGGCTAGTTATGAACATACATTATAGAACAGATCATATGATTAAAGCACTGGCATACACCTAAATAAAAAGCTTTTTAAATTGGTAAATTAGTCTACAAGCTCCTATTATGCTAGTTTCCCTACTTTTATCAGAATATGCTCATGCACGTGAAACCTAAGTAAATCAAAATGAAAAGCAAAACTACTGACACATATTAAAGCCAAAAAAAGCAGAAAGGACAAAAAAATCTTAACCTGGGAAATGTATTTTTTCCACAGTGGTTCATCTTCACTAATATCGAATTCATTCCACCCATGGAAGGCCCGTCTATGACAAACTTCACAGTTTTTTAGGCCATTCTGAAGGTTAGCCTATTAAAGCATGCAAAGAATAACAGTCAGCAATTACACTTATGAACAGTTATAAACTGCACTTCAAAATAAATTCCAACCCCAAACTATACAGCCTGAGACTATACAAATTTAGCAATATTAGAAATACAAGCCCGGTACTAATGTTAGTATGACAATAAAGCTAACCAGCTGCTATTCTAAAACTCAATTTGGCAGTACTTCAGCGATTCCAGTAGACATTCAAAGAAGAACTACAGAAGCAGATGCTGCTTCACATTTCTAAATGATTACTGGTCTTCCCTGCAGACAACTCTACAACTAGCCAAGCTGCAGCCATAATTCAGAGTCTTGAGGATTATGGCAGGAGTTAAGTTACTCAGCCAAATGACAGAAACAGTTCCAAAGTCTTGAGTTGTCAGTGACCAGTATTTATCGTGGTGCACTCCTCAAGCAGTCAAGCATACAGAAAATGAAAAAAGACCATTTATCATGAAAATTAACCCAGACTCAATGCTTCATAAATCTATCAATGGGTAGCTTTCTCAATCCTGTTTCTCCACTTAAAACGGAGGCTACCAAAATAAATTAAGGACATTAAGGATTCCTTAGAGAAACAGAAGCAACAGCAATGAAAAAGAGGCCAGAATTCTATAGGAAGATTGACTCTAGGGTTTTTATTACCAAAAAGCAATCTTCAAAGCATACAGAAACCCAAACGCTTTCAAGTTGAATCCCATCCACCTCCAGATACGTGATTCTTTGGAAAATGTCAGAGGCTAGAGCATTTTGAGTAACAATCTGAAAACCAACCTTCTTTTAGAAGTAGAAAACAGCCAGCATCAAACTGCATGACAATGCCTACACTTTCAATGACAAGATCTGTCCTTAAGAAATACCAAATACATCGTTTGGTAACATCAGCACACTCTTAAGAGATACAAAAACCACTTACTTGCAGAATGCTTGCTACTTCATCAACTGGCAATTCACTTGCTTTTTTTGAAGACAGTACAGGAATCATTGTCTCATTGTCACCATCAGGGATTTTTTGAAGATGTGCAACCTAAGAAACAAAACCAAAGTCTGAAGGGAAGGAGAGCACTAGCATTTCATTTCAAAACACTCGAGTAATGCAGTATTAAGGTCATTAAAATGTTTGGGGTTTTTTGTAAGCATTGCACTTTAAAAAGTATCCACAATTCAGCTTATTTTCACACAGTACCACCTGGAATAATAAAAGAAAACACTGGATGTGCAACTGAGAACACTGATTTCTGTAATGATGTGTGCCATGACGGCAAAATCCTAACAGTTACATATATTCATAATCCTTTAGCTCATTATCATCAATACCTGGTCAGAAAGCAATCACTTCAGGTAAATTCCATTCCCTGCCCCTACTTTTCTACTCATTAACGAGGGCAGCCTAAATAGGCCTATTTACATTTTCTAGTATACGAAGAAAGGAGAAACAACATTAAGAAGACCTCAAACAAGAGCAGAGATGCAAGTGAAGTCATAAAACTTGACTACAGTAAAAAAGCTTCAAGTCAATGCTATGAAAAGTAATGGTTTCCTATCAATGTAGGAAGCTAAAGTTTCGTGAACTGCAGAACAGCACAACAGCAACACTGAGCACACAGCTCAGCACTGCTCTGATATTTAATGTAGTGTCAAGAGTTTCCACATTCCTGCTTATTTAATAAGCTGAACTGATACTTTCTTCCCCCAATACCATGCACACATCCACCTTCTTCATTAACTGGAAGACACCTGACATGCAAACACACACTCCACAGAAATGGTTTTCCCATTACACTTGCACACAATTTTAGTTTTATGCTTTAAAAAATAATGATTGCCCTGTATAAAACTCCTCTTTGAATGCTGAGACTTAAAATATAAAGTACTTCAAGATGACAATACATTAAAAAAATTCCAGCATTTTTACACCCTAAAAAGGGTAGGACAACCTTCATTTTCCATACCACACGCTGCTTGCCATGTACTCAAACAGAATAGCTGATATTAATTCAGCTCAGTATTTGTTTTTCTATCTGCTTACCTAAATAGACTCCACAAAGGCTTCTTCCAGGGGCCCAAGGAAACAATGAACAAAGGTGAACGTGCTATGGTTGGAACTCCCATGCTTTTGCTTTCAAGAGAAAGCCTTGGGAACTCTACACTTGCCATGTAGCTCCTAGTGAAACAGTAAACCATCAAGACTTGCTCCTTCACTGTAGCTCTAAGAAATCAAGTCTAGAGACCAAGATGAGAGGCAGGGCAATATGGGGTAGTGTGTTTGAGCTCTTGAACCAGGGTATTATGCCAGACAAAAGAACTGCACCTTAGCTGCCCCACTCAGCTTTCCGTGGCCTGAAGCCAGTGGGACTGAGCAGCTGGGCTGCTGGAGCGCAGCTCATCAGGGGCCAAGCACGGGAGCTCAGATACGCTCTGCCACACTTTCACTCCAGTTCCCGTATTCTGTTATGCAAAAAAGATTTGTTTTGTTCTTTACCATCCTTTCCACGATGCATTTATGCAATTAAAAGAATTGGATAGTCTGTGATCAAATTTTTAAAGTACTACAAAATACGTGACTTAACTACACTCCATCGCTGGTTAGGTATTTATTGAAATCATAAGCATATACACTGCAGTAAGTCTTCTTTATAAAGGATGGTGAATATGCATTATTGTACAATATGTACATTTACAAAACAAGTTTCTTCCAAATGCTTTCCCATGTTTCAAATTATACAAGAAACTGAGGCAAAAAATATTTCAGACATGGCTCTACAAATAACAGATTCCTTCTCACCATTTTATGTATATTGATATTTTCACATATCTATTTATGTATATATGTGCATGTGTGTTTAAAAGAACCATCAGTTTCAACATCAGAAGAAAAACCAAATCCTGTCATGCAGACAGCTAGCCCTTGATTAAGCGTACCACCACTTTTACCAGCACCCATGAAGCACGTGATGCTCACAAGACTGAATCCCTAGCAAGAAACAGTTTCATTCAAATTCACCTCTCTGCAATTAACACATCTAGTGACAGCTGCTGGTAAGCCTACGCATACAAATCTATACTAAATCAAATCAATTCTCAGGAAACTGCCATTAGAAATTATGACTTTTCACACTTTAAATGATTATACTTTTATGTGGATATATATATATATTAACCTTCTGTTTCAGTTTTCTCAGACCACATTTTTCTAAGCCAAACATTCACCCAGGATTTTGCCACGATCTCCCCGCTTTGCTGAAACGCCCTACACAATGACTAGCTTCTATTCTTTCCTTTAATGTTTCCCATTCCAAGTACTAGCTTTTGATTTTTATTGCAAATAGATACCACATTCTTGCTATTAGCCACCAAACACCAGTTTAGGGCTGAAAACCATTAAGCCTAAGTGCTATTTCAAAACAAACCCAGAAACATATGCCTTTGACCAAGATGACTCCACATTCTCAACAAACATGCTTGAGCAACCCAGTCATCCCAGTAAGGGCATGCAGAGCTGAACTGACAGCCATTAAATTTTAGTGCTGAGAAAACCCTTTTTTTCCTACACCAACTGACACGGCTGCTAAACACAAATAACAATTCAAGAAAGGTATCTAACTGATCGTTTCTCTAATATTATCAATTGGGGCTTCAGAAAGTCTAATAAGCTTTTTAAGGGCATTTTCATAAGGTAAATATCCTCAAACAGAAATGTTAAAAGTACTCTCAGAGATCATCAGCCTTTTCCAAATAAATCTCCATTAGCACAGAATTGTGCTACAAAGCTGATTTTGCCAATCTTTTTTGTGACAGGACTCAAAAATCCATTGATTTTTAGTATGCTTCCTTCACGTTACCTCCCACTTTTATGAAGAACACTGTGTACTGTATGCAATGAAAAGAAAAATAATCTGCAGAGAAAATCTGGTTACAGGATTAGAATAGGTAAAAACTCAAAGATCTTTTCATAGGCAGCTCCCTTCTCTAGAGTGGAATTATATACTGAGACAATTCTGGATGGATCCTAATCTAACTTCTCAAAAGCCTCTAGAATCTCTGTAGCTTACACTATTCTTGTAGTTAGCGAATAACAGTTTCAAACACCTATCACTTTGCCACAGTTACATTTAATTGCTTAGCCAATGAGATCCAGATCACTTTTCATCACTACCTTCCAAAATATTAAGTGGGCTGTGCCAAGCAATTTAGGAGGAAAAAAAGAAACGCTTGCTACATGCTGGAACACAATAACTATATTCAAGCAGATAATTCTGCCTTTTCTTTGTGCATTATTTCCACAAATCAAGAGGAAGATTACTTCTCTGATATCGCCAGCAAGTGCTCTACAGTCCTTTAGACTGCATACTGGAGATGTGGGCTTCTACAGCATCTTTTAGTGTACCCAAAAAAGCTATCCCCAAAACCACAGTGTTCTGTATTAAATGAGTCAACCCAATAGTAAGCTGTCTTGGATGCCTTCCCACCCTATGGTGCAATTAATTTTCAAGCATCTACCAGCTGATACCTTAAAACACTTCAGTACTTTGTTGCAGGCCAAGTTTTTATACGGATAATTGGGGTAAGAAATGATACTGGTCTATGCAGCTATAACGGACGGGCAGAGAAGCATCACCACAGAAGCTTCTGAAGCTGTGACTACAGCTTCCCATTCCTCACTTGGAGCTAATCCTACCAAGGAACAAAGAAGCAGGATGTTAAGCAACAAAAATAGCTGCATCAGGAAGGCCTTTTCTCGGTCCACTTCCAATGTACACACCACCATTTCTAGGCCAAGAAATATGCATCAATCACACGACTATGGAACTGTGACCAAAGTGTGTTTATCAAAGTTAATACAAATTTGCCTGGAAGGCTTACACGACCAGAAATTCAGAGTTCCCTTCTGTTCTCTCTGAAGAAGAATCCAGTTAACTACTTCCCAGTAATGTGTACTGCCTCTACTTCCTCCTACACTACCAGAGTTTGCTTATCCTCTTTTTATCATTATCAATACCAAGTGTCAGCAACTTACCTCTACCATCTGGTTTCTCAGCTTACCAGTAGAGTCCATTATCCATCAGCAGGGCTCATGAACATTGCAGTACTTTCACAATTATTCTTAAGGGGAAATTTTAGCTCTGCTTGCTCAGAGAATGCAAATGGCAGGAACTACATTCACTGAGAGCAGTCTAAAAGTTTTGACCACCCTCGTAGTAAAACCTGTTTTCAGACAAAGCCTGTGACCAAAACCACGTTAGCTGATTAGCTACTATCAAGTCCTGTAGACATTACATGCAGTTTACTCAACTGATCTACAAGTGCAAAATACAAAGATGATGTAGAAGCAAAACTACAAAGAACAGTAAAAAAATCCCAATGAAATTGCAGTTGAGGAACTAAGAAATGCTGATTCTTTCTTCGAGAAGTTCCTTCAGAAACCTGAGACAGGAACACATCTGGATTTAAGGACTCTGCTCTCAGAAAGAATTGCTTACCCCACCATACAAGAAGTCTCCCTGGCTAACTACAGGTTAGTACAGCTAGTTCTCAGGAAACACTGTGGCACAACTGATCCGTAAATAGATGACTGGAAGCACTGACTCAGCCTGCTTTCCAGTATTTGCCTTTTAGCCATACCTATCACTGTCGTCTGAACCTTCCCATCCATCTGAACTGATCAAGTCAACCTGAACCTATGCATTACTCCCCTTATACTGAACCCCTTTCCAGCCAACTCCAGTACTACCAAATACCTTTCAACTTGTTTGTAGTGATCTACCTGTAAGAACACTACTGTATGAGCAATTAATGACCCATATCCAGGTATATGCCTCTATAGCATGGATACCATGTGATCACTACTGAATCATGCTGTGTGTAATCAATACTAAAATTAATGAATGCACACATAATTAATGCATAATCAATAAATGTGAATTTTTAATCTTAAGTGTATGTATAGTACATTGTCTTTTCCCCTTGGAAATATTACATGCACCTGCTCAGGAACTGCAGCTTTATTAATGAGATAGGATATTAAAACTTGCTGTCCCTTGGACAACATTCCAGACCCAGCTGCTATCAGTGACTGATGAAAATGTACTGTGAGCAAACCCCATAAGAGTACTAGTGAACTCAGAGCAGACAAGATCTACAGTAAGCCGTGCCCTGACCAGAGATCCATCTAAAGCTGTATCATCTGTGGGTTCCCAGCATCAGAAAGGACATACGATTTTATACCTTGCCATCACCTCTTCTGAGTTATGAATACTGATTGGCCTGGCAAGTGTTTGTGCCTTTCTCATTGGGATCCCAAAAGAATCAGCACCTCCTCACCCACCATAAGAATTAGATTACGTTTTCTGTCTACCATCCCCACACTTTAAAAAACAAATCCTCTTCAGCAACAGAACAAAAAGGTGTTTCACTGAATACAAAACAGACTGAAACTTACAAGCTTCTCATTTCCCGAGATGCTCTGCATGATCAAATCATATGTAATACATACAGAAAGGTTTAGAAAGCTCAGATCTTACTAAACATGTTCTGCTCTAGCTCTGTACAGTTCAGAGCCAGGATGGCACGTGTGGAGGGGGTAACAGCAGACAGATAACTACTGTAGACATTTGTGCCCACAGTAACATAAAATACCAAGTGTTTACCTTTTCTGCACTGTCTGGCATCCTGAAAACACACAGGGCTAGAGATCAACTAGATGTCAGTGGACAGAGGTCTGAGCCTCTGCGTGTATGCACATGGACTTTGGAAACAGCTCCTGACAGGCAAAGACTTGGCTGTGAAAGGTATATTTAAGTAAAAGACTCCACCCAGAATTAAAGTAACCCTCTTTTTCAGTATGAAGCATCAGTGCGAAGCCTTCCCCTACTCATTAGGACATTGTGGCTAGAGGTTTTGGAGATGCAGATCTTCAACCATCCTACTATCTTCAGACTCTCCATTGAAATAGGTCATTGCTCAGCACCATGCCTGTGATTCCAGAGTCACTTTCTAACAACGTCCTCAAAAACATCTATTTCACTAGCTCTTTCTGCCATCTTTGTCTCCCCCATTTGTCTAGAAGTCAGCATGTTCCCAGACCCTTGTCCCAGCCACAGAACAACGACCAAGGGATCACAAGACCCAGCAAAAAGCCAAGCCAAAGAAAAAAGTACTGAGCATGCTCAACAGTTAGAATACGTCCTAGACTAACTTCACATTCAGGAGCAAACCCTAGATGCACATAAGGATTCCAGAAGCAGAGACAGAGAAGAGCATACAATGAGACCTCAGACCATTCTAGACCCAGCAACGCCCAATGTGGTTGTGACCATCACGCAACTTCCTCATGGAATTTCTCCAGGTTTTAACAGGAATTAAATCCCCAGAGAAATTCATCAGTTACGTTAACTGAAGAAGCAGGTGAGAGTAGGTGAACGTGGTAGATAGAGATTTAATAAAACAAATAAAAATCAATGCAATGAGTTTACAAACTATAAATGGAGTCAAGCTAGAAAGTTACTTTCATTAAGTAAATTCTATTTTTTAACATCTTATGCTTGGTTTACGACCAAATTTAGCTATACTTCAAAGATGTGGATAAAATTGGAAGTTACATACAGGAAGTCTTCATCTATACAGACCACACTGACAGAGTTGTGCGTACCTCACATGATTGTATCACAAAGACCAATTACTTCCTGTATTCTCAACTAGCAAATTCTCTAATGAGCCTCAAACCCCTGTAAATTTAGACATGGAAAATACTCATACTGTGACTGACCAATAAGCCCCTATACCAGAAGGCCCAGAAGAGATGGGCAAGGGTGATGCTCCCATGAAGCTCAGAGCATAATGTACGGTGTGACTAACTACAGCTATTGCAAAGAGGCTAACTTCACCTCAGCCCAAGGAGGACTGGAGGGTGTCCTTCAGATACACACATTTGATATTAAACCATTACACCCTCCATACGTGGATTATCTAAAAGAACCTGGTCAGAGAGCATTGTACTCTGAAAAACAACCTTATGGAAAATAATGCTGCTTTCTTAGAGCAACAAGTGCCAAACACTCACTCAACACACCCATGAGCAATTTGCAGCAAGAATATTTTCCCTGCAGCTGCACAGAGCTGCCCCTTTCCACCCCCAGAAGGTTGAAGTCTGCAGACTAATGAGGCACTTGTTTTCTACCAAGCACTATTTGCTCAGGGTAAGAGATATTTTCTGAAGGCTTTGAGCTCACTGTCTACTACCTTCATTTGAATGGACTCCTTTGGTAAAGCGTGATGATTTTTCACGTCTGGGGGAATGGTTGCAGCAGCCCCTGTATTTTACTATTCAAAGAGATTTGTTCCTATTCAATGGTATTTTTCAAGTTTTACCAGAAGTCCCCACATCAAAGGAAGTGCACACAGAAAAGTTCTGTCTCTAAAAAAAGCCAGAAGGAAATAGAAATACCAATTTGCATTAATGAGTTCTACTTGCAGAGTAATTTCTATCCTGGAAGGTCACATAATTTCAGCACCTTGCTATTGTGCGTTATCTTGTCAGACTTTACAGAAAAAGGGTGAGATTCAATCTGGCACAGACACAACCCATTAACCAAAGAAACAGAAATACCCACTTTATGAGAACAACCTGCTAAGCTGCCCCAAAAGCCTGAAAAAAACCTGCCTTGTATTCCAGTGCAATTTCACCAGTGCTTAGGACTTCCACTATGACCAACAACCAGCCACTGGGTAGAGGTGTACTCCTTGGTATACAACACCTCTGTGTTTCTGACCAACTAAGAAGCTGAAATCTGAACAGTGGCAACAACCATCTTAAATTCCAAGGTTTGCCCAAACTTAAAAGTTGTAAAATATCAACTATCCCCAACTCTATCTAGTTCACGCAGCATAATAAAGGCTAAGATGCTCCCTTTAACATCCATCTTATTAACTCCACAGTAGTCTATAAAACTTGAGAACTATTTTAAATGCTTCTAAGAAAACATTTCTCTGAGAAACACATTCCATAGCCCCAAATACCTCCACAACCTCCACAAACTTTTAGGATGTTCCACTATGTCATCTTTAAAAAGAACTAGAAGGGAAAATAGAACATAGTGTTCAATTGAGGGTACCAGCACAACAGTAAAGCTGGGCAATTTTCTGCAATCACTGTATATACCATATGGTTATCTTGCAAGCCATGTGAATGACAACTGCCTGCTCTCTAGCTAGAAAATATATACACAAACAATGATACTTTAGTGTGACTGCAGTACTGTAGATCATAAGAACCACCCAACACCACTTCATTTTCCTTTAGCCCATTTATATAGTATACAGTTGAAACAAGAATGCCAAACATTCAAACTTTGTATTCAATCACTACAAAAGATTTACCATTTAGAGCATTTCTGTATACTTTGGAGGATGTACTACGATCAGCCTAAAGCCTGGTTGCCAAAAGGTGAGCATCAGGGTTACCAAGAATGCACTGCAAACACATCAAACCAATCCGTATTTGCTTGGCCAGAACATTCAGCTTTGATTCTTCCTGTTCAAAAAATCTCCTGGAACAGTGGAAATGTCTGCTTGAACATTTCTCACATTTGTCATTACCTATTCATCAGGAAAACAAAATGAGCAGAATCCTAAGCACAGACTAAAATGATCCAATCAATGCTAGTGCCCTGATGAAAGCACAGAGTATGTATAATAGCACTGGGTCAGTTGAGAAACTCCTCATCCATGAAAGAGAGCACTGATGGCCACCTCTCACTTGACTTCAAATAGCACACAGCTCTGCTTAAATCCCAATTCACATGAAGCCTTTAAGAAGTTGAAGGCCAAAAGAACTTTGCTTCTATGTGTCAGTCATTTATCTTGCTGGAGAGTCGCTAGAAGAGAACATTGAAGCTTTTGGCTCCTCTCCAATAGTCTGCTTCTCTCCTGTAACATTCTGAAGTGCTGAGCTTCTCAAAATTAAGGATGGCACTTGAACAGCAATCACTAATAAAGAATTTTAGCACCTTCTGCTGCACTACTTATGAAGCTGTAACATGCGCAGACTTAGTTGACGTATAATTGTATTAAGAAAACATATCAATATGTATTTGTTTAAAATAACGAATGAAACTCCAAGACCCAATAATTGATGATATCCTCGTAGCAAAGCAGTTATTTCATAATGTGACAAAATAAATTTCCAATTAAAATAAAAATAGCTCAAACTTACAGTTTACAACAGTTCTCGGGACCAAGCTAGTGTCACTGCCAATTTAAATGCAAACATAACACACCGCATAATTACTCTACTTCTGGTAGTAAGCTTTCTTATCATTAGTACCAAGAAAGCAGCAAGACTGTATTCACCAAGGGGTTCTTTTTGGTGAATTATGTATGCAGAAAGAAGCACTGCAAAAATTTTGCACTTAAAGTATTTGTAAGCGAATTCTCTAGACTGCATCTGCTAACCCACTACCCATTTTATCCCTTCCAGTTGTTGAGAGTAAAATGGTTACAAAACAAACAGCTAGAAACAGATGCCTGTCCCAAATTCATACCGCACTGTATTTCATTTTCCTTCTCTGCTCTGCACTATCTATTACTTCTAGCTTCTATAAACCACACTGCAATTGCCAGCTTTATCACCTGTTGTCAATTAAATATCACCTGATCTCCTTCACCAACTCAAAAGCAGGTCTCAATCAAAATCTACTTATTAATTTTACTCTTGCAAAATTCCACTGTGGCAGTACATGGGTGAATTTACATTGAACTGAAACTATGATTACATAAAGAACTGAGTCAAGTTAATGGCCTGCTTATGCTAAAAGGAGATCTTGCTCCTTTGTCCTTCACTGCTTTCAACATCAACTGGATGCTTCACGAGCCCATTCAACTACCTAATTCAACAGAAAGCCGTCCAACAGGGGGCAAGGGGAAAGAAGGGCTGGGCTAACTTGCCTGGCAGCCAACACCTACAGCAGGAACACAGCTAAGAGCTGGAACTTCTTGCAGCAGTAATGAGACCATTTCATTCAGTCCTATAGAAGAGCATCCCAAGATCACCACATACTTGCCACTGTCCACCAAAAAAAAGCAAGCAAAAATATTTTCTGGGGAAGAAAAGGGGAAAGCGAAGTCTTGAACCATCTAATGGTCCATCAACCAGGCAAACAGATTAAAAGATGACACTGGCCAATTAGAAAATAAATCTATGCTTCTAATGCAAGAGAAGTGCTATGTTAACTTAGTGGTTATTTAAGTTATCAAAGCACTGCTAAAAGACAGGAAGGTATCTACTAGAGCTGGTCTTTACTGAAGACCCTCCACTTAAAGTTTCTCACCTTATCCTCCAAGTTAAACAGAAGAGATGCAGATGCGACCTTTTTGCATAAGTGAAAGGTATTGGGTTCTAATTAATTTTCTGCAAGCCACAGATAGGTAAGAAACAGTACTCAAGGAGTATCAAAATTCTTGTTTCACCTATTAGTTTATTAAGAAATCCTCTACCTGTAAAAGGTACATAAACTGCTGTGATAACACCAAGTCAGTCCACTTTGGATTTCCTAACTTTTTTCCATCACACATTTCATTCTGATTGCTTTGGATATTACTTTCATGAACAATTGATGATGCCATTCTGGAACACTTTAAATTGCTTTCAAGTCACTGCTGCCGCAGGCATCCCTTCCCCCTCTGTTGTCTCCTGCATGTACCCACACTCACCCCTTTGTCAGTATTTACAGCTGGCTAATCCATGATGAGCCAGCCCAGGGTGCTAAACTCACTGTTCCCAGACAAGAAAATCTATTCACTGATCTTCAATCTGTTAAATTTAGGAACTAAGCCCATTTTCACCATTTAAGAAAAACACCCATGAAATTCATTAGGAAAACTCAATTGCTCTTCAAGCACATGACAAACAAAAACTACTCATTTGTCACCTCAGGATTATGTGAAGTATTAAAGCCTCTTTTTCATAGAAAAAGGAAATCTTGACTTATAAATCACTACTCACCCAGTTGTCAAAATTATCTTGAAATCACTACTGACAGACTAGAGGCTGAAGTTAAGTTGTCTTTGAAGATTAGCTGAAATGAACTAGGACTCAAAACAATGAAGGCTAAGGATGGTTTCAGAATCATCATGTCATGTTTTTATTACTTAAAGTAAGTCTGGGCTGAGTTTCTGTACCAACCTGCTACATATTTGGAAGATCTCTTTTGGTTTATGGGTGGGAAAATGTTACTCTGACCTCTTCTATTAAACACTTAATGATCTGAAAACAAATGCTATAGAAGGCCTTGGTAACAAATAGTACTCCTATTTAACAAGTTGTATTTGTAACCATAGTCTGCCCTCAGAGCAGAGAAGCTCAAAGTTGATGTAACCTAGACCGTATTCTTTATTTTTCTACAAAAAGGCAGCCTTCTACAAGACAATCCTCGTTAGAACAAAGAGCCTGTCATGACCCAAAAGATCACCTGAAAAAAGGAAGAAAACAACCTCAGACTACAATTACAGAAGATTTGTTAAAATGGCCCAAGGGCATTAGCGGAGAGATCCAAAAACTACAGAGCCCAGTTTGCACTCACAGTTATGGTTTGTCTATACAAGTCCTCTTAACTTCCTACAGATCAAGAGAAAGCTCTGCTTGTGGAAAGAAGTCACAAATTGGATATAAGAAGGAAATTCTTTCCTGTTAGGGTGCTGAGGCACTGGAATGGGTTGCCCAGGGAGGTGTGAATGCTCCATCCCTGGCGGTGTTCAAGACGAGGCTGGATGAGGCCTTGGGTGATATGATTTACCATAAGGTGTCCCTGCCCACAGCAGGGGGTTGGAACTAGATGATCTTAAGGTCCTTTCCAACCCTAACTATTCTATGATTCTATGATTCTATTCTATGATTCTAAATTTCTACCTTTCCAAACAGAAACACAAACATTGTTCCTCTAAGTCATAGCTTTACTGAGGTCAGCAGAAGTCTTCCTATGATGAGAAATTTTCTCTTCCCCATTACCATAAGATACATGATTTTTTTGCGGAAGTTTAAACATCTCAACACAAGAGACAGGAACCACAAAGTCTTGGGACAAACGATTCATTAGCTTAGAGTAAACATACAATATTCCTTACGAATACTGACTCAACACAGGGAAACATCAGTTTTCCAAACATCACTTCCCAATCTTGAATATTCATCTAAATAAGGGGTTGGGGGAGGAGAAAACAACTGCCACCTCTTGCTCAACACCCAAACCAAAGAGCTTTTTCAAACACAAACTTGCAAAACAAAGCAAAAAAGTTTAAAGATATTCTAACTGCAATCTGTACTCTACAAGATGACACAGATTCTTCACCCGTCTCTTGACGAAGATACATTCATCCTCTCAAGAGTGATGGAAAGTTCTAATATGAAAGCTGGTAGTGTCTGGCTGTCTCCGAATGTCAAAAGGCTAAAAGAAAACCCCAAATTGCTCAGAAATACCAAGAACACCAAAACAGACAGACTGTTGTAAATATATGTGCCTGTCTGGAGACTGAATTATGAGATAGGGGGGTGGGGGAGTGGAAAGAGTGGAGAAGTAATACAAATGGTAAGAGAATTAAGTCTTTTTAATGATACTGAAGTTTAACTTTTCTCCTACCCCCAGGAGCCTCCTCTGTTTTGAAAGCCCCAATAAACCACAGCATTTAATTCTACCTTTGAAATATGTGTCTGACCATCTTTTAAGAAGTATTTTTGGTTACTTTCATCATACAAATATTACTAATTTTTAAACATAATTTATTTATCCTGTAAGAAACTGAAGAAATGCCATCTTTGTGCTGCCAGCATTCAGAAAAATCAGAAGGGGCTATACCATCATGCATGCAGTTAATTATAAACTACATCTCTGATACACTATTTATTTGGTAATAGAACTAAAAGGCATTAAAAGCCTTCTTGCCATTTTGGCTTTAGCACACAAGTGTCAGACAGCTACTTCCCCTCCACTGTATTTTTATTCAGTGTTCAAGGCCAGGTTGGACAGAGCCTTGGGCAACATGCTCTAGTGTGAGGTGTCCCTGCCCATGGAAGGGGGTTGGAACTGGGTGATCTTGAGGTCCTTTCCAACCCAAACCATTCTATGACTCTATTCAATGGTGTTCTATCCACTTTCCTTCCCTCACCCCCAGTGCTGCCCATTCAAAAACCTTTTACTTGCAATACAGTGACTGAAATGCAAAGGCACTAAAACTACTTCTATCAGCTATCTAACCTCTCAAAACAAAGATCAATCTTCTAGAGAGGCTCCCCCACACTCCAAACTTCCCTCTACCGAAGAGTTTCATGTTCTTGATCACAAATATTCAGTTGAAAGACACGATCAACAGAATTAAGAAAGTTCTAATGTTATTTTAACATTAAGAAAAAGAGTTTTGATATGCCAGATTATGATAACCCAACCAGTTTTCAACATAGGCCGGACTTCACCATCACTTCTAGTCATGGAAGACAACCATATTTCAGAATGGAACAATATCCACCCATAGAAAATACTTTAGTTAGTCTACCAGGCACACTCAATCCAGTTCTTCATTCAAGTCAAACTATTAGAAAAGCAACTCTCTCCAGAATGGGGTAAGAGGAAAAGGAGCTTTTAGGTTTCACATAACAACCTACAGAAGAGGAAATCCAGCTGCCACCTAGAAAAATCCATCCAATATCTTCAAAGAATACTGATGACACAAAGGGAGTGGGGAGAATCAACAGGTTTTCTTCTTATATGCATTATGTGTATTAACGAATAATACATTTCACCGATTTTTGACACCAAGAGTGAAAACAGAATGGGGGGAGGAGGAATTAAGCTCACAGTCACTATCACCAATGCAAAGGGGCTTTCAAGGTTTCCAGGGTATAAACTGAAGACCAACATGGAAAAAGTGAAACAACTCCCAGGATTAAGTAATTTCCAAACTAGACAGGAAGATGAAAGCATAGGAGAGCTTACAACTTCATACCAGATCTTACACGCAGTAGAACTCAAAACTTCAGCGCCCCTTGTTAATTAAATAGTGCCCAAGAGAGCGAAGTTAAGTAATTTTTAAGAACACAAAATAAGCACAAAAATATTTCAGTACAAAACACAACACTTCCCAATTTCACCCTGGAAGATAAAACTCAGTAAAACCATACAATCTAAGCAAATACCAAGCTCAGAAGCCCGTCTAAATAGAGTATGTCTATTCCAAACCCACAGAGCACTAGAACACACAAGGATATTCTGCGTATCTGCCAGGACAGAGCAAAACTGACTATTATCTCGACAAGCAGCAGCACAAATGAAGAAAAGCAATGGTCCTACAAGTCTTAAACCACAAAGCGCAGAGCAAAACTCCTACCACGAGATTAACACAGGACAGCAACCCTGCAGCCCCCTGGAACAGTAAAACATACACACGCACCAGTAGGAACTGTCACCAAATTGCATGCACAAATCCTCAGTGACTCTGATGAGACCTTTACCTTCATTTTCCATCGAAAGCCGACTTGAGTCGATAGTTACAAAAGTCTTTAGCAACAGCAGCACTGGAGCGGGAGCTGAAAGGTGAAGACAGAGATGCCCCAAGATCCCAGGCAATCACACTGCTCCCTTCGCCCCCACCTGCAGCAACATCTGCAAGGGAAACATCTGCGCTAGGAGAGGAAAAACAAAAAGACCAGAAACTAAAAATAACAGCCCCGCAGCAGCCGAACCCCGTGAGTCTGCACCGCCTTTCCACACACGCCAGCGCGGAGCAGCCACACGCATCCATGGAGCCCGCAGAGCTGTCAGCAGCCACCAAGGATTAGGATTAGTTGCCCGGCATCTACAGCAACACAGAGCACTGCCGCCGCCTCCCCCCAACAGCCTCGTCCCGCCCGGGGAGGGGCTCCGCACGGAACGAACGCCCCGCACCTAAAAATAAACGCTCACCCCAAGTAACACCGCTGCCCCCCGCGCCCTGCCCGCGCCGCCTCCCCTCAGCGCCCGGCCGAAGCGGAGCAGCGAGGAAAGCGGCGGCTCGGCGACCCCCGCCCCGCGGCTCCCTCAGCAGCCGCCCCGGCCCCGCCCGCTCACCCTATGGCGCAGGCCGCCGCGGGAAGCAGGGCGCTGGCGGAGGTGTGAAGGGGGGGGGAGAGGCGCAAGCAGCAGCTCTGTAGCCGCTGCCTCGGCCCTGCCGCCTCGCCGCTCACCTCCGTGGCTCGGGACCACGACGACGGCGGCGACAGAGCCGGCGGCACGGCCGCATCCCGCTCCGCTCACTTCCGCGGGCGGCGGGAGAGGCAGCGGACGGGGCGGGGCACGGCAGCGGAAGGAAGGGCGGGCGGGCGGGCAGACGGCGCCGCCACCGTCACCCCTCCACCGCCACCGTCACCCCTCCACAGCCACCATCACCTGCGCCCCAATGCTCCCTTCTCCCCACAGCGGAGGGCGGGAGGCAGCTCCCTGTGCCCTGTCCTTTATCCCGAGCTCGGGACCCCAGCGTTTAAACGCCCCAGGCACCGCGGAGGTCTCCTCCCCTCCCTCTCGGTTACCCCGGCCGTTAAGCGGTGTGAGCAGTTACCTTGGCGGGCTTTACGTGAGGGCTCACCCCAAGCGGACCCGCCCGGGCCGTGCCCTCGGCCCTGCCGGCCTCTGCGCTGGGACTGGAGGCAAGAGTGGGCCCATGGCGCCGGCCGTGGGGGAGCAGTGCCCTAAGACCTGCTGCTGCAGGGCCGCCGTGCTGCCTGTCTGCGGAGCTGTGCATGGATGGAATGGAACGAGCGTGGAACGTGCAGAGTAGTTGCTGGGTTTACAATACAGCCACACTCGTTTCACCATCAAGTTTTATTCTTTCAAATGTCAGCCAAAAACAGAACCCCGACTCAATACAAACTCTTAAACACCGAAAGTGGCTACTTTTGAAACCCCTTTTTAGCTACCAATCCAACCGCTCATCTCACTAGTTAGGTATTGGGGTGGAAAAAAATGCTTTACCAATTCCATTGTGTTTAGCTAGCCACCAGAGGAATGTTATTTGAAACTACAGGTGCAGTGCTGAGCTCTGATGCTGGGGAAGTCTTTAAATAGAAGTGATTTCCACTGAGATAATAAATGTTACATTTAAGGTATGATACAGGAGCAAGGATAAAATGCCTTTTGACTTCCAAGGTCAAAATGTAATGGTGACATGCTAATTGTAGGCTTTACACCCTATCTCTAAAGAAGCATGACAACATGGTCCGAGAAGTACAATTACACTGACATTGCCTTGGCTTTGCTTTCCTTAAGCAGCAGCAGAAACCAGTTCATAAGAAGCATTTGACGGAACTAAATTTGAAGCATTTTAATGGAATCTCCCAACCCATAATAGCATGGCTCTTGAATCCCTCTGCTAAACAAGGTAAAGTTAAAGAGCATACTTGCTTCTTTTGAAGCTCTTGAAGATAAATCTGCTTGAGTGCTAGAATAATATAGATTTGTCAGTATGTTTTGAGACATAAAGCAGAGTTCCAAGTGCTGCTTTAAAGCAGATATTTGCATTCAGGAAAATAAGATGACAACAAGCAGGTTAATTGTTTTGAGGATGCTTTATGCACGGTTTCTGACCTGTCCTATATAGTTGCCTTGTTACTTGAATATCTCCATGGTTACTCTTTGAAATACCCCACTCCAAGCAGGTAGCACTGTCACTGGAGCAATGACTTTTCCCCAAGACACTGCTTACGTTAACTTGTTTGTAAGGGAAGCAAAGAACCGTGTTGAGCTATTGTGAGGCTAGTTATGATGCCTCAACTTCAACACAAAACTGATGCAGAAAACAGTTATTCTGTTAAAAACAGGTAGCTCTTGCTTTCAATATCAGATGTTACTATTAAAGATGAAAAAGTTACGTCAATATTTTCATGAAGACAAAACCACAAAGGCTGTAGGCCCTAACACTGTTTACATCCATAGAATATCTGAACTACTTTACTTGTGAAGAGTTTTGGGGAGAAAATTGGGTGTTCTTGAACACTGTTAACTTATTCGCAACTAGACCCATTAAGGTCTCAATATCTGTGATGAAGTCTGCCTGCTAAGAGACATCCTGTGTTCATGTGTCTTAAAAGAGGAGAAAAAAGTCAAAAGCAAGCCCTACTGTATAGTGACAGCTGAAAAATCTTCATCTCTGGAGCTTGATCTCTTTACACCAATCATACACAGCTGGAATGCTGCCAGGCAGCTGGGAAGTGCCTCTTCTGCATTATACCAGGACTGTATCCATCCCTGAAGATCATATTGCTGCTTCTGCCATACTCTACACCTACAAACAGTAGCTGTTTAATAAACAATGCTCAAAGTATTTTATCTCCATCTGCTGTTAAATATTGCTGCTTAAAAAATCCCGACCTTAATGTGAGCTTGATACACAAGAGTGTATGAGGACAGCATTAGTATCTTCAGGAAGCCTCGTTAAAGAGTGTGGCAAAGGCATTATTTGGCAAACCAAAGGAACATTATTAGAATATGACTGTGGAGATGAAGTCTGAAATTAAAGAAAAGGGCTTTGCTTACAGGAACCAGTTGTAGCCAGCTGTACTCACAAATTAGAATCATAGAACAGTTTGGGTTGGAAAGCACCTGAAGATCATCCAGTTCCAACCCCCTGCCATGGGCAGGGACACCTCACACTAAACCATGCCACCCAAGGCTCTGTCCAGCCTGGCCTTGAACACCGCCAGGGATGGAGCATTCACAGCTTCCCTGGTTGTGGGGAATAGTCCTGTTAGAACAGGATTTGGTTTACCTTTTTTAATCTTGTAAAAAAACCTTGCAGTTAAATGCTCCTCTGAATAAATAGCCAATGAGCAAACCTGTCTAGCCACAAGAGAATAACTGCAGTAAAAATACATACGTGAATTAGAAGAACATACACAAATTCAAATGTGCAAGGGGAAACCATCTCTGGACTTCACATAAACAGTAGTTGAAAGGATATGCAATAGTGATGGGTATTTGGGGAAAAAAGACTGGATGTTGTTAGATCACCAGTTTTCTCTTTTCTAGTTCAGAGACCTGGAAAAAAAAAACCTAAAAAAGCAAGTCAACCTGCTGATACTAGGTTTGTATTTAGGAGGACAAAGTTTCATGAGTGCTTAATGTCAGCTTAAGCAGCCCCCAGCCCCAGGTGTTCTCCTTCTCTTGGTGTGTTGTCAGGTTTAAATGCCACACAACACGATCCTAATCTTCTGCATCAAGAAGAGTTCCTGTCATCCTGTCAACCCCAGCACCCCCATCCTTTACCCCACAGACTTCTCCTCTTTGCCTCCTGTTGATGCCCAAGTCAGACCTTGCCTTCTACGAGTGGCTGTCAGCAGCAGGGAGGCACCAGGTTATCTCAGAATCACTGCTTCAGACTGACAAAGCACTGAAATCGATGTGGAACTGATAGACATCTTGAATAACCCAGCAAATCAGTAAATAGAGACTGCTCTGAACCAGGAGTGGTTATTCTGCCACAGCCAACATGGTAGAAGGGGTGTGAGGAGCACAGAAAGGTACTGCAGCTCTCAGTACTTTCTGTGCTCCTCTAGGCATTTAGGGCTGGAAACCAGTGATCTGATCAAAGGGTTTGGTTGGTTGGTTGGTTGGTTTTAACAGTCAGCTGTACAAAAAGCATAGTTAGCTCCTGTGTGAATCTAAAGGCAACCCAAAAGTTGCTTTTAGTTGCCTTTCTACTTCAGAAGAGTTAAGGGCCTCTGGAAGGCTTGGAAAAATTAGAAGATAATAAATACGTGACATTGCAGGTAGTACCATTGATCAATTGGAAGAGAAGAACGGAGAATTTGGTCTAATGGCATTGAACAGATAGCCCCTAACCTGCAGCATGGTTATATGCAAGCTTAACTTCAAGTTTAGAATCATAGAATCATAGAATAGTTAGGGTTGGAAAGGACCTTAAGATATCTAGTTCCAACCCTGCCATGGGCAGTTTCATTTAGTCTTCATGATCACAATAAATTCAACTTCATCTCAACTACTCCCATGTGCTACAGCGCTACCAGAAGTAGTAAAATGTATTTTAAACATAACAAAGATACCTATAACTGCATGGCTCGCAGATGGGAGATCTGGAAGTCTGATCAAGTCACTTTTCAGACTGTAACAGCACTTGAAATACTTGTTGCTCTGAAGTGAGCTTCCAGATCCTTTTAAAGATGCATTTGTTTAAATTCTATCGGTGTTGAGCAATGCTAATGAAATCTTCTACAGCTTTTGTTAACCTCGTGAAAAGTTTATTTGTACATTATAGTAACCATCAGTAGTGGTTTAGCATGGACAAAACTTTCTTTGGGGCAGAAAAGGTTAATACGCGATCCTTCTGTCAAAACAGGCTTCTCAACTATTTGCTTACTTTAGGTATAATTCAAGCTGTCCTCAATACACTGAGAACAAATTAGCTTTTCTGGAAGAGAAGAAGACCTTCTGGTAAGATGGATTTTCATTTGATTTCATCTCATTATTTGTTGTCTTTCATCTTGTTGTCAGAAACTCACCAGTGCTTTCACAGTCCTCTCCGGAGTACTTGTATGACTGGAGTCAGGACAGGGGAAGGATGATACTGAGCTCCTCACTTACACAGTTTAAAAGGCACGTGTCATTGGTAAAGCCTGCATTGCGTGTTTCCTCCCCACATCCTTTCCATCCGTGCTGTTCGACCGATAGCTGATAGAAGCAATCATCTCATCTCCAGATAGAATTTTCCAGAGGAAAATCCGTGGTAATACCACCTAAAGTGTGAATGTTTTTATATGTGTGTGTATATGCATACGTACACACACACACAAAAGCCATTCACTAAATTTAAAAGAAGAAAAATGATACATTTTCCCAAGTGCTCGTTTAATTTTAGAGCTCTGAGCATGTTAAGATGTAAGAAACACCGCTACCTTTTCAAATTACTTCAGTTCAGCCCTGTCTTGACACTGTGCAATTATGCTAATTAAGGTTTATGGCAGCCTTAAATTACATTTCACCAGTTTTTAGCACACCGTTAAATTTCACCCTCTCATCCCATCCCTAAACAGCATCCTTACTGACATTCAGGGAGCGTGGTGCAGCACCACAGCAGTTTAAATTGATACGGACCCAAGCTTTCGTGATTCTCCCTTCACCGACGCGCTGTTTCGTGCTTCCCACGTGCTGGCCCTGCCACCGTCATCTCTTGGTAACCCAGCTCAGCGGGGTTGACCCAGCTACGAAGAAAGCTGAACTCACAGAGGTGGTGCAGGGAGGCAGTGTGGGGCAGTGGTGGGGCTATGGGAGTTCCAACCTCAGATGAGTTTGAGCTGTTGTGAACGTACACGCTCAGAGCATTCCAGAGTATCTGGTTTAACCTATCCTTCAGGGAAAGACTTAAGGAGTTCATTTTCTGACCACAGCACTCAAGTGTTGTGTCAAACCTGTATTTCACCTTGGATAATTTTCGATACCTTCCATTTGTCCCGTATGTTCCACACTCACCCCCCACTCTCTTCCTTCGGCAGCACCACTTTGAAACGGTTAAAAACATTACTGGCATATTTTCCATAGAGCTTTCACCTCCCTTCATTCGGGGCACACGGAGCTCTTCTGCTGTTTCTGTTTTACCCTCAGTGATTGTTTTCAAAGCTGACTACTGCAGTAAAGCTGACTATTACTAATGGGGAAGCTCTCAGAAGTGCCTCTATCCTGTCTACTGAGGTTTCACATTTCCAGAGACAATCCTACTCCTTTTGTGCAGCAAAAGAGCTGGTTTCCTGTTGCCTGTAAAAGCCAGCCAAGAGACACATCCAAAGAGACTGTGCTCTATAACTGGAATGTGCTGTGAAACAGGTTACTATAGGAAGTCTTAGCTGAGGCAGGCAACATGCCTTGTCACATGTCTGCTACAGGACAAAGGCACCACTCCTCTGCGCTGTCAGCTGCAGCTACAGTCATGCTATGGCCCAAGTATAGGTGGAAAACTGTTCCCTAGTAAAAGTTTATGTCTCTTGGAAGGATTACTGCAATTCATTAAATGGGAAAGAAGAATACCCCGTTTCCTTTTAAAGTATTTCAGTTAAGTTATCGCAAGATGTAAGTGCTGAAACAGCTTTACTGTGATGGACAATAAACACGTTTCAGCAATGAAACTATCAGCAGTTAAAAAAGCAGCGGTAGTGAAGTACTTTGAATTTATTCAAGGCTAATGTCCCAAGAATTTCAGGAATGCTGCATATATTAGAGACAAGTGATACTGCCAAGTCTCTTGGCACTTGGAAATCCTTTTTCGAGACTATTGGTGGGGGTAAAACAGGGTGAAGGTAAAACTCAGTTTTACCTGGCAGTTAGTAAACAGATGTTTACATAGCTACAAGATGTTAGCTCCTGGCAAGACTAAGATAACTTGGTTGATACAACACTGAAGTGTAATTTGATTCAGGCTCAAAGCCAAAGAAATTATCAAGTGAAAGCATGCAGCAGCTTTTCAGGTTGGGAGAAAGCCATTCCAAACTTTTGTTCACATTCCACTTGCCTTTTTCTTTTCAGAGTTACTGCTGCGTGTATGTAAATGGAAGGAAAGTATTTTGAGGGTTTTGTTCCTCCCTTATGTCTTAAAAAGTGGTCTGAGGTCACATTTTTAAAGCTGGTAGAGGTTACTGATAAAAGCAATTACTGTAGCATGCTTCTATTGCAACTATGTGCTATAGCATAAAAGACCCCTAACCTTAAGGTAACCCCAAGCGGTATATTGAAAGGCTAAATCTGTATTAAGGAGCATTCTTAACTGACCTCAACGATAAGGTTGCAAGGAGAGGAATCCGAACTGTACAAACAGCTTACGAAACACTTAGAAACACAGTGAGTACACTTAGTAAAAATAGCCAGATTTAACAAGGGCATTTTGACCTGTTTCCTTACCCGGCTGCACCAGCCTGGGCTAGGACAGCAAGTGCTCAGAAGTGTTTCAGTACCATTGCTGATGAGTATCAAACTTTAGCAGAAGGGAATTAAAAACCAAGCATCCATGGCAGCACAGAAAGGTTCCTGTCTGTCTTGGAAACAGGTGCTAGAATATTTTTCCACCAACATCACCATCTTTAGTTTAACTCTTAGATTAAATAATAGATCACATACTCAGTCTGTGCATCACCAAGGGTTGGATGCAGCCCCAACTGCAATTGGCAAGAGTGGGTATGGGAAGGACAACCCCAGGTGAATTGGGAGGGTATATTCCACCAGCCTGTCACAATGTGAAGGGTTAAAAGGGCCCTTCTTTATCCCTTTCAGTAAATCAGTGACTAATGTCAGCTGCATTCTGTGCGTCTCCAACAAGCCAAGAAGCACCAGAGGGGGGTTTAATTTAAGAAGAGTTGAAACTTGTGCTGTATGCCCTCCTCCCCACCATCTGGCTGGTGGGGACATTCTGTGCACACTGAGCATGCCCACTGCCTGTTCCAAAGGAGAAAAGAAGTTTCTAATTCAGTAAAAATATTAGGCAGTTCCCATTCCATCTTTAAGGGCCTCCAATGTAATCCAGCTCTGTTGAGGAGATCTGAGGCTACAGCCCTATTTATAGACTACTGGTAGTGATAGACTGTTTGAAGTTCAGTTTAAAATAAAATATAACCCTGAAGAGTCCACATAGTATTTTAAAACTGCCCTCAATCTGTTTATATCTAGTTAGAGGCATGATTTCTATCAGGTATCTTACATATGTCATATAATAAATTTAAGGTCAGAAGTTTCTAATATCTTGTGATAAGATGTATTAATATATAATTGTCATGAGTTTATATTGCATCAGATATGTCTTAACACTTCATATTTCTATTATTCCTATCATATCTATGATTTACTTAATCATAAATTTATATGTTTAAATCCATCATTGGTTTACCTATCATTAGTTTATATCTAATCATCTATCTATCCAGCCATATCTCTATGGCTTACTTAATACGCTGAACTAAAAGGATATCAAGCTGTAAAAGCTTGATGCACCACTCATTGACATGTGGAAAATCATCCATCCAGGGGTAAAAATAAAGCTATCACTGGAAGCCTCTGACATTGGAAAAATAAGGTCCCTTTTTAGATTTGCCAAAACCTTTAAAATAACCTTTTCTTGTGCAGTTTGTGTCAAAATGAAACCCACCATGTTCCCACCAAGTCCTAGGCCTGCATATAATAGCTTCTGATCCCAACAGGAACTTTTTAGTAAGTATTTTCTAAGGAATTTCAGGTTTACTGCAGGTACAGAAGCTTCCCAGTCATTTCTCTTTAAAGCAGAGCTCTTTTTGTTACATTTACATGTAGTCATTTGTGACAGAAATTCCATTCACCCTTTTTAAACAGCTGTGGCATGATATCCTATCCTTCCAGTAAAATTAGCCCTGCTCAAACACGGTGCCCCTTGAAGCACTTTAACTCAAAAAGCAACTACATGGAATTTGTTCAGGTCTTTTGAAAGCTTCTAACAGCAATGCCAGCACTTCCAAGTCCGATACGTAGGATGGTTGCAAATACATGCGGGGTTTTTTATGTTAGTCCTCACTGAAAATACCACACATTACTAGGAAAGGCCCCCACTATTATCAAGATTCCTATTGCTAATTCAGGTTCCTCCCTTTGTCTTAAGGACTGAGTTCAGGCTATAGTAGCCTATTAGAAACTGTATGGCATTTGTTTTGCATCCACAGGAAGAGGCACAGCATGAACACCAGAGAAAGGCTACAACCAAAAGCCCCATTCCTAGACTATTGCTGTGTTAGCATTATTTGCAGTTCCTGGGGTTTCATATCGTATTCTTTGATACTACAACACTGGTTCATGGAGCTGCTCAGCTCTATCAAAGATGCTTGCATATGCCAAAGAAAAAGTTTCTAATCCTTTTAGTTGCATAGGAAATCTTGAAAGCATGACCCTCAGAACTTGACTAGAAAGGCCAAGGGGAATTTCTCTGAAAGGAAATAAGAATTTGAGAGGCTATATAATTTTTGTAATTGTTAGGATTGACAGCCCTAGGATTTCTAGCATTCACAAGTATTTTCAGCTGGCTTTTTAGAATGCCTCTTAGGCATTTTCTGCTCCAATTAATTTTATAAAATGATTAAATATTAGGGCTGCTATATTTCTGTCTAATTTCCTGGGGAGAATTGTGAATATGTACATATGCTACTGAATGCACATGAGCCTAGTACCTCTTAATTGTAGCACGTGTTCGGTACATGGTGTGATAAATCAGTTTGACAGGGCATAGCTGAAGAAATTCTGTTAAGAAAACAGGAATCACAAACATCTGGTTTGTTTGACTGTCTCAGAACTTAAAATGCTGCCTAAATTTCGGTGAGTTTCTTGTCTTTCCGTGGTACTAGAAATGCTAACACGAAGGTCCTGTAAATTAAATCTAATCCATCTGTATCTGGCAGACTTATTCAACTTAAAAAGGGGAAAAACAGTGGGATGGGGCAGAGAATTATTTAAATCAAAAGTTATTCACTTTATTTGTACACAAGTAAAGCTACAGTAAAGGAATATCTCTTTGTTTTGAGATCCTCTCTCTTGGCCTTCAACCCTTGACATACTTGTGGTTATTTACACTGCTCTACCACATACTCAAATAATGCTTTCAAAGTTGAGCTTAGTCTTTCTTTAAGCTTTCTACTGCACAGCCTATTCTGTTAGGGTTTTTCATCCTACTGCATCTCAGAGGCGGCAGCCAGCCCACTCCATTCCCCAGCCTGTCCCAGCCACAGTTGTCATCAGCAGCCATCCAGTCACGATCCTGGCCTAAGCGAAGAACCTGGCCATACCTGATCGAGGTGACAGCAGTGTTGCTAAGTGTGCCTAAATGAAAAATAGTATTTCAGGGAATGTAATACAATCCTATTTAATGTCAATGATGTAAGGATTCTTCAGCAGCCCATCTCAAACTCCAACTCCAAAACATAAATAAGCATTGACCATTTAGTTTAAGAAGTTTTCAACTCTTTAAAACAAGGATTTGAATAGTTAAGAGCTGCCACAGGCCATAAGCAGCTAGATTAAGTTCCTCAAGATCCTAAGGGACCCCAGCTCCTCTTTGCTTTTGTCAAAAAGGCAGAAGTTCAACACTTAAGATCTTTACGTAGCATAGTGCTTCCTTCAAGTGGCTTGTATTAATTGCTGTTTTCTTATGACAGTACCAAAACCTGCTCATCTTAAAATGTGTGTATATTTTAATACCTGTGTGTGTGACAGACATATCTGTATGTCTGTCTATAGATAGACACAGCATATACTCGAAAAAGTGACTAGTCCTGTCTGACACAAAGCAGTGGAGACCCAGCTTACATTTTAACCAGAAGATGGTAATTCAGAGATGTTTATCTGAAGAGGAAAGACATCCAAGCTTCAATACCAATGATCATAATTTAAGAAGAAAATCTACTTGGGGAGGGGAGGGGGAAGGAGGAAGAATGGGAAAAAGAAGGGGAGGGAAGAAGGACCTGCATGTTCCTGGAAAACTTCATAGAATCCTGACAGCAATTTCTGTGTGACTACAGGAGGAAGTCTAGCATAAAGCCAAACCAGAGCAAATATAGATTTCTTCTGTTGCAGTCTCTCAAATATTGATCCAAATGAGCTTAGAAGAAGCAAATGTGACAAAGAGAACACTTGAGCTACTCATCCCTATTAGAAGATAGGGAGTTTTCCAAATGGATTGGTGAACTGTCAGGACACAGGAATCATTTTGACACGATGGTGTTAAGTAGAAGATATTAAACAACATAATACTCATCAACCACAAAGAATCACAAAGTATTTCCGATTCTGGACATACAACCCCTGGGATACAGAGCAAACAGTCAGTGCTTCAGAACAACGAAGAACAGAAATTAGGGGAAACGTTTCATTAGAGAAATGAGCCCAGCTTCTGTTTAACCACCAAAATCACAGCACCTTACACAGCACCTTAAGTCATTCAAAGCAAGCAGGACTTTTAACATGTCATCTCAGATATAACATATGCATAATTTTTACATACCGAAAAGTATACCACTGTTATTAAACCAACATAACATGTCTAAAGCCATTATAATGAAGTCTTCATTAATAGCTATATAGATTTCCTTGTTGTTGTAGTAGAGAAGTACTGTGTCATTCGTAGGCACTAGAACAGGGTGCCCAGAGAAGCTGTGGCTGCCCCATCCCTGGCAGTGTTCAAGGCCAGGTTGGACACAGGGGCTTGGAGCAACCTGCTCTAGTGGAAGGTGTCCCTGCCCATGGCAGGGGGTTGGAAGCTCCCTTCCAACTCAAACCATTCTACTGTTCTGTGGAAATGCCTGCATATACTGGAAACTTGAGGCAGCTACATCAGATACATGTGTTTTGTTTTGGGGGGTTTGGGGGAGGTGTGGTGAGGGGGCTGTAATAGCTGAGAGGTGCCAACACTGATTGGAGCTTTTCCAGTGTATGAAGTAATCAAGATTGTTCTCCCTGCATGATCTGCTTGATGAAATGCTGCTCTTAAAGGCAGTTTTAATGGGTTGCCTTCATTATTTTCATTAAATGTGTGGGTGTTTTGCATCTCTGAGACTTTTATCCACAAGGTCTACAGTTACTGCAGCTCATTTCCTTCAGCAAAGAGGCTAAAAAGGGTTCTGCCCAAGCAGTTGTGTTAATTGCTGATGTACATGCATACAAAATACAAGCATGATGTACAGATTCAGTGATGCCTCGGTTCTGGACTCCCAGAATTCATTTGGTGGTTTCTGTAATGGCTCAAACCCCACCTGTTAATACTCATGTAGAGAAGCTCATTGATGGTATCACTCTTAGGCAATAGAACTCTTAGCTGGAGAAATTACTTTAGCATTCATCTTGTGGCTGGTGTGTAGCTCAGAAATAACTCTGGAGAAGTTGGGCTGGAGAGGCTGCAAGAAATGCCTATTTACTGCTAGGATTCAGCAGGAAAGCTGCTGGTTTCTCAGCACAGTACTATGGCTCCTCCATTTTCTTTCTCATTAATCACATGCCTTTTGGAAGGCAATCGTAAAGGAAAAAAAGCATCCTGTGGTTTTATCCGGGTCACACTGGAATTTTCAACAGGATGTCTAAGTTTTATGGCCATGTTTTGGAAAGAGGCAGCATTACAGTACTCTTGAAAAGTCATTTCCTCAAGTGCTAATTCAGGGACGCTCAACTAAGGTAGAATTTTGGTGGGTTTTCACTTTCCCAAATGAACTGAAAAATGACTTCAAGGAAAGGACATAACCCTCCCAGCACAGACACCATTAAACAAGCCACATAAATGCTTTCTATTGCATTTTATCTAACCAGAGAGGCCTCTTAAACGCCTTGAAATAACACGCCTTTTATGTCTGACAATAGCTGGCGTGTTTATAGCTATACCATGGCTTTATCCATAGGAGCAAACAAAGCTTTCTGATTTATATACTCAGAAGTGGGGCTGACTGGGATAAGTTGGCTTGTTTATGCCATTAAAACCACAAAGCCATTGCATAGTCACCAAGGAAAACTTATTTTGAGGGCTACTCAGAGCTGTTCCAGGATTGCTTGCAGTCACTTCCAAGGCTACAATTCACAGGGCTTTAGATCTGCCAGCCCCCAAAAGAAGCAGTGACCATATCAACACATAGACCGTATTTTCACCTTTTCTCTGGTATATTCCTGTCTATATTTTCTAAGTTCATTCATTACCATTTTTATTTGGAGCTTTTCTTTTTAAGTTACAAGAAAAAAAAGGTTACTTCCCCTGTCAATGGCAGCTCCACATCCTAGGACATCGTGTCATTCATTTCCTTACTCAGGCTGAATGAATGTTAAACACCTCATACCTTTTAAGACCTTAATAATATGGAAAAATTCAATGTACAGAATTCAACAAGAATTACTCTTAAAAATACATATTCCCATAAGAAATAGCTATACAAGTCTAGATAAAAGCCTTATTTAACCAGAATTACCTCCTAAACTCAACTAGACTGGTAAAATGTCACTTCTTTCTCAAAGAAACTCTTAACAAGTAGCCATAAATGACTTTTTTATAAGGCTTGCTAAACTTGCAGATTTTTGTGCCTTATAACATTCAATATGAGTTTAAAATAGGAGAGGAAATCTCAAAAATCATAAATAATTCCATTATTGGATCATACCGATACTCCACAAAGTCCATGCTTCCGGGCCTGGTGTGTTCAGTAAGAAATTATTCCAGAAGGTAAGAAATGTTTTCAAGAAAGGAAACATTTCATACACTGCTAGGATAGAAATCGTCTTCCTAAACCATACTGTGTACCTGAAGCAAGCAAGTTTATCCTTCTTAGTGTAAGTCTGGATGTTCTTCTCTATACCCGTCCTTCTTATCTGCTTATCTCTTGGGTTTCATAATATTCCATGCTAATTTTCAGAAGCTATTGTTTCTGAGCAACACACATTTATAGCACAGCTTTAGGTTTTACTGGAATATTTGATGTCTAACGCTCTTCAGTTTCTAAGCAAGTAAGTAAACAAAATCTTTAGATGTCTGCTTCCCAGAGTAAAATACAACTCATTGAATGAAACAAGGATGCAAAGCTAACCTCAGATTGAAACCATTACACTTATTTTAACGTTGTATTTCATGTTTGAGCAGTGAACAAGTCTCCTGGGATGTTTATCTTTTCTGGAACGCCACAGTGAACAGCAGGTCTTCAGCAAGCCTGATTACATTCAGGGCGTAATATCAGGCAACGTAATAGGGATTGAATAGTAGCATCACATTCGGTTCATTTTGTATTGATAAAGCTTTGTGTCTTGGGACTAACATGCTAATAACCACATAAATGCTTGTTTTGTTTAAATGGATGTCTTCCAGCAGTTTGGAGCAGCAGTGCCAGGAGTGCATTGCACTGAAGATACTCACATCCTCACACAAACAGAACGATTAAATTTAGCATCAACTTATAGTTTGCTCCTTGAACCATTCAATTCCATCAATGAATGTTCAAGTTATAACTGGTCTATGCATCCTCTGACGTTCACCTGGCCTTGAACAACTCATAAGGTATTAGCCAACTCGGCCTGCATGCATCCTTGTGATTTTTGCCTCTGTGACTGGAGAAGCAGCACTACTCACATCAGAGGGAAAACTATGAGAACAGAGCATGACAACAGCACATCCAGCATGAATCCCTCACTTCTCCTGAGCTTTAATATCTGTTGAGATCATTAAATGCTGACTATTGAGAAAACAACAAGAAACCCTCAAAGAAAAAGCATGCATCCTCTGATGATGCTTATTAAAAGGCATTGCGAGCCAGTACTAGGCAAACAATCCCCAACGTTTACCCTGCTAGGCAAAAGAATGTGATCCTCAGAAATAAAAAGCTTATTCTCAGGGTAACCTGCTGAGCTCAACTGCACTTCCCACCCTGTAAGTGTTTGTAGAGTAAAGAAGCAGATGTTAGTGTTTGGTGTCTATCAGCCCTGCCAACAAGGAACAAACCCAAGGAGAACGAATACGATGTTTCTTTAAGCATGGAGCACTTGAGCTGCTGGCCATTGTGAAAACATCAGGAGTAAGAAAGAAAATAGTGAACATGACTGCACCAAAACAGGAAAAGCAGATTTCCCCCACCCCCTGGTATATTTTTTTTCCTCCAAAATATATCATGTCAAAGGAATGTGCCTCTCTGCCGGCTGAGCTCTCATTTCCAGGAGCTTTTCAACAGCATTTAGGGCTCAAAGAACAAAGAAATTCAACTGTTGCAAAAGCAGGCAGAATTTCAGCTCGTTCTAGGCTTCTTCTGAATTCTCATCATATAGCTTAATATTGAGCACATATTGAGGGAAAAAGCACAGTAACTCGGAGATGTCCCATTCCCGATCAGACTCACCTCTCCTCTCTCCCCCCCACCTTTCCCCCTCCATTTATAGCTTTCATTTCCTTGTGAAACAGCAACAGCTTCAGGTAACAATTCGTTTTTCCTAAGGATATTCATGTTGTATTTAAGTCAAGGAATCATAACCTACCAAAACATTTAAGAAGCTAAGTTACAAGCCCTACTGCCAAGAGTTCAACTTTCTGTTTAACACAGATTTGCACGGCAAAGGGCCCAAACACTGACCAGTCCCTATACCTGATCTCAGACTAAATAACGTCTCTTAGACAAGAACAGGGCAGCAGAGTTGAGAAAAGAAATATGGTTTATTTTATAAACATGGTTAGGAATTCATTTCCTCAGCTATACCTCCCGTAATGTAACAAGCAGATTCAAGACTATCCAAAGTAAAAGGAAGTTTAACAGTTTCTTCAGCCAGCTAGGATGGAGGTGAACTGGAATCACCCTGAAATCAGCTCATGACAGCAGTAAAATATGGATTTTTGTGATCCTCAACAGACAGGTAATGGCTACTTAAAGCTTTATTGTCTCAGATGCCAATTGCTTTAAGTGCCCAGTAATTTCCTTAGGATCAAAAATCACCTGTTCTCAGGGCAAATGTTCTCAGTCACAGAGCTCTCACAAGCTCAAACGTAGCCATTGCACCCAGGCACTGACATTCAGAAAACAGCGCAGCTAAACCTTAATCCTCTCCCTTTAAGGCAGAGCCAGGTCACCCACAGGGTTACAGCTGAAGGGTTTTGGTTGTTAGTTTTTCATTTCCTTTACCTTCGCTTGAATCCTCTTGTCTTTCACTGTCGACACCAGTTTCCACACAGCATGGGTAGGCAGCTTTATGAAGAAGGAGAAGACGGGCTTGGGAAGCAGGTTATCCATAATGTAAGCAGTTTCTGCACAGTTAAAGAGGTTTCCCCGTGGGGAGCCCGAGATCTGGATGCATGCTCCCTGCCTCTTCCCAAGGACTGCCAGTCCTCAGCTGTTGCACAATCCTTTTCTGCAGAGCAACTGGTGAAAATCAAAACATCAAATGCAGAGCCTACAACAAATGACCAGTGTTCAAGTGCCACAAGGGCAGTGCAAGCTGGAAGAACTGAGGGGCAGTTCTACCGAATGCAAATCATTTCCCTGACAGCATGATTTATCAGCTCTACTTCTGTTAGGCATATTCTGTTGCAAATATCAGGTAACAGTGACTAGGTCCTGATTTCTCCCACCCCTCCAGCTGCAAAGAACAAATCCTAATGCCTCTTAAAGCTTGTTCAGCTGCAGTAAAGCGGTTTGAAATCTGCTGTTTATAGCATATTCCCCCCTCTTCCTCAAGCCGTAGTTCACTGACTGCACTGATTTCACTTTTGTTTCGCACACAATCCTGTTCCGTGGGTTTCAGCCAGATTAATGCTTTCTTTCATACTCCACTTTCAACTGGAACTGCAAGGCACCAGTTACAGGGCATAACAATGTAAGCTCACATAAAGCTTAGCTTGCAACTGGAGGCTTTGCCTTGAATCTTACCTGCAAACTCATTTCCTTTCAAGTCATCGTATTTCTCTTTTAGTGAGCCTTTCTCTACCTTGCACCTTTCATAAGCAGACAAATAGTAAGTGTCTGCCTGGCTTTTCTATAAGCTGCAAAACATATTTCCACCAATTATCATCCTAAATTCTTCAGGTTTAGAGTTACAGAAGCTTATGTTGGTGGTGTCCACACAGAAAAGTCACAGAGAGGAGCTGGGTCCTTATTACAGTGAGGCTCCAACTTTGCAGCCATTGGAGAGTAACTCCAAGCCTCTTAAATCTTTACTAAGGTACAGTTTTGTCTATAATGGCTTATTTAGAGGTTGGCTAATACTACAGAATTTCTCCTGAAGCTCTTATACAACTGCCAAAGAGTAACCAGGCAGAGCAATGCTGCAGGTCTCCTGCACACCAACATCTGTGAAAGGAAAAGGAGATCATTTCTTTACCTTGTCAGCACAGGTTGTGGAAAGTGATCTCTGTGGCAGGGACTCTTCTCCCACTCATCCCTTCTAGGTCTCACGGCTTTCAATGGACCCAGGAAAGGTTCCAGGGCAGATCTTCATGTTTGTTTTCAGTGTTAGCTCATCCCACACTCCTCACACGTATCCTCCCTTTCAAGGCTTGACACAGGCAACCATTCTGAGATTTCATGCTTGGAAACCATCAACAAATTCATTTTGTGTTCTTAAATGACTGTTTGGCTGCTTATGCTTTAGCCCATCTGTTTGGATGGCACCAGGCCTGTTTACAAGGTCATCTTCCAGGTTTCATTTCACTTCCCATCCAGAGATGCCAGCCAATCTGGGGCACTCGGCACAATACCTCTCCTGCCCTGCTAAGTTGGAAACACTGCTTCTGTGCTTTATCACATTTGTCAGGACTTGCATGGCTCTGGCCACCTGAACAGCAGAGGAAGAAAACTGTAGTTGTCAGTGCTGGAAACTGCCACGTACACTTGTTGCTGTGAAGCCAGAGGAGTGTTATAAAGATCAGTGACACATCATGGCACGAGAGTTCTAACTGCAAACGCTCTACAAAGCTAGGATTGCTATAAGCAGAAGGACAAGGATGGCAAAAATGAAGATACAAGCCCAGAAGATTCAAGTAGGTGAAAGCATTGAGCTCCACTTTGCTATAATGGTCCCTTTAAAGTGAACAAATACCAGGACACAGAGTGTTAGCGGTTTATGGCATTTGCTGAAAAATCATACCACAGTGAAGATGCTTCTTTGCAAAGTTCTGAAGTGCATGACCAAGCTCTTCCAGAGGAACAGACCACCTCTTATCAGTAGGCTTGCTTCAGGCTGGCCTGATATCAATGTTTCAGCATCCCTGTGTACACCCAACTCGTCTGCATATCACAAAGGGAGACATCTCCAGTAATCCAGACAGCTGGAGCCTCAAAAGCGTGGGAGGGCATCATCTACATGACTTGGTCTTGGCCAGTATCAGAATTCTACATTTTCTTTACTAGCCCCTTAAATTCCTCATTGAAACAGAGATGAAACAGTCAAGTATAATCTGGCTCTCTTAACTAGAAGAACTGGCACTAACAAGAGTATGTGAGTGGTACATGTCACTAATGTTCTCCCCTGCCTCTGTCCCCCTTTGAGAAAGGCAGTAACAAGCCAAGGAAAGCAAAGGCAAGCTTTCAACCTACCATATCAGCTGTCAGAATGGTTTAGCTGAAGAGTTTTAGCGAAAAATTCTCTTTTCTATGGTTTCAAACAATGTGACAAACATCTCCAACCAGGCATTCTGACACCCGAAAGAAGAGTTTCTTCTTGTGCCCTCTGGTATTATTGAAGAACTCCCCTGGCTTCTCGAGCCGTAATAGACCTAAAAGGAAAAGAAATTTAAACACTAGCTTTTCCTAGGAATGAACCCAATTTATACTAAAACAACAATCCATTCCGTGCTCAGAAAACAGCAAGCAATAGAGAATAAACTGCTCAGTTCTGGCATAGCAACTGTCCAGTATCAACAAGAATAGCATTAACCTATTTGTTCAGCTAATGCATGTGGTATTAGTCAAGGTGAATTTAGCACCTCCCATGCAGCAATTAGACAACCCCTGCCTCGTATCATGAAAACCTTTATTGATAGTAAGGAAATGTTCCACTACCAGCCGAAATCCACAAACAGCATCCAGATCCTGTTGTACTAAATAATTCTTTGCACTGAGTGAAAAGATAATATATATATATATGCATCCATATAGGTATATATGTAGAGCTATACAGATTCATACACACAGCAACCCCACCCAGAAAACACATACAAGCAGGTGCTGATCAACAAATACAGACTTTGTCCTGCAGCTCACTGCAAGCTGCTAGTAACTTGGCAGTTGGAAAGATTTAACTCTTGCTCATTGTGAGCTGCTTTGTCATCTTCTCCTGTCATTTTGGCGTCTCAAAGGTTCATCTTCCAAAACCTTTCATTTCAAAGTTCACTGGGCCAAGATGAAGCCATGGCCCTTGGATCCTTTAGCCATATCTTATGTATAATCTAAGTAAGTGTTGTGTTTTGGGTTTGTGTACTGTCACAGTAAGAATTTGCTTCTTTGCCATCCCCCCCACCTTATTACTTTGATAAATAACAATAATTCCAGCATAGCTGTTAGCGTAGGATTTTAAACTAGTTTCATTTCCTGTCCTGCGAGCAGGATATATTAATCCAATTCCAGTTAAAACATGAATGGGTTCCTATTTTACCTTGAATCATGTAAACCATCTTCAATATGCATCACTGATTTAGATTTTCTGAGATTACAATGAAACAGTATGGTTTTAGTTCCTTGTTCAGTTACAAGCTCCCCAGTACAAGACAGACATGGTTACACTGGAGCAGGTCCTCCAAAGAGCTTCAAAGATGATTAAGGGAATGGAGTATCTATCATGGGAGGAGAGACAGCTGGGATTGTTCAGCCTGGAGAAGAGAAAACTCAAGGATCTTAGTGTGCACAACTCCCTGAGGGACTGAAATGAAGGACCCAGATTTCTCAGGAGTGCTTTGTAAAAGGGCAGGAGGCAATGGGCACAGATTGAAATACAGGAAGCTCCCTCTAAATTATTTATTATTTATTAAACCGCTGTGATAGCGATGAAACACTGGAACCTGCTACTCAAAGGATTGTGGAGTCTTCAACCTTGGAGGCATTCAAAACCTCATCATCGGTCCTGAGCAGCCTGCTCTTTCTGACTCTGCTGTGAGCAAGTACATTCTACTAGTTGATTCCCAGGAGTCCCTTCCAACCTCAGCTATTCTAATATACTGTGAAATTACAAGCTATTACTGTAGGAAAGCCCTGAGCACATGCAAATGCTTGTATCATTGATTCTGTGTAAAAACAGATGCTATTAAAGGAAAGAATACTTAGAAAATGTCACCAGTAAACCAATTCCCAAATGTAAAAATTAATTGTTTGTGCAGTGCCAAAATATGAATTACCTGAGTTTTCATAATGCTTCTCCAACATAATACAGTAGTCTTGTGTAGAGGCATTCACACAGACACGAAAATAACTGTATCTACTGCAAGTTTTGTGCAAATAGCTTATTTAGAAGTGTTTGACCAGTTATCTGGCCTATAACTCCTCCTAGACACCAAAGGAGTTTGACATTAGTTTTCTTTCTTACCTCTCCCACGTATCCACGAAGCAATTTGCTTCCCCCTTTTCTTCCTGGAGACACCCAATTTCCCAAGAGTATGAAGCGATGAGAAGCAACTGCCTGCAATGGTACCTCTGCTTTGCCAGGGCCCCAGTCTAGATGGAAGTCACTCTTAGAAAGAAAGACCACAGCTCTAAATAAAAGGCTCAATAGGAGCACCCATTGCTCAAAAGCTCTTCCCCTGGTTGCATTATTCATGTTGACCAGCCTTCCCCACCAGTCAGAAGATAGTGGTAATTCAGTTCTGTAGCTCCCAGGAACAGGTTAAGATGGTAGATGGTGGCTGAGACTTCTACACTTACATCCTGCCACATTTTCTGTGATCAAAGCAGCTATCTCCCATTGCATTTTTGCCTAGTATGGGACTGCATCAGAAGTCAGCATCACTGGGTCATATGCAGGGTGCCTGATTAGGTGCCACATGGCTGAGAGGTGGACTGCCAGTGGCACACAGTGTGCTCGTGTGCTTCTCAAAGGCTCTGTTCATGCATCTGTCAGCTCTGCATCGCTTTGAGAAGCTTTATTCCTTTATCATCCAACCTTGAGGTCGCAATCAAGGAGCTGGGTAACAGGTTGAAGCTCTACATTTGCATTGCTGCACTAGAAACAGAGTTGACATCCTTATGGCCACTGTCCTACAAATGACCTCCCTTTCGCTCTCTGTAGAGCCAGGAAATCTGTTTGTCATTTTAAAGCTCTATGGTACTGGGATTTGTGCCCCATTTGTTACCCACTCTCCTAAGCTCTTCCCTCCATTACTGAGCTCCAATCAGCAGGATTCCATTTAATTCACCCTTTAGTGCGTTGTTTAGCATTTATCTAAATTAAAATCTCACTCTATTTAAAATTTGCCTTTTACTCTAAACTCCCTTGATCACTCTTTCTATAGCTGCAGCTTGGCCACGACAAATTCTATCAAAGCATGCTTCGTTTTATCTTCCACATTGTTTAGGAGAAACCTTAATTAGTGTTTTCATTAATTAATACCAGACCCAGTGCTGATCCAGAGATGTTCTGTTTGATAGCTTCCACGCCACTGGTGGTTCATTGTTAGCTATTCTGACATTGTAGCCCAGGCAATTCTGTATTCATCTTACAGGATTATGAAGTAGAAAAAGGCTTTTTTCCTACTGAATTCTTCCTGAAGGAGCTTCCTGCACATAGCAACAAGAAGCCGTGGTAGACATGAGTTTTATTTGTTTCCTAAACACATGATATACTGCGGACAATTAGCTTTGTCTGAAAGGAAAGCTGATTATTCACGTCTGTCTCAAAGAATCATGAAAACACCTTCCTCACTGTGCTGATGGACTCTGGGTTAGTTTTAGGGTGCAGTAAGGCTGGAAAGGCCAGGCTGAAGTCCTCTCCTTGTGAACCTAGCAGCCAGCTGAGCTTCTCATCTTGAGCTCTCCCTTATCCACAGTCCAACACATTAGATCCCCGCAGTGTTCTGACTAACACAATCATCCTACAGAGATGTGCAGTAACTGTTCTCAGATTTGCCCTCAAACACAGGAAATTAGGTAGCCTATCCAAAACCTCACAAAGCTCCTAGCCAGGGAAAATGCTCGAGGGAGGGGAAAAAGTACTGCAGTGAAGGGGCCATTTCTCATTAGTCTTCCTTTCCTCAGACACACAAAGCTTCTGGCTCTGAAGAGGACTCATCTGAATGTTTTCCGTCTCTCACTCAGAAGAGTCTTATGCAAAGAAACTGTCACAGCAGGTGTGCCTCAGGTTGAGAACACTTACAGTACAGTCCTGGGTTTTAATAAGCCCACATTTAAGACACAGAGACACACAGGGTCAGATTATTGAGAAAACTCTCTCTTGCTTCAGTACAAGCTTTACCGTAATTGCATACTGGACGTCAAGCACTAGATCTGCAGATGTCCTTAGGGATAGGAGACTCATTCTTGCTAGGAGTCCCACAAGAGACTTTAGAAATCTAATCTGACTTCTTAAATCTCATCAGAAGACTTACACTAAGAGCCAGAAGTGCTGCCTGCTGTTGGGAGGCCTTCCTCTTCTTCACACCTGAACCAAAGGAAGGTCTCTCTCAAACCGAGTCTGATTCCAGCAGTTCAACCTTAAACACTTGTTACTCACTTCTCACATTAGACTAGGGAAGACAGCAGGGAAGTTCAACACGCATTCTGCCCCATGGGACGTACAACTTTCCCCTTGGAATTAAGGAGACACGTCACTGAAGTGGAAGCAGCACCTCCTAGCAACTCACCTTTGTTCCTCACACTAGCTGCACAATATACTCTGCTATATATCCTTATGGCTTTATATGTATGTAAAACTTTTTCCTTTCTAAATTTAACAATTTAACAGCTGAGAAGGAAAAATAACCTTTTTTTCCCCATGTTCTCATGGTCTGTAATTCTTCCTTTCTTTTCCCGAAGCCTTTCCAAATGTTCTCCTGGGAACATACCCCTCAATAACACTGCTACACATGCAGAAAAAGAAGGGTGCAATACTGGCATTATAAAGGCTCCCCTTGCAGTCCTTCCCTCTCACTTAAAGAGTCCTAGCCTTGCCTATGGTGGCAGGAGAGTACTGCTAGGTAATTCTAGAGTTTTTCTTCTTGTCTTTATGAAGATCATAGAATCGTAGTTAGGGCTGGAAAGGACCTCAAGATCATCCAGTTCCAACCCCCCTGCCATGGGCAGGGACACCTCACACTAAACCATCTCACCCAAGGCTCTCTCCAACATGGCCTTGGACACTGCTAGGGATGGAGCATTCACAACTTCCCTGGGCAACCCATTCCAGTGCCTCACCACCCTTACAGTAAAGAACTTCTTCCTTATATCCAATCTCAGATTTGAAGCTGGTGAAGTAAGCAAGCAAGCAAGGAGAGGAGATATTCTGAGTGCATGACATGTGGCTTGTGAATCCTGCCAATGAGACAGTACAAAGGATCTGATTGAAAGCATCTGTAATTTGAAAGTGGTGGGGAGTAATGACCAAGTGATGAGCATGTGAAACTGCAAGTGCAGTTAATACTTAAAGCTGCTTAGCACCTGCTGAAAAAACCATACCCTATTTCATATGGGACTCCATTTTTAAAAGGTCTGTCTCTCAGGCCAGTTCATTTCTCTATTGATCAGATAAAAAGAAGAATGTGTTGGAAACCTACATGCAGCTAAAAGGAAGAATCAGCATGACAGTTTAGCATAGAAGCTCAGCCAAAAGGCTCTGAATTTCATGTAGTAAATTAGCAAATGCCTGACCTGAAGAACGGTATTTGAAAGGAAAAACGACACAGGGATTCTGGAAAACTGTGTCTGGTTTAGAGTTTATCTTGTTTATATATCAAAGAACAGCCTTCCGAGTAGCTGCATGTCAATCTGTTCTTCCTGCTTTGCATACACTCCAAAAACCATCTGAGGATTGAATTAGCTGTCAGTTTTGTATAGCTTGGATCTCTAGTGCAGAGAAGCCACTTTAAAGACATCAGGTAGAAGGTACTGCTCACATTATGCATGAATGATCAAAAAAGCAGGCCTAGAGAATGAGATGAGGCTGTGTTAGATTCTATTTTAGAAACTAAGGATGTGTCTAACTGGCAGCACCCATAGCCAGATGTATCATCATCTCACACAAAAAGCTGCAGAAACGCAAAGACAGACGATGGTCATGAATAGCTGTACAAGAGCTTTTATATGAAGAAGGACTGAAAAGATGCAAGCTGTTTGGTGCAGGCAGGAGACAGACACAGAGAGAAATAAAAGACAATACAGAAGAACAAAGTACAGGAAAGAAGAGCTGAGCTCTTACCTGCTTTCACCCTACACAGGGGAAGAACCAAGGCCCAGCACATCTGAAAGGCAGGAAAGAGGTCTTTTTCTTTTAATAGATTTTCTTCTGAATAAAATAGGAAATGATTAAAGTGTAGATTTTTTCATTTATTTTTTTTCTGCAGGTCATCTCAGAGGTCAAATGTTACTTGGATTCAAAGGAAGATTGGACAAATAAGCATATAATGGGAACATTCATTAGAAAGGGTACAGGCTGCGATATCAAACTGTATGCTTCAGGACATAAGTCCCTCATAAGATCTAAGGAATTAGAAACCAAACTTCCATAAGCAGTTATTTGGCAGACAGGGAGAAAGTTGTTAACTTATCATTCCAGTGGGGCACTGGAATGGGTTGCCCAGGGAAGCTGTGAATGCTCCATCCCTGGAGGTGTTCAAGGCCAAGTTGGAGAGAGCCTTGGGTGGCATAGTTGAGTGTGAGGTGTCCCTGCTCACGGCAGGGGGGTTGGAACTGGATGATCTTCAGGTCCTTTCCAACCCAAACTATTCTATGATTCTATTTAGAATGCTTTTGACCCAAAACACAAGGGAAGGATAGAGACACAAAAGGAAGTATGAGTACATTTGCAAAAATACAAATGAATCAACATGTTGTGACCTATGAGGAAAGAAACCAAGTCACTCGTTATAAAAAGGGAAGAGATGAAACATCAGTTGATTAGCCAGAGAGAAACGGAGTGGGGTTCTGAGGTTAGGCCTAGTAAGGTGGAAATATAGGCAGACAGAAAAAGTGCTCTAAATTGCTGAGTGGAAAAGAACAATGCACCGCAGTTATCCAGAGGCTCAAGCAGAACTGCAACATATGGAAGAGATGAATAAAAGGGTTTTCTATTGCAACAAAAATTAGAGTGAACCGAATTACAGAGCAGGTGCAATATTAAATTCTGAAGGTTTTGTTAACATAAATTGATGCTTTACTGAGGGATGTAAATTGACTAAATGATTTGCTCTATGTCCTTTCTCATCCTGAGCCTGGACATGGTTCAATTCTAGCAGAGCAGAAGGTAACGAAGAAATAAACCTTCCCCAACAGCGCTGAATGTTGCTGACAGGAAAGGTGCTGAAACTTGAATTATTTGATAAATGATCATTTGTCAGGGGCGTTTGACACCGGCTTCTTTGACACTGAATCCTCAAGGAAGGAAAGCAGGAAAAGAAAACCTGCCACCGATTTTCTGTCTCATGGGGCAAATTAGATTAACTGATTCCAACTGCAGACTGTGCTGTGTTATTAACTTCCCTCAACTCTGGGCAGTGCATATGCTGATAGACAACCTGCTTCATAGCTAGAGGGCATTATCCTAGCTCATGCCTGCAAGTGAGCCGTAAGCCACGTTTCAGCCCAGGCCATTTTATTGCCTTCTCCTGTTCCAAGTCAAAAGAACCCACTGGCAAACTTCTAAAGACCCTGGGCAAGACATGTCTCAGTCACTTTAACATCGTTGCTGGAGCTCAGTGAGCAGCCATATCCAGACATACCCCTAACCTTTGTGTTTGACACGGTAACCTTCAGACTTCCAAATTCTTGTAAGAAGAATCTCTTATTCTTATAAGGAAGAATCTCTGTGAAGATGTAATTGCAAGATTCATGGTGCTGCATGATCAAGCATAATATTAGTGTCAGATCTGTCATTTTTAATCCCAGTGTGTGGGACCACATGTGCAAGGTGCACATGGCAAAGGCAAGCAGGCAATGTGATAGGGTGTGTGCCTGTGCCCCACAGCTAAAGGTGCCCAAAATACATAGGTGTGCAAAACACCAACCTTTCATCACCTACTCCGTGTTCAATGGTCAGTGGATCACAGGTTCGATGGGCACCCTGGTCATGGCATATCAGACCTCAGTGTGATCCACAGACATTGCTGTGGCACAGCAAAGGAGCGAGATAAGAAGCTAAGAGAACCTGTGAGCCATGGGGAGGTGGTGGGCCAGGAGGGCATGGCTTCACCAGCCAGGGCCCATCCCACTGTCCTCATGGGATGAGCAGGGCAGGCTGGAAGGGGACAGGCAGGCATAGCCTGGAGCCCAGGTCATAAGGCAAGTCCATGGGTGATGAGGCAGGTCTAGGGTCAGGAAGCTAGTTCATGAGTCAGGGTGCACAGCCAAGCATGGGTATGGCTGTGATGTGGCTGCAGTGCAGACTGTTTGGGACCCAAGGAGTCTGAGCCCAGCTTAAAACCAGATCCTAGGTGAATGGGAGGTGGGGTCAACGGTTTCCTGCACCAGAAGTGGTCCCTTTGGGTGTAACAGCCCAGATTGATTTTTTTGTGCATGAATTTGTCTAATTCCAATAAGAACTTGCATGAACTGCTGGTGCTAACAGCATCCTGTAGCAATGAGACCCCCCTTCTTAGCTTTTCTGTCTGTTGAATTCGTTAATGAATCCCTCTAAAAAGCAAAATACTATATATATATATATATATATATATATATACTATATATATGTGTGTAGCTAAATTACTGCTGAATTCTTATGGGTATCTGAGAACAGACTTTGATCTGGTATAGCTATAGAAGTATCAGGTGGTTTGAATGATTTAATACCACTGTTCACATTCAAATATAGGATTTCAGGCTTACAGATACAAGTAAGAGCCCTCTTGGGAAGAAACAATATAATGTGCTTCTTTTCTGCAGAATCTGAGAGCCAAAATGTGGAGCAGATTAAAAAGGAAGGTTGAGGGCATGTTAATAAAAATTTTATTGCATAAAGATACCTCCAGAGATTACAAGAGCAGAGAAATCAGTGTCAGTGCCATTTATCACTGAGAGAAGACTTGGCGTTCCCACTGTAACCTTGTGTTTCTATGGAGAAGGCTCCTCTCGGCTTTCTCCCTGTTATGATCAATATGAGACACTGAATTTGCACAAATGCTGTTTCCAGACCCAATCAACTTTTTGTGATAGAGAAACAGCATAATTTGTCATTCAGAAAAGAAAATTACAATACAAATACTGTATTATTCAGTGCAGCAGACAGCTGGGAAATGCTTCCTAACTCTATGGATTATGGAGGAAATTTGAGAAGTAACACTGCAGAACTCGGGCAGATGGGGACATCACCAGAATGGTATCACCCACTGCTGGTATCAAACACAGGGACTTTTCCCCCTGTCTCTGCAATGGGAACATGCACACTGGGAATTAGGATCCTGCACTGTTAGGCCTTTGTTGCATTGCCTTTTGGGGTGTAGGAAAACTTGCTCCATCACCGAGTATTTTTTCTTGGCATTACACACATTCAATTGAATGAGTGGCTTTCACACAGTGCTCTTGAGAGCTTGTTGGGTGCATACACCATAGGGCCCAGCTAAAGGCATCTCATACCGCACATTTACAGCCTATCTCCAGCTGCTCCAAGCAACTTCAGGCTGTTGCTTCTCTCCCTGGTGCTCTGCTGGCTTTAGAACAGTGATGAAAACAAAGCCTCTATTTGTCTCAAGCCTCCATTTCAGGGTTTTCCTTGCAGGAGTTGCCTCAAGGGCTTCCTGTACACAGAACAATAAACTTTTTGAATGCTCTTGAGCTGCTATGACTTTTGGGTGGAAGAATAACCAGTTATGTTTCATACTCTCAGGAGATCATTTCAAAACAGGGTTTCTAATGGAGTTAGTGGTGTCACTGCTGGAGTTAACAGGGCATCTCATCCCCTTTTTCTCCCGTTTTCTATTTAAAGCCCATCTTCAGCACACAGTTCTCTCAATCACTCTGTAGATGCTTAGCATGCATGTGAAAGACATAATACTGTTCTACTTCCATTTGTTTTTTCCAGGACATCCCATGAAATAACATGGTGACCTTTGAAGGTCCCTTCCAACCCAAACTATTCTATGACACTATGATGCCATCATCCCATGATTTACCCCTGTACCCTTTTGTTTCTTATATCTCTCCATGCCAGAGCGCAGGAAGCTAACCTCAATGCAATTTCCCTCATCACCTCATGTGGGCTAAGTCCTTATCATCTTCTTTGATTCTGCTTTAAATATCTATCTTCAGACTGACTTTACAAAGAGCGTACCGTACTCCCTGCTGTCAATGCAACGTTAGCTGCTGTAAATCAATGTATTATGACACACTTAACAAGAAATGATTAACAGTGCAAGAAAATAACATTTGCCTAAACTGTAAACTAACCACCTGGAAAGCCTGCATGCAGGAAGCGTCTTCATTTCTTTTTGCTATATCAAAATTGGATTCAACACTACTGGGTTATTTCATTCCCTTGATCACTCTTATTACTCTGGAGTGAATGGTGCCAAGTTGTGTGCCAGGGGACACCTATGTACCAAAGAGTTGTAAAGTAAATGGATTAAAAGGACCTGTAGAAGTCCTTAGCTGAATGCTTCTCAAACGCTTTTCACCACTGGCTCATCAGATCTTAGAGGGTACATTTACCAGATGATTTTAAACCCCATAATGTTAATGAAATATACAGCCAAGTATAAGCAAATGAATAAAAGTGATAGTCAAAAACCTAGAGCATGAATGAGCCCATTTTAGCCCATGTGTTATTCAGCTATACAAGAAAAAAATACAACAAAACCAAACAGGGTACATCTTTCTTTGCTTAAAGTCTGGCTTGTTCTTCACCTAAAAGAAGGCTGAGAAACATTGACATACACTATTGCTCTGTCCTAATTTTTTGCATATGTTATTCCTCACAGTGTTTGCTCTGTAACCAAAGATCCTCAGAGATGGAAATTACACAAGTTCCATGAGTGACACATGGACCAGCCTGTGGGGGGCTGAGCTGAGTAACCCGTTGGTCAAAATGTGGCCCCTGTGATTTGTTCATACAGCAATTTCTGAAGAAAAGGAAAATACAAAGACAAACCCGTGTATAAGTCACGTTCTTCTTTGCTGGGAAAGAGCACTCGTTTTCAGAGCTAATTAAACAAGGAATAATTAAAAACTAAGCATAAAAGAATGAAATATTGAAAGACACTACCTCCTGTGACAATTTTAATGACATTACTCAAAACTGCCCTGAAAGTCCATAGAAACTTTGCAGTACTAGCACATTAAATCAAATACCGAGGAACTAGCATTATATGATACTATGGCATTAGAAGGTATTATGGTACTAGCCTTTCACAGTTGCAGATCCTCCTTTACCCATAAGACCTGAAAGGGGGGGTTGACAGTATTATTCCAGACCCTGTCTGTAGGCATCAGGGAAAAATGACTGCTGCAGTTGCAAAACTGGCTGAACTGTTCAGAAAAGGCTTGTCATGGGAGTAGGAGTGATGGGAGTAGGAGTGATGCTGTACCTCAGTCTCACATGTTCCTGCTACTAGCACATGAAAATACGCAGCAAAATGTCACCAAACTTGCCTTTTAGTTTCAAGCATAATCCAAGGCATCCCATCTGCTGTGCCAGGCCAACAGGGATCTGCATGCTGCTGCACAGGAGCTGCCAAGGAGTGCAAATGAAGGTGCGGTACGTAGGAGGTAGGTGCTGCACGTGAAAAAGCAATTGGTTATATGGTAATATTATTCCTGTAACAGGCCAACAGAAGTACATAAATGGTCATCTCTGGAGGTAACATTGTGCTATAAAACCAAATAGTTCATTCTCCAGAGAACAGAGCTCATCTTGCCTGTGTACCTGAGACAGTCCAACACTCTTTTTGCTTCACTGTCAAAATCAAGTTCTTGGTTGCGGGTATCTGAGTTTAAATGTCTAGATGCTGGGAAGAGGCATGATCAGGGGAGATTCTTCCTTCTGGAACCGATTCTTCCCTCCCATCTAACACAGTCCAGGTGCTTTGTCTGAAGCAGGCTATGAAAGACAGAGTCTATCAATACAGTTTCAAAATACATTATTTGTTGTGTGTACATGAACTAATAATTCTTTAACATGCTTCAGCACCACTGGAAGCAAAGATTAATTACTCAAAGGTTCTCTGTATTTAGGTAGGCAAGAACCAGCTCTTATTCTTATATATAAAAGGAAGATCATTTTCTGTAAGTTTAGCTTACTGGACATGAGATGAAAGTTAACCAAATGGCTCGTAAGTAAGGATGGTTAAGAGGCAAATTATTAGCTATGGAAAACATTTATTCAGATAATCCTCTGAAACACCCTTCAGTGCAAGGCTTCAAGGCTGAACTAAAGCTTGGTCTGCATTCTATGCAACCTTAGTTTGTGAACCTTGATCAACCCAATTTCCTTTTAAGTAAACAGGTTAACGTCCCCAGATAGTGATTAATTATACTGCAAAATCCCTCAAGCAGCAAATCACTTGGTTGTCTGAAATTGTGCTTTGGCCCCTTTCTGCATGCAGGTAGTCAAGCATATGACACAGTACAGATGTCAGCTTGTTATTTTACCTGGTAACTCCAGAAAAGAGCACTAAATTGGATGAAATACTGTAGCACAGTTATCTGAAGTGAAAACAACTTCTGTTTTCAAGACCATGCAGCTCCTAATGGCTGTTTTCATAAGAAACGTGTGGCCTACAGAGTTACCACGTTAGCTTTGAGACCATGGATTAGTTAGATGTGAAGCATAACAAAGGTCAAAAAGAAAAGAGCCTTCTTCAAACATTAATTCTTAAGGGGATCATTTGAAGAATGTGTGTGGCAAACTGTTCTTGGGCACAGTGCTCAGAGGAACGCGGAGGAACATCAGCATTGCAGATACTTCCACTCAGCAAGAGATGCAAACACTCTGAGTATCAGGATTGTGCCCAACCTACATTTGCAACGGTCATGCATCTCTTTTAGAGAAACACCTGTATCACTCAGCAGTGTCCAGGGGTCATGACCAGTTTTCTGACTTCGAGGAGAAAATCAATCTTCAGTGCCCCAGGAGGTGCTGGTGTGGACACTTCCCTGCCCGCTCTTCTAAAGAACAACTGCAAATTCCTCTCTTATCCATTGCTTAGGGCTTGTTGGGGTTTTTCTGTCAGGATTATGTTATTTGCATACAATCGCTGGTGTAGTAAAAACCTTTTAACTAGGACATCTTCATGGATGCTAATTTAGCACAATTATACTTAATGACAGTGAAACTGCATAACAGGCACATATTCGCTCGGTGACACAGGCAGTTAGGTACTAACAAGCTCTTAAATTAGTGTGAAACGCCAAACTTCAATCTCCTTATTGCTGTAGCTTTACTTTGGTGGGTACTTTATGCCACAGCAAGTCTTTTCAGAAGCATTTTTGTCTCTCTTAATCAGGACAGCTGTTTAATTGAGTTGGCTGTCTACCAGGTCAGAGGATTCTACTGATTGAACGTTGATTTGCTTAGCTTTAGCTAATCAGATGTGAAGGTGTAGTGTTCCTGCAGGTCTTTCAGTTAGAAAAACAAGCTTAGATGTCGAAGAGCATAGGTTAGAGCAATGAGAATATATGCCGCAGGTATTACGCATTGAGTGTACCAGGCTGCTTTTCTTCCTTCTAAATTTTATATTACTGTTACAAATCACTACTGGAAAAAAACACCCTGTTTTGTTCACATTAAATGATTATATAGGTATAATCTGAATGGTTAGGTTAAGAAAAAGCAACTAAGAAAAGCAGTCTACAGAATATATGGGGAAAGTGCCTAAATCATTACATTTGCCTAGCAGCTAGGATGGCTGGTGTTTTCCAGTGATGCACCACCAGTCAAAAGCACTCTAGAAATAAGGTCACAAACACAATTTCCATTTATCCCTGCAGGTTCTCTTCCTGCCACAAAAAGCAGAGGAAGAGATGTCTACTGGAGGGGAGGGGGGGAAAGGAAGAAGAATAAATTACCCTGTGAAAGGAATTAATGAACAATCAATAAGCAGCTTTACTTTCAGCAGCCCACATGTAATTTCAAGACCTAAAACCAAACCTGGCTGTCCCTGTGGAGGTTTTTAGGGTGTTCAAAACCAGGATGGTCCTCATCTTTCTTGAAACACCTATTACCTCCCCAAGGCGCTCAGGACCCTGTCTCTTGTACTGAAAGCATGAGGCTAGAGGGTTTCTACTGCTATGGCCAAAGATGAAGTGGACGTAGCGCACTCTGCCCTGCATACTCTTACAGCCAGCCCAGGACAACAAATAACACAATAGAAGGTTAGTAGGGGTTTTATGCAGAAAAAATGAAATAAATCATTGCTAGCAAAGTTTCTAATTTGTGAAGGTGTATTTCAGATAACAAAGAGGGCTGGGAGAAAGGGGTACATCATCAAGACTTTACTTTGCGCTTTAAATCTCAGAGTTCTTTTCCTCTTTCATGGCACATCTTCTGTTTTCCTCTTTTTGGCCATTAAGCTCCTCCAGTGAGGATATGGAATTTCCTTCCTACTCAGGCACATCCTGTGTTTTGGCATTTTTTCAAGTAAACATGCAGGCTCAGCTCTGCATCACTCAGTAAGGCACTTAGGTTACCGCTGTCTTCATCAGATAATGGCCTCTTACTGTTGGTTACATCATAGAAATAACTTTGAAGCCTATTGAGGCCAGAAAGCAACCAGCTTTAGCTACAAAGAGATTTCTGCATGCTAGTGTCTTCAGAGGAGGAACAGGATTATTTTGTAGTCAAGCTCTCCAGCCACTTCGGAGTCAGCTCTGTGCTCTTCACACCTGAGCTTTTCGTCTTCCCTTGTTTTGCAATGGCTACTTTTAGGACCATGTCCTGAGAAGAAATGCACACCTTGGCACAGCAGCTCCAGAAGCTGTGAGTGTAACAGCACTGATAGACATTTCTTACTTTCTAAAGTACACAGCAAACTGTACTTTTTCCACTTGAGTAAAAACAATTCCAGCCTTGCTGTAGCAACAGGACAAGGGGCAATGGTTTTAAACTGAAAGAGGGAAGATTTAGACTGGACATAAGGAAGACATTTTTCACAATGAGGGTGCTGAGGCGCTGGCCCAGGGTGCCCAGAGAAGCTGTGGCTGCCCCATCCCTGGCAGTGTTCAAGGCCAGGTTGGACACAGGGGCTTGGAGCAAGCTGCTCTAGTGGAAGGTGTCCCTGCCCGTGGCAGGGGTTGGAACTGGATGAGCTTTAAGGTCCCTTCCAAACCAAACCAATCTGGGATTCTGTCATTCTTGTTACTCAAATTGTATTTCGGAATACTTAGCATATGGAAATGTCCCAAAAAAGTAGAAAAACATGACTTTCCTGTCTAATATAAAATTATGGAAACTTTCTAGTAAAATAGGAAGACATATGTACAAAAGATCAGCATGGAATCTTGATATAAACTACATAGGATCTCCTGAATATTTTCTTCACCTGTGTTTCTAAACTCCCTGGCAAGCTGTTTATAATGTACAGAATGTCAAATGATGAACATGATTCATGTTTTTTGCAGAAAGAGAAGGTGACTATTTACAGGAAGATATAGCAAATATGTACCAGCTATCAACTCACATGTAGTTTTGTCCTTCCTGCCAGATTGCTGAGGGTATATACACCAGTATTGTTCTTCAATTTATCCTGCTTTGATTTCATTCACAGCTGACAACTGCATTTTCTTTCCCTTTTTATATCTGCAATAAAATAACTGTACAAACAAAATCTGGGAGAATACAGACAGCAACTCTTGTAAGCAACACTGACTGGATGCCAGACTGGAATCAGTTCACTGATTAGTTTGAGGGTGATCAATATGTGTGTTTGATTTAAATCCCCAATTTAAAAACATTATGGAAAGAGAACTGAGAGCATAACTAGCACTTCAAAGTGCTACAACTGTTTCTTCCCTGGACTCTGCTTCTGTGAAACGTGTGGGTAAGTTTTTGCTCGGGTACAACATGCCATAAGGTGATGCAGTTCAGATGCCAAATATTTAAGACCTTCTTACAATAAGAAATGTTAATTGTTAACAGCTTATCAGGAGAAAGTGGAAGAAACCCCACTTTTTTCAACCAAAAGGAACCCCAATAGATGGCTGGATAGGGCACATAGGATACATTTTTTATACACCCACACTTGTAATTTCAGTGTGCTTATGGATACTACTTCTAGCCAGGACATGGCAAGTAAAATTGCATTTTCGGCTCAGATAATAAAACAAATCCCTGTAGAGGGTCCAACGGTTTGCTGGTGCAGGCGTTAACTAGACTAGAAGCTTCTCACTGTCGTACCAAACCTGGTGCCTTCCTTTTCTGCACAACTCTGTCCAGTACTCATGGAAAACCTGCAGTCCATGACTGCTTTGCAGTTCTCCAGGAGCAGTGCAGGAGGGATCCTATGTAATGAACACACTAACAGAAGTATCTCAAAGCTAACACTGGGGAAGAAGGGGCTCTTGACATTAGGCCCTGTTTTGAAAGACATTATGAAAAACAGGAGTCACAGCATTGAAAAATGCTCTCTTGCATAGATTATGAAGGCAACAATCCTTTTTATTAGGGCACAGCTGCATGCTTTCCCTTGAACAGACTGAATACACATCCTCTTGCCTCCTTGAACTCATCTGATTTTGGCTGTTTGCCATGGGATACTGTCTACTGGTCCTTCTAAGTCACTTCCTTTCTCAAAGTCAAAATCACAGCAGCTTTTTATAGATAAAATAAATTACTGGAAGCTCTCATGTCTTAATGTATGTACATACACAATCCTCATTTAGTTGACCCTTTCACCTGTTTAAACCTGCCTGGACATGCTGGAAGCAGTCAGTATTTAATGGAAAATGACAAATGCTCAACTGCCTTATAGGCGTTTTTCCATTCCCCAGCTCCTTTGGGAAAGATTTATAAATTAAAATCATAGAATCAAATCCAACGTGCAACAGTGACATCTGAGATCCAACATATTCTTCTGCCCAGGCAGATTTCCCAGATATTCGGAAGGTACAGACTTCAGAACTGATGCTGTACCTAGCACGTGTATTTTTGTGGAGTGTTTTGCAGCCCATAGCAAATTCCATTCTAGCTCTTACGGTCATATGCAACATGAATAATGGTATTTTTTTCCCTGCTCTGCCTATACCTTTCTAGGTAAGAAACGAAAATTGCCTCTTTCTTCTATTACTTTAGGCTGTCAATAAAAGTCAAACATTGCAGTAACCACCCATCATGACTTAGAAGAGATTTTCATTGTTCTACAGAAGTTTGGCAACTCAGAGCTGACCTAAAGCAGGCTGTATTGACCTGGATTATATTCAAATTAACAACTGAAGGGAGACATTCTCCAGACCTCATCACTAATCCCTCCAAAGTAGCTTCGCTGTGGTTTGTAGTGAATTGAACCCTATGGAGTTCGTATGTAGAATCAGAGAGAATGAATTCTGACCTTTTACTGCCTTCTGCCAAGGGAAAAAATTAGTATATTGATTATAATGTTAATACTTGAGTAGCAGGCACATACAATAGTGTCATTTTGCAGGGCTTATTCACTGTTCTTCAAAACACAAAAAGCACAAGTTCTGGTTAGAAAAGAAAAATAAGAAGAATGAGAAATTGCTCTGCAAAACCTTTTTCTTCATCTTTTGCAATAAGCTCATAGCAATCTGTCTTCATTAAACTGCAAGGGATCTGGGGCGGGTTGTGGAATAGACTCTGGTTCATTTTAAAAGAGGGAAATAGCTCCTAAATACATGGAGCTGCTTTCTGGAATTTATGAAGCGGAACACAGATCTGAGAGCTGGCAACATTTAACAGTAATAAGGCAATTCTTACATCAGAAAGTTCATTACAGGATCGTTTCATGATGTTTTCTAGCAGCTGGAAAATGGAATCTTTTGCAGGCTGGGAATGAAAAATCTTGCTTTAAAATTATCTTGTGGATACGCCAATACACAATTGGTTTAAAATGGAAGCATAGCAGAATTCATCCTGCTGCTTTTAATGCAAAGGCTTTTTACTGAAGGAAGAAAATGTGTTTTCCTCGTGCTATGCATTAGTGCTGGCTGAGCTGCAGCATACGGTGGAGAGTGGGTCTTGCCTGTGCTTTGTTCCTCTGCAAGTGTTTTCAGGTGGTCAACGCTGCTCTCGTACAAGACAGACGCTGTTCTTATCTATAAAGAGCACTAGGACAAGGATTGTGCCTGGCTCCATCTTGCAAAGAAGACGCATTGCCTTACAAATGCATGTTTCTTCAGTCTGTCATAACTCCCCAAGCCATCCTTCCTACTGTTTTCCATCAGCAAAAGCGTGGCCCAAGGAGCTGGAAATCTCTTTGCAGCCTAATAGCTGGAGTGAGCTTGCCAGCACTGAGCGATGCAGGTGTGATGCCTGTACCACAGATCACTCTCACTGTTGTGTCACGACTCAGATTCTGACCATGCTGAGTTGTGATATGCTGTTTCTCAAAGTGACTGTGTTGGTCAGCCAGTGGATGCTACTACAGTTGAAAATGCAGCTGTTTAGCATCTCGCTTTGCATTTTTCTTTCAGCTTGCCTGCAGCATGCATCCTGAGAGCTTCTCTAAATCATCCAGGGCTGCAAACACTCTCACCCCAAAATGCAAGTCCCACAGGGAGTATTTCGTGTCCAGGTTGCTCTCTGCTGCTCCTCAAATTTCTTTCTAAAGATGCTGAGGACTGTTTCACTTCACTTGCTACCTGAACGGTCCCCCCAGCTTTAAAAGAGAAATAAATAAGTTGAAAACAGCTGGAAAACAAACCTTCCCACTCAGCCTTTTTAAAGACTGCAGAACCCAGAGCATGCTTAGAACCATTCCAGAGGCATTCAGTCACTCCAAGTCAGTTGCAGTTCCTCACCAGTTACTGAGCTGGCTCCCACAGTCACTGCTGGTGTAGGAGATGGTGGAGACCAAGGAGAAAAGCTTATTCCCCTCTCTTGAGTACTCAGTTCCCCATCTGGCTAAGAGAGCTGGCTGTCATCACTATTCCCCTCTTCTCCAGTTAGGCATTATGCAAGGCTCCAATATGCTTTAGGAGTGAGGCCACAGAAAATACAGTTGGGGAATCAGGAAGGGTGGGGAAAGAAGAGAGATGAACTGTAACCCACAGTGCATTTTATATTTAAAATATCCTATACTAGTAAAAATATGCATGAAAATTGCGAGTTCAGATTTAGATTAATTTTATAGCAACCTAAAATTATGGTTGTCCTTTAAAGAGCAACCACTAATGGTCTGAATTTCAGAGACAAGGGAAGGGAGGAACAGTAAGCTCTGAATGGGACATGAGAGACAGACAGAAAGAAAATATCTCCCAATAAACTTTCCTAGTAAATATGGGTATTTATGAGACAAAGAGGCTGCAATTCTTGGCCTACCACTCAACCAGGATGTACAGGTCTGCAGCAAGCTTCTGGCTGAGTATTTGCTTCTCTCTGCAAGAATTCAGACTAGCTGGTAGCAGCAATTTCTGTCCTGAAATCCAATCCATAGTTCTAAGAGACTATCGTGTTGTCATGGCTGAGTGAGACGAGGCATAAACTTTAATAGTGTTAGCAAATAGAGTGATACAGATGAAAGCCTGGGTTTGCATTTCTGTGCTGGAGAAGACATAATTTCACAGTCATTTTTACCCTCATTATAGGCAACTGACAACTTCCCAGTGAAGTTGGTGGGCAGATATCAGACCTCTTACTGTGAGCTGACAGATGAATAATAAGCTGCTACATAGGAGAAAGTGATTTACCCTGTATGTTAATAAAGATTATCTTTTAACAGCTCTATAACATCAGGGATTCTTTAAAAATACAGCACCGGCAGATTAAGATGCATAAATGACAATGCCTTGATATGAAAAAAGCCAAGATATTTTGGTGAACACCCTCCCACTCCTGGATGCATTAAAGCTGCTTTTCTTGAAGCAGTGGAGAGAGCAGAGGAAAGGAGAAAAGCCTGGAAATGGGAGAAAGGAGGCAGGAGAAAGAAGTTATCCAAAGATGAATCTGCTATTACTTGTAAGACCCCTGTGTTATCACCAGCTACTTATAACTGGATTTGCTAGAGACCATTCTGCTGAGCATTGGGTCTTGCTTTTTTTCTTACTCTCTTGCTGTACCCAGAAACAGCAGCGATGCTGCAATCCTTGAACTACCTGTGCATAAAAGCAAAGCCCACAGGGAAGCCCAGCATGGTTTTAACATGCACTTTATGTGCAAGGAGTGAAACTGTGGTTCATTACCTGTCTCCAGCCACTCCTTAAAAGCTGAAGAGCTTTTCTTTGTGTTTGTGTGGCTATGTTGCCATGGCAGCTGCTCATTTATTAGCTGCAGCACACATTAAAGCAGGCTGTGTAACTAGATTGTGTGGAAGGTGAAGATGCATGCACATTGCTGTTTGTAAAGAAAAGTCAACAATCTCTTTCCTGAGAGCAGGTAATGGAGATGCCAAGCCAAAACAGAAACTGCCATGTTTTTAACCATAAAGCAAGAATGACTAATGACTTAATTGCACTGATGTATGTAACTGTGCTCTGATATGTCTAACTACGCCAGGCATCTGATAGTAGATCATTCACTAAAGATGGGACCGAAACAACCATTCTCCTCTCAAATTTGAATAGCCAAAACCTTTGGTAACATTAGATGCTGTATTCAGACTGGGATTTAGGGCTAAACATAATCACCGATGCCATCAAGGCAGAGGACTCTAGGGAAGGGGAAATGGAGGGAGAAAAATGAAATACATAAGGTGTTTGGCTGGCATCAGAACTGAATTAGGCCCAGCAAAGGTGGCCATTAGCTGACTTTGGCTTGTACAGAAGAGCCATTTGAGTCTCAGGCAGAGGAATCAAACACAGAAAGGGGGAAAATTAGACAGGTTACTCCTTGATGTTAAAGAGTTACCAGACTTTCATGGGAAGCTCAAGAAGGCTGACACTTCTCCCCATGAATTTCCATAGTGAGGTAAAACAAACCCCAAACCATTCTTCTTGCTTTGCTCTCACTGCAAGGGTATGGCCAGCGAGCACTATCAACAACTTACAAGTATGCTTAGGCTATAATAGAGCCTGGCTTTATAATTTCCCCCTTTTTTTAACTCCCAAAGTAGCCACAGGCAGGAAAGAAAACTACAGTAGGATGACCCAATGGTGGGAACGCATGCTAGCACAATTTAACCTACTGGGTGGCAGGAACACTAAACTTGGTCTGAATGAAACACCAACAGGACCGTGCCTATGAAAGCACCACACAGGTCTTGATGCTTCCGAGCTTGCGGTGTGGGAGTGCAAGGGAGTGACAACTGTAACACAACTTGTTAGTGACCGAAATGAGCCTTGTTTAAAACAAACACCGCTCTCCCCTTCCATATGGTCTCCTGCTGAGTTCTGTGAAATTGATTTTGTGCATGCTGCTTTGGGAGAAGCATCAAGGAGCAAGTGATTCGCATTTCAAAACGTGTAGCACATGACCAGGGAACAAATCTGTCAGTACCTTCGCTCTGGAGACCACGCTTCAGGCAATTCTCCTGCTTCAGGTGCTTTTAAAGAAGGTATTTCTCTCACCCATTTAAGTCCCCGGGATCACTGCCGTATCATGGTGCTAAACCAGCAGGACAGGCTGCCAGATTTGATAGAGCAGAACGGTGCTGCAGAAGGTTTTAAAGTGTTGACACATACTAACCAGAGGTAAGATGGGAAAATCTTGCATCCCTTTGCAGATTAGTAATGGAAAAAGTGCCATTCAGATGAAGTCAGAATCTGACACAGGAATAAATCTTTTCAAAACCAAAATATTAGCCCAAACATTGACACAATCACTTAAATGAAAACCTCCCAAGCCCCTTTCAGTAAAACACATGAATTTGAGAGTTTCAGAAGCTTTGTTCTTACTCCAAGATGCTTATGAGTGGAGATTGATTAAATCCATTTTTTCCTTCCACAGCAGTTCCGGTTTCATACAACACAAACACCTCCAGAACCCCTGGAATTAGTGAAATGGGATTTCCTACAAAGCTGTGCCTCCTGTCTCCTTTCCTTCATTGCCTAACCTTACCTTAGCACTTTTTGTGTTTCACAGACACAGTTCTTCCCACTGCTACAGACAACCTGCTATTTTTAAGCAACTTGCATGTTGACCCCTTCCTACTCACTTCTCCATATGGGATAAGTTCTTGGTACTGGGGCAGGAGCATTAGAGGTCTGTAAGACACAATATTGAGCACAATGAGTTTCCAGGCTATTTCCAATCCTCATCATGATCACAGAATCATCACAGAATCCCAGACTGGTTTGGGTTGGAAGGGACCTTGAAGCTCATCCATTTCCAGCCCCCCTGTATACATCTGAATAAATGCTGGCTAAAGATGTCACAGTGAAATGCTAGGTTTTCCTTTCTATTAGTTTTCAATTTGGAGGAGCACCTAAAAAGCATATAACTGAGGAAGGGGAGGAATGGCAGGAGGAGAGCATATACACAACTCGCTCTTTTTGCTGTTTTATTGCTCTGAAGCCACAACTGCCCCTCTCCATTTGCTGTGGCCACTTTAGCTTAACTAGAACTAACTCCAATTTCAGTGCATGAAAACCTGCCACTATTTTTGCCCCAGCGTCTCTGCCCGCTATACACCTGGCAGTACTGCAGGGGATTTCACCTGAAGCCAGGAGGCTGAAAAACTGGCTTGAACTGTGGTGATGCTAGCCCAGAGCAACCACATGCACAGATGAAACAATATGTCTTAGCTAGGAGACAATAACTAACAGCTTAATACGTCTAAGCCAGGAGACAGTAACTAATGGCTTAGCTGGGAGCACGATCTGCTTATGAGAGTTACAAAAAGCCCCTAGTGTTAGAAAGCTCTTAGTATTAAGAAGCCCCACTCTCTTTTGCAAACTGAATTTACCTCCTATGAACAAAGGGAGGAGAGCAATCCCAAGCTGCAGGGACTGAGCGATGCTCCTCTCCAGCCACATCTGGAGCTTGAGTGCATGGGGCCTGGCATCCCTTCACAGCTGAGATGGAAGCTCAGTCGTGGGGGAAGCATAAACACCTGTGAACTCTGTTTTGGGAGGTGTAGGCTCTTATGTTGTTAGAGATTTCTGTTCAAAGAGAATGAGAGGCACATTGCCAGGGTGGGCTGGCCTTCTGAGCAAACCCTGAGAGGGTCAAACCTTAACTAAGGACTGCTGTAGCTACAGTCACAGCTTAATGATTTGAGCAAGAAGTAAGTCACAGCATGAACACAGGTTCTGGTCTTCACTGAACACACAGCCAGAGCATAATTTAAGTAGCTTTTGTGGGATTTATGCTTACTGAACAACCCCAGATACTGTCTTCTGAACTTGTATTTCCATGCAGCTGATTCAGCTGAGAAAATCTTTCTGCTTTAAATCCATTAGCTTTTTCCATTAGAGAGAGCAACCTCTATGTAACTGTTTTGCAGACAAGCTAATGGAGATTTTCTGATTACCCACTTACTGACTTATGAGACAATCTATGTCCAACTTGGCCATAGACGTTCAGCAGTCACTCAATTTTCTTCCCACACAGCTCTCTCCACCCATGTTATGCCCTAAAAGAAGGGGATGAAGTTTTAGGTTATTAGGAGTAATCAGAACAGCTTACTGTGTTTCAAGTCAAAAAGGGAGCACAGGAGTCACAACTCCACATTACCCTCTCTACCCACTGTGACAGCAGCTAAACACTGGGGTCAACAACATCAGTGTTACAGCATGAAGCCAGCCTGCCAAGCCTCAAGCAGAGCAGGAAATTCACTCTATTTTGCTTCTCTTTCAGATCTCCCTTGGCAGTACTGATGCATACCCTGCCTGCCACCCAGGTAAAGGTCCTGTGAGCGGAACAGTTATGTCCACATCATGGCATCCCAAGGGCACAACTAGGATTCTAGGGGGAGCCATGCCTAAGCTCCAATCTAAATGCCTACAGGTTTCCTACTTTTCACTCTCCTTACCCTACTCCCAGCCCTAACTGTAACCCTAAGCCTGGACCAACATTTCTGCCCTGCGATGTGCTGAGCCCCTGGGTGCCAATTGCTGGTGGGAGGGTCTTGCAGGCAGGAAGCTTTTGCTTGCACAACCCGATCCACTTTGGAGACGATGTGTTTAAGTGACCTCATGCACAGCTTGGTGGAAATACACACTTGGGTAAGTTTCGATCGTACAGGCACTGGAGTGGGGGACCCAAGCATCACTTTGTTAATAATGTGGTACTTCTACTAGTTAGCAAAAAAAACAACATTGCAAAGGTAAAAACCAAAGGGAAGGATGCACAAACAACCCTGGGCTTCGCCTTGCTCTTAGAGATGATAAGAAAGCCCCCCTTTTTGTTTCATTCTAAGCTTGCTATAAAAAGCCTTTTTCTCCTATTTCAGATATATGAAAACCTGTCAGGATTTAGACCTAGTAGTGAAGTAACCTAAAAAAAACCTCCCAACGGGCATCTGATGCTAAGCATCAGAACAAGGAAGCACAGCACCTATTCTCCTGTTTGCCTGGCCAAGAGAAGGTCCTGACTGATGCATCTAATGCCTGTTTTACCAACGTACTAACCTCCTCCCATCACTTCCTTGCACTGCATCCGTACCAAGCTCACGGAAGCAGATACTCCGTACCCACCATAGCTCTTCCCCGCCAATGCCGAACAGGCAAAAACAACTTATAAGCTGCCCAAGCGCATCGCTGTTCCTCCTGCCGCCGCACCGCCCTCTCGGTTACAAAGCACACAAGAAGGATGGTTCCCGCACAAGGTACCCAGCCCGGGCCATCAGCGGGAGCCGCAGCAGGCTCACACGAGCAGGCACCAACGCAAACCCCTCCGCTTTCCGAGCGGGGAGGCGGGCTCGGCAGCAGCAGCAGGTCCCGCAGGATGTGAGCTCACGGCGCCGCCTCTTCCCCGTCCGCCTCTCGGTGCCGGTTCCGCCGCCCGCAGTCCCGCCTCGCTCCATCCCGGCGCCGGAGCTGGGCCGGGGGGGGGGGGGGGGGGGGGGGGCCCCGGCGGGGCCCACTTGTGGCCGGGGGAGCGGGGGCTGCGCTGTGCGGGGCTGTGGGGCAGCGGAGGGAGGTCCGTGCGGAACCCGCGCCGTGTTGTTGCGCAGGCAGCGGCGGGAGAGCCGCGGTGCGGTGCGGTGCCGCCATGGGGAACCAGCTGGCTGGCATCGCCCCCTCGCAGATCCTGTCGGTGGACAGCTACTTCTCGGACATCCACGACTTCGAGTACGACAAGAGCCTAGGGAGCACCCGCTTCTTCAAGGTCGCCCGAGCCAAGCACCGGGAGGGGCTGGTGGTCGTGAAGGTGTTTGCCATCCAGGACCCGACCTTACCCCTGACGAGCTACAAGCAGGAGCTGGAGGAGCTGAAGATAAGGCTACACTCGGCACAGAACTGCCTTCCCTTCCAGAAGGCCACCCTGTCCGAGAAGGCTGCAATGCTCTTTAGGCAGTACGTGCGGGACAACCTTTACGATCGCATCAGTACTCGCCCGTTCCTGAACAACATTGAAAAGAGGTGGATCGCTTTCCAGATCCTCACTGCTGTGGACCAAGCGCACAGATCCGGAGTCCGCCACGGGGACATTAAAACAGAGAACATAATGGTAACCAGCTGGAACTGGGTTCTTCTAACTGATTTTGCCAGTTTTAAACCAACTTATCTCCCTGAGGACAATCCTGCCGACTTCAATTACTTCTTTGACACGTCACGGAGGAGGACGTGTTACATCGCTCCCGAGCGCTTCGTCGATGGCAGTATGTTTGCCACGGAGCTGGAAAACATGCGGGACCCTTCAACTCCTTTGGTGGACTTGGCAAATAGCAATCAGCGAACGAGAGGGGAGTTAAAACGTGCAATGGATATCTTTTCTGCAGGTACTTGGAGCCATCAGGAGGGACCAGCCTGGTGTTTGTGAGTGTGTCAGGGTGCAGACCCAACCCCAAACCTTTCATTCACAAAGTACGCAATACAGTAAGCTACATAACTTCAGTGCATCGCCACGGTATCTAAGAAGGGAAATTGCAAACTGTCCTGTTATGGTTCAGCTCTGCCCTGGGAAAGAGATGGTTCTGCAAGGCACAGACCATCACCACCCTGTGGCTGAGGTTACAGGGATGCATAGTGTATGCCTCATGGGACCCAGGAGGAGGTTAGTCAGTGGTTCACCTAAGGTCTAGCTGCCTGGGGATTGAGCCAGCTTTCAGTTTGGCAATGCTGGCTTTAGAAGTCCCTTCTCATTTCATTGTCCCCCCCCAGGCAGGAAGTTGGATAACTCCATAAGCTCCTGCCATACTCTTGCTCACAAATACTTGCTACAGTCAGACTGCGGGGGTCTGCTTTGAGTCTTGGGCTTGTCTTGAGCAGTTAGCCATACGTTTGGTTGGGTTTTCTGTTTGTGTTTTGTTTTGTTTTTCTTGAAGTGTTTGAAAATCTGAATTTAAAGGTAATGGTGTCTTCATTTTGCAAGCTGCTCTTATGGCTGAACTTACAGGGCACTCCACTGATAAAGCAAGATGCTGACTTTTGGGAGCAAACTGCAGGCATGGGACCTGAATAGAACATGGTTAATGTACATGATGGGGGGGGCTGTGTTTGGAAGTCATGTTGTTTCTCACTGGGCGTATAAGCTTGTGTGAGTGAATATATGCTGTGTCTCAGCATCACTGTGGAAGCAGGGGTTGTTTCTTTACCTTCTGTTAAAGGACGGTGTAGTTTTGACCTACTGCCCGATCTGTGCTGAATTACTGGTGCTCTTCTGCCACGTGACAGTGATGTAGGTTCCTTTTCTGGTGGGGTGTTTTCCAGCTGGCAGGTGGCTGAAGGCACTGCCCCATGTTTCCTGATTGCAAACTGCTCTGCTGTTGTCATGTTTGAAGTAAAATACTTTGGAGATATTTCAGGGACCAAGCGTAATAAACAGTTTTTAGAGCTTGAGATGTTACCTCCTTTCCACAATCTAGCAACTCATTTGCCTTATTTTTAATCGAGCTAAGAGTCACGTAGCGTTTATTCTTATCTGCACATAGAAAGCAAAACTAAAGTGTTTATAATCCTCTGGCATCTTTGACTTTTTGGGGTTTTGTTTTGTTCCTCAGGCTGCGTGATAGCTGAACTCTTCACAGAAGGTGTACCCTTGTTTGATTTATCTCAGCTTTTGGCTTACAGAAATGGTCTCTTTTCCCCTGATCAAGTCCTAAACAAGATTGAAGACCGCAGTATCAAAGAACTGGTAAGTTTGGACTACAGCTTTAGATTTATTTCTGTGGTCTCTTTGTAGCTTTTCCACCTACTCTGGAGACAAACCACTTACTGCTTGGGTTTGGGTTTTGGTTCATTTTGTATTACAAATGTTTAAACCTTTAATCTTTCTCTCCCATTCTCTCCTACTCCTGCCTTTCTCAAGGTCACTCAGATGGTCCATCGTGAGCCAGATAAACGTTTAGCAGCTGAAGATTATTTGAAACAGCAACGTAACAATGCATTTCCTGAAATATTTTACACTTTCCTTCAGCCATACATGGCCCAGTTTGCCAAGGAAACGTTTGTGTCAGCAGATGAGCGCATATTGGTCATACGTAAAGATCTGGACAGCATCGTTCACAATCTCTGTGGGCATGATCGCACAGAGAAAGCCGAGGGAGAGACAAAAGAGAATGGGCTGGTTATTCTGGTGTCTGTGATAACCTCCTGTTTACAGACTCTCAAATACTGCGACTCCAAACTGGCTGCTTTGGAGCTGATTCTTCATTTAGCACCAAGATTAAGCGTAGAGATTCTTCTGGATCGTATTACTCCTTATCTGTTACATTTCAGCAACGACTCTGTGCCCAGGGTGAGGGCAGAATCCGTGAGGACACTAACTAAAGTTCTTGCTCTTGTCAAAGAGGTGCCACGCAATGACATTAACATCTACCCAGAATACATTCTGCCGGGTATTGCACACTTGGCCCAGGATGAAGCCACCATCGTCAGACTTGCATATGCTGGTAAGAGGAAATCCAGTCAAAACTCCTAATCTTCAGCTTTTCTGTCTGTCCTTAACTGTTTTCTCCTCTGCTCAAAATCATCACATAGCTTGCTGGTTTTGGTTCAGTAAATCTCCCCGGAAGTCTCAGAAATGACTGCAGGTAAAGACAGCTGTACTCACTTAAGGTTGATGGCAGCAGCTAAATGATTAATGAGTTGAACACTTAGCAGGTGAGTTTCCAGTGTAGAAGTGCACCCAAACTAAGTAATTGCATTTTAAATAGTTGACAGAATGTGTTTGCTCTCTGATAGATGAGTAAAAGTTTTTGTTGTGGGTTGTTTTTTTTAATTAACATTTAGTCTTCACTGTAGTTTTGCACATAAAAGCAACTTGCAGAGTGTGTACATGTGCTTTGGGCTAGGGCCTGGGTAGAGCACGCAGTAGGTGTGCCTACAGATAAGGAAAGGGTGAGAATTTAGGGAAGCAGCCCTGGCTTTATTCCCTCGATTAGCAAGAGCATAATGAAGAAGTCTTTATGGGGCTAATTATGTGAACAGGGCTTTCTGAGCTTGCCCAGCCTTTGCTGCCTTTATTAGTTAATCTCAGTTGACATTTCATTAGCTCACATTGTTTGCTTAGAGTGGCCTGATTGAACTGAATAAATATGAAATTAACTTAGATCATCTGTGTGTTACTATGCTTCAGAGTTATTTTCCCACAAAAAGAAATTTGATATTCAGGGGCTGAAATTACAGTATCTGCTATGTAATAGACTGGCTTATACTGTAGCAGATGCTTTCTCAGTACATTATTCGGATATGAGTTCTGCTTGGTTTAGAAAGAAGCCCTACAGTTATGCCCGTATTTATTATTTATCATGTACCTCTATCTGCTATGACTAGCATATTTTTAAGTGTGTTGCTTTGTTGTTTGGTTGAGTTTTTTCGTTTTGCTTTGGTTTGGGGTTTTTTCCCCCCCAAAAAGCATAAATGCAGAATCCAGTTGAAAAAGTCTCAGGTGATGTTTTTCTTCTGTTTACTAAGCTGATAAAACTGCTGATAAAACTAATTATTACAGACAGTGTATGGTTAATGAATAGAACTGCTTGCTTCTGATCACCTGATCTTCCACATTTAGGTCTTTATGAAAGAACCATGTTTTCATGTCTCACTTTTATTTGTAAATTAAAAAAAAAATCTAAAATTATAGTATATTCATAATGAATTTTTAAATTAAGTAAGATCAAGCTGAAGTTGTTGAATAAACTGAAATGGAGGAAACAAAATGCAGTCTCCTTTATGCAAGTGCAAGCAGGGTACAGGTCTCAGTACCCATAGACTCCAGTTGCATCTGTTTACACAGAGAATTCTCTCTGTGTTCAGTGGATTGACTTAATTTTCAAACCAAGAGCAGCTACAGTATTATCTGAACTTTGAAAAGGCTGTTTGAACTGTAGATGGTCAGGGCTGATTAAGTTGCCTTAATTTTAAATAGCTTTTAAGAAAGCAGTTTAAATTTCAAATATATATATATATATATATATATATATATATATGTTTAAAGGTAGCCTAATACTTGAGTTAACTTGTATTCCTGTAGGACACTTCTTGGAAGTGCTCAGGCTGGTGACTTGATCTGGGCTGTGGTCAGGCTCCATTGGCGTGCTGCTGTTGTCTTGACCAGCACTCAGAACGGCTGCTTAAGTAGGACTTCTATCTCAATGAGATTATTCCTGTGCCAGCACTGGCCTGACCCATATAATATAACCTAAGTTGCTTCAGCAGATTCCCAACAGTGCAGAACAGTGCCAAATCATATAGAGGTATGGGGACAAATGTTTTAAAACCAGAATCCAGCCCTCAAGGGTAACCCTTAGGATGTGTATCCTGGCGTGGTGTTTTGTTGTTGCTCTTTTGTTGCAGTCTACCACATGGGCATTTTAATTAAGTTAATTGGCCTTTAAATTCTATCAAGTTATTTAGTCGTGAGCCTGAGATTAGGTGGCATTTAGGGCTAGTTCTGGAAGACTGAAGTTAATCCTTGTTACACTTGTTATCCTTTCCACTTGTTTACATGACAAAAGTACTGTGTAATTTGAAGTACTTGGCAGTTTTGCTGGAGTCAGGGTTGACCAAAGCCTGTTGTGTAATTCCAATCCCATTTACCCATCATGACCAGTACTGTCAGTGGTTATGATCTCACGTCAGGAGGATCGTCAGACTGGTGTAAAGTGGCAAAGGAGGACAATTCTTAACCAAACTGTTTTGCTTTGCAGAAAACATAGCATTGTTGGCAGAAACGGCTCTGAGATTTCTGGAGTTAGTACAGCTGAAAAATCTAAATATGGAAAATGAACCAAGTGGTGAAGAGATGGATGAAACATCTCACCCTAATGATAACTATGACACAGGTAATGTCACTTCTACTTACCTTACCTGCTCATAATAGGAAATCATGGGCTAAAGTTCCTAGTTAGTACTGATCTTCCTCACATCTTAAAAGTTTAGCCTTCCTATTAAACGGGGAGAATGCTCTGTCTTGACCAGTGTCAAAGCACGTGTGATACAGTTTCATGCAGAAAAAGACACCTCTGTTCTGAACATTGTGCCAGACAAAAACCTATATAACTGAGCACATTTTTCTTCTCCAGAAGTTCTCAAGGTATTTGTGATGCTGGCTGCCTGGTTGCCTATCCAGCTTTACTCATTTACTCCCGTAAACAAGTCAGCTGCAAAAACATGGCTGTATTCCAAATACTGCTTCCCTTGAAATGGCAAGCAGTGTTAGCTTTCAAAAACCTGTCAAATTCTGGCACAGTCATAGTACTGTATTTTGCAGTCATTCTTCCCTTTCTGTTCTTATGCCTGGCAATTCCTGTCTCTCTTTTTGTGTGAAGGTGCTGAATGTATGGATGCCATTGGGTGGTATCACTGCTATCTGCGCTACTCTGTGTCACAGAGAATGAGTTAAAATCCTAAGGATGGCTTTTCTTTTTCTTTCCCTTGGAAAGGAGAGATGTTAGTAAGTGACCTGGGTGTCAGCTGCAGTGCCATTTAGTGGTGCATGGTTTTCCAGAACAATGCTGGGTCAGTCTTCTGGGAAGAATTGGTGGTTTAAAAGTTGTCATTTATCTTCTGGGTTAAGTAGATCAATCTGTGACTATTTGTAATTGGTAAACATGCCACACATATTCCACCTGGTAGAGCAAAAGGCATGTTTCAATTGTTTCTTAACTAGTTGCAGGATGATAATTTATAAAAGAAACCCCAAAACACACAAATCCTACCAAAACCAAATGTAAAAGAATCCCCTTCAAGTTCTTCACATAAGGCACAGGATGCTCAGAATTGCTGAGGAGTTAGAGAGGAAGACCCATCATGCAGGCTGTGTTTTTAAGAAATATTGTCCCCTATCCCTCAAAACATGCCAGACATGAAAGAAGTAACCCAAGGAAGAAAGAAGTTTGGATGCTTCTATTCGCTTTACCCTATTAGAAACCAAGCATGAGAAATTTAAACCCAGAAGGCAACTCTTACAGCAGAACAGAGAGAGAGTCCTGATAAAAAGCAAATCAGCTGATCATCTGACTGCAGGCAAATGGTAATCACCCCTGCAAAGCTGGGACAACCGTGTGTTTGAGAACCTCCTTGTGCAGCTGCCAGTAATAGCCAGTGCATTAACAATTATGGGTTTTCCATGTAATAGAAATGTTTCCTTAGTCGCATCATGGAGTAGAAGCGATGGGCAAGGTCATCTTCACATTTTTCATTGCTATTGGTAGGGTCACTGCTGATAATTTAATGTAATTGGAAGTTCTCGCTTTTTCAAGTGTTGTTTATTCCTCTCTGTATCCTTAATGAAGCCAATGTATTTACCTAACTCAAAATATACTCTTGATCTGTTATCAGTTCACGAATTTCAAAGCTGATAGATAAGCATATCACACCAGAATTGCCTTGAAGCTTTTTGTTGACTGTTGTAACATTATCACTGACTCATTCTGATGCTTCTTCACGTCTGCATTTCACCTATATATATCTACACCGAGCTGGATCATCTTAGTTGAAGTTACAATGATTTTAGAATATACTGATCTGGGAAGAATGTCTTACGTTTCTATCCTTTCTTGCTTTGCCACCACCTCATGCTTAGTCTGAGGTCTTTGGGGAGCCACTTGTTGAAATTGTTGAGGTTCTCTGGTGTTGTCCCATCTTGCTGAGTCGGGTGTTTTTCAGTGTAATTCCTTTAGCAGCAGGTAGTGCACATGCACGTATTGTTTCTCTCCAACCCAAATGCTCACCCTGTTGTCTCATGCAGAGTTGCAAGCCTTGCATGAAATGGTCCAGCAGAAAGTTGTGACATTGCTAAGTGACCCGGAGAATATTGTGAAACAAACACTGATGGAAAATGGAATAACACGTCTCTGTGTCTTTTTTGGGCGTCAGAAAGCCAATGATGTTCTTCTGTCTCATATGATCACTTTCTTAAACGATAAGAATGACTGGCATCTTCGAGGGGCTTTCTTTGACAGTATTGTTGGTAAGTGTTTGGTTTCAGCCAAACCAAACGGGGAGATAATAATGTCAATTCATTTTTGCATACTGAAAACAATAGTCACACAGAAGTCCTCTCTTATGAAGATTACTACAGTTTATAGGAAAATGCTGAATTGTTGGGTGTAAATGTTTCTTCAGGGAGCAAAGATAAATATCTGAACTAAAAGAAAAATGTATTTATTTTAATACAAGTGAGACTGAGGCATTTAAGTCTGGGTGAGATTAACATAAAATAAACTTTAAATGCTGAGGGGTGTTTTGGGTTTGGGTTTCTTTTTTTGACTTCGCTGTTTTTTTTCCTGAGTCTTTATTAAAGCCACTAAAGCAAAAACTGAATTATGACAAGTAAATACAAAGACTTCTGCAAGCCGTCTTGTAGATGCATCACTTCACTTGTGTGCATGGTCCCAGTAACTTCAGTTGACCTGTTCATATGATGAAAACTATGCGTTGTTGCAGGCTTAAACTATAATTGAATTTTTTTTCAGTGCCTTAAAACCTCACTTAAAGAGTCCTGTGAGCTCAGAGAACTTAACAATTCTAAAGTCTTACCAGTGATGACATCAGGTGTTAAGTATCTGTAATATTCTGTGCATGTTGGAAACTGTTCCATCTTACTGTTGCTGAGAGTCACTCCTCAGGATTTGTGGGTCAAGAAAACTTTCCCATTGCAGTACCTGGGAGGAAAAATGGTATGTCAGGTGCATGGCAAGAAAAATGAGCATGTTCAGACTTCAGGAAGGGCCACTGTGGTAGGCATACATTCCATGATGACTGGAAGCCACAAAATGCTGTGCTGGCAAAACCTGCCAAGATGTGATGCTAGTAACTTGTCGGAATTTGTTTAGAAGGAGCAGTGGGGTTGCCAAAGCACAGGTCAGTGTCCTGGCTTGCAAAACACATGTAGGGAGATGTGAGACAATTAAGTATAAATGTCAAGACATGTAACCTGTAGTTTTAACTCCTCCTCTCTCAGTATCTGTTCAAAACCTCCACAAAAGAATTCAGGTAAAGTTCAAAAGTTACATTTTTGTTTTACACTGCTTTACTTAAAGCTTTTGCACATCTTTAAAACTGAGCTCTAATGTGTTTTAAGTATGTGCAGGCACTGCTGCCTGTGCCTGTGGGCAGATGCCCTTCTCTAGCAAGTGCCACCAAGGGGATTTCTTACTTGTGCTATTTCTCCCTTCTTCCTCTCTTCCTTGTAGCAACGGGTTGCAAAGCTCAGAATTAAGACATGAGCAAGTATATGGATTATTACCTTTTTAGAGTAAAAGTGATAAAGTTATTTTATGTTTAATCTTGATTCTGATGGGAAGATTTAGAGTTTTCTGGTAGTTATCAATCCCAAGTAACTGGACTTGAAGCAGAGGCAGAGGCAGTTATGGTCTGTGCTGAGTACCACATATAACAATAGCATCAATAAGCTTGAGCTATCCATGAAAATCTTTATTCTTGAGAACAATCAGAGGACTTGCCCAGTTGTTTGTGGTAAGGGACGTTAGCTTGATGGATATAAAGCTAGAGGACAGAGGAGAAATCCAGTAAGGTCCATCTTTCTGACTGTTGCCAGAGATCAATTATTACAGATGGATTATCTAATCCAAACAAGCAGTTCCAGATGGCAGTTTCCTGTGGCCAGTGTCTGGTTTTCACATGGGAAAGGAAGAATAGGAAGGCAGTTTATTTTACTGGGATGCAGTTGATACATTTTTGTCCAGCAGCTTCGAAGGAATTACTTTCATTTTGCTTTTGATCTTGGCTTCTTTCTAAGATTTTGAATTATATTTTAGAATCAGATTTATTTTTGAAACTAGGGCCAAGGTGGCTTCCTGTTGGCAAATAATTTGAGAGTATTTAACTAAGTGGCAAATCTCAGAGCCAGTTCAGGCTGGAAGATTTTGAGAAGATTGTTCTAAAATTTCCTTTTTGACTATTAGTGATTCTTTCTTTTGTGGCTAAATGCATGTCTGTGCTTGTAGGCTTCCCTTACTGATAATCAGTCCAGTATCCAGTTCAGACTTTTCAAGAATCTGAATGATACAACCACTGCTAAGTTAAAAAGGCAAAATCCTGCTAACGAAACCATTCATTGTTGCTTACTTGTCACTTCCATGTACAAATGCAGGCGCAGCACCCCTTAGGAGCCCTGCTGGTTTTGCCTTGCTGTTGTAGACTTCTTCTGCTGGCCAGCTGTGTGCTGACAGCTATGCCTGGCGTCTGGATGGACCTCTGCAGGCACAGGGATCTGCTTTTATCAAGCAGTTTTCAGAATGTTGGTCTAACTTTGAATGGAAAGAAGCTTCTTTTTTTTTCCCTAATGACTAATAATCTATTTTGAGACGTCTCTATGGGACAGCTATTTTAATCTCTGGTGAGGGAGAAGTGGCAAGGAAGTGCTACTTTGGATATTTATGTTTTCGTTTTATGTTTCAGGTGTTGCTGCTTATGTTGGCTGGCAAAGCTCATCAATACTGAAACCTCTGCTTCAACAAGGTCTCAGTGATGCTGAAGAATTTGTCATTTATAAAGCCCTCAATGCTCTCACTTGCATGTGCCAGCTGGGGCTCTTGCAAAAGCCCCATATTTATGAGTTTGCTTGTGATATCGGTGAGTTGGAGCACTGGAGAATACATGAGGAAATATGTTAGGAAAAGAAATCTTAGTGTTACAAGATTAGTAGAAATCTTAGTATTACATGAAGCTTCACTGTCAGCTTAGCTGTCCAATATACATACCTATAGTACTGGTTTAGAATCTACGCAAAACTGTGTGAATGAGCTATTGCTAGTCAGGGCATGTGAGTGCTCAGAACTCTTAAAATATTAATTTTGGTGAAGAAATTAGAAGCAGCTTCTCTGATTTTTATATAGGACAGCCTAAACAATATTTAGTCCAAAAGCTTTCTGCTTTAAGATCTTTCCTGTTTTTCGTTACAACCTCCTATAAAGAAAAACTCCTGGTTACTTCTGGAAGTTGATCAGGCACATAACTTGCAAACTCTTAGCCATCAGCCTTTGGGGAAGGGGGAAATCCAGTCCTTCAGACAGTAAATGATCCTTTCTCATCCTATTTCTAGCACCATAAAAACTCATTTAGCTCAATAGAACCTTGAATAGAGTTGGTCTCCTTCCTTATCAGGCTTACAAGTTTAATTTAGATGTGCCCAAGATTTACCAGATATTTGTGGAAAAGAAAATACAACTGATCTTTTGAGATGTTGTCTGCTTCTTCCTAATGTTATGACTTTTCAAATGCCATAACATTATGGGGCAGATGATCTGTGACTGTATCTCGTGGCTAGATACAGTCCTTTGATTACAACTTCTTAGAACCTACATAGAGATACATGAGATAGATTTCTGAGTCTGATAATGTTACAGTATAAATCGTGACTATTCAAGGCAGAGAGGGGGAGAAGGAAAGAATAAAGATTTACTTATCCATAGTAGCCCAGAATAAGGTCGAGACCTATTTTTGGATTAGTCTCCTTTGAAAATCTGGAGTTGACAACAAGGGATTGAAATGAATAAATAGGAAAAATATGCTTTTGGGCAACAGCAAGGAAGCTGAGCAGCATGGACACAGTGAAGTCCATGCAATAGTTTTCTCAGTATGAGTGTTTTAATCTTGGTGCTCTGAAGAAAGGTTCAGTTTCGGGATAATCCTAGGGGAAGGAAATGACATTGCAGGCTGTCATATACAAGATGATTCCCTCTTTTTAATATGAATGATATATTTTAACAGCCTATTACCTTTTCTTTTTTAGCACCTTTCCTGTGTCATCCTAATCTTTGGATATGTTATGGTGCAGTTGGATTTATCACTGTGGTAGCACAGTATTTGAATATTGCTGATGTCTACTGCAAGCTAATGCCATACCTCCATCCCTTTATCACACAACCGATAATACAGGTAATAATTCAAATGCTATTAAAGTGAATATATCTTGGCTAGTCATAACTCTTAAGTCTGTCTTGGGCATAGTCCTGGCCAAGGTTAGTTAGGGTTTCTTTCAAGCAAGGTTAGAGGCAGTATTTTTGGAGCTCAGCTGGCAGATGTTGCCAGAATGGCCATTGCCTTTCACATTTGAAAGGCCATTGTCTCAAATTTGTTGCAAGCTGCAGAACATTTTACAAAGCTTGAAGTCAACAGATACATCTTTGGTTCGAGCCCTTCTCTGCCTTGTTTACAATCAAACTCTTGCAATATTGTGCTAGTTTATAGGAGGCTAAAAGTCATGAAAAGATGGCTGCGAAACAAATGTTTCTGTGTTTTCTGCTTTCATCTTCAAGACCAAGTATTCCAGCCCTGCCCCACTAGCTCATTTGACTGTGGGCCTGACCCTCTGAAAACATGGGCAGCCTGTTAGGCAGCGATTACCAAGCTTGTGACTTCAGCAGTGCTACTGCAAAGGGCAAGGACAGAATGTTCAGCATAAGTGAGTTAAGTAATTTCATAACAGCACATGTTTAGGAATGACCTGCATGATGCTGGTAACATATTCATATTTGTATCCTATTGCATATAACTTTAGGATCTCTAGAATGCATTTCTCAGGTGTTTAAATAAGAAACAGATGCAGTACTTAAACACATGATGCACTTTTCAGCATAACATTTTCTCGTAAGCCAGGCAGGTGGTAACTTCACTAAAAGAATTCTTTTTCCTCGTTTACATCTCCCTAGACACCTTGTGCAGTGTTTTGGGCATTGATTGATAAATTTCTGTCTTATTCACTTCCTGCTTTGTTTTAGTATGTAAGTCTTTACTATGCCACACTAAACATAGTAAGCAAGTAGGGGGTAGTATTGAGTTGAATCATAATGAAGTCCTCCCTTTGGACTCATTTTGAAGTTGTTGTTCATGTAGATGGTCAGCTATGAGATGTGTGTTATAGGAATGCAGTCTTCTGACACTGATGCGAAGAAACAATTGCAATCCCAACCCCATCATCTCCCATTAATTATTTTGAGTATTCCAACCTTTGTACAAGCATTTATGTCATCATTTTGGGCCTAATTAGCTTTAGCCGTTTAAATGTGGGACTGTAACTGGGGAACTATTTCATGGATATGGCTTGCATTCCCCCTGCCATCTTAAGACCTATTCTTGAAACGGCAAAGATGGGGTACTAAAAAGTATAAACTCAAAGGAATGTTGGGGCTGCAAGTAATATGGATTGTGTGCAAGATTTTGTTTGTTCAGACACATTCTATGGACACAAACAGACACTGATTTGCCACCTGGGAGGATAGAAACTTGTTTGTGTTTTTTTCTGTTTCAACAGTAATGAACAATCTTTAGTAGTAAGGAACTGCCCTAGTTAATGATTCGAAATTATGCCCTAACTCATCAGTTTCTTATGATTGTTTATTAATGTCCCAGTAAGCTTTTGAATATTACTTAATTACATCTTGTGCATCCTTATTCCTTTGTATACATAGAAGGAAACCTGGTAATCTGACTGACGCAGGGGAGGAGCTTTTCTAGTTGGCATTTTTACAGCGTAAACAGGCCAAAGAAAGACAGTTTGAAAGATGTACTTGTGGCAGAATTTGTAGTGCCATCTAGCAATACCAAGTTACCATTCTGAGACTGCTGGGAGAAGAGGGAAAGAGAATGGAGAAAACTGGATGTGACCAACATGGATCTTACTTTCAGGAAAGAAGTTGGGTCTAGATTATTTACACAACGATGTGCAATGATTTTGATGTCCTGCATGATTTTTTCTTACTGTAAGTTTGAAACCATCTTTCCAGGACTGAGCTGGAAGCATGATTTTTAGAACATGCATTCAGAGGAAGAGATTAATTTTTGTATCATGCTTGCAACTGTCTAGTTACTGACTTTCACGGTAGGAGAAAAAAATGCAGACACTATAGACATGAGGTGATGGTGTTTACTGCTAGATTTCCTCATGTTTATGTGGATATCATCCTCCTCCACGCTGACTGATCTCTCTTTGTGAATTGCAGATAGATAAAGAAATAGTCCTGCTAAGTGTACTTAAAGAGCCTGTCAGCCGTTCCATATTTGATTATGTCTTAAGATCAAAGGATATCACAAGCCTCTTCCGACACCTTCATATGCGTCAGAAGAAGAGGAATGGTGTTCTCCCTGACTGCCCACCCCCAGAGGACCCTGCCATTGCACAGCTTTTGAAGAAGCTTCTTTCACAAGTAATGTTTTTTCATTGCATACTTCAAAAGTCAGGCTTGAGACACTTGGGCTCTGGATGTCTCCACAGACCCAAACCTTGCCATTGCAGCTGTGAGGGACTTTCAGGCTGAGGTTCTGATCCTGCAGTGTGCTCTCTCCTTCCATTTCTGAGCCAGAAATTAATGCTACTGCTTCTTACATCCTTATTTTAAATAATATTTTCTCTTATTTTGCAGGGGATGACTGAGGAGGAAGAAGACAAACTGTTAGCACTGAAAGACTTTATGTTCAAGTCTAATAAAGCTAAAGCAAATATAGTGGATCAGAGCTATCTGCATGACAGCAGTCAGAAAGGGGTGATTGACTTGTCAGCTCTGGGAATAACTGGGAGACAAGTGGATCTTGTTAAAACAAAGCAGGAGCCTGATGACAAGCGTGGTTGGTATATTTTGTGGTCTGTATAACGTACAGCCTTTCTTTCAGGGTCAGAGAAATTAAGTCTTTAATTTACTCAGCAAGTGTTCTCAGTAATTCAGCCTACATAATTATCACCATCCTTACTGGGTTTGCAGTGAGAAAATTACTGCTGCTATTTGAAATGTGAGGTGGTGAAAGACTGGCATGTTTTGCACCTGAGATTTAAATTACTTTGCATTTGCAGTAGTAGTATGCACCATTTGTTTATCAGGTTGTGACAACCAGGGCTCTAGTGGCCCATGCTAACAGTGTAAATTATAAAGGTTACATTTCTGTGCTCTCTGTTTTCTCTCAGGAAGCATTGAGCTCTAACATATATCTGTGTCAGCTGATTTAACCTAGCAGTAGGGGCTTCCCTATATAAAAAGTGATAAACAGGCCTATAAACATTGGACTTGTATGTAGTCTGAAAGCATTGACCAGCCTGAGTGAATGTTGTCATGATAATGTTTGGATTTTGGGGTTTTATTCTCTTCTTCCACCTCCTCCCTCCTAACTGTTTATAGCTAGAAAACATGTAAAGCAAGACTCAAATGTAAATGAAGAATGGAAAAGCATGTTTGGGTCCCTGGAACCACCAAACATCTCCCAGCCCATATCCAAAGGACATGGGCAAACAACTGATCCTGAAGCCATCCAGGCTGGGAAGCCACTTCGTTCAGAGTCCTCAGCTGGCATTTGTACCACTTTATCATCCTCTCCACAGGTATTACTGAAAAACACTATCTTCACGTCTTAAAGTGATTCAACTGTTTTAAAACCAAGTGGGATGTGGCATTTTTGTTTGTTTGGAGGTTATTAGACACTGGTCATGGTATTCTGTGGTGTCTTCTCTAGTGCAGTAGCTGACTTTCAAGTTGTGCAAGTAGGAATTGAGAGTAGGACAGAAGTAAGTTTAGTCACTTGAATAGAAGAGCTTCACTGACAAGTAGATGCTTTGCAAGAAGGGATGGGGCTTTGTGAATTAGTCAGTCATTAGGTAAGCTGTTCTAGCAGGTAAAACTTTCCCTCAAATTGTATGTCCTGATACGTGTTGTGAGGAGGAGATGTCATGATTTTAACTTGGAACTGGTGTATCACATCACAGCTGCATTTAGGCATCCCATACCTGTAATACTTGGTACTGACTACAGAAAGATGAGCTGAAAGTCCTGCAAGCTGTGGAGGCATCTGAATGCTGTTTCCTGTTTGGTTTCTAGTTGGAGATTAATTTCTAGCTTTAAAAGAGTGTCCACTCCAAACTAAGGGGGAAACACTTCACACTTCACACTTTTCTTTTTAGAGCCCAATATAAAGAAATAATTGTTTGAGAGCTAACCTGTAATTCTGTCTGTCTTGAGAGCTATAACTGCTTCTGTAATCACATAAGAGGTGTGCATGGCACAGCTTCTGCAAATAGAATACAGAACAGACTAGGCAAACAAGGTAGAGTAAGTGAATGGTTAAGCTTTTCTATAAATAATAATTCTCACTATTTTAAATTGTTTTTATGGAACATGAATTCTTTAATGCTAGTTTATTGCTAGTTGATTCAATTTAAAAGAAAAAGCTTTTTCCATTTCAATGTGACCCAGTAATCTTAAGAGCAAGATCTATCTGTGTGTAGAATATAAGGGTTATATTTTGAAGTACTTACCTCTTACAGGCATCTGATGGGGTGGTTGTTCAGCCCAGGAAACCGACTATGCAGGCTCTGAGCAGTACAGCATCCCCGTCTGCACACCAGTTACGCATCACCACTTGCAAAACAGAACTTCAGCAGCTAATCCAGCAGAAGCGAGAGCAGTGTAATGCAGAGAGGCTTGCCAAACAGATGATGGAGAATGCTGAGTGGGAGAGCAAGCCCCCACCTCCAGGTAAATCACAGGCCACCAAGGTGGCTATACAAAAGAATATGTATATATAATATACATGTTTTTATATATATATTATGTATAGTATATATATAACATCATCATCGTGAGGAAAAAATGTGTAAAATGAGGAAAAGGGGAAATTATTAGGTTAGGGAATTTGTCTACTGTGCAAAACACCCATTTGGATGAAAGAGATCATGGAATGTAGAGCTTTACCTTGCAGAAGCAGACCCAAGCCACTGGTCTGAAGCCCAGGTTGCATGCTCTGTTCAAGTGAGTTTTCTGTTTGCAGCCATCCTGCAGCAGCCTCCTCTTGGTTTGGACAAGGGGAGAAGCACTGTGTTGGGAGGTGAGAAGTGTATTTTGCCTGGGGTAGCTGAAGATTTTTGGCCATCCTGTGAATATTGTAACCTCTTGGCCAGGTTTTCTTACCAAGTGGCACATGTACTGGGGTGGGCTGTTAGAGCTGCCCTTCTTTACAAAGAAGCCTGTCCCCACTAGCAGTGTGACAGTGACACAGTGCCCAGCCACCAAAGAGTATGTTCTCTCACACAAATGTGTGTTCTCGTACTACGCTGTTGCATTATTGTTTCTTCTTGTTCCTCCCCTGAAGCAACACCCAGGTTTTGCTGATTAGGGCTCTATCAGCCACTGTGGGACAAAAAATAGAGTTTTAAATCACAGCCATCTTCCTATGGCCACAACTTAAATTCCGAAGCTCCAAATCCCTCTCCAGCATCCTTGTAGGCCCCTTCAGACACTGGAAGCTGCTCTGGGGTCTCCATGCAGCTTCTCTTCTCCAGGCTGAACAGCCCCAGCTTTCTCAGCCTGGCTTCATATATCCTGATACAGCTATTGGTAGATGGGATCAGGGAGATTTTCGTGTTCTTAATTAGACACCAAATTCCATGGGTTTGTTTCTCCCTGTAGGATGGCGTCCCAAAGGATTGTTGGTAGCTCATCTTCATGAGCACAAATCTGCAGTGAACCGTATTCGAGTCTCTGATGAACACTCCATTTTTGCCACTTGCTCAAATGATGGCACAGTGAAAGTCTGGAACAGCCAAAAAATGGAAGGAAAAACCACTACAACCAGGTAGCTTTAACACTCGTGGGGTTTGGGGACTGCTGTTTTAGGAGTGCAAAATAAAGCAGAGCTGGAAGCAATATGAATCACTTGTGAGTGTGCTGGAGATACTGATAATGAAATATACTGATGTTCTTTTTGACATGCAGCTATAAAATACTAGGTTTCAATTAGTTAATGAAAAAAAAAATCACTAGCAAATGCAGTCGTAGCTGTGGTAATTATGGGCTTTCTTACCTCATTTCTGTACATACATAAATATATTCTGGTGCTGCCATTTAAAGCCATCTGAGCTTTTTTTGAACAAATTAGCTTTATGCTTAACTGTCTCATCCACTGATACTTGATGCAGGAAAGCTGTATTACTGGTTGAAGCACAGGTGGTATGGTGTGCTGCTTTGATACAGCCCTAGGATAGACTTTTACTGGTAGGCAGATGTGTGCTTCTGCACCTGGAGACTCCTAACCTAGAGGCTTAAAGATGGAGAGTTAAGCTTGCAGAGGCAGCACAGGCTATGTTGCTTTCTTATTTTGGAACACTTGGAAAATGTTATATAAAAAAGTGTTATTTTCACATGGAAAGTGTTACTACATTACCAGAATGTAATGGTTCACTGAAAATAATGAACCATTGGTTTTAAGTAGGTGTTTGAGAGAAATATTTTTTTAAGTGCCACCAAAAAATGCCTTTTTTTATCCTTCTCCCCCCCCCTTCTCTCTTTCTGTACTGTTTAGATCAATTTTGACGTACTCTAGGATTGGAGGACACGTAAAAACACTTACATTCTGCCAAGGATCCCATTACCTGGCTATAGCTTCAGATAATGGTGCCATCCAGCTTCTTGGTATTGAATCTTCAAAGCTCCCTAAATCTCCGAAAATTCATCCAATACAAAGCAGGTATGTACCTGGGAAGTTAAATCTCACTGCAGAGCTCAAGCTGTTACTATATTCCTCAATTAGATCCCTTGATTTGCTCGAGGCTTCCTGCTGACTGAGGCCCAGGCTGTACTGGAAGGCTGTAATCCATGATCATGGATTCATACTGCTCCATACAGAAGTGTTGATAGGAAATCGTGCAGGGCTGAGAATTCGTAGCTGTAGGTTATTGGTGCCTCCTGTGTCACTGGACTTACTATGAGCCTAAAACAATCAGTCCTCAAGTTCTTTTATTTATGCACTGGGATTGGTAGTTTCTTGCCTCCTCTGTTGCTATATTAATACTTATATAGTGATTTTGGAGGTTCTTTTACAGGTCATTAGATAAATGTTTACAAATGTACAACATGTGGTTTGACCTCAGATTTTTTTCTCCCAGGCTTTTAATGTGAGTAGGGTGGCAAAGATATGGGGGATGGCATACCAAATAGGGGGAGGAGTCTTTGGGGATGGTTTAGTTCTTTCTTACCTCTCTGCGTTTGACCAGTTTTTGAGTATTTGGCAGTGATTCAACAGCTTAGTCTTCCGTATTGATGAGGGACACGTCCAAGCCCCAGCAAATCTAGCAGTCATCTCAAAGACTTCTTTTGTCCAAAGTAAAAGGTGTCTTAAATATCCTCTCCTATTTGGGATTAAGTACAGAAATTAAATAAGCCAAATACAATGGAGGTGGAAACTACAAACCATATTTTCCCTTTTGGTATACACTGTATTTCTGCCTGAGGAAAGTGTCCATTTGCACAGTCAGTAAGTGATTGATGGCAGTATAACGTGAACAGGGGTGTTCCTGCCTGTAAACTCTGGGTAGATGAATATCTGATAAACACGGAGCATGAATTTTACAGAATCACAGGCTGGTTTGGGTTAGAAGGGACCTTAAAGCGGGACACCTTCCACTAGAGCAGGTTGCTCCAAGCCCCATCCAACCTGGCCTTGAACATTGCCAGGGATGGGGCAGCCACAGCTTCTCTGGGCACCCTGTTCAGTGTCTCACCACCCTCTTAGTAAAGAATTTCTTCTTAATGTCTAATCTGTATCTACCCTCTTTCAGTTTAAAACCATTCCCCCTTGTCTTATCATTACATGCCTTTGTAAAAAGTCCTTTTCCAAATTTCTTGTAGGCTTTCTTTAGGCACTGGAAGGCTGCTATAAGATCTCACCAGAGCCTTTTCTTCTGTAGGCTAAACCCAAACTCTCTCAGCCTATCTTCATAGGAGAGGAGATCAGTGCCAGCCCACTGCTCATCTTCATGGTACTCCTCCTGACTCGCTCCAACAGGTCCCACATTCTTCCTGTGTTGGGAGCCTGAGAGCTGAATGCAGTACTCCAAATGGGGTCTCACAAGAGCAGAGTAGAGGGGCAGGATAACCACTCTCAACCTGCTGGTCGCACTTCTTTTGATGAAGCCCAGTACACAGTTGGCTTTCTGGGTTGCAAGTGCACATTGTCAGGTCATGTTGAGCTTCTCCTAGTCCAGAACCCCAGTCCTTCTCCTTAGGGCTGCTTTCAATGCATTCTCTGCCCATTCTGTAGTTGTGCTTGTGATTGCCCTGACCCAGGGGCAGGACTGAGAGACCCAGAGCATGGAGCTGTGTTTATGCTTGCAAAGAGCCGCTGACAGCCTTTTACTAGTTTGTAAAAGGCTCACAGGTCCTATTGGCAGAGAGACTTAAAAGAGCATAAGCATCTGTTGTACTAAAATCACAAATTTGTTTCTGGCAGATGCTTTGAGAAGTGGCATGAAAAGGAAAATGTTCAGCATTAGCTATTGGAAGGAGTCTTGAACTTAGAGGGAGTCATACCTATTTCTAAATTCATTTATTCTTTTAATCCAGGTCCTTAGATCTGAAGGATGATGGCTGTGTGGTAGATATGCATCACTTTAATTCAGGAGCCCAGTCAGTACTGGCTTATGGTACAGTTAATGGATCTCTGGTTGGATGGGATTTGCGATCTAGCAGCAATGCTTGGACACTAAAACATGATTTGAAGTTAGGCCTTATAACTTCATTTGCTGTCGACATACACCAATGCTGGCTGTGTATTGGTAAGCCTGTATTTCTTGTTAGCCTTTCCCTCCCCTTCTGGTTTTCTTTTACAGTAACTATAGCTCCTATAGCTCAAATTTTGCTTGATCTCATTTGCCTAGTATATGCTTTTAAGAAACAAGAGGAGAGAAAACCTGCCTGATCTATTTGTGGAAATTGTTTTGACCTTTAATGCTTGAGGCTGAAGTCTGTCTCCATAGGAATAGAGCACAAGGAGATGGGCAAACCCTGTATATTTATGCTTCTGATTATGGCGAGCTTTCTCTCACCAGGAACAAGCAATGGTACTATGGCATGTTGGGACATGAGGTTTCAGTTGCCTATCTCCAGCCATTCTCATCCCTCTAAGGCCCGCATCAGACGTCTGCTCATGCATCCTGTCTATCAGTCCTGGGTAATTGCAGGTAAAGGATGTCTTAAACTTGTCTCACCGTTGCCAGAGGTTGCTTCTGTTTAGTTTCTTCTTCAAGCTCTAGGTGGAGTGATTTTATTCCCTTGTGGTTTCTCAGGAGAGTATACTTGTGTTCATACTTGTATTCTGCCACTGCTCTTCCTGGCTTTTTGAAATTGAAAAAGAGAGGAAGGAAAAAAAAAAAGTAGTGTTAAGCCATTATGAAAATTACTAACAGCCTTTACAATTCTCATCTTCTGAGCACTAGAGGGTCACTTCATGTGTGCTGTCTGCCACATCGCTTTCAAGGACAAAACCATATAAAAGACAGAACCCAAACCTATGACATACATTGAAGTTGATGGGAATTCTGCCACTGCCTTCAGTGCCTCTGTAGAGCAGAGAATGAAAGGCTGTGTCATTCCAATTCCCACATGAATCTAACCCAGCTGTGTCTTGGGTTAGAGCTTTTGAAAATCTCCCAACATTCCTCATTTGGTGTGCTCACAACTGCGTTATTCTCACTGCACTCACATACTTTTAAGTGTTTGTGTCGGGAATACATTCTGAAGTGGACAAGTAGCTTAAACTAATCCTGCAATAACAAAATTTATGAAGTTGCTGTAAGATGAGAGTAACTTGAGTTTCATGTTTTTCCTTGTCAAAGAAGGATGAGAAGTTATCTTGGGGGGGGGAAAGGGAGGTTTCAATACCTTTTTAAAGGGCTGGAGATTAAAGCAGATTTCATTTAAACTCCTGAAATTAGACCCTTTTGGCTGTAGTGAAGCTGCTTCCAAGTGGTAAATGGAAAAAAAACATGTGCATGGCTTTAGTGCTAGAATAACAGTAACACAAATGCTGCTGAGACTAAGGTGAGAGTGCTTCTATGTTTTATCCTCTATGTCATGTCAGTAGAATGGGTAGTGAGAGCCAGCCAACCTGGTTTATATTTTTGCATTGGCAATATCTTTCCTGTAGCTGTTCAAGGCAATAATGAAGTCTCCATGTGGGATATGGAAACTGGTGATCGACGTTTCACTTTGTGGGCCAGCAGTGCACCTCCTCTTTCAGAACTGCAGGTCTGGTTTCCTTCTTTTCCAGTTTCAGTTGTGTAGCCAGGGCTAGAACAATCTCAGACTCCGTGCTGTGCATCAGCACAGTTATGTGTTTCCATGGCTGAGGCAGTTTGGCACCTGAACTTGCCCTGGGATTTATTTTGGCATCGTAATTGTTTTGTGTCAAAATCAAATTCCCTTTGTAAAACAGCAGTGTAACCTGAACCTTCACTGGTATCTTCTGCTGTGTGTGGAGCGTACTTGTAACACTCACTTGCTATATCCAGTCATGTCCTTAGAAAACCAGGAAGCCTGTCAAACCTGTGAAGATCAGGGCAAAGCCAAAACTCATGGTGTGGCATTGTACTTACTTTTACATGCTATTTCTGGGATTGTGAATGCTTCTGTTAGCATCTGCTCTTTGCACATTCCTTCTGTAATACAATGTCACTACTATACTGAGCTGCTAATTTAAAGCATGAATTTGCTCTTCTTCAGGGACTTAACTGGGGAAGGAGCAATCTGGGATATTTATTGTTCTTAAAACACAAATACATACACAAAATAATTACAGCTGCTTCTAAGTTGGTTTATAGATCTGGAATCTATGTTGGTTAGGTAGATCTGGAATCTACCTAAACTTGAATTTGTACAGGCTATAAAGATTGAAAGTTGAGTTTATTTTGATCATGCCCTTTGCACAGGAAGCTCTATGATTGAAGCTAATTTTCCATTGTATATCCATCCCTTAATGCCATCATACCATAAAAATTGAACGTCCATGTGCTTTTCAGTATCATTTGCCTTCCCATTCTTTTAGAAATAATCTCTTCCATTTGTCATTAAGAATGTAATTTCCAAGATTCCAGACAAGCATTAAATCTGCTGCATTGCTCTCTAAAATGTAGAGAAGCAATTTACCTTAATATATTAAGATGTGGCCCATTGAAGTAACTTGGCATTTGTCAGAAAGATTTGGGAATTGAGTGGATGAATGTGGTAAAGAATGAATTCCCTTTCTGAAGCATGGCAACAGCTATTGGTAATATATTATTTTTATATATCCCTTTTCCCTACTAGCCTTCTCCTCACAGCATCCATGGAATATACTGTAGCCCAGCATCTGGTAATCCCATATTACTGACAGCAGGCTCAGACATGAAAATAAGGTAATAAAACTAGCAACTATTTTGTTTGACACTCTTCCCTACACCCCTGCTGATGTGCTAAATTTTGCCAAGTATTGCCTAAGTCAAAACAATATTGCTGAAGATGTGTTCATTTAGTAAGCATCAGTAAACAGAGAGAATTGTTCTCAGCAAAAGTAGTGCAAAACTTGGTGCTTCTCTGAAACACATGTACCCTTCTGTAAAGTTCTTGATAGACTGCATTGGCAATATAAATCATGTGTAAGCTTGATATGAATGTTGGTATCTATGCACACTCTACTGTGTAGAAGGGAAATAACGTTTGTACCAGCTTTTAAACAGCTATATTAATATGATAAAATTGAACATCTCATCTTAATTTTTGTTTCTTTGTATTTAGGTTTTGGGATCTTGCCTACCCGGAGAGATCATATGTTGTTGCTGGAAGTTCTAATTGCCCATCTGTTTCCTACTACAGGAAGATAATTGAGGGCACAGAGGTGGTTCAGGTATTTTGCTTTGTTTGACAGACATCTATTCTCCTTGCCTTTTGGATGGCCCAGTGGGTCATGTTAATTACATGGTAGCTTTAATTATAATTATCTTACTTTTATCTTTTACGGATGGTGTTGGCCTTGCGTTTTCAGGCCAGAGTTACATGTTTCTTTTGGCTATTGAAATCTAGTGTTTTAACACTTTTGACTTTGATCAGTCTTTGGGATGTCTCTTGTGTAGGATTCAGCAAGTGTGAGATGTACTGGCCCCAAAATGATATGGTAGCAGAACTTTGTGGGTTTTATTACACACCTGAGAGTGACTTTTGGAACTGACAGTGTTGCTAGTTATTGAATAAGCACTGTGTTTTGTTCCAGTTCAGTTGAATTAATGCTACTTCAAAGGTGACTGGAAGAAAAGTCAGTGAGGGTCTGCCTGTGCACTATGATATTTTAGTGCTGCTTCATCTGAAGTTCTTGAATAATTACATTCATTCTATTGAACCAGTTTTATAAAGCCTCTGAGGAGATGTATGTGTCTCTGTAGCTTCTTTTTCCCCTATAGGAATATCAAATCTTAGAAGTAAGTGTAATTGAAATAAATATGAGGAAAAAAAATTATCCCTAGTTACAGCTGTAATGTCAGTCCAGATTAAGAATTAGGTTGTGTGTGATGAAAAGAAGTGAATCAAGGAGTAATAATAAGAAAACTCTCCAAGGGTGGGAGTTTTTGTGTTCGAGTATTTGGTTTGGTTTAAGAGTTTTTTGGTCTTTTTACACTGAGAAGCTAGTATGTGTGACAGTTCCCCCTTGCAACAGCTCACCCTTCTGTAAATAATATTTCTCACTTTGTTTTTTGTACAGGAAATTCAAAACAAACAAAAACTGGGGCCCACTGATGAGACCCCTCGGAAAGGTCCAGAGTCTCTCCCAGTTGGACATCATGATATTATCACAGATATCGCAACTTTCCAGACTACGCAAGGGTTTATAGTAACTGCATCAAGGGATGGAATCGTTAAAGTGTGGAAATAGAGGCTGCACTAATATATAGTATGTAAATATTTGTAATAAAGAAATTGTGTTATAATGAAGTTTTCAAGGACTGTTTCCAGATCATGGAATAGAATGGTCTTTAAAGACTGCAAAGGTGATGATAAAACTGGTTATCTGTATCTTACCACTCTGTTAGCACTTCTTAATCACTTCTTTTAATAAAGATGTTTTGTATCTATACCATTTCCACAAAATGCCAGTCTGTGAAGAAATCGTTTAGCCTGGGTTTGACTACATTGTTCTTAAAGAATCTTTTCAGAAGACGATTTAAAGATGTCCCACATTATACATTCTTAAAGGTTCTAAAAGCAAAGAGCTGATAGAAGTACTTCAGTGTCTGACTGCTGTGTTCAGTCTGAGAAATGAAACGAGAACCAGTGCACTAATGTACCTGTACATTCTAATAACTATAATAAAATCCACTTGAGCTTCCCTCTTTGGTACTTGGGTTTTTTATAAGACACTTATAAAAGCAGTGTCTTTGGTCTCAGCTGCCAGTGCCATTGGGCTGCTAACTGTAGTTTGAGATCAGCTTAACCTTGTGTCCGATCCTTGCCCCCCGCTGTCACCTCACTCCTGCCACTTGCCCTGCCTTGCTCCCACAGCCCTGTGCCTTCCCCTTGCTCTTACCGCTACTGTGCCCTCCCTCACTCCCACTGCCCTGTGCCCTCACCTGATCCCACCACTCCATGCCCTCGTCTCGCTCCCACCACCCCGTGCCCTCGCCTCACTCCCGTTGTCCTGTGCCCTCACTTCGCTCTCCCCACTACTGTGCCCTCACCTGCTCCCACTGCCCCATGCCCTCACATCGCTCCCGCTGCCTCGTGACCTTGTCTTGTTCCCACTGCTTTTTGTCCTGTCCTCACTCCGGCCACCCTGTACCCTCACCTCACTCCCGCCCTTTGCCTCGCTCCCACAGCCCTGTGCCCTCACCTGATCCCCCCACTCCATGCCCTCGTCTCGCTCCCACTGCTCTTTGCCCTCTCCTCGCTCCTACCATCTCGTGCCCTCACCTCACTCCCGCCCTTTGCCTCGCTCCCACAGCCCTGTGCCCTCACCTGATCCCCCCACTCCATGCCCTCGTCTCGCTCCCACTGCTCTTTGCCCTCACCTCACTCCCGCCCTTTGCCCTTGCGTCGCTTCCACTGCTGTCATCTCCTTGCTCCCGCCACCCTGTGCCGACCTCACTCCCACAGCCCTGTGCCCTCACCTGATCCCACCACTCCATGCCCTCGTCTCGCTCCCACCACCCCGTGCCCATGCCTCACTCCTGTTGTCCTGTGCCCTCACTTCGCTCTCCCCGCTACTGTGCCCTCACCTGCTCCCGCTGTCCCGTGACCCTGTCTTGTTCCCACTGCTTTTTGTCCTGTCCTCACTCCGGCCACCCTGTACTCTCACCTCACTCCCACTGCCCCTTGCCCTCACCTCACTCCCGCCCTTTGCCTCGCTCCCACAGCCCTGTGCCCTCACCTGATCCCCCCACTCCATGCCCTCGTCTCGCTCCCACCGCTCTTTGCCCTCTCCTCGCTCCTACCATCCCGTGCCCTCACCTCACTCCCGCCCTTTGCCCTTGCCTTGCTCCCACAACGCTGTGCCCTCCCCTCCCTCCCGCTGCCCCGTTCCCTCACCTGATCCCACCACCCTGTGCCCTCATCTCGCTCCTACCACTCCATGCCCTCACCTCACTCCCGCCCTTTGCCTTTGCGTCGCTTCCACTGCCGTGTGCTCTTGCCTCGCTCCCACTGCCCCATGCCCTCCCCTCACTCTCACTGCCCTGTGCCCCCACCTGATCCCACCACCCGTGCCGTCTCCCTCCCACCACTCTTTGCCCTCTCCTCCCTCCAGCCACCCCGTACCCTCACCTCGCTCCCACTGCCCTGCGCTCTTGCCTCGCTCCTGCTGCCCCGTGCCCTCTTCCGGCTCCCACTGCTCTTTGCACTCTCCTCACTCCCACCCTTTGCCCTCGTCTCGCTCCTACCACCCCGTGCCCTCACCTCACTCCTGCTGCCCTGTGCCCCCTCTCCTCTCTCCCACCACCCCATGCCCTTGCCCCTCTCCCACTGCTCCTTACCCTCTCCATGCTCTTGCCGCCCTGTGCCCTGAGCTCACTCCCACACCCTGCCCTCCCCTTGCTCCCACCGCCCCGACCCTCACTCCCGCCCGCTCCTACACCCCAAAACCCCGCAGCACGGGGCACCGCTCTGGGCGCTTCCCCGGGGCAGCCTCAGTGAGGGCAGGCGGGCGTGCCCAGGGGAGCAGGCGGGCGGAATGGGGGCGGAGCCGCCGGCTGTGGCGGGGTCAGGGAGGCGGAGGGCTTGGTGTGGGGCTCGCTGCCGTTGGCGGCGGTACCGGGAGGGAGCCGGCCATGGATGCTACTGCGCACGAGCTGGACGCGGTGAGGTTCGCGCAGCTGGCGGTGCAGCGGGACCACAGCGGCCGCTACCAGGAAGCAGTCTTCTACTATAAGGTACGAGGGGAACGGAGGGCGCGTCGGCGGCAGCCGGTTCCCTCAGGGCGCCGGTGTCCGTTTCTCTTCGCTGTGCTGAGGTTTTAGGCCTACCGGTAGGTTTGCGCTCCCCCCCCGCCTTGAGCCACCAGAGGGCTGAGGGAGGTAGGGGTGGCCTAGCCGTGTCCTGCCGGTGGGGAGCGGTGCGCTGGGTTAGCGCTGCCCCGACCGCTTCCCAGCCCCTTTGGCCGGTGCGTCCCGGGGACGGGAGCGCTGCTCGGCCTGGGGCAAGGCGTGACGGTTTCAGCCGAGAAGAGACCGGAAGGCCGGGCTTCCGCGTCGGAAGTTTATTTCCGGAGGAGCGGCGTCCTTTAGGGCGGGTTGCGAAACGCGTTTTCCCTGCCTTGTGTTACCGGGCGGGAGCACGGACTGCCCGTGCGCTGCTGCCTGCTCGGGGGCTGCGGGGAAGCGCTGCAGCGGCAGTACTTGAGAAGCGGGTAGGGGTACTTGAGAAGCGGGTAGGGGTACTTGAGAAGCGGGTAGGGGCACTTGTGCAGCTGCTGGAGACACGGATCCTCTTTGGGACGCTGCTGCTTAAGCCAGCTAAAAACGCTTCTCTCCTGCTGGTGCCCCACCTTCATTCCTGGCCTCCCCCCTGCCTCTCCCAGGCTGTTCAGTTTTGTGTTGGAGGTGTAAGTGCTGAGCATTCTGGAGATCTACGTAAGGGAGGCATAGGAGAAGTGGGTATACTGCAGCTCTTGAGCACGCAGCTGGGAACAACTGGCGTATCATCAAGTAGAGACGTACATGGTGAAATACAAGATGCTCAGTAGTAAGGTAGCTTCAGGTCGCAAGCTACCCGTGGTGTGTTTTAAACCACATATGAATACCCTTTATGTTAGAGATCCCACTTTATTATTTTAATGCAGCTTCCTCTTCATCTGATTCCTGTAGAATCCAGGGTGTGTTGATATTGATTCAGTGTCTTGCTCGGTATCTATGTGCTTACTCCTGGTATTTAGTAGCTTCTCTGCAACCATTATGCCTTCTTTACCTGTGCAAGTGGTCTCATTTTGTTGGATTTATGTTTTGCAAAGTTACACTAAAGTTCTGTATCCTGGAACCCATCTCACCTGTGAGAAGGGATTTCTTGGAAGCCTATGTTTAATCATTGTTACAGTAATAGTTCCACAAATTCCATTATCCTGCCAAAATAACTTCTCTGTTAACTTGCTAAGAACTCTGTAGCTGACCTTTTACTTCATGAATAGTACGTGTCTTTGAAACAATATAAAAAGTATAGTGCTGTTATCATGGTGACCTAAGCATGTGTGAAAGGATAGGTACTCTTTTTTTTTAACCTGGTTGTTAATGTAGAGTGAGCTAAGTTTATATATGTAAAGCATATATATGCTCCTAAACCAAGTATAGTTACCCATAATAATACAACAGTGTACGTGCATGGTCTAATAGCTGTGCACAGTACTTCTTTATTACTTTATTACCTTATTTAGTACATTTCTTAGTATATCTGGAAGAAATTTTCAAGTGCTCTTCAGAAGAAAACCATATTTTTGTGCAGATAATCACTCTTGTGTGCTTCTCTACAGCATTTGGAAAATCTCTTGCATTTGCAGAATTCTTCATGATGATTTAGCCGGCTGTTCCTGAAGAATCACAGTCAATTTTAGATTAAACAAGAATAGTAAGAAAATATCACCTAGTATTTTGGAGTTACTTTTTTAGTGAACAGTGCGAATAAGCATCTGGCCTGTCATCAATTTTCTTATCAACTGCTCTAAGCATTTCAGAGCCCCCCTGGTGCAATTACTAAGCACATGGGAAAGCTTGGGTGCTGAACAGGATTCTGCAAGAACCTGACTTTAAGGATGAAGCACAGGAAATGATACAGTTTGTTGCTGATAGACAGCAAATGGCCTGTCGAAATGGAGTTCCTATGGATAGAAAATGCTGTTTGCTTCCTGCTACCGTGTAACTGATAGATCCTAGAGGAAAGCTGCATGTGAACCAGCTTGGGGTAACTTGCTAAGGGTGCTTTATGGAAGCGTCAGACTTATTTGGGCAGCTGATGACTGCAGCAAAACTGGTGGAGGCTGTTGCTAAGTTTGATTGTTGACCAGCATTTAGCTAATTACAGACTGATGGCCAATAGTTAGCATAGTTCAGAGTTAGTATTTATTATCCCTTCAATGCCACTAACTGTCTTTTGACATGAGTGGTGTGCCACAGCTACACTAACTGAATTGCATGTCCATTTTATCACTGGAAACAGTTGGCATGCTGGTTCTTCAGGCAGTTTGTCAACTGCTTCAGTCCTTCAGAGGCATAAATTATAAAAGACTGTTTTCATTATGTTTACATCTTAAAAACTGGCAAAACAGTTGTGCTTAAAATCACAGTAGCAACATCAATTGTGCACTGAATTTGCAGCACTGGTTTGAAAATCCAACAGTCAATCTTTGTGTTGTATGTAGACAACTTGTCTACAATATGTTGTCTACAATACTGCGCCTGTTTTGTCAATCTGTAGTTGTGGTGTGTCACAAATACATGTATATCCTTTGAGCAGATCTCTACAGTGCACTTTTTATCCCCACGAAATATAGTTGTATGCTAGACCTTGATGGTAGTTAATTGCTGCATATGAATGGAACAGTACTTATATTTACCGTTCTGTTGCTGTGAACATTTTATATGATGTGATTTGGTGATGGATGTTGACAAAGAGTGTGAAGTACTTGGTTCTGTGATGCTTGTCAATGAGAAATTGTCCTGATAACAAGCACAGGTTGTATCGGGATCAGTTTTAAGCTTGCCTAAGCTGGGCAGATGGGGCAAACTGCTAAGCTTGACAGAAATCATGGCCATAAGGCACACAAGAGAAATCCTCTGGCCATGGCTGTGTGCTTGACCTCTGCAGCCTTTCCAAGCCCCATCTTTGTGGAACAGCTCTCTAGTTACTGATCTCCTTCCTGCATACTCAGCCTGCTACGCGAGTACCTCCTCTACTGCTGCTGGGAAGATGAGCGCTGCCACAGAAGCGGATTTTTCCATGCGAGTAATGAGGACAGAATAGAGTTTTTATCCTCATCTTTACGAGTGGCAAATTTCAGTTCTCCTTATGCATCTGATGCTGTGCCAGTTCTGTTTATTGGAACCCCGACAAGCCGTATAGGTTTTTTATGAGTTTAGTGAAAGGATAGACAGCTTATGCAACTGAAGGTCTTTTTTCTTAATAGATTTATACAGTCTGAAAAAGCCTTCATGCAGGTAATATACTGTGCTTCTGAGCTGGAGGCCTATGCAATGTCCTGAAAGCAGGCTTTCATCCAGTGTTTGGTATATGTTTTTTTTTGCCCATAACCTCAAGTCTGTAGCTTTAAAATTAAAGGGCAGTTTGTGGCTTGTGAGCTTTACTGAACTGATTTCAGTGCATGTTTGGAACGTGCTGGTTTTACTTAAAATCTCTTAATTCCATGCATTCCTGTATAGGCAGATGTAAGATCTGGCCTTACAGAACCTCCAAAGTTTGGTTTCTGGGTTTGTTTTTTTTTTTGATATTGCAGCTTGTCCCATGTGTGAGATCTTGAACATAATCTAATTTGTAACTTGAAATTTGTTATTTCCAGCACAACTTCCCTGCATCCATTTAATCTGTTGCAGATGCAGGAGCTTGCTTTCACCCAGTTTATGGCTCCTGTAGGCCCTCTCTTTATGGGAAGTAATTTTCTAGGCAGCAAACATTAACTTTGTCTCAAATTATTTCCTTGCAGGAAGCTGCACAAGCCTTGATTTATGCCGGGATGGCAGGGTCCAACTTGGAAAATATTCAAGAAAAAATAAATGAGTACTTGGAAAGAGTTCAAGCTCTTCATTCAGCAGGTGGGTAAGGACCATTCTAACTAAACCTATGCGTAAATTTATTGAGTAGAAAGCCTTTCAGTGCTGTGAAATATGTATCAATGATGTGTACTGGTTTTCATTATTCTGATTTCCTTGTCTTTTGTGAAGGACGACAAATAAAGCAAGCATATCAGTTATATGTCAGAAATGGAGATTTACTTCCTAAGGATGTGGGTGCGGGTATCTTTTCCTTTTAAATATTCTTAGGAACCACAGCTGCAGAGCAAACCTGAAAAAGTAATTCAATATAGCAACAAAAAATGTTCAGGAACAAACCAAAACTCACATCTAAGCCTCAGCTGCATGATGGATGTGAAGCAAGTGGGTTCTGGTATTCATGTAGAATTACTAACTTTGAGAGGGCAAAGAGCCCTTTGCTCTCATAAAGGTTTCCTTGTTTGATCTAGTTTTGGTGTTTATGCTTACACCAAAATCTCAAATTTTTGTACATCTGCAATTCTCAGTTAGAAGCATAGAATCACTTGGCCAGAAAGGGGCCTTGGGAAGTCTATAGACCAATCTCCTACTCAAATCACTGTAGACTTTGATTTTCGGACCAGGTTGGTCAGGTCCGGTCAGGTCTTCAAAATGGCTGAAAACAGAAATCTCCTTCAGGTCATTATATTAAATTATATTAAAGGTAGACACCTGAGGAACTTCTGTGTTACCATAGGTGACATATTTTCACAAATGGTGCAATATTTTTTGGGTTGAAACTAGATGATCTTAAGGTCCTTTCCAACCCAAACCATTCTATGATTCTATTTTGCATAATTAAACATCCTTGTCCTTAATATAGTATGAAAGAGGTTTTATTTACATTGACTTGTGAAATACCCTGAGAGTGTATCTCTTCTTCAGGGGGTGGTAGTGGTATTGGTTTCTTGTCCTTGCAAAGATGTTTTTAGCAAAGTTAAGAAAGATTTGCTCTCCAGCCAAGAAATAGATACTGCCTGTCTGATTAGAACTGCCAGTGTTTCAGTACCCATAGGTGTTTTTACATATCTGCTGCTGTAGAAAGCTAAATACTTTCTTTTTCATTTAGTTCAGTCACAGAACACAGACCCTCTGAAGTCAAAACAACAGTTGGACTTGGAGCGTGCTCACTTCCTAGTTACACAGGCTTTTGATGAAGATGACAAAGACAATGCAGAAGAAGCTATAGAGTTGTACACAGAAGCAGTGGAACTCTGTTTGAAAACAGTATGTTAAGCTACAGATTAACTTGGTGGAATTATGTGATGGTAAGAAATTCTTCCACTTATGCAAGTGACTGGCCCTTAAAGGCTGGCTTAAAAATGGAGTACCTGTATTTCTAAAACCTGATTTTTAATTGGTTTGTTGGTTTTATGTTTTTGGGTTTTTAGTTGTTTTTTTTTTTGTTTTTTTTTTTTTACTTCTTCCACTGTTTGGGGTTTTTTTTTGTTTTGTTTTGGGGTTATTTTTTGTTGTTGTTTTTTGTTGGTTTTTTTTGTTTGTTTGTTTCTTCTAGGATTTGTACTATGTTGCCATTTAACAGTGTAAAAAACTTGAGATTTATGTGTTTTTCCTGAAATGGATTATACTAAAACCTAGAAGTATTCTGTAACTGTTTGCATGTTAATTTTTGCTCTGGAGCAGATGCAACACTAAAACAGAGATTAAACCAGTTAAAACGGAAGCTGTCTGGCTGATGTGTCAGCTGTATTGCTTTCTGACTACATTAAAGGAAGCAATTTAAGGGGAATTTTTGTGTGTAACAGTTTCTGAGAAAATAACAGACTCCTGATGCCAAAACTGGTAAAAATACTACTTGATTACTCAGTGCTTGACATTAAAACTGTTACATGTGAATTTAATTCACACTGAAATTAATGGTAAGGATCAATTGGCTATTATGTAAATGATGAAGAATGTAATTACAGGTACTGCTTTTTTCCCTTAAGTCCAGTTGCCTTAAATCACTCATTACAGGAAGAGGCTCACCATCATAATGTAACTCCACCAAGTCTGTTTTTCTCTTTTTTTTTTTCCTTTTTATAATGTAAATATATGTGGGTTGTTGGGAGGGGAGTGTTACGTTTGTTAAATGCTAGAGTAAAATCTTCTTTCTGAATTCTGTAAACTGTTATTATGTAGACTAAAATACCCTGGTGATACAGTGTAACCGGATGAGGACTAGAATTGCTCTAGTTTTTTCTGCTTGAGCTGCTGGAGCAGAGCATTTTCAGTCTATTAGATAACATTTACTGCAGCAGCATACTGTTTTTCCTCTGCTGTGTTCCTCCTTCTCTTGTGTCAGTGAGTGCAAATATTACTTACATATACTGAAGTTAGTCTGAAATTATCTCATGTTAACAACTGCCTTTATCACGTATTTCATTAAGTAGAGATACTGGTGAAGTTTCTTTTAATCTTGACTAGCATATGAATTGGCTGAAATGACTGTAGGCTTTGTCCCTCAGGGTGGTCAGAAAGTACCACCTTCTTCTTCCCAGGATGAAAGAAGACTGAAGGAACTCTGCTATCTTGAAGCTTTACTTCTTTCTCCTCAGTATTTCAAGTGGAGAGATTTAGTTCTTCCTTACTCTTGAAGTACTTGGAGAGCAGCCATTCCTCCTCTTCTATGGCTGACTCCTAGATAAGTGTGCTGGTGTTCCTGCTTATCTTCATACATCTTTCAGAGTCCTTTCTAACCAGGAACTCTGGAGTGTAATTTAATTGCAAATGAAAATATTTGCTTATAAAGGGTGTTTCTAGTTTTGTTTCTTGATGTGAAACTAGCTTGCCTTCCGTTTCCTCAGTTGACCTAGCTGACTCAGTAGAATCTGTAAAGGTACAAGTCTAGAACTTGAAACCTGCTTGTGGGTGTTAGAGGAGAAGGCACACCTCGTGCTGTGCCTCTTGCAGATTCTTTAGCTGCAGTAGCCATGCTTCATCTGTAAGGAAAACAAAAGCATAAACTGTCATAGCTGACCTCCTAACTGAGAAGTTAGGACTCTTGATACCTATTTTAGTGCCCTCTCATAGATTATTTTATGCCTTTGCTTGCAGGTTAAAAATCTAACTAGTTGCTCTTTGCTGCAACCTGTAAGTGTGGAATTTTACAAACTGAGCTTATAAAACTGCTGGGTTTTTTGGATATGTAGGTTTTTCCTTTTATTTTGTATTTAAGGCTACTGAAACTTCAGAAGCAGGCCTCCAGTCCAAACTGAAACAGCTGGCTCGACAAGCACTGGATAGGTGAGTACTGCTAATGTTAGTGAAGATACTTGCTGTCAGGTCTAAATGTGCTCTATGAGTTGGATTCTCAATCTAGCATGTCTATTCCATACTGCAAACTATGGATTTTGAGTAAAGTTTGCTCCTGTAGAGATCTCCTTGCAGATAGCTGCCAGCTGCTATGCCACTGACTACAGCAGCTCTTGTGCCAGCCCTGTGGGAATATTGGAGCATTCAGAATTAGGAAAGGACTGTGTATTTGTTGGTACCAACCCACTACTTCAGTATTCAGAGATATAAATTGGAGTACTCTACTACAATTATTGGCTTTTATGAAAATGCTGAAACACAGAGATGTTTCACATTCTGTGTGAAACACAGAGAAACGGATAGGGTGTCAATGTCCCTTCATCAGGAAGACAGTTTGGAAACCCGGACATGCTTATCTTGATGGTAGCAATCTAATTGTAGGGTAGGTATAGTGGAGTCTATATCTGAAAAAAATTACACGAGCATAAGTTCACTCTTAATTCTTTTCAAATCAGCTGTTTGGTGCTGAATAATGGACTGTGTTGGGCTACATTTCAGCGTAAGCTGATTTTTAGCATTCTCAGTCTGTGTTAAGAAACAAACAAAACTTTTTGCATGTATGTGACTATCTATCAGCTTAATGCAACAGCAGCAAACATAGCTTCTGAATACACAGCCTTCCAGCCATTGAAATGCTGGGTTGTGAGAATGCTAGTGGGTTTTTTTCTGCTTTTGTAGCTGTTAGACAAATCAAATCCTGAAGGTATGAGGGGACGCATATCAGTTTTCTCTGCCTGTGTTTCAGTGGCCCCGTTCATTACCTGGAAGTTCAGAACACCTACACCAATTCTCCTATTAACGTAATTTAAAGGCAACTGTTCTGGTTTTGGCTGTGATGGAGTTAATTTTCTTCCCTGGTAGCTGGTACAGTGCTGTGTTTTGGCACTAGTCTGAGAATAACGCTGGTAACACACCAAGGTTTTAGTTGTTGCTCAGTAGCAATTACCGCGATCAAGGAATTTTCAGTCTCTCATGCTCAGCCAATGAGGAGGGGCACGGGAAGCCAGGAGGAAGCAGAGACAGGACATCAGACCCAAACTAGCCAAAGGGGTATTCTGTGCCACAGCATGTCGTGCCCACTATAGAAACTGGGGGCAGTTACCCAGAACGGATGAATCGCTGCTCATGTTGGGCTGGGTATCAGTCAGCGGGTGGTGAGCAATTGTGCATCACTTGGATTTATTGTTCTTTTTGCCTTTTCCCTTTTGGTTTTATATTCTTACCCCTTGTTATTTCCCTTATTACCACTATTAGTAGTGTTATACCATAGTTCAGTTATTAAACAGTTCTTATCTCAACCTGTGGGTTTTTCATTCTTTTGATTCTCTTCCCCATCCCACCTGTGGCAAGGGGAAAAGTGGGTGGGGGAGCGAGTGTCTGTGTGGTGCTGAGGTAACCATGACAGCAATAAAAATCTAGTGAGTTCTGCCACAAGTAGTTTATATATGAGTTGGAAAGGCTATATTTTAATTTACTCTGGAACATGCAGTAATACTGGCATCAGAAATTGATTTCTTTTCTTAGAAAAGTGGTGGAGGCCAACTTGGCATTTGTTCATTCCATTTAACATATGTGGGAACATGAACCAAGCAAATCAATTATTGAACCATAACTGCTTTTCTGTCATTGTAAACAATTTTTATTTGCTTTAGAGCAGAGGCACTGAAGGAATCTACGTCAAAGTCATCTCAGAAGAAGTCAACTGCAGCTAAACCAAATCATCCAGTCAGAACATTCTTTCCACTGGGACCTGATTTTTCTTTAAATGATAAACCACAGACAATCAGAGCAGTGCAGGCTAGTGAACCTCAAGGTCAGAGATACACTGCCGAGGAGATTGAAGTGCTGAGGTAAGTTGGAGACAAGTTTTTCCAAATTTCATCATTTGTGCTCGCATCCTTTGTGCATCTTACCCTGTAGCACGAGGTTATAAGCAGAAGGTTGGAAACCCAGTTCTTGCCTCATTTTTGGTATTATCTGCACATTAATAAATTGATTTATTATTTATGGTGATGTAATTAGTGGCTTTTGTGGGAGGGGGTTGGAACTGGATGATCTTAAGGTCCTTTCTGGCCCAAACCATTCTGTGATTCTATGATTTGATTTGAAAATATTTTGCATAGCTCTTTTCAGTTAATTCTTTGTTTGAAACTGAAATTACATTCATGTTTAAATACGATCCTCATTTTTTAGAAGGTGTTCTGTGCATTTTAGTAAAAAAATGCATTGATAAACGTGTGCAGTATTTTTGTTGTTGTTTGACAAAGTATTCCAGAATAACTGCCCCAAATCTGGTGTTGCTAATTATTAATTGCTGTCAACTTACTCTAAAACTCTCTTTAATGAGAGGCCTAAATGACTTGAGAAATTCCATTTAGGCAAATGTAGTTTTAAATGTGACTTCTAAAAGTAGCAAGAGGTTTGTGGCTCATAATCATTTTTATCCTGGCATGGAGACTTGTCTGCAGATATGTACAGGATTAGTGCTGAGTCGTCAAGTACTGCATGTTTCAAACCCAAATATAGTGGTGGTTTCATTTCAGCAGGTATTTTCACAGGCACTGTGTCTTGTTTGTTTTTAAAAACCTAAGTTTGTTGTTACATTCTGGAACTCAGTGTTTGAAAGAACATAGACATGTTTGTAACTTCTTTTTTCTTTTGAATTACAGGAAGACTTCAAAAATTAATGGCATTGAATATGTACCTTTCATGAGCGTTGATCTGAGGGAACGTTTTGCCTTCCCTATGCCATTTTCGTAAGTGTGATTCAATTACTGAACTTTACTTTTGTTTTTATTTCCAAAGCTTTCCCATATTTGGTGTTACTATGTTTTGTTTTCCAGAGTTTAAAATTGTTTGAATAGGCTTTTAAGCATAATTCAGGGAGAGAGATTTAAATACTACCACTTCCTTCTTCTAGTCTGATTGTAAAATTTCAACGTAAGCTGATCCAGTTGTGCACTGTTTTTTGCAGTTGTATCTCCAAGCCCAGAAGGACAATATTTTGTTTGGCTTTTTAGAATATTAGGCTGGACCACCAGTTTGGGTCAGTTTCCTGATTCTGCTGCTTCCTAATGAGTTTAGCTCCCTCCCTCTCAGTTACCTGTAAAATGAAAGTGATTGAAAATTCCTCTATAAAAGGACTCTTCTGAGGAAGAGTGCTATGTAACTGTTAGACCTTCATTCATGAGCAATAATAATATGTTAAGATTACATAGCTATAATATACAAAAACACTGGAGTTGGTTTTTGGGTTTGAGTTAGTTCAGTTTGTGGCTTTTTTTTTTCCACTAATGGCTTGTCAAACAGATAAGCCTTGGTATTTAGAACTAAAGAAACTTTTTATTATTAGTTTATCATACTGAAATAAAGTGAAGAATTTGAGTTTCTGCTATTGTAGATAGCTTTTTGGAATCCAGTTCTCCTGTATGAAGGAAGTTCTTGGGTTGCATTTCATGGTTTTAATATTTTTGTTTTTTTCTCTCTAAAAATCACAAACTTTGAAGTGGTGTTCTTTGAATTTGTTTTACAGCTCTGTATATAAAACTGTGTAATTGTTCTGCACATATTTTGCACCATCTATCAGACATATACAAGACTAGGCATAACATGAAAAGCTTTTCTAAACTGCTGATTTATTTCCACTACTGACTTATTTCTACTCTTTTTCTCTCTTAAATCTAGTGATAAATGTGGGAAGCTACCATTATCCCCCAAACAGAAAGCAATGTTTGCTAAGTGGGTGCGACCAGATGATATAACAAATAACCCCACGATGATTTATACTGTATCAAGTTTCAGCATAAAGCAGGTAAGTTGTTCCTAAAGAGAAAAGTGTGCTGCTAGCAGTGTATTGCAGGGGACCTTCTTGTTCAAAAAAGTGTCCCCAAATGTGGGAGTGCTTTCCATGGTTCTCATGAGATTAAATAACTAGTATCGCTTAAGATTCCATGCATTTTCTAGCCATGAGAATAAACAGCTGTGTTAGCACACAGTGAAAATCAAAATCTTAATTCCAGCAGAAAATCCTATTTTCCAGAAATAGTGGTTAGGAAGAAAGGTAAGGTTACTCTGCAACAAATTGTTCATTTAATTTACTGCATGGAAAAAAATAATGAGCGCAATTATTAAGTTTTTATTAGACAGGAAACAGGGTGACCTATTGAGAATCATGGTAGCATCTTGCTGAGTGGGGAGTTGCAGATGGCCCAAGCTACACTGGAATCAACAGTAGAATATGCCATTGGATATGGTTTATATTATGCAGTTCGTTTTGGGTAGGGGGGAGGAAGTGTGAGTGAATGCTGAAGTATCTGCGCTTGTCTCTGATTCTCACTAGTAATTCTAACTGGTTTGCTCTGTAGGGACCTTGTGTTGAGCAAGCATACATTTCCTGTCTTTTTAGGAGTAACTTTGCTTCTCTTGGTTGAAATCTTTCCCATTTGAAGGAAAAAACTAACTGATGATTTTCCTTCCCTCCACACATCCCATTTGTTTTTCAGTATCTAAGTTATTAGTAAATGTCCTCACTGGCTTTCTTTTCTTTATAGACAATCGTGTCAGATTGCTCTTTTGTGGCATCACTAGCTATCAGTGCAGCATATGAAAGAAGATACAACAAAAAATTGATCACAAGGTAAGTAGCTGTTGCCTTCTAAGATCTTTTCAGACTTAATAACTGCCAAGCTTCTGCAGTATGTATGACAGTTGCAGCTGGACACAGTAAAAACCAGCACTTTTTTCACTTTCATCTCCTTGGGACTTGTGGCTTCAGCACTTCAGAGAGGGAGGCCAGTTTTATAGAGATACGTATGCAGACACTGGAGTTTAACTTTGGATGTGCTTGGAGGAGTTTTAAATAGTTTGGAAGGTTTTGTTGGGGTTTTAATAGAAATTTTACTTTCTAATGCTTTATATAATGCAAATTTTCCTACTTTGCTGTGCCAGCTGCTGTGCAACAGGCATAGCATCTCACTGTAGAATTAATGTTAACAGCACTGTCTCAGTTCCACTTGACTGGCATCCTGTGATAAATTTGGCATGGCTTTTGCCACTGCCAAGAGCCTGTTGCCAGACCAGTGTGTAAACGCTGTTTGTGGTATTTTTTGGTTTAACCTATACTCATCAGAACTGAACTTGTTCTTTTTTGAGAGCAATGAGTTCTGTGCTGAATTCTCCTTCTTCAGACGTTTGACTTGTCATTCAGGCAAATACCGTATTTATACTACAGATGAGTAAATAGCATTTGTTTAATAGTAAGGTAAATTTGTTTGCCTTGCTTCTGGTGGAGAAACAATTAGGTTACTTATATTCTCTTTATTGCTATATTAAGCAGAGAACTGCAGCAAGAGCAAGGCCTGAAAAGTAAGACCTGTTTAAACATCTTTGTATTTACTGAATTAAAGTTGCTCTACCATATGTATGTTGAGTGTAAATTCTAGAAATAGACTGTGTTAATCCCATTTCTGTTATCAGTGTGTGTGCCGCCAAGATATTTATGTCATAATTTCTTTTTTTTTTTCTCTTTAACAGTATCATTTACCCTCAGAATAAGAAAGGAGAACCAGAATATAATCCATGTGGCAAATACATGGTAAAGCTTCATATCAATGGTGTACCTAGAAAGGTAAATGGTTTGGGGAGACTTTTATTCTGATAATTACACTGAATATTTCTGTGGCTACCTTTCACTGAATACAATAGGTATTCAATATTTTACAAGAGAGTACTGTCTTCATCCCCATTTTACATAGGAGAAAGCAAGGCATGTTATCACAGGTCACCTATAGACCTGGAATAGAATTTCTTGTTCACTTGGGCAAACCATTGCAGGATTGTTAGAAGTTTCCATATGCGAGAATGATGGTCGGGGCTGGTTGTGTCTGAAAAGCTGTATATTTATGTAAGTTTGGGCTTATTTCTTAAAATACTTCCAAAATACTTTATTGGCATTATGATGATTTTTCCTTTATTTCCCACAGGTAATCATAGATGACCAGTTACCTGTTGATCATAGTGGAGAACTTCTCTGCTCTTATTCTAACAATAAGAATGAATTATGGGTATCATTAATAGAAAAGGCTTACATGAAGGTCATGGGAGGATATGATTTTCCTGGATCAAATTCTGTAAGTTTGTGATTATTTCTAAAAGGCAAAAAATTCCTCTTGGATAATCTTGGGTCAAATAATTTTCTTTCTAGTGAATTCAAAGTAAATTGCTTGGGGAGGCAAGTATTTGGTTTCACATTTTCTTGTTGTTTTTTTTTTTTTTTTCTTTTTCTTTCTTTCACAAGTATGCCTAGCTCTACTGTTTCATGGTTTTGGTTGGGAAGGACATGTATTTGTATAATCTAGATGACTGTGTTGGGTGAAGTAATTATTTTTTGCCTATTTCGATATTGCTGATTTTGGTTTCTAACTGTCATTCAGTAGATAGGGCAGTTGGTTAGGAAAGGAAGAGGCTAGTCATTTAGTACATATATATAGAGGGAGCAAGTACTTTGATCTGTGCAAGTTTGTTTATCAGATTTACACTCCTTTACAGAAATATGTGTTGGGTTCCTATAATGTGGTTCCTAAAGAAACAGTCATTGTACTGCAGCTAAAATGACATGCAAACTATTCTTCCAAAGGACAGGTTATTGAAATGGGCAGCCCACATAATATTCATCTGTCACTTAGGAAGAATTTCTGATTTTAATTTAAAATTGCTTAAAATTTTAACACTATATTTTTATTTCATGGTGCTGTCCACATTCTAGTTGATGTCTTAATAATTACATTCTTGGGGGATATACTAGGTTATCATTGTCTTTTGAAAAATGATAGTGGAGGCAAATGTGGCTTTGTATAAGGGGTAAACTTGTCATACATTTTTATGTTTTATGTCAGTGTTAGGCTGCTTTTTTGGAGGACAGAGTCTTATTGTTAATAATCTTATTATTCTCATTATTGTTCTATAACTTGCTATCTGGAAGAACAGCTTGACTTCTGACATTTAATCTCCACCCTTCCTGCCCTTTTTCGACTGTATTATAGCTTCCTTGTATAATCAGGCTGTGGTGTACTTGTAATTCCTGGGGTTCCTACTCACCAGTGCTGGTTATTAACACTTTAAGCATTTATAGTTTCTCCTTTTGCTTTGAGGAGTACAAAGCAAAAGAAAAGGGAATAATCAATATTTCAGGGAGATAAAATGGGGAGATTAAAGTGGCCTTTTATGGAAATACATGTCAGTGTCAGCTTTACCAAAAAGGATAAAAACCCAACCCTGAGCCTTAGAAGTAAAACTTAAATAATTTCAAATGCAGGTATAATAGCAAAGTTGCAGATGGTTTCTGAGACTGTGCTTTAAAAAGTCTCCGAATCAATTCAATAAAACACATCATAGAATTGAGCACAATAGATCATTCTCTTATGCTTCTTCCATTGCTCTGAAATTAGTTTTTCATTAGTTCACTTAGGTCACTTTCCAGCTTTTGTCCTAACCTCGTCAGATAAGGTTTTCTTTGTTTTATATAGTCTTAATCTTGAGCCTTTAATGTGTAGAGCTATACTGTAACTTGTGTATACTTGATTTCTTTCAAGATGTTTTTATAACCTGTGTACAGACATCATATGCTTATAGGTGGATCATCTGCTCTGATTTCTTTTGAATGTTTGCGTTTCAGAATATTGATCTCCATGCACTGACTGGTTGGATACCTGAAAGAATTGCTATGCACTCTGACAATCAAGCTTTCAATCAAGATAGTACTTTCAGAATACTTCATCAGAGGTAGAAGTTTTTCATTTCCTAAGTACTTAAAATGCTTGCTGTTTAGTAGCTGTGTTACCACTCTGAAAGCAGTACAGTCACCACAGATCCTTAATAGCGTTTTGGTACTGCTGCAAATTGTGCTTTATAAGGCCTCCACATTGCTTTCTGGAAGAAGATTTGAGGTACTGGTGGTTTTGATTGATAGAACAGAAGAGTGAAATATTGTGGAATTTTCTTTGAGGTGATTTTTCTTCTTTCCATATGAAGAAAAAGAGTAGTAGCCATTTCTTGATGAAGAAAATAGGATATAGAGTCAGAGAAGAGCAGCTTGGAACCAATATACAAGCTAGAAGTGTTCAAAAAGTAGAAGGACATGTGTTCTGTGTTCCCACAGAGTTCTTCAGATCTTTGGCATTGATCTGCTGTCCTTAGCAAGCGGATATAGTATAGTATTTCTAATCATATCACAAGACCTTGGTTATTATACCCCAGTAATCTCCTGGAGGAGCAGCAGAAGTCTTTCAAAACTGCAATAGTGATCTTCAGATGTGTGAAGAGTGTCTTTAAAAAGGTGACAGAGATTGAACTTCAGGTTGATAAATGATGATTTTTATTTATAAAAATATGAAATGATGAAATTGTATGAAAATATATTTTTCATTTGAAGCCTATACTTAAATACTGAAAGAAAATAGTTTCACTTTCTCAAGCTTTTTCAGTAGTGGTTTCTGCTGATGAAAATGTTATTCCAGTTTTTATAAAACTGATAATGTAAAAACGTATTATTGCAATATCTGGCAAATGTTAGTTTGAAACTTGCACTATTTTAAATTAAAAGCTATTTTAATTTATTTTAGCTTTTTTAAAAGCTAATTTTAAATTAAAAGCTATTTTTCACCTCTCTTTGAACAGATTTCACAAGGGAGATGTCCTTATCACAACAGCAACAGGGGTGATGTCTGAAGAGGAAGGAGAAAAATGGGGTTTAGTTCCAACCCATGCATATGCAGTCTTGGATATAAGGGAATATAAGGTATCAATGTGAAAACATCTGAAAAGATGCCTGTTTGAAAACTGCCTGCAGTGGATAGCTGTGGATTTTTTTTCTCTGATGGCTGCTATAGTTTATTGTCTTGAGCTCCATTGGGAAGTTCCAGAAAGCTTAATGATGCTCTATTTTATTGAGTGGTTAGTCCATATTCTATGTTAATATAAATATAAAAATTACCTTGAGAAGATAAATCCAGCAATTTTATTTCTTTAGGGACTTCGGTTTCTTCAGTTGAAAAATCCCTGGAGTCACTTACGTTGGAAAGGACGATACAGTGAAAATGACACAAGAAATTGGACCCCAGATTTACAAAAATACTTGAACTTTGATCCAAGAACAGCTCAGAAAATCGACAATGGTAATAAGGCTTAAAAAGTCCCTATCTTTTCAGATAATATAGTTCTTTGTGGAAAGAAATGCTTAAGTACAAGGAGGGGGAGAGTAAAACTAAATAGCTTAAAAGTTTAGGAAGTCTTTGTGTATTTAAATCTATAATTTCAGGTTTGTCTGTGGTTTAAGTTTAATCTGGACTGTTTAAAATAGATCAAATTAACTGACAAGAAATTATCTCCTTGCTTAAATGCTGCTATCAGTATCTGGGCATGGGAAGGTCAGGGCAAAGATAACATTCTGATAATAAGCTGCATAATGCAGCTCTTTAATACATGAATAGACCTTTTGTGGTTTGGGGTTTTTGCCTCCAAAATTTGTGAATATGTGTCAAAATGCTTTTTATAATCAGTATTTAAATACAGTCTTGCCTGTATTTGAGTTTATGAAGTGGAGGTAAGTGGTGGTTTTTTTTTTTCCTTGCATTACATTAATATATCCACACCAAATCTTTATGTACACTCTATTTCTGGCTTTAAGAGTAGATCAAGACCTGTCTTTCAGACAGTGGTACTGCTATGTTACTGTCCAGAAAAAACAATTGGAATGATGCCTAGCATTGTCTTGTCCCATCTTCCTTGGGGAGCAACAGTGTAGCATCTGGAAAGTCAGTGTGGGTTTGTTGGTGGGTGGGCCTTCAGAAATTCTGCAGAAGCTCTTTTTGTACATTCAGAAAGAGATACCAGCTCTTTTTGTAGCATCCTAGGTGCTGCCTGCGTAGCTCTGTAAGGGAGCTCTTTTGTTAAGCGCCACTCTATTTTTTGACAGCAGTGTGCATCCAAATGTATTAAGTTATAACATTTATTGTTAAAATTCATACAAATGTATAAGGAAAACTTTTTGATTTAATTGTAAGAATAGCAGCCCTGGCTTTGTGACAGTTACGGGAGATTAGCTCATTATTTTGGGTTGGGTTTCTTAATTGGTGCAAGATCTGCAGCTGCCTCTGTCAGAGACTTGAATTACAAGGCTGTTACCTTTTTGAGAGCTCATTTCATCAGGAATCTGTCAGCTTGCAGGTGGTGGTCTTGGTTGGAGTTGCAATTAGAGGTGCTATGGATAATTAGATTAAACACATGAGAATGTTGTAAAGATAAAGCAGATTTGGGCTGCCAAAGCAAGTCATGTAGGTGGTGGATGAAGTATCATAGAAGTACATTCAAACATACTCACATGTTGATTGAATACTTGATTGTGTTGGATGAGTATTGAAGTAAATTGTTGAATTGGGGGAACCTTTTAGGCTATGTAATAATTTTTAAAATCTTGTTAGGTTTTTAAAATTCTATGAGAAACCTAGAAAAGGAGGAGGCAAGGCTGGAATCATCTACTGATGTCTCTTTCAATACAACAGATCCTCTTACTATGCTTAGTGCTTGAGAATGAAAAGTGTCCTGACAGCTTCAAAAAGTCAGGAGACTGCCTTTTTGAAACTAACTTGGTTTAACATGTTTGTTTTGGGGGTAAGTTAAAGTTTAGAAACATACAAGGTTTTACAGAAATGTTGGTTTATATAAACTGTATTTATTTGTCTGCAAAGAGGCAAGTAAAATCAAGGTGTCTAGTAAGGAAACAATAACAGCATGTCGTTTGTAGGCATTTTCTGGATTGCCTGGGAGGACCTGTGCCAGCACTATGATGTTATTTATTTGAGTTGGAACCCAAGTCTTTTTAAAGAATCTACGTGTATTCACAGGTTGGTCAAATAGAGAAAACTTTTGTGTCGGTATTGCACTGAATATTCTGATGTGGTGTTTCCTTCCTGCCATTCTTCCTAGTTACAGCTGGAGAGGTGAACTTCAACCGTGCTCTCTTGAGCCTGACTTTATGCCTTTAAACTGTGAGCCCAGGCTTTGTTTTTGACTACTTCTGTAACATCATTGAAACTCCAGTGACCTTTGTGTTGTTGCTGTGGACCTAAAGCTGTATAACCAGATTCTGACCTCGGTCCCACCTCTCTCTAAGAGAATAGAAATCAGATTTTTGTGCAGTCTCTCTTTAAGCAAGTGGCCAGACAGTGCTTGAGTGACCTATTTTTTATCTGGAATTCATTTTCTTGGCCAGTTGTAAATTGGTTGTGCAGTGCTTGTTGTCTTTACAGGGTGTGCTCACTGATGTCAGGAGTTTAATTCTGTTTTTCCCCAGTTGCAGTTATCATAAGTAATCTTCCTTGCCGAGTTTGTTTTTTCCTGAACACGATACTTGTCTCCTACCTAGTATCCATCATACTCGGTCTTTTTGTCCCCCAGTTTGAAGATGTGTGTGCCTCAGTTTCAGAAAGCAAAGGTTTCTCTATTTTTCTACTCATACTGCACTTTGCCACTGCTTTCACACTGTTTCTGCATATGTTAGCTCTACACAGGCTCCTTCATCCATAGTGTAACTACTGAGCTTATCTGCAAAGGCTCCTTCCATCTTTGTGTTCAAATTAATTCTAAAATACACTGTGGTGATGTAGCAAGTTAGATAACATGTTTGCTAATCTCAGAGCTCATCTACTAGTCTTTCCTTATATTGTGATTGTCATACCTCTGTATAGGGAAATGCCTAGCACAGTGGCAGGTGCCATAAAAAGCAGAGTAATGATGGTGCTAATTTGAAGCTTAGTTTCTAATGCAGACTTCTATGCCTGCTGTTCAGTTTTAAAAAGGGGGGGGCAGTTTGACTTAAGTGGCTTTATCCACTTCTGATCCCAGCATGCCACACTACACTGTATTTTCCTTGTCCGGACAGTTCATGAGGCAGCAGGCAGATTTTGCAGTAGGGTACCTCAAAGATCTGTAACATCATCTCATGCAGGTACGCTTCCAAAGAGGAAACAGGTGGAATTTTACACTAAAAATTACCTCAATAAAAAACTGGAGGAATAAAATTTGGCAAGGTTTTGAAAGTAACCATAGCTTATATATGGATTTCTGTAGTTACAAAAGCACAGGTGTCTTTCATTTAATATCAGTGTATGCAATCATGACTATAGTCAGGTAGCTCAGGCTTCTGAATGGTTTGGCTTTTTCTGTGCTTTGTGTGGTTGCAGTCACCATACTGAGCAGCCAAGCTGTTTGTATTGCTAAATAATTTATAAAACAAAGTTGTAAGGTAATGCTTCTGATGTGATTGTGTTGTCCAGCCACTGCAATAGAGTCCAGTAGAATATTGGCCTTCAGTAACCGTGTTACTGATAATAGATAGCTCTGAATAGATGTAGGATCCCTGGCAGTGTTGAAGGCCAGGTTGGATGGAGCTTGGAGCAACCTGGTCTAGTGGAAGGTGTCCCTGCAGGGGTTGGAACTAGATGATATTTAAGGTCCCCTCGACCTAAACCATTCTATGATTTGATTTTTAAAGCACCAGATAATGTCTTACTCAACTAATCATGTGTCTGCATTACTTGTAGTACTTGGGATGCCAAGCAAGGTCCCGTGAAGGATGCTTACAGTCTGGCTAATAACCCTCAGTACAAGCTAGAGGTCCAGTGTCCACAAGGTGGAGCTGCCGTCTGGGTCCTGCTCAGCAGGCACATCACGGATAAGGTGCTGGGTTCTTTTCCTGTGTTGTGAGTTCTGCAGCATCTTCTGTAAGCCTTTCTGTATAGCTTTCTGTTATTAGTATATCACTGCTTATGTTTCTGGTTCAGGTATTTATGTCTATCTATATGTCTACAGTTTAAATCTAGCAGCTACATCCACCTACAATCAAGACCGTTGAAATAGACCCAGATTAAAAATAGAGCTAAGTGATTATATTCCACTCTAAAGGTTCTGAAGTAACTTTGAATCCTGGGGCCTGAACTGTTATAAATGAAATCAGTGGTGGTTTATTTACTTCAGGTGTTTTAAAATAAGATTGGATTGGGTATCTAAATAAATACTAATATCGGATCATGCCATCTGGTGATCAATGGGGATGATAGAATGTGTACTTGATTCTGATGAAGCATTACTTATGTTCCACAGAAGTGTACAAATCTACTTGATTTGTGTTTTTTTTACAGGATGACTTTGCACACAATCGGGAATTCATTACAATGGTTGTATACAAGACTGATGGCAAAAAAGTTTACTATCCAGGTTAGTGTACCTTAATTGCCAAGAAGATTGTTAGAAGGAAATGAAGAATTGCAAAGGATTTTGTGGAGAGAAAAGGCACTTTTTGCTTTAAAACTAGAAGCCTTACCCCAGGAGGTCATTCTTCTGACACAGTTGTTTAGGTCAATATGTGACCACCTTCAACAGTCTACACTGCAGGAATAAACCAAGCTGTACATGTTGGAAGTGGCAGTAGTTAATATTTAGAGGGAACAGATGATGTGCTTCTGTTTATCTGATAGCATAATTATTCCCCCCATTTCTGACATTATTTAAAGGATTATGGCTTCCATTAAATGTAAATAATCAAGGTTAATTGTTCTGTGAACTTGGCTTAGTAAAGTTTCTAAGCAGACTCATGAGGTAAAGCTGGACACTTCAACATATGTCAGACTATCGGATCTGGAATGCTTGAGGAAAGTATTCAGATGTCCAGATTTTATGAGTATTACGCTTGGTCCTTCTACATCAGATTCTACTCACCTTGAGAAAAAGGGTCTTGGCTTTTGGAGCTTTGTAGCTGCAAAAAAGCTGTTTGTGTTTTATTTCAAGAGAGATAGGAGATGTGAAACATAGGAAGTAAAAGTAATTCCCAGTTGAATGGATAGATTGCAACTTTAAGGTAGAGCTAATAATGTTGGGGGGTTTTATTTATTATTTACATCAAGTTAGAGATCTCTGTAAAAGATATTCCTTGGATTTCTTCAGTGAAGGTGCTTCCAAAGACAGGTAGGATTTGGCCTGTTGCTTTTACATATAGGGATCTGCTTTAGAACCAGAGTTGCATTCAGGTAGCTGCTCATATGCAGCAGGTAATAGCAACAGGTAATGTGAGAGTAGCTTTTAAAGCTTTTTTCATCAAAGAGTGGTATTTGTGGGGGGGATTCCTATTGGAATGGTTGGTAAGGGTTGCATTATTCATCTGATCTTATTCAGTGTATTCTGCTGACCAGTTCCACTAGAATCTGAACTGTCTGCAGAAAGCATCCTTTGAGACCTGAGCAAATCATCATCTATTTTTGCAAGAGCTGATCTTGTTAAAGCATCTGCTTCTCCATATAGCCCAAGACTTGCTTCTGGTATTACTAGTACTTGTGGCATTGCTTATTTTACAGTGTGTCTTACTGAAAACATTAAGTGGGCAACCAAACACGCTTGCATAGTGGAAGAAATTGTTCAGTAGTGTTTGAAAGAGACAGTCTTCCACCAAGATCACTAGCAAGAACTGGATGATGCATATGTTTTGTCTCGCTACCCAAACTCTTTTATAAACTTCTAATCTCACAAGCACAAACTTGTTTAAATTTTTTTTCCATGGAAATCAATTGGTCAAGCTGCAGTATTATTTTTACCATCTGTTAAAATGAGACTGGAACAAAGCAGGTTGATCCCTTAGCAGTGAGGTGAAGATTTCCCTTTCCTAAGCTGCTTATTGTTTTATAGTAATCCTTTCCCCTCTCCCATCTTGCTTAGTGGAAAAAATAAAAGGATGTGATCCTGGGCCTATTGAAGTAGTTGCTAGACGTGTTCCTGCTTCCCTGAAATGAAAAGTAGCCTGGAAAGAACCAGCTAGAGGCTAAATAACAAATTACATTGTCTAACTGTAAAAGCAGATATTTAGGATGTTTATCATAAGTAGTGCATGTGCATTGGTACTGCGAATCAACTACATCTGTATAATGATCACAAGGATTTGGAGAGAGAAAGAGAGAAAGTGTGTGTGACTTAGTTAAAGCGATTAACATGTTTGAAAGTCTTGTTTTCCTAGTGGCCAGAGATTTGGCAGCTTGCGTTCTGAACTCTCCAACCAATGGAGAAAGAGCAAACTCCTCAGAGAGAGTTTTGAAGAGTGATCAAAGATGCCTTATCTTTCTCCTGAAATATCAGCATCACTGCAGTAGGTCTTCTTCGAGCAGTGACAGTGGTGGGAGATGGATAAGCAGTTCTTGAAGGTCGTGGGATTTAAGCTGTATTTTCAAGTGTAGAATTTGTGTCCCGTCATGTGTTATGCACCTCTTGATAAGGTTGAAGGTACCCAGTGATAGTTGCTCTTGCCTGTCCTTTTTATGAGCAAATCTTGAGGCTGTGCTCTTTAGAGAGCACTCAGGTCTGCTTACAGTCTAACCTTAATACCAACAACCTGACTTTTTCCTGGCAAAATTCATTGATACAAAATGGCTGAGAAGTTTACCAAGCTAGGGGATTTTTTTGATTGGAGAAAAGTGTTCATCCTTCTCTTTTCCAGCTTCTCCTCCTCCATATATTGATGGTATTCGGATCAACAGTCCTCATTATCTAACCAAGATAAAGCTGACCACCCCGGGGCCCCATACATTTACCTTGGTGGTGTCCCAGTATGAGAAACAAAACACTATACATTACACCATCAGGGTATGTACTGTCAGTTTCATAATGAATAGAAACAACTAAACTGTAAAATAGCTTTTATTTGTAAGTTTGATTAAAAAAATGTACTTCTGGATTGATAGTGTTATTTTGGGGAGGAAGGCTATGAGTGATGGAGCAGAACCGTTGGATGAAGTGTTTGATAATGTTCTTTGTTTATATTTAAAATAACATAGTGTGTATGTTTTGAGTAATGAAACTTCAGTAACTAAACAAGCTGGAAAATACTTCTATTTCCTAGAATAAAAGATGTACATCTATACAGGCAAAGCATTGGCTCTCTATATATCCAAAATGAGGCTATTTTATATTCCAATTAACATTTAAAGTTTTTTAGCTTCTCCTGAATTCTTGGACTCAGTATTTGGGTTTTTCTGTATCTCCCAAGTCATGTGATGTTCAATGCTTGATGTCTGTTTTTGTCACTGAAAAAAGTAAAATGCAGATCTTTAAGTAGACCTAAGTCTTGTTAGTCCCAGACTACTCTGGATTTTGAATTTCAGACAGACTTGTCTGATGAGTAATATAGGCATGTAGTGAACAAGTACCTAAAAATGATGAGTAGGTAATTCTGCTCTTTTATTTTAACCTGTCATGATTTTGTATGAGAAGTGCAAGATTTTGTATGAATATGTAACCAGCTGCTTCTTTTACAACACAGGTGTATTCCATGTGCAAGTTCACCTTTTCCAAGATTCCTACGCCTTACACCATTTCCAAACGGGTAAGGAAATATTTTCTTCTATGGGGCACTGGATAATAATTCTGGTTTGGCTTTTCCATATTTGAAATGTACAAGGTGCTTAAATATATTTTTGTACTACTGCCCAAAAATGCCAGCTTAGGCCATGTCCTGACAAATGACACTTCTTAACGAGAACTTAATCTAAGCATCATTAGCACAAGGCCAACCCTCTATTTAAGTTACATACAATTTGCCAGTTAGCTGTTCTGTTGGCATAATTCATACCAACATAAAAGTCCTTGGGCTGGCTCACTTTCACACCACTCGGATGGATGGAGGCTTAACTTCCACTGGCATTTAGTGCATAAATTCTACCTTCAGTGCAGAGTGTGTTGTTGCAGCTGCACCATTGCAGAAGCACTGTAAAGCCTTTAGGATAGAATGACCTTTAGAATAACAATCCGTACCCTAATACACAGTTACTCTGCAGAGATCAGGTTGATTGTGCTAGTACTACTGCAGAGTAAAACCACTGCAGAAGTGTTGCTCATCCTCCCTTGAAAGAATTGCATGATTTTCTTGGAAAAACTCTTGGCATGGTGGGACAAAACCAACACTGACAAACCAAAGGCACCAGTAGCAAGCCCATGACAAATGGACTTAGGATGGTAATATCACAGTGTATTACTGTTCCCCAGTTTTGCAAAAATGTCTCAAAGGTCTGTAACCACTGGGCTAAGCATTCATGGTGCCACATGGGATCAAGGCAATATACTGGTGGCAAGTTTCATGTAGAAATGCCCCCTGAGAGTACAGAGGCAGAGCAAGAGAAAAAACAGTCAGAAGCCCAGGCAGTTTTGGGGGCAGCTGCTGTTTGTATTTCAGCTGTCATCATGTGCTGTAGTTATACCTTCAGCTGAAGTATAAATATAGCCAAGGGCTCACAGGATAAAGTAACTTGCATGTATTTTCATGTATTAGCAATTTTATCCTCAAGAAAGAATAAGGCAGCAACTCTTAACTGTAAGCTCTGTGCCTACCCTGGGGAATCCTACTAGAGGCAGAAGTTTTCTGTCCAAGCAGTGATTTCTGTGGGAAGAGGGAAACAAGGCTAGTTTGAGCCATGGTGGAACAGTCCATTTTCTAGGAGACTCATGCCTGAAGGAGATGATCACATCACTTTGTGTGGTCAGAAGGGACATGTCAGCTTGCAGCTAGGCTCTTGAGTTCAGTGTTTCATACCAGTTGTTATTTCTGGAACAACCCCTTGAAGTGAGCCTGTTCTGGAGAACACTCAGTGGCTAGAGGAATTCCTGGGAAGAAGACAAGATGATTTGCTTAGTTTGTCCCGAAACCATTGTCTTTTTTAGCTCTTAAGAACTGGGCCTAGTTTGGTGGAATACTCTAGGAAGTCAAAGCCTCATTGAAGGTGACCAGCCTGTTTGAGGCAGGATATCTGTTTTATGCTGTAGTGTGTTTCAAAAGAGCATAAAGTATGTGCAAACCTCCTGTTAATTATTTGAAGATGTGTGTCTAGTATTCACATAAAAGGCATGTTCAACTTATCCAGGGCCAGCTCTGCCTTTATGACTAAATACAAAAGTTAATCAGCTGTGCTTAATGTTTATGTGGTCTTTTCTTAGCAGTCATCACACTTACCTTGCAGATAACTAACCTGCAGTTTACCGGTAACAGCAAGTTGTGTTAGATGTCAAATACTAAAGTTGAGTGGTTGGCTCTGGAGCTCACCAAGGGGATTCTTAGACCCGAGTGCAGCAGAGGTGGAAAAGGCCTGGAAAGCTACAGCAGGCAGCAGGTTTAGGTTCCTGGGTAGTAGCCTGGTGAGGGAAGAAATTCCCCTTGCTTCCAAACTTGCCATGTTTGAGGCTTTTGGACACAGAGCAAAGGACTTAAATCACAAGAGTTAAAAAGAAACGTTGCTCCTTGTTTGACTGAAAGGAGAGGGAGGTAACAGGAGAAACAGATCTTGGCTATAAATTTGTGTGAATGCCTGGCATGTCCTGCAAGTCTAACCTTTCAGTTTAATGACTAGCAGGAGGAACTTGCGAACAGATGGCCCATTTTCTTAAAGTCAGAGCAGCATTTTTCCTTTTGTATTTTTGTCCTCGTGAAATCTGTCCTTATTGTTTATCTTGCCCCTGTAACGCGTTATCAGAGTGCATGGAGGTGAATGGACAGGGCTGAAGGCAATGGTTTCAAGAGCAAAGGTTGCAACACAAGTAGCGTTGGACTTCCTATAGTGCTGTTGTTTCCTGTTTGGTGCAAGAGGAGTGTGTGAGCAAACAAAATAGCCTGCAGAGTCCAGTTGTCACAGGATAGATGGGAATATCAATCTTTTGTTCAATACAGTTTGTCATAGTCAGAAACAGTCACTCATTACTTATTTAATACAGATTGAGAAAAATACAGTACATTTCCAAGGGATCTGGAGAGGGACTCTTCATCAGGGACTGTAACAACAGCACAAGGGGTGATGGATTTAAACTGCAACAGGGGAAGTTCAGGTTGGATATAAGGAAGAAGTTCTTCCCTGTGAGGGTGGTAAGGCACTGGCACAGGGTGCCCAGAGAAGTGGTAAATGCTCCATCCCTGGCAGTGTTCAAGGCCAGGTTGGACAGAGCCTTGGGTGATGTGGTCTAATGTGAGGTGTCCCTGTCCATGGCAGGGGTTGGAACTGGATGATCTTAAGGTCCTTTCCAACCCAAGGAAATCCCAGTCTGGGATTCTATGATCTAAGGCTTTGACCAAGGTGGGTGGACTGCTGCAGTGAAAGTTTCTGAATTCTTAACATAGGCTTTCACTTACACTTTAAAAATTAGCAGAAATTACTAAAGTGAGTGACCTCTAAAGCAAGAGGAGCCTCTAGTCTTGTTTGTGTGTGTAAATAAGCAATACAAATCCTCAGCATACAAAGTATTCTTTGTACTTTTGACTTCTTTCAGGTTAATGGACAGTGGAAAACTCACAGTGCTGGAGGATGTGGAAATTTCAGAGACACCTACAAAAACAACCCCATTTATCAATTACAGCTGGACAAGAATGGACCATTACTAATTGAGCTACGGGGACCAAGGTTAGTAGACAATAAGTGTGCATCAACACAGTGAGAGTAACACATGCTACAGCATCACGAGCTTTATCAGGATTGTCTGTGGGGAGGGTAGGAAGCTCCCTGAAAATCCTGAAACAAGGTATAGGATATAGGTTAGCTTTTGTACTGCTTATGTTTCTAACTTCACCATCAGTACTTTTAAATGTATTTTAAACCTGCACGTTTGCTACTGAGGAAGTCCTTGACCTACAAGGAAAGCAGGAGCCTTCTTTCTCCTCAGTTTTGGAGTCTGAGCAGAGCTAGGCCTTGCACAGAAGGTACAAAGGATTTTTTCTTCCTCTTTAATTATGATCATAATTCCTTTAACAGTAGAGCTAATAAGCAAGATACTAAACCCTTACAGGCTCTCAATCAGTTGCATTTACTGATTGTGTAATTTACTCTGAAAGTAATGCACTCTGAAAGTGCATTTACTCTGCCACTAGCAAGCCAGAAGTATTGGATGTCAGTGCCCTATAGTGTAGACCTAGGCAGGTCAAATTCCTTTGGCAAAATTAATGATCTACTTCAAACCATCAGCATACAGTGCTTCCAAATAGTATCATCTCCTGACAGGCAGTCAACTGTTTTATCTTTTGCAAAGCTGTGCAGTGCCTCCACCAAATGGCAGTGCTTTTCTGTCCATCCTCCCCTCTTTGAGGAAGCTTTTGTCATGAAATGGAGTGACAAGGTGTGTGGCTAATTAAGCAGGTTCTGTATGTATTTTGTCCTGCATTTGTAGGTCATATGTGGGTAGTCTGAATGATGAGGCAGTGGCACCTGTCACATTTGTTAACAGGTAGTAGACAAACTGTCCCAAGTTAGAGTACAACATGGAGAATCCTGCTGAGGTCACTGACATTCATTCCCCTGACAGCAATCAGATCACATCCCAGGATCTGCACCATGTGGCAAGGGATTGAGTGACTAGAAGTTTAACTAGTCCAAGTCTGCTTAAATGTGGAGGCAGACTTCTAGCAGGCGTTTTCCCTGTACTGTACTTCTGAACCTGAAATGTGTCCTGTTTTCCTCCAAATTCTACATTCATGTCATGGCAAGTTTGACTTAACATTGCTGTCACAAATGTGACAATACTTTTTGATGTCTTCCAGTCATGTTGTCTAGTTTTTAATAAACAGCCCTCTTCCTGGTGATCCTGATGACCCAAATAACTATAGTAACAGTCTGTCGTGTTGCTTGCAGGCAATACAGCGTTGGTTTTGAACTCATCACAGTCTCGACAGTAGGAGAACCTGGTTCCTATGGCTTTCAGAAAAAGAGCAGTGGTGACTACAGGTAATGCTCACTTAATGAGGTCTTAAGAGGTTTGAAACATACTTCAGATTTTAGTTCTAACAGGTAGTTTCTTTTATCATAGGTGTGGATTTTGCTACTTGGAATTGGAGAACATAGTTGCTGGAGTTTACAACATTATCCCTACCACATTCCTGCCTCAACAAGAGGGTCCTTTTTTCTTAGACTTTAACAGTACTACTCCTCTTAAGGTATCGCAGCTGCAGTGAGGAGACAGATCTATACATTACTGTTTCAGGATGTGGTTTTGATCTGTCCCACGGTCTGAGAACAGGTGAATAACTCTTACTACACATACACAGAAAATAAACTCATTCTAAGTTCTAGCCAAAAGCATGGAATTGCTGGTTTGCCAGTTCAGCTGTTGCAGACAACTGGGGGATTTGCTGCTCTAGTATTGGAGCAAGCACTGCTCACCAGGCTAAGTGATTATAGTCAAATGGCAGACTCCATTTATTGCAATTTTTTCACACTTCAGAGTCCAGTGAGTTAAGGGAAAAAAAACCTCACAGTGATATTCTCTTCTCCCAAATTACAAGGTATATGGGTTTAAGATTTTATTCTTAAAAGTAAACATGTAAGAAAAAGAATGTTCCTTGCCATTCAGGTTGGTTTGGTGGTTTTCTAAGCAAAAAGGCAGCATTTAAATCTTATCTTAGAGCACAGATGGCACTTGGTCATTGGGAAACTGAGCACACACGCTACAGGAGCACCAGAAAGATGTGTGCTAAAATCATTCCCCTGGAAGTCTGCTATTAGCCTTCTCCAGCACGTACAAGATCCTTTTGTTTCATTTCCTTCATAAGGTAGCTGTTTAACAAGTGTCTGTCTTGACAAGGGCACTGAAAACACAAGCCTTTGAAAACACACTGCCCTTCTGACTGCAGTTCTTGCAGAGACCATCTGGGCTAGGGAATTTGTGACAGGTTTGTCACAGTGTGACTTGACTTACCTTCTTTTGTGGGGAAGTTTCTGATGATTGAGCAAATTAACAGAGGGCACAGCAGAGGCACAAGCTGAGCATAAACCACATTAGGTTCTTTGTGGTTATCCTCGGCTTGTGGAGTACACACCAAGGATGGCTTCATCCTGACAAGATTAATTCTGATCTCATTTTCCCTACAACTTTGTGCTGTTTTTAGCTGAGGTTAAACTGGAGTGGCAATGGAGTCCTGCATATATTTCTCACCTGTGAAGGTAGTTAGGAAGTCTCAACTGAGAATGTGTTTGACAAGACAAAAGGTTTTGCCAGAACTGCTTGCTTTCACCACTGTGTTCTTGCACATCCCTTGCTGTTCGAGATCAGGCTGGTAGACTCGTCTACAGTAAAATCTGTTGTCATTCTTCTGTCTGCTCTGCAGGAAGGGGTTTTTCTTTCCTTTCTTGAGCACAAGCTAGTGCCAAACCTTATGCTGGATCAGACGAGTGTAAGGCTCAGTTTTCATGATGTGCTAAAGTAAAAGCAAGGAATGTACTCACTTTCTTAAGGACAAAGGCTCCTGTCCCCACCAGGATCCGCTGACATTTCTTGCATATGCAGGACAGGCACTGGATTGTGCATATCCCCTTAAGCACACAGGGTTTAAGGTTAGTATTGGTGTCCATTACAGTGCAAGACTTATTCAGATATTGCACCTACATGAACAGTGTAAGTTTCTCCCCTTCAGACAGAGGAAAGAATACTCAGGTGGAATATTGAAAGGTAAATACAACATATTCTTATAAATTCTAGTATACAGATTCTGCTTGTGGCAAATTACTTTTATAAAATTTTCTTACCCTTTTTTCTTAGAGAAAAATAAGTTCATGTCAGCAGTTACGATTTGCTTTGATATTTTTTGTCAAATATATAATTCTGTATTATTTCCACAAACAAAGGAGGAAAAATTATGGGAAAGTGAACTGAACCTTAGATTTTTAACACAGCATCTAGGTTAAGCTTTTCTTGATACCCCCTTACCATTTTTGATCCATGTGACAGAGACTATAAGATGCTGATGCAAGCATGGAAGTGTTATGCAGCAAGGCATTTACATAACTGCCCAAGAGCTCAGCCTGTATCAAAAGTACACTGGTCATGTTACTTCCAGCTTCACAGCCAGGCACCTCTTGCCCCTTAAGTCTTTTCTGCCTGTAAACCTGCAGTTCAGGCCTTTAAACATTCAAATACAAAGCCTCATAAAACACACCAAAAAGCATCCTGCTCTCCCAGGTTGTTTATCACATGCTAGGCAGTTGTGATTACTGCCTGAGCAACACAATGAGGGATATGATGGACAAAATGAAAGCCAGTTACTCTAAGGGGCTTCAAGAGGATTTAGATTTTGATTTACTAAAGTACCGAGGGAAGACTTTCAGTCATTCAAAGGAATGACTTTCAGTTCTCTGTCAGCAGTGCAGAGGGGTAGCTGGAGATAGATAGCCTCTGCATGAACTCCAACATTCTCCTCAGATTCTGTAAAGCCTTGGTTGTAGAGTTTTGGATTAAATGCTGCTCTGATAGCTCAGGATGAGCCAGCTTCACAGACACACCTCCCCAGTTTTAGTTTTGTTAGGAAGACACAGGTTAGTACTTGGTTACTCCAATCTATCAGTTCTCAAGGAAGTACCGTGGATGAATGGTATCAACAGCTTCTACCCCATCTGCCTCATGAGTCTGAGATTCAGCCCTGCTTTCCTCAGGAAGGTTTCATGTAACTACTTTGTACAATGATAAAGCACTTGATCATACAATCTATGCCAAGTCTGACCAACGGCTAATTAGAAGTAAGTCTGTGTACTTACAGTAGCAGTCTTCATGACTTAGTCAAAAAGGACATTTACATTGTTTGATTAATACCAAAGAAGTTAAATTCCTAAGTTAACTTTTGCTCTATACATTCTCACTTCAGCTGAAGCGATCACATGTACTTTGATACACCAAAGGCTTATTTTTATACCCTTGAAGGCAGCTACCATCGTATCACACTTCAGAACACACACATTGCTCCAGCAGACAACAGCGTAACTACAAAAGTTTAAGTAGAAGTATGCAATACAACATGCCACTTCTGTATGGCTTTGCATTTTGTATTTGGTACTGTCAGTCCCAGCTTTTCCCCAGGTAATGGTCATATCAGAACTGGAACCATGGACTTCTTTCCTAAGCAGTGACTGGGGAGGGAAATGCTAGCAAGGGGCTTCAGAAGATGTAAATGTATAAATAATTAAAGCTATTAAAGCTTAACAGCTGTAATGTGTTGAATCTCATTTTTATGAAAAGGGTTTCTGTACCTCCAGCTCAGCATGGCCTTACAGGGAAGGTCAGCAGTGCTAAGCACAGAGGTGTTTGCTACACACTGGAATGTCTCCCTCTCTCCTGCACACTATGGGATTTTGGAAAGCCTGACTACAGCTCTGGTCTCGTGCAGCTTAGAATAAGAAGCACATCAGGGTTGCAGGGATTCAGGAAGCTGCAAGGAGGTAGGTGTTGTCTATGTACTGCAAAGGATTCTAATACCAGAGTGACACCAGGCTGCAGCAGGAGTGGATATTCAGAGTAACATGCTGCAGGAGAAAATTCTGTTCTTGGCGCTTGAGATGAGATAGATTTGGCTTGCACGGAGTCGGGATGTGGAAAACAAAAATGTTTACTGTAGTGTGAAGAGTCTTACATTAACTTTGAGATACACAAGCTGTGGCAGGGACGAAATACAGCAGGACTGCAAAAACATAGAATAGAAAATACTTTGGGCAATACTAAAATTCCCATCAAATTAATGATAGAAACAGATGGTTTAGATAAAATGGTGCTTTCAGAAATGCATAGCTACCAAAACTGAAGAGTCCTAGGATTTTTTACTACCACTTATTAGCATAATTACCAGACACTACTACTGCCTAACAGCTGCTGGCAAAACACACCCTTGCCCTTTTTAGTTTCATTGAACAGTTTCTCTAGGGCATACTAAAATCCCAAGTCCCTTAACAGTTAAAAAACCCCACACGGTACAACCTACGGAGAAGCTTAAGAACACATTGTCAATCCACACTGGCAATTCCTTGTCTTCATGCATATTCCAAGGGTGAATCCCTTACCAAAACTGTCCTGAAAACATCTACAACTCCCATTTTGGGGGAAGAAGAACCCCAAAACACTTAAAGTGCTGAAAAATAATACTTCACTTCTCAGGGGAGGGAAAGGGCAAGGAGCCAACCAACTCTTTTTGGTCACTGGAATCACCCTTGGAGTCCAAGCCAGACTTGGGAAGAAGGTCTGAAAAGGCCTACCACCGCTGAGTGTTACCATCATCTGCCTGTCTCTCAGCACCGGTTTTTATCGGCGTGACTCGTCTTCATCCCTTCTGTGAGCACCAAGGGAAAAGTGAAGGCTTTTAGACCCTGCACATGCAACAGCTCTCCTGTATACAAAATATTTCTACAGTTTCAGCATAATACAGACAAATACAGATATTTAAAGAATATACCACTTAAAAGATCCACCATATCTAAAGAGCATTTCGTTCTACAAAACTGAAGCCAAACTGCTCTCTGCAAAAGTCTGGCTTGAATTTCAGACCCGCTCCTGGCATGGGTTTCCACGGGAACATTACTAGTTATTGCTTCAGCCGGCTGCTACAAAACAAGTTACAAAGTCTGTGAAACCAGAGTACAGCTTAAACAGTTGGTAACGCATCCGGCCTACAAAGGATGTACTGAATAAAAAACTTCAGCCCTCCACATCAATTAGACTTAGTGCAGTTTTAAATTCTCAGAGTAAACGCTTCAGATTTGGCATATATTATTGGCACAATGTTCTTCAAACACTTAGAAGTTCATATATAAATATCTATACTCCCATTAATGAGGACGGGGCACAAAGAGGACTCAGCCAATCTGGGCAGCTTTTCTGCCTGAGCATATTCCCTCTTTGATTTTCATGCACTGAAGGGAGAGCTGCTTCATTCGGTTATCCAGAGCCAGCCCTTCAGTGGAGCTGCTCCTGTTGCTGCTCCTATTCTTGTTCACTCTGTCGCTTGTCTTGTTCTCAGCCCCTTCTGCCCTATCCCCTGTAAAGAAAGGAGAGAAAAAAAACCCAAAACTCAGATTTTCCTTAAAATAAAGGTCCCATCAGAATCTCATTGATGACTTATTTTGTGAGATACCTCAAACCCCTCCACCAAGACAGAACTGGGGAAGCTTCCCAGCCAAGAGAAGCATCAGTACACCACTTTAGATGCCACTGTTAACTGTGGGATGCAGGGCTTTCAGGACCTGCCTTCCCCAAGGAAGCAGCCAGCTGGGCAGAGCTCAGTGAGCTCCTGCTCCCCTCATAAAGCTGAAAAGCATTGGCCTAGAGCGTATCCAGTGGTGCATACCTCTGTCAGCTTCACACTCAGGGGAAGATGCTCCACTGCATTCACTTCGGGGGCCGAGGACAGGAAAGATCACCCCGAATTCAGAAAGGGATACAGGGCTGGGCAGATCCAGGCTTCCAGGTCGCATTGCAGGAGGAAACTGAGTGGGCACCTCACAGGGACTCGTAGGACCAGAGCTGAAGCTGGACACGGACTGAGTTTCTGAATCTTCTTCTGATACGAAGCTGCTGCCATTGTCATCCTCAAACACTTCTGAAGCCACTGCAATGTTCAAAGAATATTCCAGTGAGCAAACCTACCTCCCTCCTGCACCTTCCCAGGTTTGCATCCTTGTGCACTGCCAACTCACTGGCTGCCTCTTCTTGCACACTGTTTGCCATGCCAAACCAGCTCTACGGTACCCACTGCTCCTCATGCCAAGATGCTCCTGGACTGTTGCTGCCCTTCTTCACTTCTGGTCTTCAGTATGCAACTTAAGCCAGGGCCAGGTCCCCTGTGCCCACCTCACCCAGGACCACCTTGATCCCAGCACAGACTCCTGTTTCTTTAAGTCTCAGATTCAGAAGACGTAGCTCCAGGGGCAGATTGCTTCCATTTTACCTTCCCACTTCTGCAGTTAAAATGCAGCATGAACTCCCAAGATCTCTTTTTGGATGAGAATCACCAAGCAACACTGCATTAAAAACAGCCCCACCCACAGATACCATTTTCCCTGCTCCTGTTTGCTCAGATCTGAATTCTAATTAAAGCAAACCAACCCCAAACTGTCTGGCTAAAGTAAGCTGCAGGGTCTTTGTTAGAAACAGGAGGAGGAATCCATCGAGGGAGGTTCTATTTTGTGCAACGTAACGGTGTTGATTTTGCTAAAATTGGACATTTTCAAACTTGGCTCGCTGTGGGATGGGCACCTATGAACCAGAGACTGCACACAGTATTCCCACTGAGATCCAAAGGGGGTTTTGCATGCATCAGCCCCTCCACAACAAACGCACGTGCTGGAATCACACTGCTCTGAAGAAGTCCCATGAACAGCAAGATGTTTACGGTGACCTGAGGTTATCTGCAGCTGTGCCTCCCTATGAGCCCTGCCATTGCTAGGCTCAGAGCCACCTACAAAGAGCAGCAGGAGCAAAACAGCAGCGTTCACGAAATGGCTCAAAGGAGAAGTTCCAGAGTCGTTCTTCTCTCATGCAGGGGCTCACAGGCACCTCGGACACGGAGGGTGCCAACAGGTTACAGGAGTCCTCTACTTGGCAAGCAGCACTGACATCAGCCGGTCTACAAGCAGCACAACTTGAACTGTATCTTACTTGTCACCATCTACGCTCAGGAGCACCTGCTAGGGCCAAGACCTTCTTGCTGCTGATAAGGTGGTTTATTTATTCAACTCCAGCAGACAGAAATCAAGACATGAAAGGGCCTTGGTGGACCCCCAGCACCACATTACAATGCATGAGAGCTTAACCTGTTTAGGCTATTTTGGGTACCATGGCAGGCTGCTAGCCTTGCCCCATCATAACTGTGCTCGACACAACCTGGAGTCCTTCCACCTCTGTCAAGCTGTGCAATTCAAAGACAGGGATGAGCCCACACCCCTGAACACCTTTCAGCACAAGAAAACCCTCAATTCAGTTATACCTAAGGCTCCTGGGAGGCCTTTGGTGCAAGCTGGGGGGGCTTGTGGGTATCCAATGAGGCAACCCCTGTGTGACTCGGAAAGCCTCAGCTGTGGGACTTCAGGGTGGCAGAAGATCATGCAGCCACACCAAAGCCTCACTGCATCAGCTGGCCCAGACACTGCACTCCTTGCTGTGGGACTTCAGGGTGGCAGAAGATCATGCAGCCATACCAAAGCCTCACTGCATCAGCTGGCCCAGACACTGCAATCCTTGCTGTGGCAACCCTGGTCCCAGCTGTGCAGCACTGAGTGAGCTCCATTGTACACCATATGAAAGCTCCTGCCACTGCAAAGGAAGGAGGCCAGCCCAGGGCTGCCTCCCAGCTCCCATGGCACAGATGGGCTGTACCATGGACCTACAGGGCCTCAGCACTGAATGCACCAGTGTCTATGAGGGAACTGCACATTCAGCCTGCAGTCCTGACCTCCTTTTCCCTGCAGAGCGAGTGGCTGCGTGGTACCGAGCTACCAGCTGGGTTTAAACCGTGACAGTTACCTAGGACTGGAGCTCATTCAGTGATTGCTGTTGTTACCCAAGAGAAAAGCCTCTCCTACAGAGCCTCTCAGTACACTGCATTAGCATACTGCTGCTTCTTCACTTCCCCCGTTCGCAGCACACGTGTTCTGCCGAAATCACATATTGGCTAAAGATCCTGCAGTTGCGAAGGAGCTTATCCTTACACCCCTCCTGGGTGAGCATCATGCCTCTCTGCACTACTGCAGTGCAACTTCAGTCCCCCGCCACAGGTCCAACGCTGCAAGCAAGACAAGTGCTTGATCCAAGAGGTCTGTTTCCAACCAGTCTGCTGCCTCGACAGCCTGGCTGAATGATCTGCCACCTCCTGTGACTGCTCTGGGCAAGTCACCAACAGCAGCAGCACAGGCTTAAAGGTTCAAAGGATGCTTTGAAGCACATCAATTTCGTCCTTTCACAACAGCACTGTACAAAACCCAGCAGTGATGCTAAGGGAGCAGCTGATGCACTTCAACTCCTATCATTTCCCTTTGAAAACTGGCTATTAAGGAACACAACCAACTGCAACAGTCACAACAGCCAGCAAATGTCAAACTGCAGAATACACAGAGCAATCACTTGCTCATATCCTCAGTGTTTTATTTTATGATGCTGACGGGATATTTCCAGGCACAAGAGTGCTCTGTACTCACCGGAGATGGTGTCTGACTCCGGTTTACTTGCCGACAGGTCTTCCACAGAGGTATTGCTCCCTTCAGCACCCACGCCACATCCTCGGGGCCCCATGGCAGTGGAACGTCTCCTCTCGTGAATCTCATCCGAGATCATCTCCAGGTTTTTCAAGGCAGTTTTATACTCTCCCTTTGCCAGGGCCAGTTTTGCCTGCAGATCATCCACCGTTTTCTTCAGTTGCTAACAAGGAGGACAGGTATTAGAGGTGCTTTCATTACAAATGACACACATGCAGTTCTCAGTTACGTGTCCGTGGAACTTGGCAAGCTAGCATAAACCAGGGTTGGTATCTATGTGATGGAGGGTTCATAACTCACAAGCACCCCAGCTCAAGTAGTGGTACTTGTGAAGGAGACAGCAGCAAGGCACACCATGGGATGCAGGGGCTGCGACTGTCTCTGGTGCGTGGTGACAGCCCCTGGCTGAGCACAGAGCAGGGTCCCCCCGCTAACATGCGGCTCACAACAGTATGCCGCTGCTTATCTCACAACCCTCAGGGCACAACATGGCTGTGGGTCATCCCTGAAGGGGCTCGGGTTCACTCTCCTCTGAGCACCAAACCCACCCCTTCTTGGTTACTGAAGACTAGAAAGCAGCAAGCCTCAGACCCTGACGGCTGGAATACAGCAGTTTCCACATCTTCAGGCACAATCCATTCTACAGTAAGGGTGAAAGTGTTGTACACCCTGTCTCCCAAAGGTGAAACACTGCTTATGTATCTGCAGTGGTCTTAACTCTGTTTTATACCGTACATTAAAAGCAGTTTGTGCCGTCTTTTGTATTGTATTTTACGCAACCATCCCTCTTCAGGGGGGCACGGAGCAGCTGTCACAGAAAAGCAGGAGGCCCCCAAACAGCAGCAGGCCTTTGCCCGTGGGGAAAAGGGCACTTCTTAGAAAATGCCTCTTGCCAGAAGGGATTATTTGGCTGGCACCCAGCCCAGGATGGGCAAGATTCAGCTCTGACCACAGCTATGCAGGCAAGCAAGACGGAGGAGCAGGGGGCAGCCCAAGGCTAAATCCTGGCAGGGAAGAGGTGCGCACCAGAGTCTCTGAGGCTTATGGAGAGAGCTGCTGCACCTCAGACTAGGGAAGGGCTCACAAGACATGTGTGGGACGTACCTTGCATTCCAGGCAAGGAATGGGAATCTTTAGCTAGGCTCCAACTGAGCCTTCTTGCACCCACGGCCAACAGTGCAAGGCATCGTGTTCCTCTCAGACCCTGTGCACGTCCCACACACCTACAGCACCAGCCATGACACTGCAACTCAGAGGAGCCAGGCTCCCCGTTTTGGGGGGCCACATGCAGTGCAAGTCACTCAAATAGAGAGCGATTCTCATGAACTGACCCAAGCAGTGACAGAAAAAAGCACCCCAAGCACAGTTAAACAGCCAGATGCATAAAACACCGCGGAGGAAACACCAAAGACCAAACCAATCCCAGGACTTGGTCCCAGGACAATCCCCAGCAGGGCTCACACACTTATTTCACACAAGGAAACAAAGCCTCTCAGTCTTTCATCTTTAAAACGTGCTTAGCAAATTGCTCAAGACATTCTGAACTGAACTGGTTTAGTGTCAGAGCACTTTGGATGTAACTTCAGTATTTACCGTAAGCAGTAAAGCTTCAGGTGGATCAGATTTACACACTTACCTCTAGCTGGACATAGTACTTCGCCTTGAGTTCAAAGTAAGGTCTGTGGGAGAACAAAGAACAGTTGTTTACAATCACAGGGACTGAATGGAGAGTACTGGAGTGGGAGCTGCTCTCTCTGTAGCATTAAGATAGCTATTTAGTGTTTCATTGCAATTCCAAGACTACTATCTAGGGTGACAGAACACAGACATGTGCTCTCAAGGTCTCGCTTTTCCCCTCTAACATATCTATTCCTCGAGAGCCTTTTGACCTAAATGCAAATTGCAAAGTCCCAGTTTTGAGTTGAGGCCTGGATTCTGCCAGGTACCTAAAGGCAACATCCCGCTCCAGGTGCGGCATCCTCTCTGTATCCATGGCAGCACATCACTCCACAAAGGGTGAGCCTTAAGCTTCCCTGTGATCAGATCTGGGGGCGGAGGGTAGGTTCTTGGGCTCTTCAGTGAAGGAGCAGGGATGAAGGGAGGTCAGCACATCACCCACGAGGGCACCCACGACTGACCCTTCCTACATCCCTGTGTAGCAGGACTTCAAATACACCCACAAAAGCCTGTTTGCCCCATCAGGCATCTTCCACTTTAAAACTAGGTTAGAACTGGCATTTCTGTACAGCCCTTATTAAAGGATCTCCAGAATACTCTATGCAGGTGTTTTTTGCTGCAGTCAGCCCTGCTGTGAGGCACATGAGTACACTGGGATCCTTCCAGCTCATCCTGAGGAGGATGACACAAGACAGAACCCCCATGACGGTAGTTCCAGCAAGGAAACAAAGATTCAGAAAGCAAATCGTAAGAGAGGCAGCTGGGGCATCAGGCTCAGCACCATCACTGTGATAAGAAAGTATGCACGGCCCCACAGGTCTTTATTTCAAATCTTATTGCAAGGAAAGGACTCTTAGCAGCCAAAATACTTGTCAGGTATTGCTCTGAGAGGAACCTGTCATTCAGTGATCTGGTGATGTTCTTCCCAGCCCCTGAGCAGTGCTAGACAAACAGCACGCAGCTCATTCTCAGAGGCCATGCTGCCGCACTGTTCCAACAAACGTGCTTGAATCTGCCTTAGGAAGTGCTAATCCTTTCTTGAATTGAGCAAGCACCAATCCAAATAGGCTTTTAGTTGACCGATTTCCCCCAAAAGTCATTTCTAGATGGAGGGATTAGAAGCCGAATACAGCAAGCAGATTGTTTAGACAAGCTACAGTCTGGAGATACAAAGGAAATGACTGTGAAATATAAAGAGAATTAAGAATTGGTTGTAAATCAGGGCCAAAATTGTAAGCAGGTTCTGAGCAAGAAGCTGTTCCATCAAATGCAGACACGTTTATTAATGACACTGCTTAGCTATGCTCTCTGAAATGCATTTCCTTCCCCAAGAACAGCTCTCGCACGGCTCTGCCATGGCAGCATTAGGAAGTGAACAAGCCTGATGTACAGCACTGATGCAGTCTCGCACCTTTCAGGGCTCTGTCACTTGCTTTGTCGCCCTGCTAACTAAACAGAACTAAACTGCAAACGGTCCTAAGCTGCAAATCATCTACACACAGAGCTCTGCAGCTCTGTAGCAGCATCTGTGTAAATCCCACGAGCCTGCTTCTCGAGTCACAGTCCACCAAAGGCTTCAATGCACCAGAGCAAGACCAAGGATGTGCCCAGAAAAGGTTTCCTATTGCACTTAGTTCACCAGTCTGCCACATCAGGTGCTTCACAGGACACTTAGAAGGATGACAAACGCAAGGAGATACCAACTGTGCTGTGAGGCTGTTGCATGCAGATAGGAGCCCAAAGAAGAGGTACAAAGGGCAACACACTTTCATGTGGTAGAAAACCCCCTACGGAAATGATGTTTCCCCGAACAGGTTTCCTCCTTAAACTCATCTCCAAATGTAAAACTTACTTTGATTTATTGATGGCTCTTTTCAGCTTCTTCTCCAGTTGTTTCATCCTTCCCATGGCGGCATTGTATTTGGCTGCAGTCTCCTTGTGAACCAGCTCACTTCTCGTTTTGGTCTGTTCTGCCTCCATGACCTTCAACAGGATAAAAGCTAGATTGAGGGGCAAGACACAACGATCCATTTCTTATCATTTCAATAAACAGCATCTTCATAACTTCTCCAGCCAGTGAGGGTGTAGAAAACACATACTTTCAATGAACCTACTTAAGTCTTTCCTGAAAGGAGCAGCAACATCCCAGATTTGCAAACACTGCATTAATTATGACAAAGGAGGTGCAGCTTCTTGCATAACATCTCTTACAGGAAGTTCAGATGAGACTGAGATCCCGGGATCATCCATTTCTTAACCCAGTCAGGGGAGCAGAGTAGCGCTAGCAGAAGTCACCCATTGAACAGCATCCTGCTTCTCTCCCGGGAGCCTGCCTTTCCCAGCAGGATGCTCAGCCCCCAGACACAGTCCCACCACTCGGGGAAGGGCTGAAAACCGAGCACAGCAGTGGGAGGGCTGAATCACCGGGGAAAAGCATGTCTGATGACTGCCTGTTTGCAGAAGGCCAGGAAGGTTTTCTCTCAAAGCATCTGACCAGCCTCCAATCATGGTTTCTACACTGAGAATGCAGAGGTTCAAGCCCTCAGCTGACACCCCCATAATGCAAACCGCCCACTGTCAGGCAGGCAGATGCTTAATGCATCGCTGTCCCAGGCACAGCACATCAGCCACTCTCCATAAGGAGGATTCGTCTTTGATGCAGGAGCCATCAAGGGTTGGACAGGGAAGTAACAGATGTGGTTAAAGTAAGAGAAGTGGTGATGCAACCACAGGATCCCAGACTGGTTTGGGTTGGAAGAGACTTAAGGCTCATCCAGTTCCACCCCCCTGCCACAGGCAGGGACACCTCACACCAGAGCAGCTTGCTCCAAGCCCCTGTGTCCAACCTGGCCTTGAACACTGCCAGGGATGGGGCAGCCACAGCTTCTCTGGGCACCCTGTGCCAGCACCTCAGCACCCTCACAGGGAAGAGCTTCTGCCTTAGAGCTCATCTCAGTCTCCCCTCGGGCAGGTTCAAGCTGTGAGTGCAAGCTGTATAGTTTCTTTCATGATGAAAATCAAGAATATTGCCTTGATTATTTTGGATGAGAAAACCCAACCAGAGGCACCTCAATCTCAAAACATGATGCTATTCTTCTTGACATTTTGATGATCTTCCTAGAATCCCCAGGGAGCAACACATTCGGCCAGGGTACTATGAACACTTCTATTTCATTCCTGAGTGATGGTTCAGGGGTTGTAGGTTTTGCTGGAGAATTGATTAGAACTTAGTATCATACAGATACAATTGATAAAAGCATGATGAAAGTAGGACCCACAGGAGCCTTCACCAGCATACAAAGCGTTTACACAAAAATAGGATGCAAAGTAATCAGTATTAAAATAACAAAAAAAGATACAAAAAATCTCCAAAATAACAGAGAAAAGGACATAAATCAGACAGTCTTGAACATAAGGTGACTTAATGATTTGCTGTGGAGTGGAATGTACATCTCCATTGGTCTGGCAACGAGGAGAAAGCAGGCGGTTTTCAGGCTGCATCTCTTGTAGCTATGAAGGCATCCATACAAAAAATGGCAGGGCTCAGTTTTCACCAGCCCTGGGTCTCAAAATGCCTCAGCTTTGACCACAACTTCAAGCACAGCTTGCCCCAACTGCCTCCCAGCACGAGAACACGCATCTGAGCTCTCAGATCCAGAGAGAGCAGTCGAGATTTCCTCATTTTAGACACCCTCACCCACAGAGCTCTGATCTCTTGAAAGCTTTCCAGCCCTCAGGCTGAAGTGCACAGGGAAAAGAGCACAGTCAGCCTTGACTTGCTTGGAGTGCTGCTCCTCTCAGGGAACCTGCCATGTTGTCCTTCCTAACTGAAAGCATCAAACCACTACACGTTATCAGACTGATAACACGCTCTCTCCTGCATCCCGAAGTGCATCGGCATCAACCAGAAGCTCCTGCTGCCACAACCCGAGGATCTGCACACACCACTTATTAAACAAAGAAGCTGCTACAGGACTATGAGGAAGAAAGGCTTCCAAAAGGCTCTTTTGATCAGATATAAAACAACATCCTCATCTCCAACACCCTTCAACAACTATTTCATAAACAAGGCACCCGGGAGGGGAGAGGAAGGGAAGGGAGGGGAGGAAGGAAGACAGAAAGGAATCTGTCAGACTGATAACAGGCTCTCTCCTGCATCCTGAAAACACACTGCAGCTTCTTATCTTGAGCAGCTGTTTGAAACCTAGCTTGATGCAGTGACTTTCCTTAGCGAAATATGTCAGACAAGGCTGGTTTTAGCACGGAAGCGTCTGAAATCGAAACGCCGTCTCCAAAGACCGCACAAAAGCACCTTCCTTTGTGGTGTGGCGAGGAAACTGCAATCTTAAAGTGCTGGAAGCCACAAAATAATGGAGCAGCTGGAATTTGCCAGTGCTCAGTTAAATGCCAATCCCTCACATACATTCCTGGGGCAAAACTAACATCAACGGTGATGTGTGGGATGAACCCCATCAGTACTGCCAGCATCAGGGGCACAAAGCCAGGTCAGGCATCCAGTATCGTCTTGATTTAGCACATCTTTCATCTCAAACATCGCAGAAATGCTGAACCCTGCAGAACTGGGATCAGAGGGTGACAGACTGCAAACAGCTCGAAGTACCTGACAAAATAAGTCATCTGCTGCCAGCCGCATGTTCAGCACCCTTTCCAAGACAAAACAAAACAGAAAAGACTGCACACTTCATCCTTCTGAGAAATCAGTGATGCAAGGAAAAACATCTTCTCCCACTCCCTTGTTTTCCTATGGACATTCTGTCATCACACTCACATTACCCACACAAGTGTGTGCAGAGGCCAGAGACAACCCGTCTCCTTTCCCCCAGGACAGCAGCTCAGGGCGCATGCCTGAGGCTCAGGACAACACCTGGACAATCATGAGTTATCTGTGGAGATCCATCACCTGCCAAGATGCGGTTCTTCCAGACAAGAAACAATAAAAGGACAACCCACCCCTCACAAGAGCCAAACAGAGAAGCCATCCATCAGGGCGGGTGGACAGAACCAGAGAGCAAACCATGCTGCCACCTCTGCTTCTGCACCTGGGAGGTTCACTGGGGAAAACGCCTGGCCTATTGAAAAGGTCTTACTTAAAAGATGATCCACATGGCTTGTGTGAGAGAGAAGTACTTTTAATCAGACCTCATAATTCAGTTGGGGACTGCTTATGGTCACAGTCACCAAGCAAGCTCTTTTGTCAAATGAAAGTCCATGTGCTTCTACCACCGACTTTGCCTTGCTGATGCTCCCAAGACATCACAGATGCACCAGCATCGCTTTGAAAGAGGCAGAGATGTAAGTGAGGATGACACCTACTCAAATTAAGGCGGCTCAAGACACACCTCTCCTCCTTACGTAGTCCCTGCCATTCATACCCTTGGGGTGAGCAGGGGACCACACTGACACAAAACCACCCCGAGCAGGTGAACTTCCAGGATGCCCACACTTCCACCAGACATTCCTGTAGCTCTGTCCTTAATAACTACATCGAGTTCTGCCTGGAAGAGGTGCTCTCCCAGGGTAGCACAGGCTACAAACAACCCAACACAGGTATCAATCGACTCCTCTTCTCTCCTCCCTCCCCTCTGTCTCCAACCCAGGTGTGTCTGGGAAAGGAAGGCTAGTGGAGAGTAGGTATTTTTAGTGAATAAGTAAACTAGTCTTTGTTCCCCAAAAGAGATTTGCATGATCTGAACTCGGAGATGGCCTCCAGGCAATGTTTCAGTAATCATGGATGCAAAAGGAACATGTACCAGTGAAATGAAGCAAAGCTGACCATCTAAGCCTGAGAATGACTCTTGAGAACCACTGGTGTTTTTTTTCCCCCTGAAAAATAGAAATTGATGGCTTTTCTAGGGGAAGAATGATAAATAAAGGATGTAAGAAGCATTGCAAGATTAGTAAAGCAGGAGGACGGAATCGACAACACAGGAGACTGCATTTAACCCCTGCATTTCCAGGGTAAAGGGACAGAGAGCTCAGGATAGGGAAGGATGCAGATATTTTTGTTGTTTCTTTCACAGACTTCTCTTCCCCCTCTTCTTCTCCAAGTACTGCTCTCTGCAGGAAGTACCTCTTCTCCCTACACCACGAAAGCACCCACGCATTATACAGTGACAGATGGTGTAATATCAAAGGGAGCTTCACAAGCCAAACTGAACCAAGAGGGAGCGTGCCTCCTCCCTCTTCGCCCTCCCCTCATCCGTTCCTTTTTAACATTGCCCATGATCAAGAGCCAAAACATTTCTTCTCTCCCTGCCAGAACTCATGAACCAGGAAACACTGTAAAAGCAGATTGCAGCCCCAATTAGAAATTAGCCATTCCTCTTGAAATCCACAGAGGAGCTTCCTTTCTGCTCCAGCGTGTCTGAAACTTGAGGTAACACATCTGTGAGCGCTTTCCTTTTGTACACAAGTACGAGTGATTCTCAACATGAATACAAACGTGAAGATCTCTCGCCTTCATCCCCCCCAAATTCTCCATCCTTTGGCCTTTCTGTAGGCCTGCTCCCTGCATCCCAACCTGCAGCAGTATAACTCAAGGTACTCGCAGGTAGGAACGCGCTTCCCAAAACCATTTTCTCCACATTTTAAAGGCAAACTACAGATACCAAGAATCTGGTAAGGCAGCAGCTAACAGTAAGCAGTACTTTTCTTCTCCAGGCACCTTAAGAGCTCATCAAACCTGCCTACATGACGACATCCCCATTATAATCAACAGAGAATTCATCTGACAATGAATTTGCCCCTCTGGTCACGTGAATTGTTCTCCAGACACCATCAACTTACTGAACAGCCCTCCTTTGATTATAATGGAAGTTTAGGCAAGTAACTGGGACATACAAAATCATGTCCTAGACACCTGAAGCTGACGCGCTAAATGCCAGCTTATCTGTCATTACACTTACCTGAGATCTGGAGAGAAATGGACACCTAGGGAAAAAGGCACAGGAATATACCCAAAAATACACACCAAGTTAAGAGTAGAAGCAGGTAAAACAGCTGCCTGACTTGCAGGATCACATCACAGTCCTGTGCTTCCCTATGTCAACACGTATCTCAGGCGCAGACATTCACAGGGCTTAGCTGCATCTTTAACTCCCATTTCTCATCAGTTTAAGTATATGATTTTCTGTATCAGTGGCTACAAAAGCCTTGTTTGCAGTAACCCATTAGGCTGTTGTGTTCAAAATAGTCTTAATAGCCTTTCAGTCTATGAAGGAATCCAAAAGCAATTACAACATACAACCCTCATCTCCATTTCCTCCCAGCGAGGGTCTGCAAACAGCATTTCCCATTTGATACTCTGGAACCCCAGTCTTTGTCCACATCCTTTGGATCCAGTGCAAAAGTAACCCGGCAGTATTTCCATACATGCCTATATATATATACATATATATATGAATTCAGTGTCTGATTTGTTCTCTTGCCTACCTTTTTCCTTTATGCACTCTGCTTGCATAAAGCATAAACCCAAGCTGCTACAAGGCTTGGGTTTTGTTCCAAATTCCAGATTAATTCAAGAGTCTGCAACCTCTGCCTAAGAATAGCAAATAAAACCACTTTCCTCTTGCCCCACAATCCTATCAATAGACAAACAAATTGATCAGTAGCCCACTTCTAACATTTGGCACAGAAGTGCTTCTCTGCTCTTGATGCATTGCTGTAGAAGGCCCAGTGCAAGATTATTCTCTGGGCCTTCTACAGCAGAGAAGATGGGTTCAGCTGTAATAACATTTTAATTCCCTAGTATCTGGTGCTGTGCTGTGTTTTCAACTTGAGTCTGACAACAGTGCTGGTAACACACCAAGGTTTTAGTTGTTGCTCAGTAGCACTTACCCTGTTCAAGGACTTTTCAAGTCTCATGCTCTGCCAGTGAGCACAAGAAACTGGGAGGACACAGAGACAGGACCCATGACCCAAACTAGCAAAGGGGTATTCCATGCCACAGCACGTCATGCCCAGTATAGAAAGTGGAGGGAGTCACCCGAGAGGCCCAAATCGCTGCTCAGGTCAGGCTGGGTATCAGTCGGTGGGTGGTGAGCGGTTGTATTGTGCATCACTTGTGTTTATTGTTTTATCTTCCTTTTCCCCTTTTAGTTCTATATTCTCTCCCCTTGTTATTCCCCTTATTATTAGCAGTACTATGTTGTTCTTTAGTTATTGGACTGTTCTTATCTCATACAATTCCTTCAATTCTCCTCCCCATCCCTCCTCAGGAGGGAGGAGGCAGGGGGGAATGTGAGCAAGTGGCTGCGTGGTGCTGAGTTACCAGCTGGGTTTAAACGGTGACAAACAGGGATCCCAACAAGGGAAAACAGCAGCTGCTGGTGACCTGGCATGCACTCGCTGCTAAGGTGGGGCTCCCTTCACAAACACCTAATGCTAACAGGGTCAGTAACACAAACGATACCCTGGAGTTTGCTTTCTCTTTGTAAGATATTCCAGGTTTTCCATCTCTCCCACACACACAGCCAGCATCCTTTTTGTTCCCCGTTTCTTCAGCAGGCAGCTGGTTGTTAGAATTCACTCTGAAACAGAAGCTTTCTTATAACTGAGAAGCTTCTGCAACAGAACAGAGCTACTGCATTGAGAATTGAGACAATACAAACGTTGTATGGCACACTAGCGTATTTGGAATAGCAAGCTCAACTTCGCTGCCATGTTAAGGGAAACCTCTGACAGAACAAAGGCTTTTAACTTCAATTTTTGATTCTTTCATGTTAAAAAGAGTATTTCTGCCTTTAACGAATACCGCCTTTCATTGTTTGATGGCGCATCTTTTCTGTAGATTTAGAAAGACTTTACAAAGGAGGTAAGACCTTGTCTAAATCTGGAAGGTACTTCAGGATAGAGCAGTGTGCAAGCTTAAAACGCAGCACACATCTTGAGCAATTCTACATCCAAACACGTTTCTGAAGCAAAGTGCCTTGCTCAACTGACACCAGAATAAGAACACGTTACACTGAAATTGGAGCATGTCCCTGTTTTTCCAGAGTAAAAGTTTCCATAACACGTGCATTCAGGAATAGGCGTCCCTGTGCAATTAGCCTGGCATAACTCCAAATGCAGGTATGCCTTAAGACACTGTTTACCCCTATTATATAGATGGTAATTTTTTCTTTAGAGAGCTACTTCACTAGCTATTAGCACAGGCAGACAGGGAACCAGTTGTCTCAGTAGCAGCCCAAAGCACAAATCACTTAACCTTAGGCTTCACAATCTTCTGTTGCTTAATTCCCTACAAAACCATGTATCTGGACCCATAGGAAACAGTGGCCTTTCCGAAACTCGGCCTCATGCACCACAGAAGAACACAAACCACACGAAAAAGGCAGATGCTGGGGCAAGTCTGTCTTACCCTCTGAGTCGCGTGGTTGAGCATCTCTTGCCAGGCAGAGTCAAACTGGCGCTTGTCATCTTCCAGCAGCCGCTGCTCAGCGAGCGAGATGGTCTCTTTAGCAGCACGCAGCACTTCAGTGGCCCTCTGAAAATCCTGAGTTGCCCTCTGAGCTTCCAGCTGTGCCTGAAAAACACACAGAAGTTGGGATGAGAGATAAAGGAACGCGCTCAGGCCTGTTTAGAAGATGCACCGCGCTCACCCAAGGACTTTAAAACCACCCAAACTTTTACTTGGAAGTGACCACGTATTCCCCTCATTGGAGTAAGCACTGCTTATTACCCACCCAAACGGGTAATTTGCAAAGAGCTGCCCATAATCAAAACCCACAGAGCTGGTCCCCTACCAAGAAGCACCTACGTGACAGATAAATACCTTATGGGGTAGGTTTAACCCCCGAGAAACAAGCCAAAACGCAACAGCAAGCTTGTGGCATGTCAAGAGCACCTTGAGAATGGCACTCCCTGAAGGCAGTCGGGGTGGGTTTTTAGCTGAGGAGGTATTTTGGCAGTGGTACCTGGCTGTAAATCTCAAACAAGGTTTTTCTGAGGTGCCTGCTAACTGTGAGGACTTTGCTCTCACCGGTTCCAACCGGTGCTGCAAGTCCACAGTACACAGGCAGGAAGGTAACCAAGGGAATCGTAAAGCACTGATAAAGGCTCTGCTAAGCCCTTGGAACCTGCTGCTTCTTTTCAGCAATATAACACAAAGCTTGAGTTTCAAGTGTCTGCATGGAAGCAGGGGTGAAAGGAGGCTTTTGGTGGTTCCTGCTGCGAGATCAGACTTGTCCAAAACAACACCTGACCTTCCCAGCAAAGCAAGCACAGTTTAGACTCAATGAACTGTGATCCCTTTTATTCCAGGCCAAACCAAAAGTCTCCAAGACACTGCATTTACCTCTCCTGAAGGTTTTAACACAGCTCTCACAACCCTAAAATGCCCACATCCCATTTTGGAGGCTGAAGCCACATCCATTTTTCACAGCTGAGAGCACCTCCAGGGTCCCTTAAGGCAGCAGCAGCACCAAAAGGGAGAGTAGCCCATAAAGCAGAACTAAAGCCAGTCATACTGCAGGCTTCAGTAGTACCACGGTGACAAGAGGCATCACTGAGTTCAGCAGTGCTGCACCGCAGTACCAGTGACAAGTCTGAAGTGCTCAAAATAGGTGACTCTACAAGAAAGAGACAAAGAATATCCATAAACAAATCACTGGTGTTGGCTGGGCTTTGGTTGGTCAGTGGATCAGACAAAAAGGCCTTCTCTTTTTATAGCTCTCACTGAATGAGTAGCAATTTGAACATTCAGGCTTTCAAACATGCAGGTTTCACATCTGTATTCATTTTGCTTCTCTCAACACTACCAGCACTTTACTGCCCTGTTGAGGCTGATGCACAAATACCTTGTTTAACTCAAAAGTAAAGTCTTCACCCAAACTTTCCTACATTATATATCTCAGAAATGCCTATTCAAAGGAGGATTTTGGAGCTATTTTGCAGTGAAACAGCACCCTTCAAGTGTGAGCTTCACTTAACGGAACATCCAGCACTGTGAAGACAGTTTCAGTGATTTTTTTTCTTTTTAAATAAACTGGAATTACCCAGTTTATACCTATGGGAAATGCCTTTGGCTGGCAGAACAGGATAATGAATAAAACTTTCAGGTCATGATATACAGAGGAGTCATCTTAGGCTGAAACAGGGTAAAGGACTCTGCCATACAGAATACTAAACTGAGCAAGATCAAGTCTTATGAATAAAGGAAGAGGTTTTAGTGTGAACAAATGGTGGCTATTTCAGAAGTGGCTAAAAATCCCTGCTGTGTGAAAGGGAGATAGGCTCCTAAGTTAAACACAAGTCTCAAAAGGAAATAAAGCACACTAAGGTTCCCTCACTGGCTCCTGAAGTAGCAGGAGGCTCTTCTTACTTCCTTCCTCCTATCACACAGAGGTACTTCACCCCAGAGTGACCGTGTCAAAAATAGAAGTTAAGTGTCAGGGGTCCTTCAGCTACTAGCTAGGGAGGGAAATCAAAGCCATCACAATCAGTGCAGCAACTTCCTCCCAGCCAAGTTCCTTGATGCACTTCCTAACCATGCCCTTTGCTGCTTTCAGGCAGCTCCCACCATGCTACCCTGCTGAAAGCCTTCATGAAGAGCCAGGGCATTGAAGCGTGGATTTTGCACATCCCAAAGCAGCACTGAGCTTTGGGCCAGTATGAGTGGGTGAACAGCATCCTGCATCATTCACAATGATCAATGATGTTAATTCATCATTAACATGGTCCCTTAGAAAGTCTAAGGGAAAACCCCCTGTTCCAAATGTATTAACACATTTTATAAGTACAGAATAAGCCTGGCTAAAGAATACTTTAATTTAACACTAATTAAACCACGGAACCCACCAAGCCCAGGAAACCCATCTGAGGGCCCTGAAACAAGGCTCAACCTAAGCTTCCGACACTGGACACAGCAAGAAGCCTAAATCTTAGTCACCAAAACCACCTCTGCTGAATCCTCTGAAAATTCACAGCTTCTTTTTTACCTCCCAGTAACTCTGACCTATGCTAGTAAAGGGATCCAATGCAAGTACACACACAAAGTTTTCCATCAAAATAGTTTGAGATGGGATTCTCAGAAGTAAAACCCAAGGCTCCAGTAAGAGCCAGCACCAAGTACTGCAGAACAGTGCTGGGGATGCTGGAAGAGCAGGGCCACTACTCAAGAAAGGCCCTATGATGTGCAGCCAAGTCCCAATGACTTCCAGGCAATGATGCCTTGCCCCAGTGAAGGCTTCAGCTCCATGGCTGCTCCGCTGCAGGATGAGCCCTGCCCATGCAAGAACCAACTCAGGGACACACGGAAACAGCCCGGCAAAACCATTCTCAGCCAAGGCAGAACCGCACCAGCAAGTAAGAGCTTTTGAAACTCCAGTAAAACCAGGTCCCAGGGGCAATGTGAGCACAGCAGAAGCACAGTTTTCTCACCGTAACTGCATCAGTACTTGCAAGTTTCTGTTGGCACAGATACTGGGTCAGGGATCAACATCTAAGCCAGCAAAAAGCCTTCAGAGCATTAGGAACAGAGTTACTAAATCCTCATGGAAAACAACGTTTAGGGGTAGCTTGCAGTACTGGTAGCTCATCTGATGGAGCCTCTAAAGCACAACTGTCTGCACAGGAGGAAAATGCTCCTCATGGTAAGAAAACCAGAAGCTAAATTGACAGTTGTGCTCGATTTCTACTTGCACCTGTAGGACATTGAGAGATGAAGCTGTTAACAGGTAGGGGCCATAACTGGTCACATTCAGCTTCACGCCTCGTAGCTGCGGGAGCAAATGGAAAACTAAACCAAAACCACAGTTAAATATTCTCTCCCAGCTCTATTTGTTGAATGCTACTCTGCAATGGCAGCTTGGAAGCACTCTTTTGGAACACAAAGTGCTTTTCAGTTTAAGGGAGTTAGTCCAAATAGCAATTTAGCTTCAACAGTTAGCTGGGGTCAGTCTACAGTCTTTTAAGCAACTTACTGAAAGCCTGGGAAAGAAAAAAGCCAAATGCCAAGGTAAAGAATGACACATCAGTCATTAGAGAATCATCAACGGGTTTGTGGCTTTGCCAATGTGGAAAGGGATACACAAACACTTTTTAGCTGGTACAGTTACTCAGTAATTAGCCTTCATTTAAAACCTCCTCCAGCATGTACAAGTTGTTCTGCACCATCACGGACAGGCTGCTCTCCCACTCTCCTTCTCAAGCCTGCAGATCACTCAGTTTGATGGAAGAGGGAGTAGCTGTGTTCTTCGTGTGCTTTTAAAACCATAACGAGCAGCAGGAGCCCACATCTCCATCCAACCTCCTGACACTGTATATGAACTTCATCACTTTAGACAGTGGCTGTTTCTCTCAAAAGAGCAGAATTCGAAACTCAAACAAGCTGAAAACTAGGTTATGTTGCTTTCAAGCACAAACTGGTGTTGGAGTTGAGAGAGGTTTGAGCCTGCAGTAGCACAAAGGAAAATGTACTAGATGATGATGATGATGATAAAAGTCCCCGATGGAGGCTGGAGGCAAGTGGGATGCTGGCTTTCTGCCTGCCAGCCGTATCATTCACAGGTGCTTGATGGAGTCCACCTGATAGAGAAGTGAGCATCTCTTTCAAAAACATCAGAAGGAGCCAGGGCACTGAAGCCCCTTATTGCAAATGATGAAGCCTTGACACCTGGAGAACCGGGGAACCTGTGCTCCTGCTCCCAGTGCCACGGTGACCAGGAGCCAACTGTGCCTCATCACCAGTGCTTTTTGCCAGGGAGCTCAACTGAACGTCTTCATGACTGCAGACCCCCGACTACTGTAAAACATCCAATGGGATGCCTTGAGAAATGCAATTAAGCAGCCACAGAGATCTCAGCTGAGGAGAATCCCACCATGACAGCAGCCTCTAACGCATGCCATCTACACAGCGCACCAACTCCCTTTGCCACTGCGCTCATCCGTCCTCCACAGCCCAGCACTCTACAAGCAACCTGCTCCAAACAAGTCTCCCACACCAGTAAATCACTTCCCTACCACACACAGCATGCCCAAGTCCTGCTCTGCCCACTCAGTCCCCTCCTCTCCACCTCTCCTCATGGCCAAGAGCTGTCTCTTTGCCACTATCCACCCTGTGCTCTCACCAGCTCATCTGGCTCTGATACTCACGGCCCCAGACTTCCCAGCCAGCTCCCAAAGCAGCAGAGGGGGCACTGCAGTATAAAACAGGTCAACTTTGAACAATGAAGTCAAATTAAAGGGGTACTGGCAGGCTATCAATGTATTACTGCAAGGAGCTCAGCCCCGACAAATACCTTTTGGGGAGATAAAAGCTGCGCCCTCATGGGCAATCCTCTGCTTTGGCTACCCAGGGCTTTGCACAGAAGGGAGCAGGGCACAGCAGCTGGCTGTGTTATTAACTAAAGATAGTGATGAGAACAAACCAGGCGCTTTAAAAAGCATGGTCATCCTTCTGCAGCTGGCAGCAGCAAACAGAGGTTTTCAGGCCTGCACAGCCACATCTGCTTGTCGACTTCCGAAGCACAAAACCCTGTACTCTCCAATTGCAGAATACAACTTTCTGTTTAGTCCACGTAGCTTTTATTGCCCCAATCCCCCTTTGTGGTCAGAGCCCTTGCCCAGCTGACATAATAGAGGATTTTTCTCACCCTACCATACAGAGCTTGAACCTTCTCTATTAACATCAACCAAGACTTCTCTTCTTCATTTCATTTACCTCTGATTTTTGTGTTTGCCTACCCGGTTATATGGGGCTGCACAATGTCACTGACACAAGAAACCACAGTGCAACACAGCTAGAGCAGGTTAGCTGACACCTAATATACCCTGGTGGGCACTGCTCAGCCTCCGATACGGGCTCTGACCTGTGAGCACATGCACACACCTAAGAGCCAAGCCAGGCTGCCAGAAATAGAAGCAGAGGGTACGTGTTGTGGGGCCAAGCCTGCTACTGAATTTCACCCCTCAGGCAGCCTCCCTCACCAGGGGACCAGGGCCTGTTGATGAATTCATGAGAAGGGCATTATTAACACAACAAGCAAAGAACAACTATTTTCAAGTATTAATACAACTGGCTTCTCATCTACCCAGGTGAGCCTACCTCATCCTGTGCATGCACCTCTGCATTACTACCAAGAGAAGGCATGAATAATCTCCGTTTCTAAACTCACTGTAAGCTGAAGCATGATGGAAACACACAGCTGCTGCTCAGAACAAGGCACTGGCACCCCACGTGCTGACCCAAGGCTTTTGCTCTAAAAGGCACTTGTTTTGTCACTGTGAAACCAATGTCTCTCCCACTCGGTAGCCTTTAAAACAATAGTTTAATTGCTAGCAGCAAACACATACTTGCGCACTACCATACACGCAATGATTAACTGTGCTCCCAGTCCCACTCTTCAGAAGGAAGCAAGTTTCAGATGTTTCCATTCTGGCCCCCTCTCATTCTTTCAACAACATCCCACGGTTAATTTGCTGTGCAAAGTACAACATGAAGCCTGTTTCAAAACAGGAGCTTTCCTCCATCAGTCACCCACCAGAGCTGCTGTAGCACTGCCTGTCTGCGGGGATTACCCTGATCACAGTGACTGCACTGCAGCATCCTGAACTAGCTTATGGCAGGGATGAGGACAGCAGGATCACAACTCATTGACCAAGGCAGACTTCTCTTGCCCACCACTGCAGTGGAGTCAGTAAGTCAGAAGACTACAAGGTGAAGGCAGTTAAGTGCTCGCTGCAGCACTGACAGTAGCTAGCTGCTGAAGGCTGCTGGTTTGGCTCCAGTTTTCTTCATTACCAATGCAGCTGGTAGCCAGTAACAAGAGCAGCAGCCTGGACATCAACACAAGAGCTCGTGGTGCTCAGCATCCGAACAACAATCTTGATACCAGCACAGCTACACCCCCAGCAAATCTGGGGATGATGCTAAGTTAGAGGAGATGACTGAAAAGGAAAACGTAGAACCTCAACCCAGATGGACTCTGTGAAGCTCGACTGCGCCAAGAGAAACCCCACAGGGCTCAACAGGGAATAGCGTAGAGTCTTGTACCTGGGATGGAATAAACCCATGGTCAGCACAGATGGGACGATCAGCCCTGCATGTTACATCTCAGGCTGAGAAAGCTGAAAAGCGAACTCCTGTGAGTAAGACAAACCATGTCCTAGGCTACATTACGAGGGCCACGGCTGGCCAGTCATGGGAAGGAATCATTCCTTCCATCTGGGTGCTGGTGAGGCTGCACAGTGAATACTGCACGTCCCAGCCCTCCGATGCAAAAGGGATGTCAAGGCAGGGTCCAGTGGCCTACAAAGAGTGCCAGGGATGTGGACCCTTTTACTCTACCAAGGAAGAGACTGAGGAGTACTCAAAGCTAATTAACTGCCAGCTAAAAATTGAAGGGGAACTGCAAAGAAGTCAAATAACTATTGGATGGTGTAACGTGAAGCAACAGCCACAGGCAGCAGCTTGGATGTTCAGATTGCCCATTAAAAGTCTTTCTTACCAGGACAGCAGTGTGACCCGCATTACAAATCCCCATCCCTGGAGGTTTTCAAGACTCAGCAAAGCCATAGGTGATGCAACCCAGCAATGGTGACAGCTCCACTTCAACCAGGTGGCTGGGTACAGAGGTGCTGCCCAAGCAGCATTTCCATCAAACACCAACATCTTGTCTTGCCGTTCCTCAAAACCCAAAGAACGCAGCTGCAAAAACTTAGCTGTGACGCTGAATGCTCTGCTGGATTCCATGCACTTCCTTTCTGCAATGATCAGACAAGTGGTGCAGCTGTGGAGGTAGCAGTTTTGTTTGCTGTTGAAGTCCCATGACCTCCCTTTCCCTTCTCTCTGCAGACTAAAATCTCCAAGCCAAACTAGAACCGAGAGGCAGCAAATAAAACCCAACCTGAAACCCCTCCTTGCTCTAGGCCACGTACAGGCTTTCATAAACAAGTATAAAATCCAAAGCCTCATTTTGGCAGCTCTATGAAGCTTTGTGAGCTATATATTAATCTGTGATGACTGTTTGCGTTATTGGCAGGAAAATACAGCTCTCAAGCCTGAAACACCCTTGTGTTTCCTTCTTCAAGCAGTTCATTGAGAAGCTGTAAAAAGGCACATGGGTTAAATTTTGCTAATACAACAGCCAGATGTCACTTGGTCTCTGATGTCACTTGATTAAGTGTCTTGTTCTCATGCTGGGTGGTTTTGGGCCCATCCATGCATCCACCCCATCTCTCCTAACAGCTTCAGTGTCACAGAACTGACCTCACTCCTGGCTCTGCTTCATTTTCCTGCTAAACCTATAGTCTATAAAAAGGCCTAAGAAATAAGAGCAGACCTACAAAGCATGTTGAGAGACATCGAGCTCTGCGCTAAAGTTAGGTGATACATGGAACTCCCTTGAGAGAGGATCACAAGCCATGTTCAGGGCACAACCAGCAGCTCACTTCCTTAGCTGCTTCTGTTACCAGCATACAGACAGCCTGTCTCCTCAAAGATAATGCCACCTCCCTTCTTTAGGGGCTACCTAAGGAAATGAGGGAGAAAATACCTAAACATACAATTGCCTTACATGCTGTTAGGATGAATCCTGGACTGGACCAAACCACCAGCTGCCATCCCTTCTCTGTTGGCTCCCATCTAGGCTTTACATTAGGATCTTGTGAAACAAGGGCAAGAATATGATCTCTGGGCCAATCGTGGCCTCCAGGCATTTCAAACCTACTGGACTCCTTACTGGTTTTAACTGATCGAGCTCCTTGCATCAGAGGAGTAGGGAGATGATGCTCATTTGGGCAAAGAGATTGTATGGGAGATACTACGCCAAGCCTTTAGGTCCTCCCTCACTTTTCATGAGGTTGTTGTAAGATGCTGGTCTACTTGGAGTTACTCATACTAATTAACAAGTCTATGGCATCAGAATATGACAAACTGTATATCCTAACACCACGCAGACACAGCCTTCTTAGGTGATCACTGCCACCGGCTTGTTAGCTGTGCATTTGTTTGTGGCCACAATTATAAAGCTGATGCCTTCTAGAAGAAGAGATCACAGAATCCCAGACTGGTTTGGTTGAAGGGACCTTAAAGCTCATCCAGTTCCAACCCCCTGCCACGGGCAGGGACACCTTCCACTAGAGCAGCTTGCTCCAAGCCCCTGTGTCCAACCTGGCCTTAACACTGCCAGGGATGGGGCAGCCACAGCTTCTCTGGGCACCCTGTGCCAGCGCCTCAGCACCCTCACAGGGAAGAGCTTCTGCCTTAGATCTAACCTGAACTTGCCCTGTTTCAGTCTGAACCCATCACCCCTTGTCCTATCACTACAGTCCCTGATGAAGGGTCCCTCTCCAGCATGCTTGTAGCCCCCTTCAAACACTCTGAGGTCTCCACGCAGTCCAGGTTTTTCTCTCCAATGTAAAATCTAAGAGAGAAAACCATCAAACCAATCCTCCCCCAAACATGCACCTGCATTCTGAGAGCTTAGGCAGGGACCCAGTCCAGGGTTTACAGCCGGTTTCTAGGTTTGCAGAGGCTCTACATGCTCATCTGCACCTGGCAGCAGCCTCCTTTGCTGAAATCAAGTACAGAAGGAAGGAACAAGCTCCCACAAATACACCCTGCAAGATGTACACTGCCTGCCCAAGTGGATTTCGCTATTTACCCAAGATAATGAATGTTTGGCACGTACGGATGCAACAGATACGTTCAGGAGAAACACCAGATTGTTGTCTCACCTTACTGCCGCCAAAGCAGTGAATGCTTGGAAGTAGAAGATGCCAGAGGGATCTTGGCAAGGGAACTGGCAGCCTGGTTTTGAACGCACGTCTTGTGCGAGCGTGCATGCTGCCATAAGCTAAGACAAGGTGTGTGTGGGTAGGAGTTTCATCTGGGCGATGGGCTGCTCTGGACGTGTTCTCCCAGTTCCCAGAAAGCCTCACACCCATCCTGTGCTCGGGAGCAGGGATGTGCTCTGGAGAAAGGGCCCAGGCTACCTGACTGCATGCTCACAGCCGCTTCCGAGACAGTCCTTTTCCCAAGGGACCTGTTGAACCTAATTCATCTCTTAACCCTGCATGTTTTTCCCTAATGGAATTACATGACTCCACAGCACATGTGAATAACAGGCTTGATTCACTTAAGGGAAAGAGCTGTGGGTGGTGTCCTGGACAAATGAAGGGCTAGGTCCATTCCTTGAAGGAAAGAGTCTAGGTAGCAGCAGGGGCAAAACTTCAATTCCACTTCACAGCAATAAAATCCTCCCTTAAGAAGCCATTAGCACCCTTTACCAAGTGAAACAAAACACAAGCCACCAAGCATCAGGATCAGACACAGCTAAAATGCCAGGCATTGCTTCCACATCCTGGCAGTTCCATGTAGTTTCTAACAGTAGAACGACAAGTTTGCTGCAGTTAAGAGAGATGTTTCTAACAGAAACCGAGTCGATGCAGAGCCATTCCCATACATGCTATAGAGGAATTGGACTCTTCAGATAACCTTTTCCAGCAAGGACAGACATAAAATCATGCCGTTTTACTAGAAGTCACAATGAAACACACCCAGAAGGCAGTAACCACCATTCATATCAGATTTCTTTTGGTGGCAGCCTCCACCTTAAGCATTTATCACTTCATAACAAACTCCCACCTATTTAGACCACTGTACAACATAAAGACTGGGGTGGCCTAACAGCTTCCCCAAAGTTACAAGCCTTCAAGCAGGCATCCCTGAGCAATTGCCACACAAAACAGGTATATGGGATACTGCCCTGACCTCAAGTCACCTGGGCTCAAATGCCAGCTACTGTTTTTAACAGATGATCCTCTCTGTGGCTTAAAGTCTCTTTAAATAGTCTTTACTAGTGGCCAGCAAAGACTGGGAGGGGAAACAAGAGAGAACAAAGCAAAGTAATCCTTCCTTTAGATGACTGGGGTTTTAAAGGCTGTAGATTCACCTTTTGGAAACAGCTGTGCAAAGGAACACACAATCTAAACCTCTTGGGTTTTTCCAAACTGAAGAGGATACAAGTTGATGTTAACCAAACAGACGACAACAGTGGGAAAAGGAATCTCTGTTTTCACATCTCGGCACCCTTTGAGAACTGCTTACACCTTCTCACCAGTTCCAGCATCTGCCATTGCATCTGTGACTAAGCATAGCAGCCAGATCACCTGTATCTGTTCTTCCTGCCTAAATCACCTGACATCTATCAGAAAAACCCCAAACTTTCCTTTCCCTCCTTGTTACTCCAAAGGACGGAGGGCATTTCTACAACAATTTACTCCAGTATTCCAATATCCCAGACCTACTTCTGTTTCACAACAGAAGAAGAACAAGGAAAAGCATTCTTGACAGGTAGGCAAAATAATTAGGTCATTGCATTCTTGACAACTAATGGAGAGGAGGTTGGACAGTTAGCTGGCCTCCTACTGATGCCAGCCAGAATAGCTAAGAACCGACGGATGCTCTGTGGGGTTGGAGAAGATGGGAGAAAGAGACACCAAAAAAAGAGTGATTTTTTTTCCTCCTCTCTTTTAGATAAATTCTTCAAAACTCTTAGACAAAAACTGTATTTTCTTCTGCTTCTGGACAGAAGAGGGGAGAACCTCTAATTTACAGTGCACAGCTAACAAATTTACATCATAGAGCCCTCCAAGGCACGTCTGCCGCTAACGATGAGAAGACCAATTAGAGTTTTTGCATCACTAGCTCATACAAACTCATCATTCATCAACGGAACAGAGCTCACATAAAAAGAAAACGTAGAATGTACAAATACCAACCCAAAATAAGCAGACCTGAGGCACGGAAGGCACAGACACAGGTAGTCTAACTTTTAGAGGGGGATGTATATGCACAGAATTTATTGACACATGTATTTCAATGACCAAGTGGATGAAAATTAGTTCCTACTGTCCAAAGGTGCCAAGTACTGGGTATTTGCAGATGGTTTTGCTACTGATGCTGCCTAGTTTGCAGGACATACAAGTAACAGAGCCCTAAATATGAATCAGGTAAAGGGCTTTTTTCAGGTCATCTGTGAAGTAGCAGCTGTTGGGTTTTGCAAACAAGGGACAGATTTCCAGCTGCTCAGGATTAAGAGGGTAGAAACCTGCCAGTCACACTGACTTACTAGCTTGCATTAGCAGGGTTGATGGGAAGAGAAACGCACTGAGGAGCTTTCCTCCTTGGCTTAGCTTTCCAAATTCGACCAGGCAACATCTGTTATCTCCTCAGCAGTTTAAGGACAGCTACTCTGAGACACTCCAATATCACACTGCTCAAACCAGATGACAGAGCCAGAAAACAAATGTCAAACTGAGGTCTTAAACTTCAAGCAAATCAATGACACCACTAAGAAATCTTCCAGGCAAACCCCAGCTGATTGACCCATGTAAGTCTCACTGAGCTCCCTGCTTCTTGGGCTTCATCACAACCTTGGTCTGAAGGAAAACGCAACAGAACCATAATATAAGACTTCAAATACAGCTTTCAGGTTTCGAGTATTCTGGTGGAGGAAACAGAACACACCAAGCACAAGCTCTGTCTGCCAGCAGTGGAACACTGAGCATTACATCCCTGAACACAGGGTAGCAACTCATACGTGCTGCTCCCAGGGCTTCAATCACAACTGTGCAAACATGGTAAGAGTACAAGGGGCACTCCATCAGATTTTGAGCGTGGCACAACATTTTCTTTACTTAACCCAAAGTGCATCCTACTTTAGAAATAAAAGTTTACAGAGCCCAATGGATTCCCTGGTGGAAGTCCAGGAAGTGACCCCTCACCCTCAATAAAATCACTGATGTCAGATTCCTTTGCTTGGCTTATTTCCTCTTCAGCTGGGTGCCTGACCCCACAGCCAGCCATGTACCATGTAGAAAGGGAGTTTAATATACTGAGAACGCCCCTTGGGAACACAGCAATGGGAACTCCACATTTCACAAGAGGACTGATGTCACATCAACGTGGTTTCCCTGATTTAGTGATGTGTTTCGTAACGACAATAAAAAAAGGAAGAAAGAGCTGGAGGGAAGAAGGGGTTCAGGTCTAGAGCAGGTCCACAGAGAACAGAAAGGGAAGAAAGACATACACAGATGAGGCCATCAGGTACAACCCGCAGACCTCACGCTTCATCATTTCAGGTACCACTCTTTTGCACAGCTCAGACATTTAATCTCTACCATTTCTCTACAGCACTGGGATTCCTGATCACTCACACAGCAAATTCCGTACATCCTTTCCCTTTGGAGCACCCCAGCCACCTCTTCCCAGGTAAAGCTTGTGCTGCCTGCCTCCCTCCCTCAGTGCCCGGCACTGAGGCCATCATGTCAGCCTCCATCCCACAGACAAGTCTGTCATCCACTAACAGGTGAATTCCAGCTCAGGAAGGAGCTGCTTCCCTAACTCCGAGTGGCCTCTCAACCCCACCAGCCTTAGAAATCCAAAACCAAACCACAGCCATTTCTGCATGGTTGATTTACACACCTGAGGAGCAAGTCACTTCTCACACCGTTCACCCCACCTTCCTAAACCAGCGACCATTACCTTCTCTATCCTCACACTACTGCAAGGCTCCCCGAGAGCCACCAGGGCAGCACAACACAGCATCTTCAACTAAAAGGGCAAACCATCAGCACAGGTAGACCACAAATAACCTAAATGGCCAGCCTAGGCTGGTTACTGCAAACAGCTGGAGGAACAACACCCATATAAAATCGTTTCTGCTGGCTCCCCCACCAGAAACATGGGTGGGAATACTCTTAGGAGCCTATGACAGTTACTGGTCCCACATTGACAGAAGTTGTTCTCATTTGATAAAAGGGGCACTTTTGCACACATCAGTGTCTCAGGCTTTCTCCATAGGCAAGAGGAACAAACTGTAAGAGAAAGTGGAATTAACAGCCCATTAATGGCACTGATAGTGCAGCACCAAAGCGTAGCCACAGAGAGCAGTCGAGTGCTCTGGGTGCTCACTTTCTTTCTCCTCCTGAAGTGGTTGGAAGGAGTTTGTCAAAGTCAATTTTCAAGCTCCTGTTTCTTGCTTCCAAAACCTGAATCCACCAGATAATGTTTTGGTTCCTAAACAGTTAACCAGAAACGCTCCTTCAGGAAAGGTCAGCTGTTGTTCCACCGCAACCGTGATAATAATTTGCCTTTTCACTAGCTCCATAGCAAGCTGCCAAACGGGAATGCAGGTCTGTCACAGTTCTGCTGACACGTAGTTTTTGCTTCTCAAGTTTCCTCTCCCTCCACCAAAAAGCCAAGATAACCTCTCCAAATAATACAAATCGGTCTTAACTCCTTGTTAACATGAGCATCAGGACTTGAGCTCACAAAAGTAGGATCAAAAGGAAGATGCCTTAGGACATGGCTACCTCCAGTATACTGATGGATAACACATCTAATGCCTAGGAACCAGAGGGGAAGACCTGGGTATCCAAAATGCTGGATCTGGACCCAGGAGCTGTCACTCACACTCCATGCTGTCCTCCTGCCCACAGCAGAGCCAGCTGGTGCGGCAATCCCGTTAGCTCTCACTCGCTGACCACATTTGGATGGGAAAGCTGGGTGCTGCAGAAGTGACGCCTGCAAGACCGGTTTCCAATTCCTAATTCATTTTTAAGGGTGATTGGCAGTTTTGAAGCTCCAAGTTCTATGAATTTTGTCCAAGAAAGTCATCATCTGTAACTTTCCAGGCTTGCCACGCTACTTTCACACACCTCAAGCTGGACACTTAGAAACAGAGATGCAATGGCCACTTTGGAAAGCTTCATTCATTTATAGGCAGGGCAGTCCTGAATACTGCAAAGAATAGTATCTGTCTCATCTGCTGAGGAAGACTTTTCCAACTAGGTAAGTGTGCTTTTATCTGCTTATACCCCTCCCACCTTCACCATCAAGTGCCTCAGTTTCACCTCATTTCCTGTTCTGCCAGATTACAGCAGCTCCTTTTCATCCTGGTTCACTCAGATACAAGATTCATTGAACCACTTGGTGCAGGGTTCACCCAACAACCTTCAAATGGCTAAACAACCCAAGATCCATTGTCTAAACTTCCTCTGCGTTTAAGAAGGAGGGATGTGTGTCAGAAGGCTTTTCACACACACCTACCTCTCACCACTGATTACAGTCAGGAGAAGAGAAGCTGCGTGGAGACCTCAGAGCAGCTTCCAGTGTCTGAAGGGGGCTACAAGGATGCTGGAGAGGGACTCTTCATCAGGGACTGTAGTGATAGGACAAGGGGTGATGGGTTCAGACTGAAACAGGGGAAGTTCAGGTTAGATCTAAGGCAGAAGCTCTTCCCTGTGAGGGTGCTGAGGCGCTGGCACAGGGTGCCCAGAGAAGCTGTGGCTGCCCCATCTCTGGCAGTGCTCAAGGCCAGGTTGGACAGAGCCTTGGGCAACATCATCTAGTGCAAGATGCTCCTGCCCATGGCAGGGGTTTGGAACAGGATGATCTTAAGGTCCTTTCTAACCTAAACCATTCTATGATTCCATGCATACCCTTCAATATACTCCTGTCTGAACACTTGCTACAGACGGGTCCCTCAATGAGAGATGCATATAGATGTGACCTAGCATAGATCTTTCATCTATTTTTGCCTGAAGCAAGTTTTTTGACACTCTTTCTTAAAAGCTAAATGAGGTGAGGGGAACATCACACAGCAAACCCACGCCCCTTCCAAATAAGCTCAGTACTAAAGCTGAGTAAAACACCTGCACCTACTACCAGCCTGAGCCACTACTGGGGACTAAAGCATAACTCCTCACCCTCTAAAGACCCCTGCTCACTAAAAGAAGCTAAAGCTTAATTAAAACCAACACTCCCAACACGGGTGAGGGTCACTACTTACACATGGATTGTTTTACTTGTGGGGGTGAGTGGGAACACATGTTTACCAAACTAAGTATTTCCAACAGAAACAAAGCAGAAAGACAAATCCTCCTGTTCACTTTGTCCCTGGGTTCACAAGCAATGACGTCCACACAACAGTGTTTTAATGGCACCCCTCACCCAATGACCCCAAAGTGCTTTTATTTCCCTCAGTGAACTTGGCTTCGCAGCAGCCTGACAGCCCCATTTTACATGGGAACGGAGAGATGATGCAATTTATCAGCACAAAATCAGCTCCTACAAACTATGACCTGCTCAGACGCTATTACATGGGCACTTTCCGCCCCAGCCCTGCAGAAGTCAACAGTGGCTTTAAGACACTCCTTAAGTCAGAGGCTCAAGACCTATGCTGCTGTTTACATTATTAATGTTTCCTGGTAACATCACCCTTCTCCTCTACTACCTTAGGGTGAGAAAAGTCTCATTCTTCACCTAGCCATCCAGGGAAGCAGATTACTAGCAAATAATCCCCCAACACCACCCCTCCAACACCCCCTCCCATAGGAAAACCCCACTACAATAACTAAATAATAATTAAAAAAACCCAACCTAACAAATAGATGGTTTAGACAATTGATCTTCCTAACACCTGTAAGCACCTGGACCACCTCCTGGATTAAAGGACTTCCATATCGTTGCAACGTAGTCATTGCTTGTGTACGTACACGATACTCCGCTATGTGCCAAGGCTCTTCCACTGACCACACACATCATGGTGTAAGTTAAAGAGCAACACGAAAAGACAGTCTGCCAAATGCAAAAAGGTTCTTGCGGCAGAAATACATTCAAGTTTGATTAAGTAACAAATCTGGATGAAAAAGCTCCAAAACAGTAAGGTGTGCACCACAAAGCCCACTGCTACGCCATATGAAGAATCACAACCGAGCTGTCTTGGCAGAATTTGCATGAAATCTACAGGGGCAAGAATATTAGCCACTTCAGTCTCAGCAGAAGCCAAATGCTCCTGGTTTGGTACCAAGAGACAGCATCCTCCTTCCCCTTGACACCACTTTACAGGGCAAAGCACTCAAATCCTGACCCTAAGGGTCCATTGTTCTGTTAAAGCAAAGTTTCACCTTGAGGAAGGCCAAGTGGAAGCTCTCTTAGCATATGTTAAACTAACAAGATGCTACAGGGCTTATACATGGGAGAATTAATTTGTTTTGAATTCACCATCTTCTCCCAACACAGGATTGCACAGGATGCAGCTATGGGTGGGCAGACAAAAGGGCTCAAGGTCCTAAAGCTTCTCCAGGGAGCTACTTGAGTTGGGAGCCTGGTTTTTGCTGAGCCCACATCAGTGCCCTCGTGCCTTTTTAATGGGTTTTATCTCAGTAGATGAAACAAGAATTTCCAGAAGAGAATGATGCTGGTGCCAGGTGAAAGCAAGCTCTGCGATATGACTAAACACAGCTTGCAGCAGGCAACTAACCCTGCAACTGACATCTTAAACACAAGGAACTCTGGAAAACTCCTGCATTTCTGCCAAACTAAAGGTCATTAATTACACAGTTCTTTATTCCCAGAAGACTTAATTTATAGGTCATGATTTTACTTCCCTTTACCGAGAACAAAACTGAAGTTTGCACTTCCCTTTCTCTTACAAGTACATAAGAACCTTGTGCCTGTGTTCTCAGGGGCAGCCTAATAGCTCTAAAATAAGCATAAAGACAGGAGGAGGAAGTCAGGCTTCATAGAGTTAGATGTTATTATAAACTTGAATGAAAAAGTATCAAGCTGTTCCCATATTTCCCTACAATTTTACAAACCAAAGTAAAACGAAAGATGTGGACTGACACCTAAATATTCTGGTCCATTCCTCCAGTTTCATGATTCCCTACCCACTCACACCTTCTCCCCACTGTAACACAGCACACTTGCTCCCAGTTAAACACAATTTTTCTGGAAGACTGAATTAAGACCAGAAACACTCTTTAGGTTGATGCTTTACTGATGATTGGTACCAATCTTCCCAATCTCCTGCTTTCCAGATAGATGCACTGTCCTTCAATGGTAATATTCCTCTTGGCCCTCCTATTGTCTAATAAAATCATGAAATGGAAAAAGAGCCAAAGGGAAAGCAGAGGCAATCGTCCAGCTCTGTCTGCTGAGCAGATACAAAGAGGAAGCTCGGATCTGTGACCAGCTCCGTAACACAAAATGGAAAGAAGTGAAACAAACAGGTAGAAGGGGAATCCTGGCTTTGGAAAACAGAAAAAGTTATCAAGGAATTACAAGCAAATTGAATATGCAGCAAATCAGCAGATCTGGTATAAAAGCATTTAAGCCTAGCTAACGACAGAACAGACTGCGAGAAAAATACAGTACCCTCCAACAAGCTCAACAGCGGAGTAGCGATCCTACAGCTCTAATCCACGAGTCTTCAGAAGTTTGGGTTTCTCAGTGTATTGGCACGTTTGAACCAGCAGGACTGCATGGATTTCAGAGATAGCAAAGATATAGCAGTAAAAAATTCCACTTTCAGGGCATAATCTGCTGCCAGCTTCAGGACAGAGGGCACAGCTCACTGCTCTTGGTGCTTGCTGTTACAAAGTCATCTGATTTGCATTCCGAGTATGCATTTCAGAAGTTATACCTGGAAAAGTCAACGGCAGAAGTCCTATGCACACTGTGCATGACAGAGGTATTTACAGTAAAATAAGTCTAAGATCATCCTTAAGGCAGAGTTTTGGGGATACTTTTAATTGCATTTACTAACTAACACAATAGAAACAATTCCTTGATCTTTATTACTAACTTCCTCTTTTTCTCTAGCTCACTACTGGTTTATCTCTAGCACATACCATAGGCCCCAAGAGCAAGGACTGCCTTCAGAACAGCTACAGATGAGTAGCAGATACTGTGCTTTCTGGGCTTTGAAGCAGAGTTTACCCTTTTGCCACACTGCTTTTAGTCTGAAGGATTAAGCCTAAATAACCCCTACACGTCATCCCCAGTGCCTGAGACAATGGCTCCAAAACAATGTCACGCAATTTAAAGGATTGACACGGTCACATATTACCTTGCACACCACATCCCACCAACCCAATTCCTGCTTCATCAGCTTTCAAAGTGATGAAGCTTTCATGCCTCCCTTTCCCGTGCCTTGTTCTGAGGATGCATTCTCTTCTCTCATGCTGCAAGTTTCCTACTGCCTCCTGGCACACACCTACACTACTTTTCTCATCCCTCAACCCCACCCCTACCTACTCTTCCAAACAAAATCCTTCTGCACTTCACACGTGTTTCACACGTGCTCCCCCATCTCTCACTCTCCCCTTGAACACAATCGTGTTCCGGCTACCCAGACACAGATGCTGCCCCTCCACATCCAGAGCAGCAGCTCTAGGGCATCTCTTCCACTGCTTCTGCCTCTCCCTGCCTTGAGAGAAAACAGTACCCAGGAACAGCCTCCCCCTTGCCAAAAAGCCTCAGACACCAGCAAACCCCATTACAGACACCTAATAGAAGCAATACCTTAACCACCACACACTCACCTCTCAGCTACTTTTTCCTTAAAGTAAGCAGTTGCCCCACATCTCACAAGCTCTCTTTGTTTCCCTGCAGTAGATCAGACCCTTATTTCCACACCTCATCCTTCCCTGCCTCAGCCATACAGGCCTATCAATAACCAAGTACTTCAGAGAAAGGAGATAAGGCTCTGATGGCAGTACAGAAAGCAAAGCTCAGTTTCTGCCCAAACCAACACCCTCTAGAGCCCCAGTGAGCACACTCTTGCTTCAGCACAACCTAATCAGCACAAAGCCCTGCAGGCTTCCCCAGGTCTCCTGACTCCTGCCTCTTTCCCAGCAGCTTCCCGTTGCAGCCATTTAGCTGTGGCACATTTTGCTTTAAGAATAAAAAGCAGCTACATGAAATCTACACTGCGTTTCAAATACTTACAAGTACCGATAGGAAAGAGCAGGGCTCGGAAAGGCCATTGATAATGAGGACAGAACCAGCCTTTTGCTATTGATTGGTTATGTCTCCTATAGCTGTTCCTGGCCTGAAGAACGTGTGCAGGGAAGAAACATTTCTCCCATCAGTTCTCACCACTGACATGCAACTCAAGACACAGACCAGCATCAGCCAAGTGCATACCCTTAAGGTGTTATTAATAGCAGGAAAGCAACGCAATCAGCACGTGCTCTCCAACTACCAGCACAAGCTTGTAACAGAGAGTTCTCACCTGCCTCGCCACCCTCCGAGCTTCCCAGTAAGGTTTAGAGTCTTCTACGGCTTTCCCAATCTTCTTCACCAGTTCATCCAGTTTCACTGTTGCTTCGACCAGCACGGAGCGGAACTTCTGGCGTGCGTCCTTCGAAACGGTGCAGAAGGGAAAGACACAACAAAGACCGATTAGAGCTTTAAATACTCTTTCTACCTGTTTGCTCCCACCCTCGGGTTAGGCCCCCACACAAGGCGACGCATCCAAAGTGGTTACTGGCATTTGGACTAAGCCAGAGTTCTTCAGTAGTAACAAGAACCCAGAGCCCTATCGGAAAGCTGGCATCCTGGACACCAAATCTTTGTCCTTCAGAGACAGCTTCCATCTAAAGCCTGCAATCCCCTGTGCTAGGTGGCCCCTCTGGCAGGGTTTTACAGAGAGGAATAGATGTAGATTACTCAGTGAGGAAGCAAACAGCAGCGCAACAAGGTCCAGTAGGGAGTTCAGTGACAAAGACACCTAGACAACACTAGAATGAGGCCAGCAGACAGGCCAAATACCCACAACAGCTGGAATTAGCATCTCCTAAACCTTAGCATGCGACATCCCTAATATTGTTCCCCCCCCAGAGACACCACTTCACAACGTGAACAAAGATGGACAGGATCTGCTTCCTGCAGGAAGAAATGGAGGCTTCCCACATGGTGTATTTTCAAATCAGCTCCTCTTTTCCTTTTATAAACACACCCTACTTACTTTGATAGCAGCAAAAAGCTTCCAGGTCCTTGTGGCGCGACTTCTTGCTAGAAAAGCCCATCTTTTCAGCTGCGGCTTGTACGAATGGGTAAGGACACCTACATCCCATTTATTATTTACTGCATTCATAAAAAGTAAATTCCAGCTACTTCCAAACCGGACAAATTGCCCTCTTCACATGATTAGCCAAAGCAATGAAAGTATTTCGTCTGCTTCACTGAAATTTCCACACTTTTAAGCAGAGTGATTCTGATTTCGATCTCGGCATCCAACACAGGCTCTAAATCAATGGAATTACTGCAGAGAGATGCAAATTCAGGCTGGGAGCTGGCCCGGGATTTCAGGCGATGAAGAGGAAGGGCCATGTGAGCTCTTGACAAACCTTGTAATTCTAATTAGAGAGCAGCGTTCATGCAGACTGCCGGAGTGATATGGTGATGATCAGGAAGCAGCTGGCTTGAAGAAGTGCTTTAATTCAGGAGGGCTTTGACATTACTGTTGAGGATTTCTAGAATGCACAACCCTGTATTCCCTGGAAGAATTCAAACACACAGGAACCTACCACTATGCATTCACAAGTGGAAAAACCTGCAATAATACAGTAGTTTTTATAGAAAAAGCAACATACTTCAGTAACAGCTTCTCTGCTTCCTTTATCATAGAATGGTAGCTGCTCTGAGGTCTCCACGCAGCTTCTCTTCTCCAGGCTGAACAGCCCCAATGTTCTCAGCCTATCTTCATACAGGAGATGCTCCAGCCCCTGATCATCCTCGTGGCCTCCTCTGGACTTGTTCCAACAGTTCCATGTCCTTTTTACATTGAGGACACCAGAACTGCACACAATGCTCCAGGTGAGGTCTCACAAGGGCAGAGCAGAGGGGCAGGATCACCTCCTTCGACCTGCTGGTCACGCTCCTTTTGATGCAGCCCAGGATACGGTTGCTTTCTGGGCTGCGAGCGCACACTGAAGCCGGCTCATGTTCATTTTCTCATCAACCAACACCCCCAAGTCCTTCTCCTTGGGCTGCTCTGAATCTCTTCTCTGCCCAACCTGTAGCTGTGCCTGGGATTGCCCCGACCCAGGTGTAGGACCTTGCACTTGGCTTGGCTGAACCCCATGAGGCTGGCACTTGGCCACCTCTCAAGCGCGTCAAGGTCCCCCTGGACCCTATCCCTTCCCTCCAGTATCAACCGAACCACACAGCTTGGTGTTATCTAAAACCTTAGCCAGCGTTGGTAACATTTTAATCCAATGTGAACAGTTTAGATTCTTCAGGCACCTCACTTTGTTCCAAGGGAGTATTCAAACGGATAAGAAGGTCAGAAAATGGAGAATTAAACGCACATTAATTTATTATTTAATTGACTCCCACCCAGTCAATAATCTCATTTCTTCGTGAAAGCCCGAAACGTATCATTAAAACAATGGGTATTGAGTCCATGATTTCCTCAGCGAGAAGAATTTGAATACTTTCAAATTCAAACACTGGGTGACGCATGGTTCACCGTTCAACGCGAGTTTCACAAGCGACTGAAATCAGACTGCAAACACGATGACTGCACTGCACGAAAAACGTTAAATATTGACGCATATTCAACAAAACCATCCTCCCTACAAGCACAGGAACAAAATGAAAAGCTTATTCCTAAATGAGTGAGCCTGAAGGTTTGGTTTTCACCTTCTCTGTGAAAGGTGCGTATTAGGATACTAACTGTGGATAGCAAACAGCTCAAGAAAACTAGATATGTATACACGGTAAGCAAAAAAAGCCCTATGCAGTGATTCATCAAACAAATCCGTTCACACGTCTAGATAAGCACTTGGAACAAAGACACCATCACTACCAAATCCCTGCATAGAGACCTACCCCATATTTATTCATTTAACAATTACATGCACTCTTATCTATTAAGATAAAGAGGGCCTGGTCTCCACCTGGATTTAAAAAGCTAAAAATAGAAAAAAACCAAACCAAAAGCCAAGGACAGAGCTGTGAAGGCAACAGCAAGTTCTGTACTTACTAATCCCCCACAAAATCAGATGAAGCACATACAGATTGCTAAAGCGTAACTAAACCTGTACCCCGCACCTAAGGCACAGGTCTTTCAAAGGGTTGAGCAGACATTTGTCCATGAGTACAGCCACACTTCAGTAGGTAGTTAAACAGAACGGGGAGCTTCAGCTGAAGAATATGCTGGTGTCAACTTCCAGTTTATCATTTATCCCACAAGAGGCCCACTTCCTATTTTGAGGCTTTCTTTGGGTCTGATCATCTTCACTTTTTCTGGTGAAGAACAATAATGAAAACTGAAAGCCCCAGAACGTTACACCTGTGTCATCCATCACATGACTTATTTCAAATGGCATTTATCCTCAGGTTCCTGACTGTCAGGAACACGAGCCTGCAGGCTCTGCCACCCTCCGCATGAGAGAACAAGCATATGTTCATGCTCCGTTGTGATCAATGTCTCTACCAAACGTTTCCAGCCATCCCCTTTGGACACAGCAAGAAGATGCTGGGGTCTCTTGAGAAGGCAAAATGCCAAACCCATCCCCTCTCCTGCACTACACGCATCAATTTTACTCTCCACTAGCCCCAACTACACTACAAAAGCAAACAATCCCATGTTGTGTATCTACACTGTGCACATCCTGCAACAACCCAGTGCATTCATGGAACAGTTAGGGTTGGAAAGGACCCTAAGATCATGCAGTTCCAACCATCCTGCCATGGGCAGGGACACCTCACACTAAATCATGACACCCAAGGCTCTGTCTGACCTGGCCTTGAACACCACCAGGGATGGAGCATTCACAACCTCCCCTGGGCAACCCATTCCAGTGCCTCACCACCCTCACAGGAAAGAATTTCCTCCTTATATCCAATTTAAACTTCCCCTGTTTAAGTTTTAACCCATTAGCCCTTGTCCTGTCACTACAGTCCCTAATGAAGGGTCCCTCCCCAACATCCCTATAGGCCCCCTTCAGATACTGGAAGGCTGCTGTGAGGTCTCCACACAGCTTCTCCAGGCTGAACAGCTCCAACTTTCTCAGCCTGTCTTCATCTGGGAGGCAAAACACTACTCAGCCTCTTCAATACAAACTGATTCAGCCCTCATGGTCCCTGACACAGCTCCAAGCTGCAAACACATGGCCACACTCAGTGTGCTGGCTCAGTGTCAGCCCTGCCACGTGCTGGCAAAGCATCTATAAAAGTCATCACCCCTGGGACAGTGCAAACTTCCCCTGGCAGGTGCCCCCAGAGAAGTTTAAACAAGAAATACTGATGCAGCAGCTATTTTTACTCTTCATGTGAAAATGGGGTGGTCAGAAGCACCAAGGGGATTAGGTTGCTTTACAAGCAAGGCAAGCTTAGGAGCACTGAGCTTGGTGCACTTGCTGCTTACACGACATGAAATGCTCATCTGTGTTTCATGGGAAGGATGGGCCTGTGGTCAAAGCAATAACTTGGGAATCGATTTAATTCCTTGCTCTATGTCTACCTTCCTGTATTATTGTCAGCGAGACGCTTCGACCCACGTGTGAAGCGGTTCAAAACTATAAATCCTCTTAATGGTGTTTTCTGTAACCACACTCACATCAAAAACTTAGAGGCTCAGGAAGAGCACAGCAGTGCAGCTCATCCACAATCCCCATCAGGGGGGAAGCCTTAACATCTGTGTTCGGGAGACAACCCCACCAAGCAAGAGCTCTGCTCTCATCAGCTTTCTTCCTGGAAATCCATAGCACCTTCCTCCCAAATGATAGATTTCACGAGCAGAATCTTAGGGAGCATGCCAGGCTCCTATCCCATATATGCTTTTGCTGCAATAGTTCATCATTAAAAACAGACTTTGCTTCCAGTAACTTGCTATCAGGCAGTAACCTGCCACTGCACCAGAAGAGGGTCAACACTTAACAACAGGCCATCCAGACTACAGGATGTTGGAGATCCACCCTCCAATGTGAGCAGAAACTAAACCACAACTTCACACTTACACTGTACTGGAGAATAAAGCACGTTTGTTTTCCTTCCTCATGAGTGATGGGGATGAGGTGGTGCCAGATGCCAGGCAAGTAACTATTTCTGCCCATCAAATGCAGCTTGTATTTTCAAACAGTTTTCTTTTTAAAGTGAACTTCACACATCAACTGGGCATGAAGCATCCTGGTGCCAAGCGCATCTAAATTTCATTCACAAAGGCTGTCCTATGCTCTTTGTGACGGCTCGGTGTGCAGAACCTCCAACAACCCATTAAACAAGCCTGGAAGGTATATGGGGAATGACACTGCTGACGAGTGATGGGCTTCATCTGTTTCCTGCATCCATACCTGCCTTCCTCTGCTACAGAGACCTACCAGCTGCCAAAGCTCACTTTCCAAGCTTTAACAGCACCTGTATCAACAACATCCAAGTGCAAAAGCAGGTAGGCTTCCCAGCTACATCCACACCAGACACACATGGAGATCTACCGCAGAGCATCAAACAGGTTAATGACATCTTTAGCATCTAATTTGGTGCCTGGGCAGTTCAAGTAAACCAGACTGACTACCAAGCTCAAAAACAAAGTGCAAGGAATGGGTTAAGTAATATCTCAAGTTTTGTGCATGCAGAAGTCTTTTCTTTCCACACAGCTACTAATTTGTCACGTAAGAACAACAAAAACTGGTATTTAGAAGCTGCTCTAATGCAGACAGTTACAGACTCAGACTACCAACACACTGTTACTTCTAGTCCTTTTAGAAGAAAAGAGGGGAAAAGCAGGCAGAGAAAGGCACTGGGTGCCCCTTCCAAAACAGGATTTCTCTGCCTAACCCTTCCTCCCTCTCTTAGGCTGGAAACACATTTCTAGTTCAGGAATATGAATCAAGTGAAGCCCTTTGACTCACTTCCAGCACCACAGCAGAGGAAGCAGCCTTGCCTCACTCACCCATGCACGAGGCAGAAGGCAAAACAAGAGGCAAACCCCACGCAGGAAGCATTTCCTATGGAAACAAGTAGATTATAAAAAGACACGGAAAGAATTGTCCTGCCAGTGCTGGACAAATTCATCATGCGTGTATAGTGCACTCCAAACCCAGCAGAAATACCAGCCAGCGAGCTGTTTCTCCCTTATCTGTGTACTCTTTTACCAACACTGGAATATGCTGCACTGGGATACTGATAATGAGGCAGAGGTTTCTACAGAAAGATGTTTCTGCAGGCCAAGCAGGCGTGATCAGAATGAGATTCCTGCCACAGAAAGGTCACTTTTCTCAATCTTGAAAGAGTCAGGATTGTGTAAAAAAGGGTTTCCTTCAAATTCTTGTGTGTGACGGGGTCAAAAGCTCCATCTTCATCCCAAAAGCTTGATCTCTATCCCAAAACCAAGAGAAGAGCACCTCTAAACAAAACACACCTTGCCTTCCGAGGAGCAAGGCTCACAAGTGGAAAAGCACCACAGTTGACAGACCCCTTTCCTTTGACTCTACCCAACACCAACCCAGGGTGACCTTTACGATAAATCCAGGAGTAAAAGTAACACAAGGTCCTGCCGATCAGGACTAGAGGATCTAGACAAGCATACCAGAAGGATCCTAACCAGGCCCTGCTTACAAAAGGACGGCTGAGAGCAGCACTGCTCAGCTCTGGTTTTCATGTGCAGCCCTCTCCCCTTAATATTGGCAGGCTCGCAGCTTCAGCAACACAACTCTCTAACAAAAACCACATTTGGATAGCTGGGATTCCAGCAGTAATTTTAATGGTATGTGCTGCATTTCCCCTCCCTGAAATGCTGCCAGAGAGTCCCCGAGTGAATCTGTTCCGTCTGAATTGTACGTTCAGGAGCCAAAGACACGCAGGAGTTAGCTGGGCAGGCGAGTCATGCGTGTTTGTTAAACACATTTGCAGCTCCTGATGGGAGTTCAGATGGAGATGCATTTCCAATGAACAGGAAAAAAGCTCAAACAGCAAAGCACCACTCTAACTTGCATTTGGCCTTGTATCTCCCCTGCAAGATGCTTCCCCCACCCTCTCACAGCCACTTCCAACATAAACAGGGACGTTAGCAAAGCCAAGTGTTAAATCCCTCAGAGGACCCTTATCATCCTTTGGCTGTGTCAGTAATGCTCAGTGTTGCAATCAGTACAGCAGCATTATGGATTTTAAATCAAGTCTAATCAAAGATTCATTAACAGGCAATACATTAACGCAACATACAACTACCAGTCACTCAGTGCCCTTTAGCAGCCCCACAACTCCTGAACAGGCTGGGAGCATCACAAGGTCAGGGTATTTCTCCAGGGTTTAATAGCATAGGTCAAAAGAACAGAAAATGAGTAATTATGTCAAGAATAGATGTAGCCAACTTCAACATACATGTTCAAGTCATGCCATGCATGTAAATCCACCCCTCTCACATGTGGTTTGGGGGCAGAACTTGTATTAAAAGATAAAGATTGGCAGGCTGATTGGTTTAAAACTGAACTCCCCATTTTACCACCTCTGTGAGCAGCAAATACCCATACATTCTCCACTGATCAAACACAGACATGCCTGTGGCTACACCAAGAGAGGGTGGTCTCAAAGTCCTAGAAGCCTTTTGTGATACCAGCCCCTTAACATTTCCATTGGGGAAAGCAGACTTTTCACTCCCCTTTTGCAGATGTAGACCTGAGGCTAAAAGCATTTCACACTTACAGCCTTTTTTTCCCCAGTTAATGGAACTGGAGACAGTCAGCAGCAGCCCCAGTTAGAGTGACCCCTGCAAAGGTACATGAAGTCCAGAACAGACTCGCTGTACTTAGACGCCACAAGGTTACTCTTCCTGCTTACCAGAGAGCACAGCAAGTCAGAGCAACATGGGTGTCATCTTCTGAACTTCCTTCAGAGAAATATTCCTTCTACTCAAATGCTCCCATTGCTTTTCCAGATTATTCTGGGGAAAATACCAACAGTGGGAATGTATGGACCACACAGTAATGCTACAGGAAGCTGTCAACCAGCATCTTGTGCTGTAAATCGTCTAATGATGCTGTCTATGTTCCCATTAAAGACAACCACGATCAGATATTGAAAAGATGAAGAAAATAATAATAGAACAGGATAAATAGAACTCCATTGTCCGACTTAAAAACCCCCACCAACCCCAAACCAAAGCAATGCATCTTTCTTCTAATGAAATATCTTGCAATAGCAGCACCACCATAAACCGGGAAGGGGTAGCAAGAGGGACCTAAAGCAGCTAATAACAGCCAAAAGAGCAAACCTTCAAAGGCAAACTCAGCATGACTCTCCCAGAAGCCCACATTTTCAACAGCATTCAAGGATTTTGGAAGGCTTTGAAGCAGAATGATCCCACTTCTAAAATCCCCCTTGCAAACTCTGGATTTACCTTAAAAGGCTGCTTGGCAAAGATTTCTTTCCTTGTCCGGAGCAAGGATGCAGGGAGCATCTTCTAACCACAGGTGTTGTGTTGCTTTGGGCTTTTTACATATCTTTCCTCTATGAAGGTCTTAAGTCCATTTAAAATGCATTTATCAGCAGGTGCATAAATTATGCTTTGCTCACATCATCCAACTGCATTTGTCCTTCAAATTTAAGCAGAGCAAAAGTAATGAAAATCTTTCTGGATTTAAAATTATGCAGTTGCATGATACCACAAACTGGCTTCAACCCAGTCAGGTTTTCAGATGAAAAGCAAAGAGGAAACTTTCATGAAAGCACACTGCCAATGGCACTTCAACTTGGTTCCACCAAAGACTCTTTACAGTAAGTACTGCAGACAGATCTGCTGTAAACATTTAATGACATAGAGGTAGAAAGCATCACGTAATCATTATCTGCACTATCAGACACCTACTATTTCTTAGACTAAGTAAAGTAAGCAATAATATAAGATCAAGCTAATGTGGAAACAGTGCTCTTTCATTTACAGGGGTATACCCAGGGCCCTTTTGGCCTTTAGAGCTCTGCATGTGTACACACGCAGCAGCTGCAGATCTCCAGGTTCTACAAACACTTGAACACATGAATAATTTTAATCAAGCAGTAAAATCCCATCTGAAGTCCCCATGATGGGACTTATGAGTACGCATTTGCATTATTGTTACTACTATTCTATCTGCTTCACAATATGTCTGTCCTCAGTGCAAGGTTATGACAAGATTAATGAAATCCAGGCAATTATCCATAGCACCACCTTTCAATTTCAGTACCTCAGCATGAAATAAGGAGGCTGAAAAGATATACATCATTTTTTTCAATAGATGTATATAAAGAGCCCTGAAGCCCATTTAACTGGTACTGCTGCAGACTAGCACACTGATTCCTAAAGCTCACTCATAACATTTAGATCAAGCTGGTGACACTGAACGGTTCTCACAGCTGAAATATAGTTTAATTTTGCATAACAAATGGCCCTGCATTCCGCAAAGTTTCAGGATCATTTCCACAAATCAATTTGTGATCTACATGCCACAAAGCACAGAACATGCAAACAAGTAGGGAGAAGAAAACAGCCACACGACAAGGCTGCTTTGTTTCCAAAAGAGTTCATAACCCTACATTCTGTTTGATGCACACAAGGGATACTCCAGTATTTTATGACACTACCAGGAACCATCCCAAGCTCCCATCTCATGAAAACACACATACAAGGAGGTACAAGAAAAATCAACAGGAACGTTGCCATTTTGAAGATGCAGACAGAAATCTAGAGATGAACTTTTAGAGTATGTTCATCACTGCAATTTCAGCATGTTTCGATGCAGTGTTCCAAAACAGTGTAACGTTATCAAAATTATTTAGGATGCAAAGTAACATTTTATGCCGGTTTTCCTTTAGCAGCATATTCATGTTACGCTCCTACTGGTTTTCTCTATTTTTTTTGTAGTTAAGGAAAGAAAATCTAGACATACAAGTAGGCCAGCCTGTTTTGATTTGTTATTAGATCAGTAACACCGAGCCTTCCGGAATAACTACCAAGTACCTGGAGCTCAGATGTGGGGCTTTAGAAACAATTCCTTCAGAACTTTCTATTGGATGTTTAAGTGTCCAAGAAAACCTCTTTTTCCAACTACAAAGTATTTTCCTTCAACTTTCCTTACTCGGAAAGGACGGACAACAAAGGCAAAACTATAGCTGCCAAGGAGGAGATCCTGGCAGGTGATTGCACGGCAGAGACCTCTTCACCAAATAGACTCTCACTGTCTGTAATCACAAGAACACAAACTCAAACCAGTGACTTGCATAAACAGAACTTGTCCGAGTTTAGTTTCAAAACCTAAAAATAGGGTTTGGCAGTGGGTGGGGGGTGTTCCCCACATTGACTTCTTCCCTTTCTGCTCCAGCTGTTAGCACAAGTCACACCTTTAGAAAAATCATCACTAGGCTCTGGCTGCCAAATTACCGTCCAGGACGGCACAATTCGGGAAGGAACCTACTCAAAAGCGCTCACAAAACCCAACACGCACGCAGGAAAACGCGAGGATGAATTCCGTACCTCCAGCTCTGTCTCTCTGCGATTGATGTCATCTGTAGATTGATTCAGCTTCTCCAGCTCTCCCTAGAACGAAAGGATGAAAAGTCAAACACGTAGGAAGAAATGTGGGGGGGAAGTGGCTGAGGAGGCTCACTCAGCATCCCCACTGAATACTCACAAGGGCTGTGGCTTACAGAGTCAGTGAAAAGAGGAAACCTTGCAACATTTACCATGACTTTGCCACTGCTCTTCTGCTTACCACTGGTTTGCTACTTACAAGCTAAATAATGAGAGAAGCTCCACATTTTTAAGGCAGTACATTTCCTGTTCTGGCTTATGTGTTGCTATTTAAAACAAACACAGGGTATCCTAAGCTCTGTCTTGGTAATCAATATGGTCAGTATCTGTTAGTTTCCAGTGAGATACACACACCCCACACCCCCCCAAAAGGATGGGCATAAAGTTACTGCTATCACAGAAGATGTACAGTGAAATCACAGGGCTGATAAGAAACCTGTCTTGCAGCACAAGAGGCATTTTACTCTGGATTTTGGCAAACCATTTCATAACACAACCAGTCAATGGGACATATGATTGCGTTTACTTAGTCTGCCTCCACGCCGAGGTTTTGATCTCTTAACAGCAAACCCAAAGTTGTTAAATCCCTTGAATAAATATTTACTAGAGGTGGCGTTGGCATGAATGGAGTTACTGTAAAAACAAAGCTCATTCTTAATGGCTTTCTTACCACAAAAAAGCAACCCTAAGGAGCAAGCTCCAATGGGCTTCTTTATTTGAGCAACGTTGCTCCATGGCAGATCCCCCAGTTTCAACAGGAGCTTCCCTAACTGAAATGGTGTTTTGTTGTCAACCGGCGCAACAGAATCCACCCCGAATCACTCAGCCATATAACCCGAACACTGCACACAGATTGTCACCCCAGCAGTTTCCCACAGAGGACAAGACTGGCTGCTCACACTAAGGAATTAACTCTTAGCCTCACAGGACGAATTTCGCTTCCAGCTCCTAGAATGTGGAGGATACATCTTTGTGTTTGTCCTCCAAAACAGACGCTCGTACAGAAGTTACCCAATTCCCTTACTGTAAGGCTAAGAACGCTACAGCTCTCATGGAGGCACACGCAGCAACCTGTTTTCCCAACCAAACAGAAAACACAAAAACACTGTTTCACCACCCATGTGCGAATCAGGTACCTGGAAACATGTTGCAAGCTGAAGAACCTAAGGCCAACAACAGATCAATAGGCACTAATGGAGCTCAGCTTCTCAAAACCAGAGCAGTAACAGGCTGGCTTTTGGCTGAGGGCCTTGCTCTGTGAAACCATGCCCTGTTAATTTTGCAATTGCTCTGCTTGGCCCTGGAGAAGAAATGCTCACGATGGAGAAAAGAACGACAATTACAGCAAGGAGGGCCCTGTGCCAAGAATCCATCCTCTCAGCAATGCACACATGGGTTTATATTCCCTCTCGTGACAAATGGTCCCAGCAATCCCGGAGGGAAAAGCCATAAATCTGCAGAGACCTAAAAATACTTTTCATTTCAGGGACCACAGTGGGCTGAAGTTTGCACCAGGCAATTGGGCAAGACATGATTTGGGGAAGAAAAGCTTTGTTTAGGAACCATGCCAGAATAAAAAGCGTTTCAGAAGGCATTCAGAGAGGAAAAAGCCATCTTCCAACGGATCCTTTTTAAACCAAAAATTAAACATAAAACGCCACCAAAACCTTTGGGTGCCCCCGTTCACAAACCTCCGGGCACCGGCCCTGTTTCACGAGCAAGGTCATGCTGTCACGACCGGAGATGATAAAAGAGGAGGGGGATTTCAGCAGGGGAAGAAGGAAGGACGCTCAACCGCGGAGCCCGGCGAAGGGCCGCGGGGTAACAAAGGACTGGGGAGCCCCGGGGCCGCTTCCCCCCGCACCCGGCGGGTATCCAGACACTGCTCTGGCACGGACATGCATACGCGCGTCTATACATCGCTATAACAAAAGGTCACCATTATGACAGTTATTATCGCCATTCCCCACGTATTACAACAGCAGCTTGAGCCCTCACCTGGATACGGGGGTCCACCTCCTCCTCCTCGGGCCGCGGGCCTTCCTCGGCGGCTCGCCCGCGCCTGCCCCCCGGCTCCATGGCTGCTGCTACCGGTACGTCCCGATCCGCCGCTGCCGGCTCCGGCTCCGCGGCCGCTCCGGCCCAGCCCCGCCTCCAATTGGGTGGGGGGGGACGGACCCCGTCCTTCTTCCCCTCCCTCCTTCCCCGCAGCATCCCCCGCCCCTTTCTGCATTCGCACCGCAAGGAGGAAATGAGCGCAGGATTGCGGGGTTTCCTCCGGTTTTAACCGTGCTTCCCGTCCCCTCTCCAGCGCCCCGGGTTTTGTGTGTTCCATGCTTGCGCTTCCCTCCGCTCGGTACCGGCTCCAAGTGTGCGCACGCAAACGGGAACGAGCAGGCTCAGGTGTGGGGAAATGCCTGCGATACCTTGGGTGGCTTTTTGTTGATTAATTAACTAATAATAATCATCTTCCCTCCTCCTTTCATCTGTCGCAGGTTGCGCTGGGGGCTGGCATGCTATGGAGAAGAAACAGGGAGGAGGTAAGAATAATAAAGGCGCTTTCAACAACCGTGAAAATCGAAGTGAAACCCATTGTGGCAAGCAACTCTTGGACCTACTGGATGCGGCAGCAGGAGACACGCTAAAGATGTGCCCTTTCCTTGTCAGTGAAAAGGGACTTCTGGCAAGAAGCACTGATGCTATGCCTGGCTAGCAGGGTACTTCAGATTAGGGTCTTCTTCATCATGGGGACAGTGCCCAAATCAGGACCCAGACACTAATAGGGAAAGAGTGGGCAACCCTTCTGACTAGCTGTGCGCAGCAGGAACAAGCTCCAATGCTGCTTTGTCCACTGGCCTCAGCCACAGCTAAAAGCCCCTCTGTGGGCTGCAGTGAATAAATAGAATTGAGAACAATTGCTTTCTCTTCCCTTTTCACAGTAACCCCGGAGAGAAACCAACAGCTCATCCCCTCATTCCTGAGAAGGAAAAACATGATTCTTTGTCTTTTCCCTCCTCAAGACACAGAGATGACAGTCTCAACATTGTACATGGGCCGGGCTACCCATGGAGGAAAAACAAGGCAACAAGTGGCAACTGGCTCAGGCAAGGCCCTTCCTTAAATCACGCTAACCACACTGAACCGCTTCCTCGCTCCCCCTGGGTGGACAACTACTCATTTCGTATGGATGAGGATTATATCTCCACCTTAAAAGTCTCACTTTTGATTTAACACCATTTTTGTTAGAAAACTCCTCAAAAGATTACCAAGAAATCAAATTAAAAGCTTAGATGTGGTAAGGAAGCTTCCTTTGTGAGACTGGAGAGGAAAAAAAATCTCAGCAACACACACGAATATAAAACTCCATGTTTCTAAGGTAAAAAAGGAGGCAAAAGAAGAGTCAAGCTCTTCCAAACACTGTAAAGCTGCCAGTGAAAAAAAAAGGAAAAGGGGGAAAAGGAAAAGATGGGAGGAAGAAGAGTGGCACAAATAGTTGGAATAGTGTAAACATGCAAAGTGACACCAACAAACTAAAATAATCAAGGAGCAGAGGAGGTGTTGCCAAAACGCAGATGGGTTGTTTGCAACATCTTCATTTCTCACAGCAAAATAAACCATGTAAAGGGGGGAAAACCCAATCAGCCATAGCCAAGGGTTTGCTCTCCCTGCTGTTCATATAGGGAACTCGATGCATACACACAGCATGAGGTCTCCAGGGCCCCAGCATCCCTCATCCCTGGTGTGCTGTGGTGGTCAAATGTGGTTATCGTCATCCTGGAAGCGCCTGAAGGGGTTAATGCTGGCGAAACCACTGTCGATGCTTAAGGTTTCTAGAAAACAAGGCTATGTAACACAGCTACTGCAGCTATGCCATGGCTCTCCAAAGCCTATGTGGTCTGACCCACAGCAGTATCATGTGAAGCATGAAATGCTGCCCCACAGACACGCTCTCCCCAGGGGATTTGTAATGTTCGCATGAGGGCCCTGTTCTTCCATTATCACCACGAGGGTCCCCGTGATTGTCACAGCTCAATAAACCTCCAGCCAAATTCATCAATCTGCTACCATCAGTGCAGAGCAAGCTGTTTCTTCCCTCAGTCAAACAGTGGGATTTGCGTGTTGGGAGAGCTGCCTGCAGAGCTCAGTGCTGTGCAAGAGACGGTACGAACACATGGGCCCCTTTCCCCATGACTCTGAAACTTCACACTGAGCCCCAAGGCCACCAAGATCATTTTCTATCAAACCAATATATCGGAAAGATTTATATATAAAGAACTCGCTGAGGAATGCACAGGTTATACACCCGTCATCACCGCAGACATCAGTAAGGCATAAACAGAAACACGGCCTTAAGGGAAAGATTTGACTGAAAAGGGAGAGGGAGACTATTCTGTACGCATTAAGATCGATCAAAGAGAATATTATTTGCATGCCCAGTTTCTTCTCTTCCCCACGAATCAGTTTTAACTGAAATCGTTGTCACACACAAAGGAGTCAGAGCCCCGGGAGTGTCCAAGGAACGACCCCGCACAGCACATACATCAGCATCGTGCTTGAGTGCATCCCAGCAAGTTTGCCCATGACACCAAGCTGTGTGGTGCGGTTCCCACATTGCAGGGAAGGGATGGGACCCAGAGGGACCTTAACACACTTGTGGGGTGGCCAATGCCAACCTCATGCAGTTCAATCAGGCCGAGTGTGAGGTGGTGCACCTGGGCGAGGGTGATCTCAAGCACAAATATAGGCTGGTTATAAACTGGATTGAGAACAGCTGGGAGGAGAAGGGAGTGTTGATTGATAAGAAGTTCAACATGAGCCAGCAGTGTGCATTTGCAGCACAGAAAGCCCCTGTGTGCTGAGCTGCATCAAAAGGAGGTGACCAGCACGTCAAAGGAGGGGATCCTGCCCCTCTGCTCTGCTCTCCTGAGAACCCCCCTGCAGTCCTGATCCAGCTCTGGGGCAGCAGCACAGGAGGGACTTGGAGCTGTTGGAGGGAGTCCAGAGGAGGCCATGGAGATGCTGCGAGGGCTGGAGCAGCTCTGCTCTGGAGCCAGGCTGAGAGAGCTGGGCTGGGGCAGCCTGGAGAAGAGAAGGCTCCTGAAGGGGAGACCTGAGAGCAGCTCCAGTGCCTGAAGGGGCTGCAGGAAACCTGGAGAGGGGCTTGGGACAAGGGATGTAGGGACAGGCCAAGGGGAATGGCTTTAACCTGCCAGAGGGGAGACTGAGATGAGCTCTTAGGCAGAAGCTCTTCCCTGTGAGGGTGCTGAGGCACTGGCGCAGGGTGCCCAGAGAAGCTGTGGCTGCCCCATCCCTGGCAGTGTTCAAGGGCAGGTTGGACACAGGGGCTTGGAGCAAGCTGCTCTGGTGTGAGGTGTCCCTGCCCGTGGCAGGGGTTGGAAGTGGATGAACTTTAAGGTCATTTCCAACACAAACCGGTCTGGGATTCTGTGCTCTGCTTTGGTCAATACAATGCAAGACGTCAGCTTGGATGATGACATTTTGTTATTCCTTTAGCCAAGCCATGAGTGATCTCTCTCCTACATGATGTTAAAAGCCAGACACGTTCCCAACCCAACCCCACTTGCACAAAGCCAGCCATACCGGCCATGTCATGTCCCCCACAGGTCCCACATGCACCAAGGCAGCTGAGTAAATTCTGCACGAGGTTTGACCAAGGCAGTCTGTGCTTTCTCTTGTCTGAAGGTTTCCAAAGCCTGGTCCCAAGTCTTCAATGTTTAAACAATCTGAGACATTAAGGCAGGAAAAAACAGCTTGTTCTTTCGCTAATGGAACTGCAGAGTGGGCACCAGGCTGGACTGCAGCTTGAGACGAGCTGTGCTGGAAATGGTACAGCTCACCTGAAAGCCACGGAGTACCGGTGTAGGAAAAGCCGTGATTCAGGTTACTTCAGCAACCAGTTTAATTGCACCAGGCAACACCTGTGTGTTGTGACACGACAGCAGGCATTCGGTGTACAAGCTTTATCATTAACACCAGACCCCAGAGCATGGAAACTCCCGAGCAAGGGGGATGCTCTGGCCAAACGCACTGCTGCAGTTTTACTTTTCAGGGAAGCTGCTAGATAACATCATCTCTTGGTCCCATGGGAATCCTCAGTGTACAAGCAGCATTTGGCAGGGACAAGAGGGAAACATTGGTACTTCGAGGGAGGAGCACAGAGAGGAATTCTCTCCCTCATTCTGGAAGATGGTTTGGAGATGAAGTATTACATCTGGGGGACCAGAAGTTGTATTTTAAATGATATCAGCTGGGAAGAACTATGCATCAGTGAAGAACTGCTTGGGGAAACATACTAATGAGACTCAAAGGGAATGGATAGTGTAATGTTACATATAATTGCTAACAGTAGGTTCCGAATGGATTTGAAGGAAAGGTTGGGTTTTCTTCCAAGTCTCATCTTCCATTCAAACTTCTGCTCATACTTGCCCTCAAAGCTTGCTTCTGCCCAAATCCTAGAGGGCCTGAAATAGAAATCAAAGTTGCATTTCCTCCCCCAGGAACAGGTATCTCCTCTTTTTGAACCCTGATAACATATTGAGTGGAGTTCGGGATTAATTATTGCACATTTGATTCTTGAAGACACACTTGCAGCTCATGGAAACCTTTGTGGAGAAAACCCGAGAGCCTTGCCCGTAGAATACTGCCTCTGTCCTCAAGATGACTGGAGGAATAGTTCTGCTCTGCAAAATTCTTCTGCTTTTGTTAATGAGGATGCTGGAGGCAAACTTCCAATTGGCTTCAAATATTGAAGCACTGCAGCAATTTGGTTTTCAATAATTTACCATCTAACAAACACAGAAGTACAGAGAGCCCAATTCTAAGGAGAAAAAAAAAGAAGCATCTCAAACATGGCCCCAAAACCACATTTACGGGCCTAAAATCCTCCATCTAATTTTTAAACTCAATTAATCCTGCAGACCAGTTTACCCCACCGACTTTTGCAATGTTACACCAGAAATCAATGTAGCTCATAGTCTATAGAGACAAACCCACCATCTCCTTCTTCCAAAGTGCAGCAAAGACATCGCTCTGTCAACATGCAAACCCCATATGCTTTCCTGGGTTTCAGAAGTACATGACACGTGTTTGAAGCATTAAAGCATTAAGGAGGATCATGCCCGCAGTCACAGGACCTCTGCAGATCTCCTCCGTATCCGAGTCGTTGGTAAGAGGCTAAGCACCTATGTGTTTTGAAGGTACACACTGGCTTTATGGCAGATTTTGAATTCCCTGGATGCACCCCCAGGGTATTGAACACTTAAGAAGTGGTCAGAATCCAGACTTCCTCTGGCTTACTTCTCAAGCAGATTTCCACACTGCCGTAATGGTTGTGGCGTGTTTGTGCTCTGCATTTGGGGAAGTGCTAGAAATCGATTCTCTTTCTTACACGGTTTTGTAAGATGCTATTGCCTTATGAACTTGCATGCAAACGATGCATACAGAGACACATCAATGGAGCTTGAGCATCTATGGTACAAACAACTGTAGATTTCCCCACCTACAAGGAATGTGTTTAAAGCAAAGGCTACATCCCAAAATACCCTTGAATTTCACTTCTTTTTAACAAGCACCATTTAAGGATGATTAAAAATACCCTTTAGGCTTCCCAGGGCTACAAAGAAAGGAGGCTCATTTAAGGAGGTACGATCATAATCTTTCATAAAACCTAACTACAGATATTTAGCTCATGGGCTATATGTTTATGTCCCATGAGCTACTTTTCTTATTATTGTGAAGCCTGATATTGATGATGCATTATACAGATAGTTTATATATATACACACACACATATACTGTGCTATAAATAAAATGCACAGCTAACAACCTGATGGATTCCCCTGCTTGCTGTTGCTTATTGGGAAAGAACCATCCCCATCACAGGACTTCTTTTTTCCTCCTCCAAACTGTCTTTTGGTAAGGGGAGTGGTGGGTGAAATTTCCCCCTGGAAACCATCAGTGTCCACAGTTCACGTGTCTCCTTCTGGGGATGTATGAAAATCTACAAGCCTTTAAAAGAAAGAGTCTGTCTCAGCTTTGTGAAAGTGAAATGCTTCCTGTGTGCACAGCCCCTTTCCACCATCTCCTGCCGTTAACAGCAAAGATTTTCTGCCCTCTACTCACTGCCTGGCAGAATCATACAATTCAGTGCTTCCCATTACATAGAAGTCAAGTGATTGAGCACATTGTGTGGAGGAGGGACGTAGAGTCTGCTTTAGCACCCAACTTGATATATCAGGATAAGAAGTAGTGATTATCTGCGTTCCCCCTCCTGCCTTCCTCCATGCCACAGCCCGCAGGGGCATGCTGCTGGAGCCACAGCCCTGCATCTCCACCGTGGTGCCCAACGGCAGCCCAGAGCATCAACAAGGCTCTGAAACTTGCCCCAGTCCAAAATCAGTCACACAGGGCACATTTCAAAGCCTTGCTGCCACGGCCCTGCTGCCAGCAGCAGCAGACCAAGTGCCTCACGTCTCCAAGAGCTTTTGGATTGCAATGCAGATTGCAGGCTTACCTCTGCTGCCCACTCCTCAGCTACGTCTTGGCCACTTCTCCCTTACCATCCGAGCTGAGCCTCTTTTTGTCCCACAGTCTTAATGCCTTCCCCTTCTTTCTACCATCTCAAGCATCACTGAACCCATTGCTTCTGTCTTCCTTGGCAGCAAGAAGACGCAGCATAGCAAAGCTGCCCGCTGCTTGGGGAGCTCGTGAGGATTAGGGAATATCCTTACAGCCTCTACAGGTTGACATTATGTCTGGAAAATACAGCACAGATACTCAGGAGCGGGAGATGGGGAGGGTTGTTTGAGTTTTATGACACTGAGTGGTTCAGATCTCCATCAGCTGAAGAGCTCTGAAGGCACGAGGACAAACCTCTGAAGCTACCAGGTTACAGATACCTGCACTACCTGCTTCTGGTCTCACTAACAGCTGAACTGCTTCAGACTTTTATACCAGCAGATGCAAGCAAGTTTCAGACCTAGGCTTAAAAATATTAATTCAATATACCAGCAAAAATCCGTTCCCAAAGCAAGGCCAGCTATGGTGTCTCCTGGGTGGTAAAAGCAAGTGTTATACCAGAGAATGCCAACAGAAGCAGCTTCAGGCAAGAGACTGAGAGAAGACCTGTACCTGTACTATTGTTATACCCATTTTCAGGCAAAGCCAGGAAGATAAAGAGGCCAAATGACTGCAAAGCAGCGTGCAAAAATCTTATGGCAAAATTCAAGACCCCAGGAGCAGCTTTTTCAGTTTAGCTTCCAGTATCTTAGTTTTAGTTTTCCTTCTGGACTCCCCTTTTTAGCACGCTTCATCCTTGCTCTGTTCCTCTAGTTCTCATTTTGAACTCAATCACGTACTCAGGACCCAGGCCTTACTGCATAGCCCTTAAAGAAACCCCTCTAAGATTTCCATAGCACAAGTTACCCAACTAAACCCCGTAATTCTTCACAAGTTACATAACTAAACCCCATTCTTAGCATGGTAATAAATTCCTTCAAAACCAGGTTTCTTTTGTTCATGTATAAACTGTTCCATAGCACTTGCCATTAACCATGGTTCGACACCAGTGTTTGTCCAAATGATGCAGCTACACCAATTCAGCCCCATTTTGGAGTCGTGTTTGCTTGCCTTTTGCAGAGACTGGAGAATTTTAGCAGTACTGCCAGCACTGTGTTTATCCTCCCCAGACCAGACGAGTCTCTTACCCCACAGAAAACATGTTGTAGTCCTAGGAAAGACTGACATAGGGTGCTGCAAATTCTGCTTCACTGAGATCTCTCCAATGTGAGGACAGTTTTACCATCCCACTGAATAAGAGCTCATAGGGGTAGAAGTGAATTGTTTCGCCTTGGGAATCTCCTAACGGTCAGAAAACTCATTATGCCCTCTAGACACGGCATGGGGTGTACATAGGGTTGCTATGTGCTATTGGATTTCCCTGGCATCCCTTTCATCCCAAAAGGCCATTGATAGCGTTGCTTTCCTTGTTCTGTTGGCACAAGGAGGTAAGGTGACAATTCCTTTATTCTCAGCCAGTGACTATATCAGAGCAGCACTTTTCCAGCTCAGATGTGCAGGCCATTTCCCAGCAACAACAGGCAGTGCCTCCACAACAGCAGGAAGAGAGAAGGGAGGACACTTCAGGACACTGCCCAAGAGGACCACAGGGAGCCGGGCAGATTGTCCTTCATTAACATGAACACAAATCACTCCACTGTTCCTCTGATTTAAATGTGACCCCTGAGGCTCCCTTTTAGCTCCTTTGGCCTTTCCTTCAGTTTTCTCCCATCTTTCCATTTCCTGCCTTCCCACAGGATAACTCCTTGCAAGTGAGCTGTTAGCACCAGCAGCCGCACATACACCCCTGCAGCCACACTTCTGATGAGCTGCCAAGGCACAAGCCACTCTCGCAATGCAAAGTGGCTGAATTCCCTGGAAAAGGTAGGCATGATGAATACCTGGGGCAGGTTCTGGGTCCAGAATTTGATCTGAAAGGGTACCTTTCACATTGCTTTGTGTTAAAAAGAGGTGTTCAGGCCCTGTGTCTAGGAAAGGAAAAGATTCCTAGGTGGTTTGTTGCCAGCAGGCGAACTGAATGGCTCAGGAGCTCAGTACGGTCACCAGCAAAGATGCAGATAAGGAGGAAGGTACCGAAGGGATTTGTGTTTGGCAGGTTCTGAGGATCATCCAGCGCTTGTTTGGGGAAGGATCCATGTATTCTGGGAACAGGTTTGACACACAGAGCAAGCCTATCAGGAAGGAGATGGATCTGCCTCCTTGGTCGCCATCACAAGAAAGGGGACCCCGAAGGCTTGTGTCTGAGCTTTCCAAAACTCAGCAGTGCATATGCAGTCCTTACCCACAGGGACAGAAGTTACCCTAAATCTGGCATCCAGCGAGCAGGACTGGGAGGGAGCCCCAGTCAAACAATAGCTGCAGTGGCACAATCAGTCCTCCAACTGCTGCTGCACGGTGCCGGGGATGCGCGGCGGGATGCATGCACAGGAACACCCTCTCCAAACAGCAGAAGATGAAATCGATTTTCAGATGCAGAGAGAGCGAAAGGAACAAAGCGGATGTCAGGCGGTTGCAGTACAGCTCTCCCCTTGCGGGCAACCCTTTGGAGCTATCATTCCTTCAACGAGAGGAAGGGGAGGGAAACCAACCACCCAGCAGTGTGCTAATCTTCACAGACAGAGCAGCTTTAATTCTGTCTAATCCTCCGGAGGGAGGAAACAGCCCTTCCTTTTGCCAAGCAGATCAGAATGGTTGAAGGTAGCAATCTGCACCGGCATTAGCTTTATTAAAGAAGGGGTATTTCCTCAAGTCCTGGGAAAGCTTGGTCAAGAGCCAGCTGGAGACACATTACTGTATAAGCATCTACTCACAGTGATGATGACAGCAGGCAGCTGGGGACTCCTGGAAGAATATATAGGCATCAAGCGTACGCACAAAGCAGAGACTTCATATCACAGCCACACACATCAATTTTACAGCTATCAAATAATAGCACAGCAGCAGCAATGTGAGCAGCTAATCACCACCTTCTGTTCTTTTTAAATTGGGCTCCTGTATTATTTTGCTGCAGCTATATAGTTCGCTTGCGTTCTGAAGGGAGAAGTGGTGCCCTGGGTTGTTGCTGCAAGAAGGCCAAACCTTCTTGAGCCACTTCCTCAGCAGAGAATGATTTTTACCATGTAAATTTGATGCAAAAGTGAAAGAAAGGAGGTCTGAGTAATAGGAGCCTGCATTCAATGAAACAGACGCTTTCACCTTCTACTCATAGAAAATACCAATACATTCATCATCCCTTCCCGGAGGACAATCCCAAAGCAGATTTTGCACTGAATCACTGTGACATCTGCTAGGGAAATGAACACAAATCTCTGTGTGCATGCAGCAAATACACTAGCAAGGTTGCAGTGGGAGGAGGGGAAACTGCCACTTTTCAGACAAACTAGAAAATGACAGCTTGTCACATCCACAAGTAAATACTAGCAGAAGTGAGAGGAGACGAGGCTTCTTCGTCTTTTCCCCCCACCACAGCATTACAAAGATATAAATTAAGTACAAAACTGTGGCTTCTTCTCTGCTGCTGACTGTAACAGCATCTAGACACGTCTCATCCCCTGGGAATGTTGACAATAATGCAGCGTACCTACCACTCACATACACTAACAAAGCTCCACTGAGTTCAAGGGAGCTCTGCCCCTTCCCGAGCTGAAAAGCCAGTCCAACATTCCAGAACAGAGGCCAGAAGAGCCCCAAAGGGTGAAGGTGCAGAGTAACCTCCTTTGGGTCACAGAGAAGGATTGCCCATAGCCTTGTTGGCAGCAGAGACAAGAAGCAAGAGGTTTAGTCATGACTTGTCTACATGCAAAACTCATGACACAATGTGGTGCAAGTCTCTTTGTACAGGCAAAGACACCCAGAAAAAGGACAAAGTTAACTCAAAGTCCCCCGTGTTTCTCCAGGGACTTGAGCACGTATATGCTATTAGACAATAGCTGCAGAGCCACCCACATGCAATAGCTTGCTTGCCTGTCTGAGCCCATAGGCACAAAGGTGAAGACCTTTCCCATCTTCTTTCAGTCTAACAAGCAAGGCTTCACCAGTTGCATCACATGGCAGGGCACAGGGTCAGCTCCCAACTCCAGGATGCAGGAAGGGTCATGGTATGAAGCTACTGATAGAAAATCACCTTCTAGCAAGAGGTCCCTTGGCTCCAAAACCTACCCCATCTGCACCATACACTGTGGCCTCTCCTCCGTCCCAGTCACACACAATGCTGGAGATGAAGGCAACACAGCAGAGCATGCCTGAGACGCATGTATCTGAGCCTCATACAGCATCCAAAAGATGGATCTGACCTTACAGCCACATGGGAAACAGCAACATCATTCCAAACTCCTTTTAAGCTAATGATACCATCTACACAGGATTACAGTAACTGCAGCTGTTTTGGGAGGAAACAGGCTCTCTACCAACTATACATAAATGGGTCCACAAATCCTGCATATCGCATGCCTACTGACCTTCACCCATAAGAAATGCATTGCATTAATACATAACAGTGTCTCATTGCTGGAGCGGAGCAGCACAGCACCATTCTACCCATGATGGCTTGCTTTCAGGAGCACTTTCCCCACACCCAAAAGCCTGTGCTCAAGGTCTTGTACATTCCGTGATTCAGGCGGTAAGATTAACAGGACTGTAAAAAGGGTATTCTTTTAAAGAGATGTCCAACCCTCCACCCACCCTTCCTTGTGCTTTTACAGTGAGAATTTGTTCCCAGTTGGTATCCAAGAGTGCGGAGTCAGATCGATTTCTCTTCAAAAGAGGAGTGCTGCTTTTTATCCTGATGAAGGCAGATACTACAGACTTCACAGATACTTACAGGATCTGATGTTTCAGATTACTGTAATCAGGCTTTGATGAAGCCACTCTGATAACAGACTGTGGCTAACGAGTTTCCTAATTTCATAGTAATTCGACTACAGCCCAAGTCAAGAAAAGGCTTAAAAATAAGCAAAGCTTCAGGAACGTGGACAGAGGTGATGGACCCCAAATCGAGAGCTCAGAAGTGCTCTCCTTGAAGTGCTATTAGTCCATATCCTCCTACTTCTCCACAATCCCAATCTTTAGAACTTCAGGTAAATGTATATAAAGAAAACTTTGACATTTGGACTCCTGGCCTGAATTTGCTTTCTCATGCAAGGGATAAACTTCAAGCTTTCAGGAGTTACACATTTACAGTCTGATTTCACAACAAAGACCCTTGATTCTATTCAGTAGAAAAATAGAAACACTTCCTTCAAGACAGCTGTGGTCTATAGTTTACAATGAGAAACTGCTTGAGAAAAGTAGAAAAGAAGCAGTAGGGTTTGTTGGGTTTTTTGAGCTATGTAAAGTCACTCTTAGAAGGGAAAGAATCCTTTACACCGGGATGATTTAGTAAGCAGACGGAAATACTTTTTACTAAATCATGGGTTTAAGACAAGCACTTTAAATTGATATTGTCCCAAACCCATGTGGTCTAACTGCAGGGCTGTTGGCCAGAGCCATCCCAATGCCCTTTTCAAAACACAGGTGGAGAACAAGTGTATGATCTGCCTGATACCTCCTCCTGTGCTTGCCACAGCCTGACCAAGAGCCAGGCTGCTGCTGCTACCCCTGCCTCGAGCATTGCAATAGAAGATTGCAATATGAGCGTGCACAGAGACAGCCCAGAAACACCTGTGTGCCCTGAAGGGGAAAAATAAATGCAGAGAACTAAACAAAATTTGAGGTTTGAAATTGCTCTTCAGTCCAAAAGATGTATTGAAAGAGTCTCATAGCTGTTTCATGCGCAGGCTGACAAGCAATAAGAAGTCAGCAAGAAGTTCAAAGACACTGATTGCTTTTATCTGCCGGACAGTTTGCTTTCAAGTCTGCAGTTCTGTGTAGCTTTTCAGGGGAGCAGGTTGCTCTTCTAGGCATTTCTAACATGCCTACTGACTTAGATTCCTATCCTGCAAATAATAACAGTCATTACATGCACTCATTTTTGTCTGCCACATCCAGAATATACTTTATGTACATTATATCTAGGACACCTTCAAAAGCTTCAAGTACCAAAGAGGGACACACATGAAACGCAGCACAGTTGCATGAAATAGTTAAAATACAGAAAGTCCTCCAGTTTTAAAATCAAGAGATCCTAAATAGTTTCCCCTCCATCGGCTCCAGGTGACATGGGACATTTCCCACCTCTACAAGAACTGGGGTTGGTGGGGGGGAGAGGGGAAGAGAATACTGCAGCTTCTGCGTAGTGCACCCAAATCTCCTCCTGTCAAATCATCCTCCTGCCCACAAAACGGCGTAAAAAAGACTTGCAGAAAAGCCTAATTTTGGGGGTTTTACTATCTTATTTATGCCATTGTTCCGAGCTCCGTAACTCAAAGGATTGGGAAGCGAGATTGCACTTCTAGGAACAAGAACTGCGTTTGCAATACAACAGCCTGAACAGGACTCCAAGACAAGGGAAAGCAATGAAAGTGGGTTGCACATTGAGAAGAGAGCAGAGAGCTGAGGTTGCACACAGAACCTTTCAGCCTCATGCTGCTATATGGTAGCCTTGAGCCAGCTAGAAATGCTTGGGAAAACAAGAAGGGAGGGAGGCACCTCGGATTGCCTGCAGCACAGAGAACCATAGAGCTGAAAACAAGCAAACACAGCCAAGAAACTCCAGCCTCAAGGAAAACCAGAGCCAGATTCTCTCTGGTCCCTTTTCCATGTCCTTAACAGACTGTGAGAGTGGCCAAAATTCCTTCAGGGCTGCTTAACCCAGCATTTTCTCCCTTGTCCATATCCTTGCATGGCAGCCATTTGGTTATAGGTAGTCTCGCTATACAACCTCAGTGATACTCACCCGTTAGTGAGCCTAGCCCATCGCTCTCTGCTGCTTGAGTCCCTGGCCTCAGGAAACAGGAGCTGCTGTTTAAGTTTCTCCAAACAAACTTTGTGTGTGTAAGGCACTACCATCCATTTGCTAGCTAGCTTTAAGTTAGGCCAGCGGGATTGACACTGGCCACGTAACTCTTAGGAGCAAAGCGAACTGCTTAGAGGACAGTTAGCAATAGCACTTGGATTATCTTGCACCCCTGTTGGCTTTTGCCTCTGTTATAATAAGGATTCTCCCCTGAAGCAACTCTCTAGGTAATAAGTAGCTCTGCCCATGCTCCTCTGGTGGTTACAAAGCCCCACAGCTTCTGTGTTTTGGAAGTGAAGCAGAAGCCCAGCAGTTTGTGTGCTTTTCCTCCGACATCCCTGAGCCCATCACTCAAACAGGCTTCTCCTCTGTTTTGCTCATCCCCAAATCTCTCACTTCTCTTCAGCTGGGCTGCTCCTCCTCTCACCCCTACTTTCTCAAGGGAACATCACCCGAACTGGGGGCTAGGCACCGGCCCTGGCACTGCAGAGAACTGATCCTTTCGTTTCACAAATACCTGCAAAAAGCTCTTGGCTGAAAGAAGTTAGAGCATAAGCTTACAATGAAAGAGGTTTCCTCTCTTTCCGTGCAGCCTCACAAACCAGGCTGCATTACCTATAGGCTCACAGACCAATTAAAGCAATTTAGGATCTTCAGTAGCCTAAGAGCTTGCTGAGATGGGAACAGATAGCTGAAGGGAAGACGTCTGGGGACATACTCTGCTTAACTGTATGTGAAGAGTGACGTGGAACTGAACTCAGGAGTCAGAGAAAGCTGTTACTGCTTGTAAAAGCAAAATAATCTGAATTGTCAACATTTTTGTTCGTGCTTAATAGAAAAAGGAGAAATTAAAAGAAAAAAACGAGGAGATGTTGAATAAGGGAATAATAAGGAGCAATGAAGCCCATGTTGGGTATAAAGCAATTTCCTCCAACACATCCTCTTTGCAAATGAGGCACAGCAAGAACTGGGACCAATGGAGGCAGCAGTGCTTTTGCCAGAGCATTTACAAGTAGAGCTTCTCATCTATAAACGATAAATAAGAATAGGGGTGACTAAATACTGGCAATTGCAGCCCAAATTTGGGTTCCACTGTTCTAAGTACCACATAAGCAAACAGGAAGTCAAACATGCCCCCAGCCATCTGCACATCTATAGGCAACAAAACTAGAGAGGGAAGGAAATGTTTATCACATACAAATGGCAAATGCTAGTTATATGGTAGCTTGTATCACCGAAGGCAAGTCAAGTTACTGAAGGGAAGGAGAATTTGAAAGAAGAAAGTTATGGAAAAGGGTTGTACAAGACGTGACTTGCTTATAGGCTCCGTTTCCTGGTTCAGAAATCACTGTGAGCCAAGCAGGCAGAGATGTGCCTTGTGCAGTCTGCAGGCAGCAACCACACACCCCTGTGTAACAATGGGACTCTGCAGAGGACCCTCCCAAAAGGTGCAGCACTGCTTCCCTTCCCACCCGTGCACAACTGATGCTCATCAGCACCCATATGCTGCACGCACCTGGTCCCTCAGAGCTGCTACCAGTCAATAAAACAGCTCACAGTTGCCTGCTGAGAGGAGCCCCACGCAGTGACCCAGGATGCCAAAGCAGCTCTCTGCATAAGCCTTTGCTCCTCTTAACCATTTACTGCCCTTTGCATTTTCCAGTGAAACTCCTCAAGTGCCAAGAAATCACAAATGGCAGCTTTGAGGCTATCAGGATGAGTATACTCCGTAACAGAGGCACATGAGAGTACCCACAGAGACGCTTCTGTCTCTCTGCCCGCACAGCAAAGCCCCTTGTAGTCTATCACACTGGACATTTCATAACCTGTTTTCTCTTTCAGACCCCACTGTCTACAGAAAAGGCTTTCGTAGCTGCCATCTGCTTTTCCAGAGAACGTCAGCTGTGGTGGCATTTTTAGCTGTGGCATTTTCCCCACTTGGAATACTTTCTTAGCCATTATACTCCATGTACCACCTGCATACGACAGTCACACGCTGCCAAGAAGCCCGGCCAGTCTGCTTTATTTAGTGGACAAGCCCTAATTGCTTAGCCTGGCACAACACAAGCCACCGCACAGGCACCGCATCCAATTCCAATGGCTTGTGGCACGGTTTCTCAGGGGTACAATGCTCCAGCACGGTCCCAGGGGCAGCTGTGACCACCGATTAGTTCCAACATAGAACAGACGTGCTTCCATTCAACTTCTGTGAAGAGAGGAGGGAGCGACCACTCTGTACGCCTCTGGATGCCTTTTGTTCCCAGTTTCATGCTGGGAATGTGGCAGAAAGGAAGAGACCATGAGGCTGGGACTTGAGCAAAGCACTGCACATCCTGGATACGAATTGTCTGAGTGATCCTGCTGTCTTGCCTGGTGCTAGAGAATGCCGGAGGGATGGGGAGGAGGAAGGCTGGGTGTATGGTGCTGTACCTAGCTGTGTATTGGATCAGCTTCATCCAATGGTACGTGCATGTCAGGATCAGCCAACAAAGGACAGATGCCAGTTTTAGTACCCCTCTTGCAGCCTGTATGGCTGTTGGCTCTGAGCACCTGCCTCAGTGCAAGCACTGTAGAAGGCAAGGACTCAGTCTCATCCTTTTCTGTTGTGAATTGGTCACAGGCAGTGACACAGACCAACCTGCCAACAGCAACACCACAGGCCAGGGCATGGCTCAACACCCCTGCTCCACTGCTGTTTCAGTGCCTACCGAAAAGAGATGCCAAGGCTGAACACAATCCTAACCGAAACCTCCCAGTCCCAGAGCTCTGTGACACCCCAGCAGCCTGTGTTAACCAGAAAGGGAAGACTTCTTGTCCTGCCCAACTACACCAGTATGCTCTCAGCTGGCACTGCCTCTGCGTCTGCTGCTCTCTCAGCCTGTACACACACATGAATGCTATACAACAATGACACTTTTCTTTCTGATCACTGGCTATTTAGAGAGGAAGTGGTAAGCCAGATACAGCTTCTACCCAGTGGAAATCGGGATAAGTTTGGTGTACTGGGAAGGAAGAATAATACAAGGTGCTAGGACTGCAGTACCACACTATTAATAGTCACTTGTAAACCCCTATCACAGTTCCCCATCAAAGAAGCCTTTTCTTGAAGCATCTCAAGGCCCGAACACGAGGGATGCTGTGACCCCGTTGAGGAAGTCAGTGGAAATTGATGGCAGAACTCAGCATTTTGCAGGATCAGCCCCTTGGCAATAAACAAGAAGGCTCTGAGCAAGAAAGCCCACAAGATGACTTAGCAGACAAGACTGCTTGGAGAGAGGCTGGGAAAGAGGACGTTGCCTGTGGGAGGAGAGCCCTTTGCAACACTTCTGGGCTGAACACACTTCTTTAGTCCCAGCCACCACTGTCCTGGGAAGCAGGAAAAGGCAGCTCTCAGGCTGCTCCATTTCTGCCTATCGTCGAGTTGCTGGGAAGGAACCACTGAGAATACAGCCTCTGTGCTTTGTTTGGTGACAGACTTCACTACAGAGAAGCCTTTCCATGGACCTCCTACGTTTGGGACTCACAGATCCCCTTCACTTGTGCAAAAAGCAAGGATAAGCCAGTCCTAAATAAAGGGGAAGTGTAAGAAAGGCAAGGAAAGGAGCCGTGTGCTTTACAAAGGGGTTTCTGGACTGGCAGACAATTATCATTTGCACTAACTCAAATATTTAATATCCAAAAGAATTACTGCTGCATAAAATGTGGTTGAGGCAATTTTACATGTAGCTTATTAGTGGTAATGGATTATATGGAACACAGAGTGTTTAAAGCAAGATACAAAGCCAGCACAGTGTAAATGTGATTTTATTCCATGCTTCCTCTTTCCCTTGAAATGAAAAGGGCTTGCTGGAAACAAAATGGGGATTACTAAAGTAGGAGAAACTGTAAAATGGCAAACTAAACTACAGCTAACTTTAGACAATGATCAACGCGAGAGATACGGCCTTCTGGTCATCTGCATCTTAGGCAGCTCTGCTTGAACGGCTGCTCAACGGGAGAGCGGTTTACCTACAAAACAAAAGAAATGGGAGAAAATGGGAGCAGTTGATATAAACAGAAATTTAATGTTTGTGAGGCGTTAACAGAATACAGTATTAAGGCCGTGCGTTTTTCAGTCTGCATCTTAAACCACCGCGGTTTCTACGGTAACGGTTTAGTGGGACTCCAATTAAACAGAAACTGCAAATTGTCAATGCAACACATTATTGCCTCGTGGATAGGGGCAATCAGGATCCCAGCTGCCATTAACAGTGATAGTATTTCATTTCCCTCCCACTGGGCCAAGAGCATTCCCTTTAAATAACGAGTATCTCTGAGATTGCGATGAACTGTATTTCATTAAAAATGTCCAAAACCTTTTGTTTTCTTTCCTCAAGATCCAAGAGCTATATAACGATACAAAAAAGATGATTTAATGATATAAGATTCTAGCTGGCTTGTCTGTGTTTAATCATTAGCAGCTTTTCCTACTGCTGTGTTCAAGACGCAGACAATTTAGTGCTAGGGTTAAAAGGAAGATAGCACTGGTTAGTGGCTAGTGCCATCTTGTGAACAAAATCCTAAACACCCTTCCTTTTTAGTCTAAAACCCACCCTTTTTAGTCAAACTGCACCTATGCAGCAGGGCAGAGGGGAAAAAAAATCCAGCTTTTGCACAAATAAGTAACTTCATTATAAGAGCTCTGTATTTAGGCATAAAATAAGCCTCCAGGCCAGATAAGAGCTTGCTAAAATAGGGACTCTCTATAGAGAAGAAAGTTATTTCCCAGTGCAGCTGATGGTAGGAGAAGCTTCTCCTTTTTCACTGCATTGCAAACAGTACCTAATGTTAGCCTTACTCAAGAAACACCCACCGTGTCAGCCACAGACTTGGCTAACCAACAAAGTCTGACAGACAAACTCCTTCCTTGTTCAGCTCAGTTTCTTTTTCAAGACCTGTATTTCTTCTTCTCCTGGGCTTCAAGCAGCAGTGGAGGACAAGGTTGCATTCAAGTTATTGAACATGGGGGGTTTATACTATAAATGCAGCACCTGCCACACACAGGGATCACAAACTCTCCGACCTCCCTGCGTACTCCACAAGGCTTGGATCTGCGGTGTTCTGATCAGGAACAGACTGGAAAGACAGAAGAGTTCAGGTGAAGAGCAGCACTGCAACTTCTTGTAATATACGATCATTCTTATCACCATGTCTGCTCCTGGCGCCATGCAATTGTAACTGAAACACTTCTGCTTCAAACAAAAGCACTGATTTCGTATCTCATGGATTTTGAGTACCCACTTCACTGGGTTTTATTACCAGGTTTGACTGCATCAGTGGATCCTCATTCTCCAACATCTAGGGTCAGCAAGGGGAGGGATGCATTAAATCTCTCATCCTAAAATCATAGAATCAGTTAGGTTGGAAAAGAGCTTTAAGATTATCAAGTTGAACCATTACCCTAGGACTAGGACTTCCAGTCCTCTGGAGCCTGCTCACTAGACCAAGACTGCTGATAAATGGAGAGAGGCTTAGCAAGCTTCAAGAAATGTCAAATCAAGACACAAAGGTGAATTTTCTCATACTTTACTCATATTTATGACTCATACTTGACTCATTTGTGAACATAGTCAACAGTCACATATTCTCAACTCTCTAAAAGGCTACATGAAAGAAAAACTGTATCATCACAGTAACAGGCATTTACACTACTGCTACCTGTGCTACAAACCCATTTGAATGTCCCTGGAGCAAAGTCTGGCATCGCACATCTTCAGTTTTGTTTGGTATTTAAATATGAATAACGCCACCATTGCAGCTTCAAAGTATTTTTATGTTCCTGTGAAATTTACTTTGCTAATAAAACAAGCAGAACATTTATTGTATTTGTGCCCTGTAGGAAAAGGGGGGATATTAGAGAGCCAGCTGCCCAAAGTTCACAGCCCCCCTTACTGTAACACTAAGGAAACCTTGGGGTAAAACGCAGCTGCTATTCTGAGGGCCAATGCAGTTGGATTCACAGAATGTACCTGATGAGAGTTCCCCAGGCAACCCTGCAACCTTGGCATGTGCTGAGAGACACTGACTAGAGGGTGGAGTGGAGCAAAAGCCTGGCATCCAGGCTCTGTTACAGTCCCTGCAGGAGTGGGAACGTGAAGGCACCGTGTCCTGATGAACTGCACAGCGGCTGCCCAACAAGGAAATTAGGTTTGTATGTGCAATAGCAAAGCAAGAGGATCTTCCACCCATCCATAACAGAGTGTGTGACTGGAGCGACTCCAGCTCCATAGGCATGGAGGCAAAAAGGGAAACCTGTGTGAAACCATGGAAAAGGCTGGACAGAGCCAAGGGCTTCCTAGAAGGTCGGGATGAACAACACTGCCGAACACAGAACTGAGAGCTGGTTAAGAAACAGAGCTAATGAATCTCTAATGAAAGACTGGTACATCCTGGAAACACATGGACACGGTTATCATACAGCTTCCTTCGTCAGCAAAACATGACTAGGGGGTCCTTTCAATGGAAATTATGCAACCTCATGCAAATTCACTCTGTACATGGTGGGAGGGTAACAGGGAGTTCCCGACCTGAATCAAATTGTATGACTATGTGAAATTAGGAAAGGGAAAGCAGGGAAGGCTCCATCATAACTCCTGGGATCAGCTGACGGGCTGAACCTGTCCTCTCCCCCATGGGGATGCCCATTGGGCAAGAACTTTATTGGAGGTAAAAATCCATACACAAAGACCTATTTTCACTAACTGTAGCTTAACACTACCTCTGCAGTATTAAATTCTGCCTCCCAGATAGCCTTGCATGAATTACTAATTTCACACACATACAGATGCCACCCTTCTGCCTGTCTGTAACAATAGTCTAGTTTCAGAAGCTGCAGGCTTTCATTCCTATAATGTCACCTTTTAGATGAACAACTTACTAAATCACGTGTCATCCATGGCCTGTGAAACTCAGAAAGCTTAAACATAATCTTACCCTTTTTCTTCACATACTGATGCTTACACTGATATCCACTCTAAATATACATATATATATATTAAAATAACTCTGTCAGTAAAACAATTCCTAATTGGTAATTTTTAGCTCTCAATATATGCAGATGTATAAACTGTACAGCAGATCAAGAAAGAAAAGAACATCAGTTAGGCCTATAAATGACCTTTCAGATGTCATGTACCAGTTTTCTCCTATGAGACCACAGCTGTGTGTTTTAGAGTTGGCTGCTGATACTTACAGATACTAGAGTTTCAGGTCTCATTTTTATAGGGCTTTGTCTCACAGGAATGATGTACAATCAACCATGAGGATAGTGTTGTATTAAATGCTTAAATATTCTGCCTTTGGAACCCAAGAAATCTTCAGGTACCTGGAAGATCCATGGAAACAGCTTTTCAGCTATTTTATTGTGATCCCACTATTTTAAAGTTCAGATTTTTCTCAGTAGCCCCTATTTCTAATGAAAGAAACCCATGCACACAGTATACACACAATACGTGTGTGGATTTCTGTCTGGTCTTAGCTTGCTGTCAAACACACTGGACACCATCAAACAAATCTGACAGAACGGCACAGGACATGAAATGTCAGAAGAGTCAAACCCATATTCCTGTATGAATAGGAAAATAGCCAACAAATCTCACTCATGTGCTCACTGAGGCACTGCCCCATTAAGATGATCCCTTAATATAAGCTGCCTAATTCCAGAGGAGACATCAGAGAATCCCACACTGGAAAATGACATTTAGGATTCCCTTACTGCAGGAAGAGCTTTAACCAGAGCTCGTATTTTATGAAACATCAGCCAATGTAGTCACAGCACACATAGTAGCTCCTTTGTGCAAGGTGAGCATGATTCAGTGCATGTGTATTTTTTTTCAAGTCCTTATTTACCCTGATCACCACTTCTCCATACAGACAGTTCTTCAAGTAAGTGAACTAGGTACAGGTATAGCATGGGCTATCTCTGCTAAGCTTATATGAGCTTGGTAAAGCTGAAGGGTTAGGGGGGGATATGTCCGCTTTACTCAGCACTACGACAGCCACACGTACCCCATCAGTTATTGTGTCTCACACGATGAGGCAAGGATTTGTTAAAGCTGACTCAACTTCCTCGAGCTTTACCACAGTTACAAAACCTTGCAATGATTTGGAGTTCACAGAAGCAAGAGGCACAGAGACCTAATAAAGCTTTCTGATAATTCATCTCAACGTAACATCTCCTTTATGACAGTTATAGCTGAAGGCCTTTCTGGCAGGGGCACTAATGCATGCTACTTTATTTTCCAGGTCTGACTGGAAATGAGACTGTATGAAAATAATTAGTAATACTGCTCTCCATTTACTGTGCTGCTAAACAAGAAGTGACAGTAGTTCCTCAAGCAGAAAGACACAGAAACACTGAAGTTACAGCCAGCCACAAAAAGATGTATTATTGTTCAGGCAATAGCTCAGCGTAAAGATGAAGTCAATCCCTGTCTGCAACGTCTATCGGGTTGATTCAATGTCCTAATTAGTATTTTTAATCCTTGCCTATGTTTTCATTTCCATTTGGGGATGTTCAGTTCAGCGCACTTGCCTTTGCACAGGCCGACAATCACATGAGAAAGTGACAAGGTGCCACGCAAAGCAATTCTGCAGTCTCATTTATGCGCTGGGTGTTTCAGGGTTCAACCCCACTAAAAATCGAGCTCAGACTACAAGCAGGAACTGCTGTATGGAAAACAAACATTTGCTGAGGGAAGCCACAAAATGATTAGAATAATGCTATCATTACGTTATAGCCCTTTTTAACATATTGCTAAATTTACTATAAATGTTACTGGGTATTTATCACTCGCATGGCAGAAAGTGCTAATGGGTTGCGCGGCAGGGGTCAGCAATGCATAAACACCCAGGATAATACTCTCCATAAAAAGAGGCGTAATAACCCTTCTCAAAGAGTCATTAAGAGAATTGTTTGGTTTAATTGCTTTTTCCTCTGAGGCCAAAGTTTGATGACGCAATAAATCCAGCTTTGGGGCTCACGGTATCAGACCAAAAAACCCAACTGTGGTGCCCTGAAGCAAAGCAATGATCTGCTGCAGATTTATTTATAAACATAGCAACTGAGTAAGACCTCAGGCAGCTCAAATTTGTGGAAAAGAAATAAAAAATAAAATAAAAATTAAATAAACCCTCCCCCAACCCTGGTTGACTTTGTAACATTAGGCTGTATGCTGGAAAAGTTCTTCTTTCCCTCCATGCATACAGTGCCAGCGTTAGGAGTGATGAAAAAAAACATCGCATCCTACGGCTAGTTTGTCATAAACAGAGGCAAATACTCATCTCTGGTTCACGTCAGATGTGTATGACTGGGTCGTCCAACAACACACAGGTCCAGTGCAATGACAGCCTGAGTCAATCAATCATATACTAATGTGTACTGCAAGCGATGAAATCCCTACTCAGAATAGGGCCGCCCTGAAATAAAGCCACAGGTTGCTCAAGGCTGTGCCCAGTTTATATCCAAGTATTTCCAAAGACAAAGGTTCCATGATCTCTCTGGGCCCTGTCGCAGTGTCTGACCTCCCGTTACACACGGAAAAATTATTAAAAGACCCCAACAAACCCCTTAGTATTTCATTGGAATTTCCCTTGTTGCAACTTGTGTACACTACACAAGATCAGCGCAGCCTCTTGCACAAGTGACTGGATGCTTCTGAGCTTCCTCTGCTGAAGAGCAGCCGTTCAAAATGCAGGTTAAAAATCCAGACATGGCTTTATGATTGCATCTCCCAAGAACAAAGAGGTTCTGCAGTGTAAAGCATGAGGGCTGTTGAAGGGAAAGGCAGTTAAATCTATGGCAGGCTATGAGCTATAGTGTCAATACAGTGGCTTTTTGCAATAGGAATAGCAAAGACCAACACCTTCCCCAGGAGTGATGCAAAAGAATTAAGACCCTTGCTCACGAAAGAAGCAACAGACTATGACTGATATAAAAGAAAGGACTTCTGATTCACCAATTTCTGTTTCAAATGGGAAACTCACTTGCAAAACTTCAACTATTTCTGCTCATCCAACGTAAAACGTCTGCAATTAATTAGGGATAAAGACAACCTGATCCTCTAACAACTTGCGTCAAGCATGAAATCAGATAAATTAGGATCTTATTTAGGGTATAAACATTTGTTTACATATCTAAATGCTGAGCACATTAAAAAGGTACTATTATTAAAATATGAAAGCAGCTTACATTATACCACTCACTGAGTTTCATTCCTGTATCTGAGACATTATAGCCCAAAGTCCTACAAGTACTGAAAGCAGAAGAAACACTGTAACAGGCCAGAAAACCCCTGTAAAGTGATACGAGACACAGGATACTTATTTAAAAAATATTTTTAATAAAAATGGAAATAACAATTATAATAACTCATGTAAACTAGTGCTTAAAATTAACCCTATTTAGTGTGCTCTACCTGATCATCTGCCAATGCTGCACAGGATTTACTTCAGAAGCAGGAATACAGATACTGCATCACTAAACCATCTTAGATTTGAATTAGAAATAGCATTCATATGTCATACCTGAGGATGTAAACCAACAAGAGGTATTTGATGCAGTCATTTCTGGTTTACCAGAAAGATGAGCACACACAAGGAAAATCTATGTGCCAGCTTCCATCTCAAACAAGCAATGCTGTTGCTAATCAGCAAGAGCTTGTCTGATTGAAAGGCTTTTGAAATTTGCTTTGAAGAAAAACTCTGGGAACACACAAGTCTTCTTTCCTATTGACAGTTTCTCGTCGCACGTATTCATTGACCACTTGCTCATATCCCTCAGCCTTGAAAAGCTCAGACAAGAATTCTGGAAAAGAATTTAAAAAAACAAGATGAAATATTATGTTTAAGCTATTTTTAAAATACTAGTCAGCATTTATATAAGCGTATGTTCTTATGTGTTACAGCATGAAAATCAGGCCTTCAGACTTCATGCAGGCAGACTGCTGAGTAAAAATCAATACAGATCTCCTTTAGAAACATCAACCCAAGCAAAACAGCTTACAAAAGTGGTGGTACTGCAGGCTTGTAACAACCTAAGACACATGAAGCCACATGCACGGGCTGTAAACAGGTCGCTCATATAAAGTGGAGGACCCACATTGATGAAATATAAGCAAACAGCACTTAATTGTGGATCTATTCAAATCTCATTGTGAGGAAATTGCACATACTCTATAACACAAAATTACAACCATGCTTTCCTCTACAAATATAATAATCTTTCAAACAGTGGAAGAATGGAATTGTTTTTTCCATGGAAGAAGTTCGGTGTTATCTGAGACAAGGCACATTAATAAATAGGCATTATTCAAATCCTCCCAGGCAGCAATCACTTGGTGTATGGACCAGTGTAGTGCTAAACAAATGAAAAACAGCATGGGTTGCAAACTGGTCAGAAATGACAGGAGTCACGTTTCCAGTAACAAAAGGATTCTCAAGCATTAAGCAATATTTATATGAAAATTAGTGAGATGAAGGAGATCATGATTAAAAATGGGAGCAGAGGTGGTCCATGAGACAGTCACAGACCAGCCCAAAGCAAAACAATTGCTAACATGAACAATGCAAGAGAAATTCTCTCTTTCCTCCTTCCTTCTTCTTTCTTCTCCCTACCTCAATTCTTTCCCCAAAGCAAGCATGCAAGGAATTTCTCATTCGGAAACAATTCTAACACTATAAAAATGTGATTTAAAATTCCATAGCCAGGTCAGTCTCGTTCCCTTTAGCATCAATTCTCTTTGTAAAAGCTAACTGTTTAAACAGAACTAAAAATCACTTCATAGTTCTAGAAATGCTTCAATGAAGCTGTTGCACAGCCAGCATTATCTTAGATTTCATCATTGTCCTATAGAGAATAGAGAGAGCTCAGATAAGGTTAATGGGTTTTATATATCAGGAGCAATTAGGTAACGCCTTGTGTCATAAAATATGAATAATATTTACTTCACTCCAAATCGGTCTATTCAGTGCCTATATTTTACTTTATATGAAGAACAAGGAGCCCCACAGAAATAAACACATAGCTCTTACTACATACACAATGTCCTATAACTGATGGGGGAAGTCACTGAAGTTAGCATGAGGAATTGGGAGTTAGAAGATGAGCTGTAAGCCCAACTCATTGTGAGACTATGCAAATTCCTTCATGTCTTTGTCCTTCAAATTCCCCACCAGCAAACTGCAATAATTCCCTTCCTTCCTAAATCATTATGAGCTCTGAAAGAAAACCTGTTTAAATACTGTATCACATGGAAATGGTTTTGCATATCTACACTAAAAAAAAAACAAATAACAAACCAAAAGAAAATAGAAGACAGAGTGACCCCAGCTAGTCAGTGCTATCTCAGCAGGATTTGTTCACTAGTTTCTCAGTGCTGTAGTCATGGTTCTGCTTTATAAGTCACTGACTTCTTCAGTAGATCTCATCTTACACACCAGGAATAGTCTTGCAACAAAAATCCCAACAACAAAACCAATGCTAAGATAATTATTTAGTTGCTTCTTGAAGATGGTCAGTTCTGCTACTGAACACTGGTCTTCTTCCCTTTGGTAACAAATCCGAACAAAATTCTGCAGTCAGAAACTGCTTCTCTTGGCACATTATAGCACATACAAAAAGCTTTAATGCCTTAAGGCACACACAAAAAGCTTGTTAAGCAAGAAACTGCTCCAAAAAGTCCTGCCAGTCTTGATAACCTCCTCCTCCCCAAAAGGATGGCAAATGAAATACACCGCCATTTAACAGTTACTGCCAAGGACATGTTGGCAACTCCCTGAAGCAAGTTTAAACAGAAGATTCACAGAAAACAAAGCACTCTACAGCATCTCTTACCTTCAGTAAAAAAAAAAGACCTTGTCCCATCTTGTCTAACATAAAAGTTTTCTCCAAGTTTGCTGCCAGATTTAAACCTGAGCATTGCATGATCGTACAGTCCATAGTCTCTGAACAACACACACTTGCCTGGTTTTAATACCTGTAACATAATACATATAGGCTTTAATAAGATAAATGGATTTAGCCATATATATATATACTTGCATATACAGACACACACACATACAACTAAGAAAAGGTATCCTAACACATTCAGTACAAGAAGTTTTATATATACTCAATTCATTCCCTCTGCAACAAAAAGTTGCATATAAACTGGATTGTCTGCTCTTAAATAGGTTTCCTCATGAACAGTAGACTACAAATAGCTTAAGAGATCTGTTCAGGTGCTGATTAGCTGAATAAGCTTTTTGCTCTTTTAAACACAGGCAAAATATCTTTGTTATGTTGATGGCACACACTAGGCCAGCCAGAATCCAAATAAATTCACAGTACCGAGAGAGGAAAAAGAACCCTTGTAAAACATATTGTAGTCCCATATACTAGGTGAACTAACTTAAATACATCCATTAAATATAATATTAAAGATCACCATTACAAGAGGGGTTATTTTCTCAGAAGAAAACTGTACTTTCAGGCTAAAAAGAAGAAAAGTGCTTTAAAGGCTGTAAAATCAGCCGGTTTTACCTTGTAAATGTTCCTCAAGACAAGATGCATTTTGTCAGGATGAATGGCAGAAAGCACAAATATAAGTGTGACAACATCCACAGAATCTGCTGGTATATTTTCTAGAAGATCATCTTTGGTAAGATCACACTGGAACACTTTACATCTTTCATTACTGTACAAGGCATTTTTCTAGGGAAGCGAAAAGAGTATACTTTCATGGAAAATGAGCAGCATCTGTTCTTGCAAAAAAAAGTAAACTTCTCAGTAGACAAGAAAAGAAGAAACTCATCAGTAGAGCAGCACAAAACATGGTGGCAAAAGCACATTCACTTCCAACACGTGACTAACGCAATCAGAAATTCCTTGCTGCCTACTACAGTAGTGAAACTACAACTAGTAGAGGAGTCTGTTCTCAGGAACTTGAGAAGGAACACATGCTAAGGCAACTCAGAAAACTTAACACTTCTGTTTTACTGCTGCTTCTACTCTTTAACAATACAGAAATATTATTAAACTGATTTTAGTAATATAAAGTGATCAAAGTACAGCTCTTGAGCTACAAGCAGACTGTAAACAGCTCATGTCACATAACCTGCACCTGGGCTGCTCTAACCCATGATTTTGCTGGTTAAAAGGAAATCTGGTCTTGACAAGAAAGAACTTCAGCAAGACTTGCAGAGCAGTTACCACCAAGTCATCCAAAGCCCAGGGTATATATTCAGCCCAACCCAATTTTGCAGTGCAGCTGTGGCAACCCAGGGGGCTGCTCTCCTCTCCTGTTTGTTCTGCATATTTCTTCCCATCTTTCCCATGAGACATGCAGTATGTGTCTTGTGGCTCTTAGTCACAAATGTACCACAAGAGAATGATTTCAAATAACAGATATATTGAAATTTACCTGTGATTACAAACTAAATAAACCAAAGGACTTTTAAAGCTCAAAGTCCCCACCAGTCTTGCTGGGAAACTTAACTTTGGATTGGAGTACTACCTACCTATGAATAAGTAGAAACATACCTATTTCTCATCAGGCTTCAAATTTCCTCAACAGTGACTTTCATAGCACCACAAAATCAAGGGCAAGCTTCCACCACAATCAAATTTTGCTTGTACTGCACAGTCAGCAAAGACATAGTAGTTTTCCCAAAAACCATAGTCTTCGCAAATCCTTCAAGCAATATACATGCATTACTATAATGCTGCAATTTGATGCTAAAAAAACAGGTCTTGAGCAAAGATTCAGCTTCTTGCATCTGGGATCCACTGAAATGGATCAGTCTCTGTTTTTCTGTACAAGCTATTCTACCTTTTTTACAAAAAGGAAGGCAAGAGAAGTCTGTCATTCCAGGTATGTGCAATCCCAGAAGCTTATAAAGACACTCTAAAGGAAGTTCCAAATATCACACCAACCTTCACATACTCAACAGCTCTAGGAGAGAAATCACAGGCATATGCAAAAATATTCAGGTCTTCTTCTAAGAGTGGAAATAAGCAGTTCCCAACCCCACAGCCTGCTTCCAGAATGGTCAGTTTCTGATCTGCAAACTGGGGAGAAATAAATCCAAAGGAAAGCACATAATTTTTGTTTTCCTCATTATAAGAGCAGAGAAACTGCTCAATCAGCATTTTACAAGCTATAATCAATTTTAATTACCATTGATTCAGAAACCAAAGTAGGCGTCCATTTGATAATCTGACATTGCAAAACAGAAATCTTGATTTCAGCAAAATTACAAATCTTTTTAGAATATATTAACGTATTTCTATAGTCATCTAGCCTTTAAGCAACAAACAGATTGTTGTATGATTTCTGTCTTGCATTTCATTGAGCTATAATGAACATCAGCTATCCCCTTAACTGTGCTTTGCGGCTAGCTTGTAATTCCGGATGCTTTTCTTTCAAGTAGTGTTCTGAAGTGCACCAGCTTGCATCTGTGATGTCACATCAGAGAAAGACAAGTTGTCTATTTAGCACACAACCTTCCAGATTTTGTTCTTAGTATCCAGCATGGGTCAATTATAAACTGAAACCAAACTGATGCATCTGATTCTCAGGAGGTATCTTTGATATTAAGAGAAAGTACACAGGGCACTGCAAACTTAACATGTGACAGGTCTTACCCTAATGGCTTTGTTCTAAGTATTATTAAATCATTTGGAAACAATCAATCCCATCTTTAAGGAGGAAGTGTATAGATCTCACCTCCCGACAGGCTTTTAACTCTTCAAACTCTCTTGTTGTCCAATGTCTGTCTTTGAAGAAGTTGGTGCTGTTTCTCTTGTAAAATAAATCCCAGTTCTTCTGTGCCTCTTTCTCTAGTTTTAGTTGTTTGAACTCGGACACTAAAACCTGATCTTTCGCCAACTTCTCAGCTTCTTCTGGGCTAAGGATTCTTGCACTATGGCTGCTTTTTTGGAAAGCACCATCTTCAGTAGATGTTATTGCATTTATGCAATTGTCTGATGTGTTTTCTTGGAACATCCTAGACTCTTTCAGACAAATATGAATGTCAAACACCCAAGGGTGATTTTCTTTCTTTAGTGTATGTTTCCATCACTTAACTTTGGTAGGATCTAGAAGCAGAAGAAAAGAGAAATAGTAACAGTGTGAACTTGTTACAATTTTACAATCTATCCTATATGCTGGACTGTAGTGTCTCCAGATTTCAATTAATTTCCAAAGTCCTCCATCCAAACTAAGAACTGCATTTGACATCCCACTAATGTCAAAGGAAGAAACTGATGGGCTTCCCTCTGCATTCTAGAAAACTACTTAACAAGACAAAGATGGTGCAGCTCTAAGCTTATTTTCACTAAACTGACTCTGAAAGGAAAGCAAGGGCTTTGTTTCTTGTTAACCCCAGTTAGAGCATCTCATAAAAATAATAACAGGTAACACTGCAAGTCCCATTGCAGTTACGAAACAAACTGTATTCATGTTCACATCTCTTCGTCCTGCTCTCACCTCTGTGAGAAAACACTGGAGACAACATTGGCACTTATAAATCACCACGTCACCTGAACAAGAGAGCAAATCCACTGCCTCCTCCTGCGGATCCACACCGCTTTTCACAACCACAGCTGGGTTCATTGTCAGAAGTTAACAAAAATGGAGCAACGAAGAGTTCTACATAGGCTGGGAAAGGACCCAAATTTTATCTCTGGTGTTAAACTAGTGCTGACCCCTGCCTTGCCACAGACATGCACATCTGTGCATGTGAATTAAATACTGCATTACCCAGTAACTCCCAAGGAACCCAAGCAGCCAACACACACTGCTCACGTATGTCAGTGCCTAGGACCGGGCACTGGTGTCATTTTGCCAAAAAGGAAATGAGAAAAAAAACCTCAATACCCTATAATGCAATAAATAAATAAAATCTTACATGATACAAATACAAACATGAAACACAAACGTGTGCAAATGAAATAAAGAACTGTCAACATTTTGTGCAGCTTCACTGGAGCGGGCACCCTCGTTTTCCTTCAAACACAACAGGAAAAGGTTGCAGAGAAAAGGTTCCCCTGAAAGGAAGTCTTCTCGAGAACAGCGTATCTCCCAAATAACAGTTTAATGTCCGCTATAGGTCAACGTTTGTATCTCTCCATAGGACAAGCTTGGAGAGAAAAGCAAACCGAGCTCTTTTCACGCTCAGAAAACGCTGAGGCAGGCCGTTAGCACGATGATAAACGCATTTTTAACAGCCTGTGCTTAGGCTAAAGGGCGTTTTCAAGGTGTTTAATGCAGCCCCGAGAACGCAAACAAACAATAGCCCCGCTGCCCTCACAAGGAAGCCGGTTTCCAGGCAACAGCTAGAAAACAGAGGGACTGCATCCGACCCCGCATCCCTCGAGGAATACCCCGTCAGGAAGGGACCCCCAACACAGCCCTGCGCTACCCTACCCTACCCTTACCCTGTCCTACCCTCCCTCCCGAGGGCGTGGAGCGCCAGGCTCCCACCTCTCCTCTCAGGAACACCCCTGCAGGGCCTGCATCCCCTCCGCGGGGACAGCGGCTCTTCTCGGCCCAAGGGACCCTGTCGGCCCAGCGTCCCGCCTCGCCTCGCCTCGCCTCACCTCGCTGTATCCGCCGCCGCCGCCAGCCCCGGAGCAGTTTCCCGGCTGCACTCGGCTCCCGGAAGGGCACCGGGCGGCAGCGCACGGAGGAGAGGAAGGGACCGGCTGGGCAAGAAGGGGACGGAACCGGGGCCATGAACGGCTCGGCGAACTCGCTGCTGGACAAAGAGGAGCACCCGCTGCAGCTGGGCGAGAGCTTCGAGCGGCGGCCCAAGGCCTTCTTCCACACCATCCGCTGTGAGCACCACCCCGTCTCCGTCCTCCCGCTCCCCACCACCCGTCCCTCTGGTGCCTCCCCCGTGCTCCGCCGGCGCGGTCCCTCCTGCCGGTGAACCCCCGCTCCTCTCACCCCTTCCCTCCGGGAGGCCCCGCAGCACCTGCGCGGCTCCCCGCCATCCTCTCCAAGGTTCCCCCGCCGCGGTCCCTTGCTGGTTAACGGCCGCCCCCTCCCCGCCAGCCTGCGTGGGCCTCCGGTCCTCCCCGACCAAGAGGGTCGCTGCCCGAGCGCTGCTCCCCCGCCGCCGCCATAGGGCTCCGTCCCCCCTCAGCGCCCGCCTTCCCTCCCCGCGGCTGCAACGGTGTCCGAGCCCGGCGGGCAAGCCTGATGTCTTGGTGGAAGGCGGGGGGGGGAGCGAGACAGACAGGCCAGGGCAGGCGAACAGCTCGGCAAGTTTGTTAACGGGGTGTATGCGAATCGTTGGGGAGCATAAAGCGAGTTCCCTCGGTGAGGGAATATGAGGGGAAATGGCTTGTCATTTTCTTGATGGTTATTTTAAACGGTAGCTGCAGGACAAACGGCCACGGGCTGGTCAGCAGCTAAAACACCCACGGTCTGGTTTTCAGCTGGCTCTTTGGTGATGAGGCAACATGTATCCCAGCAGGCCTGTCCCTGGCTGCCCCAGCTCCAGCAGCTGCCATGGGGGAAGCAAGCAGAAGTCCCTCAGACACTCGCAGTACTGCCCAATAAGTGTCAGATAAATCCTGAGGTGGAGTCTTGAGCAATTCTGAATAATTGGATGAATATATGGGTTTTTTTAAAGATACAGGATATTACTCCATGTTCTATTTAGCACTGGGTGGGTTTAATTTCTCAATAGAAAACAGTTCGGAAGAGCAGCTCACTCTCTGCCCTTGAATTCTTTGGGAAGAAATTGCTTTTTCTTCCTCCAAATGAATCCGGGATTTAAAATGAGTAGTAAATCACCAACAGTAAGTGAACTTGTATTGCAGTAGCTTGTATTAAGGTGGGGAATTTATACAGTTAACAGTAGGATATTTTGCTTTGTGATGCATAATCCTAGGCCCCGTCTCATGGCCCATGTTCATATACTACAACTAAGGATTTTGATGATATTAGTCACCTGAAAGTGACTTGAAAGAGCAGCTTTCTGGTTTGAGCTATTACTCAATGGTTGAGGCAGAGCTGGTTTGCTCAATAGTAAATTCTGTCTCATGGATTAGCACTCAAGTTTTGTGTGTTTCACCCCTCTGGTTATACATCACTCCACAGAATACCATGCCAATGTTTGGTACATGGAACTGTTCATACATAACACTGAACAGTATTATCCAGCGCTAACATGCTAGCAAATCTCTGTTTCTAAATCTTAAAGTAACCAATCTATGCAATGAATGAAGTTGTCTGATAGTTTATGAATAGAACCCAAGACATATATAGATGGAAATACACTGGATTTCTAGAATAGAAAGTGCTTTGGTAATTAGTTTCTTAAGGGGTTGCAAAGCCAACGCTCTTCTGACTACAACTGGAAGAATGCAGTTTTGTTTCATAAGACCTTTCTGTGTGCTGTGTTTTCAGTCCATGACTTTCAAGTGAGATCTCTTCATTTCCTGGTTATAGTTTTGTTTTTTCCAGCTGTTAATCTGGACTGATTTATTTGGGATCTGAGCATTATATCGTTCCCGTAATCTTTTTCACGCAAACTACAATAAGAGGATTTTCTTAGGCTAAATTTGTTTTGGCCTTCTTAAAACACTTCAGTCCCTAATGTTTATGAAATACTGTGCTGGAAAACTGGATTATCCCTGTAAAACACATCTTAAAAGCATTTGACTTCTGGAAGAAGAGCTGTGGGTACGTTTGGAGGGACACTGGATCCAGGAAGATTAGCCAAGCGCATACATCTAGTGTGCTAACCAAAAGAAAACGGTTTGTTAAGTGTTTGTTTAGAGTAACTCTATTTTGCTGATATCACTATCACACTTTTCACACTTTCACACACAGAATCACAATTTTGCTGATTGCATTGTTGAAACTCTTGATCTCTTTATGGTAAAGACACTAGATCTTGTGCAGCTGGTTTGTTTTATTTGGCAAGCTTGCACATAAAGTAGGTGGGAAACAATAGCTAGAAATAGATTGCTTAGGTGGAAATTAAGTGAAGTATGATTTGGTCTGGCAGTCAAGGCATGAGGGTTAAGTCAAGTGTGCCTGATTCTGTTTGTAGTGCTGTCAAACTAAAATGCAATTAGACGTTAACATCCTCCTAATGAGAATTTATTGCAGGATGGGGTTTGGTGGTTGGTTTTGGGTTGAGGTTTTTAGGTTTGTTGATTGGTTTTAGTTTTCTTTTTGTTTGGGGTTTTCTTTTCTGCAAATGTGCTTTTCATAGTGGAATTATTTTTTACATTTGTTCTGAGATATTAATTCCTTAACTAATGCAGTAATTAAAAGCCTTGATTGTGAATATAATTGCACCTCCTTATATCCATATCCAGAGATGCTAGAATTGGATGGCAACTGATTTTAAAAACAAACAAAGCAAACCAGCTTATATCTGTCTGATCTTATTTTACTTTGTCTAAATCCTCTGTCAGAGTATTACAGGTTCTGATAGGGGGTTTGGAGGGGTTTTTTTATGGCTCATCAGCAAACAGAGTAACGAGCAGAAAATACTTTTAGGTTAAAATGTTCTTAGTTCAAATAAATACACTAAACAGAGTGCCTTGTTTGGGAGACAAAGCATTTCGCATTTAAAATACAGCAAAAATAGTTAAAACCAGGGTTTGTGTAAAGCCAGTAGTGTCTCACCTTAGTCATGCTTTCTATCTGTAGTGACTTTGGACTAGCATGGAGCCTGCTAAAGTGAGATCAGCACCTTTTTCTTTATCTCATAAGTGAGAAATGAGGTCTAGCCTTGAGGAAGTAGTGTGGAGGCAAGATAGCTGTTAAATAGACAGAAATATCAAGAACACTTAATTAGTTGGTACCACTAAATTAGTCCTCAGGTTTGGAATTGGCAAGAGCCATGCAGAGCCCTCAGTCTTGAAGTTGATACTCTGCTGAGATAGGTGGTACAGTTTTACACTTGCCTGCAAAATTCAGTGTCACTCAAAGCCTGGGGTTTGGAGAAGTCTGCTTTTGGGCTTCTAACACAAGGTCTAGAACCTTGTTTCCATTTTAAAGAGGAAGTTCAGAGTCTGGTATTGTCATATGACTGGGGCACAGAGCCACACACATTGTACTGGTGTGTTATTCCACCCCTGCTGTAAACACTAGCATGTATTTTAGCATTCCCTATAATCCCAGTAATGTGCAGTAACTCTTTGCAGGGCAGGATGACACTTCTGAAGACTCTAAGAAATGTAATTGCAATTGTTTTCCTCTTTAGATGATTTTAAGCCAGCATCGATTGATACATCTTGTGAGGGGGACCTCCAAGTGGGTAAAGGAGATGATGTCACAATCACTCTGCCACATATTCCGGTAAGTGTGTTTTATGTCTTTGCTTGCTCTCCAACAAATTTGCATTGTAGCTATAGTCTAATATAAATGCTACTTTCACTTTCATTTTTGTTAATAGAAACGGGTTCAGTAATTGAGCAGCCAGACTTGTGCTGTGTTACCCTAGGAAAGGATTGTACAATTGAATCGTAAAGGGTTATATTTGTAAGGTTGTAGTCTACTCTTTACTTTTAATTTCTTCCTTCCTACTCTTCCTTGAGTGACTGTAAGACTTCTATTGTTAGCTGAAGTTCTGTGCCTAGTTTCTAACCTTTTTTGGTGCAATGGCTTAGTGAATAAAGGCAGAGTAATTTGGACTTTAGTCAAGGTTTGATGTTCAGAAGTCACAGGTATGCCTGTAAGCATATTTTTCCCATTACCAAACCACAGAATCTTAGAATGGTTTGTGTTGGAAAGGACCTTAAGATCATCCACTTCCAACCTCCTGCAGTGGGCAGGGACACCTTCCACTAGGCCAGGTTGCTCAAAGCCCTGTCCAGTCTGGCCTTTAACACTGCCAGGGATGGAGCATTTACCACTTCTTTGGACAACCTGTGCCAGTGTCTTACCACCCTCACAGTAAAGAACTTCTTCCTCACATCCAAACTGCACTTCCCCTGTTTAAGTTTAAACTCATGACCCCTTGTCCTGTCACTACAGTCCCTGATGCAGAGTCCCTCTCCAGCATCTCTGTAGCCCCGTTCAGACACTGGAAGCTGCTCTGAGGTCTCCACGCAGCTTCTCTTCTCCAGGCTGAACAGCCCCAATGTTCTCAGCCTGTCTTCGTATGGGAGGTGCTTCAGCCCCTGATCACCCTTGTGGCCTCCTCTGGACTTGCTCCAGCAGCTCCATGTCCTTGTGATGTTGAGGACACCAGAGCTGCACACAGAGAGGGGTCTCACCAGCACAGAGCAGAGGGGCAGGATCCCCCCCTTTGACCTGCTGGTCGCGCTGCTTTTGAAGCAGCCTGGTATTTGGCTGGCTTTTTGGACATACAAATAGCACAGAAAGTTCCATGCCTTTAGCTTTATGAGTGGAAGCAAGGGGAGATCAGCTCTGGTGAGTGGCACTGAAGTGGTTTCCCATCCACTTCCTCCTGAAATTATGCCATAAAGATCTACTGTGTGAGGATGATTGTCAAATGGCAATAAAAGAAGTGATTAAACTGTTTATAGGTGCAGCTGTTTTGTAATTGGAGGTTCAGTGGTTTCCTTACCAAAACAAAGTGCTTGCATGCTTGAACTGGATTTGTTTGTTAGCTGGAGTTAATGCTCTGTGTCAAGCCAATAAACCAGAACCCACAGACATTGATGGGTCTGCTGCTAGCAGGGGGTCACCAGTCAGTTCGGAAGCTGTGTGTTAGATCCTTTTGGTATTGTTTAGTCTTAGCATGTTGGTGGGTTTATTTGGTAGGTGATGGTACCATGACAGTTCTCTCTGAATGAGGCTTCAGCCTGCTTTCCACCACTCCTGTTTTTACACGTTTTTGATCACCTCTGAGTGCTGCAGGAAGTCACAGACTGGTTTTTGTCTCTAAAAATGATGAGCATGGCAGTGCTGTTTGAGAGCAGGTAACAATACGATTAATAGCAGAGGCATTCACCTTGGAATGGTTTGGAACTGTGTTGTTCATTCATTTTTTTTGTGTTGAACAAGATCGCTTGTAATGTCCCTTTCAGAATTTCTGTACTGTTGAGTTTAATTTCATTGTCTTCCCATGAGTATGAGCAGCTTATTGAATGCTTTGGAGGCTTAGGCAACTAACTGCAGTGAATGCAGCCATTCTGTGTGTATTGTTCCAAGGAAAGTGATGCCTGTGTTCTGGACAGAAAGCTGGAAAATACTGAGCATACTGGAAAAGAGTGAGAAGTGCTGAGATCACTTAATCCTGACAAGATTTACTGAATTTCTTGGATTCTGCTTTTGGTTCCCAGTTGCCCAACAACTGGATAGCATTCAGATTCTAAGTTGGTTTTTGAAATTGCCTGGTCCCTGAGGATATCCCCAAGAATTTGTTCAGTGGAGGTATTTTGGTGTCCCTTGCTGCTTGGATAACTTGAAGTACATGTGGATTTAGTGGCTTTAGTGTTTGATAAACAGTTTTGGTTGGGGAAGTGAAGAATTCCTGTTTATTTAAAAAAACCCAAGCTTGAAGCATGAAAACAAATTGATTAAATGTCACCTGTTTCGCCTACCACCTTCTTCTCTCCTGTAATCAGCAGAATCTGTAAGCCAGTGTTATTTAGGTACTAACATAAAACCTAAGCATTTAATTTTATGTAGAAGGATGAAACTGTTCATTTGCTTAAGCAGAGTTTCATTTCTGCTTATTTCTTTAGGCAGAATCATTCTTTGCTGAGGTAGGAGGCTTCTGGGTAGCAGAATGATAGCAGCAAATTTTGATCAATTTTCCTTAAATTTGTGCATTGTACATCTCCTGATTTAGTTGTCAACAGCAAGCAGGATTTGACTTTCAGTTTGCTTTTTTATTCTCAGAAATGTTGCTTTCTTCTCTTAAATGCAGGAGTGCTGAAAAACGTAACGTGACTTTGAAGACATGACTTTCTTGAGACATATTTTCTGAATCATATCTCTTGTCATTTACTGTATCTTTGTTGGGAATTCAGATTTTTCACTCTTACGGTTCTAAACCTATTTTAAATTCAAACATAATTCTATTTTTAGCAGCATGAAGAAAAGGAATTGCATTCTGAGTGGTTAAAATACGATTATTCATTTTTGCTACTCAGAAAAAATCCATAGAAAAGTATGTTTTTAACTTTTCTCCCCAGTTTTGGTTGCTTTCCTACAGCATGTGCAAATGTGCACATGAACAAACATTTTCTTTCTAAATTCCTTTTCTACAGTAGCTATACATTACAGAGAAGTCTGACCAAGTTTCACAACTGAGAACATATTTCTCTATATCCCCTTTGAGTATGTCCTTTTCTGACATAGTGATGATATGTGTGTCCATGCTGCTGTGTGCAGATAGACCATGGATTCTGTGCTTGTAACCCTGGAACCAATTGTGTGAGCCATCCTGTGAATGGATGCAGTACGGCTGAGCATCATCTCAGCAGTATCAGTTAACCAGTGTCCACCACCACATGAGTGTATCTTTATTGCTTCTCAGTCTAAGCCATTAGGCTTTTATGGCTCTGTGCAGCATTGTGTGGACTTGGGGACTTTCTGGAAGGTGTCAAAAAAACCCATTTGCTTTCGAGAAGACATTTCAGCATAACTGCATGGCATCTACATGTTAATCTGACTTTGAAGAAGGCAGCTGTTCTTACATAGTTAGTGACAGTTGCTTGTAATCCACTATAATAACAGTGCCTTTTTAAAAAATACAAAGCAGTTTAAATTCTTTTTCAACTGACCACATATTTCTTTAGGAAACAGTTCTGCTACATGAATAATTAGAGCTTTATTTCTTAGCCAAACCCAAGATTTCCAGAGCAGAAATGTCAGGAAGATTTATGACAGTTGTCAGGGCCAGCTATGCAAATTCAGTGATCATTTTGGGAATGGTAACTGTAAATAATGGCAACCATGAAGGACATGTTGTGTCACTGCAGAGACACTTAAAATGATGAAAGGCATCCTTTTGCTATAAGGAAACATCTCATCTACTGCATATAACTATTTTTCCCATTTCATGAATGAACATTTTCTGTAGGAGCTAAGTGCTTAACCTCTTGGTCAGAACAACACATATAATCACTAAGATAAATGAATATAAACTTTTGGGTAGTGGAATATAACCAAACAAATGTGTGCTCTTTCTTTGATACCAGAGTTCAACTCCACCGATGACTGTGTTTAGAGGAAATAAAAGGCCATATCAGAAGGACTGTGTGCTTATTATCAACCATGACTCTGGGGAATACGTGCTGGAAAAACTTAATAGCAGCATTCAAGTCAAGAAAACAAGGTAAACCTGGGGACAGGGCTCTTGATAGGAGTAATTTTTGCTGAAGTTTCTTTTTCAGACTGTCTTTTGAACCAGAACTGCATTTTCTTTTGTTTTGTAGTGAAGTTTAATTACTAAACCTTACGTGCTTTACATGTCAATTTACCTTGCCTGAAAATGTGAATAGGAGTGTAAATTCAAGAGGAAGGAATCTGTAAATTCTCCAGTGCTGAAAGGACATAATTATAGGTTGCAATCAAACACTTGCCATGATTTGAAGCTTTGAAAGCTGGCTGAAGGATGGGATGTGTTTCAGGAATCTCTAGTTAGCTGAAAAAGACAATAGAAATACTAGGCTGTCAAAAGGATTGTTGAACTTTCCAGGTTTGTTCCCTACAGCTTCCCGTGGGAGCCATGATCTTTAATAATACACTCTTAGGGAAGATGAAACACTCATCTCTGTTTTGGATCAGTGATGTATAAAGTGGAACACAATCTAAAGCCTCCAACTGGGGAGGGGGGAAGAAGATGGAGGGGAGGGGACAGGGCCTGTAGAAATAATACTAATGAGATTTTGCCTAGAAGAATTGCTAAGGCCAGAAATCTGCTCTGACCCAATATTCTTTCTTTGCTGCACAAACACTATGAAGTGTGTAGTTGGAACATTTTTCGTAGTCTTGCTGCTCGGCAAGTACCTGAAGTCTCTGGATTATGTTCTTTCAGTGTCACTGGACCACAGGCTACTGAAATCTAAAGGGAAGGCAATTATTCAGTTGTCTCACGAAGAAAAGCTCTCAAATAATTCTACAAGTTTTGCATTTTAAAAAGCCCATGCCTTTATTGCAATGTAAAACTTTTAGCTGCTAAAACTACTAGAAATGCAAGTTGAAGCTCATTAGCAGTTGGCTGAAAGTTAGCCAAGAGCACCTTGGTTTCGAGGTAAATGGACTGTAGCACTCCTGAATCAGTGATGTGAAAACTGATCCACGTGGCGTTCGTCTTGTTCAGTGGATATGAGCACATCATAAACGAGATGTGAATTCCCAGTTGAAGTTCTGCTGGCCTTTGTCCGGTGAAGCTTAAGTCAGAACAAGGCAAAGAAGTGCAGGAGGGCTTAGGCTCAGTGGAGTGTTTGGATCCCCTGAGTTTTGGCTCTGGTGAGGTGAAAAATATTTCCACTTTTCTCAAGCAGAAGCAAGTTAGTGAATAATTGGGGATCCCTGTTTTGAGGAGAAGTTCTTTGCAAAGTCATTCACTTCTCAGATCAGAACTGTCTTTTTTGTCACGGCTACTTTGATCTTTAACGACCTGGTGACACTCTGTGGGAGCAGAGTTTTTAGTGTCAACATCCAGATGACACTAATGGGGGAGTAATTGCACTTGTTCTACATAAAACCTTTTGTAGTTCCAAGAGCCTAATTAATACCGGAAACAATCTTTTACCTTTCATTTGATGCGGTGAGTGTATTCCCAAATCCTCACTTCTATTGTAAATGTGGTATCTAATAGCTGCATTTCAGTGGTGAATGAAAAAGTGTTTCTGTGTTTAATTTTTGAGGTTGTATCTACAATTCAGTGAAGCACAGAGATACGTGAGATAGTGCTAAATGTGCCAGTTCAGATACCAGAAGCAGTTTAGGTGAAATCCCAGAAATTCCACATGGCCTAGTTCAACTTGTTTCTCAGTAGGATTAGCTTAAAGGCACAAAAGTGTCACACTGCTGAGCTGGAACCCTCCTAGAACCGAAACTAAGTTCTAATATTCACGTAAGCTGCTTCTGTGCTACACTACATAAAGCCATGCCGCAAAAGCCTTTGGTGTTATGTGATAAACTACACCACACGCTTTAATCTCAATATGGTTTGCTGTAGAGGGACCTGAATAAGTAGGTTTTGTTCTGTTCTGTTCTGTTTTGGTTTTCTGCCAAGGATATTGACTGTCCAACAGTATCAATCACATCACTGATGCAGTAGGAGGAAGAGGCACTTGATTTGAAATGAGCAGCTAGGCATAGTGTTATTGTGGAGACTATTTCCTACTAAGGAACAGCTTAAACTGTTTTTAAGCGATAATAGCAAATGAATGAAAACCAGGAATTAAATGCTTACATGCTGTATTTAGCAGTAAAAACGAGTGTTCTAGTCAGATTGACCTCTAAGAGAGTTCAGTCTGAGATGATTTAATTGCAAGTAAGAAAATTGGTTCTTTTGCTGCGATTTTAAGCAGGGATTTGTTATGAGTGAATCTATTTCATGATGTACTTACTTTAAATTACTATGATTACTTCTTTTTTAAAAAATACAAATACTAATTGCTAAATTACTCGATACAGATTCCTAGATAAAACAAAAATACTAATTTACTAGATCATCTTTAAGGTCCCTTCCAACTCAAACCATTCTATGAGCCTATGAAATTAAAGTCTTCATTGTTGTTAGAGCAGCAAATTTGGCACCGCTGAACCACATCTGGATTTGAAAATTCATTTTGTAAGCGCTGCAGTGTAGCTGTATATGCTTATTTGTCCCTGAAGGCAAGTGTTGCATGCAGAAAGCTGTAATTCACTGTTTGTTTTTACAAAACAGATTTGTACAGATGATGAATTAATTCAAGGACATTGAAAAAAGCCGAATATAGTCACATAGTACCATTGAATGTCTCCGGTTGTTTTTTCAGAGTGGAAGGTAGCAGCAAGATCCAAGCCCGAATAGAGCAACAGTCTGCCCGAGCATCTCAGCTTCCTTCTCAGTTCAGAGCCCTAGCCAAGCCAGCAGTTGGACCTAAGACTTCTCCTTTGAAGGATAACCCCTCACCTGAGCCTCAGCTGGATGACATTAAGAGAGGTAAAGAAGGGTTTGTAGTTTCCTGAGTTTTGGTTGGGTTGGTTTTTTTTTTATTCTTTATAATAAAAACTGTAACTGTGCAATTTATAAAAGCATTAGAATGTTCAGATATTAGAAGATGTTACTTGACAGCTGGTTTGTCATCTTTATATCTCATTTTAAGGCATCTTAGTGAATTATTTATACTATTCTGCCAGCACAAATATTTATACTGCAGTCTTCTCTGGCATGAGAGAACTTCCTCTTTCTAGATAATTTTCTGTCTTCCAGGCTATTCCTCTGTTCTTAAAAGAAGACAAAATAAGCATAAATTCAGAAACCTGTAGCTGAGTGCTAGACGAGTTGAATGGGTGTCTTAGGCAACAACAACAACTAAAGCCAAGGCCTAGCTATGCAGTCAAGTAACTTGGACGAAAGTTATTCCTACACTGAGTAAGTTTGGAGCCATTTGTCAGTGGGATGGAAGGGCTGGGTAGCTGTGTTCCCATCACAAGACCTGGAGCTTGTGGCATGCCAAGTAATGCTAATAGGGGAGGGATGAGAGAGTGAAGAGCCCTGCAGCTTCTCCTTTACCACAGCCACTCCTCTGTAGCTTTGATCACATCTGCCATATAGTTGCTCTACTTCTGTTAAGGTACCTTGAAGAGATGACTGAGTCAACTCAGTCTCATGCCCCAGCGACGCTTTGTCTCAGTGTTTCGCTGTGGGCTGGGTCTGCTTTCTTTGCTCATGTCCTTCCTTTCATACTGGTGTGATACCTGATTTTGCTGTGAATTACACAGTCAGAATGAGGGAGAGGTTAAATTTCAATTTGTATTTGGTTCTAGGTTTGTTGTTTTTTTTCTGCAATGACCATTTTATAGTGGTCTGAAGGAAAAAAAAGAGGGGAAAATAAAACCCACAGAAACATTTCTGGTTTGGGGGACTGTAAATTCAGTGCTTAAAAGTCTGAGCAGATCTTGTTTACCTAAATGCAGCTGTAGATGGCAGGGATTATGCCCTAGCACTGTGTTTGTCTCCCAAGGACATCTCAATCAAATTTTTTGCACCTCAGTGTAAAATACTGCCTGTTCTAGCTGCCAGCTCCACATGCACAAAGTGCCAGTGTTAAGCTGATTTCTCTCCACTTTGCATACCATTATTAACAGTAAGCTTTCTGCTATAGGCATCCAACCTTATCCTCCCTAAAGCTGAATGACTTTATTTCCAAAAGTCCTTGGCATTCTTGCAGCCCAAGGTTAGAGCTTTAGTTAAAAATTTGGCAGAGCCTATTGGAATCAAGAACCTATTATTGGTTCTTAAGTAGTAAGAACACTTAGAAATGATTATGGAAAGAAATTATGCCATTTGATACTGAATATATACAGAAGACATTCCTGTTGAGAAAGGCTGTTCTGTTTGTGTAATGATTTCTGACCTTGAAGTTTTTACTCTAAAAACCTCATTGACAGCCAGTATAAAACAGTAAGCCCTTTTGTTTCCTTCAAAGAAAGCCTGCAGTTGTAACATGAAATGTGCAAAAGCTAAGGCTCCCCTAATAGTGTTGGTCTAGGAAAGATCTAGGAAAAGCCTGACTCTTCTTGTTCAGCTTAGCACATATGTACACATACACACACACACCTATTTTAATTGGAGGCACTGCAAGGAAATGTTTAGCCAGGGCTTCAGTTACCTATAACTGCTCTAAGTATAACAAGCAAATAGGAAAAAGCAACATCAGACAGTTCTAAAACAGATGTAGTTCTTCTGTAGAGCTTTGGTGTCATCATTGGCCTACCCACCATCTTTGACAGAGTGACACAAGAGGGTTTTGAACAGACTTCCTTAGTGATCCTGCTGGAGTTCTGCCTAGCAGATATTTAGCAATGCAGCAGCCACCATAACGTTAGTGAAAATCTTGACTTTTTCTCGTCTACACAGACAACATCTTTAGAATTCTGGGCTTAAGGAATTAAGAGACAAGAGAGACCTGAGGGGAAGCTGACAGCCTGTAAGGCAAAAGCTGTCTTGAAGATGGGCTTGGACCGAGTTTCCACCAGTGCCCAGTCACTGATAACACCCTTACCTTCCCAGTCCTTGAAGTATGTGACGCTGGTGCTGTTTTGCTTTTCCTGCCTGTATTCAGCATAGTGAGCCTTACCACTTCTTCCAAAGCACTCTCCCTTTCTCTCCTCATAACCAAACCTCTTTCATGGGCTCTTAGTTTTCTGCAGGAAACCCTCACTTTTCAATCGGACAGTAATCTCTAGCTCTGTTTAAAATTAGCCAGGCTAATCTTCCTTTCCCATTCGTCAGACCATCACCTTTCTTCCTTCAGTTATCTTTTTGCCTGCTGTATCGAGTTTGAACTTCTTATTTAGATTTTTTTTTCCTAGTTCTCTGGAGTGCATTTCTTGTTGCATCTGTTCCCTTTCATCACCAATGGCTCTTAGATTGCTTCACCTTCTTCACACTATTTTATATGGTGCTTTCTGGGCTGCTGTGTTCTCAGCCCATGTGCCAAAGCCCCTCCATTTCAGCCATAGACTAACTATAAGCATTACTTCTGAGACATTTGTCCTTTATTAGACTTGATTACCAAATCTTTCTGCAATAGGAACTGTGGTCTGTATGTGATAGTGCTTGGTATAATCTAGGATATTTCTAATAATGTATTATTATCACTGTAACAGCAGACAACTCCATCACTAAAAGCATGTGGAAATTTTATGTCATTAAGCTAGGGAAAATAATTTTAAATCTGGACATTTTGAAGTGAAAGAACCCTTATTCCAGTTTACCTTTTTAGCTTTCCCCTGTTAATTTCTTAGCCTTGAACACTGGGAACATTTGAATTTGAAGTCCTTGATATGGGTAGGCTGAGAACAGTGACTTACAAGTGCTCATTTGCCTCTCGAGGAGTTGAGGCATGAAATGGATTCTTAAAGCCTGCAATGCAATGTTGGGAGGGAATAAGGGAAAAAGACATGACAGTACAAAGTAATATCTTCTGCTGGCCTAATCATATATTCTTCCTTCCTCTTCCAGTGGTCTCTTAACTATGTCTTCACGATGAAAGAATCAGTTTTACGTGGCATACTAATAAAGTACAGAGAGTACAGGCAGTCTAGCCAGGGATCTAGATTTAGGAAGAAATTTGAAGGGATAACCCCACTATCCTTAATACCTAGCTGGAGCTAGTCATATGATTGTTCCCTTTCAATATGCCTTCCTTGCCTCTGTTTCAGTATAACTGCAGCATTTGAAATTGAGCTCTGAACATTGAAATTGAAAAATAGTGGGTTTAAAACTGGCAAAAGGAAACTTAATTTCTCAAACCAATGCTTGCTGAGCTAGAGAAAATCTCTCCAGCAGATAATGTGGAGGCTGAAAACTTAGCTGTTACTCTGTAATGTTAAGCAGCTCAAGGAAAATGTGCCTTATTAAAAAAGGAAAGAGTTCTACTTGCTCAAACTTATTCCTGCAGGGGCAGGAGATAAGAAGCATTAAAACTGTGCCATTTTTACATAAAAGAAAGACTCATTTTATGGGATCTGGCTATGCCATACACAAGAAAGATGTCCCAGGCTGAGAAGCTGGGATTCATCTTGCTTTGAGACACATCTGACCTAAGGTGAATTACTGCTGGCATCAGTTCTCCATTTGTCAGGTAGAGATGATAATATCTCATCTTTCTCTTCTTTCATTCTTGTCCCTTTAGCCTGTGACTTCTCCAAGACAAGTGCTGAATTTTAACTCTGTGGGTATAGAACTACTAGCACAACAAAAGCCTGTATTTTGAGGGTTTCACATCCTATGCTTAACATATGTGCTCTCTAATGGAAACCTACCTAAGGTGAACTGAGTCATTAGATGCTTGACTTCAGGTGGACACATACGAATTGTCCTCTAATAGTGTTTAGGCCACTTAAAATTATTACAAAATTTAACAATATGGTATGATTTGGGGTGACTTACCTTAATAGCTGTTTAGTAAGCAGTTGCTCAGCCAAACCTGGCTATTGCTGATGCAACTGTCACGGTACTGTCATGGTATTCCAGTGTTTCTTTGCACTGGAAACTGTGAAGTGGGGTGTGTCTGACTTGACTGCCTTCCCAGTTTCAGGGCAGTCTCTGTATCTCCCTGACTACTTGTAAGCTCCATAACAGGTTAAGGTATTATTGCCACTCCCTAACATGGGAATATTCTCATCTGCCCCACTGCAAAGTTATCTGATGTCATCCATCTGCTTCTGAAGTTTGTTTAAAATGAGACGTGTGACTTTGTGCTGGAGCGGTTTCATGCATGTCTGAAGTCAGGAAAGTATCTGTTGTGATCACGTGCCTGTGTCCATCCCTCCCAGCTTTCTGTGTTTTCCAAAAGCTTGAACGTCACTGATAGCTAACAATTAGGTTATTCCACCTCTAAATGCTTTTTAAAAAGGGGCTGGCTGTTGGCCTGTAAAACTCAATCAAAAAATGTCCTTACTATGTATGTAGAGCATATAATCCATCAAAAAAAAATTAAGCAGAAGGTGCTTTCAGGAGTGTAAAGTATATAAATAATAATAGTGGAAGTGAAGGTTTTTTGATCCTGACCTGTGCTGTTGCTTCTTTAAATTCAGCTACAACAACTAAGTAAAAGAGTTTTGGGGAATTCTGTTATTCCTTCCTCCTCTTCATGTAAGATATTTTGATGCGATAGATTGCACTTGACAAAACTGTTGCATTTGCCAGAATTCTGTGGGGCCCTATTCATGGTTTCAACCAGATGAATGTTCCTTTATTTCAGAGCTGAGGGCAGAAGTTGAAATTATTGAGCAGATGAGCAGCAGCAGTGGAAGCAGCTCATCGGATTCAGAAAGCTCAGCTGGGAGTGAAGATGAAAGCTCCAGCAGTGAGGGGGAAGAGCCAGCACATGTTTCCCCTTCCCAGCCACCACACCAGCAATATAACAACAGGAATGCTATTGCTAATGGCACCAGCAGGTCACAAGGAAGTAATCAGCTCATGAACACACTCAGTAAGTAAAGGCTTGTGTCTTATTACTGTGGGAAGCTGCCTGAGAGCACTCATTTTCTTAGCATGTTAGGTAACTCCATGAAGTGCAGTTTGCCAAATAGGAATCCCAGGGAGTTGTGCTGGCTGAAATATGTGGGCAGCTTTACTGGACAGAGGGCCAAGACCTGTCTGAAGGTGTGGAGATGGCTTCAGTTTGGTCTCAAGTCTGTGGGCATCAGTGCAATGGCCCCCATTGACCATGCTGAGCCTTGATTCAGGCATCCAGGAGGAATGAGTGGGAGGATCTGGCGCACCAGAGAATGGGAATTACTTCAATGTGAAACCACAGATTAGACATAAATAAATTGGCACAAATGTCAGTTAGAGGTCTGTAAAGAGTCGTGAATGACACAAGGCTGTCCTGTGGCACAGTCTCTGTGGTCTTCATTATTAGCTGCATTGCTTTGCCCAAGTGTTTACTTTATTCTGCCTGTGTTGATCTGACAAATTTTCATACCACATTTTGAAGGGAAATTTAAAGTGACATGTATTTGGTTAAAATATTACATCTGTGGAGTTTGCAAGCATTGAGTCACTACAGACTCACCTTCACCCTTTAAAAAGTGTCAAAAAAAACCATTTTTAAAACGTAGTTTTGTCCCATGAGACTCTCGCAGGGGAGGTGGTGTACATCTCTATTGCTCTTTCCTTATGCTGGATCAGGTAGATTTTAATGTAGTGGAGTTAAAATACTGTATTTACAAGAAACTAGAACTTAACTATCATAAATAGCTCTGAATTCCTCCTGAGGCATATTTGCATACGTCTCTTGGCACCCATACATAAGAAATTGGTGGAGCTTAAGTACAGATAAATGTAGGGTTTCCAGCTTCAAGAAGACAAGTATATTATACAGACAATACTGCAAAGGCCTGCTGGAAAACTGGAGAGGCCTGTTGGTCTTCCTGTCAGTAATGAATATCTAAGTGAAATCCAAAGTTCAACAAAGTCATAAAGACACTCCCATTTCTCTGTTTCTGATTGTGAGCTGCCTCTTCCCTGCTTCTCCTGGGCCATGACAACAGTGCTGCAGAGGTTATTGAATGTCAAGAAGCCTCTGACTCCAGGATTTGGGAACTGGACAAAACAAGGGTTTTGCTCCTTTTTTCAGGCAATGATATTTGTCTTTGGATTTCAGATCCTTTTGCCAAGGATTAATATGTCCTTGAGCATTCAAATCACTGGTGACCACCATCTACAGGCGTAGATGGAACCGAAGTTCTTGTTTAATAAAAGAGAAGAGGAAATGAAGAAATACAGGCATAGCCATTGCATAGCTGCTTAGCAGCTGTTTGGGGCAGGGCAGTGGGAGAATGCTGGAAGAGCTTGGTGTAGTTACCAGAACACAAACATGATTCTGCCTCCTTTTATCCCCTCTGCCTCATCAAATCACAAGTGTTCTGCAGAACAAGGTCTGAGGTTGTAGGTTTGGTCCATATCCTGGCTGCCTTTTGTCTAATCCCTCTTTGCACTTTGGAGGGGGGCCCTCCCCATCACAGCATGTGTCAGCTTAGTTCAGCCGATAGCCTTGAGCTGTGATGGCTTTAACATTCCTTTCGCTTTATTGACAAGGAGGGGCCTTGCCTTGGCTACCCAAATGGTCTTAAAACAAAAAATCTATTTTAAAAGGGCTGAGAAAGCCAGGGAATTCCCCAGTGCCTTGTCCCAGCAACTCCATATACAGGAGTTTGTCTGGTGGAGGCTGTGGAATGCATGTGGAATAGCATGGGGAGTGCTGTTCTACCACCACAGAGCAACTTTGATGGCTGTGGAGCCAAGGACACTCTGTCTGGCCTGAATCCCACCGTGTATTAGCCCCATGAAGTTCTTAATGTTCTTGGGCATGGAGTTCCATTAAATGACAGATGATGTTTGTGTTCATGTATCATGTTATTTCAATCTTCCCGTGTAAATGTGACTGTCCTTTGGTTTGTGAATTAACACTTACTAACTTGTTGTGTTCTGTTGGGTTTTGTTTTCCATAGGAAACGACTTGCAGTTGAGTGAGTCCGGGAGCGACAGTGATGACTAGAGGCTGAGCTTTTGCTGCTTCTGCTGCCTATACATGAAGAACTAATTTACCTTGAATTGACGATTGCCTATGAAGAGGAACTGGCACAGAGATAGTTCCAGAGATGTGTGGAATTTTGATAGAAGAAATGCATAGCCCTGCAAAACAGCAGATGTCAAGGGCTGGTTTACTTTGTGAATTAAATATATATTTTATGTACCCTCCTATTATTTTAAAGCTTTAAATAGATACGTACAGTGAGCAAGCAAATATATGTTCCTGTATTCCTGTCCATCATCTGTTAGCTTAATGTGTAATTATATGATGTCCTCCAAAAATATCTTGTTTGTAGAAGATATTCAGCCCATCATTACTTTGGGGGGGGACTTTTGTATATAGGATGAGCATGAGCCAACAATGAGCTGAAAAAAACATGCAGGAGCTAATGTGTGCACTGAAATGGGACTGTCATAAATTAAGTTTCAATGCCAAGTTGATTGGTTTGGAACTTTTCTAATGTTGTTTTTTTTATTATTATTATTGTTATTATTATTGCTATTTATGGTTGATTTAATAGACTTACTTTGAAACAGCTGGAAAATAGGAATCATAAAACCATGGTCGTCACAAACCTTGCTGCACCAGTGCCTTATAAGCAGTTTTTCCTAAATAGCACTTTGATTCCTGCCACCTTTCCTATAGGAAGCAATACTGAAACTTCCTCAGATTGCTTTTGCAAACAAGAGCTGTACTGCACATACAGCCAGCCGTACTCTGAGGGCAGTTAACTCTAGCAAGATAAAGGATATCCATCAATCACCTGAACGCTTCCAAATAAGAACTGGATCAGCATTTTCTCTTGCAACAGAAGTGTCTCACTTAACTCAGACATTCAGACCTAGTCTTCCGAAATAACTTAGGAGCCCAATTACCTGTGAAATTGCAGTGTTACCCATACAAGATGTTGGACTTACTGAAATTGTAAGACCAGAGCCGCCTTTGCAGTTCCTGGGGAACGCAGAAAGAAGAGATGACTACACACTTAACTGTGAAACAGCGGAAGGCTCTCTCCAACCACAGTTGTCCAGGCAGACTTTAGTCTGTCTTGTTTGTTGGACAGGATCTCTGTGCTTGGCAGGAGTACACAGGACATTAAATATTTACCTAGGATGAAATTCACCCCTGTTTAAGGGGGTTTAAAAGGTGCTCAGTTGGATTATCATTAACTTGGTTTTGCTCATGTGGAAAATGAGTGCCACAAGCAGCCTCTTAGAGCTTGAACACCAGGCTGACTTTTTATAACTAAAACTAAACTGGCATAGGACAAGCGGCACCGCAGTTGTGGTGTAATCCAGGGGAATGGGAAGCTGGATTGGATGCCTCTCCGTTCTTCCGTGTCTTTGCACTGCTTTTGTCTGTTCATTTGTGTTGAACTCTGGTTTGTTTACTAAGCTCTTTGCTTTTTTGGTTTTGTTTTTAAGGTGTTGAAGAGCAAGGGGACATTTGAGAGGAGATGTTATTAAATGGTTTATTTTTTTGCATTAGATACATATTTAGGCATATTTTTGCATTATTGTATTATACATTTTAAAATACCTGGGGTTTTTTAAAGTGTTTTGTGACGTGGGCACATGTTTTAACAGACAATTATTAAATAGACTTGATGTAAAGCCATAATTGCTTTCCTGGGTTTTTTTTTGTTGTTCCTGCTCCGACAATAAAAGTGCTCTGGTTTAACAAGGTGGTACCAACTTGGGATTTTGTGCAGGTTGTTGGAAGTCTAGTTAATGCTAATGCTGCTTCTGACTTTTCCCCAGCTTAAGATGCGAATATGCAGGGAGACATTTCTCTGATGCCATTTCCCCATTGCTGGAGCTTATTCCCGAGGTCTGTTGACATTATTTGCACCTAAATGGAAAAGCAGCAGTGCAGCGTTTTCATTGCTTCTCACTCACTGGCTGCTCATGAGCTCGAAAGTCCAGGACATGTCATAGGAAGTTTACTATTTATGTGTGAATAAAATCTGTGACACTTAAGAGGATAAGACAACACCAGGCTCCATTGATTTGAATAGCCAATTTAATTATGGTTTAGATCAGCAAGAGGGGAAAGCTTCATTCGGATAACCAATTTCTGCCCTGCTTTGTATTTGTGCTGTAGGTCGTATTTCCCTGCTATCCCTCCCTAAAGAATTTCTTCCCCTCCCTGTCTGTTGGCAACCAAATCAACACATTTTTCACCACTTTTAAACTACATTTGGGCATCCTTGGCATCCTTTGGAGGGTGAACCGAGGGTGAACACCCTGTTGTTTGTGAGCTGTTGATCTGAGCATCTCACACCCAGACTACAGCATCTGGCTGGTGAGTTCACGCAGTGTCCTGCAGGCCACTCGTGGGTATCAGCACATGTGTGAGCAACCCGTCCCTTCCCTGCTGCTTCGTCCTGAGCAGCCCTTGGCATATCCTGCCAAAGAAGATCTCCGGGATCTCCACCCTTCCCACAGCTTTCCTAGGTACACAGAACTTGTTTGGTGAAGGTGAGCCATGTTAAGGAATAGTAAACGTTGCCTACCTGTTCCTATTGAATGGTTGTGCATTTATTCATGGTTTGCAGCAAGTTTCATTCAGATGGAAACTGGAGTCCAAATCGTAGAATCACAGAATGGTTTGTGTTGGAAAGGAACTTAAGATCATCCAGTTCCAAGCCCCTGCCATGGGCAGGGACACCTTCCACTAGAGCAGCTTGCTCAAAGCCCCGTCCAGTCTGGCCTTGAGCACTGCCAGGGATCAAGCATTTATCTCTTCTCTGGGGACCCTGTGCCAGCGCCTCAGCACCCTCACAGTAAAGAACTTCTACCTTAGATCTAACCTGAACTTCCCCTGTTTCAGTTTGAACCCATCACCCCTTGTCCTGTCACTACAGTCCCTGATGAAGTGTCCTTCTCCAGCATCCTTGTAGCCCCCTTCAGACACTGGAAGCTGCTCTGAGGGCTCCACGCAGCTTCTCTTCTCCAGGCTGAACAGCCCCAATGCTCTCAGCCTGTCTCCATACAGGAGGTGCTCCAGTCCCTGAGCATCCTCGTGGCCTCCTCTGGACTTGCTCCAACAGCTCCATGTCCTTCTGATGCTGAGGACACCAGAGCTGCACACAGTGCTGCAAGAGGGGTTGCTTGCAGAAAAGCAGTTATTTAGAATTCTTCTAATCAGCTGGCAGTATCTCACATGCTGGGGAAATAAGGTGAACTAAAGCACGTTAATGAAGCAAAGTATTCCTGCTTATTCCCGGTAGGCTCTAATCCTGCAGGATTTTGGCACTAGCAGACCTTACTGCTTAATGCTAATTTTTCCACGTAGAGTAGGGAAATTTCTATCTTCCAATTAGACTAAAACATGAATTACCAGTGCATACGGAATGCAATTACTGACTGAACTGAAACCAAGTAAATACTTCTCTGCATCCATGGGTGAGCTGCCTGCTGTGGCGAGCTCAGCCACTCAGGACAGCTTTGGTTTCTGATGGTTTCTTCTGCTCAGTGACTTCATTCATTTCATTGGCTTGACTTTATAGCTACACCAGCAAACATGGCCTGCTTATGACTCTTCCCATAACTAGAACTGCTTTAGGAATCAATAATGATTTAAATTAATGGGATTAGATAGCTGTAGTTTCAAATACAGTAACAAATATGTATTTTTTATGGAAAAAGCTTGGTTGCCAAAAGGACAGACTCAACCCCAGGAGCACACGGCACTGCCCTTCCCTGTTCCACCACAGCATTGCCCTCCCCTCACGTGTCCTGGCTGAACTGATTTGACAGGCTGAGAACATTGGGGCTGTTCAGCCTGGAGAAGAGAAGCTGCGTGGAGACCTCAGAGCAACTTCCAGTGTCTGAAGGGGGCTACAAGGATGCTGGAGAGGGACTCTTCATCAGGGACTGCAGCGATAGGACAAGGGGTGATGGGTTCGAACTGAAACAGGGGAAGTTCAGGTTAGATCTAAGGAAGAAGCTCTTCCCTGTGAGGGTGCTGAGGCGCTGGCACAGGGTGCCCAGAGAAGCTGTGGCTGCCCCATCCCTGGCAGTGCTCAAGGCCAGGTTGGACACAGGGGCTTGGAGCAACTTGCTCTAGTGGAAGGTGTCCCTGCCCATGGCAGGGGGTTGGAACTGGATGATCTTAAGGTCCTTTCCAGCCCAAACCATTCTGTGGTTGTATGATTTTATGGAGAAGGCAAACTGATAGGAAAATACTTGTTTTCTTAAGCATTGCTTGGAATAGCTCAAAGCTGAAGTGTGGGAAGTGCATCTATTTTGAAGATACTGTGCCGATGTTGATTTGCACAGTTAGCTTTATTACAGACGAGCTATATGCCTCTTTGTAGCTATGTATAGAAACAGTTTGCTTGCAAAGCTTTATAGGTTTTGTCCTCCTTCAAAGTCCCTTTATTTCATAGAATCATAGAAAGGTTTGGGCTGGGAAGGAGCTTAAGATCATTGCACCGTTGTAAATAAAATACACAGTTCGCTGCTACCCATGCCCTGTGTCTGGGAGGAGAAGGGAGTGGAGGTTGGATAAAAAATGAGTTAAGAACACCTTGCTAAAGGGATTAGTGGAAGAGTTTTGGTGAGGTGTTTGGCCCTGCTAAGTTGCATTTAGCTTTGCCGGTGAGTTTCTGTGTGCTACACGTGATGGGCGTACCCACGTCTCTCTACTTTTGGGGCAGATGCTGGCAGAAGCAGGGGCTAGAGCCAGGCTGACATAGTTTTCTTCTGTGTGCTGTTGGATTTGGTTGAACCATGTGTTCTAAAAACGGCACTGACAAGCTAAATGAGGCGATCGATGGGATAACTTGGGAGGAATCACATGAATTTGATGTGAACTCCCACAGAATCCATAGGTTCTCACAGACCTCTGGTTTTAATTGCCCTGAACATTTGTAAAAGCAGGGCTTTCTGAAGGGCAGCGTGTAAAAGCGCATTCAGTATCATGCTCGAGGTGTTACATGACATTGCTGACCTGTGTTTCTTCCCAGAGCAGCTATTGCTGTTGTAGGAGCCTGTGTGAAAACCTCCGAGGCACACTTGTACAGAGCCTGCTCGGAAGGGAACATTCCCTATGTGTGTTGCAAGATGTAATTGTCCGCTTCTTTGCAGCCCCAGCCAGCCCATAAGTTCTGTCATCACCCGTTTGTAACCTGGGAGTTGTCTTTTTCCTACGTAGCTCTGGTACTTCCTTAATGCTTTCCTACTGCCAGATGTTACAATCACTAACAAAGATTAACAAGGATCTGCTCAGGAAAACAGGTATCAGTGAGCAGCACTCCAGTGCTCCAAGTAGGTTCTGGGAACATGGCACTGCCGGGCACATAGAGCCTGCGATACAAGACTTAGATGCTCATTGCAACAAAGGTGGCCAGAGCTTGGTAAGCACACAGTAGGCACACCATAGCCCAGCACAACCAACACGAGAGGTTACTGGCATGAGGGAGACAGGCTTTGAGTGCCTGGTTGTCATCCTCTCCTTCATGATGTAAGAAGTATATTTAAGTGCACAGTCACTGCTTAATTAGGGAAGAGAGGTGGTTGCTTGGGTCTGGATAGTGGAGAGTGAACGTGGAAGGGAAGGGTAGGGATGGGGACCACTCTGCAGCAGCAGGCTCTGGTGGTTCCCTGCTCTTTTCAAAGGAGAGCTAGTGGACCTTAAGACTAGGGAGGTCACCAGTTCCCCCTGGGAGAACAGATACTGATTGGATCTGATCCCCGAAGTGCCCGAACGCTTCCAAAACCCAGCTCCGAGGTAACCCTGTCCTACCTCAAATGAATTCTTTCAGGTTTATGCAAAGGCTGACATGTTCCTCAGGAACCGAGCCACATTTTTCTTCCCTGCTGCTGAGGCTGGGCTCAGCATCATAAACAGTGGCGTAAACAAGAAGCTCAAGTCCCTGTTTAACGTGAGCCGGTTAAGATACCAGGTTTGGTGGTTAGCTAATCCAGCCACTGAACTCGCTTCCCAAATGCCAGCAAGAGATTTTAAGGTACAGTAAATACGCTGCAGCTGTGTTTACGCTACAAGTCATCCAGCCCAGAAGCAGGTCCATAATGCAGAAGATGCTGAGCTCGCGATGTCCACCTTTCACCCAAGGGGAATCCGCTTCGTTCCCTCTCCACGATGCTGACTGCAGCAGGGTGAGTGGGGAGGATTGGAGCGTTCACTGCGTAAGTGCTCTCCTGACCTGAGCTAACGTGTGGGCGTCTTGTGTGAACTGGCCTTGTTCCAGCAGCTTCTCTGCAAAAATCCTGGGATAAGAAAGACATTAGGAAATATTGCTTAATCCCAGAAGCAAAATTAATGCTAGGTTTTATAGAGGCATTCTCAGTGCGGCATTAACACGTGAATCATGCTGAATCAGAACACGTGATCGAAAGGCTGAGATTTAACCTTCTTTGTTTTGTTTTTAAGTAACTTTTCCACAGGAGAAACTTGTGTTTTCACCAGCTTCAAGGCACAAACAGCATTCCCAAGTAATGAAGACAAATCTCCATCTTACAAGGTGCTAACTGACTGCGCCACATCAAAAAGCAGGCTGTCAGCAGCAGAGCTAGGGCCAGGCTGCAGGTTTTCTCATCTAATAGCAGCCTCATGCCCACAGCATCAGCTCAAAGCTTGTCTGTGCAGGAAGGTATCCCAGCAGACTGACATTTGGAACCAGAGCTTCTAATTGCAGATGAATGATCAATGCTTTTTTGCTTTCAGAAGCATAGGCTGAATTTGGGAAGGGGCGAGCTTCCTTGGCCACAGGGTGTTGACCTGGCCAATGTCATTGCTGTCACTGTCTGCACTTGGTTTTTCACCTCTCTTCCCCTAAAGCAAGGAACAGAAATGAGTGATGCTTCCAACATGAGTGTGGACCTACGGACAGAGCAATTGCAACAGAAGCTAGAACAAGATGTGGGCCAGTGTCCATGCTTGGGAAAGGACCCTCAGGCTACAATGGGCCAGATATTGCCATGTCTTCATAAGGCAGTATCTGCCATACCAGTGCTTGTACCAGTATCTTTTTCCTCTCAGTAGACAATATGGTCAATTTTCCTCTGCTTCTCCCAGCCTTGAGAAGGAAAATAAATCACTGGAGTTAAAATCACAAGTCGTCATAAAAACCTGCTTGTGCCCAGAAAGCTAAGTATCAGAGCTTGCCTGAAGAAGTGGCATCAATAAATTTACATCTCTAAATAGATGATAAGTGTTGAATCAATTTCCATATGTTTAAAATAGCAGAGCATTAAGGATTCTGGCACTTCAAGCAATCAACTAATTTGGGACTGTTATGAGAATATCTTTTATACTAGGGGAGGGATTCATCTGAAAATCAAGGCCAGTCTGCAGGCCTGTGCCCTTTCAATTTCATAAAGGACAGCAAATTGACAACAAAATCCTGCTTGCCTGAAGAGGCTATGGTGCCTTTTGACATTCAGGTCTTTGCAAAATCACCTTTCAGCTCTTAATGAACCAATCCACAACATACCTTCTGCTTGGCTTGCCTGGCATGGTCTGCTTCATGGCTACACAGATCCAACGAGAACCAAGAGTGTCGGCAGGCACTTCCAGGTGAAAAAGGCAGGAACCCTGATGTATCAGGAGCTCTGTGTCAAAAGAGATGCCAGGGCAGAAGCTGTCCTGTGCTCTCCTCCCATTTTCTCCCATCCCTGCATTCAGCCTGGGCTCACCAAGCCTCACCTCTCACCACGTCTGCCTGGCTACTTGCTGACCCTCAGCTGGCTGGCCCTAAACAAAGCTCACAGCTCTTCCCTCCTACTATCGTGTCTTTATTTGAGATCAGTCACAGCATTTCCAAACGGGCACTGGATATTCAATGTACACGCAACCTGTGCTTCAGGGAGTTTCAAGGAAAACCAGCTGCTTTCAAAATCAGCTGGTGCTGCTCTTACCTACATGCAGAGGACGAAGGCTTTGTGCTGGCCTTTGAGGGTCGGAATAAAGAGAGGATGGATGAAAATATCTGTGGAGCTTCAGGTGCAGTGATTTGGCCTCATGTATTAAGTTTGCTGAGCCATCAAATGTTTCCATGCTAGTTTGGTACACTGATCACAAACGTAATGAGCCATTGCTTTAGTGAATGCACAGCACTATTGAGCGTGGAGACACAGCTATTAGTACACCCAGCACTGTGCTGTGATACTGCTGGTCCGGGTCTACAAGAGCAATAGAGACTTCAGAACTAGCTGCCTGCAGGACCGGGAAGATGGCACAGCATCAGTATGTTCTCCCTCACATTTAGCACATGATCTTCCTATTCCTAAAAAGCAGGGACTTGGAGGAGGACAGATCTGGGGGCTGTTTGATATTTTGGAGCACCACCAGGGAAAGCTCCTAATCAGCACATGGATTTTGCATAGCCCAGGTTTTTGTCACTTGCTTGATTTCTTACTGCCACAGCAATAGGATGCTCAACCGTTGACTTCAAGAGGAGGATGTCCGGATTTGTGGGAGCAGCGGGGTCTTCATTCTGTACAGAGTTTAAACCAGCATTTGTTGGTAGTTTAAAACTTAACTGGGAAGCATTTCTAACTCACCTCGACAGCATCTTCTTGGCTCGGATCTTTCTTCACAGTTTTCTTGCTCTTTTCTCAACTCCGTTTACCACGGTGATGGGTTTAAAACCCAAGAGCAGCCCAAAGCAAAGATGACAGCCGGAGCAACGTTCCTCATTAAAGACAAGACAAACCCAAATTCCTGTCTAGATGCTCTGGAAAGCTGAGTATCCTCCAAAGCGTAGGTGGGGAACCGAGACACCGGTGTGCTGGCTGCTGGACTCCAGCCTCAGAGGATGGGGTTGTACACTCAGGGAGGATGCAGCACGTGATGGGTAGGTTGGAAATATTGCAGCATCCAGGAATTTTGCACTTTATTAACCTTAATGTAGATGCTCAGCAGTTAAAAACTGGTTTGCTGGGCAAGAGTCACTCATTTTGAGTCCCTGGAAGAACCTACTACTGCAGCAGGTTGTTTAATGCTGTTACAGGCTTGGTGAAAACACCTGTGGAGCTGTGATGGTGCAAGCACCACTGAAAGCTCTGCATTGACCAAGCGATAGTTACTGGGTAGTGGTATCCCTGTGAAACGTGGTAGCAACGTTTCCCTGACCTCGTGATGGCCTGGATTTGGGTGATGGAAAACACCGGAACTGCTGTGTCCTGGAGGGAGATGGAAATGTGAGTGCCTCCCCACAGGATAGAGGGAAATACCTTCCCCCTGGTAGAGGTTCCCTTCCTTGACACAACAGACAGCTTCTCGACCTCCCCTATTCTCTCCCAGGAAGACAGCTGCTCCTCTTACGTGGCCATCCTTTGGGGCATGGATGCTCATGGGTATTTGGAGCAAGTCGGAAGCAAAACCACGCATGTGATTTATACAGTATTTTGGGAAAGCTAAGACATAGCTCAGCACTGCTGCGCTTCTACTCAAATGAGCAGGGAGTGCTTCTGCTTTCAACTGCCTGAAGGCTGTCACAGGCAGGGCATCCACCTCATGTGCACACTGCCATCCCTCAGCCCCTGCCTTTGGCATGATGGCCAGGGCTGCCGAGCACGGCTTGCTCTGGAAGCAGCCCGTCCTCAGGTTGCTTTCTAGCATTGCCAAAATCACTGTCTTTTACTGGGTTGTTTTCATAATCTGCTTTTCAGGTACCGGCGGAAGGCAAAGAGCCCCATCACATGTAAATAAACAAATAAGCACGGCTGCCTGGTTTGAATGGCTTCACTGCCAGACACGACAAAGGAGTCTGCAGCACAGGCTGCAATAAGGTATTTAAAATCTCATTCAAAGCCTGTCAGCTTCCCTGCTCCACAGAAGGGAGATAACGAACAGCGCATACTTCAAAGTGACGTTTTAAGGACTAAAAAGATGTTCATGTGGGGCTTTGAAAACGCACATAAATTGCAAGCGTCAACACTCAAACCCCGTGTATGTGAAACTGTGTCTGCTTGCAGCGCAGCCTTGACCTCCCCCTGCTGCTATGGGCCAGGAGGACAGAAAACAAGGCCAAGTCTTGGGGAAGCACAAAGAGTTGATGGGGTCGGAGTTGACCTTGGCAGCGGAGTGCTGTGACAGGGGAGGTACCTGCCCAGGCAGTGGCTCCCTGCCCACTGGTTGCAGGCAAGCTGGCGATGTCACATTTTAGGAGAAAGGGCTGGATTCCCCCATCCTATTTTCAAGCTAATTATGGAAATACCTTTGGGAAAAGCCCCACCACCAAGCACCCAACACTGAGTGATGAAGCTGCAAAACCCTGCACAAGACTCACAGCCTCGCCAGCTCCCAACAGCCTGCAGTCACATGGAATCATAGAATCATTAGGGTTGGAAAGGACCTTAAGATCATCTAGTTCCATCTGGGTTTCTGCAGGACCCCCACCTCCTTTGGGAAATGGTAAGTGGTTCAGGATTTCCTTCCTAGCTATTCAGTGTTGCCTCATTTTCCCCTGCAACAGGTGGTGCGAGGGGAGCAGGGTATGTACCTATAAGAGCACCCCCAGATTCTGGGATGTGAGACATCTGGGCCAGGAGGTTTGTTGTTCTTGCCACGCTTTGCACAGCCAGAGCACAGCTGCCAGTGCAGCGAGGGGTGCGCAGCACTGCTGCTCAAATAGCACCCCAAAAATGAGGGCTATATCCAGAATATCTATATGAAATAAATGAAACATCCTTTTGTGACAAAACCAGCAGGCAATCACATCCCACTTGCACAAAGGGGCTGAGTTATGCTTGCACAAGTACTCACATCACTGGTGTTTTCTGATACTTCAGTGATCTGCTCCCGTGCCAGCAGAGGGTTTTCTCTGTGGTGTCATTAGCACTGAGCTGGTGATTATGGTGAGGTTGGAAGGGACCTTAAAGCTCATCAGTTCCAACCCCCTGCCACGGGCAGGGACACCTTCCACTAGAGCAGCTTGCTCCAAGCCCCTGTGTCCAACCTGGCCTTGAGCACTGCCAGGGATGGGGCAGCCACAGCTTCTCTGGGCACCCTGTGCCAGCGCCTCAGCACCCTCACAGGGAAGAGCTTCTGCCTAAGAGCTCATCTCAGTCTCCCCTCTGGCAGGTTAAAGCCATTCCGCTTGGCCTGTCCCTACAGGCCCTTGTCCAAAGCCCCTCTCCAGCTTTCTTGCAGGCTCCCTTTAGGTACTGGAAGCTGCTCTAAGGTCCCCAAAGTGACACCACTCTGGAGATAAGCAGCAGCACCTGGGCATTATTTAAAGACCAGTGTTGCCTTTATCCATGTAAAGTCTTCTACCCACCGCCATGTATGTGTTCTGTGCTACCTGCTCATCTCTATGAGATCCTGGGCTTCCAGGCTCCGCAGACCCACCCAGGTCTGTGGGGGTTTGTTTTCTTTTGTGGCACGGATGCAAATCTAAGGCCCTTTCTAAACGCTGGTCACCTCTTGTACCCCATGCGTCTACTAGACACATAGAGAATCCCTTGGCTATACCGGGAAGAGTAACGCGAACCGAACCGCAACCCCCTTGGTGCCCAGCGTCACTGGCACCAACCCTCCGTCTTCCCAACGGGGCGAGCCCCCCTCCCTGCGCTGGGGCAGCGCCTCGCCTTTGGGTCCCTCCCGCAGAACCCAGCTCCGGGGGCACCGGCTCTGGAGAGCCGCAGCGGGGCTGGGGCGGGCTCTGCCGGCAGCGCGCTCCCGGTGTGTGTGTATGTGTGTGTGTGTGTGCCTGTCCCTGTCCCCCCCCTTCCTCCCAAGTAGCCAAAAGGCGTCGAGCCCATTGCCTGCAGCAAACCCCACCTCCTGCTCCGCCTCTCCGGTTGCACGGGCGGCTGGGCGCGAAGGAGCGCGGCGGCGGGGCCGGGGCCGGGGCCGGGGCCGGGGATGGCTTTCGAGGCGCTGGCGGAGGCGGCGGAGCGCTGGTGCGCCCGCACGCCCTTCCAGCTCATCGCCGCCGAGGAGACCGAGCGCCGCATGGACTTCTACGCCGAGCCCGGCGTCTCCTTCTACGTGCTCTGCCCGGAGGCCGCCTGCGGAGACAATTTCGTGAGTGCCCCATAAAGGGGACCGGAGGAGGAAGGGGGGGAGCCGGTCACGCGTGTGTGCGGGCATCCCTGCGTGTGTGCGGGCATCCCTGCGTGTGCGCGGGCATCCCTGCGTGTGCGCGGCCACGGCACCGCTTTGGGACGCTCCCCCCCCTCCCCTCCGTCCGTGCGTGTCCCCGGGGGGCGGAGGGATGCGGGGTTAGAGGGCGGGGGGTGCCGCGGCGGCGGGGGCTCCCGTCGTGTGTGCCGCGGGTGGCGGGGACGGGCCGGGGGGGGGGGAATCTTCCCTAGCGCCGCACCACCGGCTGCAAAATGGAGTCCGCTGCAGGTGGGGGGCGGCCCCAGGGGCAGGGCTGCGGGCAGGGCCCCCCCTCGCCATCCCCATCACCCGGCCCGGGGACGCTGCGGGCTCCGGGTGAGGGGAGTGGGTGCGAACATCCCCCCGCTCCTCCTGCTCCCTGCGGGGGCTGCAGCTGCTGCTCCCCCGCATCCCGATCCATCCATCCTCTCATCCATCCATCCACTCATCCATCCATCCACCCATCCATCCATCCACTCATCCATCCATCCATCAACCCATCCATCCATCCATCCTCCCGGGGCCAGGGGCGGGCGGACTGGCAGGGTTGTCACGGCAAATGGAGAATGGGCAGGAATAAAATGGAGTCAGGATGACAGGAGGGCCGCGCCCCCCTCCCGTCCCCCCCCCCCCCAACCCCGGGTCCGCCGCGGTTTGGGGACCCGGGCAGGTGCCGGCCCAGCGCCGCCGTGCCCCGTTCCCTGCCCGTCGCCGAGTTCAGCGTCGAGTTCGTGCTGAAAAGGCACCGGTAAAACAACCCCGTGGCTTTGGGATGGGGGTTGTGGTGTGTTCCCCTCCCCCAGAGCCTCCCGGTGGTGAGAACAAGTGCAGGAAGAGTCACCGGCAAGCGGCACCTCGCCGCGGGGTCTGTAACCTGCGAAGCTCCGGTTAACTGCGACCAAAGGACTTCATTTCATTGTTTAAAGAGCAAATAGCTCCTAGCGCAGAGCGTTATCATAGGGATGCGGTAGCTCCTTCCCTTCCCAACTTTTCATCCCTCGATCTGCTTGGCAAGTGTTCATTAATTCGCTTTCCAATAGGTAAGTGCTGTGTGGACCCATTCGACCGATGGGGTCATGGAAACAGAGAGCAGTGAAGTGTCTTTCCAGGACCACAAATCCCCTCGAACAGGGCAGTTATTTATCCCGTCGGGCAGACTGACGTGCTGAATTATGGAAGAAGTTGTTAGGAGTTTAGTTATGCATCTGTCCAGGGATACACGAGACCTTCAGGCGCAGTCCCAGCCATGGCAGTGGAGCATCTCTGAGCGCGGATTATCCTGGTCCCTGGTGGGACTAGCACTGCGCACTCCTCTTCCCAGCACCCATGAGCCTATCAAACCCTGGCACTCGATGCCTCTTAGAGATGCCTGTGCCCGGGAAAGGCCATGCCTGCTGGACTCTTAAGCAGGGATACATACGAATCCAGTGCAGGACTAGGCTAAATCTGTGCTTGGATGCTAATGATATCAGAAGATGCAAAGAAAGCTCATTGTTTTTCTCAGACACGTATTGTTTCTTTATACGCTGCTCAATAATTGAGCAAACTCAAAACAAAATCTAGTCAACTTAAATCTGAAGCAGTTTCAGATCCTATTCCCATGCTTCCAACGCTTGGCAATTTCTATGGGTTTGCAACCACATTTTCCCTTCTTTTCTTTTTTTGGCAAGTATTTTCATTCCAGGGTTGCTGTGGGTAGGACTCAGAGTCACCAGGAGTAAAACTGACCTTGGGGATGACTCCCCACCTGGAGTCACCAAGTAAAACTGAGCAGAAGGAACAGCTCCTGTCAAGTGTGAAACAGAAACAGTGGAAAACCAGAATCAGGGTTTTCTTCTGTATTTTTTTGTTTCTCAATATTACTTTAATCACCTTTTGTGATAATACTTTAAAGACAGGCAGATAGATGTAATCCTCAATCCTTTTCCCATTGATGGTATCTCTTCAGTGCGATGAAGGACCACGAATGAGCTGATTCACCAGCATCCTGTTTGCTGCTCCTAGTGCACTGTGGTAATTAATTTCTGCTCCCAGCTTGGCTATCTTGGTTTTTTTTTTTGCAGCCATTTATTGTTTTGCTTGGGATTTCTTAATGTTCCAGAAGGTAAGATGCCTTTCTATGAGCTATTATAGGCCAAAGTTTGTTTTAAGAAGACTTAATACAAGCCAGGGGACTGATTGCCATTTGCACTTGGGCCTTGTTGCATGGCTCCAGTAACACAGAGGAATGGGAAAGTGAGTAACTATAAACAGAATTCACAGTGACACACTTTAGAGCCTTTTTGCACCCTGTAACTCTCATAAAGGAGCCTTACATTGAATAAGCGTTTAGTGCCCAATATTCTTGTTCTCTTTCTTTATGTCTTCATTTCATAACAATACGACTTCAAAAGCTATGTAGGAGGTGGCTGAGGAGTCTATGATAACCCAGTTGTAAGTAGGAAATGATAAGCACGATGAACTGAAAAGGGAGAAGGAGAAAAACATGGGAAAGCTGCCATGGAGAATAACTCTGAATTTCGTATAAAATCAGAGATTCCAGATCACAGCAATCCTAGGATTTTAATTTCCTGAATTAAATGGGCTAGGTTTTTAACATGCCAAGGATGCCGAAGACCCTTCTAGATGCCTGCTGACGTTTTCAGTACCACCTGGACTCTAAAATGCCCTGAATCAGTGTTTTAGATAGCTGAACTATGTATAATTCAGCTGCTGAGGCTCATGGTGTTGTTAAGCAATTAATTGGACTTGTATAGCTGAAATCAATAGGGGTGAGGGTTGCAGTGATGTAGACTGCAATTTGTTTTGTCACCGTGTTATTGCGGGTGTTCAAAGTAACCGATAAAGCAAATAAATATACGGTGCCACCTTGATGCAAGATTTCCTTGCAGTTTAGAACAGAGTGAGTGAGTCTGACTATTTCTGGCAAGTCAAATTATCCCCACAAAGAAATCCTGCTGCGCTCAATAGGTGGGCTGGTTAGAAAGAGGTGGTCTAGCAAGCGACTTTGTCATTCAGCAGCACTGAATCATCTAAAGGCATGAGGGAAAGCAACCCCCTCCAGATGTAACCCCATGAATTGCCTCAGCTATGTGCTGTGTGTAGGTGCTGATCAACCATGATTTGTAGCGATAGGACAAGGGATGAGGGGATAAAGCTGAAATGGGAAGTTCAGGTTAGATATAAAGAAGGAGGTTTTTATGTGAGGGTGGTGAGGTGCTGGCACAGGGTGCCCAGAGGAGGTGAATGCTCCTTCCCTGGCAGTGTTCAAAGCCAGGTTGGACAGAGCCTTGGGTGACATGGTCTGGTGTGAGGCATCCCTGCCCATGGCAAGGGGTTGGAACTGGTTGATCTTAAGGTCCTTTCCAACACAAGCCATTCCGTGATTGTATGATTGATTCTATAATTCATGCTATTAACAGGTTTTCTTGGGAAGAAGATGGAATTCCGGATTCCACAATGAGGTGCATGCGCTTACGGCACGAGAGACCTTTCGTAGTGCATTTGTTGCTGCAGACAAAGTCCTACATCTTCTGCAGATGTGGAAATTGTTGGAAGCCTTACTTGCTATTGACTTGCTGTGCAAAAAACCCTCTCTTCAGAGGCTCAATGATCAAGTTACTCGCTTAGGTTTTCCGCTTGTGCTAGATCACCTTATTCTGCGCTACTGCTGAGAAATTCACACTGGAGTCTAAAGCATGGTGCAGCTTGAGAGACTAAAAACACGATAGGACAACATGGAGTTAACTTTCCTTGGGGAAGGAATTAGCTGTTATTTATAAAAGGGCATGGCTTGATTTTCATTTGTGTGGAAGATGCTGTGTATGGCTCTGGTAGTCAAAAGAAGCCCTAATTTAAAGAAGAATCAGGATCTTAGCAGTCATGATCGTTTTACACATAGAAACGATTGCAACAGGTATAGGCGAGCTGCAGCATCCAGCTCTTGAGGTGGACGCCAAGATCAGAAGTAGCTAAAGGGTTATTGCTAACACAAGCATTAAGAAAGCACGGGCCAGACCGCCAGAATCTTGGGGCTGTTCTTAAAATGTTGTTACTTGAAAGTGTTCATTTGATATTTGAAAGAGGGTTCGTTTGAGTTCACTTGGGGGACTGTCTGCCTTTTTAGGCCCTACAAGTCTCAAAGTGCAGACTTTGTTTGTTTGTTTGTTTTAACAGAAGCTGAGATTTGGTGGTCTATTTATAGGAGTACAAGGCCCATGGCTCTAAGATGGCATGAAGGTACCATGGGACTTGTGGTATGTGCCTTTGAGAGTTGGCAAGACTGTAAAGAACTTCTTCTTATTTCCAGACTGGTTAAGAGATGACTCTGCTTATATGGAAAGAGCAGAACCTACTCAACAAGGCAGGGCTCTATTCCTAACAAAACATTTCACTATGTTTATGCTTGTAAAATGCAACAAGCAGCAAAGAAAATGTAGGTCAGGTGAGGCTCATAGCAAAGCAGTTGCAGTTTTTGTCTTAAAGATGGAGCTTAGGTGATGTTAAGTAGTGTTTTCCTTCGAGAAGTGTAAAGCTGCATCCCAGGCAGGTAGTCACTGCTGAACAGGAAGGTGACACGTAAGCCTTATGTTAGGGATTGAAACATCTGTCATTCTGTCTCTTCCCCTGAATCTTAGTTAAGCTTCAGAGAGACCCTGCTCATTCCTTGTTTAAGCATAATCTACTGTTTATAGGACCATAAAAACCCGCACATCACTTTGGGGAAAAGAGCTGCTGTGCAGAAATAGAGGTACGAGTCTCAAATGGATTTTGCAGTATTATGCTTTCTCTGTATAGCAGGCCATCTAAGACAGTCCCATGCGTGAAGCCTTCAAAGGAAGGTCTTTAAAAGCACGCATTAGCTTGAGCTGCGTGCTGCCTTTCTGTGCAGGAAGCATTGTTGCCTGTGGCTCCCACCGTGGCTCACCAGCTGCGTTTCAGACAACCTCATAGCAGGAGAATAAGCCTCAGTTTTGGTAGAGGCTCTGCAGAACCACGCTGGGGAACCAGTATCCCCAAAGGAAGAGCAAGACGAGAGGAATATCCTAAGTGAGTTTAAATGTGCTTGCCCAGGAAGAGAAGATTCAAACCTAGGAGAAGTAAACTTCAAAACGGAGGGAGGCATGAGGTGTTGGATGTTGTGAGTGCCCGGATGTCTCTTCCTCAGCTCTGGGTGTAACCTGTGGGTATAATTTGCATGTTTTCGTTTGCATCATCAAGAGGATTACACACCGAGTTCCACCTCCAGGGTCACATCACAATTCCACTAATTCCAGGAAGACAAAGGGATGCTTTAGATCTGCCAGAGGGCTTTATTGTAGAAGATGATGCAGAAGAAGAGAAAACCCAAAGTGACTTCCAGGTCTGAGTAGGGCTGATGTGAAACAAAACCACCTTTACTAATAAAACGCATGTGCACAAGGTGTCTTGTACCCTCAATTACTGGTGCAGTCATAAGACTTTTTCTCTTCTGGATCAATTTCCCTGCTTTCTGATGTATCTGTGTTAATAAAATCAAGGCTCCTTCTCAGAAGTGCAGCTTGTGAAGCAGCCCGCAGGTCCGGTCCCCAGCACGGGTCTGAACTGCAGGGAGGCCCAGTGTGCTGTGGCAGATGTTCACAACACATCACCTTATAAAATCATGTGGGATTCCTGTTAATGCCTTTTCTTTCTTGTGTTGCTGTTGCCTTTCAGCACGTGTGGAGCGAAAGTGAGGACTGCTTACCTTTCCTGCAGCTCGCACAGGATTACATCTCTTCCTGCGGGAAAAAGACACTCCATGAGATACTGGAAAAAGTCTTCAAATCCTTCAGACCTGTAAGTGCCTCTTTTTTACTTGTAAACATTGACAGGTACCTGTGACGTTCAATAGGGCAGCATTAGGTGGAGCAAGGTGGCTTTATTCTGCAGGGCTTACGTGTCCAGTCGGCTGTCAAGGTGCAGGGGTGTTAGCGCATAAGCTACTACAAGGCAATTGGAAGTCGTTTCTTGGAAGCCAGGTGCCCTTTTATTTCCATCTCTGCGTTTCCGAGGCTGAGATTCCCACATGGAGTGCAAGGCCAACTGGTGTGGCAGCCGGTGGCAGTCGCATCCTGCTGGCGCAGTGCTGACTCGGAGGAGCGGGATGCGACTCGGCACCCTGGGACTTTGTGGCAGTTGTTTCCTGGCACTGGAATTGCTCAGTTCTGCAAGGGTCTGAGTAGCAAGAGTAAAGCTGGAAGTACAGTTCCTCCTCAGCACTTTCTTTCATTACAGGGCTTCTCCCAGGTGGTCCAGATTTTGCTGTTGGGATGGTTACCACTTGGTATCCACAGACACCAGCGCGGTCGCCGCTCGAGAGGGATTTAGAGCAGCAGCTGGGTTTTGTGGGGAGTGGGCTTGTATTTGTCTGTTTCGCTGCTCTTCAGCTTTCTGTGTCCTCGTTTAACGCCAAGATTTGGGTCAAAGCCTGCGTTTTCTCAGGAGGTGAATTTGGCCGGCTGTTGTCCTTCGTGTTTGCACAGCCTCTCCTTCCGAGGGCCTGGGGCTGGTGCAGAGCAGCGTGGAGGTTTGTTGCCGGAACCATGCTCCCATGATGTCCCCAGGAAGGCTGACTGAGGGCCATATTTATACTCCCAAGTATGGGAGCTCCAGGCCCTCCTTTTTGCTCTGAATATGAAAACACTGGCCTTCCCTGTGTTAATCCCTTGCATTGCCTTGCCACGGACCACCGCAGCTGGTTGACATTAAAGAGCATCGTTTTAAAGGATCCTTTGAGAGACTGGAAATAAATGGAACAGATGCACACTTTTCTTAGAAGGGACTGGAAATCTGATCTGTCAGGACAGCTGCTTGTAATTGTGCAAACATACAAAAGTATAAATATGTTTCCCAGAACTGTATTCGGCTCTTGGATCTTCAGAGCTGTTTTCTCCTGCTCAGAAAAGCTCTGTCTTTGAGGAGAAACTTCCATTGGTTTAACTAAAGAGGACTTCAAAAAGACTTAATTAAATCAGTACAGATCACTTATTTCATTTGAACCACGTTTATTTTGGCGTAGCTCAAGTTCCTGAGAAATTTGCTTCAGTCAAACCAAGTTAAGCTACTCCTCAGAATAAAAAGGTTCAAAGGAAGGGAAACCAATATGCTCAATATAGTCTGGGCCATTCATTAATCCATCCCATTTCACCCCGTGATTCCCACAGCCAAGCGCATAGATTTTAGTTGAGCTGTATTGTGTCTTTTCCAAAGACACCCGGTCTTGATTTAAAGTCTTCAGGTGGCTTTAAAGGATACAACACTGCTGGGCACATTTTCTTCTCATCATTATGCTTCTGTGAAAAACTCCTTCATTTAGAAGCTGCATCTTTCGGGTTTTGCTTCCAGGCTGTTGCATTTCATTATGCTTTTGTCTGTTCAAAAACTGCATCCTCAAGTGTCAGAGTCCTCTTTCAGTCTGTAGCCAAGTACTTCTCTTCACTTTTTCTTGGATACAGCACAAAGATGAAGTTTCTCAGGTTCTCCTTTGACCCAGTATTGGGAGATTTGCCTCAGCATAACAGAGCCAGGTCATTTGAGGTATGGGTGTGTGCAGACAAGACTAATAAGGAATGTAGTGACATTTTTAAAGTGAAGGATGTTACAATGGAGGTATAAAACGAGTTATTTTGCACACTCAGGCCTTTGCCATAGCAGACCCACTTTTCTTCAGTGCTGGAAAAGTATTTCCTTAGCGTTACTTTGTGTTTTCCCCCATCCTTTCTCTGCTGGGCTAATGAAACCACCTTATTGTCAGCATGGAGGTAACAGAGCAATCGCAGGGAGATCTCAGTGAGAGACAGAGATTTCCCTCTGCTCCATGCTGTTCCCTGCTTGCAGGAGGCAGAGGGTGGTCTGGGGGCTGCTTATCAGCCCTCACTGCTCTCAAGCATCTCTCCCTTATGTTTTATGGGCATAAACACAGTGCCAGGGCAGGATATTTATTTGGACAATGCCTTTAGCAAGTGTTGGTTAACCTGCAACAGCTAAACAGTACTTCTAAATCCTGCTGTGGACAAGGTCAAGCTGTTTCTTTACTGAAAGAGGGGGGGGTGGCATGTTGTCTCTACCCATTTCTGCCTTCCTGGGTTGATTTCCTTTGGCTGATGGATCAGCTCTCTTTTTCTACATCCCTTTCCTGTTTTACCTCTTTCTTCCTTGTTTCCACTCTCCATTTAAGTCCTTTCAAGTCTGCCACACAGCTGATACTTTACTAGATGAAGTAGATATGGGCTAGAAGCAGAAACGTGTATTTGAAGGAAGACAAGGTGGGAGTTGGTCTAGGATCAACTCAATCCACCTTCATAATCTTATTTGTCCTCATCTTTTAGATACCCTTCTGCTTTGGCCCAGTGTTTGTAGAGCTTCCTGCACTTTGGACCCTGATCCTCCCTCCTTGGGGTCAAGGTGTGGGCTGATCTATCACTGCAGTCCAGAGAGCAGTAAGGGGTCTGCAGTGGTGTGGGAAGTGATGAGATATGACCTGCATGGTTGAGGTCCTTGGTGGCTTGGAAGGTCCTAAAGTGTCTGTGAGAGAACAAAACTGTGCCTCTCTCTGAAGAGCATCCCATTGCATCCCATCCCATCCCATTGCATCCCATCCCATTGCATCCCATCCCATTGCATCCCATCCCCATGCTTTCTACGCTGTGTAAAACCACTGATGTCTGCCACATCACTCTGATTTATGCTGTGCCAGGGAGAGGAGAGCTGTGTTTCATGAGGGCAGAGGGAGATGGGATATGTGAAAAGCAGGATGTGCTCTCCAGCCTTTGGGATCACGTGCATCTTCTTGATGGTTCTTGTGTATTTATGTGTTTCTTTTGCATGGGAAAGGCTTATGGTATCCCATAAAATGAAGACCCCTTGGCTCGTTTCCCTGGAAATCAAGGAGGAATTATAACCAGGGCTGGGCAAAACCAAATGTGATCAAATCTCTTTCTGCCAGGTGATAAAACCAGAGCAATCCAACACTCACATTTAATTAGAATACACTGAGTCAGTTTAGCAAAACTAATACTGGGGGATAAGAAAGCCTAGAGGCCTTGCTTTTGCTTTTTGAAAACGGAGTAGTTTAATTTTAGCTTCAACATGAAGCAAAACCCCCGCATGCTGAAAGCGAACCAAGGAGTTTCACATTCAGTTAAACATTTGATTTGAAGAATATGCATGCACAGGAGCATTTACTCTTTGTTCTGCTCAGGAAACAGGAACGGTTTCAGCTCGGGGTCTTTCCATGAGTATTTTTAAACTGGGAAGGAGGGGGTTTAGTCAGCAAATTCTCCTTCCATTTCCCTGCCAAAGAAACCCTGCAACTAAAACCGCCTGCTTTTCTCACAGCGACAGTGAAGAATACAGGCTTCATTGGACCCAGAGGCTACTTCTGCGCATCATGTTTGTGTCCACTGACTAATTCTGGATGCTGATCACAGACTAAATTAGTTAAGGTCCCTAAATACCTGCCTCGCCACAGCCTGCTCATTTTCATGCTACCAGCCTTGCCAGTGTCACTCTCCTCCTGATTTTCCTGGGCTTTGCCTCTTTTGAGAGCTAACAGCGGCGTCCCTCTCCAGCCAGGGAGCTGCATGCATCTGTGATGCTCTTCCAGCCCTGGCAAGCTAAATGCACGGTATTCCCAATGAAGCCTGGCACGTGCTTTTGCTTTGTGGCTGTTAGTAGCTGCTGGTGTAGGATTCTAACATGGGATTTACACAACAGGTGTGTTATTTTGGCTGTTATTTGGTTTATCTACCTTTCTGACTTCTTTTGGCTTGGAAGCCCTTTAAAGGAGGGTGAGAAGTTCACATTCCTATTAGCAAACAAGTGCCTTTGCAGTGATCAGATCCATCAGGTGGAGGCATCCAGACATTATCTGAGGAAGATAGGCTGGCAGCTCTTCACAAGCCCGAATCTAATTTGCAGAAATCTGAAGGGACTGGGTCAATTTTGAGTTCAAATCACGGTATTTTTCACTGCGAGGGCTTCACCCAGCGTGCTGGGCTTTGTCTGGTGTGATGGAGTGAAGGGTTTAAGAGATGCGCTTAACATGGTGGGACCTTGGATTTTAGAGACTGCCTACTCCATGCTAGCAAGTTCTGCATGAGGATGCTTTCTTCTTTGACTTTTATATGGTTGCCAAGCACAGTCTTAAACCAAGGTAATTACTGCTGCAGTATTGCCATGGTTCTCTCTGAAGTGAAACCACTGCCAAGTCTAAACACTCAACAACTGGTGATACGACCTCAGGGAAGAAGGCAAAGCTTTTCGCAAGTGCTTTGCTTTAGTTTTATTTCTCTTCCAGTCTCTGAGCACTTAATTTGGTGTGAGGATGCATTGTCCAATCTTTCTATACCACAGGAGGGAAAGAAAGATTTTGAGTCACAATTGTTACGCAATGCGAACATTCTGGGGTTTGAGGCTTTCAAGAAGTGTTGTATGAAGATTTCCAGTGAAGCTGCATGAGTGTGTAATTCACTATTACACAGTATTTTCTCTTCTTTGTAGTTACTTGGGCTTCCAGATGTTGATGATGACGCATTTGAAGAGTATAACGCGGATGTGGAAGAAGAGGAACCAGAAGCCGATCACCAACAGATGGGTGTCAGTCAGCAGTGATTTTCAAAGAAGCTAAAAAGCATTCGGAAGCCTTTGGTACCAGGTGGGGTCAGGTGGTCCCACGTTAGCGTGTTCCAACTAGCACATCACATGGGGATATCTGGCTCCCAGGATAAAGGTTTTACAAAATGGCTTAAAAGAATTTAATAATAATAATCATAATAATAATCTGTGATGAGCTTTGCTAAGAAGTGACCTGAATTTTGCTCCTGCTTCAGTGGGTTTTCTATGGAGTTGTCTTGGTAGCATCCTGCCGTTATCAGCCTAGAAGTAGTTTTGTCGCTGACTTGTCTCTTCGATTTGTGTCCGAGAGTAGCGTTCACTGACATGAATGTAGAGTACCGAGGATGGGGGAAGCGTGCGGTGAGAGGGCTGAGTCCTCACCGGTGCCCTTTCCGAGGCACCAGCGCAGCGAGCAAACACCACCTGCGCTTGTCTGTTTAGTTAAACAGGGTTTTTGACAAAGTAACCAAACTTGGAGAGATTTCTCCTGAAAAACGCTAGTTTGATGGCCGGCACTGCAGAAGTGCACGTGAAGGCTTAACAAAACCAGTGGGAAGCAGGAAACCCAGGGGAGTATTGGTGTCAGACATCTGGATGTTGGTTCCCTGACACCTGAGTTTGCAAGTGCTGCATTACTGACTGGGAGTAATAACTATCAGCAGTTGTAACCAACCCTGGTCCTCCGACACCGTATGATCCAAAGCCAAATGCTGCTTTCATGCAAATCAATCTAAAAAGAGCCATCGCCTATCCCACCTCTGCATGACAACCAACTTCAAGCTTTGCGCTTCTTTAATCCACTGCTAAATTATATCTCCAACCTCGTGGCATCGTGAACTGAAGTGCAACTTAACTTGGAAGCCATAAGGGTATAAACCAGCACCTGGCTCTTGAAATGCTGGACCTGTTCTTCTCCCTGGGCCTTTGAGCTGGTCCAGGCATTTACATCTCATTGGAGGGGAGCTAAAATACTGCTACTACCTTGGCTGATGTAAAAGCTAGTGAGGTTTTATTTAGCTGGGAACTTTTTTCCCAGGGGGGGTTTGGTGGGGTCTTGGTCTACAGGAGAAGAAGACCCCTTGTATTTTGTACCTACTTTGCATAGATTTTAGTGACTTGGATGAGTACCAGACTGTGAAGATGCAGGGTGTCTTTATTTACTTGCCTTTTGTACTGCGCATGGGAGGAGCGGAGGAGATCCTGTTGTAATACAGACGTTTTCCACAACTGAGCAAAACGTTTCTAAATTTACTCCTTTTTCAGACTCTTAAAAACTAATGAAATGAAGGTCACATGCTTCAAAGAGCCCTTTTATACAGTATTAGCTTTATAAAGCAACACGTGAGCGAAGAGAAAATGCCTGGACAACTTCTAGAAACAGCTTGGACCGGTCTGAAAACCCTATTGTTGGCAATGTCTCCTTTTCAGTAGGTTTGTTAAAGACTTTTCTTTTTAAGATTACCGAAGACAGCAAATTTTCATAGTGGTTTACATTTCTGATGATGGCTTGAGAGATGCACAGCACTTGAGTCTTTTAATCTTGGGCAAAGGCCTTCCGTAACCAGGGTGGTATGGAGGTGTGCACAGAAGTGACTGCGACACTGTAAAAGTCAGAGTTTAAGACTATCAAAAGGAAGTGGAAGAGAAACAGAGCTTAGTGCGACTTTGTACATTCTTTTGGCATGCAGGCATAAACATGGTAGTCACAGCACATTTTCTATGGAGCAGTGACATGAGGACTATGGCAGTTCATTGTATAACACTGTACAGCAGCAACAGGCTTTTTGCTTACTAAAATAAAGTGTAAGAAAGACCAGTGGTGGTTTCCATCCATGCTTTAAGTCCCTAAGTTTTTCTTTCCTGCCCAGCTAAACCAGGTGCCATGGCCTTAAACAGAGCCTTGCATCGGGAGAACCTTTCTCTTCACAACATCCAGTCCTTTGGTTGTGGCTCATTCAAGTAGGGGCTGACTTTCCTCTGCTGTAATGTAATGCAAGACATAGCTTACAGCGGTGCAAGCTGGAGGCAAAGTCCTGCTGTTCAGGTTTGCTGGCCGCTTGCACCCCTTGCGTGCACACACACCGGCACCAGCCCCGGGCACGGCTGCATTGTGAGCTGTGCTGTGGGGTTGGTTTGGTTGGGAAATAACCCCATGCATTCGTATGGACAGGCGGTTTTCCAGCTGGATCAATCCCCCCTGGTTCAGCGAGTGGTTTCACTGATGGGTGCTGGCACAACAGAGGGGAGGGGACAGGGGTGGACATGAGTGGGAGTTGAGGGTGCCTTGCACCCCTTGCATGGTGTGAGGGGCCCATGGCAGAGGTGCAGATGCGACCTGAACCAGCCAAAGTGCTGAGGATTGACTTCAGATGGCCCAGTGGAGAACTGGGCTCCGGGTGGCAGCAGGATAGGCAGGAAGTCCTGAAATGAGGAAAGACGAAGATCCAGTGCTTGTAATTGCATAAAGGATGTTGAACTATTCACTGCACTCTGCTACCTTTCTGTGCATAGCAGTTGGATTGTTCATGGGGAGCTGAGCGTTAATCTGGTTGCAAAACCACAATACTGTGATTTATGTGGATCTATTACTTTCTATATTCACTAACTGACCTTTTTTGTTGGAATGCCATATGGCATGTGGGTGACTTCCATACCACACTGCAAGTGCTGGACAGCCGGGGGGCCCTTCTGCAGCGCTCACCCCTGCAAAATTCCCACTGAAGCCAGCGGGATTGCCTTCAAATGGGACCTGCGGGATCAGGTGCACCAGGGGGTGCATGAGGCTTGGTCCTGCAGAAAGCTGAGCCTTCTTGTCCCTCTCACTTTGCTGGGAGCTGAATGTGTTGAGCCCTGCTGCTGAACCGAAGCGTGAGCAGGCAGCGCTGAGAATGAAGAATTTTCTACATAGACAACTGGATTTTCATGTATATTGAAGGTGAATGAGTATTAATATAGAATGTATTTTATCAAAAGATATGGATTGCTTACTTTGACTAAATACATTCCTGCGTTGCCTGTTACTTGTTCCGCATTTGCCAAACAATGCAAGAGATGCAGAACAGGTTTAGTTCTATTACAAAGTATTTGTATGTTATTTTGCCCTCACTCCCACCACGTACTAAGGTTAGTAGCTATTCAGTAGTTAACCAGACTGAGTTTGAGAACACATGCATAAATACTTGCAAGCCTGGGGGCTCGGTGAGAAGATGGGGGTTCAGAGCTCTGCCATTGACTTATCCTGAGCTTCAGGTGGATGTCAGTGGCTGGGAATTCAAGGCAGGCCTCCAGTTGTGCATCCAGACCTTCACGGAATTCAGTGGGAGCAGGGTAACTCCTTTGGAAGTGCCACTTTAAGCCTTTTCTAAAAGGGGCCATTAGTGTTATTTGCCCACCAGGGAATAAAGCACTTTTAGATCTGTGGGTGGAAAGAGGTGCGCGTAATCATTGCCTATCCTCAAAGCAAACCATTAGTGAAAGGACGCAGAAGAATCTCCATTTTCCCTCACTTCTCTCTCAAAGGCATTTCCTGCTCTAGCTAAACACAAATATACCAGGGCAACTGGCGCCTTGGAATATGAGTTGCATGAGTGCAGCGAGCAGAGTGCTGCTTGGGCGATGAGAAATGCAAGGGATGCCAGAGGAAAGAGCAGATGTCAGAAATGCAATAACTGGTTTGGGTAGCAGGGGCAAGAGGGAGGAAGGCCCCTTTCAGAGAGATGCTGGGATATCTGAGCCCAAACCATCCTGCCTTACAATGCATGTGTATCTGCTTATTGAACTTCTACTTCCATCTACTTACAATACAAGTATCTGCTTATTGAACTTCACCAGTGTATAAAAAACCTCTGGGCTTTACTGGGGCCCTGAGCTTGGTTGTGTTTTCCCGTTAGTGTCCTGCCTAATGAACGCGTTATTGAGGTGGTTGAGAGGAAGGGATGGAGAAAAGCAAACTAAAAAGCCTTCCCCAACGTTGCTATTTATGACACGGTGCGAGTGGGTAGGAGCAGCAGTCAGGGCGCAGGAAGCTGCTTCCTCAGGTGCACAGCAGCATCTTGTAAAGGACTTGCTCATGAGAGAAAACTTGTCAGCCTGTTTCCTCGCAGCAACCCGGTGAATAGCACACCCCTGAGCATGGTGACCTGCACCCCTCTGGCCTCCTGCCCTGCTCTGGGCTGTGTCCCATAGCGCTGTGCTTTTTGTCTGTCAGAATGCCGCTGTCAAAAGGGATAGGCAGAGCTGTCCTGCAGCAGTGACCCGCACGCTACCTGCTGTGTCTCGGCACTGTATCCCGTGTGTGAGGTGTTGGCTGGGGGCAGTGGGGAGGAGCTGCTGCTACAGCATTGCTGAGGAGGCAACTGCCCTTTCCCCCTCTGCAAGTGGGACATGAGACTGTGACAGTAAAAGTGGTGGCAGCGGCGTTACAGATGTTGCTTTGGAAAGCTGTCGTATAGAACAGATCCCCAGCCTATTCATGCATCTTTACTGATCTTTCACTGGGACCAGGGCTGAAGTCCATAGCCATTTTACTCGTGGTCAGCTTTAGGTGTAGCAGGAGGTGAGATCACTGCTTCATCTACCATTACCTCATGTCCATCCTTACCCCCTGTCCATGCTTACCACTCTCTTCTTCTCAGAAATTCCCATTCCCAGAAGAGTCAAAGCAAAGAAACAGGAAGAGAACACCCTCTTACCTGGCACAAGTTGCAGCCAGGTCCATCAGTGAGAGCTGCAGTTCAGCACAGTGAGCCACACTGTCCTTTCTGCTCCAGGGCATGAGGGGACATGGGAGATGTGTTATCCTTTGAGACCCACAAGCTGTCCATGCCAGACAGGGTTATGCGGAAGAGAGCAGTCATTTTAGGTGCCAAACCCAAGATGTTTCCGCAAGGAGTGATGCCTGGCTAAATACTCCAGTCTCTGAAAATCATGACCCATAGAGGCTTTCCAGGCTGGGCAGCCAGAAAACGAGCCCTCTCTGGCTGCAGGTCGCTGGGGAGCCTGGCCCAGCCTGCAGTTTGCTTTCTCAGCACTGGCTGGTTTTGGTCTGGCCACGGGATGTGGGGAACTGGGATGGATCTCTTCAGGGGCTCGAGCTGCGTGCCCCTTCCTGTAAATCACTGAGAGGTGGGATATGCTTTGTTTTAGCTGTTTAATTCTGGCAGGAGCTCCCCTCCGCCCCAGCAGCCTGTCTCTGAAGCCGTGGTGTGACAGCTAGGCAGCAGTGATTCAGGGCAGCACCTCTGGGACCCTGTAACAGCCTGGGCTTGAGGTGGTCCCTGCAGGGTCACCATGGAGCTGGTGGCTCAGGGACATCACTTCCAAGGCAGGTACTAGAAGAGATTCCTTAAGTTTGGTCCTCACCTCTGTTAGGGTAATTGCGTTATTGCAAACCCCAGTTGCCACAGAGCTACATAGCGCTGCTCAGTCAGTACGAACTTGGTCATAAATACACAGGCTAGCAAAAAGGGGGTTCATGTGTCTCAAGAAAAGAACTTCTTGAACTAGTTACTGCTGCCTACAGAGAAGCTCACTGGTTTCATGTAAAATACATTGAAATTCCCTTTCTGCGCCGACATGCTGCTGCTCATGTAGGCAGCGCTGCGTGTAAAGGATGTCTGCTTTGGGAGCGGTGATGGAAACATCAGCTCTGGTTTTCAGTCAATGCATATTTTCTTTGTTGTCAAGTTTTCCTTTGCTAACGCAGGGACCAGTGAGCCCTCGGCATATTGAGCAGAAATCATGTTGTGCCACGCTGTGCAAAGGCTGGTTTTGGTGTGCTTCCACCATTTCTCCTGGCTGGAAGACCGACCTCTCATTGGGACTACAAAGCTGTAAAACACCAAAAGATGTCCTTTTGTTCAATGCTTTAAAAGGTGTAAGCCTTCAGTGGGGCCCTGCCTTTCCTCTGATCTTCCTTCCTCTCCTACCACCGAGGCATCAAATCCAGCGGTGTTGTTACACCATGAGCTTGCCATTAAAGAGCTTACCAAACTCTGATGATTGATGGAGTCTTTTCTTTGGGAGCAAGGTCAACCAAACGGAGGTTAAAGAGTAACTACGATACGTGTGGCAAAGAGAATGAGAAGATTGCATTTCCTGGACACTTGGTGCATGGTGTTTGCAAGTGCAAGGAGGAGAAAACTATTTCATCTGAGCTTTGGGTACTGCGGAGTAAACCTTGCTTTGCAGGACAGGACCCAGAACTGCGGGGTGATTTGGTTTGGTGCAGTCTGAGGCGGTGGGCTTGCTGTCAGGAGATAGGAACTGGTGGTAATATTTGTGGGTGAGCCGGTATTTCAGCCCTGCCAGGTCCTGTTCTGTGTGTGCACAGATTAGGGAGACATCTCTGCTAATGAAGAGGCATGTAATGATGCTGAAATGAAAATTGGTGGCTCTGTTCAATTCATTTGTCTCTTTTCTTTAAACACTGCACTTTTAATTGCTGCTTTGACATGTTCTCACCCTGACTTAGTTGAAGGAACACTGTCAGTCATTACCTTTTGTCACGAGCCTCTGTGGATTGAAGAATATCTTCCAGCCCATGGAAGAGCAAGTGCTTTAACTTACTGCTTGCCTTGTATTATTGGCACTTCCCAGGGCACAAGTGCTGAGTAGGAGCACGCCAATTACATGCCCTGTGGTGTGTCCAGAACCCTCAGCACTGTCTATAAAGCTATTCCTGCAGTTGGTGGAGTGCCTGCCAAGACTGACTTCCTGGTGTTGGTGCACAGTCCTGGCAACACAAGCCCCACAGCCTCTTAAGGTTGTGGGGTTGGATGGAGTGGATGGTCCAGCAGAGCTTTGCCTATGGTGGAAGCCACTGCGACAATGAGGCTCTGGTTACAGGTACAGCCACTCTTTATGGAAGAAGTGATGGTCCCAGCATGTGTTCAGCTATTTGGAGCCTGCTGGCCTCTCAGGTCTCCTGGACGAACTTCTTCCTGCAGAAGGTCAAGTGAACTTAAGCAGTTTAGAGAGCAGCTCTCTGCTGTTCCACACCTCAGCCCAGGGACAACAAGCTGCCCTGCTGTGGTGCTGAGTTCCTACACAAGGTGGTGGCTGCAGCTGGGAGCACTTTGCCTTGCACATAGCTCTTGCCCCAGTCCAAGTCTGTCCACACTCAGCACCCGGGCTTAGGTTACGCCTTCCCCAGGTGAAGCAGTGGGGATATTCCAGAGCTATGATACGTCTTTGTGTCAAGGAGAACAGATCCATTAGAGGTGTGCGGTCTGTGATACCTCTGTAGGCTCCTGCCTAATGCTCTTATCTTCCACCACAGCTGCCCTCGAGCAGGGTCAGCTGGGAAATGCAGAGCTCACCCCCTTCAGCAGCTCCATGTGCTGTTTTAAGGAGCACATCAGATTTTACTCGTTCTTTCTATAAGACTTCATGTTCCTTCTTCTCTGACAGGGCTCTCGCTTCCACCGCTTGTTTAGTGAGTGCTGAAACGCCGTAAGAAAACCACATTTAACTATTTCCAGTGCCTAGGTGTGTGCGTCCACGCTCTAGTTCTGACCTCAAGGCAAGCGTAGGGTTCGTGCTGCTACCACGGACTGTGAATTGGAGCTGCCTGCCCGCCGAGGGGCACGAAGAGCACTGAGGTACAGGGCTCACTGCAGCCAGCAGTCGTCACGGACCTGGGTAACCAGGACTGCGGTACCCGGAGGGCTCCCCCGTCGTTGCCTCTGCCCCCAGCATTCAAACCAGCAGCACTAAAACCAGTTCGCGGCTGGTGCGGGGGGATGTGACCACCAGGTGCCACTCTCGCTCCACGGGGAATGCGGGGAGGCTGCAGGGACGGTCAGAGATTGCAGGAAAAGCGGAAACGTTTTGTCCGTCCCTGGGTATTCCCACAGGGGGACACTGGGAAGCTCCCGACGCTGGAAACCCGTGGGTACGGCTCGGCCCGGGTCTAAGTTTCAGCTTTGCGGGCAGTGTTTCTGCTTAGGGAGGGAGCTGTGGGTGGGAAGTTGCTGCCTGAGAAGGCTGTGGCCTCTTTCACCATCTCCTCATTCTGCTGTACATGGGAAAAGTCGGTGCTGCCTCCAGCCCGCGTCCCCTCCGGGACCTCAATGTGTTATTCAGCACGGATCAGTTTGTAGTTGCTTTCGGTGCAATCGTTGCCCCTTCTGTTTTGGCCATGGAATTCAAGCCTGAGGTTTCCACAGTGCAGCCCCCCCCCCTGGTTTTGCTCATCCTCTGAGCACTCCTCTTCTGTGTCCCAGGGAACAGGGACCTGGCATTTCCTTGTGAATGAAATAACAGAATCACAGAACGGTTTGGGTTGAAGGGACCTTAAAATCACCCGGTTCCACCCGAGGCTTTCCTACCTGCTTGCCACCGTGAGAGCTGCCCTGGAGGCTGACTGCTGGTGCCGGTGGCTCTAGGAGGTGGCTTGTGATGTTCTGTAGCTGCTTTCATTTCAAGCAGGAGGGGTCGGGGAGGCACCGTCTGCGCTTCCACTCCTGGTTTGCTGCTCTTGGTGACCTGGGCTGACGTTTGCGTGCAGCGGTGTTTGGGAACCAAAGGGCTTCCAGACCTCTTGGCACCGTACGGGCACCGTGTCTACTTCTCACGTGACCCTAAATCACATCAGTAAGCTCAGTTTTGCCTCTGCTTCTGCCTGCCTTGCTCTCCCTTTCTGCAGCCCTCCGTTCTGTCCTGCCCTTTAATGACTCATTGGACTTGGTTTTTGATGTAGCCTGTACCGTCCCACTTGACTTCTCTAATCAGATCTCTTGTCATTTGGGTTCCCCATGCAGTAGACAAGCCTAACATTGCCAACTTCTGCTTCACTTGAAGGCCCTCCTTGTCTATGAGTTTATGCTTTTTACCTTTTCTTTTCCTAATTCATGAATAAAGATGTTAAACACAAGGTCACAGGGGGCTGACGATTTCCAAACCCTGGAGCTAGCAATATTTCAAGACCAATTTTCTTATGTGATTATGTTTCACTTACTGGGTTTTCTCAGGAAAATCATTTGTCATGGAACAGCTGCTTCCTGTAACCCTCTTAATTATTTTATCTACGACTAGGACCAGGACTAGGACTAGATAAATGGTTTCAATATCTTATTAAAATAAAATCAATTATTGCATTAATTAAATTAATTAAAAATAAGTTAATATAATTATTAAATTAATCAACTAGGAAATTAAATTTAGCTATTAAATTAATTAAATATTAAAGTTATTAAATGAATGATTAATTATTAACCCTTAATTATTTTATCTAGGACTAGGATGTTATCTCGGACTTTTAGAGTAACTCAGCCAATTTCATCCATTCCTGGAAGAGCACAAAAAGGTGACAGAAACGCTGCTATGGGGACAACTTCATCCTTTCTTTGTAAACCAGAGGATGGATCTCTTCTCCTGAACTTGCAGTTTCCAGCAGTTCCTCCTGAGCCATGCAAAATGAAACATTACTCACAACCTCATTGCTCCCCATTGAACAGTTTTCCACAGGGCATCTTTAAAGGATCAATAGTTTCTGGCGTTTATCCACATTCACTAGAGACGATGCATTTCCTTGAGTACAACAGTGAATTTCTTGTAAGAGGATGGTTGTTTCTTTATCGGGTTCCTGTGGTCAGTTTTATGACAATGGAATGGATATGTCAGGACGTAACACGTTTGCAGACATGGCTAGAAGAAGTGAATGAGTTTGCCATAAAGCTCTGTGAGCTTGGCTTGCAGCTTAAGGGCAGGGAGCAAGAGGGATGGGAGAGTCACTGTTGTTCCTGGGAAGCTCCTCTCTTCCAGCTGGCCCACACCCTCTCCTGCTGCAGTCTGGCTTTCAAAAGCTTGGCCATAGCAGAACAGACAAAGGGCTGCCTTTTTCTGCTGTCCTAGCAATCTGCTGCCCTAATTACATGCTTATGCTGCCTGCGCCTACAACTTGTGCTGGCTCATCACCGTGTGATCAAGGCTGTCCCTGGGGGGGTCTGATTGATTATAGCAGCTCTGACTCTTTGGACAAGAGATGCGGGGTATAGAACTTTAAGTCTCAGGAAGGGAAATCAATAGGTTAGAATGTATTTTGGTTCAGCTTCAGAATGAAACTCTTATTTATCTCAAGGCCTCATGAGAAGAAGATGCGGTCCAGAAAACTGTTATTACCTGTTCATAACACTGCTAAAGAGTCATATACATGAGAGAGAAGATTCAGAAACTGAATCTAAGACACAGAATTGGTTTTAGTCCTGCAATAAAGAAACAGCAATTGACAAGTAGCTAAGTATTTCAAAGATGCCATCACTGAAACTGATGGAAAGAAAAGGCAAAGTCTAGATCCAGCCGTTACTCAAAACGGTATTTCTCAGTGCTGTAGCTGTGAATGTGCTCTATGGTGTTCTTCTCTTTTTTGTCAGTGATGAGAGAACAATACAGGGCAGCAGCTGCTTTTAAAGATTACTGAAAATGAGTCTTGCAACTGTGCCAAAGAAACAGAAGACTGCATTCTCGATCTCTGAGCAGCATCGGATCGGACATTCTTCTAAACGTAGATTTCAGATTTGGTGATTTCCTTGCTCAAAAACCCAGGGAGCTCTCTTCCTAAGTCTGGCAATTAACAGGCTATGCTGCTTTAATCATGGAATTCTTTAGGTTGGAAAAGACCTTTAAGACTATAAAGTCCAACTGTTAACCTAACACTGCAAAGTCCACCACTGAACCATGTCCCTGAGCACCACATCTACAGGTCTTCAATACCTCCAGGGATGCTGATTTCAACACTTCCCTGAGTGTAGCTCTTCCAATGCTTGACAACCCTTTTGGTGAAGGAATTTTTCCTAATAGCTGATCTAACCCTCCCCTGGCACTACTTGGGGCCATTGCCTCTTGTCCTACCTCTTGTTACTTAGGAGAAAAACCAGACACCTCCTCTCTCCATCCTCCTGTCAGGTAGTTTTAGAGAGCAATAAGGTCCCCTCCTGAGCCTCCTCTGCAGGCCAAACAGCCCCAGTTCCCTCAGCTACTCCTTAGAGGACTTGCTCTTCAGACCCTTCACCATCTTCATTGCTCTTCTTGTAACACAGTATGTAGGATGACTGTCTGAAGCATCAACTAGAAAATGTGCTTTTTGATTTGGAATAAGATATTGGTCATAAAAATAGCCTAGAAACATTATTTAATTTAAGTGTCCTGCTGGCTCAGAGGCTCCCAAGTTCTTTAGATATCTCTGCCCGCATTGCCAGTTCTCACAATGGATCCTGAGGTATGGAGGTGAACATGAAGACAGGAGGTCTTTGGGAGCAGAAACTTAGTGAACGAAGGCTTTTTGTCAACACTGGTGAAAAGTCCTGGGAAGAAAGCATCCAGTAAGATTTTCAGGGACTGCAGTGATAGGACAAGGGGTGATGGGTCCGAACTTAAACAGGGGAAGTTTGGGTTAGATATAAGGAAAAAGTTCTTTCCTGTGAGGGTGGTGAGGCACTGGAATGGGTTGCCCAGGGAGGTTGTGAATGCTCCATCCCTGGCAGTGTTCAAGGCCAGGTTGGACAGAGCCTTGGGCAACATGGTCTAGTGTGGGGTGTCCCTGCCCATGGCAGGGGGTTGGAACTGGATGATCTTAAGGTCCTTTCCAGCCCAAACCAATCTGTGATTCTATGATTCATTCTGAGACTGACGGAAGTGACGGCTGAGCTAAAGGGCACCACAAATACCTGCCAACATCAACACAAATGGTGGAAAAGGCAGTGGAAGCTTAGAAGGAACAGGAGAAAGCCTCTGTTTACTGAATGTTGTGAAGAATGCACAGAAGCGGGGATGGATCTCTTCCCTGTGAACTGGCAAAGTACCATGCTAGAAACCAGACTCATCTGACTGCAGCCACCAGTGCCTTCTTACCTCCATTTTTGCATTAAATTTCTCTTCATTTCACCCTATGGATGTTCTGAGGCTTCATGGTGCAGTATCTGCTGTGTAACCTATGTAAATGTGACGCCATAGATGCGCAGCAGAAATGTGTCTGTAACAAACACTGGGTTCATATCCATAATATTTTCGTTTCTAGAGATTTGCTATTGACCATAGCAACTGGCATTCATAGATGAATCTGCCAATATCAGTCACTGTCTTTTAACACCATGTACTATTGCCCAACGGTAGCAAAAGCAATGCTTTTTTCCTTGGGGCTGTCAGGAATCCAACTCATTTGTCATTTTTAAGTGGATACCTGGGGCAGATTCTGTCCAAGCAAAACAAATCAATGCAGTTAGTTATACTAAATGCATTCAAACAAGGGTACCTGAAGGGGGGAGAAGAAAAAAGCGCTGCAGCAAAGGAAATGATGTAGAGAAGTATGCATGCTACAGGCTTGGAGAAGGCTGGGAAAATGGCAGCAAGTTAAATCTATGTCCTGGGAGTGAGGAAGAGATTGAGGGTCAGATAAAGGGAATTATAAAAGGGAGGTTAGGGCTGCAGAGGAACCTGAATACAAGCCAAAGAGGTAGATTTAACAAAAGAAGAAGATAAAGTAGTGAGTCTAGGATGCGTCTCCAGGGTTGAAGCAGAGGAACCAATAGAACCAGTTACTGTGCCTTAGACAGCGGGCAGGCCTGGAGGGGAATCTCATTTCTGGACCATTTGATTCAAGACCAGTGCTCTGGACTATGAAGCAGTTGGGGTATCTTATAGCCCGTATCACTTATGATGATAGCACGGCTTTAGCATGGCGATAAACATCACAAGAAAAGCAGCTTGTGCAACAGCCCAGCTCTTGGAAATGGTGCAGAAAGAAAAAGAATCTCTTATAGCTGTTTTTATAGAAGCAGGTAATATAGAAGGCAGGGTTTGCTTTCTTTTCAAGGGGTACATTTTGGTCACGGGTGGGGGTGAGTTGTAGGACTGGTTGAAGTGGATGTCAGTGCTTTATTTTTTACTTTAAAATGTTTATGTTTGATGATAGCAAAAGAATACGCCTTTCTGTGACAAAGCAATCCAGCCACCTTGTCATTTGAAATGGGCACCTGAGACAGATTATGCCACAGCAGAGCAGACCAGTACAGTCAGCTGGACTAAATGCACTAAAACAAATACACTTGGATGGGAGAAGGAAAAGATGCCACAGGAATGGAAATTATATTGGGTGGGCGGGAGGGGGAGAGAGGAGTTACTTGCAACAAGGAATAAGGAGGGATGGGAGGCTTCATCTCCACGTGCTAGAAATAGCTGAACTCATCCACCAAGGTCATAATCAAACCAGCTTTAATAGTGCAGTGTCATCAAAAAGAGGGAAATTATACCCACTCCCAAAATGAGTACACTATGGAAGGATGCTTATAGATGTCTTGCAAGGCTCCAGGTAGTTTCTTGCTCTCCTTTATTCAAACACCTCCATTACTGTCATCCATCAAGATCATTATGAGAGAAGGGATCAAGAGGTGCATCTGGTATTTTACATTATGTGAATCTGAATCCTGGAACAAGAAGCAGATGGTGGCACGGCGGTAGAGGTGTCTCACTGTGATGAGCTCATGTCGCTGGCAAACTCATCCCGCAGGATGATCCTCAGCCGTAGCTGATCACACAGGTCAGAGTGATGGGGGAAGGATCTCAGTGACTTAGCTGTTACTGTGTCTCTGGGTATGTGCTAGCTCCACTGAGCAGTCCAGCTTTGGCCAGAACTGCAGCACAGCTACAAAACAAGTGGTGCTACTGCGCTTGAACTTGAATGGAAAGCCCTGAGACCACTTGTTTCTGACGGCTGAGAAAAGCCCTCCTGGGAAAGCACTTGTTCCTTCCAGAAGAGGCAGGGATATACCATTCTCCCACCCATAGCGTCACCTCTAGACTAAACCCTTTCCCTGTGTGGGAAGGAACTGAGGAATATGATGTAGGGGCGGCCGGCAGCATCGGGCTGTGCGCGCACAAAAACCACATCAGCGCTTCTGGAAAGAGGCGAGCGGCTGGTGGAGGGGGAGAGGAGGGAGACACGGCCGCGCTGCGGCTCTGCGTGCAGGCGGATGCTGCTCGGTCCCAGCGCGACCTGCCCCGCCGCTGGAGCCTGTCCGACAGTGCCTGAGCCGGGCTGCAAGGAGGCACCGCGCCCGGGGACCTCCGGCAGGGCACAGCCTCATCCGCACCCCTCTCATCTCTGCCGGCTGCGGTAGCGCCACAGATGCATCCACTCGCTGTCAGTCTCCTTCCTCCACTGGAACTACTTCACCGGGCCTTTTAGCGGCAAGTCTGGGGGGGGTTCTTTAAAGCTCTTTGGGAATAACGTGAGCGGAGGGCGTTTAACCACCGGGTGATTCCTCACAACCCCATCCGCGGCCAGAGGCGCTCGCACATCCCCACTCCGAGGCTGCAGCCCTCTGCCTTTTCTCTTCCACCCGGGACGGAGGTGGGTTGGGAAGCGGTGTGGGGCATCCCCGGCGAGGGAGCCGGCCGGAGAGGGGCCGAGGTGAGGGGAGAGCCCCTTGGTGGGGCGGGCGGCGGCGGGGTATGTGCATGTATATGTGTATGTCTGTGAACGTGTGTCTGTGGCTGGCTGTCTCCGCGATTTTCCTTGTGTGGGGTGAGAACTTTGTGCTTTCTCGCAAATCACGGTCGTTGTGTGAAGCTTAGGAAAGCTCTGAGGCGCGGATGCTGACTTGGGTTCCATGTGCTTGTTTTGACTTGATTTCTCCAGCCTGTGAAGCCTCCTCACGGGTTTTCACTGCGGGTTGAAAAATGCTTCGGGTGTTGGGGGCTGGTGTTTTGTTTCTTTTCCTTTTCAGCGCTTGAAAATCGGTGACCTGTAAACCACGTCTAAAATAAACGCTGATGTGTTTGCATCTCTCTGGTTACAGCGTGAAGAAAGAGGGACATCCTTACGCCACTTGCCTACCCACCCTATGAACAAAGAGGTCAGTACCTAAATCAAATCCAAATAACTTGGGAAAAGGAATTTCCATGTCTAATATGCACTGTCATTTATAGAGATGTGTATTTAACCTAGTTAAACTCAAAACATTGATGGCTTGAAGAAGTTTAGTCCATTTTCCTTTGCAGGCAGGACTGCCTTTTGCTTGAAATAAGGCATAGAAAGTGATCCTTCCAGGATGTTGCTGTGTGAACCAGTGTGCTTCATTGGGTGTGGGAAATGCATATTAATGCTATTTCTTGCTTCAGGCTGATAATGTTTTAATAATGGAATGCAGCTGCTTTTTAATCCTTCGTAGAAGTCTTACATGGAACTTTAATTTGCAAGTGTGCAATGTTAGCAAGTTAGTTAACACTGCAGTTGTGCTTGAACTGGAGCGCATGAGCTCCCCGGTATCTCTACAGATCACAGTGAATGGGCAAGTGTGACTGTATTGCCCGGTATGTGTGTGAGATTCAGATAAGTGTGGCTAAAAGTAAATACAAGCCTGTGCTTTTGATCCAGTTGTGTGAAGTCTTGCAGGGTCTTGCACAATTCACGTAGTGAAGATATCAGCTGTAGGAGGCGTCCTTCTGACACAGAGGCTGTTGTGCAAATCAGGATATAGAGATAATTCTCTGATGAACCTGTCCTGATTACATGATGAATGTCTTAAGAGATGCTCCCTGTCAAAACTGATTTTTGCAAAGAGAAGTCATCCCTAGTGAAGACAAATCCCAGCACCAGGGAAGCACGTGAGAAATCCAACACAATGAGGTTTCCATTTCCCCTTTACAAACCACTGCAGCAGAAAATATTGCAGCAGTCATCATGGGTGTGCGTAAGTGTTACTGTTATAACAGTGGTTACTGCTTTGCTCTTTAGCAATGCTTTGGTTTTTCAAAGAGTCATTTGCTCTAAGTGGGGCTTTTTGGATAATGACTTAATGTCTCCAGCACTGAACATCAGTGCTTTGATGCAGGAGTGGCTGGTGTATGTTAAGTTGTGAGCAGATAGTTCTCTTTTAGTCACTTTGCAATTACAGATAACTCCATGCATAGTTGAAAGCTAAAGATTTTTTCTCTCCCTAAAGACAAGTATTTTACCCAGGTGGTTATTGATAAATGTACAGTTAAAACCTGCTGCCTCTTCTAAAAAAGGAATCGATGTGTATCAATGCTTCTAATGGGTATCCCTGACATCATCTGCAGGTTACAGTGAGAATTCTTCTTAGGAGTTAACGTATTTTCTGGTGGTAAAAATAAGGTTTCACTGTCATTTATTCATGGTGTACATGATGCTTGATTGCCTCGGGATAGGAAAGCAAGGGATGGCAGTAAATAAATCACCAGTGTGGCTGGCAATTTTAAACTGGCTGGTGATTGATAAAGTTGTTCTCAAGCCAAGAAAAGAGAGTACTGGAAAAGTAGATTGGCAGTAAACGGGGATCCCATATGGATTTAGAAAAAGGGGCCAATGAGTGTAAAAGCCTGACGTGCTGGAAGTGAAATGTGACCGTTTCCAAAAGGCGGTCTGGGTTAGATTTCACAACAGAAATCAGAAGACAAAGAAGGAAAGCAGAAGCAGTGGGCAAAGCTCAGAGTGAAGCCAGTCCCCAAACCAAACGAATGCCTTGCTTCTCTTTTGAACGTGGACACAGGTGTTGGACCATGGGTACTCAGGCTGAAGAACCCATGGGGTTTAGAACATGGAAACTGTGTGAGGAAACGTTCTGCCTTGTCCCTCAGCTCTCTGTCTCTGGTTGGAGCTAAGGAGACCACAAGGCTGACCCAGTGTGGGTGGACTGCAGACCACCTCTTAGCTCCTGTCCTCAGCACAGATTTGCCTTGGCAATTGCTGAACAGCAGGGCAGCCCTTGACAGCCACTGGTATGCTCCACTGTTGGTATGGAAGAATTAAGAGATGGGGGTTAGGATAGATCACACATTGTTATTTCTGTGCCAAAATAAGTGGTTTCTGAAAACGAGAAGGGCAGGGAAGTGCTCATTCTTGTGTTCCTCTGACACTCCTAAGCTTGCTGTTTGCCATCAGCCACCCCTTTCCTCCTCAACCCCTGTGGGGCATAAGGATTTCTGATGTGGGAATAGTCAGCACTCTGAGGTACTGAAAGGCCTTTTGGTGTGAAGAGCTGTGTGGCCAGGGCATGGAGAAATAAAGGATGAATGGAAACGACAGTAAACCTAAACCACATTTGAATCCTAGAAAACCTTTCTGGAGGAAGACAGCCTTACCGTGAGTGTGCGTGTTCCGTGTTACCTCTGGGTTTGTCTGACATAACTACGTGTTAGATTTGTTTAGATTTAGGGACTTCTCGTCACAAGTTAAACTGTTTATTTTATGTGTAGTGAAGAGTGATCGTAATAGGCTCTGTGTTAATATGCACACCCACATGTACGCAAGCACCCTTCACGAACACATCAGCAGATAGAAGAAAGATGCCTGCCTTAATGTTCTTATAACCATTGTTTCTCGCTGAACCAGGCTGTATCTGCCTTACATCTCTGGCAGAAGCATCCAGCTGTGCTCAGCAGCCACCAGCATTGTGCCTGCATGGCTCTGGTTGTGTCTGTGTTGTAGGGATACGTGGGATTGCTGAGTGTGCACTAGCCCCAACATGCCCATTGCTCTCATTTCCTGGGGCAGTGGGAGCTGGTGAGCGTGCACCTACAGGTAGGCACTGTGGGAAAGGAGCAGACTGGGACCTGAGGGTGAAATCTGGCATCATTAGCATGACAATATAGACACCTCCCTGCTCAGCAATGAAAAGTCAGTGGTAGCAAACCGCCTGGCAGTTCTTGAGGAGAACACAGAGCTCTCATGCAGTACGAGCTAGTTGATGAAATGAGGTTTTAGGAGGAGCCTCAACTGATTCAGTTCAGTTCAGGCCTTGAGACAGAATCACCGAGTTCTTTCACATTCCTTAAGTGCTTCTCTTTGTATTGTTTCAGGATGCTCACCAGAACGCCAAGTGTTGTTGCTCAAGCATTCCTTCTTCTAAGCATTATTCTTGTCATTGCTATTGCAGTGATTCAGATAAATCAGCAACAGATCCTCTCCCCAGGGCTTAAGGTAAGTCTTAGAATACCTGAGGAAGGAGAACAATGTTTTGAACTGATATTTAATAATGTCCCTTTCTAAACTAGTTTCTTACGGGGTGAGTCAAATGAGACATAAACTAATGCTTAATCCCATTGGGAAAACTGAAGCTGAGAGAGAAAGAGAATTGCTTAAGATCACAGAGTCAGTGGCAAAACAGGAAAAGCATTCCCTGATTGCCTGTGATGCCTATCACATAACGTCTTCTCCAAGACTGAAAGGCCAAATGAGAATCTGCCACTGCTTTTCTCGTTTTGCCAGATTTGAAGTAATACTATAATAATTTTGAACTTTAAAGTTTAATTTCTGCCCCCCTCCCAAGCACAGCCAGGAAGTTTATGCTGAAATCTTTGCACGCTGCTGCTGTGTGTCAAAAGCATTTGGGCTCTAAGTGTGTGCTTTATGATTTAGCACATGTTGAGTCTTGTCAGATAGTAACAGAAGCGAAGCAGCTTCACAAGGAGGGGCAGAGCAAACTGGAAGAGATAAAGTGATGTCCTCTGGAATTCAGGCGTTGTCTTGTGCTGTATGTGTGCTGATTCTTCAGTGAGAGATGAATGCAACTGGGGACACGGGTGTAGAAATGAGCCTTCTAGGGAAGCTGTGCAGTCTGGCAGTTTGAGTTCTGCCAATGATAGCTACAAGGATATAAACCTCGTCAGGTCCTTCTCTGAAGTCCTTTCTACTTTTCCCTCTGCGAAAGCACTTAACTGGATAGTTCACATACCGATAGGCTAATGTCTTATTACACTTCATGAAGTTACAAACACCTTTGGCTTTGCCTGAATTGTTTGGTGGTGTGTATGAATCATACAATGGGATAAAACTGTATTCCAATACCAGTTTTATGTGTTTGTGGTGTGGCAGGGTGTGCACGCTGGGATCTTGCATGGGGACACAGTGCCTCAAGTTTACTCCCTGTTGTGCCCTGAATCTCAGCCTTACATCCTGCCATTTTTCATGCAGGGCAAGACTGGATTGACCTGTAGGCTGAAGCCACTATCTAAAAGACAGCCTACGCATTGCTTGTGGTTGTCATCAATTCAGTTTCACATTCAGAATGATGAAGTTGTCCCCTTTAAGCAACCATTGGACATTTAAACAGCTTGACCATTTGGTTTAGGTGGGGAGGATTGCTTTCTCAATCTCAACAGCTTCATGGCTGGTTCTGAAGGAAAACCAGTTTTCTGCCTGCCAATGCAGGAAATCCCAGCTGACACAGAGGATCCTGTGTGTGCCGAGACGCTCAGTGGTCCCCGGTAAATGATTAACACTCACAAAAGGAGGACTTTGGAAGGTTTCACACTGGCATTATCAATAGTTGACCAGATGGAGCCTGGAAGGGGCACTGTCCTGATGTTAGTGATTGATTTAAATTAAATACATGTGACAATAACATGATGAAAACAGACTTACCCTTTGCAAATGGCCTTGTTCTTCTGGCTCTTCTCCATGAAACCAAACAGCTACTGAATGATAACTAGAGTTTATGTTATAATAGTTCCTTCCCAGGATGCACATTGAGAGTGTCCAGGTTCATTCCTTTGTGGATCAAGAGAGAAATTATCTGTTGTTCTATGTTTTAAAGCATTGTTGCAGACTTAAATGGTTTGGTTCCTTAGGTTATCTGAAGATTGAGCCAGGGATTTGTGAAGGAAGGGTATGGCCATGTGCATGAGGCTGAGGCACTGAAAGAGCTCACGACTTAGCGGAAGTCAGAAGACTGATGAAGAGAGCACAGACATCCTTACTGACGTAGCTTGTGAAGAAGGCAGGAACTGTAGATGATGCCAGCTCCGAATGTAATGAGCCTTTGTACCAGTCAAAACATCTTGCACTGTCTAATGATGTTTTGTGAGCCCTAAAGAGAAAAAAACCCTCCCTTCATTATTGTGTTTCTTTAATTTACCCCTCCAGGTGCTACACCTAAATTTTGGTCTCTACACCTAAATTTTCGGTCTCTACACCTACATTTTGCATGTCTCTTTTGGCTCTTCGGAAGTGTTTTGGCCTTGTTTGTGGATCATCTAATTGATTAAAAGTAGTTCAAGCCTATGTAGCTGAACTGAAGTGTGCTTCCAGCATGGATGCACTTTTGTAGCCTCTGTCCTCCTGGTTTAGCTTCTTAGCTTCTCATGATAGTTTTCCAAAGTGATCAGATGGCAGGTATGGCATCATAACTGTGCCAGCTTTAGGAATTCTCTCACCCCCTTAAAATGCTGCATCCTCTGTCATTTCTGTTTAATTAGAGATTAATCTTAGTCCTGGTATCTGACACACTTCTCAGTGATCACTGCTTCATGATGCTGCATGGACCGGTTCACACAGGGTGAACTTGCCCAAGTCCAGTCACGAGTCACCCTGCAATGGGCTCAGGAGCCCTCCTCAGAAACGAGCATCCCTTTAAAAGGACTCGGGCAGAAGAGGCGGAGAAGGAAGAAAATAATGAACACCTTGGTTCAGATAAGTGCAGCATTACTGTTTGGCACAGAAATCTGTAACTTTCAGGAAGGAGGCTTGGAAATACAGGGGAGGATGGAAGTAGGTCAAAAAGCCCCACAGCTAGCCAAGGTAAAAATACTTCCATTATCTTCCAGCTCTACTTGGCCATGGTAGTTAGCTCTTAAAGTAGCTAAGCTAAAAGCTTATGGTTGGCACTTTGAGCTGCGTGAGACTGGATTAAATTAATAGCCCTTGAGCAAATTGACCATTACTGTATTATGCATCTCCACAGTGCCTCTCTCTCTTTCAAGGAGCGGGAATACACTCGCAGTATCTTTGCTAAAGCAGTTCCTTGAACAGAGCCTGATGGTGGAGTGGCTTGCTGGTAGCTGTGGAGCCTTCCACCTTTTGGTTGATCAGGGTAAACATCATCTGGATAAATATAAATGCAATTCTCACTATCTAACAGTCCTCTGGGCAACAGACCAGACTGGAAGTGCTGGTATTTCTTTGGGGTTCAGGAGTTTGTAGGATTGCAGTGGAAGCTGGGGATTAATGGGGTGTGGAAGCTGAATGGTTTACCACCTGAAGCAGTGATCCTTCTCCATCAGACTTGAGGCTCCCTAGGGAGGCAGTGGGTTGAAATGTATTGGCTTGCTGCAGAGGCTTGTCCTTTGCAGCCAGATGGAAGCTCTCATTTTCCAGTGTTGCCAGGCTCTGAGGCAGCTGTGGTTTGGAAAGGAAAGGATGTTAACAGAGAAATGAACTCTACAGCGTGAGATTCCTACCAATGAGATGGCTTTGGAAGAGGCAGGCAGCTAAACGTGCTTTCAGGGATCACAAAGAGGATAAGCAAAATCCCAGTTTTCTTCCCGTCATGCAGTTTGCCTTCTCAGTTGCTACAGTTTTCTACTGCCATAAAAGATGGGAAAGGGGGAAAGACCCATCTGGGTAGCAGTGGAATGGGACGGAGAAACCTGTGCTTTAATCCCACAGGGAGTCCAAGTGACCTGGGGCAAGTCACTGAAGTATTTGTCATTTAGCTCATAAATAAAGCTGAGGTAATCTTGATTCCCTCTTTGTTTTCTCACACTGGCACAGCCTGTTTTCAGTGGCAAACTCTCAGGTGGCCTGCCTCAAGCACTCATAGGGAGAGGCTTATGGGGCAATCGGAAAAGAACCAGACTCATTGCATCATTCTCACTGTGGACTGCTATGTACTTTACCTCTTTGCTTGTGGCTTTATGGATCCCTTGTGCATCCTTGAATCTACAGCCTGTGCTTAGGTATCAAACCCTTCAGTGTCCAGGGAGTATAGCTAATAGCAAATGATCTTGCTGTAAAATCAGATCCTGACACAGTGTTACGTAGGTGTTAGCATGGATTTTGAACCTCATGCTGAAAGGAGATGGGCATTCTCCATCCCCACTGGATTCATTGCTGTAGATACGTGGAATGTTCTTTGTTTTGCAGCCAGATTCATTCTGTGCTCAGCTGTTGGATTCATGCCTAAGTACCCAACACTAGAAATAATCCCTATTATAACTATACTGTGCATGCATATGCTACAGTGTTTGATGGTGCAAAGAAGAACAGCTGCATATGGGCTGTTAAGCTGCCACTGTCTGTTTCTTGATCTAATGTAGTCTTTCCTTAATCCCCAGTATGGAATAGTCCTTGATGCTGGATCCTCTCGGACTACCGTCTACGTCTACGAATGGCCAGCAGAAAAAGAAAATGACACGGGCGTAGTAAGCCAAACCTTCAAGTGCAATGTGAAAGGTGAGCTCCGATGGAGTTAGCCTCTAAGAAGACGTTATCTGGAATCTTATACTGCCTTTTTTACACTGTGTCCCCTTTTCATTGCTGGGGAGCAAGAACTGTTCAGGCTATGTCTATATCTGTTAGCATCAGTCATTCTCCTACTGATACAGCAGCGTGCTCTAATCCGCAGTGGAGACGGGAAGCTGTAGCTCAACATGACTTACTGATTTAGAAATAATTTCTTTTAAAAGGAACATATAAAATATATTTAAAAAATAGCTTGGAAGAAAAACCCATTGAGAAGAATGGGGACCTGCCCTCCTTAGATGTTAGCTGTTAATTTTGATGGAGTGGTGTTTAAAACCCTGTCTCTGATGTTTGAGTCGGGTTTCCTAGAGAAACAAGGTGATGCAGGTCATCTGGAATTGTTCTGTAATTGCTTCCTTAAGGTATCAATCTCGGTGATATCTGAGTAAGCTTTCAAAGATACCAAAATCCCATGCATTTTATGAAGACAGGTGGCCGTGCAGGGAAGAGCAATCCATATTATTAAGCGAATCCATAAGGGATTTCTGCAGGAAGCCAGGCTTCACAAATTCTGCTACCCTGAGCCTAATGAACTTCAGTGTATTCTCTAAGGTACTACTGCTTTGTTTAGTGCACTGGTTTGGGTTTGCCAGTGAGCTAAGAGGAGAAGGTGGGGCAACTCAGGAAGTCTTGGTGCAGGTTTTGTTGCACATAATAACTGTGGTGTTCAACAACAATTTTTCCCTTTCCTTCTCTCTCAGTCCTACATCCCCCTTTGTGTCTGCAAATAGATGCTGGCGATGCAGTCATATTGGTCCATGAGTAACTAAGAGATAAGGCAACAGTTTCCTAACAGCACCAGCATTTCTATCTTCAGCATTAAACACGTGTGGGCATTCTTAGCCATTCTGGGACAAGGAAAGCAAGTGTAATGTGCACAGAAGTAATGCACTGTCATGTGCCTGATGCTGTGTCTTCACGGGCTGCAGGAATGGTGGCCAGCCTGCTGAGGTGGGGGAACAATTTGCTAGCTCATGCCTTCGCTCATTAGAGTCAAGGTAGAATATTGCCTTTAAGAATTATGGTGTGAGAAGAACTCGCAGAGAAACTGCATTATTCTTCTGGAGAGATGACAGAGGAGTACTCTGAGCACTTGTTTTAATAGGATTAGGTTTTGGTTTAATTCCAGCTGAATATGAAAAGAACTGCAAAATGGATGAATCCAAATTGCTGTGAACTGTTCAGGTCCAGAGGAGCCTTAACAATGATCAACCAGAGCTCTCATCCTCCAGCATACAAAATATCCAGGGTTCACTGCTCAAGTCTTGGGTAACTGCACTGAAGGAGACAGAGGGCTCAAAGGAGAGGTCCCCATTGAATGGTTTGGGTTGGAAAGGACCTTAAGATCATCCAGTTTCAATCCCCTGCCAAGGGCAGGGATGCCTCACACTAGACCATGTCACCCATCTAACCTTCCAATCATAGCCTTAAGCACTTAAATTGGGGGTGGTTCTGGGCATACTGAGAGGCAGACTTTCACATACCTACTGAACTTGAAAGTCAAATGGTCAACTACTCTGTTAGCTCCATGGTGGTTTTATGATTTCATATCTACCTTTATTAGATACCTCTGCCCTGTGTGTAGGAGCCAGCCCCCAAACCCTTTCTACACAGCGCAGTTCATCTGTCCTGGTTAGGGTGTAAGCATCAACAAAGCAGTTGTCCAAAACAGAATGGTCACTGTCTGTAACCTGCTCTGTCTGAACACTGGCAGATGGAGGTTGCTGCCACCAAGGGACTGTGAGGCAATGGCAGGATGTAAAATGGTAGCTGGTGCTCTGTTTATCTCCAGTAACAGCTTTGCCTCCAGCTTCAGGCCTGCCTGTGCTAGACTTAAGACTTTTAGAAGGTCTTATGCCAAACCATCTAATGCTAACACAGTTCATACTGTGAAAAACGGAGTGGTAGAGCGGGGAGTCTCTAAAGTCTTACGTATCTTTGTGGTTTGTTCTTTTTTCAGTGCAATGTGGCTGGACATAAATGGTTTCTCATTTTAACTCCGTAAGAGCCACCTTTTGCTTAGCTTGGGATCAAGCTGTGGGAGACACTGCTGTTACAAGCGAACTAGAGGGAGTTTTGGCAGAGTTGCTGTCTGTGGGGCAGTGGCTTCATGGCAATGCCTGGATTTCTCCCTGTGCAACTTACCTATTCCTCCCTGTGTAGCTTTCATTCCCATTAGTCAAAGGCTTTGGGAACCTGTGAGGTGCCGATTAGCTCTTGCACCAGCTTAGACTTGGACCTCTTAGGACTTCAAGAGCTGCTTGTGCATGTTGAAATTTCACCAGCAGTTCTTTGCAGAAGCTGCTTTATTTGGCTCTCGGCTGAGAGCAGTGAGCTGCAGAGGTGCCACGGTGTCCAAAACAGCTGTGGCAAAGCAGATGAGGAAACCTTTGGTTTAGCTTGCGGAAGGAGGGGTTTTCTGTACTTCAGATCAGAGAAATTTTACATCCATAAGACATGCTGTTGCCTACAGCATCTGCCATGAATAAGCCTGTTTCCCTCATAAATATAGCACTGCTGTCACTGTGTTGTCCCAGTTTTATACTGTATATCTTCCTCTAGGCATGGTATATAGGTGTATATGTATACACGCTGAAATACAGGCGAGCAGTTTGCAAGTATTTGTCTGCCACAGCTGAGACAGTCACTACATTGATTATTCTTTAAGCACTCCCAGTTTTCAAGCATCCTCTCCTCGTTTGCAATTACAGGAGGGATGGGGGAAATCTCTTTCTCTTAACACCTGCTTGCTAATCGGGCTAATTTGTAGTTGGCAAAGCAGAATGAAATCAATCTACTTGTTCTCTTTTAGGCCCTGGTATATCCAGCTATGAGAGGAACCTTGGAGCTCTTGCCAAACCTTTTGATGACTGCCTGAATAAAGTCAAGGAGAGAATACCAGTTCATCTGCATAAGAACACTTCTGTTTATCTGGGGGCTACAGCTGGCATGAGGCTACTGAGGTATGGCAGAAACTTGAGCTCCTCTGTGTGCATTATAGCAGAGCAGCAAAATGTTCTGAATGCATTTTTATCCGCTGGAAATTGGCCATCCCTGAAGGAAATGGAGCCCAGCCAGTTTAATTTAATTAACTTTTCTGATAGGGAAAGCGGGGCTGTATGAAAATCCTCTGTGGTGCTGTGCTGAAAACAAATCTTGCTTTATTCTGGAGAAGGCAGGAGCTTAATTTTCTCTTCCATACCTGTCTTGAAATTCAGTGTTACACAAACAGGTAATGTTCGTGTGTATCTGTGGGCAGCAAAGGCAGATTAAAGCTGGGCACCACAGTTTTCTGACTGCTAATGTGGCTTTAGCCCTGGCATAAACTGGCTTTTTATAGTAGTTCTGTGGCTGAACTGAGTGGGGAGAAAGGCTCCAGGACTGTTCTGACCAGCAGTTGTCATGCAAGCATTCAGTTCACTAAGAAAGAAAGTGTGTGTGTGTGTGTGTGTATATGTATATAAGAAACAAAATACCCATGAGCTTGTAGGCTAAAGAATGAAGTTTATACGTAGTGGGGGAGTTGCTTGCTGAAATGCTGTTGGATAACGTGGCTGTTCCCTGTCATGAACTTCCCTTCGGGGAAACAACCTCTATTTTTCATTAGGTGATTGTAGGAATTCTCTTGAATTGCCAGTCAGTGAACAATAAACATGAAATTGCCTTTCCAGATGCTCAGTGTCTTATATTTTGTGAATTGCTTAGGTTGCAAAATGAAACGGCAGCCAATGAAGTCCTTGCGAGCATTCAAAGCTACTTCAGAGCACAGCCTTTTGACTTTAGGGGTGCGCAAATCATAACGGGGCCAGAGGAAGGGCTGTATGGATGGATAACAGCCAACTATATAATGGGCAATTTCTTAGAGGTGTGTGGAAAAAACCTGCATGCTTTTCTTTCACCGTTTCTCTCTTATAAACGAGAAGTCTGAGAGGACATGCCTGTTAAATGTCATAGCTATAGATTCCGTTTCGCACTGAAATATATAACAGGGTCTTTTTATGTGGTAGTAGTAGGAAAACTAAACATAAAGAACAATACGTTACAGGAATGTGATGTGGCAAAGGTAAAATTGTTGATCCACAAAACAGGGCTCTTCCCTAAATGACACCGGATGCCCTTCCTAGAAATAGAAGTTGCACTGCTTTTAAATGCATTGATGTGCTAGGTGTGACAGGTCTTGATTGTCTTGACAGTGGTGCCAACTAGAGATGTCTTCTGCTTCTTGGTGAATTCCTCAGTTGAGTGCTGCCCCTGCAGCTCTGCTGGTGAAGGATCTGCACAGCTTAGGGGGCTCCTGGCAGTGTTGGCTCACTTGTCTTAGCAGACAAGACTGAAGCAGTGAAGGTGTTGGAGGTGATGTGGCCAAATGTGCTTCAGCTGAGACAGAGATCACTCCTACACCATTCATCCCAATACTGCTGGAAAGCTGCAGGCTATGAGCAGTGGGCTGTGATACTGTCTTGTGCAGACAAAGTGATACCAACATAAAGATACTTGTGCTGTCTTTGACCTCAGAATAGGGTCATGCAGGAGCCTCACGGCAGAGAGGTAGTCAAGTATATTGGAAGATCCCTTTATATATATATATTCAGTATAGTTTATTCCCAGTAAAAGCTTTACCAAGATGATGAGCAACTGCATTCATGGCAGCAGTTAACTGCATTTAGATAGTCTTGCTAGGTTGAAAGAAATTCCAACCAAACCCCTGAGTATTGTTTGCTGTCCTGGTTGAATGGCACCTTTTAGATCATGACAATCAATGAGGAGGAATTTGCCATTAGTAATCTTAAGTGATAGCTCATGGTGAGTGTGTTGCTGACTCTTGCAGAGAAATGGCACGCTCTGGAAGAGTTTTTCTTGCTGTTGTGTATTTCATGCAACACACGTGATATGATAAACTTCAGGGTGGTGTCAGTCTTCTACCACATGGACTTTAATAATGCAAATAACAAATTATTCCTTATGAATCTGCCATATTTGATATACTGAAGGACTGCAAGATGGGGTGAAGCCAGTTTAGTACAGAGAGTTGTGTCAAGACCTGCTTGTGGAATATCACTAGTAGGGGAGAGAAATGGCCACCATTCCTGTGACAGTGGCCCGAGTCAAATTCTGGTAGGGGCTGTTAATGGGAATCTTGCACTCTAAAACCTTGTGAGTGTATTTGCTAACCTTGGGAGCTTCTTTTCCCTTCCTCCGTATACATTCACATCATCCTGCTCAGTAGGTAATACTACAGTAAATATCGAGGTAGATGATCTTACAGAATCTATATTTTGTGTAGACCAAATACAGAATTTGGGCAATGTTTGAGTACTAGGAAAATGCCAGCGGAATGGATCAGATTTATTGCCACTGCAGTTTCAGGGAAGGAAAAGTGCAGAGCAGGGGGTTTTGTTCTTTTGACTTCAATGTAGCTTTTGTTTTTCTGTGGTTTTCATTCTATTTTCACTGTTTTTCTGTGTGACCTCTTAATATTCCTTTAATAATCATTCTTGCCTTGAAACAAGCAAATCTTCATACTATTTACATCCACATTTGTTCATGTTCTCATGGGTACGTAATACAATTCCCTGCATTCTAGTATGGACACTGGCCTGGCAAGTCCTATGCTTTGATTGCTGTGCTGCCCTCTGAGTTGAATGCTAAACTGCATTCCTTTGTCCATCTCTCAAGATCACTTCATTCTGTGAAAATCCATCCCTCTTCCATGACAAACATCTGCATGTTTGCCCAAGAGCTGATTTTTCTGAAAGGGTACAGGCCAAAGAGGCAGGGAAATCTCCAAAGGTTAAGAGTAGGAAAGCTTGAACAAAAGGGAGAACAAGCAGATGGTATCTCTAATCAGTCCTTTTACTTTTACATGTAGAGAAACCTTTGGAGGACATGGGTTCATCCTTACAGAAAAGAGACAATGGGTGCACTGGACCTTGGAGGAGCTTCCACTCAAATTTCATTTATCCCAGAGGACTCTCAGGAGAACTTCAACAGCACCTTACAAGTGAAGTTGTATGGTTACAACTACAATGTCTACACACACAGCTTCCAGTGCTACGGGAGAGATGAAGCTGAGAAAAGGCTTTTAGCATTGCTGCTCCAGGTCTGTTTAAGCCCCTTTGCTATGTTGCTCTTCCCGGTATTCAGTAATTGTCTGAGGCTCTTCAGCTTGTGTGGAGCTTTGGAGTTTGGAAGTCTCCAAACTTCCCTCTGGAGACCCCAGTAAGAGCTCTGTTGTGTTTAGTTACGGACCAACACACTTGGGTTTCATACAAAGATCCTTGTATCTGTTAAAAATTGGTAAGGGTTTTCTACCATTTGACATAAAAAGGCCCAACTGGTCCTGTAAGTGTTTTGCTGGTCTTGCCAATGCTTTCTTGAGGAAGGAGTTTCTATGAATGACAATGATCAGCAATGTTGTAGTGATATCGGTCGTGACAGGGGAGAGAACAAAACTACATGCATGTGTGGTTTAAAAAGATTCCCATAGTTATGGTCTTTCTTGCATTTTAATAGCCTTTACTGGGTTTGGTTTGTTCTTTCCCAGAAATCGAACACCAGTTCCAACGTGGATAATCCATGTTACCCTCACAATTACACTGCTGCATTCACCATGAAGCACCTCTCTGGCAGCCTTTGCACACAGTCCCTGAGACCAGCAAATTACCACCCAAGCGAGCTTGTGCGCTTCCATGGAACAGGGGATCCAGGTCTGTGCCAGGAGATGGTTTCTTCATTGTTCAACGCTTGCAGAGATGGAGAAGACTGTCCTTTTCATGGAATACATCGGCCAAAAGTTAAAGGGAATTTTGTGGTAGGTTTGCAAACTCAGCTTTTCGCTTTTGAGCTTGCTAGCTTTTGATTTCTATAGCTATGAAAATAACAGGCCTGCCATCTACTCCTTTTCTATAGGCTTTCTCAGGGTTCTACTATACAATTGATGCTTTGAATTTGTCTGGGCACTTTTCCCTGGCTGACTTCAATTCAAGTATGTGGTTTTTCTGTTCCCAGAGCTGGGCACAGGTAAGTGGATTGGCTGGGTTTTTTGGGTTGGTTTCGGTTTCCCTTTTGTATCTGTAAAAGGGAGATATAAAAAGAACAGGGACTGAACAAGCATTCGGGACTTTTCAGGAGGTCTGGTTTAACCTCAACGTTTGTTTTCCCAATGTGCTTCAAACCATGTAGTATTTGTTGCATGCTTAAAACTTGGACTAAGTTTCAAAATCTGTTTCAGAGCTTTAGCCATGCTGTAAAGACAACATGGAAAACATAGAAACCAGAACATCCTCCATCTTTTATGTATAATCTTAGATGTAGTTTCATTGTTTACCACGTAAACTATGTCACTGTCAGGGTATTTCTTTCTTTAAATCTTTGTATCTTATTGTCCACAACTTGGAGTTCTTGAAAAATGCAAATAAATTCTAATTAGAACCCAAACTATTCTCTAGTTATAAAGCCTGAAGCATTTTGTGTAAATTACGTGTTTGTAACAAAGCTTTTGCTTTCAGCTCCAGTTTATGCTGCCTAAATTTGAAGAAATATACGCTAGATCCTACTGTTTTTCAGCCAATTTCATTTATTACTTGCTTATACATGGTTACAACTTTGATGCAGAAACTTGGCCACGGATACGTTTTCAAAAGGAGGTGAGTAATAATGATCTCCTCTTACTGTTCCTTTAATCCAAAGAAGTTTAGGAGAGAAGATGCAGCAGCTGACAAAAACCTAACAGTCGAAAACAGCCTTTGTAAATGATTGTCAAATCTTTGGCACAAGGCAAAGCTGCTTCTCAAGCCCCAGTAGCAATTTCAGCCTGGTTCTAGGGGCTGCAGCATTACACTGAGATGCTGCCTAGATTCTTTGTAAGAGCTTTAAGAAAGGATCAAATAATTGTGTGTTAAACCTTGTCCCAGTTGGTGAAAGCAGCAGCTCAAAACGCCTCACCAGTCTAGGTCCACTGCTGGGTTGGACAGGCAACTCCTGCTTTTGTCTGCTGGCAGAGCTTTGGGGGAACCAGCAGAGCTGGTTTGTGATCAGTGAGTGATGATGATGGAACTCGGGCAGTTTTCATCCTCAGCTGGGATATCCATCTGTGCTGTAATCTGGTTCCCTGCAATAAGAATGTGTATTGACGGGGTACTGGCTTTCAGCTGGCAGAGAGAGAGAAGGCTTATAACATTTCTGTCATAGCTGTGTTTCTGTCTTCCCTGACCTCAGTTTTCCTCCTAAAAACCAGAGTACTTGTGATGAACTTGTGTGTATATATATATATCTCCATTCTAAAGATACTGCTAAGAAATCCTTGCTTTCAAATTGGAAGGCATGGGTACTAGTGAAGCTTGGCTGTCACACCAAGAAGTGTGGTCCCCGCAGTCCTCTCTGTGACTGTACAGAGCCCTATTTTAAACCCTTGTCCCAGACTGTCTCTTCATCTCCATACAGTTTGGAAATGCTTCAGCACTTGCCTGTAGCAAAACAATGGGTTTACACAGTTTCTCCAGGAGAGGAGGGTGAACGTTTATTGCCTATGCTAGGGCTGTATTCCTTTTTAATTAGTGAACACAATGAATGAAAAGAACCTTAACCCAGTGCAAATGTCTGGGCAAGATCTAGGGCAAGATGATTTGCAAATGTTATCAACCTTATAATATGAGATTTTTTCCCTCTTTCAGCAAAGAAAAAACACTTTGATTCCCCTTACCTCTTTGCTCACCGGTTGTATTCCAGTTCCTGTTGGTGTAGCTTTCTTTTTATCAGTGAAACAGAAGGTGTTAAGATATACACAACTATAAAAAGGACCAAATGTTATAGGCCATTATGATCTCCTACTACCAGTAGGTGACTGCTTAAAAGTGTTCATTAAAGACATTAAATCATTTATTGAAGTTTCTCTCTCAACTTCATCACGCTGTTGATGGAATTCTAGGAATTAGCACAGTAATGCTGGTTTTATTTTTTATTTTTAAATTCTTTCTTTTTTTAAGTGTGTTTCTTGGTCAGAATATCCCATATCTGGCTGCCTGCATACACACCACACATCTTTGTACCTATCCATCTAATACCTGTGTTTCACTTCTTTAGCCCAGAGACCAATTTTATCCGCATCCTCTGGAACTACAGAAACAAGAGCAATTTAAGATGGTTTTGTATCTTTGTATATTCCACTCAGGTTTTCTCCTTGGTAACTGAAAGGGCAGTTGTCAGCACCACCAGTTGAGCGTTTGGAACCCCTTTTCTTTGACTGTCCAATGGGAATTCTGTCTGTATTTCAGGTTGGCAACAGCAGCATAGCGTGGTCACTCGGTTACATGTTAACCCTCACAAACATGATCCCAGCAGAAGGCAAGCTGATCCAGTTACCTCTGAAACCTGCTTTGTTTGCTGGGCTCCTTGTCTGCCTCACAGCTACAGCATTGTTGTGTCTTCTCTTCCTTGTGTACTTGTGGATTGCATCACGTCATCGGAAGAACGGCAGCCGTGTTGAACATGTATTTATTCCAGAATGAACGAATTTTACTGAAAAGTTTTATAGTGCTATGAAGTAGGACTTTATTCTTGAAAAATGGAGGGTGAAATAAAGACAAAAGGCAGAAAGACTTCAGGACCAGAAGCATAAATGAGGAGAGACATTAAGGAATCTGTGATACGGTGACTTGGAGTGCTTTTATCTTGACACTTGTTTCTGTAAACCTCACTCGTCCAGCGTGTAGCAGAGAAACAATGGGCAGGTTTGTTAATAAGGGATTAATAGCCTTTTCCTGACAGGTATGTATTATCGTTGTTGTTCATGTCGATCTGTGCTGATAAACTCAAGTGGTGATAGACGCGACCACAGTGGTGGCTGTTTAAGTATGCCGTGAAACATGGCAGCTGTCCTGGTGTGCTGTGCTGCCACTGAAAGCTCCCAGGTAATCTCATTTCTGAAACTGGAACAAGCACTGGGTAATGACAGCAACTGAAAGGAACAGCTAGGGTAGTTTCTTCTATTGCTGTTCCAAACTGGTCTGCATAAAGGTGTAATAAACTGCCAACACCTCTCAGGAATGTCAAGCCTGTCTCAAACCTAAGCTACATCCTTTTGTACCATGGAGATCTTGGCATGCCTCTGCTTATGGTACGTAAGATTTGTTTTGAAGGTTGAACAAAATGCTTTCATGCTTTGGTAACTGAACCTAAACTTAAATGTCTCATGGTTATCTCCAGAAGCCACTGGGGTTTCCAGTGCCCTTTTCTCTAACGCTTACAGAAATACTTCTGGTAGGTTCTCATCCTGAAACACTGAGCTGTTGATCTCAGGCAGCTGCAGTCAGCGCTGACTTGTCATGCATGTGTTATTTCAACTGTCTGGATAGACTCTCAGGCCTGGCACCTTCTGAAGCATTAACGTGTTGAGCCCTCCATTCAGAGCTCAGAGGAACAGGAGCCACCCTGCAGGCCAGCAGAATACCCTTTCTGAGGTGGGTTCAGGAATGTGTTGCTGGAGCTGCAGTGAGGGTTGTAGTGCCTCGATAAGCCTTTCCCCTGTCCTGGCCTCTGTGTGCCTTCAGCAGCACTGGGATCTACCTAACACATGCTCCTGTCAGAAGTGCTGCTGCCTTTGTGCTCCGAAGAGCTGACTTCACTTTCAGCTGACTGAAAGCCCCAGCATCCTTCACCAAACCTCTCATTCCCTTAAGTCGTAAGACTACAATTTTACCCACTGCTCAAGGCGTTCTTTGTGGTTGATGCCCCTTTTACCTGCTTGTCTTTTGGTGTTCTTCAGCTGAGTTCTGAAATAACCCTTGAAACAATCTCCTGCCATGTCATCTGCCCTCTTTTCCCTTTGTACACTGTTAATTCCCCTTTATATTGCCATAACATGATCTGTGAAACCGCAAGGGTAATACAGCTGAAGGAGTTAGCAGGAAGAAGGGACTGTTGTACTTCTGAGGACCTCCAAGAGGAGAAAAGAGCATCTCTGCTTCACTTCCCTACTCCCCTTCTACCATCTCCTTTTGCCCAGATTCAATACCTCCGTGGAGCTCCATCCCCAGATGTCCTCCAAATAGCCACTGCCAGTCAATTCACATTCCTCTCTTTCCATCTTCTCAGCATTGCTTCCCTTTGTGCGTTGTTTCCCCTGCTTACATCTTTCCTCTGTAAAGGGATGGTTACTCATTTAATGCAGTTTTTCAGTGTGAGCAAGTAAAAACTGGAAGGGAAATTGCCACATTCAGCATCTACTGCTAATGAGCTAAAGTTTGTGAGGCCACTTTAGTAGAGGTTTCCTTGCAGCTGTGTTGCATGCAAGAGAGTGCATGCACTAAAAGTCAAGTTAACCTTGGATTATGAATTGCAGTGGCATGTAGCGTGTTTTCTATCCTGACTTCATCTATTCCCCATATTGATTAGGTTGTGAGAGAACAGTGGCCAGTATTTTTAGCCATTAATATTTTCATGTTCTGTTTTTTGCTTCTGTATCACCTTCCTTCAGGTTTGGTTGGGATTTTGCTTTCTTTTGTGTTTCACAGGCTGATGGATGATTTGAAAGAACTAAATACCTTTTTAAATGGAAAAAAGAATGAAAGTTAGTGATTTTTCAAGAGAATCAGCAGGGAGGGTTTTGTCCCTTTTGTGTTGGTATAGCTATGTCCTGTCAGTCTTACTGAAGTAGCAGTACTTAAAATAAGGCAGAAGGTATCACAAGGTGATGAAGTGCTCTATAGCAACAAGTTACATCTGATAAACCAAAAAGCTTAATTCACAATGCACTGGCATTACAGAATAATGGCACGAGATAAAAGCTTTATCTTTGGTGTGATGGATCTGGGACTGCAGTTAAGGGTAGAAAATCCCAACAGTTGGATGAGAGCATTAAAATGTCTTCTTAAGTTGCCAAATTTCTGTGGGAGATGGTATTCTGGAACATGTACTTGCCTTACAAAACCTTTGCTTTGTGAATGGCAGGGCCATTCAGTCATGGGTTTACACAAATGGAACACGCTTGGAAGTGAGCTTCCTTGGAATTGGCAGCTACAGACCAAACTTGTTTAACAATCATTTGGACTCCCAGATGTGCTTGGATGGAGCCAGTTTCTGTTGAGGGAATGCCTTCCCCCTGCCACTCACCTCCTGTTTACCTGCAGTTCATGCTTGGCCACGCAGCCAGCTTGCCTGCCCTCGGCTACCTACAGCGGTTGCTTCTTGGAGGAGAGCTGGGGCAGTGGTGGTGGTCATGGCTTCATAGTCAGAGCTAAACCCTCCCTGAGGTGCAAGGCAGAACCCCATCAGCCACTGGGTCCTTGGCATGTCAGCTGGAACCAAACACAGGGCTGGGAAAGCCAGTGTATTAGCAGTGATTGAGAGCGTGCACAGCTGTAGGTTGTCTTTTCACACTCTTTATTGCCTGTATATGAAGACTAATAAAACTAACTTGTGAAAAGTTAATCCAAGTGTACTTTTCCTTATTATTTTCCCCCTGGTATAAATGTTTTCATCCTCGTGGACACGCTGCTCTTATGAGAGAGGTGGGAAGTCTCTGAAATGCTTTACTGGAGGGTGGAAATGTGCAAGCTGCGGAAGTGATGCTGCACAGTGGACAGTGCTCTTTATCTCCAGATTCCATACTCTTAGCAAGGAATTAAAACCAAGCCACTCTTGTGATTTTTATTTTTAAATATATATACACAACACACACAAACACATAAACTTCCACTTTTAAACATTGTTTTCAGTTAGGGACACCACTACTTTCTAGGGCTTCTTTCAGATTCAGGGCCAGAATGCAGAGCTGAAACCTTATGTGTCAAAGAGCAGCAATTCCCAGTTGCCAGAGCCAACTGATTGAGCTGCAGATGCATTAGAGAAAGAACTGTGGGGCACAGGGAATAGGACCTATAGGGAATAGAGATTGTCTAACAGGAAAAAACACATCCATGGAGAAAGAGCAGGAAATTAATCCACCAGAAGAATGAGATGTAAGATGAATTGCATAAGGCCATTGGTGAAGGGGCGGGGGCCAAAAATGACAATTTCTTATAAAGCAATACCCCATGCTGGTGGAAGAAAGCAGCAACTTGTGCTGCGTGGTGTAACGTCTCCGGAGATAACGTGCTCAAGCACAGACCAAATGTCCCTTTTGGCTGTTTCTAAACCAACTTCTCACCACCTACGGAGCCCACCGGTAACGCTGGATTTACCCCATTCCCCACGTGCTCCGTTGCACCCAGCGCGCTGCCAGGCCGCACTCCCGAACGAGGGGCCGGCTCTGCGCGGTGGTACGAACAAACACCCACGGCCCGGGCGCTGTATCTCCTCCTCCCCTCGTTAAAACAAACGTCCCGTCTCGAACACGGGGACAACTGTAACAGACCGCATCGGTTCTGCTCTACCGGAGCTCAAACACGAGCTCACACACGGGCCTCTGCCATCCTCAACGACACCGCGCCGCTGCCTGACGGTGAGGCGGAGCCAAGCCGCCGGGCCGGCGCACCGAGGCTGCACTCCCTCCCCTGGAGCTCGGGGAGAAGCGCAGCTCGCTGCCCGGGGCGGGCCCGCCGCCTCACGGACCGACCCTACCCCTTACCGGCAACACCCACGGGCCCGGCAAGATGGCGGCAGCCCTTCCCCTCTCCCCCCCAGCACGCACGCACGCACGCACGCACGCACGCCACCGTCACGCTACTCCGACGCATGCGCAGTGGCGGCTCCGGGTGGATTTCCGGGCGCTGCGAGGGAGGCTCCTTCCTTTCTGCTCGCGGGCGGCCATCATGGTACGTGCGGCCGGCGCGGGCCTCCGCGGCCCCGGCGGGCTCCCCTCGGCCTTCCCTCTCTCCCTCCGGTGCCTTCCCGCCGCGCCTGTGTCTCCCTGCGCCCGGCTGAGCGGCTGGGCTCACGCACTTACCCCTCCGTGAGGGACTCACCCCTCCGTGAGGGGAAGGCCGCAGCCGCCCCACGCGTGCTGGGCTGGGACCGGGCCCCGCGTGTGTCTGCGGGTGGGGATGCTGCTTTGAAGGCTGTGAGGAACTTGGGTCTGCTCTCGCCTAACTCCTGTCAATTCGCGTTGCTCCCAGGTGTTCAAACGCTTCGTCGAGATCGGCAGAGTCGCCTTCATTTCCTTCGGGCCTCATGCTGGCAAGCTGGTGGCCATTGTGGATGTTATTGACCAAAACAGGGTAAGCCGTGAGTGCTCTACCTGTGTTTTCTTTTTCCTGGCTTAATAGAAGCTTGTACATTGAGACAGCTTGTAAATAGGTTTTTCAAAGAAATAAGCAATTGATAAAATATGAAATTTAATAGTCATTTTCTGCTTGAAGCTTCCAGTAGCAAGCTTTTATCACTGGCAAGTGCTACATTCCCTTTTCTGCTACGTTTCCTAGGGGAAGTGGAGAAGTGATGTTAGTTGGAATATAAAACTTATGAATGGAATGGCATTGGTGTATGTTTAAAGCGAATTCTTGGGCTAGGGGACTCTCCTTGCTTAATGTTCAAAGAAAAAGGGAAAAAAAAAGGTGAAACATGTAATTTTAGTTCTGTGTGTGTTTTTCTTTTTACATCCAGTTTGTTGTGTTGGTTTTTTTTTCCCAAAACCAAAGATCAGGCCTTTGAAATTATTTTTGTAAAGCTTGGGTTGTGTACATAAGATTAAACTTGAGTTTTGTCTGCTTGACATTTATTGTAGTTTTGGACCATTGTGGTGAAGGTGCTATTCATACAGTATTAGGAGGTTGCTGTCTAAATCAAGTATGAAGGAAAAGCGCTGGTCCAACGTGCCCCCACATGTGTCTTCCTTTTTCAGGCACTGGTTGATGGCCCCTGCAGTGGTGTCAGGAGGCAGGCTATGCCCTTCAAGTGCATGCAGCTGACTGACTTTGTTCTCAAGTTCCCACACAGGTGAGTTGTTGGTGTTTTTTGACCTCTGTAGCAAACTGCTGTCATTTGATGACTGAATTATTTGATCTGATACTTGCTAAATCTAGAAGGTTCATACAGCATGAAGTCAGTGGATTAACATATGCACAGTAAACACTTGACAGGCTTTGTTATTGTAGTTGAATGCATTTAAGTTTGCATTACCAATATTGGCTGATAGCTGCTGTGCAGGAGCAGAGGAGACAGTGCGCTGGCTTAGGTAACTTGCAGATAGTTGTGGGGTGGATGTTGTGGGGGGAAAGCAGTTGCAGTAAATACTGTGTGCATCTTTGCCTTTGCTACTGTTTGGATCGCCTTTAGACATTAAATGTATTCCCTGTGTACAGAACTGCACTGGAATTGCAAGAGTTCTTTTTAGCTTAGTTACTGTATAAATTAATTTAAAATCAGGGATTGCTGCCTTTCTGATTCCGAAGTAGTGCTAGGAATAGTACCTCGGTATGCCTTTTGGAATCACTCATCTGTGAGCCCTAGCAAAACATTCATTAGGCCACAGAGATGTATGTGGCATTGACTTAAAGCGCCTGAAGTAATAGAGAAGGGTGATGTATGGAATTTGATGGGCCAGCATCAGAGAGAACCTTTTTATAAAGCCTTTGAAGACAATTTTGTGGCTGTTGTAATGCAGTGCTCGTCAAAAGTGTGTGCGACGTGCCTGGGAGAAGGAGAATATAAATGAAAAATGGGCAGCGACAAGATGGGCAAAGAAGATCGAAGCCCGAGAAAAGGTACAGTCTTTCACTGGATGCATAAGACACATTGTACTGCCTCTACTTAACTAAAATCAGGTTAAATCTAATAAACTATGTGTATTTGCAGTTGCAGGCTAAGATTGAAGGTAGACGAGGCATAGATGGCTTCAGCCTTTTGTAGTTTAACGGTAGAGACGGTTTTGTTAAGTCATTTCTATAACCACTCTCTTCCTGCACCATTGCTTCCCAGTGAACTAGTTCCAGATGTGCAGCTAAACCTAATTGGAAATGGTCAGGGTTACTTGTGGAATGTTTTGAAACAGAGTTGTACTACTTGTGTATGAGTATGTCAGAGCTTCATGACTGATTCTTTTCAAACAGAAAGCCAAAATGACCGACTTTGATCGCTACAAGGTTATGAAAGCAAAGAAAATGGTAAGTGTTGGAGTGTTGCTTTTTTTTATTGCTTGTAGCTTTCACTATATAGAGTCAAATTGCAGATATTGGGAGCCTTACTGTCATAGCTGGTTTGGGTTATGGAGTGGCACGAAGTATGTGAATGCGTTGAATTTTTCATGCTACTGTGGGCTTCTCTTCAGTATTAATCACACTTGAATCCATGTGATCTGTGTGTCAGTCCCCCAGGTTATAGCTGAGGAAGGAATTACCTGCTGATGAAATCGGGTACTTTTGATGAGTTGCTGTGATAGTATTTCATTTTATACACATACAATACTGGGATGCCCAAGTTACCAGCCAGAATGATGTTAACCATTTATCAGAACAGTTTTAGATGGAATTTGACATTTTAAATGTAACACCTGGTAAATTTTGTGACTATAGAATAGAAATAAAATTGGTTAACAAAGGGTGATTATAAAAAAGGACAGAATCTGAAAGCACAGGATTTAAATTAAGGCATACTTGAGTCATTGCTGGTTTCATTCTGATGGATGGTGAACATTTTCCTTTTTTTACAGAGAAACAGGATCATCAAGCATGAAATGAAGAAGCTCCAGAAGTTGGCTTCTCAAAAGGGCAAGAAGCCAGAGAAGGCGCCAAAGCCAGAGAAGGCATCAAAGGCAGAAAAGGCGCCAAAGCCACAGAAGGCGCAGAAGCAGGAGAAGGCGCAGAAGCAGGAGAAGGCGCAGAAGGCACAGAAATAAAATGAACTTCTAGTTGTGTATGACTTTGTGTCTTCTGATTCTTTAAAATTAACATCTGTTTTTAAATTTTAAGAAGTTCACTTTTGCATCTGACCAAGAATTGTTGTCTGTCTCCTTTATTAATAACGTCCCAGTTCTGGTGGTTTCCAGGAGTGTGCAGAAATGTTTGTCACATTCTGTGACACCATTCAGACTGTGCTGAGTGCTCTATACCTAGTGCCAGTTGAACTCTTTGCATGCCCAGTTAGTTGTCCAGATCCTGACATTTTAAAGCAGCCTGTTATGGAAACAGTTGGGAATGCACAGGATTACTTGCACAGTCTTGAGTATGAAAGGTGAGACATAATTACCCTCATTTCTTCTGTATAAGCCGTAAACTGAAAGTATGTGTTCTGGTTAGAATCTAAGTATGTCAGTGTTTGAACGGCTGACATGTTGCTGTTCAAATGCTTTAAATGACTCCCATGTTTAAAAAACAAGCCTTCCGCCACTGTTCAAGTACTGACCTGGAATACTTGCATCAGACGTCTAACACCACAGTAGTCCTGTAAGTACAGCTACAATAATTAATAGTTAATAATTATTAACAAGATGGGAATTGGTGACTTGTGTTTAATCGTGCTTGCTTTTTAGAATGGTTGAAGGATAAAGAGTTTATGTTGAGACCTGAGTCTAATTACAGTTAGGCAGCATATAATTCCTGCTTTTTGGTCAAGATCAAGTAAAAGGGGCCATGAGTTAAGAATTACTCAATCCACTTGAAGCACTGAAGTGCTTTGCCCTATAAAATGTTTCTATATCTTAATGTCATAATCCATCTTTTCCTGTGTTATCTCCTGTGCAGTTTGTTGCCAGGGGTTATGTGTTCTTCATTTTGAGTGAAGAAGTAGTGGAAGTCTTGAGATCTCTGGTAATGGAAAAGCAGATTATAATCAAATATAAAATGGAGGAGGGAGAATATAAGTTTTAAAAACAAATACATAATAAAATCTATAATATACTGATAATCATGTTTTTAAGTAGTTACATGGCTAGTGCTGTTTATTTCAGCCAGAATTGGCCATCTGCATGCTGAAACACTTCAAACTGTATAATGTTGTCTTGAGCTGTTTTTATGCCCTTGGAAATTGAGTTGATATGAACATGGTTGATATGAATGGATAGAACAACTAAGGAAAAAAAGCTGTGCAAATTGAGATTAAACCCCATGTTCAGGCATTGGGATCCTGATTTTTCAATTTGATTTTAAAGCAATTAAATCCACATACTCTGAAACTCTTAACTGGGAAGGAACTTGAAAGGTCTATCAGCCTGGAGATCCTTTAAGGTGAAGGATTTGTACTTTAGGGTTGTTTGGGGTTTGTTTTTATGTACTACTGTTAAGCTCAGTTACGTAAGATGGGGAATACTGGTAAAAGTGCCTGTAGAGAAACTGCCTTTAGTCATAATGAGGTCACAAGTGCTGTTTCTACATTATTTGTTCATTTTTTAAAGGTGCTTGCTTCCAAAGGGTAACTGGCTGTGACTGCAGCAATTTATCCTCTTTTCATTGCTACTAGTACCGCTTGACAGCCACTGAGTTATCCAGAACATTTCCATGATACAGTGTGTGCTGTAACCTGCGATGCTGCCTGGCAGTTCCTGAACAGGAACCTTAGAGTAGTACAAAAGATAGATGCAGGTTGTGTCTGCCCTAGCAGTACACTGTGGAAGTGGGTGTACTGTGGGAGGGCAGCATTAAAAATGATGGCTCTGTTAGGGAGAGCAATTGTTATGTGCCTTAGAAGAAAACTTACCTGTCATCAGATGCTGTGAAAGCACTGTTTTTTTACAGTTTGGGGGAAAGGAGAGAAGAGAACAATAGAATATATACTGGTCTTTGGTACTTGTGCTGTGTCTTTCTGACAGCATATTCCATGTGAGCAGCGTCTGGTGCTCCTCTTAGCAACTCGTGAAACCACCTGCAGCTTTGCATCGATGGTAGCCCACCTTCCTTTCAATCCACGAGTGTTGTGCCATCTGTGCTGCTTTGTCCTCTTGCTAAAGCTATGGGGATACTCTTAGTTCAGTTTTATTTCTGAAGGTTGCCACACGATGGCAACGTTAGCTCTTCACAAGGTTGTTCCCAAGTTCCAAGCCAGGCAAACTGCCTGCAGGGGACAGTGCCAAACAAAGGGGATGGCTCTCACATTTGAGGGCAGTGAGTGTGCTAATCCAGGTCTTTATTTTGCCTTTAGTTGGCTAAAATGTAAGGGTGTATTTGGCTTAGGGTATACTTCCTTAGTGCAAAGTGTAAAGCTGAGTGTAAAGAAAAAGGATCTGCTGTTTAGAAAAAAGCTTAAAGTCAGTCCCAGTGTTGATTTTCTCAGTTCATTTCACATAATGAGGTTTGCTGGGGGCAGAGGGGGGGGATGTACCCTACCCCAGATGTCCTGAGATCAGCAGATGATTGCTGTACTTCCTAAACTGATACTGCTAGTTTGCAAACACAGTCCTAACCTCTGTGCCTTGATGTCTGGGAGATGTGAGCAATGCTAGGAGTAGGATTGGACCCTTGGCATAGTCTGTAGTTAAAAAGTGTAAAACCTACTGCTACTGTGAAGCAGCTGCAGTTCTGGGCCAAGTGATTTGCAGGTGATGCATAATTTGGTTTTCTTCATCAAAAAAGGTTTTATTTAAGTGCTTTTGTTCTCGTCTAAACATGTCTGTTGCTATTTGGCATCTGAATAGGTTTTAACTTTGTTTCGGAGATGTAATAGTCTTGGAAGAGGAATCTCTGGATTTACTGATCTTCCTGGTTTTCAGACTGTCCTTCAATTGAGGTTTGCTTGGTGACCATGATGTTTCAAGTAATTTAATCTTGTAGCTGCCTATATATTAGTAGTAGGAAATGCTGTCCACTCTGAACTACTGTGCCACTGATGCTGGCATGGGCTTATGGCTGGTCTGGAGTACAGCTGGATTCCCGAATTTATTTTGTCTTACTTCACTTGTAATGCTCTTTCAATGTTTCCAGCCCTGTATGCTTCTGTTCTTTCCCCCTGCCCACATTGAGAAGGTGTCTCTGAAAACTCCACGTGCCTGCTTTTCATGGAGATGAGAAGGTGCTGATTTCTACTCGCAGCATTATTCATATATGAGTAAGTACAGCTTACAAGCAGGAAGTGGTAACTGGAAGAAATTATGGGGATGGCCGTGTGGTTGGGCTCTGCTCACTTCAGGTCCTTAGCTTTTGGTTCCTCCTTTGTATAATCAATTTTTTTCTTTTTTGTTTAATTTGGACATAGTTTTTATTACTGTTTCAAGCTTGAAGTCATATATACTGCTGTTGTAATCCAGAGTTTCTACTGGAATTTCCTTCTCTGAAGCAGAAAACATACCTGTTTAAGCACTGTATGCCTGGTTGTGCTGAAGTACTGCAACCCCTGTCCTTACCTTGATACAGGCAGTGTGGCCCTGTGTATACTGGAGATGTACCCACACCCTCTCTTTTTTAACCTGAACTCATAACAGGCTTTGTTTTTGGATGCTGTGCAACCTCCACTTCATGCTGTTCACAAGTGTGAGTTTGGCTCAACCTTCACCTTGTGCAGCTAACCCCTGTGTCATATTCTTGTTTTAAATAAATGAGTTGGTGATGTTTTCCTCGCCTCACGTTCAGTGATCAGAAGCCAGTCTGAGTGGTCTCCAGGTAAGTCTTTGTAGCAAGCTCTCCTTCCTCTCCCAAAAGCTTTCAGACCACTATGTGCATCTGAACTTTTCCACCTGCAGTCAGCTATTTGTGCTGATCACCAGCCTAAAAATTACACCGTTGCTACCAGCAGAGAGCCACTTCCTCCTTGGTGAGCTGCATTGACCTAGTTCTTATTATAGAAGAAGCGTTTTTTAACATTTAGGCAGTGGTCTTCTTGTTTGAGGCTATTTTCCAGGGTATTTTGTTCTGTCACTGTTTGGGAGCATCGTTTCTTCTATACTGTGGTTAAAGGCCCTGACCTGCCATTGTGGTCCTCAGCAGAGCTGAGCTCTTCCCTCACATCAGCTTTGGGCTGCTCTTGGAGCATGGGCGGTGTTTTGGGGCGGTGTGCTGCTGATAAAGGTTTCTATGGCAGGATCTCATCAGGAAGCTCTGGGTGCTTTGAAGAAGTTAACGGTGTTCATATTTAAACAACGTGAAAGAACATTGTCTTTGAGATCAGCTGTCCTTTACCTAAGGACACACACTGGGAGGCCACAACATACAAATATCTTTCTCAGCAGTCAAGATGTTTTAGAGCTGCTGTTTGAACCTCGTATTTACAAAAGGCATCGAACGAAAGAAAGGACCATTGCTTAGCTGTGTTAACTGCAATCAGATGCTATATTAAGGTGATCTAAAGAAAGGATGGGAAATAGACTTGTGGGCTTTTTCCTTCTTACTTCTCTTCCTCCCTGGAGCCCCTAAATAACTTTTAAAGGGATTTTTCTTTTTTTTATTTTGGTTCTTTTATTTCTACTGCTTGTCTCATTTGTATTGCACATACTGAGTCTTGGCTCATCCTGGAAGTCTCTGTGGATAATGGGAAAAAAAATCAGAGAGTTTACAGCATAGTGAAGTAAATTAAGTCTGACTAGCTGAAAGTGGCATCATTTTTGCTCTGGTTGCTCAAAGCCTTTTCAAGGCCCAGGCAGAGGCTGGCAGGCTGCAGCTGTTGACAATGCATGCAGGTCCTCAACCCAGATTTAAGCAGGCTTCCTCAGCTCCCAGCCACCTGCATGTGACCTTGGAAGGGAAGATGTGCATGCAGTGGACATGCCTGGCCTCTGCTGGCAAGCGCCACTGTTGTCCTGGAGTGGGAGGCAAGTGTCAGGGTGCAAGGGGTAGAAACCAGGAGATGTGGGGGTTGATGTGCTTCTCCAGCCCACAGCTTCACAAGTGGGACATGGGCCCTGTCATGGCACAGTCCTCTGGCTCCTTTCATTCTCCCCTGCTCCCTGGGTGGTTTTGGGTTGCTCTTCAGAAGTCAGCACCATGCATAGATCAGTTGCCAGGTAGGAATGACCACTTGGCTGTGGCTGCACTGACTTTTCTCACTGGCACTGGATGGCACTAGACTGGGCCCATTCTTCTTAATACACCTTTTACATCTACTGTCTGTGAATTTGTTCAATCTTTTGAGCCTGCTCATGCTACCTCCTTCCAAAATCTTGTAGTAACATGTTCCAGAAACTGGCTGCTGCTGTGTGGAAAACTCTGTTTAGTGTTTTAAATCAGCCTCCTTCCCTAGGAGCTAACCGACGTTAGAGACAGGAGCTACTATTCAGCCCCATGACACTGTGTGACACTCAACTTGGAGGTGAAAAGGAGTCCATGGAAAGGAGGTGAGTTATGGTGAGTCCTTGGTCAGAGCGCTGTGACTTGTTTTTTGAAGGACCGTTGGAGTCACAAGTGTCACTGTGGGCAATAGTATCATAGAACAATTATTCCTGTAGGACACTTGAAAGCATCCACATGCTGTATGGTGCAGAATGCTTTCTCTCATCCTATAGCAAATTTGAGACCATGGGCAGAAGGAAGTCCCAATGCTGGGTCACAGCATGAGAGTTCCCAGGACCACAGGCACTGCCAATAGCCCTGGGGCACTGCACAGGCAGGAAATTCAGTGTCCTTATGGTCCTTGGAAGTTGACCTTCACCTTGGAGCAAGGTAGCCCCTGACAATGTGACCTTTCTGACCATTTTACTCAAAGCCTGGGGGGGGCTTGGCTCCAGGGCTCTTTCTTTTCATCGTTAGGAGATGATACGAAGCAGTCCCTGGGGGAACGGAAAGGACAAATGCTCCAAGCCTTCAAGTTTCCCTCTCTCCCCTCCTACACTGCTCCATGGGGTTCCCAGCCCACTCCTTTTCCTGTCTGAAAGTTCACAGAACTCAATTCCTCTGATTATTAGGAACTTTCTAATTGTCAACCTACATTTATCCGTGACCAATTTATAGCCAGGAGGCTCCGCATCTTGCTTCTGTAACCGCACGGTTGTCAGGAAAGATTCATGAGCCCATATGTTGGTCGGGCCCTTTTTGCAGCAGCCACAATTCAAAGCCTTCAGATTAAATACTGCCTGATGACTCTATGTGTTAATGCATACATTTTTCTCCCATCCTGCTCTCACGGTGACAAAGGACTTTCCCTAATGCTGAGGTATATATACACAGCCAATACGGTGTCTTTGTGGACCCAACTCAAGCGTATGTCACTGACTCCTTCCAGGAAAAGAAACAGATTGCTTCTGTCTTGTTTTCTCTCTTTTGTTTGGGGGGGGAAGGAAATGTTCTGTGCATCAGCTTGTGTTCATTTCTGTCTTCTTTCTTTCTGCCTCATCCTGTAGGTTAGAGCTGGAGGCCTGCTGAGATGCTCCGAGGGAAATCAAGTCATAGTTCAGCCTGATGCCCCCCCCAGCTTGGGACACCGGTGCAGTGAATCCAGGAGGGCAGGATCTGCCCCCAGCATCTGGCCTGTTCACATGCAGAGGTAGGAAGTGAGGTTTCTGTCCCTGGGGAGGTCTCAGAGAGAGCCACGGTCATGCTCTGCAGGGAGCCAGGGCACACAGCACCCATGCAAAGTGCTCCGGTCTCATGCTAACGCCGGCAGCTCTGCTCTGTGCTCCTGCCTGGCTCCATCCGTGCTCCCTTTCAGGCTTCCTTAAAGTCATCCCCCTGCAGTTTTAAGCTGTGCTCAGTGTGGGTTGTGCAGGGAAAGCTTTGTTCACCCTGCCCCTGCCTTTGAGGTGCAGAGCCCCACTGTGGTTCCTTGCCTCTCCTAAAGCTCCTCTGAGTAAGATGAGCTTGGACAGCTCTTGTTCAGGAGACCAAGGGAGTGGGCCAAGCAGCTCTCTGAATCACCAGTGCTGATTCTTAGCCCCTCTAAGCCCCAATAATTAGAGCAACTGTTCAGGATACCCTTTTTCTGTGATGCTATACAGTTCCCAGTATTCCCAGGCTTGTCTGTGGCTTTTCCTAGCCACCTTCTGTGAATGTGGTAGCACGGATGGATGGCTAAACAAAGTCCCCATCAAGAAGGAGTGTAAGGATGGCCAGCTAATGTGGTTTCATGGTCAAACTCCTTACCTTCCTGAGACCACAGCATCTGTGCTGGCAGGGCACATTTGGGTGTCTCCAAGGCAACGGGCACAGCACCATATGCCAGTTGGATTTTGAAAATGGTACCATTTAGAGGGCTTTACATACGAGATGAGAAACTCTGTCAACAGCAGATCTCAACACGAGAAATCAGCGCTAAAGCTTTTTTACGCTGAGGGGTGGAGTTGTTCTTCATCCAACATGCAGTATTTTTAAACAGTGACCACGTTAAGGAAACACAGACACACGCACGCTTTTAATTGCTAAAGTTTGCAGATGGTGCAGGATTAGTGGGGTAGTAAATAATAGAGATCTGAATCCCTGGATTTACATGGTGACAGTCCAAGAAAATGGTGTTTCTGACTCATCTGGGTGCCCTGGTTTGTATCTAGAGAGATTCATAGAATCACAGCCTGGTTTGGGTTGGAAGGGACCTTAAATCTCATCCAGTTCCATGGGCAGGGACACCTTCCTCTAGACCAGCTTGCTCCAAGCCCCATCCAACCTGACCTTGAACACTGCCAGGGATGGGGCAGCCACAGCTTCTCTGTCATTTGTCACTGACCTCCACTTGGACATCAAGCCATTGACCACAGCTCTCCGAGTGTGACCTTCCAGGTAATTCCTTATCCACCCAGTGGTCCATCTTCCATCTGCCAAATCCATGCCAGACCTTTGGCAATGCAGAACGGTCACAAATGCTGCCTTTTCCTGGGGGAGCAGGCCAGGAAATAGTTGCTTCTCTAATAACACAGTGAATGTCTTGGGCATGGTGGTAAGAGCTGCTTCTGGCTGAAGGTGGAAGAGCTTTAAAAATAGCCCTGAGAAATTATGGAATGAAAAGAAAACCCTAATTCATTTGAATCATCCCAGTTCATGTCCTGCGAAACGATGCTGCGGTCTGACAAGCCATCCAGAGCTCCTAGCATGTATCTAAAATGCAAGCTGGAGGAATGAGTAATCACCTCTGAAGGCCTTAATGACCCTTTGAACCTTCCTCCATCTACTTGTGTTTGAGTCATGATAGCGAAGAGGATGCAATAGGTATTTGTGGGAGGCATGAAGCCGGCGTGCTCAGGGAACGTGTGGTTGCTCTGCAGATGTTACTGTTTCCTCTGGCATCTTAAATGCTGCTTATAAAGGATTTCTCTCCCTTCAAGATGTGACCTCTGCCTTTTGTCTCGAGTCAGACAAACGGGGACAAAAGCATCCTGGTAGCATTAATTTATTCTAATTACTGGATGGGGGGTGTGCAGCTTCTTCAGTGCATTTAGGAACGTTCAGAGCGTTCCATAAGTGAGCTGGGTGGGCTCATTTCCATGTGAACAATGAGGGAAAACTGAGACACAAGAGTCTGTTCCCACACACAGCACATTGAAAGGAATCACCCACATCCAGCATTTTCTCTGTGTTAGGGACTTGGGGCTTGTTCCCTTCAGGGACAGCAGCTGGGGAACTGTGGCATGGATACATAGGTTGGAACTAGGTAATCTTAAGGTCCTTTCCAATCCTAACTATTCTGTGATTCTATCTCAACACTCCAAAAGCAGGTACAAAACTTGGTTCTGCAGTTCATCTGCTTCTCAGCATCTTCTGGGTACCGCACTCAGACCCACAGCGCTGAGCAGGAGCCCAGCTCTCTTCCCCATTCTGCTTGATCCCTATAGCCTTCGTTTCCCATCTTTTTCACAGCTGCTGCAAAGGAAGGCTGAAGTATCAGGCTCTCCTCTACAGCCTATTCCTTAGTAATGTGTCGTGGCCCATTATCAACAGATTTGAGATGGAGACCGGGAGTGACAAGAAGAAAGGCTTTCTGAGCAGTTCATTTGTAATCAGTGGTTGATAGGTAGCAATAAATCTGAATAGGGTTTTGGTTTCAGAAATCCATTCAAGCTTATGATTATCTTGGAATATAGGAAAAGTCATATTCGTAGTCCCCCAAACCCATTAGAACCTCACACTTTTCTAAGAAAACCCCTTCAGCTTTACTTTCTTAGAAGAGCCTTCTTTTCCTTTGAAATCTGTCCACTTTCCACTGCCTGTCTTCAGCTGCCAAGGGAGAAAGGAATGCAGATCCACTGGGACAGAAAGGGAAGGAAAAAAATAGGTTTTGGGGGAAAAAAAAAAACTAATTAGCCTATTTCCATCCTTCTGCAGCAGGTATGCCTTTATGAGGGCAAGCAAGGGGAAAGGTGAGTCAGGCTATGAAATACAGGTGGCGTTATACCAGAAGCTTTTGCTAATGGCTGTAGTGATGGGATTCTGGGGAGCACAGAGGTCCCTGTGCTGATGCGGGTACACCAGAGCCCATGGCTGCCTTCGATCTCCATCTACTTTCCTGGGCTTTGCCCCTCTACTGCTTCTCCCTGAAGGAAACGTCTCAGCTCTCCTACTTCAAAGGTCTTGCTCCTGGCTAAGCTGGATTTGCTTGGTGGTACCAGTGAACTGAGGAACTACCTGCGTGGTCCAGCTTGAGCCCCAGGGGAGCCCTCCTTGCTGCTGCTGCCTCGCTGTGCCTTGCAACAGGAGTAAACCAGCTTTTCCTCGTGCCTGTGTGCAAGGTGAGAGGAGGGAGCAGGTTTGAGAGAGCCTTAATGTTGGAAATTGTAGCTTCCCTGGCCTGAGACCTGTGTGTGAGATGGGGCTGGTTTGGAGGCTGTGTGTATTTGGAGGCTGTGTGTTGCCTGTAAGCTGGGTGCAGTCCCACCTCCCTGCTCTCCTCTGTCTCCCTTTGCTACCTACATTGCATGGTAGTTTCTTGGAGCTTGGACCACCCCTCATCCTGCAGAGTTGGCAGTGATATTATCCAAGGACCATCCTCAGGGAAAATGAGGGAAACCTCAGGGATTTCTTGTGTTTGACAGTGAGCTGTATAAATAGCTGTGAGAACACAGGCAGAAGCAGTCACGGGGTGGGAAACTAAAAAGAGAGAGGAAAAGCTGTTTCCACTCTTCCATAATGAAGTAGCAGGGATGGGAGCTGGAGCTGTGCTGGTGGGCTCAGGTACAATGTAGGCATGACTATAGATTTAGGGGGGGCATCCTGGACCTCCTCAGGAAACAGATTCGTGATGCGCTTGGTTCTTAGGTCTTGCTGCCTTTTTAATCTGATTTTTGCACTGTGAACATCATTTAAAGAAACTTCTTCAGGGGAAGGAGGGGCAAAAGACAATTGAGATTTCAAAACGCTGAGATGGAAGCATTTGTTTCGAGGCTGGGTGGATTCATCATAGCGGTTTGGGCACCGATCCCTTAAGTCTGCCTCCCGCAGCAGCCGTCCATGCCTGTGTCTGATGGCAAATCCCTCAAATGCCAGGCGTGCATTTCAAGCAGTTATTTGTATGGAGAGGCAGTCCCGGGAGAGCAGCAGGAGCGCCTGGCCTGTCAGTCAAAGCTCGCGATGCTGCTGCCCTGGCAGCAATCATTTGGACAGAAAATTGCATATAAATTGCAGCATTTCAAACTTAAGGAAGGGAGATGAAAGCAAACGCTTCCGAGCTGCCACCAATGAGTTGTGATGTGCAGGGTTCGGCCTTGGGAGCCCTGCAGGTCACTTCTCCTCAGCTGCCACTGGCCCAAACAGCCATAGGCTTGGTCCATCTCTGCACCGAGGATAACACCAGGTTATTGCTGACTACCTAACTGTCACTAATTCTGTTAGAAATGTTAGGTTATTGGCTGCCCTGGAGGACTGCCTTCAAGGAAAATGTTTCGGCATAGAACCATGGAACAGTCAGGGTTGGAAAGGACCTCAAGGTCATCCAGTTCTAACCCCCTGCCATGGACAGGGACACCTCACACTAGGCCATGTCACCCAAGGCTGTGTCCAACCTGGCCTTGAATGCTGCCAGGGATGGAGTGTTTACCAACATGTCCAATGCTGGTGTGCCCAGAACAGCTGGGGGGCCAGGGAGCTTGGCAGCAGCAATGGGAGGATGCAGGGCTTGGTTTCTGTACCCTTTCCTCATGGCCAAGGGTGGTGTGAAAACGGGCATGCTGAAGCTGAAATCGGACTCACTGCTTTTGTGTGCAGCCTTAACTTCACTTCTTAGCTATAGTTTTGAGTAGCAATGGAAGGGGTTGGGAGACGTACCATGTTAAGCATAACATGCTCTCAATGAAGCCAGGCACTGGTTGAGGTGGGTGCACAGGTCAGAGGGCTGGAAACCCACCACACTTGAGACGCAGGGTTTCCTCCTGTCCCAGCCTGGGCTGGTGGGGGCTGAAGTCACTGTCAGGCTGGGGCAGTTGGTGGCATCACCATCCCCAGGGACTGATGGGTTTTGCTTGGCTGCAGCTCCGGGCTGGAAGGGGAAGGTTATATGAAAACTAAATGCTTTGCAGCCTGGCAGCTGCCTGTATGCCTTGCTTTGCAAAGCAATGCCTCCAGCCCCTCTTCTCCCATAGACCTGAGGAAATGGCATTCAGGATGCACGCTCTAACTGGATGCTGGTGTGGGGGGAGCTGCACTGGCCAAGCACTGCAGGTCACGGCTCTCCTGCTTGCCCTGCAAAAACAGTCACCTGAGCACCCTAAAACCGGCTTTAACACATGGATGCCTTTTAAGCAGGTGAGAGATGTCCCAGGCACCGACGGTGGCGCAGCTCTTTGCTGGGCTGCTGTGAAAGCAAGGCAAAGTTAACAAAACCCTGCGAGGGGTATTTATTTCCTCAAGCACCCACGAGCAGAGCTCTGATTCGCTTTCCTGGCTCCCGGGCCAACGTGGTCCAAGGGGCTCTGCCTGTCCCTCTGCTTGCCTGGCACCGGGTCAGTGTGAGCAGACGGGCACGCGTTGCCTCCAGCCGCCTTTACCTGCGCCTCCTGGCTCAAACCAGCCCTCGGGATGACAAAAAGACGGAGAGAAAAAGCATCAAGAAGGGCTTTTATTGTGAAAAAGAGGCTCCGCAAGCGCCCGTTCCCCCCTTCGCAGCCTCCCCGCTCCCCTCCCCACAGGGAGGTGGGTCTGGGATGAGGCAGAGTTTGAAAACTCGCAGCTGAAGAGCGCGGGGTGTGCGCTCTGCCCGCATGTCCGCCTTGCGGCAGGGCCGGCAGCGGAGTGGGGCAGCAGGGATTGCGGAGGGCAGCGGGGAGCATCCTCGGGTGATCTCCCCTTGCTATGGTTGGCGGCTTGGGGAGAGGAGGCTGCGGGATTTATTGGCCTCAGTATTGCTGCTTTTTGAACGCTTGTGTTTTTTTTGGGGGGCTGGTGCCCCATGGCAATGCCACAGGCGGCTGGCACCCGGCTCAGGAGGTGACCGCATGCCCGTGAAGCGCACGAGGAGCAGCGCGTCGGCTGGTGCTGCGAGATATGGTAGGACTGAGGGGTTTCCTTGCTGTGGGAGGTGATGCTGGGTCTGCTCAGGGACACCAACCCCGTGGGATGAGGTGCAAGGCTGTGGCCTGGCTGCCTCTGTTGCGGGGGTAAAGTCTAGTGGGATGCCTCCGAGGGTGCGGGCACCGTGAGGCAAGCAAGGCACAGATCCGCTCCAGCATGTGTCTGTCCTTCATGGCACTAAGGGTGGACAAAGCAGATTGTAAGGATGTGTGTAAAGGCTGCGCCTGGGGCTGCTGTAGCTGAAGGCACTGCTGTTGGCCAGGGAGGCAATTAGTTGCCTCGGCCAAAACCCATCCTTTTTAAGAGCCCGGGTGGCATCACTTCAGGTAGGCAAAGAGTGTGGGGCAAAGGCAGCGCAGTGCAAATAAGAGAGCACAAAGATCCCATCAGTACTTTCCGTCTGGTCTTCACAACGCACAGCCCTCTCATCAAACCCAGCCACTTTGGCAAGGGAAAACTCCCCTCCTCCCCCTAAGAAATGTTGCGTTTCTCTGGCATCAGCAGATTTCCCTGCATCCGCAGCGTGTTCCAAACCTTAGGGTGGTTTTTCATGTCTGGGTTTTGGGCTGTCCCTTGGCGATCAGTTTCCAGATGCATCTGAGCAGGCACAAGCCAGCTGAGCTGGGACGGGGACCCCACCGCTCCCGTTACTGCTGTGCCACGCAGGGATCTGCAGTGGGGCCAGGGTCTCTGTCTCTGCTTCAGCACCTCAGCCCTTGCAAGGCTGACACGGGGCAGGAATTGCAGACGTGTCTGATGAATGAGCCTGATGCCGCTGCCAGAAGTTGGTGCTTTGGTGTCAGTTGTGTTGTGTTCTGAATGCTTTTGTGTCCTCAGGAGTGTGGTGATGACTCAGAGCATCTCTGGGAGCACTGGGGCAGTGCCAGCCTTCCCCAGAGCGTGAGCATATGTATGTGGGGCACTAATGTCGTGCTTTATACTTTCTGCCCTACGGTTTGTATAGGCTGTCTTGAGTTTCTTACTTAATGGACTTTAGCAGCAGGATAAAGAGACAAGACTTTGGCTCCTGTCACCCATTTTAGGGCTGGAGATAACTACTCCCTATCAAAGGAAAACAGAAGGCAGCTCTCCCTGCACCAGCTTTCATTTGCAGTAACGCTTTCCTGTACGAGCCCTCACTATGACGCCTTTCAAAGGGTCTATAGCCTGTGGTGTGGTCTCCCCTCTGAGAGCATGGTATTCCGTTTTTGCCAGGGGTTCCATTTTGCTTGGTAAGGGAAAGTCTGCTTCTGCAGTCCTTTCCCCGTATCGATTGCTTTGATTTCACCCCGGTCATCCGGGTTTGCTCTGGGCACCTGTAGGATGAGCAGCGATGGTCATGAGGAATAAACTCAGGCTTGCCCCAAGCTCATTGTCTCATTGCTTCATTTGCAGCAAAGCCCTAAGCAGAATGCTCCAGGCAATCTCTGACTCCTTTCAAGATCACCAGGAAGGTGACCGCTTGCAGAGAGCCGGAGGGATCCCCGCTGTGAGCTTCGCTGTTAGGACGGAGCACGGCGCTTGCAGCCCGCTGCTTATCGGATCCGGGCGCTGTACGTGCCTGACCTGCAGGAGCAGTGAGCGCTGGGGGATGACTGCATTGCAGAAACATCTCCTTTATTCTGGTTTCAAACCCTGCCAGCGAGTCATTTCCAACCCCTCTGTCATTCGCCTAGCATGAGGCAGCCGGAATAAGAGGGGCTGATTACACTTTATTAATCCTCTGGCATAGGTGCCAGATGCCTTAATTCCCCCTTCTGTTTCAAATGCTCAATAGCTCCAGTCCATCTGCAGCTGTTTGCCTTGCCCTGATGGAAAAGCCCCTGTTTTGAAGCCAGGCTTGATGCTTATACAGTGTTTGCTCCAGGGGGTTCACTGGGTGAAGGAGAAGCAGGCTGGAGGGTTGCATGCTTCACTCAGGATGGGGTCTGCAGGACACAGAGGCAATCACAGCCAAGCAGTGAGCAGCTTTCCTCCCCTTTTTTCCTCTTTAAGCAGGAATGGTTTATATGGAGGAAAACAGGGTTATAACAGGGTTATCTTCCTGCAGCAGAGGCCACAGCTTGCGTGAGCAATTCTGTTCTGAAGAAAGCCCCCAGGGCTGAAAAGCCCTGCTGTCCTCTTCATTCCTTTGCTTTGGAATCCCACAAATGTGCTTTCCTGCTCTCCAGGAAGGGAACAATCCTGACAGCCAGCTCAGGGAAACCCAACCAGACAACTTTTGGGCAACCTGTGCTGAGATGCCAGCGAAGGAATGCATTGCTGCCCCTCACCAACACCCTGACGTGGGTTTTGCAAGCCCCTGCTGGGCACCAAAGAGGCACCCCTGTGCCCTGGTGCTGACCCAGTGGTCAGTAATGAAAATAATGGATCAGGATCCTCTCCCCTTCCCAAATGTAGGAAAAAATGTGACCCCCACTACAATACCTAAAACGGGGCTGGGTGCCAACACGTGTAAGAGTGTTCCAGCGGCTTTCCAGGCACTCACCAGCAGCACTGGAAAACTCATCAAGAGGGATAGGAAACCAAACGTGATCTTATTTAAAGCTTGATTCTATTTGAATGCATCCCTCCCGTATTAACTGCAGCCCAGAGCACGCTGCAAAAAGATGTGGCTTTCTAGCCCTTCTGCTCCTTGCTGCTGCTATGTGTGGAGGAGCCCACGCAGGGTAATCCCATGGGGGATGCCAGGCCAAAGCTGGTGAGTGGTGCTGAAGTACAGCAAGAGACACTACGGGGGTAAAGGGGTTTGTGAGGAAGGGGATCCAGAGTGGCTCCCAGGTTCTGGATCTGACTTTTCCCCAGTTTGGGAATCCCACAGGAGGCATCAGCGCGAGCCATTGGTTGTGACTGGAAATAAAGCCCTGTGGACTGACCAGAGCTATCGATTCCCAAGTGCTACAGGGAACAAAGCGTTTTGGGTTTTGCAGAAGAAATCCAGGCGGTCTATGTGTGGGACTTGAAGGGAAGGAGTCCAGCCACAGGCTGCTGCCCTCCTCCAAAGCATCCTCTGCACAGCCTCTCACAAACAAAGGCAAGCCTGTTCAAAACGAACAGGGGCATGAGGCACAGATGTTGCACAAAGGCAAGCCACATCTGTTTCGCTGGGGAAGGGGCCCCCTTCTTGCTGTTTCAGCAGGCAAATGGAAAAGCTGCTCTGAAAACCTCCGGAGCTGAATGCAACAGGCTGGCTGGGAAATGGGGATGAGGGGAGCGGGGAAAGGGATACCTGGGGGGATCCTGCACAGCAACGAGGGAGCAACGGCTGCCCAAAACCACTGCTCTCCCCGGTTTCATCCCTGCCAGGATTCCTAGGTTGTGCTTGTCTCACGTAGGTGTGAGGGCTGGAGGAATGAGCAGAGAGGAGGGAAGGTGAGAAGGACCTCCCTAGTGATGCTAGCAGGACAGTCATCTATTCAGGGCTGCTTAGATCCTCGCTGTCTCCTGTGAACACGAAGGTGCTGGTTTGGGTCTGCAGTGACCTGGATGCAGGGTGATATCACTTAACATAATAAGGCTTTCAGTGGTGAAAGGTGATGGAGGTGTTTGCACATGCAAATAGAGCAGCCCTGTGCATCTCCTGCAAGACAGCCAGCAATCTCACAGGAGATGTGCCACCAAGAAGTAGAAGATCCAGCTAAGAGTCTGCAGTAAATGTCCTGACTCTGAACTTAAATAGGAATAAGATAAGGCATTTGAAAGCTTTTAGTTTGCTTACTTGAAGCAGAAGTATGGCATCCTGGAGGCTGTTTATTTTTGTGGTGCTTTATGTTGCCTTCTGGGATTAATCCGGAGAGGTCCTGAGCTGTGCTGGACATCGCGTTGGGATGAAAAGCCCCCTGTCCATCCCTCACAGAGCCGAGTGTTAACTTCCTGCAAGATTTACAGAGGGGAAGCGAGGAGAATTATGAATCTCTCCTTCTTCTCAGTGAAAATCACAAGATTTAGGGGTAAGGACAGAGTCAGCACAGGAAAAGCAAGGCCCTGCTGGTACCCTGCAGGGCTTTCATCTCTCCCAGGTCCTTTGTGAAGATGCTGAGCAGGACATTTGGGATGCTGGGAGCCTTGCCGCTCCTGTAGGCTCCTCCTGGGCAGGGGTTACGAGCCCTTGTTTTGGCTCTACTTGTTTGGTCCATAACTGAGCTGTAACCAGGGCACTGTCACAAAGGCATTTTGGATGGTGGAGCGGATGAGAAGAGGCTGTGCTCTGTGGATGGGCAGAGAAGCACCTCCCAAAACCAGGAACAGTGAGTCTGGGTGAGGGGGATGGAGCAAGAAGGAGGACACCTCGCACTGAGGAGCAAAAAGCTCAATGGGCTCGAGCCAAAGACACTAAGTTGTTACTAGAGAGCTGTGGAGCTCGAGGGTTTCGGGGTTTCTACAGTTTGCTGCCCCAAGGGAAGAACTGTGAAGGCAGCATTATCTCACAAGCTAAAGGAAGCATGATGACACCATCCCTTCACAGTCAGTGCTCAGAGTGAAGGGTACCAACAGCGTTTCACCCCTTTCTGCTGCTGCTGGAGCATTGTCCTGTGCTAGTCTCACACTTGGGCTATAAATTACCTCCTTGAGGCTTTGCACACTGTCCAAAGTTTAGCAAAGCACAGCATGTTATAAGGTTTCCCCCTGGGCAATTTAACTTGGTTTTGGTTTTGGACATGCTGGTGGGAAGGTTTGTGTGCCAGCTAAGAGGACTTTGCTGCCTCTGCAGGGAAGGACCCAGCACCATGTGCTGATACATCATCTTTCCATTGCCCAGTGCTTGCTGTGGCTTCCTCGCCGTGCAATCTGTGGGAGCACGGACAAAGCTGGTGCAGGTCTGCTAGGAATTACAGCCCCTTTGGTGGATCGTGAGGCCCGGTGAAGGGCCATCCGTTCCTCATGCCCTGTGGTAATCCAGGTGGTGGTGGGACCTGGGGCTGTCCCATGGGCAGCCACTCCGAGCCGGGGCTCCCTTTGAGGCTGGCAGTCATCATCTAATAGCTGTCTTTCGTGGATTCCCACTGCAAGCCGTCTATCTTCCCTGAGCAGGATGATGTAGGAAGGTACTTGAGCACTTGAACGATGGGCAATGCACGCTGGCAAGGATTTCCTTCTGCTCAGGCTCAGAATCAACCCCGGGGGCAGAGCTTTTGCCTCCTTCCATATCCTCAGCCTGGTTATGGGTCCCCAGCAGCGAGCTTAGCCCATGTGCCATGCCCTGGGCAGCACCAAAGGGAAGAGGCTGCTCCCGTCCTGGATCCGGTTGATGCCCCAGCTCTCAGCCTCTCTCCCTGCTGCACCACGTGTTGGCCAGGAGGCTCTGGAGACGTTCCCGGAGGTGGGGGGCAGCCAGAGGAGCTTTCCCAGTTGCTTTTCAGATGCTCTTTGTTAACGCTGGTCACGGTGGGCTGCGTCTCCTATTGCCTGGACAGCTTTGTGGTTCATCGGGCGGGCAGCGAGCGCGGCGCGGGGAGGGTAAGTGCAGCTCTGCGCGTTCCACCTCCGGTGCAAACGATGCCCTGCGCTGCGTGCAGCCAGGTAAAGGCACATTCCTGCTTCTAACCTGCTCACCGGTGGCCTTTGAGTCCTCTGAGCTCAAGAGGGACATGGCTACGGCCAAGGCATCCTGGCTCCCTCGGGCACCTCACTGGCATGGTGGGATTTACTGCTGGAGAGGTCTGGCAGTGCTGGTGCAGGGCCAGGAGCACTCCTTTAGATACCAGAGGAAAGCAAGGATCCATTCCCCTTTTAAAGGCCACGTATTTCCAGGGCATCTTTCTGGGTTTAGGGCTGTTTCTCTTGCATTCCTGGGTAATGAAGTTTGGGGTTTGTTTTTCTTTCATTTCAAGCTCAGCAAAGCCAATTTGATGCGCTTTGAAAAGAAATTGCAAACAGGCGGCTCTGCTCCGGATCCTGCCAAGGTTCAAGCATCCCGGGAATACAATGTCAAGGATAACCCCACCCCCTGACCATAGCTTCATCCCAGATGGCCAGGCTGCACAGGCTCTCCACTGTGCCTTCAGGAGCCCATTCATGCTGTGTGTCCCCCTGATGAGCGAGGATATACACTGTTCACTTATCGGCATCTTGGAACAAGCAGTACCTCTCTTAAGCCTTTTAATGGGCTCTGCCTGTAGCTTTCCCACCGGGAAACGGCTCTGATTTCTGGTGAAGACGTGCTGTACTGTCAGTGTGTCAGACTGGCAAAGCAGAGCTCTACGTATGGTTTGCATTTGGGGCTGAATGGAAGCCATAGCTGAAACTGCAGCGGTTTTTCTTAACAGCATGAGCTCAGAGAAAGTCTCAATGGAGAAGTATTTATCCTGGGCTTGTAAATAGAGCTTCATGTGTGCGGTGTTCAATCGTTGGGTTGTTTGCAATGTCGACTGTCAGAAATAACACAGGGGCTGTCCTTGGACTTTGCTTCTTTCTTGTTGGTGATGTGGCAGGGAAAGCCCGAGCAGTGCTGGGGAAGGGAGCCTGCGGTGGTGGGGAAGAAATGAAGCTCTAACTTACGGTGCCCAGACCCGAGCTCACTGTCACAAAAGGCAGGGTGGGTTTGGACAATAACGGTTCCTTAAGCACTTGGACTGCAAGCTGACTTGACATTAAAACCCCAGGCATCATTGCCAACTGTTTGGCACCCGCTGCTCCCCAGCTGTGGATTTAAAAGGGATTTTTCCTGCAGTATTTCCAAGGTTTTCCAAATGGCTCCTGCGTGCTCCCCTGCCAGGATCCTTGGAGTTTTTAGGTTCTTTGCATGCCCAGGGATGGGGTAAGTGACCAGATGGTGTAAGTGACCAAAAGGTTATTATCAGGTGGCTAACAGCAATGATCACCCCGCGAATCCTCTGTGCAGAAGAGGGTTGTGGGTGATTTTGGTGAGAGCGGTGTGGGTCGTGTCCCTCAAAGGGGTAGGATGGGGGAGGCACTGGAAAAAGTTGCCCACGGAAGCATGAATTGGGAAGAGAACTTGGCTGGATGCAGATGGGAGGACTGAGATTTAGTTAACCGTGCCCATGGAGATTAACTCCATAGAGTGAATTCAGCCTGCTTTGAGGCTGGAGGGGACAGTGAAGCACTTACAGTGGTGACTTGAAAGGAGCATGGGTATCACGGTATCAGGATCTGGCATTTTTACCCACAGAGTTATTTTACTGTGGTTATACTAGGATTTCGACATTGCACCTCCCCTAAGCTCTTGCTCAGGATGCCAGACCCGGATTGGGGGTGCTTGGGAAGAAGCTTGTGTCTGCATTCTGCAAGACTTGCTTGAATTCCAGGGCATGAAGGTTTTGGATAGCTGAGCTCGGGTGCTGCCGTGTTGGTTGGTGTTGGCTGTGCTTCCATAACAAATCATTATCCCATCCAAGTGGAGCATTGCAACCATGCTCACCCCCTGACCAGAAAGGGGCCTAAGGCAGTAAGCGGGACAGGACATCACACTCTGAACAGACTCACCCTGGACTAACTCCTTCTCAATTTGGGGTTTAAGGGAGAGCTAAATCAGGGGGTGCCCTGGCAGGTCCCAAAGCCCTGTAACAGGCAGAGTCCAGTGTAAGCCATGGGTGAGTGTAGAATTCGGCTCGGAGGATGTATTTTGCTGCATTACATTGCATTTCTGGGAGAGAAACAGTAACCTGAGAGCTGTAAAGCTGAATCACTCCAAGTGCACCGTCACTTGTCCTTATAAACTGCAGTAAATCTGCTCAGTCCTTGGAGGAAAACCCCCTGAAAGCCAGTGAGTTGGTGGCTTTGTGGCTCCTCTTGGTCCCCTTGGCTGATGTAGTGCCTTTGGGAGGGATGCAGCTCCTGAGCATGGGGCCACCTGCAGCAGCCTCCCTGCGGTGAGGGCAGGAAACCTGATGGACTTTAGGATGCTGCCGGATCAGCTTACGAAGGGGCTCACATGCTGGAGGTGCCTGGGGCAGCTCCCCTTGGGGCTGGAGTCATGCTGGTGGTGGGTCCCTGCAGGCAGCAGGAACCTGCAATCCGAAAAGCCCCATGGCTGGAAGTGCTTCTGCTCACCCAGCTGCTTTCTGGAAGTCATTCTGGCTGCAGGCTCTCACCTCCCTCCCATCCCTCCCTAGCTTTTCAGCTCCTTTTTTTCCAAGCTTTCCCTCTCACAAACAATCTCCGACCCCTCCTTTGGCACTGCGCTGTCCCGCTGTGTCTGCCATGGATATACTTCTGCTTCCAAAATAAACAATAGCAGGAAAATGTATCCCCTTGGACGTTCCCTTGACTTTCAGAGTGGGTTTGAGCCACTTGGAGATGCCTCTTGTAAAGCAGAGAAACAGCACCAAGGTACCTTTTGCTGCTCCAGCCCAAGCCCGGGTGGATGTGGCACGGGTACAGCTGTGGGATCGGGATGGGGTGGGCTGGGAGGTTCTCTGGCTGCTGCCCTGTCTCTTCCCTCCACCTCACCCTGAAAGGGAGGATCCTGTGCCCCAGTGCTTGTGCATGGGATTACTTTCAGCCAAAGGGGAGATAGGAGGTTAGCAATGCAGGAAACATGAGCAGTATTCGCTCACAACTGCCTTTCCAGCCTGTACGGTTTTTATAAGCCTCTACAGATTATAAAGGATGAGTAAAAGGAAGGGGGAGGAGAGCTCTGTGTATGAAGATGCGTACATCAGAACTTGGCAGTGCTTGTCTAAAGGCGGTTCCTTAGTGCGGGACATCAGAGTATGTTAGGGTTCAGAAAGAGCACTTTGCGTTCTAGGCTGTCACAGCTCCTGACTGGCACTTGGAGCTGCCTGGATTTGCTGGGTGCAATGATGGGTATTGCTCCAGAGGCTGAGATGTCCTGCAAAGGAAGGCATGGGGATCCAGGTTACCAGTTCAGTGTGCAGCCGGGGTAGGAACCACTGAGGGTACCCAGAGTAAGGTCTGAAGATAAAAATCTCTTAGGAACTGGGAAATGTTCGCATCCAGCCAGGAATCCGCTCTGGTTTGTGGAGTTTGTTTTTACTCTTTTTCATTTCTTGAGTCTTTAAAGCAAAATATTTGACCATGAAGAATTCATTGCTTGTAATGTCCTGTACATCAGTGCTGCAGACATGTGGTGGGTCTGCCCATGTTCTGGCTTGCTTCCGAAAGGACTGCAGCTGATTTCTAGCACAGAAAAACCCCCATCAAGCTTATTGACAGCTGTGCTTGCGGTGTGGACATCCTAGCCCATAGAACCTCAAGGGGACCCCTGCTAACGCTCTCCCTTTCCCTACAGGTGCAGCGACCATGGAGAAGGATGGGGCTGAAGCCCCCTGCCCCGGCAGCCCTCGCGGTGCTGCTGGCCCTGGCCCTGCTGGCCCTTGCCCGCCTTCCCCCCCCACCAAATCACTCCCCACACCCGCTGCCAGCATCGTCCCCCCCAGCCCCATGGCGGGAGGTGGCTGTCCCCCTATCCAGGGGACGAGCCCCCAGTGGAAGGGTCCCTGTACCCTCCCCTCGCCTGCGGCAGGACCAGCCCCATGGCCGGGGCAGGAGGCGGCGGCGGCGGGGGGCAGCAAGGGATGCTCCCCCATGGCTCTCTGATGATGACCTCCAGAAGATGCAGCTCCTGGCCAGGGGGCAGGTGGTCTCCAAAACCCGCATCCCAGCCCACGGGCAGGTCCTGCGAGTGGGACTGCGGGCCATAGGGGATGCTGAAGGGGACACCACGCCAGGAAGGGACTGCCAGGACGGGCGCTGTGGGCTCATCAAGCGCCCAGGGGACCTCTACGAGGTGCTGGCTTTCCACCTGGACAGGGTGCTGGGGCTGAACCGCAGCCTGCCCGCCGTGGCCCGGCGCTTCACCAGCCACCTCCTGCCCTACAGCTACACCGACGGCTCCCCACGACCCATCATCTGGTGGGCGCCTGACCTCCAGCACCTGGAGGATGCCAACAACGACCAGAACTCCTGCGCCCTGGGGTGGCTGCAGTACCAGGAGATGCTGCGGCCCCAAGGACCGATGCCAGCGGCTGGGGATGCTCCCTGCTCCAGCATCCCACGTGGCGAGTGGAGCCGCCTGGCCCTCTTCGACTTCCTCCTCCAGGTAGGGCTGGGGTGATGGAGACATCCATCCCTCTGGCTGTACCCCCCTGCGTGCCTGCCTTGTGTGACTGTGGGCTCCTCTGTGGGGTAGCACAGGGCTTTGGGGATATGTTTTTACTCATTGGGTAACAGGGAGCAGCAGAGCTTTGTGCAGAGGCAATCGTGGTCCATGCTTGGGACTTGCAGAGGAAACACAGGCAGGTTTTGGATGCAGCAACTCCGATCTTACATGGGTGAGCTTTCTCCCATCGCAGCTGTATTGGCTCTGCCTCACATGGATGCCAGCAGCAGCTTGGCATGGGGCATTCCTGGGGCCAAGCAGTGTGTTCTGCATCAGATCCAACTCCAGGGATGTGCTGCTGGTGCTGGAAATCAGGAGCTCTACACCTTCGTATGGCACTGCCTTCCTCCTCCTCCTTCTCCTTCTCCTCCTTGGCTTTAATAGCGCTTAATCTTCTGTCTGGAAAATCATACCCTGCTGCTATGAGGGATTACGGCAGCGTCCCAGGGAGTTATCACTTCCTGGAGGGCAGCTTTGAGGAGGCAAAAGTGATTTCTATGGAAGAAAGCCTCTTTGGGCACCTTGAGGCTGGGGCTTTGGTTATCAGACGAGGGGGAAAATGTCTGAAAGGGCAAGTATTAAAATACAAAAAAAAAAAAAGTGAAGAAAAAACCCACCCAAAACTGTTAAAATTTGTGCTCCCTTTATTCTACCTCCTTTTTCTTTGGCAAAGCCCGGCCATTAATCTTTATAGCCTCAGACTATGGCTGGCAGAGGAGGAGCAGTGCTGAAACAGCCAGAGAAATGAGAAAATCAACCAACCCCCTTCCCTTCCCCAGGCCAAAATTCCATCCGGTGCAATGGAAAGGCTGAGTCTCCAGGACAAAGTATCTGGTTTAAGGAAACTTTCCTCTGTGGGGCTGAAGCAGCACGATGATAAATCCAAGGGCAGTTCGCTGGTTTTCCTCAATAGCTCCGATGGGATCTTCCCATGCGGAAAAGTCAGGTAAAGAGGCACCAAGTCAGCAGGATGTGAAATAGCATCTGACAGAAATGGCTTTAACCTCTCAGAGCTCTGGCTGGGGAAGGAGATGCTGCGAGCTTGGAGCCCTGCTGTACGTTGCCATTGAAGTCTTGGTTGTTGTCTTCAGTCAGCCTTGAAACTGAGCTGCTTCTGACTGGGTTTCCCTTGGTGTTTGCCACAAGGGAGCACCCCTCTCGGTGCAAAGCTTTATGGAGGCAGAACACTGAGCCTGGTGGAAAGGGGGCAGCTGCTGGTGGCTTTGTCCTGCATTGCAAAGGGCAAAAAAGGCATTGACTCCAAAGCTCTGCAGCCGCATCCATACCCTGAGGTTGCTCATCCCAGGCTGAGTCACATATGGAAAGCCCTGTTGGACCCAAGGGGATGCTCTGGTGTGGCTGAGCTTCGTGTGGGTCCCAGCTGGGGCTGAAGGTGAGCTTCTCATAGGGTTTGAGCTCTGGTGATAGAAAGTGTGGCTCACGTATTCGTGTCCTAGCAGCAAGACCTAATGACCCATTTGTTAGAGCCATTTAGGAAAAGAGCGTGCTCTGTGTAACACAGAGACTCCTTTTTCCCTTTTCCATTTATCCATTTGTCTTTCCATTAAGAGCTGCTCAGGTAGGGATAGATGAAAGGGCAGATATGTGACTGCAGCCAGATGAAACCATCATCCAGTGCACCAAGACTTGGCCTGAGTAAAATACTTCTTTTTGAAGTTCCAAAACCTAGGTTTCCTTGGCTGCTTTTGGGTTCTGGGTGTTCACTTTACGTTCATTGCTGTGCACATCTTCCCTTGGTTTCAGCTGGAAGCACAGCCCATTTACACTGTACAAGCATGGAGTGTGGAAGTGGAGGTGCAGAAGGTGTCTGAACTCCATTGGGAAAGCCTGTCTCTTCCCCAAGCCAAAGGGGTTTGCAAGGCAGCTCAGCCTCTGAATGCTTCCCTGACACTTCCTCACTGGTGTATGCAGCTTGTCCATGTGATGTCTACTGCGGGTTCTTAGCTCCTTTTCATTTTCCTTGGAGCAAGGGAAGTTCAAAACTGGACCTCCCCATCCTGGACACGCAATGTCCAGTTGGGCACTCACATCCCAACGTGTCTCCTGCAGGTTCATGACCGCCTGGACCGCTACTGCTGTGGATTTCAACCCGATCCCTCCGAGCCCTGCGTGGAGGAGATGCTCCATGAGAAGTGCCGAAACCCAGCCGAGCTGGTCCTGGTGCACATCCTGGTATGTCCCCCACTCCCCAGGGGCTGCTCTGGGGCTAAGATGAAGGAGGTGCTTTTAGGGCTGAAGTGGCAGCAAAGGGGATGCAGGTCCCATGGTGATGCTGGGTCCATAGCGGGTCCTGGTCACGAAGGGACCTGGGCTTTGCCAGCTGCTGGCCCCCAGATGCTCTCAGGGTTTCTCAATGCATTAAGAATCAGTCTAAACCCACACACTGATGGTTTCCTGCAGTAAGTGAGCTGCTTCTCATCCCACTGTCAGGTCCGGAGGAGCGCGCCGTCCCGCCTGGTGTTCATTGACAACGCAGGCAAGCCGCAGCACCCAGAGGAGAAGCTCAACTTCAGGCTCCTGCAAGGCATAGACAGGTAGGAAGGGTGAAGTGCACCCTCCTGGGGGCACATCCCGGGGGAGGGCTGAGCTTGCACGTGCAGGATGGGCAGCAGCTCCATGTGCCTAACCCACCACACGTGCCCTTGCTCTGAAAGCAGCTCTTCACCCTGCTCTGGGTGGCTGAAGGCAGTCTCCAAAGCCTATTTTCCCCTCTCTAACTGGCAGCTGCACAAAAATGATGGATAATCAGGTATTTTAGTATTATTTGTGTCATTACCTATCAGGCATTTTGGCTTACTGTAGGCCCCTTGATTTGGAGCTTGTTTGGGTCCGTGTCTGACGGAGCTGTTCTGCACATTCGTTATGGGCAGAGTTTGAAGAAGGAGGCTCCTCATCCCGTGTTCCTTTGGGTGGACATGCATTCCTTGAAGCACCGGGTGACATTTGCTTGGCTGCTGCCCTCTTCCCGGCTCATCTTCCCCTGGGTAACCCCTTCTCTCCATCTCTGCTCTGCTCCTCCACTGCAGCTTCCCCGCGGCGGCCGTGGCCACGCTGCGGTCGGGCAGGTTGCAGAGCCTGCTGCTGCAATCACTGCGCGTGGACCGGGAGCTCTGGGAGAGCCAGGGTGGTGCCGAGGGCCTGAGGCCCCTGCTCCGGACCATCGAGAGGCGGGCACGCATCCTGCTGCGGCACATCCGGGAGCACAGCCTGACGGTGTTTGAGGACTCGCCGTGCTGAGCCCCTGCAGCACGGGGCAAATGGCAGCGGTGATGGATGCCCCTCGTTGTGGGTGATGTGACGCTGTGTGCGGGTGCTTGGGTCTCCAAAAGGTGTTTCCCACCTCCTTGTAGGATGCCTTGGAGAAGGAGACTGGATCGCAGGGAGTAGGAAAGAGGAGGAGGAGACGTCTCCTGAAACAACCCACAACTGCTTAGGGAAGGCAACTGTTCTCAAGTAATGGTCCGAGCATGGATTTTCAATGGAAGGGCACATCCATGGGATTTTTGGGGTGCCTTCACCCCCTACCCCAGCAGCTTTGAACACCAGAGGCTCAGACAGTTAAACAGCCTATGGGGGACCCTGGGAAGGGTTAAAGAAGCAGTGAGAATCACTGCTCAGGGTTGCAGGAAGTCACTGTCAACCTTTCCATGGCTTGCACTGGGCTCTTGGATGATGCCTTTGCTGTTTCCAAAACAGCACGGGTAGGGGGGCCGGAGCACATGGAATAAAGCAGAGGGGGCTTTCTAAGCAAGGACAAGTCACCGGAGCTGAGCTCGCTCTGTCCCACGTGGAGGAGGTGATGTGTGCCTGGGAGTGAGGATAAATCACTGCCCAAAGTGGGGGCCAGGCCACCACTGCAGCTGCCATCACAGAGCCTGTAGTGCTGTCCCCAGCAGCACCATGTGCCATGTGTCCTGCCATCCCATTCAGTGTGGAATCTGAAGATTTAAATCCCTCGCTTGCTCTTTCCCTTTGCTGTCAGGAGATTAAAGGCAAACCCACGCCACCTGCGGAAAGGGCTCCTGCCTGCTTTCAGGCATGGCTGTGAGAAACTCTTTCCAAGGCTCCCAGCAATACCTCATAACACAAAACCCAGGCTATTTCAGCAGAAGGAGATCAAGCGCAGAATGCTTTGGCACCTCCAGCAGAGCCCATCCCACTCCTGTCACCCCTCAAGCCCTTGCCCAGCAGCAATGGGGCACAGCAGCATCCCAGCTCTGTCAGAGCCTCTCGCTCTCTGCAGTGTTTCCCAGCGGAGGCATGCAGCCAGTGTGTGACTGCACCAGAAGTCACTTGTGCCCTTGGGAAGTCAGGGAGACCCAGGATGGGTGCTGCTGTCCCATTGCCTTGGAGAGCACGGCCACCCATGCGGTGGGAGGGGAAGGAAAGGCAGGCGTTGATGCTTTCCTTGCTGCATCCCTCTCAGCACCGTGTCAGTTTTAGAGCTGGCAAGGGGATACTTTAACACCCATGCTGATAAGCACAAGCAATTACTGGCTTTTGCCTTTCTCCTCTTGCTGTAGAGAAGATGAAGCGGGCACGGGCGATGTGAATCAACAAGAGTGAGTGCTCTCAGAATGCATCAGCACTCGGCATGGCAGGAAATCAGAGCACCCCCAGCATCTTCTTTGAGTCCTGCTCTCCAGTTAGCCAGGGAAAGCCTTTCCTCAGCACTCTGTCCATCCCATGGGTTGCCACCCTGTTTGACATGCCATGGGATGGCTGACTGTGGAGGAAACCCTGCTGAAGCCCAAATCCTGGAGATCCATTACTGGGACTTGAGCTCAGCCTTAAGCATGGAGGAGAAAAACATAGAACCACAGCTTCTGTGGGCACCCTGTGCCAGGGGCTCACCACCCTCACAGTAAAGAACTTCTGTATATCCAACCTCAATCTCCCCTCTTCTTGGGTCCCATGAAAAGCTGTGCCCAGGCATGGTCTTATGGGGATAAAGGAGGCTAACTGTAACTTAAACCCAGAAAACAGACTGTGCCAAGCTGTGTGGTAACAAGAGCAGCAGCGAGGGTGTGTAGCATCGGTCATAGCCTCGTTTTTCTTATTAAAGTGAGGAATGTCACTAAAAGAAAAGGTTTGCATCCCATATCAGCAAAGTTCTCAGCAAGAAGCAAGAAGGCGAGGCACTGTGTGGTGGCCAAAGCTGTAGCAATGCTGCGCTGGAACAACAGCTTCTGACTCGCCTCTGGGTGCTGCTTGACCTCAGCATTGCACAAGGTAATGGGGATCTTCCTAGGGATTTTTGCATTTCCTTAGGTATACCACATAAGTTTGCCAGCTAAACACATGTAGGAGCATCTGTCAGCAGTTATGATGCGCATAAAAATCACTGTTGCTTAAACAGAGAGCCATGTATGGATAAATGAGAGAAGCAAAAGCCATGATCTTGCTGAGACTGATCATGAATCTCCTTTCATTAGTCATTCCTTCCATGGGCTCGTCAGTGTAGCCAGCAGAGCGCACAGGCTCGGAGCTGTTGTCACAGTGGTTTGGAGCAATCCCATGTGCTGCTCTTGCCTCAGCCTTTGCCATGCAGCGTTGGGTTCACTTTGCTCCAGCTATGAATGTGTCGTATTTCCTATGATAAACCTGTTTTTATGGGTTTAGACTGTAGCTATGAAATTCACTTGGTACCGTGCTTGACAAACAGGATCCTGCTTTAACCAGACTTCAGCGAGCATCATCACAGCTCCTGTTGAATTGGGGTACATAAAAAAAGGACACGGACCAAGCAGCGGTCCCACCGTGGCTCCTTGCAGAAGGACATCCCTGCAGTATCCTTGTGCAAACCCTTGGCACAGTGGGAATGTGCCATTGCCTGAGGAATACTGTTTGAGAGCATGGGCATGCATCCTCCCAGGGCTTCATGAGGAGGAAAGCGTTTCTTTCCACAGTGATCCCAGTGGCACAAGGATCCCATCTGTCTGCTCCCAACCCTTCAGCTGGCAGCAAATAGGGCTGGGGGAAAGAAGACAGGGGCCAAATTGTCTCAAACCAGCTGAGCACATGCACATGCATGCATGCAAACTCATGCGCATCACCCAGCCACATGCATGCATGCACCCACACTTGCCCTCGCACACCTTTCTGCATGCGTGGACCTGCATATGCGCACAGATACACATGTGTACATCTCCCCCATGCATGCATGCACATCCCTCATGCGCATGTGCATATGCATGCATCCCCTGCCATGCACACAGACATCACCCAGTCCCCCCTCAGGCACACAGCTCCTGTTCAGCCTGTTCTTAACCCCCCAAGGCTGCCTGCTCCAGTGCTCTGCTGGCCTCACCCTCCATAACCAAATGCCTTTTCCTTGCATTAAGGACCACTTCTTGAGCTGCCCATTTTGGCCACAGGACGCCAATGGCCTTTGCAGCAGCCTGAGCACCCACTGAACCCACCCACTGGGGGACAGCACCAGTGGGGTGGCACTCACAGGTGACACAGGCCCCACAAGATGCTTGACAAAACCCATTCAAGCATCCCCGTGCTGCTCAGGGGAAGTATGGGCTGGCTGCTGCCTGAGAGGCAAGAGCTAGCGAGTAAATCCAAATGTATTGTTAAATCACTGGGTATAAAAATAATCTGGCTTTTAGCAAGCAATTTATTTGTGCTTTCAGCACTTGCTTAAACATTGATGTGGAAAAGGAAAGAAAAAAGTCCGCTCCAACCCAGGACTATCGCTGTAGTGGGGGCCTTTAAGATTAATGGAAGTAAATTAGCCTGATGTTTTATTTACATCCAGCAAAGCGATAGATCAGCTCTGCTCGTGATGGATTCTCTTCATTAGCTGGGCGAACGCCTAAGGTGCAGCTTTCGACACTGTTTCTTCCAAGCAGTCAGACAAACACTTTATCAAAAGAGTATAAAATTGCCCCGAAACGAAGCAGATTAATGACCAGTAAAGGGAAGATCATTGAATTTATTACATAAGCAGCAGCATCACTGGAGCTTATGGAATGGCTTATTAGATAACAGATGTGTACAAGAGCATGGAAGGGCTCACCCCCCCCTGGATCTGCTGCCCTGGCTGTAGCTGCTCCCTAAATAGTCCCTTCATGGAGGCTTCACCTTCCTCCTCCTTCCCTTCCCTTGTGTCTGGGTTTTGTCTGTAACTCTCTCATGTGAACGTATTATTTCCTCCCAATTAAAACCCTCTTAGACTTGTAAACGGCTCCGGGGATGATAACCTTGTCTTTCCCCCAGGCTGGTTTGGCGACTTCGATTGCTATTGCAGCAGTGATCATCGTATCAATAAGAACAACAATAATATATAGGACTTCTCCTGTCTTTTGACTCTTTGGGAGAAAAATCCCCAGCATTAGCACTTTATGGATCCCATGTGGCTCTTCCAGCAATTACCTCTGGAACGGTAATTAGCTATCAGTTAAGGCAAATGGGGGAGAAGAGAGCAGGAACCTAGGGAAAAGGAAACATTCCTTGCCATTCCTTTCCCCCGCCCCGCTTGCCAAGAGCATCTTTAAAGTTTCATCTCTGGACCAGCAAATTTCAAGAGCATCATTAATTCCCTAATTCCCTGGGAGGCCCTTAGAAGGGCTGGAAGCATCTCCTGAGTGTGGCTGTGAAGTGTGGGGGACCCCAATGCCATCCAGCAGGCAGAACGTGCTTGTGTCCCCATGTATAAGGCAGCGTGTGTGCTTCCAGCTTCCATATGCAGCGCTGGTTTGGATGCCGTGTGAGGCACCCAGTCCCTGTCCCTGACCAAACTCCAAGTTTAGGCAGTTGGACTTAGCATTTTCCCTCCTTTAGGATGGGAGGCTGTGATGTGCGATGTCTGTGCTCCTGGGGGAGCATGCAACAGGAGAGGCAATGGGGAGGAAGGGCAGAGATGGTCCTTTATCCTAGATGGATGAAAGGTCTTAGCTTTAAACCTGTGGGTTTTCTTGACTAGTACCAGCAAGTAATATTTCAGCCCACAGGAGTGTTAACTTGGCATTATGGGCTGCCTGACCTTTCCCTGCCTGTCTGGAGGTGGCAGAGTGTGGTGATGCCATCAGAAAGGGGCTTCAAAACAGGGACAACGTGAGTGCTGGCTCTGCACCGAAGTGGGATGGGACGTGCCCATGCAGGGGGTGGTTTCCCTGCTGGGGCTACCACAGCTTGATGGTGTGGATGGTGAAGCTTTCTGCTCAAGCAGGCGTGGGACTGCCTCTTCCAGTCTTTCTTTTGGGGTGAGTTTTGCTCTATGGGATTTAATTTGGGGCCGTATTGGAGCAGGGAAGAAGTGAATGCAGGAGGAGGCTGGCAGATGCAGGCTGCGCTGCAAGTGTTGCTGTATATTCGCAGGTGTTCAGTTTTAATTGCCCCTTTCTGGCTGCATCAGAAAAAGCTCTAGAATGAGAAAAGCGAGTTACATCCCAGAGCTGTTTGTGTGCATGAACAATATGGGGTTTATGGCCTTGGCCTTTCCTGGAACAGCCCAAACCAGATTTGGGCTCCTAGGAAGCGCATCTAGGTGCCAACAGGATACCAGGGGGCTGAGATTTGCCACAATGGGGACAAATCTTGAATGGTTTTTGTTCAGTTCCCCAGCATCTGCCAGTCCTGCTCCTTGCCCACAGCCTGGGAGCAGGGAAGTGGTGATTACATTCAATTTAAGGCAATTGAGTGTGAAACCCGGCATCGCATGCACAGACCCATCGGCAGGTGTACCTGAAGAGTTCATCCTGGTCATTTGAGTTGAAGTTGAAAGCTAAGGGTGCATTGATCAGAGATCCCTTTTCCATCTCTGCTTCCATGGCTGAAGATGCTGCTCACATCTGGTTGTCACATCTGGCTGGTAACCTCTGTCTGATGCTGCCAGGCCCCTGCCCAGCCTATGATGCGTTTTCACACCCTCAGTGCTTTTCCTTTCTCCATCCCTTCCCCCGGCTCTGCCTCCATCCTTGCATCCTTGCCATCCTCAGCTGTGGGGTAAGGGAGGTTGGCTTTGGGTCCTCCAAATGGTTGGGGTTCAGATGGAGGGTTAAGATGGGGTAGCTTGCACTGCTTCTGCCTCTCCTCAGGTAAGAAACAAGAAGGCGTCCAGGACCTTTAGCAACCCTCACTGGTCTCAGAAACCTTAAACACATACACATATGCCATGGCATACGGGGAGAGCAGCTGCAGAAGCCTGCCCTCCTCTACTGGCACAGGCACCAGTGTTGGCACAGGCGAGCTATTCACTGCCATAGACAGGGCGCTGGTGGCAAAGGATGAGCAGCCCATAGCTGCTGGGAGCTCCTGGTGTGCCTTCAGCCCCTCCTAGCTAGCCCCAGCACTAAGAGAAGTGATTCCTGTGGTTGAACAGACCAAACAAACCCATCTCATCCTTTATCTGCAGAGCAAACAGCAGAAGGGAAGGCAGGGCTTGCTGTCTCCACGCAGCCACCGGGCACTGCAAGCCCTGCGCTGGAGAGCACTCAGGACTGATTTGAACACCTTCCTCCTGCCCGTGCTTCCCACCAAAGGCTGGTTTCACAGCAGAGCTGGTGCCTGAAGCAAGGATGAAGTGGAAGGGCCAAGTGGAGTGCACTGGGGAGGCTTCAGCTGTGGAAAAGTGCTGGCAAGTGGTCCCAGTGCCCCTGGCACAGGGATGAGGCTGGGGGAGCTGGCCAGGATCCCATGCCAGAAACAGACAGGAAAGCATCACTGATATAGCACAGCCGAGCTCCAGCGCTGAGCTGAGAGGGGACTTTGGGGCAGGCTGGGTGGAACAAGACCAGTTTACCTGCCCAGCCACTTTGCTGTGGTCCCAAGGCTTAGGGACACCCTTGGGCTGCCATTCCACAGCTCTGCTGTTATCCGTGGCCAGATCTAATCAAACACAAAAGTTCCTGAGCAAACAACATTGAAGACTTGAGAGACCCAGGCTGAGGGTGGCCGTGGGGCAAGAAATGCAGCCCCCATCATCAGCCTTGTCTCAGACAGGAATTTAAGCTTAGATGGGCAACAACTGTGTGAAATCAGCTGGTGTCGTCCATAGAGAGGAGACAACTCATGGGGCAGATGAGGTCCATCTCTACCCCCTGGGGCCAGGCCTGTTTCACAGGGGCAATATGGGGTACGTGTCGCCACCAGCCCCCCGTGGGCTCTGTGGAGATGCTGGCATCACCTGTGAGCAGTGTACTTCGGCTGCACTCAAGCAAGCCTTTTGATAGCAGCAGGGAGATGGAATTTGTCCTGATTTCTGCCTCCAAAAAGCAGGATTAGGACATCAGAAAGTCCAGCTGCTTAATCTTCCTTTGGAGAGACTTGGGTAAAGAAAGGAAAGAAAGAAGAGGGAAGAACAGAGCGCTGACAGCGGGCAGCTTGCCTGAGCAGATGTGGAAGAAGACAGTATTAAGGTAAGGTATCTGAGCTTATCTCTTGTGATCTTGAGGTGTCCTCAGAGACTCAGCCTTCCCTGGCTAAAGCAGGTATTTTTAGCACAAGATGAGAAACCCGAGCCAAACGCCTCCGCTGCGGTCCCTGCAGTGATGTGGCTCCCGCTTCCATCTCCAGCCAAAGTCCAGGCTGCAGCCAAAACTACACCACCCTGACCATAGCCTGTGACGCCATCACCTCTGTGGGACCAGGCGATACAGCACCCACCTCCCCTGCTGCCCCGTGCTGGGAACCACTGGCACCCCACTGAGGTACCTAACCCAGGCTCTGCAGGAGCATCCCGCTGCTCAGGCTTGCACAGGGGCTTCATCGCAGCCCCATGCTCTGGGTCATCACATTGCCCTGTGCAAGGTCTCTGTTTTCATACCCCACTAGTGCAGTGCACAGCGAGTGCCAGGGATGTTTGGAGGCAGCTGATATCTGGGGAGCACAGTGATGGTGGGAGAAGCCAGCACTCAGAGCCATACAAGAGCACCATACATCAACTGCACTCCCCTCCCTGCCCTTATTTCTCCTCCTCTTCCAGAAAACAGGAAACAAGCAACGCAGTGGGAGCTGCCCCTGCTTCAGCTGGGCATGGACTTCTCAAGCCTGATCACGGTTCAAGAGGTGGGAAAAGGAGCACCCCAAACCCACACACTTCTCTGCCGGTGGCACCGGGGTGCGCAGCCTGGCTTTGTGCCCCGGGGCTCTGCTCCAGCTTTGTCCTGGGCTGTGCAGGGGGAAAGGGCTGCTAAGTCCTTCCCTGCCTCCCCCAGCTGGTGCTGCTTTTGCCCTTGTCCTTCTGAACAGCTTCGTTTTCCTCGGGCATTTTGACTGCTCTCAGCAGTGACTGACGCTTTCTATGCCTGCAGCATCATCACTTCCCTGCCCCTGCGTGCCGGAGCTGCCCCTTGCACGCTCCACAAAGCAGCCCCACACTACCTACATAATTGCTTTCACCCCCCTCTTTGCCTTCCCTCACATGGGGCTGGGAAATGGGGAACATTTGGGTGCTGAGAGGCAGAGGAAGGGGGAAAGCAGGCACCTGGCAAGCTGGTACATTTGAGACCTGGTGTGGTGGGAGCGGCGGTGTCGACGCAGGCCCCTGCATGGACATGGGCAATGAAGTAATTTCTCTGTTTGTGCAAAGCTATGGCCTTGAAATTCGCCTCTTTCATTCCATAGGGACCGCTGGCTGCAGGAACCAGATGCTCCCTGGCCGCCGTGCCTTGTAAATCAGAGTTTAATCATCTCGGGGAGAGAAAGGGCTGCCTCCTGCCGGGGCTGCAAACGGGGGCTGCAGGAGTTACCCTGCAGGATTTACATCTCAGAGCCGGGGCAGTGATTGCGGATCCAGCCTCACACGGAGGAGGCTGAAATTCAATTTCACCCCTTCCTGCAGGCTTCCCGTTAGGTAAGTGAGGATCTAGTTTTCACCTCCCGGCTCCTACGTCCCAATCCAGCACCCCCCGTGGTGAAGGACACCTTCAAGACAAACAGAGGCACGTCCAAGACCCGGTTTTGCTCCCTGAGAACCAAAGCAACAGATGGCAGGGATGCTGGTGCCGGTGTTGCCGCCAGTGGGCTGATTCACTGCAACAACGGGCTTGCTCAGTGGGTAACGTGTTTGCTTGCGGTGGGTTACAGTGGGCAGTGGAGGAGACAGCCACGGGGAGAAATGGCACAAGGCTTTGTCTGACCCCAGGCAGCCCTTACGCAGTTCTACAATGCAAATGGTGTGCTCCTATAAACATAAAATGGGCTGCCGAGGATGCTCAAAGCACAGCAAACTGTCTTTATCCCTTTAGTTAAATCATTATACATTGAAAAATCATTGCTGATATTACAGGGAGGCTGAAAAGCTACCTCTTCATGAGTAAAGGATCAATAAATTGTTTCCTTTTTCCCTGTATGAAAACAACACTATTAAATCATACTGGTTTATTAAACAGGTAGCACCACCCAAGCACGAATGACGAAGCTAATCTCCAGCCTGCCTGTGGGGAGCTACAGCTCTTTTATCCGCAGCCTCTATGGACTTAAAAGAGCTTAGCCAAATCTCTAAACCCATGCTTATTTATTAGTTGGCACAGCCAGGTTTTGAGCCCCACAGAGGCAGAGCAGCTACAGCCCAGCGTTACCTGATGGAAGCTTTGAGGCTTCTTCTCACCCATGCCTCAGGTTAGCATCTTCTGCCCCCCTGCAGAAGCAAACCTGCATCCTTGGCTCACACCTGTGGGGACAGTCATCATTCATTTTGCACAGTCTTCTTCCTGCACCAGCCACAGCTTTGGTTGCAGCTGGGCCAAATGTTGGTTAACTTGATGGGCTGTATGGGCTGTATGGAAGGCATTCAATGGGGAGCCACTCAAAGAAATGCCCTCTTCAGCTCCCTACACCCCCCCCCCCCCAGAGCTGCTGTGCAGGACATTCAGTGGAGACGCTTGTGATGGAGCTCTGAAGGTTCAGGCAGGGCTCAGGAGGCTGGTACCAGGTGTCCGGCGAGCAGAGGGCAGCAAAGCCAGTTTGTAAGATGTGCTAATGAGGGGTAATGGGGTACCCAGCTAACGGGGAGAGTCCAGCCTCTGCTGGGCCATGGACTGCCCTGATGGTGCAAGCCCTCTGCAGCGCTGGGATGCATTTTAATCAGCACTCAGACATCAGACAAGACAATATTCCCCTTCTTTTTCCATGAGGATTCAACCATTTATCCCACCAACACCCTGGTGAGGCACCTTGACCAGGAGACCTTTTCGGAGGGCTGAAGGAGACCGTGGATTAAACCGATTCTTGAGCTGGTACCTAACGGGCCTGCTACAGCTTCACCAGACAGATCAAAGACATTAAGGCCAAAATCAACATTTTCCTTCAAACCCTGTAAGCCCTCCTTACCCCCAGTGTCTCCTCCAAATGCTTACCCCCAGCCCAGATGCTCCATCCAGCCTCTGTTACGAGGATGCTGGGACCGAGGTGTCGCACCTATTCCCAGGTAAGACTATGTGCCGTCTGGAGGATGTTGGGGCCACCAGAGCACCAGCTCTGGGTGTTTCCCAGGAGCACCGGTGTTAGGACCAACCTGACGTGCTGCCACACTGCAGCAGGGAATTGGGTGCTGGAGATGCAAAGGAGCCAGCCAGCGAGACCCAGCACAACCTTACAGGAGCCCGGGAACCATCACCGAGGCTGGCTTTGTCCTGCATCCCTCCACGAGATGCTTCATCATGGCCCTTCTCACAAGCCCTTCCTCCCTCTGCAAAGGAAGGGAATTTAAAGATTAAACCCTGCTGAGAAATAAAAGATCACAGACCCCTTGAGACACAGAGTGCAGCTACAGCCAACTGCGTGATGGGGAAACAACAGCCTTCTGAAACACTGGGGGAGGCCTGGCAGGTAGGAAGATATTCCTCAGCTGAATATCCTCCCTCTGGTTTGCATTAATAGCTTGGGTCCAGCTTCACACCTCCCATATCAAATGCATTGTAAAACATAACCAGCCCAAGAGAAGTACCTGCTGAATGTCTTTTTAATGCTGATTTTTTTCCCTCTGTAAAGCATTCCTTTTTTAGACAGCTCTTCACAGCTCATTTTCCTTGGATTTGATAGAGATGCCTGCACTGAGCACACAGGGACAGCTAAGTTCTCACGTTCCTTTTAACGTGGCGACGTATGCAAGATACATGCGATGGAAACAACAAGGCGAGCTGTTCCCAGCTCTCCTTGTTATATATCCATAAATATATATATAATATATATCATGTGTATAATATATATCCAATATGTATATAATAAATGTCCCTAGGACATTTATTTCTGCTTCTGAATTACCCACGGGGAGACCAGGACAGGGTTTTGTACACAGCCAGCTATTAGTCAAATCTGACACTCCACATGGCCATGTTTTACCCTGATGCTGGTCCACCCTTCCAGGCAAGCCCCTCCATCTGCATCCACAGCCCTTTAGCCACCATCCCCTGCCTCAGGTTTCTCCTGCCCGTAGCCTTTGCCCAGGGAGATGGAGGTTTGCATGGGGTTTGTGATCCTCTTCCACCCTGGAAAAGACCCTGTGCTGGGATTAAGCCGCCCCTGCGCTGGAGCACTGGGGGAAGTTATTAAACAAGAACTCAATATATCCTTTGTACTTCTCTTAAACTAATAAACAATAGATGTTCTCTTCAAAGGGAAGGGAACAGCTAATAAAACACTCACAAGCTCTGCCTTTCAACCCCAATCAAATCCCAGCAAGGCGATGCCAAAGTGATGCTGAAATCCAAGCACTGAACTCGACACCAAAATGCCAGCCCCCAAACGTGAGAAGAATACAGCTGTTTGCTCAGTTTGCTGTGGAAAAGCCGGGGTTTGTGGGCTTGTTCTTCCACTTTTGCCATTGGATGGACCAAATGCTTCACCTCAAACCTGGCAGTTAAAATCAGGTCTTTGATCTCCTGCAGAGAAGCCAGCAGGCAGCTCTCAGCTCCAGGCGTGGCATGGGTTCATCTACATTTCAGCACCACAGGGGCAAAACACAGTGTCTCCTCCATAATCTGATTTACAGTCCCCATGAAAGAAAGCCTTTGGAAACTGCCCGTGGCTGTTCATGGCATGGTCTCTCAAGATAGGAGGAAAGAGAGGAAAGATGGAGAATGGAGGGGGACACATGCAGCACCTCTGAGATAACCCTCTCGTATGGCAGAGCCCCTCTGTCTGGATAGAGAGCCTGAAACTCACACCTCAAGGAGGAAATGACTGACAAATGGTGGGGAATGAGGCCAGCACATCCACAGGACACACAGCTCACTGCTCGTGCTGTTCCACAGCCCTTCACCTTGGCCAGCACACAGTGGGAGAGCGCAGGGAAGCTGCCACCAAACGCAGAGAGGTTCGTGGTACCAAGAGCAGGCTTTAATCCCACTTTTGAGGTGGGAGGTGATGCACCAGTCCCAGTCTGGACCTGGGAAAGCCTGGTGTACAGCTGGGCCACCCAAAGGGGTTGTCCCAGGTGGTCTCAAAGTGGGTTCAGAGGGGTGTTGGAAGGAGGGTACACGCTGTGCTCAGCCAAGATGCACGTGCCATTTCGCCCAGTGGAGATCCACACATCACTGTGGATTCATGGTCGCTTGCTCCTCCTTTACTCAGGCCCACAGCCAGCTTGCTTGGTCTGGACAAAGGAGGAGAAAGCAGAGGATAAGACCATGGAGAAGCTGCTTGGCAAAAGCCCAGTCCCAAAGCGGCACGTGTGTGCTGTTGGGGCATCTGAAACACAAAGCCTGGGGACCAGCTTCATGTACTGCTCCAAGAGCATCTCTCTCCCAGAGCCTCTTCACCAGGGTAACTCCTGTTTCATCTCTATCTCCTGGCAGCCCCTTGGTCCTTCTCCTTGCTTGCCGCTGCTCTGCTGGCACCAGGGGGGTGGCTGATGAGAGCTGGCAGGAGCGTGGGCATCAGTCTGAAAGCTGGAGAGAAATGGGAGAGACGCAGCATTAATGATGATGGCTTGGGACCAGCTGGAGCTGCCGCACCGAGTTAACTGAGGGGAAAACAGCTCATGGCTCAGGGACGAGGTGGCCTGGGGGGCTCAGCAGGGGGGATGCCAGATGAAAACCACCACTGCACACCAGCACCCTGCGCTTCCCCGGCCTGGGCCCTGGAGCATCGCCCTGGTGTCACCACGGATGCAGCTCGGATAGCAGGAAAACGGAGGGAGCTCGCTGGCCACAGCGTTTTCCTTTGAAGCCCAGCCATTCCGTGTGGGCTCCCAGGTTGGCAGGGAGCCCTTCTCAGCTAAAGCTGCCTTCTGAACTAAAGTGGGAAATTAATTACCCTGAGCTGCACCTCCGAGTGAATGATGGGCGGCAGCGCCTGGTCTCAAGCACCTAAATCAAGCTCAGCGAAGCAGCCCGGAGCCTTGTTCCTTCATGTGCTGCAGGACCATGGCTTTCAGTAGGCAGGACCTTAAGGGAAATGCCCTACATCAAGATGCAAAATACCTGGAGCTCTTGGTAGCTCCGGTCTGGGGGAGCAGCAGACGCACATCAAGTGGGTGCGCTTCTGCTGGAGATACCAGTGTGGTTGCTTGAACTCTTTAACTGGAAACAGACAAAACCTGTTAGTAAATGACACTGGGTTTATGCTTCTTGCTGCCTCTGCTTCGAGCTGTTGATTTACAGCTCGCACTTAGGGGTAGTTTGCATTTTTGGAGCGTTTCCCTTTGGAGTCGTAAAAGGTCAGTCTAAAAGAGCGCGTTCCGAATCTCTCTCGATTCCATGGCAAGGTATGGGCCCCTCTGTGAGTCAGGGAGCTTCAGAGTTAAGCAATAAATGGGGCCCTTTCATAGCCACTTCCAGCTTTTCCCTTCTACTGTAAATGCATGTAAAGGTGAGCGTGCTCCTAGGGCAGCCCAGGCAGCAGGACCCCCCTTATTTCACAGCCCCAACAAACCTGGTTGTGCCTGCACTCCTGTGCACTGATTGCGTGGCTCTCTGCTTTGCTCTTTTTCCCAGTAAGCAATTGCATTCAGGGGCCTGATTTGTGTTTATCCCTCTGCAACCTGCGTGGTTGTTTGCATGAAAGCAAAGGGTATGAAAAAGCCATCAAAGCAGAGCAGGGGAAAGCAGGGCAAAGCGCTCTGGAGCTGCAGCTGGATGCACTCACTGCACCTGGTTGGGTTCAGGCCTGTTTGCTTGCTCCTGAAGCCGTTGGTCACCCGATGGTGGTAACATTTTCCTGCAGATTATATGGGATTGGCTGTAAGGGGTTGTTTTTCTGTCCACCAAGCAGCAGGTAAATGGCTTATCTGGCCTGAAGCAGCATAAACCGAGGGGCACTGCTGCTCTGCATGGATAATTTTGTGGGTTTGGTTGGTTTGTTTTCCTCCCTAAAATGTTATTGCTTTGAAAGAGCTGAGGAAGCAGAGATAAATCCTTGCCTGGAACTGCATAGTTTCTTGCACTAACCTAGGCAGCCCTCATCTGAGCTAGTGGTGAGGATGCATCGAACTGGTCACCGATAGCATAGAGTCACAGAATGGTTTGAGTCGGAAGCGACCGTAAAGCTCCTCCAGTTCCAACCCCCTGCCATGGGCAGGGACACCTTCCACTAGGTAAAGTTGCTCCAAGCCCCATCCAACCTGGCCTTGAACACTGCCAGATATGCTCTGGTCTTGCTTTATATGAGATAAGGATTGGCTCAGTAGGAGCAGGGTAGGAGCAGTGGTGCTTGCCTTGGGACAAACCACACAGGCAGCTGTGTCCATCATGAGCCTGGTGCTATATACCTGCCACACTCACCTACACCTCTGCTATATTGTGAGTGCAATCTGCCAGCTAGCGACCTCCTCGACCTGGCCCATAAGGAATCCTGTCTTTCTGCAGGAGAACACGCTTAAATTAGGTCCTCACTCAGAAAGGTGATGGCACCCAGAAGGGGAACACGCAATAGAGAGAAAGAAGACAGCCGCTCTTCGGTGGTTTTCTTTCTGCCTACAGGCTTTGCAGCACAGCTGCGGAGGAAAATGCTGCCCTGAGATTTGCACCAAATAGCCTGTGCTGTAGGCAGGGACTCTCAGGTCAGCCCCATCTGTTTCCCAGCCCTTCCTCTAGCCCGGCAAAAGGAAACTGGTCTAAATAACACACAGTTTAACCAGAAAGTACCCTCTAACCCCAAACCAATTGTTGCAGTTTCAAAGCTAGTTTTCAATGGGAACCTGGCACTGGGTTTTTCAGTTAAAAAGCGTTTTTCTCCTTAATAAGTGCTTTGGGGTTGTTTGATTCTTTTTGTTTGTTCGCATGTTTGATTTTTGGGGGTTTGGTTCACGTTTTGTGTTGGTTTGGGGGTTGGTTTTTTGCTGTCAATGGGTCTTTGGTTTTTCTTCTGGTCCACACTCTGGCCAAGCTGGAGGAGGTGACTGCTACTGCTAATCAGGAAGCCATCAGAGTAAGGGAGGACAAAGGAACAGGGGCTGTCTGTGATGGAGAAGAGAGATGCTAAACGGGTGCGTTTGTCTGTGGATGCTGCATTACGCATCCAGGGACACAGCTAACCCAGAAGGTAAATCAGGCACTTGGAGCGAGCCTGTTTGAATAAACACCAAACAAAGGGAGACTCAACTAAACTTTAAAGGCAACACGTTTTCAAATGGCAGGACTAAGCAGCGTTTAAAGGTGGTGATCGCTGCCAAGTTACTTCAAGCAGACAGGAAGCTATTCCTGCCTCCTCTGAACATGCCAACAATTAGTTTAGTAATCAGCACGTTCTGAAGGGACCATTTGAAAGGGTGACAAGGAGGGCCAGGCCTTCCATCAGTGTAAATTCACATTGGCTTGCTGCATCGCAGCCAGCCCTGTGCTAGAAGAGGGTTTAGCTCAAGCCCCCTGTTCTGGGGGGACATGTTTGGGGGGGGAGTGACTTCTCTAGCATAAGGGTGGCGATGTGCCTCATACACATGCAGATGGTGATGCTTCTCATACCACCCACAGCACAGATGGACTGTCAGTCATCACACTGAAAGCCATTCCAAGAGTGTGCCTACCCCAAGTCCAGCAGGGAAAAATTAAGTGCTATTTTATCCACTAAACCTACACCGCCTTACTCCACACAGACACCAAGAAGCAAAAATACTATAGAAATAAGTCTCCTATTTATAGAGCTCGGCAGATGAGATATAGCAATAAAGATGCTGAAGTCACCCTTCTGATTAATATAAAGTAAATGATGTTCTGCTTATAGAGTCCCTTTCATCCAGGGATCCTGGAGAGCAGCAACCTCTTTGCTGTGCAGAGGACCAACTTCTGCCCTTAAAGAGGTTAAAGGCTCCAGTCAGAGCCCTGCAGTAAATCTACACCAACAGCCTGTGGGGTAGGGTTTTAAAACACATCATTTCCTAAGCATCTTAATTGCATGTGGGTCCAGTGTGGTGCTGCTGTCTTGGGAGAAGCCATCCACATACCTGGAGCGGTCGGCATGCAGAGCCTTAGAGACAGGGGCAAAAGGTGGCCTGCAATGGAACTAAAAAGAGATACATAAAACTCAATAGACACCTGTGAAAAACATTCCTGTCACACATTTATCTTGAGTAACATATTTAGTTGTTAGAGGCTAAGGCGATGGAGCCAAAAAAGGCACTTTGTGTTATTCCTCATCAAATCTTCTAATAAATGGTCCGGTTTCTCCTGCAAACATATTTCCTAAGCTGTCTTTTAAAGGGTTTTTCCTATTTATTTTCCTTCCCTCCACAGCAGCTCTTAGAAGCCCCAAGTTATTGCTCTTAAGAATTATTATTTCTTTAAGAAAAGGATCTGTCCAAAAGAATCAGGGGAGAGGAGAAGGAGGAGACAGAAAAGTTGCAATCTGAACTCCCCAAAACCAGTTGTTTTTATTACCTTTCACTTTCTGGAGGTGTAAAACCTGCACCAGGTGCTAGTCTGGATTGCAACTAGCCCATCCCTGCCTGCCCCTACCACCCACAAGCAGAGCCAGAGGAGAAAGAAGCCAAGAGCAGAAGAAATCCATGGGGCTAGTGAGAAAAGGTGCGATAACTTTGCTAAGCAAAAGCTGGGCAGTAATAATCTATGACAGGCATGGGGTTTCTGGATGATGTTTAGGATTCTGGATCCTTTCAAGGGCTACCTGTGTGGCACAAGCGCTGGAGCATCCCTGGCTGGTGAGGAGGTGGTGGCCACCAAGGTGCCCCATGGGCTGTGCAGAGGGAGGTGAGGAGGAGCTGGGTTACACCCAAATGAGGACATCGCTCCCAGGGCATCAGCATCCTCACTGCTTCTCGCTTGGCCAACAGCTCAGTGATGTCTTCATGTGGCTCCCAGCCAAGGGAGCAGGTCCGGACATCCGCCTCTGAGCCACTCACCCTCACGCAGAGGACAATTCCTGCTTGGAATAAGGGCTTAAAACGCATGCAGAGGATGCTGATAGTCACTTAGCAGTACAGTCTCCAAAGGGCTCTTGTATCACCTGTGTATTTTCATAGGGAACATAGGATTTGGTTATTATTTCCCGGTGTGTGAGGTTCCTGAGAAGCTGTCAAGAAAGTGCTCTAGAAATTTCCTGATGAGAGCTCCCCATGCAAATACCACCTACTAGGCTGCTTGGAACAAGTCCCTCCCACCACTCCATAGCCCTGGAGATGGTCTGACTGGCTTTTGAGCCCTCACTTTGTGCTACTCTAACCTGTTCGTTGCTCTTCCAGGCTACGCCTCCAGAGCAATCGGTCTTCCACTGCGTTGAGCATCTAAGACCAGCTCCATCTGTAAGTCTCAGCTCTCCACAGCCCTGACGGCAGCATGTCCCTCTGAAGAATCACACCCAAGCCATGTTGGAGCCTCTCCAGGAACGTTTCTATTCTTGGATATTGGTTTTTGGGGTGAGTTTTGGCTATAGAAAATAACAGTAGCGTGAATTGCTCTGGCTCTGTTAAGGTCACCACCACACTTGAGAAGTCCCATTGGGAACTGTTACCATACAGCCTGCAGCTCCCTCTCCAACACTTCACACGTTCAAGCTGGTAAGTGCTCTGTTTGGTCCTCCATCCTCAGCCATGCGGGTAAGCAGCCCTCCCGCAGCAGCTGCCTGCTCCTTGCACTTGGGCTAATTAAAAGGAGAGATGAAACTGCAGCCAGAGGAAATCCTCCTACAGGATCCATCTCTGAAAGCACAGCCAAGTCTGGCAGCAGCGAGTTGGAGACCAGCTTGCTATTAGCATCCTCCTCTGCCCCCAGAGGGTTTTGGATTTAATCCCAGCTTTTTCCCTTCTTCCAGGACAGTGGGGCCAGACAGCACCACAGAGCTTAATGTATTTGCTCTGGGAGCAAAACCAAATGATGCAGCGGTGGAAGGTGCAAGTCTCTCGCACAGCACAACTTGTCAAACCCATCCCCATATGCTTGCCTTGGAAATACAGTAACCAAGGTCCAGCCCTGCCTTCCTGCACGTGTGAGAGATGCAGCCCCAGCCCCTGTGCACAGAGGGCCCACATTCATTACAGGATGAAACTTTAAGTGATGCCAGGCAGGCATTCCTTCTGATCAATGAAGAAGTGGCACTGACAAAGTCCCAACGGGTTCTTCACTGTGAAGGCTGGAGGCTGTGAGAGAGGATACTCATGTGAAGCATGGGAAGCAAGCAGCCTGTGGGTCAGGGCAGGATCGGGGGCGAAAAATGGAACGGGCCTGCAGAGCATTGATGGCAGCTATTAAAAGGAAAGGAAATTCACTATGGGAAGGTAATAGCACTCCAGAGCAGTTCCTGAGGTAGTATAAATCAGCATAACATTACCATGCCCAAGTTATGACAGCTACAGGCTGGCCCACATCCTCTCAGTGCTGCGTGCTCTAGCAGAGGAGGAATTCAGTGAGGCTCTGGTACAGACATCCTTACACTGGGCAGGTGATGGAGGCAACCAGCAACATCAGCATCACCGCTCCAGTGTTCAGCTACCTCAGCACTCAAAAAGGAAAACCCCTTTGTTTCCACCTCATAGAATACTCACAGCACTGATGAGGAACACAGAACCTGAATACGCACTTTTGGAAAGCACATCTGACTATCTTCTGGAAAAAAAAGTGAGTCTCTGAACGCAAGAGACTGCTTCACACTAGAGTTAAGAGCATGGAAACCCACACGTACGATACTTCATTGCCCCGTAGCCAATTCTGTTGATTGGAATCATTAGGGTGTGAGAAGAAAACAGTCAATGTGCTGTAACCAGTCTGCAAATGTTAGAAAACCTGCAATCATATGCAACTAATTTTAAGTGAAATGGGATGGTCTACAAATTATGAGGCGAAGGATTGCTGTGAAAGGCTCTGAGTAAGGCAGACAGGAAAGCAACACACAGAGCAACACCTGCCCAGGATGAAGGGTGGTTAGGAATAGGAAACCACAGGCAGCTCACGCACCCAAAGAACATTACCTCTGAGAACTGATGCAAAATGGATGCTGACTCACTCAATACTGACCTTGTCGGGTGCCACCATTACCACCCTTGCAACACCCAGGAGGAGGATGGCCACTGGGATACCTCTGGCTTGAATGATGTGGGGATGCAAGATAGCTGAAAACCCCTTCCGTGAGTGGAAGCTGATCAGCCAGGGAGGTCCTGGGGAGCTACAGGTCCTTGTGGCTTCCCTAAACAGCCTGCTCTCCCGTCTGTCACCTGCTGGTGAAGTTTTCCTTCACCTCTGATATATGTGGTATGTGATGTGCAGCCACCTGGAGACATCGGGGCACAGCTTGAATACTCACTTCAGCAAGAAGCCCATTCTGTCCTACAAAACAACAGTGGGAGTAATCACATGCACCTTTAAAATACCATGGCAAAGATTATTAGCTGGCAGGGCTACAATAACAAAGGAAACACAGACTTTGGGATTGTTGTTCTGTTCCTCTCCCTCCCCTTAAATCATAACCGTGTCTGAAACAAAGCGAGAAGTAATAGAAATGAATATTCAGAAGCAGCACTTGCCTGAAGGTCCAATGTTGTGGTGTGACGTTCCACTCATTTTTCAACCCTGTTTCCTGTCTGATTTGTACAGCAAGGTTTTTCTCCCCCTCTCTCTAGAACTCATCTTATAAACCTGCCTTTGGATGCTCATCTATCAGCCCATCACTCAAAAAGCAAGCCATTTATCGTACTGTTCAAGCATCCACCCAGACCTTGGGAGGATGGTGGGAACTGGGGAGGGAAAGCAGGAAAAAAGCACTTTTCCTGTGGCTTTAAGGCTGGTTATAAACTACAGAGGATGTGAACATCCATCAGGGACACACCTCACGCTCCTGCCCCTTTTTTCCTCTCTTCCCCAAGAGCTGTGATGTTGACACAGAGCTGTTCTTCAAAGACAGCATCATTTAGAGTCTCTGCCTAAAGGAGAACTGTGTGGGATGAGGTCCTAAGCAGTCAGTGTGTGACCACAGCAACGAAGCCAGATTCTGATCTCAGGGAAAATGAGTGTAAGTCTAGAATAAACTACTCCCCTCACTGGAGGGTCATCAGCCCAACCCCTGCTCAATGGCAAGGCACCCACCTACCTGTCCCCTGCCTGACTCTGCTTCGTCCCACCAACATCCAGGAGAACCTGTGCACAGAAGGCTTCCCTTTGTGACCACCTGCCTGTTACTGAGCAAAGCACGTAGCTGTTAGCAGCTATTATCAACAGATTATTCTGACCAAACACCAAAATAAAGGAGTTCCTTGAGCAGGCTGCTGTAAGTGCTATCTCTTCCCCCATCACCTCTTCCAAACCATCCCCTTCCTTTTCCACAGATCTGTACATAATCCACAAAATGAAAACACGTTAAAACCCTGTAAATAGCTTTATCTCCTCCATCCCTCCTATTTCCTACCTGCTACTCCAGCCTTTTGCTATTGGGGTGCAGTAAGATCTAATTTGAAACATGATGTTGACACTGCAGTCTCGCTCTCTTTAGCCAAAATGAAAAGTAAAAAGCCACCCATATACACGATTTATCACAGCAATAGATAAATCTATCACAATAACGATTCTGACAGATAATAAAAAGCAAAATATATCGAGGGGGTTTACAGCAGTTTAATGAAGGCTCTCGTACCAAATCCTGAACTCAAAGTTACAGAGTTATTGAAAGAAAAATAACTTACAATGGAAAAGCTGATGAGAATTGCCCACCTAGCCATGGACTCAACTGTGGCTTAACGCTGTGCTTAAATACTCACCACACAATAGGAACGCATTTAAATCACGACCAAGGTACACACAATTCACTTCCATTGTTTTCAATTACATGTGTGCAGCATGTAATTTAACCTCTGGAAGTTACTCTGAAGAACACAGAGGTTTCTTCTTTTTTAACACTCACTGGAAATAAATACCATTTAAAGAATACACATTGAGTGCAATAAAATGGACACTCAGGCACTGGTACAGTGTGGTCCTTTTCAGCCCTCTACAAACTACAAGACAAGAAGTTTTAAACCACAGATGGGGTGGAGAGCAGGTTAGAGCTGTACAGGGAGCGCAGCAGGCTATGTACTGCACAAGAGCACATCTGCAAAAGGTCCCAGAAGATTTTTGTTGAAGATGCAGCGTATCCACACCAGGTATATCGTGAAGGGTTTAATGTTTTCTGAGAAGGTATGATTCTGATGGGACAATATATAAGGCATGTAAGTGTTTTCCCCTTGCTCTTGTATCCACACTTCGTATTTCACTTCTCTGACCTTGAGATACTTCAGGTTCCAGGGGATCTGCCAGGATACGGCAAGTTTAGCTTCGCTCGTGCCCTGGACAGAGGCTTGACACTTGGCATCCCTCACTTTGCCAGGGTAGAGGCTACCAGACCACTTCTGCTTCTTGGGTCCAGGCTTCGACTTCACAGTCTGCCTGATCACGTGGATGAGAGAAGGGATGTTCACCTTCGTGTCCTGGTAGGCACGGAACAGCCACTCGGGGTTGCGGCAGCAGAGGTGCCGCGGCACCTCTGTGTTCTTAATGATGCGCTCTTGCTCTGCCTTGTCCAGATGAGCAATCCCACCCTGGTCCCAAGGTCTGTCCGGGTAGGTAACAGTGTCTTCCCTGTCAGTGTTCTGCCAGGCAATGTACTGAAGGTCCATGCCAGGAAGGGTTGCCAGGGTTTTGTAAGGGGTATAGTGCTCGGGGTTGATAGCGTAAGGAAAGAGCTCCACCACTGTGGCACCTCTTGGCAGGAAGAGAGACATGACTAATTGGGCCCCATGCATACTGACCAGCATGGACGCATTGCTGATCAACCGGACGATGTCAGAAAACGAATGCTCCTCCAGAGAGACAGTAATGGTTTTCATCTGAAACTCCTGAGCGAGAGCCAGGATTAGTTCTGCCTCATTTAGGATAAGTCTGTTGATTGTTCGGCTGAACACTACGATGTACTCCTCACTGGAGCTTTCCTCCGTGCTGACGTTCAGCTTCTGCATCATGAATTTGGTGAACTGCCTGATCTCGTTACCAGAAACCAAGATGTTAGCCTTCGGCCCCTGTGGCTGGACAAATCCGTACTGGTACCAGGTGGTGATTTTGGACAGTCCCACATAGGCTTTGGTAAAGCAGAGGAGCCTGCCCAGGGTTTTAAGCTGCTCCCTGAGGAGCGGCTGCTTGTTACTCAGTAACTTGTAGAGGTCAAAGTGAACACCTTCACTCCACCCTTCCATGAAGAAGAGCCGTGCCTCCAGATCTAAATCAGAGAACTGCTGCATGGTGTAATAAATGGGGAGGAGGTCGTCATGAAAGACGTGCATCAGGTTGTCTGGGTTGAACCTGTTAGCGATCAGCGCCACGTCAGGCACGAAGACCGGCTTTGGCATAAATTTCAGCGCAGCAGCTGGCAGCTCCACAAAGTTGAAGTACTGGGTGTTGTGATCTTCCACTGAGGAGAGGTCGAGCAGAGCCGGCTGGAACCTCCGGGAGCCCAGGTTGGGCAGCATGACCGAGGAGTTGCTGTGAAAGTAGATAAACTCCTCAGCCTCAGTAGAGTAGCAGAGGGACTCAAAGCGGCAGATGCGGTCAGTGTGCATCCTGCCAGTGCACACCATCCTGGTACCGTCCTCCACCAGTGCCTCCAGGGCCGCATGGTAGTCAATCTGAACCTCAGAGAGCTCCTGAGACTGACGGGTGAGGACCAACTCCTCTTCGACCATGAAGGCATGCTCTCGCAGTTTGAAGTATTTCCACAGCACGGCAGCGAGGACAGACACGAGCAGGGCATTAAACACAGCTGCTATGTTCATTCTGTTGTTAGATCCTAGCAAGATGACAGGCGGGGAATGCACTGGAGAGGGAACACATCATTAACGCTCCTTGACATGGTGAGGGTGAAGACCTGTGGAAAATGAAACAAGAAAGGAACCGTTTCAACACTGGGCTGACTGGGTTTACAGCTCCACCATGAATTACATTTTATGGACTATTCAAGAGAGTCTCAGTGATTTTTCTCTCTTCCAGGGAACAAGGAAAAATGCAAAGAGTGCCAGAACACTACCTGGTGTGTTCCCTGGGACTCTGGCTCACTGCTTTTTGCAGACCACTCCAAAAGTGGGATGAAAGATTGTCCTGCGATTACTGGGCCACTTGCACAGGGCTTGGGACACTTCGTTCCTTGATCTGCCATAGGCCTTTTGCATAGCTGTGAGTACGCAACTCCGCCTCTTGCATTTACTGCACAGACAATAATAGTACAAGGAGCATTGCCAACGACAGATTTTGCTACACTCCATTTCAATCCAAAATGTGAACTAGTGAATGTAGCACTCAATTTGATTTTACTGGGGGGGAGGACGACGACACAGTCCATAGGGACAGGTCTATGGGAGACTCCCAAGTCAGTCATTTCTTTGGCTGTAATCACATATGATCAAAGGCTAAGAACTACCATTGTCTTCCAAAAGAAATACTGGCATGGGAGAGAGAAGAACTCTGCTCTTTATGCGAGGAACTGATGTTTCATTAAAGCAATCAAACCTTCATTCATTGAGAATGAAGTGACTTGCACCAGGAGAGCCAGCCCTTACACAAATGGGAAGGCAACATATTTGAAGTGTTTCCACTGTTGCTGTTCTCCCATCCCAACCTGAGAATCTGCTCCAAGGCCCCCTTGTTTCTTTTGCCATTATGGGAAAGATCCTGCCATGGCTTGCTTCCTGTGCAGAAACACTACTGGATTACATCAGAGTATTGATTATATTTTCAACTGTGAACTTCAATTCAGATATTGATTAACCTACAGTACTTACGGGCTTCAATTTTCATTATGCATCGAGGTCCACAGCTCGTCAGGCTGTGAGTAATTGCAGCCATGGGGAACTTCTGGAAGGGAAATTTCTGACTGGTATATACCTGGTTACTCTGTTTCTAGCTGCAGATTTTTAAAGGTAGCATTTTGAAGTCCCTTTGAGGCAAGTATTCAGGGAGGGGAAAAAAGCAGTGTTTCAGGCACATGCTCTGACATCCCAAGCAACAGTCCCTTAGCATTTTAACCCAGAGATGCTTGCTATTCTGTGGCAGAGTGGAGGCAGACAGCAAAGCATGTTTAGGACCAGTGTGAGCGCTTCCTGTACCACCAAGGGAGTCCTTTTCAAAAGAGAGATTGCAGCCTAAAAGCTTGATCCTGCAATCCAGTTCATACAGCCTGAAATTGGATGAAGAATCATTCATGGAATTCAAGGAAGTTAGAGGGGATCCCCGCAGCTTGTGAGATCCCAGCAGCTTGCAGGATCCCTGTTTTAGGAAGAACTGAAGGTATGTGGGAGACTGAATAATGCCAAAGAAGTGAGTGCTAGCCGTAAGCCACACAGATTTAAAGGTGGTCTCTGGAGAGCTGAGCAACAAATTCATTTCAATTTCAGAGCAGCTCCAGCTACTCAAAGAAGCCAGAAATGAAGGCCACCTCCTCTGGCAAGTGGTCTAAAAAGCTGCCTCATTTAGCAGCTCCCTAAAAGCAAGCAGCAAAATAAAAAGGTGTTGTTCTCACTTGGAAAAGGAAATGGGAAGGGACCCAGAGTAGTGGTCATCTAATTACCAGGGCAGGATCAGCTCTCACTAAAGCACTCCCCAAAGATTTTTATCTATCTCATTCTTAACACCTATCCACCTCCTGCAAGTTTCTAGCAATAAAAGCATGAAGGACTGTAACAAACCCCTTCCTAACACTCACCCTTTGTTTCCACCACAGCAATTTAAGCCTGTTCTTGTCCCAGGTGCCACAGACATCCTGCACAGACAAAGGATGGCTGTCACATCACCTCTCAATCTCTCCTTCCCTCTAACAAGGGATGACTGCTGCTCCTGATGGCTTTGAAACTCTCAACCACGGCTGTTCCATAGACAGCTTTGAATGCAAACCTACTGGGGACAGTAGCACATCATTTGGTTAGACTCTGGTAATGCAAACAAACTGGTTTTCAGGAAAAGAAATCTTTGATGGGGACAGATCTCCAGTTATTTTGTTGGTACCAGACTTCCAAAGCTTCATTTCACATCTTTACTGTCTTTGAAAGATATCTAATGATACCACGTATCCTCTCCACCACAGATCTCTCACCTTGTGAGCACAGCTTTAAATGACTTCTGCAGCATCCCTAAGGAAAGAACTGAGCCCAGGGACCCACGTGCGAAGCCTGCTAGTCAGTATGAAAGGGAAACCTTCAACAGTTGAGTCTGCTGCCCCAAGCGCACACTTCAAATGAAGGCCAGTCTGCAGGCATTGTGCAAGTTAACTACTGCAGGTCAGATGAGTTCAAGAGCCGAGGCAATGCAAGTTTCAAGAACTCTGCAGAGGGGGAAAACCACATGGCCTCTGTTATTGCAGTGCAGCAGGAGGCGTGCGTACGTGTAGGTGTTTCAAAGGCATCAGAAGCCCACAAAAACACCACTTGATACCACCTGCATTTCACAGGCGTCTCAGTGGTGGAGAGCTCTGCCGACCATTACAAACCCCTTGAGCTGAACAGGCCTCCTTGGAAACAGCCTGCTCTAATATTTCACCCCTGATTTGTTCTCTCCCCTCCAGCCCCAAGGGAAGGGCATACGAGGCACTTCAGAGAGGCAGCCTGATGGATGCAGCTGATGTTCCCAGGTTAGCAATTTTCATTTCAGACTCTGCTGCAGCAGTACCCACTAAATGGCTACAAATGAACAAAGCTTTTAATAGAAATCACCTGCAAGGCCCTCCTCTGTCTCTTCCCTCACTGCACTTTCCCTCTTGCACTTCTCTGCACTTAGCTCAAGTGAGTGCATGTACTTTAGCCAACCAGGTGTCAGGAATGAACGTTAAAAGCTAGCAATGCTAAAGGAATCCATCTTCATGCCTGCTCCTCATTGCCAATTCGTAATTCCTGGTTCATGCTGCTTGGCTGAAAGCTGCTTTTGATGGAAGTGAACAAGGGGATGTGGACAGGAAGGGGCGTCACAGGCAGAACTGAAAAGAGAATTCCACAGGTACTCGGGGAACTGTCTTAATTCTTTGCCAGTTTTCCCACATTTTATCATCCACCTTTTTTTAAATCTGGTGCTTTCAGTGAGCACAGACCTTGCAGAACTAAAGTTTTGTGCTTCAGGGAGTGACAGAACACAAATAGCAACAAACCATCCCACTCTTTGCTTTTATATACCCAGGAGAGGCTGCACTAAGGGGGTAAAGGCAAACAGTCACTCCCCATGTCCCCTGGTTCCTCAATCCCCCACGCTGAGATCAGTCATTAAGCATTGTCACCAACAGAGGTCCTAGAGTGGGCAACTTTCCCATGGAGGCAGCAGGTAACTCTGAAACAGGTGAGAGCATTTAGACTTCCACCTGAAGAGATCCACTTCACGATAAAGGAAACCATCATTTGTAAATCTGCCTCACAAAATGGGTCTGGAGCTGCCACTCTCCTCCCATGGAGCCATCAGAGAACATCTTAAGAACTGAAAGGCACTTGCAGAAGTGGGAGACCAGACACACTGCTGCTTTCCTTATGAGCAGACTCCTCTGTGCTGTTTCTTTCCACAAAGAAGTCAGCACCTAGGCTCTTCAGACCCCCAGTTGCCCACAGATTATCCCCTTCCCACCCCTGCCATGCTCATCCACCCTCTCACTTCCCAGTGACACTGGGATAACCACAGCTTTGCTCCACATGAGCAATACATCCCAGTTACCAGGGAAATTGCATGGACTGACACTTTTTTACTCTCAGCTTTGAAATGCTAAAGCACCATCCTTCAGCAACAGAAGATGCAACAGCTGATAGACCAGAGCCTAGCCAGAAGAGACATGCATGTAAAAGCAGCACAGAGCTTCTTGCTGTCAAGCTAGCAGAGGGCAACAATGCCCTATGGGAGGGAATGGGATGTGCCCTTGCGGACTCCCGACAGGAGCAGCATCCAGGGAAGGAGCAGGAATGAGAAAGGGAGACAGAGGCAGCAAATTTCCCTGGCAGGGATGCTGACAGGGCAGCTGAAGTGCAGCACTGCACAGTCAAAGATGGGGAGCTCAACACACGCAGTGGTGTTAAGGCAGCTCAAGACTTTACAGTGGAAACGAGCACATCCTGAGGCTTGCAGCTGAGCCACACTGGATGCTGCTCCAGAGGCTAAAAGCCTGTGGGAGGGACTCTATTTTTGGTCAGCTCCTCTTTGCTCTTATTCCAAAAGCGATCACAGGCATGAAGAGCTTACCCCTTCTTTTCCTCCTCCTCCACTCACTCCTCCAAAAAGGTCACAGCTTCATCCTCCCAGCCCAGCTACTGCTTCTCTAACTAGCACTGACCACTGGCGAGCAGGTAAAGGCTTCAGGAGCATGCATCTCATGTGCTCAGCAGGTACTTCTGGCAGAGACCTTGAGCATCCTGCAGCATCTATGGTACTCTCATGGACACCTGGACACTGTAGCACCTTCTGTCTGTAAGCTGCTGGTCATCTGATGTTTTAAACATCCTCAGGAAGTGGGAAAACAACAGGAAGCATCGACGGAGACACTGTTCTTGTTAACATGTCGAGGACATCAGAGTGGGTGGGATGGGAGAGATTAATTTCTACTAATAGGCAGTTGGCATAAAGGGCTGTTTGGATTAATTTAAGAGACTAGTTCTGTTGTTCTTTTGTTTTAATTGTGAAGCTAGAGTAGGATGAATCACTACTTTGAAGCTATTAATATAATGGACAATGCTTTAAATCTCTTCTCCATTTTAAAATTTACTATCTACTTAGGTAAGAAATGGGGAGAAAAGCTACAAAGCCCACACAATAAAACCCATGAACATTACTAAATCCCCCAAAGGAAGAGACCAAGAGCTTGACTAGGGAGAACAAGGGTCATGGAGGTGAACGGCACGTCTAATAGTGACCACCAAGTTCTGCAGGTATTAACAAAATGAAAAGTGCTGGTTTCGTCTACTTAGGCCTTGCCAAGCTTTTGTTACCAACTGCCCAAGCACTTTCCAAGCCAATGCTCAGTTTTCCAGAGCTAGAACAGGCTAAAAAATCCTCACAAAATGGGGAAAAAAAAGCATGAAGGACACACATGTCCCGAGAGCCTCACAGCTCTGTGCAGAGAGAAATGCCTCTACATGGAAGCCAGCTTGGGTTTGGCCCTGCTGACCAGCTCCCGTGCAGAGCCTGCCAGCTGTGGCAGCAGGGTCCAAGAGTGTTCCTGCACTTCCCAGGAGAGCGGTGCAACTGGAAGTGGACTGGAGCTGCTCCTGCCACAGGACAGGGAAGGAGTTGGGGCAGGAAATGGGCAGGGAGCCCTTACCCTTCTTATTACAGCAACACAGTGAGAGGGGTGGGAGCAGATGCTCCCTCCTCAAGGCTGTTTTGCCCGTTAGCACTCCCTACCCCCACATCCATCTCTCACTACGCTGGCTTTCCAGGACAAGTACAGGAAGATAAAAGCATGTAAACATGGCATTTCACACCACCCCTACAAAATGTCTCCTGTTCCTCCTCCCATCCCTGATGCAAGAGGCTTAGCGAAGGATGCGGTATATGTAATACATGCAGTTTTAAATACCTACTTCATTCATGCTCAATGCAGAAGTTGCTAGAAGGCAACTTTCCCAATTGGAAGGAGGGGGAGTTAGGATTCAGCAGCCAAGAACTGGCTTTTATTCTTATCTCTGTCACAGATTCCCACAGAACTATACAAGCAAGTCAATCCCCACAGCCCAAAAGGCTGTTATCATCTTATTCACTGATTTAATGAGATACATATATTTTCACAGTACATGCCACATTAAAGAAAGGATGGTACACTGAATGAACATTTGCTTTGTAAAAAGCAACCAAGTGTAGAAGTGCTGACTTTTTAAGCAGGAAAAGAGCAGGTTCTTGAAGGAAGCAAACCCAATGCTTAAAGACACAAATGTCATTAACGAAGGCTGATCCAAAGAAGGGATATGAAAAATAAGACTACCTTAAATCTGCAGCCTTGAGGAGAATGTTAAAAATAAAACTTTATGCAGAAAAAAAATAAAATCAAAATATAGCAATATATTTAAAAAGCATCTGTGTCACAAAACCCTTAGGTATCTATAGACAGTTGAGATCAAAATTAGGTTTACCTTCAGTTATTATGATTTAGCATAAGTGATGAATAGAAAGCAAAACTTTCTATAAATCCTTCTATACAAGACTACAACCAAAGAGCCTGAGGCTCTGTGCAATGGTCCCTACTGCAAACGTACCTTCAGTATGAACAGGAGGATACTGGTGGTCACAGGACACCTACCAGTTATGCTGATAGATAGGAAATCTGAGTTTTCTTCCATTTAATTTTAGAGTCTGTGAGCCCTGGAACAGGAAGAGATCCAACCTGACTTTCAAGCTGACTAGCAGAACATTGATTTAATACTTGTGGATGTTGCTGTCTTGATCTTCAAAAAAACAGGTAAAAAAATCCCAACACTAAGTAGTCAATGCCTATAAGCAAGCCATAAAACTGAGCTAAAAGTACGAAACTAAAAAGAATACTTCTTGGGCTTTTAAAGTCCCCATTTCCAAGATCTCTTCTCCATCCAGAACTGCACAGAGTTTAAAATCCTTTCCCCAAACAAAAAACTAACCCTCATCTCCATAAAAGTGCCCCAAATCAGAGGTATTTCTAATAAACAAGCCTGAGGCGAGAGATGTACTGAAAAATGAGCTTAAAAAGAAAGAAAAAAGTATTTCTCTCAGCCCTCAAGTCTTCACCTTCCGACAGTCCCAAGCCTAAAGATGAACACCCAAGGTACTCAACCATGGCTAGACAGAAGGGGAAGCTTAACAGGGTTCATCCCAGCCAATCTTTGTTCACCCGAGTATCCCATGGAAACCTATCAGGTTATATTGGCACTGATTTAGGAGTAAAAAGCCCCTCCTTTTGCCTGGCCTCTTGCTTTTAGCCTGCAAGCAAGCTACCTTTGTCAGAAACAAAGACATGTTAGAGAGCAGCAGGTTTCTCTTACTTCAGTGGTCTACCTAAAGCAAAGATGGAGCTGGGTTGGCTTAAGGGAAAACTCCCTAATGCTGCAAAAGTAAATTTAAAAGAACATGATGTGAAACCCCGAAGTACTGAACAAGATGAACTTAGCCACTCCAATTATGCCTTTGGGCTTTAGCTGCCTTTTGTTATTCTCTGTATTTTAGCTATCCTTTCTTTTCCTAATCTGACAGGAAGAGTACCTGTGTTATTTGGATACTGGGACTGGTGCTTAGCAGCATTTACAGCCTGAGCTTTCCCCGCTTCCCATCAGCATGGTGCCCGAGACCACTCCTGTGTGCTGCAAATTCTAAGCAGGAGCTGAAATTGTTCGGAGCACAGAGCAGCCAATAAGGGCAGCAAAAATCCCTCCTTGGTTACCACGAGCTCTACATTAGCATGTTTTCAGGGAGGGTAAAGACAATAAAGTAATCCCAAAGCAGCACCTGTCCGGTAAGAAACGAATTTCTGAAACCCCACAGAATTCAGTCCAGATCAAAGATGTTTTCCCCACGAGACTTTTGTTTAAAAATGATCAAGCAGAACACCACTCAAACAAAGATGGACTACAAAGACGTGGGATTACAACAGAACTACTGACCTCCTTCCCACACAAACACAGCCACAGAGGAGAGACTCCAAGTGAAGTTGGGGAGGGGGGGGAAAGAGCATGGAGACAGCATCAAAAACCAGGCAACACCCCCCTCCCCCTGAAGTACCCTGCAGCCAGGAGCGCTAACAGAACTGAATTCAGAGCCCTATGTGATCAGCACAGCAAACAGAGCACAGTTACAATAACACTCGGCAGAGAAACACGGTGAATTCAGAGCACCTGCAACCTTTTCCGTCTTGGAAGTACTACCACAGGTACATTAGTGTTCCAGCACATGCATGCATACCTGATGCTGCTAAATAACAGCAAATGCTATCCGGTGCCTCTCTCACGGGTGAAAGAAAAAAGAAGACACCTTAAAGCTATGCTCTGCAGGGGAACAAACACTCCCCAGTGCTCTTCTTTCCCCACCACTATAAAGAAAAAGAAAGAGACGTACCTAACAGCTCTCAGCACAGTAACCCGTGCACCATCTGCAGACTGAACTACCTTTCTCCCCCAGGTCTGAGCATGCTCTGTCTGTCGGCAGTGTCCTGTCGCTCCAGCTGGCTCACCTCAATTTGTTAGCCTCCCGGAGGTCAGCCTTGCATGCAGGATGATTTGCTGCAGTGTTTCTGCAAATCCCCAACGGGCGGCCACGCTCAAACAAACAGCAGCGTGCGGCTTCACCCAGCTGAGCGTGCCCTGGGAGACGGGCAGCAAACTGGTTTTGGAGGGGGGATGCATTGAGAAATCCTGCTTCTGAATGTGACTGTCACCCCAAATGCTTCTGAATGTGACTGTCGTGAATGTCACCCCAAACACTTCATACAAAAGAACAAAACAATAGGAGAGAAAGGAAATAAAATGCCCCTTGCGAGAGGATGCGAAAGCCAACCGGCATGCTTTCTAGCAATTCCCTTGGCACCAGGGAAGCGATTTCCCAGCTGCGATGGTCAGCAAATGGCTCAGTACTGAACAAGGCTGTGAGTGCCCTCCTTCAGAGAGCCAGGGAATGGTACTTTCAAAATGAAGTTACCTTTTTTTCAGTGGAAACAAGTAATCCCTAAACACAAAGACACGGAAGGGAGCCAGGAGCTTACAAGTGTCCCTTACTGCATACAAGCTGAAGGTCACAAAGGCAAAAAGTGTCTCACACCAATCTCAGCAGAGCTTGAACTGTGAGGACTGAGCAGCTTCCTGAGGATGGCAAACCAAGCAGTGCTGACTGGGAACATTTCCAGTCCTAATCCCACAGCTGGATCCACATGAGGTCAGAAGAGAAGCCCAGTTCTGACCACAGCACTCATCAAAAAGCTCATAGCTGAAGTCTCGCCCCTGAACACAGTTATGAGGAGTGAGACCCCAGCCCTGTAGGGACATACCTGCAGGCAGATCACAAGCAAACATATAAGGCTTGCTGCAGATCCATTTTGTATATTGGCAGGATACATCTTGATTACCTGGGAGACTTTTTCCCATTAAGTGAGACCTAACAGGTGAAATAAGAATGATGACAAAGAGGAAAAGCTCTTTAACACCCACATGTACAGGTCTATACATGTGTCTAGTCTATACATTTAGCCTATTTCAGTTTTAAGGGACCTACAACAATCACCTAGTGCAACTGTCATACTGATACTCCCAGATGCAGAGCAACCATTTTACATCAGGGAAAAGCAAAGAGAATCCCTACGTTTTTATTCATGGCAGGAATTATCCTCACTACCAAAATGAAGACCTTCAAGTGGTTCTGCACTAAGTAAAACGCAATTAGCTAAGATATGGGTATTAAAACCTCTCATCTAGGAGAGCCTGGCAGCATGTTACCTAAACTCTCGCTCTAAATACACATCACAGACAAGCTCGTGTCTCCAGCTTCTTACCCTCCCCTGAGTCATGCTGGAAGTCAACTGAGGGAGGGGACAAATGGACTTAGACCACGGGACTGTTGTTGCCTGGTACTGTTGACTATGTCTGCCATCACTCTGTCAAGGAATAACCCCTGCTTACTGTGAGACCCCAGCCCCAAGAAACCTTTCATTCCCATGCAAGAAGGCAAAGCAGCCCTGCTAAATCAATCTGTGGCGAGAGGCTGAAGCCTTTGCAGGGCAATGAGAGGTGATATATTTTGAATCACAGGAGCAATAGAGCACAATACAAAATACTGACAAAAACAGGGTAGTCCTGAGGCAAAGATCTGGCAGAACTGGGAGGTGCACAGCAGTCCTGAGAACATGACTTGTCCTGTGCAGGATGTAAGACTGTTAGCCTGAACACAGATGCCATCAGAGCTGAGAAATGTGGGTGTCATTCAGCATCACACATGCTTATAAACACAGTAATACCACAGAGTTTATAACCCTGGGTTTCTGACTGCCAGATAAAAGCCAAACACAGAAGAAAAATAAGCTGAAAGAAACAAAGAATAAACCCTAATAACATTCTGCAGAATCGACAAAAGATTCTTGACAAAGCTAGACCTTCAAAAATGAGCCTGCCAACATGATGAATAAACACAACTGTTGTATCTTCTAAACTAGGGCATCACGGAAGTAAACCAGACATTTTCTCATCTCCTGCTCTGGAGTGATGCTTTAATACCTCTGCCTTCTTGGCACAGAACAAGCAAAATGGTTCTGGCCCACCTGGAAACATTAAAAACCACCAGGATTGACAGGACAAGGTGCCATCTACCTCAGTGCCCTCCTTTCCAGGCCCGTGCCACCTCTTCCCACCAACCCAAGGTGGATTTGAACTACATCACGAGCCTATGCCTGTTCTGAGAAGATCCCAAAGGGATACCCAGTGCCCCCAGCCTGCCCTGGTGGGACAAAGGATATCCAGAGTCACCCTTCCCTTTTTAGCTCATCTCATTGCCCTCAGGCCCCACTGAATGCAAAGGTGCTATCTTGTATGGAACAAGTCAGCTGGTTTACCTCTGAATTTTGAAAGCTGAGGAGCAGAGTTAGATTTGTAGCTGCCTTCACTTGGGAAAACACATCCTGACTGTGTTTTCCACATTTTGGAAAGCTCCACTGCACGACCTAGCTTCCACTGATGCTCAGGAGCCTTTCCACTGGCTCCACAGACCTCTGCTTATGGACTTTATCAGACAACCCAGAGATATTATGCCAGGCTCCTTACCTTAGTCCAACTTTGATTTTAAAGGAGAAGAACATTTACAGACTGGTCTTCTATTTATGAATAAGCTTCTTCTCTACCCCTGGAATGAGGTATATGCATAGATTTCATAGGTACGGTTTATCACATCACACGGTGTTAGACAGTTTAATCAAAGTCCTGAAGAGGGTTCTATTGTCAATCTGCTACACCACAAAGTAACTGAACAAAACTACATCATTAAAGAGAATAAAACCCCATAAACCAATAAATGCAGCAACTCTGAAATAATAACTACCTGTTACTTCTGCACCATAAGGCACCAAGTGGGGTGGTCCCAACCTGCTTTCAAACAGCACGACCATCCCACTGCAAGCTGGTGAGGTTTGAATAGGTTGTTTCGGCTCAGAACTAAGACTTTGATAAATATTTAATTCTCCTCATAAAGCTGCAGCCTCCAAAAACAGCACCACAAAAGAAATACACTTAACATTTTCAGAACTCCTAAACCAGCACAAACAAAAGTCATTATGATAGCAAAGGAGTCTGAATACATCCCTCTTGGTTTAGGCTGGCAAAGAGCAGATAAATCATTATTTACTGAATCTTTGCCTTGCATACATATGTTGCAGGGGTGCCTGCATCACTCCGAGTCACAGCATTTATTATTTATAGTCCCAGAAGTATGTTCTATAAGAAACTGTTCTTCCTGCAGTGCTTTTGAACCGAAAGTGCATCTCAGTTTGAGCACAAAAACATTTCATGCCTGAACTGACAAAAAAGTGTCCCTGTATTGAAAGACAACAAGGAAACAAAGGAAGCACTGGGTTTCTGGACACCAAGATGGGGATTCCACACATAGAGGATGGCATTTTGCGTCTGCAGAAGCAAACATTAAAACTGATGCCGAAAGGACCAGCACTTCAGCCAAAGTGAAAGTTCCTAAGCAAGAATATACTTTGACAGGGAAGAGATGTTTTTTGAAGAGTATCTCAAGGGCCAAACCCCAATTTGCTCAAATGTTTCAAGCTTGACATACTGCCAGGCTTAACAGATGTAGGACACAAGTTTTACAAAAATAATAGGTTTACAAAGCATGATCAGACACATTTTACACACACACACACACACTTAAGTTACATGTCTTTACATCAACCTGAAAAATTCATAGATACTTATTCTCCACAGAAATGTGCACATTTTATACACGTAAAATACTTGTGATGGAAAAGCACCCTAGCTATCCCTATTTGTCATATGCTGAACTAATCACTCTAACAATCCCTCCATCCCCATCAGGGAACACCCTAGCAGCACTGCAGGGATATACCAGCCTGTTCCTGCACCTGTGTGCAATGTGTGTTCAGATGATCACATGAGAGACTCACCTCCTAGTTCCCAAGGCAGGAGATGGCTTCGGTAGCTGTTCTGACTCAAGCCAGGTGTCACTTGTGCTCTTTCAGGTTTCCATTAACAACAGGTCAGCAGGGAGACACAGAGAAACCAACTCCCTCTCCTACAGCTATGCCAACTGCATACCTGCAAATGTAATTAGTGCCAACGTGTCTGTGAAGGAAGCAGAGATAATCCATGCTCATGAGAGCAGCCTGGTAAGTAAATGATGTTCACCTAGACTGACATGAGAGACCAAAGGTAAAACATTGCCTCTAAGACCCCTGGGTATTGCTCATGGCCTCACCACAGTGCTTCCCACAGCCTTGTTAACTGTTTTTGCCAGTAAGAGCATCTGCCCTCTCTCAGATGAGACTTTAATATTAGGCCTTTATCACTACAGCAACACCCGAAGAAACACATCTCCCATGTGGAGAGGAAAATATTGGAAGTGTCAAGGGGATCAGGGTAGGACACACCACACCAGCACCCACAAATATAGTAGCAGCTTCCTGTGAAAAACCCACCAACAATCAAACCATCTTGTGTACCCCAAGACTGTAGTCATCTCTAAGGACTCCAAGACTGAAGACAGGAGCCAGAGCCTCCAAGATCAAAGTTGACAGTTTAAACATTATAAAAGATAGGGAGGATTAAGTTATCAGTTCTGTCTCTGTTGCCCTGAAAGAGCTCCTGGTCGAGCAGCCTAAACCTGACACGTTCTGCTCTCAGCACACCTTCCTCTCGTCTCTTATCCCCATCCACACTTGCTGTGCAGAGGGCCATGCATACCCCTCCTGGAAGACCCCCTGCAGCCACAACTTTGCCTGAAGTGGGAGGCCCTGTCCACATGGTCTTGTCCTGAGAAGGGTGGAAGAAAAGGAAGAGAGCTCCTTTTGCTGTCTGAGGAGACAAACATTGTAGTCATAACCAGCAAGTCTCACAGACATCTTATGAAATCAAAATGCGAGTACCACAGCAAAATACAGCTGCTATAAGGAAAAACATCCTCAAATGTGAACATCATAGAGGTACCAAGGTATGTAAAAGAAGAGAAATAACAGAAATACAAAATTTGCATTTTAGGCAAAACAGCAGAAATGCCAGGCACTTTGACAGATCTGTATGGGTGAATGGCTAACAAGTGTGTGGGAGTACCCAAAGAACAAGGCTTAAGATGTCCAAGCATTTCATCGCCTTCACTGGATTATGCACCCATTTGCATGTGGGCTGCAGCTCCTCAAGAACTGACGAGAACATGTCAGTTCACAAGCAGGACTGTTCCCCACAGCTGCCATTGCCTTAAGCTTCTACTTCCTGGTACCCTCAGAGATTCTGTGCTTTCCTAAAAACCCCGAGAAGCAAAACCAGCAAACCAAAGACCTAGTGCTTCATGGAAAGAACCCCACAAGGAAGGAGCAGCAGCATCTACAATCTTGATCAAAACAGCAGTTTCGATCCAAGTCGGAGCGTGTGTTTCAATTAGCCAGCCTCTGACAAATGCCCTGAGGTTCCTAGCACAGCAGCACGACAGGAATGTAGTTCAGAGCCAAAGTAAAGGAGAATCTAAATCAAATCAGAGGAAATAAAAAGGTTTACTGCCATTTTGAGTGCCAAAATTGCAAACAGATTGGTTTACCTTCAACGCCTTCTTCAGCCACACCTGTACAGCATAGTTTAGCATTTAAAGGGATGCAGCCAGCATATCACTCAACCCTATTCATGAGATAGTAGTGTAGTATTACCAACTGATAGGAGCACAGTATTTCGGGATACACCACCACCCCCTCAGTGTAACCACTTAGACTGATGCTAAGGGAGCACAAAACACAGAATCATGGAATCACAGAATGGTTTAGGCTGGAAGGCACCTTAAAGCTCGTCCATTTCCAACCCACTGCCATGGGCAGGGACACCTTCCACTAGACCAGATTGCCCAAAGGCCTGTCCAGTCTGGCCCTGATCACTGCCAGGGATGGCGCAGCCACAGCTTCTCTGGGCAACATCCATGTTCTGGATGCCAATATTTACCTGAAAATTCAGAACAGAGCACAAAGTCTCACTAATAGTCTAAACTTACACCGGAGCTCAAAAATAGGGTGCTTCCTGAGAGCACAGGCCCTAGGACTGAAAAATGCCTGTTGGCCAATTTAAACACTTCCTTAAAACTGTTTTTCGATTAGTACTTAAATACCCTGGTCTCATTTTCCCTGTGGAAAAGAACAATTATTGTTGCCTATCATCTGCTTACAGTATCGTCAGAGGGCCCAGCAGAGCAGTTGTAACACATGGCAGTGGGCCAGGCACTTACTGCTTTAAATGTTGCTCCGAGGGCTACCACTGCTACTGACAGGGAGAGAAGAGAAGCAAGCAGTATGAATCATCTTGCTCAGCTTCAACTGTGATCCACTGCATGCAATAGGAAAAGTGTGACGAATCCACCGAGTTACTTGTACAAAACCATTCCAACTCCTCCAGGTGTCATACGCAACAGTTCTGTTCAATAGCTACGAAGAACTTCTTCATGCCCTTGGCAGCTTGGGAATTCACAGCACTATTGAATTTACGCATATTTATCAAGGGCACAGCAGCAAGAGGAGGAGGTTCAAGACTGACTTGATTTATTTATATATATATATATATATTTATTTTATTGCATAAGACTTGCTATTATATGTATTTGAATAGCAATACAAAAATAAGGTGGTTAATTTTTGTCCCATAAATCCCACTAATAAATCAATGCATCATCTCCCTACACCTTCGCTTTTCAGCCATCCCCACCCCGTGGAGGCTGCAATACCCCCATGAATAGCTGATACGACATTTAATACATACAGAAGGACACAAAAAGCAGACAGTACCTTTTGGGATAGGATCATCTGCAAACCTACTAACACAGTTGCTATTCACTGGTGGCCCTTCAATGATGGGAGACTCCTTACCCAACCCTGCCACAGCAGCTCACTTCTGTTTGCTTTCTTCCCACTGGCAAGACCTGCTGCCTCTGTTCAGTCAAATGCTGAGTCAAGTGTTTGGCAATGAGAATCTCTTTAAATAACTGAAGTGTAACCTGACTGTCACTGAGAGAAGAGCAACATCAGTTCGATAAGCCAACTGCTGTTTAAAACAGCTCCACTTAAAAACATCTGTCCCTGTTCGCTGTGTACAGGTCTGGATCCATGTGCAGATATTTCCACCACTAGATTTCTGTTAGCATTGCTGCTGATGCAGCCATTCCCCACAGGAGCCATCTAGCCATTATGACAGCCCTGCAGCATTACCCAAGGACTGGAGGGTTGGAGCAAGTCTGAACCCTCTCACTTGCAAAGAATTCCCAAGATGAGCCATAATAAAAACACATGTGCTGTCATACTCTTCATCCTCGTAGAGGAAGGTTCTTGTGACCTTGGAGGAGAGACTAAAATACAGGTATTTATCAGCTATAGGCAGTGAGACCCATCCCAAGTCTGGAAGGGTCAGAGGTGGAGGATATACACCATCCCATGCAGAACCTTCCTGCCTTGGCTCATGCAATTCTGCCCTCTCCAAAGCTGAACAATGGGCTTATAATGAGTCCTGGAGGTCGACAGTCACAGTCTGTTGAGGTAGTCAACCCTTCTTCCCAGGAATGGGATTAAAGCTACAGCCACACAAAGCTCCTCTTGCAACAATGAAGCCTCAAATCTGCACCTGTATTAATGCAGCAAGTACGTGAAAGGAGAAAGCACCCAAGTCAGAGGCTGAGGACTGACTAGAAAACAGCCCCCTTGCTAAGTGGTTTAAGGGTACACAAAATAACCACCATTTCTTTAAGATCGAGGTGATGAAATATACTCAAATAAAACCCCTCTTCTCTAATTTGCCTCAATATATACAATGCTTAAAGACAAGCATGTACCTAAGAGCCCTGTGTTCCAATGTGACAGACATGCACATAAATTAACATTGACTAGAGAAGGTTTTGTAGAACTTGACTTTGTAACCCCTGTGCTAAATATATATAGGTATAGAATACATATGTATAACTACAAAATTAATAGAAAAGATTACAATTAATATATAGACCATGTATCAGTCTTAAGTTTATACCTGTATTAGAAGATGATTAATCAGTGGCTTTATAAATTTAATGACATTATTTTCAATAAGCTGCTAGCTTCCCAGCTTTAGTTTTATACCTTTGACACAATCTTAACACAATCAGAAGCCAAGACGCTGCAAAGCTGTATATAAATGTGTGTGAAGCTGTCCCAGATAACCTTACAGGAGAAGGGAAGGAGAGAGCAACTCCAATCTTCATTTTCTATTAACTCTCAGGTCTCTGCATGAACATGAGTAATAACCTAAGTAGTAAAGAACAAACAGCCAGAAGCAAGGAGCAGTGGTAAGAACAAATCATTAAAAAGTGATAAGCACCAAGGGCCCTAACTTAGCTAAGGGCAATAAAAATGCACACACAGAGGAAGCCATCTCATGTCTCCTCAAAATGAATCTGGTCATATAGTTTTAGTGCCAAGCAGGGGACTGCCTCAGTGCAACACCAGAGTGTCTATTAAAAAGGACAGTATTTTATCTATGTGCTTAAAGGTCTGATAACCTACTCTCCCAGGTGTCTCTCCTCCTTCTAAGAGGAAACCACAAAGCAAATTAATCTTTATGCACCTTTTTATTTTCCACCTCTCCTCCTCTTCCCACCCATTGTGAAAGATCAGCAGGAAAATACTGAAATAAAAACTGAAGTAAGTTCAAAACAGCAGAAACAGCCTAACTCTGGTTTGGCTCACATAAGTGAGCTTATGATATGGTGAGTCAGTCAAAAACAGAGGAGGTCATGAAACTGCTGACACACCTTTCTGGAGGGGCCTCTGTCCACAGAGGCATGGGTAAAAGGCTTACCTGCCCAGGAAAGAAATCCTGGAAACTAATCTTGCTATTGCAAAGGGATTTCGATTCACAAGCCACCAACATCTCACTCTACTTACATTACAGGTGACCAGCTGGGAGAGGGGAAACAGCAAACTAAAGCACAAAGCAATTCACGACTAACTCATTCCCAGGGCATCCAAGGCTCATCAGTGACTGCCCCATCCAGTGGATGTGGTCATCCTGTAACCACATCTGCCTGTCTGCTTGGCAAAACCCCAGCACATCCAGGAAATCACTGATGATACAAAGCATTCCTCTTCAGAAGAGGGATCAGCAAACTAAGGAGGGCTTTTTCCTGGGACAAAAGGAGGGACAGAGCCAGATGGTTTCAGATTCCTTCAAGGCATTTGCAATTGCCAAGGTATTTTAGACAGACTGTGCTTAGGTGTTTTCACTGGTCATCAGCGATCTGAAACTCACATACTGCTTAAAGCTACGCATGGGCTTCTGACCTTAAAGAAATCGGCATCCAAACTCTCAGCTGAGTACCACTCTTAAACCACATTCACACTACTGCACCACTGAAGGGAACCAAACCATCAAGAATAAGTGTTATTCAGAGAAAGGTATGCAAAAAAAGGTCCATAAAATGTAATGGGTGTAATTCTAGCTCCAAAAGCAATGAAAAACTCACAGCATGGGTTTAAGAATGTAGCAGAAACAGCCCTAACAGGCTGCTTTTGAAGACAGGAAGCTTTGAGAACAGAGAGCAAAGCTAGTCACAAGACTTCAGAAAGGAATCTTAAAGACTCTATGTATCAGGGAGCATAACTTGATGAATAAGAAAGATCTGTGTGCAAGCCCACTTCATACAAGAGGAAGGTAAAGCACAACTAGTAGGAAACTCATAGTAACTCCTTGGCTTCAAGCATCTACAGAGCTCTAAGCTGAGGAAAGAGACAGCTCTCTGGAAGAGAAGTAGCCTGTGCCAAATTTACACAAGGACTTCGAATCAAAGACCCAAATCCCAGAATTCAGCTCCTCTCTTCTCCTTGAGCAACAGAGCAGCAGGCAGATCAGGCTTCAGAGACATCTTTCTCTGCTAATCACATAGTAACAGTTTAAAACAGAGATTTTATCACACCCAGTGTCACTCAAAAGCAAGAAAGAGGTGCGACTGAATTGTTCAGGTAAACCAGTAGAAAGATGGAAAGGAAATTAACACCATATATGCAAAAGAATCTTTGCAACCAAAAAACAAAACAGTTTTTGCTGAGAACCACATTTTCTCAACTGAACCTTGGCAAATTAGCTGGATGGCACAAACCCCACTTTTTTTCACAGATACAAAAAACCCTTCTGTTATCAAACAAATTCTTATTCCTCTCATCTTTAATCCCAACCTCCATATACGCCATCTCCACACAAGAACCAAACAATCCCCGTTTAACATCAAAATGCCTCTTGGACCCTTTTTACATGTGTGGTCTTCAGCATGCTGAAGAAAGGGCTCCTGCACAAAACTGTGCAGAGATATACAGCTGTCAATACTTACCTTGATCTCTATTTCAGTTTTATAAGGCAGAGGCAAAGGCCAGGGCAGAGGAGCACACTTGCATGTGTGTTTTGAAAGGAAAAGGTGAAATATTTCACTATGGAAGAGGGAAACCTCAGTTGGTTCATATGTAAGAACTGTGCAGCACAGCCTCTCACAGGTAGAACAAAGCAAGCTGTGGTGCACAGCAGCCAAATGGCAATGAAAGCTGCAGGCAACGGATGGGAAAAGTTGGTGACATTTTTCAGCTGTTGGTGGAAAAAGCTTTAATTGCTGACAGTGCAAATTGCTGAGCCCTGTGCTTACAAAGCACTCCTAAGGAACGCTTCCAAGTTGAATCCAAACAGCCAGCTACACTTAAACTCAGGTGTGTCTCTCTTCAAATATAAACAAAGCAAACAAAAAGGCCAAAAGACTGAAGGACTGAAACAAAACCAAGGAAGAAAAACAAGTAAGATGGGAATAGAAGACAAAATAGAAGAGACACTTGGACAAAGGATGTACAGCAGAAGAATGTGCAACCTTCAAAGACTGCTCCAGAGGAAGCAGACTGGGAGATTATCTTTCTGATCTGTGCTTATCAGTAAAGCACCAAGGAATTCCCAAGGAGGAGCCTGAGACCTCACTGCAGTGTATGAAATGAACAAAACCACTTAAAACCCAGGAGATAGAGGTGAGAATTACCATGCCAGCTGCAATGCTGTGAGACCAGTTGGAGATAATGCAGCGAAAACGAACGATGCTATAAAATCAGTGCATCAGGAAAACTCAGCCCCCATCTCTCGTTTAGAGTCTGAAGGATACAGGAAGAATGGCATCTAATTCAGCACCAAAAAAAAAACCACAAACCAATAAAAACGTTTCCATCCATACACAAAACTGATGTCTTCCCCTCCCAGTCAGAAAGCAAGCTGAAACCCATCAGGAAGACAACTTCACACCACCAGGAGCACATGGACAGCAACCAGAGCACAGAATACACTGCCTCCTCAAAAACCACACATGCCATCACTCTTCAAGGAGAAAGGAACATAGCATGAAAATGAACTAAGGAAAGAAAACAGAGCCAAAAAGAGTGCATCCACTAAAGGACAACCAGGAATAGGAAACAGATGAAGAAAAGATCTAGATCATTCTGCCTACTGCACACTGCCATCAGCAGACAGTAGAAAATTCCAACCATTTTTAGCCAGTTTTCCAAGAGGTTTCTTTCTCAGGCTGGCAGAGAACAAGCCAATGTACAGAGCTTTGGTCCAGAGACTTTTGCACAGGAGGGAAAAGGGCTCAATTGTAAATGACTGAAAATTTCTCTGTATTTCCCTGTTTGCAAGAGAAGAAAGGTTCTGCACTCCCTTGTAACATCCTTCTAACGCTTCAGCCCTTCTAGGCAGAGGTACCACACTACGTATCACCTACTACAGACAAGGTGCTGCTCTGTTCATGGTTAGCAGACACGGGCAGGGTGTGAAAAGTGAGAAGGGGAAGTGGACAGATGGACTGTAAGGTAGAAAATGCCAAACCATCAGGGTTTCCATCTCCATCAGTTCAGCTGTAGGGTCAAGGGCAGTAACACAGAAGAGCAACACCTGCAGTATTTAGAGACTGCTCTTCCAGGTGACTGGAAAAGACTCATTTCCTTCTTCAAGCCACTAAAACAAATCAATCCTCCTTTCACAGTAAAGAGCTTTGCATACCCCGAACAGCATGGTGCTGGGTACATACACCCAATGGAAGCAATGCTTGTACTCAGATTTAAGCACGTGCTTAACTCCTCGCTGGATCAGCACTTTTAGCTGCACATCTTTGTGGGCCAAGGATTTGCATTCTTACACACCCTGAAACTTTCCAGGACACGTAATTTATCATTCTGCCTGTGATAAAGCATGGCAACACCTTGCTTGTTTCTCTTGCTCTCAGTACACTGCACAAAGCAAAGCACAGGTTTCTCCCCAGCAAGCTGGAGGACACCGATATCCTCTTTCCCTCCCTGATAATTTAACTACAGCATAACATCACCAGGCTCGAACCGGAAAAAAACACTCAAAGGGAGAAGGGGAAAAAGCGAGGGGAAGGATGCTTTCTGCAGTAGAAACAAACAGCAAAATCCATTTGCAGATCACATATAAAAAGAACATCTATATTAAATGTCATCTCAGAAGAACCGTCAAGGATAAATCCACGCTCAGTTGAGGCATTTCAGCCTAAATATGGAAACTACACATTTCTCTGAGTTTATGAAGGGCTTAGTTTTATCAGTACTATTTACATACACTTGGTTCGTTTTAGACGTATCGCTTATACTGTACGCACACTATAAATACAAAATGCATAGCAGTGCATTTATGTGCCACAGAAACAAGATTTTAAACCAACAGACTTGAGTGCTCACTGATTATAAAAGACAACGGCTCCCTATATTTTTAACGCGTTTCTAAATTATATATGTGCCGTGTATCCCTCCAGACAAATGAACACTGATAAATTACACTCTCTCTCTAGCCAGGCACTTCAAGTAATCTCCACCCTCCCGCCTCCTCATCACATGAAATAAAGATGAAGCACCACACCACGTCAGTCACACTGCAGATCCATTCAGCAGCCACCTCTACCTGAAACATCAGAATAGAAATGTCAAGATCTTCATCAGTCTCCGCTGCCAGGAGCTGATTTTTTTTGCTGCAATAGTCTCAGGCAATCCCTGAGATGATGCTGCCTGGTACATGCCCTTCGCAGCCAGCATTACACCAGACTGCATCCAGCTCCTCTCACAAGTTTCTCCCAATGGGACTGCTCTCCTTCCTAGCGGACTTTATCTCTTATGCCTGGACAAGGGATTCTGGCTGCATCCATGGGCTGTGATACGTTTAATGAACAGCACAGTGGGCTCCGTGACCTGGCTGCTCCCCAGCCATGTGCCTGCAGGAATGCTGCCTGGAGTATTAAGCCCACTGCATGTGCTTGAGCACACGCATCCTGTTTCTGACCTGCTTCATTAGCCTTTTCCCAGCAAGATCACCCAGAATTAATTTAATGCATTTAAGGGCTGAAGACCAGCCTCACTTCCCTGCTGTGCTACCAGAGATGTCAGAGGCAGAGAATTTGGCCACATTCCATTTACAGGGTTTCTTCCAAAGTCCACTTCTTCTGACAATATCCGAGCTGATGCTTGATCAGCACGAGAACAGTGCTCCATCCAACACAACCCATCACCACCACGGAGAGCCGCTGTACTCTCACACTGACCCTTGCATATCCCAGTTTCTCCCCTACTACAGCACAGGAGCTGGGTAACTTCCAAGTCTCCTTATCTGATACTCACAAAGTACGGTACTGCAGAAGATCAGACTACAAAACAGTGGTTACTTTTTCCTATGTTCAGACTCTGCTGGCCCAGTCAGCTTAACACAACATCTTTCTACCTCCACAGAAGGGCATGTGCAGTCCACAGGCCAGGATGTAGCACCTAGAAGACACTGCAGTAAGCAGAGGCAAGTAAATGCTTTCTAGCTTCTTCCTTAGCAAACTGCAACAAGAGGTCCCTGAGCTTGGGGACTGTCATCTTCAGCTTCAACCCCCCGTGGAAGAAAGCTCTTTTCCTTTCCAACTTCATCAACACTCCCAGTATAACCACCACGCTCTGAGAGGAAGACAGGGCAGAGCCTGCACTCAGAACCACACCTCAAGGTGCTGTTGCAGTGCAATCCTATCTCTGTTTACAGGGCTTCCTTCCAACCCATTCGTAAGCACCTGTAACATGCTTTCTACCAGTACTATATGAACTAAAAACTTTTACAGTTCAAACACAAATCCCTCCTTTACTAATCTGGCCAATTAAAAAATGAAGAATGATAATAAGTTGTGAAATTTATCTTGTCACCAGCCTAATTGCTACTCCAGGCTTCAAATTATGGCAGAAAAAATGAGGAACAAACCTAACTGTTTATAGCTTGTTTGGATTCTGGTTTACAACGTACAGCATTATCTTGATCAATGTGCGAGGAAATACAATTGCACTGTGGACCTCTACATCAAAAGACCTACTTTAACTAATTATTTGAGTATTAAACTAGCAAGAAAAGAATTACTGTAGTTATTTCCGAGTTGCTTATTGCTTTCATACACGTGATCCGTCTGCAAAGGTTAGTATTAATTTGCCAAAAATCTTAGCTCATTTTACTATAGAATTATTAGGGTATTAGGATTAGGATACTGGGATACTATAATTATTAGGATACCTAGTGGTATCCTAATAAAAACAGAAACGTTTTGAGATCTCCTTTCTAAAGAGGAACTGCCAAAGGACTGAGGAGTAAGGGACAAAGGAAAGGCTGCATTTTAAGTAAGAGTGAGTGTCTACAGATGGACACAGAGGAAAGACAGAGAAAGACTGAAGTGAGGAACCCAGTGTCAAAGAGGGAGTGGACTGCAAACCTTCCAAGTTTAATTACAGTACATTGGGTGCACTTGGTTTAAGTTCACTCTTTCACCTTTCCTAAACAAGTCAACCATAGGTACCAGAAACGAACCACCACCAATCAAGAGCAATCAAGGTTACATTTTTATAGCTAACTCTGCCCCTCTCTTCTTTTCCCCCAAGCTTCCAACTCCCCATCTCAGGGCTGTCAGTAGTTGTCAGCACATCGTATGTGAACATACAATACAACTTGACAGGCAATACATCAGAAAACCTAGATGTGACAACGGCAAATTCCACCAGATGGTCCTGGATCATATCCATCCATTAAAAAAAAAAAAAAAAAGAAAGAAAAAAAAACCCAGACCACAGAAAATCAGAACTTGTAAGGAAAAAAAAAAAAGGAAAAATCTGGGATATGCACTGCTTCAGCCTTTGCTCTATCCATGATGGAAAAGGAGAGACACAACGGCTCCACCTCTTGTCCTAACTGGCTCGTCCTGTCATTAATATCAATGTATGTATTTCATCCTCCTACCTTAAGTAAAGGCTTCTAAGTAAAGATGCCACTCCATTAAAAGGCAGTATGTACTATATGTACTAGTAGTAACAGTGCTTGCTCCCAGTGACTCTGGAGCCTGGTCTTGCTTCAACAAAACCTCAACATGGTCTCCAAACCCAAGTGGGTAGTCCTGGGAGTAGCTGTGAACTTGGAGCACTTTCAAGACTCCCTGTTTGCCATCCTTCCCATATTGCTCTTATGGGCAGCACAGGCTCTGTTTGGGTTCAAGCTGCCTTCAAACCTCACCAACCTTTGCAGCGGTCCATTTGGGAGAGACCTTGGATTGTCTTGTCCGGTGTCAGCCACACAATCCTGTGAAGGCAGGTCCAACACTGACTGTCCAGGCCTAACCTCAATGCAGGCAAAAACGCCTTTGATACATGCAAAGCTCAAACCACCTTCCAGCAGGCAGAGAGCACAATCTGCTCCTGATTCTGGTCTCAAGCCCATCCAAAACAGACAGCGGAGGCAGGCACAGGATCAGGGAGGTCAGCGCAGCCCCATGGCACAAAGCACCAGGCTGAGAAGCAGCTCTGGGGTAATTCACTGCCAGGAAAACACTGAAGCTGTCATTGCTCTTCTGGTGAGTGTCACCAGACTGGCCACAGCAGCTGGAACAAAAATGAGAGGCCTGTGATACATATCAAACCAGTGCCGGCTGCCACTGCTCAAACAAGACCTTCAGGGACACCATGCCTTGCTCCTATTCTGCTCCTACCTTTAATAGCTGTGTGCAGATGTACATGTTTTTCTCTGTGGAAATTGTGTGGAAATGGAAAGAAATACTGTGTACCCCTGTCCTCACAGTTACACACGTTCTGAAGTAAAAGGTATTCAGTCAAATGTATTTTAACTTGGTAAAATAAGCAGATACGAATGTGAATGCACGGATGGTGAGTGACATAATGTTAATTTACCCAACATTTAATAGGATAGGATGGTGCTTCAAAATTCTTTGCAAATCTGAGAACTTCTCTGAACGCAAATCTGTGACGATGGTAGAAAGCAGATCTACTCCCTGCCAGTGCACAAGCTGCACTCCACAGTTTAGGACTGGAGAAATCTCTCTTCAGGCCACTGTGGCACTGAGAAACCAGAGAGAGCCTTTAACAAAGGAGTATATTTTATATTATAAATCCCTGTTTCCCTTCCCCTAAGTAAAGTTCCTTCCATTATAAACTCTCCTTTGCTGTCAAACAAAGTGCTCCCATTTCCTGAGTGAGAAATTCCTGCAAGGGGGAATACTCCAGTGCACTGGTATGGGACTGTGCACTCTAGCTGGGCTGGGCTCCAGAGATGAAAAGGGCTTTTTTAGCAGAGGCTGATGGCTACTTGCTGACTTCTGAAGAAGCAGTTTATTGTCTCCATCCAATCCATCTCACAATTATCACCTTTAGCACAGAGAGGAAGCTACTTCTACACCACAGACCTGAGAACAAAAAGCTTACAAAAAAGTCAATTCTTCTCCTCAGACTTCAATAAGGAATATCCCATTTTTTACTCTGCCTTTGTGGTTTTAACATAAAAGAAAAAGCCAGTGACATTTCCAAGTTCTGCTGTTGTGCACAAGCGGGGTTTCAAATGCTCCAGAGGAACATAATTACATTTACAGACACTTTTGACTGGAAATTAAGTGTGACAGCACATAATAGTCTCTTAGAGATAAGAAAAACAGGCATTTACCTCAAAATGTGTTTTGTGATTAAACTTAAAATGGACACCACCTTTTTAGTGGAGTGGCTTTTGACATCTCAAAGTTTTTCTGTAAATACTTGACCACAATTTTTCAAAACCTGAACTTGCTCCAGAGAGAAGAAGAAACAGCTTGCTATTTAATTCCTCTCAGCAGAAATGCTGTAAAAGAGAAGGCACAAGAATAATATGTATATAATAAAATTGGTAAAATGTCACCTCCTCCCATTTTGATATTTAATTATATCTCATTAGAAAAGCAAAAATACTGCAAATCAAAGTCTGGGAATCAGCTGATTATTTATTTATAGGCATTTATATAGTGCTCATCACCATAGCAACAAGGAACCCTTTTTTCTTCTCCTTCAAAGCAAAAGTTGTAATTTTGAAATGCGATCCTTTGATGTTGCAGTGCAAATAGGTACTTAGGTCCTATGCTGCAAACACTTAGGGAGGTGCTTAAAGTACATGAACAGACCTAGTCAAAGGCATGGTGAAAGAGACAGCAGAGAAAAGAAAAAGAACAGAGAAGCAAGGGAGAATAAGGGGAAAAGGGAAACAGTAAAGGGCTTTTGTACAAGAATTAACAACGCACTGGGTCCTACAACAAGCCATGATCTCGCTGGTGCTTTTTGGCTGTGAGTGACTGGTTCATGGTTCAGTTTAGTTCAAAAGTAATCAAGAAGTCCCCAGTTTATGCTAAGGACACCGGTGAATACACTTGAGTAAGGATTTCTAAGAGGATACAAACGGATAGAGGATACAAATGAGGCTGCAGAGGGCTGCCTCCCTTTTGAAAGCAGAGAAGTCAGGAGCCTCATTTTGACTGCTACTCTCCTCAGATCCCCCAGGCAATTAGCCATTATCAATTCCCACAGAATTAATAGACCTTTTTAAAAATGCCATCTGCTCACAAAACAGCAGGTAAATGAGTAAATTAGAACACTGCTCCTGCGCACACCTTACAGAATGAATTACTGGGTGTGCCATAAAACTGCACTCTTCCCACACTGCTCCCAGTGTGCATAAGCACAGGACTACTTTTCAGACCCTCAGACTGAAATTGTTTTTATCCTATCTCATCTGCTTGCTTCCCACCATCACATAGATTATACACATGCATGCACAGTGTAGTACTTCAGATCCTTTTAGATGTTAATGGTAACTGAAAGAAATAAAGAAATCTTTGGCCTATTGTCACTTTGTTATATGAGAGATCTTAACATCAAGATTTCCTCAAGGCACAGGTATATGAAGTTATTACCTCCAACTGTGCGTTTAGTTTGATCCTATCTTCTTCATAAACCAATACCATTCAAAGCAGCTGAATAAGATGTGCTCCATTGTTCCTAATCCAAACACACAAATCTTTACACAAGACCGGTGGTTTTTTTGTAGTCTTTTTTTAAGCTGTATTCTAAATAGGGAGAAGCTGCATGTATGACAGCAGGAAAAATGACAAGTTCCTTATCTGGAAAAGCACCAGCAGGCACTGTTATCGGAGCAGACCAGCTCTTTTAAAGTGGACTGATGAAGCTATTTTTGAAAACACCTAATAACATCGCGGAGGAGAATCTGATCTCTGCAAAGGTGAGCTGTGCAACTCGATACTCCTGGGAGGCAGCTAATGAAACTGAAGCTTGTCAGCCACAGACTGCATCCAGTAATTGGCTTTGAAAACTCACAGTTTAAATTCCACCATGCTGGGTTCAATGCCCTGCTCACAGCTTGCTCCAAACGCAGGCAGAGATGAGGGCTGTCTAGCATGACCAAATGTGAGTGGCCACCTCCCTGCTGCCTGTGCTACCAGGCCCAGTCTGAGTACTGAGAGGGCAAAGAGAGAAGCCTACTTTCTTCCAGCACCTCACACCTACCAGTTAACTTCAGGAAAGGGAGAGAAGGCAGTGGGAAGAAGGCAGAATGGTGTCGGAGCAGGTGGTGTGCTGATGGAGGAGGAGGGAGCACATTCTACCACAGAAGGTGAAGGTGAAGACCTAAAAAGAGAAAGAAGAGGGTTCCACGTCATGTATTTCACAAGCAGAAACCCCAAACAATGCTACACCTCTGCACCGACTCTGCAAAGTCCCTTAGGAACAGCCACTGGCTCTCCCAGGAAGGTAGCCAGCAAAACAGGGGAAGTATCACCCATTTTCCCTGAAACTCCACTTACCCTTCCTAGCTCACTCCTGCCCAAGCTTTACAGACCCATAGACCCATTCTACCCCTCACCATGAACACATAACTGAATTCTGTGACCATCTTGGCAACCAAAGAAATTACTGTCCCACAGCACGAGAAGGCAAATTGCTGTCTGCACAGCTGAGAACCTCTGATCTGGTCATAGCTCTGTGGTTTAAACACTGTCCATTGAGCCACCTTCTTTACCATGATTCTTCCTGCCTCCCACTACTTCCTAGAAAAATCTGCTCCTTCACAGCCTAGATAACACTCTGTTTGGAAAAGCCATTTTAAATAGAAAGACTCTTCTGCTGAGAGAAGTCATCTAGAGCTCTGCTTGTTTGAGCCTAAGAGTCTGCCTGAGCTCTAAGTCTCTGTGTTTTAAAACACCTTGCTGTGTTAGAGCACAGGCCAGACAGATACAAATACGTTAAAACCTCTGGGGAACAGTAACTGAATGTCACGGGGAACTGTCCAAAGCAATAGCACTTACAGAAGACTTTGAAGCAGCCATTTTCAGGAGAAGTGGGGTGAGAATAAGGGGAACGAGAACATGCAATTTTCGGATGACTGAATTAAACCTTGATAAGTTCCTAGTGAGCCACGACTAAAGAGACTGGAAATCTAACTGGGAAAAGATATCCATACAGTCAAACCATTTTGTACACTGCTTAATAGAGATGGGCTCCAGGTAATTAGTCCCAAAACATTACCCAGGTACCTAGAGTGCATGTTCATGGCACGCTTCACAAGTGTGGGTGGCTGAACTTCAGCTTTGATGACAGCTAATTAAAGCGCAAAAGTGAGACTCCAAGTAAAGCTGCTATTCCACGACCACACACCGCTCCGCATGCACTCCTGCAGCAAAGCAGACTACAAAGCAGGTTTCCTGTATCCCCTCCTGCATTTGGCATCTACCACGTTTTGGAAAGTGACACTGCAAACTAAACACCCTCCTTTGCAGCTGATCTGTTCTGCATAGGTCCGATTCAGCTGGGGGGAGCAGGTCCTCCCAGAGAATAAAAGCTCTGTTGGTTCTCAGCTAAGTCAAGGCTGGAGCTAACAAGCCAATCCATCGGTTCAAGTGTTCCGAGACAGCAATTAAAAGGAGCCCTCACAGTTTTATTACCAAAGTCAGCAGATTCTCCTGAATCAGCAGGCACCGTTTAAAAGTCAGCATTTGTCAATAGTTATCCAACCATGGTACTGGTGTGAAAACACCAATATGTTCCCTTGCCTTTACCAGTTGTTCAGACACAGTCATCATCCTCATCACCAGAGAAGAGTGTGCCTCTACACTTTAATTATTCTTTTCTCCCCCAAAGCAGCATCCACTATCTTAATAACCCATTAAAACACCGGGTTAATTGAGAGGGGCCGGAAGGTGTGTTCAATGCACCCAGAGCTGACATACGCAAGAGAAACTTTTCCACCATGCTTAGTCAGCACACGGTAATTATAAGGAGCAGGATGCTACAGCTTCAGCATCTGTACCCACTGGGGCCAAATACAGCAGGACTGCTAAGCTTTCAAAGCGGAAGACAGGTGTCTAGGGGGGTTCCCAAGGCACTCAGCCACCAAGGAAAACCGCCAGGAGAACGCAATTCCACCTTGACTCGCCCTGCTAGGCTCTAAACCCGCACAGCGCCTTTGACCTCCAGGGAGGTTAGTAGAGTTTTAATCGAGCCGTCTCCGCGGCGCCGGCAGCAGCGCTAACCCGCACCAGCACCGCCTGCCCCTGCTGCCCGCCTTCGCTCCCCCTTCGGAGAACGGCTTCCACTGCCATGGTGTCACCTCCGCTCCGTGCAAACCCCCGCGGCGGGGTAGGGGGGGGCTCCGTGGGTTGTTCCCCTCCTCACCCCCCGCCCCACAGCCCCGCACTGCGGACCCTCCGCCGATCGCAGCAGACATCCCCGGGGCCCCCCGCCTCCATTCACCCACTTCCCCCTCAGAGAAGAGGCGGCAGCCGCCGGCCCCCACTAACCGCCCCCTGCGGGTGCCGGGCCCAGCCTCACCTGCTGCCCGCGGCTCCACGGCCGCCACCGCCCCCTCCGCTCCGCCCGGCCCCGCCGCCACCTCCTCGCAGGCGGGCGCTGTCCGAGGGGCCGGGCCGGGCCGGCACCGCCTCCCCCTCGCTCCGCCGGCGGCGGGCGGTGATGTGGAGGCGGCGGCCCCCCCCCCTCCTCGGCCGCCATGCTCGGGAGCGCGGCGGGCGCTGCGCACGCTCGGTGCCGACGCCGCGAAAGGCATCCTGGGAGTTGTAGTTTAGGGGTGCCCCTGAGGGTGGGTGCCTTGGGGTGCGGAGCCGCCGGTCCCAAACACCGCTGCTCCCACCTCAGCGCGGCGGGTTCCCCTCGCAGCTCTCTCCACAGGCTGCCCAGTCCTCGCCTCCTCACCCAGGCAATGCCCTCAGCCCCTCCGCGCCGCTCGGTCGGCTGCATTGCTCACACCCTGGTCCTCATCTCTTCCCCGCAGCTCCATCAATCACTGCTGCTTCCTCCTGCCGCCTTCCCACCGCTCGCTCTCAGCTTTCCTCTGCCTACAGCCTCCTTGCTTGCTGCCCGTGCCCCCTGGCCTCTCGATTTCTTCCATGCAGAAGGTGACCATCCTTATCATGAGTACATGGCTTCAAGTTCACCACAAAAAACAGGCATCCAGCACCTGCACCTTCGCTGCTCCTTCAGGTGACGTTCACACGGTGGGGTTTGGCAAGGTCACACTTGGCCGGAGCAGCCCTCAGGTTATTACAGCCTGAATAAATCACTGCGAACGTGATGAAGCTGGTACAAGCAGGGGGGTTGGAACTGGATGATCTTAAGGTCCTTTCCAACCCTAAGTACTCTATGATTCTAAGAGGCTGAATTGACTGACTACAGGGACACGTGCTTGACCCAGCCTCTCCCAAAGACAGCAGGGCTTTTGCCAGCCGCTGCACCGAGGCTTTCGATTTCCCATGAGAGCTTTCCATTTCCACACCCACACAGCGTTCTCGGTCAACGGGAAGGACAAATAATGGTTTGGCAGCATCTTTCACATTAGCTCGTGCTCGTACTCGTAATTAAATGCTCACAGAGTGACAGGACTGCTAAACATGTGCAGGAAACCAGCGTGAAAGTTTAACTGCTTAAATGTCTGCCCCTGAAAAGCTGAGGACCATTTGGGAGAAATCAAACTTCGTCGCTTAGCGCTCCTTCCTCCAGCTTCTTTTTCTGTCTTGCAGATTCCATAGCTAATGATCCAGAGAACTAACTTGTGTAGTAAGGCATTCACACAAGAGCAGAGGGGTTTGGGGAACGCTCATTGCTGCTCTAATTTAATCTCTGAGTTTTAGCGTTGAGCTCCCATGGACTGGTAAAACAAATGTCAGGCTTCTGAAGATGTGTGTTCCAGAGTTTGCTCAAGAGCTATTATGCTAGTGAAATCCACTGCAACAGATCCCATCTACTCCATTTCTCATTAGGGTTGTGAGTTATACTCCAGTGTTAGAGAAACTTCAGGATGCTGGACCTGTGTCCTTCTAACTCGGGCAACAGTGCAAAATAATCATCACTGTTTTCATTAACATCTCTTGAAACAACAAGTCACTTTTTCAACCGCATTTAGAGACCTCTATTAATTTTCCCAAAGCATTTGTGAGTAGAAATCTTGACTAGGATGTAATGAATACCTGTTTGCACATTCACATCAATGTCATTCGCAGTGCTACTTTTCCTCCTTCTTATGAGATATTTAATGAACCAGTCAAAAAGCCAGACATGCAGTAATCTGAATCAAGCAGCCAGTCACATATCACAGACAATGAATGGCCAAAGACACAGACACAAGTGCTCAAGAACAAAAAGAACACCCATAAGCTCAAATGTGTTTCTATGAAATATTCATAGGATTGTGGTGATTTATCGTTGTGTCTGCTTCAGAATAAGGTGCAGTGGGAAAAGAGCATAATCTGATAAAGTTTTCATGCAAAATAGCTCATTCATTATTCCTGGAGTAACAAGCTAAGCCTACCTACTGTAAGGGGCAGGGAAGTGTTCTCCTTAATGCAAGGTTTTACAGGGGATACCTAGTGAAAGCAGTGTGAATACACTAACAGAAGAGACAGTCACTTCAGGTGCCCAGGAAAGGGTGCCTAGTGCCATGCAGGCAGTTCAGGTTGCCCAAGACATCTGCACAAGGCTGGTAGATACCACATGTGACCTATAAGACAGTCTCAATCAGTGTAATGACAGATAGAGGCCTCGCCCGAACTTGAGTCTCAACATAATTCCACACACTTACATTGCCTAAACCACTTCGGATATGACTGTTCAGGAAATAAATCAACTTTTAGAGACACGGGCAGAGGATGTGCTCACAATCAGGAGCTAGAACAGCTGAGCCACCTTTTACAGTCCAATAAATAGACAAAACTGTATCTCCAACCTCAAGCAAACATTGAAGTGTTTTCACCTCATAACTCCTTGCCTCCCCTTCTGCACTTGGGTTATAGCTCTCTTTGTATGTGCAGCCTCTTTGAATGGAAAAATATCAGAGGGCTTCATGTTAGAATGCTGTCCCTCTTCTAAGGATGCTAGAAGCTGTCCCTCGTCTAGCAGAGCCACTGATGCGCCTGCTCGTGAACACCAACACACTGGACTGCTGCACTCCAAGCCTTGCTCACCTGAAGTCGCCTGGATCCACCAGCTTCTTTGCTGTGTGTTTCTGTGTGATGCTGCCTCAGGCCCTTTGTCTCTTTACCCAATGGCTCTGCTCTCCCTTGGTTTTCACTAGATCTGTGTGTGCTGCACAAACGAACATTTGGTGGACCCTTGTACTCTTACCTTTCTGCACCAGGACAGACAGAAGCATCCATACAAGATGTTGGCAGGATCTTGTTGGGATTAAGTGGGGATAAGGGAACGCACAAGCCCAAGGGGATGCGGCAGTCTGCTTGTGGTGTAGTCACAGCTCAGCAGAGCTTGTGGGCCAACCAGCCACTATGTGCAACTGGATGAGTACCAGTGATTCAAGCATTGTGAAAGGTAATAAACGACATCCATGGAGTGTGCTGCTGTCTGATCATCCTGCCAAGGAGCACCGTTTCAGCCAAAAGCATCAGTGAAGCCATTTGGGACTAAAGGCAGCATGTAGCTCTGTGCATCGACTTGGCATACCCTAAATGTGGGCAGTGGAGAGGGCTGAACAAGGGGTTTTGAAAGTGCTACATGCCTCAAACCTCTCTTACAACTTCATGTAATTCACTAAAGAAATTATACATCTTCATACCATCCTACCTCAGGTGCATTTGTTTGCAGGGGTTGATGCTTTGTTGCCTCCAAAGAGCAAGATTTCATTAAACTGTCTCTCATTTGGAAAAAGCAAGCAGTGACCCCACTCTCTGCAGTACCAGACAGCCAGTAAAAGCTGCATCATCATTAGTCCTTACCCCCGGTATGACCTTTTCACATGCTGATGCTGAACACATGCAAGAGTAAGAAGAGAGATTATTAAAAACCTGCTGCTGAGCAACACTGCCACTGAAGTGACTCGAGTCTGAGAGGCGGTGAAGGCACTTGGTGTTCTGAAAGCACAGCTCTCATCTCAGTGCTTTGCTCCTTGAGGCCAAGGGCTGGGTAATTGCTGGTGTTGCCAAGGATGGTTAAGGCTGGTTTTTTCTCTTTTGGCAGGTAAAACAAGGTGAAACGAGCACATGTGCTGTTAAGCAAGCAAGCAAACATGACTATTCTATAGGCAGAGATTGATTAAACATCTAAAAATTAAAGCTATCCAGGAGTTTCATGCTGGTATTAGAATAAAAAGAGTCAGCAGCCCCTCAACGAGATCACTGACCCCTGCTTTGTACCACCATCAATTGGATCCCACTGAGCACAGAAACGAGCAGCATATAGCAATCAGTGCTAATGCAAGAGCAAAGCGACTGAGGTGACTCTTTTCTAGCTCCTTGTGGAGTGGTGACAGCTCTGCTTGGATTTGGAGTGGTCTGCTTACTTTGGAATGCAGGGCAGTTAGATAAGCAAGTACCTAATTTATTTAGCTGCTCATTTATTTAACAACATGGTACAAGCAAGCTATTGAGGGACTTGAGAAATAAGGAATTTTACCTGGTAACAAGATTGCAGAGCTTCATATGTGGACTTTACGTAGGTATTCCTTTTAAATAAAGACAAAGATCCTTCAGGACTAAATATGAACCTCCACAATAAAAGAAGGAATAGGTAGTTCCTGGTGACAATGAATAAAAAAGTCAAGAAAATGGAGAAATTCGGTGACAGTCGGCATTAACAGATGTGCCAAAAGCTCCCTTGTATGATAAAGTGACTGTCTCATGAAATATTAGCAGCTATCCAAAACTGGAGAAGTGTGAAAAGCTTGTTGCTGCGTAAATTATCTGAGGCACTCCTGCCAATTATAGACTTGCTGTGAGGAAGAGAGACATTGGTAATCATGGCAGGGACTGTGCTCGAGTGCCATGTGAATATTCCTGGGCAATTATTCAAATCAATCACTTCTTGTCCGATGCATCACTCTTAGTATCTCACGTCATTCAGCGACTGAACCGATGATGCTCTGCTATTTCTGGTGTTCTGTAATCCACTAGTTTAACCCAACAACGCTGTCATGCATTTAACTGCTGAAAAGGAGAGCTGTCCAGCAGAAAATGGGAGACTATGGGCCCACCTCCTGTAAGAAGCATTACACAAGTCCTAAGAGACCAGTTCCTTCTGCACTGAGCAATGTCCGACCCAGAGGTGTTTTTGGAAGTATCAGGAGCAAAGCTGGCCATTGCCACTGGCTGGGTGCGAGAAGCGGGATCAACTGAACACAGGGGGAATGAGACACGTTTGATCACCTTTCTTTCATATAGGATGGAAATGATACCTGCTAACCATGTCTTATCATTACAAGCCCTCCAATTTCAGTGCTTAGCATCCCTATCATTGAGAATGACCCCTGCATTCAATGATGTTCCTGCTTCTTGGTTGCCTGACTCAGTTTCCCCAGCACTGTGTGCCTTAACCTACTCTCTCACATCTGCTGCTCTCCATAGAGAGGGGCTCCTAGCACCCTGAATTCTTTCCTAGAATCACCATAGAATCATGGAGTGGTTTGAGCTGGAAGGGACCTTAAAGCTCACCCAGCTCCAGCCCCTGCCACAGGCAGGGACACCTTCCACTAGAGCAGCTTGCTCCAAGCTCCTGTGTCCAACCTGGCCTTGAACACTGCCAGGGATGGGGCAGCCACAGCTTCTCTGGGCACCCTGTTGCAATGTCTCACGGCCCTCACAGTGATCCTCCTGTCCTTGTTGGCAGGAATTACTCTAACATGGGGCTGTGTCCTGCTTGCACGAGAACTCTTGTTGGTAAGAGACATTACTAAGTATGTGCAATCTGTGGACTGCTGTGACCCAAACTGTGACCACAACATCTGGACCTTTGCTTTGGCCTGATACAGCTGGTCTTACCTTCTTATTTATACATCATGAAGTATAATTTCTCAATCCACTTGTTCTTTTCTGGTTTTTCTAATATGCCCCATCTATTCCTTCTGCCTCTTCCTGCAAACAAAGCATAGATAAAGGCTGATTCCACTCTGTAGTCACAAGGGGATGGATTAAGGCTGCAGATCTGCATTCACTAAACCTTAAGCACCAGATTTTGTAAACTAAATAAAATACCACTTACATGTTACAGCTAAAAATACCAGCGAGGCATCAGCTGGGTTTCAGTACCACAGGGCTTCCTGCTACTGTTTGAGAGACAAAACTAACATCAGTAAGTCATACCCTGAAATGGTATTTATTCTTTAATAAAACAACACAACAAAGTCTTCACAGAGGATTAGTTTCCTTTTTTCTGCATGCAACTTCTTTCCTTTATTCACGACCTCTTCTGAGACAGGATTTTTAACAGTTCTTTCTGCCAGCTTGTGCTTAGCAGAGTATTTGCTTTCCACTGTTTTCAAGCCTGTGTTGTGGCTCCCAAGTACCCATAGCTTGCTGCTAGGAAGTATTTTAGGATGGAGGTGACCATGTCACTGGTTAGCTCAGGTGCTAAGGTTTAACCTGCCAGCGTCTGAGACCCACTGAGATGAGCCATCCTTTGGGAAGTTTCTCTTCAGCCATCTCTTCCCATTCACCCATCTGAAATCCTGAGTGATTATTGCCATTAGTATGAAGACATCACACAGGAGAGAATATTTTCTGTTAGGAGTACTTATCCTGCAGATCATCCCCACTTCCTGGATCCTTCTGCATCTCTCATGAGCTACGATGCCCTTCATTCACAACGGGGTTTTGGGGGTGCATATCCTACTCTTAGGAAATCATTGTAGAGGTAAGGAAGACAGTGTTATGTCTTACACCTCCACAGCAAGGGGAAGAGGTCTGGCCATAGAAGATAACCATTCCTGCTTCACTCAGTCTTTGAGCTGTGTCAGCAGGCCAGCCTGTTGTGCTGTACCTGCTTTTTGTAGGATGTGAGCTTTGTCCCAGTGTAGCATAGCCTAATGCCTGCTAATGACACATGGCTGTGAAAGTGAGGAGGTGCTCTCACCGCTTCTCCAACAGATCCCATCTGCAGAGGAGGCTGGACTGGCTGCATCCAGCCTCAAAGAGTCCAAGTCTTTCACCTCATGTGCCCAAAGCGACCATGAAGCAAATGCTCTCTTTGTCTTCTCCTCTGAGCAACCATGACTGAGACGAGAAAACGTGTCCTGCTTTTATAGGCAATCCTGATGCAGGCCAGCCAGAAGGCAAGCATGCCCACTGCCTATCCCTGCATAGCATTGCTTTGAAGTGGGAATATGTGGTCGCTGTGAACTTTTACACACAACTTCCTACACCTGTGCCCTCCTGAGCAGCAGCCCTAGGTATTGCAGAAGATGAAGAGTGAATTGGGAAGGCTAGGCCAGCTAACACACGTTTTGTTATTAAAGCTGGCTCCCCTTGTTGCATTCTGCCTGCCTCAGGGAGTATGTTCCTAGGAGATCCATTTTCGACTAACACCACCAAATAAATGAAAACAAGACAAAAAATAAGGCTCTGCTCCACTGGGAACACAAGACCTCCAGGTTGTAACATGAATTCAGTACCTGTCTGTTTACCGGAGGATTTACACATAGCGTGGATGGGGAGTCTCCAGGGTGACAGCAACCAGGAACTTTGTTTTCTTTTTTCTCCCCCTCTCTCTCTTTTTTATAAAATTTTCCTTATTTTTCTTTAATTTTCCCTTTCTTTTTTTTTCCTTGTAGCCAGAACCATGTGACATTTGTCCAGGTATTTTGGGCAGGGAATTTGGCTCCTTGCATTCATCTCATGGAAAGGCAAGAACATCTCTCAGACAGCATTGTTCCCCTCCTCTCAAAGCACTGCTGTCTGTGTGTGTGCCCTGGCTCTCCCCTCCTGCACTTTGTGAAGACAGAAAAATCATCTCCAGCCGAAGCCTCTCTATCTCCTTGCAGCTCCAGCCCCCTCTGAACCACAGCTGCCTTCCCCCTGCTCCCTCACTCACAGATGATGATATATCCCATCTCATTCATGTCATTAAAATGATTTCCGTGCGGTCACCTTCTGCTCCACGCCTGAAGTGATGCAGAAAATGAAGCTCTTCCTTTCGCGCCATTTGGATTTAAATTGTGAATGTTCAACCTGTCCTCTCTCCTTGGTCCTTTTATTTCCCACAGGCAGCACCACCACAGTGGCAACTCCTAGTGATTGCATGAGATGGTCAGAAAGAAAAAGGAATCGCAAGCACATTGACTCCTATGATGCTATGATGAGTGAGGTGGATAATAACAAACACGCAGGACTCCAGGCACCCACTGGGCCTCTTTCCATTTTCTTCCCAGAAAACCTAAACAGCCTGCTGTGTGGAGCACAAAAAAGGTCGCCTCGAAAGAACATCTGCACATCAGTGTAGTGAGTAGCTTACAGAGTAGCACCCAGTGGTGAAACGGCGTTAATCTTCCCTGCACAAAACTGATGTGTCACATGAAGGGATGGATGCTCACACTGAAGTCAGGCCTGAGGGCTGTCACGACTTCTCAGACTTGTCATCAAAAATAGTTCCTTGCAGGTGAGTTTGGCAAAAGGCATTTGGGTTGTTTAAGGCAAAGCGCTGGGCTTCTTTAGGAAGTGTAATTGGAATGACTGTGCTTCACAGGCAAGAACGCTGCCAAGAATGAGCAGTTCTTTGTATGGGATACGTACAATGCAGTAAATACGTGAAATAGTACTTTGGAAAATGCTTCTTTCACTTGGGCTTGATTTAAATGTGTGAATTCTTTGCAGCTTTCTAGTATTCCCCAGTCTTTACCATTGGTTTTCTTTGTTATTGGTTGGAAAGAAGCTGCTGCCATATGGAGAGCTGGAAGAGCCAAGAATTACATTCACCAGCAATGTACCATTGAAAGCATTTAGAAGCTGCCAGTCTTCATGGTCTCAGACCAATGCTAACCTTTGTAGCAGCACCATTAGGTTTTCTTTCTTCTTTTTCCAAGCCAGATGGTGTTAGTCTCTCTCTTGGGAAGAGGGGGCAATGAGGGGTGACTCCTGATGGCAATTCCTGTGCTACCCTAGATGAGGCTGGTGTCCCCAGCTATATTCCAGTTTGAGGCGAAGAATAATCCTCTGCACTTCTTCACTGTGCATGGTGCAGATCTGATGGGTCTCACCTGAGTACTGGAGCAGGGATGGAGGGATGCAGGAGGCTTTGCTCCTTGGAGCGAATGACTGAGCTATTCCATAGAGAAGGCTATGCAACAAAAACAGATCCAAGTTTTTCACAGGGGCTAGTGGCTAAATACACAACTGCTTAAAGAAGCACTGGGCCATTTGTTCAGCCTTCCTTGCAACATATCCTTCTACCCAGAGACAATCCCAGAGTATGGCTGGGGAGTGAGATGGAACAGAAGAAAACCATTGGATTAGCATTTTTGTCCTGGGGTTTAACAGAAATCTTTACTCAGTAAAGTCCAGGTGTGTAAATCACACTGTAGCTGAAAGATGAAGTCCAATTTTGAGTAGAAATTCACCCCCCTTAGTGGTCTTCAGGCCAAAGTATGCAAAGAGACTCTGTACATCCCATTTTCAGGCTGTTAGCAGCACACAGATCCCTCTGTACGTGAATGAATTGAATCCAGAGCTCAATCATGTCAGAGCACTGCTGCAGGTCATGTTTGAAGATGACTTTATTAGTTCTGAAGCCAAAGATTAGCGAAAGAAAATCTGACCAGAGGAGAAACACAGAGTGCTGACCCATTGTGAAAATCTGGAGATGAATTGGATCTGGGCTCTTTAAAAAGCCTAATTGTTATCAGAGTCAAATTTTAAAATACAAGTTTTCAATATGGAAGCCTTGAGCTGCATTCCCATCTTTGAGTCTTAACTTGCAGTAGGCTATATTCTTCTTCTGTTCCTTCTTACGAGACTTAGTGGTATTTAGCCTAGCAAAGAGGGTACATGCGAAACTCCTGTGAGCTATAACCACCTGATGGGAGCATTATAGACAAATTTGTGCTACAGATTCTTTCTTCAAATAGTAGATTTAATGTGTGAGTAGGACTGTTACGGTCCCAGCCTTTCAACTGTGGCTTTGGTGCTGGGATCATTAGCCCCTGGTAGGATTACCCATCGAAGCAGCTTTAGTTCTCTAGTCAGCATGCAGTGTGTTTACCGACAGTCTTCATTAGGATGACACAAGGAATCACAGGCAGCGCTCTGAGTCTAGGCAGCTACGGACAATAATGCCCCCTACTGCTACCTGAACAATTCCAGGGGCAGGAGGTGTCTCAAATAGGCAGCAAAGGCAAAGAGGACAACAGATGCAGCTTGGACGTGCATGAGGAGTACAGACAGGCAGCTTGATGCTCCAGACAGTTAAATGAGTGCTTAGCACAGAGGAAAGTAACTGCTTAGAACAGTGAAGATATTGTGAAAAGGCTGCTTCCAAGGCATTATTCTTCAGGGTGAAGGAGCCCCAGTTAAACTCTCGGCATCCGTTTCAGCTGCCACAGAAGCCCATGGATTGTCCCATCCAGGCCAAGGGAATTGTGTGCATGGGAGCTGGCACAGCTCACACTGGAACACTTGCAGACGCACATCACAGTAGATATTACAGACCCCAGTCACCTCACTTTCAGGGAAATTGAGCTGAAACAGCGGTGTGACACAGCTAAGATAGAACCACGTATGGGAGGCAAATGGCTCCCTTTCTAATTAGGGTTTATTTAATGCCTGAGTCCTGTTGCCAGCCCAGCAGTTATAATCCTTTACAGCCAGATTCTGCCAGGAATTTCATTGCCTACAAACCACTACTTGTACCACGTTTACTGCATTTCGGTGTCTGAAACTCAGATTGCTCTGCGTTACGATGCACTAAACTGCTAGTGAGATGCAATCGACTCTGTGGCTCAGTGCAAGTTGCCACACCTCCATCCCCGCACCTTCAGCAAGCCTTAAATCGTAGCTAGGAGCCAAACCTGTGTATATATGTGCATCTAATTTGCTTGTCCCACATGTATCCATGCTCAAGGAAGGGAGGAACAGCCTCCTCACTACCACTGGAAAGCTGCTTGCTCTCCAGTGACCACGACAAGCAAGGAGGGTCAATACAGTCCTGTGGACTGGGAGCCTCAGGGCAAGAGATAGGACCTGGCTCTGGTCCTAACCTTAGGTGAGTTATTTCCTACAGTAGACACAGGTTATGTTTCCAGGCAGCTTCCTCCTCCCTCGAGGCTTGCTTATAGTCAAAATACTGCCCACTATTTGCTGTGGCAGTGCTTCAGCATCAGGCGAAATCAGCATGTGGAAAAATAGCAAGATACCTTAGGAAATCTGAAAAGTGAGGTTGGGTTTTACTACCACTACCCTAAGACCATGTCTGAGTGTGCCCTCGGAAATGCATTCAGACAGCAAAATCCAGTTTGCTTATCATGGGCAGTAAACACTGTGATGTTAAAACCCTTGGTGGCTTCTTATGCTTTTATCACTAGGATTTATGCCAGCAAAATAGCGTGTAAAGTACATTCAACTGATTGCTATATACCTGTCCCTCCATTCTCATCAGGCCCCATGAGGTTTTATCTGGTACCCTTCTGCATGCACAAAGGAAATCTGCTTTTAATGGAAGCTAATGTATGGGTAATTTGCTACATTAGCATGTGATAATTAGTATGTAGGGTTTATGATGTATTACAACTGCATCTTAGTACACATGCACACAAATACACACGTAACACATCAGTGTGTTAAATGCAGGCGCCTCTAGGACAGAATGTGATATAAATAAATCTAAGCAGAAGAGTTGGACATGGAATGAGGACTGCATAATGAATGCCTCAGTTTACAGACCAACACCACAACACCTATTCCTCCCCAAACCCTGAGCAGAGTGCATTGAAGTCTCTTCTCTAATCTGTCTACTTCTCTACCCCTTTATACCCCTTTTATACTTTCTGGGGTTCCTCCTTTTTGAATTTCATAATCCAGGACCAATTTTAGACAGTTACAGCTCGAAGATGCAGCCTGTGGCCCTGGCAGAGCAGGACGCCTCATCACCCTCAGCTCTGTGCATCTGTAACCATGGCGACTTTGTGGCTGCAGCTTTCCCCAGGCTTCCTGTAACCTGGGGTAGGTAAAGCCATGCTTTTGTGCCTGGTGCAGATGCCACGTACAGGATCTCTTAGGATACCTTCTTAATTACTATGTTCTCTTAATTACTGCTGTTGATTTCCCTGGTGAATTGCCTTTCTTGAGTTTTAGTGACTCACTGTGGAACCAAGTGATATCTGCAGCATCTTCAGCCTGCGTTCAGGGAAATTCATCCCAGACCTCTGCGCCTTCCCAAGGGCAGCACTCACCCGAAATGCGATGCATCCCAGTGCTTTGTGCTCGTGGCTCTGGACCAGATGTGGTGTATTACAAGCCCAGATTTCCTTCTCTTGGCTGCTGGCCTTGCCAGACCACGCTGTCGGAAGCGGCCTCTGAAGGCTGCAGGCAGGTTACCTGCTCCCCTGTAGCATCTCATGGTGGGGAAGTGAAAGGTCTGCACGCTGGTGACCCAAGGAGCAGTGAAAAGGTGACACGTGTTGGGATGCAAGGAGAAGGGAGGCCCTCATCACCCCCTGGCCATTCAATCCCCTCCACAGCTGTCATGCACTCAAGTGCCCATGGGACACGGTGCCAGACAAACGGTGCCTTGGATGTGCTTGGAGGGCAGCTGTGGGGTGCCTGGCGCACACACCCTGCTCCCTGGGGGTTTCAGGCAGCAATCTGTATGCTTGCAGTGTGTAAATCTCACCATCCCACTCCAAGAGGTGACCTAGGCAGGCAGTGTCTCCATAACAGCACTCCTTTTCTGATTGCTTCGCTATGGCACAGTGTGCTGGGACCAAACAGCTGTGGGTTTGGCCATTTATTTGACAGATACATTGCTGAGAGCTGTGATTTATCCCTTTAAAGGCAATCACTTCTCCTGGTGGGTTAAACCCACCCCTGGGCAGAGGTGCAGGCAGCACAAGCCCTGCGCAGGAGGGACACCATCAACATGAGCACGTTTTACAGCCACACTGCATGGGGCTGAGCTACACCAGCTCAAGGGGCTGTGTCAGACTCTGGGAGGGATGTCTTTATACCTGGGGGGCTTGTCCTCAACTTGGCCTTCAGGCAATGGGAAGTTACCCTGCACCATAGGTTAACTGGCAGTGTCTCCCCTGTAGCATCTGGTTAACTGGCAGTTAATGGAGCATCTGTGTATTCTTCCACTTTAACTGCACTACACACAAGCAGCAACAGCACTATTTCTTCTCTTACCTGGGCAGTCATATATCTTGTTTTCATTAAGTCATCCTTAGGTTAGCTGTCGCTGTAAGCAGCTGAGGTGCACTATTAATCATCATCAGATGTTTAGCACATGAAATAGCGCAGCAGAAAGCAATTGGGTCGCCTCCTTGCCTTTATGAGCAGGCTCCGGTACGATGAAGGGGATCTGTGGTGTAAAGCTGCACCATGGAAAGAACACAGAGTACTTAGAGGCATAGAATCACAGAATGGTTTGGGTTGGAAAGGACCTTAAGATCATCCAGTTCCAACCCCCTGCCATGGGCAGGGACACCTCACACAACCATCTCACCCAAGGTTCTGTCTGACCTGGCCTTGAACACCACCAGGGATGAAGCATTCACAACTTCCCTGGGCAACCCATTCCAGTGCCTCACCACCCTTACAGTAAAGAATTTCCTCCTTATATCCAATCTAAACTTCCCCTGTTTAAGTTTTAACCCATTACCCCTTGTCCTATCACTACAGTCCCTAATGAAGAGTCCCTCCCCAGCATCCTTACAAGCCCCCTTCAGATACTGTTAATTAAGGACAAGCAATTTAAGACCAGTACTGCTGCATTCCTGACAGAGGGCAGCATTGAGGTTTTTAGACTTCGCAGCTCTTCGATGAGAAAGAAAATGAAGGGAAACTGGTTTTCGGTCACAACAGAAGCAGCAATCATATTGCTGTTTGCTGCTACTGATACTCAAAGCATTCTAGGAGCAGACGACCCTGAAGCAGGGCTGCTAACATAGTCAGAGAAGGGGAAAAGCTTACATACAAAGCACAAGCCAACCGACATTGTTTAGCTGTGCCTTCTGCAAAGACTTGGCAACCTCCTGCTGCTTGAGTACCAGACTCGCAGAGGTAACACGAGGACTGGTTTGCAAGAGAGCGAGCATCTCCTGCCTGCCCTTCTGTGCTCCCCCTGCCCGCTGACATGCTCCTGCAGCACCCTCCTTATGCCTGGAGCCGTAAGAGCTGCATTTACCCTCACAGCCGACCTTGTGCTTAGAACAGATGTGATGGCAGCAAGCATTTGGATGAGAGAAGTGGAAGCCCTCTCTTCCCCTCACACCCTCAAACCCTACATGCACATGGTACCCATGTCTGTGCTCGCTGCGTATGCAGCCTTGCCAGAGTGGCAATGGTGGCTGAACCCCCAATTCTGCCCCTTGTGTCCCACAGTGGCTTTTGGTTGTGCAGAGCTTTGGGCTGATGAGCCCTTGCAGAGCCCTCCTGGGGGCATCCCTTCCCCTGTGCCTGGCAGAGCGCAGGCTGGGAAGAGCCAAACCCAGAAGCCAATTCTGTTTATGCTTCCCCGTCACAAAGGCCTGGTTTTGCTGTCTGGAATTCCCAGGGGAAACGTTTTCTCCCATGGCAAGAAGGGCTCATGATGCAGTGGACAGCCCGGCACTCCCATTCCCCAGGAGCTGCGCTATCAGCCAGGTTGTAACTGCAATTTCCCCTTGTAGCTGGCTCTGGTTGGTAAATGCTGCGTTCCTTTGCTCACAGGTTCATGGTAAATGCTATTTTCTGGCCTGCCCCTTGCTGGGCTCGTGTTGCTCCTCCTTTTCTAAGGCTGTGAAAGCCTCCAGAGCTGGGTCCTACTCGGGCAGCCTTGTAAAGGAAACCTGTCCTGTAACTAACTCCCTGCTGGTTTTCCTCCTTTGGGGGACTACGGACAAGAGGGGTCCAGGAGGAGCGGAGAAAGTACCTGGGGAGTCACTGGCTCCTGCTGCAGACGTTGGACTGTGCCTCAGCTTTGGGCTCGAGCCCCTGTCTTGGAAAGACTCCATTTCCTCCTGGTTTTGGAGAGCTGCAAGCACATCCCCGCAGCGGCAGCAGGAGGGGACGATGCTGAAAGGCATCCCGGGCCAATGGCTGGGCTGGGACACAGTGCGAGCAGAAAGCTTTGAAGGAAGGATTCAGCTGGTGCCGTGTTCACGATGGGATAGGACAACGTCCCCTCTCTTTGTCCTCTGTTAGAAACACAGCTCTCTCTCTTTTTCCTGCCAGCTGAATACCTGAGTAATGCATTTCATAATTAGAAAGCATCCTGGGTTTGGGAGTTCACAGCAAAGCGTGTGTCTGGCTTCCTAGTGTCTGCAGGCTGTTGCATCCCTGGGCTCTGGCTGCAGCTCTGTAACAGAAAGGAGGCAATGGCTGTATGTTATTGCTAGAAGAGTCTGATATAAGGAAAGCAAGTGCCTGGAAAACATAGGGTTAAGATACTTGTAACTTAGGTCTAAGAGAACAATGTGTCGTAAGTCTGTGGTGTGATAGCAGAATTTAGTAGTCTTACTAACAAGAGTGAATTATTTCTTTCCATCCTTCTAATGAGTGAATTATTTCTTACCATCCTTCTAATTTTCAGTTAGTTTGAAGACAGTGACTCCCGAACATCTGCTGGCTGAGGATACTCCTTGTCTGCCCGTCCTGTTCCGCTTGCAATAACTTTTGTACGAAGGTCACGCTGTCCTAAATCTTTGCCAGGTATCAGAAACTTATGGATCTGGCTGGTTTCAGCTGGTTTTGTGATTACTGGGGCATCTAACTGTGCCAGAGGTGAAAAGTGTACCGTGAGGAAGACTGCTTACTTCACCTTGAAGACCCCTGCCCACGACCATCAGAGGGCAGTGCGCAAGCGCCAAAAGGGAGGAGATTTATGATAATGAGTACCTAAACTAATTGTAATATCCCCCGCTGCTGTCTCGGGAACCTAATGAATATGCATGTTTGTGTGTAATAAATATCTGCTTGCTTAACCCCTCGGGGTGCAAGTTAGGAGGAGCGATCCCCCTTGGTAATAAACATCCCTGCTTTATAACTCTGAGTTATAGAGTCTGATTCCGTGCTTCAAATCTGTGCACCATGAACTTGACTGGACATTGTGAAACCTGCCCACATAGGAGGTATTTGTCAGTAAATGTGGACGTTTCCCAGCACTGGTTTGTTTGTTTGTGTGTGTGTGTGTGTGTGTTACCTGCTGCAATGCCACCGCCCTGAAGGCATTTTCATTATAACTTTGGGAAAGAACAGCTGCATGTTCTATCATCACCCTCTCTCATTGATATTCATTCATTCTCTAGGGGGCTTAATGCTGCTGTCTGCATGGGGAGAAAATCTGAATAAGAAGACAGGGAAATAATAGAAGAAGGAGGTGATGCTTTTTAAACCCTTCTCTGAAGTGAAGACAAGGATTCATTTGTCCTGAGCCTTTGTACAGGGAGCCCTTGGCACAGCAACCATCAGAGCAGGTAGCAGGAACAAAGCAGCTGGGTGGAACTATTCAAACAGCTTGGAATACCTCTATAAATCATGTCACCACTTCCCTCTGCAGGGGCTGAAGAGGAGGAGGAGGAAAGAGGGATAAGAACAAAGAATGGATCAGACAAGCAACCTTCAGAGGAGATGTCAGCCTCACACAGACCCTTGGCATGATGTGAGCATCTCTGAGGGACCCTGTAGCTGTTTTATCTAAAACATGGCTATCAGACCCAAATATCTGTGTGCCTCTTGAGTGGCTTTAAACATACTTAAAGGAGCACAAGTCAAGCACAAGTTCAAAGGAGCACAAGTCCTGTTGACTCACAGGGTGATATGAGTGTCCATGTCACTTGGAAATACTCCCCCCAGCACATCCAAGGCAGGCTGATGGATGCTGGCCAGCACTGTCCCAGCAGGCAGGCACTGTGCAGCCTCTCCAAGGCAAAGGATATTTGGACAATGAAAGGGAAATGAGGGCATTCCTGCCTCACCCGCTCCCCCCATTCCTTCAGGAGGATGCAAGCCTCTGTACAGCTTTACCTGGAGGTCAGATTGGACCTGATCAGGCCAGGGTCTGTGGAGGCACATTCACTAGGCTGTCAGGTCTCAGATATTGAGGGTAAGGGTCTAGGGGCCCCTCACTGCTCCTCAGACATAGCCTGGGTCCAGGCAGCTGAGCTGCATCCCAGCCCCTGGTATTCCTTGTGCAATGCAGCCCATATAGCATCATGTGGGTACCATCAACTGCCTGTGGCACTGACGGCTGGTCACCAAAGGGGGAGAGGGTACCATGCCCCTTTCTGTCTCTTGTACCCATCCATTCCCTTCCCTCCTCTGCACATCTCCAGTTCCTGCCTTTCTGCTGTCATTTCTGCCAGACCCTGCTCCATCTCTGCCCACCCCTCATTGCCCAACATGTGTCACTGGGCTGCCATTGCTGTCCCTTTGACCACTGCCCACCCCAAAGGGACCTTGAGCCATTGTGTGCTCAGGGCAACATGACCAGGCTGTAGCTGCCAATACCATGTTTGCCTGTTTTGTAAGGGATCTTTGGCTGGGTGACATCCTTCCAGCTCCACTGCTTTCACCTATGGACTGCAGGTATTATGGGTCTGGAGATGGGCTTTCAACTGGGCTTCAAATGCACATCTAGCCTATGGAGTCAAAGGTGGTTGAAGATAGGCCACACCATCTCCTTACATGCCTTAACTCTAGCTCAGTGAACTAGCTAGGCTTTGAATGACTTAGGACAGCTGAAGCTTGACCCTGCTCACATTTGCCCTCAAACAAGGAGCAGACAGGCCCCTTTTATCCTTTGGGCACCATGCAGGAAGGGAGAGATCACAGTTCTGTGCTCAACCAAGCACAGAACTGTGTCAATGGCACTACCATGCTGCTGTTTATCAGGTGCACAAGGACTGAGCTTTGCTGAGACCAAACCCACTTGTTTATCTTCCATGCAAATCCGGGATATTTACAGTACCATAAATCTTAAGGTTTGAATGGAAAGAAACCTTTTCAAGGTGGTAAGTATTTGCATGTTTGTTGCCAGCATCCTTTAGTGACCTGCAGCATTCCAGGAATCATTTTCACTATGTCAAATGCTGGCAAACAGCAATGATGCCATTTCACAGGGTAAAACACTAATTTTGAACAGCAGCAGACATGCTTTTTGAGCTGCTGTGACAGATTAAGCGTCTTGTAAGCCCCAAACAAAATATATTTCATATCTTATACCTCACCTGGACATGGCTGAGGTATTCATTGGTTGTAATAGCAAGCAAAGCGAACCAGGCCACAGAAGAGCTATAATACCACATGAAGACAAAGCAGCACTGTTGAGCAGATGATTCCACACCTGGAAGAGCAGCTCTCAAAATTCACCCTTGGAGACTACAGAGGCTGAGTACAGTCCAGACCAGTGCCAGGGCTAAGGGTGCTGCACAACCCTTTAGCAGACAGCAAATCTTAGTGTATGAGTTACCTCCACGCTGAGCTGGAAAAGCTTTGAAGGTTCCTCCCCTGGGCACGTGGCTGTGTGCTTCATCCTGTCTGGCATTCAAGTGATGGGCTGGAAAATGGATGAGGGTTTTAAGCCGACTTACTTGAGAACATGCTGCTGCTTCATCCTCTGGCTAATGACAGCGATCGCCTTCATTACAATAACGCCAGCCTTGCTCCTGCAGCTGCATTCTGTATGGATGTGCTCTAGGGTGTGGGACCACGCTGGCTTCTGCAACCTGCTGGAGCCAGCGTGCAAGTGTAACTGGGAGAGACTTGGACACAGCACAGCTTAACACAGTGGGAATGAAGAAGGAAAAAGCTTCTGAGGAGAAGCATCTGTTCTCTTTACCATTAGCTAAGAGTGGGACCTTTTTGATTATTGAGATGCTGAAGCTGGCAGAAGTTGCAGAGTGGATCGGCTTGGTAATTATTTAGAAGAGTCCCAGTTACTGGTGAGGATTCCCATGCAGTCATTTTCTAGCTGGATAGAGGGAGAAATAAACTCTTCATGTATTTATTGCTATTATGGCCTGTCAGTTATGACAAGGCATTCATTCCTTACTGAGCTACCTTGAGATGCGGCTTTATCACTTCATCACTCTGCTGCCATGACACTGCTGTACATGTGAAAACGTGAAGGTAGGCCATGCTTTTTGAAGCTTCACACAATTCATCTCCCTGCATTTTGACAGCTCCCCCCATGGACAAGATAACACCATCTAACATGCCAACCATAGCACTGCTAGGTGCTTTCCTCAGGTTTGATTGAGCCCAGCAGCTTAAAGCGCACACTGTAACATCTTCAAGCAAGTTGAAAGTGCAATGAGACTTAGCCTTAGCGTTTCTCACAGGTTCTATAGACCACTGTGTTACGCAGTCTGGTCCATCACATGCTGCTGAGCACATACTTAAGCAGTGAGGTTGTGAGGCTGGCAACTCTAAATGACTGTTTCACTCTGCCTGGCTCAGGAGGAGTTGCTGGAAGCTGCAAGTTCAGGAGAAGAGATTCATCCTCTGGTTTACCAAGTATGAAGTTGTCCTCATTGCAACGTTTCTGTCACCTTTCTCTTCCAGGAATGGACAAAATTGACTGAGTGACTCTAAAAGTCTTGGATAAACTCCTTTTTACTGCAATTCCACGTAGGTCAGGTCATCTTCTCCAGCACAAGAAGTGTGGTTGAAGTAAGCTCTACTGCAACTCTTTCCAAGTCCACCTCCCACTATTGTTATTCATGGTTGCTTTGCTTCACTGACTCTGAGTCAACATTAGCAAGTTCTTTTTGTCACTTTCAATGGGCTAACATTAAGCTGCAATTGTTCGGGATGGTTCATAGGCTCAGAAATACAATTACAGCCCTTGTACAGAACAAGAAGCCTGTGGGAGAAAACAACATGAAGGAGTAGAATAATCCCTGCAATAGTAATTATAACAACCACTTCTAATTTGCAGACTCAGCCTTATGTGGTTCCTGCTTGAAAACAACCCGCACTAAACAGCTTGTTTGTTCACCAACTGAATAAATAGATACTCACTAAAATAATAGTTCTCATGCTAACAGACTGTAAAGCTTTTTCTTATCCAATATAAGGGAAGACAACTTCTTGCTAACCAGAGAGGAAAGCTGGGTCTGGTGGATGGTGTGAGGTGCACGTTGATTGGGATGCTCCTACAATCTTCATTCTCCTTTGCAGTCACAAGTACAGTAACATCTCTCCAGTTCATGACAGCAGTGGTAAACATGCATCTGACATGAACAATACATCTGGTTTTGGTATATCTGTGATTTCTCCTTTTGGTCATTCTTTTTATCTCCATTTTGGTGCCCTGAACCTGCATAAAGGCACATCACACACACCATTTTAGCATCAGCTGCTGGGTTTATGGACCCCCTTCAAGGCAGTGCTTCTGGCTTATGTCAGGCAGGTTTGTGCCTTGAGTCAGCCCTGGGTGCAAGCAGAGTGCCAGAAACAGCATAAAATCTAAGCAACAGAGATCCTGCCTGCAACTTGAGTGCGTTATGTTGGGCGTAAGCAATAGGCACTGTCAACCATAGGATTTGTTGTACATGAACAGTAAAGCCAGGCATATTAAAGGCGGCCAATGCACACCCAGGAGTGCCCTCAAACACTGCAGTTACTCACTTGGCCATATGAGCAGTATAAGCACAAAATAAGGAGGGTGACAATTTCATATGAACACTTTGAAGGTTGGTGTCAGTTTGCCCAGGTATTACCTCTCCCTCTGTCTCCTCAGCTCAGGTTTCTTAATGGTATCCTGTCTCACTGGTCCTCCTCCAAAGCTAAATACACCTGGCATGACAGTCATCCTGCACCTCCTTACCTGCCTTGCCTTGCTCCTCAGTCAGTCTTCTTCAGCTTTTCCCACTGATTGTGCTGTTTTGGAGGAGGAAACCATTGGAATGGTTTTCCTCCTCCAATGACCCGCACCTAAGACCTCTCTCCAGAATGTTTCCATCTACCTTTGGTGGCAGATTCCTTTAAATAAATCCAGGACAAAAAAAAACACCCTCTCCTTAAAACAGCATATGGGTGCACTGAATACCCTGCGACAACAGACAAGGCACTGCCCTCTCCTCTACCCCCTGTCGTGGTCTGTGCTGTGAGCTCTCTAAGGAAGGGATTATCTCTGAAGTGGAAGAGAACAGGCCAGGGTACAGGACAGAACTGTGACAAAAGACATTAATCATCATAAACCAGGAACAGGGCTCCATGAAGGCACACGTGCTTATAGTGCGCCTGGCTTTGATTAATACCCATGAGCACAAAACCTGACCTCCCTGGGGTTGCTGCACATCAGTGCAAATGATTATCACCCACAGGAAAATGAACCACTTCTCCATGGTTTCCAAGCTATTTATTTGCCCAGTACAAATTAAGTTCATCTTGTAGTGCACACATAGAGCTTTTTCCATAAACCTCTACATGCAAAGTTCCACACGTGAGAAGCTGCCAGACAGGCATTTGCATTTTGACTTCTACCTGTTGAGCACGGTTAACTGCATGTCAGGAGCATGCCTATGCATCCTATAATACTGTACCTTTCAGTTTGCTCTCTCCCTTCACCTCAATAATTCAACCCTGCCTTCCCAAGACTAATACAAAATAGCTATCAAAGGTACAGGATCAGACAGAAGGAGGATGTGCCTTCTCACACAGTAGGAGCAGATGTCTATGAGAAGGCTGTTGGGACTGGGCTACCACACACAGGTAATTCCTCTGCAATACCCTCTCAGTTTCTGCCATCTCAGGCCTTGGAGACTTTTTGAGCCAGCTGTCAGATCCACTCTAATAGCCCCTAATGGATCTCTCTCCATTTGATGGCTTTCTGAGCACATGCATTTGCAGCAGGTAAATCCACAAGGTGCCTGTCTGCTTCTTTAAAGTCCAACAGCAGCTTGAATGCCAGAGTTTAATCTGGTTTAATCAGCTTGGCTCTCTCAGTAAGTTCCAGACCTGCACAGAGAAACCTTGTCCAAAAACGTCTTGGTTTAATTCACTGAGGCATACTTAATTCTTTTATAAGCTAAGGTATATCTATGCAATGCTACAATGCTTGAGGGGTTTCTTAGGGTATATTTGTGCTTGCCTGCTCTTTAGGACCAGATTATTAGTTTTAGTGTAATGCTGAAAAATGAAAACATGAAATGCTCCAATGTTACTGCTTCAAATTCCTAATTCTGCATGTGTAAGCCCAAGAAAAGCCTGGACAGTAATAATGGTAATAATAATGATTATTAAAGTTGCAGGCACCCAGCCTTCATCCTGTTTTGCAGCAGGAGGTGCAGGTCCATTCTGATAACATTAGAAACAGTACAAAGACTCTGTAAGGTATAATTTAAAATGCTATTCATTACAGCTATCTCTGTACAGAGAGAATGGTACAGATGATCTTATGCCCCATTAGCTGGTGGGAACTGCAGGTGGTGCAGCACCAAATGGGCTTCCAACCCATGTACAGCATGTTGGGCAGACACCTTCCATAGAGGGGATATTCCCCCACTTCAGTCACTGGAGCTACTATAGGATCTGCTTGCAAGAAACAACTCTATTGATCATTTCCACTGCCAACAGAAAGGATGCCCACATGAGAACTTGCTGCTGCACACCCAGATCACAGCATGGAGACAATCATCCATCCACTACAAGTAACTGCAGAGTTTATCCTGCAACCAATGGGTTTGTGCAGCACAAGGGGCTGAAGGCCAGGCTGTGTGTGAGGCTGGGCTACTGGGGACACCCAGCATGGTGACAGTGAAGCATACAGAGATCAGGATCCATGCTTGTCTTGTGATTCCACTGTATATTACTATTGTGATACCATGCCTGTGTGGTGCCTTCAGTACATCACTCTTCTAAAACAAAATCATGTGTAAAGCCAAATATAATGAAGTCAATCTGATACCAGACATTAAGCCCTCCTTGTGGAACATCCAAAGGAGACTAATCAGATAACACTGGACTGCAACAGCATCACAAACAAAACCTCTGTGTGAATATATGGTCTTTGCTGCAGGTTCAATGTCTGTTGATGGGCTGCATACAGCAGTCAAAAGAAGAGCTTAATGGGTACAGAGGCTTTTTGCTGGCTCTCTGCACAAGCTGAATTTCACTACCACTAAACTGTGTCATAAGCAGCTTCTTTCCAAGCACTATTTTTACAGCCAGACCTTGGCAGAGCTTTCTGATCCAGACATTAATTTGAAAACTCATGTTCTTTTTAGGATCCTGACTGTCAACACTTGCCCTGGACCTGGCCTGTGACCCACCAGCCACCTCCTGCAGGTCCCTCTGGCCATTCCTTTGTGTTTCTAGCAGACCTTTAATACTCACTCTATATAACTTTGCAAGGCTTTTGGACAATCAAACACATGAGAAAACTATATGAACTGGGGATATCAGGGTCAGAATTTAACAGTCAACAGGAGCTAAAGACCAGCCTATACATCCTGAGAACTAAGACTCACTTTTGCATTACCCATTTGCATGACTCTGCACAGGCTTTTAGAGCAACCTGACCTTATGAGGAAATTGCATCCATTCCTCTAAACAGCTATAAGAAAAATCCAGAAGGAGAATCATAGGATCAACTACATTGGAAAAGACCTTTAGGATCATCAAGTCCAACCATTACCTCAGGACTGTCAAGACCACCATCAAAACATATCGCTGAGGGCCTCATCTGCATAGTTTTGAGACCTCACAGCAGCCTTCCAGTATCTGAAGGGGGCTTATAAGGATGCTGGGGAGGGACTCTTCATTAGGGACTGTAGTGATAGGACAAGGGGTAATGGGTTAAAACTTAAACAGGGGAAGTTTAGATTGGATATAAGGAGGAAATTCTTTACTGTAAGGGTGGTGAGGCTCTGGAATGGGTTGCCCAGGGAGGTTGTGAATGCTCCATCCCTGGTGGTGCTCAAGGCCAGGCTGGACAGAGCCTTGGGTGCCATGGTTTAGTGTGAGGTGTCCCTGCCCATGGCAGGGGGGTTGGAACTGGATGATTTTAAGGTCCTTTCCAACCCAAACCACTCTGTGATTCTAAGTAACTGTTAGTGCCACCACATCCTAATCACAAACCAAAAAACACAGAGAGGGAAAGTTCAGGCATTTAAGCAAAACCACAATTATTCCATTCTGGTCTCTTTCAGAACAGGGGCTTCCTGCTGTCACCTGGGAAGGTGAGACCTTCTGCTGACAAACATGACACCTACTGCTGTCACATCTGCCCACAGGGGCTGTCCACATTCCAGCCACTCATCACCAAAGGTGATAGACTGGAAATTAAGGGACCTCTCAAATGAAAAGTGCTCTCCTGAATTGCCAGGTTCCTCAGTGAGATATACTGAGACACAGAGAGAGTCAGCTTTCAGAAATGAGGTCAGTGCAAGTTCTCTATAGCTGACACAATACATACATTTACCAAAGAAACAAGTGGGAATAGAAGTACAGCATGCCCAGGGTGAAGAACAGTGTGTCTGTGCTCAGCACATCACAGAGGTCACCAAGAATTGCTCTGTGTGAATGTATGACATCCGTCTTGCTGTCAAGAGCATGGAAACGTGGTGTTATGAGAAGCAGCTTTCATTAAGCACCTCATATTTCTAAGATGAAAACCACAGGAAATACACAACAGATTTGTTGCACTCAGTTATTTCACCCCTTTTCCCTCCTCTTAATACCCAGCTCATCTCTTTTACCTGGAGACATCAATATGCTTTCCAAGTCAGGAGGGCAATTTTGCCTAATTCAGAGCCAGGTACATTCACCCCACAATGAAACACAAAATCCAGGCATAAAAGAAAACTGAAAGAAAATGGTGGGTTTTTAGAAGCTTCTGCTAGAGATGTTCACAGTTATTCCTGTTTTCCAGAGCAAATGCAGTTGACTCCTAGGAACTGAGAGCCCACTAACAAAGTGGTCTATTGAGACTATGAGAGAGATCACAGAACAGTTAGGGTTGGAAAGGACCTTAAGACCATCGAGTTCCAACCCCCTGCCATGGGCAGGGACAACTCACACTAAACTATACCACCCAAGACTTATTCCTTTGAGGTCAAATTATGGGCTCATCTCCACCAACTGTAACCGAATTCTGTGGTCATGAACTTACTACAACTAAAATTCAAAGCCAAAACATACTCATTCTTTGCAGAACTCTTTCATACATTGAAGCTAATGATGTGAACTGATTAGTGTGTGCAACAGATACATAGAACTGGTTTTCTTTAGTGATAGTTAAGGTTGCTTCCAGATACAGTCTCTCCTTCCAAGGCTGGAAATGAGATACAAAGGAAGAGTCTCACATATTCTTCGCATCCCTCATTAACAAGAATAACTCTCCATAATTAGGAAATTCAGTTATTGACTTGGAAACCACTTCCTGCATTTTCCCACAAGCTCTTGGGAACCTCATGCCAATGGCACTTTAAAATATAAACCAACCCTACCCCTTCCAGGAAGGGGCAGGAGATTTAAATCAGAACAGGGGCTGTGATGGGAGACAATATTGCATTAGCACAGAGACAACTACTTATGGTTTGGCAGCTTCTGATTAATACCAAGCTTAGTCCACCTCCCAAGAAAGATATTTTCCAATTTGATTTCTATGGGGTTTGGCTAAGACCTACACTGTGAATTACTCTTCTCATCCTAGGCTCTCAAATATGAAATGGTTAAAAGTGGGAAGAAAAGTCCCAGTTTTGCCCCTTTTTCTGCATGGAAGGCTCAGTGGGACTTTCAGGGGGTAAATAACTACCTGATATCTTCTAATCTGATGTCCATTTTGACAGTTTTGAGTAATAGTATCATGATACACTTGCAACATCCATTCTCCCATGCCTGACTGGTTTAGTAATCCTAAATACTAACATTGTTCCATTGAGAAGCAGTAAAAATATACAAAAGCTGCAATTTCTCTGATCACCCCCACTGTTAAAATACCAAAAAGACCAAAATTTCCTGTAGAAAAAAAAAATAAAATAATTCCTTGGTTTCTGTATTGCTGCTGCTCACTGAAATTTCTTTCCGATACCAGTTCAATAGTAACAGAATTGAGCAATATGCTCCACAGGAAAAGATAATGCAGAATCGATCTCTAAGCAGTTTCAGGATCATCTCTGAATTTGATGTCCAGCTGATTAGTTTATATCATAATGGTTCCTTGGTCCTATTTTAAGGATCTTAGAGAAGAACACTGTGTAACACAGTTAAAATGTTTCCTCCTCAGGCAGAAATCAATATCCAGCAAGACAGCAATGACCTTTCTCAGGTTTTGTTATACTCGCTACAGGAAGGCTTAAAAATCTCAATCCCAGGGAACCTACTGCAGAATTGGACAGGTTTTTAATAGTCCATCATAGCAAAAAGAACCTCTCACAATTCATGCAGCAAAGAGAAGATTACCTGTTCCTCCTTCCTTCACCCAGATTGACCAGGTCTGGGTGGCTGTGCCTATTTGACTTGGTCTTGAGACGAGGCAACTCTCAACACCTGTGTGTCATGGAGGGAGGCAAGGCAAGGCAAGGCATTCTTGAGAGCACATTTCTTCTGTGTCATTGCTGCACAGTTTGGGGTGGAAAGGATGAAGAAGTTCATTGCTTCACTGTCTTTAATTCTCTGTAGTCCCTTTGACCTTCACACAATCTCTGTTCTTGGAAATATAAGCAAATAGCTCTTCTATATCCCATACACACATATATGCATATACCCATATATTTATAGACACACACACATATATTCTTCATATAGATATATATACCCCTGTGTGCATTGGGACTCCTCACTTGTGAATACAGCTCAGACAGTGTTATGCTTGACACATAGGCTTGAATCTTTGCTATCCTGGCTAGACATATTATTAGTACACACCCAATAATACTAACACATATAGTCCAAGCTATCCAATTACTGCTCACTCCTTTTACTTCTCCTGTTAAAATGGTTATGCACAGACTTTCTGGTAGTCTGGTAGTCAGCCCTTTCTCTGTTGCTAATCCTTTCCATGGCCTCCTGGGTCCTAAGGTTCATGGTACCAGTCTTAAAAGGGAAGGTTTAAAGTGAGTCACCAATGTTCCAATTGTTTTGTTGGGAGCTATAGGCTCAGTATGTGTGCACACAGGGCATCCATTCCTCCTTGGTTTGGTGTCCACTTGGAACTGCTTTTACACACTCTGGTTTTTGGTGGTCATTCATTCTTCCTTTACTGGCCAATGGGTTACTCATAACAACTACTTAGTTTCATTAAACTTTCCCTTAGGTTTGTTAGACTTCTACCACAAATGCCCAATCATACCATTGCAGAATCAGCATTAAGCCATAGCAGAAGGGCCCTGAGTGGAGCATCAGCTGCCTGTCAGGTAATTTTCCACTCCTAGCAAAAGCCAGTATAGGAATGAAAAATCAAAGCAAGCTGGAAGAGAAGGATTTGGTCCGAGTCAGGCATAAAGAAGCTCACAATGACTTGAAGAAGAATGGGAGAAATTAACTGCTTTTCTGATTTAACAGCCCCAAAATTATCAATCTGGAACTGTGTTTGCACAGCAAAGTGTTCACAAAGGGAACGTTTCTCATCGCTTTCCCTCTCTAAGACAGAATGAATCAGGACACTCTCCTGCAAACACTGCAGGAACAAAAATGGGGTTTTCCAGTCCTGATCAGTCAAGAGCACTTGATCTGTGGCAGCAGAAAGAAAAAGAGTGCTGGAGAAAGTATCACACAACCTAGGACTTAGGGGGCTTCACAATCAGTCTTGCTCGGTACCAATTGTTTAAAGTAACCAGTGGATGGAAAGGGGAATTAAAAGGATGGTTTACGAGATAAAAGGGACATAGATTCACCTGTTCTCACCTGGTGTTCCAGGACAGGCACTGAGAAATGTTGTACTTGCTCAAATTAGAAACAGACTCTGGTTGCTTTCCCCAGTTGCAAGGGTGATTAAGTTTTCAGCTAATTAAACTGGATAGTAATTATTCTGCTCATTTTAATGTGCTCTCTAAAAACTATACCGTTGTGGTCATTAGATCAATGAGTGCTTATAATATGCTTCTCTTTTGCTGTCGGTGGTCAGAAGGAGCTCCTGGAGGCTCTGACATTGCATCCATCACTGCTCAGACCCACCTCTGTCAGGAGCCAGATGCACCTGGGCAGCAGAGAAGCAGCAAGCATCAGGCATCAAGGAACAGAGAAAGCCGCAGGAAACCTGAAAAGAAGGAAGCTCATTGACCAGATGCAATTCTCCTGTTCAGCTGGTGAATCTGGAAACAGCACGACAACAATATTGTCTCCACGAGGAGGCAAGTGTGCAAGTGCTGGTGTAAAGTCAGCTTGTGGCTTCAACTGCCTGGCCCATGCAACTGCAGGGCTCACACGGGGTTATCTGGGTGGCACCACTGTCCTTCACACCTTGTGCCCGGAGCAAGCACCTGAGCAAGGGACAACCATGGCTTGCCCCTGTCCTCCTCCTTGTCATCGCTGACCCCACTGATGACCACAGGGCTGGGGGGGCAGAGGGAGGGATGCCAGCCACTTCCAGGGTATTACCCTCTTGCTCTTCACACAAGGAAGTAAATAGTGCTGCTTTCACAATCCCCTGCTTATACCCTGGCTTGCATTACTTCCACAAGCCATCCCACACAACCCCGTCCTTTCCTCAGGTAACACCACTCTGCCCTCAGTGGCAGTTTGAGTGGAAATGGAGTAACTACCTAGATTTGGGTTATAGCTCTGGAAAAAACAACTTAATCCTGATAAGAGTTTGGTTATAACCACATTTGCATAGTAGCAAGCTATTTAAAGCATAAGAGAAAACATCTGTCTTCTGCTCGGCTCCTGTATCTTATTCTGTGTTACAGCCAAGGAGTGCCTGTTATCAGACTTAGTATTTTCCCATTAAGATGCTTTAATTAGGTGGGACAGCTAATTTAAATTAGCTCTAGGAATAGGTGTAACCCTCAAGAGAGCAAAGCGCTCTCATCCTTGTACAAACAGCCACAGTTGGACACTGTTGGAAAGGCCACAACACATTTGCTTTGTGTTGACGTGAATCCTTCGCATCAGATGTAAAGCAGGATCCCAAGCCAGTGACTCGGACTTCTTGAGCCCATGCTTCTCTTTTTTCCCTAGGAAATATCAGTTTGAGCTTAACAAACACATCACACTGTCCAGCAGGACACACATGTAAACCAAAACACAGCCAATGAGGTTTGCTTCTGCATATCCAAAGCTGATCCACTTTCCTCCAGGGAGCACGTCTGAACAGGGGCATGAAAACAGGCTTGCAAGTCTCCATTAGCCACCCTACATTCATACCAGGGTGTTGCATTCCCCACTCTCCACTCTCTCAAATGTACGTCCCTATCAGCCCCATATAAGGTACCTCACCCACCACTTGAAGAACCCCAAAGAGCTGGCCAGCATTAATGTAAGGCTGATATACTATAACAGCTTTTTCATCATTTTTCCAGGAAATCAGTACTTTTGGGGGGATTTCTTTGTTGGTTTTTGGTTGTGGGGTTTTCTTCCTACCTCTTCGGTTTTCAAATGTTAATCTGCTGAAAAACACAAGTGCCGCTAAGTACGCCAGGAAGGCATCATCAAGCAAACAATTAAACAAAGGAAGATATTAAAATAAGGCTTCTGGAATATGATGGGATTGATTTAAGAGGGTTACAGGAAGCAGCTGTTCCATGACAAATGATTTTCCTGAGAAAACCCAGTAAGTGAAACATAATCACATAAGAAAATTGGTCTTGAAATATTGCTAGCTCCAGGGTTTGGAAATCGTCAGCCCCCTGTGACCTTGTATTTAACATCTTTATTCATGAATTAGGAAAAGAAAAGGTAAAAAGCATAAACTCATAGACAAGGAGGGCCTTCAAGTGAAGCAGAAGTTGGCAATGTTAGGCTTGTCTACTGCATGGGGAACCCAAATGACAAGAGATCTGATTAGAGAAGTCAAGTGGGACGGTACAGGCTACATCAAAAACCAAGTCCAATGAGTCATTAAAGGGCAGGACAGAACGGAGGGTTGCAGAAAGGGAGATCAAGGCAGGCAGAAGCAGAGGCAAAACTGAGCTTACTGATGTGATTTAGGGTCACGTGAGAAGTAGACACGGTGCCTGTACGGTGCCAAGAGGTCTGGAAGCCCTTTGGTTCTCAAACACCGCTGCACGCAAACGTCAGCCCAGGTCACCAAGAGCAGCAAACCAGGAGTGGAAGCGCAGACGGTGCCTCCCCGACCCCTCCTGCTTGAAATGAAAGCAGCTACAGAACATCACAAGCCACCTCCTAGAGCCACCGGCACCAGCAGTCAGCCTCCAGGGCAGCTCTCACGGGGGCAAGCAGGTAGGAAAGCCTCGGGTGGAACCGGGTGATTTTAAGGTCCCTTCAACCCAAACCGTTCTGTGATTCTATTATTTCATTCACAAGGAAATGCCAGGTCCCTGTTCCCTGGGACACAGAAGATGAGTGCTCAGAGGATGAGCAAAACCGGGGGGGGGCTGCACTGTGGAAACCTCAGGCTTGAATTCCATGGCCAAAACAGAAGGGGCAACGATTGCACCGAAAGCAACTACAAACTGATCCGTGCTGAATAACACATTGAGGTCCCGGAGGGGACGCGGGCTGGAGGCAGCACCGACTTTTCCCATGTACAGCAGAATGAGGAGATGGTGAAAGAGGCCACAGCCTTCTCAGGCAGCAACTTCCCACCCACAGCTCCCTCCCTAAGCAGAAACACTGCCCGCAAAGCTGAAACTTAGACCCGGGCTGAGCCGTACCCACGGGTTTCCAGCGTCGGGAGCTTCCCAGTGTCCCCCTGTGGGAATACCCAGGGACGGACAAAACGTTTCCGCTTTTCCTGCAATCTCTGACCGTCCCTGCAGCCTCCCCGTATTCCCCGTGGAGCGAGAGTGGCACCTGGTGGTCACATCCCCCCGCACCAGCCGCGAACTGGTTTTAGTGCTGCTGGTTTGAATGCTGGGGGCAGAGGCAACGACGGGGGAGCCCTCCGGGTACCGCAGTCCTGGTTACCCAGGTCCGTGACGACTGCTGGCTGCAGTGAGCCCTGTACCTCAGTGCTCTTCGTGCCCCTCGGCGGGCAGGCAGCTCCAATTCACAGTCCGTGGTCGCAGCACGAACACTGCATGAGCCTCCCTACGCACTCATTCTGCTCCTGAGAGTGGAAGGAAGGAAGCAATGAGGACCTGCTCTAGCTCTCATTCTGCTCCTGTGAGTGGAAGGAAGCAATGAGGACCTGTTCTAGCAGCTGGATTTTTTCCTGCCTGCTAAAAGAATATATATATATATTCAGGGTTTCCTATGCAGGCAGAGATAAAATGAGCCTGTTTCCAATCAGCTCCCAAATGCGCATCCCTAGAGATGCTTAGGGCCACATGTGCCTTGGAAGAAAATGTCACTCTCCTTCTGTCTCTGAGACATTCTGTGCCTCAGTAAGATGCGAGTTCTGTAACTCCCTGCACTCTGCAAACCCCATGAATAATACATGTGCTCTGAGGCAGAACTCCTGCCCCTGTGCTCCTCATTCACTGACTTGCGTAGCAAGCTGAATGTTTGGTGCGTAAGGGCTATTTCTGGGAGAGGAACAGGAGAACAGTCCCACACACAGCACTGAACCCATGACAGCCTGTTCCACTGGGCTCAGAACTTGCTGCTGAGTGATTTCTGCATGGCTGGAGGGCTTCATTAGAAATCAGAGAGCTCCCAGAGGGGTTCTCTGTCCCCTTACCTCTGACAAACGTCAACTCCTGCTGGGAGTTTCTCTGCAGCTGGGCCACTGTCTCTGTCCTGGGCAAGGTCCTTGCTGTATAAGAGCAGCTGTACTCAGACTGCTGCCTTTCCCTATGTGAGACTTGTTTCTTTGCCCAGATGCCCCCTCTCCTAAAACCCACAGGAATGCATTGTCTCAGGGATTAGTACCTCTCTGCAGGCTCGGTAGCAGTTACCCAACATGTTGAGCAGTCAGGAGGAATGGCAGTGAAGGATGTGCACACAGCGGTGTAAGCACATGATGTGATAGCATGGGCTGCACTTCCTTAGGAATACAGGCTACAAAGTCTAAGGATGCATAAAACAAAATCCATCTCTCCATAGCTGCTGTTCTGCAAAGAAAAAGCTCATCAGGGTGTGTACAGACCTGGGATCCAGGAGGTACGAGCAAAAGCATAACACAGATAAGCACCCTCCTCCTTCCAATATCAGATTTGGAAGAGGAATTCACATGGCTGTTCTTTTTCTTTGCCCCTTTCTTCACCCTGAATGGTACAGACCATACACTGACATCTCAGGACCATATTGAGTGTGGAGCACGGAGAGCTCGAGGCTGCCTCAGGAAAGGCCTAAAACTCACTTTGGCATTGTCCAGAGACAAAAACCCCACATGTAGATACATGCACAGACACAGCTCCTTTAATAGCTCATCTCTCCTAAATGATTGCACATACTGTTTGTGGAAACATGTGAAAACAGAACTGCAAAACGAATGATGGCTATTCCTCCTGGTCAGTGGTGTTACAAGCCCCATAGGTCAGTGGCTATTCCATCAGGCAAGGCAAGGAAGGAGACTGCGTTTCTGCAGGACATCATGGTCACTGTTTTGTACAGAAGGAACAAGCTGTTGCCGTTTAAGCCCAGCCGATAACTCAGAACCATGCAGTTGCTCACTCACTCCCTCCCTTCTTCCCCCCGACCCTGCTGTCTGAGGGATGGGGAGGAGAATGGAGAGAATGTAACTCCCACGGGTTGAGATAAGAACAGTTCAGTAACTAAGGTATAACACAAACCACTGCTGCTACCACCAATAATAATAATGATGGGGGAAATAACAAGGGGAGAGAATATAAAACTAAAAGGGGAAAAGGAAAATAAAACAGTAAACACAAGTGATGCACAATGAAATTGCTCACCACCTGCTGACTGATACCCAGCCTGACTCGAGCAGTGACCTGAGCCCTCTGGGTAACTGCCCCCAGTTTCTATACTGGGCATGATGTGCTGTGGGATGGAATACCCCTTTGGCTAGTTTGGGTCTGGGGTCCTGTCTCTTCTTCCTCCCAGCTTCTTGTGCCCCTCCTCACTGGCAGAGCATGAGACTGGAAAAGCCCTTGATCAGGGTAAATGTGACTTAGCAACAACTAAAAACACCAGTGTGTTATCATCGTTGTTCTCAGACTAAAGTTAAAAACACAGCACTGCACCAGCTACTAAGAAGGAGAAAAAATGACTGCTACTGCTGAACCCAGGACACAAGCACAGCAACATCACAGCACCTTCTAAAATCATTTGCATTCATTTGCATGGACATGAAACTGCTGCAAACCTCTGGACCTTGCACACCGTATTAAGATGCTACCACCAGCTGCAACCATCTTGCAGCTAAAAAGGTATAGTTTCAATGAAATACTAATTGTAGAGCACATTCTACATGGTCCCTCGGGGAGAAAAGCTATGGGGAGGGCTGCACATGTGGTTTGTTTGCATAACTTGCCTTTATTATTCCTCCAGGTTCTCTCTTTTTCTTCAGTCTCACTTAAAGCTCATGCTGTGACAGCAATGGGGTGGAAAGGGAGTGATGGGGAGGCACACTGAGTGACTAGCACACATTTCAGCAGGTTTAAGTTACCCCACTATATCTTATTCTTTCCTAATTCCTGTTTCTTTTCCCCTAATTCTTCATTATTTCCTAATTCCCTCATTTTGTTCCCTAAAAACTGAGTATATAAAGAATATATTGAATCTGAGGATAAAAAAAACTGATGGAAACAAATTCCTGCTTTCTTTGCATGAATAACCCTGTTGATCTCCTCCACAGACAATGCACAAATAGCTGTGGATATCCAGAGCTTTCTCCCCTGTTTGGGAAGCCCTCAAACAGGAGGTGTACTCCTGACTGCTTACACTGTGCAGGTTTTGTAGCACCATGCAAGGGGAAACAATGCCTCCAAACCGTTTGGGGCTTCAAACAGGTGAACACAGGTCTCTTGTGAGCTGCTCTGGAGATAGTTTTTGACTCCAGAACTGATTTAATTCCATTAAAAATATCAGGGGGGTTATTTAACGCCCTTCTCTACTGAAGAGTTCATTTTCACCTTAACGGGTCATGAAGCAGCAGTGTGAAAGCCCGCAGTACCACCAGAGACCTGCAGGATTGTACTCAAATCGCTACAGGAAAGGTCCTCTCATCCTCCTCCCTCTTTTTCCAACCAGAAATCTGGTTTCAAAGCAAGGTCTGCTTTGAAAGAGCGTCCAAGTGCCTTCCTATGCACATACACCCCTTTGGCCACAATTTGGGTGTACATCACCAGAAAGACTTGCAAGGCTTTCTCTCCAGGCCAAACTCCCCTTCTACTTCATGACTGTCCGCACTATAGCCGCAGCATGCATCAGCAGACCTGCCTGGGGCTTTCTGTCCCTTTTCTGGCCCATGGCACAACTGTTTTCCTTCCATCTCAGACCTAAGATATGAAAACAAAGAACAATCTAAGCTGTGCCACCCCACAGTGCTATGGTGAGAAGCTACAGTCAATGCAGAGGCTGATTTCTAAGGAGCATGAACACTGGCCTCTGCATCTTTATTAGCAATGAAAACTTTATCTTCTGTCTGACAGTGAGTTCCAAAGTTAATATTCTGCCTTTAAAGTATGCTTTGCATGCTCTGCAGATGCAGGAGGCCTCATTTCTATGAGCTGTTCAGTGCTCTGCAGTAGATATGACCATCTCACTGCCCACGGGCTCAGAGCATGCAGTGCACATTTGGGTGCTCGATCAATTACAGTTTTAATAAAGGCTTTCATTAAAAAGTGCTTAATCAAAGATATTGGGATTAAAGGTTTGTATTTTCCAGGCAGTTTAAAGCAAAAGTTTACTGTGACACTGACACACACCAGCAGTGCTACCCCTTCCAATTCAACTCTCAAATCTATCTTCCTCAATGTGCTCTTTCTAAATTGCTGTGGGCTGTGCTGGGGAAGAAATGGGCTTCAGAAGTGCAAACTGATTGACTTGGTTCAATTAAATATTAACCTAAACAGCATAAATCAAGGTTTTACCCCAATACCATCTGAATGAGCATCATGCTGTATCTAGAACAAGCAAGAACAACTTATACTATGCAGACCAAAGTGATGCTCCTGGAAATACTGGCTCCTGCTCCTTGGTCATAGAATTGGCTTGGTATTCAGTAGACTATAAAAATAAAGCCTCTAATAAATACTTTCATTTAAAAATGCCTTTTTGAGGGATTAATACTTAAAATTGTGAGTGGGAGTGATTTAAACTGACTCTTCCCATAAATCTGACTGTAATTTGACTGTAAACTGCCTTTGCTAACAATGGCTTCCACATGCAAAAACCCAACCATGAGATCAAAGACTCAGGTTCTCATTTGTCAATCCCCTGACTTTCTTTGTAACACTAAAGTCTGGATTTGAATAGCAGGGAAAAGGACACTAGTTTTAAGGGAACTTTCCCCTCATTCAAAGTATTCATGCTTTTTGAATGGAAAATCCTCACATCTGTTGCTGAAATTCTTAGTGTTGGGATCCCCACTGTCTCACAGTCAGCTCTGCCTCTTGAGACCAGCAGAAACTTAGCTCTATCTTTGAGACCTCCTGCTTGCTGATTGAAATTATCCAATAGTCCAGACACTGCTGCAAAAGGAGAGACACTTCTCATGGAGTTCACATTTCCTTAGCAAAAGGGGAGTAAAAGCATCAATGAGAAGATGTGTTCAGCTACTACCTGTTCTAAGGAGTGAGAGTGAGGAAGTCCTGCTATATAAGCCTATGAATTGTGTAACAAGTGAACACGTTCCCTCTCACGCCAAGGTATTCCTACCTAAGCAAAACCCAAGACAACTGCTATTCAAGAAGGGCTAGAGCCACACTGATCACTTTATGTGTTTTATGATGAATCTGACTTTGCCCACACCTGTGCTGGGAAAACTAAAGCCGGGATCCAAATGGAGCACTGTGCCCATCATTAGAGGAAGGAATGGCTTCAGTTCACCAGCTGCTTTCCCCTCCGTATTGCATATTGTGCAGGTGAGGACGTGCCCAAAGAGGCCAGATCTGATGCTGAATCCTGCATGAGCTGCCTCTGTTCAGCAGGCTGACGCGGGCCAAGGGCTATTTTAACAGCGTTAATGAATGGTGCCTCTCCATTAATTGTTATGCTGTTGTTAATTACTGCCTTCTGTGGCAGTTTTGCTGTATTATACATGTATGTTTATATTGCTGCAACAGCTTATGCTTAGGGGTAGCTGCAATAAAGCTTCCTCCCGTCTCATTTGAGCATTGCCTACATCAGGGTTGGAACTGCCTCTGTGCACAGGTCTGCAGTCCTGCCAGCCTGCATCTTCTCACCTTTTACTCATGCATATTACCAGCTTACTCTGCTCTGAGCGCTCCCAGCCGAGACAAGGTCCATTGTTTTACTTCTCAGGGAATGTATTTACAATTCATCACTGTTCAATTTCTCTCAGAGGCAGACAGGATACTCACAAGTGAAATGCACTGGCTTGATTTGTGAGACCTCACTTGGAGTATTATGTGCAGTTCTGGTGTCCTCAGTGTAAAAATGACATGGAACTGTTGGAACAAGTGCAGAGGAGGGCCACGAGGATGATCAGTGGCTGGAGCACCTCCTGTATGAAGACAGGCTGAGAAAGTTGGGGCTGTTCAGCCTGAAGAAGAGAAGACTGCATGGAGACCTCAGAGCAGCCTTCCAGTATCTGAAGGGGGGCTATAGGGATACTGGGGAGGGACTCTTCATTAGGGACTGTAGTGATAGGACAAGGGGTAAGGGGTTCAAACTTAAACAGGGGAAGTTTAGATTGGATATAAGGAGGAAATTCTTTACTGTAAAGGTGGTGAGGCACTGAAATGGGTTGCCCAGGGAAGTTGTGAATGCTCCATCCCTGGCGGTGTTCAAAGCCAAGTTGGACAGAGCCTTGGGTGAGATGGTTTAGTGTGAGGTGTCCCTGCCCATGGCAGGGGGTTGGAACTGGATGGTCTTAAGGTCCTTTCCAACCCCAACTATTCTATGATATGACTTTAGCAGGGGGGCTGTAACCCTCCCCAGTTCAGTATAACAGGCTATGGGCTCTGCTTGCTGAGAGTGGTACCCCCCCCCCCCCCCCCAGGAAGCAGCTCCCACCTGCTGTCATGGCTAATGCACTTGGAAACACTGACTGCACACGGTGTGGTGCCGAGGCTGCAGGGACCCAGGGCAGCATGCTTCTCTCCTCTGTCTAGATTATAGATGGGTTTGGTTTGGAAGGGACCTTAAAGCTCTTCTGTTCCAACCCCTGCCACGGGTAGAGACACCTTCCACTGGAGCAGGTTGCTCCAAGCCCCTGTGTCCAACCTGCCCTTGAACACTGCCAGGGATGGGGCAGCCACAGCTTCTCTGGGCACCCTCACAGTGAAGTATTTCTTCCGGCTGTCCAATCTCAGTCTCCCCTCTGGCAGGTTCAAGCCATTCCCCTTGTCCTGTCCCTGCAGGCCCTTGTCCCAAGCCCCTCTCCAGGTTTCCTGTAACCCACCCGCCAATGGCGAGCGGCGGGAAGGGGGGGCTTAAAGCGGCAGCGCGGGGGGGCCCGGCTGGCAGCGCAGCGATGGAGGCGGGTCCCGGTACCGAGCAGGGGAACGGCGGCCGCTGCTGCTTCCTGTACTACGCGTACGGCAGCAACTTGCTGCGGGAGCGGCTGCTGCTGAGCAACCCCTCGGCGGCGCTGTACGGCCTGGCACGCCTGCAGGTGTGTGCGGGGAGCGCGGCCTGGCTCTGCTGCGGGGGAGGCCGGTGCTGCGGGACAGCCGATCCCTCCCGCCGGGGACCGGGGAGGTCACTGGGCTGCCGGGGCTGCAAGTGGTGGCGTTAGTCCTGCCTCTGGGGGTATCTCCCTGCGTTTAGGCACGTCTGTCGTGGTGCCAGCCGCGACCCGGCGTGTAGAGACCTCTGAGCCTGAGCACGTTGAGTTGCAGGTGGTAGCTGGGTTTCTGGCAGTTCTAAAAGGATGCTGCTTCACTTTTAAACCGGGAGTCCTCCTTCCCCTCTGCCACACTGGGTACAAGTGAGAAGCCTTTCCCGTGCCGTGTGTGGAGTGGGATGCAAGCTGTCCTCAGTAGCTGGCTCCTTCCTATGCCCTGGCTGTTCTCCCCCTGGCTGGGATTATTAAGTGGTAGTACTTCAGCTTGGCTTTAGGAGACTTGGAAATACGAGCTTATGGTCGTTAAGTTGATGTAGAGCTTTGTACAACTGGAAGGATCCTTGGGGAAGCAGAGCATCGATTGATGCCACTTAAGGATGACTTGAAGGTTCTCTTGGGGTAACTGGTAGGAAATGATCTATGTGAGAGTGCGTGAAGAAGTTCCAAAAGCTTGTCGTTAATAACCTCCCTGTAGTCAGGTACTTGGTGTCTCTTGGAACTATCAACCGGGCAACTGAGGCATGTTCCTATGAAGTGTGAGGTGCGTAGAGGTACCACTGAGGAACTGGTGTTGAGAGCCCAGCACCTTGCAGGATCAGCTGTGGAAGGTGAGGAGGAAAGCAGCAGCAATAGTGTGCTTACCTTGGAATAAAAGAAAGCCCTATGCTTCAGCTTTCCTTTTGGGTTTTGGGTGGATTTCCAGGTGACACGTTTGTCACACTGCAGGACAGCCAGGCACTTTCTTTTTTTGGCCAGCCTCTGATTGCCATGCTCCCTGTTAACACCGGGTGACTTTGCTCCCTTGCTTCGAGCTGGAAAGCCACTGAGGTTTGGGAGTGAGAAAGTGTGCAAAGGTTGGAGCTGATTTCTATTAATTGCCCTATGGTAGGACCATGTTGGCTTAAAAAAGGAAAACCAACCTGTAAACAGAATATTTTCGCTGCTGAACTATAGTATTAAATTAACTTCCCTCTGGTTTTACTTCCTGAAGCTTTGTTAATCTTCAGCCAAAAGCTGTAAGGAATGGGATGCATAACATGCACAGAAAGGGTATTATACTGGTACGTAGAAGAAGGGCCAAAGACCAGGCTCTTGACCCAAGAAAGTATGTAATGTGTTTGTTCCCTCTGCCCTGCAGTGCTTGCTGCAGTTGCCACACAGCATAACATCAGGTTTCCTGCTTCTGGTTCCAGAGCTAACCGCTCTATTCCTGTGCAGTCTCTCTCGCCCTTTTTGGGATGTTACCCAATGGTTTATACACCCCCTTGCAGGTATTCAGTGTGGGTCAGGCCAGGAAAACATCACTGAAAGGATAAAACAAAAATGGTTGCTTATCAGTGCTGTTCTGTGTGTGAGCCTCCAACTGCTCAACTTCTGCAAACTTCTTTCCTATATCTCTTAGGGTATATTACATGAAAGCAACATGTCTCAGAAAGCAAATATTAATATGCACAAACATGTACTTCAAACTAAACTTCTAGCTTAAAGAGGGTGAATATGAGAAATAAAGCTGTGGGGTTGTGAAGGTTTGGGATTTATTTTTGTTGTCATTGTGGTTAAGCAGGAAGTCTTCTGTAAAAGTTGTTGGTGTGGGGTTTCTTTTGCTTTCCCTTTTCTACTGCTAGGGAAGGATCCACAAACTGGCTAACAAGTAGGAGAGGAAAGGTAGTGTACGGAGCCAGATGGGAAATTACTCTGGTAAAATGCAAGAACCTGTTACTCTCTTTTGTCTCTACAGTAATACGTGATATTACTTGTAAGAAGGAGATACTCCATTTCTAAAAGAATGTTTCAACTTCAGGTGTTTAAATACTGTAGAATTGCAGAATAAGCTCACTCAAGGAGGTGAGCTTATTCCTTATTCAAGGAATGCAGAATAAGCTCACTGCACCATCATATAGAAATACCCAGGAACATTTCAGTGGAGTGATGGCCCAAAACACTGGAAAATGCACAGGATGGTGCATGAAGACAAGATCCAAAGTTCACCGTCTTGTGGGCTTCTTTACCCTCACTCTTTTCCTGGACCCTGCGTGGTAGCATTTAAGTCTTGTAACTGCACCAAAAGCTGCACAGGGGTGGGCACTGGATGGGCATGCCTTCTGAGGAATGAGAAGAAGGCAGTAGTCCGTTCCTTTCTCCATGGCACACCTCAGCTGAGGGCCCTTCAGATTGCCTAACGGGAAGAACAGCGGCAATCCTGTCACTGCCAACTTGGACAAAAGTCAAGCTGACTTCAGCGGTACTGTGTTTACTGCACAGTGGGGTGTGTGTGCTGCTCCTGATAAAGGGCTACCTCTGCTTTCTTCTCGTTAGCTCATATTTAGGCCAGACTACTGAGAGGTTTGCATTGATCCAGGTCTCAGCAGACCAAGACTTTTATCAGCAGTGCTCTCTGCCAGATCTCTCTCCCCTTTGTCCTAAGGCTGCTCTTTCTTATGGGGAGGTGAAAAAGTAGCTGACTGTAGCCCCTTGTGAGATGGGAGCTGGATCAGATCCCACCTGTCCATTCCTCCTTCTGTGGGTTCAACTGACTACTCACGGATTCTCCTTTAGCTGCCCCATTCATGTCAAGATTAGCCAACAGCCCTTGCCTTAAGTGGAAATTGATTCTCTGCATTGGTTTCATTTGCAGGATTTTAAGCTCGAGTTTGGCCATCATCAAGGCAGGACGAGTTCTGTCTGGCATGGAGGTACAGCTACCATTGTTCAGAGCCCTGGAGACGAAGTATGGGGAATAGTGTGGAAAATGAACACTAGCAATTTAAGTTCACTGGATAAGTAGGTGACTTAACTTTTGCTGTCTTCTACTTTAGAGAGCAGTTGAAAAGTGGTAGTTAATTTTTGGTGAAGAGCTGTGTGGAAGCGTTGGTGTGGGGATCAAAAAGGTGCTTTGGACTTTAGTATCTGAATTTCACTTCATAGTATGTGTATTGACTTCTAATACAACTGGGGATAAAATGGCTTTGTTTTCAACACAGGGGTATTTTCATAAGATGTGGACCTTGATTTGGAGCCGATACATTGGTCAGGCTCCTTTTTTTAACCCCTGACCTTACAATGTCCCATAATGACTCTTAACTCTTTTATTTGTGGTGTAGCACTTCTCCCATTGCTTTAGGGAGAGTTTCCTTTGAGACTGATATCAATTTCTATCTCTAGATATCTGTAGTCTCCAGATGTAGTGAAAAGGAAGGGCTGAGGATAAGGCTTTGCAGAAGAGAAGGGGATCTTTAATAAAGGCAGTGGGACCTTTTGAGGAGTTTATTTTACATGTCTTCTAAGGAGTCAAACTTTTGTGAACTCGAGGTATAACCAAGCAGGGAGCTGTTCCTCCCATTGAATGGGAGAGGCTGCCTTCACCACTGCAGTGCATGGTGGAGAATGTTCTGCCTGTGCCTGATAATTAAAACAAGTTTTAGGCAACCTGAGCAAGTTGGTCACAGGCTGAAGTCTAGAGGACCACATGGGCAAACAAATCCAGGTGTGTAGCATAATTTATTGCAGCATTTAAGGCAGGATTTAGAACTTAATCTCCAAAATTTTAGCTGGTGTCATGTGCTTATTGCAGCTTTTGGGATGCGCCTGCCCAGCACAGTGCTTCAGGTGTACAAGGATAGTTTGTTCAGAGCCGTTCATCACCATCAGTTAAATCCAGTAAAAATCTGGGCTTGTGAGGCTTAAGAAAGCAGGGCACTGAAAGCACTACATTAATACAGTTCTCCTGCCTGTGGTAGTGTTGCAGTTTTGGTTATGGCTGTACCATGCTGTGTAGACATGTCCTTATAACCTTGGCCATGGAACTTGAAAGTTCAAACTTGCTTTTGATTGCCTACAGAGAACCTGAAACACAACAGAAACTGTTGCCCAAGTTCTGTTAGCACACCATGGGAATGGGAAGTCTCAGCAGTCTCATGTCCTGGTTAGGAGTGTTAGTCCTAAGCAGGAGGGCATCTACTTGGTATGCTTATGGTTAGAGAGAGCATCACATATCCCTGCTTTATGATCTCCTGAGTTCCCCCTATGCTGCATACACTAGCACTTACCTCCTGCCCCTGTTTCTGCTGACCTTTAATTTCCCCATCTACCATGCTTTCCTAAAGCATAAACTTTCACCAGTGTAAAAAGCCTGTCTGGTAGCATCTGCTTTGATAGTAGCACTATGTTTCCCCAATTTATGGGGACGTTGTTCTGTATTTTCATTTCTAGAAGTTTTGTTTAAATACTGTAGAATTGCAGGTCCCTGGCATTTCTTTGACAGGACATAAACTTTAATGCTGGCTAAGACGCTAGAGACTTGAGTGCTGTAACGTCACCAGAAACTGCAGGATGGACACTAGCATTAAAGAATGCTTTTTTTTTTCCAGCTGCCTCATTGATGTCACAAAGGTGAACTGGAAATGGAAGGAAATAGGATGTGTTCTTGGCTTTTAAAGCATTAGTTGATAGTGTTCTTCTAAGGACTGCTCTAATCAACTCAAATGAGTTTGCATGTGTCCCTGCTGAGGGTCGTGGGATTCTCTGGCTGTGCACAAACAGATATATTTGTAAGTTCTTCAAGTTATTTCCTGAAATCTCCATGGATCAAGAAAAAAAAATAAAAAAATCACTGTTTCCTTCCTTCCTTTTTCTTCCTCCCCAGTCTGGATAAAGAGGTCTGTCCTTCTTATCCAGAAGCAGAGGAAGGAATGTGTAATTGATGCTGCATGTAGTTAGGTGAATTACTAGTAAAACCATGTAATATACAGAAAAGAAATATGGGAGAGGAATCTTTTGCTTAGATGGCCGAAGTCTTTGGCTTCAAATGTGTTTTGGTGCTGTCTTATGGTCAGATTTATTTTGTTGGGTTTTTTTGTCCTCTATTTCACACAGAGGTTACAGACTAAATCATGACTTTTCCTTATATATCACAGCAGTTGATCTCTTCTGTGAATGTTCCTTCACTGTACTGTTTTTCTTGCTCTTCACACCCAACTGACTTTGCAGTCTTTGTAGACTTTGAATCTGTAGTTAGCTTCCAGTATCTACTTGCGCTTAACCTAATTACTTGCATAAGATGGCCTGTGTTGTGTGTGTTAACTTGAAATGAAAGATAAGTTGTCAAAATGATATTTTGATGAGCAGCATTAAAACCCATATTATCACTCGCATCTAAAGGTGGCTAAATGGTAAATGGTTAAAGTAGCCTTGGTTTTGAGTTTGGTTTTGTTTTCTTAAGACAGCATGGTTTTGCTAATGAAAAAATAACAAAATGGGGTTTGCCCTGATCTGACTCTTTGTTGCTGTACTGTAAGTCTGACACCAACTAAAAGGTGTCTTGGATTGTTCTTTGGAATGTGCATCACAAGAGTTGTATGAGTTTCCCCTTACTGAAATGTGACACAATGGGCAAGATGAAACTCTGCAATTGTTTCATTGTCTGAGCAGAAGGTAATGACTGGTATGTGCCTGGCTCATTAATTCTGATACTCTTGGTTGTGTTTCCCTTGTAGACTACCAGATTTGCACAAGGAGTATTCTCTACCTTTGCAAGTCATCTTTCTTACAGGGACAAAATTATATAAGTGAATGCTACTGCTATTGTTGCTGCTTTAGAAATATTTTTGGCTATGAAACAAGTCTGCACAGAAAGTACTGGAAGATGTTTTGCTTTATTTGCTTTTCTTTAAGTCTGTTAACAGTGCAGACCAGCGTCCTGCCTTGAATTCTGTTATAATAAATGCAAATGTTTAATTGCACAGTTTGTTTGAAAGATATACCTGTTACTTGGCATGAAAGGAATATATGTCCTTTACAGGCAAGAGGGAGTTGAAGCTGGCATTTATGTCCCAATAGAAGTCAATGTCCAGACTCAAGCAGGAGAGGTACTGACCTGTCGGAGCTACCAGATGCAGGACTATGTCTGTGGTCCCCCTTCTCCTCAGTATAAAAAGGTAGGTATTGCATCACTGTAACTTTGGAAGAACTAATAAATATATAATGCAACACTTCTGTCCTATTTAATAAATGTTAGTCATGCCTTCCATCCACTGTAAATAAAGGTATAACTTCATCCTTGAGCAATGTGTTGCTGTAATGATGCTCAGAGAGGATTGCTAGCTCTTAAAGGCCTGCTAAAACAGTTTTACTCTTTGCTTTAGTTAGGTCTTGCATGAAGACTCTATTTAACTTGTGAATTAGTTATGACTGACACAGGGATTTCTGAAAGATGCTGTTTGTTGATATGCAGCAATTCTCCTTTTGAAAAATTAATGCACTGCACTAAAAAGACAGAGGGAAGCTTCTGTGGGGAGAATACAGCACCTGGTTTATAGTCTCAAGGGCACAGATTGTCTTGTGAAGTATCTCACTATCATTTAATACAGAAGTCCATCTGCCTTCTTTTAAAAGAGGCATCATCAGTATATCACAGGACTTCCAGCAACACTGCAGAGCACTGCAGGCTTCCCACTTGATGGCTGGTGAGGCAGAAGTGTTTCAGCACTTCTGAAACACACTGGCTCTATAGAGACACATGATCCAGTCACGCAGCAGGCCTGACCTGCTTAGCTTGTGGGATCTGATGTGGGCCTAGCCTCAGGTGGAATGACAGCATGTCTGGAATTCTGCAGCTATTAGCAACTGTAGATAGACATCACTGTAACGTGTTGACTTCTACCAAAAGCAAAGCTTGAGCTTATTAAATCCCAAGTGTGCCGCTTCCTCTTAACTGAAGAACTCACTCTTGTGAATCAGCCTCCAGGAGCATAGCAGACACCACCTGCTGCAGGACTCTTGAAGAGAAAACTTGCTTAGAAAGCAGGCTCTGCTACTTCACAGACCTCCTCCCTGCCAATCCACTTCATGTCAGGACAGATCTTTAGGGCTTTTCAGGGAATTTCAATAGTCTGCTGCTGTGTGTCAGCTCTCACTAGTATGCTGTAAGAGCAGACCTCCAATAATGGCAACTTTATCTAGCTAAACACTCCCTCCTGCTGTTGTCAGGGTCAGTTTTTAGTCCTCCTCTTCCCCCATGCCCCAAGGTTTTATTTGCTCAAGGGGGCTAAAAATTTAGTACAGGTGACAGCATCAACACACAGTGATCAGCACCCGTCTACTGATGTGCATTTTCTGTGGCAAAGGTCATCCTTTCTAGACAACTCATCCTTGAATTTCCTGGATGTTGAATGCATGAAAGAATATTTACAATAGTGTCAGCTATTAAAACCTGTGTGTATATCTATTCATTGGGAACTTGCTGGTCTCTTTCAAGTGTGGGTTCCTACAGCTTCCTCTTTTCCTCTCACTGACCCTTTTCTCTAGCACCAATGCTTAGGTTTATTTTGTATGTAGAAGGAAAGCTATGATAACAAACCCTAAGGAATCTGTACTTTTTCATTAAACCAAGTTTCTGTTACTGCTGCAACCTATCTAGGTACTCACTGCTGTAGTTTGAACAGCAGAGTTTGAAAAAACAACTTCCCTAATACACACTGCTTCTCACTCAGAAGAGATATTAAGGCTGGCTAAAGGCATAGAAAGTATATCTTATTCTCACTCGAAAGAATGGAATAACTGAATTAACAGCCTAATTGTACAGTCTTGTATAATTATAGATTGTAGAGTACAACAGTGAGATTGTGGACTACTTGTGTAAGTACTGAGATTTCAGAATCTTAGGGGTTTGTCTTAGTGTAGTTACCAGCCTTTTCAGCAACATTTTGTTGCTGTTACTAAGGTCTTCAGTGGTCTTCCAGAAGCCTTTGGCTATCTTTAGGTACAAATGGCATTATTTGGGATTAATTTTCTTGTTACCCTAAGTAGTTCTTCCCATACAAGTAAGTTTGGAGGAGTTTGTTGTTCCTAACGCTATTATTGAAGGCTTTCTCTTTTTATTTCCTTTGATTATAGGTTATCTGTATGGGTGCAAAACAGAATGGCTTGCCAACTGACTATCAGAAGAAACTAGAAGCTATTGAAACTAATAACTATGCAGGGCCAGTGCCAATCATGGAAAAAATTGAAGCTGCTATTAAAGAAAAGGAAAAAGACTCTGCATAGAATACCTCTGCACTTGCTTGGCCATTCACCTTCATTTAGATATCTCTCATCACTCTGCTGATCAGCAGTTGATTTATTCAGGAAAGATGAGTTTGCTCTGCATCTACATCAGACACAATTTGCAGTCTGGTGACACACTGACATTGGTAACTTCTTTGCTTTGTATAGCTTGAGTACCTGCTGAAGTTGTTGCAGATGTAGACATTCTGTAATTGTCATGCTGTGCTGCACACAAATCTGTGCTTCATGTCCCATTTACTGGCCTTTCTAAAAGAAAAAGGCCATCTTGATGAGTATATTCGTTGCCTTCTGAGGAGTAAGGGCTGCAGGATCAGGCCCTTTGTTCTTCAGTACTGTGTACACTAGTGTCAAGACTTTCAAAGATTTGTTAGATGCAAAGTAGACTCAGACTCCAAACCGAGACTAAACTCTTTCCTCTGCTGCTTCTCTTGATGGTTTAAAGGCCAAGCTACCTAAAGCTATGGACTTCCTGTTTCTGTTTATATAGTTAACATAGAAAAGTAATGGTGTTTTTAAACTATTTCCATGTTTGTAAGTGTTAGTCCAAAAGGCAACCCAGCCCTGAAGACGGCATTTGGCAAAGGATCTCATCCAAAGTCTAATGGCTGTCTATTTTCTATGCACAGTAATAGGTTAGGTATAACCAACAAATTTTAAAGAATTCATTTTAGTTAGATAATTCTAAGGTTTTTTTAAAAGACCTTTTTGACTGGCCTGGTGCTATCTAAGCCTTGCTCTCACTTCCAGTGAAATCAGGAAGTCCCCTGTGACTGCTAGTGCATTCGTGCCATGGTTTTGCTTGTCTGTTAAACCCCAGATGAACAGACCTGGCCTCTTCCCCACCACCAGCGTTGACAGTCTTCTGCAACACTGGAAGCTTTTGCAAGGTTTAGAGGACTTACCTTCATGGCACTTGGCAACCCCTGGAGTTAACCTGTGGGGAGCAAGGCAAAACTGACACCCAGAAAGATGTCAAACAACTGAACTTTGGCTTATCTTCTGTACAGTGTTTTGTGGTTGTTCTCTTAATGTACAGAGGGATGTAAGAGATAACCAGTGTCACTGTGTGACTGCTTTGATAAACAAATGACAAAGTAATGTCTTCTCTGCATAAACTGTTATGTGTGTTTTCAAAGTTGGGCACTGTGTCTGCAGCAAAACACAGTACTTTGAGTGCTGGCAGTGTCTAGTCTGAGTAAATAAAGCTGCAGTTACCAAACCTCTCGCTGTTCAGTGCGTGCTTCAAGAGTACCAGTGTTGCACATGCAAGTTACATGGAAAGGTAACTGAAACTTCTGTTGGTTATTTGTGTGTTTTAATGGATGTAATTTCAGTAGGGAGGGCATGATCATTAATTTGAAGTATTATTTTTCATATATAAATAAATGTATTAAATAAACGGTATATAGAGGGTCGCTGCAACAGAAACAGAATCCCTTTTTTTTACAAGGAGTCACAAGATGAGTGGTAATGGGCAAAAATCCCTCCTAGAGGGATTCTGACTGTACAAAAGAGGAAGATGATTCATCAGCCATTGGAATAACTGCCCCAAGGAAGTGCTGGACTCCCCAGCACTGGATACTTTGAAGATTAGGCTGGTATTTAGTTTAGGTCATATTTGCTGTGAAGGGCTGGACCAGATGATCCTTGAGGTCCCTTCCAACCTGGGGTTCTATGATCAGCACCAATCCTGCTTTATCCTTACCACACGCAGTTGGGCTTTTGAACTCTTAAATGGGTGCTTTACCCTTGCGAGAAGCAAGTGGAAATCAATCTCCTGACAGCCTCCATGGGGGCTGTTGACAGAAGGTGCCTCCTCTTGAGGGAAACAGGGCCCCTGAGGGCAGGTGGAGGCCCCCGAGGAGGACTTCGCCATGCCAGTGTGGGGAGGGAAAGCCGGTGCCCGTGAGGGGAAGAGGCCTTCGGCCATGCCTGCGTGAGGAGGAGCCGCTCCCTGCCACAGCGGAGAGACCACGGCTGGGGCGGGAGCTCCTCCCCGGGGGGAAGCACCCATGGGCCGGCTCCTCCTCTTGCCTGTGTCTCTTGGCCGCCGCGGTGAGTGCAGGGGAAGGGCCAGGGCCGGAGGAGGGTCGTGTGGCTGCTGCCCGCCCCGGTCGCGACGGGCGGCTGGTTGTGTGGGGAGGGGGTGGCCGCCATGTCGTGAGGGGCGGGCGGCGCGGAGGAGCCATGAGGTAGGGGAGGCGGGAGAGGCTGTAGGGGCAAGGCAAAGTTTGTGCGTTCTGTAAAGCAAAGTTTCTCTCTTACCTTCTGAGGTGGAAGGAGAAGAGCTGCGGCTCCTGCCGGGCTCTGCGGGTGGGTGGACTCGCCGCGCTCCCGAATTGAATTTGAGGCTTTTTGGTGTTTCCGTAGCAGGGGCTCCTTCCGCCTCTGAGGTGGAGGCTGCCGAGGGGCAGGCAGAGGGTGAGGAGCGGCCGGGACCCGCAGCCGTGTCCCCGGTGAGGAAAACAGCGCCTTCATGGGAGATCCAGCAAGGCTGATAATGAGTCGTCAGTTCCAGATGCTGGCCCGTGGTGCAGCTTTCCCGAAGGAAAAGCCGGTTAACGCTGTCTGCCCTGGGGTAGCCGGGCAGTTCCCCCTCGGGACCCCGCTTTGCTGGGTGGATGGATATCGAGGCACAAGTCAAGGTGGTGGTGGGCAGGTGGAGGGGCTGTAGCTGATGAGGTTGGCTGTTGGTGACCACCAGAGCGATGCCCGACATCCGTGAGGATGCGAGTGCATCAGTTGCAGCTTCAGGTTGCTGCAGGTTGAATGTAAAGGTAGTACATGATAGTAGAAAAGCAGTTCCAGCTTTTAGATTCACCAGTAAGTTGTTCCCTTCCTCCTCCATCTCTTAATAAAATCCCCGAGGTTTCTCCCATTGAAGGAATTTTCCTTTACTTTTTAGTAGTGGGTCCTTATTTGTTGAACTTTTCCCACCAGAATGGAGTTATCCGGAATGTTTTTGACAGGGGCTTGCTAATTCTTCCCAACACTGTATACAAAGTTCTGTTTCTTTAGGCTTTTAGGAAATACAGCAGCAAAACTGTGAGGGATTTGGGTATTTTTGTAAAGAGCCCGTGCCTTTTAAGCAAAACCTTGTCACTTTACTGCGTGGAGGCAGAGGTAATTCCTTCTGTTTTCATGTACATCTGTGGCTCTTCAGGCAGCTAGGGATGGCTATAAAAGCTTATGCTATTGTCAGAGAGGGGGGGATCGCTGAAACATGCTGATCTTGGGGACCCCAGAGCGAAAAATCACAGGCATTGTAATGGATATAGAGCAGTGTGATGGTAATGTATGGGTCCCAGGGCACTTATTGACGTACACAGCATCAATGATGATGGCTAGACAGAGATTGTAAATGGGGACTCCGAACAAGCTCTACCAATGCACCATTTCTGCTGTAAAAAGGCTGGGTTTTTAGTACCTCTGGGAAATACATAGAATCACTGTTCATCAAGACATACAGACCTTTTGCTCCTGCTTCCTACACGTTTTTTACTGTTCTTGAACTATGTAAAATAGTTCTAAGTTCTTTTAAAAGTGAGAGCTGCTGTGTGGAAATCTATTCTGCCTTATTCATTTGTTACAGGCCAGCTGCTGTGGCACACATGAAATAAGACGTGGAGAATCAGTTTCTTGCTATGACTGGGAGAAACAGAAAACGTTGAGTTTACGTTGGCCTGAGTCTAATTTACCATTATTGATGAGAAAGCGTGACAAAGTCTGCAGTTCTCTTGCTTGTACTGACCTGCAGTGGGGTGGCTGGCTCTGTAAACCAGCTTTCCTCGGGAAGCAAATCTGAGTTGGAGACACAAACAGCAGAGTTTCATTTTAAATGGGGCACTATTTTCATACAGCCACCTCTCAAAGAGTCATTACATTTTGAATACTACAGGTGGAAGGCTATGCCAACAGGGGCTCCCTAGCCCTGGGCTGGCACTGGGGTTTGTGTGTGTGCTTCGCTGTTTGCTAGAGATGGCTGTTAAGTGCTGTAGAAGTCCTGAAGGTGTTCTAGCTACTGGCTGTGGTTAACCAGTTATGTGCCTTAGGACTTTGTTTCACAGGCAATTTAGGGGAGCAGTTTTTATCAGAATAGCAAGACTACAGAAGAAGTGGTATTCACTGAGTTTTCAGCTCTTCAGGAATATTCTAGTTTGGTCTTAAACGAGCCGCTTCAAAAGACACTGAATTAATTTGCTCCTTGTATTGCCTTCACTGCTTCATCCTACTCACTCTTTTTGGGAGCAACTGTCTCGATTAGGAGTAAATTCCCCAGTTTACCCCAAAGTGGAAATGTCTTTTAGCTATTCTTTAAGATTCTTCAGCCCTTTATCTACAGCATTTACGTTTGGTAAGACCTTGTTGTGATAAAATAGCAGAGGACTTGCACTGGAAGGTGAACAGGACAGCAGTTTTGGTTAGGAGAAGAGCAAGGAGATCTTAGTGAAAAGAGGATGTGAGAAGGGCAATGCCAGGAAAGATATAAATGTACATATGCTTGCACAATGCTGAGAAGAGAGAAGTCAGAAGAACCACCAGATGAAAGTGCTAGTACCTTCATGCAGAGGCCATCAGCACCGCTGCAGCTTGTTGACATGGATTATACAAAACCTTACTGTGAGCACTGATACTTTAGTGTACCTCTTACTATGACAAATTTGATTTCTCTTTTTCCCTCCTTATTCCTGGCCTTATCACCATCTTGCTGCCTTGTATTCCTTTGTATTTCTCAGTTATACAGGCTTATGCTGTGCATCTCTTGCCACACTTGCTGTTGCTTCTCACATCACTTCAGTCCCCACTGGGTTTCATTTGGCCAGGGCCGTGTCTTCTCTCTCTTCTTGGCCTTTACAACTGATGAGTGAGCTCTCTGTTCTCTGGTTCTTTTTAATTCCTGGTAGTCTCTGTCTGTCTTGTTTGTGATGTTTTATGAAGGATTGTAAGAGCCTTAAGGTGGCTTTCAGAAAAATGATTGCATTCATAAGCCCTTTCAGAAATGAAACAGTTCCAGAAACCGTAGAATCATAAACGGTGGATGTTCTTAGACCTTATCAGTCAACTGAGGTGCCTCACATCAATGTATGTCTGTCTTTTCTAATAGCTTTCTAATGACTGATGCCACATCAGTCACAAGAATTGCACTAAAATTGAATCCAGCATCTGGAGTGCCCAAAATAAGGCAATGAACGCCATATGCACTATAAGCAAGGAGATGCTTTCAGCACATGTTTAAAAGCTGCAGAAGCATTTACCTTTAAACATACCAGATGTGTAACCCAGCACTGTAAAACTAACAGATTGTTTAACAAGAGACTTAGTACTTTGTAACCTTGGGGATCCTGCATTGAAAAGACTCATGTTAATGCATGATGGAAGTGCAGCTCTTCCCAGGAAGAGGCGTGATGGACTTGCAAGTAAGTTGGAGACTTCATGATTCAACACGTTGGCCTTATGTTTAAAAAAACACCAACAAAAAAAAGCCCTAGCAAACCAGAACCGTATACATCAGAATTGTATGGCAGTGTGTTACTCTGATAGAACAAGCTCATTTCTCATGCTGATCAGGACTTTAGGTGCTGTTGCACCAAGAATTGGTACTGTAGGAAATTTTTGTGTTTACTTTCATCTGAGCAGGACCTGAAGTTTCCTCATGGAGCTAATACACTTCACTACAAACATGCATGTACCTGCCTTGTTCTTAACTACACGTGGCAGGAAGTCTTTCTGTTCCAGCACCATTTAAGGTGTTCAGCCTCTCATCTGATGTGGCATTTTCCTAGTCTGCGGATGGTGGAAATTTCCATTGTTTCTTGTTAACAGACTGATGAAAATTACTGTTTTCTCCAGTACTGAGTGACGTGCATTTTTTTTTGCTTTAAAGTCAATATTGCCACTGAAAATACCACTGAGTACGTCATATGCACAGAATTTATATTGCCAGCTCTGACTTCCCTGCCTGACATTTTTGCTCTCTTCCCTTTTCTCCCCTGATGCCTAACCTTACTTTATATTCTTTTTGATTGCAGCTTTATATCTCCACTCTCTTACACCGCAGGCATTTCTGGGACCTTCTGATCTTCCCATGTTCTTGTCCTTTTCCTGTATTTCTTTTTTTTTTTCCTTTTCTTACCCTCTTTGTAGATGGATCTGAAGGAGTGAAGAAAATACTTCATTTGCTTTGTACACATAACAGCACTTTGGTTCATTATTACGGTTTCCTCAGTGTTCCTCAGTCCTTCTCACAAAGCTGGAAGAAAGAAAATATATTAGGATAATGTGGTCCTAGGATAACCAAAGCAAGCAGGGGAATGTTGGGTATTAAGATGTATTAAGATTTCTGTTGCCTGTATTTTAAGGTGACCGTCTCTTTAACTAAAAGGTTGCTAAAGCTTTAGATGTTTTCATGTAAATGATGTTTTCAATATTGTTTGGTCTTCATGATAGAGTTAATTTATGGAATGAACTTTCTCGAACAAAGAGATGTGCCAGTGTGACTTCTAGGAAGCTCAGTGACTCAGAAATCAGCCACTTCATCTGGTGGGTCATGTGAATGGTGTTATGAAAGGTTGATTTGTCTGAGGAGATGCAGTCACTTACTTATGTGGTAAGAAGGTCAGATCACTTGGTTACATTCCCTTTGGTTTAGAGAGTATTTCAGTTTTGGAGCTGGCTACAGTCCAGTTGGGAATTTGCATGGTCTCAGCCTTTGGAAGGCTCAGCTCTTAATGCAGTTATCTGCATCTGTACTGGTTAGCAACCATAAGTTAGCACTGATTGGTCTCCTGAAATCAGAGGAACTAAGCTGGTTTGCCCTGACGTTTGTTGTAAGTGTAGATAGGCAGTATCACTAAAATGCAGGAGTATAAAACCTATGCCCTTCTCCAGCATCAAGCAGGGGAAGCTAAACTGATGCAGGCTGCAGCTTCTGGTATGGAAGCCCCATAGAAATGAGCTTGTTCCAGCAGCAGGTCACCTAGAAGAATCTGTGAGCTGGCAGGGCTCAGTTCTAGCTTGTCAGGGCAGCGCAGGGAGTGTTTGGAAAGTTTGCCATCATTGTAAATGTCTTGGGAAACTGTGTGAATTTTGTAGCAGCAGAGCTGGCACCTTTACAGAATTGTTGAACAAGAACTTTGTGTTCTGTTTTTGTTAATATGACAGTGATCAGAACTAAACTTTCTTCCAAATAACCCTTGTCCTGGTGAAAGCAGCACATTTTACCTGTTACTGCATGGTGCCAGTAATTTGTGTTCATCATGCAAATTCTCACAGTCTGTGTGGAGGTGATTCAGTTGTGATCTTGCAAAAACCTGCTTTTTGCATGGGAAATTGTATGTGCAAGGTTCATACCTAAATTAACTTATTGTTGACTTATAATTACAATATAACTTCATGCCTGATGTATTAACTGCAATTAAAACAAAACAAGTTTAGTAATGCAATAGAATGCGGACCAGTCTGATCCCAATTCCTATTTCTTTATGCCTTGTAAAAAAAATGGGAATAAATGGCCATCTACAAAGAGCTTCCAAGATCTGGTGTGGAAAACCAGAGCATACACAGCATATTTATAGACAAGGAGAGAGCATTCATGCTGAAGGGTATGGTTTCTAAACAACATCTCTATGTTGTTTAGAGGGTTTCCTGATCCCATAGCTGTCAGAGTTAGTGGTCATGTTGTGTCTCTAGGTGTATATACAGGGGCTGAGGTCAGCTGTTCAAGCTTAAGTGTTTGCACAGGCTTTAAATTGATATCTTCATTACAAGCTGCATTGGGTGGAGTCTCTTCCCTTTATGAAGATGGAGGCGCTTGGATGCCCAATCCAGTAGTGAATATGAATTGTGATGCCATCTTCCACATCTAGTTTATCACATGGGGAAACAGTCTGTGAATTCAGTTATTCTGTGCAGTTCCTGCTCAAGGAAAGGTCCATATTTTTGTGTGAATGGGATCTAGATGGGATCTTGCAGTCACCTGATTTCAGTTCTTTCAGTACCACAGTTATTTTTCAGATTCTGCAAAACTATTTTTAACTTTTATGGCTACTCACTTGAATTTGATAAGATTAACCAAACTAAACCCATGCAATTATATTTTCCCTGCTTTACATGTTGTCTGAACCAATAGGTTTAGAAGGTGTGAAGTGCTCTGTGCCCTAAATGGTACATTAACTCTGAAATCAGCAGCATCATTTTCACTGTTAGCATCATTTTACTCTTGGCCTTCACATCAGAAACATCTGATCAGTGGTTTTCCCACAGTCTCACTACCGCCTCTCAGACCTTCTGTCCTGAAGCTAAATGCTTTTTCCTAGTTCAGCTAAAACTGTGTCAAGATTTCACAAGGCCTCACTTACAGGGACAGATAACATATTGGCAACACTTTATACAGAGTCTGTTGTTGTAACGCAGAAAAAGCAAAGTGAATTGCTGGTAGAAATTAATCCCCCCTACCAAATTAATTGCTATGAAATACAATTTTATTCCATTTACTTCCGTGCCCAAATATATTTGGACAGATGGCCTCCTTTGCTATTGAAACATGCAAAGCTAATAAAAAATATTAAATTATGCACTAAGAACAGGCAGTTAATAAAGCAGATGCTAGTGGTGGTGTTTGAGGCAAGCTACAGTGAAGTGCTGGTACAGAAAGGATACTGCCTGCTGTAGATACTTTCTTTTCCAAAGCCTGGACAAATAAATGGAACTACCTGAGGAAGAAACCTCTCATTGAAGTTGACCGTGATATTACACAGAACTTACTAGTATTTTTTGATGGCAAATTGAAGGCTGTATCTTCATAGGAGAAGGTTGAAATTGAGGTTCTATGCAATTATTGTTTACAGGCTCGGTAACTTGAAGGGCAGATTGTGTTTCCCCGAAGTTAACTCCAAGGTGACTCCTCACTGCACATGGACAGTGATGAGGCTGGGTGGAGCAGCTTCTTGCTATCTCAACTATGGAAGGCCAACTTTGTGCTAACTTGGAGATTTCTGCGGAAAAACCTCAAGGAGCAAGTCCCCCATCCTTCATTGCTTTGCTGAAGGTATACAGAGAACTTCTGGTCAGTAGAATCCGAAACACGCAGTGTTTGATTGACAACTTGATTGAGAATGACTACTTCTCCACTGAAGATGCAGAGATTGTTGTCCAGTTTCCAACTCAAGCAGATAAGGTAATCTTTTTATTTCACCAGCCAGGGCAAACTTTTTCTTGCTTTCAATTTATCCCTGGGGTTTATGGGTTTATCTGGCAATTTCATGCCTAGTGTCTTTTCTAATCTTTGTTATATTGGAATTTCTTCATCCCATTTTTTCTGGACAGGGATTCCCAGCACATCTCTTTACAGCATGGTTGGCACTGCTTGTAATGCCCGCTGGCAGCTGTCGGAATGAGCAGGGTGATAACTGCTGTCCTGTCTCCACTAGCTGCAGCTTTGTCCTCTGATAAGTGATAAGATGTGGCCACGGTAGCTGTTAAGAGTACAGGTTGCTACATGCAGCTTCATTACTGTGCAGAGCATTGCAAGGATGCTATGGGACATCGTCCTGCTTTAGAGGAGGAGAGTTGGAAATATTTTAAAACTTAATGATTGTCCATGTGCACACCCTCCCTTCTCTTTAAAGACCTGTGTACATTGTGAATGCTTATATGGAAAACTGATACATGCTGGCACTTTTGGGTTCTTGATTTGTCTTTGGACATCAGCAGCAAAAATCATTTCCTTGTCTTTTGACAGGAGAAAATTATCACATGTGCACAGCTGCTCTTTGCATCATCACTTAAAACAAATCCCTAATTTCTTTCCCTGAAAAAGCAGTCATGCAGCTTCAGAGTAGTGTCACAGAGGCAGGCAAGCTATAAAACATTCAAAGAGCTTGGACTTCACTAACAGTGCAGATTTTCATGAAATAATCATTCTTGCTGGCAAGTTGAAATGGTGACACACTGCTCACTCTGTGTATAGGGTCAAAGCTGAATAAACGCATGCTGTATAATCATCTGCATTTCTTACTGTTCAGCATAATATGCAGAATTGTTGTAACAAAGCTGAGGGGGAGACCATGCATCAGGAGGCTAAGCAGAGAGAGCAGGCCACAGCAGTTAAAGTGAATTGGACTCTGGGGGAGCTTCTCTGGAAGGCATAAAAGTGCTTTTTAGAGCATACAAATTGGAAAAAAATACTGTGTTTATGCTGGGCTGCATGTTCCTCACCCTGCTTTAAGCTCACAAGAGACCACAGTCTCTCTAAACACTTCGTCTAGTTTAGAACTGGACATTCTTCATTATGAATGGATGAACTGAATTCTCCATTAATTTCTAGCAAGAGGATCCAGACATTCAAAATGGATCCCCATATGATTGCTGTGTCTTGCAGAGGGTTTTGTACTAGGGTTCCCCTGTCCTAGTTGCACAAACATCATGCTCTGCCTTGCCTTCAGAGGTAAGGCTTGGTCTTGAACTTCTCCAGCCACTGCCTCATAGCCATTAGTTTTGGTAAATGTCACAGGCAGCAAGTGCATTATACTGAGAGAGCCTGCAGAATTGAGCTGCTGTGTTAAAAGGAAGAGTTGTAGGTTTTGGGATCTGCATTAAGGTCCAGAGAGACATCTGCCTATCCTGCTCTGGATCTGGCTGGATCCTGAGGTAAGTCTAAATGTGACTGGAGTATTTAGAAACCAGAGGGTGAATTTAGGGCACTGGGAAACCACCCCTTTTTCATTTTAACCAGCACGGGATTTAAAATACAGTATCTAGTCAAGCTGAGGAAGTCCTTTGGGTCCCCTCTTGAGGAGCAGTATTTATTCATTTTGTTTCTGGTTAGCATATGATTTAGCTAAAAGTTCAGTCCTTAACTTGCAGAGCCAATTTTCTTGCAACATCCAAGTACAAATAGCAAGTGAGGTTTGTGGTGGTTCAACTTTAGAGCTAGATTTTGAATTCACATTTTTGAAGCACCCGTTTGGATTTTGGTCCCCTGTTCCAGTCCAGCAAGGATCCTAAAGTAATCTACAAGTGTAACTGTGATAAAATGTTATGTATCAACACTCTTTCATGTTGTGTTTCTTCAGGTTCGCAAGATTCTAGACCTGGTTCAAAGCAAGGGAGAAGAAGTTTCAGAATATTTCATCTGTGTCCTGCAGAAAGTCACTGATGCTTACTATGAACTTCAGCCTTGGCTGGATGAAATAGGTTACGAGCCTTCGGAGAGTATTTGTAGTAAACCTGTGGTAAATACAGATCCAGGTAAGGCCATGCATCTATACTCCTTCCCTTAGAACTATCTTGCTATGTAGGAAGCTCTAACCAGGTGACATGAGAGTGGGAAAGTCTAGGCAGGCACAGCCAGTGCCTGCTGTACTTGCTGGCAGTGGTAACCAGATGATTAAAAGGCACACTGTATAACACAACAGTCACATTGATACATTACATCCTGCTTTGCTGAACTCAAATTCTTTCTGCATTTGTTTGTAGATATGTAGCATAACGGTATAACCATCGTGTGCCAGCTGTAGTACTTCCTGGGCCTCTGCTACAATTTATTAGCAACACTGTGGTATTTTGGCAGTGGAATAGCCAGTATTTCAGGATGAGGACAGTCAAGCAATGAGGCAGGTTGCCCAGAGAGGCTGTGCAGTTTCCATACTTAGATGTTTTCAAGAGCCAACTTGATAAAGCCCAGAGTAACCTCATCTGTTCTCATAAATAACCCTGCTCTAAGCAGGAAATAGGACTGGAGACCTTCTGAAGTCCCCTCCAATCTGAATTATTCTATGATCCTAAATAAATTATACCAAAAGTCAGAATTAAAGTATTGCAGAAATAAATGTTTTCAGAGGTTTTTTCATACTATATAAAGAACTGCTTTGCCCCATCTGAAGCAAAGTTTTGGTTGCAGTAAGAACACAAACCAATGTGTAAAAAAAAAAAAGATCTTTTGAAATGCTTGGCACCTGTTTTCTAAAATGCATGCCTTCTATTTACAGTAATAAAAATTAACAAACAACTTAGGAAAGAATAACCACCTCCTTGATAGAGCTCTCAGGTAGAATATGAATATAGTGAGAAGACAGATGCCAAAACTAAACAGTGACCAAAAAACTTTTGCAGAGAGTAAAACAGCCTTTAACAAAGTGTCAGGGTCTTGGCTTTGAGTCTCAACTGAAAGGTGGCAGCCCCTTAGACCAATGCAGTGTCAACATTTAGTGGGAGCTGTCCCTGCCCATGGCAGGGGGGTTGGAACTAGTTGATCCTAAGGTCTTTCCCACCCTAACTATTCTATGATTCTATGAATATTAGCTTTCAGGAAATGGTGGCTCACACATTACCTTTCGGTAGCACCTGACTTTCCCAACATAGTGATAATGGCAGCACAAATAGAAGTCATCTGCCAAAGAACCTATTTTACATTAGAATTACATTTGCTTATTACACCTCTCAGTTCCCAAAGAGGTGGCTCATTGTATACATAGTCTTTTTAATAATAGTTCACTGTCTTTTTAGTTAGCAGGTATTGCCAGAAACTCAGATATGAACTGGGACGGGACTCCAAGTTTGTCATGTCGTATGCTCAGAGGGAAGAGATGCTATTGGAAGAAATCTACTCCAACAGTATTATGGAGCTGGTCAGTTTTACCAATGAGAGTCTAGGCAAAGTGTATCAATTAGAAGCCCTTTTTGATGACACAGTTGGTCTAATTAATGAAGATGGAGAGACTATTTATGTCTTTGGTGATGCAGGAATTGGAAAGTCCATCTTGCTGCAAAAGATACAAAGCCTTTGGGCCAGAAAAGAATTGGACATAGGGGCCAAATTTTTCTTCCGTTTCCGATGCAGGATGTTTAGTTGCTTTAAGGAAGATGAAGCCATGTGTTTGAAAGACCTACTCTTCAAATATAATTGCTACCCAGACCAGGATCCCGCAGAGGTGTTCCATCACATCTTGCAATTCCCTCATACAGTTCTTTTCACATTTGATGGCTTTGATGAGATATATTCCAATTTTGATCTGAGTAGCATGCCCGAGATGTGTTCGCCCACTGAAGCCGTCCACCCCCTGGTGCTGCTGGTAAGCCTTCTCAGAGGAAAGCTGCTTAAGGGATCCAAGAAAATTCTTACAGCGAGGACAGGAACTGAAATCCAGAGAAACATCATTAGAAAGAAAGTGTTGCTTCGTGGTTTCTCCAGCAATAACCTGAAGGACTACACTGCTATGTTTTTCAAGGATGAGGGGCAGCGAACACTGGTATTGAACCAGCTGGAAGCTAACCCCAATCTCTGCAGTTTGTGTACAGTGCCTTTATTTTGTTGGATTATTTTTAAATGCTATGAACACTTCCATTCCATGTTTGACAGCCACCACGAGCTTCCAGACTGTTCCATTACGTTGACAGATGTATTTTTGCTCATGGTTGAAGTCCATCTGAACCGGTCTGTGAAAACAAGTTTGCTGAAGAACAACACCAGGAGCCAAGCAGAGGTGTTCAAATCACGAAAGGAAACTCTTCTGGCTTTGGGTAAAATGGCATACAAAGGGATGGAGAACTCTTTCTTTATCTTTGAACAGGAGGAGGTCTCATCAGTGAACATCTCTGAAGGAGATTTGCAATTGGGCTTTCTCAGGACAGTTAAAGGTTACAGTGGCTGTGACGATCAGTTCACTTATGAGTTCTTGCACTTAACCCTTCAGTGTTTTTTCACAGCTTTGTTCCTGGTTATTGAAGAGAAAGTGAGTGCCAAGGAGTTACTTCGGTTTTTCAATGAGTGTTCCTCCACTGAGACTGTCCAGCCTACTTGCCTTCCTATTCCTTGGCTGAAGAAACAACTAGCAGGGGAGGATCCTTTCCGAAATAATGAACACTTTCATTTTACCAACCTGTTTCTTTGTGGCCTGCTTTCTAGATCCAAGCAGAAGCTCTTCAGACATTTAGTTTTGCCTGCAGTCATTAAGAGGAAGAGAAAGGTACTCATCACATACTTTGGGGAGAGCATGAAATCCCACCTGAAAGGCCTCACTCGGTCCAGGCTTCCAGAGTACAATCAGATCCAGGTCCAACCCAACTTTGTTTGGATGCTGAGGTGCCTCTACGAGACTCAGAGCGAGAAAGTGGGGAAGTTGGCTGCCAAACGCATGCGCGCCAATTACATCAAGCTCACGTACTGCAATGCCTACTCTGCTGACTGCAGTGCTATTTCCTTTGTCGTGCATCACTTTCAAAAGCGCCTGGCTCTGGATCTGGACAACAACAACATCAATGACTATGGAGTGAAACAGCTGCTGCCTTGTTTCAGCAAGCTTGCAGTGATCAGGTGGGAGTTCGTGCAAGCAGGTCTTTGCTTACCCTTGGTTTGTTACACAAGCTGCTGGGCTGGCTGGAGGAATTGATCTCAAAAGTGGAGAAGGATGAGGATTCTTACTGCTCCTGGAAATGAAAGTTTCATATTTTCTGTACTCTTTGTTGAGCCAGTCACAGGAGCAGGGACAAGCTGTGAATTTGGAAACCCAAATGGAAAGGGTGATAAGAAGTCCTTAGAAGCCAGGACTGTTTAAACCTGTAGGTTCAGTTAGCTCCGCCTCAAATTGTCTTTTCTCAAAAGAGGATTTTTATGGGAGAAAGTGAGTAAGGGAAAAGAAAGGAAACAGAAGTGCTTCCTCCATTACTTCAAGATGGCTGAGCCTGTCTCTGTCCTTGCTTATACGGGGTAAGAGAGGATCTGCTGCTCACAATAATCCTTGATCAAAAGCTCTGAATTTCTTGCTTTTACATCTTTCCAAGATGTCTGGCTTTCACAGAATAAAAGCTAACATGTAGTACTCCATGAAGGATGTAGCTGATGTCTTTAGGTGTGGTGTTTCCCTGAGGTGCTGTGGAGAGAGGACATGGCTGGTGGTCACAGAGAACTAACTCCAGCTCTAACATCACAGGCAACATTGTTCCACCTGTAGTCCTTTGAGGTTGTGCCATGTAGTTATACCTTATTTGTCCGAAGGTTTAGGTGCAGAGGAGCAGGAACTTCAAATATATCTTTTTTTTTTTTTAAAGCTCCTTCAGCCTCATGAGTTTGTTGGGGGGGGGGGGAGAGGATTGTTTGGTTTTTTGCTTGTTTGCTTTTATAAATGGATTTATTCTTCATGGTTGGCTGTGCTCTGCCGTGTTTTCTCTAGGACTAAATCAGAACAAGTGACACTTTTTCTAGTTAGTTGCAAATCAACTGACCTCCCAAGAGAAAGCAGTAAAGAAACCTGGTGGAAAACGCTGAAGTATGTAAGACAAACATAGAGGAAAATGAAAGACTTTCATTCTTTGTCCCTATCATATGATCATGCCCATACACATTGTGATATTAACACCATCCCCAGCACCAAACCAGTCTGTTAGGCTGCCTTTTTGTTTTTATGGCTCTTCTCATGTTAGGACTGTGATTTCTAATGAGGAATTTCTTCAAATCAGGAAATGTTTCTAACAGCTTAACCATCCCTTTCAAAGGAGCAGACTGTTCTGGTCTGTAGAAATCGGCCCTGATTTCTCCTGTGTGCTAGTGCATTCTAAAGCAACTAAGTTACTAACTAGCAATAGTCAGGGAGGCTTTTGGTAATAAGGGACTCTCAGCTGTCAATGTTCAACTTCTGAGTTTGTGTAGAAGCTAAAGCTGGTCAGAATGTTTTTGCAGGGACAGCTTTACCCAGAAAAATGTGATTCATCACAATTTGAATGCTTCCTGGCAGCCTGCCCATTTAGGCAAGGTGAAAAAGCTTGAGAAGCTAAAACCAAACCAACGCCACATAAACAAGAAGGAAAAAAAAAAAACCAACCCACCAAAAAATAAACCTGTGAAAAGAAGTACTTTTATTCTGTGAATGACTGACATTGATTTGTTTCATGCCTAGTTGGTACAGTAAAATTAGAAACATCTAGGATACCCATGGGATTGCAGTTCTATTTCCTGGCCAGGACTTTTCACAGCCTTTATTCAGTGAAGCCTGAATGTGTGGTGACTTCCAAGGTGCCTGGCTTTCACTAGGTACTCAGAGAGAAGGTTGCAGGAAGAGTAGTTAGGAAAGCTTGGTTTTGGTAGGGTATCAAGCAGAATTTCTTCCTTGCAATCACAGTTAAGTGTGGGAGGAGGATGAGGTGTTTGTTTCTGGTTTCTGACTTACTCCATTTTATTGTTTTCAGCTCTGGACAGCTTCCAGAGCATTACCTTGGAGATTTGGGGCTTTTTGTTTTCTATTGGTTTTGAAGTGAGCTGTATGAAACTGAGCTCACGTTTCCCTTAATGGCTTTTAATATGTGGCATAAGGGCCTGTTAAAGTATCGAAGACCTCTATGTGTAGACGTATTCATTAACTCATGGGTGATGAACACTTGTAATCTGTATCAATTCAAACTTTCTTTTTTGTTCCTTTCATTCCAGGCTCAGTGTAAATCAGGTCACAGATCATGGAGTAAGGATCTTGTATGAAGAACTCTCCAAGTACCAAATTGTGTCTTTCTTGGGGTATGTACCCCAAAACACTAGATACTGATACTAGAAAATAGAAGTGGCATGCTGACAGTACTGACACTGCAAAGGTGGGGTGGAAGCCACAGTTACCTCCTCATTTGCTGAACACACGCAAAGCAGCATTTTGTGTCAGAAATGACTCAGCTGCCTTCCTTAACAGTTCACTGGGAAAAGGCCCGCAGCTTCCTCTCCCATTGCACTGCACCACAGGGTGGCCTTCCACTGACAGCAAGCCCTTCTGTAACACGCTGCAGACCACTGTCAGGTTACTGAACTGTGTGGGCATGCTAGTTTTATGCCTGAAGCCTTATGCTAGCTGTGGAGGGGGGAGAGACAGAGCACGAGCAAGAGTGTGAGCTTCATAGCTAGAGCCTTCTGTTTGCACTGCTGTAAACTGATTATTTCACCTGTGCAAAGCAGATGATACAGCTTGGTAGAGACTAGTATCAGAAACATACAGTTTAAAGGCATAATGTTCATGGCACCAATTTCTTTAACCTTAATTTGTTCTTAATCAAGTTGAAGCTGGAAGGCATGTTAACTCTGACTCCCTGCTTCTTGGTTAAGGAGCTACATAAAAATGACTTTTTGAAAAGTAAATATGAATAGGAAGAACTGCCTTTTTCCTCCAGTGCCCTAATGTAAGTACATCTGCTGAGGTATCTGATCTTCAGTAATATTTGTGAGGGGATTTTGTGACTTTTAAAAGACCAAAAATACATTCTTCTGCTGTTTTCTCTTCTGGCAATATTATTTCTGTACTAACACAGAAATAGAGGGAAGCTTTGTTTGCTTGGAAAGGCCATTTATTAAAAAAATTATATAATATCTATTTTCCCATCATTTGGAGTCTGGTCTCTTTGTATTTTATATCTAGCCCTTCACAATATTAATTGTATATAAAAATAGAAATACAAGTCACTGTGAATGTGTACGAAGGCATACAAAAGAGATAGATGGTATGGGTTCTTATAGAGCATTCAGGTTGTAAATATTAAAGTAACAGTAGGAATAATCTATTTTTACCAATGTGATCTTTTCCTTAAGCTTATACAACAATCAGATCACTGATGTTGGAGCCAAATACGTTGCAAAACTAATCGAGGAGTGTTCAAGCCTTGAATACGTGAAGTATGTTGGATTTTCTTTTTCCTTTCTTTTTCTACAGTATCTTAATTAATGCAACTTGAAACAGGAGGGAGAGTGGAAAAAGGGCAAAAATTGTGATTCAAATAACATAACTTGGATTGAAGTTGTATCTGCTTTCACAGTCGTCTGGCAGTGAGTGGTAGCAAGTGAAACGCTGCTCACTGCAAGGGAGTTGGACCAGATGACCTTTGAAAGTCCCAACCCAAACTATTCTATGATTCTATAATTCTATAATTGAAAGTCTGTACTAGAATATAGTAACAAGCAGAAAGAGAGTATGAGACCTGTTCTTTACCTAAATTCAGTCTGAGCACCTGAGTGAGGCCAGTGGTGCATGAATCTTACTGCCCTTTGCAGTAGGCGAATTCACTTGGATTTAGTACCAAGCTGCTTTATATCTTGCCTTTTATGAGCCATTGGAGTCAGGCTGTGCTGGTATCATACTTCAACTCTGGAATTCCCCGAATTCACTTGGTGAGTTGTTCCATTTAATTCCTGGAACTTCCCCAGGTAAGAGTATCTGGCCATGCACAGCACTAGTTTGACATAAAGGTCAATATGATCATTAACCAGTGGTGTAATTGTGACCATAGCAGAAAGCAGAGGTAACTACAGCAATGTCAGCTGTAGTTGGTATGAATGTAGAAACCAGGAGCCAGGGACTCTTGGGTTGTGGTCCAGTTCTGAAACCCCCCAGTAGCCACACCTTTTCCATTTGAAATATTTGCAGAGTTTTGAAACCAAACAGCACTTTGGTTCTTTCCCTGCTTTGACACAGTGCTTTGCTTATTTCATCTACCTTTCACAAGAAAGCCTTTTGGAAGATGGTTATTTTCAGGGTGCATAGTTACCCCAGAGATACAGGTACCCTGTTCCCTATAGCATCATGAAACACGCTGCATGTAATTCATGTACTCTGTAGCAACTGCTGATATTATGAACTGTATTAAAAACTAGGCAGGGGTCCTTGTCTTGAGGATTGGTTCCTAAAGCTCATTTCTGACATACTGAGCACCAAATGCAAGAGTCTACTGTAATACTTCTAGTTTGGAGGGCTGACATGCAATGTAAAAGACAGCATAAAATTATGTATGTTAATCAAAGGTTAAATGACTGCAGTATTTTTTTGCTCTAGGTTGACCTTTGATAACTGCAGCTAGCCTCGAGAATTAATCAGCATTAAATACTTGTATTGCTTTCTGAGGTGGTGTTCTAATAACTGTACAGTTGTAAGTGATGTACCTCATCAATTCATGTCTTTTGTGCAGAATAGGAGCAAACAAGATAACCAGTGAAGGAGGGAAGTGCCTTGCCCAGGCCATCCAGAAGAGCAAGACAATGTTTGAAATTGGGTAAGTTCAGTGCTAAGGAGCAGAGCTCAGGGCTTGATCTTAGCAATGCATCTGCAGGATTCCTTCTTTTAGTCTTGCCTTCTCTCCTGCTATTCCCTATTCCTTCCCCCCAAGTGGTGGCATTAGAACAAACCAGTGCAGAAGTATAGGCATGTTTTCACTCAGAGGGAGAAGGAGAGCTGCTTCATTGTTCTCCAGTTCACATAATGTTTGGTTTGGGTTTTGTTTTGTCCCTGCTCTGACAGAAACTTAAAGGAGGGACAAACTAGCAAGAGGAGAGTATGTAAAGATAGCCGCTTTCCTTATGGCAGCACAGCTTTTCTAGAGATACTTGGTCATTTTGAAGTCTGGGTGGTATTGTGACTATTGATAACGTACCTTGTTATGGAGTGTCAGTGTTACAGTTGTCAAACTCAAATGTACTCAAATAAACCTTTAGTCCCTGACCACTTCCCTCAGGAGTGGTGCTAGACTTTAGGATTTAATTTATATTTTAATCTATCCCCCCTGCCCCTGGCAACTCAGTTTCTCCTTCCACCCAACAGGAGAACATTTCTTTCGGAATCAAACACTTGAATACATGGAATTAAAACCTTTTTGGCCATTGTGAATGTCACAGAAACACCTGAAATAGGAAAATCAGATTTGAACAGTCAGATTTTTGGCTTTTAGTTTTGTTGTTCTACAGCATTTCACAAATACAGTCACCAGCAGGCACACTGCCATTATCATATAGCTAGGTCTGCTGTGCTGTATGTGCTGTAATTTCAGTGAAGGACTCCTGTTTTCTCCTGTGGAGGAAATGATCTCTCCAAATAGATTTAGGATGGCTTGGACAGTAATGTTTAAACAGATATATTCAGCATTTACGTAACAAACTGTCAAGGACAAGGAAATTCTGGGGAACTTACTGGAAGTGGATTTGTTTAGATACCACACAGCTAAATTGATTTGATAAGAGCTGCCAACTAATTACCCATCAAGCTGAGTGTGGCTCTGAGTCATCAAGCCATGATCCCTGGAAAAAAACCCCTCATTACCTCAGCAGAGGCCCTTTCAAACCTCATAATATAGGGTGAATTTTCAAAGTGGCTGGTCTGCACAGAAAAGGTTTTACCAGATACTGCTATTAGATGTTGACCAGATCCCTGCAGCTTTTACCACATTACCTTCCATTAACTCTTTGTGTTACCAAGGATTGTTTTGCCATTGGAAATACTATTCCTTACAGATGCATGGAAGAGCCCAGGGTCATACTGTCCCCGTGAGATTTTGATTACCCCTTTTCTCTTGGCCACTGCTGAGAGAGGAGATACCATTTGGGTATAACACTGAAGGAACTGTGACCATTTTGCCAGACTATTCTAAAGGAGGAGGGAAGCTTGAGAGGGGGAAGAAACACTGAGCAGGACAATGGTAGGATTTAGAACTTGGTCTGTTTCTCACGGCAGCTCACTGTAGAGGACCACAAGACTCCTTTACCCCATAACGATGCAGGGCTGCAGAGGGTTTGCCCAATGCAGCAAGGTGATCCCAAAAGCACTTCTCCTGCAGGAGGCTGTCTCCTAGAGCTGCTTCTGTGCTGTAGCCTTAGGGTACTGATGAGTCAGCAGAGGCTGCTGGTGTGTTGTGCAGGGAGTGGAACATGTTTGGCTCAGCCAGGAGGTACCTTCCAGGTTTCTCACAAGCCTGAAAGACTGTGAAGTAATCAGGGGGTAGGGGAGTGAAAAGGGGAGAATGCAATGCCATGGGGCACTAGGGCAGCACACCTCGTATCTCATGGTTTCCTCTCTTCACCAGGATGTGGGGTAATCAAGTTGGAGACGAAGGAGCAAAAGCATTTGCAGAGGCCCTGAGGAACCACCCTAGGTTAACAAACATAAGGTAAAGCACCAGCAGAGCCGGGCAGCTCGTTGTAGTGCCGGTTGTCCCATCGTGCTTTGAACCAATGATTCTTCCCACCAAGTGTTAGCTTGGAACGCCATCTGGTATTGCAGCCTTCTTTGTGTAACCAACAGGCTCCTGGTGGAAGTAAGAGGCCAGATTGAATCAAAAAGCCCTGTGAAGCCATTAAGTTAAGAATATTGCAGGGCTGGCATCCTTTCTTCTGTTTGCACCTCCTCCCCTTGTGCTGCACAGAGTTGCTGGCATTTGGGAAAGCACATGGTCAGTGGGTGCCATTTTGATCTGGGAGCATTAGCAGAAGGATACACCAGCTGTCACAGAATCAGGATCCCAGTGAGCTCAATGCTAACAGCTTCTGTTGTGAAGGTGTAACAGTACTTTCACCAAAGTAATTTTTAGGAGGTATTGGCTAAGGGACTGGGGCATTCTTAAATTCAGTATCATCAGGCTCATTATTACTGCAGTCATGCTAAGACCCCCCACATTCAGTGCTGATGAGATGTAGTTCTTACTGGAGTTCAGTGATTCATCTCAAACCAACCTTCTGGAAGCCATGGGTGAAGCTGGTAGCACGGCAGTGTGAAACAGCCCATCCCCTGCCAGACTTTCAAGTGCTGGCTAGGGATTTAAAGATGCATATTGTAGCATCTGCTGCTGTTTCAGAGTCCATCCACACAGCTGGTTCATGGTGGTCGTTTCAGTTTGTGTCCCAGTTCCACTGGCCTCCACTGTGACGGAGCAGACAAGCCTCTTTGGTTTCCCCACAAGGTGGCACATGGCACTAGTTTCTTGGGGAGTTCGGGATCTCTGGAGATTTTATTGCTGCCTCTTCAGATACAGGGATTCTGGAGCTGGTGCCTTGTCTTCCTTTCTGTGAGTGGAGAGTCGGGCTTAAAAAATTAAAAGCTGAACAGGTGCAGTGCCCTAGATCTATTTAAATGTAAAAGCTCTCTGAAATAGCCATCTTCCCATAATGGCACAATCCATCCAGACACATCAGACTTGAAAGGAAACATTTTGAACCTGCACCAGAGCTGAGTGATTCTCAGATGGAAACAAATCTGCTGACAAATGTGTTTGCAAGAATAAGGAGGGGTAACTGTGCTGTTAGACCTAGGTTTTGCTGGCACCTGTGCAGGGTGAATCCTCTGCTCTGCAGTGTACTTGCTCTTGGGTTCATTTCTTATCTTCCAGTGGCTGACCTTGCTTCATGACTTGAATTAACAGCACCAGTGGTAGCATTATGAGAGGATTAAGGGAAGATAGTCCCTACTACATCAGTTTACTTCAGCATATTTGTCATTTTTAGGCTCAGTCGTGATGGACTGAGAATATCTAATTTCAGCTGAAGCTAGGAGGGACTTGTGCTAACATATATTTGTGCCATTGCCCTACTTGATGTCCCTTTTCACCTTTTTTTGAGATGTTGCATTATTTTCAGGTTCTGCCCTGGCTTTCGAGGGGGGAAATGCTTTTTGAACTCTCAGAGCCTGGAGCATAATTTTAACTGGATGATTTTGCCAGTGTCTACTCAAAGAATGAAGGGCAGAGTAAGAAATACTTGTGGTTTGTAATGGAAAGCATGCATTTACAAGCTCATCTCTCCCTGCACAACAGAAGGGGTTGTGTTTGGAAGAATAATGAGATATTCAGGTGTCTGAAGGACTTAAAGGACAATACGCCCAGTTCATATCAGGACTTGGGATGACAAATCCACGTAAAAACCCATGTACTGCTAAGCACAAGTCTTTGTCCTTGTTAAAAGCCTTTACTCTCAAAACCACTGGGTGCAGCTCTGCTCTCAGTCCCAAGAGTACAACTTGCTGACAGCAAGCCTTACGGCCTGCATGACAGACCTGCGCTCAGGCTGCAGGCTGTGAACTGTTCTCACTTGTGAAAGTCATGAGGACTTGCTGGTTCAGAAAGTATGTGGGCCTTTGAAACACCCAGATGCTGAACTGTACAGCTGGGAAATAGATCATCCAGGATATGCACTAGTATTTGGTAGTGGAAGGGCCAAGTGATGCCGTTTCTTACACACTTGTATCTTTACTTCCCAGTCTTGCGTTCAATGGCATCACGACAGAAGGAGGCAAAAGCATTGCTGAAGCTATGCAACACAACAACTCCGTGAAAATCTTCTGGTAACTGGCAGTGTGGTCTGCTTCTCCTCCTCTTCTTTCTCCATAGAAAGATGCAGCCTAATTTATTTCCTTCAGTCCCATTGCCTCCTCCTACTCTCCCTACCTCCTCCTCTCCCTCCCCTCATCTGCTATGCTTTCACTACCAGCAAGCTGTAAGATGTATCCCTTTGGAAGAACGGGGACATGAGTAATGGATCAGCAGTGCCCGTCCTGTAGCCCACATCCCAATGTCCCAGTGTCACACGTCACTCTGCTCCCTCCATCTTGCTTTCCCCATCTTCTCTCACTTCTATCATATGAAGTCAGGTTTTGCACCTCTTCAGTGTGGTCTCTACCCCTCTGCATTTTTCCACTACACCTCATTCACCTTTTAGCCACTAGAACATCATTAGGACATTGCTCTAAGAAATAAAGACCTGATACTCCTGTTTCTTTTACCTCCAGGGCTTCTCTTCAGTATCTCTTTGTGTCCAGACTTTAGAAATTGCTCAGGGCAAGAACACCACACCCCCTCTTTGGCTGTCTAAAGCTAAGTCAGAGACAAGCTGGTAAGACAGGGGGCTGAAAAATAATGATAACATCCTAAGTGAACATTTTCTCTCCCCTTTAGGTTGACTAAAAATGAGTTGGATGATGAGGCAGCAATGAGTTTTGCAGAGATGCTGAAGGTCAACAAGAAACTGGTGCATTTGTGGTGAGTTACATTCCACAGAAGCACAGGCTCTTTGGCAGTCACTGCATTAAAGCTTCACCTTCCAAATCTATGTAGGTCACAGTAAGCTTTCTGTGCATGGTCTGGATGCAGGTGACTGGTTGTAGACAGTTATAATGGAAAGTTAATAAAGCTGCTGTCTGGCGTTTTGAACCTGCTTTCACACAGGCACAGGCTGAAGCTGTTTATGTGTCCTGGTAACTTTCAAACTACTGATGGATTTCATCTTTCCTTTGGGGAACACCACTGGCCTCAAACACAAAAGTTTCATAAAAAACCCCAAACAAAACCCAAAACAAAAAAGAAAACCCAAAGCAAGAACCAAGCAGACAGCTAGAATAGAATCACCTTATTATGATTCTTACTATTTATCATCATACTATGTAAGTAGCAAGCTCAACTCTTACTCTTCAACTATGACAGACACTTCAATACATGCCCCATTTGCTTGATGTTGCTTCAAGGGCTAGCACTTTCACTCATGCAAGACACTCGTCTATTAGAAGTCCTCAGGGATCCTTCCAAGCAATCCCCAAGAGACTAGTTAAACTTCTAAGAAAACACAGCATTAGCTGCTCTAATACAGAGGTTCACAAGAATTTGTCCATGGATGGAGTTGGGCACATGTGGGCTTTGAAACAAATGGCCATCCATTCATTCCAAGTGATGAAGAGAACATCATAAACGGGAGTCCCTTTACAAGCCATACAGACTTTGCTAACTCCACTCTAGCAATCCCTGTATTAAATCTCACTCTCACCTCTTAGGAAGCCTGATGGTTGTCAGAGGTGCCAAGTGCTTGTAGCCTCTTCTGAAACCAGTAGAAGCTCTGCTGCCCATCACCCTGAAAACAGAAAGGGGTGGGGAGGACTTGATTTGTTTGTGCAGAGCTGCAGGTACATTTCACTGAGCAATTTGGTTTGAATTCATATTAAAACCTTTCCCATCCAAAGCAGGCCTAGTAACCTTAGGTACGTGCTTTTACCAGGGCTTGGGGTTTCTGCCAGTAGGCAAATTTATATCCTGATTTGTTGGTTATACCAGTGGGTACCTCCAGAAGGTAGTGACCCATAGAGACAGTTGGACTTGAGGCACAATTAAAGGTGACTGGAAGCATCTACTGGATCCCTTTGCGTTTTGATTGATTTACCAGATGTAGACAGTCCTTTAATGGGAATGCCTCCCTGCTTCCTTCCTTCTCTCCTCCATTAAGAGATTGTTCAATTCATTCCAATTTTCCTGAATCCCATGGGATTCATGCAGCCAGTCACGTGGAGAGGAATAGCTACAGGGCACACACCATGGCAGTCTGAAAGGTGAGTATTGACTCAGGCTAGGGCGTTGAGTATTTTTATACTCATGCAGATGAGAGAGCTTTGTTAATTTTTAGCTAGGGGATGGTCTGCAGTCTGCAGTGTAAGAGTTACCTACTGCTCCCATCAGCTGTGCTACTTGAGTCTTGTATCATTTTTGTCCCTCAGCTCAGATGAGACGTATGTTGTAGCTGCTGAGGTGGCTTCTCTGGGACTTGCACCTACTCTCACCAGTCAAATTCAGTGCCTCATTTTTTTCGGAGGTCTTGCTGGTCTGATAACCAAGACAAGAGGATTTGGCAACCTGCAGATCATAACTGCTAAATCACTGTGCGTACACAGGTTCTGTACCCAGAACTGTCTGTACATCACTTATGTCTCACAGCACTCTTAATAAGAAACCAGCGCTAAGAGGTTTGTGTGTCTCAGAGAGTCCAAATATCACAGTCCTATACCAGCAGTAAAAGGTGCTTAGCAGAAATTTGTCAGCTATGTAATTAAGCTCAGTATTTCTGGAATGCAACCATAAGCAAGATTAAAAGGAAAAGACTAATACCCTGAGCTCTGTTTCTGGAAGTGCACGTGGGGTGTTCGACCAACACTGTGTGCAATCCTCACAGGCAGGAATCACACCCGTTGTGGTGTGGCAAACAGGCAGCTGTGCTCCCTGACGTCAAGCTGAGTGTAGGTTGTGCACGTGCTGTAAACTAGTCTGTGTGTTAGTTTGACATGAAGTGCTTTCCTTTTAGGCTTATCCAGAACCGGATTACAGCCAAAGGGGTGAAGTGCCTCAGTGAAGCTCTCAAGGAGAACACAGCTATTAAAGAAGTCTGGTAAAGATCCCTTCCTCAAAGGCTCACTTTGTAAACTCTCCCTTTAAAACACTTCTGGCATTGCTTCTTTCCAGCCTAAAAAATTCAGAGCAAGTTTATGTGAGGCAGGGGTTGTAGTTCCCGCTGTGGTTTCAGACAGGTAAAAAGCCTCTGTCACTGAAACACTTCCCTGTGTGTTACGAATGCCATGCAGTTTTGTGAGTTCACATCTGTCTGTACCACTGATGCACCGAATGTGTGTGTGTGTTTGCAGAATCTGGGCCTGAATTCACAGACCAAGTCCTGCTTGTTCTGATTCATTTTTAAACTCTGGACCACGTTCATGCTTTTCAGGAGCTAAATCCCAACAAGCAGGAGACGGTTCTGTTTAATTGGCATTACAAACGTGCTTCATGGAATTTGTGCGTGGATTTCCTTTGGGCAGTGCTCCAAGCACGCTCAAAGTGCTAAGCTACAAGAAGATTAACTTTTCGTAACATTTGCTTGTAGATTAGGTGGGCATCACAGAGTCACGCATGTGCACTGTCAGGCACAAAGCCAAATCCCACATTCCTGCCCTCACCTCGGGCAGCTCAGAAGTCAGTAAGAGAGTGCTGGGTTTAGCACCACTGCTGTATTATTGAACATGAAATTTATTTTTAAAGATATATATTTGTTTTAGGGAAAGGACACTGAATTCTTGCTTAGGAAGATGATGACTCAGTATCTGACTAGTGGGGTCCCTGAGGATGTGGAAGAGATTCTTTTTTCAGAGGCCACTGTCAGCTTTCGTCTACAGAAGAGGCATCAAGTTCCACCTGAATTGTTCTGAACCTTCAGACTGCAATCTGCCTCTTGATTCTTGCCTGAATTTTCAGAGGTGTTCATTAACCCCAAGAATTCCCTCAGTCTAAATGGCTTAATAGATCCCAGCTCTTACCCAGGCTGCTCCATTCCAGGGGTGTAAATGTCAGCGTAGATTAACTTTGTGACACCAGACTTGAAGATTTTGCCTTAAATCTTTCCACATTATTAATGCCCAAGTACTTAAGAGTTTTCTTCCCATGTTGTTATGGAAGACACAAGATGCTCTGAAGACTCTTTCAGTTTCTTTAAACTAGCTCACTGCATGGTAAGAACCTTAGTCAGCTATCTGCTGCTTGCTGAAGTGCAAACAGCTGAGTATCCGAGGCCAGTTCCCAGCTGTGTGCCCAGGAGAAGCAGGCAGCTCATCTGGCCTTGCAAAGCTGCAATCTCTGCTCCAAAGCCTTGAAAATATATATATATATATAAAATGGGCATAAAAATGGAAATAGATGGGCAATGGTCACTACCTTACTCTCACATCCCTTTTATTTTTCCCCTCCAGTCTGAATGGGAACCTCATAAGCCAAGAAGAGGCCAAAGCTTTTGAAGATGAAGAACGGATCATTTGCTTTTGAATGAGGACTTCCCCATGTCGACAAGCTTTGCGTTACGAAGGTTACTCCTGCACCTGGGCTGTAGGGTTTATAAAGGCATAAATCTGCAGTGCTCATGGCAGGAGAGAGATACACGATAAGCTGCCTTTTTATGAATGTGCTGCACTCCCTCAGCTCCATCCTTTACCCTGCCTGTTATTCTTCATCCTTTTGGTGAGTGGGAAGCTGCTTGGGTAAATAATTAATGTCTGTATGGTGCTTTGAAGGTGAAATGCAAAGTGTTACCAGACCAAATCCACTGGCAGGTGTATGGATTTTGGTAACTGAGGTTTAGATTTATTCTGTACGCTGATGTATATATTCCCTAACTTATTTATACAGATAAATATATACACATGTATGTATGCAAAAAAGGGTGCAAGATGCACAAACTCCATGAGCTCACAGTATTATCTGCTGCATAACTGAACAGCTTTACTGGAAACAGAATCCACCTATAATGGTTGAATGGTATCAATGTTTTTTCAACATGAATACCTGCTCCTGCCTAGAGATTAGGCCTGTATTTCCCCACTGACCTCAGGCAACATGGTAGACACTGCTTATTTTGGGGGAAGAAATTGATACATCAGGCTCAGATTACTTTCGGTAGTCTTCTCTGTACTGAAGCTAATGCATTTTCTTCTATACAACCAGAAGTCCTTATTGCCATCGCTGTAAAACATAAACTTGGCAGTAAAACACTTGCTGAATGCTTCCTGAGGACTGCCTAGAAACTGCTACCTCCTGTTTTCCACAGTGTTTGTTCTGGGGAGGGGGTCTGGAGGCAAATTAATTAGCAGGCTGTTCATTGCCTTGGCTCGGGGCCTAGACACCATGCTGGTGGGCAATACACCAATGTTAAGTTGCCTAGCTTCAGTGGGGAGAAAGGATGATTGAAAATCAGTTGTGTCAAATAGAAATCCCTTCTCTTAGCAACATGGAAGCACAGAGAAGGAGCAAGATCTGCTTGGGAAGCCTTTATTCTGTGCTTGAATGGATGGAAAATGCAAGGCAAAGGACAGGTAGCAATGATAAGGACCAGCAAGAAAACATTATCCCCCCCCAAAATAATTAGTGTTTAGGGAGCATAACTTTAGATGCTCTTAAAAGAAACCAGTTTGCAAAGGAGTTACCATTGTTACCACCCCCAAAACTTTGAGAAGCAGTTCTCCAGTTGCTGACTAACTCACAAAACCTTGGCAGGTGGGAAGAAGAATCTCCAGTTAAAATGCCACACCAAAGAGCCCTCACCTTCCCATCTGCCCCATAAACATCAATAAAGGCTTGCTTTGCGGGTCAGAGTTCCTCCAGTTCCTACATGGCAGCAGGCCCTTCCCAGTCCCTGGTTCTCTTCCTTCAGCTCCATAACACATTTTAAACTATTCATAAAGCTTTCCAGAAAAGCTGCAGTTCACAGGAAACCAGCTCACTGCCCATCACTTTCCAGTGCCTCTTCCTCCCTGTCCATGGGATCAGCACTGATATTTCACAGGGAGACAAATGAGGCTCTTAGACCACGCCAGAGGACACTCAGCTAACCTGAACCATTTCTGCACCTGGGCCATTTGCCTACTGAAACAAAAGGGCGTATGGTTACAGATGAGCTGGATTCCAGCTGCTCACACATCTGCCAAAGCAAGGCCTTTACAGCAGCTCTAACTAACCAGACACCCATGACACAAAACGTTGTTCCTGTTCTACCAGGCTGCCTTTACAGAGGGAAGGGCCTTCACCAGCACTCTCACTTGCCTGTGTTGGAGGGCACTTTGCTCTAGTCACTGAATTATTTGCTCATTTTCCAGGTAGAAAAATACAATTTAAAACTCCAACCCTTGCCTTCGCTTTACCAATAGACTAAAGCAGCACAAAGTGCCCCTAACAGCTCCTTCCACGCTTCCAAGTGCAGACACTTCTGCCCCTTATTTTGATTTAGAGCAGCCTCTGGAGTTACTTGTAGCACAACCACCTCAACCCTCTTGTAAATCCTGTTACGTGCCTGGCTGTTACAAGCCGGGCATCCAGGGCAGTGTTCGGGGACAAGAGCATCTACATGGCTGGAGCAGCTAAACACAGCCTCGCTCAAAGCAAGTGGTGGCAATAGATGATCCCAGCTCCACATGGGACAGGGTTTGGCACTGTTTATGGTGCCAGTGACCGTGCCAGTTGCAGCCCCTGTTTCAGAGGTGATTTTGGGCTGTGAACACAGCTCAGTCTGGCACTGACAAGGCTGAGGGGTTTCACAGTGCTCCCAGCTCAGCCAGGGCAGAGGCTGCTTCATGCAGCACATCACAGCTTCAGAAATCACACCTGGGGAGAAGCTGGAGCTTCCTTGTCTATTGGTACACCTTGTCTGTTGCACACCTTGTCTATTGGCACAGCATTTGGGGCCGCAGTTCATCCTTCCTAGTCTGACCAGACCATTTGTAGAGCACAGCAGAGCAGCACATCTGCAGTGAGAGCCTTGTTTACTCAGAGACAACCTTCTTTAAGACTTGTCATTTGCTGAGGGCTCCTCTGTACACAGCTTTGTTTTTTCCACTTGTCCAGTGCAATTATAAAGAGCTTTCCAAAGCACTGACCAGACTGCCTGTGAGGGATCCTTTGCTGAAGCCCCATCAAGCTAAATCAAGACAGGACTGTGACAGCCCAACTAATTCTGGCTGCAGGTGAGAGAGAGGAGCTGCCCCTTTCCACAGGGGACCTTTCCAGCAGTGGTGCCAACCCAGTTAGGGGCAGCAAGGGAAACACTCTACTTACCTGCTGCTTCTTCCCGGTCTCTTACGGACTCGCTGCTGCCGTGCTGCCTGCAGGGGGTCCATCAATTCCATTTGGATGGTGAAAACTCTGTGCAGTTACTGGTGCCACTCAGTGCAGTGGCCCTGGGGACAGCCCAGCCTTGCAGGGCAGGAGACTCAGACCTCGAAGCCCAGAGCATATGAAGCTGTTGAGTGTTCGCGCTCCTGTTACCTACCAGGCTCCCTAATCCTGAGTTTAGGTGAGGATAATCCTGCCTGGGTGACTTGTGAAGAGGAAAACCGCGGTCTTTAAGAGCCACCCAGGTCTGCTGAGGCAGGCAGCGGGTGAGGAGACCCCACTGCTGCATGGGGGGACACGGTCCCATGGTTGTTGTTCTTGGCGACAAAGCCTGACTGAGCTCAGGCAGAGGTTTGGTGTTTTCCATCTTAAAGCAGCAACTAGGATGGGGAGAGGAGGGATCCCTTTGTTGAAATTCAAAGGTGTTCAAAGCAGTCTGTAACCAGGGTGAAAAGGAAGAGCAGGGCAGGGCAAAAGCATGGCTCAAGAGGTAATGGAGCAGATGGGGAGAGGCACCGAGCACCTGCAGCTTCCACCGAGCTCAGCTGAGGACCCGTCCCTGTGCTCTTAGTACCTGCCTCCTCTGTGCTCCCTCCCGCCTTTACGAGCAGTGACTCATCCTGCGTCAGCTGAGGGTGGGCTCTGAGCAATTATTGATGTGGAACCCTCCTCCCTGCCCCTGCACATCCCTGATCTCATCCCCTTGCGAAACAGATGCTGCATTAAGTGAAGGCTGGAGAGCGCTGTCTCCTTTGGCTGTTGCTGAGGCTCCTTGTCCAGGGGCAGCCTGGCTGGGAGGTGGCTGTGCAGCACCTCACAAGTGGTGTCCTCTGGGCCCTTGTGTGGCTTTGGAACCCTCTCCCTGCAGGGTGGGATGGAGCTGGGAACCTGCTCAACCTGCAGACCCCAGGGATGCTCACAGAGATCAGCAGGCTCCAGGCTGCACCCCCGGCACTTGGGTCTCGTAGCCTCAAGAAGAAAGAGACCTTCCAGCACAGGCATTCAAAAGCCCTTTTAGCTCCAGCTGCTGCAGGGGACTCTCCCCTCCCTCCCTGCTCTCTGCTGCAGGCTCTGTGTTTTGCTCCCTTCCTGCTAACAGCAATGCAGCATCCAGAAGCCAGCCTGGACCAGCAGCTGTACCAAGCAGCAGCCTGCGGTAGCAGGGCCAGAGGCACGCTCAGGAGCACCATCACCATCCCACACTGACAGCCCCCAGGAACAGCCTGGGGAAGGCACTGCTGCTTCGCTCACCTCCCAGGACAAGGCAAGCATCTCAGGGCAGAGGCAGGAGGGCAGGACAGGGCACCAAGAGATGCCACTATAAATTGCAGAGATGAAATCCTGTACCTACCGAACCGAGCCGATTTCCAGCAGATTTCCACGCTGCAAAGCCAAACGTGGCTCTGAGTAATTACCAACTGCTTCCGTGATACGGCTCCAGACTGAGGAGAAAAACACGGGAATTACTGGCAGTGAAAGAATTCAGGCTTCCCAGAAGGCGACCAGGGAGGGGGGTGGAAGTTACAGCAGCAGGAGATACGAACACGTTCCTTAGTAATTACATCCAACTGTCTCCCGGTGCAGGCTTGAATAATTCATGCATTAAAATTAGCATCTCCTGCAGAGGAAGCTGTGAGGGTCGTGACTGTCAGTGAGCCCCAGCAACGGGCTCAGCTACCCTCAGCCACTCCCAGGAGCGGAGCAAGGACGGATGGACTCCCAGCCTCAGAATAACCTGTGCCATAAATCCTTGCATCCCACTCCAGCAGCAGCTATTCCCAGCCTGGCTGGGAGAAGCAGGTGGCTGGGTTGACACGCAACACATCGACATGAGGAACAACATTTCCTGCCTGGAGAATGAACCCCTTTCGTTTTCAGGCACTCCACGTGAGCCTGGGGAACAGGCACTTTGGTTCTGCTCAGAGCACCCACAGCTCCACTCCCAGCCAGTGCAGGGGAAGTAAAAGCACCCCTTTTCTCCCCGCAAGCAGACTTACCCCATGCACCATCCAGCGCCTGCATGTCCTCGGTAGCACACGGTGGCTGTGCTCCCATTCCTACCTCGCTTTTAGCCCCTCGGCAGCTGTGGGCAGAGATTCCTCCCTGCAGGAGCCTCCTCCCAACTCTTCAGGGACAGACAAGAGAGCGCTGGTAGGAAATCCATGGTTACACCGGCTGGGAGTCAGCTTTAAAGATGAAACTGAAGTGTTTTGGGAGGAAGCTGGGGTGGAGGAAACAGAGGAGTGTATGGAGCTAGCGTGGTGCCAGGCTCTTGGTGATGAGAAAGGGCTGTTTGACATCCCCTTCCCTTCCCTTTCTAAACCACCCATGAGTCTCCCACCCCCAGGCCTGGCAGCTTTAACTGATGCTCACCTCGAAGGCCATGGCCTCTGCTGAAGATCCCCAGAGGACACCAACCAGAAACTCCTTTTCTCCAACCACCCGGGCACAACAGCTGCTCCATCAGCTCTGCTCTGCCCAGCCCAGCCAATACAGGGATCCACAGACCCGGGTTTGCCGGATACATGGAGAGGGAAGGGGGCTCTGAGCAGAGGGGCTGCAGACAGGCACACAGCAACTTGCTTCTCCATGTACACACCAGGCATTGCTTTCCCCTCCTCTGCTTCGGCGCGGTCTGCAGCACAGACGTGAAGCAGAGCCGCGCTCACAGGGGTGCCTCTCTCCCTCGCAACATAAACCAGCTGGAAGTGTGAAGGAAGCTGTGCTTCAAAAGATTTATTACATACATTTGTACATGTCTGACAGGGATGGAATGTTAAACACACAACCTAGGGATCGATACAAAAATACTCTCATTTGTGATTACGTCCTGGCAAACCACTGGAAAGAGAACCTTGGAACAACTGAGGTCAGCTTGCAACCATACTGCTCAATGCAGAAACCAAAACCAGAACAACAGAAGAACCCCAAACTGGACAGGTTTTACGTTGGACACTGCAGATTCCATTCTGATTTCTGGGAATGAAGGAAGACGTCTTGTCCAGCACCGCAGCACGTCCAGGGGGCATTCCAGGCGCTAGCATGGAGTTCCCCCTAACTCGTTGTGGGCAGGGTGAGCTCTGTGGGAAGAGGCATAAAGGGGAATATACACCCTGCTGCCTACCAGCAGGTACCTGCCGAAGGGTAGGAAGAGCCAGGATGGGATTCACAATCAAGTGATAAGGATAATGCTGCATCACCACCCATGCGGTGTGATGCTGCAGCTTGTACAAGTAAGTTCCTTAAAACATCCCCTCTACAGCTGAGCCACCTCCTGTCTTCCTTGAAGGTAAATTGCTTTGGCAATGTCAGCCAGGAGAGGGTTCCTGACTGTACAGTAATGAATACTTCAGCTTCATCTCAATAAACACAGGAAGAGCACAGAACCATGCTTTGATGCCTCTTCCATGAGCATTTCCCATCTCGAGAGCTTGAGACCCGTCACGTTGAAGAGTGTCTACTGTTAAATACAACAAATGAGCAAGGAAAGGGGCAGATGTGAGGGAAAACGAGGAACCGGATCCAGCAACAGACGATGCTCCTGCGACGTCGGGTTCCTTACGCTTGAAACTCTGCCAGAATCAAGCAAATCCTACTTAGCATTGCAAAACCTTTGCCAAAGCACACCCAAGGGCAGAAGTTGCTCAAACAGACCGACGTAGATTAAAAGGTGCCACAAAGACCAGCTAGAGGGCTTGCTGCCTTCCACTGCTTGTACACTGGCAGCTTACATCAAAGACACAACCGAGTCCAGCCTGTTTCAGGTGCAAGGACATTCCTGCCGTGGTTTACCTAAGCAATAATGAGGTCGTTTTGCAGTTTATCCCATCGCCGGCTCTGATGGACTTAACTGAGGAATGATGCAGCAGCTTGGGAAGCCAGGGAACGGTGCCATAAGATAACCAAATGCAACCTGGGACAACTGCAGCGGGAGGACTGGGGATTTTCTTTAACCACAGGCTAAAACGTCTTCAACCTGGTATCAGGAGCAGGTTGATGGGGAAATCCAAGTCCTACATTCAGGAAACAACCCCTGGACATGGTTCTGTTGTGAACTTCTCAGGCAGAGCATTTTGAATGACAAGAGGTTAAGGGGTACGAGCTGACAACACTGCTGCAGGAACACACGTTAGGCTGGGTTGCAGCAAACCCATAACAAGCCCTCTTCTTCCTGCTACCGCCTCTTACATTACTTTTGCTGATGCCGATGCAAAGCCTGGCCAAAGATTGAGGGAATATGGCCTAAAATGTACCATGACTTCAGCTAGGAAGAGGAGAAACAGACAGTAAAGTGACTTCTAAGCTTGGAAGGGTGGAAGGTGAACCATAAAATACAGCACTCATCAAAGAGTGAGCTCATCCTCCACTGGCATAGGTGAGGTGGAAGGTTCCATAGTAGCAGTGCTGCACTCCCAGGTATACGGTGGTCTCTTGGCTGTACAGCAGGTACTGTACAGCAACATCAGCAGGTACAAAACAGCAACAGCAAATCTGCACACAAATGTTCTCTGTCAATATGGGAAAGCAGCTAAAATTCACAGAAACTCAGAGACATCATGGCCTACAGCAGAAATAACGTCTGCTTTGTTGCTGTGTATGCAGAGATAGCAACATTCAAGTGATGAGCTTCCTGCTTTCGGTGGGATGCATAAGAAATGGATGGAGTTTCTGAAGCCTCCACACGGAAAAGGCAGCACACCAGAAGCATCCGTAAGCACATTTTATGTGCCAGACATTTTCCATCCAGAAACACCAAAGCTCCACATTTCTGAATAGAAATCACCTTGCCCACATTTGCTGAGGTTTTCTCTTTGGGAGGGTGTCAGTTTTACCAGTGCTAGCAAAGGCTTAATTAAAAAGCCAATGCCCCTAACATAAAGAACTAGGATAAACGTGTAACTCAGGATTAGGTCATAAACGCCTCTTTTTACATCATAAAAAGGAAAAGAAGAGGTCACTGGTATCCACCCACACCTTTGTGCATCTCCTACATGCTTCCCATTTCAAGACACTGCGGTACCCTTACCCTTGGCTATGAAAGTAAAACTGATTACAATTAAGACCATCTGGTTTAGGCTTAATTCTTCCCACAAACTGCAGTGTGCTTTGCATTTTTGCTTTTATGTCTCCCGTATGAACATAACACACGGGAAGAAAATTAGCTCCCTCCTTTAAAAAGGAAGTGTTGGTAGAGATATACTGATTTGTTATGAGAGAAAGGACAGTGTGTGCCCTGTGGGAACAGTGGCATGGCTCTCTCGGTGCTGTATGGGATATGGTTATATACAATCCAACTCATAGCTACCTCCACTACGAACTCCAAAACACAAGTTGCTACTCAAGATATACGGGTATGGTACAAAGGTTCAGAAACATCTCACGTTTCAAGACAGTGTTGAGCCTACTCTTCCCCTCCTGGCAAGCAGCATGTTAATGGCAGACCTGAGTATGGGAATTATTTCACACGCTTACATGCTTAGGGAAGATATAGGGCAGATGACAGGAAACACTCTGAAACAGCACAGAATTGGCAACCTCAAGATATTTACAGGCAAAGAAGCGCATCCCTCCGTAGCGTCAGTTATTGCTTCTTGTGGACAAGTGTGGTATTCCTTGACTGAGACACGGGACTTGTTCAGTGTTGATTTCCCCCTTCTGAAGCACAGGGACTCAGAACCCCTGTGAAGATGGTTTCAAAACGAAGGTGTTGGCTATGACTACAGCTATGCCTGCAGCACCAACAGAGCTGGTGAAACCAAGTTTAGGTGGGTGACTTTCTGCAGGCGTTTTCAAACACAAGAATCACTCTCATGCTTCCATAGGCTTGGTCTATACTACAGCTTTTAATACAAGAAAATCTCCCATAGCCTTTCAGAAGAGATTTATGGATACCAGGAGTGCCAAACTAGGCTCTAAGGCTGAGCTTGTATCAGTTCCTCAAATAATCCAAGGTACTGCTGGCTCTGCTGTGCTCATGGAAGCAGCAACAGACACTTTGCCTGCAAAACCACTGCGATTGCTAGCAAACCCTGGTCCTAAATGTAGGACAGCAGTGATAACTGCTGGGTCTTTAAACCAGCTACTTGCATCTGAATACAGAAAATGAAGGGGTTTGAGACAAACCCAAACAGTAAATGAACCAGAAACAGGAACCACTAAAACTGAGCCTAAGCTGTAAACAGATTTATGTTTATATTATTCACCTACTTAAACCCCAAGCCAAAGGCTATCTATGACCTTGGAGCACAGGACACCAAAACAATTACCTACACCCCCCCCCCCCCCCCCCCCCCCCCTTATATTATTACAGGTGAGTTTCTGTAGGCATGAAGCCAACAGCAAACATTAAATCAATGCAAATGCAAAAGCTTTACTTCCAGAAGACAGCAGGAATTCAGAACCGTGGAAAAGTGGGCCTGCAGGCAACACCACTACGGGAGTACTACAGGTGCTGGAATTCCTCATCCTCTCCCCAGCCCCCCATGACAATACAAGGCAACACAAATATTCTTGGCTAAAAAGGAATCTGTACAGGGAGTGACTGTACATTTGGTGTGACTACAGAATTCAAAGTGTGACAAAATGATTCTGCTCCCACTGAAAAGGACACTATACCAGGGGCCCGTAGCTACAGGTTCAGCTGAAACCAGTGATGCAAGCCCCAGAATGCAGGAACTCCACTGGCAATGGTGACAGTTGTCTAGTTTGGGCTCTTTGAGACCTGCAGCATAACAAAGGCATTTCACAGAGCAACGTTCGGAAGAAAACGTCATCCAGGCAGGAATTGCTCTGTAAGCAAGACAGAGTTCAGTAACGTGCACTGCACCTCTCTCCGGATAGCAGCAGTTGCTCCTGTTCTTTGTCCTTTTTGCTATAAATCACAGGAGCAACAGAGAGAAAAATGTACTTCAACACCAAAAAAAAAAACCCCAAGAAAAAGCAGAATTATTTCTGTGCAGGAAAAAACGGTTGAAGTGTGTGCAATTCATTTTAACTCCTGAAACCCACTGAAACGCTGTCGCTAATAAATATTCATAAACTCTTCCCTGTGCTGTGAAACTCAGGAACTACTACGTTTAAGTCTAGATATAAAAAGGATGCTTCTAAGCCCTGCCAGCTGTTCCAGTTAAATGTCTTCTTTGAACTGTGATACTTTATGGGAACTAATTCTTATCCACAGCTTTACTTGGTGTACCCCCCCCCAAGCCATCCTGTTTTGTGCAGCCCTGGTTTATACCAACACAGTAAAACAACAATAAATTAAACAAACGCAGGTACATTAAAAAACCAAAAGGAAACAAAACCCAACCCACGCTGTCAAATGCTGGTCTCCCCATGAAGAGACCAAGGACGTGGATGCAAAGTACTACAGACCCCGTCATCAAATAAAACCACATTGAAACCCAGAAACAGAACCTTGGCATGTTTTAGAACTGAAACACAAATCCCACCTCGGTGTTACCTCACCCACGCCCTATAGAAACCTCTTGCTGTGCCCCCCTCTGCAGTTAATTCATTTCCACATCGGGAGGCAGCCTGGAGATGATAGTAGTACGATAAAAAATACCCGTTAAACAAATTACCTTGAACTGGCAGCACTTAAAACTGGTTAATTCTTTTTTTCCCTAGTTAAAAAGAAGTTGCATAGCTGTAAGGTTTTGCTTTGCTGCAATTTGTTGTTGTTGTGGTTGGTTTTACTCACAAGCAGTAAAAGAGAAGTTGGAGTTATTTAAATAGCCACGCAAGGTGCAGATTTCAACAATCCCTAGAGCTGGATCAATAGAAATGAGTTGCCTGTCTTGGTTTTACTCTTTGGACTGCATTGTGACCAACGTTTAGTTACAAAAAATCTGAAATACAGTATTCCTACGCGGAGAAGTTGATGTTTTCTGCTCTTGAGGAAAGTGAGGAACACAAACCAGGTGTGAATTCAGGAAAATGAAGGTCACACTGTTAGGTTATACTGAGTTTGCCATTTTACTGTTCTTCAGCCAACAAGAAGGTGAAAATGTTCCCACTCAAAACCAGGGCCGTCTTCCTGCAAGGGTCTCAGATAGCACGGATCGAACATCTCCCCTTCCACGTGAGGCACGCGTCCGATAACCCGCTTCTTCACAGAACCAGAAGTGAGGCTGAAATGAGGAACTTTGGCCTTCGGTACGAAATCGTGTCAGGAACGTCCGTGGGGAGTCGATTGCTCCAGAACGTGCAGCATTTTCAGAACCCCTGTGTGTCCTTGGCGTGAGTGTTCGCTGCACCCAGCACTACCGGCAAGGAACCGGCTCCTGCAATGCGTTCTCCGTGTCGCCGTCCTTCTTTGCCTTTTTCAGCCACAAAGAACTGGGAGTCTCAAGCCAGGCACGCTGTGTTCAGCAAAGGAACCTCACACCTCCTGTTTTCTGATCAGTGGAAGCAGCTGTTGAAAAAGCAGAGGGCAAGGGACCATCATTTTGGCTGGTTCGGTGTATAACGCACTCAGACAGCACAAGCACAACCACTGCGTGTTTTCCTTCCCCTTTTCCCTAAGCCCCCAGCTATCACCATCTCTGCTGTGGAAAGCAAACGGAATTTAACGTGATGCTCGCCATGAGCATGCACAGAGATGAGCGTGCTCAAAACCATTGTGTGGGCTTCTGCCACAGTTCAGTTGTTGGGGGCAATACAGGGAACGTGTTTATTCAGCTTGGATAACACCGCCCTGAGGTTAAACCCATTGCCCCTGTGGCAGAATACTTGCCTTCAGGCTTTCTTTGCTACCCCTGCAACAAGCATAGCGCTGCAGAGGGACCTGTAGCGCAGGCTCATGAAGCAAGATCAAACCAATGTACAAATAAACACCAATGATGAACTCTTTAGGTTTTTATTTCTCTTTTCATTTCCATCAGAACAACAAAACCAAACCCTAAGCCACCGTTTCTCTAAGAGCCCTCTAAGACCGTTGCTATCTTTTGTAATGCTCAGGGGCAATAGTTTAATGGAAGACAATGCTTTCGAACTAGGCAACTGAAAGAATAAACCTATCCTTCAAACCTTTGACACTGATTGCAGATACGCAATCATTCATGCAACATGGGACATAAGATGGAAAAACGCGAACCTCTGTGAGATGGGATGGATAGAAATATGTTCCCATTTTTTATTTATTTCTCCATTTTAAACATTCTGGATGTATTAGCCCGGAAGTGGTTTGGAAGATACCTTCTTGCAACTTTCTAGTACGATTCCAAAAGCTTCCCGTTAGAAACAGATGCCAGTACTCACGGAACAAGCCAAAACGACACAATTGTATTGTTTTGATTTTGCTTCATTTCCATGGAAAAAATACTCTTTCAAAGTTAATGCTAAAGCTTTATTGGCACAGGCTTGCCACTTTCCAATACTAAAACTGGAATACACCGTTTCAGACCATGCCATATAAGGGTGCAGAAACCTTTTCCATATTGCAATGCACGTCAATACTTGCTGATTGATATTGCAGTTCCCATACACAGTAGCACATTCACACAAATTGAAAGCACCAGCATAAAGAGTGATTTCAGAGATCAAGATATTTATTGTTGAAACGTATGCATCTAAAAATAAGCATTACCTAAAACCATGAATCTTGTCTTAATCCGATGGATGCTCAGGGCAAGATCTATTTACTTCAAACCATTCATCTATGCAGCTGGTGGGTACAAGACAAAAATGAAAACAACTGAAATTAATATCCTAGTAACATTCAGCAGTCAGATATGAATATAAATTGGTTTCTCAATTTCAATGACTAGGAAGCCTGTGTATTACACAAATAATATATGTATATACACACATCGTTGGAAACTTTAATAACCCCAAACCACAGTAATAGAATCACAGAATCACAGAATAGTTAGGGTTGGAAAGGACCTTAAGATCATCCAGTTCCAACCCCCCTGCCATTAAATGCTGTTGAAAAATTGAATTTCCTAAGTGTTCAACTTTTCTAAGGAAGCATTTTACAAGTTACTATCCAGCCTTTATACACAGGTGACACTTCACTGCTATCACTATCATCTTGCCTCTATCATTCACTGATGATACAGGTTTACAAGGTGTCCCATCCTCTTCCCTCCAAAGCCTACTGGCATCCGACAAAACTGAAGCACACACAACCTAAGCCCGACGCATGGTGTGCACTCCTTGCCCATACAGGTGATTTTGCCTAATTTCTCCTGTGGGCTTTTCATGCAAGCATAAGACAACAGTAGGAAAACTGACTGCAGATACATTGGTGGGGACACAGAAAGATACCATTCTGAAGACATCTTTAGGATTGCTGCTGTTGTTTCTTTGGTTTGAAACGTAAAAAGGAACTACATTTTAGTGCCCCTTTCAGCACCCCTTAGAGGAGTTACCCAACAAATGCAGCCTTCTGGAATTCTATATGCATCCTGAGAAATACTTGCCCTTTATGGTATATGCAGAGGCAAGGCAGCCGTGCTATAGTATCTCCTTGCTGCAGGTCTTCCAGGCATATTGCACACTCCCCAGCATCTTTACTCAGCACATCCTCTAAGGGAAGAAAGAACACAAAGTTACAATGGTTAAAAAGCAGACAAGCAGACCACTACAAGCAACCCATTCTTTATTGAGAACATCAAGAACAGTCACAGAAGATACTTCTTGTCCTGCAGAAAGCCCTGTCAAGGTGAGGCTAAGCCACACACCAGCTGATTGAGTATTCCTGATGGGAGACCTCTTTTAGCAGCTCAGATCAAAATAAGGTTATGATTTAGTTTCTTGCCTGAATACCACAGCTGCAGCTCAAAACGAAACCCTGTAGGGAAGAACCCATGCGGAGAAGAAGGGTATCAATAATCAACAGTCAGTATCCCTTTGGAGCTTATACTCTCCCACATTATCCACAGCCCACCATGCAGAGTGCTCTGGTGTGAGCCCGGAAACCTGGGCTCTAAACCGTGCAGCCACACGCTGTGCTGCCGACACCAAGAGCTAAGCACTGGGCAAGAGGCAGTGTGTAATGCCTCCAGGGCTTTGAGGATTCGGGCTGGGAGGACTTTTCCCAGCTGTACCTTCTTCCCCGTGCTCAGGTTTCCCTATGGAGGTTCAGATCAAGCCTGAACAGAACATCCCTCTGGACAGGACACTGCAGGTGATGAACTAGGTAAAAATCATCTCAGCATCTAAACACTTGGCCTCTCATTTGCTTTTTCTACCCTCCTACTCATCTCTCTTCTAGACTTCTGGCTTTCTTTCACCAGCTTTGCTGGTACTTGTACTTCACACCTTCAACCTCCTCTTCTTACCATGTCAGCATGCTCTACCACATCCCATCCACCTTTTCCTCAATGTAAAGCATGCAACTGTTAGTAACAGGCGTAGGAGTTTTCCGTCAGGGAAAGATGAATGTTGTAGAGCTCCAATGATCCTAAATTCCTGCAGAAACTGATTTTTCTGCAGCATTCCCAAGTCCCATTACAGAGGAGGAGAAAGCAAGTTAGTAGGAATGCACAAGAATTGGCTTTCACAGAGGAGTTTCTGGGAAAACACATTCTTTGTAATAAAAGGACACGTCTCTTAGCCAGAATGTGGGATGCAGAACTCAGTCCCAGCACAAAGCAAACCAGGAGATCATGTAAGGCCCTGTTTGCCAGAGGCAGGTTAAAAGGCCCAGTCAGACTTCACAGGGCATTGCCAAGGGACCATGCAGCAGCTAAGCTGGCGATCTGGGGCAGACCAGGAAGATGCACACTTGCCAAAGTCAAGCCCATGTGTTCAAACTGACAAAGTTTCCTGGGAAAAGCTTTCCCTTCTTAGCCAAAAGGAGCCTAAAGGGACTCTTCATGGGGGTACAGTCCCCACGTATGACTGAGAAGCCACCAGCTCTCCGCTGTTCTCTTCAGTGGCTCAAACTCTCGTCACTACGGCGTTCCAAACACATGGAAAATGACAAGCAGACAACTGAAAAAGCTCTCATGGCAGCAGCAAAGTGAAATGAAATGAGGTCTACCTTGCTTCCCACCAAGCTGCCTTGTGGGTGCTTGGGTTTCTAAATCAGCACCTATTTCAGTCTCTGCTATACTCACTGGTTATGCTAAAAATACTTCCTAATGCCACGTGTGTGGCATCTTCATGAGGATATGTGAAGAATACCTCACATCAGGTGAACTGTTGAAGAAAGCATTCGAAACTAAAGAATAAGCAATGTATATCCACCACAATGAAGGGAAAACAAAGGTATTTGACACATGGAAACACTGTTGATAGGCATCATAGTAAGACATTTCTTCTATCAGAAGCTGTAAGCTCCCGGGAACACTGCCCAATAGACAAAGCAATTTAAAATAACACAAAAATCTTACAAACTCTTGTATGTTGCTACAAAATCCTGACACAAAGAACTTGCCCAGAAGCGGGTGCTAAGAAGGAATGAAGCTTCCTCGAGGGTTGGTTTGGTGGTGCTGTTCTGTTCTGGTTTTAAATTCAAATATACTTCAATATCTGACACCAAGAAGCCAAGACTCTCCGGACGGCACTGTCCTGCTATAAAGACACCCATTTCTGCCCGAGATGCTAACCTTTGACTGAACATTACCCTCCTAGACCACCTCTCTGCACAAGTGTTTTGTCTCATATCTATTCTCACCCCAAAGTAAGGCTGCAGGGAGAAGCACCATTAATAATTCGAGCAGGCATCATATACACAGAGGATTCTTATTGAAAGTCCCTTTTTCCATGGAGTCGCATCACCAGATCAGCAGCTGGTACCCAAAACCAAACTGGCTCTATGACGCCGCCAGTGAATTAAACCCCAGCTTCCCTCTCTCGGCACTTTTGAGAGGGAAGCATTCAGTCAAGTTTGGATGAAAAACTCACAAAAGCTGTTCAATAAAAACACGATTTCTAACAGAAAACATTCCTGTGCAGCTGCTCTCCCATCATTCTCTATTGTACATGCCAGACTGAACAACGCTTGGGTCTGAGCTCCCGCTGGGCCATTTAACAGTTCTGCACCTCCTGGCTAACACCAGGGCAAGATGCCAGTCTAAACATTTGTATCTCCCACCAGCCAGGGCACAAGGATCTGAGACTCCTTTTGTTCCCTCCTGCGCTCCCGTGTGCTGCCCAACTGCCATTCCCCTCCCTTTTGCCAACACTAGCCCGGCTGCACAAGTCCCAGGCAAAGAGCTTGCCACCCTCCCTGGCTTCATCCCAGGCTTTTCCATCGGGAGCTGCCAGGCACACACTGGATTTGCCTAGTCATGCCAGAGGGAGCTGGTGTGAACGCTGGCATCGATGGGGCCTTCGAAACGTGGTGGAGTTCTGCCACCCCTGCAGAAGAGATTTTGTTATCTGTAAGGCTTCTACGCTGCTTCTCCCCTGAAATAACAAGGGGTCAGCGCTCTCTACTTCTTGTATTAACCTTACAAATCCTACCAGGCTCTTATGGAAAAGGATAAATACTGAAGGAGTTGGTACAAAATGCGTAACTGCTATAAACGCCCAGGTGCAACTTGGCACTGCGCATGAACAGACTCCAAACCTCTGTAATTATGCTCATAAGTGATTACACATGCAGAGCGACAACAGCAAAACCAAATCCTTCACACACCTGTGACACTTGGAGCCTGACTCCCTTTGGGCCACTTGAAGAGATTCAGATCATCAGTCCCAAATAGGGAAAAAGGAGTAAAAACCTGTTAGACCTGGATGTGTTCAGAATTTGTTCTGTACGTGTTTCATGCAGCACTCTCCTGTACCAACACTGGCTTATACCGGATGGAAGTCAGTTTAAGGGCCATTTAACACCACCTTCTAAACGTATCTGTTAGGGAAAAATGGGTAAATCATTGTGCATAGAACCACTGCAGTCTGACCAGCTTTGATTGTTTCCCTGTACCTCCCTGCAGCAGTGATTCAGCACATACATGTTATTCTTCTTCCCTTGAAGAAAAAAAGAGGAACAGTTTGAGATTTCCTCAATGCTATGATTAAAACATGTATTACCTAAATGGAAGTGAGAAGAGGAAATAAGCAGAGGCCACACTTCTCTGTTTCACCCACACAATGGCACATACACAAACACTCACCACACCCCCCACATCCATCTGCCTTGCCCCAAATAGGAGGTAAACACTCCTCCGCCTTCCCAGCTCTTTGAACAAGTACTCACTAGCCAAAGACTGGTGTCAACGATGAAATCTGGCCAAAAAAAGCATAGTATTTCCTTCCTATGTCTGCTCAAATACTTCCTCCTCCTCTCCTCTCTCCCTGGTTAATACTACTCCTGCTTTAACTTTTGGTTGTCAATCATTTCTCCTCCTAAAATTCTGCCTGTACCTTACCTTCTGCACAATAAGTTCCATTCCACTTCTGCATTTACAGCAAAACAGGTAGTACTGAACTAAAATGCAGTCATCCTGGTGATTTTGCACATACTTTACCAATCAAAACCTTTCTCTAGATCTTGGGAGGAATATATCCAACTGATGAACCAACTCAGCCACGGTTAGGCAACTCCTGTGATGAAATAGTCTGTCTTTAAACTAAGGACTGCAAGAGCACATGCAATACACACCTTATGGATTAAGCCATTAAAATCTGTGCCCCTGCTTTTTGGTTTTCTTTATAAAACACAGATAGCTTTAGGGATAGGTGGAAGCTGCCACTACAGCTAACTTAACAGCAAAAGACATCACAGAAGGGCACCCTTTCAGGACTATGACTGACACTTAGTTGGAACATAGCTTCTGAGCAGTATCTTAGCAGCACTGAAAGGGGTAAAACAAGAGCCATAAAAGGTTAAAAATACTGATGGATAGTACATATTACCATATAGCTGTTACACATTCATTAAGTTTTTCTGCTGATTACTACAAATTCCCTCAATTTAGCAGTAAAGTCTTTGCTTATCTCTTACAGGAGTACGTCAAGCTCTAGACACTTGGAGGCCAACCTATTTCTTCACACATAAAGCACGAATTCACCCATATTGCAGAATCTATTCTGTAGTGTTACTGATACCACCTTCTGGGATGATGCAGAGTTTCTCCTTACACTATTAACAAAAACAAGTAGACAAGAAGGACCTGCATGTTCCACATGTAAAACCATTTGGCAGTCAGCGAGTACGTGTGTAGGCAATTAACATATTCTTATTAGATGTTCCTGACTTGATTTACTAAATCTTTCCAGCTTCTGCCACATCCATTTTTCTCCCTCTCCATTCCTTTCCATCTACTTCCTACTATACCCTCCTCCTCTTCATACCCATTATTCCACAAAGCATCATTCTCTCTAGCCTTGCTTCTTCTACCACTCATCCTGCCCCCCATCATCTCATTTCCTTTACTCTTGCAATGCAGGCACTGGAGAAATGAGGAAGAGATTAACATTATTAGCCACTAGGGGATATGAATTATACGGCCAGCCTTCTTATTAGGAGTTAATATCCTTGGGAGAAGTAAGACACTGGAATGGAAGGAAAAGGCACCATTATGCAGGCTGTACTTCTCTCATACAGCTCAGTAATTGTCTTTGCAACCTGGTACTGGCTGCAAGCAAAAGCTTTCTCTTCTAGTCCATCCTAAGGACTAGGAAAGCAAGCAGTTTCTTTGGCGCTCCAGCTGATTTTGCTGGCTGCCATGAGGAACATCCTTGGTTCAACATGCTCCAGGTAGGAACCATTCCTGGATGACCAGGTCAGTTCTCTGCTGCTGCTCAGAAATAGAGGCAGGAAGAAGACACTCTGAAGGCCAGCTGACCCTTCAGGGCAGAACTTGCTCTCAGAGCTTTCCAAGCTATGGGGCCTGTCAGCAGATTGAGCACAGCAGAGCTAAAGCCATTCGCTTGGTTCACCTATGAAGACTGTACCTTTATAGCCAGAAGCTAACCTTGCGGTAATACAAGCATCCTCCTCTAGATGAGATGCAAAAGGGAAGATCTGTAACATCTCGTGTTTTTACCTGAACCACAACCACGTGCTTTTCAGGAGTCACAATACCAGAAAGCTGAGCACACAAATTCAGAATTGAGCTTTCCTAATTGACTTCAACCCAAATTCCCTTTTATACTGCTGAAAACCCTAATACCCATATGCTAACCAAAAAAGCCCATTACAACTTTTTGTCTGCTTCCGATAGGCACAAAAACCCCGAACACCACTGCACAGCTTGCGTGGCAATACCTAGAACCTCAGCGGTCTAAAACACCTTCCCCACCACAATACCTAAAACTATAATCTCTCTAAAGCAAACCAACCAGCGACAGCAAGTGTGGCACTTCATCAAACACTAACAAAGCATTTAGTGGATTCTGGGGGAGGGTGGCTTTTGGTATCTCACTCTTCACCCCTTGCATCACGGCAGCCTGTTATAATTTCCTATTCAAAGCCCAAGCGTTATCCCTGTCTTCCCCTTCCCTCCCACCTCGCTCAGTGTTGGTCCAAGACTGAGATATCCATATACAAACAGACACCCATCATGAAAGACTTCCTCTACAAACACTGCCTATGGTCTTTGGTGCTCCCTCCTCTTAACACACAAAGGTAAAGGGGAGGGAGCACACAAAGCAAAGAGAAAGTCACCCAGGAAAAAACACTGAGGGAATAAGGCCTAAGTGGCAATTCCTGTACCGCAACTCCGCGCCGTGCTGCAGGGAGGCGGCTGCCGAGGTTTCGCTGTTTCTCAGCTAACCTGACGTTTCAAGAACTGGGTTTAGGTTTCTGTGGGACGCTCTCCGCTTTCAGAAGCTAATTCTGAGAAACAGCCGGATGCTTCCTGTTCAGGCAGATAGCGATCAGAGAAAACACACTCTTTATCCAGCAAAGATAAAAACTGAACTAGTAGCGATAGAAATACACTTCAGGAAGCAGGATGAGGATAAAAGCCTGTATTATCCCAGTTACCCTGATACAATTCTGATTAGGTGAGCTAAATAATATCGAGGGGAGAAGGATTTGTGAACTGAGGGAAAACAGTTCTTCCGAAGAGGTTTCCTTCAGGGGTCACAATGGAAATCTATCTGCAACTTTAGAATACCCGCTGGCAATACAAGGTACTCTCCCCCCCCCCAGAATGTAAACCCCACGTTTAAATGACACAGCTTTCATACAATGGCCAATTAAGGTATCTTGATTAGAGAAATAGTCACGTTTGTATCGCAGGACTCCCAATGAAGAGCTTGGCTTTGATAAAAAGGCCAACTATTCTGAGATGCAAAGCTCTTCACTTCTGAGCAACATCCACAGCCGCTCCTATCCCGTCGTGATCAGTGTACCAACTTTCTCAGTCCACACTTATATTCCTAGTAAAAAGCATTGGGGTGAAAGAAACTATCTCGCGTAGGATAAAACCTATCTACTCAATGAGACACGAAACAGCTTGTGCTCCTGTGTCTTGAGATTTATTGCCAGAGTGACTGTGCGTTTCCACAGCGATTCCAGATTTGCTCTCAATTCAAATACCTGACTCCAAAACTTCCGTTCCAAGCTACAGTCTTTCCACCTTCTGTTTAATCAGCCTGCTTGCAGTTTGAGATGCCTCTGAACGTTAAATCATCTCAAGATAGCTGAACAGCTTCCTCCTGTTGCACTGCCTTCTGAAGGTAAGTTTGTTCACCACGTTTGTAAGTACCGTGTGCTTAAACTGTCAAATTTTAGTCTAGCTACAGCCCAAAAGCTGCACTTGCTCACAAATGAACCACAAACAGTCTTGTCCTCGAGAACATGATTTAAACAGACTTTATGCCAGCCTTACCCATTCTGTGTTAAGTCCTCATTCCAACTGAATGGATGTATATTTGTGTTTTGAATGACCCAAGGGGTAACTTGCTCTTGAACTGTCTTCCTTGGCATACTGTGTTTGTCCCAGGGCTAGAAACATTATTCCTGGGAGATGAAAATCCATCTCACCAGGAGGCATTCTAGGTGAAAAAGCCCTGAATGCAGCAGCATCAAACTAGTGCCCCACAGCAAAACCCCATCACAAATGGTGAAGCCCAGCACAGACTGTCTGAAATAGAAGCTGCTCGCTGCAGCACAGGGAACAAGGAAGCTGCCTTTAGGCTGTTTTCTTGGGTTTTAATTTTTAATGTTTTAATTACATGACCTCTCAGATTTTCAGGAATTACTCTTGAATGTCGGGAGTTAAATCAAAAGCAGCACGTAAAGGGGCAAACCCTCCAGAAAGAAACCAGCAGCAAAGTAAGACTCCTTAGGAAACAGCGTAAGGAACTACAGCTAGGGAATGCCTCCTCCTTGGATCTGCTGGCTAAGAATGATTTATACTTCTCAAGGCTGAGAGTTTACCATCAAAGAGCTTCTTGCACCACAAATATGCTACAAAAGAAGGAGTGGTTGAGTAAATGGCCAGGGGCAACCAGCATGTATTGCTGACAAAGAATCTGCTGCAGTCGGGATTGTTTTACACTGAGCTGGAAATAACTGGGATGAAAGAAACTTGCAGAAGAAAGCAAGAAAGAAGAATATCAGAGTGGGATCCATGCATGCAGATCCTTTGTAATATTGATTCTTTGCTAAACAATGCTTCTTTCCTTTGAGGAGTAAACCAAAGCAAAATATTTAAGGACTACTTGTATGTATCTGCCTATCTGTACATACACAGAGAAATTGCTATGATAGATGGAGAAAAAGAAATCCATTTAGGCATGTGGAGAATTTCAGCTTGCAGTCCAGAGATCCAGTCCCAACCATGTGGCTGAACCATACGGTTTCCCCCTGAGCAACAGGCAGAAATCAAGTCTCATCATCAAGTGTGGCACACTCAAGAGAAATGAGAGGCCCCAGGTCCAGCTCGCCTTGGGTAGCAGTTGTGGTCCTTACCAATGGTTTAAAAGCCAACAAGCAACAACAATAAATCCCACAAAACAAACAAATAAAACCACCTCAAAAAACCAAAACCAAACCAAAAAACTCCCAAACCACCACCACAACCAACCAGGCATAAAACCCCAGCAGTATTTATCTACAGAAGCTTCTTCTGTAGTAAATCACTGGGGAATCTGAGATAATGACTTAATGAGGCAAAGACAGCACTGTGGTCAGGAGGAGGGTGAAGAATTCATTTCATATACCTTGCAGAAACAGTCTTCTTCAAATAGCTTTATGGTCACAAGGAAGACTTAACTGTGATGATTTAAGTCTCTTAAAAGGAGCAACTTTTCCATGCCAAGAGTGGATGCCTGGATGCTACCACCAACAGTGTTCACAAACACCGGGGAAGTCAAGCAGAGTGAGGATGTGGCAGAGCATGCACAACAGAAGATGGTTGCCTCTGATCAAGCTGAAGTAAACTGGAAAATACCTCACGAGTGCAGGATGTCGATGTGAGCATACAAAAGGATCCCCACTGAGATCAGCGAACTCCTCTTGCTTTGTCAGCTTTTTTAAGTGACTGAGCTGATTTTATCCCCAGTACAAAAGGGACCAAAAAAGACTGCCGAATACAGTTTTTCCAAGGCTTCAGCCATTGACCATCACCAAAACTATGGTCAGGAGCCAAAGGAACTGCTTTGTCATGATTTCCAATTAAGAAGTTTCATTCTAGTAATGGTCTGCAATGAACTGACAGCGTGATGGGGACACGCTGGCCTACAGAACTCTGTGAGAACTCTCTTCTAACACAACACAGGAGAAGCAGGCACATTGGAAACCTTCATGGAAGGAAAGGGTAGGGCAATAGTGTCACTGAAGAGCAGAGACAGAGAATGAGGAGAAGCAGCTCAGATGCAGTTAGCTATCCTACTGCTCTGGACGACATGGGGTACTTTAGCAGTGACTTGTCCTGAAGCTGGCTGTGGGATCTGATTCAGGGTTTTGCTCGCTTCGTCCTTTTCCAAGTTCCTGTTCCAGGCTTCCTACAGGTGCCCTGAGCACAAGGTTTTGCCAAGTCTTTTTTCCAGTCTTTTAACACTGGCCAAATAACTGACTCACTTCTTTGCAAGCCTGCAGAGAGGAGTTTGGTTTGATCTGATGCATAACGAATGTATCGGGAGCACTGAGGAAGATGGCAAGAAAGATGAAACTATAAGCCTAAGCTCAAAACAGGAGAAGGGCAGAAAAAAACAGGTGTGTCTGACTAAGACACTATTCTTAGGGAACACACAATGCATTGCTGAGCAACACACAATGAAGACACTGGTGCCAAAACACAGCGTGCAAGAAGTCTGCCTTATTAACCCCAGTGCCAGGTGTTAGGCCTACAGGGTGCTTTTCCCAGCAGGCTTGAGATCAGCCTTCTCCAAGTTAAAACTGCCTGTCTGGTGTCAACGTGCACACACAGGGCAGGGATACGAATCACTGCATAATTTCTACTTGCCTGTCTATTCTGCACACAGCAGACAGACTGCTTTTTACAAGCTATTCCTATTTTAAATGCGATTATCCCTGCGATATGGATGGAATGCAAAAAGTTCTGATAACATCAAATATTGAGTCGGAGCTTTCAAAGTTATCTCAATTTCTCTGCTTTACACGAACCATAATCCAGTATTATAATTTATTCCTGTGCTAACAGGCACCTACAGGATTTTACTATCCCAGTAAGACACTACGTATATGTGCCTTTAAGAGGAGAAAAAAACCTGAAACACCAAACCCCATCAATAAATCTTCCTTTGTATTTAAAAGCAAACAGCATCGATTTCTTGATCCTAGCAATTAAGTCTAATAAGACACACACATAATTCCAACCGTATTCATCAATCACGACTGTTCACAAGTATTAATAGGAAAAGATTAACATGGGAGATATGTTAAAAACCCACCCAAAACAGAACAGTAGTCCCCAAAGACAGTTCTCCAGTATTTGTTCAAAGCTTTTGGCACAGTCTGGCAGTATATTTCTACAACCATATTAAAGCCTTACTTTTCTCCTTATTTGTTAATTTTACAGGCTATCAAAACTATTGGACACCAACACGACAAGGCATTTCAGGTAATAAAGCCATAGAATCAAACAGACTTCCTTGGAACTAGGGAGAAAAAAGTAAGATAAAAGCAGGAATCAATCAATTCCTCCCCCATCTCTTCATTCCAAACAAACAAACATTATTTATGGGCTAAAAATTATCAATGAGTACTACATTATCGCTTAGCTACATGAAAGCTATCCAATACCTACTGTTACACATGACGAGCTAATGAAACTTCACACAAGGAGGGGACAAAGAACATGGTCAAAATGAAGACAACTTGATATGGCTTTAAATTACAGACACGTACTAGTGGAGGGTTAAAACATTAGTTATCTGAGGTTTTCACGAGGAAACTCTAACAAGGTTCCATCAGGGTCAATACAGTTCAGCAACAAATCTAGCAATAGGGATGTTTTTCATGTTTCAGCTGTTAGAACGCTGGGTCATTTCTGGAGCTGAACGTATCTGTGTCCACATGAGACAAAGTTATGCAAACTTTGGGAGCCAGGAGGTTCCTCCAGGGAGGATACCACAGGCAAGCCTAGTACTTTATACCTACGTCAGTATATAGGCGATGCAATTCATGTCAATAGGCATTTTACAGCCCTGTTCTAGAATCACTGGATCCTATTAAAAGAAAAAAATGAAATATTATATTCTTTCTCCTACATAAGCAGTGATAACAACATGATAGAGCACTCTCACTTCTAAACTGGGGATTAACAGTGTTTTCACCCAGCTTGTTCCTGAAACCCCCTGCAAAAGCTGGACTGACTTCCTTTATTGCTGAAGGGTTGAGTCTGCAACTCGGAAGCACAAGACTTCAAGTAATCCAAGGGTTGCAGGTTTGAAAGCCAGATTTTAAGCTGAATTCAAAGTAGAACGACAACTGACATTTCAAGGCAATCCTTTTGACTGTTCTGCTCGTGGGGCAGTTTCAAGGCAAGGAGTGCCTCTTATTCTCTTCTATTTCTTTAGGAAAAAAATCCTGATCTGTGAACAATCTGTTCTAGTTCCTGCAAAACAGTGAGGAATTTCAGGGAGGAAATACCATTAAATTCCTACACAGACCACTCGATCTCAGCGAGATGTACTTTGGCATTTTTTTTACAGAAGATTTCAAGAGGTTTTATTTCAAAATCCAGCCTTTGAAACCTGTCCTCTACGATTAGGCAAAGCGGTGTTTTTCCAAGCAGTTTGTTTCCACAGAGCAGCTACAAACAAAGGAGAGTTTGCTGCTAACAGACGAGTAAAATCGGACGGTTTTAGAAGCAGCAGCTTTAAAGATTGCAGAATTCCCTTACAAAAGGAGGAACCCTGTTTCTCCTGAAGCCAAATTCCCAGCAGTCACAAGACTGCAGCAGTTGCAGATACGATTTATGACATCCTCCGAATGACCTCTCAAAGCTAAAGACTGATTAAGTGTAAGACGTGGAAGGTGGCTCCTGTCTGCCCGCATTACACGACGCAGAGTCACAGCCCAGTGAGCATTTGCTACCTAGCAAACAAGACTGTCCCTTAGCTTCCCGCTGCACTGCACTGCCATTATAGGAAGGAAACACAACATATGGAGCAGTATATCAGGTCCTCTTCTAACCCAACCTGAGTCACGCCTTTCGTCAGCTGCAGATGTTCTTTGCAGGTGTATCTGTAATTTTCTAGGACAAGAATTGCCATTTGACTTTAGCAGCACTCTCAGTACCAAAGCAAGACAAGGGCAGGACCTGAGGTTAGGAGCAGCTGATAAGGGAAAGAAACAACTTGAGCTATTCAGCACATGAATGATCCTATTTTCTCTGCTTCAGAAACAAGCAGGCTTGTTCTATAGCTGTCAAAGGCTTCACTGCACTTATCAAGTGCTGCATAACTAAATATTCCCATGTCACATATGTGCATTTATATAAAGGCCATTCCAATGTACCCAGAAAAGATTTGTTGTCCCGCTCTCAAGAACTGAATTAAGCATGAGCTGACGTTGCAGCTATTCTGGCCACGAGTGATTTGCAATGGCTCCTTCACAGGAAGTCTGGTCTACCAGATTTAGGCCTGGCTCAAGGGAAAGCAGGCAGAGAATCACCCACCAAATACCCTTCTGCCCAAAGGTTCATTAAAAGAGAAAGTCACATTCACAAAGAATTGGAGGACAGTTGAAGATCTGAATGGATGTGATCTCTGCAGTGTGTCCTCCTCAGCAGGATCCAAGCGTGTCAACTTCATCACAGCAAGAAGATTCAGCATAATCTATTGAGCATCCCCAACCTGCACCATGACAGTGAGCTGTCCTAGCTTCTTTACAAACCTATGCCTCCCTCTCTCTCACATGAGAATCAAATAAAAAGCAATATTGCTACTTCAAACACCACCATTAAACCTCTGAAATTGCATCTTACCAAGGTAAATGGGGCAGCCTGCAGTTCTGGGAACTGCCGTTCCAGACGTTCAAAGCACTTCCCTCTTAGCTACGCTATGTTCCTGTTTCAGGAGCTTTCTTCACAGACACACCATTGGAAATACACAGCTTGGTTTTCTGACCCCATAGGAGAGGGTTGACAGTTTGTGGATGTGGAGGAGAGATAAGAGGCTGCGGACTCTAGAAGTGCTGCAACTCCACACTATCACAGCCTGAGCCAGTTCAGCCACCGACTGAGGCAGCAATGGGGTCACTGAAGCAGCCCTCAGCCCTGGTAGGTCCATGCTGAAGTTGAGTGTGGTTTTATTTAGTGACATTCATCAGCATTACTCTTTAAAATGAACAAACTCCCTCCTAACAAACCCGAAACGTTACAGGCTGCTTTTGCAGTGATACTCTTCTGTGAGGTACCAAAGACTGCTGAGGAGAGATTTGGGATGGCTGGAAGGAAATACAGCTTTACTGAACAAAAGGGAGGAAGAGCTAGAGTTTGCTACTGCTCCTCCTGGCAGTCTGGTTCTGATGAGTAGCCATCCATGGAAAAACACTGGTGATCACCAGTGAAAGTTTCCTCCTTGTTCAAATGTTACCAACAATTCCCAAAGGGAGGAAGTCCAAACCAAACAACTTAATTTTAATCAAGTTCTTCAAACACAAATCCCTCTTTAAATTGTGACAATGGTTTGCAAGACAAGCTGTGGATGATATTGTATCAATTCACAGAATAACAGCTGTCCAAATGTCTGAGAATGAAATATTTACTATAGTAATGTCCTACTGTCACCACGTTAAAATCTTGAAGTTCAACAGATGTACAACAGTTCTCATTAAGAGCTACTTAAGAAAACACTCTTAAAGCATCAGGGAAACTGAATGAACCTCCTACATACTCTGGAGGATGCTCATGAGCACACAAGATCAGAACAAGAGTAGATGTCACTGTTTTAACTGCAAGCACAGGGTAAGTGTCTGTTTATTTGCCTTGTTAAGCTACCTTCTAAAGCATGCTCTTCTCTCTCCCTAGCATCCCTGAGGGCAGAGCAAGAAGCTTGAAACTTTCAGCCAAGAATCTTGTTAAACTCCACAAATGGAAGAATTGAGAAATTCTATGGAGAATTTTATACCTTGGATAAAGTGGAATGAAAAGAACTGGTTTGCCTTTGCATTAGTTTGTACTGCTTTGCTGGAAGTCTAGTCCTATTAAAGGATGAGGACAAGGAGGAAGGCTTAAGCTTCTCCAGGCAGACTGGCAAGATGCCCTTTTGCAAGGTCTTCTAGGGTATGATCTCTCTGGCAGAGAAGTGAGCTTGAAGCTCACCATTCTTTTTATTCCAGACTGAAGTTTTGAGCACATCAGTCAAAAAAGTCGACAGCATCAGCCCTGCCTTCTTTTGTGCACAGAAGTGACCAAGGAAATCAAGTCACTGTGGTGGGTTGAACTTTTTGAACATGAATACATGTACCTGAACACCAGATTCATGTATTTCAGTGGTCCAAGTGTTCGGGTAAGGTGTGCTACTTTTATCCCTTCTACTGAGCAATATAAACTGAGTCAGTTCTAGCACAAGTAGCTTGCCCCAAAGATGCTGAAACAGCCACCAATCAATGCAGCTTACGGTTTGTGTTAGGAAAAAACCCTCAGTTCAGTCCCATTCACAAAGAATGGCTCAAACAGATTTTTATTTAGTTTTTTAGGTGACTCATGCCAACCTTCAGGTCTCTACTTTGGATCCAAACGCATGTGCTATATGGCTGTCATTTAGATGTCAGCTCCTCTAGCAAGATTATTGCTCATACAGATTCCAGCTCAGGCTTCTGACACTCAGTGCAGGCCCCTCCCTGCATGTAGCAGTACCAGCATTTCTCTCTCCTCACAAGACAAAACTGAGCCAAATACCTCAAAGTGATTTAAAATAAAGTGCATTTAAATCCTCATGACAAAACCCTGCTTTGCATCCTTGCGAATCTGAATCTGTTGCAGTGTTGTGGCCCAAGTCACTTCCATTTCAGTCAGACAGCAGGGGAATATTTGGCCAAGCTGTGCATGGTGTTAGATTCAAACACCCTAGAAGACAAACCAAGTTGCTGGGCAGGAAGAGCACAGTTTCATTCACGTTTTCCCTTCTAGTTTTCAATATTCTGTCTGTAACAGCCTTTCAACACACTAATCCTCCATTCAAAACAGAGCTACATACACTTTAAATATAAAATCCTATAGGTAACCCTTTCTACCTGTGATGTTTGATCCCCTGCTCTGTTTTAGTGTGACAGTACTCAAAAAATTCACTTACTGTAAGTGAATTAACAAGAATGATTGCAAAGTCATTACCTCAAGTAAGGAAAAAACCATCTAGCAGCTTACGCACCACATGCCTCAACGTTCTCCTTCTCTGAAATCACACTAGCAAAAGCTTTTCCCCTTAAAATGAACCTTGGTAAACACGTTAGCCAATAATGAGACCCACTGAATATCTGAATTAAACACAGAGTGGTCTGAGTGAAAGCAGCACTGATGTCAAAGCAGCAGCAGCACCTCTCAGCAAGCAGCTTTGAGGAGACCCGCACAGAAAGCTTCCAGTAGGACAGCGTTCCAGCACTAAGTGCTGACTTGATGAAACCCAAAATATTCCACAGGAATGTGCTAATTCAGTCAAAACCTTTGAAAGAGGACAGGCCGCCTCGCCGAGCCGGCCAACCAGTCTAGTGAGCTGACTGGCTCTCCCCGGGGTCACTGGCTTCCCCATCTGGGCAGGAGCCAGGCTGCTAGTCCCTGCTCTCCGAGAGGCCTTTAATAACAATGACAATAATAATGATAAAGTGTTACAAAGTGTTCTGAGAAACAAAGGAATTGTTAGCATGAAAACCAGAATTACTTCAGAACCAACTGCAAGGTTAGCTCAAGAGGAACTGGTCGCATTTGGTGCGGAGCATCCGAAACTGGTGCCTTTAAAGTCACAAATCTCTCCTGTATCCTCTAAAGTTTGACAAAAAGGCATCAATACTGTGTAACAGCAAAAACTTAACAATAATTATATTCACCAGATAGGTCATCAGCTAGGAGTTAAAGGCACGTTGCTTCCAAAGCACAAGTAAATGCCCCTGGCTTACCAAAACGCAGGGTTATCTTGTAAGCAACATCTTTCACAGTGTAGTCCCTCAGTGGGCTCCATGCATAACTCACCATGGCAAACTTCAGTGAGCTGGTACAAGGTGCCTCATTTAACACTCTGGAGAAGCTCATAGGAGCACGTATGGCCATATATACACATATATGCTAATATTTTAGCAGTGACAAAAAAAAAAGAGTAAATAATCTGTCAACCAGCAAGTAACTGACTTTCTCCATACAACTGGCTTTTGGCAGCTTGTGCATAACCAGTGCATGGGATCTATTCTGGCTTCTCACAGCAACTCAGCAAGCAGCAGTATGAAGAGAGTTTTTAATTGCTAAGAAAAGCGAGGCTTTTTAAGACAGTAATACCAAACCCCACAATGGCTTCGCACAATTCTATTCACTTAACCAGCTTTTGTGTATCAAAATGCCTAGATATTGGTTCATGCGTGAACACAAGTAGTTTTAGAGATGCGGAACAAAGTTCCACAGTAAAAAAGAAAGAGGTCTTTTTACATGCCAAATTGAGTCAGCAATGAGATCTCTGTTGCAGGCACGTCATATGACTGTGGAAGAATAAGGCTAATAAAATGTACTGATTTATTTATATGAAAATCAGCACAACTTCCAGCACAAAACTGGACAAAATTGTGACCAGTTCCTTTCAGAAAAGACATGTAAATCAGACAGCTGCCAGAGTTTGCAGTTCACTGACCCTTCCTACTGCCAAATGCAAAGCACAAAAGTAGCTCAGAAAGCAATTAAGACATTGGCTGAGAAGACTCATTAATTCTTTGCAAACTTAAAATCACGACTGAACAGTCTTACGGGATTTCTCTGGGGAAGGCTGCACGCCTGGGACTCGCTTCTGAAAACAAAGGTTTGTCTTCTCAAGATGACAAAACACATACTTTGCTCCCTGCTCTTTCTCAGAACAGCTAATACATGGAGAGTGTCATGAGGAAACACATCTAGAACCAAACTAGACATAAGCACAGTTCAATCCAGCTGCTAATTTAACATCTGCTGAGATAGCCTAAGGCTCCCTTCAACTACTGAGATAGTCTGAGGCTAAGGTTTTCTTCAACTACTTGCAAGCAAAACTGAGATGCCCTTCTTATGGCTTATGACAAAAAAGTAGATCTCCTCATCATGTCAAAACTATACAAGGGAAAAAAACCCTGCATATAGCCCTTCATATGCAATTCTGGGCCTGAAGTCACAGCAGCATTAAGTTACCAATCTGATGGTTAATTCTTTCATTAGCCTCATGAAAGGATCACATACCACAGTTACTCCCGAGCACTGTACAACTCTGAAGCTACAGCCTCCATTTCTTTGCGCTGCAGTAAGTTAAATAACCAGATACAGGCTGTCATTTAAGCTTTAGTCCTTGACTCCAGGCGCTAACCAACTGGAGTTGGAAGGATCAATGCACACTGCTATTAAGTGTTTATGAGACCATACTTCTCAGTAAGTTTCTTTCTCAAACCAGCCTATGTAATTCAGCCACTTTTGCTTTCAAGCTCATGTAACTATCTCCTCTAATGAGTTTCTGAGGCGTTCTATCCAGCAGATGCAATCCTAAATTGAGAAATGACATGTTGCTGGTAATAACTTGGACGGCGCTTTCTAAAACTACTTTTGTCACGTTGCAGATGATCCAGAGAGTGGCTTCAGGTGCTACTCACACGTTTTACTTCTGCTCCTTTATACAGAAGCTTACTGATTTAACAGACTGCTCAAAGGTATCAAGATGGCCCAAAGCAAGGCACCAGCTGAGAGAAACAGTACAGGAAAAAACCCAACCAACCAACACCAGAGTGTGAATACAGCACCATTGTGACACCAATGAACATCACCAGCAACACTGAGAGGTTACACTATGCAACTGCTGGGTCTTCAGGAAAAAAAGGTTACTCAGCTCAGTGTGCTCATATATACATGTAGGAAGCAGCAGGGGCAAAGGATTTGTGTCAGTCATCTCCATTTGTGCACGTCCCATCAGCTGGGTTACTGCCAGAGCTTGCTTCTTGCCAGCTTGCCTCCTCCTGCTCCACCCTAACTGAACCCAAGTGCATTATCCGTCCCTGACCGAGCTGACAGCCTGCTTCTCCGGAATGTTCAACATCCCTCAGTACACAGATGTCTATCAACTCATTCTGGAAAATGCTCAGTCCTAAATGAAAATAGGCAAAACAGAGAGAAACAAAGCCCCCTCTGTTAAATGAAGCCCAACCTTCTCAGACAGATGTATGCTAACACCAGGAAGACAAAAAAGCAGCAACAAAAACCCCAAACAAAACAAACCCAAGCTTTTCCTGAGTGCTGTGCTTTGAGATGGATTTCACAACGCTATGATCTCAAATTATTTCTGCAATTAAGGGCCAGCGTTATTGCTATCCAGACAAAGAACAAGGTGGGATTTGTTCCAACAGAAAAAAATCTAGTGTAGGATACCCTAAAAGCAAGGAGCCAGGAGGGTCAAAGAGCTCATAACCCTGCAGGTTATTTATGCAATAACTTATGTTGGAAGGGACCTCTAGAGGTCCTCTGGTCCAGCCCCTTGCGCAAAGCAGAACCAAGTTAAACCAAGTTGCTCATGGCCTTGTTCAATCAATTTCTGATCATTTCCAAGGACGGAGGTTGCACAACCTCCTCAGGTGCCTGCTACTGTGTTGGACCACCCTCATTATCCAGCATTCGCATTCAGCTCTCACATATTCCACATCTGATGACTGGTGAGCAATAACCTCATTCAGAAGTCACTGTAACATTTCCTGATGGTAGGGCAGCTCTGCAAAATTAGGCACTAAGATTTCAGTCAAATTTTCTAATTCCTAGTTTTCTGAAACCTTTTGTGTGCTTGCCACAGAACTGTCAGCTTAAGCAACAGTGATAGAAAGGTTTGATACCAACAGTAGCAAAAAATCCTATTTGCCTTGCATGAAAGACTGCCTATAAGGAGAGCTTCGTAGTAGGGAAAGACCAGAGCTACAACAGATGATTCATCTGACATGGGCAAGCTTCAATGAAATCACAAACCCATACATATCTGCCAATCCTCAGGAAGTATCACATATGCAATCAGCTAAAGGAGAAAGTTCTTCAGCTCCTTCAAGAAAGGGTCTTTTCCTTGAATAACATGCAAATGCACAGCACAACAAGTCCTTAATTATGCCACCAGAAGGAGACTTGATTCACCTACTTCACTACTTGATGTCATTAGATGAGAGGATGTTCAAGCCACACCTATCTCAAGCAGACACTACATGCACACTGACCAACATCCAATCTTGTGGTCAAAGAACAGAATAAAAGCAAAAAGCCACAAAACAATTTACCCATCTTATTAAAATAACAAATTATTACAGCTATCATGTTTCAAATTAGCAATTATCAGCTTACTTCTTTCTTACCATTGTAGGTTATCCTCGGTTTTGTCAGACACATCACAAGATGTAAATCCATTTCGTCAGAAGATACAAATTTTGAACATACAGGGCACTTGAATCCTATGGAAGATAAAGATATGTAAGTTTGAGTACACTCCATCATGTTGCAAGTATGTATATTCCAGCCAAAAACCTGTTCTGCATACATCAATAGAATGAATATATATATATATCTGGCATCTTTTCAGTTTTGACCTGACATTTCTTACATTAACATAATACCCTTGATTTCAAAAGATCTCAAGTGTTTCTGCAAATTAATCTGCTGCCAATTGCAAACATGTCAGCACCTCTTGAATGCCAACTTCCCCAATGACTCTAAGAACAGTTAAGACAGGAGCAAGAGGATAATATGACTCTACTGAAAGAGAAACTAAGAATGTCTGGGGAACATAGCCATTCAAATCTGAACTTGGGCAGGAACCCTGAGTTAACATCTTAAATGGAATAGCACTGAAACTTTAACAAAGGATCTCAGTTTTACATCTCATCATGCAAGCTCCAGCACCTTTTACCAGTCTGGGGCACAGTGAAAACATTAACTCAGGGGTGTTGCCTCACCTACTGAATCACTGATATTTCCTGTAGAGCTGAATTTACTTGACACATCTCATCCTAGCCAAGCACGACCTTGTTGAGCTCTCGAGGTAACAGCCTGAGCCAATATGGGGTGAAGAATAATTAAGACAGTCTGGACTGTGATGCAACTGCACACTGGTTCGTGACAAAACCATTTAATACTTTATGTCATTACTAAAGACAGCAGTGTTCCAGTTAAAGGACAAGGCAGTTGGGCAAGTTTTACAGTCCACAGAAAAGCCTGACTGATTGTGATAGCCTGAATAATTAACACACAACTGAGAGACAAAAGGCCACCAACAGGGATCTTGTGTAACAGTTGTTTAAGAATATATCTACAGGACGAGATATGGCAAAAATATCTAAATCCATGCTCAGTGCAAAGGACCAACTTCTCTGATGCTGTTGAAAAGTAGTAAGGCAGGCACGTATAAAAGACCACTGCACCTTCCATCAACATCCACATCTGGGCCTGTTCCCCCATGCTTTAGTTTGTTGCCCCTTACTTTTGTACTTCCAACCTTGCGGGTCCACAATGAGGGGAATCAGTCAAGGATGACAAGCGACTTGGTGCTGCACTCTCAAGTTCCTGTTGCCTGACAATTCTGATCTTTACTGTTAATGATTAGCCAGATGTAAATCAAGCAACTAACCTGAAGCACTAGCGCTTGATAGAAGTAATACACTTCATTTGTTAAGACAATGATCTTTATTTCTTCAGTGCTGCTAAATAGGAAGCAAGTCAAAGCAGACAACTGGTAACACCCATGAGGAACTCTTGAGCAGCAGCTGAACACAAACCACTTCCTGAGGTAAAGTACAGTCCTGATTCTTCCCATTTTAGCAATAAGCAGTTCATATCTAGCTCTTCTGCTGTCAGTCTTACACTTCAGTTTAAATACTGCTCCTCTCCTTGTTTTTAATCCTCCTCCCAACCCACATCTTTACAGATACAACCATAGGTTAATAAGGATACACCAGCCAAACACATCTTTTGGACAAAGCAAGTTGAAAGGATTAATTTACTTGCAGAAAGCTTTGTCAGTGACCCTTCAGCCACTGTGTGGCTCCTTCCCCCAGGCTGCATCTCAACATGACTAAGACCAAAACTAATATCTCAGTCCTCCAAACACCCAAACCCACCCGTAACTGTTTTGTTAGGGCTTTCCTCAAAAACTAACTTGGGGGAAGTTTCCTCTCAACCTTTATCAGCCTAATGCAGCTGACTACTCTTAAGTCTAGTCAAACCCTAAGACCCGTGCATTATTCTCATTTATATGCTTCTGTAAGGCATAATTAACAACATATTTGGATATTGAAAAGCACGTAACTTCCTTATGCATTGCAGACCGAGTCCTGCTGTGCCAGAACAGTTTGCATTAGAGCAAGTTAACATCTATGCTCACGGCTTATTAGTTAAGCACCAGGACAATCATTAACAGGTTCCCTCTGCTTCTCTGCTTTCTGCACAGAACCCCTCCACCTTATTGCCTAGGGTCATCAGGACATCTAACTGGGACTGACAAAAGGCAGAGAAAACCATTACTAGATCTTTAGATTTATCAACTGTTAACTTGCTTGTATTAACAAGGTACATATCCCAGGAATCATTAGAGGGAATACTTCAAATCCAAATGAAACTGTAGGGAGAATTTGGGTAAATAATAATGATGATGATAATAATAATTCTTCTACTGAAAACCTTGCTTAAAGGTAGACAGCTGTGAAAAATCTTTCTGCTTATCCACCTATTCAGCTGAATGTGCTTATACTACTATGTACCTGCCCCTAAACCTAGCAAACAGTTTAGATTCTTCCAATAGAGTAATTATTTTAACCACACAGTATCTTGTGGCTTGTCCAGTATCAAAGGGGATCTGAAGGCAATAGTTAAACAACTACAAACGTCCCCCTAACACAAGTCTGGAATAGCTGACTGCTGTAGCTCTACTCGGCGTGCAGAACACCGAAGAACACAAGAAGCAGAGGACATCCCACTTAACTAAGCTTCATGGACCAACTTAGCTGCCAGTGGCAAAGGTATCTCTGTAGAAAAGATGCGTTTCCAGTGACCAGCATCAGCTGCATGCCAGAGACACAGAAGCAGAAAAGGAGCCTTAAACTCAGAACACTTGCTGAACCATTTTTCAAACACAAGTGAAATCCAGATTCTCACTCCTTCACAATGTTCTGTTGCAACGTTCTGGACTTAGCCATCTTCCCCAGGAGGTGCACAGTGTACGTTTTGTGTGAAGGAAACTGCCGTTTCCAACTCCATCAGTGACCCCAAAGAACAAATGAGTTTGATTGCAGACGCAGTATTTACTTTATTAACTGTATTTGAAAAGTATAAGTAAGTGAAGGATAAACGCTCTCCACAAGCTGGTTAAAGGTGCTTGAAGAAAGCTGGTATTTTCCCACCTTTCCACAAATCATAAAGCAATAGTTTCATGACCCAGTTTGCAATTAAGTACTCCGTAAGAACAAAGGCTCTATTGTACCACTGGCCCAGCAGGCTAGCAACATTTATAGCCTATGTTTGTTTTTACCACGAGTCTCAGGGAACCATTCTGATAACCTGAAGAAAGTTTCACATGACTTTAACAACCAGCAACAGGTCGAAAATAACCTGCTCTCTACACAACTTGTTTCACTGAGCTTCGCAGATAAACAGTGCATTCACAGGCATTTGGACAACAAAGTGGAAGTAGTCATCAGATGAGGTGGCATCACATCAAGTGTCCTCTAAAAACTACGAAACTCAATAAACTACTTTCTCACTGTCTTTACAAGGAGAACACAAGAGAAAATGTAGGTTTAGGTAAAAATCCAGCTCTTATGAAGGTGTTGGTTTCATAGCATCCCTTATCCTCATCCAAGGAACTACCACCTTTGTATGAGGGTCATCACTGTTTGTCAGCACAAGCTGTACTTCCTCTCCCACAGCAGAGAGGCCATTGCCTGTGATACACCCTAAGCCAGGGGAAGAACCACTTTTCACCCCATTCTCTGTCTGTACTGCAGGAAAGACCTGTACAGCGGAACTGAGCAAGCACACGCCTTTAGCTGACTTTTACAACTGCACACTTCAGAGTCAGGGAGACAAATTCTCACAAGCTCCCATAGTCTGGTTTCACAACCCTGACTACAATACCGAAAGTAACACGTTACTTAAAACCAGAACCCTGGGGGAAGGAAAAAAAAAGTACAATTACAAGAAAACAGAGTCAGAAGAGAAAGCTGCAGCACAGCCTCTAAAAAATCCCAAGGTGGCACAGAAAGCTTGAAGTAATTAAACCTATGCAAGTAGCAGGACTTAAATATTCAGCGATGACCTCTCTCTCGCTCTCTCTTGAATGCATTGCTGTCTTCAGACCCCACCAGCTTTTGCAAATGAAGCTGCAGTTAGCCAAGAATCACATCTTCTGTCACATCCATCTACCCAATGTGCAACTTCCATCTCTGTCAGGCTTGGAAACTATCCACAGGGACAGGCGGATGGGTGACTACTCATTCTATCTGTACCGGTTTCGACCTCTAACTGGTATCTTACTGTGTTTGGCTTGCTTTGCAAACATCAGCCCATTTAACTTGCAGTTCAGTGCATAGCGAAGCAAACAGAACCCATCCAACAAATAACAAACTTCTGGACCTTTATGATTTTTTGCAAAACAACTTTGCCAACTCATTGTGGAATATCTACTTTGTGGTGGCAAAAAAAGGAGCTCGGCACTCCCAGACTGCGTTGTGGAGTGTCACAGAAGTACACGTAAAGGAAACACAGTCAAGCTGTATCAGACTTGCACAGAAGAATGGATGATCCTTTTGGTCAACACTAAACAGCTGTAGCAAGGAGTAAGCACAAATAAAACCTGCAACAACACTAAAGACTGCATCAGCCTGATCAGAGTAACCTTTCAGCAGAAAACATCTTAATAGGGACATTGCCAAAACCAAACTAGAAGTATAATGAGACCAGCTGTTCTTTTAAAATGAGTATGCAACATTCTAATATTGTAAGGTTTTTGCATCCTTGTGTTTTCAAAGAAGATGGATAAATCCACCTTGGTTTGCATTTAAAGAAGTCTTAAGAAAAGAGAAATCCTTGCATACACATACTTCTCTAAAATGTATTTGACAATAGGAAGCTTGACAAACATTTATTCACGCTTGTTCTTTGGTACTTAGAAAAATAAGCACAGACAATTTGGAAGCACAGCATCCAGTACATATGATGGTATAAGGGTGGTATGCAAGATTACCATCACACAAATAAAGCCTGCATAATGATGCCAAAGAAAACAACACAAATAATTCCCTCCCACCAATAAACAGAAAAGACTTCACCTAATCAGAGAAACATGTCAGAATGGACCTCAAGAGGTCATCAAGTCTATCCCATTCTGGAAAACTGGGTTAAATGTACTTAAGAGGATTTAATCGGCCCTTAAAAATTAACTAGTGAAAGATTTTACAGACATCCTAGATAACCTACAATGCTGTTCAGCTATTCCTAGACAGAAAAATCTTCCCTTATCGGTAATCTGGCACCCTTCAGTTACAAAAAAAGGTTGCTTATTTCTTGTGTGTTCAGTAGATGCAGAAAACACTCAGTAACTGTCTCCAGTATAAAAACATGTTCACACTGGAAAATGTGCGTCCTTCATCTTTTTCCCCTAGCCTGCAAAAAAAAAAGTCAGTTTAATCTTTCCATCCAGGCCTGGTGCCTAAACATTTTGTTCCTGTTGCTGTCCTCTGGTCTCTCTCCAACCTTAACACGTTGCATTGCCAAGAAGTGGGCAGACATTTCAGGCTAAGACTCCGTAAATCCTAAGCAGAAATTAAATAGTTACTTATCACATTGTTCTTTCACACTAGGAATTGAATACAGATCTATCTATAGAGAGAAATTATCTTCTTTATGTGTGTATATAGGTACATACACATTTTAAACCATCAGATTACTGGCTCATTCCCACTAGGAGTTGAATATAGATCTATCTATAGATAGAAATTATCTTCTTTATGTGTGTATATAGGTACATACACATTTTAAACCATCAGATTACTGGCTCCTTCCTCTCGTGAGCTGTGACAATCCCTAAATCTTCAGCAGAACTGTTACAAGCCAGGTGCCATATTCTAGTGGCACATTTTGTTTCTCCTCACATTTAGTAATTCTCATTTATCTTTTTTAATCCACTATGAACACTTTTCTAACACGTTAAAAATGATGAACTCAAATTTTGCACTCCATAGTGCTTTCAGATCGTACAAGTTCATTCTTATATTCCCTTTCTTAAAGTGTCCAGCCTCCAAAAAAAAAGGATTGAAAACAGACCCATCCACTGTGATACTTGAATTGCTCTCTTAGAGCAGCTTACAGGATTTTGTTCCCAGCTCTTTCAGCATCCACCTACTTTTTCACCTAGACCATATTCTCCAAGTTTCCTCATGAGAATACAAAGCAGAACAACATAAGCATTTTACTAAAATCAAACTGTAATGCCTTTATTTCTTCCACTTCTTCCTTTTATATTCAGCTATGTAGAGGACTAGGAAGTGAGACTGTAAGAACAGCAGGAAAATAGATGGAAATCATTCAGATTCTTAGTGAAGTGACAACAGTCTGGGTGAGGTCAAAATTCTCCCTCCTGGAAATTCAGTTGTAAAATTTAAAGAAGAAAAAAAAAAAAACCCAAGAACCCCCACCCCAAACTACATGGATCTGTCAGAGTTATGCGGCCACAAAATTCTCTCTTCTCCTCAGACAACTGAAACGGAAAGACAGAATGAGTCATTTCTTAAGCCTGAAAACATGAAGCTTTGTACATGAAAGTTAACATCTTACCTGGCAACTTTACCCATACCATGTAAGAGAATATGATGGTTATTTCACACTAAACTCAAGGACAGAAAACTGACATTAAATACATGTCTTTAAGTTAGAGGGAAAAAGAAAAAAGAGCATTAGCAATTCCCAGCAAACCCTGTAGAGGATTTCTGGGCGCTGTAGCTCCCAATAAAAGTGGCTACTTGGATAAGGTTTGCCATTTTATGTACAGGAGTTCTTCTGTTCAGGGAGAAAGCATCTTGCTGAAAAGATACATCTAGTTCTCTAGTTTCTATCCTTCCGTATGTTGTAAATGGCCCAAGCTGGGAGAACCATCTGGAAAGACTTCTGGAGATGAGAAGAAATAAAGAAATACTCCCCTCAATTTGGGAGAGAATAGGGAATCAAACAGAAATAAGGAACAAAATACAAACATTCCAAACTCTGTCTTTTCCTGAAAACTGAACCAGGAGACATACAAATAATTTCTTTTTCTCAGCACTTAATCTAGAGGGGTTTTCTTCCCCACTTCTGTATGATAAAACTGAAGTAAATATACTTGTGGATTCCTTGAGAGAAACAAAAGATTTTCTCTTGTGTTTTCTGGTGCTTTCTGATTCAAAGCTCCCACAGTACTCAGTGGGAAAAGGGGACATATAAAATAGGGAATAAAACCAAACCTAAACCTTACTTTAGTTAAGGAACCCATGGAATAATTAGAGAAGATGCGTTTAGATAATACTTCATCTCCTAAGCTAAAAGTTAGGAAAGACAAAATTGTACTACATCACTTCCTCAGCTTCCTTCACCTGGTAATTGGGAAAGGGACATCTTCAGCAGCAATCAGTGAGAAACAACACAGTACAGAACGAAGACAAACTGAATTCAAGTCACATCTTTTTTTCTTCATCTTTATCACCTGCACAATGTCAGGTGTCTAAACTCCATGTAAAAGGAACCTGATGATGATTATAATTGACAGCTGCAGTTTTAGAACCTGAAGAACAATTTCTTGAGAAAATTGAGGGGAAAAAAAGTCCCATGCTAAAATGTCCTGCAAACCAGAAGATGAAGTTACAGGTGGGAAAGGCCTGTGGAAAGATTGATTTCACCTTGCCATACAAAAGTAAGAACAGCTGTTATTAGAGGAACAGCTTTTAAGAGTGCCATTTTAGACAGATGCAAGCACCCAACAAAGGGAGCAGGAAAAGACCTTCTTAGTTCCACCCGTGTTTGTGGGTGGGTGTTATCCTCCTACCCCATCACCCACAGGGATCTGTAGTCAAGGCAGATGAGAGACTGCTGAAGTCTGCTTCATCCAAACTCCTAGAGCCTTTGTGCTGTCAAACTGACAAGTGCACAAGAACAGGTCTTAAAGTGACTTGTAAGCTATGAATTTACCCTTTCACTCACTACTGTATTAACTGCACTCCAGACATGTCACCCCCCCCAGCACAGATCTATAACATAAGTTTCTCAATGGAACAGGAGCAGCTGAAGACAGACAAGTGTGAATATAAACTGAACTTCGCGAGTTGCTTTTGTGCATGAAGAGGTAAGAGCAAGATGGTTTTCATGGAAAAAAAAATCCACCCACAACCCAGCCTATTTTAGATTTTAGCTTACTACATTTGGGAAGTGTATTTTCAACTAGCAACCAAAACCTCCCACTTACCAACAAGATTTCCCCCAGAAGAATACCATTAATTCTCATAGCATCTTTCCCAAGGGAGGCGGGCAGGAGCAAGAACCCAAAGAACACACTTGCTCTCTCTTTCATACAGGTGTGATGACTCCCTTCCAAAATCTGAATCGAGGGCAACAAAGGAAAGAAACTTTGCCTCTCCCTCATGTCTATTCATTGTCACATCTCTGGCAAGCAGAGATTAGAGCCAGGTTCCCTTCTAGCCGCACTGGCAGACTAACAGCAGTAGTATGGGCAGAAACTAGCCCTATCAATATTCCAGTGGCTTCTGCACACAAAGAGGGCTCTTGCCACATTGGAGAAGTCTTGTGGAGCTGTGAGGACACGAGTTGTCTGAATATGCAGTTAAGCCAGGCTGGACACATTTTTGAGCCCAACCAACTACTTTATTCAGAAAGCAAATAGGCAGAAAGCATTGTCAATAGTTTGGGGCACAAATGTGTTTTATTTCCACACAGCAGGCAAGATCAACCTGTCAGGCAAGCTTAGTTCTTCCATCACTAGATGATGGCAATTAACTCACTGCAGGTCAGCCTGGAGGTCTGAAAACTTTATACGAATGAGATGCCTTAAACCTCGTACTTTAGAGATATTACATATTCCATTGCCTTTTATCTTCTAAATTCACCTATCACCGTTGAAGGAGGAAGAATTCTTCTCTCATTCCTAATCTCTCCCGAACCTATACCTTTATTTGTTTCTTCTTTAATTTTCCTATTCCCACAATTCTCTTTCATTGCTTGGAGCAATATGCTCCTCAAACACCTGAAAAAGGCTTTTCCACTCACAATTTCACAATGAAAGTTGGGAAAGACAGGATAAAGGTGTCCTGCTGCCAGAAGTAAGCACTTCTGGAGTAACTGAGACAACTATACATTTTTAAGTACAAAGAGCAAGTTTGTCTACACTTCCCTTCACACTGTGAGTAAGTCACTACTTTCAAAAATGGTAGAGTTAAAGAGAAAGTTTCCATTGGAAATCACAGCATTTAAAAGGAAGTGTAGGCAGAGCTGTTCCAAGACCAGAAGAATGAAGTCCTGCTTTTTGAACATCATGTAAATATCTTGAAAACTCGTACTGTACAATGCAACAAATCTGGTTAAAATTACATGAAGCATGATAATAAAGAGAGGAGAGGGCTATACCATGCTGACAGTATATTTAATGACAGCTAAAAGGGAAGAGGTATGATGTGAAAATGGCTGAACAATGGTTGACAAGGATGACTAAACTGAACACGTGGAACAGAGCATCTTGTCGGACGCAGAGAAGTCTTCTGAGCAAACTCGCCATGATGCATACAAGGTCTTACAAAAGAAATGGGAGGGACACAGTAAATACTGCACTGGAAACGCAGCAGACAGGAACAAAGGAGCAAGCCCCAGGAGAAGGCAGCATCTGGGAAGACAGCACAGATAATGATGCTGCTTGAAAGCATGCAGAAGACAAAGTCTCTCGGAGAATCTGGAAACTATTGCTCTACTACACAAACAAGGTGATAATGGAGACCTGAGAAAGCACAGCATTTATAGACAATTGGTCTGTTGTCTACAAAGTTTTTACCAAAGTAAGTGAGGGTAAAAGTCAAAAAGAAGTCCTCACTAAGGCAAAACTTTGTAAAGTCCAATTTAGTTGAAATACTTACCAATAACCTACTTGTTCCTGCAGAAATAGAGGTAGCAGTGACAAAGAAAAAAGGGGAAAACCAATCAATGACAAAAAACTCAGAGTACAAAATATTAAAGATTACACCTGGGAAGAATATATGTAAATAAAAAGGTAAATTATTATGTAGGATGTTTCCAGGACTTTAACTCTTAATTCTAAACATCATAATGTTTCATTTTAACAGCAACATTAACTGAGATATCAAAAGTAGTTATAATTATATTTATCATTCAGTACAACAGAAAAATGATACCTAGTAAAAGTAGTTTCAAGAAAGTCAAGGACACCTGTCAAAGCATACTTGTTTTCTTGTGCTTTTCATCTCGTTTTGTAATCACACATACAAGACTGTTTATCACCTCAGCACAACAGTAGCCTTTCCTGCATTATTATACACTATTTTTTCTCTCTTCAGCTCTCAAAATAGCAGTCCTCCACAGAGGGCACCTATTTCTTAATTCTGCAGGGAAACATCCAACCTATGGACTAACGTTCTGTCATTCACTTGAAACTGCTGAGAGCAGAGTATGTTTGCTTGTTAGGGTTTGCTGGGGTTTCTTTTCCATTCCTCCTTCCCCAAGTAAAGGTATGACTTATGACTAAGGCCTGAGCTTAGCAGAGAAGTCCAGGCTGGAAAACATCATTCATCCTGAAAATAAAGGAATTTTGTTTAAGGATTAACACTGCAACAGTACTGATGTCTCTGCTTATCCTAAAGCAGTCTTTTGTTTTTAAATGCAAAATTCAGTTAGAAGTTCACTCTGCGCTGACCCCTCTATTCTTCCAACTTGAAAAGTATTCACCTTAGTGTATGGACTCTGTTGCAGAAACAGGGCAAAGGGTTACAAAACACCACTTCAGAAAGGTGCACACTGGAGTCAGATCATCAAATCTTTCAGCATTAACATACTTAAGTGTTTAACAGGAATTATGTATAGATTTCTATTAAAAAAGTGAGAGCAGTTTCTGAAGTTTGAATGATAGATACACCTTTATGTACTATACTGACTAGTTTTGCAAAAGCTCCTATTTCTAAGACAGAACCTTTTAAGCACATTTGGGGAGGCACCACAGTGAAGAAAGCAGGCAAAGTGCCTAATGAGGAATAATGAAGATGAGGTATCAGTTGGTTACGAGAAAGACAGAACTGAACCCATAAAGAAATAACCTCCCAACCAAGTTTTCTTAACTACTGTCAGTAAAAGCTGAAGAAAATCAAGCTATTGACTTACATGCTTTAAACATATCAGTCACGACAGTTTCATCTATGTTCTTTTGCCTCTATTAAGAGAGTACAGAGCACACATACCACATTCTGCAAACTCTAATAGAACATCCATAAGTCACAAACAAGCCGAACTTTCAGATGACGTGCCACATCATTCCTGCCCCAGCAACCAAGTCAGCAATGTAATTCTTGCTTTTTCATGGTCAAACTGCCACTGTCTGAACAAACCGTTAAGACGTATTTTGTGTTTCACCCACATTTTAAGTGACCTTTGTAGAAAACGCGCAGTAGCATTAGCTGTTTTTTACTGTTCACAACTGCTGCACTGGTCTATCAGTTAAATTGTTGAGGAAATTGATTAGCTGCCCATTTTAAACGCCGACGCTTATAAGAGAAACATCTTACCTAATGAGACCTTACCGCAGATCCCAAACACAAGTGAGCAAGCAGTTAAAACATAAGTAATAAAATAATAGTAATATAAATAATAAAATGCTCAGAAAAATAACAACAAAAAATTCTCTGCTTTGAAGGAAGAAAGCTCTCTAGAACAGTTCCTGAAGGGAGCATAAAGAATGCTGGACCTTGAGCCTGCAAGCCTCCCAGCTTATGTACATGTTCATCCATTCACCCTCCCTCTGTCTCCTGGCATACCTCCTTTGCTCTTGCTGTCTCTTCCTGCCTGTGAGTCAGCTGGTGGGGACCGGCCTAAGCAAGCAGGACTCTGAGCTTTCCCAGTGGGAAATTCCACAGCATGGCCACCAACAAAGGAGTGAGATTAAGCCAAGTATAAGTCATCAGCTCTGGTGAAAAGACAGACTTATTCAAGTGCTTCTATAGTACTCTCCATCAGTGTTAAAGACTGCTGAGAAGTAAGCCACAGGCATGTAAAGGACAACCTCTGCCTCCAAGCTTTGTTGTTTCATCAAGTAACTTAAAAATAAATAAACAAATGAATAAATAAATTTGCATTTAGCTACCATTTTCAGAAACTCTTAAAAAAAGCTCCCAAAGGACGCCTGACATTCCTGTTGGTCATCACAGAAGTACACTTCCTCTTTCTAGCGGAGATCTTGCCATTACATCCCCATTGCTGCAGTTGTATCACATCAGAAATCAGTCAACTGGGAGATGTGCCAAAAAGAGAAACGTGCTTTTTTTTGTTTTTCCCTTGAGAGGCAGCAATAGGCAATACAATTCCTGGCTTTGTGCAGCGAGAATGCCATTTAAACATCTAAACTTATGCCTTTGCTTTCCAGAATGGTGTAGACATTGTACCATTTGTTCTATTAATCTGATAACCTACAACAACAGTTTCTCAGCAGAGCTACAGAAGACTAACAGCTGTCTAATCTTCCACCCAGAGATTCCAGCTCCAGGTTGAAACATGAGCGTGTAAATGCTGAATAACATCAGAAGACCATAGCCTGGCGTGCTCTCTGTCTGATGCGTTCCACACAACATGGTGGAAGAGACTGAAATTCCATTCTTGGTGTAAAACCAGTCTGTACCTAAAACTATATCAAAATTGTCCAGAAGATGCTCCAAGATTAAAAAAAAACAAAAAAAAAACCAAAACCCCAAACCAAAACATATGCAGTTGGAAGGGTTATGTCACATGCATGAGAATATAAATACTTTACACATGAGAATATGTTTTTAGGTCAAAATGAAAAGCGCCCTTCTTCACTACTGTGGCATTAGGACAATTTCTATTGACAGAGACATCCAAAACACACTGAAAATTAAGCTTGTCGTTAAGAAAGGGAGTTCATAGCACTTAACATCTGCACAATAACTTCCAGAAAGAAAAATATGAATTGTGAGTCCTTCATCATGTTTCTACCTGCAACAAAATTCATTTTAGACGCACTAAGTCCTGAGACAGACTAAACCTGTCACTTAGTTAAACTAGAACTACACAGTGACAGCTTCAAGGGGAAGAAAAGTTCATTTAGGTCCTTAGAAAAATAAACCAAATGTTTCAGATGCATTTATGTCATTTCAGCATGTCACTTGACATACAGCATAGGTGGGATTATAAATCCTGCAGTATGCTGTTGCAGCTCTTGACCTAGCCTGGCATCTCACAAAGTTGAGGGTGGTACCACACAGTAAAATAAAGCAGCAAAACTTTGGGAATATATTCAAAGTACTAAAAAAGGACAAATACAGTCTTCTAATTGATTAATATTCCAAAAAGGACAAGTATACACAAATCTGAGTCCTTAAAATAAATTTAGACAAAACTTCTAACCTCAAATGTATTACCAGGGACAGCTACAAACCAAACATATTAACAGGGACAGCTACAAAGCTTTTTCTTTTTTTAAGAGATAAACAGCTTGTACATAAGAAATTCATAAAAGATACAGGAACATCTTCTAAAGTACCAGTTATGAAAACAATTCTTATACCCTCAGGGACAGTTTTACAGAAAGAAATTGGAAGTGAGGCAACAACAAAACCCCCACCCTTCATAAAGCTATTAGCTATTGTCTTGCACTGGCTGATCTGTTCAAGTAGGTCTTAAATTCATTTAAATGTAAATGTACATGGTGGGTTCCATCCCCAACCGTGTCCAAGCAAATTCCAACCCCATCCAAGCAAATATGAATCGTATTTTGTTCACTTCCCAATCTCTGTATGTTTCTGTAACTACTGGGACCAAACCATTCTTATACCAAACCTAAGAGATCAGAATACCAGAGAAGTAGCTTCTAGAATGTGACTTCAATAAAAGCCTTTGATGTATAAATAAAACCATGTTATATATCATCCCTGCAATGAAGCAAGTTTAAGGGGAAAGTAAAAGAAAGTGGAATGCAACCCTGGAAATTACCCAACAGCTTGCCACAGTTCCCAGCTATATGGCAGAGGTCCAACCTAAGCAAAGCAAAGTTACCCATAAGTTAGGGACAACTGATTTGGAAACACAGCTTTTCCAGGATGCTGAGGAAACTCTAATAGCAATACTGTTTAATGATGTTATTTCCTATTTTCATTTAGAAGTTGAAATTCATGTTCTCCAACAACTGAAATAGCAAAACCAGGGGTTTTTTTTTGTTTTCCACCTGAAATTCACTTCAGTTCTTCTAGGAGGGAGTAGCAAACTGAATGAAGCTGCCCACATTCTTGCAGAAGCTAGTGTAATGGTATTGTAATATACCAAAAGGTCTTCAGCATAAAAAGGAAATAATGTTTATTTAGGATTCCTACTCTTAAGGAAAATCCTGCAAGACATTTCTAAAAGCTAATAGTACGCAGGAAAAAAAGCACGTATCTTAAATAAACTGCACGTAACAACAGGGAAAAAAATATTCAGACCACACAGCTCTCTGCAGCAGGGTCATAAAAAGAAAAGAAAAAGGCCACGGAAGTATTTACAAATCCTGTTTTCACACTTGAATCAAAGTATTAGTGTGTTTTCCACCTTGACTTTGAAAGCCATTAAGTGATATTAATTATTTACTGTTTTTGTTGCTTTTCCTCCACAGAAAAGATGGATCTTGTTACCTCAGCATTACTGGATGCAAAGCTGCCCCTTTTCAAAAGTAAATCTTTCAGAATACCATCTTCCAGATTGTAAACTTTTGTCAAGAAAAAAAAACAGTATTATGTCTAAAGGTTAATCTTGCAGTGAGCCTCCTACTGCTCAAGACGTCTTCCTAATACTAACTCAAAACATAACAGAAGTTTCTCCAGGTTTTTAGATATTTAAGGTCAAACATTTTCATCATCTAATTTTAAAAAGTGGTGTCACCTAGTGTCAAAGAAAACTGAACAGACACTGTGATAACAGAAAACATCTGTATAATCTGCTTTTAATTCTTCTACTTCCACTTACTGGAAGGAACCAAGCAGGGAAGTCCACTTGAAACTACAAGACTAACAAGATTTTTAGCAGAAAATGAGAGCTAGCTCCCGACAGTCCTTAAACCAAGGGAAAAATAAACAGCAGAGATGAAATAAAGAACAAGGAAGCTAGCTTACCAATGCTGGGGAAAGCTGTGACACGAAAAAAGAACCTATTTTCTAAGATAAAAATAAACGAAAGTGAACAAATAGATGAAGACTGAATTTCTGAAACCCAAATAATATTAAAAATTGAACACACAGGAACTGTGGGCAGATGAGTCAGACGGTGCTACAAAAAGCCTTCTGAAAAAGTCTATCTGGTCTACTCAAGGCTGACAATGCTGCTTTCTGTATCACAGGGAATTGGGGCAAATGAGAGCCTATCACAAACTCTTGGTCTTTTCAGTATAATCCAGTAGCCCAATCAGAAAGCTGTGGGCCAGCATGAAACTTACTCTTCTTGAGAGGAACCTTGGTTTATGTCCTGGATAAGAACCCAGCGCATCTCATCCCAGAGGCACCTGGCAGGAGCAGCAGCCTACAAGAGGCTTCACTTGAGCTGTCCAGGGTGCGGGTGCTGAACAGGTCCCTGCCCTGGCGGGGTCTTGCCTGGGGCTTGGGGTTCTCCCTTTTTTGGCTTCTAAAGAGTGTGCATTAAACCCTGAACGATTTATCCTTGATTATTAGTCTCTTGCTAATCCTGTTATTAAGTGCAGTTAGCCAAATATCACACCAATGACACAAATAGATACATTAATACATTAAGTCTGTCTTCTGCAGCCAGGCCAGATTCAAGCCCTTTTAATAGCTTTTACTCTTGGTCTTCAGGCAAGATTCATAGGTTAAAGACACAAAGATACTGATTTCAGTTTGTGTAAGCAAACAAAAAAGACCAACAAAAAAAAAAACCCAAATCAAAACAACAAAACAACATCTAACTGAAATCCCTCTCTATTTGTACAGCACTAGTGCCAATTTGCATACACAGTCACAATTATACTTCTATCTGTGGTATGGAAAGGTTTTCCACAACCCAATCAAATGCTTTGAGTTTTAAAGAATAATTGCAGCTGGCTTGCTTGTTCATATGGGAAGAAGCAGCTTCCAGATTATTATCTAACACAAACAGTAATACCAAACAAACGTGAGTCTGTTTTTAAGGAATTCTGTTATCAATCTATTCTCCTGAATCTGGCTCAGCAGAAACAGCACCATAAGTTTGCTAAGTCAGTTACTTCATTGTTAAATATTGTCTGCTTCAGTACCACCCTGATCTTTTATTGCCATACTCATCTAGTAAATTAGAGCTCTCTACAAACCTGATTGAAAGTAAGTGGACATAAAACCTGAGAGATGCTAAACCATTAAGAGTGCAATAAATGCCCTTTCAGTTACATTTCAAGCTACATACACTGCTGAAATTGCACATAATAGCTATAGAGTCAAGTACAATTTAAAAAGAAAAACAAGTCCTTTTGAATCAATTGCAAATTTCTGCATTCAAAATTGGGAATCAGTTGTGAAACAGTAATTTGCTTATTAGGAAGTTCTCCAATACTAAAATTAGTTGTCAATATAAAATACCCAAGGAAATAGATGTATTTCCGTTAAGAAAGAATAAACAGATAAGTAAGTAGATAAACATTTGTTTTCCAACACATCATGTGAGAAAGGAAAATGCAATGTTTAAGTGTTGCATACAACAATTACTGACTGTAATAGCTGACAAAGCATCTTTTCTCTATACGTACCCCTCTACGAACAAGTAATTGTGGTGATATTCCTAATCCTCAGTTACAGGGTTCAACTGTTGTACCATTCGTTCCAGGGTTAGGAAAGCACCATTAAAATTAGCCTGCAGTTTCAGAGTTCCTGCAGAGGGCTATAAATCTAACAGTTTAAAGATATGAGTACTGAGATTACAGAAAGAGCTCCCTTCCTTCAGCAGAGGAAGGAATCCTTGGCAGTAATATATGACAGTTCCTGACAAACAGCATTACGCTTTTCAAAGCAGATCTGTGAGTATACCAGATTTCTGCACACGTGGCTCATTGATTTGAGTAAAGCTATCCTCACAGTGTTGCAGCTGTACCAGTAGCTTAAAAAGGTTCTACCTACGTTTAATAATAACATACCTACATTTATCATCACTGCCTGAAGGAGCACAATATGTTAGAGAGAAACCACAATAGGGGAAATAAATGCAAGAGGAACAAGGTACTGATGTGAAGCTTTTCTTCTTTTCCTATTTTTATACAAAATTTCAGGTCTGAAATTGAATGACAAGTGTGTAATTTTGTAAATTTACAAATCTGTAGGGCATAAAAAGAAAACTGACAGGATCAGAATATTAACATTCACGTTCCATGCTTTAATGCTGTATGTACAGCACATTTACCCAGTTAGATCTTCAAGGAAGCAAACTAAATCAGTTTTCACTTGTGTGCACTTCAAAATACCTCTAACAAAAAGGAAAAATTACATCACAGTTTTCAAGTTTGGGGAAATGCCAGTTAGAAAAAGTGGAGACAAAGAAATACCGAGAAACAGATACCCTAAGATAAAGAATTTAACCAAAATGGCCTCTATTCTCTTTGTATAGAGCTAATTATCTATTTCACCATGTTTCTCCTCAGTGTTACTCCTCCATTAACAGCACAGATATTATTATTGCTAGACAAAACTACAATAACTAGGCTAAAATCCAAATTAAATGTAATACCCAAAATTATGCCCTCCTAGGAAAGACAGAAAAACATCCTAAAAAAAGACACCAATAAAAGGAGTATTTTTAAGAGCCAGGTGAATCAGTATTCCTGCAGATACTTTTGTTTCCAATAGCACTTCAGTTACTAATACTGGTGCTGTGAGCAAGGTAACTCATACCCACTGAAAACAGCAAAAGGGCAGAAGAAAAAAAGGAGAGGCTCCCAATAATCTCTACAAACACAGCTTTAGTGTGTCACAGAATCGTGGTTTAAAAGCTGGGAAAGCCACTGTATCAGCACACATACCCATGAATCCCGATTCCCTCTAAGAGTAACGCAACAAACGCCACCATTCCCTACAGTCTTTTCCCCCCTCCTCTCTCTGCCTTACAAATCTGGCATCCTTTCCAAGGATTTCCTTTCAAGTGAACATTTCCTGGGGGGCTGATTTTTCACTCATTTTAACTCTGCATCTTTGTGGATAGTGTCAGGCCAGCCACATGCTGAACACAATCATTTGGTTTTAAACGTACTTCAAAGAATGGTTGCATGCTACAGCTACCAAAGCTTTACAATTCAGCATAGGCTGTCACGGGAGGCAGCTGTTAAACAGCCCAGAAACAGTCCAAATCCATGATGGAAAAAGGATGCTACACCCTCATTCACCACCACACTACACCTGCCATTTTCATTAGTTAACTAACAGTTGGTGGAATGGCAGAGATGGAAGGAACAATTGTGGGAAGCAAAACACAAGAACCACTTCTCCAGTACATTTCAACAGGGATCCACTTCATTTTTTGGATGCTTTTGGCTACTTCTGGCTTTGCTGCTAAGTACATGTTTTTCATCACTAAAATACCAGGACGACATACAAAATCAGCATGCAATTTTCATCATTATTTTCATCATTAAATTGAAATTCATCAGTATTTTCATCATTAAATTGAAATTCAGCAAAAATTGAGGTCACTACTATTGATCCACTATTAATATCATGCAACAGCCACACATAGGCAACTGTTTTACAGATAAAGGCTCTTCAGAGTATATTATTTTTCAAGGGCTGAAAGAACTTACAGAAACTCATTCCTATTGACTTTTCTAGCACTACTAAAAGCAAAGGCTGCAGCAGAGCTCCTGGGAAGTTTTTGCTCTTAGTAAGTAAAATGTAAAAGGTCAAATACTTAGCCAGTGGTCAACAATACCTTGATTAAAGATTACAGCTAGCCAATCCCTAAAAGAGAACCAATACTGCCCAGAATTTATAAACCAGAATGCTTTTGGTAGCCACTCCACGACCTCAGAGCATTTCTTCTGAATAAAGTTTTAAAGCAAAATGTAAAATCATCCATTACATTTAAAAGGTTGGTTTACCTGCACACCTGTAGAAGGAAGTCATATATACCCACACAGCCCACTAGAAGGAACGCCTGCCTTCCAGCTCCAAATCAAAGAATGATTTGGGTTGGAAGGGACCTTCCAAGATCATTCAGTTCCAGCCTCCTGCCACAGGCAGGGACACCTTTGACTAGACCAGGTTGCTCAAAGCCCTGTCCAACCTGGTTTTGAGCACTGCCAAGGATGGGGCATCCACAGCCTCCCTGGCCAGCCTGTTCTAGTGCCTCAGCACCCTCACAGTGAAGGATTTCTTCCTTACATGCCTCTTTCAGTTTAAAGCCATTCCCCCTTGACAAGTCACTGCATGGCCTTGTCCCAACCCCTCTCCAGGTTTCCTGCAGCCCCTTCAGGCACTGGAGCTGCTCTCAGGTCTCCCCTTAAGGAGCCTTCTCTTCTCCAGGCTGAAACAGCCCAGCTCTCTCAGCCTGGCTTCAGAGCAGAGCTGCTCCAGCCCTCACAGCATCTCCCTGGCCTTCTCTGGACTCACTCAAGCAGGTGCACATCCCTCTTATGTTGGGGGCCCCAGAGCTGGACACAACACTTCAGATGGGGACTCATGAGGACAAAGCAGGGGCAGAGAATTCCCTCCCTCAACCCCTGGTGATGCAGCCCAGGACATGAGTGGTTTCTGGGCTGCAAGCACACACTGACAACTAATGGTGAGCTTTTTGTCAACCCAGCCTGGGGTTGTGCTTGGACTGCCCGAACCCAAGTGTTCATCGTTCCCTTTTGACTTCATCAGCTGAACACAACTGTTGTCTTTACAACAGGAGAGGCACAGCGGAGACACAAAGGAGAACAGCCTGGGCTGACTATGTCATTCCCTATGCTTGCACAACATAAAGCACACCATTTGCATCAGCCTTCTTATTTCTTTGTTTGCAGCAGAACTAGTCCCACATTTCCAAGGAACATTTCCTCCACTCCCTAGTTTTATGCTGTCACTGGATCTTGGTCTTATCAAGTGTGCGAAATCCAAAGTTTATTTTAGCACAGGGCTTATTATGCTGGCAATGGAATTTGTATTTCCTCCAAACCGAAAGCTATTTCAGTATTGTATTTTACTTCAAAAGCATTTTAAACACTTTTGGTTTTTCACATCCATGGTTACGAAGCCACCCAGTATTATCTCTGTCTTTGAAAACGTTATCACTTACAAACCACACAACTTTGTCGATATGAGACATTTGGATACAAACTAATTCAAGGCTGAGCTTTAGCAAACATACAATTAAAGCTAACTGAAGACTAATGTAATTCAGTCCTTCAGAAGTGAGGCAATGCCTATACACTTGTCATTCAGTATCTAAATGTTAGTCATCTAGTATCCTAATGTTAGGACAGCTGAATTAGATATTTAAAGGGCGTTTCTTTGATAGCATGCAGCCCTTTTACATATGTGAATTTCATGCTGTTTTCATTCATTTCATGCTGTTCTAGATCATTTCTCTTCAGCCGGCAACAGCCTTATGGGCTTTACTGCACGTGTGGAGCAGGTATCCAATTTCTTCACACAGCACTTCAAAAATATGTAAGTAGTTTTACAGCTATATTTTATTATTTAGGAGTTGTAATTTGTTAATAGAATAACAAAGCCTTAACAAAATGTTGGGTCTTTTTTGTTTCATGTTAAACTCAAAGAATCTACTCATCATATATTTAGAACTACTCCCAGTAAACAAGTATCTTACTCTGCATTGATCTGACTACCTCTAACAACCATACCCATGGATAAGGAGGGGGAAACAAACCAAGCCACTCAAACCAAACCTAACTGGCCATTATGGCTGCAAAATCACAACACTGAAAACTTAACAAGCTCTAGAATAAATTTGACTAGCTAACCCCCAATTTGGGCACTTCACACCCAAACTCAGTAATACTACCTTTCAGGACACTTCATCAAAATCGCCTCTGAAGATGAATCATACTTACCCAGTTTGAGAGACTATAGGAGCTGTGAGTCACTCACTGCACAAGCATAATATGCCTTCCAATATTCAGAATGCAGATGTGTGATTTTAAGCTCATTCTCCCCAAAGGATAGCTAAACGCCCAAGAAAATGGCAAATCCTCAAGTCTGGCATCTTAGGCTACTTCAGTCCTCCTTGCTTTAGGCTACTCCAGTCATCCTTGATGATGCAGCAAAGACAATGAGAAGAAAGGGGCCCGCCTCCATGTGAAAACAGTTAAATGACCAGAGAGAACTGCATTTTACTACTGTCACTGTTCTTTTTATTCTAAAGACCACCCATCATTATCTCTCTGAAACGTGCTCAACTGATGATGCTCTGCTCTATTTGGTAAGGTCACAACGTTATTGCAAAACAGGCAAGATTTCTTCCTGATACTGGAACTTCAATCCGTGTTTGTGCTCAGGAATCAGAGAGGATTGATGCTCTTCCGTTCATAAGAAGTACTGCTCTTATCACCCCTGATAGCTGCAGGAAGTCAGGATTCAAAAGCGACACAATTTTCAGGGAACTACCTAGGCTTTTTGGCAAGGAGATAGTTTATTTTGTAAGTTTTCTGAGCAATCACCAGATTGCTCCAGATTTCATTATAAGAGAAATTTATTAAGATGCTCAAAATACTGTCTGTGTGGTCAATCTGCAGAAAGCACTTCTAAGGAGACCTTTCTTTTGTTGCATATGGAACACCGAACCAGTTTTAAACTGCTTTCATGAAGGCCACAACTGTTAAGAGTACACTGTGATAGGTTTTATTATAGCAGTACAGAACTGCATTTAGGTCGTGCTCAACGCAGCTCAGCAAGAACCCATCCTTCAGTTTTGTGTCAAATTCAATAATCCAAGGCAGGTACATCTATATTTTAGTAAGACATTAAAGAAAAGGTCCCTCTCCTTTTTGCATTGAGTTCTGACAATTTAAAACAAAACCATGGTAAGTGCCAAAATAATTCCGTTTCAACTCAAGCAAATTCATATACACTATACTTTGTGAAAAGAATTCCAGTAGAATCATAACTAAGGTTTCATTCCCCCCCCCGAATACCCAAATAGCCTTTATGTATGTTCAGACAAACTGCTAGTATTGACATCATGTAATTTACTAGTATTTATATTACTCCAGATGCTCAACTAACCTCTCATATCTAAAAACTCCACCTCCAATTTTTAAAACCATAATGAAATAACAGTATAAATCAATCTGACATAAGGACTAATTATGGTAGCCCTATTAGGAAGGGTTTTGGAACACCACTAGTTTTAAAAGCCATTTACAGTTGAAATATTGATAAATAACTGCTTTATATAAATGACACTTCATATGGAGAGCCAAATAAATTGTAACAGCTCAGTTTTTCTTGCCATTACTCTTAGATGAATTCATTATAAGTCGCTAGAAGACATGCAAAGTGCACGCCAGATGAGAACTCTGTATTTATAGCACACTAAGTCAGTCGGCAAACAGAATCTACTAAAAATATCCACAACGGTATGCAGCACACCCACCCTTTGGGGACTATTCACAGGCTGGGGTGGTCTGATTTTTAGACAGGGCAGACAAGGAAGAAGAAAACACCCAGGTAGGTCAGCTCCTAAAGATGACTAAAAGTACCAGAGTCAAATCCCACACAAGATCTGGTTTTCTGCTTGACAGACAGGCATCCTGAGCCCTACAAGATTTTCCTGCATGCTTCCTGATCTCTCTGATCAACGGTATGCAATTTCCATGCAGAATGCAGAAGCATGTCCTGAGTCAAAGTGAGAATCAGCCTCGTTCTTTCTATGGCTTACACTCCCCTTTTTGCAAGCATCAGAAATTAGAAGCCTAACGAACAACAAAGCTCTGGATGCACATGGAGGAATCCTTATGAAAGTTACAATGATGATGTACACAAAGGAAAGGTGGCCTTGGGAAGACAGACACTTGTTTAGGAAATGTCTAACCAAAGCAAAACCACCCAGGAAGGGTACTTAAGAAGTGCTCTTCTGGTTTTATTCAGGTAAATACATACTATATTCAGTCCAAAATATAGCACTTGGAGCACTCAAAGGTTTTTCACTATTTCTTTTCATAGGCTGAACATCTGCAAGAACATGTTCCATTACCTCAAGTAACTGAACACAATCTGTAGAAATGACTGTATCTCTCTCCTGAAACCAATTAAAACTATTAATGAGCAGCACAGACACTGCAGAAAAATCCTGAAAATACTACAAATTGGGTTCATGCATCTGCAAATAGCAGGGAAAACCTACCCAAAAAATTTCATAGCATTACTCAAAACTGAAAAATGTCAAGCAAGGCTACGACAGCAAATCAAGAACATTTTACACGATGAAGTTTTCCACGAGCAGCTGGCAAGAACAGGAGAGGAGAACGTACCCAAACAGATGGGTAGGCAGCGTGTTTTAAAAATAGCTTTGAATTTCTAGCAGTGACAAAAGGTTTTCTTTATAAGACAAAGAAATTACTTGGGAGGTTGGTGGAGACTAGTCTGCAATTATGAGAGAGAACATGAGGAGAGGAACACTGTCGGGGTATCAGGGCTGGATAGGTATTCAGTAGACATTAGAGGAAGGCCTTTGTTTGAACTGGCACTGCAAAGGCTCAATCAGGTATTATCACTTTCTTGATAGCCAAAAGAAATATTTATATATGCCATTACAATTAGCCTGTTTCCTTTCCTTTAGGCCATTAACTATTTACTTTTCTCCCCTAAATGCAGTGCTGCCATTTTCATTATTTGGCTTCTCCTAATGAAGGAGGAAAAGAAAAAGAAGCCTTCAGAGATCCTCTGTAACTCACACCTCAGTCCTTATTCCAGTGTGCCAAGCCTCTCATCATCATGGAGACCTATCTCCAACTGAAGAAAATGAAACACAGCTCCAGAGGCTTCACAAGCTCTACTGAATATCCAAATAGTTCTTTTAGGTTTTTTTTGTCCCAACACTTATCATTTGAGACTAAAAAGCACTTTCCTGAGTGAGCTGGAGTGGATGGACAGTGGACTTTTTGCTGTTCTTTGCTATCCCCTCCTTAGGAGGGTTTACATCTGCTGCCAACCCGGAACTGTATGCTGCCCACTGTATGTATGCAGGAACAATAGAAGAGCCCACTGAATGCAAGAACAGCAAGACCCTGAAAAGGGATTGGACTCCTCAAACCCACCTGTCAGAACAGCTCTTCAGAAACTCCTTATCAATAGATTTGTTCTTGGACTGCTTTCCTAGCACGGTGAATTTTTCAGTCTGTACTTTGGTTAATGGAATGGGAATACATATCTTCAGAGTTAGCAAAAGTAACTCCTCTTTCACTTTGGAATTAATTCACTGATATAACTGAAAAGGAGGCACACATCTGTCTCCTCCCCCCAGGCTATAGTTACTGTGAAGTTACATGTATGCACGCAGACACGTCTGTATTTCTACCAGCTTTCAGACTGGTCTCCATTTTAACCTTTTTCTACAATCAGCAGACTTCGGCCAGCCTCTCATTGTTACCGCTCTCCTTTTTCCAAAGTGGACAAACATGGATATGATTGTGTTTCACTGCTGCAGCCAAGCAAACAGAAACAAATCAAAACACCAGAGAGAGCCTCTTAGCTTTCCCTGTTCTGCACCTTGTAAGACCTAGGAATTGCAACAGCAAAACTATCTGAAAATGCACAGCAATAGCAGTGTTACCCTCACCTGCTGGAAAGGGTCCATTCCTTTAGAAAAAGGCAGAATTTGTATGGAAAAATTATAGTTTTTATTAGACTAAAGCCTTACACCCTTTCTTCACATACTGAATGGTTAGGAAGTAATTCAGAGAAATATTTATTGTATCAAAGGTTCGCTGGCCTTCCTCAAACACAAAAAGTCCAACTGCCAGGAGGAAAAGATACATCAAGGGTACCAAGGCATCCAGGCCGAAACTGCAGTAGCAAGTTTCACTGCTTCTAACATGGCTCACGTACACAAGATAGCCAAACAGCCTCACTGCAAAGCACGCTTCCCAACACTTATCCCACGTCAGGGGGCAAAGACCTCAGAATGACACCTTTGGCTGGCAAAACGGGCAGCGTTGAAGTCTTGAAGCGTTTAAAAGCTTCACAATTGCTCAAAGAAGTAGTACTTGTATGCTACTATAAGAGAAGGGCAAGGAAGTGACCAAAAGATAGCCATACCCCCCAAAAAAGGTGTATCAAACTTCCTTCTCCTAATAAAGTTGCACAGACAGAACTTAATCTCCAAATCATTATTCCAAGTCTTGACAGAGGCCTGAGAGCTGTCAACAGTTATATCTGACAACACTATATATTTAAAAACCTGTTCATAAAATTGCATATGACTGTATAGAATGCAGCCTGAGATTCTGTATAATGCTTGCATGGTCCCTGCTCAGTCAACATGTGTGAAGAACTCATGGGAATTTAAAAGACTCAACATGTAACATTTCTGCAGAAGGCCACAGAAATGATCAGAGGGATGCAGCATCTCTGTTACGAGGAACAGCTGAGAGAGTTGGAGTTGTTCAGCCTGGAAGCAGGCTCTGGGGAGACATTACTGTGGCCCTTCAGAACTTAAAACGGGGCCTGTAAGAAAGATGGGGACTTTTTAGCAGGGCCTGTTGTGACAGGATGAGGGGTGATGGTTCTAAACTAAAAGAGGGAGATTGAGGCTGGATGTGAGGAAGAAATTCTGTACAATGAGGGTGATAAAATCCTGGCACAGGTTGCCCAGAGAGGTGGCGGATGTGCCATCCCTGGAGATGTTCAAAGCCAGCCTAGATGTGGTTCTGGGCAACCTGATCTAGTTGAAGATGTCCCTCCCTGCTCACTGTAGGGGGATTGGACTAGATGACCTTTGAAGGTCCCTTCTAACCCCAACTATTCTATGACCCTATGAAGAACAAGCTGCACTCTAACTACAGCCATATCTTTGCTGCAGTGCTCACTGTCTACACAGGAATCTTCATTGCCTAACAATAGAATGGAAAAACTAACTGTGGATCTCAGAGCTAACTCTTCTACACGCTGTTCTTAACAGAAGGTAAGAGTATTTATTTTGGGGCTGGAAGAGAGGGGAAGTCCCATTCACCGAGGAACAGAACAGGGAAGCTACTCATCAAAATTCCTGATAACAGTGTTATCACCTTAAAGGAAGCTGGAACTCAGCACTGCCTTGCAATAAAGTGTCTGAGCATCACGTCACACACGGGTTTGGCCTCTGTATCTGAGAGTGCCATTAAGATCTTAGAGAATTTTGATCTCGCTCTGCTTAATGCTTCAAGCCTATTCCAGGCATGCCTGCAGCAAGTTAAACACTTCTTTTTTGGTTCTAATAATTCAGTAAATGGAGCTTTCCCTAAGGTAAGACATGAGGTTACACTGCAGAATTTAGTCTATGTTGATCATAAAGGAGCACTAGCCTGAAGAATCTCAGACCCTCACAGTCAGGAAGTTAGTACTGTTCCTGTTAAAGGAACATAGAAAATAACTGACCATGGTATTTCCAATACATTAACATATATTTTATACTCTTGTTCAAATGGCATACTAACAAGCACAGTATGGATATAAGTATGTTACATTTGAGAATTAATATTTATACACTACTTTGGCATGCAAAGCTGCTCTGCAAAAGTGACAATAGAGTGTAATTCACTAATGGCAAATTAATTACAGTCATTTAACAAATGCAACACCCATGTGTCACTGACTGATGAAGCAAAGTAGTTTGCCTAAAAGCATAAATAGTTGGTGTTTCAGTTCAACTTATGTTCTTCTTGGTCTTTTTCATTTTAATTTTCATCAAATTGTTATGCTAATCCTCAAAATTCATTGCAGTAGTTTCCCAGATAAAAAGAAACAATTTGGCCAATTTGCAAGTTACAAAACAAGGGAGGGGACTTCAAGCATGCTTATGATAGGCAAGATAAATGCCAGATACCACACCTAGACAAGCCTGAGCAAGTTGCCATCAGGACAAAAAAAATGCTTCAAGTTATTTTTCACCATGCTGATGCTACTAATGGATGATCTCCTGTGGAGCTACTTGTTCCAAGAGTCTAGTTATTGCAAGGAATCAAGAAAACACAAATGTAGACAAGTGCCTACATTCAGTGTGATGTGGAGTACATGTATCAATGACAATACAGAACATTTAAATTGAAAGAAAGAGTAATATCTCAAGTGAGGCCTTCTTCACAGGTGTTGCAGTGTTACAATTAAACAGCTATTCATCCCAATAAGAAATACTAAGTTTTTTAGAACAGAAGCAAGTAGATTCGTTACCATCTTGTGACTACATAAGGTTAGTGTATTTTCAAACTTACTACTTACATTCCTAACATACAGCATTCCTTATTTGCCAGTAGATGAAGGGAGTGTACCCCTCCTAGTGCTTTTCCTGCACTCAGAACTTTCCATCATTCCAGCTGCTATCTTCCTTAATATGCCAATTTCAGAGATTTGCAAAAGACAAAATATAGTCTAGTACAGCAATCAGTAGATTATTACATACCATAGGAAAGTATGAGCAAATTCAGAGTTATTATGAAGCAGGCTTCCTGCATCTGAATAAACAGTTTCCTAGGTTATTGATCCTCAGCACTGCATTCACATTTAATCCAGTCCCTTCTGGCAGCCAGGCAGGTTGCAAGACAGCGTTTAAACAAGAAGATAAGTTTTACCTTTGAGCAACAACTGGCTGCATGTTTTAATGATTCCCTTGTTCTTAGCACAAACTGCACAATACTCCATAACAGGACATCCTTTCATCACTAGGAGAAAGGCATGCACCTTCTTCCCCCACAAACTACCTTGACAGTATAATGAGCAACCTTGCAACAAAGCACTCCTACTGAGCAGCTTGGCACTATGAGAAGAGTTATGTTTTCTTAAGGGCAAATATTCCTTTATAATAAAAGGGTTTGAGAGCTTTCTGTTAATGTTCAACCACTGTGCTGAGGTTTAGACCTAGGAAGTAATAGCTATGCGGTCTTTAGGTCAATGCACCAACAACACGCAGGTGGCAGGCCCTGAGAACAGAAACCTTGGGCACCCTGTGATGGCCAGACTGGAGAACTCTGCTTTGGCAGAGAATAGGATGCATGACAGAAAAGAATATCCAGCATGCTACAAGATTCAGAAACACAGGAATTTTACATTGACTTCCTTTTTCCTAAAAGAGAGCTTCTGGGGAAGTTGGTTAGTATTTAGACAGGTTCTATTATCAAGAGAATGAATCCATTAAAGTCACCTTGCACCTTAATGTTTGGTTTACATGAACAACAATGGATGAGCAGTACTGAAAGCACCTTGAAAGCAGTTGGCAACTTACAGGCAGATTTTCAACTTCAAGGTAAAGAACTCAGGCAGTAAAATGCAAGTCCTACACCAGCCCTATTCATCTCAATATCACACGAGACACAAAAAACTATGACGATTTGCTCCACTTCTACTACGCCTCTTACAGGGCCTCAGCTTCTCGGTTAATTCAGAGTTTAGCTGCCTTAAGTGTTTCTCTTGCCTCAAGAGCACATCCTTAAGACTACAGCGGTATTGCAAACCTGTACTTTAACGGCACGGACAGCTATCCGGCTATACTCATCTCTTATGAGGGAGACAAAGAAACTTAACTTTAACTTCTGCTTTTCTTAAACAGCTTTAAAAACCGAGAACCAGAGACCTTACAAAGAGGAACAAGCATCAGCCACATGTTACATCAGTACCTAAAGAGGGGGTTGGTCCGATTTTAGAATAAACGGCGGAGACACATGATCCAATTAAATTCTAATTATGTAAGTAGTAGGAAAGAGTACTTACACAGGCACTGATTACAGTTATTAGAGTCTAAAGTCTCCGGCCGGAGAGGCTCTGCTTCCTCTTCGCCGTCCCGACCGCACTACCGCGGGGTTCGTTTCATTGTTACCCCCCCTCCCCTTCACAGCTCTCGTTGCAAACAATAGGAGACACTGCCCTGAAAAACCCATCTTCAAACCGTGCCCCCTCTCCAGCGAGACTGGAAGAGCCGCCGCTCTCAACAGTGATGATTCAGTACCCGTCCCATTGGGTAGGAAGGCGCCCCCCAACCATCACCACCACCCCCGCCCGCCCGAGCCCCCAGCCCCACGGGCAGCGAACCCCTCCCGGGATGGCGCTTACCTCCGAACAGGTGCGGCGAGAGGTGAGCGGGCAGCGAGCCGATTACCAGCCGGGGCCCGCCGGAGGAGCCGCTGCCGCCCCCGGCGGGCCGCTCCCGGCCGCCCTCCTCCGGGGTGCTGCTGACCGAGTCCTGCGAGCCGTAGGGACCGCTGCTGTGGGGGATGTTGAAGGAGGACTGCGCGGCCCGGGCCCCGGAGGCTGTGGCCCCCCCTAAGGACCTGCTTCGGGGGGCCGACCCCGCGGCGGCACCCCCCGCCACTGCCGTCGCCGCTCCTCCTGCCGCCGCCGCTGTCGCGCCGCCGGGAGCGGCATGAGGCGCCGCCGCCAGGTGCGCGTACCGCCCGCCAGCGCCCGCCGAGCGCCCGCCGGCCCCGTTAGCGCCGCCGCCGCTGCTGGAGGAAGGTAAATCCCCGCCCGAGTACGCCCGGGTGCGGCCATTGGCGGCGGTGGGGCTGCTCTGCTTCGCGCCCATGGTCCTGCCGCCGTCTGGCGCTGCCCGGTGCCCTTCGCCGCCGCCTTCCCCGCGGCGCCCGGGGGTGGTGGAAGTCCGGCCCCGGCGAAGGCGATCCGAGGCGAGGGTCGCGCCGGGGAAGGGGGAGAGGGTGGGCCGGGAAAAGGGAACGGGTCGCTTGGTGGGTCGGTGTCGAGAGGGGAGAGCCGCCCGCCGAGATCCGGCTCAGCTGGCGGCCCCGGCGCGGCCGTTGCTCGCGGGTCTGGGGCGCCACCATGAGCTGCTCGGGACGGTGCTGGCTCCCTCCGCGCGGCCGCTCGGCCCCACCACCGCCGCCGCCGCTGCTGCTGCTGTGCCCACCGCCGCCGTGACCGCTGCCGCCATCCTCCGCCGCCGCCGCCGCTGAGCCCTGTGGGGGGCACCGGCGGCAGCAGCGCCGCCGAGGCCGCTCGCTCGCCCGCGGCGCGTCGTGCCTGTGCCGAGGGAGGCGGGAGGGGGCGGTCACCTCACCGCAGCCGCTCCTCTACCGTGTCGCCATACTGGGGGCGGGACGGGGAGCGGTTACGGCGGCGGTGGCCCCCGCCTCTCCCTCCCACCCCCCGTCGACCGGCGGGGAAGCGGGCCCGGCGCCTCAGCCCGCTCCTCACGCAAGGTGCGGGCCGAGACCGCCGCTGGGGCCGTCAGCGGGGGTGGGGTACCGGAGCGCGGGGCCGAGGAGAGAACCTGCCGGCAGCGGAGAGTGGAGGGTCGGCTGCCTGCGAGGAACGAAGCCCGCGGGGTGCCGGAGGGTCCCCCAACGCGGCAGGCGTTAGGCGGTGATGCTGGCGGGCCGGGCGAGCAACGCGGCCTTTGAGGGCGGCCGTTGGCGGTGGCCTGAGGCGGCGGCCCGCGAGTCCTGAGGCGGCTCAGAGCCGGGTGCCGCCAGGTGTAGGAGCAGAGGGGATAGGGCCGGGTGACCGAGCGCGGGGCGCTGCACCCGAGGCGGCCCGTTCCCTCCTGGCTTGCTGTTGGAGCTTCCGCAGAGCGCGCAGATGCCCGGACTCCGCCTCGGGCGGGATGGGCCACGCCACGCTCCGGCTGAGGGCGAAGGGCCCAACCCGCCGCTCCCCGAGCCTAGGCTTCGCTGAGTGCCCCGTAAGGGTTGCTCACCCCCGCCGGGAGCTTTATCGTGTAGCTCGGCTTTAGCTCTTGAGGTTTGCTGTGAGTCTCGGTTCTGGTGTATGTGGGGGAGAAGCTGGATGAGAAGGATGAAAATCTGTTACATTTTAAGGTTTGATGTAGGAGAACCCCGTAGACCTTAGTCTCTCAGAGAAAAACTCCCATTACTATTGATGAACGCTTTACCCGAGGATTGACTAACACTGAATGGTTTGGGTTGGAAGGGACCATAAAGAGTTAATCCAGTTCCAACTTCCTTCCACTAGACCAGGTTGCTCAGTTTATATGAGCATGAGTTTATAGGAGCACAATTCCTACCATGGGTCATCCGAGGTAAGCTGCTTTTGTGTATGGGTTGTTGTCTGCTCTACCATAAAGCAGTGTTATACACCATCTTGGGACTCACCATCACACCATCTAGGTAGGGAATCCAACTACCTGCGTGCCTGTGTCGCTATGGCATAGTACCTGAGCTATTTTACAATTAATACAATAAAACAGATCAAAACTTTAATATATGAAGTAACACTTGTACTAGACATACTGCATGTACATGCCATTTATTGCATCTATATGTATATGTAATGTACAAGTAACATGTATGTGTATGGCGTCTTTGATACTCATGCACATATGTGAAGAGGTACAGAGGCCTCCCTTTCCCCCTCCTTTCACCATCTCCATTTTACAACTGTATGTGCTTGATTTCTGGCATCAGTGCGGCTCACAGTTCAATCTGCAGGAAGAGGGTATGGCAGAGGAGGTGACGAGCCCTAACTTCATTCTGACACCACTTTTCCAGAGACCTGAGATGCTCTGTGAAGAATCTGAACCCCATATAGAGGATGCTGCTGTAAATGCTTTCAGTTAGAGGCAGTGATTCCACAGCTGTCTCATGAACAGCTTGGTCTTTTGTGTGCGGGGCAGACAGCTGGGGTCGATAATCTGCCGTCCCAGGCTATGCCATCCCCACTTGTGAATTATAAGCTGCAGTCCCTGCTACAACTGGTGTGTACCCCAAAGTAGACCAAGCATTAGCACTTTCTAGTTCAGTTTCCTACAGAAAGAAAATTGGTGTGAATATGCTGTCTGGTGTACCACGGATGATTTTGAAACCCTTGCCCAGCTTCAGCCAAATCTCTTGAGACACAAGCAGTATAGAAAACGAGTGAATATGTAGAAAATAGAGATCCTATTAATGTTCTCACAGAAGGGAAAGTTAACATAGGAATTCCTATCTTGCAGGATTCCAGGAATCCACATGGGCACAGGATGTTGCAAACATGACTCATACTTTCTGCTGCTCACAGAATGCCTGTGGCATGCTCAGCCCTATCAGCTCAGGTTTAGAGGGCAGCATGCTCAGTTTTATGGAGTTTTTAAAAGTTCCACTACTGAGTACTGGTGGAACTTGTCATCTGCTGGAATAAACAGCATTTTGAACATAGTACATTGCTACACAATGCCACAGTACTTCCTGTAATTTCTTTATACACTGAATTTAAGAGTTGAGCAGGTATTAAATACAGATTATATTGACTATGAATAACCCTTTATTACATTTAGGATTAAATGATAAAGCTCGGGGGTGGGGAAGCCCTCAAGACATCCAAACAGTTACTCAGTCTACAATCAGAAAATTACCTTTAACAGAGTTATCTCACTGATTTTTTCAGAAGTCACAACAGGACAGCCTGCGTTCCCTTCTCAGAGACTCTGGCTATTCCCAGTGCAGTGTTTCTTTGGGGAATGGGGCTGTAGTTTTTGTTTTGCATATAGGGCACATTTTTGCAGCTTTCTTATTATCACGTGTGACTCTAAACAGGACATGTACCTCAAAGAACACCCGCATCTTCCAAGAAGCAGTGTGACATGCTTCTGAGATCTTTCCCTGTTCCTCCTAAAAATGGTCCAACTGAAATTCTTCTACCTGTGGAAATTTGCTTTCTATAGCCAACAGAACAGTTAGGTTTTCAAGATAACATTTCTTCTCACAAGTGACTGTCTACCAGCTGTTAAGTCTTGTAGAGGCAAGTTCCTGGCACTGTAACCTCCACCCCTTTGTTCCTTAATCCACTCCAGAAGTGATTTGCATAACAATTTCAATTGCCTCCCCAGCAAATAACCAGTGACAAGGACATGGTGCAGAGAGAATCGACCTGACCACATTTACACAGATCTGAAGGACTTGGTGGAAAGCAGGTAGTCCTATTAAAAAATCACTCCTGTAGGCCTCTATGCACAAATGCTGTTATGACTCCTGTAAAAGCACATCTAGGGAATCTTACTCAAATAAGCACAAAATAACCTTCTTGAGCTTTGTCCAGGATAGTGGAAAAATAATGGTTTAGACTGGCCAAAATTCAGTGCTCTTTGTTATAAGCTGCAATACCTCCAGTTCTGGTTACACTACCTTGTCCATCAGCAAGGGAAAATAATGAACTTGTTTCTTGACCAGTTTCCTTGCAATACCAGGTGGCAGGCGTGCCCTAAGCATAGAGATTAGCTGTACATCCGTAATATCACACGTTCTGGAAAAGGAGTGCTGATAAACGGGACAGGGGGGTCTGAATTTTGGTCAACAGTGAGATACATGCACAGATCTGCCGTCCTGCACCCTTCTGTAGGGGCTTCTACAAGGAAGCTTCTAGAAGCTTCTCACAGGAGGAGAGCCACTGACGAGGCTCCAGTGCAGGCAGTGTCGGCTGGCTCCATGACAGACCTGCCACCAAACAAGGCCGAGCCCATCAGTGTGCAGAACCGCAGCCCATGGGAGGGCCTCACATTGGAGAAGTTTGTCAAGAACACCTCCCCAGAAAAGCAGCAGGCTGATGAGAAGCAGCACCTGTGGCAGGCGAGCCCATGGAGGTTGACCCGTCACAAAATGGCGGGCCGGCCTGCTCCTGCCCTTGCCGCCACAGGATACCACACGTTCCAGGCAGCTCATGCTGGCGGACGTGTGGCTCCTCAGGAGGAAACCTGCTCCCGACCCGCTGCCTCGCACCCCTGGATCCGCACTGGAATATGCATTCCCCAGCCCACAGGCTCGCACCAGAGCTGCTCCCGCTGCCGACCGCGCCCCTGGCGCTACAGAAAGGAGGCGGGAGACGGTCCTGCGCCTCTTGTCACTCATGCGGCCGACTCCCAGCTCGGGTGCGAGGAGGCTTTCGAAGGAGGGCGACGGAATCCAAGGCAAGAAGGAGACGGAGAAAGAAACCCAGCGAGAAGGGGAAGCAGCAAGCGGGTAATGGGGACGGTCCCCCTACCAGCCCTGCTCAGCTTTCAAGGTGGGACACCGTAAGAGCGGCGCAGCTGCAATCTGCTCCCCGCCAGGAGGGGCGCCAGCGGCAGCCTTAAACCTCCCGCCTCAGTCGCGCTTCGCCCACCACAGGCTTCCCCGAGCCCTCCCCCGGCTCCTCCCCTGGTGCCGCGGCTCTCCCCTTCCTGCAGCAGAGACGTGGTGGCCGCCGGAGCGCAGTGATGTGGCTGTGGCTGTGGCTGGGGTTGTCGGCGCTGCTGGCGGCGGCGGGCGCGCAGTACGAGCGCTACAGCTTTCGCAGCTTCCCGCGGGACGAGCTCATGCCGCTCGAGTCTGCCTACCGCTACGGCCTGGACCAGTACAGCACCGAGAACTGGCCCGAGAGCGTCAGTTACCTGGAGGTCAGCATGAGGCTCTACCGCCTGCTGCGCGACAGCGAGGCCTTCTGCCACCGCAACTGCAGCCACGCCGCCGGGCAGCCCCCCGCCGTTGCGGCCCACCCCGCCGCTGCCTCCGGGGGAGCTCTGGCCGAGCTGCGCCTCCTGTCCGGGGTGCTGCGGCGGGCGCAGTGTCTGAGGCGCTGCAAGCAGGGACTGCCTGCATTCCGACAGGCCCAGCCCGGCCGCGACCTCCTCGAGGACTTCCAGCGCCGAGAGCCCTACAAGTACCTGCAGTTCGCCTACTTCAAGGTGAGGCCCTGCCCTTCGTCCCTCCTCATCTTCTGTCTGCTGTGTCTCTGCTCTGCCTGTGCCTCCCCAAAGTCTTGCCTGGTGCTCTGCCACACTCCAGCCAAGTAAGCCAAACTTGCCTGGCAGTGTTGCGGTGGAGCGAGGGGGACAGTGTGGACTGTCCCTGCACAGGCATATTGGATGTGGATACCTCACACACCCACCTGTGGCAAAGCTCCTGACTTGTTGCCTGACACTCCAAGTAGTTGCTCTGGGCTGTAGCCTCATTCCCCATCACCTTCTCCACATCAGTTTAGCTGCCAGTTGTCCACCCCACCTCCATTTCTGTCTGTGGTTGGGCCTCCCAGTCCCTGCCCTCCTGGGACTCTGCACTTCATTGTCTTCTAGGTATGTCTTCAAGCCTCTTCCTCCCATGCACTTCATGTAACCCACCGTGGGACCAGTGTTTGTGTTGTGTGCCCCCCTGCTTGCCCACGTGCTGCTATCCAGCTCACTCTTCACAAGTTTTTCCCCAACTCATCCAACCACATCCCCTAGATTAGCCCCTCCAGTTCTTCTCAGACCCTCACCCACTAAACCCTGCCTTCTCGTCCTGTAGTTGGGTTTTTCTCTATGCCTGCCCCTCTTTCCATCTGCCTTGTTTTGTTTGTAACCTGTGAACCCTTTTTCAGACCTTGCATGTCACTGCTCTGCTATTGCAAGCACTATTTGCTGCTTTCTGTCCCTCAGAATGTCCATTTCCCTTACTTACTTACTTCCTTCTGGTCCAGTTGTTTCAAGTGCAGCAGCTCCCAGCCTGTGACTCACAGATAACCAGGTGCCTGCAAACAGCAGTTTTGTTACAGCCACAGGAAGGAGTAAAGGGAAAACTGGCTGCTGAAAGTGTGACATTAATGCTAGCCCTGGAATGGTGTTTACTTTTTGCTCCAGGGTTAGCCAAGGCTGGGGACACACACCTCTTTTAACAGGTTTCATCCCGTTCTTCTAGCTACTTGTCACCCTCCTGTCCAGGATCTTGAGTGACAGTTCTGTCCCTTCTTCTCACCTTCCTCTTCTGCTCTCTAAATCAAGGTCTATCCCTCATGCCATCCCCTTAGATACTGCAATTACTTGCATTTCAAATAAAGGGGATTTCTGGGGAGGGAAGTAAACAAGCTGAATTTTGCTTAGATTGTTTTCTTTCAGGCAGTCGCTCCCAACATATCCCAGTATACGTTATATAGGGTTGTATGCTTGTGCATTGTTTTCGAGGTTGCTGCTTGAAAGCACTCATCAACACTCATCATCTGTGTCTTATTGGTAGGAGTGCTGTTTTCTCCTTATAATATTCGGGTTTTTTTCCAAATCACACAAACAGATGTAGGGAAATGTGCTCTCTCAAAATAGAAACAGTATCTGCATGCACAGTATCACACCAGTGTCATCCTGTGAGTTTAAAACCATCCCTAAGATCATGCGGAAGAGATTAACTTTATATATTAAGGCCTCTGCACATGCAGAAGGTATCAAACAGGGGGCATTTCTCTTGAATAGGAGAGTGGGCAGGCAGACCTCCCATTCTCAAAGCCATATATGGATACCAAAATGACATCAGCACAGATGTTTCCATTTTTTGTCTGTCTTTAACCATTCATTCCCCTCTTGTGGCATGTACAAAGCTTGCAATTTATGGATCACAGCAAAAATCATTCCTACGTCCTGTTTCTGGTACAGTTAAGTAACTGGTGGGTAGGAATGCAAGAGGCAAATGGGAGAAACCCCTCCCTCTCCCTTTAAACTGTTTTTCCATCCCATTTGCAGTAGGCTTGAGAGGTGCAGTGTGGTGGTTTTCCCCTTTAGTGTCAGTTGTTCTTGTTGACTTTCTGACTAGGTTGCAGTTCAGGTCTGAGCCCTTGCCACTCACTGGGGGAGTTCTTGGTGGGCCTTCTAGAGCTAAACTGCTATGTACAAGGGATTTTTTCCTTACTAGTGGTTTTCTCATGAAAGGAATATCTCTTTCCCAACCCCCTAGCCCCCCCAGCAGACTTCTATAGTATAGAAAGAAGGAAGAGGGAAATGCTTTATGTCATTTTTTAGAGTGACCATGTGTTTATTGAGGTATGTTCCAGAGTGAAACTTTGCCACGTCTTAGATCCTGGGAGTAGATGTTTGTATGCTGCTGCTTGCTCCTTTGGAGGGAGCTTTCTTGTAGCCACAGAGTTCAGTTAGGAATGTTTCTGCACAATTTTTCTTTTTTGTAGTGGTGAAAATTGAAACTGAGAGCGAATTGTGGACTAAGCAAAACTGAGAGGCCTGTCAGCCTACTGACAAACAAGGTTAAAGCATAAAGCACAAATGAAACCTGGTGTTTGACGAAAGTGCAGCTGAGATTTCCCATTGTGTTTAGCGCTGTCTGGGATGACTGGAAGCACATAGTTTTGGGACAGCCAGGAAGGGCAGCTGGCAGAGCTCCAGTGCTGGGAGGGACACTCACAGCAGAACCTCAGCGAGAGCTCATGTTAGAGTTGAAGTCATTTCTTTCTGGTAGTTGTCTCTCAAGTTTCTTTCTGAAATGAAGGGGCACCTTTTATGGATGAAGACAGAAAAAAGCATGCACGTGTATGCTTGTGATTCTTGCTCATAGTTTTATACATACACTTCCAGAAGCCATTTTAGATGTGAGGTAGAACTCTGTATCACCCGCATCTCAGTGCACTGAATGGGTTGATGTGGATCTTGGCTTATAAGGGAAAAGGTTTTAATATTTCACAAATATTTAAGACTTTTACTTGCTCACTCTTTCCAAATATGTGCATATGTACTACATAGTTTACAAAAATGTGTATCTATATGTAAACTAAAAAATATAAATGCATGCACACAGAAGTACATACACATTTGGCACATGCAGTTGTAAGTAAGGAATGCATACTTCACAAAGTATTTTTAATGGGGTTTAAAAATGAGTGCAGAAAATCACATTAGGACACAATTATTGAGCAAGTCCCTGCTGTTTGCACTAACTTTGTAACACCACCAGGAAGATAGATTATTGTAATATTGTCTTGCGTGCCACTAGGCAAATAAGCAACATAAATATGATATAAACATGGTAAGTGATGACTCCTACCCAGTATCCAGAGCTTAGCATCTGTAATTGCTGTGAGAGAAGTCCCACACAGGACAAACAATATAATCTTGTGCCTTGTCAGCTTCCCTGTCATCTTTTAGCCTATTGAAAACATCCTGCAGCTCAGCCCCTGCTGCAGGAGGACCCCCACAAGGGTGCACTGCGCCTCAAGAGACCAGTGGCAGCACCTACTACACCCTGAGCTCTGTGCTGCAGCCTCCCCTCTCATCAGTTCTGTCTGGGTGCCAATGCTAGCCACTGCTGGGGCAGCCAGAGCAGAGCTCCCAGACCAGGCCCTGGTCCTGAGGCGAGTGCTCACCATCCTGCTTGCCTGCCCGTGGGGGGAGCTGCCACGCTATGTCCTGTTCGCTGCACTCCTGGTCACTCGCACTCCCTGGGCTGGCTTTTTACCCACTGATATGTTCATACAAATATATATGGTCACACAAAATGTTCATAGTGATGCAGCTAGGAGTAAAACTGAGAAAAATTACATCAGTTTTACTGTACTGTTGTATCTGCTGAGAGTGGTTTCAGTAGAAGTAAGTTTGGGAGTATAGAGGCTGCAGGAAAGTTCATTGACAGAAACTTGGAAACTTTGAACTGTTTTTTTTCCAATTGACCTTTCTTCCCCTGCCTTTCCTTCTCTCCCCATCCCTGTTTAGGCTAATAATCTTCCAAAAGCAATTGCAGCAGCTCACACATTTCTTCTGAAGCATCCAGATGATGAAATGATGCAAAGAAATATGGCCTACTATAAGAGCATACCTGATGCTGAGGAGCATATTAAAGACTTGGAGACAAAACCTTATGAGGTATGCTTTTTTACTCACAGTCTGGTCTTTTGGAACTGTTCAGTTACTTCTCTTACTGTGTGAGATTCAAGAACATTATTTGCTCACATATTCTTGGTTCCTACTCTCCGTTCCCTCTTCCTGTCTTCTCCATCATCTCTGTTCTGCCTGCTTGATGCAGTCAGTAATTCTCACCTCTCACACTTTTCACTGTTTCATAAATGAGTCGCAGTGATTCATAGATAGTGGCACACCTGGAGGTCACTACATGCAGGTCACTGCTGGAGCTAAGGAGGTGCATAGTTACTCAAATGTGGTATAGTGGCAGAGCTTAAAATAAGCTGGACATTTGGTGTTAAATATTCAACTGAAAATGTCTGTCAAAACCTGTGCTTTAGATTCACACTCTTACTGCTGTCCAACAGGCTTTTATTTCGATCTGAAATAGAATTATGTACTCTGCTCTCTAGAAATACCTGGTAAAAGCCATTAACATTTATATCTGTTGTCCTCACATTAATTGGATAACAGCTTCTATAGTAATTCAGACATACAGACACATCCTGTATTTGAATTTACACACTGATTTCCACAGATCAGTTATTTCTGGTTCTCATTCCTGCCAACTTTCCAGAATCTTTTTGTCAGGGCTGTGAGAGCATACAACGGTGACAACTGGAGAACATCTATCTCGGACATGGAACTGGCTCTTCCTGATTTCTTCAAAGCCTATGATGACTGTACAGCAGCCTGTGAAGGCTCTCGAGAGATCAAGGATTTTAAAGACTTCTATCTTTCCATTGCAGGTGAGCAGTTAGGAAATAATAAGGGAAGATGTCCCAAAGGTGCACTTCAGTTTATCTGTAGGATTGACTACCAGAGTCCTGTTTCTCAGTTTGCAGCATGAAACACACATGCTACACCATGCTCAGTTTGGGCCAACATGGGTTTATTAGATTCACTGAAAACTGCTTGAATTCTGGTTTGCTCTTTCCAGTAGGATAAAGGAGGGCTGTCAGCAAATCAGAACGGAGAGCTTTTACTTTAACATGTGGAAATTGAAGAGTGTGTCAGAATAACAGATGTGTAAGTAGTAAGAACTACTCCATCCAGGTAGCAACAGTTATCCAGACGGGTCTCTTAACCAACATTTCAATATCAGTTTGGCACCTTTGAGGCTCAGGGGTTAGCCTGCCTTCAAAATCTGCTATGTGTTTTGTGTGTCACTGGTCAGATGTATCTGCTTTCTCATAAACATGACAAATTTCTGTTGCCTGTTTTTCATCTTTCCTCCAGCAGAGTTTTGCTAGCAGTTAAGATTTCTTTAGTATGTAGATTAAAAAAATCAATTGCTTTGCAAAGGAAAAGAGATGCCACCTTTTTTGATTGCTGTCAAATTGACACATACTCATTTCCTATGTTCTTTTGTAGCAGAAGAAACAATTTCTTCAGTGCTCTGGGCTTAGTGTTGCTGGCAATGTTGCGTGGAGAATGCTGGCATGCTTTATCAACAGACTTAAAAATGTGAAAAATGCAACAGAATTTCTGCTTTGCCAGAAGGAAAACCAACCTAACTTTGTCCTAAAGATGTGTTGCTGAGAAAAGATTTGTGAAATATGTAGATACATAGATGTGAGGTACAAGAGCAGCTCCAGTTTCTCAGTGTGGAACTGGTACCCATCAGTACAGCTGACATGGAACAGCTATTGCTGGCTGTTCCTTAAGTCATGCTTTACTCTTTGGCTAAGCGGGCAGGTGCCTAGGACCTCCAGATAAGGAGCGAAGGTCCAATCACAGGTGGTAAAGCATGAAACACAGGCCTTCTTTCCCAATGGTTCAGAGCCCTGACATCAGGATGACTCCAAAGCCAGAAGTGGCCATGCTTAGCTATGATTGGCACTTGCTGTCATCCTTCCCCTTCCTCCTTGGAAGGAAAGGACAATTCCCAGCAATAGTGGTGGGAAGGAAAAGTAGATGCTGCATGATGTCATCTTGGGCGTATGCATGCGTTTCAAGTATTTTGTTCTTGACATAGGAAAACTCGCATTTACTTGCGCTGCCTGGGCAGAGCTGTCCTCTTGCTCCCGGGAGATGCGTTCTGCCTTTGAGGCTTTTAATGCAGAAGTAGATGCAGCAAGAAAAGATAACCAGAAGTATTTGGTGCTTGCACTAGGTACATGTTTATCCCTGAGCAGTGAGTTCTGTTTGGAAGCCAGCTGTCCTCATTGCATGGGATCACTTCACTGAGGGACTGGTGTTTCTAGCTTTATGTACTGGGTAGAATTGAATACTACTCTGTTTTGAGATTCCACTGTTCTTGTAAAAGATGGGCCTGGTAATTTCATTTTGGTTAGCTTCAGCATTCTTTGTGTTAGGAATTGTCAGAAATGAAAACAGGGGAAGGGCCCTTTGCTGTTCTTTTGCTTTGGTCAGAGACTTGCCACATAACTTGGTTTCACCTGCCCAATGTGGCTGACAGGGAAACTAAGGCTTTAAAATACTTCTGTTTTGTGGTGGTGCCTAATGTGATCTGTCCCGAAACTGCTCGAAATTCTTTGTTGGCGGCCACAGACTGCCTGTAGGTGTCAGTGTAACCTAACTGCTAGGGCTCTGGAATTACGGCTTTGAATCATTTCAAGTCCGGACCACCCAGATTTTTACGGAAGAGCTAAGTACCAGTGCTTGATACATACCTCAGATGGAGCTGTAGATGCTCAGTACTTCCGAGCAGCAAGATCCAGCTGCATAGAACCCAGGAGAGCATTATAAGGTGAAATGTTAATGGGTACCTAATGGGAGGGTTTATAATGATTCACTGTGCTCTATTCACATCCTGTGTTATTTTCTTCCTTTCAGATCATTATATTGAAGTTCTTGCATGCAAAGTGCAGTGTGAGAGCAATCTGACACCCATTATTGGAGGCTTTGTTGTTGAGAAATTTGTGGCCACCATGTACCATTACTTACAGTTTGCTTATTATAAATGTAAGTAGTGATTTAATATGCTGAAATAACATTAGGATGATGTGGGGCAATTTCCATTCATAATCTTTTTCCTCTAGTTATAATGCTTTACAGTGTAAGTAGTAGCCTCCAGAATCTGCATTTTAAGCTGTTCTGGGACAGAAAGTCTGAGTTGCTTGGTGTCTTTTTCTCCCTGTATAACTGTAGTTAACAGACACAGGAGATAAACCTTATTTATAGAGCCCATGATCATAAAATCCTCCATGACAAAATAAATTGCTGAATGTAAGTCCCATAAGGATTTTGTGTGGGTCAGGTCCCTCTGTTTTAAGTTATGCATGGTTGTGACTGGTCTCCACTTGGGTGCTGGAAAAATGAGGTAGTTACAGAGTAAATGTGGTCTGATCCATCAGTACCATTTGTTCTTTATATGATGTGTGCTGCCAGCACAAGTTCTTTACACTTGTGTGTAAATTTATATGAGCTTTTTATCATTTTGTGTAAATGATAAATGCTCATATAAATTATAAATGTTCATAGTCTGTATTTTAGATGTTTAAATGATGCACCAATTCTTCTGCCTGTTTGAAGTAATTCAAGACATCTTAGGGTAAAGAGCACCAGCCACTTCCAGTGGAACATGTGCAGTGAAACAGACCCATTTCATACATCTGTGTACAAAAAACGCATGGTTTGTGCCAAAAAGCCATAGGGGTCAAGCTGTCAGGCCCACATGCTTTTTAAGCAGCTGAATGTATAGCTCTAGCAAATTTTTTCTTAGGCTTATAACTTACTCAGAGAAAAGAAAGATTGTGATTCAAGGCAACACATTTAACATAACTTACTTCATTCTATTCAATAAGTACTCAATTTTCAATTTACTATTCATCATTTCTTCCACAGAGAAACCTAGAGAGTATTTCATACCATTCAGTTTTCCCTAGTGGACTCTTATAGTCCCATTAAAATGAGGCTTATGGGGCTACATGGGTTTTGAGCAAAAGGGGACCACTTCACAGAAATTGTAGTGTTCTGGTGCTCAGTGATTACATACTTGATAGTTAAATAACTCGGTGAATTTTGCAGTTTCTTGAGGGGCTACTTGCACTGTAAATACACGTGTAGCACTTACAGCTACTGCTGCAGGCTCCAGCATCAAAGGGAAGATGGATTCAGCCATGTAGCATCAAGTCATTAATGACTTCTGCTTGTGTTGTTTAACTGCACATTTTACACATTGACTCTTCCCTCTTTGTCAATTCTTGTACAAAGAAGTGGGGTTATTTTTTTTGCTGGGGGGGTGGTGGTGGTGGTGGTGTGGTTTTGTTTTGTAATAAATGCCCCAATGTGTACTGGGATACCAGTATCTCACTGATACTGGAATATTTGGTTAGGATTTTCATAGAGAACCACTCGGGTGATTTTTTTGAATCATGTTTCAGAAACCTGTTTCAGAACATGAAAATAGTGTATCCTTTCTGGGATGCAGTTTTGTTTTTTTTTTTATATGCAGTTGGTGGGGAGATGGAAAATGGGTTCTGTTTCCATCTGAGTGTTTCAGAGCTTGGATAATAGTAGGAATTTGTTCATTTACCTTAGCTGAATTTTCATGTGTGTGCTTATTAATTAGCAAATGACATGAAGAATGCAGCTGCTTGTGCTGCTAGTTACCTTCTGTTTGACCAGAAAGATGAAGTAATGAAACAGAACATGGTCTACTATCAGTACCACAAAGACAAATGGGGACTTAAAGAGGAGGATTTTCAGCCCAGATCGGTAGGTGAATTAATTAATTTGCCTTCTAGACACATTCAGATGTTTTCTTGATGCTCAGTAGGTCAAAGATTGGGAAAGTGGGGGTTATCTATTGGTTCTGGAGTTAAACACATGCTGTTTTATTGAAACTGCATAGAAAGTTGTACACAGAGATGTACTGTGTGATGTAGACAGTGAGTGTCATTATAGTCTTTTGTGTTGGCATATATTACAGTAGGGTATAATATGCTGACAAGTAAATCCACAGTGGTACTTGTCTGACACATGTATATGTGTGTCTTTATCTACCTTGATGATTGAAGCAGCTGCTCCCCAAAACCTCCTGGTGTAAAGGTCGCCCCAGTAACATTTAGGCTTTTGGGAATCACTTCTTATTTGCCAACATGCCCACTTGCCTGTTATTTCAGGTTCTTTTGGCGTTGAAATGTGTCTGGATACAATAACCTCAGCTAAACTTACTTTCCACTTACTTTAGAACATAGTTAAGCGGATGAGGATGGAAAAAGGTCCAGGACCATACTGTATCTAGTTATCTCAGCTGGAATACTTGCTGCAAAGAGTCCACAGTAAACATCAGGACATCCAGCAATGATTGTTATCTCTACATCCTTGCTTTATGTCTTTCTAGACTTGTATGTACCAACTGGTTGGATATGAGTGGGATTCTGAATTTATCTGATAAAACACATATATTAAGATTCCATATAGTCCTAATTAAAACTACTATTCACTTTTTACATATGGAATATATGTAACCAGATTTTATAAACTGAATTGGGATTATACATCAAAGAAAATATTTTCCATGGTTTAAGGAGCAGCATTTGAGTCACTGCACAATTATTTTCTTATTTCACAATAAGATACATAGGACATCATCAAGTGAAATATAGTGCTCTAGCTTCATGGCTGGCAACTGAACAGTGCCATTTTTAAATCGGGGTGTATCTAGCCCAGCATAAATTCATTCTTTTCCTGTTATTTGCAACTGGACTGAAATTCTTAATCAGTCTTTCAGCATGGAGAAGGGAAAAATGCAATATAATGATGTGATCTGGCTTTGCAAAATTATTCTAAAAATGGGTTTCTATGGTATTCTTAAATTTCCATGCCCAAGGAGGTTTTACCGATAAAAACACTTTGCTGTGTTTCTGGACTACAGCAGCCTGGACTCTGACAATCAAACTGGATTTTCTCATTACTAGGATTTATGTCATACAACTGAATTAACTGCTTTGTGACACCCGAGTGACTCGTTAGACATCAGTGGTATGTGCTGACATAGTTGGTCATTAGCAGTACATGTTCTTTCTCTTACAGCATGACTTCTCTATGGAAGAGTCATTTAAGTTAACCTAGCTGAAGCAACAGCGAGCATCCTGCTGGGCAGCATTCCAGTTGCCCTTCCCATGTTGTTTCTTCAGACACCTCAGTCACTGAGACCTGCACTGGGCCAGAGGCCCTTGATTCTTAATGCTGCGTTGAACTCAGTACACGCGTGCAGTGCTTAGGTGACTGACTGTCTGTAGCAGCTCTGCAGAGCAGTTCACATATGCACCTTATAAGTTACACTGATTTCCTACACTCCTTCCTCTCAGGCCAGGAAACTGAAGTCAGAAATACTACTGCGTTTGAGTTAAATGGGTTTTATTTGTGGAGAGCTGTTACGTCCAACACACCTATCTGCACGCTGGAAACCCAGGTCTGCCTTGCAGGGCCAGCTGAGACAGAAGAAAACAAAAAAGCATTTGGTTCTTTCAGGCAGCAGCAGCAAGTCTGAGTTCAGAGCTGAAAGGGACCATTCCTTTGTCACTGCTTCTGGGGACAAAACTATGCTTTATAGCTGTATTGGAGACAATGTTTGGCAGTGGGAGTAAGAGGTAGCAAAGTATAAAACTGCAGACCACAGACAAATTTGGCATACATGTACAGATAGGACAGAAGAAGGGCCTTACATGTTAACTCTGAATGTTTCATTGATAACTTCTCAGAAGCTGAGGACTACAGATAATTTTTAAATATCAAATGTTAAATGCACACAGCTGTATTTTCTTCTGCATTGATCCATGTAACTAAGAACAGAAGTTGCTTGCTATGCTAATCGCTTGTCATGAAAACCATAATGCCTCTGGTTTATTTTCACAGTGGTAATGGAGTGACAGCAGCATTTGGCTCTGACACTAAGCTTTAGATGCTCTTGTGAAAGAGGAAGTTTCCTGTTTTCCATCCCAAAAGAGTTAAAGGGGATGATCAAAGTAGATTACTGTTGGTATTCACAAATATGAGAGTAGGTGACTGAGCTAAACAGACAGGTTGGTGACCATACAGAATTTCCCTAGCCCAGACTGAGGCTGGGATCAGCCATTATCATGCAGAATAGCTTAGTGTCTCTCTTTCTCAGAACTGCCTGCTGCCATACGCCAGAGCACAGGGAGACAGAAGCTTTCTCACATCCAAAGCCTGCTGGAACGCAGGCACAGGCTGCTGCTCAGCTCTGGCAGTCTCATTCCTTATCCTCAGACTTGCCAATGCTTTGAAACGTGAGAAAGAGGAGAGTGCTTTGTTCTTCTGACACCGATGGAGCTTGTGCTTTGAAAGGTCCACACAAGACACTGGATACACTGCTTGCTGTTCTGCTGTTTCCTTTAACAAACATTATTACCCCCCCTGGATCTACCTTCTACTAAGTCTGGGTCTCACTTTGCTGGGGTACCTTCAGGTGACATGTGATGACACTCCCCTGTCTTGCTACCCTAACGTGGAGATTCTGTTTTTTGATAGGAGGCTGTTCGATATCACAACATAACCACGCTCCAGTTGGAAATGTATGACTTTGCAAAGGAACATCTGATGGATGATGATGAGGTGAGCTTTCTAGAAAGGAAATCATGGTCAAAAACCAACAATCACATTAAAGTGAAGATGATACATAAATGGAATCCAAGGATTTAGCTATTATGGAAAAATCTTCTTGTAACCATGACCATTTTAGCATGATTTTTTCTTTTGTAAATGGAATATAAGAAACAAACCAGAAGAACATCACATACAGTTTAAAAAAGTATGGCTGGTATTAATACGAAGGTAAATATAACACATTGAGCCCACGAAACAAAAATCCACCTTGCAAGCTATAACACAAGGGGGCAGAGAAGTAGTGTGTATATGTATATTTTTATATATATTATATATATATTTAAACCTAATGTTTTTCTGGTTTTGGGGGTTATTTGGGTTTGGGTTTTTTTGGTTGTTTCTGTCTGAAATGTTGTTTAAATTAGATTTAAAGATCCTTATAGTTTTGTCCAGAAGTAACCACCTAAATCTTAATCTTTGTCAAAAGGAAATCTTGACATCTGTTGGTTTTGGGTTGGTTTTTTTTTTTTCCTGCACAGTAACGTTTTGCTCACCCAGTCTTGCTTCTTGAATGTTTGGAATTCCTGGGCAGATAACATAAAATTACTACTATTGCTATTATTACTATTGGTTTTTAGCAAGGAAAGTAGTTGAATTTTTGAGAGGGCATTTCTTTGTTGCCTACAGCTGAAATGAAAGTGTGGAGGCTTTGGGTTGCCTTTTGTTTTGCTTTGTTTTCAGAATCCTTCATTTAAAGGTTTGAAAAGACTCTTCAAATGATGGAATAGTTCATTGTTGGCATTGGCAAAGAGCTGTGCTCAGTTTGGCATGGGGCAGGGTACTTGTAATGATCACAGCTGAGCTCTTTTTTAGTTAGAAAAGAGAAAGATGGTTTGTGTTAAAAAATGAAATCGCCTTTGCAATTTTCATGTTATCCAGCCCATAGGGAGGCATCATACTTTATAGCACAAAAGTAATAACATGTCTGTGCTGCCTTCAGTATGCTAGTGACCTGAAAACAAGTCTATACATAAAATTCCACTGCAAGGTTAGCAGACTTGAGGAAGACTTTCCATTGTGATAAAACCGTGAAAGACAGTTTAATGAGTTTGTTATAAGGTTAAGCTTAGATGAGGACTAGTCTGTATGGATTTTCATCTGAGTGTGAAATACTTGAGCACTTTCTATGTTCCCTTGTTGGTTAGTGCTTTGCCCATTATGTTGGGCATAAACTTAATTTGTAGTGCTTCTCTCATATCTGCTGCTTCAGAAGGCAGCGATGAGTAGTTGAGGAAGTGGAGAAGCAGTCTGTTGTGAGGGCTTTCCCCATATGTTGTTAGAAGGAGGGATAGAAACAATCTTGAGCCTCAAGTACTGTGTTGTATATAGAATATATACTGTTCTATATAAACAAGCAGTTATTTGCTGGCATTCATTCCTGTAGCCAGTTTCACTGGTGCAGTTATAAATGACATTGCAATCTGCAGGAGGGAAGTACAGTGGAAACCTCAATTAAACTTATGGGGACGTGACAAGGAAGTCGCATTACACTGGATTAATATTTGGGTTAAACAACCAAAATTATTGGGTCTGGTAGTGCCACAGATATCCCTACCCAACACTCTCATCATAATAGGAAAGTTACCGTTCTCCTCTCCCAGGGAAAAGCTTCTGTGCCCTCCCTTACTAGGGCTGAAGAACCTGGGAGGGGTGGAGGCTGTCCATGCCTCTGGCTTGGCTCTGGCTTTTGGTAGAGAACTCATAAATCCCTGGCTACTAGAACTTGTCTTTGGCTGCAGGAGCCTTCCAGGGAGTCCAGACAGAGCAGGAATAGCACAAAGGTAAAAGCACTACCTTCCAGTTTCTGCTGTATGGGCAGGAGCTGGTAGCAGAAGTGGAATTTCTTGTTAATATTTCTCCTGGCACAGATAGAAAAGCTTATTCCATCGGAATGCTGAAAACTGAAAAACCCAGATAAGGTGTTACAGTAAAAGCTTTATTAAAAGTTGTTAAGGATGAAGGCAATCTCTCTTTTTAGTACACTGTTTATTTAAACCATGTGCATCTTGGGCCATAGGCCATACCTTTTGTGTGTCCCTGTGGTCCATGTTTGCTGTCTGTGAAGTTGCTTGTGGGCCAAGCAGCCCCTAAAATAATCTGCAGAAGAAAATCATTCTCTTTCCTTGAGTGAAGCAAAAGGATTCATGTGGCAAAAGGGTCTCTTCCTATGTGAATATGTCATCATCCCCAAGTGGAGAATCTCACTTTGTTCAGACTTCTCAGTGCTCCCATATCATCCATGTGGCTTTTTAAATCCAATTAGCAAAGTGAGTGAGAACATGTGGCTTCTTCCAGTAATACATGGCAGTAATTGCAAAGGCTGGAACATGCAGTAATGATTTTTGCATATGTCACTACAAGAAATACTGTCCTGTTCATGTTACTTTATTAATGTTTTTCCACAAGGAAATGAAAAACTCCAGTTCAAACATTTAACACAGCAGAGGTGACAGAGACCATTAGTGCCAACTAGCTACGAATTACTTTTTCTTAAGAGTAATTATTATTAAATATCCTTACAGTTTTCCACTGTGAAGTTGAAAGAACATTACACGGAGTTGTCATCTTAGTTGGCCATGGCTTGTTAAGCTTTTGGATTCCTGTTCAGATGTGTAATTCATAAAGGCTCTAATAGATACAACTCCTGGTATTGCACAGATTTAAATAGCAAACGGAAATGCTGTTAAGAGCCAGATACTCAGCTAGTGTAGGTATAACTTCCCCGCTGCACTAATTGTATGAGACATGTTTCTGGCCCATAAAATCAGTGTTCTTGAGGATTTTTTTTCTTATTTTATTTTCAGGGATAGCTACTTAGCTGTTCTAAATTGCACAAGAACCACAAGTATTTGGCTGAGATGAGCCTACAATGTGATTTTTGATTTATTTTTTTTTCTTTCAGTACTTGATCACTAGGTGAAAAACTGTTGGCAGCTTTGACCCACTTTATTTGCCATCTTGTTCTTTTTATTTGTATATGATGTGTGTGTCCATTTGTACAGTAGCTGAAATTCAGATTCTCCGTTCTTGAGTGTGATGCGAAGGAAAGTAAGTGTTGAACTAATGTGATTGCTGCAAGAAGAACACGTGGAATAACATCAAAGCATGAGGGCCCAGTAGGCTACTTACAGCAAATAATGGTCTGAAGTCAACCTATTTTTCTGCTCAGAAATCACTAACACCATGTTTTCAGCTTTATTAGCTCACTTATTTGCATGCATTCGGATGATCTATACAAGTGTGCTTGTAATGGCAAGTTGTAACTGCAGACATGTAAACCCTGCCTTGCCTGCAATCTCAGACCAGCACAACTACAATAGCACTGCTACACTGAGAAGAGCTGGTGGCAGCCATTTCAGAGAGGGTTGGCAGCTAAGTGGCATTGTTATGGTCCTTCTTCAACATAAGATTCTTTAGAGAAAGAAGGTGGGTTTTTTTGTCATCATTTGCTAGTGGAGATACTTGCTGCTGACGTGGCTGGCCCTGCAGAACCTTCCTGTTTTCCCCTCTTGCTTCTTTACCGTTGGATATGTATCCTGGTCAAAGATGTTCCTTCTTCCATTTAAATCATCTTCTATGGGAAGCTGGTTCCATGGTTGGGCTTAAATGGCAGGATGTCCCTAAGTTGTGACATTAGGAGGAATTTTTACCTGCCCAGTTGTAAGTAAGCTTCTGCATGCAGCATAAAGCAGGCAAGAGAGAGTAAGTGGAGTTCAGAAACAAAGCCACTAGAAGGCTTCTGTTTTCAGTGCAGTGGGAGCAGTGTTGAAGTTGCTTTGAAATTGGGCTGACTCATGTTTTATAGGCATTATAAAAACGTTAAGAGGAAAGCATTTTTATTGGATTACTATAAAACACTATTGTAATAACTGCAGTGTGCTGCAGTCTCTCATAGTGTATGGGAAGAGAACAGTTACATGTTCAGAGTGTATCAATAAAAACGAAATGGAAAAATATTTGAGAAAGCAGTTAACATACATGTAAAGAGCAAATATGCTCTTTTAATATTGAAGAAAACCCCCATCTAAATGCATGTGGCAGTGGGGCACTGTGGACTAGGTATCTGAAAAATAAACAGGTTAAGGGCCAAATAATTTCTCTGCACAAAGAATTGAGGGATTTTTTTCCCCCTTTGCTAGAATGCAAGGAATGTCCAGCCTGGTCTGTACTGCTCTTGAAAGATCTGGGAAGTGTTTGAGGTGGTTACAGTGAGCTCTCATGTTTTAACTGAAGGTTAGATCAAGGAACTTTTTCTTGGTCGAAGACTGAATAAACCTTTCAGGCTGAGCCATCCATTGACACATGCCTTACTGTTATCCCAAAATAATGTATGGCCCCAAAATATCACTGGCCAGAGGACTGGGAGGTGTGCACTTCGTAAGCTCTATCAGGCCTGTGGAGCACATACCCTCCACAGTTGTCCACATCAAACCTTTGTCTTCCCTCTTGCAAGATGGTTACTCCTCCTTGAACAAAATCTGCTGGTTTTCATAACCTAACTTTGTCACTTCTTCCATGAGTTACTCAAATTAGTCCCTGGGGCAGTTACAGGACAATTACTCATCGGTTCCTGGGCAGCCCTGACCTCTCCTCATACATGTTACCCCTGCAACCCTTTCCCCTACCACTATCTTTTCACCCATGGCCCAGTACATAAGGGAATCAAATCTGTTACTCTCACTGTTGAACAAGTTCCCAGTGACTAAGATCTTCCAGCTGTAGCAAGATTTCAGTTTTTGCTGTGAAGGACAGCTAGGGGATGTTTTGTGGGATAAATGTTCTCCTTCTAGATCATAAGGAAACAAAGATCCAGCCAATTCTCCTTGCTCTGTTTGTTGTCTCCCAAGGTACAGTTTGTTGAATGAGTTAGGATAAAGGCTGCTTCTTACTCATCCACTGATAATCACACATGGGGGCATGTCCATAGTGATACTTTTCTATAGAGCTTAATTAATTCTAGAACACTATTGTTTTAATATTTTCTGCTCCTTCCCTAAAGATCAGTACCCACTGCGGTGCATACAGAGGCCCTGTTAGAAAGGCCATCAACAGTTCTGCGTAGACTGTATAGGTTATTTCTAGAAAGCTGTATTTTTTTTCCCCATAAGTTTTCCAGTTCCCCCTGAGAAAGGACAAGGACCCATGAATGATCGATGTTTTCTATGTAGAAGGCGGTGCTTAGTCTTTGCAACTAACAGCAAAGCATCTGATCTGTCAGTACAGCTGCTATTGCTTGCAACAAGACTGAAATGCTGCTGTCAAAAGAAGAGTTGGTGCTGGACTCTCAGTCTCAAGTGGGCTGTAACTGAGCCGTGTACTGGTAGTTTTTCCTCTTTGCTGTTTATTTTAATAGCATGGTTAGGAGTCTCTAAAGTACAGATGTTTCTTCTAAAAGGTTGTGTTTTGTGTGTGTGCATGCAGCATTTAACATTGCATAAGAAAGGGCTGGCAACAATCCCTGGCCCACTGTGTACCATGATCTTAGACACTCAGTTTGCAGTAGTAAGTGAAGACTTCTGCATTTGTCATCTTTTTAGCACCTACTTTTTCAAGTGCTGTAGCTTCACTTAATACACCAGCTTCACTGATAACCAGTATCAGTAGCCTGGGTTAGCTTATTTCAGAACTGTGTCTTAAAATCATGTTTTATTATGACCCACCTACTCACATACCCTCTGGAAAACCTTCTGGAATGATTTACTGTGCTACAAAACTTGTTCTTTCTGTCTGTGCTCTGTTCAGCTGTTAATCTAAGCCAAGGCTGCTCAGTTTGCATATCTGGCAGATAATTAGAGGCCCCAGATGATCGTATCAGCTTCTCTGGTTCTTCCTACCACTCACACCAGTCTGGGAGCATTCCCCTTCTGCTGTTCGATATCATGCCTCTCATATTTCAGGCTATACCTGTCCTATCTTTTCCCATACATCCTTGCTGCATCACTCCCACTTCCCATTCACTGTCCTTGGACTGAGAGAGGGAAGAAGAGGTGAGTAGCACAGAGAAGGGAGGTCATGGGGTGCTGGCAGAGCTGCTCTACCTGTAGCATGTACCCAGCTTCCAGTGCAAACCAGGAGGTGAAGGCTGCAGACCGAGAGCCAGCTTGCTGATGAGGACGTGCTTCACTGCAGCTGACCAGGCAGCCCCCACGTCACACAGTTGTTGGTTGCCTAACAGCCAAGGCAGGTACTGGTCTGGTGGCAAACCCTTCTCTTCCCCCAGCTTAGTTGGACTTCACACACTGATTTACTAGCTACTGGCCAGACAGTTACATCATGCTTTGGGCCATATATTGCTCAACTCTGATTTACATCAGCGCTGTGTCTGAGCTGTGTATTTATGTAACCTGCATTGCTGGTGGGTGGCTGTTGTCCTGTGTGGTAGCTGCAGCAACTGCATGTAAAATTTTCTTTCCTACTGCATGTGAAGTTTGATGTCCTTCCTGTTAAGATAGGTAGGAGCCAAATAGTGTTCCAGATAACAGGAGGAACTCTGTCACACAGAATGGTTAAATCAGAGCATTATTTCGGGCTCCAGATCCGCAGGCCAGCATGAAGTTTATTAGATATCAGTGGGCAGGAGGCTCTTTCCCTGGAGTGAACACCTTGCTGAACTCAGTCTTGCAGAATGCCTGATGCGGTGTCAAGTGAGCGCTAATGGGGCAAGGGCAGTTGGTCAATTTGGTCATAGCTGCTAGTGAGACAATGTGATCAGCTCTTCTGATGTAGCATTAGCACCTTTCATTAGGCTGCCAGCCACAGTGTGGACAGTTTGCAAATGTTTTACATTCTGGCTGTGAATGCACAGGCAAAGGTATTTTAACTGCAGGTTTTGCTTGTCTTTAATCTGGAGTTTTTCCCTTCTCAAATATACCCAGCATCCAGGCAATTACTCAGTTGCATTAGCGTATTTTCTGTATGTATATTGTTTGGGCAGCTATGTTAATATTTGTGCCATATTTCAGCCTCTCTTACTCCCTAGTACTTCTCATTAGACCACAGCAGCTTCTGACATCCTTTCCCTTAGAGATCAATTTTGGGCTCTAGAGATTTCAAGATTTCAGTCAATTTTTAAATATCCTTTTCCAAAGGTACACTATTGAAATCCTGATTGTCTCCCTTATTCTGGGTCATCTAGTCGGATGTTTGTGCCTTTCACCCTGCCTTTCAGACTATTTTTTAGGGAGTATCTTTGCAGGTAGAATGAGGGCAAAAATCCTTTTTATTGTCTGTTATTCTTTCATTAAACTGTGATCCTGAGGTGTAAAGTAATTAGTCTGAACTAGATCTAGGACTCCTGCAGTAGACACCTGTATTCCCAGTCTCCTAACTCTCTTCAGAGTTAATGGGACCTGCCTGTCTGTAGTCCTTCAAGAGGCATGCAAATGCTTGTGCCCAGTTTTAAGAGCTGTGCTGTAAAACTTGACCAGAAGTCTCCTGTGCCTCTGTTTTTGTATCTTCCAACTGCTTGTGTACTGACTGTTGGACCTAGTGGTTATTTTCTTCATGTCCATTTGTGAAGTGGTTTTGAGTTCTTTCCGCTATTGGGCTCCTTGGGCAATCAAAATACTTCAAACAAAGGAAAATGTGCACAGATGTCAAATTCCTGTTTTCCAATTGCCAGATTTCCTGCAACCAGTAGGACAAGTAGGGAATATGAAAGTGCTGGCATTTTTTCCCCATGGTTTTTATTGAATCGGATACTTGGATGTTTTGAACAAATCGAAAGCAAAAAGAAATTGCCATCCTTCAGGACTCGCTATAACCACTTCAGCCTTTTGAGTGGAGCTGTGAAGCAGGGCACAAGAGCAGCAGTTATTTCAGGCAGCTTTCCTCCCACTTTTATTTTTGCTTGCTTGGTTCTCATTATTTCTCTCCGTGCTAATCATGCTTCTGAAAAATGTGATGTTAATGTTTTTAATCGCCATGACCATGATACGTTTGCTGTATTAAAAATAGACAATTATTTCCTCATATTATTTTTACTGACAAGGGGTTTAATGCCCTTTCCTTACCAGAATAGAAAGAAAACTGTAAAATTTGGGTTCAAACTGCATGTCTGGAAGGTGCTGCCTTCCTAAGGAATACCTTTCAAGGCAAAAACATGCTGTAGCAGTTACTGTAGCTCAGTTGACAGAGCAGTAAATTCCAGCCGGTGGGGCTGTATCATCCCAAAGTGCTCAGGCTTGACTGTAGTCATTTGATTATTGGTATAGGACATAGAACTACATTAGGAGTAGTTTAAAGTCAGATTGTTGTGTCGCTACCCTGTATTACCAGAGTGGAGCTAGTAAATACAACATTTTTCTGGTCTGAATCTATATCCAACATATTTGTTTCCAGTGTGGAAGATATTCTGGTGTCTCTGGTTCTTTACATTTTTGTTTCAGGACATAAATGGTTAGAGCAGACAGATGCAAAGTCAGAGTTACAGTTCTACAAAACACTTTGGCTTTGAATTTTGAAGCTTTCTAAAATCCTTTCATCTTTTATGGTATTTTAACGATTTCCTAATTTAACAGGTGCTTTAAATATTTCTTCTTCTACTTTCTGAGTTTGAGAATTTCATTGTCTGTTTAAATACCTGAAAAAGTGCAAGAGGATTTATTGTGAGTGTAACATTTCCTTCTTTTAAGATCTGTATGTCACTGCAGTTACTTGTGCTACACCTCCGTGGGCCATTTATCTGCATTTTACAGGCTTGTTGTGCTGGCTGCTGTATGAAGTGTGTTAAAAAATACTTAGATGCATTATTACAGTTTATGCTTTGGTTAAAATAGTTAAAGGTTTTCACTGATTTTGCAGCACATGGTTAACTTGTTCCTGTTAAATTTTATCCTTTCTAGGGTGAAGTTGTGGAATTCCTTGATGAGCTGCTAGAAGTAGAGGAAAAGAAGGAATCCTGATGAGTGAAATCACTATGAAGTATTTTATGAAAGTGAAGATTCACCATTGCTCCTTACTCTATTGTTTTTGGTCACCTGTAGTTCCAGCTAGATATACCTCAAAGCTGCTCCTTTAGGCCCCGCCTTATGTCACAAGATCCACTCCTGAAAGATCACTTCCATGCTGCCCTGACTCTTCTGTGAGCGTGGCTTTTCACTGTGCATTTACAGAACTGGTGCATATGGGTTTTCCCCCTGAGCTTTCTTCCCATCACACAAACACAACAGAACTGACTGTATTTTCTGGGATAACACTAAGGTGCCTTATTTCAGTGATGTTCTACTGAGTTGTAACAGCACAGCTAAATTCCAAAGAACTTCTGGCAGGTTATGATCCAGGGAAGACGTAACAGTTCCTCTTGACTTTCTGAGCTATGCATTGTGTTATTTATGTATGTCTTTTTCTATGATGAAGAGTAAAGGGATACTGAATCCCAGTGCACCTGAGAGACATTGAGGTACATTTAAATAGCTGAAATAAGTTAACAAAGCACAACCAGTGATCTTGTAAGAATTGCTTAAAGAATTCTGTATGCAGTGTTGCTCTTTTTTAAGAACTAAATTAAATTCCGTGATGTGAAACTGAGGTCACTTAGAACTGAATAATAAAGAATTCCTTTTTCCTATGAATTCTTACTCTCTGTTGAAACAACTTGTGGCTCCTGTGTGAGGTGGGTCCAATCTTGTGTAAAATAATGGTGATCGATGTATTTAGCATTCTTTTCCATAGGAAACAGTTTGCTTTTTTTTGTTTTTCAGCCTGGTGGGACTGTCTGCGCAGTTCTCATCCAAAAGTAAGTACAGGTGGAGACTGAGGCAATTTGAAGTGGAATACTTAAACATTTGCATCTGAATTCCTGACATTTTTATTACTTATATGGTGGAGCCTAATACAGAAGTACTTTGAAGGCCCCAGAAATACTGTATTAGAGATGAGTAGTGAATTGGTGCACAAGAATACTGAAGAGCAGAAATCCCACTGACATAAGAGAAGGATCCAGGATTTCATCACTTGCTTTCCCCTTTCTTTTTTAAGGATCAAGTCCTGCAAGTGGCTTCATCCTGCTTACGTCAAAGGGAGACAAGAGCTTCAGTGCTCCAACTGAATCTTAACTCAGCAGAGTGGAAGTGAGTTGCAAAACCAAAACCTGCTTTAGGCAGTTAAAGAGGCAAAACAGGATCTTCACGACCTTGCTGAGTTGTTGCTGCTGTAACTTATGTATGTTGTGGAGGTATAGTGTCTACACTATTGAGTATCTGCAGAGCATAAGGGGAATCTACAGTATCGGGTTTAGGTGTCTTCCAGCCCATGACAGCAATGAATCATTTTAATATGCTAGAAGTTGTGTATGAAAGATGTTTGGAAAACCAGATTGGTTTTTAGCTTCTTTAATATAAATCCCAGTTAGCATGCTGATGTGAATGGGCAGGCTGTTTTATTCTCAGGCTGAAAATCTACCAAGAGCCTTTTAACTTTAGGAGATTTACCCATGCTCCACTTGTGGTAACAAAACCAGAATCTGGCTTGCTCTGTGCCTTAATACAGAGTGAGTATTGGATTTCCTGGAGCTTTTTGTTCCACATAATATTAGCACTCCATTTATTGTAATCTTATGTAAGAATTTAACTTTGCTTTTCAAACTTAACAAGCAGTTGATCATAAACCATCACATCCCCATGCAATACGTGTATTATAATACCCAGCTGGGGTAGCTTCTCCAGTTTGTCCCTAGTTTTCTGCTGTTGGAGGTGTGTTTGTGCTCAAGGGAGAGGTTACTGCTCTGGAAGACTCTTACCATCCTGCTTTCCAACCTGCATAGGACTACTCCAGATTTTCCCCTCAGAAACCCAACTGTTAATGTTAAGGTCATATGCCCAAATAACTTCATCTTTAATACTCTTAACTTCTGAATCTAGAAATCCTGCCACTAAAGGGCATGGAGCTGGTTGGAGGTGGATGTATCTGTCTACACTGCCTTTATTTTACAACGTTTTCCATTTACTTTTTTCTTATCACCATTTACCAAGCTGACTTAGGAGCTCTGCCAAGCACTGACCATTGTCTGTTTGTTTCTGTGGTGTCTCAGCTCTTGTGTGTTGTCTGTAGGTACTGCAATGCAAAACCTTAAAGGCTCCTAAGAGAGGTGCCTGTAATGCAAGCTCCTGGGCGTAAGGTTTTCCATATCTATGCATCATGGATGGAAATAATGTGTGCAAAAAGCTTATGATCAGATTTTGCCTGTTGGTGAAGCAAATGGCATAGACTATAGTAGGTATGAGATAACAGAAAATCAGTTCCAGGATCTCTTAGGTTTGCCACCCAGAATTACTTCTTTCCTGTTAAAGAACCCCCTTTCCCTCTCCAGCACTGATTATTGGAGACTGCTGTGATATTTTTAAAGAACAAAGTATGTGGTAAAATAGTGCAACATTTTCATTCCACCAGTAAAATACTGAGCACCACAATCAACCTCTTCTGTGATTAATTTAACTTCAGTGAGTTACACTGGGGATACATTTAGTGCCTATGAACCCTAATTTTTTCTCTTCATCAAACAGTTATTCAGCCATTGCAGGTCTCTTGGGTATTATCAAATTTCTGGTAAGCTTGTGGTTCTGTCTTTAAGGCTTCCTTAGCTGATCTGTTTTCGTGTTCAGCCGTTTCCTCAGCTCTTGACCTTACAGCTAAAATCCCCTGCCATTGTGCCTGTTCAGGTGGGGATTTCATGATTGACTCGGGTGTCCATTAGCCAGTGATTTGTTTTTCTTCAGCCTACGTTAGGTAAGCCTGATGGCCTTTACCATTCCACTTAAACTGAGAAGGCAGCCTATACTCTCGTGGCCTCCTGAAATGGCACCGTGATCCCTTTTTCATTTCATTCAAGTGTCTGTGGATTTTTTCTGGCTTTTTTAATTTCCACTACATATGGTCCCAAGCCAGTTCAATCTTCGTAAGTACAAGTTGTTCTCAAACCCTTCTTCTTTCCTAATGAGAAATAGCTCCTCTCCCAGTTCCTCAGTATTTATTGTGGCTTTTTTCAGCATTCTCAGGTTCTTTCAACTGATTTTTCTTTTGCTGCTGCTGTTGTTAGAAGCCAACATTTACATGTGACTGCAATAAATCAGTGTCTTCCACTTCTCTGATCCTGCCAGCTCTTCTTGGGAGGCTACGGGAGCGTAGTTCTTGCCTCTCTTTTGCCACCCCAAATTCTCTCAGTTGTGAGTTGCCTGCTGCAGATGTTAGCAGCATCTGCAAAACCTGAGGAGATGTTTAGGTTTTGCCTCCATTTCTTTTTTTTTTTATAAGGCTTATGGTATGATGCTGATGCTCAGGGAGACATCATCTGTTGAAGTCACTGTGTTTGTGTGACTTAGTTGAATGCAGCATAGGTGGCATGTGTCTGCTGATGCTGGGCTGACCATATTGATCTTGGTAGTAGTATTGCTTGTTACAGTGCCATACAGTTAATTTTCTTAGTAATTGCTCACATTTCCAGTAACAAAGCTAGCTCTTTGGGTAGCTGATGTTGGCTTTTCATCCTCTGGCAGATGGCTAGCGCAAGAGGCTGCACACAATACAAGTCCAGTGCTTGGCCTCTTGATGGATGGGGTCCTGCGTGATGGGGAACTGCTGGAAAGCTGAAGATCAAACTGAGTCAGAAATGCTGGTGCATTGAGCTGGGTATTTGGTTATGTGAAAAACATGACTGGTGCTTGTCAGGACAATGTTTTTTTTATGCAAGAACCCAAGCTTGGTCAAGGGAAGAGATTCACAGCTGGGAAATCAGTGTATCTGACAGACTCTGCCAAGCATATAATCTTTCTCAAAGTAATACCTGCTCTTACTGATAGTAACTTTTCATGTATTACCAGCTTCTTGCCTAATTCATCCTCATAAACACAAATATTAAAAAAGGAAGAAGGGTGGTGGGTGGTTTTTCTCCCCAGAGTTTTAATTCTATTCCCATAAAACACCAGTATAGGCTTCATACTTCAGTGTCTTGTCAATCCTAATAGCCAGTGAAGTCAGCTACAAAACCCAAATACCTTTAGAATTACCAGTTCTGGCAAATTCAGTGGGAATTTGAATGTCTTGCTGGGCCCTTTCATTGTAGCAAATCTGCAAGCAGACCTTCACTACTTCTGTTGACATGACGTGAGCAAAAAGCAAATTCAAACTGCTCCATTTTCCAGAGCCTTACTCCTTTGGAATGCTAGGATATAAGCTCAAAACATACTTGGGTGCTGTTCTCAATTCACCTGGAAAGCCCATCCAACCAAGGGGTGCCACTTCTTCCTACTTGCCACAGTAAGTCAAGGTAGAATTAAAGGTGGGTCTCCTCAAGACAACTTAGTCCCCTGAAAATCCTATTGCATGTCCTGCTTTACGATGCTTTGTCTCAATAGACTGTTGCCAGTAATACCCACTGTGTATCTCTGCAGTCAATTATTGGTCTATATTGATAATGAGGGCAGACCCAAATAGTCTTTGTTTCTAGAGTCTTCACGAAAAATGGTTTAAATAGCATGCAAATTGTACAGCTCTGGAAATGGAGTTGTGATTAGGCAAAGATTTGTTGGATTATAGAAGTACAAGTGTTTATTATGGCTGGTACTGAGAATAAACAGTTGCCTGCATATGCCTGCTACTATGGAAATATGTTTTTAAGTTCTAATGTGAGCTGTAAACCAAAGCTACTTCAGTTAAAAAAATTCAATACTTAAACTGTGGGGAGAGGTAGTCAGTGCCAGAGAAAACATTCCCATTTAATAATGTTTGAACATAGAGCTGTGATGCAGTTTGTAGCAAGGCAGTGAGAAAAAGCCACAACTAATCCTTCATTGCAGCTGTCTGAACTTTTGGTTGTCTGCCACGCTTTAAACAGCGACTTCTTTTTTCTGGTGACTCAAGACCTGAATGACCTAGTGTGGAGAGTTTAAGCTATATGAAATAAAGAAGGTAAGTAAGAAAGAGCCATAGCAAGTTGGCTTGCACACCCCAGCAGATCAGGGGTTTGTGTCCTGCGTCCTTTCCAGTGCCTAGGAAAAATATTAAATAGATACCTTTTTATTTATTTATTTTTGGCGAGGAAATAGTCCGTGGTTTAGACACCCGTCCCTCCTCCCTCTCCTCTTCCCTCTCCTTAGAGTACCCATGAGCTGTGGAAACTACCTTCTGTAGGGAGTTTTGAAGTTTTAAGTTTATAAATGTGAGCCTTATCTGTAGATGAACTTTCTAAGTTGAGTTTTCTTTGATTGTTTTTAACCTTTTTCTTCCCTTTGGTGTGCATCACAGGGCTTTTAAGCAGCATGAAGTAACTTTTCTCCTGATGAATTCTTTTACAAAGGAATGGAACTTGCTTGCTTTCAAGTAGAAATATGGGGGTCGGAGGTGTAACTCTGTGTGACTACTAGCTTTGAAGAAAACAACTGGGGGTTTCTGCCTTTGCCCCCTTCTTACTGTCTGAAATCTTACTATCTTATTTATTCTAAAGGATTAAACATTTAAGCATTATCCTGAGCTAGTGGTAACTCTGTAGTGGTAAACCCTGTAGCCTTGTAACTCAATTCATTTTTTGTTGCAATTGATTTTTCCAGTGGTCCTTTTTCTGATCTTTCACAGCGATGTATTATGTTGTATCATTGTATTGCAAATTGTTGGGTATGAAAAAAAGTAAATTCTTTCCACTGAAGAAAAAAAATTAATCTATGCTGGCTTCAATGCCCATGGCAACGAATCCCCAACATAACAGCTTTTGAGGTAAAGTATGCAATAAGGCAACACAGCACAATAAACCCTATATTGTCATCTAGCTGGCAAATGCAAGGACAAGCACAGAAACTGAGGGTATTTCAGCCCAAGAATTTACTGAATACCTAAAATCCATGATCCCACAGTTTCTGTACAAAGGGGAGCAAACACCTATTGGCTGCAAGGGCTTGAACCCCCAAACACTGCAAGTAGCTTTGGTGTTACAACTCACAGGGGATTCTCAGCCTGCCCGACAACAAATCTATGCAAGGCTCTGCTCAGACGCAACAAACAGTGTGTGATCTGTATGAAATGGGGTCTTATTTAATAGGTAGTTGCTAATACAGGAAAGGAAAGAGAGATCGTATGTCAGTCTTAACACCAGTGAGCTCATTCTAGCCAGCCTCTTGTAATATGTGGCTTTCCTGGAAGAGGATGATACATGACTTCTGTATCCCAGAGCAGCAGATCGATGTCTTAATGAACGGATGTCACCATCACAAAATCGCTCCCAGTATTTTCCCCTTTCCTTTTCCTAATTTCAACCCATAGCTGGCACTTTCAGCTCTTAGTTCCTGTAATAAGTGACTCATCCCCTACTGTATTTTGACTTTATCATCTTCAGATTTTACTGTACTGTATGGTTCACCATCCCTACTGTCCTTGATTAGCCAAGTTTCACACACCAAAGGAGATCTAAGTCAAATGTATCATTTGTGGGCTCTTTACCCCCATCTGTTTATTAGTTTCCCCAAGCTCCCTGAATCATTCTGTTAATGTGAAAACCATGAGTACAAACAGATGCTGCTGCAAAAGGGGGTAGATAGTATTCTGAAGCAGAACCATCCTGGCAGCCTAAGAGAAACACTTTTCAGCTATGTCTTAAACTGTCTCCTACAAGACTTACCCAAATGACAAACCTGTCTTTCCTTCATAAACATGTAGGCAAAGTGGATGATTTTCACAAGAACATACACAAATGCTTACTTTTCCTCTTTTGTACCTTGATCTTTATTTAAATACCTCCAGAGCATTATATTAATGTACATTTTCTGCTGGTTCGTGAATAACGATTATTTCTAAGCCTCAAATAAGGTCCCTGTATAATTTGTGGGTTTAATTCTATTTTGAGCCTCGTTTTCACATGTTCAGTTCTTGAGCCAAAGAGTATTGACTCTCATTTTGAATGATGCTACGCAGAGCTGTAACACATACTTGTATCTTCCAATTCGTAATGGCTGTCCCCAGGTTTATTTTTCAGCATGTTCCCATAAGATTACAGATGGTATGTTTTAGTTGAGTTAATCTCTATAAAGTTGCATAGTGTGAAATCCATTGGTTTTTTGGATTTATTTAAATGTTACTGCATAAAAAAATAGTTTACAACAGAAATCCTAGGTTATTTTGTAGTCTAGAATGCATTAAAAGCATAAAGTCATGCATATGGCAGAGAACACAATATTTACAGATTTGTACAGCTTTTGTCCTTTATTTACTGTGGCTCTTGCCACTCTTACCACGCTGAGGTCAAATTCTCCATATGGCCATCATCTAAAAATGCTGTTTTCCTTAGCAGCACTGAGATTGATGGCTGTGTGTACGACAGGCCCAATTCTGCACTCCACTTCATAGTCTACCTTCCATGGAGTTTAAGATGGTTACCACTCTGACTCAAGGCAGCACAGGTCAACTGCCCCCAGTCACCTTTTTTTACTCCAGTATTTCGGTGTGTTGAACTACTGGCATATTTTGCCTAAGGCTGTGCAATAGAGTGGCAGATGAATTTATTTCTGACCTGCAGGTTATTCAGTTGCCAGTTTTTCTCCTGTTCATTCAGAAAGGTAAGGGAGAGCATTTCATACTAAACTCACCAGAACTATGTTAAGGGATTCTAGAAAACATCCTCTTCTCTCTCACTGTTTATTTTCAGGACTCTTGGAAATGGAACATGCTGTTGGAAAAGCCTCTTGTGTTTTTACACCAACACCCAGTCTAAAAGTCAAGTGTTTGCGTTTATTAACTGGATGCAATTTCTCTCTTTCCCAGGTTTACTTTATCTTTAAAACCACAACAAGCAGCATTCAAAATGGATACCCATCTCCCACAGCCAGTGTCCACCCCAGGCCCCCCTCCAGCTGATGTAAGAGCAGAATGGAGAAAATCAGTCCTTCCACAGAGTTCACATGGCAGAAGTATTCTACATGGCTTCAGTTGCCAGAGGTACACCCAGCTGTGAGTTCAGTGTCCTGGTCAGTCAGTATTGTGTTCAGAAAAGCAGCTGGCTTTATATAGGGTGTCCCTGGAAAGTGCTTCATCACTGTTTGGCTGTGTAATAAGAGGCTATTCATTATAACACCTGGAATCAAAGGTGCTCTGACTCCTGCTGATACTCAAGGAAGAATGGCACTTACTGTATTCTCCGAGTTCCAGGGAGACATCATGATTCCTATAAAAAGGTTAGTATAAGAATGGTACTTCTTCGCTAAGGCTAAAATAACACCTTCCAGAAAACTAGCATGATGATCCAACACTTGTGGCTTGTTAAGTTCACAACATTGAAGAAAAGTACCTTAGTAATCATTGCAGTACTATCCATTAAAGTACAGTAGCAAATGGCTTTTCATTTTAAGACACGTCAGGTAATAATTTGTTATGGTGGTTTATCCTGACCAGCTTGGGCAGGTTCTAAAAAAGGAACACCACCAAATGTGTGGTTGCTCCAAAAACATTTTTCTCCCCTCCTTCCCTCGTTCTTTCCTTCTTCCACTGAGATTAGACCGAGAAGGCCTGACCAGCCCTGCCATTACATTATAACCAGGTAACACAGAAATTAATCAATTAATTTATTATTAATAGGAGCAAAATGTAAAAGCAGAACAAACTGTAGATGTACTACCAAGCACATGGTGTCCTGTTGATACCTCCAGAAGACTCCTGTGATAAAAACATACAGATTCTTTAGCTCTTGAAAGGTCGAATGTGTTAAACTGTGACTTTAAAAGGATGAAATCTTTCCTGTCTTCTATGTTCTTTTAGCATTCTTGTTTTCCTTCTGCTTTCTGCACTGCTGGATTTTAGCATCCATGAGTCATGTGATCCTTCTAGCATCAGTATGTTTTCCTTCCAATTTCTAGCATCTCTGCCCAAAGGCCCCTGGTTAGACTTTCTGCATTTCGATGTGCTGGTGGTGGTAGTGGTGGTAGCAGTGATGCCTGGGTTGACACCTTCCATTCAGTTTATAGACAGAATTTTTCTGCTGCCGTTTTTTGAAGAACCACACAGCCAGTGCAGCTGCAACCAGTAACAAACAGAGAAGAATCACAATTACTGCTATGATAGCACCTTTACTGGACCTGGGACAATCCTCTTCCTCACATGGATCAGAAGTGGGAATGGGCTTTTCTCCAAGGCCCTGGGTGAGATTTTCTTGCTCAGCTAATTCCTGGGATGACGTGTCAGTAATGATACCTGGAGCTGGTGCAGTGGTTGCTATTTGTGCAGGGTGGGTGGTTGCTTCTTTTGGTTCTGCATGTGGAGTGTGATCAGAGGGGCTGACCATCACAGAGGTTTCTGACATGGAGATTTTTAAGCTGGTTATGTCAAACAGCATCGTTGTACTAGGCTCCTGAGTCGCAGTTTCCAGAGATGTAGTTGGGTGGTCCCATGCAGTATCATCATAACCTCTGCTCGTGCTTAAGTTCTCCAGACCACTCACTGATGTAAGTAGCACTGGTGTCTCTTTGGTCCCTTCATCATCTGCTTTTGTTGTTGCTGCCACAATCTGTGTTAAACCTTCCTCTGGAGCTGGGCTGCCATTGCCTGATTTTCTTACTTCAGCATGATTTGGTTGGTCAGTTGTAAGGACAACGTCATCTTCAGTTCCCATTGAACCATCAACTTTATCCCCTTCCTCTTCATCATCCTCTACCACTTCTTGCGTTACTGGATAGCCATCTAACCATGATTCATCAGTGATGGCAACTGCATCTATCTCTGCCTTTGTATCATTAGTTGTGAGAATGGGTCCAATGGGGAAATCCTCACTGTCATAAAACATTTTGGCACCAGGTTCATCATAGGGTGCCTTCACTCCAATGTGGTTATCACCTTCAGAAAGCTGTGCTTTAGTGGAATCATCTGTCTCTTTCTCTGATTCAGGCTCACTGAAAGCCTCTGATGGAAACCAAAACAAGTTTTTTTGGCTTAGGAGTGACACGGGGGATTCAGTTGGTGCCCTGCTTCCTTTTTCAGAAGTGTCTGTGTCCTGAGTAACAACTTTGGTACTTCCAATTCTTTCTTCTGAGCTTTCACTGAAGGAAAGCTGTTCTTGCTCCTGCTCCATTTCCTCTTTGCCATTGACGTGTTCGTTCTCAACGACAGGTATTGATCTGTCATCAGGAAAGTTATCTTCATAGTCAATGTGCGCCTCGGTTTCATCTAGAAACATTAAAAAAACCCAACACAAAAGACAACGCTTAATTTCTCCAGAAGAGCACTGGGCTCATTTGTTACAAGAAGCCATGAAGAAAGGTGCAATGAGGAGTGACTTCTAGGCAGTAATTTTCATTCCTTGTGAGCTCTTCAGAGCTGCCCAAGGAAGACCCCACCACCAAAGCTGATACTGAGTTTTGCTTGTCCTTATCTGAAGGAAGGAAGATGCACCCATGACTGCAAGGACAGAAAACTCCAGCACTTAAAGCCTAACACCTAGGGATCAAGATAACACCATCTGCAATCAACTCTCAGCTTCCAATTTTAAGAAACTTCATGTTACCAAAAAAGAAAGATGAGAAAAAAAAAAAACAAAACCAAACTAGCCAAACCCCCCAAAAACCTGAATGCAACAGAGAGGCAGATTAATCTTAAAGTCTGAGTTTGATTTAGAAATACTCCCTATGCCTCAACAGACTTAACCACTCATAGCAAAATAGATTTAACTCAGAGTGTGAAACTGAAGGTTTGAATTTGAATGAAATAATGCATTGTAATTTATATTTCTTTCACTCTTCTAAAAGACCTTAGCTCAATGAATAATTTTCCAAACCAGACAGGGTGGTTGATTTTCAGCTCACACAAGTTTTACTCCATAGAAGGTTGATGTAATTGCTGAGATTTATGCTGGCATTACAAGCCCTAGAAAATAGTGCCTTAGGATGTGGAAAATAAAACAAATGAATCATGGTGAGAATTTTTCTTTTCAAGAGAGTGTTTAACCTTTCATGAAGACGGTGAAGCAATAGACCTGGCATGACACGGGAAACAAGGAATTAATAGGCAAAGCTGTATTACAAATCAGTGCATTCATAAAGCCTTATCTTTTTTTGCCTTTTTACACTCCACCAACTTTGAATCACATTTTCATCTGGGGCCCACCTCAATTTCCGAGTGAGTCACATTCTCCTTGGAGACTGCTTCCCAGACTTCTGGCAGAGCCACATTTGGTCTGCTCTTAAGAAAGATTAGAAACATTGTCAAACCAGTCTGACCAAAACCACTCAGTAGTGATACAGCTCACACCAGCTTGCTTTTTGCCAGAACAGCTTAAGCCAGGTGCCAGAACAGAATGAGTATTAGCAAAAGGTATTTTTCTTGGAATAGCATCCAGGTCTACCAGAAACCAAAGCAGTTATGCTGAGGAAACCAAAATGTGTGAGTTAATACCTCTGTGAAAGCTATCATGTTGGAGAACGGGATGTTCTCAGTAGGTCCTCTCATCTCACAGCATGGGTGTAGGGTGAAACCTGTGCAAGATACAACAGTGCCAACAGCAGACTTCTCTCCTGCCTGGTTCTGTTGTCCTTATCTGCTTGTGTAATCCTCTAGATCCTCTCCATCCTTTCCAAAGCAGGAAAAAAATTCATCTGGTGCAAAACCAACTTAACAGACAGGGGAATCCATCTCTTAGAAGGGAAACCTTCCTGGTAGGACTCTCACTTTTCTAATTCATCCTAAAATCTTTTCCAACATTATTTCAGGCTTTCATTAATGACTGGAGGGTCCCTCTGAATACCAAAACATTTTAGCAACATATTTATGAAGCTCTGTGTGGCACTGACCATCACTATGTAGCACTTACAATAGCTGTCAAATGCTAGTCTCACTTTGTCCCTTGTCTTATTTTCACTAAAGAATTTTTCTACCTGGCATGCTCTTTGCATGGAAATGGTGCTTCAAGCCGTTTTGTCCTCTTACGCTAAAAGTTGGTATCTGGCATGCCTGCTTCATTGAAGTCCAGTGTCTCCTAGGACAGCCTATAGGATATATATGTGCATTGGAACGTCGTAATAGGAGAACTCACTGTTTACCAACTGCAATGGTCATTTTTTCCTTTTCTGAGATGAATCTTCAGCCATGTCTGTCCTCACCTGTACCTCTAGTTTCGCTATTCATTTACTTTTCAGACTACTACAGCAATCCAGCTGAGAACGAAACGATGATTTTTACGTTATGGCTTTCTAGTGCATGCACACATGTCCGTGAACAAAAATTTCATTCATATGCTTGGGTTGTTTCCTCCTGACGTATTCTTTAGTTAGCAGTGTGAATGGGGCAGCTAGTATTCATCTTATTTACCAGTATGGATCATTAGTGAATGCTTAATAACTGTAGTAATATGGGTTTTATAGAATTTGAAGCTCTTTCCCTTTAGTGCTTCTCCTGCCATGTGCTTTCAGCCCTTCAGATGAAAGTCCTATGGTGGCACATCAGGAAAGAGAATGTGCTTCTAGGAAAATACAAGTCCTCAGTCTATCAGAACATATTGTTTACTGAACCATCAGTCAAGTCTCCATCAAACCTGCTGTCTTTGGGCCTGATCCTGCACGTATAGAAATGAATTGGTGCTTTCTTACTGTTCAGCTGAGAAAAGAAAAAGCCCATTGTAGTCTAAAGAGAGCCTGAGATTGGAGCTCATTATGCGCTGCTTGTCACTGCATAAGGGAGTCTTGTTCCTTCTGACAATCAGATTGTGGCCTAAGTTGTAAACCCTGGTATAATGTATTTCCATATACAGTCTCCTGTATTTGTATAGTTTATAGCAAAGACTATGAGCATAACTAATGTTTGTGTATGGGATGGCAGAATGAAAGCAACTATTGAGCTTTCTAACCATCAAAGGAAATGCAGACCCCCTGAGTCTGAAGCTTTGATTTATATGATCCTGAATTGACTTACACAGTAATAATACTCTATTCTTTCTTCTGGGCCTCAGACCTTCAAATGGGGCCTGGACTTAGTATTTAGTGATTTTTGTGTTACCATGACAATATCCGAAGTTAGCCATGAGCTTGATTTTCCAGAACAGATTGCACAACTTTTGCACTTCTTTTTGCTCACCTCCTCAGCACTTACCTGAGCTTTTCAGCTCCCTGAATTTTAGTGTCAGTACTGAAGAGCCACAACCAAACTAGATTCAGCTCCACCTCTTATCCACATAGTTGTAATCTGTATGTTCATACGGTTTTTAAAGCTGCTAGCAAGTGGTTTAAAAGTGGTTGCATCTTCTTCCCTATCCAGGCAGGTCTGTTTTTAAGAAGAGCCAGCACTGAAATGAATTAGTCCAAGACCAAAATCTTCCTATATTTGGTCATCGTTACATCTTGCCCCTACCCTCCTCTGGCAGACTCGAGGATCAGGGAGTTTTGATTCACTGTCTGAGGGATTACTGAGGCTGAAATGAACATTTTACAGCAGCACAAGCTGAAATGGCATGCTACCGAAGATGTGAAACTCAGTTAAAAGGTGAAATCCTTTCCATTTAGCCTTGTCTTTTCTGGGAAGCATCCAGACCTTAAAGAGCTTTCATCTCCTTCAACTTTTGATCCTAATGTGAAAACAGTGACCAAACGTAGACACAGGCAAAACCAAAGAAAGAGCCTGGTTTTCCACACTCTAGGATCAGTTTAATTTTTCTTCTAGATAGCATATTGGCATCCCAGCTGTATTTTGAGTGTTGCTATTTTGGACAGCCATAAAGTGCACTGCATATTTTGAGGATGTATTTTTGGAGTACAGGAAATTGAAACTTGATTCTATGTAGACCATCATCATAAACATTTCTACTGTATAAACCCAGCTTTATTCTAAGAATCTCAAAGTACTTACAGTGAACATTAACAAGAGGACATGTGTCTGAAAGGGTAGGAAGGAAAAGAGCATGTAGACCAATTTGCCTAAGATCAGAGTTGTAAACTAGAGCATCTTGAAGAATTATCCATTTGACTTGGATCACACTTCTCTCAAACCCGCCAGAGTATGCTAGACAGAAATTGTTTTGCCTTTAGTCTTTTGCAACAGCTGCAAGAAGGATGACTTTTCATTGTAGCAGAAAGCCTGCTAATGTAAATAAATAACCCATCATCATTTTTAAAAGTAATTCCATTTGGCAGAATCAGTTCATGCCTGATCGATACCTTCCATTAATCTAATACAACCACTCAGTGACAGACCTGAAAAGAGAACCAAAGTTTGTCATAACAATTGTTTTGACCAGTCATGGACATATTTTGTTCTGATCTTGTCTGTCACAACTTTTCCTTTGCACTCCCAGACAAAAGCAAAACAAAGCAGCCCCAAATAAGATCGGAAGCCAGAGACATTTTGCTTTACTCTGCCCATTAAAAAAATAGAAGGAAAAGAACTAAGTGGTGCTGGCTGATCATGCTTACAGAGCAGAGCACATGAATGTGAATCAACACTATTCCTCAGGATTCAGAAAGCAATGTTTGAAGTAGTGAGAAGAGTTGAACCAGGCGAAAAGACTGGGAGCTGCAGATGAAGCTTTCGGAGGTGGTCAAAGTCAGCCGAATCCTCCTCACACTGAAATCAGAAGTCTGGTGCTCAGTGTGGAAGTCAGACCAGCTCTGAACACACTAGACAATCATCTGAGTGTTGACACTGGAGAGATTCTTTACGTGCGCAGCAGGTATGACCTCTCCTGCCACAAGCTTATAGCTGGGAAAACCCAAAGCAGCCAAGGGAGAAGGAGAAATATGAGACATTCCTCTTAGGCAGTTTTAGAGCAATGACATGATTTCCCAGCCACCTAATCCACCTTCTCTTTGAAGAAGCAAATTCTCAAGGATGCAGCCTAATGCAATACAGCCCTGCCCTCCCTACTGAAATGTTCGTATTAATGCTTCTGATACTGAACCTATGGTTCGTTTGGGGAAAGACAAAAACAAAACACATTTAGCAGTGGTCACTTTGGTCTCTGTGCCTGCAGGCCAGCCACAGCATGGCATGTCTACATCTGCTTTCAGGCCTTACTACAGTGCCCATCTTCAGAATGTATTTTGTGAAACAAATGTGTTCTTTCCACAGAAAATAAACTGCAAAACCCGTCTATTTCCCTGTTCTCTGCTTAAGGTTGCTTTGTTGGGTTGAATATCCCTGTGTTTTCAACTAGAACACAGCATCTTTTCATGACCAGAAACTGCAGGAAAGACTAACTGTACAGAACCACTTTTTTCCTTAAAAAGCATCTTGATTAAAAATTACCATCCATTGCCTGGTGTGTGCAATGCACAGTAAAGCCATCTGTAATGTACTGTTTTCTTAATTTCTTACATACTTTATCCAGAATCCACTTAATATAATCCTGAAATGATTTTGTTCAGTTATGCCCACAGCCAGATTTTGCCACATATTTTGGATTCTATGTTTATTGATGCATGATATATGTTTTCATTTAATTTAAAGATTTACCAGCTGTATGGTTGTACACTTACATCCTGAGTGCCAGAATGGACTGTATCTCTTCTAACTGGATCAAAACAGAGAGGAAATATGATCATAAAGCTACTTCAAAGAACATGTAAATGCTATATTTAGACACTGCTATGATGATAGCTCTTTGACACTGTATTTGTTCTGGGCAAGCAACTGGGAATGTAGTACAGGCCTAATGGTATTACACAAATAAGAGAAAAGCCCAGTTATTGCTGTTTAGTCTGATATGCTGCTTGGACAGCTGGGCATTATAATGTGGCAGTTACCAAGTAATACTGTAATACACATCTGTAACATCCACAAATCTCAGGCAGCTTTATGAAGCTTTATCTCTCTTTCATGGATGAGGTGGAGTAAGCAGCAGAGAGCAGTATAGTGACTTGCCCCATCTCAGTGCAAGATGTAGGAACAGGACTTCTTCTTTAATCCTGTGGCAGGGGTTTTCTCCCCTTGTCCAATTGTGTTGGCATAAGAGCATTGGGACCACTTCACATTTCCAGTTGCTCACCTGGCTCAGATGCAGAAGGAGGGATCTGTATCACCTCACCAGCCTCTAAACATAGGACTTAAATGCTCATTGAAGAGGCTTCGCCATCATTTTCCTTCTGATGTCAGCCAGTTAGGACAGAAATGGCCCTCCCTGCCAACAGGGATATAAATTGTTGTGTCATTACCCATCATAATAGGGAAGTTACTCTTGCCTCAAAGCACTTAAAAAGCAGCATGTGTGCTGACTTCTGGAGTACTTAAGTAGTAATTATTCTGCTTTCTCCTGTGACCCTAAAATAACTGTTAACCATTAAGTCAGGTTTCTTTTAATTAAACTCCCTTTTTTGTTCTTTTTCACTGAATTCTTGCTTTTTTAAAAGCAATGAAACCTAGTATCACACATGTCAGTCTTCTGTAAAACCTTCTTTCCTAAACAATAGTGATCATGAGGCTCGAATAGCTAATTATTAATTGAACACATATTGTGGTTTCTGTCCCACATCTTATCTTGAAAGCGTTTGAGAAACATTAACCAAAGGAAGCCCCTCAGCATGAAGTCTACATTTAAATAATCCAGAAAGAAAATTCATAATCCACAATATTACAGCTGCTCCCAAGTTCCAGTGTTGATGTTTGTGATTTTATAGCCACATTTCCCTATTTCTTCTAAAAATATTATCCTCTCCCCTGCGGCTGTGTGAAAGGCTCAGGCAAAACGGGGAAATAGACTATTTACCCAGGGAAAACAGTGAAACACACACAACTTAAATAGCCTGATTCTTTCCCTTCCTTATTTTGGTGTCGTACAGTTTTATTTCTATGTGTGATAAAGTCAGCATTTTCACTAACCTCAGTGAAGGAAAAAGAAGTACCAGTTTGGTGCAGATTATAGGAGATTCAGACCCACTGGCTTATCAGATGTAGATACTCTTTTCCTTCTCTCCCTCCATGCTCCTCCTTCACTCCCTGCAGTATTTCACTTAATCATCTGAACTGCTGTTTGTAAGAACAGTTCTGGAAGATGAAATAGTTCAGAAAGATGTTGGAATTTGTCTTTATTTCGTATCTGTATACCATTTTGATGGGTTTGAATATCTGGTTCCCTGGTACACAGACATGACCTGTTTCTACTAAGAACAAGTTTGACCTTTTCTCATGATTATGCGCTGCCTGCTGGTATATATTCATGAGTAAAAATAGCTCCTTGTAAGTCCCTGGGCATTAAGGAATACATAGGTTCTGAAATAGATATGCTAACTTGAGCCCATATAGATAGCTCAGCTACCCGACAGCTGCCCATTCCTTTGCTGAAGATTAAACTGCTTTGCCAGAAATATCATCTTAAAGGTGTGATATCTCTCTGGAAAAAACCCCACCATAACATACTCTGATGACTGTTCTTGAATATTGGAAAGACTGTGAGCTTTATGCATAGAGCAGGGTAACATGAGAAAGTGAATGAGAAAGCAGAATTCAGACTGCGGCCATGTCTGAACTCATGGTACTGTTTATCTTATGTTTAAACAAAGGGAAAGTTCAGATCATTGCACAATTGAAGTAACATAAAAGTGGATTTTCCTGAAGGTTTAAATCAAGGAAATGTCACTATTATAGCTTCCCGTAGCTTTTACATTATGTTCTTGTTTGTTTGGGGTGTTTTTAGTCAAAGCCTGATTCCTTCAGTCAAGTTATTCGGTAAGAAAATCCACTGTCATTCCTTTTAATGGAGTAAATATCTGGACAAAACTCCTGCAAGCATGGTACAAGATACAAATTTGCCTTTTTATTGGGGCAAATTAAAGAAGAATACTTGGTTTTTCTTTATTTTTAACTTTTCCATCTAGCTGCTTAGCTCTAACCCAAGTGTTTCTGCCACTGTCACAGACTTCTGTAGCACAGGCAGCTCTCTTAACTTACACAGATCTCTAATTTTCCTGACCTGCCAAAAGGAAGTGGTATTTACCATATGTGTATGGCCAGAAGCTCAAAAATACTAAAGCAGCTAGGAGGAAAGGGCTAGTAAAAGCTCAGATCAGCCAAACTAGCTTCTTACAAGCCAGCGGAAAAAGTCTGGGGCTTAAAAGATGGGCAGCTATTGTGTTACCCATTTTGCATCCCAAATAAAAAAATTCAACAACACCTAAAGGATGGCCAGCTCAACTCAACCTAGAAAATATAAAGAATCGGGGGGAGTTGCATATGGGTCTGCTGTGCCCTTGAGAAGTATTGACCCCTGTCTTCATGGGGCCACAGTACTACCGTGGCATCTTGTCTTTTCTGTAAGGAGGATGCTATCTCAGGGGCCTCAGCGTGTACCATCACATAAAGATGTATGGGTGGTGACTGGGTGCTAAAATCATGGACAGAATGTCTATGGTAAGGAAAGATGTTTATTATGTGCATGCCTACAAAAAGACACTGACTTTTCTCTCTTCTTGCCCTAGGTTCCCAAAGGTGAGAGCAAACAGCACATTTTCATTTCAGCAGCCTGCTCTGTAACAACTCTGTGGCTTCATGTGAAAATAAACATAGCAGAAGATAGACAAAACCTGCATTGTGCACTCTATCTGGTAAGCAATGTCTTTGGCTCTCTGGTGCTGCCAGGGAGCAGCTTTTGAACTGCTCTGAAGAAAATACCTCTGGCATTTCTTGTACCATCAGTAGGAATCCCTTACCTTGAGTAAACTAAGTAAGTACATAGAAAAGTTATAAACCTCACCCAGTAGTAGAATGAGCACACACAAGGTTATAAACAACTGATCTCCAGAAAGGGGCTGATTCTGATGTTAAATACACAGGTGAAGGATCTTCCCAAAGGATATTTTCTAGTAATTAAAAGTTATGTTCAGTACTAAAGAAAAAGGGCACTTGGGGGGGGAAAGAAGGAAGATGGTTGACTGGAAGGCAGGAGCTGAATGCTAACACTGGGATAAGACTCAGTGAATCCCTGAAATGGGTTTAGCAGATGCAGATAAAATAAATATGGCATAAAAGTTCTGATTTTTTTTACTTCCAGTGGCTCCTGCTACCCAGAAAAAAAGAACTTTATGCACACTGAGTATGAGTACATTATTCTCTCCTGTGGTTTACTAGAGGTGTCTGCCAGCAGGGCTGGAAAAGCCCTGTTGAGCCAGCTAAGTCATTGATGCTGCAGTCACCAAGAACTTCACTGGGGCTTCATGCGCCCAGGAGAGGCACCCTTGTACGCCTGAAACCATCTCTGTTGGGCGGATGGGAGGCTGTGGCCTCCTGGAGGGATGCTCCATGTGCTGGGTGAGCTTACCTTTGACACAGGCCTGAACCTGCCCGTACCACTCCCCGCAGCTATTGCAGAGCAGCGTGAATGCCGTCTCCTTGTTGCCCATGATGTACCCCTGGGCACAAACATACAGCAGCTCGTCCCCCATTTCAAAGCCAGTGTGGCCATGCAGGATGGTGTGGGGGAAGGATGGTGGGTCCCCGCAGGGCTTGTCTGGAAGGTAAAAAGAAATGAGATTGCAGAGACCTTGCAAAAGTCTTTAAATGCAGTGCTAACAGCGGTGCTAAAAGAGTTACACCAAGGACAAACTTACACATGTCCACGGAACTCATACATCTCATCTGATTCATGCCCTCATCCCCCTTCATAACTGTTTTCAGCTGTAATTGTGTAGGTATATATTAGGCTATAGCTGTGATGTGATAACTGTGATGTTATTGATGTGTAACTGCAATGCACCTAGAGGGCCTTTGTTTCCAGCAAGTTAGCTCAGGATGTTAAGGTACAGCTGTCTTCTCTGCCTGCTTCTACAAAGGCTAAAATAGGCTTGGGTGTGCTGGGGCTGGAAAGCAAAAGTTTGGACACAAGTCATTTTTCTTAACTGCAGAATTGCTTATGGAGTTGTTTATGGAATTGTTTAAGACTGGCACTTTAATGCAAGCAGGCAGAGGCTCAGTAATGGCCCAGTCTGCCTTCACAGAAAGGAAAGTCCAGGTGGTCACCAGCCTATTCCTTCTAGTCTTTCACAAAATCAAAGGTTTCTTCCCTGATGCTCAAATTCCCCCAATTTTAGGTTAGAGGCACCCTAAAATAAATGGTGATGTGTGCTCTTCAACAACACCCAGGGGTAACACAGCTCTGCTCTCTGTGAGAAGATGAAGAGCTAAATATTTCAGGGTATAAAATCTAATGAGGTGTTTGATAATATTTCTGCTGATAGCACTAAAAGCCAGGAAGCCAAAATTGCTATAAACAATAACAACTGATCTGAGTTTTGTGTTGCGTGAAAGAAGTGCAGAGAGGAGGCAGACAGAAAACTGCTGAGCCCAGTGTAAGCTGGATTTTAACTCTTTTCAGGTTTGAACAATCTTGGCTATTAAAAGGGTGGGTCAAGATTTAAAGAACTTGTAAGCATTGGGGTTTCTCTTCACTTAAAGATCTTTCTCCTAGAGGTGCTTTTCAAGACATGTTTGTCATGTCCCCCTTTCCTCCAGATTTTTTCCAGTCTCTTTTGGAATAGACATCTCTTGGTTACAGAAAAACCAAAACAAGAAAACCTATAACGCAAGAACATGATTTTACTAAAAAACCCAATGGACAAAGTGTGCATGTTAGTACAAATAAACACTTCTGTATTCTTTCTCAAATCTGATTTTTCCCAGTGGTTCTAGAGCCCTTACTGACTGTGGAAGAAAAACCAGCTGCTCCACTTGCCAAAGTAACTGAAGATTCAAACCCTGCTTTTGTCCAGATACAGAACAACCAAAAGTGAAAAGACTAATAAGTAATAGCTCAGGAGTTCTCATAATTACACGGGATAGGGAAACTTAGGGCCAGGTCTGTGTTCTAGCATGGATCTTTCCTGTTGAAACAGTTGGCTTTGGTACCAAAACCTATTTACTTAGTTGGCTAAGCAACGATTATGTTCCTTGGAAAGACTTTTGCTTGGAAGCTGAAAAACTGATCTCCAAGAGTATGCTCCTAAACATGCAGAAGGAGAAACATCTTCAGAGAGCACCCATGCTACTTTGCTGAAGTCTGCTTTTAAGACAGCATCAGCACGAGATGTTAGAAACAACATTTCCATTGACACCAGTTCACGTCCAGGGTTTTCCATGGGCAGTAGTTTTGACAGTAAAGCTTTTTTCCAATCTACTCGCTGCAAAAGCTCAGGCTTTCCTGCTTTTGCCCCAGGGACCCTCTGCAAGATTCTTGTGAGTCCCAGCTGCAGCTTTTCCCATCATCTACTCCCTTCAGACGCAGGCAGAGGTAAATCCATGTTTATTTGGAAATACGATGTATTTACGTTGCCGGTTGTTTGCCTTGTAGTGCAATGAAAATCCTACGATCAACATCCCCGCTCTGTGAAAGTCCTTTTGGATCAGGCTTTTGGAAATTGTCTGCTAGGTCTTGCTGACCACTTCTCAGCCAGGTATGCTGAAAAACATCTGCCACTAATTGAAAGGATACGCTACCGAAGTCGAAGCTTTGAAGTCTGTTCTCCGTAATGTAAACATACATATATATACTGTCTAACACCTTCAGAAGTTAGTGGGAGTTATGCACACACACACACACACACACACACACACACTGACAGAAAAAACAAGCTCTTGAGGCTACACAAAGCTCAGTTTATGTACAGTCTTATGGAGGCTTGGCATCCAAGGAAGTGAGGAGCAGTTAGCAGCTAATGCCTTTCCTGTGAACTGGTGGGATGAATACAGATTGATGTGGATGAAAGGAGTAAGAAAACCACTGCTTCATAGTAGAGCATACTTCATTTATGTAGCTGCTTCCATCAGTACAAATGGAAGCCATGTATCTGCTCTGAGGGAAGTCTTGATCCCAAAGCTGCATAGGATAATTACACATCAGAGGGTATTCTTATCTGCAAAGCCTTGCTTCTTAATCGTATGGCCAGAGGAAGCAGAACAGTAACAGTTAAATTAGTTAAATATGGCAAACACTTTCAGAAAGAACATTGTAACCTACCAGGAAAGAAGAAAGCTGAAAGGAGCTTTACTGTAAAAGCTAGCAACAGACGTGGTCACAGAGAATTATGAGGTACTGAAAGAGAGATCTGACTGATGTGTGGATAGAAAGAAAAACAGAGATTTCAAAGGTATTAATGGATGGACACTCTATGGGGAACTTTTGACTCTCTCATATGAGACTTTATTAGGTCTCATCATTGCTGTAGAGCATATTGAGTGACAGCTTGGACAAACAGAAGTGAAAGCTGGTACCCTGCAAAGACATACCGAAGTTCCTGCATCCATTTTGCTGCTGTCCTCATCTGTGTAAGACGTAGAGGAATTTTCTGGGCTGCAGCATCTTATGGGTCCTTGTCCTGCTGTAGTCTCAGTTGCTATGACAATTCCTGCTCAGGCTTTTGCCAGACCTGTTCTTTCTGGTATAGGTACAGCAGTAACACTGTGACAGCAGCTCATCAAACTGAGCCACTCCTGTGGACAGGCTTCAGGTTTTTGTCTGCAGCGAGCTGGCAAAGCATGGGCTTGTTTGGAACAACAGCCTCTGCTCAGTGCTTTCTTTCCTTACTGCTGAAAAAGGCAAACTGAAATACATAAGCCATCAAACTTTGATGGGTGGCTGAAGCCAGCAGTCATTTAACAAAGTCTGATTTGCATTTACGCTCTACACACTACAAGTCACTGCCTGTTTCATTTTTCTATGGTGGCAGTAAATCAAAGCCTTATGGAATAGAGATCTTACTTGTTGCCTGTAAATATCAGTGGGTCACTGAAAGAAAGAACCAGGAGAATGTGGGAGCTATTAACAAAGAGATCTTTCCTTTGTTGCATTTAAAAAGCAATAGAAGAAAGGGAGCCAAGAGGATTATACACATATGAAGTTGAATGGCTTGTGGTCCTACAAAAAAAGAAGATTCATAGGGAAAATTCCAACTTTCTGTTTTTCTTGCTTTATCTCTTTTATACCTCAGGGCGTTTTCTTATGAGCTTTGATAGAAAACAAATACACACTCTGTGTGCCAGATCTGACTTACTTGGTGATACTCAGTTTTCAGAATAGGCAGAATCTAATGTATTTTTAGGTAATTTTTTTGCACTCAAGGCTAAGAGAGAAATTTTCTGATCTCAACAGATCCTGGGCTGCTACAGAATTGTCTTCCTGACCCTGATGTCTGCATAAAACAGTTGTTTACAAGAAACTGAGAAGACAAATGTCTCTGGACTGCAAACCCCATGGCTATACTCACAGTATTCACGAAACATTGCAGCTACATCTTTCCCTGTCAAACATAACTCTCACTACCAATTCCCTGTCAAACATAACTCTTAGCATCAAAGACTGCTGTGATTCATCTGTGGGTACAGAACAAAATCCATTCCAGAAGCACAAAGAAAGGTATGTCCCTCTCTTTGGGATTCTTATTTGTAAAAGCCTGATTCTGTAAGCACACCCAGAGCTCTTGCTAGCATCTGACCAGCGTCCTGGCTATTGAGGCATACCAAGGTGTATGCTTAAGCAATTCGGCTGAACACATTAATGCACTAAATGTTAATTGATTAAAAATTAATTATAAATCAAGGCCTAAGAAGGCAGTTCAAGACGCCTTTTGCACAACTCTAAGAACTAACTGTTCTAAGGCAGAATTGAGAAGAGCTGCTATCATCAGCTCAGTTTCTGAAGAAGACTGATGTGACTGTTCCCTCTGTCTGTCCTCAACATGCCTGTTTGTCTGAGCCTTTGGCTGATCTCAGCCAAGTCTGACCAAGGCAGAGCTGCTGAGTGCCTGCTCATTTTGATGATTTAAAAGAGGAAGGAGCCACAGCAAGGCATCTTTTCCATTGGGGTGGGCATAAGTAGGACTCAGCCCTTACCCATCCCCACAAGCAGAGCTGGCCAGGCAGGCAACATTGCACATGGGTGGACAAAGCAGCATATTTGTAGTTTTAAGGCAGCCACAGCACATGCAGCCCTCAGTCCAGCCAGCCATGCCCAAACCCAGCAAGGAGCTGAGAGTGCCCTGAAGGCAGGGAGATGGTGGGTGGAGGGTAAGAAATACTGGAGAAAGAACCAGATTAATTTCATATAGGACTGCAGATTATTGGTTGAATATGGAAGAAATGAAAGGGATTCCAGCCCTTGGGATTCTGTGATTGCTGTTACCGTGAATGGGGACATAGGTCTCAGTATAAAGACCCTGGGATTTATCACGTTCGGCAGGGCAAACCAACTTGCTATTCAATACACAGGTCTTAACACTAATATATTACTGTGTTATAATTGAATTTGTATCAATTAAAAGCAGTGTCCACTTTTCTAAAAGAAAAAAGCATACTGGAGAGGTTTCAAGTAAGAAACAACTCATTGGTCATAACTTAGACATGCAGTCATTATCCACATGTATAAAACAGCAAAGCAAATGTGCTGTCTGAGGCTGTGATGCAGGGTTTGCTGCTTCTTACTGGATATTTACTTCCCAAAACTACAAGCAGCATCCCTGAGGTGGAGGGTGTTCTTTCAGTCAGCTGCTTTGTGCTGGCTTGTTTTTCTGTGTATTACACTTGCACATTAAAGCTATTTCCTTCCTGGATTTTGCTCTTTTCATACCCGCTACAGTCTAGGCTCTGTCACACAACTTTGCTTTAGCCTTTCTATTCAAACATTGATGATGAATCCACAGTTTTTTATATATTCAAATCAGAGGGGACCTTATTGTCCTCAGAAACGTTTCAGTGTGTAAGGACTATTTGGGGAGCGCACTGGCATGATCATCTCATTCTGTCATCAGGAAACTCCCTGCCTTGTACAAAATAAGTTGTTCAGAATGGTCTCTCCTTTGCAAATGATCTGAATTTTCCACGGCCACAAGCAGTAACCAAATGCAAAGGGCAAAGACAATTCCTTTCCCAAGATCCAGCATCTACGTATAAGCTCAGAAGCAGCAGGTGGAGACAGACAGGGGAGCACAAGGGCACAACGGGACAATAGTGGCCGGAGCAATGATTTCAGCATCCCACAGCTGTCCCACCCACTGCAAGGTTCTTCTCGAGGGGGGGGGGAGGATGATGACAAAAGAGAGATTTGAAGGAAGACAATGAGAGAGTTCTGCAGATGTTTACAGGGAGCTGCTCCTACATGTGAGGAGCTGCATGGAGGAAAACACAACCGTGCTTGTGTGACAGCACTAGCAACTGGGTGATGGAGCTGGCATCACTCATAGCAGCACGGAGCCTGGAGTTGATAGCATGAGGTTTACTTAAGAGGATGGTCAAACCCTGACATTTTTGAATGGCTGGGTGCACATCAAATAATGCATCACCTCTGCCACATTTCACTTAAATCATATTTTCATTCCTGCTGCTGCCACTGACTATCAAAATGCCACCCTGTGTGGTGAACTTACTGTTTCTCAGTAAATGCCATCTGCTTGCCCTGCTTTCGTTGGAAACGAGGTATGAAACTTTACTGCCAACAATAATCTATTTCAGGGGTTCCAAACTTCTTTAACAATCCTGCCTACCAGTAACAATTTACTTTCGGCCTTGAGAATCCATCTTTGCTTGCAGGTTCTGGCGATATCGAAATGTTTAAGCATGAATGTAAATTGGAAATAACTTGGTTTTCAGACTCATCCGTGACATATCACAGTCCCTTGTGGGCTGGTCTACACTTGTTAACAGAAAAAAACCCAAACCAAACCAAAACTGAAATGAAGGCAGTGAAGTTATTCGTATATAAATGTTGTATACTGATAGGATATGCAACAGTGTGGTGTTTTGCAGTTGGGAGTCAGCTGAGCTACGTTCATTTACATGCTCAGTATGGGAAATGCTTCAGACATCTCTGTTACATCGGTGCCAGATATATTCCTTTCCATAAGGTTCTGCGAACACCAGTATGGGGTCTTCCAGATCAGTAGTGCTGTTTGAATGTGCTAAACTGCAGCAAAGACAAATGATAATGCAATTTGTTTTCTGCAACCAATGTCTTTGCAGCAGTTGGCTCATTTAGTGGGTGACTATAAAGATTTATTCCTTAACATTCTCTCTTTGCTTCTCAGCAGTAGAATCTGTTGCAAGACAGCGATGACTGTGCATTATTTCAATAGTATATCAATGCTGACCTTCATCCTTTACACAAAAAGCATCATAATGGTCATTCACAAAGGGATCGGTTTCAATTTTAACATCAATGGCTTTCACGCTCTGCTGTTTGCTGCCCGTCTTTCTGCATATAATTGTCCTAAAATAAAGAAGAAGAAGAAAAAAAAAGTAATCAGAAATCTTCTGGAGCTGTACATGCAGGTGACATTTGGAGATCTTTTATCACAGTAGTCAGGCTTCCGCCTCAGCTGAAGAGTTGTCACAAAAGGCATGAGTGTGGGAAGAGCTACGAAAAACACTAAAGGAGAATTAGAAGTAATTCAAAAAACGTCTGCTGGAGATAATTTCAAGGCATAGGAAGCAATAAAGTATGTTTATCTATTCTCTAATACTTCTAAGCATCAGATGAAGTCCCAGAGTATTTTAGGTCACATTCTGCTCTCACATTCCAGCAATACAAATTGCCACCAATGGCACCTGGATAAGAATGAATAAAAACCTCAAGATTATAAATCATTAGCATTTTACATCAAAAGACCATTAAGTCTGCATATGGAACTGCTCAAAAGCTAGCACAGGCAAGCTCAGAAAATTCATCTTGAGTTCTTGGAAGAAAAACTGCTAATTTTTTTTGACAGTAATTTCCAACCTTTGTGTAAACCCCATTACTTCTGGTTTGGTACTCAGCAATACCTGATCCATCCTGCTGCCCTTTGTAGGCTTGAACAAAGGTAATAGATCTGTATTTCATTTTACAACTCCATAGATGCTGAACGTGAAGGAAGCGATTAGTAATTATGTCTTCTCTCAGCTGTGCTGGCTGCTTAAACCTAACAAATAGAAGACAGATTGTTGTAGAAAACACTGCTTTTACTGTTACACTGAAGGTTACAAAGGCTGGGAAAGCGAATTCAGCCCAAATTTTTGCAGCTGGATATTAACGGTGTGGGGTTTATTTTTTGTGGACAGCAGGTTTGTAGAAGCATTGCAGGGTCAGCTATTCTGGTGAAAGCGAGACAAAAATGCTTTCTACAGAGGAATCCTTCCAGTGGAAGAAATTTATCACTGTGCATTGTGCAATGGCTGAGCTAATTTTGCCATCAGTTCCACGCTCAGTTTGGGGAATAAAATCAATGTGGCCCATTCACTGACCGTGGAAAAGATCCAGTGGAAGCCCAGTATTTGATCATGTACTTAAATACTGTGTCACAACTGATTTAGAGAAGCGGGCTGAATTATGTCTGTACAGACCATCTTCATTCTGGCATGTGTTAGCTTTTGAACAGTTAAATACACAACTTTCATGTTCTTTTGGTGTAAACAAACAAAAGCAACATGAAACAAGCCATATGATGGTGGTCATGCATATGCACCAGAATGGTTCCTACCACACTTCTGCTCTGGCAAACAACATGATGCCATTGCCTACTGAAAGCTCCTTTTCCTTTATGATATCAAATCATATATTTATTTTGTAAGGAAAACACCCCTTGATTTTTTGGGGGGGTTGATTCATTGAAGAACAATATTGTCCATACAGGTTTAAAATTAAGTCCTTTCAGAATTTAATGCATTTAAAGCCTGAGTCCTCTAAGCCAGTAGTAATTGGGCACCCGGACAAAAGTGGCTTGATCTGATCAGTTCAGATGACTGGGAGAATCAGGCCATCAAGCAGAAAGTTTTGTGTGTATTCTCATGTCATTGCACTAGGTCTTACAGGGCCTAAGTGAATGAAACAGCTTTGCCTCCTTTCAAGAAGTTACTAACCAACTTTAACCTTGCCAGTTACTCACTTAGGCACATGGATCATTTATGCCTTGCAGCACTGAGTAGACACATACTGACAGGTCTTTAAAGCTCCCTGCCTTTTGTCTGTAATTGTGTACTGAAGTCTTCAGTCTCTTTTAAGAAACAAACACTAACAGAGATTGTTGCTATCATGTAATTCTGGTCTCTGAAAACCAGCCCGCATTCCCTCCTGTGCTCAATCGAGGGAGCCACGTCTGAAAATCTTATCATGAATTTTCTGATTTCTAATTTGAATATATTGTGCTTCTCTCCAAAGCACTGTCATTTCTTTAGCATTGCTTCAGTAGGCTAAAAAAGTTATCTGTGGACGATGCATCTTTAATATAGTCAGGTCATCTCCAAAACAGGATACGTAGCTCACGTGTATGATTGTGTATCTGAAAAGCAAGTTTTTCTTACTTTTTTATCCCAAGTATTGCAAGTTTGTAATTGATGGATACACTGATTAGTGTATTAATTTAAGAGCACTTTTTAGCTGCTGTCCAATGAGACCAAACTTACATAGAATCATAGAATAGTTAGGGTTGAAAAAGACCTTAAGATCATCCCGTTCCAACCCCCTGCCAAACATAGCTTTGTCTTACATAACAATTTTATCATTACACATAAGTAAAGTCTGTAAGTGACATTAAGAGTTTTAAAATGTATTTCTCACTAAACCAAGTCTCCTGTGATGAGAGAAATCATGTCTTGTACACATATAAATAACAGAAAAAATATAGTCTATTTAATGTCTCTCATTCCTTGTTTTTGTCAGTGGTTTCCTACTACAAGCTCAGTCTTGCAAGTTGTAAAGATCTTCAGGAAGCTGTTATTACTGATGATGAAAGGAGCTTCAAGAGGGCTCAGCATTTCTGAGTAGTGGGTGTAAGGATCAGACCTGCAATGGCATTGGCATAGGAATAATCTCTTTGCAGTCACTAGCACTCCAGGTATGACTGAAAATATACAATAGTAGTCTCTTTTCTTTGAGTTCTTGGGGGGGGGGATGGGGGTATAGTTTTCCTTAAATCCTAAAATGCTAGGTTTTCATCTGTAATTACAGAGTAAATACATAGGTAGGGCTTTGTCTCAGTTCTAAAACGTAGGTTCTGATGCTTTTAACTTTCTTACATTTTTCATCTGAGGACTGGAAAAGGGCTATCAGTTCAGAATTCAACATATTTGAACATTTCTTCAGCAGCAGTGTTGCCATGCTGAAATAAGAAACAAAACACCATGTATTTTTCCTGCTCTTTCTAGCACCCTCCTGAGCGTTTGGGGAAATACATTGCCTGGTTTGTTTCTTTCCTATCCTGAGTAGTTGCACTGGGGCATGCATCATAGTTGAGAGAATGACACAAACTCGGTATTTTTCTTAGGGATATACCCACCTACCCAGGCATTTAGAAGAATGTAGTCATGCAGGGAATTTTATTCCTGTTATGGTTGCTTTCATGTAATAACTGAACTTAAAGAGACGTGCTCATTACTCAGCATATGTTGTGATCTGATGCTTAGAGCAGTGTAATGCATGATTTTGTAGCCTGTATTTAAGAAATGGATGCTATTTCATTTTTTCTTCTAGGGAGATCTCTCATGAAAGTAGACCTGCTCAGAAGAAACATACCGAGTTCAGAGTACTGGTCATCCATAATAATCCTCTATATTTAATACACATCTGCATGAAACATGAAACGTCTATGCATCCCAGAAAATGACTCTTCCACAGCCATCAACTCACAATCATGGCATAGAAATCAGACTTGCTACAGACTTTGTAAGTACCATATGCTATCATTAAGGCAAAAATATAGTGGGGAAAGGAGGGGTTTTAGTGGTGCTGACAACAGCCACTGCTCTCTGATGGAAAGGGGGAGGGTGTCTGATGGTGCCTTCTTTGGTTCCTTGAAAAGCCAAGCCAAAAAGTACTGAGAATCTTCTCAGTCCACTGCCACGCAGCCTAGGAGAACAACCTGCTCCATGATGCCTCCTCTCCTCTCACATGAGTAAACACAGAGCACTATGTTGAACCTCAGCTTAATTCCTGCCGTATGATATGACTTATCCAACTAAGAACAATTAACAGTCCTTCTTCTGAACCTACCCCGAAAGAAAGATCAAAGGTTGGCTATACTGATCATTGTTTTCCTGTGCCATGGCTCACATATTGCATTGATCGTGTTCACACACGATGAGCAAACGTAATATAAAGTGCAAGAAGGTGGACGAGGCCTTGGGTGATATGATTTAGCGTAGGGTGTCCCTGCCCACGGCAGGGGGTTGGAACTAGATGATCTTAAGGTCCTTTCCAACCCTAACTATTCTGTGATTCTATGAACCAGACTTCCCAGGAGCCTTCAACTTACTCTTGCACTGGTTAAATTGTTTCTAATATATTATGTAACCAATGAGTAATTGGTATATTTTGCACTTCTAATTCTTCCATTCAAAGGAGGAAATAGCAGAAAAGCTGGCAGGAATAGCATTCATTTCACAATATGCCATTATGTAATGTATATTATTAAATATATAATGATGTATCAAGCCATGGTAATGACACCTAATTTTATATATTGCATATGTGCATGTATAATAAAGATATATATACTAAACACATTATATATATATATATATAAAAATTATAATTTTGTTTATAGTAGTATCCACTGGTACTTCTACTTTCTAAGATAATTATATAGCAATTTTATAATACTTGAAAACTTTTCTGTAAACCAAGTTAAAACATATGGAGTTAACAGCTGAGTTTATGTGACATGGTGTGATCCATCAGCACAGAAACCAGTATGTGGGACTGGGATGTTTAGTTGCCACTACTTTATCTGCCAGTTGATTGTAAGTTTTCTAGTCTGAGTCGATAAATACACTGAGTCAGAGCGGTCTTATGACATTTATTCATAGCAGTATGAACTTGCATATGAATATATTCAACTCAGAACATCATCAACAATGTGTTATCTGAGGCACTATGAAGTCTGGTTCACAGCATAATATAACAAACGTTCCCCTATTTAGAAAGGTAAAAGCTTCATCACTTTTCTTAGTCACAATAAATCTTCAGCATCCTATGCTGATTTTTTTCCTGGGTCAGCTTCACCACTTGTGTTTCAGTAACTGGGTAAGAGAAAAAGAAAGCAGGAGTCTGGAAGCCAAACGAGATGATTTGTATTCTTAGTCTTTCCCTTCCGTAGTTTGGGAAACTGAAAATTATAAAGCTGGCTCTGATGAGGAAAAACATATAAATGACATGTTCACAATCACCAAAGGGAAGAAAATTTCCCCGAAAAGTCATGAAGGGAGCACAGGTGAGCTTTGGAAAGTCCATTGACTGGGAACTATAGAGGCTAATTTTGGCTGGATGTGACCCAAAGAAAGCAGGTCCTAAGTGTGACATGAAGACATTCCAACAGCAATACTGCCACTGGAAATGTCAAAAGGAGGTCTTACCAGGGCAGAACCAATATCCTTTAGAGTCTTAAAAATATACACCAAAATGCAGCCTTTTGTGCTTAAAATTTTACATATGACTACTGAAATAGTAAGGCCTCTGTTCATTAAATAAATATGTCCCATTCATGCAGATTTTCATACTGTAGCCTAGTATAAAAGATTTTATATAGCCATCTTACTATAATATTGCTATGTACATATAATTTGAGCGTTCTTAGTTCATGTAGAGGAGAATCGTGTTGCTTCCTGGCCTGGACTAGTTGGGTGCTCAAAGACACATCAAGTGTCACTAGAAAGTTGGTTTTACCCAGTTTCATTTTATGGGCTCCAGTTTAATTTATGGCTTTCATCAGAGATGTTACTGATTAGTTACCAAGGGCTTAATAAAACCCCCAAAATATTTGCTTAATGCTATTAGTTTACAAAGAAACTCAACTCTTAGACAAAAGGCTTTCAGATAGAACAAAACATTAGAGAGGTTCTTTAAAAAGGACAAAATATGTGGAGTTCTTTTGACAATTAGAAAATAAACCGCATTAGAACTAACTGGCAAGTTAAAATCCTGGCATTAGTCACTCCTTTGCACGTGCTAAGAGTCTTTCTTAACCCCTTTCTGTCTTCATTTTGTGAGGCTAAACAAAGTGATCACCTTCAATCATTGCTGATGAGAGAGGGGCTTTCTTGGACTGATCCTAGTCTGAACTCATACCTCCTGAGCTTGGATGCCCAGAATTACATTGTACTGGTGCAGGAGGGTGTCTCATCAGTGCCTTGTTCAAGTCCTTCAGTACTGCCCCTCTCTCCTGGAGGAGCTGCTGGATGTCTGCCTTTTCCAACTGAACTGCTAGTTTAAGGAAGAAATTCCTATCAGTATATACAATACTTTATATATTATTATTCCTGTTAGTATATATAATACTTCATATAATACTGTTACATTGAACTCTGTTTCTGTTATTCCATCTCTGAAGTCAGGCTTACCTTCCTGTTCAATACTGTGATTTTCCTTGGTCTTAACAATGAGTTCTAGCATTAACTGATTTCACTAGCATGCCCCTACCTTTTGTGCCAAAGTTTGCCAAAGTTTTGCTAAAGCCCTCAAAGTTCGTTAAAAAACCCTCTCCCAGTCAAAATACAATTTGAAGGTATGAGTCCCAGCTAAGTAAACGGCTACTCTACACTTTACAGATGGTCTTTTGGGTGCTTGTCCTAGAAAATACATCAGAAATGTATTTTCAGTTCTTGGGTTGTCTGTTTCACAAGGGCCATGGCTGTCATACTTTGCCCATGCTGTCCTCCCAGCTTGTGCCAAGACAAGATTCACATCCCCTGCAAATCTGATGCAAAGTGGCTCATGTCCACATTGCTCAGCGATACCATTCCTTGGAGCAAACTGGCCATGTCTGTACAGTAAATTCAAGTCTCTTGACTGACCTTCATGTAGAAACCCATATTCCTGAAACACTTCGGTGTTTTTTCTGTATGAGACTTTCTGCAATGATTGACAAGAACCAGTGAGAAGGCAAAGTCATCTTCTAGCAGAGCATGACACTGTGTGAGGGCTGTGGGACTGGAGGTTTGTGATGTGAAGGCATTTCAGAGTGCAAGACCTCCTCAGACATTTTCATAAGCCATTTTAGCATTTTGAATTGGACCATGTCCTGTTAGCTGTGTCTGGATTTTTCTCTTGAAGGGAATTAATCGACTTACCTCATACACATGTCTGGGAGCAAATTCATATGCATTATCATCAGGCAGCAGCCCACAGCCTTGATATAAAACAGAGAACACGCCAAACTGACATATCATTAGGACTGCTTCTCTGCAAATAAGCAAGTGGGCCTGTTACAGCATGTACACCTGGACAGATTTCATGGGGGCCACAAATCCAAGGGTTTGCACACACAGATGAGAGGACTGGCAAGGGTTAGTGACTTGGATTGCTGTTTCCTTGGATATTCCTTGGATTCATTCCTTGGATATTTCTGTTTTCTTTCCCAAGAAATGTGCTGTTATTACCCTACTGCCAGGTGCTGGGAAAGTCCCACGCAGTAGGCAGAAAAAGAAATAGGTAGTCTTGTGAGATGTCATTTCTGAGTCTTATTATTACATTTCCCACTGGTGTCATCTGCAGTGAGGGCCCCGTTGTGTTTGACACTGTAGGAGCATTCAATAGGATTCAGTGCAAAACCTAAAGAACTAACAAAAGGGAGGAAAAATAAAGATGAAGTAATTTTCCTAGCAAACATCTGGTCTGTGGTCAGCCAAGAAAAGAACTCCAGTCTTCTGACTCCCACAGCAAGGCTTATTCTAGCTGACTGCTTGCTTACTCCAGAGTTATCCCCTCCGAAATAAATCCTCCAGGGACTGGGTAGGAACCAGCCCAGGGTAATTTCATACAAAGGAATGGGTTGACAGCCCTGCAGGAGGTCTATCACAGAACAGAAAGTCTATGCAGGGCTTCAAGTCCCTTATAGAAGGGATACATGACTTCATTCTTTTGTAGACAAATAAGCAGTGGGAAAAAGCTTTTCAGTCCTAGGAAAGTGATGGAGATTCATAAATTTGCTATGAATATCTCAGTACAAGCTGTTGATTACAGTCGTTGATTGCAATTTCTAAAACAAATAGCTGCTTTCTAACATTCTCTGCACAGAATATTAAATCATATGAAAAATTGGGTCATGTTCACTTTGCAAATCTCAAAAGCCTTAGAAATGAACAGAAGACCCTAAGAGATCTGCTGCCCAGTGCTGGAGGACTTGACACAAGGTTTTCCAGTAAAACATCTGAATTCAAAAGATAGCAGAGAACTCTGCCACCTTTTTTCATTTAGATTCTGGCAAATCGCTTGCTGGTTTGACTGACTCACTTGTCTGACATGCAAATAAGTCCTAAGAATGTGATTTTTAGTATAAATAGCTATTAGGGCTCATCTGACAAGCGAGACCTGCCTAATGACATTTCATTTCCTGGAATGTAACAATGTGTTATGCTTTATAAGTTACACGTCAGGACTGACTTGTAAATGGTGTTCTTCTGGGCTGCTGGAAGTTATCCTCTTACCCCTATTGACTTGTCAGTGGCTCTTCTTTAAAAGTTCCCAAGCCCTTGGACCTGTCAGCGACCTCCTGTACAAACAGCCCTGAACCTTGCATTGGGTTGGTCTGAACAACTGGAAGTGGAAGACAAAGCCATCCCCTTACCCCTGTGGAAGAGGTTCTGTCCCAGGCTGCTCAAACCACAAACCCACCCAGTTTATTGTCTCTTTGGACTGGCTGGCAGGGTTCTATTTATTTAAGCAATTTCCATCCTACGTTAGTTGAACTGAATCATATTTGTTGAGACCTGATGCTTGGGCTAGCCCAGTTTGCAGGGACTGAAATGAGCTAGAGAGCTCAACATGAGCATCTCCACCAGCAGATTGCTGTCTGCTTCCACCAGCACCACTCTCTGCAGAATGATGCTTTTTAACACCCTAACTATTAGCTGTGTGCTCCCCCTGTTCAGTTCTAACTTAGAGAAGAGATGAGCACCTCTACCAGCTAAGGAAGCAACACTCACCGCAGTGGGTCAGTAACAAGTACGTTGCAGTGAGCTGGGCAGCACGACCTCATTGGATCCAACAGAGGATGTCCCATTATAACCTCAAAATCTTTGCATACTTACAAATAGACCCATATTTACGTACAAGTCATCAGAAATTTGACAGTCACCCAAACTGGGCTGGTTCTTCAGAACAAATTCTCTTCTTTGCCCATATAAGAGGTATAGCCCAGAGAGCAGGCAGTATAAACATGATCACACTGACTCAGTCCAACGGAGGCACAGTGATGTGTCTGGAGAAACTCTCATGGGTTTCCAGGCCCTGATTTGGCTGCAAAAATAATAATAATGGCACAACAGCCAACAGTGATGCACGTATTTACTAGGAGTGGGATTGTACTTATTCACTAGGATCATAAAATAGCCATCAGAAGTGAACAAATCACTGACTTGTGCTGGAAAATTGATCTAGGGGTAAAAAAGCCCTTCCATCTCTGCTAGAGCTCTTGTTCAGTTTTAAGTCTTATGTCAGCAAATCTGCAGCACTATAATGAATTCGCTCACATAACTTGTTTGTGTTTACTTCTACTGCCAATGTCTAATCCATTTTTCCTCGGGGAAAAGATTAGGATACTTTCCAGGCATCAAACAAATAAACCAAACTGCATTCTTCCTGAAATTAGGAACTCCTTTTATCATGTTCCCTCCTATTCATCTCCTTTCTGATGTACACGGTCCAAGAGGATATGGGGGAATACTAGACTAAAGCTCTTGTGATCTGCACTGGATACCAGTCAGCTGCTGGGAAGAATCCAAGGCTTTAGCTTTAACCTGAACAGTCCTAAACAGTTTTGGACCTGGCAGACTTGGGGAGATCACTTCTCATTCAAAGATGTGGAGGTCCATCAATATAAATAACCCCAGGTGTGCCCAGGGAGAGTCCTTTGGTTTGGGAATAATTTCCACTACTTCTGTATCTTTCTGAGCTTGACTTCTCTGCAACTGGCTTAGGGAAAAACAACCTTAGGGTTTAGATCACTGCCTTACACCCTGAGGGGTTCCTGGGTTGGTTTAAAGACCAAAGGTACGTACAAATAAATGTTCAAATAGTTTTTCACCTGGGATAACCAAAAAAAAGGATCTCTGAAACTTGTTGGGTTTGCTTGGTGTTCTTTAAATATCACCTTTCATTAAGAGTAGCACTTTTCTGTCCTTTGGAAACTTTATCACTAAAAATAGGCGAACAACAATGCTTGCTTAAATAACTGACAGCTGCCACAAAATCCAATCATACAGTAAAGTTCAGGAACTTGGAAAGAGTGTCTTGGTAAAACAAAACCTTATCACCACTGAATATGGACAGAGATTAGATATTGCCCTCTAACTCATGGGAACTTGGTACAGCATCTCAAGAGGAAGAAAGGCTGTGGCTGGTAAGCCTTCTGAAGGAAAAATCCAAGAGAGATGGGGCTTCAGATCTACTCATGCTTCTTCTGGGCAATTCCTGCATGGTCCCAGCTTCAGTGACATAAGACATTCCTGCTAACCCTCAGCTCCTCCATTTGCTGTTTGTTTCATTTTTCATTTAATTTCCTGTGGTTTGGTCTCTTTCTTTGTCTGAAGCCTATCAATGTGTTCCTGAGGTGTGCTATGAAGACTTCAACCTCAGAAGAGATGAGCACCTCAACTAATACAGTTCAGCACATCAAGTGACAACATCAGTTCCCTGGAGAGCTTCCTCCACAACCTCTCTACCACATGTGCATTATCACAGTCAAGTACATCTAAAGTCATACCTATCCGAACATGCCTATTGTCTGTTCAGACATGTGCAAATGCCTGTGACAGGTATGTGGTTTCCATGAGAAGCGCAGTTTGCTGAGCTTCTTACGGAGTAGGATGTAACTGAGTCAGTGGGGGTACTGACACTAACACCAGCACTGTGCCCTCAGCCTGCAAGCTCCTTTAGGGCTCAGCACCCTGCTACAGGCCAGGTGAAAAGGAACATAATTCAGAAGGAATTCTGAACATAATTCAGAAAGAAAGAGGACGAGAAAATTGCTTCAGATGTGTGAAATGTGTGAGAGTCTGATACATATTTGTGTCCCTGCAATATTAGCTGTACAAAATGGATTCTGTGTGGAGAGTGGAATGTTTAGCTCTATGGCATGGTGCTTGAACAGCCAGTGTTCAATACTCTTAGTGAAGGAGGACTCAGGAGGGGTTAGGCTGTTGTCCTTACCCAGCAGAGCCACCGTCGAGCCATCCCGTGGAGCAGCCAGCGAAAGAACAGTCCAGAACAGCCCTTTTCAGTTCTTCTGCAGTTGCTAAGCGAGCATTCAGGTCAACGCAAGCTTTCTTAGCTTCAGCTAAATCCAGACCCTGAGAGTTGTTCTTGGACTCAAGTGCAAACACTTTCCCTGCAGCACCAAGAAAGGACATGTCATGGCATTGTACCCATCTCATATTCAACAGAAGTATTGCAGATTATTACCAAATGAAGTTTTCTGGCTTTTTACCGAGTTCATTTTAAGAGCATCCTACTTCTTGGAATGAATAATTTTATCAAGACTGTAAGTACCTTTGTCTTAACTTTTCTTTTAGTTTTTTTTCAACAGGAGAGCAAATATCGCTAAGCCTCTATTCATTCCTATCTCATATGAGAAGTTAGTCTTGCCTCTATAGGTCTGTGCTCAAGATCTGGAGAGAGAAAGCATGGCGCTACCTCATATGCACACATACAGTCAAAGCCAGAACATCTCCTGTAGGCTATAACCCTGGAATTCATTACTAAGCATTTTACAGTTACATTTCTAACAACTACATCTATAAATTAAGTACCAATCTAAAAGGCAGTATTGCAATTCAGGCTTCCATGTCAGAAACAGATTGATACCTATTCTCTAAAATCTAAATGGTGTAATTCTATGGCAACTTGTGCCTAAATGACACCGGAAAGGCCCTTTGTTTTCATATCTTTCTGGAAAGATAGATTTTCTTGGTTTTCTTAATAGAGGGCTTTTTTGAATGAGCAGGAGGACGTATTTAGCAAAACTCTTTCTTGTGTTACTTGTATTTTTAGTTCAGTTTGTTTTACTTCAACACTGAAAGCTGTAAGGGTGAAAGTCGGAGGTTTTGGCAAATGGGAACAGGGCAGTTGGGGTTTTGGCAATTAAGCTTGAGAAGTTACTGCGTTATGGAATAAACACATTAGCTGGATCTCTCCAGAAAAGGAAATACATAAAGTTTACAGTGCTGACACTTAGATGGCTGTATCTTCTTTCTGAAGGTAGCATCCCTCAGAATACCTTCCAGATTGCAAAGGTACAGATTGAGGCTGCTTGCAGGTGCAGGAAGACAACTTTTAAACACTATTCAGTCAGTAAATGCCTGGAAACACTTATGTCTTGTTTCAAAAGTAGATTAGTGGTAGTGGGTATATGAATGCATAGCTTCCAGCACATAGCAAGTGTTCACTATGTAGCTAACTTCACACTCATAGGATATATTGACCAGTATCACGAATCCTTCAGACTGATTCAGCCTGATTCTGTACCAAGTGCCACCCCTACCACATATTATTACAACCAATTAATAAATCTGAATTAAATCCTAAATACAAGGAACTGACACAGCTCTGTCCCTGACAGCTTTCTGCTCCCACCTGTGCCCGGTTTAACCCGCTTGAACAATGACAGTCCTTACAGCCACAAACGTGAAGTTTCTGTCAAGTTAACATGTCATTTGTGTTTGCATTATCTGCTTAGCACAGATTGGTCCTGAAGATTCCTACTTCAGTGGGAATTCTGTGCCATCCAGTAGGAAGTTGTCCTGGCTTGGGCAGATAGCAATTTAAATAAGCATTCAAGCAGTGATGAGAAGGGACAGAAATCCAGAGTGACTTTCTCAGGGAGTTAACAGTAGCTGAACAAGGAATTGCAATGCAGAAGCACAGATGGGTGTCCTGACCACAGGACTACATTGTCTCTTGATTCTCAACGATAAATAAAACCGTGAACTGTAAGTAGGACAGGAGAGTTTACATAGAGCAGTGAAAAAAAGCAAGCCCCTAAAGTCCCAAGTACCAAAATAGCAGGGTTCTTTGCAAAATGTCCTAAATAATGCACCTGCAACTAACAAAGGCTGCTGTTCCCAAACCCATGAATAGATGGAGTAAAGTACACATGGTGTAGGCAGAAAGATAATACAAGCAGAAATATGATGGTTTTAAACAACCATTCTTAAGTTATGAAACAACTTTTGTTTGTGAAGGTAAGCAGGGATGCAGGGTAATGCATCACGTTCCACATTTCACCATTTGACTGTCAGGATTGAGATGCATCATCAAAGGGATACAGGGCAAGTTTGTGTAGCATCTGACTTCAATCATGTTACCTTGACATGGCAGTAACCCTGATTTCCCATCTATCAGTATTTCAGAGAGAAGACTTTAAAAAAGGAAAATCATTAATGATTGAGTTCCATCTAGATATAATTAGAAGAAATTAAGGTAATCATTTAGTGTTTGAACCAGTAAATAACAATTACATTTTTAGAGGATTTTAGCTAGCCAAGACTGAGGATTGAGATTCCTTAACTACTGTTCTGTGTTTGCCAGCACTTAAGATAAATTACTTTTCTACTAGAAACTACAAAGATACTGATTCAAAACAGAGTTTTATCCTTTGAAAAGATATCTGGGATGTCCAAATTATGTAGACAAATGGGTTTTAGGGTAAGCTAGGAAGGACTTACTGGCTGGGAAAATTACAGTGGAGTGCTTTATAGGAAATTCTGGTTAGCCAGAAGCAGATGATGAAGGCTGACCTGCTTACCAGAGCAACCTGAGAATCTTCTCCAAAGCTTTAGATGCTCAGTGGCTATCTGCCCAGTTTTAAGCTGTGTCATCTGGTATTGCCTAATTTCTTACTGAGAAAATATCAGTTCACTTATTGGACACTTGACCAACGGAATAGCTGGATCCCTGTATCCTGAGCTGTGTCACATTACAGAGCGGCATTTACAGGCAGAAAATAAAGGAGAAATGCTAGCACAGTAAAAGGAATAACACAGAAGTACATCAAACCAGGAAATCCCCTTAAATAAATAGGACTATAACACTGGAACTGAATCTGCATCTTACAGTGGCATGGCTAACATGCTTGAGATATTAATGTACTGAATTTTTCTGACTTTCCATCACAAAAATGCTGTCATTTTCAAGCTGGAGGTCTAAGGATCCTTGTTAAATATTTGTGTAATTTTTATTACTGCAAGTTTTAATGAAAGGGTTTAAAAAAATATCACATACTTGATATCACAGTCATCTTGGGTACTGGGGTTGTGAAAAGTTCAAATGGTATCCCCTGGTATCTCCTTTCTCTCTAGCACATTATGGCGGTGTGGAGGAGTTGAAATCAGTTTTCTCTCTGAGATAGCATCAATTGTCATTCTGTTTTAAATATGCAATTTCAAATAGGAGACTGTTCCATATTTCTGTAAGGCACAGGAGGAACGATCATGTCTTTGTGCTTATTTATTTGTGTGAAGAACGTAGTATGCCTTTGAAAAGCCACCACGTTTGAGCTCCCTCCCAGCTCTCTCCCTTCCTTCCTATCCTGTAACACATTTCCCATAATGTGAGGATGGGGCAGGTGCTGTGGAAATTTGTTCCCAAAATGCTAAGCACTTTTCTGAAGCCTTCTTAAATAAAGCCAGTCCCCTTGGTTTCAAGATCAAGCTAAAAATCCATGCAAAGTGGTCTCTCAGGAGACTTAATGCACATCTTGAGCTCAGCAGGTTCAGAACGAAAAATGTCCTTGTTACAGTAAGTTTCTTCAGGTTTCCCTTTGAAAACAGTAGAAAAGTTTTAACTTCCATGGTAAGACATAAATGGTGAAACACAGTTCTTCCAACTGTTAATTAACAGCTGGATTCATAGCTCTGAAGAGAAATGCACACTTGAAATGAGTCTTTCTTTAATAAGTAGCCTGTATTGTATCTCTGGCCTCTACCACCACCTGATCACTATTATTACAAGAGATTTATTCTATTTTTTATGTATTTCTATAAATACGTATTTTAAATACTTTTATTATTGTTTGGCACTAAAACTGTGTAATCAAGCACTAGGGGAGCATAGCTTTTACTTAACCCCAGTATATTCTGATTGAAAACATACCCATAGAAGCACAGATCTCAGGGTTTCTAGGATTAGTTTTTATCAATCACCTTGTTTAATTCCTGCATAACCAGGCTGTGGATTTCCCCCAGTAATTCCACCATCGCGTCCAAAACCTCACGGTCGAACTGGAGCATGTCTTTTCAGAAGGCATCCAGTCATGATTCTGTGACTCCAAGTAACGGAGAATTTGCAGCACGCTTTGTAGCAACTGTTCCAATGGTTCATGACTTTCACTCCGCCTTACTTCCAGTTTCAAATCCTGCAAAACTCAGCTTCTAACAACTGGACCTTTTGATGCGTTTGAGACCGAAGAGCTTTCCACAATCAGATACATGGAAGCGCACAAAAAGGGACTCTTCAAGAATAAAAGCAGTGCAAGCCCTGTTTCTTCATACTTTTAGGAGTCTTAGTGGAATTAGCAGAATTTTCTCTGTTACCAAGACAACAGAATTTGGCTAATTTATTCTACTACAGTAACAGATACAACAAGAAATTCTCCGGCAGCATCCAGGCACGGTTCAAAGCTCACTGAAATTAGTTCAGAGTTCTTCATGTCTTCAGCAGGATTCGCATCATGCTTGAAGAAACCTAGAACTGCATAGCCAAATACACTTTGAAATACAAATGTCTCCACAAATACAAAATGAAAGCACTTTGAAAGGCACGGCCATTGTGCTGGTCTCATGACATGATACTAGACCGAAGGACAGAACCTAATCAGTTCTATCTGAACTGATAGATAATAAATGTGGTGAAAGATGGGCGAATGAGGAGCCTAATTTATTTTTACTTAAATGTTAAAAACTTCCAATTGAGGTAAAAGAGAGCAGAGGAAGGGCAGCTCACTTCTGTACTTCAAGAGCAATATAATCTTCATTTCAATGGCTGTGTGTAACAAAAGCCTTGATTGTAATGGTAATTTCCAGTAAATCTGTACAATTACAAGCAGAGATTTGGGTAATTACCAGTTCTGCTGCTCATTCATGAATGTAGAGTTTATTGCTGTGAGAGGCTAAAGTAATGGTGTCATGTTCGATTCAAAGTACGTGCAATATTACATCATCAGGAAAACAGCAAAACTGGGAGGTCACCTGTTAGCTCCTCCTCAGCTAAATGCAGGTTGACCTTAAACTTTATTTTTACTTCATGCTTTAGGATCAAATAGTTGGGATTGTTTACGTGTTTGTTTTTGCATCATAAAAGAGTAGATGCTATTTGCAGGTGGGAGCCTCCAGTCCTTACACACCTGCTGCTCAAATGCAAGTGTCCAGACAGAAGAAGTACACTTTTTTCTTCTCCCTTACCAGAAAAGGTGCAAAGCAAGCTAAAGGAAAGAGTATAGTAGGATTTTTTTTCCCTATCTTTGACATCAGACATGTCTGGTTCTAGGTCAGAAGTATGTACTTCAGATCCTCACTTAATTGTGCCTAGCTTTCTGCATTCAGGAGCCTTCCATCTGCAACCTCTGCAGTCACTCTACATGGTCACTACCAGTTGACTGCCTTGATCTATACATCTACCATAGAACCCAAATTCAGGCAGCTGACCAACTCCACTTTGGAACAATGAGTGAAGTTTGCAATTAGCACATTTATTCAAATCAAGAGTGTCTCAATAAGGCAGATAAATGGCCATCATTCTCTCCTGACATGCTGAGTCTCAGAGCAAGTACTCTGCAGAAACATGTGGTTCACACTTACGGGTATTTTAGCAGCTGTGAAAAGACAAAAGAGTGAGTCAGAAAGTACAAGAAGGAAGCAGAGATGATTCCTGTGCAGGATACAAGAAGCTGCATCCTTGTTTTCCTAATCCAGTGCAAATGCAAAGAGCTTAAAAAGCCTGCATTTGCATGGATATAACTGAGACCCATCACGACAACCTGTATTATCCTCCAGTAACTGCACTAAAACTAATGGCACCCCACGGTATGTCAGAGCAAGAACAAGCCCTTGAGAAGCCTTCTGTCCATCTGACCCCAACCTAAATAGCTATAAGCAAGCATCTTTCAATGGTAAAAAACTTGCAAAATGAAACAAAGCCACCTTTTATTTCAGCGTTTACCTTGGTTGGTCTTTACTTACGTTGGTCTTTCTGGAGTCTATGTGCACTACAGCAATATGTGCTGTGGCAAATACTAGGCAAAAGAGATCAGTTAAGCTTTGAGGTTTTACATCTTCACCAGACCTTGATGGTCTCCAGTTTCATTGCCTGCTCTCTGTCATTATTTGTATGCGAGCTGATAATAAAGTTAAGTCTTCCTTAGGGAAATACATTGCAATCAGCTTCAGAGGTTTGCCTCTAACAGGGGCCAGTCTGAATTTCACAGGGTTTTTACGAGGTGAATTCAAAATCCCTTCAGCAGATTGCAAAACAGCCACTTAGTTTGAGTTAAAACTAACACATACACACATACATGTGTCACCCAGGATGGTCCTCTGGCACTTAAGACAGATTTGCATGTATTAGAGTAGCACAATTGTCTTTTCACCTACAACTTGAACACATGAGAAGGTGGTTTCCTGTCTGGATCAGGCCAGAATCTGTTCTAAAAGAACACATTAGCCCTGTTTCATACTCTCAGATCTTAAACATGTAAAGTACACGTAGTGGGAAATTTTAAAGTTCACATCGTGTTCTCTTCTGTGTCAATGTATAATAAGCCAGGTAGTTTATAGGACAGTGTTACAGCTGTCTGCTGGAATATTCATATTAGGAAAACACACTGACGAGCATGTTAATGAGGACTTGCACATTTTTCACATTGATACTTAAAAGTTAAATGAAAATGGAAAGCACACTATTACAGTGAGGATCTACAACTGTAATGCACTTCAGAGATTCTAACCCTTACTTCTTAAAATTGCTGTACCATGTGTGAATTCAATATGAACAAACTGTTGAATGACAACTAAAAACTGTAATGATCTCTGACATAAGGCGATCTCCAGCATACTTTTTGCTTTCTCTTTTAGAGGATGGCTGTTTAGGAGCCAAGAATATGCCATTAATCCTATAGAAGCAATACAAATTGGTCTGTGCTCTTGAAAAGGTAAGGAAATTCTTCAGATGTAACATTATTAGCAAGAGAAATTCCTTATTCCTGTCCTGTCCCTACCTATGTTCAGTGGGAGCACTCTTTCATGGGTATGCATTGCTTTTTTAGTTCATTTCAGAGGCATTTTGCTAGGGAAGGAGGATTTCCTAAGAGCAGAGTCACAGTTTTGCTCCTGCAACACAGCACAGTTGCCCGACCCATTCATTTCCCTTTATTCTTAATGAAAAGCAATTTTCTTCACATTTATAAGACAGGGTTCTCTTCTATAAAGGGTATTTTAAGCAAGGTGATAGAAACATAGAGGCAAGATTCACTTTCCCCCTTTCCTTTGCCATACTTTCTCATCAGCTGACATTAATTTTGGTTTAAGAGAAAAGAAAAGAGGGCATTACACTGCCCCATAATGTTTAAGATCTCTGGACTAATGCAGCAGACACGGACGGTAAAGGATTAGTGCATTGAAGTAAAAACACCATGAGACCAGGCATAAATCTATCGCAGCTGTGAGAGTGGAGAAGAAGTGGCCATTCAGCATTGCTCTCCCAGGGAAAAGACACAGTTGTCTCAAAGAGAAACCGTGTTTTTGCTGAGGCAAGTTGGTCATCATTACTACAGCCTCAATCATTAAAAGGCTACTGGAAACTTGCAGCTATTCAGGATTGTTGTCAAGGCTAAGGTCCCTTTTCAGAGTAAGCGGTAGCTGGTGCTTCAATCAAATCCATGTCCTGATCCCATCCCTCGGCAGTGAAGTGCAGATGAAACTCATGTGCAGAAAGGTGAGCAGTCACCTTCAGCGTGTGTGGTACTGAGCAGAAAAGGTTACAAAAGCCCTTGACTTCTTGTCTTCCCTCCTCAAATACCTGCCTGTATAAATGGCTGTTGGGGGGCATCTGAAGCGGGCAGATGGGGAAGTGCTTTGGGGAAAACATACTTCTAATTATAAAGAGAGCTCCCCTAAAACATAGCTGAGTCTTCTAATTTGTGTTCTGGCTTTGCCCCATTATTCTTATTTCCTCTGGAAAAGTCCACTCTCCTGTCAGTTTGTTGTAATAAAATAATCTTATCCTTCTGGGGTCTTATTTCCTTTCTCTGCTTAACCCCAGGGTATTTGCAGAGTCTCGAAACGCTCTGAATCAGACATTTCCTAACCCAAACTTGGGCGTGTATTTAAGTTTCTTATGAAAAAAAAAAAAAAGAAGTTTGGGTTTGTTGGTTTGGGTTTTTTTTTTAATGCAAGAACACATTTCAACAGACAGCTCTCATTCCAGCCACAGCAACCCCAGCCCGCACTGAAAGGGAACTCACCATCAGCCTGAACAGAGATGATCTGAAGGATGAAGAAGGCAGATCCCACGCCCTGGAGAAAGGTGAGAGAGAAGCTCTGAGAGCCTGAAGCCATTGCCCTGCTTGCGAAGCCCTCAGCCGCAGGAGGTTGGCTGCCAATGCTTTTCCTCTCTCCTCCACTGCACTTTCGCAGCGGGGTCTGCGGTGATGATTCCAAGGAGCACTTTCCCTCGGCAGGAGCCTGCATCTTGGGTCTGCGCTGAAGGCGGGAGGGGTGGAAAAAGAAAGAGGGAGGGAGAGAGGAATCCTTGGCTTGGCTGATGTGAAGGGGAGGGGAAGGTTGGGGGGGGGGGGGGGGGTGTATGTCCAGACAGCTGGGTTTGGGGAGAGGCTTTATCCAGCCTAGTCTGCAGGGCAGTGCATGCAGAGAGCTGGTGTGAAAAGTCACATTGCCCTGGTAGTGAATACCTAATGGAGCACGGTGTGAGCAATGTAAAAGGCAGGAGGGAGTGAAGAGGGGCCGGGGAGGGGAAGGACAAGAAATCCCTGGCTGAGAGGAGAAGGGCAGCTAGGTAGCTGATGCTGGTACGTGGTGAGTTTGTGGGTTTAGCTGTGCATCTCTGGAGGGATGGGTTCAGATGTGGAGGGTGTTTTCTCTCCGCAACATGAATCAGTCAGTGGTGCTGCTGAGTGCTGTAGGTCAGGGCTCCTGCAGTAAGACTGAGAGTCTTCAGGTAAAGGGGACAAATGGCACGGGACCTGGGTGGCTGAGCCTCCCTGAAGATCAGGATTGGGACGGGTTAATCCTGCTCTTTCAGATCCCAGGTTCGGGATGGGTATAAGGAACTGAAGGTTGAAGTGGGAGTCCATCAGCTTGTCTCTGTCAACACTCCTGGACAAGCTGAATGGTGCTGGTCAAATCTGAACGCTCTGAAAGCAGCTGATGAAAGGAGTTTCCAGCTCCCACTAGCACTTAACAGCACTGACATCTGTCCCTTGTTCTCATTCATCCTATAGTTGTCCCAACACAACTCAAAACAACCCCCCAGAATAAGAGGAAACATCCTGGTAGTGATGCCAGGGTTTATTTCGCTGAATAAATAAACGGAATAGTTTTGTGTTGCTGTTGGAACGGAGCAGGACCCAGAAATGCTGTTTGCATGTTCCCATCCGATTCTGCTTTCATTTCAGCTTCTTAACATTTTTTCCCTTCGAAATTTGAAGCTGGGGATAAAAAGAAAAAAAGGAATAAAAATGCTAAATCTGCTCGAAACCCTGAGCCACCAGAACAGGAGTGAGGAGCTGACCCCTCCTCACTGCACATGACAAGGTGCTGTGCTGGTAGGCAGCTGCAGGCATCTTCTGATAAGAATGGACCTGCCCAGTGTTGGGCAGTATCTGTCAGTATCTGATGCTGAAGGAAGCAAGTAACACCATAGTACTAGAAGTTTTAGAAATACCTGACTAATTTGGGCAGATAATGCTCTGATCCTGTCAGCTTTCAAAGGATCACAGCCTCCTCCCCTGTCTTTAAGCCCACTGTACATGCTGAGAGCTTTCAAACTGTTAGCTTTGAATTTTCTGTTTTGCCAGAGAACAGGGATGGAGCAGGTTTCTTTACATTGCCTTGCCAGCCTGACAGGTAAGGAACACCTCCCGAATTAGAAGGATGGGCAGTTTCTTGCTGACTCCATCCAACCATGTAAGTGGATTTCATTCCAAGGGAAACTGTATGCTCTGTACAACAGAAATTAACATGCAACATGACAGAAAAGGCAAGGGAAACTGGTAGCATTCTTTTAATCTGTGTTTCTTTCACTGGTGGCATATCTAATGGTGTAAAACACAGTTTTAACCCCCCATATACCAATAATTCTACCCCTATTTTAACAAGCCGTGGACACAAAATGATGAGAGAAGATGATGAATCTACACACTTAGACAGACAGCAAAGAGATGCTGTGAAACTGAATAATTACCACAAGACACACAGACATTAACAGAGACTTGATGTGACCACAGCAATAGCTCCAGGTTTCCTTGACACTTGTCATAGGGCTGACGACTTTGTTGGCCCCTTGTTGTCCCCATGAGCTTGGACAAAGTAGCTGGAGGAAAGGACAGCATCTTCCTGACTTCCACCTAAAATTCCAAAGGTCTGTTGGATTAGTTTTGCTATAATTGGATCATTTCCTTGTGTTGATATACGTGCAAGGCATGTTGCCACCCTGGCTTCTGTCTTGGAAAATCTCAGCTTGTATTCTTGAGTAGAGCATCTTACTGATTTTAAAGAATTCCAACAGGCCAAAAGATCCAACAGGATCTTTTCCTTGTTGAAGGCATGAAGAGTTCATAGAATAATCTGGCTTTTTCTTGTCATCCCATCTCAACCATAGGGTAAGTCTGTAAGGTAAGGATACTTAACAGTTATTAACCCCTGGAAGGTAAGTACCTCACTGCCAAACAGTTGTCCTTCCAATCTAATATTTCTATCAGCAAAAATCCCTGCTCCTAATGCGTTTTGGAAGGTTTACATAAAGCTGGTTAGGTTTAAATGATGCACACATTGTTTTTTCTTGAAATCAAGATTAATCAGGCAAAAATCCTGCCTCTAGGTTTTGGGCTTCTTGGAACCGAAAGCTCAAAATGAGATCTGGAAGTTAAGATGGTTAGGAACAGATACAAGCTTTTGCTCAGAACCTCTGGCATTCACAGCACAACAGTAGCACACTGGTCAAACTATTCAGTGTACGATGTACAATGTATTATGACACGTTACAAAAGATGGATTGTACGTGCATCTTTACACAGCTCCGAGATTGTGCCTTCCCTGGGAGGAGCCAATGTGCCAACAGTGATATTTGATGGAACAGTGCTTCACTGTATGCAAACTTTTACATAGAGAGTAAAACACATGAAGGCAGCGGGCCATAAAGTATGTACACACACATATGAATGCACACACACAAAGCACTCGAGTGCTGTGAAGCACACAGTAATAGGGCATCTAGTACCTGAAGACCATCTCTATACCTTTACATCTGGAATATGTCATTCACGTTAGAGTGAATTTTTCAGTACTAAATAAAACACTTAAAGGAAATATAAGTGAACAAAGACACATATGAAAATAGGAATGTGTATTTACAATAGAGATTATTGTATTTGGTCTCTTCATATCTACTATGAGGAATGTTCACTTTCTGCCGTTAAAAATTCACGTACTATAAACATTATAGATGCAAGGGCTCCAATTGTGCAAATTCTAGCACATGATCTTAAGCCTTTGCAAGATAGGGACCTAGGATCCTAAGGCCTTGAGCAAATAGACACTCAGAAACATTTGCAGTCTCAAGCAAAGCAGGAATATGCTGGCAGATATGTTTAAGTGCTGCAGCTGGCAAAGAATCTGGTCTTTGAGGAATGCTGGAAAGTCATAGGAAAGGTCACTTTTCATATCAGAATAAAGCGCAATAGAAATACATCTGTTCAGTAAAAGGTACCTCTCTGTCACTAAAGCATGAAATGCTGTTTGTTTCTCTGCAAAATGCAATAGCTTCATATGATGACAGTCTGCATAATTCAGCTTAAAGAAATTAATTTAAATGAAATACAGGCTTTAGGTTTAATTCTCATCCTAAATCTTAGTTGTTTTTTTCTTTTTTAAAGAGATCTACATTAATATGTGATGAAGGTGGCTATTAAATTGCTATAACCAGCGTGATTATTAGAATTTATCATGTAGTCTGGAACTTCTGAAGTACTGTCTCCAAAAGAAGTAGAAAAGAGATAAATACAGAAATAACTGAGGCATACAGCTACATGCCATACACTCCGCTGCAGAGGCTGCACAAAATGATGGCTCTGCTGGATACCTCCAAAACCTTTTGTGGTGATCCATACCGAGGTATGAGTTATCATATCCAAGCCTTTAGATAGCTGTTAATACACGTAAATGTCATGAAATAGTTGACTTCCGACAGGCCAGACATGCTGATGATGGCTCTCCCTAGATACAGTGTTGAGAACTGTGGAAACCAAGAGAATTTGGGTTCTACAGCTTGCTAACACTTCTGCACAACCTCTTCAGACTCCCTTCACATATAGATGGAGATAACTGTAACCAACTTTACATGCCATTCTGATATACTCTTAGTAAATTAACCTAAGTTTCTTTATAGATACCTTTCTAATATCATGTCATTATTATGGGGGATGACAGCTTTCCTGAAGTCTATGACTTGAGCTGCTGCTAGAAACAGGACACAAAGAATTATGGTTTGGCTTGCCAGGCACCGTGTAAAGGAATCTGAAATACCTAATAGACAATACAGCATTTACATACAAGCACTGCAATGACTGACATCTCCTAAAGGGTATGGAGACTGTGTGACTGAAAGGCAGGCAGGAACCCTGGGTAGTACTGTACACCTATTGTGTTCAGGGATAGTACACCTACTGTACACTGGGACCCAAACTTATTCTGCAGCTGTATCCAAGCTTCTAACCCCCAAAAGCCAACTGGGGAAGGGAAAGCAAAAAAGAAGGAGAGAAAGATTTCTTTGTAAAGAGGGAATTATTAAGTAACAGGAAGAGAGACAAACATTTTTCAGTGTCTGGCAGCCTGCAACAGCCGACTCGCTGCAGGGAACGTTCTCTTTTATTTATACAGAGTGTTTGCACCTAATTAAAGGCAAAGGTAGAAACGTGCAGCACTACCTGGAAGTAATTCAGGGAGCTGACAGGCGAAATAAAGGAGAAGGCATATGCGCCACTTTGTGGGTGGTGTGTCTAACACAGGGACCTGTGTCCCAGCGCTGCTGACCCTGAGAAAGGGCGATTCTTACATCACGTTATATGGGTCAGGTGTTGTCATGGGACAGGCCACAACTCATAGAAATCATTGTAAAATCATATAAATCAGTGTGAAAATCACACTTCATTTCTTGAAGACGGAGCAGTCTCAAGATAAGCATGAAGGTGGCTGGCCATGCAACAGCAGCCACAGTATGAGTGATGCACAAAAGTAACTCCCTTCTTTTTCCTGACCAACATAGGTAAACCAAATGTCTGCCTGGCTTTGGTTGGTGTTACCTGACCAGGGGGAAAGCAGTAACTTTTCCTTTCTTCTTTTCCTGCAAGCTTGCAGAAGTTTAATGGGAGAAAATTTTGCAGCAGTGTAAAAAAGTGCTCCAGTTTTGTGTTAGGGATTCTCTTTGGTCCCTGTGGGCATCTGTAAAAGGCTGGGTAGGGACAGAATCTAATACCTCGCCTCGATTGCCACCTTCAGCCTTCAGACAAGCCACTCCCATTCCAGTTTCACCCTCCTTTTCTCACACCCTCCAACCTTCACCAGCCATGGTCTTCAGTTAGATGAGAGAGAGCAGTTAAATTCAAGGTTACCCGCACCTACTTAGGTGGTACCTGCTGTGACTCATCTTCTCCCTGGGCACCAAGCAGAGGAAAGACAGTCCCTTTCCACAGACCTCAGTGACGCTAGGAACCTCCTCTGAAGCAGTGTCCACACAAACACCCATACCTGCATCAGTGTGGTGCCACACTACAGGTGATGCTCTGAGATATACTTCACTGGCCACACAGAGTCAACATGGGCCAGCAAGCAACAGCTGAACTCCAACATTTATCACAGATCTCAAGACCTTCTCTATCCACTCCCATCTTCAGTCCCTGCAGACACCAATGAGTCCCATTGCACAGAGACCCAGGAATACTACAGGGCCAGAGCACCCATGGCAGGAAGAGTTTGGCTCTAGCAAATTCATGAGCTCCAGCAGCTCAGCTTTGCTTTGCAAAGGCACAGGTCTAGTTCTCCCTTTTGCAAACAGAACCTTGCAAATACGGGAGAAGGAGGTGTGCAGAAAGCTTGAAGTGGCATCTCTCAGAGGTGCAAATGCTCCCAAGCAGGGCTGTGGGAAGTACGCAAGGCCACGTCTGTAGTGTTTGTCATGCTTCCAGCATCGCAATTAACGTGCCATTTATTTTACCAGTCACCTCATATTTTGACTTCTGTGTCTCAGCCTCCTAAAAGTTTGTTTAACTCCATTATAATGTACATTCCCGGGTCCCTAAGGCACCCTTAATGTCTCATTAGCTGTTAGCTCTGCCCTCTAGTGCTGCATGCGACACAACTGGATGCTGTGTTACAGACCCATGGCTTTGAATAAAGCCCGGCTGGTGTTTAAAAGCTGAGTGGTCAGATGCTAAACGGCCAAAAACCTACATATTGACTCAATTCGCTTGACATTTTTTCGTGCACAGCCTCTGAAATACAGCCCACCTAAACCCCAGCATTTCACAATACCAACTGGGTTAACTGAAGTTTGTTTATTGCATGCTTATGTAGCTCTGATCCACTCCACAGGGTCTCAGCTGCTGGGGATGTGACCAAGAGCAGATCGCAACTGAGGAAGTCCTTTATCTCAGTGCCTGTAGTTCAAGGTCAAGGTGGAACAAAGGCTGAGCCAAACAGAGCACAGGGCTCTGCTGAAGTGAAAGGTATTTATGGCAGGCTGTCACAGTAAATAGACATGATATACCAAAATCAGCCTCTGGGAGCTAAGATGCTCACTTCCACTCTCCTCAAATACCTGCATATCTTGCAGAGAGATATGAAAGAGATCCAGCTGTGAAAGCTAAGTGTGCTAACTGGAGGAAGGGAAAATGGGGAGTGTGGAAGGGTATTTCCTTCCCAAGTATGAATGAGCATCTGTGACCAGAAAGACTCAAAGTTTCTTCAGCATTTGCCTTTCTCATATGCTCTATTGTTTTATTGGCCTTAGTAATGGCATGCTTGGCATCTTAGCTCCAAGATGCTCAGTTCCACTCTCCTCAAGTACCTGCATACCTTGGAGAGAGGTGTGAAAGAGGTACAACTGTGAAAGCTGCTGAGTGATGTGCTAGGGCTTTATTCAAAGATCCTTGGAGGAATTAGCATGAGAGAGAGTAGATCAGAAAAGCTAATGTGGGTGCAGATGGTACCAAACCACTGTGGGAGCCTGGGGCACCGATGCCTGGAGAGAAGGAGAATAGAAGAAAAAGATCAAGCTCTTCAGGTCTTTGCCTGGGGCAGCCTAATTCCTGTTTTCTCAATCCCCCCACATCCCTGCCCACTGTGGCTTCCCATCTTTTCGGGAAAGACATCAGTTTTTTGTCAATCTCTTCTCCTGCATCTTCTCTCCAGCTCTTCAGCTTGTGAGACTTGTGCGGGCACTCAGCTCTTGCAGCAGGAAGAAGGTTGAAGAAGTAGGGCCAGATTTGCTGGACAGACAGAGGGCCAAGAAAAGTGCAGTTGACACAAAGCCAACATCAGGGTGCTGTGCAAGGTAATGGTATGAGCAGGGGGCAGTTGTGTTGGGCTGTATGATGATACTGAGAATGTTGTTTCAAAGCAGATCAAATACGTAAGCAACTCACAACAGCAGACCTACCTGCCGTCAGTTTTATAGTGGCCAGGTTACACCCTGGGGACACCATCTTGCATCTTCTCCCTCTCAATGCAACACTCCAGTTCGTGTCAAGGAAAGTGGATACACAATATTCAAACCATAATCACTGGCCAGATACCATCCACAACATCTAAAGTTCCACCCTTACAGTAAGTCCAGTTGTCAGGAGCTGATTAACACTTAAACAGCTGTTAAGTGTTCCCTACAAGCCATAGTGACAACTGGGGTTGGGCAACAACCTAATTTGTGTACCAAGTAACTGGTTTTAACAGTCTGTGAGTCAGCCCCTTGAACTGGTCAGCTCGTGCAAACAGGTTTGAGTTGAATAATGTGAAGTTTTATAATTGGTGTATCCACAAATGTAAGGCTACTGACACTGCAACCATCATGTTTTATTGCTCACGACACAAATAGTAGTGGGCTATTATTGGCTAAAAAATACATGTGTGTTATTACGTTAATTTTAAACTGACATGAAAACACACACTCTTAGCAGTGGAAGGAGCCAGGATATTTTTATATTAAAATATTTATTCATAAAAGAAAAGAAGTATTCTCCCTCATTTTGGAAAAGAAAAACCAACACTGTGTGTCCTCAAAGAACTGATCGTTTCAGCTCTATAAGTAAATCTGTAGTAACTCTGGATGCTGGGCCAGTCCAGGGGTTGACTATTGCTCTTGAGGAGATGACTCATTGTATTTCGAATATGTAAGTCATATATTTCATTTGCAAATGAAATTGAACCGTGCCCTGGAGTTCAGAACATCTGCAGTTTGTAACTGCACAAAGAGGCTGGTAGAACTGAATCCAAACAGAAGCTTTTTGTGAGTACGTGCATGCGTGCATGCACACGCACACATGGGTGTGCTCGTGCGGGTCTATGAGACAGAGGCAGGGAGAGAACGAAAGAGAAGCATTTTCCTTGCTCCTTCATTTCTGCAGCTCAGGACCTGGCAATAGGTGATTTCCAGGCACAGATCTAACGTTGCAGACCTCATCATATGCTGATACCTCCACAAATAGATTTGTAGCTAAAGCTTCCCACTTGGAGAACTTTTTTCTGTGCGGCTTATGAGCATGTGATGTGTTTCAGTAAATGTCTGATAAAGATGCTCTAAAGCATGAAATGAGGCTAGAGTTAAAGCTCAGTATTTGCAAAGAAAAATGTTATGGAATAGGAAGGTCATTTTTGAAGGTAACTGATAAAATATTTGAATAAATAAACCGGTATTTAATAGTACAATAAATATTATCTGATTTCAGTAGCTGAGGCACTGCTGACCAAGCTACTTTATTAAAAGGTGATTTGAAATCAGCAATGTATTACTGACCAATGGATAGTGCCTAAATTAAGACATGCTCATTCTGTTTCAGTCTATGACTATAGAGTATTTACCAATCCATCTTTTCTCTTTATCTGACTGTTTTTTTTGTGGTGTCTTTCAGTTTGTTCGTTGCCCTCGTGGAGCATATTCTTACTAATGAGACAAGGAGTCTTCAGGAAGGAGAGGTGGATGCATGAGAGCTTTGCAGATGAATGCAAGTCCAAATATTCTGTGCCTCTGAACGCAATAGAGAGAGGTTTATTGTTTCAACATTCTTTATTAGTCAGGGTTGTACCACAAGAACATTCTTGGCTTTCCATCCAAGTCACAATATTGCTGCTTCTATGGTTCTCCTTAGACTTCTCTGGTTTCTTGTTCAGCCCTCAGTGAGAATCCTTCCACCCAGGTAGAGTGTATAAGAAACCTCTTATTTTGGGCTTTGCATTTGAAATCTGGGGGATAAAAATTCCTGATGTTTACCCTAGATTAAATATGACTCACCAACTAAGTATAGCAGAGGTAAATCCAGCCTCCTGACCTATGTACATAACTTACTGACAGCTCTTTCTTCCGCAGGGACACAGGATGTACAGAGTGGCTAAACAGGGAGCTAAACATGATGCATCTATTTCACAAGCTGTAAGAAAGCGTAGATGAATGTTATTGCCAGAAATCTTGCAAATTCACTGACAGATTTGAAAGGAGATGGGAGGTAGTTCAATGTACATTGAGGACAACTTGGATTTTGGGGGCAGAGACAAAAACATCTAAAAGTCTAATAAAAGAAGAATGAAAAGACAATTCTACATCATATCATAGGGACAGGAATGCTACAAGAGACACACTAGCAAAAAATATACAGAGGGATAAAACTGGAAGAAATTCTGAAAATGAGAACTTTCTACTTTGAAGAAATAGCCAGAATTCAGTGTGTTTTGCTGAACTACTCCTTCAAGCCTTCTGACAGCCAGACACCACATATAGTCAGGCTATAGAAGAGTAGACAGTGACAGCCCTCAGCAGAGATATATATCTGCTAGAGGAAACAAATCTTGCAGGTTTCATTTCAGACCTAAGAACTTAAAGAGTGTTCCCCCAACCCAACCCTCAAAGATCCTGAATTTCAAGTTAACTTGACCCTCCAGAAGACACACATACATGCAGAACATGAGCGTGCAGCATTTCAAAGCTTGAGAACACCTGGTCTCCAAAGGTCCACGTGCTGCTGACCATTTGCTTAGGCAGGGCTAATCCTTAGTTAAATACTGGCACAGCTTCAAATCATTAATTACAGATACAGAGCTATTTATGGTGCTGATAGCTTCCAGAGCCCCAGAGCAGCTGCTGCACTAAAAGGGTAAGTATACGCAGGATGATGTTTCCTCTTTGTTTGCTTTGCTTTCTCTCTTTGTTTTGCTATGTCTGTGAACACTGCCAAGCCTCCCATTTCATCTCTCTTTCCACCCTTGTTTTCCTTTGTTTTCTATTTCATCTATTAAGTTGCTACCCCTCCTACCCTAACTCCTAACTGAAAACTTCTCATGTTTTTATTCATATCAATTTGTTCACTTTCTTACTTCTGTCATTCCACCCTGACCTATGAAAAATCAAAGATGAAGGGAACGAGATGAAGGATTGTGACTCTAGTGAGTTATTGCACATCTCATGCTGTTTGGTATGTGTAGCCTTAGCATAGGGCTGGGGCTTGACTTGAGAAATAGCAATTTTTAGTTGGAAAAGAGAAAGCCTTCTAGCACACGTGGTTTCTGAGAAAACATTATCTGAGCATACCCTGAAGGCTCGGAAACCAAAGGCAAATAAAAGGAACCTCAGATTGATTCTTTTTAAGCCAGAAGGCAAATAAAAAGGAACTCCAAATTGATTATTTTTAAGCCACCCTCATCACATATGAGTTTGGAACACTTAGCACTGGCAACACTGCAAGACAGATCAAGTGTAGGATTTGCCAGAACTCAGTCTGAGCTTCCTCCATATGTTTGCTTCCTCTTTTACCTATTTATTAGCACAGGATTTCTGAAGACTGACCACTGAAACCTATCACCTACAAACTAGCAAACCAGCAGTGCGCACCCTGAAAACTGGGGAAAAGAAGAAGCAGGGATTGAAACAAGGAATAGAGGAATTCTGTGAGTGCTGTGCTTCCTCCCTTCTCACTTCCTAAATGAGGATGGGTGCTGATTTCGGCTCCGAAACCAATATGCTCTTCTGCCTCATTTCTAGGGCACGTGTCCTGGTGTGGCCACAGATAGCAAATGATGACAAAAACGAGTGGTACTGTGACAATGTAGGCAAGTGGTGAATATGATTTGTTCTCAGGTTCCCGAGGGTGAGAAGGGCACATGCTAAACCAAAACACCATCTTCCTCCTGGGTCTGGAGGGGATTTGGTTTCCTCCAAGTTGCTTTGATTTGCTTTTAACACCCTTAACGATGTCTCAGAAATGGCCTAGCTTAAATGAGAAACTTCTCCAAATTATGATGTACAAAACAGCGTTTAACTCTCATCTTCTATTTTGTTTTGTTAGGAGAGGGAGCAGCGGCATCAAAAAATAACACAAGTTGCAAGTGTTCTCTGTTCTTACTTGTTCCCTTCTGTTTGTGAAGCTCAGGTGTCTGGCACCCTGGTAGGTGTCATGGTATTTTTTTGCCTGATTACCATGCTGGAAGACACACAACATGCTCCTCTCTGTGCAGCTTCTACCTGATTTTTCAGTCATTTTCAGGCATGAATCCATCCATTCCACTCTAAGCTGATCTAAAGCTCAGAAATCAGAAAGAGCGAAATGCATACAGGAAATAGCATACAATGAAGAAAACCAGCTATTTACAATTACAGAGACTGGGTTTTTCCAAGAAATTCTGATTTGTGTATTCTTCTGCCCACAGTGTTTCAGTGTCTGCGCTGGATAGTTTGATGGATCTGAACTGGAATGACGTTCCACACAGAAGAGACAGAAACAAGTGCAGAAACCTTGGCAGTGCTGCTGTTGGCTGTTTGCTGGTGGTGAGGATATGGAGACTAATCAACAGTGTAGCTCAGGACACGGTGAGTTAGGGTTTAATTCCTGAGAGTAAGCCATGGAAAGGATTCAGCAATCCCTGTCCAAACTGAGCCTAACACGAGAGATTTATGGGTGTATTGTAGCGATGCATGCCCACGATGAACATATGTATGTTGTGAGGAAGCTGAATGTTTCTGAAGTCTCAGAAATAGTAGGAGAACATAGATGCAGGTTCACCTTTACAGAAGTGCATGAAGCTCTTTCTGCATGTTAACATCACCCTGTTCCTCCTCTAAGTGCAGGCACACCTATCCGCCTCCTGAACCTTCTTGTTGTTTTGAAGCTTTCATGTTACTGGGTAAACAGGGATAAAATGGACTCTAAACTTATCCTGCCTCTTTAGGTGCAATGCACAGGAAGGTGCTTAAAATCAGCAACAGTATCTGAGGCTGAATGGTGCATTTAGGAGCTGGCAGAGGCTGGCTTTTGAAGCAGCATCTTTTTGAAAGTCAGAGGGTCTCAGATACAGCCAAACTGTTTGAAAAATTCCTGACTGTAATGCTCATTTGTCCAGTTCATAAATCTGCCTTTCCATTCTTCAAAGTGCCAAAAAGCTATCTAGCCAGACATCCAGCTTTTATAAGACAGTCTAACAAGCTGTCTGGCTCAATTAGTTGAACTCTGATGGTGCTCCAGGTTTTCAGTCAGTAGACCACTTTGTAAGGAAAATATCTACTTGCAGACCCCATTCCTTTCCGGTACCGGTGGCTTAATCTACCACATTACAGTTCTAAAATGTTTTATTCAGTGAACCACAAGAAAAAGCTCTGCCGTCCATCCACACACCACAATTTCAGCTCCTCAGTTCCTCAGCCTTGTTTTCTTGGCCTTCTTCAGTGTAAATGGTGGAAGTGATACTCTGTATGGGCTGGTTGTGCATAACATGATGTGAAAAATGGAGAAGCTGCATACTAGGTTAAGACTGAGGGATTCTGAGTACAAAAGTACCCTTTGGGATTTCTTCAGCCTGAGCTCACTCTGTTCTTAGATAATACCCTAACAGGCTGTTCTATATGACTGCAAGTGGTCTCACAGAAGCAGGACTTGATATTACTAGGTTAGACTCTATATGGTTATATCCAATTGCTGTTTCCATTATAACTTCTAGTGAAAAGCTGGTGTGGCTCAATGAAACAGAAACAGTCCTCATCAAAGCACAGTTGGGGCTTTTAATCAATGAAGAGTAAAATAGCCACTAGAGTTACAGTTTTGTTGTGATGCCACTTCCTGTAATATTACAATGCTTAAGAAAGTAACTGTTTTCCCCTCTAACTGCCCAACTAACCTAATTCTTCAAGTTCTACCCTTGGCAGTCAGCATACATACAGAGCAATTTCTTTTCTCCTGACAGACACACAGAGGCATTCTCACCTTTCTGTGTTTCTACTGTTGGCCACTAATGGCTTCAGCAACATTCCCCCCAGTGTTCCCAAGAACTTTGGTGATCCCTCACTAGTGATGTAGGCATCAGTAAGGCAGCCACACAGACAAGACTTTGAGGAACAAAATCCAACCAGACCTGAAAAACCGAAGACTCAAAATGAGTTGCTCCCCACCAATTTCATGCACGGTTTTCTTTTTTACATGTTGGCCAAGCAAAACTTATTCAAATATGCTCTGTTATCTGACTGAAAATTGACAGTGATAAAACTCTGTATTGCAACACAGAGAACAGGTAAATACACAATGGGAATGCAGTGCTAATAGAGCTTATATGCTTTTTGGATTTACTGTGCTTCAGCAAGCAAATTCAGCAAACCTGTGTTTTTGTCTGTGCTTAGTTTTTGGATTTTGATCAACCTCTAGCAATACCAGATGAATCCAGTTAAGATGCTACTTCTGTATGCTACACGGTTAACTGTGTGCAAAACTTTCAGCTAAGTGCTTAAGGCACAACACAACTTCTTATCATACTGTATGAAGCAAGTATCAGAGAAGAAAAGCTATTTTTAAACTAGTCTCACTGTCTTCAGCCTGTTTTAGAGCAGCTCTTGTTTTCATAAACTTCACAAGTTCATACGCTATTTTTATGAGAGATAATAATCAGGATTGTGCAGACGGATGTTGGCACAGTAACACATACAGTAAAACATTTCTCAAAATACTAGTCATTATTCTCAATTATGTTTTCTGTTTGATTGTTAAAAGCCAATCTTGTTGACCCAGCAATATACACTTGGCTTTGCAGCCCCTGTTGCTGCTCAGTAATGTCCTGGGAAATCCTATGCCTTTGAAACTCTATGCAAATCATCTAAAAGGAGCCAACGTTAACACTCAGTTTGAATTAGAAAATAGGAAAACACAAGAAGTAGTTTAAGGACAAAGCTGTCTCCAGCTAAAATTAAGCACTGATTCACAGTGACAGTATGAAAACACTAAACTGTACATTAAAATTCCTAAACATCACTGCTATTCACAGCAGGCCAATGCAAACATTCGTTACTTCTGTGTCTGAGAGTGAATTTGTAAGTTAGGAAAATGATGTCAGTATCAAAGAATTCAAACCTAATTTTATCTGATTGGCGAGTGAGTCCGAGTACTGAGATACTAAATAAATATTTGACAGCACCATTCCATAGTATAATTTATTTCACATATGCACTAAATTAAAAGGAAAGCTTTTCTAAATTGCAGGCAATTTCCAGGCAAACCACAAAGCAGGACGATGGTGATGGCTACCATTGTGTCCTGGTAGAGCACCTTCTTACCCTTGCAAAGGTCAAGAGAATTTAGAGCAAATAACCAAAACCACGAGGCAGAGATTGTTACAGGAGGTCCACTTCTGTCCCATTTGTGACAGGGAATTCAATTGTATACCACTGACTGCTCCTGCTCATGGGCGAGGAGGAAACAATGCTGAATGCCTGAGCTTGTATTTGTGTCAGTAGAGCTACCACTATGGATAAGGAGTGCAGAGTTTTGCCTAGCAATGCACATTGCTGGGAAAATTCATTCCAGCACGATAGGGTTGTTGTAAAGATCCTGTTTAAATCTATGATGTTTCTCAGTGAGCAAGTGGAAATGTGTTATTTGTGCAATGACTGATGCACATGGGCACACAATGGCGCATGGAGAGACACAGGAGGTATGCAAGAGCTATTAGATGTGATGCACAGGCACAGAGCTCAGATGTCCTTCCAAAGAGAAAACTGAGATAAAACATGCACCATTTTTGTTGTTGTATGCTGAAACAGAAGGTGCAGAGACACTACACTTCAAGGTCCCCACAGTTTTGGAAAAGGTAAGTCTCTTCAGTGATTCCTACCAAAGCAGAGTTCCTATGAAAAGCTCTGCTGTTTAAGATTCAGGCAGAGGAGGAAGAGTTTCACGTAATTACAAGAATATAGAGTTGCATTTTTAATACTGTAATTACGGAGATGGATAATCAACCTGGCTTAGACCTTTCTGAAATGCTAAGGTCAAGGTTAGAACTGAAACGCCCTCAAACTGAGAGACTATTACAGAGAACTGTTATTTAAACCCCCCTAGAGACAATAAATAGCTGCAAAGTTCAGCTGGGTTATAATCCCAGAGGACTTATCGAGGGCAAAGTTCATAACTAATCATGAAAAATATAGGTAATATTTAAAGTGCAAGCCTTATCTATATGTAAAACCATATGCTTTTAAAATACTGCAAAGTACCTGTTACTACAATGTTTTGGATGTTAAATGCAAACCAAATAGGATTCAGTAATAGTTACACTTGCAAAAACTGAGAAAAATCTCTTTATTTTTCCCCCTGTTAAAGAACAAGGAGGAGAGTGGTAGACATCTATTTATCAAAAAAACAAACAAGTGAAATGGAAATGAAAACTCAATTTATGTGAGGTTAAATTCAGAAACACATTTTTCAGGTTTTTTTTAATAGCACATTTTATGTTTCCTGCTTCATTCTCTCCCATAACATAAAGAAGCCTGGAATATCTACTGATTATTCTAAAGATCATGAAACCTTAACTAATATGGCATTAAAGTACTTGAACTATTAAAAGGAAAATTGATACAGGCAATATTGGAGGTTCTACGTTAATCTTCCATCTCGATCTAACAGGTTATATGTGAATATGCATGCTTTCATCTTCTTGATGTATTTTGTCATGTACACAGGGTCCTTTCTTTTTCTACAGAGTGCTAATACAGAAAAATGCATTTGTTGTGAAGCTTCGGTAATACAATACAGAGCCTGTATGGCACTTTGGCATTGTTCTGGATGAAAAGCACTACATGCACGTAAGCTGTGTCATTAAAAAAAAACATTTGGGAGATTAGAAAGAGTGAAAGAGAGAAAGAAAATACTGGTGGCTAGGAAGTCAATATTTTCTCTTCTTAGGCTTATTGTGCCACATAATTACCAGTGTGAAGTAACTGCTCACCTTATTTATTTACCATTGCAAAATAAACTCTCTTTGTGTGCATGGATGTTCGGTTGCAGTTTGGAGTTAACTACAATTCATGGCTATTGAAACGCCAGTGATAAACCGAAACCCAAACATGCAGGAGGAGCCAGAGGGTTGACTCACAAGTCAGTACTTACTCAGCTACCTGCCAGCCTTGTTTCCAGACTTCAGAGGTCTCAGCATCTTTGCAGCTTCTCCTGTTTTAAAACTTCCAGTGTAAATGTTCATGTACAGGTGCTACCATTCAATCTTGTGGGCAAACACCTGTGCCCCCAGACTGGGCACAGACTGGATACAACTGTTGGGTTTGTAGATGTTTAAAGAGGTTTTTGAATGACAAGTTTAGGTAATTCCATGTGTAATTTGTAGCAGAAGTTTGGACTGTCTGCACTCTTTCAAACTACAGGGAAATTAACTGTTAAATTTAATGGTATCTCTGAGAATATGAATGTGTGGTATAAAGCTGTGGCATACTGAATGACTACAGAATTTAATAACACTGCAATTAAACAGCTGCTGTGATGCCAATACATGATTCCAAATGGTGTCCACCTAAATTGGTGAAATTCAATTAAATATATTACAGTTACATCGGATTCTGACCACGCTTGCTTTGAGCTGAAGTGTGACACAACCTGACATCAGACAAGGTTAAGTGTCAGTCCAGAGCTGACTTACTCTTTGGTTACTACAAAATTGACAGAAAACACCTTATTTTTGTCAGGAAATAACTTGAATAAAGGAAATAGTATTTTATCACCCCAGTAACTTACTGTTTTCAATGCAATATTACTGAAAAATATGGGTTTAGGAGGTGTAAAATTTTGATATGGGATCTAAAGGCAACTGCACTGCTTTTCTTTCTGTGATCTTTAATTATATTGACTTTCTTCCAGCTTTTTCTCCTTCGTCACCTCCTGTCATGACCCTAGTCCTGTGCTGTGTTGTCCATCAAACTGTACTAGTTTCTCTTCTGGCCTTCCTCTGAGTATGGGCTTCAATTTCCTGCTGATCTACACAGCGCCTGGAGAACTGGACTGCTTTGGAATGAAGTTGGTTTACCACCCTGTGTTGAAAATGCCTCTCTAAACAGTGCAAACACGTATGTTGGTTTGGCTTATCTGTGTCTCTCAAACCCCCAATGTTACGCTCCAGTAAATTTTACCACAGAACCTTTGCAACAGGCACATTCCACCCACATGAAGCCTTATTCCCTACAAATATGCTCACGCAAGTGTCTTGCTCCTCAACTTAATTTCCTAGTTCATTTCTGTAGCATGCAGTGGTCATTCTTGCTGTCAAGTGTCATTTTCATCTAGAAAGGGTAAAAAAACAACGACAAAAATATATCTATAAAAGTAGAGATTGGTAAAACAACTGGAGCTGGTAACGTTTGTTCGGTAGCAATTTCAGATTCCATGAGGGTGTGAAATTCAGATTCTCAGACTTTTCCTCAGCTGAGCAAGAGCAAATGATGGGAGCAAACTGATTGCTGAGGGAAAATAAGTCACTGCCTCAGTCTGGCCTCACTGAGCAAGGAGCCTGCTTCCATTCATTACAAAGGGAACACAGACACCTTGTTTGTAGCCCGAACACACGAAGTGTGTACTTTTACTGCATCCATTACACAAAGGCTGCAGCTCATCTAGTGATAAATGCAGCCCTAGAGTACCCTACCCTTTGTGGGAGGAAACCCTCTTTGTCTCCTTCATCTGCAGGACCACTGGAACCTTCAGGCTCCAGGACCATGTCAGTAGAAGAGGTTAAGCCAGAAGAAAATAAATGGCATCTCCCTTCTCTGGGGCATAGCTCTCTGGAAGGGACTCCGATGGTCCTGCAGGTCAGCAAGCCAAAACATTAGCCAGCAGCAAAGAGCATCTGCCCTGGCAGCAAAGGTAGCTAACTGCATCCTTCGTTGTATTAACAGTAACACAGCCAGTAGTTCCAGAGTTCCTCTCTCCTTCTACTCAGTACTCATTAGACCAGATCTGGAATACTGTATAGTTTTGTATCCTCAGTACAAGCTGAACTGGAGTAAGCTTGGTGAAGGGCCACCAAGATGGTTAGGGAGGCCTGTGAGAGAGGCTGAGGGAGCACAGCTTGTTCAGCCTGAAGAAGAGAAGACTTTGGGTGAACCTAACGGAAGCCTGCTAGTGCCTCTTGGGAGGCTGCTGAGAGGATGGAGCCAGGCTTTTCAGACAGTGGTGCATGGTGGAAGGACAAGAAACAACAGGCATGATATGTTTTTACTGGATATTAGGAAAACTTTTTTCTCTTTATCCTCTATTAGGATAATCAGGCAGTGGAATATGTTGCCCAGAAAGACTGTGCCATCTCCATCCATGGAGGTTTTCAAGATCAAACTGGCTAAAGCCCTGAGCCACCTGCTCTAATCTTAGAGCCAATTTTACTCTGAACAGCAAGTCAGACAGGATGACTGCCCGAGATCCCCTCCAAGCTGAATTATTCTGTGGTTCTATAATTCTAAATCATTATGTGTACTGTTCAGAAAAACATCTGCTGGAAAAGGCAGCTTCAGTTACCTCTTTTGTGTTGGGTTTAACCCTTTCTGACATTCTGCACTCAGATGAATTCTGGGTTGCAGTCTGAAAGATGTTAAGACTACTCTAAAATCATGGCTACCTTCCTGACTGTTGAGCTCTACAGGGCTGACTCTTGAGAAATGTAGAGGCTTCTGCTATTTCCATTTGATGTTTTTATTTCCAGCATCCTATCTCCCAAATCCATACATCCACCCCACAGTGCTGCAGTAGTCACTGAATGCCAGGAATACACCAGCGGGATGACCATGGATAACCTCAGTGCAACCATGTAAAATCGGAGAAAAAACATCAGCAAGGGGTAATGCTGCAGAACATTATAAAAGGAGTATCTGCAGGCAAAGTAATTTAATTGGCATGTAAAAAGCTTTCTCTACCTTCCTTGCATAAGATTAGCTTGTTTGCCGTCACTTCAGGATTGAATCTTTTTCTCAGAACAGAATAGAAACGTAGATAACCTCTACATAAAGTCACAGTATATATTATTGGTAGTAATAGCTTAGCATCAATGTCACACTTTAAACAATAACTGTTTCTGCTTGAAACTTGCTTCATCCAGCTGTCACCACTCCTCTGTATAGCATTTGTTTTTCATCCATCCTCGCTCTCCTCCAAACTTTGACTTTTCTCCCAATACTTTCAGAGATCCTAAGCCTGCTCATTTCCTGACTGTTTTCTGCCTACAGTGTTAGCCAGACTGTGACTGACAGGGAGAGAAAACATGTAAGGCCATCCTGCTGCAGAAGACATACACAGTGGGTGCAAAAAATCATTGAATCATCGAATGGTTTGGGTTGGAAGGGACTTTGAAGATCACCTAGTTCCAGTCCTCCTGCCATGGGCAGGAAAATACACAAGAGCTGGTAATACTCCTGTAGATGAACAATATAAGAGGTAAGGCACCTCCAGCAAGTGATCTTAAATAATACATTAACATAAGAAAGGAGATGTTACACTTGAATTGACTAGCTGTGAGAATGTGAGACCCGACACCCAACATCCATGTTGTCCATGGATGCCACTTGTAAATCTGCTTCCCCTAGAGGCAGGTGATGTTCAGGCTCTTAAAAGAGTAATCTGGAGGACTTCTGTCTACCTTCTGACATGGGAGAAGGCAGTCTTACAGCCATGGGAGATCAAGTGATGGGACCAAGAGCAGCATCTGGTGTGATGCCTGCATCAGGGCCTCTCCATTCACAAGGTACAAGCTTTTATACTGCTTAGTACTGAGTGTTCCTGGACTTCTGAGGAAATCTTAAACCATGCCAAAGCTTGACTCACTGATGTCAGTGTCATCTTTCCAATGGGCTTAATGAAATAGGGACCTTGCCCCTAGACTCATTAAAGCAATTGTCTCATTCTGTACCTTTGAAAGACTTGCTCTATTTGAGGTACACTGTGTGTATACTTTTAATTCTGGCAAATCTTTCTTCCTGCAAAGAGCTTGTCCTCCAGAAAATTAAACCAGCATCATAATACATGTACCAAAGTAGTACGTATTGCAATGGATAACCTCTATGAAAGCAGACAGCATTTCACTGACAACTAGAAATCCCTTGGAATTTCTTGGCTGTTTCTATTTTCCATATAAGGTATAATTAAAAGAAAAAAACTTAAGTGAAATTCACAGTATGAATTCTTGCACTAATTTCATTGATGTCAGTAGAATTACAGTGGAGATTAACTTAGTTCTGTGACTGTCAAGGAAAGAAGCTGTTATGGATTTTTTTCTGATGTGCCTTTATTTTTTTGATAATGAAAAGACACAAAAATATGTTCTGCATGGATCCATATATTGTCTTTATAGCATATCCAATCTGAAATAAGTATGATTCACTCAAAATCTATTATTCTCTTCACTAAAGTGCTTATTACAGGAGGGAGTTGAAGGGTTGCCATTATGATTTTGTCACCAAACCAAACTGATAGCTGTTTTTAGATCTCATGTATTCCATATTTTAAATATATTTCCTACATAAAAATGCAGAGATTATGGAAATTCTTTAGAAATATGGTCTTGGCCTTGTTTTTGCATGCTTTTCTATGTTATGCACATTTTTCTGGATATGTTACAGCATTTCCAATCAACCATTAGTAATAGGTTTAGCAGTTGCTTCAACCTCCATCAAAATTACTGTCCTCATTTTTATTCCATAGAAGGCAGCTTACCGATTCATCTGCAGACACTTGCTATCCAAAGCAGTGCTTGCTGCTATTAATAGTGAAATCAAAGTAGCAAGTACTTTACCTAGGAATGGGAGTCTGTAGGATTAGGATTGGAGCTGAGGTTGCAAACATTCATTCAATTTTGGAAGGACATTCAGGCAACCCAGGACTCACACTCCAAGTGTATACCATGTTCTGTAACTCCTGCTTTCTAGTTCTAACACTGCCTCTGACCAGCTGTATATTGTTGAATATGGGCCATCTTCAGTGGAAATGTATCTTCTGAAGAGTCCATGAAAATCAAAATTTTCCCTAAGATCTTACACTAAGCACCAGAGAACATCCTTATAACATTAATATTTATGCTTCACTTGGTACATGTAACTGTGCTTACATCTTGAGGCATCTAATTTCAGGTTCCAGATGCAGTCAATATGGAACAGGTAGGTTCTTAACTTTTCATAGGTCATTACTAAGGGAGTCTGTTTTTCTAATTTAAGCTGCTAATTTAGATGCCTTAAATTCAGCTGTGTCCAAAATTATGCACTCAAGCAACTGAATACAAATAAATCAAAAGCCTCAGGCATCCGGTTCAAAGTGATAATTTGGGAAGGAACCATCACTGAAAGGAGCAGTAAGTCTAAAGGAACCAGAAAGCTGCACAAAATAGGTATCTATGATATTTCTGTCCAGGTTCCCTACTGTGCTCCAACCTTTTGTTGGTGAGCCAGATGAGAAGAGTCTCTCTGTGTTTAAGTCAAATCAAAGTCCGGAGTTTCACAATGTTTACTTTTTCAAAGGATCAAGCACATATTTTACATTGAAGAAATACATGATAAAAAAATATATATGATAATGGAAATGGCAGAGGCATGAAATATCTGCTCAGTTAAAGCAACAGCATGTATTCTAAGTTTAGAGAAAGCAGAAATGCTGCCAAGACATTTGACCACAACCATTTTTATTCTCCATGTGAAATTCTAGTATTTATCTTCTCTTCTGCTTTTAGCCAATAAAACTGCACTCAGGTTTCTACCTGCTAAGACAACACAGATGCAGTAATTCTCAGCTTACCTGACCAAAGCTTATCTACATTAAAATGTTTTTATTTTGCAGTTGCAAAGTAATATTATTAGAAAATTCCCAGACACAATGTACAGTGTAGAACAGGTTTAACAAACTTCATTTTCAAACTGCAGAATTGTTGGATGCTACCACACTAAACTCAGAGTAGGTCTACTAAACTTTACCAGTAATATGAGTGTAACAACAAAAAACATCTGTCTGGTACTTTTATGCAAATAAATATCCATACTTTACCCCAAAACACAAAGCTCAGACAAAAATCTTTGCAAAAGATCTGTAGGAGTTCACATTTTTATCTTTGAGTGGTGTACAAATGTCTGTAGATGAAAAAGGAAGAAGCAGAAAGCACAGCAGCACAGTGTATGAGCAAAGGATTTTACTGCACTTTGTAAAGGGTATATACTATTCCATCACTGCTTCTGTCATGCTAATATGTTTTCACATGAATGCAACAAATGGGAACAAATGCAAGAAAGTATTAAACAGTATGTTTTATTGACATCTATTTTAACACAGACAGAAGATTAGGACATGCAATAAAAGCCACTCCACTTGTGAACCTAAGTTTTATTTGCAACCACACAAATCTTACTACAATGACTTTTTATTCCTCCAATTTTGACTTCAGTTTTTTGAGCACAGCTCTAAGCCAAATATATGCTAAGCCACTGGGGAAGCCATACATGGTCAAACTGCTACCACAAGTCTGTGCTGCATGGAAAATTAGTCTGTATCTGTGTACGTTGATAGATGCATGCAACAGCAGTTGAACATATGTACTATGTCCTTGTCAGGAACATGTCAACTCTCCAAACTGTTACCAAACTAGTTTTCCCAAACAAGGGTAAATCTCAGCACTTCTTACTTAAACTAGAATTTTCAACACTTACTTAAACTAGAATTAAATTAAAAGCACCTGAGCAGAGATCCTTCTGCATGGCAAATGAAAGCATGCTCTGAGAAAACACTTCAAATGTACCATGTCAGAAGAAGTACACGTAGAGAATTCTGGAGCTGGTTATGGAGGAATTTCTATAGCAGCTCTCTGATTTGGTGCTTATTGAGCTACGCCAGTGGGTGAGGATAACCAACTGTATATGCACTTACAGGAGTAGTGCCATGGCTTATCAAACCCTCACACATAGATAATAATGGTCAAGCATTGCCAACGCATTCTTTCAGCGACTCTGTTGAAGTTCAAAGACTATATGGTTGAATCTTTGCTCTTTACTGCTGCAAAGATTCACCAACATGGAACTGAGATTAAAAGCACCACTTCAATTTGTTTTGAAATAATGGGAATGTAATGAAAGGGCCAACCTTCACCTCTCAAAACTAGGAAAAAAGGTTTATGGGAATGTCTTAAACACAAAGCTGACATGCGTCATCTTTCTCTGACTCAAGACACTATCTGGTTGACATTCAGAAGACTTCCTTATTTGTCTGGAATTTCCTGATATAGGGCAGCATGGTCAGAGCCACTCTGCAGGGACAACAACCAGGCTGCCATGCATTAAGACCACCTGGGACATACCCATAGCTCTGCATAGCTGGGTCAAATATGACCTGTGACCAAAATATGGTCACGCAGCCCCTCATGGCCTCAGGACCCAGCTTCCTCAAGGATGCAAGTCCTCATCCCAGATGCAGGGCTTTGAGTTTGTCTTGGCCAAGCGTCCTGAGATTCCCATCTGCAGGTTGCCAGGATCCCTCTGAGTGGCTGTCCTGAGAGCAAGTTAAGTGTTTCTCACCGTCCAGGAATGAGGTGGCTGCGGATGCACTGGGTCACTTCGTCAGGTCACTGATTTGGACACCCACAAATTATCTGGATAGGGCAGGATATTCCCAACCTATGGTATGTGCACAACTAGCGGTATACAAGTAACCTTTGAGAAGGCAACAGAAACACAGAAGTATAAATCCTGGCACAAAGCTGGCATGTCCTGATGCTGGTTTGGGGGGAAAAAAAAGCAAGTTTGGGAAGTCTTGATCTTTTAGTTGTTACAGGGCAGTGCATGAAAAGCCATGTCAGACTTAAAACATCATCTGCATATGCCCTAATGTGAACATGCACAACATAGCAAGACAGCATCCTAGAAACAAGATCACTGACCATTTGTTACTCATAATGGTAATCAACAGACATGGACTTTCCTGTCACAACCATTTAACTTAAGGAAAGACGAGCTCTTTCAGATCCAGTGTAGGAGTTTAAGAAGTTAGCTGCCTACAACCACATTGTGGTTTAACCCCAGCCAGCAGCTAAGTAACGCGCAGCTGCTTGCTCACCCCTTCTTCTCTAAGTAGAGCTAGCTGGGAATTTTTGGGATGAACGAATTCTCCATCACAAACTACTGCTGTGTTTTGCTTGAAAACAGGACACTGAACATGGATATATTCTCTTAACACTAGGGATGTACATCCTGAGACATTCTGCAGACAGGAAATGGAGAAGACAGGTCAGGATGTATATGCTTCTGTACACAAGTCTCATTTCCACAACTAATTGCTTACACTTGACAAAATTCAAGTCAATCTAAAGAGGGTTTGAGTAAGCTTTTCCTGAATTTTCAAGTGATACCACAACAAAAGTCAACGTGCACTTTTGCCTCCTGTCTTGCCTCCCTTGCACAAACAGATCCCAATTGGACTAATCATCCTGAATGTAACCAAAACATTGGTTTTATTTTGCAATGTGCCTTCTTTTTGCAAAACTATTTTATCTTCAGGTTGCTGCAACTTGAAAAGATTCTAGCTCCATAAATTCCTTTTACTGTATGGATAGAAAAATCTGTCATCTTTATAACACTGTCCAGATGTTTGCATTGGACTAAAAAAATGTCATCTTTTTTGTTTCAATTTTTCTAAGTGTGAGCCAATAGAACATTGAAGCTGCTGGTCCGGGCATCCTGCAATTCAGCTGAACATGGCCAAATTGTTTATACATATTTCACATTTCGGAGGCTTTCTTCCCTACTACACAAACCAGACCAACTGTACGAACCGGGTCATTCCCTGAAGCCTGGAGAGCAGAGCATGGTAGCTTCAGAGATGTGCCAACAAACGGTATGTGCATGTACCAACTATTTCCATGCAGGTTCTGAGAAAGGACACTTGAGTAAGAAACCATTTTTTTTTTACTGTTATTCAGACCAGAATGTTTCGTTCCTCACAGGAATGAATGCAGTCCGTCTGTCCCAAAGAGCAAGCTCCAGTTACTCTGCAATGGCCACTTGTGTTTCTTAGAAAGCTGAAGGACTGAATCAACAGAAAACAGACCGTGCTGGGGTAATTTTTTCTCTCATCTCCGTGTTTTTGCATGTGGTGTTGTGACTGCTGAGCAGATGTGCTATTAACAATATTGTATTTGGCTCTGGCAGCGGTGCTCACAGGAGCAAGCCGCGCATGCAAGGCTTTAGAGCGCTTCCCTCTCTGACAGACAAGCTTTTGTGGGGTTTTCCGTAGCAATTTAGGAGGTTGCCACCCCCAGCAACCCCTCCGGTTTATAAGGCACTATCTCAGGACTAAACATGTCACCATACATGTGACATGCATACCAGCAGCCAATACGCCGGGCTGCAAACCGGAGGGGCAGGGGGCAGCTGCTGCCCTGCCAAAACCAGAACACCTTCAGACACCGGACCCTCCTCACCTGCGAGCACACAGCCTGCTCTAAACCCCAAAAGCCCACTGGCGAGGGCTCCCATGTCCTACCACCGGGAGGAGCCGGGCTCCCTCAAGGGGCTGACAGGCTGCGAACCCACCTACCCTGACAGCCGCCATGACACCGCCCTCCCCCTCCCCTTCCTCTCACGGAGCCACCTGAGGCGAGAGGGAGGGGCTCGCAGCCGAGGGGGCGGAGCCGGGGCGGCCCGGCCCCACCGCGCAGGGGCGGTGCCGGTCACATGGTGCTGGCGGCGGCCCCGCCCCGCCCCGGCTCCGGCGGCGCGCTCGCGCAGGCGTTGCACCTGGCGCCCTCTTCGGGGCTCGCCGTCTCCAGGACAACCGGCCTCGCCGCGGCGCCTCTGCCATGGTGAGCCTGGGGCCCGGCCCGGCCCGGCCCGGCCCGCCGCGCCGCTCCCCTTCACCCTCTGCCGCCGCCGGGCTTTAGGGGGGCTGGCTCGGCCACTTGGGGTCCGGGGCGGGGAGCGGCGGCGAGGTGGGACGGGCAGGTGATGATAGGGCGGGTGGAGCCGCCGCCGTGGGGAGAGAGTTCTGTCGGGGACGTGTAGAGCGGCTGCCGGGCCGGGCGGCAGGCGGGCCCCTCAGCCCGAGGGGAGGGAGGGAGGGAGGCGGCCCGGCCAGGCGGAACGTCTGCGCTTGGCGGGCGGAGTAGACAGGGTACGGGTGTGCGTGAGCAGTGGCGGTGCGGATGTGGTGCTGGGCGGGCTGTGTCGTTCGCGGCTGTAGCGGTGGAGAGAGTGTGTGTGTGTGTCTGTAGCAGGTGGGGCTGCTGTAAGCACAGGCAGGGCGGGCACAACCTGCGTGTCTGTGGTGAGGTGTGGCGAGTGCGTGTCCTCCCCGTGTAGCGCCGGAGCAGCCATGGTTGGAGTCCGGCTGTGTGCAGAGCGGGTCAGGTGTGGCAGGGGTGTGCTGTCCCGCTGTGTAGCACGGGAGGGGTAATGTGTATGGGTGTGTAAAGCGGCTGGGGCGTGACAGAGGTGCCTCGTCCCCCCGTTATGGAGTAGGGAGGAAGGTAACGTGTGTGTCGGTGCGCAGGGCAGTGTCACGCTGTGGGTGCATGCGGTGCTGTGCTGTATGCTTATGCATGTGCAGTAAGCCAGGGTGTGGCCTGGGATGTGTCTGTATAAAAGATGTACAGTAGGTCATGAGCATAATATATAACATGTCTGCGTGTGTGTGCATCTGCTATGATTTCGTCTTCGGTTATGTCTGTGTGTTGTAGCAGAGATTTAACATTGCTTGCAGGGAAATGACATGGCATCCTATGTATCTAGCTGTGTTTGTATACTGCTGTCTGGTATGGGCTTCTGCCTCTGTGCGTATATATAGTGAATATTGGGTGTGGCATAATATGGGGATGTTTTTATAGGCACGTATTCTGTGGGTGTGGCAAGGATTATCTGTACTTTTTATATGCATGTAGCACACATAAGGGATGGTATTTTGTGTCTATAGAGTGCCGGTTGTTTCTATGTATAAGTATGCCTAGCTGTAATGCTTTAACGCACAGATGTGTTTATAATGGATTTGCGGGGGGTGTGTGGTGGGCATGAGGTTTGTTGCATCTGCATGTGGAGGTATAGTGTCATGTAGGTGTGGGGAGAGTGCAGCAAAGGAGGAAGAGGTTGGTTGAGGTTTGCTCTGGGTATAATACGCGGGGATGCGATACGGTATGTGTACACAGTGAGTGGCGGGAGAGAGGTGCATCATGGCGGTTGTGAGAGGAGATGGCAAGGTGTGTAAGGGGGAGCGAGTAGGAATGGACACGGCATGTTGGGAAAGGGCACTGGTATGATCGCTGTCTTCAGTGATGCCTTACTGCTTTGCAGTGATAGTTACAGTGGTAGATATAGGAAGAAGGCATAGTTGCTAGCCTCTCACACATAAAGAAAATCATTTTGTGCCTGTTTATGTGTGTAACAATAGTGGGTTTCGTGTGGCAAGTTCTAGGGAGGGAGCACTCAGCCTTGCAAAGCGATGGAAAGAAGGGGAGGCCATGAGGGGAGATGACGGGTGGCCGTGAGGGGAGAGGAGAGATGGCCATGAGGGGAGATCATGAAGGGAGAGGAGGGATGGCCATGAGGGAAGATCATGAAGGGAGAGGAGGGATGGCCATGAGGGGAGATCATGAAGGGAGAGGAGGGATGGCCATGAGGGGAGATCATGAAGGGAGAGGAGGGATGGCCATGAGGGAAGATCATGAGGGGAGAGGAGGGATGGCCATGAGGGAAGATCATGAAGGGAGAGGAGGGATGGCCATGAGGGGAGATCATGAAGGGAGAGGAGGGATGGCCATGAGGGAAGATCATGAAGGGAGAGGAGGGATGGCCATGAGGGAAGATCATGAGGGGAGAGGAGGGATGGCCATGAGGGAAGGTCATGAAGGGAGAGGAGGGATGGCCGTGAGGGAAGATCGTGAGGGGAGAGGAGGGGTGCCATGAAGGAAGGGGTGCCATGAGGGGAGATCACGAGGGGAGAGGAGGGGTGCCATGAGGGGAGAGAAGGGGTGCCATGAGGGGAGATTGTGAGGGGAAAGGAGGGGTGCCATGAGGGAAGATCGTGAGGGGAAAGGAGGGGTGGCCATGAGGGAAGATCATGAAGGCAGAGGAGCAACGGCCATGAGGGGAGATCATGAGGGGAAAGGAGGGGTGCCATGAGGGGAGATCGTGAAGGGAGGGGAGGGGTGGCCATGAGGGAAGTTCATGAGGGGAGAGAAGGGGTGCCATGAGGGGAGATCGTGAGGGGAAAGGAGGGAGCGCCATAGCGAAGGTCGTGAGGGGAGAGAAGAGGTGGCCCTCAGGGGAGAGCAAGGTCATCTGTGGGGGTGTGAAGGGCAGCCATGGGGGCTAGTGGCAACAGCTTTACAAGTGTGGGCCACTGCGAGAGGTGGAGGTTATGAGGGGCAGCTGTAAGGGGAGATCAGTTTGCCCATATTGGCATGGTTTAGTGGTGGGCTTGGTAGTCCTGAGGTAACGGTTGGACTTGGTGATCTTAAAAGTCCTTTTCAGTCTAGTTGGTTCTATGAGTCTATGGAGCATATCCCTGTGGTGGTGTAACTTTTCTTCCTTGCATAAAGGCTTCTTTGTGCTCCTTCTCTTTAATTCTGAGATGTGATTTGTTGCTACATGGAGGAGTAAGCAGTGAATGAGGCTGTGGATGGTATAATACTGGTGATTATGATGTTACTTAATGACATGTCCTTCTTCACATTAGTATTCCATCACATGTCTTACTCCACATCCGAGAATATACAGTACCTTAAAAGTCAATTGAATAAAATGGATTTATCTCATGTTCTAAACTTAGGACAATTGCAGACTGAAAAACAGCATACAAAATATTTGTAAACTGTTTCACAATAGAAGTAAATATTTTCCATTGACCAAACTCCAGGTATGGAGTTTTCCTGCGTGGTCCATTTTGGCATTCCTGATTAGAAACCTGTAGCAATCTAAACTCAGCAGACATAGAATCTGCAAAGAGCACTGAATTGTTGTTGGAACAACACAGGTAAAATTGCAGAAATTATGCTGGATAAGCCTTACTGCTGTGCAGGTTCTTGTATTGGGCAGCTCCTTAGTTGCACATCACAGGTGATAAGAAAAGGATGAAATAGCATCACTTTAAAAGTCTTTTCATATTTTCATATATTAAATTCAGTGAATACTTATACTTGAATTGCTCTGTTACAGAGTTAGTCCTGTTTCGATTGCTCTTTCCCTCTTAATTCCTTATAGCTGCATAGTTTAAAATTCAAGAAGTGTGAGGAAGGGATTAATTTTGGCCAGTTAACACCAGCCCTTTTAGTATAGGGAATGCACATGGTCCTAGAAATCAGAAGGTCCATCAGCTTATTGCTTGTTTATTTTGACAATGAATATTTAGTCATCTCAGTTAAAATGAGGGTTAACACTGGGCTAGCAGATGTGGAAAGTTTGAAAGTCAGATTTTCACTGGAGCATGGCAACTATTTTTAGGTTAGTGTAGAAAAATAGTACTAATCTGGCACTGTGACAGTATTGATCTGAATGCCAACAGAAAGCTGCACAGGGGCAGTACTTCAGCTGTTTTGTCAATGAAGAAATCAGAATAACTGCACTAATTTAATATTAATTGTTATCAACTTCTGTAAGAGTTCTGGTAGTGTTTCTGCTGAATCAGAAATACACATACATGGCATATGCTAAGTAGGACAAAACCAGATGATGTTGTGACACCAAAAAGTTCTTCCTTGCAGTTCAGACAGTAGCCTCAAGATAGGTTAGGCGAGCCGCAACATTCACTTGCATTCTTTCTAATAACCTTTTTAGGAAGATGATCCTCTATTGATTTCTTTGGGTTTGTTTTGGTGTTGTTTTTTTTTTAACCTCTTTATGTTTTAGCACAATGCAAAGACTGTTACAGTTTCTGATTGTACTTGAGCTATGTATTTTGGGTGACTTGATTGGAATGCAATAGGGCTGGAGTCCAGCTGTCTGAGCTTTTACAAAACAGCTTTCCCACTTGAACTTTTAACAGAGGGTGGGATATTCTAATAGTAAAGCTTCCAAATGGGAAGATTGTAAACAGAGTAACTTCTAAATGTCGAGTTAGGTTTGCATTGTTAAAAATGCAGGAAATCTTTATCCACTGTTACAACAGAAAAAGGTACCTTAAGGCATTGAAAGAGTGTAACGATGAACTTAAAATTCACAGCATGCTGGTATCTGCTCTGTCAATTCCGTGTTTATTTTTCAGGATCAAGAAATTAAGTGTATGTCTACCAAAGTTTAAACTAGTTGTTCTTTAGTTTGAAGGGTTTTTTTCCTAGTAGCTTCTAAAGATCAAACTTCTCAGACTGATTTTTCGAAAGAATTAACTGTGCTATGAATGTCTCTAAATCTGTGTATGTGTATAGCCCGATTCTACAAGACTGCATGAAACCAGGTGTCTTATACTTATGATGAGATTGACATTAATTTGAGTACGTTCCCTGTGAACCATGTTGTGGTGGAAGCTGCCTTACCTTCTGTTTCAGTATGTCTTATGTAGAGTCTCAGAGTTGCTTGAATGGTCAAAAGTAAGTTCCTTGCTCCCGTGTTTTGAACTGAGGCTTTTGCAAATTGCGTTTGAGTGTCTGATGCATAAGGAGGAATTTGTTATTTACCTGACCAAGAAAAAGAATGCACAGAATCTGTAGGATGCATAGTTTCTGCTGACTTCAATGACCTCTCTACTATGCTTACCAGTCCCCTGTCTCCACACTCCACCCCTACCCTCCAAAAAACCACTAGAACACAACCCCAAGCAAAACTACAGTATGAATGTAAGTGTCTAAGCTGGCTGAAATAATTTCTGTTGGGTACAGAGCGGTAATGGAAATGCAACAATAGTTGCATTGTTTAAAGTAAAGGGCACCTCAGGTGATAAAATCAACTCCAGCCAATCTCTTGAGTGATTCCCTTTGGGTTGTTAGCATTACCTTAGAGGAACCACTGCACTCCTGCTAGAGGAGGACTGGAACTGGAAATGTGCCCTTTTCTGGGCTTGCACATTTGTGACTACTTGGAACCACAAGCTACTGCTCTGTAGACCACAAGAAAGTACTTTAAATTTGGTATCAAGCTGCTACCCTTAAAATATTGGCCATACTTCATGGTATACTCTCTTTCTCTATCCCCGTGTTTTCCCGTGTTGTTCTTCAGGCAGAAAGAAATAGTAAACTCTGTTTTTGTTGGATTTGATTGCTGTTCAACTGGTTAACCAGTATGTTCTGTAAATTTAAATCAATAAGGAGACAAGACATCAAATCTGCATAAATGTGAAACTCTACCCGTATGTCAAGTTTGTCTTCAGAGGTTGAAACTGAGGTTAGAGCTTCACAGAGGAAAGGCATTTCCATATCGTGACTTGAAGTTACTCAGTAGTTATCTAAATATTAAGGGGCAAAATGTCTGCATGTGCTTGTTGTTCTAAAAAATGGTCTATAATGTACTTCTTAAGCAGAAGTATCAAGGTTATTCTGTGTCTGCAGAAATTCAAGAACCAGAAACTTTGGTAAATACTAGCAATTAAGTGAGTGTCCAGTTTCTCTTCTAAATTTCAACCTCTTTCTTGGAAGAGTTTGAAAAAGATGTTTTGGAAATGGTACTGTGATACTGTTTCCTTTGAAGTCAGTTATTATTGCTGCTTGTAATCATTAAGAGGTACCTAATTTTGTCTTTTATAACTGAAAGCTATTATTAATTATATACTACATATATGGCTTGTGCAGCTGCAACACAGATTCTGTGTCATCTTTTTTTTTTCTGGTTCATGCTCTCAGGAAATTGCCTCACAGAGAAGGTTTGTTCTTTGTAATGAAGATTTCCCATACTCAGTACTAGAAAACCAGCAGTTTTGACATAGTGTTTATGATACAGATCAAGCACTGCTATGAAATGGATTTGTAGAAGCTATAGAGTAATTTCTGGAATGAACAATAGCTTTTAAGTCTCAAATATATTTTTGAAGAGCAGTTACATTGGGAGGAAATATTAATACTCCATTTTTTGGTTTCACACATGCTTAGGAGATGGGATTCTGCTTTTATCCATGCAGTCAGGACTTAAGCTGTAGTTTCATTTGCAGCTTTAGCTAAGTACAGTAAGAAAAAGAATTGCCTTTCTGGATTTGGGGTTGTGTAGCTGGAGGGAGAACTGTGGCAGTCGAAATTAAGAATGGTGCAAACTCCTGGGGAAATGGAGCTGCAGAAGAATCTCTATGTACGCGCTCTGTGATGGTTTCAGGTCGCCATTGTTATGCTGTGTCAGTTTGTATGCTAGTATTGGAGACTGTGAGTAAAACTTAGCCATATGTATGTCAGTAAAACCAGCTATATGGAGAAGTGATGATTCAGAGGAGTTTTGAAAGGTGTACTCTTAAGGGCTCTGAATCTGTGGATGGCTGAGACTGAATGGCTATGCCTAACCAGATATTACTGCACCAAAAGAAAGGGACACTGACTTTTGTCTCGGGCTTGTTTTTCAGAAACCTGTCATGCTCTGAGTATCTGAGAATGTATATTTAATGGCATAATTCTTCAAGACTGCATGAAACCAAATAGGGTATTTTTATGATGAAACCGACTGTAATTTGAGCACACAGTCCCTGTGAATTTTGTGATGGAAGCTGCCTTGTAATCCATCCCAGTATTTCTGCTTACAATTTCAATGTTACGTGAGTGGTCAAAGGAAAGTAGTTTTCTCTGGTGTTTTGAGCTTAGGCTTTTGCAAATTGAATTTGAGTCTCTGCTTGATGCTTAAGGAGCGATTTGTTCTTTGCCTGGTCAAGAAAAAGAAAGCACAGAATCTGCATGATGCACCGTCTACCCTTGTGATGGGCTACAGTCAACAATTGCTTCATCCATCTCATTTTAATTTTCTGCCACAGGTCTTTTGATCTCCAAGCCCATAAAGTAGATGATACGGGTTTTCCCATCTTCTGCTTTAAACTGATTTGTAGATTTGACTGTTAATTGAATGCTTTGTTCTGGTTTTTAGGAATAATATCTAAGTGCTTCATCATTTTGTTTAAATTTGGAAGCACATAACCTTAAAAAAGGAATAATGGATAAATATCTGAAGAAGGAAATAGTCATTAAAATCATCTTTTAAAAGAAAAGAAACTGGAGAAAAGATTTACCAGTCAGTATATGACTAATAAAAGATGAGGGTAAAACTTTGTCAAACCTGTTTTTTCAGCTGTCTCTTTATATGTGTTTACAGAATATGCAGGGATACAATTAACAGCTTTTTCCAAATTTCTTACTGTTTAAGCAGTAGTTGTTGGATTACTTGTTATCTATTTATTTATTCCCTGCATCGAGCTGAAACAAGTCTCTAGTTATGAAAGATTAGGTAAGAGATAGTTTACTTTGCCATGCAGTTTGGGTTTGTTTTGCCATCTCTGCTAGTGGTTAGAACAAGATGTATCTCTTTGGTTTGTATCATAATTTACATGAATTAAGTGCTTACATGAATCTGTCACAGCACCTTAAATAACAGCAGTGGTAAGACAGTGAAAAGTATGTGAAAGTATGCTCAATATCTGGGGCTAGTTCAGAGGATTGCTGTCTCATTGGTGACTTTATAGGAGATGAGGCTAAGTCTTGCATTAAAGAACAGCCAGATCAGCTAACAGGTCAGGCTAACCTGTTAGGCCTTTCTCCCTTGGTTGCTTGCAGTAAGTAAGTCATACTATTGAAAGGGCTTGATTGGTGATTTCCAAATATGTTGTTGGCAGTAGGTGACAGCCCTTCTGAAAAACACACAGAAAAGGGTGATGTGAGTAGTTAGGTCAACTGAAAATTGTGTGATCAAGACAGCAGTCAAAGCAACCTCCAGGCACCTCCTACTCCATGTTAAGAGCTGGAACAGCCAAAGGCCTCGAGATAGAGTTGAGCAGCTACGGACATCAGCTCTGAAGTTCACAAATGACCTTGATCAGTCACCCAGTGAGAACAGGACCTTGCAAAGCCAGACTGATTCCCTCCAGTAAAATGTGAATGATGTGGTATGAATACCAGTGCTGGCAAAACAAGAATGATGGGTCTTCTGGAAGAAAACCAAGCAGCAAAGTGGGCAGTGTGGCCAGCTGCTTCTGCCTGGCAGGTTTTAATATATTGGACAGTATGTACTTTGGGGAAACTTTAAAAGCAGTATAGCGCTTACAGGCAGCCCTAGGTCAGTGGAAGACGTTATCAAAAGACAGAGAGATGTTCACAGGCATATTTTATAGAATCACAGAATGGTTTGGGTTGGAAGGAACCTTAAAGCTCGTCCAGTTCCAACCCACTGCTGTGGCAGGGGCATCTTCCACTAGACCAGGTTGCTCAAAGCCCTGTCCAACCTGGTATGTGATCTTGTTCACCGAAGGTGGGCCTTAATTGTTTAAGCTGACTAACACAGTAAGTACAAAAGTATTTCGTATGAGGTACTAGTTGCTTTTATTGGTCAGTTTGTCACAGTGCAGGAAGAGAAGAGATCCCGAGGAAAGAACAGAGAACCAGTAGGTGTCTGTCTGGCAGCAAGGAGGAAGCTGTGAGCCTACTGAAGACAATGCCCTGAGCTCTGGTAGAGGGTCCAAGGGAAAAAGAGGTTAGTGACCAAAACAGACCAGAATGGCTGGGATTTTAAAGTGCACAAAGTCAAAGCTTGTGATGGAGCATGGTGAGCAGCTTGAGCATAGGAGTGAGAGCCTTTAGGGCAAATAGTGTCTGTTGTTGAAACGAAAGACTTGGCCATTCTGTCTCTGCTCTAGGCAAGCTTGGTTTGAGATGGGCTTGCCTTTCAAGGTTCACTTTGGTGTGTCATAATTTTATTGATACAGAAAGCTTTACCATGAGTTCTAATGTAACAGCAGTCCTGTGCCACCAGCTGTTGTGTCTTGGGTATCACTTACTTCTGTTCTGTTGGCAATGTGCATCCCTTTGCTTGTCTGACACTCCTTTTGTTGCCTGGATACCTTTACCTTTTGCTACTTGCATAGAGTTAAATGATTCTGCCTGTCTGCCTGTCCAATGCTTTAATTGTTCATTTCTGGAGAAAGCATCAGCTAGCAGCGGTTCTCTGACCATTAGAGAGCACTCTATAGTGTCACATGTGAGAGAATAGAAAATTTATAGTAAAGCAAGATTGTTTTCCCTTTTCTTCCTCCTCCATTTTTCTGTTGTATTTAAATAGAGAGCTTTTTAGGATGCCACTCATAACTTTAGTGTGCTCCTGAGCTGCTCTGGGTAGCAAAGCTGATCTGCTGGCTTTCTTCTCACTATAGTGAGAGGTGATTTCAGTAGCATGGTGAAGGGGAGATTGCACAGGCAGCAATTGAGTGTCTCTGTTGAGGAAGAGATGTGCAGCAACCTTGTGTGGTTCGTGTTTGGTAATAAAAATCTGCACATCAGGGGAACTGAATAAAAGTTTAATTCTAGTTTGTCAGGATTTTCCTTTAAAACACCTTGTCCTTACAATGCCTATCACTACGTAAATAACAGTAAATAAATATTGCTCTTGCCAGTGAAAACCTGAAAGACGCTATGCTTTTTAGACATGGCAATATTTACAGTCTAACTAGGATGTTAGCCCTGTCAGCCATAAATGTATGGATTTAATTCTAAACTGCTGTTTCCTTTGGTGACAATGACCCAACATTGCATTTGTTCCTGGCCTGATAAATAATTCAGCCTTGTTTTTAGTATGTATGTCTTCTCTTTTTGCTGATGTTCTTTTGGGTGTCTCAGACATAATTTTCCCTTTTTCCCAAATTTATCCCTACTTACTCGCTTTAGCACACTACTAAGCAAGTCTGGTTTTGAGTCTGTTTTTTAATAACTTTTGATTTGTAAAGTTGACAGGTTGAAGGTCCTGATTGACTCTGATGTCAGTGGCAATTAGGTACATAAATATCTCCATGGAACCGAGCCATAATGCCAGCAGAACTGTTTCATCTGTAAAGACAATAGTCCTCTTCAAAAGAGGACTGGATAATAACTGAAATTGCATCATTGAAAAAAATTATCACCAAAATCACTAGTATAACCTTGTTTTGATCTTAAAATACTAGTTGGAAGGAACTTCAAAATGTTTAAGGTAAGCATAATAAACTGTGATGAATATTCCTATATTTCTTCGTAGAGAAAAATGTACTTTTATGAACTTACTGCACTTCTTTGCCAAACTTGATGCAAAACCACAAATGTACAATTCCGTCAGTAATTCTGGAGAAAACAGGAGAGCTTTATCACCAACTGTTAGACCAGAAGAGAAGAATATGTGGTGCTTTTAATAGTGGCAAGCTGACTGTGGTGTACCAACAAGTTATGTTCCAGGACTAGTGGTAGTTAGTGTGTGTAACAATCTGGAAGGGGAAGCAAAACTGGGAGGTTATTTTTTTGAATGTGACAAATTTACTAACTTACTGTGTTGCCTTCATACAGTGAGCTTATATCCATGTTATTATACATCTGAGAATCTAGAGTGTAAAGAAAAAAAAAGGTGATAACCTTTGTACTGGCAAAACGATGACACGTGTTAACCAGTAGCAGGCTGCAAAGTAGCTTTATTTAAAAATAATCAGGCTCATAAGTGGAAAATGTATGGTAGGTGATGTAACCTTAGAGGAATTATCTGTAACTACAGAATAATTAAGTTTAAAGAGGATTTTTAGTGGTCTCTGATACTGAATGTTCAGAATCTAGGCCAGAATTAACTAAGATGTAAGTTCACTAGTTGGTTTTACTGTAGACCTAGTGTGCTTTCACAGAGGTAACTTCCTTCTCTGCAGCAGAAGTATTTCCTCACTTCGGTTTTTAGTGATGTTAAGTTCTATGAGGATGGCATATATGTCTTATTTTTCTAAATGAATGCTGCAGTAAACACAGGACTATGTTTTGACTGTTCTTCTAAAAAATTATCCCAATATATAATACTGTTTTCAGGCTGTAAGATGAAAAGCATGAGTAGCATATAATCCTAAAATGGCATACATGCAGACAATTCATAAACCAATGAATTACTAAGTTCAGACAACCTCTTCTAAAAATAGTGTTGGTGCGCATAGTGTATTTCAGCATAAAGTCAGTACACTGACAGCAATGGGCATGGGATGTAAAGCAGAACCTTAACCTGCAGTCAGCCATGTAGAACTGCTTAAAGCCATGAATGTTTTTCTCCTTAAGGGACTAGAATTGGGTTTTGATTTTCTTTGGTTTTGTTTGGGTTTGTTTTGTTTTTTTTTTTGGTGGGTTTTTGTTTGTTTGTTTGTTTGGGTGGGGTTTTTTTGTTTTCCTTATTTTCCCAAGAAGCAAAGCATACTTGCCAAGTACGTGATAATGTGTGATGGTAGGATGGACAAGGGATAACACTGAGTCAGGAACAGCATACTCTCAGTGGAGGACCGAAAGATTACTTCCAGTTTACCTTTTAGCATTCAGGAAGTTCTTGGCTATATTGGATCTCCTTCTGGCTTTTGTTTCAGGTAATGTAGACAGCAGATGACTACCTAATGATCTTCTCTTTGCAGGGGAAGTGATTGTTTGTGACTTTGACTCTCTCCAGTCTATACTGTGATTCCTTGAATTGATCGCAAACATGATTCTGATTCACTTTGTTTTGTTTATTGCTGTTTTTCAATGGCAAAATGTCTCAAACCTACATATTTACAATAAGTTGTCAGTATCTCCTTTCTGTAGCTTATCTATTTATCTGTTGACTAATCCTGTTTGTCTTTTGCAGAAACATTTTCCTGTGTATTACCTGCTTTTTCCTTTGGCATTTTCTTTCAATCTCTCCACTTTCTTTTCCTTAGGAGATCTGTTAGGAAATTCTGGGTGAGAGGTATTTTCAGTTTTTCTGGTAGCATTTTTTGAGGTGCTTCCCATGCTTATGTAGCAGTTGCTGTTATACCTGTGGCAGTAAATTATTTAAATTTAGATTATTATATTTTATCCACATTCACATACCTGGGCTGAAGTATTTACGCTGCAGGCAATGAAGAAGGGACCTGAATAACTGGAAAGTGTCCCCTTTCTGTTTTCTGTAACAGGACAGTTTTAGGACACTAACTAGTGTGTGTTTGTATGTATCTAGCTATTGCTAGAAGTTTCGCTGTTGCCTAGAATACTATGAAAATGTGTCTTCGTATCGCTTGTTTAATGACTGTCAAGTTGCTTCATAATTTTTAGCACAGTTGCATCTTAGCACTAGGGAATACCAGGTGTATGTGTGAGTGTGGCCCTGTTATATATATTGAAATAATTTTATAGTATTGCCAACTGACATGTTGAAAATGGGAACAGTAATTTAAAAGAATTAAGCACCTAAATAGAAGGTGAAAAGACTCTCTAAAAGCCTTTGTCTTGTAGGTCTAAGTGATGATTTTTCTTTCTGTTTTTAGGTTTTCTCAAATAATGATGAAGCCCTTATTAACAAAAAACTACCCAAAGAACTTCTGTTAAGGTAACTTTATAGTGTGTTAAGGGGTAAAAACATGAGAATCATGCATTGCTTAGATAGCTTACAGGCTATCAAGTGCTATTTATTCTTTTTTAAATCTGTCTTGAAATAAATAGTAACATACTTCGTTTAGTTCTTGGAATTGTTGAAATTGTTGTCTTTTGGTTAGCCTTGATTTGTTTTAATGTGTTCAAATTATACTATACCATGGAAGATGCAATCTAACAGTGATCTTTTCCTTGCATGTCAGAAAAACTGAAGTAAAATGTCCATAAAGCTTTGGTGTACAGAGTAGTCAGCTCTTCCACGCTACACAACGTTTTATCTGTCTGAAGAGCCTGTAATCCTTTCTGTAATGTAATTCACAGTCTTCATGTCATGAATTTTGTTATAACAAAATGTAAGTTCAAGTTCAAAGCTTTCAAAAAGTCACTGCAGAAAAGTGCTGCCTGTTAGCATTACTCTAAGTTAGAACCAGCAGGAGAACTTTCCTTACTGTAGTAATTTGATTAGTCATAAATTTCATCAGCTTGCCACTGTGAGTAGCTCACCTTTGCAGGAGTTAGCTATGACATCAAGATCAGTTAAGTTCTGCCCATGGTTGAGATGCTAAAGGATGTCTTTGCACTCTCATCTTTTTTAAGTTGATTTCAGGCAAAGTGTAAACTGCCATATATGATGATACGGCTCAACTGGATGTGATCACATCAATGCTGGAACTGAAACAGCTTAGTGGTGTCTTCTGTGTCTGCCTATAGAGTTTGTTACAGCCTCTCTTGGAGGGAAGAAAAAAGGAAAGCGTTCACTTGTAATGCTGTATTTACAGATTTAAGTGATGGTGTTAACAAAACTGAGCTAACGATGTCTTCTTAATACACTAAGATGTTTGGGTTACCTTGTATATATGTCATTGCATCCAGTCTGAAGTGGAAGAATGTCTCAAATAATGGTAGTTTGCATTTTAGACTCATAGAAAGGGTTGGAAAGTACCATAAGATCATCTAGTTCCAACCCCCTGCCATGGGCAGGGACACCTCACACTAAACCTTGTCACTCAAGACTCCATCTAACCTGTCCTTGAATGCTGCCAGGGATGGAGCATTCACGACTTGCTTGGGCAACCCATTCCAGTGCCTCCCCACCCTCACAGTAAGGAACTTCTTCCTTATATCTAACCTAAACTTCCCGTTTCAGTTTGAACCCATTACCCCTTGTCCTGTCACCCCAAGCTCTGTGCTGCAGCCTCCGCTCTCATCAGTTCTGTCTGGGTGCTGACACTGGCCAATACTGGGGCAGCCAGAGCAGAGCTCCCAGGCTGGGCCCTGCTCCTGGGAATTGTGAGAATTCCTGCATTTAACTTCTAGGTGTCAATTTCCTGAATTGTGTATTCCAACGCCAAATTTGGTAAATTCTTTAAAATGTTAAATAGGGAGTAGCTTAATTGTTTCATTGAGGTGTATGTTTATTCTAACATATGCATTTTAAAGGACATTTTAAAGAACTCAGGGGAAAAAAATGGGCAAGAAATTGGACAATACCAGTGACTTAGCTGTTAGCTCTTGAATACAAGATAACTTCTTGCAGAACAACTTGGGGGCTATATAGGCTTACCTTGGATTAGACCAACTGAGGAAGTGATTCTGCGAAGGCACTGCCACTACACTATTGTGCAGTGTCTAAAGAAACCCTTTGCATGGTTGAAGCACTTCCTGATGTTGGAATGACAAAATAAAATAGCCCAGACCAAGCATACGCAGAAGTGATTTAGCCAACCATCTAGTTCTTGCGTGCGTATGTCCTCTTTGCAGTTGCACAGTGATATTCCAAAGTAGATCAAAGCTGTAGCCAGAATAGATGACTGAGAAATTCAACTGGGGGAGTCAGCTTTCTTAGTAAAGACCATGATGATCTCATGCTGAATGCTGGGACTCGAGTCATGGTCCGCCCATAGCCAGGGAGAAATAAAGTCCACGTTTTATAACACGCACAGTATTGACTTGGACTGTCAGGGCTTTGGAACTGCGAGGAAGGGGATGGGTGGGAGAGGTGCTCTGTAAAATTTCCTTTTGAAGTTGTACTGCTGCAGAGACAAACTCAGAAGGCCAAAGGCAGAGTATGTTGGAGGGTAGTATGATGGGACATGGGGTCGGAGTTCTCATCCCTGCAGAGTATAGATATCTGGGGAAATTTAGGGGCACGAACCTGGCTGTCTACAGGATTATCAGTGTGGAATTTGGTTTATGCTTCTGCACATAAATGCTTTTGCAAGACAGAGCCTGAAAGTCTTTCAACACCTAACAGTTTATGCTTGTGCTACAATATGTTTAAAATTGTCTTGCCATATGGTTGTGACAAGAGGGATTAAATATTGCTGCACTGAGTGTAATTAATTTTGTAATTATTTTTGCTGTATTAACTATGCAGTCTACCTTTTAATTAAAAGGAGAGGAAGCCAGTTGCAGTGGAAACATTTTGCTCATAGTGCTGGAACTGAATAGTAAATACACTATTGAAAGTGTCATCAAATACATAGTTTGTTGTTTGCTTATATCAGATATGTATGAAAACTGTTGGAAAACACTACAGCTCTTAAAAAACAAAAATCCCTAAAAAAACCCCAAACAACAGTTTGACATGTGGAAAAAGAGTGGTTGATATTTTGTTACAAATATCTGGAAATGGAAACACAGTTTCTTGTATTGCATTCTTATTTACATCAAGTATTTAAACATCTGTAATCTGACTATAACAAGCAATCCAGATTTTCTCTAAAATTGAGAAACCTTTCTCTGATAGTAGACTTAGAAAATACCACCACTGTAAAATTTTACTCATTTGTTGATACGGTTACATACTCTAAAATTGAACAAAGTAAGCCCTTGGTCTTATACTGCAGTTCTTGCTCTTTCTTACTATTCTTATTATTTATCTAACAACCAGAATTAGATTGCAAGGTTTTCAGGGCAGTGTCGTGTCTCTTGCACATTTTCTACAGATTTTCTACTATGCTTATACGTAAACGACTGAAACCCTCAGCTTCTCAGGCAAGAAGCTCATTAGGATACAAACCCAGAGGTTATTGTTCCTTCTCAATGAGACCCAGATGACTGTGCAGAGGAGGAAAAGGATATATGACTAATATGGACAGCAGTGGTTTTGAAGAAGACCCTCATTTGGAGGGAGCAGTTATGCTTTGAGTTAGGTAGGATAGCTTGAGTGGAGAGAGGGAGGAGATAATTTGTAACTTTTTCTGGTTTATGTGCATTTATTTTTATTTGTAATATTGGAGTAATTTTATTTTTGTGGAAGAAACAGGCTGCTTCTAAAAGCTTTGATTTGTGGTACTGTTCATGCTAAAAGAAAAATGATCACTGTTAGCTGTTGCAATGCTGTTAATTTGCCAGTTGGCAAGGAATACTCTTTCCCCTCTGCTCTTATATATTGCTGGAAGTGAAAGGTTGAATAAATGCTAAATTGTATGATGTTTGAGTAAGAATCCTGCAACGATGTTATAAATCATGTCATTTAAATAATGTTTTCAGGCAATTATAGTTTTTTCTTTGCTTAGCCTGTATGTTTATGGAAAAGCATCGTATGATTATACAGGACATTAGTTGTGGATTTGCACTGGTGTCTAAACTTAATAAACCCATATCTATTTCAGAAGGATCAGAAATAAAGTCAGAGAGAGACTGTTGCAATTTTAACAGTAACAGCTGTTCCAGTAAGATGTCACAGCCTTGAATATGAATAGTTTTCTTTTTTCTTTTTTTTTTTCCCCTTGTAAATTGCTGGGAAAAACAAACGGATTTTTCAAGTTACCATATGAGTCTGAAAAGCATTGGGAACAAAAAAAATGAAGTGAATGTAATATTAGAATGTTCTGACTTTCCAACAGCTTCCAAAAACCCTTTCCTTCTTTTTTTTTTTTTTTTATTTTATGCTTGATGAGAATTTTGAAAACATACATGTTTGAATTCAAACGTACAGGTTTGAAAATGGGGATATAGCCAGTACTTCTGGCATGTAGAAGGACAGATAACAGTTGTTCATTTGTGTTTTAACTGCTAACCTTCTGTGCTACAAGATTTTGCACAAAAATGGCAAGCTTCAGAAACAAAGAAACAAAGATGTTTATTCCTTTTGACCCCTTGAACCATGTTATGTTCCCTTCTGCCTTCAAAGTACCAACTTCGTAGGCTGGACCACAAATGCAGAAGCTGTTCTGAGTTCTGCTATAAACCATATGTACTTGGTGCATGTACTGGAATAATAATAGGTCATAGTAGTCGTACTATGGGTCATAATAGTCATCAGAGTAAAAATTTGATTGCTTAATCAGATTTCAGAGAGGATAAGCAAAGTTTTGGGCCTTAAATTAGAAGAAGAACCCAGGACTTGTGTTCCAGTAGCAGCTTTTCTTGTACAGAAGAATATGCAGCATGTGAGTTGGCTAATTAAGTATTATATATGTTTTCATGTTTCTGTTCTTTGGTTTTAGTACTGCACACTGCTTTTTGCTCAGCTTTTAGCCTGCTACTACTGTAGGGCAGAAATTGCCAGAAACTTAAAATTAGTGTATTCAAACATAGTATTTGGTATGTTTGAAGTGATGCTTTACCATCTGTGTGCTTAACTGTGGGGGAAATAGAAAAAATATAGTAAAGGTTACAAGGAATTGTTATAATGCCATTGGTATTTCTTAGCTAGATATGGTAGGTACTTAAATGGCCCACAGTTGCTGTAAAATATCTTACCATAGGAAGTACCAACTGGTGAGTCAAAGAACTGAAAAATACAAACTTGTATATGGATCTACTCTTAGTTGGTAAGAATTCTGTAAGCAGACAAACAATGTGTGTATTTTGAGGTAGGGGAGAAATCTGTCATCTCAAACATAGAATCACAGAATCATTGATATTCTTAGGTTGGAAGAACCTGTAAAATCAAGTCCAACTGTTAACCCGGCACTGCCAAGTCTACCACTAAACCATGTCCTGAATCGTTGCACACACATAATTAATTTTCCCCACTTCAAGGGTTTGTATAATTAAATGCCCTCTTTAAAGGCTTCTATAGTAGTCTATATGAATGCAGTTTATGTACTCATGTCAATTTGATTGTTTCTGATACTGTAATTGCTTGGCAGACTTGCACATCTGTGTACAGCTTTGTTGATACTAATTTTTTTAATGCTGCATGTGCTTCTGATGTCTAACATTTAAAGAAGCATACTGGAAAAATGAAGAATGTGCAGAGAAAATGAGATTCAAAGAACTAAAGTACAAAGTCTGTAAACAAGAAGCATTAAAGATGACATGATAAGTGCTTTAAAACTCGGTGTGGGGAAAGTACTAACTGCTAATGTACTCTAATTCGGTGAAGAAAAATAGAAAAAAGCATTAAAGCTGCAAGTCAGACATTCACCTTGGAAATAACACAAATGTAACAGCGTAATTAAGCAGTGGAACAAACTATCAGAGAAGGTGGTGGTTTTCCATTTCTTGAAGGCTTTCAAATCAAGAATAGATCCTTTTATGGATGTTAGGCTTTAGTAAAATTCATGCTTACCATAAGGGAGTTGAAGAACTGTGCGCTTGTGCTGCCCGTTATGTCTTTGGCATGAAGCTTATGTGTACTGCAGGTACTGTTAACATTGAAAGACCTGCAAGGCCAAACTCGTGTCCAGACTGGTATGTGTCTAGGGATAGAAAGTCTTGAAGAGCTCTGCTTGGTTGTAAGGGGATTCGCGTTCTTGAACTTCATATAGGATAATTATGGAGAATTGAATAGCCTGGATACTGGCAATCAGAATAGATGATCCTAAACTTTCCTGTGGATCTATTAACTTAATTTCCAGTTTCCCCGTACTCCATGGCAAAGGCTTAAGTGGAAATTAATCCTCCTGCTGGCTGCATTAGCTTCCATCTGCATAGCTATGGTCATAGAGGACAGAAGTGCCATACAACCATCACCTGTCTGTCTTGGTAGTTTTTTCCACTTTTTAAAATTACAAGTGCCTGCTGACATTATTCTTCACCCTAAGTGCCAGACACTGTCAGTGTCTAATGCTAACAGATGACTGATGATGCCAGTGTTGCCATCTCCATCTCAGTTTTTTTGGTTGCCTTTGAAGTCTCTTAAAGACTTTAAAGTCTTTAAAAGACTTTAAATTACTTTAAACCTTACAGTCTTGTGCCTTGTTGGCTAATTTTCCTGACTGGTAAGTATTTCCTAGTAGTTCTGTGTGACTGCAGTAGAGAAGCAAGTGTGTTTTAGTGGTGCATATGTAAGCCTGTACTATAGAAGGTAAACAGAAAAGTATGGGGAAGAAATGCTTTCAAGCAAGTTGGCAAAATGACTCTTTGGAATTTACTGGCATCTCCTACCTATCCTAGTATTTAATTCAGTAATAATTCTGATTAGGATGCATTATAATCCAGCAAATATTATTTTGGTGGGGACATTTTGGAGCACCTTGCAAGAAAGTTTCTTCTTTAGAATAAAAATAAAAACTGAGAGCATCATGAATGTTTACACTTACTAAAGTATTTTTCCTTTTAACATAAAATGACCACTTTTTGGTTTTGACTTTTTAAAAAGTCACTTCATACAGAATGGAGCAAAACTAAATACATGTGTTCTGCATTTGGTTTTCATTTACTTTTGATCTTCTAACAGCAATAAACAATCAAACATGAAGACAGACTGCCAGACAACTCAGTCTGGCAGTATGAAATACTTTCTCTTCGACATCTTGCAATTTCTTCTGTTGTTTCATATTTCAGTGTAACTAGATACATCACTTCTAAAGCGTGTCATGTTCTTCATTCAGGCAAGAGTATTGTGTCACAATGTGGTTTGTCACAAACCTTCCTTTGTAACAAATAATATAGACCTTTTTTGTGCTTCAGCCTCTGTAAATATAACCACCTGATTACACTCATACAGTGGTACTAGGAGGAAGCTTTTACAAACCAAGAAGCTTTAGCAGGTCTCCAGCATCATCTGTGACATTCATCTCCTGCCACTTGCCTTGTGCTGGCAAGTCATGGGTTAGTTGGCAAGTTCATGGTGGGGCATTGTTATAAATGCTGCTCTTACAAGGCTGAGAACACTTTCAGTGTTCATCTGAACAATCCAGCAATTTTGCTGAGCACATTAGTATGTCCTTTTTGCATGAAACGCTGCTAAGTTTCTTGGAAATGGTCAGACCTCAGAATGGATGTTCAAATGACAGAAATATATGCTATCAAAAGGAATATTATCAACAGGTTTTTATAAATTGTTTCATAGCTTTTGAGAATGTCTTGCCTTCTGTTTTCATGGCTAATAGTTTTTGAAGACAAGGTATTACTCTGCAGTGGAAAAGATAAAGTATTTCCATGTGTTAATGAGTATTGGAATACCAATTATCTAAAGCGATAATAATAAACATCCGGAAGGCTGTTACATGTAAGAAGTGCTTCCATTAACTTCCATTACATTTGCTGACTCTTACCACAGCTAAAACTCACAGCGCTTAAGATGTAGGCATCCATTTTGAGCTCTCACTTGAGATTTCCACTTGGAAAATAGTAATTTTACATTAGTAAATTCAGCATCTTTTACCTGTTGTTTACTCCTCAGTGTTAACATCTCACTAAAAGATGAAATTGTTATTATTACTATTAGTTGTTCTGATAACTGAAAAAATTCATTGGCGAGAAGGTAACAGTGAATCACAGGATTTATATATTTATATATATTATTTATATATTTATAGTATTTGTATTTATAAGTGCATCACAGTAATGTCTTTCATCTATTTCGTATCTCTCTCTGTAATAGAGAATTATTTTGGAATAGGATTTGTATTTTATGCTTAAGCTATTTTTTTTTCTTCACTGAGAACACCCTTTGAAGCAATTTCATTGTTGTCTGGAAGTGGTATTTAGCAAAATTAATTTTGACAGTGAAAAATTTCTTTCAGAAAACTATTAAGAGTTGGCAGCCTTGAGGAATTGGTTCCATGCTCAGAATAGTAATGCTGAATTTTCAATTGTTTCTTGTTGAGTAAATTAAAAAATAAATAACTGTTAGACTTGGTAGTCACTATGAAAGCCCTTTAGAAGTTTGGGTAATTTTTCTTTTTGTTAGTACTTAGATTCTTGAATTTATCTGTGTTTTTCTCCATTTCTTACTAGTCTCCAACCTCTGAAACCTTCACTTGTATTTGTTTGAGTTATTTCTTTAATTGCAGCCCAATTAAAGGTATATAAGCTAGTTTGTCTGAATTAAAAAGAAGCAAAATAATTTATCATTCATTTATGTTTGGGTAGTAAGGAGGGGGAAACAGAAAATAGGTATTTTCAGAAGAAACACCTGCTGGTTCTAATATGTTGGTTGTGACTGTCTTTAGATGATAGATGTGATATTATTCCTTAAGTCTTGAGCAGCAAAATAACTTGATAAAATGCTCATACTGCATTTAACTTGCTTCTTGTGCAACTAGTGCATTTTTATAGAACTACAGAGCTGTGAGTCCGTGTGTTAGTCTGACTTTATAATAAAACATTCTAATTGTTGTTCTTTGCCTTTCTTCCTAGAATATTTTCTTTCTTGGACATAGTTACTTTGTGTCGATGCGCACAAGTTTCCAAGGTGTGTATTTCTGTTGGGGTTTTTTGTTTTTCTGGGGGATGCTATTCTATTAGTTATATACAAATCATGGGCTTTGGGGCAATCTGCTTCCTGTCCAAAAATAGCCTCCAAACATTAGTTCTCTCAGTCTATTTGGTTCTTAAAATAAAGGAAGAGTTTTCCATTCAGATGTGGTCTTAGTTGCTATGTACTGAAGTTCTGTTTAAAGGCTATGGAAAAGATAACCTAGTTGTGTATGGTCTATATCTGGAGAAAGGATTAAGCCCAGTTTGGTGTGATGGCACTTGCTTTTTATAAAGCATGTGGCTGCATAGCACTATTTTTCAGATGTATTTTCTGTTTAAAATTCCATGTAGTTCAGTTAATGTGCACCATGTGTCTAGGAAGTACATTCATCACTTGCTTGCCAAGTACAAAAAGGTGTTAAGTAGATGGACTACTAATGGAGGAAAAAGGCAGCAGAAGATACTAGAGAAAGCATGCTAAGTAAGCTTTTATGTTTAGCTTATGTTGATTATTTTTCTTGAATTAAAATGAAGAATAGTCTGTTCCCACATCAAGTGCGTACAATGAAGTGTGTTCTTATATAACATGAATGAACGTGTTTATTTCGTGCTTTTCTTCCCTCTCTTGATGAGGATTGGATTTTATTTTGTTCAGGGTTTATTGTTTTTTGTTTGTTTTGCTTTGTTTGCTTGTTTTAATGTAGAATTGTGTAACTGTTTAATTCCTACACCCATATCACTGTGACCTGCAAGGTCAGTAAGCTTTGTGCTAACATCAGGTTTTGTTAGAAGCTTCGGGTAGAGCCTGCAAAACAGTGGAAGAAAACCAAAGTGATTGAATCAGTTGTATTTTTCTCTCAGGACTACCGGTTGGTTGGATGCAGTATTTTTTTCTTCTGGTCTTGAATGTATTTATGTTTCTCCAGCTTTTTTGCTTTATTTTACTTTGAGCAACTTTTGCTTCGACAGAGAAGGACAAATTCTCAAGCATGCACATGTAACTTTGCACCTGTAAAGGAAAGCCCTGGTTCTAACAGTGGAAGGTCAGCAGTTTTCTGAAAGGTTTCTGTTTTTCTCAGAATAGTAACTAATGAGGTTGAGGAACTACGGGTTTATTGGGCAGAATCTCACCTGCAGCTACTTTTCTCCATACAGATTTAGCAAAAGTAATTTATTAGACAGAATTCACTGAAGTTTTTTTAAAATGCAGGGTTAGATCTTTGCTGTATCCGTGGATGTACTTTAATTTCTTGCTTTCCTACGTGTTTTACTGGCGTAAGTTAGCTTCTGCAGTGTAATCCATTTGGGAGATGTGAGATTTATTTCCACAAATTCAGTGTTTTTAACTAGTTGATATTGTATGACAACTAACATCTACAGTTACAGTTCTTTTAAAAAATTTGACCTGAAATTGTATATTTTGTTATATTTCAGTTGCTGAGAGGAAAGCGAAGGGAGCAGGCGGTGGAGGTAATAAATGAACTGTGTTTGTTTTCTGCAGGCATGGAATGTTTTAGCTCTGGATGGAAGCAATTGGCAAAGAATAGACCTCTTCAACTTTCAAACGGATATAGAGGTTAGTGTCCTTAGTTTTTTTTTCTATTCCTATGGTGATGTTTAAAAGCATAGCCCATTTTGAGTATCACATAGACTGTGCTTGTGGTCACATTTTAAAGGCTGAAGTTCAGGATAGGACTGTGAGGGAGCAAATGGATAATAACTCTGTGTTTATCTTTTTTAACACTGGATGAATGTTTCAGTTTTGGTTGCCAGCTATGTATCACATAATTGGCATATATCATATGCATACAGGGCTCTTGAAACTCAAAAGCTGCTCGTTTCCAGAAAGTAGAAGTATAAATGGTGTGTTTGGATGGAGTGAGATCCTCTGAATCAGTTTCACCATCCAGACACAATTTTGTTGCTGGTCGAGCCACTCTGTGAGGATGCCATCTAGTGCTAAAAGCTCTCTGTACGCTTTCCTGTAGGATTTTGAGATTGGCACAATAAAATGCTGAACAACTTTTCTTAACCACTTATGCACCAGATCAAATCTAGGCATGTATCTGATTATGTTTTATGAACGTTTGCTTTATGAGGTTTGGACCTTGCCTGGAATGCCGGTACATGTGGATTAAAGTCCTTTTCAGCATTTAACAAAATGATTAGGGCAGTCCTGTCTTCTGTAAGAAAAACATATCAGCATTAATGCCATCATAGATGTGTGTAACAAAATAAAATAGGACGTTAGAAAATTAAGACAAAAATCCATGGTGAAATACAGTTCCTAAATTGAGTCTGAACTGGTTTATTATTTGTTGTTTGATACAAATCAAATTTAGAATACAGTAATGAATTTGCTTCTGGGTTTTATGTTATAGTTTCTTAGTTGCATGAATAAAATCCAGATGGATTTCATTTGGTATATTTTGCCAAGCATGGTTCAAACTGTTCCTAAAGCTTTACAGTAATATATAGCACTAATTTTTTTCACTGCTCTTAAAAAAGTATTGCCAACTCCTCTTCTATACTGATGTTAAACATGAGGATCTTGCAGAGGTACGAGAAAGACTTTTGGCATCTGCCTCTATCTAAATGTGCCTACAAAGACTTGGAGCTTTAATGTAATCTTTTCAGTTACTTTTAAAAAAGATTGTGTTTCTCATTTGTTAAGATAATGAAGAAAACCCCATGGGTCTGTGGGCCTTCTGTTGGTAGGCCTTTTCTGTGTCTGAAACCTTTCTGCTATTTAGAAACACAGTATTGGATTTTAATGTTTTTGATACATTTGTCTTACGTGGTACCTTCGAGATACTGTATTGGTGTTGCCCTTTGAGACGCTGTGTTTGTACCACGGGATTCAGGAAAAGGGATGAAATTAAATTATGATCCTCTTTTGCTATAAGAAGCTATAGTGGTTTGGAGCAATTTAGTTCAGTATATTATATTTAAGTATATTTGTAATATAAGCCCCTTACATTTATTCGTAAGAGTACATTAAACCAAAGGTTATTATGCAAGGTAGTTTTGAACGTGGTACTCACATCTGGTGTCTAAGAACTCTGTCTTTTTCTTCAGCTGTTTTGGTAAGATTTTTTGTCTATAGATTTAGGGCAGGTAAAAGCTGCTAATTGGATCTAGCAATTTTTTGCTCAGTTTGACATTGTACTGGTTGGTGATGTTTCACATAGCATCAAGCAGCACTTGATCTGAGACTATCAAATAAGGAAAAATCAGGTTTTGTGAAATCTTCCATATTGAAGACCTTATGTGGTAGAGAGTAAAGAGGGAGATGGAACTGTAAAAAAAAAGTTTATTTTCTATGATGAAGATGCGTAAAGATCATCTTGAGATTTAATGTGCTGTAGGATTTTTTGGTACGTGGAACCAAGTGTAAGCTGAGGTAATTTGAAAATCTAGGGGTTTAAGTGACATTGAATTATTCAAAAGTTAAACACATTTCAATGCATTTGACTTTTTAAAAATGCTCTTTGTTGGGGTTTTTTACATGCTTAAAGAAATAAATGGGTTTGGGGAAACTGCTTCTGTTTTCTTTGAATAATGCAATAGGGTTTGGCTTTTTTCTGCAATGTAGATTGAACTCCCGTTATATGTTAATCATTGAATACTATCTGCACAGTGAAGGTATTTGGCCTGTGCTGAGAAAGAATTTTGTCTAATCAGAAAGCCTTAAAAAATCCATAATTTTGTTTGTATAGTGATTTTCAGTTTGTTTTGGTGTAAATTCTTCTGAGATACAAGATAAACAATGTTGCTTATGGACTAAGAAATGAGCTCTGATAAGAAAATGTTTTCACATAGTGATAACTAGGACTTTTGGTATCAGAGGTGAACAATGAGCAAACAAAAATCCATTGACCTGTAACTGTATAAGTATTCCTTCTTAGAAACAAAAAGAAAAGAGAGCAAAGAAAATGAAAGATGCTATTAGCTATTTGGTATCAGTCCTGTTTATTAAATGGTCAGTGTTTCTCTTACCTTACCTCCCTAAAATTAGACACAATGTGATGTCTAGTATTTTTTTGCAGTAACCACCTGCTTTTTGCTATCTTATTTTTCTTAAAAAATGTTAAATAAATATAAAAATGAGTATATTTTTATTGGTGTTTAAATAACATTTTTGCCTAGTGCTACTTTCAGACTGAATATTAGAAGTACTGTGCTATTCTGCTGACCCCTGATTTATAACAAAATTTGCTTTGTGGATGTAAATAAAAAGCATTTTATAGCAAATGTGGGGTCAAGTAGGAGGTTTTGTGTGTAAACTGTGCTTCAGCTTCGAACAAATAACGAGGCCTAAAGCCTGTGATATTCTTTGTCATTCCCAAGTGTTAGGCACAGACACCCAAATATATATGACGTTGAAGACTGGCAGGTGGGCTCAGGCAGATCCCTACAGGAGGAACTGTAAAACAGGACGTACAGAGGCTGTAGTTGAGTGATGTACTAGCCTCAGCACGTCTTTGTGGTTAATTTCAACCGAGATGCTGTAATAGTAACTGTGATCCTTGAGGAATGGGCCTGCCTCCCAGTCGACCTCTAGGGCAGTTCTTCAGGTTCCCTACACATCTGACAAAAAACTTGAAGATGATTTCAACAATCTTAATGGGTAGTTATTGCTGAGACAAAAAGTTGAGTCCTGTGTGATAGACTGAAAAAAAGGGAGATGGAACTAAAAATGGCATTGAATGGCACTTCACTGTGGGTGGAAAGTCTCCTCAGGCAACTGTTTTTCTTTAAAGCAGCAGAAGAAATTCAAGGAGGTGTAGTTGTGGTGGGGTAGAGTTGGGGTGGGTGTTCGTGCCCATATTTTTAATTCTGTTAGAATGTTACGTCAGAATAAAACTCAACTAAATCTTCCTTCTATTTTGTTTAAGGGTCGAGTTGTGGAAAATATATCGAAAAGGTGTGGTGGGTTCCTGAGACAACTTAGTCTGAGAGGATGTCTTGGTGTTGGAGACTCCTCCTTAAAGTAAGTAAAGTCCAAGATTGAGACAGCACTTATTTCCTAATGTCTGGACCAAAAGCAATTATTGTTACATTTGTTTGGATTTGAGTACTGACTAATGGCCAAAATGGGATACTGAATACTGAGTACCTTAACAGTGACTGAGATTTCCATTTAAGATCGAAGTATAGCTACTATTATTCTCTGAAAATGAACTAAGAAATGAGAACTGTGATCTTCAGAAACATGTCTTTTTATTCATTAGTATTATGTTGATATCATTCCTTTTTCAAGCAGTTAAAATGTTTTCAGACCTGTACTCTTGTGTCCTACAACACTTAATTTCATGAAGATTAGTCAGTCAGTTTTTAGTTTATCTCCTAGTGTGGACAAAAGGTGACCCAAGCAATGGGAGGAAGAATAAAGACTGATACAATTTAGTGCATGCAAAATCAGGAAAAGCCTTGGATTCTCTTCTGGCTCTAACTTAAGGACAGGCAGGCAACAGGATCGTCTCTGGAGTCTCCAAATGGAGACAGTGGCCCTCTTTTGTACAGTATATAAACTGAAAATACAAGCACAAAGATTTTTGTTAAGCAGTGGACATTTAGTGTCTTGTGACCTTTAGATCTTTCTAAAATTTAGAAGTAAGTCTAATTCACTGGGTTTTGTGTCTAGGGTAAATTAATCCAGCAACTAGTTGAGCACTAGGTTGCTTTAGCAACCCAAATAAGCATCTTGGCTTCAGACCCAAAGATTTCCCCTAAGCTTTCCTTGCCTCTAAGCCATCTCCCTGTCTGCTTTGTGGTGTCTCCACCTCCAGTTAGTCTTGCTTCCTCAGGGGAAAGTGTGTATATTATTACCATCTCCCACATTACTGGCAACTGCTGTCAAAAAAGAGGTAGCTTCAACCAGAGTAATGCTCCTCCAAGTTCTCAGAATATTCACACAGACAGTTTTTGTGTCCTCAGTAGGGGAGGCAATACCAGAATTGGAGGAGAGGGGAGTGGCAGGATCTGAGAGAGGTAACAGCTACCGTGAGGAGGAGGTAGCAGGAAGTCAATGAGAAGGGTGTAGGAAGAAAGAGTCAGGACAGTAGGTAACAGATTTCCCCCCAGTAACTCCATTTTCATATTAGGTTTAGGCTCCTAATTGTACTTTCAAGGGTACTAAGGCTAGAAGGCTGCAGTGAGGGTTGTGAATAGGACCAGATAATCCTGAGTTCATGTAGTAATGGCATTTGAGAAGGTGGGGAGGGCTGGAGCTGGGATGTTTTGAAAAATGGTGTACTCAGTGAACAGATACTTAGAATAAGCATACAGCAGTTCAGTGTGTAGCATGTGTACATTGTTGGGATGAGAGAGCTAGTCATGCCAGCAGGTATTAGCTGAGACTGGCTACCAGAGTGTTACCAGCATTCACGCGTACGTCTGCGACAACTAACTGGTGCAGGTGGTAGTGTCTAAGGCACTTCAGAAAAGAAGATGGTTCACCTCTGAAATAAAAGCAGGTTATATTGAAATTAACAAATGAATGTAAATGCATCAGCTTTAAGACTTTCAAAACATTAGCAGGAGAAAGGTGGCATTAATTTTCAGATACTTATTCTAAAAGTGACTTTTTCTATGAGCCTTCTCGTGGTGTTTCCAGATCCGTTAGTTTTGTGGGTGATATTAATTTCTTTCTTTGTCCTACTTCTATCAAATTTTATTTAAAAATACCCAATCATGGAAGTAGGTATTGGCCGTGTAAATACTGGATGTTTGTGGCAGCTCTCTCAGGACATGCCTCATGCCTGAATCTTGAAAGCAAAGTTTGCTGTTTCTTCAGTGTAGCATCTTCCCAAGTGATGTGTACAGTGTCTCAATTGTAAATCTCCCTCCAGTACATGAATTTTGGAAAAGCTGTTTTGAGAATTCAAGTGGAAACTCTCACCAGTATAAGTGCTTGCTGGTTTTTTTTTTCCATTGTTTCCAACCCACACTGGAGAGCCAGGAAGTTGTTACCAGCTGAGTGTGTAGTTGGATCTGTTAGCCACGGCAGGCCTCCAGACAAAACTGTTTTTGTGTGTTTCCTCCACCCCTGCCAATAAAATCCATGCAGTTGGAGAAAACATGGGCATAAAAACAGTGTTCTGAAATGCAACGCAGCTGTAAATATTACTCTGCAGATGAAAAGAGAGTTTGTGTGTTTCTCCTGGGTAATTAGTATAATGATACATACAGGCTTTTAGCAGTATAATAGCTCCAATCATCCTTATAGTTCATACCCAGTAGTGCACACAGATGCATTTTAATTTTTAAGATGATAAATAACTAATTTGCAGTCCACAGCGCTTTCCACTGGTAGTTCGACAGGCTTAGGTCCCACTTCTGCATAGTATGTTACATTCCTTTTCATTTAATGTGGGAGCAAGCTCCTACAAAGACTTCAGTAATGAGATGTGCAAAAACTCTTCCCAGCAGCTTAATATTTAACTGATGTGATATTTAAACCTTTCTGTTTATGCCCTTAATGTTTTTAGTTAAGGCATTTGAAGCAAATCAGTTCTGGCTTATATATGACAAACACCTTGCTTAAGTGGTAGTTGAGAGATGGACAACACTTATTTCAGAAGTTATCTAAGTCAGATACTTATATTAACAAAAGGAAAAAGCAAGAGGCAGACATATGAGAGGTGTGCTTTGTAATTACTCTGTGGCTTGAAGGTTAAGCTTTTTGACTGAGGTGGAAGGCAGTAGGGGACATGAGCGCGCTCTAGTGACTGTATTACAACTTGTGAGGTATATATTAACTCCAGCTTCTTGCTGTTTTAGGACCTTTGCACAGAACTGTAGAAACATCGAACACTTAAATCTAAATGGGTGCACAAAAATCACTGACAGGTAAGTCAAAGTGGTTTTCTGTTTGATGGGAAAATTCGGAAGAAGAAGTAGCTGAAGGTATTTTTAGTGTGTCTGCTGTTTTGCAGCACGTGTTACAGTCTTAGCAGATTCTGTTCCAAGCTGAAACATCTGGATCTGACATCTTGTGTAGCCATCACAAACAGCTCTTTGAAAGGCTTAAGGTAAGAAAAGTCAGTGTTTTGTATTAAAGAAAAGCATTTAAAGAGCTGTTCAACATTTAATAAAGTTAAAAAAAATCACTGCTGAACCTTAATAGTATGTATCAGCAGTGACCATATTCTATATCTAGGGCTTCTGGGGTGTAGACTGCAATGTTTGTGTGTGGTCTTTTCTCATGACTTTTCTGTGGAGGCCTGGCGCAGTCCACTGGCTATCATTAATTCCTAACAGTGTGTTTAATTTGGGTTTCCCACTGTTATGACTATTTGAAGGCTGGATTTAACTTTATGTATTTTTTTAATTCTCCCAGTGAGGGTTGCAGAAATCTGGAACATTTGAATCTTTCCTGGTGTGATCAGATTACGAAGGATGGTATTGAAGCACTGGTGAAAGGGTGTAGTGGACTAAAAGCTCTATTTCTTAGAGGTTGCACACAGGTACATAACTGCTTGGGTGATCCTTTAGGAATAAAATTTTATTTTGGGTTTTTGAAATCTCCATGAATTAAAAAATATAATTTTTGTTACAGTCTTTTGTTCAATGTTACAAAATGTGTATGTTCTTTGGGCTGCTTTGCTGTGCTTTTAATTTCTTGTTTCTTTTCCTATGTCCTGTTTACTTGCTGAACAAAGTTAGAAGATGAAGCATTGAAACACATTCAAAATCACTGTCATGAACTGGTGATCCTGAATTTGCAATCCTGTACGGTATGTATTTGGAGCTTCAAAAGATACATTCTCTAAGAATCATTAACCATTTTTGAATGATAATGAATTGGTCTGCTTCACACTTGAATAACTCAAATAGTATATTTCTGCACTTTACAGAATTCTGTGTGGAAATCTTAATCTTGGAGATCTTAAAAGAGCTGTCTGTTTTTACAGCCAAGTATAGATTTGGAGTGATGGGTTAGGGTTTTTCCCCTTCATTATGTCTTTTAACAAGCTCCAGAGTAAGGATTAACTGCATTCATTTAAATCTCGTGAGCTGTGTGTATGCTAAACCATGCGGTTTCACAGATGTAAATCTTGTTCTCCCATCCATTAAGGTCAAGCATTTTGGTCTGTTCATAATTTTAGGGTTTCTAATGTAACAGATGACATATTGTGGGCTACGTAATTGAGAGTAAAATGTATTGGCATCAACTGAAGATTATTCAGAACCGTCTATGTATCAAGGGAAGGGTATGCTTTCTTAATGGAAGAACACATGCTTTCTATGGCTTAGAAGCATGCTTCCAGAAGCAGCTAGGGCCTTTATGATTAAAGGTCTACCACTGATATTTACACAGCAGATCTCCTTGTGCTTTAGATGATCCAAACTTTAATTCTAGTGGCTCTGTTTTATGGACCTTGTAAAATGCCAGGCCAGCAGCTATGAAATGAACTGGTATTAACTGTGGAAAATGCACATCTGATCAATAGGTACATTCTTCAGAGAAAGGTCTTAGAAAATGGGGGCTTGCAGACATTTTTGTGCCTTTTTTTTTTCTTTCCCAAGAGAGATGTAGGCATTGAATGACAAGCAATTTCAATTGCTTGAGGATTTTGATCATCTCCAGCAGCAGCGTAAAATTTACATAGTCCTTACCTTCAACATAGTTCCTGTTCCCAGTGATAGTGTCAGGAGCATCTCCCAGAAAACCAAGATAGTTCTAGAAAATAATGTTTTTTGGGAGTCACATCCAGAAATACCTGATTGATACTGGACTTTTCTTACCTGTGTATGATGCAGATCCTTCTAGATCCACAAAAGGATGCCAAGACTTCTAGCTTTCTGTCTAGAATAATTTCTATTTGACAGAACAAATTGCAAATACAAACTTCTGATACTAAAAAGTGCTGGGTTGGGGGAGGGGGCATAAGGCGATCTCAGATCCTGTTTTCATCTGTGAAAGGTGGTATTTGTGGTAACAGCCTCAAATATGCTCAAGTAGTATTGCTATACCTGGATGTGTGGCTTATAAAAAGAATGTGTATTTTCAGTTCAAAATACAGTAGAGGTCTTTGTTGTTACTGGAAGAATAACGGTAGGCCAGGAAATAAAATAACCTGTTTCACCATGAAGGGTCAGTCATTCAGCAGAAAAAGTAAATTCTTGGAGTTAGGAGTGGGAGAATACTTTTTCCAGAATAGAAGACCTGTAAACAAAATAATATTTGCACACACACCCCTCAATAACCCAATTCCTGTTGCTATTTTGTGTGCAGCTGCCCTGGGGGTATTTCTTCTAGCTTCTGTGTCCAAATTTAAGAATTACTTCTTTTTTCCCCAGAATATCTAGTACAAAACAACTTTGCAAAATGAAAACCCCTCTTTTGAGTTAAATCTTTCAGCTCAAGGCAGCTTTTGCTTAGAAAATTATCCAGACATGAAGGATTTTTACCCTTGGGTCCTACTCCTCCAGTGCAAAATAGGTAGTTAGCTTTACTGCTGTCTAGCTTCAGGTTCTCTTTTGCACTGTTCCTGAACTTACACTGTCTCTGGAACAAAAGACCTGCACTCTACAAACATATGAGCAAGCTATTTAACACAATGACAATTACAATTAAATATAAATAATTTTTAAAAAGAATGAAAATTATGAAGCAAAAGCATAGTGAAAGGGGAAGCCAACAACGAGTAACTCTCCCTCTGTGCTTCAGACTGCCTTTGAGCAGTGCTTGAGATCTGTGGAAAAATACATAGACGAGTAGGAATTGTCTTTTGATTGTTTGCAGTGTTATCAATGAACATGGTTTCATGATAGTATTTTTGGTTGAAAATCCACAGGTTGCCATGATTATATACAGTGTGATGCTACCAGTTCAGTTAATATGACTTGATTTTTATTCTTAGCTGGTTATTTGATAATGGAGTAATTTCAGCCTTCTTCTGTGTTGCAGCAAATTTCAGATGAAGGCATTGTCAAAATCTGTAGAGGATGCCACAGACTTCAGTCACTCTGTGTTTCAGGCTGTAGCAACCTGACAGATGCTTCTCTCACAGCACTTGGTCTAAACTGTCCAAGGTTGAAGTGAGTATGTCACGAGCCTGTTGTGAGTATGTCATGTTCTTACTGGCCTGGTCTAAGAAATTCACTTCTGAAGATAATCAGCTGATACCCACAGGTTTGATTTAGCTTTGTGTTGCTTTGCATTACCTTTGCAATCAAATAGTAAGTTAGAAGTACCAGCTGAATAGAAACTTGAGGGCTGGTCCTCTGTAGCTATCGTATTAATGTAGTCTACTGTATATTGAAAAACAGATTTCATAGATAACAAATAAGACATGATGAACCAAGAAGTTCAGTTCTGTGCTTCTAGCTAAGTATTTTAGGTACTAATTACAAGCCAGAAGAAAAGATCTAAAGCCCATTATCATTTTAAGGTAAAAATATCTGTAGTTGTGTCTTATGATGTTTGTACTCTGATGTGGTTTTATGCAGCCATTTGTCTTGCAGAAAAAAAAAAAGCCTAAATCATATCTGAATATATTTAAAGACTGTGGTTTTTTAATGTGGTTTTAGTATGCTCTGCAGTATATCCTGGCATTCTTCAATTCTGATATGGAGTGTGCTAAAGTCTGATGTTTATGGCATGTATTTTGAGTAATAAGGGCTTATCAGTTAAAAATAATGTTAACTTTTACATTGGTGTTATTTGTGCTGACATGTAGGTTATAGTGGCATTCTCAGAAGTGGGGTCAGCCTCAGCTTTAATAAGAAAGCTCTGTCATGCAGCAGTTGTAGAGATGTAATGCTTCTTGTGAGGTCTGATTTCACTGTAAATTAAATCAGAAGATTTTTAGATTACACTGAATTGCCATTTCTGACAGGAGCGTGCAGGAGTCAGAGTTGTTATACTTCAATCACAGATAAACGGAGGGAAGTGTAGATGATAAAAATTAGGGGAAGCAAGTGTTCAGAGCACAGAGTGTTCCTTCAGCTGATTGAGTGAAGAAGAGCTTTTGCTATTGTAGGAAACCTGTCCTTAAGACAATTCCAGAGTGACAATCCCTTTCACATAACGGTTCATACTTACTAGAGCTTATGTGTGCCAGTGTTAGGGGCTTAGGAGTCTTCTGACACATTTAATTGTGTTCCTGAGAAAGCTGTGCTGTTTGTTACTCTGGGTCTCTTCCCATGATTTCTCTCGTTCTCTCAATTCACAGCTCGGATTGGAAATAGGAGTTCTAAAGTGCTATTAGTTGTGCAGTTCTTTCCAGTACAACTGCAGCAGGAACCAGTTTGACTTTGGTAGGTAAACTGTTAGCTCCTGTCTGTGCCACGAGGGGGAAGGCGTCTGCCGTTCTTCTGTCATGAGGAGCAGTGTAAGGAAAGAGAAGGACCCTTTGCAGTGGTTGCTGCAGTGGAGGGAGTGCATGATGGAAGGACAGATAGTACAGCTGTTTACATCTAGACTTTTGGGATCATGCAAGGAAAGTACGTTATAAAAAATTACCTTGCAATGAAAGGGAAATGTAATTTCACACTTGTTCATACCTTCTGAGTATTTTGGTGTTGAGTATGAAAGAAAACTCTGCTGCCTCTGTCAGAAGCTTTTGTTTCTGTTCTTTTGTACTGTGCTACTCTCACTTCACTTCAGGGTATGGGAGCCCTGCTTTCCATGATACCACTGTTCTGCAGCTGTTACCACTTACAATTACATCTCCTTGAAAAGAAATACTAAGCTTGACCAACTCCCTTCAGCTGCTTTTTCCCCTGCGTCAGGATGCAGCTGCCCCCTCATCTCTCTTTATACCTGCTCATTTAAGCACTTGGTATCTTATTTTTTCTGATTTTTAGCACTTTCAAATGTGAAAACACTGGTAAGAGTGAGGCTTATGGAGAAAAGCACCCATGAAAGTCTTTGTCTAGGTGGGGCTGTGAAAATTAGGATCCTCTTCCTTTAACCCCATCAATGTTATCTCCCACCTGCTGCTAATTTAGTAGGGGTAGGGAGGTGCTGTGTGTGGAGACATTCCAGGTGTACCCACATCTTAAAGTGCTACTGGGAGGTCTGTCTTGGAGAACACTGCTTTATGAGAATGGTGAATCTGCTCTCGATGATCATGTTGCCTCATCAGCTCCCATTCTAGGTCATTTGTCACAAATCACTGGGTGGGATATAAATGTCAGCTCTATCTGGAAAAAAAATAAGAGCCCTCTCTAATTAAGAACAATCACTGAAAGCAAGAATTAGAACTTTGCCCATTTTCATGCTGAGCAGTGCCTTCCCACCTGTTTTTCATTTGTGAGCTTGATTGCTGCAGCCTGTGTATATACAGCTTGCTCTCTCCATTCTGCTCTTCGACCTAGCTGCACACCCAAGTTCAGGGTAACTAGAGCTGCTAGTCTTCTGGTTTCTTACCCCTCTGTTTCCCTCTTCTTCTCAAGCAGATGTAAGTAGCATCCTTCCTGTTTTCTAAGCTTCAAATGTCATCCCTTTCTCCCCACTTTAAAATCAGAAATGTAACGGGGTTGGGGATCCAGTGGTTGTAAGTGAGGTGGGGTTGAAAGCAAGGAATTGATGAAAGGAGTAAGAAGGGTAACATGTGACCTGAGTCATATTTTGTGGTGGTGGTGGGTTTTTTCCATTCCTGTTTGGTCTCGTGGATAATTTTCAGAGTAGCTGAGAGTATTTTATGATAGGTTAGTAACTGCCCTTGATGGAAGGGAACAAAGTTCCCAAATGTGAGTCTGTGGAGAGAAAGGGGTGTTACAGCCATCCATTTGAGAAGCTGTACCTGTGTGGTACCTCTCTGTTGGCTGCTCTTGAGTTTCCATTGTACATTTGAATCGTGTTGGAGATGAGCACTCTGAAAGTGGTTTTCAAGGGTGTATCCTGTGGGGTTTAACCTCTGAACTCTGCTGTGCTGTTGCTTTTGGCTTGGAAGAGACTGATCCAGCAAAGGCATAGTCAAGAGTCTGTCATGGTTTAACCGCAGCTGGCACCATGCAGCTGCTTACTCACTCCTGCTGCGTGGTTTCTGCTTATTCATCCTGATACTTACTCCACCTGCAAAGTAAAATGTGTTCATTAAGAGAAAGAAAAAGAAGACGATGACAAAGGTGGCAAAATATTAATGGGCTGAAGGCTCATTCTGAATATTATAGTGATGCTGTTTGGGGAAGATGACCTTTCTTTTGTCAGTACTGCATCCCAGGGCCAGTGGAGAGAGAGTGTTAGGTTTATCTTTCCAAAACACTGTGTTATTTTCTTTAAGGTTGTGTTGGTGTTGTTCATTGGTTTTACTGTGGGCTTGGAGATTTTTTGTTCCTTGCTTTCTGGTAACTTCCTTCACTGTGCTTCATGCTCTAAGTGAATTTCTAGTAAGCAGTTTCTCAGTTTTGTGGCTTCCCAACATCCTGTGTTTATATAAGGGTTTTTAGATGTAGGCTTCTTCTCCGTTTTCTTTAACTTGGGTTTATTCTCCCATATCTTTCCCCTGGTAATGCATGAAAGAACTTGAGCATTTTGCTGTCTTACTGAAACAAGGTTAAAATACCTATAATTAGGTGTAATTCCACACTAAATGTTGAGAAGATTGGGGATTGAACTTAATCTGGTCTGTAACTATTAGAATCTTCTGATAAACTGGATTAAAAGTCTGCTTAGTGTTTTTGAATTGCAAATCACTGAAAAATAGGCGTATATGTGTACGTTTCCTCTCGAGAGCTCTAAGTTGCAGAAGACAGATTTGTATCTCAAATGCATTTGCTTTACTCTCTGCTAATGTTTTCTTTAACATTTAAAACTTTTCCAGGATTTTGGAAGCTGCAAGATGTTCACATCTTACAGATGCTGGTTTTACCCTTTTAGCACGGGTAAGGGTCACTTCAGAAGGTTAGAGCTTGCCTTGTTTTCATTGCTGCTGAGCAGCTGTGAATTGATGTAGTGCTGCTGGGAAGAAGTATGAGAAGCAGAAAAATAAAGTAGAAAAGGCCCAGCAGAGGAAAGGACTAAAAAGTGGTTTTATTTCTGAATTATACTTAGAGCTGCAATTTGATCTATTTTCATAGAATCATAGAATAATTTTACCATCTGTGATTGCATTTTTCACTCTTTTGTATGTTTCAATGGAATTTGTTATGCTTATCATAATTCAAAACTTATGTATTCTAGCTAAATTTCCCCTATAATGCATACCCTGGTGATATTTACATCCCAAGAATCACTGTATAGTAGATTGTTCTAAGCATACCATTAAGTTACAAAAATACTTGCATTATGAACTGTAAACACTTGTGCCCTGATTCATGCTGTAAATATGTAAAGTAAGCGTATTGATGATATCAAATGCTTCAAGTTAGACTTGTCTGCTTGCTGGCTTGCTGGTTTAAGACATCTGAACACTAAAATAATACTCAGTCAACAGGGTTTGTTTGCGCTGCTGCTGTTTAGGGTGAATGCAGGGGCTTTTTTCTAGCCACAGTGGTAGAACAGAATGGTTTCTAATCATTCACCACTACAGACTTGGGCTTTGGCAGTCACCTCCAGCCTTCCTTTGGGAACTGCAAGTTAAACCATTCCTTCCTATGCCTGTAAAAAATGGGCTGAGGTTTGGGCTGAGCCATAGCAGCATGTGGTCTGCTGTGAGGTCACAAGGTTATGTTATGTTCTTGAAATGTGTCGTGATCAGATACTAAAAGCACTTTTACAAGAGCTTGCTGGGGTTCTCTCAGTGTATTGGGGAAATTGCTTGTATAGATGTGAAGTGCAGCTTTCTCTCGGCCTTGAAGTGGACAGTGTTTTAATATTTTCAGCATTCATTAGTAAAGCACATTGTTTTTAATGCTGCTTTATAATGTATGATGGTGAAGAGAGATGTTCCATGGGCTTAAAAGTCTGTTTCAGATGAGTTTGATGCAGGTTGGTTATCTTTAGTGCACAGATTGTAAGTACCATAGGTTTGAATTGAAGTTGATCCCAAAAGGGAAGCAGGGGTGAGTGAGTACTGGTGCATGCTGCTCAAACCTTGCAGAGCAAGGAGGAGACATTTCAGTTAGCAGGGGAAAGGCTGAAATGTAGAGGTTTGAGAGGGAAGTGATGTGTGGCTGGTGGATTTTTAATCTTTTTACCATTTTTTGTCCTTTGATGGTGATCAGATACTTGAAGGGATTTAGCTCATGGTTTCCTCTTGAAAGCTATACCACCTCTTATCACTACTCCTACATGTCTTTATGTCTGTATGTTGGTTTATTTCATCTTTTGTTTATCTGTTTGCTTTTTTGTTTGTTTTAGAATTGCCATGAGCTGGAGAAGATGGACTTGGAAGAGTGTGTTTTGGTGAGCTTTAATATGAAAAGGAATATTGAATGTCCAGTGTAAGAATGCAGTGCATTAGCACTTTCAGCTAGATGTGCTTTGGTTTTTATTAACAGTGCTGTGTTTATGATAGTAAGTAAAAGTAGTTATTGGGAAATTCTATAGAGGGAAATACTTGAAGAGTAATAGGTGATTAGGTGTTTTCCAGAAATAACAGCACCTTCATCTGGTAGAGAGAGAGATATCTTATTTGAGGGTTGACTCTCCTGCTGTCTGTTGCTTATGGTTGGTTGGTTTCTTTCATTTCTAGATAACCGACAGCACATTGATACAACTTTCTATACACTGTCCTAAGCTACAAGCATTGGTAAGTTTAACTCTTTGTTTGTGAATTGTAATGCGTTCCCCAAAACTACACACATACACAAGTCCTGTTCACTCTGTATCCAGACAAAGTTCCTGATGTAGTATGATACTGTACAAAATAAGTACATTGAATAAGTATTCTGAAGATTACTCCTAACATATTTACTTTGTGTGATAACAAAATATTACCAAATCAGTGAGTAATAACCAGAAACCTTGTATTTTTGTGGTTAACATCCTTCATATTTGATTACTTATAGTACTTGGATCCTTTATAGATACCCTTGAAGTGTTCACTAATGTTTTTCTTAGAGAGTACAACTTTGCATCAAATACTGAATAAACAAAACCACCTGGTGAAGATAAATGTAACCTGTATGATCACTCTGGTATCAGTTTTGCTTGCAGGCAGTTTTTTCCCAAGGATTACATTTACATAGTAAGTTATGAAAGGGGTTTTTTTGACCTAGACTTTGAATGGAATTGGAGAAGATTGAGATGCCTTCAGTGGGGTACCCTGCTTACTTCAGAGGACTGTTTCCTAGGGAGTGCTTGCTTAGATCTTTCAGAACTTCAGACCCAATTTCAGGTGACATAAATTTGGCTATTCTTCAGACAGGGTACTCCAAAATTGCCAGGCTGTCCTTAAAATAGGAGCCCCTGTATTTAGACCAGTTGTGCCATAAGGGTAGACTTTTTTATATGCTACTACAGATCTACGTGAAAGAGCAAGTATCTTTATAATCTGTTCTTAGATAGGATTAAAGGAAGATTTGCTGCTTCATTAATTAAATGGTGTTATAATTAGTGTTATGCAGTGTTACTAAGGTAGCAACATGAGGAGAGATGGCTTTTAAAAAGGAGCTTGTTCATGATTTTCTATTGATGTTGGGTTTTATTTTTGCTGATTAATTGCCTGACCTCATTTCTGTGCTATAATTCTTAATGTTAAGCCAAACGAGAGTTGGTCAGGAGATGTGGAGCCATTTATATGGGACATTTTCTGTTCTTCTGCGATGGATATGTTCTTGTATTGTAATCGCAACTGTAACCTGTATTTGCAAGAGGTCCTTTGTACCACTTGCGCCAGTGCTGCACCAGAGGTACCATCAAACTTCATAATTTCCAAGTATCTTTCAGAACCTGCCCTTGTTTGCTGCCTCTGTGTGTGTTAGCCCATGGGCAGGGAAGTGTGGCACTGGTAAAATAACACAGCTTTTCTAAGGGAACAGGGAAAACTTACTTTTTGTTGATGTGATTTTTCCCCTGTGTGTAGGAAGGATATATCCTCCAAGGTGTGAGTGAACAGTGATGGCTCAGAATTACAGGGAAAGAGAAAACAGACTTGGCAGGTGCCAAATAACCTGTGTGTACTGATGATAAGGTTCAAATATGAAATCACATATTGTTGATGGTTCTGATAAATCTTGACTAGCTGTGCTTTAGCGTATGTTTAGGCATATTTACAGTTCAAACAAATAGTTTGGAGTTGTAGAAATCAACTTTGAATTTGGTTCTTGGTGTTTGGAGACTCAGTGGATAGTGGAAATAAGGGAAAGCACTGTTAGACCAATTATAACCAACCACTTATGGTCGTCAGTATCGGAGTACTCAAATGTTCTATTACTTAGTGGACTTAAGAAGTAATTTCTGTTGAAAATGTCTAATAATTGCACATTCAGATTACTGGGGAAACTGAAATACTCATTACTGCAGATGAGAAGTCAATTGAATTCTTCAGTTAAGTTGATCGTATGTCACTCTCACAGTATAATAGGTATTTGATTTATACACAGCATTTAGTAAGGATTAACAAAAATAACAAAATTCTTTGGTATGAATCCATATATTTCAAAACCTTTGAAACTTGTAAAGGTTTCAAGCAATTGTCATTGTAAAATTCCACATCATTAACACTTTCTGAGAGGCTTATGAAGTCAGAAAGGTCAGATAACATGAAGCATGTATCACTTGGCATATTTGTTTTACAAAGTTGTATGCACTCGGCTGTACATCCTGTATTGTCCTTTCAGCACCAAACACAGTGTCTCAGGAAAGCTGCTTTTATAAGCTGCTTACTTCCTGGATGGAAAACTCTTAATTAGCCAGCAGGCTGCTGCTGTAACCAAGAGCTCCACAGAACCTCCTGTCCTTCCTTGAAACAGAAGGTCTGTGTTCTTTAACCCTGCAGCTGCTGGTTGTTTCCAGGCTGTGAGCCAAATCAAATGCTGAGAGCACGTACATAAAGGAAGTTAAACCTGGAGTATTTAGAGAATTGATGGACTTGCAGAACGTGAACAAGTTGTAAGTTAGAGCAGCGCTGACTTGCATCATTATGGGAGACAGCATGCACTGGTTGTGGCGTTGCTTGGAGTTGCTGCCAGCTGCTCAGGCTTGTGGAGTTGGTGACACTGGACCTGCTGGAGCTGCCGGGGGCTCCCCATCAGGCTCGGGCATGCTGCAGACCTCTCTCAAGCCTCTTCTCTGGTTACTTGTTCATCCCGTTGAGAGAAGGAGGAAAAGCTGAGGGGCAAGTTATTCTAAAGGACAGGGCAGGACAGACCTGTGTGTGGCAGCGGGCAGGAAATGCTCGTGACTTCAGCTGAGGTAAAATAAGGGTAGGATTGGTAATGCTCAGGCTTCCTTGTCAGGCTGAAATAAAAGATACATGTGTTGTACTGAGAGAAAGGAAGGAGTACATGTTTGGTTCAGATGATTAGCAAGAGGTTTGCTTGCTCTGAGTTAAAAAGTGCTTTTGGATTGCTGCAAGTGTTTCTTCGTCAGCTGCTGTCTGAAAAAACACTGGTGGCAAGGCAGGCAGGAACCAGCCTCTGTTAGGCTTGGGTACAAGTATGGGCTGAGCATGAAGCAAGGAGCTTAGTGCGGAGCCCAGGGCGGGAGGACTGGAGTTCATAGATCCTGCGTGTTCCTAGTGCAGAAGACTTGAGAGCATTCATTTCACTGGTGGCATAGTGCTTGTTAAGCCTCCTCTGAGGAAAGTCTGTTTTCTGTTGTTGTCATCATCAGACTTCTCCAAAAGTCATGAATTTCCTGAAGGACCCAGGAAACTGCTTTGTGTGGTGCTGCTGCCCAAGGTGCTGCAGCCTTCCCCATTCTCTTGAAATTCAAGGGAGTAAAATAACATGCTGAAGAGGAGAAGGATGTTTTGGTTTATTATGCTGATGGCTGCAGAAAGGCCTTGCTTCTGCAGCTGTACAAGATGTGTATTGCTCCCTGTACATACAGCCTGAAGCACTGAGTGCTCACGTTGTTTTTGAAATCAGTTAGGCAAATCAGTCCAGTTTGATTGTTCTTTATCTCCACGGACTTGCATAGGCTTGGTCCCGGTGCTATATATGAAAATGTGGTAGCTTGTGAAGCACTAACTCGTGTGGCAAATCCTCGCCTGTTCCTGCATGTCCTTGAGCATCTCTTGAATACTGTCTCCTGTTTTCGGGCACAGCACATGTGCTGTTTGTGTACAATAGCAGAGGTGCCCGACAGCTGGACCAGAATTCCTCCATTCACGTAGAACAAAGGGGCCCGAGGAGTTCTGCCGGTGGGCTGCGTTTTGGGGTTCTACTCATGTCGAAGCCAAGTTAAACACAAAGCACAGCCCTTTGGTGGAGCAGAGCTGTTTCTTGCTTGCTCTTCTGGATTTCAGCTCTGTGTATTATTTGTAACTGTTCAAACCACTAGAATGAAGTAGGTTGAAGAGTTCTGATGGTTGGAGGACAGAGTAACTTGGCCTGAGCAATGTGTTAACTGTTTGCCTCTCTCTCTTTTAGAGCTTATCTCACTGTGAACTGATCACTGATGATGGGATTCTGCATCTGAGCAACAGTACTTGTGGTCATGAGAGGCTGCAGGTCCTGGAGCTTGATAACTGCCTCCTCATCACTGATGTGACGCTGGAGCACCTGGAGAACTGCCACAACTTGGAGAGAATTGAGCTGTATGACTGCCAGCAAGTGACACGAGCTGGAATCAAGCGGATCAGAGTACGTGTTCGCTGACTTGTGCCGGTAGGAATGAGCTGCTGATGCTGCTCGAGGCTGTGTGAATCCTGCGCATGTTCCAGGCAAGGGAGGATGGACAGAGTCTGAATATGGATCTGTTAGTTCCTCACCTCTAGGATCTCGATGGAGCTTTTCTATATGAGTAGTAATAATTGCTTAACTGTTTGTAGCACATGACACTTTGCTGTTGGAATGATGAGTGCCTTACCTTCTGCTTTCTGTATTAGTATTTCAGAGACAGGCTTCTATGTTTTCTAGATTGTGTAGCAGCATTAACTCCTAAAATGTAAGTTAATATATAGCGCCAATAGCAAAACAGCTGCATGGAGATGAAGAGACTATATGGCTGTTATGCCCTCAAGTCCAGACACAAACCTTTCCTCTGTTTACCTGCCCTGGGGGAGCAGTGGTTTAGCCTTACTGTTATACTTGTTTGCAGCTTCATCTCCTAGATTCACCTTTGCAATTGGAAAGCTCCCTGACAGTGACTATTGAGGGCATATGCCCAGTTCTATTCCATGCTGCTTCCTAGGATGAGAGAAGGAGGGAATAGGGGAGACAGGATACAGTAGCTTCAGTAGCCAGTGTCCCCTCTCCCCTGCAGCAGAACATGTGTCTGGCTTGATAGAGGTCTCTGGGCTGAGCCATGCCTTGTTGGGAAGCAGGTGGGAACGCTGCGCAGGTGAGAGCCCAGTCCTAGCATGCCTTAGCTGGATGGGACAGGAGAATTACAACAGCTTGGACCCTATCCAGTGTACAGATGCTTCCTTTTTAGCTAACCTGACTGAGAGCCCAGGTGTTGGCAGCAGTTGAGGTATGCTGCTGCTTTTCACTAGTTGTGTTTCTTTCTCTCCCATTGTTAATGCAGACTTTTCACCCGCAGGCTCATCTACCTCATGTGAAAGTCCACGCTTACTTTGCTCCAGTAACTCCCCCGCCATCAGTAGGAGGGAGCGGACAGCGCCTCTGCAGATGCTGTATCATTCTCTGACAGTAAGTGCAACCACACAGCAGATTTCATTGTTGATGTTGAAGAGAACGGGACTGCAAGGCAGTGGAAGGAGTTGGTTTCCTGACAGTCCTAACAGTGGTGTTTGGTCATCCAGTTTTGTGACAAGAAAAGCGTTTTTTTTCCAGGTAAAACTCTTACCATAATGTGCAGCTGTGGATTAAGTTGGTGATGCTTCAGTTTGTATTAGCAACTCCTTCCTTCTGTTGGCATGAGAACTGAAATGCTGTGTAAAACGTGCAGGCCTTTCAGCTTAGCAGTTACTTGGTGGAAGTTCACTAAACTTGGAAGTTAATTTGCATTTGTAAGCACTTCTCGGTGTGAAGTTGTGTAACCTGACGTGGGGCTCAAGCCTATCTCACCACAGAACCGAACCTGCTGTTCTGTAACATATATGACAGATTAAGCACCAGGTTTAAAGACAAATCAGCTTTAGCAGATGTTGACCAAAAACCGCAAGGTAATCATGAGCTCTTGCAGCCAAACAGCTTATACCTTTTCATGAGTCAGCTTTGTATTTAATTACACAAGGGGACACAATAGGTAATGTCAAAGGTAAGGTAGTACCTCTAGGTAACTGTATAAATAGAGATACTTCCCAAGTTTCTGAGCTTGGTTCAGTTAAGTTGGTGTAAAGCTTGCCTGTCACTGAAGCATGTTTTACACCCAGTGCCATCAGCCTTTACAAGGGGAGAGCAACCTGCTGTGGGTGGAGCTGAGTGGCTGCTGCAGCCACATGGTGCTTCCTGCTGTCCTTGGGCTGTAAGGGAAAGACGCTGCTGTTCTAGAAGAGAGGGTACTCATGCTTTGCTACAGCTGAAGAATGGAAGCCAGGTTCAGTTATGGGAACTATGACTGGATGGAGTAAGGAATTCCAGCTGTTTGTCACACCTGGTCTTGGGGCACAGCAAGCCGATGGGCAGATAAAGCTGTAGGCAGGAGTTGAACCAAACCTGTGGTTTTCAAATGTAGAAAGCCAAACTCTTCACATCTGGGTTACTTGAGAAGCTGTCAACATCTGAATTACAAGAATAGTAACATTCTGTGTATTGACTCTTAAGGCCATCCTTAGTTCTTCAGTGCTAGAGGATTAGATGAACTTTTTTATCTTAAGCAACTTAATGATCTGAGAAACTACTCAACAGTTCAGAAAGGAACGTTTTTTGTGTAAGATTGACTGTGTGTGTATGTATGTCTCAAAGAGTTCAGGGCCTGTGTGTTTACTGAAGATTAATAGAAGTAGTGGCTTAAAAAGCAGTTGGAGAAGCTACTTCTGGGTAGTACTGCAATTCCCCCCACATATTTAAAGCTACTTTTTAAAAGAAGTGTGAATGTGTTTCAGATAAGGACAGTGACTGGAAGCCTCAGCTTTGAGGTTAAGTTACAGGTTAGAGTGCAGCAGTACATGGATTACTACTATAAAATAAGGTGGTCAGAGCTTGTTTTACACAGCAGTGGTGGAGTGCTGCTTGTTACCATCATGCTTCAAGTTCCATTAGGATACATCCTGCTGTAACAGAGTTTTAAGCAGATTTTCTTGTCACCTGTACCACGAAGGTCACCAGTACCAGTACGTCAAGTTGTAATGCCCTTTGTCGGCTCATCTTTTTTTCTAAGATCATAATGACCCCTGTAAGTCTATTGCATTTAAGATGTACAAACCCAAACGGAATCTACTCTGATATAAGCCACTTAAATAAACAATCAGCTGATGTCATTTGAATTTGTTTCAATCATTTCAAATGTAACTAACTCAGTTTTGTATCAGAAATAGAATATCAATGTATGTGTGTCAGGTGCAGGATAAGCTACCAGGCTGGTTTGCTTCTGTGAGTACCTTTACCCACTGTTATCACTAGGGCAGGTCTTGCAGCTCATCTGAACACCAGAAGCATCTTGAATGGGGAAGTAAAGGAAAAGAAAAGCACGTTTACAAAATTATTGAAAAACATTTATTATACTTAAATTGAAATGTGTACATCTCATTAAAAAACAAAAGCAATTTGCTGGTGCCATAATTTAATTCCAATTTGAAGTGAGCTGGACAAACTACTGTGCGACTTCCAATGGTCTTGAAAATCAGATATTGGGATACTTTCCAATCAAGGATTTTTCCGCTTTTATAAAACATTTGGATTTGAATAGTGTGGGAGCTGAAAAGATGGTGTCAGTTCAAGAAAATGCTAGGACCAAACAATACCCAAAATGAACAACTTAACTTATAGGAAGTACGTAAAATGTTACTTTCAGTGCAGAAAAAAATAAGGACAGGAGAAACCCAAACCCCTCTAGCTTGGATGAACGTAAAGTTTCAGAACGCTACAGCTTTAGGAAGCTTTTCTGCTGAAGCACTTGAGCCAGTTACAGAAGAGGGAATGCCAAAATCAACGTTGCTTTTTTACACGCGGTGGCGGCTGCTCACACTGAACGCTGCAGCATAAAAAGCAAAACTGTTCCTAAGCATTTAAGCCGGAGATCACGGCGGAGCTTTCCAGAGGCACAAAATGACCGCGACACGAAGTCATTCAGTCCCTGTGGAGAAGTTCCTCTCCAAGTACCGAACCAGCTGCAACTGAATGCTAGCATGGGAAACGCTGCGTCACGTCGTCACAAGAGAGAGCTAGCCCAAAATAGCGAGAAAGCACAATTCCTGGCTGAAAGAAAAGTTATTTGGTCATATGGCAGAGGCACTGTAATGTAACAGCGGTTCAGCGCGGCTCCCAGGGCAAAGACAGGGCAACAGAACAGGTAAGACACTACTTGTCCATAACAGCCACTAGAGCAAGGCCTTTCCCTGCTGGGAAGGAGAGTTACATGGAGCAGGTTTAGTATTTCTTAAGCAGTGTATGTGATGCTGCTGAAAGCTGCGCCAGCCCCGTGGTGCCTGTGGCTCCTCTTCCCTCATCAGCACAATTCCAGTGAGTCAGACACGTCCACCTCTCGCGGCCGGTATTTTAAACCCCACAATTTCACAAGCAAAGAGTTAAACTGCAGCAGTGCTCCGCAGAGAACCTAAGAAACTAAACATAAAGGATGCATAGGCAAGTCTTTTCCATTAAATCCGTTAAAGCAAAACACAATTACTTGGTACCTCATAGGATTTATATTAATCCCTCCAATAAGGTACTACTGATAATGCAGTTTGCTGCATGCATATATTGCATCTGTCTAGGGCTTCTTAAAAGCCCTCTTCTGGCATTTACACTTCTTACATACACTCTTATACACAATTTACACGGGAAGCTGTTTTGACAGCTTGACTCTCAAAGACCCAACAACCTGATCACTATCAGCTTAACTACTCATCTCCACACAGATTAGCATGTGCTCTGCTAACATCAAAAAATAAAACCAGCATCAGGTACAAGCACAGAATAGACAAACTGGCACAGAAAGGTAAATGCCCCAAAATAAGTTTACATTCATCTCCGACTGGATACAGGTAATAGAAAACGCTTCTAAAAGCTGTATCTACTGGCCATAATTTGCCTTATTTCAGGGAAGGGCAAGCACCTTTGCTTACATTGTCTTTCATGCCTGTACGTAAGCTGTCATGGCCGTTATACCTCTCATGAGGACACTTAGCTATGGCAGTGATAAGAAAGTTCACCTATCAAACAGCTCATTAGAAAGGTCATTTTGTGTTTTCAATATGAAACATCTTATACAGTAATGTTAGATCCTAAGGTTTTGGATGATCTTTGTAATCTTTAGGCAGGACTTCATTCTGCGGTGGAGTATCAGTCTAGCAGTTGTGTGACATCATCACTTCAGAATTATATGGAAGCCTTCACCATTTTCAGCTGAAAAAGAAGTTGTTAGAATCATAAATAGAATAACCATAAATGCACCAGCCAAAGCCCCAGATCAGCAAAGCATGGGCTTAGGTTTTAACCATGTAGAAGTGGTTCACTTCAGTGTAGTGGTATTTCATTACTACTATGAAATAGTAAAGTCAAAGCATGCTAAGTACCAGGAGCTTGCTATTCACACTAAACACCTGACGAATAACTTCTTAAAACCCTCTTTGGTCTGCAGTTATTTCTGACCACTTCTTACCACGTATTAAAGCCATCTCACCTGTGACACTTACTGTGACAAAATGAAGTTAACTACTGCAAGAGCAATCAAAATCCTTAGTGTATACTTTCAGTCTTTGATTTTGTGATGCTCAGCCTTAAAACTAGAAAGCCAAAGGGAAACTGTTAAAAGCAAAAGACCCTGTGGCTTTATGGTCAGAATTGAGCAGTACCATCAGAAGGCTTCACGACCGAGACAAATGGGTCTGTAACAGTCACTGAACAGATTTTATGCTACACAAAGTATACACAACCATTTCAGTCTCAGAATTTCAAGCTACGAGGCTGAGTGAAGCAGCTTTAAAAATACAGCTCATCTAGAGGAGAAAACAAGGATTTTCCTACATCTGCTGAACAAAAATGTTGTGATAAACAATTTGTAACTGAGTCTTCAAAGCTGGGGCAGTTTCTGGCCAATTCTCTGTGCAATGAAACTTGCACAGAGCCAAACTCAGCCACAGATTACAGCAATTTATCGGCACCTTTTCCCAGAACTACACTAAGGAAGGGTGGGATTCATCTGAAGCCCCAGTGTTTAAATAGGAAATCCAAATGACCAAAGTTGACTGCAGGTACAATTAAAGTGATTCCACCCCTCTGACCACATGGGGGTTTCTGCCATTTCTGCTGGAAGCAGATCTTGGTGTGTTTGCACATCAGCCATCTCTGTGTCTGCCCTTACTCTGCCTGGGGAGTTTCCTGGACCAGCGTTCTGCTCTAAAGGCAGCTCCTTGATAGACTTCACAGTTGTGTTTTTGACTGTACCTTTTATTGTGGTGAATAGGAAACAACTCTCATCTTGAAAGTTCTGAACCATCTACAAAAGACAAGAGAAGTGTTAAAAACCTGATCTCATGCATAAATAAAATGTCAAGGAAATGTAATTTCTATTACCTGATCATTAACAAGAATGTGGATGCCTGTGGGACCCTGTCTGTAAACCTGGTTGATCTGATGCAAAGGAATATTGAATGCCAAAGCAAGCTTGCGTGTGACTTCCGAGGCTGCCATTTCTTCCAAGTAGATTGCATGATAAACTGCAAGAAAAAAGGAGGATTTACATCAGCATGGCACTATCTGGTAACAAGGAACTTTGTGGAAAAATCAGGTGAATTTGTTCATAACAGCATTAAAACATTTTAAAAGCTAAAAATCTTTATTCTCACTCTGTTCTCACCAAGAAGCATGAACTGCCATGACCTGGCTTTCAAGGTGAAGCCGTAAGGACAACTTTCTGACAAGGCTTCCGTTTGCTTTGGTACCAAAGGCAGATTCCACGTATCACATCAACCAGGTCAGTGGGTCTTTAGGGACCACTGCCATATCGCCAGCTAATACAAGTGACTTACACCACCATGCTGCTGCTCGAAGTAAGGATGGAGGTGGTTTTGGTTTGGTTGGTTTGTTACGTGGCAAAGAGAGCCTTTCTCAGCTGCCTGAATGTATTTCCTACAGATCATCTCAGAGCTAAAGGATGGCAGCAGGAAAATACAACAGTAAAGGGAACAGTAAGACAAAGCACCTGGTCAGTTTGATGCTATATTTACAGTTCTACAGCTTAATAGTGCTAGAGGCCCTCAGCAGCTCCATGTTTGCGCATTCTTCCACCCCAGACCAGAGAGTGAAGATGGGAAACAGATTTTCCAGAGGGAATACATGCAATTTGACAGAAACAGAATCCTCTATGGATCCTCCTCCACCTCAGTTCTTTCATGGAAAATATACAACTACTGTAATGGCAGCAGCCTGTGCAGAGTTTGACTGGTTGGGGAGTGATGGCTCTTCACTCAAAGCCAAGAGCAAGAAAAGAATGATTTCAAATAACTCCATTCTCTTAAATGTGGGATTGTCAGGATTTTACAATTAAACATTATCTTCTGGTCTGTGTTGAAACAACAGCCATTTATAATACTGAAACTGTTGGCCTGTACACTGCTTGGCTGGTTTTCCTTGTCCAAGCTCTACCAGTTTTAGTTCAGGTGCACAGAAAATGGGAAAGCACTGAAGTGTTTAATTTGCACATAGCTTTTACACGCACCTCCATTTGTCTGGTTAATACCTTGTCTGGAACTCCATTAGCATGTAACTGCTGGTTTCAGTGGACTGAAGGAGAATCAACCATTTAAGCTGGAGAGGTTTTAAGGTTCTGTTCACCCTGAGTGTTACAACAGCAGTGCTACACCTTCCTACATTTTCTCTGTGTGCCAGACACAGGAATTCAGCCTCTTCACTAGTACTCTTACTTCTTTCTTCCCATTTCTCTTGTTTTAGGTGTTTTAAGACACAGGAATGGTGCTAAGGGAGCCCAGATGTGACGTACCGTATATTGCACCGTTGCTGCTGTCACCATTGCCTGCATCTTGTCTTTCCAGTTGTAGGCTCCTCAGTGGCTCCTGACAAACGTAGATTGTTAGACGGGGCCTAACAGACCTGCAATTGGAAGAAACCACACATGAGAGGGAAGGTTACAGGAAATGCTGTGCCACAAAGGCAGATCTGTTGTGCTCACAGTTCACTTGCAGGGTTTTCTTTAACTGATCAAAAAGCCAACAGAGAATGCAACAGTGAGTGCTGTCTGGATGCTGCTGCCTGTTGTAATCCTGGAACATAACTACCGAGGAACAATGGCAATTCTTGCAAAGGTCAGTGGTAACAAACACCCTTTCTGAATCAGAAACATCATCTGGGACGCTGTCTGGGTTAGCACTCTGCACCTGTAAGCTCAGAAAGCCTCTTAGCTCCAATGTGAGGCCCCAAAGGTGTATACAGGGCTCTTTTTACACCAACTGCTGCCAGTTCCTCAGACAGATGAAGGCATCGAGGCCCACCCCAATTCCAGCTGCCCAGGTCTCCCAGTGCTAGCAAATGACAGAACAAAACCCACTCAGCCTCGCATCCGAGGTCATACCTGGATTTCAGTGCATTATACAGCCGAATTCCATCAGCTGGACCACAGATTTGTACCAGATCTTCTCTTGTCAGCTTTAATAAATCAGCACCTGGAGGCACACGGGAGGATTTTATGAAGACTTTGTTAGAACACCTGTACTTTTTAACATTAACTGTGTGCTCATTTCAACTGGCACACGTCACATTTAAGAATAATCAGACATTCTGCTAAAATGAAGAATATTCGTAAAAAGATGACTATTCAAAATAAGTCATAAATATGAATATTCATTAGACACATGCACATAGATAAAGGAATTCTGCTGCTGCATGGCACTGGAGCAGTTAGATACAAAACAGGATTTGCCGTTTCTGTGGATAAGGCAGCTCCAGAGAAAGCCTCATACCCCACAGTGAAATCCAACTCCTGTGGAAGATCTACCATGGAGCAGATGTTAGCAACATCTTGCACTTGAGACCACTGCATTCTGCTGCCGTCAGGAGCCAGGCCAGCAGAACAGGCAACAGCCGCTGCTCCGACTCACCAAATGCAGTCACTTTCCTGTGATCAAGGTTAAAATGGTATGGTGAACTGCCATGGTGCAAACGGAACCCAGCTCCACTCTGGGGGTGAATTTGGGTGAAATTAACCAGAAGAAAATGCCTTCTAATACAAACTGAACGTTTAACAGTAGGGATACCTGAGAAATTTGAGAAAAGCCTTGTGTAGGTGGAGAACCTGTGCTTGAGCAACCACTGCTGAGTTTCCTGGATTGTGGCTGACGGATGAAGCTGCTGTAAGAAACAAGATTGAAGATGGTAATTTGGATATGAAAAAAGCATTTACAACCCCCCCTCACTTAAACATCTCCACAATAGGGTCAACAGCAGGGTACGTATAAAGCAAATGTTCTGACACAAATACACAAATAGAGGCATGAGCAGTACCAGAAAGCAAACACTCACATCTCCAGAGCCTTGAGAGCTTCCATCTCCTTGGTGATTTGGGGAGGAAGAATTGCTACAGAGTGAAAGAAGAAAGAAAAGAATTATTAGGATTTTATTAAGCAAAATACTTCAGCCTTGCTGAAAATCCACTTGAATGAGCTCAAAGTACACAGACCAGACAACACCACTGTAAATCATTCCTTGCTCACCCAAGTTTGGTTATGGTCGTTTAACTAATGTCTCAATTCTAAATGCTTTTAGCAATGCAACTGCTGTTGAAAAGCTTGTGAAGATTATTGTTGGCTTTTCTTCTTGCAAATTCTACTGACTGTGTATGAGGGGAGTGAAGACTTTGTACTGGAAGAAGCTGAACTGTTTCCATAGACAAGAACTAAATCTGCATAGTTCAGAGGTAAAGGATTTGCTACATGGCAAAGGACAAGAGGAGAAGTTTTCAGCAACGTACAGAAGAAAGATGACTGCTGCAGCAGAAGTAATGACTCTGGGTAATGTCAAACTCTAAAACAAATACGCAAAGCCAAACCAATCCCTCATTCCCCACTGGGACCAGAAAGCAGCTGCATTTACTCAGAAAGCACCTCCGAACCACCACGATTTTAAAACAGAGTCTTTAATTAGGGTACACAAAGAAACCTACCTGTCTGGGACACTGTAGGTGTTATGTTGAGCAGAGGTAAAGGCTGGAGCAGGAGTGGGACTGTTGTTTACAAATGTTGTAGGAGTATCAGGCCATGGTGAGCACTGAAGATAAAGAATTAAAGCTTAAGTTTCTCTTGGCAAACCAGAGCATGCTTTATTCTGAGGCACACTTCTTTAAATGAAAGCCAGGGGTTTATCCACAGCGAGTTTTGATTTGACATTACAAATACAGACTCCCTCCATCCCACGCATAACATGCAGATACTCCAGGTAAAAGTCACTTCTGGTTTATCTTGTTCTTTCATTGAGACTCCTATTTATACTGTCTTCTGTTCACAAAGTGAAGGTACTAATGGTGGAACTGACAGAAGACTGATCCAGATTACTCAATTTAACACAAACCAACCCAAGCCATCTGCTGAAAAACGTTTTTCATCCTAAAAGGGGTGAAAGGGCTGATTAAACTGCAGGCATCATGTCCTGACAATAGATGCTCAGCAACAGCAGGTGAAAGTATGAAGCTAGATTTAACCTTGTGGATAAATTTAACGTATTTAATGTCCTGATGAAATGCATTCAGAATATTCAGTAGTAATCCTGTGAGCTTGAGAAACTGCAGGACTAAACTGATACCTACATGTGCTGCTCTTGAGGGCCCCCTCAACTGCCTGGTAAACTGGAGGTTTTATATATAAATATAAGCCACCACAAGTATATGATGAGGCAGCTGTTTCATTCAGTCAGGTTTTTTGGGGTGTTTTTCTTAAACCATCATGATTCAGCCCTTCAAAACGAGACCAGCATTTGGTGTCTGCAACACCACTGCAAATCCAGGCTTTTAAAGAAGAATAAAACCCAAACAGAGTTTGGTTTGTTCAGAGACAAACAGATGGGATTTAAGACAAACAAGATGCCCAAGATCAAGTAAGCTAAGAGCATGCCTCTTCAAACAACAAGGATTTCCGACACATGTATCATGCACCAGCTAAACGCCCTGTAAGGAAATTTCCCGAGTTACAGCATGGTTTGGTGGGGGAAGAAGCAGACCTGATATTAATGGGAACATGTTTCAGCTACTGTGTTGAAAAACCTTTTCACTATCCAGGGGAAACAGAGTAAATAAGCACAAAACCAGCTGCAACCTCCTGTAAACCAGTCCACGACATTGCTGTGCTGGACTCCGGTTGTCCGAGCAGGATCCTGAGCTCCCCAGCACGGCACATACAGTTTAAAAACCCTAAGTCTTGTATGTCCTGCATAGCTTAGAGGCTGCCCAAGATGTGATTCAGGGCAGTATGTCTGCGAGGCACTGTGCACTGTCTTTGATTACATGGTCAAAGCCACCCGTTACATCCCAAAGAGCTCAATCCACACAAAGCATGCTCCTCTATGACCCACCGGTGTTACCCACTCTTCCTCCTGTTCTGTATATTCCCATCTGTTGTTTCTCTTCTCAAACTCATTTTAACGATCAGCTCAAAGATGCTGTGTTACAACAGGTAGTTAAAAAGAGACCTTCATTCCCTAATGTGGTCCAAAGCCATGACTTAAAAATAAAGGCTCAACACAATCTAACTTTGTTCTTCTGACATACCTGGAAAGCATCATTTCTTTGGTGTGTTTTTCCATTCACTCCCTAAATTTTAAGGCAAGATGTTTATCAGGACATACAGATGCAAGCTGCACATCCTCAGCTGCAATTCCATCACAAGATTCCATTCAACACTGTTAAAATCAGGGGCAGGGAAGAATGCATTCCAGCCAGAGAACAGCTTCTGAGCCATTCCCAAGGTGTGCACTGCAGTTACTGATTCTGGCCTTCAAACCCAGCTGAAGTTGTTCACAACAAAACTTGAGTTTAAAGGCAGGAAGAAGCACATCTGAAATATCTGGGTAAAGAAAATCCCATCCCAAAGCAAGAAGCCTTTCTTCTGCTAGAAACACTTTCTTACCTTGTGTTCTCTTCCAACAAAAATGTTACTACCTATCCACTGAGACTGAATGAGCTGGTTAAACAGGAAAACAGGCAGTAATTATAATACTACTGCAGCATGCCTAATTGCTGCAGTTCTCCTGCTTTACACATTGTGGAGGGGAAAAGTTAGTATTTGAGCACTGAGATTACAAGGTTCAAGGAAGTCTAGCATTAAAAGAAAAAAAGAGAGAAAAAAGGCAACACTACGTATTCTTCAAGTGTCTTCAAGCAAGTAAGCTTGAGCTGCTTATGCCTCTGGAATCACTCACATGCACGACTGTCCTGCATCTCACAAACCCATGGGATTCAGAAACAGGGTCAGACAAATGCCTGGGCATCAAATGTGTTAACACTACAAAGATTCAGCAGGGATTCTAACATCTAACACCCACAGGAAGTTTCTGGGCACTGGAGGGTTATGAGGGGAATGGATCACAGGCACAGCCTTCCTGAAACAGCATCTGCAACTGCCACTACCAGGAACAGGCAACTGGACGTCAAAGACTCGTGGCCTGATCAATCAGGATGTTTCTTATACTCTTAAGCACGACACTGAGTTAACCAGAGCACATTCAGCAAGCTAATGATACTAATAGTGAAGTCCCTGGCCACTGAGAGAAAGATGTCACCCTGCCAAACAGAAGCATCCAACTCTGTGAAAAGCCACCAAAGAAGAGAAGAAAGACCGGTCTTAAATCTTTACCTGTAATGAGCAATGAATATATACTGGTCAATCTGCAAAGCTGGTGGCTTTGGTGTCTCGAGACTAACTGCCCTCCATTACTACTACACTGACACAGCTGTGCTGCAGAAATTGTGTCTTATTTCCAAACACTGATTCATTCTTCAAAAGGAGAAAACTGTTTTGGTTACAGATCTTCAACATCCTTCCCTACAGGCCGTGAATGCAGTGTTGACCAATGGCTTCACTAAGTTAAAAAGGAAGATAGGAAATCCTTCCAAGTGGGACTTTCAGGTTCAGGGTATGTAGCATTTTTACTGGGAATGTTCCCAACTTCTAAAAAATTGCAAAATCTCAAGTTATCTAAGCCACTGTTTGATGTCATTTCTCTTCCTACTTCCCATCTACCTGAATCTACCCAAATGCATGCTTTACTATAGAGTAAAACTGAACTTTGGCAACAAACTCCATACTATATTCACATACCAAATAAACACAAACCCAAAGTACAGTAAGTCTAATCCAGCATCGTCTTTAGAGAACAAAGCAGCAATTTTATTACAGCTTTCTTATTGGATGCATAAAATACGAGGTTCTTGGCCAAAACAACTGCAGCTGCTGTGTGCAAAAGCAAAACCCTTCTGCACATCTGTTATGGAGGCAGAAGTAGTCATTTCCAAAATGTGAAGCCAGCCACTCTGCATAAGCTGTATGCTACTGACATTTGCTATATGGAGTATAGATATAGTATTTCTTCAACTTGTTTCTCCTTACATCCTTATGTTGCCAGTTTTGCTCCAGCTGCAGTTCCTAACTCACGGCCTCCAGAAGGTTTTATACTCCAAATTTAAGTCACTTACTGAAAATATTTAGCTTCTGCACCAATCTTCCATATCCAAAACAATGTTCCAACCTATTTCAAGGTCTACACCTCAAAGTCTTCTAACCTCCCTTCATGTGCCCTGTAATCAGTTCTACTTGAAAAAAATTACCATTTGATCAAGTTTAATCAAGTGATAGCTTTATATAGTCTAGCTTGAGATGTAATATAATGTAAAATTATATAACGTGATAAATTTAGCACACATAGTCAATATAATGTGATATACTATAATGTAAGTATTATATGATGTATTATATAATATGTATAATATAAAAATCAACCAAGACACTGCAGACAGAAAGAAGTGTCTTTACAGACACTGTCCTGAAGACCCAACTATCACAATACAATGCCTGCTTTTTCAAATTCAAAGCAGGGGAAGGAATCTGGTGGCTTTTTTTCCCCTCTTCTTCCTTGGATCAGCTCTAGTTTGTATATATTCCAAAGAGTAAAGTCTAGATAGAACTCTCAAGAAAATGAATGAGAAGGAAAATATGGATGATGGTAACAGTAAAACAATCTCTGTTTTTTAGGAAAAGACAGGAGCAGAGTAGAAAGAACTAACTCTTGTTTCACCAAGCTCTTTGTATTGTGTTAGAATCCCATACAAACTGAATTGGAAAGAGAATATATTGAATTTAATGTTTCTTAAAGGAAACACAATAAGAAACCAACCTGACCAAATCAGATTGTGGCTGAGCTCAAAGAAATCCTACTGGGGTAAGGGGAGAAACAAAAAGAAACAGAATGAGACATATCCAGCAAATAGAACAGCTGAATACTGGGGGGGCAAAATAAAAACACCTATGGACAAAATGAGATGCAAATGCAAGGGACAAGAAAGCCAGCCTACATACAAGGCTAGGTGTAGGAGGAAGATAACAATACCCAGTTTTGAAAAGGAGGAGAGTTACAGGCTGGATCAACCTACGTTCTAAAATTCAAGTAAAGGTTACAGAGAAGTATTTCTGGGCACCAAGGAAGCAGCACTGGGTAAGTAACAGCACTCTTGACTTTGTCAAGCAATACACACTCCAGACAACCCTGCTTTCCTTCTGTAACGGAGCTACGGTTCCCCAGACACTCTAAGTACAAGATTCCATCTCTAAAGACACCATATGTAAACCAGAGTCAATCCTCATACTAAATGTAGGGAAACAAGTCTTCAGGTTTTGTGTCTAAGCTCCTCTGTGACAACTGTACTAGCACATCTACCCTGCATGAGGGAAGTCTGGTAACAGCCAAACCTTCTGATGGCTACAAGTGGGAAGACAGAACTGCTCAAAGTAGAGACATGCATCATCCCCTGTCCACAATGACATGGCCCACAAGATCAGCCTGTCTGGTGACAAGAGAGGGTGGCTGAGGAGTTGGCCTTCAAGCTGTACATCACACATTTTCTAGATCAAGCAAATAGGTTACACACTCAACTAATATAGTTACAACCAGTACTTAATGAGTGTATAGTGGTAAGGTTTCACTAAGAATACAGCAAAAATAGCGTTTCATGGCATTTTGTATGGGCTTGGTGACTTCTAATAATTTTGCTCATGATACAAATCACTGTAATGATGGAACAGGCTGTGTGTTAAATCTGCACATCATACCAAGTTAGCAAGGCTGAAAGCATTTCATCCCGCAGGAATGGAAGTCAAAATGATCTCAGACCAGTGTTTTATTAAGCGCAAATGTCCAACAGGAAGAGTCAACTGCACAACAGGAGAACTGGAAAGCTGTACACAGTTGCTATTCCAAAACAGTCTGTGGGTTACCCTTCAGCCCAAGCAACAAGTCAAGAAATAAACACACACATAAAGCACACACTTTGTGTGCTTTGGGAAAGGCAACAGAAGTCCAGTACTACCTGTCTCACCTAATCTTTCTTTGCTACAATTAAAGTAATGCTAAAAGAAGCTTAAGTGTTTCAGGAGATTGTTAAGAGGGGGTTGGACAAGTTTCAGGTATCATTTGGCTACAGTTCGTTCTACTCTGGACAAGGGATTTGTCACATCTTTTAAAAGCACCTTTTCCTATATTCTTCCTGGAAGTAACAATCACTGAATGAAGTACTTACAGGAACAGAGAGAGAGAAGAGGAGGTGGCAGGGGAAGTACAAATCCCTCCAGGAACCAGCTTCAGAAGACACTTCAGCCATGTCTTAAAAATGAAAGTGATAAAACACCTATTTCTCCTGCCTGTACCCCCCCCCCCCCAGGGCCATGTGCAACAAGTGAAAGGATGTCTGCACTGCCAAAGAACTGTAAATGTACACCTTAAAGATACCAAAAACCCCAGCAGCCAAGAACAGTAGAAGGCAAATTCAGACAGCTCAGTGCTAACAGTTTCAGGGGGTAAAAAGCCCCCACATCCTCCAAAGAACCCATCTGACTTCACGTTGCTTCTTCTCTCCCACCCAGTTACATGGTTTATAAACAAGAGGCATACACTGAAGTATTTTATAACCTAAATGTGAAACTGATGTCTGAGTCAAGGCAGTCAATGCCTGCACACTGCTGGGAAAGAGCGGTCAGCGCATCATCCCTGTTCAAAGAACAGCCAGTTGTTTTCCACAGTCACAGTATTAACTGACATTTCAACTTGCCAAATGGGTGATGGAGAATCATTTCTCATCTGAAAATGTAAGGTCTCAATGGTACTCACAATAAGAAACACCATTTAAGAAATCCTGGAGTGTGCAGGATGTGCGTTGAGATTCACGTGGGGGCACAGACTTAGTGTGCACCTACCATGAAGGGGTACTGACTCGTCTGAACTGCATTAAACCTGCTTAAAGCACAGTATGTAGCTGGCTAAAGGAAAAAGTCAGTAACTAGTGACCAACCATCTGCAGTACTACATGGTGTTTTAAAAATACTGACGTACATGGAAACTTACATTGAATCTAAGTACAGATATGGAACAAAACACTAAATTTCACCAATCTTACTTCTAATTACACACATACAGGAAAGCAAAAAGCTGTTTCATTTAGTCACATAAACGGAAAGCTCTTGACTTTTAAAAGTTACACAGTCCCTCTGCAACAGTTTAAGTGTTAGATTTAGGAAGGATTCCTTTGCTGAAAGCAAACATGGAGTAATTGGTATACATAAAAGTAATAGTAATACACAGCAATCAATGTTTTTACTTTACAAAATGGAAGTTTCTCCTATATCTAACACTGTACAAGGTATCTTGCACAATGAAAAGGTAAGCAGAAGTCCCTTACACTGCCTCGCTTTGCCAGAGAATCACCGTAGTCTGCTGGCAAAGTCCGCTTGCTGGACTTTTTCTGCTCATGTTCAACTGCATCTTCAATTATAGGCTCAAGCCTCATCTGGACAAACACCAAAGATTTGGATCAATTTCTTTTCGTTATACAGTGAGGAAAGATCTAAAAGCCTTTTAGAAACTTCTGAAATCTTTAGAACACTGCGTAGAACTCACTGATGTTTAAATAAAATGCAAAAACCTGCTGAGGCTCTGGCCTTACATTCAGTCACCTCCAAAACCAGAGACTTTGAAGCTCAAACTAGGCAGATAATTAAACTCCAGATTCCCCCCTCTTCTTTTCCCCCTCCAGCTGCAAGGTTTTTAGATCTCTACCAAAAGACTTGCTCTAGGGTTCAGCGCCGTCAGTGTTGGAACACACTCAGGTTGAACGCAAGCACCTATCTAGTCTCTAAATGAAAGTTTACCAAACAAAGAACTTAAAACGGAATGTTGCTGTTCACTGGACAAGTTTGACAAAGAAAAAGCTTATCTTTGTATAGAACTAATTCTTCCCCAACCCTTCCAAGACTACAGCTAAGTAATATGCCGTATCTATGTATTTCCTCCTCGGTTAGCAGATGCAATTCTAATTTGTTACCTCTGTAAGAACTGTGGTGTCATATGAAGGCTGATACTTTTCTTTTTCATGTGCAGTTCGCTTTTCCATCTTTTCTCTGTCTGTTTTCTGTTTCCTGTCTGCTCCTTTTGGCTAAAAATGGATAGTTACATGAACAAAAACGCAAGTGGAAAATGGTTTTATAATTGAAATCTGATCTCAGAAGTAGTAAGATAAAGGTATCCCCCATCTTTATGAGAGCTTCTGGGAGACTTATTAAGGATATGTTTTCTGTTACCTTAAAAACTTTGATTTGACAACTGGCTGAATGCAGATGATCTGTATATTCTCCATTTTCAGTCTGTTTAAAAGTGTCAACCTGAATCCTAAAAGGAACTCCTTTCTCTCCTCCATGCTTACGAGGGGTAAATTCAGTGCTGATACAATGTACCTGGAAAAAACCAACCACCAAACAAAAAGGACCTTCAGAAGTATTCTAGACATGGATTTTACTCCAACATCACACACATTTTCTAAGGACAAGGAACAAAATACCCAGCCTATCTGAGGACCAAGCTGCAAAACTAACATCTTACTCCTTTTCATGCCCATATTGAAATGAAGCCAAAAACACTGCATTTGAGTTGACAAGGGAGAAGGGAAACAAGGAAGTGGGTCACCAAAATCTCTCCACAAAGCAGAAGTCATTACAGGTCTTTATTAAATTGAGACCTTGCTGGATCTTAGGAGAATGTATGTAGAATCACAGAATGGTTTGGGTTGGAAAGGACTTCATGATCATCCAGTTCCAACCCCCCTGCCATGGGCAGGGACACCTCACACTGAACCATCTCACCCAAGGCTCTGTCCAACCTGGCCTTGAACACCACCAGGGATGGAGCATTCACAACCTACCTGGGCAACCCATTCCAGTGCCTCACCACCCTTACAGTAAAGAACTTCTTCCTTATATCTAACCTGAACTCCCCATTTAACCCATTCCCAACAACTGTAAGATACCATTGCCCAATGAATTATAGCTAGAATAAACTTGAGTTACTTGTAATAAATCCTACCACACTGGGTTTATAAGCTAGAAATACCCCTAAAAGACATCGAAGGAGAAAATCAGTGCAACAGAAAGAGTTATGATGCATCTTACTGGACAGGCCTCCCAACTTTATGGGGTTTTTTTGCTTCCTTATGGAATTTAAAGCAAGCCAGTGCCCCAGTGCTTTTTATTTCCTTTGGCTATCAACAACAAAGACCCACAGACTGGAAATTGAAGCTTTAAGTGTGTAATCAGTGCTGCTATGCTGTGCTCTCTAGCCTTCAGAATAAGTGAACTACACTTGCACAACCATAATAACCAGATCCGTTTCATTCGGTCTGTTATTGCTTCTAAGGAAGTGCATAAACAAAACCATCCAGTAATTTCTCTCACATTCCTTCAAGGAGACTGCATTTTAGTAATTATGCAATTCTTAGTAGAAAAAATGGCTTCAGCTGTACTAGATTGAGGTTACTGTACTTGCAGTGTGGAATGTAACCTATTTTAGCAGCCTCAGTAAGAACTGCTGCTACCTCAAACTTCATACCTCCACCTTTTTATCTTATAGTAAAACCAGATGAGAGACAAACGTGAGCTAAAAGTTCCAATGCAAACCTGAACATTCTATCTAAATGATTTCCAAAGACATCATGCTCAACTGCCCTGCGTACCAAAGACATAAATGACAAAGATCCTACCCCAAGGAAGCCTACTGACACAGTAAGAAACAGCTTTTCACTGTCTGATTTAAAACTCTTCGTAGCACATTACTTTTCGTTTTGTATCCTCAAGCCTGAGCCTCTGCTGCAGCTCAGCACTAGGAGGGGGGGAGACTCAACTACACCAGAACCATCAGTGATGACAGTTATTCAGAGGGATATAAATTAACTCTGTGTGTGTGTGTATATATATATATAACCTTGACAGCTTTATTCACAGAACTTTCTGAAAGCCTTTTATATAAATTACTTTGATGTAAATTTACTGTTGTTTTTAAAAGATGTTTCAATAAACCCAAGTGAAGCTGAAAACCCTAACTAGGGACCCTTACAGAGCTATGAACCTGTGTTTATTGACATAGCTGGTATTTACTGGCTATCCCACAAGTAAGAAACCAGGAAGCCTCACAGTGCAAACATACTACTGTTTGTGACCTGAAAGGCACCAAACACAGACATCCAGTCAAGTAAAATGTCAAACCTGAATAAAAGCAGATGTACATTTTGTTGGATCCCACAAAAATTCAACTGCATTGAGCTGGCTTGGATTTGTCTTGATATCAATGACTCCAACAGACATTGGAATATCTATTAAAATAAGTAGTATATGTTTCAAAATAATCATAGTCCAAGAAAACACTACACATACATTTTAATACAAGGTTACCATCAGCAAACACAGGCAGGGTGGAAAAATACGGGCTTTGGTAGCCTGACCATAAGCCTGGAAGCAGTTTCTTAGGACTGATCTGAAGAATCTTTGTAGACTCAAAATACAAAGTGCTCAGGGTTTGGGGGTGTTTTTTCATTCCCTTCCTTCCCCCTCCCAATCCCCCCATACACAGCTTATGCACCAAAACCAAGCAAGTTACTCAAAATACAGAAACCATGTTGGTGCCGTTTCCACAGTCCTCTAGAGAAGTTACTTTTGATTGTGTTCTCCTAATTACTGTAACATTTAGCAATCAAAACTAGGAAGATTACTAAATGTGTAAGGCTGTAGTTGCTATCTTACTGCTTATCTTGCTTCTGTAGCACTTGAAGGTTTGAAAAGAACATGTAAGTGGTGGAACATTTACAATCAAAATAAACACTACGACAAAGCAGCATACAGAAAACTGGTCTGTGTGTTTTCAGGAGCCCTAGCATCAATCTGACCATGATCAACCTCAATTTGGAAACTGATTTTCTTCAAGCATCAACAGATAGAAACAGTTATACCTAAGTCGAGAAGTCTGTCCCCAGGGCGGTTCCACTTCCAACCTTCTAGCTGCTGGTGCTCTGTATATTGCAACCTTCGGTCATGGAACACAACTCTGATAATACTCTAACAAAGAAGAAAACAAGCATCTGATGAGCCACAAAGTTACTGCATGTTTAGAAACAGCTTGAAGATAAAGCATTAAAACACTGCAAAATAGCAACAGTGCCAAAAGTACGTATTTACAGCAAAAAAACTGGTAACCATCAGTATCCAGAAATATTATGGATCACAGAAACAGAACTGAGCAGCGCAAGAGATCTGAAAATGTAGTAAAAATGCAAAAGAGAATTACATGTGGTTGCATATTCTGAAGGTCACTGTGAATTACACCCAGTGAACCGAGCAACACTGACAGCACAATACCAACACTGCGTAGGCAACACCAACTTATTTTAGATACCAAACACCGAAGACTTGATCTGTTCTGAAAAGCAGTGAATATAGTTTGATCTTTCTTCTTTTCACTCCCTTTCCTGGTATTTGTCAGCATATTTACAACAAATCCATGATCTTCAGCACGAGTAAGAATAAACCTCACCACTTTTCCAACTATTCGAGCTGAAACACTAATCTAAAAGTACTACGCAACCGATGCAGCCAGAAGCAGTGCAGTTAACCAACAATACCTATTTTTGTGACCAGCTCTGGTACAGCTGTGCACTTCAGTCATACTCTGCCACAATACATACAGAGGGGGAAAAATACTGTACAGATTAATTGCTACTGAACAAACCAAACCCCAAATTTCTATCTTTTTTTTCCCCCCATTTGTCTATGGTAAGGATTAAAGTGTCCAAAAAACCCCAAAACTTTTAAATGAAGTGTCTCTTCAAGATACACTGAACCACCTTGGCTTTATTTCAAAGCTAACAAGAAAGCACATGTGCACGTGTGAATACACGCACACGCAACCCCCAGCTCCTTTGTCCCTGCAAACTGGCAGGTTTGGGACCTGGAAATGCCTGCAACCATCCTTCACCAACATGGAATGCCTGCCTTAAAGTACTGGCATTACAGTATTTAAGTAATGGAAAGTTTGTTGATGCAGCATTACAATTCCCTGATACAATAAAATTCATTTCTTTAGATTTTTACCTACCAAATGGCTCATCACTAATATATGAACCTGTCAAATTACAGCAGAGACAGAGCCCAAGGCTATCAGGAAATAGCACTTAAGGCAGGCAAAACAGTCAACACAAGTCAACGTGCCCAGCTGTAAAGGGTTTAATTACACAACTCAAATCCCAGTCTTATGCTTGTGCTTAACACTTCCTGGAATTACACCTGAACAAGCTTCCCACAGGCAAGAATAAGGCACAGGACCACACAAGTCAGCCGAAGTTCACAAATCATATGGCTCAAAGTATCCAGTGACAACAAGAAAAACAAAATCCATACAATGTATAGTCTGTAGATTGGATTTCTCTCACCTACAGACACCTTAATCTGAGATCACTGCTCCTTTCACTGTGTGCTTCCTTTTACTCAGGCTGAAAGACATGGGCACATCTACTGGAGAATTATCTCATCTTAAACCAGATCAGACTGCAGACCTTGTGAAGGGTCCATGATGTGATGAGCTCAACTTTAGCTACCTAAAGTTTCATGAACTGAACCCATTCATAAATGGGGAAACACATACGTGTATATTCTTTTTATTGACAGTAAACTAGAAATAACAAAGCTAGGCATTAGGTTCTTTTGTTGCTCAGATCAGCTGGCTACACACCCTGTGAATCAGAGCCCAATAAACAGTTAAAAACTACTCTCTCCATAAGCAAGCACCAGAGGTTTGTTGGTAACACCATCTAGAGAACTTCACCTTCACCAGTTTCCCATTGATCTCTGGTATGTCTCCAGCTTTCCGATTATCCAGCATCCGTATCTCATAGGACTGACCTTTAAAAAGAAAAGATTTGTATCAGTAGAAGCTATTTTGTGTTTAATGCACCTCAACTAGCATTTGGTTCACAGGACACAAGAATACCAGCCAGTACCTGAAGTCTTTTATAATAGCGGGGGTCACTTTACAACACAGGAATTAATGGAACAAAATGACACTTTTTGGTTCCCTTAAAACTAGAGATCCTTTCAAAGGTGAAGTATTTCATTTCACAAGAAGCATAAGCACTTGGCTCTCTATTATTAGTTTCCAAAGCTGTATTCCTTTATTTTTGAATCTGATAAAAGACAACGTACTGAGAACCAGGCAACACAGCCTGCTCTTCTGAAACAAACTCCTGCACAATTTTTATACTCTTCCTATAACATACATACTACTTGCCCATGTCTCCCTTTGCCCACATACCTGTTGCCTTTGTATGATTTTTAGGCTTTGTATGACTTCAGGAATAAGCATCTGAAAGAGCCAGCTACTGGTTATTTGGGCAAATACATGAGCAAACCTATCTCCCCCAGTGAATGTGATGAACTGGTGTGCTTAGAAAAGACAAAGCTTGAAGTCATTTATTTGAACTACAGGGTGGTTTTTTCTTCTTCTCAGGGGAGCAGCACACACTCATCTGGAAAAAAATCATGTTTCCCTAAATACAGGACAAAACAGATTTCAAAGTTCACTAAGATCAAGTGCACTAAATTCATTACCTTCCACATTACCCTCCAAACTACCTTTATGTTCTAGCGTATACTACATTTAAAAGACATTTATTGACTTGTCCTACAAGGCAGAAGTTCAGCTGTCACAGCCCTGTGACGAGCAAAGGATTCCTTCGATTCCTTTCATCACATCATCGACTGATGTTACCTCCAAACATGGGCTGTGACAATTAATACCCTACGTATGTACAGACTGACTTCACCCCAGCAGCATCTGATCACTGGTAAGACCACTGATTACATAAATCCATACAAAACCCAAATGAACCTAGCGCAGCTGAGTAAAGCAACAGATCATTCATCCTCCTGTATTCAACAGGAGAGAACTTCTTTCCTGTTAGTAAGATCTGTTCAGCTACCAGTGTTAGTTTACTCACACATAACATATGTAAATCCATCTGCATCTATAGACAGCTTTTTTCTCAATCTGGCACTGTTAATTAAAGTTTGGAAGTATCTCTCCTCTCTCATCATTTGTTAGAGAGGGGAGAGAAGAAAACAAAGTATCAGACTGACTGCTCAAGAAGTGGTGTTAACCTTTCATAGGTACAAATTAACACCGAACCTGATGATTTGATGGAGGCAAAAATTAAGGAGTACCCGACTCAAAAACAGCATGGGAAGTTTTCAAGACAAATGGACAGATACATTCCAGTCTAGTTTTGGATCTGAAAGTGGCTTTAGGGGGCCTATAGGGATGCTGGAGAGGGACTCTTTATTAGGGACTGTAGTGACAGGACAAGGGGTAACGGGTTAAAACTTGAACAGGGGAAGTTTAGATTGGATATAAGGAGGAAATTCTTTCCTGTGAGGGTGGTGAGGCACTGGAATGGGTTGCCCAGGGAAGTTGTGAATGCTCCATCCCTGGCAGTGTTCAAGGCCAGGCTGGACGAAGCCTTGGGTGACATGGTCTAGTGTGAGGTGTCCCTGCCCATGGCAGGGGGGTTGGAACTGGATGATCTTAAGGTCCTTTCCAACACGAACTATTCTGTGATTCTATAAAGCGTGGAAGCACTGTGGTGCTCGCTGTGTGTGGAAGCACCACAGCACTGACTTCAGTCATCTCTGCATGGGAGCTAGGTACGCCGCTTCCTCTGCTCTTTCCTGGAGAGCAGCCAAAACAGCAAAGCAGCTCTTTTGCAGTTCCCTCTTCCATAAAAAACACACAACAGTCAAGTTTGGAAGGGACTTCAGGAGGTTGTCTTATCCAACCCCCATGCTCAAGCAGGGCCACCCAGAGCCAGCTGCCCAGGACCCAACTCGTTACACAAATACATCAGTTCAACTCAGTGCTGCAAACTGCTCCTGATTTTAACCAGGCTTCACAAGGGAAGTTGGCCAGGTGTTTTTATTTTTCCCCATATTTAATTAGGAAAAGGGCATCCCAATCCTTTCATTTTCTGACATCAGGAAAAGTTACCAAAGACACTGAAAACCAGATAAGCGTCTTTGGAAAAGAAATCTTTCCATTAAGAGATTTTCAAGGGAAGATGAAACATTTACAGTCATTTCAGACACTGTCACTTAAATGGCAAGCTCTCCTTCAAGGCAAGATAGCAAGCACTTTCTTCCTTCAGCCTGCAAACCTGTGCTGGCTCCCAACACAGAGCTGAGCTTCAGGGGAGGCTGGATCCTGGCACTGAAGAAAGCAAAGTATATTTCTACAGAGCTTAAGGTCTATAAAACTTTGAAGCTTTTTAAGCAGTGCAAAGCATCTTGCTGGCCCAGCATACGGCTGCAGTTGGGCTGGTTTTCTCCTGAAGAGAGCACTCAAGCTACCAAGTGGCTAAAAATAAACCTGACAAAGCAAATGGCTGAACACTGCTTGCAAGACACCAGAAATCACCTACACAACATCCACTGGTCACACTAGTAGAAGAGTCAAGTAATGTTTAAAGCATATTTAGACCGACTGGACACATCAAGATGAATCACTTAGCAGCTTTATTCACATGGAAAGCTGAAAGTGATGCTTTGTCATCATGACAGTATCAAATTATACACAATCCACTGTCAGATTTAGGGCTCCAGTACACAGTTAAACAGTTCCAGGCATGACATGCATCACATCATCATGCCATGCATCATGTTCACAGTACTAGAAGCATTTCAACTTGAGCAAAAAGGGTATATGTAAAATGTAAGGATACTAATTCCAGCAAACCTAGTGAAGCAATTAGTGAGGTTAAACAAATCAGGCTAAGGAAAATTCACCAATACATACTCTGCACACTAAGGTAGTGCAGTGCTCAGAGATGCACATGATCTAAGATTAACTGTACCAAAACACGGTAGGATATGGAAAAGAAATGGTGAATGTAGTATTTTAAACTGTTTTTATTTTTCATACAAGTCATTCTGCAGGACTGTGTCTTCTAATCACACTGCTGTCTATTGAGAGATTTGGGGTCAAAGTCCACAAGGAAAAGGAAAAGCAAAACTAATGATCTTACAGCATGAGAGCCAAGGGAGGGGGAGAGAGGTGGGTGAGTGCACAAAAACATCGATATGGTCCAAAACAAATGATAAATGATATGAGTTCAGCATACCAGCTGACTAAGATTAGGACACCAATGTCATTTCCAGAGGCGAGGGTGGTTTTATCACATGGCAATGACTATATCCATAGTATTCTAACAGCAATCAGTGCCCTCTTTAGAGGAAAAACTGAATTTTCATGCAAATCAACTGCAGGCTATGAGGGGAAAGACTCACACAAAATACTTACTGTTAACTTCTGATAAATATAGGATAGTGAAATCACACACAGACTACAAAGGCAGCTGCACTTGTGGGTTTGATTCAAACATAATACTGTTCCGGGCACATACACACAGATAATTTGAGAGTGATTAGAGTGGCCTCTGTTATGAAAAACTTTGTTTAGAATTGACATTTTAACATTTATTATGACTTTTTGAGGGGGTCTGTGCATGCCTGAGCAATTTAATCAGACTTTATCAAGTTTAAACATGAATGCCACATTAATCCTGTATTTTAAGCTATTACTGCCTGAAGTTTGCCTCCTAATAGCTCCATACTGGAGGGAAGTGTGGGACGGAGAGGGGTAACACACAGAGGGGTGAGAAAGAAATAAAGGCAAAACAAAACCAAAACAGCCTCTAAAAGGGAAGTAATGACAGACTGCAGCTATGGGTCTGCAAGTTGGACAAAACAAGATTACTAGTAAGGTATCCAACCTCATTTCCTACATGCATTTAACTTTGGATGTACCCACATGTATCAAAACATTAAATACAATTCCAGTTTTAGACTTGCACCAGAAGCTGTATGCACTACAGTTATGCCTGCAACGTTTGTATACCAACCTTGATTCAAGTATGTCAGAGTTTCATCATACAATTTTACAGCTGGGGATGTTGCAGCACACATAACATACTGGAAGGGTGGATGTTTGGTCTCATTTTCTTGTGGAAGGCTGGAATCTTCCTGTTTGAAAATAGGCAGTGCCAAAACATCACTGAAAAGAACAGAAATAACTCTGTGAGACTGCTGGCCCTGTTGTGCCTGAAGTTAAAGAAAAAAAAAGAAGTTGTTTGTAACTTAAAAAAGCCACAGTGGAATACATACAGCATTGTGTCAGTTCATCAGTGAAACCAAAGGGAGCAGTATCCAAAACATTTCCCACCAAGCTTTTAGGCTACAATACGCAAGCAGTGTTTTGGGACCCACCCAGACAATGCAGTTGCGCTGATCCTCTCAACATTTAATCTGCAGCTCTTGCCTCCACTGAAAAAAGTCACTCTTTGAACCTGTCAACACAGGCAAGCTTGCCTAATATCCATGCAGCTCTCAGCTTTGAAATGATATATTCCTCAAAGGAAGTTAGGTACCCTGTGAAAGTCCCTCTCCCCTTTTAGTACCATTATAGCTAAGCTATTAATTCTGCTGACATTGCAGATTTTTCAGTCTCAGCTTTTATGGGGCTTTAGCATAACGAATAGCACAAAAATCATTGAGCAGCAGCTTCACAAAACAGAAGTTAGAGAAAGCACATGCCAAGATTCACTTCACTTATAGAAGACAACCACAAAAACCTGGAAACTGACAGAGTAAGTCAGAGCAATCCATGCTGTCCGCAGTCAGAGCATCACTACGGCCAACAAACACACTGCTTTCTGCAGAAATACTGTGTTAGCAATAGTCATGTTCCTTACGTACAGTAATGCTGTTGCACAAAACTTCAAAGAGATCAGTGAGTTGTGCTCAAAGGCGTTTTCTTGCACTTAATTTTTGTTCATAATAAAATTACCTGCAGATCCATGAAACTTTCTTTGGAAACTAGTTTCTAAACTGATGGAAGATTTCTCACATCACCTCACTTGTTGATTTAGGTTTTAATCTACATGCATCTTATTTGTTTCTTTTGCACTGCTCACAGTCATAACTTAGTATATTTTGTAACAGAATTATAAATATATCTGTATTGCACTATTATTTATGCATTGTACCCTAATATTTTTGAAATAAAATTGCCTTTTTTTTTTCCTGTTTCTCATCTCTGTGAGAGCCTGCTTTATCTAAAGAGAGCTCTAAATTCCTCTTCATTTCCAGCTTGTATCCGGAGAATCAAAAAGTACCAGGATCATAATCCATTTAAAAATTGAATTTACAGCCAATATTTTTGTGTCACAAAAGACTATAGTATAGACTTGGTCTGTGCAAATACTGGATACAAGAAGTGAGTCTGGGGCACCCTAACTGTTCTTTCAGAGCGTGTGCCCCATCACACTCCACTCGCTGCCTGGGAGAAGCTACACTGACCTGGAAAAGGAAATACTTATGAATGGTGAAAAAGCTTAAGACATTTGTCTGTACCTTGTAGACACTATCCCAAAATATCAACCAGAAATAAGACACCCATACGGGTTCCTTTCCTCTAGGAAGAAACCACAGAAGATGGGAGCAACCAGGTCTAGCGGGGGGCATCCCCGATCAATGGCAGGGAGTTGGAACTAGATGGCTGGATGATCCCTTCCAACCCGATGGTTGATGCCTTCCAACCATTGGTGGAAGGTGGTTGGAACTTTGGGTTGGACGATCCCTTCTAACCCAAACCGCTCTGTGGTTCTGTGAAAGCAGGACAAGGCAGGATACTGTCCAAAAAACCAATACAAGCCTGCTGAACCATCTTAGCCACTTCTGATGTCAGCTCCCCAAACTGAAGCCCATAAGAAGCTGTGTTCCTTAACCAGTTACAGAGGAAGATAATGTGAAATATGCACTTAAAGGAAGCAGGCACTTAAAACAGACAGTTTACTTCCATAGAGAAAAGGAACATCATATCCAGAGGTAGGACAGAACATTTCCTAGATGGGTGGACTGCTGCCTAAGGATGACTCAGAAGAAACAAGCAGATGCTTCATGCCTTGATGTCAGTGAAAAGGGCAGCACGAACAGAGGGCAACTCAACACAAGAGGGAGCGCTGCGACCAGCAGAGAAGCACCATCTCAAGGCAGGACAATGCCTTCTACACCAAGAACCCAAGCTTGTCACACACTTTTGGCACATAAAGTACTAGCTCGTGTGCTTATGAAGAGGAACTTTAAAACAGAAAGAACATGGAAACAATAACAGTGTTTAAACCACACACAGAAGAGTCTAAGTGCAATACAGAAGGCATGCAAAGTACCTCACAAAATCAGTGACCTGTAATTGTCAACAAGTTCTGCAGCGCTTGCTTTCACACAACACAAAAGAGAAGCACTTTGCATACTTATCTTCCAAGCCTTACTTTCCCACAATTTAAAGATAAAAACGCATCTGGTCTAGCTTCAAAACATGTGCTGCTGTTATGAACTAGTTAAATTAACAGACAGGGCACTGGAAGCCAAAAAAATACAAATGGAAGACAAATTTAGCCAGCTTTAAACCTGCTTTTGCTAATACTTACAAAGTGCTAATGACTAATTGCCACTGTGGAAGAAAGAAAAAAAAAAGAAAAAAAAGTCATCCAACTCCTGAACCCTGCAATTTAGCTGTAAAGAGCATAATGTGCATTCTTAAATGCCACCATGCCATAAAAAAAAGCTCCAGCAAATAGCACAAGGCAAACGTAAGGATCTTCATTAATTTTCTCAGATAGAAACATATATTTTTATTGTAAGAGAGTCTTCTGGGTCCTAGTGCATTCCAAAGGAAAAGGGAAACCAATGCAATTTCAAACTCCTTCCTAGACCATCTTTAAATAAATACCACTTAAACAACGTTTTGATATATTTACTCATGAAGAATGAAATACCAGTGTTTTCACATTTAAACACGTGCTTGTTCTCACCTAAAACCAGGTAAGAGCCATGGGCAATTAAAGAGTCAATAAGGTACGAATAAAGTATTTCAAGTTAAAAGTGTCAGTGACAGAGAAACATTAACTGATTTACCACCAGCTATTAATTTCTCTTAAAAACTGTGATGCCTCTTTTCTTACTTTCAACAAGGAAGCTGCTATGAAACACCTGGTCTATAATGCAGTCACCATTGTACAGCAATAGAGGATGACCGGTTTATTTGATATCATGAGCCTGAAGTTCAGCAACGCAAAAGGTCTTCTGGGCAATACTGGCATAAAGGGCTCCTGGCACACAAGCTGCTCAGTGCCTACCCTTCCTCTCTGGGCTGGAAGCTCTATCACTATCTAGCACAGCTGCACAAGTGAGGGTGGTGAAAGCAGGTCATAAAAACCTCGCTGCAGAGAAAACCTGAGGGCAGACATTCTAAGTCCATTTCCTTCCCCAGGACTGGCAGTAACAGTGACGCAGGAACCAGGATGTCTGTGTCTCCTGAGGAAATCACTGGAATGGCTTTAAGACCAGAAGGAGCACTCCTCCCCATGTGCTGAGGCCACAGTGCCCGTTCTTTACCCTTAACACTAGTTCCAACAGGGACCCTCCAAATTGCACAGTGGCAAGCATTGTCTCCAAAGTAAAATTCCCTGCTCACATGGCACAGCTGCAGATGTGAGCTGTGCTCACAGTTCAGAGGAGGAAACCAAGAGCAAACAGAGATTCAGTATTCTTAGTAGTCCTCTTTACCTGCACTGAAGAACAATATCTTGAAAGCGATAAGCTGCATATAATAGACGCTTTTATGTAGATCACATTCCAAAAGACTATATGTACAGATCCTAGATGTCAGCCTCTTCACCACCTCAAACTTTATACTGATCCCATTATAAGACACACAGACCGCCTCCAAAAAAAACCCAAGCCCTCCCAACAAACAGCCCACAGAAAACCAGGAGAGCAGGTCAGCCTCCTCACATCCAGCCTTTTTTACCTTCAGACCCCAGGTCCAATTTCTGCATTTACAATGAGCCAGTGGCCTGGCAATGCCATCACCTGCCCTCAGTGACTCCCTGTCAGGCTTCCCATTTCTGTACACCTCAGCATCCTTCAGTCATTTTCCTGCTCACCCGGTGAAATTTGATCTCCCAATGCAGATCAGAGACAGGCACTTTTACTGCCAGCTTTGCTCAGGTTATTCAACATGGCAAAGAACCTCCCACTGCAGCTGAAGCCCCACTGGCAGAGCTGCCCAGATGGAGGAAAAATCAGTTTTCCAAAAGAGCTGCTGCTGAAGTTATTTTGGGCTACAGCAGAGAAGAGCTTTAAGGAACTGATTCTGCTCTTTTTCTGCCACTGATAACTTCTGATCTTGGGAAACGAGATACTAATTTGGGGGGGGGGGGGGGGGTTGGACCATATTACCTTTAAAGGTCCCTTCCAACCCAAACTATTCTGTGATTCACTTGTCTCATCCAAGTGAACCTTGGACTACTGTCAAGCCAGCTGAAACATAAACGAACAGCAACATTCTGAAGGAGCAGCATCTTTTGTTAGACTTCTTGCTACCATTTGGAAAAGCAGATCGAGGTTCACTCTCCTGACAGATGGAACTCCAAGACCAAATTTCTGAAACTATGAGCTCCAGTGAGAAAAGTCTTATCTCACCCCCCCCCACCATTTGTTATCTGAAGCATTCAACTGGAAGCATTCTTTCTTCCTAGAGGGAGGAGGAAATTTTCCCAGAAAAGCAAACAGAAACAGTCTTCATTCTGCACCAAAGCAGGCAGTCAGCACATCTCCAACACCCAGTCTGCATAAATGAGACTTTACATGAAAGCAGAAGGCTCAGAAGAGGAAGCCAGGTGCATGCTAACACTTGAAACCAAAGCATCCAGTGGGATGGACTGCATGTGATAAGTTATCCCACGCTATGTAGGCTACATGAGCATAGGACTGAAAGACCAATAAGAATGTAAGTTATCCTTTTCCCATGCTTGTGAAATGACTTTGTCAGGCACAAAATCACCTCCCTTCCAAACTTAAAACCCTCTTTTCAACGCTATCTCTGACAGAAAACCAACAAACCTGCCCAGTAATAATAGAAGGACAGCAAAATGAAGAACATCCTGTCCTTACAAGGATAGGAACTGCATGTGACCAAAGCTCAAAGTGACATTCCATCAGTCATCTGCCTTATCTGTCTTCTGGCTTGTATACTTTTGGGTGTGAGTACTAAAGCATCCAAGAACATGGAGGTCTTCTGAAACTTTAAAGCATGGTTTACAAGGAGAAATACCTTGAGAAAAATGCTTCTCAAGCAGTATCTGAATTACAGTTATGTTCTCAAAGCCACGCTCTGCCCTGTTAACAGAGGTCTGGGCAAACTATAGGAAAATATAAGGGAACAGGAAAGCTGATACCCCATTCTCCATCCACAGTCCAAAACAGGGAGGTCTGGCAGCTGCAGCAACTTGCAGCAGCTATAGTACACATTGCTCTCATGCAGAAGTAACGCATAAGGCATAAACGAGGGTTAACTTGCTGCCCTGCTCTAATAGTGCACATCTATCCACCATCAGAGGTGACAGGGGCACAGAGAAGACAGGTATGTAATGTGAACTCTTTTCCTTAGGAATTAAACTGGTCTCCTTGACTTTTTGGAACACATTCACACAAATTGAACTGGGAAGAAGAAAAAAGAGCAAAGCAAAACCCTCCAAACCAAACCAACGGCAGTGATCTAGAACATGAGGTTTATCTTTCTTTCAACATGTTTCATCTATGGTACCAACATGAAGAGGTTTAGGTCTGTGGATTTTCTTCCTCAAATGTCTGTTTCCTGACAGTTAGTTACTTAGCTGTATGCATGCAGAACGAATCAAGCTCCAATTCTAATCAGTGCATAAATTCTTAGTGCAATACACACAAGTAGAACAGACCACTGCGCAACAGAAGCTTTTTAATGTATTCTGCAGGCAATACTGCGTACAGCTAAAAAAACCCTAAAAATCTAAAAACATTTAAACATTTCAGAGTACCTTAAGCAACTATTCCTCTCAAAAAAAGCCAACATAATCAGCAGCAGAGTCTCAAAAGAGTGGGAGGCGTCAGGGGAAGCACAAACAGTCATTTTGTCTGTCAGAAAGTAACAGCAGCCACAAGGAAAACAGGCCCTGAATGAGGTAACTCCAGGTTTGTATTTCTGCACAGCAACCGTGAAGTTAGGACAGTAACTGCCATGACCCACCTGTGTTCATCAGAAGCCAAAAAGAGGATGTCAGGGACACGAAAGATGTTAGAAGACAACACCCTCCCTCTCCTCTTCGCCTTGAAGCTGTAAGACTGGTCCCCCAAATCCTAACAGACCAACTCCATGGTTATTTTAGCCTAAACTTTGGAGGAGTCCCTACACAAAGCTCGCTCACCATTCAAGGCTCTCCCCAGCACTGTAAGGAAACAAGACTGACAGCAATAGGCTTCTGTTCTTTTCAACCAGCTCCACCCTCCAAAGACACTCCAAGTGTTTAGGAGATGCAGCGAACTGACTGGATTCTCCAAAAATGGAGGATTGTCTGGACGTAGTTTTGAACAGTCTTCTACCATTTCAGTAGCAAGAGCCATGCTTTTCAATTCAGCTTAATAAACATCAGGTTTTAATCTAGCAATACACACCAGAACAGCTACTCCTGAAATAATCAACTTCCATAATGACAGGCTTCAATTTTAGCACTACAAATACCACTGGAATTGCAGACATATAAATAAATCCATATTCTAAGCTTCCAAATTACAAATAAAAATGCAGTCATTAAGATACTTACACGCATTTAACTTCATTTAAATCAATTCATTACATGAAAAATGCAATTCTGCTGGAGAAATGGCAGTTCCTGAAACTCATCTTTCCAATGCAACAGCCTCCATTTTTTAACAGCTCCCAGCAACAATCAGTGGTCCCCACAAGTTCACAGCTCTTGCTGTGTTAACATGGATATGATGTCAGATTTGTCAGAAATCACTAGGAGCATCACTGACAACTGAAGTTAACAGCAATACTCAAAAATCACTAAAGATACCATGGTTTTATATAGGTTTCATACAGGTTTCTGAGGGAGGGAGTTAACACAGCTGACAATTACTGTCAAGTGAACTGAGTTTTGTGTTGAAAGACAGTTTCTTATTGTATGAGAAGACATCAGAACAGCAACCAGAACAACTGTCAAGATTGTAAGGAAATTTTGAGAGCTATTTAAAACCATGGGAATCTGCAGGGGAATTTTACCCAATTATATTACGTTTAAAGCAAATACAGGTCCTGGTTAATGCACACGAGCAGTTTGCTCTTATTACAGCAAACACAGGAGGAAGGATATTCTACTTCAGGGCACTGACTCAGCATCAACTTGAGGAAGCACCAACTGCATTATACACAATCCTAATAGATTAAAAAAGGTTTACACACAGTTCCTCCTAACAAAATGCAGGGGCATACAGAATGATAGAGATGGAAGAACGAATGAACCTAGAATGACAGAGATGGAAGAACAGTTCTTGAACAGCAGCACACGCATCACCCATTGGTGTCTGCATGCTGAAAAGCCATCCAGGCAGCTGCCATACAGCAGCCCACAAGAACTGGCACTCCACTGTGTACAATAGATAAAGACAAAGACAGAAATGCTTGATAAAGGCAGAAATGGGGCACAAGTGGAATACAATCCAGAGGAGCTAAATGTAAAATCAGGAGTATTCTCATCAGGAGAAGAAAAATCACTTTGTCCTCTGAACTGGCAAGTTCTCAAAGTTAATTTTATTGAAAAATAAAAATCAAGCCCCCACAAACCAAACCCCCCCATTAAATACACATCCCACCATAAACCTGCCGAGCTAACAACCCCACACACGAGGAAAGGGGTCCTCACTTCTAACTTTGAACAGAGACACTGCAATTCCAACACTTCACCTGGGAAATACTGACTTAAAGCACATGTAATAGGCTGAAACTTGTGGTGGCCTCCAAGTTTCAGGTGATGCATGGCTGCTAGGTCACCCAGACTATCAAATGCCAGGGTTTTACTTCTTCAGACTCTCAAAATAGTGACCAATCCTGCCAAAACTCCTTGGACTACAATGTCTCCCATTGCCTCCAAAGCAGCTTTCCAAGTGGCTGAGGAACCATTCCGTTCTGCCCATAACCGAGATAAAACGTGCACCAGTTCGGTTTTATCTTAACTTCGAAAAAGCACACCCAAACGGTATTTATCTTTACTGCAAAAACCTGGGAAACGACCGAAAGAAACTGGAAAGTGGGGTAAGCACAGAGCTACATGGCAAGGGATGGGGGGGGATAGGAAAACGTCACTAAAGACACCTACTACACCGAAATATGGCAGAATAAACAGACTGACTGATACACTATTCACCACCACAACGCTTACTTACTCGAGAAAGAACATTAATAAACGTTGGCGAACACAGCTATTGTTTACCATGAACCAGAACTGCATTAACAGAGTACATGATGGCACTCTTACGAAACACGGGGTTCAGGTCTACAGCCGAGAAACGGCGTTTTCACGGCAGAGATCACACACGCAGGGCAAAAGCATCTCGCCCGGCCTCGCAGAAGGAAGGGGAGGGCAGCCCCTCACGGCCCCGAGCACACGGTACCGGGGAAGAGGCGGCAGCCGCCATGAGCAAGGGAGGGCGGGCGGAGGGGAAGGCCCAGCTCCTTCCCGCGCTCCCGCCCGGCGCAGTTTACCTCATGCTGTAGGCACCGGCTCCCAGCTCCTGCCCGATGCCGGAGAGGCTGGCGTCGAAGTCGTGCACCAGCCCAGACTCGATCACTTCGTCCATCTTCAGCACCCACGCCATCTTCCACCGGCCGGGTGCTTCCTCACCCCGCCCGCAGGCAGCGGCTGGCCCGGGAGCCTGAGGTAATGGCGCCCAAGGCTTGCCTGCGCCGCTTCGGCCCCGAGCCCCGGAGCGTTAGAGCGCACGGAAGGCAGACGGTTTCACATGGACAGTAAGGCAGCTTCGTGATCCCAGCACGGGGTGAAGGTAGCGAGATAAAGGGGAAGAAAAACACCAGTACCTGCAGCGCAGACCAGTACTTAGGTTTGATGTCTAGTACAGTACCTGACATGCACTGTAAATACACTTCTGAACACTGAGGAACACCTCTCAACACCTCTGCATCCTGAGTTCAGAAACCTCCAGCTTGGTAAAACAAAAGTGTTCACAAACTTGAAGGCTCACACAGCACCTGCAGGCAGGACTGACTTGGAAGTGACAGAGGAACTCAGACAAACATGCTGTCAGGCCAGAGCCAGAAGAAAGCTGCTGTACGTGGTCAAACAGGTACAGCTGTGGCCATCTGGTTACACTGCATCCAACCTCTGGCAAGGTGAAAAGTACAGTACCTCAAAAGAATTCTCTTTGCTTAGTATTAATTTGCTCTGCTTTTGGCCAGCCGTTGATTTCTTGACTCATTTTGCAACTTAAGTCCTTTAGGTAGGTTTTTAGCAGCATTAAGACATACCTTTAACAGGTGAAACCAAGTTAAGGTGTATTGAAGCAGCATCAATTCTGAGATATTCATATTTTGTAAAGATTACTGAAGTAGCTTGATTTAATGCCTCTACTAAACTGGATTATTTTACATTCTCTAAGGAAAAGCTTGGAGAGGCAACAAGCTTTTAGTAATAATTCTTACTTGCTATTACACCTTCCCCAAGGCACTGGCACAGGGTGCCCAGAGAAGCTGTGGCTGCCCCATCCCTGGCAGTGTTCAAGGCCAGGTTGGACACAGGGGCTTGGAGCAAGCTGCTCTAGTGGAAGGTGTCCCTGCCTGTGGAAGGGGTTGGATGAGCTTTAAGGTCTCTTCCAACCCAAACCAGGCTGGGATTCTGTGATTGGCGGTTGCAGAAGATGCAAGAAGAACTGGATGCTGGTGCCTTGTATTCTAATCCTGTCCCCTGAGTCCAGCAGGAAGCGCTAACAGGGTACTTAACCTGGGTTCTCAAAACCTCAAATGCTACTAATTCAGAGGATAAACAGTTTTGTCTGTAGTTAAAATGATACAACTAGTGGGCAACCTACACCAAAGCACTGAGACTGTAAAACGTCTTTTCATCACATCATTCCATGCTTTAGGTACAAGTGCACAAGTTACTCCAAAAGACACAAGTCAGGAAGGCCCCAAGTTCATGAAGGGTTAACAAAATCTAGCTGCTGCTCCAAATGTACCTATGATATCCTCAAAGATAAGCACAGGGACCATGACTGATGATTTTTAAAGGCAATTTGTAAGTTGAGTGCCAGCATCTCCAGAAAATGGTGCTGGCATTTTTCCTGCTGTAATTGATGTTAAAGGTCTCTGCCTGTCTGTGGACAGATGAGCAATTCCTCTGCATAGAAAAGGAAGCTTAAAAAGGGAGACTTATGAAGAGGGTATGGGCTCAGGGACAAGTCACTAACACAGGCACTAGCTACCGAATTACAGATTTTAGTGATAAGAATTGAAATTACCACCTCTTTTAGCCTGACAAGAAGCCAACAATACCCTGAATTCATTGATTTATTCTGATGGAAATATTTGTGAGCACTTCTGAAGACCCTAACAACCCAAATGATGGCATTAATTAATTCCAGTGGCTGCCATGGGATGTTTATGGTCCAGTTAATAAATTAGTAGGCATTATTCAGGGTACAACAGTAGTGGCTGCAGAGTGAGCTCCTGTAATTGAAGAATGACAGTTTTAATTGGGAGGTGAAACCTTACCCTAAGCGGACTTTTGTAGACCTAAAGTGGACTTCATAGAAGTAAGGTAGCATAAGTAAGACTATAAACCACAACAAAAATACAAAGATGATACAAAAGGAAGTGGTGGTTTGTGGAAAACTAAAAAACTAAAAGCAGCACACTTACTACTTCTGAGAGGGAGATAAGACAGGATCCAAGACCAGAGAAGCTAGATAGTTTGATTTATGCATAGCAAAACTGGTTTATCTGCTTACTATACTTGCATTAACATAGCTACAAAGCAGTTATCAGAAATTGGTGATTTTTTTACTGGGAATTGTTTTCTTCTGACATAAATCCTCATCTTTGTTAGTTTTCCCATCATTTAACCTTCAGGATGATTTCTTGTTAAGTTTATGTACAGGGCTTATACTCGGGGTGAGTAAGGTCAAGTTCAAGCTATTTTAAAGCGTAAGCAAATAAAGAATAGAGATACCTATTGCAAAATTAAAGCACTTGTTATTCTTTACGAGCAACAAACAGTCTTGGCTGGAAAAACTGTCCCACTTTTTATGCTTTCTGTATTTCACAGCAAACTTGAGTGGGTTTAACCAAATAGGAACCATTGCAAATCCACACACTATGCACATATGGTAGAGTTTTTTATGCCCTAATCCTAACAGAATTCCTATTCCGCAACATGGACAATATAAGCCTCATGCAGAGTCCCATAGGTTAGGTACGTGAGCCTGTTTTGAGGATGAGATAGCAGAATTGGTGCCTAAATTGTTAAGCGTGTACATATCAGTAAAGCAGAGAGCAAAGGCTGTGGGACAGAGAAGACTGTACACTATAGAATGATACTTCTCTCCTCCTGGCTCCCTCCCAAGCTTTGCCTATGTGAAATACATGGAAAGGTTTCTACCTGCCTGGTGGGACTGTCAAAAAGAGGCTTGTTTCAAACAAAGGATTGTCTAAACTCATCATTTTGATCTCTCAAATAACTTCTTTAATCATCTGAGCAGGCCAGATCCACAAGCCTAACCAGTCAGAGATGATATTCCCTGTGGCCCTGCTGTTCCATTTCTGGATATCCCTGTCAGCAACCCACAACTGGGATTGGAGACTTGAAACAACAGGGAGCAAGTGCATGCAGTGGGAGCCTGACTCTGCAGATATATCTGCATAAATGTGTTCCAAGTAGAGTTTTACTGGGATGTGGGAAAAGGAGTCCTGGGACACGCTATCTGTGCTTCCCTAGTGCTGGCTGGCATCCTCTCCCACAGCACTCCAAGGCAGAGAAGCCAGATAGTTTGATTTATGCATAGCAAAACTGTTTTTTCTGTTTCTCTGTAAGCCTTACTGATGTCCAGATGTGGACATCATCCAGATGTGATGTAAGATGTGGGACAGAAGTGTGGTGCTTCACTGAGGGTGAAGCGCTAAGGAGGGAGCCAAGCAACTTGATGAGGGTTACACCGAGGTGGAAGCCTCGTGCCTAAACTGATTTGTTTTCTCTCTGCTTGTGGCAGTTGGCCTCAGGGGGCAACCCTGTTCACTCCTATACACATCCCTTAACTTACAAATGTATCCCCCTTACGATGTACCTCAATACTATAACACAGATGCAGGCTGCCATCCAAACCTAAAGGGAGGTGCTCAAAAGTGGTAACTTCAGAGGGATCCAGATGGCAGATTTTTAGATGAAATTTAATGAAAATTAAATTTCCATTTAATTCCCCTGCATAAGTGCAAGGGAACTGTGAAAAAAGACAAGGACACGGTGAAAACAGTCCTGAGGGGCTGGGAGTGGATCCCCCTCCTCTAGGCTGAACAGAAGCTGAAGGAGTGGAGACTGGAGGTGTGAGGGGACATCTTTGCCTTCCCTTGCTCTTTGGTTCCTTTTGCACTGGGAACTGTGCACGTCACTTGTGCACAGGATTGCATCAGGGAACTCCAGCACCCATTCATCACTGCTGCTTCGCTGCCTGAGTCAATAGGAACAGCGCTGTGTTTGCTCCCTATTTCTGTTAGACAATTTACATCTCTGATCACCCTGACTTCTGTCATAAAATGAGCTGATTTTATAAGACACAACAGTGGTTTCATTGGTTTCACACATTGGAACCCAAATATAGCCTCAATTCCTTTAAAATCTAAACCTAACACCTTTCTACTAAACCCATGCTACTCAGCAATTCTACAAGAGCAGAAGTACTGTGATAGAGCAATAGGTGCAAGGATACCAACGTTCAAAAAGCCATATCAAGGTAGATGGTTGAACACTATCACATTTACATACATTGTATTTAGCCAAGAAGTAATAAGCTAAAGTCTAACACAGAGAGTGAACCACATGATAAGTTGAAACTCAGTTAACATCAAGATTCCCTGGAATTTATGAGCCTGGCTCTTGTCAGAGCATAATAATTTTTAATTATAAGAATTTGAATACTGTACACAAATAATATTCTAGTCAGGAAGAGGTAAAGTAGGTCACAGCAATATGCTGATGTTATAAGCTGTATATTGCATCAGAATTTCAAGGGAAAGTGTTTTGTCAGAGTGCTGGACCAATTCAACACACAGCCCCTAGCACCTGATCCTGCAGATCAGCCAAGCTTCAGCAGATAAAGTAGATGTGAAACATCAAGGTATTTGTATAAGTCTATATTAACATCATAGAGAGTTTTATCTAAAGACTGCACATGTAATTTGAAGGAGAAACAAAAAATCAACACATTTCATATCAAGCAGTAGCACATCCCTGTCACAGTTACTGGCACACACGTATGGTGGCATCGTTTGTGAGAATCATGAAGCTCCAGTCAAGTAACCCTCCACTATGTAAACTGGACTGCTCGGACTGTTTTTAAAGGGTCTAAAATCACCAGATCCAAGCTGTGAATCAGCAAAGGCTGTGCAGTCTGCATTCTTGTTAGCATTATCATTATGATCAAAAATCACCCCATTCTTTTCTTACCGCAGGTAGCTGCTGTTGCCGGTGGCATACTGGGGATGGTGATAATGTTCCGGCTGGCTGTGCCAGAAAAACATTTTGGGATGAGGTGAAGCGTTGTGCTCAGCTAAGAGATGGTCGCTGCAGCGATGGGAGAGAGGAAAGAGAAAACAAATACACACATTCAGATTAAAGTTGCAGGTTGGTTCCTCTCACATCTCTACATTTAGCTGCTGGTGTCACCCACTCAGGAAGAGGCAGGTAGCTGAGGTCTCAGCTGGTCCCCACCTGCCCTCACAGCACTGTTGGCTGCTGCCCTGACACAAGGCTTCGTTAGGAGCTGATGTGACCTCATCAGCCACCCCCTGTATCTCCTGCCTTCCTCCATGCTGTCGGAGTGTCACCAAGCAGCGCTGTGTGCTAGAGCCAGGAGAAAGAGCAATTTTACAGCACTTCGGCCTCAGAGAGGCCACACTCCCTCCTTACCAAAATACCTGGACACTACAACCTGCATTGGCACGACTGACTGAAGAGAATAAGATGGACTGTGCAATGTCCTCTTTAAGACACACAAGATGTCAGTGGTATTCAGACTGTATCCTTTTTGCCTGTTCATGCTGTGTATGTTCAAGTGCCACACTGCTATGGAGTACCACTTTATAGTCACCTTCTTGCCATTAAAAAAAGATTTAAAAACCCCAACAAATGAAAACACTGTCAAACTGCAGCAAAAATATTTACTCCACCCCCCCCCCCCCCCCCCAGCACCCTTCACACACACACTGTAAGGAAAAAGCATATTCAGATGCAAACCAACTGCTTGGTGTGCTCCTGCCTTGATGCCATTTGCTTGCCTTGGGTTTGCAGCCAGGATTGTTAATACCTGCTTTAAACCACACAAAATCATACTGGTCAATCCTGCTGAGACCTTGGCACTCAGAAAAAGAGGGCACACATCCAAAAACCTCATTTGAAAACAGTTACCTGCAGAGGGCACCCATTCTGCTTGAAGTGGGAAGGAGTACTGACACAGAGGAATAATATGCTGGGGAGTTTGGGTTTTGTGGGGGTTTGGGGGCTTTTGCCTTATGTTTGTTTTTTAACATCACCCCCACACAAGCATACATTGCTTGTTCCCTGCAGTTCATCCTATAAAAAGATAACTTAAAAGGTACTGCAATATTGTGGCAACACACAGGCTGTGAAAATCAGGACATGAAAGAGCAAGGTTCTGGGAAACAAGAAGGAATTATTTCCTATGAAGCGATAGTAATATGCAGCAGTCAAAGAAAACCTTCACATAAACAACACTGGAGCTTGGGGCTTTTTTCATAGCATGAAGCAGTTCTCCCTTTACTTGCTGTTCTTACTCAACATCAAAGAACAGAACGCAAAGGCCAGAATGATCATAGAAGAGGAACTGTAAACGTGGGAAGAGAAAGAAACACCCACGTGTGCCACTGCCCAGAAGAGCCATCAAGAACTGGGTCTGCCAGCTTCGCACGTCTGAGAGCTCTCTTCCAGGAGCACCAGGAGCCTTGAGGAAGGCTGTTGTGACACAGACCTGCTCCTGTACCCGAACCAAGCTTTGCTCCAGGAAGGAGAGCTGGAGGAGTCTTGTCAAGGTCAGGTTTTTTCGCTTACACATCTATATGTAACTGCATACTCTTAATGAGCCCCCTCCTAGCAGACATAAAGGGCTGCAGGAGCCCCAGTGATCACTGTTGCATTTTTTAAGTGATTAATTTGATCTCAGCGACTGTAGAAAAGGAGCATGCCTCCTGCGATCCAGCCTGCTCTATCTACTGTCAGCTTCTAAAACACGATCCCTCTGTCTCTAGGCTTGGGCAGAGGTGTTAAATGTGTACAACACGCTGTATTTGAACACCTATTTCCCTTTACACCCATTATTCTCAAGCAAAGGACCACGCATCCCACAGTCCACTTTCACCATCTTCCCTTTGGGCTGATGTAAGCTTCCCACGTGGAGGGTAGGCATGTTGCTCTGTGACTTGTATTTGCATTAAATGGAAACGGGGATACCAGATTCCCCTTGAGGAGCTTGAAATCCCTGCCATAGAATGGCTCCCACCTCTATACATATCCCACAGAGCTCATGTGGCTTTAAATTATTCAGCACCCTCTCCGCCCCAGAAGAACCTGCTGGTTTTGACACATGCTCAGGTGGGGACACTGCAGTTTTGATCAGCCTTGTTTTGTAACTCCAGGAGAGAAGTGGTGAGCAGAAGCAATTGTGATTCCCAGACTAATCAGTAGCCTATTTATATACATATATATCTTCATATATATATGTACACACACATGTGCATGTGCATACATATACTAAAAAACTGCAGTCCTGTTTTTCATCTTTAGCACAGCAGGCTTATTGTGAAAAATTTTCCTCATGTCCCCAGTAACTTGTGCTCATCACCCCTCCTCTTTTCCACGTGGAAAAGGGGAGCCTCCATCTCCTTTGTAGCCACCCTTTAAATACTGGAACATGCTGATAAGGTCTCCCCTCCTGAGCCTCCTTTTCTCCAGGCTGAACCAGCCCAGCTCTCTCTGCCTTTCCTCACACACTGCCCAGCCCTTGTATCATCTTTGTGGCCTTTCTCTGCACCCTCTCCAGCCCCATCCACATCTCTTCTGTACAGCAGGGATCAAAACTGAACCCAGTATTCCAGGGGTGGCCTCACAAAAGCTTTTTCTCTACTAACCACAGGATAATAAACACAAAGCACAGGAGCATCGCAGCAGTCGTGCCCAGTCTCTTACCTTCATTTGATTTTTCAATTACTATGCTTATGCAGACTGAAAATAACTTGAATCATTGGTTATAGCCAAAGAGCTACCTGAGGAGGGTGAACCAGTGAAGGCTATTCTGATCTGTTTTCAAGTTCCTGCTTCTTACAAAAGGCAGAAGTTCAATGCTTGTGTCACAGGTACCCTGCATGCTATGCAAATGATTTCAAACTCAAGAGAGCCTGGCCACAAGAGCTGCCACTACAAACCATCATATCCCACCATAACCACTGTTCCTGGCCAGGTAAGAGAAGCAAAGAACCAAATCTTGTGCACTTCCATGCAAAAAGCACTGTGGAAGAGGAAGATTTCCCTCTCCTTTTTTCCCCTTTGAGGTTTGACAAGATGCTGGTCCGTAGAGCTTTGAGGTCCTGGTATGGAAAATACTAGACAGAACATGCAAGAAAGATGTCATTATTCAGACTGAAAAGAAACACTAATATAAATAAATAAATGAATCAGTATTTCTTTTCCTGCTCTTTACAAATCCTGTGTTTTGCCTGATCTTTGTTGCAAAGAGTTAATGGGTAAAACTTCCAGTATAGCTTAGGTCTTTAAAGCAGGACCAGCTTCCCTGGTTCTATTTAATGGCAGCATTTTGCCTCACGAAAGGCTGTGTATGCCCCACACCCACTGCCCTTGACTAACCTCTAGACATCAAGGTATGTGGTTACACGGTCCTGCAAGTTTGGGGACAAATAAGGAGAAGTTTTTTTCCCTTGCACTGTTGATTGTTTTGGGGCTATTTGTTGCTTGCTTTACGATCTGCCCAGTGAACACTAAGCCAGATGCCAGCAAAGCAGCATTGTATACACAAACAACAAGCCATTATTTATTTCAAACATCTCTTGCTCTAAGGCTTGTGTATGGCATGCAAAGTCCAACCTGAAATATAAGGTGGGGAGGCTGATGGGTGGATCTGCACCAAAGCACTTCAGCAGATGGTGCCTGAAAACTTCCAGTGTTGGATTTTTCCATAAGCAGCATCTGAAGTGGTCAGTTCTCCTGAGGCATCAATTTGCTGATCTTTTTTACAGTGATCAGTGACCCTGAGCTTGGACTTTTATCAGTGTCTCCTTAAATCTAAGAGGATGCAATGAAGGTGCAGGTAGAAACTGAGGAATAAATGTCTTACTGACTTCCCATTTTATGAGATGGAGGCATGGCAGGGATTACCTTTGCTTTCTTCTGTTGCTTTTTAGGAAGACTTGAAGGTCTGCCGTAGAACCAGTCATGTGGAGATGATTTGCAGGCACAAAGAGAGTCAGACAGCCAAACCACCCATGGAAAACTGTCATTTAACCCATCATGTCATTCCTGATTCAAAACATAAGCAGGTGCTTGTGGCTGTGGCAAAGGATGGAGTCAGGTTTTTGTAGGAGGTTCACAAGTCTGTAAAGGTGGACAAGTTTAAGTGCTTGCTATTCTGCTGTTCTGTGCTTGCTGTGTCACCTACTTGGTAGCCTAATAATCAGTATTTGGATTCCAGATTACTGTGGCAATGCAGGCTTCCTGCATGTTCTGGCACAGGGAAGACAGCTCCTTCTCAATCCTACTGGACAGAGTCTCTTTCACCTGAGGCTCTGAGGCAGTTTTAGTACCTGGCCAGGTCTGGCATTTTCTAGTGCTGGGCTGTTTTGGCTTTGTGGACAAAATCCCTCAGCATCAGTGTTCCTCTTTTAATTCCCAATACAGAATTAAGACATTCTGTATTCCAAGAAAATCCCCTCCTGAAAAACATTAAGGATTATTAAGGTTTTTAACAAGACTACAATTTACAGGGGATTAAATTTGAGTATATAGATCAAATTTCTCTTATATTTCATAACCCCATTGCTTTCTACTTCCTAACAGGGCAAAAATCTCCTTTCTTACACATTTCAAGCAGCAGTGGCTTGTTAACAGCCTTTGGAGAAAGGGCAGCCTCTGATGATACCAGCAGTTACTTCCAAAGGTGGTTTTTAACGTTTCACCTGAATACTTGTGAACAATCTAACATCCAATGCAGATTTCTCTCCTTAGGCAAATACAGGTGATATAAATTTCTTAGGGAAGCCAGGTAATTTTATTTGGGTAAAATAGTTCAGTGGCAGCATGGCCACAGCTGTCATCTGAGAGATCACAAACCCTATCAACCTCAGAAACTCTCTATATAGAATACAACTATCTATAATGACATTTAGTAAGGTGTAAAAATGTTTTATCCATATCAGTTTAAGTTGTGCTCAAAGGACAAAACATACTGGGCCAGAAATGACTGGTTTACCATATTAGAGGCTCTTTTCACTTGTATGCCATGACAGTTACATTTCAAGTGTATCATTACAGCTCAGCAGACAGATTAATTAAGCATTTTAGTATGCTAATCTGCAATTCTAATTGGAACAGACACATCCAGTTCCCCTACAGCCTTGCACTTCAGCTGGTTAACCACCACTGAAATCACAGCTTTCTTGTCTTCCCTGGCATTTTCAGATGAGCTACGTATGCTGAGGCTAAATAAACTGTGCTGGGGAATGTTTTGGGGTTTTCTCATCCCCCTCTCCCTCCCTGGCAGACTCTCAAAGCCCAGGACAGATGTTCCTTTGCTTTTGCCAGCATGTCTGGCAGAAGGTTCAGATGCCCGGGTGCTGCTGGAGGATCAGTCTGAGACTGTTCCCCAGTTGGATTTGTCTGGAATAAAGATGGGGAGCTTCCATAAGGCACTTTGTTGGCTCTGCCACCGGCAGAGATGAGTAGATGGTGAGGGACTGAATACCCAGTCAGCCTGGCTGACACCTGAGAATGTATCTGCAGCATAACCTCAATTACATGTTTGCTTTCACTTACGTGTCTCCTCCTCCTTGAACAGGCAGGCACTACCTTTGAATCTCGCCTGATGTGTAGTTAACAGACTGACTCCAGTCCTGATTTAGTATGAGCTTATAGAGGTCCAATGACTTGCACTTGTGGACAATAGCACCATCTGGGAACAGAAGCATGCTAAAATGGGAAACTTGTTAAACTTTGATGCCCAATATAAAGTTCAGTTACCTTTCTACCTACTGCCAATGGTAACAAGGTTGGATATCAGAGAGTTATATGCAGGTATGTTGCTTTTTCCACTGAATAAATATTTTCCATCTCTCACTGCTATCCATTTTTTTCCAATCTTACTCCCTCAAAACATGCTTCATTAGCACCACTTACATCTACCTAAAATACATCTAGTTATAGAACTTCTGCACCTGACAGAAATCATACAGTATTCAAAACAGCTTGTGAAATACTGTTTTAAGGTTTGCAAAAGTTCCTGTTAAACAGCAATGTAAAGATATAGTTGCAGTCCTGTCCCAGCAGAAATTACCTGTTCACAAACTTTCCTCAGTAGGGAAATTCCAGGAAATGCACTTATTTATCCTAAAATCCTATCAGGAAATTAAGAAACTTCTCTGACTGGGATAATCCAAGACACACAGCTCGGGAACACTCCGGTCTTAAAATATGCTGGAATAGACAAACATATACACAGTACAGAAAAGCAGTGAGGTTTGACTTCTTTCACTTGCCAGACTAACACAGTTAAGTTTCTCAAACTTCTCACATTACTGAAAAGCCTTGTGTTTTAACACACTGACTGTCATTTTACCTGGAAGTAGGCTGCAGCTGTGAAACTCATCAGTTCACTATTTTAACTGGGAGAAAACTGCCGTGTTTGTTCTCCAGCTAATCCTGGCTGCCAAGCTGCCTGTTTATCCCCATCACATTTATGTTTATTGTGTTCTGTGTTTGTGTTTGCAAAGTCCCAACCTGACACAGTGAAGCTACCACAACCAGCTCAACCGTTCTCACCAGTCTGTACCATAGGGAGCAACTGTAACCTAATTCAACAGATTTACTCTTGCAGATAATTTTCTCCTTTATGATTGTTTCCAGAGGAACAATGTCATAATCAGAATTTGAATTCGTTTGCTGAAACTTGCACTGTGAGCGGCTGGGGCCTGCATTCTCCATAGGCTTTTCACATAGGTGTGCTTGTGAATTTACTCCAAAGTTTAAGCATTCATAGGAATTAAGAACATGGGAGTGTTCCAGGATACAAGTGTTTGTTCGTTTTGCTCTGGGACGTGGACCACAAATAATAAACACAACTCAATCCGTTCCAACCTTTATCTTCAAAAGCATACAAGGAACCCAACTCAGAATTTACATGACCAGCTCTCCTTGCAATTTACATTTACTATCCCAACCTCGTTGCCAAGATGCCAGCTGAACACGTTAACTCAATTTCTTAAAGCAAATGACATCCAAGTTCCACACATACAGGATACGCATTTCCTGGCCTGCCTCTGCATGTAGCTTGCTTTCCTTCTTCCTCTTAAGACCAAACCCAAACTTTACGAATTACATTTTGGTATTCAAATAATTACAAAGACCTCCCTCTTTGTAGAGTATTAGAACATAAAGAAACTCCTTCTGAAAGAACAGCAGCTTGTAATTGTCCTGATTTTTCCTGGATCTTTATGCTAATCCATTAGAGAAACCACCTTCAGCAGGAACATAAGGCATGATTAATCACTGCTTGAATTTAACTAGCCAATGTCTATTGGTAATACAGGAAATGAAGGCAAAAAGCAATGCAGAGGATCTGGGAACAGGCTGCAGTGGAAATAATTTTGTTGCAAATTCTTACATTCTGACCCATGTCACACAAACAGATTCTATCCACTATAGCAGCCCCTCCTTGCTGGAAACAGAACTAGTCACACCGTAAGTAAAATATTCATGAAATATACTGCATTTAGATTTTTAATACACGGGATATGCACGTTTACAACATTTGAAGATGGCTTAGAAGCAAAACTGACGGACAAACTTTGTGTAAGTATCTCCCTCCCCCCAACCTGGAGCAAAGTCTTTCAGTCATACCAGGGCTAAAACCCATTTCTTTCTTACCAACTTTTGCTCACACATTAAAAAATTAGGCTTATCCAGAATATACAGTGTACGTTTCAGTAACTTTCAGTATGAAATAGCATCTTCAAAAAGATGACAAACAGCAGTCATCTTCAAATCATCCTCTCAAAATAAATACTACCTGTAGAAAAAGCAGGAATAACATACGGGACTATTAAGCTTAGAATTTGTGCCATTGTTTTAAAGTGACCTGTTGTGAAACCAAAACATAAATGACAAGATTGCAGACTGAAAAATACTTGTTAAATACTGGAAAAAAGAAAGGCAAACAATGGATAATGTACAAATAACTGAAGCAGGAAACAAGACACCTGCCTCGGTGAAGGAACTGGGTGTTCATACAGACTATTCGATTCCCAAAATCCATTTTTGGCTAGCATACCTCTAATTCACAGCATGTGCTCAAATGCCACGTCAGATTCAGTAACAGGAGTACATAAAGAAACATCGTTTGCACACACAAAACATGAAGGTTTTTTTAACCAATGCTGTGTCAACCACATTTATAATTTCTCGTCTAGAATGTGACCAAATAAAACAGAAAACCAGAATGTATACATCGCTAATTTTTTAAGTAATGTTATGTACATTTTATTGCCAGTATATGCACAATGGTAAGCATAGAACTATAAATACACAATGTAATTAAACAGTAGAAAACAACAAGGATGTTACACATACAAAGGAAAGAAAGAGGAGATAGTATTTTCTTGATGTAGCTGCTAAAAAGGGCAAGTGGCGAGTTAGGACAGTCTTGGTTTTAAGTCTTTACATATATTTCTACAACTTTTCCTCCAGATAAATGTCTGCAATGGCATTGCTCCTTTAACAACCACATCTTACCTCTTTCTAGTGCATTCACTTCAAACTAAAGTGAAAACAGCCTTTCATGTAACTACAAGCATCTGTTACTCACTTTTGCTTTTCGGTTCCTAGCAAGTAAAGTGTGTAAGGAGTTTCTTATGATATTTGGCTGCAATGCTGAAGAATAGAGTTTTGAATACACACAAAGTGATAATTTGGGGGAAAAAAAAAAAGAAAATAAAGATTTTCTGTAGATAGTTCTCCCACTGGGTGCTATATGCAGCAGCTCGGTCAAAAATTAGTCACCCTGAAGAGGTAGAGAGAATTTTAGCCTAGCACAGATCATTGTCCTTGGCACTGCTATTTTCTCTCTTATCAGGATACAGTTCCTACAACTAGACATCATCACAGTCACAGGGAAAAGAAATCAGGGAAAAATAAGGTTCCCCCATTCCTGGGAAGGGCAGTTTCACCCCAGTTCTCAGTTATCAGCTTGCTGCTTATGTCCAAGACCAAAAAAAAACCAAAGAAAAAGAAAGAGGAAAAAAAAAAAAAAGACAACATTTAGGGACACATTTACTTGATCTTTGTTCTCTTTCCATTATCAAGTTCATAAATACAAAGAACCATTATTCACAATAAACTAACTCTTTTTCAAAAATGGAAAAACAAACCCTGGAAACATTTCCACACCTTAATCCAGATGGGTCTTGAGGATGCTATTCAAGAAAACCATGCAAATAATTTGGTGCAGCTTTCCCAACTCATCCAAAATATATATATTTTTATCTTTAATTAAAAGGTGGCAAGGTCCATAGCAGTTGTGACTATTCCCCTCCCTCCCTCACCTTTAAATTCAATGCAGAAAATCTTGGTGCTTTTAGGAAGGTAACGAATAAATACTTTTCTGCACTGTTGTCATAAAATCCCATGTGAGTTACAATACAAGACTACTTGTTCCAGCAATTAGGTTGAGAGGAAACATTCTAGTGATAAAGATAAATACATACTGAGCATGCTTGGGCAGAGCACTCCATTCTGAAGCATCCTGCTTGAAGAACGAAAGGTGACAAGGATGGTTCACGTCCATCAAGTGACCATTAACTCTGCTGCAACAAAGCAGACTGCCACACTATCACCAGGTCAGCAATGCTACCCTGAAAGGGCTGTCTCCCACAGGAAGAGGTACTGGTTGTACCAGTCCTGGGCTGTGCACACTAAATTCTTATTTATGCAACAAACATACAACCAATGAACAATATCACTTTTACAGAACTGGATCAATCCAGCTTTTTTTTTTTTATAGGCATATTTCTCAATCTCCAGAATACCCCAAACAAGCTGTAGATAATGATGAACCACCACCACAGCGAACGAGTCTCACTGCAGTTCAGACTAGTTCAGCCTTGTTTCACATCGCTTCTTGTTTCTAGTGAAGGACATGATACTCAAAATAGCAATAAAAAAGTAATGTTATCTGCAGCTGAATAAAAGCAACAGAATTTAGAGTTTAACTTCTGAAGCTTAAAGCATACTTTTTAATTAGCATTAAAAAAAATCTCTTTTTTCATACAGTAACACTGGCAAAAATTAATGGGAAGACACGGAGGATTGTGAACAGGATAGCTGATGGATTAGATAATGTTAGATTTTATTCTGCTTTGATCAACTGATGTTAATACTGTTTTTCCTTGGATCTGGAGTAATTCTATTGCAACAGTCACATGCAGGCTGAGGGCAGCCGTGGGTTAAATAAAAAAAAAAAAGGAAGGGAAAAAAAAAGAAAAAAAAAGAGAAAAGAAAAAAAAAGTGGAAAAAAAAAAACCCAAGAAAAAAGTTCCAGAAGTTGTATGCAAGAATTTTCCTTTCACGGCAGAGGGCCGTGCCCTTGCTTCAGGAGACCTGGGTGACCCTTGTCAGCTTCATTAGCTTTGTCCAGCCATATCTGCAGTGGCATCCCCTGGTCCAGAGCCTGTCTGTGCACGTTTGATGTAAAGATTCAATAATTTCATCTGCAGATTTAAGTCAGAAATTCACTTTGTTTAGTATGCGAGAACTGTACAGACTGCAGGGATGGTACAACAAAGGAGACATTAAAGCACCTTCTTTTCCCCAAAAGCAAAACACAGTTGATTCAAAGGTAACATACTTGTCAATGAAAACAACAAGCAACAGAATGTGTCACACGACAAACTGCTCAAGGTTCTTTAAGGATGTAAAGAAGGGAATGATCTAAGGTAACTGGATTAAGAGAGATAGAATATTTCCCTCAGGTTACAATGCTGTTCTAAGTAAGGTAGGTTTGGGTTTATTTTTCTTCTATGTTGAGGTTTGGGGGCTCTAACTGGAGTTGTTGATGCTGGTACTTACTACAGCTTCCAATACTGTCTAGAATCAACATGCAACACAATCACTGCCAGAGAGTATTTAAGATAACACTGTCTTCTTCACAGACATACAAAATAAATTGCCCTGTTTTATTCCCAAAGACAAAGAGATTCACAATTAATATATAGCTGTTTGCATGCAAAAACTGCAAGTAAGAGATATCAATAAAATCATAAAATACTGAACCAAAAAACCCCACTATTATTATTCTTATTTTCAAATTAGAGGTACTGAAAGGACTGATGAAAACAAAACAAGAAGGAAGAATAAATAAAACCTCCAATGTAAAAATCTATGTATTACATTTATTGCTTTCCAATCAGAACTTGCATGAAAAATAAGGCAAGAAATACTGATAAGAAAAGCCATGCTGAGTACAGCCACTATCACTACTACCAGTGATATGCCCAGTAACTAAACTTGTTAAACAGCAGTAAGAAACATAATTTAGTACTCATCTTAATGCTGAAGTTTGTAATTTGATAAAGATCTATGGATTTTCAGTTCTGAACATTTTATGACAAATATATATTCACCCTCTGAAAGTCTTTGTAGCCCTGCTATGCATTCAAGTATATACTTTTATGAAACTTCCTGGCAACTGCAACTAAAATGAAAATGCATACATGGAATTCTGATCCAAGATTTCTCTAAATGGTATCTTTTACTTACTTTGCTGCCAGTGAGTTGACTGAGATGTGGTTTTAGTTCATCGCCAATTACTGCATGAATGGCTACAAGGCAGAAAACACATGCCTTACGAACGCTGCTCTCTGAATTATCATAACCCTAGAAAGCAATAAAATTAATGTTAATACCCTATCAGTTAATGATTAAAAGCCTCAGAAAGCTATTTACTTATTTACTATGATAAATACACTGACGTCTACAGTAAATTAATGCTAGCGTAGCCCAGTGAGGCATTCCAGCATAAAATCCAACATGCAAATTCAGAGCATGCACTTACAAAGCAGGCTGATTATTAATCACCATTGAGAATCATTTTCCAGACTGAAATCAAACCCCACACAATCCTGTTCATAAGTTACTCTGAAAACAGAGCTGCTGTCAGGCAATAGGGGAGTACATAAGAGAAACTGTTTTAGATTGTACAGATATTTACTTAAAGCAGAAGACCACTCAGTTTAGGGCCTCCTTACTCTGAAAGAGGTATTCTCTTAACGGGTAAAGATTCTCTTGTTAACTCCCATCTCCTTCCTTAATGATTTTTGTTTCCTTGCCCCTTTGCCAGTACCCCATATGCCTGTCTGTCTGTCTCACAGCCCCTTCTCAGAGGGTCCCTTCTCTGCTTCTCCCTTCCTGCAGATGTATGATCAGATCAAACCCATTAAAGACAGAAATCTGCAGAATGCAGCTGTCAAGGTCTCTTTATCCATTACATGCAAATTAATGTATCTTGCCTCTGGATAAGGTAGGAATGAATTTAAAGACAGAGAAACCTGTGATAGCCTTCTGATTTTATTAAACCTTCTTCACCAGTCAACTGCTTCTTTCCTCTTACCTCCCCAAAACCATAACTGATAAAAGCCTACAATCATACATGATACAACACAGGCAACTTCAGACCAAATGATTCCAACTTGGAAAAGATACAACTGACAAAGAGCCCTATCTTATAACTAAAAGTATCTGCCAAGCTTACCTATAATCAGTACTTTATAGCTTACTGAGATTTCCTTTGAGTCGTAACTACAGCTATGATTTAACTACCTGCCAATCAAGAGTTTGTTGCCACTATCTGAGTTGTTTTGCATCAAAGCAGCCATCAGCTATCAAATAAAATCCTTCATGAGAACCAAATGATACCGTCTTTGCAATTCATATATATACCTCCAGTGTTTCTTTTCTCCTTACCTGTATTAGACCTGGCACAATCTCTGGTAAAAGCTGAGTAAGGGTTTCTTTAGATACTCTTTCTATAACTTTAGTCTGCATTTTGATTGCAGCCAGATTAATGGGGTAATCTGCAGTTTGGATAATCGGACAGAGAACTTTGATGCACTGATCTGGGCTAATGGAAGTGGCCAGCATGGAAGCAGCTTCTTCAGCAGATCTCACCACCTATTGAAAGAATAAGTAAAAGACATACAAAAATTATGTACAAGAGACTGTTACTATGGTCTGTTATCTGTCAGTAATGGTCCTGAGCACAAGCATTTCCTACAGTATTGTAGAAATATGGGAATTAGGAAGCCTTTTTGAATCTGTTTACAAGACTCCAACTGCTGGATATACTTTCCTAAAACCAAGACTTGCCAATATTCTGGGGCTAATCTATGTCCTTGGCAATGTGTGTGTTAGCTTTGCAAACCTGCTTGTTGAATTGCATTTGGAATGTCTCTGTTCTGCAACTACACACTGAAATATCACCACCTTTGTAAATCTGATTTCTTGTGCTGTCATTTGTTAGGTCAGTGATCACTGATGACATGTTTTCACATTCAATTCAAAAACATATTTAATGACATGCCTGGATTGCTACTTCAAGTCAAGCTAGGTGGTGTTCTTCCCCTCTAAATTTGAAAGAAGCTACGATGAGACAGTGCTTTAAGCCTAAAGAATATGTGGAACAACCAGAACAAGAGTAATTAGATAGGAAGGTAACAGGTACAGAATCTCAGAATACAATGTGGGCACAATAGAGTAAATTAACATCTGATCTTCCTATTAGAGCAGCTATGGCATCTGCCATTTTAATGAGTCAACCGCTGTACAAAGTCAGTGATGTACAAACCCCTCCGTAATGATTTCTCTCCCCCCTTGTCCCCTTCACGCTCTCTTTTTGTATACATAAAACCAAGAGAGAGAAAAAGCACAGTAACAGAGAAGGACAGAGAAGGACAATTCAGTCTCATAGATGGAGTAAATGAAACAGATCAAGAGGGTGCAGGGAAAAATGAGTTTCAGACGAGTGACAGAAGTCATTGGTATGGGAGGCACTGAAGTTAAACTCAAAACTTAGTACTCCACATAAGTTCAATACACAGTAAGTGCTCATGCATGGGGAGGGCAGGAGAAGATGTGGCCATCTGGTAACATACCTGAATCCTTTCCGTAGCATCAGTGATACTGACAGGAACTGTTGAATACTGGGGTGGGTACTGTACTTACGCTTCTTGTATCTACAAGCATTGTCCTTTCTTGTGTATGCATGCATCATAGACGTCTGAGCAAGATTACAGTTATCCTTTTACTTCTGAATCCCCTCACTATTCTTGGCCACAGCCAACTCCTCCCTTTGATACACTCCAGTGTGTTCTACCCTAACAAAACTCAAAGCCATGATCTCAAATGGTGCAAAGCTGCCTAAAAACGGAAAGGGTTGACAATTCCTTGCCATGTTCAATCCCATCTCTAAACCTTATGAACCTTAATGAAACCCAAAAGCTTGTAGAGCTTCAGGACACCTATATATGGCTTAAGATATCACACAAGGAAAAAACTCCCTTCAGTTAGTCCTTGAAGAGCTATAATGACACATCACTGGTTACAGCACCCAAGACAACTGTTATTAGGGCTGATATTAAGCACTTGAGAGCTTATAAAACAGCAGTTCTCTTCTTTCTTGCATACCTCTGTTAACAGCTGAATGCTTGATTATTACCCAAATTAATTCCTCAGTAAGATGTGGCTAATTTCTCAAAACACTTTCTGGGCAGCTGTTTCATTTAGTAGTAATTTGTCATTCTCAAATAGAGTAACTGATTACTCACCTCCTTATGAGGATCCTTATGTGCTTCTAACGTCTTCATGATGGTGAGTTCTGCATAATTCTTAAACCTTGCTGGCTGGTTTCTTAGAATTTCTCTTAGAACTTTCAATGCCAGAGCTCTGATTGCATGCTAAATGCCAAAATAAATGAGGTAGGTATCTTTAAACAGACGTATGGTTTAACATTTATTCAGCAGCTGAAAGAGCTTTTGATAACGGAAAAATATCAGATTATGCATTATGCATATAGATAGTGTGAACCCAATGTTAACAAATCAAGCTAGGAAAACAATCTTTAAGTTCTCACTCTTCTGGATCTCTCTTTTTGCAGATAATGCAGGTGGCACATCACAGAAATGTAGCTACCTAATGGAGTAAGCTATGCCACCCAGAAGGTAAGTTGCAAACAATTTTACCATTCACAAGTGCTAATAAGATCTACAGCATCACATCACACAAATACATTTTTTAACATTCCTTTTTACTTTAGTCAATGCCAAGTATTGGTGTCTTTTTGATCCAGTTATGTAGAATCTGGTCTCTTCACAATGAGCATTATTGTATTTCAGAAATAAATTTTTAACTGTTTTGCTACACGTGATGTTCTGATATTCTATACTCCATCAGGAGTATTAACAGAGAAGTTTTGAATCTCAGTGAAAAATGTTTCATTTACTCTATTATATGGGAATGGACAAGCAAGAACACTTGAGAAGGTGAGTGTTACTGATGCCCTTTCCACTGTCAGGACATTCAGACTTCATGACATCTATACTTCCGTAGTTGTTTTTCAAGACTAACTGGACTTTGTGCCTTTCTGACAACCCATACAAAATTCAAAGATACTGAGAGTAAACCATGTGCTCTGTAAACATTCATAACTGGATTAATCTGAATTTACCTCCTTATCTCCAAGTGTTTCAAGCAGCAAAAGTAGAATTGTTTTGAAGTGCTCATCCCAAACACCGAAAGACTCTTCCTGAGTTAACTTCATGAGCTCGTACAGGGCAGCCTTTCTTTCCTCAACTCTCTCATTATGGTTTGATAACTCTTTCAGTAACTCTGCAACCAGGTCAGAATGGTCCATAGGAGGCTCTGCCAAAAAGGAGCACACAAACAGTTCTCCAGTCACTGCAGTTAAGTGTTAGCGCCCACTGTGCAACTGAAGGTATATATTCTAGGATAGCTATCTGGCTTCCTAGCAGATTTTTTCTGCCCCCCCTCCCCCAAATTTGTCTGCAGCAGTGCAATTTGGCCACTCTATTTTCAGTGCTGAACAAGCTTACAATGACAAAAAGTCCCCTACAATGATATTACAAAATCCCCTGCAAGACTTCTTATGCTTGCAACACCCACAAGGGGTAAGTACTCTACATCCTCTTAAACCTGGTCTATACAGAAAGTGCCACCTTCCCCATATGACTCATCCAAGATGATTAATCTGTCTTTCCTCTGTTGGCATCACGGAATTGCTCAGACTGTTGGAAGCCCTGCTTCCACAGCAGGGAAAAAAGCCTGCACAAAAATGGTGCTTGGTACACAACCGCTGAAATGGAAGCAAACCAAGGCCATGAGTCCCACAGAGATTCCCAACAGCAGTCATTAGGAGATGGCCTGAATTTTAGTTTTGATTAGGGAGAATTCCATGGTAATGGAAAAACGCATCAGTAACACACCCCACATCTGTGAACACTGAAGAGATGTGCAAGCAGTCAAAAACCTTAAAACTGGTCTTAATGAAAATGAAGTATCAAGTTGCTGCCTCCATTCCACCATCAAGACCCACAGAATCACAGAATGGTTAGCGTTGGAAGGGACGTAGCCTTTAAGAAAGAAATGCTTGTAGCTTCCATTTCTGCACTGAGACTCTTGGATAAATCAACAAATACCTATTCTTTATGGAAAAGGTTCAAAGCATTGGCATGAAATGTAAATGTTCCTGCATTACCTCTTTCCTAAAATTATCCTAATTATTAACATGAAATACATTTTCCATAACAAATTTATTAGGTCATATAAAAACTGTAAAACCATTCCCCCTTATTGATGAAAATCTAGAAGTAACAAATGCCAACGACTGAATGCATGTGGTATAACTAAATCCTCAAGGTGAGCACAGGAATGAATGCAAGTACTTTGTTAAGATGCATTAAAGAGCACAGCTCTTTGCACTACTGCTCCAGGCAGGACAAACTAATCCTGGATAGGGATGCTCCACTCCAGCCAGGCATGAGCTCTTGCAAAGCCAGCACATGCTGGTGCAGCACAGATCACATCTGGTTTAATGCAATATCCAGAAAAAAATGGAAGGTATAAAGAGGCTTATCCCATGTAAAGCAGGGTCCCTGTTATGCAGAATCTTGATTATGAACTGGCTCTCTATATGGATGGCAAAGGTATTTAATGATTGCTATTTGCATGACATGATTTGCAAAGCTTTGCTTTCCCCTCAGTCTTTTTCAGAAGAGAAAGACTGGCCACATATCTCTTCACTGAACAGAAAACAGAGAAATGCCCCTGACTTGGATTTGGTTTTAGTTTAATGTAAACTTAAAGCCAACTTAGGAAGTAGCTGAATAAATCACCATGTCAGCAAGCAGCTTTGTTCTTCAACACTTTAACACATCTTTGCTGGATGACAGAATTATAACTGTCAGAAGGAGGAAAATTCATTTGTCCCTTACTGTTAAGAAATTTCTTCCCTAAAACCTGATTTTCATCTCGAACCGAATACGCAATATCAACAACAACAAGCATCAGATTATGAACAGCATCTACTACTTTCTAAAGGAACAGTGGTAGCAGCGATACTTTGGAACCTTCCCAACATTTAGAGATAAAAGAATTACCAAAAGATATACTGAGAAGTATTAAAAAGTAGCTTTAGAAGCCTATAAACCAACAGCCCGAGCTCTGAGAGTCCCATGGGCTGAATGAACCACCCTCCTGGTACAAGCTGCTTTGTTTTGTGGTGGTTCTCTCAAACAATGTTTAGTCAATAAAAAATGCCAATGCCATGTTTCAAATACAAACATATTCCTAACAAAATTCTTCATCTTTCCCCTAGTTCCCAAACTGGTTTGATCCAGTTTTACTTCCTTACTGTAACTCTTGCCTTGCCTCCCCCCGCCTTTAAATTTCTGTCATAAAGCAATCAGATAAGTAAATTTATATTGGCAATACTGCTACAGGATGTGCTACCAGAAGTATACAATACAGTTCAGTATTTATCTCATTTCTATCCTTAATCTCTACAAATACCAGGCAGTGCAATATTGTCACTCAAAAGGATAACTAACAAATAAACTAATTCGAAATGCAGCATTTGTAAAAGCCTCTCAAAGCAGCAGCAGCACTGGTGATACATCTATTGCTAATCATAAATTCACAAACTGAACTCAGGGATGGAAAACCTCACCATTTTCTTTCTACTCTAGCACAGAATGCAGTCTGAAGCTCACCATCAGGAAACTGCTCTGCATCATCATCAAACATGGCTTCTTTCAAAGCAGATTTATTAAACGAACTGATGCCATCCGAATAATTGTATGGGTTATACTCTCGTGAGCGTGGGGAGGAGTGGGGAGGCATCGTGTTGAGTAAGGAGGTTTTGTTATCCAGAGCTGTTCGGCCGGTGTCACTCACACCACCTCCTGCTATTCCTGAAGCACTGCAAATCTGCAGGGAAAGAAGTACCATAGCAGCATATGAAAACCACACTCACACATTTCGGTTAACAACATGACCAATTCATCCATGCAGCAAAAACTGGTTTACAAATTTATTTCAAACAGAAGCCTTAAAACCAGTTCCCTAAACTTTGCTTTCCTTCAAAACCAGGAAAGTGCACACAGTCCAAAAGAATTCATGAACTAGCAGCAGCTGTCAGTATTTTATCTCAGAAGTCTGATGCAAAGTAACTAAAAAGATGTTTAAGCACATCCATACTTCACAAGCTCAACAAATCTGAAAGCTGAAGTCCACAGAAAGAGAAGTATACAACACTGCACATAGCACTGGAACACCCACACAGCCTCTACAGAATAAAGTATTTGGAAAACTCCACATTAAGGTGCAGACCTCCCAGAACCTGAACTGCAGCTGTTTTGCAAGATGGTGGATTTTTAAATGGCTAACATTTTAAGCAGATGAAGAGCTGGTGCTACTTAGAATTAGCATTTACATTTCCAAAATGTGGCTCAAGACAAGGAACACATTTGTCTAAAGTTCAGAAGTAAGTGAGGAGAAATGTTCCATTTCAGAAGTTGTAACATACAAACCTACTGAACATGATGCTTCACCGCCTCTAACAACTCAGTCACTGGCTCGCTCTGCTGGCACCAAGATGAGTTTACATACTCACCGAGTCACCATCGTCTTTTTTGGAATCCCTTTTTACAGGCTCGTTCATATCTTCCTGACTACGGAAGCTGAAATTCTGAATGGCTTCAGTGACTCCACGAAGAGAGCTGTAAATATCTTCAGAATTCATGTTCTCAGTGTCATAATCAAATGCACTGTGCGCCATCGAGAAGGACAGAGGAATTAAAACGGATTGATTTTGTGACCCCATATTTTTAAGTAACATTAGCATGGAACTACAGAGACTCAGGAAACACTAATAAACTTATTATTTTTCTTGAAACACATTAAGGAAGAGATGTGGTTCTTCACATAATAAAACTGTGTTATGATACATCTAAGCAAGTGTACTGCCACTAGAGAAAGCACTGTGAGTAGCTAGCAGAGGCACAGATGATGCAGCAGCATCTGCCTGAAAAAACAAATGACTTCTGCTCTGTTTTCCTCTTGTGAATATGAAGTAACTGGGATTTTACACCATTCTCTCTAAAAGTTCCCAAGAGGGCCAACACAACACAACCCTTCTGACAGTTGGCTTACTGCTAAAAGCACCACAGGGCTACATTACCTTGGTGACAAGGTGTTCTGCGATGTATTGGTTGGGGATGTGAGAGGACTTGACCAACTTGCTGGGGAGCGTGGAGTAGGTCTTGTTAAAGGACTTCCCATTGTTCCCTGGAAGGGAAGAGGTAAGAAAAGATACTCCAGTGGTACTTCAGCTGTCCTTTTAACTTACTGTGTTTGTTTGCTAATGCCCAGAAATATTTAAAGAGCTTCTATTTAATTTCTCGGATTGGCTGACCAATTACTAGTTACTTCAATCAGGTATAACTTAGAGATGAATAAAGTAAAAGGTAAACTACTCTTAAAAAGCACATTCAAACTTATTGAAAGTCACCTGGAAGCAACACAGAAAGTATCATTCTCTGGAGGAAAAAGAAAAGGCATTCCATAAAGAGTGATATCTGCTACTAAGACAGACTTCTACATAGGATTTGGTTTGCTCCTCCTCCTCTACCAAGCCTTACCAGTAACTCTACCAAAACGGACTTATGTTCAAAACACCAGTAACTTCAGAGAGAAGAGAGCTGTCGATACCTGACCACTGTTGCCTGTATTCCGGAGATGATTATGGAGAAGCTTTGTGGCTCCATCCTGAAATGTTTTTGGTAAAGCACCCAACAGCATTGTAAACTCTGGAGTGTTGAGCTCAAAAAGAGAAATCAGCACTGACTGTGCAGCCTAGAAGAAGAAAACACATATGAAGACATCAATTTCGGTTTCTAAAGTAATTTTATCAGCAAGAGATGCTATAGTGAGTGGTAATCACAAAGCATGACTTAAGTCTTGATCCAAGATGACAACAGGTGTGAACAAAAGCAACTCCTATTTGCTGGTAAGCTGGAGGTTCAGATATTGATAAATGCAGGCACACAACAACAAGCTTGCAGAACCGTTTTGACAAGCAGTGTTTCAGAAATGTGCTAATCAACACCCCCCACCCCCACCCCCTCAGCCCTAGATCCCCACTTGCCAAGAAAAGTACTAAAGGAATTCCCCAAAATGGCTTTTTAAAGGGTTTGGCAAGTTGAACGGATTTGAAGAGAATAATGGAACACACCAGGCAGGAACAAGCCTGCAATCCCTTTTCCTGAGTTCTGCAAGTGGTAATTACAGATGATGGGTAATCAACACACTGGCTTGAAAAGGAAAAGTTGTCACTTTAGAAATTAGAAGAAGAGACAACAACAAAAACCCACACACAAACAGATACCCTAATTTGGAATGAGACAGTCTTGATTCTGAGTTGTGATTGTAGCACTTGATGTTCTTTATAACTAATCCTACAGCCAAACCAGTTAATGAACCTTCCCCTCCTCCCTGCCCCACTTCCTTTCTCTTGTTAAAAGATAGGCAAACATCATCAGGAATAATTTAGCTGACTACATAATCCAAAGATGAAAACTGCTAAATATTGGAGCTTGTAGTCTACTGGATGTCACCTCCCACACCCTCAGTTTTAAAGTTCCTCTTTAATGTCACCCTCATCCTACAGCATGGTTTACTATATATTTCCTTTCAAATCTGAATCAAAACCACCAGAGCTCCTTACTGACAAAGCAACACAGTAAGCGACACAATGGTTGGGTCCTCTCTAGTAAAGAGATGTTGATTGCCTGCCTTAGTAATGTTTGTACATTTTGATGAATATTCACTGGATTGCCTAACAAACCTGGCAACACAGCAGCTAAACACAAGCAATGAAGAGCTAGAGATTAAGTTCTGCAGGACTGTTTAATAGTTTCTTTATAGTACAAAACTCTAAGATTAACCTACTCTGTCTAGTTTATACAGCTCGCCATCAAGCTTTGCCGTGCACCGGAGAGAACCAGTGCCTCATGTTAGACAGAATGATCGGCAGCTTGCTCAAGCAGCAATATACTTCAAGCAAGTAGTTTAGAAAATTCTTCTAAGACATTTATTTCCCTTATTTTGCTTCCAGAGCAATGAACTGTAGCATTTTTTAATTAGAAGTGGAAAGCCAAGGTATGAGCACACATACCAACACACATCCCAGTGTTAATGGCAAGAATACTAGAATGTTAGATTGCCATGAACTATCTTTGCACGCTCGTGACTGGCTGCTCCTTTTCATTTTTATTCCCTACTCCTTCTGACAGCCTTCCCTTCAAGTGAACACACTGAATGCCCTCTACAGTCTGCTGTTAATGTTCTTCTTTTCCTTGTTATCCTTACGGTCAGTCATTTAACAGAAATCAATACCAAGCAAAACCAAAACAAATCCAGCAACTGAGCACAGGCTTGGGAATTAGCACTTTCCTTTTCCTGTCCTGTTATCCACGTCTCTGCTCCGTAATGCTCTGTCTATTTAAGCTGCCAATAAAATAATATAAGAGACAGTCCAGGGTCATGGTCAGAAAGAAACGTGATACCATCAAGTCTGCCCAAAGCAAAGCTCAACCTGAATTTTCTAAATTGGCATTGACTCACAGAAGGTTTCCAACTTTGCATTACCAATTTTCGCTCTCTCTTCCTTGGGAGAAAAAAGAAAAAGGCATTTTAGAGTACTGAGAGGATTTTCTTCTCCTCAGCATAAGCTTTCTCCTGAGATTTATGTCCAGTCATACAGAAAACATCTTTAAAGTCTGCAGTGAGGATTAGAAAGATTTTGTTTTGTTCTTAACTACTCCAAGAAGATTCCAAATCTTTCCAGAAGAATTCTAATTTTAGAATTGGACATTCTGAAACACAGAATTTGACCTTCCAGAAAGAAGCCCCATGTCACTGAACTGCACTGACTGCCCGACTGCAGACATCTGAAGTAAGAAAGGACTCTTCCCAATGCTGACTAATGGAAATGTTCTGACACTAACCAAACTGAAACAAACCCACCCCAACCCATCAATTACACAGAAATACACTCGCAAAACCTTTTGATTTGAAGAAATCATATGAAATGCTGTAAGCTTATTAAAATAAATGAATTATAAAGCCTGGAATAGCAGGCTCTGAAGCCTGTCAAGAGAACAAAATGCTTTATACCATCAGAATAACTCTTCTGACTCCTTACCAGTGAAACTGTATTTTCTAGCATTATTGAAGGCTTTTGGCAGTTGGTTGCCTCTAACGGTTGTGTTATGGAAAGAAAAAATAAAATGAGAGAACTTCATATAATTAAGATGTTCCAGATCATTAAACTCACCAGCAATTCTTTCCACGATTCAGTTACTTACTGACATAAAAATGCTTATTAGAGATATGAACCATCAGATAAGACTGCTTGCCACGTGCCTTAGTACTAAAACTTTGCTGATTCCAAAGATAGTCCTTCTTCATTCTCTGCCTGTTTTATGGTCTTAGATACGTCACCAGAATATGGTACTAGGCAAGAAAAGTCAATAGGATATAATCTACTGCTGCTTGCTCATACTCATAAATTTATATAAGAAGAGAAAGACAGAAACATTACCTCCAACATAAACTCTCCTATGGGTTTTTTATTACATATTACAGGTATAATGAAGGTGTGGAAGCTATTTTGATTTTTATTCTATTCACATTACACACTTCATGAGACAGCTCCAACTATTTTCTTTCTATTCTCTCCTACAAAACACTCCTCCTACACAAAGGAGGTTTTGGTGCTGTTTCCAGGAATGATAAAGATAACAAAACTCAAACTTAGTTGAAAACAGTAAAGGAAATCTAACCAAATGAATTGTTTCAACACTTCAAACTGCAAAAATGAACAGAGAAAAACAAACAGAAGAGTTAGTTCTCTGGTCAAAGATGCTTGCATTTGTGAGCCATAAAGTAAATATGTTTATTTAGCATTCAAAAAGTGATAGCATGCTGGTCATGGAAGTTAAGACAGAATAGAACGGCTGGTGGAAATCAGTCAGAACAACTGAACTCCATTCCATCAAACTGCAAACAAACTCCAAAGGTTTTTGCATTCTCTAACTGGAAGAACTACTCAGAAACTCTTTCCAAGACTGCATCAGTACATTTCCCCTGGTTATTCAATACCCCTGGTATATGTATGTAGTTCACAAATACTGATTTTCACTGCACAACAATCATGTGGAAAAAAGGAGTTTCGCACTGGAACTGCAACGTTGAAAGAATAAACCTTTGATATGGCCTTACTAAAGCATAAAAGAGCTGAGAAAATCCAACAGGTATTGAACCCAGTTTGCTACCAAACCTAATGCTCCTGTTAGGAACGTGCAGTCAGTTATCAGAGGGTGGTCTCTGAAGTGATGCTAAAACTGCAAAGGAAATGCCCGCTGAGGTGATTTTAATACCAGGTAGAGTGCTTGAAACAGTGATTCCCTCTATTATGAAAGATAACCTAAAGTTTTTAACATACATGAAAATACAACTCTAATTTCAAGTTAGTTTCAAGAGTATTAATTTCAAGTTTTTATTAAACTCTTACATGTACAAGTTTTGTCAAAGTTTTCCTTTGTCACTTCCAATACTTTATACAGAAAAGCCAGGTGTGTTTGCCGAGAAGGATCTAAAAGTATCTTTTCTCTATGAAAAAATGTTTGTTTTTAAAGAAATTTCCTTGCTTGTTTAGGCAAGAAATATTGGCTTCTCTGATTAGCCAAGACACTTGGAATGCAGTGCAAATGTAAGTACACATTAACAAACGTACCTTCCTAACATCTGAGCTTTTAGGTTCTGTGGTCCAGGTGATGATTCGAGACACTGCTAACCTAGTTTCACTTGAGTTTACAAAATCTCCCGGATCCATCTGTTGTGCAAGAGTCTCTATGTATTTAAGGATTGCAACTTTGACCTGCAAAGAGAAAGAGAGTCAGGTGGACAATGAAAATGGTGGGCTGCCAAGAACAAGCATGCTCACAGAGCAGAGTGTTCATCCCCTAAAATAAAGGCTATTTTTTTCCCCCCAAGTAAAGTAAACATCTTTTCAGCATTGATATAAAACTCTACACATAAATCAATTTAGAAATGGATGTAACATTTCAAGAAGGGAATTATTCTGAAGAAATTCAAATACTAATAAAACCTGAGATTTCACTGGTAGTAACCAAAAGATACGCAGATTGTTGCATATGCAAAACTTATATTTAACAAGAAGAAAAGCAAAGCATTCAGAATATTTAAGAATCATCAAGACTCTAAAGAACCATTCAGAATTGTTAAGAACATTTTACAAGTACTAAAATGAAAAATGAACACCACCTGATGCACCAATAACCAATTCCTATTAGTTCCTACTATACAGTTAACACTCAGCATTCTTTTCTCAAACGTCAGAGCTGAGCAGTCGCCATCCTTGTGGATAAGACACATGAATCTTCCCATTAAACACTAAAAAAGTGTGGAATAGAATTTCTGTGGAAGACTTAGGAGGGGTCACATGCACACTTTTCCCTCGGTGATATTTGGAAGACAGACATGAATTTACCAGGAGGACAGAAAATCTGCCTCACTCCCTCTTTTATCTGAGCATCATTCTCCTACTTCACTCACTCTGTTTTGCTGCAGCCTCTCTCTAGCTTCTCCAAAACTGCACCACTGCAAAGCTTTGGGCAAAGGGCAATATCTGTATCTCCCTTAAATACTCATCTCCTCAGCTCCTGCTGCCCCTGAGGTCTGTCACACAATCCATCAACAAAAGTGATGAATGTCTCTTTAGGCCACCTGTTTGAATGAGCTACTTTTATTTCCACCAGTAATTACAGTGAACCAGAAACACCTACCAGGATGGAGACACCTATGTCCATCATAACCAGAAAGAGTTCTGGGTGTGTTTTCCTTGTTCATGGCTTGTAGTACAACTGCAAAGCTATTTAGTAATTTCCCTTGGTCATGAGAACTTGCAAGCTATTGAAAACTCAAGATACTCTGACATACACATTACTAAGGGCAGCTGATACACATAGATCAATAATGAATGCTTCAGCAGCTGTTGAAGCTTGACCCCTCCAAAGTTACACAACAACCAGCAACTGGAGGCTTTCATCTTATGCAGATCAACATCAGCAAATGCAGGAAACCCCACACTATTTGTTAGATCTTACCAAAGCAAAAAACCCCAGAACACCAGCCACCTCCACAGCAAAACCCCTTAGGACACATGCTTTTCCAGATGTGAAGTAATAGTTACAATTTCTAGATTACCAAGTGAAATGACAGCCCTGTTTCACTGCTCATGATTTATGTTTATATATCACACCTTAAAAAAATTACTGTTAAGAACCGTAACCCTTAGAACACACAGAGGCATTTCTCCCAGAGAACAAACTCAGGAGCACTCTGAGAGCAGTATTATTCAGTGTTTAAACTACTTCCACAGAGTAAATCTCTTCTGGACACTCTTCTGGAGAGATGGAGGTTCTTGAGTTACAGAAGAGCACTGAATGGAAGATGAATGGAGAGTTCACACTCATAAACCTTCTCATAGTGACACAGATTCCAAATAGTTGTCAAACTTTGGGTAAGAGCGGGTTTCACTGATTGGTTTTGAAAGAAAAACTTGTGGAAGGGGTACCTTCCTAAGTTCAAATATAGAGAGACAGGATCATTACAGATACAAAACCCACCCTAAGTAAACTCCAGAATAGCCACAAATCAACTTACAGTGTATTTTTGTCACTATTTCTAGTAAGTATGTGCAAAGTTGAGATTTAGAAATAAAAGATGTAACTAAGGACTAGTTACATCTTTTAGATGCAGTTAGAGGGATCCAAGTCCTCTTCAACAGTCTATTTCAGCTCTTTGGGAGAGCAGATTTCTGACTGCAGTGAAAGCAGCTCCAGGGATTCTTACACCGAATATCTGATCAACTGCGGCAAAAGCCTTTGTTAACAAATCAGCATTCTCAAAGGACAGAAAAGGTTCAGAAGCTGCTAATGAACTTCAGTCACAGTGCTTGAGTCAATCCCTCACCGGGTGTGAACCGTTTGATATTCAACCTGAGAAACATGAAAGTGATGGTTTGAAGGCTATTTCAGGACAACCCCCATCCTTTGGGAAGCACATGTTCTGCACCTGCAAAAATAAGCTTAACAGATTATATCCCATCCAGAAAATTCGACTCCTGTGCCCTATTACGGTTGACCAAAACAGATGCATGCATCTGGCACCTGTAACGATGCTTCAGCAGTTCTCCACGCTTACATATAACAGTATGGCAAAAGGAAGAGGGATAGAGCACAATACACTGTCTGCATCCACCATGGATTAGATGAGTAGAGTTGTATCTTTCCTATGTTTGGTCCTAGCTATCCAAATCCACCTCTGCAGCCACTCTAGTAACTTGACTTCTACTGTCCACGACTTAGCTGTGTTTGTAAGAATGACCATGACAGTTTAAAGAATCACAATTTTTTCCCACTACCATTTAAAAAACAGAGGGAAAAGCCATTTGTAAAATGGAATCCTTCTATGAAGCCAATTTCTTATCTATCATCCTTTCTTTTATCTGACCACCTTTAAGGACGCCGAAAATCCTTTCTCTGGTTTTTCCTGTCACAGTATCTAGCCCAAAGGCACACTCTGCAACAAAATAATCCTTTATCAGAGTAGGAACAAAAGCTGAAGACTTCAAGAAATGGAGCAGCCCTAGGACTATCAATTAATCTGTCAGCAACCTGGGTGCACTGAGGATGGCATTTAGACAAAATATCCAAGGACACTGATATTAAATAGATACTTCTGCAACTGATACTCAGTAAATTTACTGTCTGGATCCTGAAGTTGTAGTTATCTCATAAAGATGGGAGCATGGGGTAGATACCACTTTCTTCTGATAAAAGATTACCTTCGCTTACACAGTTACACACTTTACTGTCCCCAAAATTCATTTTAAATACTTGGAATTACTTACAGAATGTCTTCCCATTAAGTGTTTCAGATTTCTTAAGCCCTTCTAGGTCACATAATAAAAATGACTGAACTTAGCCCCAACTCAGCCTAGCAGGAGTCCATATCTCATTCCAAATCTGTACTTTCAGACGCTGAAACCTGATTGATACGTATTCCCAGCTGTACCACTACATGGAAGAAAGAACATCTCCACCATCAAATTCACCTTGCTGGGGAGCAAAACTAAGTGAAACAAAACCAAACCAAATTTTTTCCAAGGATTTATTTAAACAGCAAACTGATTTTTACTACCTCATTTGCTGTCTTCAGTAAATGACAGCAGTCTCTTTTTAACACATGAAGCAACAGGGGTCAATGTTATCAACTGTCCTCAAAAGCTTAAAAATGTAAGTTTTACTGTATTGTAGACAAAAAGAGGCATATTCTGTGACTCTAAGTTCAGCGTAACTTGGGAAAAGTCATATTCTTGTGCAGTATCAAACCACGTAAAAACATTTCGTGCAGGACAGAGCAGAAAATGCCAGTTATCATATGCTTGTTATTTCCCCATTTACAACATTTGTAAATCTTCTTAGGATTTGATGCATTTATCCTAAAATTGACTCTCTTTGGCACTGTAAATGTACTACAGAATACATTTTTCACTTGCAGTGATGCTGGCAGGTCTCCAGGCTAGAGGTTCTTACGTAAAAATGTGTGTAATTGTAAAACTACACACTGCTTTCAGGAAAGGAAGCGCACCACAAAGGCAGCTGATTTTTAATATAGGAACTCTAGTTCATATTAAAATAATTTCAATTAATTCAAGACCTATCAGGTTGGACACGTGGAAAACAAACAAACAAAAATGAGCTAGGAAAACAAGATTGGGAAATCACAAACATAAAATTAGAAGAGACTTGATAGAGTGAGTTTGCATAACCAGCTCGATGTTAGGCGGCCACGCTTTTGTTGCCCATTTTTACTGTTCTGTGGGTTTATTAGCTCTCCCCTGCAGCCAAGGTTTTCATACCAGTGTCATATTTAAGACTGCACAACTGCATGCTTCGAGTTTCTCGCACAGGTTAGTAGCAGCATATGAATGCATTCGAATAAAATTATTGGGAACACTGTAAGAGCTCGACAAAGGGTTAAGAATAAAGACAATAATTCAGACAAAAACCTTTGAGCTCCAAAAAGAGCGCAGCTGGTCCTGCAGTGCTGGCTTGACTGTCTGAAAGTTTACAAAAACAAAATCCACTAATTGAAAACCTTTCTTTTTTAACAACACAAAAATCACAATCCAAATTCAAAGATTAAGACAAGCAAACGTCTATCGGTGAAGAGTTTTTTGCCTGCAATGCAAGCCTGAAAATGCTTACCTTCAGGCTAGGTGTTTGGGTCTGGTCAACAGTAAATCTCATCAAAATACTGAACTGGAGGTCATTTGGAAAAGATTCCCTGTAAAGCAAACAAATCAAATCAAGCTTTAGTACTTCTGAAAGAAAAACACATTCTGCCAGTTTTGTGGGTATTTTTTATTGTATCTGACTTCCAGAAACACTCACCTGGCATGTGAAGGACAAAATGTAAGAAATCCCTGCTTCAAACCAAATACAGTTAAATATACAATGCGAATACTAAGGGATGACATAATAATAATATGGTAGTATTCTGATTCTGTGCGATCCTCAAATTAACATGCAGTAGCACTGCTAAAGGTGCTCACTTCTCTGAACCATCCTCTTCCACCCCGGCTGCCCCCACGCTCCCACATGGCACATGCTGCATATGACCCTCATGGGCTCTGCTGCAGCAGATCCCATTCCCTCTCTCCCACAACACGCTCCATACCCTTCCCCAGACTCCACAGCAGATCTGCCACGTGAACAGGTACAGCAGAGGACCAAACAGCTTAGACTGTCCCCTACCTCAGAGAACAAAAGATGAGAAAGAGGTCCCAGAGCCCTTCCAATTCTAAAACCTAGCTTTCATTTGGAAACAAAACTGGCTACGCAGCATAGATGGTCCCCAAAATCACTTAAGATCATTTTGTAATCAGGCTACTTACAGTGCTTGGAGAGAAGGGAAGGAATCATAGAATGGTTTGGGCAGGAAGGGACCTTAAGATCATTTGGTTCCAACCCCTTGCCATGGGCAGGGACGCCTTCCACTAGAGCAGCTTGCTCCAAGCCCCTGTGTCCAACCTGGCCTTGAACACTACCAGGGATGGGGCAGCCACAGCTTCTCTGGGCACCCTGTGCCAGCACCACGGCACCCTCACAGTAAAGAACTTCTTCCTTATATCCAATCTGAACTTCCCCTGTTTAGGTTTGAAGCCATTACCCCTTGTCCTATCACTACAGTCCTTGAAGACAGAAAGGAAATCCATTATTGCTGTAATTCCTTCAAAGCCTGCTGACACGGAGAGCTGAATATTGCATAATACTTTTGTATCAAAAAGAAGGCCAAACACAAGCATTGCATCACTGAGGACAAGGCAAGACAACAAACATATGGGGCTCAGCTGCACAATCTGGAATCAGGTAAGCAGTATCACATTAATTGTTCAGCATTAAGGATTCAAACCCTTTCAGCTAAAGGGTCATTTAGGAAACCAAACTGCTTAACCAGTGACATTTACTGGAGTTTCAAGATCTTGTATTAGCTCTGCATTTCTCCAAGAATCTCACAGCACACACACACACACAAACCCCCCAAAAAACCGTAACACCCCAAAACTTGACAGTAGTGCGAGAGTCTGCATTTGTTTTAGGGGTTAATTCTTTATTTAAGAACACATTACCTTGTGACATCGAGTGCCTTCTGAACTTTTGCTTGCACAGAGCCAAGCAAATCAGCACCCATCTTTTTCAACAGCTGTGTCAGCAGCACGAACAACCAGTCCTGCAGATCTTCTTTATGGACCTGGATGAAGTCCACCAGCGTCTCCAAAAACATACTGAACACCTAAAAGGCAGAAGAAGATGGAAAGAGGGTAGGACGGGGCAAAAGAGGAGATGACGCTGACGTATGCTGAACTTACAAACAAAGAAGAAAGCAGTAAGGGAATCAGAGGCAGAGAAAGGCAGTGTTTTGCAGCCAAGCAGGAAAAGGAAGAAAATAAAAAGAAAAGGAAAAGAAATCTGTCTTGCTTTCCCATTGGATTTTGAGACGAGAGTACATTGGAAATGTTAGCCCACTTCTGTAGAAGTTTGCCCATTAGGTATTCCATGCAGTTTCGTCAAGAAAAGAAATGCTTACTGTGATGGCTGGCGCAACCTCAATGTTGTTCAGTAAAACTTCATTTTTTACCCTTCCAAGCTTTATCATTAAGTTGATTTGACACTCCTGGAAGACCACAAAACCACTTTCTCTCCACAACCAAAAAAACTTCTATAATTCTTTAGCAAAATAATCATTGTAGATATCTGGCTTACTAAATACTGCAAAGTCATGACAGCTAGCCAGTTCCTTTATGTAAAATATTCGTGGAACAGAACAAGATTCTCCTGCTATTGCAGGTATCCAAGCACAAAACTGCTCACCAGAGCAGGGGAAAAAAAGCCAGGATGCATTTCAGACTAGCAGGTGTTTAAAACTCAGAAGTGTTTTTGTCTTTTCAAGAAGATATTATCCACTGTGTTCTTTTCAACAAAGAATATTATATATAATAAATACAAATAAGGTTGGAAAGTCTATATTCAGTAGGAAAACCCCTGTTGTACTTCTAATAACCTCAGCACTCAGACCAGGAAGAAGGGCTTTTTGAAGGGTCAGGATAAAGCAGGGCAGGACAAATAGGTAACTGTTGAAACAGCCTTTCTAGTATCTCACTCATGACTTTTTCAAGGCCTATGGGGATGCACATGCTCTATGCTTGTGTGGCCCGTGGGTTTCCCGTTTCTCTGACAAGAAAAATGGATGTCTAGGCTGAAAACCACAACTGATGCTCACTCCAGCTGCAGCACATGGCTCTGTACAGAAGTGGAGGTATTGCTAAGAGGGTAGGAGAGATTTTGTCCTCCTGAGCGTTTATGATATGGATTGGAAAAGGCTGCTGCAGAGGAATGGCTGATCCCCTCCACCTTCTGCCACTGACCTGCCTTGCCCTAAGCCCAAACTCTGCTGCTGTCTGAGAATGGATGATCCCCAACTGCGATCAGACCTCATACAGCTGCAGAAAGCAGCCTCCTTCCACAGCACTGACCAGGTACAGAGGGGCGAGCGCCTGCTGCTGCATGCCTTCATCACTCACTGGGGAATTACATCTCTTCTCATGTTGGTAATCAAGCCAGGGAGAGCAAATTCGCACCATGAAGTGGAAAAATCCACACAGGCATCTTTCAAAGAAGTGCCTCAAAATTTGTATTAGAAGTAAAAAAATATAACTCAGATTCTTTTTGCCAAGAAAGGCTGGACCACATGATCCCAGAGGTGCCTTCCAGCCTGCTATCCTATGATTTTATGGTTCTTTTTGGATCTAATAAAGACCAGCGAGAATCTTTCAATAGCCATCTTAAATACTGAACAGCTGTGTTAGAAATAAACCAATACAAAACCTACTCAACATAAAGCCCATCAGGATGAGCTACTTTAAGTAACTTCCCTTTTGGGACAAGCTACATTGAAAGCTGTTAACAACAACAAAATACAGCTAAGTCTTCTGCTACCTTCTAGGTTTGTATCTGTATTTGCATTATGAGGTTTAAAAATTACCCTGCCAGTAGTGGGAAGAAGTTTTTATGCTCAGGACTGGAAATGTCTTCTGTGTTCATCTGAAAACTGAAACAATATCCCATGTTGTAGATGCACAAGTAGTAGGCACAATTATAAGACCCAGGCAAAACCAAACCAAAAAGTACTTTGTGTACTGTGACATGACAGTCTTTGGATTTCACAGCCCTAAAATAAGGGGAAAAAAATACTGGACTTTGGCAGACAACAACAAAAATTTTGGTGCTGTAAATTACATTTGGGGTCTTACAACTGTATTTAAACCCTTCAGAGCAAACTGTAGAGCTCAGCAGAAGTTAAAACTGCACTGGTTTCTCCGAGTTTGCAGACACTGACATACATGTCTGTCCATTAACGTGCAAGCCGGACAAACTGGTTACAGCCTCTTGGTGAAGAGGTTTACACTTCAAACATGTGAGTGGTTTAAACTGAAATCATTATGAAGTGAATTATGAATCACTGCGGCAAAAGCACTTTGAAGATCCCATGCCGAGGTTTTAACTGTTAAAAAGACACGTAACTGAAGACTCAATTTTGTTCTCAAGCTTTGTTTGATTTTAGGTTCACCACAGTGAGTGTCTGGGGAAAACTCCATTAAGTTGAGCCATTATGTTGCATTTTAAGAAACATACGAATCGTACCGGTCCGCTTTAGGACAAAGTATGAAGAATTCAAGGTGGCTGTAAGAGCATCTCAGGTAAAGGATGAATTTGGAATGGGAAATGGAACTCGAGCACCACGCTGAACGATGTATGTGTATGTCTGCAGTTTCCATCTGAATGACGTGAATTAAAATTCAGAAATCAAACATCTAAAGTTGAAATTTTCAATAATTTGATAGTGGAAAAAAATAAACAGATATGAAAATAATTATACATGATCTGCCCTTAAAGTGAATTATTTCAGATGTGCCAACCACCACAATACAAAGCAGGAATGCATAACCAAACAATGTCAGTTCATTAGTAGAGAAAGCACATCTCGAAACTGAACCACACAGTTTACATAACTGTATAGAGCATTTTATGATTGCAAAAGGCTTGACACTGCATGAACTCTTTGGGGAAGAAAAATAGAGAAAAAGGGTTAATTGCACATTCATGCAAATAAGGTTAGGTTTCCAACAAGTATTGAACCAACTTACTCTCTAAAGAGAGTTCCAACACAGGGGACAGCATGCAAAACGAAACGAAACAGAACAAAACAAAAAAACAACAAAAAAGGGAAAAAGATAAAAACACACAAATTAGTGGCCATCGATACGAAGTTCCTGTATGGAATATAAACCAAAATAAAACAAAAAATGTATTTCAAAACTTTCATGATAAACTTAGTAATTTTATTAGGACACCAATATGCGCTTGGCACGTTCCTCAAATCATTCTCCTGTTTTCTCCTCCACATATTACTCTCTTTTTCTAAGCAATTCCCTACATCCAGCTATCATGTAAAAGTAAACCTCTAAAAAACCAAACCAAAAACCAAACAATAAAAGTGATGACAGGAGAATTCCTACAGACACTTGAAAAGAGTCTAAAATGAGATTTGTGTAGCCATGTGTGCGTGATACAGAAAAAAAATCACAGCTCATGAACTCTTAATACTCAAAGATCCTCCTGATGATAGACTGGTAACTTCCAAAAGGCAGGCAAGGCATCAGCGACCAGAACAGCTGCATCACCCGTGCTGCAACACAGGCCACGTTTGCAAAATCATAGCAACATTATTCAATGTGAGGATGCCCAGTAAACAAAACAATCAAGTAGAATAACTCAATGTAATATTCCTAAAGGCTTAATGAAAAGATAAAATGCTCTTCTGACACATACACCTGAATTTTGGAACATTTTCATTCCCCTTCCCTGGCTCCCCCACTACAATCAAATGTCCAGTGTAATTCTGATCCATGCAGAGCTGCAATACTAATTAACACAAGAACAAACAACATTAAACCAAGCTGTAGGCACAATTCTGTCATGACTTCATTTAAAACCCAGTAATATTTCAACACTTTATTTTATCTCCTCTGACTTAACCACTGTTTTTATGGAATGCTTTCTGCACTGTAACTGCTTGGCTTCAGTCTCTTCTGCATTTCTGCAGTGTATCAGCAACTTTGACATCATGCTGCTGCGTACAATACAAGCGTCTTCCAAAATACATGATGCTGCAGATAGCAGCTCAGTCACCTCTTTACCAGGAAAAACAAGGAGGACAGACGAACATTAAGCAGACCAGCCCAGACATCTCATCAGTCTGAATTTGATTTCACATTGCAGCAATAAGGAAGACTTAAAATATGTAAAATGTATTACCCAATCAAACTCCTTTTTTAGAACTCTGCTGGGAAAAACCAATACTTCTGAAGTAACTGCTCTGAATTCTTCTGGGTTATCATTTTATCAATTCTTAAGTATGGACACCAAGTGGGACATGTTATACTCAACATGAAAGATAAGGTTTTTTTCCAAACAAGCCTATAATTCAAACAAAATATGAAGTTATATGTTCTTAACTTTATCCAGCTCCCTACTTGCTGCAGTCCTTTTGCTATGAGAAATGACTGCATGTATGAATCTGTACCAGTAACCCACCTCCCACAAAAACTGTATAAGTATTACCAAGTGAAGTAACGCTGTTAAAAAGATTTTAATGGTCTTAGAGAACAGAAGGATTATTTTCCTTGGGTCTTTACCTAAGTAAAAGTGAATAAAACATTGCCATTTCTTTTATATCAAAGTATAGTCTCTACCTTACTTCTTGAATACTATCAGTGATGTAAAAATTACACAGCAGTCTCAACTGCCAGGCCTATCTATGACATTTGAGGAAGACATCACAAGTTATGATAATACAAAATACCCTGGAAAATAAATAAGTCCACATTTGGTATAATTCATTATTCATCATGTATGATTCAGTCAGATCACTTTCCTTATGATCCACATTACTGCACCAGAGCCTTTTGTTTTCAGTTGAGAGAAAAACATTATTCATGTTGAAGTGTTCTCTGTAAACAACATGACTCCTTAAAAATACTTACAAATTTTAACACAAACTATTGACCTACTTCAACGTATTTTAGATGAAAATAACCTTTACCTATATATAGGTGGAAAATGATCATGGTCAAAATTGCAGATTAAATGGATTGAAATCTGATGCTAAGTGCTTACAGAAAACAGCCTGTCCAGCTCTGACATATGCAAATACCACTGACATATTTTACCACAACTGGCTATTATAGTGTTTTCAAACCTTTACTAAAAGTAAGAGGAACCTAAACATACCTTACTGTGAGGATCAGCAAACATCCTTGTGAAGATTTCACACAATCTTTTCAACTCAACACGACTGTCAAAGTGACAACAATACGTTAGTCAGCTCCCCGGCTAGTACTACCGAGCACTAACGCACAGCAATCAGTGCTATCAACTGTAAATACTGAATCAAGTAATCGAGTAAACAAAGTAAAGAATTTTAAGACATAATAAAAATGTAATAGATTCTGTCTAAAATGAGACTTTCAGCCTAGAAATAGCTCTTTAAACTAGTTGGTGTATATAACATTTCCTCATTTTAACAGAGCAGATCATGGAAAAGGTACACTTAATAGCTAGTGGTAAAGAGATTCTTCTGAATAAATACCCTATTAATAAAAAGAATATTAATAACGACAAAAAATAATAAAGGCCTTCCATCAATGCTAGATGTAAGCACTTTAGGCATCCTTTTTATTGCAGGGATTGTATTGATTTGAAATTCCATTCCTTAAACTGAGCTGTCTAAATGGATCCTATATACTGGTGGCCAGAAGTGACAACAGCTTCCTCATTCCTTCCCCCATCTTACTCTGAGATGCACACCTTGCTTTCCCCTCTCCCCAGCATTCTGAATTCTTTGGAACATCAGCCTCCTTTCCTACTTCCCTTGCCACCCTTTGACTCTAAAATGAATTGGTTTTTGATTGGAATTTCTTCTTACCTTAAAGTTCTCTGGTTCTTTAACAAGTTCTGCAGGCCTAGAAGGCCTTCTTTTCTCTCTGACCAGTTGGAGCTGGCACAGCGATTTAGGACTTCAGCCACATCTTCTGTTTGTCTCATGTATGTTGGTATGCTGCCATTCCTAGAGCTATAGGACCTTTCTGAACAGGCACTTGATGCATCACTGTTGGCATCATCATCTGAGTACATCCCATAAGTCTCGTATCTTCTTCGCACAGGCTTCTTCTATAGTACAGAAACATCTCACATTAGCACTGATTTTCAAAGAGAGAGTATACAGACTCATAAAGAATAGAGACACCGACAGTTCAATTTATCAGTGTGGCTCCTACTCCCTGCACTGATAAATGGCTCCAACTGTTCAGCAGGTCTAACCAAGTTAATAAACATTTTAAAAAGTATGGCTTGTGAGGTACTCCAAATATAAAAGCAAAGCAAATGCCAAGAAGACATACATTAGATGGAACATTCAACTTAAGGTTTACTTGTAAAAATCCATACAATTGTGTGACAGGGTAACATAAAGACTGTACTGAAAGTTAGTTACTTCTCTTAATTGCTTTATATATGTTACAGGATGTAAGACTGAGGTCTAAACCCACATACTCTGTCATTTTAACTTACTTTGTACCAAGCATGTTAATAGCAAAATATTAAACTATTGAAGAAAGAAAACAGTTTCTATACCTTAGTCCGTATGTCTCCTAAGAGCTGTTAGCAGTAAATTATTGAAAAGAAACAGAAATTGAGAACAGGAAGGTAAGGCATAGCAGCATTGACTATTAAACTACCTGCTACTGAACAACACATCGTCTTACTGTAAATTTTATTCTTAGCTCTCTGCATCTGATTAGAATATCATGAATTGCCAAGCAGTTTGCTAAGCTTCCATTTCCAGGGAAGTATTACATATCATCTGCTGGTTGATCACAAAGACTTCTCTGTCAACACTTTTGTGTTTCATGCAGTAGTATTTAAGCATTAAGATGTCACACATGCACTCAATTGCTATCTTTAAATATCCAAATTTGGTCACTGCAACAATTGCCAAAAACCCTCCCAAACCCTAACGCAAAAACCTAGATCCCTTAAAAACAAACCCAAGCCAACAAAACAGGACACAACACAACACGCCAAAGGCCAGAGGGAAAAAAACAACCCTACCAAAGAAATGCTATTTACCCTGAAAGGAAGGCCACGCACCTCTGGCAAAACAACCCTGCCATTCAAATACTGGAGTTGAAGCTAGTAGTTAAAATCTGATTTCATTATACACACACAGAAGCAGCAGTGTGATTGGTTTCCCCTTGACTGGTTTCCCTTTAAATACCCTTCCCATTCGTACAGGCTTCTCATTTTTAACTGTGGAATAACTCGGTGGGTATTGCAATACAGGCCAGTCAATACACTATCTAACAAGCAAGCTTACTGCCAAGAGAACAAGCATACAGATGTGTAGGAGAACAAAGGAAGGGAAAAATCCCAAAGACATGAGCATTTCTGAACAGGGTCACCGTAAGTAAAAGAATTTGTAAAGAAATAAAATCGGAAGTGTCAAGGACTGTGCTGAAATAAAAGGTATAAAACCACGTGGAGATCTCCACGTTGCTGCATTACTTGTATCTTATATTCAAAACCAGATCTTAGCCAGAAGACTGATGCTACTTTGGCTTGAGCAGTGTTAGAACTGGCCAAGTGTTTTTTACACCACAAAAACAGTAATATAATCCAGAATGTTTTTATATTACATCTGTCAGGACTGTACCTTCTACCTTTTAGAAATACTGTTCTGAGGAGGGCGCTTCAGTCTATGGTAACACAAGAAGGGTGTTCATAACCAGATTTCCATCTAAATAGGGTCCTTTATACAGCACAAGCTGTACACTGAGAGCATGGCAGGGAACCAGGCAGGCAAATGCTGCAGTAATAAATTATTGCTGGTCTTGATCCTTCTTGATCCTCTAAAGATTCTTCAGCTAGAATCCTTTAGAGTCTAGCTAAAACATACAAACCAATTTTCCTCTAACATTTCTAGCAGCATCAGGCTATTTTGGATCCAGGTCAGACAAAGCAGTTTCTATGAACAAACTTAGTCACTTCAGCAAACAGGACACATTCCAGCCACAAGAGCAGGTACTGGAAGTATGAGTTTCTTCTAAATTTATATTCTTATTACATATTTTGCCCAGCTAAATCTGAATAAGCTATGAAGCTGTTAAAAGTACTGAAGATACTCTTCATGTAGCACCAGTGTGGATAAATTTATAGCACAGGCTGGTTTTCAAATTAGAAACAGGAGCTTTTCATGTTCCATAGACAAATGTTTTACTGTTGCTCCCTATTCCCAACTCCAGACTGACTGACACTTAACTAATGAGCATTCCCCATCAATGCTGAAAGCTTGTTACAAGTTTACAGTATCAGAAAAGGGAAAACGCACTCAATCTCACCATGACTTCTCAGACAAGATTTCACATATATCCTGGATCTCTATGCCAGTGAAGACACACCAGTATTAAACTGATGTGCCAAGAAGACAGTCTAAACCAAGGAATCTATAAACCACCAGATTAAAAACATGTCAGTGTTCTTCAGATGCTTTCCTTTGACATCTTGTTTCTCCCTGTCCAGTCATATCTGGCTAGACTTATTTATTTTAGAATCTAATTTGTAGCTGGTTTAAGAAAAAGCTTATTTGGAACATTAGTAAAAAGAGTAAAAACGATTTGCTTAGAGCATCCTGACTGATCGACAGGTAACAGGTATGTACATTTTTATCAGTTATTGTATATTATTTGAGTATCATTAAATATTTGTATCTGATTCATAGTCTAAGTATTTGACATTAACTGAAGACTTCAGCTTGATGATGTACGTGTCAGAATAGCAAAGGATATGACGTGTTCAGCTTGGCTCACTGGGGCAGGAGGGTCATGGAGCCAAACACTCCCTTTCTGAAGGACAGCGAAGGTTAAGAAAGGGAATGGCAGAACCAGGTTTAAGCTCAGTGTGACAGTTTGAAAAGAAAAGAAAACAAAGACTAAAGTTATGAAATGCTGCTTGCCAAGCCATCGTTTATCTCTTCAGCATCAATCTTACATGTTGACAGGCAGAGCAGCTTCAAACAGAAGCCAGACTTACGAGAAGCAGACTGCTTCAGCTGTCATCACTGCCAGCTCTAACAAGCTTTCAACCTACCCAGAAGTTTGGCTGCTGTGGCCAACTGCTGGTTAATGCAACCTGCTCAAGTGGTTCCTTGGGCCACTCCAACAGAGCAGCCCAAACCTATTCCCTGTCTGCTATGTAAAAAATGTACCTTCCTCAGAAGTTAAAAATCTCGTAGGGAACAAAAATCCCAACACTTTGCAGCTCTAGCAATTCTGTTTCTCTTTTTTTCCCCACCTAGAAGCCAGTAAAATCATGACTGACAAGTTCTTTTGCATACTTTAATATGCAGGTACCAAACATTTGCAGAGTCTCTATCCTACACAGCATAAATGTGAGATTCTTACCAAAGCATCTGCTACTGCCTCTTCCACATCAGAACCCGTGTTCAGAACTCGCATAGCACTAACTGATGATGACAATCGACTCGACTGACTAATTCCAAAGCTGGAACCTGCTATAACAACAAAAATGAACACAAAGAATTCAGTCACGAGAGGAACATGGGACATTAATATCACACTCTCTTAAAAAAAAAAAAACCCAAGCAGAAGAAAAGCATTTGCTTAACATTTCTAACAAATTATGTAGTGGCTGAAATACTGGTTATTTCCATTCTGAAGTCTTTAGTGGTGCAGCGAAAAGTAAGAAATGAAGGAAAAACCAAAGTCAGATGCACACATTCTGTTCTAGTACCACGGGGGAAAAAAAATCCCACAAAACAATGGTTTTAACTGAAAGAACCTTTTTTATTAGTTTTTTTTAGGTCTTCTTCACGTTGGGTTTTTGTTTTCATTTTACAAGGAAGCAAATGGAATGGGAATGCTATCGAGAGCGCTGATTAGAAAACTACATGCATAAAGAATGCTCTACAAACACTGAAAAATGGAAAACTAAAAAAAAAAAAGGTCTTCTGCAAGTAAAAATAAAATGGTTGTTGTTAAGGAAGAAAACGATTAACATTGGCAGAGGGGTGGAGACAAAATCTAGCAACATAAACACAACTATCTGGATTACTAAAACCACGAAACTCAAATTAATACAAATAATGCTTTAAAAAACTGAACTATGAGAATAACCAAGTGGGTGGGGAAAAAAAAAATCCAGGATGACTGCACAGATGACAGCAAAGTGTACTCATCCTTCACCTGTAGCCCCATAAACATCAGGAGTGTAGAGGGCACCAGTGGATCTGGAGTGATGTCTGGAAGCTGCAATAACAGGATCATATAAACCCTATCTATTACAGTGGAAGCAGAGTGCTGCAATAGTTGCTTAGATGAACAAGAGAATACTTATAAAAAGGTACAGCTTTAGCAAAAGAAACTGAGCATTACACAGAAGGAAAAAGCTCCAGGGAAGTTCTTTGATTATACAGAACACGATTACACAGAATTATATGGGATCAGGTACAGTGGACATTTCATGCATGATTTTCTTTTTAAATTTAAAAGATTAAACAGCAGATTAAAAGCAGACATGTTTAAAGAAAAGATGTGTGGACACATGCACACAAACACACAGAGAATCCTCAGCAATATCTAGATAGCTCCACGGATACTGGTCTATTGCAGTTACTTCAATTCTATATGCTTACATACCAAACATCACCTGCAAGCAGGGCCTCTTGCATGAACCTACTGTCCTGGCAGCTGGCAGCTTGTGTAAAACCGAGTTCCTGCCTACGTGCAGGTAAGTCAACCTCGGTTAAAACTCACCGCTACGCTGAATGAAAGTTAAAATCAATTTTAAGTAAAGGTTTAAAATAACTTAATGCTATTCATATTTCACATGGGCATTATTTGCTTTGAATAAATCAAATGTGAAATTGAAACATTCATGTTACTTAGTACAGTTCATTAAGATTCTTTAAAGTTATGGAAAGCAGGAACCAAAGATCCTGAAGGACTCTGAATAAAATTGAGCACTCTCCTCCTCCTGGCACTTGCATAAAACTGGTCTTTTAAAGATCCTAAAGAAATCAGCCTGGAGAAGAGAAGGCTGCGTGGAGACCTCAGAGCAGCCTTCCAGTATCTGAAGGGGGCCTATAGGGATGATGGGGAGGGACTCTTCATTAGGGACTGTAGTGACAGGACAAGGGGTAATGGGTTAAAACTTAAACAGGGGAAGTTTAGATTGGATATAAGGAAGAAGTTCTTTACTGTGAGGGTAGTAAGGCACTGGAATGGGTTGCCCAAGGAAGTGGTAAATGCCCCATCCCTGGTGGTGTTCAAGGCCAGGTTGGACAGAGCCTTGGGTGAGATGGTTTAGTGTGAGATGTCCTTGCCTGTGGCAGGGGGATTGGAACTGGATGATCTTAAGGTCCTTTCCAACCCTAACTGTTCTATGATTCTATGAAATGGATTCACCATTGCCAATATTTTTTTCTTAAACCAAGTAATTTTAAGTACAACATATGTCCAACAATTTATCTTCTTTCTTCTGTTCACTCAAGTTAAACAGCCACGTAAATGAAACAAACAGGGTTTGACAATTTGAACTTGAATTCAAATGTCCACCCATAGTGACATAAAATCATAACAGCTTTCTGGGGTTTAACTATAAATGCAAGTATTTTGCACCTTCTGGATACATGAAACAGTATAAATAGAAACCATAAATAATTCTCTACTCTGATGAACACTGACAGTGTAAGAGTCCAATTCGAATCAAATTACCCTGACACAGACCAAATCCCATTTGGGAAGCACGGTCCAAAGTCCTGCAGAGGTCCCAGGAAGAACACTGTGGGTTTGCCACATGAAATTCTCTACTCCTTACATCAGGCATAGCAATGTACTTCATTTCAAACTAAACCCATATGGAACTGTTTATCTAGGAAATTCTATTTTGCAACTGATGCTTTGTGAAGTCCTTGGTTCTTTAGGAGTGTGTCTCAGTATGGAAAAGGAGATGGAACAGAGGATGCCAAACCAGAGGTGTCAAGGCTGACAGAGCTTTAAATACAAGCAACAATGGGATAAAACTTTTCAACTACTTTCCATCACCAAGCCCTGAAAATTAAAGGTACAAGAAAAATTCAAACTTCAGGCACAGAATTCAAGATGATCCTGCTCCCATAGAGATTTGAAACATAATGGTCAAGTTTTTGAGACAGTAAAAGGAAGCGCTATACTGGATCAAACATACTTTATTCCAAAGCATATTCTCAAGAATATTCTTTGTACCCCTCTAATGGCAGAAATTGTGCCAGTACCGACTTTTGTTGTAGTGCTTTTTAACAAATGAATTAAAATAAGATTTTAAATGGCCTCAAAATAACATAATTTCTTAGCTAAAATATGAAAGTTCCAGTAATCTGATATTTAACTGTATGTAACAAGAAAAAATCCATTTAAGTGACTAATCCCTTGCTTTTCAAGAGTGGTGGTTATCCTCCCACATTATAATCTGATACTGAGATGTGAGATGACAGAAACACTTCATACAAGTGCATATGGAGCAGCAATTACGTGGCATTTGGGTCATTTTATGCCCCAAAAGGGCTTAGCATTCCAAAACAACATTGCTGTGCTGAAAATAAGATGCAATACAGAATACATTCCCCCTTCCAATCCCATGTAAAGCTGCCTCTAGCTACAATCACAGACCTGAATTTGCCTTATTTCATCTTCTATCCTTGAGAAACACTGCATTTAGTATTTTTGATACAAGTTAATAGCATCTTATAGAACAAAACTGCTCCAAACACTGAATGACACTCAAAATTATTCAAATAACACATAATGAAAGAAATCCTAGGAATCCTCATTCATTCCAGGTACAGCTGCTGCTTGGTTGTTTTTTTTAATAAGACTGGATTCCTATTTGCTACTTTGCATTCTCAATGCTGTCAGACAATTCAATCAATTGTGTTTCTATAGGTACTTGGTTTTGATATCTAAAGACAAAACCTCATGTAGCATCAGTCCCAGAGACCCATCTAATGGTATTAGTTTAACACAGATTTCTTACAATAACAAGCGTTTGACCAAAACTGAAATGTAAATCAGGTCTCACACAGTTGCAACTGAAGTCAAGCTGTAGGGTAGCAAAAGCAACACAAGAAGATCTGGAAAATACCCTCCTTTGTAAAAGGAACAAAGCCGTGTATGTACTACAACAACAGGGCCAGCTGTGTTTTGGTAAAAACCACAAGTTTACTAAGGGACCCTGCATAATGTCCACTTTTAATTTTATTTCCCAATTAAGCAGCATCTGAGCAAATTAGCATTAGTTATTGAAACAGTTTTCATTCAATTAATCTGCACTTTGGCAATGAACCCATGGCTGACAGGAAGCATACTGACTTACCAGGTCACAATAGACTTCCAATGCTAATTAGGAGTACAGCTGGGTGCCTCAATTTGAGATAGAAACCAGAGATTTCCTATTTCAGACTATGTTTTACAGGTAGTGTTAACTGCAAGCCACACTTGAACAAAGAGAAGGAGAGGGACACATACTGAACACTAACTCAGCCAAAAACTACACCCCAAAACATCACTTTCAGATACAATTGTACAGAATTTTGTATTACCAAATACAAATACAAATATAAAACCCCCAAACACACAAACCCAATACGTAAAAAGACTTTTATCAACGTTTACTACTTCCTAGGAACCTTGACAAGGATACGTAGAGATGAGAAGCTTCCCTAACCCTTAACCAACATGTCAAAATAACCATAACCCAATGTTCCTGTGTCTTACTGACATTTCAGGAACAGACACAGCTCAACAACCCTGCCAAATCCTTCTAGTGCCAGGCCGACTAGCTGAAACACTAACTGAAACCAAAACTTGTACTTAGAGCAGCTCTAGAAAGGCAGGCTGAATGGAGCTGTACATGCATGAAAGCTTGAAGGTTTTGATTCCTCTTCTTCCCCACTGAACAACAGCTGCTGCCTCAACTACTTCTCACTTGTGCCATGCAGATTAAGCTCCAGAATGGTACTTTGTTCATCTACTTGTACAAGGACTTGGCTATGTGTGCTGCTTGCTTTTCCAAAATGGAAAGCAGCCTCATAACACTGCTCCAGTAGATTGGTCCTGTATCTGCAGTATTGTATTTACTTGCTTTAATAGCAAAAAGTCATAATTCCACTTTTTTTTTCACATAATACAGTGACGACACTATAGCTAAGGAGACATAAAATGAAGTATATTTTCTTCTTACACACCAGAATGATTCACTGGCTGAAGAGCAATTTTGAACAGCAGCATGCCCTAGCAGCTGGTGCAGGGACAGGCAGAGGATGGCAGTCACACTGTACTCTGCTGTGGATTATCTAATCTATCTAGAAATCTATCTATATTATCTATCTATCTAGAAATGTATTATCTAATTGCAACCAAGCCATGAGTGCTGTAGTAAGGAGAGAAACACATAGTTCCAAAAAACCCTTCCAAAAGCAGAACTGCCCTTTGGAAAAAAGGCACCCAGATGCTGCGCATCACACACCTTTCCAAGTGTGGGATTTAAGGTAAGACTAACACTAGCAAAGTGCTTATTTTTCAAGTGTGCAACCCATTCACACATTGGTCAGCTCTCCATGGAAGGAAGCGGTGAGTGAGCCAAAGGAAGGGAAAATAATGGTGGCTGGCTATAAGCTAAATGGAGGAGGCACGGACTCGTTAGGAGCAGTAATGAAGGGCAGGGACAGCCATGCAGGACAAGGGGCAGACAGTACTTACCCAGGGGTGGGAAAGAGCGGACAGGGCTCGTGTCCCTGCTACTTTCACGGCTGGCCTCCCGACTGCACCCCTGACTCACACTAGGGCGAGGAATGCGGCTGCCTCGTGCTAGTATGATTCAGGGTACAGACAAACAGCAGCACAGAAGGGAGAAGACATAAGAAAAGTTGCAATTTTAATGCAATTGTGGTTTTGAAGTAAGATCAAAGACGCATTTCTAAGAATAGACACTGATGATTATGCTGTGTTCTAAGTCATAGCTGTTTCTGCACACTTCTTTGATCGTGCTGGAGCATACTATGTGTAGCCCATTCAATGAAGTTATTGCTTCATACAGCTCAAAACAGGGATTTACCAACTCTGAATGAATGGCTGAAAAACCTCTTAAAAAGGATGAAGAGGGAACAAGCAATGAGAAAAATCTGAAGAGAGTACTGATTCAGACTTTGCACTCGGATCAATCTGATCAACAGTAACACAAATTAAAAATCCCATGGCTTTCCAAGGGCAGAACACAGAAAATGAATGCAGCTAAGGTAAAAATCAAACCAAAGAGCAGCAGCAACACCATTAACATCAACTGATATTCTTCACTAGTATTGTTTGTAATAATCAGGTTATATCAGGAGGTCTAAGACATATGACACTCATTTTTCTATCAATGAAATATACACATGCAAGCACACATACGAAGAACACAGAAGTAATGAAGAAAGTAATCTTTTCAAGATGGTATCACACTTTCATTCAACGGATGTGGGTATTTTGGAGGTAGGGATAGGAAGTGAAGAAAAGGAAAAGAGAAGGAACACAGGGAGGTGAGGAAATGAACTACTATTGCATTCTGACAAATAAATGGCAAAAATTTGAAGGTTTAGCTTAAATTTACACCTGGTGAAGACTAGCCTCAGAAAATAGGCATGTTTTAGGTTTTTATTGATATGTATTGCAATTTTATCATCCACCTATAAGCAAACACAAGCCGGCACTTGCAGTAAGATGGGCTATAAAGAAACCAAGTTATTCAACAATTCTTACCTACTGACAATCTGGAAGGACTTGCTTCTCTACTGCACCCCTGACTTCGTGGGATTTTGCTCCGTTTTTGTGCAGCTGCAGGATTCACTAACACCCTCTGAACTCCTGTGTTCATAGTGGAAAGCGTGGTTGTTGTCAAAACTCTTCCAGGAGACCCAGATCTACTGCCAGCTGAAGGCAAAACGAACAAATGTAAGTAACCGCAAGAGAAGATATACACAACCGTGGTTAAAAAGAAAAGAAACGCTTAAAGTTAGTAGGGAAGTGGTGGTAGACTGAAATGGTCTGCAAAACTGACAAGGTACAACTGTGAAATAAATACCTTGTTCCAAGTTCCTGGAGCACTGTACAAGGTAGGTAAAATTATCAATTCAAGGAAGCACTTGACATGGTATTTAGCACTAGATACGCTTAAGAAACCATGAACAGTATTTCTAGTCTTCATCAACAGTTCCAGTGTCTCCAACATGAACTCTAATCACATTTTCCATGAAAAAAATGAAAAACCCAAAACAAACCCCCAAAATCTGCTAAAAAGCTGAAGGAACAACCTTAAACTAGTGATTTCATAATTATCCAGCTCTTCCAATGCAACCAATGTCGCAATAAGACATTTTTCCTAATAGTTAAACTCTTCACTCTTGCTTTTAAAAGCATGTGGTCTTCAAGCATTATTGTCTGAGAAGTTAAATAAAATGTCACTGAAGACAATTAAAGTTCTTATGCTCATTTCTGAGGATGTTATCCCACAGACTCAAATGACAATCTTCAACTGGTTTTAAACAAGCTAAAAAACCTGATCAAGACATATTTAAGAATCGCTTACTTTTATTAATCAAAACTGTACATTATGGAGTGCTATGAATCTTCAACACACTGCACTCACTACCAGAGTGCCCCGATTTTGATATTTCAGCTACAGAAAATTAAAGTTCTAAGCCCTAATAGGGAATCCATTCTTCTCTAGTTGCAACTCATCTATACCACCAGTTGCTATATTGCCTCCAACTGCAGAATTCAAGAAGTCTGACCAAGTAAAAAGCAAAACGTAATTGTCACCCAAGGTTAATTCCATACAGATACAAACCTTTCAGCCATCTCAAACAAATAACCAGGTAACTGTATGCCCACAGCTATGCTATCAGATCTACAGACTTCACATGCAACATCTCAAGTGAGTTTCATGGGTTACTTCTTATGAGGCACATTAAAAAAAAACATACAAGTTGATTAAAGCTTGACTTTATGGGAAAAGAAACAAAATCCCAACCAAAATAGAACATATGCTGGGAGGAAGGGTAGGGGAAAAGTGAAGCAATGTACCATGCACAGACTTTCATTGTTTGAATTTGAACTGGAAATGATCATTTAGTAAAATCCCTTTTCCAAACTATGGGCCTATTCAGCAGAAATGATAAATAAAATATTAAACAGCCTGCAGAAATCAAGAGTAACTTCTATAGCAGAAAAAAAAAAAAGAAAAACATGGGCAAGTCTGTACAATTGCTGTGGGCTGCAAAAATTAAGGGTTAAGCAATTTCTGCGTATCAGGGCATTCAACTTAGACCTGCTATTCCTATGCCTTCTTCCTGCCCTCCAGTATCTCTTTAAAACAACTAAAATACTTCAGAAGTCTTCACTGTGCTGGAGACTTTCTGAAGGTTTTATTCAACAGTTCAAAACCCTGAAAAAACTACTTGAGTCTCAGAATATACAGAAGAAACGCAACCTCTCATTCTAATGCTTTATCTTCCTACAGTCTGAGCTGAGAAGTGCAAGCAAACCAAATGAAGTTTAATATCCTGAAAACACAATGCTGATAACAGCACCGGCACACTGTTATCAGTACTAGCACTGGCAGCAGGTCTAAGGGAAGTGAATGATGAAAGAAGGATTAACAAAACAGCATTCCAAAAATGACCAAAACCTCCCAACCCTACTGCCTTCTAAATAAAGATTACAACCAAGCAGGTGAGAAAAGCGAGCCAGTTTCTGCTGAATAGGGTCCTCAAATGAGAGATGTCAAACAGGTGATCAAACAATGATGAGTACACAAATTCCATAGACTCTTACCACCAAGGGGGTTAGCAGACTGTGATCCTGACCAAGTGTAAAGGCAGGATTAGGGTAGGGGTTTATAATCCATGAAGAGGGAAGGAGCAGAGCAGATTAAGGAAATGGGTGGCAAATGGAAATAAGAAAGCTTTAGTCATTTCACACAGGAAAAAAAGCCACAGGGGGTTATGTTAAAGCAGTGCTTTTAAGTAGCTTCCACAGTTGAAGAATTAAACTCAGATGCTATGCACAAAGCAGATGAAGCAAAGCTGCACAAGCAAATTACAATTCTTCAGCTTTCTAATCAATAACTGGATAATACTGAAGAATTACATTTCAATTAAACATGAAACTGTAGCCTTCATATCACTTTCAAAGAATACTGCATTGCCAAAAAGATTCAAGAGGTTCAACAGCTGAACAAAAAAATAAATAAATAAAATCACACACAAGGCCAAAACTTTACTTTAATTTAGAGACAGACAGTAAAGGAACTGAGCTGCAGGTGCGGTGGATGACAAAAAAACAACTCACAATGGCACAACTGAAAAGACTTGCACAGAATTTCAGATTTTCCTCTTTAAAATTCATCTGAGGTACAAGAGTAAGAATTTGTTTCCATTCAGATATTCAATTCTTTTTCTCTGAATGAAGATTGCAATGTCATTCTTGCACATGCTGCTGAATGACCTGACAACCAAACAGGAAAGGAGAGGAAAAAAATGGAGCTATTTTTTTCCATAGGTAAGAATAAACCAATGAGCTATAGATTGTACAGACACTTATTTTATGTTACAATTTAAAAGTAGGAGAGTAAAGGGCTTCTGAAACCCTAAAAAAAAAGTCTTTTGTAAAATCATTCAAATTTGCAAGTCTTTCATAAAATGATCTTTGAACAAAAGCGCTGTTGTAACCTAAATTTACAAAAGCATCTGTGGTGCAGCAATTATTAAAACATAAAAGCAGAAAGCTTCAATCTGATAGGAAGCTGTTCTCCCACTATCTGCTGGGGAAGTAACCAAGCATGGAAACATTGAGCACTTTGCTCCCCACAAGGATGTGACAATTTCCAGTCAGATAAAGCAACCACAAAGCTGGCACATGGTGCCACAACTGCCCTTCACCTGCCTACTTCTATGTGCCTGGATATCTTCCTTAGAACATCTCAGAATTCTTGTTCACCCCCACTGACAGGTTCTAATGAGCTATCTGGAGCCATCAGTGATGAATAGAAACACTAATGAAAGGCTGTAAAAATGCATTCATGCATTTAATTTTCACACATCATCACATGTAAACAAATCTAGTTATTTAAGTGTCAATTCAACTTATCTCTTTAGACATGAATACTGTGCAAAAAGATCCAAGAGCTAGGGTAGTGCCCAGCTTAAAATGAAAACAGGTGTGCCTGGCTAAAAAATAAGGCTTTTTGAAAAATGACAATTAGGTCTGGCAGGTAACACTGAGGAGACCATTCAGTGTACCCACTCTTCTGTATTTCTCATCCATGCCTCATTTGTGCCTCAACTTAACTGGTCTTTCGTGTTGGGGAGGTCAGAAATGGGGGGGAAAAGAATGTTGAGAAGTTATAACTGAAGACAGAATTTAAGGGTAGATTTAGTTTTCATTTCTTGTTCCAATATCTAATTTAATTGGCAAATGAAGACCTAACCTATTATTTTGTCCAGAGAAAAACAACATGAATTAGAAAAGCATGCAAATACCACTGACCCAAAACACTGAAAAAATACCTTCATTGCTGTCTGGCGATGAAGAACCTAAGGCACAGAACAACAACTCAGTATGTAGCTATGTTTTAAAGTTAACTTTGACTGTAGCCATTGGTCAATGAATATATGCTTAAGCATTTGGCCTCTTTATCAGGTATAACTGACAAATAGAATATACATACGCTGAGACTGTGACACCACTTTGGTTCTACTCCGTCCTCTTGAATCTGTTTTAGAATTGGCAATACCAACAGAAGCTGTTGAAAGCTTTGTTCGTATACGACCTAGAACAGAAAAAGGGCATTAGATCAGTTTTTCACAGTAATGTAGAAAGCAAAGCATCAGTAGCATTTACTAACATTCTCTTAAGTTTCTTTAAATAAGAAAGAAGTATAATGTAATTCAACTGGTGAAGATTCATTTGGGATAATTAGTAGAAATTTGAACACCTTGAAGGACTTAACAGTGGAGGAATCAAAGTACTTCCCCTCTGATGCTGCATGTTTCTGTAAATGATTTATGCTATCACTTGAACACCCTGACTATAGCTAGATCATTCTTGCTTCCTCCATCAATAGGTTGATTACATTAAAAAAGGAAAGTTTATTAAATATAATAAGCAATGCATATGCTAATGCTGCTGTACCAAGTAAAGTCTTCTCATGATTACTTGTGGTTGTAATTCTGCTTTTGCTGTCAGAAACCTACAAAAATTATGTTCATTGGGTTCTGAGGCTTCTGCCTAACTTCACTCCTCAGAAATCTAAATACTGGTTTTCCTGTTAAGGAAGGTTCCACCATTAGCCTGGCCACAGTTACACAGACTTCTACCTGATTTCCCAAACCTTTTACATCATTTTACAAAGAGCAAGTACACTTAAGTACTTCTCAGTGAGAACACAATATAAGGAAATGCTACTCTTCTCAATAAATAAAAGAATTAAATCGCTTCCCTCTACAAAGCCAAACCACCTTGGTTTGGGTTTAACTTTTCTGCTTTATTAGCTGTGTTCCTCATAACACCCAGCATGTACAGTGAAATTGCAAAAGAAAGACTCCAGTTGGATGAATCATAGGTAACCGAAAGATTATCCATAAAAGAAAATAGTAGAAGTATATCCTACACTTCCTGAGCCAAGCTCTGCAGCAACAGAAAAAAATGAAGTCAAAACCACGCTAACCAAATTCTTACAAGTTGCAAGAACAAACCCCAAGAAGCTTATACAGGGTAGATGCAGCTCAACGAGTAATCCACTTTAAAACCAGCTCCATTAAAATGTTTTCTAGACATTTAGAGTCAATATTAGACCCAAAAGAATTAGGTACACGGACTGGTATTAAGCTCTAGTCTCTTTAGGCTTTCCACAGCAGAATTTGGAGACCAACCAAGTTAATATTATTCATCCAAGTAGAGGGAATAGCCATAGATGAGAGTCTATAAGAGAATCAGGATAAAGGAGGTTATTCACTAAACTGTTAGAAAACGATATGCTAGCGAGAACGGTTAGATTAACTAGTCCAAACTCTACTAGTTATCCCTGTGCAATAGCAATGTTTTCCCCCTGAGTGCTGCGAGACTGCAAGGCATGTAACTGCATACAGAATCTGGCCCAAAAACCTGGGAATACAGAGTGCCACTATTTTGATACTATGTTAAATTACCACTGGGAACCTGGTTCAATTTTATCAGAGCACAAAATTTGTGCTTCCAAAGCAAATGAACTGTTAACTCACTTGGGAGTCTCTACATCCATTTCCTGATGACAGGTTTAAATGTTAATAGCGTATTGAACATGAATCTGCAAGCCTCAAAGAGATGAGTAATAGCAGCACCTGCTTCCCAGAGCACGAACACATCTGATGAAATATTCTGTGACAAGACTGGCTTTAAGAAACAAATGGAAAATGATAAAGCTCCTATGTTCTTTACGCTAAACAAAATGTTAAGCCATGGCACTTCTACTGCAGATGAGTACTCGAGAAATGAAATAAAAGCAAAAGAATTTTGAAGACACTACAAGACAACCAAGTATTAGATGCATAAGCACTCTGGACTTCTGAACCTCCACAAAGCCCCAGAAAGACCATATTCTACTTTTAAAGCTTAATTTGTATCAATGAAAAGATGAAGCTGAAAATATTAGCTGATCTAGCAAAATATTTTCTTACCATCTTCAGAAGCTGTTCCTAAACAGAAAAAAAAACAATAAAATACATGATATTCCAAACAATATTGTGTCTCTCCAGTCCCTTTTTGAGATTAATTTTATGAAACTTGACAAATTTTATCGAGAGGGCTAAAGCTTTTGTGTTGCAACTCCATTACTGAAGAAACATTATCAAGAAACACCAATACTATACTGCTAGTGAGTTACAGGAGAACAGCATTTAGCACTGGCTTCCAAACTGCTTTACACAACTACAACAAAAAGTAAATAGGAAAAAATCAAAGCTGAGATCAGTCAATAAAATGCCACGTAAAGATGAAAAACAGGCATTAAAAATACCTTAGTGCAAGACCTTCTGAAAATGAAAACATACTATTATAAATTATACACGGAAAAAACACAGTGTTTCCCACACTGGACAGTGATAACTGGACAGGAGACAGCAAAGAGGATGTCTCCGAATTAAGTCCATGATTTCTCTGAAAATGCACAAGACGGGGTTTTGCTCAGAGAAGTGGAAGCAATGAGTTTGCTGAAAGCAGATCACACATGAACAAGTACGCCAAGCTGAAGGCTCGATGATGACAAAATGAGAGTCAGACAAATCTTTTTACTGACACCAGTACTTGGGAGTTGATGGGAAGCTCTCTAAATAGCAGTCCTTCCTCTCTCCAAGTTGTTTTGAAACGATTCTGATTATGGAATAAAACATGTACTGGTAGTGATAAAAATGTTAAACGCCTCACAAAAAACCCAAAGGGTATTTCCATTTCTATTTTCACTTTCTGCCTCTTCTGCCTTGTAGAAGAACTTCAATGACTACAACATCTGTCAGTGCCTTTGGCTGGCCTCAGCTGAACTTTCTCAGCAGATCTGGCCATGGCTTCCTCATCTTACACCACCTTCAAGGCGTTAGCTTTAAAAACCTCCCTCTGAAAGATTAATTCAGTGTAAATTTCAGTGCTTCCTCACAAAAACCAGTTACAGTGACATGCATGTAGGAGTGCCTCAAAGTTTTCCAGACCAAATTTGCCAGCGTCTATCAAAAAAACCCAAACCCTACTTATCCCTCCAAGATCCAACATGTTCCAGAGCTGGATCTTGGAAGGCAGGTTCTATGCAGCACCTAAGCAAGGCTAACAACTAACTGCTCCTAAAAGGGACTGTTTTGTTTCTCCTCCTTTGTGCTACGCACCTGGTTTGGATGGCTAAAGGCTCACTATCAGCTCCAAGAGCTATGTGACAGAAAACTACTCACTTTCAGTTTATGAAATTCAGTTTTCTGGTGTTTGTTCATCTCCAGTGATTGATAGTGGATTATTATAAGACGCTAGCAAAAGAAGCGGTAAAACCACATGGCCAGGGTTAGTGGAGAAGTTAAAGAACGTTAGTTCCTCCTGGTGGTGGTTAGATCAGAGCAGCTACAGTTGGAGAGCTAAGCTATGTTCATCCTGTCTCACACATCATCCCTACAGACAGCCTCTATAAAAAACCCTGTTATACTGACCAACTGTGGGACACTTCCCCTACTGTTTTAAAATGATGTGTGGGGCACCAGTAGTTGTGACTATTGGTCTGAGCAGAAGAAAAAGCCTGCACACATGGCCATAAGAACCTTTGTCGCTGGTAACAATGTGCAGAAGCTCAAGATTAAGTGTTTAGCAGGGACAGTTATGAATAAATCCTCTTATATGCACCACAAGGGAATCTGACATGGAAATAAGCAAGACTTACTTCCTGTACAAACTCCCCTTGTTCTATTCAAGTAGGCTTGCCACCTGCAATGCTCAAATATGGCTCAAATTTTCATGTATCCTCTCAACTGCTTCTCATGAAACTGATGACCTATGCTTTAAAATGATTTGGGATTCTGGGTCTGAGGGATCTACCACAACACACTTTATTATAAGGGAAGCAAAACTTACAGACAACTGCTACGGGAAGCTCGATTTTCAACTGCTGTGCAGTTAGGATAAAAATACAAGACAACTGCCTCCATGTGTTTAATACAACGAATTAAGAAAACCCAAGTGCTAAAACATAGCTGGAATACATGGCAAGCTATTTTAACAGACAGGTCTTCTTAACAGCCTATTGCTTAATAGAATTACATTATATTAGAGGATTTCCTGGCACTTAAAATTCAGTAGCCAGACTAGATTCTGACACAGTACACCTGAAAGAGATTTTAGCTTAATTTCTTAAAAAATCCTTAATTAGGTGGCCAAGCACCTTCTGCTCTCCCACTGCTGTTCTGCCACGAAGCCAAATAATTTGACTTCACAGGTCAAACTTATGGGAGATGATGGAGCTACAGCTAGTTTTAGGAACACATGTATTGATTAGACTTGCTCTGTAATTAACAGAGCTCTTAAAACAGAATAGGAGTAACAACCATTTCTGACACTTTCTGTTGCTGTGATAGACCAGTCATCAAAAACATTGATAAATACAGCATTAACACAACACATATATTAAGACATCAAGATTACATAAAGGTTAATGAAAACAGCACAGTATTTTTGTTAATGAAAAGAAATATATTAAATAATAATTTTATGTAAGACACTTTATTAAGTATTTAATAGAATTAAGAGGACAGACTAAATGATTTCTTACCATCCATCTTGTCAGAAGTATCCTCTTTGTTGAAAAAGCAGGCAAAGAAACAGGGAAAACTTAGTGTGTTAGAATAAAGGTGTTCACAGCAGAGTCATAAAACATTAATTAAGGAAAATACATTAATATTAAACACAGCAGACATGTTTATCCAATTCATGCATGTTTAAGCTACCTTAAGTAAAAGTAGGTTTCTCTCAGTACAAGGTACAAAACTACGGAAAGGGGCAGAAGTACCCTGGCACAGGGATGTGGAATCTCTCTACGTTACCCAGATTGAAGAAAACCCTCACAAGTAAAATATCTATGACCTGTTTCAGGTTTGGTATCAACCACTTCTGAAGCATTAGTACATATTTATATCATTACTGAGCAACAATATTTATGTGTCTTATAAAATTTGCTCCTGAGCATGAAGCTCCACCTGGGGTAAGGGGCAGCAGGAAAAAAAGACATGGCAATAAAGACAGGGGACAAATGGAAGGAAGTTCCGCTGTGGTTCAAAAGCATTAAAGATTCACCAGTTCAGCTGGAAGGTAGCACACATGTATTCTGACAGGAACAATGAAAATCAAACCATTTAGCTTGACAGAGATACAATTTCAGCTCCAATCTCCTCAAGAAGGACATTCATACTTGACTATGTCAGAGGCAGTCAACATTTAGAATAACTAGAGAATGCCTTCCTGCTTCTAGAACAGTCTTCATAAAAATAAATCATAAATAAGCAAGAGTTCTTCTATTAATAATAAAAGCAGGTGAGGCAGAGATGACTATAGGTTACTAAGCTCAAGAACTTGTGGTCCTCTGAGGCTCTAAATCTGGCAGCTCTTTAAGCAAAAGGTGGATGCTTCTCTGTAAGGGAGGGTCAAAATTAACCCAAGCTTCAGGAGACAATGTTTCTTAGTTTTGGTATTGACTGCAACACCTGAGAAGATGTGGAAAGCAGCACAAAAATACAGGAACATCTTCTAGGCATTTTAGCAGCATGGTCAGCATTATCTTGACATTTCTATCACTTAAGTTTCCACCTTTGGACTCACATGAAACAACCCCCTTGCTATGAACAGAGGGGAGTTTACAAATTAGCCCATTTTCTGAAACGTGGCACTTGCTTGGATCCACACCTCATTATCTTAAGGTTACCTTCTGAAAACTAAGAGCAAATACTATTTTGAGGTGGATTGTGTGATTAATCCATACAAACATACAACAGTCACACTCTACATGCATAATTTAACTACCTTACCAATATTAAAAATACAATTAGGAGAATAATAAGCCAAGCTCCATCAAGCAGTACTGTGCCTGTGTGACTGCAAACAAACCTTGGCCTCCTTGACCATCCCTGCCCTTATAGCACCTGCACAGGATTTGCCTTTACTGTACATTATTGTGCCATTTCAAACTGCCACTGCTTTCTTTTCCACAGGTGACAGCATCTGCTAGCAAGGCAAAGCTTTCCAGCTACTCAAATCTAAGGATTCAAAAGAAACTAACCTGGACTTACTGCCTGCTTACTCTGCTCCCCCACCCTCACTCAGCAAACCCATAAACTATGAAAAAGAATAAGCCATTTCTTTATTTCTGTATTCTAACCCTGCATAAACCCACCACTGTTCACTTCCCCGTAAACCTCTGTGCCCTCCTCCCTCAACCCTTGCTTACAAAATCCTGGGCATGAATCCCATATTGCTGAAAATGTTCTGAAAGCAAACCAATACCCCAGTCGAGAGCTAACTTTCTGTGAAAGTCTTAAGACCAAAGCAGTCCATTTCATCAATTTCATCAGCACCAAAAAGGCAGATTAACAGAGAGAGACTGCTCTTTTCTGTTTTACTTCCTTTCTTCCTTCTACCACCATGCTGTGTGCCACTTTTACTTCTCAACATCAGCTTTGTCTGACATTGCTGCAAATCAAAACAGACCAGGCAATGATCTGATCTTGGAGAATAATCATCCCTCCTATTTCAGGCTTTTAGGCACTAAGTTAGGAGGACCTGAGGATTCCACAAGCATCTCTCCTCCACCCAGCAAACTGGTGTCCCCCTGCTACCCAGGTTCTCCAGTTCCCCTCTGTGGGCACCAGAGGGACCTCACACCCAAAATCCCTATTGCAGGTAGCAAGTACTCCTTTCAGTCAGCACACACTCATAAACTTAATCCTAAATCAGCGGTGTTTAAACCGGTTCAAGTAGGACCTGATGAAAAAAGAACCAGCTCATTTAAACTAGTTTTTAAACAGACAACAAAAACCTTTGGAAACCATAGCCTGAGTGTACCCCAACACCTCCACAAACACAAGGTAAATCAGAACTATCTGGTTTCTCTGCCTCTCTCCTGATCGTCTTCAGCAATACTGACATTAGGACATGCCTCGTCAGCGATCTCACTGGCACACAAGCCAAGAAGAAAAAGCCAACAGTTTTGTGAACACTACATCTCACTTCCCCTATTGCTACTCCTAGAGTATGGATAACCTGAACAGACAAAACCCTGCCCATATTTCTTTACCCTTCCCACTTAGCGGAGGTTCTAGCATTTGCTATCAACACCACCCAATACTCTTCTACACTCTTATCAGTTGTAGCACTATCTATATCCAACAGCAAGTATTCTTATCAAGGAAGACTGTTACCTACATGAAAAACATCCACAGAGTTCCACCAACATGCTTAGGAAAAAAATCTATGAAATCAATGTCATGTATCATTGTGTAAAAAACTTTTGTATTGTGTGAAGAAGCCACCACTTATTGCCAGGATGTCTCTTTAGCACTGTTGTAAAACAGTCAGCCAAGGAGCTGAGAAAATGGAAAATCAAAGAGTCCTAACACTCATTTCCTTAGTACGTCTAAAAACAAAAAGCCATGATTTCCTTGGGTGACGTGGTTTAGTGTGAGGTGTCCCTGCTCAGGGCAGGGGGTTTAGAACTGGATGATCTCAAGGTCCTTTCCAACCCTAACTATTCTATGATTACCATCTGCTGTTAAGTGAGGGTACCATTCCACCCAGTGTTTAATATTAACTCCAGATTAACAAATGTAAGGACCAGGTATGGACACACTCTTTGTACTGGCATTCTCCCAGCACAAGACAAAACCTCTCGCTAAGCTGGTCACTTGCTCTTCTGCAACATCCCACCACTACTGAAATGACCATTTTTTCACAGGTAGAAGCGCTTTCCTGGAACCCACTGATAAACCCCTCAAGGTGAGGACGTCTCCCTTACCTAAGGATGCGTAGGACCCTGGGGGCAGCCCAGCTGCCAAGAGGCGTCCGGCTCCGGTGGGCTGCCCAGCAGCGTGGCGTGCCTTGGCGCCTGCGGCAGCGTTGACATCTATGTCGCTGCGGGACCTCTGCAGCGCACCCGGGCTGGCAGTGCTCTTGGTGCTGCCTGAAGCTAGCAAAGAAAGATTAGGAAATCAGTTGGCAATGGATGAAATGCATTGCATTAAACAGGCTAACATTCTCTAGTACTGCAGCCTACCTGCGGAAAGGACAGGAAGCCATGTAAAATGGTGTAAGTCAAGTATTACTGACGTTAAGAAACAAACTAGACCTGGTATTGCCTTGAAATTCAGCTAAAGAGCTATTTATTTTACAACAGTATTTACCTTCACTCATTGTGAAACTTCAGCGTTAATACAAACTATGTGCTCTCACCCCAGTACAAATCATGACATTCTTAACATTCATGTGATTTATTCTATCATCATAAGGAGAGTCATGGCACCCCTTGTGATTCTGAGGGGAGGTAACATCGTCAACACTTAGCTGAGATACAGCCACCAGCAGGCTGAATGCTTACCTTGAATTGCTTTAGGGTCCCATCTTCTGTAACGTATTTCTATTCACCTCCTATTATGAACTGAGTATTAACTATTTGTTTCCATTAATTTTAACCATTGTTTAATGTCTTCAAAACTTGACTCTCAATTTACCAGCTCAGTATCCAGAAAGCAAGCACCCTCAGCTACTGGCCACTTGTACAAAGGAGTTTCGTGATTTACTCCAAGCCAATTTGCTACTAATTGATCATTTGTGTCTTATACTTGCAGCAACTGGAAATACATGAAGCAAAGTATGAGGCAGCCTTAGCTCCAGATGTAGTCTGTAGTGAGAGGTACCACTGTTCAGCTTGTAAACAAGGGAAAAAGCTTAAGACAGTAAAATGTTGAGCCGCATTTAAAGCTTTTAATTCAAAGAACACAAAGAACAATCGCTGTGCCTTATATCACATCACTATATATCACTATATATACTATACTGCAACCACCTCACCTCTGCCTGCCAGGCTTGCTGCGTTGGCTGCAGACCATTTGGAAGACAGAGGCCGACTGGAAAAAGAAAACAACAAAACAAACCCATAAGTCTCATATACCAGATGCAAAAGTCAATAATAAAAGAGAGAAAAAAAATCTTCTGTTCTTCTCTCCCCTTCAACTTTTTCAACATATTTTATATAAGCACATTAAATACAGAATGATAAGAAAAACACGATCATCTTATCTTTCATATTCCATAAAATTCCATTTTCTTCACAAAGCATTAGTTCTTTGGTTACCGACAGGCACACTCAGCTAGCACAAGGCTCAGGCATGGTCAGTACAAAGTTTTAACCACAGGGCTGATCTTACACATCAGCTGTCAAACAAGCATGGTGGAAGCTGCACAAGGCTTGAGTTACAAATGACAAAGGAAAATGCTGAATTTGTAAGCAGCTAGACTGAATTTCCCCTGTTTCAGTGTTAGAGACTCTCACAATTCATAAAAGGAGAAAAAAACCCATGTCCTCTGTGTTTTCTCTCCATTTCCCTTTACTCTTACTACAAACAAAAAAAAAGAGTAGCTGCTGAAGCAGAATCTTTTTGCCTACTCAAGTTTAACTGTGAGCCCTTTCTTCTGCCTGGCTCAGAAGGGTAAAATGCAGGCAGAGGGACCAGGGAGAAGCAAAAGGCAATTAGAAGAAAGCATGATACTTTATTCACTGATTCCTACCTAGCGATCTAAATACTCATCTGACGGGGAAGGTTTGTATTTACTGAAACAAGTGACTATTTCATCAATAATCAAATTACCACCTCAGTCTGGAGACTCAGCTTCAGTAAAAATAATCCCTCTCTAATTTGAAACCAGAAAGCAGAGCTATGAGAGATGCCTCATGTGGTTTGTGTACTCGAGTTATTAGCTCAGGTGCCCAGTGACAATCCAGAGTTGAGCACTGTCACCTAACTTCTCACATGTGTTTGCAGCTTATTATGAGTAATACCTGCTTTTCTGCCACTACTCACTAGTAGTGTGGAGGCGTTTTGCTGCAGGCAAGTTGAGGAGGCTGAGGCATATGGTCATCCTGACCATATAAAAGATGCTCCAGACAGAAGGCCCAGACAACTACTACAATCTATTGCAAGTAACATTTCACTTAAGCAGTTTCATGTAGGTAGGCACAAGTAACTACACTTCTAGCCTTTTTAAAACCATACTTGATCAAATGGTTTGTAAGACCTGTAAATTCAGAGGGTCAAAAATTATGGGGTTTCAGACTTTTGGGAAGACCATACCCATGCTTCCTAAGGTAGTCTACACAGGGAGAACTCAACATCTGTATTAGAAGCGAGAAATAAGATTTGGGATAACATAGTGAAAATAAAATGCAGCTAAATGCAAAATTAGTGAAAATGACATTAAAAATTAGTTAATTTCAATATTATAATCTCTTCCATTCATCTCTCTTTTTACTCCTCCCTTTCTATACTGCAGCACTTTACATATCTTGCGATACAGGAAGTAACACTTGAGGATTTAAGAGTATTTTAAGATTCCAATTTCTCTGTAATTTAGTTTTTAACATTTTATTACTAATAACTCATTAACAGCGCTGATTTTCAGCCAGAGCATATAGATTAAATTAAACAAGAGTAATTAATCTTTGAGTAAACACTGCTTTGTGAAAAAGTGTTACCAGTAGTCCACATTACAGAATTATTTTTGAAGTGTTTTTCCTAATTACAAGTATCACAGGAAAGATAAGATAAGCTTCTGGTATTTGAGGCAGCAGCCAAAAAAAGTGGAAAAGATTAACTTCTAATATGCTGGAAGCAGTCTGCTTTCAAGTCACAAGCGAGCAGGCAAGTTCTCTGGCTTTGGAAGTGAAGCTTTTGAATTAAAATTGTTAACAGGTTTAAATAGTTTGAGGAAGCTTTCAAGAATTTAAAGAAGAAAATCACCACGTACTATTTTACATTTCTACTAAAAAGCTAGTAGATTTCTACTGCTATCAGTACCTAAGCAAGCTTTTCATTTGTCTAGCTCAAGTGTACATTTTAATGCTCCACTGACTGCAGCACAGAGCCACTCTCCAGTAATCAGCATAGCTGCAAAATACTAGTAATGCATATTCAATACTGTAAAGACAGGAAGAAAACACCAGTCTCTGATCTAAGTGTGTGATCTGGAGGTCTTTGAGCCTCCACATCCATGTCCCTTTCTCATACTTCTCAGTAAAAAGGAAGAAGAAAAGGGGTAACAACACTATTCCTAGACATATTCATTGCACCAGGACACTGGACATCAGTATGTGAACCTCGAAGATACTACGGTGTAACAGAAGCCGTGAAGGAATAAATGCATGAATAAGAACAGTCTGCTAAAATGCAGTTAATTGACTGCTCTTCTTTCCCATCTTGCTGAGGTAATACTGTCATACAACAAAATACAATGAAAGACTTAGAGTAAAAACCAATACTGTGACAAAATGCAACTGCAGCTTTTCAGTACACCACAAATGTTCAGCTTATTTGCTTTTGAGCAACAGATTTTATTTGTTTGTAGGCTAAGAAACAATGAAGTGACCCTTACTTGAGGCTCTCCTGTGAGCTGGAGGATGACCTGTCTGACTGAGGGAGAGATGCAATACTGCCAGAATTCTTCAGGTAGGTCTGGAGGCTTCTTTGATAGGGTGGCTCAAGAGAATTGTACAGAGTCTCTGCTTCACTAGGAAAGTGATTTCTAAGACCCAGATAAGCCCTGAAAATAAGAGAATAACCACATGGTAATTCTTCCATGTTGTCTTCAAACTGTGGAGTCAGGAAGTAAAGATTACAGAATGAATCAGGGATGGGAAGGGAAGGAACTCAGGCTGAAAATATGCAATGCACACAATAGTGCTTATCAAATCATAAAAGCAACTATCCACATTGACTGAATTAATCTTTGGAAAATAACTTCAGTCTATCCTCTGGAATTCTCACATTCACTTACTGCTTCTGTGGGGAAGCAAGATAAATTCTTTTTGGCCTTCTCACTAGCCAAAGTGATACAGTTGTTCAATGACTTAACTGAGGGGGGGGGGAAGCAAAGAATGATTATGCAGCAGTATCAACCGTTACAACTCCTGTTTCAGCAGAACCCTCAAATGCTGTATGACAGTATCAACTGCCTCAATTCCATAATGCCTTCTGCCAAAACCCCAGACGTTAATTCAGAAACATCCATTTTCAAGCTACTTACATCTTCTCCTTCAGCCATAGCTTGCTGCTCACCTTGATTATGTAAATTTTTTACTTATGTAAAACACACAACTTTTCAGAGCAAAACGTAGCCCAAACTCACTTTCTTGCCTCCACTCTTGCTTCTGCATCAGCATCATGAATGCCCTTCTTGATCGTTTCAACCAAGACTGCTGCATGCCTAGAAGACAGACATTCTTCATGCTATTTTGCTACGCCACATTCTATTTTAAGCAGTAAAGTTTTACACTGTAATTGACATTTCTCTAAGATGCAAACACCAGCTGAGATAGCTCTTCCCAAGATATGAAGTAAACAAAGGCTCCAGCACACTGATGACATAGCTGCACTTTCGGTGAAGGTTTAGGTAAGCTTCCTCCTTCAGTCTAGAGAGTTATAATCTACTTTTCAGACATACATCCAAGTATCACACTGGAAAAGTTACTTAAAAGTGCCATTTTTAAGGCATCTGCTTTCCTGAAATGGAAAAGCTATTTCCCCTACTATACTGGTAGTAAGAAAAAGGAAAAAATTAAGATTAGTAAGTCTGGAAATATCTCTGACAGCTTTTGGCCTGTGAGCACTTAATCTCAATACGTACTCAAAAAAAAACCACAGCTAAGCACCTAATCAGAACAACCAAAAAATTGTGACAATAAACAGATTTTAATTCAAGAGGGTTTTTGGGGGGGGGGGTGGGGGGGGGGGGGGGGGGGGGGGGGGGGGAATAAAGGGTTTTCATTGGGTTGTGTTTGGTGTTGTGTTGTTTTGTACATGCATACACACTGTCACATAAACCAAGAGATCTCCCCATTGCTCCCTTTCTCAGGAGCATCTTGAGGGGTTGAAAGGTAACTATGCAGCTGGATGAGTTCTTCCAATCCTTCTTCTCCGGAGATCCTGCAGTCCCTTTCCTATTACTCTGCACTCACAGGATACATTCTGCAGAGCTGATGCACATAGTGTTTTCCTGTCTACCCACAGAAGCTACAGTGTGCTTTTAATCATTAAAAGTCCTCCAGCTTAATCCTACTTGTCCCCTCCCATGGCAAATACACAAACGCCCTTCCAGGATAAAGGACAGAAGCTTCCCAGTGCATCTTTGCTGCACAGGATACATGATATAAGTGATACCCATGCTCACATGTGGTGTAGGAAAGGCAGAGGGCAAGGAGAAGAGACAACATAAAGTCAAAGCTGTACCATGGTTTACTGTGAGGTGTCCCTGCCCACGGCAAGTGGGTTGGAACTGACTGATCTTAAGGTCCTTTCCAACCCAAACCATTCTATGATCATACAACTCCTGTCTCTCTGCACTTGAATGAGCCACATGTCCTCCTGTGCTAGAAAGGCTGGCCAACACCAAACAACATAATCCAATTAAAGGATTCAATGAAAAGATTTCTATCTGGAAATTCATTAGTAGTTTATTTTGGGGAAAAATTATACTGGTCCGTACCTTTCCAATGAATGTGTCTGCCACTCTTGTAACAACAGGTCTAGAAATTCAAAGGAGCGCCTAGAAAGACAGAACAAAAAGCTGTAATTAATACTCATTTCTCTAACATGCTTGGGGAACGAACAGTAACTTTATTCTTTCCCCCTGAGGGAAACAAATACATAAAATATAAGTACATTTGTCTGGCAAATAAAGGTATTGGCTGCCTTACTGCAAAGGTAAAATATTCAGTGGAGAAAGTAAACATGCAGGCTAACTCACCCTGAACTTCAAAAACCAGATGTGGTTCAATTAACCACCCTATTGCTCAAGTCGTGCTATTACACATACGCTTTGCTAGTTTATTAGCCATAAAATAAAACACAAAAGCCAATCCGAGTGTTCAAGTATCATGTCCTCGGAAAAAGCAACATGCTGAAAGTACCCCTCAGACATGACAACACACTGATCCATCACACCCTGCCTCAGGTAGCAGCCACTGTCCCAGTCCCACAGTCCACAGCATGGTAGGATTACTATTTTGGGCACAAAAGTTACTAGGTTCTGCTGGCATCAGGAGAGCAAGGTGCTGGCATCAGGAGAGCAAGGTGCTGGCACACAGTCCATGCAGAACACTGCAGTGCTGCCACAAGAGCTAGCCTCATAAGGTCTGCCAGCTCTGGCCCAGACAGCCAGTAACTCATGGGCTCTGGCTGGTTCTTTGCAGAGACACATGTGGCTGTTTCATGCTCTGCCAATGCCTCTCCATACCAGTGTTGTTTATTCCCATTAGACTGAGCAACACAGTTTCAACTACAGCTGCTTCTTTTATCTTCTGGTTTTGAATCAGAAGGTACTTTTCCCAAGAAGTGTTAGGAACATTTTAAATCAGAGTGAAATCTGCAGAAGGATACAGTGTATATCCCCCGGTACGGCAGAAAGGACCATTCCTCAACATCCTCTGATCTAACTCTGCTGAAATACTCTTTGTAGCTTACTGTATAACACAGATTTGTGTATTCAGATGTAGTGGCCACAAATCTTCAAATCTCTCCATTTCCAACATATGATCATCAAATTTAGAAATCAACAGCTTCAATGATTTGCTGTTTATTATGTACTCACCTTCTAACTGCAACCGATTTTGAGGTACAGTTGCTTGTTATTAAAGGTATGAGTCGTGGCACATGAGTATGCTAAGAAAAAAAAAGGACAAAGCAGTTAATGACAAAAGCATTCCTGAATTTGTACTGCACTACTCGAGTCAAAATTAACAACATAACAAAAACTGCAGTCATTGAAAATGCTTACGGAAACTAAATGTAGTTTCTGTAACAAGAGACTTCTGCTAGCACGTCTATTGATTAAGCCTATTCTTTTCCAAAAGGTCAAGCAAAAAGTATTTCCAATGCCATCAACAATCACGTTATCATATGCAGTATTTAGCTGTCAGAAGTCATGCATGAAGGCTCAAATGTAACTGTCTCCCCAAAGGGGTTGTAAGTTGATGTTGTTTTAGTTTTGCCACAGAAGAAAAAGCCACAGACACAGCAATCTTACAAATAAGCTGTGAAGCAAAAAGTAAATCAATCAATCCGAAACTATGGGCATTCTTTTAGGGATCAATACCACTAGTGCTACAAAGACCATCCCCTCTTAATGCAAAACATGTCAATAAAATGAAAGCATTCGCATGTAATATAAGCAAGCTTATGTGCGTAAATGATGTGGAAACACCAAACATCCTCATGGGAAAAGAAAACTTGAACTACTGTAGGGGAAGCAAGTAAGATAAACTACATGAAATCCAAATGCAATAGTTGAATTCAGAATTAAAGCAGCCTTGCTTCAACTTATCTTAATTAACTGTAGACACAAAGTACTAACATTTTAACTCTAAGTAAGAGTAACATGGTTCAAGCAAATCCGTTTTAGTTCATTTCTTTAGTCCTTTCTTGATTAAATATATAATTTCTAAACCAGTCCCAAATACACTGTGAAACTGTAGGCTATTAAAGCTTGCTTAGAAAGTACAGCGCTGAACAATTCCTACTATCTCATATATCACACTTTCTCCCTAGGTTATTGTCACAGGATGTAAACACCCAGATCACCAAACAAGCAGAGCCGATTATGAGCTCTCAAGAGTCCTGCCAACTTCAGAAGTAGGAGAGAATTAATCAAAAAAATCTGGAAGAGCCCAACAGTTGCATTTGCTTGTACTGATATCCTTTTGCACATGGTTTTAGGGTTTTACATAGTTTTTAATTTGAAAAGCGGTATGTGACTGCCAGAAAGGGAACAATAAGCCATATCAGGGGAAAGAATAAGATGTTTTTACAGATGGAGAAACCTATATGTTCCAAGTCTTTGGAGCTATTGACATTGTAATTTCTAGAAAGTGTTTTGCAAAAGCCTCAGGCTTACTTTCATTCAGCTTTCAGACTGCACATTTCATCTGCTACCCTTTGAAGCTATCGTGATACATACTTCCTTCCAACGCACTTGACAGCTCAATGGCCTCATGTGAATCCCTCCTCCCTCTCCAAGTGTTTTTCTGCCACCATGCCATCTCATCATGATATGCTCTCCCCTTCCCCTTTTAAACTGGTTTCCTGATTTACTATGAGTCAAGAAAGGGAAATCAGATTTACAGTAAGAGCTATCTGGAAAAGAAAGAAGAAATCCAACAAAGGCACGAAGATGATGGGGCTCTTCAAGATCCCTGGTATAACACAATCTCCCTCCTTTTCTGTAGACTCACTTATTGGTTGGGTATTTGAACACCATGGGCAGGATTTCTCCCTTTTATGTCTCCAATGTTAAATTACACCTAAGGGTAACAGAAGCTTAAACAAAATCAGGACAGCTACAGCCAATGTGCAGGTTTGTCTCCAATTGACCTGAGCCAATGAAGCCGATTTAATTTCATCAGTGAATTTTAATCTCATGCTGCTTCCCTGATGCCTGATTTGTTCCCATAAACAACAAGACAGGGTTAGTTTCTTACATGCCTGAGCTCATCTAGTACAACTACACATGGTATTATTATCTTACAACTTCAGTCACTCTGTGTAAGGTGTATTCCTCCCTCCACTCTCAACTCTGTGCCATCAGCCACCTCACTGTATATTTTAAGAGTCTGGGACAAAAATACCAATGGATCTTAGCCCAAGTGTTGATGCAAACGTAATGCAGAAGTCTCAGAGCACGTTCTGCGAGTCATGGGCAGACTGAGTAAGTACAGATTCCACAACATACTGAGGATTGCAATAAAAGATGTGCACGATGAAACCACTTTGGCTTCCAACAACCTAAACAATTAAAACAACGAATGAGATGGTGGTGAATACCCGTAAGTGCCTAGCATTAAGAACACCACAGCTTTTCATGTAGAAACTACAGGCAACATCTCACTTCTATTTGAAAATATCAGTACAAGTCCCAGAAATCTAGCTAAATATCTTGTCTCAGACATCAGTCAGCAGCAGATGCTTAAGGAACAGACAATAAAACCCACCTAGTATACTGTATTCCTTTCATCTATATGCTAATGCTTTAAGGACTCAGTTTATAAAGTTCTTAAACCTCTATTGGGCTTCTCTCCCATGAGCTTGGGCTTTCTGAACTGATCTGCATATGTCCAGCCTCTTCAACACTTTATCATTAACTCCATGGTTCCAATTTGGTTTTAATACTATGTTTGGCTTTTTCTTATAAATAGTTTTATTGCTGTTAGGAAAAAAATAACCTTACTAGCTCCTTCATTACTAGCTTAACTTTGCCTTGTAAAAAGGCAGTTAGAAGCACTTACCTTTGAAATACATTTGCCTTTTTTACAATGAACCTATTACAGACAAATCATGAAAACGACTTGCTTTCCATACCTATTCCTCCATCTTTATTATGATAATGCTGCCAGCTGGTTTCAATGATAAATAATATTCATCTGTGTGATAAATAATATGTCTGTGACATAAAATTACTTTTGCATTATAGAGTGATTTATAATCCTTTATTTCAGAAATGTTATTATCTGTTAAGAGCCACTATGTGAATACTCCCGGTAAGCAAAGTGAGAGAGGAGCACCTACCCGAATAATGAATCTAATGGCTGCACACCCAGAAGTTGCCATCACTTTGGCGCTGTTGGGAACCAGGTTAAAAAGAGTAGGCACAATAGCTTCAGCCCCATGATCAAATTTGTTTCCCAAAACAGTTGAAAGGTGGCTAGTTAGGAAAAAGAAATAAAACTTGTTAACAAAAGCCAATTTCTCACTCTTAAAATAACAAAGTTGACTGTACATTTTAAAGATTTATCTTTCAGAACAACAGAACTTAATTTCTTGATTCCCAAGTCCTCTCCTCATTAGGAATGCAGGATTTGTGGGACATTTTTGCTACTTAGCAGACACATTAAAAGGGTGAACAGTAATAACTTTATTTTACAACTAAAAAGAAATACCATGATTTGAAAGGCTAAAAGTCTCATGTCCATATAAAATATCATAGTACTTCTGCTTTTTTATCACACTTTGAGAATACACAGATCTAAAAACCTTATGAAAATTATTGAGTTTTTTGCTTTTGAATGCAGGCAAACCTACTGAATTTATCATAATGAGCCAACCATTACATTTGACTCCCTTGTTTATTAAAGGTTATGGTTTCAATTTTGGCAAATTGTACAAACATATACAACACACAGTAATTTAACTGTCCAGTGGTGACAGAAAATGCTTTTTCCATGCAGACGCTATATACATATATATAAAGAATTTGCAGTCAGCAGCAAATGAAACATCAAAACATATCTAAGTTTTAGGCATCAAGAAAAATTCCAGGATTTTAAGCATGGATAAGAACATTTCCACAGTACTTTTTAACACTACTCCTGACTTCACGTTAGGAAAGGTTAGCTTTATCTTCTCAAAATCTCAATCTCCCTGGCAAGGACAGCTGCACGTTCCAACAGGTCTCCAAGGTAGCAATGGCGCTTTTACCCCTGTCATTGAATACAGTGAGTGCCCAAGATGATAAGGGTGAAGGTCTTATTTCTGTGAAGCCATGGCTTCTAAAATTACCATGGACATGAACAACACCACCTCACCAAAACATGCAATATTTAAACCATCATAGGGCAACTCATTTTGCTACTACAAGTAGTCACAGTGAAGTCCTGTGCCAATCACCAAAGCATGAGTGCTCCTAAGACTAGCCTCTAGTATTATAGTGCAAGTTAACAGAAACTGCTGTAAGTACTGCTAAGTACACAGTGCAATGATGGGAACTTGCTCCGCACATACAATCTGTTACAGGGTCATCAACGATGTATGTGCCCTAAGAGAGCAAATCCCTTTAAATGTTTCTTTTTCTCTCTAGCTTCAGCTGCCAACTTGATTCTTTCTCATTCATAGTGTGCAGCAGCCCCACAGGATACTCTTTCCTGCAGCACTGCTAAGGCATCTTAAGTCAAATTAATCATTCAATGCAGCACCGTACGCAAGCGCACACAAGGAGTACTTACGCTACAGTAATGCAGGCTTCTCTAACCACCTGGGATCTCAGGTCCTTGGCCGACAGCTTAAAAGCACCATCCAACAAACGTAAATGCTGGAAAAATCCATCATACTGCGCAGCTCCAGCAACAAGCAACGACCGAACTTTCTTCAGCTAGAAAAATGTAAGGCATTTCATTTAGGACACCACCAATATGCACTGCGAAATAAAAAAGCAACAACTTCATTGCAAGCAAATGCTTTCAAAACTCAAACTCAAGCAATACATAGCAGTAACTCTGCTATGTAAAAACATTCTATTACTTAAACTCTAGAGCTAAAAGGTCTCATATCCCAGTCTACAAATATACCAACACATAAACGCTGTTCAAATATCTGCTTCCGAACACTAAAGATGCCATAAACCTGATAAGAAATATAAATGCTACACACACACCCATTTTAATCCTGCAAGTGCAACTTATTAGAGCCACACTACAGAGGTACTACTGCTAGCAGTTCACCTGCAGAATAGGCTGGTTTGCATAAAAACAAAAAGCCCAAGGAAGTTGTGGCTGCCCCATCCCTGGCATTGTTCAAGGCCAGGCTGGACAGGGCCTTGGGCAACAGTGCCCAGTGGGAGGTGTCCCTGTCCAAGGCAGGGGGCTTGGAATTAGGATCTTAAGGTCTTTTCTAACCCTAACCTTTCTATGATTCCATAATGTCAGCTGAAATGTGTATGAAATGATGGCTTGTAGAAAAGCTTCCACTTAAATGTCAGCAAAAATGTATTTTGGCCTTTTAAAAATCCTCGCTCAAACTCATTTTGTATACAAGATGCAAGGTTTGAAAAGGAAAATTCCATCAATTATCTTCAATTACTCTTGCTTCAAGAAAAGCAGTTCAAAACACCCAGCTGCCTCTCCTTTCTGAAATACACCCAGACCTGAAACTGCCCAAGTTTACCGCATTAGTTCGCTGATCCCAATCATGCTTGTCATCCGAGAGAATTTCCCTGATTTTGTTCAATGTTTCTTCAAGTTCTCGACTAGAATAGATCTGAAGCATTAAACAGAAAAATGAGAGACTGTCAATATCCAGCTAACCTGAAGGAAAGGAAGTTGAGAAGACTGAAAATACAATAGTAATTATGAGAATCTTGCCCCCAAAGTTCCAGAGAACTGCCTAAGAGGCATAAATAGGCTTTTAAAGAGCACTGAGCAGTGAATAGTCATTAAAAGCTGAAGAATCTACATTTTCCTCAAGAGTTCTCATAATGAAACTCAACCAACAGCTTTTAACCTGATGCAACTCTTCTGGGGCAGGGAGTTTCACCTGCATTCCAAGAGTGCATGGCTCTGTGAGGCTCTAAGTGGGCTGGCCACTTAACACCAAAATAAAAACTCGTCTGAAAACATGTATTAAAACCTTCAACAGTTTCCATGTGTATTACTACTCCAAGCCTATTGTTTATTAAGTTATGCAGTCAGTATGTAAAGGTAAGGAGCAGCCTCCAGAGTTCTCACCACATAATAACTCCAGCAAAACTGAAGCCTGACCCAACCAACCACGCATCAGTCACTATCTGGTAATAGAGGATTTAACACATTTATTGATAACTATACATGTACAACAGGGGATGTCCAAAGAAAAAAAGTAAAAAAGTCAAGACGATTTGTTATTAACAAATTATCAGAAATAAACTGATTTCCCTTCTGTTCTCTTTTCTGCTTTTACTGTAGATGCAAAATTTAAAGTTCTCTCACCCCAGATTGAGAACAAGTCAAAGTGGGTATGAAGCAAATACTGATCAGAAGCTTGATCTGCCCAGAGTTTTTTCTAAAGCATACTTTCAGCTAAAGATTTCTAATATTTTGGATGAAAAATTGTTTATAGAAATCCATTGGGCAAAACACAGTTGCCCATACACAGGCATCTGGGGCCATCTGAGACACAGCCAAGACATCCACATGGAGCTGGCCATGATTCAGGACTTCAAGGAAACTCATACCCTTTCAGAGTGTAAGCTTCAGTCCAGCATGACAAGTAAATAGCCATGCCTCAGGCTCCCACGACTTATTTAGGTCCAAGACACAATATTTCTATATGCAAGAGCACAGACAATGTAGGGAAAGCAAGAGATTAGGATACGTTGCTTTGCGTGAATTCCTGAGAAGCTTTGCCACTGCTCTCTTGAACACATTGTTCTGAATGCATGTACGCATCTTTTACTGTAATAAGATTTAGGAACATCTTTATTCTGGTCTAAACTTAAGGTGAACACATATTTTCCACAAAGTACCTTATTTTCCCGGGCAACTTGAAATTACTACAAGAGTTATTCCAAATACAGCCTAGTTTTCCACAACTAGAAGCAAGAAGTTGGACAGCAAGAAATCATTATTCCCAAGACCTGCTAGTCAGCAGATCTTTCTTACGTTCTCATCCATGAAATAAGTGAGCTATTTTAGGGCCAGTTACACATTTATCTCCTGCCTCCTCACCTCAACTAGAAGGAGGTTACTAAAGACAAGTGTGTCTTAAACTCCACCTCTCACAGTTTAGGGATGAGCTACCTTCTTAGGTTGTCTAGCAGTCAGAAAAATCACATATGCTGGTCAACAACATACAGTTACCCCACTTTTGTTCTTGCAATGCTATAAACCAGCTGCAGTGACTAGAGAAGTCTGCTTGGGACTGCAAATACTATGGCACTGAACTACAAGCAGCACATTTTCTGCGCAGGGGAATATGGCTTTGTTCAACATAATGGGGATATATAATATTAAGACCTCCATGGTTTTGTCCTCTAAAGAATTCCGGATTTTGGAGAGGCAAAGAAACAAAGTTCTCACAGTGTAAAACAAAGTTCTTGATGTGACAGGGATCATGGAGTTAAGAGTGTCCCTTCATAAAAGCAGAAAGCATTTCTGCCTGCAGAAGGAGATCTAGCAAACAACTACGCTATCATCTTAGGAAATAAAAATGGAACAAGAGTAAGTATCAAGAAGGAGTCATACAGAATCCTTCTGGCGCTTGGGAGCTATGGCTGACTGAGTTTTCGTTTGTCTTCCACACCTCTGCCACTCAAGAAAAACTTATTCAAACTAGGTCGAGGAAGATACAAGCAAGTTAAATGACTCAACCGTGTGAAAGTACCAAATATGTACAATTCCCACACTTCAAGAACAGAAATGAAAGTCTGATCTTCCAACTAAGAACTTGGAATCCAACAGGTTCATTAGTATTTAAATAAGGCACTACATTCCTCGTTTTGAAGTACTGCTACAGATGAGGACACATATGCGAGATGCATGTCATTCCAATTCAGGCACATCTGAAAATACAATTCTTGCTTTGCAAATTATTTGCCTATACTATTATTACTTGATTATGCCTTAAAATTGCAGTCCTAAATACTTCAAACATCATGGAAATATTTTTCTTATTAAAAATCAAACATAGAATTATTTGTAGTATCCCCTGGGTAAGATTAAGAAAAGCAATAATGTATTTTAGCTGAAACACAATGTGGTAATTAGTAGGACAGTAACAAAAAAAAGGTGGGTTTTGTAACTAACTGGAGGTTCCCATAATAAAGAGCTTCCCATAGAGACTGTAAATGCAGAAGGAGTAGTAACACTTGCTTAGAAGACTGTAAAACTACAGAAGTTTGAAAGTAGGCTAACAAATAGCATATTTCTCCAAAGAAACATGAGTATACACAGCCTCTTTATTTACCTGTACAGTAGGAACATCTGTAAATGCCTTAATAAAATCATCCTCATCCACAGCTCCAGCTCCTCCTTCTTTCGAGGAACCTAAATAAATGGAAAACACTGTTAAACAGTATGCAGGGTACACTGAGGTTTTCAAACTGACAGAAGCACCTTTCACAATACCTGTTTTCAAACATTTACTACAACTTAGAAAAACCCTGAACATTCACCATGTCTAAAACTGCAAGACCTTGAACTCTCATTTCACCATGAATAAGGAAGACATTAAACTGTCCCCTCAGATTAATAGTTCTGAGCAGTTTCCAATCTGACTAAGTTAATGGCTTCATTTTATTATTTTTAGAACCACAGAATCAATCAGGTTGGAAAAGGGCTTCAAGCTCATCCAGTCCAACCGTTCCTCAGCACTGCCAAGGCCACCACTAACTCATGGCACTGAGGGCCTCATCTACATGATGTGTAAACACTTGCAGGGACGGTGACTCCAGTCCTGCTCTGGGCAGCCTGTTCCAATGCCTGAGCACCCTCTGGGGAAGGAACTGTTCCTCAGCTCCATCTAAACCTGCCCTGGTGCAGCTTGAGGCTGTTTCCTCTTGTCCCATCCCTTGCTTCTTGGGAGCAGAGACCAGCCCCCTCCTGGCTCCATCCTCCTGTCGGGCAGCTGTAGAGAGCGATAAGATCCCCCCGAGCCTTCTCATCTCCAGACTAAACCACCCCAGGTCCCTCAGCTGTTCCTCATCATACTTGTGCTCCAGGCCCTGCACCAGCTCTGTTGCCTGGTTCCTATCTCCAAACACCTACTTCCAAAAGACAAATGATCCCCATGCTTTCCTGCTTTTTCCTGGCTTGGGTGACACAGGCAGGAACCATTCTTACATCCCTTCCCTCTACCAAATTCCAGCTTCATTTCTCTTGCTTCCTATTGGAGTCAGAAAGAGACTGATGCCTCCTAAGAGGCTCCGAGGAGCCCGTGTCTTCCCTGCCTCCTGCCCGCACTCACTGTTTGATTCCCCCTCTCCTCCCTTGGGTAATCAACAAGAAGGGTGTCACACTCAAACAGAAGCTCCTACACAAAAGCAGGTGAACTGTGGGTCCCAGTCTGCACAGTTCAACCCCACACTTATCCTCTAAGCTTTCCCACTGCTCCAGGTAAACCTGGGCTGTGTCTGCAGTCAAAACAGCTGCAGAAACACCTCCCTGTCCAGCTTCACGCTCAGCCCCTACCCATATTAAAGTCATGTCCTAGTTCTTGGTTTGCATCAAGAAGGCCTCATTAGGGTGCTGAAGGGATCCTGAAGCAAGAGTCAGTGCTGGTTAGGAGAGGACAGAAGAAAGTTCTGTTTCATCTGTGATGGCACTTTTCTTGTGTGCCCTACATGATCCCTTTGCCTACTGCTCCCCAGCTCACCTGGGAGCAGGTAGTAAGAGTGAGGTGCATTTCTCAGTCTCAAAGTTCCAAGCACTTCAACAAAGAAAGCAAGGACATGGTGAAGGGAATTTGTGTTGGAGAAGAACCTGAACTCCACTGATGAGCATTCTTCTTCTCAGAGCACTCATCCCCATGGGTGCTCCCCAGTGGGATTTCAGCATTGCATCACCTGCAGGAAGCTCCCCAGAACAGCCCAAACACACAATTAAAACTCTGTCCTACCAGAAATGTTTTCTCTCCAAAAGTTTCCATGACACCTGTGCAAGTAATAGGGCAGTTACTTCTGTGTGAGGGAAGTGATGGAACTATTATCACCTACCAGCAAAGATGTCCTAAATCCCGAGCAAAAAGATCAGGGAAGAACACTAACAGGTAACCTGCTGGCTTCACACTGGCATATGCTTGCCAAATTTCATTACAATCTTGTGTAGGAACTAAGGTAACCCTAAAAAGAAAATAAATAGAAAACAGTGTCTGGATTTCACTTTGGTTACCAAGAGAGATGTTTCTTTAAAGGAATGAACTCAAGTTTGCTTTCAAATCAAAGACTATCATCCTAAGACCCAGGCTGTGCTAGAAGTCAAGAACTCCAAGTACAAAGTGAAGCTGGGCACAATCCTTAAGTATCTTCAGTTATCAAATCAGGCAGCTAATACAACAAGACAGGTTAACTGCATGGAGGTAACCAGACCAGTAGAACACTTCCTTCTCGAGAAGGGAAAAAAGATAACAACCTCTGACAGCAAATGTGCACTCAGGAACAAGGGTCTTGTCTCAATCCTTTCAGAGTGAGGCCAACAGGATAGATGGCAGAACGTCCTCCCTAACTCGCAGAGCACAGCTGAAATGGTGCATTAGGCAGAGAAGGCATGTATTCTACTAGATGAATAAGCATTTAAGGCAGAGGGGTCACCTAAACCAAAAAGCTAGGAATCCTTGAGAAATCAAACTCTTGACAGCTGCACTCTTAAAAACCATTTCACAGTTTACAGTCCCTGACATCCTATTTACAGTGGATGGAATTGTGTCTGTTCTGTTTGCGCACTTGGGCAGTCTGGAACATGAGAGTCCACTATTACTACAAATTTCCTGGCAAACTTCTTAGATCTCAACACCTCTCTGCACAGTAAGATCTCTCACATGCTTTTGAGGCTACTTAGTGTAAAACCACTGAAGTGGTATCTAGCAAAATTTGGACATGATGCCTGCAGTAAGATACAGGAACACCTAACAGATTTTGACAGCCTTAGCTCAAGGTTGCTGCAAAGAGATGCTCTACATAGAACATTTCTACATGTGTATCTCCAACACCATCTGCCATAAATGCCAATGGCAGCCAGAAGGGAAAGAAGGTGTAATAACCACCTATTTCTTCTCCATCCAGACAGTAGCGGGAACAAGTCCTTCCACAAGGTGAATGAGTATCTGACCAGCCAAGAAAAGGAGGAGGGAAAGATGGGGTTTGTATCCAGAAAACACCCTTTGCCACACAGACTTGTACAGCTCCTAAAGGGGAAGATGCCCAGGTCAGAACATAATTTTACAGACAGAAATCTTGAGAAGAAATCATCTGGCACAAGGGTACCATACTAAACTAGGTGGTACAAAGAGATGCCTGGATGTTCAACTCGTAACCTCGTATGTCCCTCCAAAAAACTCCAACATGCAGTACATACTCAGGGAAAGTAAATGGAAAAGAAAGCTTAAGTAGCCAAAAGGTTACCAGAAAACCTCGTTTTTAAAGGATAAAACAGTTCTCATATGGTCAAAGAACTTCTTTTTAAAAAATGTTTAAAATCATACACACACGTTAATAAAGATTTCTGTTCTTACCAAAATAGTTTAGTCAAAGCTAACCCACTGTGTTAGTCACAACGTAGTAAACCTCTACGAAGCTCATACTATGTGTTTTTCTGCAAGCTGATAACATATGAAGACCAAAGTGACCCTGTAACATGAAAGGCAAAAAGCCCTCAAAGCTGCAAATAACAGTTTATACAGGTCCTGTATTATTATTATTCAGTTATATAAATACACAAAACACCACTCTTACAGCAGGGAAACTCTTCATTCCCATCCATTGCTTAACAATTTTCTGCAAGGGGATAACTTACAGAAATAAAGTATTACAAAATTGACACATACAGGCCATGAACATACAAACACAGAAAATGCTTGGATTTCAGGTATTCATAGTGCACTCCTGTACACTATAAAGATTAAAAGGAGATGAAGTTGCCTTTTCCAATAAGGTTTTTCTTTAGCCTGCTTCAAGGTATTACTTTGAAAAACAAAAACAAAGCATTGACTACGTTTTCTAGCACCTTAGCATCACCCAATAATGCATCCTGAGGTATAAGAGTAGATCCTGCATCTAAGGATTTATTACTCTAAAGAGAGAAAGAGAAACAACAGACTCCTACTTAAATCCCACCTGACACAGCCCAGGCACGCAGCACTTCCCACCTTCCCCAGTTCAACAACTAGTTCACTTCTACAGACCACTTTTCTTTGAAAGCAATACCCTTATTGCCTCTTTGCCTGGTAATAATACAAGGTTATGTGGTGGGGTTTTGGCAGTTCACAACTTTTCAGTTATCTCTAAAAGAACACCCACTGCTATTTCACTGATCTTTCTCCTCCTCAGCTGCATGATCCCATATACACACCAAAATAAAGTGTGAAGTGTCTTCTCTTTAAACTGAATACAAGTCAAAAGTCAAAAGTACTGCAGGAGAAAGCATATTGTCCAACCTTTTCCTTTAGTTCCCACTCTCTTCATAGGTGTGTTTACCAGTTCTGTTTGCAAAGTCATTTTTTCTGTAGAGAGTAACCAAGAAATGACAGAACTCAAGCTGCTGCTTCCCAGTTCAGGAGAAAGACTTTTATTACACTAACAAGACATATCAACAGTCACACACATGCAGATGCCTCCAGAAGAACTTCTCATGCTTCTGTCAGGCTTGACTTCCCTTCACAAAAGCAACAGCAGAGCTGTATGGAATTCCCATTTCAGACAGTACTGCCTACAGACTCAAACCTGATGTATCTGACAGAGCACACACATTCTGAGGAGCTCTTTTGTTGCCTATTACATTCTCAGAACAAGCCATGATTACAAATTTCTTAGAGGTAGCCGTCTTGAGTGTTAATGCTTTACAGTGAATGCTGCATGGTCTTAACCTTACCCACAGAGCACATAATCCTTTGTCCAAGTACAGACGAGTTCAGCTACTGCAATCCTAATGGCAAGAACACTGTAAACAATTCTAGAAGGCTGTGACCCTGCTGCATTTAACATCTTTAAGTGCTCAGCAGATAACTAAAATCCGGAGCCTCATCAACTGGCTTCTTAAATGAATGCAATTCACATTACTCTACCTGTGGACACAGCTCACTGAACTTGCTGGGCCTCCCGCGGCTGAGACCCAGAAGAGAAAAGCATCTGAAGAAGGAGAATAATCCACACAAGGCATTTATCTGCATTATCTGTTAGTTTTCATCCCAACCTTTACTTTTCTTGCCCTTCACGCACTCTGGTTAGACAGGATCACAAAGAGACCTGTAAGTCCAAGTTCCACTTCAGGAAGCTGGTGAGAATCCACTGAACATAACAAACAGACTTGATATGGGAGTAAAATACCAGCTAAAGCAGCTCTGAGTTTTAGAGCGGGTTTGTGTTTGGGGTTCGTTGTTTGGTTGTTTTTTGCTGTTGTGTTGTTGGTTTGGTTTTAACTCAAGTTCAGTGACTCTGGGGATGGAGACTCCCTGCAGACTACTGATAGAGACCACATCTTCATAAGTTAAATTTAAGGATTTCTAACATGTTGTGAGGCTCCAGGAGTCTTTCTGAATGACTGAATGGTTTCCAGTCATAAGGCTTTCAGTTCAGCATTGTGAAGAGCTCAACGCCAAGAGGGTACTGTATGCAAGCAAAGAAATCACATAGACTTTTGCACTATCAGTTTTCTGACCCAGGAATTAATTCCTGTGGCAGAGCTCTTCCTCTCTAACTGAAACATTTGAAATCTTCCCATCATATCACAACAACTTTTGATTGCTTCACTTCCTGCACCACCTTGATGTTCTCTCCCTGCAAAGCTGTACATCATGGGATAACAAAACACCAGGACAATGCTGTATGGGAGAAGCAGGATGTCATGAAAGTCATACTGGACTGGTATTTTTGTTTCGAAACCAAGAAATGTTTAATCAAAGCTTGTTTAACTGTTTTATAAAGCATAAAAGCCCTGGTCTTAAAATGCTTGGTAGGTATTTGGTAGCATGTCTCTACTAGTCCAATTCTTCCTCCTACTTCTATGGGTCTTTTGACAACTTCCCTGTTAAAAAAGGGGGATTTCAACCCTGCTACAGAAACTTAGGAGTAACACAAACTCTAAAACTTTGTTTCACTCTTTGTTTTCGAACCCTTTTCTCAAAGGCACTTCCCTAAGATATTTGTAGCTGGTTCCTGATACAACATGCATCACAAACCAAATGTTAGTGAACTTTGAACAGGGTATTGCCACACAAGTGTCTTTTATCCCTCAGAAACAGAATTGCACACAGCAACAGTATCTTACTGAGCAACACATCTAGAGTAAAATGATGGGGATCAGCATTTTCTTCTGAAACAAACCCCACCACCATCACCTACATCTCAACTAATTCCAAAGCTTCACTTCTCATATCTCAGAGACTGAAGGAGAAGAGGCAGATCATTCTGGATTTAAGAAGTACTGTTACCCTTTTGACTTTGTGGAATAACAAACACTGAGCTGTACATGAGGAACTGTCAGCAGCTTCAGCTCCACGCAGGGTAAGTGGGTAGGATAAGCTCAAGCACTTGCTCAGTTTTTCGTACAACAGATTAACTGGCAGCCCCTGCTCACTCCCACTGACCGTCCTCAATCTAGCACTAGTGCATCTCAATAGTGAATTACAGTGGGGAGTGGCTAAGATGAGAATAAAATGAACTGGCCAAGAAGTTTCAACAAACAAGCTTCCTGCTCCTATTCCCTGTGTAATTGTGCTGGCTTAACCTTTAGTTTAATTTACTGGCCTTGCTCTACAAGTTAAGAAACAGATCATGCTGCTAAGTGCCACAGTTCTGCCAACAAACATTACAGAAAAACCAAACCATGAGAAGTGTTAGTGATCCTAGCTCTGACAAGTTTCCATCCACTGAATTCCATCTGCCTTGGGTCCATTTTCTGAGGAAACAATGACTGCATCTGTAAACAGATAATCTGCAATCCTCAAAGACCAGTGTGTTGTTATAAACTTGTCTGTATGTCCCTTGTGCAAGCACACACCTTGCCTACCAGACCTTGCACACAAAACACAGGAAACCACTGGGAGGTTACCTGATGGGACTGCTCACCACATCTGCCTGATGGCAGTTATTACATGCACACAGGGGCGAGAGGAGGGGTGAGAGGGACAGCAGAAGGAACATGCACTGGGCTCTTCAGCCACTGCAGTTCACAACATATTAGCTCAAGCCACAACGTTTTTGACTGAAGCTGAACTGCCTTTGACAAAACACACTGGGCAGACAGTTAGGATCAGCAAGCCTACCCAGTTGGTCCAACACAAGGTACGGGATTTTTTTGAAGCAAGTTTCAGAAATAGAGTATATTTTTAAGTCAGCAGATGTAACACTAAACCCAAACAAGCCTTTTATTTTTTTGGCAGAACCATCACTGACAAAGCCTTCGTGTTATTCTAAGCCAGCTTAGAAGCAATTCAAGTTATAACCAAGTGACCTGCAGAGTAGAAAAGCCTTTGCTAGAGAGCCCACTTTAAGAAAACTGACAGATGAACTCTGTCATGTCAGCCCCAGTGACTGACATTCATTCTGCTCCTCCACCACCAAAGTCTTTGTCCCTGAGGCACTCAAAGCCATTCAAGCTGAAACAGCTGAAAACCTGAACAAAATAGCAGAATACCTTCAAATGCCTTTCTAATACCTTCTGTTCCTCACTTTATCTGCCTACACTGGAAACGTGGCAGACAGGGTTAGAGATTCCCTAGAGATCCCACCTGTATATCACACCCACTTCATTAAAACATTCCCCCTCCATGCCAGAGATGCTGCACATGAACAGAAGATTCTGCTCTGCAAGTGAGTGTGCTGTCTGCGAGCAGAGCTCTTCACACAATTACTCACTGCAGGAAAGAACAGGAGCAGGGAGGGACAAGAAGAGATAAGGCATCAGCTAAGCTGACAAGGAAGAAGGTGGTGTGGTGTGTTCAACCTCTAGGATAGCACATCTCAATAGTCCTTGAGGTGTGCCACATTAGTCAGGGCCAAATACAGGACTTGTGTACCAAGATGAAGCATAAAATAATTCTTACACGGACTGAAGTTTTCCAGTTACCTGATATCCACCTAATAGGAGATTTTTTTGGTATCTTTTCAACAAACATCAAATTTTAGGGAGTTTTTTTAGCTTTAAGAATGAAGACCATTCTAAAATTGAGGGTTATTTCAAACAATGCCACCATCAAACCTTGACCTGGCACATTGAGGACCAGATCCTTGGAATAGTTTACGAAGGCAGCATCACCATTTTTATGTTGGGAATAAAAAAAAAAAAAGCTTTTTGCATCATTGTTTTTTGATAGGAAAACAACCCCAACTTTTTGAAGAGCAGTTATCCTGATATTTAAATGAACAACATCCCCTTTGCTGGTTTGTTACTGGCTGACTCATCCTAAAGCAATACAGGTTGTTTTGGAAAGTGGAGCCATGTTACTGGTGTTGAACAGTAAACAAGTTTAATAAGGCAAGTACACTATGGATTTTAAAAGGGCAATGAACTGTGGGTAAAAACACAAGATGTGGTATCTTGCTACTGAAAACAGCAGCAAAAAGTAGAAAGCACATCTTTTTCCAAATTACAACGCTAAGAATAGTGTTCCAGCCTTACAGAGGTTCTCATAAAACATACAACAGAAAGTTAATACAAACTTGTGTCATGATTGTAGCCAAAGAGATCCATGAAGTCTCAAGATAAGCAGAACAAGATGCCCTAGCTGGACTCTTCAAAGATCATCATTCTCTTGAGGAATAAAGCTCCCTAAACCCAGCATTTTGTCCTGCAATGACAGTGTGCTTCTAGACACTCATCCTGTGCACATACATGTCTCTAGTAGCCATATTTCTGACTACTGTAGGACAGGACAGTGGATTATATAGACATCTTGTCTGACCTAGTATCACTGCTCATATGAGTAACATATGGGAAACTCCTCAATTCTGGAAGAGTCTATAACTTGACTGAATATAAAATACATTTGTTATCTACCCTAATGGTCTTTAATATGCTAGGAGATGCGGGATTTGTAAATACTGTAGAAAGGTAATGTTCTCTTAGTGCATTTACAATTTCTATCTGCCCGCAAGCTTGTTACTAGACAGAACTAGTTTAAGCACTGGTAACCTCAGGAAAAAAAACAGATGGAGGCAAACACTGAAAGATAAAAATAATGAGGAGCAGAATTAAAATGAAGACAAATACTAGCTGCTAAAAATGAAAACAGTGGTAAGGCCTTGCTGATCAATGGTGACATACGGAAAATGCTAAAAAGATGGAGGGCCAACTCAAGGAAAACTTGATGGGAAAAAAACCACCAAAGAAGTAATCCTAGGAAGTATACAGTACATGTAATAAAAGAAATCTGTGCAAAAGCAGATAAACAGATCTGTAAAAGTTTCCTCTCGGTATACAGCAAGAGGTAGTTGTGAACAACTGAAGACTGGAAGGCAAACTTCCACTTTCCAGCCATTTGGTGAAGAATACAAAGCATAACATCTTTCCTACAAAGTATTAAGGCAAAAACTCCCATGGTCAAGCACCTGAGCAGCCTGCAGAACCACACACACAAACATGCAAAGAACAATTTCATCAACATTATACAGGCCAAATTCTGACTAGAGACATACTGACAGAACACAAAAAGAAGGGAAACGGATAACACAGGTGAACACTCCTCAGGAATTTCTAGACTTGAAAGGAGATGGTACAAAGCAAGGAGTGACCAAAGGGCTCTGCTCACATTTTGTCCTTTTTCCATGTATTTTTTTCATTTTAATTTTTTTGAAGATTGGCAATATAGGAAAGGAAGGAAAACCAATGTAATAGTTTGGGGGAGTTAATGACCTTTACTACTGAATTTTTAGATTAACTGCGAAATCAGTTGAATGATTATTCTGTTCTTATTTCCCTTTTGCTGCTTTCCTATCTCCATGTTTTTACTGCAGAGCATGTAAAGTCAAAATCTCCACGTAAAAATAATTTTACAGTAAAAATCATCTATATTTAATAAAATATTATTAAAACAGGCACATACTGAAAGAAACAGAAATCCTGAGCATTCAGTTCTACTACTACATGTAGCGGGTCTTTGATGCAAAACCCATCATGCTTCAGGTTAAAGGAGATGGTATTATTATTAGTAGCAGTAGTAGTTCTTTGTGTAATAATAAAGAATACTAAGAGTCAATTTCAAGAGACCCTCTCCTTTAGGAAGTCTTTTAGGTGGTACTTCCTGATTCACACCACTATCAATTTGGAGTTATACTATGGCAGTGTTGATCCCACCCTATGGGAATCTTTTCAATTCATTACGAATTCTCAAGATCCCATTAGAAGAACAATAAACTGTCAGAACATTAGGTACATCTTAGTAATATGAAAATGATCAAGGCACCTCATTCGGCATGTGTACCTCCTTTCAAATTTAGCTTTGCAGTTCACATAACGGAATGTTACATGAATAAAACCATGCCAACAAATCACTCCTATTAGAGAAACCCTTTACTGAATCACCTGTTCATAAAAAAGCCACCTGAAGCCTGGTACATTTCCACTTAATCATGTATTTTTCTGAATTAGTACATGAACCACCCAGAAAGCTGTCAGTTCTTTAGCAGTGAACCCTTGCTTTTGTTAGGTTACCCCCGCCCTAAAAAACTGCAGATTTCCATGTTCAAAGACTGTAATTAGTAAGCAGCAGCAGCAGCATCCTGTTTCAAGTCCACCATGGAAAAAAAAACAACCCAGAAACACCTGGCACAGGTTTTGACACCCCCCTTTTTTATCTTTCATAACCAATTTCACAACAGGTTAAGGGATAATGAGAACATCCAGGTGTAACATGCACCTCTGCTGAGGTGTATGACTGATGGCTAGTCCCTTCCAGCCACGTGCAGCAGTGCAGACCCACAGCAGAAATCTCATCTACACAGACAGAATCTCACAGTATACCTGTATATACAGCAAGTGAGGTGAGGACTCTATCAGAGATACCCTTATATTCATTTCACTAGCACAACTGCTATCTCCAGATGCATTTATAACATGAGAGGCCTTTATAAGCTAAATGTACATTCCCACAGACATGCACACACCTTTATGTAAGAATAATCGTGTAAAACAAAGTCCCTTACTGTTCTCAGCCCTGCAAAAATACTGCAGTCATGAATTAAACATCACCTTCCAAAGTTCTCTGGGTTGCCCCTGCTCTGGCAAGGTTTCTGGGAACACCGATTACAATCTGAATAGCTTTACATTACCTCCAACCTTAGGCCCACCAGCTGATCCCGGCTTCCGTGCACTATTCGAAGGATTTCCTGGCTTTTTAAGTGCTGGAACCTTGAAGGCTGAAGCAGCTGATGATGGCCTATTTCCATCCACTGACTCTTCATCATCAAAGCTTTTGTCTAGAAAAGGATACATGAAATAAAAATACAGCTATTAGAATGGATGCATACTTATTTCCTAACCAAGTGTTTTGCTTCACATTTCACAGACATTCACAAAATGCGTAAATAAAACCAAATATTTATCACTCTGTCCTCCGTCTCTGACCTAGGAGCAAAATGACAATGAGAAATAAACATTTTCTACATCTTCAGTTCTTATAATATAAGGTTATAATACTATTTTACCTCCATAATTAACCACTGTAAACCTGAGAATAAAAATGAATCCTACACATTCATGCCCACAAAGGGAAAATGTCCTTGCACAGATGGAGTATTTTTGCCTATTTCTGAGTATTTTCCCAAAAGAAAAGCCCTTAAAATCATTTTCATCATTCCATCCTACCATAGACAAATGCTTCTCCCTTTTCTCCTCTCACTCATGCATGTTCTGCCACACACCCTCCCACAATGTCTCTAACCAGCACTCCCTGTCTCCTTCCTTCCACCCTGATTTTTCAACTCACAATCACAGATCCTCTTGCAGATCAGCCGCCTCATTCCTCCGACAGCTCTTCGATCCCTCGCCCTAGGACAGACCCAGCACCTCACATGGCCGCACGCAGCCAATTCTCAATGCTGACCATAGGTTCCATCAGCAGCTGCCCGTGAGCAGCCTGGATCCAGCACCGAGCGTGGTGCCGGCATCTTGCTCTGCTCCCCGCACCGGGAGCTGCGCAGCCAATGGGCTGCGGGGTGACATCATCTGCTGGGGCCACCACCACCGGAGAAGGTGGAAAATATCCATCCAAATACATTCATTCCCACACACCATATCTGCCACTATCCCAGCCCTTCATTAAAGACACCAGGCAGGCAGACAATACTCTGGGGTTTGCACTCCTCTTGCCTTGGAATTCCGGGTGTATGCATTTTTAATCAAGAAGGAAATTCATCTCTAGTGACGAAATAAAACAGTCTCAACACAAAATATTTCGGCTTAAAAATAAAGGAACACCAAAACCACCACAAAAATACCCAACACTGGAAGGTGAACGCTTCCCAACACACTTGGAAGAAGAAGGATTTACCTATGTAGCACAGAAAACCACATCTGCCTATGGTTCCTATGGCAAATAAATGGGCGAGGCTGCATGACCATAATGAAGGACCACTTGAGATTGTCACTTGCTCTACACCCTGCCCACTTCTAAAAAAACAGTATTAATTACAAAGCTTTACCATCCCTGCAATGGTAACTATTTACCCTGTGCTTATTCCGAAACCGCTCCCACTGAAATGTCAGCTATATTTAACAACAGCCGCCCTCAGGAAGGCAGCTTGCATCAAAAGGGTAAAGCAAGGTGCTGTCCAACAGCATCTGCAGCACCAAACGACACAACATCCTGCGTCTGACATGCCCAAGAGCCCTGCTGCTGCGGTTAGGACGTTCCCCCAGCATCTGTGCAAGGCTGCGTGCTGCACTAACAAACCTGCACGCCCCGAGATGCGCCGCACCACCCCAAGAAACACCTGGGAGTATACTGACAATTTCCACTAACGTTATCCCTTTTTCCTCTACAAACAGCCATTTTTATGATAATACTGCTGAGAAAAAAACGCATATTATGGCTGTATAAACTCTGGGAACCGGGGAAGAGGCACAAGCCATCCCCCTCACCGTGTGTGTTGCCATGGGAACCGGGCTGAGGCAGAGCCGCTGAATCCAAGGCTCCAGCCCACAGCATCCCACGTAGAGCTAGGGAAAACCACTCACACCAGGGCCAGATGAGCTGCAGTGAACTAAACACGGTAACAGATGCATAGATAGCCGTGGTTAACAGCTAAGTAGGGTACCTGCAACATCATGGGTCACTGTAAAATAGCACTATGAAACACTTTATAGGTTTTTAAACAGCATGAGCAGATCAACACTGACACATGAATATGCTGTCATGGAAGCTGATTAAAACACGCTTTTCAAATAAAAATCGGTTTGTTGCTACACTTTTAAAGTCTGATAAGGAAACAGGCAGGTCTGCCACATCCAAACGCACCACGGCGCAGTGCTGATGGGCAAATACTGCCCAAGAAGCCTCTGAAAATTAAAGTTATTGCAGCACAATCTTAAAAATAGTAAGGGAGCATCTGCTCGTTTATGCAAAACCTCCTTATGGACTAAAACCTCAGCAGCCCCAAACACCAGCATGCTTTGGGAGCCAAAAGCTCTGATAAATCCATTTTACTGTTATCAAGCTACTCCTTACAAAGAAGTACTGAAGATGGAGACCTGCAGAAGTTACTGCTCAACCTCTACATCCACAAGTAGAACATCAGCAAAATGCAAAAGTCCCAAGTTGTGGAAAATTATACACGCTGTGGAAATTATAGGATCATGTACTGGACAACAGCCTTGGTAACACTGCCACATTACGCTGCCTAGTGAATAGAATCATAGAATAGCAGAGTAGTTTGGGTTGGAAAGAATCTTATCATCCAGTTCTAACCCCTTGCCATGGGCAAGGACACCCCACCTGAGGCCATGTTGCCCCAAGACTCTGTCCAACCTGGCCTTGAACACTGCCAGGGATGGAGCATTTACCACTTCTCTGGGCAACCTGTTCCAGGGCCTCACCAACCTCACAGTAAAGTCTTCCTTCTTTACATGCAGCCTGAACTTCCCTTGGTTTAGTTTAAACCCATCACCCCTATTATTTTTCATACATTTAAAACATTGTTAACACTAGATTAAAAACATCCACTATGAAATAGTTTCATACAGGTTCTTAGTCTGCATAAAATCTACTTTTAAAATACATTTTTTCTGTTTTTAAATCCCTGTTTTTGAGAAACATAAAACTGACCTTAACCACTGATACACTGATGTCCACAACTAGACTTCACATAAATTATGTTAAAACACATTAAAATTATAGCACACTACCATAAATGTGTAAAGTTAACAAGTGAAAAGGACCTGTATTGACTCAATGAAGGCTCAGCTGATCACACAGCTGAGTTTCTTTTGTTGAGTAGTTGTTGGGTTTTGGTGGGTTTGTTGGGGTTTTGTTTAATAAACATGAGCAGGAAAATTTTGCACTGTCCTTTCCAGAAACCAGATGTTTTCCCCATCCTTTTGGGCCTTTACACTTTTATTTCCCTAGGCTTTAGCCACAATATAACTGAAACTCCTTACAGCATCATGCAGGGTATGATGCTGCTGCCCTGTCAGTATCCAGTTGTGACTGCAATTGGTTTCATGCAATTTGCAGGAGACACAGAAGCCTAAATACGATGGATATTTCACACCAAACTTATCTGAAGGATGCAAACACTGCTTCATTCTATAATGGCTAGGTAATTTTCATCCTAGGTCATTTTAAAGGCTATACACACACAGAGCATCCCATTTACATATGCAAATACACCTGACAGCTGGGAAAGTATCATCCCAACAGCACTGCAGAACAAAGTCCCAAGGGGAAAAAAAAAAGGAATACAAAACTGCATGAATTGCTAGCAATGTACAGAACATCTTGAATGAAAACCACAATTAATGAAAGACACAACCTCAGTGAAGTCTCGCAGGACTATTCTTGCACTCAATATTGCCTTTTTAAATCACAGCGGGTCAGAAGAGCTTTGGAGGTAAGCACAGCCCACAGAAAAGAGCTTGGAATCTCCTATTGCCAAAAGCTCCTCAAGAGACATGATGGGCTGCAAATGTTCTCACTCTGGTACAAGTTCTTTTCCAGATGAACAACTTCAAAGCGGAACAGAGGGGAAAACATATTCAAGAGAAGGTTATTCTACTCAGAAACACATGATTCCATTTCCAAGTATTAGAAGTTTTCTTTTCTAATAGGGAAAAGATATCTGTACCGCAGTGCAGTGTTCTGGGGGGTGCCCTGCAGCAACTGAATTGGTGTCAGTGAACTGCTGAGCATTGCTACAGAGCATTCCAGTGAAGCCAAAGGCATGTTCTTAGTAAAACACTCCCCATAACCACCTGTGGGACACATCAGACCCTGGTGCTTGCCACACTTTCAAAACTTGGGGTTTACCAAAGTTATTCTAAGATTAAATCCATGCACACCTAATCAGTTAGAAACACAAACCAAATCCCAAACCATCCCAGAGGTCTAAATAATGACATTCTTAAGGAACAAACTATGCAACTTGAACCAAAATAACCACAAGGTACGCAACATCTTTGTGCCTTGTAGCATTACTGCGGGGGCCAGATTTACAAATGTGTAGTATCTGGTTTGTAAAGTATTCAGAGAGATCAAAGGACAAGCATTTACAATCACACTTGACACCAGAAGAACATTCTAGTACCCCAATGCTAAAAACTTCTAAACAACCTATTTAATATGATTTGGCCATAGAACAACCAGGGTAACTAGAGATGTACCCAGAGAAAAAGGAGAACCTAAAACTGTTCATATCTGAAGAAAATAATATTTAATTTTTAAAGAAAATTAAACACATTTATTGCTTCTGCAACTCAAGACTTTACCTTAGTTGGTCTTAAGAGTCATAGATCAATGTGACATTTAATATCTAACAGTTGGCAAGTCACAGTCAATAATAGAAGAAAGAAATATCCTATCCCCTACGCGGCTGCAGGAACATAAGATCTCTATTCTATTTGTGCCAATCAGAAGTTAGCTGATGCTAAAGCAGATCCCCAAATAACCACAGCAGGGAAAAAGAGCCAGATCCCTGCAAGTAACACAGGACTAAATCTGGCCATCAGGGCAAATCTCAATACTGCATCCGAACTGACATCCTACACATCTAACACTACTAGGGCTGCAACTACCGGCTTGCAGTAGATTGACAACAGCCAAACCAAAGAACATAGTATCTTTTATAAAACTGCTTTTAAACTTTGACTTTGGTTAAAGTTTAAAGTGGAAACTGTTTGTGATGACACGACTGCAAACTGTGACCAAGAAAAACAAGAACAAGCAGATGAACTCCTCACATCTTCTGAGCTAGTCCTGCATCCTGTGCCCACCAAGACAGTGACTGCCCATCTCTCTTCAGTGATTTACAAACACAGACTGCATCAATCACTTGGAACATCAGGGACTGGATCACTAGCTCAGTTCCACATGAACTGGTACAGCCTACGACAACGCTGTCAAGCCTGAAAATGAAGCCACAAGCACTACAAACGCATCAGGTTAGTTGATCCTTCCAATCCATACCTCAAGCCAATGCACCACATTATTTAGTGAGCACTTCATCCCTTACACTCACCAGTTCCATACAGCATGAATCCGTTTATCCTAATGCAAAGGACAGGGCTCATTTGCCTGAGCACAGTCACCTAAAACCAGTACAGACACTGGGTTTAGGTTTTGGGTATCCTATCTGGCCCCAACTGACAGTCCAGAAGGGCACAGATCTCTGGTGGGTTTCATGTCACACTTGGCTGCTCTGTGTGGCTTGTGTGGATGCTGCAGCACATCTTGAGTGGTCCTACAAGCCTAAGCCTGGGCAGCTGAATCACACCCAAGTGCTTTAGATCCACTGGAAAAGCTGTAACTGCTGGGCATTCTCCCTGAGCCATGGGATATAGAGGGATCTTAGACCATAAGGACACAAATTCCCATTCAAAACCAAAAATTTGCTTCCCACAATGATGAGGCAATGTCCTTCAGAAGGTGACAGTGTAGTGACAAGAACATAAGGCCACTTGCTGATGGGTTTAACTTCACTTCATGGTACCTCCTCTGCTTCTCTTTGCATTCCTGAAGGAGAGAGCTGTATCTAGCATTCAGGGCTAGCAAGTGGTTCTCATGTTCTGTGCAACTCATTCAGATGCTCATCAGCTAAATCTCAAACTCTCAGACAAGAAACAAAAGTCTCCAAAAAACCTCCAATGTACTAAAGCCAACTGTGAACTTAAATGTATTCCTTCGTGTGCCAGCTTTTTGGGCAGTTCCAGTGGACTAAGGCCTTTAAAAAAAAGAACTGAAGAGGCAGCCAGCACAGGGAGAAGCAGTCAGCAACAGCAATAAGGCAGGGGAAGTTCAGGTTAGATATAAGGAAGAAGTCATTTACTGTGAGAGCAGTGAGGCACTGGAACAGGCTGCCCAGAGCAGTGGTGAATGCTCTATTCCTGGCAGTGTTTAAGGCCAGGTTGGGAGACACTGTCTAGGGTGAGGGGGGTTGGAATGAGATGATCTTGAAGTCCTTTCCAACCCTAACCATTCTATGACTCTATTTATTAGTTAAATGTATGCTAACGATACAATCTCCAATTCTGATCAAGTTCTCCCAACCTTTTACCAACCAAAATGAAGTACAGCTCTCCCACATCCCATCGACCAGCTGCAGCACAGACTCACGCCAGAGGTGCCTCTTCTTTTCCTACCTCACATATTCAGAAGTGGAGCTAAATAAATTATGGCAAATTACCTTTAATCTACTCTCAAAGCTGAAAGTTCACTGCAGGTGACAAAACCTGTGGTTTTAAGAGGACAGACTCTCCACCAACCAGGTTTTTACGAGAAGCTAAAAAACTCGCATCAGATCTGGAAAATCTGAAGCATCTGGTACATAGCTGGACAGCTTTAATAGCTGTCATTTCTCCTCCTCTTTTGTGAGACCATCCAATCCCAAAATAATAACTACTGACTGTTTCCCTCAGTGTTTCCAAACGGTTTGCAAAAATCAACATCACAAAGAGGAAAACAATCTATACAGACAAGCTGTCGACCTTTAAGTCCAATAGCAAACCTCATATTGTGTAAGCTGATGGACCAAAGGACCTTATCAGGTCAACACACAAAGCAATCTGAAATGATAAAAGGGTGTTTCGTCGAATATAAACCTACTCATGTTAATTGTTCAGGTGACCATAGAACACAGTGGAGCTCTTGACTTGGTGAAAGCAAATATACCTGATTTGAAGAAAGTCAGTTGCCTCTGCAGGCTGTTGAGAGCTTTGTTCCCCATCTTCATCCCTTCTCCCCACCTTTCCTCAAGCTCCAACTACCCATAATTTTGAGGGCTTTTAAGTGTTTTGTCAGTTGAAGAATTTCCACACCAATTAAAAGTACCAGAGAAATTCTAAAACAGTACCCATGAAAATCTTGTCCATAGTCCAAATAACTGTGAAACTCCTTTGAGTTTTAAACTGCAGTTACTACTTGTAAGAATCTACAGGCATAGCTGGCTTTCAAAAGGCTCTTTCCTGCTCTTGCTACAAAAGCATATGTTGATGAAGCAGCTGGGAAAGGATCGAACACACAAACCTCAAAACACAGTCCTTTAAAACCAAGTTACTTTTATAAATACAATTTACAGAGTAGAATTTCTGACTCCAGTGAATATTACAGCAGAACCTTCATCTCTGAAGGCACTTCAGACACCTTGCTCATCAGTATTTACTACAGGAAGGCTTTATTAGAAATAATATATAACAGGAAGGAAATACTCCTCATATCTATATGAGGAGTGTATATATATATATATATTTATATGTTTATAATAGATAGCAAAGATGAACACTAACCCTGCGAGACAAATACACAATTAGTCGTGCAAGAGACTCTTGTAACATCCGTCAAAGAAAATCCTTACTAGACTTCAAATTTCTCCTTGGGCTGTTGGCAGTTCTAATGCTCATTTCAAAATACAGCTTTTTTATTTAGTTCTTTATTTTAGCAAAGAAGAAACCTGCAATATTAGCAATAGCCTGGAATAATCAAAGATGTTTCAAAACCAATACTAGTATCAAATGAATCACCAAAGGAGTCTTTTTTCTTATGATAACTTGTTCTTGAAAACAAATGGAAACAGACTCCAAAAGCAACCAACACTTCTGGGTGCCAGATGAAGCATGGAAATCTTTTCAGTGGGCTGTTATTTCACCTTTAATGAAAACAACCACCACCACCATGCACAAGTCCCCCAGAACTGAGCACCAAAACATCCCTGATGCTTCAAAAATGTCATTTAGAAACCAGATGACAAAAATTACTGGTAGTTATTATTCCAGAATACCAAAACCCAAATGCAGTTATCACTCTAGAATCTATGGTGGTTTTGAGAGATCTGTGTTTGTCATATGATTGCAGCTTTGTTGTTTAAGTAAGAAATGGTTCAAGTTCCACATTTGAATTATCCCTTGAATTAAGTTTTTAATTCACATCAGTGTTAAACCTCACTGCATTCATTCATTCTCTGGGTAGAAACTGTCTTTTCATACAGCCTTTGGCTTGTTTACACATTCCCCCCCCTCCCACTCAGTTGTTTCACTGTCCCACTGTTCTTTTACTGCTATTAGCAACAGTACGTGCACTTTACAGACAAAACACTACTCAGGATCCATGTTAATCACTGGGACTAGCATATGACCTTACCATGGAAAGCAGCTTTGCCCTGGTTTGGTTCAGAACAGCGATCGAATTCAGATACTCACAGTATGTCTTTCCCCTCTCAGGCACAGTGAGAGGAACTCTCCAAACCAACATGCCCTGCTAATAACGGAAGAGGACGGGTGCAGAACAACGACAGGAAAAGGAGCCAGTGCAGGCGCAGTCAGCACATTGAAAAACACAGGCCCAAAGAGGAACATAAAAGGGAACATTTCTGTTCCCCAGAAAAGACGCCTGCTACTGTCTAGAACTCTTTTCTTTTTCCAGGAAACAGCTCTGAATGGTACAAAGCACCACAGTTACATCCTGCCCAGTTTCTAGGCCAGCTGCTTTATTACCATCATTCACAGGACTTTCAGTTTAAAAAAGCCTCCTACCAGAGGAAAGGAAAATCAGAAACACACATCAGAAACACACATGCACTGCAATTGTAAATATATATTAAATCAAGCTAGTGTTTCAAGATCACTATAGCCTTTGTACCTTTATTATGTCCAATCTGTTTGTCAGAAAGAAGTAAAGTACTAAAGCTGTACAGCACCTGCATTTTACAGAAACTACTAATCAGATTAAAGCCTTAGGAAGACAGCCTTCCTTCCAAAGTACATCAGGGAATGGAAGATAATTGTTCTTGCCCTCTAGGACCATGCATACATTAACGAAGTATTTTGAAAGAAGACAAAACCCACAATTTGATATGCATGTGTAGTAAGATAGAAGGATAATTCCTATTCAAGAACCAGTCACACATGCTTTATCACCTGAAATCTGATGAGTGCTCAAGGTCATCGTGCCATTTAAATAAAATTCTACTAATAAACAGATTTATCTCACTCCTTACACAATTCAAAATAGTGTGCTTGGTATATACTAGCACACCAAATGTGTGCACCAAATATGTCCTCTTACAAAGCTGATTATATGCGTTTAGATAGCCCTCAAATACCTTGTGTCTGGTTCTGCAGCATGTTCAGTACATCTTAAGAAAACCCATGTCTAATCTTCCCTTCATGGCTCCTCACAGTTTTAGGCAGATAATTTTGTCCTTATTCAAACTACCTTGTGCAACTGGGAGCAAGAGAGTCCCTTACCTATAAAATAATGAAGCAGCAAAGCACAAACTGACAATAAGGCGAGCAAGCACTGATGGAAACCACTGAACGGCCTCTCCTGAGGACAATGCACAACACGATGCAAGCGACCCCCGGAACATCCTGATCTGGGTATTCATGGATAAGGACACAAATGCATTATCCACTCCCAGGAACAAGAAATCCAGAGCGAGGAACGGCTCCTGACTGTTTTTTCTCAGCAGCCTCAGAACACAACCTGCAGGTCCAACATACACCTACATCCACACAAGTACACACACTGCCTTTGTGACTGAGGTAGTGCATCCTTTCCCACTGGCACACACTCTGTACAGTGGAAGGAATGGTCCAACTGTTTGCTGGGCCACAAACACAGTACTGCTTATCTTCCTTTACATTCTTCCAAGAAAAGATTGGAGAGCTTGAGACAGTTAACATGGGGGCAAACAGAAAATCTGGCTCTTCCCTTTAATCTTCACGTGAGAAATCAGATTAAGTTTCAGCTGTTAAGCAAGGTGTTTTACTTACATTTGTGCTTGTGCTCAAGAGCACTGACAAAAATCCTAAAGGGTGACAATAAGCCAGTGTATTGCACTAAAGAGGAGAGGCTGAAATCACCACCTCCATGTAGCATTTCCAAGCACACTCTGTACAATTCCGTAACATATTTAGGCTGATTGATTAAATCAAAATGAATAAATAGATTACTGAATATCTGTTCTCTTCAAGTATCAACACCTTCCAGAAAATCAGCATAGTCTCGCAAATAGCAAGTTGAGTATTCACACTGGCTGCAACGAAGTGACATTCTATCAAGAAAAGACATCTCTCATAGGCTACAGAATCACTAACCTTAAGATTGTTTCTTCTGTGTTGCATATATTAATTAGGAGGATGTGCAGGACATTTGCAAAACAAAAGACCATGGCAAACCCTACGTTAAATTCAGGGGGAAAAAAAAGATAGCAAAGTTTTCTCAGCAGTAACTAGGGTTTTGTTTTCCCTAGCAGTTTCATAACACAACGTCAGAAGACTGAATTCCTTCTAAATGCAGTAAGCAGCAGTTTAAAGAGAGACCAACAGCTACATAATCATCCTACACACTGTTAATTGTATCTGGCATTACTGCTCAAAGCTCCTACACAGAGCGTCAGCTGACTGCCTGCACAGCACTTGGTTCTTAGTGCCTTTGTTAATGACGAATTCAATTATACAGCAGAGAGCTCCACAACCGCCCTCACGTTATAAACCCAGAGCATCAGAAATCCCATGGCTTTGCGCAGGGAACACAGTTATTTCTCCACATGCTACAACTCGCTCTTCAATCTGCAGATCACCAATGTTTACACCCTGTGGAGAACTGTATTGCTTCACAGGAAGGAAAGAGATGAACTACAACATTCCTGGGAAAAACCCCTCACCATGACAGTACATGTTCAGGACATCCTAGCACCTTACAGGTGATAAACAAGAACATGATCCTTATGAGACCATCTTCCTTAGTGTTACTTGAAACTACACCACTATAACCACCTGTGAAAGCACAGCCCTCCCACCGTGTTCCCTGACTTGCTGCAAGTCACACCAGCGCTTCCCAAGTTTATCCAGAAATCATCGTGCACACACTGAAAGTCATCAAGGTACTGAGCCCAGACACACGGCTGTCACACAAACCAGGAGCTGTGAGGGAGGCAAACCCCGTGTCCAGTTCTGCAACACAAGGACAAAACCCGGCTCTCTTTTCTGACCTACTTTCCACTGGTTTGTGTAAAATACACCGTGCAGCAAAGGAAAAGTAGTAACACCCGGTGCTGTAACCAAACAGATACTCCTAGCCCTAGGAGCAAGGCATTTCCTCTACAGCTACACTCAGTTACTACACACCTCTCCACAGAACAGCGCAGATGAAAACACGATCGCTTACAACGCGGTGTAATGAATTCTGCCTTGCCTCACAGAACTGGTGCGCGCCGCACCGGGACAGGAGAACACACCAGAGCGGACGCGGTGACACCGGGACAGGGGTGAGCAGAACGGACACGGTAACCCGGGGACACGGGTGCGGATGGTCCCGGAGCACCCCAGAAGCCCCCTCACGGCCGACACCTCACAGAGGGGCCCAGCGCGCCGCGGCGGTAAGATGTCAGCCCGCCACGCGGGAGACCTGAGGCGCTGAGGCACCCAAACCCTCCTGTGCGAGGCGGAAAGCGCGGAGCGGAGCCCGGCCCCCGCCTTCCCCGCTTCACGGCCGGGCAGGCAGGGCCGCTCCAGACCCCGAGCAGCCCCGGCCCCGCATCTCTCGGGGCTACCACGGCCCCTCGGGGCCGCGCACACGGAGCCCGCAGCGCCCGCACTCACCGTCCCCCACCGCCATCCTGCCGCAACAGCCGCCCCGCTTCAAAATAGCAGTCCCGCCTCGCGCGGAGCCCGCTCCGGCCCCGCCCACAGGGTGCTTTTACTGCGCGCCGCGCCGGTCAGTGGGAAGAGGAGGGAGGAGGAATGGGAACGGGAATGGGATAGAGCGGAACAGGGTCCAGGCTCTGTACAGCACAGGATAGAGCAGTACAGCAGGAGAGAACAGAGGTTAGAGCAGAGCAGAGCAGAGGGAAGCAGAAGATGGCTCCTTGAAGGAAGGCGAGGGAAATGCCCTCACAGCACATTAAGCAGCACGTATGCAATGGATGCAGGGGAGCACGCTGCAGTGCGGTGGGAATTGCAGTGCAAACGTACCCAAACCCTGCACTGCTGCTGGTGGTTTGGCCCCACATCACTGCTTCGGGTGACACACTGAGGGTGGAAAGAGCGCGATCCCATAATGGGATTAAAAGTCGTTCCAATTTACTGTGTCTTGCCTAAGGAGCAGTTTAAGTGCAGATGGACACAGCTGCGAGCCCGGCGCTCGCAGATCACGCATCAGCAGGAGCACAGTCCCTGCAGTAATAACTCAAAACCTCACACAAGTTCCTTACAAAGCAATGGAAGCAGCAGCCTTCGCTTCCAAAACGGGCTTTGAACTGAGCCTTGTGCTTCACTGGTCGCTCCATTTGCCTATGTACAGTTACAATCCAGCAACCGGAGTTTCAAATAACGCGGCTACATGCCTTGAAGAAACAACCCAAAGCCCACCAGTGATCACCAGTGCCCCACACTATGGAGGTGCATGCAGGGCCACACTGTATCTGCCGGGGTGTGTCGTCAGTGTCTCCATAGTAACTCTATTTCCAACAGGAAAACAGCAAAGGGAAATAAGAGCGTAATGTGGAAAAGCACACACTTGTGCTATAGATTTTAATTGCCTTTTTAGGTTGTTTTGGGGGTTTTCAGCGGAACATGCACCCTGACTGCATCTTTCTCACCCGTGACACAGCTCCCCTCCAACCCTAATAACCAACAGCCCTGCATCCTGCCTCTCACACTTCAGGTGTGCAAAGCTGACACCGTGAGGCATAGCATTAAACAGGGAAAATTGCCTGGGTGGAATAGAGATGTACCAATTTATATCCAGCTCAAATCATCCTGTCTGCTGAATGAGGAGGAGAGCTCAATATTAACATTTCCCCTGCTTCTCTTTTAATTCCCTGTCTCAAAATTTACACTGCTACAGGAGTCTGTTGAAATTCTCTTAGTGAAAACAGTATTTACAAACCTCACACAGCAGAAACAAGTACTCTCACAGCTTTGGGATTGGCTGCCAGGCCTGTTTCCATAGAAATGGACATTCATTTGCTGGGAAATGGGGAAGTGCTTTGAAGAACCTTCTCCGGTTCACAGGGATATGTGTATTCCTGGTGGAGTGGAAAGGCAGAACTAGCAGCATGCAGAAGATTCTGCTCACCAGGCAAACATCCTGATGGGGTTCTCCTAACGCGCTACATGAGCAAGGTTTTCATAGCAGGTAACTCATTCACATAATTCACACTGCTGAAATGATCTCTGCTTTTCCTATCCACACCCGAGGGCAAGGGAAGATGAGGAAAGAGTAAAATGTGAAGGAAAAAAAAACAAAGGAAATGAAAGGCAAGTTAGCAGTGCGGTGTTATTTAAGTCATCCTCACCAAGCAAGAGCACTAAGACTCCTTCCCAGTCTCCTTGTTATACACGGTGCCTCCTCATCTGCTGGCTTTTGAAACTCCTCACTGCATCCTGCCCCTATTACTCCATCCACACTCCTTTCAATGTAGTTTCACCTTGTCTGCCCTCCAAGGGGATCTGTCAGTCTCTAATGGTAACTCCTTGGCCTCCTGCTCTTTATAGCTCCATCAGGGATCAGAGTCAATAAAGGAAGATGGTAACACAAGACTGAAGGGCTTGTTCAGGCCAGGTCCACCCCAACACAATCACAGGGATAGCAAGGTATTAAATCTACCAGCATGCATTAAGACTGCAGCTATGACAGGCTGCAGGCTCCTCTCCTCCCTGTGTTTCTCTCCCACATACCCAAGCATACCAGCACAATGCTTTAAATACCAGCCATGTGTTTAATCACATTAGTAGAAGCATTTGGTTTTTCTATATGTGTTTTGATTATTAAAATACTCTGGAAAACATTTTTGTATTCAGACTGTTAAAAGCTGCAAGTTTTGAGGTTTCTATTCTTTTTTGCTTTCCCCTCCTCAGTACACGCTGAATAATGAGACTGAACAACTGACATTAGCATTCTTCAATACAGGAATCCTCAGTCACATCTCTGGGTTCTCAGAAACTAGGTCAACACAAGAAAGCGCCAGCCAGGGCTGAAGAAGCTGACAGCTTCCATGTTGTGTCAGCGAGCCCTTCCCTAGCTATCGCACACTGAAGAGAACCCTCATCAGTCCCGTTAACTTACTTGGGAAGTAACTCCACCTGGCAAAACCACAGTGCTTTTGCTGGTAAAAAGGCCCAATAGAGCTGCACCAGTCTCATTAAAGTAAAGCCTGTTTAAAAGGTGTGTTCCCCCCCCCCCCCCCCTTCTATGGAAACAACCCTATTCCCCTCCTGCCATCCCAAACCCTGCTCCAGAATATCAAAAGCACTAAAACAGTCCTCAGCACTGTAACAGATGTGTTTAGACATTAAACCTTGGCCTTTACCCAGAGATGTTTGATAAAGCTCCTGAAAGAAAAGTTGGTAACAAGGCTACAGGAATTCAACAGTAACTTTCAATGTACATGTGCAAGCAGTAAACACAAACCGTCTTTCAGAGAATAATGAAGGACAAAGCCAAGAGAAAGCACTAACAATGGAAGAGAAGCTTTTCAATAACACTAAAACATTCTCTAGATGGATGCAACAGATAAAGTAGGTTCAAGGAAAAACACTGAAAGAGGGATCCTGCCAAATCAAAACAGAGTAAGAGGAACTTCTGCATAGAAGTTGTAACTTATGAGACTAAATAAATGGCATGTACTGCTGCAGATCAGTATGCACATACAGTGCATTAACATCTGCATGGTAAAGATGGGATAGAAATGGCTTTAAAAACTCCCAAAACTTAATCAGCTCTCTTAAACCAAAGACAAAAAGCTTTGAAGTGCTGTGTAAACTGGTCCAGCAATGTTGTATTGATATTTTCATATACATTTCAAATTACTTCAATGCATTTACATTCCCTCATGTAACTTTCTCCATTCTCCTGAGAACTACCAACAGAAAAACACACGTATCTTTGAACATCTCAAAGCTATGCAGCAGTTTCAACTTGGAATGCAAAAGACCAAAATCAGCATGTTTCCTTTGGGTTTTAATATTAATCCTTACAAAGCTATCTTTGCAATCTCACCGTGTTCAAGAACAGCAATGTTGTATTTCAAAGCAGAACGCAGCATAGAAACTGCCTCAAAGGCTGTAAAAACACATTCCTTTGAATCTACAGTCTTTGCTGTTTTCTCACTAACAAGAAAAGGGTGTGAATGCTTATAACTAAAAGGTGTATTTGAGGATTTTAACAAATCATACGCTTTCCTCAGAATACTTCTCTTGCACAGTTACACCTTTTAGATCTAGCAAAGCCTTTTCAGTCAACATAGTTGCTTTGAAAGGGAGATGGAAAACACTCCCTTATCAAACAAGGTCTCCTCATTCCTTGCATAAGTCAACAAAGCTTTCAAAACCAAGCCCATTAAAGCCACTTCCACCATCACTCTATTGTTGTGCTGTTATGTAGCTTTTTAATTCTTATAGTTGTTTTAAATAAGAATGATGGTCTTGCTCTTTAATACTATAAAATACTATATCAAGAAAACAGTAGAAAGCAACAAGTGTTCTCTGCACAACAGGATTTCTTTTTATGAAAGACTCCAAAAATAAAAAGCTCAAACTCAGGTCTTAACTTCAACTTTCATCTTTGAATGCTGCACTCACCTATTTTTATAACTTAAAACTCCCTCTATTATAGTCATTATTCATCATTTTAACTGAGAAGAAATACAACACATCCCTTAATAAATTACCATTTTCTTTTAGAAACATCCTTTGAAAAAGGATAACAGTTCATCTGATCTGTTTCCCCTGTGCATGAACACTCTGCACCATTCTTGTATTCTCTCCTGAGCACATGTGTAACTTGTTAAAGATTGACTGCTCCTTTCCATGCAGTTTCAACACCTTTTCCAGCTGTATTCTGTCTGCAGTCCAGCAAATACTTTCACTAATACACTATAAGCTTATTGCACTGTCTCATTTTCTTAGTATTTACATATTTCTAATCATTCACCTCACATTGAAAATGTTAATATTTAAATACTGTATTAATCTAAAGCTGATTGTAAATATATATTTCATACTCACCACTGATGCTATTTATACTCATATTTCCAGAGTTTCTTACTTCATCAAATTTTGCAAAGATTGTTTGCAACCTGTGAACAACAACGACAACAAAACAGATCACATCTCTGAAATCCCCCAGGTTACTCATTATAATCTATAGAGCTGTCATACAGAATAAACAAGGGATTAAGAGCATCAGGAAGCAATTCCTAAAGGACTCCTCTTTAGCTGAGCCTCTTTGCACAACTGCATAGAAAACAAAGTCAATTTAGCAAAGAACAAAACTGAGCATTGTCATTAGCATGATTAAAAATGACTACAAGGCTAAATTCAGGTTCAGGAATCGTATATACTGGGTTCAAACGACTGTGATGTCACTATTAATACACAATACCAAAAGGCAACCATTTGAGCTATGGAGTGTTCACGGGGGAGGCAAAAATGGGGATTTAAGTGCAACAATTGCTGGTTTTATTTGGAATTGCTGCTCCTCAGAATTTCCACAGCTTTGCTATGAAGGAACTCCTGCAGGAGTCAGCACTTCCACAGCAAGAACAAAGGCAAGACTTTTTCCTAAGCTTAAGGTACACTGAACACCTCAGTTATGTCTGACAAGCACAGCACAGTTTTGAACTCACAACTGAAACCACTGTGCAGGTGCTGAGCGATGTATAAATAGGAAAACAGCAAGAAAAAAACCAAACAAACAAACAGAATAAAACCTAAGCAAAACCAAACCAACCCCCACTAAAACCAAATGAAAGATCCCAAACACTCCACAGCGGCCAATCAGTCCCACAGGGCAGGAAACACTATTCAAGCAAAAAAGCTGCCTTAAAGAGCCATGTCTGATCAGTCCTGTAGAAAACTCAGTAAAAGCAGTGGAAGTACCTCCCGGAACAGACATAACCCCCACATCAGCAACAGGTTTGTCCTGACATAATTCACTGTTCAGCTGCACAGAGGGATACCTGAAAGTCCGGACCTTGTGATGCAGAGGCAAAAGAGCACCACTCCCCTGACAACAGCAGGAAGTTAAAGAAGAAAGGGTGCTGGCTAGTCTGTTCTTCATATCCAGAGTGAGTCCAAAGCAGGAAATGGCCCATATGAAACCCTGCACTCAGTTCTCCTTACTTCCCCCTTCCAAAAAAAGGAAAGAAAAGAAACCCTCCCAAAAAATGATCTTGCACAAACATGTGGCCACATCTGGACACACAGATGGACCTCATCTACAGCATGAACTAGACAGATAAGTAGGATGTGCATAGCGCATGAAATGTGGTATACAGAAACGCGTACTGCAAAATGCTTTAACTTTTCAGGATATAAAGTTGTGGCCTTAGACATAAGAACTAAACAAATATTTGGGTTTATACAGTGAGAAAAGCTGTCAGATGGCTGCCTGAAAAGCCTTTAAGAGCTTTTAGCGCTCACATCAAGCACTTGTTGTCCAGAACCACATACACCATTGCCATTCAGGGATGATCAGCCACACGGATTCCACACTGTAACAAATTCAGTTTGACCCATATAGAACAAAACCCATTCACTATTCTTGGCAAGAACAAGGAACACAACATCCACTTTCAGTATTCACAAATTTATTAGCACTAATGCTTCCAGGCCTGATAAAAGACCATCAAACCTCTTTGGCAGCAGCTTTAACCAAAGGGAAAAACACATGCAAATTTCCAGCCACTGACTTGATACTGCTTTTTCTGAGACAGGACTGTTTCAGGCAGAAAGCACAGTATTATTCTCAGATTTTTAAGTTGAAAAAATAATAGAAAAAGGAACTCACTGTTTTAATAAATAAATTCACAAATTTATCTTTGTAAAATATGAAGATGCACTGAAGAAGGCTACAGTAACAGCAAAGAAAGCTCCAATAGCAAAGTAAGATCCAATCATCTTTCATTGCCTACCTGGACTCCAACAGGTCCAATAACCCTCTCCAGAAAATCCAGTGTTTTCCACCAAGGCAAACCTACCAGGTGCAGATTACAAAACCTGGTAAGCCTACTATTATTAAATGACTAACTACATTTGGCCTTATATAGACACAACATGCATGTGCCATTTGCATATTTAAGGAAGTTGAACAATTTCTCTAAACAATGCCTGATTGACTTTCCTGCCTTCCTTCCAGCAGACATGAGCTCTTATTCTCCGTGCTTTTGGGCAGAGTGCATTCAAGCAGCAGCATACAGATCTCAAATGTGTAATTTGTTATGGAAACTAAACAAGCCTCCATTCTCCTCAATCACGTGTGCAGCAAATTCTGCACTGATAGGGTTTTCTCTTAACAGTCATGTTTACACACAGTTTGTAATGCACTGCCGTACAGTGAAGGAGCTGCAGTGCAGCTCTTTGAGGCTGAACTTGACAACTGAAAGCAGCCATGTCAGAACTACAGATTATCCGTGGTACTTAACCCCCTTAAAACCCACCCAGACACACAAACGTGAACACAGATTCGCCTCAAAACAAGAAGATGATATAACGCATCAAAGGGGTTTATTCCATAGACTGTAGCTCCTGCATAACCACATGAACATTTGAATGCATCTAAGGGCATAGAAAACTTCTGACAGGCACTGGGGAAGAAATAATCTTACTGTAGAGGCCTGAGTTATCATAGAGCTAATCTGTCTGCCCTGAGCTTTGTCAACCGCCTTGTTACTTCTGTGAAGGAGGCAGAATAGACTACAGGGACTCTGCCTCCTGTCACCGATGGCTGGGACGGACATGAGGAGCCTTATGTGTAACTCAAGTACATCATAACTTTCCCTTTCATCCCAGCCTAAAAACTGCTGCAGAGGACACAGCACAGACTCAGCCCATGTATTATTTGACAGTAGCCTTGACTGTCAGGTACAAGACAGCTGGGATTGAGTGGCAACAACCCATTTAAGATTCCCCAAGTAGAGCCTTGCTTCCTTATGCAAATGCAAGTAGTGCAACTGTGCTTGCTTTCAGATGGGGGAATTTTGTACTCAGCTGATTCAGACGGTGGAAATAACAACTTCGTACCTACTGCAACTAAATTAGAAGCTGTTGATTGCCCTGCGGATAAAAAGCTCCTATGGCGTTTAATCCCATTTGGACCCCAAGATTTACTCAGTTTGTACCTCATGGAGGTGTGAACATGAGTGCTGAACCTAAACTTATGGTCAGACCCAAAAGACACAACACAAACAAAGGCTTTTAACTGTACTCTTTTGCTCTTATTCCCTGCTTCAAAAGATGTCCAAGACCCTATCTTAGGGCAAGAAGGATCTGCTCTCGTGTATGTTCCAGTTACCTGCCATGGAACTCAATTGTTGAAATTGTAGTAACAATGCAGCTTAAACCATAAAATCTCTTAATAGTCTAAAGTTGTGACAGCCATTAAATAGAAAAGAATGTGTACACATTCCCATAGCAGGGTAAGCTTTTACCCAAACAGGCTGAACTCCCCCTTGGAATGTGAAACAATAAATTCAACACCAGTCTCCTGTGATATTTTGACACCATACAAATCATCATTAAAAACTAGGGCTAACAGTTTTTTAGAAGGGTCTGTGATGAGGCACAGTATCCATCCCGACATGCTCTCTGATACCATGTAGTAGATATATTCAGCTTTATCAAAATCAAGAAGCGAGATGAAGACTCACAAGCGAAGGGGTACATTAATTGTTAAGGGGTTAATACATCTTAAAACGTATAAATTGTTTTAACATGGAATTTGAGAGATTTTATTGCCTAAACAGAAATGTCCATTCAGGGCAATTTCAAGCTCTGTCTACCTTTCTTAATTAAACAAATCCTTACCAAGGTGGCAACAAAACAACAGCTACTTTTATTGCAGATGAACTAGTCTACGCACAACACAGGCCTGCTTTTCAGAAAGAGAAAGGGCCAATGAAATATGCATTCCCAAAAGTTCCTTGCATCCTTTGCAAGTCACATCCCATGTCCTGGGATAGCACGTGTAGCAGTTAAAGCAGTGAACACTCCTCCTGAATGCTGCTTTCTCACTGAACCCCAGAACTGCAACTTCAGAACTGGGAAGCAGTTACTTTGTGAAGCAGCTCTACCATCTAAGTGTACCCCATAAGCAAGCATCTAGGCTGGAAAGGATTGGTCTGATGTATTTAGTAAGAAGCAAGGGAGGTAAAATTCTTCCATTATAAATATCTTCAAGAAAGCAGGAGCTTGTTGGTTTGCCACGCTCACTGCACACGCATGCTTGTTCTCTCTCCCACATGCACAATATATGTTAAGTGTTGATTTAAGTGCTTGAGAGTCTTCTACACTGAGGCTAAACAGCAGCTCTAGAAGAAGGAACAAGATATATATATCCAAGTATTTTCTATTTCCCCACTATGCTCAGTATATATTTGCTTAACTGTGAAGAATTTCTCTAGTTCTGTCAAGCTCTCAGCCTCTCTTCAAGTCAGGGGATTTTAACTGCTGACTGCTTTCCATCGTACACTTGTAGGCCTTTTCTAAGCAGAAAAGAACCCAGCCAAACAAAGTCAGGAACACTAGGAGCATCATGATGGATGCAAAACTAACCAGAAGATAAAATGCAAATTGTAATCATTTTAAACCAAAGTTTTTAGTGAATTTAGAGCTGTGGCAAAGAATAGTAACACAGAGCAGCTCAGGAGTACCAATTCACAACAGCTAACTCACCTCCCAGGAGGAATTCCTCTCTTCGTAAGATCTAGTCGGACTTTCTCTCCCACATGCCGATAAACCTCTACAATGGCTAGAATGGCAGCATCTCTCACCTGTGGATGCAGATTAAATTGTTCACTTCAGGGTTACAGAAACCAAAACAACATTTGCTGACAATCTTCCAGCTTCCATCGACCTGCGTGCCAACTCATTTCACAAACCACTTGCAACAGTAAGGATGGAAGTGAAAGGAAATACAACTGTTATTTCAAGAGGGTATTTGTTCCAAGTTAGAGCATCTCCAGATGGTAGATGAAAAATCCTAGAAAAAACAGCTCTAGAGGGAATTTCTGGGATTGACATAAGAAGAACAACCCCAGTGCTTTATTTAGCACTCTGACAACGGGCAGTGCTGCCAAAAGTTAGTCCCTGCATTCAGTCCTGACACTCCACCTTGTCTTTATCTATTTCTACACACAGTGAGGCCCTTCTGGAAAACCAAGGACCTGACTGCTCACAAGAATCAGTCAAATTGACCAGTGTTTCCTTTACTTCCTTCAACAGGCATTACCATCATATTGGCACAAGGAAGGGAGTAAGACAAGACAGGAAGAGCAGCTACAGCAAGGAGGCAGTGCCTCTTTAAGAATCTTAAACCATAGTCCTTGTAACAACAACTGCCAAAAATGCATGTTAGTAAATGCCATTATTCTCTATAAAGAATTCCTGGAATTACTTCAGTATTGTTCTTTGCAACAGTTTGAACTAAACCCACAATTGTTATATCAAGATATGAACTGCATCTATTCTAGTGATCAACAAACAGAACAATTTCCTAACAGATTTTCTCTACTCTAGAACAATGCTACACTATGCAGGAGACAAGGACTTTGCTGCATCCAGAAATTAAGCATAAAGCATATCCTGTTTATTTGTCCATCTCCTACTAATGCTACCTTCTTCCTTACTGTATTCTTGGCCTTTTCTCTCAGCTACAGCTTCAGATAAACTGAGATGTTATTAATTTCCATTTGAAGGTTTTCTGAAGTGCAGCTATCACCATTATAAACTGCATCTTCATTTTTACTGCAAGATGCTTTTGTTTAATGGACTGGTTTTAACTACAGTCCTTGCATGTACTCAAATGCCATTTGGGTCCCATTTAGGAAATCATTACACATGATAATGTTAGCAAATGTGGCCGGCTGTTACAGGTCTCATGCAGGGGCTCCTCCTGGAGGCAATTCTTCCTGTCAATGTATTTTTTTCCCCCTTTTCTTTCAACATGCTCTACAAGAAACAACTGTAATAACAAATCTCAGCCTCTGACGACAAAACTGAAGGGGCCAGTACATCACAACACTGCTGCCTGTGCGGCTCTGCTTTCATGGGCCAATGGATAGACTGATTCAGAAGAAAATGGGTTTATTGTTCCTCGTGGTAGAAAATAATGATCTGTTGTATACAAGCAGGCGTATTGGCTGCTCTTAATCTACGTTTATGTGACTTTCATTCCTCTGCCAAGGTATGGCTGTTGACGCACCAGTAAGTAACGAAACCCTTACCTGACTGTTGGAGTCACCAAGCGCTATACACAGATGCGGTACCAACTTGCTGAGAGTTAATGATTGTGCACCATAACTAGAAATAATAAAAAATAGAAGTTACATTTAAAAATACAAGTTAAATGCTTGGGGTATTTTTGTTGTTGGTTTGGTTCTGGTTGGGGTTTTTGTGTTGTTTTTTTAACAGAAAAACAAAGTACTTCCTGCAGAAGTAAACTTTCAGCTTAGCACTGATAAAATACAGACTTGCACCAATCAAGCTCCATCTTTCTCTTACTAGTCCTCTGTCTACTGTCAAGTAAGGCAGAAATACTACAGCTTCAGTCTTTCTTTCAGAAAGCTCACAAGTGAAAAGGTTTGATTTTTTTCCCATTTATCAATTTAATTGAATCAGACTTCTTCAAGTATTGGTTTCAGAGAAGAACGCCATTCAGAAGAAGGGGAGAACCATTACATCTCCATAGAAACACAAAGCTTACATGTTTAAGGTAGCAACAAGACACAAACACACTCCTTCTCGGGATCGGTAGTTCTTGTGTTTAAAACCAACAGCAAGGCGCTCCCAAATGTGCTATAAAACAGAAACAGTTGTCTTTGATTACCAAGAGCACAACAAGATGTAAATCTATTCGTATTTCATAACTACATTCATAACAGTTGCAAGAAACCAGCAGAAGACAGGTCCACCAGAGAAGTAAAGGCACTTCTCAGATAAAATGCAGTTACAAAATGCACAGCATGGAACACAACACGAATTATTCCTATGCCAAAAACAATTTGGAAGAACACTTCAGAAACGTAGCTGAGTATTTGTACTCTTTGAGCAACAGCTCTTAGAAACATACAGATTTGTTACAGTTAACACACACCAAGCAAACGCTGACACCACAAACCACTGACTCAAGCAGAAGTTGCTATATTCTTCTTGCTTCATATTCTGTTTCCCTGCCAAAATCTCTCCTTCATCTCAGCTCATCCTTACCCACACCCCTGCTGTCCAATTCCCCCCTACTTCTGCTTTAAATGTATTTCTTCCTGTGTCATTTCTTTCAGTCCATTCATGCTAATTCCCTCGCTTCCATTTCTGCTCTGCTTTCGTTCCTCCTTTTGTGCTGCGCCGCTTCCCGTGCTGCGTCTCTCCGGCTCTCTGAACCCTCATTCCCCTTCTTGCGCACTTAGTTTTCCACTGCCTGCCTTTAGCCCTTCCCTCCTCCGTTTGCCTGTGTACCTGTCCATCTCCTTGTCCTTCTCTAGCTGTATGTTAGCGTGCAGGAAGCACAAAGGTGAAGCTTACGGGGCTGGGGATTCCCGGCGGTGTTCCGGCGCAGATGCGGCGGCAGCGCTGCCATGACAGCCCCAGCAGCGGGGAGGCTGCTGGCGACGGCTGCACATCGCCCAGCCCAGGCACCACCCTCGCTCCTGCTCCGAACGGGGCCACTGCAGCGTGCAGTCCCTCCACACACAGCTGCTGAGGTGCGCTGCATGTGAATGACTGCAGCCCTGTTCGCCCTCCTGAATAAAACCAACCCAAACCCCCCCAAACAGCAACTCATCAAAGACAGCCAGCCGAAGAGCAGGGAACACTGCAGCCTCTCCATTCAGGAGGCAGCACACTTCACAGCAGATGTAAAAACTCTCCAGTTAGAGCCTTGCTTGATCGCTTTGTCCCATCTGTGGTTTCTGGTTGGTTTGTTTTGTATTTCATTACATTCTGCTCAAACAAGCAGGATGCAGCTTGTTAAAACTGCACAGATTAACAACAAACAACAGGATTTCATGGGAGAAAACACCCTTCCAGCTGAGCCACTGTCCTGGACAAACATGGGAAAATGGAAGTCTCCATGCTAGGGGTGCAAAACATACAGGGAGGGAGGGAGCTGTAGAGTGATGAAACAAACAAAAAAGGCTAAGAGAAATTCACTGAATTTACCCTACTTTCATAACTCAGTTCTTCTAAACAGAGAAATCCAAACGGCTGCTTAGAAATGTCGACTCTCACAACTCACTAGCAACAGTTGATGTCAACCTTCCTTTGCCCCATGTGTGCATTTATACCACTGATGCTCTTATTTTTATGCTTTCCTGCCCATAACCAGCTATGTCTAGTTCTCACTCATAGAAAAACCCCAAACAAACAAAAAAGACCCAAACACATCTAAACCAAGAAAAGGGAACTGGCGACAGAACAAACTCGGTATCATTCAACAACACGCTAGAACAGACAAGGTGAGTTGGTTGGAAAGAAACTTACAAGGCTTATCCCCGAAAGATTATTCCACCCAGTTCTTCCAAAAGGATGTTTCTCTGCATCAATGGGAGCCTAAAACTCTGTATTTCAATGTTGGAGGCACAGGAGAGACTTTTCTGCTGCTGTCCCTGCTGTGAGGACGAGTAATGCTTTTCATCCACATTTTTAATGATACATAGGCTGTCCTGAGAGCAAATGACTGAAGCCGGGTTTCTTCCACCCTAGGGGAGTTACCACAAGATCCATCCCTTCTCTTACACACACTGTTCCTTCCACACCACAAACCTAGTATTCTTTCTGACACTGTGAGTAAGCTTCCAAGGGAGTGGAAGCTTCCTTCCATGACCTCAGTGTACAACCTTCAGCCTAACAACTCTTCAGAGACCAAAAGATGGACCAGTAATCTAGAGCACTTCCATGATGAGGGCCTAGCACGAAGCAACTATCACCACAGTTTTTATCAGCAATGGTTCAAATGAAGGTGTCCGTCTCCAAGATGCTCTGCGTTTATCCAAATGCTCTCAGTGTCAGGTACTTCGGAGCATGTTGGGCATAGGAACATGTCACTCATGAACTACTTGCTCTTGGGCATGAAAAAAATGCTGCAATGTCTTTGTCAATGACTACAATCAAAATGGGATCTCTTGAAAAGGTCAAGGCAAGTCTCTGTGGATGAAACCACTAGGCTTTGATGCCTAAACCCCAGTCAGATCTGTGACCAAATCATGCAAGAAAATGCCTCACATTGGAAGGGAGATAAATATGCTTTTATATTTGCTAGACATGCCTCGTCTTCCCTATCAGGCAAACAAAGCAACCAAGAACAGTTTTCTGACTGCACATCAAGTAAATCTTATTCTCTGCGCACAAATGTTCAAGTCTGTATCTATGAATAAAACAAGACAGGAATTAGCACACAAACAAACCTTATTTTTGCTCACAAAACCCAAGATGTTCCCTATAAAGTTCTGCACTTAAAACTCTGACAGATTTGCTTCAGAAACTAAAACCTCAAATTGTAAGTCCCTATTGACAACCAGGATCCACAGAGTTCCAAACAACATCACTGCTCAAACAATATAACCCTGTTAAACAAGCCTACGTTTTTCAGACTCAGAGTAGAAACTGGAAGATTTAGCACCTAACTTCCTAGGATGGAAGCCACCTAATGCTAAGAGCTGTTAATCTGCTTAACTCAAACTTCAACCTCAGACAATCAAGAGGGCACCTTATCTCCCCCCTCACTTTGCCCACGGTTCACACAGAGCATCTGCCATACATTTAGAAAGCCATATTTTCTACATTGGAATGGATGGCCTCAGCTGCAGGACTACTCCATGTTCAAGTACAAAGCTAATTTTAAACTAAAGTCAGAGCTAAACAAACTTATTTATTCCCATTAATGCAAACTCAAAGCCAGGAGGATGCTTCAAACATGCTTTAATTGACAAAGTTCTGCCACATGACACAAAACCATCTACTCAGAATTCAGCTCCCATAAGCAAAGACTGCAGCACTGCACTGCCAGATTTTTATCTCCAGCTGAACAATGCATCGGTGTTACCCCAGGAAGGATATCTTCAGCCTTTGCACTACTAACAGTCACCACAACACTGTCACATATTCGAAGGTAAGCTCATACACAAGCCATAAGCCCGCTGGAGGCCTCCACCTGAACCTACACTAAGTAATCATACCATGGGTGGTGCTGCTTCATCCATCAATTTCAGTATGAGATTCTGTGCTTGCTCCCGAACTTGGTCTTTGGCATCTCCCATACGATCGATCAAAGGCAGGAGAACTGCAAAAGAGAGAAGAAGAAAAAGATTAGCCCCCCAGTGAAGGTTTTCTGATGCTTACACAGATTTCCTCAAACATATTTAAAATACAATCTCATACGAAAATCAAAACTGATTTTAAGTTGGTCAAAACATATTAAAGTCCAGCTAAAAATCACCTTTTGCTGCATTTGGTGTCCCACGTCTGAACACTCGAGGGTATTTTACAGTGACTGCTACCAAATTAATTGTGTCCTATTCTACCCAGGCAGTAAATAACAGTATTGCTCTATTGTTTGAAAGGGAGATCTGAAAGAATTTTAACAGCACTTCACGATTTTATAGTACTACCTGAACAACCGAGTTGCCAGCAAGAGAAAGGGGACAGAATCAGAAACTCAGGATGTCCCCTCTGTTCTTACATTAAAACCAGCAGCCCTTTCTGTGCCATGAGTATTACAGTACTGAAGTTGCAATTTCCCCTCCTGCTGTATCGGAACACTTCCTAAGTGTCCTCCTCTGAGCACTGAATTCTCCTGGCTCTGGATATTCCCCTGACGTCTTTAGCTACAAAGTTTTTGTGTTTCTCATCTATCTTCCCTCCCTGTTCTCCTGTAAATGAATTAACAGCTACTCTCAGTTTATAGTTTGAGGAGTTTGGAGTTATTTTGTTTGGGTTGGTGCTCCTGTTGGGGTGGAACATTGAGGTTTCAGGGTTGGTTTGTTGGGGTGGGGTGCTGGTTGTTTGCTTTGGGTGTTGGAGGGGTGGTTTGGTTTTGTTCCGTGGCTTGGGTGGGTTTTGTCCCCAGTTTGTGAGCACAGAAAAAACATCCAGAGTTCAGTAAGTGATCCTGGGGAGTACAGAGCTGACCCCTTGCCATAAACTGCCCATCACTCCTACACTTACTGATTGCATCTTTCTTGCCAGCATCGCTTTCCATGACTCTTTCCAGCACTTCTAAATGGACCTTTTACCCATGGCACGTGTTACGGGTGAGGTCTGCTACCCTAGAGCTGACTGCTGTGCAGCTGAAGGCAACTCCGGGTTTACAGAGAGGGGAACAGCCCCAGCCCCAGGGAAGCAGAGGGGAACACACGGAGTGCCAGTCCTGTGGGAACAGGGCTCCTTTGTGACCGATGAGCACACTGAGTCAGTTGATGGAGCTGCAGATACCAGGGCCCCACTCACATCACCAAGGCAAGTACAGAGAACAGCTACTAGGAGCCACAGAACAGAGATGAGCTCACCCCGTTGAACTAAGCCATGCCTCAGCCTACACATTTCAGAGCACACGGCTGCTGAACACGCCAGCCCCTGTCACAGAGGGACAGGCTGCTATGGGACCTGTTCAGGGACCCGAATGGCTGCAGGCTTGACTCCCCCCTCAAATCTCAAGTTTCTGTAGGACCCCATGCAAGACATGATATATTCTTTTTGCATAAGGAAAATGAAACGAGGCTGTCGAATGCTGATACTCAGTTTGGTATTTCATCCTCTCTGACAAAGAAGGCTCCAGCAGGAAATCGCTGGTTGCCTACTGAAGAAGTTTCAGAGCACTCAACCAGAAGGGAATCTCCCTTAAACATATTTCAGCTTGACCTTCTAATGCCTTCAACGCTTGTTCTCCCAGCATCAGACACATCTAAAAAGAGCAATAGCGAAAGATAGCTGATTTGTGTTAGCTGTGCTTTCTAGGAATAAGTGGGAAACACATCTTCTTCCCCAAAATTTCTGACACCATTTGAGACGCTTGGGTCTACCCCAGCAGCCTGGTTTTGCTGATCACCCCTCTCTTCCCCCTACTCCAAGCCTCCTGGCCTCTCCTTGCTCCTCTCTACTCCTGCCCAGCCAAAATCCCAAACCACAAGAAACTTTAAGTTCTCATAAGAAACCTCACCTAAGCCCACAGCAGCAGTTACAGATGACAGACCGACACAGGCTTTTGTTCTGCACCAGGATAAGCTGGTGCTGTCAATAGAAAGCAGCACCTTTGCCCACTCACTGTGCCAGCCAGTTTGCCCCTCACAGCTCATACCATCCCTCATACCAGCACTTGTCTGTTTGTAGAGTGAACTGAGGACATGCTCAGACATTCCAGGTAATACACGTGTGTCAATCAAAAGCACGAGCCAAGAGTTATGTTGAAACTGAGCCAACAGGAACAGCCTATGGAGGTTCTGGCACCTTAGGAAGTATCGACTGGATGTGCACACACTAAGGTTCTACAGAAAGATTTAGGCAGCTTTAGGCAGATTTCTACCCCTACCAGCTACAGCTGAAGTCATACTTGCAATACAAGGGCACCCTTTATCATAACTTAAGCCTCTGCTTTAGGAGATTAGAGCACTACTACATCCCAAAAAATGAATGACAGAAAATAAATCACTAAGAACAATGCTCCCCTTCACTTCATTCCAAATACAACTGAACAATCACTTTGGCTGATACTTTTCCTCTAGGTTTTATACATTTCATTACCATGATTGAATTAGCATCCTTTATGCTGCAGTGACAATATACACATATGGTTGTTCCTAAGCATCACTCTGCAACTAAACGATCTCAAATAGATATTGGAGTTAAAAGGAAGGTGAGAAAGGAGGAGCAAGACCATATATGAAGGTGGTATTTGAAGTCGTAGTCTCCTAACAAGTTACCCAGTGAAGTATATAACTTGCTGTATTCAGTATGGACTCACTACTATTCTATACTACTTCACTATTTGAAAGGGACTCTGGAAAACCTAACATATGACAACTTTCTTCCTTTTATTCATTTACTTCTGCTAATATGAAGAGAAACATTATACTAAATTCAGGAAACACCGATTCCCCTTTGCAGTTGCTGGTTATTTTTGCAGGGCCAAGCGGCACTATATCCCATTCAATTTGCCTTTTCACCACATTGCCAAAGCTTCCTATCACTACCAGCTACTCCCGAGTTTTTCCTGTTGAGACTTCTGTTACACCACAACTTTATAGGGATTTATTACTGAAGAAAACTCAGGAGCGTCAGTAAAAATAATCTATAGCACACAATAATTCTACCAGATCTACATCAAACTGCCCTGCTATTTACCATCTTTACGCCTTTCTCTTTTCTACTATATCCCTAACAGAGCTTATTATCCCATCGGTTTCTCTTCCATTCTTTGTCTTCCTTCTCTTGGCTCAGTAAGCCTAAATAGATTTTCACTTTTACACATTCACATAATGACTTCATCACCACAAGCTGGACAGCAGAAACGGAGTTAAGGCCAAAACCAGCCTGGGGAGTCTGGGTACAGCCTTGAGAGATGGCAGATTTATTTCTTTTACAGGGAATGAAGATGATGAACAAGTAAATCCCAGGAGTCAGTGCTTAGAACAGCCCCCAGTGTGTTTTTAAGAATGCCAAGCAGCTTAACTGCATGACCCCCCTGCAGCTGGAATGCCACTGGAAGCACAACAATTTCCTTTTGTTAAACTTTAACAAGAGTTCCTTCTGTTGTGACACAAACATGGGGCTTTTCAGTTTGTGTTATCCCTCACAGCTCCTTCTGCTCCTGCTCTCCTGCCAATTACACCTGCTCTTTGTAAGTGCCTGTTTTATGGCCTCTTACCCTCTCACATCTACCCATTTCAATGGCCCACATTTTGATAGGCCATGTCTGCTTTGCTGCAAAGGCCTACAGAAAGCATTAAGCTAATAAGAATCTGTGCCAGGGAAACAACATCAGTACTGGCAGAAATTCTGTCACTAAAAAGTCTAACTTCTTAGACATAAAAAGAAAAAGCTTTGAGGACAGACACAGATTACACCGAGGCAGCAACCTGTATCTGCCTCATCTTCTCAGGAACTGCCAGCTCAGGCACAGCATTAAGCAGCTGCATTGGAAAGGAGGACAAGGACAGAAAAAGCAGTCTGTTCTGCTGGCTACAATGCACGGGAGAGAAAGGAGCCCCAGAGAGGCTCCTATGGGGCTGGCACTAGGGCCACAATAACAGACCCACATGGCCAAGGGCTACTTGTAAGCAAAAAACCATTAGCAGGCTCTCCCCTCCTCAAGATAAAGTCCAGACCCCAGCAAGTCTAATCCAAATCCATCTCAGACATTAATGTGCTTCTCTGGGTCTCTTCAGAAGCCATCTAAGAAAAGCAGGATTAACGAGATACTCTTCTTTACAGGCAGTGGAAGGAAAACACACACCTTTTTGGTTTAACACAATTAATTCATTAACCTAGCAAGGTTTCGGTCTCAGGAACACAGGACAAGAGCTTTCAGGTCCAAAGAGCTGTACCTGACCAGCAAGGAAACTAGAAAGTAGAGAGAACAAATGTTCATGCCATCTTTTAAAACTGTTTAGCTCTAGGCTGGCTTTACAGAACTAGTATTAATTAGAACCAAACAGAAACCAAGGCAGGCTGTGATTTCTCTCCTCTTACTTAACGGCACTGCATTTCTAGGTGTCACACAGTGAGGAGTCCACAGACAGCAAGCAGATGGTACTGTAAATCACAGCCTAGCACTTCAGGCGTGGATCACTTCAGGTAACATTCATTCCTACTACTACTAAATTCCAGTGCCAGCCAGGACAGAAAAAGCTTTCAAAGGCTGCACAGATTTATTTTTTTACTAAAACTTTAGAGAAACTGTCACCAAGATGTAAAAAAGTTGCAGCTTACATCAGCTGCGACAATCAGCTGGGATCGCTATAGAGGGAACCAAAGAAAACATAAGGCTTTTCTGAGATGTTGCAGGAAATTCATCTTTTTGTTACATCTGAAAACATAAAAGCAATTCAAAACATCTAGTCTGAAGAAGAAAAGAAGAACCACCCCCACCCCAAATAATGAAGCCTCTGCTGAAAGCCTCAGTAGCATTTTATTGCTTAAGCAAATCCTACAATTCATATCCAGACAGCTTTTCCTGAGCTCAATAAGCAATAAAATGAAAAGGCAGTATCAGACACCCCTGACCTGCAGTTAGGCACAAGAAGATGCCTTTGAGACAGGACTCTTCTCACATAAGTACAAAAGCTTGCTTTATATTAGCTGAGCAATTCAGTTTCTTGAATTATAATAAAACACATAGAAAACAGAATAAAACTCACTCAGCTCCTAGAACCTGAAGATTCCATATTCTTCCACATGTTATAGAATGACAGAATATTTAGGATTGGAAAGGACCTTAAGATCATCCAGCTCCAATCCCCCTGCCATGGGCAAGGACACCTCACACTAAACCATCTCACCCAAGGCTCTGCCCAACCTGGCCTTGAACGCTGCCAGGGATGGAGCATTCACAACCTCCCTGGGCAACCCATTCCAGTGCCTCACCACCCTAACAGGAAAGAAGTTCTTCCTTATATCCAATCTAAAATCCATACACTAAATATTAATATATATTAATATATAAATATCAATATATAAATAGGTGAATATTAATATGTAAATATAAATATATAAATCCATATACTCATAATATATATATCCATATATCCTAATGAAGAGTCCCTCCAATAAGAATTTGAAACTGCTATTACACACACACACACATATCTATATATATATACCCATGGTAGCTCATGCTAAAACATTCCTTGGTTTTCATACTGTTGAGGAAAGCACTTCTCCACACATCATCAAATCCACTTAACTGAAGAGTCATATCTTGATTAAACTGTGTATTTAGGTATTTTCCATCCCAAAACTCTAATCATGAAGAAGGAGAGAGAAAAATTCAGAACCTGGGTGTCACTTATCTCAATGCAGTCTTACTCAAACAAACACCTCCGAATTCTTGTACCAACTGCTTTTAAATCCAAGTACCCTCCAAATATTAATGCACATTTAAAGCGGTCGTAAGGATGTGCAAATAAATCAGGCAACATACTTGAATGCTTAATTGTAACAATAAATTTGTAAGAACATTTAAACTGTTCTGAAGAGCCTAATTCAAAGGTGGTTCTATCACTTCTAGAAGCCTCCTGGGAAAGAATTTGAACACTTGCAATTGGTTTCACATCTTGGTGTATGGCACTACAACAACCTCCCAAAAGTATTTTTGCCCACTGGTTTCTTTTCACGTAGAATCATAGGATTGTTAGGGTTCAAAGGACCTTAAGATCATCCACTTCCAACCCCCCTGCCATGGGCAGGGACACCTCACACTAAACCATCTCACCCAAGGCTCTGTCCAACCTGGCCTTGAACACCACCAGGGATGGAGCATTCACAACCTCCCTGGGCAATCCATTCCAGTGCCTCAACACCCTCACACTAAAGAACTTCTTCCATATATGTAACCTGAACTTCCCCTGTTTCAGTTTGAACCCATTACCCCTTGTCCTATCACTACAGTTCCTAATGAAGAGTGACTCCCGTAAGAATTTGAAACTGTTATTACACATATATATAGGTCTACACTGGGGGCTTTGTGTGTAAAATGTGTCTAATTCAGGCTTACACATATGCACCTAAGTATAACGTGTGTTTTGTTCTTAAGTGTCAAGTATCTTTCCTTTAATCTGCAGATAACTATAATACATTTTGCAGTGTATCTTGGAAAGCTGTATGTGAAAGTGAATGACAAGATAATTATATGATAGACTAATGGGCAGTTCAATATGTGCAGGAAAATGTCATGATATAAAACCACATTAAATGTCACACAGGGTCCATATACCTTCATTACACTTTTTCTTTTCTCATTCCTTTGAAAATGAGTGGGCAATAAGTAGAGAACATTCACTTCTTTTAGAAATGAAACTATGAGTACAGACTTGTCCCATAAGCTCTATTGCCATTACACCTGCCCATAGTTCTAATCCTCTTTTATTTCTGATGTATAATATTTTACTAATTAATGCCATCACCTGGGAAAATAGATTGTGACAGGGTAATTATGTACTCTTATGTAATCTCTTTTAATAACAGAATAAGGAGTAGCTTTAAAGACTGAAAGATATAACACTTAAACACTCCTTAATCTGCTTCAGTTCTTCTAGAAGATAGCCACGTAGCCTCAGGGACTAACACACACCCTGAAATATACTGCTTGCAAAGTATTTTGAAGCATCTTTATTACAGGTACTAGAAAACAGATCCCAGATCCGTGTGTCCAAGTCCCCAGAACACTGATGCCAGCTGCAGAGAGCATGCAATGTCATTAATCATAAGCACGTGGTTTAGTGGTGGACTTGGCAGTGCTTGGCTAACAGTTGCACTTGAGGACCTTAAAGGTATTTTTCAACCTCAATGATTCCATGATTCTGCTTTCTTCTGGCATATGTTAAGAACCCACTACAGTCAGTACATGCACAGTCATCTATAGCATAGAGGAGACAATATAGATTTTATAAAAAGAAATGAATGCTGGAGAGGGACTCTTCATCAGGAGCTACAGGGAAAGGACAAGGGGTAATGGCTTCAAACTTAAACAGGGAAGATTTAGGTTGGGTATAAGGAAGAAGTTCTTTATTGTGACACTGGTGAGGCACTGGAACAGGTTGCCCAAGGATGTTGTGAATGCTCCATCCCTGTCAGTCTTCAAGGCTAGGTTGGACGGAGCTTTGAGCAACTTTGTCTAGTGGAAGGTGTCCCTGCCCATGGCAGGGGGTTGAAACTGGATGATCTTAAGGTCCTTTCCAACCCAAATCACTCTGTGTGATTCTAAGTGGTACCTCACTAACTTGTAAGAGCTCTTTGCATAAAGTAACTCAGCTGACAGAGTGCAGCTGGATTTTCACATAGTTCTCAAGTAAAGGGGTCTTACAGGAAGGAAGATACCACAGTGATAAAGGCACATGGAGGAAGAGACACCACTCTGGGCAGCAGACCCTAAATCTACTAGGAATCACAGGAAACAGGTTGTTACAGCAGGCAGTATATATGAATGTATTAGGTCTATTTTCAGGAAGAAGCCAGGTAACAAAAAAAGAGGTTCTTAATCATTACAACAGTAACAGACACATAATAAACCCAAACAGAATTATGCTGCTATAAACATACACTGCATCAGTGCTGCTATGGCTTCCTCAACTCAAAGTCCTGCAACAGAAAGGCTATTAAAGGGGAAACAATAAAAACTATGGAACCATGTGTATACAAGAAACAATCAGACTGGGACGGGTACCCAGGGCAGGGAGAAGGACAGCAGAGGACAGCCACAGAAGAGATCTGTGAAATGAGGATGGTGGTCAAGAAGATAAGAAGTGATAGCTCATCTCTCTAACACAACATCCAGCAAACATCAGGTTATCAGACAGCCCCAAACAAAATATTTTCCATAATTAAGCATTATTACAGAACACTGTAGAAGCCAAACCAACTGGATACAGCTGTAGGAAAACAGGGTGACACTGGCCTCAGCTACTCTAAACTGCAAAGCCACTGACAGCTTGGGGATCATAATGAAGGGGTTATCACTCCATGACTGTCGTGGCCTTACTGTCTTTTCAGGCACCTGCAGATTGCTGTCAGACATGAGGCTTTGGTCTGACCTACTGGAGTCATTCTCAGATTATGTTAGAAGCCAAATCTACAGAGTCAACAGAATATGCTTTGGGAAGCCACTGGGTCTTTAAGTTTTGGTGAAGAAAGCCGTTCTCTTGTCACCAGTGCGCTTTTACTCACTCTCATAAACCCTGGACTATCCTCACAGCCAGACTTTTACAATGAAGTTTTTGTGTGACTGCTTCACTGGCAAAAATTGACATGTTATAAGACTTGGAGAGACAGCTACTGACTGAAGAGAAGTCATACCATAAATCACTCTCCTGTAAAAGTCATCTAAAACAAAGGTTGTTTTGTGCCTTTACCGAGACTAACGTTTTGGGGTCTGTCAAACTTACCTAAAGGCTGACCATGCACAACAGTGACTTGCATATTCAGCACAGTGCACTCCACAGGTCTTAATTCTGAAGATGCTCAGAAGACCAATTTCAGTAGAAGGCACGACTACTGGGCTCTTCTAAAAGGTACTTGTGGAGTACACACCTTCAGATGCCTACTGATGTTACACATGTTCCACGGTCACCCGGTGCCAGTACTCCTTTTGGTTTTCTCAGTATAAATGCTACAGGGTCATAATCTCAAACTACTCAACTACTGGGACAAAACCAAAGAGTGGTTTTAGTCTCTTCTGAAGTAGTTCACGCTTAAAACAAAACCAGAGAAATGAATAAAGGTTTCCAACCTTTCATAAAGCTGCTGGAATTTTCAGTTACACACACCACTAAAATACAAATCAAAACAGAATAAAACTCTGCAGCCCAGCACTGTGTGTAACAACAGACTGTTCAGAAATCACTATCCCGCACAGCACAATACAGCTTCAGTGCCCTTACACTGCTCCAGTACAGAACAAGCCAAAGAAAAATCCCTCAGCAACAGCAGGTTCCAGTTCTGCAGCACTACTGCAGTAGCTCTGCAGCACCCTGAAAGGGGCCTCCAGTGACTGGGGTCAGCTACTTGTCAAACTATACTTTGTGTTCCTAAACTTTCAGATGTTGCTGATTTCTTAACTCTTAAATACAAAAGTAGACACATAAAGAAAAGGAAGCTTAACATTGTAGCAGAAAATCTGAGGTAAGAGGAGATGTGGGAACAAGATGTAAGTTACACAAACTTTGGGAAAGGATGTGCAGATAGAAACTTCTGCTAGCAACAGCCAGTGATACATCACTAATGTCAATGCTCCAGTAGCACCATCCTTTTTCAAGGACACTAGCAAAATGACTTGGGCAGCATCATTTGTTCACACCTCCTAGCACAACTGTTTCATACCCAGGCACACTCAGATCCATTCATTTGAATGTCATTCAAGTAACTATTTCACACAAGAACAACAGTCCTTTTTTCCACCCCGTAAGAAGTTTCAACTACCAAAAGCTACAGTTACCTCACAGGAGGTAGACCACACTGTCCTCAGAGACCACAGGCTTCAGCAGACATAAGGCTCTAATTTAAGTGATCTGCAAATAAAACCTTCAGTCTTCAACACAAGTTAAAAGGTAACACTTATGTTCCGATGTAATTTGTAGATGACTGTCTTGGGGACTAGTGAGTACATAGATAGCATGGGAGTGGTGAGCAGCTGTACAGAATGAACCTAATTACTGAAGAGATGTTCCTGGAACCTCTCAAAAATCCCAACCACCACCCAGAAATCAACAATTGCATGAGAAATGAACACTTACAAGTTAATGTCAAATTACTTAAATTCCAACAGTAGCAATAAGATGTCTACCACTATATTATATTTAGCTCAGAAAGCTTTCAACATGTTTGACTTCAGCTGCTGTGGAGGGTGGGAGAAGGGCAAAGGAGGAGAATGTCTTTTACTTCTTGGTTTTAACAATAAAGTTGTATTTCACTTACCAGTTCCTATATAGGATTTAAAGCGTCCTGATAATCTGTCGACAAAGGCACCTAAAACATCTAATCCCAGTAGTGCTACCTGTTGAAACAAAAGCATTAGATATATAAAACAGATCACTAAAGAATTCTTTAGAATACATTTTAAAGACATCAGACACAGATATGCAAACATGCTGAAAGACTGGATCTTAACCCAAAGAGAAATTAAAGCTCCAATTAGAGAGCTTCCTTGAAGCTTTCAGGAAGACAAAGTCAGCAGAATACATTTGGGATGGATCAAGTGTATTTACATATACCAGAGCACTTCAGGTTTTTTAGTACTTGTCTTAAAACAGAAAGACTATTAATGTTTTTGTATTTTCAACTACAAATCATTAAAATTCAAATTAATGATTATGAGAACTAAGGAGTTGGAGGAAGCTTCTTTTTTTCCTGTCTAGATCATATGTTAGGGTCTGCAGTTCTGTCTGTCCTTTAAAAGATGACTCTAGAGGTCTAACTTGATATTAAGATGAAAGTCAAAGTTCCTTTGAACGAGGTAACAGTGAGGCTGTAGGCCTTTCCTCCTCTACCAGGTCGCTAAGCTGCTGAAACAAACCAACCAGAATGCCTTAGCAAAAAAAAAACAGAAAACAAAAGAACTCCAAACAAACCCACAACCCAAGAACAAAACCAAAGGAGAAGGATGCAGTTGTAAGACTCAGAAAAAGCAAACTTAGAATGCAAAACTAAGCCCCCCAACATAAGTACTAACACAGACTAGGAAACCTCCACGGTTTAAACAGTTTTCCAGATGCTAAGAGCTTACTGCAATCCGGCTACTTAGCTCATCCACTAAGGTCATCACATCGTTTTCCAAACTCCCAAAAGAAAACAAGGGAGAGAAGCTGCTTTCCCTGGCACACCAGTTCAGACCACACCATTTGTCCACCTGCTTGTTCAGCTTGAGAAGCTCCATTGCTCTTCATTTGCTTTTGGTTAAAAAAATAAAAATACAGATAAAGAAGATCAGAAAACAAGAGACAGGTCAAAAACACTGCTGGGGTTGTGAGGAAGTTCCCATCTCTGATCACAAACCAGGTAAGAGAGTAACTAACAGAGAAACAAAAACATGATCAGAAATGAGTGGTAGACCTAAATTATTGCAACAAGTCAGGATGCTTTTTTTCACCCCTGCCTACCCCGCACAGCGTTCCAAGACTTCATTTCTGATGTCCCGTCACAGTTCATTATGAACACCAGAACTGCATTTCCCACACCTTGTAGTTAGCTCAATTTGCAGCCCACGAAGATGCAAATCCCAAAGGAAGGACCTCCTGATGCTTGGGCTTTTGTAACTGTTTTTTTCTCCTCTGGATTTTCTAGTTAAGGCACTGGAAGTTTTTCCCTGTGAAGCCCTGAGCAGAGCTACTCCCCTCCATCAGCTGTTTATTTTCCTGCAACTTGGAACCACATTTTCCTGGACGACGTTGTTTCCGCAAGATCCTTATCTGTCACAATGGTCCACAGCAGACAACAGGCCAAAGAAAATCCATCTGGAGATGGATGTGAATGCACGTGGCCCACGCACACCAGATCCCATGAGCTGTGTTTCCACAGGAAACTAGACAAATATGGTCCCCAGAAAACCTCGGGTCTGAAGCAACCACATAATTAAGGGGATTTTAATCAAGTTGTTATAAGTACAATAGACCTCCTTTTAAACAAAGGGAACAAAACTTAAGTTTCAAGTTAGTACATCTTATGTGGAAATTCACACCATTTTATTACGTACTAAAACAGGGAAGAGCAAATATAAATGGATGGCATCACTGAATATACTGCCAACAGGTGACTGCATCTGCAGCTTAAGGTGAGAAAACAGAACACTATACTTGGTAACTTAGACAAAAAAAAAAAAACTAAGTCAGCTTTTATGGTAACATCAAAGTTTCCCAAAATCTCTTCCCTTTAATATTCTTTCCCAGATTGTTAAAGCTTTATGAGACCTGAGACAAAGTTTCAATCTAGAAAGTGATGCCTGAACGCAGTAAGGAATTCATTCTGGATATGCATCATTTTCCTATGCTTCTGTTTCCTGATTACAAGCTCCGCCTTAGACTCGGCTTCCAGTGGCAGCTTTTAAGGTACCCTTCCTACGCATGTATTTAGAGGTCTATTAATGCATAAACCACAGCCTTTCCCTCTGTAACGGTACTTACAGAGAGTCTCCCTCTTCTCCACACGTTTGATTATCTTTCTAAAATCCCTCTTGAAGACTTCTTCCATTCCAAACAGCAGCACCTCAGAGACTTAAAAAAGTAAAGCACATATGGCTTGAGCTCATGCAAAGTCCCCTGTGGTATGCACCTTGGAAATGACAACAGGTACGAAATGCCATGATACCTACAGAAAGTACAATGTGACCTCAGGCTTGAAGTAGTGGGAAACTGCTCTAGCTATCAAACTGGCTCGCATTCCGTGTTTCAAAACAAGTCAGCTGAAGCATACCACTACAGAGTACATCAAATAAACTACCTCACTGGTTTTGTAATTAGGTCTTACACTTCTCTGCTTTGATACACGATGTTCTGAGCTTCAGTAGATACGATCCAAGCAGCCCTTCGGAAGGAGCCCCTAATGACTGACAGGGGGTCAAGAGAGCAGCATTCAAGCAAAACCAACAAGAACAATGCACAAGTCAGGTAGAGCTGATCTGTAAGAAACAGGGTCTAACCCCTCAGACACTGTGTGGGATGTTGTACCAACACACGCTCTCCACTATGGACAGCAAAACCTCTCAACAGCACCATAGCTCTTCCCACTCACTTCAATGAGGGATGTATTGCTTCTGGAATGAAAATCATTGGATCCGTTTCTTACTCTGCATTCATTAAGCCTTTTTGCCTGCTGCCTAGAAAGGCCTTTGTATGCTGAGGCCAATTCATCAGCTCACTATTGTTTAATGCATTCAAACACTGCATTTAAGGTTCACAAAAGAAATTTAGACTTAATTTAAGCTGCAGTTGATTGGTTGTTGTGCTGTTCTTTAACAAACCAGTGTTCAGGACTGTCCTTGACTTCCTGGATCACAATAAAATTGGCAACCCGACTGAGAAATATTTTATCTGCTGTGGAAAGGACCAGGCTCTTCAGTGAAGTCAAGATGTTCCAACCAAAATGTGATTATGAATTCAGCCTATTTCTTGCTCTGCAGCTTGTTCCTTTTCCAGCTCTCTTGGAAGAGTTTCTTATGTAGTTCTCTTTACTCATCTCCCTGAACACACTTCTCCCCTAGTTCACAGGATACTCCATCACTTTTTGCTCCTTTACTGTTTTCCACTCCAGTTCTTTCCACATTACCCACTTCGCTGAGATCTGCCATGTTCCATTCCATCTCTCAATCCAAAAGCTTGCACAGATACCAAAACCTGTCCCAGCTCCACAGGCAGAAGGCCTCTTCCATTTTCCTTGGTTGTTTCTTCAGCCCAGGTGGTTCTCCAGTCCCACCCAGGTCATCCTTAGACTCTGTTCTCCCTGGAACAAGTGAACTTCAGTTCTCCCCCTCAGAATCAGTAGAGCAGCCGCCTCTGCTGACAAGCAGCCAAAACTGCAGCCACAGCTGCTGAAGCTGCCACACATTATCTATACCTCAGAGATCTTAATTGACAAGAAAGCATTATTTCCATTCTCATGCTTCTTCCATCTTCAAGGGTACAGTGACACAATGCCAAAGATCCAAGATCTGTACCATCTTTTCTTGTTTAGTAGTACGTGTATCACATCCCTTCACACGGCGAGGAAAGAGGATGCTGGTAACTGACCATAAAGTCTTCAAGCTCAACAATTTGAGTTGCAATTCTTCAGCAAATGCAGAGCCTCCTCTACCTAAAAATGCAAGTTTACTGATCTCAAAGCAGTGTTTTGCAACTATAATTTGGACTACAAGCCAAGACTCTGCTGAGAGTATCAGATCTCTGCTACTGTTAAAGCTACTCATCAGCTGCAACCCACAAAGTCTCAAAAGCGGTACAGACTACCAGACTCCCCAGGATAATCTTCCCTTCATACCCCTCCTGTGAGGGCCAAGCACAAATCATTTCAGCTCCATAGTGCAAGTCACCACACCGTGAGAGGACTACTGAATGAATCACCCAGATTTACCCACAGGCTGATGAGTATAGCTCAGCACTGAAAAGGCTCGGCTCCCTCAGACGTCCTTCTCAATAATCATGGATCTGGGAAGTCCTTGTTGGTTTGACCTCTCCTGTACAGCAGCCAAAACAGGCAGGCATAGTGCCATCATAAACATTTCAGAACTTAATAAATCTGGTTTACTGCCCTTCCCCCAAGTTAGGAACTAGAACATTCCTCCCCCCAGCATTAGTGAAGAAACATTTACCCTGTTCTGAAGAACACATCAGTAACACTCAGAAACATTTACACCCTTCTGTTACTTCAAAATCTCTCATGATCTTCAAGCTGACTTGAGTTCAGGCTGAAAGTGGGATCTCCAATCTGTTCTGTATTCCGTGACAACTCAGCAATCAGTATTCTGAAGTGTGCAGCGCACTGCCTCCAGCTTTGATCCATCACAGGAATATCTACAGTTTGCTTCACACATACAAGGAACATTCCTCCCTTTACCACAGCCATATATTTTTCATAGTCACTGTTCCAAGGACAGTGAGTATAAAACAGAACTATACCACAGAGCAACCCCTGACATTTTAAACCATTTTCTTTTTGAGGTTGTCTAGCTTAAACTTTACGTGCTGCAGTGCAAAAAGCTCGAAGACAGAGCCTCTTTAAAAGCAGTGCTCAGTGGGAAGACAATGAGATGTAAGCACTGCATTTCTCTTTAGAAGAAATTTTACATAAATTTTTAATTACGATAAAAAAAAGGGGAAAAAGCTTTCCACCCCCCCAACAATTGCACTTGAAAACCTTTCTAAGCTTGTCGATGGAGAAGAACAAAAACCACTTTATTTTAGGACTTTCTTCTTCCAAAAGAATATAATTCGTTTCGTGCCCAAGGTCTCTTATTTCCTTTCCCGTTTCCTCTTTGTTAAAACTTTATTAAACACACAGTGATTTCTTCCTATTCTGCTGCTTACTCGTATCATTGGCACCAGCTCCTCTGCTGTGAGGAGACAAGTATTCACGCAGCTGAAGAGCAATCTGCTTTAGGAAGCCAGCGCATCAAGTGAACAAGAGAAAGCATCTCCCTAGCCACAGCTCTTTCCTAAGCCTGTCCACTGTACAGCTTCCCAAGCACTCACATTGGAGCAATGAAGGCAGTTCAGCAGCCAGGAAAGAAAGACACTGCTCAAATGGGCAACACCACTATGAGCACATGTGGAACTACATGTGGCTCCATTCTGAAGGAGGCACCTCTCTTGCATACTGCACAGAGCTTGGAAACGGTCTCTAGTCATGCCCAAATCAAACTGCAGGCTAAAAGGGACAGCCTCTTTCTCCCTCTTGACCTGCAGGCATATTTGATCTGGTACACACCTAAACCTCCTGCAGAATCAGTCCAATCAGCTTGTTGAAATGCTGGAAAATTAATTCAACATCAACAGAAAGGGAATTGCCTCAAAAGTGATAGTGGGAATGCCTGGCCAGGAGAAGCACAGCTGCTCTTTCAACAGGGACTACAGTTAGGCTGGATTACACAAACTGAAGCTGCAAAACTACCAAGAACTGCCAGTTCCACCTCTGGAGGAGATGCCTGGGAGTTTGAGACTATATATTCCACATTAGTAATTAAATGCTGGGCAAAATTAGTTTAAATTATACTTCAAATAATTAAAACTTGCTGCAAGTGTCCCTTGCCTTCTGAAGATTTGTTTATTTGGCTAATAGTTTATTTAACACTCTACAAACAGAACATAAATAATACATGAAAAAATAGCAATTATTACTCAAGAATCGAATACCTGAGCTTGAAAACTAAAACTGGATTCATACATGGACAGGCTGAATCACTTTCTCATTACACAGAAATAAGGAAAGTCGCTCCTACGTAGCCAAGATGAAACAAACCTGAAATAAGGAATAATGAAGTTCAGCAAAGAGCTCAAAAGCTGCTCCTCCAACAAAGACATTCAAATCACCACTCTTTGCTAACAAAGGCTAAGGAAATACCAGGATCTATGCAGTAACTGAAGAATAAAGGTTGAGGTGGGCCCTCTGTTCTTCCATTTTTCTGTCCTGCAAGTTACAGTCCTACAACTCAATATAGCATTTGCTTTTGTGTTGGCTTGTGCTCAGCTCGAAAACAACCCTTACACATTCTTCCTAAGGACCTTCACTTAATCCCATGTCCCACATCCTGCATTTGTGTTCAATTATTTTACTGAAATGTAGGACTTCACATTTACTTCTGAACTTACTTTTTCCACATCTTATCTCCATTTTGTTTAAATTAGATCAAATTCCAGCTCCCACTTCATACTTATATGCAGTCAATGAAGTTACAACGACTGCTGTCTCTCTGCGCAAGGACTTGAGACCAAACATCCTGACCACTTGTCTTAACCTATCTGCAAAACCCCAGGTCAGAGCTTCCCTTCCGGCAATCGAAAGCTCCTCCTGCCGGCCTTCTGTTGAACTGAAGACAAAGCAAAACACACTTGCCAAACTAAGGAAATACAAAACTGCTACAGTAACATCACTGGCAGGTCAGTATCGTTCAGTATTTGGGGTTGAGACAAATAAAGCGAAGGAAAAAACTCTCTCTATACGGGGAGCATAGAATAAAAGATAATTCCAAGGATTTGCCCAAAAGAAACAGATTATCCACACTATCAGCAAAAGACTGGGAGATCCCAATTTTCTGGTTTTGCGTGGCAAACAATCTGCTCCTCTGACATTAACCCAGTGATTATTAGGATTATTGGTTATTTTCCTGTTACAGTTGAGGAATAAACCAAGCTAAAATATTGACTACAAAGGTAAGAACCCCCAAAATGGCTCTCAGCCACAACCACTGCTGATCACTCTTGCAAAAATTATCTTGAGAAACTACCAGAATCATAGTTTTTATTATTTCTGATCAGGTGGAATTTGCATAAAGAACTGAAAGGTGGTTTTATTGCTCAGAAGGAAATTTTATGAGGGTAACTGTTTGATTCTGGTGGGCTTAAAAAAGCCAAACACAATATGTGAACAGCCTGCAAAGGTGCTTCTTGAGTATTTCTTCATCCCACATCTCTTTGGAAGATGTTCAAAGCAGGTTTCCCAATTATTTAAGTCAGACACAGAACAGTTTGAGCCAGACTGTACAAAGTCAGGTAACCTTGCAATTATTTCAAATGGCTATCTAGTACCAGAGAGACATGAAGATATGTGGTAAAACTCACATATACATAGCTGAACATCCAGGTTAACCAAGTAAAGCCAGCAAGTACCAGTTGCAATACCCTCACAGAATGGGGAATTAATTTACTGCTTGGAGTGTGCAAACATTAGCACTATTCCAATTTGCTGAAGTTGCCAAATAGTTCAGAGTTTGAGGAGAACAAATCCCAGCGGAAGAGTACTAGCACCCATCTCTTAATATTTTGCATCCAACTTACCTACTCCTCAAAAAGCTTTCCAAATTCACCACTCTTACTTTGTTTCTCCACTACTCCTCACAGCCTTGGGAAAACAGTCATTGTGGGAGGCAAAAAAACCCAAGCCAAACTGAAACCTCTGAACTGCAGGAAAGAGGTCAGTCCCAACCAACCTGAAATAAATGAGCTCATAATACCAGGACACCAAGCAAACAATATTTAGTTCAGTGAGCAACTCTTTCATTCTAATGAGATACAAAATAAATCCGGGTGCTCCCTGGTTTTGCAAAGTTTCCAGCAGTTGTGGAAAGTAATTCATCCCTGACTGCACAGACTTGGTAGCTGAAGTCCCCATGATACACCATTAAGACCAGCCTTTAATGACTCAGATCTCTCTAGGTCACTCTCTGTGCTCTACAACCAACTTGCACCAGAACTCCATCTGCAGATGAGTCAACACGTTCTTACTCCCACCTTTTTGATTTACCAGTAACTCACCCAGGTGATTGCATTTTCCACCTCGATGAGCTAGATAAACTAAAGAAATTCTGCTATCTGCTTTCTTTATTTGGAACTGCCAGGTTGCTTATTAAACCACTATAAACAGCTGCAAACTTCAGACACTTAAAAGCACTATTTGGATAACTAAAACCTGCTTGAAACAATTCAACCTCAGAGATTGCCCACACTTGTTTACTGAACATCTCCTCCCTTTTCCCCCCACTCATTATCAAGTCTGCCCAATCAATTCTCCTATTTCTATTCCCTTCAGACCCTTTCCCTTTTGGTTATGTGAGACAGAAACTTTCCAGGGTGGCATTTTGTAGAGTTTTCTCAGGTACAGCAGAGAGTTGAGCTCCAAGATCATGCATCTTCTCTTTCAGTGTGGTCATCACTGCACTGCATGCAAGAATGGAGTCTGCACACGAGAACAAGATAAGGCGTATCCAGGCCAAGCTACATTAGTTATTCCCTCATCATATATACCAATCACTTATAGTGGAAATAATGCCCCCCTTAAAATTCCCTCCAGTATTCCCCACTTGTCACTCAGCAAAGGAAAAGGACACCAACAAATCACTAAAAAAATACAGTAATCAAAGATGAAGATTACTTGAATATTTTCCTTGAAAATAAATGTAAGCCTGGGCACTCATTACTTGATTATATCATACAGGTACTGAGTTTAACAGCAAACTCAGATTTAACATTTGAAGTTACGCCTATGCTTGCATAAGACGGAATATGCACGTAAGATGCAAAGCACAGTTTTCCAGAGTATTTTTGTTTTGAAGCAGCAGATGCTGCCACCACAGCCAGGAATGCTGGAACTGATCATGAGCAAAACATCCAAGATCCTGTGCTGCTGCAGCTAATAGAATGCATTTAACATGCTCTGAAATAGAGCACTGTATATATAAAGAGCCCACAGTAAGTGGATATAGACAAGAGGTAACAAATATATTTTAGTTATCATGCAACATGTTTTTAAAACTCATTTTGCATGACTGAGGCTGTGATCTGGAGTGCTGCATATCCTCATTTGTCCTGCAGTCCTAACACCCAAGGAGCCCTATCACCTTACCTTAGCAGCAAGCAGAAGGTCTGGTGTTATGAAACACTCATCTTGAAAAGCAGATTTCAAGAATTAAGGCCCAATTTTGACAAATTAAAAGAGCAAAAGGAAACTTCCATATTACCTTGTTGAGATAAGTAATACCTAGTCCTCTTTACAAACCTCTCTAGGTTTCACATCACTTATCATCAGCGACTGTCCTCAGATGAGGAATTTAAAGGCAAATAGATCGTACTTGTCCACGTTATTTTCTCAAGCTAACCTTTCCTTTAATGACAAACATGCTTCAAAATAAAGAAATCCCACGTGTAAATAGAGTTAAGCCTTATTATTGAGACATGGAAGGGAACATGAAACTTAGATGGGCTATGTGCTACCACTGGAAGAATAAAAATGCCCATTTAATGAACAAACTGCCCCAAAGACACTCCTATGTCTGCTTCCTGACCCTAAGCAGACGGGGAAAAAATCACAATAACCTCACGACAATGAGTCCAGAGGCCCAAAGTGCAAGTCAATTATCCTACAAGACAAGACAGTGAGAGAAGAGAATGAGCCCCATCCCTGCACCGTTCAAGGCCAGGCTGGACGGGGCTTGGAGCACCCTGGTCTAATGAAAGGTGTCCCTGCCCGTGGCAGGGGGCTGCAACTGGATGAGCTTTACGGTCCCTTCCACAACCCGACCCGCGCTGCGTTTCTAAGCGCGGAGGGAAGGGCGGACCTGGCTGGGGTTACAGAGCCCAGCGCAATCGCAGCCCGACACCGCCGCCAGCCGACGGGAGCGCGGCCCCGGCCCAGCGGCACGCCGAATTAGTTTTAGTTAATTAATTAATACAACTCGCTATTGAGAACACGGCTGTCCCCGGTAATAAAACTACGCTGTCAATCGCCTTATCAGCTGGCCAGCGTCAGAACCATGGACATATATCCCAGGGGGAGAGAGAGTGCAGGAGCGATCGCTGCTTCCCGGCAGCTCGATCCTGAGACGCGCACACACAACACGCCACGAAACGTGAGTCATCATCGGCGGCTGCGGAGACACCGCACAACTTCCCACGGCCGGGAAAGTCACCTGGAGACGGGAAAACAGCTTCAAACTCACAACGGGAACCCCCAGCAGCAAATTATCCATTAAACCGTGTCAAACACGCCCGGTGCGGCGCAAACCCGGTGAGACAGCACTCCTACGGCCTACAGAAAACCATGGCAATCCAGGAAACGCTACACCCAAGTGCAGAGAGCACGGAACGGGAAGGGGGGAGGGAAAAATCATCACTTGTCTCGCTTCAGAATAAGAAACACAGCCCGGGTATGTAAAGCAGTTGTGTGGTTTGGTTTGGTTTAGTTTTGATATGACGTCCGAAAACGTTGGACCAGCGATAAAAGCAAAAATGAAACTCACATTACTGCTTCTTTCAGAGCAGAGGAACAGAAAAAAGAAAGCGTTAACAGCACACACACACCCCAAAAATTTCCGAGTTTCCTTTTATCGGAGCAGGGATAAAACCCGATATAAACGCAGTTTTATTCCTGCTCGTATCCGAAAACGCAGCAGCGCGGAGCCCCGCACCTCCCTGCCATGATGAATCATGGTCGCTCCCGCACCGAACGTCCCCGCAGCCTCACCTTGAAGTTGCTGGAGTTGACCCATGTGGTCAGTTCGTCGATCACCTTGTCCAAGCGCTGCAGGTCCTGCTCCACCTCGGCGCAGCGCGCCGGGTCGTTCAGGTACTCCAGCAGCTCCTGCCCGACCTGCATCCTGCGGGCCACGTCCTTCTGCTGTACCTGCTCGCAGAAGTACTCCAGACCGCCCGGATCCATCCTCGCCCGACACGGGAAAAGTTTCTTCGCAGACGAGAGGAGCCGCCCGCCGTCAGCGCCGGGAGCTGGGCCCGGGCAGGGCGGGGAGGGGACGGGACGCGCTCGGCGGTGCCGGCAGGGCCGCTGCCCTCACGGGGCCTCCCCTCGCCCGCTGCGCCCCGGCCCCGCGCCCGCCGCCCGCGCCAAGTTACAAGAGGAAGCGGCCTCAAGCTGCGCCGGGGGGGGTTAGATGGAGATGAGGAAAAGTTTCTTCACGGAGAGGGTGGTCAGGCATTGGAACAGGCTGCTCCCAGCAGTGGGGGAGTCACCGTACCTGGAAGTGTTCGAAAACCCGTGTAGATGAGGCCCTCAGTGACATGGGCTCGTGGTGTACCATCCTTCCGTCTCTGACACCAGGGCTCCCATGTAAACAATTCAGGGAGGTTTTTCTCTCATTATTTTCCCCAAACAGAATTAGGTTTTTGCTAATGCAGATTCCTAAACTGCTGCAGTTAAGCAAGTGCCAGATTTGGAGCCAGAAGAGGGTGTATGGGGGAGAGGAGGGTTGGTGGGACCCCTGTCAATGGGAGCCATTATGTCATGGAAGCTTAACTTAGTTCCAAGTTAGCACACTCTGCCTGTTTCTTCCCTCATTAATCCTGACACTGGGGAAGGGTGAGTGTGCGGCAAAATGAGGAGCTCCCTTCATTCGGCTGCAGGAATGAATATACAGGTATAAACTATATGGGTGTAGAGGTATAAACTATATGGGTGTAGAGGAATAAACTATATGGATATACAGGTATAAACTATATGGGTGTAGAGGAATAAACTATATGGGTGTAGAGGTATAAACTATATGGATGTACAGGTATAAACTATACGGATATACAGGTATAAACTATATGGATGTACAGATATAAACTATATGGATATACAGGTATAAACTGTATGGATGTACAGATATAAACTATATGGATATACAGGTATAAACTGTATGGGTGTACAGGTTTAATCTATAAAGATATACAGGTATAAACTGACTGAGGAACCATGCCTGCAAACTGCAGCTTCAGAGCAGTGTAAACCAAACTAAACCGGTGTTAGAATGGTCTTGCTTCTCTCAAATCCCATTTTCAGGAATTCTGCCCTTCCATTCTGTTCTGTGTGCTGCTATCTGGGTGAGTCTGCAGAGGGCTGGCTCAGGGGGTTCATCTGACAGAAGAAGAAATCTCTATCCACAGGCATAGCAGAAAGCAGGGCCACAAGTGGCCTTCTGTTGATTTTGGTGTGGTGTGGCAAAGTCAGGATCCCACGCTTGGTTGGTCCCTAGGCATTACAATAATGAAGATGGTTTAAAAGGTTGCTATTAAAAGATTGTTATGGTTTAAAGCAGGAATTTATGTATGGTACTTCAAGCTTATTGTAATTTTACAAAAAGATTATGAACTCATCATGTTTTCACAATGGATTTTCCTGTGCACATCTAAAGAACCGTCACTTTGGACGGAGCTGAATACTTCTTGTCCTGTGTGTGCAACAGCATTTACTTGGTATGGAATTTTCTTTTATTGAAAATGGCACTCAAGAAACCACTGGAAAATGAAAAATTTATGCTAAAAAGTAAAACTACACTTTTACATTTTTTTTAGTGCAAGTTTAGAAAGTAAACTTCTTGCTATGAAAGTTTTAACAGTGACTTTGATCTAGCAAGATTGGCTAAATACAAGAGAACTGAGTAGATGATACTGGACTCTTGGAGTATCAAGAAATGGTTTCCAAACCACCAAACTTTCTGGAGAAACAAAAACCAAACCAAACAAAAATCCCTCAGTGATTTAAAAAGGACCTTTCATTATAGTCCAAGTTAATGTCAATCTCTTCAGACAGAAAATCCTATGCAAAAAGAGGGGGTTAATCTCATGGTACTGGCTTTTCTCTTGATTCAAAGAGGCAATCTCTTGATTCAGAGATTCATACACTGATGAGGGAAGCTAATTGCTGTGACTAGTGTTGAAGCTGAGGAGAAGGATAAAGTATAAGACACGCACTTGAAATGCTGAAACTATTTTGTCAACCCAGAAACGGCACCACAAAGCTATGTAAAGGGCAAAAAGCCATGCTGGGATATGTGGCTTTTTTTTTTTTTTTCCTTCCATGTTTTCTTTTTCTTAGAAAACACACAAGAAAACAACTGTCTCCCTGTAAAATCAGAGGTTTCAGCTACTGCATTTCTTCCTGTTACTACCTGCGGTCCCTAGTGCTTTTACACTGTGTGAACACTGATACAACGCTGCAAAATCTGTAGCCGTTTTTAGCATGAGGTGTTCTGATAAGATCAAGGCATTTTCCTCTGAAACCCTAGCACTGAGAAGAAAAAAGTTTCCTGTGGGATCAGTAAATGTTGGTTGATGTTTTTTCCTCTGCAAACAAACAGCATTTTGATTGGCAAATAAAGCTGCTGGATGCTTGTTTCTTCTAGCAGGGCAGGAGTAGTGCTGTAATGTTGGGTCTAGAGCAGCCCCCAGCTTGGACCAAGATCAGGGTTTGCAGTTAGATGTTCTCACCAAGTCCTAATGGACTCTGTACCTTGGGATGTGGGCTAGGCTCCAGAGAGAAGGCATTTTTGTTCAAAGATCTTTTAAAGCCTCTTATTCTCAGTTAAGGAGATTTCTTCCTTTGGAATGCAATCTTCTTTTTGATATGCAAGCATGTGAGTGTAAATCCACTACTCTTGTGTATTTGTACAATGTGTAATATTTTGTAGAGCAATTAAGCCCTGTAACTGAATGCAGAATGAAGATTTTCTTTGGTCTTTTTGATATGATTTGCTTGCTAGCAACCAGAGGAGTTACAGCAGGAGCTGAGGTACACAGCACTAATCCAGTGAGGCACTTTTCCGACCTGAACTGCACACCAAACCTGTTTCTACACCCCCATCTCATACAAGGGTGCTGCACAACAATTACAGGTAACATCCTGTGCTGAAAAAGGCTAAAATCCTACAGAAAAACAGGCTGGGGAGGGAGAGAGCTGTGCTTGTCCTTCCTTGGGCTGTGTTTGAGGCTCTGTTTCTATCTTCTGTCCTTTCCTAATAGTAGCTTTTACAGGCCTAGACCTTGTGCAACCCACTTACGGATCTTTAGCAGACCTGTCAGTCATTCCAGCAGAAAAGTCACTTCCACAGACAGACTTCCCCTCCTGAAAAGCCCTTCCTGCACAAAAGATGTAATCCTGTCACTGAAAGGACCATAAAAATCCCTTAAATCCCCTCTGATGAAAGCGTCTTTTTATTACAAGTAGCAAGTGCAGACCATAATAATAAAAATAGAGTGAATTTAAACATGAGTCACTTGGAAAGTTCCCATAAACTGCTGTAGCCTAAGCTGACACAAGAAATCTGTGAGAAAGTTGCGCTTGCATTCCTGCTGGATTCCTCAGCAGCCCAGCCGGCACTTTGCATCGTGTTCCACCCAGGAGGCTTGAGGGAAATGCTCAGGCTGCATCTTGGAGGTGGTGTCCTTCAGTCATATATCACCTCCTCTTAATGTGCTCTGCAGTAACCATAGGCCTTTGTGTGTGTGCAGGTTGGTCATCAGTATGTTGAGGCTTTTCTTAATACTGTCAGGAGGTGAAATCCTGTCATGTTGGGCTAGTTTAAGCAGCACTGTGGCATTTTTGTGTGTGCTGCATAGGTATCTATTTTACATCTTTCCTAACATGCATTGTAGAAGGATGACGTATATCTTTTCAAGCTGAATTTATCACTGTTGATAACTTTTAAAAATCATTTTAAAACCTCCCTCTGCAATAATTAATAGCAGATGAATGAAATAATACATATTTCTTGAATTCACAATGGAATGTTCCAATAATGATGTTGAAATGCGTGTACCAAGCTAGCTGAAGTATTGCCCTTTTTTCTCACAAGGCCTTAGAGATGCAACTCGATGTAACTATTACAAATGCATTCAGTGAACTCCGCTACAGTTTGGCTTGTGCCGTGGTTGTTCTTGAAATTACACATTTAATCTGGATCGCTTTCATATACTTACTTATAAACCAGAGGTTGAAATCAGTAGCCTGGTATTTTTCTTGTACGTAGTCAATTTGATGACTGAAGAAATGGGCCATGAGGTGGGTCAGGCTGGAGCCCCATTACCAGCGTACTCTAGGGTCTTAATTTGTCCTTTACTGTCAAATGTGTTTTAACATGTAGATACTGCAATTAAATAATTCATCCTGATAAACCTTTTATGATTCATTTGCTAATTTTCTTTATATGTGTGACACAGAGAAGGAAGAACAAATTAAAAACTATGGGTAATGAAAAAAACAGTAATAACAGGTCAGGAAAATAGAATTAATGTGTAAGTGGCCTCTTCCCTTTTATCGCTAGTCTATCCTGTCTGCTGTAATCACTCAAAGCACTGCTACCTAACGTGGTATCCTTTGTGTCATTTTTGTGGCAGAGATGTTTCTCTCTCTCCAGTGCTATACATATTTTAGCTGTGGTTTGTTAGGTCAGTGATTGCATGGTTTGTGCAGCAGGTTGGTTTGCTAGACCTTGATTAATTATGTTTTCGTATCTTTAAGCGCCCATGGTAGGGTATGGTATGTCAGAGTTCCGTGTAAAACCTTTGCAGAATGTTGCTCTGTAACGATTTTGTGTCTTGCTGGAAAAAAATTGGGATGCAACAGCTCAACATAGCAGTCCATCAGTACAAAATGTTCTAAGTTGTTAAACATAGGAAACTGATTAAACTTTTAGTTAAAATACCTATGAGAGCTGTTTTTATATCAATGCTATTACCTTTGTATTGTCACGCTACTGTTTGTTGCAGAAAAAGGATCCAAAATATCTGATTCACTTGTCCTGAAAGATACAAACCGGTGAGCACACTGACGTGTGGCTGGTGAACTTTGCCCTTGGACTGGCAGAATCTCCGTTCCTGCAAAACAAGCCATGGCATTTTCATTATCTGCAAGAATCTTATGAGGCAGGGAATGCACTGGGAACATAAAAACCCTGTAGGAGGGTGTCCTTCACGTGGCACAGAAACAACTCCTCAAACCAGGTGGTGTTGATACCCATCCCATAGCAGTGCAGGCACTGCCCACACTTAAATAGAGCCCACAGCTCCCTTGCTTGGGAATTAGAAGGGAAAGGGGAAAACACATGTGATGTGATCTGTTGGTGCCTTCTTTAACTTGCCTTTTCTCTGTAATGCAAGCCCTGCTATAGACAGGACCAGACCCGGCAGTGCTTTACCAATGGAGTAACTCCTGCATCACCAGGAAGGTTTTTTTCCTAGAAAAAGCAGCTGCAGGGCTCTTCCTCAGGAGAAGAATAAAGTTTTCCTTACTTTCTTATAGTCGAATGCATACCTAAAGGTACAGACATATAGTTTAAAACTCCTTTTTCATAAAGAATTGGGTGTGTTTACATTTTGGGATTAAGCTGAGTTTTTTTGGATGTTGCCTTATTTTCGCATGCTTTTCCTCTATGGGCTGAAAAAACTTAACTCGTTTGGCTGTTTGAGAGCTCCCTCTCGTGGTAAAACTGCCCTGGAACAGGGAAAGTGTTCCGGTCCAAAGGCACGGAGTTGAAACTCCACCTACCTTCTCTGTTACGGATAGAAAGAAGCCAAGCCAGCCGTTAACACAAGCCATACTTTTTCCTTGTCTGCCCCCCCTTTTCACATAGAAGCCTACTGGTTTGGATGCAAATACCAATTGGTGTTTGGGAGGAATTTCTGTAAATGAGTATGCACATGAAAAAATGAAGCGTTCATCTATGTTCTACAAAACCAACAAGTCACAGATGGGTTTAGTTTTTGCCCTGTAAAGAATAAAGTACTGTCCTTGTCTAGAATAGTTCAGAACCTCTGCTGGGGTTGGTGGTGCTGAAGGTGCAGTATAAAGCAGACTGTACCCACCATGGCCACCACCAGCTCTGACCAAACACTGCTATTATGGGTCCAGCCAACATTCCTTAGAGCAGTGTTATGAATTTGGAGTCCCTGTCTTCCCACTGGGGGAAGAGTCTGGGGAACTATTTCACTATAGACAGATGAAGAGAAATACGTCATTATACAGGCAACAGTGGAATATAACTTATTCTCTACAAAATCTCAAGTAACACCATGCAGCTTTGTGGCAGCAGAAATGAAGTCTTCAATCTGCTTTGAGCTGAGTAACCAACAGTATCTGTGATGCCTCGACCATGAGTCCCCCTCTTTTTATTTTTGATACTGCATGACTCAGAGCAGAAAGATTCTTGTCATCACTGCCAGCATGTACAGACAATAACCAGCCTATTTAGAAGTCATTTCCCATTGGAATAAACATTGCTGCATCCAGGTGTTCTGCACACAGACATATCCCATGCTATGGGTTTTCCAGAGTATGTATATACATGTATATATATACCCAGAGGTAAGTGTGGAAGTGTTGGTGCTCACAGTGAGGGCTAACCCTTCACAGTCTCTGCGATGGTGTCTGAGCTGTCCTCAGTACCCACCTGTCATGTTTTAAGCCCAGCCGGTAACTCAGAACCATGCAGCCACTCACTCAACTCTTCCCCTTCTTCCCCCACCCCGCTCCCATAAGGGTCGGGGTGGAGAATGGAAAGGTGACTCCCATGGGTTGAGATAAGAGCAGTCAAGTAACTAAGGTATAACACAAATCACTGCTGCTACCACCAATGATAATAATGATAAGGGGAATAACAAGGGAAGAGAATATAAAACTAAAAGGGGAAGAGAAAACAATAAACACAAGTGATGCACAATGAAATTGCTCACCACCTGCCGACTGATACCCAGCCCAACAGGAGCAGCGATCTGAGCCTTCTGGGTAACTGCCCCCAGTTTCTATACTGGGCATGATGTGCTGTGGTATAGAATACCCCTTTAGCTAGTTTGGGTCAGGGGTCCCATCTCTTCTTCCTTCCAGCTTCCCATGCCCCTTCTCACTGGCAGACCATGAGACTGGAGAAGTCCTTGGTCAGAGTAAACATCACTAAGCAACAACTAAAAACACTGGTGTTATCAGCATTGTTCTCAGACTGAAGTTGAAAACACAGCACTGCACCAGCTACTAAGAAGGAGAAAAATGACTGCGACTGCTGAACCCAGGGCACCACCCCATGGGTGTCCCAACAGACACCGCAGAAGTGGAGAACACACACAAGTGAGAGCCACTGGCTGAGCATCAGACAGAACCAGACTTTCAGCTAATTCCATTCAGATACCTGCTTATGTTAATCACGTTAAAGTAGTTTAAAAGCCATTCCATAGCCTCATCCTTTTAGAAGGACAAAGCTGAACAGCCTCAGCTAAAATAGTATCAGTGTAGTGACCAGCTGCTTTTTTTGTGTCATAAACCAACAGTCTTCATTCTTAGGTCTCAACAATGTAATTCTTCTTCATGGATCCTACGTCAAGAAGATGTTCCAGATGTTCACCATCTGGGATCACTGCAGGGAGGACCGCAGAGAGAACAAGGCAAGTCCCCACTCCAGCTCCGTGTCTGACCTAGTGAGGTACATGACCTGAGCACAGGTAGCTCCAGGCAGGGGCTATTCCTCAAGCGGAATTCCTGGCAGCTCCCTCTCACCCACCAGCTCTCCACAGGGTCTGATCCACAGTGATCTGCCAGCATTCCCTCAGTGCTGGCCTCCAGCATAGCCAGTCCCATGCTACTGGGGGCTGCACCCCAGGGCCTCATACTGGGGTTTAATTGTCTGCTTGCAGTCTCTGATTTGCAATTACAGGTTTGCAATGTGGTCTCTGGTTGCAATTAAAATAAACTAATTTCTTACCTCCATATATACCCCCTGGTTTCCTGAAGTGTAAAACCCCATGCTGCTTGCTTTATGTGTATAAGAACAGCAGTGTTCTTTTGTCTTAATGCTTAAACACCTGGTACTGGATGTAGCAGAACTTGTAACCCACTTCTGTCACAAAGCTACGTAGTGAAGGAGGAGTAAGAGCAGTAAAACCAGTCCATCTGAACTGCAGATTTGACATGGACCTGCATGACAACATCTACAATTTCAACAGAGTTTGATTTTCCACCCACAGCTCTCATTCATGTCTGTGGTTTTGCTGTGGACCATTGTAAGCCTAAGGACTAGTTCCAAAACTTCAGCTCTAGACTCAGGTTGAGATTCAGAAATCCAGGAAATCCTGTTAGGATGAGGCATAGTGTCAGTCCTACCTAAGCACAACTGAGTGCAGGGAATGTTGCTGAAGTATGGACCTCCGGAGTATGCCCAAAAATAGGAAGGAAGCACATCTTGGCAATGGCTGCAATTCCTCACATTTATCAATGCAGTCCTGGGGCATGAGGACATGTTCAAAACCAGTATCCAGTTATGCGTATTTTGGGACAAAAAAATTGAGACATCCTTCAGCAGAGGGTAAGAACATAGTGTTCTCCCAGCCTCACACTGCAGGCTGCTCCCAGGCCACCACAGGGATGTCCGTACCCAGGGACACACTGTAGGATATACACATATTCTGTGATTCAGTGATGAAGAAATCAGACCTTTTGGCTTTGAGAGCATTTTCGAGTGCATATTTATGCAACCTTCTGTGCTTAAAGATGTGTATTTGTGCAAACTAAAAGCCCCCTCTCCGGCATCACGTCAGGAAGCGTGGTATTTATGGAGTTACGTGACCATTTTGTTTGAGGAGTGTTATTCAACACCAAATACTTTTGCTGTTCTGACTAGGGCAAACTGTAGCCAGAGTCTGTCCCAGTCAGCTCCAGGGTGGTGCTGGGCAGTGCTTGGTGTCCAGGGGGCATGGCTGGAGGAAGGCCTGCGGCTGCAGGTGAAAGTCAGCGTGAAAACAGGTACAGCTGCTGTGGCTGTGCTGGTTGACCACCAAAATTGCTTTCACTGTAGGTGCAAGGCAGACTCTGGCTCCAACTAGCTCAGACCTCCTCTCTTCCATGCTAAGAAGGATCATTAATGAAAATCCAAGAATACAATTATCACAAAAAGTTTTCCTGAGCCATAGTTGTGTCCATCAGTCATGTGAGTATTTAATCCAGTGTTTTTCCATCAAAAGATGCACACTGTATCTCGCAGATGTGGGCAAAGGCTATGTGGTCACTGCTTGAATCCAGGCAGCCATTATCAGCTTTAAGATGTGTCTGTGATCTCTTTCTATAAGCACATGAATCTCAGCAGGTGTTTGGCCTGAAGGGCTGTGCAGCAGTTTCCTTTGAAGAGGGATCCATCCGGATCTCAGCATACAGGTTTGGTAGAGAACTGTTACAGACATTTTGACTATTTCCAGCATTAATTCAGTTTAGCTGCCACTACTCCTATTTAATGTACCACCATTAGAGTTTCATTGCAGATTGACTTTCTTTCCATAACCACTAATTAGCAATTGGTTTTATGAGCCCTGTTTTTATTCCCACTCTGTCAGTGGGAGAAAATACAAGTCCATTACACAATAAAATCTGACTTAATGTCAGATGTGTTCTGCTCTCTGTGTTTTATTTCATGTGTCAGTGGTAATAAAGCAGAGAGCTGATCCTGCAACAAGGAGAAAATCCAATATTAAATTAACACAGTACAGCTTTGCGCAGTAAAGACAGTGAGAGATGGACTTTGTCAGCGTGGCAGTTGCAGTTGGTAGTAGACTGAAGAGATAGGCTGCTCCTCTCAGGAAATAAGTCAAAAGCATGGCATGAATATTATTCTTTTCTGCTTTATCTTGTGCCTATTAAAAATGAGCTTCCTATCACTTCTGTCAGTAACCCCTGTTTATTTAGGCAGTGCTGAAGGGTGAGGCTGGAAATGTGATTTACATGGTAATGGTTTTTAGGTTTTTTATCCCCCTCTAGCAGTGAATGTTTAGAAGGGAGAAGAGCATTTTGTCCTGGACAGTCACTGTTGTGGGTTGTACCCTCTGGCTCGGGCTGCACACTTACAAAGGCTTCTGCTCTGAGAAGTAGTTCTGGTGGGGCTCCAGCAGGGATCTCTGCACCGTGCTGTACATGAGTGACCTGGACACTTCCACATATGTTCAACCATTAGCTCTTTACAACCGCATGCTGCTTCAGACAGCAGTTTTGTATTGGCCTGTAGGGTAACTCATGCAGCTGTGTCCTTCCTCTGCAGCACTGACACCACCACAAAATTGAGACAGTGTCAGACAGCTCAGCTCCTTTCAGGTGCAGGGCAGAGCAGAAAGCTAACACAAAAAATCCTTACTTATCTTCGTTCTGAAGTTGCCACAGGCCAGGTAATTCCCTGGAAAAACTCCAGCTACCCTAAGAGTGGCCCTACCTGCTGTTTCCCATTGGACTTTTCAGCACAGAGCATGACAAGCACTAGAAAACATCTCGGCCACACCTCAGGCTCCTTTCATGCATGGACAGATCTGCAGCTAATACTACCAGCCCAGTAACTGCTTCATTTGTTGGGGAGACCTCTTCTGGTACGGGTGTTCTTGGGAATGTGGGGAGACATGAAAGGGGAAAGACAGGGACAGCTAATGGCCACAGCATGAATGAATTCTACCAAACCAGAACCTCCTGGTTCGTCTGGTTCTGGCATGAGGCTGCTTCTGGCAGATAACTTCTCTAGTATATTCAGGATAGGCCTATTAATAGATGATTGCTTCACTTATTCTCTAATTTAATTTACAAAGTGCTCCTAAATCTATGCACAGACCCTTGTATGCACCTGAGCTTGGTGCTTCTTCACACGTATCCATCACCTCAGCCACAGCCCTCCATTCTTTACAGCTTTCCCATTCCATTTCCTAAAGTCACCATGCTTAATTCCTCCCTTTCCCTGCATATAATCATGCAGGGCTAATACGCCATTTTCAAACATGGTTCATTATTTTGTGTGAGTGTATGGGAAAACAGGAGGGGAAATGAGTCTGAGCCAACTTTCTGCTTGTCACTGATGAGATAAGGTGTCAGCACATCATGGCCCAAGAATGCAAATGACTGGGTACAACTACAGCACTTCTGAAAGAGAATTCTGGTGAGCCTTAAGTTTTCATCTTTACCTTCACTCTTAACAAAGAATCCATCACAAGCGAAATTCCTCATCTCTCACTGAGCTGTGTTTTGGGCACCTATTTTGATGTGCATGTATTTAACCTTACATGAGTTTTACGCGGCGATGGCTCCCGTTGAATCACTGCATACATTTATGGCCAATAAAACACTTCAGTAATTCCCATATAAACACTAGGTACATTCAGTAAAAAATCACACTGTGTCTTCTATATAGTAAAGAAAAACTTCTTTAGCTGCTTCACCCTTGAAAACAGGTATCTCATTAATCACTGATAAACTGCACTGCCAAGCAGGTAATACTGCTGAGATGAACATGGAAACAATGACAGTCGTGAGGAGGAACAAAACATGCCATGGGAAAATGCACTGAGCTGCTCGGGTTACTCAGGTCCAGCTTAGCAATCCCCAGCACAGGGTTCTTCAGCCCTGCGAAGAGTGGAGGAAGCAGATGTAGAAACAGGGGTACAGAAGGGATACTCAAAATCACAGGCCTGGAAGTGGATAGACACATGCACATCTGGTGTTACAGGAGCACGAAGGATTCTGCCTGTAAAGCAGTGGTCAGTCTTTGCTTCTTACTCTGTGAAATGCACTTGCTGTTCTAGAGTGATTCCAAGGACACTTTAATGTCAGTTATGCCTAGTCATTGTCACACTCCTGCTGAGTACTGTATCATCAGGGACAGCTGATTGCAGAAGTGACCGCTGAGATCAGCCTGTCCACGCTTGCATGGAGAACGGATAGTAATTAAGTGTTTATTTAAACATAATAGTTGAAGCAGGAATATACTATCTCAGGTTCTTTGAAACATCTGATCTGTATATGTCAACATCTCTGAGAGGAACCAATGTTAGATTGCTGGGCATGCTGGTTTAAAAGGAACATGACGTGACAGTTCATAGCAGTCAGTGTGAATGGAAGGGTTGTGTATACAAACCAGCTGAATGTTTGATCTCACAGAAGGAAGCATCAGTTAAGAAAAGGGATTTCTTTTCCCCCTAAGAGCGACTCATTACAAAAATCTCAGTCTGTGTACACGGCAATGAGAACTTCCTGGAACTTCAGAGGGAAGGGCAAGCAGAGCAAACTGAGGATTCGTGAAGCAGGCATTAGGGATCACCTCCTGAGCTTGTAGAACTTAATTTGTATGCAAAGTTCCTTACAGTAGCATTTTAGGCACTGGCATTAGTCAGGCCATGTCCAGATACTTCATGCCAGGATGAATCATGTTTGACAAACAGTGCACTGAAATCTGCCCCGATTTGTATAGCTTTTGCAGAGGTGTTGGCTGAAGTGCAGCCTCATAACACAAACTGGTTGGCCCAGTGTCTCCCAAACTCTTCCCTTTAATGTCTGAGTCAGACCTGTGATGTCCTACAGATGTCCTACCACAATGAGAAACAACTTGTTCCACAGTTATCTCCTTTGGTGGAAAGAATAAAAATCATTAGAAGGCATGTATTGTAAAAAAGCCCTTGATCAAACCATCCTCTCCTCTTTTCTGTGCAGAAGCACGCTGCTGATGCTGGGTTTGTTGCCTGCTCTCACCACATTTGCTCATATACAGCAGGAGAACGATGAAGTAGAAGATTAAACCACACTTTTTGCATCTCGCTTTTGCAGCCTGCCCTGGTGCATGTTTGTCTGTCGTTTCCCCTTTGAACATTGCAAAGCAAGCATTTTGAGGAGGAATCCTCTGGCAGTGTTGCCAGCAAATCCTGTGGCCATCTCTTTATCCCCAAATGTTTGTGGTCAGACCAAACTTTGCAGAAGAGCTGCCCCTAATGGCGCCTGTTACATTATGCAGTGGAGACTTGGTTCTGATTCCTTATGTTCGCAAGATAAAACCCTCCTATCATGGACAAGTTCAGCAGCATGACACGACAAGCCTCACTGCTGTCAGCAGCAGGTTCCCTGTGTTGTTATTAGAGGTGACCCTCTGAAAGCCCAGCAGTACTTGCATAAAGGAGATGTTTTGAACTGGGAAAGGTCATCAGCCGCTCCATCAATTGACCATGGCACAATCCCGAGCTCAGGCTCTTCCATCTTTATTTGATCTTTCCTATTTTTTTGCAAGGTCCCAAACTGTTGTGCATTGCAGTGGGCTGTTTCCAGACAATAAGGACCCCAGCTGTTTTTCCTGGACTCTGCTCCTGGGAATGACCTACTCAGCTCCCACACTAGAATGAGAAACCTCAAATTTACAGCTTTTAAATCAGGTCTTTGCTTTTCTCCTTACATACTTGTAATCTGCCTTGGGCATAAATTAGGTCTTGGCCCCTGCTGTCATCTCCCATTACCTCTCCAGCAGTGTGGCTCTCCTCTGTTCAGCAGGTAATGATAAATTCTGCCCCCTGATTGCAACAGGCTTTTATGCGAGAGATGTCACCTGTGTAGTGGCAGTACACACAGTGATACGGACTGGCCCGTATGAGCACGCTAACAGTACATCTGGCTTCAATTCACCTTGGCTCCAAACCCCTCACTTTATGAGTGGGCAGAGCACAGTGTCTCATTGTTCAGCTGAATTAGTGAGTAGGTGGCAAAATACCCCAGCGAGCAGCAAAGGGTTGCACCGCGTGTTTGGGCAGCCACTGCAACAGGCATGCGAGCAGAGGCACATGCCCCAGCACAAGGACAGATGCTTCCTGCCCCACATGTGAGCAATGAGCTCATCTCTGCTGTGGCACACAAAAGGGACAGAATTTATTAGTGTCTTCTCAAAACCCCAGACTGCTTTGTGCAGTGAAGGAGTCCTAGATACTTGAATGTGGACTTACTACAGGCTCTTCTCCACCTGGAATTCTGAAAGTGAAACAGCTCATTGTCAACAGAGAGGATTGGTTAGTGGTGTGAACCTCTCCCTTGCTATAAGAAGGCTGTTGAATGACAGAACTGAACTTCAGTAGTGTTCTCAGTGAAATCTATCAAGTGAATATATTTCTAGACCTCATTTACAGTCCTGCTCCTTTTCTGTTGCAAGAAGTGGTGTCTCTATAGTTGCAAGCGTTATGCTGTGTAATGACTGGCTACCTATTCCCCTACTTCCATCCAGATCTATTTCAAACTATGTAAAATTGCTTCTATTTGAATATTTTCTAAGATATTTCAGGATAAGAAAGACTCCAAATGGAAATACTATTGAAATAAATGCTAACTCAATGATGACTTATAAAAGATGTTCCTCAATTAACCAGATTTAATTTCTTTCATCTCTTCAATGTAATAAACCTAACAAGTTTCCTAGTCAAGTCTTGCAATTGTAATTAAATAAACAGGAAAAGCGATTCGTCTTGCACTGAATATACAGGCAAAAGCAATCTAAAATTTATTTACATATTGTACAATACCAACAAATGAGAAATGTTCATTTCTGCTTCATTTAAGGCAACTCTGTTCTTTGGTTCAAAAAGGATTGATGTATTTGGACAAAATATCAAGTGTGAAATACAATAATGCTTTAAATAAAGAAAGCAGTGTCTTAAAGTGAGTAAAATAAAGCCATTGCTTTAGGTATACCCCACGTCGCAGTAACTATGACACTTGGAGCTACCTGGGTAGCTTTCATCTGTTTTGTTACCTCCCCTTGTCGATATATTTGCATTATTTAGCAGTACAGAATTTAAGTGAAAACTTTCTGACTTTCACATCTTAAGGGGGAGCTTAATTAGCCAAGCCTGTAAGAGCAAACTGTGAAATAAAGACTCTTCTCTCTTCTGGAATGAATAAAGAATCATATGCATAAGTTTCAGTTGTTTATTGTTTTAAAATCAGCAGTAAAACCCCAGCATAGTTAGGGGAAGCATATATTGCAAACCACTCGCGTTTCAAGGGCATTAATCCTTTCTTCCTTTCAATTGTAATTCAAGACGTGATAACATGGGAACACTACCCATCTCCAGTCGGGCCTTCTGAAATCCTATGACAGTTCAAGGAGATGGTCACAGCAAGAATAAGTGCAGAGTAAGGCAAAATTTGATCCACTATCATAAGCAGCAGATGTTTGATTTTTCACCTGCTTTTAATACAACACAAGTACTTTGTTCTCCATTCCTAAGGCTACGTAAAGCAGAATTAATGATTTACTAAGTAGCATCAATGGTTCAACACTGGACAAAGGCAGAACAAACCTTTTTGTTCTTTCAACAGACTTGCAGAAGGCGGCTCTGAGCTTTTTTCAAACACCATACCATAAACCACACCAAAACGTGTTGATTACCGAGTCCCCGTGACAAACCCAAAGTCAAATACTCATGCATGACTTTGGATGTTATAGGTAAGGCTGGATTCAGTAAATAGCTGTGCACTCTGCCCGTTCAGTGCACTGTAAAAAAGCATGTTATATGTTTGTATTTATACTTCTTGTGCTAATCCTGACCTTCAGCTTTTGGGAAACATGTTTTAATAGCCTCTCAGCTATTTCTTACTGACCTGAAAGTTGCTGCTGTCTTCCAGAAGTTCTGCTTTGGGAATCTTCACAGCAATAGGAACAGTATAAACAGTAAAAAGAACATTTAAAAAAAAATCTTATAAATCCTTTTGAATGGGACATAATTTTACCACAGATTTTTAACAGGACATCTGAAAATACTTTAGCAATACTTCCAGTGCTTATTATGAAGACCCACTAGTACAAACCATGACACGGGACAGTGAGGGCTGTCCATTCCTGTTTATGTGGCATGTTTGAGTAACAAGCAATGGCACTATCATTATGTGATAATGTAACATGGCATATTTCTGAAGCCTGCTGAGACTTGAGGAAAATGCTTGGCCACATTCTAATTGGCCTAATAGTTACTGTTCCTGCAGCCATTTATGGAAAATGCTGGCTGGATTCCTTGTTTGCTCTGCTCTAATCCATCTTCATACAATGCAGCAGGTAAAATTAGTTACCTGGGTCAACAACTTCCAGGCCTTGTGTATTCTCTCTCTCTCTAACATCTCATCTAAACTCATATTACTTCACCTCTATCTTCTCTTTAACCTTCTCACTTCAGCACCTGCTTACAATTTAGTTCATCTACAAGGTTCTTTTCTGTGCCACTAGCTATGCATGTGATGCCCTTCTTCTTCTAGACCATTCTGGCAGCACCCTCTCCTCAAGCAAAAATCAGACAGTCAGTATCCTTATTTAGCTTGTGGTTGAAAGGTGACTTTGTTGTAATTACCACTACACAGAAGCATCTACCCTCAGTAGGTATTGATTTAGACCCGTCCTCTCCTTTCTCCAGCCTCTCATTTCTTCATCCTGACCTGTATCATGTCTGGAATTTAGACTGAAGATGCGTTTGTCTCATTCAACACTGGAACAGCAGGAGGATGCTGTATCTAGTGTTCCTGTGAATGAGGCTCTACAAGCACAAGGACAAGCACAGCCTCTGCCAGCTGACTTTGCTACCAGTGTATCTTCTGGTTCAGGTCCCCCCACACCTATGAGCAGTACAGAACTCTCTATATAAACACACATTAAAGTTGAGGACTATAGGACTAATAGTTTCTCTAAATTTTGAAACAAAAGGTAAAGGAGTGTCATATGTGGAGGTAATGGTCGGAATTCTTCCTCTTGCTTCTGATTAGGGACTGTAGGGAGAAAATTCACCCATAGGACATAAGAATTTTACACATTCTTCTACATGGGCAGCAGGACCAGAAGGGTTATTTAGATTCAGAGTTTTTTCTGACATACAACTTGTTTTCTGCATTCCCTCATTTTGGCAAATTGATGATAATCACTCCTGTAACCCATGGTCAGAAGATAATGGTGATAAAAGACTTGGACCTTATGCTGGGTCACCAGAAGATTATATTAGGAGCATCAGTTTGGGGTTGGATCTGAGTGACTAAATGAAGCTTTATGCAAGAGGACCATCAGATTTAACAAAATGACTAACTAGCTGCCTTACCACTTCCTTTTGCTGGTTTTCCATTTGTTTAGTATAGCAGCTGTTTGCCAATTAGGGCAAATAATGCACAAATAAAGCAGCAGGATCAAAATCTACAGAATAAAAAGCAGCAAATGCAGAATAAAATCCTGCTTCAATGAAACACCTGTAACACAAATTGTGAACAGAAAACAGGTGTAAAATAGAACACCAGAGTTGAGTGAGAAGTTTTCTGTCTAAAAATGGGAGACAAACCCCCACGAAGCATGCAGACAAGCCAGTTCATGTATTGAAAGCAAATCTTTCAGAAATGCTTTTGCATCTATCTATATGGAATGGTTGTTTAGGAAAACAGGGGAAAACTGGGGAGATTGAATGATCTGCCTACACTAAAACACATCAGGCGTGCTGTTAAAGCTTTAACATGGCTGTAACCTGCTTATGCTGCATTACTTCAACCATTTTAGGAGAAACCTGTTTTAAAGTGGTTCCTTTAGATATTATCACAAATTTCTTGAAGGAAGCGCAGCCTGCTGTTTAAAGCACAGGACTGAGTCACAAGATGTAGATTATACCCCCCTGAACCGGTAACTACTGTGTGGCTTCCTCATCTCTAAATTAGGAAATAGCACTTAACTAGTCAGAGGTTACAAGGAGACAAGTCATCACTGCTTATAATTGTAATAATTGGAACAAATCCTTCAGAGGAGTACTAATTTATGAAGAAACCTGTGGGAAAGAAGACAATCACCTAGATGCTTGCAGGTCTGGTAACTTGCTCTAAGCCAAAGAGAGACTCTTGTGCTGTGTTGGTGGAAGGTTTTAGGAGTACAACCCTTGCATTTGTTAAGCAGCAGCCATCTGAAGGTCACCATGGCTCCAAAGTAGCACTGTGATCTCACTGCTGCAGTTTCTGCCCTTCCCTATCCACACCCTTTCCGTGTTTATGACTGTGACACTGGAAGGTATTGATGGCTTCCACCTTCCATATTTAGGCAGCCATGGACCTTATAATGCTGTGTAGGATAACTATACCCTGCATGGTCCTGATGCTGAAAATACAGGGAGACAACTGCCCAGCTGACTGTACCTTAAGACTAATCAGAATCTAAACTTGTGAGAGTGGAGGTTTTGCCTGGTCCATGAAAGTGCAGTCAGTGCATGGCTGACACCAAACACTTACATGTGGGCAATAAAGCCTGGGGAAAGCAAAAGCAGTGAGGAACTCACATGCATATAAGGGAGGTCAGCTTACTTTCTGTATTCATTGCTGTACTCGTTGTACCACACAAATGTGTACTTTTCAAAATGTAAATTCAAGTCAACTACTGCTTGGTTTTGGTTGAGCTATGAGAAATGGAGCTGGGTGTTTGTAACAGCAGCACCCTGGCCAGTCTCTCAAGAATCACTACTTGAACACCACTGAAAGTGACTGGAAGCAGCAGCAGAAGGACAACTCCATCGCTCCCTTCCCTCTGCCTTGTGCCACTGCACTCCGGGCTGCGGAAGGGCACAGCTAATGCGAGAGGATCTGCCCCTCCCAGCGACGACAGCAGCAGCCCGGAGTCATTTATCAGGCTCTGCCCTTCTCTTCAGCCCTTCCTCAGGTGACACAAAGGCAGCTCCGTTTAGTACAGTACACTGGCAGAACAGAGGGATTATCGGCTTTACAGCAGAACTCGCGCTCACCAAACCCTTCCACGTAATTTTAAAAGCACTTTTACCACTCTTTGTCACGGTATCATCACCTCGGGGCACAGGGGTTGTAAAACAGCCGGCTTACGGCGTTAGCCACCTGGAACAAGTGGCAGAAGAAGGAAGCACACGGGTTGAACATCCCTTGTAGGTGTTCAGGCAAGACCAGCCGTGCAGACGGCCCGCGCTGCCTACTGAGCTGTGCTGGGTCAGGACAAGCGTGGCAGAATGGCAGATCCACAACTACAGAGTGAATTTCAGCGGGGGTGGGGGTTAGGGCTCACGTTACCGGCTGCCGAAGCCTCCCTTAACGCAGCTCCGCCGTCACGTCTCTCACTCAACGGCGCTTCTCCAGAGGCGGCACAGCCAGCTCTCCTCTGCCTTCCCCGTGCTCTAAACGCTCTCCGGATGCCTCATAACCCCCTCCTGCAGCACTACGCTGCCGGTCAGTAACGGGCCGACCGGGCGTTACCGAACCGTTGTGGCACAGCCCCCCACACAACCACCCCTCAGGCCGCCACAACTCCTAGGGAGCCGCGCCTGCGCGATTGAAAAGGCGGGGCGTGCGTGCGTGTGCGTGCGTGACGTGACGCCGCCGCGTCGGGGAGCGTGCGGTGATCCCGGAAGCGCGGTGCGAGGGCCGCGGTGCGGGCTGAGGGCGCGGTGACGGCGGTGGGTGCTGGCCGCCGCCTCCCTGCTCCTTGCGGCGGCCATGACGAACTTCATCTCGGTGCAGCTGAAGAAGGCCGCGGAGGTGGACTTGGCCAAGCCGCTGTGCAAGTTCATTCAGCAGAGCTACCCGGGCGGCGACGCGCAGGCCGAGCACTGCCGCGCTGCCGAGGAGCTCAGCAAGCTCCGCAAGAGCGCGCTCGGCCGCCCGCTCGACAAGCACGAGAGCGCGCTTGAGACCCTCCTCAGGTAAGGCCTCGCCGGGGCTTCACGCCCCCCCCCCCCCACCCGACTCCGCCATCCCGCCCCTCTTCTCCCGTTTCCGGTGGGGCGGGCTAGCACCTCCCCTCGCAGGGCACCGGGGGGGGGACCGTGGCGGCAGCGCCCGGCTTGGGCCCTGGGTGCGGCGCAACCGCAGCCAGGTGCGGGCGGGCCCAGGTGTGGGTGGCCCGGCCCGGGCGGGGCGGAGGGCTCCCCCGGAGGAAGCGGCCTGGGCTGCCTGGCCGGCTTCTGTGGCCTGTGGGTTGCTGCTTGCCTCCCCGCCGCGGGCCCGAGTCTCTCGGGTGTTGCGGGGTGCCGGGTGGTGGGGGGGGGGGAGCGGGGCGCGGACAGGAGGCCTTGTCCCGGCCAGCTTCCCCTGCTGGTGTTTGTAATCTGCCCGTCGCCGCCGAGTCTGGGTAGAAAGGACAGAAAGACTGGCTCGCTTTTAAAAGGCGAGCAGGTCTGCCTTTTATTTAACATTTTGTTGTTACAGCTGGCAGCCTTACTTAGTTATTTACTTACTTGTTTATTTATTTACTGTATGTTTTCCTTCCTTTTCCCGTGTTCTTAACGTATTTGCAAAATCACATCCTTATTTTCCACTTAGCACACTTAGTTTGTACTCGGAAAACTTACCCGTACCCGTGTTGTGCTGGAATTATCGCAGGTTAGAGGAGTATTATGGTTAATCTGTGCCTTCTGCCTGGTAAACTGCAGACAGCATACTTTAGGGCTAACTGCTCCATCACCTGCAAAAGCACTTTCCTATCTCTGTAGAACATCTATGGATTGCAGCATTGCTGTGGTAATACTGCTGAGGTGTTTCTCTGTGTTGGAAATATTTTGAGCCCATTTCTTGTAGCTCATCTACTCACTGATGCCACTGTGACTCATTTGTTGGAGTCGTGCTAAATACACACTTCTATTTGCAAAGCTTGGAGCAAAGACTTGTACTACCAGAATGTGAGTTTTTACATAGTGAAAGCAACTTCATTTTTTTTAAAGAAGGCAAAAAGATAGAGGGATTTTCTAGTACAGGGAGACGTCTCTGTAATAGCATGAGCAAGTAGAAATACATTTGGGGTTCATTCAAATTTCTTGTTTACCAACTTGAAGAGGAATGGAAAAGGAACAAGTGACTTATTGAAAAGAAAACAAGATTTGTAAGATGAATTGCTGATGTTTTTTGAGCTTATCAGCCCTGCATTGGGTGTTTGGGCTATAAAAGCTGTGATTGTACTAATCTTGTTTTATGGTATCTTAGTTTCCTGTTCTACTCCTGTTTATTACTGCATATGCGTTTGAAGGTCAGGGAAATCGCAAGCTTCTGTGAAGTGAAGGAGGGACTCTGATATGCAAATTGAAAGGCATCTTGTTATCTCCCCTTGAATGCTAGAGTTGAGCTTCCTTTACTGATGGTGCCCATCAGGTTTGTCATCAGTTTCTAGCTGAAATGCCTGTTTGGCCCAGCCATGTTGTATGGCTTCACCCTATGTCTAACGTGTTTACATCACCCTCTCTTCAGTTGTGGTCCTTCTCTTGAACCATTTCTGGGAGACAGAAGGTGTACGTGACATTCTGACAAGTGAACTACTTGGATGAGTTCAGTGGACAGTCAGATGAACCTCAGAGCTAGTGCAAAACTGGATCAAAGTAGTGTTGCTGAAAACCAAGGGGCTGAGTGGGACCTCTGTCTATGAGTGCCAGCAGGCCATTAATTAAAGCCACAGTATGCAGCTTCAGCTCAGGTTTTCTCTCTGAATAATGAGGGGAAACCACTTGCAATGGCATAATTACCAGTTTTCCTTTGAGTCAGTTCCATATGCAGTTCTCTGCTACACAGAAGCTCCTCTGATAAAGCACCTGCATTTTAAACTGTATCCTTTGCGATTACTTGTTCTCTTTACAATGGGAGTGAGATAAGATGAGGGTCTGAATTAACTGTTAATGAAACTGATCAGCTGTCTGTGTTCCTGTATCTCTAACAAGGTGTGGGTGGTTTGCCCCTGTCTAACCATTTATATTGCAGTTGCTGGAAAATGTTTGTACTTATTCTGTAAGAATACTCTGACAAATTCTGTTAGTACTCTGTAAGATGCAGTTTAAAAAGTCAGACCGTCTGCACACCTGAAGTGTGGAGCATCCAGCTGAGCTTATGGCTAAAAGAGCGTAAGAGTCTGAGCACCCTGCATTTCTCCTGATAATTTCCTTACCTCTCCAACTTCCAGGATTTTCCTGTTGCTGTTTGAGTTGTACTCAGTCATGTTTAAGTAACAACTTCAGCAAGATTTTCATTCGAGTTTACAGCTGGTTAGTGAAGTAAGGTTGGAAGAGCTGATTAAGATGTGGATGCCTCTTGCATCCATTTACTTCTTTGGAGCTTTTTATAGACCGTAATACCTTGTAGAGCACTGTAGACCACTAACTGTTAAGAAATGAGGCCTTAATCTTCTGCTAATTAATCCAGGATTTGCCCACAATTTTGTAATCTTTAGAAACCTCATTTTGCTGACTGGTTACTGCACGTTTCTTTTATGTAAGATATGAACTTGGTTGTGGTCCCATTTCCCAGGCAAACAGGAACCAATAAAGTTTTGGAAGAGCGTGGTGTGCTGCTGTTTGCTGAGCGCAAATGCTTCTCTTGGCCAGGTATTTGAGATGCCCAGTGAAAAGGGGCACAGTGCAACTGGGAAAGACCTCAGCCTCCTTCCAAGCTTTCTTTGTTTAGTGGGAATCTGAGTGCTCTGAAGGTGACGTAGGTGAACTTGGTACAGATGTTTCTCCTTAAATTCTGTCATAGCAGATTTGATTTAGTGGTGTGGGTTTTGGTGTTCTGTTTTTTTTTCTTCTTATGATTATAATTACAGCTTGAAGGGATTCCTTGCTGCCTTTCTTAATATTAAAGGTAGCCTGGACTTCATTTCCTTTTTCTGGAGTGGTGAGGTGGTGGTGGTAGTTTAATTTTACCAGTAATTCTTGTAGTCCTTTTAAAAACAGGAAAAATAAGGGAAAAGGGGGACTGTTTGTGTGGTTTTATTTTAAACGGTCAATCTCTTGAGGGCTGCAGTTGTAGTTCTGGTTTCCAGCTGGGATTCAGGACTCCTGTTCTTATCTAGGAAAGCAAAGAGGGATCTCGGTCTCTTTTATGTTGTTTTGAAGGAGATTTTCCTTTGTGATCCTTGGAAAGAGGAACAGGATTTGAGGTTTTTAATGTAATACATATATTTTAATTAAATTCTAATTTAAACCTTGACTTCCCACTGGAGTGCTATAACTCATTTTTACTATCATTTAGGAGTGTGTAATGCCTGTTTTGCTGAAAAATTGTTGTCTTTGAGAACTAGATCTGTGTTGCTGACCTCTGCCCTCCCGTTGATAACTATTAGAACTCAGGTAGTTGATGTTTGCATGGCTCTCTGTATCACTGGCACAGCCAAACACCCAACACTCATCTGTGTTGCATGGCAACTTCTGTTATTTGTGTATCGATAGCTAGATTACTGTAAATGTTTTTAAATGACACCTTTATGTTTGCCTCACCTTTCAGTGTGTAATAGACTTGTGCATCTGATGAAGGCCTTTCCGTCACTATTTATTTCTCTGTACTGCTAGTTTTCAACTGCTGTGATTAACATCTTTGTTTGACATTCTATATGTGTTTGGTCTGTGTATTCCATTATATTTATATATGTTAATCTACTAAACTAAATGATTTTAGGCTTTTTAAAGAGCTCTCAAGTCTTAAATAGAATTTCAAGTTCCTTAATAAAAAGAAATGACATCACATGCTTAAAGTAGTAACAGAAATAGGAACCTAAGTTCTAAACTTGTTTAAAACCAAGCAGACAAAAAGTCCAGTGTTAACTGGTGTTCATTGATGCTAAATGCAGCAATATACGTGTTTGCAAGGAACCTACACCTCCTTTGCTTATTTTCTTTGTGGTTCTGTTGGCATACAAAGAACAGTCTGCTGCAAAGGGCTGATGCTTAGGCTTAGGTGCCCCCAACTTCACACAGACATTTGGCAAGCTTTGCTTCTTGGCCCTCCCCTCTTGGCAGATGAGGACAGGGTAATTGTGGAATGTGGGAAGACAGCTTGGCTTTATTAGTGGCTTTTGGTTAACAAATTAAGTTGAGGCAGGAGGAAGAAGCATGGAAAATCTCATTTTCTTTGTGATAGCACATGAGAACTGTGTTGAGACTGGCTGAAGGCAGTGAAGGAAGGGTGTTTAAATCGGTTGCAGGTATCTTCAGTGTTAGGAGTTTAACTATACTTTTTACATACTTGGTAAGCTATTAAAAGTAAAAATTAATCTTGATTAAAGTGCCTTTACAGTAAATATCTGCAGACTTTTTTCTTTTTAACCTTAGGAGCAATTTCTTTCAACTCGGTTGTTAGTGTAAGTCCTGCTGGGTTACTGCTGCAGATTACTGTAGCTTTTGATTAGGCTTAATATAGTGTGTCTTAAATTGCAGTGGCTGAAGTAGAAAGCTGTAGTATTATGTAGTATTGTGTAGTAGTATGTACACTGGCAGATGTAAGCCGCTGAAGAATATGCTAGCATTATTTTTATTGTTGTATTTGACTTCTAAAAATGCTTCTTGACTTTTTAAACATTTATTGCTTGCAGAACATACACCTTGTACATCTGCTTCATGTCTAGATCAATAGTGATAGATATTTAATAACGTCATGTAAGGAGATGGGAACAATGTTAACCCTGTTTCACAGACTGTGAAACTCATTAGTACAATGTGTTTTGTATATTGGGAAAATGAATTCTTAAAAAAGGAATTTGACCAATGTAGTGTTGGGTGTATGCCTGTATGGCAAGTGTTACAGGGATAGTGTAGGAAACGGGCTTTACATGTTACCTGTTCTCAGCAGTAGGCAGTTTAAAGGTGTTCTGTTCTGCATCCAGCCTCTCATGTTTAACAAGTGGTGCAGGTGGAGGGTACAGGTCAGGAAAACTGAATTGCTGACTCTTGCCTGGATAGACTGTGTGAGGTACCATTCTATACTTGCTGTATTATCTTTTGGGCATTCTTTCCAAACATATTTCACTAGGAGTAGACAAAATACTGGCACAGAGAATGTTTTGGTTTTAATTCACTGTGACTACTACAATATAATGAAAACTAGGCTTGCAAGTAAAGGATCAAGTAATCAAGCACTAGGCTCTCCAGTTGATACTGTGCAAGGCAGTGGCATCTATTTCAAAGACACTGAAGTTTAAACAGAAGAGTCAGAAATTGTAGGGGAGTGGGATATAATGTTCAGATCAAGGGAGTGCAGTGTAGCTTGTTAACATTATGTTAAATGCTGTGCTTAATTTACTGTTGCAGCATGACTCAATGTCTGATGTATTCTTTGCCTCCCTATACATATACAGGGACTCATTAGCATGCCATTTTTTTCTAATCCACTGCCCCATCAGCAAGTGGAATGGGTCAGCTTCATCTGTGATACTCTTCTGACTGAAACACGGTTTCACCTTATCTGTGAAAGATTGCCTCCTACTGAACTTCTTCTCTGCTGGAAACATATCTCTAGGCAGAATTTCTGCCTGTCCTGCAGATCCTCCATAGTTATGAATGAGCTTCACAACTTCTGTGTGGGATTTTTGCACCCTTTTCTTTACATGCCAGTGTAAGAAACAAAACTCTTGATTTGATTTATCTACTAGCTCTTCTCTTTTATTTTTTGTAGATACTACGATCAGCTGTGTTCAATTGAGCCAAAGTTTCCGTTCTCTGAAAATCAGGTAAGAAGACTTTATCAAAACCACAGCGCCTACAATGTATGACTTCCAAGCCTGTACCTAATCCACTGAACAGTACTGCTGTGGGGCGAGGCATTTAATCTCTTCAAGCCTTAATTTTCTAATCTTTGTTCATTTTCTAGTCTTTGCTCACATATACTTTCTACTGAAATGTCACCTTTGATGGCCATAATTATCCTCATTTTACAGATTTGGAAACGTTTTGACTTTGGCTGGTGGCTGGAAAGAGTTGTGCTGTGCTGATTACTCTTCAACCCTCCTTTTTCCAAGAAGTCTTTTTTCATACTGTGTTCTAAAGGCTTTTAAAAACATAATTTCTATGGGAAAACTTTAAGTAATGGATGATTTTTGAAGTAGTACAGGTGTTTTATTCACAACACCTAACAGAATAAGCCACTTAAGAGCTTAACCTCTTTATTCCCGCCTCTGCACCTACAAAAGTCATAATGAACATCGTATCTATCTAAAAATTAAATTGTTCTTTTTTTTTCCTACCATATTTCTTCAGAACTCTATCTCTAAGGGGAAATTCAGCTTAACTCTTGACCATTGGAGTGCTCCTCAGGTGGAGGCTGGAATAGAGCTATAGGCTCCTGTGTTTTGGTAGAAAAAGATGTATCTTTTCTTTCAAAGTGATGACAAATAGGACAGAATTTGCATTTTGTTCTTGATGAAATCATATTTAAATGGTAACATTATAATTAAAGGAAAAACTTTCTTTTTGGACTTGGTTACAAGTAAGGAAGTAGTTTTAATGCAGTTCAAGCTGACTTGAGTTTTGCATATAGCTGCATTCACTTGTAGCCGAGAACTGCACTTTTGTTAGTGTTGAAAATGATCATCATACGGTGACCTAGAAGACTGGTAAACATGAAGAGGAAGTTCTGCAGTGCTGTAAACTGTTCCATCAGAGGGAAGTAGTTGTCAGTGGAAGCAGCAATGAACAGCTGAGGGCCACAGTGTCTAGCTGCAATGCTAGTGCAGGAAAATTCATCACCAAGCAGTACTGTGCCTTTTCTGAAGTTATTCTCCCCAAGCATTTTAAAACAAGTAATTTTACTATGTTTTCTGGTTTGATATGATACTATGATACAAGTTGTGTACAACTAGTTTGATCAGCTGAATAAGGAATTAAATTGTGGAACCTTGAGCAGATTCTTTGAAGTATTTGCATTGCCTATGAAGTACGCACTGGAACTGTAACATAAGCCACACTGGTTTTACTTGAATTGTCTTTCCTAAGTGCATTTCCTGATAATGTTCAAAAAATAAATGAATTTTGGTATTACAAACCAGTTCCAAATATGCTACCAGTATGGAACAGTGGAAACTGCCTGGTTAGGTGGTTTCCTTTAGCTGTGAGTATACCAGACCATCAGACTTACTGGGAGAGGAATATCTGGGTTTGGAAAGAAATCTATCTGTCACTCAGAATATGAGCAGAGCTGAAAGATTATTTTGAGCATTTCTGTCTGTTCTGCTTGAAATGTTTTGAGCAAACCTGAAGGAAAAAAGGTAGTTGTTTGTGTTTTGTTTTTTTTAATAATCCTTAATGATTTTCTGAAACCTCCAGAATATTTGTGGTGCTACAAGTGAATGAAGTGTTTAACACAGTTGGACTATTGAAGGATAAATAAGTGAAATTGGGATATTTTCTGCAGCTCTCTGAGATTAAATATGAAAACAAGATCTTTCTTTTTCACCACTTTCAGGTCTGTGTAACATTTACATGGAAAGATGCTTTTGATAAAGGATCACTTTTTGGAGGATCTGCCAAGTTGGGTATGTGAATGTACTGGCAGTGCAAGTGTTCAGGATATTAAGGCTTGAGAATGTGTTTATATCACTGAGTTGTTAATAGTCTTTCTAGTATTCTCAACATAGCTTTCAAATGATGCCAACTCTATTGGTAACAGATTAATCACTTCACCACTGGTAATGAATAAATGCAAAGCATTTCTATAAAATTGAGATTCAGTATTGGTTTTTCCAGAGGCACAAACAGATGTGCAATCTGATAATAGTTACGCTGTCTGCTCCTCAGACTTCGGGGAGCAGCCACAACTGACATTAATCAAAATTGTTCAAGTTAACATGAAGTTTCATAGTAGTAGGTTTTGCTAATCCAGCTCTTACTCCTCTACATGAATAAGATCCTCATGAGATGTACTTGAGAGTGGGTGAGTCCATTCCAGAAGAAGGGAAGTGATGGTAACTGGCTTCGGTAACCTAGTTTGATAGCACATTTCATTCAGGAGAATGGAAGGCACTTACAGTGCCCTGAAAGGATTTTCCTACTACTTCTTTATACAGTATTTTCATACAAATTTGAATTCTTGGAAAGAAAAAAGCATTTGTTTCCTGCAAATATAAGGTGTTTTGAGTCTGTGATTCGTTTTAGTCATATAGGACAATTCTGCACTGCAAAATCGGGATCATTAAATGGTTTTGGAACAATTGCCAGTGGAGAAACTGAGACTAAATCCTTTTGAATTAAGCGAGGAGCTGTTCAGTTATGTGTCATTGTTCCTCAATCCTATACCCAGATTGAAATTTGGTTTAAAACTTCCATGCAGCTGAGATACAGGGCTGTGACTTGAGAGCTCTGCTTCATGCTGTTGTGGCAAACTGTTTTCTTCCCGGCTCCCACTGAATCCCAAGTCTGTATCACAAGGGTAGCTGACAGATACTGTGGCTGCTTGAGAAGTGACCCAGTTCACAGCATGGCATGTAATCTGAAATATGTTGTCTTAGGTTAATAGGTAGAGCTATAAACAGAAGGGTCTGAGGAGAATCTATGTTGCTAAACAGCTGTTCTTACTGTAAATCACACTTGAGATGCAATTCGGAGTGTAAAGTAATTCTTCATATAAAGTAATTTTGCACTTCAGAAACTTTAAAGCTGTATTTTCTTTCCTTTCTTGTGTTTGTTTCAGTCTTTTGAATGATGCATTAAGTTGCACAAGATCATCTTAGAAAAAAATCTGGAAAATAAACTACGGGAAAGAGATGTTCTAGATAAATTACTATTCTCTTGCAGAAATACAGCCAGTGACTGTATAAGGCTTTTCACTCAGAAACACAATGGGAAGAATGGCATGCCAGATTTACAGCTGCTTACATAGAAACTTCAGAGATCTGTTAGATAAATCTGTAGCTGTGTAAGGAGGCTGGATGTTAGTGGAAAAAAAACAAATGTGCCCTTATAGTACTTCATTGGTTTAAGGATAACTTTAGAAGTTGTATGTGGGTTTGGGAAATTGAAGATTCGCTAGCTGAGTTTTCTGTGTTCTCCAAGACAAACATCTAAACACTTCTAACAGTTGTACATATCTGCAGTCTTCAGGTTTCCCAGTGCTTGCATACGGCAGATAACCTTTGAAAGCAATTAATAGGTTCAAAATGGTTCTTGTTCAGGTATTACTGTTTCTAGAAGTGTGGGCTCCATCCTCTGGGTTTGTGAAGTACTACAGGAGTCGAGCCTGAGCAGGCTACATTGCTGTCTAGTGAGCACAAGTTTTAATTAAGTAAATCCTTAGCTGTTTCATTACACACATAACCAAGATATTTGTCAGCATTTTCAATCTGAAATGATAGCTCTGAGAGGTGGAAAATTCCCTGCATTGCAATAAACAGTAACACAAGAGCATGCAAAAGTCTTTGGCCTCAATGAGAGAAGGGTAGTTAATCTTGCATTCAGGATGCAGTAAGAGCATATAATTGGGCAGTTACTGTAAACTGGCTAATGCATACAAGTTCATATTTCAGATTAGCTTTCAGTAGTACTTGTGTTTCTGTATCTTCAGGAGCAAAAAGCTGTACTTGAGTTAGAAAGACTTTAAAGTTATTTTCTGTATTGCAAGGGTTTTTATACTACCGCTTTTATGCTTTGTGCCACTCGGCATAGTTCCTCACATGAAACATTTTGTGCAAGTACTACATTAGACTATGTAAAGCTTTCCTGATGAGGATGACTTCAAACATGAAAAGTTCAGTATGATTGGGGTTGTTTGCTTGTTTTTCTTTCTCTTGGCTTGAAACTGTTGGCATCTTAAGTAAAGATATCGGTAGCATTGGCCTCATCTATAGGTGCCTTAGTACTAAGGTTTATGGCCTTAACACTACGGGTAACTGTCCGTCTTGATTGCAGCTCTGGCAAGTTTGGGGTATGAGAAGACCTGTGTTTTGTTCAACTGTGGAGCGTTGGCAAGCCAGATTGCAGCAGAACAGAATCTAGATAATGATGAAGGACTAAAAGCTGCAGCTAAGCATTATCAGGTACAGAGCTCTGTGCTTATGCTTAGGAATTCAGAATAATTAATCTCAGAACATCAAATACTATCTCTCAATTCTAAAGCTGTATATACCCATACATAAATATATACACATCTTTTCTCCCTCTTAATTGCAAAGGCAGTTGGCTAAGTACTTACTTGCCAGCTTGGAAGAATTTAATCCCCTAGAATTCTGTATGCTCCTTCCCCCAAGCGTGTTGGTAACTTTTAACCTTCACCTTAAAGATTTAATAATTCTAGCTAGTACAAGTTTTAGTTTTAACAAATTTTACAGTAATAATGTCTTTCTTCATGGTATGCATTAAAATGTCCGTGTTCTTATGTTGTTAGGTGTAATCAGTATACCTTTCCTTGTAGTCCATCTTGATAAATGTATCGGTGTAAGTGGTTCCAAGAACAAGGAATTGTTTAATGGCTAAACAATAAATAAGAGACCATACTCCAAAAAATCTCTTTTTAAAAATTGCTTTATATATTATATTTGTAGGAGAGAAAGTCTTTTTTGGAAACATGAATGATAATGTATAATTTTGTTTTACTTAGTTTGCAAGTGGTGCTTTCCAACACATTAAAGACACGGTTTTGTCAGCACTGAATCGAGAACCTACAGTGGACATCTCTCCAGACACAGTTGGAACTCTCAGTCTTATAATGTTGGCTCAAGCCCAGGAAGTCTTCTTCTTGAAAGCTACAAGAGGTATATTTTAATCTTCAGCGTGTATGTTCATGTGCTCATTCCAACTTCCACAAAAGCTCACAAGTGTGGCAAGTTATTAAGAGGTTGTAAAGGGCCTTTCAGAAGTTAGTTTTGCATTTACTGCATTTCCTCCCCCCACACCCTTGGAGGTCATTAAAGGCAAACTACAGGTGCCACTTTTGTCTAAAGGTTCACCTCACAGTGCAGTTTTCCTATCTGCCTTTCCTTTTTATGTCCAAAACATTTAGTCTCCACAGTTAGAAAGGATTTTGTTGGTTTATGTGTTTTCCTTTTCCCCCTTGAGAACAAGACAGTCTCTAAACTGAGAGTACTAGAAATAGTTCATAGGGGTTTTGCCACTACTCCCCCTCCTCCCCTGTCTGCAAAAGGATTTGAGAATTTAGAAAGAAATGACTGTACTAGGAAAGAAAGGAAATGTCCTAAAAGTTTAGAGGAGGCAAAATCTGTTTGCTCCTAATTTTGACAGAGGAACTCTGACCAAGTCTAACTTTGGGTATGCCCAGTTTATCTTGGAAAATGAAGTTCTGCAGGTAGAACAAAAACTGGTGTCCCTAACTGTTAAAGGGTGATTGCAAAATGATGATTCAGAGGCTGCGTGTTCTAATATAACTGTTAAAGAACATAGGCTTGAAAGAATTTCCCTGTGGAACAGTCCAGTCTTTGGTACAAGATCTCTTTCTCTTTCCTATTCTGCTTTTCTGTCTGTATTTACAAGAGGTTGTGCATCTAGAGATTGCAGATAACTAAAAGTAAAACTAAGGACATAGGGGTCACGTGTGATAGACCATCAACTGCTTTCTCCCTGCATTGTTTGGAGTATAGTGGAGAAAGGGGTTAACTTAACTGGGATGTTTCTTCTCTTCACAGGGAAGATCCTTGAAAAAATCTTGTAGCCTTACTGCCTTCAGGAGAATCTCGAGGAGAAACTCTTGTCCTCCAGTCAACTGATAAATTAAGTTTATATTCTTTATCACTCTGCTGGTACTATTTTAGTCTCTGGCTATTTGGACATTGCTTTGAAATAAATTCGTGTAACAAACGCCTGGAACTTTTCTTCAGGGCAGAAGCAGGTGCTTAACCTCATTTTGCATGAGAAATAGATCTGTCTGTCACCTGGATTCTTCTTACCCAAACATGAAAAAGTCAAAGCAAAACTGGTTCCAAACCATGTGTGCCCAGAGAAATCAAGATTTTTGTGTCTGCTCCCAGGACCACAGGTTTGCCAGTGTTAGAAGGACAGTAAGGTTGATAATCATCTGACTATGGAGGCTGTAGGTGTTGCCACACGTAGAGGTTCTTTCCCTTTGCAGGAAAGATGTTTTGTGAAGAATCGTGTTTGACAGCGTGATTAATGTCAGCAGCCTGTTTTTCAAGGGGAAATGCTTCCAAGTTTCATCTCAAAACTCAAATTTAGCTTCTTGCTGTGTTGACTGTTTACCTTAGTTGCAGTCTTTTGGTTGCTCTTGTGCGAGACAGTCCATTTAGCATAGTGGTATTTCTGATAGAACCGAAGTTTATTCACAAGTTGAAGCGTTTGGCAAAACCCAAATTAGCCAGGGAAATCTAACTCCACTGCATGACTACACAGCAGTTCTTTAATTTCTGAGCCTTTCTTAATGTTTAAGTGTCTTTAAGTCTGCATGTGATGGCTATTCCATCCTAAAGCTTGTGTTGTAGCTGTGATATTTTAAAGTTATATGAGTAAAACTAAAGCATCTGATTACAAAAGATCTACTTGGAGCTGTCTGCATGGAGAAATGAGTCCCCTTTAACATTTACTTTGTTAAAGGAAATGTAGTTAATATGGCAATATATTTTTCTTTTCCTTAAAGCTCAGGCTCTGTGGAGGAGGATGCAGCTACCACACACTAGGTGGGGCTAGAAGGACACTCAAGTTTTATTTCATTTGGCTTTATTAAATATTTAGTGCACTGAACAGAAACATTTTAACAAAGAAGTGATTTGCTAAATCTCAGACTCCTTCCTCTGTTTGTCATCTAAATCCTGTTCCACAGTGAAAAGATCTTTCTGGCATTTACCTCATAGAAGGTAAATAGATTCAATCATAGCTCATGCTTGAAGTGCTGTAGATAGATGTGTGAGTATGCAGGAATGACCACTTGGGAATTCTTTTGGTTTAATTTTGGCAATTAAGCATACTCTGCAGATTTCCTAATCTCCCCATGTGCCTCCTTCCCTCCCCCCCTTCCCCCCATGGTTATGAGTCTGGCAGTATGTGAAAGTCACCTGAACTGAAGGATGCTTGTTTGTAAGGGCTGCTATTTCGAGTGGATGGCTGGCATTTGTGTTGATAGCCTGCCCTCTCTTGGAAGGCTGAATTGCTAGTGCAGGCCAGAGGTGATTATGAAAGGAGATAAAGATAGAGCCAGCATGTTCCTGCTTTAGCAGTTTTAGCTTCAGGAACAGGCTGAGGACGTGAGGCAGGGAATACCCGCCGCCTTTAGGCACATGCAGCTCTGATGAAGTAGTGGATATCACTTGGAGGAGCTGTGGTTATTTATGTCAGCAGCTGCCCAGAGCTTTCCTGTACAACTGCCTGAACCTTCAGTGTCATGATGCAAGTAGAAAATCTGGAAACTGCTGCTGGATGTCAACAGAAGAATGGAATCCCACCTTTTTGAGTTATCAAGCCAAGCTGTACTGTCAGAATGCGGTTGTTGCTGTTTGAAGTCATTTACCTGCTCACTTGTAAAACCTGATGGTAATCATTATTTTTCTCCCTTTCCCCCAGATAAAATGAAAGATGGTATCATAGCTAAACTAGCTAATCAAGCTGCAGATTACTATGGAGATGCTTACAAACAATGTCAATATAAAGATACTTTGCCCAAGGTTAGTAACTCTGATGGCGATAATCTGGGACGAGCTGTTCTTGTGAATAACTGTTTACAGTGTACTTGAAGTGTATCCTCAAGAAAAGCTGACATATTGCTACATTTAAGGGAACTGAACCTGTAATTTGAAATTGTGAAGAATCTTAAGAAAGAATCTAGAGTGAAGAATCTAAGAAAGTGTGGGCTTTAGGTTTTTGTTTAAGTAAAATCTTATTACATGAAGTGTGTTTATTTGCAACACATTTCATCTAAAGTGAACTTGAAATGTTTATGATGACGTTTAGGGATGCCTTCTTAGCACTTAATGCCTTACTAAACCTGTTTTTCAAACTTAACACTTCCTAATGGGACTTAACTGGCTTCTAGTCTCAATGCATTTGTGACATTTGCTCTCATGTTGACAGCTGAATACAGTGGTACTGTTCACTTACCTGTTCATGAAAAGCATGACTGGAAGTCAGTGTGTGTGTCCTCTGTTCTTCTGCCTGCCTTCTTTTCTTTCTCCACTCCAAAACAGTCTTGAACTTGTAAAGTGTTTCAGTTTAGTCCTGAGTGTTCATTTGAGTGCTGTTGGATTTGGAAGATGCAGAAGGATGTTTTTTTCACACTGTATATATGTATTGTATAACAAAAATGAGCAAGTTTTCAGTGTATCAAATGTATCAGTTACATTCAAATCATAAAATAACAAAATCTGTTATGCAGTGTTACAGAAGTAAAAGATTTATTTACTTTTGATATTCCTGGACTCTGGAAAACTGTATCTAGTTAAGGAGGAGGTTGTTTTCTGTAGTGCTTTTTCGTGCATGTCCCTAAGAAGCATCCCTTGTTCCAGATTTGCAGCTGGTTTCAAAACTCTTAAGATAACTATTGCAGAGGTCTTTCTTGTTACAAGGAAGATATGAAATGTACTAGATTTACTAAAAATACACCAGAAAATATTATTACTAGTGATAAATGGAAGTGGTTGATGTTTGGTTCTATAACTTGATGTGCAGTCTTAGTCAAACAGTTGCCAAAGTATTTGCTGAAAGCATTTTTGTTCCCTCAGGGGAAAAAAAAGTCAGGTAATGTTTCCCCCACTCCCTTGGGTTTCTAATGTGGTATAGAATCTTGATAATGCTAGGAACTGTATGAGTAAGGGCTACTGTGCTGAAGTAAAAGTAGGTGTTTTTATTCTTAAGCAATACCTTGCACAAATGCCTTTGTCGGCCAGTCAGTGCTTTTCAGATGTATTGGAGAGGTGGGAGGGTGTTTTTTAAAGTTAAGTTGATATCTTGCTTGGCTGCAGCTTGCTAGATGATTTTATGTGTGCACATATTTCCTCTCATGCATTCTGTGTCATTTTATGGATTGGGCCAATTTCTCGCTTAGGTCTTATAGAATCCTAGAATAGTTAGGGTTGGAAAGGACCTTAAGGTCATCTAGCTCCAAACCCCTGCCATGGGCAGGGACTCATTTCTGAGAGGCAATAAGATATAATAAAGGCGTTGCTTTGTCTTTGGTTGTGGACCATTCTAAGCCATAGATCTGCTCCCTGTTCCAGGTGCAAAGTAATCCGTCAACTGATTATGTGAAAGGATATAGTAAGGTTTGCTGGCTCCACGAGTTAACACCAGCTCTGAGAACAGCTAAGTGTTCAGGAGTGTGAAATGAAATAGAGGTTGATACGATGTGCCAGATTCCAGTTGTAAGGCCTCCCACACCTTCACATTTACCCTCTTTGATTTGTTTTTATTTCTGGGGCTGCAGCAAGTTTGCACATCTGTGAAGAAGCAGGTCTTTTTATACTGAGGTGTTTATAGCATCACTGTGGTTTTCCAGTGCACCTGGATTTAAGAGATAAAACAGTAAGGCCAAATCCTTGATCAAAGACCATGCCTGTACTGTGGGCTGCATCATAATGTTTTCTTCATGTCTTGGTTGTTACTCCTGCAAAGATAAGTCCATTTACATAAGTGTAAAAATGATTTCTAAGTTGCTTTCCATGTCAGCAGTTACTTGGGCTCTTTATTTCTTCCTTGCTTTTGTAATTGTAGAGTTCCTTTCTTGCTAGATCTACTGCTGTTTTAAGTGAATTTGCCTTCTTAAATTAAAAATCCCAACAGCCAAACCAAACAGAAGCCCCCAAAGGACTGTATTCTTCCCCACACCTTCTCAAACCATTGTGTCTTGGCTTTTTCTTAGGGGCAGTTGGGTGCGTTCTTTCAACTATCCTTTCTAATATATGCATGCATTTCTAATCTTTGAAGTAAATGTTGTGACTTCATGGCTTGAATTTAAATCACAGTTTAACTGAGATAGTGGACACCCAGAGTTTTGCAACAACAGATCAAACCAAGGAAAAACAAAGAATGGATTCAATCCATGCAAAGTCCCATGGCCTCTGACATTTACCTCTAACATTTTAACCTATCTAAACCATTAATTGGGTGATTCTAATTTCCTTTTCTTCTTCCTTTTTCTTCCTGCATCCCATGTTGTCTGTGGTGGTTAATGTGGTTGGACTTTCCCCTGGTCAGTATTTTTATTTCCAGGAGGTGTTTCCTGTTCTGGCTGCAAAGCACTGCATTATGCAGGCCAATGCAGAGTATCATCAGTCTATCCTGGCAAAGCAGCAGAAGAAATTTGGTGAAGAAATTGGGAGGTTACAGGTGGGTAATGGAGTTTTCTGCTCTGAATACTATGGGAAGACTTTAAATCCTGAAAAGCTGGCTCAGAGTACTGAAATCCAAATAACCAAGCATGAGCCGTACTCAAAAACTGCAAAGCATGTTTTTCACATGAATTTAATCATTAGCAGCTAAAAAGAGGAGAGGTGTGTCTGCAGCCTTTGTAAAGATGGGTTTTAATGATTTTTGGGCAGTTTGATACTGCTTGACACGTTAGGTCTTCGTCTTTACATTTGCAGAGGCTTCTTACCTCAGTATAGCTAATATAACAGATTTTAAAATACATTTTCTTAAGTCCCCATAACATTAGAAGTCTGCGTGGTTAAACCTAACTCCTTTCCTGCAATCCTGATTTAAATCTGGGACAGTTTTGAAAAGCATAAAACAGTTGTATTTTTAGGCTTCATAGATTTCTGCCTCTCTATCTGGTTTCTAGAGGAACTTGGCTATAGATGTTGTAATGAGTAATGTCTTGTCTTAAGTACAACGGGGAAAAATAGCTAAAAATAACTGTTTTGTTCAAATGCTTTGTGGGGAAATCAAGTAAAGATGAAGTGCTGTTTCAGCTGACCTTGTAGGATCTGTGTGCAGTATCTGTTTACTGATAGGCAGAGAGCTGGGAGGCTTGCAGAAAACTGTCCTGTTGACACTTTGAAAGTTACCACTATGCATGTATTGACTTGGTGCACAGTGAAACCTTAAACATGGTTTATTTTGTATGCTTACCTGACCATGAGGTGCCTATATGAGCTTCTAATAGCAGTTACATTATGGCTGTATTACTGGGTGATAGATGTAGGTGTACCTGTTGTTTGTTCTTGAGTTTAACTCTGCTTTGCGGATCTCCTAGGACTTCACTGTAATAGAACATTAATATCTAATTTGTTTTTTAGTGTTCACCCATGACAGGTATCAAATTCACTATTATTGTTAAGCTCTATAGTAAATTAACTTGTGACCATGATTTTTCTGTGGCTATCTGGGAAGCTCAGCTGTTTTCCCAAGCATAGATGAAAGGAAAAAGCAAAGTTATTTTAATTGTAACTGTATTTAAAAATCTCTTTCAGCATGCAGCAGACTTAGTGAAGACGGTGGCGTCTCGTTATGATGAATATATAAATGTGAAAGATCTGGTTGACAAAATCAACCGTGCGCTTACAGCCGCCAAGAAAGACAATGACTTCATTTACCATGACCGGGTTCCTGACCTGAAAGATTTGGAGTCCATTGGAAAAGCCAGTCTTGTAAAGTCCACTCCAGTTGTTGTTCCGCTCAGTCAGAAATTCACTGGTGAGTGAAGTGTGTAGAGTGCACAGGGTCACTGTCACCTCGTGACACCCGGGTACCACCACCAGCGTTCATTTGTACCATGACGGGGTCAACATCTATTTTGGGATGCTATTGAGCGTACAGTAGTGATTTTGAGAGTGTGGTTTGTCTTTTCCAGTTTGGTGTTCCACTACTTGGTGATGGAAGAATAAACCACAGCTCAAAGATCATTATCTGCAATGTGTTCTTCTCTTATTTTTCTCATATTTTCTCATCAACTGTATTTTGTATATTAAACCAGCCTTTTAATTTCAGAAAGAGCACTAATACAAGGGAAAGGTATCAAATTGTACCACCTTAACAAACCTAGCTGCTGGCTTTCTATGAGGCTGAAATAGTGTTAGTTTGTTGGCTGTACAGGGTAGTTCTGAAAAGTGATCCTCCCTTCCTGTTCTAAGCTTGGTCCTTTGAAGAAGCAAAATTAAAAATGAAGCCTTAAGAATAATCGGATTTGTAATCCTACAGTTGTTTTAAATACCATGCCTTTAAGTTATTTCTAACTTAATTTCAGTCTTAAAAACTGAAATCTAACCTAAGCACCTGTAGAAATAGTATTTTTAAGACACCCTGGGGTGTGCGAGAGTATCTTAAGCTGTTCAGATCAGTCTCTGTTCTGCAGCCTGAGTAACAGAGCTGTGAAGATGTCTGTGTCCTTTTACCTTCACAGTGCAACTTGAGTAATTTATACTACTTGAATTGCAGACCTGTTTGAGAAGATGGTTCCATTGCAAGTTCAGCAGTCTGTGAGTGTTTATAACCAGAGGAAGGCAGATCTGGTGAACAGGTTAATAGCCCAGATGAGAGAAGCCACAAACCTGGCAAATGGGTAAGTATGGCTTCTTGTGAAGTTTCTCCAGAGGAGCTGTGGAACAGCCTATGAACATCAGTTGCCTTGCAGCCTGCAGACATCCAGATTACAGCAGCAGTTTTGTATAACTGTATGGTAGCCTGCAAATTTAAGCCATAGAGGGGTATTTAGAACTACTTTTCTGCAGACTGAAAGCTTATCAAGAACAAATTGTTTTTCATTTTCTTCAATCTTCCCTTATTTTTGAGAGTCTGACCCTTGCTCAGAAAAAGCTCCAGTACCATTAATTTGAAGGAATTTCACATTCCAGCTTTGATTGTACTAGTGACTCAATAAATTATATTCCCCCCAAAAAGAAAGAAGAAATTGTTCTTTACAATAAATAATCATAAAAAATCGTATCAAGCTGAAAGATAAGAATGTAACTCAAGGCATTTGGTTATCTACCAGATAGTTACTGCTAAAAACATTTGCTATGTTTTTGTAAGTGCTAAAAGACTAGGGCTTGTTTAGCTTTTTAAGAGCTTTGAAACGTGTTTTTGGTGAGGTATACACTAGGAATAATTCAGAGTTTTCAGTCTGAGATTTCTGTCCAGGAGTACATTATGCTCTGTTTCCATTCTAGTTGACTGAGTGGTTGTTTGGACGGCAGTGTTATTTACAGGATACAGCTACAGACAAGCTGTTGTTTAACATGTTGACTTTTTCAGTGTGTTGGCTTCCCTCAATCTTCCTGCTGCTATCGAAGATGTGTCTGGGGATACTGTGCCTCAGTCTATTTTGACCAAGTCTAAGTCTGTGATTGAGCAGGGAGGAATTCAGACTGTTGATCAGCTGATCAAAGATCTGCCTGAACTGCTACAAAGGAATAAAGAAATTTTAGATGAAGTAAGTGAGCTCAGCAACTGCTAACACTAAAATGTTGCTAAAAACCACCACCACCGAACTTCTTTCCTCTTCAAGTGGCAATAGGAAATTAACCAAAATGCCTGTAACTTTACTAGCACTTTAAAAACATGTCATACAAGTTTTTAGTTGGTACAAAAACTGTGCTGTCACATGTGCCTGTTCCTTTGCAAGTGTTTTGTTTCTCAGAGTGTTGGGCTGGGGAGGGAAGCATTCTGGAGAGATGTGCGTGATTTGTGCCGTTCAGGCCTAGTTTTTGTTTAGCAAATTATATTTGTGAAGGGTGTATAAACATTCTTCATGTATTCAACACTATGTGTTTGATGTTTAGAACGGTGTATAATGCATGTAACCTTTTTCTCTTGTAGTCACTAAGATTATTAGATGAAGAAGAAGCAACAGACAATGACCTGCGAACAAAATTCAAAGAGCGCTGGCAGAGAACTCCATCCAATGAGCTCTATAAGCCTTTACGGGCAGGTAAAGGTCATGCTTTGGATTCTGGGGATGCTCTGAAAATGGCCATTCTCATTGTGTAAATTAAAGTAGTTTGGTAAATACTTGTAAAGATACAAATGTGTGGTTCAGTTGATACACTGTAGGGAAGGGATGGCATCCAGAGGGACCGTGACACGCTTGTGAGGTGGGCACATGCCAGCCTTATGAAGTTCAACCATGCCAAGTGCAAGGTCCTACACCTGGGTCGGAGCAGTCCCAGGCACAGCTACAGGTTGGGCAGAGAAGAGATTCAGGGCAGCCCAAGGAGAAGGACTTGGGGGTGTTGGTTGATGAGAAAATGAACATGAGCCGGCTTCAGTGTGCGCTTGCAGCCTGGGAACCAACCATACCCTGGGCCGCATCAAAAGGAGCGTGACCAGCAGGTCATGGAGGTGATCCTGCCCCTCTACTTTGCTCTTGTGAGACCTCACCTGCAGTATTGTATGCAGTTCTGGTGTCCTCAATGTAAAAAAGACATGGAACTGTTGGAACAAGTCCAGAGGAGGCCACGAGGATGATAAGGGGCTGGAGCACCTCCCGTATGAAGACAGGCTGAGAAAGTTGGGGCTGTTCAGCCTGGAGAAGAGAAGCTGCATGGAGACCTCAGAGCAGCTTCCAGTGTCTGAAGGGGGCCTATAGGGATGCTGGGGCGGGACTCTTCATTAGGGGCTGTAGTGATAGGACAAGGGGTGATGGGTTAAAACTTAAACAGGAGAAGTTTAGATTGGATATGAGGAGGAAATTCTTTCCCGTGAGGGTGCTGAGGCACTGGAATGGGTTGCCCAAGGAAGTTGTGAATGCTCCATCCCTGGCAGTGTTCAGGACCAGGTTGAACAGAGCCTTGGGTGCCATGGTTTAGTGTGAGGTGTCCCTGCCCATGGCAGGGGGTTGTAACTGTATGATCTTCAGGTCCTTTCCAACCCAAACTATTCTATGATTGTCTGAAATGTGCCAAAACACCCTTATTGCAGTTGGGAGCATTATTTGAAGTGGAGAGATGATGTGCAGGCAGAAAATTCCCTGCTGCTTGTGCACCTGTGCAGTGTGTGTGCATGGTGAAATTTCAGAAAGCGTGTGTGGTGGAAAACATCTGTCCTCCCAAGAATCTGGTTGAACTACCTCTTAAATACTTCAGTGTACTTAGAGCCATTGCTAGAGCATGGTTTTGGTGTGCTTAGTGTGTGTTGGCTTGAAGCTAACAAGGGACTGATACTGCCACCTTAGTTTTTGCAGAGTTATGGGGATTTACATCTGGGGAGTAGCTCAAACCTAGTGTTTGTTCAATTACTTCCACGTGCTTCTGTGGAGAATTAATATCGGTGCCTATTTTATGCACTATTTAAACGATAACTTGGAAGCTTAAGTTTACTTATAAGTCTTAACTTCATGATGTGCAGGCTCATAGAAATGTATGGAGACTCTGAAAAGCATGAAAACTGCTCTGGTGCAAGTCTTGGATGAAACAAGGTTTGAAATCACCTAACCACTGTTGCGTTTTCTTCCTCTCCTACCACCAGAGGGAGCAAACTACCACAATATCTTGAATAAAGCTGTGCAAGCAGATGGCCAAGTTAGAGAGCGCTATCAGTCTCACCGGGACACCATTGCCCTTCTCTGTAAGCCTGAGGCAGAACTCAATGCAGCCATTCCTTCTGCCAACCCAGCAAAAACATTACAAGGAAGTGAGGTAAAGCATTGAAATTTGTCTTTAGGAATGGAAGTGCTATTTATCTATGTAAACTTGCACGAATTGGTGTGGATGCTGACGCTTAGCTGCCCTTGTTTCTGTCACAATTGATACAGGAGGTGACTAACATCTGGAAATTACTTAAGTGTGTTTTGTAACACTTAGTGCATGCAAGTTCAGTCACCGTGGACAGCAGGACTGTAGATCTGTTATAAAAGGAGCAATTCCTGATGCATATTTTGAAGTAGGGTGGTGGGGTGTAGTGCTCAGGTCTTGGGGCAGGCAGGCAATGTGTAAAAGACATGGGCTAGCATTTTAAATTGTTAGGCAATTACACCAGTTTGCTTTCTAAGAAAGTCATGTCTCAGCAGTACAATTACTTTTCTGAAGGAGTGATTTGAAGTCAGTGGGTTTGCTCTTTTTAGAATATCCTACTGAAGGTGTCTGATCAATTTAAAGAAGATTTCAAAATCTTCATAGTCACTCAGTGTTATTAGTGAAAGCAAATCTTTAGAAGAGAATATAGCTTGAGAAGCGCTTGAAGATCTTTGTTCCATTGCATTTTGTCCTGGTTTGTCACCTTAAACACCTATAAACAAAGGCACATGCAGTAGTGTTGGCAGTGTCAGTGAGGAGTGCAAGATGGGAGCAAGTAATAGAGTACACTTCTGCAGTGATTCCTCCGAATGTGCTAACTTCTTACAACTTTCGTTGCCTAGGTTGTTAATGTCTTAAGAACTTTGCTGGTCAATCTGGATGAAGTTAAGAAGGAGAGAGAACAACTGGAAAATGACCTGAAATCCGTAAACTTTGACATGACAAGCAAATTCCTGACGGCGCTTGCACAGGATGGTGCTATAAATGAGGAGGCAATCTCTGTGACTGAGTTGGACAGAATTTATGGGAGTTACACACAGAAAGTGCAAGAGTCCCTAAAGAAGCAGGAAGAACTTCTCAAAAATATTCAGGTACAGCATGTTGTATGTCCTCCTAACTCTTAAACTAAGGAGCAATGATCACTTCTCCAGTACTACAGAAATCTCACTTTGCTTTCTCTTCTTTTGTTGTCATAGGCCAGTTGATACTCCTTTACCTGTCTGATCACTGAAAGATACAGGGGTGGCTTTGTGTTCACTGGAAATGAACATAAATTTCCAGCAGACTCATCCAGAGCTCTGTAGTGTCAATTCTCTTGGACCTTTTCTTCCCCAATTCTGCATTTTTTCTTTGGCCCTTGAAAGAAGCTTGCCTGGTGTATTAAGAGGGGTTTTTTTTAGGTTTGTTTTGATCTTTTTTTTCTTTTTTTCTCCCTCTTATCCAATCTTAATACTTCTTTCTGGGATAACTGGAATGGGTTGCCCAGGGAAGTTGTGAATGCTCCATCCCTGGCGGTGTTCAAGGCCAGGTTGGAGAGAGCCTTGGCTGAGATGGTTTAGTGTGAGGTGTCCCTGCCCATGGCAGGGGGGTTGGAACTGGATGATCTTAAAGTCCTTTCCAACCCAAACCATTCTGTGATTCTAACAGGAGGCCTGTCTACTAGAAGACATTTTGGGTCTCAGAAGTACATTTTGGTTTGCTTCTAATTGATATTTACAACATGATTGACTTCTAGCATGTGCAAAGCTCATCCAGGTGAAAATAGAAGTTTTTTGTAAATTCAGCCTGAATTTGTCAGTAACACTGGAGTCAGGTGTCTGAAACATCTGGCAAAAGAGGAACTCCTGGTGCTTGGGCCTGTTTATGCACAGGATTACTTACAGCTTCTGACTGCAACTTGGATTGCAAGGGGAAAAACTGTTTCCAAATGACCGTATGGCTCATGTCTATCAAGGATTTTGTATTCAGATGTCTTTTAACATGATAAACTTTTAAAATCTTGATGGATGTTACTTTGATGTTTGAATGTCCTAGAGTTCAAGTGTGGCTGCTTCTGGCAGCTGAAATAGTCTTCTTAAATTAGCTTGTTTGTTTCTTTTCCCTAAAGAAATGCCATGTAGGTAGGTGATCCTTCTGGATGTTTTCCACTTCCTGTCCTTTTAATAACTTGCCAATGTCAACCAAACTTGAGGTAGCACTTCCTAAAACTACTAACTTCAAGTGTGGTTTTGTGACTATCAATGGAGAGTGGTAGAGAGCCTAATGAGTATGAGAGAGAGTCTGCTTGAGAATGACTTGAAAGTGGCCCACAAGAGACTGATACTTAACTGATAGCTAATGCCACTATATAGCTCTGAAATAGCCACTGTGTGTGGCAGATGGCAAGTGTCAGGAAGCACAGTGTGTGGATGGAAGGTGAAGAAAGGTGACATGGTTTAGTGTGAGGTGTCTCTGCCCATGGCAGGGGGGTTGGAGCTGGATGATCTTAAAGTCTTTTCCAACCCTAACAATTCTATGATTCTAAAGGCAGGTATTGGGAAAAGGGGATAGAAGCAAGGACACCAAAATATGTAGAATCTAGCACCAAACCAGCTTGCATTATTTTCACTGCTTATTATTTTCCCTTCTTTTAAGAATGCACATCAGGATTTCTCAAAGATGAAACAATCAAACAATGAATCCAATTTAAGAGAAGAAGTTTTGAAGAACTTGGCTGTGGCAAACGACAACTTCGTGGAACTTGTTGCCAATCTGAAAGAAGGCACAAAGGTACAGTAGTGCTTAAGGGTGATTTACTTACCCGGTGAGACATGGATAAACTTTGCAGGCATGCTAGAATGAGGTACGCTTTTGAGGAGTTCACTGCTGATGCGAATACAGGGAGTTGCTTGAGTTTTGGTTGTTTTGACAGCTGTGAAATGCTGCTTTGTTCCTATCTGAAAAGTAAGCTTTTCTAATTACTGACTTATATTTAAAATAGAAAGAGTTGTTAATTACAGCTGAGTAAACGATGCTGAAGTTGCCCAGATGAGCCATGTTATCTAAGGAATTCTTTCATTTGTTCTCCCATGGTATTTAATCACCTTATCAAATTTTGGTTTATATACTGCTGTGCATATGTGAGGAAAGATGAGGAGAGCTTTATTTAGCTTGCTTTTATTGATGGGAGCATCTGGAAGGGTGTCTTACTGCTTCTGTATTAAGTACTTTTTGCTGGTTTGTTGATAGCTCACTAGAGGGAAATAAAACTGAAACGTCTGTACAAATGAAATGCATGGAAATGACTGAAGGCAAGAAAATGAAAAGGAAAAAGTACCCTTTAAAAGTTGTTAATCACTAGATGTGATCTAGTTTTATTCTGGTTTGAATACATTTTCTAGTTGCCTTAAACGCTTACCTTTGTACACAAATTCCCATGTATAAGAACCCCACAAAATGATCTGGTATTACAGGGATGGGCAACAGCTGACTGATGCTTGGTTTTGAGAGGCAGACTAAAAGGCACTAGCAAACTGGAATGACAGGTTTTGGGCACTGTAATAATGCAAAGCCTATAACTGGATTGATATGTAGAAACATGCAAGGGTATTGATTGAGCATGCTCTTGTTGGGTCTTTTCTCTTCACTAGTTTTACAATGAGCTGACAGAAATCCTGCTGAAATTCCAAAACAAATGCAGTGACATTGTCTTTGCTCGCAAGACTGAAAGAGACGAACTGCTCAAGTAAGATTTCAGTGTTTTGTTTAAGCATTCTAAGAAACATTAAGTATTTATTGGAAGTTAATCTTTGGGGGTGTGTTTCTTGTGGTACTTGATGAAACGAGAAAGGGAGAAGAGGTGCGTAAGACTGTCACCCTTTGCCTTAATGCTAGCCCCACTCTCCCCTCATCTGATAAACTGGGAAAGTGATAGGAGAAATAAATGGAATACTTTGGAGTCTGTGCTGTTCCTGTGTACAGTTTTGCATGAATCTGTTTCATCTGACCGTGATTTCACTCTTAGTTCTTTTTGGCATCTATTTGTTAATAATTTTATTTTACTCTCTCCTTTGAGGAACTTGTGGTCTCTGCACCTTGCTTTTGGTTTGAGAAATGAGATAAATGCTGCAGCGTGTGATTGCCTTCCATGTGCCCAGTGTGGTGGGGAGGAACAGTGTTGGTGTTCTACTTCTGCTGTGTAGTCTGCTCTGATCTCATACTGTATCATTGGTTAGATACGTGGGTTGCCTACGCTGCTGGTGTATTTTGTCCTTCATGGGAAGGAAAGTGTTGCTTTTGTCTCACACACATGATCAGGCTAGGGATAGTATGCTTCAGCTGTCATTTATAGGCTCTCAAGAGGAAAGCATAACTGAAAAGCTACCTGTTAATCAGTGTTCTTTAGCAGAGCATGTAGCCTTTTCTAAGCAGGGCTGGTTGCTGTTGTAGTTTCAGCTGGTGAAACTGCAGTTGTGTGCATGAACCATATTGTCAATGAGATGCTCAGCCCTTAGGTTTTCTTTCCTGACTTCATTCTTTGTAGAACTGTTCCTTTTCAGTTGGGCACAGTGCTTGTAACTGTATACAATCCCTTCCACTTCATATGCTCATGGAATTTGGGATCTGTAGGCTGCCTAACCAAGGCTGTGGTCTGAATATCTCACATTCTCATACGTTAATGTTCAGTGTTAAAGCTGTGGGTTTAGTGTTGGTCTAGCATTGAGCTGAGCTTTGGCATGCTATCTTTTACTGCCTCACGTGCTTAACAGTTCACTACATGAAACCCTGTCACGGTTGGGGGCAATGATCAGATTTGGGATATTTGTAATATACATCTACAAACATTTATTTCTCAGTGCACCAACCCAAAATCTGAGTAAAGGTGTGGTTTTGTCCCTTTTCCACATCCCCACAATAAAAATACTGACTGAGCTACATCTTCACTTAGTAAAAGTGAAGTTGTTTAGATGGTTTCTTATTTAGAACTAGAGAGGTTTTGTTTCCCCACATAATGGTTGATCATAATTGGATGATCAGTTTTAATAGTGTGTTAGTATTAATGTGTTTAGTCACTTTGTGGTTCAGTTTATTTCACTCTGGACGGTACTGCTGTTCTGTAAGCTATTGGTCTTTGCAGTGTGATTTGAAGAAGAAAACCATTACTTCTGTTCCTTAGGTCATATTCTGAGATGTTCAGGTTTTCTTAGTTTGTAGTTGCTACCTCAGCTGTGCCTTTGCTGGTTTCCCCCATCTTCTGTTTCAGGTGTCAAGTTCTAGCTGGTACATGCTGTTCCCCTACCACTTTTACCCAAAATTGCCTGGGATTTTCAGCGGTTCCTAATGTCTCTGTGGAGAACCTGCCCAGTCTCAAATACTGACTCCTTGCGCTGAGGAATGCACTACACTGAATATGTAGCTTAGAACTGCTGCCTTAAAGCTTTCATGGCAAGCTGCCTGTAAAATGATGCTGTTGAATGGCAGCTTGTGGTGCCCCATGACACCAAAGCCTCCTTGTGTCTTACCCAAGTAAGGCTAATTCCAGCACTAGAGGTAACAGAATAGAGAACTTGAAAGCTTATTTGCTGAAGCAGTCACGTTTTTGCCAGGGTTTTTTTTGGTAGTTGTGCTTACACAAGTGTAAATGACATTGTAGACTATCTAGCAGACTTCTTTTATCAATTCTATTAGATGTATTGTATTTGCATGCCATATTATTTAATTTAGAACAATCTCTAAGCAATGTGGCATTGCTTTGCTTCTGTATTTGAGCATCTTTTCACATGTTAAAATCCCTGACATTTACTTGTATTCCATTCTGTAGCCTTGAGGTTTCCTTAGGTTCACAGGAAGGCTTCCAAGCTGCTGAATGTTTTGACTGTTCTGTGATTTCTGATCCCAAAGCTTTTGGCTAATTCCGTGATCTATACCTAGTATTGAGTTGGAACATAAAGACATTCTTAGGAAATAGATGTACCAGTTAATCAGAGGGTTGGCTAGAGGATTGTTTCCAGTGAAGTGATTTGGACTCCAAATTCAGTTTGAGCTACCTCAGTGATCATGCTTTAAGTATTGGATTTACCCTGTTGCCTCTTTATAGCTTAGCTTGCTGAAGTGTATGACAGCCAATTCTTAAACTAAGCTGTATGTTTGCTTGTTTGTTTTTTAATAGAGATTTGCAGCAAAGCATTGCCAGGGAACCCAGTGCTCCCTCTATTCCTCTGCCTACCTATCAGACCACATCAGCTGGAGGAAGCAAGCCTGCAGCATCGTCAGCTCCTACCCCAGCACCCAGAACCATGGTGGTAAATACACACTACAGAATTAGGGGCTTGAAAATACTGTGGAACTCCAAACTGATCTGTAACTCGTGTATATCACACCTTAATATTTAATGTACTTGGAAATGCATTGAGGGGAAATAGAAGGCAAACTCCAAAGGTGCAGAGAGATGTATTATGCGCTATTGATGTTTATAATTTGCAGATTTGAAATGGAAAGCTTGTGAGTTTTTAGATGCTTCACATTATATTTAGTTTATAGAGATAATAGAATGTCTGCTTAAAATGAAAATGGAAATAAAAATCAACTGACCATATACACACAGCTTTTGATTCCAAGGCGGCTTCCAGAAGGAAGCATCAGCCTAATCCTTTTTCTCTTGTTAGGGGACTAAACCACAGCCACCAGCACGGCCACCACCACCAGTAATTTCTGCAGCAAGCGGTTCCTCTTCTACATCAGCACCCTCTGGAACAGCTCCTGCTCCTGCTGCTGCTCCTGCTGCTCCTCCTGCTCCAGGAGCCAGCGCACCTGCAGCAAGCACTGCACCATCACAGGCACAGGGACCTCCTTACCCAACTTATCCAGGTTACCCAGGGTAAGCTATGGGAGTAGTTAAGTAGTTCTTTGTTACTCTGTTATCTAAAAGCACTTGTTTGTTGCATGTGCTGTTTCAAAATCCTTTAGTGTTACAGCTGAAGACGTGTTTAGTGTTAGGGGCAAGGTGATCTTTTTAGTTTCAGTCGTATCATTCTTGCTGGAATCATTTGCTGGTACCATTTGTGGGAAGGGTTTGAAAACTTAGTTTCTGTTGCTTGGCTTTTTTAAAGGGAAAGGGAGACAGGACTGCAGCTCCTTAACTGTGCTTTGGGGACTATTGCCAGCCCTTGCATAATCAGTTGGTGTTTTTTTATCTCAAAAGTGTTGGCATATCTCATTTTTCAAATCTTGTTTTTTCATGGAAGATGATGAAAAATACAGAAAATATTCCAGCTTGGTGTGCTGTCTTCTGATGCCTTTTTCCATCTTTCTGGAGTCAGGATGAGCACTTGAAGGCAGATGCTCTCCTTCAGCAGCAGGCTCAGCAAATGTTAAAATATACACAGTGATGTTAAACATGAGATAATCAATTTAGATCAGTTCTAAATCCTGCAGGTTGCTTTTACTCCACCTCCTGCCTGCATTTCTGCTTCATGTGTTATAACTTGTTTCATGTTTGAACGTTGAAAGTTACCACAAGTTCTGCTGCACAGAGAGAAAGATTGAAGGAAAGCGTTTGCAGTGATTGTGTTCTTGTACCTATTCATGAGTTGTCTTTTGCAAATTAAGATTATCAGTGTGTTGTAACTGAAGTATGCTTCCCTCTCCCCACAGGTATTGCCAGATGCCAATGCCAATGGGCTATAATCCATACATGTATGGTCAGTATAATCTGCCATATGCTCCTTCACCTGTCTATCAAAACCCTGGACAAGCACCATATCCAACACCTCAACAACCTGGATACCTATTTCCTCAACAGCCTTATTACCCTCAGCAATAATGTATCTGCAAAGAAGCTCTGCTTGTTAAAATTGGAGAAAAATTGGCAATAAGCATACTAAAACTTTTAGCTTCAGTTCCTGTACCATACTGAACTGTATGCAGTCTGTAATTCCTGTTCATTGTTAACTGCTCAAAAATACCTTGATCACTTCTTGGTTACACTAAACACCCTGAAAGATCTGCTGCAGTGGTTTAGACTGTAGACTAATATCAGAATTAGAGCCTAATTCCGTGGTCTGAAACTGTACACTACCTGTTGGCTAGACCAAAATACTTGTCTTCAAAAGTCCTGTAAGTAACAAATGGGTTCAGATGAGAAAAATGAAGCAGTGCGTGCACTGGGTGTGCTATATTCTAGGGAACCATATAGCATTTCCTTCTATACCCTATTGGCTTGTATTTTTTGGGGGGGGTTAGTTAAAAATGCTTATTTTGTCTAATAATCAAGGCCTTGTAAATCGTCAGTAAACAAAATAAATTACTGAAGAATGGTTTAAACACTTGGCATTCTCATTGCAGTAAGGATGTGGTTGGTGTGTCTGTAGATTCTGTCATTTGCCTCTTGACTTGCAGAGCATAGAGGAACTTCCCAAGCGGTTAGCCTTATGACTGAGCTTCCAGCTTTTCCCTGACTCTGTGTTTTTGTGACAGAATCTGTAATTAACCATTTAAATGTTGTTAGGTGGCGTCTTGCAGGTAGAATTTTCCTGTCGCTTTGAAGTGTATTGGGCTAAAATATGTTCATGACTGTTTTAAAGGAATGGTTATCTCATCTCCAGATCCTACTTCAAAGAAGGGAGATCAGGGTCCCTCCGACAGGACCCAGTGCCAGGTTGGTCTAACCCACATTTTCCAAAGAAACGTTGCTGAGAAATGTGCTGTGGCTCAGAACAGGGCAACTATTGATTGTTGGAGCTTTTCAGATTACGTTTCTAATGATTGCTTTTTTCCCTTGAAAAATCAATGTATTCCCTCAGGGAGCTTGGTACTAGTGGAGAAACTTTTTGTGTGTGTGTAGGGGGAAGGAAAAAATCATCTTGTAAATGAAAGCACATGGAATATTTTCTTTTGGACCCATCTTCTCAAGGGATTAATAATCTTGCACTACATTTTGCATTAGGTAATGAAGAATATCAGTTTGTGCTTAATGGCTTCTACCAAATACTTACAAACCATCTTTCAGTCTGGTTTAGGTTGGTTCTTTTAAACATGCTCGTCTAGTGAGGGACCCCCCCCAGTTCCTTTAGCCCTTGACATGAGTCCCTTGGTTCTGTGGGGCAGTTAATGTCCTGAGTGCTTCATAGAAGATGTTCTGGCCTTACAGAAGAGCTCTCACAATACCTATGTTAAATGTTACTGCTTTATTTTCTATTTAAGTGCCTGATTAAATATAGAGGTATATTTTGATGCAGGGGTTTAGTTATTGTAGCATCTGGGTGGAAACCTCACTGGACCTTGAATACTCTTCCTCATGAAGAAAGCAGTACACGTACCCATGTGAGCTCCTTTCTTCCTGTCTCAAGTTCTTGCCATGTGATCACTCCAGTGACTTTGTGAAGACTACTTGTCTTTGATGCTCCCTGACCCCCACAGAAGATGCAGACCAAAAGGTAAAAATGAGCATCTCTTAGAACATGAGTACCTAATTCTGAACACATTTATTAACCCTGTAGAACCTCAGTGATGTGGGGGAGCAGGTTGAAGTAGGAGGATGCAGCGCTGTAGATACAACCATGCACAAGGACAGGTGCTTTGCATTCCCTTATGAACCTCACTGAGTGGGGTGGCACAGGAACCTCCAGTATTTTTTTGCCTGATGAGAATACGTAAGAGGCAAGCAAGGACGATGAGAAGCAGCTTGGAAGATCCCGGTTTGGAACCAACAATCAGAACCTGACTTTAACTGGAAAAACAGTAGTTTTCCACTAATTCCACTGTGTCGATGTGAGCAAGTGCAAGTCTAATGCAACCTTTTCAGTTCAAAATGTCTCGTACACTATGGCCTGTAGGTTTTTCAGTTTGCACATTAGATACGTTTGAGCTACCGGGTGAGTTTGTTTCTAGTGCCTCAATTTATAAGACTTACTTTAATGCTGTCTAAAAATGTAACTTGGTTCAGCATAAAGATTCCTAGACCTGAAATCCCCTTTTTAAAGTTGCATGGAGCTGGAATTGCTGTTTATTTTTCCAGTTGTTACTGCTTGCTTTACTCTGCTATGATTTGAATATGTATAGAAATCTATGCATTGTGTTCAGCTTTCTGTTTTTCTCCCTTTTCCCCTTTTTTTTTTCCTTCCTAAACAGAACAGAAGAATCCAGGGACATGTATGTATCTGCTTTTAAGCATGCAGCTGTCATGACTTTGGTTGAGATGTTACCTTGTTCTTCTATAGTTTATTAAAAAAACCCAGTTAGTAAAACCTGATTTCATGGCTTTTCTCTTGAGTCCTTTGGCTTCAGACAAGTGTTATTTTGGAAAGGATGGAAGTAAGTAAGTTTGGGCTGTGGTGAAGGCACTTGGCATGTCAGGTGCCTCACAGCACAGCTGCTGCTCTGGAATAACAATAGGGCTCAAATCCTGGGAGTTGTGTTGATTCCCAAGGCTGATGGAGTGTGTCCCCCTTTGATAGGAGGAGGAAATGGTAAGGTCCTTATGCCTCCAGAAGCTTTGAATCAAAGTTTGTTGTCCTGAGCTCCATGTTAGGCCGGGGTTTGTGTGACCCGCAGCTGGGCAAAGCCATTCCAGGCTGTCAGGGCCATCAGGTGGTTAACTATTGCCAGCACATAAATGACCCCCATGGGCACACCAAGAACCTGATTTAGTTATTCATTTACTTATTCTTTGTAGAAGAAACCTGTCTACCACCATGCATATTGCAGTTGTGTGGAGAGCAAAGCTTACCATCATGTCCTTTCCAGAGACTTTTGAAGTCCAGCATTCGTTTTGTCTTGCAGAAAAGCTTTCCGTGCAATTAGTGAGAAAAGCGAGTCTTATGAAGCAAACTAATTCTGGATCATCAGTGAAACACCAAACCATTGCAAGGCTACCAAGTCGTTCCTAATGCTTTCCTTGCTCCTTTCTAAGATGGTTTCAGCCCATATGAAGAAGTGTCTTTGCTGCCCACTGCTTTCACACTGCCAGCTAGTGCTGGTTCTGTTACTGCTGTAGGCTGTAGGGTTAGTTGAGTGCTTTAGGGCTGATCTGTGGGATGTAGTCTAAGTTACACTGACCAGTGTCCTTGCTGTTTCAGAGCCCTTTGAGGCAGTATTTGGGCCTTAGCATTGTGAAGCAGCATCACCCATTGCAGGTAGCTGAAACTGGCAGGAGAATTCCTTGGAAAGGAAATCTTTCTTTGCATTAGCGAGAGATGTGCTTGCTTTTACTAACGGGTTCAGTTCTGAAGTGACTTGCACCACAGAGCCTGTGTTATAGCATGTATTTGTCCTGACAGAACATTTAAACAGGCTACGCTGAGTGACCATGTGCTTCAGGTTTTGGTTGTGTACCATTGGATGGGATCTCCTGGATTATCAGCATTTGGCTATGTTCAGTTTAAAAGAAACTCATCTGGAGTTTCCAGCCCCTTGAAAAGATGAGCTGTGCCAGCAGAGCAACACTCCAAATCGCTTTGTTGTGGTGTTTATGGGGAGGATTTGGGGCTTTTTTGTTGCCACTTTTGACTAGAAGTCGCCACCTGCTATTCAGGTTTATTTGAACTTTTGAAAGTTTCATTTAAAAATGGGCAGTGTTTAAAAAATAGCAATTTTGACTATTTTCACTGTTCTAAGTACTGGCACAGGGTGCCCAGAGAAGCTGTGGCTGCCCCATCCCTGGCAGTGCTCAAGGCCAGGTTGGACACAGGGGCTTGGAACAACCTGCTCTAGTGGAAGGGGGTTGGAATTAGATGAGCTTTAAGGTCTCTTCCAACCCAAACCACTCTGGGATTCTGTTACCTGACATGGGAGGATGGTTTCTTACCCGGTGCAGCAAGTGATCAGATGAAGTGCTGTGATGAAGTGACATTGGAGCAAGGTGGATGGCGGGTGTTAGCATGACCCATTCTGACAGTGGGAGTACTGGAAAGCCTGCTGGCAGCTGCAGCTCTTTGACTGTGGAGAGCAACATGAACCGCAGATGTTGCACAGGGGCCTCAGAAACTTGGAGAGGGAAAGTGTCAAAGTGGTCAGAGAGGAGAAGGAGCCAGGAGAAAATGGAAGGAAGGCTGAGGGAGAGCTGACACTTGAGGAAACCATCAAATCAGGTCATGGACAAAAGGCCCTAGGGCTCTGACAGCGCGATGCCATAAATCACTGACTTGGGTAGTGCAAGGAAAACGATTCAAGTTGAAAGAGCTGAAGAAATAACTGAAACAGAGCAATGGTACCAAGGGGAAGAGGAAAAGGAGCTTTAGCAGGGGGAAGTTAGGGAAGGAATTTAAAGGTGAGGGAAACTGATTTATTACACCTTCTCCTTGAGCAAGGGGAGAAGTAATGGTGAAGGGAAGGAGTTAATCAAGAAGGTGATTTCCAGTGGCTCCTAAGCTCTGGAGACCTGAGGAGTGGTGATGGGCAGGGTGGGCCTTGGGAAGATGCAGCAGATCAGGTGGACTTGGCAGCGTTGGCACAGGCTGCCTGTAAGGGGGAGTTAGAAAGGAGTTGGGTCATACATGCAGTGACCAGGCTGAGCAGAGGAACTGAGGTGGGTGCTGGCATGGCAGTCTGCAGTGCTGGAGACCCTGCAGCCTGTGGAGGGAGGTGAGCAGGTCCAGGCACAAGAGCCCAAGAACAAGTGGTAGGTAGGGGTATCTCAGAGCAAATGGAGTTTCTCATGAAGCAAGAAAGCTGACTCTGTTCTCAGTCTCTTTCTGCCACGTTATATTTTATTAGTGAAGGAATATTTCATACTCAATATTTCATTAGTCTTTGGTTCCCAGCAAGTGTTAATGTCCATAAGCAGGAAGGGAGTATGTGACTGAGCAAGGAAACGGACCTACATCCAGCAGAACAAACCTACCTGCTGTCTTGCTGTTTCCAGTGCTGCCATGTGGCCAGCAAAACTTCACGGGGCACTTAACAGCACCCAAACACAGAGAACGACCTAACCCAGAGCGTGTGGCAGCTTCGTATCGCTAGGTGGCATTAGATGGAAAGGCATGACAAGAGCTCCGCTCCTCCAGCCCCAACCGCGCTGCTGTTGCGCATCCCTGCATCCCAGCGGCATCCTCAGCGTCGGGTGGAAAATTTCGAGCAGCATTGTTAACAGTCACGGTGAAATGATGCGAGCTGGCGGGAGGGAAGTGTTGCTGTGCTGCAGAAGGAGATTGCTGTGGGTGTGTTAGGGCAGAGTGCTACCCGTGAGGTTCCTGAAGAGTTTTCTGGGTTTGGAGAGTATCTCCCCCCTTTCGGCTATGTGGTGTTTCAGCACAGGGCTGTCAGTGGGACCCCTCCACCCGGCCTTCTGTGAAATAACACTTCCTGTCCATTGCTTTTAACGAAGGAGCAGAAGGGCAGTAGGTTATGCGAAATACTGATAGCAATGACCTGTATTATCAGTTAATAACCTTGCGTGTATAAAGTATTTCTCCTAACTTCTGCAGAACCCGTAATAGCAGATGCTGCAGTCTCCCCCCTCCAGACAAGGGCCACCACTTTGGGTAACTGCTTCTGCTGTTGGGTAGCAAAGTGTCCCCGAGGTGACCGTGCCATCGGAGCCTCCCTGCTCTCTGCAGTGATGCAGTTGACAGCGGGAACCTTTGCTGCCCTCCTGTGGCCTCATGGTGGAAGTGTTTCGCGTGGCTTCCCATCGGCGGCAGGAGCATGAAGAGGGGAACTGGGAACTCAGGGTAATGGAAGCAGGAACTTCTGGTGCCTTGGTGTGCTCTTGGGCTGCACTCGCTGTCTTTGGGGCAGTGTGAGGAGACCTGGTGCCCGCTCAGCTGCGGTAGTATTGGTGCCAGGCGGCACAGAGAACGTGCTGATGTTTGGAGGCCACGCAGTAGATGGTACCGGCTGCTGAGCGTTACCTGCACGCAGGTTATTAAAGCTGGCTCTGTGTGTAGCAGGAGGTACAAAGCCCTTGTTGTGAAGAGAATAATGCTGAAATACTGCTCAGTTCAGGTCACTTTGACCACAGGTGTCAACAGAGCTTTCCTCTTCTAGAGGATTGATTTAATAAAGGGCACAGTGGTTTCATGCAGCTAACCTTAAACATGGGTGATTTCTTAAAGCATGTTGAAGACAAGGCTGATGGGGATTTGTCACAAATATTCTACACTATAAATCCGCCCCTAAACCTTCTGAGTAAGGCAAATGCTCCAGCAGCAGTGTCTGGTTCAACCAGATCCTTCTGCCTCTGTATGTGCTCTGAGCGATTCCTGTTGTGGAAGCTTTGCTTTGCCCGCTGTGCATTGATGCTGTGCCCGGGAAGGCCAAGTGCAAAGAGACCTGTGATCAGAACGACCTTGAATCCTGGTTGGGAGCCACAGAGTAAGAGGGAGCGTGAAATCGGGCTCTGTGGGGAAGCATCTGGAGCGTGTCTCTGCTGACAGCCTGTACTGCAGTGAGCAAAGGAACGGCTGGCGGCTCTTGCAGAGGGCAGGTGAGGCATTAGGAAGTGCAGTAAAAGGAGACAAAGGTGCAGGTTGTTCGCTTGGGTGCTCCTGCAGCCTCCTAGGGTGCAGTCTCATGTAACTTAGCTCTTGTAATGGGGTTGCCAGCAGTGACAGAGGGGCACAAAACCAGGGATATAAAGGTCTGCTAAAGGTCTCGCATCTCTCTCGCAATGAGGAAATGTGGTGGTGGATGCTCAGCATTTCTCCCTAACTTAACCTGATGACCCAACCTGCCCCTTTTCTTGTGGCCATGGGGCAGCCTGGCAGCTCGTTTGGAAGGAATGGAGAAATGGGCTGAACACTTCGTGTTTGAAGGGTGCAGGTGGCAGGGCAGGCACTCCAATAGATGGGCAAACAGGCAAGACAGATGCTACTCTATTGGCACCCCAAACCTTTGTTTGATTCTTTGATGCAGGTTCTCTACTGCTGAATGCGATTCCTTTGGCTGGAGAACTCACAAGATCCCTTCTCCCTCCCGTACCTGGCTGCTTTCACATGTAATTGTCCTCAGGACCTCAGCTTTGCTGGTGAATTTGTTCAAAGCTGCTGAAGGCCAGGAGGAGAATACACAGATGGATGTACACGTGTGCATCCACTCGCTCCCTTGCAGGACAGCATCATCGCACAAGTGCTGTTTCCATGGAAACAAGGCTAAAAATACTGAATAATGGAAATTAGAGGCTCCTCTAACAAGTGTTTTCTATCCTGGACAAGGTTATTCTCATCCATATTCTCTGTCTGCTTGTGACTTCATGGGTTTCTGGAAGACTGTGGGGTTTACTTTGTTTTGTTGGTACTTTTCTATTCACAAAGCAGGACCCTCAGCAGTAGCCCCTGCTGTGATTGCTTCTGAAGGGAAATGCTGCATTGCATCGCTGTGTGCTGCTGAAGCACCTCGGTGAGATCAGAAACACACGTTAGGGATTCTGCCCCAGTGTTGGCTGCTCTGCAACCACAGCCCGCAGAGAGCAGCCCCTGGGGCACTCAGGTGGGCAGCCCAGAGCAGGCTGTGCGCTGGTTGGGTCCTGGGCTTTGAACCAGGGGCAAGCACTTGCCTCGTGTCAAGAAGATGCATCAGACACGGATTTATCCCTGCCCTGCAGCTCACCCAAACGGGTGTTGAGGACAGCTGGGCTCTGAGCCCATGGTCTAAGGTGCCTTACCCCTGCTGCAGCCAAACAAAGCCTTTAGAAGCCTCCAAAAGTGCTCTTGCAATTTGCATATAAGCAAGACTCTGCACTTCAGAAAATCTTCATAAACATAGGCATCTGCTGCTAATTAAAGTAGCAGCATATAATTATACCCTTTCTTATTAGTAGGTACAGAGTCTGACAGTTGCTTAGATACAAAATAAGCAACTACAGATTGTCTTCTGCACTTTAACAAGCACAGGGAGCAGGAACAGTGGAATTGTAAACTTCTTCTGTGTTCTCTTCAGTAAATGTGCCTGGAAATGGATGTTCAATCTCATTGGTAGCTGGTAATTTGAGCTGTTAGGTTCTTCAGCTACCTCTCTGCTTTGCTCCGTGAAGTACCGACCGCAAGCTTTCCATGGAGAGGGCAGGATGCTTCCTTGGGGAAGCACAGCAGTGCAGGTAACAGCCACCATTGTGCTGAGACCCATGTCCTAGCTTTTTATTCCCAATGAAAGTATGCTTCTTATTGATTAAAAACAACCTGCATGAGCTGGGGCAGTTATGCTGTGATTTAACCCCAGGCAGCAACCGAGCACCACACAACTGCTCACTCATTGCCCTCAACAGGATGAGAGAGGAAGTTGGAAGAGTAAAAGTGGGGAAACTCCTGGGTTGAGATACAGTTTAATAGGCAAAGCCAGCCACAGGAATCATTCACCCTTTCCCAAGGGCAGGCAGGCGTTCAGCCATCTCCAGGAAAGCAGGGCTCCATCGTGTGTAGTAGTGCCTTAGGAATGCAAACACCAGAACTCCAAACATCCCTCCCTCCTTCTTTTCCCTGCTTTATAGGCTGAGGAGGTGTCTTATGGCATGGAACATCCCTTTGGTCAGTTGGGGTCCTGGCTGTGTCCCCCCACCCCAACTCCTTGTGCTCGCTGGCGGCTGGTGTGAGGAGCAGAGCAGGCCTTCACTGTGTAAGCAGTAGTGAGAACACCCCTGTGTGATCAGCACTGCTTGCAGCACCAACCCAAAGCATTGCCCCATACCAGCTATGAAGAAGAAAATTAACTCTACCCTAGCTCAAAGCGGCACCGCAGACACCAGCAGATGAACAGGAACATCGTGGGCACACACCATAGGTAGCATCTTGGGGACTGGAGCACCTCCTGTGTGGAGACAGGCTGAGAAAGTTGGGGCTGTTCAGCCTAGAGAAGAGAAGCATGGAGACCTCAGAGCAGCCTTCCAGTGTCTGAAGGGGGCCTATAGGGATGCTGGGGAGGGACTCTTCATTAGGGACTGTAGTGACAGGACAAGGGGTAACGGGTTAAAACTGAAACAGGGGAAGTTTAGGTTGGCTAGGAGGAAATTCTTTACTGTGATGGTGCTGAGGCACTGGAATGGGTTGCCCAGGGAGGTTGTGAATGCTCCATCCCTGGTGGTGTTCAAGCCCAGGCTGGACAGAGCCTTAGGTGCCATGGTTCAGTGTGAGGTGTCCCTGCCCATGGCAGGGGGGTTGGAACTGGATGATCTTAAGGTCCTAAGGTCTGCTGAACCCAGGACAGAAAGGTACAGCTAATTGGAATACCTTGCCGTATCTTGATGCATTGTATGCCTCCAGCATCAGGAGTATCTTTGTTAAAAGGTGTCTTGGAGAAACCTCACATAATTCCTTGGCAGAAAAATGGATTTCAAGCACAGGTCAAGCCTGCCTTTCCTCATGGTTTTCTTTTGTGACTTGACTTGTACGATGTTACTCAAGAGCTTGCCCCATTCCTTTGTCAGCAAGTTTTGTTTTCCTCTGAGGTTTGTTGGCTGTTCGGTGTGAACCTCAGTGGGTCTGACAAACCTGGAATGGACCGAAAGATACCCAGAGAAACACTTGCACCGATAGCTCTTTTCTCTCTGCAGCCCAGGCAAAATGGGTAAACATCCAGGTTGTCTCGATGGGGTCAGGTTGTTCCCTCTGTGGGAAGCAAAGGGTTTCTTTCAATGTGGGTTTCAACAGTTTGGCAGTCACTGTTCTTGTAAAAAAGGCCCTCCAGTCTTCCTGTTAGCTGGAGCTTTTCCCAGGCTATGAACAGCGATGCTCGGTCAAACATCCTGACACAGTAATAATGAGCTGTACCTAATACCCTCATGAAAACATCCACGTGTAGGCTACAGGGGACATCCCACCTACTCTGTTGCTCTGTTCTCTAATCCCCTGCAACAGACGTTTCGACTCCCATGTCCTGTACCTCTGACTTAGACCACACTTAAGACCTTTCAGCTTCCCCTCCTGCTCCTCCAGCGGTTAGAGTGCTTTTCTTGTGTTCTCTGTGCGTCCCTCCAAGGCACCGCTGTGCATGAGGGCATCATTCAGCACACACCACTTCATTCATAACTTTTCCCAGGCACTCTTCTAGACCCAGTCCACAAGGGCGTTTGGTAACTGAAGCGGGATTTCAACCTCTATGTGATGCAGCATCTGTGGTGCTGACTGAGCCTGCAGAAACCTGACAAGAGATGATTTCTTTTGACTGTGAAGCCTTGAACCATGAAGTTCGTGGCATTGCTCATCCTTTCAGAACACTGCCATAATTTGATGGATTAATCAGGGTTACTTAGCAGGGATGCTCACCTGGCACAGCTCTAGTGCCTCTTGTGTGCAGAACTCAAGGCCAATGAGCAGCTGTGTCTGGCTCATGCCGTGCTGTTAAACTCCACTACCAGACCTATGTGAGTTTTGTTTCACACGTGATTTCTCCTTTGAAGGAGCTGCTGTACTTTGTTTTTGCTGATGCACACACTTCATTGCAACCTGCATCATTGCATCTGGTGGCATTCAGAGAGCCTTTTGCCCCAGCCGCATTGAGGAGATGTGTGTTTTCTATCTATATTTGTTATGAACAGTCTGATGCATGTCAGCATTATTACTTAAAGGATATTTGTTCTTGAAGCCCTCTGGTGCAAGTTCTGCTGATGGCATTGAAATGGAACTTCCTGTCCTTCCCCAGTAAATCTCCAGGCTTCCTAAAGCCTGTCCTGTGAGGTGGACAGATCTCGGACACAAGACCCTGCACAAGTGTGTGCACCAATGTCCTGAGGCTCCAATGCTCTTTGTCCTGAGCCTTTTGCTAGTGAAGCCGGGGCCCTTGTTTGGCTTGACTATGAGATGGCAAAGACAAGACCCTTAATGCTACCTGTATGCAATATGCTTAGGTCAGACTTTGTGGCTTGTGATTCTCCCTGCAGCCCTCTGCATGGAAGCCAAAGATTCAGGTTTCGTTCTTCTCCCATCTTAAAGAAAGGTCAAAAGCAAGCTAGCTTGATGCTTTCTTTCTTGTCTGCCTGGGTCTATGCACCATGCTCTGTGCTTTTGACAACTGCCTGGACATCTTGTGTTAATGTTTAGATTATAGTTTTCAGCCTTTGTTCTGCTCTCCTTTAGCTATTAATCATCTTATGTTGTTCATCAGTGAGATTGCTTTTCCCCTGAGAGGAGATGCTGTCTTCCTCTGCCTTGTTTTCCCTCATATTAGAGCTACAACATGTTCACAGTACCTGAACTTAGCTCTGCAATGCGTTTTTCCCTAACACACTGCATGCAGCAGAATGCACCCTCTCAAACACCATTTCCTCTGCAAATGGGCTTGCTTTTAAATTAGGTCTCATGGATCTGAGCATGACCACTTGTGTCAGAGCTGAAGGCAGGAGCACGCTTTGCGGAATGGCAGGGCTGTGGTTTGGATTGGAGTCAGCCCCTCATGAAGCAAATGGTCCTCCTGCCTCAGATCAAACCCTCAGACTAGAAAACGCTGAACTTCTCCTCTGCAATTCACCTGAGGCTGCAAGGTCAGCTTAGGAGTGTCTTATTCCTGGTTAATGGGAATCTTCAGAAGCTCCCCAGTGTTGGAAGGCTTGGATCAACTTATCCCTCCAAAGAGCTCCAGGGTATCAGGAGTGAGCTGTACGCTCTGATTGCAGCCTCCAGACCAGACCTCGCAACTGCTTCCATAAACCCAAAAGCAAAGGCTGAATCTTTTTCCTAAGCATCTCCCTTAAAGTTGTGTTCTGTTAATTGAAAGCCCTTTTTAATTAACATTTTCAGAGCACCCTTCTTGAACAGCCACTAATTAACGCTTGCTCTATTTTGGCATAGTACCCAGTATAAAGTCTCTTTTTAAGTGTGCTTTGTTTAAACCATTGCAACATGGAGAGCTTTGCATCTTCCAAGTGTTTTGGTTTTTCAGTGTTTTGGTAGCTGAACTGCATGGGGTTTTAATGCTCTTGTTTTTTGCCTTTCCTCTGCAGTTCTGCTGCAGTCTGTCCTGGAAATATCCTGAACCATGGATTTCTCCTCTGTGCTAATTCCGTAAATGCCACAAAGTCTTCCTGCTTCCATGTGAAGGTTTTTTTAACCTTCTCTTACCCAGAAAACCAGTTCCTGACTACTGCAGAGGAATTCAGCCTGCTGTTGGCTTTCAATACAGCTACCTCTCGGCTTGCTAAATATTCCACTTCTAGGTGAGAGGCAGTTTTAAAAGTAAAATGTTAATAAATTGAGTATGACATCTCTTTTTCATAAGAAAACAAACCCCATTTTGTCCCTAAACACATACAGCTTGTTCCAGCCTCGCCACTGCTGAGCATCAGCAGTATGGTGCAACGTAACCTTATTTTACTGAGTTACAGAAGGTCTCCTCCATTTGTACCCTCCTTGATGTCCACCTGCTTTCTCTGTTCCTGCCTGCACCATGCTGTGATGCTGCCTGTGGGAAGCCCCAACCTTCCAGCAGCCAACTGTGTTCCAGAGCTATGGGCAGCCTTTGACCAAGAAGGGGTGGGTGCTGATGCGCTGACTTGCCCCTGGGCTTGTACCACTGCACGGATGTGACCCTCCAGGCTCTGGATGGTGCCAGCCCCACACCTCGCACTGACATGGGGCAGTTTGAGATTGCCAGTTGAGGAGTGACGCTGAGTGCTCCTGGAGGAGCAGTAACCCCAGACGCGGTGCTTCCCGCATCTAACATCTTTCCTCTGCAGACACCCATTGTTCAAGCCCATCCTGCTGCACAGGGTGATGGATGGACCTTATTCTGAGTAAAGGTGGGTCTGTCTGCTCCCAGGAGGATGGGCTGTGCTGCTCTGCACTCTTCTCGCTTAGGGTTGTGCCAACAGCCCCTCCCAAACCCTTCTGCATCCTCAGTTGCTCTGAAATCTACAGGTAAGAACACTTGCAGGCACGTTCTGACATTTTTGGTGTCAAAAAGATTGCACGACTGTTTTTCTACAGATGGATGTGAACTTGCTCTAACTACCCAAGCCTTTTCCATCTTCATATTAAATTACTTCAGCATATTTATTCATGGGGCTACGCTGGGTACAGCATACAGAACCGTTAATAATGGAAAAGCAAAGAAGTTAAAAGTAAATCTGGATTTTTAAAATTCATTGGTATTAATAATGCACACTACTGCTTCTTACCGAGTCCTTGCTTTATTTTTACAGTGCTATTTCACAAATCTCTCCATAAAGCAGGATAAAAACCAAATGCAGCTCATAGCTTTTTATGTTGTTTGTAATTTTAATGGGGAAGCTGTTGGGGTCCGTTGATTCAATGATCCAACCAAAGACCTTAGGAGCAAGGGCAGGAGTGGAGGAAGGGTCACCTATTTCCTTTCGTCTTTCACCTGCTTGTGACACCATTATAGCAGGTTGTCCTGAGGTTGAGGTTTGTGTGGGGCTGTGTTTGGAGCCAGGTATGAACACTATCAATCAGTGCACAAAAACCTTGTGGGTTTTAATGCTGCTGGCACTGCTCAACAGCTCTTCATTTCGTGGTACTTAATGGACTTGCAGAACCTTTGATATGGGGCAATTTGGCAGATTAGCATTGACTTAGAGCAGTTTAGCAGTTCTTAGGTGCAGTGTGTTCTTTGAGCTGTAAATACTTAGGCAGAGTGTATATGGAAGAAAGAGCTGGGCCCTTTACCTTAAAGATACATTGGATTAAAAAAAAAGGTAGAAAAAGCTTGATAAACAGAATTTGCTGCTTCTAAGCACCAGAACAGGCCAGTTTTGGGGCCTTGAATTTTAATCCTTGAAGTAAGCAGGTTGGGGGGTGCAGCTGTAACCCTCCCCCCGAGTAAGGTAGTTGCAAATCAGCGCTCACAGCAAACACAGGACCCCCTTCTGCAGCCGCTTCCTGAAGGACAGGTCAGGGATGTGGCCTTTCTCCTGATGCCCAACTCTAAAAAGCAATGAACCCTGCTTGGTTTGGGATCCCTTCTGGCTGGAGATCATGGGCAGCAAACAAGAAGCACCGATGCCTTCACCCCAGGAGCACACTGTGTTTGCTCAACACAATCACCGGTTTTCACAACACTAACAGCTGAAGAATGTAAAAAGAAAGGGGATAGCTTCCTCATCTAGGGCACTGGTAACTCTGGAAGCCCTTTCCAGCCTTGTATTTGCCATCCGCTTCCCCAGTGGGAAGCCTGAAGGAGCAAAAGTAATCTGTTTCCTACTGTTTAGCTGTATTTATTTTCCACTGCCTGCCTCTCTGCCTGCAGCACTGCTCGTGTTCCCAAAGCACCTGAAGTCATTTATTCTTTACCTGTGCCTGTGGCAGTGGTATTGCACCCTAGAAAGTTTCACTTGAAGCCTTCTGGGCTTGCTTTAGGCATGTGAGAAAATAAATAGACTTAGGAGCAGTGTGTGTTAAATCCACGGTGGGTGTCTGGCCTGCCAAGGTCTGTGTATGTTTTCACTTATAGTAAGCATACATAGATAGATTACTAAGTATCTGGTAGACAAACATACTCTGGATGCTGCAGACTTGCTGCTGGTATTGTCCTCTCAGGAGCCATTTGAACAGCATCAGCTTCCCTTTATAAACAATGTAAGATTCCTTTAAAAACTTAAATTGCTTTTGATGGTCTCCATTTAATTAGCACAATCTTTGCTGTGTTTGCCTTGTTTTATGAGCTTTGCTGGGTCATCCGAAGCCCTCTGTGGATAAGGAGGAAGCTGGGGCTGTTTAGGTCCTGCTGCTCTGAACCAAGCTGTGCACACACAGACCAAGGTTGAGGGTTTGGGGGGAGATCAGCTGAGGAAAGGAGTCAATTGGCTGTTTTTTTTTTTTGTGAAGAATAATGAGGTTTGGTGTGATTAAATGGTTACAAGCTTTAAAAGTTACGAGATTTTTGTTCTTTGTGATTATAGATGACAAGGGTTCAAAACGGGTCCATTTATTTCCACAACTTGCTGCTTAGGAAGAGACTCATAGAATGGTTTGGGTTGGAAAGGACCTTAAGATCATCCAGTCCTAACCCCCCTGCCATGGGCAGGGACACCTCACACTAAACCATGTCACCCAAGGCTCTGTCCAACCCGGCCTTGAACACTGCCAGGGATGGAGCATTCCATTCCATGTGCCTCAGCACCGTCACAGTAAAGAATTTCCTCCTTATATCCAATCTAAACTTCCCCTGTTTCAGTTTTAACCCCTTACTCCTTGTCCTGTCACTACAGTCCCTAATGAAGAGTCCCTCCCCAGCATCCCTATAGGTCCCCTTCAGACACTGGAAGCTGCTCTGAGGTCTCCACTCAGCCTTCTCTTCTCCAGGCTGAACAGCCCCAGCTTCCTCAGCCTGTCTCCATACAGGAGGTGCTCCAGCCCCTGATCATCCTCATGGCCTCCTCTGGACTTGTTCCAACAGTTCCATGTCCTTTTTATGTCAAGCCAACAGACAAGTGCTACTGTCCCTTTCAAAGCAGAGTCCCCTACCACTACGACCAGCTGCTTTTTCCTGGCAGCACCAGTAGAGATCTTTACCAGTGCATCAGGTGGTTGTTTATGGCGCGAGTGTGTTTCCTCATCACCCCCCTGAAGGGGCAGCAAAGCGGTAACAGGTTTAGGAGGAAGCCCCTTGCTTTTAATTGTCCTCTTCCTCCTTTTTGTGCTGTTCTTTTTTGTCACTATTTCCCAGCTCCCTGGGTTAGCAGCCTCCTTCTTTCCTCCATGAGCTAGCGGGGAAGCACAGTTTGGGCCTGGAGCAAGCATTCCTGCTCCCTCTCAGCTTCCATGACATCTCGCAGCTCAGCCCCTGCTGCAGGAGGACCTCCACCAGTGCAGCCCTGCCCTTTGTGCCCCCTCCCCTCACCAGACCGGTGCAGGCACTCTCTGCACCCCGAGCTCTGCCCTGCAGCCTCCCCCTCATCGGCTCTGCCTGGGTGCCTACGCTGGCACCGCCGGGGCAGCGCTCCCAGAGCGGGCCCTGCTCCTGAGGCGAGCGCTCTCCCGCCCGCGCAAACGGCCTCGTCCCGCCCTGACCGCTCGCGCTCCCTTGTAACCAATCAGGGCTGGTGCCGCTCCTCCTGGCTCCGCCCCCTCTGAGTCCCCGCTCGCCTCAGCGGCGCTGCCGCCTCCTGTGTGGCGCTCGACGCTCACCTCAGTGCTCTCGCCGCTCCGAGCTGAGGCTCCTGGACGCTGATCTCCTCCCGCTCCGGTGTTGAAGGGTCTTCTCTCGAGCTGCTCACCTCAGCAACTGACCCCAAAAGGACCCAAGGCGTGTTTTCTGTTCCTTCATGCCCCATTTTGCGGCTGCGCCTGCACACTGCTACCGGCAGTGTTCCCTTACCCCGACTGGTAGCTGCTGGTTCAAGGCGGGCTGGTGAGCAGGCCTTTTGTTCCCGGTTTTTAGCCAGTCTGGGCTCTAACAGTGAGCCTGCAACCAGGGATGCTCTGAGGAAGAGACAGGAGACGGTAAGCCAAGTTTATTCTGCCCTTATTTCACTTGGGTGCTTTCCCTCTTTCCCCACCATGTTGCTGGCAAAGGTACCTGCTGCTGGTCTGACAACAGCAAAGGCTGGGCAAAAAGGTCATGAGATACTTAAAAGTTCAGTGATTTTAGCTCCTCCACAGCTTCCCTGCTTACCACAGGAGAGACGAGTCCTCCTACCCAAACAAGCCCCGAGGCAAAGCTGGGAATGAGCTCTGCAGACCTGCCTTAGAGCTGTTGCATGGAGCTTTATGGAGACCTCTGGAGTCATCCAGTGCCCTGAAGTCCACTCCGCTTGGCACAGCCACATGGGGTGCCAAAAGCAGGTTGTGCAATTGGTACAGTTTGAAGTTACAGGTAGAAAGGGAAGTTGGTGAGCAAGAAATGGCTCTTTTCCAGTGATGCTGCTGCTCCCAGGGCTGCTCTTGCTCTCCTGATGACCCTCTGTTGGCCTGAGCTCAGAAGGGTCACAGGAAAACCTGCTTGTCTGTTGGCCAAGGGGTGAGGACAAGGAAGAACTGAAAAGAAATTGGCTTTTTTAATTTATTATTTTATTTTATTTCTGAAGGTGAAAGACATTCAGTTTTCTAGAAGATAACCTGCTCTTGCTGTGGAGCATGATAAGTGCCATATATTAATACAGACATTGGTGGGGGAAGTTAATGTAAACCAATATGTTACACCTGTGCAAGCTGGAATGGCGGCACAATAAATCTAGAGCATCCAGTCTGTGTTTAACATGCTGCGAGAAGCCATAAAAAAATCAGATTGCTTTCCCCTTTGAGTGAGGCTACTAAAAAAGCTACAAAATTCAGAATAACAGCTGATTCCTATGAATTTTCCTTGGGGGGGGGGGGGGGGAGGGAGAGGTGTGGGGTTATAAATATCTTGGGTATTTCTGTTTTGGGCTGCGTTTGACCTTCACAGAGCCCAGTGCAGAAGGTATGTGTGAGTAAAACGCCTCTTTGGTACATTTTGGAGGCTTCTGAGCAGGCTTTGTCTTGAGGCATAATTGACATCACAGCATCCATCCTTCCTCTCTTAAAAGACTGAAGCATAAACCCCTGCTTTTCTGCAGCGCACAACCCCGGGCCCTGATCCAAATGCTGCTGTTTGTTATCTGCGTGGGCTTTTGATAACACATGTGCCCTGCCAGGGGGTGAGGGAAGGAGCTCCATGAACTTTGCAGCCCTTGTGTTGATCCAGCTGCTCCTCCAGGCCCTTCTGTGACCGGTGCAGGCTCACAGCATCTGTCAGTAGGAAAGAGCAGACTTCCAGATGAGAGTGGTGTTGGGAGCTTTCTGAGCTCTGGGATGCTCACCTGGAGCACAGCAGCCAGCTGCAAAGAACCCGGGCATCCCATAGGAAAACTCACCGGGGCAGAAGTTCACAGTTTGCCAAGACTGGGCATTTATCTGCTGTTCAGTCAGTACCCATCAGGGTAGCAACTAATTGAAGCCAAAGGGACCGCTTATGGTGTAAGGTACTGGGAAATGCAAGTAAGGATACCACTATTTGGCCTTTAATTAGTCGTTTACAGTTCATCTCGGAAGTAGAGAGCTCAGGTTGGATTCACTGCATATGGAATCCTGGTGGATTAATTCGTGGCTCCCACAAAAGGTACAAAGGCCTGGTGAGAGCAGAGCTGCTGATGTCTGCAGGTATTCGCACCGCTCTCCTGCCATCCATCACCTGAGAAATCAGGGTTGGTCTCCTCCCTTGTCACAAAATGTCCGTGGTCTCCCAGGTGTCTCAAATCCTGCTGATTGCTCTAGGCACCGGCTTAATTACAGCAGCTTTCTGCAGGTTAACAAGTCTGGTTGCCTCCTAGCTGGTTCCTTTGCTGGTTGTCCGGCTGTTCACCTGAGCAGGAAAGCACTATGGATGCCCATCACAGGTCAGGGTTTGGTTTTCCCTCTCATTCCTTATGTTGCTGTAAGTGTATTTGATGAGGTTTGAGCAGCTGAAGCCTGTGGGAATACAAATTCTTGATTGCGGCCCATTATTATCTATGCAGGGAGACTGGTTCTCAAGGGGGTTGGATGGGATTTGTTTTCTTTCTTACTGCTGGGTTTCTTTGAGGAATAGATCTTCATGGAAACCTCTGATTCTATTTGGTTCTCCTGTTGTTGTGTGGGTACTTTAGGCAGGCAGGCTGATCACTGTGGTGTTTGCTGCTGAAAAGTGCTGGATGGGCAGACAGGATTAGTGATAAGTTTCAGTGCACCCTTAACATATATCCCTTGAGGTCCAAGGTCTTACTTGGGATCCTGTGCTCTGATTTCTGTGACTTGATGTGGATTGCTGCTACAGCATAGCTTCTCTCAGATTTGACATTGGTGTGTGTTTAGAGAGGTGGTTTACTGTTAGTCAGCTTCTCTGTTAATCTCACACATGTCCCCTGGTGCGTAAAAGCTCTCTATGAACTTGTGCTTGTTTCTTCTTGGCTTTGTCTCCTTGTTTCTGTTTGTGCTTGGCATGAGCAATTATGTGTATTGCAGTGAGTATTATGTCATTTGCTGAATCCTGCCAAGGAAAACCTCTCCTATTCATACTTGTGGGGTTTCTGTGTTTGTTGGTTTTAATAAGCTGCCTGCTATAATCTGGGAAATGAATCCTTTGCTGAAAATATCACCAATATCATTGTGCTTGTACCAGTACTGAAAACCGGCCTCATCTTGACAAGGGCACATACGGTTTAGCAGTGTTCCCTTTAGAAAATGAGATAGGACTGAGGAATCCATTTTGGTACCTTTCTGCATTGCTGCTTATCATCAGTGGGGCAGTAGCAGGTTAGATCCTCAGCCAGCTCCAATTTGTTTATGAAACCAGAAGGTTTGGGCTTCCCTCAGCCCCCAGCTCAGGCAGTCTAAATCTGCTGAAGGGTTTCATAAGGATGTGTACTGGGTGTTATCCTTGTTAAAAGAGGGAGAAAACCAAGCCACAAGCAGTCATGTACTTTACGAATTAGCAGATAGGAGCTGGAGAAAGCATTATGCTCACCTGTCCTCAGCGATTTTCTGGTTGCTGGATTAATTTTGCCTATTCCTCTTGACTGAAACATACAGCTGAATATACAAATTTTTGTGCTGCTGCTTAATATGGGCAAAGCAGGGAAATTAAAAATCGGCCTTTTTGGGGAGCAGATCTTTTCAGCCCTTCAATGGTTTCACTTTTCTGCCTTTTCAGTCTGTCCTCTGAGCTGTGAAAGCTCCAATTTCCCTGCATTTGACTGTCACCCCTTGAGGATGTGACTCATCTGGAAGGGATGGACATGGGATTTGTGCTCTGCTGCTGCTTTGCAGGGACACATCTGTCCTGAGGCAGTTCTGCTTTTCAAGTAGTAGGGGGCTTTAGTGAGTAGAAGAAATGTGGTTTTGACTCGGAATGATAAAGGGTATCCAGTAAAGGCTTCTAAGGAATTTAGGGAAGTGTTTTTCTTCAATTGTGAGTTACAGGTCTTTCTGTCAGTGAGCATCCAAAGACAGTTTGGTCTGTGGGAGCAGCACAGAAAGATGTGGGCTTCCTAAAGGGCTTTCTTTCCCTGTGTTCCTCTGAGCTTGGAAGGGTCACTTCTGTGCTTCCAAGCATAGTTCCAGAAAGAAAGAGATCTTATTTACAGCACAAATAAAACTGTGGCTGCTCCTGAGCAATGAGAGAGCTCCCTGGAGAGCTCCCAGCAGCAGTTCTGTCCATGCAGCCACTTATTCTTTCCTTTGTCCCTTAGGTTGTTCCCACTACCATGGTATCGGGATGCCCCAGGGAGTTTTGCAACTTCAGTGAACTTGTGCTGACTTACATGTGTATATTGGCTAGCTGCTTGGTGTATTTATCAACTGTAATACTGATGTATTTGATTTGGGTTTCCTTTCATTCTAGTGTGGTCATCCCTGGCTTTACAGCCTCTGATCAACCCCGAGGGAAGCACAAAGACTTTTTAACCCAGGTAAATCAGCTCAACTGGTTGACAAGGAGGGCTGTGTCAGAGGAGGAGGCGTTCTGATCCTAGAAGATTTACAGCTGGCTTGATAAGTGCAGTTGAAGAGTCTTAGTGAAGTGAATGGAGGATGAGAACGTTCGACTGAAGAATAAACATAAGGTGGCTGCATAATACAGTGACTTTTCCTGGTTTTCAGACCTCGGAAGGAGTATACCAACAATGGATCTAGAAGCACCTTGCATGGGTACTGTTGAGATCAGCATGGCAATTTATACTGTAAAGCTGTAGTACTGACTTTGGTCAAAGGGGATTTTCTGGATGATGGTGTGTGGAGCAGTGAAGCATTTTGAAACGTCCCTCACCTTAACGCTGCTCTGCTGACTGGTACCTATAGGAGAGACTGGAGAAGAGCCCTCTGGAAGGGAAAGACGCCCAGAGCCACTTTCAGTCTTGCCAGATGGGTAAGTAGTTTTCCTCTTTAAACAGATCAGCCATGGAAATGTTGCCTTTCTGACTGCGCTGGTTTGGGGCATCCTGGCAAGATATTTTATGGTGTTGATGAGCGAGTTCAGCAAATGCATATAATGTTTCTCAAACTCTTTCATTACCATTCAGGGAACATCTGGGATTTTGCTTTTCCTATTAAAGATGACTACTGGTGTGTAGGAATATAACTTCATAAGCCCATGAATTTGAAGCAAATGAATGTTTTTCCTATGGCTTTAATCTCAATAGGCTTTGATAATATAAGAGGAGGGAAAGGACAATTTGTTGTGATGGACAGGTTAATTCTGCCCGCTGGTAAGATGCACTGGCCAACCTAGAGAGCTGTAAAGTATAAATTCCCTTTTTAATACTGATGAACAGTAAAGGGACGCACACACACATAAGGAAATATTGCATCTTAACTGTAGCTCTCTGCTGGGATCAACAAATCTGGTTCATCCTTGAACTTCTGCTGTTTACTAAGTCTCTCAACGCCACAATAATAATTTCCTTAACCCTTAGTAGGTTGGTGACATAAACTGTGGCACAGCAGTGACTGTGTAACGGTCTGATGATGGGATGTTTTATGGGCAAGCTTATTATTGTGACCCAAACAATCAGCCAGTTGAGTATTTGATTTTTCTGTGACTTTGTATGAAAACTCATAACATAAATGATGTCTTAATGCAAATAGAAGGAGGTTAGCTAATCCCCCTAGTCTGTTACAAGAAAGTAAGCTTCGTTCCCTGCTACTTTAGCCTCCTTGCATAGAAGAGGGATAATAGAGGAACAGATTCAAGTGACATAACTTGACTTAATCACGCAACTGTAGGACTGGCAGTGGCACTTGAAGAGTTTGTCGTGCCCAGCCCTTCATTCTGCCCTGGGAACTGTTATGTATGGTTTCTGTGTGAATGTTCAAAACCCCCAAAACTTGCATTTGGCCCTACAAAGGGCTGCACTATGATGGTAGGAATGAATAGGCATTACCTTGGCAGCATGTGCAAGTCAGACCCAGGCCAAGCTGTCTGCGATGGGAACCACATGCTGCAGGAGCAGCTTCCTTCCCTGACTGGGCAGTAAATTACATGTTAACTAATTGATTGCAGTCTAAGGAAGGTCCTGACCCTGTGTCTTGAACAGGGGTGTTACCACTAGTTTATCCAAGAGGAGGCTGAAGTTCATGGAACCTCAGGAAGCTGTTTGCTACCATGTCCATCTCCCAGACCTTGCTCTGGCTTTCAGGCATGCTGACTCTGGTCCTCCTGTGGCACTGCTGATCGCACCTTGGTTCATCCTTATTTCAGTGGGTTGCACTGAAATCCTTCATAGCAAATCAAGGCCACCAGGTTGAGTGCTGGGTTGCCCTGAGTGCTCTATTGCATTTGCTTATTAAGCATTGTTTTGAATGGCATATTTTTCCTTCCACTGCAAGATCCCAAAACCTGAAGCACAGAGCAGGCTCAGTTACCTGTGCCATAGGAGCGGGGCAGTGTCAAATAAGTATGATCATGCCCAGTGTGGCTGTGTCTGGCTGGTACGCAGCAGGCACCAAGAAATGGCATGGGAGCTCAGTGTTCTGAACAATTAGGTATGGATAGGGATTTGCTGTCATGTCTTGGGGAAAAATGATTCCCTTGAGAAGAATGGGATCCGCTAACACTGTGGTATTGCATGGAAGAGGTAATGTTAGCATCTGGATTGCTTTCTGTAGTGCCTGTGTGGGTTATTGGGAGCTCCCCAGTTAGCTTGCTGCTGTGGGGTGGGAAGGGATGATGGGACTCTGTTTTAAATGCAGCTTGTACCTACTGTCTGCAGTTGTTTTAGGTGAGCCTGGGAGGGCAGGCATGGAGAGCATCCCTTTCAAAGAACAAAAGGGCCTCTTTTGGCTTCACTTAATGTACATAAGAAGTGGAATAAACTTAAATATGCTCCTTGATTTTTGTTAGGAGAAATGCTCATTGCATGTTACACCATTATTAGCAGCGACAATGGAACAAATATTGGTATCCTGTTATTTATGGGCATGTAATTGATATATATTTCTGCAGCCAAATAGCATCGCAAGTCTATTTCCTGTCTTAATATTGTGCTGTGCTGTTTGAAATGTTAATGAAGCAGCATTCTCAAAGGTCACCCTCTGAATGCATCGGCTTGTGTCTGTTTTGTTTCAGAAGAACTTAAATGAGGTTTTGTTCCTAATGTGGTCAACAGTGTTAACTTTTCTGTCTGATTAATGAGGGTGCGGGAACGTGTCACTGGTCAGTGAGTGAAACAAGGAAAGCTCTGTGTTCTCCTTTAAACCATTCCTTGGCATTTTCCTTCCATGATGTGTGTCCTGTCTCTCCTTTCCTCTCAGCAGCCCCTACTTTCTTTTTATAGGCTGTGTGAAAGAACAGGTAAAAAAAGTATCAAAACCCCCACAAAACAAGAAAGTGCAGATTTAGCAGAACCAAGCGCTGCAATTTCCAAGGAGCCATTTATCATCCTCAGCAAGTTTTGATTCTTCACAAATAATAAAGAAAAGGGCTGGTAATTGCTGTTTTCAGCTAATTGACAGAATTGTGTCACAAAAGAGGGAGAATTCCCGCATTGCCTTTGCTGATGATGTTGGAAGGTTGTTTTAAACTTCCCATTGCTGCTAAAGTAAGACCGTCCCTTGTCTCTGTGCGTTCTTCATTAATCCAGTAGGTGGGTTTTTGAGTGGTTTTTAATACTATGAGGTGGTAGGGAAGTGGCATGTGTAAAGGATGTTTTCATCACCTTGGTCTGTGTGATAAAGCTCTGCAGGTTTATAGCATTTACCTTAACATTGCAAAGTAGTGCCTGACTCAGCTTCTCCTTTGCCATCATTTTACTGTTTTCATTGGTAAGTAGATGGAGGGGAAGAACACAGGGTATTTTATCAGTTGTACTTGTGGGTACCCATAGAACTGTGCAGGAGAGGCAAGCCTGAGACCTTCTGAAGGAAGCTTGTTATTTCTTGTATGATTTAGATGATATGGTCATACTGCATGTAGAGGGTAAATGTGTGAGTGGAATTCTGCCTGCTTCTAAGATGGGTAAACCAAAGCCTACCTAGTACCTTCAAGAAGGTGATTTTAGTTCCCCCCCTACATTTCTCGTGTTGTTACTGAGATTGTCAATGTGTTTTACCTTCTCTGCCTGGGGCTGGAGAGTCCCTCAAATATTTCTTTATGGCACATGCATTCACCCACATCTCTAAATTTGCATGTTGGAGCGCTTCAAGGGCAGCTTTGCAGGCTGCAGACCCAGCTCTCATTCAGGTACAGAGGACATCCACCCTCTGATTGGGGTTCAGCATGTGCACAACATCCAACCATTGCACAGGCATTGCTGGTTTGTCCCTGTGTAGAAGGTGGGGAAGTATTTACTCTGTGGTGAACAGCTCTGGATACGGATATGAGAGCTATATGGGAAGAAGTCTATGGTATTCAGAGCCCAAGAACACCCACTAGCTTAAAACCAGGATGTGACAACACCAGCTTCTAATAAATGCACCTAAGGTTGTGAGCCTCTTAATGGTCCAAATGAAAGCTGGGTTTTGCTTATGCCAAGTCTAGGCAAGCTCATTCCCTGAGGATGGTATTACTGGAAAAATCAAACAACAATGCTGTTGGATTTGCCAAGGCTTTGGGGACAGGTTTGTGGGAATGCTTGCCCATGGAGAGCAGCAGTGGAGCTGCCCCAGACCCTTTTCCTGATGCTGCAGGGGAGAAAGGCTCTTTTTCTCCCCAATTCTTACTGAGGTTTTCAAGCAGCAGTTGATGTAAAGGCTGATCTCTGCTTAATTTGCAACTGAAAACAGACCGAAAAGCCTACAGGCAGAGATTGTCCTCTATTAAACATTAAACGAGGAGTTGGAAAAATGCCTATTGGTGCCTGTCTTCGACTATGCCTCTGCTCACAGAGTTTAGAGCAGTATCCTCCCCTTCCCAAAAAGCAATCAATGCAAAGTAAAGGACATGGAGAAGTGGGATCTGGGGAGTGCCCAAACTACTGGAAAATACTGTGTTGTAGGAAGCTAAACAGTTTAGCTGCGTTGATGTGAGCCACGCTGTGCTGTTGACCAGCTTGAACTTTTTTTATCCTTACAAGTTTAGTCACAAAGTCCAGCCTTGTACCCAAAGCACAAGTGCATCAGTCAAGATGCATTGCGATCTCTATGGTTTTTTACTTTATTTTCTTTAAATAAAGACTGTATATTTAGTTTCATATTAAAAATCAGCTTTAGAAGGTTGATGTTTTCAGCAGATTTTGGTGTATTACGGTATTTTCAAGGCACAAAAAAGTGCAGAGGGATAACAATGTGGCAATACCTTTTCCCATGTAGCCTAAACAGTTAAATAAAAGTGAAGTTCTTTGTAGTTCCCTGCAAAAAAGGTTTTTTGTTTTGTTTTGTGAGATAATTATGGATTTTCATGAGCACTCCCTTAAGCCTTAATTGGGTTTAATGACACTAAACCCAAACCACATTATAGTTGTTTTCCAGGGCTGTGTTGGAGACATGCCACATTAACCCAAAAGAACAAAGCATAAAGATGTCAAGAACAAGAATAAGAATGAAAAAAGGGCACAGTAGAGAAGTAGGATTCTTATAACCTTTGGCTTTAGCTGCTGTACAATGAGTGGCACAGCACTGGAGGAACAGGCACTGGTAAAATGATTGATACATGGCATTGTTCTTGAATCTTCTGGGAATCTAAGGGCCTGTGGGGAAAATATGTGTTCTTAATTTTATCATCTTTATCATAATGTCTAGGTTATAAAACTAAGAAAAACCCTGGTTGTTGTTGGGTTGCATTATTTTGTTATAATGCACTATTTCTTGCTTGCTCAGTCTAGCCTTCTTCAGTTGCTCAGTACCAAGGGTTATGACTGAGCCTCAGTCACAGGCTCACAAGCTGAAGAATAAGGCAGGCTATTTGAGTGGTGGAGGAGGAGGCTATAAGAAACCAATGTGGAATCTGCTACCTCTGGTGATGTGTAAGGTTTTAGCAGATGGGCGTGAGATGATGAAACTAGACCAGTTATACTGACCTTGTGGAGGACTGGAAGCTGCAGGCCTCAGCAAGTCCCATCTAGCTGGGAAGCTCTTTGCTTCTGGTCTCCACAGATCTCTTGTGGCTTCTGAGGACAGTATAGGCCAACATAACAGTAAATGTCGCCGTGGTTTGACCACTTCCTTCTATACTCTCTTGCTTTTACTTCTGCTCTATATGTAAGAAAATGAAATGTTTGTACCTATTTTACTTTTTTGCCATGTGCGCTTATTACTTAACCCCCCCTGCATTATCCTTAAAAAGTACTGAGGGGATAAGATAAATTACATCATGAATTTCCCTTTGCTATAATATTGCTTTCTAGTGTCCACAAAACACTCCATGAGAACTTCAGCTGCAATTAGTATGCAAGTTATTTGTGGTATTGTAAAGTACTAACTGACTGTCTTTTGGCACTATACAACTCTTGAAGGTGGAGACGTGGTCTAGGACATCATCAATCTCTTCTTTGTGGTTCAGAAAAGGAATCCATTTTCTTTGATTAAAGACCCATTGGTCTTTGTGGTTTATAAATTAGTCTATCAAAAAAGCCCTTTGAAACATTAATTTGAGTTATTCTCACAAAATATAACTTTTTTTTTAGAGGTTGATGACGATCCTTGTGCCTTTCAAAAAGGAAGATCTGTGCTATTTTCCACTGAACTTTGCCTCTTTAGAATAAGCTCTCTAAAGGCCCACTGTTGCCATCTGTAGCCCTGTGTACTGCTTGAAGTTAGAGCTTTTGTGTCAAAACAGGATTTCTCTAGTGTCCAGCAGAGCCCAAGATGTCTGAATTAAAAGCAGGATCCTATAAAGCAGCATTCCTTACAGCACTGAAAATCCCAATCCCCATAAATGAGAAACATTGGCATTTTATGTGTGGTTTTCTTTAGGTGTGTGTTTTTAATAAAGAAATGATTTTCCATCACTGGAAAACTGCTTTAGGGATCCTGCCTGTAGTAGCCCTTCTATCAAAGGCTTTTCTTATAACTCGGTTTGAACATACCTTATGTTCAGTGGAAATACTCGACATGAACCTGTTCTGGGTGTACCTGCCTGTACCCAAGTTATAAGCCAGTACTTGCTAACTGTGTGGTCCTTGGTGGAATAGCTGAAGAGGAGATTTCCAGTTGTTGGTGCTGTGCTGTCTCACTCCTGTATCTGGACTGTGTCATGTCTCCTTTGGGGTTTTGCTTTTTATTCTTCTACAAGCAATCACAAAATCCCAGACTGGTTTGGGTTGGAAGGGACCTTAAAGCTCATCCAGTTCCAATCCCTGCCACGGGCAGGGACATCTTCCACTAGAGCAGCTTGCTCCAAGCCTCATCCAACTTGGCCTTGAGTACTGGCAGGGAAGGGATGTGTTTTCAAGTATTTCTGTCCTTTATGAAGGACAGAAACTTTTCTTCGTATGATATGAAAATGGCAGCCATTGTTTCAAGGAAAATTCCACATAACGTAAAAACACCTGGAAAAGTTTCCAGGGAAGCAACGGAGCAGTGCCAGGGTGGCTGCCTTTCCATAGTGGTAAGCAGCCCTTAAACGTGCAGAGTTTAGCATTCCCCAGAAGCCTTCAGGAACCTGCTGTCCAAATGAAATGATGATCAACACCGTAGTTGATCCTTTCCATTTCTTTTCCATGGGCTTATTCCTGCAGTGGCATATTGTTTGCAGGATTTATCTCAAAGTATAGCTCTTGATCTCCATTGTGCAAAGGAAATGACTTTATCTGCATGAAACTACATTGTTGAAGAGGCACTCTATGGCTGTATTTACAGTTTTCTCCTGTTTAGCAATTACACTGTATCCTATTTGCTTCCTCAATTTATCTTTTGGCTGGCCGGCTCAGCGCAGCAGGATGTTTGGTGTGGGCTGTGAAATGGATTTAAGAAGTCAGAAGTACTTTTAATCCAGCCCTAACTTCTTCAGAGTGTAACATGCCTGTGGAATGAGTAACATTTACTTCTCTTTTTATATCTTCCTCACAGGAACATAATCAATCTGTACTTTAAGCGTTTCCAACCCTAACTATTCTATGATTCTAAGTGAGGGTGGTCATTAAGGGAGGAGGGAAGGGGGAAGCCTACTGACATTGCATCCCTTAGTTACAGCTAAATACAGTAGTCCTAGAGGGTGAGAAAGGGACCAAGATCTGTATCTAGCTGGAGGCCACACAGGACGGATGGGGTGTTATGGCAAACATGTTCCTCAGCCTATATCCCCTGCTGTGAAGATAATGTGAGAATCAAAGGCTTGTTCAAGGAGCGGAGCCTTCACCACACAGTTGTCTCATCAAAAACCGTATGACAAAGAGTGAGAAACCTCTTAGATCTGATCCTAAGATGAGGGGATAAAAGAGAAAAATCACACTTCTATTTCTGTTCTCTTGTCCTTCACAACATCAGAAACGGGGTGGATGTTTTTTTGATTTCAGTAAGTCAATTAGTTCTTTGCTTTTTACTTGGCTTGTCTTATGGGTGGTGTCAAGGTAACCAGCAACTACCAAAGCTTTGGTACTGTTCCCATGGGTTTTCTCATCCTTAAGAAAGGGAGCTGAATTGCTTTTGTGAGACCCAGCATCCTGAGCTGATCCTCCAGGAGCTCCAGAGCAGCGGGGTGCAGCTCAGCCCCCTGCATGGGCTAGCCCTTAGGGTCTGAGGGGAAGAGGAGCCTTCTGGCACTGGGGAGGTGGAGGGAATCTCCTTTACCGGCAGTGGAATGTTGGAGAAAGGGCTTGAACACAGGAAAATTCCTTAAAACTGCCCTTAGAATCCCCCTTGGCTTTTTCTTATGGAGCTCGGATTCAGTTTGCTGCTTTCACCTGGATAAATCGGCCCTGCGGAGCTGCTGTGGAAATCTACTGGCTTCAGCTTCTTGTTTGGCTGCCATAGACGAGGAAATCCGTATCCTCCTTGCCAGTTGCTCAGGAGAACAAACCTGCTTGTTCCTGGGTGGCTGGGTCAATTGGATTTTGGAAGGATGCTTTGTGTCTTTGAAGTCTTTTCTGGCTAAATATCATTAATCTTCAGAGTGATTCAGTTCTTAAGGTAATTTGTGGCTTTCTTCTTTTCCTTAAATCCTTTAAAGGCGTGATATGGAAAAACTTCTTTGCTCCAAGATTATCTAGTGTAATTAGAACAGTGTCACTCAACTTAGTAAAGTCCTTTATAGATGCTTTTCCTCTGCCTTGTTAAAATTTAAATCCATGATACATGGGGAAAAAGTGGAAGTTATGTTCATTTATCTCATATCTCCCCATACACTATATTCCTAATGCTAGCCAGCGTTCCCTTTTGGTTTTATGGCTTTTAGGATGTGAGTCTGGGCACAGTTGGCTCTGTGAGGGGTTGCTGCCTCTGTGGGAGGCTTTGGGATGCTTTCCGCTTGTATTGGGTTTACTAATTGCCTTTGCAATGTATTAAGTCCTTGTGTGAAGGACTGTGTAAAACACAGGACCACTGGGATGGTGTTATGGCCCGGGTAAGCTGCTGCCCTTACCTATGTGTGTCTAGTGATGAAAAAGGGAACCCCTTTGTTAACCCATCTCCGTAAAACCCTTGTTCCTTGGAGGGGAATATTACTCTGTTATTAGCGTCCATGGTTGGTTTTTCTCCGTTCCTTCCAGTGTAAGAGACAGACTGGAATGAGGCCAGTGGAGGGCTAATGTCGGGGATGGACCATGACACACATTGCTGGAGGACATGGGTTGGTTCAGCCATGAAATGGCCAAAGGAAGAATCTAGGGATCTGTTTTCAATGTTTCCATTCCCTAGAAAGGGGGACTATAGAGAAGATGGAGTTTTCTCAGCTGTACAATGAAAGAATGAAGTCAATGAGCAGAAATAGCTGGAATGGAAATTCCCATGGGATTCAGGAAAAAGGGTGCTTAAGCAAAGGAACAGGATCCCCAAAGGCTGTGGACTCTCTAACCTTCAAGACTTTCAGTTCTTGATGGGCTGAGTGAGGCACTGAGCAATCTAAGTTTGAAGCCCTGTGTTGTGAACGGGATGGGCCTGGATGACCTGTGGATGGCTCTTCCAACCTTTATTTGCCTATGATTATTAAAATCCTGCAGTATTATTTTTAGCCAATACATTGTCTTTGCTGGAATAATTACTATGAATCCTTCTGGTCATCAACCAGGAGCTGGGAATGGCTTGTTGGTGTCTTAACTCCAACTTGAGCTGTGACTTTCCAGGCCACGTGGAGCAGGTTGCTCTCACTTCTAATGCTCAGGATGATAAAGAAACTGGCTTTTCTCTGCTTCAGTGCTTCATTTGGTTGTGGAAAACCTTATTGTCCAGATATGACTTGTATCTTCCTCCTGCAAATAGCTTAGTTTGGTGGAAGGCTGACTGAGAAATCAGGAGATGCTGTTCCCTTTTGCTTGCTCATCACTTCCAATTTTATTTATTTGAGTTAATACTATGTAAAATGCCATTCATTAATTAGAATTTGGACTGCTAAAGGTGACATTCTCTAATGTATTGTGTAACCATTTATCCTTATATAAAGGAATGACTATGCTCTTCAGACTTTAATAGCTGGTTTTGCCATTTTGACTATAGAAGGTAAAAGAAGATTGAAGCCAGCCCTGTGTTTGCTGCATATCAGTAACAACTGTTTCCCAAGTGGTTTATTTGTTTTGGTTTCCTTATTCTTTGGATTTGGTTGTTACTGTTGAAAGGTCTTTTCCTTCTTCTTTCTATTTTCTTTTATTTTTCCTTGGTTTTCTGTGCTGCTTGTGGCTCTGTGAGTATCACAGTGTATTCCTCTACCTGTACAATGTAGAGGAAAAAACCTTCTCTTTCTCCAAGATTTGACTGACCTGTTCACCACTTGGATCCTGGAAATGAGAGTCTGATTTGAAGCCTGCCAGATCCTTAATAATTCTTCATCCACAGAGCTCTTGTTCTTTGTCAGAAGTTGCAATTTCTTGCAAATTGTTGAATGACTGCACAGTTGTTTGCTTGCTTTCTGCCTGTGCTGACTTCCTGGCAGCTTCCACCAGTACTCTTTGTTACTGCAGTCTGCTTGCTGTTCAGAGTTCAGGTTTCTCACGTCTAGAAGCCTTTGGTGTTACAGTTGTCCCATGTGAAGCCTCCAACAGGCCCCATCTTGTGTAGCAAATACCTGTTTCCATGACTTGATGAGTTTTCACCTGACAGTCTCTGAGGGGGCACTCTTTCCCTGTACCTTCACAGGGGGGTGCTGGCTGGATTGCTCACTTGCTGAAAGAATTTAATAGAAAGCTGTTATTTGCAGACATTTCTCCTGCTGTGCCTGAAGGACAGAGGAAGACAAGAGTGCTTTCTCACGAGCCTGTGAAGGCAGTTTACCAGCAGGTAGTCATGTAGAAGTCTTCTTGAGGGCAGGAGAAGAGAGGCCTGTTTAATAATAAAGACTTCATGATCCAATTCAATTCCCTTTCTTGTAGAGCAAGAGAGCCAGATTTTATCTTCATGACCTGGAAACTAACTCTGGTTTAACAAAATCCTTGGGAAATATTAGGGAAGGCTCAGTAGTGGTGTTAAATGCCAAGCTAAACGTTCTTCCTAAGTGTTTCAAGCTTATACAAATGTTTTTTTCATCAGTTTATCCTAACTGAGAACCCATTTTAATGCTCCTATGAGTTTGGGATGTGCCAGACGCATGGGCCATCTCGTAACTTCTCTACAGGAGCACAGACAAGAGCACAAAGTCACTTGTAAGCTGGTTCTGAAGTTCTGCTGTTTGGTTTGCATCACATCCCAAACGCTTCCAAATGGTTAGTGTGTGTGCTTCCATTGTCTTTCTGTCAATCTTAACCCAAGACCAACATAACAATGCTTTCCCAGCTCAGCTATGCACTGAGCAGGGCTTTATTTGCAGATTATAATTGAAGGTTTCGCAAGTATGAGATGTAATTATTAGAGCTGTGCAAGTGACATAATGGAGATCTTTAGGTAGGGCTTGATAGTGAAATAAAGGGTTAAGAAGCAGGATGTCAGTAACCCATCAAAGGTCTAAGCATGGCCTACAGAAGACCTGTATGGCTCTGTACAAGGGGAACATATGGCTGGGAAAATTCAGTGTAACATCTCCATGTGGCAGGTTATAACATGATCTATGGCTATAGTGCTGCTAATCACTGGAGCTTGTGAGCATGCTTTTCCTATGGGGAACAATAATTAACCAGAAAGAAAATGTATCATAGGTGATAATAAAAGTGTGCAATACAGCATACATATGATATAGCCCATAGCTTGGGTTCTTTAAACTCAAAGCGCTGGAGTATTGGACACCATTGCTGGTTATTGAATCACTGATGATGTAATGTGCTTATTACTTATGTAATCCAGTATTTAATTGAAATGTGTGGTAAGCTGAGGTTGAAGGAAACGGGTTCATTGAAAGAGATGGGATAAGAAATGGCTTCAAAAGCAGCAAAACAAGCAGTGGATGCTCAGTTGTATTCTGGAGTGCTGACTGACAGTGATTTTGGGGTCCCAAGCAGTGTAATGCAGATACTGAAATGAACAGGTAGCAGACTGGCTTTGTTTTAATTTAAACTTGTTGCCATCTATTTTTTTCCAGTCACTTTTTCTTGAGGAGAAATAATTTGGGCACTAGCTCTACTTACCCATGGTGTGTGTCTGTATGTGTAGCTCCTTTGCTTCTTAAAGGTTTTGGTAGAGGGGAATGTCGTTGAGCTGACTAGGACCTTTTCTAATATGCCATTTTTCAGGAAGGAAGCTTAGTTCTAGTCTCTTTTGCAGGGTGGGAAGTGCTGCCATTTAACTTGGTGGAACTGCTCCGTTGCAGAACTGCTTTATGTACATTAGGAATCAAGTTAAAGGAGCTCTTTCAGCTGTTTGGATCAAACTGGTTCCCTGGGTTTGGACGTGTTTGCTGCTTTATCTTCATGCATAATTCTTAGCTTTGGTATCAGAAATCTCTGGAGCTCTTGAAGAGTTTGTTTCAAGAAGCTCTTCCTCAGTCTGGGTAGGTGTTTCTCACACAGTTCACATTATATTCACAAATAACTTGTCTGTGTGTGTATACCCCCACTGGCTCTGTGCCTCAGCATGCACCATAGTATTACAGATGAATTCATTAAAATGCTTAGGCATTCATGGCTGACATTTGTTCTGTTTAATTGAAATGATTTCTTCACCTTCTAAACTTAGCTTTTATGACACATCAAAACTTTGCAGCTTTCTCTTTTCAATTATTTATAAGCCTTACAAGTTACTTCTTGATTTCTTGTTCCAGATCATGTTTTTGTGTGAGTTATGTGTTCATATAGCATGCCCTAAGAATGCTGGCTAAGTTCTGGCTTCCTAGAGAATGCATCTCCTACGAGCTGTAGGATGAATGTACAACACAAACTGCTCTGTTAAAACACACAGACCATAGCAATGTTATGCTTTTGAAACAGGAGTACTTTCAATTAATAGGTATTTCCTTGTGCTGTAACCCATACACCACTACAACCATTCTGTGAGTTTGTAATTGAGCTGGAGCAAAAGAGGAGATGAGGGTAAGGGTTTATTGACAGAGCAGCGTGTTCTGTGTTCAGACTTCAGTGCAGTCTTGTATTAGCAACCGAAACATTGGTTCCCCGGCATATAGCTGCTCGCTGGTTGTCTTAATCTTGCATTCTAAACTGTAACAGTGCCTTCAATGTGTTAGTGCTGCCAGGGTCACTCTCTAAATGAGTCTGAGGAAACATTTTTTGTTGTTGCGTTTGAGGGAGAAGAGAAAAAACCCAAGCACTTCTGCAGCATCAATAGGTGAAACAAACCCCAAAGGGGGTTGATTTTTTTAAATATGGGAGTCTCTCCATGGATTCCTACATCTGCAGTCAAGACACTGAGGAAGAGCAGCCTGGTTAAGTTCAGCTGCCTTACAAGTCATGGGTGTTTTTTCTGGTTGCGAGGCTTTTTTCCCCCCTGACTTTGTGAGCATCCTTTATCCAGCCAGGTCTTGGGGAGCGCAGAGGCAGCACTGAAGTTATTTGCAAGCCCAAGTCCTCAGAACTGAAAGTCTTTCTTTGTGCTCCTGTTGTAGTGTGCACCTCTTGGGACCCCTGATTGAGGTGAGGCAGTGCAGGAGTTGTCTCGGTTTCTGGGGCTCTGTTCTTGCTAAACAGGAAGAATTCTTACAGCTTTTGGTGTTATAATTGATGACCACTGTCAGAACTAATACCTTTGCTGGGCTGGACAAGATTGCTTCAGAAATAACACTGGGTTATTGTTAGGTGCAGTGAAAAGCAGCAGTGTCTTCTAAAACAAAAAATAACTTATGGGGTTCCTGTGGAGGTGTCTGTTTCCTTGATCTCCATGTAAGTGCTCAGTACCAGTGTTAATGAAAAGATCTTAATGCTAATCTTCCCGTAGGTTCCTTTGAAATAGAATGTTTAACTTCTTATTCCCTTCCTTAAAAGTTTTTAATGTGCCTCCTACACTTCTTTGAATGAACACACAGGTCGAGATTTACTGATGCATAATACATTCCAGAGATCACTTTAACTGATTGCCACCCATCAGTCAGCACCACGTTTTCCATTGTTTTGCAGAACGGGATTTCTTTGAAGCCCCATTTTGTGGACTCTAGACTATATCTCTGTCTAGAAGACAGAAGGGAGAGAACCTATCAGTTTTAGTATTGAAGATTGAATGGGTGCATTCTAAGAGCCAGAAACCTACTTTTGGTTTGGATAGAGTTCTGTTTTTCAGAAGCTGCCTTTCACTCACAATTTTAGCTCTTAGAAATGATCAAGAAAGGACCAACAACATTAGTTAAAGCAATATTTAAGGTCAAGTCTGTGTGATCTCTAACCATAGAGTATGGTTTCCAAATAACTCTAAACTGGAAGCGTTATGCCTCAGAGACACACAGCACGCATGCCTGGTGCAAAGCCTGGATTTGTCTTGATATGTTGTCAAGCAAGCATCTTCTATCCTGCCGTTTCGTACCTGCCCTTTGCCTAACAGTGCTCCTGTTGCCTGTCCTGAGGCACTGATCTCTGCTGAATACAGAACATGTTGATCTGCATTTCTGCTCTATGGCATTACGAAAGCCTGTGTAAAGGGATGTAAAGGCAGTATGTGTTATGCCACTTCAGCCATAAAGTACTGCCTGTACCAAAGCAATCTGGAGGGCTCTGGTCAGAAAGCAGGCAACAACTCTGGCACAAAGACAAACCTTTTCCTTGACGACCTGTTAGCTGGCACCTGGGAATGATTTAGAGCCTTCCCCAGCCAAATTCATTCAAACCTACATCTGGAGCTGAAAAAGCTCAGCTGCAACTAAAGAGACTTTCGTGTCCTGTGGAGCACATCAGGAGATAAGCACCAAAACCAAACTGATCAGCAGTGGGTTATACCTAAGATAGAAGTATTCAAAGCAGAAGCCTGGAATTTGCATTCAAGCAGAGAAGGTGAGGGACGTAAGAAATTTCTAGTGCTTAATCCCCCACAAAATGGATTTTTTCCATGCCCACCTGGGCGTGAAGGTGCCTAGAAACAGTTTCCCTTAAAGTGAGCTCATTGGGTTTGCTGATGGGAAAACTGTGTTACCAGACCTCCCTCTCTATGCCCTGGGACAGTTGAGGTTGCTCACATTTTTAATCAAGCAGCTTCCTGCCGTTTAACAGGACTTTTTGCAAAGCCTCAGATTAATTACGCCTTGTTTTTTGCTGGGGGTGAAATCTCCATGCAAGTCAACAACCAAGGCTCCATTTCACTGTTTCACAGTAAAACAGTGCTTACAGCTTTATGCCTTCTTCCAGAGCATGTGGGGTAGATGTGGAATCTGTGATGAAAGGCAGCGCTTACAAGTTAGCTAAGAGGCAGATCGTGCATTTGCACTGCAAAGGACTTGAGCAAGCAGCTCAGAGCCACCCCTCAGAGAGACTGAGCCATCGCAGTGCTGGAGCAGCAGCTGCTGTGCTCTGTGCAGTTAAACAGGAGAGTTAGGATTGCCAATGAGTGCAGGCAGTTTGGGGTGCAAAAATGATGCATCAGCATCTCTGCAATAGGAAAAGAGGTAGAAGCCTCGAGTCTGGAGAAGTTTTACAGGTAGGCAGCATCACTTGCCTTAATGAGCACTAGAGGAGATGAGCTGGAGGTGACTTGTAAGGGTCTGCAGCTTTTCCAGGTATAAAAAAAGGCTTGGTGGTGGTGTGTGTAATAGCATAATAGTAACCTAAAGACCCGAAGGGAGAGCTCACTGTTGATACTTGCTAGTGAGGAAGAAAAAGCCACAGCTTTGGATGACCAGACGCCTCCTTACTCCCTGAGGGTAGGTCTTAGTTCATTTAAGTGTTTGGTAGGAACCCATATTAATTGAATGTATCTCCTTTTTTTTCCTACAAAGCAGGGGCTGACAGAACATTACAGCAAATTTCAGTGTGTTCCTCTTTAATGTAGTTAATAAGCTTGTGACAAAAGGAACAGGTCAGCCTTGTGACTATCCCCAGAGGATAAAGTCCAAAGGTGTAGTGTACAAGAGGTAGTGTCTCCCTTTTCATCAGAGGTCTCTCTTCTGTTTGGAGGTGGATTCTGACCTTTGTGAAGCCCCAAGGGAGATCTGTTGAGAACTCTGGTACAACAGGTAGGCAGAGGCAGGATTTAATTAATACTTAGGGTCAGGAAACCTTTGTTAGCTAATGAAATGAAACCAGTGGTGAAGAACAAGCAGAAATGGAGATTTTAATAGCTCAGGTTCTCCTCTGAAAAGGGGAGTGATGACATCTTGAAGTCAAAAACTGCATTCTTTATACAGAAAGACATTGCTGGACTGTTCTGAACACAGATGTCAGTACTTTGTTTGCTTTCCAGGCTGTGCCTACGCTGGATAACTTAATTTTGATGGGACCCTGCTAGTTGCTAGCGCTAAGCTTGCTGGGTCGTTGATGCCTGAGGGGGAGTCTGTTTAGACTGTGCTTTACCTGCTGCTGTGGCTGTCAGCAGGCCAGCCCATGACCTTCTCCTGACTGACACATTCCATCCTGTGCTCTGGAGAACACACACACGAACACCCACTGCTGCACAGAGTTCAGAGGGGACACGTGAATCACTCAGATTTTGTTATTGAAGTCTGTGGTCTTTGCCTTTTGTGTATTTGCTCGTAAATATTTATGTATAAGCGTGCTCTGTGTGTATCTCGCTTCAGTGACAAAATCCAATCTCACTTTATGCTCACGGTGTTGAGAGAGATACATCATTGTGAAAACAAAGTGAAAAGACACAAATGTGCTTCCTTTTTGTGAGTAAAACTCTTCCTACTGCATTACCTTAAAATCAGATTTGCAGTCAGGTACTAGGGCAATAAACATCCTAAGCAAAGCTCAGGGAAACTCCTTAGGTAATTCCTCGTTAAACAGTGGATGAGGGAAGAAGGAAACTTCAGGAGATTTGGGGGTTTGATTTCTTTGGTACTTACAACTTTCAGAAGGTACTTAACTCTAAGAGGTTTCATCTGTATCCCCCTTCCAAGAGTGTGCTATTGACTGATGGTAGATACCCTTCCTCTTGGAGTGCTGGTCTTAAACAGCCATGTGTTGTGTAGCTAGGTATAAGCATTCTGTGTGTGGGTAATATTTAGGCTTAACAGTTGTCTTTGTTCACAGCCTTATCAGGCACAACAACAGCTCCTGCATGTCCAAAGCTTTTCCCTAAGGAATACCTTCTATGCCTTTCTCACTCAACCTCTTCTTACCACTGAGGTTCCCAACAAAAACACTGAGCATGCATTTCTGATTCCTTAGCAGAGAAGTTGGTCACTCCAATGGTTTTTTTCCAGGCCTTAAATTTTTGCAAAGGTCTGTTTCCTTATGCTTGATTTTACAGGAACAAAGTAAAAGATCAGGGAAAACCATTGCCCCAGAGTACTTGGTGCATTACATTTACTTCCTGGGTTGTTTCACTAATTTAGCTCTGTTTTTCAATGTTTAGTAGGTGAAAGTCAAAAGAATCTTGGTCATTTTTGTTTGTAAAAGTTCAGGATTTAGTGCAATTAGAAATTGTATCATGATTCTTCCATAGTGGAACATGAAGACAGGCCACACGGCTGTGTGGGCATGACCACAGTGGGACTTTGGGCCCTGTGCTGCTGGGTGATGCTAATCCTCCTGTCCACACCATTTCTGGCCCATAAAACTTCAGCTTACTTTTACCACATTTTAGACAGACAATTGAGGAACACTTCTTTCTTCTCATTGCTGCATTTCCGCTTGAAGCATCCAGCAGGGCAAAAGCACAGGGAATTTGGTTCATTCCCAAGGGGAGCAGAATCAGTGGAATCCCAATCTGTGCTCGCACCTGCTAGTGAAGGGGGGCAGATGCTTCAGGATGCAAAAAATGCACTTGGAAGAATCTCTGAGAAATATTTGCCGCTTTAGATAGTCTTTTGGACAGGCTTGCATACATTCTCTGCAGGAAAATGCTGTAGCTCTCTCCACTCTCCCATTGGTAGTATTTGCTTTGAAAGGTACAATCTGGCCTTGCTTTGCTCACATATGCACATTATTTCTAGTTTAAAAAGTCTGCAGTAAAAGCACAGGGTAGGATTCATCTGCCTACAACTGAGATTCCTTTACAGTCAGTGGAGATCAAATCAGGACAGTTAATAGATACTGGAGTGTAATTCCTGCTATCCTAAAGCAGCACTTAAATAGGTCAGATAAACCATGCCCAAGAGGCTTATTTCTCTCCACTGATTTTAGAGGGAGGGTTGGTGGCTGTGTTACAGACACCGAGGTTTGGTGATGTGTGTCCTACCCAATGGCGGGTGGTTACTGCAGTGTGGTGCCCTCACCCACGAGGCTACAGCTCTGCCTTTGGCAGGGCTGGGCTCTTCTGTAAGTTGTGGTGTTTGAGCTCATCCATGTGAATGGCGGTCCCAAAGGCTTTAGGATAACGTAGCTGTGCTACGAGGATATGCAGAAATGAAGACATCTGAATATACCTAATGAACAGGAAGGGAGCAGAGGTGCTCCAGGGCCTTTTGCTGTAAACCTAGAGCAAATCCACACTGTTTTGAGCAGGGCTTGGTTTATGTGACCTCCGGAGGCCTCTTCCCATCTGGTTTAGTCTGTGATTCTACTGCATGATTATTTAGTGCCAGATCTGGAATAGTCTATGTTTAGACAGCTATGCAAACCACAAGCACAGCTCGCAGTCCCAGGTGTGAACCCCATCATGTTTTCTGACCTACTGCTGAGACCAGATGAAGAGGTCTGATGTTCTTTTCGACCTGAGATGAGGCTGGATTTTTGTAGATATCCGGAGCTTTGCAGTACAAAATTAATCCCCACCCCACCCTCCTAAAGGATAAATACATAAATTATAGTGGAAGAAGATGTTTTTCTGTTCTGCTAGGAACATTTTATGAGACTTGGCATGAGTATCGTGGGAGTCTGAGCTAAAGATGGTGAACATATGGGAAAGCCCAGGAGGAAGCGTACAGTTTTAGCTTTCAAACCTTGCTTTTAGATTGTTACACTGATATAATGAAAGGACATTAAATGAGCTGAGGTTATTAAACCCTAAAGGTTACTGAGTCCTATTGGGGATCACATTAAAAATGTAATTAAACCAAGTCCAGATACTTTAATTTCTAGCTGGAGATTTATGCAACATAAGCTGATTCTCTTTCCCGTTCCAAACCTTATTGAAAATGGGCTTGTTAATTTGCTTATTTCTTTTTAGTGGTAACTGAATAGATACTGGTTAGGCCCACTTGGCTGTAGTAAAACAGTTAAGCACCAATATCAAAGTCATGGTTCAAATCGGATTGAGTGTCTGGGAAGATGGATGATTGTGCACTGTTACTAAAATCTCAGTCCACAAGCAGATATCCTCTAAGGCTCTGGCTGTGTACTGCTCCAGATGGTTCATTGCTGGTGTAATGCTCTGCATTATGGTGTGAGAGGGAACAATAGCTTAAACTGTTAATTCCACTTATTAAGAATATGGGATTACACTTACTAATATGGGATTACATTTATTAATATGGGATTGCATTGCAATGAACTTGTAACATTTTTAGCTGGAAACAAACTTTGATTTTAATTCTAAGGGCATGAGCTATGCTATTAAGAAAAAAATATAACTAGTCATCCTGAAATCCCAAAGGATTGTGTATTTAACTTAACATCTAATGTCAAACCTGGTTATTGTAGCGGTCTCTTTTCTACTCTCATCTGACCATTTTAGCTGCTGTTCTCTGACAGTTTGGCCTACAACAGCTTTTTCTTGGGTGTGTGGAAGGGATTCCACCCACTGGTGCTGCAGTTAGCAGGTCTGTGCAGGAAAGTTAAATACTGAAATTACTTGGGCTAAAACAATGAATTTCAACCCCCCCACTCCAACTTATTTCTTGGGCTGTTTCAGTGACCTCTTTGAAGTTGTGGCTCCACACAAACCAGCACATTTCTGTGTAAAGCATGAGCTGAGCGCGTCCTGTGGCTTCTGTGGAGTGAGGGATTCTTCCCCCTGGTGATACCACCCTTATTGATGCAAAATACATGAAAATCAGTCAAGAGAGGAAGGGAATAACAGTCTGCCTTGGTGACCTGTGCATGCACTGACTGAATTCCACTGACCCAGGACAGTCAGGCACTGGTGTGGCTGGGGACTAAGAAAAGTGTGAGACAAAAGCCCTAGGATTGGGAAAGACACTTGAACAGACTCCCACGCTTGGGTGGTTGCTTTGGCTATTGGAGAAAATGGAATGGTGCTATGGAAACAGTCAAGTTTTGGATTTAGGAATAATTCTGGGAAACCTGAAGCTGCTCTTTAAGGAAACCTCACTACTGGCTCTGAATCTTTTGCTTGCTACACTTGTGAACCAGGCTTTACAGAGTGTAGGCAGGCTGGGGTAAAAGCTGATTCAGGGACTGAATTGGGGGAGAACAGTTTGTGTGCAGGAAGAGGATGATGTGAACCTTCCTTTTTTGCTACTGTGCTAGGGGTGCATCATTTTGGGCTGTGAAGGGGTGAGCCGCTGGGGTGAGGGACTGTGTCAAATTAGGGAAAAGGCCAATTTGGGTTTCTTTTCTCCCTTTATCAGTGATCAGAAAAATACCTAGACGAGAGTGGGAAGCATCTGGTTATGTGTGACAGCAGCCTTGATATGCAGAACAGCCTGGAAAAACTGGCTCAGCAGCAAATCTGTGTGTAGGAGTCAGCCAATGGTGCCACATTAGTTAATGAGGTGAGGAAAGAAATGGAAGTGCTTGTTCTCCAAGTTTATTCTCTATGGAAGATGTATCTGGAAAAGCTTCTAAGTGGATTTAATGGGGATCTACACACTCCCAAAAAGAGTTTTTGTACACATGGTTCCAAAAACAGAGTAGGGCAAGTGATAACAGGTTTTCCCTGTTGGTTGTTTCAGGTTTTACTTATTTCTTAATGAGTGACAGTCCCATGGGTTTGAGGGCAATATCTGAGCCAGTTATTCTCTTGTCCTCACTGGGGCTGCTTCCTGCAGGAATGTTTCCTGAGGAAGAGCTGATGAAGAAATTGGGATGGAGGAACCTGATTAACCCATAAGAGCAGCTCTGGTAGTTGTCTTGAAAAGCTGCACGTTAGCACAGGCTGATGTATGAATTTATTCCATGTTCAAAATGCTCCGGTGCTGCTGGCAGCATGATGATTACTTAAAAAGGGAGGTGGAGGTGGGTGGTGAGGGAAGACAAGACTGAGCATTAGCATCTGCATCATGTAAAGTATATCCATCTGAAAGGGAAAAAGAGATAAAGCGAACTGTGGGCAAGGGGACCTGTTTTGGGTGAGGTCAGAACTGATGGGAGAACAGGTCATGAATGTTAGAGAGGGTCATGCTGGAAAGGTGCTTGGGTGGATTTCCTGTGCAGCGAGGAGAGGCAGCAGCTCCTTGTGGCTCTGCTGTTAAAGCTGGGTTTTGAACTGCCACTTGTTGCACATGAAAGATGCAGCAGATCCCCCCCCAAGTGCTGGCTCAGCACAGAGCTGGGATTTGGGGGACTGCAGGAATAAATCTGTTGATTGGCTCATGAGCTAAAATGAAGGGGAAGGAGGTCACTGTGGAAGTCAGTGCCCCGTGGTGGCTGATGGCGTTGCTCAAGTGATCCCAGCAATTGTGCGCTGGTTTGGGCGCTCCTGGGACTGTTCATTCTGGAGTTCAACTCTGTGTTGCTGCCCTGGGCTGTGGGAAGCATGGCCCTTGCACAGACAGGTGTTAGCTCTTGCTCTTCTGGACAGGGAGGAAAAGCAGAAGCTGCTCTCATTGGTGGTGAGGAAGAAAGAGGAAAAAGAAAGCCTTATTTTTATAATGGGAGTAAACCAGGGGCTAAGCTTGGTGCTGAGATACAAATAATTGAGTTGAGGAGACTGTAACATCCAGAGCAAAGCACTCAAAGTGCAAGGAGTCCTGAAGCAGTCCAATGCAAAACAGACCTGAATAGTCAAAAGCCTGGAAATACGCAGCTGGGAAACTTCTGAACCTATGGCTTCAAGTAGCAGCTGTAAGGAGTAAGGAAAGAAAGCAAAACATTCCTGATCTCTCCTAAAATCCTCCAAAACAAAAGCCCTTCAGGTCTCAGGTGTTGGTGAAATTTAGTGGCACCCGAAATGTTGTTACAGAGCACTCTGGTGTCATTACACCCTTCAAAGAAGGGAAACAATTGTATTGTATGGCTTCATAATGCGTTTCCATGCATCTCATTTTACTTAAATATCTTTTCATTTTAAACTTCAATTGGAATTTCTTTACCTTTGCGGTTCTCTTTAGAGGGATTCTGACAATATTCCTATAATGTTAAAGCCTTCCCTGCACTGCTGTAATTCCTGACTAACATAGGTTGATCCCAAGTGTAGACTGGAAGAGAGCTAGTGCTGGAGCTTGAATGCACTTCATATTGGGTGTGTATTTACAGAATGGAGGGAAGGTGCCCTTGTGTTTTCTGACAATTGGTGAGGAAAATGATGGATAAACTGGGAATATCCTTCAATCGATCCTATTGCCTCCCACTGTCACACACGGTGCTGAGCTCAAGTGAGAGCTCCAGGGACTGGAACCAATTTAGTGGAGTAAACAGGTTCCCTTTTATTAGAGCTTGTTTTCCTCAGCTTTGCAGAACTGAACTTCATGCCCTGCTGTTGATGGTGGTTTAAAACCTCTCACTTAAGCATTTAAACATCTTTGACAGAGCAATTATAATTAACATGATGGACCTAAGCCGCAGAAGAATTCCCAGCTCTTGGAACAAAAATTAGTTTCTCATTCCATAAACTTTTAGGATACTTTCAGTTTTTTTTGTGTTGTAGTAATTGCATCTCCTGAGGTATTTGTGACCTTAGTTTTCCTGGTGGTTCTTTCTTTTAGGCTCGGTACCTGTGGGAGCTGCAGGCCTTAGTGATTGCAAAGACTATTGATATTTGAATTAGTCACCTTTTCTCTTTCACTGTCTAAACTAGCATGAATTAGGTATATGGCTGAGCATTTCCAAGTGGGGCAAAGATCCATGTGAGGATCACCCATCCTTTTCAACCAGAGCTGCCTCCAGACCCTAGGAGCCCTGGAACAGCTTCAGCAATGCTTGGCAGTGATCTGGAGGGCAGGGGAAAGAAGGAAGTCAAACCTGTACACCTGCAATGAAATGGGCAGCTTTCCTGCTGTCTCTGCGTGTAGTCATAGTCTGTGTGGTTTGGTGATACTTCTCCCACCCTCACCAAAGGTTTTGCTGTTTGAAGCTCTAGCAGAGCACTTCTGTGACACCGGACGTCATTGGAGGGTTAACAGGTTGGTCTCATTTGACAGCAAACTCCACGGTCACCTCAGTGTCACTGGTGCCACGTCCCAGACACATCCTGGTATGGTTCTCCACAGAAGAAAAGATGACAGCTCTGGTAAAGGCCACAAACTGGGAATTACCAAAGCAGCCTGAATAGGGAGGGAGTGTGTTCACTGAAGAAAGGAGAAGTTTCCTTCTGGGACAGAAATAAAAAGAATCTGTCTTGTAAATGCTACACGCTGGGGAGAAGTGGAGAGAAACTCTGCAGGCTTGGCTGAATGCTGAGGTTAGCATAAAGTAAGCTGGATAATGAATTATCTAAACCATTGTATAGGCAGACCCTGATTATTTTTGTAAACTACAGTTTAATCAGTGCCATTGATAAAACTCCCAATTTTTTTCTGACTTCTCCAGAGGTTTGTTGGATGCTTATTGCAAATATTCCATACTGTGTCATCTAAGTGTTTGGTTTGAAATCTATTCTGTTTTCTTACAGCTATGCACTAGCATCTAGACAGTGGGTTGTTGTACTGGTTCTCTTTTTACCTCGCCATCTATTTGCCTATCAGTATGTCAAGTAGTCTGTGATAGTTTTTGTTTCAGCATTATTTTTGAGAGTGTTTCTAAGAGCAATCGGCTCTTTGGAACCAGCATAAGTGGTCAAAAGAGTTTTCCTGTTGTCTGGATACAGGAGCATGACAGCACCTACAAAAAGGCAACATATAAATCATCATCAGAACGTGAATTTGCTGAAGAGGGTCATTATATGCTCCTTAGGTTAGAACAACTTCATGTTTCCTTAGGGTGGAGACCCAGGGAAAGCATTAAAAATGGAGAACTTGATATGCTTGATATAAAAAGAAGAGGGTCACAGCTTTGCTATCCACTGGCTATTTTAAATGAGTTCTAGTGGTGACCCATGTGATCTGCCCTCTTCTTTCACACACACAAGGGATCTCTCACTGTAAAGAGTGCTAAGTTTGCATGCTTTAATTTTAAAACCCTGCTTAAATAGAGTTTAACTGAAACCTCAACTCTCTTGACATTAGACATGATTATTAGGCAAAGTGAGTACTGTCTTTATTAAACTAACTTGTAGAGCTGGAAAAAGTAGGCAAGCTCCTGGGCATAGAAAGATTTGTCTGCCTTTTCCACCTCTTCTAATCCGTCTAAGTCAATCCCAAAACCCTATTTTCTCTTTCTGCTCAATCCTTGCCTTGCTTATGTCCTCAGATGACCACAACTTCATCAGCACTGAAGTATGTGCTATTATTAACTATAACTTGTACAGCAGTGCTATACAAGCAGAAAAAGAGAGGTGTGGGTCCTGCTGGGTGAGGCTGCAGTCTAACTGGAAACCAGATTCCACCTTGAAGCATAACAGGCCTAAGAGGAGGGAGGACCAGGGAGAGATTACCAGAAGATGTGTTTGCATAGACCAGCTCTTCTTACAGCTCCTGCACCTTGAAATGAGTGCACCTCAGAAGTTGCTAGCAGCCTCTCCTCCTTCTTGCTGGCAGTTATTTAAGGGCTTGATGCTAAAAGAGGCAGTTTTGAAGGATGAGTTGAGCAGTATGGCTGGAACTGATGTAACTTAAGAGCTTACACGTTAAAGTCCAGTAGACATGGGCTTCCAATGATGAGCTGGCCTCTCTGTCTTGTCACAGACCTCTGGTGTGGTGTCTGAATGATACAGATACCCCTGGGCAGTTGGAAAGCCATAACAAGCAGATTTGGCTGTGGAAAATTAGTCTGGATTGCAAGAATGATTTATTCACCTGCATTGTTCTGAGACCATGTTTTCTAGACTAAAACAGACATGTGGCTGATTAATTTCAATGTATGGGAGTCTAGTATGTGCCATGTAGTATGAGACACAGGAAAAAGGGGTTAAGTCTCTCAAAAGCCAGAGTTACATCCTCTCTACTGCCTCATACTATCCAACATCACCTCCCAATTAAGCTTGGTAGGACCTCCTGCAAGGGTGGGATGTGTAATGCTTGGCCCCAGAACTAGGTCTGGGTCTAAGTAGACAGTGATTTATATCAGGGTGCAAACCATGCGCAACCTATTTATATGAAATATTAATATTTCCAAGAAGAATTTTATCATGGGAGGATTTCCCAGCAGTTTAGGGAGCAGCCTTCATTTTTCAAACTCTGATTTAACTGGGTCTGTTCAGGAAATGAATAATTGCTACACAGTCATGATTTTTGCTTTCTCTTAGAATTACAGGTTTAGCTCTTGCCTGCAAGGTTCTAACCCGAATCTGATTAAACAGGAACAAGGTAGGTTTTGCCTTGGACTACAGGATTAACTCTGAAGGAGACTTGATCTGAGTCAGCAAGAAGTCCTCTTGAGCAATGACAGATTCAGACCCTGTGGCTCCAGCAGTGCTCTGCTGACAAACCGTCCTTAAGGCAGCAGCACCAGTGAATCCTGCTTCAAGGGATGTGCAGTCACTGCCCCAAGGCTATTGACTGATGGAGCATGTATTCACTCCCCAGGCCCAAAGGCTTCCAGGCTGTTGTACTCATAGTTTTCACTTAGGATTGGAGGGTTGAGGAAAGCTCCTACCTGCTAATTGTAATCTTCAGCCCTGTTTACCTGATGGTTTCAGAAGGCCCTGAGGCTGAGTTCAGGCTGTACTGCCTGTGGATGATCCCGCCCACATCTGCTTGTCGTTTAACTTTTCCTAAGTAAAAAAGCCAAGCAAACCAGAGCAATAGCAAATATTCAGGTTTCTCAGTAATTATAACGTTTCCTTGTGAAAATATTTCTAGTGGTACCCAGAACAGTAACTGGGGATCTTCTCTTCACCTTCTCAACCCTCTGCTCCAAGGTGTACACTTCCATCTAAGATAGGTATTGATTTTTGTGGGGAAGGTTCTCCTGATCATGTATGTGTTTTCTATTGTCTCTTTATTTGTTTTAAGAGAACCTTTTCTGCCAACCATCTATTGCTAGTGCAGCATCGCAGGATGCATCACAACTCCCACCAGCCACAAAAATGTTGTAGTTTAGTTTGGGCTTCCCAAGCTTACCTGTGTTACTCAAGGAGCTCTAAACCACAAGGCTGAGCTGGGCAGAGAGCAGCCCAGGTGACTCCACCATATGTGTTGTTTTAAAATGTGAAGCCTGTCCTGCTTTGCAGCATAATAGCTCATTTTTCATGTTTGAAGTGTTTTCAGACTGCTTTTAGTCCCAGGAAAAGAGGCACTATGCAAGTTACATCTGAGGTTGAGGGACTTGCTCCAGGCCACAGCAGGAGTTAGTATCAGGGCTGAAACCTGGTTTTTGTTATTCCTGTCAAAGCTTTTGAAGACTTGTGCTGTACCTTTAATTCCCACTGGACACTGTTATGGGCCCCCAAGTAAAGCCAGCTAAAGCCTGTATCTGTGTTGTTATTATGTCTCTGTTTTGTTGCTCCACCTTCACTGCAGCAACACTAATGCAAACTTTAGTGCTGCGGCGGTGAGAGTGCGCAGCATTTGTGAGCATTTCTCCCAGTGACATCTCCACACCAATGATAATCCAACAGTTCTGTGTTATCTGATAGCGATGAAATGTGCAGAATCAAAGGTACGGAGATAATTGGGACTCTTGCTAATCATTCCGTGGGTTTTTTTTTTTCCCCTTCTCAATGAAGCAACTCTCATGGATTAATTACTACCTGCTATAAATAAGCCCTCCGAATGCAGTCTGCGGGCAGAGGCAAGGGGTGGCTGTCGGTTAATACATCTCAGCTCTCCACGCACCTGTTCGCCCGATGCTGTTGCCATGGGAGCAGCGCTTGATAAGAGAAGCTCTGCTTAATGAGCATGGATCGAGGTCTATATCAATCAGAATAATTTGGAGGAGTGCAGAGAGCCCAAAGGAGAAGGCAAAGCCGCTTGTCTCTGTAGGGAAGGTGTCAGACCTCCGCTGCGTGGTAAATGGCGAGGCAAGGACTGGAAGAATTCAGCCCAATGAGCAAATCTGAGGGAACCAAATTATACAAAAGAGAGAAAACTTTGTCCTCTTGGTTTTCATTAGGAAGCACTGTTAGAAAGGGCTTTGAAAAATGAAGGAAGGAGAAAAATAATGCTTGTGTAATTAACTTGGAGGCTTTGTCACAAACTGAGAATTGTCATAGGCTGCACTAGTGCCATCAGCCTGGGAGTCTGGCAGTGATGCATGGCACTGCTGGTATGCACAGCCATTCCCTTTGGGCCGCCTTCTGACTATATCAGGTTAACAAAACCTAGTTCTCTGAAATAGGTGAGGGAAGGATTGTAACTTGTGTATTCCCAAACTGCTGTTTCGTAAGCCCTTGTGTCTAGCGGTCATTGCTTTTTGACTAAACCTGCAAGGCATATGTCAGCATTAGAGATGCAGTTATCCAGCCAGGGCATCCTTCTAATCGCAGTTCAGTAGATTAAGGATAGAACAACAGCTTTAACTTAAATTTTCATTCCTTCCTGTCAGCTGGTGTCAGAAATATCACTTTAAAGAAAAGGGTTTAACGGTTTGCTACAATGCTTAAAATGTAAAAGCTGTTTTCATAAGAGTTGGAGGAGCACCATGTGTGTCCATGTACAAATGACCGAGTGAACCTTCTGCTAATATTGTCTTGGCTATGAGTCTCAGCTGGATGTGATACAATAGTAGCGGAGTGATGCAGTACAGAAACTGTCTTCGACTGTAGCTGTATGAGAAGCAATAACTTTGAATTCTTTAGGGATCCAGTTTAAATGCAAGTGTCAATGTAGTGTTATATTCCTGTGGTGCTAATAAACATTGATAATATCAGCCATCAAAACAGGGCAAAAGGAAAAGGTGATGAAAACTTGAAAATCTGTTCTTTTTTGGCATTAGAATGATGGCAAACAGTTTCAACTGCCATGCATAGTAGAGGCCATCCAACTAAATGACATCTGCTGAAATAGTAACATGATAGGGTATAGCATATGTATTGGATTTTGAGGACGCAGTTACTGAAATCAGTCTAGGTTTGAGGAATTTATAGACCTCATAAATAGACAAGTTTATAGTTCTTTGACACTGGAATGGTCTATGCTGCTTCATTTAACTTACATACGTAGTTAAGTAACTCATGGTAATCTGTATTGGACAGATTGTGAGGGGGGGAAGGAATTAAAATCACAAATGGCTTTAGTTAATTTCAATGGCATTTTAGTCCATGTACTGAAATACCCCTGGGGTTTTATTAATGTAGAAGCTTGCTGCACTGCTGAGAGCTGCACTAGAGTATGGACTGGAGATAACTCCTGTGCTACATATAAACAACACATCTAGACGAGAAAGTGATCCTTTGTGCTGGGTGGACAGGCTTCCACCTGTGCTGTCTGTGCTGTCAGACAGAGGGAGGGCACTTGGTGAACACAAGCCTAGATTTGGGTGCAGCATTTACAGAATGGGGAAAAGATACCCCTCAGAGAACTGCTTCGGCAGAAGGACAGGGCAGAGGTGAGCCCTGCGCTCTGCGAGCATCCTCACTGCTAGGTTTTGGATCTGTGCTGTCTCTGCCTCTCTTCTTCACCCCCTTGAGATCCTTCCTGCATGGCATCACAGCTTTGACAGTTGAAGCAGTGAGTGCTCTTTCCCGAAATGAGTGGCTGCAGTTTGGAATGCCTTCACCCTAAGGAGGAGCTCCACAAAAGGAGAGCCACGGATGCAGCCTTTCATAGCTGTACTCGTTCCAGCCTGTCCATCATCAAGCCAGAACTTAGTGCCACTGCTGCTGCCCTGGGCAGGCTTACAAGAACAACTTAAGGGATGTGATAGCTTTCAGTGGAAAGGAAAGTGCTTGAGGAGTTTAACTGCTTCTGGGGAAAGGTTGTGATTGAGTCAGGTCTCCTGGGTTGTAACTTTGCAGGGACGCACTCACATTCAGCAGGAAATCCTGCTTTTCAGAACAGATCTAGCTTTAAGTCACTATTTCAAATTAAACATTTTAGCTCTGAGAGTAATGATCCCGCCTAAGTGCTTCCATAAATTCAGTTCATTAAAATAGTATTTCCTCTGGCCCCAAAAGTGCCAGATCTCATAAACTCCCCATCTGAAGTCGTTAGATAAGTTTTATTGTTTCTTCAAGACAAAAATGTTGCCTCAATACTAGGAATGTGTTTGGAACAATTTAGTCAGTTTTAGAGGTGTTCTCATTGGAATTATTCCTTGGTTAGCTTTTCTACAAAGGGGAGGAGAACTAGGTCCTTAGCTCTAGTGCTGCAAATCTGTTTATATTTAGAAAGAAAAGGTATTAGAAAGAAAAGGGAAAAGAAATTTAGAATAGGTACTTATAATATTTATTTAATAATATTTATAAGAGTTATATAATATTTATAATAGGTATTAAAAAAGGTATTTAGAAAGAAAAGGGAAAAGTTAGTCAGAATAACTTAAAACAGTGTGGGGACAAGTTTGGAAGGTAATCTTTGTGCTGCATTGAGATTGAAGGATGACCTAGACGAGCACTTAGAGAAGTTTCTTAGCCTATGCCCAAGGAGTCTGTGATGTAGGAAAACAGCAGGAGAGATTTTTCTGTTCCTCTGCTTTCATTTTTAGCTCTTCTTTCAAAAATAAAAAGCTCTCAGTTTTGGCCTGTCTATTAAAAACAGAGTGAAAAATGCATATATATCTTCCTTAAATATATTACCACCTATTTATGTATGCGCCGCTTATTCATCCTCTTCTCTCAGATATGTAAAAAGTCTCCCGGTAGAAAGCCTCAAACAACTGGAAGGAAACAAAGATTATTTTTAAGCAGATGTTTTTAGTGTTCATGAAAGCGGCTGGATTGTGACAGCTGGAAAAAAATACTGTAGGTTTAAATTATTTCACATGGAAAAAGCCCATAGCTTGAGCAGCTTCCTTGGCTGCTGCATTACTGGTGCTTTAATGGTAATTGCTGAAGTGTATCATTCACTACAGAGATGAAATAAGAGTTTGCTTCCCCCACCCCTCTTATCCTCTTGTGAGGGAAGGAGGGAGTGAGGAGAGATGAGTATGTCTGTTACTCAAAATGCTGTTAACCACACACCGTGGGCACATTTGGTTCTACTGGCATAAGGGGCTTGGAGGTCTTTGGAGGCCAAAGGGATGCAGAATTTCCCTATCTGAGTGAGACCGGGCTTGAAATGTCACATATCCTTCCAGGACTCCATTAATCTATTTTGGGATGCTGGTGTTGGGCAGATCTTCACAGATAGCAACACACTGAAAGGAAAAGACACAATTATTGATGATGCAAGAAAAACGCAGCATCCTAAACCTTCCCTTTGAAACTCAGCGCACCTTTAAAGATTTGCAGACAGCAGGGGCTGCTTGTTGCTTAACTGTCTTTTGCCACTGACACAGCAGCACCTTGCTTTTATAGTTAACAAGGCAGATTCTCTCTTTCTATCCATTCAGCTGCCCATGGAAGTTATTTACAGCCTCAGCAGAAAGATCAAACAATGCTGTGATACCTGGCCCCTATCCAGGTTGCTAGGTCTGCAAGACAAATGTTGCTTTTGGCTTACAGCACCCTGTGTGCTGTGCATTTTGATGCAGGCTTTTATTACCTGGCAGGTGGCTTGGGAGTCGTGGGTGGAAAAAAGGGCTGAGATCAGTGATGGAGAATGACCAGGTCATGGCAGAGGGGAGTCGGTATGCAGCAGTTGTGGAAGTTGCCTCTTTACATGACTTCTGTGTGGGGCCACCTTGGTTCCTAGCAAGCATTATGGTGTGTTGAGTGTCTGATTACGGCTGTTGCTGCAGCCAGCTGAAATAAGAGGGCTTTGAACAGGGATAGTGGATAACTGCGTTTGGTTCTGGTTGTTGGTGTTGCTGCTGTCTTTCTGTCTTGCACTGGGCTGTGCTGGCCCAGGTCCCCTAGAGCACAGGCTCTGTTAGTGCATAGGGTTAGGAGAGGCCCCAGGAGAACCTCTAGACCCACCTGAGATCGACTTTAGCCTTTTTATTCCCGAGGTGGTCTTATCCTGCCTGCTCTGAAAAACCTCCAGTGTCACCTTTGTTTAATGTGATACTTCTCTGTATCAACTGGTGCTGCACTGTTTTGTCTGCAGACACTTTAATGTAGGATTTGCTTTTACAGCTCAAAAAGGCAAGTGGTTAACACTTCTAGCAAAGAATATGGGCTGCTATTATGCTTTCATCCTGCTGTGCTCCTTCCAGGATCAGAGAAGTCCTGCTTTCCACAGTACCTGCAGATATCGTTGTTTGGTTCCAATGGTGTACTAAAAGCTGAGGAAACTTTAAAAAACCCAACCAACCAACCCAAGAAACCCCTTGCAGTTTTTGCTCTGGTTGCACAAACAGGGCTGTGACAGGGAAGGGCCTTGTCAGAGTTTCAAGCAGAACTCAGCAGTAGATTTAGCAACCTCTTCATTTTAGCTTGGTTTGTGTCTCCTTGGAATTAGAGGAGTAGCAGATTCTGCAGTTTTCTTCCAGCACAATCCAGGAAGATGTCTGTAAGCACTTTATGCATTATAGTCCCTATTTATATCTGTAATTAAAGAAATAAGTAGCACAGTTATCTTTCTAATTTCATAATTACCTCTTTGAAATAATAGCCCTGTTCCAGGTGTTTTCTAAAATAAAACAGCCAGGGAAATTAGTTTCAATTAGAAAGGAAAAAAATACAAACTGAAGTGGAGTTAACAAAAAACCCAACAAACCAAAACAAACCTAAAACCACAGGCACAAAAAGCCCTCCCGACCAAACCCAACCTGCCTTTCTTTTGGAGGGTACTTCGTTCAGGTAATTAAATCTGTGCAGTGTGAATGAGCCATTGGCTGCAGTGCCCTTTATCAGATGACATTTAGAGCAGTTAATCTGCTGAATTCTGAGGCTTCCCAGCAGCTTAAAACACATCTGGAGGCAAAAAACCCCAGTGCATTCTTAATGGGAATGTGTAGTCTTTTGTTATGTGGTACAGATGCTCTAGGCTTTCTCACTTGGAAAATTGAGTAACGTTGAACAACCTGAGTTGTATCCATGTAAATTCATAAGTAATCACAAGTTTATGGCGTGTGCATGTGGGAAGTCAAAAGAAAGATGAGTTTTTCATCCAAAAGAAAATGAGAAAACCCAGGAAGGAACACTCTTATCTCAACCATTGCTTTCTCTTCTTCCTCCCTAATCTTTCTTCCAGTACCTTTTGTATTGTCTATGACCACTGCAAATCCTATTTTCTTCCTAAGACAGGGTTGCAGGGGGAAACTATTTGATGTGGGATATGTGGAAAGGAGCCCCGAGAGCTGCCAAGGCTGGTGCCTTCTGGGAGGAAGTCATGCTTGTTAAAGCTCAAAGTTGTATTCTGCAGCAGCACCTCTTCTGCAGCTTAAGGCAACCCCAAAGAATGATTGCTGGAACATTGCCCACAAGAACAAATATGGCCTGAGAGCAAATTATTAAGGTTATAACTCTCTTAGGGAGTTTTTCAGTGTGTCTGTTGCTACTGCTCTTGCAAGGTTGCTGTTCCTGTCAGGAATTACACCGGCAGGGTATGGTAGCACCCACCACCTTGCAGGCCCCAATGAGCTATTTAAGTTTGCAAAGTACCAATGTTGTTTCTCCCCCTGGGCTTTAATTCATTCACACAGCCCTGCTGGGATGTGGAGGGTCCTCGGTGAAGTCTCAGGTTTAACCAGATGCTTGGTGTAAGCGAAGGGCTTAAGGTTTGCACCTTTGAATTTGTGACTAGCTGAAGAAAGGCTTTTCTGGTGGGATCCCTGAAGTCCTGGGCTTTGTCTTGGGTAAGAGTTAAAATTGGCTCAACCACTGCAGGGAGGTGCTATAGCAGAGGGTGAAAGTGAACAAGAAGGTTCACTTTATAGAGGTAGAATACAGCCTTGGGGATACTCAGTATCTGAGAGTAGTTTTAGGCTTGGAGAGAGCTTATCAAATCTGCCTGTTATTCTGGCCATGTGCTATTCCACTGCAGGGTAGGATCTGGTTCACATCACCTCGTCCCATCACCCACATCACCTGAACAATTCTTTTGAATTAAGCATTAGTCCTTTCACTGACAACAGGGGACTACAAACACGGCAAAGAGGTCCTGAGCAGGCATCGGGAAGGAATGGAATGAAAAATGGCAGGATTCATTCATAGAAAGGGCATATTTCAGATTGCTGAGTGGAATTACAGATTGGAAGACTGAAAACTAGGCATTTAGAATGTGTTTTAAATTAGTGCTTCAGAAAACATTTGCCTTCTAGGGAAGATAGACTTTGAACATTGTGAAATAGAAGTGAATTTGCCTTGGATGTGTTTGTTCATAATCGTTCTCTTTCTTTGTGTTAATAACTGAGGCTACTGCTGCTTAAGGCCTTGATCCCTTGCAGCCTGTCTTGTTCTCTCTCCTTGATCCTGCAGTGAAGTCATAATAATGCATTTTTGGTGATCTTATGATTATTTCCATGGCAACAGACTGATGTCCAAAGTATGGGATCACAACTTTTAGCGTGGGATCAAGCAAGAGGAAATAAAGTCCTTATTGAAATACACTTTGTCAATAAGATGAAAAGGAACTCATAAAAGATCCATTTATTTTATTATGTATTTCCTCCTCCAGCTGAGCACAAGTGCAAATGAAAAGCACTTCTTTTAAGGAGCTGTTTGCTTTTTACTTGTTTATGTTGATCAATAAAATGCTGGTTTGAGAGGAAACATGAACTGAAGAACTGCAGCTATAACATATACAAAAACTCACTCAAACTCCTGGTGGAAAATATTCCTTTGAAACAGAAGTCTGCTTTCTATTACCAGTAGACCTCTATAGAGCAAATACCATGACAGGTTGCTTGGCAGACCTTCCCTGTGAAAGATTACCTTTATGATTTATTTGTAGGACCCTTAGGAGCTTCCTGGTCCACCCCAGCTGTAGCTATGCCCCATTAGGCTCCCCTAGTCATGTTATTTCCCTCCTGCAACATCCCTAGCAATTGTTCTGCCTCCAGTCAGCCACAGCAGGAAAAGAGAAAACACTGCCCCAGAGCCCTGTTCTGCACGCTCTTGCATGTGCTTAGCAGAGAAAGCCATCTCCTGCCCTGCTTTGGAATACCTACCCTGAACCCAGGAGGTATTTTGGAGGGTATCATAGAGGCCAGGCAATATTAAAAGAATCCCATCTGCTACTGGCAGTCCAAAGGCATCAAACTTAGCAAATGAAGACTCTGCCAGGGTTACTTTGCTTTGTGTGTTCCCTTTCCCTAGAACCTGGGCTGGTTTGGAGAGGACGCTCCACAAACACTTCCTACGTATTTCCAAATAGGAGCAAGAAAGAGGTGAAAGCATATTCTGGTTTAGTAGTCCAATACTCCAAAAGATGCCCTTGATGCCAAGAGGTTGGCTGATTCGTCTTCTGTCACGCAGTGTTTCAGAGAGAGTCTCTTTCTGAACATGAGGCTATTTTCAGCCCTACTTCCTCCAAGACCTTGCTCTGATCAGCAAGGAAATTCCAAGTTAACTGTACTCCTGTGAAGTACATGCAGAGGAGATGCAGGTATGGCTGGCCAGCCTCTGGCTGAGATGAGGGGTGGAGAGGTGAGGATGGCTGAGTTTGGAGCATGAGTCCCAAACTGTCCCTTGTTATCAGCTTCTGAGGAGCCATCCTGAGCCATCCTTTGTTACTCAAAACCCTCTTTCTGACTTTTGCCAGCAGGCTAAGGCATCAGGTTCTCTCTTCTCATCCCACAGGCCTGATTCTCCTCTCACTTGCACTGAGGCATGCTGAAGCACTCCCCCTGAGGCCAATATATTGGTGTAAATGAGAAGAGAATCAAGCAGTGGGCAGACAGTTGTAGGCTTCAGGATCTGTTCTCCCTTTGGTGCCTGCTGTGATTTATGCACGGGACTCCTATTAGCACCAGTGAGACGAGAGATGCTTACACTGCTAAACAGGATTTTTTTTCTCAGCTGCCTGGAGCTACTCAGCGTAAGCATGTTGTGAAAGTGATTGGAGATTTAGGGGAAGGAATGCCAAAGAGAAATCAGAAAAACAGAACTAATTCTAAACTAAACAACTGTAAGAACTGGTGGGGGGGTGGGGAGTGTTTGCTGTTGTTTTTTCTTGAAACCTGGAGGGTTTTTTAACTAAATAACTGTTCTTAATAGTCCTGAACTTTTAGGGAGGCTTGGTGGGAGGGGATTCGCCCAGCCACTGGTAAGAGGGGAGGTAAAAGGACAAGGAAAGTTGAAAGTGGAAAAGCTGGAATCGCTTCTCTGCTTGTTTCCTTCGTTGCAGTTTGCCTCACAACAGTTAGACCTCTGTGGAAATGCAGCCCTTGCTGTTTTGCAAACCATGTTTTGCTCCTTTTTCCTTTTAACAGAAATGTAACTTTTGAGACAGCTTCAGAACCATTAGAATTAGGTTCTTCCTCTCTTCTGCATTCTCTGCAATGTCTTCAAAATTTCTAAGTCTTACAAACTTCTAGCCTCTTTAACAAAAGGCTTATTCTCTTGCCTTAGGATTTATGCATAAGGGCAAAGTTCCTCCTCGGCATTATAGGGCAGAATCTACTAGTTCTGCTATTATCCAAGTCCAGGCATGCCTACAAACTCAGCAAGAGTTAATCTTTATTAAGGAAAAGCATGTAGAACCCACACAGGCTCCACGGTCGCACTGTATTCTCCCGCTTACCATTTCCTTTATTGATTTGCCTGTCTAAATGACTACTTCTAAACTCTGTGGGTGTTTTCCAATTAGATAAAAGGCAATTCATGTCACCCTGCTGCATGCTGTATGCTCTTTAACAGGCATAACCAAGGCAGTGAACTGAGGAGTTCTCAGCAGAACAACCCAGTTTAATCAAGGTGGCCTCCTTCAGCGCTCCTTCATCCTCACAAGCAACGCTTCCTTTATTGGAACTGTTAAAGGAATGGGCTGTAGATACACCAACAGCAGTGGCTGCTCTTCATGGGCCAGCTATATGGTTAGAGAAGATGCATGAGCTTCCCTTTTCCAGGCTGTCTTGGGAAAGTGCTGCTTCTCCAAGGACAGCTTGGGTGTGATGGATGCAGAGCCTGGCTCCAGTAAAAGCTGACAGCAGCATCGCCCTTTCCAAAGGGGCTTATGTGCTGCTGCTGTGTGAGCTGAATCTGATAAACTCCTGAACAGTCAGAGCTGAGCAGATGTTTCCTGGGTGTTGTGCATCACAGATTGTCTTTTGTGGGAGAAGCATGTTTTCTTGCATCCCAGAGAGCTCCTGTGCTCCTCTTTCCAAAACTGTGCACAGCTGATGGACAGTCCTTTGGGCATGGCTGAAGATACCACAAAGGAAACAGAGGGTTTCAATCCCAAACTCTGTTTAGCTTAGCACTCTGCATCCTACCCTGCTTTGACCCTTTGAATTTCCCCTTCCTGCTGCCTTTCACACTCCTCATAGACCACCCAGCTGAAAGGCTTGAGGCAGATGTTTCCCTTCTCACCTTAACAGGGTCCCTGTGCTTCTTGCTTTACTATCCAGCACCCTGTCCCCACCACTCCTGTTGACTGACACATCCCACCTGATCTCCAGATAAGCCATGCATATCTCAGCCTGTTTGTAACCCTTGCGTAGGGCCGCTGGAGTCAATCTCTGGTAGGATGGAGCGAGCAACCAGCTGTTCCCTATGCATCAGGTAGAGCTCTGAGAGAGACATGGAAGGCATAATTGGCCCCATGTAGTTGTTATGAAGTGAGAAACATGGCTGGGTACACAGAATTTAATTGGCATTGCTTTCTACCTGTAGTCCTCTTGGAAGATACCATGGCTTCATGGAAACTGCGAATTGCTGTGTGGCTCTGAGCTAAAGGAAGGGGGATGTGTTTCTCTTTGTGTAATCCACGGTCTCATTTACTATCTGCTGTATGATAAAGTATATCCAGAAAGGGCTTTTAGCTTAAACTGTAGAGGGCAGAAGTGACAGAATGTAAACTCAGGTGCAGATACTGGGCAGAGCTGACATTTCTTTACCTGTGTATTCAGTTCTCTGTTCAGCGTGAGCAGAGCGCTCCTAGCAGCGTTCTCCTCCCATTCCCATGTGTTGGCCACGCTGAACACTGCAGCAGCTCTGCCGTCTGCTCCCCTACAGCCCCTTTTCAGAGTACATTGACCGGCTGCTTTCACAAGTCCCATTACTGCTGCCCCTCTTTGCAAGACTACTTTCATTCTTCCATCATGCACCATGCCCCGTAGGTGGGATGCGTCCAAGCCACAACTCCCGATCCTCGGAGGTGCTGCAATTTTCGCAGGAGACGGTGCTGGGATCTGGCTGGCAAAGCTTGCCCATTGGGAGCATTGAGGTACACTGCCAGTGAGAAAATGTACTGTGATATGTCCCTCCTCTCTCCATCACCACCAGAACCACCTGGCCAACCTGGAGCTTCCCATTGCAGGTACATTAATGCCATCTGGCTGCTGTAAGCAGAATGGGAGATGGCTCTGCTCTCCTTGCCTTTCTTCTGAGGTGTCAGTGGCCACTCTAATTCATGTCTGTCTTCTCTAGCCTGCCTGTTTTTCCATTAAACTTGTAGGAACTCAGTTACATTGGAGGCTCATATCCTCCTCTTTCAAATTTGGGTGCAATTAGCCATTGAGCTCAAAACATGGGAGGACTTCCAATTTTACACATTTACTGGACAGACAGCATGAATATATAAGCATACTAGTATTAGAAGGTTAAGTTAATAAATAGTAAAATGCCTGGAAATCTACAGTATGACTCTCATTATCTTAAATGTCATCATACAGTATTCTACTAATCTACAAAAAGTCATTATAAAAACATTCCAGTGAGGAAAAGTAGGCACAAACCCAGATAGTCCTGATAAATGCTATTTTTCAATTCTCTTTGGAGCATAAGCACAGAAGTAGAAACTAAACACCAAAAGGTAAAATGAGTAATATGTTACTCATGTCTCACATTGAGAGACTCTAAAATATGTGAAAAGGGGTATTTTAAGAGTAAAAAGTAATAGATGAGTTGTAAATACTTTGATGCAGTTTACATCTATTTCCTTCCCCAAATCAAGGTAGTTCAAAATGTGCCTTTAAATGCCTCTAGCTGTAAATCTCACAAGTCTACTGAAGAACTTTATTAATTTGAACTTCTTTAACCTTGCTTTACATCAGCTGAGAGATGCAAGTCTGCTCAGGAACGTGTAATCACCGCACCAGCACTGCATCGGAGGGCAGGATGAATAGAACTAAGGTTGCTATGGGTACTTTGCTTTTGGGTTTAAACATGCTTATCCCAGTAAGTCTTTGCCTTTGTAGTTTAGCACTGAACACACACACACTCACAGATTAACAGCTTACTCATGGCTGCAAGTGCAGCTATTACTGTCTCATGTATAATTCCCCGTATGCAGACAAGCTTTGTTTTTTCCAGGTTTTTAATTGCCTGGTGTTTTGCAGTAGGACATAAAGAGCAGGTGTTCAGCAACCATGTAGAAATAACTTGGTTTTCCCTTTTTTTCTTTATTTTTTTTAACTTTTTTTTTAATCTTTGGCTGAGAAATTTGGAAGAATGGATGGGAGATACATGAAGACTGGTGCTGCCTGGGTTTCTATGGATACTAGTGTAGACTATATATGTGCATACGGATATATAAAAATATATGTATGTTTATATATATAAAAATTAGAAGTAGTAGTCTGTGAATAAAGAGGTATAACTGGGATGGATTTGGGCAGTAGCAAATTGCAAAGCATTTTCTGTATGCAGGAAAGCAGTCTGATGCTGTGAGGATGTTAACTGGCTCAAGCCTCAAAGCTTCATCAAACAGCTGCATGGATCTGTTTGATGTTCACACCAGCACTTGGAGAGGTGTGCAGGGGACGAGGTAGGATGCACTGAAATACATGAAGCTGAAACCATCTTGGAAGGCCTGAAGTTGCCTCCTCCATCACTTGTCACAGAACCCCAGTCTTGCAGGCGGAGGCTTTGAATCCTGCTTTTTGCACCCCTTCAGGCTTAAGATGCTGGGGTGATGCTCTCATCTGCTGTTGAATAGGCACAAGGGTGAAACTCTTCATGTGTTGACTCCCTGGTTGCAAAATCCTTTAGTGAAGATTTCCACTACAGCCTCTATAGACAGAGCCAGGCACTTACTGAAGTAGCTGCCCCAGTCATCAGGAACAGTCTTTCCCAACTTTGGGGAGAGCTTTGCAGCCTGTTTTGGGTTACACCTTGCAAGGCTTCCTCTTGTTAGCCCGTCCCAAGTGAGTGGGGAGATTCAGAGCTATCCTAGGCATCTGTAGAGCTTCAGTCACTGCAGTGCAGGAGTAATCCTGGTCTTACTCCTGGGGTTCCTCTCTTGTATAATGGGAATGGTGGAAAACAGGTATGCCTGTTGGCATCCCTGCTCCTGGCAGCAGTGCTTGTCTGTTCTCCAGATTTAAGAGATGTGAAGAACCTAAGGGATCATCTTGTCCATCTGTTTGGCTGGTACATGATTGCCCCCTGCCGCGTGTTTTCAAGTGTTTTGTTTCAATTGATTCAAGTGGTGGGGCTTTTGTTACTTGTCTTGGGAGACAAAATACAACAGACCCACTTGTTGAGAAGCATTTCCTGATGCGTTGTCCACAGTTTTGCTGGTTCAATTACTCCTGCCACTTTGCAAGTACCAGTGCTAATTGCCATTGCCATGTTCATTTCTAAAACAATGCAGTGAGTCCTGAAGTCAGCTGGCATTTCAGGATTGTGACAAGTACAACAGGATGAATACTCATCCTGTGGGAAACTCTCCATTAAATACAGCATTCAATTGTAAATCAAAGTAAAGCATTGAGATGTAAATATTTCTTCTGAAATGAGGAGTTCTGGGGGAAAACCCAACCCAACCAAGCATTTAATCAAAATAAAATATTTCAAGTTCAAAACTATTTTAAAGAATTAAATAACCTTCAAAAGAATCTTTTTTTTTTTTTCATTTTGGTTGGCTGGTTTTCCATGTTAACTTTGGGTTTTTTTTGTATGGTTGCAATTCTTGGAGTCAGGGAAACATCTTTTCTCCTGGCTAATGTTTCCTTTTATTCAGATGTGTGATGGTGTTTCATCCTTTGGAGCATATTTGGTTTCTCTCTATCCCCTGAAGATAGAGATTACCTGAGGAACTGGGGTCCCTGCCTGCCACAGTCCCCTGCCAGAATCACTTTTTATACATGGACATAGATCTGTCTCTGTGACTTCAGAGCAGCCCCTCTGCTGTTCAGCCAAAAATCCAGGGAACATAAGTAATCCATGCTGCTGCTGTGCTGGTGGGCAAGGAAAAATTTGCCTGGAATTATCTGCAATTGCCACAGCTTCATAAACACCTCATTTTTTAGCCAACAGCTTCCTATGGAAAACAGTTTTCTTGGGAAACGAGTTGTGAGTAGATGTAGGGAGCGTTGCTGTGCAAGTGAGCAAGGAAATGATGGTTATGTTGGAGCACTGCTGGCAGGGCTAACTTACTTCTGGTTACTGGAGTTGCACTGATTTGTTCTTCTGCCTCTTCTCAGCTTGTGAGACCTTTTGGGAGATCTCTTTTTAATGGTAATGGTCACAAGTTATAAGAAGTGCCTTGAAACGAGATGGATTTTATGTACTCTCGCCTGTATTGTAAATGAGACACTTGTGGTATGAGTTGGTAAGTTGTTCTTTATAGAGTTTAATGGTTATTTCAGCTTCAGTGCGTTTTAATCATGCTTCCTCTGCCAAACATAGCAAATATTTCCATTCTTCACTCAGGTAACTCTCCCTTTTCCCCTGTGGCTCTCAGAAATGAAACAGAGCAACAGAATTATTTCAGTTCATCTCTATGGCTGTGTGTTTCTGCTCTTCACCAAAAGCACGGCATTGAAAAATCCATGTTGTTTTGAGAGACTATTTACTAGTACCCTAGCTGGCTGTTATCTGCAATGACTGTAAAACTGAAGTCCATCGGAGTGTTTAAGGCTGGAAGAAGGGAACCTGGGCAGAGAATTTTATTTCTTTAAACCCAGTTTTCAGTTCCCAGTCTTTTCAGACGAATAATGGGTAATTCTAAGCAGAAGAGCCAGGCCTCTCAGTGGTGTCAGCAGTGCTCAGCTCGGGTCTGGAGGCAGTAATTCCAGGGTTCTCCTCCTGATTCTCTCCCTGCTGCATGTCTTAGTCTGGGGCAAGTTTTTCGCTCTGTCTCCAGCGTCAGTTTTCCTTTTAGCATTCTTCTCCTGCAATCTGGTTCATGTGAGAGTTTGTGTTAGTAGCCTGCCCTCCCTAGGGCTGATATGCTTGCTCCAGTTCATGGTCCTTTGCTTTCTTTTGCCAGTACACACCAAGATAAATTGTGCCCATGGGGACAGAGGGTGAGCCCTGGGGAAGAGATGGGTGTGAAATGTGTCCGTGGCGGGTATCCTCAAATAATAATCACAGCACTCTGCTCCACAGTCACATTGTAATAACAGGCTTCCTTCATGGCAGGGTTGCAAACCCACCAAACCTTCACTTCTGTGGAGTCTTAGCAGGGGCTTTAATGGAAACTTGTGAGTGAGTCAGTCAGGAAAGGCAGTAATAACTGAGACTTAAAAACCCAAGAACTAAAACCCAAACAACCAAAGCCCAAAAGACAAGGAACAAGGGACAGGACAAGGGGAAAGGGCCCCAAGTTGCACCGGGGAGGTTTAGACTGGAGATTAGGAAAAACGTCTTCTTAGAAAGGGTTGTCAGTCATTGGAACAGGCTGCTCAGGGAAGTGGTGGAGTCACCATCCCTGTGGGTATTTAAAAGTCCTGTAGATGTGGTACTTAGGGAGATGGTTTAGTGATGGCCTTGGCAGTGCTGGGTTAACAGTTGGACTTGATGATCTTAAAGGTCTTTTCCAACCAAAACAATTCTATGACTCTATGATCTTACTGCTATATTATTATTTCCTTTGTGTGTCTTTGGTCTCCTATGAATAACTAACTGCAGGCTATCTTGAACTCTTCCGAGTTTGAGGCAAAGTTATAGTGTCTTTGGTATCAAATGGAGATTGTTTCCATTATAACAGGCTTTGTATTTGTTGGCATACACGCACTAAATAAAACAAAGTAAGCCCTGTTATGTAAAGATTCTTTGGAGGTTTATTCCATTTAGTTGAAACTTACAATTACCTAGTAAAGACAGGTTTGAAACATCAATGTGAAGAAATTTCTGCATGCAGTTTTGCTGTTAGCCTGGAAGACATTATATATATATATACTTTGTGTATGGGCTCCCTCTGGAGCTTCATCTTATTAAAAAACCCAAACCTTAAAGTGCTGTTAAAAGTTTGCATCAAAAGCATCGCACTTTGGTTTTGATGAAATAAAGGTATTTTACCTGTCATTGCAGCATTCAGCACAAATCTGTGCTTCGTGTATTTTAGGTATGCAATCAGAGTTTCACTATATTATTACAGTTGAGGAAAGGAGCCATTAGAATTCCCGTCTAGTCAGACATGAGAAGAGCCTGGTGTGAAAACTGTGCCACACAGCACAAGAATAATTAATTACAGTACTCTGAAGATGCAGAGTGCCGTGTAAATCCCAGGCATTCATCGCATCGTGTAGAGTCTCCTGTCTAATAACAGATTTGAGTTTGCTTTCAATGACTCACCATCAAAGGAAATCTTGTTTCTATGAATGTTTTCCCTGTCTTCCATATGTGTTCTATTAGAGTGTGAGCACACACAAAAAAGAACCATTTAATTTATTAAAATCTGCCTCTGCCTGGTGCAGACACTTTCACTGCTTTCCCCTGGGAAATTCCAGATCATCTTGGACAGAATTGCATGTCTGAAACCTAGCTGATGATGCTGAGATGTTTACTAGCTTTTCTTTATTAATACCAAAGTAAGCAATAAGATTTATGCTGGTTTTATCAGAGGGGAAGACGGTAAAAGTCATATTTCCTTGAACTGTATTATTGCTCTTTGAAGAGCTTACAAATAGTGTTATTCTTGGGAGTATTTTCTCCTTATTTTCATAAAATGGGAAATTATTGTACTTTAATGAGCTGCATTTTTTAAGGAAGGATCCTGTTTGATATCGGTAATCAAATACAGATTATGTACTGCAATATCTATCAGTCATCTGTACACTGTGCTGTCTTGACATGAGCAAAACTGTAGTTTTGTCCATCTCTCAATGCATCCTAGCTTATGGGCAAGGCATATCAGAGATTTTTGTCATTCTTCTGACCATTACTGTTCTCCAAAAGAGATTTGTAATTCCTTATGAGACTTAGAGGAATTTCTATTGTATGGAAGCATGACTGGATTTATTTCTATTTCTGTGTGAAGCTACGTCAGTATTTTCTTGCTTTGGTTCCTTTCCTCACTCCCCACTCTCCCAGCATGAGTGGCACCTTATGCCATTAGTTTACAGACAGTGATGTGCTTGGGGGTATTACTTACATCCTGTATTGAGTTTGTGACTGTCTGTGTGAGGGCATCTGGTAATAAGTGATTCTTCCTGTGGAGCTCAGGGAAGGAAGCCAAGATGTTCAGCTCTGGAAACAAAAACTGCCCAGTCATTTAACCTGAAAAATACCCAAACTCTCAAAGCCAGCAAAACTCTGTTAGCAGCAGAAGCTCTTTTGTCCTCCATGACTGACCCACAGAGCATCAGCACAACAGTACTGTGTGTAAGGGTCTCTCATCCTGGTCTGTTGCTTGGGGCACCATCACATCAGATCGGGTCTATCCTCCTCCTGAGGAACACTGGCCTGGCTGACTTTTCTGGGGGACAATGTCAGGGATGTTCATGCAGTTTAGAGTTCCTCTGAAGCAGTGTGCTCCAAGTGCATGTTCCATTACACCAGCGTTAATCTTCCTCATTTGTGCATTTTGCTTTTGCAGCTCCTCTTTCCTCATTAGGAAAGGCTGCTAGTGGTTATGGTAATCTTGCTGGTTTCTTTAATTCATTAGCTGGTGCAAGGCTAACAATATATGGATTTCTTAAAAATAATAAAGCCATTACTCTCAAGACTGTTATAAGCTGAATGACTTCTTCAGTTAATAACTCATGGGTTTGTTTGCCAGTTAAACATCCTGTTTTCATTGTAACATTTACTGCTTTTTGGAAAGTTTTAATTTCCCAGCAGTGTCTCTTAATTAAGCTCTCTGTACACCCTGCGTAACTTAAAGGGCAGCAGTAAGCAGCACATTGCACAACTTGTTTCAAATCAGTGCCCTTTAAAGCAGACACATTGCACTTAGTGTGGTAAAGGAAAGGTATGAGAGGCGCCATGGTCCAGTGAGGAAAATTGTTGTGTTGAGTGTTGTGACTATGACCCTACCTCAGGAACAAGGTTTGTTGAGATTGGTGAAATGTGAATTACTCTTCAGGCTAAAACCCATTCTGAAAGTTTGGGGCAAGGTGCACACAAGCATTTCTGCACCAGGTGTCCTTCCCTGGGTACAGTCATTTGGGGGGGATTGGAACCAGGTGATCTTCAGGTCCTTTCCAACCATAACTATTCTATGATGCTATGATTTTTCTTATGTGATGGGAAATGGCAAAAGGGGCTTCAGCCTGGCAGTGGCCACGTGGCTGAGGTCCCACAAGGCTGATGCTTTGGATGTGAAAGCAAAGTGCCTTCTCTGAGTGAGCACAGAGCAGAAGGTGGATTGCAGTAGAGGAAGAGGGGCAGGTACAGGATCAGCAATGTTAGCACATGAATCTATGGGCATCTAGCCAGGTCCCATAAATTGCAAAAGGTCTTGGTGACAGCTTGGGACTGGGCAGCTGCTGTCCCACTCTGAGCTCTGATCTCAGGTGGTTTATAAACAGATAAAACCCAAGGTTTGCCTTGGCCCTACACTGCTAAGAGGGTCTCTTTTTCCTTTGTCTGCTAGAGCTGCAGCTGATGCTGTGCCAAGGTGGCAGGAGAGCCCAGCTGATTTAAGGGAATGGGAGACAAGATTCTGTGACTATGACCTGATAGGTAGGGAGAAGCAATGGAGGGGTGAATGTCACTGTGTGGGCTCAGCTGTTTACTATTTGAAGTGTGAGACTGTGACTGAGGGACTTTTATGAAACTCGGGCTTCTTAAGCAGCCCTGGTGTATTGAAGGTATGACATTAGCTCAGGCCGTAGTCCCTTGTATTTCTGTGGTTTGGTTAGATAACAACAGTGCTTCTGATCTTTCATCTGGTTCCCTAAAACCCCACTGAAAGCTAACTGAAAGCTGTGCGATGGTGCTGCGCCTTTTTTTTCTCTCCCTCCCAATTAACTGGTGACTTGGTTAATTTTAAGGTCACTTGATGAAGAGATAGAAGTTCCCGGTAGTTTCATGAGAACGGGTGACTGGTTAGAGAAGATGAGGGTCCTGTGCATGCCCTGTGATGGGAAGAGCTTTGGGAAGCCTTGGGTCAGAACGTTCTGGAAACCAGGCTTCCGAGATTTGCCTGCTAATGGCTCTGTTTGCTTTGAATTTTAAATGCAGCAAATCAGTGGTGGCAGAATGGGGGTTGTTCCAATCATTTGGTTTACATGAGGAAATTATCCCTGCGAATGATGCATGAACGGGTTTATGGTCCAATCTGAGATAAGTCTGAGGCTCTAGAACACGCTGTACAGCCTAAAGACTTGGTGATTCATTGGAGTTTGACACCACCAGCAAACTTTCTGATTTATGAGAACATAAAATGTTAAATCATTTTTCTTCCCTCTTTATAATTGGCCATCCTGGGTCTCCTGTGGGGAAAGCCTATTTTACATTAAAACAAAATAAAATGAAATGTCAAAGTTATATTGAGGATGGCAAGATTTCTTTCTTTTTTCTGTTTAATTAACCAGAACATTGTTTTTACACTGAAAGATTTCTTGTACCCATTGCTGCCTTCTACAGATACTATTAGGGATACAGATACTATTTAGGGACTGTAGTGACAGGACAAGGGGTAACGGGTTAAAACTTAAACAGGGGAAGTTTAGATTGGATATAAGGAGGAAATTCTTTACTGTAAAGGTGGTGAGGCACTGGAATGGGTTGCCCAGGGAGGTTGTGAATGCTCCATCCCTGGCAGTGTTCAGGGCCAGGTTGGACAGAGCCTTGGGTGAGATGGTTTAGTGTGAGGTGTCCCTGCCCATGGCAGGGGGGTTGGAACCGGATGATCTTAAGGTCCTTTCCAACCCTAACTATTCTATGGTTCGATTCTATTCAGGGGGTGCTTGTATGAACCTGCAGCTTTTATTCTTTAGTTTGTATGCCGGAGAGTTGCATCTTGCAGAAACCTTCTAAGAAAGGGCTGGGGAAATCAAAGTTATTGGAGGTCTTACAGCCACAGAAGTATTTGAATCACTTTGCTGCATGGATGCAAGCCTACAAATATTCCCACTGACCCAAGTTTGTTCTGGGTAATATAAATGGCTGCTTTTGATAGATGGTCCTGTCTTTGCAGAGACCATGAGGCCAAGTCTTTTAGATCTCACATTTATGGCTTCCTTTTTTATTCCTGCTTGAGACTAATCCAAAGCCCAGTGAAGGAGAGAAGTTTTCCCTTCATGCGGCACTGGAAGGAAGATGTCGAAGGAGTGCTTTGACAGATTTTGGCAGTTTGTTTTTTATCAAAACTGAAAGGGCTTTGTGGTTTCTTTGAGGAGCAGGGAGGGACCAAATAAAAGACATTTTCCTTACAACTGTGAGGAATATGCCCTAAAGAGAGAGTGATGGAGCATCTAGCTCCTGACCAGGCAGAACAGCCCTGAATCTCTTCCCCCATGCTGTAGATAAGTGCCCAAAATATGCAGGGATCCTTCTGTGTTCTTTACATTGTCACTTGAAAGGTTGTTTTTTTCTGTATTAACAGACAGACAGACATTAAGTCAGTGTTTTTCATGTGGTCCAACTGATGTATATGGGATGTCTAGTGTGGCCGTTCTCCTCCAGCAGCAGTGGAGATCATCCTGAGCAGTGAGATTTCCCTCTGTTTTAAAGGATCAGCACTGAGCCCAGGGGTAATGTGCTTTCCACGGGAACCGTGGTCTAAAAACGAACAAGGAGTTTAATTGGCCTTTGGGGGTAGATGTCAGTGATGGTTTGTATCAAAGATCAGCCTCAGCCCTTTTCTGGTGTTATGTGTGGTGCCTTTGCTCTGGCTGCCACTGAAAAATCCCCACTTGATTATTTTCATGGGTGCATAACTCAGGTTGTTTTCTTGTGTGTTTTCAACCCTACTCCTTTCCTCCTTCTTGACTTCCAATGATAATTTGATTGTATAACTTCTTGCAAGTGAGTTTTCAAGTGTTCTGTTTGAGCTGTCAGGTCACAAAACAGCATTTGTATTATACGCAAACAATTAATTTGGGAGGTAAAATATGGAATAGGCATGCATGTGCAATATGTAAGTGTGTATACATACACATGTGCATAAAAACCTGTAGTTGTGCGTGTGTGTGTTCTTATTTGGAGACATGTAAGTTTGTGCGCACATAAAGATGTGTGTATGTAGGTAGATTCTTTTGCTTCAAGAGGGACAGGTCAGCTGCAATCTGTGGAATGATCTGATGATCCACAGGCTCTATGTTGGAAAGAAAAGCGTTACGAAACGATGAACCTGCATAATGAGAACACAACAAAATGACTTGAAAGATCCAATTGCTCAAAGTTTTAAGAGAATGTAGGGAAAAGCCTTATTACAGCTGCCTGCTTTTGCAGTTGCTGCCTTGGGCAGACAGACTGCAGAGCATTTTGGAAAAGAGAGACCAGCAGCAATGATGTGTTTTCAAGAACCTGCTTTAGAGCAAAAAGAACATGCATTGTAATGCAATATAATGCACTGAAATGCAGCATAATGCTGTTCTAACTGACTTAAAAAGGGGCATATTTCAATTAGGCTTACATGGAACTAAACACTGCCTCTGTTGAGCTGGATGGATACAAGGGGGCTTTTGCAGGAACAGAAAACATATGGCTGTCATTGCTCATGGTGTTAACATCGTGAGTGTTGTCAGGTCACAAGAGTCTCCAGGCATCCAAACATCATATCAAGTCTTGACCATTAAGGATGGAATAAATTTATGGCAGGAACATGAAGGGACAGTATCAAAACTGTCAAGGGACAGAAACATAAACACAAACCAGTAAATAGGATGGCCAAGGGAAGAGTTGGTCTTCTGCTCCTGGGAATAGGTCATCTGAGCAGTAGGTGATGTTGAGAAATTACTAAAAGACCATCAGTCTTCACTGAATTAGTGTCAGACACACTTTGTGTAAAATGACAAAAGACAAGATCTCAGAATGGAGACTTCCTGACTAATTTGTTATGTTTGAATCAAGCTGGCCTGAGAAACGTCATCCAAGACTAAATCACTGCTGAAAATGTCACATCAAGTTACCCATAGTCAACACGCTGAGCTCGTCTTAGGCACTGTATTACTGAGTATTTTCATCAGTCACCTCCAAGACAGGGTATAGCTGTTAAAGGCACAGATGACAGTAATCCATGAGGGACCTCCAGAATATTTTAAGGGCAAACATAAATTCTAAATGACAGGTTGAAGCTGCTGTCTGGATTCACCTAGGAAGCTATGCAATAGTGACAAGGCAAGATACTGCAGGTAGATAGGAGTAATCGACCATGCAAATCTGGGATGGTTAAGTCCTGTAGAAAATGAGTGACAGGGAACATGGAAGGTGCACAAAAATGAAAGAAAAAGGAAAGATGATTCTAGGATGCATAAATGTGAGGTAACTTGTTGCTCAGATGCTGCCAAACTACTTGCCAAGAGGGGTCTGCCCAGTCTGGGTACCTCAGATGTAGATGAAGTGTGGGGTGCTCATGGAAGAGCAAATGGAAAGATTAGAGATTCTAGGACACAACTGAATAGACAGCAGCTTCTCGGGAGAGAGGAAATGTGACAGGGTAGGGATGTGGTCAGTTTTTCAAATATTCAACATAATAGATATGATTTTGTGGCTAAGGTTTGGAATTAATTTGGAAAAGACTTGTCAAGTAATACAACCAATAGGTGTCTATAGCCAGGATTATGAGCAATTGAGGCATGTAGATTTGAAGTAACAAACATGAATGGAGAGTTAGTTTCAGGCTTTAAAACTATTTCTTTGAACTTGGCTTACTTTAAATATAAAGCCAGAAAACTGACTTGGCTTCCTGGGTAAACTTCCGTCATCCTGATGAACAGTTGCAATGATATTTGGATAATAAAAGAGAGAGGTTTACTAGGGTGATGCTTAATTGAGCTAAATCCACATATAATTGTTGCTATTATAGTGAAGTACTGTAGCATTTAGATGAAGTAAGCCACTTACAAGATTCTGCAAATGTTTAACTGTGTTGTTGCTTCTTCTTTAACTTACCCTGATGGGATGAGGAAATGGCTCCATTGAAATCCGTGGTGCTAGGCAACGGTTAAACATCATTTGGCATGCCAATATTAAGAAAGATTCGTGTTTTCTTTGATTTCCTTTTTAATAAATTATTCATTATTATTATAAGTGAATGGGCAGAGCTTAAAAATAAATCCAAAAACCAGCTAAGAAGAACAGGAGAACCTAATGTCAAATTGTTGGTAATCACAGGGCATGTCTTGTACAAGTCTGGAAAAACCAGACAGGTGTAGCCTTTGTCCTAAATCATCTTTTGCCACTCAGGTTTCTTATCAAAGGAGTGTTACACAGATTCGGGCTCTATTTAATGTAATATTTTTTTTCCCCAGCCTAATTTATTTGTGGCTTTAGGAAAACCTGTTGCCATTCAGGTGACAATTTAGCTAACACAGGTAAGTTGATGGGGAATGTCCTACACTGGTAGCGGCCAATTCACCTGGGAAGAGAAGAGTCAAGCTAGCATGTTTATCCATTCTCATGCTTTAAATGCTCTGGTTTTGGGTTTTATTTCCTTATCAGAAGTTGGTAAATGATTAAAGGAGGGGGATCAAATGGTGAAGTCCACACTTCACTTCTGTAGTCAGAATTTCTTTTCTGGGCATGATCTGGATTCTTTGGTTTTGTCTAATCCAGTCTGTGGTAAATGGAGATTGGCCCTGGTTTAAAACCACAATCTGTTTCTAGCATTTTGTTTATATTATTTTATTCTTCATAGGCTTCTTAGCTGAAGTTAAATGCTTTGGAAGTTACTGGAATGCTTCATTATGTTCTTCCACAGGAGAAAATGAAATAGTCCTAATCTCTCTGAGCAGTAGTTTTCTTTAAACCTCTTCCTTGCACTTTCTGTGCACTTCCATTAAACCATCCCTTTACCCTCTAAAAACTCTGTGATCTCATCCAACTGTCAGCTCAGAAAAGGAGAGAACAATGTTTGGCTCATTTCCTGAGAAAGGCAGATGGGGTTCTTGGCATCTGTTCATTCTTTATTTCTGAATACTGGGTCGGGCAGAGTTTTGAACAGTCTTTGCCTGTTTCTTTCTCCATGACTTGGGCAGCCTGAATTCTAGAACAGCTGGATCTTTAGTGAAAAATAAAGGTCAGGAAGCCCCTTGGGTCCTGGATCAGCAAATTCCTTTTTGAAGGCTTTCATGGCAGAGACTGACTGATTGCGGCTGACAGTGCAGAGCTTCATAAACCTTTCTTTCCAGGTGTTTCTGACAAATGTAAGGAAATATCCTCAGATATTGCTTTAGCCAAACAACTTGTCCTCTGGTTTCTTGCTGAAACCTCACTAAGATCTTATTATTCAGAACTCAGCAACTCCTGAGAGAAATAACTTCTGTAAATGGGACTGGGAATTTAGGTAATGCAGCAATATTTCTCTGAGTCCACTATTTACAGAGGAATAGAAGAAGAGTAAAAATGTGACTGAAGTAATGAAAAATATGGCAGGTGTTAGCTAACGAAAATGGAACGTTCTGTAAATTTGTCCATATTTTACACTAAAACAAAGACATCAGAGCTGGTTAGAACTTAGTCTGTAAGAGTAGTACCAACAGCAACCTCAGGTAGCCCTCTCTTTGTGCTTTAGGAGAACAAGAAGAAATTGTTTTTCAAAATATGAACTAATGTTGGGGGAGCTTTTTCGGGGCAATATGAATCACTGCAGCTTTTCTAAGGGCTTGTGCATCATCTGCAGATGTTTAAGATGGAAAAGCCTTATTCAGCCATGAACAAGCCATTACAGGTTTTATCCTCTGGAGTACAATTTGTAGTATGGTGCTCTCCTAGTATTGTATGCGCTCAATAATAAGGCTGCCTTATCTTTTTCTCAGGAGCCTGTTCAACTATCTAATAGGAGTTGCTATCAGGAAATACTTGATATATGGACCCTACTGTTTCCAAGAGCAATGCTGCAGCAGTGTATGGACAATCATTCTGTAGCGGGCTGGAGCTGGTCCTTCAGCACAGGGAGACTCAGTCTGAGCTTTGGGCTGCTTGAGTTCACAGGAAGGTTCTTGCCAGAGGAGAAAAGTTTTATACATCACTGCTTGATTGATTGCACCTCCAATTAATTCTGCACAACTGCTAAAAATGCATCTTCTCTCATGGAATATTCTGGTTAACTAGAGGACAGTGACTGATAGCTGGAGAAACTGGGCTGCTTCCAAAACTTGTCACAGGAGCCACAGTTTGCATGCTGCTCATTCCAGCCATTCCCCTACAGGACATGAAATATTTCCTCTCTGTGTATTTTTTTGTCATCTTTTGGGCATTTCCTGGCTATTGATATCTGCCTTTCCTCATGGCTCGAACGGGTTATAGGCACTTGGCTCTTTTAATTCTTCTTTATAGCTGAGTCCCTTCATCTAGTTTGTCTTGCTTGTCTTTGAACTCTGACCATTTTGCTGACAAAGAGCAAACACTGCGATCTATAAGCTGGGACTGAAGGGAGCTCAGCACATGGAGTCACTCTGGAGCTACAGAAGGAGGGATTTTTAGCTCCCTGATTGTTAAGCAGCAGCTGCAGTAAGGCTGAAATATATGTATTAATTTTACTGTGAGTATGCTCAGTTATGAGAATTTCAGCTCATCTCTAAAGTCAGTTATGGCAGTGCCTACAGAATACCAAGAAAGCAGGTTACATTGTTAGGGATATTTTATTACTTACTTCATCCCAACCACTAAACTAGTAAAGAAGTTTCTCCTCTGTAGTGCTTTCCCAGTATATGCTTATATATACCTCATATACGCCTTAGATATGCTTGTAATCTTTGTAGATGTTTGCAGAATACTTAGAATCTCTGGTGGCGAAGCATTTGCCCTATAGTTTACTTCATGAGGAAAGACCATAAGAGAAGGAACCTTCTGATAACCAGAGCAGAACCACCAATAAAGCCCATTTCTAAATGCCTTTACCTGGCCCATGGTTCCCCAGTTCTAGGGAGAAACACTGGAGATAGTTCTGTCCATCTGCTGGAAGTAGGGGTGTGTGCTGTGGCTCAGCTTTGCAGCCAAGACCCATCAGTAACCTACAGTCAAGGTCTGACCAGCATGCAGTTTTCGTGTCACCTGCTTAAGGGTGTGCAAGGTGTGACTATGTTAAGGATGGAGAGAGCAGAGGGCATATGCTGACTGCATATGTATCCTAGTATGAGGGGAATATTAACTAAAAGGACCTACTTTTTTCTTTGGTCAGAAGTTTCCAAGTTTGCCTTTTGATGTGAGGAACAAGATGAATAGCCGAACCACGTTTTCTCTAGTTTTTTTCTGTATGAACCTGAATTCAGACCACAGAATCCAACAGAGACTCTGTTAATTTATGCTAGTGAGTACAGAAGTTGAACCTCTGCCTGCACAGGCTTTTTCATGGTATCAACTCTAAATTAGTCCCAAACTGTCCTCTTTGCCTGTATTGCCATACACATTGGGTCTTTTGTAGCATGCTTAACAGAGATCTCTGGTGAGGAGATGGATTAAGAAGTCTGGCAACATACTGTTCATCAACACCTCCTAACCAAAGCTAATACACTAAACTAATAGGCAGTTCCGCTCACGGTGTCTGGTTAACCTTTGAGATGCTATCATTCCTTCTACCATGTGCGACTTCCTCTCCCAACAGCATTTTGTCTGTCAGGAAATGAGTAACCTCATTTGTCTTGAACATTCACGGTCTCAACCCGCTCCAGTTTGGTTAGCCTGATCCCTTGCAAACAAGAGGGCAGTTTCATGCTCTATATCTCCTCCTCTTATGTGTTACTGTGAATCTGTTGCCTGTTCCTTCACAAAATATATCTGCAATAGCTGCATTGCATAATTGAGGGCAACCTCTTGAGACAGTATTGCTATTTACAGCCATTGTTTCTCTTCACTGAGAATACCAAGAGCTATTTTCATGAACTAGATCAGTTCCCAGGGCTTCAAATTGTATTGTTTTACTTTTGTTTTCCTCTGTCTGTTGCTTTATATATGTGCAAATCTCTAATGTGTTTGACACCAGGTTTTAACAGTGCAGGCAGGCGTTCTGCTTTACGGTTTTCTGTTGAGCAAAATGTCAGAGGGTTAAACCCTACATTTCAATGGTATTTTCCTTAATTAGTGCTAAATATGGGTAGGGAGCTGATTCCAAGGTCTTTCAAATAAGCATTTTATTTTTATCGTTTCCCAATGCCTCTTTAAATGAAGGATAATGAGGATTAGCGGTTGCTTCTCACTAGGCAGCGTTTCGGTTCATGTCCATTAAGTCCTGTCTCAGTCTTGGACATATCTCTGGACAGGTAGAATACACAAGAAAAATGGATTTGATAAAACCAATTGTTAATTTGGTTGCACTGTCTGCAATATCCTGACTGTGTAAAGGAAGTGCCAGTAGCTGTCTAAGGGAGGTTTATTCTTCTGTGTGGCATGAACAAAGGTTGGAAATGTGCCTTTCCAGCCATGCTCTGATCTGTACATTAATTCCTGTGTGAGCTAAGCCATGCCAGTAGTTAGGAAAATGAATATCCTTGTATTGTTAGGGAAATCTTGGTAAAACTCACTGTCACACGTGGAACCCAAGTTTTCTCCCACCGCAGGCAAAGGCTGTTGAATGCCTACCTGCAGTCACCAAACCTCTTATTTAAAACTCCTTTGATTTCCCATGTCTGTTTTTACCATTGCAGACTTGTTTTGTTCATTTGGACACCTGGTTTGGGCCCAAGTCCTTTCCCTGCCTTACATCCTTGAGAAATTATCCTGCCATCCGTTAGGTCAGGTGTACTAGTGATGCTCCAGCAATGCTGTCCCACTACCAGGGGTTACCTCAGGCATCCCACAGGAGTTGGCTTTGCCTCTAAAAGGAGGCAATGAGAGATCCCCCAAACTAAAGCAATACGGTCAACTCAGTGCTGTCTTGACACTTTTCCAGTGGTTGCCAGACTGAATGTGGCTCATGGGGTCCTACAGAGTGTGTCGGATTCAAGAGGTCAGTCCCATTACCTGAGGTGAGCGCTCTGAATTACATCAGGTCTCTCTGGTGGTGTGGCTCTGTAATTCATCTGTGCATGAAGGCATCTGTCCTGGATTTTAACTTTTTCTGCGTAACTAAGGGAAAAAAGTGCATGCATTCAAAACCAGCTGATACAGTGAAGCGTTGACATGTTTTGGTACTTTAAAGAAGCACTGAGGTTTATTGTAGTGAAACAGGGGATTGTATTTGCATTTGATTCTGCAACTCTAATCTCATCAGAGTTAAGACAGCCAAGATGAACCTAAGGCAACTTCATATTTAACATATCATCTTTACGCAGCCATGCTTACCAACTCTGCTATATATTCCCAGGACAGCTCTGGCCTGTTTTTGTTTTTTAGTGTCTATTGGAGTGTTTCTGTTTTTAATATACAGGTCTGACTTTGAGCAGGAGACAAACAGGCTTTTTGTAAGTTTTTCATGCTGAGAACCACAATTAAAAGTAATTGCTCCTGTTTCCAAAGTAAAACATGCCTTGTAAGAAGTATACTGTTCACTAGTACCCAGGGGGACACTTATACTGTGTAGAGACAGTTTCCATATTTCACTGCGTAGGTGCTCCCGTTGCTCCCATCTACCTTTCTTAAAGCAGTTCCTCCTCAGAAATGACCAAAGCAATTGCCTGAAAAGAGCCAGTATAAAGGGAAGAGAAACACCGCATACCAGAAATAGAAAAATGAAATAAAAGTGATCATTGCATCAATCTAAAGGCATTTGTGCAAATTGCCTCATAAATACAAAGTGTAGACTGCTGTGATAAGTAGAGGCATTTTAAGGTTGAGATGTTTTATCTACAACTCTGATGCTAATTGTAAATTCAAAAGCTTATATTGATAAATGAATCTTGCCTTTCATTCGTTTAGGGGTTGCTTTTTTTTCTCATAAAATAAAGATGGAAATCTCATGAACTGAAGTTGTTTTACCTATAAACCATTTTAAAGAAAGAAGAATCAAGATAATACCTGAACTCGGAGGGGAGACACAGCACTGTAAAATGGATTGGAACCCAGTCCTGACCTGGTAAAAACAAGGCTTTCAGTTTTATTCTCAGGCTAAAGCCAAAACACAGCACTGCACCAGCTGCTAGGAAGAAAATGAACTCCATTCCATCTGAACAGGCCTAGATCAGAATATCCCACATTTGGAAACTGGAATTTTATGCCTGGAAAGGAAGAGACCTATAAACCAATGCAGGTTTAGATTATACAGAAAGAGCATGCCTGCCATATCTGCCAGCAGGATAACCTGCTGCTGTCCGCCAAGGAGAGCCAGGCAGGGAGGTTCTCCTTGTTCACCTGTCTCAGAGGGATGGGCAACAAAATGTGCATGAAAATGCAGGTGTGGGGCACATTTTTACTCTTTCCAAGTTATGAACTTTATAATTTTTGGGTAACTACCTCACAGGGAAGAACAACTGGACAGTTAATACTTTTGCTAACTACCTTAATGTTTATGTTCCCCAAAGTGCATGCTATGTGCAGTGTAGAAGTCAAGATTCTTGCTAAAGGATATGAAAAGGGAGCACAGAATCAGGTCCCTTTGCAAGCTTTTAAAATGATAACTAACTGGTGGGATTTGCACAGCATCATCATCACTTTCTGGCTTACTGAGTTGGACAAATGCATTTTCCAATTCCCTTAGGACTTTCTGAAGAGATAGTCCAGGCTTTTAGGAGGCCTGAGCCTCTATATGTAAAAGCCTGGTTTTCAGAGACTGTGTTCACATAACCATGGCCATAGCACTTTCAGAAGGACTTACAGGGCTGGAGATCTGGGCACTGGCAGGGTGCTTGAGAGCCCTTGTGCCCTGACATGCTGCTGTTTATGGATTTCATGCAGGATTTGGGGCAGTCACTTTGCCTCTGCATCGCAGTTACTCAATTGTAAAACGGGGACATCTGTCCTCCTCTCTTTCTCTGAGGACTTGTGAAAATAAAGGCATTAAAGATTGTGAAGCCATCTGTTGCTATGGTGATGAGGCTTATTTAGGCACCAAGGAACCAAGATTAGAAACTAATACATTTCCTTGTGCAACTTCTTTAGAATATGGATGGGTAGTGCTGACGTATAGGGTCTGGTTCTGCTGCCACTAATATGGTTCTTGATTCTCATCAGGGACAGCATCACTCTCCAGCAGATTACAAAAGACATATTTTGCTAAACTCCATTATTTCAAATGCCTCCAATTGGGTCAGTTGCATAATGCCTTCTGGTGGCCTGATATACCAGCTAAAAATGATGTGCTGGATTTTAACATGTGTAATAAATGCTAGATGCTTCTGTGCTTCTTGTCAGGTGTTTGGTACTAAGGGGAATGCAGTGAAAAAGTGGGAATTCAGCAGTAGGGAAGGCTTGCATAAATTCCTGTAGGTACTGGGAGGAAGAGAGGGGAAAGCATTAAGGGGAAGGGATTTCCTTGTTTCAGATCTGTGGGGGTCCTGTCACAGGGATGGATGAGACAGAGGACATGGAGCAAGGTGCTTAGGGAACCTGGAGTCAGTGGGATACTTGTGATACTGTGGGGAAGGCTGAGATAAATCCTTTTGATGCGGTGGTTTGGCCAAAAATGTATTCAGAATGGGGAGATTTAATGACCGCTTTGTTCAAATAGATAAATCATCTGGGTCAGCTATAAAATGTTTGCTTTTAAATGGCCTGTGACAATATGAAATACTTTCTCTAAATCTCATCATGAGAGAAGTCCCAGAGATCTATGTCCCACTTTCAGATGGACTAACTTAATATCTGTGAATGATTTGGTATATTTAAAATAGATTCCTCTTTTCACTGCACCTGAGATAAAAGTGTCATAATGCTATGTGAGGGTAGATTGGTGAATCATTCTGATTCTTATACTAAGGAATAAGCTATTCCTTTCCAGACTTTTTAGGCCCTATTTAATAATGTCTCTTTTTAAACCTGATGTGTTTTTCTCCCTGTGTATTTGTGTCTCTGGGTTATTCTAGCTTCTAATTCCCACCCGGATGCTTTTGTCTAGTGTTTTGTTCCTTTTTCCAGCTGCCCTGCAGCTCTGAGGTCTCTGATGCAGAAGGAGCATAGAAGCTGGTAAAAAAAAAATAGGGCAGCTAAATGGTTTTATGTTCCTGCTTGAACACCATGAGTTTTTCCTGGTCTTTAACCAAAGCAAATATAAGCGTGAATTGCAAAAGGCTGTGAAAAAAAGAAACCCAAGAAGCTTTCCTTGTTTTCTGTATTTTGCCAAGGCATTTTAGCCAGAAGCAATAGAAAAACAAACATCCAGGTGAGATGTTGAGTCTAATTGTTGAGAGCAAATTTCTTTACTTTTGTAGTTATCTGTGCATCACAGTTGGTTTTGTCAGTGATTTCCTTTAAAAACAGTAAATAGAACAAACTATGGAGAAAGCCAAAATAAATATTCTTCTTTACTGGTACCTAGCGTTTAGTAAATCATTTTGGGAGGAAGGATTCACGTTTCCTGCAGTTTATAATATTAGGTCGTGTAGTCATTCTTGGCTCTTTCAGTGATTAAGCTTAGGCTCACATTCTACTTTCTTGTACCTCTGAGTCACTGCAATGACTTGCACTTTTCATTTGTTTCTCTTGCCTGAAGTAAAAGCCAGTAATCATATGTAAATGCACGTCAGAAATTCTGCAGGTGCTACATGGAAAACTGGCTTATAAATTGAATTAAGGCACAGTTGGATGCTGCTGAAACATAAAACTAAAGGCTCCATTGCTGTGCACCATGACTTGGGGGGCATTTACCATTCAGATTCTCTCTTGAGTGGGGCTTGAAAACACAAGGGAAAGCAGCCTGGGATTCACTAACACACCTCGGGCTGGCTTTGCACCACTGCTCCTCCGTAAGGAAAACCTCGCTGTCTGCTCTTGGTGCTGATGGCTGGGCTATGAATGCCTTAACCTTCTCCTTGTCAGTGCCTCCTTGGTGAAGGGAGCAGAGTTTCTGGTGTTTTCCTTTCAGTCCACTGGCCTGGGTCTTGGGTTCACCAGGGGTATTTTCATTAAGGGGTGGCAAAGCTCTCTTCAGCCTTTCTGTATTTAGCAGGCTGTGTGCCCAGGGTTGCTGAGACAGGTGATATGGCCTTGCAAAAGCAGTTACAGCTTAGAGTAGTTCCTTTGTCACACACTTCTTATGTATGATTGATTGCTCTGTTACCTTCTGGGGCAGGGAGGGAATGAGCACAGAGTTATCAGCAAACAGTGTGCATCATCCTGGTGTTTCCTGTTCTGCTTCAAGCACCAATCCATGGACAGCAAGGCAGGTGTGTAAATGGCCCAGACCTTTTCTTCCTTGCCCAGTTTCAGTATTCTCCAGACCGTTTACTGCTCTCCAAGTTCTGTTTTTCTTTCCAAACTTCCACAAGTCTGCAGGGCAGGTTTCTATTTGCTATGCCTGGTATTGAGTAAAAAGCTTTCTGGGGTAAAAACCCTCTGGATCTTCACTGTACTTCCACACTGGAAATCAGATTTAAACATTGCATCTCCACTGCAAACTTAGGCTCTGCTTTAGAAACTGATTCACTGTAGTTCAAAGACCAATGGATGACATATGTGGCTAGGAAAGCAGATTTGCACCATGGTTCAAGCTTGATACAAGCAGCAGCTTAGCTGATTTGGAGGAAACAAGCCTTTGTTCCCTTTTCTTCCATTGTCTGCAGAGAGAATGGTTCATGAAAAATGACTGTGTTAAAGTTAGCTTTGCAGCTGATTGCTGTATCCCTGCCTGTAGCAATATCCTCTCATTTCAACCCTTGGTGATGGCAGTGAAGGATGCAGTGGGTCTGATGGTGGTCTTACTCAGATGTGCCTATGAAGGCAGGCTTCTTGCGGTGGTGTTATTATTTGTTTATAACAGTATCAGAACAAGAACAGAGCTTCTGGGGACAAATCGAGATAGCTGGATTATTTCTGTGGAATTCAGCTCATTCCTCGCTCTCCCTTATCCTGACCCAAAAGCAAACTTCCCAGATAAGGGACTGAGCCAGCTTGCCAGGTTGGTACTGCTACAAGAAGGTCACCATGGAAGTTGTATTACTCACCAGTCTTCAAGAGGAGGTTTGAGCTGTGAATACCAAGCAGGCAGAGGCATTTCTTGTAGCTGTGAAGAAGTTGTGGGGGAAAATGTAAATTTAAGCAACAACCTATCTGCATTGGTTAGCTAAGGGCAAAGGAGCACCCAAAGGAGTTTTAGGTGGTCCCATGGTGTGCCAGTTTAACGTGCACTAGACTTTGCTATCATGCAGCCAGTGCACCATGTACTAGAGGGACCCGTACCTAGGGCTGTGGTCTCTAAAAGTGAGGTGCAGCAGTGGTTGTCTTTAGTTCTGTCTTTAGTGTCACCTTCTCTGGCCAGCAAAGGAAGTTCCTTTAATTTACTTTGTATTTTCCAGAATAACTAAGCTGAGATTTCCTTACTGTCTGAATCAAGAACAACATTTTGCTTGGGTAAAATAAGTAAAAAGTCCCTTTATTAGACAAGGGGAGGGAAAGAGAGAGTGAGACTTTTTGTGCCTCACTGTATTCTCAAGAGAATTCCAACGATGCCGTGGTGTTCAGAAATCAATGAAAACTAGACAGGATTTCAATATTAAGAGGCAAGAATTTGCCTTCAGGCAAAGGATGATATTTACATAGTAACAAGAGTGACTCAAATTGTTAGGTGAATGTCTTAACTAGAATGCGAAATTCCTGTGTATCAGTGACCCTTTCCCTTAGTGGCAATGGGAAATATGCTAAGCTGGGTACGCGACTCTCCATCATCATCACTCACCACAGGAACTGACTGGAGAGAATTCATAAATAAGGAGTAGCAAATTGAGCTGCTGAACCAGATTTTATCACTACACAGGTAAAATCCCCATTGCTTTTTATGGAACTACTGAACTTTCTTTTTATTTTTTCTTCTTAACGTGAAAACCATACAAGAAGAGGGAGTCTCTTGTAGCAACTACTTTAGAAGCCATTAGATCCACTGCAATTTCACTTCTATAGTTTAAATTATATGAAAGAATGTGCTGGTTTATCTTCCTAACCATGTCTCTCCTCTGCCTAGAATCATAATTTTCAAAAGAGAATATCCAAAGGTAGAAAGGCAATGAAGTGCCTCTTTTTAAGCTCTGCTAGTTTATGGTACCCGAATGGAAGCAATTGCTTCCAACATAATGTTCTTTTCATAACTTTTTAAGCCAGGTTTCCTGCAGAGAATTTGTTTCAAATGCAGTTCTTCATCTTAACTTTTTATTATGAGGTTTCTCATTAGGTGGGTAAATCACCCTGAATAGGAGCCTGAACCCTTCAGCTAGCTACTAACCCTCTTGCTACAACCAACCAGTAGGTGAGGTTATTTCCAATTCCGTTACTTACACCTTTCCAGAAATCTTACAAATCTGCCATTTGTGAAAAAATACATCCAAAATCAAATCATTTCTTTTGTACTTTCTCCTTATTTTTCTTATTTATCTTGTTTTCCTTCTGTGTCTATGAATTGCCTGCTTATAGGACCTTGACAATATTCCTTACCACTACTGAACCTAGGCTTAAAATAAAAACACTGCTTTCATAAGGAATGCAAGGTGAAATAGATGACAACTTTCACTTTTAATTGCTTCTCTAATGCAAAGCGTCCAAGCAACTGTAGCACTTAAAACGCAGAGACTCAGGAGTTACGGTGTCTGCTGGAGTCACACAGAGTGAAGACACATGGCACAGAAACTGCCCCAATTTACATTGCCTCATCTGCAGTAATCCTCATTAGGTTTGGGTGAACTCAAAGAGGTACTTTTATAAGTCCACAAAAGGCTTCCTTACTCAAGATTTAAGTATACAACCTGATGATGAGTTGGCTTTCGGAGGCTTGTGCAATGGCAGGATTAGCCACCCTTAGGCAGGGATGATGAACATTTGACAGGTCCCCGGAAGGCAGCAATATGCAGTTTCTGATCATGTGGGGATCACTGTGCCTGAGGATCCTGCATTTTTTAGTGTGAATAAAAAATGAGGTGTTTTTCCTCATTTCTATCAGAGGAAATAAGGAACTGCACTTTTACCGGAAAGCAGTGGAGTGGAAGAAGTGTCTTAATCAGTTTCTGTGTGAAAATCTTTAAGACCTTGTTGCTGGACTGATACACCAATACTTTTCCCTATGTCTTTTCATGTACTCTGAGATTATTCCCAGGTGAGGAAACATCATATAACTGTGTAACTGTTCTGCTACCTGCAATCACTTCAGCTTTTAGGTTAAGATAATGTTCTGGGAAACGTACCTACTTGCATGGATTTCTTCAAGTTTTATTTCAACAGGGACCTGGCTTTGTTTTCTAAAAGCTTCTAGATAAGCTAAAGCCAGCTTACCTTGTCTCTCTGCCTCCTTAAGGAGTACGACTGGCTGTGGATGCTATAAATCTTGTTTTCAGAAGCCGTAGAATAAATCAACCCTGACCGACTTTCCAGTATTTCTTCTGTGGCTTGTTCTGGTGTTTGGTGAGGATTTCTGCCTGCATTATTCAAGTTAAATTCGGCATAACCTTAATTCACTGCTCTAAATTGGGTTTGAAGATATCTTTGTATTATTTTTCACCATAACACATCAAAGTTTAACCTCTCTAAAAAGAAAAACCTCTTTTAATAATCAGCACTTAATTGTGGTTTAATCTTGACCCTGTTATTTCCTCTGCTGTTCTATCATAGGCAAGCTCCTAACCTCTGCCTTCTTTGGGTTACCCACTTAAAAACAGTTATCTAAATAGCAACCTACTTATATTGTTAAGGATCAATTAATTTATTAACTAATTAACTGAAAGCATTCTGAAAATATAAAGTGCTATGGATGTAATTTTCCTCATTAACAGTGCTTCAAAACTGTTAATGCTAAAATATTCATTGGCAAAATCTAGTGAAAGAATAGTACATGAATTCCAAATAGGAAATTGTGTTAAATGGATAGACGTGGAGGCATTTGCAGCATTGGAAGTGGAAAGGTCCTGAGTCTGGGCTTCCATCCTGCAGCTGGAGTCAGGGAAAATGCCCTTTGCCCATAGTGAGGTACTAGACCCTCAGACTGTGGTGAGAAGGGTATCGATAGCTGGGAGTGATTTGCAGTATAGTTCTGTATGATGTAAAGATGTTAAAGTTGGTTCCTGCCTTACGGTCTGTTTGAAACCCTTCCCTATGGCTTTCCAGAGTCCTTTCCCTCATCCTTTATGGGTTGCCTGTTTAACAGCAGGAAAGGATGAGCAGGAAGTAAGATCCGTTTCTCAGTATTAATTGCTCCAATACTTGGTGCCTCCTTCAGAGTTTGCTTCTGCTCAGAGGGTGCTTTCTCCTATGTTGTGTTAACGGGCTCTTAGCACAGGAGCAAGGCCCTGGGTGATGAGGAAGATGTCATGCCTTGATCAGCAGCTTCTGTGCCTGCTGGACACCTTTGCTCTGAGCTGAACGCTGTGTTCGCCCCTCTGCATTCCTGATCTGTGTGGTTTGTGTGCTGTAGTTCTCGTCACGTTATTATGCAAAGCTTGGTAAATGCTGATGCTTTCCCTGCCCTTGGATTACTTTTCCTATGTTACTTCTGCGACCTCCGGCTGAGGCACAGCCTCTGAATACCTCATATACCGATTTGCTGTTGTTTACATCAGAAATAGGATGCTCTAACTTGTTATCCACAACTATCTAGGTTATGAAAACATATATTCAGCAAATACACCCTCTTTGTTTTGTTACTTTTCTGCCTTCTGTTCTTTTCAGCACCTCAGTGTAGCTCAGGCTGACCCAGCCTAAAAAGAGCAGCTTATTCCTGGCAGGTTTCAACACTCCCATCAAAGCTCCGAAGTTCCTAATCCTGGTGTCTGTGCAGCCTCTTTGCATACCCACAGGGCCATGCTCACTACAAAACGCCTCTTTGTTGCTTTCCTTCAGAAGCAGGTGAGAGCCAAGGTGTGTCACCAGGCAGTGGGAGCACTGGTTTTATTTCTTACCTGGTTGGAGGACTCACTTCTATGGGGCAAAAGTGATTGCCACATGAGCCGTTGCATGCTATTTGAGGCCAAGACCCAGATGCTTTTTCCAAGGTGCTAAATATTGCTAACATTAATAAAAAACCTTCTTTTTTTAACCCCAGTATGTGTCACACTTCCATGATCACGAAGAAAACATAAGATGCCTTAGTTTTACCTCCAGATAAATTTAATGAGGTAAGGGACAGCATGGACCTCATCTAATTTATCTCCGGTAAAACATAAGTGGCAATGGCATGAAAGCAGGTGTGTTTTGCTTAACAGTATATGTTTGCAACAGAAGATGCATTTGCATGTAAAATGCATTGCCAAGCTTGATCAAAACCCAGTATTGGCAGCAGTGATAAGATGCATTATTATCAGTCATGTGGCATGGCTTGTCAATCATAGAGGAATCGCTGCTATATTCCCCACAGCTTTCGCAGACACAAGGTCAAGGTAGAGTCGGCTCCTTCGCAGCACCAAAAGCTCTGTGTTTGCTCTTATTTGCTAACTATACAAGAAGTAGAATTTCTGATTTTCTGAGCATCTCAGTCCTAGAACAAAAGCTGAACTTTTATCTGCACTTTGTATGCCATGTAGTGCAGTTGCTGCCTGCTGCTGCAGCTGAGCTCCCCTGTGCTGCAAACAACAGATGTTCTACCTTTCCCCTTAAATCATGCTGGTAGGGATAGAGACCCTGATTCTGCTCTTGCACTCATTGTGAGAGAAGGGCACAGGAAAAACACTCTGTCTTTAGAAAGTGCTACCTGCTTTATTAATCTTAAACTTACTTCTGTGTATTGGATGACTAAAATTCCCTCCTTTTTTTAGGTTAAAATAAACCCTAACAGTGTACAAACACAAAGAGCTAGCAAACAGCAGGAACCGTTCTACCTTTGCAGCATTATCTTCTTAGCCATTTCTTTAAGTTAAGCAAACAATCCAGGTTGCAAATAGCATGGACTAAAGTGATTTGAGGAAGAAGAATTAATTGTGCTTAGGGACAGGTGCTCTGATCACTTCATCCTTACATACACCAATAGGATGTGGAAGTATTGTGAAGTGCTCATTCCCATGGCAGTCTAGGTGAGCAGCATGGGAGCTGGTTGCCCTGCACCAGCACCTGAGGAGCCACTGTCTGCTTTCCCAGAGCTGTAGCTATATGGAGAGGGACTCAGATCTCTAAAACCACATCCCGTGTAGCAAACAAAATAAACCCCCACCATCTTGAATGCAATTTCTTTTGAAATGGGAACGAGAGAACAGAGCTAACCCTCTTCAGCCTGCTCCTGTCACTGCAGTAGGACTCTGGTATTAGTTTCATAAGGCTGTTCAGACATATAAGCACCCTTTCCTTTACAACCTCTCAAATTACTCCACTGGAGGAGATTTCCTGTACAAAGAGATACTCCCAAATCCCCCAGCCAAGGAGCCCAGTGGATTAAAAAGAATGAACAGAGATAACTCCTCTGCCTTAAGGCAGCTGGATATTTAGCCTATTACTTCTCTTTTTTTTTAAAACCTTATCTTCCCAAAGCTCTCCTTTCCCCCTCCCCTACCCCTCTTGCCATGTGAAAAGCTCACTAAGACTCAGGTACCTGGAAACCTCCAGGTTGCGCTGCCCCAGCCTCCAAGAACGGCAGCAAGAATCAATGTTTTTCCTCCTCGGACCAGAATCCGGCCCTTTTCAATCTCAACTCTTCATGCAAACTTTTCTGTCTCTCCTGCTGTCTGTAATAATGTTAATTGGGGCTGAGCACATAGAGCCAGGCAGGGTACAGCGGAGCTGTAACGTGCTCGTTATTTAAGGCTCACTAATAACTGCAGCAGCTCTGTCTTGGGTTGCCAGTTTTTAGATTTGTGTGCCGAAACATCTTGAACAAAACGTTAGTAAGAGCATTTCTGCAGCGTCCTGCTGACTGAATCCAAGGTGCTGCCGCTTTTGCCATCTGCCTGCGAGCTCACAGGGGTAATTATAGCGCGGCTCACAAGTGCTGGAACGAGAGGGATGGCAAATGCCTTTTCCTCCCTTTTGAAGGTAATTTTCATTTTCTCATCTCATTCGAAACTGCTTATGATTATCAGCTGCAGGTGTAAGAGCCACACTGAAGGCAGGCGTGTGTACACACCCAGGGAGCAAGATATCAACTCCTAGAGTGTCCAGAAGAGCTTAGGTACTAATCTTGGCACTTTAAAATTAAATGCAGTGCTGGAGAAAATTCCCTCATTATTCCTGCTCCTATACTTGTGCATTGAATCTTAATGTCTCTCTTATTAGTATGACAATGTAAAAAAGAAACCCAAAACCCACCCCCTGATTTTGCTGAGCATCACTGGAATAACACACGTTATAAAAGCTGAGAGTCATTTGGAGTTTGCAGAAACTTCCATGGGTTCCTAGTTTTTGTGTTACTTACAAGTGGTTTCAAACCCTTGCAGGGTTAAAAAGGGTTGTGAATAGCAGAGTGGTAACTGAAGTAGATGTTATTAACAGCCTTCCTCAGGTTGCTGCAGGCATTTCATTTAGGTGCCATTCAGAACACTGGTCATGTTCTCTGTAGTCAGTGGAGCAAAGAAGCAAGTCTGGAAGCTGATCCAGAAGACATAGATCGGGTGTGTGTATTCCCTGCACAGTTGCTATGGGATGTATAGCAGTGCATAGCATCCTTGACCATGAGTCTGGTACTGATGGTGTGTCCTTCCACAAGGCCAAAGGGAGAGCGGTGACTGCTGGTCACAGCCACAGTGAGGTTAAGCGAGATGAAAGGTAAAACCAGCACCATGTGATGAACAGTTTCATGTCGTGCACAAAAGCCTCTGAGGAACTGGTGTCCTGGAACTGAATTTTGTTTGGAAAGTGATTAAAGGCCTTGTAATTTAAACAGTGGCTACCTTGGAGGAGGAGGTTGGGGCTGGCTTGGCACAGGGACCAGGCTTTGAGTTTGCCACCTTTCTGGCTCTGATGCCTGGCCAGGACGTGAAAGGGATTACTGTGAGAGACTCCCTTGGGCCTCTGATGTCCCTTGTTTCTTCTTTAGAAGGGGGAATCTTTGCCCGAGCTGCATGTTCTCCTAAATGTGACTGTTTGAACTACTTCCTAGGCTGGTTAACCTCATGAGATTGGAAAGATAAGGTCTGTGCAGGGAAAGGCTCTGCACCTTCCACTAGACCAGGTTGCTCAAAGCTCCATCCAACCTGGCCTTGAACACTTCCAGGGATGGAGCACCCTGGCAACATCTTCTGTCCTCGTCCTATTCTGTGCCTGTTAGTAGACTGATACAGATGGCTAATACAAGTGGAGCTCCTCCAGCAGTGTTTCTTTAGTGAGGGCAACTACTTGGATACCCAACTGCCTTGCACAGACTGGAGGACTTCCCTCATCCTGAGCTCCGCTGTTATGTGAGAGGTAGCTGAAATTAGCCAGCGGGGTCAAAAGTTATTGAGGAACATATATAGAGTGTGATCGCGTGTTTCCATAGGAACCAGCTAAAAATACATCTATAGGAATAGTCAGCATTTATTGTGATGAATTATTATGTAAGTAGTTTTTTCCGCAGTCGGAGCATTGCAGGTGCTTGTTAATGATTTGTGGTGGAATTTACAGACAAGTTTACAAGTCATCCTATGTGCAATCGTGTGCCTATTATACCGTCTGCCTTCTCTCCTGCTGACTAAAATGGGAAATTAACCGAGCATCCTTTCTTCAAGACTTGAAAACATCCAGAAGATTAAATATAGCCTGAGGCTTAAAACAGTCTTCACCTGGTAAGGCAGGATTTTGTACTGACAGTCATATAAATGTGAGTGGTGTAGCCACATAACTGTAAGAGCTGCATGTGGAGAGGAAGGCTCGGAGGCCTGCACATCATGGAGTGTGCTATATTGCACCACGGTAACTTGTATTTCCAAGTAATGAGTTGCTGCAGACCAGGAAATTGCCACCAAATGCAATATTCAAACTGTAAATACATTCTTACCTCGGGATAAACATTCTTAGGATAGCAGGTTTCTGTGGAGCAGTGTTTTAGGTTGGAGGAGAGGAGACAAAGAAGTATTTGACCATGAGATGACATATATTACAACATCATACAACCTCTATGACTAAGATGAATTTCTGTGCTTGTAACTACTTTTGTCTATGTTTCCAGAAGCGCGTTAGGAATTTTCTGTTGTGCCAACCAAAGGATGGGACTGGGTGATGCATTCTTGGGAGATAAATCACTGAAAACAGCTGGTTTAAACAATGGTGTAACAATTTCTAGCACTGGACTTCTCCAAACCATTCTCTAACCTGTTATAATATTTTGTCTCAATTTACTGGAATTTATTTTCTAAATAACTGGAAGCTTGTTGGGTTTTTTTGTCCTGATTTTTTATCTTAAGTTTCTTTCAAAATCACATCAGGGTTTGAATTGGAATGCTTAGCACCAGGAGGCTTTTGTTTTGCTTTGTTTTCAGTTCAGATTTTAACTATAAGATGATGTAAGACTGCATATGTAATAGTGAAATTTGCACAGTGTACATAAAACTATACTATGCATATTGTTCTAAAGAGGGAGGAAGAAAGGGTCCATATGTCTTCTAAGCCTTACGAAACAGCATTGCTGCTGGACAAAGTTTGAGTTGTGAACATTAGCAAATGATGAATAACTGACAGACCCAGAGTTAATCATCAAAGCTACTATTTAAATTAAAAATGAATGCAGGAATTCAACATGCTGTCTGCGGACAATTCATTGAGAGAAAAGAGAAAAGGGTGAAATTAATCAAATAAATAATTCATTGTAAATCATGAGGCTCTAATTATAACAAGGTGTTAAAAAATGGATCAGCTTCTGGAAGCAAGGCTGAGTTCTATGCATACGTATCACCACAAATGCAGCTGTCTCAGTATGATCCCTGTTTTAATTGCTTTTGGTTCAGGGCAGTAGTTAGGTAGAGCAATGGAAATAAAGGCAGTGACTTACTCCGTTTCTTAAAAGCTGTGTTGTTTGTTCCTTTTGGCAAAGCACCCTAAGCTGGTGGTTCTGCAGTGTGAGAAAGACCAGCCTACCCTTCCCAAAGCTTGAAAGCAGAAGTCTGCATGGTTTTCTGGCCTTCTCTGTCACCAACTCAGAGGTCTGTCCCTCTCTTTTCTGAGGGTCTGGTTATTAAAGAGGTGTCAAGCAGACCTTTCCTAGCTCTCTTTTGTCCATCAGAAAGCAGCACTCAGCCCTCACCATTGCAAAACCTGTACCAGTAAATAGGCAGATCCAGTGTTTATTACTGGGTGTTTAGGTCTCACCTTCCCCCTCACTAGCAGAAGGAGGACTTCTTTCCCAAGTTTTGTGGGTCCGCTCTCATGGTTCTCATTTGTGTTACATGGGCAAGGACACACTTGCAGAGGTCCTTGTTTAGTTCCCACTACGATATGGACTAGCAGCAGCTGTTGTGAGAAGATGAGGGCATTTATCATGAAATATCTGTATAGATTTTGAGCAAAACATCTTTTATTGCCTTGAAGACTTTTAGGCAATAAAATATGCAGGCAGGCTAGAAATCCCACGTGCAAAAATAGCTGGTGTGTGAACTGGAGCATCCACTTAACTGCACATCCTGCTTTTCCCAGAGAGCTAAGAAGTCCCTGTCCTGTCAAAACTGGTGTGACACCTGGATGTTTGAGATGCTCTGTGGTGGTAGGTTCAGTACTTTTGACTATCTGCCCTGTCCAGTCCTTTAGGCACCAGAGCTAGCCGAAGATGCTACTTTTCTCTGCAGCCAAATAATAAAGCAGAATGTAACTGGTGTACAGAACCTGTAAGAGGGTTGAAAAGTGAGATGGAAGAGCAGGAAGAAGATGAGTATAAAGAGGATTAAAGTTGCCTTTATGTCAGCCGTGCCGTATCATGTTAGGAAAGATAAAATCCTCAAAATAATACAATCTCACAGATGTATTTACATCAGCATTTTGTCCTCTGAAAATACATTAGCAGCAGCTTTTGCACTGTCCTAGCAAAAGCTGCAGTAGCAGAAAATTGCTTCCCATTAGTATACAGTAAGGCTTCCATTTCTTCCCCTTAAATTTCAGATGCCCAAATACTACATAATAGTTCCCAATGCGCCGGTGACTCTGGGATTTTCCTAATGTTAGCAATTTTGAATGCACTCACAATGTTTTTGCCATGGTGATATGAAAGCAATCAGTACTGCAGAACAAGGGAAAAGGAAGGGAAAGACCAACCTTAATGTGTTAGTCAGCCTCGAAACGTCATAAAATTCAGATTACCACATGCTGAATGCAAATGTGGTAGAAATGTTCAGAAACCGCAATCAAATAGCTTTGAATGTCAAATGAAATTACTTTGGGAATCTTCTAAGCCCTCTTCTTAAAGCACACTGGAACAGAAATCCCCTTCTTTCATTTGATTAGTCCAAAAGGCTATAGGATACATTATTAGATCTAGAAAACATGACCGGAGTCTTAGTCATTAGCATCACTGAACACACAAATCCCATTAGGTCCTTATTTTTTTCCTTGCTCTGTATCTTCTGACTGGAACATGATCAGTGAACCTTTACAATAAAAACATACCTGAAATTCACTCACACTTAGTTATAAATCATTTCCTGTGAGGGTGCTGAGGCACTGGAATGGGTTGCCCAGGGAGGTTGTGAATGCTCCATCCCTGACAGTGTCCAAGACCAGGTTGGACGAAGCCTTGGGTGAGATGGTTTAGTGTGAGGTGTCCCCCATGGCAGGGGGTTGGAACTGGATGATCTTAAGGTCCTTTCCAACCCAAACTGTTCTATGATTCTATAATTCTATTTATTTTTTAAAGAAGATCCCCTGAGAGGTTTGCAGTTGCTCAATTATAGTGTGACAGCAAAATTAAAAAGTACATATTATTAGTTATTTTTGAGAGCTGTGGATAAATATGTATTGTTCCCAGTAAGGTGATGAGAATCTTTGGTCAGCAAACTCACCCGCAGTAGTAAAAATCATCTTCGGCAACAGAGCTTTGATGTAGTTAAATGACAGAAGCGGGCGCTCAGTCTGCCCTGAATGACTGGTGGAGCACTATGCACGTTTTGCTTTTCTTGATCTGGGAAAATGGTAACAGAAGGTGAAGACAATTGTGCAAAGACATTGGTATGAATAGTAATAACAGACCTCCGACCACAGAAAGCCCCAGTTTAAGAAAGGATTTCTGGCTATGTCTTAGTTCTATTAAATGTAATCAGATTTAATCATGAGCTTAAAATTAAGTATGCAGTTAAGCAGTCTCCCATCTCGGGAATCCTTGGGTCTGCAGCAAATCCCTGCTTCCCTCTCGTGGCCTCTGTTTGAAAGGGGTTGAACAGAGGGTTGAAATGGCTGTGTTGGTTCATGTGGCACAGTATCTTACACTAGATGGGTATATGGGAAGCATTTAGTCCTCTTTGCTGGTAAACTCTTCCCTCCTCCAGTGGTTTGAGGTCCTGGTAAAATCAGCCTGATGTGCTGATTTTGTGTTTAAGAGCCTTTGGTGGATTTATCTATTAACCAATTAATTAATTGGTTGATTGGTTGATTTTCCCCTCCATGATTTTTTCCTGATCAGTCGCTGCAGTTGTGGGGTTTTAGCATTCAACAGGTTTGGTAACAACTCCTGCAGCTGAGCTCTGCATTCTGAAAACTATGTTTGATGCCTACTAGTCCCTGTACTAGTAAAACAAAACCTGCAATTGCTTCCTGTTCTCTCAATGCCCTCCATGATTTTGTCCCCTCCTCTTATTCTCCATCTCCATTACCTCTTCTTTCAGATTGAGGAATCGCCATGCATTAGTTGTTCCTTGCTTGAAAGCTGTGTCAAACCTTTGATCATCTTTATCATGCTTCTTTGTGTCTCTTCTAGCTCAACTTGTGTTCTTTCTGAGATGAGGGGAGCTGAACTGAAGATGCAGGCATAACGATGGTGTTCAGTTTTGTCCTCTCTTTCTTAATAATAGCTAACATTCTACTTGCCTTTTTGACAACTACTGAGCACCGAGGGGGCATGTTCACAGTGCTATCTATTATAACTCCAACATCTCTGTCTGGAGTGGTAATAGCTAGTTCAGAGTCCATCACTAGATCTTTAAAGTTAGCACTCTTTTTCCTTTCCTCATGTACATTACTTTTTATTGTTGCTTTCACACCTGACAGAATGTGGTATTGACCCCTTTAGTGCAGAGTGTTATTTGTGAGTTGCTTTCTGTGTTTGGCACATGCATCAGGCCACAGTCTGAACAGAGTAAAAAGCATCTTGGCTTTGAGGACTCCAGTGGAGCCACGGCCCTTTGCGTTGACAGAGGAGGTTTCTGTTATTTGGAGTCCATTTAACTTCTTGGGTTACATGACATGTGCCATAATTGAATAAAAAAATGGAAAAACTGGTCTGTGTGATGGACAAAATGGGAAGATATTTTGGTTTATCTCGGATTCCCTCAGGTATTCTCACTAGGTAAGAAGCGTTGTCTCTTTTGGTTACAATATCCATGGCGTACTGTCCCCAGCTGCAGCTTTTACATCTGTGTGGGGTATTCTGTGTATCAGCTGGTGTTGAAGGAAGTGGGTTGAACAGTAGCTTCAGGTCAAACCCTGCAGCTGTTGGTCATATAAGGGTAAATGAATACACCTTCTGGAACAAATCTCCAGGGTACACATTTTCTCTACATTTAGGTCACTCTTAAATATTTGTCTCTGGGAGGATGACTTAAAGAAGTCTGACATTGTTATAGAATCATAGAATGGTTTGGGTTGGAAGGGACCTGAAAAATCAACCAGTTCTAAACCCCTGCCACGGGCAGGGACCCCTTCCACTAGAGCAGCTTGCTCCAAGCCCCTGTGTCCAACCTGACCTTGAACACTGCCAGGGATGGGGCAGTCACAGCTTCTCTGGGCACCCTGTGCCAGCGCCTCAGCACCCTCACAGGGAAGAGCTTCTGCCTAAGAGCTCATCTCAGTCTCCCCTCTGGCAGGTTAAAGCCATTCCCCTTGGCCTGTCCCTACAGGCCCTTGTCCAAAGCCCCTCTCCAGGTTTCCTGCAGCCCCTTTAGGCACTGGAGCTGCTCTCAGGTCTCCCCTTCAGGAGCCTTCTTTTCTCCAGGCTGACCCAGCCCAGCTCTCTCAGCCTGGCTGCAGAGCAGAGCTGCTCCAGCTCTCACAGCATCCCCATGGCCTCCTCTGGACTTGCTTCAGCAGTTCCACATCCCCCTTGTGCTGCTGCCCCAGAGCTGGATCAGGACTGCAGGGGGGTCTCTGGGCTGGGGAGGTGGAGCTCCACATGCTGCAGCTGGTCACTGGCAAAGGGCAACACCCCTGTTTCCTCTGCCTGTCCTTCCTACAGAGCCTGTGTCCTTCCATTCCAACACTCCAATCATAACAGCCATTTCACTACATCCTTGTGATGCCCGTAAGATCATAGCCCTGCAGACACACACGTCAGGATGCTGTTAAGAATCTAATTTCTGTGCTGTCTTGTGTGTGGATTCTTTATTGAAGAACCTTATTTTTGGCTTAACCCACTTCAGTTTCATCTGCATTTGTCTTGAGACTGTGACTATAATAATAATTAGCCATAGTTTCTATGGAGTATTTATATAAATGTTAGTGATGGGCTCTTTACACAACTGTTTCTGTTTGTGGAAGAACAGTCCATATCTTCAGGAGCGAGACATTATGTACTCTTAGCAAAAGGTATTATTATTACCCCCAGCTGCAAACCAAATGCAGTGATTTATGCAACACTCTTTTTTACATTTGCTAACAACAGTATTAGGATGAAAAGGAAAAATAATAGCCATCAGAAATGAGCCTGTATCTATCTGAAGATGCTACTGATTTGTTTTGCAGTTTATTTGTACTCAGGAGTCAGGTTCTGCGTGTGGAAAAAGCTGAAATCAGCGCTTTTCTCTCCCACCAGGATTTTTGTGTATGTTGAAATTAGGGCAGCAGATTATGCCTCCAATTTTAGGCAATTTTCTGGGTAAAGTTGCAAGTACAGATAGGTTTCTGCAATAGCTGACATCTGCTCAAACATGCAGATACTTGTTTTGGCACTGTAACAGTTGCAGAAAATGTGGTTTTGCTTCAATTTTGAAACTCGTCAGAGCAATAATTAGATTAATGATTATTGATTCCTATTTGCTAGTGCCATAGATTCCAAAGTCAAGTATTTGCTGCTTTATTTGCAGGCCATTTTCTCTAGCCCAAAGTGGTTGCTTCTGAAACCTGTGGTATTTCTGCAAGATGGAGCTCTTATTCAATAGCCTGCTCCTGGTTTTGCTTAACATTTTCAAGCACTCTGTCATTAATGTTGGGGTTCTTCATGCTTGTGATGAAAATATGATCCCTTGCTCTTTCTTCATAACCTTTGGCATTTTGCACCGTTCCCGTAGCTGTGAGCATCTTGTGCAGTTCCCTCTTTCTTACAGATCTATCTTTCTCCAGAAGCTCTCTCTCTCTCATTAGAATCTGTTTTGAACAGCAAGGAGGACCTGAAAAGCATCGCAGCAAAGGGTAAAGGCAAACAGAGAAATGTCAGTGACAAGCACAGCTCTGGAAAACTAGAAACAAAGTTGGGAGTTAAGGTCATTTGCGATGGCAAGGAAAAAATACCTTTTCTCACCCCTGAGTCTGGCACTGGGTGTTTTAGCTTATGGGATCTCCAGAGGTCCCTTCACACCTCAGCTGTTCTGTGATCCTGTTGCTCGTGTTGACTTTAAGTTGTCCTTAAATGGCTCATTAAAAGAAACTGGGCTTTTAGAGAGGGAAAGCAGAAGTTTGTGTGACTGCCAATGGTTATAATACACTACCAAGTAAATGGTTCAGTCTCCCAAATGTGCTTTTTTTGTCTCTTCTCTAAACTTCATCCTTTTTCAGAGGACTTTCTTTTCCCTTTTTATTTACTCTTTTGACAAGTAAGGGAAGGCTTTCAGTAGAAGCTGAAACTCATTTCCTCTGCTCTAGGGGAAGAATAAACTTTGTCTGATGATAGCCAATTTCAGGTCTATTAAAAATATAATTCAAATAGCAGTATTGTTCAGTAATAGAGGGTAACTTACTCTTACCTTTGCTCTCAGCTAACTTATTCCAAGTCTGGAGAAAGGAAAGTGTTAAAGTCCTATTTCAGGTGCATTTTATTTTCCTTAGCTCAAAACCTACCAGCTCCCTGTTTCAGCTGTCAGTGTTTACTGGAATGGTCACCTCCACAAAGGCAAGTGTTCAGCTTTTCAACGTGCTCTTTGCAAAATGCTTCAGGTATATTCACTGATTCAGCCTTTCGGCATCCCCGTGATGGAGATGAGCTGGTATATATTGCACATTAATAGCCGAGGGAGTTAATAATTCAGCCACACAGCCATTTTATTTAAGCTTTATTCCTTTGACTTCTAATTAATGTAACAGCCACACTACGCTTCCCTGGTAGGGAAAGTGATTTAATGAAGAGCTTTATTCCAGGAAATACGTTGCTCCCCTGCTGCTGATCAGGAGAGCTCTGTCTGGTGGCTTTCTGAATCATTGCAGCCAAAAAAGATGGATTTTACTCCAAGACAAACTTTGGAAGGCACATTTGAGGCTTGATTGGCAGAAGCAAAGGCTTTGGCAGAGTTGGTGTTAAATGAGGGCAGCAGTTGGTTAAAGTGCCTGAAGCACTGTCAGTCACTTACTAAAGATGTGCTCATGGAACAAGACAATATGCTGGTAGTAATGCACATGAGTAATCTTCCCTCTTGCTCTCTCCTCCCAGTCCAGTGTTGGATTATTCAGAAGCTTTGTCTTCTGCAGAAGATAATCCGCACCTCTGGTTTTCTTTCTCTGCAAGGAAGCATTTGGGTTGTAGAAAAGAAACATCCTGATAGTGGGTCTGAGAGAAGTGAGTGTGGTCTCCTGGGCAAAATTAAGTCTCTTGCAATGGTTCAAAGCATCCTTAAGATTATTCTAGTATCTTCCAGGTCGACATTGGCCCCAAGCAGCTGCTCAGCAGCTGGAGAATCACAGTCATGAGCTGCTGCTGACATCTGTCTACAGCATCCCCACAGGGAGGAAGAATGATATGGAGCTGGTGTCACTGGTTTTGCAGTGCATGAATTCCCTGTGCAAGGGAAATGTCTGGTTTGTCAGCTGGTGTGGCTTTATGGCTCCCCTGTGCTACTGTGGAGGTACATCAGAGCCAAGTTCTGTGCTGAAATAAAGCAGAGGATGGCTGCTACTCCTTGTAAGGGCACAGCTAACTCTTTCCACCCATTTCAATCCTTGATCAAAGTCAAGAAGGCTGCCCAGTTGTTACCACATTTTGCACCCTCTGTAGAGAGATGTGGCTGAGAAACTTCTCCAGGTTTCCTTACAGGAAGCTTGGACCACCTGTGAAGGATGTATTAGAGTGCTCAGATTTGATCTGCCGCATCCCTGTTACTTGTAAGAAGTGCTGGTCAGATGTGGGGTTACACAGATGTTTGTATGGGGTGGTGATGGTGGGGCAGGAAGGCAGAGACCTGTATGGCTTCCTTGATGGCCAGACCCCAACTTTTTCTGCTGTGGCAAGTATTTCAGACACTAAATCAAAATCTGAATACTTCCCTGCCTGCTTTTATCACAGAATGCTGGCAGGGCACTTTCTGATGTCAGTGCCATCTCAGCTCATAGGATGCAAATTGTCACTCTCTGCTACATAGTGATGTCTCTCAGGGGACCTATTTCACATTAAAACACTGGCTTCTGCTCTCAGTGACCCCAGTAGAAACGTAGGATAAATTTTATATTGTCAACAGCAATTATACATGCCATTCAGGGCACAAGTTATGGATGCAGGTCCTGCTCAGAAGTTGATTCAATGCTCTGATGATTAGAAGGTGTTTTTTACTGCCCAGTACAGATATATCCTAATTTCTTCACTTTTGGCATGGACTTGCTCCTTTCCTTTGGATTCATATTCTCATTTTGTGGTGCAAACCCAAACTTGCCTATGAATGCAAAATATGACCTGACCATGCTTGTTTCCATGTGTTGTCTTGGATTTGAGCAGACTGTCCATTATTAACCGTGACCTTTAGAGTTTTGTTTTTCACCTGGTCGCGTTCATTTTGGTGGCACATTGGGCAAGTTAACACTGTTTTGGATGGCTCTGATTTTACCCATAGATAGGGAAAAAAGCTATCTAGACTCTTTCAAAGTCTGGTTTTTTTTTCCAGTTAATTTAAAAGCAAATGGCCCCTTCTTAAAAAAAGAATAACTACTAAATGTTAACAACAAAGAAACTTGAAGCAAAGCAACACTGCAAAATGAGACTCGTGAAAAAAGGAATAGGTGCAAAACAAGCCAAAAACCTGTTTCAGGTGTGTTGATGCTCTGATAGCCCTCCTTGCTTTTGTGCCAGCCAAGGTTGCTACCAAACTGTAAGAGACCACTGAATAAACCCCTAAACACAGCGACCGCTCTCACTATATCACAACTACAGAAACAGGGCACTAAGTAAGTTTATGCTGATTCACGGGGGCCATTTCTAGAACGTTTAATAGCCCTTAAAATTTCTCATTTCTAACCTGTCATGGGCTTGCCTCATGACTGCTCATTTTGCTGTGTTATAAGAGCCCATAGAAAATCAGATATATGGCTTAAGACCTCACCAAAACCGTCATTCCTATTTAAGACAGCAATAGCCACATGCTGTCTAAGCCCAGAGAGCCCTTTCTTTCTACAACTACTGCAGCAACATAGCAACACATTGCATGGCTTGAAATGCTTCTGGTCTAATTAGGATTGCTTACAAAATTCCGTGTAAAAATTATATGAAAAGATCACTGGAAAGAACAAGTAACAGGAGTCTAATTTCCAGTTCTGGGTACCTCACAAATGAGAAAGGCATCTTTAAAATATGGATTCCGTTGATAAGATCATTGAATAGCTGCAGTGATTACATAGGCTCTGAACCCAATCAGGGGCTGCTGCTATGATTCACAGAAAAAGGAGGGTTTAAGCTGTCTGATGCATTTCCAGTCTGGTGACTCCAAGTGTCTGGTTCCTGTCCAAGAGCACATGAGCAGAGCACCTGTGGTGACAAAGAGCTCAAGAGTGCACATAACTTCAGGCACGTTAATTATCCCCTTCTTTAAAGAGCATTACTCACTTGAGGGAAGTGTCCTTGAACTGAAGGACATTCAGATATGTGCTGCTGGATCAGAAGTACCCAGTATATTACAGGATTATAGGTGTGAAATAAGGACTCCTTTAGAGTTGTTTTAGATACGTGGCTAAAAACATGATCTCCTCTTAGCTGGCTCAGTAGTCAGTGGAGAAAGTGGGAAACTAGCTTATAAAAATCACTCCTGTTGGGATATTAAACAGCTGTTAAAAACTTAATTGATTAAAGGTTCAGTGCAGTACCCAAGAAAGGTGGTAAAAGGCTTAAATATCTGCTTCTCAATGGGTTGACAACTCAACAGAAAAGCCAGCTGGTGGGAAGCTGCATTCACAGAGTGTACAGGTTTTGCCGTTAAAGAAATACGTTATCAAGTATATCAGCAAATTAACCTGACAAGTGGGGATTATTTCTCTGTCTTGGCTTTCCATGCCTTGCTTGGTACCTCTGGGGGTCCTCCATTCCAGCTGGAGCGAAATGCAGGTACAGAGGGATGGGGAGGCTGAGGAAAGGCTTTAGGATGAGCAGAGCACTCCTCTGGATGAGCATTTGGGGCATAAACTGAATGTGCTCTAAGGGATGCATTTATCTTGGCTTTATCTTTTGGGTGGGGTGGGGAAAGGGTTTCAGGTTCAATTGCCCCTCAGTGAAGCCTATGGCAGTACTCTGGGAATCCAGCAGTAGGATCCATTATTCTTTTTTCAAATAGCCGAATGGGACTTTGCACTGTTCCTCTTGGAGTCAATGGGCCACCCTTTGAACCATATCAGAGGTTGACTCCCTGTGACTGTAGATGTGGTATGTTAAGTCAGTTTGGAAGCTCTAGGTTTAAAATTGTGTCCTTAAGCCTTATTCCTACAAGGAGATGTTCTCTGGTACAAACCTCTGCTTACCTGGGGTGGTAGGACGTAGCTGATGTTCTGGATGAGCCCAGGACTCTGCCCTCTGTATTTAAGTGGGAGTTTCAAACTGATGAAAACACAAAGCAAATGCACAATTTGCATAGGTGGCTGAGTGTGTAACACCTGCAGGGCTAGAGACTGAGGGGAAGATTTCACAAGGTCCCTTAAAATACCGTCCTCTAGCTCCTTGTATTTACGCTTTCCATCATGACTCAGTCATCTTGTCCTCCATGAAGACCCTCAGGCCTTTTTCCCCTTCTGTCATCACTGACTAATGAGTTCTCAGCCTGGAGAAAAAACTTCTTCTTCCTACCCTCTAAGTGCAAGGCAGTGCCACTTTTGTGCTATGCCATTTTGATTCCATTTCCACTACTCCTATTGAACGTCTCAGGTTCTTCCCACGCAATATGCTAATACTCATCTTTACTGGTGACATGCCTCAGCAAATGTTGTAGCTCAGTCCTGCTTTTAACTCAAGTCGTTATACAAAAACATGAGATGTGAGTGATTCCCACTGATTTTGAAGCTACAGCCACAGTCAGCTCCGTTTTGCCCAAAAACTTCCTTTTTCAAACCAGGACCAATGCACTCCTTGCACTAATCCTTGTCGTCTCCTGCTTAATACTTTCCATTGGCATTTCATCAAGTGCTTTTCTCATGTCAAGCTTGGTGAAGGCCCTGTGTTCCTTTCATCCAGCAAATCACCTGTCAAACTAGAAGAGTAAACTTATTTTGTCTTCCAAACCATGCCCTCAGTTGTTAGCTCTTCCGTGGGCTGTTTTCTTTGCTGCTGCTACAGGCACTATACACAGGCCCAAATGTCTCATGGCAAGAAACTCAATCACTCGTGTAAAAAAATCCCTCAGTGATTTTTAAAGTATTAATGGTGGTGTCTTTTCATCCCTTTTAAAAAGCCAGTTTCTTTCCTCATATAGCCTAGTGAAGCTTCACCATCAAATCCACGTTGCAGGAAGACCAGAAGTCACGATCCTCCAGAACAGAAATAATGTTTTAGGAAACGAGAGCCTAGTTCTCTCATTCTTCAAATTTTAAGCTTTATTTAGGCTTCCAAATGAAGTGGGTTTCATCATTGTCTATTGCTACCACGTGGATATTTGTCTGCATCTAAGTGCCCCAACTAGAAGGGCATTAGTTGACTATCCAGTTAAAAGACACCCAGTTGTGAAATAGTCAAGGTTTTATGTTATATTTATCTTGTATTTTGATAGGGTTTAAAGTGAAACATGGAGGCAGAAGTGAGTTTGAAATTTCATCTGCCCAAGCTACGCTTGGTGTTATCTAGGGCTGTACATGCTGTCTGCCTGAACTCCTAAATTCATTCTTTATTGCAAACGAATGAATGTTAACACTACCTTTTGTTTCAGTCCTGCCATTTCAGCAAATTCACCCCTCTGAATCACTAACTGAGCTCAACAAAAGGTTTTTACCTGCTGGTAACTTTCCATCTGAGAGATTTAAAGCGCCAGATGACCTTAGCTCTAGCTCAATGATGCTACTAAATTCTCACCTTAAATCTCACATGCAGAAAGCTCTTGTGAGATCACATGAATGAGACTGTTGCATTAGTCGTCCTGCAAGAGGGATACTAATTTCAGTAAGTTCACTGTATTCAGACTGAAGTCTGATCCATGACAGGACACTTCATATTCAATATGATGTGGTTTCTTCACTTTGGTGTTTTCACTAGTTATATTGGTGTTATTGTAACTTATATCCCCTTTGTGCATTCCCCAGTGTCTTTGCTGCTTTTGTTAAACTGGGATCATCTACAATAAACCCCCCACTATTAGTTTATTCAAGAGATCTCTTCTGTTCATAGTTCCTCTTCAAGCTAACTGCATGCTTTTGAAGCACAGTGTCCATGCCCTGCCCTCTGAATTATAAAACTAATTTAGCGTGATTGACATTTTGCATGTGGAAATTTATGCAAGGATCTACTTGTGAAGAGTTTAAATACACCAGCTGAAACATTGATGAATTATGAATGATTATAAGTGGGTTTATTTATTCATTGTTTTTATTTTGTTTCACCCCTTTTTCTGGCTTCCCTTAGCCCAGTAATATCCAGATGGCTTGGAAGAGAGATTTTTGTGTGTGTGTGTTGATCTTGAAGAAAACCAGTGCTGTTGACTAGATTTGGGGATTAAAATGAATTTATCTAGGGATTAAGAACCCCATATGCCAGTTTTAGTGGGTGTTATGAAATAGGAATCAGCTAGCTACAGAATTCCTAATACACTTTTATGTACGTTTATAGCCTAAATCATCTTAGTATCTGAGCTCTTCAGCAACTTGAATGTACCTACAACACCCATGTGAGTTAAAAGGGTTATCTCCTGATTCTCTTAACAGGATAACTGAAGTGCAGAAAGATTAAATGTCTGAATCAGAGCCACTGAGACATCTGCAGCACACTTAGAGTGAAAAGAGCCAGAGAACTCTCTGGGTTCCAAGCCATTGCCTTGAACAGAAAGTTATTTCTCCCTCCTTGCATAATAGCCTTACCAACACACCTCCTAAATGCTCTGTGCAGTGCAGCTGCTGGGACAGAGCAGAGCAGGGAGGCAGGCACTTGTCCTTCCTCTTTTCAGATCTGTAACTCTGGTTATGGCATCTTTTGCTGGGAGATCACAGGATGCTTTACAGACCTGAACTGTGTATCCCAGCCCTTTTGGTAATTACAGGACATTTATAAGTACAGTTATCAATGTTTTATAGTTGGGGAAAAGGGAAGATGAAGTGCATGGTAAGAGTACGTATTGCTGTAAAATGAATCTGTGCATGAGTCAGGAATTGACTTTTGCTTTCCTGAGACTGTCCCACACTTCATGCACAGGACCCAGCCCCATCTCTGGTGACACCCCATCTCACCAGTCACATCAAGGAAACAGCAGCGATGCTCAGCACCACAGCAGGGATCTTGCAGTTAATTAGGATTTGCAGATGCTTTAACAGAGTAGATTTTTAAGTAACATTGGAGAATCTGTTTTAGACACAAGCTCAGGGAACTGTGGCAGCCCTGCTTTCTCTGTACGACTTAACTCATCTGCCACAGCCTCCTGTTAGAAGTGCCATGTGTGCCACACCAGCTTGTATGACAACCTTATTTCCATGTTTCAGAAGCATGGAAACTTACCTACGTGCATCACATTTGTGCAGTGAAAATACCATTTGTATTCTGTGCTGAACAAATCCACATGTGCTTATTCTGGTGTCCTTTTTGATGTTCTAAATTCCAGGAAACACTACAAGGAAAGGTTTGGAGTCCCAAAACATCAGTAGATGTGATCTTCTGGTGCTGAGGAAAGATGCGTGCTTCGGCATGGATTCTTTTGTAGTCAGCCTTTCTTATCATCATTACCTGTCCTCTTGCTATTTAAATGTTTATCCCCGGAGGGATGGGGAGGAGAATTGAAAGAATGTAACTCCCACGGGTTGAGATAAGAGCAGTCCAGTAACTAAGGTATAACACAAACCACTGCTGCTGCCACCAATAATAATAATGATAAGGGGAATAACAAGGGGAGAGAATACAGCCGCTCACCACCCACCGACTGATACCCAGCCTGACCCGAGCAGTGATCTAGCCCTGCTGGGTAACTGCCCCCAGTTCTACATCCTGGGCATGACATGCTGTGGTATGGAATACCTCTTTGGTCAGTTTGGGTCAGGTGTCCTGTCTCTGCTCCCTCCCTGCTTCCCCTCCTCCCTGGCAGAGCATGAGACTCACAAAGTCCTTGGTCAGACTAAACATTACTGAGCAGCAACTAAAACCATCGGTGTTATCAGCGCTGTTCCCAGGCTGAGATTCAAAACCACAGCACTGCACCAGCTACTGAGGAGAAAAACGACTGCTGCTGCTGAACCCAGGACAGTTGCTCTCCCTTTTTTTTTTCCCGATCTCTGTTGCACTTTCCTAGACCTTCAGCTCTAATAATCATATAAAATCATTTTGGTGCATACCACTGGCTTATTCAGTGGCTCCGTTTTAGGGCTCTTTTTCAGCCCTAAGCTGCTGGCCAGTATCTTCCATAGATCAGTGGAGAGAACCCTGAATTATTGTGCGTACCTGAAAGAGCATGTCTGGTGGTTTCTTGAGGGTCTTTCTTCACCGTGGGCTGGGGAGCATAGAAGAAGAAGCTATTGCTCCTGAGTTTCAGCCACCAGTTGGAGTACTTCTCCATGTCCCGCAAGTCTGGTTTTCCCTCTCTCCTGACAGCCCCGGCTCTATTTTCCACTTCACCCTGCTTCAGAACAGGGCAATGAGAGACCTCATTTTTGATATTGTTTTCCACCAGTTTGGTCCCACAAAGCTGGAGCTGGCCCTGGCTTTTCTTAGGTTCTTGCCAGTCATGGCTGTCCCAACCTCTTCTGTGTCCCCATATTACTTAGAAAGGGCTTCCCTCTCTTGCGGCACAGTGCTCGGAGCACAACATGGGCTGGCTTCTGCAGCACCCTGCTCCACCCTCCAAATCCCACCACCCCATAGGATGAAGCCTATGCACCTTTTTCCCTCCAGTAAGAGCAACCAGCATTCAGTGCTCCAAAACAGCTGTGCAGGCAGAATTAGCTGTCTGCTGACACCTTTAGAGCAGTGGTGCAGTGGTGTGGGACCCCGCAAGATGCAGTTTCTCCCTCCACTGGACTTGGCTATGTGGGCTGTGCTACAGAAGGATGGGGTTTGAATATTGTGGATGAGCAACCTGATCCTTGTGATAGACACAAGCCTCTGCCCTACCGGTGGTGCATGAGGTGACCGAGGCCATGTTTTGAGGTTTCACCAGGCTTGTGTGTGCAAACTTTGCACTTTCAAGCTTTCTGGCTTTCCTGGTTGTTGACAGTGGTGTTCCTAAAGCTTGTTTCAGCTTTAATGTACTGGCATTTATTTACAATTCCACCTCGACCAAGTTTTATTCTTTTGCAGGTAAAATACATTGTTCATGAAAGCCAGGGGCTAATAGTAGAGCAGAGCTAAGCCTAGTGAAAGGGGGTGTTATGCCACCGCATGACTCTGCTAATGCATCTTTAGTCCAGGGCTGCAGTACCCCCGCCACGTTTTAAAGTGCAGGAAGATAAGCGTACACTGTACCCTGGAGAGCCTTAGTCTATAAATGTAATTCAGAAACATGGGAAACAGTGCTCTGGATCTGATGGCCTTTCTCGACACAATTACAGAAGCAGCGTGAGGTGCTGAGCATTTGCAGCGAGGGTGCACAGAGCAAACGGGAAGTCGGATGCACGGGCTGTTAATTCAAGCCTAGATAAGCTTCTGACTAAGAGGGTTTTAATTTGCTTTTTACTCTAATATGTTGCTTGTATGATAGCAGTTACCCTGGGAAGACATATTACAACCTATGCTCATCTGGAGAGCCCTGTTTAATGACAAGGGTACCTCTCACTTTTGAATGGGCCTCTAGAGACTTCAAAGATAGGAATCTAAAAAAGCATTGAGTATCAAAGTGGTTTTATTTCACTGCAGATGAAGACACTTTAATCTGGAAAAATTGTGCATGGTTTGCAATGAAATGAAAGAAGCAACGTGAAAAAGAATGTTTTCTTTCAAGAGGGAGACAGAAAAGGCATTCAATCCCCCAGTGCCACATTTGTGTCTGTCTTTGTCCTTTCAGGGTCACTTCCAGGAAGGTACCAGGAGCCTCTTGAGCACTCAGTGTCCTCAGACTCTTGCTGATATGAATGGGAATTGAGGACTTTGGAGGAGAGGTTTAATTACAGGGGGCACAGAGAGTAGAACACGTGCTTGAGCTGCAACCCACAGATGCACCTGACAGAGTGTTAGATCCCAGCAGCAGAACAAACCAGGTGAGGTTTGGCTGGTTACTAACAACCTCCCAAATGCAAGAATAAATCATTCCTCTAGCTACCTGCTGAGACCCCCTCAATAATTAGGGCCTGCAATATAGTCTGGAAATCAATAATGGTGAAGAACTAAAGGGAGAGGATGGGCACAGAGAGCATCCGCAGATGTGCCCTTACTGGGAACATGCAATCTTCATCACATCAGGCGTGTAAAATCAAGGGGAGCTTTTCCTCTGTTTTCGTATCAGGCTGGTGCATGTGACAAGCTGAGCTTACCTGGTAAATTTGGCTTTTTGTTTCCTAAGGACAGAGAAGCAGTTTGTGTGAATGGACAGATGGGGAAATCTTGCTTTTTCCAAGATGGTTCCCTTTGATCCTACTTGTTGGAAATAGCTAGGCATTATCCTAGCAATGAGCTAAGACACCATCTCAGGAGAAGGCTTTGGGGTAGGCAGATGTTGCAGAATTGCCAGCTCTTGCTAGAATCCTTTGATCTACATGTGTGTGCAAAGGGGTGTTCATATAGCTGGATAGCAGCTCTTTGCTGTAGCATCAAGGGAGAAATGCACTGCTCCTGCTCTTTGTATATTTATGAGTCTTTCTCTTTAGTACTGATACTATGAGGAATTTTTGCTCCCCCAACTTTGTATTCAGCAAATAACGTGAGGAATAAGATGCTTTTGGTTCTTTTGCATTTGGATAGAGTGAAGTTCTCAGGCCTGATTACCTTTGAAGTGTTTATCAGTAGCAGATGCTGGATCCAGTAGTACTGGGCTTTAATGCTCTTCTCCCAAAGGTACAGTGTAGCTGCCAGCACCGTGTGTGTTTAACCAGGCACTTTGACAAAGAGCTGACATGGTGCTCCCCAGGGAGAATTTCACCATCAGCCCCAAGGGTTGCTGTTGCTCTGCAGTTAACTGTAAGGACTGTGGTCCTTTCAGGTGCCGCTATCAAGCGTGGCAGCTCTCATGCCCTTCAGTGTGGCAAAGCCTTCCTCAGGAATACTGATTCCTGTGGACAGGGAGGTCTCTTTTGCCTAAAGTAACAACAGGCATGAGCTAAGGCGAGCAGAAGCCCCATGCGTCCCTCAGCATGAACAAAGCCCAAGGGCCACGTTCAGAGCCTCTTCAGAAACACTGAACTCAGAGGGGCTGTGTTTGTCTTGTACGCTGTTTTAAAGCGTCCAGGTTTGGGTGATGCTTTAAAGGGGTTTCTGCAAGAGAAGCTGAACCTGCTGACTCTTGCCCTTCTTCAGCTGCATCGGTCATTCTTCAGGGCTCCCCAGACATAGGGGTTCATGCTGTTTGTACTGGCTGTTGCTGTTCCTACACAGTGTATGCCCTGAGCCCGTGCTGGTAATACAGGTGCAAAGGAGAAAGGATGTGGCTGTTGCTGGGCTTAAGCCTCCTCTCAAACTTACTCACAGCCAGGGAAAGGATACTCCTGCCTCCAAGAACTTCCTCTGTGCATTTTTGCTTTAATCAGATTTCACCCTAAAGATTATTCACCTTTTGCTCTGCTGGGGTAATCCTGGTGTTTAGCAATGAAATATGCTGTTCTGGGCTGTTCCTAATTAATATATTTTAGTGTGTCAATAACTAATGTGGAAATCAGGAAGAGTAATGCTGTGGAGGTTTCAGCCTGAGATCTGCTGCCTGGCAACGGTGGATGCACATATCCATTATATCAGGAAATTAGAAACTGGAGCAAGAACTGATCTGTCTGACATTTTGTAAGATGATATAAATGGGCCCACTCAACAAACACTAGATTTATGTGAGGATATGAATGATACGTGTCTGGGGAAAAGATATTAACTCTCTTACGAGGGTGCAGTTAATACCCGACATCAGTTAAGTATAGTTCATTAAAGCCTCTGGGTAGTCTTATTTTTGGACTAGAGCAGAGGAGCAACCTACAAGGACTGACAGAGGGGTTATCTTGGTAATAATCTCCACTTTTGCATGTAGCATCTCTCATAGGAAGGGCTAAGTGTAGTAGCATCTAGACTGTAATGACAATAACCTTTTCAGCTGGATGGACTGCAGTGAAAGGTGACAGTGGCTTATTATGTTCAAAGTAGTTTCATCAGATGGGTATATTGAGATATGCCAGTCATGATAGTAGTGCTGATATGATAATGCTTGGTTTATACACTCACTCCCCATCCCCAGAGGGGTAGCTTTGCCTCTCCCATGTTCATGGGATGTAGCTTTATCTAAAATACTTCATGTGTACAGGTGGAGTGACTGAAGCTGGAGAAGATTATGGTACTTTTAGAGATAAGGAGATGACATTTGCTTGCTGCTTCTTGCTCTGACAAAAATATTCTTTTATATATTGAGAGACACAGTGTTTCAATGGAATCAGTTTGAATGTTGTTTTCTTGAATAAGACTAGTTTTCTCTGCCTTTTGCATCCCAAGTGTAATGCACTAACTGCTGCTAGGAAATAAAGCATTCAGTAAGGTAAGGTGTTAATAGCTATTGCAATGCTATGCTTATCCCCAGGTAGTGATGTGGCTGGCAGGCAAAGAGACAGGAAAAACAAATTCCTTCAGCACACCTGGAAGAAAAAGGGTAAAGCTTGGTAAGGAGCTTGAGTTTGCAGGGTAACTTCTGAGTTCAGCTGCCAAAACTAGCTCCACACTTGCATTTTGACATTAAAACCAACTCCTCCTAAAAGCTGCTCCTCTTTGTTCTTATTCTGGTCTTCCTTGTGAGATCTTCTGTGGCTCCTCATCCTTGTTTAATCTGTGTCACAGTTGCTCCTGTGCCATGAACCATGTGGGCTTTGGGGTGCAGAGGGCAGCAAGGAGACTGAGCACCGCTGAAGGCAGCGGGGACCAAAGGCTCCCTGCAGGATGCTGGAGGGTGTCAGGAGGGAGACGGAAGAGGATGGGCTGCCTGCTTGTGGCTAACAAGAGAGAATAGAGAAACACTGCTTAGGAGAGAAACACGGTTTTAAGTCTTGAGATATACTCACTTTCACCAAGTAGCTGGCTGAAACTGCAGGTCTTTAAGTGGGATGGTTTTTCTAAGCTACTTTTTACTCCTTTGTTTGAACTAGAAGCTTAATCAGCGCTTGGCATTTCCAGCACTGGCGCTTCAACCTGCAGACCCTGTTTGTAGGAGAGAAAAAGGAAGCTTTGCTGCTCTGGAATCTCTGCAGAGATTACATCCTCCTCCTCCTCAGATCCCACCTGAGAGATCACTGGAAGGATGCTGACCAAGAGCTGTCCATGCAGCCCATGGTGAAGCCCTGTGGAGGAGCAATGCTGCCAGGCACTTCTGCTCTAATGCTGTGCCATTGCTGCCTGCTTTTTCCTTACTCGCCACCTCCTTCCTTTTCCCTTCTCCCCACAGTGTGGAGCCTCAGTCTTGCTTGCTCTGTGCGCATAACAGCTTCAGGTTTCCATTGCTCAACACAGCCTGAAGTATGTTGGGTTTCTGGCAGTGTATTTCAGTTAATCCTTGCTCATATCTGCAGTTTTCTATTTCAGAGCCGCTCGGAGTAGTAAGTCATGCCAAATACCACACAATGAGAGAAAACTGGAAATGCTGACTTACTGAAGGGATTATTTCCCATGGGCCGTTCATACCATCATTCACGGTGTTTGAGTTTTCTGCTTCCCACAACTGTCCCCAAAGCTTTTGGGATCCTCAGTTATCTTTCTGTAGTAATTGTTCCGCTTTGTGGATTTGGATCTTTCCCATTACCTGTGTTTACTGGACAAACAATTGTACTCCACATCCAAAGGCAAGAAATAATCTGTGAAAGTTTTTAGACTTGAGGGGTATATTGAGAAGAGCATAAAAGCTAAGCTGGTGTATATAATGTGAGTCAAAGCAGAGCCATTTCCAAATAAACCCAGCTCTGAACATCCCTATTAGCAATGTTTCTGCACTTTCATCAAATAGACTAGACTATTCAAAGAGCTGGCAGTAATACAGTCAGCTTCAAAAGTATATGATTTCATGGTATGACCTGCTTTGTTATACTGCACCCAGTGCAGTTCTTTGTCAGGCCGTGCTGTGCCTCATTCACAGCAGCTCTCTGCTCCGGTGGCACAGAAGATACACGAGAACTGTGTTTCTGGGTGCCTGGTTGTGGCAGTGCCCTTGTTTTCAGGACAGCTCTGGCTCAGATTTCTGCTATGGGGCCTTGAAGTGGTGGTGCTGGAAAACAAAGAGTCTGTGGGGCTGCACTGCCCTCCCAGAGCACAGGGAGCTTGCAGCTTCCTGAAGCTGGAGGATTTTAACCTTTCTTTCCTGGCAGCTTTTCTGCTGGTCCTGCCTGATGTTGCTTTTCCGGTTTCTTGGCTGCTGTCTCTGTGATAGACTCTGATGGTTCCCTTGCCGAAGTGCTGTCTCTCACACTACAGGAGGGTAATCTGCGCAGGCTTTGTTGGGCTGGGTTGAGGCAGACGGACTCTGTCGCTCCCTGACGTCTCTGCTCCAGGATTAGCCTCGGCTGCTGCTGTTACTTGTCACCACCTGAGGTCTCACAGAAACCCGAGCTCTTTATCCGTCCTATCTACGATTACATTAAGCAGCATCGCTCCCCAGAGGATGACGGACCAGAAGTGAGCAAATAAGACAGCAAAGAGTAGACAGTGAACTAAGTTATCACTTCCATTTATACTTGTAACAAGATGAGTTAAGAAAGGCAGACTTAATAGCAAATCTCTCTGAAGCTTCTTCTGAAACATCTTTGCTGTGAGGCTGGGAGAGAGTTCTAAGGCTGGTGGTGTGATTGAACAGTGTGCTGCTGAAGGGCAGCTCATTAGTGAAGCAACAGTGTTTTGGCTGTTATGGTAGGTTCAGTCACAGATTGTGAAACACTAGGAGATGTGATCATCTCCCAGTCTGTTTTTCAAAGCACTTCATTTTCTTCAGGCTGGTTAAATATGTAACGTCAGGGTTTATTCCAGTTCCCATTGATATCCCATATCCCCACACAATGGATATATAACAATTTATTAGCCCCCAAACCAATTTGTGCAAACATTTCATCTCCCTCCATTTCATGTATGTGTTGCCTTTTTCCTCCTGCTTGCATTAACTGCACATCTATTAATGCTCCTTAACAAAAGGCAAGAAATAGCTTTTGAAGGCTTGACATTGGAGGCAGGAACTTTGAATGACATAAAATGAACACTGTGATTTGTTTCAATGATTACATTATTTCCAGATTAGTTTTTCAGTTTATCTATCTGAACCAATAAAAAATTACTGCACCTAAACCCCCATAAAATAAATGAGCATGAAAATATGATACATTCATTAAAAGACCCCCAGATCTTTATATCTCCATCAAAACACTGTGCAGCTATGCTGAGTATAATAAGTTCACCACCTTACTCTGCATTACCAGGTTTCTTCTTATTGTTTTAAGCTTTCACCATGTGAACCAGTATTCACCTAGATTGGCCCCTATGTAACAACAGAATCCACATGATGACTACTTGGCAGATGGCCTGTATCCCTTTGTGGTGTTCTTACATTTCTCATCTGGTTCCACTGTATATCTTGGGGGTCTTGACAAGCCTTGGAATCAAAAATAAGAGTGTTTGACAGCAAAACCCTTTGCTATTGAATGCATAAAGCAGAAAAAGACTTGACAAAAAGGATCTGTGTCCCCTTTTCCTGTGTTACAGATAGGGTCATTGAGACATGGCCAAATGGTTCAACCTTAGTCACCCAGGAGGCAAACAGCAGAGCCAGGATGAAGACACAAGTATCCTGAGCTCTGATTTAACCCAGTTCCCAGTGGTCAACACTGCCTTTGAAGCCCTGTCATCTGGAGAATGTTGTTTGTTCTCTTACTCAGCAAGTAGCAGACCCAGCTAGAGATCTGTGAGAGCAATCCTACTGGAGACAATGAGGAAGGTTTACCTGGGTCTTATTTTCTTCCCTTAGTGATAAAAACAAAACCATCGATCCCCCTCTTTCAAAAGAGAGTTAACATATGGAAGTGTTAAAGGGTTCCAGCTTATGCAAGGAGCAAAAGATAGATGAGCCAAGAACGGGCAATGAATTACATGTAGGTGGTAGGTGTCCTGCTCATAGTATTGTAGCTTTGAGGATCAGGAAATTCTTGTCCTGCATATGTGTGCTGATTCACTGAGAAAACTGTGCAATGTTAAATCACTGTGTCGTGTTTCTTACCCACGCCAGGGTTAGAAAGGAGGCTGCAAACTGGGTTGCCAACACCGCACAAGTGGGATTTTATAGCTGTGAAATCTGCCTGTTTTAAACACCCATTCAAATCTATCTTCACTTGAAAGAAGTCTGAGATGGAGGATATGCCAGGGGAAGGATCACCCTGCTGCTGGCTGTGCTTTACACCCCTGCTTCCCTCATCATCTTCTTCAGGCAGCCATCTGGGAGCAGGCCACACATCAAGTGAACCTTTGGGGTGACCCTAAAGAGAACATAGAATCATAGAATAGTTAGGGTTGGAAAGGACCTTAAGATCATCCAGTTCCAACCCCCTGCCATGGGCAGGGGCACTTCACACTAACAATGGACTATTAACTGGTCCACTGTAACTGGACACAACATCCATATATCTTTATGTATTCTTTCACAAACTAAGAAACAATCACCAAGCACCCACAGCACTAGAGCTTGTATAGCAACACTGTTGTGTCTGGCATTTCATTGCAGAATTCTTTAGCATTACCATAAAAGTAATAGCAGGTGATGCCCACAATATGCAGTAGACAATCTCCTTTGATACCTTTTAAAGTAGAATCACAGAGAGGGATTTTCACTACTGTCACAACCCACGCAGCTCTCGTGATGCTCAGTGTCATTTTGTTCTCGAGAGGAAATAGCATGATTGAAGAGAATGACACCGTCGTGATGTCTTCAGTTTTTTCTTCTTTGGGTATCAAGATTTAAATGAAATTCTAGTAGCAGAACCTGCAGTCAGGAACTTGCCCAGCACAACAGAGAAGCTGCATTTTGACTGCAGAACTGAAGATTTGTTGCACACGGGCCTCAGATTTCAGTAGGTTTTGGGTTTTGTTTTTTTTTTCTCAGAAACATTCACATGAATAACATGTTAATGTTGAATAACATGTTGAATAAGAATGTGTATTCTCACATACACGTTAGGTCACGGGTAAGAGTCTTGATGGGTAACATACATAATGCAAGATGTGCATGAAGGCTACCTACTTTGGCAGAGTTGGGTTGGGTACAACTAGTCTGCTACAAGGCATTTGGCATTGAAGATACTGATTAGAATATTGCCAACCTCAGCAGAGACAGCTGTTTAACGTGGGATGACAGAGGCATCCTTCTAAGTTTTCAAAGTCTTAATATTCCCAAAGCCTACATTGGAAAAGGTGTCTCCACTCTTCTATCTTGCTGTTATTGCTAACAGAATTGTTAAGGATTTGATGGGCACCAAGACTGCTCTCTTTCAAGACAACACATATGTGTCACTGAGATAGATGTGACGTGATTTGCATTATCCCCTCTGGGCAGGCTTGGACTGGCAGATTGCTCTGGTCCAAGCAGGGGTTTCCGAAGCAGCTCATGTAGAAGATACTGCATTGGCCACTTCCATGACCTTTTGCTGTCTGTTTCATAAGGAGCTCATTGGCATTCTGTTGCTGGTCTTGCAGCCTCAAGTAGAAGTTGACCCCCCCCAAAAAAAAAACCTTGGGGTTTTTGAAATAAAATTCTAACTTATATTTCAGGTCTTATTCTTCACCTCAAGTAAATGCATATTAATAGCATGAATATTGTATGTTTGGACAATGATGTCACAGCTGAAATCTGCACACACAATACAAACCAACTGTGCTGAGATAGGTGGATGATTATTACTTCTTTATTTTCCTTTTCATTATCCTTTTGAATTAAAAACACCTTGCAAAGCCATTATGCTTGCTTTAAACAGCTCTCTATGTTGAAGATGCCTCTGCCTCTTCTCCTCTTTTTTTCTTTGCTTAGATAAGAGTTCTAATTTTGTGTGATTTCCAAGCTCTACTTTCCTTATTGTTTCACATTTGTACAATGTCCTGCTCATAAATTCAACATGTACAGACTCTATTTTGTTTCTCAAGTGCATGTAGGCCAAAAAGTAGCAGGAACCTTTTCTAAAAGCTATATTTACAGCTTCAGTGGCAAGCACTCTCCTCCTACTCTGGAAAGCTGTGAAAAGCTGTCAAGATGTGAGCGTGCATAACAATGCTCCTGACGCTGGAGCTGATTTATTTTTTAACCATGGCTTCATTTTGTCACTTAGAAAAAATACAAGGGAAAGAAACTCTTCCGAAAAAATCAAGCAAAACACAGACTTCAGGACTTAAAATTTCAGCATCTCAAATGGCATCATCCTGTTCTGCAGTGCTGCGTAGAATGGACATAGGTATAACAGGACCAAGAAAGACCAGTTGTGTCTGGCTCTAATTCCTTGCTTTTTCAGTTCCAAAATGACCAGGAATGTTCCCTCTGCATGTACCTGATGACCTCCAGAATCCATCTTACTAGCCACAAGACTCACTTGAGCTCAAAAGTGAAAAAGGACCTCAATATGTGCCATAGGAAGGAAAGAAAGGCAGTGGATGTCATCAGTGTTACAGACCCCTGCAGTGGCATTAGGTGTGCTTGCTAAAAGTGAACAGTATGCCATAATACAAAGGAAAGCCAGTAACTTGTTTACCCCCTGTTGGTTTCTCACCAATATGACCCAGGAAGGAAATACCCTGTCCCCTCCTTAATTTAATGATGGGTTTCACCCTGTACGTCAGCTAGGCACCTTTGACAATGTGAGGCTAGTAACTGCACTCTGATGCTCCTGCTCCTACTAGACATTATTTTACCATGGGCTGATCCAAAATGTTAACTCAGTGCAACCATTGGCTATGGTTACAGCATATTTGGAGTTGGGCTGTAATTGAATAATCCTGTTAGAGCCAGTGAGAGTTCTTATGGAATAAGGTGTCATTAAATCAGACTAAAGGCATTTGAATGTGGCTCTGTGCCATCTGGATGAATGACAAAAGTAATTCAGTCCTGTATATGCAACATTTACTTGCAATGTAGCGTTTGCATTTTCTGCAGTGTTTTCTGCACTCAGGGTAGATAAATGCATGTCCTTGTGCTAAGGGGAAATATCAAGGTACAAGAAACAATCAATTTATTCTTTTTTTTTCCTTTTGCATCGGAACTGAAGCAGAATATCCAATGGAAATTGGATAATAGAGAACAAAAATAATAGATCCTTGGGCTACAGTCCTAGGTTAGCTTCTCCATTTAATGGTCTTAAACTACTAGTGATATTAAGGCTGAATCCTTTAAAAACCCATCTGATCTCAAAAAGCAGCTAGTATGAAATGTAGATAGGAGCATATGTCTAATACCGAGCTTCTGTCAAGTAGCTGCAGGTGTGATGCCTGTTTCCTGCAGATGTCTGTGATAACCGTTTCTCTCTTGTGCCATGTGCTAGACAACCTTCAGGTGACTTTTTTTGTCCCACAAAACTCACGTTTGTTTATGAAGGATTTGGGGCATTTTAATGGGAAGTGCTGCTTTGATTTTCCAAAGGCATCGCTGTCTAAAACAAAACTTATGCTTATTAGATGAGATAGCTTTCATTGGCTCAGTGAGCTTTCAGGCTGGTACCTGGCCTTTCAACTGGGGTTAAGCACCCTTAATACTTTTGCCCGGTTTGTTTTAATATCTCCTTCCCTGGTCTGTCAGTGATTGATTTCTTAGGTGTCTATTGCGTGCATTGAAGACAGGCCTGCCATCAGGCTCTTCCCCTCGTGCTTTTATTTACTCTTACCCTCCTCTTGGGTTTCCCCACTCTGGAGTTGGCCAGAGCTGGGTGTGCAGCACAGGAACTGAGAAACAGGCAAAAATGCAGAAGGTCAAGAAGGAAACACAACATCAACAAATGGTAGCTGCTACCTTCTTTGCTAGACAAATGATGGGTAGGGAAGAAGGCTCATGGGAGGGTGAAGAAGAATTAGATTCAGGTGTTAGGGAGATGGAAAATAATTGTCTGAGCAATGCAGAAGGTAGGGAGCGATTAGAAGTGGGGTAAGAAAGAGTAAGAGCAGTAAAGGCTGAAAGAGATGAAGGAGCAAGAAGGGCAAAGGGACAACAATTTCAAGTGAAGAAAAGACACGAGAAAGAAGGATATTCAGAGGCATATTTTCAGTTTTTCCTACCCAGTGCAAGAGAAAACTGGTTCTGAAAAAGTTTGTACTGGAAGAGGATGAAGAAAGGGGACACAAGATGGGAGTAGGAGGAGGAAACAGGTTTTCCACTGTCAGTTTTCTGTAGACCTGGCACATAAAATACCTTTTGCTAATCTGGAGAGCAGGTACAGGTTGTGTTGACAAGTGTCATTGTTTGTTTTCAGCAGATTAACGTGTTTGCCATGGTAGGCAGGCATGTCTGCTTGGGAGTCTGTTACAGAGACATTTACTCAACATCCCTTGTCCCCCCTGTCCTTCATGTTGTCAGCGGGTTACATCTTCAGCAAGGGCATCTTGTTGTTCTAGACCCTAATTACAAAGCGTGGAACATTTTAGAACCGACTTAACCGCTGCAAATGAACATCACACGAGACTGGTGCCTTCCTATGTGCAGCTCTCCAGGCACTTCGGTGTGGTCCATTGAAGGCTCTGCCAGTTGGTGTAAGAAAAGATACAGCCATCAGACAAAAAAATGCAGGCCACAGAGAGCTGGGTACTGACCCATCAGGTTGATGGATTAGCAAGAAAGCACACAGAGATATTTCCAGGTGACCGTCCCACTGAATCACTTGTAAGAAACATAATAATTTATTGGTAGCTTATATTCACTGTAATGAAAGAGACTCCAGTTCTTCTTAGGGTGCACAGAGGAGGATGCTTGTGTGAAAGGTGCAAGAAACATATCCACAGTCAGTTAAGGATAAGCCCCTCTGTAGAGCTTTCCTTCTGAATCACAGCAGCAGCAGTTCATGTCCTGCTGCACAATCTCTGACGGTTTGTGTACACATGGCTTAGCTTTGCTAGGGCAGCAAGGGATTAATATCTTGGCACCCTTTTAACAGGCAAAAGTCTGAATAACAGTTGATCCTTTCCTTCTATTTCTGGTCAATGTTCTTGTGTTAGTGTGAAAGTCAGTGTGCTTTGTGTACAGCAGTCAGTAGTGTGGCCCTGTTATTCATGTTCTGCTAGTCCATTAATGGAGAACAGCACTGAATGTAGGATGCCTGTGTGACCAAAAACTGGCCCTGGCTAATACTCTGTGCATTGCTTCTTAACAACAAATAGCTGTCAGTCAAGAAATGAGCAAACCAGATACAGATACACTGGCTTTTCTTCTCAATTTACAGATATTAAGAGGGAGTTTTGCTCTTTTTTTCCTCATGCAGCTTCCATTTTGTTGCACAGCTTGAAATGTTGAGGTTTCTATATGGGAAGTACTGATTTTCTGAGGCTGATATAGAATCTTCTGGAACTTGTTTTGGGGCATGGACACTGCATCATCCATCAGGGAAATTCAGCTAAACTCAGGCCTCAAATCTGTCTTAGCTCACAAATGAAAAAATATCAGTGGACCTACTCCCCAACAGCAGGCATATATTTGCCTCATGGAACTTCTGAGCAGTGGATAGACTTGAGAAATGGGTATGCCACAGGGAGGAAAGGACCAATATATTTCCTAGTTGGAAGCTTTGTTGTAAGTATGGGCATACTTTATAAAATCTCATGCATTTTAGAATAATATACACCACCTTCAGCAGTGGTTTTATGAATAAAGGAGAACGATAATAACTCTAAAGCCTCTCTAGCTTGTTATGGACCAGTTAGCAGCATCTGGAGATTGAAAGGATTTATTGCAGCGGCCTCTCTCCTTTACTCCTCAAATTCTACAGTTGCTCTAACTTCAATGCTAACTCCCCATGTGTCAGCTAAGTACCCTAACCTTCAACAGGGACGAATCTGTGTCTGAAACTCACGTTGTATAACACATGTGTTTCGGCATACAGTGACAACTGACACGATACACATTTTCAGGTCATTACCTCTTGGTTATCAGCACAAGCAGAAAATTAGGGCCACTACATGGAACACTTGGGCCTTTAGTGCTTAATGCTGGTTGAACTGGCTTAACACTTGCTGAGCTGGCTTAACGCTTGCTGAGCTTGTGTATGGAAATAAAACTGTTTGGTAACCTCCATCTGGAATATGTCTTTTCCTCTTGGACAATGACCCGGTCACTGCTGTTTCTAACCTCTAGGTCTGAATGATTGTTTTCTTTGGTGCGAAACAGAACATTCCCCACACTTGCCAAGGGGACCTTGGCTTCTTGTTTTACAATTATTATATTAAACAGTTGGGCATGGTGTCCAGCCAGAGTAGAATCTGGTTTTAAGGGAAGGGATGCCCTAAGGAGAGTTTCCCAGTGCTGGTGTAATGTAACAAGGGAAGTATTCCAACCAATCTCGAAGAATAGGTTGGAATACCTCCAACCTATAGGTATTAATGATACCTATTATCTCTACTATGATCATATTACCTATTACTATGACACCTTTTAGAAGTATTCCAGTAAATTGGAATAGATTCAAATCTATTTTTAGATTTACTTTACTCTACTTTAGATTTACTTTACTTTGTAAAGTCTTTTTAGGAGCTCTATGACCTAGTATCAAAAGAGCTGACCAACAGGACCCCAGCAAGGACTGCGTGTTCCCAGAGCATGTAATTGAAGATCATGGATGCTTCAGTTTGTAAAGTATTTCTTCCAGTCATTGCTGTTCAGTGCATGGCTACACAAATGCATCTGTTTTCTGTCCTTACTTCTTCATAAGTGCCTGTTAGTTTCTGGTGTATTGGTAGCAGAAAACTCAGCCTATCGAAGTCACAGTGTGTGCCCAGTCACAAGTGAGTCACAAGTCCCTACAGTACTGCTTAGAACACCTTCTGCGTATGTTTCTCACATGAAGATCACAAATGGGCTTCACTTGTGAGATGACAACAAGAACCTCTTCTTTGGTCTGTCTTCATTATATGTCACGTAGTAAAGAGCTGAGCTAATGTACTCCTCCCCCCTTCCTGGATGCTTTACCCTCTGCTGGTATGTCTCCTGTTTTTCAGTTCTTCATGTGCCAAAGAGAACAGCTCGCTTCTGACAGTGAAATCACATTTGCAGGGATTGACAAAAGAAAACAGTTGTCCTTATCTAGTTCCTGAAGACACCAGCTGCACAAAAATGTGCCGCCTTCTCTACTGTGCTTCTCAGTTGTCCTGTCTTACCTTGTTGATGGGTTCTCTCTCCTTCCTCCCACCCCTTTCCTCCTGTCCCTGCCATGGGACGGGGAGGAACAGGTCAGAAAGATGTACGATTTGCTATTTTCAGCCCAGAGGGAGAACAGAGCAAATCAGGAAAGCAGATTTTTTTGTCACACACAAAACAGACTGGAACCGTACCATAGTCAATGTGCTTAAATAGCATTTTGGTGAAGGAGAGGAATCAGATTAGGGAAGGAAAGCATTCATGTCTTAAGCTCAGTTAAGGAGTCTGGTAGAGGTGGGAGCTTTCCTTACATAGGTTCCTCCTCTGCAGACGGCATGGGGTGCACCAGAAAAGCAAAAGCATCATGTGATGGAAACAGGTTATTCGAGATGTCAGAGTGAGGCCCTAGTTCTCCTTCTGCACAGATGTGAACCAACTAATGCTACCTTGAGAGTGACAGCCAATGTGAGGGAGATGTTCAGACCTGAAAGTGAAGCGTAATCCCCACTTTGAGAAGAAGATATTTATGTAGACTAGCCATAAAGGGTGCTGTGGTTGAACCGAAGCTATGCTGTTATCTGAAACGTTGCCTTCAGCTGTCTCAGAGATGTTAAGGCAGTGACTGAGACCAGCAATGACCCTCTTTCAAATACAATCTGAGGATGAAGGCTTGCACTAGGAGAAGGAGCGTAGGTGCAGGGAGACTGAGAAGAATGCAGGGAAAGGAACTGAGTTAAAACTAAAGCAGGGACTGGAGAGTATAAAGAGCAGATTAAGAGACTCAAAAGACAGGGAAGCACAAGGAGACACCGGACAGATACAGAATAAGTAAAACCAGATTTGATAAGGTATTTTAGAACAGAAACAATGGGCATTTCCTAAATTCCTATCCCCAGGCTCTCCAGTCTGTAATTTTTTGTAATTTAAGTAATGATTTTTTATGATGGGCAGGTAGTTGCAAACACAAACCCTGGTTTCTAAATATCTGTGTGATTTGTGATTAACTTTCCTTCAGGTTCTGTAGTCTTTCTTTTGTTCCCTCCTCCCAGTTCCTACCTTCTTCCCTTTCTTGCCTGAAAGAACCTCTCTGTGTTACCTAGTTTCTGAGCAGTATGAACAAGAAACAAGCTGTTTATCTATCATTATAAATAGCAGAATAGCCAAAAACCTTCGTAAGATCCAATGACTTGACATTTTGTTACAGGTATATATAACCTATGTGTAATTTCTCCCTGCCAGCAGAAGGAATATATGAACCATTAGTCCTTACTGTTCCTCTACAGTTGTAATTTAAATTCTTCCTTGTAAAAGTCTATTACACTAAAAGTAGAAAGAGATACAGAGGAATTTCACCCACTTCTAGCAAAGTGAACAGTAGTTAAACACGGATTTCCCTAAAGCAAACAAGTATTTGCAAGCTTACTGTTGGATTGCCTGTGCAGAAACAGCCTAGCATCTAGTATTCCTGGGCAGCTAATCCTTGTCCTGTGGGAGATACGGATAAATCAGTATCATTATGACCATCTTACAGGTGGCTAAGCTGAAACAAAGCTTTCACTCCTCGGAGACCATAGATACAGTTGGTGTTGTAGATACAGAGTCTTTGACTGTGCTGCAGTACCTGTTTTAAATCCTGAGGAGGGCTAGAGCGTATGTGATGTAAATGCAGAAGAGTTTTGTGCAAGAAAGCTTGTACAGCGTGGTTCACCTGGCTTAGAGATGAGCAAGAATTAGAGAAAAAATATAGTTTCTGAGCATGAGTCTTTTTTTCATTTTTTTTTTATTAACATGAAACTGTAAAATCAATTTTCAGATGGTTTAGTCATTATTTTGGAGGAATAGAGATTTCTTTTCAGTCTCTTTCATTAAGCCCCTTTACTGTCCTTGCTACAAATTATGACCTTTTTCAGGCTGTCATAATAACTCTCTTTATGAGCTAATATTTCTTCCCATGCACATGTAAAATATATTTACTTATATGTTTTATAGACTGGACCATGAGCCTGTGAATCATTTCGTATTCCTAGTGTTGTCTTGAACTCTCTGTAGTGTCTTGGGCGAATCATGTTGCTAAAGATTGTTGTATCCGTGTGGTTTTTGTGGGGAGGTGGATCTGTGGAAAGAGCAGGCTTTTGCTAGAGAAGGTCTGAAAAAAATAGATTGGCCTTTTATTTGCATAAGTGTTCATTACACTCATGAGGGGATTGTCTTTGATCCTAATTCTATGAGCTTAAGCATGGTGATGGAGATTCCTTAATCATGATAGAGCTGCTGTAACAGTGATGTCCACGTCATTGTCTTCTGAAAGGCTTAAGGAAGCCCTGTTTCAGGAAAGATTACTGTTAAGATGTTGTTGTGTATGTAAGCCCCAGAAACAGGACATGTTTTATATGGATGAGGTGGGAGACTGGGTGTTGGCTGCCCACTCTGTATGCAAATCTGAATTGGAGAATAATGTTTGGCCTGTAGAATTTTACTTGGAATTAACAGCCAAATATGGCATCAGGGAAGCATACTGAGAGGAAATTTTTTATTAGACATATGCTATGTGTGTGTTTGTGCATACGTATTCTATGGTAGTGTTATATAGAAATTTTATATATTAGTTAGATGTGGATGCGAAGGATGCTTCTTTGAAAGGTTTGATTTCCTGGGTGCTGGGAGATGGAGAATGGTTCAAATTACAAAAAGAACATACAGTAACAGCAAACCAAATTGACAGTTAAAAAAACCCCATCAAATTTCCAGCACATTAGCAAAGCATTATGTTTCTCATTATGGACAGACTATAGGAACAGAGCAATGAAAAGATGGCTAATTACAGATACTCAAACAGAGCACTTTGTGCAGATTGGATCGGATAATGAAATTAATCAAGTGTATGTGTTGAATTAGCCCTCAAAGGTCAAAGAAAAATAAGCAGGACACGTGTGAAGCTCTGATCTTCCCCCCAAAAAAGCAAGTACACCGTACAAATTAATGTCTGCGTCCAGACACTTTGTTAGCAGTTGACAAGACTTTCACACACGCTTATGTCTCCCTAGGTGTATTAAATATCCCTTTTTCAGAAAGACATTATGGAGCTGGGAAAGAAGCATGTCATCCCTTACAAAGGACGTTTGGAAGTCAACCAAAGAGACCTTGTTATCAGTCTTTTGGATAAAATGCTTAATCCTCCCCTCACCGCCCTGTCTATTAAGAGAAAGGCAACATGACAGTGAACTTGGCAGAGTATCGAATCTGAATGTGTGTGAGGCTGTAACACCCCCAACAGCTAAACTACTTCTGTTGCTGAGAAGCCAGCAGAACTCTCTCCTCCATTTGTACCTATGGGGAGCTTAAAAAGTTTTTAGGCTAACGTGCTTTTTGGCTTTTGTCACTGACTCAGAAAGTGTCTTCTGCCTTAATTTGATTAGAAAGACAAAGGGAAGACTTTTTGTAACTTCTCAAATTATATATCTTGCACATATAATTTTATATCTTTTCTCAAAAGAGTCTCTGCTAATGCAAAAGACCTCTATTTTCTCACAGAGTGCTTTACGAAAGTCAAGTTACTATAACAACCAAGTGCACCTTTTCAGTCCAGTAGCCATGCTCTTATGCTAGTTTTGCTCTCTCTTTTAGAATCATAGCATCACTTAGGTTGGAAAGGACATTTAAGATCGTTGAGTCCAACTGTTAACCCAGCACTGCCAAGTCCAACATTAAACCATGTGCCTAAGCACCACGTCCTACAGGTCTTCTAAAACCCTCCAGGGATGGTGGCTCCATCACTGCCCTGGGCAACCTATTCCAAAAGGCTGGATAACAGATAGTAACCTCACAGGTGCACACCAGGTTTGCATAGACTTAAAAAGGCTCGCAGTCTGGACATATAGTTGAGAAACACCCAACATTATGCAGACACACACCTGTTTTCATCTCTGCAACTGCAGTTGCAGAAGAAGTGAAGTGAAGCAAGAACAGAAGAAGAAATTTGGCTTCATTGTTTCTGTACCAAAATAAATACCTGCTTTCCTTTTAACATGATCCTTCTGAAAAGCCAATGGAGAATATTAACTAGGATCATCACTGGAAGAACTGCATTATTTACCTGTTGTGGTGGCTGGGATCCCTCTGTGCCTCTCCTTTCCCCTTCTGCACTATGGCTGCTGGCAGCTGACAGAAGAGGCGCTTTCAGACAACTCTATATGCTAGAGGACTGAGGCACTTTCCAAACCAAGGCATGGGCAAAATTGTGTAAATTACTTGCCCCCATTTTCCTCACAAATTGCTCTCTGAAGTCCTTAAATGTAACTGAGAATTTGACCCTTTAACTCATGTAAGAAAGCATAGTGTAGAACCGTACAACCAATGTGCTTGCTAAGCACTGTGTTACTGCTTTAACTTTATACTTCGCTGTCTGAAAAAAATTCCAATAGTCTTAGAATTGCATTGTCAAAGAAATAAAAAACAAGAAAGAAAAATAGCACAGATGAATGCACACAAAAAGCCAAAGCATGCAACTGAGCCTTGATCCTCTCCGCTTCCATCTGTTCTCCCCAAGTAGATTATTACAGTGTGGGCTCTCCACTTAAAGTGCTGCTGCTTGTGAAAGGAAACAAGCTGGGGTAAGCTATTAAGAAAATAACACTATTTTGGTTTGAAGGCTACAGCGAGGGGGGGAAATAACTTCATTTAGGTCACTCAGAGATTCTTAAAACTGGAGCTGGTCTTCCCTGCTCTATTAAATAAGCAAACCCCAACCTTTGTGCAGAAACCGGTCAGAACTTCAGATGGAAAGCTTTTTGATGTATGCCCTAATGATTGGTTTGGAAGTTGGTGAGGGCAGCAGGAGTGAAAATACAGGGGAAAAATTCTGTCCTCTGGGGCTGGAGTGTGTTGGGGTGAGTCTGCTGCAAGCAGTGGTTATGGTAAAGGAACTTTGTCTTTGGTGTCCTAAAGGACAGGTCAAGGCTTGAAAAGCTGAAGTTCCTTTATATGTGCATTGGAACATTTACAGTGAGTTATTCCGTGTTGTTCTATGTCCCTTTGTCACCCAGGACTTTGGCTTTCTTTTGTAGCTGTGAGCAGGGGATTTGGAGGGGGCATCACAGGTGAAAGAATGAAAAGCTAAGAGTTGGGAAAGGAGAGCCAGGACTTGATCTTTTTGTGCTGGGCCACAGCTAGTGGTGTGAAAGAGAAGCCTGTTGCGAGGTCAGTCTCATGAGAGCATGCTTCGTAGATAAGCAAACCAGAAGCAAATAATCTGTTGCATTTACGATTTTAGGTCTGTAAATGTACTGCATTTCCTATCGGATTAGCTGTGGGTGCAGAGCAGGGCTTAGCTTAAATGGGTGAGGGTGCTGAGGCACTGGAGTGGGTTGCCTAGGGAAGCTGTGAATGCTCCATCCCTGGTAGTGTTCAAGACCAGGTTGGACAGAGCCTTGGACGACATGGTTTAGTGTGAGGTGTCCCTGCCCATGGCAGGGGGTTGGAACTGGATGATCTTAAGGTCCTTTCCAATCCTAACTATCCTATGATTCTATGAATTTGAATGGGGCTAGGAGTTCACTTCATTAGGTGGATTAGTGTTTGCCACTCTGAAAGCTTTCTTTAAAAATTCAGTGAGACTCAAACTCATTCTTTCTTTGCTCAAGATTTTGGTTTGATGACTGAAAAAAAAAAAAAAGAAAGAGAAAAATCCATTTCATGCCCAAATTTGAACAGTGAGAACATTCTGGCAAGGCACAGAGCGAGGTAAGGTTTAAATAATCCGGTTGAAACTTGGTTAGATATTGTATGCAGTGCAGTTATTCTCAGCTGACTTTGGTTTTGTTTCACTTTAAGTTATGTTTTAGTGTACTGGAGGGTCAGATTTGTAAACTGCTCCTACTTAAAGGAATGAAATGGAAAAGGGAGAGGTTTTCGAATTGATTGTCATCCTCATGGTACACCCTTCTGCAAATCTGGCAAATATTTTGGTCTTTAAATGACAGTCTCTCCTTAAAAATCTGTCTTTAAAGATATGTTTCAAAGGCACAGAGGTTATAGCTCTTTCTTTAAACAAAGCAAATGTATTCAGTGCTTAATCTATTGCTTACTAAAGCATTATAGACTCCAGACTGTTGTACAGTCCAGAGTCCTATAGACTCTGGAGCAGGGTAGATCTAGGCAGTCTCCCAGGTGGGAGTGACCTGTGCCGCAAACTGGGCTTGGCAACCTTTTGAGACCACATGGATGGGCAAAGGCAGCTGTTGCCCAGGGTCTGAGCCTTCCCAGGTTCTCTTTAATGCGCTTACAGGGTGCAGCCGCAAAGGCTAAAGCTGCTGATGTGGGTTTCGATCAGTTCTTGCACTTTAATACCCCCAAATTATGGTTTAACCCAAACCAAAATAAAAATCCCAGAGTTTCAGCCCTGTGTACAGCTGAGGAAGAAAGAAAACCCCGATAGCTTTGCTATATGTATTAGATGGTTAATTGTTCCATTTAGTGCTTGGTTGGTAACAAAAGCAGACACACATGGTAATAAGGCTGTGTTTTCACTGTTACAAGACAGTTTGGGACCTTTTGAATATGCAGTGTGCAGTGGTATATTAAATGAAATTGTAGTTCTGTATTCGACAATTTGGCTTTGTTAGAGTAACACAATTTGATTTTATTGTAGCAGTGAAGAGGGAAACATTTTGGTAATCATTTGCTTTCATTATCCATTTATATTGCTTCTTCCTACTCAATATTTTATTTTTATTTTTTAAACAAAAGAGAAAGCTTTTACAACCAAAGAGGCTGATAAAACGTAAAGAAAGAAATCCCAGTCTGATTAGTTCTGTTTTCAGTGATATTCATCAAAGAGAATGTTGGCACAATAACACAACTTTAATATCCATTAACTCTCCACATATTCCCAGATATTTTACCAGAAAACCCGAAATGTATTTTAAAATCTGCATGATAGTAAATAGTTATTGTGCTTGCGATTCTCTCAGGATGTGTGAGAGAGATGGTTTGGAAGGAATGATGTTATCTTTTATTAGGTCAACTGGTATAACTGGTAAAAGAAATGAGAAGCAGCATGTATGAGATTGTGCTTGGTTTTTACCACCTCTATCAGTCTTGTCTAATAAAACTATTGTTTCCTTCTTCAAGTATTTTCCTCAGTGCCATCCTCAGCTTAAAATACCTTTTTGTTGGTGGTCTGCTTAACCACTGCCTTCTCTGTATTCTTCCTCTAACCTGCGGGTAGGGGATGCACTAAGAGCAAATTAAATGTCCTTTTGGTTATCTAGACTTGCACAGCAAATTTACCTGGGACCATGCCTCATACCCCTGATGGGAGATATCTGTGTAGTGCCCTGGTCCACACTTCATGTGCCTGATGGTGGGTCCCACCTGCTCTCAAGGAAGGAGACATTGCAAGTGGGACTTAGATCGGTGGCTGTGCTTCCTTTGCTTCCTTCTAAAGGAGAGAATATCTGCATTTCAGTATCCAACCTGAACCTACATTTCAATATCCCACCTTAGTGCTTTGAGTTGCTCTTTTTGCAACGCAGGCATGGTTAGTTCCAGCTCTTAGCTGTGGTCGGTCATTAAATAAGATGGTGTTATTAAGCTAATTAAAAAAAAACAAAAGTCTAGCAGGAGAACAGAGTGCAGACTTCTGCAGGCTGTAAAATTAACCGTAAGTGAGTGAGGAAGGGAAAGAGCAAATTAAGAAACCGGTTGCCATTGTTCAGTCACCGTGCTCAGCTTTCCTCGCTGTTGCTCAGATGGATCATTACATGCTTTGGGAAGTTGAGCTGACTTGTCGCATCAGAACAACGCAGAACCTTGCTGAGGAGATCACACAGTGTTTCCCAAAGCATGTGAAGGAATTGCTAGCTTGTGAATCACAAAAGCAGTTTAATTAGTCCCAAGAGGCAGTGGAATCAGAAAAACTGAGATCACTGCCTCGTCATATTTGCTGCCTTCTTGTGATTTTCAGATGAGGTTCTGATGATGAATGTTTTCTAACGCCCGGAGCTCAGGGCCCCAATAGCTAATAACAACCCTGGCTTAACAGCATCCGGTGCCTGCAGTCCCATGAAGATCAGTCAGGTACCAGTACTTACGCCATGTGTCAGTATTGTCTTAGTTGCAGAGAGGCTTCAGCTGGAAGATTCTGTAGCCAGCTGGGAAAGGTCTGAATGAAAGTGGAAGTCCTGGTAGTCCAGCAATAGCCAAACAGTAGCCAAACCAACTGGTTGTTCCTAGGTACAGTTTTATGTTCTTTTTTGAGGTGTAGGTTTTGGTTTTAAGCCGTGTGGGTATGAACTCTTCTCACAGTGCTTTTCTAATGGGGTCTGTTCCTACATTGTGGAGATCACTGGAAGCTTTGCTTTGGTGTCAGTGAACTTGATTTCTTATAGATGGGAGCATGTATATGGGATGAATGCACACCATCACTCTTGTATACTTCTAGATCTTATCATACTCCCTGTCCCATTCCCAGATTTTGTTTTCCTTGGAGTTTAGTGTTTGAAGCAATGCAAATTAGCTGCCTGCAACAATCCAGGGATCCTGAATGTAAAGGTTTCCCTCGTGTGGGATCATTTGAACAGGGATTATAGGGATAGGCCTGTTGATGGATGGCATTCTGAGAACTCCCCAGCCTGAGACAAAGTTAAGAGCTTTAGTATAGTAACAGTTGTCTTGCTATCTGCTACAAAAGCAAATATGAACTCCTGTAGTGGCTATTTCAGTCTTTGCAGATCTGTGTGGCCTGATTAACCAGTTGTTGACAGCAGTTTTATGTGCTAGTTACTTTGAGTCCCTCGAGTCAATGCACATAACTCAATGGAACCATGTACTACTGGAACAAAAGCTTTGATGTTGTCCAAGATACAAGGTTATCTTCTTAATCCCATAGCTTACAGCTGTCAACCCAAACCCAATGGTGTTGTTCTTCATGTTTTACATCGGGGCAGAAGCTTCTCAGAATGGTGTCCCTAAAGTGAGCATTTTCAACCAGGAATACCTAGAGTGAGGCATTGTATAAATACTCCATTTTTCACCAGCAATGGAGAAAACAAAGTGACTGGGGAAATCAATGGGAATTGCTGGAAGTTCTGTGTTTTTTTAAGTTGGGTTATTTGGTTACTTATATATGGATTTATGTGCTTGTCATTAAGCACCGAAGTACGGAATGCTTGGCCTCAGGTACTTTGTGATTTCTCTTCTATTTGTCTTGATTAGGGGACGTTTGTTGCAGATCCCTTGCAGGAAAGTGACAAAAATCTTCATTCTCCACACTGGTGAGAAAGAAATATTTGCATTAACAGCTTGATGATTAAAGAGTTTTATTAGTTTTAAAGGTGAAAGAGGACCTCAGAGATAGAGAGGGAACAGTAGGGAGAGAAAAAAAAAGGCAAGAAGGGATGAAAGACAAACCTGAAAATTATATATCACAAACAGATCATAAACCAAGAGCAACACGAGTGTTTCTCATTTAAGTTTTGTGTTTGATCATGAATTAAAGGCTTTGGAATCAAAAGAATCTGCCTTTTTATTGTTTGGTAGTTTTATTTTTAAGGCTGAGAAAATCAGCCACCTGTTAATGGCAGGGTGATTCCTGACCAACATTCACAGGTGATGTTTTCAAGGAAAACCAGGCTTCTGAAAAGATGTTTGGAGAACTTTGCACCCCACTTTACATCTCTCAGTCATTGCCTTTGTTATGGATAAAATGCTCTCTGGACTGGAACACGGAGCAGGGGCACCCACTAAGATGACATTACTTTGAGGAATGCTGCCTGCTGAAGCTCACTGGCTCCCTGAATCAGCACTTGGCACACCTCGAATGAGCAAAAAGCAGCAAGTAATGGTTCATTGGAAAACCTGCACTCTGATGCACCAATAGCTTTGCTAGATAGGATGATTGTCTATGCTGTGCATTTGATACAATACAACGACCAGGGCATTATCACAGCATCTTTGCTCTTACTGTAACAGAGGGTAAGCGGCTCTTTTATAATGATATTTGTCTGTTAAGTGTTCCAGAAGGGTGATCTGTCTTGCCAGTGCATGAAGTTGTGACAATAACATAGTCTTCAGGCATTAATCCTGCAGTTTTATATGCCAATAAACCTAATTTCTAGGCCATTAAAAAATGTAGAACTTTTAATGGCTGTGAATATCTAACTAAAAGTCATTCAGCCCCACATTCCATTGTCAACGAGATGCCATCCTGACTTCCCTGCATCAGATTGGGACCCAAACCTAACTGCTAAGGTTTTACATGTGCTGAGGAGAATTGCAGCAGGACCTGTTTGATCACTAAAGCAAGACACGACTGTGATGTACCCTTAATCTTTGATTCCTGACACAATATTGGCAAATGCACAGGTCGTAGCAAGGGAGAAGCACATGAGGTGTTAGTGAGAGGAGTGTGAGGGGTTGGCTCTTCACAGCTGCTTCTCTGCAGCTCTGATTTGTCATCCCTCTGTAACATTGCAAATGAGGTAGTAGAAAAATTGGGGTGAATCTCAGGGGTTCTCCATCATGTTGCACTGCCTGCATTGCTCTGCTTGCTTCTCCCTAATCTAAAAGATACTGCTTTTGTGCGTTTTCCACTGGTTTCTTTCTTGAACTTGGAAGTAGATGTTTGCTTTTCCAGTGCTCACGTCTGGCTTGCTGCTGACCCTTCTGTCAGACCCTATGATTTTAGCTTAATTGCTTCTGCCAACAAGGCAGCCAATTTGCACTTTCCAGGTGATGACCTTGCAGAAGACACCACGAAAAGCAATGCTAGCAGCAAAAGTGGCAAAAGAAAAGAAAAACAATCGTGTCGATGACACTTTGAAATGCCTCAGAAAGACTTAAAGGACCATCTGGTCTTTTCAGTGTGTTAACAAATAAGTTTAATGGGCAGTAGTCAGAGTCAGTCAAACAGTGAATTGAGACAATGGTTATCTCCAAACAGCTCGTTTACTGTACCTTATATCTTCGAGGCAGTGATGCTTCTGAGAGGGTCTGCGAGTGGCTGCCATTTATCTAGACAGATGAACTCATTTACAGGAAGAGGAAAGGCGGAGAGACAAAGATTGACACTTCTACAGCGTGGTTTGAAGCTGTAGTGCAAAAGCCCAGGGTCCCTACTGTCCATGGGATGCTCATCTGCTGAGGTGAGAGAAACACTAAATGGATCTAGAGAAAAAGAGTTGTAAAGGGCAGATAAAGGACTGTGTGCCTGTGAATTTCTATGTAAGGATCAAAAGAGGGTGAGTACCAGAGGACTGCTGACATGCCATGTCGTGTCAGTCACCCCTGAAAGTAAGATCAATTGGTAGCAGACCTACTTTGAAGGGGTCTTCCTGGCTTAGTATGAATCAGGATAGAGCAGGTGCCAGGCTGTAGGTGTGGGTTAGGTGTGTAGATGCTGTGGGGCACGTCTGAGCCTGCAAGACAGGTCTATCTGATAAAGATGGGGAAAGACATTCAGAGGAGGATGGGGTGAGGCAGGAAACCTAAAGAAAGCATAGGAAAAGGATGGAGGGAGAAGTGTTGAAGGAAAGATGCAAACCTGCTGGCAAGGAACAGTCGGCAGGGATTTTGCATGTTTGCAGTGATTTATCTGAGTCATTTGCAGTGTTTCTCTAGATTGTTTCTGCAGTGTTCAAAACTTTTACTTGTTTCTCTACTTTGTTTTTTCTTAGCAATTTATGGCCCGATCATTCAGGTTTCGTTCAGGTAAATTTCCCTTTCAGCCTCAAATTAGTGGAGGTTTTGCCTGAGTAATGGCTAAATTACTTGGTTCTTCAAGCTATTATTTTAAGTATTGTAAAGCTATTATTCATCAGCATCAGTTCGTGTATGTACCCAAGTTGTGCCTTACCTGAATTTAAAAAGGACACTGGGAAACTGGGAGCCAAAGCCTATAGAGCATGAGACAAAGGTCCACTTCTCATGGGACTTTGAGCACTGCCAAAGTGCAGGGATTTCTAAGGAATACCTTCCAATGCTAAACAAAATACAGTTAATTTTAAACTAATTTCTAATGTTAATAAAAGTACTGGCATTTCAGTGAAAAAAATATCGTGCTAAATAGAGTGAAATGGTATTTGCTTTAGTTTTTTAGTAGTTTCCCAGCTGATACAGAATGGAAAAAGTACTTTAACTCGTGAACACGTACATTCAAACTTTGCCTGTGATTCAAGTTATAAATGCTGAGGGCATCTGAGGTGACTTTTGGTGGGGTTTAAAAAAAATTCAGAACCTTTCTTTAACTGCTTTATCATTGTGAAGCTTTACTTTGCTTCGCTGCCCTCTTGGATGTCTCCGTTTCTGCTGCCCTTAGCATGTGAAGTTCTCCTCTTGACTGTGTCCTTTGCTGAACTTTTCAACTGTGCCACTGGCATCGAAATACATTTCAGATTCCCCTGTGACTCTCTGCCAGCAAACATCCTCCTATGCTCACCTTGTATCAAGGGCTTGAATATCTCTCCATGGGTTGTATGGCTCAACCTAGAGGCTCTCTAATTTAGACTACCTTGTTACTTTTGGCTTTTGAATGAAGACTTTGCCTTTTTCCCTCGTTTTTCTCTCAGTCTTTCGTATCTGTGTTCATTTGCCTCAAACCTGAGTTAAGTGTCCTGTAACTTATCCGTACCTACTTTAGAAACTAAAAAAACCCCTCTGATGTTACATCTGCTGTGCGATTGGCAGGGACACCCTTGCACCCTGTGTGTCTGGAAAAACAACTGAGGACTTTTTTGCCTGACACTTTAGATGCTTGTGCTTCAGGAGAAGGGAATCTGCTTCCTGGCTCAGAAGCTCCTTGCTAAGTGCAGGGACTTTGTGTTTGCTTATTTATTTTCATTGTTTGGTACCATCTGGAGGTGATTTGTTTTGTGGGAAAAGGAAAAAAGGATAAATCTTTGCAATGACAGAGGACCATAGGAGCTTTGGTTACTACCCAAAATATTTTGAGAGCTGATAAAAGCAGCCAACATGCCATTTCTTGATGCTATTTCTCCTCTTCACATATACATGCAGAGCTGATTCAGTGCTTGTGCCTGAATAAAGGAGTTTTTCACTGTCACCGGCCTTAGCATACTGCTCTGATACACGTGCCTGTGAAATGCCTTTCATGCCTCATCTGTTACCTAAATAAGAAGTGAAAGCAGTTCACACCTCGTTTACATTTGCCCTGGTTTATGGAACAGCATAGATGCAGTTCCACTGCAAGTAAGGAAATGAGGTCACCAACACCCTCCCCTCTCCTTGGATTGCATCCACATGGCCTGATCCTCTCAATTCACTAAACTGGAAATGAATCTGTTTGTCTGAAGCAAGTTACCATGAGACGCCAGCATCCTCAGCGTGTGGCAGTCATCGATGTTTTACAGAGGTGTAAGCTGTCCACGCTGAAAATAAAAGCATAAGCTATGCATTTCCATGAGTTACCTGAACCCACGATGATCCCTCCTGCACTGCACAGAATGTAATCAAGGTGAATAAATGGGAAAACTTACTAAACTGATCTGGAAATGAAACCAGAAGAACAGGATAAAGAAATCTGTGCATCGGCGATACCCCCTCCTAGGCTGAGTTTGGAGCAGACAAATCTGGGCTCTGGGGATCCTGGGTGCTGGGTCAGATCCAGCACCTGCAGACAACTGCAGAGTGTTTAACTCCAGAGCCTGGGTCCTTCCTGCCTTCTGTTTTGCCCCAGACTAGAGCAGTGCAAAATCCTACCTTTCTGTCTCAATGGGCTTTTAGTTTTAGTTTTTGAACCGATTTTGTGGTGTGTGTTGCTGTGTAAGAGAGGACAGGGAAGAGCTGAAAATACAGTTATACAAATTCAATGCTTCTCTTCTTTCATCATCTGAGTCCAAGTGTTGAGAATAGGTTGGAAATGTGAAGCTCACAAGGTGCCATCTGCATTTGTCATGTCACTAATGTTTCAGAAGACACAAACTGAACATACTAGCTTTCTTCAGGGGTACCGTTGTTTGCGTTCTAGTGCTCTGTGTTTGTTATGGGATCAGGATGCCTTGGCTTCACTTCACTTCCCATAATGCTGGAGGTAAAAAAAATAGCTGTGTGTATGTGAGCAGTCGGATTTGAGTGCTGCTGTGAATGAAGAGAGACACACATTGCATTAGCATGGCTATTCTGCTCATACTTTCACAGGAGAAGATGGAGCATGATATGCAGGTGCCTTTTTCTTTCTGTTGCCTACAAAAGAATTCTAAGGTGCATGGGTGGGTCCCAGATTAGGTGAGGTGAATCTGTTTCTTTGTCTGTCTGCTAATGGAAGGAAGACATTAGGATAAAGAACAAAATCTCATGTTTCCCTGTGTCGTGGTTTAAGCCCAGCCTGTCACTCAGAAACCACACAGCTGTTCCCTCACTCCCCCCCCCCACTTCCTCCCCCTGCTCCTGGAGGGATGGGGAGGAGAATTGAAAGAATCTGACTCCCAGGGGTTGAGATAAGAGCAGTCCAGTAACTAAGGTATAACACAAACCACTGCTGCTACCACCAATGATAATAATGATAAGGGAAATAACAAGGGGAGAGAATACAGCTGCTCACCACCCGCCGACTGATACCCAGCCCGACCGAGCAGTGATCTGGATCTTTTGGGTAGCTGCCCCCAGTTTCTATAGTGGGCATGACGTGCTGTGGTATGGAATACCTCTTTGGTCAGTTTGGGTCAGGTGTCCTGTCTCTGCTTCCTCCCGGCTTCCCCTCCTCCCTGGCAGAGCATGAGGCTCACAAAGTCCTTGGTCAGACTAAACATTACTGAGCAGCAACTAAAACCATCGGTGTTATCAGCGCTGTTCCCAGGCTGAGGTTCAAAACCACAGCACTGCACCAGCTACTGAGCAGGAGGAAAATGACTGCTGCTGCTGAACCCAGGACACCCTGAGAAGAGGCAGTGCAGGCTGTGGTCACATCATCTTAATGCCCTGCACTAGAGATGCTAATGGTCCTCAGTTCATCGGATAACTGCAAGAAAGGCAGATCAGGAATGCCAGCCGATAAGCAAAGAAGAAAACAAAATAAAGCTGTCTTGGCTCCCACCATGTGACAGCAGAAATATTATTGGCCAAGTGGAAAAAGACAAAATCTGTTCAGGAAGAAATGCTATTTCCAAGCTTTATAAGAGGAATCACAAACATTGAGAATAAACAAACTGGAGACTATAAAATATTGGTTGTTTCCCTTTTAGTTTTTGCAAGAATGACTAGAGGGGATGTGCTGGACCTGCTGGAGATCTGTGAGACTGTGAGGTGCTGAAATGCTTGTCTTACAAGGCTCTAGGCTTAAATCATTATATGAACAAAAAGCTTAATGAGTAGGTTTCTTCCAATGGCCAGCTCTTTGGCTCAGTTCTCTATGGTGCTGTGTGCCCTCAGACACCAGTGAAGGTGCCTGTGATGATTCACAGGGTCCCTTTCTTTGTGCTCAGGTTTAATGAGATGGAAACAAGTATTCAATCTGTTTTATCATTCAAAGATGCACCTGGCAGTAGCGTAGATGCTTTTCTTTCTCTGAGCAATGACACATTTTTTTCCTTCTTACTGTGTGCCTGTTGTCCCTGCAGCTCTGTGAGGTGTCTGACCCATGCTACATAGACACTGCCAGACCTCAGGAAGTAGGTACAGTGTCTAGTTTTACAGTGAGAAATTCAATCATCTCTCAAAGTACTCATGTGGGCTGGAGTATTTTGTGGGCTGAAAAGAGGTGGAAAAAAAACCCTCTCTATTTAATTCGCAGAGACTAGGTTTATTAACTTCTGAGGTCCTGATATAAGCATGCAGGCTGGTAGGCTGTCATTTCTGTATGTGTTTCGATCATCTCTTAAAGACCAAACACTGTTGATGGCCAGCACACTAAGGCCTCCACAGGCTTTTGTAACCCGGTGCCTGCAATAAACCAAGAGAGCTAGTGGGAAGTGTATGTTAGCAGGCAAATGGTCCTGCTGGTACCAAACATGGCACAGGGTCATCTTTCTGAAGGAGGGGCAATAAATAGAACTCATACTACAGACCTCTTGACTTCTCTTTGGATTTTTCATTTGTCTAATATTCATAGGAATTCAGGTCTCACAAGAGCCAGGTCAAACAAACCACGTATGGTGAGATCTCTTTGCTTTCCTTCCATTGTGTTGGTCTGTTCACAAACTCTTGACAGACTGTATATTTGGAGTTTCGGGTCAATTTAAACCAGCCAAGCAGTTAGGTAACATTTTTCCTGGCCTGACAGCAGAGTCCTACCGGTGATCTAAATTGTAAAGATCAATGTCATGCAAGAGCATGTTTTTCAGGTTAGTGTAAAGGTCAGAAGTAAGTATCCTAGAAGAGTTCATGTTGGTCTCTGGCAAAAGGTTTCTTGGGTTTAGCCCTGTAGTTTCCAGTGCTGATCTGAAGTGTGCCAGATGAGTGTGCCAGAGGCTTGGAGCAGAGTGAAGTATGGCTTGCACAGGACCTTTCCATACTCAGAGCTTCTGAGCCCTACAAATAATCAGACTTCAGATCCAGATTTACTGAGAGAACACATAAAGGCCTTTCAGAGCAGTTTTGTACCACCACGCCTCTACCACAGACTAAGCTGGTAGCACCACACATGCTAAACTAGCAACTGCTGTGGAGCGGAAAAGAAGAGAGAAAAGAGGGATAAGGGGAAAAGCATGGCAAAGAGCTTTTCCTAAGTGATAACAGGACAAACGAAGAAGATTGGAGATACGAAAGAGCTAGAAAAGGATAAGGGGAAGCCTGTGCTGCTTAGCTAGGGGCAAATGACTGATTTTTCCTAGCAGAGCAACGCTTCTCTGGAACAATGAAATACTTGCATGGACTTCTGCATTGTGTCGACTCTTGAACAGCTCAAACTGCAGTAAGGCCCTCTTTTAAGTTACAGACGTCAGTGAAGAATTTTAAGCCTGATGTGAAACATGAGTCCTGACGTCTGGGTTACCTGGCCAGTATTCCCTTTCTCCTGCTTAGATTGGCCTTTCCAGAGGAACCACTATGTACTTGATCTGAGAACATTTTCATGTTCTCCAGCAAAACTGTGAAGGCACGTGGCAACACTGCTAGGAAATTCCACTTGGGTTCCATTTATACTCTACCCTAACCCAGGGGCAGAAGTTGTGCTGCCCATGAGGGATGGTTGAGAAAGAAGAAAGCTCTTAAACACACAGAAGTTCACAAAATCTGGGTTGTTTTTCAACCAATCTGGAACTTCCTGATCTCGCACCAAGGGATATGGAGATACTCATGAGCAGAGAAAGTCAGGGGCCTGAAGAGCTGCTTTGTTTTTTCCATCTGTCCTCCTTTTCTCAGTATCTGTATCTCATGTAGGCAGATCCCAACTGAATTGCGAAATGTCGCATCCCTTATCACAGCACTATTTAGATGAACATCTTAAGATGCCAGAATATTCAGTAGCAGACCCCTCAGTGAAAATGCAGCGTGCTCCATCAGGATCTTGGCTGTTCTTGCATGTGTCAAGTGTTTTTTCAGAAAGATACTGCTTTATTTTTGGCTTTGTTTGGAAGCCCATGGAAGTGTTAACAATTTATTCGCAGTGTGAGACAAACAGATATTAATAGAATTTTAATGACGGCTTCTCAACAGGATTTGAAATTTTTGTTGGTTTTGTTAATCGAGTGTTGTCTATGTTCCTGTTAATACCGTGTGAGCCAGAAATGTGGACATCACAGGACGAGTGTGGCAACAACTGAACCGCATTGCCAGGGACAGCGAGAAAGCAGAAAGGAGGAAACTTCAGCTGGACACTACCAGATGCTCTGTCACCACCAAAGCCAAAGCAGTTATGTCCAGATTCCCTTACAAATTGTCACATAATGGCGTGACCAGACTTGGGGGCACGTGAAATGTATCTTCACGTATTGCTCCAAGGTGGAAGGGGCTTTCCTGTTTTGGGTTCATCTTATGTCTCTCTTTAAATAATTGCTTCCCAGTTCTCCCTTTCTCATACATATAATTTAAACCAGCTGCTACCTGCTGATACTCTCTTAAAAGCCTGCGTGTTCAAGTACACAGGGACACGGTTTCAGGCCTCTAGCTTGCCATCCTTACACCTCAGTGACCTTAATAATGCCTCTGCCTACTGAAGTGATAAAGAGAGGATGTACCTCAGTTGGCCTCTGCTCTCTGAAGTGAAGTATTGAAGCTTTTACTTTGTTAGTGAGAAAAGCCTTGCTATGCACTCTCTCATCTCTGACCCCATATTTTGTTACTGTAATCTTTTTTTGGGCCAGCACTAGCTTTCATGCCAGCTTTTTTGTGGGGAGAACACGAGGTATCTGTGGAAGGTGACTTCCCAAAGGCTGAATGCCCTTCCCTGATGAAAGGCTCCCTTCATTAGTGGACAACAACATAATGGTCAACTATCACCAAGTGTGTGTTACCAACCTGCTAACCATCTCAATGCAAAAAGGATGCTGGTGACTTTTACTCTATTAGCCCGTAAGGCAGCTCTATAATTAGTAATTTCCATTTCAACACAGCACACTGCTGAAGGGCAGAGCTTCAGGTGCAGTTCCTTTCCTAATGAGCACTGATAGCTCCATCTCATCTAAATTTTTGTCCCTTTATAATGTTTTCATGACCTGCTTTTAGTGTAGAGTATGGCTCAGTCGCATTTCTTTGCCCTCTGTAGTTAGTTGAGCTAGTTCCGTGGCTCTCACCCAGTCCTTTGCTTGTAAAGTGAGCACATGGAATGCCATAGGATGTTGAAGGAGATGGGGATAAGCACTCATCCAGGGGCCCAGGAAAGGAACATAAAAATTGGCAGCAGTGATTGGGTACGATATATAGGACTGGGATATGTCAGGACTAATTAACTTAAATCTTGATGTGTATCAAAGCAAAGACCTGTAATTGAAGTAATTTTCCCCCTTTATCTCTGGACAGATTTCTCACATCTGCCACTGTCACCTCCACTTGCCCTGTTGTTAGACTTGGGCTTTCAGTGTGGTGGTTAGAGGGAATCAAAGCCCTCCTACAAGGCTTTTAAAGGATCTTACTTTCACCTAAATACTAACAATGCTGCAAATAGTTTAGTAATCTCTTCAGGAAACCAACTAAGCTGCTAGGTTGAATTCAGAGAAAGGCTTTGCTGAAGACAACAGAAAATTTAGGATCCCTCCCTCCAATGCTCAAGGGCCTCAGGGTATGAAGCCATCACTGCAAAATACTGTAGTGATATCATAAAGGGAAAAACAATCACTGCAGCTCCAGCCTGGTTTGCTCTAACAGCTTCCATTTCATTTTGTTACCTTTAATCTTGGAGGGCAGGGCAAGTTCACTGCTCACATCTAGCAGGAGCTGCCTCTAACAGGACAGTTTGGTTTGATTCCTGACACTGCCCACTAGCAAATGGAAAGAGCAAAAAGAGGATTCGGTGGTTATGAGGGAGCCTGTGTTTGCAGAAACCCTTCCTTCTCCTCTCCAGTTATTATTGCTTTCACTCAGTAGGATGGCATCTTATTTTACCAAGATGTCTGTGGGGTAGCTGACTACTTTTATGGTCTTTTATGCACATTCACCTCCATCAGGACAGCAGAAGCTGTGAGATGTTTCAGTTGCAACTTGGGTGAAGTGAGTTCTAGTCATGCGAGATGAGACACATACCCCTTTTCCCCACTGGATTCCAACAGTCACCTTGGAACGCTCATGCTATGGACACCGTGATCCCATCGGCAGCGTGTGAGATGCAGCCACTTTCCCCTAGTCTTTGGTGCTCCTGTCCCCTACCCGCTGGTTTCATTTATTATGCAGGAATCATGGGTAATTGCCCAGTCTTTCCAGGCTCCCGTGTGCATCACCTTACCTTTCAGATTTAATTTTGAAGTGATTTCTTTAAAAAAATCTATTTTCTTTTCCTGTTTTCCCTCTTTTTGTTTTTATTTTTCTCTCTCTGTGTGTCTTATGTGCTGAATATTAAACAGGAAAACCAAGATGTATATCATCTGGAGCTGAGCCGGAGCACAGGTGCACCTACCAGGCAGTGAGCGAAAACAAACCAATTCATTTAAAAGCCTTTGATTCACCCTTGTGAGCACATACTTTATTCGACAGCTGGAGGTGACACCTTGAGCCAGCCTAGTTGTGCACGCAGTTTGGAATGGAGATGTTTGCTTGGCTCCTGCATGCTGTGAAGTTTTGCCACGGCTCTGCTCAGAGTTGTTTGGTGCAGGCGCTTTGCTGAGGATGCTGAGGTGGGGGGAGGATGAGGAAGGGATGAGGGAAGAAAAGAGTGAGAAAGGAAAGAAAATAACATGAAAAGCAAAGGGTATCTCAAATATTTATAAGTATACTTCTTTCCCAAATTTTCTAGCCTCATTCCTATTGATTATAGGCAAAGTTTCCATTAATTTTGCAGGCCTGTGGTTCTGGCATGCACTAAAATGACTCCTATAAGGCTTAGGGTGGAGCTGCCTCTTCTGGTTTTGCTCTAGCTTGCCACGTATCCTTTGAAGGTCACTTCACACCCTTTGCTTCTTCCCCTTGTTCCTTTGTCTCCTAAGACTGTAAGCTCCTCTTGAGACAAAACACTGTCTCTAAGTGTTTTGATACGCGGATTGGCTCCACAACTCACTAAAGTTGTAAAGTAGGTATGCTTTATTCAGCTCTGAGGCACATGGGGGATCGCTCCTCCAAAGGCATGCGCAACGACTAGGGGTGAAAAGTTCAGGCTCGAGGAAGAGTCATTTACTTCATCTTGAGACCCTCGCCCACGACCACCAGGAGGCACTGCGCAAGCGCAAAGGACTTTTTAGCTCATTATACTACGAAGTGGGGATAGGACATGAATATGTATAGGTGTGTTGTGTAACCTCATGCATATGTATAACTTTAGAGGATAAATGTAGAGGGAAATGACTCTGAGGTGCGCATGCCTTTGGAGGAGCGATCCCCCATACGCCTCAGCACTGAATAAAGCATACCTACTTTACAACTTTAACGTGTTGTGGAGTCAATCCGCGTATCAGTTTGAGTCATATCTCCCCCACAGGAACTGGTGAGCCCTCTGGTACTGGTGGTATGCGGGTGGAATCTGCTCACCATGTCATGCCTGGGAGAGAGCAGGAGGAATGTGGATTGTCCCAGCACCCATATCTGTGGCCTCACCCCAGGATTACTGTATGGATTACTGTAAATCCATAGTTGGATTTAGTCCACTTGATTTTGGAGATGGAGCCAGAGGGCAGCAGCCCTGACTTCTTTCTCCATCCAGGATGCTGTAAGTGCACAGCTAAGAAATGAAAGGTTAGAAGTGCACTGGGTCCCACTTCACTTCTGCTGCAGCTTCCACGCTGCAGGCTGTGAAATGATGTGTATATGTGGAAAAACACCCCACATCAGGCTGTATGCTTATAGGCTCTGAGCTGTTATTCCCCAGGAGCAAGACCTTGGAGTTCTGACAGATCCTGCAAAACATAAGCTCATTTTTTGGTGAAAGTGCTAATTTCTTGGTTGGAAAAACAAATAAAATATTAGGAATTGCCAAGAATGTGTTAGGGAACAAAACAGAAAATAACCTTGGTTCACTCCTGTCTTTAATACAATACGCATTTCTCATCTCATTGTCTCAGGAAGAGTGTAGTGGAACTAGAAAGGATTCAGAGGCACTGGGGGTGGATGGTAAAAGATATGTAATGACTAAATAAACTAGGACTCCTCAGCCTGGAACAGAGATGACAGGCTCTTGAAAGGCATGGATAAGGCAGATGAAAATGGACTGTGTGTTGTTTGTGCAGTGGGAGAGCCAAGGTGCAAGGAGCAGGGCTAGCAAGAGCCAGGCTTAAAGCAAACAAGACATGGTGGGTGAGTGCTCATGCAGTGGGCAGCAGCACCTCTGTGACTGAGGAAGTCACAGATGCTGACATTTCACAGGGAGTTTAAAGGGAGATGAGTTTATCCCATTCCCTAGTGGCTGCAGCTCCAAGATGGTAACAGTGCTTGCTCCAAAGCAGCAATGAGTGGCTGTGAGGTGAGCCAGAGATCTGTGATGCTGGGCATATTCTGAGCTATTGCTTCCCCTGAGGAAGCAGGGCTACCAAAATGAGCACTGCTTGGTTTGAGTAGTGATAGCTAACCCTTTTACCAAAATCTTCACACTGAACGCCGTGGGTGTTAAATAATTACAGGAACAGTCAGAATAAGATAATTCCCTAAGGCAGAAAGAGGAAGCAGAAAGGAATAAAAACCAGAGTGCCATATTAAGACAGGCAAGGCAAACCTGGAATACATTTCTGTGTGTATGAGCAAGATGTATTAATGGAGTTCTTGCCATGCTGCCTGGCAGGACAGTAACTCATGCGTTCCATAACCTGCTGTGCCAGTCCTGGACCCAGCTCATGGACAGTGAAAAGCCAGGAGAGAGACACTGGTTTGAAAAGGCCCTTGATGAATGGGTTAATAGGGAAAACCACAACCCACTTGCAAGGGAGGACAAAACAGCACGATAAAAGAGAACCTAGAGAAGGGAAAGCTGTATTTCTATCTAGGAAGACACTAAAAGCAGTCAGGAAAAAATTCCAGTGGATGCCTTTTCTTGGGAAGGATTTTTCACGCTTTAAAGAAATCAAACAATGTTTTCTTGCAGATCCAAAATGTGAGAGTGCTTTTCAAACACTTGCGTAGGAGGAACAGAAAAGCACAGAATCTGGCATGAGAAGAAGAGCCTATAGCCTTCCCATTTCTGTTCTCTGGCTTGGTCCCACTGGGAAAAGTGACAGCTCCAGGCACCTGACCAACAGGGATTACCTGGTAGTGCTTAACCGGCTTGATAACTATCACTAAATCTGAGTCAGTTTTATCTATATAACTCAGCCTTTTTTTGTGCAATAATCTTTCTGCATGAGTTGCTTTTCCAAGATGGTTGGTGGAATGAAATTGGATGCCTTTTCACTTGTACATCTGCTACTACTGTTTTTATTTACTTGAGCTGCTGAATTGTTGTGCAGCTTACAATACAGACAGTGTTTTTATTGGGGGTTTGGAGAATAAATGTCACATCTAGGGAGATAAGCAGAGAAGCAGAGGGAGCCAGTGGACATTCTTCCAAATTAGCAAGTAAGACATGAATGATTTACATGACTTTGGAAGATCCACATGCCAATGCACTGCCACTGCAGAGCATGAATGTGCAGAATACCCTTCTGAAACCTGCTCAGAGATGTTGTTGCCTTCCAGCTTTGGAAGTTGACTGATACCCATAATGATGATAGAAGCCAGGACCATCTCAACTGACTTTGCTGTAATGACTGACTTTAACAAATCATTAATGTCCTTGGCGTGTATCTCTGTTACCTACAAGTACAGATACCTATGAAATGCTGGTGGAGGACCCTGCCAGAGTTTTCCTTCCTGACATTGGTATAGTCCACATTACCATGAGGTTATTTTGAACATACAAGCAGGGGGGTAGGACAGAATTCTGCTCTGGGAGTCGTTTTTGCAAGTGATAAATTGAACTTCTGTGCCATAAGGAAACCGTATGTTTACTAGAAAGCTTCCCAAACATCCACGTGCATCATAAGAATGGGAGACATGCTGTTCAAATGGAAGTGTTCTTGGTAAAGAAAAGATTAGTAACTTGTGAAAGAACAGATAAAGTTGTATTTTAATTGCTACAAAGGGATTTATTCTTGAACTGGGATTGTCAGTACTTGCTACTTGGTTGTTGAGCAGTGTAGCATTGTATGACAATAGACAATGTTGAATAATTTTGACCGCCAGCAGATCTGTAGCTCTCTAGGACTGAGAACTATCAACCAGGTTTTGAACTTCCCTTGGAACCGCTTGAGAATGTATGGATAGACCTGGTAAGAGCTGAATAGATGTAATCCATCTGTCTGACTGCTGCCTAGCAAGGCCTGGGAGGAGATATTGGTGACCTGCTGAGAGCAGCAAAGATAAGGAAGTAAGTGCATGGTGATTTCAAGAAAATCAGGGTGGTAGTTTTGAAAGCAACCCTCCCCCATTGAAATATGCCCAGTTGCCCAGAAAGAGCTGATGTAGATCTCAGAATGAACTCATACAAAACACACTGCGTTTGTTTGGGTAATCATGTCAATTATTAGCCAACAACGGGCATGAGCAAAGTAATGTGCTCAATGGGATCTGAACCAAAGTGGTCCAGTGAGTACCTATAGAAACCATACGGGCAATAGAGGCACAGCACAGACTGCAGATGCTGCTGAAAGCATCCTCTTGCCATCTGGCTAGGATGAGCTTGCTCCAGAGAATAGATGGTAGTAACAGAGCATTTTCACAGCTTAGGGGCTGTGCCTGGCTGTCAGCACTGTGTGAAGATGAAGAAAATCCTGCAGAACTGATGTAGCTTTTGAAGCTTACCGGGAGATAGCAACAAAAACTGCTGACAGATGCAAAGCAGATCCAAGGCAGCCTTTCCAAGAGCAAGTCCCACACCAGAGAACAGGTTTTTCAGCAGGTCAACAATGTCAAACCTAAATAGATACTTAACAGAACATAAGAGAAAAATAAGCACATTACAGAGGAAATGTGTTGATGCTGTACCAGAGTTCCTATGCAACGTGCTGACCAAAGATCACCCTGTGGAAACTGAACTCCAGGTTATCTCAGAAGCAAGGAGACTCCTGTATCATCCTACATGTATTTAGTGACTCAGATGATAGCTGGAAATCAGTCATAACCCACGCACATATCCTTGAGCTCTCCCTGCATTCATGTCTCAGTATCTCTGAAAGCTGAAACACAGTCCTAATCAGGACACTGTTAATGTGATGTAATGGACTGTATAAAAGTAGCGTATTCTCTTGGCAAGGCTGTACTTGAAGCCCTTGAAAGCAAGTAACCCTAACATTTAGGCAGAGAGAATGCAGCTGTCACCTGCCCTTTCTCAAGCTTGGCAAACACTGGTTTCAGCTAATGTTTTCACACCAGTAATCCTAGTCCAAAAGGGGTGAAATAGCCACCAGGCTTGTGCCACAGGAATCCTGCTTGTTCTGTCCTGTTTCTGTTGTGTTCTCAGTGCAAACTGTCAAGAGTTTGAAGGTAAACCCCACTATTCGATTTCTGCCTCCTGTTTTGGATCCACGAAGCCATGGCTGGATAAGTGATGCTAACAGGAGTTTGTGTGGTTGATAGACATTTGTGTTGCCATCACCCAAAGCAGTCCAGGCATCTGGAGCTCCCCACCAAAACAGTGACTGCATGTGCATTAGGAATGGTCTCAGGTGCCCAGAGCCAAAGAAACCACAAATCTGAACCAAGCAAAGATTCATTACAATGAGGAGAATGTTTTGCAGTATCATCTCAACAGAGCTTCTGAAGAGGAGAATTAGGATATTAGAAACAATCGTTTTTTCAAGGTAGCTTACAGCAAGTCTAACATGTTTTCATTAAGGAAAAGGATGTACTTACTTTCCTAATGCTGAAAAAATTGGTTTTGCTTCTAGGTCCTTAATTGCCGTAGGAATCTTAGTTTGAGAATAGATACAAAAAAGGTGTCATCATAAAATACATTTGTCAGAATTCAGGGGGGTACTGCTATTAAGAATGTAATCACATCTACTCAGCTGCTGGTGAGCAAAGATTGTTATAATTAATGGGAGTCTATAGACAGAGAGACCTGAATAGTAAAACCAAGACAAACATCTCAGGTGGCACCAACAGCACCTATCTTTCCATGGTTCCTTGGCTTTGAGGAGAACTCGGGATAACCCAGCAAGTTCTCATGGCTTATTGTGGGACATTGGTGGTAGCCTGTTACAGACTAGAGCTGGGTGAAACGTTTAGTAAAGTGGAAAGAAATTCCTGGCTGGAGTTGAACTAAAATAGAAATCTGATAAGAGCTTTGTGCAACCAGAATAACATCGTGTGACTCGGGATGAGACATTTTATTGTTGTTTTGTTTCAGTATTGCTGTTCTCCTGTAAACCTTTTCACCTCTTGGTAAAAGTTGTTATGGTTTTTAAACAAAGAATGCAGTTGTACAGTGAAAATGCAAAGTTTTAATGAGAGGATGCTCTGGGTAGGGTTTCCTCAGGATTTTCTCTCTCTCCCTGTCTCCCTCCTTCCCCCCTGAAGTGATGAAATGCAGAACAGGAGATGGTGGCTGAGGCAGCCGGTCAACAGCAAATCCTTCCAAGCCTCTTCTACAGAAGGGAATTCTTTGCTGCCTTTGATCACAGGGAGGAAGTGGCCAGAACAGAAGTGAGTCCTGCCTGTGTGTGGCTGAGGTTCAATGTTCCTGCAAGCCCTTTGATTTCTAGTGTGAGGTGTTCCCCCGCTGAGGCTCCTCTGACCTCCCCAGCAAGCACAACCTTCACTGCTGCATTACCAAATACTTTCCTGGGGTCATTTCTGCAGTGACTCTGATGACAGGCAAGCCATCACTATGGTAGAGTGAGTTGTGGCGCTTGAGAAGAAAAAGCCCTGAAGTGACAGCACGAGGGTGTATATCCTTCCCTGGCTGTGTGTTTCTGCTTTATGGAGCTCTAAGAAATCACTTTTCCTCCTTTTTGAGGAGATAAGTAAAAAGTCTTTTATATTATTCTTTTTTTTTTTTTTTCAGATCAAACTAACTCTCCAACTTCTACCAGATGAATTGGGGTGAAGAGAAAGACTAAATAAGGCTCCTGATTTTCCTATGCTCCCCATGCACAGAAAGATGGACAAGCCTGGATGTGAAGAGAAAGATTCCTGCTCATTGTGCATCCTAAAGGTCAGTGCTTCTTGCACTACATCACACACTCAACATAAAAAGGACATGGAACTGTTGGAACAAGTCCAGAGGAGGCCATGAGGATGAACAGGGGCTGGAGCACCTCCTGTATGAAGACAGGCTGAGAAAGTTGGGGCTGCTCAGCCTGGAGAAGAGAAGCTGTGTGGAGACCTCAGAGCAGCTTCCAGTGTCTGAAGGGGGCTACAAGGATGCTGGGGAGGGACTCTTCATTAGGGACTGTAGTGACAGGACAAGGGGTAAGGGGTTCAAACTGAAACAGGGGAAGTTTAGATTGGATATAAGGAGGAAATTCTTTCCTGTTAGGGTGGTGAGGCACTGGAATGGGTTGCCCAGGGAGGTTGTGAATGCTCCATCCCTGGTGGTGTTCAAGGTCAGGTTGGACAGAGCCTTGGGTGCCATGGTTTAGTGTGAGGTGTCCCTGCCCATGGCAGGGGGGTTGGAACTGGATGATCTTAAGGTCCTTTCCAACCCTAACTATTCTATGGTTCTATTTTATGATTCAGGTGCTCAAACAGCTCACACAAAGCCAGGAGACAGGCTGAGGTCAGACAATTTAGATTTCCAAGGCTCCAAAAATCAACTTTCTGAGCAGATCTGGGCTTAAGTTTGAGCTCACTGGGAAAATAAAGTTCCCCTGCAAAAGCCCTGCATGCGATGTAAGACCTGTCTCATGGTCTCAAATGCAGGAGTTGGGAAGCAGTTCTGCTGCCAGATTTTGGCCATGTTTGATTCAAGCTAAACTGGATTTGGTTTTTATTTCAGCCCTGCGGAAGCAAATGTAAAACCCTGCTGAACCTGTCGGCCTGGTGCTGCAGCTTCCAGGGTCTCTTCTGCGTGCATCTGTCGAGTGCAGCGCTGAACGACTGCCAGGTAACACTGAAACACATTGCTCCTTATGAAAGATCCTGTCATGCCATTAAATGCTTAGGGAGAAATGCGTTATAGGGAGAAATAATTATCTAACTGGTTATGTGTAACTGAAAGTAAGTTCTATCAGCACATCTTTGAAATCATAAGAACATTCTCTCCTCCTTTGAAGGTATTTTAGGGTTAGGATGGAAAATGGAGGTATAAGCCAACTTAACACTGTATTATCTTCTGTGTGGCTAGCCCTGCTACCCTTCAACTTGCATGCTGACGTCTGCACCTTCCCTTTCCTTCCTCATACAAACAGGGGATCTGTGCAAAAGCTCTTGTCTGAAGAGCCACCTTCAGTGAGGGCAGTTACATACAACCTCCACATAACCCTATGACTAACCTCTTGTCCCAGGGTTCATATTCATACACTCCATTTCTCTGTGGGGCACATGGGACATATCCTTGAAGCACGTGGGACATATCCTTGAAGCTGGTGCCATTAGGCGTGCTGCGCTCAGCACATAGACAATGTGCTCATTGACAGCAGCTGAAGGGCTGGACCCCTATTTAAAACCAGCTTTTTCCACTCTGAATTCCTGGACATCTTTTTTTAACCAACTGCTTAGAAACGGGTGTAGCTGAAAGAAATAAATAAATGCATAAAGTCAGGAATATTATAGGATGTGGCTCTGTTTCCATGGAAACCTGATCTTTCTCTTATCTGGTTCTTTTTTTCCCCCTCTGTTAGCCAATTTAACCTCTGTCCTTCTATTAAAACTCCTCCTCATTAAGCACAAGGTTGCAGGGTTCTTGCAGGAGAAGTGTGGGCAGGAAAATATCAGCCTTTGCATCTGTTTGGTGCATTAAGGGAAAAAAGCATCTGAGCTGTAGGGAAGAATGTGGAGGAGGGTGAAGGTAGAGGGAAATATAATCGTATTAAAAATACAGATCAGGTTGGATAATCACTCCCTAAATTGGTAGCAGGCATGCAATCCGTCAGTCAGTATCCTTTCTTCCTGCAGTTGTCCCACTCCGCGTTATATTAAGGGATGCTCTGTCACTTAGGTGTACAACAGAGTGCGGTCTGAAGTGATGTGACATGATACCAGTTACACGTTGGTATGTGACCAGTCACATTGAAAAACAGGATTTGCTGTCTGGCTGGCTTGATGGGGTGGTGTTGGAGGGGAGTTGGGTACTGTGGCAGCTCTCTGTCTCTTTCTCATTTTCATTTCTGAGTCACTTTCTCCGCCGCGGTGACAGGGCTTTCACATTGAGAACTGCCAATGAGGGATATGATTCTTTTCTGCTAATTAATTCATACTCTGAAATGCACCTGAATGACAATGGAAGCTTCTGAGCTATTCCTGAGTGCTTTCTATTGGGCTGAGTTGCTCGTTCTGTGATAAATTTGGGCACAGCTTTTCCCCTGTCTGCACTGCTGCTAACGTAAGTGGTGATTTTTTAAGTGCTGACCTGAGCCTGCCTTGGGAGCAATAACACCGTTTTTCTCTCTCCCTCTTTTTGGTGACTGCTGAATAATGCAGTGTGCTTCGGTGGCAGGGTGCTGAACTTCCACTGAGGGCAGCAGTGCGAGTGCCCAAGTCAAGAGAGATTACAGGAAGTTACATCAATATTCCTGCATTTTTGTCACCTGTGGTTTTTAAGCATGACTTGGTGAAGGTCTTGTTTCACTAAGCTCCAGGTTGGTCCTGATCTCGGTGTATTCCTGCAGGCCTTGCGAAGCTGTAATTTCTTGGGCATGGAGAAGTGTGACCATGGGGAGGGTGTGAAAGCTTAAAGGAGGAAAATCCTTTGTTGAGTTTCTAAAGCATTAGTCAAGTGTGTATATAGATATTACTTATAGTGAATGTTATGATACTAATTGCGTGTCTGAGAGAAAGATACACACTAATGTGTCAAATAGTGTCTTCCTTTCCCCCTCCTTCCATGCTCCCAACAACTGTAATTCCTCCTTTATATTGCCTGGTTTCAGGACATGGCTTCCACGTGAGTTTAACCCAGTCAGTTCTGAAAATGCGTTTTGGAGTGGGGCGGATCATATCTCCTTCTTCCCAGAGCTCCACGCCTGCACTGCCTTCGTTGGCAGCAGGGACCTGCAGTGCCTCCTCTTCCTCATTGCAGCGCTGCTGTCCTCTTCCTTCCGCGGCTTCATTCAGTGTCTGGGTACCTGGTGGCCATGGCCAAGGCCAGCCACAGAGTTATGGCCACACTTCTGACTTGCTCATGGAGCAGCAGTAAAACTGCTTTACGTGTTGTCAAGGTGCTAATCAGGCATCAAGTGAGGATCTTGGCTGTGCTGCAGCCCCTTTTCTCACCCTAAGTCTTCAGCAGAGCTTTGTGTCAGGGAAGTGAGATGTAAGACTGACTGAGTGAGTTGTATTTAGTCATCATGGCTCGGTGTTGTATGTGCTTTGCGATTCCAGGGGCCTCATTTGAAGCAGCCAGGTTGGATTTCCAACCAGTCTTCCAAGCTATGGCCCAATCGCTGGCCATCTATCAGCGTGTCCAACCCTGAGAAGGAAGGGCTGGACATCTGTTAAGCAGGCTGTTTTGGTGGGCTGGAAGCAATTCTTGCCACCTTTATATGCAGCTGCCTCTCTTTCCAGGGTGTTTCTTCCCCTGTCATATAAATGGTACCTGTCATAAGGCTAAAATGCCTCTGTCACATGCTTTTTACCCTCTGTGTGACAAGGTCCTACTTGTTCCAGAGACTTATGACTGGATCTGTGCTCATTATGTGATAGGATCTGTCAGTCGTATAATGGTAAGGCAGAATTCCCTTTGTGATAAGGCAGAAGGTCAAGCTGACCTGGGAGATGATGAGTTAGGAAGAGTGATAGGTTGACATGAACCGCATATCCAAACAGTTGGATGTAAGTGAATCAGACCACTCACAAGCTCTCTCATGAAAGCAAGTTATGATGCTTGTCTGGGATAAGGAGAAGCAGAGAAAGTCTCCATTTCCAGAAATGATCTCCAGAGTCATTCCATTCCCACAGAGACATTGGTTTAATTAAATGAATCTGATTATATCTTGGATAAAGTTGGTGGGAGTAGGGAATGGGAAAGGGGAATTCCCATGGGAAACATCAAGCTAATCTTGATTCAGAGTCTTTTCTTTACCTATCTTCTGGTAATCCCAGGGTGCCTTTGCTCTTGCACTGGACTTACTTGCAGAAGACTTCTCTTGAGAAGAGATCTCTCAAGAGAAGATCCTGAGATCTTTCTTCAAGGAGAAATCTTTGCTACAGGAGTGTGCCGTGCTACCAGCAAGGTGCCAAGTTACACATTTATGGCTACAAAGGCCAGAAGGAACAATTTATCTTGTCTGATATAACACAGGATTTCACCCACTAATTCCTGCCTGAAGCCCACAGCTTCTATTTGAGCTAGGTGATGTTTTCTGTATACCCTGCATTTGTGCTGTATTTCCCACCTCGGGATTGTCTCACGTGCTATGGATGTGCCTTCAGCAGGGAGCAGCTGCAATGCTCTCCCCCCCTGCCCTCAGGTACTCACAGCATCTGATAGAGGACTGCTGACCCCAGGGCTGTGGTGCAGGGAGCTGGGGGATGCTCCGGTGCGGTGCTGGGACTAGGGAATTGCAGGAATTGCAGTTTGGGAACCAAAGTTGTGGGAATCTATTAGGAGTAGTCTGGTCCAGTGGGAGATAGACTGAGTGGTCAAATGTACATCAGGTAACCACCGACTGCCCTCCAGGCTGTTATAGAGTTTGGAGGGATTTATGAGGACAGCTCTGGGGTTTGTTTCTTGTTCTCTGTTTGCTGTCATTCAGCTTCTTAGAGTGGAGATCCCTTTTGTTGAAAGCCTACCTATTCAAGTATGCATCCAGATGCACACTACAGTAAAGCAGCTCTGAATACTGAGCTAGTAATTCTACTGAAATACATACCTGAGATGACAGCTTACACATGTCAGAAAACCACAGGTATATTTAACACAGTAGTCAGTTGGATAAACTCATGACAAAAATACACCTCTTTAATCTGATAGCTATCAATAGCATACATCTATTTTTATTCCTGTCTTGGTTCCAAATCTTCAGGTGTCCTGGATGAGCCTTTGTATTAATCAAAATGGTGGTTGCCATCTTTCCTGGAAAACAGGATGAGCACAGGGTCCTCTGTTGTCAATTGCTCCCTGCTTTCTTCTAGTGCTGCCAGTTCTTCCCTTGGAGGGGTGTTTGCTATGGAGTAAATGAGCAGAGGAGTGAGATGAAGTCGTTGGCAAAAATATAGGGAAAAAAAAAGTTAATTTTAGCTTTGATAAGCAAGTGACTGCCATAGACAAAGAACTGCCCTGCTGTGCCAGCAGCTGCTTCACCCCAAAGGGCTGCGTGGAGGTTCAGTGGGTTGGATGCATGTAAGTTTAATGCAGGTTGCATCAGAGTGTAATGCAATAGTGTCACACTCTTGGTAGGGTCTTCTGCATTGTAGGTGGCCCTAGGCAGGCTCACTTGGCCAGCACAAGTATTAATTTAGCAAGCTATGGCTCAGGCTGGTAGCAAACAGGATCACAAGGTGCAGTGTTGGAAGGTTGTGAGGCTGTTGGTTTTGCTGGAGCAGGACTCTGGCAGGACGTTAGACCGCCTGTGCTGCTTGCTGAAATGCTGAGTGGCATTCCTTGTGCTGGTTGTTAAAGGCATTTTCCTACCTGATCCCAGATCAGAGGAGATAAAGGAAAACGTGGATGAGAATCAATCTGCATGTTTCAGGCCAGACAGAAAACCTTCCTCTTTTAAATTCTGCATCATGGTTTCACTTTGAAGTAGTTCTCTGTTTTCAGAAGTGACCTCTTCTGTTCTAAAGGTGTGAAGGAAGCTTGGAAATAGGAACCTTAAAGCTGAAAAACACATTTCAAGGAGCCCCACATAAAATCCCATGATATCAGAGGATGCGATCAGTGGCTTCTGAATACTCTGTACCCACTGTCACAATGCACTGTTGCCTTTTCATAGGTAGTATTTTACTGCCTTTATACTTTCTTTTCCCGGCAGTCTTCCCTGTTGCCTTTTGCCTTTTTTTGTTTCACTAGACAATGCCAAGAGACAGAAAACAAGAGCTCTAATATGCAGCATCTGCTGGAATATATTATCAAATTAAAAAAGATCAGTACCACAATAGCTACCTTATGTCATAAACTTGAGGATTCTGTGTTGTGTTGACTTCATTATAATTACTCCAGGTGGAGTTAATGATGTTTGGTGTGCCGAAGATCTGGTGGTTTCAAATGGCTGAGCAAACCTTAAATAGACAAATGGAGATGAATGTCCTGGGTCCCTCAATATCCCCCATTCAGGAGAGAAACTTCTGCCCCTCATCTTTGAAGTCTCTGCAGCAGTTGGTATCTTGGCACAGAATTGTTCGATATTGCTGGCACGTATATAAAACCTGTCTCTCCATAGCAACAAGAGATGCTCATGGTAACAAATGCAGCTAAGCCATATATATGCACATTTTATTCTGCTGCTCCTTACTCAGTTTGCCTTAAGTGACTTTTCCTTTCATAGTCAGTTTAAAGCTACCATATAGACTTCTAGGGAGTACTAGTACCAAGACACAGTTAAGCTTTGCAAGATTGAGATGAATTTGGCAATTACCCTTACCATGCATTGCCTTGAATGGTGCAAGAAGGACTATGGGAAGGTGACCATTTCTCAGTGGAAAGCAGTTGGAGTACTGTGACAGCTTAGATGTCTATGCTTTGTTCAAAATCCCGGTCACACTTCTGGCTCCAAAGTCCTTTTTAAGCACCTCCTAAGTTCATTGGAAATTACTCTGTCCCGTGGAAGAAATTTTTCTCCTTCTTAGTAGCTGGTGCAGTGCTGTGTTTTCAGCTTTGGTCTGAGAACAACTCTGATAACACACCGATGGTTTTAGTTGTTGCTAAGTGATGTTTACTCTTACCAAGGACTTTTCAGTCTCATGCTCTGCCATTGGGGAGGGCACGGGAAGCTGGGAGGAAGCAGAGACAGGACTCCTAACCCAAACTAGCCAAAGGGGTATTCCATACCACAGCACGTCACGGCCAGTATAGAAAGTGGGGGGGAGTTATCTGGAAGGCCCAAATCACTGCTTGGGTCGTGCTGGATATTGGTCAGTGGGTGGTGAGCAGTTGTATTGTGGATCACTTGTGTTTATTGTTTTATTTTCCTTTTCCCCTTTTAGTTTTATATTCTCTCCCCTTGTTATTTCCCTTTTCATTATTATTACTGGTGGTAGCAGTAGTGATTTGTGTTATACCTTAGTTACTGGACTGCTCTTATCTCAACCCCTGGGGTTTACATTCTTTCCATTCTCTTCCCCATCCCTCTAGGAGCAGTGAGGAAGAAAGGGGGAAGTGAGTGAGAGGCTGCATGGTTCTAAGTTACTGTCTGGGCTTAAACCACAACACTATTTTATTCCCATTTTAACAAGAAAAGGTGGTCATGGACTTAATTAAATAGGAGACAAATAAAGATATGAGATAATGAATACAGGAGAAAAAAGAGAAGGGCAGGACTGTAGCAGCAGTTTCACCCACTTTGCCTAGTAATGCACATACCTTTTTCAATTCTAAAAATGACAACTCTAAGAGTTACTCAGTTATGTCATTCAGTGCTTTCACTATGTTGCTTTCAAGCTCTATGCAGCAGAGTCTAAATTGCTCCAAGCCCCATCAAACCTGGCCTTGAACTCTTTCAGGGATGGAGCAGACACAGCTTCTCTGGGCACCCTGTGCCAGGGCACCACCACCCTCACAGGCACCCTCACTTCATCCTAATATGTAAACTAAATCTCCCCTCTGCCAGTTTAAAGCCATTCCCCCTTCTCTTGTCACTACCTGTCCTTGGAAAAAGTCCCTCTCCAGGTTAATTGTTGGCCCTTGTAGATGTTGGAAGACTGTTATAAGGTCTCCCTGAGCCTTCTCTTCTCTCTGTGTGTGACTGTAAAGCACAGCTTTCTATCCTGCACATTTGTGCCCAAAATAGTGGGGTTGTGGCACAACATGTGACCATATGTTGGGAAAATGTGTTTTAAAGGGGGCTCCATCCGCTCAGCATGTTCCTCAAACCATCCTCTGTGACATCCTCTGCTCCCCCATACCAGAGGCTTTGTTACTACAGCTTTAACTCTGCAGCAGGCAAACCTTTAAAGCAGCTTCACCATCTCAGCTGCCAAGAGACCTTACTATATTCATCCAGATCATTATACCCTACGCAACTGTGTAACCTACTTAATTTTTCCTTAATGACTGCTTTCTAACGTCCCTCCCAAATTGACTCACTCTGCAGCTGAAAACAGGAGAGCAAGCAGAGGCTGAGAGTGATGTGGAAGCCTCTGACCTCCCTTTGTAGTCTCATCTGTGCTCAGGAGAGAGCCAGGGAAGGTCACAGGGAGCACAGGGCTAATAACAAGAGGCTTGAGGACACTGCCCATACAGCTCAGTCACCAGGTGCCTTTTTTTCCAGCTCAGAGCGCTTGGTGCTCAGAACGTCCTCTGCTTCTGCCATTTACACACACATGAATGAAGGTTGCTCACACATATCCAAAAACCCTGGATATTCATTGACACCAACCAATCTGCAGAACAGAGCTGAGATTTTTCCCTGCTTTTTCCCAATATATCTGGAGCATCATTAGACCCAGCGAAAGACAGTAACATATTGCAAGCAACTGAATTATGATTATGCTTGTAATAACAGCAGAGACATCTGTCAGTGCTGAGCAACAGGTATGTCAGCCCTCCTTGTTTCTTCTCCTTAAGCAGAATTACAACGGTGGGCGAAATGAAGGAGGATGAGGTAATTGCACTTGTCTCTAACCTTACACTAGAAAGTCAAGCATTACTCCTATAGTTCTTCACTGCAGCAACACAGATAGAGATGCTCTCATGTGTCATAGCAGCCTTGTGTAGATTCAAACCCAGAGAACAGCCAGGAGTATTTTTATCATATATTTTAGTAGCATAAAAATCAAGCATTTTCCAATATAATACAGTATAATACAATATAGCAGAATATAACAGAATATAAATATAATAAAATAAATATAATATATAAATTGCGTATTTTGATGTGGAATAGCAATCTATGGTTGTAGGTAGCATGAAGAATCCAGTCTAGACAGCACTGCCTGTGGAGACAATGACATGACTTTGATGTTCAAGGTTAGGTTTGAATACTGATGTGTATAAGGACCTTAAAGTGTAATAGGAAGAAGAGAAGAGGTTTCACCTCAGCTCTGTTTTAAAAAGCTAAACTATTCCTAAATGCTCCAGTCCCATGAAGAATGCAAGAGCTGAGGGTTCATTGTGGTAAACACACAATTCATGAGAAGGTATTTAGCAAAATAAGGAGTAATTGTGTTAAATTTCTGTTTGGAGCTCAATTTTACCTGTTCTTAAATTGCACCATGATACAGATGCAAAAAAACCCCAGTATTTTCCTCTGAAGGAGTAATTTCACTTAAGCTATGAAATAATTAGATGCTTAAAGCAGTTATAACACCAACCAGTCATTCAGAAGCAGTATCTCCAGACTAAATGCTTTCTTGGACAAATACCTGCTGAGCTGGGGTACCTTCACACCCTGACCACGTTGCAGTGCTCTTGATCAGCACACCGGACATCTTTCACTGGCTCATCACTGCACTCAGAATCCCCCATCACTGCACTCGGAATCCTCTAACAAGTACATTTTAGTTATTCCTTTTCTTAACTTTTTAATAAGTGTCATTGTGGTAATTCCCTACATTCCCAAAAAACCCTCATTTTCTTTTCTGAATACCTAGCTGGATGCATACTGTCATGTAGCAAATGTTAGTGCTGATGGACAGCTTGGGCACTTTCTTTGAAGCTAGCAATTTCATTGTCTGAAGCTCATGCTGGTATCTGAGACTTACATTTTAAAGTCTGGAATCCCAAAATACCAGCAGTATGAAGTGAATGTGGCCATGGCAATTCAAAATAATTGGGAGAAAGGGAAGAAAACAGAAGAGTGGAGCATATGTAGCAATAGATCTTTAAAACCCAAATGCCAAGAGAAAGAACTAAGGAGTTTTTCCTTTCACTTCGAGTAACCAAGAAGGAAGAAAGCTGCTGCACCGCAGAGAGCTAGAAAGAGGTGAAAAAGGTGCTGCTTAATGCATAGCCGTGCCCTGGGGTTTGTGCCCGGATCTCACAGACGCATTGCAAAGGACAGGAATTCATCTGCTTCCAGAGCAGCTGCTGTCAAAGCAGGAGTGCGGGCAGCAGGGAGAGGCGTTTCTAGAAAGGCAAGTCCAAAAGTTGCTCTGTTGTGGCTCCTGCTGCTGTGTTTTGGAAGCCTCCCCAGGAGCCTCTGTGATGGGCACGAAAAGAAAACCAGAGAGAGACTGGGTTTTGTCCTTGCAGGACTTGGGCACAGGAGGCCAGGCTCACTCAGGAGCAAGCTGTTAAGCTACTGAGCCTTTCACATCTGGTTATCGCGGAGCTGAAAGGACTGATGTTAGTGCTGCGCCTTGAAGACAGATTTAACAGCCTTCAGCAGCCTCATCATTTCACACAGGACGCTGTGCTAAGGCAGGTCAAGCATTCTAAATGCCAGGTTCCTGGCACAAGCAATTTCCTGGATGCATTCACCCGCTCAGAACCCAGCTCCCCTTTCTGGTAATGCTGTTACCCTGGTTATAAGCAAAGCTATCTGCAGATAAGGTGGGCTGCTCTCTAAAAGCCACTTGCAGGATTGGGCCCAAGGGTCTAATGTTCTTAGATTTTCATTGCAATTTGAGGCAGTGGAAATGAAGCTTTTTACCCTTTCAAAGGTGAAAAAGAAAGGAAGAAAGAAAGAACGATGAATGTCTACCTCTGCGTCCTCTGTGTCTGAGCCGTGAGAGAATGTGGTTGTTCCATGGAGTATGTATAGAACCACAAGGCATCTGTTTGTCAAGTGGCATGCACATCCACTGTCCTGCCAGACAGGAAACAGCTCTTTTATGCCGTTAGGTCAGGAGCAATAAGCATAGGAATTTAGGGAGTGAAGATGGCTCCTGGTGAGCGAGTGATGTGTCTCAGGGTTTGCCTGCTGCCTGCAGTCCTTGTGCCTTTTCTTCCTCCTTTCTTTTCTGTGTCTGTGCACATGCAGTCTTGCTTTCATCAAACACAGATTTCCTTGATGTTTATGCAGCATCCATGTGTATTTCTATCAAGTCAGTTGCAATCAAATGGAACATGCCAAGCTTCCCAAAGCAAATACAAGCTGCCTGCTTGTAGAGATGTCTACATAGAACATAACATAGAAGCCTAATCTCATCTCAGTACTTTCCTTGGGAATGATTAATGCTCACTCATCTGAGTCCAACTTTCTGGAGCCCATATTACAGTGTTCCTTCCTAATTATGCTCAAAAACTACTCATATGTGGCATTTCTATAGAAGGAACATACTAATGTCTTTTGTCACCCAACACATGGTAAAAGTGTTTCAGTTCCCAGGAGAAATGGTCTGTCTCTGGAGGGGAGTTACAGCCACGCAAGTCCAACTGCATATGTTCTCTGCAGTATGCTTCACTCTCCTGAAAGTGAAATGAAACCAGCTCCAAGAGGATTATTTCTTCCTGCCTTAAAGGGGAAAAACCAAACCGAAACAAAAGACAAAGTCCTGGTAGAAAAATAGGAAGAGAAGGAACAGAAAGATGGCCGTTATTAACAGCATGCATGTATACTTGCCAAAGGGAAAGGAAGTGGAAACTGGGCTAAAGGAATGTATCAGCCTCCTTGGACTTTGGTGGCAGAGCGGGAGATGCATGGTAGTTTTGCCATAGGGTTTGATGGGGTGGGTGTCTGAGGTAAGCCAACCCAACCAGATCATGCTGTAGGATGTGCACAGTGGAGCACTGGTCCAGGGGAGCTGCTGGTCCAGGGGAAGCCCCTTTTGGTAAGGAAGGTTCAGTGCTGCTATACAGTATGCCAGCCTCATGCCTCTCTATTAACTTCTCTGCCTTTTCTCGCTCTGTGCAGCTCCCAAAACGGAGCTCCACACAGCAGTTGGGCAGTACAGACAAATGCACAGCAATAATTAATCAAGTCCTTCAGTGAAATCCTCCGATATGTGTCCCCTGATTTTACCAAATGCCAGGCTTCTTAATTGTTACTTGTTTTTTTAATAAATATTTAATATTTATTATAAATTTCACCATATATAACTTCATAAAGTATAAATTTTAATAAATATTTGATAAATATTACCTTTTTAATAAAACTTGTTATTTCCAACATTACCTGTTTAAAAAGAGAAGGGTTCTGCAGTACCCAGACATTAGTATAGAAGAGACGCAGCCTTTTCTGCCTGTCAGCTAACCTCTGTCGCTCACTGACCCTCGAAAGGCCTTCCCATCCTTACCTTGCCCTCTAAAATGCACAAAGTTATCAGGAGGCTATTCAAACCAGACTGCAGTGCTTGTGGATGTGGGGCAGGAGTGTTTTTACAGCAGGGGGGTTGGAACTAGATGATTGTAAGGTCCTTTCCAACCTTAACTCTTCCATGATTCTATGATTCTGTGCTACTTTAGGGGTAGATCCATGCGCCTTGGCCTGTTCAGCAGGCCCTGTTTAGCTCTTTGAGTGTTTTGGCTCTTTATGGAACCATTTTTGTATATCTTAAACCTCCACCCAACTCTCACAGTTTTCAGACACTGCCCAAAAGGTGTTGTTATCCCCCTCCATGCCAAAAACATTTTCCTTCCGAGACTCCACTAAAATAAAGGACAAGTCTGAGCCATTTCAGCAGCTGAAAAAAAACCCACTTCCAAATTATGCAGATTTATCAAAAGTTGCTTTTATTTCTACCAAACTTCTTGGAAGGGATAAGATCAACAGAAAACAATCTAACGAGGTATCTTTTCTGTGTGGGTAGCTCAGGGGTTTAAAAATCACATCAAGGTTTGATTTATGATAGCGAAGGTGAGGAGTCTGAGCAAATTGTCTCGATAGGGAATCATTAGAGGACATTCAGAGCTACCACTGGGGTCTTCTTTTACCTGTGTTTTCTGATAACATTTCAGAAATGCTCAAGAGACAGGAGGAGCTCCAATGCTGCATCTATTAACGGATCCAACAGGCTCTGGCTAAAGTATTATGTATTATTTTTGTTACACTATTGCCTAAATGTCAAATGATTCACAGCTGTTACAGAAAGAGAGGTACAATCTTTTCACTCACAGCATCTTTCCTACATTACAGGAACTTAAACCAGACATTTTGCAATCTGGGTTGCTGCTGAGGTGCAATTCCTACCCCCAAATAGTTGCTGTTTTGCCAAGTTGTTGTCCATCATGTTGCGTGTCACATCATGCATCTTACATCGGACTGTGCCACATAGAATCATAGAATGGTTTGGGTTGGAAAGGACCTTAAGGTCATGCAGTTCCAACCCCCCCGACATGGTATCATTAAGAACTTCCTGCCACGTTCAATCTCCCAGTTGGTGATGCTTTTCCCTGGGGAGCATCAGTTGCAGATACAACTGTGTTATTTAATATATCCAGGCACCTGGAGGCTACTGAAGGGCTTGCTGAGTAACAAACGGATGAACGCTTGTTGGGTGCTGCTGTCCCTGTGGTGTGCTGCATGGCAGGAAGAAGGTGGGAACAGAGGGCTTGGATTCCAGCTTGAAGTCCTGGGGACTGAACTTTCATAGCGCCACAGAATCAACTGGGTTGGAAAAGACCTTTAAGATCAGCAAGTCCAACCTTTACCCAGAACAACCAAGCTCTCTAATTTTATACTCCATCACCTATTGTGCAGCTCTCAGAGGAAAAAGAATAAAAGTAGATTATCCACTTTGTAGAAGCAGGAAGTATATTTACCTGCTGCTGATGTTGTAACTTTTGCTACTTCTTGTGTGGCTAGCCATCCATTCTTGCCAATTACCAATGCGGTGCTTTGACAATAGCGGAATGAGATTCACAGCTCCGCAGTCACAGCTTGAGGCTTTGAAAATGAACATTCCTAGCGTGCTTCTCGGCTTCCTTTTTATAGAAAACCTGGCACATACAATTATATACTTTTTAACAAATGCTCCTTCTGCATCTCCAGCTTCCAAGTTTGCTTTGTGATCCTAAGGGAGTATCTTCGCCCTGCTAAACTTCCCCAAAATAAGATGAGAGGGAAATTATGTCCTCTCATAAGCAGGAGTTGCTAACAGAGGTTACTAAATGAAGCTATCAGTCATCTGAGTCACTCTCTGAAAAATACTGTTAATTTTAAAGTCTTATTGTTATTTCTGGCATTGCCAACTGCATCTAACCCAAGACAAAAGCTTTCCTAGCTGAAAGTTTTTGTTTCTTGGTAAAAAATGAAACATGAGCAGAGAACAAGCCTTAAGGCAAAGAGAAACAGCTCACTCTCCTTAAAAGTACAGTAACTCCTGTTGAAGAGGAGGTGATAAGCGACCCAGTACTGATGGTCTTACAGTGCTGCAGGTAACAAGACGCTATGGCCAGTGTCTCTCTCAGGGCTGTTTGTGTCTCATGTATATCTTGTGTCAATTTTAGAATGCCCAGTGCATATTTAGTTCAAGTTTTAGCTGAGTGCCAAGTGAATTTTAGGTGTGTGTTATTTGTTAAATCAGCTAACAGGAGGTGGCTGGGGGACTGTTGTGTTTTGGTTTGATTCTGGTTTTGATGAGGACACAGAGGAGCAAATCCTCTCCCTCTGTTTCTGGCAGTGCTGCTGTTGTGGCTGTGTGGCTGCGGGGCAGGGTGATCCCTCATCTTTATTTTTGTTTATTAGTATTATATTAATTAAGTTAAAATAATAAATAGATTAAATAAGTCTAATTAAATAAAAAATAAATTAATTAAATAATATTTATTATTCCTTCCTGCTCCCCAAGATCTCATGCTTCTTCCCTTTCCTGTGTCCTCCCAGTATCAGGCTGGGACACAGTTAGGGGACCTGGCTTCCTCCAGTCACAGCCTCGCCAGTGGGGGCTGAGCCCATCTCTCCTCCTCAAGAGACGTTTCTCCTTCCCAGGAGAAGCAAATGGTGTTTGTCAGTGGTGACAAGGCAGGTTTCCCAGCTAAACTGAAGCAAACCTCGTCAAACCTTCGTTTAAGAAAATGGGGTTGTAAGGTAAGAGCAAGTCTTCACCTAGGTCCTGCTTATTTAAGACCTTTCACTCTGGGAAGAGGCAGAGGAAAAGCCTGCCTTCTTCAATCCCTCCAGCGAGGTCTTCCTTGTTCTCCATCTTCCTTGCTTTCTCCAAGACATCCCTCTTTACAGAGGTAACTTTATCTGACCAAATTTTATCCAGACAAAGCCCTTTAACTTTTAGCTTCCTAGATGGGACCGGATGCCCAAGATAAATGCATTGAGATCCTCAGGAGTTCTCTGAGACAGGGTTTTACATTGTAAGTTTAGGAAGTCTTGTTTTCCAACATCCTGCTATTGTATTTAGCCAATATAGTCCTACAGTCAATAGTTGAATGGCATGGTTTTCACAAATGATTACAGATAAGAGCTATTTCCATCGTTACTTCCTTTTGTCATTGACAATACCAGATCAAGGTAATAACATCTGATCTGGCCAATATCTATCAGAACTGGAGGTTATAATCAGAGAAATAAATAGAATTTGCTTCACCTAGAATTGCAAAATATCACTCAAATAATGAGGTGCTTGGGCATGCATTTATCTATCCTTGCTTATGAAGAAATAGCTATTGATAGAATTGTATTGATGTGCCAGATTGTTTGAAGAAATCCTAGACATAAATAGCTCTCTAAGGCAGAAGAATATGAACAATCAGTCCTTTAGAAAACCGAGTTAAAATACATCCCTTGCCTAGTTTAAAGGCATATTCTGCAGTTCTAATTCACACAGAACTGTTACTGTCATCGTGCTCCCCCTGATAATAGACAGGAAACCATAATTCCTTCTTTTACTGAGCGTTACAAATCTGAATACTTTAACAATATGACTGTGAGGTTGGTATGGACAAGTTTTAATTCAGTAGTTAAATGTTAGAGTTGATAGAGAAACTGAATTTAGGTAAATGTTACATGCTTATGAAGTTTCTCATATTCAGGTTTTAAAATAGAATGCTTTATTCCTTTTCTTTTTTAATATATATTGGACTATATTACTCAGGAAATTTTTATATGAATTGCTGCCCTTTTTCTGTCACTGAGACTGACAATATGGATAATATCTAAGGTTTTTTTACTATTTATCTCTGTGTTCTTTTTTACATGTTTGCTTTTTTCAGCTGTGGGACTCAACTGTGAAAGTGAGATTGTTTGTCTGGGTTTTCCAGTTTCTTTCTCCTTTTGTTACTCTGTCTTTTCAGTCTCACTGAACTCTGATGATTCAGAAGACAGGGGGGAAATCAGTTCTGTTCACTCAAATGCTTATAGTTACAAAAGAAGAAGATAGAATGAGATGCCTTGAGAATCTAGAAACCCACTGAAACCTGATTGCTTGTTGAGTTTGATACGTTATCCCATCCAAAAATCAACCCAACTCAACCAACCAACCAACCAACCAACAACAAACCCACCAAGAAACTAAACCAGCATTTCTCAGCCAAATCTTGTTCTTGACACAATCTCATTTTCTAAAGGAAAAATTCCCAGATGATGGTTTTCAACCACAGCAGTTACTAGTTGTGGGAATGACAGAAGAATTGGAACAGTGGAGCTTCAAACTGTTGCTCTTTTCCTTGGGGCAGCCTTGAAAGAATATGTTCACCCACTTTCCTAGGGTGAGTGAACAGGTTTCTTTTGCAGATGACTGAAGTATAATCCCTTTTTCATTGACATCAGTCCTTATGATAACTGCCTTGATCCTCAACTCCCCTGTAGGCATTTGCAAATATGAAGGGTGAGTAGAAAATACTACCAGACAGGGCAAATGGTCAAAAAATTATGTATCACTGACAACTGGCATGTATTGTTGCTGTGTTTACTGAGCTATAAGCAGTGGACAAGCCATGGACAGCTGTGATCACAGTTAATGACTTTCAACAAGCTGAGGGGAGTCTGTTCACTTTCAAAATCATGTGTTGCTACATATATCTGTATCTACCAGTACCTGCAAACTGCAGTTTCTCAGGCAATATTACACTAGCTAAAGAGAGAGATGAAAGCATCCTTTGCTAGTAATCAGTCCTTGGGCATGACAATCAGATCGGATTAAATAATTAATCTGCAATAAGGGCATCTAAACAGGAAGGCACTGTCAGTTTGAGGGGATGGGTTCCATTTGCTAATGCTGGGAAAATGTTTTCATTGTGAAAGAAAAACTAACCTTGAGATGAAAGCTGTCTAAAATGTAGATTTATGAGGACAGACTCTGGCTCAGCGTGTAGCAACTAAACTCAGTGCAATTTACAGTCCCGCAGTCATGATTAGATTTCTCATATAGAGCATTGGAAATCAAAAGTTTCTATTTGGGGAATTTTTCCACATCACATTGCATCTTCAGGAGCTCAAAGGCATCTAAATCACACATGCTGTGGATTTCTTTGATAAGCCAAGAAAAGCATGGGCTTCAGAAAGCGGCTGATCAATGATGCAGCTTCTGCCAGCCCTGCACTGAAATGGGTGAGCTTCCCTGCAACTGGATGGGGCTGAGTTTCCCATGTTTCTAATGCCTGCTCTCCTGCAGGCTGCCACCATCTCCTCTCTCAGCCTGTCAGCACAGCCTGTTTGTGGGTGGGTAGCTGCCACTATGTGATCTGCTCTTCTCCTTCTTCCCCTTATGTGTCTGTGCCCTTAGGGACCACTGAAAATGGTACCTGATGGCTTGCAAGCCTATGGGTGCATGTGTGTGTGTGTGTACAAGTATATATATATATATAATACATATATATATATATGCAAGTCCATAAAACATCATAGGGATATATGCCAACACCCAGGCAGCCAAAATGAGTGATGACTAAGCTCTGTTCCTCTCTGTTATCAGGCTAACGTCACAGCAAGACCTAAGTACCTAGAGGCAGATTGAAGTCTTCCGGGATTTAAAACCACCCTGAATGCTGAAATGCCAATGAGTGTCTGATGTTGACAGGCTTGAAAAAATCCTGCCAGATGTTGGTTTATGCATCTAGATACTAAAATCTGCCCCAAAATTACTGTGGTCCTGCTCTGTCTCCCACATGTCAGTTTTCTCACCGTTCTTTGGTCATACCAGTGATAGTGTTGGCTCAAAAGGAGTGCTAGAGGTAGTGGGGTCAGGTGTACACCAGGTTTTATGGGAGACAGACCAAGTGGGGACCAGACTGCTATCACTGACTTGCAGTGAGAAAGATGTAACCCAGAGCTAGGCTTTAAGATCTCTGTGGTTTTGCACAATGTATAAATGAAGGGATGAAGGGAGATAATTTTTAAAATGTCTTTTATTTCTGTTAGTTTTAAGGAAAAAATATCTGGAATTTCAGGTCTTGTCCCCACAGTTTAATTGTGGAAGCATTGCTTGAGTACTGACTTTTTAGCATTCAGATCTCATAGAGCTGTTAAAATAGATGTTAGCAGAAATACCATATGAAAACTCCAAGCAATTCAGCAAATATCTGTATTTAACACAGGCAGGACAAAAAGCATTTCCCATCTGCCTGGATTCCATCTTTGGATAATGCTTTCTACATGCTGAAGTCAAAGAGCCACACGCTGTCTGTTACGGATAGGGAGCTGTATTTAAAACCATTGGTTTGTGTAAGTAGACAGAGACTTGTCATTAGTGACATTTGTTCTAGAAGTGCAAAGCCAGTTATGTAAACCTCCAATTCATAACTTAATTAAGCTCTTATTTCACTTTGAATTGTTTCAAGTAAAAGAAACTTGGTATCTGACTTGCAGTCTGAGGTGTTTAGTTTTCCAGGTCATACTATAAAGGTTCTGCTCTGAAAAAGACCGAAAAGCACGCAGAGAGGACTGAAACCATCGGGATCAATGCAGGGAGACACTAACCCGATCAGAGACATTTAGCAATCTTCTAAGGCACTTATCTGTATTTTTTGGAGGATACAAGCAGCTAAAATTGTCCCTAAGCTACTTAGGCTTGATAGTCCTGCACTTACTGAAACCTCTAACAGACTTAAGGCAAGGGAGGGAGCTGCTGAGATTTCGCTGCTCGGAGCTGCTCCTGATAAAGCCAGCCTCTGTGCTCCAGAGGACTGGGGCAGACTCCTTCCCCCAGGCTGGAGCTGATCTTGCAAATACCTCTCTGAGGCTCTTAAGGCATTTTGGTTCTTGTGTGTTTTGATTGTCTGATCCAAACCCCTACGTGAGTGCCCACATACCTTGGAGGATTTATATAGTGGATGGTTTGGCTTGTACCCAAGACCTTCCTCTGAATATTAAAACCACTAATGGGGGGAAGTATTTGTTAACACTAAATATGAAACTTTTCAAGGTGTCTTTATAAACGTAGAGGGAGAGGAAATACTTTCCTCTGTCCTTTGTGGATTATCTTTCAGATACTGTAAGAAATATTCTGTGGGCTCCCAGAAATTAGGAGGAAACACATTGGCAGTATCATTTAGGAATCGATATTTTTAGCCTAAGTTGTTCCTTTTGAAAACGTGCTCATTTAGTTTAAGAAATACTACATGTGTAACTACATCCAAGAGTGATCATCATGCCTTCTCTCAGCCCATGTTTGCTTTGGTAACTGCACATGTAACACAAAACTACTTACATTAAGTTCTTATACTGGGACGCTTTTAGCCCAGACTGTTTGGCAGATGCTAGCACTTTGCAGTTGTTACTGGGTGTTTTGCCCGCATTGTAACAGCCCCTAGCATGTGCTTCTGTCATTAGGAATATTGACTTATGTTTACCATCTTGGCTTCAAATACACACCACAGGATTTTCCATGTTTCTTTGTAACAGTAGGCAGAACAGGGAACTTTGAGGCTGCCAAAGAAGAATCTGCAAACACAGACCAATGTCACGGCAATTCTTATCTAGAATTTAACTATTGGTCCCTATAGGGTTGTTTTTTTTTGCCCTGGGATAAACCATGTGAGAATACCTGAGCTGGTTCTTTGAATCCATAGCAGGAACCTAGGAAGAGGGTGGCTTCTTACAGAGAAACACAGGCTATGACTAACTTGAGAGAGCCAGGAAACATTTTGCTTTCTGTTTTGAGATACTCTTTGACTGTAGTCATACCTCTGTTGGTGCAGTGGCTCTGGAATGCAACACAACTGGTCCTGTGAAAGCAAAACTTGCTTCAGAACCAGTGCCATGACAGGGCCTTGTGTCCATTGATGCAGTATATTCTACTATTGTGTGAACAAAAAAAGCTAAAGCATCACAACCAACCAATAAAAAAAGCACTCTGCAGAAACATCACAATGCATAAAAAATAACTCCAGGCCCATGTATGCAAAACTTAATTATGCAGGCTTCAAATCTCATCAGAGTCATTGTTGAACTGCTCTTTCCAGAAACCAGGCTGGCTCTTGAAGCATGTCGTATCTATCATTTATTTTAAAAGCATTTTAAATGCAGTCAAATGTTTAAACTTCAAAGAAAATTTGGTTTCTTTGACCTGGGCTAAGTTTGCTATGAGGATTCTGTTGTGCTGCTATTTAGACAGATGGTCTACAAATACAAATATGAATGAAAGAAGACTCGAGCCCACAGATAACATTAACATAAACTGGCATTGCTTTCTTAAAGCTCATGGGGGCAGATTTGCCTTAGTAGAACAGTTTGCTCTAGTCTAGGTTTGAAAACATGATTCAACATGGACAACATCCTTGTCAGAAAACTGGGGATTTTGGTTCTGGATAGGCTTGAGTACTTGCTAGAGAAGTAAGCAGTCACCCAATTCAGGAGTCTGTGCTGACACTTGGGGCTGTTTCTCTTCACCAAACCCCAGAGGCATTCATGGACACTGCACGCTCAACGCAGTCCCAAGGAACTGTTCTGGATAGATGTTCTAAATGTTTTTAACACGTTGTCATTCAGTGTCCACACATTTTAGAAGCACGCTTGTTCTGAGACATAACCAACCAGCCCAAAGAATCCTGTGTGGAAATCATTGTCTTTAAGTCTGAGATACTCCAGGATGTAATGACATCCTTCTTTTATTCCTGGTTAAAAAAGAGAAGGGATAATGCTACCCCTTCCACTATCAGGAGCATCAACCCATTGCTCGCTCTTTATACTGAAAGCTAAGAACTGGTTTTATGTATCTCCAGTCCTGTCCATGCTTGAATAACATCGGTGTTGAAGTAAGGGTGATGGTAACACTGGCTGTGCAGAAGTGTTGTGGTGTGTCAGGGTGTCACTCCTGCTAATAACCTCTCTGCCTTAGTCCCTTTTTTCTCTGTTGTTTAAGGTAATGTTTTCAGAAAGGATATTTTAAACCCAGCTCTTTGGGGTTTTTAATGCTCTGCAGCAAATAACAACAAAGGGTGCAGAGCCTGGCATCCTTGTAAATGTTGTTAGAGTGCTGCACAAGGAATTTGGCTGTCTGAATCCCATTAAGGTATACGGGAACCATATGGCCAGATCCCTAGGTACCACTTTAAAAATGTAAGTGATTCTGTCTGAAGCAGAGCACAGGATTTCCACAGTGCTGTTCAGTGTTCTTAACCTGTCTCAGGTTTTTATTTCCTGCATTTAACTCATGGAAATTGCTGCAGGAAAAGAGTTATCCTGGAGTCTCGGTTCTGGGTCACATCCTGCTTCCCACTGCTTTAGTTTTCCCACTGCTGACTGTGTGGAGATGTCATCTGCAGAAGTTCTTCTAACAATGTGCCATTCGGGGCACTGTAAACGCACAGCCTGGCTCTGTGCTAAACTTTATTTATTTAATGTCTTGGATTCATTTATGCACCCCTTGAAGAGCTGAGGCAGGTAAATGTCTACCAATAGAGGAATCTTCTTTGCATGCTGAGAAGACTTCTGAAATGCAAGCCTCCCAGTTTCCCTGCGGTTCCTTTGACTACAGTGTGTTATTTAAAGCTTTTCTTTTAGAAGTAAGAACCAACTTTTAGAAAGGTTAATGTGAGGAAGAGGGAAAAAAGCCCTTTAGACCTGGAAATGACAGGAGATGCTCCCATGCCTGATTTCTGTAATGTGAGCAAAAGCACAAAAGAAGCTCTCAGGGAAAACGGAGGAACTGGGTTTTGATAAGTTAAAATACATAGTGAATTCTTTTTGCACGCTTGCAGAGCTATAGGGATCCCCTGCAACACACACGTGTGTCTTGCAAGGTATATACACTCTGGCTACCAAAGCATCTCCCTGCTGGTTCTGCTTATCCTACTACTATACTGTGTAGTATTGCACAATCTGACAGGAAAAGCTTTAACTAAGGAAAGCATAAGAAAAAAAGACAAGAAAATGGGAGGAAAGGATAAGAGACAGCATATAGGCAGAGAGGATGGCTGGCACATACTGCATCTGCCCCTTTTTGCTACTTATTCCTTCACTGCACTCCTATGGGCTACGTGGCAATTAGGTTCGGAATGTATTTGCAGCTGATAAGGGGAGATGTTTTTCCATTCAGATGGAAGTCTTTCCATTGCACTTGAATACTTTAAAGCAGCTTCAGAGCTGCGTCTGACGTAGCTGGCCCCTGCTTTTCATGCTGGAAGCTCAAGTGGTCTTTGCTGCTTCCTCCATCATTCAGGCAGCTGCTCGTGTGCAAAAGGTGTCTGTGTGCTATGGCAAAAATTAGATAGCACTAACTCCTTGTGATCATGCCACAGAGATCCTTTTGTCTGTACCTGAGAATTAGGAGGGCATAAACAGCTTTGTGCTTCCTCAAAATAAAGGCTGGAACTGAATTTTTAACGCAAGGTTCATTATAAACCTGTGTTTGTGGGTCACTGCCTGTATGTAAGACTGTTGGCAAATAAGTATTGGTGTTCTGTGTTCAGATGTGACCCTTACACACATGATTTTTCAGGTGAAAGCAGGGTCTACCTGGCATTTAACTGATAATGATCCGAACAGGGACAAAAAGAGGGCAAAAAATACATTTCTCTGATTCTCTGAGTTCCTTTGAGTGTCTCCTGGATGTAATGATAGCCTCACTGGTGTGTAAGAATCAAAAAACATGCCAGAGACCTCCAGAGACATCACTTCATCCCCTGCCAATCTGAACAAAGCTTTGTGTTTGCAGTTTCTGGATACAGCACAGATTTATGTCCCTCTCTGCTCTCTCTCCCACTGGCTGTCTTTTTATTCCAGTCATTGGTGCCAACCCAGCTAAATTCCTGCTTGACACAGCCGAAACTCCGTTGCAACAGCAAGCTCTCAGAAATGCCCCAGATGATGGACAAATACCCCAATTCTCTCAGCATCTGTGCTAACCTTGAAACCCTACCTGGTAGGCACAGTGCAATCAAAAACTAATCAGTGAAATCAAGCTGGGATTTGGTCTTGGGAGCTAATGGGAGGAGAAAAAAAGATGACTGTGCAAATACAGTCTGGCTTTCATAAGGGGAGATGCACAAAGCCATTCTTAATCATCAGCATCTCCACAGAGCAGTGATAGGAGGACCTGGCAAAGCCTGTCAGCATCTGTGTTCATCTAGTTCCTATGTGACGGGCAAGCTCCCGTCCTATTTCATTCACAGGATTGTTTTCAAGGTTTCAGGCAGAACTGTGCCTGTGTTGCTTTAGAGCGTTCCTTTACTGCTGTGTTAAAGTTGAGGCATGTCGGAGGGCACGCGGGGCTGGGAGGCAGCGCGGGGCGAAGGATGCTCGGGCAGCCTGGCTGCAAGAGGAAGCAGTGCGACAGGGAGAGAATAACTTGAGCTACAACCTACGCAGTCTGTGTGATTTTCCTCTCCCTCCTCTGCTGCTCTTTCAGCAAGGAAAGGGGGAAAAAAGGCAGGGGGGGGGGGAGAAGAAGGAAAAGGCTGCAATGTGTCACAAAGGAACAGACTGGCAGACATCTGCCTCTTGCCTTATTTATTTATTTCCTTAAAAAAAAACCATAGGAAAGGGTACAGAGCCAACTCTTCACTCCAGAGCCCCCATTCCCTTAACAAACCAAATGGTGGCTGTTGGCAGGGTATTGACAGCTTGTTAATGAAGGAATTCTTGACAAAATGACAACCTGTGTGGGATGCAGTGTGAAGCCGAATCCTCCCACAAACCAGTACTAAGTAATTAGGAGGTGGTGAAAATAGCAACTAACTACTGTTGGGGAGAAGAGGGAGGGGAGGAAAAAGCTCCTAAATTAATTATAAAAGCAGTTCTGATTTGAAAAGTATCCCTCTCTCCTTTCCCTGAGAAGACTCATTTTCCCTGAACTCTCGATTTCATCCTCCAAGCGTCTCTTAGCCAGCCAAAGGGAGCATCTCAAAAGACTGAGCCTCACCACTGTGAATACAGGGCCTTTTTCTCTGCAAACACAATAAAGCAAATGAAGTACTAATGAAAGTCAACCCACATTCACCACCACTGCACTAGCATCAGGTGTTGGGGCAGCTGTAGCAAACCCCATGACTTATGGTGAAATTGCATTTCAGTTTGGCTCTCTGGGAAGATGCCGTTCTCCACCCTGTCTTGAACATGAGCTCATGATAATTCAGCCAAATGGTTCATTAAAAACAACTGAGCAAAGCAGTTAGGACAAGAAGGAGAATGATGTGTTCCTTTTTAAACAGGGAAAGTTCAGGTTAGATATAAGGAAGGAGTTCTTTACTGTGAGGCTGGTGAGGCACTGGAACAGGCTACCCAAGGAAGTTGTGAATGCCCCATCCCTGGCAGTGTTCAAGGCCAGGTTGGAGAGAGTCTTGGGTGACACGGTTTAGTGTGAGGTGTCCCTGCCCATGGCAGGGGGTTGGAACTAGCTGATCATTAAGGTCCTTTCCAACCCAAACCATTCTATGATTCTATGAAATGTTGATTATTTTTTATCCCCCAGAATTTTGAGAAATTTAGCTAAATTTGTTGTTTTTCTACTTTTACTCTGTCTGGTCTTTTCCCACCTTTTACAGCTTCTGGAAGTGACATTTACTTTCTACAATTATAGATTCAGATAAGCAACACAGACCAAAACGAGCATTGCATATTCCCATTTTAAAGTAATGTGGCGAAATGAAGAACTTATAGACTCAAAACTGCATTCATACAGCTTATATGCATTTTCAATTCTTCATGACTTCTTTGTTTTGAATGAGCAAAAGAACCTTGCTACCTTTTATTACTCATGTGAGTTTGTTCCCATTTGTGGCTTTTGTAGTTGAGCTCTGTTAAAACATTACAAGAGCTACAAAATAAATGATTGCTTGGGGAGTTATTCATTTGTTCATCAAAAGGATGGATAATAAGAGATCTATACATTTAATTATATGAAATATTTTTGGAAGGAATAGAGTTGGACTTGGTTGTGGTTCACTGTGGGAGGTCAAGTATAGACATAAGAAAGAACACTTTAAAGGTTAAGGGCTTCACTTTACAGAGAGCTGTCAAGACATCTAATGTTTCAATAACCTGCTGTACCAGTGAGAGGTAAAAGCCAGGTCAGGGATAGTTTGCTCTTTCCAAGGATGCTAACAGAGCTATGGAAATATTGTTTATGCAGAGAGCAGGGAACCTTGGTTTGCCTGTATCATGTGCCTGAAATGACTGATTTTTTGTTCCCAATGACTTCTCACCCCACTCAGTTTTCAAAGAAAGCCAGCCGGGGTTTGATGTTGGATAATTGCGTTACTCAGTAGCATCGGCAGGATAAGGACAAGCCGTAAATGTATGGTTTATAATTTGGATAGTCACCATTTTCTGTGATGTGAAGAAGCACAGCAATACTGATGATGAAATTTGGACCCATAGAAATGTATGAATGCACATTAGCATTGGCTCATAAGGATCTTGCTTTACACAGATTTAAAAGCAGGACTGCAGGTCAGTCATTTCGGTTTCATTTCTGGCAGCTGAGTTAAATCTTTTGAATGTGTTATGACACTAGGATTGAGAAAGTATGATGGAAAGCTAGTATGCAGGGTGCATGGTGAATCAGCGCGCTGGTTTTGCTGAAAACACAGGTTGCGAGCTCCCTTCTTTTTAGGAGGGATTATTCCATGACCTGGCCCTCAGTACAGGTCCACAGGATGCTACCAACTAAAGAAAAATGTATCCAAATAGAAAGCAAACAAGGCTTGTCAGGTGATGCCTATATTCAAAAAGAAAAAAGTTATTCACAGCACTTACTAAATCTGGATTACAGTGGAGAGGATAATCCTTCCTTCATGCAAGTGTCTACTAGCTGCTGTAATAAACCTTTCCACAAACAGGAAAGATGCGCACCACCTTTGTGTTTGCGCTGCCAGTTTAGGGCTGCCTTGGTGATACTGAGTTAGGAGAAGCTCAGTTATAATGAATAGTACTTCTTGTGTGACCATGCTCTTAGGGTCAGGCTCAGTGCTTGCGGACTGAGGGGCAAATATGAATGTTCTCAGCCCTCAGGGGGATGGTGATACCTGTCCTGTTCATAGACCTTGACCTCCCACTTCTGGTCCCTGTGGAGGAAGTGGAACCAGCATCAGTTTCAGTGGTAAAAGCTCTCTTGCAGAGTGGGTACGAGGTCGTGCTCATCGCTGCGCAGAAGGTGACTGGGAGTGGGGCTCTGACGTGCTAAATAAAGCACATTTTTTATGTCAAGTCAAGCGCTTTACAGGCTCAGCCTCAGCGTGCTCAGTCTTTTGTTGTATCAAACTGTCAGTGAGGAGCCATATACCAGAGAATCTCTTCTTGCTCCTGGGTCTTATTTGTCCAAAAGCAATCTGAAATGCAAGTAAAATCCCAGTAACCGCAGGAGCGGAACGGTTGGAACGCTGTCAGCAGAGACAGACGTGTGCAGGCAGCGTGCTAAACTCACTTGCATGGGGTTTGTTCAGCTGCTAAACAACAAAAAAGGGGTGTGATGAGAACTCTCTCACCCTTTCAGTTATTTTAATAAATCTGTGCATTTCTTGTGCTAACTAAGATAAAGGGGAAGGCTTTTCAAAGCCTTACAAAGTCTACCTGTTAGTACCCCTTTACATGTGAGCTCCTGTTATGCTCAAGTACTCAGAAAGGCATCCAAAGTGCAGCGCAATAATGATATTCTTCAAAGATCTTTCTCTTGCCTTATGGATGAGGGAATGTATTATCACCTTGAATTTCGAACCCATGCTGTTGGTTTCCATGTGGAGTAGCAATAACGAGCTGAAACAGAAGCGCTTTAAACAGGCTCACTCTTGTGACACTGCAAAATTAAGTTTAATATTTGCAAATTGGTTATGTGCACTCACATTCTGTCAGATCACTGGTAAATATTATGATTCCTACAGAGCTACTGGGCAGCCACATTTCTTTCTTGTTTCTTGGAATCAGTCAGAATTGAGAGGTACTGAACCCTTGACAATTTGGGGAGTGAAACTGCTCAAATAGGTGCCAAGGGAACTGCGTTTCAGAGGGTGAATTTGAAAGCCTTGACCTGAGCTCTGTCCTGGAATAAATCAAGAAAATGTAGTTACTGCGTGTAACGTTTATCCCACCCATTCAGCACCTGATCCCGAGTTGTCCTAAGTTTCTCTTTGTCACAGCTCCAATCAGCGAGTTCTCTTCTTGAAGGCTGTCAACCAAGTGTCTGAACCCGAGCCTGCAATCTGAGCCTGTTTAGGTCTCATCATTTCTGTACAGCAGGTAAGCAAAAGAGCAGCAATCAGGAAGCAGCCTTCTTTCCCTCAGCATCCTGGCTAGAATTGTTCAGGGACTTTCCAAGCAGGGCATTTGTGATTTTTAGACCAGAACTCTGCTTCCTCTGTTTTCATTGTATGAGCTAGGAAATGCCGTGCTTGCATGGGTGCTGGCACTTGGCAGAATCACTGCTTTCTCATAAAACAATTGCATTCCCACCAGTCTTTACCCATTGCAGCAACTGGTGATGGCTGAGCAGGCTGTAACCTGGGATCTCTCCTCCCTGTACCATAACTTACTTAACCGCTCCCCACCACACCACCTCGGTGATGTCTGTGACTCTGATGTCTGATGTCTGCCTGGTCCTTGGCAGGGACTGTGCCAGCAGTCCCGGTGCTAGCCATAATACCATGAAGCAAAGCTCTGCCTTGGTGTAAGTAGGTTTTGCTATAGCACATATATGTTGAGGGAAGATTCAGAGGAAGGAAGCTGCATCTGCAGCAAAAATGTACCTGTCATAGAATCCTTGAATCCCAGACTGGTTTGGGTTGGAAGGAACCTTAAAGCGCCTCCAGTTCCAACCCCCTGACATGGGCACAGACAAACTTCACTAGAGGAGATTGCTCCAAGCCCTGTCCAACCTGGCCTTGAACACTGCCAGGGATGGGGCAGCCACACTGGGCACCCTGTGCAGTGTCTGTCATATGTGACAGTGTGTGACAATGCCACACACGCGGCAACACATTACAGACCTTCCAGAAGAGCAATGGCACTGCGTCAAATTGCCATTACACCTTCAAAAGAATTTACACAAAAAAGAGCTAACTAGGGTTAGTAAATAAAAATGAGAAAGTGAACAGCAAGGCCAAAGAAACTGTCCAAGGAGCCTGCAATTAAACCACGGGAACATCTGAGGCCCAGGCACGTATTCAGCTCGCTTTGTCAGACCCTGATTATTATTTAGAGTGACATGTATGTTGGCCGGTTCACTTTATTTATTCGCTTTAATCATCTCACAGTTCCTTCCACTCCAGGGCATTGCTGGTGGACAGGAGATTTATAATTTGGAGTAATCCTGAGCCTGGAAATGGGGGAATTGCTACAGCTCTTGCACGAGTGTCATTTCGTATCAGGAGATTCTCTGATTTAGACCAGTGGACAGAAACAGAGCTCGTTTAGCAGGCAGTAATATATAATTGGGAAACTATATGTTGCTGCACTGTCATTAGGACAAAAACTAGGGCTAGGAGGGGTTTCTCTACCTCAGTCACAGGCTGTCAATATTCCCAGCAGCATTATTAGTATTATTGAGAATCTCTCGTAAAGCACTGCGAGTTTACACAGAGGTAATTTACACCAGATAGTTAGGATGCCTAAAAGCATATACGGAAGGGTAGATGCTAGTAGTGCTAAGTACCCGATTGTATTACATTGCAACACTGTTCTAAGGGGATTAGAGCGTTTTCTGTCACTGCCGATTGCATGGCAACAAAATGAAGAGGTTTTTACACATTGCTGTGTCTTACTGATTCTGAAATCTAGATTGCGCCTTAAAATTAGCCTGATCCTGCATAATCTAGGTGACACTGTCCAGCAAAATGTGATGCAAGTAACATGCCACAAGAGGCTGGCTCTTACGTTTTACATACACTGTGCTGTTCGCACATGTAACTGGTTTTGTAAAGCTCCTACAGGTAAAGTACTGACATTGCTTCTACCAACATGCAGGTTTGCAAGACAGCGCTGCCATATGCAGCCACATTGAGCTGTTTTTATTGATTGTGTCTAATCATAAGGCAGTCTTTTCTCCTTAGAGTAAGGGAATTATATCTTATCATGATATTGAGTATTGCTCCACTTTGTGAACTGTGAAAATATCTGATATTGCCAAATCTGTTCTTCTGCTTACACAGTCAAGTTTTAATTTCAGTTCTGTATGCTGTGATACTTGCTTTTTGTCCAGTAGGAAGATGTAGTTCTCTGTGTTGTATGTAAATTCAGCATAAGCTTAGATTTAGATTGGATCTTGAGTCACACAGCAGCCCAAGTTGGTGTCAATCATGCAAGGATGCTGAGGGAAGGCAGCATGAGGAAGCATCAGTGCCCTGCAGTAGGGAGAGTATGGAATGCACTTCTTCCCACATGTATCTGAAGGAGGCCTATAAGGATGCTGGGGAGGGACTCTTCATTAGGGACTGCAGTGATAGGACAAGGGGTAACGGGTTCAAACTGAAACAGGGGAAGTTTAGATTGGATATAAAGAAGTTCTTTCCTGTTAGGGTGGTGAGGCACTGGAATGGGTTGCCCAGGGAAGTTGGGAATGCTCCATCCCTGGCAGTGTTCAAGGCCAGGTCAGACAGAGCCTTGGGTGAGATGGTTTAGTGTGAGGTGTCCCTGCCCATGGCAGGGGGTTGGAACTGAATGATCTTAAGGTCCTTTCCAACCCAAACCATTCTGTGATTCTATGTGAGCAGTCAAAGGCTGTGAAAGCCTTTATGCTCCTACCTCCTGCTCCTTCCTTAAGCACTCAAATGAAATACAAGCAAAATGTGGTGTTGCGCCTAACAGAAAGATTTTGCCAGGTCAGGCATGAGGCTGATGCACTCCAGGGCTAAGGTTTCCTGAAGAGCAGAAGCACAGAGATCCAGGGTCATCACTAAGTGGGCCAGTCAATACTGAATCAATTTTTCACCATTCATTCCCAGGAAGAAAAGGGATGTCTAAGTTAATCATTCCTTATAGAAAATAAACAGGCACCTTGTCAGCCCACGACAAAAATCATTCACTGATGCCAAGATAATGTTTCTAAACAACTGACTGGATCAAAGGTGGAATTTAATTGATTATGTGCTAAATATTCCCTCTCTCCCTGTCTCTGACACAACGCTCATACACAGGGAGTGAGAATACCCAGACAGTGGGACGAGCAATTTCCTTCTTGTTGCCATAGAAATTTCAGTGCCGAGGCTGGATCGCTTCTAGGGACACAGGGTTTGGGTCTTTTGATTCTTTTTCACTTACATGATGTACATCAGAAGCAGCTCTGCTGAACTCAAGTGACTGTAGAACTGGTGTAAAGGAGGGAAGAGTCAGTGCTGTGATGTTAGTGATTCGTCCCTTATTTGTCATTTCTGAACTAAGCGAAAGGAATGATCGGGTTTTTCACAGCAAGTCTGTTGTGGCCAAGTTCAGAGTCCTGGTGGGCTCTTACAGGTTGTTAGGATTTTTGTTAATCGCTGGTGAAGTCTTTGGTGCAGAGGTTGAGTTCTGCTCAGATTCACAGTACAGATCTATCCTTCGCAGCAGGATTTATGTATGGATGTGCTAAGACAAAGCTAAGAGGGGAAACAAGAAGCATTTGAGCAAAGCGACCTGTTTGGAGTCAAAGGCAGATCAAAGGCAGGGCAGGAGCAGATCTCCTGTCTCTCCAGCTTCCATCTTATTCGACAATGCCCGTGAGGATGGCAGTGCAGCAGGTAACAAGAAGGCAACGCTCCATTAGCCGGTTTGCTTGTACCAATATGCATTTGTCAGATCTAGTTTGCAGGCTAAGATCCAACTGGGCATCCCAATACAGCATATGACTATGACATCCAGCTGTGGGCTGTTGCTGTTGTGTTGAATTAATCAGAGCTTGGCTCCCCGTGCTCTTTGTAGGAAGGGAGATCCGAGGGACTTGGAAACAGATGAGACTGAGCTGCTTTTATGCTAGGCATGGGTATTTGTAACAGGGCATTTGACCCTTGCTCAGGGCACACACAGCTCTACAAGTCTCTGCCCACCTCCTGCAACAAGCCACTTCTACTACTTGCCCAGGAGGGGAACTCAGTTGGGCAGCTGAGAGGAAGATGATTTGATGGAGATGTTCTGGTCCTGAGACTCCCTTTAGGTCCAGCCGTGCTATCAGGAGGTTTTGCTGGCTTGCACACAGCCCTGGCACAGCAAGGATGTGACCTGCTGGTATACAGTTTCCAGCCCAGGCTTGGACAAGTGCACCATCAACATCACGTATCTGCCAGGGCCCTGTGCCTTCACCCTTGCCTGGAAAAGCTCATTGTAATGTATACAGCAAAATGCCTGGGAACAGCTGTGTTGGGGGATCTGCAAATTCCAAGGCTGGCACTGTGGTTTGTACATGCAATTGTGTACACGTTGTTTCAAATGTGTTCCTCTGGGCTCGTTCCTGGCCTCCAGCATGGGGAGTGTGGAGTGCAATAGAGCTCCTGGGACGTGCTGTTGGTTGTGCACTGGAAGCGTTCACCTCGGAGGGTAAAGAGGCATGTGATGCACAGCAAGATGTAAGATGCTGCTTCTCTGAGCAGCATTAGTTCCCTTCTGTAAGCTGATTAGGCTGACTGGATGGCAGTAGTAGGAATGCAAACTGCCACTGCAGGAACCTTAAATGGATAACAGGCAAGTTGAGGTCCATCTCAGTGGTCTACAAAAGACAGGTTTTCCAGTGAAAGGCCCTTACCATTCAGCTCTTCTACAGCAAGACTTTCCTTCCCATTCAGGTCTTTACATTCACAGGGAGGAAGATCTGCCACATTATATCTTTCCTTCAGTTTTGTGCTGTAGTATAGGAATCTCTAACCTCAGGGCAGGGGTGGTGTTAGGCACCAGTGTTAATAATTGCCTCTAGAATATAGAAAAGCAGTTCTGCAACATCTGCACTCTGCTCTTGCCTAGTATTTTCAGAGAATTAATGGATGAATGTCTGTCAATAATACTGCTGGTAGATAGATACTAATGCAATTCAAAGGCATTAAGACACTGTCACCTCGAATGAGCTGTATATTCCATAGCAGTTTCACCGGGAGCTCTATGGACCGTCACATTTGGACCCTCTGTAAATACAGCAGCTCCATGACTCATGTGGTTTTTTTCCCCTATTTGAACTCAAAGAAAAATTAATCTGGCCCATCTGCAGCTGGCCTGGGTTGGAAAATGTGATTGCCTTCCAGACGCCAGCCATCCATGCTCCAGGGATGACAGCCTTTCCACGTGCTAATTAACCGAGGACAGAAGAAACCATCATAAAGCATTCCCATCGCCGTGCCTGCAGAATTCAATTCCGTAAATGCGGAATTAAAGCAATTTGGGGAGAAATAATGTTGTGAAGTGTCACAGAAGATTTGCCACTGCCAGTGCTTTGAAAGGAGCTACGCTTGTAACCGTGCGCTGAATATGATCCTGGGATGTAATATTCACTTGTTTAGTGACTTCTTTGTTCTGCCAAAAAAGCCCAGCAGAACTGGGGCTCCACAAAACATCTATAGAGTTCAGATTAAAAGCTTGACCAGAGAATTACAGTGATAGGGACTGGAAGTATCTCAGGTATGGACCTTTGATGTCTACTCTATTCTCTGTTAAACCAAGTCACTGAGAGTCATTAAGGCTCTTCAAAAGTAAGATATGCCAGAAGAAATGGCAGAGGCAGGAGGCTCAGATGCTAAATAAGGAAATCTAAATGAGCAATATCTTGAACTCCACAGATTTATGTTATACCAGCTGCCTGAAAGAGACAAGTGTTAGCTATTCGAGGGGCATCACATGCAATGGCCTTACATATTAAGAATACTGTGACACACTGGTAACTGCTGCATGCGAATGTGGAAGGTGATGAATGTCCGAAAGGACTCCTCAGTGATGGCTGCACTTTTGTCATCTCTTACCTTTTACCAAAAAGCTTATAATATGCACTATTTTCCACTAAACCCTGGAGAAGTGTTAGAAGAATCTTTGATTGCACAAGAAAGAAAGAAAACTGTGTGCGTGTGGGGAGCCTAAAAACATCATGCCCCATCCAGAAGATGTATGAAAAGAATCCAGCATTTAACCTTTACCTCAAGAACTGTCCTTGAATAAAAGTGAAACCAACTCCTTAGCTGCAGGACTTCCCATCACTTTCCATGCATTCCCCTTCACACCCACCCTGATTTTCCAACAGAAATCTGTGTCCTGACGAGTGCTTCCAGGGCTGTTCCAAATCCCAGTAGTCAGTCAGAGTCTCTCAATTGCCTGTAGTGGTGTTTGGATCAGTGCTGTGATCATTAATAGCAAGTTAGAAATGGCCACTTCAGTGTCTGAGTACCCTAAAAAACTCCTTATAGCATGTTTTCTGCTGCAGCAAGCCTAACCAGTGTCTGCTCTACTTTTGTCTGTACCACTGAGCACAATAGGTCTGCATGAGCAGTGTGGAAAAAGCAGTAAGGAAAATGCCTTCTGCTTTTCTGTCTTCCAGCTATCTCCTTTATGTAGGTATGCCTGCATCCCTGTCAGTCGAATGGTAATGAATTAGAATTCAGCTTCCCCTGAGTAATCTGTACTGAACAGTTAAAAAAATAGACTAGTTTTAAAGGAATGACAGAGCCAAAGAGCAAAAGCAGTCCCAGAAGCTTTGTATCCACTTTACTGGTGACTCAAATCCAGGGGTCCAGCTGATTCAGAGTTTGCCATGATTTCCATCCTTGTAGCTCCCGGATCCTTGGGATTGTGTTATTAAACAACTTTCTGTTTCATGGCTATGCTGGTAGTTGAGTGTGTGCTGCCTCCACAACGGCAAAGACATAAAGGGTAGGGAATTTCAGATGGAATTTGGAGTGTTAGTGCTTGCTGATAGAGTGAGCCAGAGCACTCCACAAATACATCACAGCAGAGTCAGCAACCCATGGAAGCTGGCAGAAAGGAGGCAAATCTTTAATGATAATCAGCAAGACCAGTGAAGGGCTGGGAGCTACATCCACATAATCTGCAGGCAGGTACCTGTGAGAGGGGAGGCCGAGGTGGAGGACTTGGTGGCTGTTGGGAGTTTGTGGATCTCAAGCCTTATGCTGCTACAAGGCACCACAGATCAGCTGAACAGCAGTGTCTTGCTTACTTTCTGGTTCCTGCTGGGTTTCTACTGGGAAATCTGGTAAACACAATCCAAGCAGCCTCCTATGAAAGACAACAATGGAAACCCTAAAGGTTAATCTCTTCAACCATTTACTTCTATTGTTGTTTCTAGCGCTGTGATCCTGGAAATTGTAATGAAATCATGCACTGCAAACCGGCTCCTCTGCAGTTGTCTCAGGACCTGGGATGCTATCAGGGTCTGTTGAGACAGGATTTACTGTGCAAAGTAAAAGACTTGTACATGGCAGGGAAGCCTGAACCCAGTGCACACATGCAGGGAAAGAGTGATAGTGTCAGAGTCTGGCTCTATGCCTCAAATGGTGGTCTTCTGGTTTCTGAAACAAGGGAGCTCAGCGGCCAGGTTGGACCGTGCTGGACTTACACCAACCCCTATGTCCAGTTTCCTTCCCACAGAAACCAGTCATGAAAGACAGACAAGATCTCATTTAGGGACTGGAATGACTTTGGCAAATATTTCGAGCTGGGAACTGGCAAGAAATTTGTAGGTAACATTACTCATAGTAGCAGCTTATTCTGTGGATGGTAAAGGTGCACATATAGCGCAGTTGTTAGTGCAGCTGACACTGAAGATGCACAGCTTGGTTTGCTCCATGTCAGCTAGCTCGTGTGCTAACACTGCTAGATCCATTTAATAGGCTATGGCAACTTCTTGTGGATTTTATTTACTACATAATCCTCATTTCCTACCGGGAAAGGAGCCCTGAAAGAGTATCAGGCTTCTGTCTGTCTACTTGTGATGATAGCAGGTTCATACTTCTGTGTTGGTATTCTTTCCTAACAAAAAGACACTAACCTTTATTTGACTACAACTCAGTTGCAACTTGATTCCTCCAGCAATAGTTTAAACCATTTGTAATGGAAGTGAAGCCTAGATAAGATGTGAAGATGAGAGCTGTATGAGCATGTAAGGCCCATGTTTCATTAGCAAGATGCATTTTCATGGTGCAGCACAGAGGCTGGTGTGGCATAAGGTGCCAAGCTCTGTGTCCCACAAAGACCACGCTGGTATCAGGGATGAGACCTTTGTCTCTCCTGTAAACTGGTGTGTTTCCAGTTCCATTGTTCTTAGCAATAGGCTGTTCCCACAGAAAGAAAACTCTTCTCATTGACAAATACCTACCCAAATCCTTTAGAATAGTTCTAAAGTGTGACCAGCTCCAAGTTCAATAAATGGTGCTTCCCATAGTTACTGGTAGAATTTGCCGCAGATGAGTGGTCTTCCATAAGAGATATTGTGCATTTATTTAGTATGGGACTTAAAAGAGAGATTTGCAAAGGCATAAAGTGAAAGCAGTGTCTAATTTCTGTCATCAGATGAAGGTTTTTATGTAACTGACCTTTGTGCCCTTGTACATTGATGTTTCGTGTTCATAGGGCTGACCCTCTGTGTTGGTGTGGTAGTGCCAGCCAATCCAGCAATAAGTTAATTAATTACATGTCTTTTACCTTGCTATGTATGGGGCTCTATTTGGCATTTATGTGATACTGAGGAAGGTTTTTAATTAGGCTGTGCCACCTCCACAGTTGAGCTGTGACAGTCTGGATCTGTTTGATCAAGAGAAGGAGCAAAATACGCCTGAGGTAACCAGTGCTTGGAGTGGATCCACCCTGATTTGTTTGTGTTTTGAACCTGGTGGTTCATCATGCACCCAGCAGACACTGAGCACTGTCAGTGGATTATTTATGTAACACATAATTTATACCTCTGCCTCAAGACATGGTCAGTTTAAACTCTGCCGGCCACATTGAGCAGCCAAGGGGATGTTAATGGGGCTGAACTCAAGGTGTATGCCAAAAGAAATCAATGCAATTAAACAGTGTGAGTATATTCTTTAAAGAGTCATACTGCCTTACCAGTACATGCAACACGAACCTTGCTTTGAAGTTGAGGAGCAGCTGAGCAGACCCTTCAAAATGTACAAGCTGACACCAGGATGCATTGCCCCTCAGGACAGAAAACTCCTTTAGCAGCTTGTGCAGCTAACCAGCTTCCTCCTTTTGGAAGCTGGCCTTGGGTAAACGCCCTCATTTCTCATTGCTGAGAGGTACTTTGGCCAGCAGATCTAACACTGGCGATTGCTCTGGGGTGCCGTGAGTGCTTTCTTAACGCAGACTAAGCAGGCAGATAGACTGCTTGATCTGGAGATCCGTGCTGTGACTCTGATTTCCCCCTCATCTATTCGAAAGCAGATGAGTTTATTGGAAGTCAGGGTTAGGTTTGCTTTTCTGTGTATGTTCAATGATGTGGGTTTAGTATGCTATTCATAAGTGCCAGAGTGTTTTGTCTAGCATTAAGAAAGCAACCAAAGGAGAAAAGCCCAACTGCATTAACATGCAGTGTGTGTAGGTGAGCAAGAGATCTGATTACCTTTCTCCTCTATTTCTGGATGAAAATGTGGTTATAATGGAAATAAAATGACTTGCTAATGACTTCGGTAATGCAGTCTCTCTTAGAAGGGTATTCAGACAGCGGTATGACATAGTTGAGTAGTAAGTGAAGTTGTGGCTTTTGGCACTTACTACCCCATTTTAGCCACTGGTTTCCATTTCTGTGTTTTCAAAGTGCCAGAGCAGTAACTGCAGTCTCAGCTCCCAGCGAGAGCCCGAGCTCAGGCTCAGGAGCCCATGGCAATATTCCCTTTGGCTTCAGCAGGGCTCTAATTCCTCCTCCACTCTCCAGTTCCTGGGATCGCTAAATGGCCCCATAAAATGTTTTAAAGCTTTTAAGTGCAAAACAAGACATAATTAAAACTAGGCTGAGAACTGACTCTTAGAATGTGTGTGCACACTGGGCATGTAAATGACTGAATAGGTAGCAGTGCAAATATAAAGCTTGTAAGGGCACATTGCTAATTGTGTTCCTTTGCTGGCTTTCTTACCTGTAAATGAGATACTTAGATTGGAAGAACAGCTCTGGCATCTGTTAGCTTTCTTTTAAACTTCAGGCACACACATGCACTTCTTGCACTTATTGAACCTACCAACCTGATTGCACCTCAGCAACATCCCTGCCAAAGCTTGTTTGTCACTCCAAAGCAGTTTTGTGAGTGCCTTGAGCAAGTGATATGTGTATTAAATTTGTCTGAGTTCTTGCTAAGGGTCTAGAGAGAAGCAGCAGCTGGGGAAGGTGGCACTGTTCACCGCCACAGCTGAAACGAAGGCAAGCCTTACACAAGGTGATGAAAGTTTTCATTTAGAGCACAGGGATATGTTATAGATTCCTGATGCCTCTGGGGACTTCTGTCGAGTGATTGCTAACGGGAAGACCCTTTACAAAAGATCGGTTGTTTAGAGTCACTCCCACACTAGCACAAAGCTTTCTTGTAGCATGCAAACCCCTTTGTTGAGCGGAGCCACTTCACAGAGGAAGTGCATCAGCTCTAACTGGACTTTTCCCACTGGATGCTTGTCTTTTGCCCATGTTGCTGGCTGCAGGCTGGCCTGCCTGTTCCTTCAGTAGGGAAAATGTTTTCACGTGCAGCGTGGAGTACATTCCCAGACCATTCGTTTTGCCTGTGTGCCCCTCACTCTGTGGATGTTTTCCAGTAAAGGAGGCAGGAGGCTAGAGGCTGAGCAGGAAAATGGGCTGGATGTCAGGGAGAAAAGGGGCACATCTGTGGCCCTAAAAGCTTGCAGAAAGGACGAACAAGAAGCCATCTACACTAGTGAATGCTACGTACATACATGCGTAGGCAACAGGAGCTGCAGGTGTCGCATAGCATAAAAATGGAGTACCTGGAAGACCTTCCGTGCAGAAATACGTGCTGGCCCATCCTTATTCTCTTGTATTAGCCTATTCTTATATAATTATCTCACATACATATAATCCTAATATTATCCTAATCCCTATATAATCCTAATATTAGCCTATTATGCTCTAACACCAAAGGCAAAAGGGGAAAGGACCTTATGCTTTTGTTGCTGTTGCACATGTCTGAGGGTGTTAAAGATGCATGTTTAAACACTGCTATCCTACAACTGTGTGCCTGATTCTGGCAGATGCCTCTGCAGTATCCATGGAATAAAGATGCAGAGCAGGTCAGCCTCTACTCACTTTGGAAACAAAAGGCAGAGTTAAGGCAGACCACATCTTTTGCAGAAGGCAGTGAGTGATTCAGCTCTATCACACGCTTCTTTATTATTCTCTTTCCTTCTCCTGAGGTTCTTTATGGTTTCAGCTCTGCGGTCTCTCATTCAGCCATAGTGTATTGTCTGTAAAGCCTCCTATTAGTATGGATTTTTAGCAATACAGTGAGCACCCTGGAGGGTGAAATGAAATGTAGGTGACGACAGAGTGCTGAAATTCAGAATTACAGTTTCAATTACCTAACTACAAACATGGATCAGGGGCATATTCCTAAATCCTCTGTTCCATCTGGGTCTCAGTGACTTCAAACTCACATATTATTTCCTTGGACAGTTGAAACCAGTCTTATTTCTGCCCATGGTCCATTTATTTTCGTGGGACAGCTGCTAAAGATGTTAAGTCTGGGAGACACTAAGAATTGCTTTAGAAACATGAGCTAATATCACTGTTGGGAAATGATCTTCTGCCATCTCACACTCAGCATCTCCAAATGATGTCTGGTGCAAGGCCAGAGGCTGAAATTAAACAGTACGCTGCAGGTGCTTAAATAACCCAAATTCATTTTGGATGGTTTCTCCAGGAGTATAAAACTGTGCATGATGAGCCAGCCACTTCTGAGACCTGCGGGCACTGCTAGATGATAATCTTATAATAATAGATATGAAATATAATGAGTTGTTATTATAAATGTTGACCTAACGGTATGAGTGAAGATACCAGCTCTAGGAAATCTGTGCACATCTGAGAGAACTTGTTCTGGTTTGTATGGTATTGAAGATACCACGTGGCTAGGCTGAAATGGGTGGGAATTACAGAGTTTGGTCCATGCCAAAAAATGAACAAGCAGTAAGAAAAGTATCGGCTCAAATACTCGCGTGGTAAGGCTGGTATAAATACTGAATCAGGGCGAGAAGCACATCAAAGCATCCCATTTCAGTGATGTAAAGGTAGTTCTTTAGAACAAAGACTTCGGAGCAATTCTCCAGCTTGTCTCTTGCAGCGAAAAGCACAAACCTGCCAATTATATGGGAAATATCCCACCAGGTTGTGCAAATTCTGATAGAGTGACCTGGCAGAAAGTCAAGGACGGTGTCAGATGTTGGCTGTAGCCTTTCAACAAGTGCCACATTATCAGTAACCACATAGGTCGAGCTATTAGACCTTAAGGTGAAGTGAGAATGTCCTGCATTCATGCTATTATTTCAGGTTGTTAAGAGTTTTTAGAGAATATGTGGTAGAGCTGAATGGAGATTCAGCTCTTTCCGGTATGCTGCTCATTACAGAAATGGGGATTGACAGGGAAAGAACGTATCAAGCTAGTTAGAAATTGCTGAAAGGGTTGTGAACGGCAGGAGAGGACTTCAGCAGGCATAAACTGGCACAGCTCAGCTCAACTCGGTGGACGACGCCTGTTTTAAATCTGCTGAGATTCCAGCTCATTATATAGAAACCTGCATCCATTTATCGACCATAGCACGAAAAGGTTAAAGTTAAGATAACAGAGTGAAGAAGCAGTAGATAATACTACCTTCTTCCTTTTCTTTTCAAGTGTCGAAGTCAGACGACCTTTAAATATGACATGGTGTTTAGGGTACTAGAAATGTCTACAGTGTTGCAAAATAAATCCAATATATTATTAGGAAGATATTATAATTATGTTTCTTTTTATGACAATTTCATTTTTAGCTACACTTTGACAAGAGCCAGCACACAAAGTTGATGTGTCTGACAATTGGAAAGAAAAAAGGCAACAAGAGACATCTCCGCAGCTATAAGCTCTTAGGCACATATTCATAACAGTGCCCCGGCCCTATTTCAGACCCAGCTCAGATTTTCCCTTGTTAGCTTTTTACTCCAAATAGCTCAAACTAAAAGTTGAATTCCATATAAAAATAGCAAAAAAGTGGTCTTTCTTCTTTCTGCAAAGAGGGGAGCTGCGCTGGAGGCTCAGTGGTGCTCAGCAGCAAGGGTCTGGCCACAGCAGAGCTATTTTGTGATCGACATTTCCACTGCCTGTTTCCATTGCTGCATCTCCCGAACACAGCGATCAGAGAAGAGTCAAGCTCTGAAACAAAAACCAGAATTAAAAAGAGAGAGTTTTGTGGCGTTGTAAACTCTTTTGCAACTTTATTCGGGAGCAAAGCTGACAGGCTGATATGGCCCTGACGTTTTGATGCGTTTTCTGATAGAGTTCAATAAGACAAAGGCCCAGACACACATGGGTGGGTTTAGTTTCTGCCTGGAACCAGAATAAATCAGGAGCAGTGGCATTACATCAAAGCCACGCCGGTGTAAGCAGAATTGAAACAAGATTCATTTAGCAGTGCGATGCTATGAAAGATGTTATTTTGCATCACCCTGCTCACAGAAATGAATCTGTTCCCTTCTCGTTGTAATGCCACAGGGAAAGCTGTTTGTGATCCGTGGCTAAAGACTTCCTAATGTCAAACTCTGTTGTCTGCTGGTTATGATTTTAACCCTTCAAGCTGAAGTTTTCCATGCCGGCTCTCTGGCTCCGGTTTAATGTTTTTATGAGGAATGCTGTAGGAGGAGGTGAGTCAGCCATTTCTCAGGATGCAGTCTGCAGAAAACCTATTGGTTTGCCCCTGCTAGAAATTGAAACAGCCTCCCCCTGCTCCCCAGCTTTTTCATTTTAAAAATCAACATCCCTGGTGGCACATATAAGTTAAAGGTGTAAGGTTAAGCCTGCAAGAGTTATGAGATGCTGTTCGCAGCCTCTGTGAATACTAATTGTTTGGCTGCTAATCATTCCTCGCATCCCTGGTTTGCCAAATAGCTGCTTTCTCAGTATTCCATTTGAGTCGGGCCCCTCTGTGGCTGTGGGGCTGTGTTTAGGGCATCCACACCAAACCCTGCTCCCGGTGTGCAATGGTTGCTTCTTCCCAAAGGCCCGATGAGGGTTTTCAGGTTGTGCTTAAATGGCTGTGAGTATTAACCAGTTAGTGCTTGTGAGGGCTTAGAGAGGTGAGGAATGCATCAGCCTAATGCTGGAGAATGGAGGTCTGAAAGCAGAGGCTGTGTCAGTTTTTAAAGTATGAAATGTCTTTTTGAGTATCTGCTAATGTGAGACATCCCATCAGGCCTGACACCGCAGGCTCTTTGCTTCGTGCACCTTACAGAAATATGTCCAGTTGTATTAACTATGGGGGATCAAGGGTTCTGCAAACTGATGCTGTGCATCTTAAAAACAGATACCCAGAATGTAAATATACCCATCATACACACACTGACCACTAGCTAACCCAGCAACATGACCGGCATCACGCAGAAATGATTTGAGACATGCAAAGTAGGTGCAATTGCTCTCCCATTCCCTGGATGGGTGAATGCAGGTTTTACAGGCTTGTGGTTTCCTGGTGAGACTTGGGATAGCAAGTCCAGTTGTTGGGTGCCGTTTCCTTTCGTGAACCTATGGTCCAAAGTTATTGTCCTCTTATTTATTACTTATTTGCTTGAAGCCTTCTTAAGATGGGGAACAGTTCATCTCTTGCTGTTCAGTAAGCGTGCTGCTTAAAAGCCTGTCCTTACCGTGGTTGTGTAGAAAAAAACCCCAATTTTCTATGTACGAAGAAAGATGCAATTCTAGTTTTCATGTTAATATTCCACATCTGATGCTTCTGAAAGGCATCCAATAGCATAGGTCTTGTTTTGGTGTACTGTAATTACAAACTTGCTCTTTATGATGAAGTTCTCCAAGTGATTTATATCCCTGTGCTCGTATATACGGATATATGTACATATATAATGGAAGGTATATTTCATCCTTTGCAAAAAGTGAATGTAGCTTTTGGACCCAAATACTCACTGATTAGAGCTCTAAAAAATGAGGTTTCTTTTTTTCCTCTTCTTCTCTTGGACTACTCTTGGAGTCAAGAGACTCCTGGAGTCTTTCTTAGGTGAGAAGTGGTTTCTATGAACAGGGATTCATTTAACCTACTACATTCAAGTGATAGGTAGTAAAAACTGGTACCATATGCAGACATCCTTATTGCACTATTTGAACAAAACTTGCCTGTTTCTTGGGGGGGATTAGCTATCTTTCCTCCTGTTGTTCAGTAGGAATACTATTTTTTTTTAGTATTCTGACATAAATGATCATATTGTTGGACGAAAAGCAATAGGGCTTTAATTAAAGAATGAATTTTGTAGGATGAAATTTGTACAGCAAATATATTCCTGTTAAACACTGAAACTATTGAATATTTGAGCTGTAACAAAGTGTATTTTTCACTTGGATGCTGTGTCCTATTACAGTTAGATAAAACCAGCAGTAACCTCGGTTTCTTCACAGTATGTTTTCATAACAGATAAAATTTATGTATTGCTGGAAAATATTGCAAGTAGGAAATCTATTGAGTTGTCAGTACAATAAGCATCGTGAGCATCAAGTCTGAGGCTTTTGGCAATTACGTATGAAATTAATGTGCCAGAACTCAGTGCAAGGCCTGATTGAAGATTGAGGTGATAGTTATCTTACATACAGTTGATGGCAGGCACTCTCATCTTCCCATGAATTTCTCCTACACACTTGCTAGCACAATACCCATGTCAGGATAACCAGGCTGGGGTTGGGATGACTCTGGTGTACCATGCAGAAGATAAGGATGAGACCCCATTACACATTCATGGACAGCTGCTTTTTGCAATGGTTTCATACCTTTTTGGAGTCAGCAGTTGCATCATACTAAGAAGTCCATCACAGGGTTTCAAGATGAGGCAAACCTGCATTGGAGCCACGCTTCCCCTCCCTCTGATTTGAAACTACAAGGTCTTTGGTTTAAGGTAGCTACTGGCTGCAGGTGTAACCATCTATAGCAAAGATGGGAGGAAAAAGCAGATTATGTGCATGGCTAATTCGGGCAGATGCCTTCTTCAGTCAGAACATGCCTGTATATACACACATATTCATGGTCTGGCACATCCAGCAATACAAAGCGTAATGCGCAGCATCAGTTGCCCAGATTACATCTTGTTATGCCAGATGCCCAATATAAAACTGGTCCCTTATCCAAATGGGTCCTGTCAATCTAACAAGGGTGTTGGGAAGAGAATAACAGGTAAGTAAACATGGAACATGGTAGCATGCAGGGGGGTGTGAGCTCGATCTCAGATCCTCCACCAAATTCACACTCCTTGTGGCTGCAGGCATTATGGATGTGCTCTGCACTGCTCCAGAACAAAGTGGGTGAACAAGCAAGTAGGGCAGATGCCCCACACAATGCCAAGCCAGCCTTGGTTTCAGGGCGGTCTGCAGAAGAGCTAATGATTGCAAAGTGCTGTAATCCACTGGATGCATTGTAGAACAGAACACATTAATATTACTGATGTGAAGTAATAAAGCATCTTTTTGCCTTTCTGCTCTTTGAGGATACATCCCTGAGGGACAGGATGACAGGGCCCTTATTAAACTGGCAGCACGCATTTTGAGATGAGGAATTGCACATTTGATTCTAGCATTTGTATAAAGAAAACAGCAATCTTTGAGAGGTCCTCAGACATGGGAGAGAAAGGGGGCAGTCTCTGATATTATTACAAATGGGCCATTCATATTAAATGAAATAAAAAAGAATGGAAGTTATCACTGCAATTCCATCTGACAGGATTTTCCTTTAGAGAAAATGATGTGGCTTGACACAATGTAACCTGACATAATGTGATGGGATGTTATAAATGAGAGGTACCATGGGTAGTTGTAATGTATAATTTGACACACTACCTGTGCTATGCATGAGCTGGCAGACAGTGTTCTGTGAATCGCTGAGTACCCACACTGCTTTCAAATGGCGAGCTTCCCATGTCATGGTGCACAGAAGTAAGCTAGCGGTTGTTTTGGGGGTGCAGCCATAGACTGAATACCTGTAGGTATACAGGCGCTCTTATTCTGAGGTTTGGGCTGATGCACAGGCACAGGTGCTGAACTGAGAAGCCATAAAACACAATTTCTGCTGCTATGATAGGTGTAGGAATAGAGCCATGCGGCTTTTGTTTCCTGCCATGAGCTTGTGGAATGCCAGGCTGCTCTGAACGCTCCAGCACCACTCAGCTGGCTGGGGTATGATGAAGTGCAAAGATTAACTTTGAGTCAGTGAGCCCAGGTCCCCATGCTCTGGTGGTTCCAGCAGTCCCCAGTTCAATAAGAGTGTGTTGTTGAAAGTCCATGAGTTTTGGGTAAGTACTGCCTTTTAACTGGGGAAAGCAAGGGAGCGGTCGGGTGTAGTCATTTCTGCTTTCCCTGCCAGCTTCGGCATTGCTGAGAATGGGACCAATCCTTTATTATTGTTTACAATGAGCCCAAGAGAGAAATATCTCAATAGCTATGAGCAGGAAAAGAAGAGAGGAGAGAAAAACTGTCTGTGTCCTGTGGAGCCCTTCTTTCTTACTTCAGGCAGAAAGAGAGCTCGGCTGGATCAGACAGAATGTCCAATATTCAATTTAGTGTATGAAGAACTGTTTCTTAAAATAGGAATTATCATAGAATCATAGAATCATAGAATCGTTAGGGTTGGAAAGGACCTTAAGATCATCCAGTTCCAACCCCCCTGCCATGGGCAGGGACACCTTACGCTAAACCATCTCACCCAAGGCCTTGTCCAACCTGGTCTTGAACACCACCAGGGATGGAGCATTCACAACCTCCCTGGGCAACCCATTCCAGTGCCTCACCACCCTCACAGTAAAGAATTTCCTCCTTATATCCAATCTAAACTTCCCCTGTTTAAGTTTTAACCCCTTACCCCTTGTCCTGTCACTACAGTCCCTAATAAAGAGTCCATCCCCAGCATCCCTATAGCCCCCCTTCAGACACTGGAAGCTGCTCTGAGGTCTCCACACAGTCTTCTCTTCTCCAGGCTGAACAGCCCCAACTTTCTCAGCCTGTCTTCATATGGGAGGTGCTCCAGTCCCCTGATCATCCTCATGGCCTCCTCTGGACTTGTTCCAACAGCTCCATGTCCTTTTTATGTTGAGGACACCAGAACTGCACACAGTGCTTCAGGTGAGGTCTCACAAGAGCAGAGCGGGGTTTCTATGCTGGATTGCAAAAGAGCTAATTATTATTGTTACACAAAGTACATAAGTGATGCTTTTTTTTGCTGCCTCTGTGCAAAGCACTTAAACAAAAACCCCACAAATCTCTCCCTGTGCTTGCCTCTTCATAAATGTGTCTGGGTGCTCTATATGTGTAGTTTAATTCATAAGTGCATTTTTCCCATTCTCTGGAGAGTAAGTGCAATTACAAGTTTTAAACTTGTAATTATGAAGCTTCATTATTGAATAAACCAATGATTATTTCGATACAAATATTTTCAAAGCCAACAAAGCATGAAAGAAATGACAATGTTCGTTTCCTCACTGCCTTGTCCAGTGCCGAGTGCCTGGATTTCAGCCCATCCTGCAATGTTGTGCGTTCTAATGCAGCCTATGGCAGGGGCTGTTGCGCAGGCAGAGCTATGGAGAGCCAGGAGCAGACTAAGTCTAAGTCACCTAAGTTTTGATAGGTGCAGTTGTGTGGGTTTAGTGGCCAATCTAAATGCTCTCAAGTTTTGGTGACGCTCAGCTGGCCCTGGGTTCATGAAAGTGATGGGGCCCAATGGGAGAGAGGCTTTTCAACACCTTTCTCCCTCTCACCCTTATCTTTTAGCTCTTGTTAGGGATGAGGTGTATTTGATTTCTGAGGCAAATGGATGAAGCCCTGTTTTTGAGCTTGCTTACGCTACACTTGGCCTAGCACTTTCCATCGTTTCCACCTTTTATTGCTTTGACTCTGTTAACTGCTGGCAAAACCAGAGACTAATAAGATTTAGTGCCTTTGCCCAACTGGCTGTTGTGCTGTAGGAGCACTGCACACACAGAGGCACGGCTCCTGCTGAGCAGAGCCCTCTGCCAAGGATCCAGCAGAGGATTTGGAAAGAGACTGCCCGCAGCATGGGCGAATATTATGGCAGAATCAGAAGGAAAGCTGCTTTGTTTTGAACCAGTTTGAAGATCCACAGAAACTGCTCTTTCTCCAGAACTAAGACAAGGGCCTTGGGTCGATGCAGGCATCCTCACCTCCAGGTAATGCCCAGCAAAATCAGTCTTGACAAAGGGTAAATACACTCAGTGGGGAGAAATACAAATGTCACGTGTGAAATCAGGTCAAAACCAGCAAAAGCTTTTGGTGAGGAGTAGGTCAGAAATGTTAAAATGGCTGATTTTGTGAAGCTGAATTAATGCATTTCCCATTTCCTGCTCCTGTGGGTTGTGTGTCACCTTGGCAGAGGATTATCTGATTTTGCAGGGACAGTGAGTACCAATTCACCTGCCGTGAGTGACTGAGGCTGGGTAGGCTTCCACTTGTTTGCCATGATGGCAATTCAGGATCTAGGTATTTGGAATTAGAACCATCTGGAATTGAAAGCTGCCTAGAAAGGCTGGACTCTGAGTTGTATCCAGGGTACATCGGTGTAACATAAGAAGAAAACATTAAGAGAAGGGATGAGAGCTGACACAGTCATTATCCCATTCTGGGAAGGAGGTAGCTTTTCAACCTTCAATAGGAAACCATGAAAAATGAGCAACATACCAAAGTGAAAATGCCTACAATGCGAGTTTCCTGTAGGTTCATTTGATACCAAAATGCCAGCATCAGGACCTGTTGACAATAAGTTTTAGAAGCTTTAAAACAAGAACATTAAGTAAAGTTGAACTTCTGTCTTATGTTGTCCTTGACTTTGATATAATGCAGCAGGGGAGAGAAGTAATACCGTGTTTTGTAGTCATTAAAGTAATTGTTTCTATTGTTCTTCAGGAAGATTACAAATATCAGTGTAATTAAAACAGTTATGCTTTTTAAAAGTTCAGGCTGATGTTATCTATTGTAACTTGTAGAATCTGACAGAGAAGCAAGAGATGCTGAAAGCTCATTCTTTGTCTTAACGTTACCTGTAAAGCTTCTTTGTTTCAGGTATTACCAGTCTGCACTTTCATGGTGTTCTCAGCCCTATTCTGTAAAATTCTGTACAGGTTTTAAGGATGCTCCCTGGATTCCTTTGTATAATTATATTGCGTGTATGCTGCACCATATTCTCCCTATCCCAGTAACTCACTGAAATGGAGAGTGGGATTCAGCTCCCATGGAAGTGAACAGCCAGATTCAGTTCTGAGCATGTACCACCAGTGGTCTGACAGAGGAGTCAGCTGGGGATGAGGAATGGCAGCAAAGCTTCAGCTTCTCTTTTAGTGACCAGAGAAGCTCGGTCAGATCTGCAGGGGTCAGCAGGAGGTGTGGGGGTAAGGATTCTGCTCTACTGTGGAAACTCTGTTTTCTTCACATGTGGGTGTAAAAGGCACAGGATGGAAGGTATTCAACTTGTTACGTGAAAAAAGCTCACAGCAAGGATTTGTTTCAGTCAAGTCAGAGTGCCTTTGGAAAAAATAAATGCCCAAATGGTGTGAAAACACGCTGGAAAAGCTCATGTTAACAGAAGAGATTTTGTCTATGGGGTTTTTTCTTTGTCTTTCTTTCCCCCCCCCCCCCCCCCCAATGGAAATTAATATGTATAAAACCCATTAATCCTTGCTTAATGGTGTAAAAAGATGCAAAGTCTTTCCTATTAAGTATTCATGAACACTGACACTGAAGAAAGGAAAAACGCTTGCTTTGTACAGTGCATTGTATTTTGTGTCTGATCAAAGGGCGTAACACCATGAGAACCTGAGCAAAGGGCTGTTATGGCTGTTGCCTACTTGCTGTCGTCTCTGAGGCAGAGCTGCTGTGGCACGGGCTCTCCTAATCCACCAAGTCTTCTGGCTTGATGTATCGCATTACTGGTTGGCATAAGAGGAGCAATCCCAGCTGATAGACAGGCACATCAGCTGCTTCCAGAGTCCATACATGACTATGCCCTGCCAATGTCAGTGACATCAAACTGAACCTCAATTCAGTACACGCTTTATACCTCAGGCTTTCTGAATGTCTTCTAGAGGTGGATATTGCTTTTGCAGTTCTGGTGTTTTAAGGGCGATAGAGAGAGGTTAAGTGATTCACATCAGGTTAAGTCTAGAAGCTAGGAAAAGAATTCAGTTATTTCACTAAATCTTTCATCTACAAAACCTCATTTTTTTGCATAAAACATGAACCAAGAAAGGCATTACTTTTTGGTCTCAAAGTAATGTATTCCCATTTAGTGAGGGGGAAATATCAAAATCTGCCTTTTGCAGCTATTTGACTGACAGGCTTCTGCTGCGTTTTTAAGAAGTTTTATAACACTGGTGTTTGATAAACTAGTGTGGATGTGTGTATACATATATACACACACACATTGCTTTCCCTGCATGCAGATTTCCTGCACATGGAGGTTCTGTTCTGTAAAGAATCAAACAACTGAAACACTTAAACAATGCTGAGGGAGCCCTACCACTACCCAGGGGACATAATGCAATTGAATGTAAAACTGTTACAATAGGTATAGATAATCAGACCTTCTGCATTGCATTGGTGGCTGTTTCCTCATGATTTTATGGGTTTGCTTCAAGTTGGGTTGCAGTAAGTTGACTAAAATACCACAACCACATAGGTGACACTTGAGGAAACACAAAGAAGACGAAGGCAGTTTGTACCCTGAGTCTCTTAGTACCCCAATAATACTTTTACTTAAAACCCCAGGTCCTAGAGGTGTATAATTGTGACAGCCTCAGCATTAAGAACATAACAGATTCTACCCTCATAGCCATGGAAGAAACTTCAATAACGCAAATGCCAGTGAGTTAAAGAATTGGGAGATGGATAAAAGGAATCTTGTTTTGTTGTGGTAGAAGAATGTGATTCTTACTGCTAACACCGAGATGAACCCTGGAAATACTTCCCTAGGATATTGCTACTGATCCACTGTAAGCAACAGATGTTTTGTGGTGGGGTGGGCAACATCTCTGATGTAAGAGAGCAGAAAAGTCCTGTGAGAAACTGTGCTGCAGACATCGGTAGGTGAAAATTGTACCTGAAACCTGTAAAATGAAGAGTCCTCCCCACATTACCGTCATAGCTCACTAATGCTAAAGCAAAACCTCAGCAGCTGGTATATACGTATGTCTAAATAGTGCAAGAAAGAAGACTTGGAATGATTTCACAGTTTTCTTTTGCAGAAGGAGAAGCTTTTGTTCTCTTCAGAATCACTGCTTTCAGCTCGGCTTTTAAGGGTTGCCAGGAATATGCACACCAAATCCCCAAGCCTCATGGTCAGGGATTAAGCTGAATGACCAGAGTCTGATCTCTATATCGTAACTGTAGTTCAAGGAAACATTCAGGCTCTTGAAATAAAGGTGTCAGGACGGGGAGAGCACAGTCCTCCTAAAGTTCAGACCTGGCTGGCTACGAGGGAGATCACTGTCAGCTTTATGCAGCCTGTTTCTTTCCATCTTGCTGCCCGAAATGATGCACGCTTTGTCTGCAGGGTCTTCCTAGCACAGTGAGCCCATTTCATCCAGTGCCTGCTGACTGATGGCTGCTCCACCTGCGCTTCCTTAAACAAGTCACAGAGTGGCTGGCGGTGGTCTAATGGCACCCAGTTGACAAGAGATAGTTTAGGGACTCATTCTCTGTCCTGGGAATAAAGTGGGATTATTGAACTATCATTTTCTTTCCCCCCCTGAGGTGATGGTTTTATTCATGGGCAGCAGGAGAAAAGACAAAGCAAGCTAAACTAGATTAAGGGATTTCCTCTTATTCCCACCTCTTATTTTCATTTGTTCTTGTTGTTTCCCCCCCTGCAGGGCCTGGAACTGCTTTACCTTATAGTTAACCTTTGAAAGAGAAATGCAGGAATGTGAATCCTTTTTTCCTGCTCTGAGGGGAGACTGGAAATGCAAGGTTATAGAAAGCAGAGGGAAATAAGGATGTTAAGGGCAGTTGCCACTTATGGAGGAGCCTGCATGCAGGCTGCAGGCACAGAGGGTGCACAGCTATGAGTGAGGCGTGTAAAGACTCATTTTGAAGTGTGTCAGAATGGCACGGGCATTGCCACAGCTCATCCTCCCTGTACAGAACCAGTGTGCTGCATGAGGAGCTGCTTGAGAGGAAGGCACATAAGGAAGTAACTCTGCCTTTCTTCAGTTGTTTTGTCAGGGTATGAAAAATGCTCTTTAGGTTTTCCTCCGTGTCTGGGAAAGCTGAAAGCTACCTGTCCTGTTGGGAATGACACTCCGGGTTTTGGGTTTGGATGGTTAGTTGGTTTTGGGGGAAAGAAGAGAGCTGTGAGACCAAATAAAACCATGGGAGGAGGTACTCTGTGTCCTCATAGTTAGGGTATTTGCCTGGGAATTCTGGTGTTCTGCTCCCTCAAAGCATGAGGTATTTTCTCTCCTGATTAGTTTGTATAAAATGCGAGCTTGACATTTCACACTATAGTGCAGGTAATCACGGGAGAGCTGAACAGGGACCTTTGTTTATCCAGAGCTGCCGTTTTGATGGAATATTCTCCACCTAAGTCTTGCTTTGCAACCATAAATCCTATACTAAGCCTGACGCCAGATGGTTTTTCTAGGCTAGAGCAAGATACATTTGTTAAGAAACTTGCATGTGTATGTAGTTTTAAATATACCAGTTAAAAAGCTAGATGTTTCAGGCATTTTAAAGGGAAGAACACTGCTTCCCCATTCCTGGAGGCTGCAAAAAAACAGTTTGGAATGCTGAGATCTGCACAGAATTCCCTGCATGTAGCTGAGCCCTGCTTGCTTGGAGGCAACATCCATCTCTTGGATGGAACAACAGGGAAAGAAAAGGAGCTCTATTTCTCCTGCTGTCAAAGAGGAAAACTCAAGTCAGAACAAAGGGCCTGTGGTCACCACCTGTGGAAAAGTGGCCACTGAAATGGGTGCCATAAATGTGGTCCCCTAAGTGTGTCTGGGTATCCAGTTTGCAGCAGTTCCCACATCATTCCTGTGCTTTGGGGAACCTTGACCTCTGCATCCTTTTTCAGGCACCTAAGCTGACATTTTGCTTTGTGAAAGCCAGGTTGCAAACCTAACAAACATTAACTTCTCTATTCCTTTTCCTCCTGCTCTCAATGTCATGGATGTCCATCCAGGCCAATCTTCATTGCCACCTGCAAAATCAAATAGCTACCTGTATTCTGTAACAGAGCATTCAGGACATCAGCAGCCAGGTGCTTCCTGGTTAAAGGAATTTCCAGTGGAGTCTGAGGGGTTTGTTGTAATTGTTCTGGGGGCAGGACTGGGCCTCGGCTGTGGCTGGGTTTCAGGTTTCCAGCCTTCCAAGGGCTGTAATGCAACAGCCTTGTGAAATGCACGATGAGGCTGCTCTCTTAAAAGAGCTCTATTAAAGGAGATTATCCTGCACATGGCAGGGTGGAGTGCCACAACTTATGGTCCTCCGCTGTGGAAATAGATAGTAAAACAATAGGAACTGAAGAGGCTTCACTGTCTGGTAAAGCTTAGCAGGTTTCACCTATGTTCCCACCTCTGCTGGATGCAGCAATTAAAAAGTCATGAAACGGTCCAGACACAGAACATTAAACAGAGCTTTGAAGACGTCGCTTTAAGTGTCTGTCAGTTGTCATCTCTAACAACCCAAAAGCAAAAGGAAGGTGGTGACCCTTTGGTATTCGGCTGCAGAACAGGCTTGAAGGTTTTTAGGGTTCGTGTCAGCCCCATGGAACACAGCACTTCCATTTCTGTGCACCCTCCCTCTGTGTTTAACCCTTTGCCTGCTGCAAATGCTACCCAGCATTCCCAGCTCTTTCTGTGAACTGATCAGCACAGATAAGGGCTGGTGGGGGTTCAGGGCACTGGTAACAACTTCCCTCAGCATGATGAAATCATGGCTTCCTCATGGTTTCATCATGCACCATCATGACTTCATCGTACATCATCATGGCTTCACCAGGCATCATCATGCTTAGTAATGGATTTTATATTTCCTCAGCAGACCCGTGGCTCTAGCTCCTGAACTGCTGCTTATTCTTTGCAGCATTCGCTCGAAGGGAAAAGGATTTGTGTGAGTCACTGTGGCTCTTTGCTTTCAGAATTGAAATGAAAGCCCAGTGTTCTCTCTCCTCTTTTGTTCCACCCCTTCCTCTGGTGCTGGGCAATGGGTCTGAAGAGTGCTTGGGTTGCAGAGCATGTTGGTGTTCCCAAGTGCTGCAGAGACAGCCTTCCTCCTCGGGACCTTACAGTGGGCTTGGCTCAACCCGTGTGTGCCAGCACTGAGCCTGAACTGCTGCGCTGGAATCACCTCTAACTTCATTTTAGTGGCCACGACCTCTCTGAGCCCCATGTTCACAGCCGCTTTGACCCTTTTGCCCTTGTGGGAGGCGGGCCCTGGACTGCCAAGCCTATAGATGGGTTAAATTGACCCCAGCTGTGCCCCACCTATTCCTAACGGTCAGGCTGGGGCTGCTGTGAGCACGCCCTGCTCGTTATAGGTTAAGTTAATTGCCCTAATTTAAGCGTCTAATAGGTGGCTCCTGGGCTCCAGGCGGGTCTGCAGGAGCTCTTTTGTCCGCCCTCAGCAGCCTCAACCAGAACCCGTCCCGTGGTTTTATGGCTCTCCTTTGGGAACCCCTGGCTACACAGTGCCTGAGCTGCCTCTGATCCTGCGTAACTTTGTAAGTAGCCTGTTCCTGTTGTGGGCCCGCAGAGGTGGGGAGAGGGGAAGGGGCTTGATTTCACAGTGTTTTCCTCTGGGTGATACCAAGTGAATTAACTTCCCATGTAAAGGTGAACAAAGGATGCAACTGCCGGGCAATGCCACCCAAGCAGTGTTCTTTTCCCTCTCCTATGGGCCTGTATTTTGCCATGCCTGGTGTGAGCTGCTCTGATCCAGGCTCATCCTGGCACAGCCTGGAATTACGTTTCTGGGGCAGGAAAGCAGAAGGTGTTTGTGCTGATAGGCAAAAAAACCTCATTTGTAGACGTGTTCCAAGTTACCTCCTTGTTGCTTTCCATTGCTTGACTATTGCTTCTTGCTTCCGAGATCTTTGCCTGTTATTTCAAGCTTTTCCGCAGTGTGGACTCTGTCTTTGATGCTGTTTTGTTTGCTTTCAGTGTTGTTGTAATCCGAGCAGAAGTAAAAAAGCGTTTGGGGAAACAGTAAGTTTGAACCGCTGAGTGATTGCTGGAAATTCAGAGCATAGTTTTCCCTTTAACTGGGAATACCGCTGATTCCGGTACAATCGATGAGAAAGACTAGGCTGTTTTAAAAGGACTTTTTTATCTGTGGAAACCCTACACTATTAATTGAAAGTGAAGCAGTTTCAACTTGGTGATTGTCACTGTTCTGCTCTTAACTCTGAGAGCCTGAAATGAGAGCCCTAAATCCAGACCCGCACCTTTCAATAGTCTGAATTTATTTGGGTGGATGACATTAGAACACTGAAGGCTTTTGTTTCAGCTCTATTGCGTTTAATTTTTCTGGCGGTGGTGCTGCTAAGGAGGTTCCCGAACAGGGATGTAGAAGCTTCTAAGTCGTCACCTATAGCTGTGAATGGATCTGTTGGTTATTTCCATGTTGGCGAAGGAAACTATAATGCTGCAGGCTGGGAGCTCTGAAACCTGCAGGTCCTCTCATCCAGGCCCTTCTTGCTGAGGGGTCAGAGAATGAACAGCTACAGACCAGGTCTCCATCTCTACCTGCGTTCTGTCGAAAGAAAAGGGTTTTGTGGTGTGTTGACATTTGACAAATGCAGTTTTATGCGATGGAATAGAGACCAGTCGGGAGATTTGTCCTATCGGGGTTTTGATCTTGTTTGCACCTGACTTGGAGCCAATCTGCTCTTTGCATGACCAGCCAAAACCTGCAAGTTTACCTTTGCTGAGAAGCAGTCACAGCAGCATGCCTTTTACCCGTTAGGAATTTGAGTTTCATGCTATACTGACCACAGGCATGCAGCTTCTTGCTGTCTTGGAAAGCAGACTAACCTCTTTTCGTGTCGGTGGAGGTGCCCAGTCTGCCTTGGGCTGTGCTATCCTGTACAGCTGTGTGGAGTGTGGATGATTGTGATTTACTGCGTGTATGGGAATGGGTGCAACCACGTTGAAGTTTTCAAACTTAGATGGAGGAGATTTAGGTTAGACGTAAAGAAGAAGTTCTTCTGTCTGGACACAGGGTGCCCAGAGAAGCTGTGGCTGCCCCATCCCTGGCAGTGTTCAAGGCCAGGCTGGACACAGGGGCTTGGAGCAAGCTGCTCTAGTGGAAGGTGTCCCTGCCTGTGGCAGGGGTTGGAGCTGGAGGGGCTTTAAGGTCCTTTCCAAGCCAAACCAGTCTGGGATTCTACAATTGTCTGCTTCCACAGGCTAAAAATGGGATGTAATTTTTATTGTTCTCTTTTGATTTCCGCTCTTTAAAAGAGGAGTATTTCACAGTAAATGTCATTGTTCGTGTGTCTCCTTAAAGAACTGGTAATGTACGTTTTCATACTTAAATTCCATATAAATATTTTTTTAAATCTGTGAGTGATAGTTTCTTATTTTATCAGCTAATTTGCAACAAATAGCCTAGAAACAAAATATAATCCACTGGAGTTCCCTTTATAGCAACTTCTCCCTAAAATAAAACGAGACTAGCAACAAGAATGTATGTAAATCCCTTCCCATCATCGCTGTTTGTGCTAAGTTCTCTTTTTGTTGTCTGTTTGTATGGGACTGTGGGAAGATGAATAGCCTCATTTGTGGTGAGAAGATTGCCAGGTTCTTGTAAGAACATTTCTAGCGAGTCGGGTTTTGTTTTGTGTCAGTAGTGAAGTACCTTTGTGTGGCTGTTGTAGGCTTTCAAAGCCCCAGGGTCCATTGGGTTTTCTTTTGTAGTATAAAGACTGGTAATTTTGACCTAAGTTGTCTTGGGCTTCTGTTCTTTGTCTTGATAGAAACTTCAACAACTGCTGCTGATGTGTACTTAAAGAGGAATATAAGAAACCCCGCAAAACCAAACGCCCCCAACCCAAAACAACCCCCAAAGCAGCTCATTTTCAGTATTCCCGACTTGCTGATTTTTGCGAACGTTTTTTTAATGCTGATCTATTGAAGTCAATCTGTGAATGTCCACCTGATATCTCTTGGGTTTCTTGAACACTGGAAGTGGTCCCTCAACAGCTCATCAAGGAGTTGGTAACTTTGTTCTGTGACCCAGCAAACGACCTCTTCCATTCTCGGGTAGGTTTATCGTCTTTCCAATACTGACGAAAACAGCACCAAAAAAGCTTCTATCTTTCAGGGAAGCAGATGGACAGTTGCTTTCTTAGGAAGTTGAGGGTTTTCTGTTGAAAACATGCTATCCTCCAACTGCGCTAGAACTCTTTCTGTGCAAGAGCAAAGGAGGGTAGGTAAGATCACATGAGGACCTGAAATGAAGGTTTTTCCTGAAGACAGTTCAGTGTTCAATCAGAATTGTCAACTGCTGAAATTTCAAGTTGTAAAAGGAGGGGATGGAAAACTGGAATCCACCTCTTCCAAAGTTAATAGAGACGATTCATGCTGATAGGTGAACCTGTGCCCTGTTTTCATCCCTGTAACAAATGGAAAACTCCAAAGTTTGCTTTTTACACCTGGCTTCAGTGTGTCATCCTTGTCCTTGGGAACTCAGCTTTCATTTGAAAGAAGGAAAAGTTTCGCTTTGGAACTGTTAGGAAGCAGTTCCAGAGACAGAGATGGCCAAAACCAAACTAATCATCACAAAACCAGGGTTTTTCTACAAGACATTTGGGTGTGAGAATGGACCAGCTCTTGGCATTCGGCCCTTTGGTCATAGTAATTTTCTATGTGTATATATAAAACAGTATTGTGTGAAGCTGCTTCAGACAAGGTGTAGTTTGTAATTGTCACCTAGTTGTGTTGAGCATTTTTGTAGTGTTAAGCAGAAATTAAATGTTAAGTAAGAATTTAAAGTATATGTTCCTTGTGCAATATCTGTGCTATTTTAACAGCAAAATTGGTTTGAGAAACAGCTTTTTAGAATGCCATATAGAAGAAAGAAAACCCCAAAGTAGATTGCTAGTATTAACAAACTATTAATCTATAGCATCCTTCTGCTCTATATTGAATTCTCTATGGAGTTCTGCTGTGGTATAGTTTTTTCATAGCAAATTCAGCCCATAAAAATAAAGACTAGCTGTCAGAAAAATACTGTGATCTACAACCTTTATATTTAGGGTCATTGTATCTCTGGGTATTCTATCTTCTTCCAGCTGGATGTGGCAGATAATAGAATCAGAGTGTCATGGACTTAAGTGGTACGTTTCCAGATGTGCAAATAGCCATTCTTTGCATCTGCAGGATTTCTGTGTTGTGTAATGCACTGCACTGTACTGTGCTGCACATGTGTTACCCAGCACTCCTTTTCAGGAAATCCTATGCAAAGATGTGTTTCTGGTTTTCTCTTGGGCATGGTGGGACAGCATAGCTTTGTTTCTGCCACTGTCAAGCTTTTTTCTCTCCCATGTAATCTGGCAGGGCTGCAGTGGCAATTTTACCCAAGATAAATCTGGCAATATGTGAAGTACCTTTTGGAGGAAAGGGGGAGGAGGAAATCTGTCCCTAACCAGGCTTAGGAATTTTTCTTCTTAGCACTTAAATTAAGAAACACAGGCAAAAGTTGTCCTGGGGAATTGGCTCTTCCTAGGGGAAGGGATGTTGGCTAAGAATAGGAAGTTTTGGCTTTGGTTCTACCCTGGTAGATCACCTAAACAAAACCAGATGTTTTGCCTCTCTGTCCCTTTTCTTTCACGCTGGTGGTTACTGGTGGGCTCTGTGTGTAAACTATGCTGCTTGGGGGCTGAGTGGTGTGCGCGGTGCTTAGCACAACAGAAGTGGGTGCTGGTAGGAGCTAGATGGTTCCAGTATCTGAAGGGGGCCTATAGGGATGCTGGGAAGGGACTCTTCATTAGGGACTGTAGTGATAGGACAAGGGGAAATGGGTTAAAACTGAAACAGGGGAAGTTTAGATTGGATCTAAGGAGGAAATCCTTTACTGTAAGGGTGCTGAGGCACTGGAATGGGTTGCCCAGGGAGGTTGTGAATGCTCCATCCCTGGCAGTGTTCAAGACCAGGCTGGACAGAGCCTTGGGTGAGATGGTTTAGTGTGAGGTGTCCCTGCCCACGGCAGGGGGTTGGAACTGGATGATCTTAAGGTCCTTTCCAACCCTAACTATTCCATGATCTTGTGTTAGCGTAAAGTTTACCAGACAACCAGCCCTACCCAGTTAGTGTTCTTAAGACAAATAGATGGGTTAAAAATGTTGTTTATAGGAGCTTACTATAGCAGATGCAAGGGAATAAGCCTACTATGTGATGAAGCTTTGTGACTATCCCATTGCAATCAAGTGTTACTTCATTAAAAAGAAAACTATTTGGAAACTTCTCTGGGCTCAAAATACGTTTCTGACTTTGCAATTTGTTGCCAGCACAGGTTGTGTAAATGCAGCCCTTTGGCACAAAACCAGCTTGAAATGTATTAAACTCCTTGAAGCTGGAGATTTCAGTGTGTCAGTTACCCACTGTGTATATTGTGCAGAAAAAATTCCACCACCTGGCACAGAAAGATTAAATCGACCTGATTTTCTTCCTATGACATTCTCCAATCAGGCTCCTATTCAGCATCCAATGCTGCTGCTGACATGACTAAGTTGTAATAAATACTAAGTAATGACATTTGTCTTGCTGCAGAGGAAGGTTTTTACTTGCACTCCTCATGGACCTTAATAAGGCCTTGAATGTTGTGAATCATAAAGTTCTTGTCAAATGGTTTCTTTCAAAAGGCAGGTGGTGGTCTGGCTGTACAGGAATGGTTGATAGTAGCAGGTTAGTCACTGGTACAGGCTGTATATACTGCTTTAGTCAGTGCTGAGCAGCTTAACTTATGGGCATATATTGGGCTTGGCTTTTCAACTCGACTGGTATTAAATCTTCGGCTGGGAAATTACTTGCTAAGGGATTTTGCTTCCCCCAGACCCTTTATTATGTGTATTATTCTAATGGCTCCTGATTTATGAAAGGCAGGCCTAGAAAAAGAAATGAATTGGCTTGGCATGTGCAAAAATGGATCCTGCTGTGGAGGTGCAGCACCACTGAGGGACCTTGCCTTCAGGACTCTTTCTTGTGCCATTACGTCCAGTTCCATTACGTGCTAATTTCTAATTCTAGGTCGGTTGGTATCCCTCTTTGGGTCACATGCACTGGCCTAGTTAGAAACCTGTTAAATATACTTTTCTGCATAGAACCAGGAAATGGAAAGTCTGCCATTTATTATTCCAGACTTCATTTGACCTCACTATTTTTACCAGCTCTTGCGTTTCAGTTTTGAGCTCAAGAGCTGCCATCTTCTACAGTGACTGTGCTAACAGACAGCAGTCTCGATTTCTTGAAATAATCCTGAAAAATTGCATTAGCAGACAGGCATCTTTGCAGCTTTGGATTCCAACATCTTAATGTATTTTCTACTATAAATCTAAACCCATAATCTTTCAGGTCTTTTCAGTATGTATAAAGATAGCGGTAAGTACTGACACAGAGTACTTTGCATTCTCAAAGTGCTCTGTATTTGTTGGCTAATTAATGTTCACAATACTCTTGGGGGATTTGTGTATTTAATTATCCTCATGTTGTAAGCTCTGGGAATATCAAACAGTGGCACATGGGACCCAACAAGCCTGTCCTTTTTGAATCGCTTGCCCCAGTACCAAACAACTGATTTCCTTTATGAGGCATCAGGTGTATTAAGTGCAAAGAGAAGGGACCTTCAACCAAATCAAGCTCTGCTTTAGCATCTAGCTCGCTCCCAAGCAGAAAGCTTTTGTTTTCAGCTGTGAACATCCTTCAGCCATGAAGATCCTTACTTTTATTCCATGGCACCAATGCCAGTGAAATTTGTCTTGGAGAAGAGACAAACAGAACTTCATTGGTCCATTTCTCTTGAAGGATGTTGCCAGACCTTTTTGCTGCTCTGTTGTGCAAGCTTTGCTGATTAACATGTTGCAGTGAGTGATAAATGCATGGACCAAATTAACGTTTCTAGTAATATTTTGTAGGATATTAAGACCTGATATTTCTGTAGCATTGGTTTTGTGTCCTTTCCCCATCCATCGGGTCTTTTGAAATGAAAGAAATGAGAAAGAAGAAAGCAGGGTAAGGACTGGTTCACAGACACACCACCTCATCCCCCTGTTTTTTTGGAAGGCTGATAAATTGTGTTAGAAAGACAGGAAGGGATAAACTGTTCTTGTGGAGAAGTGTGCTATAACTTGAGGGCAGAGGTAGCTGATCTACTTGGCTCCTTCTCAGCTGTGCTGTACTTAATTGTTTCATAAGCATCCTTATTAACAAGTGGCTGGCTTCTGATGGTGATCCTTGACTCTTCTCTGCCTTCTAATAGAGGAAAGGCTGATTTCACAAGTGTTAATGCAACTATAGATTGCTTAGTTAGGCAGACTTAGCTCCTCCTGTGCAGTGAAATGAGTCCCCTGGTTTGGCAGCTCCATCTTTCTAGATCATGTCCTGGTTTGGCTATGGAGTAGGTAACTGGTTGTTTTGTGCTCAGGTATCCTCCACTTGTGAGGAGAAAGCAAGCAAATCTTTCTTGCTGCTGTGAAATAGCTTATGCTTCTTGGCTTTAAGCACTGCAGTTCTGTGGCACACTACCAGCTATTCCCTGACTTTCTCCAGCATTGGGTTGCTTTGGTGCTTCTAAGGCAGGAAGCTACTCTTGCACAGTAACCCAGATGCCAGTGTTTACCCATGAAAGTATTTACTGATACCATGGCAAATATATATATATTTATAATTATATGTATGTGTATATATGTGTACATATGTTGCTTCTTGAGGAAAAATTAGGAAAAATTTATTGAATAAAGTTGACCTATCAAATAATACTTCATTTTATGTCTGTACGTCTATGAAAGAGCTCCTGATGGGCTTTCTCTTCTGGTTCATGATATATTTGATATATTTGCTATAGAGTGCTGCTATCGGGTTCAAGGCTGGGCTCCCAGTCTACTGCAGAACTGTCTCCTCAGTCAGTGCAGACTGAAAAGTGTTGTTAACAATGTCCACATGTTTCAGCTTTTTCCTGTAGTCTCCAGGATGGTTTTAGGCACTCACCACTATTAAAGCAACAGCCTATTGCCAAGATTTAAATGGCAGTTCTACTTTAGTGTTGCAGCTGGGCTTTTTTCCCTGTATAGATGGATGGATTTGGTTCCCAACAGTTGTGTGAATCGTAACTTCCATGAAAAATGGTACTTTTAGGGTATTTGAATGAAACTCTTGCCAGGAATATTTCTTCCACCCAAAGTGATGATGAGGAAGAGGCAGAGTAGACAACAGCCCAGTCATTTAACACACTGGGAGGAAAAGAAAAAGGAAAAGCTGTGCGTAACCTTCTGGATAATGCCCCATCAGGGCCAGGTGTGATGGCTTTTTAACTTTCTCCCTGACAACACCTCTTGTACTGTGCTCTTTGTCTCTCTGTCTCTCTTGTAGCTGTGTCACCTTACCTGTAAGCAAAGGGAGGACTGAACATGCCCCAGGCTCAGTAGAGTGCTCCATATGGTGGGGGAAAGGACTACCTGAGCTGGAGGACAGGGTGGTTGGTACAATTGCTTTGGGAGTGACAGAAGGAGATAACAAGAAGCTATAAGGCTGGAGGGGAGGTATTACTGGAGATCCTCAGCAACCGGCTTTGACATTGATGCTATTTATTATTTTCATTAATTACCAAAAATTAGGATAAACACAAGAATGTGCTAATGACGTTTGCTAACAGCCTGAAGTTGGAACTGTGTGAGAGTAGACCACCCTATAGGATTGACTTATGCAATGAATTGGAAAGGGATAACTATTAAAATCATGTCAAGTTCCATGCTTGGAGGGGAAAATAATGAGTATTCCTGGAATTCCTCATTCATTGAGGGAGCAGAAGGTTTGAGGAGGCGCAGCTGGATGGTTTAGTCAGAGGCTGGTTGTGCATCTTCTCTCAGGTGTAGAGGTCTGATCCTTCCACCACTGGAGGGAGACAAGGACCAAGGAGAACAAACACCAGCAGCTGTCAGATGATTCCCAAATTCATGGGTAAGAGCTCAAGCAAGTCTCACCCTTGTGTTGTAGAGGATAGTACATTGGGTAGAGCTGCCTTTCTTCAGTTGCCACCATGTAGAGATGGACAGAGTACCAGACAGGGAATGTTGTGTGGGAAGATGCATAAGGTATGAACTGAGCTGCTGTTTTATTCAGGTCACGGCTGGCTTTGAGGTAGGCAGCTTAGAAAAAACAAAACCAAAAAGCAAACACAAACCAAACCCAAGGAATTTGGAAATGCAATTGTCTTGCATCAAAATAGTCCTGAGGATGGTGATGGAAGCACCTCTTAAACAGCTGCTCTTTGTGTGTGCACCCTGCAAAACTGCAGTCAGTTTATTTGGAAAGAATTTATAATTGCAGTGGAATTGTTCTGTATTAATTGCTCTGCATTGCTGTTACAAAGTTAGTTCAGCTCAGCTAAGAGACTAATATCTTTTTACATCTTTTTAGCAGGAAATAAACTCCAGGCAAGCCAAAAAGGCTCCTTTAAAGACAAGGCACATGTGCAGTCATGAATAGAGAGGCATGTTAAGAATAAGACCAAAACTGAAAGAGAGGAAGGATTTGCAAGGAAAAGAGAATAATCACTTAACCCCATGCTCTGCTCCAAACCAAAATACTCCAGAATCTCCCTGCTCTTACTCCCTGACTGGAAACTCACCCCTTGCTATTTCCCCCCCCCCATTTCTTCTCCCTTATGGTGGCTTCTATGGGCCAGTGTCTTTATGGCAAACAGGTTTCTTCTTGTTGTAAAGCTCCTGGGGCTTATCTGGACACTTGCCTGTTACGGTAGAAGCCTCAGTGGTGCCACAGCAATCCCATCCACAGGATTTAGCACCCTTTGTTGCAACTGAGCTCTGGTGATGCTTAGGCTAGTGTTTCACCTGAAGCCTGCAGTTATTTTGCTCCCTTATGAATATGTTAATGAAGCATTTCACACTTAAAAAAAAAGATGTCTTTGCAGTCACAGAGCCAAGTTTGCATCTTGGGGTGGTATTTAAATAACTTCATGGAAAATGTCTAAGTGTAGGTTAAAAAAATAGATAGTGAATAAATTCAGTGTGGCACGAATCTGACATCTGCATTGCAAAAACCAGTCAGTGCAAGCGAATTAGGCAGGTTTTTTTTGGTTGCAATAGTTCAGAAAACACACTTTAGGATGTTATTTTAATTACTACCTTTATTCTGCTGTTTCTTAATAAGCTTCCTACTTGGTAACTTACTACCTGAAATTTGGTATTCTGAGTGTTCCCTTATTTCCTGATGCAAGATCCTTTATGATCACTCTCATATTCTTCTCTGTCAATCAAATCAGTATTTCAGCCTATTGTTTTCATTATGTACATAAAGACATAGTGCATAATATAACTTTGTGTCTTTTCACTTCATTTTCTTGGTGTATGAGTGTGCTGCAGTGACTCACCCCCGTTATTGTTTATTTATGACATTGGAGTTATTTTTATTCCAGATACTTCCTGGACATGCTATCAGACTAATTATTACATTGCTCTGAAGTGCATTTAAATCAGTATCTTATATAAAAATTGGAATATGTTAGTAGTGAATGTACTATGAGTTACAAGTATCTTTGGTATTTGTAGTTTCTGCTGTTCTTGTGAACTATTAGAAACCTCATTAAAAGCTGGACAATCGGAGCCATACAGCCTACTTTCCAGATCAAAGTAGTTCAAGGGAATCAAGATGTACATGTATGTTTTAATTAATATAGTAGTATTTCCAAAGCCTGCTCCAGTCAAGCTTCTTTTCAATTGGCATCAGTGAGTTTGAACAAAGGTTTGATTTTTACAATGCTGGCAGCATACTGGGATGATGCAGGCAAACAAATACCACAATTTGACTTGTGGGGGGTTCTTATTGCAAATCTGATGACCACTGAACTTCCGTATCGCATAATCTGCACTGTCAGCCCTCTGTGGGAAAGAATGACAGTGATTTCTGCTGCTACCAGGGGAGCTGGGGAACCTGGATTCAGAGAAGTGCTGTGATTTACCCAGGAGTGCCTTGGAAGTCCATGGCAGAACCTGTCTCCCAGGTTCCAGGCTAACACTTTGACTCCTCTTACTGTTCACTCCCTGTGTCCTAAATGATGCACCCTTTCCTCTCACTGTCAGCACCTTGTTAATATGATTTAGCTGATCCATGTTCTTGGAGCTGGTGCTGCCTTTGAGGTTTTTATGTAGCTCCATGAAAACACGGGAAGGGGAAGGGGAGTCTCTTCCACATTACTCCTAGGCTCAGTGGATCTGCAGGTCTTAGAAAGTACTGTAACATAGCTAAAGAGAGCTGAAGCCTAGACTGCAATATTCAGATGTCAGGAAGAAACGCTTCTCCATCCTATAAAAAATAAAGATTTGCTTAAGAACAACAGCAAGAACTTTGCGTCTTTCTGTGTATGAAATAGCTTTTAAGTTCTAATGGTAAAGTAGATGAGGTGTATTCCAAAACATCAGTTACTCCTATGTATGTGTGTGTACTCCAGGGTGCAAAGGCACTTGATAGTTTCAAAACTTCAGGAAAATAATTTATACTGTTCTTTCCCACTGGAGTAGACTATTTTTGAGTCTCTAGATCTCATAACTCTTTAAGTTCTGTGCTTCAGATGCTGTAGCTAATGGAGCACCAAAGGAAGAGAGTTCAATACAGCACCAGGGAGTTTGCTGTTGACTTGTGTCAACCCCAGTGAGTCATTTAGACAGACAGGACAGGAGTCTGGGTTTGTAACTTAATTGAAGGGTTATAACTGAGCCCTCCTGAGAACCAAAATGTGTGTGTTCTGGTTGTAAATGCTATGTGGTTGGTGTTCCTTGGTGAATAGTTTATTGCTTAAGCTCTTCCTAAAGATAGGTTGGGACAGAAATTGGCACTGTGACTTCTTGATGTGAATTCTTCATGTTTCTTGTGTGAAGAATAGGTTTCTGCTGAGCTCTTTCCTTGGGTTGTCTTTGGCACTGAAGGGAAGGGTAAAACATTGAAACTCTGTGAAATGTCCCTTGCACTGATGCTGCGGATGAACGCTCTCATCTGTAAGTTAGGCATTGTTTTAAAGCATGTTAGCATGTACATTTGGGTTAATCCTGATGAGCTGGTGTATTCTAAAAGTATAAGCCTCTTTTACATGAGATGCTAAGTTGTGTTTTCTCCCCTCCCACAGTGTGGGCAAGCCTTGAATGGGAATGGACCTGAACCCACACCTTTGGCCACCTGTGATTATGCTAAGAATGTACTGATTTTAAAAGCTTTTCTTGCATGTAGTTATCACCTGGAGGTTAAAGACAACTTGATTCTCAAGTCAAATAAGGACTGTAGTGTTAGCCTGGGGCATGAATAGCTTTATATTTGGAGGCTTGGGAAAGCACAGATCTGTTTACAGGACTTGCTGTTTGTGCGTGCCTGTCTTGCTGTAGCGACATACCACTCTAGTTCTACTGTTGAGTTGCAGCCCACCACTGTGGCAAAGTTGTGAGAGAGCTGAATGTTTTAGATCTTGGTGAGTTCTAGGATGCTTATATGTAGTCAGACAAGAGCTCAGCCCATCCACGCTCTGGAATCCAGTCAGATGTTTGCTGTGTCGACCAGGGGCTGGGGCACTGGTTTTTGCTGGAGAGCTAACTCTGTTCTGAGACTGCACAGAGACACTACCTGTGAATCACGTTTTTATACTGAACTTGTTTGGTTTTAATCCTTCCCTTTTTCTGAGCATTGGTTGTATTTCTGTAATGCAGTTTAGCCTTTCTTAAACCAGCTGGTTGTGGGAAAAGGGGTCTTAACTGGGTTGAGATGGAATCAGTTGTCTGTGTTGAGAGGATGCTGGATAAAATGGCCCGGCCTAAAGGGACGGTGACTATTTGCATGCTAACAAAAGTCTCAGTTCATTTTGAGTGCTCCACAGTTCAGGAATCAATTGGATTTGCATATCCCACAAGTTCAGGAATTGATTTCCTAAATGATGATATTTGGGGCATAACGATCATGCCTGCCTGTTATTACATGATCAACTGTATTCCATGGAGGGTGAATTATTTCATCTCTGTGGACACATGGAATTTGGATGATATGTTAGGACTGTAACAGGTACTATTTTTTTTGCTAAGGAATGAAATTGTTCTGTCTTCTAAACATATAATCTGTGATGCCTTGAAGGCTGCTTGGAGAGGTAGATAATTAGCTACCCCACTGCCTAGAGAAATAGCTTGGAGATTTTTAGGAGCCGTATGCAAATGGTTTGGGATATTATACAAAATTTGTTTCAGTTGGGCTTAAATTTATCTAATTTAATTATTGGGAAAAGTAAGCCTTTGACAGAGGAAAAGAAGGAAACCTGACAGAAGGGTGAAAAATACTGGCATAGAGGCAGCAACAAATAGACACTGGTGGATTTATAGCGGCCATTCAGAGTTGTAGGCATTCACCTCCAAGGCATCACTAATGGCTTTGCTTTATAAGGCTCTATCAGAATTAATGCCCTAGACCACAGGTGAAATAATTACTGTAAGGAATCAAACCCTGTTGCTGAATCTGGCTGTATCTGTCCTAGGTTAGGGAACTGTGAACTGGTAAATCGGCAGCCTCCGGAGATGTGGAAGTCCAGCTCATTCTGCTTGAAGTGTCAGGGAGCATCTGGCATGGAGCGGACAGTTACCTGAGGGGGGAAAAGTGACAGCTTTTCCTGGTTTGGTTGCCTGCATGCATGAACTATGGTGATCCGGTCTGTGCCTGTGTGATGCTTCCAGCAGCCATTCCATCCCTGACTTGGTTAGGGGTGCACTGGATTTCTTCTTGATCCAGGGAAGATGGTTGGGAGATTAGAGGGACAGGTGGTGCACAGCTGAGTTCTGAGGGCTCGCTGTTAGCTGCCTCCTCAATGCCCCTGGTTTGGGCAGAGAGCAACAGGGAGAAGCAAATGTCTTGGAAGCGGCTCATGCCTTACAGCTTGGCCTGAACTGAGACCAAAGGAACTGGGAACTGTTGGGCAGGAAGACTGCCAAAGCAGGGAATGCTGTTGCGTGGTGGATAAAATGGGGTTTGCAGCACATTGGGGTGGTGTGGGTGGGTCAGTGGTGTCTAGTGAGGAAGAAAGAAGTGTTAGATCACTGTTGGGATGACGAACAAGGCAAGTTATTACAGATAGACCTATGCTGATACCAACAGAGCTTGTGAGATTTATAACCATTGTTCGTTAGCTGATTTCCTTCATGTGTGTTGGAACAAAATGGGAGCTCAATGAAGTCGATGTCTTTGTAGAGCTATTTTAACAACTTCAGATGTGACGGGACCACTGTGAGAACAAATTCATTGTGCAGTCTGTATACACGTTTCTGAAAAGTCTTCTTCAGGCAGCACTTGCGTTGCTTGCTGCTGCTGGAATATATGCTGAAACTTTCACCAAGGATGCTTCCTCGTAAGCACTTCATCTTGTTCTTGAGCAGTATTTTGTGGGCAACTTCAAGAACATGATTTGGAGTTAGATTAAGTGCAGTAAAAGCTTTTATATTTAGTGACATGTGAGTATCTTGCGTAACAGTTCTTCCATATACTTATCAATAAAGGAGCTGTGTTACGGGGCGAATACAGTTTCCAAAGAACTCGAAGCCAGATAGAAATTGTTCAGGTCCCCATCACAGGTATAGGAATGTATGTAGTGCATTGTTGCTGTAAGATATTTTGAGAATAGAGTATTGACTATACTGGCGCCATTTGTGATAGTTTCAAATCGTAGAATAGTTAGGGTTGGAAAGGACCTTAAGATCATCAGTTCCAACCCCCCTGCCATGGGCAGGGACACCTCACACTAAGCCATGCCACCCATTTGTTGTAGCTGTTAACACAGGTTTCTGTTGACCTGTAGTTAAATCACTTCCGAAATGGAAACTTCAGGTGCTATCCTAGAAGTCTTCCTTGGGCCTTACAGCCTGGGCAAAGGAACTTGAACAGATAGATTGTGGGGCTGAGAAGTGTGGCATTTGATTTTGGACACATGGCCCAGAATTACTCCTAAAGCAGCAAGCAGTTAGGGTTATGTGCAACTACATATGTACAAGAAACTGTATTGCAGTGTTCAGCTTTCTTGGCATCTTTGGGGTGAATATATGACATTCCATATATGTATAGCAGACACTTGATGAGCACATGCTTATTTTCAGTTCTGTCACTGGGAAACTGAGGCCAAACCAGTCAGTTGAGTAGAAACCCAGGCACCTGTGATCACCTGTTATCAGTTTTCTGTTACCATAAACAAACCCAGGAAGCCCCCCACTGACACAAGAAGTTAGCCACTCCATCTGGGACAGCAGAGCTCTCTTTTCTGCCCAGGGCAATGCTTGATGGTACAGGAAGGTTGCTTGTATCCTAGCCATGGAATTCCGCACACTTGTGCGGGATCTCTTCTGGAGATAATGCAAAAATAACAATTAAAAAAGAGCCTTAAACTGTTTTGCAGTTAACCTTCTAGTTGGAGAAGGACTTTATTGTTCCGTTTTGCTTATATTGTTTTCAAATAGATACTTACTGCTCTTTGCTTTCAATAATACAGTGTTGAAACTTGAGCCTGTAGCTTTTTCTTTACCAGAAACTCATCTTTCTGTTTTACAGCATTTTACTATTATTGGGATGTTCTTCAGGAATGGTTTCAAGAATCCCTTCTGGGACCTGCTGCTCCCACCCATAACGAATGCTGTTCTTGGCCAAAATTAAGCAGTGTTGAGAAGAAGCCAAAGGTAGGTTAAACATTGGTATTATCTTCCCGTGATTTCATTTGACATAGTTTTTAAGTGTGACTTATGTTTCATACCTGCTGATAGGAATTTATTGCTGTTAATCAGACTAACTTGGTTCATGTATCAGTACCTTGCTGACAAGGCATCTTGAAATCTTTGAGTACTCACTATGTAACTGGCCACTTTCTTTTTAGTCACTTCAAATACATGTGAAAATCACTAAACACTACAGAAAGAAACTATCTTTAAATATGCAAATGTTCATAAATTCTGCTTTCCAGATGTTGTTTGTGTTTACAGTGTGGTGTTAAGACTGGGACCAAATACAAAACTTGGGTGAAATCTGTACTTTTGTGTCTGGTTTTGGCCATTACTGGTAACTCGCAATGTTCCGGCTTCATAAAACTAGGTTTTAATAGTTAAAGGATTAAAAAATTGGCTTCAAACTGCAGAACTGATATTGCTAATAAGCTTAGGCATGAAGGTGAATGCAGTACTTGGAAGACCTTGGTTGAAGGAAATGGAGAGAAACATGCTTTTTTCCACAGTACTGTCATTTCCATTACTGACTCATCTCCCAGGTTAGAATGATAAGTGATAAATCCTTTTTCAACAAAGAAAGAAAATGCTAATTTTGCGTGTCAGTGTGTGCCAGGATGCTTTGTTAGTTATGGCTGGGCCTCAGTGTGGTTAAATACTAAGATAAATTCCCCAGTATTTGTGATAGCAACAGCGCCAGTAAAAATAGGCACAGGAACACATGCTGTTTGGCTCAGAGGCAAGAAGGAGCTAATGTTCTGTAAGCATCCAGGGGGGAGAATATTTGGGTCTTTTTCAAAGGATATGAAAACACTGGTTGAAGGCAGATGAGCTGCTAGATAGCAATGAATGGTCCTTTGTAAGCCAGCACTCTCTGCCTCACAAAAAGCAAAGGGAAAATCTTCTCTGGGTAATTTACTTTGACTTTAATAAATATCAAGTGCTCCTCCCTTCAAGGCACATATTGACTTGGTAACCTCCTTCTAATCTGTCTTATTCTTTGTCGATATGTACCTCTTCATGCAATAAACACCTAGAAGTCAACACAACCCAACTTCATCTCTGTTTTTGAACTTGTGCCATTTCTTCACCCATTTCGGTGAAATTCATATAGAGCTTGAGATGAAAAACTAAACTTGTTATATAACTGCTGTTATACAGTTTGCAGTAATAAACTTGATGAACTGCTTAGACCTCTTGCTGTCAGCAGAGCTCTCCCACTTCTAAAAAGCTAGAGAATATTAAGTATTTTTGACCTTTGATAGCTATTTCTGGTGAGACCAAATGTAGGATTGCTGTACCAGTTGAATCACGTATTGGAGTGTATTCTATGACTTCCAATGAGGGTTCACTAATCAAGAAGCATTTGTGCAAGGATGTACTTATCAAAGAACTAAGTGTTTGCAAGCGTATTTCTTTAAAGAAATGCTGGTTTCTGTTCCTATCACTGACCTTCTATGATGCTTCCTGCTATGCTCAGCTGGTTTGCATCCTCTGAGCAAAACTTGGGGATCAGTAGAAGGAACCTGAGAAACCACTGCTGCTGTTTGTCACTGGCTTCAGTATTCAGTCCTGCTGCAGACTGAGGTGGCAGGAAGGGGCAACTTCTGTGGTGTCAAAACCCAGCTTAAGCCCCTTGATCGTTATGCAGATAGTGGAATGGATCAGTGCTGAGCCTCAGAGTGGTGCTGAGGCCAGTCTTGGCACTGAGCAGACTCAGTCAGATCCCTCTAACGCCTGCTGCACATGAAATCTGAATATGTAGAGGTGCCTTTCCTGAGGGTTTTGAGGATGTGGGAGCTGTTGGGATGTCTGCTGCCTGCCAGCTCAGATGGGCTGGTCTTCCTGGATGAATTTCTTCTCTGTCCTCATTGCTTCCTTAAGCTTATTTAACAAAACTTCCAAAGGTCTTGTGAAAATCATGAAAATGACATTTATTGCTCAAAGTGGAACATTCACTCCTTGAAAACTGCTTGCTTGATTGCAAGCAAATTGGTTTTGAGCTAGGTAATGACAGTAGCGGCATGCAAGGCATCCCTGTTTGTGCCTTTTCCTCATCTGAATGTTAGCCTGCCTGCTTCATGTGACAAACATACCAAGAGAAGTACAGTTCAGCTCTTAAGAAGCAATCGCTCTGGTATAGTGTGTGTGTGTGTGGAGGGGAAAGTCCAGCTTAAACACAGAAATGGGAAATGGTATAACTCCCTGCTGGCTATGGGGAAGTGAAATATGGGAGGAAGGGAAGGAGTTGAAGCATACAAGAATGACTGCTGGGAAGAAAGGGGAGCTTGGATTGCAGTATGTTTTCCCAATTGCAATTTACATCCCATTTTAAATCCCTCAGTCACTGTGTTGATGTCTGATGTCGCACTGTTGGGGTTTATGGTCAGTGCTGTCTCATCCAGAACGTCTTTGGTGCTGCTGAGCAAACTGCTGCAGACAGAAATTAATTAAACTAATGATTTTTATGGTGTTTAATAGAGCTGGCTGGTGAATGTTCTTCCTTCAGAAAAGCCAAATATTCCCTGGGAAGCGACTTATTTGGTGGAAAAGCTTTGGCAGCAGATCATTGGAACACCTTGTTCCCTTTTATGTGTTTTCATGGCATAAATCTCCCATAGAGTTTAATGAATAGATGAGCCATGAGAAATTGTGCAGTTTCCTTGCTCCCCAGTTTGAGCCAAGGGGGATGCCAAACCATTGGATTTTATGTGGCCAAGGAAGAAAGGGTTAAAAATTGGGTCTTCTGCAAAAGCACAGGGACGTCAGGAGTTTGTGACCTGAATTGCATCTGGGGAGAGGAGTGACTTGAGATCCAGACCAACTTTGGCTGTTTAAGTAGCCCTGTTAATTAGCACCATATCCTGACATAGCTACGGTCCTTGGTACTCATTAGTAGGAAACTGTAGAATACATTATAAAACCCAAAGGGTGTTAAATATCTCCTACCTCAGATAGTGAAAGCAAGTACTGCGGTAGGCATAGGGATAGGCCATTCATGCTGCTGCTTTCTCTTGCTCTGAAATTTCATGACTTATTAAAAACCTTCCCAGTAGGGTTATTGGGCTGGAATGATACATTAAAATTGAAAACACAGTTGTATTCTCTTGGCTACAAAAATAAATGGTTAGCATAACAGTATATTGTTTAGAGAAGTCAATTATACCTTAAAATAGGAGGAGGAAGAATTTTTAGCCATGTCTTTGAGACCAAGCCGAAGACTAAGCCAACCCCTTTGTGACGAAGCCTCTGCTGAAATGCCCTGGGTAAAAGAGCAGTGGAGTGGCTGGGGGTACCCATGCATTTTTGCATCTGCCTTTGCAAAGAATTGGGACTTTGCAAAGGAGTCAACCCCCCTGTGAGGTGGCAGTCCCATTATGCTCGGTACAGGTTGACAGTGTAATTGTTTTTGCTGAGGTTATCAGCATGTTCAATCAGAAAGCTAATATGTGCATTATTGCTTTGCTAGTTTTTAAGCCCTTTTCTCATTATAGGTATCGATCTTGATTAAAAGATGTTCTCCAAATGTTTGGCTCCATTGACAAGAAGTGATTCTTGTCTTCCCTGCTACCAGAGGGAAGGTATCTTCATTCAGGTTAATTGCTGGTGCCTGATGCTAAATGGGAATACCAGATCATTGCTCGAGGTGAAAAGTCAAAACAGGGGGGGTGGGGGGTGGAAGGAGAAACAAAAGCACCTCTTAAAGTGTTATTTCATTCTCTAGCAGAGCAGTGTGCTTTACCTGGGCATTGCAGTATGCTAGGGAAAATGGAATGAATGCTGCTTTGAAGACAGATAATTTTCAGTCCTTTGTCACCGTGTGCGTACTGTCTCAGTTCTTCACCAGGAGGAGCAGGGTGAGGTGAAAGCAGTAGCAGGCAGCAGTTGGGTACACAGCAATCAAAACGCAATAACCCAGCACCAAAAGGAGGAGTGATGGACAGTCATTATCAGCTTAGACAAAGCTGGAAGCCCTGCTGCTGTGATCTGAACAGCGTGGGTGGCCCCTCCTGTCAGTGGTAGTGATGATGTGCACAGGCACAGAGTCTGCAGGAGCACCATAGCCTTTTCCAGTAGATAATATTGGAAAGTAATATTCCAGAGGTAATACCCACATACAATTTATTCTCTATCCAAAGCTTTATTTAGTTAGGGCCATGTGATGTTTTGTTTATTATAACTTAATTCATAGATATGATAAAAGAAATCCTCTGCTGGCTTCAAGATGTCCTGAAGTCTGTCAGTCTACATGCTACATCCCAGTATTACAGGCAAGAAAGGAGGAGGAGATAACCAGCAATGGTTCTACAAAGCCTAGCAATTATATACCACCTGGAGAGGGCTTTTTGAGGGTAGCAGTGATTTGTCACCTAAAAACTTCCAGGACTGGTTGGTTTAGTGCTCAAACTTTAGTAAACTGTCCCAGTGGCAAATGATCTTCACTTAACGTTTGGGCTTTATTCTGTATCTGAAACAGTTTTGGCCCGGTTTCTGGCTTTTAGACCTTGCAGTGTATACCTGTCTGTTGGATGCAGTTGTTGTGTTGTCCTGCAGGTAATTGGAAGTCATTGTTAAGTTACACTTCTTGGTTAAAAAATCCAGGGTTTGTATTTCTTTATTTCAGTAGGGTGAAATGATTTCTTCTTTTAACCGTTTTCATGACTCTTCCCTGATCTGTTTTCTGGGGTACTTTTCTAGGACCATGGTAAAACCTGGAATCTTTGGTGGCCAAACCAAATGCTGCATGAACTCTGTTTCAAAAGAACCTTAAATGAAACGGTTTGTTGTTTGCCTGTCAAGAGGATGCTCTTGTCAATATTTCCCCTCAGCAGGCAAAACCAAAGTAAAAAGTGAGGCTCAGCTGTATGGGAGGCTGAATGCTGTGGCTGGCTGCTCTGTTGGTGTTGAATGTGTGTTTCTACCCTCAAGCCAGCTGTAGTCCTGTGGCTGCCTGCCTGGAGCCCCTTGTCAGAATGAAATTGGAAGCAACTTTGTCCTGCTTGTGTACAGGAACCCATCACTTCAGTTTTCCTGATGGATATTTCTTTTATTAAATTCAATATGTCATGATGAGTGATTTTCTGTTTAAGAGATGGGAGGGGAACTTGGAAAATGACTCTAGCAGAGATTCCTAAAGGGGCTTTACTGAAAAGAGAATTTCTCTTTCCAGAGGTGGTATTTCTTTTTGCAGCATGTCTATGAGAGCATGAGTTTAAGCTGGATTCATACAGTGCCACAAAAAGCTTGAGTCCTAGAGGTTATTACAAGAGAATTCCTCTGCTCTGTATCACAGAGCTGAGTTTTGCTGCTGCTGCTGCTGCTCCAACCGAGCAGCACCAGGTCCCAGCAGAGCTATCCTTCCTCACCCTTTGGAGGCACTGTTCATTGTGTAGGCACTTGCTAATATAACTGAAGGCTTTTGGACTTTAACATCGCAGGTCCCTCAGAGCAAGAACTCTCTGAAGTCCTTTGCTGGTTATTGTGTCTTATGATCACAAAGGTCCCTGGGGCAGGAGTGCCTTCCTGCAGTGACAAGCATCCCACTATTTCCCTGGCTACTATGATATTTAGGATAGAAAACAGTGCAAAAATCTAAAAGGATATTCTTTTTTTATAGAGGGCTTATTCCAGTCTAGCTTATAGCCATTCTTTAAAAGACAGCAAAGAACAGACAAGCTGCAGATGTGCAGTTTCACCTCTCTGCCCTCATTTACCCCTTGTCTGAACAGAGCAATTCTGCAGCACCATCTGAACCATGCAGAAACCATAAACTTACTTCACCCAAGCTGTAGCTAAAAGTAAGACAAGTCTTAAGATGAAATAATTTCTTTTTTACTTGTATTCCAAACCAATTTAAACCGTCATCCTTAATTTGCTTTGTTCAATTCCAAATGGAGCTGCATCCACAGTTAGAAGGTGGGAAGAGAGTAGTCACTCTTATTCTTTAGGTATTTTTCCTTCTGTTTAGAAAGTCTCATATATCAATGATTCAGATGCTCACTACTGATCTCCTTTTAAGAGACAAAATAGTTTGTATTTGACTGAATGGCATGGATATTCTTTGGTTAAGCCAGAAAATACATAGAGGTACCTTGAACACAACTATTGATACAAAATGCACTTAAAAACTTCTGCTTTGAAAAATGTTCAGATACCCTCTATTCCTACCATCCTGAATCCCGTTAGAGAGAAACTCTTATAAGACAGGGTAAACTTTTAAGGACACACCTGCTTCTTCAAGCTGTTGCTCCTTAAATCTTACTTGTCATTTATCTTCTCATTTGAAGTGCTACATGATAAATGACCTGGTGAAGATAACAATATTTGATGCCCTGCACCTCTCTATTTTTATGCCTTTAATAAAAATCAATATTTAGCTAGAAAATGTTTTTCCTTTAATGACTTTCCTGATGTGTTTTGGTTTCAAATAATGTTTTCATTTTGTCTAGTTCCTTCTGACATTATTCCAATTCTTGTGAACGATATTTAAATTATTCTTCTTGGGTAAAGAATATAATTAAAAGAATTAATTTTAGAGAAAGTTCCTCTGGAATAGATGCAAAAAAAACCTTCCACAAGAATAAAGGAAACTTTCTGCCTTTTTTTACATCTAGTTTCCACTCTAGAGCATCAGAGGAATATGGAAGTCATCAGTTGTCAATCATTGCACCAGTGACACTGCTTCCGATTTGATTTACCCTCAGATTAATTGAAGCAGGCAATATTGATTGCTGCCACTAAAAGAAGTGGAAGTTATTTCATGTGTCAGAAGTCAGATCCGATGGGTTGGAAGATGAGCCCAACTCTTACACAGGCGTGCTTTATTTTCATTTTGGTATTTGTCCTTGAAGGAAAGAATCCTGTTTGCATTTGGAAAGAGGTGCTTATTCATGGTTGAATATGTTATGTATGATCCGATACTAATAATGCAATACAATGATCCATACAATGATCCAATATGTATGATACTGTAGTTTATGAAGACTTTCCAGTCTTGAGGTGATTCTTGGAGGTCGTCTTTAAAGATCAGACATTTGGGCTCACGGTTATTTCTTATCTCCAAACTTGTTTAACCTGCAGAAAGCTACATCTTCCTACAGCCTGAATTAACCCCCTCATATTCAGTGATGTCACTTGCTGCCTGCCAGGAATGTCAGAGTCACAAATAATCAGGAGCTTGTTTCTGGATCTTGCTTAATAGATTGGGCAGTGAAGCCCACAGCACTAATGCAGAACAACGAATTGTGCGTCAAGAAGTAGGAGCATCACCCAACAATGCATTCGATTTCATAGAGCCGTAGAATACTTTGGGTTGGAGGGGACCTTCGGAGGTCATCTAGTACAACCCCCCAGTTTGATTTGTTTCAATGAGTAGCTGTTCCGTTTCTGGATCAAGCCTGAATCTTGCGCACAGCAGCCAAGCGTAGTTATCGGGCTCATTCAAAATGATGCTTTTCACGAGTTTTAGTTAGTGTTTGAGTCTGAATAAGAGAAGCGTGAACTGGATTTTCACTCCTTCTTGGAAATAAGGTCAAAGTATACATAGGCACTGCAGGAAATAGAGCCACAGGGTTTTAATGAAAAAACTTCACCTGCAAAGGTGATCCCTGCAGGGAAATTAAAGTGGGAAGGAGACATTCTTCTGCTTGCCACACCACTCTCCGAAGAAATAACAGCACATATTAGGGCACTAGTGTTGTTTTATTGCCAAAGCTGTGCTCAGCTGCTAGAGGAAAGGCCTTGTAAACCTGCTTCATAATGCCACACGGTGACTCCCACTGGAATGAGGGACCCTGGCATGCATGTGCACGCGATCGGGCATCTTCCTCCTTCCACCAAATTCTGTGTCTGGTTCCTATGGTACTGTGGGAGTGGGAGGCAAAATCCCATGTTAACTGCTGAGAAGGTATTTAATGCTTAACTCGTTATATTGCAGTCTACAGGCATTCTGAGCACTTTGAGGTTTCAGTTACCTGCAGGGATGAGGTTTTCCTGGATTTAACTGTGGCCTAAAGCATTATAATGTCCATGCAGGAGCAGCTTTTGTGTTAAATGACAAATAATATAATTAAGTATCATTATTGATATTTCAGGTTACTGTGGCATCTCCAAACTGTCAGTCCGTGCTGGTAAACGATGTTCTGGGTTTTGGAAGTAAGCATAGGGATCCTGAGGGTTTGCCCAACAGTTGTCCCCTGAGGAGGAGGAAGCTCGCATTTCTAATAGCGTGCTGTCCAGTGCTTGATAAAGAGGGTGGATTTCTCTTTCTGTTGTGTTGAATTCTCAGTCATGTTCCTTTTTTAGGTGAACTGTTTTGGGAGCCATCGGGATGGGTTTACAGTGGTGCTCAGTGCTGGCTAGCCTGCATAGATGGCCAGGTACCTTTCTGTGATAAAGCAGATTTCAAGTAAAGGTTTTGTCAAGGTTCAGTGCTTACTAGCTCCCTGGGGTAAGGTGGCCTGAGTCACTACTGCTCTCAAGCTGCCTGCAGACCTAATGTGACAACCTCTCTAAAAGCTGGAAGGGTGTTCTATAAAAATGCTTGTTATTTTCTTTAAAGGCAGGTTAAATTCTGCTCCAGATTTGTTTTGTTTTCTTTCTCTCTTGTAATGTGTGGTCTTATTGTAAGTTACTCAAAACTCTGCTTTTCCCTCATAACTTGTTCTTGATTCTGTCCCAGGATAGAAGGTTGTTCTATATAATCTAATCTTTGGTTTAGGTATCGTAATGATCAGGTTGAATAATTAAAAATCAGTGCATCCCAACCGAAGCTGCAGTCACATCATCTAACCCATCCCCACCCTAAGGTAAAGTAAGCACCTGTGTTACACCAAGGTGTTGACAGATGAGCTGAAGCAGTTAAAGTGACTTCTCCCAGGTGCCCATCCTTCCCAGGAGGAGGGTCAGAGAGGCAGAATGTGTCTGTGTGCCTCAGGCTGTTCAACACAGTCTGGCGGCCTTGCTCCAGCCCATCAGAGGTGTAAAGCAAGCCATCAGGTTGTGCACTCAACTGGGAGAGGTGAGAAGACATTCCCTTCTGCTGATAGTGCAGGCAGAGTGGCACCTGTTCCCTGTGGTGTGAGCTAGCTGTTGCTAGCTTCTTCCATTGCCATAGATAAGTGTGTGTCGAAGACCCCAACGCTTCATATCCCAGACAGCTCCATCTGTCTTGGGAGTGTGCTCTGCCTAGGGTTGGATTGAGGTCTTGGGCATCTACTCTGCAGTGATAACGTCTCATTCACGGCAGTGTTGTTGGACACTTACACGGTATTAAACTGAAAGCTCATATTGACGTGGAATGAAACTTTCATGCCTTAAGTGTGTGGAAGTCAGGAGCGAAAGTTAAGTGCCACACTGGCATGTCAATTCACCTATTCAGATGTTTTTCCTAAGTTACTGGGCAAAGAGTTACTGTGCGTAGGGATGCACAAGGTGTGCCAAATACAATAGTTAATAGCAAACACTGGGTTAATGAGGCCTTAATTTTTATTTCCTTATTTCTGTGTAGCTAAAACTGTCTGCCTTTAAAGGTGATTTCAAGGCTTTTTTCTTCATTCGTGTTTTGGATAGATAATTAAAGAATCTACCTTCTTACTTTTACTGAAATGCGGATGCTTTCAGCGTGATAAATGAGGCTGGAGCACAGGGATGGTGCTTCTAGTAGTGAAATTGCTGTCTAAAAACATTCTAAAACCACCGGAATTGGACCTTTGAAAAAAATTAAAACCAAACGAAAACTCTGAATCAAACAGCATCTTTCTGCTTCCCAAAGGAGGCATAAACCCTCTTCCTTTCTCCTTCTCCAAGAATCCTTAATCTTCAGTATATATAACTGCCTATTACTTTACTGTTAGCGAGCTGTCAGTTATCAGAAACTTTCTTTCCCCTTTCATCATCAGTATTTTTGCCAAAATGATCAAGACGATGTACTAAAAGGATTGAAAGGAATGCTGGTGTAGAAACCAGACTAATACCCCTTTGCTGGTTGAAGCTTCATACCTGCATCCATTTCACAGCTGCCTAGATCACTGATACTTTGAAGGGCTGTTTTGCTGTAAACCCCTCAGATTATGTGCTGATTAAGTGACTCATGTCTCAGCTCTTGATTGAGAGGTCTGTTTTGGTGATTACATGAAAGGAGTAGTCTAGTGCTCCCAATCCATTAAAATCACTTGCAAATGAATTGCCTTCCTTTTGCCTCTTGCTTCTGCTATTGTGTGGTACCTTCTTACTCATATGTCAAGGTGAGCTATTTCCTTACGTGTAAAGAATGGGCTCGTGTAATCCCACGATGTAGGAGGAAAACATGGCACTTCACATAAGTAACTGTCGAAACTATTACAGGGTATATAATATGGATTCCTCTTAGACAGACAGCTCATCTGCCAAGATGAAAAAATTCCTTAATTCTCTTCACTTGAGCTATCATGGAAATGTATTGGATCCAGAGGCCAGCTATTGACAGGAATTACAGGGCAGTTTTGATCTTCACCAGGGGACCTTCAGCAATGATTCTCTTGTCAAATATTACTTTCTGGTACCTACAGTGTCTAAGGTGGTTATTGGACTGCACTATATTTTTAGCATTCTCCCAGGCATTGAGACTCTTGGAGATGAAGACATCCTTCTTTCTCTGTGCTTGCTGAGCAGGACATTGCAGGGGTGGTTAGTGCAGCTGAGATGATGCCGTGGGTTGAGGCCACTAAAGTGGGGGAGACTGTTCCTTCTGTTCCCTTTTTCCATGCTTCTCCTTTCTTGGGCCCCACTCCGGGCAGCGTGGTCTTGTGTACTCCTTGCATCAGCTCTAGCTCTGTTATGGCCTTGCCATGATCTAATTGAACACGGAATAGAGGTGGTCGCTGCATTTGTTGGGTTGTTTTCCTGCTGGATTAATGAGATGAGTTCTTTTACCACACATACATAAAAATTACTATTTTAATTGTTTTGAATAAAGGTAAAACCTGTGGTTTGAGATGAGAACAGTTTAATACTTGAAATTAAGTAAAATGCAATAATAAGAACATCATAACAGGAAAAAGAGAGGAATAAAACCCAAACCAGACAAGAGATGCACAATGCAGTTGCTCACCATCCACTGACCACCATCCCCAAGCAGTGACTGGTCCCATTGGGTAACTCCTCCCAGTTTATATACTGAGCATGGTGTTTTGTGGTATGGAACATCCCTTGGCTAGCTCAGGTCCGGAGTCCTGTCTCTACTCCCTCACAGCTTTTTGTGCCCCTCCTCAGTGGCAGAGCATGAGACTGAACAGTCCTTGATCAGGGTAAGTGCTACTGAGCAACAACTAAAGCATCTGTGTGTGTTATCAGCACTGTTCTCAGGCTAAAGCCAAAACTCAACACTGCACCAGCTATTAGGAAGAAAATTAACTAAACCAGGCCAAACCAGGGTGCTGTCCTATCTGTATTCCCTCCCAGCTCCTTGTGCACCCCCAAATACAAAAGTACTCAGTAATTTGTACAGTGAAGCTCTTATTTTTCCAGCACCAGTAAAATAACATTTTTGCAGCTTGTTACCATCTAATCAGAGGCAGGGTTTTACTTTCCCCCTTTACTTTATGCACCTTGCCTTGGATAATTGCTTATGCCTGTTATTAGCTAACTAATAGATGACCGCAACATTGATTTTAATAGTCCATTATACCCTGTGTGGACTCTGGGAGAGTAAAAAGGCTGAGAACTTCTGCATCGGAAAATGTAAGTCAATTTAGTTGTATTGGATGGAAACTGCAGAATATAGAACAAAATCAATCTGTGCGGTGTCAGGTGGCTGTTTTCATGCTGTAGCTTTTTATCTTCCGTATCGTTTTCTGCATTAACATTAGAATTTTATTCTGAAAATGCTTGGATTATTTTGATACTTCTGTTTTAAACTGATACAAAGGAAGAAGATCAGAGCTCCCCAAAGGGAAATTGAAACCCATGTAACTGCAGCTGAGTCAGCAGAACTGTTTTGTTTCCCATTTGCTTTTTTGTGTTCTGTGTTATAATGGAAAAGTTGCTTCAGAAGGAAAGCAGGAGCGCAATTTTGAGACTGCTGGGACAATTTATTAAATTAGAATATTCTACCTGGTTATCTCAGTCCTCTGACTGCTGGCACGGGCATATTTTCCTCATTTCTAGTGTCATTTGAGGCAACAGGAGACGCTAGAGAACTACTGGGACTCTGCTCACCTCGGATAGAAAGCAGCTTGGAGTTGGGGAGCAGGATGACTGCGTGTTAGTGCAACTGCTCTCAGGAGCAGATGCAGGCTCTGCAGGGGTGGGCAGGCTGACCAGCCCTAATCCCATCAGCTGGCATGGGCTGGGATGCTTGTCTTTCTACCACCTTCCCTCGCCAAGTGCTGCCCAGCAGCATCCTTGTGGCCAGGGCGTAAATCTGCACTTGTTTAATAGTGCTGTCAGTCCTATCCACATGTAGGAACTGTTGCAGCACGTTAGCACTTGATATCTCTGCTTCAGTCTCAGTTGACTTTGTTAATCAGTGACAAAGCGCGTGGCTTTTTTTCCTCTTTTGAGTTGTTTTGGTACTTATAAATTTTATTTATTGATTTTTCTATTTTGATGCTAGCCTGATTTCTATTGACAAGTACATTTGTTAGTGTTGTACCTTTCCCTGCTTAAAGGCTAAAAGGTTAATAACCAAACACAGATTGTCTCCAGTGACTCAAGCTCAATTTTCTTGAGTCCTTTGTGCTCAGGAAGCAAATCTGCTCCAAAGAAGCTAAATCAGAGTGAGGAACAGAGAATATCTGGGCAATACTATGTGTTTTTATATATATACTATTTGTGTTCTCATATATATTCATTTCCTTCTTGCAGTTTTATAAAATCATGTGTTTGTCTCATTTTCTTTCCTTTTGGTGGTGAAGAAATCAAAATCCATCTCCCTCCAAAATGTCTGTTTGGACCTGGTGCGATACAGTGGCAGGGATGCTCTGATACTGACAGCTAAGTAACTTTGCTAATAAAACTGGTACTGTGGGGTTCATCACCTTCCTGTGGCTGAATTGATTGCTATTGATTGGCTTAGGTGCCACACAGGATGTGAAAAAACCATGTTTAACTAAAGATACTTACTTGAGGCTTGTAACATTAAGCAAGCAAATGTGCTTTCCATCTTCATGTTTTATTTCTATTTCCACTCACATTTGTCTTACTCTGGATTGTTTGCTTTGAACTCGAGAGTGGTAATAGAGGAGCCATCATTGTCACGTTTTGTTCTATGCAGGAGGGAAATGTTTCTTCATTATACAGAAGATGACAGCATCACCACAGATTTGGGTGTAGGTGACCTTAAATTTAGTAGGAGTTGAATCAGTCTGATTTTACACTCTTCTATACTATGTACACTGTGGATTTGCACATCTAATTTTGCAGTGGTTTCAAAGCGGTTTGCTGAAGTCCTGAGTGCCTTATTTTGTGGCAACTCTGATACAACATATTGCAGTTTTGAGCTTGCTTAATATCACTTAAGCAGCCGTTCTGGGGAGCCGGTGGCGGATCAGACTGAGACTCCCGTTTGCAGAATTCACTTGAATCAGATGCCTTCTAAGGACTTCTTGTTCTTTTGCACTTATACTGGAATATTTACCACTCAGTCCTCCTACTCTTGGCCTGAGACCTGAAAAGTCTCCTTTTCTGTGCAGAACATTAAGGCTGTTGGCAATAACTGTGTCTATCAGGTAGAAAATGCCTAAATATGATGAAGATAGCTAAGGAAGTGGCTGTCTTTCAACAACTACTTGACTGTTTCAGAACCTTTCCTAAATCCTTCCTTGCCTTCCTTAGAGCTATGTTTTAAGATAATCCAATTCTAATTTTAAGCCCCCAAATGTTACAGCTGAAAATAGATGCTGAGAAACAGGAGTTTATTGATGGTTTCCTTTAAAACAACAACAAAGCCAACATAAACCCCCAAAATAACAGCACATAATACCAAGGAGGTGGAGGGGAAAAATGCTTCCAGCAGCTTGATCTGCCTTTGTATGACACCGTGAACATGAAAACCAGAGGGTAATTAATCAATGTGAACTTTCCAGATTCATCACTGTTCAGGTGCACCTGTGCCTGCAGCATTGTGCTGATTCGGGGGGGGGGGCCCAAGACAAACCAAACCAAGAAGCAATATATTCATTAACCACCTCTGTTTTTTGTGCCTCGCTGGCAGAGCAGGGGCCAGGGAGAGGTGGGATTTTGGTTCGTGCTGAGCCACGATTGTACAAAGCAAGCAGAGACTTTGGCTGAAGATACCACTGCACGCCGGGAGTCAACTTTGAATGGGAATAGAGGTAAATCTGAGCACTGGCAGTCATTTACCCACTCCTGTGTGCTACACTGCTCTTGTAAGTCTGTTTTTAAACAGGTTTAGTAAGCGGTAGCTCCTGCATAACTAGTAGTGGAATTTAGAGTCTTCCCTTCTTACAACACATTGGAGAAGCATCTGGTTGCACAAGCCAAAGGGAAGGGGGGGAAAGTCTTGGAGCACACAAGGGGCTTGATGTCTTCCTCCTTGGCTGTGAGGTGCCCTTGGGGTTAGCTTCTGCTGAGTGGTCTCGTTGTGTTGGGCATGGTTGTGCCTCAGCTTTGCTTGCTGCCTCGTGTACAGCTGTCCTATGTGTGTATGTCTTGGCAAACGGCATACGAACTTTATGTTGTGGAGCTCATTTTCCTGACAAAACTTTACCTATGTTAATAAGGAATTAGAGAAAAAAATTAAATGTGAAAGGTGAATTTCTGAAACATTCATTTTTATTCTTTGTTTTTAATATATTGTCATCTGCTGCTACAGAGATGGGAACATTTCGGTTTATTTTACACGCTTTTGTGTCAAGCCATTTAATAGGGGGGAAAAAACCACCCAAATAGAGATTCTCCAAACAGTACTAATTAGAACTTGCCCTAGAGGATGTTGAAAATAATGGAATATCCATATACTGGCATTAATAATAGCAATATGTAATTATTCAGTGCTACTTATTTGTCGTGAAATAATGAGAACCTCTGCCAAATGTGGAAGAAATAATTGGAGGCTCTGCTGTAGCACTTCTGAAAGTTCAGCCCTGTTTTCTGCTCAGATCTGCCATTTCCTGCATTCCCAGGGAGGAAAACCTGCTTCTGGTTTGTTTCGAAGTTCCCCACAAAGCAGGAATTCAGAATCTCGGTCAGCTTTCATGCTCCGATAGTTAAACCAACATTTCCTAGGACAGGAAAGCTGTTGTAATGTTATGTTTGGATTGCGAGACTTGGAGCTGGATAATACAGTCAAGGAGCGTGACCAGCAGGTCGAAGGAGGTGATCCTGCCCCTCTACTCTGCTCTCGTGAGCCCTTACTTGGAGTGTTGTGTACAGTTCTGGTGTCCTCAACATAAAAAGGACATGGAACTGTTGGAACAAGTCCAGAGGAGGCCATGAGGATGATCAGGGGCTGGAGCACCTCCTGTATGGAGACAGGCTGAGGAAGTTGGGGCTGTTCAGCCTGGAGAAGAGAAGCTGCGTGGAGACCTCAGAGCAGCTTCCAGTGTCTGAAGGGGGCCTATAGGGATGCTGGAGAGGGACTCTTCATTAGGGACTGTAGTGACAGGACAAGGGGTAACGGGTTCAAACTGAAACAGGGGAAGTTTAGATTGGATATAAGGAAGAAGTTCTTTCCTGTGAGGGTGGTGAGGCACTGGAATGGGTTGCCCAGGGAGGTTGTGAATGCTCCATCCCTGGTGGTGTTCAAGGCCAGGTTGGACAGAGCCTTGGGTGCCATGGTTTAGTGTGAGGTGTCCCTGCCCATGGCAGGGGGGTTGGAACTGGATGATCTTCAGGTCCTTTCCAACCCTAACTATCCTATGATTCTATGATTTAAAGGAGCTCTTATTCCAACTACATATCTAGCTGCCAACCAGCACTGACGTTCTCTGACTCTGTGGTAGGGTATTCATTCACTATTTTTTGTCTTTAGAGTTTAGACTGACTCTGGAAACTTCCACAGCTGTGTTTAAAAATAGGAGAGATACTGGGGTGTGACTGACTGATACTTCAAGAAGTGCACCTGAAATAGAAATAAGTAATAAAATAAACATAAGGATCTATTAAATCCTGCAGACAATCAGAGAAAATGGCAATCCATGTCTCCCACAAGTCCTGCTCTTTTTAGCTGTTCACTTCATAACTTGTCTGTAGATGTCATACCTATTTCTCCTGGCTTGCATGTTGTGGCTGGCTTTTAACTACAGGCATTTACAGCAGCTCTGTAAGCTTGGCCAAGTAAAATATCTTGAATGCTCAGGGTTTAGCCACTGGGCACCAAAGTAAACACAGATAATGGAGGGCCATCTGACATGGGATTGAGGACTGTAGTTTTAGTAAGAGTACCTAACCATAGGAACTCGGATTGTGGCTCTCTAACATGCCTTGATGTTTTTCATACCTTATCTGACCTTGATTCTTCCATAAGATGCTGTTCCAGCAGTACTTTGTGTTGGGTAATGTGTCTTGCCCAGTCTCTAGTCCTTCTTGTGAATCTGTGTTTGTGATGCTGACCGATTTCCTAGTCAGAATTAAGTCTTGCTTGTAAGCACAGCCTGCGTTTCCACTCGAGGTGAGGAACTCCAGAAGTGCCACCATGGCTTTTTTCCCCACCTGTATCCCTCTCGGGTTCTTGTGCTACTTACAGCATGAGATGAGCCAGTGTTTGAAGTGCAGTCAAGATTCCAGATCGGCTGCCCTGATGGTTGTCAGCTTTTAATCAGGTGCCTGAAAACCTGGCAGCTGCCTGGAATGCTGTGTATGTGTAGCAGGGGAGGCTTAGAGCTAGTGATCGTTACAAAGAACAAAGAATATATAATGCAATATAAATGCCACACTCCCTCTACCCTGTGCAAAGGCAACAGCATGGTCTCTTTTGTGTGCCTCAGTGATCTGCCCACAGCCCCCTGCATCCTCATTGCCCAGACCTTGTGTGGTTTGAAGAAGCTGTAGCTGTTTATCGCCCTTGCTTTGTGAAATAAACTGCTTTCAGACCTGGCATCTAAACCCTCAGGTTTTAACTACTGCTTTTAACTGTCCTTATTTTGCAGCTAGAAATGCCTTAATGGAAACAGAAATTTACTGTATTAAAAATACATCTTCTTGTAAAGAAGGGGGAACTGAGATGCCATCTGTACTTACTTCTGGCTCCCATTCAGCGCCTCCAAATGAATGCCAAACTAACAGCAGCACTTGTCCATCCCTGCTTCCTTCTTCATCCCATAGCTCTTTCTCTAAGGTTCATCCAGAATCCTTGGGGAAAGTAGAGAATATCACCTCTGGAAAAAACTGGTTTTCATTTGTTCTGTTTATCTGTGGCTGTTACAGCCCTTGTTTTTCATTCTTGAGGTCTGAGCTCCCTTCTCTGTAGGAGGTCACTACTTACCTGGGAACACTGGGCAGGAAGTCAGCTCTCTTCCTGCTGTGATGCTACCTGAAGTTATCTGTCTCAGACATCACTGACCAAGGTCGGTGGGCACCTCCTGATATCGGTCTCCACATGTTTCCTTCATTTCTGAGATCTTCCCTTATTTCCTCAGAACCTCTCCCTCCTGAGGACCAGAACTTCATGTTTTAAAGGCGTATTTTCTTTTCTTGTTTAAGAACTGTGGTTACGTGTGTGGTGTTTGCGAAGGACAGGAGGTACAGGTAGTGCCCATGAGGTGTGTATTAGTTCTGCTGAGATGGACTGGCTCCGTTTTGAAGAGGAAATACAGTGTGTTTGTTCCATGAATCTGGTTATTGATGTAGTGTTTTCCACACTGCGGATTGCAATGCTAACACGAAGCCAGTTGCTTACATTAGCTCATAGAATACAGTCCTGATGAGCTGGGACTGTTGCCCGCCCCTCCTCTGTAACAACAGCATTAGCTGAAACTCTCCTGAATGCCTTACAAATTCTCTGTTCATCTCTCTTGAATACCAGCGTTTTCTGTGGATTTGTTGCTGCTTAATTTGGGAATAGGATAGGGAAAATATTTTGATGTGACCGGGAGGGCTGCTGGTGCCATTGCTTAGGTGGGAGGCTTTTTCTTCCTTTGGGTTTGGGTTTTTTTTTCCACCCTCTTTAGGAAGAGGCTTAAAGCAGTTTGAAAGAGATCGAGGCTCTGAATTCTCCTATGGAGACTTGCTTCATAGCCAGATTCCTATGACAGAAGATGCTTTGCCCCAGCTCTCCTGAAGCTTGGTCTGAGCTTTGTGATCAGCATTGTCCCAGAGAAGCACAACTGTTTAGGAAATGTCATAGATAGCAATTTGGTCTCCAGTGTAGCAGAGGCTCATCTGTTAATTGCTTTGAAGATTAAAGTCAAGACCTTACACTGGCATTTGAAACTGGCTTTAGAGATAAGCCCCAGCTGTGAACTTCCATCATCTCCTTCCCAAAGCCTTTGGTATTTAGAGGATAATAGATAAGCAGGATATCCAGGACAACATCTAACTGATGTAAAAGATTTGTTTTATGAAGGCCTAATTTGTTTCAGGACAATGCCAGTTCTTCTTGCTAGATCTCTTATCCAGGGGTCTTTCCAGAGAAGATGTCAGGCCAGGTAACCGCACTGCGAAATGACAGTCAGGTGGTGATAACATAAATAACAGTTTGCTGATTGAATTGATAGGATGATTCTTTTAAATGAAGATGAATCTGAAGGAACATTTTCCTAAGTGGGGTGCTATTTCCTGTTGATGAAACAATGCTCTTTCTGTCTCCTGGTACCACACTACTCTCTCTGCTCACTCCTCCCCAACCTCCATTTGAATCGAGTTGAAATCCTTCACTTCATTAAGTGAAACATCTCATTCTGAGGTGGTTCAACTGTTTTGTCATAACCCCTTTCTTTTTTTTTAAAGGCAGTTTAATTTCAAAGTATTTCTTTTTTTTTCCCCATTAAAAATGTTTAATTTGCCAGAAGCATTTACCTTCACCAATTTGTTGTTTAGATCTAACTGAATTCCCTGGTAGTTTTGGTTCCATCACTCAAAATGTCATTCCTCATCAAAAGCAGCTCCATTAGACAAGAATGATGCAAGCAAATAGGGATGTTTTCTCGGAGATACTAATCTGTCAGCACTTCAGAGGCTGATTTGAATACGAGGTTTAAGTAAGCCCTGTGGATGGCATTTGTTTTTGTGGTGTTTGAGAGCAGTGCCTAAGGCGTAGTTGTTGCACTTGGCCAGCTAAAAGGACAAAGTTTCAGCCAGTCCATGCACTGCCGAGCTTGTAACATGTTGCCAAGTGGGAGAAAATGAAGACAACCTGAGGAAGATAGTGACAACAGATTTAATGAGGAAGGGATACATTTCAGAGGAAAAGAACCTAAGGTGTTGAAGGGTGATGAAGATAGTTGGAGTGAGGCATAGAGAAGAGCTGATGAACTCTAAAATGGGAGTGAATCGAAAAGATGCTGCAGAGCAGGTAAGGGGAGGCAGAACAAAAGACCACCAATGAGAAGGCTCATCAAAAAGGGGTATGTATTTACAAAAGAAGAAAAAAAGGGCAAACCAAAAAGCCTCAGTTGGCCATTTCTGTTTCTGTCTGGTTCCTTCTTAGATTTCCTTTCCTAGGATTGCTCTTCTTCATTTTCTGTGAACACTGGTGAGGTAGTCACTTCATTGCGCGCTATGCTTTGTCTGTCTTACAGGCTCGGGTAATACAGTCTGCCCTCTTTGTGCTGCCTGGCCTGAGACATCAGACAGTGGAGTTACCCTTCTTGGTACTTCCCTTCTGGTTGCACGTCCCAAGTGGTTGTAGATGGGTGACTGTTGTACCTAGCAGTGTTGCTAGGGAAGTGCAAGGAGCCCAAGGGAGAACACTTCACACAGCCACAGACCCTTCCAAGCTGCAGTGAAGGGTGAAGGTATGAAGCAGGTGTGGAAATAGGGCCCTGAGTTCTGTTTCAGGAGATCATGAGGGCAACTGGAGAAGGAGGAAAGGAGCCTTTCCACCATTCCATTTTACAGGAGTAAAAAGAAAAGGTAGAAGTGAGAAAAAGAAAGATCTTCATTGGGTTTCTGAGCTCTTTACTCAGCTGCTATGGGGCTTTCTGAAAATGATGCTGGAAGAGATCAGTGTTTCTCTTCTGCTCAGGGAGCAACTCCCCCTGTTCTTCCCCTCTTTCTCTTCCCTGCCCCCTCGCTCCCACTGTTTATTGTGCTATATAAAGTGGATGTTGTTCTCTCTGTTACATCCTACCCCTGCAGCTGGTGCTCTATTTTGGGAAGCAGGATGATGAAAAGAGGATCCTCTGATTTGGTTCAAATTGCAGCCTCTCTCACGAGCTTAACAGGAGTGGTGCCTTCTTTGTGTCTTTTATTTAGGCATAAGTATACTGATCCTGTAGGTAAGGACAATCCATGAAGTATGAACCCAAGCCCAAATGGAATTGTGGTTAACTTGAGGGAGATGCAGATAACTTCACTTTGACTTTGTGTCAAAGACTGGACACCAAGCACTGGCATGAATTATTTGTGTGAAGAGAAATACAAGGCAACCCTATAGAGCATGTTATTGCTGCTTTGCTCAGTTTTCATTGTGACAGCTTAAAAGTTAAGCTTAGTAATTATTGCTTGCTGGTAGTAGAGGTGCATCAGTGCCCTTTCACACAGGGGTCTACTACCTATATAAGATTTTCTCTTCTGCAGAAGCAATTGACCATCCCAGTTTTACTGACAAAGGTGTGGCTTTGGCTTTAGAGGAAGATGGACGTTGGTAACTGTTGGTTTATGCCCTAAACTAATGTCTCGAGGAGAAAGACACATGCGCACACACACACACAGAAGGACTTCTTTGTTATTGTGCTATTGGTGTTTATTTTGATGCTAATTTGTCTGGTTTTTGAAAGGTAACATGAGCTTCCATTGTATGCAGGAGCAAAATAGTGTTTCTACCTGAGCTATTGCCAAAAATGTGCCTGCATCATCACAGCTGTTTCTCTCTGTGCAAAATTGAGACACTAATGATCATGAATTCTGCAGCTCAAAATGTTCCCTCTCATACAGTTACAATAACCTCCCCATAAAGCCTATCAAAGCCAGGCATTCTGGGGCAATTACACATTAAGTAATAACTTCAATGTATTTCAGGCCCCAACATGAACAAGGCAAATCTTTGTAGATGCTGTCACTAGCGTTCTGCAGCAGGATGAGTTCGTGTGTGTATCTGTAGCAAATCTGTTGTAGAAGTCACAGCTGACGAAGAAAATTGGAGGGTGTGATGTGGGTCTGAACGTCAGTTGGACCATATCAGTTTACAGATAGTCCTAATTCAAATGAGACTTTTAAAGTCAACTTTGAAAGTTGCAGCTTCAAGCTTCAGTATGTGTTTTCACGTCATAACTTCTTTAGTGCAGAAGTGCTGGTGAGCAAGGGGATAATCTTACGTTTTCACCTATAGGAACTTCTTTGTGACTACTTTAAATTCTTTAAGACTTGCTAAATAGCACAGCCTTGTATTTTAAAAATGGAACTTGAAAACAAATTATTGATTGGGTACATTTTCAGAGGATCGAGTGGGCTGTGTTTCTCTGTCATTGATCATCCATAGCTTTGAGGTACACCAACCAACAACTTCTTTCTAGTTTGAGTAAAACTGTGATGACATTTGATGTCTTCCCTCAGTATGTGCTGTGATATCTTCTTGACATCTTGAGGATTCATTGTTGGGCCAAGTCTTGAGATGTTTTTTGGCACCTGCAGCTCTTGTTGACCTAAGAGAGATCACTGGGTAATGCAGTAGCCTGCAGCATCAGCCTGTTGGAGCTGAGCAGATATTAGTGAATATCCTTTGAAATCCTGTTTGAAGGCAGCTGTTATTTAGAAGGCTTAAAATACTTGTTAGAGGTAGCTTGTGACATTCCCATCCATCTTGTCTGCGATCAAAATAAATTAAGAGTTGTAAACAAAGCAGGAACATTCTAGGATAAGAAGTCAATAATACTGCACTGATTTCTCTCTTCTATTCCTTTTCTGTCTCCAGGCTGTAATACTCCTTCAAATTGAGTCAGTCGTTAAAAATTAAATAAATTTTAACAGAAGAGGAATGTCTTTTGGTTTTGAAAGAACAGTGGCAATATATTGGGGAAAAAATAATTTTATTCTGCACTGATTAGAGAGAACTTCACTCATCCCACTCTGTATAAATTCCAGAGATTAATTACAGGTGTAAATGCTGCATTGATTTTCCTTTTTTTTTTTGCCCTCCTCAATGTTCCAGGGTGCTTGAATCTGTGATTCTGACTAATGCCTAGTAAAATATTGGGCCAGTTTCTGCCAACATATTTGTATGAACATGTTGATTACAGTAGTATCATCAGTGAAGGCCATTAGGAATGATACTTCTAGGATGTGGATTATCTATTTATCACCAGCTAACTACTATATCCAAAATAAAAATTCACTGATTATTTAACTGAAGCAAAGAAGAAGGATCATTCTGTCTCTGCTTGCTAGAAATTTGCAATAGGTCAGCAGTCACCCAAGTCAACCCCCAGCTTTGGTAACCAACTGTCTGGATGCTCTCCAAATGTTGTAGGAAGTTGATCTGCATCACTGAACTGGAAGGTCTGAATCTTAAAACAGTCCTGTTTATATGAAATGTTGAGACTTAGCATTAAAATGAGAAGGTAAAAAGGTGAATATCAAAGGCAAGGGAAGCTTGATGCTCTCAGATGTCAAATAAACTGTTGCTGGGTTAGGCTTTGAGTGAGCTCCTGTCTGAAGGAACAGACTAGCTCTGTCGAAGGGTGGCTTTGTGTCATTTCTGAGTTGGTAATATTAGGCTGTTTTGGAGGACTGTGATGAGAATATTGATAACTATCTACATTCTTTAAAATTGGACCTTATAAATTCATACTAGAGATGATAATGAACATTAATACACCAAATACAGCCAGATGTTTGAAGATCTATTTCTTATCTGTTACTGTTTTCTATAATGATATTCCCTCTTTCAGGCACGAGTGTATCTTTCTTTCTTTGGGAAATCATCAAATAAATGCAGGTAAAGAGAGGGAAGGGGTCAAGGGACTTCAGGGGGTAATTTAACTGTGCCTGGCTAGTTTTACTATAGGCTGTTTCATTTCCCCTTTCATTAGGAAAGAAATAAAAGGACACTTCCATAATACTGGGACAGCTTTAGCTTTACAAGGTACAAATCAGTATATCCTGTTGGCCAGTTGAGGGCCTTTTTAATTACTAGGATTTTTCCTTCTAATGTTAACTTGACAGACCTTCATGAAGCTCTGTAAGTGGGTTCCTTCCTCGCATCATGTATGTGATGTTTCAGTGTACCTGTGATAGTCACACCTGCATAGGCCATGCTTGCATAAAGAAGTAAGAAGAGCTCTGTTCTTTCAGGGCATTAATGGTTTCATTACAGTTCAGGATGGGAACCTGCTTATCTTCCATAGTATTTTTTAATGTGGCAGTAGAATTTCATAGTAAACATGTAAATGGAGTTAGGAATGGGAATGGAGGGAGCCTTAATGAGCTCCAAAATGCCTGAGCTGATTTTGGTTTGGCTGCATACTTTGTCCTGCAGCTCTGACCTGCTCCCTAGCTTTTCTGTGATTACCTGCAATAGATCCACCTCCAATAGATCCATACTGTGCTCTGTCACTACCCTCTGTTTATAGGCGAACCTGTGGTTGACTTCTCAGCATCGTTGTGTTTCCCATTGCTTGTTTTTCCCAGTAACTTTCTGGAGGTTCTATGGCAGCTTTGTAGAGGTAGAGCTGATTTGTCCTCCCTGCTTTTCCCCGTCTTTGTCTTTGGTACATGCTGTTGTTCTTTCTCAGTGCCCAAGTATCTCAGCTGAAATTTTCCAAAGAGAAAGCAAATTTGGGCAACTTCTTTTTTTGGTGTCCATCTTAACATACTTTACATATTCCCAATTTTCTTTATTCTTTAAATCAAGTGCATTTAACTTATTGTTTGAGGCACTTCAGTCCCTAATTGCCCGGAAAATTTAGGTTGATGGGGAGTCACTTGCAGTTGTCCTTTCTGAATCTCATCTTGAATTCTTTCTTGAGGATGAGAGCCCGCAGTATCACCTGTCTTTCCATGGGAAGGTTTCCTTTTGTTGCTCAAGTCCTGGGAATAATTCAGCTTGTGGTTTTCTCTCGGTCCTCTGCACCATTAAATGAGTTACAGTACCCAGGAGGACCTGTGAACATGTGGTTCGGAAAGGAAGGATGCAGTCAGAGTAGCTGAGCCTTTTTTCCCCCCCCCTCTTCTTTTTCCCCAAATAACCATAGTCTGGAATCAGTCTTAGAATGTTTTCCACAAAGCTTTTGAGAGTGTTTGTTAAGCCTCTATAGGATGACTCATGATTTAAATGATAAACCAGCGCTCTAGTCTTATTGGAGATTAGATCCTTATCTTCTTATTCTGTTTGTTTTGGATGCAAACTCATGTTGCCTGCTTTAGGCTTCAGGTTTCTAGGGGCAGGGAGAGACTGCTGGTATTCCAAGAGTCATGCAGTGCAGCGAATGTTATGTGTGTTACTGTACATATATTTTTTCCAAATAGAAGCATGCTCCCGGGGGATGTTTCCTTTTCTCTTGTTCTAGCACCAAATAAAGGCACCATTGGATTTAGTATCTGTTTGTGTTTGACCTGGATGAACTGTTCTAGCTATTACCCTGAATCTGTTTCAATTGTAAGCGCTTCTCTGCATATATAAAATTAGAAACTTGGAAGAGATCGTTCTTGTGCTGTCACATCCAGGAGCAGAAATAATGAGGCCAAGTTAGTGAGCAGAATGTCCAGTTCTGTAAAGGTCTGGATGCAGAGGCCTGTGCAGCATTCACCCAAAATGTCAGTACATCAAACAGGTTCATCTTCAGGTCCGGCTGGTGGAGCCATCTGGGACAACCATGGGAAGACAGCAGGTAAGATGCAACGTGTCTCACTGCAAACTCCCTCGCCTCCTCTTCCCCTTTAGAAACCCAGAGAGCTAGAGTTGAGGAAAGGAAAGAGTGAAACTCTTACAGCCATTGAGATCACGTTTGAAGGCCTTTGTGGGTGTTTTTCTGTTTCCCAGCAATTCATATAGCTCGTGGGGTATGGGATTTGAAAGAGATAAAACATTGAATCCAAAATGCTGCCCTTGTTATAGGTGTCAGTAATGTGTCATTCAAACCCCATACAAGAAGAGTGGTTTTTAACAACAATTTAACTAGCCAACCTGTATGTTACATACCTATTTAAAATCAGTGTTTGGGTTCTGGTGATATAACTCTGCCTGCAAGCTCCTTTTTGTTCTAGTTAGACATCCATCTTTTTATACTGGCTATTACTTATGTTGAACTGGGGGAGCTGTGAGTACTAGTTAAAACAGTCTGAAAGGAAAATAAAGTATTTCCCTGAGAAATTCAAAGCAGGAAGAGTTGTTAAACTATTAAATCAGGGCAAAAAAAGTTAGAGACTAGGATTGGGAAGTTAAAGACTAGTTCAAGGCCTGAGCTAACATCAATCTTTTTTTCCTTTTGTATCCTTTTTTAACAAGGGACAAAGCTTCAGTTTTAACTGCAAATGCTTAAAGGCTTAGAAAACTGGGGAAAAAAAAAGATGTTTGCTGTGATAGAGGACTCAGGCTTTTTTACTTTAAAATGTTTGTTGCACAAAAGCATATTCTGGTTGGGGGTGTGCATGTTTTCAGAATCCACACTTTCCTCTGGAAAGATGGAATGAGATGATCTTCAGGTCTTTTCCTAAACGTGACCATTCTGTGATTCTAAGATACTTGTTCAGACAAAGTGGATGTTTTTGGGCGGGTTATTCAGCAGCTGTAGACACAACTGAAATGATTATGATAATTATTTGGAATACAGGAATGGTGAGCATAATCTGAAAGCTGGCTAAAGTTTCTTGTTTCTGTTATGACTATATCAAGACTCCATTCAGTGTGTGATGCTTTTGAAGCACAGTCCCTGTTCCCTGCCTGTGTGTCCACAGAGCTCACCCCCCGAGCCTGGAAATGAGGCAGCTCTGTGGATGGGGGTAGCATGCTGCATCTGATGCAGCTAAGAGCATCCTGCATCACCATCCCGAAGCCAGCTACACCTCTGCTGTGTTTGCTGACCTCTCGAGCGTCATTTTTTGGGGCTGTTAACAATTGGACCTGTTTTAGAAATACACGGTCTTGGGAATGGATAGGTGCCCTAAGAAGGGAGTTACCTTGGCTTTCACAGCAGGCTGTGCCAAGAAAGGGCAGGGCAGCTGTGTCAGCACTGGCTGTGCGAGATGCAGAATGAGCATATGTATTTTCGTGGTGATCCTGCTGTCTCTTACACGGTGCTCCCGTTAAGTGCAATGAGGCACATGTAACAGTCTTAATAATCCTTCAATATATTATTAAATCCCAGTTATTCATGAACAATGTCAGTATATGTGCTGGGGGTCAACGTAGCAGGCGAATGATTCAATTAGTGCATCATGTCCGGTTGTATTCACCTATATGGTTTTAATTAGAATGGTAATTTAGAGCTGAGCATGTATGTTTTGTCTTTGGTTGCAGTGCCTAAACCTATTTGTTGCTGCTGTAATTGCTTCTTGCCCTATATCTTCTACCACCCTTCATTTATTTTTTTATCAAATTAAGAACATTTAAAGGGGAGATACAGCTATTTCATACAGCCCATTTGTTTCAGTCTGACTAGATCATGTAGTGATGTAACTGTCCTCCTCCAGTCCTCCTCTGCCATGGTGGATCTTTGGTCCTGATAAACCCATGCAAAACCAGTGGAAAAGCAAGGGGACACCTTTTGGGTCTTTCAGTCACTTTGTGTGCTTTTCCCAACACTCATCATGTCATTTTGTGCTCTAAATACCAGCTGCGATCTTATTACCCATGCTAGCTGCAGTATCTTAGTGTTTTGCCATTACCAAGTTGAGAGAGAAAGTGGAACTGAGGGTAAAAGTGCAGGTTTTAGTCAAGCCAGATTTGCAAATAGACACAGCCTGACTCAGTTTATATCCAGCATTTGAAAACATATGAGCTAATAATAACATCTGTTGCAGTGGAACATCTATGAGGTAATCAGAGCTGGAATTAATGGGGAACTGAAGGCAATTAGCTCAAGGTTACAAACTAATTAGTGTAATAATAATATGAAACTAGCCTTTCAGTAGCTTAAATTGCAGTCAGATTTCATAACATAGAAACCATTATTTTAAGGGACCATGAAATTCTGTTTTGGAGAATAAAATTAACGGAAAATTATTTCTTCAAAGTTTAAAAAATTACATTGACTCGGTCTAGGAATACACTTTAAATTTAAATTAAAATTAACCAAAACCCTTTTAATTTTAACCTTTTTTTTTTTGTCTTGGTAAAAAGGTTTGTTTTCACTCTTCATACCATCCACATAATGAAATCTCAAATACAGCATCTTTAATTAGAGAAAGTTCATTATAACTGAAATAAGTTGTTAATTTTGGTGTAGATGTTATCGAGAAAGTCCAGCTTGCTTCTTCGACTTCAGGAGCTGCTATGAACATGTTTTTGCTTTCATTGAGGTAAAAGGGGCTTTTTATAAGAGCAGAGAGTGACAGGACAAGGGGGGGAATGGCTTTAAACTGGTAAAGGTGAGGTTTAGATTAGACATTAGGAGGAAACTCATCCCTATGAGGGTGCCGAGGCGCTGGCACAGGGTGCCCAGAGAAGCTGTGGCTGCCCCATCCCTGGCAGTGTTCAAGGCCAGGTTGGACACAGGGGCTTGGAGCAAGCTGCTCCAGTGGAAGGGGTCCCTGCCCTGTGGCAGGGGTTGGAGGAGCTTTAAGGTTCCCTCCAACCCAGTCTGTGATCCCAGGTTGTGGTTGGAGTCTCTGTAGCCTAACAGAAAGGAAACTTGCAGCTTTCCCACAGCTACGCAACACTTACTCTTGTGTGAGTTCTCTAGTGGCAAATAAGTTGAGCTCTTCAAGTCTTTCCTTGGGCAAGGGCAGCTATAATGACTCTTTTATCTGCGTGCTTGTTTTCCAAAAGTGTAAAGAAACTGGGTATCATCAAGACAATTACTGCTTTATTAAAATTAGAGTCAGAGGCTCAAAAGTTGGTGATGAAGGGAGGGAAGAGCCAATGTGTGCCCATAGGTCCCACGATAACATGAGCTTTGTTTCCTTAAAGGCACGCTAAAAGCCTCAGTGTTATGTTGGCAGTAAGAGCTAATACAGGTCTGCCTTGAACTGCTGTATTATTGTCTTGTGTTGTTGGAGTCATCGCTCTGAAGTTCAGTAGGGGGTGAATGATGTGGGTTAGTAAGGTAGTCGGTCATCTTTTTCTGATAGGGGCTACAAGGTCCCAGTAAAGTCTCCTTTTGGTTTTGTGCATTTGAAATCAAGTGTGTTTTTAATGAATAAACCTTTTAATAATGATTGGCAAGGGTTTGGGAATGAAATTGTTACGGCAGCTTTTGCTGTACATGTCAATTGATGTTTATTTTTCCTATTTATTTTTGCTGGAGACACCTCTAAGAATACTTCCGTAAGGAAACACATACAAGAAAATAGGCAACCGTACTTCATGCATGTTGCTATGTTTATTTCTTTGCCACCAAATTCCATTCCTTCTTCTGCCCTACTCCTAACCCCAAAGCTATGCTTGGTGCTGGTCTTTCCTTGGTCCCTTTGCAGGGTTTGCTGTGGTGAATTGTTTGATAGAGGCCATAAGACTGATGGGGCTGTTTGATCAATCAGCTTTTGAAGTATCTGTTGTCTCCATCCAGAACTTCTAAGTGGAAAGAAGCCAGTTTTGGCACCTTTAGAGAGTGCTGTGTTATTAATATTATTAATAATCTCCCTCTTGGGTTTTTTTGTCTGTGTTTTTCATGAAGGGATGCCTTGGTCCCATTCGTGCAGCAGCTACTTCTACATTAGCTCTCACTTTTAACATAAACGTGTTACACGTTTAGTGTCAGGACAGGACACGCGCCCTTGTGAAGGGAGGAGGGTAGGGATGCTTTCATCAGCTTTCTTGTGAAGTTTGGTTGGTGTAAAACACTGAGTCATTTGGGATGTAGCCTGCTGGAAACTTGGAGGCACCTTCCTATCTTTTCCTTTTTGAGTGCAGGTTGCTAATCCTTAACTTACTTGTGAGTAAAAGTCCCTCAGAATCAAGGCTGATGCACCCCTGTGGTGTTACTGGCTTTGGTTCAGCTCTCCTATCACCAGCTCATCCTGAGGCTGGACCACCTCCTCAGCTGGACATTGCCCTCCTTTCATGGAGAGACAGCTGCTCAGTATTGTGTCGTTAAGGTCCTTTGCAACCCTAACCATTCTAGGATTCCATTCAGTGATTCAGTATCTGGAGCTGTCATTCTGGCATACTTCATACGCATGCACGCGAGTTTAAAGCAGTCCTTAAAGCAGTAGGAAATTATTCCAGTTTTATTCCTTGGAGTGCTCCATTTCACACAAGCACAGAGTTCTCAGTGCCCCAGGCCCCCATATGTGTTTGCTGCCTGACCCCTGACACCTCTGGTGTAAGTCCACAGTCTGGAGGGGAAGGATGGGCATCATTGCCCTTATTCTTGCTCCTGTTCTGAAAAGCAGCCTGCTAATGTGCTACACAGAATGATGCTGCTTTCCCCAGCCCCTCTGAAAACATGCACGTTGCACTCAGTGTGATATTTGCTTCTTATTGGCACCATTCAGTGTTTTGTTCCAGTGCCCTTCCAATTATTACTGTATATTAATTTTGATTAGACAGGAGGCTGCTTTGTGAGTCTTGACTTCCTGCCAGTACAATCAAGTGTGAGCCATGGGAATGAAAAGCAAATGTTACTTTCAAAGCCTTGTGAAGAATACATTACTTATAATTCACAGTAAATATATATAATTTGAAAAAGAAAGACTATCTTTGTTGGTATACCAGGAACTGAGATGAAGCATCTACCCTGTCCTGAAATAGATGAAGAATAGGGAAGAATAGAAAGGAAGAATATCTGAAATAGATGCTGTATCTGTATAACCTGTTTTGTCTACTTGTGTATTTTCAGTACTCAGCCTTTCTATTCTTTCTGGTTTTCATCGGCTGGTCCTTTAATGGATCAACAGCTGCTATAGGAATTAGAAGGGTAGAACCAATGTCAGCTAGAAACATAGGAATGGTCTAGGTTCCTAAAGTCCTCATTGCAAAATATACCATAAGGAATTTGGGCTGGAATTTGTCCAGGCATGTTGTGTGCTTCGCTATTGAGAATGAGCGAGCGCCACATCCTCCCACCTTGGTCTCCTCTATGAGGCTATGAATTCTGCAAGTTTAGCTCTCGGAGCTCACAAAAAGGGAATTGCAGTACTTGTGCAGAGCTTCTGAATGTATTTCTTCCCTTTTCCTTGCTCTGCTTATTTTTTCTGGCTGAAGTAATTGTGCTCCTTAGTCCCCTCACTTCACTCCCTTCTTTGGCCGGTGACTACTGAGTTGTCATCATACATTACTTACCCTTGAAAGGGTACCTCCTGTGGCCCTGCTGTCCGCATCTTGGTCAGCAGCAGGTGCTGGAGGAGCCAAGCAGGTCACTATTTCATGTGTTTAAAATCAAGCCCATCAACTCACACAGGGCTGCTCCAAGGCACGCTATACCCAAGTCTGCTTGCTTTGTGCTGGGGTGCTGAACTGCTATCACTAAGGTACCACCAGGCTGGCAATAAAAATGGGATTGTAAGCAAGCAGTCTGAGGAAGAAGTGTTCCTGTACCTGGAAATGACAGAATAACAGATTTGTGGATGGGGGCTGAACAGGATTCTTGTCTGTATCTCTATGACAGGAAAATCATGCGTGATCATAGAATTACAGAGCAGGTCATAAGGGGTACACACAAAGGGGAAGATAAATACTTTCCTTTCTTTTCACTCCTGATTTTACAGCTGCAATATTATTTTAGCTTACCCTTTTGGCTATAATTTTACTGGAGTTAGAACATCATGTACTTGTTTTTCACTGCTTAATCTCTTGCCACATCCTTCAACTCTTCTTTCAGATGAGCTTGAGCCCTGATTTGTTAGTACTGCAGCATAGGTTGCAAGGGTTGAGCTGTAGAAATATCTGCTGAGTAGATAGGGTGAGAGGTTTGCAGGGCACGGGGGGATGTTGAGTGACCAGGGATGCTCCATTGAGGAGGAGTAGCAGAGCTGTCCAGTTCCTTTATTCCATACACTGTGACTGTTTTAAGTGCAGTTCTCTCTTCTCTAGATCTACCCACAGGTTTATGCACCTGCACTGTTCTTTCACTTGCTACCAGGAAGAGTACCACTCTCTTGAAAGGGAAAGATTGATTGTTAATAGTTCCTCTCAGTGTCACAATGAGCACCAGGAAATGGTTCATCTCTGGCTAGTGACACCCAGATTTTCAAGTCTTCTGCGGTAGAACTTAACCAAGCAACAAGCAAACCTGCTCATAGGAGACCTTAGGCTGACTGCTTAGGAACTTAGTTAGAAAATGTTAACAACTTCTGCAATAAACAAGCAACTGCCTCCTCCCCATCCCTCAGAGGAAAACCAAACCCAACTCAAAAGTCTTTTCTACTAATCATACAGCCAAGATTAAGCCGCTACCAGAAAAGTGTGTGTGTGAAGGAAGAATGAGACAAAGAAACTGGACTTTGGGACTCAAAAGCCAGATTTTTAGTTCTTAATTTCGTTACCATGGGGCTGAGACAGTTACTGAAGAAAAACCTGAACATTTGGCAGCCCTGGGGAGAGATGAAAGCAAAGTACATTGACATTTTGTCCTCAACTTATTCTAGCTGAGCCTTTGTATCATTCATGGGCATGTAGTTAAGGTTTGTCTATCTACTGAGCATGGAGGTGATGAAAGGAGTGGAAATGTACTGTATGAACATCTTCCCTCTAGGAAATTGTAGGATTTCATTTTTCTGGGGTGGAATTTTGTCTCTAAGATCAGTTTTATAACTGCAAAAATAAAATCACTTTGGTGTTTCTGTGTTTTAAACTGATTGAAAAGAATTAAACTTGATGCCTTGTTTAATGGGGAGGGTAAGTTATTACCTTTTCACTGAAACAAAAACTCCTATGTTTTGAAGGTGCCATATAATGATGGTATTTCCTACCTGCCAACAGGAATAGATCTTTTTAATTGCCACTTCCACACTAACCATTATGAAACACTGCAGAAATCTGGGAACAGTCCTGCTCAGGAAAGAACTCTTCCCATTCATGCAGTAGTTAAAAAGTAAAAAATACATCAAATCTGACACTTCTTTGGTGTTTTCTTTCCTAATTTTCCTAATGGTGAGAAAGATGACTCGCTCTACTCTTGCTTTCTCTCCTTTCCCCATCCCTTCTTTTGATGTGCCTGGCTTACCCAGGTTTGGGAGTCTGAATGCTTACCCTGAAGAACGCTTATTGCAACATAACCATGTTGATGCTGATGAAACAAAATGTCTCAGATTAGACTGCAACACTACAGGAGGTAAAAACAGAAGTAATCCTCTGTGCCATGGACTGAGAGAAGGCAGCAAGAGATAGCACCTGAAAATGAGTGTCCTAAGTAGAAAGTAGATGGAAATGAGCAAAGCAATAGAGCCTTCATAGGAATGCTGTGCTTTGGACTGTTTTAAGGATACTTTTCCAATCTCGGCTCTTCTCTGTTTGCTCAATGGGTGTCAGTGTGATTTCTGCCTAGATACACTGTCATGTGAAAGCTCCCATCAGTAATCCCACCCAGTTTCAAAACCTACAAATGGATTTAATCTCTCAAAATCCTTTCACAGAACCAGGGAACATCAGCTCTCGGTCACCAGCCTGTTCTCGTCTTTTCAAAGAGATTTATTTTACCACCGCCATGGTTAGGAGCAGGGTGTCTGATGTGAAATGTTCACAGGGATATTGAACCAACTCTGCAGTGTGTAAGATTTAATTTCCTCTAAGTAACAAGTGCCTCTGTAAAAGGAATAAGCAATGAGGTATCTGATTTTGTTGCTAATCCTTTGCCTTATTAGCAGTTGGCAGTGGTACCAAGGGATTCCCTCCCCCCTACAACCCTCCCAGGCCTTTTTCTCACTTGTTGAATTGTAGACTTTTAATTTAATAAATGGGGTTTTCAGAAATAAATGCTTGACATGGTTGAGAGGTGTTTGTGTGAGCAGCTCTCAGTGTGAGAGGCGAGTACATCTTATGTGTAGAGACCCGGGATATAATGGATTGCTCTTGCTGTGGGACAGTATTGATGCCAGATCGAACAGAATTACCTGTGCAGCTGGGGCTGAAGGAATGAATCTCTGGGAAAATCGGCAAGTATGTGACAGGTAAATGCTTACTTATTTACATTTTCACAGAGATTATTCACATATATATATGTATGTACATGCATATATACAAACAATGGGAAGAATTTGACTCTTTTTTAAAGTCTCAGATGTGGAGTAGGGAGAAATCCCATTCCTGCACTAGCTCACATCTTATTTTCCAATGGAAGTGGAATAACTGAGAGGTTATGGGCCTGACCTGTATTGTCCTCATTCATCCCCATTTAGTTTTGTCTTCCGTGGGACAAAAAACGAGGTCTTTTTAGCATGAAGTGGTTGTCTTCTATGCAAAACCAAGCGAACTAACCCCAGACCTGATAGAAAGGTTTACAGTACATGTAATAGCCATATAGTACCACTGTAGCTTTCCAAGGCCAGCCTTGTGCAACCATTCTTTTCTTGGATGGACTTAGCAAGAAGCCAGCAACGTGTTTCTGGTTGTATTTTAATGGAAATTGTCATCAGAATTGACTGACACAGCAGAGGTAACTTAACAGAATCATTTGTTCTTTTTGTCCATTGATTGTGTTCACCGAGACCACAGGTTTAGCTTTAATTCTTCCAGTGTCCTACATGCCAGCCTTCTCTCAGCGTGCCTGCACATCGTTCTGTTCACGGCGGTCCTATGAGCTAATATTGATGGGTTAACTGTACTTTGAAAGGAACAGTGGTAAACTTAAGCCCTGATTTCTCAACTTGAATCTAGAAATACCCATGACAGTGTGTGCAAATGAATGTATGGGGGAAACCCTTCAAGTCCCTTGTAAGAATCAGGATTTACTTGGGCTGTGGAGCTCTGGGGCAGCCCAGGGACCAGGCTCTTACTGGGTGCAGGAGGACTGGTCTCATTTTTGGTTCTCGGAGTACTGCAATGAGGAGTTTATCCTCGAAATGACAGGTCTCTAAAATATGAAAATCCTTATATGCATGTTCCCTGCTGTCCTCAGCTCACCCAGCCAGCTGGCAGGGGAAAACTGAAGGAAAATTTTAGACACTCTCCCTTTTCACTAAGGAAAGATTTATGTAAGCGCGTATTGGCACGCATTCATGTATGAGCACATATACAAGGACGTGCTGAAAATACACTTGCTGCATGAGCTGATAAAAGCTCCTGGGACTTTAGATTTGGTTGTTTTTTTTTCTGTCTCCCTATGAGTATTAGAAATATTGGCTCTTCAGTGCTGCAGTTTGGTGTTTATAAAGGTTATGCTTTTGTCTGCAACAACACTTAGCTCAAAAATACCCACTGATTTCCTTTCTTTTTAACAAAGGGTGATTGAAGCAAGGGCTATAAATTACTTAGGAAAGCAGCTACGGTTTTTCTTTTCACAGATACAGAATATCTTCAGGAAGTCGGCGTTATTCAGTACCACGCTCCACAGCTCTTACTAATTACGAATGAGAAGCGCTCCACTGTTTGCAGTGGTGTGATTAGCCTGCGCGCTTAAATCATGCTCACAGAGCTCAAGCTTCATTTTCCAAAGTGACTTTTATTAGATGCATAGGGTGATTAATCTCATTGTTTCTCATGAGATGTGGTCTCATAAGTTATAACTATAGTAGGAGGGATGGGGGGAATACAGGGCTGGGAATGCCGCTCTGGGCAGGAGCAGTGAATTTAGAGAGGGAATCGGAGTGTCAGAACTCCAGTGTGGTACCCGCTTTCAGGACTGTGCAAGGTGTGACAGGGCATTGTAGAAGAGACTGTGCAAGTACAGGACGGATGTGATGTGGAGACAGATGGAGCTGTTGCAGTGAAGATGAACACAGCAAAGTGTATAATTAAATCTGAGATTAGAAAAAGATGAGGAAATAATGAAATGGTTCAAAGCCCACAAAGACAGCGCAGTAAATTTTGCTTTCTGTGGTTGTTTAAAGAATGGAGTTGCATCAATCTCAGGAATAGGAATAAAGAGCAGATGTATAAAAGTCTTGACTAGATTTCATGTCAGAAATTCAGAGAAGTTATCTAAGGATAGGACACCATCTTTGCATTTACAGTCACTACAGATTGCTGTGGCTAAAAGCAAGGAGGTGTTTGGGATATGTGCATATGTAATAGGTTTTGATGAAGTTTGATCCCTATAAATTTTAATTTCGCTTTGTGCCTCGCATTGTTTGTGCTGTCGATAACACAATGACAAGATTTCTGCTTCTTGAAGGATTCTGGGAAGAAGCTTTTCCCTAGATGCATGCAAATTATTTTGCTGATGCTCTTGGTCCTTTCTCATGTGAATGGGAAGATTAGTTTCTTCCTCATGGGTTAAGACCTTTCCTTCTATAAGTTTCAGCATCTTTTCTTTGTCGTACCTTTTGGCAGATCTAAAGGGAAGCAAATTGGATATAGTAGAGATTGAGTTCTTTTTATAACCTTTTAAATAATTAAATCCCCTCTATATCTGCACTGTCCAAAAAAGCCTACTCCTCTCTTTCAATTAATGACCCTTATCATTTCCCTGTGAGCCAAGTATTCCTTCAAGAGTCTTTGCTTGTAACAGTTTTGGCACTAGACTTGTCTTCTTTCCTGAATTATAGTTTCACTTTCACGTACCAGATGAGTATGTAATTAGAAGTATTTCAGGCTGCATAGTAAGAGTTTCGTTTTAATTTTTCCTTAGAAATGATGCGCCAAGAAATGTCTTTCCTTGTTTCCTTATTTTGAAGCCAGTAGAACATTTCAGTTTTAGTTACAGTCTTTATTTGAAAGGCAGATAATAAAGATGTTTAGCTGCTGACCATCGAAAGGGTTATTAGATGCCAGGGTCAGAAAGTCAGCTATTTGAGTAGGAGCTGCAGGAGACAACTTTCAATACAGTTGAATTATGTATTTCAAATATCACTTTTTCACATAGGCCATTATCGCAGCATGAATCTTTTTTGTTAAAATAAAAAATGTCGTTGCTATAAAAGCAAAGCATTTTTTAAGAGTGAAAAAAAGGGAAAAGTGAGACTTGTGGAATAGGTGACAGCATTTATAGCAAGGGAGGCAGATGTGATTCATGTATGGAAGCTGGCTGTGAAAACGGAGAGCTTTCTCCAAGGTCTTATAATAAGTGAAAGGGGCTTCTGTGCAAGTCTTACAACATTAAAGGAAAGTATTCAGCTGGAGAGACGCCATTTATTAGGACATGACACTTGTAATTCTGCTTTCCCCATAGTACTGTCTTTCTGGTGTCATGATCATGTTTCATTCTTTCCTAGGGGTTGCCCCGGAAAGCAGCCAGCAGAGTGCTAGACTTCAGTATACCTACACAATATGTCAAGTATTTTACTATATAATTACAAAATTATGTATGTATCTATTTTATTTTCCTTGTCTGAATAAGGTGAGCATAGCAATAGCATTAATGGGCATGGTGCTGCTGTGTATCATTGTTTTTGTTTTAGGGTATGGGTGGTTTTTTTGTGTGGGTGTCGGGCTTTCATCAGGCCTATTAGAGAGCAATCAGTTCAGCTAGATTACCATGGCTCCGAGGAGACTTCCATCGCAGTGAGAGGCTGTCCTGTCCCAGGGTGCCACATAGTTGCTCTATTTGGTCTTATACTATGCAGAAAGCACTACAACTTTGCTCTTGATAATATGGACTAGAGAAGGCAATTAGCAGAAGGAGAGGGCAAGAGCATCTTTGCAGATGCAAGTCCGTGTAAGACAAAACAGTCACAAGTTGCAGTAGGGGAAACTGCAACTGGATATAAGGTTAAAAAAAACCCCCAGGTTCATGAGTTTGGTTCAGTACAGGAGCAGGGCACAGTGAGAAATCTTCATACTTGGAGTTGTAACAAGACTTGACTAGACAATGTCCTGAGCAACCCAACCTCCCATTGAAGCTAGCCTTGCTTCAGGCACAGGGTAGAATTGGCTGTCTCCACATTATTCTGTCATTCCAGTCGTCTCAATGTAGTACTTTTGATAATCATAAAGCCTGATTGTTCAGCTTCATCATGCCCATCCACTGCACCTACCTCTCTCTGTTACCCAGGAAAACAATATTAGAGGCAGGTAATCAATTCAACATTCAAGGTGCAGGGTGAACAGCTTATCAGTAACTGCATCATTAAATATGTAAAAAGCCTTGCTAATCACTGACCATTGTTAAAGATTTATGGAGACTAAACAGTTTCCCAGAATTTTAACAACCTGCCTCTTAAATGAAAAGTAAAACCTGCATCAGAGCACAGTACAGCTGGGAATGGGCATTCTTACTTGTCTGAAAAAGTCACCTAACCAATGGGATCATTAATGTATAACCAAGTAGCAAGGAGTGTTCAACAGCTTCCTTATGCGTGGAAGTTGTGAACAGAGTTGAATTGTTCCTGGACTGATGTCTTGTCCTGCAATCAGAGTTCTGCTCTAATAACTTTCTTTAACCAGCTAAGCTCCCGTTCCAGCCACAGCACTGTGTGAACTCTGAGCTGCTGCTAGCAATCAGCTGAAGGGAAGGTTTGCTGAAGCTTGTCAAGGTAACCTCAAGAAGAGAGCAAGAGGTGTCTCAGATGTGTATAGAATGTCACTGCTGTTCAGAGCTCAGAAAAGCTTCTTAAGAACTGAAAGGTAACACTTGAAGCTATCAAATCCAGGGATATCAGTTGAGGGAATAAACTGATGAATATTTAGTGTTTGTGCTGGATCACTGCAGTATTTAAGAGCCCCATAGAGAAATTTAATGGAGAGCATCTTCTGTTGAAACCCATTAAATTTTGGTTCAGTGAAGGCCCTCTTAGTTAAGTGCTGCTGTTCCCAACCAATAGCTCTGGTGCTGCTTCTGTAGATAATCTTATGATTTAATGGGTTATATATCAATTTATGTTATGTTGAATTCTACCCTCAGCCTGAGCTCTCTGGAACCAGTTCTGCTGATCATTTGCATGACTCTGCCTATGACTTGCATGAGAGTTTTTTACATCCACATTGAAGATAAGATTGCTACTGGAGGGACCTTATGTTATTTCCGTAAAGCACTCTTTTCTGTAATGGCTACAGGAGAGAACAGCAGCACTACCAGCTTTAGTTGTTGTGCTAGGCAACAGTGGGTTGGTTTGGGTTTGTTTTAAGGTTCTTCCAACATTGAAGCCAGCAAAACCTAGCAGCAGCTTCAGTGGGGGTTCAGTGTGTGAAGTCCTGTTGATTACCTGGTATGAGCTTTCTGATAGCTTTTGAAGGAGCGGATGCTGTGGTGCGAAGGAGCAAGGATTTGGAACTGAAAGGGTTCTAGGGCAAAGAGTGTGCTTTTTCCTGTTTTCCATTGTTAATAGCAGATGTGATCACAAGTAGGGATTACTGTTATCTCAGTGTATCTGCCCTGAAGTCTGTCTTTGGATGCAGGAGGTTTTTTTCAAGGGAAAGGCTGATGTGTGCAACAGGAAACCATTTTATAACAGGGAATCTGCAGGCTTGTGGCTGCCTGCCTTTTTGCAAAGTAGTTATCAGAGCTGTGGGGAGAGGGATTTTCAGACAGGGAAGTGGAAATGGATGTCAGTGGAGTATGTCATTTGCCATTAGGAGATGCCTCTGCTTCTGCAAGCTGCATCTCAGTGAGGTTTTAACCTTATCCTGCCTTTATTGTGAACTTGCCTTTATTGTGAACTTATCTATCAAATGTTAACCCTGTACTTGGCGTTTCGATTCGTTAAAATGTTTCTCACTATTGGAATTGTGAGTGGGCATAGATGGGTGGTTCCATATTCATATCTGAATTGGAAAGTAAACTGCAGCAATCTCAGTTTCCAGTGTGCAAAGCTCTGAAGGGCAGAGAAGTCCTTTCTCCTGTTATATGAAAGAAAATACAGGTTTTGGCTGTTTATGATTAGATTGTTATGGAAAAGCATCACAAAATCTAATGTAGAGTTTTGTTAAATGCTAAAGCACATCAAAAACTTGCTTCCAGATATTCATAGACTCGTAGAATCATAGAGTAGTTAGGGTTGGAAAGGACCTTAAGATCATCCAGTTCCACCCCCCCTGCCATGGGCAGAGACACCTCACACTAAACCATCTCACCCAAGGCTTCGTCCAACCTGGCCCTGAACGCTGCCAGGGATGGAGCATTCACATTCTCCAATTAGAAGTTATTACTCTCCAGTTTCAGCTTGTTCGTGGAGTAAACTCCTTGGAACTTTGTTTCCTTCTATTAAATTAAGCTAGACTCCATAACACGAGCAAAAGGAGGCCCCAAGGGGCCTGAACTGCCTCTTGGCTGCTATTTTTACCCTATTGGAGGCTCTGTGAGTGAAGTTCAGTGTGATGTACTGAGAACAAAATCTGTCGTACGGTTTGGGGAAACGTGGCTAAATTAGCAGTGTTAGATAAAACAACTCCTTTTGCTCTTTCCTCTGAGAGTAATAGCCTCTCTTTTCAGCAAGATTGGCCTTTGGCAACTGTTGGTAACATGGGAGGGTATTTTTGGAAGAGGAAGGAAATAAAGGCTTTAACCGCAGGGAATTGCAAAGGAGACAGAACACCGAAGAGCAGCAGTGCTAAGGAAGAACCAGCTTTACAGCAAGTTCCTGGACTGTAGATTTTCAGTTTTCATGTCTTCCTTATATAGGTTCAAAACAGGTCAGTTAGACATAAAAATGTATTCTTTATCTGGCATACATGGAGGTAATACTGATATTAAAAGGTGTGTGTCTATACACAAACACTCAAAGAATGTCTGCAAGTGCACTGTAAGAATATACTCTAGCCTTTAAATGACTGCCATGGAGTTTTGCATCCTATTTCTCTCTTCCCATTTGCTGTCTGAGCAAGCTTAGAAAGAGAATTTCACATTCATCCAAGTCCTTGTTCACATAGGAAGTGCAGGTGCACTTGTCCATTCAGGACAGCTTTTAAGTGGTCACCTAGAACTGGCCTAGCCCAAGAAGTGAAAACAGGCTGACTGGTCGAGACCTGGTTTGATATATTTAATGGCACACCATGTTTAGTGCTTTGAATAATGAGTATGCTTATAGAAATAGCCATCTGCTCTTTGATGGTCTGCAAGGTGGAAAAGGCAATGGGATTATTTGTCAAATAAGGTATTTATTGTGAAATATTTCTCAACCTAACCAGTTAAACAGCAATAAGGAGTGGCTGCCAAATGGACTGTTCATAGACTCAACAATCTATACTAGGAAATTCATTGTCCTTAGTGGGGGGAAGGATTGAATTGAATTAAGGCAATTTTTAAGAGTATTTCTTGAAAGTCAGTTTGACACAAGTGAATTTTGTATTTGCCATGAACTTCTGCACTGGAAAATAGCAGCTTTTGCATTTGTAGCCACATTTTGATTCTGTTCTGAGGTTTCCCAAATTCATCTTCAACTCTTGCTACTCTTGCACATAAACTGGCAGACTTGTAATGATAGCTACATCTGTACTTCTTTCTTTTTGAACCTTGAAGTAGTTACAAAATGGACAACAACTTATTGAAAGGCTTTAATAGATGTCTTGAAATTGATTTTCATGAACCATCCCTTTAAATGAACCCATTTTTAATGATCTGTTGCCAAGCTTGTCATTGTGTAAGGAGAATCAGGTGGCTAGACCAATTCCACCCATGTGTTGGATGGAAATACACTGATCTCTGATCTGGTCTCTATGCTACCAGTTGAGCCTGATCCTGAAGCCGGGTGATGGCTCAGTAAAGTTTCTCTTGATTAGCAGAAGTAATATCCCCCAAATAGCCAATAAACTGGGTTTTGCTGCTTAATATAGGTTGTCCTACTAGTTAACTTCCCAGGGCTTTGCCTGAGGCTGAAGTGGTTTCTCACAATCCATTATTAGCTTCTGTGACAACCAGGGATAGGCTGGGATTGTCAGAATTAGTCATGACATACCGTGGGCCTCATCCTGTCATTCTACAAACTGCAGTTACACAAGTTTTGCACCATTGTTAAGTGACTGCCTATGGAAATGGATACAGAACTAGTTTATTTTATATATTCTTGGAGGCAACTTTATGCTGTATTTGTTCAAGACCCTCCTTAATGTCTTAAATATCTACTAGTAGGATCATCCATTCTTCAGTGTCATGTCTTGCGTGCATCACAAGTACCCCCGTTTTTATCTGCAGCCCAGTGAAAATCACTACAGGGGAGTCAGCATTTGCAAACAGACCTGATGAACTGGAAACACCCCTAAATACAGGGTGAATTGTTGATCTGTTGGGAAGAAGATAGATGCAGTTTTTGCGTCTCAAATTTAAAATGTATTTTTAAGCACGTGCTGCTAATAACACATTTCATACAAACTGCTCCAGCTGCTAGTAACTTATGCATGTGTTATGTACATTGTGTTAGACTTTGCCACCAGGACAGAGGGTTGGTGTTTTACATACCTGAGGACTCCCTCTCTGACATAAGTTCCTAAGAAAACTCTAGTGCCCTCCTTTCCATACCTCCTTTCAAACCCCAAACACAATATATGTGATATGCAGATGGTTATATTATCAATAGGTAACTACATCTTACTAACTTATGTCTTGAGGGTGGTGAAGAACTGGAACAGGCTGCCCGAAGAAGTGATAAATGCTCCATCCCTGGCAGTGTTCAAGGCCAGGGTGGATGGAGTCTTAGGTGACATGGTTTAGTGTGAGATGTCCCTCCCCATGGCAGGAGGGTTGGAACCAGATAATCATCCGGCCCTTTCCAACCCTAACTGTTCTATGATTCTGTGTCTCCATATAGAATGTGGTAAATCATAACATGTCACAGCAAACATCTGGCATCAGTCATTTGAATGAGAATCTTGCCTGAGAAAATGTCTTCATAACTGCATAAATACTGTGACTTACTACCTGTTACTTCTCTAATATACAGGAAGGAAACCTGTACTTTTCTAGGCTGACTTCATTATGAAATAAGCAGAATGTTCACACACAGTTTGAAGAAAAAAATTAATTCCTGTGAATAAATGTTGATATTTGAACATTTTGTTTCAAGTTGAGAATTTCCAGGGGCAGAAAACTTACTACTTCTATATTTACTCGTGATTGATGGGAAGATGATGCCTTTCTACTTTGCTAGGATGCAAAACTTCGTAGTCATTCATGTGTTTGTGCCAGTCACGTTACCTGAATGGAAAAGAACTGAGTGCTAAAGAAGCTCTGATGTGATAAATTGAAGAACAAAGCATGCATTTAAGGAAAACAAAACACTACAAGGCCAAACTGAACCACAGCTTCCAGTGATGTACTACTGATGTCAATTAACTGGAAATTGTAAAGAGTAAATGGATCACGACAGTGTAGGGCACCATAAATCGGAATGGCTCTTTCTGGGAAGATACAATGAACTAGTGTAGGTGTAAAGAAACAGCCTTGAAGGCAGCAGAAGTTCACTAGGCATCATTTTCCTATCTGTGTATGTAGCAAGTGCTGAAAAATCAACTGCTTATCTACTGGAATTTTTAGCCATACTTGTAACTGTAGTGCATGAAATTGCCACTTGTGAATCACCTTCCATTTCAAAAAGCAACACAAAAATACTGTAAGGCATCAAAGGACTGAAAGAACCTTGAGACATCATGTAATCCTTCCCTTGGTCCCCGCAGAGCATCGAGATAACATAATTCAGGAATGACTGTCTTTTATCTAATTCTTTTTAAGACCCAAACCCTCTCCAGCTAGAGCTTCTATGAAGACTGAGGCAGTCTCTACAATTCATAACTGTCCTCACTGCTACAGAGTTTTATCTTCTGCTCTTCCCCTCCCCTTTTCACTGCAACTGAAATTCTTCACTTACCCTATCTGCAGTTAGGACAAGAAGAACTATTTATTCTCATTCTTTTCAACTGTGCTTATATTATGCTTCTCCAACTTTTCTTGTCTAGATTAACTGCTATTCCTTTCCTTTTTCCACATAGTGTACTTTGCAGACCTCTCTCATCCATCTCCTCTGGACTTTGTCCAGCTGGAACGTGTGATGCTCAGCTGAGATCTTACTAGCTCCACAGTCAGCAAGATGATTGCTGTGTACGACTTGCCAGCAATACTCTTATTTGTGCATTTCAAGATAGTGTTTGGCTTTTTCTTAAAAGCACAACATTCCTGCCTTATGCTGGTTTGTAATCCGTAATCATTGACATCATCTCTCTCCCTTCTGCAGTGATTAAACCACTTCTCCTTTCCTCTGTTTGCACAGTTTCTGTCTTGTTATAAACAGTTATATTTATTCGTTAATATCTTGTGTTTTTAAACAACTTGTTCTTCTGATAGTGTATTAGAATCATAGACCGGTTAGGTTTGGAAGGGACCTTAAAATGCTGGTTTATCTTTCTCCAGGAACTAAGGTGAGGAAGTTGACGTGATAGGGCTGTGTGACAAGGAACAGCGACCTGATAAATGACAGCAGTGTTGTTTTCATGAGAGAGAGATCTCTCTCTGGTTTTCTGTGTGTGTTTGGAAATCCTGAGAGAACAAAAGAGTGAAAATCTATGAGTTGAGTCTAGAGCCAATATCCTTTCTTTTAAGTGCGGCTGAAGGTACAGAATTGAGAGAAAATTAAAAAAGCTCTTTTGGCAAAACCCTTGGTTTTAACAAATACAACCTAAACCAGCCGGTTGGGCAGAATAAGTCTGAAGGATGCAGTATGATGGGTTAGAAACTTTTCACCTGTGGGCCACCTTCAGAAACAGTACAACCCCATACCTTACATGCATTGGCCACGTGGTGTCACAGACTTCAAACAGCACTAGACAGACATGGAATCCTGGAATCATTAAGATTGGAAAAGACCTTTAAGGTCATTGAGTCCAGCCGTTAACCCAGCACTGCTAAGTCTGCAAGTAAACCATGTCCCTAAGCATCACATCTACGGGTCTTTTAAATTCCTCCAGGGACAGCGACTCTACTGTTGCCTTGGGCAGCCTGTTCCAATGATCAACAACCCTTTCTGGGATGGAATATTTTTCCTCATGTCCAGTCTAAACCTCTCCTTGCTCAACTTGAGGCTGTTACCTCTCATCCTGTCTCTTTCTGGGAGAGGAGCCCAACACCTACCTAGCTAGTCTCCTTTCACCTGTAGCTGTGGAGAGGGGTAAGGTTGCATGTGTGCAGCTGATCAGAAGGGGCCCTGCCGAGGGGACATTTGGCCATATTTGCTCTCTGTTCATGGCTGTTGATCCACCCAGGGGTTGCTTCTTGGCTTCTCTGGGAACACTCCAAGGGGAGCCCTTTTACCCCCCAAGATGCTTGTAAACTCACTGCAAGTGCATGTATTTGTTGTTTGTCTGCATCCTAAAGTCTGTTCTTGGTCTAGGAGCCTCTGTGTTTGTAATGATATATCATAGTAGTTGGGAAGGGAAGACTTCATGAGCCACTTTGGAAGGAAAAATAGGGCTTGAAAGTTTGTGCTCCACAGAGTGTCTTACTAAAGGCTGGAAAAGTGGAGTTGTGACTGTAGAAGCAGCCTTCTCCAAGACTTCTCATAGGGATTGAAATGCAGGTAACATCTTCACTGCAACCTGTCTTTCACTAGAATTTCTCTTGTAGATGTGTTACAGTTTATGCAGATTTCTGTTAAATCAACACACAATGCAGTAAAATGTATAAAAAGAAACAAAGAGGGAAAAGTCCATACAATCTCTCTATTTTTGTGAATACAAAGGGGCATTATTTACAATAGATAACTATACTTGTGGAATCTATTACTCCTATCCATTCTTATTCAAGCAGTACTTAACCAAGCATCTATGGATTTTTCTAACCTAGTGCCTTTGGAGGCACAAATACTACCATGCCCTTTCATAGAGAAGAGTTGGTCCAACGATGAATATTTATTTGGGAGAAACTGTTCCAAAAGTGCAAAATGACTTTTATAACAACCGTGAGCAAGAGAAGAGTGATCTTGCTTCTGTGCTGCTATCCGGTGTTTAAAATCAAATACAAGAACTCTAAACCCTAGGCTTTTCTGGATGCAGAATATCATGTTGCTACTGTAGCAGTGGTAATAACATGAGCTAATTTCTCTGCTAATAGTACTACTATGTAGGGTAATGTCAGTACTAGGCTATTATCTGGCTTCATGTAATATGCAGCTGGGTAAATCAGGTTGTTTATAAGGTGATCTTTACACAGAGCCAAATTTCCCTCTTTGCTATGGACAAGAGCATAATTTGGTAGAAGTAACTTGATTGTAATGGGTACTAGTGGCAGGGGAGGATTTTCCTGAAGGTACATTGAGATGGCAGCACTCTCTGAGAAGGAGACTATGGGCAGGAGGAGGGTTTTGTGTTCAGAGGGTATGCTGGCTGTTTTCCGATGTCTCACATGTGTTCTAGACATGTAGACTCTACTTTGTTCACATTTGATGTGTAACAAGCTGTAGGGCAACTCAACATGGCTCTTGGAGCTGTCTGACGTCATCCAGGAAGAACTGATGTTGGAGGATAGGATCACATTGATGAAACTGCTGAAGCAGCTCACGTGAGGTTAAACCCAGGTGATTAAATCTCAGTGTCGAGAGAATGAAGTGATCCTGTTGGCCTGTGGCTGTTGGGGACCCCTTCTCAAACTGTTTTTCCTGACTGGCAGAACCCTGGTGTGAGTGTGCGTTGCCTTTATTATTATTGATTATCAGAATTTGTCTTTTAAGAAGTAAGAGTTTCTCCCATAATAAAGCAAAACCTGATTTTGAAACTTCAACACTTCTTTCCAACTAGAATTGAGCTAAATTTTCCCACTACCCAACTTGCTATGAAATTGCAGAGGGCTTTATGTTTGCTAAGAACTAACCTTTACGCGCTGTTTAAAAGCAAGCTTTTTTTGCCTTTGATCCAGGTCTGTATTCCCCAGGCTCAGCCACACGGGGGACATAGCTCTAAACAAATACACAGCTTGTGGTTGGTTTTGAATACGCACATTTCTAACCCTTCCTGGTTTCAATGATTCGCTTGGAATGTCTTGGGACAAGCTCAACCCTGTTCGGGCTGTCACTGAGCAGATTTTGTCAGCGAGAGAGAAATGCACTGTGGCTTGTGTTTTTCTTTTGGGGGAGCTTTGTGGTGTTGGGTGCAGATGGAGATGCAAGTCCTGGGGGAAAATAGTTTGCTTCACCCGAGTGTCATCATTGACTTCGAGTTAGTCATGTATATACATGTGCTGAAATGATCATTATGGTTTATTGTCTTTAAAGAACATTGCTTCCGCCTTCCCGAGGATGGATTGACATTTCTCCATTTGCTTCAGACATTGCTGAAGCTATCTGGTAATTAATCTGGAGGCTGGGATAATGAGAACCGTCCCCTCCCTTTGTCTGCCTATCTTCTTTCCTAGTCATTAGTGCTGTGTGAAACAAAGATTAGAGCTGGAGGAAAACAATGTATGGGTTTATTTAACAACTTGGCTTGACTTCCTTTTTGTCGGAATGGTTTTCAGTTTGCCCTATGACTCTGTTCTAGGTCTCCTAGCAAAGTGAGATGTGCAACTGGGGCCATGTTCCCTGTGGGTTCCCTGACTCTTCCTAACCTGCTGGTGTCAACAAACCAATCCTACATGCACACAGACCCTCCTGAAAGGGAGGGCAGGCAAGCTAAGGATGATGTCCCATTTATGACATATTTTGAATGGAACCCTTCACTACCCATTGTCTGGCTAAGTTTGGATTTTGGCAAGGGAATTTGGTATTTGGTTGAGCAGATTTACTTTACCTACTGACTAAAGAAACCTGATTCTTCAATGGCAGGCTTTGACTTTTCTTACCCAGTGTTAACACCAAATGTCTTGTATGCTTGGTGTTTAAAGTGTAATTCTGCTTATATAGCTATCCGGTATCAGAAATAAAGAGCATTATATCCTCTCTCTTTTTACATGGCTGTAAATATTATATTGATGAACATTATTTTCCCGAATAAATTGCTGTGAGTTTACCTAAAATTACTCCCCAAGCCCACTCGGATGACTCAGACATCATACCATCCACAGGAGACCAAATTAGATTGTCATAAATAATGTGCCTCACATTTATGTTTATTTCTCAGCATCCTGCTTGAAATAGTTCTTGTGAATGAGTGACATTTTTCCTGGGTATATTTGAAACTTGCATTATTAGTTCATTTTCTACTTAAAAGCCCCAAATATCTAAATTCAGACTTTTTCATCATCCTCAGCAGGGAAAAGATGGTATTTAGAGATTTAGTGAGATTACATAGCCCAGTGCTTAAGTTCTGGAAGTCCTGAGTGTGTTTAGAATTGACACCACCCTAGCAAAGGTATGTTAAACCAATTCCCCAAATCCCTGTGGGCAAAAGTTCATACAGCCCTGAGTATCTTTTTTAATCCTTTGTAATCCTTGCACTTAAAAAGCTTTCCCTACTAGCTAACCTAAACCTTATCTGCTCAAAATTGAGCTAATCTTCTATTGTCCCATCTCCCCATTAGACATGGGAATGACTGGTTATCTTTCTCTTCAAAGCAACCCTTTGTATTCTGTCATTGTATCTCTTCTTCCATGATCCTCTTTAATTTCCTTTCCTCACAGATCTTATGTGTCATGTAGCTCCCCTCTGCTCTCTCATTTGGCTTCATCCTCCTCAAATCTGAATGCAGCATTGCAACTGAAATCTCAACAGTATTGAACAGAATAAATAATTACCAGCCTTATCTTGCATAGGGTGTTTCTGTTAATACATCACAAAGCGATAGCTCCCTTTATGTATCATCCTAGAAATGAGTCAGTGGCCTGTGATCCTCTAACGCTTCAAACCCTTTTCTTCAGAGCAGTTGCTTACCCTGGTTTCTCAGTTTTACACTTGATTTAGCATTAATAAATGCAGTGCTTTGCATTTGTCTTTACAGATCTTTTTTTTTCCCCTTGGTGGCATTGGATTCTTTTTTCTTTCTTTCGAAGTAACAGCGAACCATCCTGCTTGGTGTCATCTGCGTGGTCTGTGTGTACTCTCTACTCTGTGACCTAACTCCTGGCTGAAAATAATCAACAGATTTGGGCTTCTGCAGTGTCTGAGCTGAAATCTCTCCTAGCTTCATAGAATCACGGACTGGTTTGTGTTGAAGGGGCCTTAAAGCTTATCCAGTTCCAAACCCTGCCATGGGCAGGGACACCTTCCACTAGAGCAGCTTGCTCCAAGCCCCGTCCAAGCTGGCCCTGAACACTGCCAGGGATGGGGCAGCCACAGCTTCTTGGCTTGGTACACAACTGCTGATAAATAATCTGTGTTTTAATTTGGGTTCTTTATTACCAATATGCAGCGCTCTTCAGCATCAACAGCTTCACGCTGACAGCAGCAAATCTTTCAAGTTTCAGATCTTGACAGCTGGTGCAATTGATCCAGGCAGCGTTCTCAGCGTTCTGTATGAAGGTGTGTTTTGTAGGCAGAGTCATTTGACCGAGATCTCCATCCTCAACGGCAATCTGAAGACATGAAGCCGCTCTAGATGTTCCTCAATGGATTATGTGTTTTCTGTCTGTCTATGGGAAGCAGAGATTGGGCTCATTCAAGTGCTTCTCCTGTCCCCTAAGAGTCTTTTCATTTCTGCTGGAGAAGTCAGAGCTGGAATTGGTCAACGTAACTGTCAGGACAATGCTGCACTCGAGTTAACAGTGACCTGTTAGCTGCTGTTTTTCCTCCATATGGCATTGCAGTGAATAGAGGGTCCAGGTATTACAGGATCCCTGCCATGTGTTCTGCTACAGGGTGTTGTAAAGTGTATGCCGTGAGCGTTTCTTATGGGTGCTATTGTCTAGCTTTAGGGTGAGTGCGCTGAATATCCAGTATTAATTAATAGCTTATAGCACAGGTGACTCACCAACAAAGCATCCCAAATCTCAGCTGCTAACTGTGCTGCAGAGACAAATATAGCCAAAATCTCCAGGGCCTTCTTACTTCCCACTCTGTAAAGTGTTGACCTTATCCCATGCAGCATGACAGTGTGTGTCTTTCCCCTGAGCCCCCTTCCAGGCAGTGGGGCTTCGGTCACCCTTTTGCCTAGGAGACTTTATCAGCGTGACACCTTTGTTGGAGGCAGAGCATATGGAAATGAACTGCAATGCAGCATGTGGTATGAAAATGATTTTAAATTCTGTCATTATCACAGTTTAGCATTGTGCTGGGAGCTTTCCCTTAATTACTCCCTAGAGGGGAAAAACTGCTGATGCCAACTAGACTGAGGCCATCAAATAAACCCAGAGCCCTTCATTTTTAATTTTGAAAATTAAATATTTATTGTCCACAAAAACATTGTGTTTAAAATTAAAATTTAAAAAAAAAGAAAAAGAAAAGAAAGGAGAGAAAGGAAGAAGTTTGCGGGGATTTAGTTCATTGCCTGATGGGTGTTGGTATTGGGCATGCATGAGCATTGCTTCAGGAGGCAGCAGCAGTGAGAGACTTGACTCCAGGCAGGTAGAGGGGGGTTTCAGGTGGAGCCAAGCAGCAGTCATTTGAATGCTCATCTGTACTTTCTCACTTTGAAGAGAGTGTAATCTTTATACCTCAGCATCATAGGACGTTACATACTAACTCCACTAAAAGCATTAAATTCACTCTTGATGTCTTTGCAAGAACTTAGGGCAGCATATTCTAACCTGTATTCTAACCTCTGCTTTCATGTCTCTTCTTATACAATGATGAAAAGTTTTCATGACTTTTCTGTGTTGCTCTGTTCAAACCTTGCATTTGTCTATCATGCCACATATTCTTCTCCCTCTCCTTTAAATAGTAATGCAATGCATGAGGGACTTAAAAAGAGGCAGATGACAGATGGGATTCTAGGAGCAAGGAGATGCTGGTATTGCTTCTCATTTTGCTTCTGACTGGGTGTACAGTGAAGGGGAAATCTCTTTTCCAGTGAAGGGGAAATTGTCATTGTAGCTGCTCAGCAGTGGTAACTTGTGACTGAGGAATGACCTAGCATGGAGGGCAAGGAGCTAAACTGACTGGGAGCAGGAAGGCCAGACACAGAACAGACTCATGCAAAGGAGAGATGTTTCCCCCTGTGATGAGAGAATGAAGAGCCTCAGCAGTTGTTTTGTAGATGTCCTGGAATGGGAGTGCTCAGGGGCACCTTTAAGCAGCAGCGGCTCTGGGACGGGTGCTGGTGCAGGAGTATGTAAGGAAACTTTTCCAGTTCCATCTAGAACCACCTATTGTGGTAGGACTCTGCCCAATTCAGTGTTCAGTTTATTTTTCTTCCATATTTAAGCACAAATATGATTATTTGCCTCGAGCAGTACCATAAACATTACCTAACACCTTTCTAATGTCTGTCTCCCTTCCATGTATGATATTCCTTTTCCAGTATGAAGGACTTTCTTACCATATGATTTTATGTGCTTTTACCCAAGGAAATCATGAACTTGTCTCGGGCTTAGTGCTGATGGTTCTGATGGTAAAGGACAGCTGAGCAAACCAGTTTGAAATAAACAGGATTCACAAGATGAACTTTGCTTTTTGCAAGACAAACTAAGCTCTCAGTTCAGCTGGCAAGTTGTTTTATGGGATTCAAATGTTTCTGCAGATCTTTTTAAGCCATGTAACGCTTAGCAAGTGTTTCCACGGGGAACAGACTCTTCTCCTGTCCCTGTAGACTTTTCCTCTGCACCTGTTTTCAGTTTTAGCTTTGCTGTCTGAACACCGACTCCTATGTAGATAAACCAGTTTTGTTCGAGTTCAGAAAGATTACGGTTTGGGACTTAACCCAAATGTAGGAAGGCTCAGGCAAACTGAGGTTCTCAGAGACTTTGCAGAACTGATGTGAGAGGGAAGGGATGTGAAGAACGGGTGGGATATCAGCTGTGCCTCCATGAGAAAAGAGGCTGTGATTTATGTCACTGTAGTCACCTGTTGCAAGATGCAAACCTAAAGAAGATGAAGGCATAAATAGTTTTTGTGTTGTCAAAATTCTTCCTTCATGGTTTACCTTGAGGTAAGAGGTACACAAAGCACCTTGTCCGTGCCAAGGCCTTTCTTGAACAAGGCAACTTGTTTTAAGTAGCCCCAGGCTTACTGATCCTGTCATTTGCAACAACGAGGGCTTTGTGCTGGACTTAGTGGGCATTTCTGGAAGGAGAGGTAGGAAAGCTGAACTGAACTGCTTCATTTCATTCTCATAGAACATGGTAACTTTTCAGTGAGTGCCTTTCTGCAAGCTCTCAAGCCAGTTTTTAATCATTTAGCAAGACATTTCAGCACATGCTTTGAGCCACCCTATTCAGCAAAGCTCTTAAGCGCCTGCTTGTGGGCCATTTAAACAGGTTGCAAGAGGCGCTGAAATGTCTGCTGAACAGGAAAGATGGCCAGGTCATAGACCTTAAGAGGGAGCTGCTTGAATATAGTGATCAGAGATACAGGTACCAAAGAAGAGTCCACCCCTGCCTCCATTGGGAAGACCTGAGAGCAGAGTTGATCACAGAGCAATGGAAATGGCTCCCCCTGTACTCACTGTGGCCAGATTTCGCGCACGCCATTCAGCTGGTGGTGCTCAGGAATTGATTTCTCTGTGGGTGTGCATGCAGTTCCAGTGTCACCAGCCCCGCAGTCTCTTTGAGCAGCAATAAGCCATGCAGTCTGATGCAGAAACAAGTCTCCACGGAGCTAATTGGCTTTGGTTTTCTGCTCTGAGCACTTGCCATGGGTTTTCTTTCTCGCAGTGATGGTGGAGCACTGGGTTAACTCTGACAGAACTATTGATTGACAAATGAATGTCATGAAGTTGCCTTATAAGCTCTACTGTGGGAGAAACTGAAATCTTGCTGTGTCAGAGGGGCAAAAGATAAACAAGCTCAGTTAGAGGTTAGAATCATTTTTAGCATAATCATGGCTTGGCTTCTCAGTGTTTAAACAGTAAATGGGTTTAGGAATTGTGGCCTGGGGACTCAGCTGGGGGCACATATACTGCCTTCGTGCTATGCTGCTTATCATCAGTTTTGGTGCTGCCCTGGAATACAATGTGTGCGTTTAACAAATCACTGCATTGTCTGCAGCAAGTTGAAATAAGCCAAGCTGAGATACTGAACTTGCCTGTGCACGCTTTCTGTATGCAACCCTCGTAGCCAAAGCCTATTTCCAGAGAGTGCACAAACCCAAACCATTTATGCTTGTTGCTCCATCTTCAGTGTTTTCTTTTGTTCTTGTCATTCCTGTGTGAGGAGGAGGGGGTTGTCCCCGTGTAAGGGCTTGAAAATTCCAGAGGAATGGAGAAACTTCCTCAGCCAGAACTGCAAGGAGAAAATAAATCTCACCAAGCAAGCCAACAGGGCAGTGGCATTTTGAACACACATAGTGCATCATATGTGTTCAGTTAGGTAGAAATGCCCTCGCTTATATACTGCTTTGACTCAAGCTCAGGCTAATGAAGGTTGAGATGCAGGCTGGAGAGAACACAGGACAAGATAAGCAAAGCTTGCAGATAGACTGAGTGTCGTGGTTTAAGCTCAGTCGTAAATCAGCCATGTAGTCCTCACTCCCTCCCTTCTCTTTCCTTCCTCTGCTCCCAGAGGGATGGGGAGGAGAACTGAAAGAATGTAACTCCCACGGGTTGAGATAAGAGCAGTCCAGTAACTAAGGTATAACACAAATCACTGCTGCTACCACCAATGATAATAATGATAAAGGAAATAACAAGGGGAGAGAATACAACCGCTCACCACCTGCTGACCGATACCCAGCGGTGATCTAACCCTTGCGGGTAACTGCCCCCAGTTTATAGAGTGGTATGGAATACCTCTTTGGCTCTTTTGGGTCAGGTCCTGTCTCAGCTTGCTCCTGGCTTCCCCTCCTCCCTGGCAGAGCATGAGGCTCACAAAGTCCTTGGTCAGACTAAACATTACTGAGCAGCAACTAAAACCATCGGTGTTATCAGCGCTGTTCCCAGGCTGAAAGTCAAAACCACAGCACTGCACCAGCTACTGAGAAGGAGAAAAATGACTGCTGCTGCTGAACCCAGGCCACTGAGGAAGATCCAGTCCACATCCTGTGCTCACACAGGGTGGCAAACGCTGCCCAGCTCTCAAACTACTATTGCTGGAAGTGTTATGTGCTGCAGGAGACGTCAAGGGCCAGAGGCTGCACAGGAGACTTACTGGGTGAAATCCTCAGATTGTTTTAGGAAACTGAGGGTACCCCAATGGGTGTGAAAACAGTCCTTATTGATCCAAGTTATCCTATGTAAACCGATTTCTACCTAATTTCTGAGCTTCTGAATCCCCTGTTTGTGGGAAGGAATTTTGTACCCACTGATGCAGCAGTTCAGGCAGCCCAGCGTTTTCAGTTTAGCTGTGCACGCTCCAGTGCTGCAGTGGGAAGTGAAATAACAGCAGCAGAAGCCAGGCGTGGAAGGGGGATTTTGCAGGCAATTGGTAGAAGGCCCAAACATAATTGTCTGTAGGAAAGATGCGAGCAAGGTGATTGAGTCTCCTCTCGAGCTGTCTCGGCACATCAGGTATCAAGGACTCAAATTAGAAGTTTAATTTCTCATTGCTGGGATTTGTCAGACAGCGCTTCCGTAAGTTTAGCAATCTCACATCTTCAAAAGGCACAGAACCCTTCTCCTGATGACTCTCAGTCATTTTATTGCGCCCCAGGTGAGCAGAAGTTTGCTGTATTCATTTACCTCGAGCATAGTACAGTTATTATCCTTTAGTTAACACTGTGCTGCCATCTTCAAATTTCTCTCTACAGTATATTAATAAGGAATCATCAGGCAGCATTTCAACCTTTGGCTAGATTTGACAATGGGGTCATGTAATTTCCAATCAGATGGTTTGTGTGATGACTGTTCCCGCAATCAGGCATCAGGCATTCTCTTTACCTACTCCAGTCTAAACTGCCTTTTGTAAGCATAGCTGGCCACAGCTCATGTCCCTAAAGAAGTCAGTGTAGGATTTCACACAGTATGAAATGCTCCTATTCTTAAAAATACCTTGCCTTACAGATGCATCCTAAAAGCACATGGGATTTTTTCCCACAGCTGTTTTGCTGTAGCAGTGGTAGGCATTTACTAGTGACCAGAACCACCACATCTTCCTTTCTTGAAGAGCCCAGCTGATGAACCTCAGCCCAGGTTTACGTCTAGAGACATTTGCACTCAAAGTACATGTAAATTTATCCATCCCTGAATGATCAGTTTGTACTTTGGGCTGTTCAGTCCTACCCCTTCACTCATTTGGTTGTGTTGTGTGCTGGGAGAAAAAGGACACCTCCCATATCTCTGGATGTGAGCTATGGAAGCTTAATATTGGAATGAGTAAGATAAACGAAGGGGGCATGTTTTATTGTTCAGTGCTTTATTTACTGAAAAGTACCAATCAGAGCTGACTTAAACTGTTGATGACCTCACTTACGCTTTGCCTTCCATATCCAACATACACCCTGGAAAATAAAACCTCTTACATTCCTGTTTTAGCTTTCAATATAGTTCCTCTCTTTGGGGAAGATTGATGCTTCCCTGGCTCAGGAACAGAACGGGGTGATTGGGAAAGTCTGACACAGCCTCAGATATTTCTTTAGCAGCGCTCTCTTTTTCACAAGAAAACCACGCTTTATTTCCTTTTGGGTCACCTGAAACCAAAGCCAGGCAGCAAGTGGAGAACAACAGTGTTTGCACAGCTTTAGTTGATATTAAACTGTTCCTATTTCTTGCGGTGATAGCTTTGTAGAAGGTTCATAGGAATCTCATCCGTCTTGCGTTGTGTTTTATTTTGTAACTGTTCTTTGCTGAGTGGAAATAAATCTCATTCTTTCTTAGACATTTCCTGGTTAGTAATTTTCCATGGAAGCCCAAACGTTTGCCAGAAGCTGTAGAACCACTGACTAGAAAACGTCCCCTTCAGCTCCTCTCCATTGTTCTTGCACTTCAGCCAGAGCTAGGACTGCTTCCTCACGTTACTGCAGTTGCTGGGTATTCTACAACATCATACTTCATCAGGCAGCCTCACTCAGAAAAACTGAGGTGTATGCCGTGACCAGGCTGCAAGCTTTGAGTTTATTTGTTTCTTTGCTGTTGAGGTGCAAAACACAGGTCATTTCTGTGTAGATAAACTCAGAACCCAAGTGTCTTGATCCTTACAGGGAATAGAGATGGTGCGGTAAATGTTTTTGTCTGGAACAAAGCAAATCTGTCTCGGTCTGTAACACTGATTTCCAGTGGGCCTTTGGTCAGCTCAGTAAATCATTCTGAGCACAGTTCCAGTCAGCTGGAATGCCAAGAGAAATGGTGTTTCTTTTCTTCCTCCTGTTCTGTAATTTATTACAAACTGAGGCAGGAACTGATTTATTTTCTTATGCCTTCATGTAACGCTTAACCCAAACTTTGTGGAAATGATTAATTTTTCAGTTTGCAGTCATTCTAAGAATTAACAAAATCCATATATGTGTGTGTGGGGGGTGTGTGAAATGAACAACGAAGATATTTTATTGCATTGAAAAAGGTAAAAAACCTGAATTTATTTTGAATGATAAATGATTTTTTTTCAAATTTGAAATTTATGTTCAAATAAATTGTAAGGAAATATAGACAATATTTTAATTAAATACAGATGTGATTTTAAGCCTGAAAGTCAAGTTTGAATTAAAATCACAAGAGAGTTTTCTGACTAGAGAGAGGTTTTCAGGCTGTTTTTCTGGCATGAATGTCTAACTGAAACGTTAGCATTTCAGTTCTCCTGTAACAGCATTTTTCAGAGGGTGATTTTTGGCTCCAAAACTTGACCCAGCCATCTCCAGCATGCTTAGATCCTGATTTTATCAAGGGGAGTGTTCAGTAGCAGCATGAATTACTGACCTCGCTGATGCTCAGCCTCAGTTCTGATAGGAACTCAGAGCCTTGTTCTGCTGCTGAGGGGAATTCAGAAGCCGTTTCTTCATCCTTTTGGCAAATTGCCCTTAAATCTGCTGATGGTTTCTTGTGCGTATACATAGACTCATAGAATACTTAGGGTTGGAAAGACCTTAAGATCATCTAGTTCCAGCCCCTGTCATGGGCAGGGATGTATGCCTGTCCTGGCAGAGCTCAAACACTGGAATGATGAGCAGGTACTGTCTTCCATCAAGATGTTTACCCATGCACTGATGCAGTATTAGCAAGCATCCCTGTTGGGGTGGGCTGCCTGCTGGTGGGGAACCCTCACTGCGAGCCATGGGTGTTTAATTGCAGAAGAGATGTCCTTGGGGTGAAGGAGGGCATGTGTGTGATTGCTGGAAATCAGGAGGACTTAATGATTTAAAAGACGTTTTTAAAAATACATGAATTTTAGCATTTTAATTAAAGTTGGTTGATTTTGTGCATGCTTAATTTAGGGTGTGTGGACTTTTAACCCATTAAAGTATCCCTTGATGTCAGAAATGCAAAACTTAGCCAAGGGATGCAAAAGGGATTGTAGTAGTAACGTTATCTCCAGCGGGCCACACAAGTTGGTGTGGCCCCATCTTTAGCCAAAGACAAGACCAAAACACTTAAAAAGTGAATATAAGTTCCAGTTAAAGTGAAGGGACCGCAGCTCGAGCTGCTCTGAATCACTGTCATTGCACAGAAGTTACGTTGGCACCCTGTCAGCTTATACGTGTCGACCCCACAGGTTTGGCTTGGTTAAAACCTGCAGTTAAAACAGGGACGTGGAGGCTTTCAGAGAACAGCCCTGCTCGGCACATGGATAGATTGATAATACCCTGTTACAGAAATACTTCTTGGACATGTGCTGAAATCATGTCACTAGTGCAAGTGATCGTCTGGTTACAACCGCAGCAGGCAAGCTCTGTCTGAGCTCTCATGTTGCCTTCTGAGAGTGGTCGTGGTTTGTTTTAACTTACTTTTTGTGACTGTTTTGAGGGAGATGTGTTTCAAACGTGGATTTTCTCTGTGGTTCCTAAGGAGACTGTCATCTCTGCAGGTGTATTCCTTGCTTTGAGATGGGTTTCATGGCCTTGTGTGACTCTTCCAGTGCATCTGTTAATGGTTGCTGACATACCGCAGCCTCACACGCTTATCTGCTAACGCAATTGCTCAGGGTTTGTGTGCAGACACATGTTACAGAGCAGTGCCTGCCTTCTGATGCATCAAAACCCCCCTTCAGAAACAGCTCAGCAGCAAAGCCACAAGTTAGAGTTGTTCGTCATCGTCAACAGACTGAGCTAACAGCTTCTGTCATGAGAAACGTTAAGGTTAAATAAGAGGGTGTAGGGGAGAAGAGTGGTTATTGTATGCGTAGAAAGCAGGTTAGACAGCATTTCTTTTCATATGGTGCGACATGCAGGTATGAGGATTGCCTTGCAGACTTGTTAATGTCGCTGGTCTAGAGCCTGCGGAAATCAGCATGGTTGGAAGGGAACGCAGGGCTTGCTGAAACACAACTAGCTAAACTTCCTGAGGCTGCTTCAAAAGCAGGGCTCTGATGAGATGCAGTTCACCCTATGTAGAAGTCGGGTGTGTGAGACCGTTGGTTATGGGGAAAACTCAGCTGGGTCATTGCATCTCTCAAGCCCTTCTGAGTTCTCTCTGCTCTTTCATGGGGGAGATTCTGTTTCAGTTCCATAGGGGATTTTTTTTAGGCTTCTTTTCAGTCTGCCGTATTTTCTTGTGCCATGGGTAAGGCTGCAAAGCAGTGATGTGTATAAATTATTTGCTATGTGGGAAAGATACGAGGAAAAAGCTGGACCTGAGGAGATGTATTGCAATCCCATGACTGCATCATTTATCTTTTGCTATTGATTCTACCTTTCCTGGCATTTACTTCAAAACGTCCTGTTTAACTTGCAGGAGCCAGTGTTGTAATAGACATAATTAAAATTTACCTTATATGTATATATGTATTTACCTTTTATATATATATAAAAATGTTATATTTATATATATAAAAACATTATATATATAAAACGTTATATATTTATATATATTTTTATATATATATAAAATGTTATATATATTTATATATATTTTTATTTATATATATAAAACATTAGATATATCTAAAAGGTAACTACATATACCTTATACATATACCTTATATATATGTATATATACATATATCACTTGGTTTAAAGCTCCTGCAATACAGCGGTGCTGTTAGGCGCGTGCTCCATACAGTGTGCCAAGTGGCACACACAGCACGCGAGGTTTATTTGCCTGCGATAAGACTGACTTCATTGCCTGTCAGCAGTGCAGCTCACCACAACCAACTCCAATGAAGGAGATGTTCAGGAGTTACTAGCCTGAGGGGTTTTTCTTTCCCTTTCTTTCCTTGTGCCAATGGAGGGCTTGAGTATGCCCACACTGTGATCCCAGCAGAAGCTCTGCCATGTGCTGTTGGGGTCTGGTTTGGCTCCCAGCTGCAAAAGGAGCTTGTTTCAACATGAGCACACGTTCTTTGGTGCTTTGTTGGGTAGTTGGGTTTCTCTAAACCTATTTAAACCCTTATTGGGTTTTGTGTCTACTAAAACCTCTTACAAGTACAATAGATGGGGCTGGGGACAACAGCCAAGTGTATTTTCTACCCGTCCATGTACCAAAACATGAGGAAGGAAGGAAGGAAGAGTAGTGGTGCTTGAAAAGTGATTATTCTAGGCTCAGAGCCATAAATCTGTGCTGTCGGACTGGTGCTGACATTTCCTTTCAGCAATGGTTGTCAGACCAAGAGGAACTCTATTAATACTTTGTGTCCTAGCAGGTGAAAGGGGGGTTTTCCCCCCAGAAAGAAATGTTAGAGAGGTTTAATCTATGTTGCGTTGAGCCCTAAGCAGGTGAATTAGCTCATGGAAAGCAATAATATACTTTGCTATGTGACCTCTCTTCTTTCTGTCTTAACCGGTGCCCTCCAGAAACCTCTGTGACTGCTGACAGTTCCCCTGGTGCAGCTTCTGTCATTAGAGGGCTGTGGTTTTATTTGGGAACACATAAACCAGTTTCAAAGTCACGCTGTCTTCAGACCACCAGTATTGATGCTGGATGCAGGTTTCTCTCATCCTCATGAATAAGGCAGATAATAGGTTCAGCAAGTTGAGATGCCAAGCGAAACTGCATGAAACCAAGGTACAAACCAAAGCCGCAGGCGTCGTGCAATAGAGGAGTATGATCCGTTTTGGGAAGGGGGGGTATCATTACAGCTGTGTTTTCATGAACTGTTTCACTGATTTTGGTATCTTTTTTCCATAGGATACCACTGCAATTACTTTTTGTCTTTTCCAAATTTCAGTGCTCCAGTCCTTTTTCCTCATGCCCCATGACAGCCAAAAAAGTGTCATCTTTGCTGCAAATTGTATTACAGCCAGCCAAATTCTCACTTTAAACTTGGGTTCATAGAGCAACCAGAATTCTTGCCATAAGCAGAGAAAAACCCTCTTGTGGTGGAACAGTTGAAAGAGAAGCTGGGCCTTGTTGTGGGTCCTTACCACGGGCCGCATCCGTCTGTGCTCAACACATCCTCTCAACCCAGGTGCTGCAGCCATACCCACCCAGGGTTGGTTTCCAGGCATAAATATCAGGAGGAAAGCAAATGAACAGAGTGAATCTTAAATATAAAGTTGTATTGTCACTATATCCTTTTCAGAGATAAAGGCATAGCCAGCAAAGTTAATGAGGATAAAAGTTAAAGTGATTCTGCAGGTTAATTTAAGTGCAAATTGGATTTACTTGAAGTCTGCATAGAGAACAACTGTGGATTTTGTATTTAGCTGTGTTGAGGTTCTTTGAAACTTTGTTATCAAAGTCACAGATGCTGTTCGTTTTGGTGCTACAAAGGGAGAGGATAACCAGGAGAAGGGAGCAAAGGTTTGCCAACAGTAAAGCTGTTGGCAAGAACTCACTCAGTGACCTTACAGGGTGATGGGGAAGGGAGCAGACATTCTCTGTGCTGCTTTTCTCTCCCTCAGAAATGGGAGAAGAGGTGAGAGATGGAGGGTTTGCCGGCTTGGTAAAGAAAGAGAGCGGTGCATTACTTTCAGATTTGAATTTAAAGCAGACCATGTTAGGAAAGTATTGGAAACCCATAAGGAAAAAGCCACTGCCACTGAAAGGAACCCAAAGCCAACAAATGAAACCCAAAGCCAACAAACCAACCAAAACCCCCAAACTATACAAAATATAACAACACCTGGGGCATCTTATTTTTCTGTCTATTTGCTCAAGTTTTTCCATGTCCAAAACATGTTCATCTAATAGCCATGGAGCTTTATAGAATGTGTCTGGTTGTGTTGGCCACTGACACGAAGTTCTGTCTCAGAGGGCTGTGTAGCGTGCAATGTTAATTGCTATCTAACATTGCCAACCATTGTAGCTTCAGTACAATCTTATTCATAGGTCACCATCAGACACTTGGCCAATCCTGAACACTCTGAAAACAAATTGAATGACAAAAGAAGGGTGAAAGTACTGCTTGTTTTCATGCTCCTTCTCCCTTTTCCCCTCCTACCTGCAGTTTTCCTTTCCACCTCCTACCTGGTTTGCATATAGGTGATGGAGGTCCTGCAGATTAAGACACCAGTGTCACCTCTGGCTGGTCCCTGCCCTGAACCCACCTCACCATCTCTGGAACAGCTGCAGATTTTTGCTGCTGAGAGGCTGGACCAGAAGCCCTAAGGATTGTGTTTGGTCTGCTTCAGGGGGCTGGGAGGCACACACATCCCCAGCCCAGGGAGCTGGGCAGGAGGGAAAAGGAAGGAGAAGTCCTGCTGACGTGAATCAGGATTTAATGAGCCGACCACCTGCTCTTGAAATCCTCATCTCCGAGACATTTGAGCCTATGGATTCAGCCATGACACTCACAGGCTTCCAGCTTATCTTGCTGTCTGGCAGCACCCTCATGAGCAATGTGGCCTCGGGAATAGAGATTCCTCCTGGATGTCCTGGCAGAGCATGTTAATAACCTTTTTAACATCAGCAGCACCTGCTCAGCAGGCACTGGGTTAGGAGGCACATAGATTACTTTTTAGCTCTAATATGGAGGCTCTTAAATTTCAGGTTGTAGGTTCACTTGAATCCTCAGTCTTAGCTGGTAATATGCGGTGTAAGGAAGGAGGGGGAGATGTGTACCTCTTCTGCAGAACTCTGTCTGCAAGTTTGAGACAGGCTTTTGTAAAGGGAGAGAAAGAGCCATCAAGGAGCATCTCCCACTGCTCTGCTCTGACCTTTCTATATCTGTCTTCCTCTGAATCTGCCAAATGTGAATGGCTCTGCATCCAAATTAACCTCGTGGCACAGGGCTCCTCTGTCCTGTTATCAACACTGCTTGTCGTGCTCTCACCTTTATGCAACATACTCTCAATTCAAATAACTTCAGAGGCGCTCCAGCTTAAATCAAGTGCCTGATGTAATTACAGAGCAATGCACCAACTGAGCCTTGCGGAAGGAGAGTCCTGGAGTGCCTTGTCACAGCAGGAACACATTGCTTCATGGGGCTGTTCAGCCTGGAGAAGAGAAGCTGCATGGGGACCTCAGAGCAGCCTTCCAGTATCTGAAGGGGGGCTATAGGGATGCTGGGGAGGGACTCTTCATTAGGGACTGTAGTGATAGGACAAGGGGTGATGGGTTCAAACTTAAACAGGGGAAGTTTAGATTGGATATAAGGAAGAAATTCTTTACTGTGAGGGTGGTGAGGCACTGGAATGGGTTGCCCAGGGAGGCTGTGAATGCTCCATCCCTGGTGGTGTTCAAGGCCACGTTGGACAGAGCCTTGGGTGCCATGGTTTAGTGTGAGGTCCCTGGGCATGGCAGGGGGGTTGGAACTGGATGATCTTAAGGTCTTTTCCAACCCTAACTATTTTATGGTTCTGTGCTTGCAGAGGGCTTCCCTGTAGCCTGCTTCCCACTGTTTTCTTGATAAAGCCCATTGCTGTGGAAAACCTGACTGCATCTGCTCATGTCACCTGCGCAGATTGGTGCCTTTAAGTTCAGCAGAAATGTCAGGTTTCTGCCAGGATGGCTGGAATGCAGCGTTCAGAGCAAGGCTTTTGTTTTTTTCCCCACAGCTTGCCTCTGCAGAGAAGGTTGTAATTCCTTAGGCACCGTTTCCTTTGTTCAGGAATGTGAGTCCTTGTGATTTTTTTCCTTATTACCCAAACTTTACAAAGGGAGCTGGCAACACTTCAGTTTTCTGATTGAATGGGGACGACAGCTGCCTGCTTTCCTTTCAGGGGCTGATGGCCTTGATCCATTCTTGACTTGTGAATGCTGCTGTGTCAGCAAGCTTTCTTTGTCCATGATTTGTGGTTGTCTTTTGCTTTTGCATCTTCACTTGGTTTTGTGTTGACCTCAGTGTGAAGGCACACAAATACAGGTGTGCCCCTAATGTGCATTTGCCTGTTTCCTCTAAGAACATAGAGCATTCTGAGAGTAAGACAGAAAGAGATCTCAAAGCTGAGTAGGGAAAAGAAGCTGACCCACAGACACCTTCTGTGACTTGGAACAGTGTCCTCCATACCATTTGTGTCCTGGCTTTCAGAGCCACACGGGCTGCTCTGTGGTCTGATGTTACACAGGAACCTCTCAAACTTCAGGTTTAGTTATTTTGCTTTCATTACTACATAAAAATCTCACAGCTCTGGGGGTTGGGGGCATTCTTTTCAGCTCCAGTCTAAACCTATTTGGGTAAGTTTATACCTATTAGTTCCTGTACAGCATAGTTCTTTTGGTTAATTCTTTTCACTCCCTGTTGTCCTTTCTCTTCCTCCCTGATACATTACTAGACAAGCAATCGTACCACCCTTAGCCTTCCTCTGGCTGGGTCAGGTTAGCCAAGCTTTTAGTTTCCTCCTGTAAAAAACAGGGTTCCTCATTCCTCTGATCACGCTAGAAGCCTTTTACTGCACCTCTTCTGGTAATAGATTTATCTTCCTGAGCATGGGTGATCAAGGATGTAGGCAGTACTTCAGGCAAAGTTTCATTAGTTCCCTGTACGATGACGTTCAAAGCTCTCTCATGAGCACATCTCATCCATATCCTTAAACCAATGCAAATAGCGTTTGTATTGCTGTTGCGTTAGAAATGCTCACTGGAACTGTTCCTGCTGCATACGAATGTGTGGTGCAAAACGATTGCTCTGGGCATGTCCTGCTTCTGGCTACAAGCAGACAGGGACCCTCTCGGGCATGTGTTTTGTTCCCTTCAAGATTTCCCTCCCGTGCCCCCCAAGTGCAGAGTTTCAGGTGAGCTCAGATCATGTACATCAAAGTGATGTCACAGCACATCACACCAGGGAGCTCAATTAAATCCTGCGTTTTCGCATGTTGTGTTCTGCAGGCAAAACCTATTCCTTCAAGCATCCCATAAAGTACTGTAGGCTGAGGTGTGCCGTATAAACGTTGTCTCACAGTTGGAACTTTTCTTTACTCATGTGTGATGAGCCTATCGACAAAACTGCACTGTTCACTGCAATGAGTGCCAACGAGGTTTTTAACACTCTCCATCATACCTTTTAAATACTCCTCCCTGATAGGCATCAGGCTCATTTTGTCTGTCCTACTGAAACACTTTGGTACTGAGGTCTCAGTTTTACAGTGGCAGGCTTGTGGAAGACTGGACTCTAAACTGATGATGGTAGAGACAAAGGAAGACCTCTAGTGTGGAGAGGTAAAAATGTTTGCTCTGATGAGAAAGGAAGGTTTCATTTCTTTGCAGATTTGTTTTTGCTTATCTATTATGCTTATCTATTATGCTTATCTTTGAAAGAAAGCTGTTTCATTCTGCTCAGAGGCACCAAGTGGTAAAATAAGACTGGTCTGCTTGTTAGCCAGACCTACAAAAGGCCTTTCAAGGACCTTTACGCTTTGGGACCAATATAGAGACAAGTGAAGTTAAGCAATCTCTTTCCCAGTGATGTTGGTATTATGTACCCTGATTGACAGCACAGCAGTCCACTGGGGTAAGACCCTCAACTTCTACATGCTGTTTAACCTCAGCTGATGTCAGTGAGCAGCGGTGATTTAAACAAGCTGAGGATGCGGCTTCTCAAGTTCGGAGGAGCTACTGCAGAATATCGGGTCCCAAAGTGTTCTGTGCAGGAATCTTAATTACACGAATGCCTAAAGCTAATGAACAAAAGGTTCCTTTGTGTGTCTAAGTGCTTTTCTTGAGAGATGCAGTAAGCAGTGTGTGCCCTGACTTTACAGAAAGGTGAAAAGATGATGGGTGAGTGTTTACTGATTCCACTTATGGTGTATAGCAGAGCAGATGTATTGGTAATACCGGTCTGTGACTTTGGCTGATGTGATACTGAAAACAGAAAATATTTTAATAGAAGTAAAGTATAACCTGAGCTTTATTACAGGTGTCAGGTTTATTGAAGTGTGACACAAAGAAGGTTTTGGGATGTTATGCTGTACCCACAATGCATCAAACACAGTCAGAAGCAAAGGAAGGCTGTTTTCAGTCTCCTTTGTTTGTCAGATCAGCTGGAAAAGAAGAAAAGATACTAAAAATGTGGATGGCTTCTTTTATCAAGAGTGTTTTATTTTCTTTGCCGTTGTTTTTGGGTGGGTTTTTATTTTCCTATTCGATAACAAAGCACACTTTTATTTTGGGTTTCTTTGCTATTTGCTTTCATCGGGATGCAGAAAACCTGCTCAGTCTGGAAGCAGGGACTGGACTTCCAGCTCAATCCACAGGTTTAATTGTAGCTAGCCGTGACATTTAGGTTTGTATTGAGATCCCCAGTTTCATGTCTCCTTCCAGTGCTTTTCTTCTAATTAAGGTTTATAAACTAACAAGTGTTCCCCACTTTATCAAGCCTGGTCAGTAAAATGCAAAGAATAAGCTGTATTTTTGCATAACCTTTTAGCACGTTAGGATGACTGTCCTGCTTGTTATCATTAACAGTGATTAAGGAAGGGTATTCTGACAATGAGTTAATGTGGCTGGAATGTGAAATGACCTTTTATTCCATTTCAGAGGAAGAAACTAAGGGTTATACCTGTAATCTCAAAATATATGTGTGTACTGCTGATCCCATGGCATGCTGTGATTGTATGAGCTTGTCTAACTGGATGTGCTGATCCGAGTTCACTGTTCACATGCACGCAGCTGTTTTGGAAAGGGAGCTTGTTAATGAAAGCAGAAGAAAAACTTTAAGGAAAAAGCACGTTTGGCACTTAACTACCAAAAGCTTTGCTTTCCTCATTAAAGTCATTATACCCAAGCTCAAGAATTGCACATGCACCAGGGAATTACTTGGATTAAGTTAATAAAGTTGTACTTTATAAGGTGAGAGGGGCCTGATTATTCCATTAGTAGTATGATACAGCCTGGCTTCAGATCAGTGGATTACAGCAAGCAGGTTATGCACATGAGGCTCTGAAGCTCCTGGTATAGGCACCTTTTCATCTAGGTGAAGAGAAAGGCTTTTGTTTCTCTTCCTTTTTTTAGATAGGACAAAATAAATTGGTGTTGCACAGGCTAAACCATTAATCAATAGTGTTTGGTCTTAGGAAATTTAGAGGAGAGCTGTTCAATTACTGGGTAGAAACATTGCGTGCTCCTCGATCCTTTCTGATCACAGACCTGGGGAACACACAGCACACTTTGGGGCTTATGGTGTGTTCTTTTCAGTGCAACTGGCTTTTGTTTGTTGTCTTTCTGTTACTCAGTTCTTGAAGCAAGATGCAAAAATCAGTTTTATCTATATAGAATCAGAATGGTTTGGGCTGGAAGGGACCTTAAAGCTCTTCCAGTTCCAATCCCCTGACACAGGCAGGGACAGCTTCCACTAGAGTAGGTGGCTCAAGGCCTGATCCAGCCTGGCCTTGAAGAGTGCCAGGGATGGGGCAGCCACAGCTTCTTTGAGCACCCTGTGCCAGTGCCTCAGCATCCTCAGAACACAGTGGACCCTGGTAAGAAGCTGCTTGCAAACATACAATCTTATCCATGAGGTGAAATGGGAAAAGGTACCAACTAGCTGCTCATCTTGTTTGATGGTACTTGCTAAATAGGTTACTAGGCAGTGCCTTTTTGGTCTGGGGAATGCTCCAAAATTGTTGCCAGTATGGGTTAAAACTGATATAGTCAGTGACAGAGACGAATCAGTCTTGAAGCCTGGTCAGCATCAGTATCACATGCCAGTGATACTGATGCGATGAAGTGTTGAGTCTGAATGATGAAAGTCTCCAAACCCTTTTCATGAGACATTCGGAGAACAGGCATTTCAAATGGTGCTTCCCATTGGCAGGGTGAAGACGGCAAAGTGGGATTACTAAAAATCAAACAGAAAATGAGCCATTTTTTTTTGTTCTTGAAACACAAAAAGCCCATGAGAAGGTGATGGGCAGTAATGCGCTATGGATAATAATAGGTCTTACTTCTGAGTGCACCACAGTAACATCCTGACCTTAAGCAAGTGTTTCCCCTGTCATTTGTCATTAAATGTGGGACCTACTGTGGGGTGAGCAGACCGAGCATGGGCCTAGCACTGCTCCTGTCTGTTAGGCACTCAGCTCTGCTTTTAGACACGTCCTGTTGGCTTTCCATCTGACTTCTGCTTCCCCAATTGCTTTTTGAAGCATGTGGGTTAGAAAGCTTCTTTTCCAGCTGTGTTCACAAGGTCAGTAACGTGGAAGAAAATGTTATGTTATTTATGCTAATATATTTTAATATAGTGAGCTTTTTCCCAGTGAAGACAAAATCCACTTGCCATTATTCACTACAAAACCGTCAGTCTAAGATGTTTTGCTCATAGTGAAGACAATGGGCATTTTGCTACTGAATTGATCCCATGTTTGCTACTGAATGGACAAAATGGTTTAGCCTGATGTGTTAAGGGCTAAGAAGTCAACTTTTTGGGCTGGTTTTCTTTTCTAGAACACTGTTCTTTATCAGATATTCACATCTGTAGGCTAGCAAAGAGTTAATAATCAGTTGCTCTTTAATGAACCTATGATCGCCTTATTAGATCCACATTGAATGTGTAGTTGAGTGTACTCAGAGTATTCTAATTTAAAATGTTGCCATAAAACCTGCAAGTGGAATGAGTGTAGTGCTTTCGAGATCACATTAGCAGCAAAAAGGGGGGTGGGTAGTTATTGTTAATTAAACCATACAGACCACATCCAGTGGACTCCTAACAGCACACAAGATGCATCTGTTTGTTTAAAACATCACAGCTTTGGGACTTTCTGCCCTCCAACTGCTTTTTTTCTCCCCTTCTTCTCTTTTAATTACCAGGGAAATTCTTTGTACTGCTTTCGTTCTCCTGTAAGAGTGGTGAGACAGGGAAATGAACTTTCCAGTTGTCCCTGGAATGGGCTGGGCGTTACTACGCTCCATGGAACAGTATTATTTCACTATGAGTTTGTTTCTGAAACTGTTTTATGGGATTTCTTTTCCTTCCCTCTAACCGGTCTCTGAGGAAAGCTCTGGATTTGATTTCCTATAATTAAAGTGTCCCCCTTTTTAAAACTCATTTGTGGCCACATAGGTCATGAAGTCCCCTATTTTTTTGCACTTCCCTGCTTAGGTCAAGTACCACAAAGAGCCACCTTAGTCCCTGGGAGCTGTCCTTTCCCTCCCTCCTTTTTGCGTGCCTATCCTCACAATAAATGAGACTTGGAACACCATTGGTGTGGGGTTTATTGAGGGGAATTTTACTGCTGTTACCTGGCCCTTTGTGTCTCTGTGTTTCTCCTCTGACACCACAGAAGTCCTGTTCCTTTACTGGTAATTCCTGCTTTGACTTTTTTCTTTCTGTATGAATGCTTCATCAAGGGGTCATGTGGCTTAGTCCATGCTCTTACACATTATCTGCCCTAGATCACCCCTTGTCCCCCAAATCCTTTTTCCACAGATAGTTCCTTGCCTATTTCTTGCACAGATATCCCTGGGGAAACAGTAGAGGAGGGTCTTTAGTCTACTTTATTGCTTTCAGCAACACACAAACCTGCCAACATAACAGCCTTTTCTATTATCCTGCTTATCGTAGATGCCAAAACCTCTCTTGCTCGCATCCACTGTTGTGGAGAGTTTAATTTAGACCCTCTGCATAAGTCAGCATTGTTTTCACTCCTCTATAAAGGGCCATGTGCCTGCTGGGAACTAAAAGAACAAGATACAGTAATAATGAACATGAGGCTATGCTCTGGCTGTCAAAGGGGTCTTTTTACCCCCAGCTAGACAAACCACATAGTGACTTTGAAGAAAAGCCAGCTAAGCAACTCTTCTGTGTAAACCCAGGAAAGAGCACGAAGTGTTCTATCCCAAACACTACAATCCACGTTGACTCGTTTGTTGCGGCGTTTTAATCACATCGATCCAGTTTTAGCTGGTTTTCCTCCTTCAAGGAAAGGGCATTACAGCTCTTGCTGCAGAAAGTCAGAGCCTGGAAACCTGAACGTTAACTCCAGCCCCTGATCCCTGTGAAGTCAACAGGACCTCGTACGTTATTTGGTAATCCTCTCATTTACCCTCTGTGTGTAGCAGCACATGAGCGTGCAGGCCACAAGTAGGGGTTTGCAGAATGGAGCCCTCACTTTGTTTATAATTGAAAAGCATTGTTGGAGAAATGATTCAATAACCCTTTCTGAGGCTGGCCTAATGTCTCTCCAGAGACCATGGTGAGCACAGTGGCAAATTGATTTTAAAGAGAATACGGCATTTCTAACTCTTTATGCAAGACTGACTACAGATTCAGGCTTCTACTTACTAGCTCTGGATAATGCAGGGCTCCAAGCATCAGTGTGGAGTGTATGTGTGTCTAGCAGTGGCACATTGCACTATCATCTTCCTTCTTACGATTTTTCCACCTGCAAAAGAAAAAGATCAATATTAAGATGAGTGAACAGACCATTTAAATGAAGAAATAAGTGGCAGGTATTTGATTCCCTGTGGAACACAATGGTGATAAATACAGTTTGGAGGCTCTTGCCTTTTTGTCTTTTCATTTTCACCTTACTACTAGGCTAGCCAAAGAGGAAGTTGAAGAGCCATGGAAGGAACCAAGAAGCTCTAATCTGAATAGGTGGTTGGGAGAGAACTTTCCTTCAGCTATTTATGCAAAACAAGGAAAACCTCTCTTTTCTTGAATTTACTGAACAGACCCCTTATTTAAACACCCATGCACACTCATGTATCCTTCCAAAATAGAGAACCAAACCCCATGGATGCTGTAGAATAAAATCAGCTGGGATGAAACTGTCAAGGATTGTGAAGGGTTACAAGAAAGTCTCTGGTACATCAGTACCAGAAGAAAGGCTGAGGGTAATGGGCCAGAGCCCATTGCTACTCAATGGGCCAGGGTGCATAATGACAAATGGCAGGGGAAAGGGCAAGGTGCTCAGTCTTCAGCTTGATTTTTTCACTTGTAAGGTCTGCCCTCTGGCCTTGAAGTTTCCTGGGTGTATTAGCAGGGCTTGAGGGAGTGAAGCATTATCCACATCACAGGAAGGAAAAGCAACGAGTGCTTAAAATAATTGAGCATAAACAAGCCAATGGGACCACCAGATAAACTGCATCTCAGGGAGCTGGATGATGGCATTTTGAGACCACTGTCCACTTTGAAGGGTGTTAGATGGAAAGGTGAGGGTTAAAGCAACCCCAAAACAACCTGGTCTGTTTAGCTAGAAGCTATGCCTAACCAAGGTACAGGTTATATTTACAGCTGGGTGGGCTGGAAGTCACCAAGGGCAAATGAAAGAACCAGCACTGTAATCACCACAGTAGCAAGGGGAGGCAACAGTGTGAAGTCAGAAGAAAACCCAAAGCAGCTTAAAAATGTACCTGATTTATCCATCTCAGTCAGCTGGGCTGGTAAAGCAGTTTATGTCCCTGTACAAACCTGTCAGCTTTGAATAATTACAGACAAGGTGGGCCGGTTGTCGGCTGGCACCCCAATGGTTTAGGTCCCTACCTTTGTCAGGTTAAGGCAGCTCATTCCAGCAAAAGATCTTTTGATCACCAGGTACATCGAACGTGCCATTCATCAGTTTGCACTTGCTCCTCCCGCGTGGCAACTGCAGTTCAAGCAGAGAATGGGCGACAAAGCAAGGAGGGCGAGGACACCCATCATGTTCAGTGGCTCCTGTTACAAGGAAGGCGCAACCTGCCAGGGAGGTGAAGAGGGAATGGGTGCAACCCTGTCAGGAACTGGTGGGTGGGCAGGTGATGGCACCTCTGCATGATGTGACTAACAGAGGTTATTGCTAATAGCTTGCCCGCGAGCCCATGGTGGTTTTCTCTGGTGTGCTAGGGCAACGTGCAAGGTACTCATGGGTGCTTTTCTCTCATTTGGAGTGCTTTAAGAAACAAGTTGATAAGCTCTTTTTCCCTCTTTTCTTTTTCTCTGAAGAGATACATGGGCTGTTACATTGAAGCTTTTGTAAATATTTGAATGATACTCAATAGTGCATTTTCAGCTCCTAGATGAAACTATTATTTGGAAGATGTAAATTACAAGAGATTATACCATTTCTTTTCTAATAGCCTCTATTCTGTAACAATTTCATCTGTTTTTAAAAAGACTCCTGCAACATATACTCTGATGGTTCAGTAAGTCCATTCAGAAGTACTCTCCACTTTGCAAGGGTAATTATCTTTAGTTCTGTACTTTGACGGTGTTTCAGCAGAGCATTTAGAAGTGTCAAATTCTATTAACCATAAACTAGCTCGCAGAGGAGATAATTTGGAGCGATGTGTAAATGGGGATGCCTTAAGAGGTTTAAGTGAGTGTTCTGCCATTTATTGAGAAAAACCAACCTCAAGACATTATAGTTTTCATTTATTGGGAGGGAGGGGCTTGTTTTTCTTTGGAATTACCATTCCTCATAACTAAATGTGGAAAACCATAGAGCTTCTGCATGCAGGCTGCTGATTACAAAAAGACTGCTACCAGTTTTTACCCAGCCCAGTTCAGCAGTGTCACGTTGTCACTGTACTGAAGTGAGTCGGGAGGGGATGCTGCATAAACCACAGTGCTTTTCTGAAGTGCTGCTGCTTCTTTCCATGAGCTGAGCTGCAGAGATCAGGCAGGAAATAAGCACCGCTGGTGGAGCGTGGCTTGGCAACCCGGGATAAGATGCTTCTAACTCATCCTCTGCCATGTACCACTTGTGAAAGCTGAAGCAGTGGGAGAGTTTCTGTAGCGCTACCCCAGTACACCCTGAGGAGATCCCTGGGATGGATTTCAGATTCCCTCACCTGAGCTGCAGGAGGAACTGTGGGAGAAAAACAAGGGAAAGTGCTGAGACCTGGGGAAAGGGGGCTGTAAACAGGAAAATTAAGCTCTGGAGGAAGGCTGTGGCGGTGCAAAGTGTGTCCTGCTTGATTTCCCCAGACAGCTTAGCTTCACTGCAGGCCATTAGTGTTTGCGTTCAAGACCGTGCATATATTAATCATGCTGGAACTGCTGCCCTCAGCTCTCGGGAAGTTTGGCTTTTCCTCCCTCCACAGACTCTTTAGCATCTCCAACTTGCTCTTGTTCTCATTTTCTCGCGGGTACATATTTGCCGTTTGATTAAAGGGGACTGATATGGAAAAGGCAAATTCTCTGTACTAGCAGAAAGGACTTACTGTGAGCTAGAAAAGTGTCTCCTTTTGCTTGAAGTGCTGTCTTTCCCACTGCTCCTCTTCTTCTGAAGTCAGCTATTGCTGTGGTTTGAGGTAATAAAGGAGCACAGCAGGATGTTTGTACTTGACACAGTCACAACCTGGCAGCGGCAGCACTCCCTGATGTGCCATCTCACCAGGGGAGCTGCTGATGCTGGGGTGGGCCAGGCTGGCATGAAGAGCACCTCATCAGGCTGCAGGAATGGGCTCAGCAGGGGCAAATGCAGAGTCCTTGCAAGGAGTCCCTGCCCATGGCAGGGGGTTGGAACTGGATGATCTTAAGGTCCTTTCCAACCCTAGCTGTTCTATGGATACACTGGTTCCCTATAGCAGCCCATCCTGGGGATGAGCAGGTACCTGAGAAGCTGCTCTGTTGTACATGACCTGAGGGGTTCCGGTGGACCAGCAGCAGAGTGTGAACCCAGTGGTGTGTCCTGGCAGTGAGGAAGGCTAACTGCCTCAGCATGGCTGTAGCCAGCAGGTTGAAACGATTTATTCAACTCTGTTTAGTGCTTGTGAGACTTTATCTGGAGCTCCGTGTCCAGTTTAGGGCTTCCCCAGTACTACAAAAGATGCTGGCAAACTGGTTTTCTAGATGGCTGCGTTTAGAGAGCTGGACCCTGCCCAAAGGCATGGCGCTGTTTCTCTGTGTGATGAGAACTACTGCATTAACAACTGGTGAAGAAGCTTTGGAAGCTTGGCTCTTGCTTTTGTTCTACAGCCGCCTTACTCCTTACTTTGCTGCAAATCAAAACTCATGACTACTCCTGAGAGGAGAAACGAGGCTGCAAAATGTGTGAATAAATAGTGTGGTTGAATATTACATCACAGGGGAAGACCAGGAGCAGCACCCCATTTCTGGCATTAGAGTGATTGCTATTAGAAGCGCAGTCTGCTTCAGAGTCAGGCCAAGTGAGATGGGGTGGGAGCAAAAAGGGAGATGCTTTTGGCCACCAGAAAACCAGGAAAGAGTCACAGGTGGCAGAAGCTCTTGCTCTCATTGTGGGAGAGGAAAAGACTGGAGGAGACAGTTGGAAGAAGAGGGTCTGGCTAGGTTCACTGAAGCGTGCGTTGTTCTGCACTGTGCCTTTGTAAAGAGGTTTATGTTGCATGGTTTTTTCTGTTCATAACATGTTTTCTGTGGATGCTTCTTGGGCAAACCAGAAACACTTTGTGCCACTTTGATTTCATGTCTGTTTCTGGCTTACCCTGGCTTGGTTAGGCTGTGGTCTGGTCTCCTGCTTCGGCTGGCCATGTGAAGACTTTATTCTCTCCAATGTCTAGCAATTAACCTCCAGTTATTGCTGGGTTCTTCTGGTGTAATTTGATTCAGTTAGGATGACCCGGACTGGAAAAGGCTGTTATGCAATGGGCTGGCAGGTCTGATAAGGTTTCCAGGTCTCTAACACAGGTCAGCGATCACTCAAGGTTGTCGGGTAGTAGAGGGAGCTGTGCTCCCTTCAGCTGAGCATAGCTAGGGCAGAACACAGCAAAAACGATGTCACGTTCTCGCCTCACCACTTTTTGCCCTTTCTCATGCTCTTCCTCAGAAGCCTCAACCTATTTTTCATTTCATACACTTGTTTTGCCCTGTCTGGCTGCGTGCTCCTCTGGGTCCCATGGGGCTGGCAGAAGGGTTTCTTATCTCACCTTCCTTACTGGAGGCTTGTGGAAATGTGCCCTAATCTGCTTTGGCAAAATCACCTGCCCTGGGCAGTGTCAGTGTTTGTGGGAACTCACTTAAAGGCTGAATTTGTCTGGAGCAGGTTAAGCATCTTTAAAGCCAGACGCACACCAAGTTGTGCCAGGCACCAGGGACTCGCACATTTCCTTGGAGGAGGTGACCTCCGACTGGAGCAAGTACTGCTCTGACCAGCCTGTTTGGGTGTGAGGGGACATTGGCACACTGATGATGCCAGCTGAAGCAAGGTGGATCAATTCTAGAAGAGAAGGGTGCTTGCATTAGGTTCCACTGGTGTGGCTGTTTCCATTCAAGCAGTGTACTATTCTGAAGACCTATTCATGTGTTAACGAAGCTGCTCCATCGCTCTGAAGAAACACTTGCTTTACAAAGCAATATTGAGACTTCATTTGTCTAATGGCAAGCCCATTTTATGTTCCTTTAGAGTACCCATTTAATAAACTCTCTCCCCACACCTTGCTTATGCTTTTGCTTTATATGAGCATTTCAGCTTGTGCCTTTCTTCAGGTGTGTGAGCAGTAAGGGTGATTGTTAGCAGGATTACCATCATGGTCTATATACTTCAAGCCAACTACTTGTATCGTGCTAGTGTAATTGCTGATTCAGCGAAAGCTGGATGTTCAGTTTGTCTTCTCTGGGAAATTAATCCAGGCTGATTGATGTAAATGAGATTAATGAAACTAGATTAAAGCCATGCGAGGCCTTCCTAATTAAAAAAATATAATAATTAAAAGAAAGCTGCCTTAATTCAGTTTTCTTTGATTCTCTCCATACAGAAAAACTGTTCTTGTCGAAGTTCACTTTGTATTCATGTGAGGGGCTGTTTTGCATGAGTAATTCTGTATGCTCCTTGTGTAGACAGCTCATTTTGCACATATGTGTGTGTGAGAATTCAGAAGTTAAGTATGAGATGTTCTTTGGAGTCGGGTATGCTGATTCAGCCGGTGTGGTAAAGCCATACTACTGTATGGAAATAAGTAGGATAGGATTTGCTGATGCTTTTTATCTCTTGGAGTCTGGATTAAAGCACAATTCATAGACAATTAAAAGGATGGCTTGCTGGCTTATGCCAGCACTAAAGTTTGCATCCGAGTCCTCAGTAATGAAATGTTATTAAGTGAAAATGTCAGGTTTTGGGGGTTTTGTTGACATTCTTCATAACTTTTAGAACCACCCAGACAGTACCAAAAGAAACGTTGCAGAAGCCATTGAGGAAAACTTCCTTTAACACAGCAATATTTATTGATGAATTTGGTGTTGCATTGAGTGTGGTGCGTTGTCATCCTGCCTCCTGTGAAGGCTGTTTCCCACCTGGGGAGAAGCCTTCATTGTGAGACATATCCCTTACCTGTGCTTGTTGCTAAAGACCTTTTGTGAGACACCTCCTTGTCTTGGCTGGAGCAAAGGGGTCTAAGCAGTGAGTCTAGGCTGCAGGTAAGGAAAGAGACTTGAGGCTCTGTGGCAGCTCATGTCAGTTTGCTTGAATATTTGATTCCTAAAATCAAAATATTTCAGTCAAAGAAAATATTTCCTGGAGAAAATTAAAATTAAAAAAAAAATGCAGAAACTGGTTTAAATATGAAATTAGTGGCTACTTAAAGCTTATGCTGAAGTATCTGCTTGAACAGAAATGTCTTTTCTGCATCAGGCTGTCAGCAAAAAACCCTGATTCCCAGGAGTGGCACTGTGAACTTTATAGATATCTCCAAATGTCTCTGCTGTATGAGAAGTCACACAATTTCCTTGTCACCCGAGACAGGTAGAAGCTTCAGGCTGTTGTACATTTCCCCTTTTCAGTGCTGCTACTTGCCCTATTGCAATGATAACAATCACCCTTCCTGTCCACCCTCTTATTCTCTGGCTCCTGCCTCCAGAGTCTTGCAAGCATCACGTCACTGTTTTAGGTAGGTGTTATAAAGTAGCTCTTCCCAGCTCCCCATGTTGTGCTGGTGGGGTCCCATGACCGACAGGAGGAGGTAACACTGCCTAAAATAATTGGAAGTAAATGAATTCCTAGGCTTTCTTTTTGCTTGTAACTGATGGTGAATGCAGAGCTTGGTGAGGAGGCTGTGGGGCTGGGTTTGCCCTTTCCAATTTTGGCAGCTTTATTAAAACATAATTATTAATGACATCTCACCAAGAGCTGTCCATCAAATGAGAGACAGGAACCCACAGAACATAAGTGCCCAAACGCCCCACTGCCATGTGTATAAAGAGTAAGGAACACTCCTTACTTGGAGTGTTTTACAATCAAACGCCGTGGCTACAAGCTGGAAAAGGGAAGCTGACTCTCCCCATTTCACAGGTACAGAACTGGACTAGGCTGGATGTCACAAAACAGTGAGAAACTGGAGGAGACTGCTTCCAAACCTGTTACAGGAGCTGTAAAAGGGGGAACAACTCGGGAAAGGCACTGATGAACTCAACACCGTCTCTCTTTTTTATAAAGTTCCTGCAAAGTTGTTATTTAAGAGCTTATTAATGCAAATTGTCCAAAATTGACCAGAAATGTGAGCTCTTGCTCGTCAAAGCTGAGTCCCAGATTACAATGGCTATCCTGGTGTTCTGGAGAATATCCTCCTGGTATCCTGCCTCTGGCCAGCCAGAAGATGCTTCTCCCCGCTCCCCTGCCGCAGCAAGGCTTGCAGAGCATCTCGGGCGGCTTCTGTTTTACCTGCTTTTTCTGGTACCGTGCGGCCTGCTTTCAAAGTAATACAGTTAATTGTCTTTTAACATTAAGAAACCTGCTGTAACAGGGATAATTGATAAACTCAGAAAGGAAGAAGTCTGAGCTTTTCACAGAATTTAGGAAGTTATTGCTTTCAGAAGGGGATTATAAAACTACTTTGATTGAGTGACAGCGGCGTATTGTATGGATAAATCTGTCTGAGCCTTCCAGCTGAAAAAGCTGCTCAGCAGTTGGAATAATCAATCTCTATCAGAATTTTAAGCAGGGTGGTGTTTTTCTTCACCTTGACACACAAGCAGTTTACTCTTTCAATTTGTAATGTGTTGCAGTATATAATGCCGTATATGATGCTGTATCTAATACACAAGGAAAGAAGTGAAGGGAGAGTTATCTCTACTCTCTACCCAAAAGTAGGCGTCAGGCAATTTCAGTGAAAAAATAGTTGCTTATATTAAGGGTCAAAGTAACCTGGTTTGTGAAGCTGTGCGAGATACAATGAGTAAAGACCCTCTGTGTTTGTATTTGTGTATTACTGTTTTATTACTTTAAAATACAGGTTTAGGTTAAGACGATAACAAAGAGCAGTGAATCACTAAAGGATATATCTTTCTTACACAAAGACCATGCCTTTCTGAAGCTAAATTCTACTTGCTCCTTTTTAACTTTCACCATCCAACTCAGGTGCCCAATTTAAGAGGCTAAAATCACTAGGGTCTCCTTAAACAGAAAGGGAAGGTTATCTTCAGACCTGAAATGAATCCCCCAGGAAAAGAAAAGCATCCCACTGGTGCTTATAGCTATCTCAGCTGCAGAGTTCTATGTATAGGTGACTTGCTTGGGATTTGTTTTAAAGTTAATAACACAGCTATGCCAGAGAGTCTAAAATGCAGGCTCCAGCATCCCTGATACAGGGGAGTTCCGTGATGGTTGCCCATCCTCTGTAGGAATAAGTTGCTTAATAAGTAAATGACTCAGAGTTGCTCATTTTTCCCAAAGCAAATTGCTGAGGGCCTGCGCTTCTGAGAATTCCATAATATAATCAAGTATCTCCTAATAAATGTTGTCTATGAACTGCCTTTAGGGTTATCAAGTCCTGAAGTAATTATTTCCCCTGGAAGTGGCCCTGCTGGGCTATTAGTGCTGCTCATGGACATAGTGGAATGGTTGGGGTCTCATGGCAGTTTAAGCTGACTCCATCACCCGTTTCAGGAATCCACCTCGCTGTGGAATGTAGGAAAGAGAATCAACTGCAACCACAAAGAAGGAAGTTTGGAGGGATTTAGGGAAACTGCACCGCTTCTTGCTTGTTGCTGTTTTACCACAAGAACAAAGCACACAGCTCTGAAAAATTATCTCTACTGTTGATCTCCTTTTTGGCAGGTTTTCAGCCACAGAGCTACCCTAAGGAAACAGGTGCAGGTACTTGCAGCATAAAGCCTCATAAAGAAATGTATATGCTTATCCAATGTTTCTTTCCGCTGCTTCATCCACACTGTGCTTGTATCCTACTGTGGCAAGCATAATGCAGATATAATAAAAAGCTTAATCCAAACAGACAGAGAAATGAAAAATCAGGATTTCAGGCGATATCTGTCCCTTTCAAATACCATAATAATAAAAGCTTGTTCCCGTGGAATAAATATATTTAACCTCCAAAGAGTTATCACTGCATTACCTCCCTACCACTTATGAGAAAGAGATTCAACTGGATCATGAGTTTTCTGTCTTTTATGCTCATGACAGAAAGATAATCGTCCTCAGGGGTGATGTGTGCTAAATACTGCATAACTATGCCAACCGGGCAGCAGCTGCTCCGTTCTTTATAGGACTGCCATTTGCTCCCTCCCACACCCTGCAGTCTCTGGACAGCTATTGCTTTTCCTTCTGAAACCTATTTTGCTGTATTTAAAACTGTCATTAAAAGTTGAGCTCCCGGAAGAGTTCGCTAAACTGGGCCACTGTTTGTAAACACAGTGATTCAAAATGATTTCCTTAATTTCCCTGTAGCCTGCTAGGATATGGGCTGGTTTTGTTTTAATTCCCCCCCTCCCCATATGCACTGAATAGCTTTACACTACCAAAGCAGCAGCAAAGGATCAAGTGAGAGGGGCACCAAATGGGGCCAGGCGTGCCAGAGCCCCTCTGGTTGCTGCCACAGCATTCCTAAAGGGCAGTTTTGGGGCTTAAGAGTGTCGGGATGCTCCCTGAGGGTCTGTGCTTTCCTTTATTTGTGGTGGTAGGCTACATGCACTGTTTCTGGGCATAAGTGCCATTTCATTTCTGTTTCAGCGTCTATCTCCTGGTAATCTGGTTTGGTGAATGGGGCTCTCAGGCGTCATCTGGGTTGTGTGCTTAGTAATGAGAAGGTTTTGCCACTGTGTGACACGCTCTAGTGGAGTCTAACCAGCAGCAGCCCCACACAGAGCAGAGCATTCGCTTTGAGTTGCCTGCTCTGAACAGGTATAGGGTTGTTTTAGTTCCCTTTTGGCAGCTGTCATTCAAGGAAATGTAAGGTTATAAATAGTAAAGCTAAGGTACAACATGAACAAACGATAATGATGGGGCTGGTTCCTCTCAGACCATTCTTTATGTTAACCTAACAATGTGCTGCCTTCTCGTGATATATTTAGCATATATGTGTATTTCTGGACAAAATCCAGCAAGCTTTATCAGTGTAGGAAACCTGAGAAAATTCTCATTTTACCTGGGTGGGGTTTTTTTTTTGCATCTTTTTTAAGGATTCAAGAAATGCATTTTTGATCTTGATCCCTTTTTAAAAATCCTCACTGGGTTTACAAGTAGAATGAAACAAGAACACAAGAGACAAAAAGGGAAACCGTGGGAGAGGGGTAGATTTCCAAATGGAAACCTCATCGTGAAACTGCTGCCCAGGTAGTTTTGCACATAGAGAGGAAAATTGTTGCTCCAATAGCACGAGCATCTTTGAGAGAGGCTGCTCCTTCCTTACAAACCCCTGGTAATATGTGCTGGGAACCCAGAGGAAATGGAATACGTGACAGGTATCTCAGTGATCCAGCTCTTCCAAGACAATGCCAGAGCCCATACTGTTTTGAGATGCTTCTCAGCATTACATCTTACTGGATTTCATCAGAATGCTCTTATTTATTATGGCCAAGTTACAAATGAAAATGGGAAATGGGGTTGGCCAAAGACTCATCCTTCCTTACTGATATTCATAGAATCATAGGACAGGGTTGGAAAAAGGACCTTAAGATCATCCAGTTCCAACCCCCTGCCATGGGCAGGGACACCTCACACTAAACCATCTCACCCAAGGCTTCATCCAGCCTGGCCTTGAACACCGCCAGGGATGGAGCATTCACAACTTCCCTGGGCAGCCCATTCCAGAGCCTCACCTCTTGTCTTCTCTACATGCAGTCTTTCATATGCCTTATAATATTTTAGTGCTACCTATCTTCAGTTTAATAATTTCCCATATGTCCCTGCGTGATGCTTTAATTAAGTCCAAATAAATGAGAGCTGCAGCATTCCTGTTCTGTAGAAAACCAGGTTCATTAACAAAAAGGATCATAACTTTGATGCAGTTTCCGCCCATGTACTGTTACCTTTCCTTTCTTATTTAGCACAGCTTTTAATTGTTCTTACCTTTTGGATTTGTTTTGAATTCTCTTCTCTCTTGGCAGTCAGATTACAGGACCCAAACAACTTTCCCCTCATTAAGGCAAAAAGTGTTAATTTGCTGTTTCCCATCTACCATCACAAACTCAGAGAGGTACAAAATATTTGCTGCTGGAGCTATGATTTAGGCTCTTAATTTCTAGGACGGCAATTATCTGATCTGTCCAATTCCAACTGCATTTTCTAATATGCAATTTGCACTCCTATGGAATTTTAATTTCCCTTAATATTCCTCTTCCTGCCTTCTGACAGTCTTGTATTGCTGTCGCCTTGTTTATTTCACTCCTTTTATGTGCACTTAAAGTAGCCCTGAAGATTACAAGTCAAACGTCTTGTGTTCTTGTCACCTCTCCTCTAAGCCTAACACTCGTCTTACCCGTCATGCCAGGCTTGATTGCTAAAGGTCAGATACGCCATATACTCAGGGAATTATCCATCTGTTAAGAAGGGTCCTGCACCCACGAATACTCTGTAGGGATTGGACATCTGAAATCTTTCTCCTAGAGCCAGTTCTTGAGCCCCATGTTGATCTTCAGCATCTTGTCCTGTTTCATCCTCCTTCTCTAGGGATAAGTTGTAACCATTCCTCTTAGAAGCTGTTTGCTGTCAGTGGGATGCTTGTAATATAAACGTGCCCTTGAGTGGAAGGGATTAGGACTTCTTGGTTTTTGTCTCCTGTCGCTTGGGAGTCCTGGAGTACTTTCTTGAGGGATGGCCCTTCCACACTGGGAAAGAAATGGGTTTATTTTAGGTGCTTCTCTGTGTGTCCTGCATATACAAAGTACCAGCAGCTGGGTTAGTCAAGAGGCAGCATTTGTTTTGATTCTGGTAGACACACAGGAGCATGAAAACTTGTGGTTTTTTTCTGTAATAACCAGTACATAGAGCCTTGCCTCAGCGATGCAGAAAAATACACAATATTCCTTCAAGTTCCCCAGAAATTATCAGCATTTACAATAAATGCATAATTTAGTAGGGAAATAGTTGAAAGTAGTGCTTTTCTTGGCTTTTAGCGCTGCGTGATCTGTGATGTATTAAAAAGCTGGAGGGCAACTTGCTTTACAACAGCAGGGTCTTATGACAGCTAGATAAATCAGAACAACTTATTCTACTAAGTGAAGAGGACCTTGAAATCAGTCCGCTTGCATTCTTAAGATTCAGTTTCACTTGCTTTGTGTACAGGAAAATACAGTCCAAAGCACTTGTGACAAGAAAGGGATCTTCAGCCCACTTATGTTTTGTGTCATCTTAAGGAGGAAGGAATGGTCTTGTCAGTGCATCTGTTTCTTCCTTAAAGCAGTAGGAGGGCCCTGCCTTTCTAACTTTAAGTAGCTCCCTAACTTTGATGTGATCATAGAAGATGAAGTCAATGTCAGTGGAATGTACCTGATTTTTGCCTTTTTTCTCTCTTGATAGTTCAGAGAGAAGAATGCAGTGAAGTGAATTAAAGGGTATTTCATCATAGAGGTGCTAAAAAGAGCTGTGGCATCCATTGAGCCTGCAGACCTCAGCTTTCTGGTGATGAGCAAAAGCTTGTACAGGTGCCAGAGACAGTTAAGACACGGAACCAAAGGACAAACATTAGCTACAAGTGGTGGCTTTGAAGATGTCTACACAAGCACTAGCTGTTCTACCTTAGCAGGTGATCTCCAGAAGCTAGGGTTTCATTGAGGAAGGAAGGCCCCTAAAGTTTGCCAGGAAAACTATTCTAGGTTTATGGACTGAGTATGTATTGCTGCACTAGGCAAATATAGCCAGAGGCAGATAGCTTGGCACTTACTGATCCTGTGTCAGGCCACTGCATTCCTGGCAGTGGTGTCTCTCAAAGCAGCTACATATTTCTCTGTTTTTCCTGGAGTTTAATGCAGGTCAGCCTGTTCTACCCCATAGAGAAGTTTACCCTGGAACTATCAGTATTACAAAAAGCCCTGCTTTACAATAGTGGCATTTAGGAAATAAATGATGCTTTAAATAGCAGGACCTTGAGTTTCATTCTCATGTGACATCGCTGAGACCTCCTAAATGCAGTTATAGAGTTAGAATTCACAACTGCCTGTGACATACTATTTCTTCTGCTGTATAAATGGTCAGAAAAGTTGTCCGGCTCTTGAAGATACTAGATTACAACTTTAAAGCTGGTTCTGGAGGGAAATGAGGTGATATTTCTGTTGATGCTTTGTAATTTCAGGTAATGGTCCATTAAATGCTTCATCTCCTAAAGCAGCTTTCTTTGGCTGGTGAAGCTCTTAGCCAGGGGACACCTTTTTTCTCCTCTATGCCTCTACCCAAGCAGGGGGTCTCTATTCCTGCAGTGTGGGAGCTGTGGGGCAAATGGGTTTCTTCACTGTCCTGGTGGGACTTCAGCCAGCGTTGAGAGCAGTGTTTTTGCACAAAGGCATGTCCTACTTGTCTGTGAACCAACGTGGTGTGAAGGATGGGTTGCTCCTAACAGATTAAGGTAGCAAAAGGAAGAAACCCTTTGTGTTGGCTCCTGCTACGCCTCTCCAGACAACTGGAACCACCTCTCCATTACCGAAACATCACTCCAGAGCTGAGCATTAGTTGTTTATTTTGATCTAGTGATGTATGTGATAAAGGCACAATTTTTCTAACAAAAAAACCTGTTAGCTCTGACACGTTGTATTATTAAATTACTATTTCCCCCTCCCAGTTCCTATGAAATACATCAAACAAGCTGTGAAGAACACTTTGTTGGAGCCAAATGGTTTCCAAGTGGTTGGCATCAATCATGAGCAAACCGTTCTGTCAGGTGCTGGGCAGGATGCGTGCCGACGTCCATCAGAGACAGCTCCAGTCCTCCCTGACACGTTGCAGAGGTGGTGGAGTGGCAGCGTGCAGCACACACGGGTACCACTGCTAAGATTCAGGGATGCAGAAAGACAAATAAGCTTTCCTTTGTAGTTTTCTTTGGGGGAACATGTGCCTGTCAGTTGTTTGTCTCTGCTTATTGTGCATCACTTGAGAAAACCCAGAGAGATTCCATGTTCCTCAGAATTCAGGGCTGGACAGAGCCGAGATTTCACTCATAGTGATGGTCCTCTCCCTGGAGGACTGTAACCAAGTGTCAGGGGACACTTCTTACAGATGGTAGAGGTTTTTCTGACAACATGGGCTCCCAGTGGAGAGCCAGATCGTTAAATTGATCCCATCCCCATAGGAATGTTCACACAGCTGCTTGTAAGGAGTTGATTTCAGGCCAAAGTAAGGAGATGGGAAAGTTGTGCCTGAAGGGGGTAGGTGGGAAGGAAAGGAACGGTCATAGGTATCTGAAGAATAGGCTGTGTGCTTTTCCACTTCACGTAAGGAGCTCTGCTGTCATTAGATTAGAAACAGTTTACTGTGTTCCAGGCCAGAGCCACCAGCACTGGACAGTGGAATAATCTATTCCACTGGATATAAATACCCATTTTTTTTCCTACTGAGTCCAAGGAGCTCCATCAGGAGACTGACAGAGATCAGTCACAGGGTTGTCCACAGCATGGTGTTTGGTTTTGGTGATGGAATCTGAAGCTCAGACCTCCAGAGGATGCTGGAAAACCAAAGCTCAGACATATGCCTGCATTTGCCTCTGGTTCCCATGACAAACTCCATAGGTTTTTTAGGATTTCTCTGGGGCTCTATGAAAACACTTTTGAATATTTAAAGTTTCAGGATCTTGTGAATGATGTTTTCCTTTCATTTTAATTTAGGTCATAGTCCCTGTGTCTAGAGAGAGGAGTTTAGGGTTGGTCTTAACATAAGAAAGGAGGTCACAGAGTGGGAAACGCGGCTGTGTGTTGGCCTGTCTGTAGGGAGCACGTTGCCTACATTCCAGTGCTTCTGAAACACACATGGAAACAAGGTGTTCATTTTTCTGCTTGCTTTTATGAGATTAGTAATGTAGCTGGGATCAACTACAATAATCCTCAGTGACATGAGGGTCTTGGGTTTCTGATCAGATTCACGTGGGTCCACCCTGTCTTTTCCAACACATTTCCTTCACGTGACTTGGAAATGAAAATGCCTTTTCTCTGAGAGAGCTTCATTTAAAAATCATGACCAAATAACCTTGATTTTCAGGCAAACTGGATGAAGAATTTATCAAAAAGGGGTCAGCGCAGAGCTTGTTAAGGTGAAAACTGAACTTTCCATCTGAAACCTATTTCTCACTCTTCCGCGCTATCTTCGCTCGTTCCCAGCAGCCCCAAGCGATCCTGTTACTTTCTGTGCTCATTTTGAATTATTAGTGTCTTCTAGATGGATGCTACTGGCTTACAGACACCTACCTGGGAGTTTTCTCAGGCTGCTCTTAATATAGCCAAGATGTTTTGCAGACTGTCAGAGCCAATCTTCTCTTCTGGAGTGAGTCTTCACTTCCAAGAAGAATTTATGAATATTATGAACCACATTCTGCCTCCAGATACGTCCCTAAGTTTGCACCCTTGAGGCTGTTCTGCCTAGGCTGTCATTTTCCAGGGTCATTCCTAATCTGCCTTCTAGCCACTCACACCAGTGAGTCAGCAGGATTCACTCGCCTCTCCCAGGAAGACCAGCTCTTGCTCAATACAGTGAGTTCACAGGCGAAAACAGCATGGATTAACCTCAGAAATAGATTCAGTTGTGTTGTGCCATCAGGTATTCAGTTCCAAGGACAGCCTTTCTGTGGGAGCAGGGGTCTGCCTTCAGCTCCCGGTCACTGCTGGGCTGTGCAGCCAGGAGCTAGCAGTGACAGTGCTGGCTCTGGGATGCTGGACACCATCTCTTCCATGGGGGCACTTAAAGCCCAACATATGTTCTTTAATATGTATGAAAATGGGAGTAGGTGAGGACTGAGTAATGCACTGAGGGTTTTCTTATGGGAAATGCTTAGAGTGAAGCCTGGGTGTTCCGATACTTGCCTGACTGTGGGTTTTGATCCTGCAGTGTTTTGTATTCAGGAATCACCATAGTTTGATTTAGCTCGAGCGAAGTATACAAGAGCTTCCGTGGAGTGGAACTGTTACTGCTCTGGTGACTAAATAACCTTGATTTCTTTTGGCATTTGAGTTCAGCTAGTTAAGTCTTGTGATCTAATTAGCATTTGGTACTTGATAAGATGCTGTCACGAACCTCTAAATGAAGCATTTCATAACGAAATGTCCTCTCTAAGAATTGAATGCGATTTGTTAAAACAAACCAACTTTTCTTCTATTCACCACTGTTCACTTTCTAGTTTATTCATTAATGTTTAATGCACAGAATGAAAACTTAATGACCCCAGCAGGTAGCGTTTCACTTCGCCCTGAACTCCTCTTTGTCTTTTTCTCCTCTTTCATTCCTTGGGCAAAAGCTGACAGTCAGAAACCGTCCCCTGTTTGCCATTGTCTATAAACCTTGGGAATGACTGAGCAGTGATCCCTGGCAGCAAATCATTTTCTGTCCTTTTTAGGAGTGTCTCCATAGAGATGATGATCATTGCATATATATATATATACACCAGTGGATTGTGTGTGCCTCAATACTCTGCTGTCTCATGCAATTATTCTATATTAGCTTGCTGAAATGCAGGTTAATCCATAGGATCCACATTTTATGCGAGAAACTCTTCACCCCCATATAGTGTCATTTGGTAGTTTTGTCTGCATCTGACGAGTATGTCAAAGTGGGAGGCTACTTGCACACATCATACCTGTCATTTCATAGTAATTATACATTCGTAGCAATTTAACACTGGTCCTCAGTCAGCAGATTGAAAACTATGGAGAGCTCAGGCTATTCAAGCCTGGGGTTTCAGTTTAGGACCAATCTTTGTTTTACTTTTTACATGTAATGAGGAAAAAATAGGTAATATTCCAGGTAACAGGAAGCATTTTTGCATCAGCTTTACAGGAAGAGAAGCAAACCACCAAGTAGTTATTCATTTATACCTGCTTTTTATCCCTGTTCCTTTTAGGTGGTTGGACTGAACTCTGTGGATTTCAGTTGAGGGACTCTGGTCCTGTTGCTTGATGCTTAAGGCAAAGTGGTAAACCCGGTTTGTTTATGTTCATGACAAAACAAATAATGTCTGTGCAGCAGAGCAGCACCACCTGAATGATATAAAAGCAAGGGAAGGATGGCTGGTGTTTGTATCTCTTCATACAGAACAAATTATCCCTGTAAGACTGCGAGCACCTCCTAAAAACCCAAGCATACTGGTTAATTGTTATATCAGTAGGATGTGGAAGACCTGTGTTGTGCCATGCAAAGTAAAACCACAGGTACCCAGAAAAGACTGTAGCACAGACAGGTGAGGACACAGCAATACAGATGGGTGAAGTTCTCCAGATGACAAAACAAGCCCGAGGAAGAGCTGAGAATGGACATCGTTGCTCAAAATCCACTGCCATAAATTGGAGATGTTTCATCTTTTCTAAACACTGACTAAAAGAATAGGATGGTAGCAACACTGCAGTAGTGAGAGCCTGGTCCAAGAAAAACCGATCCCAAAGCGTTTGTTGCGCAGTTTGGGCATCCCTAATAACTCGTACTCCAAGAGATCTATTTTGTAGCAAGCTTTTCTAGCCTTCAGATCTATCCACTGAAGAAACGGAGAACAAAATCACCTCACTGTGTGATGCAACTGAGGGAAAGAAGTGTGAAGCAGGTACAGTGAAAGAGAGACTTCCTGCACTGCTTTCCTTGCTGCGGGTCTGAAAGGGCTCCTTCCCCATGCTCTTGTGCTTCAGAGGTGACCGTGGAGTATGGGGGAAGGAGTGTGTTGGCTATGAAGAGGTTGCATTCAGGGGTGACTGCTGCTGAGAGGTTACATTGGTCAAAGGCTTTTACTTTCAGGCTCTCAACAATTTCAGCTAAAACGTCTCTTAACTGGATTGAATCCATTTCTCTTTAGTACAGTGGATTATGCAGTATTCCACTGTGGAACACCTGGTAATGCCCTTTTCCCCATTCTTCTCCAAACAGGCTAGTCAGTCTCTGTCAGGCAAAGCTTTTCTCTGTAGACTTCATCAGATGCTGCTGTTGTCCTTCTTTTGCGCAGGATGCCTTTTGAAGCACCTTGTTCAGTGTCTTCAGTCTGCAAACAGCTTGTTGATTTATGCCTGGTTTTCTGCAACAACAAAGGACATTGTTTTCCTGTTAAGACACTGTTTGAATGATAGGCTTTTGATAGGGTAGAAATGATAATGGGTGCTGAAGGAGCAGAACCTGTGTTTGGACTCGGCATCCATCACTGTTGTGTCTGACTACCCCTCAAACTGATAAATGCAGCATCCTCTCTTCTGGCAGGAGGGAATGGATGTTGTTTGTTGCTTTTTACTTTTCAGGAAGGGTATGATGAGGTGGGGAAATGGTCTTACATGTTTCTGAGTTTTCTACATGATCTTCTCTAATGGTAAATTCCACTTTCACCATGTAACTTCTGTTTTCTGCTCACCCACGCTTCCTTCTTGAGCTTGACATTCACTTCTGTCACTGAAGTCAGTGTATCTGACTCCAAATGCAACACATTTACAAGTAAAAAGAAGCTATTTTTACCTCATCTTACTTTGGATGCTCTTAAAAATAATTCCCCATTCCCTTGTGTTTCCAGCACTAACTCTTAAGAGAATGCATGATAAGGACCTGACACCATACTCTTTGATGCTTCCTTAGCTTGAGTGGAAAGGAGAAGCTTGAGAGAGGCTCTTCATATGATTGTTTTTAAAGACAGGTCTTTGGCCACCCAGAATTGGTATTGCTGGCTATGACTGATGCTGGTCGCTGGTCTCCAGTGACCCGTTTTTATCATTGGGAAATTCATCTTCTTGTTTTGCCAAGGTGCCATGAAAATTAAGCTGTGTACTTGTTTCCTATCCCTGCAGATAACATACACACGGTCCCCCCCACCAGCAAGTTCTTTTTCAACTTGATGTATAAAGATTATTTGTACTTTATTCCAAGAAAACAGATGAAATACCCCTAATAATACCATCAGCACAGCTGAAACAATGCCTGAACTTTTCTAGGTCACAGTTTTTGCTTCTGCTTCCACACTAATGTCTGGGAAGCAGAACCATAAAGCACAGGAGGAGAGGCTGGTACCCAGGTGCGATAGTTGCTATTGAACTGAAAACGTGGTGTGGGTTTTGTGGGGGTTGCCACAGCAACAACATCATTTACAGAACATAATCCCATTAGGAGGAAACATTTTTAAACCCAGCTAATTGTACATGAGTTTATATTGCTTCGCAACCTGTTTTGGGAAGATTTCATTTTTAGGATGCTAATAAAAGACTGATTAAAAGCATTACACATTGTCCTAAATTGCCTACAGAAAGAGAGGACATAAGAATTATGTAAATTATTGCAGGTATCCTTAGATTGAACCAGTATGATAAGGTAAATTAATTTGCGTGCTCATTCCTGTATTGAAAGTCACAAGATAGCAACTGTACGTGTATTACAGTATCAGGCCTTTAAATTCTGGTCTTTACAAAAGCTTTCTTGAAATGGCCCTTTCCCTTAGAGACCATTTTCATTCCTTCAGACTTTCACATCTGTCTGTGCTTTAGACATTTTGGTAGCTTTTTCTCTGCATTACACCCTAAGAGGTGTATAAAGCTGGTTGATAATTGACTGGAAGCAAGGTAAGGGATTGTAAAACAGCAGAATGAATAAAACTAGGATGAAGTGTATCACCTGTGGGAAGGCAAAGTCAGATTAGGCAAAAACCAGAAGGTAAAAAGGAGTGCTGAGATCTGCCCGCGCTATAAGGAACCGGGGATTTTCAGCTCAGTGTTCTAAGAAGTCATGTTTAGAAGTCTGTCCTTTTTATTTTAGGCTTGCTTCAGAGAAATGTTGCTGCCACATACCTGTGTGATAGAAACAGAGATGTTGTCAATGGTGAAACAGCCGGATTGTACTTGTTGAATGGTAGCTGATGGGATTCTTCTGCTTAGTGATGCTCCTGGCCACCAGTCACATTTCCATTCAAGAGGTGATCAGTAGGATTCATTAGCACTGCAAGTCAGGGAGGTCAAGAACTCAGGTTCAGAAGGGATTTGAATATCTGTGCAGCAGCTAAAAATACCTGCAGTTACACAATATTGGTGCTTATGCTTCTTTGTCTCCCCTCCTTTCCCATGCCCCTCCACTCCATACACAGCTATCTTCTGTTTAGGTCCTATTTACACCTGAAACAGATGGGGTGGATGCTGTGGGAGACATGGTGTGTATGTGGATACAAGTTCTCAAAAGTTCTTTAGCAATAGTTCTTTCTGTAACACCTGTTGCTTTTAAGATTGTTTTACAATGAAAGCCAACAGATCCCAATGTAAACATGGGATGGTTTGATTGATCCAAACCAAAGGAAAGACACCATTAAAAACATTGGGTATTTTCATTCTCTATCCTCTTTGAAATCTTGAAAATTATCCTTTTTGCCTAACTCTGTGAGCTAATAAGTAGCTTTTTGGACCAAACAGAGTGTTTTCATTTCATTGTTCGCTGCACATCGTTAATCTGGTTCTTTAAGGCAAAAGCATATGCGACTCTCTTTATTCTTTCTCCTTCTCCTTTTCTAAATCAACTACGATCTCTAAACCCTAAGGGTAGCTATTATGCCTGCAGTATGAAAAATGCATTGCTTGCAAAACAACTTTGATTCTTGTTTCCATAGGATTTTTTTCCTCAGGTTTAACATCACTGCCAATTCATGCAATGCCGGCCCGTGTGGTGCCCCATTGATTTTACTGGGTCATTAAAATAAATCTTTAGACAAAATCATTTTAGTTTACAGACCTTCCAGATCATGATGCTCAGCCTGATTGTTGATAACAATAACATTTCACACAGACAGTGATCAATGATGAGGACGGCAGAGTGGTGTTAACCCCTGCACTGCGTGTCGTCCAGCTCTTCAGAGTACGTGGCAGTGTCAGGGCAGTTTTTCAAGCCAGGCTGGCTCTTCTGTGTTGCTATTTAAATCTGACACACAATGACATGCATGAAACTGCTGCCCGCCTCCCCAAGAAAGGTACACATCAGCCGTGGGAGAGCCTGGATTTTGTATCCCTGCGTTGTCTCAAGATACCTGGATCAATTTATCTTGCAGAGGACTCTAAGCTGCCTGGGCACAGAGAGGCAGCATGGCCTGTGTGAATTTATTCAAACAGCTCAGTTTTTACCTTTAGAACTGTTTCAGGATGCTGTTTTGTTTCCCCTAACTAGAAAGCAGAAATAACTTTCCCATCTGTATTTGGCATTCCCGTTAGGTGCCTTTTTGTTCTTTCTTTGTGACTTCTTCTCTGTGCTAGAGTTTTTCTAGAGCTGTGCGTCAGGGAAAGCACTAGATACAGGTTCTGAGAGTAAATTACATACCATTCTGTTGCCTTCCATTTTATTGTGCTAGCAGTGAGAATTGCAGTCCAGAACAAGGCAGTGCTTATGTGCATGAAGGCTGAGCATAAAGAGACTGCTTGGGTAGTTCTCTTCTTTCTGGCTCAGCAACTTTTTCCTATCCAAAGAAGCAAAGAATCCAAAATCTCCATCAGGCCACATCTTTCAGAGGGTCTCTGCAAGCCAGGCTCTCCTGCAGCACAGGGGGACAGGAGGTTTGAGGTGCTGAGTCTTTGGTACCTGGGAGGCATGAAGAGGAGGGAGACAGTGGGCAGATGGATAAACAGGTAATGCAGGAGTGATGTTATGAAGGGCTGAGAACAGAGAAACTCTCAGTTGTGGGAGGAGTTGGAATTGAATAGGAATTCAGTGCTTGGAAGCATCTGTCTGAGTTTAAATTTGATCCCAGTTCTCGTTCAGGGTGTTTGTGTTTAGCCTGATGCAAAGATGATGTGGAGGAATGGTACTTAGACTCCAGCAGAGGTTGAATACGAGGCTAATCTTTCATCTTCTCTCATGAATAGAAGCACCTCAATGTCTTATTTTTAGTTTTTAAAACAAAGAAAACCTCCCTTTTGTTTCACCACTGTATATTGATTGTCATACAACAGCATTTGCTTTGCTTTGGTTCTTAAGGATTCTTATTGTGGTAGCCATCGTGATAGACTAATTTCCAGGGAAAGGGAGCCTACTAGGGTAGGTACTGTAGTCTTACAGTTAAATAAAGCTTGTGGGATTAATAGTGTGGTATTTTGCAGAGAGGAAAAAGAAGAAGGCTAAATTTTGAGCCCACTCTTCGCAAGCTTCACTTCTCCAGCAAATGACAGGTGTCCCTTTTCCTGCCAGACACTGAATTTCTCACTTATCCAACTGAAGTTGAAGAGACTTCACTTGTCCCTTGCTGTTTCTGAAGCACTCTTTTTAAAGATGATATAATTACTGAGTTCTACTATGACTTGTGTTAGTCCTGACAAATGCTATGGTAGCCTCCCCCCTCCATCCACCCTAATGTATAGGGTCTGATGTGACATAATTATTCAGCTCATGTATTGGAAATCTGGAGCCTCAGCTTCTTTCCTTCTTTTTGTTAGGTTATGAAAAGGATACAAATGACAGAGAAAAAGTCTTTCCTCTTTGCTTGAAGCTTGAAAAGCCCCAGTCTGAGCCCCACAGAGCTCCCCTTCATGAGTGTTTGCAGAAATACTCCAGAAAATAAACTCATCCTTTGAAGGAGATAAAAGACTAGAAACTCCAAACTATGTTTTATAGAACGAATCTCTTTCTACAGCACCCACTTTATGCAGTACTAGGCTGCAGTATGGAGATACCTGAAAAAATAATCAGCAGTGTTTTAATCAAGGTCAATTCTGTTCTTTTGCCTTGTGTTTTAAAAAGGTGCTTGCGGGAGGAATCGGTAATGACTTTGAAAACACTTAAGGAAGTGAAATATCACAACTGAGAATATCCAGTCTAAAGGCAAATGCGTTCTGCATCGGCATTTGTATGTAGTTCAACGGATAAACTATTACAGTAACAGGAGAAAGGTGTCCAAATCCCGAAGTCTTCAGAAAATCCAGTAACAATTCCTTTCAGCAGAGTCTTTGGACTTTTCTGTGTTCAAAGGAAGAATGGTTTTGAAAGCTCCATCTACGTAAATGTATTTCTTTTCTGAGTGATAATTACGTATGTATTTTTACATTTGCCTTTTAGACTCTCGGGCGCAGATCAGTATACCCCTGTAAATGAGATGTTACGTGCCCATCAGTAACGCATTGGGCCTCAGAGGATTATCAGACAGGAAGAAGGATGCTGGGCAAGGGTATATCTTGGAAAAGAAAGGACAGTGTCAATTGAGAGTGATGTTGAAATAGTCTTCTCCTCCAGTAATGAAGAGGAGCAACACATTGTGAAAACTCAGTTAATCAAACTGTCTAGCACTAAATATAAAGCTTAGCTGACTCTGATCTTTGTAATGCCTCCTCTAGGTATTTTCACCAAAGCTTCTATTTAATAACTGCTGTGCTGGTTAAACCTTTACTTTTTTTGTTAAGAGAACTAAACCTTGCTTCTAATGAAGTTGTCCTGCTGGTGGCAGCTAACAAAAATCTCCCTATGTCCGAAAGGAAAACAGGGTGGAAAATGAAGAGCTTGGGTGTCTTGCCAAGGGCAGGGAGCTTTTGGCATTTTCGGAAGGATGCTTGAGGTCATTACAGTCTCTGAATTTTCCAAATCCAGGAAAAAGGCACACAATCCGGTGACATATAGTTTGTTCATTAGCAATGCCACATCAGTCATGTTGCTTTCAGATCCTGACTCCAGAGATTAAGAGACCAAAGACAAGTTACTATTTTAGGATTGTGCAGGGGAAATATGATTCCATAATTGTCTTGGTTTCTATATTTTTCTATATTTTCACTTGCTCATGTTAGCATTAGTTGGCTAACGTTTGGGAATGGTCAAGGCAGGTGTTTTATCTGACTGAATACTGGCTACTTGTGTTTTATAGCTTTGGTTGAAATCAAAATGGGCACCTGAAGTTTTATGGCTTCTATTTAAGACAGACAGCTCTGTCAGAACAGAAAGGAAGAAAACAGTATGCTTCAGAATACCCTGGTGATAGAAACTGTAAGAGTAGGCAGTAAAGAATGGACAACTCTGTCTTTGCATCCTCAGATTTTCTGGTGGTCTTGCAGTGCCTGTTAGGCATTTCTAGGATGAAACGAGTGTGTTTGCCCCTCCAGGACATGTCCTGAAAACCACTTGGGACATCTTCTTTAGAAGTCTGGTTTCATTCTGAAAAGTGTCAATGCTGAAGCATCACCTTTTAACTTACCAGATCTGCTCCGTATGTGTGCCCAGAGTTTTATCTGCTGAATTCAGGAGCCAAAATAAGCCTCTGCTGCTTGTTTTACTCTTGCTCACCCTCAGAAGTGGCACAGCTCCATGAAGAGATCTCCATTCAGCTCCTTTCTGTGTGTTTATTGAGTTTTAATTAAAAGAATACATCAGATAGCCTCAAGATACTGTATTTGAATCAGTGATGTTGTGCTAGTTCAATATGTACATTGATACAGGGGAACTACCAAGGTAGGACAACAGTCCTAATTAGTTATGCACAAATGCTATTTACTGGTAATCCTGTGGTAGAGAAGGAGGGTCTAGTCTGGCTTCAGTTGCACAGGGGGTATTTGAGAGTGGCTACTGGGAAATAAGAAGCAAGTAGCCCATCTCTAAACCTCATAGATTTGATCTGAAATTCCCAAGGCATCAACTTCCAAACTCCCTGTTCCCATTTTTCTCTGGACTGCTTTACTAATTCCTTGGATCCCTGAGCAGTGGAAAGGGTACCTAAAGGTAATGGAAAAGGACACTTGAGATCATGTTAAGGTTGTCCTTTGGGCACAATGTACCTGAGCAAGGGTAAGGCAACCCCGTTGTTCAAATTGCTGTTCGCAGTTTTGCCAGAACGTTATTTTTAGCTTGCTAGTGAGGGTACATCGTGTGTATAACTCACATAAGCCATGCTGCTGAGTACCTTTATTTATTAGTTACAGAGCTCTGTATATGCCATGAAATGGACATTTCTCTGTCACCTTCATTGATGTCTGGAACTGTATGGAGGAAAAACCAACTCCTTACTAAAGACAGACATGAGCAGTTGGAAATACAGGCTTTTCTTTCCCTAGATCCAAGTTGCATCAAAGTCCTCAAGTTGTCTTACGGGGAGGAACTAGAAATCTGCTATTTAAAATGGGTTGATATTTGGAGGCTTGCTCTCTATCCACGTTTCCTGGCTTGAACCCAGCATAAATTTCTCACTAGGAAAAAAGGCAGCTAATCACAAACATGTTCTTGTGATGCTCACATGCTTGGCAAGTGTGGTAATGGACGTTGCATAAATACATAGACACAAAGCAAACCGTGTAATTGGGATTAAATGCAGAAAAGAAGCATTTCACCTCTTCCCCAAAGCCCTTTAACCTCCCAGAGTAGTGTATTTGGGTATTTTAATAAATTAAACAAATAGCAATTACATTGGAAGGTTCATAGGATTATACTTGTGCCATGTTATTATTCATTTGAACCTAGTTATAGAAATGAGATACTGCAGGATTTCCGTGTTTTCTGCTTGTCTTGCCTTTATGCACCATTTAATTGCAACATGTTATCTAGTCCCTGTTAGTGAAATTTCCACCTAGGAGAGGTCTACTGGCTTTCATGGGTAGCTCTGTTCCACTCCCCTGCCCAATCACTCATTTTAATGAGAAATAAACATAGTGGGAAAGGCTCATAGTTGAATTGCTTCAATCCTGAAATAGTTTTACACATTCATATCGCTCTCATTGCAGCAAAACTGGAAAACCTTTCATAACTGTCATGATATACTGCTTTGGGTAGCCTGGTAGGCAAAAGAGAAACTGGAATTGAAATGCTGGCTCTTGGAACTGAAAGGATAACAGGACAGCAGAGATAGGTGGAGAGTCAGGTGAAGCCAGCTCAGCATCATCTGAAGCCAACGCCATGCTTAGGCACAACATGGGTGCAACACTCACAAAAGAATTTGCCATGTAAATAGTACCCCTGTTGCTTTAAATCCATTAATCTCTCAGGGGGTCATGTATAACTGATGTGACGTTTGAATAAATAAATGAACACTGTGCTATTCTTGTCTTAGTAGACCATTGTGAAGCTTATTGCTTCGGGCAGTTGACCAGCTTGTGGATGACATTTTTGCCCATGCATTAGGGAAAAGTGAATCAATATTGGTTATTAACAATCCTTCTGCGGCTGTGAGCCTCCCGTGCATATGGGATGCGATCACAGGACCAGCTACACTGTTCCCAGATCTGGTATTGATTCTATGCATGTAACAGAAGTACAAACAGAAGAAGCCATCTTCTGGCTCCCTCAAACTGTTTGCTCTCTCCTGCTATAAAATAGTATGGATCATTTCTAAGGGTCTCTTCTTCAGTTCATTGGGAAGAATATCATTCTTCAGATTAAAACAACCCATCCATGGGCATTGCTATTGCTCTGGAAATACTCAGCCATTAGCACCTTAGGATGTCTCTGTTTTCTGCTTGAATGCTGCCTCTTGTCTCCTAAAGGTTATACTCTGGATAATCCAGTCATTTTTTCCCAGGAATATGGGATTCATTTTACCCATCTTAAGCATCTAAACCGTAGATGTTTTGTCAAGATATGTATACCTAGGCTTACTGCAGTCAATGGAGAAGACCTCTCAATAGGTACCTGTAGAAGGTAGTTGTCTGATGTACTGAAAAGAGGTTGTCCTCCGGAGCATCTGTTTCCATTGACAACAGAAGTGGGCTAATCAGTTGGCTGTGTGTAGGTGCTGACTTTTTAGACTAAAGAAAGATGAAGCAAATCCTACTTAATATCCTCTTCCGAGATAGCGCACTGACCTAGGCAACAGGCAAGTTGTAATTCATGGGAAAGCCAACCAGACCCGAGCACAATTTAACTGGACACTCAAAGGAACTGTGGCAAAATATACAGGTTGCATTCACTGTCATGTGTAAAGATGAACACATAAATACAATTCTTATGTATCTGTCTGTCTATGAATCTACCTCCTGATGAAATGAATGCAAGGAAAATTTGAGCAATTGGTTCCATTATTTTTCTCTATTTTAAATGCATCATTTTTTCCTCTCCTATAGTGTCTCAGATGACATACAGTTAACGTATATCTATATGATATTACTCTGATGGAAGTAAAGGAATATGAGCCCCATTTCACAGTTGATAAAGCGTGACAGACCAACTAATGCATGAATTTAGGCTCCTTTCTCTTTCTAATTTCAATTTATTTAGATGGTGACACAGTGAATAAATTTACAGAGGGACCTATAGTAGGGACTTGAGCTAGTTTCTCAATATAGTGCTTTTTTTGCTATGTATTGTCTGCTGGCTCACCATTCTTAGTTTTGATGATGTACGTTTTTTCACCTGGAAGGACTGTACTAACCTATTGGACACAGCAACAATATTTGCCTACATCTCGAATGTAGCCTGAATAATTGCCCAGTTTTGAGATGAAAAGTGAATATAAATTATTTCTTTATTTTTAAGAGGTGGGAGACAGGGATACCTAAACAAAGAATGTGTTACTAATTTCTGCTGATTTTCTTTTCTAAGGTTTCCCCTCTCTTTATTCCTGCCCCAATTTTTCTACTTTATGTCTTCTGTTTTCCGTCAAACATCCTTTTTTACGGGTTTTTGACAGTATATTTTTCCTTTGACTGAATGTTTTGTTTTGGTACCACCAAAAGGGGCACCAATATCGACTTTTTTGTTTGATTCAATAAGAAACTTGGTGTGTGAATATTCGGGTTGTGATTTTCCTCCCAGTTGAGTGGGGAGTTTTGAGAGAAACGTTTCCAGTTGTAGCATCCTGCTCTAACTGGATTCTTTCTCTTCTCTGACCTGACAGCATCACAGTGGCACACTTAACTAGTTTTAGATGGTATTAGCTGAAGATTTGGTGGTCAGTGGAGAGTAGGATTCAGAGCTTAGGGGGGATGAACCGTGCTCTGGAGACACCTCTCTCCTTCTCTTGACTGTGGGAGGGAACCAGGGCTTTGCTGACATGCCAGGAGTTTGGCATGAAGTATCCGGGCCAATGTGTCTCTAGCCAATTAATTAGATGCTAACAACAAGTTACTTACTGCAAAGCAGAGGTTTAACAAGCAATTTGGGTAAAGACTATTCTTTTTTGCATGCAAACACGGACACTTTAGGTTTCATTCAGAGCCCAGATCAGAACTGGTCTTCCTAAATTTATCCCTCTGACAGCAAATTTGTGTATCCATTGTGTATGGGTTTAATGATGCTTCTAAGGACACGAGCAGAAGTTTCCCATCAGTTTCAGTGAAGTTTGTGTCAAGTTCCGAGATCCCAGGGACCTCATTTTGTCTTTTGGTTGTTGAGAAGTCGAATTTGTTAAGGATATCATGTGGTTTGTCAGCTTCTTTTCTGATACTCCGGGATTGATGTGGTAGAAATGAGGCTTTTTAGCTTGTGTAACCCAAGTTGTGCAATATACACAGGCAGGTAGAAGCACTCTAGGGACTTCTCAAGACATTATAGCAATTCCTGTTAAGGCTTTGGGCATACTAATGCAGTCCTGGGTCAGGACTGACTGGTGAGTTATACTCTGCTGTGCTGTTTGGGAGAGAGGGGAGGATCCCCTTCTCCTTTCCATTTCTCAGCATTCAGCTTTTGGTAGGCACCAAGAGGGGACATCCAGCATCCCCTAAAAGGTTTGAACTGCATAAGCTCCAAAGGCTCTCATCAACATCTGATACCCTTAAACAATGACAAGAATCCCTCCTAAATGGCTCTTTCTTTTCTCCTAGTGACAGTGGCAGGTTCCCGATCTCCTCAGAGCGAGTCCTGTGGCCAGTAAGGTGTTTGACTCCCCCCCCCAGAGCATGAATGTCTGTCAACAAGGTGGTTCATTGGCATTCTGCTGTGAAGAGGGAAGAAATCTGCCTGTAGCAACACAGCAATGGCAAGGTCAGTGAAACCAAGGGGAGACAAAAAAGAGCCTGCAAGGCTTTTGCTCTCAGTGGGGGAAATTGAAGGTGGCTTGTGTTATAAAGTATTAAACAGTGATTTAATCAGCGGTGAGATATGTAAGCGAGCTTAATTAGAAATACATATTATTCTTTGACTTTAAAGCACAAAATGAAAAATTAAAGCAATCTTAGAGGATATGTAATCAGCGAGGAATAATATGTTGGAAAATGAGTCTGATGTTGTAATTGGTGTATGCAATTAAAATTAATTAATTTTAGTTAGCATACATGCATGCAAATATGAAATCAACGCATTTCAGATATTAAACTCATAATTATAGCGATACTATTGCCAGAGCTGGTGACAGAGGAATTGACTTTTCAATGGTAAATACTTGCTCTTCAGATGTGAGGTCTGTTCTCTCTGCTGTCGTGTCAGGCTGAAACCTAATGATTAAAACTCTCTGATCAGACATGATTAAAAGGAAAGCGTTCAGAATCCCCCTCGTTTTGGTTTGCACTACCTGGCTTCTCAGCTCTGTCACTCACCCTCATCTATGGCATTTTTCCATCAAGAGCAGCTTGAGTTTAAGACATTCCCACACACACAGAGGTCGATAAATCTCTCCCTCCACCCCCGGTTGCTCTCCCTCTTTGCTAATCGAGGCTTGCCAAACTGTGCTGTAAGCCAATGTGATGATCCAGCTTTGTGAAAAAGCAATCTTCCCTCTGGTTCCTGTGCAGATCCTTCAGTCACTCTTCACCAAACCAAGTGATTTTCTTTATTTCACCTACAAATAAGGCCGATAGCATCCGCAGCAAAATTGTTCCAGTGTAAGAAAATTATACAGAGTGGCTCTGATCAAAATGTGCTTCAAGCCTTTGCAGCTCCTTGCTTTGGAGCCTCACACACCGTTACAAAAGCTGCTTTTCTGAGAGTCATCCAAGGTAACATAGGAGCCTACAGAATGGTTGTGTTTCTACTGAAATGAATAAAAAGTCTAAACTGACAGAATATGGTAACTCTAAAGCTACAGCTATTATTAAACATTAGCTAGGGTACATTCTGCTCTGATATTTTTTTGATCCAGTTTAGCCCAGCAATGAGCATCACATTAATCCCCTTCAGATTATAGCCGCAATCCAAACCAGAAAGCAGACCCCTGTTGGCTCCAAGTGTCATTAAAAAAAAAAGGAAGAAAAAGCATTTCAGATAGCTTTAAGTAAACTTCCCTGCTCTCCCCTGGAATAAACATCCACAGAAGGAGAATTCAAGGGCGTTCTCTAAGAGAAATGGGAAGTAAAGATGCTCTGATGAGGGCAGATCTGCCCTGCTCCCACCCATGCATACCAGCCTCCACCATAGCGATGCTTTTCATGGACTCCCACATTCTTCCCTGTTCTAGCAGCAATCTATTCAGGGAAAATGCATTTCCTTACTGAAGCCTCAAGCTATGTAAAAGCAACCATTTTTCACAGCGGGTATCTGTGAAGGCTGGCCCAGGTTACTGGAACAAGGTGCATGGGGAGGGTTCAGCAGTACCAATTAGGTGGGTACCGTTCAGCTCACCTTTGTGCTCAGTGCCTGTCAGCTCAGCAAGGAGAGCTGAAGCTGTTCCTCCTCCTGTTCTAGGTACCTTTAGGTTTCTATTTCAATGTCCCTTCCCCCTCTTTTGCACTGTATCCTGTTGGTGTGTGCACTGTATGTTAAATGCAAATTGATGTATTGAAGGAATGGTAATTAGGTGGTGTAGGTAGTCTGTGTGGAAAGATCATGTTTGTGTAAAAATGGAACCTGAGCAGAGTTACACAATCACCAGGAAAATGCCTGATTTGTCTAAGCATTACCACTTTTATCCGCTGCGTGCAATAGCAACAGGAATCAAAGCAGCTAACTTTCCATCATCTCAGGACAAAGGTGCCTGTTTGATTCAGCTTCAAGGGCTGCATGCACAATCAGACCCCTGGAGATGCTGAAAGGCAGGAACCAGAGAGATGCTTCAACAAAGTTCGCAGGGAGGAAGCTGCCTGCATGGAAAGAGAAAGATTGAGAAGGAAAAATGGGATGGGAAATAAATATGCTCAGAGGTCACAGAAAGGTCTAAAAGGGGAAGAAGATACTCAGAAAGACACTTAGAGTGGAAATATGGATGCTATTAAAACAAAACAGAGTCATTACCTAGGTTTAATGAAGCTGAATTTAATCAAAAGGGAATTGTACAAACTGTTTGATGAACACCATAGCATGGCAGAGTCTGCAGGCTGGTGCAGATGTTGTCTCACACAGATGGAGGCAGAGCAGGCAGCCCTCACAGTGGCATCAGGAGGGGTCAGGTCTCCAGTGCCCTCTTTTCCGTGGCAAGTGGCACTGAGTAGGAGGAGGGTGTAGCCATGGGACGCTGGGTAGCAGTCAGCTAAAAGTGAGGGGAGTCAAAGGAGGGAGCAGCTACGTGATTAAATCTGCTTTATTCACTGGGCTGCAGCTTTCCTAAAGGATCCTCTGAATGTTTTCTCCAAGCCTCGGCTCTCCCCACCTACACATCAAATGTCAAGCTGCACATCCTGGGTATAGAGCTGTGCTTCTGTGCCTGCGCTTGCGCTGCACATCCCCGGTGGTCTCGGTGGAGCGGAGGAGCAGATGTCTAACAGGGTGCGTGGCACCCTGGTCACCCTGCTGCCGTCACTCACACCAGGGCTTGAAAAGCAGGGTAATTCAAAGCAAATACAGAGCTACAACTTTCTGGGGTCAGGAGTGTTCACCTGGAGACTGCTTTGTTTCCTGATGATGATTCTGCAGCTTACAAAATTTGTTTAGCTGTTCCACGCCTGACAGTGTGGTGATTCTTGTGCTGATAGAAGGCATTGAACAAATACATGCTATCTTGTGCACCCCCAAGATTTGGATACCTACCTCCTGTGAGGTTACAGAAGGGGTGGGATGTGCCAGTGCAAAGGCAGAGTAGTTTAAGGGGGACAACAACTGAGCTATGCCAGTGCTGTAGATCTTGGGCTGCCCCCCTTGAGGGCTGGCTCTCAGTCCAGTGCTCTGTGTGGGCTGAAGTGAATGCAAGAAGTGATAAAAGTTCAATTTACTGTCTTTGTATTTGGGCAACAGGTATAAAGGAGTTAGGGGGTTTGTCACCCACGTGCCTCCACAGTCATCCTGGTTTTCACATGGCAGGAGGTAGGGAGCACAGCTAGGGTATGGGGTTTGTTTCCTTGTTTCTAAGTGAAAACGAAGGGACTGGTCTCTGCTGCTTTAGGATGCAGATGTATTACTCTCATCAAATTTTACTATCAAGTCTGAAGGTAGAGTTTATGGCAGGCCATTATTCCAGTTTTATGCCCTGGTAACTTTTACATAGTTCTTTAAGAAGGAATGCTTTTGAAGTCACCTTATTTTGACCCCTTTTCCATCAACAACTGTTGTTGGTAGCTGCAGTAAAAACAAATTCTGATGTGTGAAAATAACATGCTCTGTTTGCTTTTCAACATTGAGAGATTAAAGAAAATAGTGTGATAATTATTAATTTTGCTCTTTTAAGTAAATCTGCATGTTTTTCATCTGTCCCTACTTCTCGTTTTGCTGCAGAAGATGTTTTCTTTTCAACTCATGCTCATCCAATAGCTGTATTTTGAGGCTGGAAATCCCTATCCCATCCCTCCAACCAAAGCATTAAATAAATGCAAGAGATAGGATCTCGAATCCACGTACAGAGCTGAGGAAGGAAGAGGCAGGTCACTGAAACCTCAAACACCACAGCCTTTTATGAGAGCACTGCTACAGTTTGATCAAGAGAAATAAGCTTTGCTTGTTGTTTGTGGAGTCACCTGATCCCTCAGCTAATATCTGTCTCTTTTGTAGGGTATTGGAATTAAACCTAGGAACAGAAACTACCTTATTGTTTGCACTATGTTGTGTTGTGACTAGTCATCAGTGAGTTTAATCATCACCTTCTAAAGCTAGGAAAAAGAATATTTAAAGGCAGGGGATGGTGGCAGTAGTTCAGTGGCATTCTAGGAATCTACCTGCTTTGCTTCCTGCAGATGTTTTGTGTCTCAGCTTTGTGCTTAAACCCTGTTGCCATAAGTGGAAGTGTAAGGCTTTGGAGGCAGTGGAAGTGCTTTGCTTGCAGGAATGAGGTACTGGCAAAACAATATAATGGGATGTTACATGGCTGAGTGTGTGCTCACTCATTGCCTAAGTGAGGAAGCCAGATGAGCTATATAAATAGAAGATGGATTTTGTGTCAGCCAGGGTTTGATATGGGCCAGTATTTAATCACCCTGTTCCTTCTCAGAACATGAAAGAGATGTAAGGACACTTCCCAAGCCTACGGGCTGCAGGAAAAATAGGTTTCATTAAGCACTCTTTAATTTTCATTTTGATCCCAGGTAATAGTGGAGAGCAGTGGTGGTCATGGATGTTGAAAAGCCAGGCTTCTGCCAATCAGGAGATATTCAAACACGGGTTATGTTAATGTGCTTAAATTGAAACTGAATGGATCATTTAATCAGGTGCCCTCAGGAGCTGAAAGAAAATGCCAAGTATTGTGTGACTAGTGAAAAATACTGAATTCTGCATCTCCAGCCTTCATTTACTTAAATCCCTGGAGCTGAATTTCTCTTCGGAGAAGGTACTTCCTAAAAGTCTTGAGAAGTAAAGAGAGAGCTGGAGATGAAGGAACACAGATGGAAAGTGTATAGAAAGGAGGGATCTGAAGATTAGCAGGCGAATTGCCTTCCTGTCACTGGCTGAGTTGTGATTTGTAGGCTGGTTAAATAGTCTTGTGTCACCTCTGTGCCAGGATCCTATATATTCCTAGCTGTTCTGCTGATGCCACTGTTGAGGAAAGGATGCTTGGTCTCTTGATAGGTTTACATGGCTGACTTGGAACGCTCTCCAGCCCATGCTGTTGGGGGCTATGTCTGCAGCTTCCCCAGGCCAAGATCAGTATGGGCCAGAATATTGTACTGGTGCTTGAGGGGGAATGCCAGCAGGATTTCCAGAGAACAAGGGCCTTTACTTTGGGGTGCACCTTCTCACCAGATGGAATTTGGAGGCAACAACGAGGCCGTAGCTAGGGCAGCACCTCAATACGTTCTGAGTGTCTCTGCAGGCAGGTAATAGGAGAGATTCTACTGCTTTGAATCTGGCACAGTGCATTTCGAATGTAGACAGGGCATTTTCATCTGGTTAAAAGAGGCGTGCACACCAGATCCTCAGCTGAGCCTCTACCAGCCCTAATTGAACTTCACTGCAGTCCTTGGGGCTGAGAGTCCGAACTGAGAATCTCACACTGCGCATTCAAGCATCTTAGAAACCTTGGATTGCACAAACCAGTAGTAATAAATAGTAATAAATCCCTGGAGAACCAGCCAAAGTGTGCCAGGAATTTCTGCATCTCTGATGGCTTGTTTAAAATCTGTCATTATCAAACGTATCTCTTCACCTTTCAGTGGCAACACAGCTTTTTTTCCAGTTACTTGTAATTTTGCCAAACTTCAGCAATTTGGGCAAAAATTTCTGCTCAAAAATATTTTTGGCTACTTTTGTGCAAGAAGAATGAAAGCGAAGCCCTTTCATTGTCACTTGAAGGTTAGTTGGGGTGTTCTTTGGAGTGTTTGTCTGGACAGTGATGCCCAGATGACCAAAGGAAAACATGCTCTGTCCAAGGCATGGACCTGATAAAGCAGTGGTCTTTGGTTGGGCTGAGATCTGGTCTGCCTTCCTGCTTCCTTAAAACAAAGGCAGGAGCCTCCAACTGCAATGCAGATTCCCTTTCCTGTGTTAGACCCACCTCAAAGATCACATGCAGCTCTGCTCATACCCTGTTTATCACCATGGATCTGATCACTGCCAGCTCTTGGGGTCTTTAATCTGATAAAACTGACAGGAGATGCTTATGCGTACCATTAGGAAGGCAATATTCCATATGCTCTCTAATTGGTTTGAATTTATCCTATTATTTCAACATTTAAATGCTGCTGAACGTAATAAAGGCTTGTAAAGTGTAGGCTCTGGTGGGAGTTCATTACTGAGGAAAGATACATCCACCAAGGCTCTTTCTGGCTCCAGGCCCAAACCCTCAGCATTTTGCTTACTTCATGTGTGGCTTTTCACTGCTAGCTATACTCCTACATCCATGCTGCAGTCATCTCTGACACATTCTGTTTATCGCTTCCCCTTCAGTATCATATCTTTATTTTCAGTGTCACAGGGTATGTAATTTGTTTGTTGAAGGGAGTAATGGCTCCATCAGGCTTGTGGCATCACCGTAACCAGAGTAAAGAAAACCCACTTCTGTGAGATGCTGAAAGATGTGAACAGCATCTTCCATTCTAGTGACTGCCTGGCTAATGTGATGGTACCTGATAGTCGCCATCTGCTCATCTGGGTGCTGTGGCCAATGCTAGTGTCTAGCTATTGAAACCAATGAAAGATGAGTTTGCTCTTCTCCCCACAGGAGCGCATGGTCTGTGGACATGGCAAACACTGAGAGCTTCTCTTAGTCCCATTTGATCTCTGATGAGACAACTTGGAGGGCCATGAAAGGGTTTGGGGCCGCATGGTTTTGTGATGTATTTCTATAACAGTAAAAGTCTGCCCTGAAGAAGGTCTTGAGCACCATCACTGAACAAGTGTGAAAAGCATGCTAATGCCTTTGGCACATACACACTCACAGAGCGTGGTGTGTGATGAATGACTCGAGCTCCAGGGAATTAGTTTGTTTTCATCATGAATCTCTCTTAGGAAAGTTTTTCTGTGGTTATCTTACAAATATTAGTAAGCAGGATTTAATCCACTGCTGCACTTTAAGGAGCCGAAAGGTTTACACTCAAACCACTATACACTATACGCCTTCTCCTTTCACAAGGTGCAGTCATTCTGTGATGGTTTATGGTCTTGCTTTGATGGTGGCCTTAATCTCTGAAAGAAGAACCAGTTTCCCTGCTGGCACTTCCCCTGATTCCAGTAGGTTCTGCACCTTCTTTAGACCGCCACAGAGCAGGCTTGCAGGAAGATGCCATCCAAGGACAAGTGAGGAAACGTTCATGGGTAGAGGTATGGCTTTCATTAGAGTTACACCAAGAAAACAAAATCAAGCAGGCAAGTGCATGCCTGACAGCTTGCCTTGCTTCTGTTGACCATCTGATTCGATGAGAAGACGCCTACAAGAGATGTGCTGGAGACACCTACAAAGCAGTGACCTCGCAAGCGTGCTTGAATTGTGACAAATAGGGCTTGCAAGCGTGTGTCAGTTATTTGGATGTGGCCTCGCACTTCACATATTTTTCTCACATTTTTCATTGATTTAATCCTGTGCTGTGGGGAGGAAAGAGCTTTCTCTGGATGTTGGGAGGGAACATTTAACATACTTTCTGCCTTTAACATATGCCACCTCAGTGTATTGTTTGCAAAACAACCCCCTGATGATGTTATGCCCCTTTTAACTGTTCCTGAAGATGCACTTTGGGCATTGTCCTGAGTTTCTTTCCCTTGCTCTCGGTGAAGCCCAGGGTTCAAGTGCACTCGGGTGGATTTCCTGAAGGTGAAGCAGATGGTGGGGTTCTCCATTCCCCAAGCTGTCTGCCTGCAACAGTTATGGTTACATTCTGTGACTGAAAGTCTCTGGGAAAGGTGGGATTAGCAAGTGGAGAGAGGAGCTGCAAACCAGGCTTCTTTTAAACAGCAGAGTATATTGTCATTTACCTAGAGTTAGGAAGCATGTATATCAAGAGTTTTAATAATAAAAGCCTTTTTATATATTTCTGATATACTTGAAAGTTTTGGTGCATTACAGAGCCTGCTCTCCTCCATTTCTGGGATGAAATAAGCAGTCTTCCGGACCTTCTTTTTCTCCCTTTTACCATCTCTTACAGCATGACTCATTGCTGTCCTTGACATTCCTGTTGGTAATTGACTCTTTTCTGTGGCTCGAGGCTCTGTAACAGTTAAATAACTCCTCATCCTGTGCTTAAGAATAGAAAACCATTTTAATTTCCAGGTAGACAGCTTTATCCAAACTGGTGGCCCAGCCAAGCCCTTTGAAGACAAACCCTTTGAAGTTGTTCACTTGAGCGGTTTTATCTTTGCCTCTCTATGCTTATTTGTTGCTCGCTTCCAGAAGTCTTGATTTCTTGTGTCCTTTGGTTTAACTCTGGCCACAGAGGTGGTGCAATATCACTAAGATGAACACGTGGTATAGTTTTCCACACCAAGTTACTGTAGTTCCTCCAGTGTGGGGAGAAGGTTTTGCACCAGTCTCCATAAGAATTCGAGGATGTGTAAATATCTTTCATTTCTGGAAGATAACTAGAAGCGTGATATGATTTCCAATTGAAAATAAGTTTTGTTTCACATGTCTTTTCTTACTTATTGTATTACATCATTACCTTTGACTATTCAGTCAAATTTAATCTGCCCTAAGCAAACTACTTTTCAGTATATTAGAATGAAGTGCATAGTTTTTGACTCACAGAACACCACCACCATCACCACATGAGCACTGCATTCCAAAAGGATTTTCGCACTTTGTAGTTCACCTGGGTTTATAATCAGGTGAGATTCTTTTTGTTCTTATTCTTACTTCTGAGAGATGGATTCCTTGGACCATGCGCAGATGTCATCAACATGATCAGTAGTATCAGAAATCACAAGGAGGTGATGGAACAATTCATACTTTCTTCTCCCTGAGTGAAATTTCATCCCTCTAGAGGCCTCTCTATTTGAGTGAGACGTAAACTTGCAAATAACTGGTCCTGCTGCTTGAGAAGCGAGTAGCAGTAAAGACTGATTTGTGACTAGTTATATAGAGCTGGATTTGCAAACCTGTTTGCCTGTGGGATATTCCAGCTGCTGAAGAATGAAAGGAGCTTTCCCTTGGCCCAGGTCTGTTGTGTGCTGCAGTCGGTGTGAGCTGAATTTGATACAAGGAAAAGGCTGGAAAGAACAATTCCATTTCAGACAACTTCTCTGAATAGCAACAGGTTGGTCATGATATTCCAGGCTCAGTAAGGAATTTACAAGTCACTAAGACTAATTACTTGAAATGGGAGGAAAGGGCATTTGGATTTATGAAGAACCACAACTTCTTTTTCAGTTTAAATTAATCACAGCTATTGTTTAAATGTCTCAGTGACACCAGGGAAAAAGATGAACTTATTTGTCTTTGGAATTTTAATAGCAATTGCAATTCTCCATAATAAATATAAACAAAGTACACCCTCTTGTCACTCAAACTGACTAATGGGATCAGCAAGAGGGGATAGCCAGGGAACAGCACCCATTTGACTGAGAGGTGAGCACAAACTTTTTTGAGTATACAGGCAGCCCAAAGAAATATCCTTATATCCTAATTCTTTAGTGCAAAGACCACGAGAAATCGGTGGTGGGGGAGTGGGGAGGGTTTATTCATAGCAGGATGATGTTGGACAGAGCCTTGGGTGACATGGTCAGGGGTGATGCATCCCTACGCATGGCAGGGGGTTGGAACTGGATGATTTTAAGGTCCTTTCTAACCCAAACCATTCAATGATGCGAGTGAGGCTCATTTTAAACAGTGAAAGGTGAGGGAACTTCTCTCAAAGGCCTCAAGTCTGACCTCTTACATATTCCAAGGATGTATTTTTGCACACTTAATCCAAATTCACCCAGGCAGAAGGGACAGCCTCCTAAGGAGCACTTACTTTGAACATCAGCTTTTACCTGGGAGGTTCAATGGCAGTAAGATTTGTAGGAGCACAAGCACGAAGGTGAAATACAAAGAACCCCCTAATCTCCTTTGAGGAGATTCCCAAAGTGGCTGTGTGTGTGGCAAAATGCCTTTTCTAAATGTCATGAAACGGCTGTCAGAGCTCTGTGGTCCCGTGAGCGGCTGCACAGCTCTTAGGCAGTGCTGTGCCTTGCGGTGGTTGTGTCTCTTTGCAGTTACACCGTTCAACACATTAAACTTTGCAATGCAACACAGCAGAGGATCTCACCCAAATGGGTGCACTCAGGCATCTCAATCTTTGAATAGTTCTGAATAAATAATGGCTCTGCCGGTATTACATTTTGCTTGGTCTCAAAGCAAATAATGTGCAAAATCCCAGCATTTCCACTCGCAGCACAAGTGTAGTGGGAGCTGATTGCAGTTTTTCTCAAGATTACTCCAATTTCCTACAAAAAAAAAGCAACCCCAACAAACCTGTGAACCTGTCAAATCTGCTAAGACCTCGAGGCTTGTAAGGAGCTCTTTCTGCAGGGTTTGAAAGGTTGAACTAGATAACATACAGGAAAAAAAGCTATATGAAATGCAGAAGAATTGAGTGTTCTTCAGCCATGCTGTGCCAGTCAAATACTATGTTTTATAATGCAGCAAGCTGACAGAGTCAGAAAGAAATGAAGTAGACCACGCGTACAGACCCAAACCTATGAAACACGTACCCCTGGTTATAAGAAAACAGATGCACATGAAGCATCAGTGTGATGCTGTGGAAGGAAACATTGGATTCAATGATGGCTCGGTTTGTGATAGCACCTCTCAGGTTGTGTACGTGCTGGCAACACAGTCTCCAGCCCCAAATAGTCATAGTCTTCATCTGAAATGTGAGTACTGTCCTTTGCTGATGATTGGAGTCATGAGCAGGACTCTGGAGGCGATATTCCCTTTATTATATAGCATATGTGAAATTGCTCCTGTGAGCCAGTGCCAGGTTAACAAATGCACCTCCAGTTCCAGTCTCTTCCTATGTACAAAGAGTGCACCAAAGAACATAGTTGTAAGTGAAGCACAAAAACATGACAGTGAAGGTAGTTAATCAGTGGGCTGGATTACCAAGAAATGCAGTAGGCTCTCCATGCTTTAGAATGTTCATCAGAGTTACAGACCTTTATTAATGTTATCTTCTAGTTTAACCACAGGGCATTGGTCTTGATTACAGGAATGACAGGGTGAAAACCAGTGGGGTGCAGGAGGTCAGGCAGGATGCTCTCAAAAGTCCCATTTAGCCTTAAGAACTCTGTGCCTAAGGATGTTCTGTAGGGATAGCGCTTGCAAACAGATGTAATCTCATAGCTATTGCTTCCTGCATTCCTTTCTGCTGCTCATGATTAAACTTCTCCCTCACTGAGGAGTTTCCAGTAAAGCCAAATATGAGTTTGTTTTCTGAATAACTGCAGATGCAGCAGGTACTGTTTAATTCCCACTGGGATCTGTGGCCATCCCCTTTCTGCCTGAGCAGAGGGCAGAGGGTCCAGCCCTGGAGCCTGTAAGATACCAGCCTGTTGTATGACTAGATTCATAGATTTGGGTCTTCATGGCAGCAGAATATGGAATTACAGAGAGGTGGAGGAGAAATTTGTCTTTGGGAGGTAATTCTGTAGCATAACTTGGTCTCTGGGGAAGTGTGGGCTGGGAAGTGTGAATTAGTCCTGAGGCAGATGGATTTGTAGCTTGTCAAGGATAAAAGAAAGATGTAATGTATAACAGAATGGTGCTGGCTAATTCTATGGCAGTGTGATCACAGAATCTCTCTCTAACCAGCCATCTGACGTGTGTACATACACTAACACACAGATGCTTAGTTGTGTATGTACCATGCTCAGCAGCAGAGTAAATAAAGCCTGACCTGCATGTTCTCGGGTCCCCCTTGTGCATTGCAGACTCTTTCCACAGGCATCTAAGGACATAGCATGACACACAGGCTTGGAACACCATTAGCCTCTAAGACCTGTGGTATGAAGCATACTGCTAGTGTGAAATTAATTACCTGGCCGGGGCTAACACCAGATGTAACCCTGACAAACTAAAGCAGGCAAAGGTGAGCTCAGGATGTGGTCATGAAGGGAGCACAACTGCTATTTAACTAACGCTAGTCAGACCGCTGGGGCTGATGGAGCTGTCTCTTTCCCATTTTCCTCCATGCAGGAGGATGCAGTAAAGAACGAGATGGCTGTAAATGGACAAATTAATTAAATATGGCCCCGGATTGAAACTGAGCTTTCCCTTTCTTGCAGGTTTAATTCTCGTTACTAATCTGCCCTTTGAAAGCTGCCAGGAGTCTGGTTTAGTCTGATTAGCACATGTGTTAATCAGGTTTCCAGAGAGTGCTTACCGCACTGGGACCTCACTGGTTTATTACCAGGCCTGAGGTCACTTGGAGAACTGGGGAGAGTGAGGGTTTTGAGGATTCAATGTCTTATTTTCTAAAACAATAATTAATTTTTTAATATATATATATTTATATATATTTTCCCTTGTGTGCAAGCTCTTACATTTCTGAATTGCAGTTGGTAATAACAGGTTTGGAAGTAAGTGGGTTCCTTCAAGATACAGTTTCCCATTCTTGCCCAGCTCTAGATTTGCAGGATGTCTGTGGGTGAAAGTGAGAATTAGGAGTTGGGAGAGAAGTTTCTGAGAAGTAGGTTATCTTTGGAGGACCATATTGGATTGACTGAGGTGTAGACAAAGACTTCAGCAATAAGTGTATTTTTGCGTGATACAAGATACTTATAAAATCAATGAGCTCTTAACTAAGTGAAGCCTTTGAAGGGACAAAATGTTCCTCTACACTCCTCCCACTCTGTAAAGCAAAGCAGTTCAGCTCCTCATTCAAACACTGGATTCAGGTTTCTGCGTTTCATACATTCACAGACTGCTCAAAACCAATTTCACTCCCTTCCACAGTTCTCATTAACTTTGGTGATGTGAGGTTATGTCCTCGCTCCACGGTGTTGCTTCTTCTCCTGCCTGAATGTCACTTACTTAAACACAAATATGTAACTGTTGTCAGAATAATAACCATAATAACTGCTATTCTGAGCTGATTCCTATCCAACTGCTTTCTGCATGTCAGGGAAGCAGGATGGAGAGGTGCTTATAGCGTGTAAAAATTTGCTATGCTGCAAAAAGAAGTCTAGCACAGTCCTTCTAAACTGCGTGTTTGCCTGGATCACTCTATCCTAGTATTAGTTAATGCTTAGATATAGCATACCTGGAATGGAAAATAATTATGTCATGGTTGGGAAATGCTTGGTTTTTCAGTTGATATCTCTATATAGATCTGAATGACTCGTCCATCCTATGAACAACGCTATGTTATCATTTGGCATATGTCTACATCCTTTTCCTTAAGCTTTGTGAACAAAGACAATACCTGCAGTTTGAGCCCCACATTAGAAAGAGATGCTTGTATCTGCTTGGGCTGCACCGAGTCCAGGGTTGTGTGTCGATAAACAGCTTGCAGCATCACCACCAGCTCAGTGCTGGGGTCCCTTAGGTGACATGAGAAATCCTAGCTCTGGTTAGGTGAGCAGTGATACTCCTAATGGAGTGTGCTTGGCCAAACCTATCCTGAAAGCCTTTTATTATTAATATAAAAGTATATTTCTACTAAGCCAGACCCATTACTCATTTTGTGGATGTGAAGAAACGCGTTCATTGTACAACACTCGATAACAGGGCTCTTGTGGTATTTCTATACAGGACTAATACAGCCATAGCAGCTTTTCACTTGCAGAGCTGGCGATCAAGGAAAGCTGCCATTGCTCAGGATTTCATGACAGTTAAAAGTAAGGTCCTTTAAAGAGAAGAAAGGGTGGGGGGGGAAGAAACCCCGCCGGTCTGTCAGGAGAAAGTTTCCTTTGTGTGTAATGCATTTCCCCAGCACAATGCAGGCTTGCTCTGCAGTTGCTAGAGCTGTGCTCATGGTTCTGGAAGATAGTCCTCTACACTTGGCATGAATCCTTTCCTCTCGCTCTTTTGCTTGGCAATGGGGGGATTTTTCTGGGTCCATAAAACTCGATCCAGGAAGCTCTCCCCGCCCCGGTTTCGTCTCTGTGCATCAAATTAACATTTTTTAGAAGGCACTGTGAAGCAAGGAAGCAGTTGCTTTAGAATGCCATTATCTGTGGCGTTGCTAACAAAGGCGGTGGGGTGAGCTGAAGGGGTTTTTAAGCGTAAAAATAGGTTCATCTTTAGGACATTCCGGAAGGGAGGATGCATGAGGTTTGGATTTCTTTGTATTTCATTTTATTTTGACTTAAAGAAATCTTAGTCTCTGCTTCTGATGACTGTGAAAGAAGCATGAAGTAAATGTCTGTTTTTAGCCAACCCCCTTTTTTTTTGGTGCAAACTGCACATATGGTGTCAAAGACGTATCCACTGAGTAAGTGCTGCTTTCAGCAACTCACGGAGCAAAACGAAGGGGAAGAGCAGGCAGTGCAGAAGGAGGGTTTGTGGGCCATATAGCAACAGGGGCAGCTTCAGCGGAGTTCATTTTTTCACAAGCAGAAGCAGGGATATATCCTGTTATTAGATGGGAAACTGCCATTTTTCTATGTGGTCATTTCTGTTGCTGTTTTTGGTGCACTAATCTAGTGGTGGTTCAACAGGGAGTAAGAAGATATGTTCATCTTACACGATGTCATCTCAAGCTCAGTGGGTGCCTTCCAAGTCTTGGGGTTTAGCTCAGTGAAGCTGAGCATTTCAGCTTTGCCTAAATTAAGCATAATTAGCCTAAAAACCCCCATAATGGTAAAATTAACCATAATGAACAACTGGGTGTGTATAACTGTGGCTCCACATGGCATTATTTCTGCACCTGTAGCTCGCACCCAGAGCATCCTTTCTGAGAGTTGGCTTTGTCAGCAGCCTCTCATGGGAGCAAACGCTCACCCCAGCGCTCATGGTTCCTTTTCTGTCAAGAGTTTGGGCATGAACTCTGTGGAAGACCATGTAGGAGCCACGTAGTGTGGAAGTCTGCGGGAAGCAGGTAGGAAAGAGCTGATGAGAATAGAGTTACCTGGTTAAAGAAACAATACCACGCACGTACTCGGCGTTCATTCAGCGTGCATTGCAAGGCTCCTTACCACCATTTCACAGCTAGCTCCTCGTGTAAAAGGACTGAGCTTTATCTTTTGCAGTCGGCAGCAACAACAGCTGAAGCCCGGCAGTACCAGTGTTTGTTTCCCTGCGGCTCACCTCGAGTCCCTGAAACACAGAGAGGGGGGGCACATTTCAGCCAGAAAGACAAAAAAGCTCATGCAGAGAAGCAGCCCTTTCCTGATGACATTGGCTACCCGGAGGGGATGGCAGGGGTGAGCGGGAGGTTCTGCTGGCTCCCTGGGGCTGGCTGCGGACACCTTGGCAGGGCTTAGCTGGCTGCGGTCCCGCTGCCACTGCTGGCCTGAGTGACACTTTGGCAGGGCGCTGGGGTGCAGCAGCAGAGCCGCAATCTGTTCCCTTCCCCAGCCCCCCCCCACCCCGTGCCCGAGGCAACCTCGTTTCTTCTCACTCGATGCCGCCGCTCCCTCCCTTCCCTTCGTCCGCGTGTGCGAGTGCGTGCGCATCTCCCTGCGGTAGCAGCGGTTTGCACGACCCCGGCGTTCGCTCCATCTGGCTCCTGCACCTACACTGCGTAGCAGTGGGACTCCGGGATGGATTTGAAACACAAAACAAGCGGCCGTCGCTTTTCAGTTCTGTTGTATTGCCCGACACGCAGGTGGCACCGGGTCACCGTGCTGGCTCCTTCCCTCTGAGACACGCTTGGGGATGTGGCAGTGCACTGAAAGTTGCTGGATCAAAGTGTTCCCTGGCCGGGCTTCCTGCACTCCACAGGGCCTAGCATCCTCTGAGCCCCTGCCAGGGGGTTGAACCTCAGGCTATGGCAGTGCTCGGCTGTTGTCACAAGGAAGCCTTTTGCACGAGTGCAGTCCAGCCCTTGGCCAGCAAGGGGGGTTTAAGCTTCAGAGGGCAGTGAAAGGGGACTGATGAGGTACCAGGTGCAGAGATAAAAGGGTAAGAGAAAAGAGGGGCTGCTACCAGGAAACCACATCCCTTGGTGAGCTGCTGGCCCAGGGTGCCCAGAGAAGCTGTGGCTGCCCCATCCCTGGCAGTGTTCAAGGCCAGGTTGGATGGGGCTTGGAGCAAGCTGCTCTAGTGGAAGGTGTCCCTGCCTGTGGCAGGGGTTGGAACTGGATGAGCTTTAAGGTCCCTTTTAACCCAAACCAGTCTGTGATTCTATGATTCACCTTGCGGCAGCCAGTGTGAGATGTTTTGCAGGGATGGGATGTTTCTTTCAACCCCCTTTTCTGCCTGATTTTCAGTAGACTATGGGCATATTTGGCCTGAAGAGAAAGGTTTGTTTTTTGTTCACAACTGCTTTTGAAAGGTGTCTGGTTTTCTGTACATCACAGTAAAAAATCCTGAGGGCTTTCTGTACTCCTTTTTGCACACCATTTCCCTGCCAGCTAGTTTGTACTCTTAATAGTAAATATGACCCTTCACACAATAGGTATTAGGAAGAGAGATGCAGCAGTGAGGAGCAAAACCCCATCATCAATAATGAGGAAACAAACATCATGGACCAAACACCTGAGCATTTTTGGAGTGTGGGTTTCACCGCTGGGATTGATGTAAGGAATGACTGCCTGATGCCCTGTCCTTTGATTAGATATTATGCTGAGATTGCATTTCCGAATCTAATTTTTAGCGCTGAAAAGCATTTGGGTTTCAGAGGGGAACTGGAAGAAAATAATTTGGATTTCTTAGCCCTGGGACTGTTACCTTCCCAGCGCTGCTTGAGTTCACTGTGATCCAAGCCCTTTGTGCAACACCATCTTCAGAACTGAATTATTCAGGAATGTGCCTGGATTAGACGGCAAAACTGCATTGTGCTCCTCATTATGTAATTAATAATTGAAATTCCTGTCTCCTTAATATTTTCTGAACTGCATTGCAGAGTGAAACTATAATTAATCCGTTCACAGGCAGTCCTGTCGTCTTCTTTCGTGCAAGTCATCAGCAGCATAGCAACACTTCATTCTAATGACATGTCCAGGGAAAAAATAGGCTCAGAGTATTCCAAAAGGACCGAATCTGTAGGTATTAAATAGCCAAGGTAATTGGTTAGTGCCATTTTCCTGGTTGTATTATGCAGGAGGAGAAGTCTGCATTTAAATGGGACTTCCAGTCAGAAAGAGAAGATGGATACTGAGAAAAATACATGTAACATAGGCTCCTGTGTATGAGAGGATAAACCCTTTTTAGGTCATCCGGCCCATCTGTGAGATTGAGATAGTTCTCTGCTGCACCTCTTTTAATGCATGCCCTGGTACACCTCAGGTGTTTCCAGTGAGAGACCTGAAATGCTCTTCCAGGGAGTTCATTTCACAACATCCTGGACACCTGGGCTGCTTCTAATGTTGGTGCTGCATTTTCTGTCTTCTCTTCCATTCCATGTACTGAAGAGAAAGGGGAACTATGCTCCTGGAGGTGTAAATAAGGAGGAAATTCTTTCCTGTTAGGGTGGTGAGGCACTGGAATGGGCTGCCCAGGGAGGTTGTGAATGCTCCATCCCTGGTGGTGTTCAAGGCCAGGTTGGACGAGGCCTTGGGTGAGATGGTTCAGTGTGAGGTGTCCCTGCCCATGGCAGGGGGGTTGGAACTGGATGATCTTAAGGTCCTTTCCAACCCTAATTATTCTATGATTCTAAATGGTGTTTGAAATGGGGGTCTTCCTGAGAAACAGTTCATGCTTCCATTGAAACTGTGCACCAAAGCCTATACAACTATGTAAAACTATGTTCTCACTGTGTGCCTCTCTGTCAAAGCCTGCTGATGGCCAATGCATAGCAAAGGCCTGGGAAAAGAGCCATGAGCAACAATGAAAAAGGAATATGATCCATATGTGATAATTCCTAAAGGTACTTGAGAGGGTTTTGTTGTTGCATGCTGTCGATGCTAGGTTTCAGGGAATAGAGTTTCAGCTCCAGGTTTTGCCATAGGTTTTGCGTGCACCCTTGGAGCACAGGGACATTGTTGGAGTATATGAGGAAGTTTGACGTGCCCACAAGACCGACCTCACTTTTCTGTGCCACAAGCTGAAAAGGAAAAGCTGCTAATTTCAAGTGTTCCAGGCCAGAAAAAGCGTATTCATCGTGACAGTGACTGCAGCTGGCTCCAGAAATAATTGGCAGCGGATTCGGTCCTTGCTTTCTGTTATCCCAGTGGAGTTCAGGCAGCTGAGGCCAGACCACGGGTCAGGAATTATCTGGATGGCTCAAAAATGGCAATGCTGTTCTGTCAGAGGCTGTATGAGAAGCCAGACACGAGCACCCTGGCCAGGGCTCCAGTCCACTTTTTACTAAGTAAGTTCCATGTAGAGTAGTTATATGTCTGTCCTGGAAATAAGATGACAGTTGACCTAAGGTGTCAGAAATACTCTTTCGAGTGGCTCAGAAACTGCTTTTATCCTGTCTCACTTCAAATACCACTTAAATGGCAAAGAAAGTCTATAACTAGACTCAGATTTGAGCAGCCTGAGTGTGCATCTTCCCAGTAACTGAGGCCACCTTGTCAGATCGACATGCAACAGAAGCCTTTACCTTATTTAATAGCTCATTAAGTAAGTCCCATGTCCTTTTACCAGCTCCTAGGGTGAGTCTGCTAACATGACCACAGCTTTGGCATTCCAGCTGAGCCTGCATGGAGGCAGTGAGTAGGGACCAGTCTTCAGCCTTGTTACACAGCATGCAATACACCTCTTATCTCGCTATCGTATTCATCAACTTCTTTTCCATAAGGCTTTCTTCAGCAAAGTACCTGGAAAAATCATTACCCAGGTACTGTACCAATAAAAGGCAAGCCCAGCCTTGACCACTTTCAACTTCTGCAATTCTTACTCACTTTTTCATCTTCTTGTCTAGCACCATGCTTTAGGTTTTGCCTGACCTGTGATTCATCATGTTCTCACTCCATTTGACAATACCTGCTAGGGCTAAGAGTTAAATGAGACATGTTTTGTTCTGCAGATAAGCAAGCTGCTTGTTGCATCTGATGACCCATTTGCTTTAGCAGCCAGCTGTTTAAGGAGAGGAGGCTGGTAACAATTATGGCCAGTGCCTTCACTTAGTGCATGGACAGGTGGGCAAAGGTGACTGAGTGACCTGTGCTTCTCAAGTCATTGCTTCTCACCTGGTGTGGTAAATGAGCACATTCAGTTACTGACCAGGCACAGAATAAAACTGGTCTCCTAAATTGATTGCATATATGCTTTTCACCTGAGCTGTGAAGCAGGATGCCCTGTCTCTTGGTGTGGTTCCCAGCATACTTGTAATTGTGGTTTATGTGTCTCAGCTGGTAAGCAAGGGTTCAACTGCTTTCATTTGTATGCAGGATCTTTCTTCTCTCACAGAAAAACCCTGGTCTCTCCTGGTTGCAGGTAAGTTTTTTTCTTATTTTGTGCCATTTCTTTTGCATTAATGGAAGAAATATATATATGCACATGTATATACGTGCATACATTGCCATGTAAATCTATACATTTAAATATGTGTATGTGAGAAGTGGTAAGTTAATGTGGCACATTGAAGCATCGCGTGCTAGGTCAGGGACAAGAGTACTGTGTTGCTGGGTGTGCTTCTCTGTGTCTCCCTTGAGCAATCTTTCATACTGCTTTTGTCTGCGTGTGAATAAAAGCTTAGTTCTCCAGAGTTTGATGGATGTATGGAAATTTGACTCTATTATCTGTAGAAGACATAATGTACAGACAGTAGCAAAGCAGGCAGGGATCCTTCCCAGGCTTTTTGAATAGGTGTGGCATTGGAGCTATGATGGGTTAGAATATGAGCTTGGCATTATGGATAAGAAGTCCTTATTTCCTCCCTCAGCTACTGAACTTCTTGTGGCTACCTAGTCCTGAAAGAGAAAGGCAGTTTCCAAAGCAGTTAATTCCTTGGTTTCTTATTGCCAGCAAAAGATGCTGGAGGCAAATTTGCTAAAGATACATTTAAAGTGACAAATACACTTTTAAGGACAGTCGAACAATGAGAAATGATGGCATGTTGGGCACCCGTGTGGGATTAGGATGCATGGTTGCACAGATCCCAAGAGCAGAGCTCCCACACCTGCTTGTGCAGGTAGGAATGCTGTTTGACGAGGGCACAGGGTGACATTAGTGTCACAGCTTCATCAAGTACAGCTTGAATATAGTTGGCAGTATCCCATGACCTTCTCTCCTATTCCACATTCTCCTATGATAGCAGAACTGTCTCTGGCTATACCTTAATTCTTCCTGATGGCTTCTAAAGGTTCTGGACAGAGAATATCAGTGAAGATGGCTGAAGGAAAGAATAAAATTGGTGAGCTCTGACTCACAGACAGAAAGTTTCATTCCCTTCTCCTACTTCTATGTGGGTCACTTCAACAGGAGCCATGAGGACTTCAGCTTAAATCTCCTCTTAAACGGTGAAAAAGTAAAGCTGATTTCCCATTGACTGGCACATTGGGCAGTCACAGCCGGATAAAGCAGTCGGAAAGGTGTGGCATTCTGATTTGGTACATTTCTCATCTCGTTTCTGCTGGTTTTAATGGATTGATATAAAGGTTGGGACCGTGAAGAACTGGAAACCATGCGTGTGCCATGCCCATGACTGCCTGCTGCTGTGCATAGTAGGAACACTTTCAAAAGCCCCCATGTCTAACCTCATTCACTGTGAATGCAGTTCAGCCAGCAGCAGAAGTCTGCTTAGCAAACTGGAGGTTCACGTGTGGATAGGGAGGTAGGAATATTAAGAATAAGCTTTGGAATCAAGAGAAAAGGCCATTATCTATAGTACATTGTCACTAATTGCTCAGGAAGGTAAAAATGCTAAAATACCAGAAAATTAAGGGTGATAAATGCAGTTGTGGTGTGCCAAGCTAACAGAGGGGGAACAGAAGCAATAAGGTTTTTGAGCCTCTACAGAGCTGAAATCTCCAGAGATCACAAGCAGGAGAATACCCGGCCCAATATGTGTGTCTATGTACGTTTTAAGATACCTGGAGGGAGGCAGCTGCTGTAGAAGTGAGAGCTGCAGGAGCTGCAAAGTCGGCACCTGACAGGCAAATTCACTGATTGCCCATGGGGGGTTTGTGTAGCTGTTGATGTTCCTGTTAATTCTACTCATTTATCTAAGAGTCAACAAAGAAAGTGCTTTATTTAGCTTGTTTCTCTATTCTTTGCTTAGGAAAAACCACCAGCAGATTTTCAACATAGGAAGCAGGGGAGCTCTTGGTAAGAAAGGCTATATGTTGCTATATGTATCCTCACGGTACTCTGTGATAAAGATAGTCCAAGGAGATTAAATGATAGCTTTGCAAAAATAGCTTCTGCACTCCTTGAATTCCTGTGCTAGATTGTGACACCCTCGTCATAAAAAGCCCCACTGTAACCTCTGGGACTGTCGAGGCAGCAGCCTGAGATTCTCCATATGGAAAAGGACAGAAAAATGCAGCCTTTTTTTTGTGCCCTGATCAGCTACAAAATGTCTCCTTATTTTGTAGGATAACAGCAGGATAATATCGAGTCTTTAAATTCCACCCCTCCTTTGTTTTCCCCCCAGATCTGATGTTGTTTCTATTGTTAATACAAACCTTTGTAGGGGTTTATGGGCACTCAGAAATTCAACAAAAACCTGGGATTCAGATAGTCAGGGAGAAGAATGAAAATCCTGGAAAGCCTAAGAATGCATGGGCGAGTCACATAGATGGAAGGGAAATAGGTGCTTTAAAGAGTATTTCTATCTATATGTGAGCCATGTGGCATGATCTTCAGTAGATGCATGGAGCAATGTGTGATGGAATGGGCTTTTTGGGTCGGCTTCAGCCCAGATCAGTGATTGCTGCTGTTCCGATAGCAGCTAAGTGGTCCGTAGGAAATTACTTTGAGGTCTTATTCCAGTCTTACGAGTAGTTGCTCATTACCTGAAAGCACTAATGAGTGGAGCAAAGAATAAAGTGGGCAAGGGACCTGTGGCAACTGAGCCTCTGTTTCACAGCCAGGATGCACAGGCAGGGTCAGAGGGGGTGAGGAAATTGGGTGGACCAGTGCTGCAGCTCTGGGGTGGGGAATGGGTGAGCTGGCAGTTTGGTACATCTCACAGGCATCAAAAGCATGGGGCGATGGGTGGTGAGAAGGACGAAGCAGTGGCTGCTTCCACCTCTGCTCCTCCCAGGTGAAATCCTTGCCGAGCTGTCTGCGTCTGGTGCCAGTATCCCTTCCTACAGGGACTCGTTTGTGTTGCTTACATCATGTGCTGCATTTAGAAGACCTCCAGCGTTACCATGGCAACAGTTTCTGCTTAAGTATAGGTGAGACTGTAAGTTAATTTTAAATAAGGTGAAATGAAGGAGGGGGTGAAGAGAAGCTCTTGCAAAGCATCTGAAGCCACACGGATCTGTCTGATCAGTTTTGTAAGGAAGCTTCTAAAGTTAATTTTCCATCCCCAAGGTTCCATCCTCCTCCTGAGAAAAAAGAAGTTTCACTGGACTGTCACTGCTTGTGGTGGTGGCAGACCTGGGGAGCCTTCACCTCCTCTCCTTGTGTCTTATGTGTGTGTTGCCAAATGCTCTGCGTGCAGTGGGGTCAGTAGAGTAATAAGACCTAGATACAGCGCATCTAGTTGGATGCTCTGAGGCTTCGTGAAGTGTGGGATTAATGCAGTTTTGCTGCTGCTGGTTTTTAGCAGCAGAGGCCAATGTGCTGTCCTTCATACTGGGGCCTGAGCTCTGCACTCAGTGATATGCTTAAAACCTGAACCCTATATATAAAAGTAGAATGTATGTATGCATATGTGTGTGTATATATATAAACATAATATATGTATACATAGGTATGCATATACATAGAAAATATATGATATATGCACATACATGTGTTCTATCATTGGAAATTAACTCAAGGAAAAAAAAACCCACAATCCACTGAATAGAAATGTTCTTTTTGTAATAAAATGATCCGGAGAAGAAAAAGAAATCTCTGTTTGATAAAGCATCAGTATGAGGAGTGCTGCTCACAAAAGGATTATAGGATTGCCCCTTTTTACTTTTTACCAGCCCAATCGGAGCACTCTTCCTCTCTCAGCTCCATAATTGGCACTTATCACCATTGTGTATGTGTCTAGTCCATTAAACGCATATTAAGGTAATTGTAAGAGATCTAGAAGCCCACTTAAACCTTCACCTAGTTGTGTGATGCTCTGTGAGCCACCCTTTGTAAGAGTTACCTTCTTAATATACACAATTTACAGCTTAAGAGCAGGCAACCCCAGAAAAACTGAGGGTGGTTAATGTGAACCTTTCATGGTATCAGTCACGCTTGCACTGGGAACCCAACTGCACCAGTGGGGCTGACTCTGCTGGTCTCACATCTGGGGAACAAGAGGATGCTGTGTAGACCTTTGTCACAAACAGCTGCTTCGTAAGCAGTTTCTGTAACTCTTTTTGGTGGCACAAATATCCCTGGTTAGGTGTTTGTCCTGTTGACCTGGAAGTAACAGCCACATAAGCAGAAATGAGTGCTACTGTAACCTGCCCATTCATGGGCAGTAAGACACAAGGACCGAGGCAAAACTATGATGCTGTTAATAATCAGCATAGCCTCTTAAAACCTTCCTTTCTTTGCCCTGATTTCCAGCACTGCTTTTTCACTTTTTCCTTCTGTTTCGTTTCCTTGTTTTGCCATGAACTGCTTCCCTGCTGCTGCTTAAGAGCAAGAAAAAACACTCTTTGGAGCCTGAAAGAGCACATTTCAAGTATATAAACTCTCCAGTGCTACATAGGAACTGTGTAATGGTATGAATCACTCCCAAAGACATTTCTATCTTCCTGCTCTGAATCTCTTCAGTTGTGTTGGGTGAACAAATTTATGGTTTCATTTATGTAGGCGATGAGGTTTTGTATCTGTATGCAGATACGTGATGTACACAGGAGGCATATGAAGTTTATGGAGCTACATTACGTGAAGATTATGAAGTGTGTTCATGTGGGTTGGGCGGCCCTGAGTCTGCAGGATAGCTTATTGCATTCCTCACAGAGGTGCTCCTCAGCATTGCATTTGTGTGGTACATGTTTTAGCAGGTATTCTTAGAGCCTGAGCAGTCAATGGACAACTGGAATATCAGAAATCTTAATGGAAAAGGGTTATTTGTGTAGCTAATGTGTGATAAGAAAGGATCTGAAGGAAGAAAAGTAAAGCAGTGGTGGGATGAATCAGGTAGAGGGCCTAAACACAACGACTGGTGTGAATGAATAAGGGGATAAACTAAGGATAGGGGTAGCTCTGGGGGTTGAACAGAAAGCAGTAACAATACTGGTGTTTTCAAGGACGTGTAGAAATGGGATCGTGTTTAGAGAGCTCTGTTACATGGCACTGACAACGGGAAGGATGTTGGTGATGCTGCCTGAAATGCATCTCACCCATGAAGGACAGTATAGGGATTATTTTGTACTGAGTTCAGAATATTTCCTTCCACTTCTGGTATTTCCTGAATGAGTACATCCAGGTGCAGGGCTCCAGCTGTACCACAACAGCTGTCCTCCTCATCACAGCAAGGGAAGAGGAACTCGCTCACCTAAGTGTGATGGAGCCATCTGAATTTTGCCAATCAGACAATGAGCAAGATCCCCAATGGAAACAATTTAGAGTTTCTTTACCTGTGCCAAATATGTGGCAGGAAAGAAAGGCATCAGTAAGAGGTTTGGAAGGTGAATGCGCGGCAGCTGCCGATTGCTTCCAAATGTTTGGCAAAGCGGCACTAGGAAAGGCACACCTGTCTGCAGACTCAGTCTCTGTACCTGGTGGTCTATAGCTAAGGCAGCAAACCTGAGCATAGGGAAAGCTGCTAAAATCTGCTGTATTTATTACTACCCCCAAAAAGACCCCAAAGGGACATTTTATTACATCCGCGATTGCTTGCATTTAGCAGTGCTTCCACTATTAGTAACCCTCACCACTTCTTACACACAACCCAGTCTTTGAGGCATATGTAAAAGGCCTTGGGTAATTTCTCTCACTGCATACCTCTTCTCTAAGGAAAGGCTATGTGAGCTGGATGGAAGTCAAAGTGCTTGATTTTTCCTTGCTATTGCTGGTAACTGATATAATAGAATACAGACTGAAACCATATCTTTGTCTCCAAAGATAACTATCTCAAACTACAGAAAATGAGTGTGTCTATGGACCATATTTGAGACAGGGTAAAATTAATGGGAAAAAGATGAGCGAGCCTGATGGCCTTCAGCCCAGGCAAGGAACACAGACAAGAACGTTGGGAAGAAACAAAGAATAGCTTTTCTTAAAGGCAAGGGATTAATAGTTGGATTAGGAAGAAACAGCAACTGAAACTACAGTCTGAAGTGAGGAGTGGAAGAACAGAATGGTTTGGGAATGAAGACCCCGTAGAGAAAGGCTCCAGTGTCATTTAGGGATGTATTTCTATTTCCCTTTTTTCATTTCTTCCCACACTTAGAGGAACACCAAACCTGCTGGGCAGTCTGGCAGAGAGACAAAATACCCCAATTGGAAGTCTGGATCTGTAACTTGTTGTCCCACTCATGACAGGGGAAAAGAAGATGGCTTCTATTAATGTACATTTTGCTATTTGCTGGAATGAGCTATTCAAAAGCATTTTCATGGCGTCAGACTGTGGGTTTGGGGCACGTGGTGCCTTTCCTCTGCAGTAATTTATTCCATGTGTAGGATTTTGGAAGGATACAGAAGCTTATTGGGTAATTTCCACATCACCTCTTTCATTACAGTGTGGAGAGATGGAGGGCAGGGATCATCTTGAATCTGTAGGAACTGTCTGTATGTTAAAACTAGCCACAGAATATGGAGCAAAACATCTACTGAAATATTAATGAATTGGGTGAGATGGAGATTACCAAGAAAGTAAATCAAGAGCAGCAGTTGAAGCCAGGAACTGCAGCTGTCATGAGCAGTGTGGCGATGCTCGTGGGTGTAAAGCAGAGTATCGATCCGTACCAATGGATTTTGTTCAGGTAATTCTCAGGAAGTAATGGTGTAGAAAAATGTAAGTAAATTCTTATTTGATATTCCAAGCAGGACGGTTTTAGTGCTTATGCCAAATTACATCATACAGGATTTTCACAACGTAGAGAAAATGTTTTCCCAGGGAAGAGGTCTCTTTCATTCTCTGATTATTTACCTTCATTTTATTCCTGTTGAGCAGTCATGGAGAGTTCAGTTTCATAGAATCCTGGAGTGGTTTGGGTTGGAAGTGACCTTAAAGACAATCTAATTCCAGCCCCCGTGCCATGGGCAGGGACACCGTCCACTGGATCTGGCTGCTCATCGCAGGTCTGTGCTGTGCAGAAGTTTGATGCCTTGAAAAACCATTTTATCAAGAATTTCAGTAATATGATGCAGGAACACTAGTTAATATCCCAGATTGGAATATACTTTTTCCTTTAATTCTTGTATGAAAGCCTTCTAAACATATGTAATATTTTCTTTCCTGTGGAAGAATTTCATGTCATAGCAGAGAGGCAAAACAGCTCTCAGCCTGTTGGAAAAGGCAGTTTGGGAATAGTGCCTGGAGTCTACCCTACTGATGAAGTGTCTTTTGCATTGGACAGAGTGGAATCCCTGTTTCACTGGGTGGTCCTGCCCCTCTCAGCTATAAGCCCATGAGGAAATCTGCACATCCTACTCCAATACGGAGCTAATTTCCATGCACCTATGCAACACTCCCTTTCACATTTAGACTTAGTGTTCCTTCTTCTTAGGAAAGAACCTGTTGTAAGCAGGCATGTTGCTTGTGGGACTGCTGACAGTTTTAAAAGCCTGGAGTAGTTGTAAGCTTCCTATGCAATGTTTCTGTCTTAGCTCTCCTTTCATGCTGGTGGAATTAGCAAATGTCTCTCTACATTGAAATTATTCACCAGCTTTAAGTAGGGTGATAATGCTGTTGAACAGAGAGGAAAAAGTGCCTGCCCCATTGCACTAGGTTGGAGGTCCTGTCTGCCTTGTTTTGGGGTGCTGAGCTGTTCCTAATGGGGTTAACAGTGGCTGAGGTAGATGTGCTGTACTTTGGTAGAGGACTTGAGTTTCATTTCCTCCCCACTGACTTTTAGATTGCCCATCTCCTTCGGATGAACCTTCCCCTTTGCTGAGCACCGCCACCGCCATTTCTTCATGCTTTCACTCCGTTCACTTCCCTCAATCTGAGGTGTAAGAAAAGGTTTTGCTTTGTTGGTGTTTTATTTCCTGGAGCAGTTCGGGCTGTATTAATTGCACACAGCTCCCCATGACTCACCTGTGTTTTGCAGTGCTCAGTGGGAGATAGCGCTGCCGCCAGCAGTATTCTAGGTTTTCTTCGGTATTTGCTGCATGTTTCCTTATTCAGGCCCCTGAAGACATCTGTCCTTCCAACTCACAGCCTTTTGTTGTGCATTTTCCTTTGTCTGAAACCCTCGCTGGCTTCAGGGGATATACCCGTCTCGCCTGGAAAGGAGGAGGACTGTTGAAGAATAGCTCTCCAAGTAGAGACTGAGAAGGCATTTGTTTCTTCTCTGCCCTTGCTTGCTGACATTTGAGTCCTGCAGGACCAGGGGCAGGTGTCTAGAAGAAGCAAACCCCAAAGAGCTTAGATTACTGTCTGAATGATGCAGTAGACTGGATACTAGATAAGGCTGGCTCCTTATGCCGGTGGCACCACTGTATCTGCAGAAACATGCTGACATATCTAGTGAAGCGGGTCAGCTTTCTTTTCTCTTGGTCTGTTCCCATCCTACCAGTGACAAAAGCAGGGAGGAGTTTAAGATCTGACAATAAAACAAAATAAATGCCTGAGTAAAAATGCGTATGTTCCATTGAGGATTACAGCCAGGAGCTGATCAAAGGCTGGCCTCAATATGGAACTGAAATGAGTGAGCTTGGGCAAGCCTTCACCAGTGCCTCACTCCAGCACGGTCCCAGCTGCTTTTCATATTCCCCTCTGGTCTTTCCTGTCACCGTCAGCTACGATGTCCAACAGAAGTGAAACCTGCAATGCTGCAAAGCCTGCCAAGCCCCAGGCACGTGGCACCGGGGTTTATGGTGTGTGACATGTTCCAACTGAGGAACCCGGTTGAAAACCGGGAGAGGGAAAATTGAAAAGCAGTGTGAGGGTCCCTTTGATGCCGTATCATCTCTAAGGGCTCATTTTAAGAAAAGATGGGTGGGAACTGGTTGGTTCTGTATCCAAATGGATAAGAATCCAGTGATTTTGAGCTTGGTTTTGTCTTTTCCATTTAAAGGCCCAGAGGGTGTGAATGTAAAAAAGTTGAGATGAAAATTGGGCTTGGAATTGGATAATTAAACCTATGCATTCCCAGGAAGCATCAGAACAAACTGCTCTTGAAATCAACGCAGCAGTGTGCTGTGTTTGGCTGTCCACGCGTTGGCATTCCCCGTTAAAACTCAACTGCAGCTAGTTTTGTAATTCCATGAGGTTCCCAAAGCTGCTGGGTGAATTATCCAGCTGCCAGGTTCATGGTTTGTGCTCCAGCGGCGTCAGTGTTTTGTGTTAGCATGGCACCTTTAGCACAGCACACAACCATTCTCCATCCCTGGTGCTCTTGCTTCCCACTTTCTATGGGAGGCGACTGAGGTGAATCAGAAGAGAGCTAAGTCATGGCAACAGCCAGATCCCTGGTGTGATGTGGAGCGCATCTAGACCACAGTGTACGGGATGTGACAGCAAGTTCCATACTTCAGTGCTTTTATTATCCGAAGCTGCAAATTTGAAATCACAGTTCTGAGCTGAACAATTATAATAATGAGAGAATGTGATTTTTGGTTGTAAATGAGCAGTACAGCTCATGACATCCCATTGAAAGAGAAATGCCTGTGTGCCTCGAGATGGAAAGCAGGAGAGTGGGCAGGCGCGTCTTCTGGATGCTGGTGAGGCAGAAGGAGAAGGAGTATCTCGAGCACTGCATCTCACAGAGGGAAGAGCCTATGCCTGCCTGCCTGCCTTCGCTCATTGTAGCTACTTAGCAAACAATCAGTGGGTTTAAAGCTTGTTCCACTCCAGAGCCAGCTGAAGTGATCACTGGAGCACTGTCACTCACTAAAGACCTATCCACATCTGAAACCTACAAAACTCTCCCTTCAGTTGTGTGCTGAGGAGTTTCTAACGCAAGCCCAGGCTAAAAGCTCAGCAGATCCTAACATGTTTGCGCTCTCCACGCCAATTGGGTCTCTTTGTGTGGCCGTCTGGCTGCCTCGTGCTGCTGGAGATTTATGCTGCAGGTGTCTGCCCTCGCCTTGGTCTACACTAACTCGTGTGAATTAAGTTGACAACGAAGGTTATATCTTTGGAGTTCAAAACTGTGGTGAGGAGAGATCAAACCGGTGTACAGAAAACACAAGGAGCTGACACTAGCCCCTCGGTATTAACTCCAGATGCTTCTAGGTTGAGGGCTAAAGATTAAAAGAAATAATGGCAGTAATTCCTGTAAATGCAGGAAGCTGTTAGGATGGCTGAGCACACAGCCAGGGCACACAGGCTCCCTGTTTGCTCTCCCTGCGGTTTCCTTGCTGACCTTTGGGACATCAAAGAGTTGTTGAAATTTCCCCTTCAACTCCTCAAGAAGGAGCCTTGGGGCAGGTCATATTGCACATTTCACTGACCAAAGCAGGTATTCTTCTCTCCCTTCTCCTATGGGATCACCAAGCTCCGCAGCCTCACTTCAGCTTGGTAGTTGAGCTCAAGGAATAGCTTGTGGTAGGTGGCAGAACTGAACACAAAAGTGATACTCATTTATTGTACAAGCAGAATGAAAAAATAATCTCCTTTATCATATTTTGCCATCTAAAGTTTAGACATCAAGGCAGAGTTACTGACAGGAACTGGGGCAAGAGATTAGAGGTCTTCATAAACTGCAGGTACTGTGTTTCCTTCATTAATATTGGCTGAAAGCCCCATCCTGTTAATGAAAATCTTGCTGTTGACCTCCAACAATTCACTTCTATAAAGCTGGTGACCTGTTACTCCTTGTTTCATATCTTCCGTTGTTGTTTGTTAGTATTTCTGCATTTAAGCTGCACATCATCACCTAGATCTATCAAATTCTGTTTTTTCTCTGTGATCCTGATACCACTTACATCAATTTGCATGCTATATCCCTGTCTAAAAGAAACATTTTAATTCCATGTTTTCCAACGCATGGTACAACTCGTTGTGCTTCCTGCAGGGTAGATGCTCCAGTAGGATCTTCCATGGTGATCCACCTGATTGTTCTGCACTAAGATACAGCTGGTATTTCAATCACAGTGCTGTAGCTCTGTGTCCTCACTTAGAGTATGTCACGTCAGATTTGTTTGACAGAACCAATTTGACACCGCACTCATTCTAGAGTGCATAGGAATGTAATTACGTGTCAAAGCCTCTGAATGAACTCAGGCAGTCCGTGTTAGATGGGTAATATACTGCTCTGTCCTCCAGGTTTTCATCCGGACAGGCACACCCACCATCTTCTCAACTTTCTCTGTGTCAATTAAATGCAGTTAAACAATTTTTGATGAAAAGATCTTTCAGGTAGGTTGCTATTCAGCGAACATCCATTTGCAGACGTTTCTCCCTGATAATACAACCTGAAATAAAGGATGCCAAAAATACCTGTTAAAAATGTATTGAAAGTGACTTTCAGAGCTCCCACGTATATGGCTGAATTACATCAGTGAATAGGCTCCACACGGTATTAAAAGTCCATTATCCTTTTCAAAAGTCAATCCTGTTGATTGAGAGGAATTGTCAGGATATTTTTTAAGAGGGATCTGGACTCTCATTACATTTGCCTGCTTGAAAAAACCCAAAACTGCTACAGAAAATGGAGTTTTCTTTAAAACCCCAATGATCGCCTCACCAAACTTCCTTTACAGATAATTAAGGAAATTCAAAGTAGCCAAGGTCTTTACTTTCACACGTTTACATTTCACACTTTCCCATTTAATGTTTTACATACCCGTTTGTGTTCTTGGACAAAATTAGTAATAATTTTATGGTTTACAAGGTCTAAATGTAATTGCTAATTATATTTATATAAAATCAAGAATCAGTTACATCTTGGAAAGTCTTCAAAACAGGGTGTGATACTCACTTGATTTTTTGGTATACCTCTATATCATTACGGCATATAAAGGCCCTGTATCTGAGGTTATATCCTCTAGGCAGTATCGCACTTCTTCCTCCGTGATCTCAGGCTCTAAACAGGCTTGCCAAAGGACTTCAAGGCTAGAAGGTTGAGGCATAAAAGTTGAATACTGACTCTGATACAGTGCTTATAGATAAGAACTAACTTTCCCTTTGCTTCAGTTGCTGTCGGTACCCATTACTTTTGCAGAGCAATGTTTTACAAGTAATTAACACACTGAAATTGCAAAGTGAGCCTTTAGATGCTCTAGTCCTTGTGTGTGTGTGTGATTTACTAACTTCTGTGCATTTCTGTATCAGTTCTGTCTAGAGAAAAGGATGCAATGCAATAAGTATAGTACGTGGATGCTAAATGGTTTAGGTAGAACTTGCTCAAGCTTAGCTGTTCCTTTGTAACTCTGATGGCATTTGTAGCTATTCTTTATGCATCCTAGTGTTGCAGGTAGATATTCTGTGGTGCTCTAGTTGTCGAAGAACATAGAAACTGCTGGTAATAATAAGAGAAGATTGTGGTGTTGTTGTAATTTCCAGTCTTCAGTATCTTTTAAGACTGTTACAGCATGTAATCTTGTGTTCTGGTCAGTGAAAAAGGCACAGAAGCATGTCTGGTAGCTCAGCATATCCATCGAACCATCACTGTTTATTCCTTTTTCCCTTCATCATACTGTGGTCCTTTCAAGTGCTGTGCACCAGCACAGCTGCTCTGGTTTCAAAGGAGCTATGCCAAGCAGCAGTGAAGGAAGGTTTCACCTTATTCTCTGTGCTTTCTTTCCCTTTCAGTTCATCACTTTATTTCTTCTCTCAACTCTTTCGAGGGACAAGAAGCCTACCCCTGACAGACGGGTGTCTTTATTCTCTTAATCTTTTCTGAAAATTCCCTTTTGTAAGAAGTAGATTCCAGTACCTCCAATCCAGCAATGCAAAACAATCACAGTTGCACTGCAGCAGCATTGAGCTGCTGAGAGCTACTGGAAGTGGTAAGCAGCCACGTGCAATCAAAGCCGATAGAAATGCCTAAATCCAAAGGTGGATTTGCAAGCTCAGATTTGGACTTGTTCTCAGTGTAATCCATAGGATGTGTTGCTGACTTCAGTAAGTAGGTTCATTCTAGGGAGATGAGAATCTTGCCTTGGGTGTCTGATTGCTTCCCGTGTGTTGCAGTTTATGGGGAGGTATGTTCTGTCACTTGAGCTTGTAACAGCACCCACATTTCTGACAAAGAGATGTCTCCACCTGCCATTTGAAATGTATGGTATTATGGACTGCTGCAAACTCACTCCACGGTTGGGTGTGATTGGCAGACACCGCTTGGAGGCTGCAAGAGTGGGGATATGGGAGGTCAGATGGAGCTGTCGGGCTCCCTCCTTGCTCAGGCCAGGAATCCCCCTCCCTTCCCTGGGCTCTGTGGAGACTGAGCCCAGAACAGACTGAGCGCGTTCATAACCTCCATGCTGCACCAGACTCTCATAAAAGACATTCACCCTCCCACTAAATGAGTAAATGAGAGGTTGATTGATGACTCAGAGGTATATTTATTCAAACGTCTATTTATCTGGAGCTACACAAGAGCTTTCTGAGCTTACAGGAAATCAGGCAATTCAGTCCCCCGCAGGTACAAAAGTGCAAGACGGCAACAGACGTGGTGCGATGTGTTTATTCCCTTTCAAAGTATGACAAGAGCTTCATGGTTTAAGTTTCCTTACTGGTGGAGTCCACAGTGATTTCCCTGTGAGGGTGCTGAGGTGCTGGCACAGGGTGCCCAGAGAAGCTGTGGCTGCCCCATCCCTGGCAGTGTTCAAGGCCAGGTTGGACACAGGGGCTTGGAGCAAGCTGCTCTAGTGGAAGGGGTCCCTGCCCGTGGCAGGGGTTGGAACTGGATGGGCTTTAAGGTCCCTTCCAACCCAACCCGTGCTGTGACCCTATGATTTTTCCTCTTGAATAATTATTGCTTCTCTGTACCAGGGCATGCTGTTGTATTCTCCAACTTGCCGCATGAGTTTGCGTTGATTCTTTTCAATTAACTTTATTTATTAAGGAAGATTTGATAAATTTATATATCTTTTAAAGGCAAACAGAGCCTGTTTACCCCAACAGCTGTGCATGACAGACCTGGGGGTTGTGTCCCACCTGAAAGGAAACACGGCTCCCATACATTTGCCAAGCTGCTTCTTGGGGCAACGTACATCAACTCGCTGAGCTGTTTGTGTATTTTCTTTACATTGGCAATATTAGTTCCTGTTACTTTCTTTGTATTAACAGTGACACCTGAATTGATAGATTGTGGTGGTTTAAAGAAAACCTTTGCTGTAAATATTGCTGAAATACAGCTCCTTGTAAGCTACACAGGGCTAGAGCTTACATTGAAATTACATTATACTGGCAGACACCAAGTGGAGAGGTGTGTTTGTGTTCGTGTGTCTGCATCTGCGATACACATTTCTATTGCTGGTTACAGTTGAAGTACACATCAGCTGCATTTACCACCTCCCCCCCAAATACCTTTTTAGCACTTCAGCTTTTCAGATCTTTGAGAAATAGGGACAGTGGTTAAACATCATTTGTATTTACATATCATTTCTGGTGTGACTCACAAAAAGGGTTCTACGTAAAAAGAAAAAAAACAAAGAAATGTAAGTATTTGGGATTCTGTAGGCCTGCTGTGCATTTTAATCTATGCAGATTGGACTGTAGGTAGAAATCATCATTTGTGGGGTTTACAGAACTCACCACCTGCTTGTCCTTTGGAGGATAACCTCATTGCAGCTATAGAAGGACCAAAAAGTGCTTCTCAGTACTCTGTCCATTCTCTTTTGCTCAGTGTTTCCTTTCCTGCTAGGATGTCTGTGGGTGTTGACTCGTGATGGAGTTCTAGAAGGAGGTTGTGGTGATGTGGGGCGTCAGTCTCTTCTCCCAAGGAACAAGGGATGGGACAAGAGGAAACGGCCTCAAGCTGCACCAGGGCAGGTTTAGATGGAGCTGAGGAACAATTCCTTCCCCAGAGGGTGCTCAGGCACTGGAACAGGCTGCCCATCCCTGCAAGTGTTCACACACCATGGAGACAAGGCCTCAGTGCCATGGGTTAGTGGTGGCCTTGGCACTGCTGGAGTAAGGGCTGGAACTGATGAGCTTGAAGTTCTCTTCCAAACTAAATGACTATGACTCTATAAAATCACTGTAGGCAGGCAAACCTTATCCCTTTGTCTGTCTGTGGCTATTCAGGCTCATCCTCAGGTTTCAGTAGCAATGGCATTTTGGAATCCAGGATGTGAAAACATCCCCAAGGTTCCTCTGATCTTCTGAAGTCTTAGGATCCCATAATGAACTCTTTCAGCCGGCTGATCCCCTAACGCTCAGTAACTGTACCCTCAGCTGCCTCAGAGTGCTCACTCGCAGGGGCTGTTTTTTCACTCACTCTCCCTTTCTCTCTCTATTTTTCTCTCCTTTTTCTAGGAGGCAGACTAATGGGATAATCTCGTGTAGTCTGAATGGCATCTGAACGTTTCTTACCCTACAGCTCAGCAGTTGTCAGCTGTTTCGCTATTGTGGTGCTTCCTTTTAGCCTCCAGTTTTAACTCTACTTTTGCCTCCTTGGGAAAATGCATCTTTGGAACTACAATGAAAATATGGAGGCCCCAAATCTCTATATTTGGGATTTTAAAAAGCATTTTCCAGGTAGTAAACTTTCAGTGTCTTTTTGTGCATCTGCCATATCCTGTCTGTCTTCTCTATATGAGTACTTTAGGCTTTGAGTTAGTACCAGCTGTCTAGTGCAGCATACACTTGATGCCAAACTAATATCAATAATTTGAAGGTAAATTCTTCCTCCCTCCAAATCATAGGTATTTAATCACTCCCTGTGCCATGAAGCCTGAGCATGCTGCAATTGGACCTGCCTATAGCTGAGTTGAGTGTCCTCCTTTCAGGCTAAACTAATTTGTAGCTCCAGCTCTTTCAAGAGATGATGTCAGCCCCTAAAAAGAGAGCCAAACTGGCATCAGGCTGTAGGTGCACAGCCAATCTGCTTTCCATATTGTTCTCTTGGCTTTCATACATGGTGAATAATCTGTTCAAGGCAGTCTGAAAACCTCAGCGCAAGCAGGGTGCACTTTGCATCCCTAAAGTCACTTTTCACGTTTGCATCGGCCTCGTGCCCAGTGAGGAGCCCCTATTCTTTAGGGAGAGAAAAGAGACATCCCACAGAAAACAGGTCTGTGGCTTTATTTATTTATACGATGCTTCTCAAAGCCATGACTGAAGACTGTGATTTTTTCCACTGACACATGCATGCAGTTTTTCCTGAGATGCAGGAACCGAATCTGTCAGCCTTCTGAGGAGCATTATAGAGAGAAAGACACCCAGGGTAATTTAATTAGACCCCAAGAAATAACCCAAACTGAAGGGCATTTTCTGGTTGCCAGGTCTAAATTAATCTTTCTAACAGGCAAAACCACCGCCCTGATTCAGAGGCTCCCCTGCTCTCTGATCACCACTGAACTGCCTTTGCTTTGTGATGCTGAGAGTTGCCTGACACCCCTCCTAGGGATTTACTTCAAGATCCTCAGCTGTGTCAGATCCATAGCGCACCTAAGGAAGAGAGGAAAAAAATGACCTTGTGCTAAATTCCTAAGCACTGTAAAGAACGATCCAGGTCCAAAAAGTAATTTAGAGCAGTTTCATGATTCTTCAGTTGCCCTGACCTCCATTAACAGTTGAGGAATGGATGCAATAATAAATAGTTACATGATAGAGTTACTTGGGAACAGTTGATTCTTTCCTCTTTTCTATATAGTTCCCAGCTCTGCAGAAGGTGTAATGCTGCTTTGGTAAGTTATGGATTATTTGTAGATTTTCGCTTTGTTGGGGTTTTGTTGTTTGGTTTTCCCCCTCCCTGGAGGTGCAGGGGGCGAAACGCACAGCAGTGTCTTGGACAGGGTAGCGCTGAAGGGAAAGGTAGCTAAAAGGATGTAAATGGCTGAGTGGAAGGATGTGTCTTCCTCCCTTATCACAGCTGAGCTGTCATCGTTGCAAGCCAGGGCTGATGGCCTGTCACCGTGAAGGTTCCTCATTATGGCTTGACCCTGTGTTGCTTTGCTTGAGGGACCTTTGCCCCTTTACTGAATACATAAGAGTTATGCAACTTGCCTGCTCAGAATAATATAGTTACCATTACTAATGATAGCTCATTAAGCCTCTATTTTACAAACCCTAATATATTAACTAACTAAAAATTACGTTCAATGACCCATCTGCTAATTACCAACATCAGAATTCACCCTCCATCTGTTCAGAAGCATACACAAAACAAGGCACTCAAGTCATCAAAGGAGAGCTGATCCAAGGAATAATGATAGATGCAGCTTTGTGGACTGCACTGGTTTATCACGAGTAGTAGAAGCTTGTCAAATAAAGGTTAATTTGTGCCAGGAAAAACTGCTACACAAAATATTTCAGATGTGGTTCATCTCCTTGTAAGCAGCTTTTTCATCCCTGATGCAATTGATTTACATTTTGTGGGATGTTTCATGTGTAAGTTAAAGCCTGAAGCTATCAGAGTCCTGTATTTTCAGGTTTGCATTGGTGGGACTGGAATTTAGAGATCTAGTATTTGGGCAATTAAGATGACAGGTTTAAAATATCTGGTATAAACACGGTGTATAAAGTAAGTCAAGCTTTTATTCACCTGTGCAGTGTAAATATAAATGGTGCCCATGATGTAGCGTGTGCTCGATCTTCTATGTGTAGATTTAGAACGGAATAGAACAGGTTTTGCTGTTTTCTACACGTCTGTTTGCCTTGAAGGGTTAACTTTGTGGAAGATAGTAGGTAGGTTTGAAAGTGGATTTACTGATAGATTTAGCAGGGAACAGTCTATAAAAGTTTACTGGGTAATGTGAAAGGAAGCTTTGGATCTAATTTACTGTTATTTTATGAAGGAATTGGGCAGTTATGAGAAAGGATGGAGTGAAGTGTGCAGTGGGTCAAGTCCTATAGTATTTATCACCATTTTTAAAGCTGGATTCCTTTTATACAGTGTGAAGGGGGGTACATCTGGGAGGAAAGAGCTCAAAATTAAACTTCTGGTTTATAGTACTAAAGAAAAGCAAATAAATTCTCATTTTTTACACTAGATACATTCTTGGAAATGGAAATAGCAGGTTTTAATCTTTTCATATGTCACTTCTTTGGATCCTTTTCAGGGATGTACACTTTCTGTTGTCATTAATGCTTATTTAGAGTACGCAGAAGCCTGCTGGGTGCTGGATGGACCATTGAAGGTGACTCTTCCACAGTTCGCAGGCATTGATGGGCCATGGTTTTTAACTTCTTGAGTCAGAGTCCTGAAAGTGATTGGCATGTGTGAAATTAAATCAACAAAAGCTTACAAGCTTATTGAATCACAGCATAAGCAACAGCAAGATCATCTTCTGCAAGTCTGATGTTTTGACAACAGTTAGTCTCTATTTATATTCTATGGAAACCAGGGGGGAAAAAGAGGCCTTCTTTCTAAACAAGTAGTGCCCAGCTATATGTTGGGGTCTGCATTAGATCTAGCTCACAGAGCAATCATAAATAGGAAATGAATGTCCTCAAAGGATAGACACATTTTCATTGTTTCCCTTTGAGAATAACCTGTACTTAACGTTAAGTTTGCTACTGGGGGTATTGTAGTTTATATAACACAAAGCAGTGTGCCCATGTCTGTGCATACCTGTCACTTCTGCTTGGCACTGGAATATTTCTGACTCTTAGCCATTATTTGAACACATTGGATAAGTAGGCTGGGAGAGAAATGAAAGAAATAAATACAATAGAAGTTGGAGGCAAGTTCATAGCACTTCAAGTAAACATATGCTCTTAGTTTTTTAGGCTAAACTGTCATTCATCAATATTATATCGAGTAATTAATTCCTTAAACTTTAAACAGGATTGCTTGTGATTACTTTTAATGTAATTTTTGTAATAATCTCAAAAGGATGAACTTCAATGAACGACCAAAGGAAGCTGCTAAACACTGGAGAAGGTTGTTTCTTCCTAAGTCATGCTATACATGCACATTTCTAATGCAGAAGATGCCCAGCACATCTATTAAAAATACTTGGAAATGTATTCTTGGGGTATTTCTGAAGTGCATAAAAATCATTTTTCCTCTGAAGTGTTCATTAATGAGTAAAGATCAAGGAGACTTTTGCCATGGTAATTTCAGTTATTTACAAAATTGACTTAGATATTCCAAAGGCAGAGGCCATCCTTCAGCACGAAAACTTGAGGGCAAGACCTCTCCGCATACCCAGAAAAAGAGGAGGAAAGTAAAAATCACTCCTTCACTTCTGTAATGTGATCTTTCGAGAAATGCACTCAAGAAAAATGACTTTTAAAGGCTGTATTGATGAGAGCCTGACTCAACTAACTACTGATTATTTAATGAAATGTTATTAAAATAGATAGTGCTTTTGGAATTGTTCAGTTGAAATCATACCCTTCCCTCCAATTAACCTTCATCACTAGGAGCTTCTCTCTCTTTGACCCAGCTCAATCTGCTAACAACATCAGACTTTAAATGTAAACCGACAGGCTCAGTAATTCAATATCAAGAACCTATTCTTTCTGCTAGGAAATATCTCTAATTTCCAGTTGAGATGGTGCTGAGCAGGAACAGAAAATGCAACCATGTGCAGGACAGGGTACACTATGCAGGCCTCAGGTTTTGAAGACTACGTGGAATGCAATCAAAAGTACGTGGCTCATTTGGGAACAAAAATGTATTTAATGGGAGGTGAGTTTTCCCTGTCCTAGGTCAGTAAGCCAAATGATACCCTGATTTGCACCTAGTGCAAATCTAACCTGGTGATTTTAATGTGCTTAGTTAATCTCGTGTGTCTCTCTTCCTGTTCCTGGGCACCATTTGCCTGTGACATACTCTGCTATCCTCTGTGCCCTGTGTGGGATGGGCACTGCGCAGCTTTCGAGGCTATTCCATACTCACACTATTGAACTTCTCTGGTTTTGCCTCAGTCTTAAAACAGTCTTATGGGGTTGTTAGAAGTTTGCCAGTGAATGGCTTTTCTTCTAAACTTTGCTTGCTCATCTTGCAGACTAAATGAAACGGAAAACATGTATTTTCATACAAAGAAGTTTGTCATTTATTCTCCTCTTTCTGTTAGGATATTTTATCTTCCAGCTTAATTGATAGCTGACCTTTTCTCCATCTGCTCTAAACCAGGGAAGTACCGTGTTTCTCTTGTAATTACATTTCTGCCACAAGGTATTTTTCTTCTTTTAGGAGATCAAAACCATCCTTGACAGCAGGATACAGTCCTTTCGGTATTTTAATCAAAAAGCCCACTATGTTTGTCTGATGCTTTAGCCTGCCAACAGGAGTTTAATAGTCTAGTGGAGCATTAGCCACAACTGATCATTGTTCAGAAGATCTAACTAGCCCTAGGTTATATCAACCTGACGGACAGGACATGAGCTGAGGGCAGCAACTCTTCATTAGCTGTTTATGCAGATGACCCTCTGGTGGAGAGGTGGGCATCTCCTGATTCGCCTTGGGCAATGTAAACCAGCCTGGAACAGCCATTGCAATTACAGGACATTAATGAGGAAGCAAAGAGAGAGCGTGTGGCATGGAAAGCGCTACTGTGAGCACAGCAACAGCAAGGGTTTGTTCTTGTCCCTGCTGCAGACAGTGGTTAAATCCCTGTGGATTTAAAGAGGAGAGGCTGAGACCCAGCATGATCGCTTCCCATATCTCGTATAAGCTGCTGTCAGGGCATGATGGAACGATGTTCTGTCCTGCACGAGGCTGACATAGTGAATGACTGTTCTTTCTTTAATTATGCTTGCTTCAGACATTTGGGTGGCTAAAGATGCAAGGAGAAGCTCAATTTTTCTCTGCCTTATAGTTTCTACTAAGAGAATTGTAAAGTGAGGTTATCAGTTGGTTCATAGGTTGTGAGCTGTGAAGGCTGAGACTCACATGGGTGGCTTTTTTCCACTTGCTGAAGGAGAGGACATGTACTATTACACTTGAAATCCTCTAGTATGTACACTCAGAGTGGCAGATAGCCTGAACGGAGGGCTTCAGCACCTACCAGAGCAAGCTGAACGGACCAAGACATCTGAATCTCCCATCGTGGAATTGCTTCGAGGATTATCAGGAAGAAAAGAGATAGATCAACAATAAAATCACCATGGGATCAGGGTGACATCCCTGCTAACCGAACTGAAAGCACTGTGAAAACTGCTTTCCACTTTGTGAAAAATGAGTCCATGCTTGCTTCTGTTTCATTTTATCAGATCAAAAAAGTAAAGAGCTACCGTCTGTTTTGAGCCCCATTTTGGGTAAACAAGGGTTAAATTTTGCTCTGTTAGATAGCGTAAACCTATCAGTATTCCTTCCAGAAGACCAAATCAACTTTGCTTGCTTCAGAGTGTGTTTTGGCCCTGGAAAAGTGGGTACCGTGCACTTCTGAGACGGTGTTATTAGGAAGCAAGTAAACGCGGTCAGCTTGAATTCATGGCAGGGAGAATCTGGAGAAGCAGATTGCTGATTACATATTTCTTGTTTTTACTGTGTAAAATTATAAAACTGCTCCAGGTGGCTCAGCTTCAATTTTTGAAAGTTTTTTATCTCTGTTCCTGAAAGGTTTCAGCTTGGTAGCCACGGAGATGGAAGTTTCCTAGGGGAATCACTGGCAATTCCCTCATGCGATCTTGTCTTAAGCACATTGTGCTACATCCAGAAGGGCCACATACACCAGAGTTTGTTCCCCTGCAGTTCTCCCCTTCTTTGACAGGGCTTAGAACTGTGATGATCCATGCCTCTACTTCATCTCTTTATATAGGCAGTCCCTTTCCTGGCTCCAAAAAGGCAGTCCTGAGCGCTTGCTCTCCCTGCAGCATGTCAACTGTCTTGTCATACCCACAGAGAATGAACCTTCAGGCTGGGGTGGGGGGAAAGCTTCATGTTGGCAACACGACAGGGGTTTTGCTAGGAGCAGTTTGGTTGTGTTTGGATGAACTGGCTGTTAAAGTTAAAACTGGGGGCTGAACTGGTTTTAAATGGACAGATTTCCCATCCCTGGCAGTGTTCAAGGCCAGGTTGGACACAGGGGCTTGGAGCAAGCTGCTCTAGTGGAAGGTGTCCCTGCCCGTGGCAGGGGTTGGAACTAAGGAGCTTTTATGCCCCTTACAACTCAAACCAGTCTATCACTATATGATTGTAAGAAACAGCTGCTAAACATCACCTTTAGCAAGTGGTTTGCTTTTCTCAGGAGCTCTTTTACTTATTCTCTGTCCTTAGATGAGGAATGCTTCCTTTGCAAGAGGGCAGTCCCCCTTGGGCCATCCCCAGGCCCTATCCTACGCTCTCTGGCATTGCCAAATGATGCATTGAAGAGAAAACACAGGTAACCAGGTTATACTCGGGTACTGAACACTCATTGTGCAAAGAGTGAAACTGGAACAAGGCAAAGTATTTAATGGGTAAACAAGGCCTTGTTGCTAAGGATGTAATGTAGATAACTCCTCTCATACTGTAGAAACAGACATGTTTTCTGCTGCAAAAAGTACCTCCCCCTCTGCCCCTCAAAAGCATCCATTTGTTTGATAAATGTGATTAATTAAAACCCAAACATTAGTCTTACACCTGCCTGTGGTGTCTCTATTGGGTCTCTATGTCACTGAAGGTAGGATTAGACATCCCTTTTGTTGGCTTTTTGTGATGCTGCACTGAACCTGTAAGGTGGCAACTGGCTGTGTAGCATCTTGGGCTGCACATCCAAGTGAGATGCTCAGGTTGTTTCCTCTGTCTGTGCTCAGCTGGAAGCACAGCTAATCTGGAACAGGGTCGGCCAGGGGATGTGGTTAATAATTGCTGGTTTGCTTGTACCTTCAGTGTATTACAGGCAGACGAGAGCAGTGGGGAAGCACGGGGGAATGGTGACTCAGCCGAGTGTGTCTGAGTCACAACGCCTCCCAGTCTGCTCTGCCAGCATCCTTTCAGTGCAAGGTTTTAGTTTGTGGGTATTTTTTCCTAGCACTTCTTCAGAGCTGTGCCTAGAATCAGGCACAAGCTTTAGTGCAAGTTGCCTCCCAGCACTGTCTTTTATCCGCTTTACAAATGAGTGAGCTGTGTAAGGAGAGGTGAAAAGGTTTTTCTTTAGCACAGCAGTAGCAATACAACTGATTTAGATATGACAGGCTTGTACTGTGGACCGAGGTTAAGTTCAGTTGACTGGTTCATTCGAACAGAAATGCAGAAATTAATATAAATAGGCAGCATAAATTGGACATAACCTAATCTCTCATCTTGAAGGAGATGGTACATATGAGACCTGCTCTGTGACACAATTGCCACTGAACTGTGCTCCTTAGAGAGCTGGAAAATGGGATCACATTCACTGGACCCAAATTTACAGGGATGATCTTGTGCAATGTTTATCCTTCCCTGCAGCTTGAAGAACTTGAAAGCAGCAGTAGGAGCACTGTGCACAGGTATGGGGTAGGGTGTAGGCCTGTTGGAGCTTGGCCATGGTTCTGCCTTTCCTTTTTTCTGGTTGTATTCTAGTCCAACCCCTTCAATTCAAGAAAGAGCCTAGGTGCTTATAAAAAGCATCCAGAAGCAAGTAGGATCCTGAGTAGTTTTTTTCAGCTACAGCTGTTGTAGCAAAGGGGGAAAATGCAGATCCTGCTTGTGACAACACTGAATACCTGCAAAATTCTTCTGTTTTTTCTGCACACTCCTGTGAGTGCACAGGGTCTGTTTTGTCAAGTAATGGGGGAAAAGCGCTGTGGTGCATTTGTGTTAGTGTTTGCACGTCCTTCCACCTTTGGCATGTACAGCCCCCTCCAGCATCGTTGGCAGCGCACTAGGGACACTGCAGCCTGTGCACTTTGCCATGACTAGCATGCAACACATGAAATACGGATTTGAGGATACCAGGATTGACAGTGTTATAATCCTCACTACTTCACACTTCAACTTTCAGTCGCAATACATAGATATTGAACTCCATAACATACCTGGAAGGCTTGGCAGAGTATGAAGATGAACATGATCATCCTTGTCCTCAGTTCCCATGACCAGCAGTTTTGCATAGGCTCCTCTTTTGGGATGGGAGGATGGAATGGTGCTATGATGCAGGAGTCTATAGCACAAATTCCTGATTTCAGCTAATGATTTCATTCTAAATTCTTTACATTTCTGCTGTCTGGGTAAAGCAGCTTGTGCTGTTGCTTCCTATGTTGGCTTGACTTACGTGACTGAACAGGCTGTAAAGCTGGCAACTGTCAGAATAATCTTTCCATTACCCTGATGGTCTTTTTTAATGTAGTCTGTTTTAATGGTAGAAGGTATAGCAGTGCAATGGAAAGCAAATTATTTTTTCTTTTTGGTTTAATCTTCTTAGGGAAAGAGGTAATCCTCTGCTAATTTCCTCCGTCAGAGCAAGCATATGTCTCAATCACATTTGTAGCTGGAGCAGAACAGCACTCAGCTCTCAAATTATGTTAATAACCATTTAGATTACTTCTCCTCTGGCATTTATTCATATTGGGGATCCAGCAAGTAAGTCTGTCCATGAGAATTTATGTGTTTAATCCACATTATTTTCATTAATACCTCTGCAAGCTTTGGCATGCAACTACCCAGCTTCTTGGCTTATGGTCAGGGAAAGGTGAAGCAATGCTGCAGTCCTGCTCCAGTGCATCCACACTCTTTCTTCTTAGTCTTTCCTGCGCTTCAACCTGAGAGAAGGGCTGCCAAGTGTTGCCTCAAGTAAGGAGCAGACTTTACTGATAAATGTTATGCAGGTAGATGAGGTTCAAGTCATGTAGTTACAGCATTCATGTGAGACAGTATTGTTATGCCATCCAAACTGTTAATACTGAGGATGGACTACACTATGTGTATAGATGCATATAGAAAGCTTGAAGAAACCTTGCGAAGCTGGAGTTGCAATCTGTGGGCTATAGGATTGATTCCCATTTATGCTGATACTGGTTTTGAGCCAGTAGGCTTCTATGCAGTGAAGACTTCAGCAGTTTCATTTGTTCCGCATCTAAACTGAAAATGCATCTATTCTGCCTGGTTTTCTTATTGTTTCGAAGTATGAACGCTGTTGCATGCATGTATATACAATAAAGTATGTTAAGAGTGATTGAGGGTAAGTCAATAGGATTGTCACTCATGTTTTGATGTCAACTTTCCCCTCTGAGCCATTCTTGATGGATTTGTTCTGCTGCTGCTAAGCACAGCTGAGCAGTACCTGTGAGAGTGGCACTAAGCACAAATTCCTCTGCAGCATTTCCTTAACAATGCAGAACAAGAGGTATGAGTTATTGTCATTGTGTTCTCTGGATGAAAGATCTCCCTTTGCATGAAGGTGCACTTGAATTGCTGCACCCAGATATGATGCTTGTAAGGCTCAGCTGTCCCAGTGCAGCCATTTTATTTCTTAGAAACTGATGGATGTTGAAAAGCCTGAGTGTTTCATGCAACTGCATGCATATCAGACAGAGATGACTGGAATTTAGGCAGGATTTTCCCTTGCCAAAAGGTGCACTGAAGCCTGTTACAAGCTCTCTGTGGAGTGAAAGGTTCCTCAGTGTAGATCTGTGTTTAGAGTTAAATTGAGGTCTGTGTTTGTGCTTGGAGCTTGGCATTTATGCTCACAACAGAAATGGGGCCTCCAGGCAGGAGGGTGGAACTAGATCATCTTTAAGGTCCCTTCCAATTTAAACCATTCTGTGATAAGATGGAGACCAGCTCTGATCAGAGAGAAACATGCAATAACGACACATCACTACCAAAGTTAATAGGAGGGTTGCCTGTAAAAGCAAGACAAGAATAAATAAGTAATTTCATTATTATGCTATGAAGAAAGCATTTTATATACTTTGTTATTAGTGTGGCTAAGCTGTGAAACCACTATGTATTTCCTACCACTGGAGCGAATCTTCCTCTAAGACCCAAGATCAGCAGAACACTCAAGCAGCTGCTTATGAGATGAAATCCCATCCCAAGGCAATTTTTTAAATACCACTTTTAATCACCTTCTCTGGCATTCTCCATGACTGTTTTATTTTGGGTGCTTGGGAGATGCAGGAAAACAGGGAAGACTTTGTGACAATGATGCTTAGAGGTGGAAAATAATGTTCATTCCAGTACTGCAAGGGTTGGATGAATGGATGTTGAAATACAGAGGTCGTTTACTGTACCAATTACTCTGTTCACTCTATTGTATTTTCCAAACGTGCCATTGAGACTGCCCACCAATAAGTTCATCACTGGTGTTCTCTGACTCTCAGTCACTAGCCTCATTCTTCAATAACTTGTTTTTACTATAGAAGAATTTGGATGATGGATGCGTTGTCAGAGCTGATCTGTATTGCTTTGGTATTCATTCACTGTGCACAGATCCTCGTCAGAAATTACCTTTCTCTTGCACTTGCATAGTGCACAAGGAATCACTTTGTCACGTTCTTGTGTGTTAACAAATCATCATTGTTATTAATGTCATTACTGTGCAGCTGAAGTCTGTCTAATAGAAAGGGTAGTGAGAGGTGACCCCTGCTTCTGAAGATCTTTTAAGATGCCCTGGCAAGAAGTGGGTCTAGAAATGGCTTGTCTAAAGTCAGAATTCAGGTTCCTGACTCTCAGTGTCTTCTCAGGGCCCCATCTGTATCTGCGTCTGCATGCACACTCAATCTGTGCTAATGTGCACCAAATTGTTCTCTTTCTGAATAATATAAGGATTAGTGCATCCTTAAGAGAATGAGTGAAATACCCAAGGATCAGTTAGGGGCTGCCAATTAAAGTTCTAATGCTGTAACAGCTGTTGTCTGCTTGCAAATGATTTCTCCTAATTTTGGGATTTTCTGTTAGAGCATAAAATGCTTTGTTAAGAAATGTGGAAGTCCCCAAGGAATTCTGTGCATTTAACTTTAATAATTGAAGAGTGCAGAGGAGAGGCGGAAATAAAACCGACTGCGTTATGAAACAACTTTTAAAGTGTGTCATGTCTACTGAAGATGTCATAAAGTCCCATGTTACAGCATCTGTTTTGTTGAGGGCTTTATGTTTTCCTTCTGATCAGCTCTCAAATGTCTGAAAGAAGTTAGCCAGGATAGGCAGTTTGGAAAACTAAAGTTCACCTTAAAATCTCTTTGTGCCTAATAGGATGTTTTATTACCTCCCAGTACAGGTCTACTAGCTTCAGCCACACTACAGCTTTGTGTCCTCTGAAAACCTGACTCACTGCATGCATAAGGCTGTCTATCACAGACCATTCAAGCGGTGTCTTGAGCAGTTTCCTTTCGTTTCTTCCCAATTCCTTGAACTCCTTACATCAAGTCAAATTTGGCGCAGTGTTGGAAAACGCAGCCTGTGTATGACATGAAAAGATCCAATGATGAGGATTATTGGGGTAAAAAGCTGTCATAGTGTGAGCTACATAAGAAGATTAAGAAGACAAAATTAACCAATGATTCAGATGACCAACTTCCCCTCCAAAAGGAGGCAGTAGACATTTTGTCAACTTCAGTATTTGCAGGGGCTATGGACGTATATGATGATAATAACAGTAATAATAATAATAATTAAAAAATATACTACCAAAAATCACCCAGCCAGAACATCATCAACAAGAAGGCAACATAACCAGGTGTAATAAATGAAATCCTGGGCATTCCAGGCTAGTGTTATCTGCAGCTAACATTAGAGTTTTGCGGGGCTGATCACTGTATTAGCAGTCAACAGCCTCATCCTGTAATTTGAACACCAATCTTCCTTCCTTTCTCAAATGGCATTTAATTGCACACTTCAAAAGCTTTTACTCTGAGAAATAAATTGTTAAAGAAATAACTTGATGAAGCAGGATTTATTGGGCTTCTTTTTTTATGGTTAGAACAAAAACAAATCAGCACAACAGCATAATTGCAAGTTAATTATTCTAATAACTTTCACGTTCATTCTTATTTTTAATCTTGATTTCTTTTTCTGCGCTGTAGAATAGGAGACAATCTAAACAATGAATTAATTAATTACTCTAAGCTCCTTGTTCTTTTCCTTGTTCTTTCCACCCCTGCTTTTCAGATCATTAGAACCATGAGATAATCAGGGTCAGATTTAATTTGCCAGCCTTCCTTTCTCCCAATGCCTCCATTCTTTTTCCTCCTCTAAATCCCATTTTTACTTTGTCTTTTACACACACCTTCTTACCTATATTGAAGTTACTTATAGAACAGGTTGAATAGGCAGGGGAGTAAAAAAGACCCCTATCCACTATTAGTTTCTTAGTGGGTGATATCTGCAGTTCTTGCTGTAGCCTATTGGAGTCAATGGAGTTCAGCTGAGATGTTCTTGGGGTTCTCCTGTCTCTGGTAGAGTTGTCAGAGGCATCACTGTACTTTGCCATTTGGATCTGCTGCATATGCAATACGGTGTTGTGTGGTGCTGAGTGTGAGAAAATCCATGCCCTGCTTTTCCCTGCCTGCTACAGCTTTCACCTTCTGCTTCCACTCCTTGGAAACTGGGAATTAAATGTGGTGCTGGAGAGGGATTTACCTGTTGGCTGCCAGCTTTGCAGAGCAGGCTTATTGAGACACATCAGATTAAACCTTCCCTTTCCTGAGACAGTGAGCAGTGGGGAGTTGTTGCTGGGGCTGTGCAGGAGCAAGGGGTCCAAGCAGGATCTGGAGTGAGAGAGGGTTGCTGTGATGGAGATCTCTCGGTGCAAATAAACCAGAGCAGAAGAAAGAGACGGAAGGCTATATTTGCATTGCCTTCTGCAGGCAGACATAAGCATGCTCTCTGCCTTGCTCCAAGTGGACTAGAAGCTACTATATTTTATGTTTCAATGGACCTTTGATGCTCTCAAGGCTGACTGTAGCTACATGCTTCTGTTTCCTAAATAGCTTACAGTCTTCAGTTGCTTGTGCAGGGCAAGCCTCTGCAGTGGGGACCCGAGCACCATGGAGGCATACCTATTCCTTAGCGTAGTAACAGCATCAGTAGCATTGCCTGAGCTCTTCTGAGGCATAATTCAGGTATGCCATTTTTGCCATGCATATCATAAATGAGTACTGTGTTTCTCATCCACTGTTTTGACATGCTGTTGTCTGTTGGCATTTGTACCTTGAGACCACTTGACAAAACACAGGTTGTGATCCCTCTTCCATCACAATTTCACAAACCCTTTTCTAAGCTGGAGCAAACCATCACTTTCACTAAAGGAAGACTTAGTTCCCTCTCATAGTGCAGATTGCTCCCTCCCTTCAGCAGCACGTTTATGCAGCAGGTTGAATCAGAAAACCCATTCATCGAAACCATGCAGCAGGAATGGCTCTGTTGACTTCTTTTGGCAGCAGCGCTCACGCCATTTCAAAGTATGCATGAAAATCTGGCTACAGTTTTGCTAACTAGGACAATGATTAAAGATCCAAGTGTCTCTTGTTTCCTTTTAGCCTGGGCTCTTTTACTGAATGCATTGAAATACCTGTCTTAAAGTAATAAGTTATACTCCTGAAAGCTACTTAATGCATGTAGTAGTACCTAGTGCTGCAGAAATCCTGAGCCTGTTGCAGTCAAAGAGGGTTTTGGCATTAACTTCAATGAAGCTAGGATTTCACATGGCATTTCAATATTAATGAAAAACAGATGAGAATAATCTCTATAAATTCTGCTAGTAAATTGTGAAATCTGCAAGTCCTACTCAACATTTACTGCTATGTATTTTTTGCCTAAGACTTGCAAGATTTGACTCAAAAGAGATGCCCATTAGCTTTCAGTGTTGCTGTTTCGACGTATTTTCATGGTCTTCCAAAGCTGTAATTTATACAATTGTATTTTTCTAGCATGTTCTTTGCATCTTTCTCATCTTTCCTCTTTGACTGAGCCTATGGGAATATTCTTTCCTCTCCTTTTCCCCTCTTCCTTATCCTCACTCTCTCCTTCTTCTGTTTTCCCCTTCCCTCTTGTCCTGCCTCTCAGAAAGCATGCATACCTATGTGCTAAACTCAGTGCCATTTCCAATATCTGAATAACTGTATTAATTCTGAAGGTGTGTTTGTGATGTGTTCTGTAAATCACACTGGCAGAGGTAGTTTTAAACAGTGGCTTATCAACATTTCTTATCTACCGATAATTGAATCAGTCCTGCAAAGGGCTGATCATCTTCTCCAACTTGCTGAGCATTCCCATATCCCACTGGTGTTGAAGAAGAGACACAGAATATCCAAAGTCACCCAAAACCCCCTTCCATTCCTAATCAGGGTGGCGTATGAAACAGTATGCATTTAAGTTATAAAGCACCTGTAGTTTGTCTTTGTAGTTCTTTGTTTTCAAAATTACTCTAGGAACTTTGGTGTGCTCTTTACAGGAAATTAAAATGGCAGGTGAATTGGGGATACAATTGCCTTCAGTCTGAAAGGATGTGTTGAATCAATTGAGGTGCAAGTTTTCTTCTCCACTTCTGCTTTACATTCTTCCTACATAACTTCCTTGGCATGCTTTTTCAGCTTCCTGGTCTGGCTCTACGATGAGTAGACAGGGAGCAATAAACATTGAAAGAAGGCTGTGATTGCTGCTTACATAAGTTACATCCATCCAAAGATTGATTTTTAAAGTGAGAAAGAATCTGCTAAGGTGACAGATAACTACAGCTTGGCTTCTGAGCCCTTGAGTGCATCCCAGTGCTTTGTGGCAGATTTGGAAGTGAAACAAGGCTGGGAAATGGTGTCAATAGCGTCATGGGGACAAGGAGGTCAGGGGACTAAGGGTCTCACTTTGTGGGTGGGAAAGGGGATGCAGGGACACTGGAATGGCTTAGCCAGATTAAAATTATGGAAGACAAGTCATAGAACCATAGAATAGTTAGGGTTGGAAAGGACTTTAAGATCATCCAGTTCCAAGCCCATCCAGTCCCATGGGCAGGGACACCTCACACTAAACCACATCACCCAAGGCTCTGTCCAACCTGGCCTTGAACACCACCAGGGATGGAGCATTCACAACCTCCCTGGGCAACCCATTCCAGTGCCTCAACACCCTAACAGGAAAGAATTTCCTCCTTACATCCAATCTACTTTTGTCCACTGCTTGGGTGAATTAACAAATCATTGTAGCAGCCTTCTAAATAATACCGCTCCTTCAAAAGCTACCGACAATGACTGAGGATGTTTTGGGTCTTGAAAATCAGACGATTATGCACATTAATGCTAAAATTAAGCTATTTCATCTGTGTCCTGTCAAATTAAACATAAGGTGATATTTTTGCATCTTTGAATCTTGACAAATTGGTATTTTTGCAGAACAAAAAACATGTAACAGAATATATCTCCTTCTAGAGTCTGAGCTTATTAAAATAAATGGATATCTACATTTTGGATGGTTTCAGGCAAATGAAGTCAGTATTTGTTTCTAAAGTGGCAGTTATATTGGAGCTTAGATTTTCTGCTGTTATTCTGAAATGCTGACTTTTTTTTCTATAAAGAGATGTGATTAGAGTTTGCCTTCATAAACAGCATTTTTCTGGATTTACATGGAATTGAATTATTATGGGCTCCAAAGACTTCAAGAGTTTCTATCTCATTTGCAGTTCAGCAACAGATCAACAAAGGGTAGTGCAAAGTCCTGTAGCTAGGAAGGAACAGCCCCATGCACCAGTTATACTGGGGCTGCCCAACTGGAAACCAGCTCTGCAGGAAAGGACCCTAGGGATCCTGGTGCAAACCAAGATGAACATGAACCAGAACTTTGCTTTGTAGGAAAGAAGGCAAATGGTTTCCTGGGCTGCAGTAGCAAGTCAAAGGAGGTGATTTTCCCCCTCTGTTCACCACTGGGGAGGCCGTACATACCTGTGTGCAGTTTTGGGCTCCCCAGTACAAGGGATAGCTGAGGCCACTGGAGAGAGATCAGCAGAGGTGATTATGGGTCTGGAGCATCCCTCCTGTGAGGCTGAAGGAGCTGGGACTCTTTCAGCCTGGAAAAGAGAAGGCAGATCTTACTGAGACATACACACTCACTCAGCATCACTGTGAGAGATAGACCCTTGGCAATGGTGTATTCTGCCTTTCCTGGGCAAAATGGAAAAGCATTGCAGGTGCTTGGACATAGATCAATTCCTCCTGGGATGCCTTTTGGTGAAAATGACCTCATACATATAATTGAAAAGGTAAAACAAATCAACGAGCCAACTGGATAATCAGAGGAAGGAGAGAAAATACATCTTTCTCTTCTCTTTTTATATGTTTACATTGCTTTGCTGTAATGATGCCACCTGCTTCCTTTTAGGTGAATAACAATCTTATTTGCAGAGGGTTTTCTTGAACATATTCCAGTTCAGGAAGAACATGTTCTTATGCATCTGGTGGGAAAAAAAATCTGAAACCCAAGACTTGCATACGGGGTCAGTCTGTCGCTATGCACCAGATGTGGTGGCCATAAAGCTGATTCAGTATTCTGCACCTGTATTTTCTCATGAGGCAGACTAATGAGAAAGGAAAATAGATAAAGGAAATGTCAAGGAGAATTGCAGTGAAAATGTAGATTGTTTTGCAGACAGGTAAATAGAAATGGGGATAAAAAGCAGGAACTTTCATTCTGCCACAATTGCTTCTGCTGTGCAATACCAGACACTTAAAAGCAGAATTTGGGAAGGAAAAAAGCCCTTTGTTATAAAAACCTGTCAGCCTCCATCAAATCCGTAGTTAAACATATTCTTACACTGTGCTGGTCAGGAGAGGTAATCACAAACATGACTTGTAGCAAATAAACATTATTATCCAGTATATTCCAGTTCATTTATGGTGGGCACCTGTGAGAACACATACAGTTTTAAAGGAAGTATTGTTGGAGCAAAATTCTGACTTGCTGATACCCAAATAGTGTAGGAAGCAGTGCTATCCTCAGTGATGGAACAAAGAAAAAGTCACTGTTGCGGGGTCCTGTATGCTGATTGGTGCCCGAGTGCTTTTATCAATCATAATTCAAATGGAATTGTATATTCAGACAGGATGTGCTGTTGAAATTATTAGTTGCCCCAATTTTATCCAATATAATTGATCACTTTATTCTGTTTGGGTAACTCTCCTCTTACTGGATTCAAACCTAGGGTTGGGTTTGGTTTGGTTGTTTTTTTTTTGAGGGGGGTAAATGGTGTTTCAGCCTTTTGTTATAGGGAGATAGTGTAGAGCAAAGGGGAGGCATGAACTGGGATGCAGAACTGTTAAGCTCTCCCACTAATCTGGTGATTGCTCTTGACCAAGTCAGTGACCTTTCTTCTCTATTTTTCTGTTTCCAAGATAGTGATATCTCTATTTGCCTCCTTCAGTAAAGTGCCTTGATAGCTGCTTGCTGAAAGTATGCATTATGTAAAGTCAGGCATTTCCCCAGCTATGCAAGCCAGTCGACTCCTGCTGTATTCAGTCCCTGCTCCCTCTCACTTGAGCTCATGAAGTCAGGTAAAAATCGATGACAGTAGCAGACAACCAGTTGCCTTCTTCATGCATAGATACATAGATAATCTCAATCAGATGGGAAGAAAGAACAGATGTTCCCTAAACATATGTGCAAACAAAAACCTGCCACTGTGAGTGTTCATGAACGAGTAAAGCAGGAGAAAGGAACAAAGCCGGATTTCAGGGCATGAAGAAGTATTTTTGAGGCAGGACTTGGAAATTTCCAGCTAGCTCTAAAAATGGCACATTTAAGGAAATGAAAAGATTTAGGGAGTTATTTGGAAACTGAGCCATGAGGAGACTTCTTTAAGTTTCTTCCATCTTTTCTGAGCAAGGTGGCTAAACGGATGGTGTGCCAGGACATGCATCTGTGTGTATCCAGGCTTCTCTCCACGTGATTGATTTGTAATGTAGACAAAGAATTGAAGTTTCCTTTCCCTGTTCTTTCAGTGCTAAATTAATTTTGTGGTGGTTCGGTTTCAGTCACATTACAACTTTCCAGGACTTTGATTTTTTTCTCGAAGTAAATAGAAATGGCTTATTAAAACCAAACTGTTTTACCACTGCTATAGTTTCCTGCCTTCAAAAGGTCTGGCTACGTGTGACTCAGACTTTTTCTTCCCCCTCTTTTAAGTTATTACATCATAATGCCACAGCTTTCAGGGCGGATCTACAGCATCCTGCAGAAGACAATTAGGTTGAAGTCGAGTCTCTAATTGTAAAGATATTTTTCCACTAGCTGACAGCCTACTCATTAGCAATCTTACAAATAGGAGAGAAGTTGTTAAGCTTGGATTAAATGTCTTTAATCACTACAGGCTACCTTCCTTTGTCATTGAACGGGATGAAAAAAGCCCCAGCTGTGTGCTTTCCTAAGATAGGTAATATAACATACAAAATAGATATAAGGGAAAAAAAGAGGTATTTTTCTGTAAACACGATGAAGTTTCGACTGTTAAGATGTTGATCTTGTTCACGCTTCTGGAATTTCAGAGTTGTTACTGTGGGTTTGTAGTAAATATGTGAAAACGAACCTGGAAGGTGTTTCTCTCAGTATATACACTTAGAAAATGACATGAAAATATGCCTCTTTAGCTTTTTAAAAGCTTTTGGGGCCATGTGTGAGATGTGAGTGTTAAAATACATGTAGATCTCCACACCCTTTCATACAATTGCCCTTTTTCCAGGTTTAAATCCCAGATACCATGCCAAAGAGGAACATTTACAAGAGTTTTCCATTGGTGTACACTGATTTAAAAGATATTACACCCTAGAGGAAAACCCCATATGATGTGTTTTGTGCATCATCAGTGACAACTTAGTACAAATTCAGCTTAGTGAAAATTAGAAATCTCCAGGTTTGCATATGAAGGCTGCTTCATAAGGTCAAAGATCTCTTTTTCACACTAAGTTGAGCAAGGTAAAGGTGAAATATCTTCAAGCTTACTTGGCACCTGATCAGCTCTGATTTACAAGGATGCTCATATTACTGTTATTGAATGTATATCTTTGATGTAGCCTGCTTTAATTCACACATGTTCCAGACCAGTTAGCTGGAAGAGTTAATAAGTGTTTAGTGTTTAGTAGATATAATTATAGTTTTATTGGACTTATTTTCATAGAGCTGGGTAGAAAATGGCTTTATTCAGCCTCAGAAGTTTTTGAAATTTTGGAAGAATGTTCCTATGTCACACAAGGAAAAGACTGAATATTCTGTTGAGGTTTTCATGTATGCATGAGTGTCTGCACACACACACAGTGCTTGTAAGGAAAGGAGAAGGTAAACTTCTCACTACATAGCCTACAGATGAGGGTGCTTAATGAGAATACCCAGAGCAAACGGCCTGAATTTAGGTAATGTTATGTGTGCAGTACTAACTACTGTGGACTGGGTTTCTCTCCTGTCTGCGCTGTCACTGTACCTAAGGGTCTCAGCCTAACGGATGCTTGCCCCTAGCCATGCTGTGAAAAGGTTCATTGCTGTGAATCAGTGAATCACAGCGAAAGCGTTTGGTTGCAAGATTCCCCATCATTTCCATTAATTATCCATTTCGGTGGTAGGCTCCTCTTTGTGCCTTCTCATCTTTATCCCTTCTCTTCTTGGATCACGTTTTGCAGTGACAGTTGCTTTCAGAGAAATCTGTTGTGATTTTAACTGCAGTGACTGTTCCAACATCTGGCACAATGTCTGGGCTTGGAGTCCTGAGAATAGCTAGCACCCTCCTCCTGGCCTCCTCACTCATGCTTAAAAATCAAACCAGGTATATACAGTGTTTTTTTCTGCTGCCTCTGTTAGTGTATAACACATGAGAGAGTCTACAGAAAAGAGTCCTCTCATAGAGGGCAAGCTCACATCTCGCAAGGATGGACAGTGGTGTTGGCAAACAGCTCATAGAACATTGAATGCTGCCTCTGCAGCAGCCCAGTTTTCCACCTCTTGCTTGGCTTACCTCTTGCTTTGTCTTGTTCCAGCTGCTTTTTGCTGTCCCCACAATTGCAGCTGGCTCTAGTGTTCAGATTCAGCTGCTTTTTCAGTACTGAGCTGCTTTTGGTGCTTTCAAATGGCTTCGAGCTCCTGTTTCTCTGCATTTTCTTTCAGCTTCTCATGCTATGCAGCTACAGGACATGGACAGCAAGGTCCAGGTTGCCGGATGTGCCCAAAGCAGGGTTTGTGCCAACAGACTTTGTTTCTGGTTGAGCTGAACTAGCTATGCTTTTTGTTTCCAACCACATGAGCTCTTCTGGCTAGGCAGGGTTTTGCATGGTGTGCTTTAATGAACCCATTGAAAGCTTCAGGCAGGTTCATTGTGTCTAATTTAGCTAACTTCGCAGTCCTCACTTCTCGGTAGGCAGTGCCATGCTGTCCTAAACTGACGATGGCTGCCTTTCCAGGCCAAACATCCAAATCTAATTGGATGAACCAAGCAAAATCCGTTTCTAAACAGCTTTATTGTGAAGATTATGTCTTCTGAATAAAGCACGTGTTTAAGTGAAAGAATATTGTTTGTATTTTCTGCAGCTTCTGCAATAAACAATCACAACAGTAGATTTCCAATGTGTTGTGTCACATGTATTTGGTGGCTATCAATGGTATCAGCATGTGCAGCTCTCATGTGCACCCCTCGGTCATGGGCGCAGCCTTCTCCTTCATCATCTGCTTCACTGATGTAAGCCAGCTTGCTTTGTGCCTCTAAGTCTGCAATACTCACATGGCTTCTCCTAAGTAGTCCTGGGTAGGAAACAATCCCAGACTGCGCAAATGACCTTTCATATAGTTGAGTTAAAAATAACAGGCAACTGTTACCTGTGTCCACTGTTGCTGTTTTAGCCATATATTCTTTCCGTCCCCTCTAATAACAATCGATAAGTGCTAGCTCTTCTGAAGAGAGATGGAGTATGAAGAAAGAGGTGAAAACGTCACTGTTTGCTAGCACAGAATTGCTCATCACTGGAACTGTAAATGTAAATTAATTGGGTTTTGTTTTGTTTGTTTAATGTGAGGCTAATTGAGGTTTTCTAACAAATGTGTTGTATTTCGTTTCCTCTTGGCTATGTATGGTGTGTGCTGGCCCTAAGCATCTTGAAGAAAATACTACTTTTGTTTAGCTGATTACATCTACCTGACAAGGATGTAGTCACCATGTACATATTAACAGTTAAGAGACAGACCTCTTAATCCCGGGTAGTTTAGATACCAGATAGCTTAATCCCAGATACTATGACACCCTTAACACATGTGTTAACCCATTTGCACTAATGATGTTCTCAGATCGTTTGAGATATAGCTTTAAGAGATATAAGTAGTCTTAACAAGGGAATACTAAACAAGTCAAATATTTTATTGGGAAAATCCCAGTGTATGATGACCTCTGTTATAGAGGGACCTCGTCCTCATGATTCCATCAGAATCACTAGAAATGACTAATGGGTTATGTCACTTTTTTCTCTTTTTCTAGGAAATGCACTGTATCAGGGCAAAGCTGAACATGTGCTGAAACACTCTCCCAGACTGGAGCTGCAATCAAGTCAGCCTGCACTTTACCTGTGCTCTGGGCAGTCATTGGCATCCTACTGGAGTTTCTGCAAGTCTGAAGAGGAGTTGTGGTGACTGCAAATGATGAACAGCAGCGAAGGGCAGAACGAGGTAAGGAGACAAAGGTCCTTTCCAACTGTAACTATTCTATGATCAGGTGGGGATGCTGGAGGTCGGCTTTCAAATCCAGCTCTAGAAGGATCTTCAGGCACTGCTTAACGGCTCTGCTGAGATGGGTCAAGAGAAAACCAGTGAAGCTTGTGTTAAAATAGAAAGGGCATGCCTGAATGGCGCAGTACGGCCGTGCTATAGCGCTGTTGCTGTCTACATGAAATTTCCTGTTGTAGATAGCCAGACTGAAAATGATGTTTCTGTTTGTAAATTACGTTTTCAAACTCGGCTAAGACAGACTGAAGCACTTTCATACAAGTTAATTGTTAGTGTGGAGAGGAGTCATTTTGTAAAGTCTCCAATACACACAGAGAGAAGTCAGTTTCTGTATTATTATGCTATCCTTTCTAAGCTAGTATTGACAATATTGAGTCCCACATTCACAGCAGTAAGGATTGCCAGAACTAAATAGAGACCTGCTGCCTTAAAAGCTCATGTATGGAACTGGTCAGGTAAGAAACAATAAGCCCAAGCTGTTTTCTGTGCTCCTGGCAGCAACCAAAGAGGATGTCTTCAAAGTGCAATTAGCACAGCATGTATATTGTGCTTCCTGGACTATTAAATACTGTATTCCATAAGAGCCAGGCCCAGCTTATATGCATGCATATGTACTGTTGTTATCACAGTAAAAATGATCTCTCTATGTCTGGATGTGCTTAAGAAAATTTGAAGTTTAATAAAAATTAGTGCTGGGTTTATTCATTTATTTTTCCTTCAGTAGGATTGTAATTTGATGTTCATGTAGCATTTTGCATTCAAATCTGTGGATAACAGCAGGCCAGATAGTCCCTTAAATTGTGCTTCCCTGGAGTACTTCAGCTGCTGTTCGATGTTGTATTTCTTTTCTCAGACAGCAACACATATATTATTAGGGCATAGCACTAAGTCTGCTTATTGCAGCATGCATCTATTTAATCAACACTGGAATTTTACATTATAGGTGCAAAAGCAATTCTTATTGTCATTACAAATTCCTCTGAACATTTAGGAGGGCTTTTAACAAAGGTTGTATCTTTTGGGGCCTTTGATCTCCAGTCCATGTTTCCATGTCGCTGTTTCACCTCTAGAGGGGACATCATCTTGGCTCAAATAGTGGGAAGATGTCTGGGGTATTTCCAGGGAAATGTTCTGAGAATGTCAGAGCTGTTGAAAAGAAAGCTAAAGGGAATGGATAACAGAACAGGAGACAATGGGTTGAAAGGGAGAGAGTCAAAAAAGGAGGTAGGAGTAGGATGTAAGACAGTTCAAAAGATGGCTGAAATACTTTGAAAGACTGAGGAGAAAACTGAACAAATAAATATATAGAGGGGAAAACCAGAAAACTAAAGCAATAAAGAGAAATGGGCAAAATAAATAAGACTAAAACCGGAAAAGAGGAAAGAATGAAAGATGGGAGGGAAAGCATATGAATGGGTTGATGACAAAGGGGAACGCAGGGAGCGGATGGATATGTAAATGAATCTGGAGAGAGATTATGCCCTTAGCATTGTCATGTGGGCAGGATGTGAGTTTTACTGACAACTTCAGAGTGAGCAAGGCAGGGGGAATATTCAGGAGTCATAAACTATAGATGAACCTGGGGGGTTCAGAACTGGCAACATCGGCTTTTGGAAATGGGCTTGTGAAATATTGTTTGAAGTAGAAAACAGATCTAATGTGACCGGTGCCAGCACCTGGTGTTTGCTTTGGTGGAGAGAATCCAAACCTCATGCTGTTCTGCTAATGAGCTGATGCTTGTAGTCTTAGTTTGGCTGTCTTTAATAAAGTCTATAAAGGGAATGAAATTCAAAATCAGTATTGGTTTTGAGCTTGAGAAGGTTTGTGTTTCTTCAAATGCGTATCTTAAGTCATCCAGGCCTTACCTGGGCTCTTTGAACCCCCAAAATTAAGGTGGAAAGAGTCTTTGAAAGCTGAGATCATAAATTAGCAGTAGATTTTGTAGCCAATGTTAAGGTAGCAACTCTATTATCCAAGATCAGGGCCGGACAATATCTCAAGGCTTTCCTATTTTCCGGACTGTTCTTTGGCCATGCTGAGACCTCAGAGCAGCTTCCAGTATCTGAAGGGGGCTTATAGGAATGCTGGAGAGGGACTCTTCATTAGGGACTGTAGTGACAGGACAAGGGGTAACGGGTTAAAACTGAAACAGGGGAAGTTTAGATTGGATATAAGGAGGAAATTCTTTCCTGTTAGGGTGATGAGGCACTGGAATGGGTTGCCCAGGGAGGTTGTGAATGCTCCATCCCTGGTGGTGTTCAAGACCAAGTTGGACAGAGCCTTGGGTGAGATGGTTTAGTGTGAGGTGTCCCTGCCCATGGCAGGGGGTTGGAACTGGATGATCTTAAGGTCCTTTCCAACCCTAACTATTCTATGATTCTATGAATACCGGTTTGAACCAGCCCAGTGTGTGAACTTCCCCTCAACACAAGATGGTGCTTCTTTTCCTCTCTGAAAATTTCTGGCACAGCTTTACGGATGAGATGAGCAGGGATATGCAGCAACTTGGCAAACAGAGGTTCTTCCCTGAGGGAGAAAATGCTGACGTTTGGAAAGTCAGAGCTCAGTGTTAAACCTTTGAAGGTATCTTGACTTAAAAGCGCTGAGTTGCCTGTTGTGTGTATTGATTTGAAATTGCTTACTCTTGAATCACTCGGTTTATTTATGTGCTTTAATACATGTCTAAGGTCTGAACCTTAGTCTTTTGCTGCATAAAATTCAGGCCCAAACTTATTACCAGGACTGCAGACTTTACCCTGGCTCGATGAAATCATATGAAAACCTTTACAGTATGTGGTTTTAAAACAGTTAGTTGAGACAAATAACCATGCTTGTCTAATAAACAAGAGCTGTTATCCCCTTTTAGAAGAGTCAGATTTAGGATCCTGCTGGTTTGTGGTGGACAAAAGATGCAAAAAACTTCATTTAAAAAATGCAGAAAACCCCATTTTCGTAAGCATATGAAGAACGGAATAGGACATATTTCTTTGCCAACATCTTTTAGACATAATTCTGCCCAGATGGTACCCTTTCTAGACTGTTCTTTAGAGCTGTGCTCCTTTTTCAGGCTATTACCTTTATCTTTAGTTTGTGCTTTCCTGTGGCTTTTGCTCCTCACCTAAACCCCTCTACTGAAAAGAATTCTTAGAACCCTTTTGCGTGTGTTCCTGCTAGGTACTTCTCCGTTGGGCAGAACCTTGTGTTTTGGAAGCTGCAAATTGCTCCCGTCTTTCTGCTCCATGAAAGAATTCCTTGTATTTGTTCTTTTCCAAATGCAGAACACTTGTTAAATCATCAGCTTCCAATAAAACTTTAGCAAATTGTGACAGTGCAGTGAAGATCACTGTTATGTATTACCCGATAATTTTGAGATGGATTAACTTTGAATGTTTTTTAATAAGATTTCCAGTGGCTTTTCTCAACTCTTTCTAGTAAAAAGAATGAGGAAAGAAGAGCTGAACTTGACACTGAAGTCGTGCCTGAGCTATAGGTAAAACAATGTGTCTGGTTGCAAGCAGCATCAGATCAACAGTCACATTCTGTGGGTCTCAAAGCAAGTCGCTGGATTCTTTTGTGCTTTAGTTCACCAGATAAAAATGCAAACAATCATTTTCTCCTGATACGCACATTGGCCTTGTAAACAGTTTACTCTTTCCCATAAATATTAGGGCAGGGTAAGCCCTGGTTTGCCTTTGGTTAACTTTTACCCATATCTAAAAGCGTATTTATCACACACATTTCAAGGCCATCTTCTTTGCGCTGCTGTGATATAAGGATGCAGCAGTCATCATCTTCTCAAGACAATGTTGGGGCAGTGACAGAGGAAGTGTGGGTGTTTCTGAAGCTGAGTTAAGCACAGAGAAGTTCAGGCACAGAAAGGAGTCTCATGAATGTACCTGTAGTTTACCTGGGAGCAGGCTCCCTCATGAGGTAACCTCTCCTGCTTCAGACCCGGGTAGAAATGCCACAAACCCAGCCTGAATCGGACGTGTGATGATTTCAGGTATTCGCAGAGGTTGGGATTCAGTGGGAATGCTTAAATACAATATACCAGTAAAATAAATAAATAATCACTTTAACGGAATTCAACATTCTCTCTACCTCCCTTAGAATAGGGCTAATATTTTATTTTCCAGCCAGGACTGCAGTGCATCTGAATTAACACTGGGAATACTTGTGCAGCGAATGTGTGCTTCCTGGCCACCTAAACCTGAATGCCTTTATGCTTTTACTTCTAGTACAGAGGTGCTGATCTTGTTTGGAAGTGGAAAAGAGCTCTGTGATGGGCCTGTGCAAAGTCCTTAGTTTCTATGGCGTTCAAAACTGTTTTCTCTAAATCTCTGTAGCTTTTAAAATGCCTCCGCATGCTGCTGTACAAGGAAGGTGCTTTTTTCCTCCTTAAACAGACCTTAACAGTTCATCGTGGTTTTGAATAGCAAGTGGTTGATCATGTACCTTAATTACAAGAGCAAATGTGAGGCAGTGGTACTATTTGTCAAAATAAGTCACACATTAGTTAACTAATTGAAAAGCCAACAGCCAAAAGATTAATGTCCCAGTAGTGCTAGTAAATGCAGGGGCAAAATTCTTAGCAGGTGGAAGTCAGCATGGCCTCAATTTCAAGTGGGTCATGCTGGAAGGTAACAGGGAACAGATCTGACCTTTTTGGGGTAAACGTGTGAATTATGTGCACTGATTTTTCTTTGGGAAACAAGGGGGGCAATATTCACTGATGCTTGATATTTAGATGTCACTTTTCACCTGTCCGCTCAGATAAAATGGGGAATCATGTCGCTTGTGTAATGGGAGACTTTGGCTTCGATTCTAGAGAATGTGATTTGCAATTCCCATTTTCCAAGTTATTTTGATACGCTTACATACAGAGATTAAATGTCTGGGATCAGAAAGCTCAGTCATTAGTTGAAGCAAAGAGCTGTGATGCCGCAGATACAGCACTTTGAGATCTAGATGAAAGATTAAAGGGCAAAGTTGTTCAGTGTAGAAAAGGAAACACATTTCACACATAATGCTAACAATTTTCTGTTAGAAGGGGAAGAGCAATGGGTGTTCTTGGTGCAGTGCTGGCTCCCATAAACTGGAATGTTTTCTCCAAATGCTGCTTGGGTCTCTTGTTTTTATAGGTTATTTTTTGTTGAGAATCCTTCCAGTGCTGCAGGTGCTTTTCAGATGTATAAAGTTCCTGTCCCTCCAAAGCTCATCAGTAAACAGGGGTCAGGGGAAGGAAGTAACAACATGGATTTTCTGTGGGGATCAATACATTTTGCTATAAAGACAGTGGGGCAGGAAATGGATTTTGAAGCAGGGAGAAAGAACAGAGGGCAGAGACTGCTTTAAGTTAAATTAGTAAAGGTCAGCTGATGCAGAGGGGTTGCAGAAGGTTGGCACAAGGTGACTCTTTGGGGGTGTGACAAAAGGGCAGGAAGAGCTCAAAAATGGGGCAGAATAGAGGTAATAAGAAGAGCAAATCTCCTGTTGAGGTGCAGTATCCACATGACTTTAAAAAGACCTTTAGTGCATTTGACCGTAGGAGTATATATACCAGTGCTTGCTTGCTAGAACATTATTTGGAGTATGAAAACGTGCTAGGGAACAGGGAAATGCCAGATTTCTGGGAGCAGTGTTGCTTTGAATCTGTTCCCATGTGCTCTCATGCTGGCTGTGGTATAATGCAAGGGCTCTGTAAAAGGGGGTGGGGGGAATCCTATGTTGTATTTAAAGAAAGCAATATAGTGCACAGAGGTGGACATTTTTGCTGAAAGGAAGTACCCTAAACCACCCTTACATGAAGAAATAATGAGTGAACAAAAAGGATGACTTTAGGAGTCATGCTGGGGGTTTATCTGACCCAGGTTTCTGCCTCTATACATAATAATGTGTAGAATTCTTCCCCAGCATCTTCTTCCAGTAGCTATTAATCTGCATGATAGAGTGGGCAAAGCACATACTAGATGCTTTTCTTTATTTGATCAAAGACTCACACAAGTGTAGCTGCTGTGTAAGAGCTCACAAGAGCGAAGACTGAGGAAGAGCAGGCCAAAGTACCTTCCATTCAGCATCCAGATCATATCTATATGATCCTGAGTATAAGCAATGGACTTCTTTACACAAGATATTCTTGGCTGCTTTCGTCGCTCTTTCTCAAGAGCTTCTGGTTGTCAATGACCGGCTGTCAGCACCTGGTGAGCAAATACATTCAAGTGATGCTCTGTGACCATACAAAATGGGTGATATTATCCAATTGTTGATGGTGGAAACCATCTACGAAAGAGCAGTAATTTAAGGTAGCTTAACTTCTCAGCTCCGCAAAATCACTGACCAAGTCTCAAAGACTTTTCCTTTGGAGATCTCCTACACGATAGATCATTTTTATGTATTAGCAAATGGCTATTCCAATAATTTCGAAGATTGATCTTGGGTGAGTGCTGCATAATGATGAAAATTCATGTAGGGGAAAACTAACAGGCTCATTTAATTGCCCTTTTCCCTGTGCTTTGTATACCAGAGGGCTTGGCGTTGTTTGCAACGCTTCTGCACAAAGAGGAAATGCTTTAGACACTGGCAATAGCTGATGTTTCTGTGAAGAGTCCCCCCGATGGTGCTTGGCCGTCTCGAAAGCTGCTGTTGGTTGTAGGGCTTCTCCACTCCGCGAGCAGAAACAATACCCTGTGACTTAGACAATCAATCACGCGGCATGAGTAATGAGCAGACTCTCAAAGCCACGGTCACATTTGCATAAACCATTCATTCAGCGTATTTGAATAAGCAGCAAATTAATGAAAATCAAAAGGAGCACATGGATCGTTCGCCAACAGGAAGGAGGGCTGCAGCCAGTCAGTAGATGGCTTGCTGAAAGAAATGTACATGGCTTTGTCTTTCTAGCAGGAAAAAGAGGAGGCGGCTTGGAGTGAAGATTATCAGGAGACGAGCCTCTCTTGCCCACCCCTGCCAAGGTGTCTTTCTGTGTAGTTCCTCTGCATCACGCTCTATCTTCCTGTGGCTGTTGTTCTCAAGTAGGGAGAAAACCCGAAGTCTAGGAAGCCTGCATTGCAACAACGCGTGAGGAAAAGCAAACAGCTAAAAACAAGGGTTTAATTGATTTTTTTTTTGCAAGTGGAGAACCAGATGTGAACATTATCAAGAATTACGGGTTTCCAGAGATGCCCGCGCTGACTGGTTTATTTTATGCTACGCTGCAGGCTGGCAAATTAAGTTACATGAGGGTTTCTTTAGATACATTCAAACCAGGGCAGGTTTAGAAGGAATTCAGAAGATGCATGCTTGGACTTTGTCTCTTCAGTTTCTCTTGTTTTTCTCCTCTTTGCTGCAGAAGGACTGACAATCCTCTGCCAGGAATGTATATTCAGTTTCAAGGAAGTAAAGTCTTCCAGCTGTCACACGTAAAGACAAAAGCAAACATCAAGGAATAGCTGCTGCTCCTGGTGCTGCTCAGGCTTCCCATTCCTTGGGAGCCCTTTTCAGGAAACTACCCAAACCTATGCATCATTCAAATGTGGATGCAATTAGTTTCATTAGGAAATTCTGCAACCCTGATGTAAGAGCAATTCCATACAGGACAAAAGACCACGTAATGAGTGTCTCTATCAATATTTCAGTTAAACCCATCTCTCCCTAGTTACTGATTGTTGAACTCTGTTTTGTATGAAAATGCTTCCACTTGTTCTTAATCCTTTGGCAATCAATAGGTATTTCATGCATGCCACAATAATTACCCAAATTAGAAGGTACATATTCATTGCTTTGGTAACCCCCATAAGTAAGGAGAGAGCACAATGTACTTCAGATGAGTCAATCCCTACCAGAAATGGCTCTACAAGCAAGCTGATGGTCTGTGTCTCTGTACAATTCTTCAGCCTGGGCTCCTCCAGAATGTCACTGTTTGACACTCTTCATTGCTTAGACCACACACTGATGCTGCTTCTTGATGGTTCTGTTCTTGCAGGACAGGCATGGTCCAATGGGCTATCCAGTCTTCCAGAGAGACCTTTTAACTTAAGGTGTGTGTCAGCAGGTTACCCAGTTCTGTTTAACAACTGGTACAGCAATCCCTTTGAAGGCACTAAGCCTGACAGCTGGCAAAATCTGAAGGGGTGCCAGTTCCACAGGGAACAGGGGAGAGAGGAAGGGAGAACCTTGCTCAGGAAGCAGCTTGCTCACTCCTACAGCATTCCAGTGCACTTTGTGCTTTTGGATCTTCAGGTCATTTTCATTGCTTCTGGGGTTCTTCTAGCAGCAGTGGTGGGTGTTTTTTAAGGGTTATGAATAGAAATAGAACATAACTATTTTCTATGGAGTTTATCCTACAGGGTTTGATATATGGGCACATCGTTAGTTGAATGAACTGGCTCTGTCCCTTTGCGTGCTTACAGTAAGGGCCTTATGTTCAGAGGCATCACCACTCTCTGGCTTTTATGGTTACTGGTGTTTCTGTACATAAGTCTCTGGAGGGTCAGCCCTGAAATGATTAACTCCTCTTTCCAAGAGAAAACAAAAAGGGATATGGAAACCGCCTTTTCATATGTTTTATATGTTGTTTTAACAATGGCCATCTGATGTAGTGTTCAGTTCCAGCAACCCAGAAAGGAAATGGCATAAGATTTTGGGCAGCTGTCTCGTTTTCAGCTTGAACTGCACAGACCACTTAGGCTTTCTCCATAAACAGATCAAATGCCCAGTGATCTAACTGTTCCTTCTCTTTTCTTACCTCGTCCACATGCAGAGAGCAAAACCTGTGCCATCTAAACACCAAACACGACTGCTTTTTGGGAAAGATACCTCTTAAAATCAGTCCCCATGAAAATCAGTTGATTTGAAAAGAAAGTCATATAAACCAAGCTGCTCATAGATGTAAAGCTGGTGAGTTTCATGGCTTAAGTTGCTAGAAACATACAGTTATTAGCATCTGGAAATTTCATTTTTATGTGTTTTATATGTTGAACTAGATCACAAATGAGCTGCTTATGTTTCTTTGCTGTTTGCTCTGCAAGAAACCCAACCTGCTGAGATACATACCAGATGTCTGCCTCAGTCCTGTATGGCTTTATTTCTCATACCTGCGTTTGTCATGGCTTACTGCTTGCCTGACTGCTGCTTTCTGTTGATTTATTGTATAGTTTTAGACTGTTTTTTTGCCATATTCTGTTTTATCCCAGCTGTTCCTCAGGCACCTCAAAGGATACAGCTTCTAGGTGGTACCTTTCTTAATGTTCATGTGCTGCGCCTCTGATAGCAGAAAGGTAGCAGAGGCTTTGCCCACTTCCTGCAGATAGGCAGGGATGTCCAAAGTTGTTCTGATTGTAAAGCTTTAGGTCACCCATAAGAGCTGTCATTATCATGCACATTTCCTCTTTCTCTGCAGCAGAGGGTCTCATCAGCACGTCTTCTTTTGTCCTTCCAGAGCTCACAAGTGTTTCAAATCAGCAAAGCACAAATGAGAATAGCATGGCAGAAATCAAGAGGAGAGCTAGCAGAGGAGTTAACAGTCAAATAAACAAACATAAATGAGACCCCAGGGGAATGGCAGCTCCAGGGAACATTCCAGTTACCTGAAGTCATACCCACAAAGTCTCCCTCCCTGCTGCGGAAGGTTGGAATCACAGCTTTGCTCTGTCTGCTCTCAACTATCTTGGTATAGCAATCCATGGCCTCCTGACCTCTCATATTTCTGATGCCCATACAGCAGACCTTTATTGTTAATACTGATTTTCTTGCCTACTTTTTAAATCGCAATACCCCTGCTGTCTACCTTTTAGCAGTCTTCTTCACTTATCCAAACTGGTTTTCACTTCCTGATACATCCATCGGCTGTGACTTTTGGTTTGCCAGTTTAACATGCCCTGACACCTCAGTGCTTTGGTGGATTTACCCCCACCCCATGATTCCTCAGTGTGTTCCATTGCTTCTTGAGGTCAAGCAAAGTCAGCCTGCAGCTTCCCTATCAAGCCTATCAGCTATTATTGGCACTACTTCACCTTACTGGTAACTTGCCTGATTTAACCTTCTCAGATTTAATATTCACACTGGAAGAAATAAAATGCTCTTGGTTTTTAAGCTAATGTGTTATATGTACATAGCAAAATGCTTTGCCACATCAGAGTACACTCTTTCACATTTAGCCTCCCATATGCTACTCGTATTTTAAATTAAGTCCTAAAGCTGTAAGTAGCTGTGAGGAAGTTTGGTGTCTGTATGAGAATTCAAAGAACCCATACTGGTGTTAAGGCTCTGTTGAACAAAGAGCATGTAGAGCCAAAGCCATAGGGCACCAGCATCATCAAGAAAGGACGTTCTAGAAAATAAATGGAGTCAGAATAATATGAAGAATTTGTCTGAAATCCAGAGTAATGTGACGAATTCCAACATATCTTCAGGTTGCTTTGAGATGGGGCCCACTCCACACCATCGCTTTCCAGCTCCTACTTTTAACCACTTCCGTGTTCTCGGGAGCAGTACAGATGATAAAATAACCCAGCTGTATTTGCTCTTCCCATAGCTAGATACTTGTCTAAATCTTCTACAACCATCTGCTACCTTCTCAGCCATGTAATGGAGCAGAACATCAGCAAAAATCAAGTATCTGAGCTAGGGACTTCAGCTTTATCCCAAGCTTAAGGAACACATTTGTAATCAGTGAGTTTTTCAGTTTAACACCATGAGAGCAAAGGGCATGATACCATGGAGACTTTGGTTCCCCATGAAAAGTGGTAGTACTTCTAAATATTCATGACACCATCACACTTTATCAAATCCAAAGGTATTGCCAGCTTTTAATTTAGGGCACAGCTCAGCTGTATTTTACTTGTAGCCAGAAGTGGGTTTCTTTAATGTTTGCTGTGAATTTTAAGCTCCTTTTGTCTTGCCTCAGCATCTTTCATTTGAACTATTTTGTTTTCATTTCTTAGGTTGTGGTTTTGAGCAACCAGTCAATGCAATTCAACAAGGTATAAGGGGGAAGCAAATCCTGATGGGACTTCCTATTTACCACATCTGTAGTTAGGTTCATCAGAATAAAATCGCCAGGCTTGAGGGATAATCTGCTTAGGGCATGAGATAGGTACTTACCAGTACAAACTCACTCTAGCTTAATCAAGATAGACTACAGCAAGGAGATAATGAAACTTAGCCAAAACCAAAGAGAAAAAGATCTTTATTGCTTATTGGCATCTAAACTATTGCATATTCTTGCAACTCTACAATCTAGAATGAGAGATGGAGATCTACTACTGCTTCTCTTGTATGCATTTCCAAGAAGCTGGAAGGTATGGATAGATTCAGTATTTGGCATAGGTAGACAGCAGCTGCTGAATGTTGTCATCTGAATATAGGCAACTATAGGAGCCTCATGCTTGTTTTCCCTGTAACCACAACAGCAGAGCTGTTATAAGCATCCAGGGGATAGGAACACAGTTTTCATGTCCTGCGGAGCTCATCTATCTTCTCCCCAGTTTATTTTTCCTAAATAACCTGGGAATGTGAGAAGTAGGGATTTCCCAAGCAGAAAACAATGATGGAGCATGTCGAGGAAGAGTATCACTGCAAGGTGCAATAATCTGGAGGGTGTATGCTCTCTTTCAATTTGGGTCACAACAGGAGCTCTACTTTCCAGCTCTGCTTAGGTAGCACAGTGGTTTGAGGGGATGTGTGGTTACTGTTACTTGTCTGCTTGCCTAACTTTTCATCAGTGTCACTTGAATGCCTTCATCTGAAATCAGGTGCTTTGAATGAACAGAGAGAAGGGTGTCCCCTGTCCATTTGTCTACATGGACAAAGCAGAAAAACAGCATTAGAAAAGATAACCATGGTCACATCCATATTACAGATAAAGAATTAAGGCAAGAGCAGTTGTTATGCTGACAAAAGGCCAGCCGTGGCTTCCAACAAAATGAGAAGCTGCAGCAAAGAGAGACACTATATGTGTAACAAAACAGGGGGCGATAGCTTACCAGAACTGCAGACCAGGATTGACATTACTGTACCACAAATATCAGATAAGAGTGTAAAATCAGCAAAATCGGGCCCATGGGGAAGAGTAAGAAGGGCCTGGCTGTTAGGAAGGGGATGAGGATGGTAACGAAGAAGTAGTTGGAAAGAAGCAAAGGTGTAGAAAGAGAGCATCACAAATAACAAATCACGGGGTAAGATCTGACTAGGATTCAGTTGTAACAGTTTTAGTGCTTATGAATATTGGGTATTTGTGATTAGTCAGGTTTTGATGCGATTGGACACTAAACCTTGGTTTCTGTGACAGCAAGTGTGGCTATTCTGCGAATACAGGTAAGTGCACATTGCGTCGGATCATCAGCACTGCCTCCAACTGCATTTCACCTGGAGAAAGTTTGTTTCCTAATCCTCTAGGATCTTCTTAACAAAGGCTGAGCTGCACTGTATTGACCTCTGTATTATTTTTAAGGGCTTTTACTTTCTATAGGCCTGACGTTAGGAATTGCAATGCTTTTTGTGCAGCGGGGCGGTGACTTCAGAAGTATGCTCCAGGGTGCCTTGTCCAGTCAGAGAGAGAATGATCCATCCTACTGCCTCAGCTCCTTTTAGGCTTTCTGAGGTTTAGCGTGTACTTTTGATGTTGAGTGTGACCTTTCTTTGGCGCAGACACTTTGCCTCCCCTCTTTGAAGACAATTGCCTGTTCTTTTGGAAGTGGCTGCCGTGCAGTACAAAGACCTCGAAAGTCCCTTTGCGATCCATTAAGAGATTGGTTTATTACTGTCTGCTATTGATTATTACTTAATCTTAGACTTCTTCCCTCAAGGAAAAAGATATAACTTTTGTGGAGTTTCTGGTTTGTTCTGCGGCCAGAGAGAAGGAAAAGCTGTGTTGTAGCTGACTGAAGAGGCTGCTCAGCTTGGAACCCAAGTGCATTTGTTTTCATTTTCTAGTCAAGTTACATCTCAGAAAGCTTTCATTTGGGATAAAACGTAGAGAAAAATGTCAGGTTGATGCCCCTAGAGACAAACTTATCTGTTTCTCTGTAGGACAGGCGCAACCAAGGCAGCTCTGGCACATTATGTTCCCCAGATCTCATTCCCTGGTTGTAAAGCATGCTTGAGCACCCGTTGTCTGTTTGGGCAGTCAGAGAAATGAGCAGTAACCACTGCCGTTGGGTGCTCTTCGCCAAAGTCATATCTGTGGCTCCCCACTGCTCTTGTTTTGAACATTTTGGGTTAGTCCTGACAGTAGGGTTGCCATAAGCAGCATGATTTAATGGGGAGGATACAAAAGCAACCGTTTTATTTTGTCCCACTGAATGGCAAAGATGTGCACCAGTTCCGCAGTGGGCTGGAGCTGCACGGCTGATTTAGGGAGGAATGGGACTTCTCAGATAGGACAGAAATTGGTTTGTACAGCAAAGGGGAAAACCTCCCAGACAACAAGGTCAGGTCATGACGAGCAAGATGCCAGCTTTTCTATGCTTTGTATAGTAACCCCTGTGCTCCTTCCCAGCACTGGGTGCTCCTCAGGGCTCTGCTCTCTCGTGCTTCACTCTCATGTCCCCTGATCACCTGGAGAGCAAGTAGCTGCACGTAGAAGGGGTGCACACGCTGCCAAGTCCTGAGTAGGTAAAGTGCTGTGTGAGTGCTGGCAGGTCAAGCACAAGATGATGGTTAAGCTCATGCTGCAGCCCTTTTCCTCCTGGGAAGAACCTGTTTGGCTCTCCTCTCACCCCAGCCAGCCATGCCTTTGTATGAAACCTTCAGGAACATCATGATCTTTAAGGTTTCTGCTGCTCTCTCAGATTTGCTTTGAGTTAACCAAAGGGTCCAGAGGTTCAGAGGAAGAAAATGGCCCAATGAGCAGAAGGAGATTGGTGAAGCTTTTGTTCTTTAAAAACCAGGCTTTCAAGACAAATAAACACCAAAAAACCAGGGAATGGCAACGGCACAGATTTAATTACTGGTAATTTTCTTGTCCACAATTATTTTTGAGCTGCATTCTGTATTTAATTATGACAAGAAATAAGTGAAAAGCAATAATTGTCAATATTTCATGTAGATTTTGTGCAAAGATTGTGCTCAAACCATATATTCTCTGTCCTGAGAAAGATAAAAGCAAATCTGAACAGCTTGATGCAGTGCTTTAATCACATAAATATGAAAACCGTATTAGCCATAATTATGAGGCACAATACAGAATAACAGCACTTTCTATAGCTGGGTTTTGGTTTTGGTTATTTTGTGTGTTGTGGGGGTTTGTTTTATTTTTTACATAAGTGGTGGTTTCAGAGGGCTTTTGATTGCATACTTGTAATGTTCACTAAGAAAGCTGGCAGCTCACTTGCGTCTAGCAGCATCCCACATTTAGCTACAAAGCTTTAAAGGACCTTTTCTTTCCTTCCCTCTGTTATCATGAAGAGCCAAACTCCATGGAACACCTGGCATTCCTGGAGACTGAAATTCTTTATCCCCTGACAGTGGGGCAAATTATCCTGTGTTTTCTTCCGTCCATGCCCCAGCTCTTACTGGAGCAGATGGAAATCTCAGAAGTGCTCAGAGCTGCTCCAGCTCTTCTCCTTCCCACCACTGAAAAGGGTTGCTGATGCCAAAGGCTGTAGCTGAACTGGGCAGTTTTGAAAGCCCCATTCCTTATCATCAGCCCTGCACTAGCCATATATATATATATGTATATGCAGGGAAGCAGTGCAATTTTTATTGACCAGAAGTGTATACTTACAGCAAAAACTGTATGGATAGAGCCCAGAATATCTCCCTAATCCTGACTAAAGCCTTAACTCCCATTTTTGTTTCCCCAAGGTCGTAGGATTCTGCCAGCAGAAAGCAGAAGGGAATTGGCCCAGTAGCTCTCACCATGGGAGTGAGCCGTTGATCGATATATAAGCAGCAAAGATACCCTTTTCTCCTTTAGCTCATTTACTTATTAATACTTGCTTCCCTTTCAGTATAGAATACTAATGAGCAAAAAGCCTCAGGACATTTGCTTAGGAAAATTCTTCTCAACCTCAAATCTCCTTTCCTTTGCAAGGAATTTGACATAACTTTCAGCAAAAGATTGACAGTGATTCTTTTGGGCAGAATTTACAGTCTTCTCTCTATTATTTAAGCTCTGTTACACTGCACCTAGCAGGGCACTGTGCTTGCAGCAGAGCTCTTGTGATGGAACCAATGAAACCACCTGCAACATCACAAATTAGGTGCACATCTGTGAGCTAGGATTGTGTTTGCTGGGATGGAACAAGGAGGTGAAGACAGCCCTTTCCTGTTAGTGTTTTCTGCTGGAGTGCATGAACTGCGGGTGATGAGCTAGCGAAGGAACCACCTGCCTGCTCAGCCCATCCTCTTCTCCCCCTTCCCTCTCACCGTACACAGCATCTGTGCTTCCAGCTGTGCAACTGAGTAATTGTGCCAGACGGCCCAGCTAGGATTCTGCATGGGTCAGCATCACCTGTGTGGTTCTGGCAGCTCTCTTTTTGCCTTTTCTTTTTTTAGGGGACGGGGGTGGCAGAAGGACTGTTCTGTGTACTTGCTTCTCAAGTCCTCGCTTTCCTTGCAGCAGAGAAGTTTCCAAGCAGGTCTTTCTAGCCTGAATCATTTCAAGCCTTGAATCAGTTCAGCTGATGAAACATCTTTCTAGCTCGACTCAGGCATTTTCACAGCCATCTCCTCTCTAATGGTGGTGCCTCGTAGCCCTGAATGTGCCTGAACAAGTCCCTCATCTTTAACGTGCAAGTTCCCTATCTGTGACCAAGCACTGGTTTTGGATGTGCAGCCAGGGTATGGGATCACAGGGGGCTGGATGTGGGAGGCAGCCCCTGAGTGCATAACAAGTTAAAGCTGGTCCCACACACAGCTGGTTTGCTAGGAGGAAGGATGAGCCCTGCATCTATGTGGCTACAGGAAGGTAAGCGCCTACTCTGTGAGTCTGGCATCCAGGTAAATCCTAGGCAAAGGTGCTATACTGCAGCTTATTAATACACAAATGTAGAGGTTAAAGCCTCCTCTAACTACTTGTGATGTTTCTGTCCTGCTCTGTACTCAGCTTTTCTTGTTGGGACACTAATTAACATCTCTATGAAGTTGATGATGGTTTTGAATCATATTCTTAGATATCTAATTCACTCCGCATACTGAACAAGGAGGTGGGGGAGAGGGAAAGTCAGGAGTGGAAATAGAGGTAGAGTTACCTTAAGGCACCTGAAATAACACTATTACTTAAAGTCTTTGCCTAGCACAGGTTACCTGTTATATCCACTAACTTTGTATGGATGCCCCACAAGCCTAGGGATGTCTAAATGATGGTAGAAATTATGGTAGACGCTTAAATCTAGACATATGGAGGTTTGTCTCTCTGTTCTGGAATTCAATTCAGAGGTCTAAAGTTACTGTGGGATCATGGGCAAGTTTGCATGCCTTTCTTGGCTATAGCCTTTACTACTGAGGTAGCATACCCCTCAAGTTCATCAGGAATGCTCCAGAGAAGCACCTGTTGCTTGGAGGGATGAAAATTCTCCTTAGATAAAAATACCCAACTCTCAGCCAAAGCAGAATGGCATTTAAATCTCCTACCCTAGTGCCTTCAAGCACTGCTTGCTTTGATCTCATCTGTCTCTAGCTAAAAGTCTCCCTATTAAAACTCTTTCTGTCATGAGGTTCTGTGGGACAAAGGTGGGTTTGCAAGGTTGCTGATGTTCAGAGGGGCTGCTGTGTTAGGAGCAGGAGTTTCTAACAAGCACCATGAGAAGCAGAGTGATGAAGCAAGGAAAAATATTCATCATGCTGGAGAAAGCAGAGCTCACACAAGCCTTGAAGTCAGTAGAAAATCAGAGGATGTGATTAAAGATTGGGGTTTTTTTTACTAGTTCCATATGGATCGCTGTGATTTATTTGAAAACGGTGGTACAGGAAACAAACCTTCAGGGGCTGTGAATTAGTGGGGTTTATTCAAGTGAGTGTTTGTGGTGCTGCTTTATTGTGTAGCTACTGCTGCACCTAAGCGTTGCTTTTCAATTTAATTTCGGGATAAATTAACTTATCTTTATGCAAGAGGCTTTAAAGCTAATAATCCTAAAAGAATTAAGATTAGAAAGTAATGCTATCATCGGCAAAGCTCATTACTGGCTTTTTATCACTGCAAACTGGTGAACCATAACCAGGCTAATTGGCATAAATGGGATATACCATTCCTTCAGCCCAGGTTCCCGTTACATCGATCACTTCAAGGTTTTGTTCTGGTCAAATAGAATTCAGATGGCTTGTCCACCTCTGCTCTGGAAGGCTGAGCAAATGTCAGGTGTGCTGCTTGGAGGAGGCAGGAAGGGTCAGTCTGCAGCAGGCAAGGTAAGGGCAGGCAGAGGAAGGGAAGCAGGGACTGGAACAATTGCCACTGAGGAGCCTTTTCAGCTCTTGCAGGGAGATTCAGGTGGGGTATTCCCACAGTGAAAGGAACTTGGCACTCCAGAAGGGAAAGATGCTTGGGTTGGAAATTATACTTGTATTTCGCTAGTGGATCAGTTTAGGTTTGTGGGGGGAATAGGGATGATGATGATGATGATGATGATGATAGCAGCCTCCAGTGTCTGAAGGGGGCCTATAGGGATGCTGGGGAGGGACTCTTCATTAGGGACTGTAGTGATAGACAAGGGGGAACGGGTTCAAACTGAAACAGGGGAAGTTTAGATTGGATATAAGGAGGAAATTCTTTACTGTGATGGTGCTGAGGCGCTGGAATGGGTTGCCCAGGGAGGTTGTGAATGCTCCAGCCTTGGTGGTGTTCAAGGCCAGGTTGGACAGAGCCTTGGGTGAGATGGTTTAGTGTGAGGTGTCCCTGCCCATGGCAGGGGGATTGGAACTGGATGATCTTAAGGTGCTTTCCAACCCTAACTATTCTATGATTCTATGGTTAATATTATTATTATTATACCATTTATAATAAGTATGTTACTATTTTAAAGTTGTTTAAAAGCCCAGTGAAGGCTGGCCTCCAGGCTTCTCTGAGAAAGCACCTGAATAAAGATGTGTTTTGATTGAGGGCTTTAAAAGTCCTTAGCAGAAGGGTAGCCTTCTCTAGTAATAAATACCACATGCAAAAATCAAGTGTAACATGTACCAGCTTTGATATACTTATTAAAAGCTCTTAAAAGCCTCTCTCAGGGGCCTGTAAGCATTAGATAAAGACCCCTGACCTAAGGAAGAAAGAGTATTCGAGTAAGAGATCCCTGGTTTCTCTGCTGGGAGGTCCTGCTTTATAGCACACAGACAGGCAGTTTCTGGGTTGCACCCCCTGTTTTCCCACCAGCTCTCACTGGAACTGCCTAAAGACAGCTCCAGGGTGCAGCAAACTTGCATGCTGTAACTGCTGCTGCCTTTCCTTGTGTTATCCAGCCTCACGAGGCAAGAGGAGCTCTTCTCTCTTGTCCAGTTAGTGGAAATCTTGGTTGCTGAGACCTGGAAAATGGGATGGCGTTCAAAAGGGACCAAACCACGGGACCAGGGCAACCTTTTCTTCCCTCCTCTGCCTTTCCAGTCTGGGTTTGTTAAGATGAGGGAAAGGTTTCAGCTCTCCTTCTGCCTGGTTTTGTGCCCCACGGGAAGGATGCTGTGGGGTTTTAGGTTTTGAAGGCGTAAGAATGAATGGTTGCATTTTACTGCTCTGTGGCAAAAAGGGGGCAAAAGGAGGTTGTAGCAGTTTGAGAGGCTGGCACAATGCACTTGCTTTGACCCATCACAAAAAAAAAACCCAAACATCTTCTGAAAGTGAGCACAAACTTCTCCTTTCCATGTTTGCAGGGGTCAGGGCATAGTACACTCACCCAATTCCAGCAGCTTTTGCTTTGTATTCCTGTGGCATTTCTGATGGGCAATAACACAAAGGATTTATTTCTTCCCTGTTGCGCGCCTTTATTACTGAGCAGATCCTGCATCCAGCAGACAAATCAATTGTGAACCAACAGATTTCAGGGAGGTTTGGTGCCATGAGCGGCGCGTTTTTCAGCAATTACAATGCAAAAGGCTCTTTCACCCATCCTAAAAGTTTGCTGGATTAGTGCAGTGCCTCAGTGAACACTGGCTCTCAGGACATGTGCAACTAAATGGAATGAAACGGGTACTTAAAGATTCATATAATGCATTAACCATTTTTGTAACTTAATTCAAGGCATGATATATACAGCTGACATCAAAAGCCTTTCATAGCTATTCTTTAATTCCAGTTTCGGTAATGAATATAGATCCAATTAGAAGGGAGCTGATACATGTTGAAAAGAATTAACAATACCCCTAATTTCCATGTTGAAGTAATGGCTGCTATTATAGACTTCTTGATTTTAATCAGATCTGCTTAAAAATGACAGCAGATCCGATTCATAATGCTCAGCTGATGCCACAAGTCACAGTCTCTCACATTTTCTCTGTGTTTCTAAAAATACATTAAATCCTACAAGCCCAGAACAAAAGCATCTTCATATGCTACGTGTTTTCATGGCACCCCGGTGTTTACCCAAGCAGCCAAGCAGGACATCACAAACAGCATATCCCTGCTTGGGGGGGTTGCAGTAGCTGACCCCTGAGCTCTGGCTATGTGAGACCAGGCTCACTTTGAGGCTCTCTAATAGGGTTTACAGGAGCTATGCAGCACCATCTCCAGAGCAGATCTGAGGCTGTGGTTCAAAGCGTTTTGTCTTTGCCATGGGAAGGGATGTTGGAGCAGTTGTCACGATTAAACTGGATAAACCATCCTGACATTTACCTCGCCATCTAGAGTGACTGTGGGGACAAATGCCCCTCGGAAAGGACTCTTTCAGGAAGTGGTAATGTACCTTTCTGGAGAAATATATGGTCAGCTGAACTGGATGGGAGCCTGCGGGTGATGCAGGATTGCTGTGTGTCCTCTAGGTGAGGCTTCATGACAGAAATGGATCCATTTTCAGCTTTGCTCTAATTTCTATGGCTTGTGCCAGTTTAAGAGGGAAGAAAGAAATTTGTGTAGGTGCACTCTACAGGGACTTAATCTACTCAGCAGGTTTTCATTTCATCCATTTGCCCTCATGGCAAAATCTGCGTATGCTTCCCCTGATGTATCTGTACCTCACCTGTAGCTTTATATCACCCCTACAATTCAGTATCGCAGGGAAGCTTGCACCACATGAATAACTACATGTGCACCTTTTTGGTATGGCAGCATGTAAGGCTGTGAGGGGAGGTCTCTTCAGTTTGACTTGCTTTTCTGACACCTTTGAGTTGCTATGTACACCAGTGTCAGTGTGCGTGGTATGCAGCATCTCAAGCAGAGACACTGGAGAATATTATTGTTTTCTGAACCAATAAAGCCAGGCAGCCTGACTGGGCAAATAAACCTCTTTAGAGCAATGAAAAGAGTGCAGGTTTTGTTGTCACTGGAGAAAAATTCCCCAAACAGTCTCACCTTTTAATAAGTGCTTGACTGACGCACAAGCTCAAAATGGAAGCTGTTGGTAGTGTCTGGCTGCAACATCTGTAACGCAATATGGGATAAATCTGTCCGCATCCGCACTGGAGGATACCTTGCGTGCGGTTGAGCTGTTAATCTGAGCCTACGTTAGTCACAGGATTTCAATCAAGCAGCTTAAATTAGAAGATTTCATCAGCAGGGCTGCAGTCCTTAAGTTGAAAGCAATATTGCACGCTGCTGAATAGGTGTAATTTGGTGTTCAGATTTGGCTCCCTTTACAAAAAGCTCTTCGATGTGCTGTGTGATGTGATGAAGCTTATGGGGGAATCTCTCCGAGACGTGCTTGCTTCTGCTCCAGATGTTATACCTTGCAATTAATGCTGCCTACCCCAGTGCTGGCAGTAGTCTCGCTGCTTTCTCTTCCCCATGGTGTTGCAGGTGAAAAGATAAAGGACAAGGGGTAATGGGTTAAAAGTGAAACAGGGGAAGTTTAGATTGGATCTAAGGAGGAAATTCTTTCCTGTTAGGGTGGTGAGGCACTGGAATGGGTTGCCCAGGGAGGTTGTGAATGCTCCATCCCTGGCAGTGTTCAAGACCAGGTTGGACAGAGCCTTGGGTGAGATGGTTTAGTGTGAGGTGTCCCTGCCCATGGCAGAGAGGTTGGAACTGGATGATCTCAAGGTCCTTTCCAACCCTAATTATTCTATGATTCCATGATTCTATGATTATATGAGATAGTGGAGACATGGCCTGGCCTCTATCTTTGTCAAGAGCCAGCCCTGAAACTGTATTAAACATGGCTAGGACAGACAGTGGTGCAGACACATGGATATAGTGTCAGTAGGAGAAAAAGTTGGGAAGTGGCAGCTGCATTCTACAGTTAGAAAATGAAGTATTAAAACTTCCATTTAAGCATATTAATGCATGACCCTACATCTCTGGTACTCAGCATCAATGATAGTTCTATGTGAAAGATGTTTGCTTTACTAGATGTGTAATTGGACCGCATCTGTTGTATCAGACATATATAGAGAGACAAAATATGAAACCAGGTAGCTTTGGAGTGGTTTGTTTTTTTTCATACCAAGGAGTGTGAATATCCTTGAAAGCAAAATTCCTGAAGGAAGATAAATACTTTGTATGTGCTGATATGAGCCTGTAATGGAAACTTTTAATTCCTTAATATGCTTCCTTCCTCTCTGCCCCCTGTTTCATGCTGCATTGTGCACAGCAGCAATTCAGCTGTGCTTCAGGAAATTCCTCCTTAACCACTTCTCAGCTGGTAGAAATTCAAAACCTGATCTCTCTTTCCAAGAGAGATTCAAAACTGCCTCCTTTTTACCTACACCACTTACCTGGAATATATTGTCTGCAGCGGTAACAGATGTACAGGGTACATGGAAAGAAGGATTATATCCAGCCTGATTTCTATACTTACGTGGGGCAAAATCCTCTTCTGGAAGGTTCTGCAGAAAGAATTTTCTCTCTAAGTCCGTGTTTGGAGCTGATACGAGGCAAAGGGTATGTGAATGCACAGGCTGAAATAGTTGCACTGGAAACCAGGCTCTAGAAGCTGCAGATGGCTGTTGTTAGCACACAGAAACACGGGTTTGGGTTATCTTTAGGTGTTTAACTTCAGGACTCCTGTAAGAAGGCTCATTGTCCTGGCATTCCTCCAAAGAAAGGGAACCGAGACAAAAACGGGATGAGTCCAAGTCTATTGGGTCAATCTATGCCAACCTATTCAACTTGAAAATATCCTGACCGCTAGATCGTTAACATTTGTGTAATTGATCTGGTGATAATGTCTGTTCTTCTTCCTCAGCCAGAGAGAAAACCAAGACCTCTGTCAGAGAAGGTTTCTGATGACTTCTGGTTGTTTCTCCTCTTCTCTCCTCTGCACAGCCAACAGTGGAGACTGTAGATGGTGCTTGTTTCCGAAATGAAATATGATGCATAGTTTAATTTGACTGTTATGCAAATTCTCACCAAATCCCAAGAATACTCCTGGTAGGGAAGAGCAGGACAATAAGAAATGCTGGCAGTATCAGGCTGTTCTTTAGTCTGAAGCGTTGCCATTACATTGCGTGTTACTGATAATTGCTCTGCCTCAGAAGTTTTTTTCTCCTGTTTTTTATGCATCCTATTCCTATGCAAGACCTAATTGCTGTGCTGTTCCCTGCTAAGGCATGGGAGTCCTGGACATAAAGTCATGCTGTATTAAATGTTCTAACCGAGCAAATCTGCATTCTGATGGTGTTGCACAATAAGCAATTAAACTGTGCCGCTGGGTCCAGGCAGGCGGCTCAATTCAAACCTAGCAGGCTCTCTGCTTTCTTGGGTCAAGGGCTCCCTGCAAGTGCTGCAGTGCAGGTCCCCCTCCTATACCTGCTGGGCTGACTGTATCATTCGTTCACTGCCCTCGTCAACTTCCTTGGCATGTGTCCATTATGTACGTGGCATCCTGTCTCCCTCAGGCACTGTCATGCAGAGAATCTTCGAAGTGGAAAGAGAACGTGTTCCTCAAGTGAAAACCTCTCAGCTCTTTCCTTCATAAAGATAAAGGAGTATCAGCTCTAAATATGAGTATTAAAATGCACTTTCTCTGACTTAGTGCTGTGTTTGAAGGCAGTGAAGAAAGATATGATCGGTTGTTTATAAAAAGAGGGGAAATACTAAAACTGCCAGGAGGCAAATTATGTCAAATGATGATAATCAACATACTGGGAGGTAAAAAGAATGGTTTCTTTTGGGTTTAGTGATATTGGGCATATTACAGCAGCAATAACTTGACTATTTCCCCCTCTCCCTGAGTAGTCTTAGTCTTAAATGAATCCTTTCTCTACATCAGCTGTGTCTAGCTGCAGATGTACTGTTTCAGCTCAAGTCTCGGTACTGAGAACGTAGCTATACTGTTCTTTATTTACCTGAACTTTTGAACAGGGAAAATAGTTTGGGCAACAGGTAGTAGAGAATTCCTGGATCTGGGTGACTTCCTCTGGAGCTCTCTGGCTGTTTTAGGGGTTTTTGTTTGTTGTTTGAGGCTTGTCTGCTTTTGGTTTGGTTTGGGTCTTTTTGCAGATTTGCTTTGGACTATGCTTCCCTTACTATTAGTGATACTGTAACTATCAGATATATGGTACAATTATTGCAATGTCCTGCAGATAAAAGAGAATCATTTCACCGAGCCAAGAAAGCAGTAATTGTTTATGCAGACAAATTGCCAGCTAAGAAGAATTTCTTAGGAGCATTTTCAATTTTTAATGCCATGTAAATTATTCCTGTGTGAGCACAAACAGGAAAGCAGGCTGTGATTTTTCAGACCCTTTTGAGTAGCGTTTGTTCACGTTTCTTTCATTCATTCTGCATTTTTATTGTACCACCCAATAACAGTTTCCCTCCCTTTACCACCCCATTCATCCATTAGCGCATAGATAATGACCTCATTGCGTTGCTGAGAAATACACTTATCTCTGGGATTCATTATACTGTCATGACAAGGATATTTTTAGCCCTGACTCCAGCTGGCAACTGAGAAGAAACATAGGAAAGGAAATTGCCTCAGGTATTATTAGTGCTATCTAGTTGCCTGTAGTGTCTACCGTTTAATATGAAGTGCCCTGGAGTGCATGGCTCCAGAATTAATTTTATCACATTTCTGTAGCCTAAGAGGCAATATACCAGTTGGGGGGCGGGGGGAAACAAAGCTAGATATACAAATAAATATACCAAAAGGAAAGATGAATACATGGCCCTGCATTTAGGGGGAGCACTTTGAAGATGATCAGTGTCGTGGTTTAAGCCCAGCTGTAACTCAGAACAATGCAGCTGCTCTCTCACTTCCCCCCTTTCCTTCCCGCAGGGATAGGGAGGAGAATAGAAAGAACGTAGCTCCCATGGGTTGAGATAAGAACAGTCCAGTAACTAAGGTATAACACAAATCACTGCTGCTACCACCAGTAATTATAATGATCAGGGAAATAACAAGGGGAGAGAATATAACCACTCACCACCCACCGACTGATACCCAGCCTGACCCGAGCAGTGATCTAGCCCTGCTGGGTAACTGCCCCCAGTTTATATAGTGGTATGGAATACCTCTTTGGTCAGTTTGGGTCAGGTCCTGTCTCTGCTTCCTCCTGGCTTCCCCTCCTCCCTGGCAGAGCATGAGGTTCACAAAGTCCTTGGTCAGACTAAACATTACTGAGCAGCAACTAAAACATCGGTGTTATCAGCGCTGTTCCCAGGCTGAAAGTCAAAACCACAGCACTGCACCAGCTACTGAGAAGGAGAAAAATGACTGCTGCTGCTGAACCCAGGACAATCAGTAAGGGCAGGTTGGATTAATGTAGAGCAGCCAGAGCGGTGATGAGATTTGTTCCCTTTGCATTATGCACCTTGAGCCTTAGCTGTGCTGGGCACAAGCTGACCTTGTAATGGTCAGGAAATATTTATCCAGACACTTGTGCTTGGGAATGCCAGATGAATTTTACATTTTGGCTTCCAGTTTGGGGTTTTTAAAGGACTCTGGAGGTTTTCCTGCTGGTTTTCCTGAGCTGCCAGTATTTTTAATGGGATGTCCTCTCTTTGGAAAGCAATTTGGAGAATTTTGTCTGACCCCTGTCTCTAGGTATAAAGTTTCAGATGAGCCCATTGGGTGTACTACTTCCCTAACAAAAGATTTCCAGAGCTACTAACTCTTGGAGTACAAAACTTGCAGCTGTGACCTGCCTCCAGTCAGAAGTGAGTACAATGACCTACCCTGTGCCTAGCAGCCCTCCCTTGGGAATGGGAGCTTAAAGGCCACACTCCAGCTCACAGTGAATGTGTTTATGCATCAAAATTTACCACTTTTAATAGAGAAGCTAAGTGAGTGTGAAACACCAACTGCACTGGAGAAATCTCACTTAGATTTGGGGATATATTTTGGAGTGTGGACAGTCTTTTGTTGCACCATCCTATAGCTTGGCTTTAGCCAGGCTCCTTCTGTGGGAGCAGCCTTGCATGGCTGGTATGCTCCAATTGAGAATTTAAGGTTCCTATTCTGATTCCTTACATTGCTAAAGACATTAATAGAACTGAGTGCACGGTAAGTTTAAAATCTCCATTAGAATTAGCAGCTAATCTCCCCCCACATCAACCTGTGGTGTATAATTTCTTTGTAAAATGCTCATTAAAACTGCATTATTTTATTACAGTCCAAATACCCTTTATGAAAGCATGTTTTAAATGGAAAATACACATGTTGGAAGCCTTTATGGTAAGGCTGTGCGTATCAAAAATGATTCCCCTTTTAGCCTCAGTGGAGCTGGAGGGGTGGAAGGCAGGGTCTGTATAGCAGCAGAACAAGCTTGGACAAAACACCCACGTGCAAACTCGTTCCCAGGATGCTCAAACCATGCCAATGGCAGCCCAGGATTGTAGCTTGATTGTGGCTGTGTCTTTATTTCAGCTTCTGCATATCACAGCATGTTCTCATGGCTGAGTAACAACCTCACCGTGATCTTCCTCAGCACCAGGCTGAGGTGCTGAGAGCGCCTTCTCTTGGAAAACCCATCAAACAGCGATGAGTCTTCATGGACTCCAGCTGGTTGATTCACCTCTAAAGCTTTATTTAGCATAAGTGGCTATTGTGCTTCTGTGATCCACGTCACCAACTTGATAGATGCAATAGGAGTTGCATCTGTTCATATTACATGGTAGACACTACAGGCAATGTGCCTCTGGGAAGAAGACTTTATGCCAGCGTAAAATGGTTTCAAGGTGTGCTTTAAACAAGGGAGAAAGATGAGCTTTTACAGAATGCAGCTTTATGCTGCTGAGAGGCACCCAAGAAATTAAAAAGAACAGTTATTATGGAGGGGGAAAAGGGAGCTGCAAATCATTTCTGAGAATTGTAATAGCAACAGGGTCCATTTGTAAAGGCCATTGCCAACACTTGCATGTTGAGTTAAACAGAACTCCGTGCTTTGCCTCAGGCATCATTATTTCCGAATTACTCTAAAATAGCTATAATATTCTCCATTATATGCTTAATTAAGCATCACGGGACAAAGAAGCCTTGCAAACAAAGAATGCTTCTGTGTGCATTGTTGTGAGGAGGAGATTGTTGCGGATGGCATGTCTGCATTGTTCTGGTAAAGCATGATGTAAAAAAAACCAAGCCCTTTCAATATATTTGTAGTATGCATAATGCAAATTATGCATTATGAACCTGGGACTGGATAAAGGCTTGGCAGTGAGTGTTGAACGCTAAGGCAGTAGTGAAAAACACAAAGTTTAAGGAGATAAATGTGAAATGATCATTATGTATTAATCTATTGTCATTATTCCAGGCATACTGAATAATCGGATTTAAGCAATAGAATATTGTTAAGCCAACAGCCTCTTTCTGTATTTTTAAGCTACTAGAGGTCTCATGTGGCAGCAGCTGGACAGGGGGACAAATGAGTTTTAAATTTTAGAGCATGTGAGAATGGCAAAATATTAACCCATCAAAGAAAACATGAATTCAAGCGATAAACAGAAATATTCCCGCTGACTTGGAAAATAATCCTTTTCTTTCAGCCACTTGGAATTTCATAGAATCATTTAAGAAAAATTAGAACATCCCATGAAGTTAAACATATGTTGCTTTCCAAGTAGCTAAAATGCCACTGGATTCTCTGTGCTCTTCAAAGGCTCTCCTCTAAATGAGAGTGGTTGCACTTGGTGTATGTGGCAGTAACACGTTGGCATGCCAGCCAGCCAGAGAAAGCCTGGAAAGAGAAAAGTCTTACTTTGCAACTGTGATTGTGTGGTCCAAAAGACTCCTGACCCTGGAGCAGCTATTACAGTTCTGGAATGAGTCAGGACCTAGCTAAAGAAATAGTGGCTGCTAAAAAGCAGTGGAAGCTCATCCAACACCAGAGCAATTCCTCCTTCATTTAGAGGTTCAAATATGTTGTAGAGATTTAAATAGGAGAGAGAAAACCAGCTGCAAAGTGCTGCAGGGATGATGTGCAAGTCATTAAGAAAACATTCAGTGGCCTTTGATAATTCAGAGCAGATGTGACTGAAAAACGTGGCCAAAAGAAAGCAATTGCAGCTAATAGACAGTTATGTTTAAATATGAGATTTCAGCTGGATGAGTGGAATGTTACTGACCAAAACCCAGCATTTCTCAGGAGTGTTTTCCTCAGAGAGGATTAGTGCTGCTTCACACTATTTCTTTGGTTTAAAGTGGGTGAATTCAGGTATTTGAAGGCTGTGGTGCATGTAAACACTTGAGGTGAAGGATGTATGGCCTTGGGGCAGCGCTGGTGAGAGGGCCTGCGGGTGCAGAGGGCCTGGTTCATCCCAAGCTGCCATAAAGTGCTTGTTGAAAGCAGAAGATGCAGCATGACTCTGGGGCTCTTCTAAGAGCTTATATGAGAGATAAACCGAGCAGGTTTAATTCATTAAATCCAGGGAGCAATTCAAGCTATATATATTGCAAAGTCCAAGCTGGCTGCCAGTACCGAGATGAAATTAATGATATGAAATTAATTTTCACTGACTATAACTTCCTGTTTTGATCCCAGAATTAAGCTAATAAGAAAGGGTCATAGCTCACTGGTGGTTTCCTAGCTCATCTTAGCTTGGTTTTACAATAGCACCACTGGGCTTTATCTGTACCTGTTTGCTAATTTCCCTTCACTTCACCTCAATGAAGATTCCTATGTATTGGAATTCCTATGTATTGTAAGTGAAACTTGATGGCAAGGAAGGAGAAAAGGTCTTATTAATGCCTAATAAAGGGAGGGATAGGGAGGAACCAACAAACTATTACACCTGCCACCCAAATCTGGTCGTAGCATGATATATTGAAGTGTAATCAATAGCTGAGGGATGGAGGAGGAGAGATCTATGGAGCAACAGAGGGATTAGAGGACACAGAGAAGGGGAAGGAGGAATGGCAGTGTAGCCCAGGAGCAGGAAACACTGAAGGTAAGTTAGAACCAAATGTATGGCACAAACCCTTAAGAAAATGGGCATCTTTAGTTCTGAAGTGCACAGAACAACTCAGCCTGCATCGCATTTCTAGCGTTAGCAGCTGGTACCTGCATTACAAAGGAGGTCTTCTGTATTGTGATGATCTGCAACTGCTATTACATTGTTTAGACCGGACTTGTGCGTTGGGTAATGTTTTATTGTCACAAATCTAATGGAAGTATCTCTCTGACTGCGGGCTTGTCCCAGAATGAGCTTCTTGTGGTGCCTGCTTAAACGCATCCCAGTTGAGTTTTCACCTCCAGTGTTTGCTTAAATTGATTAGCAAGCAGGTTTGTAAATAAATGCATTTGCTGGCATCACTGAGAAAACCTGCAGCTGGGACCAACTGCTTCTCTTGTTTCAGTGACTGCTCGGTGCATGCAGATTTGTTCCAGATAGTCAGAGTTCATAACGCAGCTATTGTGCTTGTTGGATTTCATCACCCAGCAGTTCGTACAGTACCGGCGTGTTTCAGGAAACCAGTAACTCCAATCACAAGGAACAGCTATAGTTTCTTTTTTCCTTCTCTGCTTTTCATTCTACTCCACTGGATTGAAAAGCTTCTGCATGTGAATCTCCCTGGTTCTTCCTCATGGCATGAACAAGTAATTTCCTTGCTTTTCTTTCCTGGTGTTTCTAGCGTTTCCTTTCTTTCCCCAGTTTTGAATGATGCCCTGAGTTGTTATAACTGAATTTTTTGGTATCTAATTGTTTCCTTTAGAACATTGTCCACAACAACTGCTTTTGATTTGGAATTTATCCAGGCCATTATATCTGAGGGCAGGCTAGGACTGGAATGTCAGAGTTGAGCAGAAGCCATGCTGCAGACAGATCTGCTCATTTGAAATCACTTCCAGTATGCTTCAGTGTAGTTTATAAGTCTTATGCCCTTCAGCAAACCCTTATCATCTTACCATTGCTCTTCAGATTGCCTGGCTCTGCGGTGCTGAATTGAAATGGTGAGGCAGCATTTACTGGAGGGGTGGGATTTTTGTTTTGGGATTTGCTTTTCATCAGGGTTAAAGTATTTGAAAGTACAACAAAAAAAGAAAAAAAAAGAAAATATCTACCTCCAGAATATTGCATTTTGCAAATCTTAGTGATGAGTGAGGTTACTTCTTGTGTGCAACTGTGGGATGAGGAGAACTGTCATCGCAGAGCTTAACGTACTGAATAATGGCTCTTCTACAGAGAGTGCATTTGCTTTGTTCCTATAGTGACAGATGCAAGGAATTAATTTCTCTTAGCCAGAAATGTTCATTGAAGATAAGGCCTCGAATAAATACTGACACACAACTGTGAAACGCCCCAAAACCGTTTCTTGGTGACAAATCACTGCTAAGGTATAGAGACCCTTCCACAAAAGTGACACCTATTGAATCTATTAGACAGATTATACAGAGAGGACTGAATCATTTTTGGTCCTGTTTGCAGGGCTGGCATTTACCAGCTTCTCTTAATGAACCGGATAGAGGCTGCTGGAAACAAAAGCCAGATGGTTATGGAATCCCTTGGACTAAGAGCCACGGATCACGCATCCACTGACAGCGTTGGTGCAGTGGCATTCGTTGCGTGGAGGTGGACAAGCCCCGGGTTTGAGGCTTGGGTCATTCATCTTTCTCCTGGGAAATTGTGTGGGCACTGCCACTGAGGCTGGGTGCGCTGACTGGCTGCAGCAAAGGAGGACCTGAAGGGTTGAAAATGATGCAGTGGAGCTGGCGCTGAAAATCAGGTTTCCCAAGTGTAAGCATGCGTTTCGAAGTCAGCTCTTCATAGAGGGATAACTCCTGCAGTCAGTTCCTTTAGTGGGTGTTTCTCTTTGGAGCCCTCTGTTAAAGCACTACCTTTGGTCAGCCTGAGCGCGGGCTGCTCTTAAATTCTGCCTCTTATTCACATGTAGTTGGGAAAGATTTTATTTGTCACGTCTTCTCGGTGCTTTGCAAAGGAGATTAATATCATGGGCTGCACTGCGCAGAGAGGGAAAGTGAGATGCAGGAAAATGACCACGTTAGAATTGATTCCGCCTCCCCAGCCTGCCGACAGGATCAGCAACAAAACCAGATCTGTGGGTCACAACCCTGAATTGCTTTCTCACTTTAGCCTCCTAATCTTGTTGTTTGGGGATTTGAGTCTAGGTCACTGTGGCATGGGGAACAAAGGGCTGGATCTCCTGTATCATCAGTTCGTCACTCTGGAATTGCGGTACATAGTGTGTGGCTCAGTGTGCAGAGGCACCAGTCCACTGACTTGGTGTGTATTTAGTCCTCTGCTTAAAATACAAGTAAGCAAGCTCCTAATTCAAAGGCTTTTTTATAATTTTCAAAAGCAGAAGCATAAAAATTGTCACTGTTGCACCTCCATCCACGTTATTATCAATGATCTAAGAGGTAAACAGCAGTAATCCTCCCTCGAGGTATCTTGAAGGAGAGCAGAATTAAGTATCCTTCAGCAGCTTAGGATCAAAGCACCCATGAGACAGCTTCTGGTGACAGCAGATTTGTGAAGGTATCTCTGCTTTATCTTCAGTGACATTGTGGGTTTTCTCCCTTGCTTCATGTTCCCCTTTCCTACGGGAACCCTGCTGTAAGAGCATCCTGACAGCTAGGCATGTACGAGGCAAACAGCAGAACAAGGCCCTGCTATTGACCATGTACTATGGATGAACATCACATGGCTTGTGGTGGTTAAATTGACCCTTGTCCAGAACACTGTGTAAACCCACTGCACTGCTTTGATCCTGCCCTCCTGCCTGCTTTGCTGGATGCCCCTACATGGGTGACTTTCCCCTAAGGCTAGGCATGGGAGGAGATACAGGGAGTAAAACATTGCAAAGAAGTATTAAACAGCACTTTCTTTCTGATTACCTATCACAGGGACACCTCTGCAAATAAACAATCTGTTGACTTTGGTTCAGCTTGCTGGCATGGGAAGGTTTGTCTCACTCCTCCGTGAGCTCTCCATGAATACACAGATGGAGCAAATATATCTGCGTAGCAGATCCCAGAGGCTTTGGGTCTGTTTGGCCTGATGTCTGTGAAGACAATGTGTTTCCACAGTGAAGTGTGAAGAGAAGCTGTCCTTCCTGGTAGCTGGAAAAGAGAAAAACGCAACTCTGATTTCTGTTTGATTACTCCCAATCTTCCCTTCTGTAGCATCAGGGATCAGCTAGAATTGAACTCTCTCTGCAGTCCTTTCTCTCTTTTTGGTTACTCTAAAGTATCACCTGCATCAGGGAGTGGCAGAAACCTTTCTTCATTTGGCATAAAATCTTTCAGACCTCTCTGTAGTTCTGGTGTCCTCAACATAAAAAGGACATGGAACTGTTGGCACAAGTCCAGAGGAGGCCACGAGGATGATCAGGGACTGGAGGGCCTCCCATATGAAGACAGGCTGAGAAAGTTGGGGCTGTTCAGCCTGGAGAAGAGAAGCTGCGTGGAGACCTCAGAGCAGCTTCCAGTGTCTGAAGGGGGCCTATAGGGATGCTGGGGAGGGACTCTTCATTAGGGACTGTAGTGACAGGACAAGGGGTAAGGGGTTAAAACTGAAACAGGGGAAGTTTAGATTGGATATAAGGAGGAAATTCTTTCCTGTGAGGGTGCTGAGGCACTGGAATGGGTTGCCCAGGGAGGTTGTGAATGCTCCATCCCTGGCGGTGTTCAAGACCAGGTTGGACAGAGCCTTGGGTGAGATGGTTTAGTGTGAGGTGTCCCTGCCCATGGCAGGGGGGTTGGAACTGGATGATCTCAAGGTCCTTTCCAACCCTAACTATTCTATGATTCTGTAATTCTAAGATTGTGCTCATACAATGCAACGTGAAGAAGGAAATTTCAGCCTAGCAATGACAAGCCCCTGAATGCTTCAGATCTTGGGAAAGGTTGTTTTGATCTTTTGGCGTGTGTGTAATTTGAGGGTTTTGGTTGGTTTGGTTTTTTTTTCTCCCCAGTGATTTAAATTAATTTGAATCAAATCATTAGGCCCCAGACTGGTACTAAACACAATGACTCATCCCCAAATTAATATTGCCTATCCTGAGCTACTTCTGTCTAAATGACTGGAAGATTCATGCTCCTCACAGTGTCAGCTACATTCAAATGAGGTCTGCAACACTTCATTAGGTAATGAGGCGATTTTATATGTCTGGGTCAGCAAATGTTCTCCTGCTCCGGCTTAAAATGGACAAAGGGAGGGCGACTAAACGGGTCTTCTGTAAACCTTTGGCATTTTCCTGGGTGGGGAAAAGAGGGGTAAGCAAAAGAATAGCAAGTGGAGCTAGAATCAGGGGAAAAAAGTAGTGTGTAGTATTGCAGGGATTCACAGTTCCAGCCTCACTTCTTCCTCATGCAGTGGGGTTCTGTAATATACTGCCTCTCATTCAGCAAATCCTGTCTTTATAAATGATGTGCTTGACACCAGCACTTGACAGGGGCTATACTAAGGGGATCTGTTAGCATGAAGAATAAATGCACGTAATTAGACAGAGTTCAGTGGTCTAGGTGAAACCTTTCTATAACAGAAGTAAGTCATTTTAGATGCTTGCTACACATTGTACCTCTTGCATCCCTACATCCCTGTGCCACGCACTGCGTTTCGCTCATGGCTATACGAGAGACTGGCAATGACGCAGCAAGAGCATCCTACAGATGCTGTTCTGTGTATAGTGCCCGCAGGCTCAATGGTCTGCAAGCGATGCATGAGGCAGTTTATCCTCTGCAGGTCTTAAATAGTATAGCCCCAAGGAAACAAATGGGGAATTACGAACTTTTTATCAGCCCAGCACCAAGCCTTTTGGTTGGTTTTAATCTTTTTCTTTAATTTTTAGCCTTTTTGTTTAATTTTTATTTTGATTATCAACTTTGTGCGGTGCCTATTTTAATGTGTTATGAAACCTGTCACTATAGGAGCTTCTTTCCTGTACACCTGTGTTGACAGGGTATGGTATTTCAGACTTAAGGAATCTTGGCCTCCTTAGGGGAAGAAGCTGTCAGTTGGTTCCCTGTAATGAATGGTAGGTCTGTGGTATGAGGCACTGCCCGTGGTGTTAAGCAGCAAAGCAAGCCTGGCTGTCCTGGGTTGTAAAGTGCTGGCTTCTGGTTAGAGTAGCTGCAGTAACAAAGCAATGTGACTTGACAAGGGCTCTGTTTTATAAACTATGACCCTGTCTTTGGTTAATTTCTGTGTTGTCATGAACAGCTAAAACTTCCTATCTTCCTTCCACAAGTAAGAGAGAAGAGGTGATGGAGAAAGAAATAATACCATTTCCTTTTCTCTTCCCTTTGCTGCTATAAGGTGATTACCGAGCTATTAAATCCCTTAGTACAGGTCTCTTCCAAAGCAATCTTGTGGTGAATTGATATGACCAGCCCTGCTTTTGTCACCTGAACATGCTGGATGCAGCACATTTATTTCATTGTGTTGTTGCTCCATTCAGAGGAAGGGAAGGAATACTGCTAGAAATGAGCAACCGAGCTGATGGAAGTGACACTCAAGACAGCTGTTTGGAGGGCCTTGGAATAACTCGGGTATAATGAATGTGAAACAGACCCATAGCAGCAGGTTTGATGTCTGGAAGCCAGTTTACTGAAACTCTTTATCAAGTTGCATCTCTCGCTTGTGGGCTGGTGGTGGCTGCACAGTACCCAAGGCATCTGAGGGTGGGCTGCTTTTCATCCGGCTGCTTACCATCAGTGGCCCCATCGTGCTGCCATTGCTTTCAGGGAACTGAAGCATAGAAATTTCTTATCATAGCAAGCCACAGTCCTGGGGCTATTAGGAACAGTTATTTCTAGAATAGATGGAATCTGTAAGGACCCTAAATCCTTCCAAAATATTCAAAGTGGTTTTTGCACTTTTGATTCTACTTTTTCCTGAGGCTTCCTCCTTTTTCTCCTGCTAAACCAGTATGGGATGGGGCTTGTGCTTTATCTTTTTTTCCCCAGATCAGATGTATTACAGAACTCAAACCGATCAGAAACACATTAAACGGTTGCTTTGTGTGTTAGGCCTAGAAAACAAGCACTGACTTCCTTTTTAGCTTGTTCTTTCTGTAACGGGGACTCCTAAACTACGTGTGGTTGGCCAAATTGTTGGGTCTATGAGAATAAATTTGCTGATTAAATTTTTTGAACAAAACCCTGAACAAATTCATTAGTGAAATGTTTTACTTCGGTCCCACAAAAGCTCTTGTTCAATCATGTAATTTTCTCCTTTGGCAGATTTTCAAAGTTTTCCAAATATCAATTGTTGTGTAATTCTAATCCCCACAGCTGTGGCATAGAGTTAATGTCCTTGTGAGCGAAGCCAATCTGCATAATCAAGCTCTAAAACAATGGTATGTTTTCTGCTGTTCCTGCTGAACGCCTGCCTAAAGTAATTCTTATCCCGTCATAAACTTGCAGGAATATAGAGCATCATGGGCAACAGAGAAGTTTCACGTGAAAAATAATACAGTGAATGACTTAATGCTCCTGTAAACTGATTGTATGCGTGTATTTATGTACTTCTAGTGCCACTGGATGAATAGTTTCTAGAGACTTGGGTGGAATGGGTTAGTGTGAGGTGTCCCTGCCCATGGCAGGGGGGTTGGACCTGGATGATCTTAAGGTCCTTTCCAACCCTTACTATTCTATGCTTCTGTGATTCCCGTTTCACAGAGCGCTGTTCTTTACACACAGGCTTCTTCTGCTTGAAATCCCATGCACCCTGTATTTCCTAGAGGTGAGGAAGGAATTATGTTTGTCCAGATGCCCCTGTAACGTCTCTCTTTGAATACATCAAAGAACCAGCAGGCTAGAGAGCACTCGGGTATTTGCTGCAGTGAGCTCCTGGCAGGTCTCAAGCACCTTGGCTGGTGACAGCAAAGCAGTAACCAGGAAAGAAAACAGTGTCAATAAGGGAAGTTGGGTAAGAAATAGTGCGGGGTACCTGAGTTGCCTTGCAGCATCAGTGAGGACCAGCAAGAGGCAAGGGGATGAAAAACCAAGTGTGAGTTTCTGGAGCGCTGATGATTGCTGAGCAGGCTCCTTTGCAGCAGAGGTCCAGGAATCGGATGGCTTCCCATGGTCGGGTCAATGAGTTTTGATGACTTAAAGATTTCATGCCAAGGCACAATTTCTGTTGTGAGGACCTAATCATTTCCATCCAAGGACCTCAGCATGAGTTCAGTATAGGTTCCTCTTCAGCCTGAAGAGAAAAGGTACTTTGCAGATAGGCTTTTTGTTCACCATTTGCCCCATGGTCAAAACTGAGATCTGTGCCTGTGAGAGGCACTGAATTAGGAACATTCTAAGACATCTCTCATGTCTTAAAAAGCAGATGACTAAACCCCCTCTCATTTATGTGTGTCTCGTGCCACACATCTAAGGACACGTGCAAGGATGACTGGAGTTACTCAGCTGCATCCTCAACCGCTCCTTTGGCCAGCTCCTCATACCCTTTTGTTTTCTCTTTAAGTACTGCAATAATAGAAGAGATAGGTGGGTTCTCTTTCGGGCTGAGATTTTCCCAGCAGTATCTAGGACAGAATAAGTTTGTTTTATGCAGACTGTATGTATGTATGCCCATCATTCCTTTCATTGCTGCCCTGGGATGGACGGCTCAGTCTGGGACAAACTGGCAGCCATATGGGTCCTGGCTTTTAGGATAATTATGACTAGAGATGCTCATCAGGTCCTACTTCACTGTGTTTTAAAGGACCTCTATGACCTGTTCAGCCTTGGCTGGGTATCTGTTAAGAGTTCTGGTTTACACAATATATGAATGGTGGTAGATAGGCATATACATGTGTATGTGTGTAAATGCATCCATGTATTTATATCTACATGGAAGCCTTGACAGATGCAAGCAGCAGGTGTTAGAGATGGTTGTAGCACCTTGAAGAAAGCATTACAAGTTGTGATAAGCAGCATGCCTGATCTGCATTTCAGTTCCACAACAAGCTGCAGCAGTCAACCCACCATTTTCAGAGCTGTGGTTAAGGGGAGCAAACCGCATGATTCACCCCACACATGGCAAGATGAACCTCCAAAGCAGGAGAGGACCAAGGAGCTGGTACCTATAAGGGAAAGTTGCTGGCTCTTTTGTGGATGAGGATGGGGATGACTTGAAAAATAGGAGCAATCTCTTTACTAAATGAAAGCCAGAGGTAGCCTGCAGGCTGGTTGCCTGAGCAGAGGATGCTTGAGAACTGAATGTGGATTCTCACTGCTCTTTCAGAGCCTGATGCTACTCTTCCTGCAGCTTCCACTTTGGAAAGCAGAAGTTATTTGGGTTTAGGAAGTGCTGAACTTAACCTTAAAAGATGCATTCATGAGCCTGAGCACTTTGCAGAAGCAAAGTCTTATCTTTCCTACTGTCCAACTGGGGAAACCGAGGCACAGAGACTACGCCCTGCTTATGGTCACATAAGGAGTCTGTGATAGAGCCAAGAGTAGAATTCAGCTCCTTCATTACCATGATGCTTTAGATGCTGGATTATTACTTATTCCCAAAATACACCTGGTTCAGTCACCCTGCCAGTTTCCTCTGGCCCAGTTTCTCCTGTTTGTTGTTTATTGCTGAGTTAACTAAGGAACTGCTATGTTTTAATTGTCTTGTCGGTTTTATTTTCATGAAGATATGTTTATTTAAGTTAAGAAACCAGGCCAAACAGCTTTCTCACTATTAGTACCTTTTAAAACAGGCATTAAATCCCAGGATCTCTCCTTAGTTTTCAGCTGTGCATCTTTATCTCAGTATAACTTTACTGCAGAATAGTCTATTTACTTTTGTCAACATTTAGGCTTTGTCTTGATGAAGCTGTGCCTCTCATTTTTTGACTTATTTTAATGTATTATTTTGATTACCCTAAATAACTGGACTGCTTTGCACACAGAAATCCTATTGCATTGGTTCATTTCAATGCAGATGCCTTTTAAATGTCAATAGTAACCAAGATGCAGAAGTGACCGGATAAACCAGCGTTAGTTACGGACTGTAAAAGCTGCAGTCTGTCTTTCCCCAAGCCTATCGTGGTTGCAGCACTGCTCCTTCATTTCAGACTGCTGGTGAATTTAAATACCGAGTGTCATTATTTTATCCGTGTCTCCTGCTGCTCTCTGCTGTTCCACTTCTCGAGACAGCAACAGGAATCCAATTGCGCCGCCATCCTCAGGGACGCGATGCTTTTTCACTCGCTGAGACACCTTAGCTGTTCCTGGGAATAAACAAGCAAACAAGTGCAGCCAAAGGACTTGGGAATGACTTTGCCACTCGGGAAAGCATTCTCTGTCCTGCTCATGGCATTTCTTTGTTTTCAAGGCTGTAAATGTAAATGGTGTTTCAAGGGTTTTCCTTCCCTTATCACTGCTTTATGATTATATTGACTGCATCTGTCACGTTCGCAGGCAACGCTAAAGGGCTTAGCATCTCCTGAAGGGCCAGGAATCTTCTTGAAGCTTTACTGCAGATGGAGAACTAATGTAAAAATGCAATGCTTGGAAAAGAAAGAGGAACTCATTTTGTTGTAAGAGCAAGGAAGGGACTGCTGTACATTCTCTTTCAGTGAGAAATGCCATTTCTGATGAGTTTATGTCAGCCTTCTTCTCCAACACGGGAACAGGAGTCTTACGACAGCATCTGCAGAAACCTGTGCCTCACATATATACCTCCTGGTCTTTATGTGGTTTCTCAGCATTGGGTGAACATGAGAAAAGGTTACTGATATATACAGACGTATTGTATTAATACTTAAGGGTGAATTTTTGAAGCCTGAGTGAACGTGTTTGTGTAAGAGTGTGGTGAAGGGGAGAGACATGGACCTCTGCTGATGCTACGAGGAAGTCTTGGCACATGGGGAAAGGGGGTGAACAATGGTGGGACCCATTAGGTCAAACCATGGGGAACCTCACACCTCTACTAGACCACAGCAGTGTCATAGCATTACAGAATGGCTTGGGTTGGAGAGCCTCATCCAGTTCCAGCCCCCTGCCATGGGCAGGAACACCCTCCATTAGAGAAGGTTGTCTCAAGCCCCATCCACCCTGGCCTTGGTTGGGTAGTTGGCCATGGTTGGATGTTGTCATGCTGGTTTCTCATGCGGTGCTGCCTGTGAAGGCACACTGACAACCCCACAGCCTGTGGGTGCAGCAGGATGGGCAGAACTAACTGCTGGAGTCTTGCTTTCAGCTCTTGGGGCTGAGGTTGGTGACAGATGTTTGGAGGATTTCTTGTCTCTGGATCAGGGCTTCATCTGTTCTGAGTTATTCACAACACAAACAGTGGGTTGGCAGGAGTGAAATATGCTCAGAACTGGGACGTCAAAACAGAAATGTATTTTTAAAAGGACAAGTGTCAAAAAAAAGAGAGAAAAAAATGAAAGGTGTTCATGCAGTTTATAGCAAAACGCATTTAAATAGTTGAGATTTTCTTCTTTTAACCCTTGGGGGCTCCCACCTGACGTTCCATTCTGCTGTATCTATAGCGGTTTTCATGCTGAAATGTTACCCAAGGGTGTTTTGTGTCCTAGGTCCCTGCCCTGCTGACAGATGGCTTGGTCCAAGGCGTGGGGGGTACTAAGCTAACGGCGTGGTTGGGGACTGTCCTGTCAAGGGGACTGTCGTAAAATCACAGTGAGGCCCTGCAAATGCAGTGAGTGATGCTGTTCAGCAGAGGGGTGGAGGGGGGCATCTAGCGAGAAATCAGATTACCCCAAAAGCCAGGAAGGTGTGAGTGGGGGAGAGATAAGGAGGAGAGGATAGCAGAAGTAAAAGACAGCTTGAATTTAGAGGAGAAGAGAGGCAGCTCTGCGTATTTCAAACCCATAATCAGCACAGGAAGAAGGGTTTGAGGGTAGTGCAGCAGATACAGCTTGCCTGCAGGCTGCTTTGGCTGTGTGTGCAGAGTAAGGCAGGGGTTGTAGCTGATACCACAATGAATCGGCACCAGAGCCCTCTGAGGATATGCTCCTTTAGGTGAGTTACTGCCAGCAGGCTGGGTGTTAGTAACTCCTGTCGCAGGTAGAAGAGTAAATGTTCCTCTGTGAGGTCTTTGGAAAATAATCCTAATAAAATGAAAGAGAAACCATAGGAAGCAAGTGTTTAAATAAGGAGTGGGAACAGAAAACAGTTGTCATGTCCTATCCAAATGTTACCTGGTCAGTGTAAGAGTTGTTTCTATTATAACAAGGGTAGCATAGAATAAGGATATAATTCCATTTTAGCGCATCGCTGTGCACTAATAAATCAGGAGAGGGCTGCTTTGGCTGGCTTTCACCAGTTGCAAAAATAATTCTTTCTTCAGCTATTGATGCTGTTCATGTGAGTCTCATCCACGTCATTGTTCTGGTTATAATCCTTGTCATCAGGACGGAGTCATGCAGTATAATATTACCTGATCTCGTGGTCTCATGGTAGTCTTGGACCTGAGAATGAGTCTGTTGTTATGCTTTATTTTGAGAGCACTTTTGGTTATGGTGGATTCTGTGTAGTCACTGCTCTGGCATTTTTGTTTCTGGTGAGATCTGATGTGAAACTGAAACCTCCAAATGCATACACAGAGTTGATTGATGAATTCTAGTTTTGAGCTTGCAGCACTTTTATTACCTTTATGAAGTCTGGACCATGACTGAGTGCATGTTCCTTTTTCTTTCCAGTGGATGAATGGCAGTGTGGCCAGGGCCCAAGTTAAAAGTGATGGGGCTGCTTTTCATTTTACATTAGTGTAACTCAGCCGACTTCAGTCCAGATGAACTTGACTGATGTTAATGGCAGTGAAGAACTGAGCAAAATCTGCCTGCATTCAGTGGATGTTTTACATGTTTCTTTTGCATTCTCATTTTTTTATGTTAATGTAAGCAGATTTAACGAATTCTCACCAACCATAAAGAGAGCACGTAGGTAGGGAAGGTACTGTGTTTTTTTTTAAGGAAAAGAAAGTGGTGATATTTACCCACGTTAGATTCATAATGAATGTCAGGTTTGATGTGTTTGTGTGTGTTTGGGGTGGGCAATACTTAAAACATTCCTACTTAAAGCATTAAAACACTTTGCAGGCTATTGTATCTACGGGCATAGCTGCACCTACCCAGGTAGCATTAGGGATTGGTGAGTGGGTGTGGAGAAGGAAAGGACAGAAAAAGATAAAAAACCAAACCTGGATGATCTGCAGTTCCTGTAATTGGATCCCAACAGTGATAGTCCTTTATTCTTGCTAACCCCCAGGTCCAAGGTGTAGCAGCTTTCTGTCACTGAGGCATTTTGCCTTGTTGTGTTGCAAACCACACAGAGAGCTGGTCTGTCTGTGGCTCTGCAGCCTTTGTGCTGGGTGATCCCAGAAGCATCCTGCTGCCTCTGGCTGTTCCCTTTTGTGTGGCTGGACAGTTCTGGAGGCAGACCCAGCAGGCTGAAGCCTTGATCTGAGGGCCAGTACAGAATACGACCCCATAGTGCTGGGCACAGGCTTTTAACATGGGAAGTCAGAAGATGTGTTTAATGGGAGAGGGCACTTGGGAGAGCCCAGGTGCAGAGCCGCTGCTCTGACAAGGGGCTGGAAACTGAGGATGTTTTTAATCTGTGTCTTGGTGGCCAGCAGCACCCAGCTGAAATGTCGTGGTCCACACTTAAGGAGCATCCTAGTTTTTATGTTCCCTCCACGGTCATCTTTCTTTTAGGAACACTTCATTTTAAATGGATTTTGTTATTAGTGCATCTGCTCGGAGGCAGTGTACCTGTTACCTATATTGAGAACCTGACTCCTGACTTTAGTGGGAGCAAGTGACAGTGTTTTAAATTAAGCTGTCCTCCCTGCAACTATCCTTCTTTCCTTTATCTCCCCACCTGACCATCAATAACTAGGCAGCAGAAGGCAGGTAGCGTTATAAATTGTCAGGCTACACAATTGCCTCATGTTCTGCATTCTGTTCTCTTTCTCCACTGTCATCCATTTTAAACTAAAAGTGCATCCATTTGTGGCTCTGCCATGAGAGGATGTCGAATAAATTGATACTGTAGTGTTTAAAAAGTATTAAAGAATACAAATATATACCAATACATTGATAAAGCTCAGCAACCAAAACTGTAGTCCTTTATTACTGTCATTTAAAGACCAAGGGCAGTGAAGTGTAGTATGGGGAAGAGGGATTATCACTCATAGTTTCTCATTTAAAAAGATGAGTCCTGGTTTCTCTTGCCACTAAGCCCATGATCTATTAGCCCCCCTGAGTAACCTATATGGTAGGTGTTCCTCTAATAAAGAGCTCGCTATTTACTTCTAAAACATCAGTGCATCATCCATCCTGGCTCTTCATGGTGGTTCTTTTCCTTTTGGGGGGTGCTGATTGATGGACGACTGAACATGAGCCAGCTTGTGCCCAGGCAGCCAAGAAGGCAGTGGCATCCTGGCCTGTATCAGCGCCAGTGTGGCAGCAGGGCCAGGGCAGTGATTGTCCCCCTGTCCTGGGCATTGGTGAGGCTGTACCGCAAATCCTGGGTCCCTCACTGCAAGAGAGACATTGAGGGGCTGGAGTCACTGGGCAACGGAACTGGTGAAGGTCTCGAGAATAAGTCTTACTGGGATGGCTTGAAGGAACTGGGGGTATTTAGTCTGGAGAAGAGAAGGCTCAGAGGTGATGTTATTGCTCTCTACAGCTACCTGAAAGGAGGTTGTGGTGAGATGAGAGTCAGTCCCTTCTCCCAAGTTACAAGCGATAGGACAAGAGGAAACAGCCTCAAGCTGTGCCAGGGGAGGTTTAAACTGGATATTAGGAAAGACTTCTTCGCAGAGAGGAGGGTGCTCAGGCATTGGAACAGGCTGCCTCCAGCAGTGGGGGAAATCACTGTTCATAGACCATGTAGATGAGGCCCTCAGTGCTATGGGTTAGCGATGGCTTTGGCAGTGCTGCGACAATGGTTCAATTTGATGATCTGAAAGGTCTTTTCCAACCTGCTTGATTCTATGATTCTATGGAACAGCTGCAGGCAGGGATTGCAATGAGATACAGCCCTCTTGATTCCCTAGATACTCAGCCAGAAAGGCATGGCACGGGATCACAAGGCAGTCAAGGTGGCTGGCAGGGGCACCAGCCCTGGCTGGCCCCACCTTGTTGTTGGGCTCATTTTCCCTCTCCATGTTTTACCATGGCATTTCAGGCTGCCTCACTCCATGCTATTCCATTCCCCCTTGGCTGGCACTTTGTATTCCCAAGTGGAACCCATTTCCCATTACAGTTACTTTCTTAAACACGGCTTCACTGTGTAATGTACATGGACCAGGTCTGGGTTGCAGAAATGCATTCACACTCAAACCTAGAGCTTGTTCCTTACACTAGGGCTGCGAGGCACAAGAAGGACAATCCCAGTTCCTTGCACCAACCCTAAGGGTGTGATAGAACCATTGAATCACAGCCTGGTTTGGGTTGGAAGGAACCTTAATGCTCATCCAGTTCCAACCTTTTGCCACAGGCAGGGACACCTTCCACTGGACCAGCTTGCCCAAAGCCCCATCCAACCTGGCCTTGAAAAGGTGTCTCAAGAAGTATAAGAAGACATAAAGGGAGTCAAAGTTGATTGTCCACTGCTTGCCCTAAACAGTCCTTTTCCCTAACACACAATGAAGGGGTGAGACAGCTTGTACGGAAAGGGGGCTTAAGAGGGGAAGGTGGATGGAGGTTTTTGATGGTTTGTTTTGTTTGCTTGGTTTTGGTTTTCTTTAATCACAAGCAGCTTGTAAAATGCCCCATCATGCATTAGGAAACAGTTTCCTTGTAGATTTGTCCCAGTGTTTCCCATTTTGGATACCCTTTAGGCATTATGCAGAAGCCCACAGACTGTATCCTGCTCTCGGTTTAGAGCTGAGCTCCCTTCTCATTGCTGCTGAAATTTAGATGGAGGGAGGTGGTTTGCATAAAAAGGATGGCACAATATGGTCCATGGTCTTGTTTTAACACATAAAGCTGACTTGACAGATGGGTTTCTACCGTTGGGAGCAGACAATGCCACACTTGTTGTGGCTGAGTTTCTGAACTGTGGGGATGGATGGGGACCGAAAGTGCTGTCTTTGAAAATAGCCGGGTATTGGTCGACCTCCCTCCCCTTTTTGCTTGTCTGAAAATCATTGGAACTGTGGGTTTTGGCAGCGAGTACTTTTGCATAAATATTTTGTTATGCAAACTTGAGAATGCAAAGAGAAAGGGGAGGGGGCAACATCTGCTTCTGTGTGCTCGAGCCAAGCTTTCAGGGTATCCTTTGTGCCATGCTTTTTGTGCAGTGCCGATCCCCAAACTCACACAGAGCTGTTGAGAAAGCAAGCTGTAATACAGTGCTGCTGCTCTGCAAACTAATAACATCCGAAAGAGAGCATCACCAGTTGGGCAGCATGATACTTCTTTTATTATGACTTCAGTGGTTAAATCACAGCCTTCAGAAGGGACTTTCACAGAAACAGTCACTCATAAAACCAGCTTCAGCAGGAGGATGACAGTAAACTTTAATTTGTGCTGCCGACTTCCAGGAGAATACAGGGCTATTTAAATAGATGCTCTGATTCCATGTAAGGATTCACTGGCCTTGAGATATGAATACCAGAATGACAGTATTATGTATTCCAGGCTGGTGATTAATTTGTGTTTGTCCAGTTCAGTGTTAGTCTTGCTGGTTAAGCTGACTAGTGCCAGATAAAGATGTGGGCAGTGATCTATAAATACACATGTGATAGGAATAGTGCCATGAGTTGGGGAAAAGTGATTTTTTTGGAGACAAGGATGTCGTATTCTATCCAATACTGGAGGCAGTCGCTAATGAGTGGGAGACGATTGTGATAGATCAGAAACAGGGATTAGGGTTAGGAATCATTTTTGTTTGCTCTGCTTCTTGCTTGGAAGCAGGAAGCTTTCTAAGAAGGGAATGCAGTGGTAAAATGCAAGTTAGCCCTGATAAGTGATGCTAAGGGTGGATCTAGGAGTGGAAGGGGATGAGCCTCACACAATTTGGGGGTGCAAGGGGTGCTGTGAGTGAAATATAATTGTGGCTTTCCTGACTGCTAACGCTCCCTGGAAGTTGCTCTCCTCCCTCCATTGTGAAGACATTTTCAGTGCAGCTGGAAAGGCTGTTGCTAACCGACATGTGAGTGTGAATGCTGAGAATATAAAACCACTGTCATTTTAAAAGACAATGTAAAGGCTCTTCATCTGTAAGACATTTGTACTTGCTGATAGCTTCTGACAGTGATAACCTCGTGAGTAGTGTCATTGCACAAATGAGAAGATTCCAAAGGATTCCTCCAAATATGAACCCGGGGTGTTTTTAAGGTTCCCAGTGGTGAAGAGGTCTAAGCCCAGTGTGCCTTGCCATCCGAAGATGGGCTTGTTCATTTCATTACAGAGCTCCCTTTTCTGCTGCTTGGGAATGGGGAGAAAAACATAAATACATTGGAAGTGGTTATATTTCAGGAAAACTCATCTTGCTTATAAATAGGAGTCACTGTACAAGCCATGATGATGAATCTAGTCAAGTATCCTTAACAAGCTCCCGATGCTCTGCTGCTTTTGTACCCAGACAGCAGCCCAACACAGGCGTTGGAAGTTAAAGTTGCCCTTCAGAGCTGGACCTCCGAGGACTCGCATGTCACCTGCCAAGTGATGGTGCTGTGCAGAGGACCACCTCTGACTTGTCGCTACCCTGGTAGTCTTCAGTGTCACCCCTCCCCTCAGCACTTATGGACAGTTGTTCTGTGCTACCAAAAAGGAATGAAGGAGGAAACTATTGCAGTGTATGGACATCGGGAGAGCAATTGGAGAGATATGTATTCTTGGTTTTAGTGTTGTTTTAAAGTCCGTATTCTTTTAGGAAGAGACAGAAAAGTCTCAAGGTTCCCCCAAATCACCCTCAGAGCCATTCAACCATGTTTTTTCTGAGAGATGGAGAATTAACTAGGGCCGAGCTAGGTTTGGCTTGAAGTATTTCTTAACTCTGTCAGAATGGCTTCTTTTTGAACCTGCTTCCTTGTGTCAAGCAGGCCAACGTATAAGTAAAAGCAGCCAGGACACAGATAAATATACTCACGTAGCAATGATACGGTCCTGGTTTCACCAGGCATATTTCAGGTGTTCCTTTTCTTGTTAATCTCTAATCATTGCTGCCTCATCCCTTGACCCTTTGGCAGCTCACCTTCAGCTCCTATGCCACGCTTGTGCTGCCCACTCCCTCTGCTCCTGCTGCCTCCTCTTCTCTTCAGCTGGTGCAGTTCATTGCGCTTCCTCCTCCTCCTGGCAGGACTGCAGTGCTCCCTAAACCTGGGTCTCAGTGGCAATCTGGGGTAGCACCATGGTGCCTGGAGCGAGTCAAACCAAAGGGGTCTTTCCCAAAACCTCTGCCACAGCAGCCTGCCTGCCTGTGTTCTGGGGGAGCTGTTTATGAACGCTGCGGAGCAGGCAGGGTGCAGGGCCATGGGAACCTGCAGCAGGCTATGCGTGCCCTCATCTCTACTCCTGGAAGCTTAATTCTCCCCCTTGTTTCAGCTAGCCTCTTGCATCATTCAAGGGCGGTTTTAGGTACCTGTCTAATACCAATCTGCCATCTGATTTTCAGTCTTTTCCGTTTGGGGTGAAAACAAGCTGTGCTCGAGCGTTGCTTCACGTCTCTAAAAATAAAAGTTGGCTTTCTAAGCGCACAGCGTACTCCTTCTCTTTCTGCCTCTCCACCTCCCCCCCAACTTCCCTCTCTCTGCTTGCTTCTTGCTGCTGGAGAGACGGGGAGGGGGGCCTGCTTGGCAAGCACGGAAGATGGATCCAAAGCGGCTCACAGGCGCACACAGAGCAATTTGGCACGCAGCAGGGGCTGGGGGCGGGAGGCAGCTTGGATTTGTCACCTCCTCAGCACAGCTAGGTTCTTGTCAAACAGCAGAAGGTGCACACGTCCCTGGTGGCTGAGATGCAGCTGGGGAAGCTGTGCTCTGGAAGAGCAAAGATGTGAGGCAATGGGATCGTTTTCCCCCCTACCCGATGCTGCATCACAGCTCACAAACTGGGTCACAATCCAGTATCACCTCCTCGACCCCCATTCTCTTTGTGTCCTGAATTTCCTGTCAGGTTTGGTTATCTATTCCCTGCCTGTGTATCTTTGCTTCCCTGCCCTTGCACGTCACCAGTTTTGTTAATCATGATTCCGTGATGTTAATTGCTAGGAAATTTGGGAGACCTTATTGTGGTCAGCACAAGCTTGTGCCTCGGAAAGTTTTAGTCAAGCACAGGGATTCCCAAATGGTGACACAACCACCATGGGAGGTACAGAAGCTGCTGCAAAGCAGTACACAGGACAGGGCTGAACCAGGTGTTGCCTTTGTCAGTGATGCTGCTGCCATTGAGACAGCATTGAGACAGCATGTCAAAATATACATAGAAATTAAGTATATTGCATTCCTTGTCTAGGACCTGAATATTCTTTGTGTAGCATGACATGAATTTCCTCCAGTGAGACTCCTTACGCTGTCCTAAACTCCTTTTCTGACTTAAAACATTTATTTTCCAGTTAATTTTTGCATGACTCGGGGGCCTTTTCTATTTGGGCTTGGAAGCAAAAAGCATTGGAGCTTTTTACCTCTGTGCTGTTTGGGAGGTGTGCTCTCGCCTGCATGTAAATACATAGCGTACGTTTGAATGTGCTTGTCTTCCTTCCATGACTGTCATTGCTTCAGCTCACGCTGTGTGAATTTCTTCAGCCTATCTCAATAACAGGTCCATGCAACTCTACGATGAGGTTCTTGCCTTGACCTCTGCTGGTGGCAATGGTGAATCCTAATGAGGGAAGCATGAGGATGCTGACAGATGTGTGTTCGCAGCTACTGCGCTGGAGCAGCGCTGTGCTCTGATGGAGCGCGGGGCTGCTCCTCTGAGCATAGGTGCACCAAAGTCCTGAGGAGCTGTTTTAGGGGCTATTAAGCCAATCTGCCACATAAGGCTTGACCTGGAATTAGTTTTGTCCTGACCTGATGATCAATCCAGCCTTCCCCGGGTTGGTGGAGCCGGTATAATTACAGACTTCCATAGGGATGGAGTGGGGATGCTCTGGAAACCTCACTTCAGGACCCAAGCAGTTCAGAGGAGCTACTGCTCAGCCTTATCTCCCACAGCACAGCCCTGCACGTCACACACATGCTGGCTGGAGAGCTGGGTGTGTTTGTGTTACTGTTTTTCAGATGAACTGATATGCATAAACCGAAACAGAACAAAAACTTGATGATTATAGGCAAGCAAAGATAAGAACAGATCTGTGTGCATCAAAACAGTCACATTTTTGTTTGGGTAATTAAAGGGTGGCTGACAGCTTCTGGTCTAGTGATTAATGCATTTTGCTAAAGATCTGTTGTGGAAGGATGCAAATACTGCCTTGTATGCACACGCTGGCTGGAAACTTGCATATTGCCTTTGTCTTACAAGAATTTATTCTACCTATTCTACCAATGTAGCAACAGTTTGAAATGGTAGACATCTCCCTTGGAGAGTTTTGTAGCTGTGGCTTGGTGGGTAGGGCATTTTGGTGGCCTCTTTGTTCCCTTTAGCAGGGAATGAAACCCAAATTATGTAAAGAAACCAAAGGAGAGACATCATCTGTGCCCTTGATTGGCCTAATCTTCAATATAAGCTACAGTCCCAGCTGCTCTGTGCTGCTGTGACAAAGTACAACCTAGTACACCCAGGTTATTTGGAAGGGCACCTGGAGGCACCTCCACAGCAAGGCAGAAGCCAAGTGTGGCTTTTGAGTGTCCAGCTCTGGTGGATCTGAGCATATCTATCTTTGTCATCTGGTGTCCTTGGGTGTATGTTTCAAAGTACAGGGGTTAGAGGGGCTGGACTAAAAAATGCTTTTCTTCTCATCATTGTAGTGTTGATTCCTATGATAGTACACAGCAAGGGAGGTAGACAGCATCACAGGGGACCACACACTCGTTAGGATATCTGTAATACCATAAAAACCCCCAATATACACGAGAAAACTCAATAGTGGGGTAAAATCTCTTGTGGGAGTTGCAGGCAGGCACATCCAGGTCCAACACTAGCCTCATGCCAGGGTCCAAGCAGCTTGTTTCATGTTGTGCATGAAACAGCTTGTGCAATATTGAGTGATGATACCAGCTGTGCTCGGGTTCTTGAGTTACAGCTCGCTGGTGGCCATAAGGGGACACACTGTGCCTGCAGGAATGGTTGGCTTGCTGCTGCTGGACTGAAAAGCAAGAGGGCTGGAAGCAGAGGCTGAAAAAGAAATCAGTACATTCTTGGATCCCTCTGTTGTTTATTAGAGATATTATCTTGGAGATGATGGTTTTGCATGCCAGATTCTTGTCCTGGTATGCTTTTACCTTCTAATGGCATGTGCTGGCATGTTTTCCTGTATATCATAGGGGCTTAAAGCAGACAGCCAAATCCCAATACACTCAGAGGTGAGGTAGTCTCTTACCTGCACTCAGGCTGTGCAGCTAGATGTGGGCTTCACTTGATCTTGCTCTCTTAAGGAGAGCTGTGATTTTCTTCCCCAGTGAGCTTGATGTCTTTGACAGAAACCAAACAAAGCAAGGATCAATTTAAAGTTAGTGGTTTGTATCAGTGGCTGCACGTGGTCACTTCACAGAGCGTGTCACACCAGGCCAAAGCAGGCTTCCCATGTCCCAGCTTGGTGCCTATTATAAGGGTTGGAAGAAGTCAGTCTCAATCCACGTTCCTTAAGAGAACTGTTCCTTTCTTTAGAGGGCTGGATCGTGTAGCTTCATCCCTTGACATCTTTTCTCTGAAAGGCTGTAAAACAAAAAGAAAATTTTCCAAATCTCCCAATAATGCTCTGTGAAAGATGGAAACGTTAAATATTTGTTTTAAAGGTTCAGTCTAAAGAGAGATGTTCTGGCTAAAGGAGAATATTGTTCTTAAACTGAATGACTCCAATGGTTAGTCAAGGAATAAGCAGACACTATTTGACTATTGCAGACTGGCAATAGGGAAAAGAAACAATGCAGCTAGTAGGGGAGGAGAGAACCTGCCCAGACCTTGGCCTGATCTATATATTGCTATCAACAGAGAGACTTGGCTGGGGAAATTAATCAAGTTTCTTTTCCCCAAGGATCAAAGGGGTTACTCAGAGGATGCAGGGATTCAGCTGTGTCACATCTTCTCTCTAATTTAGCTGTCTAGGGAGCCTCCCACGTTTGGCAGAAGTGGAAACATCCAATTTCAATTTATCTTCCTCAGACTGCAGCAGCTTTCCCCTTCAGAAGCCAGGGTCTCGCCGCATTTACTTTTGGTGTTTGTCCCTTTAATTCTGCCACGGTTTCACAAATGCTTCTGGTGTATTTTTAAATTTTAGCTTATAATCACTTTTTTTTTTTTTTTTAAAAAAGGCACCATCTGGTCCCTGACACGGTTTAAAATAACAATGCAGCCAGCACGAAGCCAGCAGTCAGACCTTTCACAGCCTAGGGCGAGAGTTTCTCCACCTCTCTTGCTCCACAAACGCTGCCACCGTTGGGTCCCGTCCCCTCCGGATAGGTCTTGCAGAAAGCAGGGCCTTGCACCTCTTGCTTTTCCATCCCTTTCGTCTAAAACAGTCATTTTATGGGAAGCAAAATGGATGCATCAGAGCAGTTTACAGCTCAAACTGTGCGAGATCTGCTGTAAGCTGCTCGGTCAGAGGCTCTGGAGTTGGAGCTCACGTTTGTATTTAAGCTGCCCTCTGGTGCCTGCTGCTGCTGCAGTGCATGCCTTCATCCCATTCCCTGGTGCCAAGGAGACCCCTGTGACATCCAGGGAGCAGAGGACATCACACGGCGCAAGAATTCCTTAAGAGAAGAAAAGGTGGCCCAGTTCTGTGGGCTATTTTAGGCAGGGCAGGAACACGCTCAGTTCTCATTGCGGGGTTTGCTGGGCAGGAGGGCTCTCTGGATTTTGTTTTCTTATGACTCACTCACAGCATCAGCTTCTTTCACCCTCCTGCTGTATGCAGCAGCACCGTCTGTCATGGTGCTTTCCCAGTAAGGCACAAATCAAAGCACGCCACTGGGTTCGATGTGCATCTATCACCTGAGGCTCAGCCTGGCCTTTCTCTTCTGGCCATTGAAGGACCTGAGGTGGCTGGTGCTGGGGTAGCAGAGACAGTAAATGTGAACATAGCCTTTCCTATTTGCAGCCAGCAGTTTGGGAAGGACCAAAACCACTGCTGGAGGGAAAAGGAAAAGCAGGCTGATGTGATGAAGGAGAGAGGACTGTGCAGGGTTCTAGGACTTCTGTGCTGGTTCTGTTTGGTGGGATATTCGTAGGATCACAGAATAGTTTGGGTTAGAAGGGACCTTAGTGCTCATCTAGTTGCAACGGTCCTGCCACAGGCAGGGACACCTTCCAGTAGAGCAGCTTGCTCCAAGCCCCTCTGTCCAACCTGGCCTTGAACACTGCCAGGGATGGGGCAGCCGCAGCTTCTCTGGGTACCCTGGGCCAGCGCCTCAGCACCCTCACAGGGAAGAGCTGCTTCTTTATATCTAACCTAAATCTCCTCTCTGTCAGTTTAAAGCCTTGTCTTGTTGCTACAGCTGTAAAAAATCCCTCTCCAGATTGTTGTAGCTCCTCTTTAGGTACTGGAAGACTGTTACAAGGTCTCCCGGAAGCTTTCTCTTCTCCAGGCTGAACAAGCCCAGCTCTCTCAGCCTTATTCACTCTTACTCATTCCTATTTCTGCTTTCCTTTTTACTTAAGTCCAAGCTGCACAATTACTGCCCTGTAAGCTGCTCTGCGCCTGGATCCCACTCCCCATTCCCACTGTGCGTCCCTGGATGCGGGTGGCTAATATTAGCCGTGCAGCTGGTTGTCCCGGCTGGTGCCCTGTGACAGGTGCCGGCAGCCACGGTGCTGGAATCCCGCCTGCTCCAATGCCGGCGCTGGCACCGGCATTCCCATTATATCAGGAAGGGCCGCGATGCCCTGGGCTGTCTGCGGGACATGGAGCAGGGTGGAGGGTGCCTGGGAAGGAGGGAGCCGTGACTCCTCCGGAGGGGAACGCAGGCGGCTCCTGGATGGGACTGCTGCTGTGCGGATGGGGTAAGGAGGAGGTCTCTGGCTGGCACCTTGCGGAGCTGCTCTTAGAGGAGGGAGACACACGCACACAAGCAAACGCTGAAAGCCAAGTGTCAGCACCGTGAGATGAGCAGATCCAGGTTGCATTTGCTTGTCTGTTGGCCGTAGCTTCTTGGCGCTTTGGGTTCGCGCTCATTTCAGCCGGCGTTCTCTCATTTTGGAATGCTCCTGTGCAAAGTTACTTTCAGTTCCAGTGGGGATTAGATGGCGATGACGTGGTTTAATAACAAGCACGGGAGAGATAGAGGAAAAGACATCAAATGCGCTGACTGCTCTTGTGGGGAGGGGTAGTAGTGCTGTTGCTGTGCTCTGAAAGTATCTGATCTGAATGCTCAGGGACAACATCTTAGGGTCTCTCACATCCTTTTCTGCCTTTCTGTTCCCTTTCTGTTGCCTTTTTCCTTGTGAGGGTGCTGAGGCGCTGGCACAGGGTGCCCAGAGAAGCTGTGGCTGCCCCATCCCTGGCAGTGTTCAAGCCCAGCTTGGACACAGGGGCTTGGAGCAAGCTGCTCTAGTGGAAGGGGTCCCTGCCCGTGGCAGGAGTTGGAACTGGATGAGCTTTATGGTCCCTTCCAACACAAACCAGGCTGGGATTCTATGATTCTATGGGAAAGGTCCAGCTTCACCCATGTCACTTGTCTCCAGGCATAGTCTAGGTCTAAATTTCTTCCAGAAGAGGCTTTTGGTTGAGGTCATTAATATTTGAACACAGTCAGATAATAGAAGGAGAAAATGCATTTTCTCAGTGCTAGGCGTGACAGTCACATATGGGGTCATGCCTCAAAGTGCACTCGGAGGCTCGCTCTTTACTGCAGGAACTGAAACATTTTGGGTGTTGTGAAATCCTTCCTGGGCTGATACCTCTGCCTGAGGACACTGTGCTGCTGGAACCCTATTGCAGTCCTGCTGCTCATGGCCTCTCTAGAGCCAGCTCCGCACTGGGGAGTTGATGTGGTTGGTTGGCAATGAGTACACTATGTAAACTATGCTAATCCCATCCAGCTCGTCATGCCCTGACTCGTGCTCCCAGCCAAACCTTTATCCAGCTCCCTCTTGGCTTTCCACCACCCACCCTCCTATGTTGCTAGATGAAGCAGATTTTGCAGCTCACACCAGTGCTTCAGCCATGCCCGAGCTGCAGCTTGCGCCCAGGCATGGGCCAGCGCTGATGTTTTGCTGAAGGTTGCACATGCCAAGGTGCAGGGAAAATGCATGGCCATCTGTCACCGAAAGACATTTACGTGTGACGCTGAAAGTGCCTCTCTAAAGAGCCCACAGAGAAGCCATTTGTACATTTGGTGCTAGTTTTTAAATACAAGAGGAAAGTGGATTTCACTGCCACTAAACTCAGCAGCTGAGAGTCCCTCGCAGGAGGTGCTGCCATCTGCGTCCCTCGAGAGGCAATACTGTTGCCTTGCAAAGGTTCTTGTATAAATGAGCATGTTGATCTCCAGTGGCGCTGGGACAGGACAGCACATTAATAAAAATGGCTATTTATTCTTTTAGCCATTGTGAGAAAATGCTCACAGTGTTACAGAAGCTTGAGAAGAGCAACATGTTTCTCCCCCTTTGTATATGAATCAGTGAACTTGGATAGCAGTTAGAGGGCATATCCTAATAAGTGTTACAGTTGACCTTTCATATCCAAGCAGGTCGTGCAATTATTGCTGTATCTACACTATTATTATTATTATTATTAAAAATACAATTATATATCATTTCATGAGAAACTGGCATTATGGTTTTAGGGGTTCCCATATTACATTATGCAGTACATTGTACTTATAACTTACCCTCCCATCATTCCAGTAATTTCTTGGGCGTTTAGCTTGCCATGTCACTGCAACATACAGTGAGAAAATCCAGTTACAATTCCGAGCAGGATTGGAATCACCACCGTTACTGTAAACATGTTACCTGGTCAGAGCTACTCTAATTTGGTGTTAAGGAAATAGAAGAATATACTCTAATGATGTACATGCCTAGCTAGTGAGGAGGGCAATCCCTTTTTGCTGCTTCAACTATTACAAACGTTTACCTATGCGTATGTGTATGCATTTCAGTATATGATTTATTTAACATATAAAAGCATAAAGCTAGTGACTCATAAAACTGACCGTGTTAGCATGGATCCTGACACCACTCCTGGTAAAGCTGGTGGTAACTGGACATGCAAGCAAGGTATCCCTTGGTCTCATCTCACTTGTTATTGACAAACTTCACTGGCTAACTAGGGTAACAGTAATGTGTTCTTACTGTAAGTGATTACATTTAGATGTATTTGTCTTGAATCTAGATCTGTCTTAGATCTGTCTAATTTCCCTTGTTACTTTTCTGGTGAGTTCAGCCATCTCTCCCTTACTGCTACAATGGCAACTGCACTTTTGCTTCAATTCCCACCCCTTCCCTGCAGTGAGGAAGAGAGTTTAGGTGAAAGCAGGCAGGTTGACATCTGCTACATTAAGAGGATGTTGATAGAGAAGGTGCTCCATTGAACCCTTCCCAACACATTGGCAGCCCCAGGTAGGTCAGGTGGTAATGGAAGAGTGATGAAACGGTGAAAAACAGCTCCCAGGCTCCCTGGTGGAGCCCTAAGCAGAGCAAAGGCCCAGGGAAGGAGCAGGGTAGGTGACTGCTGGTGATGGATGATGTTGAGATCTCAGAGAAAAATGATATAATAAATGACTGGTCTGACACAGTAGGAAATGTTTGCATAGAAGTGATGGGTAATAAATAAGATCATGTTGCCAGAAATCCTCCAGGCAGTGCTGGAGCAGAAATGCTTTCTGATTTTCTTTCTCTAAGGGAAAAAGGTAGGGAGGCAGGGACTCGTAATAGCCAGGCATGAATAGAACTGTGCTTGCTGCATACAGTTGGTGTAATCTAAGGCTGATCCAGATCCCAGTCAAGTACTGCTTCAGCTCTAGGTTCTCAGTTGTCACAGCTAAGATTACAAAGCAACTTCCCTTGTGGCTCGTCTCATGTCACTGTCTGGAGCTGAGGGGCCACTGCTGTATCCATGGTTAAAACATCCTCTTTCCTTGCACTTGTTATCAGGGCTGCCACAAAGATCAGGACAATCAGACAGTTTGCCCCAGGCATTGACTCATTATATGTGATACATGGTAATACATAGGAGAGGGCCACAGACTCAGCTGCTGCCCTGGAGTTTCCAAGCGTTCCTGTTTATTATTTTCTATGGCATTTTACTTCTTTTTTCTTTCCCATTTTTGTATGAATTTTCCTCTTGCTCTTTTTTGTTTGAATACTAGAAACCAGACCTGTGCTGCTGCTGCACTGGTCCGTTAGGTTCTCTGGGCTAGTTTGTGCTGGGTAGAGATATATTACCTGGATGAAGCATTGCAAAATAATAAAGACTTTGATTAAGGAATCTATTAACTGATGTAGCGATCAGGAAGAGGTTGCTCAAGAGAAAGGTTAGCAACTATAACAACAGAGTGGGGAGAATACCCTGGCTGTATTTACACCATTACAAGGTAGCTTCAGAAGTCTTATCCACAGCCCCTGCAAGCAGTGGAACAACGTCCCCTCCTTTTCATTTTCCTTATAAACACCTAAGGAATGCATAAGAAATCTCAGCGTTGCTTTTCCTCCCTCCCCAGTCTGTGTCTGAGTGTTACTGAGCAGCCAGGGAATGAGAGTACTGACATTATCTGCCTGGCCTCAACCTTTAAGGTCCTGTACAATGCATTTCAAAGTGCTTTCTGTGGTTTGGGAGGGACTTCTTATGCTTTTTTCCCCACTGTGAATCCCAGTCCGTGTAACAAAGCTCTCCTGCTGTCCATGTGCATGTGTTTCCATACATTTGTATTTATAGAAGCTTTGTCAGTTCAGCGCTGCCTCGTGCACTGGATTGCATGTCTCCTGTTTTCTCATCCATAAGTGTTTCTGGGACTTAAGACTTGGCAGGGAGGGAGGACTATTTTGGAATAGGCATGCAGTGACCTATGATTTGACTTACAGTATTAGGCAATGGCCCAACAGTTGCTGTATAGACCTACCGATGCCAACATTTGGAAAGTGATCTCTGCAAAACAAAGCAAAGCATTTTTTCCTGAGCATGTCCCGTAACTATGGTGGCTCAATGGGACTGGATAGAATCCTGCTATTTCCTTCGCTGCTGCAGTACACTGAGCTAAATCTAAGTGGATTTTAGGATTACTTGCTGTTCAGTACAGCATTGGCATCACGTTGATACCCTGGGTGCTCCCCTCCCCGTCATTAACTAAAGTGAGAGGTACCTCTGCATTGCTCAGCTTCGGAGCCATCGGCTCCACAGTTCATCCTCATTTTGCTGTTTGGTGGGCAGAGTGAGGAGGTGACAGACTACATGTTCATCTGGTTGGGATCCTGGGGAGCAGCAGGGGCTCTGGGAAAGAAATAGGACACAAAGTACCAAAACCTTCTCTGCCTTCTACAGCTCCTCTCCTTCAAGCATACAATGGTTGGACTCGATGAGTAATGGTTGGATTCAATGATCTTAAAGGTCATTTCCAACCTAGTTAGTTCTATGATTGTAGTGCAGGACTTCTGACAACTGGAATATACAACATTAAATCCTGAAATATAGGTTCCATAATATTGCATTACATTCCATCCTCATTAATCCACTGTTCCTTAACCCCTGTATTTTTAATGATCAATGATGACAGATAACACCAACAGGGTTAAATCTCGTTGGGAAGCAAGAGTACCCAGTTTTACATAGAAGAAAAAAAGGGAATGGAGGAAACATGGGGTGGGGGAGAATAGATAATCATATACAACACACGTTGGTTCCAACATCATCTTCATTTTAATTACCAGAACCTGTTTGAGAGATAAAGGAAGTTTCCCCAGAAGACAGTTATCCAATAGCAGTGGGTTTATCTGGTTTGCTACTGTTGTTTTTCCTTGTAGATTCTCGATGAATAGGGTTACCCCCACTTCACAGATAAGGGATCCAACCTCTTGAAGATCAGAGCAGTCAGAGGGGAGCACCAGGTCTGCTGCCACCCATGTTATTGCTGTGTCCTCTTTGACTTCCCGAAGGACATTTTTACAGCCACCCATAACACTGCTTCTCATTGCAGGCTCCAAACAGCACACACGTATCTGGGGGTTGAATTTCAGCCCTTGCAGCTCTCTCTTTTTGCTGACAGTGCAGTAATGAGCTGAAACAGCACGCTATTCCCAGGGCTGCGTGGACATTGCTAATGCCCATGAATAAGTAAAGCTTATTTGTCATGACAAGGTGATACTTGTATATTGTGCCAGATCTTATGGTGTTAAACAAGGAAATCTCTGCTGATTCTCATTTCACTTAGGAAAAAGAAATACTGAGGAGGAAGAAAATCAATGTTTTCAAGCTGGGAACATGTATTTTTCAGGTTCTGAGAGAGACCGGAGGCTAAATACAAAGCCTCACATAACAATTAAGTTTGAGGAATTCTGCCTTGAAATTAAAACCCTTTCCACACTTCACCACACAGGAGAAGATCAGAAACTGGAAAGCGCCTTGTGACAAACGGTCAAATGCAGCACAGGGCTGGTCATGTTGGTGCCCTGGGTGCTCCCCTCCGCATCATTAATTAAAGTGAGAGGTACCTCTGCACTGCTCAGCTTCAGAGCCATCAGCTCCACAGTTCATCCTAATTTTGCTGTTTGGTATGCAGAGTGAGGAGGTGACAGACTACATGTTCATCTGGGTTGGGATCCTGGGGAACAGCAGGGGCTCTGGGAAAGAAATAGGACACAAAGTACCTAAAACTTCTTTCCTTTCTGCAGCTCTCTCCTTCAAGCATCGAGGGTTTTAGGAGCAGCTTCCCAAATGGTGCAGCATCCCGACCATCCTATTTGCTAGACATTCTCTCATGAATTTGTCTAGTCCCTTTTAGGCTTATTTTATACTTCTTGGCCTCTGCAGCATCCTGTGGCAGTGAGTCACAAGTTAATTACACCTTGTGTGAATAGGTTCAGTGCTGTGCTGGAAGTGGCAATTAGTGCTTGCGGTGGTGATGCTAAGAGACATTTTCCATGTGAAATGTACTTTTCATCAGCGCTACCCCATGATGGGGGGCTGCCTGGAGATAAGGGTTTCAAGGGGAGAAGGGGTTCATGCCAGGCACTGTGTCGCCAATGAGCAGGAGGAGGTGGCTGGGTACTGTCAGCGTGGTTCCACACACCTCCTGCTACCTGGCACTGGAGCGATTAAAAACCCCTGTTTCTCTCTGAACCCCAGCTGCTGATCTGGTTCACTGTGGCCACATGGAATGCTTGAGTTTTGGTTTTGGAGGCTTTGAATTAAGCTGATGTCTGTGAATGAGTGTGTGTGTGTGTGTGCTTGTGAGGAAGAGTCGGAGGAGCACGACCAGGAGTTCCTGCTCACCTATGTAGACAGGCTGAGGGAGTTGGGCTTGTTCAGACTGGAGAAGAGAAGGCTCCGTGTTCCTTGTCTATCTCTCAGTACAGCCAGGTAGATGGGAACCAGCAACACAAAGTCATTTGGCCCCATCAAATGGAGCAAGAGATTTCACTTAGTTGCATTTGGGGCTTTTACTTAGGCTGCACATTCCTACGACAGGATAATGTTGTGTAACTTAGAGCATGGGCACAGCAGATGTCAGGTTGAGCTTCCAAATTCTGTTCTTCCAAGGGCACATATTGACATAAATGGGCAATGGGGTTTTAGAGTAGCAGCTATCTAAAATGTAGCCCTAGCTAAAGGAACAGGAGATCTGCTGGAGTAGTGGGAGATATTAAACTCCAGGTGTAAAGAAGACCTTGCAGGTAATCATCACGGTGCATATTAAGAATGAAAGGAACTCCAAGACTTTAAAGATCTGTTGGGAAATTGTGAGGAAGAAAGGATGTTCGCATTTGATATTAGTGCCAGAGAGTCTTTAATATCCCCAAAGCATCTGATTAATAACCATAGCATCAGACCTCAGGAATGCAAATTTGGTAGCTCTTTAAGATGAAAGCTCCCTCTCTGCATGCTTTTCTTTCTTGCATGTTTCAAACCCATTCATGTTCTAGCAGGTAACAGTGCTTTATCCTGAAAGTAAGGGTTCACTGAGGAACAAACTGTGCGAAGTCTGTTCTCAGACACCAAAATTAGAGAGAAAATACCATCTGTCTTCTCTTCAGCCTACTCTCCTTGGCCCCAGTAATGCCTTCTAGTGGAAAAACAGTTATGAAGCTCTTAACACAGAGCAGTGCACCCTAACACCGTGATTTTTGTGCACAGAGGGACCGCTGCATGTCCCTGGAGGAGGCAGCTGGAAGCCCCATTCCCAGCCGGATGGGGAAGATGTTCTTGCTGCCTGCACTGCTTGGGCTTGGTGGATCTCTTCTTCCATGGCATAGGGTGTCATTCCTGAGAGCTTTCTCCTTGTCCTGTGACAGCAATCAAATTGACAGAGCTTTGGCAGCAACAGGGACTCATTTCAGGATGAAACCCACTGGAGTGCTCATTGTCACTTCAGCATCATCTACCTTTTCTCCCAGTCGAGGTGGGTATTTTGTCATGACAGGGCACAGGCTGCTCCCTGCACATACAGACTCTATACCTGGCAGCTCCTGCCAGAAGCTTTGCAGCTGGTCATCTTTTGCTTCTGACTTCTTCTTAGTCTCCTCCTTGTCCTTAATGGCTTTCTGGGTTTTGGAGACCAGTTACACAACACTGCTTCGTTTCCCCTCCTCCTGAGCAAACTTCAAGGCCATGGAGCAGGGGGAGGACAGAGCGATGCGCTGAGCCGCCTTTGCCCATCCACTTGTGGCTGGGGTGGGAGAGGCACGGTTGGTTTGAGACCGCCAGGGGTTTGCTGCCAAATTGAATTTGTCATAAACTGATTATTGCAAAGTGCTCTTGGCAGAGGGAGGTTTAACACCTTTCTGACAAGCTCAGCTCAGCACAGCCCGTAAGAGGGATGCTGTCATAAGAATAATCCCCTTCTGGATCCTCGGCCAGGATTTGGGATTTGCCGAGAAACTGCTTCCACCCCAGTTCCCTCTCCCATGAGTAAACCTGCTTAAGGAAGGGTTTTTTTCACAGCTATTATTGGTGCAAGCATAAGAAGCCTTTTCAGCTGGTGCAAAGCAGCTTTCCTCCACTGATTTCAGTACCCTGGGTTACTTTAGTACTAGGGGGGTGATGATCTGATTCAGGCACAGTTGATGAAGTTGAAGGTAATCTATCCTCAGTGTCTTAGCATTTTCCTTCAAGGGCAGACAGGGAAAGGAGCTGGCTGAACTACTCAAACAATTTATCTGACAATTTCTGCCTCTTATCTTCTGGTTGCAAAATACTCCTCCAAAAAGCTTTTGGTTTCTAAGGCATTTATTCTTCGTTTTGTGTCAGTGGGTTATAAAATAGGTAGGTAAATTTGGTTCCGGAAGATCCCTGTAGCCTGACGACTGTCACCCTACAGGCAGAGAGAGACCACTTCCAAGGAAGCAGAACAGCCCTCTACCTACAGGGGAGTTCCTCTGCTCATTCAGATACATGTGCTAAGTGGACAGAGTCCCTTGAATATACTTAATGCACATGAATGTTCAGGAAAGGAGTAACAGAAAACAGATTGCAGTTGAAGCAAAGCTGCTATTTGCAATTAGCCCAAATCATGTTTAGAGCTCAAAAAATACACACCAAGTGTATTAGTTTGGATGAACTACATCCCTTCAGTTTAGCTGCTGGAGGCTGTGACCACTCAGGTGCTGTGGTTCATGGTGATGCCTTGATGGGAACTCCAGTCAGGTAGTCTGGGAGGGGTAGGTAGGGATCTCATGGTGTGAACACATCTGCTTGGCAAACCTGGCAGGATAGGTGCTTTAAAACAATAATCATTCATCCTTTTAACCCCTCCACCCGTCAGATCACCTTTCTAGCAGGCACTCCTAGCTTAAAAGAGAGAAGTACCTTGGCAATAGCAACAGGGGGAGAGCGTGTCCTCATTTATTACTGTATTTGCTTTGCCTTTCCTTCCTATTTAGACCATTAAAACGTGGCAGGGCTTCACACATTCCGCTGACATAGATGCAACAGACAGCCCACACTGCTCCGGAAGAGACACATTTATGGAAGCTCCAAGGAGTAGAACAAAGGCACAAGGACAGCAGCAAGCCCTTGTGTCGAATAATCCGTGCAGTAAACGGGACACACGCGGGTAACGCGGTCACAACTTAAAATGATGCCATCTGTTTAGGAACTGTGAATGGTTTTGATCTGCCCCTGAAATGAGAAAAGAAGTAGGAGGACCGAGGCTTTGATTCTCTGTGGTGGTGCAAACGAGCAAGACGCTTCCAAATGTCCAAGCAGAGCCTCTTCTGTTCGGGAGAGGGTGGCTGTGCTGCTCCGTGGAGCAGGAGGGGAACTGGGTTCACATTTACAAGAGCGGTGTGTTATAAAATGACTTAAACCCGGTGCCAAATCCTCTCAACAAAAGCTCTATTGAGCGCTTTCAGCTGAGCACTGCAGCACACAGACATTATCTATAGCAGTAGGAGTTCTGGGGTGTCCTGGGTTCAGCATTTCTCCTTCTCAGTAGCTGGTGCAGTGCTGTGGTTTTGAATCTCAGCCTGGGAACAGCGCTGATAACACCGATGTTTTAGTTGCTGCTCAGTAATGTTTAGTCTGACCAAGGACTTTGTGAGCCTCATGCTCTGCCAGGGAGGAGGGGAAGCCGGGAGGAAGCAGAGACAGGACCTGACCCAAACTGACCAAAGAGGTATTCCATACCACAGCACATCATGCCCACTATAGAAACTGGGGGGTTACTTGGAAGGGTTAGATCACTGCTCGGTCGGGCTGGGTATCGGTCGGTGGGTGGTGAGCGGTTGTATTCTCTCCCCTTGTTATTTCCCTTATCATTATTATCATTGGTGGCAGCAGCAGTGGTTTGTGTTATACCTTAGTTACTGGGCTGCTCTTATCTCAACCCGTGGGAGTTATATTCTTTAGATTCTCCCGCCCATCCTTCCGGGAGCTGGGGGAAGGAAGGGGGGGGAGTGAGACAGTGACTACGTGGTTCTAAGTTACTGACTGGACTTAAACCATGGCATGGGGTTAAATCAGAAAATGCATATCATGAAAAACTCTTGTTTCAGTCAAATAATTCATAAATATTAAGGATAGTACTTTGACATGATAAATGATACTGAAAATCACTGTGTGGTAGGAGAGGAGAAATGGCAGCTGTGAATGTGCTGTACTTCAGTGGCCAAAGACTTTGGCAATAAAAATGCATGTATTCATTGTTTTAACAAGAAAAACTGTGTTTAATCTGGTCCTAACATTTCAGCTGTTGTGTAATAGGCAAGTAATGAAGAATTTTAAACAAACAAGAGAGCCAGAATAATCAACTGCTAATGTTCTCTTGGCATTCCAGGGCCTAAAATACCAGCAAAGATGGATAAATGTAGGTTTCCTCTTCTGGAGATAGGAAAGTAAAAAAAGAAGGAAACTCAAACCATGTAGGGTTTTACAAAAACATGGGGGGAAAAAAGTTCATTTTAGTCTGGAGAAAAGATTTTTCCTGTCTGATTTTCTCTTTCAATTAATTAGAGAGGGGAAAAAGCTGCAGTTGCAAAATGTGATGGTTTCATAAAAAAAAAAAAATCATTAAAAAGCCCTTTCTTCTTTGAGCAACATAGCAACTTGTAAACAGCAGCACATGAAGCTGCCCCACGATAACCAAGCCTTCTGTTGCTTCGCTGCAAACCCACCTGGATCTGCAATGTAGCTTTGGAGAGATGCGTCAGTGCAGCCTCCTCTTTGAACCAAGAGTCTTGTTTCCTTTGGTGAGAGCTGGGTGAGGAAGATTCTGGCACGTTTCACTTCCTGTCATACCTCCCTCCCAACCCTATATATATGTATATACACACACACATATATATATGCCTGTATTTTCATATATGAATGCATTTTGAACCGTCCTTCAGAAGGAAAGGGCCTTTTAAGATGCAGATGTCAGGATCTGCCCTGCCTGGGACCTACACACCATGATTTTCCTGCATTGAAGGAGAGGGTAACATCAAAGATGCTCTTTCTCTTCATCCACAAATGTCCTTACAAGGAGTTCATTGCCAGAGCAGAGACAACAGGGTTGTGAAAGGGAGTGCAACTGCAGTGCTTTTCATAACCTGCTATTCATCCTCACTGCTTTCTCCCAGCCTTCTCCCTGTCCCCTACCAGGGACTGGGGACACGGTGCCTGTCTGGAGTCCCCCATACACGTCAGGTGAAGCAAGGAGCATAATAACATACCCCTCCACTGGGAAAGCAAAGCAGACAGCAATGTGGTTCTTCAGGTTCGCTCTGGTCTTTTTGCCTTTGTTAACACAGATACCAGATTTGGGGGGGAGAGCTCCACGTTTACATCAGAGAGAAAAGCCTAAGCGTTGTTTTCAGTCTGAACTGGGAACAAGAATGCTCTTGACTTTCTCAAGGCACAGAATTCTAAGGATTCACTTAACATCCTATTTTACTGGCTTTTTGGTGCGGAATGTATTTTCTGTATTCTCCTGTGTTACGGCAGTAGCACACAGCGCTGGTTTCCCTCTTCCATTTGGTCTTTTCTGCCATAGCTGAAATACTCATTTTAATGAATTCTTTTTTTACATCATAAGAGCAGCTGTTACTCGGTGTCGACTGGCACGTTTTAGCATCATCGCTTGTAGATCACGGAGCTCCTTTTCTACATTATAGCTGAAAGTATCTTCCACTCTGCTTAAGCTTTTCTGTAGGTGTCTATTTAGGTACCATACATTTGGATTTATATCTGTTTAAAAAAGGAGGCTCTCTAGTTTAGTTTTCACGGCATTATTTTGTTAGACCGTATAATCCAGCATCAAACATTTCTTTAGACACATGCCTTGCCTAGTTTCAGTCAAAGCATTCCTCTGCTTGGAGGCATCAGGCAGACCCCTTGGGCAATTTGTGTCTGGTCGAGAGATATTAATGCTTCTGTCTGATCCAGTGGTGTTGTTTTCCTGGGTTTCATCTTGCTGTGGCATTAAGGTGGTAAATGCAACAAGTGTTGATGAACGAGGCGCTTGCAGAGCCAAACAGCAACCCCACAGCCGTGAGAGCAGAGTGACGTGATACAGAGACAAGAGTCATCTTTTGATCCATTAATACATACTTTGTGTGTACATCTAGGCTGCTGTACGGTGCAGTCTCATTTACCAGCTGGCTATATGACAAATGTGGTCTCCCTGCCATCTCTGACCTGTGCCTCTGGAAAACGAGCTTTTAAAGCCATGATCTCTCATTTATCCTGCCCAGTTTGCTGCCAGAGGATGCTGCATGTATGCATGGTGTCATCATCTGGTAAACAAATTGGTTTTGCAGTTTGGCCAGCATCATTAGTTAATTAGAGCCCGGCTATTTCGGCACCTGGAACAAGCAGTGGGAATTGAAATTCTTCTGATGAAAGGATTTATTTGTAATGAGTCTTGCCCCATAATGAGCTCCAAACGGGGGACACTGACCATTACCCGATGACTCACAGCATTACCTAAAAAACAGAGCCACGTACTCAGTTTCATAAGGTTTATATGCACTCGGTGAGAGCATGGATTCTAGAAACAAATACCTGGGCTCCAGTTTTTCTGTTGCGTTATATTTGATGCAGTCCTCCTCTGCCTGCGAGTAAACAGGCAGGACACAGCAGGCTATTTATTTTCTCTCATTTTTTTTTTATTGCTCTTCCCCTCCACAGCTTCCAGAGGAAAAGAAGCTGAGTTTTTAATATGGTGAGGACGCTCAGCCCTTTTCAGCTGGGAGATGTCAGAAGCAGCTGCAGACCTAAATGAAAGGAGCTCATCTCTGAAGATTTGCTATGCTGTAATAAATGCAGGTTTCTGCTGGCGAGCTGCTGATGGCCCTTTAATGTCACCAGCAGTGCTCAGAGGCACTGCGAGGCCTCCCCTCCCTCCCCAGCCCCAGCAGCTCCCTTCCCTCTCGGTGCCCACCCAGGCTCAGGATTTCATCCTGGGAAGGCAGCGTTCAAGGGCTGTGCTGAGTGTGAAGGAAAGGGCCCTGCCTGGTTTGATGCTCCAGCCAGCAGCATCCCTTCAGCTCAGTGATGTGCGCCTTCACTGGCATTTGCTTTAGACATTTGGCTCCCTGAGTCACGTTCGTGCGCTGTGCAGCATGGGGGATGCTATCTATTTATGTTGTTTGAGTAGCATATGCTAAGCAAGGAAGAATGCATTTTTCCCCTCTCCTTGTGATGTATTTTCCCAGTGAGAGGTACGCAGTGTGTTAGGATGAAACCCAAGAACTGCCTTGCAGCCTCCAGGTCCCTGCTCTTTTTGTGCTAATCTGTGAGCATCAGCATCTGCCAGTCTGGAGACTGGCAAAGTGTTGAGAGCATGACAGATTCCCAAAAAAACACATTTACAGCTGGGGAGGTGAGGACAGCGTATACGGAGCTCAGTACGAGGATCTCACAGTTTGAAGGAGGCTCTGGGAAGCTGTCTGGATGTAGTGTGACTGCAGTTTAGAAACCTTAGGAAGCCTTTTCTCTCTGAAGTTTGAGAGACGTCAAGTGGAGCCGTGCTGTGCTTCACCATGGGGTACAGGAGGTGTAGTGCTGTGGGCTGGTGGGTGAGACCTTGGGAGATGGGGGAGCGGGACTGATGGGTAAACCAGGCACTCCCTGGAGCTAACGTGGAAGAGCTTGGGCTATCAGATGCTTGTAATGGCCAAGAGAATCACCTTGAGGCAAGTGGGCATGTGCAGACAGATGATAAAACCACAGGGTAGTTTGGATTAATTAGAGATTATCACAGCTGAAAGGCAAGAGTACTGTTCATTGATGGGTACCAATGGGACTAAACTCAGCATATAAAACCCCAAATCTCTCTGACAGAGGAAGAAAAAGACCAGTTGTTCAGATCCTTCTCGGCTGAACAGAGTACAGGGATGTTTCTAGGCACTGATGAAAATATGGGTTGATAAAGAGCCATATAGAATTTATGGGACCGTCGTGACTGTGGCACTTGGAGTTGTGCGGGAGGCTTTGGGGCTGGCAGGGTTGCTAAAGCTCACTGGTTTAAGGCAACAATCCCGGTTGCAGAGGGATGCTGGGGGTTTGGAAAAGCCATGGTTTCAGGGACAGCAAAGGATATGGTACGAAAAGCAGCTGTAGGTTTGCAGCAGTCTCCATCAACTGAGCTGACTGAAGTGAGAACACACATGGTGAGGAGGGGTCCCACAAAAAGGCATGCAGGCTACTGTAAAAAAGAAGCATCAGATGAGCCAGTGGTGATAAACCCCATTTCCATAAGGCAAGTAATGCCCTGGTAAGCTCTGAACCCTGCAAGTCAGCCCAGACCTGCATGTGAGACCAAGCAGCAACCAGTGAAGACAGAAGTAGTCTAAAGGAGTCTGAAGGAAGGGACTGAAGTGGTGGGAAGGTCACCCATGTACCCATGGCTGGCAGGTACAGGGCAGTTCCTTCTCACTGCAAAAGATGTCTTGGGAAAAAGCTCATTTTGTTTTATTGGCTCCAAGTCCTCACCTGAGCTGTCCAAGCTCTCGGCTGGTAGATGTAGTGCTATAAAGAACAGAATCAGCAACCATCAGTATAATGAAACATCACTTTGTCCACAGCTTGGAATATCGCAGTAAAACAGCACCAAAAAGCGAGGTGCTCTGACTGACGTGGTAACTGTTAACATTGGGAAGTCATTTTCTGTGTTGCATTTCCCTCGCGTATTTTTATTTCAGATGCTGTTTTTACATCAGTTTCATCTTTTTTCCCAGACATAAATAGTCCCTTAATAAGACTTTAGCTGTCCGTTTTCTTCTGAAGCTGCTCATTTGTTCTTCTTCTATTGTAGGCAGCCTGTTTGTAGCTAGGATATGCCAAGAAAATAAAATGGTCTTTTTGCTCCTTTTTCCCAGCATGTTACCTAGCTGTCCCCAAAATCTCATTGCTCTTTAATACTGAAGATTTCAATGCAGAGAGAGATAAATAGAAGAAGCTAAAAGCGCCTTTCTATGGGGCTGTTTGCCATTTGGCACGAGGCTCAGTCTGAGTCAGTGTTTAATGTGTTTGCTGATCATCGTTCTGGCCTGGATAGTTTAAAATAGGTGTTATCTATTAAAACATGAGAAAGAGGGGGAAGCCAAAGGAGAATTCACGCTGAAAGGTGCTGAATGCTTTTAAAACCTTATTATTCCTTTTAAAACAAAGAGCCTGGGAAGCTGAAAACGTCCACAGTTACGTTAAATGCAAGGAGAGGCTTTGGAGTGCCAGTTTACCAAATACACACAAAATCCAGATGTAATTCATCCCTCATATTGCAGCCAGGATGAATTCATTCCAAGAGCTATACAGAAACCTTTAATCCCCTGCTGTGACTCGGACCAGCGAACAGCCAGGTGTATTAGATGGGTCACGCATTATAGACTGGGGGTGCTTTCAGCCTGAAGTGCTCTCAGTGACCTCCTTGTTGCCAAGTGTTTTGTATGGTACTGTCCTCATGAGCAGCCGAGGTAGTTCATTCAGTGTAGAATATCATGGGCATTGGGCAATAGTGACATGTTTTGTTGTTTGGTTGGGGTGCTTTTTCCTGTTTCTTTTGGGTATTCCAGTACTCCCGTAGCAGTGTGAAATTCCTCTTTATTGTGGGAATGGGGTGTATGTATATCGGAAGCTGAAAAGGAAAAATGAACCTTTCTGGGGTCTCTGTGTATCCTCTATATTTGTATTTTCTGTATTCTCTGTATTTCTCCATATTTTCCCATGAGCAGCAGTTCAAGGGAGGGGATTCTCCCCCTCTGCTGTGCTCTGGGGAGAACCCCCTGCAGCCCTGATCCAGCTCTGGGGCAGCAGCACCAGAGGGACGTGGAGCTGTTGGAGCGAGGCCAGAGGAGGCCATGGGGATGCTGTGAGGGCTGGAGCAGCTCTGCCCTGGAGCCAGGCTGAGAGAGCTGGGCTGGGGCAGCCTGGAGAAGAGAAGGCTCCTGAAGGGGAGACCTGAGAGCAGCTCCAGTGCCTGAAGGGGCTGCAGGAAACCTGGAGAGGGGCTTGGGACAAGGGATGTAGGGACAGGCCAAAGGGAATGGCTTTAACCTGCCCGAGGGGAGACTGAGGTTAGAGATTAGGCAAAAGCTCTTCCCTTTGAGGGTGCCCAGAGAAGCTGTGGCTGCCCCATCCCTGGCAGTGTTCAAGGCCAGGTTGGACACAGGGGCTTGGAGCAAGCTGCTCCAGTGGAAGGTGTCCCTGCCCGTGGCAGGGGTTGGAGCTGGATGAGCTTTAGGGTCTCTTCCAACACCAACGAGGCTGTGATTCTATATAGATTATTAAAGGAGTAATACAGCATTACTCAACATGGATTTCTTACCGGAGCAGGTTTGTCCGCTCCCCCAGTGGGGTCCTGTGCAGGTGTATCACACTTGAGCCAACAAATAACAGTGAAAAAAGAAAAAGCTGTCCGTCTTTAATAGCTCATTTTCTGTTAGAATTCATGACGGTTCAAAAAGCCACCAAATGCCCCCAAAACACCCACCCTGACCAGCACTGGGAATTTGGCTGTGGGCAGGGAGATGGGCAGAAGAACATCAGGCTCCATGTCGTGTGCATGGGTTTGGTAGGACAGCTATTCCCTGTGTGAGTGATTCCCAGCTTTGCTTTCTTGTTTTCAAACTTGGTCTCCAAAGGAAGTGTGAGAAATAGAAGAGGTCACATATAAAATACCCAGGTAAAGTGCTGCTGGGTGAGTTCTTTCATCCTCTCATCCATCCTTTCATAAAACCTGAAGGATACATCTGTGTTCTGCTGGCAGTGCAATAATGAAATCGGCAAAGGCTGATGCTGCTGCACGGATCTATCGCTCACAGTAAACATCTGAAAGGCATGACTTCTCTGCAGTAAATGAGCCTGTCAAAGGAGGCCACTTCCAACAAATCATACTAAATTATGGCACGAAAAAGTATTGCAGATTAGCTCCTTTTGGTTCATTCAGTGCTTAACGGCTGGTCTTGAACGGCAGGCATGGAGTTGATGTAGTGTTAGCTATGTAAATACAGGGGAGATGTCCTGAGACCCCTTCTTCCGCTGCCTGTCCTGCGCCTTATAAATGCAAGGCAGCTTCAGTGTGTCTCCAAAGAGGCTGGCAGCAAGAGCTGGAGCAGGCTCACGGTGGCTGTGGCACGTGGTGCTCTTCACTGTGCTCCCTCTTTGTGGAGGCATGGTGAGCACTTCCCTTTTCCCTCATCTCACTGAAGCCATTCAGGCTGAAAACGTGTTTTGCTCTTTGCGTATCGCTGTGAAAACTGGCACAAAAGTCTCTTTGCTTTATGGCATTAGCAGCCATCCATCCCTCTGCTCTGCCCCCAGCCTTCCTTGCAGCCTTGGTCAGGGGAGGTCAGCCCCCTCGCCCTGCTCGCAGCACATACCAAACACCATTCCCAGCCCTTGTTTCCATTGGTGTGCTGATCAGATGGAGGAAAACCTCGGTAGAAAGCAATTATTAGTATCTGTGGAGTGAATGATTAGTATTTATAGTGCCTCTGGCAAGCTCTGCCTTTTTAAAGGAAGTGCCAATAATTAGTTATGGTGGTTTAATTAGAGAGAGCAATCTGTAATTAACAAAGGGATGCTGTATTTTATATCTGACTTTTATTATTTTTACTAATCAGCAGTACTTCACAGACGTTATGCTCAGTTCCTTGTAATGCTCTTTTGCATATTTTTTCCACTTCGAGGTGGAATAATTGAGTAAAATATTTTTATCCTGTTTTTAAGACACAGTCAGCCTGATGGGGAGATGCTGGCCGTGTCATATTGGTGCTTGTGGCAGTGGTGTACAAATTACTTTGGGTGCTCTCGAGCAGAAGTGAATTTCAGTTCCTCTGCTTTAAGGTTCAGTGCTTTTGCTGCTTCTGTGATGTAAGTCACCTCCTGAACTTAAAGCATATAAGCTCTATAGAAACTGAGTTCACTATCCAATTGCTTCCCTTGACCTAAGTGGTCCTTCCTATTAATTGACCATGTAGACATTGCTGCGCAAGAATTAGCCTCATCAATGTGTAATTGACCCCAGAGAAAATATTCATCAGCTGTTGTTTATATTTGTTTTATGGTTAAAAACCCCCATACTAATTCACCTCAAAGGTAGTTTTCTGGTGAACTCAAATATTCTTCACGATGGCAACTGTATATCCCAAATGACCAGTTTGAATGCGAAGTATAATTTGTTCTAGCAAATGGTTGTTCTTCATGCCTGGATAGCTGGAATTGGTATTAAAACCTGATAAGGACTGAGTGGTGATACCCGAGTAGCTTTCAAAGAGCCTGTATTTCTCTGTGTTTTCCTTTGGAGATGTATGTGTTCAATTCCAGCTGCCTCGCTCAGATTGACCGTGGACAGTAACTTCCTAAGGGACGTATATGACCATTTGTCTGTTTGTGCGTGCTTTAGAGGCAGCAGAGCCAAACAGGGCCTGAGGATCCTATGCTCCGTCAATAGGTTGCCTTGCTGCAAAAGCTGGCAGAAAAATTCCTGAGCAGCTTCACACTGTTGGCATTAGCAGTTAACACCCTTCTTGTGCATGACAGAGCATGTCAAAGAGGTGTATGGCCACCTAAGATCACTGCGAAAACAGAGTGAAACGATTCAAAGCTGTCAGTAGCACAGGATTCATATTCGCTCCTTCCTGTTCTGTCCTGCACTCACCGTGCAACCTCTAAGCTGATAGCCCCCAGACTTCAATTTTCAGGCTGGGTCCCTCGACACGTCTGCAGTCCTCACAGCTCTGGTGAAGCCTGATGGGGAGGTTGTAGCTGCAGACTTAGTCTGAATATTAATGGATGTGGGGTTGATGTACATGGGAAGGGGGAGGAAGATGTTTCCTTCGAACCAGAGATGCCTCTGGCCAGGTGAAATTGGTGTGAAAAAGGTCCTGCAGTTTGCTGGCAGAAACAGCAACGTGGCCTCTGCCTCGGGGTGAAAGGCACACATGCACACTGTGCATCCACCCTGCCTTCACCCTGGAGGACAAAAAGCCTTTAACCTTTCCTCCTGTCTCTTCCTCCTCTTCTGCCTTTCCTCCCTCCTTCCCACAGCTCTGCATCTGGTTGTAATTGCCATTGTTTGTTTTGAAGGCATTTGGGAAACTTTCAGAACAAAGAAACTAACATCATTATTTTACATCACTATTCTGCACCAGCCTTAAGTTCCTTATTAATTCTTAAAGTTTATTTGTCTTTTGAAAGTGTAGCCAGGAATGAGGATACCCACATCACCCATAAGCTGAACCTTCTTTGATGCCCCCTAGTCACCTTCCCTCCCACCTCCCCTCCTACCTAGTGATTCAAAACAACAGAGACCTTCCTCGAGGGGAGCGCTTACCTGTGCTTAATTAGAGATTTGAGGATAGCTCTAAATGCTTTCCTAAATAGGAATCATCATCAAGTGAATCACAGCCTTGTGAACATCCCTGGCAGGGGAACATTAGTTCTGAGGTTTCCAGATGGTTAACCATGCCCTTGTTTTGAGCTTCGCTGAAGAGGGCATGAAAAGAAATCACAGCTAGAAATGCTAGTGCTGGCATTTCTTTCTTTTCTTTGGCTATTCTGTGCATGCAGGTTCACGATTCTCTCAAAACTTGAGTCAGTGAACGCTGGCATTTCACTAAAAAGGAAGTGCATTGTTGCATCAATGCATGTGTAGCCCAACCCCAGTTTCTAGGGTAGCAGAGAGAAGGTCTCGGAGGTCCCTCTTACTTATTGTTGCTGAAGGGAAAAATGGGAAGGTAGAGGGAAAAGAGCAACAGATTAAAAAAGAAAGAATTAAGAATCTAATAGCAGTGAAAGCTCACTGCCCAGGCCATGCCTCTTGCTGTGTTTGAATGATTTTTCTTTGTAGACAGCTTTGCATGCCACTGTATTTAGACTCCCTTTAATAATTGAGCCGTAGCGATGGAGCTCAGCAGTCAGAACAGGCAGGGAAAATAGCATCCTGGAGAAACCCTGCACCAGGGTAATAATTTAAATCAAAGCACATTACACTGCGCTCCTCTTTCCCCCCTCCCCTGGAAAGGTGAAATGCTGCAGCACACTGAGCACAGGGGGAAATGAAAACATCCCGTAATAAAATCCATCGAGAGAGTTTATGTGTTAGATCTGGTCAGATGTTGAGGGATCGCCGTTACCGGGTGGTTTAGGAGGAGAGAGCCTCAAGTGCCCAAGATCAGCAGTGAATTAGTAGAGAGCAGCCTGCCTCTACCTTGCGATGGGAGAATGGTTACAGAGGAAAACCATAGCTCAAACCATGCAAAGCATGAGCAAAGCAGTAATCCTGCAAACCCCAGGGAGCTCCAGTGGTACTGTCAGTGGTTGATGTGTTTGGCTGTGACCTACCTGAGGTGCTGACAGTAAACCCAGCGTAAACGTATCACAGTCTAACATCTCTTGAAAACACACGGGCAGCAGCTACCATGGCAGTTTGTGCATTAATGCCATACTATTTCGATTTTTAGTGAGCTATATACATCATAACATTGATAGTTAAACCACAAGAAGATAATGTTTTTATTTCTCATTATATTGCAGTAGTGTTTTTAATGGGACAGCCAAACCTGATGGCATGGGTAAGTCCTCTTCAAGGCTTTCAGACATGTACTTTCCAGTTCCAAGTCAGTTGGTTTATATTAACATGTTTCAGTACTACACAGACAGGAATACTTTGAAAAAGAAAAAGAAAGTAGTGTTAAGATTAGCACTAAGTACTGGTTGCCTTGAAAGACATAAAATTTCAGTTCCTATCTCACAGTGTGACATTACAACACAGTGATAATTCGAATGCTTTTTACCGGCTCCTATTCTCTCATATTTCCTTTAAACATAAAACTCGTAAGAAGACTGAACTGAAGATGTTTCTTACCAACCAGTCCGAGCGTTGACCCCGTCTGCTCAGAGTGACTGAAAACTGGGTCTAAGCTTGAAAATACACAATGATCCACTGGGAGTGGGAGTAGGACCTTTGTAGATGATGACTATAAAGAAGCTGCACTTGTCTCTTAGGAAGTTTGATTTTCAGCACACTGAAGATTCCCCTCAGCATTCCTTTATTCAAGCTTTTTCCCAATACTAGATTCTTTTTTTTCCTTAATATTTGAACTCTGATTCTTCTCTCATAACACCTTCTTCCACTTCTGTGACAGTCTGTATAAACTAATAATATTGGCAGTGTGATATGAGAAATACCCCTACGATAAGACATTGATGTCAAAGTTATTGGCTTCCCTTCAAGTTTCAACGACTTGTCTGTCAGAGTGAAAAGGCTCTCTTTCAAAAGCAATTATAGCAGCCTAAGCCATAAAGGTGCACTAAAAGTATTGGAAATATAATGATACAGCATTAGCCTTCTCTCCTGTTCTGACCTGGTTTGGAGAGACCTTTATTTGAAATTCAATAAATTAATTACTTGACATCAATTAAAATTAATTTACTTCTCTGTGTTGTGTTTTTATTTGGGCTTTATTTCCCTTTTGAAGGGAAATAAAGCCCAAATACTCTGCCCTTCTTGTCTTGCTTGTAATAAGACTGATTTTTAAAGACATTTGACTGCAACTAAATGTTAAGCTCCTGGGTTCTGACCAAATCAAAGCCGTTGTATCCTAGTTTGTGTATGTTGGCCAGGTTCCCAGAATATTTAGTTTGAGAGCTGTCAAGGAAAACAAAAGGTAAGGAAGGCTGTGGCTCAGGATGAGCTGCTCCTCAGTAAATGTGCAGATAGCATCCCAATTGCTGGCGCTGAAGTGTCTATTGCCTGTCTGCAGGCAAACTAACCTGAAAATTAAACCCAAGGATGTCGTGTTCATAAATAATAAAGTAATTCCTGTCACTGAAGTAAGACCCATGGGTACTTGATATTTTCCAGACACCTGTATCCAGAGACTGTGATGTGACTGAAGGACTCTTTGTCCAGCCTGCGACCCATGCTTTTCTGCCATGTTATTGCAGGGAGTTCAGCCCAAGATACCCCGATTCCTGCACCTTGTTCGTTTCTGGAGACTGGATGTGAGCAAGATGAGGTGCAGGAAATGTCTAGGACATGTCTGCTGCAGCCTAGAGAAAGCAATGAGGGGTATGTGCTGTATTTGACAGACAGCCAAGAGATCTAGTGCCAGGGCTGAGCCCCATGATCAGTGACTGCAGGCATGGCAGAACAGCATGGGGGAAAGGCAGCAGAGCATGGGGCCAGATCTCCTTCGCAGAAGAGATGGAGGTTAGACTATAGCATGTCCCTCCCTTGCACTCTGTCCTTTCCAACAGCACCTCTGTGAACCTGGAGATAGAAAGATTGAGCCTAAAGTGTTGGATATTGCAGCAAATTCATTAGTTCCTGAAAAGCAGAATGGCTTTGCTCTGGATTTCTTCTTTTATCCTCTGTTTCTTGCTTCATCAAAGTGTTCTCTCTGTCCTCACTGGTGCTCCCAGCAGGTAAGGAAGAGATGCCGAAAGAACACACAGTGGCTGACGTTTACCTATGTCTTCCTTGCTACGAGCAATGGCATAGGCTCTGCCTACCTGCCCTTGTCTATGACATTTGTAAGACCTTATAAGTTTGAGAGCTCTGTCCTAGCAGCCAGAAGTCAGCTCTCTGGGGAGCAGAGGGGAGAAGGGAATGACACTAAGCAGGGTGCAGGCAACTCAGTTGTGTGATCAAATTGGTGTCAGAAGTCCACTGACAGATACATTTTGCCTTCAGTTTTAAAAGAAAACATTTTGAACTCGTGAATGTCATACATAACAGAATGTTTATAGCACTCTATAAATGTTAAGCAGAGGAAAACATCATTGCTAGACAGTGGGCTTTTATATGAATAATGAATTAACAAAAAAGTTGAACTTTGGAGACTCACCCGCTAATAAGGAAAAGTTACCTCTGTTGTAAGTGAGGGATAGAGGAGTATGAGCAGGCAATAAAAAACTAATTGTATTGTTTTCTTTTCAGCTTCAGCTTTGATTTTATGCTTCCTGAATGTTGGCTTCTATTTATTGTGGCGCGTCAGTGCTGGAGTTATAGCTAAATATAAAATAGGTATTTTTTAAAAACCAGGAGCATGAATTCCTTGGCACAGCAAATTCATTGTTTATGGTTTATAGGTTGGCTGATATGCAAAGAATACATGTGAGTAATATCTATCTGCAGAAAGGTAGGAATATCCATATATCATTATACTTGCAGGCGTTCAGCAGAATGGCAATTTTCAACTTCACAGACTTTCCTAAAGCTCAGCTGCAGGAGCCAACTGGCCCCATGAAATTGGAAATGAGCTCAGATTGGTTTGGAGGGATTAGAGCTACAAAGAGCATCCACAGAACGGTGAACTTGGCCCCTCTGAATTATCTGAATCCAACCTCAGGAATTCCAGTTGGGAACTTGAGTTGATGGAATTTGCAGCGTGCTGGAAAGATTCAAGTGGACCTGTGGTCGCAAAGAGGGCTTTGTGGCTTTTGCTGTGAACTCAAGCCTGACTCCTCTGGAGTTTGAATAGATCTATGTAGTATTTGCAGGTATTTAGTTGGGGGTATTTGGGAAGGGCTTCTATAGCTATATCGCAAACAGAAGACAGGCTAGGGATAATGTGGGCCTTCTCCAGGAGGAAATGGGAGAACTGGCTAGCCTGGATTTAGAGAAAGCTGAGGTTCTCAGTGAATTCAGTCTTCACCAGCAAGTGCTGTGGCCACACTGCTCAAGTCTTGGAAGGCAGATACAGGGACTGTGAGAATGAAGACCTTAGGCCCACTGTAGGAGAGCATCAGGTTTGAGATCATCTTAAGAACCTGAATGTGTGCACTGGGCTGCATTGAAACAAACATGACCAGCAGGTCAAAGGAGGTGATCTTGCCCCTCTACTCTGCTCCCATGAGACCCCACTCAGACTACTGTGTGCAGTTCTGGTTTCCTCAACTAAAAAGGACATGGAACTGTTGGAGTGAGTCCAGAGGAGGCCACGAGGATGCTCAGGGACTGGAGCACCTCCCATATGGAGACAGGCTGAGAAATTTGGGGCTGTTCAGCCTGGGGAAGAGAAGGCTGCATGGAAACCTCATAGCAGCTTCCAGTATCTGAAGGGGGCTACAAGGATGCTGGAGAGGGATTCTTCATCATGGACTGTAGTGATAGGACAAGGGGTAACGGGTTCAAGCTTAAGCAGGGGTAGTTCAGGTTAGATATAAGGAAGAAGCTCTTTACTGTGAGAGTGGTGTTCAAGGCCAGGTTGGACAGAGCCTTGGGAGACATGGTCTAGCGTGAGGCATCCTTGCCCATGGTTGGGGGGCTGGAACTGAATGATCTTAAGGACCTTTCCTACCCAAAGCATTCTATGAGTATGTGTCAGCTAGAAAGCCCATGAGTCCTAACTGCTCATGTAAGCTTGTAACTCTACTTCTGCTCTTCTTAACATTCTTTTTCTGAACAGTAAGTGACGGGAATTAGTGTTTTGTCTATTAATTTTGTTTTTCAGTGAAGGGAGAAAAGGAGGAATTTAACATTCAGTTTCTCCTAAGCCTTCCAAAAAGGAAGAGACAGAGCTAATAGTAATAGACCTGGAAAATCCTTTATGTTTGACCTTGTTAGCGCCTGTAGTGTTCTCTGTAAATACAAAGACATCTTCCACCATAGATTTCTAAAGTAGTAACACTGATTCCTACTAAATACCTCTCCCTTGATGACGTAAGTAAAAGCTACCTGCTGTTGGGAAGGTGCCCATTGCCTTTGACTGCATATGAAATTGTCACCTCTTCGGTGTTCAGCCACTAAGGTTTAATGAACTTCTTCATGCCCATTTGTTTATGGAGACAACTGTCAGAGGGATCATTTAATCTGGCCTCAGGTGTATTTTGTCAAAGGGGAAAGCCTACTGCTCTTCCTGCTGAGGTCTTTTCTGTGTGCAGCTGGCAAAGGCTCCTGTTCTAGAGGCAAAAAGGCTTTCACAGGTTTTAGGCTCACTTGATGCACTAAGGTAGTGCATTAAATTGTGCCTGACAGGAATTGTATCAAAGCAGAGCTCCAGTCACAGCCTCCTTGCACCATCTGTGCGTTTGATAAAAGACATGTTCATTTAAGGATGTGCTGAAAGGGAGATAGGTAAGAAATGCAAGTCTCCTATATTCACGGGCACTAGACTGCAGTACAGTGCAATGGTGTCTTTGTACGTGATTTCTACACTAAATATTGTTGGCGGTATCTTATGGCAAAGATTAACAATATGATATATAATAATCTTTTACGCATGTAGCTGAATATGCATCTTTCTGCAGAGGCTGATGGGCTTTTCCACTATGGAAGCTTGAGAGAAGCCCCTGTTTTCACAACAGCATCTTTCTGCCATTGTCTTTAATTAGATTGTTCTTAGCTAACTTGCAATCGTTAGCCTGTCTTAGGATACCCATTTCAAAATGACCATTGCTTTGTGTGTTAATCTAGAGACACTGAAATTCTGCTAGTCTGATTCTTAGCAGCCCCATAGTGAAAAATAAATCTTTAGAAGTGGAAAACAATGGAAAGAAAATGGCCATTTCATTCTAGCCAGGTAGAAACAGCAGGAGGCATCTGACTGTTAACTGTATAGGAAATACAAAGTCTATTCAATGTTATGTTATCAGAATTGCTTGGGACAACGCAGGAGGTGCTTGCGAGATGCTGCATTTACTGAAGGCTCCATTTCAAATCATATTTTAATTTAGAAAATAATTAAGGAATTTACTTGTAAACACATGGAAGTATCAATTGTGTTCAGAAAGTGTAAGTGCATCAGTATTACGAGCCTGAGCAGTGTTTTTCATACACAGCAATGTGGTTAAATGCAGCTTGAAGTGCAAGCCAGTTCAAACTGAGTAAGGGGGCATGAACATAATCTATACATATAAATGTATATTTGAAGAGTTTATATAAATGGGTACTCTGGTGCTTTTTACGTATTCATTCCTCTATTTGAAAATGTTTCTTTGACGTAAGAGGGGTTTATCAGACTAGTAAGCAATGTTAAGACTTTGTATTACATTTGGGCAAATAGGTACTTCTTGCTAATTTATTTCCATTAGATACTCAGATGTATAAATGCACGTAGAGCAAACTTACTCTCAGGTAGCAAAAATTGCTTCATGTTGAAGAAATATTATGGTACCATTAAGGCTGACCCTAGATAACTGGTTAGGAAGGTTTTATGCTATTGCTGCCCCATTCAAGATAAAGTGCTAACCTGGCATTGCTGCAGCTTCTGAAGTCAAATGGAGCTCCTGAGAGGTCTTTGCAGTTATTTTACAGTTGTTACTCATTAATATGTAATGGTCGGATCTTGTAAGCTTTACTGTCGTTACTTCAAACAGGAACAAAAATGAGGGGTTTGAGAGCACTATAAATATAAAATGAGCACGACAGTCAGACAGCAAAGCTGCCAGGGAAGATGTTGCTCCAGTAACTATTTTGGGGAGAAAACCAGTTGGTTTGAGTGGAACCGGTGTGATGCGCTAGTGGTGTGCCCAGCAGCATCATATCCCAGCCTGGGGAGGAAGGAGGAATGTGTGATTGAGCAGCACAAAAGCTGCTGGTGTTTCTTCATGCTATTAGAAACACCTGCTTGCAGCCTTCGAAGCTGAAGAGCCAGGCTGGATTATTGAGCAATATATATTAAGAATTAGGGAGCAATTCCTTCCTAATTCAGCAAACTTGTAAAATTATGAGGGTTTAGACCTAACAGGCTTTTAGAAACAAATATATCTTCAGGCAGTGCTTGAGATGGATCTGTATAGATGCAGATCATGAATATGGCAAGATGGAGGCAAGGCTTACAGAAAGACCTCTAGATCCTTACACTTTATTGTTGTCTATACACATATTCATGGAATATGAAGGGTGCGTGTGCTTATATGTGCATCGCCTTTATCTAATGACTAATAGAAAAAGAAAGCAGGAATCGAAGTTTTAATACCTACAATACCTTCTCTAGTGCTGCCCTCAAAACACCAGCCTAAAACTGGAACAGCATTTCTTCACAAACTCTATTTCTTATACCATGAGGAAGACAACCCTTAGAGTTGATGTGTGGCTGTTGTCTCGCTTAGATTCTGCTGTAGATAGAGCAGGTAGCACAGCCAGACACTACCCTTAAACTACAAGACCACCTGAATAAAACTCTCTCTTATTTCAGTTACTAATAGATCTGCCTATCCATCCACCATTCCCTGGGTAGGAACATTCCAAAGTGCATGCTCTGGGCTAAATTTCATTGCGCTTTCATCCAATACTATATGGCTGTTTCGAAGAACAAAGCTAGGCCAAAAATTGGCTGATTTTCCCTTATTGAAACCAAAGAAAGAGGAGAGGCACTCTCCAGGCTTTCCTGAAAATCCTCATCTCCCCAAGGACCCGATTCACATCTTTGGAAGCAGCGGCTGTTTTGGAGAAGTGCATTTTTGCTCTTCCCATGAGCACGCACTGAGATTGCAAGGTTTCTAACTACCGCTCAGGCATGGGCAGGCAAGATGGCTTTTAATTCCAGGAGCTAATTTTCATTGTGCCTTTACATTTTGTAAGCTAAATCCTCTAAATAATTTAGCTGTCTGAAGCTGCAGCTGTACAGGGGGGTTTAGCAGCCAGCCTTGGCGCTGCTGTGGATCTGTTAAGGAAATACTAATGGACTATGGATTTTCTGCCCCCTCAGTCTATTTTGGGTCATAATAACAGAAGTTTTTGGCTTATGCTGTTAGTATCTGAAACTGGCATGCACAGATCACGTATACCACATTTCTCGTGAGGGTCTTTGCAAGCTATGGCTTTCTCAACACCATGACTGTGTGTCTTACCAGCTCTCTAGCATGCATTGCTGCCTATAACATGTTTAATTACCTGCACAGATCTTCCATTGGTCCTAATTTCCTTGGAACGGTTGATCGCTCAAGTCACTGACAACCCAACAGCTGTATCTGCTTCTCCTGGCACTTTGATTCTGGGTTTGGCTCAAAAGACTGACTTTGGTGAATACAGGTCTCTATCCCAACTGGAGCTCTGTCCTCCAGACATAGGTCAAATGATAAGGAAGGTGGGTCCCAGTCCCCATCCCATCCAAAAACGTGTTACAGGAGGTTAGTGGGACACTATGGGTTTGAGCAAGCTGCTCTAGTGCAAGGTGTCCCTGCCCAAGGTAGGGGGTTGGAACTGGATGAGCTTTATGGTCCCTTCCAACCGAAACCGGTCTGGGATTCTATGATAAATTCACAGCCAGGAGCTTTCAACAGAGCATCACGCTTGAATCCATGCACATGCAGTATTTCTAGAACCTTCTTCATGGATGCAAGCTTTGCTTTTAGAAACTTCTGTTTCAGCAAAGTATGTGTTTATTCCCTTTTAGTGGTGTTGCACCTGAACGCCGACGCTAACCTACTTCATCCCCACTAGGAAATGATAGAATTAGTTTTGCTGTGTCCCTTTAATTAGCCCCTCCCTACTCTCCACATAAATAATTTACTCTTTGCAAAACAGAATTTAACTGCATGAGCAAATGTTTCCCTCTGGACTCATTGCAAAGAATAGCTCTGCTGCAGTGACAGATACGCACTGTGCTGCAAAGGATGCTGTTTATCCGCACATCCCTTGCCTCACCTGTTGCAGAAATCAGGAATTGGCTAGCAGGGCTGGAAATGGGGAAAGAAAATTCTCCTGGTGAAATGCTTTCCTGAAGGCTTCTTTCCTTGCTTTTGCCGTGTTGTTCGGATGCAGTATTTATTAAATCAAGGCAAAGGCAGGAAGCTTTTACAAGTCCCATTTGAATAGTTCCATAAACTGTTGCTGTAACACGGAAAATATTGTCTCCTTAACTGAGATTCAGTCCCTGATTACATGAAAGCTTCCATGCTGTTTCGCTGGTTGCTTCTGTAATGGATTCAGTGAGGCTTTTCTACATTACACTGAGCAGGATCCATATACGTTCATGTGGTCACTTACTCCATTTCACCTAAAGGCATAATAACTTCCATGTAAGCTGTGGTAACTGGGAGTCAGGAGACAGTAATGTCAGAAAGGCTTCCAGGATCAGCAGCAGCAGCACCACACTGAAACCAGTCTTTCAACTTGGAATCAAAAGGCTTTGCTGTAACAGAAACGTGAGGGTCTCATCTCTATGGGGTTTTGAGGACCCACAGTGTCAAATGAAATCGGTGGGAAATGTGCTTTGGACATAGAAGATGCCATTGAATGCTAAGTACATTTAAACTCTCTAAGCAAGCCGAATGCCTCTTTTAGCCTCGGTTATTAAAATCTAAGCCTCAATTGCTGTAATTTAAAATGGAGTGTCCTGGGTTCAGCAGTAGCAGTCATGTTTCTCCTCCTTGGTAGCTGGTGCAGTGCAGTGTTTTCACTTTCGGCTCAGGAACATGGAGGTAGTACCACCTTTTAATTCCACAGGCTCCTGAAAAGAAAAAGTAGTAGTTCCAAAACTGATTGAATGCTATAGCGGTATGTGCCAAAGAAAAGCCTGTAAGCAGATTGTTATATTCAGAGTAAAGAGTAGAGTACAAAGCTGAAGCGTTAATACTCATGGGAAACAAAATACTGAGCAGCTTCTCCTAAAGTGGGTACCATCCACCCTGTGTGTTGTGTATGGTGCAAGGATCTGCAAAGCAGTAGTATGTGACATGTGATTAAAAACTCTTTGCTAATGCTAATGCGGACTTATCTGTAACTGCAGAAAACTTATCCATAAGATCAAGGGTTGTGGTTTTTTTTTCCTTAGGAGAATGACTGTGATTTATCTTGTTTATTGGTTTTTACTAATTGTGACTCTTCGTGGAGAGCTTTTAATATGTGCTGCTTCTCAGCATCACTCAAAATGGGGTTTGTTCCTAAATGAAATTCACTGATCTATTTGGGAAAGAAAAAAAAAGTAGCGTAGATTTACCCTTTATTCTAATCATGAATCCTAGAGCCTGCTCCATCTCCGCTGTAGGCTGGTTTGTAACAAACTGTTTTAATTACAAGTAGTCTCGCTAAGAGCGCATCATCGTGGTGCACTGTGAGCTGTGACTGATACCTCTGCCTCGGTGCTGACTTTTACCTCCCGTGAAACGCGCTTTCAGCAGACATCACACGCGTGCATTCAGTCACTTGGAGGGGCTGAGCAGCTGGTGCTAACGGTTAGAAACAGCGGAGCTCATCCACGGAGTGGGTTTGTTCATGTGAACGGCGAGCTCGGTTTGTGGGTAACACAAAGGAACGCGGGGTACGTGAGTGGAAAGAAGAATTCTCAGCATCAAATCAAAGCATAAGCAGGAGCAGATGTGCAGATGTGGAGGCTCTCCCGTACCTCCTGTGTTGAGTCAGACCTAAGGAGACTGTTTTGAATGGTCTATTATGGCTGGAGTGCATCAGAAAAGATCAATTAATTTATTAAGCGCTTAAACTCGCCTCCTAGCCTGCGCTCAAAATCTTGTTTAGCTCCTTTGAACTATGAAGGGGCCTTCTACTCTTATTAAACAACAGAAGCATATTGGTACTCACAACGCTAGGTTCTTACAACCAGATGTACACTTACAACCAGTACTCAGCTCACTGTGATCAAAAATTCTCAATCTTTACTCAATTCATTATCTAAAGTTTTTGTTGTTTTTTTCTTTTTCAAGGAAACTGTAATCCAAATTCAATATAAACCAACATTACTCTGCTTCTGGGTTTGGTTTTTTTTGGTTCTGAATCCTCTTTCCTTTTTACGCAGCTCTAATTCCTTTAGTGGAATGTGTCAGAACTCCCTGACAAGGCTGCGAGCATTCCAGTCCTGTTGGTGATCTAGAGAGCCAAGCAAAGCAGGGCTTAATATGCCAGGAGTGATCATGGCCTGTGCTTTGCTGTGAAAGTGCCTTGAGTAATGCTGTCCTGCAAGTTTGGTTGGATTTGCAGTCAGGAGCACCTGAGTGCTTTCTGCCACTGAGTCTAGGGTTAGCAGGGGAGAATTAAGGCACATGAAACAGCAGGCACTATATGGGTGTCAATAGTAAGCCAACGCTTCTCTTGGTGGGGTTTTTTTCTCTCCTAAGAGCTGTCTTCTCTCATGATAGAGAAAACCATTTCTGGTCATATGAAGAATGTTGGAGAAGCCAAGTCAAAGAAAAGCAGAGCCAGAGTTTTGTAATGAAATTTGTTGCCAAGTGAAAACAAGAGAAAAAAGGGTCTCACGAGGAATGTACTGAAAAGTACTTTTGCAAGTTAAATCGTTTTATTTTCAGTTAACAGCTTTTCTGAGAAACTATTTCTTTGCAGAAGACCTGATAGTGTAGAAGGATTAGGTATCTGACATGCTCTCTGATGGCCCAGCATGGTCATAGCACAATTGTTCATTAATATGGCTGCATTTTAATTATGTTTTAAGAGTTTATAGTAATCAGGATCATAGAATTGGAAGGGACCCATAAGGATCATTGAGTCCAACTCCCTGCTTCCTCGCAGGCCTACCTGAAACTAAACCATATAACTAAGAGCATCATCCAGGTGCTCCTTGAAGCCTGTAGTACACATTTACACAGGGGCTTAAGAAGAATGCATGCAAAAGAGTCTAAGTGACCAGTTTACAAGATACACTGAACCTTCCTGATTTCTCTCTAGGGAATTTGTGGACCTTAATGATATTAAGATTAGTAAAGTACAAAAAAAAAACAAAACAAACCAACGACAAAACACCAATCCACAGAAAATCCAGTTATCTTTCTGCTGTAGTTAAATCTCTGCCCAATTTAGACAAGACCTCGTTTCAGTTAACCTGAACTGTTCAACATCATAACAGGATCCAGCATTCCTCATTAGGGGGCTGTATACCTTCATAGGCAAGCCTAGTTCGAATATGGTCTTTCACCCCTTCCATGAGGTGGGTGCTGTCGAACAGTGTGACTAACGTAATGTGAAGGATGTAATTGTATTTGGGCTCTCTGCTAAAGATCTTAAAAACCTGGCCTTTAGCAATGAGTCTTTACTACAACCTCAGAATAGTCTAGGATCCTTCATTTCTCTACTTTCACAGCTCTAGAGGTTGCTCTCAACAGCAGACCTAGCCTAATATACAACATGGCTTTGGCTGCCCTAGTAGTGTGAGCCAGAGTGAGCAATTAGGATCTGTCACTGAGCTTCTGCAGGGCTTCCTTGGAAACTGCAGGTTGTATTTAGGCAGTTACTGGCGTTCCGCAATGTATGGGGCCATTTTAGATCCAGAACTTCTATGAAACCCCCTTTCATCCTTTATTTTGTCACAATTCAGTGACTTGGCAGTGAAATTCATGTGTAGGTAAATTTTTCCCCCCTCTTCTGCTAGAACAGCATTCAGGGAGGCTTTTCCATCCTAGAGCATCTGTAAGGCCTCCTGTCCACTGATATCAGTACTCCTTTCGCTTGGGGCTTACTTTTCTTGGCAAGACTAGTGAGCTACATCAAGTAACCTTTATATCACCATTCCAGGCACATCGTTTGCTGTTTCTGTCTTTTTCTTTGGGGTTTTGGCAGCAGCATACATAATTCATGTGGCAGGTGTGATTTCTTCGTGGTGTTGTGCTACAATATGGTGCGTAGTAGTAATCAGTACATTAAAAAAAACCATTGGAAATGAAGAGGCCACGGTGGGAAGTCAAAATATGTGGATATTCTTAGCAAGCCTGCAGTTCTGTGCTACTGCTGCCATTCATGAAGTTCTCTCTGCTTTATTTTTCCTGCCTGCTATGCTTTGAGGGCCACCTCCATCAATTAGAAGTTTAATTGGAAACGGATTGGGTAATGGAGTTACAAATGGAGAGGCACATGCCTGAAAGTAAAAACAAAGGAAGAAAACAGATCACAGCTTCAAGTGCTTTTAGTTGTTCCAGGAGGCAAAGCGGTATCACAGTATTAATTAACATGTTAGGGCATGCTGCATCTAAATAGCTGGAGACTGGGGGTGTGTGAGGTGTCAGTTCACAAGGAGATAGAAAGAAATAAAAGAGTGGTCATTTTGTGAAAGGTAAGGTTTTACTTGGTGGTACAATCACAAGGTGAAAGCATGGTTTTATCGTCAAATGAAGAATTTGGGTCTATTGGCAAATGGCATCAGGAAAGTGCAGCACTAAAACAGTTGAGGAAGACCATGAGGTGTATGTGCACCTTGCCCTCTCCTTGTGCTGCCAAGTGCCTCTCCATGTCTTTGGCAATCAAGCTGTCCCTCCTCCATTCCATATCCAATGAAGACGCCAAGAAAAGTTGCCTGGCCCTTTCCCCCTCATTCCACAGCTACCTGAAGCCCACAGTTGGGCTTCTCCTTCGGCACAGCGAGTGCAGGATTCTCAGTGAAGGTCTTCTATCATCTTGTTCATTGCCAATGTCTTTCGCACATTGCTCCCTCACATCCTGATCTGTTCTCTGGAAGGTTGTGGATGGATGAAGAAGTATATCTCTGATGGAAAAATACCATGAAATACTCGATTGCCATTTAATGTGCAGTTGCCGTATGTTTGCATGCATCTTTTTGTGGGTGCTTTTGTGCCCTAAAGTTGCGTTTCGCTCTGCCAAGATAATGATTTACAACACAACAAATATTTTGTAGGTGTTTCTAATGGAAGGGGTTGGTATTTTAGCATCTGGCTGTCGTAATGATCCCACTTGGGCAAATAACAGGAATTTGGTGGGAGCTGAATAAAAGCTGTGATTAAGAAAACATCAGTAACAGTGAGCGACTGAAAGCAGGGGATTGTAGATACCAGGAAGGAAATTTGTCTTGCTGGAAAAATTCAAAGAGCAGCAGGAAAGTTTCCAAGGAGATTCAGGTAAATAATGAACCTAAATGGAGGGCAGCAGAAGTGCTAAATAAAAAGCCTGAAGAGAAACCCTGCTATCAGCAGCAATTACACATGTTCATGCCTTCATTTGTAAGATAATGGAGATGATTAGGACAGGTGTCCTGTTATATATTCTCTTTATAATTAAGCCTTAATTTGATGGAATTTTTAAAGCAGACAATAACAGGAACTGACGAATGAAGCAGCAGGTTTTTGTACAAGCCTGCTCTTTGTGAATCTCTGCAGCCAACTGTGTATTGATGCCTATGGTTTTGCTGTTAAAGGAAGCATCAATCAGTCACTATAATACAACACTGGAGGTACTGCAGCCTTACATTCTGACTAGTGCAGGCCAAAGCATTGATAGGATTTATTTTCTAAGGTTATGTGTTATAGAAGTTAACTGACAATTCAATAACTCAGCAGCCTCCTTGAATATAGCTTCTTTATATTGCCTTGCTCTCATGAAGCAGGAGAAAACCCCAGCTGAGATGCACCATTCCAGGTAGATTTTTCTGCATTTTCCAGGAAATATCCCAGTGAAGGGTGTTCTAAAGTTAAACAATGGAAAATCCCAGCAACTCACACCCTTGGCTCTGCCATCATTCCTGGCAGATTTGGGTATAAATTGAATTCTCCAGCTTTTTGCAATCCTGAAAGAATAAAAAGACAATAAATACCTGTAATCTTCTAATGTAAGTGAACACGTATGCATAGAGCTGCCTATTGCGAGTCTGTGATAGACTATGGAATAACAGAAGCTTCAAGTCAGATTTCATGTTTTGAACTCAGAAATCTGAGCACATCTTAATTCCGAGAAGGACACGAAATGGTTTTGAGCAAAGATTGCTTAAAGACAAAGCAGTTTGTTTAAAAGAGATGAAAACCTGTTATAGGTATCTGTAACATTTCTGTTGCATTGGACTTTTTAAGGCTGGTGAAAGCTAAAGCTCTTGTGAAGCTCTCACAAATGGTGATTTTATTCTTTAAAAGATCATAAAAGAGGTGGCTATTAAAAAGAAGGTCCTGGGGTACATCCCAACTGCATGCCTCATTCCATGCAGGATCCATCCGCTTGCTTTCTATTGCAAGAGGAAATAAGACATTGAAAGCAAAAGTAGACCAGACTTTTGTGACGTGTCTGGCAAGACTTTCAGCTGAAGTCCTTCTCCTTTCTGGATGGAAAAGATAACATAGGGAGGCAGCTGTCAAATGTTTGCATGTTGCCTGGGATTATATGATTAAGCAAGAAAAGGAAGGGGGAGTTTCTACGTTGAGTTTGTTACATGGGTTTATGGGTATGTGTTCACACACATTTGTATATGTAGGTCTTCAAATGTGCTCCTGCGCCGAAAGGTTTGAAAATCAGAAAGTAACAAGAGATGCATTCCTTTATGTAAAACATAAAGAGGTTGTTTGGAATACTCTCATTTTGGAGCTCTGAGCATCTCTTTAGGAGGCTGCAGCCTTCAGCCATATCCATAAGCACTCCACTGCGTTGCTACTCATACTACTAACTGCCTTTGGTGAAGGATGTTTCAGTAAGTCATAAAAAGGATAAAGTAAAAGGGTACAGCTTCATGCCAGGTTGGTTTCTTTTCCTAAGCTGTTTCATAGGCTCCTCCAGCCTTAAATGAAGGTTACCTCGTACGTACACCATGATTATACACAGAAGATTTTACAGTGTCATTTAGCAATAATTAGTTTTCAGGAAACAATTGGAAGCTAGCAGTTTTCTCAGTAACTCTCTCCGGAGACAATCAACTGCTTCACTCGAGCTCAATCTTTGCTGTGAGTTCATTTTCCTTTCCTCTTCTGCCTTGCAGAATGAAACAAAGAACTGACCAAAATAGGGAACCAATGTGAAGAAGTTAGGAAGTGGAGAGCGCTCGACATACAGCGCGATTGTACGAAAGGGTATTGGCTTTATGTGAGGGTTCTCAGTGATTTCTGGTTATCCAAATCAGAGAGGGTTGTCACTGGTTTCTAATTATCCAAACCGGACTGGTCAAAGAAAAGGCCATTTTGACTATTTCACTTAAAATTGTGTTTTGTATGAAGGTTAAACTCAAATGTTATTGCATTATCAACTTCACCATGTTCAATACTAATGTATATATCTAAATGTATAGACAAAGAAAATCTTTGTTCCAAATATTCGGGTTGAAATTGCAACATATACAGGATCTCCAGAATCTCTTGAAAAACAAAATTACACCTCAGTCATCTGTTAGTCTTTATCACAGAGAAGAAAGAGAGGAGATTGCATGATGGCTTGGCTCAATTCAGGCTGTGATCCTCTGCAGCTGAGCTACTTGGTGGCTTCATGGGCACTGGGAGACTGTGAAGAGCACAGGGAGAGATTCCAGCTTTTGTGTGGGGTTTGTGCACACTTCCTCTCACATTTCTTCCTTGCAGTGTTTGAGAGCTTTGTTTTAAAGGGAATGTTGGAATCTTTGCAATCTGCCAAAACACGTCTCTTGTTTCCTAGCCAGCCCTGACAGGATTTCTGCATTACCAGTAGGAACATGGGAAAATGGGCACCAATGCAGGCTTATTGACAGTGTGCATTTGTGGCTAAAAATATTAGTTAGGAATGTGAAAAATATCAATGAGGAATGTGATGGATTAAGAGTCATTAGGAATGTGATAGGGAACAATAAAGATAAATGCTGACATGTTGTTACATGGCTTGCAAATATATGTTCAGCTGGAGTAACCTGTATGGAACAGGTTGCTTGATCTTAGAGAGGATCCTGTGGGGTTAGAGGGTATTGCAGAAAAGAATGACAACAGTGAATAAAGGCCTGGGCTCTCATATGAAGTGAAAAACTTCATTACCTTAGAAATAAGGAGATTCAGAGGCAAAGGCAATAAAGAAGCCCACGAAGAAGTGAATGGTTGCAAACAGGTAGATTGCAGTGCGGGTAGAATGTAAAAATGGGGATGTTTAACATAAGAAAAGAAACTCTTCAGCATGACATCAACGTTCTATGGGACATTGTTAGTGAAATTCATACACTTCAATCTTGGTCATTTCTACGGGTAAAGAAAAACACCTCAAGTTTAGCCCTAGGGAAGAGCTTGGGAAGAGTTATTCAGGTATTTCTTTCAGTTCGCTTTAGGCTCAGAGGTAGGATTCTGATAGGATCACATCCACTATTGTGATTTCTATGCACATCTCACAAAAGCCCCTTCCTGTACAGGAAATAAGAAGTGCATTGATAACAAAACAATATTTTTCCACCCTAACACTGCAGACTCTAGGAGAAGCCTTATTTTTGTAGGCTTTTACATAGAGGGAGAAGAAATCTCAGTTAAAATTGTTTCTGAAGCACACCCTTTAGTAAAAAGGAACAGAGATGGGGCAAACTTTCATATGGTGTGAGTGATGGCAAATAATAACCACCACCACCACTTTGAGGAAGCCCGAGATTCAGGAGGAGAATGGACCAGTTTGCATTCTCAGTGAAAATGTATAGGAACATTCTGACCCCTTTAGAACATGAGCAAGGGGAAGGTGAGACACAAGTGTTTCTTTTTTCTGCAGAATTAGGTGGAAAACAGGCTTTCCCACAAGCTGGAACAACAAAAAATACCTGTTTTGTTTCCTTTGGTGCATTAACTGCATGGACTGTATTTATACCGCATGCATGACATTCCAGCACCTTGTTCTGTTTTGTACTCATATTGCTTTGTTTACCCAGCAAAGCTTGGATTGGTAACAGTGACCTGTCATTCATCTGAAAGTCATTTCTAACTTCCTGACGGATCTTGTCTGCCTCTGATTTAATTACCCATACTTCCACTTGGACTTCTGTAATGTTCCCAGCTGCCATTTCTCATCTCACCAGCTTGCTGCGGCTATTTCAGATGTTTTTACTGGGAAATAATTCTCTGGAGACATATCATACAGCTAATAAAAAAAGAGAATCTAATTTAGCTGAGGAACAGTCGTAGAACACCTACTGCTGAGTATCAAATAATAGTTTAGCAGTACTCCAGAGCAACAAATGAATATATTCCTCTCTTCCTGGGACTCCCGTGTGCATGTCCTGCGTCATCCATGGCAGAGCCGGAGCTCGAAGCATCTGATTCCATCAGAAACTGGGGTTTGTTTGCAGAACAAATAGTCCCTCTATTGCCAAAATAGTATCAACTTCTATCCCAGGTGCAAAAATAAGGCAGTCAAATACTGACCTGAAAAAATCAGTTATTGTGCCTCCAAGGCGAGCTGCTCTAAGCAAACATCTTTATGTCACAGTCCACCTCCATGGACATAGCGCTTTATTGTTGGAATTGAGCAATAGGGTTGGCTTGTAATCCGTTGTTTTTCTTTCTTTTATGTTCCTTTTTGCCCCTCAAAGAGGCCAGCAATAACATCTGTTGGAGTTAGAATACACTGCAATGACTTTTCTGATGCTGGAGCCCTGTAGCATCTTGGCTATGCAGAAGCCAGGAGATAGGCTTTTCTGTCTACATGATCTATAACAGTGTGCTGCTAATTCAAGAAGAGTGAACTATTTTTAGAGGTTACCAAATGACTCAGAATAAAGAAGGAATTGTGTAACAGATGCAAAACCGAACATTCAGATTATCTGGCTGTTAAAATACTGGAAGGGATCAACCTAATTTCAGTTCAGCTGGAGGGAGTAGGCTTCTTTAGCAGCACCCCAAGTTAATTTAAAGCGTGTTCCTGAATAGAGAACCTTTGCTATCAGATGCTTTAAAAACCAAACAACCCTTTCCCCAACTTCTGATGACAAATACGGACTTTAATGTGAGAGTTATGCCAGTGTCTGATGTTGACTGCATGGCACCTAGTTTTAAATCCCATTAAAAACTGCTTATCTTATTACATGAGGAGTTTCAGAGTACGCTTGGATAGACAACAGCGAAAGCAAGATCAGCACTGTTTTCACAGAGGAGGAAAAATGATACAAATGATGATGACTGAGTGCGTACCAAGTGTCAGCTCTGTCAGGATCATGGGCTTGAGATTTAATCTTCAATATATTTCTCAAACCTTATTGATTGTCACTACTTAAAATTCACAGGTTCCCCTCCTAACGCTTCAAGAACATTGAAAATGCCGCTATAAACTCAACGCCTGGAAGGGTTTGCATTTGAGTTTAAAAAAACCAAACATGACTGCAGTGTTTGCTCTTTAAAAACTGAGACAACATAATAGCCTTCATATTGCAGCAGTTTTCTATGGCAGTTTGTTAGGTGCACTGCATGAAGTTAAGACAGAAGCTTTTCCTTACCCAACAGGAAAGAAGCAATATTTAAGACATAGCCAGTGTTGTACAACACTCCTGTAAGGATGGGTGGTAAGAATTAGGCTCAGGTGAAATCAGTGCACGAATTCAGCAAGGCTCTGATTTTACCCAGCTGCCAAAACTCTGTTTTCTTCTACCAGCTGCTGGCTTTAGAGGAAATACAGGTAGGGAAACGACTCTTATTTTATCTTCAGATGTGGTAACCTGATGGGAGCATGCTAAGTTGCAGCCACAGGATAGAGTCAGCACTGGTTACCTTTGCATATTCAGCTTCGGGGGGAAAAAGAACCAAAGCCACATACAGAGAATGAACTAGAAACACTGTCAGACTGGAGGAGGGCTTACCCTTTTCTGGCTGGGTTGAGGGTTGAGAGGTGGAAATGTTCCTGCTATGTTGGATTTTTCAGGTTCATATGGTGGAACTCCTTACTGCTTCTGTGCTAGAGGCTGGGTGTTAGAGCAGCTAAAGCTTGCAGGGCTGTGGGGAAGGGGCCGAGTCGTGACAGCGACTCGAGCTGAGCTCAGTGTGTGTTTCTCCTGTATGTGATACCCGAGTACTGAGAAAACTCTGCTAGCGAAAGGGAAACAAATTCAGTGCCCCTGCATTTTGTTCTGCTTGGCTTTCCAACTCTAATGAATGAAAATTCAAGTGGAGGAACACTACTTGGGTTTGACACCGCAAACACAGCAGTAATGGAAGCAGGTTTCTCTGCTAGGCAATCTGATGATCTAACAAGCTCTCTCAATGAGATTAGCCACTTTAAGGTCTTGTGACATTATTCATTAGTTTTCTAACACTAATCTTTATAGTATAGTTCCCAGTTTGATGCTGTATCTCCTTCCCTAGCTATAGGCTCTGTTCTTTTATGCCCAAGACAATGCTTCTTGTTAATCCATTGACAATCAGCAGCACTTCACCCTTCTCAAAATACCTCTGAGGATGTTCATTTCACATCGACATCATTTTACTGTCAGTGGCAAGGTGACCAGATGAGTTGATCAAGAGGGCATCAGTATTTATAAATGGGTATCTGGGAAATGTGTCAGTGCTGAAATTAGTTCTGTGCAAGAGAACTGGTCAAACATCATTGTGTTTTCAGGCATGGACAAACTGCAGGAGGGTAACAGTTGATTGCCCAGAGGAAGTATCCAAATCCTGTGATTATCAAGTTCTTTGTTCAGGCCAGTGCAGCAATCTGGAAAAGGCAAATGGATGAGTGTGTCTGCAGCTCCATGGCAAGGAAAGAATAACAGGATTAATGTATGTGTCTGTAAAGAATACAGGATATTCTTAGGCACCATTAGGACTTCAGCAAAGCATCCTCTGTACACTGTCAGGTTTCAAAATCATCTGCAAATCCTCCTTGTGACTATTCTTACTGCTTTTGGTGATAACGCCTTACCAGTGTGAAAAGTTCTTACTATTGAAACTAAGTATATGGCTTTCACATCAATCTGAAATGAAACTCGGTTGCTGACCTAGAATAACTGCATTTAACTGAAAGGGCAAATAGTTTCACTTACAGGGACATGGGAGTCGCAGAGAGAAAAAGTGCTCTGCTACTCCTTTGCTCATCACAAAACTATAATGCGGAGGGAAAAGTGTTTGCTATGCATAATACAGATCAACAAACACAATGCATGTAGCTGTTTGTCTTAGCAGTTTCACACGTTTCTGCTTTCATAATGACTCACAATATGAATGTAAATATCAATTGCCATCTCTCGGGAATAAGAAAGTTTCAACCACTATTTGTTGTCATTCGTTGTGCAAACGAACACTTGGAGTACCTTTGGAAAAGCTGTTCACAAAGGGAGCGTTTCTCAGTTTGGAAATACTTTGTCCTATACTGTTTTATTTAGGTTAGACCTATAAATAGAAGTCAGCTGCTAAGAAATTAGTTTCCTGTGCTACATCATACTGGTTTACTTTGCTACCCAGCTCATCCTGGTAAGGCTGAAAAATAGTTAATAGGCTGTCTGCAAGATCTTATAAGACAGCATTTGGAAATCCTGCAGTCATATTAGTCATTAGCCATGGCAATATTCTGCCATCAGGCAATGAGTCAGACGATTGATTAGAGAGCCTCATCATGATATACCCTCCGGCGTGAATACGGACAGAGGGAAAGGAAAAAGGAGAGAGGAAACTACATGGGACACAGGACAGAGAATGGAGGAATAGAAGGGCAAAGAAAGCCTGAAAGCTTCATTTTTTAGAGGTAAATGGTACTGGAGATAATGAAGAAGAGGTAGACAGCATAAATCATGGAGCTGGAGGACCCCAGGGTGTGCTGCCCTCATGCTTTGTGAGTGAATTCCAACATCTCTGGAGAATCAAATTTTTCTTGTTCTCTTAGCATGGCATCTTGCTCTAGACATGAGGCAGTCACCTCCCTTGCAGGTGTCAGATGCAAATGCAGAGGACTGGCATTGAAACGCCGTCTGGTTTTAATTCTGACCATTTTCTCAGGTGGATATGTATGGCTTTACCAGCTATCATCATGTTTGCGGAGGAGCATCAGCAAAACAACCAAGAGTACATAGAAGCTGACAAAAGGCCCACAGGGGACACTGGAGAACTGCTCACCCCTGAAAAAATAATGCTGGGCACTGCAATTAAAAGGAAAGAGCTTTGCTATTTAGGGGTTTGTGATGCTTGTACTGGTGGCCATGCTATGAGTCCCCTGCTGCTGTTTTGGAAGTAAGCACGCCACTTTTGGCCGCGATGCTTAGGTATACAAGGCTGGGCACCTGCCCCATCTCTGTGGTCAATCTTAAAAGCTGCCAGCTCCTAGGAGGAGAAAGGCAGGATGCAGAAGATGCAAGTATGGTAAAAATAATGAGGATAGACGTGAGAAGACATCATTTGTACAGCTAAGATTTTACTGCATTACCTTGGGGGGGGGTGTCCCCAAAATTCACGTCCCTAAAATGTTCTTCCCTCCATAGCAGGCTGTGATGACTAAAGGACCTTATTTGCAGTATTTCCAGATGTCTGGGTCTATCTTGATTTTCCCTGAATCCAATTCATCCAGGTCCTCATGATGTACAGGTCTATCAAAAATTGATGAGCTTTGTAATTCTGCTCCTGCAAATTTAGTACCATCTGTCCAATGCCCTTGTATTATAAACAGGCAGATGTGCTTGTGCCTTCAATGCAGGTGAGACGTTCTCCGTGCAGGCTCTATCTTTATGGGCTTCACTGGCTTTCTTGGTTTGCAAGGCTCATCTTTTTTTCCCTGTGGTGTTTTGGGAAAGAGGTTCCCAGTGTTGTTTATAGGAAAGCGATTACAGTTACAATGCAGGGAAGAGCTGATCTGTTGGGGTTTTTTTTTGGCTTATTTACTAAGCATATTTGTATGAAAATACTCTGCCTGTGATAAACACTAGAACTGCTTTATAAATCAAAATGAGTAGTTTATTGTTTGTGCTTTTAAACCCTGCGTTAATCAATACCAAACGTTTTGAAGGAATACATCGAGACGATGCTACCGGCAAGCGAGCTTGCTGCCAAGATCAGTGTAGTGTTCCCATCATCTTCATGGAGCTATTTTCAGACGGGGATGTAGGATGTTCCATTTTTGCAGAGTGCCATTACGTAAACTCGCAGTGATGGATAGCTCTTTCCCCTGCGTTACAATAGCCATAAGAAAGAGCAGAAGAAACAGGTGTGGAGAATAAATAAAAGCACTGGGAGATGGGTTGAATTGTTCAAAATTATCCATTACACAACAGGTAGAACGGGGATCAGATGTTTGACGCGCTGGCTCCTGCCTCATGGCGCCGCTTCACATGCAGCTTTCCCAGGTGATGCAGGGCTCATCTTTCTTGGGCTGTGGAGATCTCACGTAGCGTGCAACAACAAACTCAATTGTAAGAGCAAGCTTCAGCAGATTGCTCCCCACTACCACTACTTACTTCTCCTAGTGGCATCTCGCCTCTCCCTCTGCCCTATCTCCACGTTCATGAAGCACTTCCCTTTGCTGGCGTTTTCTTTTAGGAAGCTCTCCTGACATTGACAGGAAAGGCAAGAGAGGGAGAAGGCTTCTTTGCTTCACATACTCATCTACGCAGCGGATCACAGGACCATGTAATAGAGTTACAGATTTGAAACAAGGCTCCTGTTTGCCATGCCTATCTCACTTCCAGATTGCTTAATAAATCTTTTCTTCTTCATGAGGAATCTTGGAGGGCCTGTGTCTAACTCCTCGTAAGGGGAATGTGGTGATACAGACACATTTAATTATCTTAAACAGCTAGAATTTCATGACACAAGTATTAACAATAAACAAAAATATTGTTGAAAGCTACACAACATAAGGATGCTGCCATATGTCATTAAAATACATTTGTCTTTTAATTGTCGTATTAACCAGTTGATCCAGTGGGCTGTAAGTTTAGCACGAGCTTGGTCTGCATGAGGAATGGGCCATAAGATTATAATTGCAAATCTCCATGCCACTTACTAAACTGTGACTCATTTTACCTATTCTGACATTATTATCAACCTTCTCCAGTTGTTTTTATGTCTCTGTATAAAGATCAGCTTGACTGTTTTATTGTGTTTGTGTCTGACTTTGATGCTTCATTTCTTTTGTGTAAGTGCTGTTACTAACAGTCAAGCACATGAAGGTGTCCAAGGACTACACCATTGTGTTTAGAGTACAATTATTCCTTGATGATACTGGAAAATGATTAATGTGTCTAAATACAGAAACTATTTCACATGTAAAAAACAATCAAGATTAACAGTTACTGTGGCTCAGTATTCACTGTATTTTAAGGAAGTTTGTCTTCAACACAAACCACCAACAAAAAGCATAGAGCTTAGGGTCACTGTCCAACCTTCCAAGAGCAAATAGGACATCTCTGATGCTGGTCAAAGGACTTTTTGTGTGTGTGCATTCACTTGACTCTCAACAGGATTGTTCTGAAATTTCATGATAAGCATGTAACTGAGGAGCATCATCTGACCCCTTGTGAACGCCTGACGCTCTCTGCCCACAATGTCAGGAGGCTTTGAATGTGAACTTGCATATCCTATAGGTACCTTAACCCAGTGCTTTTGACCCCAGCATCAGCAGCAGAAGATGAAGCACTGCAATAGCCACAGAGAGCAGCCGAGTGTCGAGGCAAACAGATTTCAGGAGCACTCCATCTATTTACACAGTCCCACCATTTGCCCTTAGATACTGTATTTTCCTCCATTACAAGTGGATTGAATCTGGAATAGCACTGAAGTTGTCAGATTTTTTGGATGCTGAGCAAAGGAACTTTATTAGAATTGGGAAAGTAATGTCATTCTGAGACCTACTCTTTCTGCATCTCTCTCTCTTTCTTCTTCCTCTGTTTGTTTTCTGCCAAGAGCCTCCCTGCCTCCAAAGCCTGCTTTCTAGGTTTGGATTTAAAGAAACAATAGGAGTGGTTATATGTTTTGCTTCCTAATGTACTCCTAGTAACATTAAGTCCATAGCATGTAAGAATACATTAAAGAGCATGGAAGGACCAATTTTCAGTTCCTTCAGGTTTGGTTTTATTTGTTTGCTTGCTTGCTTGTTTCCCCCTACAGAACATTGCCTGATGTTAGAAAGTTTCATAAATCAGATAACTGAGATGCTGGTGGGTAGAATAGCAGCCTTGGAATGGGATCTTAATTGAATATAGCAGGATAATCATATTGGATCAGGCCTTGGATGCGATGCTGAGAAAGAATGTTTTGAAGTTGTTTGCTCTGTGGGACCACGCAGTTGCCATATTCACCAAGAAGTGTTTCAGGGAATTACTGAATGTAATTAATGAAATCATTAAATTGCACAGGGATTTTCAGTGACGCTGGAAATTGGTTAGAAATTTAAAGCAGACAGCATTAGAAAGAAAACCAACTGGGTTTGAAAGAGAACAGTCTTTTGTCACAAAAAAAAAAGCTGATTTTCCTATCTATTCCAGCAGCAAATCAGCAGTAAGAATTAATACAAAGGCAACAGATAGGTAAATGGCTCTAGCATACGAATCTTCATCTTTCTAGGTGTTCCATGCTTGGTTTAAGCAAATACGTCATTCATAGCCTGCTTTCCATCGATTCAGGCATGGCAGAATGTGCTTCTGTCCCATTTGAGACTATATCCCTATTTGGATTATGTTATGTATTTGCACAGATACTGGTTCCTGCTTTACTAACAGGGAGAGGCATAAAAGGGAACTTGCTGTGGAATGGCAGGAAATAGGTTTTTATATGCACATGTTCCCCATAATCTTAAGGTCAAGTTCGGTACTCGACAAAAGGGCTGACAGTAGCCATTCCTTTTAATTACCCCATTTTCCCCCCTGTGGCTGTCAGCAAGTTTACTCTTGGCTGTGGGAACCCAGCTTCTGTTGGCAGCGCAGGCACTGAGACGTGTAGAGCTTGTGCCTAGCGCATCCTGAGCCATGCCTTTCACTGTTAGGCTGTTCGGTGCCCCCACAACGTCTTTCAGGGTCTTCCAGGCTCTGGTTTATTGTATTAACCTTTGTCAGTCTGAAGCGCAGTAATTTGTATTTGTCACGACTGCCCTTCATCTGGTGTGGTGCAACCTTGGGCTTCTGTGTCTTGTCTTTTTTATCAGTGGAGGAGTCCGGTGTCTTGAATAATTAAACCGACATAAATAGTTGATCTTGGTGATACAGCATATAACACTGTGATGTCTTACATAAAAGCCACGGAATTTTACTTCTACTGTCTCATTTGCTTGAACTAGATTAAAAAACTGTTGTCATGAAAAATTAAAGATGATAATAATAGGCATTATCATCCTGTTTGCTACATGCTGCTAATATGGGGAGATTTAGATTTCTCCCGAGGAATGGTTTGATGCGTATTTGTTTTCAGTTACATTTGCATATGACACTTTAAAGAGAAAGATACTCCATTTGCTTTCACTGAGGAGGGTGTAAAAGTTCCATACTTCTTCCTCTTTGCTGCAGCACTGCAGGAGAGCCCTGTATTGTGCATCATAAAGAGATTGGGAAGCTGGGTAATTAATCATGAGCCTTTATGTAACAGAAAGTTTAAAATTCATTAGCTTTATATCAGAGCGAGTGTTATGCGAGAGAACGTGTTGTGAATGAGAGGGAGAGCCTTATAATTAAGAAAGTGTGTAAATAATAATGAAAGTCATTAGTGCCATTCAGTTTGTAAGAATGTCATAACGTAATTGGAGCATTAAAGTGAAATTTGCGATGACAAACATTAACGATACAAAAGAGGGAAAATGTGGTTATCTTTAGGCTGACAGATAATGTCAGCTTTCTTGCAAGACCCAGATGGTGCACAGGAAAATGGCACGAACGGTTTCATTTCCATGTTTTCATGGTTATGATATTTGGGAATACAGCGTCACAAACACACGGGGAGGTTTGTGTTCGTGAGCCAATGGTGCCTTGCAGAGTACAGAGTCCAGTGCTGAGCAATCGAAGCAATAGGTAGGGGATGTCTTGTCAGTGATGCAGGATTGTTGTTGCAATAAAGGTGAGGTGCGGCGTAGCCGTTTTCTGGCTGTCCCTCTCTCTGGATATGCACTTTGAATCCTTCTTTCCTTAAAGAAAATAAAATAAGAGAGGGGGAGGGAGGAAAGGGAGAGAATGATTTAACAATTATGCAGGAAATTATACAATGCTAAAATTGTACCATGTTCTGCTCTTTCAGTGAAGGGACTTTCGACAGTGTTGCACATCGCAAAGGCTGTAATTTTAGGGCGTGAAAAAATGTAGATTCCAAACAAAGGAAAATTTAAATATGTCTAGTGGGTAAGGCAATGTGAAACAAAAGGAAGGCAGCTGGAAAAAAATGGGGGGAACTGCATTATTTTAAGGGCAGTGACTGAGAAATAACTATGCTTAAGCATCCAAGACCTGAAAGGTCCAAGACCTCAAAGTGCTGGAAGCTTCAGTATCTGCCTTTGTGTTCTGTCCCTGCAGTACAACGCTGTGGGATTTCCTACTGCCCCCATCCATCCCTTCATGGTGAATGCATGGTTTAGTGTGAGGTGTCCCTGCCCATGGCAGGGGGGTTGGAACTGGATGATCTTAAGGTCCTTTCCAACCCTAACTATTCTATGATTCTATCTTTACATAAGCAGTCATTCACTCTTTGCTGCCTCTTTTCTGCAGCTCACTAAACCAACACTAAAGTTGACTGCAAAGTGTTTAAGAGAAACACTGCAACTTGCTAAAAGGGCACCACAGCAATCCCCACACCTTATCAAATGATTACTGCTGTAGGATTTTAACCCATAGCTCCTTGGAAGACCCCTAACGCTTCCCACCCACATGACAAAGGCCACATTTTGCTACTTTTATCACTGAGAGAACTTGAGAGGGTTTTCAAGTGACACATAGCAAGAATTACTCTCTGTTTACTGTAGGGCTGCTGTTGGGATCTTTCAGCATAGTCACACTGACTATGCTGAATTATGGCTACGTCTGTGCCTTTCCTGGTCATATTTGCTGAGCACAAGCAAAACTAATGTGACAATACATAAGGTGTAGAAAGAGGCTGCCATTGCCTCCAGTAGTTTGTACAGGGCTGGGTTTGGAAAGCGTGGTTTAGCCCAGGTGTTGAGTTTTGGGTTGGGTTGGGGTTCTTGTTGGTTGCTCCTGTTCTTTGGCACATCTGCACGCTCTTTTGCACATAAAGCATCACAGGCCCTTAAAGGGGGCAACCACCTCATTTAACGTGGATTGTGAGGGGAACTGATTAGCCAGAATATTGTGATGGTTTTCACTGTGGATGATCTCATCTCCTCCTGAGCAGCGTTCGTGACCAGTGCTTGCCTGCTCTCTAGGTGTGCCAGGAGGAAAGCTAGGGTTTTGTACTTTGCTGTAGACAAAGGGCTGCAATAAAGCCTTTTCCTGCTAAAATTCTGATGGGAAACTGCTTTGTGCTAGTGAAGTTGTTTGTGATTCCTATTGCTGAGGAGTGCAACTACCCTCTTGCAGATGCTATCTTTGTCATATATCTCCTTAGAGCCACTCATACTTGTAAGCCAAGCAATTCCTGGGCTCTTGGGTGACCCTGAGCCGTTGGATTATTAAAGCTCATAAATCCTATTGAAAGACTGGAATTTCCTCAGCCTGATTTCTTCCCTACAGTGCTCTAATACGTGTAGGTACTGCACATTCCCCGCAATGAATCACAGATCTCAGGATAGCCAAGATAGCCTGGGACTCTCCCTCCTCCTCTTTTTATCACCATTTTCTCTCCGGCCCATCCTAACACCGCGTCTCACAACATTCTTGCTGACTTTCTTCTCTCACTGCTCTTCCTCACCACTGCTTTTTATTTGTCTCTTTGCCCTAACGTGCACACTGCATATATATATATATATATATATATCATAAAAACCACTATGATGCTAAATTCCTACGTTAGAGATGTGCTTCTGTCCAGAGCAACTGAGAGCTGCCCACTGCCTTGATCTCCCAACCTGTCATAGCTCTTTGAATGCTGTCTGCCATATGACTGAGTCAGAAGGATGCCAGGCTGAGCCCTCTGGGTAGCATTTGACTTACTTCAGAACCAGTCCACTGCCCCCCCAACACCCTGACCTGGAAGTCCTCCAGTCCTTCTGCCTATAGAATAAAGGAAGGAAAAGGCTACAACACAAGAGTCCCTCTGCACCAGTGCTACAGCTCTCCAAGCTAGGGTTGCAATTCCTGCTCATCTTCCTGTAAGAGTCACAACTGAGCAGTGATTCGGAGCTAGTTTCTGGTCTGAGTTGGGGTCAGAGAACTCTTCATGGGGTGAGGAAGTCCACATTGGAATATCCTTTTGAAGGGACACAGATACGGCACGTCAAACACTTCAGGATTTCCAAAAGAAACAAAGAGGGGATTTGAAATGTTAAACACGAAGAAATGATGTGGGGGGAAAACACCTTCCTCAGCCCCTCTAGCAACAGATTATAGTTGTAAAGCGTTATTCATTGATCTTCCTCTAAAGAGACAGCCCCAGATTTAGGTGCCTGATCTTAATCCTAATGAAGTCCACTGCAAAATTCCCACTGACTTCAGTGGGAACAGCAGAAAGCTTCTCTTTTTGCATCAAATCTGAGCTACCAGGACAAGCTGCACACAAATTGCTTGCTTAATTTTCCTTTATTGGTAATGCTATAGGTGGAATAAATATTTGGGTTCTTCCCGAGAAGTGTTTGGAACGGCAGCAATTTGGCTGTATTTCCATATTGTAAAGTGCCATTCCCGATAAAGCACAGTATTTTTAAGTTCCTCTCCAAATTCTTCCTGGTTATTTTGTTTGTCACACATAAAAATGGAATAAAAGTTGAAAGCAAACAACTAAGACTGATCTCTCGTACAGGTTATGGTAAAATCCATCAACAGTTAGCTTATTATACTGTTGTGCCTCAATCGGAATCGTTCCATAACTCCAAAACACAATACACTTCATACGCTAGCTTTGCTTCACTGAGAAATGACTAGAGGTAGAAGAAATGTGCAGCCACTCATGCAGGCTTTCATTAATGTGTTCAGTAACACCACACACCTTCTATTCCAGGAACCTCCTGTGAGTGCAGAACTGCATGAAGCTCCCTATGGTTGTCTGACATCCCCTACAAACCCTGATGCTGGTTTTTGAGAGCCCACTAAGGTTTTTCCTCGATTCCTAAGTGAAAATTGAGTTAACAGAGTCAGAAAGTGTGCTCGCAGTGAGCAAGTAATACAGTCTGTTGTTGTCGTGCTCTGAAAACACCTTGAGCTGAAGGGTTTGGTGCTGCCTCTTGTGTGCTTGTTCAGCTTGGAGGAAAAAAGGCTCTGCAGAGACCTTGTAACAGTGTTCCGGTACCTAAAGGGGGCCGACAAGAAAGCTGGAGAAGGGATTCTGGCAAGGGCATGTAGGGACAGGACAAGGGGGAAAGGCTTTAAACTGGCAGAGGGGAGACTGAGATGAGCTCTTAGGCAGAAGCTCTTCCCTGTGCGGGTGCTGAGGCGCTGGCACAGGGTGCCCAGAGAAGCTGTGGCTGCCCCATCCCTGGCAGTGTTCAAGGCCAGGTTGGACACAGGGGCTTGGAGCAAGCTGCTCTAGTGGAAGGGGTCCTTGCCCATGGGACACAAACCCCCCTGTGATTATTCTGTGACACCTTTGCTTCACTGCTGTAGCATGGTCCTTATTGCACAAGGGCACTTTGCAGGACCAGAGTCCCAGAAAGCATGTGCTGGGGGTTACTTAAATGCTTTATTCCAGAAAGTATTTGGACAAGCAGGTCATGTGTCTGCCTGTCTTCTTTTTTTTCCCCAATGACTGCCAGAATCTGGCAATGCAACAGCCACAAAAAGGTGTCAGAGGTCTGAGGAGCTCATCAAATTCTGCCTGTGCTTGAACACAGAGCTTCTACCGACTTCCATGAAGCTCTAATGGACAGTTGTCCTTCTGCACGCTTACAAATCAGCACATGCAGCTGCAAAGCATTGCCGTGGCTCCCCACCTCTTGAGTATTATGGTTGTGCAGTGATTGTGAGTTTTCTTTCTGCAAAGAAAAGCCCTGAAGAGGGGATGTAGAATCCATATTCCCTTAGGTTTGTAGCTGACTGCGAAGGTCTGAGGTGATATCTCAGCAAAGGGAGGCAGTTTCACCTCTTTGCACATGCTGTGTTTGATGCTGCTTGCCATTCTCACTGGAAATACTAGCTTGCATGATACTAGGGTGAGACTTGGGTTTGGTTTTTTTTTCTGAGTATTTCCTTTGATGTTGCTGTCGCTGATACCTTTTAGCATCTGCTAACTTGCCCCAAGCGCATCCTGCCCCGCAGGAGGGAGTGGAGTGAACTGCCAGGACTACAGCTCGATGCCTTTTTGTCTGTTCACAGATCTGACACACAGCTCTGGCACTCCCCACTCTGAAGACACCCCAGTATCCCAGCGGTGGCAGACAAGCTGTGCACACGTGGCTGATTCCCATGTTCATCGTGTCCAGTGACTGGGGTAAGGTGCTGTTCACTCCCCTCACTCCCTCTCCTCTTTGCAGGTGAGTTGCAGGCTGTCTAGCAAAGGCATGAGTGAGTAGGGCTTGATCATCCTGATCAAGCCTGCGTTCCTGTCATTAACTGGGTACCTCGCTTGGGAGAGAGGGGGATGATGTGCAGCAGCCAGGAGAGGTCCTCTGCATTCCAGTGCATGTTCAAGATGGTCATTTTGGGATACAAGCTTTGGTCCACAGTGGAGATGGCTGAAAGAAATCCTCCAGAAGCAAAGAGCTGGTCCTTCCCCCGTGTGCTGTAGAATACTAGTGCCATTTAGAGCCTTTCTGCTAGGTTTTTTTGCGCTTTCAGATGCAATTTGTAGCACATCGGGTGGGGATATGAAATGAAAAGCAGCTGGAGCCACACATGCCCATGCTAGGAGCCCATGCTAAGCCCCATCAGGAGGTGCATGAGCGGAACAGGTTTTGGTGCACAGAGCTGAACGCCACTGATCACTCGAGGCGTGCACCAGGAGCCTGCTGATGCACACCCTGTTGTGGTTCACTGCTCACTGTATTCTTCCAGTCAGATGCCATTCAGCAGTCCCTGGTGAAAGCAAGGGTTTGCTTCCAAGGGGAAAGAGGGATTCCAGGGGTGCCTGGAGAATTCCCACTCAAGCAGACGTGGTGCCCTCCAGCCTCCCATGCATTTGTCTGTGTTTGGCTGGTACATGACTGGTTAATTGTGGCAAACTGCCTTCTGTACCAAGGACCTTCTGGAAGCACATAACAAAAGGAGTGCGTTTTCAGCCGTGTGTTTTAAATCAGGAGTGTCTGTCTGTGGGAGTTGGATTATTTGTATCGCTGCAGACAGAAACAATGACTGCACTTCCTAGGACCTTGCTGCTTTTTACTTATTGACTGTTTATTTTTCATCCTTACGATTACTAATTGCAGCCAGTACCAGACGCTTCTGTCTCCTCTCAGGTTATTGTAGTAGAGGGCATTGTACCAGATGCATGGTTATTCACAGAGCATGCATTTCCAGCAGCTGAATGGCGGGATCTGCTCTAAGTGATCTATGGCAATTACATTTGGTGTTGTACAGCTATAATTTCACTGCATATTAATAGCCACCTAGAAAAGAGGTAAATGCCCTTTTCTCAGCTGAGTGCAGAATGAACGCCGGGATGCATTCAGTTGGGTAAAGCGAGGCTCAGATTTTAAATGGATAGCAGGGGTTTTATGTGGTTTATGTGCATTGTCTGTTTCCGTCTGCCTTGATGGTGTGCAGTGAGGCTGATGGATAAGCATCATCACGGCAGATCCTGGATAGAGATGTGCTGGGAAGGGGGAGGGCAGGGGAAAGGGATCATGTGCCCCATTTTAAGTGGTTCGTCTCCTATACCCCAAATCTGCTGCAGGCCTTTTTGTTGGTGGTTTTTTCCCCCCCTTTCATCAGCTCAACCCATCAGTGGGGATCAGCAGCAATAATAATCAAAACCACCCTCCACTAAATCTGGAGCCAAGGGCCCGTTTTCTTTCCTCCTTTTTTTCTTCTGGGAGGGTGGGGGGGGAGGCAGCGATATGGAGTGGGTGGGAGCAGATAACAAGGGATCTGAGGAGATTAACGAGCTTTCTCCTTATTAGCGCTGCTCCCGGGTGCTTTGTCTGTGCTTCTGGGCTGAGGGATGGGCTGACGGGGAGGACGCGAGGGGGAGCGGCGGGCAGGAAGCCACCCAGCACACGCAGGGCCGGGCAGGCAGACCGACAGGCATCCCCACCCCGCACAGCGCCCTGCCGGCTGCGGGTGGTAAAGGGCGGGTATCGGGGAAGGGATGGTTCGGGGGGTGCCCGCAATGGCTGCGGGGCCGGCGGCGGGGCCTGCGGTCCGAGGCGCGGCACGCAACGTGGGCGGGGAGAGGGGAAGGGAGAGGGAAGAGACCCGCAGGCAGAGCGCGGCGCGGCGCAGCCGGGGAGCGAGGCACATAAAGGACGGAGGCCGGGGGCAGAGCAGCGTGAGGGGACCCGGTCGGGCACCGGGAGAGGCGGAGGAGGAAGAGACGATGCCTTACAGGAAGCCAGGCACTGTACTGTAACAGCAGCGTGGTTTGCAGCAAAATAAACTAACCGGCCAGCCCCAAAATACCAAACAAACAAAAATTAACCCGAGGCGCTGCGGGCAGATCGCGTTTGCAGGCAAGTTTTTAAAAAAAAAACAAAAAACAAGAAAGCCAAAAAAAAAGAAAAATGGAAAGAAAAAGCCAAACCCAGGATCTGTGTGGCGTGATGCTCTTTGTTGTTGCGGTGATTTGTATACTGTGTATCCCCTCCCCCCCCCTTTCCAGCATGTGTTTTCTGTCATGTCGTTGGGATCGTTCCCCCACCACCCTTCCCTCCCGCGAGCTTTTAATTTTGGAGGTCAGGGCGGCTTTGAGCATGTGGAGCGGTGGGAACGGGAGCGAGGAGCCGTGCATGGAGCGCTGGGGCGTGCGCCTGGGACGGGCGATGTGCAATTATTTATAGCAGTTGCAGCAGCCCGGCGCCGAGATGTGGTATTTACCGGGGGGGGGGGGGGGGGGGGGAAAGGAAGGACGGAAGGAAGGAAGGAAGGGGAGAGCGCGGTGGGGCAGGATGAGAGCGGTGCTGGAGCCGGAGCCTCGGAGCGCCGGGGTGGCGGAACGCAGGTACGGCGGGCGGAGGGACCCCGCGCTGCCGCCTTGCCTTGCCCCTGCTCTGTGCGCGGTGGGACGGGGGTGAGGTGATGCGGCCGGAGCTCGGCGGTGCCTGGGGACGGGGCGGGGGGGGGGACGGACGGGACATTTCCCTCCTCCCAGCGGTCCCTTGAGCTGAAATGCATCGAAGTGTGGGGAAAAAGCAGCCCCACAGAACCCAGCTTCCACTCGCTGGTTTGTGAACAGCATCGAAGGATCCGCTTTAAAAAGCTGGGTGGGGGAAAGCCCGGGCTTGTTTGCCTGGCATTGTTCTTACGGGCGGCGGATGTAGTTGATGCTTCCTCAGCATCTCTTCTTTTTTGCATGCAGTGAAGGAGGAGCGCAAGCCCGGGAGTTATTGTTGGGTATCCTAGCAGCTTGCTTTCATAAAAATATAGTTCATGTTGCTCTGTTTAGCATCATTGTCTGTGCCTTTCAGCGAGAGCTCTTGTAGATCTGACCAACTCATCCAGAGCAGCCATTGCGCAGCCTTGTTTAATTGGTGTTTCTTTTTCTTTTTATTTAACTGGTTTTGGGCATTCATTCACCGTTTTGGCTGGTGGGGGAGACACACTCCCGGTTCGGGTGCGTTATTTCCCGTGCTAGGTGTGCTTTTGTGGCTCTGCTCTCCCATCCCTGCGCTTCCAGGTGTGTGCGGTTTTGCTTGAATTCATTGCTGTGAATGTGCCGGGAGGGGGGGGGACGACGACACACATACACATAAAGGCGTTCAGGAGCAGCACAAGTGTTTGCTCATCCCCTCTTTGACTTCTCTACCATTTGCTCATCCTCTCTTTGACTTCTCTACCCTTGCGCTGAGGTAGATGCATGCACTCTTGTAACTGGCATATGTAGATTTTAGGCAAGTACAAATTGAAGCTGAGGGTGATGGGGAGGGGAAAAAAAAGGCAACCCAAATTGCTGTAAACTGACCTGCAACTCTTCAGTCGCATAATTTAACTGCACGCTGGTTTTTGTTTTAGCAGTCTTCGTCACGGATCGAGGCAAGTTTGTGTGCACAATTAGGCTTGCACGTTGGTAATCTCGCAGTGCCTTTGCCTCTCGGCTCCCAGTTGGGCATGGTTACCTTGAGAGCTGTGGGATCAGCACTGCTGGAGCATGCTCCGGTGGGGAGAGCGGGTGTGTGCTGGTTTTAATGCTATTTAATGAAGATGCTTCTCACTCTGCAATATACGGAGCATAATGGAAGAGCAGAGCGGTGATTGGTTATGGATACTGGAAAAGGAGAGATGCAAAGGTAAAAATGGAAATCCCTGAAATATTTCTATTCCATTAATGAAATAAAATGCAGCTGTGCAGAAGGGTGCTCGGTTCGCTGGGGTTAGTCAGACCGTTTGGTGGTGTCTAAGATGATAGAAGAAATGATTTCAAAAGTTGTATGAAACAAACTGCAGACAGGAGCTGATCTTGTGCTGTTGGCAAATCTGACTGTGTGTGGGTATGCTGAAGTCAAAGGAGAATATGCCATTTTTATTCTTTTTGGGTTTTTTAATGTTGGTGTGTCTTCCAATGGAGTAGTGCTAAGAAGCATCTTAATATTGAATTTGTTCTGGCGCTAACTGGTTTCAATGGTGAGGTATTTATATTCTTATCAGTAGCCTCCTGAAGCAGGACTTTAGAGTTTTTATTCCCCACAGTTAAAAGTTATTTCAGTTGATATTAAAAATCCTTGTTGCATGTAAAGCTCGCAGAGTGCCAGCAGCTCTAAACCTCTTGCAATCTATGTGTAAAGGGAAATACCTCTAGATGAATGCAGTGTACACCGTTATGCATGATGCTTGAAGATACTTTTGGAAGCCTGCCTTGTTTAGTGCTGTGTATCTGCAGTCAGAAATGCATTTATGAGCTATTTGCAAGTAGCACGCTCTAAGAATCGTGTGGAGAAACTTGCCTTGATTAAAGATGTCTTGTAGAAACCAGCTGTATTTGCTGTGTTGCCTGCAGTTTTACATGATGCAGGTCTAAGAAATGGCTGTGTGCCCATCCTGCAAAGCCCTTTCTCAAGCAATTGTTTCTTTTTTTGCTCTTTGATTGCCCCAGGGCTAAGCGTGCAAGCGAGGGTTGCTTAGGCAAGTGTTGTGCTGTATCGTACCCATGAAGGAAGAATTGCATTGGGATGGTAGGGGGAACGCAATGATGGTTTTAACACAGGTGCTATGGTAGGTCTCGGGGAGAGAACGGTGCAACAGTCAGTTGGAAACTTCATCCTGCTGGAGTAAAGCTGTGTGCCAAATCCTGGTGGTGTTGCTGTTCCCCCTGGGCTTTACTGGGGTTATTGGCACGGTTGCAGTAAACTGGACTTGGCCTGATAAATCTCTGCTGTTAAACGGAATTTCTGGGGGTACATAAAAGAAACCCAGAAAGTTTCAGGATCTGCTGCGCTCTCGGCATCTTCCCTGGTTATGAATTTAACAACTAACCGTAAACTTGGTGGAAATGGGGAGAAGTGCACTGATCCTAGGATGGCTTACTTACAGCCTGTATTTCCTCTCGTAGGCATTGCTCTTGCTACCATCAGTGGGAGCCTTAAATTTGGAAGTGCATCCAGGGTTTGGTTCGATCCTTTTATCAGTGCTACAGACAGATGCAGGGACAAATCTTCAGCAGCTGTAAATTGATGTAGTTCCATTGGCTTTAAGACCAGTGTAGATTTACACCAGCTGATGATACGCCCTTCTGCTTGTAACATGCAGGATCTGTAACTTGCACTGAGTGGTATTATCGGTTCTGATGGTGTTAATTTCAGAGTAGGAAAAGGATTTTGGCAGACTGGCAAATCCTTGCTTATAGGTACCACTCACAAATGAGTGGCTTGATCCAGTGAGTGCTCCCAGCTCCATTTATTCCCTCGGTGGTAAAGAGAATTTGTAACTTCCGTGATTGTTTAAAGGAAACGCTATTGGTATTGAGGAATCTATTTTAAAAACTATAATTAAAGGTTGGCTAGTTGAGAAGCAATGTAATTACTGTGCAATAAACTTGCAAAATCAGTTTGTCCCCTGCTCGTTCATTTATTAGATCTGAAGGTCTTCATTAATACTGTCAGCAGGTAGTAAGTCAAGCAAATGGGTCACTTTCTCTTCTAGAGGAGTGAAAGAGTCATCAAACAAGTAATACATGGTAAAGAGTCTGTGTGTTCCGGTGGAGAGCACTTGGTTCTGAAGACTTAAAAGTGTTGGGTATGAACATTTCTGTGCCTGTTTGGTAACATGCGTTTCTAGGGCGCGTTCTCTTTTGATGGCAAACTGCAACCCAGGTAAGTAGGATTTTCCCCATTTTAATGCTGAGTGAATTGAGCTGCGGATACATTATGCAAACCATGTGAGGTCATGAATCTAGTGTTTGACCACCATCAAAATGAGATCTATTCCAGTCTCCAGCCTTACACGGGTCACCCCTGACTGATTGATGGGCTTGGCTTTGTTTTCGGGTTTTCCCACCTCATACATGAAATGATGACTTTCAGAAACATGTAGATCTAAATAAACTGTACCTGTTGGTTTTTAATGGTTGCAAATGTTTTGGTTTTGCTTAATTTAATGATAAGCCCTTCTTGCAAGGAAGTGCCTTCAGAACAAGTGTGAGGAATGACTCATGTCTGGACTTGTTGGGGTTTTTTTTGCTTTTTAATATATTAAACATGCCTGTAAGTGCAGGTAGACATATTGGTTACTGTTCATGGACGGGATGTGTTTTGTCTTGGGCTCTGTTTAAGAAGGAGATTTAAACCCAGATCAGAACAATGGCCACCCTGCTTTGCGTGAGCGTATCAGTGTGCATGCACACACAGTTTGTTAGAAAATCAACCAGACATTACGCTATAAACCTCCAGTACTGCCTGCTTTAATGAAAACTCTTTGTTTTATAAGTAACATCTATGGTGAGTTCTTGGCAAGGAAGTCCTCATTTGCCAGTGGAGGTCCAAACCACTTAATTACAGGACTTAAGAGCTAAACTGCTCGTCGTTTTCTTAGAGGTTTGAAACTTCACGTTAGCTCATATGGTTGCTTTACAGTAGCTAAACGTGGTGATGCATTGCTGATGGCCCTGTGTAAGAATGCTCCCTATATAGAGGTCTTTTATGGTTTTTCTTAGCTTATCTTCATTTATAAGAATACATGAATTATCTATATTGATACTTAAGGTGTAGCGTATGCGATCTGAAATGACAAACTGCATTAATTCCAGAGGAAGAGCACTGGGGCTCTGTGTCAACTTCAGGGAAAAAGCCCTGAGCAAACACTTCCATAATGTCCTACCACAATTGCCCTCTTCTACCTGTAAATAACGTTGCTGGTGTTTACTGCTGCTTCCCTTTTCACTGTTGTGGCTTCCAGGCAATCCATCATCAGTACGCTTATTTTATGGTCCCTTGGAAAAAGGGGTTACTGAGGAGGTCTCCTTTCATTCAGATGTATCGGGTTTTAATCTGTGGTGAGATTTTGAGCCCACGTTAGATTGTTCTAGATTCCTAAATCAGTAATAAACCGGTACATGAAAACGTTATGCCGCTTTTCTCCCCTCCCCTGTTACACCTAAATTCCCTGTTCCTCAGAGGAAGAAGTGGTCTGAATATGAGGAGAAATGCAGAGAAACAAGGAGTAAACAAAACAGCCTCTTTTACAGCAGTGAGTACATACGGGCTGTTTAGATGAGGTAACTGCTGTGATGAACATGGTGAAAAATACCCAATCCTAGAGAGCCCACAGGTTTTCCTGCTAATGCTGAAGAAGCTATGCAGTGTGAGGGTGATAATATCATACAGCATGACTTAGCTGAAATGCAGAAGGCGTAGTTAGGCAGCGACAGCTGGGAATTTGGAACTGATGATTTGGATATCCAGTGACTTTCTGAAGCGGGTTTAAGAGTGTTTTCTAGTCTCTGGCAATATATGGAGGCAGTAACCGCATAAGGCTGTTCTTGGGGCAGGCACGTTCACGTAGCCTATGTTGAAGTATGTAAGGTGAGGAGTGTGTTTTTGTAAGTGAAAGAAAATACTGCTCCGGAGAAACTGGGACGCTTTTAGGCTGATTTCTCCAAATCAGATGTCTGCTCTTGAGCTTTTCAGGCCAAGAGTCCCAGCTAACAAGAAGAATACCACGAGAAAGCCAAGTCCTGTGTAAAGTATTCTTGTAACTTAATGCTTTTTAGTGTATTTCTCATTTCGTCTGGAGCAATAACGTGATTTATTTATGAGCTGTTTATACAGGGCTCGTGTTAAAAGTGTAGAAGCTCAGTAACATCTTCCAAGTGATGAAACTGTCTCTTTCCTAAATTGGATGCCTTCAGGATTTTGAGTCAAAGGAAAACTTAAATGGTCAGCAGGATGGTATTAAAAACTGATAAGCAATTAAACAGGACCCCCTAAGCATCCCCCTTCCTCCACTGTTGAATGCTCTGGCTTTTATTTAGCAAAGGTTTTGCCTTCTGTTTTTAATCTGTGCTAACACATGAAAATCAAGTATACACGAACCAGCTCCTTTCAGGCTTCTGTTTCAGCCCCGTTTTAAGAGCCACGCAGCAGTGATTTTTATTGGATTCATAAAATCATCAGAGCCAGTTTTATGCCCTAGGAATTGAATTCCGTCATCAAAAGCGTGCCTGAACAGCTAATAATTTTGTCATTAACCCTGTTGCAGCAGTTGCATTTTTTATTGCCTGGTGAGTCGAGGTTTCCCTGTGCCTTCAATACAGAAAGCATTTTGTAAGCTTTGATTTGTCATTAAATATGAGCAGTCAGCTTGTGGTGCTTTTCTTCGCAGGGAGCACGTGCATCTTTGGTGACTCGCAGGGCTTCTCGTGGTGTGATAGTTTATTTACTGGGAAGGAAGTTACCACAACGTGGTCCTGAGTAAAGGAGGCTTTTCAGTCGGATGAAGCTAATGCAGTTAACTGCAGCGATTAGAAGTATGTTACAAGTACAGTTAAATTCTTGCAGTTAAATGCTCTGTGCTAAATACTGTTGAATGCAATAGCAAGTTTTACTGGGAGGGCAAACTCCCCAGTAAACTCCTGTTTTACTAGGGAATCTGCTCTCATGTAGAATAGGTACAGCACAATGTCCTTGTGGAGAATATGCCTGCTTTGTGGTTTTGGGGTGTTTGTGCCATTGAACTTGGAATGCTGTGCCTTCAGCAGCACAGAAGTAAATCCTAATAGCAGGGGTTCAAGCTAGACTTTAAGGTTTTTCCATTTTCAAGTGACTGTTCTGTTTCTAAATACATTGCCACTGGCATAACAGTTAAAATAGCTTGAGCTTGCTTAATGTATTATAAAGTGTTTGTCATGGAGTCAGAAATGTGTATGGTGCCATAAAAGCTTTAGGAGAAACACATCAAATAAATTGCTCCACTCCGAAGGCTCACTACAGATTTTAATGTAAGGCCAGGAAATGTCTGATAGCGTCATAATTTGTGTATTTTATAAACCATGAAATCTAAAGAGAGGAGGTCTGACTCTCATGCTTGTGGGTTTTCTTCCTTTAAGAAAAATCAGAGTTTTCTCCTACCAACAAAAAAAAAACAGGAAAATTGTGAACGTTAGATCTAAAAGGGAAGCATAACGAGTAAGTTAAGGCATCTTTAAGTACCGTATTTCATTACATATAGTACCATGAGAAAAATGATAATGAAACCATGTTTGATTTGAGTATGTTTTTTGAGGAAGCTTTAATTCACAGAAAACAAGTCGATATGGAAAATGCATTGTACTTACCAGCTTTATGTACCTCTGTGCTGTTCCACTACAGTACTGCAATCTGTTCTGCATCTGAGCAGTGAAATGGAGTGGTCTCTAGTGACAGGAACTGTGGCAAGCAGCGTAAGAATCATGTTAGATACTACAGACAATTAATTATTAGTGATGGATAATGTAACTTTTGTTTAATCTGTGTACTCATGGAAATGACAGCCTTTGGAAGAAGTCCTTGAATGACCTGCTTCTTGAAGTAACCATCTCAAAACCAGAGGCTAGGATAAAGGGAGTGGGGGGGGGGGGGGCATAATGGAGGATTAACAGCAGAAGTACTGCTTGTAATGTGAAGTCGAGTTATGGGGCATCATAAGTAGGAGGACAGCAAAGGGAAGGAGGACTTTAAGGAGATATTCCCTGATGATGAAATAGTTGGAGTTTTGGATCACCCAGAGAAAATTTATAGATGGTCTATAATGATGCTGAATCAAATGAGCATACAGATATAAACCTATAGACTGCCTTATAGCATCATTTGTTTTCTGATTGAAAAAAGACCCTAATGTGTGCACATGAGATCCCTGTCTCAGTATGGAGGATCGGGACCAAGTGACAACTCCTCTGCATTCGCTCTTGGTCTCCTCAAATCGGAGGTTACAGGAACTGCAAATGATCTGCGTCTCCCAATTTTGCTGTTGCAGAATTGCTCCTCTCTGCCACCTGCCTGGCAGAAGAGAAAGGAAGGTGATATTGTTGCCGGGGTTCGAGGGCAGCCACACAGCAGCATCCATGAGGGTGGGAGGTGGTGCTTGGTCTGGCTTAATGTCAGTGCGTGAAGCTGGTGGGCGAGTCCTGGGGAGGCATGTAAGATCCTGGACTGTCATATGTAGGTAGTTCCTCTATGAGAATAAATTGGTTTCTAGCTTTAATAGCTCTTGCCATGCCAGTAACCTCATAAACTAGCCAGGTATTTACTGAAATAGCATGATGTGCCCTGTGACTGCACAGATTCACTGTGAAGGGCTCTGTGTTAACGGGGAAGGCTTTGTCGAAAAGAGCAGACTGAGAGACAAGCCTTGACGCAGCGTTTTGGCTGGCTGTGCTTGTGCTGCTGGTGACCACACAGCCATAGTGGTGGGGCTGTGGCTCCCAGAGACACGCTGCCCACTCCTCCTTCTGCTGTGATCATTTCCGCAATGCGGGAGGAAGATGCGGCAAGCACCTGCCTCTTGCGAAGCCCACGGATTTCTTTGATGTGCACGTTGCTCCTCAGGGTTTTTTGGGGGAAGGAGAACGCATAACGTAATTGGTGCTCACCAACGCCGATGATGGATTTTTCCTCTCTTCGAGAGCTGTATGTTCAAAGAATCGCTGCGAACTCTGCTCTGTGTTACAGCTGTGTCCCGTGTCCAGGCAATGAGAGTCAAAATGCAGATTCTTTTGGCACTTATTCCTGTTTGTGTCTATTTAATAATGCACACTTGTGTCACGTCTTTATTGCTGTTGCCAGACACTTCAAAGGTTTCTGTAATGAAATTGCATCGGTGTACGAGCGCGTCACAAGATAAGACAGTGAAATACCGGCCCTTCTTAATAAAACATTCTATTGATGAAAAGGCACAATTTCAACATGTGGAAAAGGAAATCATTTCTATTCACTTCAGTACTCGGAGAGCACCTGCAAGTCTTTGGCTTGCCTCAAGAATGACAGCAGACTGAGCCGTTCAGTTGTGCCTGGTATTTAAGGTCCCTTCCATCCCGAACCATTCTGTGATTCTCTATTATGAGCAAATTCCGTGGCACGGGAATGTGTTTGCTAGATTAGCATTGACTCGAGATCATAGCAAAGGAGGCAGAGGAGTGGTCCGAGTGCTTCTGATGCACAGTTAAATGTTCCCCTGGGATGTATAATTTATTACCTGTGCCTGATACTTTGAATGGGACTGGCAGATGATGGTGTAAGGTACCAGTGCTGCTGGGAATGGCAGCTGCATGTGCAAATGTTTCAGTGTCTGTTCACTGCCAGTCAGATGATTCTAATAAAAGGAATTCAGAGGCTCCATTTTTGACCTTATCTGGGGGCAAGTCACTCAAGATGCTGTTGCTGTTAAGCATTGGAAAACTGGAAAGCAGAATTTCAAGTAGCCTGACAACATTATCAGGGAAAATAAAAGATATGGAGGGGAGTTGGTATTGTATTATCCTGGCAACAGCAGCGTGTGAAGTAAAGCACTTAGAAGTTAGGAGACTTACTGCATCCTTAGGTGTAACATACAAACAAGGGATCTTCCTTAAAACCAGCCTGGAAGTGCAGGAAGTTGAATTAGACAAATGACTGCAGTCCATTGGGACTCTTTCCTTGGTTTGTGCCTCTTTCCTGGCCGTTTCCACGTGTGCATCAGTTGTCCGTGACCATTCTCCGTAACGGACCTTTGCCTTTTGTAAGTTGTGCCCCTTGTGTGAATGTCCCTGTGTTAAACCAACCCTTCTGACTTCTTGGGTTTTCAACTTTTGCTCATGTTTTCTAGCTCTTTTCCCTTAACTGTCTATATCAGTTTCTTGCCCCTGTTTGAAATGGCTGAAAAGTGATTTATTCATCATATAGTACTGCACTTTTAAAATTAACAGATTCTATAGGTATTTGGGCAGTCAGTTTATGATAAACACGTTATATAAAACATGCTATCATTATTCTAAACATGCCAGTTCCCAGATCTCTTGGACTTTGTTTTGGTATCCCCTAAGGAGGGAACGCCAGAACAGCTCTGACTGCATCTGTGAACCAAAAGGGTTTGTGGTGGAATCTAGAAGACCTCGTGCTTTTGAACTTCTTCATGTAAGCAGCTCCTATCAGTCTGCCTGGGTCTCTTTGGGGCCTCTGTTCAGCTTCAGTAGCTCCGTGGCATTGTGTGTGTGTTCAGTGCGCGTGGAAAATGTTGTGTCCTGAACTCTCCATCTATGTAGAGTTTTTTTTCTTGGATTAGTGGTATTTTCAGTAAAGTTCATGTTTGGCAGTCGCTTAGAAAATAAAGCGTAACGGAAACGGCACAGAATTAAATGCCTTTGGTGGCGTGTTTGCTGCAAAAGGCTTTTTACACGTTGGCTCTCTGCCCTTTTGTATGGGCAGCTGTGTGTCATGGGAGCAGATCCCAACAGCCAGCGTAGCACCTCCTGCGTTACGCTGGACGCAGTTTACTGCGCTGCTGGGTTGTACAATGAAAAGAGGGGGAAAACGGATGGAGTTCTTATATGGAGAATTTCTGGTTTCATGGCTGTGCGCTTGTCGAATAAGCTTGGCAACAGCCCCAACAGCTGATGGCTATGTGTTCTTCTCATGGCTGTGATTAGAACGATTGCATAGCCACAGACGTGGTCAGAAGTGGAGGAGATTGGTTGATGGTAAAGATGGTTACTGATAAAGGTATCTAGCTGTCTGCCTTTGAGGACACATACTGCATACATAATCCATTTTTGTGGAATACCTATATAGAAGTTCCTTGTGTAGACAGGGAAGTAAAGGAGCTGTTGGCTGGCATGCCTCGTTGGAGCACAAGACTGCTGTGTTCGAAGGAGCATGGTTTGCTGCCCTCCTCTGAAAGCTGAAATGTGTTTTTTTCCTGAAAATCTAATCCTTTTTGTCCGTCTATATTTTGTTTCTCTTTTTTTCTTGCGTGTGTTTGTGTTGCTCGCATAGAGCAGGATGAGCGCCTGTATTCAGCTGCCAATTACGGATTTAATTCCCTTATTTGTTTTTCAGTAATCTGATTGCCATTAGTGCCTAGTTCACTAATTGCCCACCGTACTCTGTCAGTTTATGATGAAAGTAACATTCTGAGTATTCCAAAGCCTAATAAAGAAATGATGGCAGCAGCCTGAGCAGATGATGGATAGTAGTTACGAACTGATGTATTTTGATGGCTTAATCTCCACGCTGGTGGACAGTCAGTTATCCCCCAGCAGCGTATAGTTGCAGAAGTCTCTCATGAGCAAAATCCAGTGTTGTGTGGAGTCATTCCATGTTTCAGAGGGATGTCATACTAACAAATCGCTTATTCCACAACTAATGATGCTAATCTCCTCAGTGATAACAGTGTTCTTGGGTTGTTTGCTAAAGAGAAGGGGGGCTTTCTGTTTTGGTGGCTTTGAAGCACGTGTGTGAATGTCTGTAGTAGCGCAGACCTGGACCACAGTGAGGTGGGCTTGCTTTTTCACGTAGCCTACGCTTAAGCTCTTGCTTATTTTTTACTTAATTATCCAGTCTTAATGCTTGCAAATAAAGCCATGAAACTGTCAGCCCTTATAACTCTATTGCTGTAACTAGGAGACGCATGCAAGTGGATTCTGTTTCTGTAGGAGGAAGCTGGTATTGCTAGCAGATCCTTCCAAGGTGTGCATTCATGTATTTTGTGGTCTCTGAAGGTACAATGTTTGTCTTTCTGAGTAAAACTAAGTAGGGATAGTTCCCAAAGGACTGAATTACTGGCCTGCTGCTGAAGTGCCTTTGCAGTGCAGCGGGTAGGAGAACCATAGACTGCCTTTGGAAGAAAACAGGCAAAACACTTGTTTCCAGCTTCCTGCTAAATTCAGACATTTGAACATCCTGTGCTGTGGTAAGGGATGCTGCTATAACGGTAACCTTGCTTTGTGGTCTTAAGCCCACTAGAATGACTTGCAGATGCAGAAAGCAGCGTGGACAGTCCCTGCTCTCGTGCTCACCAGCGACAGCTTAATGAAAAGAAGCTTTATTGTTCAAAACTTACTTTTTGCTGGCATTCCAATAAAGACGAGATGGGAAAACCAAACAAGAAACCCCAAGCTTTAAGGTGAGGAGGATGACACTGGGCTAATCCTGTTACTGTGAATAAGAGTGTATAAATGGGCTAACTAGTCTGCCAAGAGAGAGGATGTGTTCGCTGAGTCACTTGCAGAGCAATGGCACCACTGCCTTTTAAAGGATTTTTGTGGTGAAATACTGTGTCAGTTTTGTTGGGATTCTTATCAGATTTTCAGTACTTCCAAATGCTTCTCTTGAGCTTATTTGGGAGATTTTGGGTTATTCTTTACCAATGAAGGCTCTTGGAAAAGATTTATGTCTTAAAAAGGGGCCTTTCTGACAGTGGGAATAGCCTCAAATTCCAGTGCCACAGGTGGTACCAGTTGGGGAGCTGTATGCTGTGCCAACATCCTCACAAAAAACACAGCTTCCCCAAGAAAGGCCTTTCCCAAGAAGAAAAGATCAGTGGGGGGGTGTTGTGAGTTAACATGGAACAGCTTCAGGAGTGGTCTGCTATGAGACAGTGACTTGGAGAAAGACAGTGAAGCAATAGGAATCCCTGTTGTTCAGATTTGTTTGCTTGTTTCTCTTCCTAACATTCTGAAGCACTGAATTTCCCTTCCTCACGCTCAGCTTTAGGAAGCATGGATGTCCCTTGGGAAGGAGGCTAGGCACCCAGCCATCTCTCCTCAGCGTGGAACTTCTTACCAAACATTCATTTGGGGAATGAATAGAGGAAGAAAATAAAGCAGAAGGAAGTGTTTTTAAGCAAAAAATGCACTTTGGGCATCGTTTTCGCTCCCCAGTGAAAAGCAAGGTGTCCAGCCGCTAGCTGATGATCCCAAGCACGACTGTACAGTATGGTGATGGTTGTACTACGTGCTAGTACAAGGAGGATAACCCAGTGATATAAATCAATGCTCCCAGCAAGGCTTAGGAAAGCGCCAGGAGTGAATTCTAACTTGGGTAATGAACACAGACTTGCAGTGAAATGGAGCTGATTGCCTTGTTGAGTTTCACTGATGCTTTATCGTGTGCTCTAATGGGTATACATCTGCTGTACTTGAGCCTCAAGATACTCCAGAGCAATATCCCTTTTGTGCAAATGAGATGTGAAAAGCTGGTTTAGGAAGTGTAGGCACTGCTGATCAGGCCAGTAGAAGAAACATCAAGAATAGCTGTCCAATTATAATACTGCGTCTGTTGGAAATAACTAAAATGCCATCACTTTGATATTTAGGTGCTGGTGTGATTACTTGTATTTCCCCGTGTTTATTGTCAGTGTTAGGATGCAGGCTTGTACACTGCTTATTTCTTAGCTCATTCATGTGTAATAATGAGCCATTATTACAAATTACTTGTAAGTGCTATTTCAGTCTAATAGATTCACAGCAAAACAGATATTGTAGGCAGAATTTTGCATAAATAAACCCATTTCTCCCACTCTTTCACTTTCCAACCTACTTTCTTGTAGTAGTAGTAGTAGTTCCTTAAACTATTTGGTCCAGAAGTTGAAGCGTGCTTCAGGAGGCCGTACAAAAGAAGCATGGAAGGCTTTTCTGCATTAGTATTACTACAGTTAAAAGTGCTGAACTTCTGGGTTTCTTGTTACTTCTTGATGCTCTGCATCTTCATGTATAGACAAAAACCAGTTTTGAATGTGCATACAGTTTGGTTAGTGGCTCCTTTTCACGTACACGTTTGCTGCCTGCCACAGAAGTGTTTGGATTTAAAGGAGGTACTGGAGGATGGAAGACTCTGGAGAGTGATGGCCATGGACCTGGGAAAGGGGATGCTGGTTACCCTTCTAGGTCTTATTTTGACCAATTTAGTTCCTCATTTAACCTCTGTATTCCTCATAGTCCTCATCTGGAAGGAAGGAAATACTCGCCCTTTGTACTTACATTGCCTGAATGGGCCTTTTCTCCTTAGGCAGAAGCTCTTCCCTGTGAGGGTGCTGAGGCGCTGGCACAGGGTGCCCAGAGAAGCTGTGGCTGCCCCATCCCTGGCAGTGTTCAAGGCCAGGTTGGACACGGGCTTGGAGCAAGCTGCTCTGCAGGGGTTGGAGATGGATGAGCTTTAAGTCCTTTTGACCCAAACCAGGCTGAGATTGTATGAATTAGAGATTATGGCACTTCTTATAAAAGAGGCACTATAGGAATTACCCATTGCCTCTATTGCGCTACTGTTGGCAGATACAGCCAAGTTATGGTACCTTCACAAGTTAGATCAGTCACAGTTGTTAGTTGTGTGTAGTCCTTCAGTCCACTGCAGATACAAAGACACTCGCTTTCCTGTTGCTGCTGCTGTCAGTGTTGGGTGTTCCTGCTTTTATGCAGTGATTCTTTTCCAGACAAATGATGTGATAACGTGTTTCTTGGAGTTTTAGCAGGTGATAACGGTGAAGAATTTGTACCCCAGGTAAAGGTTGGATTTTCAAAACTGGCTCTTTCAAAAGGATTTGTCAGGTTTCTCTCAGCTGATTTATGTTATAGAATCACAGAACAGTTTAGGGTTGGAAAGGACCTTAAGATCATCGAGTTCCAACACCCTGCCATGGGCAGGGACGCCTCACACTAAACCATGGCACCCAAGGCTTTATCCAGCCTGGTCTTGAACACTGCCAGGGATGGAGCATTCACAACCTCCCTGGGCAACCCATTCCAGTGGCTCACCACCCTCACAGGAAAGGGCTTCTTCCTTATATCCAATCTGAACTTCCCCTGTTTCAGTTTTAACCCGTTACCCCTTGTCCTATCACTACAGTCCCTAATGAAGAGTCCCTCCCCAGCATCCCTATAGGCCCCCTTCAGACACTGGAAGCTGCTCTGAGGTCTCCACGCAGCTTCTCTTCTCCAGGCTGAGCAGCCCCAACTTTCTCAGCCTGTCTTCATACAGGAGGTGCTCCAGTTCCCTGATCATCCTCATGGCCTCCTCTGGACTTGTTCCAACAGTTCCTTGTCCTTTTCATGTTGAGGACACCAGAACTGCACACAATGCTCCAGGTGAGGTCTCACAGGAAACCCCTTGTTCTGTTATAGCATACATTCAGGCCTGTATCCAGGAGAGGTTTCCAAGCGTGGGGCTGCTTTTTGTTTGTGTTTTTAAACCCCCATGGTACCTACAAGTCAAACCACAGATGCCAGCTGTGAGCGTTGCGCTCAGCGTTCACTTGGGGGGGCAGATGTTTGTTTTGTAAGACAAGGTTTAGGAGACAGAGCATCTCCAGAAAGAAGCTTTTGAAATGGTTACAAAGAAGACTTGAGCTTTTCCATTACAGGCGTGTGAACTCCTCTCTTGTGCCTATATCTGCACTTGGGGTGGTGTGTTTATCAAAGGTCATCCCCCTTAATGAACCGTGATGATTTAGAATTGCCTGTGCTATCTTCTGCTGAATGTTTCAAACCTGTTCCTTGTCCTGGCACAGCTGGAGAATAATTGCTATTTAAGCTGGATCCTTTATGTATGTGTGTTACTGTTGGAATGTAAATGCTTCTCTAAACAGTTTAAGCATGATGCTGTAGTGATTGTATAGGTATACGTAAGAGTTTAATCGCCATTTACATCTCCCTGTGGACTTTGACCTTGAGGCTCTTATTTTGCATTAGAATCTGCAAGGATTCTAATATCGAGGGAAAAATACTCCCTTGATAGGGTTTTTCTGGAAGCTGGCTTATGGTTAAGCCCAGGCTTTGTCTGGTTTGCTGGGCTCTGTGTACGTGAGAGGTCCTGGCTTTTACCTGTAAAGCTACCCCTGATGCTGCAGAATCAGGGAATCTCTTGGATGTGACCAGGACACCACTGCAGTTTGTGCACTGAGATGACCAGTTCTCTGTGCCACTGGCTTGTATGTGGAGGTGCTGCTTAAATCAGTGGCTTTTGGATAAAAATACAATTATTAAACAATAAAAAAATACAATTCTTTCTTCTTCTTCTTGCACTTCCTATTTCTTCTGTAACTGCTCCATGCCATTAGTTTTAGGCTTTTTTACAATCCTTCTCAGTGCTGCTGAAGACTCATTTTGAGGAGCAGGCCTGACTGCTGTGATGCAGATACCCTCCTTTGTGCCAGGGTTTGCATCCCCTCTCTCTGTGCACTGAGGTACCAGCCATGGATAGGTGGCTGGGACAAGCGTGTTGGTTGCTTTTCCACTTTTGTCTTCAGCGCTATTAAAAAGGGGGTTAATTTAAACCAGGAGTTATCCTTTCTCTTTTCCAGCTGGAGCATTGTGCCTGCCCTGGTCTCCAAGTTTTCTGTTACTACTGGAAATGCTGCAGTTGCAGCTGACTCCAGCCATTCTCTTTTTGGTTTGAGTAACACCCTGAGTCCCTGCCCTTGAGTTCCTTTGCGTTTTCTGGTATTTCTGCTGTCAATGAGAGAGCACCCCTATGACAGTTGTGCCTTCCCTGTCTATGCAAGAGCAGCTCCCCTTGCATGCAGAGTGCTTCGTTTGCCTTTTTAATAGCATCTTACGTGCTTGAAAACGTGTGGTGCGTTTTACATTTTGCAAAACCCAGATACCCAGAGGCATAAAGCCCAAAGCCAGGCTTGGTAATCAAATAAGCCCGTGGCAGCAGTAAAACATTAATGCTTTTAGCATTAATTTGCTCTTTGAAAGGTAAGATTGCCTGCTAAACCTTGTCAGCCAGCAAGCTGAAAGATGGTGTTGTCCTAGGTTGAGTTAGGCTGTTGTGTTGGCTTTCTGATTGTCTGGTGAGAACCTGTACCCAATGCTTGAGCAATTAAAAGTGCACGTGCATTGAGTAAATTTCTACATCATGTGTCAGAAGCAGAAGCTGCCTTCCACGAGTGTCACTAGTTAGCCTTGCATCCATGTTTCTTTAGGACTTAATGCTGGCAAATAGTTAGGTCTGATCTGCTGGAGCAGTTGTGAAGGGTTTAGTGTTAAATTACGTGTGTGTCGGTGGGTACGGGACATTGCTACCCATTTGTCCCCAGTAGGATGGTACTCAGCTGCCATTAGCTTCCACATGTGAAAGGAGACACCACTGCAGTCAGGGTTCAGTGGCTTGTTTTGCTTGTTTTACTCGTGCCCTGATTTCTTGTATGTATGCACAGGTATGTACGTAGAATGCTCACCTGTACTTCACTGTAACTAAAGTTTTGCGTTCACTGTGGTCATGAGCAGTAAAATAGAGCTAAGATAAAAGGAGGGTATAAAAATGCTTGGTTAAATTTAACCAGGTAAGCCAATGATGTTTCCAGTTCCTAAGTCAGGTTTGCACACTAGTTGCACTCCTGTCATTTGGTGTTTGCGAAGGAAAGGCAAAAAAACATCAGTATTGTAATACCACTTTTCATTTAAAAAAGAAGGGCCCCAGTCAGGTTCTGTGGCGGCTTTATTTTCGGAAGGGTTGGTCAAGGGCTCCAAATTACTGCATGAATACTTGGTGATTTCACCAAACTGAACAGTAAGAAGCATCCACAAACATGCATTTTGAGAGAGAAAGAGGCCTGTGAGTTACATGGTACATCTCTGAGACCTCCCCAAGAGACGGTCCACAGCTGAAAAGCAAATTGAACTCCCTTTAATTCCTGTAGAATCTCCTAAAGACCAAGGAAACTTGGGGTAGTGGTAAGGCTTTTTACCATCCCCAGTTCACATCTGGAAGCAATAATCCACAATATAGGAGCAAACCCAGAAACAATGAAAGAAAGCTCCAACCTGAGATGCTCTCCTGGGAGGTAATTTTGAGTTTGGAACGTACTCAGAGAAGTGCCTGGCAGAGGAACTGAAGAGAATTGAAAAGTTTTATGGTGTGTCTCTTGAAACGGAATTTTAATGTACTTAAATTATCCCTTCAGACCTCAGGTTCTGTGTTACTATAACTCATTTTTTGTTTTCTCCCCTGTCTGAATCGCCAGAGATCCCAATGAGGTATAGGAAGTTTGTTCTTGTACAGCACTGGTTCATGTACTTGGATTGATACAGCTATTTAGCAGGTGAAGTCAATAAGCCTTCTTCATAAGAGATTATAAAACCTGAAGACGTTTTTATGATTGTATTATTTTATAAGAGAAAGTTTGTCCTATTTCGGTCAGTTTTGTTAGGTTGCTCATGCTAACTCTTTAGTGTGGGGACTTGAAAGAGAAGAGCTTTGATTTCAGTAGAAGGCAGCAGAGTATCTTCAGTGTAGAAGGAGGTAAGCTGATCGTGAGGGTGTGCAGCACATGGGTGGAATTACAGCCAGCAGCCGCACAGGACCGTGCTGTGGGAGGGCTTCAGTTGTAGCTTTGCCAAGCACAACTTCAGCTGAACTGCTGCTGATTCTGTTGTGGCAAGCAGTCAGTGCAGCCTGATATTTGAATCAATTGTTACGAGATATTAAATGTTCACATATTGAGAAAATTGCTTCCCCTGAAATTGAAACGGGTTTCTCCTATTGCATTTAAGCCCTTGGCAGCCCAAAGAAAGTGGCTATCCAGAAGTTAAATACTTGAGAGACCTTTCTTTACACTACAGAGGGTAATAGTAAGGCATCTGATAATGAAGGGAAGGGAAAGATTATCCCTCGGAGGAGGTCTTCTGGTACGTGCACTACCAACGTTATGCAAGCCAGCTGACAAGGCTCTACAAATGATGCTTGGACAGCCAAGTGTTTTGTCCTTCTTCAGGGAGTAGCCTATTAGTTACAATGCCAGTCATGACAGCCACCAAAAATATGGTAACTGCCTCTCTTCATTACCCCTGCTCTGCCTGAGACTTTGTGCTTCAGAAGTTTTGTATTGAGAAGCCCTTTTGAGGAGGAGAAAAGTCTTACAAATGGTTTCAAAAGACTGATTTGAGCCTCCTGAGATGAGTAGCCGTAGCAGTTATACTTTGTAGTTGTGCCTAGAGTTTACAGCCAAGATCAAAAGCTGGTTAAACTTCTCCCTTTTTAGTGCCACACACTGAGAAAAGGGTCCTTTACATTGAACAGACGTAGGTGGGAGACAGATGGAGAAACAGAGATCAGTGTTCATGCAGACAGAGCATGGGAGGCAAATGCATTTGTAGCATCAGTGTTGGTTGGGGTTTTTTTTGGTGAAGGTAAATCACATTCTTCCTAATAGTAAGAAAGCATTTCCCAATGAAGTATGTCTTCATAGGATGATAATGATGACCTAAACTTGATTTGTGGAAAGTTACAGGAGTAAAAATACCTTTGAAACTTATGTTTTGCTTGGTGTTTTCTTTCCTGGTTTGTTTTATTTTCAGTACTGCCCAATATTCTGATCAATAGCCTTAGCTCTATATATCGTAATATGATGACTATTACTAGGCAGCCCTGTAGACTGCAAACTATCGTGTCCCATGTGTACACATGCAATATACTGAAATGTCAGATACTTCATGTCTTCGGCTGTCCTAAGTATGAAAACGGCTGTATGCCATCGCCTGCAGAACAATAACGTTCTTGGCATGCTCTGATTGTAGCCAAAACATGAGAGATGCAAGATTTTGGGGTTGAAGACAAGGTAGACAAGAATTGAGCGAAACCTGATAAGTACGGAAGCTTCTTTCTCATTGTGGCACTCTAGTTCTACCAGCTGCAGGCTGGTTCTGATCCACAGCTTGGATCAGAACGGTGCTTGATAGGTGGAGTATTTACAAGTGTTGAGCTTCTCCTTCACTGTTGGTTTTAAAACCGCAATTGCAGAGATCCATCGTTGCCTTTCCTCTGCCATGGCTGTCCTTCCTTTGATTTTATAAAATTGGTGATAAGTGAAAGAAGCTTGATCCTGTACATGTTTGTGCATAGGTAGGTGAATCTTTCAGGACCTGTTGGTCTTCTGGAAGTTGAAGTTCTATCGGTCAAGGCAAGTATGTTTGAGAGATGTTGGGTTTGGTAGGCTAGTGTGACTCAGTTAGCACTCTGAGTCCTGCATCGTTGTTTCATTCTGAGTCATGAAGCAACCAGCATGGATGCTGCTTAGTCTGCCTCAGTATTCTGTCAGTGCCTTGGTGTTTTGATTTTGTGAGACCTAAATGTTTCCCAGCAGTAAGGTTTCCAGGAAAGGAGAAGGACCCTTTGTTGAACCTGACAGTTGAAATTCGGGCACTTCTATCAGATAATATCTTTCAGGAGACCATTAATCTTTTACATCCTAACCTTTGGTTGTATAGCTAAAAATGCACAGTTAAGCATAAAGCAGCATGCCAGCAATTATGTTTGGCAGCTTTTGCACCTGTCTCTGGCCGCAGCAAACACAGATTCCCATCTCTGGTCGAAGTGAAATTCTCCTCCAAATCCATATCCGCACCATTACAATCTTAAATCCAGACAAATGTTAGCATGCCTCTAGTCTAATTGGAGACGAGAGACATGCTAGTCTCCAGTTAAAGGACTGAGGTCTGAGGTTCTTTATGTTTGCATCTCTCCTGTTAATGGAAAATGCAAGGTTTTTAAGCTGGCTGAGGGCAAACAGGTCTTGTCTTGGCTGTCTGCATCACACTGGGAGTGCGGTAAAGGGGATCTATCTGTGTTGGTGATAATGCACCCTGGACTTGTCATAGCAAAGTAATACATAGAAGGGATAGTGGGTTTATTTGCCTGAGTGATGTCTTTGAAGTACATTAGTGTAGGTACTGGTTTTCCCAATACTTGACAGGCTCAGCTCTTTTTTACATTCCAAATTCACCGTGGACTCGAATAATTAGAACACATAGAAATGATAATATTCTCCTTTTTTTTTTTTTGCCCTATTTCCCTGTATCTTTTCCTTTCTTTTCTTCCCTCATTTTTGAAACAAACAAGGAGATTAAGTACCAAAACTTCATTAGTGCAACATTACAGCTGAGAATGAAATTGTCAGGATGGCTGCTTATGGTTCCCACAACAATCATAACTAGGCTAAGTTGCACATATGTATTAAGGCATAAAACACAGAATATAGCAATATGCCATATTCCTTATAACACATTATGCATGCTGTGGGAGCCATCTCTTTGAAAATCTTGACTTCTGTGTTCTTAAAATCTCCTTGAAAATGTAACATTAATGTGTTTTTCCTTCTGCATATAAACTGTTTTCTGTGCCCACTGGTGGTAAAGCTCAGGCCATGAGTGCCACCTTGCTATGCCTGTGAACTCTGCATAGCAACCAGTCCTCCATTTAAGGTTTCTGTAATGAAAGCTGATAGAAGAAGAAATAAATAACAGCATGCAGTGAAATGAAAAACGTGAAGCAGCGAGCTCCCATTACGGCCACGTTGCATCTCAGTACATTCCAACTAACCTCTGATAAATGCTTTTTAGAAAAACAGATTGAAATATTGGTTTGCAGACGCACGGAAAGGGATACGTAAAATACAGCTCTGTTCTGCTGACTGGGAAGTGCTGTACTGTTCTGCAGTCCAGGCAGCCTTTGGTTCTTGTACTGCTGTCCAACTCACAGCTCCAGTGCCAGCGCTGCACCATGTAGAAGGCAGGGGGTTACTTAAACACTGACCTGGTCTGGGTGATTGCTGAAGCAGACATCGCCAAGCTGCTATAGCAGCATAGCAAGCCCTACCCTGTCCAGTGGTGGGACGTCATCGTCTCCTTTTAGTCTGCTCCCAGTCTCATCTTTCCTTTATCGTGTTTGACTTGGTTCTGATGTTTGTATGTTTGAGCTGTCAGCCCAATGCAGCTTTTAATGTGCAACTTACAGGGCCAGGAGGATTGACCTGCAACTGGTGATGGAAAGGTCTGATTATTTCTGCTCAGCTGAAGAAGATAGCTCCATTTTTCTGTGTCTGTGTTAGCGTTGTGCTTCAGGCTTTCTGCCATCATCCTCCTTGACTCCCACTGAAATCAAGAGGAGTTCGGATGGAGCAGCAGGATCGTTTGTAATCAACAGCAGGCTATTGCATTTACAGTGATTTTGTTTAATTTGCTGTAATTGGAGTTGAAATGCAGAAATCCTGTTTAGTTGTATCTTATTTTAAGAGGCTGGATTGTCATAAGGATATTTTAGTGTTCAACTCTCCTTGGAGGTTAATGAAGGTGTTAGAGTCCTTATTGTCCTGCATTTTGAGAACCTGAGGTTTAACATGGATTAACAGGATGCTGATAGGACTTTACAGTTTTTAGTAGAGATTTGGTTTTGTCCCTGAGCATACACACCACATTCTTGTTTGGTTTTGCCTGGTGGTTTTGTTTCCTGTGTTGTGGTAGCTCCAAGCAGGTCCTGTCAAAACATGGAGGCTGCCGGATAAACACTGATTTAATAAGTGTTTTCCTCATCAGACAGGATGCACAATGCATTTCATTTTGTAGGTCCAGTTGAAATGGGAAATTAGGCTTTAACAGCGTGGTGTTAGCTGGGATACTTGGAAAGCAGCTGCTTTTACAGGTGCTACTTTGCAGCTGCCGGTAAACTTGCATTGGAAGTTGTCCTGTGAGGAAGTAGCCGTGGCAGCTACAACTTCTAGGCTTCTTGCTTGTAAGTCAAGAGGACGTGGACTCTTAATGAAACCAGCTATTTTTATGGTCATATACTAGCAGGGAGGTGCTAACTTGTGTGCTTGTTTTCTATAAGCTGGCTGTCTGACCCAACAGCCATCTCCAGGAGAACCTGGGTGCAGAAGAGGGGTAGCAAGAAGACAGAAATACTACTGTTCTTTGAGGTTTTGTCTATGTAGTTGTTCTCTGACACAGAAAGTATTCCTTTGCTCTAACGCTGGGATCATAGTCTTGAGGTGGGTTCAGATCTCCTTGCACGCAGGAGCTTGAGGATCAGGTCTCAAAACAAGCTTGGCTTTGCTGGTGGTGTTCAGTTGAGCCTTTAAGATGTTGGACTGCATGGTGCAGTACCATGAGCTGTGGCGGGCCTGTTCTTGGTCCTTCCTGAAGATAAGTTACTTAGATACTATGCTAACAAGTTTTGTGATTCAGGATAACTATGGACCCACTCAAATTACAGCACTGAAGTTACTGCCAACACTTTAGTCTTGACTTATGCAACAGTTTTATTAACATTATCGTCTGTTGCACTTTTAGGGGAAGCAAATGAAACTCATCAGGTTGTTCTGTATATATGGTACATACATATCAAAGCCAGTGCCCATCTGCAAGAGCTGTGAAAAATCACCTGTGCAACGTGGAAGCCTAGGCAATAGGAAAAGGAAGCAACTTTAGCCCAGTAACCCTGTTCAGCAAAAAGAAATCCAAGTGATGTGCTGGAAGTCTGAAGTTTAAGGAGAAGATAGAGAACATTGCACGCATACAACTACTTTAAGTGAAGAAATGTGGAAAATAAGTGAATTCTGAGGCAGCTGAAGCCAACTTCAGAGAGGTTTTATTCTAAGATTATTTCTGTCAAGTCTTCCCGTAAGATACTGCCATCGGTTTTAGACCCTCAGGTGATGACTCAGTCACAGAGAAAAGTTTCTTATTAAAAGTTTGGATATTTTTGGCTGGGATAATTTAACTTTCATAAAGGAGTGAAAGATTTCACTCCACCGTATGGCTCTGTATGGAAGTCATGCATTAATCAAAGTCCAGTGGTTCTCCAGCAGAGCTGGTAGTGTGGGATTATTTATGCTTGCTCCTGCGAGCTTGGTTGCAGTTGTCACATATATGCATTAGAATAGACAGTAGAATGGTATGTAACAGGTCCCTGTGTGTTTTAACCATATCCTGAAGGGAAGCATTTACTGGGGGTTTGTGTGAAATTTCAGCATTGCTTTGTGTGGTTTTGAGATACTGCGGCACTTATAATACCCTGGAATGGTTCATTTGGTTTATTCTTCTCTATGACACTATGATTCTCCCCTTCCCTTCTTCTCAGGGTTTCAAGTTGTACAGCAGAGACAGGTTTTTAATCAATATTCAATCAGAAGAGACAGGTTTTTAATCAGTATTCAATGAGGTTTGTTTTGCTATAGAGTGTGTCGTAAATGAAGCAAACCCTACAGCAAGCTCGTTTTGCTTCATTTATTGTCTTTTGCGGGAAGGTCTCGGGCAGATAGTATTTAATGTTGGAAGGAAAGACAAGGGCATAAATTCTTGCCATTGCACTCTGACAGGTTCCAATAAGACATGCAAAGGATAAGGTCTTTTTTATTAGGAAGGGTGATTTGCAAGCAGGATCGCAGCTCCTCAGAGCTGGATTTACAGTGACAGGAGTGGTTATTGACTTGCCCTTTCTCGTTGTTGTGTCATGTTTCATCAGCCTTAAAAATCTTGAAGGTATCAAAATAAATCCTGAGGCTCCAATGGCATAGCATTACATGTTAGAGAAGCATTGACCAAACAGGCTTTGGGTTTTACACAAAATGATGGCTTTGGTTCTTGGATGGGGAAGGTCAGCCTAGACCCCAATATATGGTTAAATGGGTGGAAAGTACTTCATTTACAGGTGGACTTCCTTAAATGCTTGGGGGGGGGGGGGGTAGTCACTGGATTATGTGGTTGAATACTACTGAAATATTCATCACTCAGCCAATACGAAGAATTTGGGGCAGCTGAAGTTCCAAAGCAGTCATTAAATTCCAAAATCTCAGCATTGCCTTGTTGAAATTTTATGGGAGCCTCTTGTTTTTCCAAGAACTATTAAATGAAGGTTCCATTTAACAGCCTTGTTTAAGGTCCAGGCTGGGACTCAAGCCTGGAAATACGTCTTTACTTTAAAGAATCTGTAGCATAGAGCCATCTCTTATTTTTGCGTATATATATGCCTATATATATATATATATATTTGTGTGTATGTATAAATTCATCATAGTAAGTCCCACCACCTCCATTTTTCTTCTTCACGTTTCATAAAGCATATTCCCCTCTACCATTCCAGTGCTGTGTTTTCTAAGTGTGGTTTTGTTTGCTCTCTTCCTCTGAGCACAGAGATGGGAAGAAGTGATGCTATGGCCATTCTGCAATGGAAACTGAATGTGTTTCAGTCCCGCGCTTCTCCCATAATTTGAATCTCAGTATTTTTAGATCATTGATGTAGTTAGTGGCTCCTAGTGCCAAGTAAGACAGATTGTTTCTCAGCAGGTAAACACAATTTTGGATGTTATAGAAGTTTTCTTAAAATCATATTTGAACTTGTGGAGACTTCAATCTGTGTAATGAGATTTAAAGCAGTCAAAAATCTCACTGTTCTTCTGATTGCTTTTTGAATGTCCTTTGTGATTAAATATATCTCTTTCTTTTTTCCTTGTTTAAATTTAATAGGACATATTCCTTGAAGATACTGGCTTGAATATTTGATTTCTGTTGTGTATTCATTGCTCTCTTTTATTAGTTTGTGTGTCATGAAGCTTGCTTGGCTAGGCCTATGTGGAGTGGCCAATTACATTTTTAACCGAACTGCTTGGCCCTCTCTCATGCATATGTCATAATTTCTTCCCTGAAAAACACAAACAGACATCGAAACGCTTTTCCTGCCTTTCCTTTTGTGCACAGGATCGCTTGGAGCCTGGAGCTACCCACTGAAAAGGCAAACATAATGCAGAAACCACAGGGTTTCTGGCAAGATATTAGCAGGAGCCAAAGCTGCAAATCTATGAACTGGCATTGCTGGTTGTGTCAACTGTGTTTCTGCCTTTTCTCTCTTGACTCTTGCAACTGCTTTTGAAGAGGATTTCTTCTTGTTGGCCATTAGGGTGACCAGTGTAAGATACCTGATTGGTATTTTATTGTTGGATGCTTTTTTGTTCAGGAGTTGGGTTGTGTAATACATTGCAATGAGGAAATGTAAGGTGCCTCCATCATCAGAACATGTTTTAATAAGGCTTTTAACACGGAGGGAGAACCTTTTAATGTTTTTAGAGCTGGCAAGGGCGTTTACAGAAGATCTAAATGTTGGTTTCTGTTTCTACAAGTGAGCATAAGCTGAGGACATTTGACACTCAAGGGCTTGGAGCATTGTGTGGAAATGTGTTATGGTTTCATTGGCTTCTGTAACATACATTCACTCATTGGGCATTTTCACTTCTAATTTATACTTGTAATTGACATTTTTCTTTTGAAGCCTTCGCAATATAGAGCATTGAATGCAATCCATAGCATGCTTAAGGCTTCTTTTTGTAATGTGTGGTGTTTAATACTTCACTGTATTGCCTGCTACCAGCCAAAATGATGCCAACGAAATGGGATTAATGTATTTACAGAAAATGCAAATATGCATATATTAAAATGCAAAGATACATAAATTAAATACATAAAATGCACATTTTAATATATAGATATTTGCATCTGTGCTTATTATTTCTGTATAGTATTAGGACAGTAAGAGCTGCCTTAATTTTCCTTTGTAAGAGCTTCAGACCATGAAAGAACAGGGGGAGCTGGCTCTAACAAGAAGTAGTAGTCATCCTTAGGAGAGTCCAAGTTAAAAACAGCAATTATCTCCAGATTTGATTGAAAATAGCCAAAATCTCATCTCTATACTCTTGCAAGGTTTTGGACAGCAGAGTGGTGTCAGAAACTTAACCTGATGAGGTTTTTGTCTATGTAAATTATCACTGATGTTGCTCCCTTCAGTGGGAGCAATATCCTAAAGAAGCCATCAACGTAGCATTTGTATTCCAATGTATTTTCTGTTAAACACAATGAAGAATAAATATTAAAGTGTTCCTGATGCTAAATTATTAATAATAATATATTTTAAATCAGAAGGTAATACTGTACTGGGAACTCTCAAAAGGTCCAGCTTTTGTTGCCTTTGCTAGAGGAGACGTGAGCTATAGCTATACAAGTTGGTTGGAATATGAGCTTGGCAAACTTACTCTGAAGTAAAATAAGCTTGAGACCGATTGTCTTTGGATATGGAGAGTGTAATTGCATGGTTTCAGAGCAGCAAAGTTAAATGGGAGGAAATATCTCTTAGTATTTTCTAGTACTGTATATCTATGTGTGTTTGTGTGTGATTTAAGGTTTAAAACCCCAACCCAATAGATGTATAACTTTCCTGAAGGAAGGGTTTTTCTTTAGCTGCAGACTGGTTTTGTTCCAGACAATGGTACTGGGACAAACAGGAGTAGCTACTAGGTTGAATTCCAGTAATCAAAAGAGACTTTTGGAGGAAAGTAACATAGGGAGTTTTGTGTTCTGGTTGTTAGGGGAAAGCTTTGTGCTGTTTTGCAGTCAGTGTCTGCTAAGGCAGTTCTAACTGTTGACCGCAGGTCTGTTCCATCAGCATAATGCTGCTTTGCTCTGAGCAATTATTTTCTTTCAGGGTTTGCCAGTTAAACTCGCACAAGTGAAAATGCACCTCATTTGTCAAGAAATGGCAGGATCAAATACAGGGACCATGATGTAAATTGGGAAAGAACAAAATCAGCAAGAGCATCTTTGAACCTCAGTGCGTCTCAGGCTGTTCTTGCAGCATTTGCGTTGTAGTTATGTGTCCATCCCTTAGTGATGGAAGAAGTATAAAGCAATTGGCCATAATTTATGGGCCATCCATGTCCTGACTATTATGTGTTTTAAAACTTGCTTTGGGAAAAGCTGCCCAGAAAATTCTGTGCAAAGACTCAGTGTAGTGTATAATATTGTTTCTGTGTTAGCATTGGTTTGGGGTTTTATTTGTTTCCTCCTGGGTCTCAACTGGTTTGTGTTTGGCACAGTTAGTTACAGTCAATGAAGCACGATGGCTAAGCTGGCCACTTGTTTTACCTGCAGTCTGCTTGGACTGAATTCTTCAAAGTCATGTATGCTCAAAATGTGGATGTGTGGGGCTTGGGTTTTCTGGTCAAATCCTTAAGCTTTAAACTGAATGAAGAAATAGATCAAGTTGATCTTACAGTCCCTGTGTGTAAAGCAAAATGGACTTTATCCATGGTTACCTGAGAGAACAGAAACGTCAGAAAAAGTATTGAAGGAAGAAAGAGTAGGGATAGCTTATCTTAGAGGAACAAAAACGTGGTTCTAGGACATCTGCATTAAACTCAAATATATATTTTGTTCAGATTAAAATTCGTGTAAGCTCTATATTCTTCCAGATTCCATTATGTATAACAGCGTATCATGGCCTTCCACAAATGGCTTTAATTATCTTATCTAGCTTGTGCTGGAAATCCGCCATCCCACCAGACACTGCAGTAGCCCTGATTGCCCTTCAGCACTGCCAAGACCGCTTGGAGGCGGGGACGGACGACCCCCAGTGTTTCATACTGTTGTTAATCAGTATTTCATACTGAAACAATAGTATTCCTTCTGGATTATCCTTGTCGTAGTCACTGTCTTTAAACCAGTTCTGGTGTTTGTGAAAACAGAGCTTCTCCAGTGCATTCACCACTGTGCACTGATGGGTGGTGGGATGCCTGTTCCCACAGAGTGTGGTCCTCATGGAGGAAGAGCATGAGAGAGATGTAAGGAAATGTGGAAGCAGACTGATAATTGATAACAATTAAACGAGATGTAGATGGTAATGGAAATAACATATACCTGGTTAACTGACAATTAAAAGGAATTGGTTTCTTTAAGCCTAATAGTAAATAATGAGGTGATGTACAGTTGTTTCCCACAGGAGAGAGCTATTGAGAAATCAGGAAAGCTATTTAAAATAAAGAATAGCTATTGACACATGAATTAAAATGTACAAAGTATTTGACATATACAGTGGGGTAATGGAGAAAGTGTCCTGGCAAGCAGTGAGGTTCTTGAACATCCTTACAGTGAGATTACTGAAGCGTCCTCCCTAGACCCCCTCTAATCCCAAAATAAAGCTATCAGTCTCTAAAGGGGAATTTGTGATACAATCATCTTTGATAGCTGAGAAATCGAGCTGATTATGTGGGAAGGTGAGGTTCAGTTCCCTTTGAATTGTGCGTTGCCTTTATTGGCTGTGGTTTTCATTACAGGATTTGAGGAAAATTACTTTGTGCTTTACAAGACTTGTGTGCATTGAAGGATGGCTGGGAGCACTGCGTGTCTGTGTTTTGAGTCATGGGAGCACAGTTGTTTTCCACCCCCTACCAGTGAGACCAGTTAGTTTAATGGCTTTGATTGTAGGGAAATTGGTCGGATTTATGTCTGGGGATGAGATACAATTTGGCACATGTGTTTGAAAGCCAAATGGTTCAAAGGCTCATAGGTTGAGTCTGTTGATCCTGGAAGAGATCAAGTGGTCATTGTGACAGATAAAAGAGCATTTTTGTGAGCCTTTTCTTAAGTGTTAAAACAAAACAGGCTCTCCTATAGGCCATCTGTATTTATTTTCCTGCATAAAGCTTCTAGCTTTGGAGAAATGTAATAAGCTAGAGGGAACATCATCGTCATTCCTCTTTGGCTGAGGATGATGACATTGACACGAGGTTTTCTGACAGGGGACTGAAGTGGAAAATATTGGTGTTAATCCATTAGGAACAAGAGGACCCCTTTGAGAAGAAGAATATAGGTGCAAACCACCCAAAAAAAAAGTGCTATGATTCTGGGTTTTTTCTTTCTTTTTTAGTTGTTGACCTGTTCTCTTCCCTGGGTTTCATGTGTAGGTTAGGAGGAAAGCCAGTGCTATTCCAAGGTAGAGGTTTCAGCTGGGGTGCTGCTCCATATGCCATCCAGTCGCCCCTTTTTAAAAGACAGCTGGTTGTTGTATAAGACCTGAAGTCTCCAGTATATCCCAGTCCACCCTGTTCTCATCAAATTTGATGCTGATGGTTGTTTGCTGGCCTGTTCAAGGTGGGTCAGTGGGCTTTGTGCTGTTGCTTGCACACAAATGTTCATGTTCCTCTAAATCCTGGGATTAACAACTGCATCTGCTGACAGGAGGTCTGCATAACCCTTTACCCATAGAGGTCTGTGGCACATATGGAGCAGAAGATGTAGTCAATCACTGTACTTGTTTTTGCAGTGAAGCTGGAGAATGGGCAACATGAAGTCAAGGGGAAGTGGGAAATGAAATGTGGTTTCAAACATTTCCTTTAAAGAGACCTTTTTTCCCTTGTTTTTTAAGGTTTAGTTTTCAGTCTCTTAACAACTTGTGGGATTCTGTGTATTTCACAGCCTTAATTTTTATCTTATTTTTAATTGGCTTTTTTTTTCCATACTAAAGCATTTTGGCATGGATTATTCCCCTGCTATGCTAATATGCAGCAGCACACTTAGCTTCACAATGCATACACGTATTTCTGTGGGATATATGGGAAACAGTGAGCACACAGTACTGCCTGACTGATGATGTAGGTCCTGAAGTCTAGGGCTGACAATGGAGGAGTCGTGTGTTCAAAGTAAAACTCCAGGATTTATTTTACTTGGGGGGTTTAATGGTGATTTATGTTTTTTGGGGTGGAGGAGGGTGTTTAAACAGTAGGGTTTCTATCCTGAAGATTTGTTTCGAAGCCACCACAGAGAGCTGAAGCTTTTGTTTTCAGTGTGAAACCTGAGATTCTGTTCAGTTTGCTTGATGATAGGAACTGGAATATTTTAAGTCAATCAAATAACAGGAAGTTTATGCTTTAAGCCATGAGAGTTTGGGCGCTTTGCCTGTGTGTACTGATAAGATAGTGCCGTAGTCCGTTTCCAATGGTTTCCAGGAATCTGTTAGGTTAGCAATAATGAGTCAAAGCTGTCTTTATATCTCTGCATGAGGTGTATGTCACGTGGTGGCAGTCATGACTGACATCTCAGCTCCCAGCTCATGGGTTGTATCTGCAAGCCATTCACGTGAGGGGAGAATCACTGTGGGCTGAACAGGATCCTGACATGTAGGTACTGCCAACATCAGGCAGTTTTCAGTTGCAGGAGCTGTTCAGGCTCAAATGATTTTACCTCTCTGCTTAGCAGCTTTATTTGAAGAGAAAAGCCCTTGGGTTTCCCTCTGACAGGGTGCCTGTTCTCAGTTAAGAGTGCGCTGTTTGGCCTTAAAGCCTGCTCATCCTCTCTTGGAGAGAGCATGTTGAAACTTACTGGAAGCATGAGGACCTCAAAATTCCTGCTTCAGTATGTGATGCCTTTGAGACCATCAAAACGTTTCCTGATACATAGTAGAGAAGGGGCTTAACTTGCCTGTGGTGGTAAGTGCAATACTCTCAGGGTAGCCATCAGATGTTAATTGAGGAGGGTTTTCTAATGTCTTTGCTCATTGTTCTGTGCTTTTTTGACAGTTCTTCTGGGTATAGTTTTAAACTCCTTCATTAAATGAAATGTATTCCTTCCCACTGACTTTTCTTGGTATCTGCGTGGTATGTGTTGTATGAATGTATGTGACCATATGTGCCTTCTTCTAGTCCTTTTTAAGCTCTGGCAGTAGCTGCTCAAGCTGGGTAGTACCCTCAGCTTATAAAGTGCAAATCCCCTTAATAAAGCAGGCAAAGAAAAACCCTACCGTTTCCATCCCACAGAGTATGCTGATCAGCTAGGGCTTGCAAATCCTGTACTAACAGGTTCTATTTCCACTAAAGTGGGTCTACAAATGGCTTGGTGAGCACCTGCATTTTCTGTTGCGTTTCAGCGTGCAATACTCAAGCTCTTTTAAGAGATTAGGGGCTGCAATTTTGCCTCAAGCTCCTGTAGACCACTTCCAAGATCCCAACGCTGCTATGGAATTGTGCTCACTTGCAAATAAAGAAGGTGGGTTTTACCTAGCAACAAGCTTTGTGGTTTCTACCTAAGGATCAAACCCACAAGAGCATTTGTTCAGCCCTTTGCGTCAACGTTGGCACTGAAGGTTTTGACAGTCAAATCATTGCTGACGTTTCCGTTGATGTACAAGGAAGAGAACAATCCAGTATGTTTTTCCATAGCAGTGCTGTCCGTGCGGGACTGACAATAGTAACAAGTTCTTTCATCACTGAATAACCAGATATCCCAGAAGCAGGCCTATTTTCAATCAAAGCGTCTCACTCCCAATGGCTATTTTCTGACTGGTTCCTTTTTGCTATTTATGCTCTCCCTGAAGTATTTTATAGAAACCCAAGTCCCTTTGAAAACCCACCCAAACAACCAGAAGTATGTTTTACGTATTGTAGTATGTAAATGATTAGTCATCACTTGTAAATTACCTAATGGAGGAGGAGGAGGAGGAAGAAACTTATATTGAGGGAAGGTGAAGAGCTTCAGTGTGGCTGCTTTATGTCTCAGTTCTTCCTGCCTTGGGGTTTTTTCCCTTGATAAGGTAATTATGAAAGATTTTTCAAGAGCATCAACCTAAGAAGCACTGTCATTGGGGTTTGAAAAGTGGTTGCTGCACCCTGTAAGCTGCTTTTCCACTTGCTTTATGCTTTCTTGGGGAAATTAATGGCGTTTTTTTGCTTTAATTTGAGATTCAGTGGCAGTCTTGTACGTTGTCCATGAAAAATGATATTGGCATTGGAGATCTTAAGCGTAACAATATGGAGAACTCGGTTTATGAAGAAATATGTCTTTGGTAAAGCATGGTAAGATTATTTTAAGCATCTGTGGCAGGAGACCATAAATGCTGTTTATTGGAGTCTTGGCAGGTCTCTTACCTGGCTGGATATGATACGCTTTGATTGGTTGGTATGGTTTTGTTTTGCTGTTTGTTTTCCTTATAAATAGTTAATTCACAGGACATGGTAACACTGAAGAATCCTGAAATCATTTTTGTGTGTCCCCATTTTGGTACAGATACCCATTTCCTAGTTTAGAAGGGCTTTGATTGCAAAGGTCTGTCCCCTGGCTGTCTTTTTCCAGGTCAACCTCTAATGCATGCGCTGTGTTTCATTGGGGTTTTTGTGTGTGGTTGGTTTTGGTTGCCCTAAATCTCTTTTTAGAAGTGTGAGGGAAAGGGTTAACAGAAGATGGTTGTGCTGGAAGTTTTTCTTTCAGTTGAGGTTTACTCACTCTTTCCTCTCTGTGTATTGGTTCCATGAAATACATCTGCTTAGGCAGAATTTTCCATGTTGTTCCTCCACTCCCATCATGATCCTCTGCTTGTCAGTGAGATAGTATTTCGGAAAATGCCCTTTGAGATATACCAAAAAGTGAGTGGAAAGGCTTGACTTGTATTAGTCTGTGTACATTACTAAGTGGTTTGAGGAAAAGAAATACTTTTATGTATGTAAATATGAAGGATAGCAGTGGTAGGTTATTGAACTGCCTGCTGGACTGCTCCCTGTGCCTGAGCTCATAGAGAGAGTGGTTTCTGAAAGACTAGATTCCATTTCTGGTGCATGAAATTCAGCTCTTCCAGTGTGGTGAGTTCCAGTGCATGCCACATACTGTACAGCAATGACAACTGCACAGGATGGAAAACGTGCCTCAGAAACATGGGGTCTAATGTTGGTTTTGTGTCATATCCTTCCCTCAAGCAGAAGGATACACGTTTCCTCCTGTTTGCTGGTTTTGTGTATTTGCACTAATTGCTTCAACTGTGATTCATGTGCAAGCCTTGAGGAGAGGTGCCTGTTGGATTGAGGCGGTTCGGCACACAGCCATGGCTTGTAAATGAGTCCGACTCATCCCAAAATGCTCCTTTCCTGTCAGATCAGCTGCTCAGCTGGCAACAGAGTCTGATGAGCGGCATCAATTGCATTGCCGAGGCAACTCTTCCCTCAGGTTCATTTTCCAAACTGTAGCCTGGAGCTTTTTCCTCCTCAGACAGTGCCTCGAAAGAAAGCTTTTCTGGTGGCCATTTCTTGGGGAACGTGATTTCTTCCTTCTTGTGCTCCCATTCTGGATCATTCCAAGTTCTGTTGAGCTTCTGAAAGGAACATCTCGATTCGTTATCCCAGCAAAGCAGGTCACTTTCTAAAAGCACCCACCCGGCTTCTTTCCAACCACTTTTCCAGTAGTGTTTGGCTATTGAAATTCTAATTGGAGCAGAAGCCGTGGTTAAAAAGCAAGCAAGTCCTTTTTTCCTCAGACCCTCATTGATTTCTGTTGAAGCAAACAGATGAGCTTATATATAAATATGTATAAATGCTTTTTTTAATGAAAAGTGTTGGAATTCACTAAAAAAGGTTAAAATTGAAGTGAGTAATCTTCGGTGCATAATGCAATTGTTAATTTTAGCTCCTTGCGTAGGAGCTGTTATGACTTGAACAGCCGGCTCTAGCCTTCATTAGAGAAGAAGCAGGCAGTTTTGAGACAGGTGGAGCTGGATCAAGCTGTGAAAGTGATTTGCTCGAAGCTGGTCATTCGTGTTAGAAATCTGGTTCTCTCTATTGCGTCCTTACCTTGTGCCATGGTTGTTGCCATTGTTACTCACTCTCCGTCTTTTTCCAGGTTGACTATGATCCATCAAACTCTCTGAAGGACCAGCATGGAGATTGGCACTCTGAACTGTTAATGGGGACATGGGACTCACGTTGTCATTGATCACTTGTGTGGACTTAACCAGCGAAGAGCAACAGAAGACAATAGGAAGACAGTGGGAATTATAGCAGACTTTCAGGTAAAGGGCTTCTTTGGTGCAGCTGATAAACTGTTAAGTGCAGATGGTTTTGTGAACCCTGTGTAAGCATGCAGGTGAGGCATGGGGTAACGTGAAGAGCTTGTGCGTGCGTGTGTGTTTCTTGGTGGAAATCATGAACAAAGGAAGGGTTATTTATTTAACAGACAAGGTTCAGGTCTCACCATTCATGAATTCGTAGCAAAGGCGTCCAAGTCTCAGTAGTAACTGCAGAGTAGCCAATGCCATGGGACTTCCTGGGGAGGGCGGTGGGAGGAGGAGAACCACTTGAAGCTCCACTTGTCTTGCTGCGAGCTAATTTGTGAGCTTCAGAGTTCGGTTGGCTCATTTACAAGCCATGCAGCTCCATTTCTTGTGAAACCCACAACCCTTCTCAAATGGAAGGAAGATGTAGGGAAAGTTTTATTGTTGTATTTGCGTACAAATCCAAAGCCAGAGCAAAAATTGGAAGATGTGAGTTTGTAAAACTTGGTGTGTCCTATTTTTTTTTTTACTTAAACATCACTTAAAAATGAAGGTAAGTGTTACCAGACCTGTTGAATGTTAATTACAGGCTGCAAAAAGAAACATGGCCAAGTGTGGCTTTGTTTCATAGCCGCTGTTTCATTGCTGAGAAGCAGCAAGGTATTGCAAAAGACCCTTTCTGAAATAACTCCCTCTCTCAACTGCAGTTGTTTTTCCTGAAGATACTGCTTAAGCCAAATGGATGGGGAAAGAAAAGTTAAATAATTCATGAGCCTTGCTTGACAATTGATCAGTGGGGGAGGCTTCAAGAGGGAGCTGGGGGAGAGAAAGGGAGAGAAAATAATAATAGGCTTTAACTTTGAAAAGCCTTTAAAGCTTCTGTACAACAACCCATTGTGAGCTGAGAGTAAATGCAGTTCCGTGAAGATATCTTCATTAGAAATACCTGCCAAGGGCTTCCTGCAGGATTTTCATAGTACTGGAGAGTAACGTGGGGCTTGGGAAGAAGCTTAGGATTTTAATAATGGAGCTGTCAATTTGATGCCTGAAAGCGTTGACTCCGAGAGCTTTATTGCCAAATTTAGATTTCATATTTACACGGAATTATTACCTCTTCAAATTGTATGGGTTTTTTTTAACTGGTAGTGAGCACCATGGGCTTCTACCATGTACAAAACCCACGTTAGGCACTATTGTCGTTTCAGTACAGCTCTTCAACTGGAACATGTGTCTGTCTCTCAGCTCCTGAGCTGCATGTTTTGATTTGTTCATCAAAGGAAATGAAATTGCTTGGGAATTCAAGGGAAAATTCACCTCCGGTGTTCTTTCTGTGTGTGTGTTTGTGTCGTGGTATCTCGACCTTTCAGGTCACCAAATCTTGTTGTTTTCATTTCTGTCTGGAAGAATGTCTGAGCAAGGTAAATTGAACCAGGAGACGGCAGAGGAAGCTGCGAAGGAGCAGGAGACTGCCATCTTGGAGGCGAACCCGGACAACTGTATCCTCACTAAATCTGAAAGCTCAGAAGTGGACGAGAAGGAGGAGAAGCTGAGTGATGCCAAGACAGAGCTGCAGGTGAGACGGGACTAGTGAATGGGCACATTACATATCAGTGTGTTACCGTTGCCTTTCCGTTTCTGTGATCCTTCGTTGCCTACGATTCCCCTGGTTTCTCTGTTGTAATTTTGAGACCCTTTTGTTTTATGGTTTTAATTATTTATTTTTCTTTCTGGTTCTTTTATCTCCCTGTGAAATAAATACTGTTATTTGTTACACCTTTCAAGCTCTTTAGGCTGCTGTCCATGTCGTTAAGGTTTGAGAAGTTAAGTGCTAGATGTCTGTGTTAGAGCTTGGTGAAATATTTGGCTGTTTTCCCTCTTTGGGGATTTAGAAAGCTGCCTTGATCTCGTGACTTTACAGGTAATAATACTGAATAATTACTTAATGTGTGGTTTGGTTTGTAGGTGTTACTGCCAACAAAAAGTTGGTATGCAAAGCCTAAGAAGGTAATTTGAGAAGAAGACTTTATCGGATGAGGGGGTTTTATTCCTTTTTGCTCAAACAAATATAAGAATAAAGGGAGAGACTGCAGTTTAAGAGGAATTTGGAGGGGGGGAGTGTTTACTTAAGTGTGCCTTTTCTTACATGTTTATTATATGCAAAATTACAGAACACTCTGCAGTGTGGCTTTTGTTTATACCTGTTCTTAAAATGAATAAAGTGAGCAGAGATGATTCTTGGTTTTCCCTGCTTTCCAAACTGGGTTTGGGAGAGTTCTCTTTGCAGCATCAACTGATTAAAGTATTGGTTTGGAGTGATTTAGTGTCTTTCTTTATTGGTAATGCTCTTGTCGGGCATATTTTCCACTGAAGCGATAACTGCTTTCTTTTTTTGCTATCCCCAGAAACGAGGTGGAAATCAGAACCAGCAGAAAAAGAGATCCAAGGTAAGGGTCAGTCTCTGTTTGGCATTACATGCCTTGGTAGGCTAAAGAATGTCGATCTAATGTCTGTCTGCCATTGAAATGATGGCCTTTCATCACGTGTGTGGTGGTTCGTGGTTCTTTTTTTGTGGTCCTTTTCCTTCCCTTAACCCCATAATCTCATTGCACAAAGGACTTCTGCTAGGTAAAATGTGTCAGGCTCCCCTTTATTTATCCATCGTACTTTCATGCTGCCTGGCTCGCCGTGCACTTGTGTTAGACAGCATGGGATGTGTGCTTCTGTACCCACTGGGGAAGGGAAAAGCTTGTTCCTTGGGCTTTAGTAATTAAGGGTTTTGTTTGAATTTTATTTTAATGGACTAATCTTGACATAAAGAAGCAGAGACTGAGGAGCTCCCTAAGTGGGGCAAGGAAGAACTGTTAGGAGCAAAAAACCCCTAAAAACCTTCTTTTAATTTTCCAAGTGTAGATCCATAAAGCTTGCCCATTTTATTGTCTAAGTTCCTTGGATATAACCCTTCTAGAAGAAGATGGGGGGGAGGCCAAGCAAGCAAGCATACAAACTAACCAAACCCCAGATTACAAAAGGAACCTTTGAGTTCAAATACTGAAGTACTAGAGTAGTGAAGGTTAAATTGCCTTCAGTATTGGATTATCTGTTCTTTGCTGTTACAGTTTTTGGTGGAAGTGGGTGAACGGTAGCAGAGATTTATTAAAAGCCAAACTGGAACCCACCACCTCCCCTGTGTGCAAATGACTTGCTGCTTGGAATCCTCTTCTGTGCGCATCGAAGGCAGATCCAATTTTGTTGGCTCAGTGGGTAGTTGTTATCTGGGGTATTTAGGGACAGCTGAGGGGTGCAGCTGATGTGACTTGGGGTCAGTAGCAGTATTCTCTGGTTTGGTTTCTCTCTCTCTCTCATTCAGTCAGGAGCTAAAGGAAAACTTGTCCGGAGCCTTGCTGTGTGTGAAGAGTCATCCCCGCGCCCGGCGGCGGAGAATCTTCATGACAATCAGGTACGCTTGCAGTCATTGCCCTTAGCTGCATGGTTGATGTCTATGTTCAGTTGCATGATTACGTGACTTAATTGGGCATTTAACAATGTCTTTCTTGGGGTGGGGGGAAATGACATCTGACAGTGAATGTGATTTTTATGAAGTTGTCTGGTTTAGCGTGAATTTTATTTTGAAATCTCAGTTTTATGCCATATCACAGGGTGTTGTTTGCTTTTTTTTCCAGACCCCCTGAAAATTTCACCAAATGGAAAAGAATTCAGATTCTAAAATTAAAAAAGTAGTGACAATCAGAATATTAATATGATCTTTTCTCTAAGGTTATCTCTTTCGAGGCTGCACCAGATACAGTTATGAATATGCTCTGGTTTCTGGTTCCTCTGAGACTCCAGTTCATATCAGTGTCCCCCTTCACACATAACGCACAGGTGCTTTGCTCTCTGAAATACCTTGGTAGAGCTGAGGATGCCTCCTCCTGAGTGGCACTTGTTTTCTCAACTCTTGGTGTAGATTTCCCGGTATCAAAAGGCGTGTATATGAGTTTTTATCTGTGCTGGTAGTGTTGTATTCCCAGCAGCTGGCAGAGTTCTGTCCCCTGCCCCCCTCCTCTCAGACTGGTAGCAGTCTTTGTAGGCCAACTGCAAAAAACAGCCCAAAAAGCAAAAGGAAAAACCTCAAATACTCTTTGCTTGCCTGGTACGGGTAAGGATTAAAAGAACCCAAAGCTAACTATTAAGAGCACTGCCTATAATTTATGAGCTGTTTGTGTGCAAATGAGATCAACCATCGAGAGAGCTTGAGCAAGTGACTTCTTGTGAGCTTAGCACAAAAACAAAATATCACATCTAAGTGTACTTTCTCACTGTTCTTCTATTGACTTGAAATGGAACAAATCCAGCTCTCCTCTTGGCTCAGAAGTATGGAGAGATTTTTCTATTTTTTTAATTTATTGCTTTTTTAAAGACCAAAAAACCAGGTTGTTTAGCAGGGGGACACGTAGATGTTCTACTGCTCTACAATGATGCTTATGCAGCAGACGGGCAGGTTATTTTATCAGTTGTTCTGTTGTAGGTATCCGCTTTCTGCTCAACTCGCGTTCCTCAAGATGTGTGGCTTTTGTTCTGCTTTCATTTGTATTTTCTATTGTTTGGTGGGGAATGAAAAGGAGAATAGCATCAAGAGATTGTATTAAGCAGCGCATGGTAGTTCATGATTCGGTTTAGGTTTTCTTTCTTTATTTTTTCGTTATTATTTTATCTTAATGGTTTACAAAGCACAGGGACCTGATTACCAGAGAATGTACGGTACATTGCCAGAACGACTGAGTATGGATTGTACTGCAGACCTGATGTTTGTATTTATATTTGAACACTTGCCTTCATTTTCCTGTATAGGGAAAAGACTTGTTTACCTGTATTACTTGATCTTGAACGCTTACCTGATGGTTCACTATGTCCTTACTTCAAAGGAATGTTGCCTTTCATGTTAAACTATTGACCAAGAAGTGTATTATTGCAATTTGAACATTTATTTTGTTGTTCACTATATTTACCTTGTATCAATGTATTTATTAACATTGTATTTTACTATTGAGAAAAAAAAATCAATAAAAACATAAGAAAATATATAGTAGCTTTGCTTTCACGACGCGACAGCCTTTTTGTGTGTTTCATCTAGTGCCTATATACAAGTAACGTTATATGTAAGACAGTAGCTACTGTATGTTCCTCTGTGTGCTTATATGTCAAGTCTTGTTTTTCCTTTCCTAAGCGCATCTTAATGGACACTGTCAAGGTTAGGATTAATATCCTGGGAACAGCATGGCCAGTTACATTTTTCTCCTGTTTTGAAAAGCTCTGCTCCAGGCAGTGCAGGAATCAGAGTAATCCTTTGGGGTCTTTTGCCAGGGATTGATCCGAAGTTTGTTGTTTGAATGAGAAATAGAACTGCCATTTGAAGTGAAAGAAAGCAGGCATAACCTTAGTCCTCCAAGTGCAACCAAGCAGGTTAGCAAGCACTGTTTTATGTATCCGATGATCCTTGCCTCCAATGACCAAGAGCTCCCACTCTTTCCCTCTGTAGGCTCCATTTTTTCTGATGCTGTCAGCTAAAACTAACAGGAGTAGGAATGAAGGGCAGTAGGTCAGGATAAATTTTGGCTCTAGGGCTTTGTTTCTCTTTTACAGTGCTTTTCATCTCAAGTCTTTTGTGCCACATTCAAACCTCACACAAAGTCACTTGATGAGGACTGATGAATTTCTGTCTTCCTGTGGCATGTTTATGCTGCTCTCGTTCTGTTAGGAGCTTGTCTTCCGTGTGTTGTGGTGGCTGATTTGTAGTTGTAGAAAAAAAATCAGAAACCTAATATTTGTAATAATGACTGATTGAAAGCATCTTTTGAATTCATAATGGTCTGGTTGCTTAAAAACAAACCCATCCCCTTTAGAGTGTTGTGTTGGTATTTTGGTATGCTAGTATTCATTGAAAGCTTATGGGAGAAAGGGATTTACTAGCATTCAAGAAACTGGATTTTCTCCAGTGTTGCTGAATTTGGTTTTCATTAAAGTGATGCCCAAAAAGAATAATTATCAGGCATGCAGGACTCTATTAAGGAATACTGAATTATCAGGGAGTTTTGGCACAGCTTAATTCAAGTGCGCGTTTTGACACTACTTAAGCATATAGTGTTATTTTGTCCATCTTTTTCTCCAAAAGCACATGACCACACAGTATGCTTCCTTCAGGTTTGACCAACCAGACTGGTTTTTCTTGGAATATCTAAATAATGCCATGGTAACTGCAGAAGAAAACAAGTTGTATTTTGTTAAAGTAATGGTTTAAGTGGGGAACAACGTCTTTAAAGCAAATCAGAAAATGCAAACCAGCTTGAATTCTCCATTTTAATTAGCTTTGGAAAGCCAGAGTATGCTTTCAAAGGGACTCAGAGTCTCTGAAATACTGCATTTTTGAGGATCACACTTGTGATGTCTTGGAGAAGTTCACTTAGCACAACTTGTCTGAAAATCACAGGGCACATTTCATCCCTTTTGTAAAGGCACGCCTGCACATGCCTTTGTATTTAAAGTACCTGATCAGGTAGCAAGCCCTCTTGTATACAACTGAGTTACAATTTTTAGGCATTCCTCTGCTATCTGAGCTCAGTAGCTCAGTCTAACTCATACTGCAGTGTCTAAGCAGCTCATATGAACATGCAGGACTTCTAGTGAGGGGCGAGAAAGTTCTATTTTTCAGACATCTGTCCATCGATCATCACCTAACGTGTAGTATTAATTAAATTAGACTTCCTTAAAGCCCATATAAAGTGAATTTCACTGTTATAAGTCTTAATTCTAGTGAGAAGTACTAAAGTGTAGAACAATATGGTGCCTTTAACAGAGGTGGACTAAAAGTTGATAGTATTCAAATATGAGAGAAGAGATACACTTACCACTGGAATCTGGCATTGAAAACATCTTTATTCTCCTGGAAAAAAGAAATCATTTGTCAAATAGGAAAGAAATGTATCTGGCTTCAGCTTTTCTAGTTACAATTACACCCAGTTAAACACAACTCTCTGCAGGTTGGGAGCCATGGGAAGCTTACTGACTCTGCCCCTGAATTTATCTTTCTCTTTTTCCCAACAGGAATCAATCCAGCTACACCTTTCAAGTTTTCCTAGCTTGCAAGAAGAAGATAAATCTAGTAAAGATGAGTCCGAGAAAGAAAAAGAGAAGGAAAGAAATAAAGATAAAAACAGTGAAAAAATCAAGATCAGAATGTTATCAAAAGGTGAAGTTAACAGTATTTATATTGTTGTAATTACTGCTGGTATGTTTCTATAAGCATGTATTTCTTTATTACGTGTACATACACAGAAGTGCTTTCATACAGTGAGAAAATTCAGAACCTGGAATGTGCATGCATGAGTGTTTTACATACAAACATTGGCTTCTGAGAGTGAGGAAACCTTTCAGATTGAGGTTTGGTGTTAGAGGCTATTAAGTACTCAGAGGAATGATTTTACATTAACTGTGTTGGTATAAACATATATATATGTAAATGTGATTGTATACGGTAATGTATGTTTGATTCTATCAGGTAAGTGCAAAACTGATGCGCTTTTTTCCCCGTTGATAACATATTGGCATGTCACTTGTGCAATTCAAATAGAGAGTAATCTTCACTGTGGAGGAGATGGAGAATTTCTCTTAGATGCTATAAAGAAATCCATTAATGACATGTAACCTGCATTGCAGTCTACTGTTATCACCTACTTGTTCAGAAAAGATGTCGTGTCTAAATTTGGTGTTTGAAACAACCCCATAATCTCTTTATGAGCCCATGGTGTGAAGGTGCAATGTAACCTCTCCAGAAATAATCATTGCTACCCTGGGTGTGGATCCGCAGCTGGTGTGAGTTGTCGCTTGGCTTCAATGGAGCTCTCGCAGCTCACACCAGCGTGAGGATGTGTGTGTGCCTTTGAGTCAAGTGATACAGCAAGGCTGAGAAACTGATTCTGCCTACTGTCACACATCCCTCCTACCCACCCACTCTCAGGCGTGACTGGAGTTCAGCCTGTCAATGCAAATAAAATCCGTGCTGGCGCGATGCCTCATTTGCCACATGTACAGCACTTATTAAGTGATTCAGAGAGACATTGATGAATAAAGGGTGGGTTTTAATTCTTATTTTATCAAATTTTCCTTAGTAGTTTAAAGGAAGAACTTGGCAGAGGCATTGAAGGTTTCCCATGCTTTTCCAATGACCAGAGGTTTCTGTCGGTGGCTGCTTTGGGTGCCGTGCTCACAGTAGAGCAGCACAGAGGAACTGTGAGAGTCCACCCCAGGCTTCCAAGCAAGGACCTTCCTTGGCGGAACTCCAAATGAACATTTTCTTTCCAAGCATGCGCTCTCAGATTGTTGCTGGAAAATGGATTTTGGTTTATAGCATGGCTTAATCGTAATTGCTGAAATGAAATCAATGAGAGGGGGGTGTTTGTTTTTTATCTTTCAGATTGCAGTCAAGAGTATACGGACTCAACAGGCATAGATTTGCACGAGTTTCTCATTAACACACTAAAGAATAACCCCAGGTAGGTATTTTCTGCATTAGAGCTGGCATTCCTGAAATTATAGCTGGCAGTCTTGGAGCTCCTGTAACTGTGAGCGGTGTTTTATTAGTTCTGGAGATGGTTATGAAAGAAAATGTAAAGGAAGTAGGCTGATAACTGAGCAAAAAGCTATAAAAAGTCATCAGCTCCTCCTTCCCTATCTAGTCACCCATTGCTTCACTTCACTTTCAGCAACATCTGGTCTTCGTCCTTACCTCTTGCCCATAGCTCTGCGTGATGTTAGCAGTAACGTATTGTTGCCATTGCAGTGGGAGATTTGTGTATGAATATGAAGTAGCTTTCTTTTGGCAGTGCTGTACACAATTCTGTTTCTGTGCGCAGTGCCAGTTCCTGTTCTTGCTGTTCCCATGGTTTCCATTTGGATCAACAAGCTTATCTCAGTGATAAATTTGCCTATAAATGTCTTAAGGAAGAATATCTACCATTATTATATGTTTATTTTCAACGTTCATTTTGGTTGGATCTGTTAAATAGGTACCACATGATTCTGCAGTGATAGGAGAGCTAGGGATAACTGGGTACCTAACAGCTTGCATAACCTGATGACCAAAGGTCCTCAATTTGGTTCATCTGCACAAAATGAGACCATTCAGAGGAAGTAAGGAGTGAGGGACTCTGGAAGCTTAGGAAAAATGGGTGTGTGGGAATTTTGGGATGTTTTTGGCAGAAAAGAAAGAGAAAAAAGCACATCTGAGCACTTCCAGTTGAAACCAGAACATTTTGACTGAGGAATGCTGCATCACTGCCTCGTGGGAAGCCAAAATCCGAAGGTGTTCTGTATTGTGCTCTCTATCTAGGTTAGGTATGCCCAGTCTTCTCACCTGCAGATCAATGCCTCCTGGGAGATGTGTCTCAGACAAAATGTTGGAAGTTGCTGTGGGTAACAGCTCTTCTCATTCACCAAGAGCTGGGTGAGCTGGAAACCTCCTTCTCCAGCAAACAAAAAGGTGAAGCAAAGCAATCCATAGCAGTCAGCCTTACTATGTAGTTGCTGCTCGCAGCCTGGTGTGGGTAGAAGCACTCTCAGCCCCATAGTTGAGCTTCAGAAAGATCAAAATCAGTCACGTATGTCAGCAAAAGCGGGCAGCAACCTTCTCTACTTGTGCCAGGGCAAAGCATCTTTCATTTTGAATCAAGATGGCTTCAGCCTTTGCAAAGTTGCCTTAAGAACATTGATGTATTCATTTGCTCAACCAAAATGTCTATGGGTCATTGATGCTACAAATCCTTGCTCTTCTTTTTGACAGGGACAGAATGATTCTCTTGAAAATGGAGCAGGAAATTATTGATTTTATCAGTGACAACAAGTAAGTCGACTTTCCACACTTGGTTCTGAAGTCACTCGTGCGGACCCCATCAGGCTTTTATTTCCTGACACGTGGTGGTACTGCTTAAAATACAAGAGATACCTTTTGCTTTTCATGATGTTGTAATTGCATTGGCCCTGCTCTATTAGGTCCAAAAATATAATTGAAGCTTTCAGTGCAGAGGAGGATCAGATACGCTGCCCCATGGGTTCCTTGTGTGAATGGTATTCTAAATCATTGTAAAATAGAGCTGAACTTGGGTAGAGGGTTTCTTGCTGCCACGTGCTCTGTATAATGAAATGTGTCTGTGTCTTTAGAGAATAGAGTGTCAGAATAATAGCAGAGGAGAAGTTATGCTGATAGGAAATAAGCATTTTTATCAATAAGAGAGGAAACAGGAGCGTTTGCCAAGCTAGATGTTCTCAGCATCACCCTGCATCTGTCCTGTGGGGGAAAGGCAGAGAGCTGCAGTCAGTGTCTCTCACATCTGCAGGGTTGTTTGTGCAGTGGGTGCATGGGGTCAGGAGGCAAGCTCTTCCCAATAGACAGAACACTGGTGATACCATGAAGCATGAGCTTTGTCTCGGCGCAGCACATGGAAATGTCCTTGTTAGATATTCAAAAAGTAATTCCTTTTTTATTTTCTGCCTTCTTGTAGCAAACATTCAGATGTAGATGCACAAAGGGCAAGTTTTTGGTTAGATTTCTGCCCACAGAGTTATTGAATGTGTTGCTCTTCTCATTTAATTATAGCTCAGGGGGAATGTTGTTATCACTGTGGTTTGTTTTCTCTTTCCAGTAATCACTATAAAAAGTTCCCTCAGATGTCGTCCTACCAGAGGATGTTGGTGCACAGAGTGGCAGCTTACTTTGGGATGGACCACAATGTGGATCAGACTGGGAAGTCTGTCATTATCAACAAGACCAGCAATACCAGAATGTAAGTAGCAGCGCTGTTGTGTTTTCACTTGTTCCCTTTCACAAGAGCTGGTTTGTACCATGGCTGTGTGGCATTTGCTTTGCTGTTATTATTGATTTTTGTAGCAAGAGGAGTGCTGTTTATCGCTTTCTAGGGTGGGAGGGGACAGTGGGGCTCACACTGTGAGGTTATTTAAGGATGTAAAGGTGCAAAAGGGGAAATCAATCCAGTTTGTTCCCTGCCACCTCAGTGCCACTGGTAGGCTACAGAAATGAGCTTGTTGCTGTACACGTCGCCTAATACCATATGGCTATGTTCTTAAATAGCCCAGATACATTTGGAAGGTTGCCTCTTCCCTTGTTCTGACTCTCCCTGCTTCAAGAGTAGTTATCTGCCCAACCTGCTTATTTAGGATTTGGGTCCCCTCCACCACCTGCCACCATCCACTCCCTTTTTCTCCTCTTCTCCCCTCCTGGTTCCACTTTATTTTCTCTCCAAACCTCATTGTTTGACCACAGAGTTGTTGTGGGTACAAATTCCTTCTGATGGCTCAAAGGCATGGTGGAATTCCTGGCAGGCTCAGCAGGTGCTGGCATGCTTTAGGCTGTCCTCCATGAACCTGTAGCAAGATAGCAAAAGCTCCATACCAGGTTCCCTGGCTAATTCAGCCGAGATGCAGTTGTGTGGCCTCGTCTAACCAGCATCACTTCTGCCCAGTGCCACGTGTGTATGAACCATCAAGGAAACCGAAGCCTTCCTCCTTTATCTATAAACTATGAATGAAGAGGAAATAATTACAGCTGGGTAATGGAGTTTTGGTGATACCAAGACATTGGAACGGGAAAGCCCCATTTGAAAGTTGTGTACTTCCTGTATTCAGTTAGTAGGAGAGATAAAACCATTTGTTTCGTTTACATATCCAATAGTTAGGTGAGTTGCTTAGATGCTGTTGCAGAGAGTATTCTTGTAAATGGTATTAGCCTCTCCTGTAAAAGTCTGGAAGCAGTAACTAATATTGCAGGATCGAGCCCTGAGCCAAACACATTGGTACTTGCTCTTTCACCGAGTCCTGAACGTGTTCCATGTGTGTTAAGTAAATTGTAGATCACGGACAATTTATTTTTAGATCCTTTTCATGGGCTTTCCCTGAGAAACAACACTTGAGCCTTAATGTGTTTAAAGGTCGGAATAAAGCATGCACCAACAGTGTGATTTTCACATGCCAAGAGAATTAAAGTAGCTCGATAAAACTTAACACTCAGGCTGCGAAGGCTTAGCCTCAGGCTCTGGGGATACCTGCCCCTTGTCAAGGACTATGTTTTGGGTATGGGTAAGAAAAAGCTGGGTGTGCAGCAAACTGATGTTCATTTTTGAGCAGTAAATTAGGGGGAAAAAAGAAACATTTCCTCACAAGCAAAACACAGTCGATCATATTTGAATGCTTTTTAGGCGTTCCTCTCCACTGCCCTCCCTTTTCCCTTCACATCTGTGTCACCTCTGTAGTGCACCAGCTGCTACAGCTCATTCCTCGCAGCATTGCCTTCTCCTGGTTGGCTTGATAATGTGATAATATCACATTGATATCTGATAACGCCTCTCTGGGTTGGGTGGCTGTGCATCGCAGGGATGGGTAGTGCTGGAAGCGCTGCTGGAAATGCTTGTGCGGTGCTTCCGGAGAGGCCCCTGAAGTTGTTTTCAGCAGTCAGAACTGTCTCTGAGTGTTCTAGTGAAGCTGGGGCTTCTTGCATGGCGGGGATGAGCAAGCAAGGCTCTTCACCAGGCATGACCTGGCAAGCTCAGCAGGCAGGACACTGCAGGGGTATAATGGATCAAATGACCCTTTCAGCTGTGGAGATGAGGCACAGCCAGATAATCGATTCTGACACCATTCCTGGGTAGATCTTCCAGAAACAAGCACAGGGCTTTGCCCCTCTGTCGACTGTGATCTGAAGCTGTTTTGTAAGCCCTGCACAAACTGCAGGTTCTTTCCCATCTGCAGTGATTTGGTGGTAGGTAACTGGATCACGCGAAGCTCTCCTTGCAACGTGGTGCTTCCAGAGTGCTATTTTGGTACTGCTGTAAAATAAAGCTTTGTAGAAGCAGCTCTTTCTCCTCATAACCGGAGGAGATGGCATGGTTCTTTAAACATGGCTCTGACTTGAAATAGATTGTTATGGCAGGGGGGGTTGGAACTGGATGACCTTAAGGTCCTTTCCAACCCTAACTATTCTATGATTATCCTGCTTGAATAAGAGCTGATGAGGTTTTAGTATCTGCAGCAAACATTAAGCCCTACATCTGGAAGTGGCCGGTGGGATTTCATGTGTTGTGCGTTTCACTACTCACAGGAGCGATTTTGTGGGTTCAAAATCACCACCAAATCCCAGGAACGTGTTGACTCTATTAATTACTTCTTGGGCAGTACCCAGAATACCGGAGGATGTGGAGAGCTGCTGGAACGCTGTTCAAGGTGGTCATGCTGGGCTGCAAGCCTGAGCCTTGGTAGTTGGATGTGAATTTATGGAGAGCCTCCATAGACAAATGTCCTGAAGGTCTGCATTTTGACAAGGGATTTCCTCTTTATGGCATATGGTTTCCAAAGTACTTCAGCTGTACGCTGAGGAGAGGCAGGAATATTCCTGCATGCTCAAGAATTCATGAAGCCTGCACAGGCTGGGTCTTATGTGTGTGTGTATCTGTTTGGAAAGAGCAGATGGCTCTGTGGAGTCACCGAGTGGGTTGAATAAGCAGCTTGTGGCCTTTTTTCCTCTGGCTGAGCGAGAGTTCGTGTACATCCCTGCTGACACTTGCAGACCCTGCGTTGGTCCCTGCCTCCAGGCAATGAGGTGCATTTATTCTGTTCAGCACACATCTTGCTGCCTGCAGGTACAAGGGTCAGAAGAGTGAATAGCTTTGAGATGAATGAGTGGTTGGGAAGATTTGGTAATGCTGCCTTCGAGGTGCAGTAGGCTCTGTCGAGCAGGGCATTAGAGCATTTCATTCCTTTCATCGATTTGCCATCCTAGGGCGATGTATATCCACTTCTATATACCTGTGCCTATCAAGTACCTGCTTTTCAGGGGGTTGGTATTGCAGAAAGGGCTTATTGAAGAGGTTGCAGCTGGAAGTAAGGCTGTGGCTTGTCTGGCCACCCGTGCTGCTTTACAGAGAGGTAAAAATACATCAGGACCTGAATGTCTGTGGGACTGCAACCCTGTAGCTTCTGTGGACTCTCCGTGAAGTGTCTCTTAACAGTCCGCTCAGACCACAATGGCAATTTAGCCATCTGAAGAGCATTGATGAGCTTACTCTAAGGTGCCTATTGAAATTTATTGGGATGTGTATTTTATAAGCTTTTTTTGTGAAACGAAATTTTAAAGCACAGGGATGAGCTCCACAGCCCAAATGTTTGTAACCTTTGTAAAGGGAAGTCTCTGTCCTCTCTGTCATTACAGGATAGTAGGTTTAAAAGCATTAGCTTTCTGCATGATTTTTGAAATTAAGGTGAAGAAAAAGAACTTCAGTGTAATTTTTCATGGTCTCGTATCTGTAATGACAAAGGTCCTGCCTGAGTTGTCCAGCTTGTGAAATCTCAGCACCATACACGAGAGAAGCTCATCAGAAAATGAGGGAGGATTTTGTTGTTGTTGTTGCTTTGGGTTTATAGTCAAAGAGCTCAAATACAGCTTAAAACGGGCCGTCTGCTTGGTTCAGTGTGAAACTGCTCGTGTCACCATTGTAATGTATATTTGCCTGTCACCTGTGTCTGCCTGTCATCTATCTAGAGATACCCAGAAATGGAAGGGGAACTTAAGGCAGTGAAATATGATATAGGCAGAAGTTTGGAATTGAGGCAATATGTTAGATGGGGCATCATAAACTGGAGCCTATTGATTCCTATCAAACAACTGGAAGTACTTTAGAGTTTTTTTGCAGCACTGTTCCTATTGTTATGTATATTGGTTCAGTCAGATTCATTCATCTCATTAGCTGTAGATAGGTGGAGAAATACAGGGGAAGTGTGTTTGGTGTGCTTGGTAAATGGAAAGGGGTTTCATTTAGTTGAGCTCATCATCCGTGTGACAAGTATGTCTGTACCACAGCCCACGTGGGCATTCATGTACATTTTTATATCAACATGAATGACAGGGCTCATCAGAGTTGAGAAGGTGGAGTGGTGCAGTGCTGATGATATATAATGGTTGTAGTTAGACATTTTCATACATTCTGAGGGTGTAACACACCTATTATGAACTTTATACTCATCTTCAGTTATGACTAATTTTTCTTCAAGAGCATCGTGAGTTATGATCCTTGTAATATCTAATTTTCTTCCTACTCTGTTAATATGTGTTAATATAATACTGGCCCAGTCAAAAGGTTTTTCTGGTGCCATTGAGATACATCCAAAACTTTGGGCAGTACTCACATAGGATATGTATTACAAGGGTTCCTTATAAGCTCTAACTGTATCAGCAGAAGGAGGCATAGCATACACTATATCCTTTGGATAACCTCTAAGACCTTCATCGTTACAACGTGTAAGCTGTATTATTCTATTTCCTCTATGGAAGGGTGGTTTGAAATGCAAGCCAAATTCTCTTTGGGTTTCTATTAAGCGAGTGATCTTGCTGTAGATAATGTCTATGCCAATAGAAGTGTACTGTGCCCGTTTCCCCACCGTAAGATAAGGATCTTACATGCATGCCACTAACATGGCATTCACTGAACGTTGGCAGGTTCCATAAGGAATGTTATCTAGAAATGTTTGTTATCCCAGGCTGAAGTGCCAAGAAGATTTCCTTGAGATGCCCACTGTTACAGCCTTTGGAGCATGCAGAAAAGTATGCCTTTCCCTTTGACTGGATCACGTATCCAGTGTCAATTCAATTTCTTTAAGCAGCTGTTTGCTGATGGGAAAGATGGGGTGTTTTCCACATACAATTTGTAATGGCTCTTTTTTATCTAGGTATATGGTGGTGGTTACAACTTCATACCTGAATGCATGTGTCTCTTGTAAATCTCAGTCAGAGCAATTCAATGTTTGCCAGTGTTTGAAGCACAATTTTGGCTCCCTGCCTGCTGTTGTAATACAGAGCAGTTACCTGGCAAATGGTTTGCTGTATGGTACTGCATCTGCTTTTAAGCTCCTAATGCTATCCTTGATTATCATATATGTACACAGAGTAATGATCTCATGAGAGCAGAATTGCTTTTATGAGCCACATAAAGCAGGAAAACATGTGCATACCCTTATTTCTGAGTTTATCTTTTTCATTGGAGTCTTGCATTACTATTTTTCAGTGGGCTGTGGAGTCAACTCAATTCCTTTGTTCCCTATTGTAGTTCCCTCTTTCCCATCTTTACTAGAGAATGTTTGCTCCTTGACTGCTAAGAAGCAAGCAGAAACTGGGGCTATCTGTACTGGAGATAATCTGTGCTTTCCCTTTGGTTTACACTTGCTGCTGCCCAATCAGTATATGAGCATCATCTGTTACAAATGTGAAGAGAGGTATAAGGGTGCATGGTGAAAGTATGCAGCTAACATGGAAAAACTGTTTAACTGGGAACTAACACTGGAATTGTCTGAGACATTGTTCCAGTTTAAGATGAACTAACACATGACACAACTGAGAATTTGGTAGAAATATCAATAAACCAAGAACGTATAACAGTAACTGTGAGCTTATTTCAGTCTGGGATTAAATTAGGAACATGATTAGACAAAACCACCTTTTTTCAGTGCAATAGGAATTGGGTTTAGGATGCAGGAGCCCAGTGTCCCAGTAGTCATTGATGTGATGCTTAGATGATGGCCGTTAGCTCCTACCTGCCTTTTCTTTTTGGAGCCCAGAGCTGGGCAGCGCATCCCTGTATGCCGAGCAGGGGAAGGCTGTCACATCCCAAACAGAGCGGGGAACTTCCTGAGAACTGCTGCACTACAGTGCCTTGGCTTTTTATCCCAGGAGAGAAGCACCTGATGTGGAGGAGTTGAGTTGCCTTTCTTTTACCCAGTCACATGGTGATTGGAGAAGTGATTCAGGATGCACATATGTTAATAAATGGTGGGGATTTTAGCAATATCTTGCTCTTACGCTACAGGCGTTTGTTTCAGACCTAAAGTTGCCACTGTTCTTCCAAATGCGTTGTTTGAGGTTGTGCATATTCCACGTTTCAGTGCTTGATGCTCATCTGGAAGAGATAGAGGGGTTTTTTTCCTCCCCTCCCAACCTTTATTTTTAGCGTTTATTTTCTTTAATGATACTTGCATTAGGACAGCCTTTTTTCTGAGCAAGCATTCTCTCCTTTTAGTCACATGCCTGTTTTAAATGGAAGATACAAGAGGGGAAAAAAATACTTGGTACGCTTGAAGTTGAGCCGAATTTCACAAAGCCTTGATTCCTGGCTTTGTTCTTCCTTCAATCACTGTAAGCCTTATGCTGGACCCATGGAAATGACTTACTCTGTAAATGAGATGTTAGGGTTAATGAACCGGTTCTAATAGCTCCAATATTAAATTTTCATCTAGTGTAATTTATCAGAAGTAAATTGTTTATAATTAAGGTGGACATGTTCTTTACAGCTGTTCTATACTATAATGAAATATTAGTTAGATGTTAATCAGGATATATCTATAGTATTTCTTTTTTCTATTTCTTTATTAAATCTTTACCATCGCACCACTTAACGGTGTAAGTTTTGCTAAACCTTGAAGGTTATTGTCACCTGCTTTGAGTGCATATAGGAGGTGAGCCAGGAAGAGAATGCTATAGAATAGGAAGCAGGTAATTCAGTTGAGGGAAGCTCTTCCTTGCATGAGTAATTAACCTGTGTCTTTACATGCTCGTCTAAGCTGTAGTAGGAAAGTGCCCGTTAATCAAGATGCTATTTGGTCATTTTATGCTTTCAAACCACTGGAGAGAGATCTGGAAATCTGCAGTGGCCCTCCTGTGCTCTCCTCAGCTGTGATTGTGCATCAGTAGTAGGTGAAATAACGGCTTTAAATCTGGGCATTTCAGAAATGAGGTGCTGAGAGGCAAGCAAGGCAATTTTGGAGGTGGTCCAAATGGGTTTTAGAAATGCCTTTTGCGTTGCTGTTGCCTGCCCACTGTTTAACATAGGAAATAGGTGCATTAGGAATGAAAGAAGCATGGTGAGTTTTATCAAACCTTTGTATAAGCAAAGTCTCTTGTTTCTGCTGGTGGTGCCCAAGGTGAGCGCTGTCTCTGACAGTTTAACTGCTTCAGGCCACTGATTGATCAGGGGATGACTTCTGATCCACGAGTCTTCCTGGTGGAGACGGGGGAAAACGCTCGTGGGCTGAAGCAGAATTAAGCACAAGAACTTGTGTTGGTCTCAAGTTGTATGCGTGGGGCATTTCAGGAGGACTCGTAGTTTCTTCATTAGCCCTTTGTCTTTGGGGAGCTGTCTTACCTTCATTGGGAGCCTTCAAATCTTGAATTCCTTCCTTTTTTCTCTCTTGTTCATTTTTGGGATTCTAAGGTAGAAGAATGTCATTTTAAATAGATCACAGCAGTTATGCAACGCTGTCATTTTCAGCCACTTGCCGAGTATGCCACATCCTTGCCATCAAATATTAATGAACTGGGTAACAAACTGTGCCTCCATTGACGAGCCTCTACTAGCTAGAAATAAATCGGTGCTGTGCAAGATGTTCAGTCTCAGCTGACACCCTGAGTATCAAGAATTCAATCCAATCCAGGAGAGTGGGAGCAGGAGAATTGGGTCCTTCAGGTCCAGAAGTCATCTTAACTTGATCATAGGGCAGCAAAGCATTTTGAAGCTCCTAAAATGGTCTCTGTCTGGGGCATTGCACTTCAGCCCCATTGAGCAACAGAGCAGGTATCTCAGTGTGCCTTGGCCTGCCAGCTTCTTCCCCGAGTTAAGAGCTAGATTTCCATGTTCTAGCCCCAGAACACTGGGCTGAATATTGAAGCTTATACTCAGGCAGACTCTAAGGGGGTCAAGATACACTGTGAGTTTGCATCCATACATTAAACTAGGATGATTTTCTGGTTTTTAAATTCAGCTTTAGAAAAGCTTGTGAGGGCCAAGAGTTGTATGGTGATATCTCAACATTAGATTCTGTTCTTTAAATACTGTTCTACTTTGAAAGCCTTAAGGATAAGGCCCCTGCTTTAACCACACACAGAATAACTTGGCATGGAAGAGACTCGGTGTGCATTGACTTTTATCTGCAGCTTCACCATGGTTTTCCATCATGGGAAATGCTGCTGGTGCCAGCCCCACTGACATCGTGCTGCTGGGGGCTACTAGAGCTGAGCATCTGGAAGGGTGAGTGAGCAAGGGTGACAGGATAAACCTCACGCTCGCTGAACAAAGAGCACTGGGAGGTATCGCTGCCATGCAGTGTTACTGGCTCTTCAGTCCTGCCAGGCTTATCCTCAACCCCAATTTGAGGGGGAGAATCCCTGTCAAAATAGCTTGTGACTTCTCACATCCTTGTTTAGTAATAAATACAGAACATGCTTAGAGCTCAGATGCTGTTAATGAAGATACAGTCTTTAGCCAGGAACAATGTGGCATTTGGCAATTGAGGGTTTGGATTTTTTTCAGTCCTGTGGCACAGAAAAGGCAGCACCTTAAAGGAACTGTCTTGTACGTGGCTGATCTTTTCTTTTTGATGGCTTTTAATGTGCTTTTATCATTGCAACAGAAGTTCTTAGTGACTCATACTGTAAAAGCAGCAATCTGTTAATGAGGCATTTACCTTCGAATGCTTGAAATGCCATCTTGAGTGGTTTTAAGTTGTGATAATATAACTGCACTGTACTTGAACAATTATCTGTATTTAAATTCCCATTCTGACTTTTTGAAACCACGTTTTAGCATCCATCAGCCCCTACATCCTCGAAACCTATTTGAAGGCTGCAGTTCAGGCCCTCATTCTTGAAAAACATTATTCTGCGATAATTTAATCAAATAATTTAACGTGTAGGGCTGGAATTGTACCTTTTGTCATTGACAACGATGATACTTGCTTCCAAGTCCTGTGAATTCTTGAGCTCTCAGAATATATTCCCATGCCTGCATAATCAGAACAGTTGTTTGTAGTGCAGACAGCAGAGCTGTAGCCCTCAAGGTAGAGTAAAGCTAGAGTAATGCTTATGTAGATTTGCTGTGCTGCTAAATGCAAAGGCCTAGGAAAGCCTCCAGCATCAAACCAAAAAAGCACAGCAGGCAGATGTAGATACTCAGAAACTAGCAAAGCAAGAAAGGCCAGCACACTGTGGCACAGCAGGCCTTCAGAATGGAGACCGATGTGATGTTGGACTGAGCAGTAAGCTTAATTAGACAAGTGCAAAAAACAAGGAAACGCCGTTAAACCATCAGAACACCTGCGTAAGAATGCCCTGAATCTTCACAACTTCCCTGAACCCTGTCAGCAGCTTTGCTGCTCTGCTCTCACCTTCCCACTGCTTTTCTGACAGCATCCTTGTGTAAGAGCATGTTGTTGCTTGCTCATTTTGTTTGGCAGATGATGGTCCTGCAGGCACCCAGGGTGTTACTTTGCCTGTTCCTAGCCCCATTACCTTTCCTATTTTTCACTTGGTGTTGCTGTTTGTTCAGGAGAGAGATATTCCCATGCTGTCCCATATTACATGGGCTAGATCACCACTGCATTGTAAATACCAAGTTCATCTTTTCAGGCTCTTGTCTGATCACACCGCAGGGATCTCCACTTTTGAACTCTCTTTCCTGCCTTGTGTTCCTTTGGACTGCTGCTTCACTATTGACCTGGGGAGCTTTCGCAGGTGCCGTGCACTGCAGCACTTGCTAGGCTTTTACCTGCATCGGGCGCTGTACTGGCAAACCCATCTTTTCACACGTGGTGAGGCTGTTGCTCTCCAAAGGCATTTTGCAACAGCCTGTGCGCTACGGTGCTGTCAGAAACATACGCCTCATGATAAGGATTTATGTGCTGTATATGTCAGCCCTGACAATACCAGGCTCTTTGTGTGCTCTGCTCATACAGTGACTAAGTCTTCAGAACCATCACGTTCAAAGCCCGTGCTTGTCTCTTTCCATTTGTCCTTCTGGTGTGGTGTCTGTGCTTCCTCTTTCTCAGGCAGTTATTTCAGAGCTGATTAATTTACCTGAAATAAGTGAAGGTTTCCCACCCCCCCGGTATTTCATTTCTTATCTCCCGTGCAAATAGAGGTCTATAAAACTGCATTAGCTTGCTTCTAAACACAGCAGATACAAGGAAATGCCTTGTTATTTCCGTAGTCCATGTCTCCTGATAGCTATTGCCACCCTGCTATGTGTTACAAAAATAGGGAATTTGATTGAGGAGTGAATACCCGGTTAAGGTACTTAAGGTTTGGGTCTCTTTTTTCATTACTACTTACAATGGTTGATTCACAATCAAAGCATTAAACAGGCATGTAATGGGGAATTCTCCTTAAAGAGTCCATGTAGAAAATAAGCCTGAGGGGCAAACTCTGTTTTCTGTCATAGAGAGATAAATTGAGAGGAGCACTACCGAAGTGAATGGAAGTAGCTCCCGTTAAAATCACCATCATGATAGTAGGGAAAAACCTTATATCGGATGTTATCAAAATCTTAACTTTCTTTTTGCTTTCTGACACACACAGATATTTTGCTGCTTACCCCAAGTTTACCATTCCAAAGTACAGGCTTCATTGTAAGGAATGAGCCCAGAAAAGTTGTTCAGGTTCTGCTTAAGTAAGGACTGTAGATGGCTTTTAAGTACCTATAAAATGAGAAAGGTAAATGATAGTAGCCAACTTTAACAGAGAAAGCAGACACAGCATCTAGGAGATACTGATGGAGTTTTGTTCTGCTATGGATTTGTTACTATATATTTGACTCAGTGTTTGACAAGGCGACAGCATGGCTGAGGTTGAATGGGACCTGTAGAGGTCTATTGGTCCAACACCACTGCTCAAGGAGGGCCATCTAGAGCCAGTTGCTCAGGACCATGCCCAGGACCATCCCAAGGATGCCTCTTGTGCCAGTTCTTGATCACCTTCACTGTGAAAGGATTCCAAGCACACAAACAAGAAACTTGATGCATATCTTGAGGTAACTGTTGGAATGATTTCCCAATACACAGATGGGGCTCAAAGAGGCAAAATGACCATTGGCTGCATGGCAAGGGATCACAAGCACTAGAAATGGCAAAGCACTATTGTCCTGAGGTTTTGCCTGGATACTCTTCCCAAGTCTGCTCCTAATACTGCAGTGAAGTATTCAGAAGTGCTTCTGAACCAGGGAAGAACAGTGGGTGGGAAGCTTAATGATGCCTGTTTCATGTGTCTGGCAACTGGGTAAACTGATCACCCACCAAAAGGCTATTTCATAATCCATCCTCTCCCTTCTGTACACTGGGAAAGAAGATGGTGAGAAAGATGTTTGCAAAGATAGGGTGATGGGAGCACACTTTGCTGCGCTGACTGTGACCTGACAACTGTATGAAATATGAAAGGGGTTCATACACGATCATGTTTTGGTGGAGTTGCATTTTTAGGGCACAGATGTTTTGCTTCCACCCGTTATTGTTGGGCAATAAAAAGTTAGATGATCAAAAATTTATATTTAATAAAACCAAAGCAAACAGAAACCCCCCCAAACATTCCATCTTTTAGCCTGTGTGATTTCCCCCTCCCCATGTGTTGGTTTCTGAGCCTTTAAGGTGTAAGTTGGAAAACTGTCTGGTCTTCTCAGTGCACAAATCCTATTGACTTAAAAGGGAATTATTTCCTCCCTAAGCTTTTTCTGGAGTACCAGGGTTTGAGGTTCTCCAGTGATCCACTGATGCCAGACATGGGGGCTAAATGAGATGCTGCATCTCATAGAGGCAGGCAGCACTCTGTAAGCACGTATTGCTGTGTCTGCTTTTTTGCACATGGCTGTTAGCATGCAGAGGGATGCTCCATGTGGCCAGGGTCAATGCAGCAGTGCGGGATAGGTACTGGAGGATGTTTTGGGTGTGGTTTTGCAGAAGATTCCTTAAATAGTTTAGCGTACTTGGTTAGTGATGAGGTCTTCAGAAGTGCTCAGGGACTCTCCCAAAAGGCTATGCAAATCACATTTTTACCACTTAAAATTAAACTGAGCTGTGGTGAGGGTTTGAAGATGCAGATTAGGTAATGGTATACCCAGTGGGGTAATAGTGAATATTCTCCTCATTTTACACTGAGTTGTAATTATAATTGTAAACTGTGTTTTAACTTGAGTTAGATCTTTATTTATGCCAGTACTGAAGATAAGCATGATAAATTCACTCCCTTACATGCATGAGCACAGTTTGGTGGGTTGTGCAGACTCTGCTAACGATAGTATCAGGGCAGAAAAGCTCAGAAGAGCAGTAAATGTGATTATTATTAATTTAGGACTCACATGAGATAAATTCACTGTATCTGCTGTACTACTGTAATGATGTACTGTATTAGTACATTGACAGTGTACTGCATCTTACACAAAGTTACCTGGTGTTTTCTTCCATTTTCAAGCAATTGATTCACCTGCAAATTCATAAACCGATGCAGCAGATTTCCCTGGGACAACCAGAATGTCTGTGCTTCCTTTTAGCAAATGCATTGTATGGTTACAGGGAACTTGAAAGCTGTGAATGTGGAGCTAGCACTGACTTCCGTCAGAGAGCTAGACACAAACCTTTACAGAGTCAACCTCTTCTCTACCTAAATGATGAGAGCATTTGGTTCCACTTAATGGTTTTAAGCTATTTGCCGTCTGCATCCTACTAATAATACATTTGTTGCTATAGATCTTAAAAAAGGCAGTAAAAAGTATTGAAGAAAAGAGCACAAATGTGTGTAACCATCGCTATTCTTTATAAGAAGTTGCATTTATTTCAACTGACATTTAAGGGAGGCCTTCCTGAAGTTATTTGTTGCTATGCATCTTATTCCTCACCTGAGAGTTATCCCTCAGGCTTTGTATCCTTATTAACCGAGCTTGTCTTGACAACTACAGCCTCACTGGCAGTGGTGACCCGGAACTGCAGGGACAATGGGGAGGGCAGGACCTTCTCATGGTGTTGGTGTTACCACGATGCTCCGAAACACCCTGCACCTTTCCAGAGCCTCTGCCCAAGCAAACTTCTTTTCCCAACTGGACATTGATCGCCACCTGATTAATTTTATTCACAGGCACATACAGGATCATTAGTTGAGGCTTGTGCCTTGTTCTTGTGCTTCTCCTTTTGCCTGCTGTCAAGTGGAAACATCTTATAAATAGTAAATGAAGTGGAAATGGGATTTAAAAGTTAAAGTAACTCCATGAAGTATTAAAGCTGTGTTGCTGTGTAACTAAGTTAGGGGAGACATTTTCCCAAATTGCTTTTTCAAGCTTTTTTCTCTAATTTTTGATGACTTTTTTTTTCCCTTTCTGCGCGTTAAAATCCCAGTAGTTTATTGCACTTGGCATACAGTGTATTAGATGCTCAGCACATAGTTCACAGCTATAGATTTATGCACTGCTAGTATAATTGCAGAAATTGTGCTTGTGCTTCAGGATGCAAACCTCAGCTGGTGCTGAGGAAATGTCAGAAATCATCCATTGAGTTCGAGAACTGTGTGGAGAGCCGTGTTTCATTTGGCTTGCTCAAAGGAAGGCTAGTAGGGCATCTGGACGGTCTTTCCTGCGTTGGGCTCTGTACCTGTTAGCACCTACAGATGATGGACAAAGGTTTCCTGAATGCTCCGAATCCTTGGAAATGGGGCTGGTTTGTTCTGTCACTTTGTCAGAAGAAAGCAAATTGTGAGCAGAAGTGGGAGTCCCTCAAATTCACACAGAAAGAGGGGCGGGAGAGCTTCTGTCTCTCAGTGTGGTATTTCTACCAGTTCATTACAAATGTTTTCTGCACATCTGACAATGAATTGGAATGGACTGTAATTAGGGTGTGAATATGCGCTGTGTTGTGATTTCACATCAATTGCTAATTAGTTAAGTGCAAATCTGAATGCTTTGACAACAAAATGGTGGCTGATATACAGATCTGGTCGGATTTTTCCTTTCTGAAATAAGACAAAGCAGAGGGCTTTTATTTACAAAGGCACTGATGTCTGTAAATTCCACCCTTTGATTTCTTCACATTTGGTCCATTAATGTCAGGGGATGTTTTGTGCCTTGTTTATGTAGGTCTGTAGACAAGAGCATCTGCCGCCAGGACTGCTGTTAGCAGCTCCTTCAGCGCAGAGGACAGAGTTTGTGTTCCCTGATAGAAACCTCACAGCACGACACAGGGTATTACTGCTTTTAAAACCCAGCCTGTGCCTTGGCAGCCCCTCAGTTGGTTGAGAGCAATGTTTGAATCCCAGCTCAACTCTCGAGGCCCCTGGTCTGCTTCTTGACATCGTTGGGGCTTAAAACGTGACAGGTTTGGCTCTGGGGGTGGTGCAGACAGGAGTGGTATTTATTGACAGCCACAAAGCATTGGCAGTGACCAGCTTGGTGACAATAGATACTTCTTAAAACTTGCTTTTCTGTGCCAGGTTAGGTGCCGTGAGGTGCTGCATTTTGCACAATGTGGGAATGTGGAACCAGCATCCCGGCATCTTCCGAACCTGACACGCTTCAGCCTCTTAAGCAGTGGGGTTTGGCTTAAAATCAAGTGGATAAATGAATGAATGTCTGGATGGGTTTAACTCAGTGAACTGTTTGATACTCTGTGATTGTTCTGGAGTGTTCTCTTTGCTTCATGGTGATGAGACAATAGTTGTTTAAGCAATGTGCCATCAGTCCCTCCCATTACCGGTTGTGTTTATTAGAAGTGAGGGAACTTTAGGGTTTGTGTTAAGATTTCTCTCCGGTTTTCCTTACTTTCAAAGGTGGACAGGCTTCCCTTGCAGCAGTGTTGCTGGAGGCCACAGCTACCGAAGGAAGCAAATTAACATGCAGTATGTTAATTTGTTTTCCCTGTCCTTCAGTCACAGTGAGGAGAGTCTAAATATTTCAGTGACCGAGACTTTGGATTCCTGCTCCTTGCTACACAACAACAACAAAAGCTATTTATAGCAATAACAGTTAGCAGCGATACAGCAGCCTCAGACAGCGACAGGCAGCGTCTCACCATGACCGCGACTGTTAACTGCTTTTGCACTGAATGCCTCTGTGAAAACAAAAGAGCACTGAGAAATAAAGGTCAAAGCGAAACCAAAAGAAAGATTTTTTTATTGCTATGTTTTACTTTGCTGGCAGACCAGAGCAAAGGTTTTCTGAACATTTAAAAGATGAAAAAGGTGAAGAATCCCAGAAGCGATTTATCTTGAAGCGAGATAACTCTAGTATTGATAAAGAAGACAATCAGGTTGGTTCTCGGTTCGAGAGTTGCTGCAATTTGTTCTGTTTTCGAAGGTGGGCTGACTGATGTTATTGTTGTTCTTTTGTTGTTGCTCTCCTCCTTCCCTGCTCCCTTCCCGCCTCCTTTGGCATCCGTACCATGGGTAGCACTGAGCCCTGGCGTGGCCGCTTCAGCCGTGGCAGTGTGTGGGTTTGCATGGGTGGTTTGCTTGGCGCAGGATGTGCTGCATGCCAAAGGGATGGGGGAATGCCGGCGGCTCCGGGCTCTGTGGAAGGCTGTGTCAGTCGCGTTTCCCAATGTCTCGCCTAACTATGGCAGTCGTGCCGCTCCCTGCAGCTTCCTCCTTCTGTGGTACCCATGCAGAGATGGATTTCAGTAAGGACTGATGAGAAACTGATGCAGCCCAAAAAAAGGAGAGAGGAAATAAACTCAAATCAAAATCCCCCAAACAAACATGTGATGGTGAGGCCAGGCTCATTTGAAAAAAAACCAACAAACCCATCCTAAATTAAGCTTTGACCCAAAATCAAGCAGTTTCACCTTCTCGTTCCCTCCCTCTCTCCTCCTGTGCTCTCGCCACCTTTTACTGTCTGTGTAACTTAACTTGCTTGTTGTGCATGTACTGTGGCAGACGTTCCCCTCTGTGTTGCCTGTGCTATAACACGCCCTTACCTGAGGTGAGCCTGATGAGTAGGGGAGTGCCAGGGAGATGAGTGTGTTTGTGCTGCCTGGAAAAGCGGGTGCTGGGCTGTTCCCATCCAGTGCAAGCTGCCTATGTGGAATATATTAACCCAAAGAACCAATCAAAAAGGGTTTCTTACGTGTATCGCTTTTATGAGAGAAGTCTCACAGGTAAGAAGACAGCCTCTGCTTTCTTTGCTTAGGTTGTGCTGGTGGAGGGAGCTGCCATTGAGTCTCTCATTGCCACGCTCCGTGTTTTCAGCAAAGGACTGATTTTTGTTTTCCTTTTTCCTTTATATTTTTAACTTTTCCCCTTGACTTCCAGTGGTCCAGAGCAGCCTTGCCAGTTGTGCTGCATCCTTTGAAAGCAAACCCCAAGCGTTTTTAGGGTACGGCGAATATGGGCATCAGCCAAAGGAAAGCAACATGACCTCTCTCACGGGGAGCTGGGGTGCAGGGGGAGAAGGAGCAGTGTTGAAACCCAATTGCCAACCAAGTGTTTCTTGCTGAGGGTCCTTCTCTCCCATGGCACAGCCATTTCCTGAGAGGCACAGGCTTTTTGCCCTTCTTTTCCCAACGAGACTGAAGCTGAGGGTTCCTTGCCGTGCGGAAACGGTTGGGAGTGCTGTGCCAAATATCTGGGACTTCTCCTTGTTACACATAGGCTTTGGTGGGTTTCTTCTAGGGTTTGCAGTTTAGCTCTTCCAGCCTAGTTTCCCCTCTTCCCTTCCTTGATTCCACAGATTGCAAGCGCTGCCTGTGCTCCTGCTCCTTGTGGCAGTAGGAGAGCTGAGAAGTCTTAGTGGTCGAAGGCACTTAGGCTTGGGGTGAGAACACCCAGTTTTAGGATGGTGGGTCCACCCAAGCCATGCAGGAAGCCTTGTTTTGGCCACCTGGCTGTGTGGACTGGAAGCCCTTGGGTGCCCATCCTCGCAGGGTGCTCCGTGCAGGGACTACAGCTATTGTTTCCATGCTTCGTTTGTTTGAGTGAACATTTATTATTCTCAGCTGACAGTTACTTAACGGCAGTTTCTAACAGCTCAACTTATATAATCCTCCTGGTTTTCTTTCTGCTCAGCAAAACAGAATTCTTCCATTTAGAGATGACAGACGAAGTAAATCAATTGAAGAGAGAGAAGAGGAGTATCAGAGAGTGAGGGAGAGAATATTTGCACAAGATGTGAGTAGTTGTTTTAATTGCCTCTTTAGTGCCATACCTTCGCCGGTAGTCAGACAGTCTTGCCCCCCTCCAACACCAACACTGCAGCAGGACCTGCCCTGTGGGGCTGGAGGAGACAGGGAAGGGAGATTGGTGCAGAGGGTCTGAGAGGAGCTTGAGTTATGTGGAGGTTGGCTTCTGGAGAAGGAGGTGATGATGAGCGGTGCAGGGAGAAGGGTAGAGGAAAGATCAGGCCCAGCATGTTGTCTGGGGAGTGCTTATCCCATTTCTTTGACTGTTCATGTTCGTGTGGTCTAGGTTTCCTTCTGTTTGCCATCTCTTTTGACAGGCAGAGCAGTGATTTAAATGGACACTCTCAATAAAGCAAGGCCATGTAAACTAAGGCCAGGTTGGCTGTTGGATGGGGCTCTAGCAACCTGGTCTAGTGGAAGGTGTCCCTGCTCATGGCAGGGGGTTGGAACTGGGTGAGCTCTAAGGTCCCTTCCAAGCCAAACCAGTCTGGGATTCTATGATGTTTGTTTCAAGCCGGATCAGATTTTCTAAGTGTCCTTTTGCATGGGTTTGTTTCTTTGGACCAGTGCTGTAGCACTACAACACTAAGAACAAAGATAAGCCAGAGGTTAAACATGGAGTTGCGTGGGGTTTTTATTTAAATGACCAGTTAAGGAGCTGTGTTTCTGCCATCAGAAAGAGTCACATTATTGATTTTGTTTTGAAAGGAATACAGTGAAACAGGCATTCTAATTCCTGCCCTTACCAAACAAATCAGAACATGCACAAGAAGCTATATTGCTAGAGAGAGGAAAACATTTAAATGTGAAACATCTGTGAGCAATACCTCCTGTTCCTGAAAAGGGAAGAAAATCATAGTTTGCTGTAATGTTGTAATGATGGGGTCCTAAAAGGGAAAAAAAACCTTATCATTTTACTGTTTCAGCGGGAGCTCTGCCGCTTAGAGGAATATGGGGATAAACCTGATTAAAACTGTTCCTGAAAATCATATTTGGCAGTGTCCATTTAAATTAAAGCTGTTCGTAGTTGCAGGTCTAATAGTATTGGTTTAGATATCCTTTTCTTTTGCTCTGGTTTTGGAGTTGCACGTGTCCGAGTTCTTTAGCAGAATACATTGCATTGTGTTAAGGTGTACGTTGTCTGACGTGCGATAAGTAAGCTTGCTGTTTAATAAGTAGCTTGCCCCATCAGGATGGTTTTAGCCTCATTTTTTCTTCCTTGGCTGAGACAATTCCAGTAAAAGCAGAGGCCCTTCAGTTTGTGTTTTGCTTTCAGCACGGGGCTCTGATGTATATGTACTGTCACAGTATACATGGTAGAGTTAACTGGGTAGTTCAAGGGCTGTAAAAGCCTTTTTGTAATAAGCTAGAAGCAGCAACTTTCCTGTAGGAAACAGGTTGCAGAGGAGCTTGTGCAAACCCAAGAAATCTTTGGGTTTTAAAGCAGACTTCAAACGAGGCAAAATGTTGTTTAAAAATGCCAGATGGACAGTTGTTGCCCATACAGTGTAGTTTCTCTCCTAAGCAGCAGCTAGACATGCGAGGCTGGGAAACGGAGGTGGCTAGAACAGTGCTGAAACTCGCTCCACAATGTGAGTGCTGCTGGTTTTATCTTTAGATACTTGAGTTTTAAAGACGGGAGAGCAGTGAGCATTTTCATTGTCTACAGTAGGGGGTCGTTGTGGTCCATTGGGTTGGTATCTCCAAGTGGCAAGACCTAAGTAACAGTGTGGTTTGTGGCAAGCATGTCAAGCGCACTGGGAGTGGGCACTTTTAAAGATCAGCACTGTTAGATATCTCTCCCTCTCTCTCTCATATCCACTCATTGAGCTCTCTCTCTGCTATTGCAGGTGTCAGTGAACATCGTAGGGCGATGAATTGCAGCAAGTTATATGAATACTATTAGGAACATATGTCTCAGCTGAGCTGGTTTGAGTGGAGCACTCCCAGATATGCGGTGGTTTTTAAGAGGATGACAGTGGTTGTGGTGGTGGCTTTGTCAGCTTTAGGAAAGAGCGCAATGGCTTCCTATTATAGGTAGCCACTTACTGCATGTAAGGCTTTTTATAGTTGTAAGCCCCTCTGCAATAATTAATCATTCCAGTTCTCCCCAGGTTCCTCTGAGGTAGGTACCTAAGCTTTGTCATCCTGCAAATTATATATGTAGGAAGAGAGGCAAAGAGGGATCAATTACGTGGCATTTTTATTACCTCCATACTGTTTACACTGCCGTAGCCAAGCCTTGATCAGTGCCTTGCTTATGAACCTTAGCAAATGGATTGTAGATATTTCACTTCTAATTAGAGGATGCATGAAGAGAGCTTGCATGAGAGGTCTCCAAAGGGTAGCCACAAAGGTCAAGAATACTGCTGTAACATGTTGCACGCAGCACCCCCTCTCTAAACATGTTCAAGATACCCAAAACTCCTTGGATTAACGTTATCAGCCCCGGAGTCAGATCCCTGATAAAATTCAGGAGGAAGAGGCACTCCGAGTATGGCCACAAAACCTTCTGTGCATGTTTCAAGTGCTGTGAGAAATGTCTTACCCCGGACCCCACGTCCCAGCCAACAGAAGGCTTGCTTGTCCTGCCTTTGAGTTTGCAGCCCTCGAGTGCATCACATAGCTTCCTTTCCGAGTGGGGAGGTTTTAGCAAAATAAATACGTTCATGAATAATGCCATCATTATGATAGTCCTTATGATGATTAGTCTGATATTAGTTTAAATTACGCTTCCTGGCAAGCTTTCCATCTGCTGTGTTGGCTATCATAAATTTTGATAAGGGGAGCTGGAGGCTTTAATGACTCCTGTCGTGTAGAGTCGTAACAAGCGGCAGGGATCGAGAAGCATGTTAATGGGATATCTTAATAAAAGAATTGGTGAAGAAATAAATAGTTAATAAACGCAATCATTCCAGCTTATTGAAATAAGATCTACAACACGCACCTCCAGCTTTTCAGGCGCTAATAGTAAAGCAGCACTGCAGGAGCTCTGTTATGCTCAAAGCTGTTTTCAAGGGTTTCTTTTTTATGTCACAAAGCCTACAACCTTCCTTCTTAAAACACGTTTTTCATTGGAAACTTCGTTTTACAACAGTTCATGAATTTTACAACTAAGTGCGCTGGAACAGAGGAGGTGGAGTACCTGGGTCTTTGCAGAGGAGAAGCTTCTTGTCTGAACTGCTTTAGTTGCTTTGAGCAGGTTGAAAAGTAATTGTCCAAGAAAGACAAAGAACGATCTGAAGGAATAAAAGGTAGATGTTCTTTCCCTCTCTGATAAGTCAAGTTGTAGATTTAACGGAAAATCCCAAATGCGTGTGTAAATGATACACTGCGTTTGGCTTTTAAGCAAGCAGAAAATTGATTCTAAAGACTAGCAATTGGATTATGTGGGGGGAATGTCATTCTTCAAGGTTAACACAGCGCATAACCTCATGAGCCAGAATCACGTAAGGACCATCCACTGGTCATAATTCTATTCTCAAGTCATCATTGTGTATTCACTGAAAAATGACCATGTTTTATAACTTGCACAAACGCTGGAATTGCCCATGGCACGCATGGGATGTGTTAAAGGGAATACACCATGCTTTTTCCTTTGTCTTGTTAATTGCAATGCCTGGTTTTGACTTAGGAGTGTATTCTGAAGAGCCAGATCCTTAAGACAAAATAATCATGACTCCTCTTCTTAAGAAACCACTGAGGATCTTTATCATGCTCTGATTAAAGAGTTTCAAGAAAGAAATATTTGAAAACATGGCTTCAGCCTTTCCTATCCTTCTAGTAGGAAAAGGTTAGGAAGAAGAAGGTTTAAAACAAATAGAAACAAAACAAAGACATGCCTTGTGTTGGGAACCAGAAACCTATAGGTACTAAAACCCCCTCACTACTGTACAGAGCCTTTGCTTGTGGTTGCAGAGCAAGCAATAAGCATTAGTCGGAAGCCTGAGATCCATCACATCTTGTTAACTGATGTGAAAATGATTACCTGATGGTATCCAGAGCAGGATATTCCTGCATGTTAATAGTTATCTATGTTGGTTAACGTAATTAAAACTAAGAGCAGCAACCCCCAGTATACCTAATGCCCTGGCAGAGCTGATGCACCTTTTCCAGTGGAGACTTTAAAAGGTTTTAGGAAACTGGAAGAGTGAAATACTCATCTCATAAATGACAGTCATCCAGAGCACCCGAATGGAAACTGTGCCTGCAGAGGCCTCCAGGGAGGTGAATTTTGTAGGTCATCTTGCAAAACTCTGTTCCTTTTGTAGGTTTGTTTCCAGTGTCTTTGAGTATCCAAGAGCCAAGCATTTGAAGAATGTTTTTTGACTCCAGCTCTCATGCTGGCTACTTAAGCTTTCCTGGTGCTTTAAATTGAGCTCTGTTGATGCTATAGATCAGGAAAGCGAGTCCTGACCTTGTAGTAGCTCAGTTGCTACCCAGAGCTGCTTAGCTATCTGATATTTAACTGTAAGAATAACATAATAAAGAAGTGCCTGTCTTCTCTGCCTCACACCTGTACAGAAATATAGTTTCCAGGGATGGTGTGGCCCTGTGCCATCAGCATTAGTCAGGAAGACAAATGGAGTTATTACGGGCACTGTCTTTAAGTCTGTAATGCAGTTGATAGTGATACCCATTGAGATAGTGAAAAGGGAGCGGACCTCTCCACTTGCTTGATTGAAGTATAAACCCTAGATATTTATCCTGCTGGTGCCCCAATCCCTGTAAAACCTTGGCAAAGAAATCCAGACAGGTGCGTGCCCCTTTGCTTTTGTGACTTTGTGGGAACACAGACCAGTACTCTGGTCTAACAAGAGATTACTTGCTTGTCCTTGAAGAGTAGCTATAGTGCTGCTTTGGAAATGTGACAGCTGTGAAGTCAATGCACAAGTGTCCATCATGAACCTCAAAGGGAAGGCAGCCCCACAGTTGAGGCTGTAGAAGCCCACGGGGTGATTTTGCTGTGCTCATAGGTACTTAAAGTATGCTGAAGTCTGCACAGCCACCTTTGTTCATGAACCCTTGTGAGTAAGGTACATAAAAGGAGAGAAGAGGCAGAGTCATAGTGGTACAAAGGATTCCAGTGGTTTTAGAGGGAATAGACTGTGTCTCCTCTCGGACTGGGGTGAAACCCTAGGTCTGCTGTTGATGGTGGGAATTTGATCCCTGGGAACGAAGAACTTGTTCCTCACATCTTAAGGCTTTGTGCTAAGGAGAGACGCACTCGCCACAGATGCTGCCCAGAGCCTTGCATGTTTACTAGGGGTGCAGGGTGGGAGCTCAGCTGGGAAGCCCACTGAGCTGTCAGATGTTCCCTGGTGTGGATGCTGGACATGGGGAATTACAGCTTTAATGAGAAACCACATTTCCTTCTCGGAGCTAAATTCCCTCCTTGTATGAAGAGATGGGATGGCACTGGCTGTGGTGCAAGGGGAAACTTTGCCCATCATCTGCTGAGCACTGGGAATGAGCTTCTGGTGTTGGCTGGTGCTGAGTAGGTCATTAGCTCGCCCTTTCTGAAACAGAAACATTCCTAATCCTTGCATATCCCACACCATTAAAATTTGACACAGCTAATGATGGCATTGTATTATTCTTCCAGCTGAGTCCTGCTGTTACAGAAGTAAAGGGCACGATCTCTGGTGCCCTCCTCCCTTTTGTTTAAAATCAGTGCAAGTGCTGATTGTTCTTTCTTCTCTACATCACGGAGATATAATCCAGTGACAGCTACGAGGCACTTTGTGTAGTGAACATGAAATAGGAGGGGAATGAAAAAATCAAAGAGGGAGAATTATTCATGGGAAATTGAGCACAGCTTCATTTCTCCAAATAAAAAACCAAGTAATGCTAAAAGAGTTACGCAGTTGCCCATAGGATTTATTTCTTCCGAGCCCTTCACCTTCCACAGGATCAAATTCCTCCAGCAGAGAACTTGTTTGAAATAGGCTATTATTGATGTTAATATTATTACTAACATGATTATCACCATTTTGTATCTCAATGTGGGTACGACTGTTTCCTCTCCAGCTGTAAAATGTGAAAGCAGACAGTATTTTCAGTACTGCAGTATCTTCTCTCCCTTTGAAGAGCTTTGTCAGTTCTGCATGCTTTCCTGTTTGTCCTTCCTACCTGCGGCTCTGTGCTCTTCTGCAGGCTCCTTTTGAGGTGGTAGGGCAGACCACTGGAGCCTCATTACGTAGGAAAAGCCTTTTTTCCCCTTTGAATTGCCAGTACTTTGCACACCCCACCTTCTTCTGATCTCAGGAGTGAGCAGTTTCAGTTTGTTTCCAAACTGAGACCCCTCGTTGGCAATGTGTTGTAATGCATGGAGTTTATTTTATTGGCCTGACCTTATTCTTGACCTTTTTTCCCCCACCCCTCTTGTCTTCTGCAAATGCAAATGATGCATGATTTGAAATCCCCTTAAGCCTGAACAGGGGAGGTAATTCTAAACTCAAGGAAAGAATTGGGACAGCAGAGCATATCTAGAACGTCTGATACAATGCCTTTTTTATTTTTCAGTCAGTTTGCTCCCAGGAAAACCTTTTTGTGGAAAACAGGTAAAAAAATAGCTTGCTTTTTTTTTTTTAATGTTAAATTTAGCTGTTTCTTCTATTATTTTCTCTCTCTCTAGTTCTAGAGTTGTTAATGTGAAGACTGAGCATATTTGTAATCCGTGTTATCTGCAGTGATTTTTGGGCTGTAAGAGGGGGAGGGAAAGAGATTGCCTTGCAGATTGTATCTGAGCAGATAAGGAGCTACTGCTGCTTTCCCAAGACGGGGTGTTCTGGTTTAGAAAGCAGGTTGTGGGAGGGAGGGGGGAGCCCACCTAAGGTTTCATCTCCAATGCCCACTCTATCTCTGGAGTGCTTTTAGCATTTAACTCACTGATCTTTAAAAAGCACTCTGGCTGATGGTGTGTATGAACCATCGTGCTTGTGTTTCTGCTGTTTAACCTGTTCTCCTGTGGGGCTGAGCAGCAGCACTGATTTCATCTCGTGCTCTTGGAGGTTGCCAAATGCCCCAGACCTGCTTTCCTGCTATGTTGTAGTAATTATGTAGTAATGAAATGCTGACACCTGACACGCAGTTCCTTTGCATGACTGTGTGGTGGTTCTTATGGATGGGGTTTTTCATTATAATAAATCCACCTAAAGGGAAGAAGAAACTATTTAAGATCCACAAAATGTGAAGTATTGGATCCGTAGCAGCCATAAATTAGCTTAACTGCGTTGAAAAGCTTGGAAATTGTGCACCTTTATGGCAAGTAAGGATTTTAACCAAAACACTGGGATTTTTGCTGGCGAGAGTTTGAGCAGTGCTAGCCCAGGTCTGCCCTGTGCAGGTTTTAAAGCTGTTTAGCATCCCCTTTGCAGAAAGGGGGGTTATCTTTTATAGTATTTCTATCTCTGTCCATCCTTACGTCTGTCAGATGCATTTATGGGTGAGGCTGTTCTCACAGAAATGACTCCACAATAATGGTATAAACCAGCTTTTCCGATGGACAGTCGTGTAAGTGGAATGAGGGAAGGCCCTCAGGAGGTAATGGCCACTATCCTCCAACCAACTCCTATTCTGAGAGCCAAGGCTATTTCCTCAGCTGCTGCTTCTGTATCATGACTATGGAAATATGTTTTATCAAAACTGGAACAAAGGAAACCAAAAAGTAAAAGGCAGATGCTCCCATAAGCCTCCTTTTCCCTCTCTGGAGAGACTGGGACAGGAAGCGTGATGCAGTTATTCCCATTCCCATGTCAGTATGGAAAGTGCTCGGGTACTGCACTGCTGAGGGTAAGGTGGGGACCTTTATGGGATGAACCAGGAACTTCCTAGCCAGCCCTCCACCGGTTTATGCGTTCCATCCCACGCCTGCCTGCAGGAGAATGTAGCCAGTCCTGCTGTTTGCATGTGGTTCCTTTTGCTTGAACCTGAGAGCTGGTGTGAGGATGCATACCCGGCGGAGAGCAGTAAAAGGCCAGGATGGAAACTGGGCTGCTGTTACTGCCTGCCCTCTCGTTGTCAAGAGGGATTCTTCAACTGTATTCCTCAGAACACTTGCTGCATGCCTTACAGCCTTTGGCCAGGTGAAGCACTTACATGTGTACTTGGCTCCATGCACGTGAGCAGCCTTGCTGATTTGCTGTGTTGGAAGCGGGGTATGTGTTTAAGTGCTTTGCCTTTCTTTTTCATCAGAGAACCTGAGCACTTCTCTGAGCTGCAGAGGTTTCCAAGTGACTTAGCAAGTGCTTAAGATGATAAATGCACAGTTTTGCTGGTTTGCATTTTTTTATGTTCTTATTGGGTGATAGTTTAATGAATTGGGTTTTGGATGCAGGTGTATGGTTTCTTGGCTTCTGAGCATTACCTTGCTCAGTAACAGGGTATGTTAAATGGCCTTCAGCCTCCCTGGCTGACATGTCTGTGTTCAGTTGACTGTGCACGCTTACGGGGCGTGCAATTTTAGCCTCGGTTGTTTAAGCTATGAATCTAGCACAAGTTGGAAGATGATGCTAGAAATGAAATACAGCTTTACAGATAAGATCAATTTGAATTGCCATGTCTGTTACCATAATCTTTCTTTTCGTTTTTCAGTAGGCTGTTGGAAGACAATAGCATATGCAATGATACCCATAAGAAAAGACAGCTTTTTAGGTTTGTATGGCTTTATTTAATATTCAATTCCCAGTAACTCTCACTCATGATTCTGTGTCCTCGCCGAGGGAGGCTCGGACAGGTGGGGGTATGTCAGTTTGCTGGATGAAAAGAAGAATGGACAACAGAAATCTGACCCATGCTCCGTGAATGGGGAGCTCACAACGAGACCCTTTCCTTGGATTTTACAGGTCTTTGGCTCAGGAGCCATATGGGATTTTCAGCTGCTTGGTCTGGGGGTGACCGTGACTGGTGGAAGTTCATTTTGCTCTAGTCTATACAACAGGCACGTTGCACAGACCAGTGCCCAGACTGACCTTTCTTCCTTTCATTGGTTTATTAAAAGCTGAAATAGAAGCAAGACGTTCCCTTCTCTAAAGCAGCAGTGTTTTGAAATGCTTTCTCTGTGAACTTTGTACTCCAAACTCAATTCCTTCTGCCCAGAGAACATTCAGATGTGTCCTGTATCCCAAATTGTGCCCCAAGCCACAGGGAGTTAGCAGGAGTCAGTCCATGTTTTCATGGAGAACTCATGCCGGCCACAGATAGCAGGCAGAAAAACTCTTCTCCATGCATTTTTGGGCTAGCCTTGGTGATCTGAGAGTCTTGGATTGAGCGTGCAGGATTAAGGAGCCATCTTATGCGCAGACACTCTTAATAACCCGTATCTGCTTGGGTTTGGGGAACAGAAAGGAATTTTGTGTAAGCCCAAACCACTGACAGCTGGGATACAGAAGCATTCTGTTTCTCTTTTCCACTAGGATCTAAGGGCATTGTTAATTTCTAAGCACAAGAAGGACAGTCTGGAAATAATATACTTTGGTTTGGTTTTTTTTTTTATTTTCCAGTGAAATTTTGAAGACAATTTATTTAAAAAAGATTTTTCCTTTATTTTTTGTGTTGCTGCTTTTGTGCTGTTTCTCTTCCCCACTGTCTGGGTCTAGCAAAGGTCACCAGGTTAATACTGCTGATCCCATCTGTGACGGGCTCTGGTCACAGGCAAGGAACGCGCCAGCCTGATCCCGCCTGTGATACGCTGCTCCTTCGTGTACCAAGTGACAGAGCTTGGCAGGTTCTCCAGTCTTCTAAAAGCCATCCTAAAGCCAGTGTTATTAACATCACTTGGGCTAACAGTGGTGGAGCACTAAGCTGTGGTAGGCATGCTGGTTTTATCTCGGCCGCACACTGCAAGCAGTTCACCTCCACGTTCTACTCACAGTTTACTGTGCTGTTACTCACAGTACACTGGCTGTACAAGGACAGACAGCCTCCACCCAGAGATCCTTGCAGCTGCTGTATGCAGAGGAACAGAAAGCAGAAAACCCATCCAACTGGTGGATCTCTAAGTGGAGCATTAGCACAGGCCAGTTTGGGGTCGCTCTGGGAAGACACATGGTTAGGGGAAGGCTTTGGATAACTACAGAGCAGATGATGGGTGTGATAGAAGCAAGGAGGATGGATATGAAGACAAAGGGTACAGGGCAGGTGAAGTTAGTGAGAAAAATATAGCAACAGCTAAGGGAGAAGTAGTGAGAGGGTTGCTGAGGGAAGACACGGGCCAGCAGGCAACAGAAACGCTGCATCAGCCCCATGCAGTGGAGTCCTCTTAGGATGTACGCAAAGGGGAAGCAGTGGTAAGTGCTGTGCATGTAAAAGGGTATAGTAGTGTTCACTTGCTGAAGGCAGATGGGTACAGGAGTCAGGTGCCCTATTTCAGGCATGCTTTTGTAAATGCAGAGTATTTCCTTTATTAGTCTCACTGCACGGTACCCAAGGATACGCTTTGCCCTGATACGGTTTTATTGGTGCATAAACCTTTGTTTCCTGGTGTCTGTAGGGGTAACAGGGACAGCATGGGGAAGACATCTGGCAGTCGACAGAGCAGTACAGAGAACGAACTGAAATGGGCAGACCACCAGAGACCGTGGAGCAGCACAGACTCGGACAGCTCAAATCGAAACTTGAAGCCAGCCATAACAAAGACAGCCAGTTTTGGTGGGATAACCGTCCTGACGAGAGGAGATAGCTCATCAAGTAACAGAAGTACCGGCAAACTGTCTAAAACAGGTAGCTAGTACTGTATTGGGTTCACAGGGCTACTTGTTCTGCGGTGATGAATGGCTGTGCTGCTGCTTGCTTGAGTGTGGTGTATCACAGAGTGGTTTGGGTTGGAAGGGACCTTCAAAGATCATCGAGTCCAATGCCCATTGTTTAACTAGATGGTGGCTTACATGAACAGATGCATTCCCTGTGCCTGGCAGATGTGTATGCCTGTATGTCCGTCTATGTGCGGAGCTACCTGGGTACCCGGTATTGAGGTTTTTAGGCATCAAGAAGAAAACTGGTGCCTGAGGTTTGCAGATCATCGGTGAGTTAGGCTTTTCCTGGAGCAGAGTATGTACGTGTCTGTTTGATCGCTGTCTTCACTTGTAGCCTGAAAAGGTGGCACTCCTTTCAGACAAAGCACGGAGTTCATAACCTGTTTGTTAAGCTTTTTGAATCGTGCGGAATTAAATGTCGTGTATCCGATGAGAAATCCAAGAACGTTTTGTTGTCGCTGCTAAAATTCAGACCAGCTGGATCCTGGAGTACATACAGCCTCTCCCTTGCTGCTGGTGGATGAGGCAGTGTGCTGCGGTGGGAGCAGGCAGCAGTGCTGGGCTCACAGAGGTCCCCTCATCTCTCGGTTTTCTTGTTTAGTTCCCATTAAATGAAAGCACCATTTCAGGAGACTGGGAACGTGGTGGGAATTCTGCATTTATTTGCATTAACTTCATGGGTACATTAACATAGGAGTGAGTCACAGGGCTTAGATCAAAGTAACTTCAAGCCATGCCATTAAGCCACTCCATTATATTTATGTGTAGAAGTGCATAATAAATAATGAGCCCATCAGATGATTCCATCAGTTTGGTTCATTTGATGCATATAGTACAGGACAAGTGGTAATCAATACTTAGCACTTAGTGCTTTTCCAGCTTGAGAGTGTTTTATGGACAGTATTTCATTTAAACCCAGTTTATCAAACCTGGGTTGGTCAGATTTCACTCCTGTTCCCAAAACTGTACAGTGATTTTACCGTGATTCAGGATGCAGTGGAAGGGATGCTTTATTTTTCAGGATAAATCGATAAAGCTTTTTACTTGGCAACTACATTTTGGACCTCTGTATCTTGAACACAGCTTAAAATTTTATAGAACCATAAAATCGTTTAGGTTAGATGGGTGAATGAATCCCTTGAGTGAATGGGACATCCCAGGGTAGCCAGCACTGCTGATAAATGATGGAAAGCGGCTTGGTGAGCCCTTCCACCAGCTCCTTTCAGCACCCTAGGATGGATCACATCCAGCCCTATAGACCTGTGTGTGTCTTAAGTGGTGCAGGAGGTTGCTGACCTTATCCTCTTAGATCATGGGGGCTTCATTCAGTCAACCTGTCCATCAGCCTGAGGAAAGTCATAGGAAATAATATCTGAATCACTATTTCTGTCCTTCTCTCTAAAATATGATGGAATTGGCATTAAAGCAGATTAAGAATGACTGTTCAAAAAACAATGGGGAAATATGTCTTGATAATAAAGCGTTCTCTCTTTACTGACAAATGCTGAGTGCATTCAGAGCTGTCAGAGCCCCCACATGCTGTTTGCATATGTTTTCGAAGGTACATTAGGTACCAAGCGATACTTCAGGGTGCATGTTTTGCATTCGATCTTCATTACTCTGTGTTCTGGTCGCAGGCAGCACTGGATGTCCCCAGGCTCACTGCACGTTTAAAGCTTGCTCATGTTTTCATTTTGGAGGATCTTGTTTATGTTCTGCTGTTTTCACTATAGCGGCTGAAATGGGGTTGCAGAAGTGTAGCTACAAATGTTAGCCGTGCAGCCCTGGTAGCGTGGCAGAACCTGGTAGGCACCAATTCTGTCCTTGTTCTCCCCTGCAGAAAGTATTAGTCTGATCTCTGAAGGGCTTTATGATTCACAGCAATAAATTTAACACATTTTTGTGTTGCATATAGTATGTATGAAATCAGTCTGAAGTCATGAGTAGGTCAAAATGTTCTTCACTGGCTGAATGATGGCAAATGTGAACATTTGAAATGTGAAAGCTGTTCTGCATACGTGACAGTCATGCAGAAGCATTGACAAGCATCCTTCTTGAGCATGGGAGTACTAAACCTTTCAGGCTTCTCGCAGATGGTGCACAGCTGCCTTAGAGTATATCCAGCAATGCAGTGTCAGCATTAATATGTCCATTTTTAATATTTTCACCAAAACTAAATGTTCTGCCCTTAACCTTAACATCTGATAAATGAGTAATTGATGGTACATAGCAGACAAACAGAAACTGAGGCATAGAAAGATGTTAACCTCCCCTTAGGCAAAGACTGATCACAGAACATGCTGTTTCCCGCAGTGGTGTCAATTAGTCTTAGACTTTAATTGCATCCAGCTGCTTGGGAATTAGAGCTTAGCAAAGGAATGATGTTGTTTCTTTCTTGCAAACTTCACAAACGTGGCTGTTTGAAACCCATTACATGGTTATCTTACTGGTTCTGATGGTTGCTTTCCTGCACCTGTTGATGGTTTAGAAAGCCTTATTCCACTGCAAATCACAGACCATATAGCTCAAATAAAGTCATCTTTGTTGCTCTGAAGCTCAGTAGGTATGGAGAGATGTTTTGAGCCATAATTCAATATTGAGTGGAGTCTTAATAATTTAACAAATTGCAGTCAGATTGCATACACTACAATTTAGGACGTGATAAAAAACCTTGGCTAATTCAGACTTGCAGTAATATAGTAGACTTCCCAGGGCTGACTAAGCATGTTGAGGGGCAAGTGAAATAGATGTCCCTGTAGGCATAAAAGATGTCTCTAACACACCCATAAGAGAAAATCTATCTCATCAACTCTGATGTTACTGTCACTGACACATAACAACAGGTTTTAATACACATTATTAGGAGGGAAGACATGATATGTTTCAAAGAGATGTCCTCTGAGTATCTCCATATCTGTTTAATTGATGGAAGACTCAAAAGATGTAACTATTGCATCTTTAGCTTCTCTTAATGTGTTTTCCATTCGGTGGAATGCACGTCTGTTAGAGCTGGTGTCTTTCCTCCCCATTTACCAAAAGCCGTCTGCACTGGGGCATTAGCTGTGTTGATACAGATCTGTAGGGATCATTAACTTCCTTGGAGGGGCTCCAAGTAATTGGAGCCCCAGTCTAATCTCTCCTGTTAGATGTTCATTGACACTCCTGTTGGGGAAGGACCATTATACGCAGGCATTGCAATATATTAACCCTTTTAGCATTAGCCCGATGGATCTTCTGAGTCGGAGACACTCTAGGAATGTTGATGTATGGGCAATAAAACCCAAGGCAACTGCTCCCGGTCATACTCTGTGCACCAACTGGCTGTACTGAAGCATCAGTCCTATTCTTAGAGGTGCAACTTGCAGAGAAATGATTGTGTTCACATGAGCAGGTACCATTATCCTAAAGACTACGTATATTGTAATACACAGAAATGCAAGTGCCTTACAAAAGTAGTAAATAAATATTCCCAAGCCAAGAAACTGCATCTAAGACATCTCCAGAAGTGGTCAGTGCTCTGCTGTCCCTGAAGAATTGACTGTCTGGAACAAGTAGTGGGTAGATTTTGAGAGTCCAGTTGATAAGAAAGGAAATACCTCAGGCGTGGAAGGTGGGATGAGCAGAGTCATCAGATACTGAATGCTGTCCCAAAGAAAACAGAGCAAGATATGGCACATCACTCACTGGCACTCAGATTATTGGGAAGTTAATGGTACCTCTGTGCTCTTCCCTCCAAGAACCCTCTCAACTATTAAGTGCTTGTGGTGATTTTTCTGTCTCTTTTTCTTCTGTCACTCTTTTTGAACTGCTGTATCTCTCAATACTTTAGAGCAATGGAAAGCGATGGAAAATATAAAGGTTATTATTATGTCAGCTGTGAAGCAGCAAGAAAATTACAGAAGAATCTAGAAGTAGCCATCATTCCATACTGAAAAAGAAGAGGTTGGGTTGTGTAATGGGGGCAAAAACCTCATTTAGCCCGAGTTCCTTTCAGAAGTCTTTAGCAAGACATCTCTTAATGTGAATCTGAATAAAGTCAAATAGTTCACTCTTTTTTTCATTTGCTACAGTACTGGATTCATCATGTGGTGAGTTCTTATTCCACGTTTAGACACTGTGAAAGCAGCTAATCAGAGCTACAAAGACAAGATTAATTGGTGTTAATTTCTAAACAGTAGTCTTGGAATTTACTTGGCTTAATATGTGTAGACTTAAAATGATAGGAAATAAGTTGTAGTGGTGGAAAAAATTGAAAATAGATCATTCTTATACATGAGAAATAAGGCAAAATTGGTTAAGTATTAATTTCTGGGATTTTTCTTTTAGATTCAGAAAATTGCTGATATGGATTTGTGTCTTGTTTGGGGTCTATCAGAATCACCACCTTGATCTGCTGACATAGGAAAACAGATCTCTGTTTTAAGGCAGACATCTCATACCTCTTGTGTTGGCCAAGGTGGAGTGATAGCTCCAGAGGTTTTTCCACTGCTTCTGTCTACCCTTTGATGGGTACATCTGAATTCATTGCAGTCCTTTGGCTTTTAACATTCAGAAGCTGGTAAAGATCAATCCACGATTCTGCCATGAAAGCAGCTGAAAAGGGGAGAAGCAGCAAACAGTTGAATGTCAGAGCTGCAATGTGCTTTTATCCTCATGGCATTCTCCAGAATAGCACGAAAAGGGGAGAGAAAAGTCTGAACTTGGGTTTGATACCGCATACATGCTTAGGAAAAAAGGGATTATGTAATCTCATCACCCCTCCTGCACCTCCAGTTAGCCTTCTAACCTGTTGAATTCAATAGGTGATGAAAGAGAGGAGAAAGTAAAGCAAGAACTCAAAGAAGCAAGGGAGATGGCAGATACTGCTTGCAGCTTGCTGAGGATGACCACCAGGAATATCTCTGCAATTTGTAGAAACACTGGAATCTGAAATGATCCAATAAATGAAACTATCCCTGCAGGAATAATCTTTCTAACTCCCCAGCCTCAGTCCACAAGGAGGGGGAAAAATACAGTAACTAATACAACTTTGATGTGTCTATATAAGAATGAAACATTTCATCTAAAATCTCTGCCAGTCTCTCAATTAGGTACCGGAGAAGCAGATTTAAGCTCCTGCTGATGGCAAATAATGCACAGCTCATAAAGAGGACTGTCTATAGTAGCTGCCATATGAGTATAAAGTTTAAAGAAGATGGATAAAAATGTGTTTTGCACAATAATCCATATTAGTCTGTGGAAAGACCCTCTGTTAAGTAACAAGATGCTGGTGCGCTTTCTTCAGAAGAAACCTATTTTGGTCTAATTATGAGGCAATAAATCGATTTCAATATGCATTTTACTGAAAACGAATCCAAGGCTCTAAGCAGTCCACTGCAGTCCTCCTGTGGCATCCCTAATATGAAGGATGTAACTTGCTCTTTAAAATGTTTGCTAAAACCTAAGTCTGGGTTCTGGGTTTTCTTTGAGTATGCACCTGCAGAAAGGCACTAAGGAGGTTAGTAATTATTGTAAGATGCATAGTCAATGCACAGAAGTAAAGTAACAGAAGTTGCAATTAAAATATACTTTATTTTTGGGAGGAAGCATCCATAGGGGTATTTGCTTTCATACCTCCCTTGTATTTGTCCTAACATGCTGCTTCAGGGAAGCCGTTCACCTGAGCCTTATGCTCTCAGAGATCCATGTCATTTTTGCACGAAGCAAACTGAAATCTCATCAAGTAAAAGCCCTGAAGTTTGGAAATAGTATTTGTTGTTTGAAATAATGCATCTCCCCATCCTCCCAGGCAGCAGTGTGTTTTAGCACATTTCATCCATCTTGATTGAGCCATTTTAATAGGCTAGGTGCCGAAACACCCAAGTGGCAGAAGTCTTGGGTAGGTTTAAGTTAAAATACATATGGCACAGCCTCTGTGCTACTTGTCTGTGACAGTTGCAGTTGCTGGGTTGGGGTTTTGTTTGTCTTTACAGAAGATGTTCCATTTGCTCTTGTGTAGGCTTTTTAATTGGTTGCTTGGTTTTCCTTTCATTCGAAACCAACATGTTTAGGTTTTATGCCTTTATATAGTGGTTTTATACCTTTTATATATACCTTATATAAATATACCTTTTATATATATAGTTTTCATACCTTTTTATACCTTATGATCCAATACTGCTGAATGATAAATACATGCTGAGTGCTTTGCGTTGTTTGATAAAGCTGTTTGTTGGCTGGGGGGAAGCAGTTCTTGGAGGAGGGAGGTCATTGAACTGTAGAAATGCCACTGGATGCTGAGCTCAGCAGGGAGTGAGAACCCCACCTCCTGCCTGCTGGGCATGGACCAGTGCTTGCCTTTGCAGCCGGTGAGGGCTGCCCTCATGTCTGATGGGGACTGCGGTCCCTTGTAACCCCTCTGCCGTGTTTGTGTCTCTCTGTTAGGCTCAGAGTCTTCCAGCAGCGCTGGCTCCTCAGGGTCACTGTCACGGTTACATCAGCCTCTCCAAAGTGCATCTCTTGTCCCCGGGGTGACGGCCAGCTCTTCAGGCAGCGTGTCCTACCCTGAGAACGGGATGAGTGGCCAGGTGGCCCCCAGTAACACCAGCTATATCATTCTTCCACTTGAAGCTGCAGGGATACCGCCTGGCAGCATCCTTCTGAACCCGCACACAGGTCAGTACAATGCCCTCCTGCCTGATGCTGCCCTTTGGCGTTTCCAGTGTAATCTGGGGAGTTGACAGATTTCTTGTTTCTGGAGATACTTTCCTTGAGACACTTGATAAGGAAGCATGTACACATGGGAGTGACGTTTGGCAGGGTGTTTTCTCATGTCCGTAGGCACAGCTGGGTTGGCTTTGTGAGGCTGTTGTGGCATGGCAAGTAGGAAGTGATACAAAGCCCACTTGTGCAGTTCCAGAGAGGATATTACTCTTGTAAAGTCCTAGTACTCCTTGGCTGTGAATCCTCTGAGATTCTGTTGATTTCAGTAACAAATACTTTTCCATACCAAGCATGCTGAGATTCGGTGCAACCGAAATGTAATGTCAAAGTCTTAGGCACTGTGCTTGACAGCAGAATTTCAAAAGGCTTAAAAGGCTGCATTTGAATTAGCACATCAGAGTTTGTTGTGAGCTCTGTGATTAGCCATTGTATTGAAACTGGAAATCTGCTGAAAGCAAGCTGTAACCTCTGCAATTCCTGGTAGTTAGCAGCACTGTGGCACACAAGTGAGGCACTTGGAGTCACCCAGCGCTGTGGATGCTTCAGAAACTATTCAGCTTGAACTGGAGTGCTTGATGGAAGATACAGGCAATTTGGTACCTCCTGGGTCCAGATGAAGTCCAGGTTGCATTCTGCTATTACTCCCCACAGTGTTGTACTTTGCAAGATTAGATATAGATTAGATATAAGGAAGAAATTCTTTCCTGTTAGGGTGGTGAGGCACTGGAATGGGTTGCCCAGGGAGGTTGTGAATGCTCCATCCCTGGCAGTGTTCAAGGCCAGGTTGGACAGAGCCTTGGGTGAGATGGTTTAGTGTGAGGTGTCCCTGACCATGGCAGGGGGTTGGAACTGGATGATCTTAAGGTCCCTTCCATCCCTAACTGTTCTATGGTTCTAAGATTACAAAGGCTCAGGGAGGTTGAGACCGTAATGGTTCTGCAGTGATTTGGGTTATTTCAGTGACTATGATTAGCTGTGCTGTCAACCTTAGCTGAGTTATTCCGTGTTTAAAATAACAAAGCCTACAGTGTAGTATGTGTTCTGTTGTACTGGGAGCTGAGAGTGAACTCCAAACTAGTTTTTCCAAGTCTTTAATGGAGCATTTGGGAGCTTTTTATGTGGAGCTTTTTGCTTCTAGCCAGTATTTTGTGTCTCTTACGCCCCTGTGTTCCAATGTTTTGGTGCAAATACATGAAGCTCACACTAAAAATACTTTTCTTTTTGGTCAGAATTCGGTCAAGAAAAACTGAAAATTGCAGCATTTGAGAAAAACATAGCCTTGACAATCCATTAAAACAAGCTCTCCACAGGCAGTTAGAGACAGTATCTGGGGCTGATCAATATCCATCAGCATGCGTAAAATCAGGCATTAGTAGTTGTTTGCTTAGATTCCAATGTGATACATTCTTTCCAGAGAGGTGACTTAGTAACTTGCTCAAATCAGTGCCTTTTTTAAAGCTTTTACTACTTACGTGTGCTTTTGCCAAGCTATTGTAGTATTGACATGGGAGCCTAATACAGTCAGCGTAAATGGGATTTGGGGCATTTCTTAAACACTCGGGGGAGAGGACAGAGTAGGAGATGGGCGTAAGACAAAACCCATCATTGCTGTTGGTTTGGCAGTTGGCAGTTCTGTCTGTAACACTGGAATTCCTTGGCCAGTACAGAAGACAGCATTCTGCATGCTATGTGGTCCACTTCCACACAGAAGTCATCCATAATTCAGGTGATAGAACTGTCCATTTAGCAATTTACCTCAGCTAGCTCATGGTACCTAGGAAATCTTTTTCTGCTATAGGTAATAGTGCCCTTCAGTGCTGTCACTAGACCAGAGCACCTTGTCTTCCCTCCTAGCGTGCCTCATTGTGTGCAGAGGCATCATGGGGAGATCCATGTGCATTAGTGTGTTTAACATTCAGGGAGCAATTGGTTTTTGTGTAAACAGAATTTAGTGTTTCTTTCAGACTCTGTTTTGTTTCTGTAGCTCCCTTGTAACTACATACATGGTAAAGACAATGGAGGGAGCAGTTCTGGAGTTGGAATTCTTGTCTCAGATGTATAGCTTCGCCCTGCTACCTGTGCTGGAAATCAGGGTGTACTGCAGTGTCTGCTGTGGTTTTAACATGCAGCAAAATACATGCTGCAGATTTGCCACTCTTTGGGCTCAGAATCTTTGCATCTTATTAGGGTAACACTACAAAAGAAGCTCCGTAGGGAGGAGGCTTAGATTGCTGGATGCTGTGCTCAACTATCAAAGTGATGGATGCTGTCAAAAACATAGCTGAAGAGAAGACAGTTTAAAGAAAAGGGGAAAGGAGCTTTGTTTCCTGTAATGAATAGATTTTCTTTCCCTAACACCATTCTTTAGCTCTTTCTTCTCTTCTTGCAGAGTGGCTACTTCCAGTCTTTTTCTCTCTTTTGATCATAGCACCATGTCCTTTAAAGGCCCTTGTTTCCTTTCACACTGAATAGTCACTGACTCTGCAAGCCCCTAATGGCATCCACAGATGCTGTCAGTATGTCCCTGCTCTGATTATACCTCTCAGCTCCTCCTCAGGTGGTGGCAATCCACACTTCCTTTTCCATGTCTATATAGTTTCCTTTGTTTCCTCTCTTCTGCTTTGCCCTTCTCCTTCCCCAGATGAAGATACTTTTTGCTTGCTTTGGGAAACACCATTTATGTGGCTGTGCTGTTTTGCTCTGTTTCACCCACTTCAGCAGTCTGGTTTACCCTTTAAAGGATTCTTGTTGCCACATTCTCTGACTTAACCCCTTTGACAATTTAAGAGCATTTACATTTCATTCTTACTCCTTTAAAAGGCATCACAATCTGTGTCCTTCTCTCTGGGCCACAGTTCGTAGCTTACAAATGTCTTCCCTGTTACCATATGATCTTTCCTTTTCATTTCTTATTTCAGGGTTTCTTCGTAAAAGGTCTATTTTTCATCTTTAAAAGCATTTCTAGACCTTTTCTCTTCCAATTCTGCCATCCTTCATTGAGACACAGGAAGTGCTCTTTACAGTTTCCCTTGAGCATCTGGCACAGGTTTTGGGAGCCTGTTATTCTGCTCACGCAGTCTGACTTCCCCAGTCTCCTAAAGTACTTCTAGAGCCTGAGACTCCCAAATCTAGGGAGTCTATGCCATTGCCACCCAGTATATTCACAGCATGAGATCAGCTAGTGGACAGAACTGCCCTGTGCTTTGCTTCCATTCACTCTAATGATAACCTTTCTCAGTGTGTGAGATGTGCCCAGTATAGTAAGACTTCATCCTCAAAGTCCTGATGCTCTAGAGATCGAGCAGGGTTTCTTTAGCCAGTGCTCCTCATATGTTCCTGACCACGATTAGTAAGAGGGAGGAACCGAAAGGCTGAGGAGTACCTAGAACAGGTAGAGATGCTTGTGATGTACAGACCAGAAATTCATTAATTCACTACTGCTCTCAGCCACCAAATTCCTCCAGATCTCCCTTTTTCTCTCAAATATTCATACTTTAGTTACCTACATGTTATCACTGCCAAAATTCCTTCTTCTCAAGGAAACATCTGTAATTCCTTTGGTTTACCGATTTATGATGGAAGAGAACTGAGGTCATGGAAAACATTTTCCTTACAGAAAAATACCATTTCTTTTCTGTACATAAAACAATGACTTGGGTAAATTTATTTCTGTTTCCACAAACATTGCTCTTGCCCAGCTGAAATACCTCAAGCAAGAGATGTTCAGCAACTTAGTAGAACTTTGGCCAGGATTTGTCCTGTATATAAGAGATTTTCAAAGACAGCCTAAGTGTTGCTTCCTGATAACTTCCAGTGCTGCCTCCTTTAATTACACAGGGCACAGCTCTCGAAAGTACAGCACTATGCCATTAGAATGTGTATATCAACTAGTAATGAGGATGGGTTTGGATTTTTTTCCTTTCATTACAACCTATAATGTATCAGGAGTGGTTGTGCACGTTTGACTGCTATTGCATGGCAATGAAATGTTCTCTACCTCCAGTGTTTGATTCAGAGTTCACTTTTAGCATTAATTGATTCATCATTGAATGATTCCAAGTAACCACTGCATCTGATTCATAGCCATGGTAACCTGCCACCCATTCCTTGGGAAGTCATACTGCCAAAACAGATACCTGCTGCCTGCTTTGTCTGCAGATGAAAAAGAAAGAAAGGAAAAGGATGGCTGATCCTCTAATGGGGCATTGAGAGTGATGAGTACTGGTATTGCAGGTCAGCTAAACAGCCATCAGCTAAAGCAAGGTTGCATGCTTTCACACAGAAAACATTCTCAAAGGTGCTGAGCAAAGGCAGGGTGCTCTGTTTCAGGTCAACCGTTTGTAAATCCTGATGGGACACCGGCAATATACAATCCTCCCAGTGGCCAGCAGACGATGAGGAGCCAGATGGTGGGGCAGTCTCAGCAGCAGCCTTCATCCCAGCAGCCTCAGCAGGTTCAACAGCCACAGCAGCAAATGGCAAGTCACCTTGTCACACAGGTAGGTGTGGTGGCCGTTGGAAAAAGCGAGGAAGCTCTTGTGGATGTGAAGGATGGCCTAAAGGGTAGGAGGGAAGGATGCAGGTAGATGAAATATCAGGATGTTCTTTTCTTCTGAAACAAGTGGGGCCCATGGTTTGTGTTTTCAATGTGTATGACATGGGTAGAGAGGGGAAGATTCCATTTTCAGTTTCATCTAAAGCGTGGTTTCATTTTGCAAAGGACTTTTGAGCGAGTTGGTGCATATCTACATATATTTATCTTGCAAAAATTGCCCACAGGTGAAAGCTGAAGCATTTAATTCTCAAGCTAGCACGGTCTGTAATTCTCTGCAAAGAGATGGGGAGCTTTCCCTGTCCCTTCCGACAGCAGTGGGTTTGAGTCAAAGAGTCAAGTACAGCACAGGGCTCTACAAACCCTTCTGTGTCCACTTACATGAGGCCTGATCTATGGGAAGCCCCCTCTCTGTGCACCCCTGCCCAACGTCGTGGGTCTTCTGCCTGCACCCCATGCTCTGGCCATGACCCTGCTCTGAGCCCCAAGCTCTGGATCTACAGAGCAGCATAGCTTGGGCACGTGCCATGGTGTATCAGCTCTCTGGCCCCTGGCTGAACATGGCACGTGGCCAGATGTGTTTGAGCATGGTCAGCATCTGCTGCAGACTTAATTTGATGGATTGTGTGTCTGCTCTCCCAAAGGGGGGGGGAACTACTCAAGCAAGAACCCTCCATCCTACTTACTCGCAGAGCAGCCAGGATCTGCTGTGGTTCTTGTGTGGCTTTATAATGTGGCACAGTTCATCCCAGGCTACCCAGAAATAAGATGCTAAAATGTGGGGAAGTTGCTTGGATTTTACTGGGTTTGGATTTGTGTGTTTGTGGCTCTTACCGCATGATTTGGTTTCAGCAGTGTTTGAAGACAGAGGTAGTACCAAACCTGTGTAAGACTCATGGTAAATGAGAGATTAAACCAAAAGGAATAATAAAGATATTCCAAGGTAATAGTGCTGTAGAAAATTACACTTAGGTAAACATCCACAGCAGATCTGTCTTTTGGTAACTCACAACCTGTTCTTTATCATTTGTTCCTTTTTTGGCTATTGTGTTCTGCCAAAGCAGCTTTACAGTCATTATTCCTTTGCCTATGACACCCTCATCAGTTAAATCAGCCGTTATCAGAATTCAAATATGCACTTACACTGTGCTGCTTTCTCATTTTATCTTTATAAATTAAATGTAGAATCATAATGTGGCTTTGCCTCCCATCAGTAATAAGGTGTGGCTGTGGCTTTATTTAATCTGGCAGCCATCAAATACGTGGGAAAAGGCAGAAAAATCTGTGATAAAGAATAGTTTGGTGTAAGGCTAAGATGAAGATGAAAATTGCAGTACCTGACCTCTTGTACCTGGGCTGGCAATGAGCCGCTTGCATTTTCAGAGCTGTGTTTGAGACCTTTGCTCTCAATAACAGAGGTGGCAGGGGTGGTCGGTGTTATGTGTATTCTTTGTGCTTATTTTGCAGCCCGTTCAGGCAATGCAGCCATCTTCTCAGTCAGTCCAGTATCCAGCAGTTTCTTATCCTCCCCAGCACCTCCTGCCAGTCTCTCCAACGCAGCAGTTTTCTGTGGTACTGAAGATTTCTCCTTTCATTTTTCCTTTCCTTGATGTTGGAGTTGGGTGTGTAAGCATGAATATCCATCCCCAAGAGCCTCTGGGTGGCAATAAGAGGGGTGTCCCACATGAGAGCCCCGTTTGCCATAACACTTTTGGTCCTGACAAGCTTTCCCTTGGTTCTGGTTATCCAGCCTGGAGGATGATGGCAAGAGCAGGGCTGTCTACCTGGTTAGCAGAGCATCCAGATAGATGTTTTCTTGTGCTTGTGATAGGAACTTGTGTCTTCCCACTTTGTGTCGAGGAAGCTTAAATTGCTAACTTGGGCTTTGGAGATTTGGGCTGTTCCCCTCTCATATCCATAAAGACTGGAGGAGAGAACTCCAGAAATCCTTCTTTTGTGTTGTATATTATTTTCTCAGTACACGAAACCCTCTGCCTGGATTCATTCCCTGGTGGTACCAGAGCACTTGGGAAGCAGAGTAGTGGTGAACCGGCTGCAGAAGGTGTGGTACACTGTGTGTCCTGAGAAAGCACCAATGGACACATGTAAGAAAGATAAATAGAGTGCTCTCCTGGAGCCTGTGTCTGGCTTGGTGCTTACTGATCTAACATTATGCCGTTGTAAAATGAAGCTCACATTTGAAGAGGCATTGCAAGGTTCCTTTTTTAATGTTATTTTTTATTCTTGCTCTGGTAATCTTGTTTATGACTGGTATTTTTTTTTCCCAAGGTAGAGATGTCATGCAGTTATAGTAAGAGATGGAAACAAAGCTGAATGGATCCTTGCAGCTAAAAGAACGTTATTAATGCCCAGTGGATGAGCAGTACCATTTAAAGGACAATAAAAAATGGTCCATGCTGAACATAAGTTGCATATCTCAATGCTAATTCACTCAAAAAGCGTCTTGCAGGCATCTCAGGTTGTTCTAGTGGTAGTCATAGGAAGGCTGATATTTTCAATGGCTAATTTAATAGCGAAACTTCACCTGAATTAATGTCTTCAAGGCACATTGCATAATACACACAAGGTATTAATTACAGGGTTTTGAAGCTTAGTCTCTATTGTACAAAACCAGAGACATTCCAGGCTCAATGAAGGGTTTGTTTGCAGTTGCTCACCATCCAGGTAGCTTTTATAAGAGACTATTTCAGGCAAACAGCTTCTGTACCTAAATATGGATGCAGGAGGATGGTGAAGTTAATAGCATTGCATTCTTACATCACCTGAGGGTGTTTGAAATGTTCTCCCATGGTATCTGCTCTCAGAGTGGGAGGTTAAGTCAAATAGCATGGATGTTCTAAGTGAAAAGCCTTTTTGTAGTGCATATTCCCTATCCATGAGGGCGTATGAGGAAGGGACCATAATCTGCATATCGGCACGTAAAGGAGTTTTATGCTGGATTCATTGTGGTATAGAGTATGTTGAGTATTTAAAAGTCTTGTGATACAGATACAAGTGAAGATGCATAGAAACATGTCTGTAAATCTTCAACCTTCACAGAATAAACTTGAGAGAGTTGATTAGTATGGATCTTTTTGCAAGACTGAAGAGATACTGTCTAGAATCCCTGTATCATTACCAGCACTAATAAGCCTCAGGTCCATTGACTTTACTTGGTACTTTCATCCTGCCATAGATTTATTTTTTTCCCCTTCAGTCAAATAAAGTACTTGTTTCTTTCTAACGCTGAATAAAAAGCCTTAAAATAGCATCTAAAGGCTCAGCTTTTTTTACCTTCTCTGTGTTTACAACCTTGGGTTTTCCAAACAGCCCAGAAAGGTAAAGGTCTGCACCTGAATCCTACTGATTCCCTCTTGGGATGGTTTTGAAACACAGGTGTCATTACCAGCCTGTGTTTGGCTGAGGAATTCAGTGTGTGGAGGAAGAGGTATTCATAACATTACTGTCGTGCCCTTTATATTCAGGATGTCTTCTTTTGAACACTGTAAAGTTCACTTGTCACTTTGGAATAATATGGAGGAGCAGGGTAAGAGCCAAAATAATTGGCTTTTGTGCCATGTGGTGCCATTCCCCGTGCAGTCTGGAAGTCTTTTCCAAAGCATTTATAGTGATTCTAACTGCCTCCGCTTTTATGGATCCCCCTGCAAAGTTTGGTATTTGAGCCAAGTGATTCCTTTCCCCCTTTGTGTCCTGTTTGAGCCTGTTTTGTTTTGCCCATTTGCGTGCCTACTGCAGACATCATGCCTGCATCATCTTCTACTGCCTTTTGCCCTGCAGCGAGATGACATGACAACACAGTTCAACCAGATGAGCTTGAGTCGTCAGTCATCAGGAGACAACCCCGAGTCGCCGTCTGGTCCTGTGTACCCATCACCTATCTTGCAGCAGCCTGCCCAGCAGACGGGTTACATTATGGCTTCTCCAAGTCAGCAGCTTCCCCCAGGAGGCTTTACAGGTTCAGGTCCACCAGGATCCCAACCAGTGCTGCAGCCACCACCTCCACCCCAGGGCTTCGTGCAACAACCACCACCACCTGCTCAGGTACGCATAGCCCTTGCTATTGGTTTGGCGTGTTGCTCATTATAACAGTTTTAGGTAGCAGGACACTTGCAAAACCTCTGTCATTTCCTGGGTTTCAGCAATTCCTTCCTTATCCTCACACCATTTTCTGAACACGTGTTTGTACTCCAGGACATGCCTGCATATGGTAAGGGAAGAGTTCCCCTCTGTCAGGGCGTTGTGTTGGCGTTCTGACTGGCATAAGTGTTCAGATTATGAACATCAATTTCAGCTCAATTAGAGATGTAAGATGGGGGAGATAATAAAAAGGGAAAAAAGGATTTGTGGATATAGAAGTTTCTTTGTTTAAAAAGTGGTTAAAGAACTGGGGGAAGATCTTGGATGCTGTTCTGTTCTTACCCTGTTTCCCTATCCAAAGTACAACTAAGATAGCACTTAGGGACGTGGTTTACAGGTGGACTTGGCAGTGCTAGGCTTACAGTCGGACTCAGTGATCTTAAAGGTCTTTTCCACCCTAAATGATTCTATGAATATGAAGGAGGTGAATAAATATCCATAGTCCTTTTTCCCTGTATATATACACCAAAAGAGCAACACGCACATCAGCCCAGGTAGTCATTAATCATATTTAATTGACTTGAACATGTGAGATGTCACAGATCAGTAATTTTAACTGTCTTCCTGAAGACTGATTATGTTTTACTGTTCACTACCAAACATCTCCACTTGTCTCCTGGGTACCTTTACGGAATATTGAAAGTGATTACTGTCAAGAAGTAAAATGCACAGATGACTTTCTGGCCCATTTTCAAGGCATACACTTTAAAAAGATGAATTTCTTTATGCAATTATGGGTAACTTCATTTAAACTCTACTTTCAAATGGCATTAATAGTATCTTTCTTGGTTTCATTTTATCCTTTGGAAGAAAACATGAAAAATAAAGGAAAAAGAAATCACCATTTCTTTTAACGTAGAAGTAGTGTAAATCCTACTGGGTTGGTTGTTGGCTGCTTCTTACTAAAAATCTCCAATTGTGTTTGTTAATGGGATTCTGTATTGCCAGAGTAATGAAGAATTTATACTGTTACAATGTTTTAAGTGAGCTAGAGATCCAGTTAATGAGATCACTAATTAAAAACAAAAGAAACCCGAGGACTGCTGGATGCTGCCACCCCATAGAGGATGGTGATGTCCGTAGTTAGAACCTACGCAGCCATTTTTTCTGAGAGAAGGCTTGTAATAAAAATAATTCTAAGGAGCTGAAGTTCAATGTAATGTGATTATTTTTGTAAAAACAAAAATGATAATATTGGTAGAAAAACATTTCAATGTTTGCCAAATGTAGCATGTTTTTAAAATATCTGGGAGAAAAAGGTGACCTGACAAGCAGATTCCATCTCCCCGCCTGGACTCAGCCTCCTTAGTGGGCAAGTGGAAGCTGGCTGGGCTTCTCTCCTCACGTACAACCAACCCCCCCAGTGGCCTCAGTGTTTTCAGACATCATTTAATCAAACCTCCCGACACTCCTAGTGAACCGGATCAATGTGAGCACATCCATTTCATGAGCTGTCACTGCAGCAGACAAAGCGATAACATTTCCCAGCCTTGCTGTATGGGGTTTGCTTGGGTGGGGGGGCTGCAGCATCCTGCATCCCATCCTGCATCTGAGTTTTCATTCAGTCTGGCATAGCGTTACCTTATGAGGCTGTTTTCCCTCATTCATACTTGCTCTGGTACCACTGGAGAGTCAGGTGAACTTCTTCAGAGGACAAACGATGAGGAGGTGTCTTTTCATGTAGAGGATGCTGTAGGACCAGTACCGTACTGCTGTGTCCAATGGCCAGTGTGTCTCTGTACCCCAAATAATATATTTGCAGGCACTTTCCTCCTATGTTATAACAAAGTGAAAAGTTGCCAAGGGCAGAAAAATATCTTTGGGGTTTGCAGCAAACTCAATTATTTCACTGGGGAATGGTTTGTCCTCAGAGGGGCATAGAAAGGCGAGAAATTCAGCGGTGTCAGTGTCTACTGCACTACATGCACCATCCGTCTCCAGCTGATTGCTATTCTAAAAGATCCTTGTCAGATACTGGTGTGGAAGAGGGTGTGTGGGATGTCAGTCCCTGCTGCCTCTGTCCCTGTACTGTGAAATAGTGGCTTTAGTCTGCAGGGAAGGAAGAGGGTGCAGCAGGTCGCAGCATTCACGTGCACAGATAGGAACCCCTGATCGATGTCTCCAGCTTTAATTCATTCTCTTCAGCTAGAATTTGGCACTTTGGTTTGTGTACTACTTGTGGCATGTGTACAGCAATGGAAGGTTCCTTGTATAAAAAGATGTGCAAAGCCTTGGGAAACAGTAGTTCCTTTGCCCTAATAGCTTAGCTTTCTGTGTAGGGCACTTAGACCCCATCTCTCCATCCTGCCCATGGCAAAACTTCACTGTGGTGGTGGCTGTTGGCATTCTGCTTTACCTTTACTGTTTTGGGCTTAAATGCAATAGTGAGGCTGCTCAACAAGTGCAGTTAAGATGGTAATGCGTGCAAAACATTATGTGATGTATTCATCAATGCAGTCAATGTAAAAGCACTTTTATACCTTAAAAGTTGCTATTGAACTTAAACCAGTAAAAAAGAGGCTTGGCTCTAATGTCATAATGTAATTAGTTCCTGCAAATGCATTGCTGATAAGGTTCTAGTGGGCTGGCTGTGGTGTCCTGTATGCTGTTGGAAATTAGTAGAGGTCCTGTGAGTGTGGTCATTTCCTTTGGGATCTTAAAGGAGGAGAAAAAAATGCTCTCCAAGCCTACAAACCCTAGGGTATTGCATTTAAATTATTAGGGTTTGTATTGAAGTTCAATTAAACATGGCTCTATGGCTGCTCTCCAAGATTCTCTCTCCCAGGCTGCATCAAAGCAGCATCAGGCTGAGCTTGAAATGAGATGCCTAAGAAGTGGCAAGAGGACCCCTTACTTTCCTTTTGCTGATTCTTTCATCACAGCTATTCCCCAGCTTGCAGACAGAGTAATGATTTAATAACCTGAAAATAATGACCTTTGCTCAGCCAGTAGGAGAAAACCAGCAAACATCCAAACCAAAATGAAACAAACAAACCTTAACCATTAGCCAGGGTTTGCTGAAAGGGACTTTTAGAAACTAAAGCCTGTTTGCTTTCTATATCACAAATAGGAAACATACATCTTTACTTTCTCTGCATTCTTCTATTTGCAATTTGCTTCTTTGACATATACTTCTGTAACACTTCTGGGCCCAGGCACTTGAACAAGGGTCCACATTTGGGTTTGGCAGCACTCTCTCCGTGGTGCTTGTCATTGCCTCTGCAAATGAAGAAATGGGAAAACTCTGAGTACCCTGCCAATGGGAAAGGATATGCTCCCTTAAAAGTTACTTTCCCCATGGAATCATTCTTCCTGAAAAGCAAACTGGCAATGTGATGTCCAGAAATGAGGTGGCATGAAGCCTTGGAGAGCCTTGGAGAAGTAATGCACATGTGCAGGTATTTTTCATCTGAGTTCATTTTGTGTCTTAGCTGTCTCTTTCCATAAGACCGCTCCAAGAGAGTCCCTAGCTACCTTAAGACAAAATCTTTATTTATAGCATGTCTCCTCTAGGAAGCTTGTCGTGAAGAAGGCTGGTGAGTCACTGCAAGTGAATGGGTCTTAGTGATGATCTTAGAAAATGATATTGGAGGATGTCCTACAGTTGTACACAGGCCATTATGTTATGGAGGGAGTGGAGGAGGGAAGAGAAAGGGGGGGGAGGAAGAGAAAAATCCTTGAAGGATGACTGATCCCAGTCAGTTAGGTATTGGGAAGAAATGGTACCTCCATGTGTCTATGCATCACTGTGGTTTCTGTTGTCTTTGCTCCCATTTATGCTGCTGTTAGCAATAGCGTCAGCATCGCTAATCATCCGGAGGAATTTGTTAATCCAAACCTAACTGGGTATCAGCAATGTTAAGAGAAAACAGAAGATCTGTCTGATGTCAGAATCAAGCTGTAAGTCAGTAGGAAGAGAGTTTGGGGAAGTAAAATCAACCTGAAAGATCTGTGGAATCCTGCTTCTACCATGAGGAGATGTACAACATCTCTGTGAATTTAAGGGATGCTGCAGAGAGCTGTCCAGGGAGACCCAGCCTGGAAATGGGTTTTGAACAAACAGTATGTGGACAGAACAAAGCAGAAAGCCAGTGCTGTATTGAGTCCCTGCCTATCATCTAGGGACAAAGCACATTAGAAGGAGGAAGAAGAAATGCCTGTTTGTGCCATTTCATGAGTGTCTCTGAAGTGGTGTGCCCAGTCAGAAAAAGCTGCATATGAGAGAAAAAGCAGTATGTGTTGGAACAGTCAGCCTGCAAGCAAGGAAGGTATTCACCTTCAAAATAAGCATATCCAAGGGGGTAAGGATCATCTGTCAACTGTTTCTATGGTGGTTATTTAAAAGGAGGGATTTTTTACAGTGTCAAGGATTAACATCAAGAAACTGCTCTTAGACTGAAGAAGGCAGCATTTATCAAAGTGTGGTCTTAGAAGGGCTTTTTGAAATCTAGGATGACCGTATAGTTGCGTTGGCATGCTTGTTTGTGCAATAAAGACTTCCAGGTTCTGTAAATGAAATATGTTACATGAGCAACAGGTCCAAGGCTAGACTGTGCGTTCACATGGGGGAGCAATTCAAGTCTGATGCAGCGTGTCAGTAGGCTGCTACAGAAACGTGACGGGTTTTGTGGAAGAGCACATAAGCAAGGTGTTAGTAACGCCAATGCAATGAGAAACTAAAAAATTCAATAGGGTCAGGGCAGGTGGTGTAAGTGATACTGGTTATCTCTGATCCCTCTAATTCCACTGTACACTGAAGTAATAGCAGAAAGGACAAATAACACATTTCGACTACTGACGCAGAGATGTACTCGAGATAAATGAAAATGGATCCTTGCAAGCCCCTCAACCATGAAAGACCTATTTTACCCAATGTCTATGTTTTACACCAAGCCTTTCTTTTAATGGCTGACCTTTTAACAAAACACAGGAAACCCAGTCAATTCCAGCTACAAATAAATAACCCCAAACCAACTACAGGCAACAGCAACAACAAAAAGATCCCAGGAAAACCTAAACGTCTCCTTTGCAAGTCACGCATGTGCGATTAGTGACATATTCATCCATTAATCTCAGTGAAATGATGATTTTTTTTTTACCCAACACTCCTACTACTGTCATTTTTCAGGCTGATAGATTGCACTCTGACAAGCTGGAGGCATATAGCCACTGTATTCCAATGAATTGAGAAAATGAGAGCAAGGGAGAAAACCCTTTGACTAACTGAGGTGTTAACTGGGTGGTAAAAATAAATACCTATTTCCAAATTACCCTAAATGCTTCAGCGTGCATAGATGGGTTTGTGCTGAGCCTATTCAGATACAAACGTCACTCCAAAACCTATGTTCTTTAGGCTGCGTTTTAAAGTTAATACCCACAGAACCTTTCCACAAGAAATAATTCACATTGTTCTCATATGCTCATGTGTTCTCAACTATCTAGGGGCTCATCTGTACAAGGGAAAATGAGGAAGTTGAGGGTAAATCAAATAAATTTAAATCCTTTAAGTGAGATTAAGCTGCTGCCAGGAGAAGTGGGAGTATTTCCACAGGGGTTTAATATTCTTTGATTTGTAGGAGGTGGTAATAGAAAATACAGAATAGTTGCTGGAATGTCTGCTCTGTTCCCCTGCTCCAAGGCAGGATCAGCTCTTTGCATTGAATTTACTTAAGCTGAGTCCTCTCGCTTCTTTCCAGTCTCCTATAGTAGAGTCTTGCTGAGAGCAGTCCCCTTTCCACAAGATGAGTTTATCACACTAAACTTGCCTGATCCATAGTTTACATGGCTGTGATAGTTAAAGAATGATTTTGCACCTTAAACGCCTGGGTCAGCTTTCCTATACCTTGTGGCTTTGCTTTGAGCGAAGCAAAGTTCATCCTGGTCTTGTCCATTTTACAAAGGCATTTTGCTTTGGTTACTTTAGTCTCTAAAAACCCAACTGGCTCAAGGGCAGGCTGTAGCTATTATGTGCCACTTGGTAGGTCTGGAGGGAGGAGAGCTTACATTTTTCAATCAAAATGTTCTTGTTTTTCTGGTATTTGAAGCTGGCTGCTATTATTAGTGAGGGGAAGAGTTCCATTGATTGAATGGAAAATGAAGCAACCTTGAAGAATGAATTGGTATTCAGGCTCTTGATTGACAGGGGATGTTGACTCTCAGTCGGTCTGAGGGTTTCACTTCACCAACCAGACCAAATTCAGCTTGGTTGATCCTGACACTTTTCCCACCAGTTAGCCATTCAGCAGTCTTCTGCTTGCCCAAGTAGCCATCCATACCCCCTTCTTACCTAGTCTTTTGTGTCTATGCCTGTGCTTTCTCATCTGACAGCGTCTCTAAGTAACCTTCTAGTGTCTCTGTTGATGTCCTAGCAGTATGCTCAAGGATGCTATTACCTTTACTCTGCTGATACTTTATGCATGATCAAGTTGAATGAGCTGTGTCGCGAGCATTTCCTCCAGGCAAATGAAAGTGGCAAAAATAGTTCTTATTTTTGTATGAAAATTAAAAACCCAACCCAAAAGCATTTGGTAGGACTCTGTGCATAGGTCTGAGTAGGATAAATGCTACACACAAGGGGAAAAATAAACCAGTAAATTGTATAAAGAAATGCCTAGGGATGTAACAGAGAAGCGATGTTCAACCAGACCTGCATCTCTCTGCAGTTTGATGATACCGTATGCTGTCAACCTCTGTCAGGTAACTACAGCATCCACTGCAGATGAAAATGAAAGACTTGGAGTGCTTTGAACTTGCCAAAGGTCAGTGGAAAGCTGTTCAGCTCAAGTGTCTCAGTACAGTGCTGTAGCAAACGTGCAGCACCAGTCGCCCTCAAACGTCCACGTTCCTCTGCGTGATGCAGTGATGTAGTACACCTTGCTCTATAAGACAATGACAACACAAAAAAGAAGCCCACCTAGCAGAACTTGCTGGCTCGGTGCTTACCCTCAGCTCCTGCAAGAAAGAAGTTACGGTTGTGTTTTGAACTGTAATTGTATTCACACCAGCCTTGGGAGAGGCTGCAGGGAAACGTTCATGTAGCTGTTCAACAAAAACAGGGATTTAATCGTTGTTTCTTACAAGTGTTAAGGGCACCCTCTCTATCTTTGCCTCTGTCTTGCTTCTATGTGTTTTTACTCCAGGCTGTTCTTTGCTGTGAATTGACTGGTTTTGCCAGAGTTCACTTCCTGGTCAACATGCTCTCTATGTGTACTGTGTTGATATGGAAGGTGGTGTTTGCATCCTCTTTTCTGCAGCAATTGCTTCTTTACTGTGATTTCTTTGGTACATGTTTTTTATGCAACCTGTATGGTTTTGTCTCTTTCAATTAAATTTTTTTTTTTTTTTCCCATTTCTTAAAGTATCTGAGAAGAAATTTGGGCACCAGTAGTCCTTTTCCTAGCAAAGCTAAGAAGCAAACAGCAGGTTTTGAAGTGATGCCGTGCAACCCCCTCCTCCGATTAGTTACCACTAATCTGCTTGACTTGAACTGCTGCTCCCCTTCCAGTTGCATTTGATGTTGTGAATCTTGGAGCTTTAGGGCCTGTAGTTAGCTGCTGTTCTCTTTCTTTGCAGATGCCAGTGTATTATTACCCATCTGGTCAGTACCCTACCTCAAGAACTCAGCAGTACAGACCCATTGCCTCAGTTCAGTACAATGCACAGCGGAGTCAACAGATCCCACAGACTGCACAGCAAGCAGGTATTTGCATCTGTTACTCATTTCTTCAGCGGCTCACAGTGCCTTGGCTGGTGAAACCTCTTGGTTGTGGTTTCATTTTGAATTTGAACAGCAGAGGAGAAAGCTGGTTGCTGTTCTGTTTGAAAATAGCGGGGGAAATTACGACTTGAGAAACTCTTTGCTTGGGGATGCTGAGCAATGGAAGAGCAGAGGTTCTGTTCTTCACTACTGCTTTCCTGGACACGGTGTTGTGTCCTCAGTGTCCGTGCTCCACATACTGGGGCACAGGGAGGAGTGGGGGGGAACTGATGTGAGCAGTACATTGCATATTCAAGCCGACTGTTGGAGCTTGTCCTTCCTCATGCAAAATCCCCAAGTATTTATAAGGCTCTACAAGGAGGGCAGGTTTGCAGTGATGGAGAAGGTGCTCCATCACCTTCTGCTCCCCCTGAGCCTGAGGAACAGCGCGGCGGTCTATGTGGTTGATGCCCATCGGCACCAGCTCCCCGCAGAAGGGTGCAGCTGGAAGGGGGGCCGTTACACTGTAAGAGAGTGAGTAGCAGGTCTCACAGTGAACCGGTCTCTTTTCCTGCTGTGTCGTGCCACTCCTGATGACACCACATTAAGAGGGACACAGGCAGAGTTGGGCTGGTGCATGTTGGGGGTTGTGCTTGTGAAGGGGTCCTCACCTTTCGAGGGAATAAAGAGTTCTGGTCTTGGAGGTTTTTCTGTTTAAGTTGTTGGCTGTCTGTTTCTTTAGTGCACATCTCTCCTCGTTCAGTGTCTCAGACAGTAACTCCAAGGTGCAGGGGATGTTGTTTCCTGGTAGGGCTTGCAATTACAGACATGCCGGGTAGGACAAAGCGTTCATTGTTCTGTCTGGGTTTGGTAAAACCCACTCTGAATGGCAAAGCAGGTTCCCTGCAGAGGCCCCGATACACAAGTCTTTTAAGATGCAAGTCAGCAGCGCAGACATGAGATGTGAACAAGACTTATGGGGTCAGCCAGCCATCAACCTGTCTCTGTAATGTGGCTGCTGGCAATTTTGTCCACGCTCAGGGAAACAGATGCAGCAAACACAGCTATAAGTAAGCAATCGATTGGGGTTTTGGCTTTGTTTTTTAAGCTGTTCTAATAAAAATGGTGGCATTTTGGTCAGTGTCAGTGGTGCCTGACTGTGTCTGCTTTCATACCTTCATCTTTATACATCCCTGAGAGGGAAGAGGGTGAAATATTGCACAAAGGTCATCTGTCTCCTCTAGCTTCTATTACCTGACAATCTATGCCATGTTTATTATCTCTATATAGTGGGTCTTTGAACCTCGGTGCAAATCAACCTAGATGACATTATCTGGGTCTACTGTGTTGTTATAAAGCTATATTTATAAGTTTAATGCTACATCCATAGCATAACGGAGATTATGGTAAATGAAGTGCACAAGGGATGGTCTAAAGCACTTGAGTGATGTTCTGGAGAAGATCCAGCTGTTTGATCTTAAGAAAATCCTGGCTTTAAAGGTATATTGTAGCACAGGAGCTGTTACGTTTGGGTACAGACAATGCAGAGATGCAAATGCTAATCTTGTTTCTGTGTTTACTGCATCGTTTTCCTTACGACTCGTGTTTGGCAAACATGAGTCAAGGAGTTTGTGTACAGTCTCTAGCATGCCAGCCTTTCCCTGCAATTCACTCTTTCAGCTGCCTGCTCGGTTGGAAACATTATTTTTATCTCTTGTTTAAGACTGAAAACATTGTGACTACGGTTTAGGCTCCCTGCTGGGGTGGTGATGTTAAGCATTTAACTCTTTTCAGATCTTGAGACTTGGTTGAGAATAGATTCCTCAAGCTGGTCCATCCCTTTGGGCTCAGATACATCCTTTCCCACAGCCGTCACCTGAGCGTACAATAGGCATGACAGGAAGCACTTTGCAGTTTTCTACAGGTCTTGTCGTGGAGATGCTGGAAGGATAATGTGTATTTATGTTCCACTGCATCCATGGGTATTTGGAGAATAGCTAGCTTTCTAAAATGTCACATAATTTATACTTAAATTAAAGAGAAATTAAGGCATAGGAAAGCGTATGGTTTAGTGGTGGACTTGGCAGTCTCGTGGTAACAGTTGGACTTGATTATCTTAAAAGTCTTTTCCAACTTAGTTGGCTCTGTGATTATTCATGCTATGATTTATTGCAGAAGGTTCACTATAAGCACTGAGACTCCAAAACCCCAGATGATTCAGTGATGATCTCAGGTGGTTTCGTGCTTTGTGTCACCACATCTGCTTTCCTTAGCATCAGCCTCCCCACACACATACATTTTCCTCTTCATGTGACCTGTGCCCTCAGCCCCTCTGCAAAGTCCTCATCTCTTTGGGCAAGAGATGGTGTTTTGCCACTGCAGCAGATGGAGTGGTGGGAGCTCAACAGAGCAAATCCCTGCGAGCTCACACTGCAGCCTTTCGACAGGGGAGCTGGGGAGCATCTCTCCTCTTCCAAGACACTGATTGCTATGAAACTTTGGACGTGTCATCTCTCTGCAGCTTTCACCTCTCAGTCAAATGGGGTAGAAATTAGACAATGAACTTAAAATGTTACTGCTATGAGGATTGTTTGAGCAAAACTGGCCAAGTAACCTCACTACTTTTCCCTTAAAAAAAAACATTTTTATAAAGCAAAACAAAAAAAAAAACCAAAAGAAACCCTTTAAAATCTTCCTAGAAGCTTGTACGTGGCTGGAAAATAACAAGCAACAAGTGGGTGTTTCAGGCTATGGTTTCCCTTCCCATGTAGACTTAGCTTCAGACCAGAATGTGAGCAGGTTGTGCAGGAGCTGGGGATAGCAAAGGGCAGGGAAATGAAGGAGGACTGGTGGAACAGAGAGCAGGTCAGGAATGGTGTGAATGGAAAGGGGGAACAGATGGGAAGGAGGCAGATGAAACAATGCTGTTGGAAATGCTCTCCCCAAAGACCTCACAGCACTTGCTGATGCTTCAGAGGGAGGATGAGTGCAGCGCAGGAGAGCCCATGGGAGGCCAGGCTCTCTACCTGTACATACTGCCTGCCTATACCTGCTGGCTGGCATGCGCTGCGGTGTGAACAGGGAGCCTGGCACCTCAGGAGGTGTTTTATTACCATACACAAGTTTGCATGCTTGGAGGAGCTTTTGGAAGCTTTCAAAGCCGCTGCAAGGACTTTAGGTGTTATTTTCCCCACCTCTGGGCTGCAGAGGTCAAAGTTTGCTCTAACGCCAGCAATTTGTTTTCATTTTGCTCAGAAAAGGTCTCTTCAGGAGCGGAGCGATATTGATGACTTTTACAGCAAACAGCTGAAGTGAAATGTCAGCACAGCATCTGCGGTGGGAAAGGGAGCCTGTGCTCTCTCGTGGCTCTGCAAGGAGAGCGATATTAAGTTAAAGCGGCTCCAGGGCAGCAAAAAGGATGAGCTCACCCAAAATTAGATTAGGGCTGTGGCAGCAATAGATCATCTGGAGAGAAGCATGTGAACTTCTGTGGGGGTTTGGTTACCCCTCCTGCTGGTTTTTTTTCCCCCCTTAAGTGCAGGCTCGGATGGGAATGTAAATGACCCATTTCTGGCATCAGCCTGGCACAAACAGAGGTTTCCATGAAGCTTCTGTAAAAATCTCTGCTGTTTGAATTACGTTTGTGTCGAGTCAAAATCACGCAATCCCGGACTGGTTTGGGTTGGAAGGGACCTTAAAGCTCCTCCAGCTCCAACCCCTGCCACAGGCAGGGACCCCTTCCACTGGAGCAGCTTGCTCCAAGCCCCTGTGTCCAACCTGGCCTTGAACACTCCAGGGATGGGGCAGCCACAGCTTCTCTGGGCACCCTGTGCCAGCGCCTCAGCACCCTCACAGGGAAGAGCTTCTGCCTGATGTTTAACCTAAATCTCCCCTCTGTCACGTCTCTGTCACTGCGTGTCCTTGTCACATCCCCTCTCCAGGTTTCTTGTAGCCCCTTTAGGCACTGGAAGGCTGTTATAAGGTCTCCCCTTCAGGAGCCTACTCTTCTCCAGGGTGAAAATGTGGCCTCTGACAGTGTGGTAGTTTGGTCTGTAAACAGAAATACTTTTGGGGTATATTGTTATCAGTCATTTCTGCCCTCTCTAACAGACGATACTTAACATCCTGTGACATGCCCAGTTCTGTAACCAGGCAGAAGAAGATGTTATTTCCGCGTCTTCATCTAACAGTACACTGTAAATTGCACGTCTAGCATCATCAGTATTTCATTCTTCAGTAATTACCTCTGTATTGATAGTTTGAAAGCTTTCACTCCTAGGTATTGTGTTTGAATAGAAAAATAGAGGTATATTGCTGCTAAATCAGTAACGTTTTGTATTTTATTATGATAGAAATAATCAGCAATGGGGTCTTTTATACCGCTGTATCTGTTTACTTTCAGTATAACAAGTGCTGTGCACCGCAAGGACGTTTCATCTTTAATGTGCTTCATAAACATGAGTTGATAAGTACATGAGCATTACTTTGGGATATGCAACTGGTCTTATTGCTGTTCACAAATGAACAACCTGCAACAAATCATGTGATTTTCTCCTGCTTTGGTTCATCGTTCTGTCTCCACCTTATGTGTACCAGATAATTTCGATGTGCACCTTATAGATTACAATAATACTTAGATCCTTGTTTAAGGATTTAGATCATGGTTCTAAAAGGCAGTTAGCTTGGTTTATCACACAGTTGTAAGGTAAAAATCTGGGGTGTGTGTTTTGCATCAGGGATGAAGATCATCTTCTGAGGAGATTAAAGCTAAGACTTGTAGTACTTTGGTAAACCAATCTTCCAGCCAAAGGTTTGCATTACAGTGTTTCCAGAGAAAATAAGATGGTATTTGGCATAATGGGATGGTCTGTCACTTCTGCAGTTAATGTAATGATTTTAGGGTTTCCCGTGCATTTGAGAACCCACAAATGTGGCCATTATAACCTGTTTCAGTGCCCAGATAGCATAAGGCTCAAATTGCATAGGAAATCTCTGCTTTTTTCCTAAAATTCCAGTTCTACTTGGTTGTGTACGGTAGGCAAAGGAGGCTGTTACGTGAGGAAAGTACATAGCTGAGCACTGCCGGGGTGTAGAATGCTTTCTTCATAAGTATACATTAAGTATTTACTTCTGTAAGTAGCAAATATTTGTCTTGAAGGAAAGGTAATACTTCTGCTGGAGTACGGTGTTATTGGCCTTTGCAGCTTCCAGTAAGGAAAAAGAGGTAATTGTCTTTTTAATGCATCTCTGAAACAAATTTCAAGCAAAGACAAACTGTACCTTAACAGAGACCATGAATCTCTTTACGTAGAAATCAGAGTCAAATTGACAGTGAAATACTGAGGTTTTGCTTAATTTAATCTCTTAGGTGTCAGCATCATTGAGGAGCGTTATCATCCCCTCTGTCTTCTGGAAGCATTTGTCCCTGTAAATTGATACAGAGAGGAAAGGAACCGGGCGAGAGATGAAGATTGGTTTGTTAGCATGGCCATTAGAAAACCTGATAAAGAAAGATTGCCGCTTTCTACCTTCATTAGCAACCCGACAGGCGCTCCTGGTCCCTGATAGATTTGTTTGCCTAATTCCCCCTGTAATGTCTGTGCTTATGTAAACATAAACGACTTCAATATGTGGGTATCTAATTACCCAAAGTAACTATTTCTCCAGCAGTGATTGCTTACTGCACTACCGAAACAGCTTTGTACTGAAGGTGTCCCATCTGTGCTCAATGCTAGGGGGTGGGTTAACAGATACTGCATTGCAAGGGGTGAGCATCCCTTTTTACAGGGGCTTGATAGGAAGGGGACAGACAAAGCCCTACTGTGTTAGACACTTGAGTGTAGTGCTGTGTTCATTAGTGTTGTTGTAAGGCTTTGAAATTTAAGGGCGTTTTATGGAATAGTAGGGCCGGATCAGGGAAGAGTTCGCAGCAATTGCTGTAGGATTAAATTGAGAATTGTGATTTGGAAGTGATCCCTGATGATATCATTGGTTTCTGTGCAAGTATTTTACATTGAAATTGCCCAGAAACTTTAAGCTTTACCTGTGAGCTCTTTGTTTGGACAGTACTGTGTCTGAGACCAAGAGCATCTGCAAGGCAGAGCACAGCGCCTGCCAGCTAGCTGCCTTAGAGATGTGGTTCCAATGTGAGGCATTCCCATTGTGTGGGAAAGCCAGGTACCTCAGCCTGAGAGGGTTTTAACCCATGTGGTGCACTGCAGGGAACACGCTCCCTGGGGATCTCTGCTGTGCAGGGGTGTTCTCCATCTTTCTTACAGTGATTTCTTTAAAGGTGTAAAGAAGCATGACAAAGAAGGGTATAAAGCATGAAATGTAGTTCTGATTATATATTTCAGGTTCCTTTTTGCAATTTTAAGGTCTTGCTTTTACAGTATTTCGCTGTTGTGTATGGTGTGTGATTAAGATTAGCTCCAAGACCCATCCACCTCCTCAGTGTTTCCTATTAGCTAGCCACAGGGAGTTTCCCACCTAGAGTTTTGCACCCTGGATTTCATTCCTGTACTGCTGGAGGAGGATGCTGTGAGTGAATACTGCATTCAAGGCTTCTCAGAAGCTTGCTGAGAAAGCCAGGCCTGGGGCTTCGAAGCCTTAGGAACACTAAATCCTGCTGTCCTTCTGACATTAAGCAATAGAGCTGCACCGGTAATGAACCAGCATTTGGCTTTACAGAGTATCTGTAATTTAAAGTAATAGAATTAATACTATCACACTCCTGCAGCACACTTGATGCTGAAAGCTGAAAGGCAAAATCACTTTTGTCAAAAAGCTTTGTTCTTCCTCGGATGACTTCTTTAATTATTCAGCATTCACACCAAGAGAGAGCAAATATTGAGGGAAGAGAACACCAGCAGGCTCAACAGCCCTAAGCATCTTAAGACAGGCGTTCACTTGTGGTTTTCTTTCAAGGCTTCTCAAGTTCTGTGCAATTTCTCTAGCACTAATTGAGATCCGAGCCATTTCTGAGAGCATCCCTGGGGTTTCCCACTAAAATATAGATTTAAGATTAATTCTTTTTTAGAGAATTAGTATGTTTTAATGCCATGTAAGTCAATGTACAGGAGCAAGCATAGAGAGAAAAGATTTCTGAGAGCATTGTGCAGGGGGGTAGGATTTCAAAATAGGCTCTGTAAAAGTTGCAAAGGCCACACTAGGATGTAGGGAACATTCTGAGGTATTCAACGGTGTCTACAAAGGATCTTTATGTTTCTTTTCTTTGCCAGACAGAGTCATACACCATTTCTACTCGCTAATTCTGTGTTGGGTCAATGCACGGTGCTCCCGCTTCTTGAGATGGAATTTTACAGCTCTGAATAATTCAAAGGTTTATATTGGAGTCCTCGAGAGCAAAGACAGATTTAGGCTAGAACTAGTGGAGACCCACCATCGACAGAGGGGCAGAGGCCGTCTCCAGCATTGCTTCAGGCATGCTGCTCACAGTATGGATACAGGCTCTGGGGCTTGGTTTTCCCTGCAGGTGGAAGCATGCAGTGGGATGAAGGAGTGCAGGAGGGCAGTTGGGTCTGAGCTAAGAATTGAAGAGATACCCCAAACGTACACCAGAGATCTGCACTGGGGGGTGAGGAGCGGGCCTCTGCCTTGTAATTGCTATTGATGGAGAATTTAGGAATTGAAGTGCCCTTTGCAGCTGTAAAGCTTATAGAACAGGACGCTTACTGGGATGCAGCAGAAGAAATGTGTGTGCGTGTTATGAGCTGCCTGAAAGAAGGGCCACAGCATGTGGGTTTAGCCTGGATATTAGGAACAATTCCTTCCCCAAAGGGTGCTCAGGCATTGGAACGGGCAAGTGTTCACACACCATGTAGACGAGGTCCTCAGTGCCATGGGTTAGTGGTGGCCTTGGCAGCGCTGGGGTAACAGCTGGACTTGTTGATCTTGAAGGGTTTGTCCAGCCTGGTTGATTCTATGAATCTATGTGTTCAGTGCTAGGGTAGAGGAACTCAGGAACCATGTCCTGGTCACTGAAGCACTGTTTGGCTGACCTGATCTGTAAAAAGGTCCCAGTGCTGAACTTTATTCAAGCCTTTGTTACAGTCAGTTACCATTGACCCAAGCCATTCACCCCTTTGCAATGAAAGGGACATTTTCATTTTGACTCACCAACATTAAACATATAGAATGTATGCATTTCTATAGCTCGTGAGCAGTTGTCTCAGTTTCTCTTCTGTTTGTTTGCGAGTGAAATAAGGCTGATGGAGTGGGGGTGTGAAGGAGGCAGGCCTTGGGTCTTCCCAAAGAATTGAGCTGGTTTCCTTAGCAACAGCAAGGGTATGTGATGCTTCTCCAACTAGTTCTTCGCCTCTTCCCCAGGTCCTGCTCCCTGTTGCAGCTCACTCATTATGTACCAGAGCAGAGAGCATTCCTGCAGCGTGAGCTAATTGCGATGCATGGTGGCTGGTAGCTGTCATTGGTACTGGACAGAGAATGAAAAGAATTGAGTTTGCTGTCTGCGTGTCTGGTTCTAACAGCTTGATTATTCCTGTTATTACTGGTGATGCATAGTCCCCGCCGAGGCTTCACTTCCAGTGGTTATCGCTGGCATTCATCATTATGAATGATAAGGATAAACGCAGCTTTTCTTGTTGCAGACTCTTCTGAGGGTTCCTTCATGGCTGATAGGATGTAGACTGAGAAGGGAACGAGGTGATTCTTCACTCCCCCTTTGCTGCCAGTCTAAAGACCCAGCTGTAAACGCAAGTCATTTTACATTAATTCACTCCAGAACTGACGAATAGAGGTTGGTTAATGCTATTCAGAGCTTCTGTTTGTGTGCTGCTGACAAGACATGAGTATACCCTCATCAGGAATATTGTTTTCAGGATAGAGAGACAAATAGGCACAGTGTTTAAAAGGTGGAACTGAAATTCCTTTTTACACAATGGGGTTTTTTAGCAGTTTGAATGCCTGACCCGACCATACCTGAATACTTGGAAGCTAAGCTTTTTGCCCAGTGTATCTGGGAAGAGCTGGGATTAGAAGTACGTAAACACAGATTTTCCTTCTGTATTTTTATAGGCTTGTTTTTTATTTTCAATGCAGTAGCCTGATATTTTCGTGACAAACACAGGCTTTTGACTCCTGTCATAAAAGCACCTAAGAGCAAGTAAAGGAGCAGAAAAACCATTATTGCACCTATTTGTCCAATGCTGTTTTTTGTCCCGTAGTCATACCAAGGAGCCGCAGCTCGCCCTGAGAGCCTTCTGTGCTAAGAACTGGATATGTCAATGTGAAGAGATTTTCTTTTCCTCTCCTGGGACCCAGCATAGAGCTTGTTAAAAGAGCATTAAGGCAGGCACTGTGGTGGCCATCCAATTCAGGGCTGTTGTCCATCTCTAAGAAGTTCCTTAGACAGCTTAGGTAAATCAGAAGAAGGAAAAGCTTTTCCTATGGCAGCTGCTCATTCATTCACCCTCTGTAAGACTTTGGGCACCCAAAGTTCCACTGACTGCTGTAGTCTTTGGGATCGGGCATGTAGGATCCCTAAGTGTGCACTCCTAAATGCCACTTGGAGTAATTCATGGATGGCTTTGCAAGTGTTTGGATTTCTCATCATCTTCAGTCTCAGTGTTTCTTGTAGTTGCTTATGCAATGAAAACACAGAACCATCTTGAGAACTGAGTAGTGGACTTTGCCTGTAAATGTTTAGGGGATGTGTGTGTATATATGTGTAATCTATATATATATATATATATATTTCCATGCTCTTTTTGCCAGCCTGTGCTATCAAAACAACTTATTATATGCTTCAGCACTGTCCTCAGGGTTTGCAAGTAGCATGCTGTTGAAGCAGCATCTTCAATGCCATCTGCTCAACAAAGCTATGCTTCCAGTTTGCTCTTTGTCAAGAGCTACTTTTCATCTGGTACCGAGTCTGCAAGAGTGCAAAAGCCTGGATTTACACAGGTCTTGCAAAGGAACTTCCAGAAACTACGTTTTTAAGGTTGCCAGGTAGCACTTTATAGAGTAAGCAGGAGAGGGGAAATGTATTAGATTGCAAGAAGCAATGGGCTACTTCAAAGCGGTTGCTGTGTTAATAGTTTGTATGAAATGGCAATTTTAATTCTCTCTATTGGAGAAATACAAAGCAATTAATCTTGTGTAGTACATTGTGAAAAATAAGGGCTTATACGGGATCTCAGTGAGGCTGTTCATTCACTTAACCTTGAGCTGGGCAATAAATAATTATGAATGCAGCTACATCGCAAGGCAAAAGTAATTTGGTGAAATAGAATTATCGTTTAATGCAGGGAATTACCAAATCTGAATTAGGTTTCCTGAGGTTCTTTATTCCAGGAAAGAGTGAATTTGACTGTGATTTGTGTGTAGAATTCGGGAGTTGGGTTTTACAAAGCACCTTTTATACCCAAGCTATCACCAAATGCTTTGTCTTGCAGTGCAGGCATAGGCAAATGCTCTTGAGCTCTCTCAGCTCAACTGACATCGAGTCTCTCATGATAGGACTTGTTATATGGAGGGAGAAGGTAATGCCCAAGGTGCACGGGTGTATTAACACCTTTCAAGCAACTTCCTGCTCTTCTCTCAGGGCACCTTCATCAGTGCTGCCTTCCACAAGGTTTTCGGTGGTACTGCAGCATTTGAAGACTGGAGGAGGGCGCAGTTAGTTCAGTTTATTTGCTTATTCTACTTGGTCCTGATTAATACGTGACATGACTTTAGGGCAGCGTTCAGAATGCATTAGGCAGCTCATTTGTGCTATAATATGGCCTGTTGTGGAAGTACTGAATGCTATGATTTATTGGAGAAACGTGTGTGGGCACGTGACAGTACGGTTTGCCTCGGAGAGCTGTTTCTAATTGACTAGTAAAATGCTGTTTCCAAGCAGGCCATAATTAATCAGCAAGAACTCTTGTCCTGAGTTTCCTACTGTAAATGAACAGACTCAGCACATCCATCAAGTAGAAACTGAGGAAATGAGACGGGGTGGGGGGAAAGCTTCAGTCTGCAGTGAGCAAACTGCTTGTGTTTATGTGAAGCGATCCCAGCAGGATGCTTTGCTGAATGATGGCAACGGTGGCTTTGAAAAGAAATCCTCCATTTCCCATATCTCACAGGCTGGTGAAAGGCTACTGCATGGCTCAGGTGAGTCAAGAACAACGGCACAACAAATGGGCAGGTAAAGCAGAACCTTTCTCTGATAACCCCTTAGGTTATCTCACCCATTTTCTCTCATCTTCTTTTCATTAGGTTATGATGTGTAAGTGCATTGGTAGTTACTGTAGTAGCTCTAATCCTGCTGAGCTCACCAAGCCAAAGGGTGGCTGTCAAAAACTTGCGAATACCTGTTTTATAGCGGCATTCTTCAGTGTTTTCAAATCCTTTGGGTCTGGGGATGTTTAATCTGGAGGTGAAAAAAGTGATAACCTGGTTTTTATGATAGTAGATTTTTAGAGCCAGGTTGGTCGGGGCTTTGAGCAACCTCATCTAGTGCAAGGTGCCCCTGCACATGGTAAGAGTGTGGGACCTGGGTGAGCTTTCAGGTCCCTTCCAACACAAACCGTTCTATGATAATTTGAAAATCTCAGTAAGTTTTGATCATCACAAGTGTGATCCGGCTTGATTTTTATATATATAGTGTTGGTGACAGACCTGTCGTGCTGGTGATGGAGCAGGGGTGGATGTTGGTGCATCTGCTCTGCAGGCGGTTGATTTTAGGCTCTGCTTTAGTAGATTCCAGAATATTTCCTTTTTCTTCTCGTTCAGCAATTTGAGAGGGAGGTTTATTTTATAATACCTCATCTAAGGACTCTCAGTTAACCATTGTTCAGTGCAAGGTCCATAGAGCTTCCTGGTTAGAGAAGGCTACTTGCAGGGAAGGCAGGACTTCCTGGATATGGAAAAGAGGGGAATGTTTGGGTGTCTATTACAGAAATCAGTCCTCAGAAAACCACTTGCTTCACTTGCAAGAGTTGACTTCTCCTCAAAGATCTTAAGAGCTAACTTGTTGGAGTGAAACCCACAAGTCCAACAGTTAGGAGGGGTCATGTGTGTAGTGTTGGGTTCTGCTGCAGATAAGCAAAAGCCATAATGTAGAAATTGCTGTTCAGTTCCAGTCCCAGGATTGATGTGCCTGTACCTGGGGCAAGAGCGTGAGCAGAAGTGAGCAATACTGCTTCCTAAGGGACAGCAGATTCTGTTCTGATCCCAATCGACCAGCAGCTGATTTCTTAACATCTTCAATTCCTGTGCTTTGGCATGACCCCAAGACCAGATAAGTATGTGTGGAGCTTTTTTGCCTGTTTACTTTTCAGGATGCTGTGTGTCAATCTGCTTCTTTCCAAAAATGAGCATCCTTTATAAGATTGACCAGTACCCCACATTTGTGACTTCCGAGTATGAGGAGAACATACACAGGCAGTACTTTCTTCCTCATACAATTAAACAAGGAGGAAAGAAAACCTGGGGCCTCAAGCCCCAGCTCTCCCCAGGGGAGGAGGTTAACCCTTGATAAGATGACTGCCCTTTCGAGGTGTCCCAGCAAGAGCAGAGGCAGATTTCAGCAAGGCTTGATCTTCATTTTGCCTGCTCAGCATACTTCTCATGGGGTTTGTCAGGCTTCAGTGTCTAGACCTGTGTAGGGGCCAAGGTAAAGTCTTTATAAGCTGTCGGGCTCAAAACCATTTTGAAGTCCTCCTGTGGTTCGCATCATAGGAAATACGAAGATTAGAAATCCTGCTGAGTGGGGCACTTCAGCAATCTGGAGGGCAAACTCTGTTGCAGCATATATGATTATTAGGTAGTTAAATATTGCATCTCATTCACATACAGCCCAGTTACTGGAAATAAGGTGGTACGGGTGACTTTTGCTGGTCTCTGTACAGATGTCCATGTGTGGTTTGTTGCAGGTTTATTTATCAGGCTTTTTCTTACAAGTCATGCATCCCTAGCTTTAGGAACAACTGCAGCTCCCTGCTGAAGGGTCCTTCAGTAGTGAAACTGCTTGATCACAGTGAGGAAGAGTGGGGGTAGCATGGAATGAGTCTTAAGGAGTCTGAAACTTCTCTTTACATCAATCCTTAACCTTCTGCTGGTGTAAGCTGACCTCTGGGACACATGCATCTGCACAGGCCATCCTGCACCATCAGATTCCTTATTTGCGTGCAGGGCTTGAGAGAGAAGGATGCTGCATGATGCAAGTGTATATGTAGGTTTCCCATCCTGGCTACTTCAGCCTTAGGTCTGGAAAGCTGGTTATCATCTACTGAGTTAGAATTGTATTTGTATTTGTATTTTGGCAGTACTTTAAAATAGAGCCTTCACAAAGAGACACCGGTTGTCCTTGCTTGAGAAATAATACTGATCCCCAAAAAGATGGAGAAGCTTTTGTCTTCTTGTTACAAAAGGTACTTATATTGACAGAACAGAAACTGAAATATTGAATGTACTGGGGGGGAATTTTCCTTTCATTTGAAGGGCAGCACTACAAAAGATGCTTTACAGTTCCTAGGCTGTCAAAGCAGGTGGTAAAATACTTCGCTTTTATGCCTTTCATATACTCTCTTATGGCAGCTTTCCAGAGCCAGTGACTTAGGCCTGGGGAATCCTGCTGCAGTTTTCCTCAGAGCCCTAAGAAACCTGGCATGTATGGAGTATTTCCAGTTTTCATGTGAACACGTTGTTTGTATTGCCATCATTGCTAGACCCATGGCTGAGTATTCTTGAACACCTAGGGAAAAGGGAGGGAGGTGAGGGGACCTATGTACCTTAGCAAGTTTCTGAGCAGTAAGGAGAAAATGGGGAAAGGAAGGCAGCAAGGAGCAAATGGCAAGAGCGCAGACCACCTCTTCTCCTTTCCTTTGCATGATGCTCTCTGGTTAGTGTTCTTATTGCAAGAGTGAAGAACTCTTCAGTCCATCACGCTCACTGCAACATAGAAATGGGTGTTTGGGAAGGAGCGAGATTTGGAACCTATTAAAGAGTTAAATTTTCCAGGAAACAGGGGGTAAAGTGGATGTGTTCTGGGTTAGAGGGTGTGGGAGGAGTAGAAATAAGCAACTTGTGGTCAGTTTTACTGCCTCCATCACTGGAATGCTCTGAGGGTTAATTCATTGCTTCAGGACAACAGGCACAGGCAAGTGATGGGACAAGGAAGGGTGTTCTTATTTCTTCTGTCTTTGAATTCAGTCAGGGGCTGTGGAAATTACTATTTGCTGCTATGGGAGGAGAATCCCTCCCCTGCTCAGAGGTAGTTTAGCCAGTTTAGATGTATTTCTGGTCTGTTGGTACAGTAGAATTGAAGGATGCTGCAAATACGTTCCTTTATATAAGTGACAAATGTAAATCTGATGAGTATAGACAAGAAAAACAAAGGGGAGGAGTGACTTCCTTGTTACAGCTTTTGATATTCAGCTTGTTGTTACTGAAGAAAACAAAATGCTCCATTCTTTTCCATTACTTTCAGAAATCTATTTCTGCCTTGTCTATTAAGTGCTGTAAAAAAATCGTAATTACAGTGTACCAAACTTATTCTTTTACACTGCATTAAGCTTAAAATAATGATGAATCCATATTTCCATTAGGTAGCAATGAAAAAACTATTAAGAATAACACTTAACATAGAATCAATTTGATTCCTGCAAATGTTTCTTGAAGAAGAATGGTGCTGAAGAGCCATAAATAAGCGAAAGCGATAACACGCACTGTGCTCTTGTATCTGCACTACCCACAATTTCAAGCCAAGAAAAAAAGGTGCTTTCATCTAATCATTAGATTAGAGCTGCAAAAACAGATGAAGGGGCAGGTTCAAAACCATGCTGAGCTCTTTGCTTTAGGGAAACTAGGAAAATAACCAGTAAGTATTGCCTTTTTTTGCATCTTCTCCACCTGTGGAGAAAGCGTTCAGCTAGTTTAGTCTTAAAACATTAACCTGTATATAGGTATTTTGTACCATTACCGTCACGGTGTCACTGGAGCATTTTCCATAAGGAGACTGTAAATACAGAAACACAATTCTCAGGTATTTACTGGCATAAACTCAAGAAGCGGGCAACTTCATCTGAAAAGTTACACGAACTCATTCTATAATAATATGCAGTATTTCTGAGGTCCTTATGTGATATGGTAATGGGTATCATAGAAACAGATACTCATTGTCACTTCTCAAGGGAGTATTTGGATTAAATAGAAGTTAAAAATGCCCACCAGAAGCAAACTCTTTAAGTGTTCTTTACCTTTTGGAGATGAGCCAGTTACAGTCTAATTGCTGATAAACTCCTTCCAATCCACAGCAAGATGTAACTGCATTGGCCAGGTGGCATGGTTTAAGCCCAGTTGGCAACTCAAACTAAACCACTGCTGCTACCACCAATAATAATAATGATAATGGAAATAACAAGGGGAGAGAATACAGCTGCTCACCACCCACCGACCGATACCCAGCCTGACCAAGCAGTGACCTAGCCCTTCCAGGTAACCTTTTGGATCTTTGAAGTACCCTCTCCTGAGGTAGTCTGTGCCAAGTGTACTGGACGCCCCTCCAAGTAAAAGCAAACTGTGGCCTGCACTCTGCTGCCAAAGGAGAGGCTCGGTCGGGCTGGGTATGGGTTGGTGGGTGGTGAGCGGTTGTCTTCTCTTCCTTTGTTATTTCCCTTATCATTATTATTATTGGTGGCAGCAGCAGTGGTTTGTGTTATACCTTAGTTACTGGACAGCTCTTATCTCAACCCGTGGGAGTCACATTCTTTCCCTTCTTCTCTCCATCCCTCCAGGAGTGGGGGGAAGAACGGGTGGGAGTGAGCGAGAGGCTGCGTGGCTGAGTCGCCAACTGGGCTTAAGCCATGACACCAGGTCATTCATTTCTCTTGTTGCTCTTAATTTAGGAGCTGTAAAGACACAAAGATGTACTTCCTCATGTGTGAGAATGAGAGGACTGTAATTGAGGGCAGATACTATTTGTTAAACTGTCCCTGGTAACACAAGGAGAAGAGTCTGCCTTGTGGTTTTCCATGGCACTGTCCAGGGCATGTTCTCTTCAAAGGACACCTTCTGAAGTTCACGTTAACTCTGAAGTCAATCTTGGTCTGTGCTGGTACATTAAAGAGTAGAATTTAGCCCAAAGTGTCTTAAAATAAAGTAATTTTTCTGTGCTTTTATAGTGGTGAAATCTTGCTGTGGGAGGAGACTTGGGCATTGTGCTTTTTCTGTCCTCTTTTTCCAGTGCTACTCTGAGCCACGGGAAAAGCCTGGCTCTTAGCATGGGTTTGAACTGGTGTGACCAGTGAACAAGAGTGCCCAGGAATGCGCTTCCTGCACAGCACTGGTGATGCAGGTGCCAGGATGGCCATGGTGACTGCAATACGGCCAAGTCCCCATCCCATTCTGGGTATTAGCACTACTGAAGTGCAGCAGCACTTGGGTCACTTTACTGGTCCTGTTAAAGTGGTGCAGCAGGTACGTTGCAGCAGGCAAGGTCTACAGTAGTTTGATAGCCTGTAGGTCCACAGCCTGTGGTTTGTTTCTGTGCCTTACAAGCTAGAAGCCAAAGGCAGTTATTTTGCAGCTTCCACCTTAAAGGTAATGTCTAAACTGTGACCCTCTGTGTCAAACTTTGCTCCAGAGCCACTTTGTGATAGCTTTGTGTGTCAGCATTAGCTGGGAGTCCCAGCCACTCTCACCGTTGTCATGTTATCTTCCAAAAAAGCCAACAGAAACACAGCTTTGATGTGTTTCTTTAGGTGCTCGGGTGCCATTGCATGAGGTATTATCACAAAAACCACATTATCGCAGCAATTCAGGGCCTTTGGGCATCTGGTGTTGCCAATTGCCTTCAGTCCTTGCTGGTGTGTAATTTATCACCCGCATGGCCTACCCTGCTAAAACGTGCCCTTTGTGGGCAGAGGCAAAGCTAATATACTTTACAAAGTGCATTTGAATTGCTCCAATAAATCACAGCTGTCACTGCAAGCAGTTTTATCACTTGCGGAGCAATATGTTATCTTCATGCTTTATAGTCTTGATACTGTTCGGGACTTTTATATGTGTAGATTCTAACGCGTCATAACTTAGTTTGTCAGACAAATTTGAGCAGCCCTGATTTTGTTTTAATGGAAACTTTGCCTTGCTCTGTAAAGAAGAGAGCATTTTTATGGGATGTGGTTTATAGCTGTGATTATTATTTCTCAGAGCGCTTGCAGTTGGTTTTCGATTTGTTAATTTTCACTCTTTTAAGCAGTTCATGAGGCTGGGGTAGGGGGTTTCTGTAGGTCATTTCCTCTCCCACTCTTCTGTGCAGCAGGAAGAGCAGCTACATAGCGATAGTAGGCTCTGTCCTGCTCAGAGTCTCTGCAGTGAGTAGGACAGCGGGGGGGTGCAGGAGCATCCCTGCCTCATAGAGTTTCTTTGCTGTTCTGTGCAGTATGCCCACCAAGCTGATCTTTGTGTGGATTTAAGGTAAGAAACCTTCTCAAATCCTGAAAGCACTTGCAGACGAGCCTTCTTACCTGAAACCTGCAGGATTAGCGTAGCAGGGAAGTCACAAGTAGTTAATTGTGCATAAGGTCTGATTAATTCCTTCTTGTAGGAGTCCTTCCCCCTGAATTACAGCAAACAGCCAGGAGCATGCGTGGTATGAGGACTCGGAGCTGGGATGTGGTGACCTGAGGAGAGGGAAAGTTGTGTCCTAGCACAGCTAAACCCACTTTCCTGGGCACGGACCAACTGTGCTGTCCCTGTCCCAGGCGTGTTGGGTGGGATTGCTCCCATCCGTCAGCACAGCCTCTCCCTATACATGTGTCTGGTAACATCACTGTAAGCTCTGGGCAGACACAAGCTCATCCATCCTGTTTTACTTCTCCTGGAACAGTGGTAGATCTGTCTGTGAGCATGTCCTGCGGCTGCTTCAGGACCTCGCTGTTACTGCTTGCAACAAGAGCCTCTCCTCAGCTCTCCTTTCTCAGGGATGCTCCGACATTAAATGTGCTGTTTCCAGGACAGCCAGTAAAATGTCTCCTTTTTATGGCCATGCCTAAAATACCAGTGAATATTTATGAACCAATTTGCCATGGCTTCTTCTATGATGGGGGAAAAAAAGAGCTTTTCTTTTAATTGATGCAATAGCTCATTCCAGAATATGAGAAGACGGTCTATAAAGTAGTCAGGCTTTATAATTAGAAAATTATTTATTTGCAGCAGATATATTTGGTGGGTTTTAGCTTGAAGAAGTTATGCTAATTGTGGGAAGTTGAACAGTGGCTCTACTGTAAGGAAAGTGTATAGGAGCAGACCGAGTTCCTGGTCATGAGGAGCAGTCTAAAAGGCTGACTTACATCTGTCCTTTTTCAGTTCCAGTGCTTGTGCTGGAGGTTTGCACTCGGAACGAGCGGTAGCTGCTAAAGAGCGCTCTGCAGATGTGCCTGCGGATCCTGTGATTTTCTCTTTTCAGTGATTTTTAGCGCTTTCAGCAGATTGGCTCCTCACTTCAGAGACGCGCGTTGGAAATTGTGCAGGGAGAGGCATTTTTGGCAGCTGCTTTGCAGTTTGACTTTGAGCAGCCCCAGAAGGAGTGTGTGGAATCAGCTGCCCCAGACAGACCACGGAAGCGAGGAGCAGGTATTCTAGCCGAAGGTCGGCTTGGATGACGGCTCTGTGTGAAGTTCAGCGATTGCACGTGTAGGAATGCGTACTCCTGCCCACATGCGTGGATCGTTCCATGGGATCAGAGGAACCCAATGTGCAGGATGCTTGGGAGCCTGTGAAAAACCACTAAGCAACCTGCTCCTTTCACAGATGGCATCTCTCCCACCTCTGCCGAGCCTGGGGAGCTGGCAGCTGCCTTTAGTGAGCATTGCAGAGCCTTTGCAAACCCTTCCAGGTTCATTTTAAAATGCCCGTTTGTATTGTTGGCTGGGGAGACCTGTAGTTAAGACTTGTTCCCTGGCAAATGGCTCTTACTATGCTCTCCCTCTTCCTCACCTTTCTGCCAGCATTGGCAGACTTTGGAGCTCTGGGAATTCAGCCCTACCTTTGCAGGTGCTTTCTTGGATCAAATTCGGGTTCTTCATCCAACAGAAAATTCCACAAAGCTCTGTATGTAACTCTTAGCAAAGTCAGCACTCAAAGGTCTCTTCATATGATATATTGTATTGGAGATCAGTTGTTTTTCCATTGCCTTTGTCTAGGAAGCACGTAGCACTTCTCAGCAGTTCCAGGTTTCAGAATGTCTCACAAAGAAGTCCCCCCTCAAAACCTTATTTTACAGGTGGGAAAACTAATATGCAGGGAGAAGTGATGCGCTCAGTCTGCACTGTCCCAAGCAAGCAAAAAGCCGTCAAAATTTATGATGTATGCAAGGAAAAAGTTCTGCTGCTGCCTCTCAAATCTGCCTTGGCCACACACCCGGGTTGATCTTCAGTACTTATGCTGCATTTAAAGCTCCAGATGTTTAGGGTCTTTATTGTGCATTTTCCATAGCTCTGAATGCTTAGCTGGCATCCAGCACGAGTTCAGACTTTGTAGATAGCTTTGGCCGTGAAGACTCTAAACACAGCTCTGTTAGGGTTGCAAACTATTAAAAGTGTGTTGTGTGACAGTGAATGCTCTGCTGCAGCTCTCCCCCAGTGATTCCTGGTAGCAGGCATCACCCTGGAGAGCCCCACAGCATACAGAGCCCAAGCATTCAGGAGACTTCCCTACCGTTACATTTGTGCCGTGCTTCAGATTTTTGCTCGTGAAGTGAATTTTGCATCATTTACAGCTGCAGAGACTTTGAGCACAGGTAAGGGCATCAGGACTGACGCTATGGGGTCTGCATAAAACACTTTTCCTTGGCAGATCAGCCTTCTCGGGCTAGTGCACTGGTTGGGTTAACCAAAACACCCTTGCAGCAATAACACTGGGCTAGCTATAGTGGGAGTTTTCCAGCTAATGTGCTCTACAGTGGCAACTGGGGATGAGTGAGGGCAGAGAGGGGCTTTTTTCTATGTAGCTGAGTTAAACCATGCTCTGGCTGAATATCTGACATCCATCGACTGTGCTTCTGCTTCCAGGCTTGCTCATGTGCGCATAAAGACTGCCACTAGTGCAAGTGAGGCAGGGACTGGTGAGGTGACTGTGTCCCAGGCACTGCTGTTGACCAGCTCAGCAGGGACTTGGGGATCGATGTAGAAACCAAGCAGGCTCTTGGGAAGCCAACTCAATCCTCCCTTTTCTCTCTTGGGGTGAAGATGTCTTGGCACAGCTCTGCAGAAAAGCATGGTGCTTGCTGCTGACAGTGGGGCTGGTATCTGTTCATTTCTTCTGTGGTGTCTCCAGGTGTTAACCCTCACACTTTCAAAAGTGCCCCTTAAACCCTTCTTAGAAACGGCAAAGGTGAAAGTCTTCATCCTCAGGGCATTCCCTTTGTGAATGAGATGTTTGCATCCTTCTGCCCACCCAACGCAGGAGTTGAGCATCCATCTGTCTGGGATGTGGAGATAGGCTTGCTCTGCAGATTGAGCTGCCTGGTTTATAAAAAGACCTTATAAAACTGTATCAACAAGTTATTTTGCAGGTTTCTTGGCCAATTACAGCAGAGCCTCCTAAAAGTCCTGTGCAATGAGACTTCTCCCCCTGCCCCCTCCAAAGGCAAACTGAAAGATGAAACAGAGGCTTTACATTACCTATGGACAATTAAACCGCTTCATTGCGTTTAAAATGTTTTTTAAAGTGGAAATTAAACTTGTTGAGGTTTTAGGAATTGGTTCTATTCTATTTGCAATGTCAAAAGGGAAAGTTTGTACTTTTTCAGACATTTTTGGCTTTTACTCACTTATTTCCTCCTTTGTAAGATAAAGGATTTGGGCACAGGTGAAGCAAACCAGGTACTGGGGTGACTACAACTTAGGGTTTGCTGTTCATCTCCTTCCAAGAAAAAGCTTTAGCTGGAAGGTACAGCCCAGGTTTGGTGCAGTGATCACAGAATCATAGAATGGTTAGGGTTGGAAAGGACCGGGGATGTTGCTTTTGTACCTACGGCGCAATTGCAATTGGTGTTCGCATTTCTGCAGTGATACAGAATGGAGTAGGTGCCTCCAACAGAGACACAAAGTACATCTGTACCTGACGTTGCTTTTGCCTTGTGCTTCTAGGGGTAATGGGAATGGAAGGTCTTGATGATGATGATTGCTTTAATAGAAGAAAAGGTCCTAACCCAATTTCTTTAACAGCTCTTTTTAATTAAGCAAGACAAGAGAAGTAAACTAGGGTCTGCCAGTAAACGAGAAGGCTTTTTAATTGCAAGGCAAACACAACTGGGAGCGCTCTGTGCCTGTGCCACAGAAGTGGGCACACTCAGCCCTGGTTGCCATTTGTCTTATTACTTGGCAGTACCTCTTGGGGCACAGCCAGTGCTTAGTCTAATGGCACTTTCATAGACACAATCGTATAGATGTGTATTGGGCCATGTGTGAACGTAGGTTCAGTGCCATCTTGTCCCACTTTCCAGCTTGTGAATTAAGGAGTAACTGTGCAAAAGAAGAGTTGAGAAGAGTAGAACTGAATTTTATTGGAATGGGGCCTCTCTTTCCTTAGGTGTGTTGCTACCTGCCTGGTCAGGAGTTTGTCAGAAGCCTTTTAAAGGATGCTAAGAATGCACTATGAATAAATGTTCTGGTATCTCTCCTACTGGAGATATCCTCCTTTAAGGGGCTGAGTTCCCTGGCCTCAGCCCAGAAGTGTATTCAAGCCTGCAAGTCATTGCTCTTGAATCAAGAAATTGCTTATTGGTTATCAGATGGTATATTGGTTATCATATGCTTTAAAGTTAAGCAAATGCTTAAGGGCTCTGCTGTATAGGGGCCAGTGTAATCGCTGTGTTGCAGGCGAGTGCTCCTAATATGGTACAAAGCCAGTTAAAGCTGATTGCTAACCCCAATAGTCTTTGGATTACGTTCTGCATGGGCACACTTGGAAAAGATGAGATTTTTGCAGTTGGACCCATATGGGCAGACATATGCTCCATCAAAGTCCTGTTGGCTTCAGTATCATCCTGCGTCTGTTCGCCTCTAGCTGGGGGATGCAGCCCATAACTTGCTGTGCCCTTATGTTATAGGTAAAGAAACAAATACAAGTCCTTTTGCTCAGCATTGTGGTACATTAACCTATAGGTGTACACAGAAGCCGTGCCTTTCTTGCAGGTGGTATTTCCAGTTGGTGATGTGTTTGTGAAGACTCTTCCTGGGGCTGAGCCACGAAATGAAGCCTAGGTTACGAGTGTGAAAAGCAGAAACTGTTAGTGGGAATTGATGGTGCTACTAAATAAATAGTTATTTACCCTATTGTGCCCTCAGTAAAGTGTAACACAGCACGGTGAACCATGCATCACTGCAGCCTTCCTCCAGGGCATAGGATGTGGGCAGGAGCCTGTACCTGAAGCTGGAAATGAGAGCTGTGAATCCCACTGATGAAGTGGGTGGTTAGCTAGAGCTCAGCAATCCCAATGAACAGGCTGCTATGGAACTTTCTGAGCTCTACATGATATGTGGTGCTCATTTCCACTGATTCAGGTACAGGTGTGTGTATGTGTCTGCATGCCAAGAGTTATATTAGTGCCATTTTGGTTTAAATCAGAGGTTTAATTAATACCAAGTGTAAATTTGTCCCAGCTCCAGTGTTCATATTCCTGCCCTGAATTACAGGAAGTTACCATTTCACATGAAAAATATCCCATGTGAAAATGAATAAATCTTTAACCCAGGTTACGTTTTGCAGTTCTGCAGAGTAGATTTTTCTGGGCAGAGGGATGAGAAAAGAGACATTTGCTTGTGCAGCCTTTAGCCAGACGTGTTGGTTTGGGTTTGGTTGGTTTTTCCAAAAAGGATAGTAATAAAATAGTTACTCGTATGGTTCCTTTCATCCCAGTTCACTGTAAATCTTAGCTTTAAAGAAAACGCAGGTTTTCTGCGACAGTGTGTGGGTACTTTGTCTCTGAATTCAGCAGAATTAGTGAACTTAATGCTATATAGTCATTCTAAATGAAAACTGGAATGTTTTGCTGGCAAGGGCATCTCTCTAGAGGCCACTTTTCAACCCGAGGCAAGACCTACAGCACATCACATGCCAAAGGAATCTTGCTTTCAAGGAATCTTCCTGTCAACACCAACACCACTAACAAGTTTTTACATTGGTGGTTTAGTTGTGTATTAGCTACTCAAAAATCCCATCAGGAGGAATTGCAGCAGACTACAGCAGTAGAACAGTCGATGTCCATGGTAAAGACAAGAAGAATCACAGAATCATAGAACAGTTAGGGTTGGAAAGGACCTTAAGATCATCCAGTTCCAACCCCCCTGCCATGGGCAGGGACACCTCACACTAAACCGTCTCACCCAAGGCCTCATCCAACCTGGTCTTGAACACTGCCAGGGATGGAGCATTCACAACCTCCCTGGGCAACCCATTCCAGTGCTTCACCACCCTAACAGGAAAGAACTTCTTCCTTATATCCAATCTAAACTTCCCCTGTTTCACTTTGAACCCGTTACCCCTTGTCCTATCACTGCAGTCCCTAATGAAGAGTCTCTCCCCAGCATCCCTATAGGCCCCCTTCAGATACTGGAAGGCTGCTGTGAGGTCTCCACGCAGCTTCTCTTCTCCAGTTGCATCTGTTTTGGTCTTTAAGCAGTAAAGCTCTATTAAGAGCAACCCACATATTCTCCAGGGTGATCTGTTTGTCTGCCCATGGGTGATTCTCATTAGCATCACCAGGGTTGGTGGGCAGGGACTCAAAGCACTTGGGTCTTGCCTAGTGCTATTCGGGACCTCCATGATGCCACAAGAGCTGCGTGAGAGCTTGCAGTGCGTGCCTTCAGTGCTTAGCTCTGTGGGGATGGAGCAGCTTCACCCCTCTCAGAACCATGGTTTCCAGGTCCTGTAGTACCCTCCCTGCAGGCACCTCAGCTAGCTTTGGGCATGCACTGCTCCACTGTCAACCCTTGCTCCTCTTGCTGGCCAAAGGGAAACACTTCCCAAAGGCCATCTCCCCATAGCTGCCCAGCCTGTTCACGTCACTCCATGGGTTAACTTAGTTCAAAGGCTTAAATACTTCCCTCCTGTCTCTGTATCACCTGTGTCATTTGCTGGCTGAGGGGCTATTTTTTTTGCTCTCCAATAAAATGCAGAAGCCTCAGATTACCAAACAGCTGCACATGCTTTGGGTTAATGCATTTAAGTCAGGCTCCAGGGGTCTGGGTAAGTGCCAAGATCCTGGATCAGCTGCTTTACCAGAATTACGCTGCTGTAATGGAGCCTGCATTATTGTGTTGCAATTATTTTGGCTTGCAGCTGGCTGATCCCTCGATATTTTTACTGAAGTGAGATAAAAGGATTTTGTCTTAAAAATAGAATTTTCTTTTCTGAATCTTACAGAAGCTGTGAGCTCCAAACCGTGCCCGAAAGAGGTGCCCCTCTTCAGCTCAGATTTATCTTCAAGGAGAAGAGCAAATAATTTGTGTCATAATTTCTGAAGAACAGGAACACAGTGCTCAGCGGCCTCAAAACATAAAGTGCATTGAAAAGGAGATGAAATAAGTGATTAAAGTGGCATGTAATGATACGGTTTTACGTTGTCAGCAAGAGCAGGTTTATTTTCAGCATCAAGCCACTTACTAGAAGCATGTTGTTCTTAAAGCCGTCCCTGTAATTTGGAAATCCTTTGTGCAGAGAAGTAAAAGAATAGATCTAGATTTTAAACCAAAGGAAAACATTCCCCCAACCTTGAATCTCCTTTATTCGTATCCCTTCAAGCTCTTTTTGCTGCCTATTTATATACATTTCTTGTCAAATAACAGCTCTCTCAAGTTCTCCAGCTGATAGCGAAAAGTAAACTGAACGCGCTCGTTTATCTTTTGAACTGTTCAACTGTGCCCTTCTTCTTGTTCTTGTTAATAATGCCAGGTCCCCCAGGAGCACTCTCACGCAGTTTTATCACATAAGCTTTTTGTTTGACCTTACCTGCTGTTCCCCCGGAACATGGGCATGGGGGGGGAGGAAGCCAAAATGCCAGCCTGCCTTAATTAAAACTGTAGTCTCAGAAGGTGTTACAGTATGTGATTTCATTAGGTGTATAATGAAAGAATTTAATCATGCTGCTTGTTTGTCTGAGCCTTTTTACTTGGTAGCGAGTTTTAAAACGACTCTTTTCCGTTGTGAAGTAACGGAGGGGTGGGTATGCATCTCTGTGCGATTCCTAAGGCGATTGTATCCTTGATTTTGTATGTTTGCCCTGAAGGTAGCTGCTTTCATCATTTCTCATGAGCAGAATCTAAACCACCGTAACAAGAGGCTCTCCACCACCCAGAGAAGGCCATTTGGTTTACGTGGTGACTATTCTTGAGGAGACATCTGTGCACAAAGCAACCCTCTCTTAGCTTTTGTGAAGGTGTACCTTATTCTGGTTTATATAGGGCAGGCAGAGTTATAACAGCTTTGTGAGGCTTTGATCCTGTGCAGCTTTTGAACTGGGAGGGTGGGTTATTCCCCTCATTTTCTCCCCATTTTGTTAGCAGTAGGAAAGTGCCCCCGGTTGGCAGTGTTGTCTCTAAGTAGCGCATGAAACCATCCATGCCTCAGATGCTCTGTGCTTTGGGTTTCTGCCAGCCTGTGGGGTTGCAAAACAAGTAAAACCAGGATTTCCTATGGCTTTTGGGGGGAGAATGAATGAAGAAGACAAAGAGGGGCAAAGAGAAGACAGATCCTGCTCCAGCAGAACTAGCCAGATGGGGCATTTCAGAGCCATCACCTACCACAAAACCAATTGTGTATCAGAGCGTTTCCATCAGCAGTTTTTACTAAATCCAACAACTGGTCGCTCTGAAATAACACAAAATTGCAGCAAATTTCCCAATCTGGTTTCTTCTTCTGGAGCTGGATGAAGATATTTTTGTGCTATTGCTTTTGTGGGATTTATAGCTTTGTAAACCAAGGAGAGAGGGGAGGGGAAGACAGACAAGCTGTCTTCTAGCCAGTACTTTTCTTCTTGTGAGCACAGATCTTACTGGCTCATCTCTCTGATGCATATACATCGTGCTGAGTTCCTAATGCAGCTGAATATGGCTCTTGCTCTGTGGGTCTGCCAACAGATGTGGCTGTCAATCTAGTACCAGGTTTGGGAAGCACGAATGTGCTCTTAGCAAAGCTACAGCAAATTTAGGGGACCAGAGGGCTCAATTTTGGCAACAGTTACATGTTGAGGCTCCGAGTTCAAAATCCTGCCGTTTTATAACCCCAGCTCTGCAGAAGATGGTTCGAGGCACCGTCACTGTAATCAGTGTAGGAATATATGACTGTGTTGTCAGGAATGTAACTGGAGCGCCATCAGCAAAACTGTTTGAATCTCACCCAACTTGAAAGATCAATGTCATTAGTTTTAAATACTGAGAACAAAACTGGTGTTAATGCCCCATGCTTTCCCCTGGGGCTGCACTGCTGGGGTGGGACATTCTTTGGCCTGAAATGAAAGAAGTCAGCCTGTAAGTCACTTATGGGAAAAGGCTTCCTTTGGTTTGGAGGGTCTGAGCCTACGGAGTGCAGTGGGGAAAGAAAGGAGGCTGTGTGCTGCCACCTTATACCTCCAACTTCGTTGTTGCTTTTTAAGACTTATTTCAGGCATGGGTATTCTTGGGTTTCCTTTTGTGTGTATGTGAAAAATAATTGCATGTTTTGAGGGGAAAGGGATGGATTTTTAGCATTAAGCTATTGAGTATTTGTCATTCTAGCTCACATGGTATCCAGTTCACACCCATAAATTCTAAGTGATGTCTTCAAACGGAGCACAAAGCCTGTCTCACCAGGTCAAGACGTTTTTATGTGCATTGCAGTGAGGAAGCAGACACAGTAGGAGTGGATTGATCGACTGCAGCAGATTGGGTTTGCAGCCTGCCTTGGGTGCGAGATCCAAGCTTAAACTACAGAATCGTTGACAAAGTGGTTTGGATTCCAGCTGCACAAGACGCGGTTTAAATCTTCAGACTCACATAGGAAATAACACACCAGTAGGGACACATTAATTAGCACATCTTCTGTGGGAGCCTTCCAGACTGCAGACACTGTGGGGTGAGGCTACAGTCAAAATCAGCTTCAATTTATAGCTTAATTTGATGCTTTCCGTGAGACTTTCAGTCCATCGTTTGCAGTGAAACTGCCTGGGTAGTGACCCAAGCGCACAATGAACCCCCCTGTTTCCTCAGCAGCCACCCAAATCCAGCGCGGAACACTGAATCCTGAGCCCGATGCACCGGAGCGTTGCTTCTCTAGAGCGAGCAGTGTATTTTGTAGCTGGCAATTCTGCTGCTCATGTAGAAGGTGAGATGAGGGACCCCTTGGAATGCTTTGCTCCAGCTGCTGGAAACCCCTTGCCTCAGATTCCTGCTGGGAAGGGATTGCAGTATGCACCTTCCACAGCTTGGCCAACTATCCTAAATTCAAAGTTCCCTAGCATGGCCTCCCTTCCTCATCTTTTACAGGTAACATTTAGGGTCTGTTTGAGAATCAAAAGGTTCTTTGTGGAGCTAAGAGCCATGGTTCAGTGGTGGACTTGGCAGTGCTGGGTTAGCGGTTGGATTTGATGCTCGTAAGGGTCTTTTCCAACCTAACCAATTCTATGGCTCTATTTTATGATTCTAAGATACAGTGTTTGATCTTGCTGAACTGCTTTGTTTTTTCCTTCCTAGTAAGGCCTGCCTCACCTAGGAAGTGAAGCTTTGCAAGTACTTTAGGATGGACCAGCTCAGGGCTTTCAGCAAATGGCTTGCCAAGAGCTTTACCATGCTTACTGATACATGCATGACTGATTTACAGTTTTAACAGTATTGTTTCTTTTCTGGTTAGTAACTAGCATGGGGGTTGTAAGTTCCTGTGATTATGGAGTAAAATTTACACCCAGCCCCTCTTACACTTTACCCATAGCTTGTTTCAAAAAGTAAAGAAAACGATAGCCTAGCAAAAAGGAATAGATAGCAATGGCATTCTTCAGCCTACTGAGCACTGCTCCAGGGCAGAGGAAACTAAAATAGGACAGAATTTGCCCTTGGAATCTGCACAGATATTCCACAGACAGAGATGAACTGCCTGCTTGTGCAGTGAATTGGGTGTCATTGTCAGTACATCACCAAAGGGAGGAGACTGGGAAGAAGATCCCGTCTCGCATGCGAAAGATTAGTCCTTTTCCTTGGGCGATGATAAGAAGAGTGTTAAGAGCTAACTGGCTAACATTTTCATGAGTATTTCAAGCCTGGAACATACAATTTAATGCTCTGAATAATACTGGACACAGCTCTCTAATTATATCTTTATCCCCAGAACTTCTCTTGAACTGATGAATATCTTCTCGCAAGCTGTCCATCCTCATTTTAGAGGGTTTGGGTGATAGCAAATATGTTTCCTCTCTGGATAAATTGCCTCCTTGTTAATTACGGGGTCCGTTGAAACTTTGTGCTTTATTTCTAATCTGAAGAGCTCTAGTTTTAACTTCCAACCATTTAATTATATTACAGCATTTTCTGTTCTGTTCAAGAAGTATCTGCCTGCAGATTCCTCTTCATCTTTTGAATACATTGAGCAGAATGAGCTCATTATGTCTCCCAGGACAAGGCATGCTTTCGGACCTCAGATCATTTGTTTAGCTCTCTTCTCAGCCCTTAGCACTTTTGGGGAGCCTTCTGTAGATGTAAACCCTTGCAGCGAGCACAGCACTGGATGCAGACCCTACCGGTCCACTGGTTTCAGCACATCACAGAGTGTTCCCTTGCATCTGCACCAAGAAGTGGTGCTTGCTCCCCTTGGCTTTCCCATAGGAGCTCAGATTCAGTCTCTTCAAGGTGCTCCTGGTAGCAGTCACAGAAGAGGCTGAGCTGGTCTATACTGGGAAGTCACTGCAGCGGTGGCAGAGCGGGCAGGAGCATGGCCAGGTCTATGCAGCATCGCACCCAGCCCAGTTAGCTGTGCTGAGGTTTCCCTTTAGAACGTCTACTGGGCTTTGCTTGCCTACACCACCGCAGTGTGTGGCCGAGGTACCTGTGTTTGGGGTTTGGTGGTGGCAATGGCTTGGCTGCTCCCAGCACTGCAGTGAGTGAAGTGGGAAGGAAGCAGGTGAGCTGTCAGATCGCATCAAAACCACTGTGAATTTATGCATTTACATTGCATGGGCTTAGATGCATGGGCTGTGTTCAAGTGGTCAGACTACAGTAAGATCTGGAGTGCAGGGACTCGTGCCAGGCTGCTACACTCATCAGCTCAGTGCTGGTTATTCTTTACCTGGAGTGCTGATGCACATACTGCAAAGCTCTCTTCCCAATATATGCTTCAAATCTAAAATGAGCAATGGAATAGCACCTCCAAATAGGGATATGCCATTCGGGAAGGCTGTATGCTGCGTCCAGCACAGCACCAGACTTGCTTTAATGACAGCCTACAGTGATGTTACTGGCAGAGATGCAAGACTGTTGCATTTTGGGTTTTGAGCTCCATAGCCTCTTCAGGAAATTAAAGCATATGTGGGTCTTTCTCCCCTGGGATGTTTAAGGTAGCCGGCTGTAGGCATGGTGATAGAGGCTGCAAAGGTTCAGAGAATTACCTTGATGCAATGACAGCATCTTCCATTTTGACTGCATTCCAAGGCTCATTTTTCCTCAGAGGCATTCATTGAAATTCTGTGCATGATTTGTTCCTCTGGTTGTTTAACAATGTCTCTCATGTTTGCCCTGATTTAAAAACTCCTCCTTTGTAGCAGAGATAACATAGAGCAGGATGGCATAATTGCAGTAAAGAGGCCCTGGAGCTTGCAGTAATAGGGTGGTTCATCTGATGTGTACTGCCATTAGAAAATAACCCACGTATGTATGTTCTCAGGGGACAGTAAAGAGGCTTTTAAGGATTACACTTTATGTAGTATGAAAGCTAATGAGCAAAAGAGCAAGTATGAAGCAAACTATTGCTGCAGAAACCATGGTGCCACTTCCTGCTCTCACTTGTTTCCTGGCACCGGTGTCCAGCTCCAAAATGCCCACCTCTGCCCAGCAGTGCATGGCTTTTCATGTGCTGTGGTCAGTTCCCAAGGCTGATCGCATGTCAAAAGCTTGGCAGAGCTGACTTGAGGATTGCAACTACTGTGTGTGGACAAGATTAGTAATTCTGGGGGAACAGTGATTTCTTATGGGCTGTGCACTGAAAACTCTTCCCTGCGAGGGTGCTGAGGCGCTGGCACATGGTGCCCGGAGAAGCTGTGGCTGCCCCATCCCTGGCAGTGTTCAAGGGCAGGTTGGACACAGGGGCTTGGAGCAAGCTGCTCTAGTGGAAGGGGTCCCTGCCCTGTGGCAGGGGGTTGGAGCTGGATGAGTTTTAAGGTCTCTTCCAACCCAAACCACTCTATGACACCATGATGATGTTTCTATCACTAAAGTCATGGTAATGCAATCATATTTACTAGAGGTAACAGAGGGACTTCGCTCTGATTGACTCTAGCAATGTCCTCCTGGGCCTGTGCATCACGGTCCAACTCTGCGAGCCCAGACCCAATGTTTGATTGCATCCCCCAACTTAGCATCACTTGATGCGTGGCCCACCGTCAGCCGTTCATTCCAACATCTGGGACTTGCTTTGACGAGCACATGTGACACAAGATGAATTATCTGTTGCTGCTTCTGCTGTCAGTTGACTCCTCTCTGCTTAAACTGTGTCTTGCAAATACCAGAATAGTAGTGCTAAATCTTTTATTTCTGTCCTTTCTCTCCCACCCCATAATTGGTGCACAGGAGCAGAAGAGGACTTGTAATTTTATTATTGCTGCATAAGCCTTCTGGAAACTCAGTTACAGCACTTCTGATGTTGGTAATTTTTGTGACTAAAAAAGCTGCTGACTCTGTGTTTGTGCATAGGAAAAGAGCAAATCTGAATGTATAATAATCTGGTGCATTTGGGAGATGTTTGATGCTATATCCCAGCCAAGTTAATCACTCGTGGAATTAATTTATCCTTTTTTTCTGCTCAGTTGACCAGAGGCATTAATCTCATACCCGAGGAAAAGCATCTTTAATGCCAAAACATTGACCAGAGATGCCTGACATTCCTCTGGCCTCAGGGAGGTTTGGAAGGGAAGCTGTCAGTTGCCAATGGGATGGCAGAAACAGAGGCATTCCTTACTTTATTTTTCTTACACAATGAAGAAATACCCAGGTGATGCTCTCCAGTTTGTGCAGTATAGTGGGCTGTGTGCTGTAGTCATGAGTATCAACGGAGCGGACGTGACATGCATTTTTCATACAGCACAACACAGCGTTGCTCCTTCTGATAATTCTTCTTTGCCAGATACTTGCTTGCTCTGAGACCATCCCCACAGGGCTAGCAGCGCGCTGCATTGCTGCGTGCTAAAAAATAAAGGGCACAGGATGTCTTAGAGAGAAATTATTCATGGACTTGTAGTGCCTGTGCCTGGCTGCATTTTTCAAGGATGGAATCTTTCCCCCTTTTTTCCCCCTTTTTTCCCCCTTTCTTCCCTTCCCCTTTCTTTCCCCCCTTTCTTCCCCCCTTTCTTCACCCCCCTTTCTTCACCCCCTTTCCTCCCCCCTTTCCTCCCCCCTTTCCTCCCCCCTTTCCTCCCCCCTTTCCTCCCCCCTTTCCTCCCCCCTTTCCTCCCCCCTTTCCTCCCCCCTTTCCTCCCCCCTTTCCTCCCCCCTTTCCTCCCCCCCTTTCTTCCCCCCCTTTTCCCCCTTTCCCAACTTTTTCTGCAAAATCCCCCATCTCTAACTAGCAGCATCCCCCACCAGCCCAATTCCACCCAGCAAGGCCCATTCTCAGGCTAGAGAGTGTCGCTGCTGAGCAGCTCACTGCCCAAACTTCATTTCCCATCCATGCTCCTGCCTCACTCGCACATCACCCTGCCCTCCCCATCCATGCTCCTACCTCACTCGCACATCACCCTGCCCTCCCCATCATCCAGACTTTGCCCATTTCCCACTTAGTCCTATGCAAGCAGAAAACCTGCACTGTTGTGGTGACTTTGGACCCAGAGCCAGTCTCAGGTTGAAGCAGAAGCACCAACTTCTCATCCCTGCGCAGTCGTTTGTGTGTCAGCAGTGTTCCCAGCAAGCAATGGGGAGGACCAGACACTCCTCGGTTGATGGTTTTCCTCTTCTGCCAAACACAAAACTAGTAGGGTGGGAAATGCTCTCTAATAGTATAAAAAGCCCTTGCCAAATAGGAATCAATGAGTATACAGATGTCCTCCTTGATTAAATAGAGCCTTCTCTGTTTACATGATGCCCGGGAGCTGTGTTACCATAAAGGTTACAGGGTAAGAGAAAAAACGTGGCCTGAAAGAAGACTACCAGATTAAGCCTTGGTGAAGGCCAAATAAGCTCTTACTTATTCCCCTTCCATTTTCACTTCCAGTAACGCTTCAGTAGGAACAGAACAACTTTCTGATGAATGCGGGGAGAAATGATGGGTTCACGTGCTGTTCCTTGGGACAGTTCTAATCTTGCCCCTCGAAGCAAACAGGACCTTTGAAGATGCCTTATCTTCTTCCAGGTTACCAGCCTGTCCTGCCGAACCAGCAGCAGGGGTTCCAGGGTCTCATGGGAATGCAGCAGCCACCCCAAAGCCAGAACCTGATGAATAATCAACAGGGGAATCAGGTGCAAGGCATGATGGTGCAGTATCCAGCCATGTCGTCTTATCAGGTACTTGGGGGGGCCCTAAAGGAAGACTGCTTTTCTTGGCGAGTGCTTAATTGAATCAAGCTCTCATATCACAGAATGGTCTTATTACTTCATTAGGGCAGTGTGTGGCAGCTGGGTAAATGGGTTTCTAACTGAAATTGGTTTCTTTGCTTCCTGTTTGTGTATTTCAACTGCTCCCAGTTTTCATTCCGAGCTGGGAATACTTCAACTGAACTATTCCTTGCAGCCTGCAGTGCAGGTAGAGCATCACAAAGGATGAAGGAGTTCTGCTTCTTCCTGGGAAGAAAGTGAATTTGAAAGGAAGTAAAGACAAAGCATCGCTGTTGGTTTGATGTGGGGTTTTTGGTTGGGGTTCTTTTTTTGCCAGTGCAGTATTGTTTCCTGTAATGAAGCTGGAGGCTTTCCTGAGCCAATAAGAGTTATTCATATGGGGAGAGTCCTGCCAAGGATCTCACCGTGCCTCCTATAACAACCTGCAGCCAGATAGAATTCTGTTGTTTGGGGTTGAGGAGAGGGAAGGCAGTGGCTTGATTTTTACCCAGCTTTTGTACCGGGTTTCTGTGAGGTGAGGAACCTGTGAGCGGGAGCCTGTGCTTGTGTTTCCTGCTGCTCCCTCTGGGAATTTAAGACTCTAAACGGCATCAAATTCATTTGAACAGACTGCACTGGCTGAGCAGCCTTTCCCCCGGCTGCTCTGAAAACACTGCAGCACCCCGGGTGGAGATGGGGGACTTGCTTGTGGGTAAAATTTCCCCCTTACATCTTCAGGATTGCCACATTGAAAATGTGTTTTAAAGGTTGATGGCCACGTTAAAGGGTTTAGACCTTTTAGATGGCCTGGGTACAACAGGCTTGAGTCTTCTGCTTGCACTGATCCCAGAAATCCATATTCAGCTACATCATGACAGACCAGGTAGCAGAGGGATTTCTCCTGAGCCCTTCTCTAACATAATCCTTGGGGTGAGACCAGTTCTGAGCAGCAGACAATGACACTTTTTGGCAGAGCATCTTGTACGCTGAAGCTCAGCTAGAAGGAAGGGAATAGAAGGGAATACATGGGACCTACTGTCATTTGGTTAGTAATCACTCTTGTTTCCTACGTCCCTTATTCCTGCCTAGGTGCCAATGACCCAGGGTTCTCAAGGATTGCCACAACAATCATACCAACAACCAATCATGCTACCTAATCAATCAGGTCAAGGGACACTTACAGCCACTGGAATGCCTGTCTACTGTAATGTCATACCTCCTGCCCCACAGAACAGCCTGCGGCTGATCGCCCCACACTGCCCCTCCAATAACGTTCCAGTTATTTCTGCCAGCTGCAGGACAAACTGTGCGAGCATTAACAGTGCAGGCTGGCAGGTCAAGTACTGACGCTGGCTCCGTGTGGATATACGAGGGTAGTGGTGCATTACCTGACTAACAACTCATGGCCTTCAAACGAAGAGGAACACAACAGGATAATCAGTTGAGGACAGAGGTACTGACTATGCTCAAGTGATTTGCTGCTGGAAAATCCTGTAAAAAACCTAAAAATATAATAAATTTTGAAAAAAAAAAATGAAAAAAAAAGATGTTTGCTGGTTAATGGTGCATATTTTTGTCATGTCTGCTAGGTATGCCTTTATAGCTTAGCTAGTGACATGAATTCATTGAGGTAAGATTTTTTCCTACCACTGAACACCACTGTGTAGATTGTAATATCCCCGATTCGGATTAGTTTTGTACTTTGTGTTGAGTTTGTGAAGCTAAAAGTATTTAAAAATATAAGAAAATCACATTGTACCAAAGCTGTAATGGAAATGGTAAAATAAAAGAAATTAAAAAAAAAAAAGCATTACTGAATGGAAGGAATAATTTATATACACTATAGAGGGTTTTTTATGGATATATACTGTATTGTAGTGCTTAATCACAATAAAGCTATTTGACCTCATGGAGAAAGGTCATGTTTCTACCACCTGCTTGGTCTCCTCTCTGTTTCTGAGTGAGTGAACTTCCCTTTGGTTCTGCATTGTCTTGTGGATTAATGGTTATTGGGCTGATAGGAGTTTGGTGAGAAGGTGATGTACCTGCATCTCAGCGTGCGGGACCGTAAGAGCTAAGACCACTGCAATGTAGACACTAAAAAAGTGTTCAGTTCAGCATGTACCAGATCACCTTCAACTAAGTTTGTGCTCTTCCAGTCCCTAGGAGCTGTAATGTCACAAACACAATTCACCAATGCTGCGAGCCTCTACTACGTCATACCTGTCAAAGAGGCCATATAACAGTTGTATCTAAGAAGACAAAGGACTGGCTGGAAGATCAGTTGCTATTGATGTAGCACAGTTCTCCTGCCATGTTCTCCTACCGTACTTGACCCAGTTATTGATACTCCAAGTATAAAGCCATTTTGCAGCAAAAAGATAGCTGCAAGTAGCTGGTCCATCATGTTCAAGTGGTGGGGATGAACAATGTCTTTGTGTCTTAAAACAAGCAGCACAGCGGATGGCCAGGAATTTTTAGAACTTTGCTTTTATTTCCTGTGTCATTTCTCATTATTATGTCCGTGTTCACTCCAGTTCCCAGCCTGTGCTGATAAATTATTCTTCATTCATAAATGCTGCATGGAATTCCCCATTCTGCTTCAGTGATGGCAACATCTGAGTCCCAAATGTGTTTGCCAGGCAAAAACCTGTGTTGTTTTTTCACCTGAGCTGCAGTTTTGATCAGTTTTAAACACCTTTAAAACACGAGTTGAGCACTACAGAACTACACAGGTGTGTCATGGAAAAGCCTGAGATCCTTCTATGTGTGAAATCTCTATGTGTGACAGTGGACACAAGATGACGGCAGCCTGCAAGGCTGTTGATCATTGTTAATCTGAATGAGAAACAGGTTTTACTTTACTTTTAATGATGGGTGGCTTTTCCTTTGCACGCTTCTGCTGTTGAAGTGGAAGAGCTACTACCCATAATTAAACCCAACATATTTCTTTTCAATGCAATGAACAGGTACCCTCCAGAGTTCAATCTTTTTTTTTATATATGTGTCTCAAAGTGTGGAATCCAGTCCTATGGGATTATAAGAAACACTGAAATATATGTAGTGTAATCACATCATTTCCTATGGGGCAGTCAAGTACACGAGCAGGTAAGTCAACACAATTCACTCCTCAATTAGATGTGAAATGCTTTGGGAGAGCCTACTGATTTTCCTTTTATAAATGGACATCCTGCATTTGAATTTTGCCTATGACCCTGCTCTCTTGTTTCAGATGCCCTGCACTGTATGGCTTATTTCCTTTTAATGTTTTATATATTATGGAGGTTTCTGTCCTATAATGACACATCATGGGGTTGCTGCTGCCGAATGACTGACAGCTGATTGAATGGGTATCCTTCTCCATGTAGGTGCCAGAGTCCAGCAGGAAGGACCTGCAAGTGACTTGGTGCAGGACAGGTTGTGTGTAGTCAGGCTGAAGGAGAATGGAGGGAGGGCAACCTCTATGAATGCAGTGTCTGGAGAGAAGAGACCCATTGCTAATCACTATATTTAGTTCCCATCTCTTCTCTGAAGCACTGCTGTTACCTTATTGATCTCCCTTCTTGTCAGAGAGCTATGAGTGAATTGTCTGGTGAAAAAAGTCTGCTCTCAGCATCATCAGTCAATGGCAAGCTGGGCTGTAGATGGTCTCAGTAGTGATGGGGAAGGGAGTCAAAAAGCAAGTAAGGAGAGCATCTCCCTCCTCGCATCCTCGTGCCACTCCTGGTCATGTCCCCTTGGCAAACAGCATATCCCATGACTGACCGTGGTCTTGACAATGGTGATGGCCACACACAGGCTCCCATGACTTACCTGTCTCTGCACTTCAATGGCCAGCTTGTGTAAAGCCCATAGGTGGCTGTGGGAACAGGGATGCTGCTGACTGACGTCTCAGCCACGCGGCAGCAGCTCCTGCCTGCACATTAGTGCACATTCTTGCTAAAATGAGACTTTTTTTAGGTGAAATTGAGCAGTTTCAGGAGAAGGTCACAGCCATCCACCTCAGCATGGCCTACATCCTCTGATTGTCTCACTCTCCAAAGAGTTTGAATCTCCTTAGGCATATGAGGAAACTGAATTCGATCTCCCTCAGCTGTAGAGAGTGCCCTAATTATTCAGGTATCACATACATGGGGGAGAATCTCACGTGGTGGTGCACAGATCTGCTTTGTGCTGAAGAATTTATACTGGAAGGCAATGAAGTAATTCTGTGCCTATAGCAAGTGAAGCACAAAAATTATTCCTTGGTTTTTTTTAATCATACGATATTTTCATGTCTTTCTCCTAAACTTTTTGTTCATTGATAGACGTTTTCTGAGCTGGACTGCTTGGTTAAACCAGAGGTGTTTCAGCATCGTCAAAAGGTGAGGAGTTAAAAAGGAAGTGACCTGCAAATACATGCAACAAAGGCTGGTAGGTGAAGCTCAACACATTGTTCTCAGTGCTTTGAAATCCTTTATAGCACGCTCCGTAAGAGGAGAGCTGTCACACTCACCTGGCCCAACTTAGTTCAAGCAACTTGGCAATAGGTTGCCTTGGATCCAGCGTCCACCTCATAGCAGTGATGTACAGGACATGCTCTTCTCCTTGTTTTTCTCTGCTCTTCCCCTGGGATTGGGCATGCTCAGCCCTGTTGCAGTGCTAGGGACTGCATGCATTTTCCTTTTACCTGCTCCATACTTGTATTGCTTTCTCCTGTTCTGTATGCTGAAGCTGATGGAAAGCTCTCCCAAGGCCCTGCACAGACTTAATTTGCCACTGTTCTTTTAAAGTACATTGCCCTTAGAAATGGAAGAGGCGTATCCTGAACTAAGCTGCCTGCATCAGTTGACACTATCAGCCTTTTAGGTGGGTCTAATTCACTTGGGCTGTAATTTGCAGAGGCTGTACATCCTAATAGAACCCAGATGCCACTTGCTATTGTCTTGCCCTTTGTGCTGCCCGAGAAGTCAATGATTTCCTTCTAAACCAGCATTCCCTTATGTTTCTGCTTAGCTCTGTGTGAACAGCTTCCTTTACTGAAGGAAGACTGCATGAATTACCCCAGCAGAAAGGAATGGAACTACATGGCGAGGCTGTAGCATGCCCAGAGCCTCTTGCTCTCTGCCCCATTAGCTGCTGTGCAGTGTGGCCCTGGCTTAGCCATTGAGTGCTCCAGCGCCACTGTTGGCTGGCATTCCCGAAAGTGATGCAAAGCACACACTGGTCAGTGTCCTTTCAGCTCGCAGGGCTGTTGAGCTACGGCACATGCTGACCCTTTGGGCTATATAGTGATAGCTCCGTTCATCCTTGGGTTTTTAAGGAATAACTTTGGAGGCTGCAGATTTAGGAACGTAAGTCAAAACCTCTTTGCCTTGAATGCTGCAGACACAAAAGGCAGTGATGGGAAGGAAATGTGAGTAGAAGACAATGTTATAGCAAAGAGATATGCCCCCCCCCCCCAGTACAGATATTATCTCCACTGAACTCTACTGGATGCCTCCCAAGAGGAACACTTTAAAAGGGCCTCTTGGAGCGCTGTGTATCTGGAGATAAAAAGCAGACTTCACAGCTCCTAAGGCTACCTGGGGTTTTTAACCCTGAGGGTGAATCATAGGGGGGTGAATCAAGGCACTTGCCATACCCAGGTTTTGCTTGCACTTTTATGCCAGATCCTCCCCGCCAGCATAAAAACCTGCTTTTATCTACATGGCAAACAGCTGAATGGGAAATGCTTTAGTAATTTCTGTTGTTGCAGGTACATGGTAGGAAAACCAAGTGAATCGGTAGTAGACAAAGCTGGAAATGTTCTGCTTGGCTCCTGTTAACTGTGATTTCACCGGGATCAGTTCTCATTGCCAGGTGGAACCCTGGGGGCAAAGGGCTCCTGTGCATGCATATGTGTAGCTAAGAACTTTCATGATGGAATAAAAAGGATTGCTTGTTTTTTCCTGAAGCATTTCATTTAAAAACAGAGGGTTTACAGAATTCCCCGTGAACCTCGTGCTCCCCTTTTCCACGCTCAGGGTTGCTGATTCATTGAAGGCATGATTAGTCATGGGACGGTGATGTCAGGAGGTGGGTGGTCACCGTACAGTCCTTTGATGTGCAAACCTTCATGCAGTTATGTGCACAATAAATGGTCTTATCTAGGAACCAAGGAGGGAAGAAAAACCCTGAGCTTTAAATGGTAAATCTGGACAAATTCTGCCTTTGAGATAAAAAAAGCTCCTCAAATACATTAGGGGATATTTGCACAGGGAAAAGAAAACAAATCACTGTCGGTGCCTCACCCTGCGCCATCCATTGTAGAGGCAAGGGTATCACACCTGTAAGTGCTGGATGTCTGTAAGCTTCCTGTAAACAGCAGTTTAGAGCATGCACACAAACCCTCTCAGTTAATCTCATTAGCAGGAAGTAAAACAGAGGCCAGGGAGCATCCAGAATCTCCCTGACCCATATTTTCAGTGAGAGCCAAGGCCTGACCCCCCTTAAGCTTGAGGTGAGGTTTCTCTCCTGTGGAGCAAACCAGACTGAATTTGCATGGAGCTCACACGTGGCACTTGAACCAAGCTCCTGCTTGCATTAATGGCCACTCTTTCATTTTGTTTCATCTGTACAGATGAAACACACAGTGTGCTCTAATTCAGAGCTGCTTCAGGCATCCACAGCCCTGCTTCCTACTGGGTGCATAAGCCTGTTGGGCACCATATTCCCATGACTATGGGCTATGCACAGCTTGACACTTAGAATCATAGAATAGAATCATAGAATAGTTAGGGTTGGAAAGGACCTTAAGATCATGCAGTTCCAACCCCGTGCCATGGGCAGGGACACCTCACACTAAACCATCTCACCCAAGGCTCTGTCCAACCTGGCCTTGAACACTGCCAGGGATGGAGCATTCACAACCTCCCTGGGCAACCCATTCCAGTGCCTCACCACCCTTACAGGAAAGAATTTCCTCCTTAGATCCAATCTAAACTTCCCCTGTTTCAGTTTGAACCCGTTACCCCTTGTCCTGTCACTACAGTCCCTAATGAAGAGTCCCTCCCCAGCATCCCTATAGGCCCCCTTCAGACACTGGAAGCTGCTCTGAGGTCTCCACGCAGCTTCTCTTCTCCAGGCTGAACAGCCCCAACTTCCTCAGCCTGTCTCCATACAGGAGGTGCTCCAGTCCCTGATCATCCTCGTGGCCTCCTCTGGACTTGTTGCAACAGTTCCATGTCCTTTTTATGTTGAGGACACCAGAACTGCACACAATGCTCCAGGTGAGGTCTCACAAGAGCAGAGCAGAGGGGCAGGATCACCTCCATGACCTGCTGGTCACGCTCCTTTTGATGCAGCCCAGGACACAGTTGGTTTCTGGCCTGTGAGCGCACGCTGAAGCCGGCTCATGTTCATTTTCTCATCAACCAACACCCCCAAGTCCTTCTCCTTGGGCTGCTCTGAATCTCTTCTCTGCCCAACCTGTAGCTGTGCCTGGGTTTGTTCCCACCCAGGTGTAGGACCTTGCACTTGGCATGGTTAAACCTCATGAGGTTGGCATCAGCCCACCTCACAAGCATGTCGAGGTCCCTCTGGATGGCATTCCTTCCCTCCTGCATATCAACCAAACCACACAGCTCGGTGTCATCAGCAAACTCAACTTCTTTTATTGGCCTGGATATCAGGAAGCCACATGTCGTGAGGCTCACTGCCATCTTCCACCAAGCTGAAATTAACAGGGAGTCGTTACAAGGGACAAAGGGGTCCAGACTGTACATAGGACACTCGGCTAAATCTGGATGCTTGGGTAAATCCGGATCCTTCCTGTCCTGGTGTCCTGGTGATGGGGAGGGAGGAGGAAAAGGTTTGGTTTGAGTGTTTCTTGATTTTTATCTTCCTAGTCCACTGGGACTTGGGGATTATGTGTAGCTGGCATGTGGTGGACGGAGTTACTGCTGATGTGTGAATAAAGCCGTTGCAGACATCAGAGCTGTCACACAGCAGTGGAATGAGCTCCGGACAGGAAGCATTCAGAAAGCACAGGGGAAAAAATTGATCTGAGAGTTGTTCTATTACTTATTCATGTGCTTCTCCGCTCCCCGGGACTGGGGTTGTGTTTGGTAGAGAGATGTTCTGTGGTACCCAACTAGAAGCACGGCCCCTCTTAGCTTCAGATATGGTTGGGGATTGGATCAATGCCGTTTGGAGGGTTTTGGAGTGGGAAAGCTTATTGTCTGAACAGACGTGTATCTGGTTAGCCAAAATGGCTGTTAGTGAGGGCAAGTAACAAACTCCAAGTGTGTAAATGGGAAGCTGCAGTTCTTCCAAACCACTCACCGAGCAGAGGACCCTTCTCGTGTAACTGCAATTTAGCTGTAATCTCATTGATTCATCCCATCAATAAAGCTTGTTTCTGTAAAACAATGGGTGAGGTTTAACTACAGAGGTATCAGTGAACACTTTTTGTGCAAAGAAACGCATCTGTACTTGTGAGAACTGAACAATCTGCATTCCAAAGGGGCCACAATACCTGCGAGCAAACAGGAATGCCAAGGTCTTTTTGCTCAGCTCTGCTGTGATGAGCTCTGTGGATGCTGCGAGTGGCTAAAAGAGGAACTTTATTGCATCTTTTATCCCCTTCCTCACTGCATTGCTTGTTCCAAGCCTGTACTGCTGGGAGCTGGAGTTAAAGGGGCTTTCAAACATAGTCCACAGAAAACAAATGACTTGAATACAGTAGGAGAGGTGTGATGGTGGCTGGTTTGGGGAGCATGGGGGGAGGCTCAGGGCAGATGAAATGCTGCTGTTTGCTCTAGGCATGTGTGCTGAGCCCCTGGGGATGAGCGTGGCCAAGTCTCTGAACCTGCTGGCTAAAGCATGGAGCCTGCCATTGTGCTTGCTTGTAAAGGCACATGGGTGACCTGGTACCAGTGTGGCTTGGAAGTGAAGTCAGATCCTGACTGCTTGTTCTCAGTGCCTATTGTGAATACTCTTGTGGTGCTCTTTGTACAGTGGAAGCATGAAAAAGCCAGTGGTGGCCACACACAAGGTATGCCCTCCAGGGAGGGCATTTCTAGTATCAGCAATATGTATCAGATCAGTAGGAAAAGGATTCCTAACGCTCTGGCACCCTTGAGAGCCAGAAGGGAGATGAAAGAGATGCTAATAACCACACTGTGGAACTGGGTCTGTGGGAGAGGACCGATCTTTTGAGCTCCCATAGAAACACAGGCAGAAAAGACACCATTAAAGATTCTCTGCCTGTGCTACCCACAAAGAGCATTTCCCTTTGCTGCTGCTGATTTCGATAGAAGAACAGCTATTATTCTCAGGTTTTCACAATAAAGACATATCCTTTACAGAGATCTGTAAGGATGCAATATTCTAGGGTGGAATGAATCGCTCTGAGCGAGTCCCCATTCCTCTGTCTGTTGGCAATAGGGGAGCCAAGATAATTAGTGCAGCTTGACATCTAACTTCTAGGCAGTGAGAAGTGGGATAAATGATACCTAGGGCATAGAAATCATTCCAGGTAGACCAATGACAACCGCTGCATTGCCGGCACCCTGCACCCACTGTCATTAAGACACACACCTCTACCCCCTGGTATTTCACCAAAGTGGAGCACAGCCTCTTAAAAATGAATCAGTGCACTGTGTCTCATGGGTAGCGGTTGGAGAAAAAGCCTAGAGGTCTGGGATGCTCTCTCACTGAACGCCTTATTTCTATGGCTTACTAAGAGATCAGTCAGATCCTGAGCTGTGGGAAGAGCAAGGGAAGTGCTGGGATGTGATCTTTGCTGCTGACAGCTAACGAAGTGAGGGGTTTCAATTCAGTGCACCGTGCCTGTGAATCCCAGAAAACCAAGGGTCAAACCCAGTCTGGTTTTCAACCTATCACCCCCTGTATTTCTTCTCAACAGCCATTTATCTGTGTGTGGCTTCTCAGCTGGTCCATTTCAGAGTGAAACTGTGGCTGGCAGCTTGTAAGAGAATCTGGGTCCCCCGCCAGCCTATGAAGGGAGTTAAGAGCCTGACAGCAGAGCCCCACGTTGTTGGTGGCTTTCAGATAGCAACGAATGTCATCTGTGGGCCCAACTGCCTCAACAGATGCACATTCCCATCAGTCAGCTTTGGATCACATCCACACTTAGCTTGCAAATAGCGCCTAATGCTGACGGCCCTAGACATGCAGCTATGTGACCTTCTGGTCACTTGTGTGGACCGAGCCGTCCTGGCATCTGCGAAGCTTGGAGTCATGATAAAGCAGGCATCCAGCTCGGTAATCTGCTGTGACACTTGAGCCTGCATTTGTCTCTTGCTTGCTTACAGCAGCCGAAGCAGGCATTAAGAGCCCCTCGTGCCTGTGGCATTGGAATCTGGAGCCGTGCTTCAGCAGGCACCATTGCCTCCTCCTAGCCTACGCTGGTAACTGCTGGGCAAAGCCCAGTGCTGAAGTAAGGTGTGGTGAGCAGTGTAAATATCACACACACTCAGCTTTTAGAAGCAACAGAGCCCTATGGGGATGGACAGAACAACTTTGCCAGCATTGCTTTTCCAATCTCCGTCACAGCAGGCATGTTCTCCCCAAAGCTACAGCAAAGAGGAGCAGTGTCCTCATGGGTCCAACTGAGGATGGTGGCAAGGCAGGGCTGAGAGGCTTCTGCACGGGCAATCCACTGGGCTTTGGTCATAGAATCATTGCATGGTTTGGGTTGGAAAGGAGCTTAAAGAGCCTCCAGCTCCAACCCCAATGCACTGAGCAGGGCCACTCCAACTAGATCAGGTTGCTCAGAGCCACATCCAGCCTTGCACATCTTTAGGGACAGCAGCACACGTAAGACAGTGCAAACACCAACATCGACAAGGACAAGTATAAGTAATCAGTTAATTTAGTGTTGTACTTGAATGATTTGATTTATTCACTCGTTTTCATTCCCTCCTTCTGATGTGTTTTCTGAGCTGTGCGTTTTCCTTAAAATCCCATTGACCATTGAACATCAGTTAGAAGAGAAAGGCAGAGTTGTTTTTCAAGCACTATCACCATCTCTGAATTTATCTCTGAATTTTGTAGATTTTAAACTCAAAATTTCCTCAGGTTTGTTGTTTTTTTTTTCTTTAAAACAATATTCACAGCTACAAAATGGTCTTGGAAATAGAATGTGGTATTAGAAGTATAAACCAACCAACACACTGGAAAACATATTTCCCCCCTGACAGAAGTTATCTTACATGTTGTTGGCACTCAGGCTGGCTAATATGCCTTTGGTTAAAATACATGGCATACCAAATGTGACTTCAGTTGGCGTGCCCCCTTGAAAGAGCAGTGTGGTTGGATGTGTGCAGTTGTGCTGTCCATTGCAAAACATAGGCAAGAAAACTGTGGGCTGGGTTTACAAAGTCCTTACAATTCCCTCTTTTACACAAAGTGCTGCCAGTGTGAGCTGCAGCGGTGAACTTGCATTAAGACACCCCTGGTTTGCACCTCTGTGGCCATCTTTGAGCACAGATTCGACTCCCAGTGTGTGCTGGAAACAGCAGTAGTGGCATGGACATACAGGAGACTGAGGATAGCTTTGGGTGCTGACGATGTGGAGCTTCATAACTGAAATCTGGGTTTTGCCTGCTAATTCTTGCTCTCTTTTACTAAAAGTCTTAAAATTTCTACCCTCTTTCAGGGAAGTGCTGATTATCCAGCAAAACCTCTTCAATAGCACAAAACTCTTGATAATAATGTTCCCCAGATGTTTCATTGTACACTCCCTGTGGAAGGAGGCAAGCCTCATCACTTCTTAGCAGATGGAGCCACTTGGGTGAAGGGGTTTGACCAAGATCTTGCAGCAAGTTGGCAGGCAACAAAATAAAACAGAGAACAAAAGGAGTGCAAGAGTGCAAGAGAAATACAAAGTTCCTCCATGTAGCTGATGTTAAGGCTAGGAGACATCAGCATGGTAATGCTCAAGGCTATGATGAGTTCCTCATCCCCAGCATTGCAAAGGAGGGTGCAGGATGAATCCCAGAGGTAGGATTCATGCCTTGCTCATTCAGAGCAGCTTAACTTCAAAGGCACGGAGCAAAACGTGTGTGGCTCTACCCGTTCCTTCTCTTACTGTACTTCTTTTCTCAATTCATTCTTTCTCCTAAGAGGTAGATAACAGGGTCGTTGATATATTGGCAACAGGAGAAATCCAACTTGGGCAGCTTATAGGGCCTGACTTTTCAAGATGTCAGGTTTTATATATATGTATATGTCATGGTTTAAGCTCAGTCAGCCACGCAGCCGCTCGCTCACTCCCCCCACCTTCTTCCCCCCAGCTCCCAGGGCGATGGGGAGGAGAAGGGAAAGGATGTGACTCCCACGGGTTGAGATAAGAGCAGCCCAGTAACTAAGGTATAACACAAACCACTGCTGCTGCCACCAATGATAATAATGATAAGGGGAATAACAAGGGAAGAGAACACAACCGCTCACCACCCATCAACCGATACCCAGCCTGACCGAGCAGTGATCTAACCCTGCTGGGTAACTGTCCCCAGTTTATAGAGTGGGCATGACGTGCTGTGGTATGGAATACCTCTTTGGTCAGTTTGGGTCAGGTCCTGTCTCTGCTTCCTCCTGGCTTCCCCTCCTCCCTGGCAGAGCATGAGGCTCACAAAGTCCTTGGTCAGACTAAACATTACTGAGCAGCAACTAAAACATCGGTGTTATCAGCGCTGTTCCCAGGCTGAAAGTCAAAACCACAGCACTGCACCAGCTACTGAGAAGGAGAAAAATGACTGCTACTGCTGAACCCAGGACAGTATCCACCCCTTATTCCATACCATTCACATCCTGCTCAGATCTCACATTTTTCAATATACCATCACTCTTGTCACAACCCAGGACAGATACAGCTATAGATATATAGATGGATACTTGTTCTTTTGGTTATCTCTGAAATAAAGTTGTCTAAAGTTAGGAGTGTAGTAAGTCTTGAGAGAGCTGAGAAAGCTCAAAAAAGATGGACAGACATGATTTTCTTAACCACCATAGCTCTGGTGAAATAAATCAAATACAGCTTTAAAACTTCCCTGCTTGAACTTCGCTTCCCCTTCCCTCTCCCTGGGGTTTCTGTTTTAGAGCTCTTGAACTGATTTGTTGAGACAGATCAAAGTATAAAGTATTTCTCAGCTGGTCTTATTTCTCTCACTGAATCATAGTGGCAGGAGACAGGCAGCTCATTACAACTGGGAGAGGGCTCCTGTGAAACCAGCTTCATTACAGCTGGTAAGAAAAATAAGATTCTGCAGGAGCCATAGTTCAGCCTCACCATCACAGCAATAAACTATTTCAGAATGAATAAGTAATGTCACACTGTTTCTCGTTAGGGTATGAGGCTGAGTGTTAATATGATGTTAAATACATCTGAGCAGTACTATTTCTGCCTGGCACCGTGGAGCCTTTGAAGTATATCTCGAGTTTGTCCAATTTCAAGCATGTTTCCCCTGTGCTTGTTCCTTTGCTTCCCTCTTCAGCATTGTGTCAGTGAGCACAGAGGATGAGGAGGGGGTTATGCACCTCAGCAGCTTGTGAGCCTTCTCCAGGTGCTCATTGATTTGTAAGGCACCAGAAAGTATTGGGTCCAGGTATGTACTTAGGGCGGATGGGCATCGTTATCTGGACCCAGCTGTGGCTCCTTATGGCTCCTTAGTTTTTCCAAGTGCATCACCATATAAACCAAGAAACTCAGCACCAGCAGAATGCAGTCCTGTTGGCTGTGACCTTCAGGCTGAGATCAGCTCAGACCAGGCAGGTCAGGAGGTTACCTCTTGCTGCAGACCATGTGTATGGGTGGTCTTTTCACCAGCTCCTGTCAGCCAAGGGGCAGAACAAGCTTTCTGCCTTTGCTCCTGCCCTTGTTCTTCCCCCAGCACAAGCCCTTAGCAGTCCCAAAACCAGGAATAAAACCCAAACCCACGTTGTTTTAACCAGGGTCAATGCCATGGTTTGCTCACAGCTATACAAGCTTTATGGATAAGGCAGCAGAAATGGTGGCTCCATTCAGCAACAGAGCTGGTCTGTGAAATTATCCCCTTGGAGAGTTTTAATCTCAAAGAAGTGGAAAGAGGAGAAGAAACTACAAGAGGGAAATGACCCAGCTGAGGGCAGCGCTCAGTGGCAGGGATAAGAACAGATTTCAGGTCTCCTGACTCCCAGCAGCACGCAGAAGGGCTCATTGTGATTTCCTGTATGCCAGTGTCACTCTTTGGTAGCTCGTGCATCTCGACTTCCCACCATGCTCCTACATGGACACATACATCAAGGTTCTCTGTGGGGCCTGTGACTAAATTCAACGTCCCTGTGGGTGCATTTTTAGCATGTGTAATAGGTAAGCACATATAAAAGCATCATGAAGACCAGTGGTATTTTGTGCAAATACAAACCTATGCTGGGGAGGAGTTATCCCCCATGCGCCTCAGCGCTGAATAAAGCATTCCTACTTTACAACTTTAGCGAGTTGTGGAGTATATCCACGTATCACCTAAGCATGAAAACAGAAGAAATACAGCTTAAAAGGCACCTTCTGTGTCAAGGAATCCTGTCCAAAGCACTGTGTCACCCTCTTGCTTTCATCCAGGGATGACAATAAGCCCATACAGACATTCTGTCCCCGTGCCCCTGTGTGCATGGTTTGGAGCCATGCCCACCCAGTGCTTAGAGACCATCTAATCTCCAAACATCTGGCTAGATTTTCTGAGGTGACTGTAGCATAGAGATTTGAGCTGATATTAAACACAGATGGTGGGGCCTCTGTAGCAACAGGAGTTGATCCAAATCTCTGTTTGCCTGACTGTGTTTCATAGTTGGTGCTCAGCTACCCCGAGAACACCATTTTATGCAATTGAGCAGGCAGCTTGATGCTTGAAAAGCTGTATCAGGAGCATGGACCCACTTCATGCATCCTATCACCAGGATTGACCTGTACCCAGCACCCTGTTTCCTGAGCAGCTCCTGCTCCACAAACACTTCTACAAGAGAGTGAGGCAGAGAACCGGGTTTTAACTAGCAGCAAATGTGTCAGTGTCCCCACATGCTGCCTCTCTGTTCTTACAGCAACACTCCAAAATCAGAAAGAGATGGGGAAACATCTTAGCCAATTGCTATGCTTTTGCTCAGGAACTAAATCTTTGAACAGATACACCTCAGAGGAACACTAACAAGCACAAAGTCTCTGTTCCACAAACATCCTTCAGTTTGGCTATTGTTTCAAGGGGACTTGGGCTTGATACTCTCTGATTAAGGCTTGACTTCTTGGGGCAGCAGCTGCAGGTTGCTTACAGCCATTGGTGATGCTGATGGGGCAGCTGTGTATAATTGCTCTTCCTCTTAGCTTGAGTTCTCCAGAAGGAAGCAAAATGATGGGCTGAATAAAGAGGTAAGAGTCCTGGTTCTAGTTATTGTGTCCTGTAATTCTAGTATCTGAGAAGTGATGGGTTGGGATTGGCTTGCATGCTGGTATGGCAGAGATAAGCTTTTCCTACTGTACTAAGCAGGGGTACTGCATTAATGAATTGATTCATATTGTGAAATAAATAGAATCATGGAATCATAGAATAGTTAGGGTTGGAAAAGACTTTAAGATCATCCAGTTCCAACCCCTGCCATGGGCAGGGACACCTCACACTAAACCATGGCACCCAAGGCTCTGTCCAACCTGGCCTTGAACACTGCCAGGGATGGAGCATTCACAACCTCCCTGGGCAACCCATTCCAGTGCCTCACCACCCTCACAGGAAAGAATTTCCTCCTTATATCCAATCTAAACTTCCCCTGTTTAAGTTTGAACCCATTACCCCTTGTCCTGTCACTACAGCCCCTAATGAAGAGTCTCTCCCCAGCATCCCTATAGGCCCCCTTCAGACACTGGAAGCTGCTCTGAGGTCTCCACGCAGCTTCTCTTCTCCAGGCTGAACAGCCCCAACTTCCTCAGCCTGTCTCCATACAGGAGGTGCTTTGAAGGTGATAATGTGGGTGCTGGGAGGTCGGGTTGTGAGCTGTGGTGCAAAGTTCCTGTATGCTCCAAAGCTTTTCCTTGCATTACCCCAGATTTGGGTCCCTGCCTTTTTCTCCTAGTTCACTGGTCCTCCTGTTACAGGTCTTATGAGACCTCAGTACAGAGCATTGCTCTAATCCTACTGCTGTGGAGCCTGCCTCTGGTCAACCCCACCTCTGCAGTCCTTGAGCTATTCCACACTCAGGTTCACACCCTGCTTAATTGCTCTTGCTTATTTTGGCTCAGTCCAGCTGCTGGGCAGAGCAATCAGCTGCAAAGGGTTCCTGCTGTGTACAATCATGGTAGATGCTCTCCAGCTGTGATGGACTGGTGGGCTTGCCCTCACAGAAGTGCCCTTGCAAGAAGTGCCCTTGCAGGTATTCCTGTAGAATGGGTGCTAAATAGGACCCAGGAGTATCTCGGCAGTGGAAATCTTTAATGTGAGTGCACACATTGCCATCTTTAGGAGTGTCCTAGCAATAATGACCAGTGAAAACCTGATAGGAGCCCCTTTTGTGAGCAATATTTACTGCTCACCTGCAGTGCTCTGAAGTTCTCTCTGTTTGCTGGCTCCCCACAGACCTTTAAGGGATTTGTGTGTGTTTGCTTCTCTCTCTGTTTTTTAATCTTCTGAATGCTGGGCATCCTTAGCTTTTCACTATAGGGAATAGCCAAAGTAGAAGCAGAGCTTTCTCTTTTAAGCACACTGCTGTGAGGTTTTTTTTTTGCATCCTCTTAGCAGAGAGAACATTAGCAAAGGATATAAAAAGAACTTGAAAAGTGGCCGTGTGCATTAGATTGCATCAATGATTACAGAATCGAGACTGCAGATCTATATTCACTTATATATACTGCACACACACTGCTGTGGCATGGGCTCGTAGTGCTCTGCTGCCGTGCATTTATGGGTTATGCAAGTCCTGCCTGTTTCAGTGTACCTTACAGGCACCCTGAACAAACAGATAAGGAGCTATTCTGGCACTGCTTCAGATAACATTGTCTTTTCTTTCTAATGCTGCAGCTAGCAATTTCTTTACACAGTGGAAAACCCTGTAGCTCCAGTGGGAGGTTGATAGCACACAGTTCCCTGTCTAGGAATAACTTTTGGAGGCTCATTCCCTGTTTATCTCAGAAGGCTCTTTTAAACCATACGAAGTGAAGTTGTGGGCTTCTTTGCCCCGTGCTGCCACGGATGACCACAATTTATAGGCAAACTCCTGGAAGAATAATATGAATACTATGTAGAGAAAGGCACTGTCTCTGGTTCAAAAAGCCCTCTGAGCCTTAAATCCTGGAAAAGCATAGTGGGGAAGGCACAGGAAATGCCTTCCTTCCCATCCTTGTACTCATCCTAAAGTGCTTTTTTCAGGCTCAGAGATAGAACCGAGTGCTGGCTTGGCTTTGCTCTGATTCTGTGCTCTCCTTCAGTGTCAGCAGGTACCAGGTTATTGTTTAACTGGTGGTAAGGCCTTCTAGGTGAGCTAACGTGATATGAATCTTGATGTGTGCCCCTTTTTGCTAGTGTATAATTGTAAGACTTTATCAACGTCGTCTTCTGTGCCTGTAGGGCACGCAGTGAAACACATGAAACCCATTTCTGATACAGCCCTCGCAAAAAATTATTATTTACAAGTTTATGAACCTGAAAATGCCTCTCCCAATCATACAGAATATCTTGTTTAGCTAAAATAGCCATATGGGTGGCTAACAGCTTCCCACATCCAGACTGATTAAGGTGGCAGCTGATAAAACAGGACTTGACCTATTTCAGACCTCATTGAATTTTTGCCCTGGGTAGCAAGAGAAGTAATTTAGTTTAAATCATATTGCTTTTTCTTTTGCACTCCACTCCTAACCCTTATGCTCTACCCAAATCAATAAGAGGGAGAGTCTCTAAACAAGATCCTGTTAAAGCAGTGACCTTAAACTTCAGGTGAGTTTAATAAGTCAAACAATTGTTTCTCTCAGGTGTTTTGCCCCTGCGTAGACCACAAGCAGATGCAGTTAGCATTGGATTCAAAGACTTTCCTCATTGGGATCAGCAGCAATCTGAGGAGTTATATTTATACTGATAAGCAAGGTCTTTGTCATCTTGCAGACTGTCATCAAGTCATATTGAACTTCTGCTGTGCCTGAAGTATATCCAGTTCCAGACTTCCCAACAGTCTATTCTCTGGTTCAAAAGTATCGGTTCACCAGAGGTTGAACTAAGTTTCAGTTTGGAAGATATAGAACAAATCAACCACCCAAATAAGCACAACCACCACCCAACCTGGGAAAACAGAGGGGTAAAACCACCCGTTGGATTTTGTCTTCAGATACGCTTGGCCTAGAATTTACTAACTGTGGGTTCCAATAGAGGAAGGTGAAATCATAGTGTTGTACTTTGCAGTTTTGAACTGAGGAGTTTGGTCTGGACTTTGGTGACAGGGTTGTTGGGTTTGGGGTCATTCCTCATTTTATGGCTTTTTTCTCATTTAGCATTAAAATCAGGGGGGTTGTTGGACAGAGGCAATACGGAGATCCTGCAGTTCCTTGTATAAGGTAGAACTGTATTTCTGCCAGGGTAAAAGAGGGAGCCATCTAGGACATCAAAAGAGGATGCTACCAAATGAAGGGCCTGCAGGTGGTTGTTTTCAAGGGGGGGAGTATCCCTTTTGCAAGAGAAGCAGTGCAGGTGGAGCACGGATATAACCCGTAGCAGGGACATGGAGGGAAGAAAGAGTGGAGAAGGTGGGGGGGGGAGTATGTGCAGGACATGATTGTACCCCAGCCTCCTTCTTTCACCAGGAAATCTGCATCTGGGCATTGAATTCAAGGAGAAACTGTTCTGTTTGTTGTGATTGTTGTAAACCAAGGCTCACTTGGGATGCTTTGCCTTCACAAGCCTCGCTGGGGTCCTTCTGCTTATACCTTTGCAAGGCAGGGGAGAGCTGGGCTCCTTTTCATGCAGCTGTCCTATGAGAACTATTGTTTCCCATAAATCATCCATGTTATGACCTTAGGTATTCTATACAGTAGTCATAAAGCAGAAAATTATAATCTCTTTCTTATCCAACTGTCTGCCTTGTAGAAAATGAGTGTGTCTGTAATTGGGCATGAAGTATTCCAAATTGGGCCATCAAACAGACTGCACCTGTTGTTCTCCTTATTATTATTCCTTACACAATCACAGCCACTGCTGTTGTGTTTTCATTAATTTTTCTATTAACTTTTCCCCATCAATGTGATTAAAGATTCATCAATCTGAAGCAGAGTAAAGCAACCTGCCACCACCCCCCAAAACTGAAGATCGCATCAAAACCGTCCTGAGTATGACATTAGGCACAAACTGATTCAGCCTTTTAAAAAGAGGTATCTCTGAAAACAGATATGTTAGCAGAGGATTAGCTGTTCAAATGGTCAAGTCAAACAAGGCGTAATCAGGGCTAACTTTACACCTCCTCCTCATTTCACTTCCCCCATCTGTGATTTCACCACCCTTTAGATGGGAGCTTAACTTAGTAGCAATTATCTTGTACCAATTATCTGTGTATGTAATTTGGCCGTGTAATTCCAACTTGGCTAATTTTTTATATGCTATGTATTTAATGGAGCTGAAGGATTTTTCATTCCCTCTTGTTATAGTCCTTTAAGAAACACATGTGCTCTCCTGCCTCCTATCTCTTTCTGACTGTAATGAGCCACGTTGCCTTTGAGTTGGAAAAGTGCTGGTGCTAGCAGCTTGTGAAGAACGGGGAATGATGGCAATAGAAGTCAGAATGCCTCTAGGTGTGGTGTGTTTGTGTGCATGTAGCAAAGGTCAATTGGTGACTGTAGTTTCAGCAGTATTATTTTGCTGTATAAAACCCAGGCATGACTTTTTCCTTAATATATAAGCCCTTTTTCCCCCAGATAAACTGCTTGTGACTACCTTCATGTTAAGCCACTGACAGAAGGGAGTACAGCATAATTGGGCATGGAAAGAGACTCATGTTTAAACCTGTTTTTCCCAAAATCTTCTCTATATTTTCAAAGATAATTTCAACTTAGTGCTTTTAGGGAATCAATGAAAGGATTCTGATGTGTTAATGTACTTTGACTGAGGGCTTCCTGGTGCTTGCTGCACTCCTCCTGTGCTTCAAGACCAGGCTCTCTTAGGTTACATGCTCACTCTCATTGGCAGCAAAGGTAACAGTGATCATCACCTCTCCAGTGGGAATTAGTTTTCCTCACAGCAGCCAGTGTTTAGATTTTGATTTAACAAAGTGTTGTGGTTTAAGCCCAACCATAACTCAGAACCATGCAGCCGCTCGCTCACTCCCCCCACTTCCTCCCCCAGCTCCTGGAGGGATGGGGAGGAGAAGGGAAAGAATGTGACTCCCACGGGTTGAGATAAGAGCAGCCCAGTAACTAAGGTATAACACAAACCACTGCTGCTGCCACCAATAATAATAATGATAAGGGAAATAACAAGGGGAGAGAATACAACCGCTCACCACCTGCCGACTGATACCCAGCCCGACCGAACAGTGATCTGACCCTTCCAGGTAACTGCCCCCAATTTCTATAGTGGGTATGACGTGCTGTGGTATGGAATACCTCTTTGGTCAGTTTGGGTCAGGTCCTGTCTCTGCTTCCTCCCGGCTTCCCCTCCTCCCTGGCAGAGCATGAGACTCACAAAGTCCTTGGTCAGACTAAACATTACTGAGCAGCAACTAAAACATCGGTGTTATCAGCACTGTTCCCAGGCTGAAAGTCAAAACCACAGCACTGCACCAGCTACTGAGAAGGAGAAAAATGACTGCTGCTGCTGAACCCAGGGCACAAAGCACCCAGGCTTACCCTGGGAAACCAATGTTACTTCATTTAGTCTTGACTGTCTCACCTAATGGAGGGCAGATTAAACTGTGTGCATTGGAAACTGAATCACAGTCTTATTACCCAGCTGGGGAGAACTTAAACTGCTGTCCATAGAGCAATTTGGGCAAGGGGCTTGCCCCAGAGGCTGCTGGCAATGATTTACCTGGTTTATGTGCTTTTTCCAAAGTGTGCATGTGTTCATTATGTGACTTGTTTTGTACAGAACACAGGCTGTGCATGTGCGATTGTCTTTTTGTCTGAGACCCATAAGAGTGCACTACTTCTTATTACTCATCTAATCCCAGGAAGCATGTCAGAAATAAGGCCATACGCATAATGCATCAACCTGAAATGACAGTGAGGTGGGGAGAAGAAAGTTTGTGTTTGGCCATAGATCCATAAGAAAGGCAAAAGGAAGAAACTGCCTCAAGGTTGTACCAAGCCAGTGGATTCATATGTTTAGGAGCTGGGTAGCACCTGTGCCCTGGGTTTGAGCTTTAATCCATCCAAATATTATGTGCATGTGTGTAATAGTAACTGATGTGCTTTCAGGAAATACCAAAGCCAGCCAGATCCCTCTGCAGATGTACTTCTGGAGCTTCCTGACTTTGTGGAGTCCATTTCTGAAGCCAGGATTTTCCAAGGGTCCTGAATTCAATGGAGATCCTTAGAGGACTCGAGTCATAACTTGTTGCTACCAATGATGGCTTGGTTAATACCATCTTCCCACACTGATTTCTAGATAGCTCAGCACGCAATTAATGCTGAGTGGTCTGCATGGATTAGTGGATGAGCCGTGGAGTGCCCTTGATGCCTCTGAAGCATCTGCGAGCAGTGACTTCAGTCTGCCTATGGACTGCCCTTCCTGGGAACAGGCATCTCCAGGTCCTGTAGCTGTTACCAGCCCATGTGAATCAAGATTTCAACAGATTAACATTGTGGTTCTAGAGAAGTATAAACTCAATGCACTGTAAGGCAAATTTGACAAGACTTGGATCTACAGGCAGAAGCAAGTGACACAAAAGCAGGCTTTATACCAACATATTCTGTGAGTTATCTTTACTGTCACCCATCTAAAAAGCTCTGTGGCTGGCATTCATGTCTCTTGCAGAACTTCAGGTACTGGTTAAATGTTGTTTTCATCAACCATACATGGGGAGAAGTCTTTGCTGTTTTCTCCTTGGAGAGGCCTTCATCTTCCAGAGCTTGTAATTCATAAAGAGAATACTTACTTAAGGCATCGGGAGGAGGGAAGGGAGAGAACTTCTTGTTTCCTGCACTTTTTGTCCCCAGGTGTGCTTCTTGTCCCTGCTTAATTATGAGAGAAGAAAAAGGCTGTTGTCCCCTGGACATGGCTGTATAGGGCCATCTTCTGGTCAGGCAGTACATACAACTGTGCTGTTAATGCAGCCTGATGACTGGATGGGCAGCAACTTTGGCTGTCGACACTGTTTTATATGGACAAAGAAATGAGACCAGTGTGTGCTCCTCTCTCAATAGAGGACACAGATGACAGGGAGGGAGTTGTCCGACAGCTTTGAGGTGACAAGCTCTCCATGGGAAAATTCAGGGAGGAAAGAACCTGTGTGGACATCCAATAAATGGGGTTGTACAACAAACCCCACAGCATTAGTGCAAATTTTGGGGTGTTTCTTGCATTTTTACACTTGCATTTTTTATTCTGATTTTTTGAGAAAAGCACGAGAATTCCATTGGGAACTGAAACTCATTCAGTTCAGCACAGCAGACTTGGAGGAGAGATGAATTGTGAAGGAGAAGAATTGTCTGGAAACTTAATTTCATCATAGTTGAACATTGGAGTGGTGTGAACTGGCTCTGGCCAAGTGGAAATGCCAGAGAAGTTGATATTATTTTTCTCAATGTATATATTCAAGGTTTTAGCTGACGTGATGCTTGTGGGTACATTTGGCACACAAGAAGAACACTTTTAAAGTGATGTGCTGTTAAAGTGCGATAAACATGAGTTTAAGATGGAATTGAAGAGATGAGATGCAAACAGAATTGTTTACAGGTCTGAAGAAGCATCTAATGCTTGGGTGATGAAAAGTGAAATCGCAGATTTTAGGAGGAAATATTGCAGTCAGTGGGGACATTGGTTCCCCTGGAAACACATCAGTAGGAGTTACCTGTCTTGCCCTTCAGAGATGATGGCTTTTTAGTCTCCTGATCCTTGAGGAAAATGCACAGAAAATCACACGTCCAACTGTGACTCTTTTAACAAGAACGTTTGCCAGAAATGATGTGCTGTCTAAACCCTGGCCCGGCCATTTAAATCTCATGCTGTTCATATTCTAGCTATGTAAATGCCATGTGGTACAAGGTGACTGTGTTAAGAGTTTGCTATACGGTGATGCAGGGAAGGAGTCCATCTCCAGGGGCAAAGAAGCAAGGAGGGCAGCCAAGTCCCTTGCTATAAGCGTGTCCGTGAGGGGTGCAGTGTATGGTGAAGCCTTGAAGTTTACATGGAGTAGGCATCATCTTGTCTTCAAATTCAAGGGCTTTGAAGTCAGTATCCAGTTGTTGCTGTGCATAGGTTTGTCTGGATTGATTGCTGGTGCCTGGGTTGTTGCTTTAACAGATAGTGAAAAACAAGCTGGAAAATGCTGTATAATTATGTCCATAAACTCACCTCCACTCCCACATGCTTATCCCTCTCTTCTCAGGGTTTTAGCAATCCAGTGCATAAACAAGTATGTAACTTGTACGTGCAGCATAAATTAACTAATTTACAGTTTGAGGAGCACAAAGGGACTCATGAATTCACTAAGATTGTTTTTCGTAATCAATTGAAAGCAAAGCGATGAAACCGTTCATCCAACTCATTAAGTGAACTGACCCCTGAAGGTTAATGTAGAGCTATTGAACGTGCCAGAGCAATGAAGGAGGGAGAACGCCATCAGAGTGACTATGCCTCTGTGCGGAGAGGGCTGTGGGGTGGGATTCAATGGGATGACTTCTTTGTCTTGCAGGCACCTCCTGAACAACAGAATAGCTTGTGATCCAAAATGTATCCCTGGTGCTAGTCAGCAGCTTCTCCCACCTATTCTCCAAAGAGCCCTGGATCCGAAACCTGAGGAGGGATGCTCATTAAAGGGAAAAAAGTACCATTTGGTGAACATGGAAGAAAAAAGCACACCACGTGTGAAATAAGGGCTGTTAACTGCATGTGCTTAACAGGCAGCATGCAAGAAGCCTTTTTCCTCCCAGCTATATTGGGTTTACAGTGGTACAATTTTGCTAGCTGTATAAACTTCATTGATTGATCTGCATAAGAGGACGTAGCAAGCCAGTACTACTTAATGGCATCTGCCATGTGATGGGTATTTCGTGACATGTCTGATAAAATAACTTTCTAGGTAGGAGGTACTGCAGTGAAGCTGAAGTTGTCTGACTTACCTGGCATCACAACGATCATCCACCATTCACCTGGGAAGACCATTGGTGGAGAACAGGTATGCTACCCACTTGTTATCCCTAGAAGTACCTCTGGATCTTTCACACTGCAGAAAGGAAGAGTAGGGCAAGTGTTAACTGTTCCCATTCAGCAGCTGCTTGAAAGGTTTCTGCCTTGATTCAGTTTGCAGAGAGCAGGGGGTGGTGTGGGAGGAGGACGGATGCAATTCCTGCCATCAAGCATTTACCCCAGGTCTGAAGACAGGCTTTGTAAAGTGCGCTTCAGGTTGATCTCTGTTTCACTTAGGCTGATGTTCAATGCTGACAGCGAGCTGTTCTGTAGTAGCTCTTGTTATTTTCCCAGACAGCACCCTTAGGACTGTATAAATGGCAGCAACAGGGAAAAAATATTGAGAACATCATTATTCTCTAAGTGAGTTTCTGTTGTTACAGAATTGGAGAGTCAGGAGCATTGAGACCCATAAAAGTGCCTTTGATTATTAGTTCTTACGATTTCATCTTTTTTTGCTGTGCTGGAAATAAGCTGGGATCCTGAATGAAGCATGCATTTCAGATGATGGTATTTCCTGCAGTTTATGGAACACGTGCTATAACATGATGAATTGGTATAATACGCTTGAGTGTTCAGAAGATAGAAATACTTATTCTGCACTTAAATAAAATTAGAGGTAGTTTAGACCCAAAATGAATTCCTAGACAAAATCTTACAGGACTCAAAGTAAGAAAAAAACATTGAAGAAAAGGCATTTGTTTTTTTCCTTAAAACCAGTGAAAACCCGTGGCATTCTGTTTGGTTTTTTTCCTCCTAGGTTTAGAAATACATTGACATTCTCTTCCATGCAAAATCCAAATGTATAAAGTACTTGGTAATGCATCTACCTGCTTATGTTTCCAACAGTCAGAGCTGTAGCTTAAGCCAGCTTTGATAATGTACTTATTGGCCACTATTAATGATAGCATCAGCATAACTGGCTTGGGAATTTGATTTTCTGCTTGCAAAGGATTTAGGTAATGCTAATAATGCTGAGCGAGCCACCATGTCTGGTCCTGGAGACAGAAAGCTGGCTAACTGCATGGAGATGGGGCAGGTTGTAAGGAGTGAAGGAGCTGCCCTGGGTGTGATGCGTGACTGAGCCTCCTCATGGGCATCTCACATTTGCTACAACACCTCAAGATACCAGAGGACATCTGGGCTTTGACTAAATGTTCATTAAGTACAGCATGAGTGATAACTGGGCTCCAGCTTTCTGTACGTGCATTCCTGGTCACTGTGGAAAAGGAAGCCATTTGCTGTTGCCTGATTTGCAAAGGAAGAACACGTATTTAAGTTGCATTACCTTGCTTCTTCTATAGGCTAATAGTGCTAAGGTAGCTTATAAGATCTTGGTAAGAAACAGGTTTTTCACTTAAGAATTATTCAGGCCCTTTTTAATGCAAAACATAGAAAAATTGTCTTGATTTCTCCTGTCCTCTTCAGGTCTTAGAGCACCTTGTCACCCAGTTGTGCTTTCACAGGTTCATTGGTGTCACACTCAAGATGTAGTTGAATAACTATACAAACTCTTCCTGAGGCAAAGAAGCAGGCTTATCAGTTCTGACAGATGCTTTTAGGTTCTTCCTCCACAAGGAGTTTTGGGGCCAGCACATCTTTTGCAGCATGTCATTTCCATGTCAGATGAGGCTCTACATGTGCCGCTGTCCCTCTCATGGGGTCCAGATCTAGAGCAGTGGGCACACTATTGCAGTCTAGCCATGTGAACTGCTAGCTCATTTTTGTCATGTAGGTAAGTGACTGGACTGACAGCAGGAAGATGCTATTACTTGGTTATGAGAAGCCTGATATTTCATTAGTATCACACTCTTCTTGCATGTTAAGCTTCTGCAGAAGTGTTGTCCTATCTGCACGCTTATTTCCAGCCCCCTCTTGCCAATTATTCAGGCATTATCATTGAAATCCTGTAACTAGAAAAAAGTCCTGAAGACAAATTTCATCAGGGCCTGCTTATGCAATGGAAAGCAGTTTAGAGATTATTGCCACTATAACAGAAAGAGATGGATCTGAAACTGAAACTGGCGATTTAACAGGCAATTAATGGTCTAGGGTACAGGAATAGTCTGCTATGCTTCCAAGATACATAAAACTGTCTGCAGAGCAGGGGTCAAGCTTGTGAGAGCCAAACTGGAGAGCTTCTGTGGCATATTACAGACATACCTATAAAGGCAGCTCCAACTCCTCACCAGAGGCATGAATTATTGGATAAAAAGTGAAATTTGAAGAAATACGGCTGCAATTTGGGCTTGTATGGGAAGTGACTTCCCCATAAATCTGGTGTAAAGCTGTAGAACTTGGTTGTTCTCTGTCACCATTGCTTGTTAAAATGGCCCTGTTTTCTTTTTTAGGATGAGTGCATAAAGAGTACTGATTGAGCGAGACCTTCTTAAGCTGTGGGTTCACTCGTGGTCTATATATCCACGCTCATGTAGTCCTTGCAGTATTTCCTTGGAAACAAGCTCTGCACAGTCACCACTGAGTTATTGCAGGAAGGGTTCAGAGCCAGACAAAAAGGACTTCAGTTCCATGCTGTAAGTGTAATGGCTGTTGCAATGAGTCCCATGTTTCAGCGAGGTACCCAGCAGAATGAAAGCTATTGACACATAGCACTGCTAGACATGTTAATCATGACATAGGACAGGCGGCCAACTGATTGCAAATCTCATTGCATAGCATGGTAATTACCATTCCTGTAGGTGTGTAGGAGGTGTCCTGAAATGGGGAGACTAATCCACATGCTGTTAAATGCTGTTTCCATTGGCATATAGGAGAAAGGGCTTACTACTTCCCTTGGGGAAGAAACATCATCTTGTTGTCTACTGCAAAGGAAAGGAGTGCTTAGGTATTGTAGATGCTGTGTAGGAGCTGCCTTTTATGATGAGGTGCCAGCTGAAGGTCAAGGCAATATTTCTGCAGGAGTTCATTAGATAGCATTTAGTAAGATGATGTTTCCTGAAGGAATTCCTCTCGCTGAGAAAGGTCAGTTGATAAGGAAGTGATACAGTGGATACAGATGGCTGCATGTGTTTGAGAGGAGAAACTACACAGTGGGAATTTGTCATAAAAGGGAAACTCGAACTAAAGAATTAAAGAAACAAGTGAGCTGGGCTCCAGCATCTGCTACAGGCTTGTTCCCATAGGAAGTCTCAAGGGTACTAAGAAAATCATTGCTATGCCCTGGGAGCAAACCAATCTTTCTTGACAGATAAGTACAAACCTGTTTTCAAACAGCAAATATTTAGGGGAATGGGGCTGTAGGGCCTCAGTCAATTGTCCCACTTGGCTTCAGGTAACAAGGTGGCTGCTGTGGGAAGATGCATTCTGATGGCTGCCCTCTTGACTTAGTGCCATTAAGCTGTAGTGCAAGAGTTAGATCACACCACCAATGCAAAGGTAGGGTGAGATGTTGCAAGGTGATGTCAGATGGGTTTCAAGTTAAGAATGAGGAAGCACTGTGGTGTCATTTCCACCTGGAAGCCCCAGGTAAGGTGTGATGTGTTAGACCAGAGGAAGTAGAGCTGAGAGAGCTCCCCTCCTTGCAGGGGATGTAGTAGGATGGGCAGTTCTTGGTTACTATGGTTGATGTCTGTAGTCCACCAAAGAAAAGCCACTCATGAGTGATGACAGAAGGCTTTGTGTGTCCTTCACTGCCATCTTTGAGTGCTCAGCTTCTGCCTGATCTAGTGGAGACGTAGTCCAGGTGTTTGCCCATGCAATTTAGGTGCTGTGCTGCAACCACGATGGGTGGGAATCAGAAATAGTTATTAATTGTTTTAAGTGGTTCTGCATGAAAAGCCTTTTCTTGCAGCTTAGCAAAAGTAGAGTGGGTCGTTCCTAAACTGAGAACTGCAGCTTCCCATTTGAAGAGAAACTGAATGAGAGCTGGGGTCTGTAAAAGACCTTTTCCTTCTGGTTTTGTTGAGACGGTTTTTTGCTTCAGGCCACAAAGCAGCATGTGGGCAGGGTGGATTATCTATGCCCATTTCCTTTTTGTCATTAGGCAGATGCAAGATCAGAGAAGTGATCAGTGATTCTTTGTCTTATTAGCAGCATTTTTCTCTTGCATTGGCTGTGATTGTAACATGAGGGTTTCTGACTGCACTCCAGTGAAAAATGAGCACGCTGCACACTTGGGAAAGCAGAGTTCTTGCTCTCAGTACTGACCTCAAGCCCAAGCTGTCCTTGTAACTCACTGCTGTGGACAAAGCCTGGAGTTGTCTGATTACTTCACTGTTCTGCTTTGAAATAGCAGAGTTGAGTTCTTCTGCTTAAAGGGGGAACATCCTTCATGCACTTTTCATTTGCTTTTCAAAGACTGGGTCTCATCTATCTTCATGATGCATCCACATAGTAACTGCACCTCAGCAAGTTACTAACACAGGGGGAAATAGCGCTGTCCCTTTCCTGTCTGTAACTGTCTGCAGAGTGGTGTATGCCACTTCCAATTTGAAACACTCTTCTGGTGTGTTTTGCCTAGCAGTTATTCCTAGGGAGGGAATCCTTGTTCCCACCTATTTACAGCTTCATTGGTAGTGGGAGAGATTGCCTTGCTCTGTTGGTGCTGAGCAGGTGAAGGTTAGAATGTGATCATCACTAAACAAGACCCAACACATCACCTTACAGGCCTTTTGAGTGTCTTCCCTCCCGACATTAGGATTCCTATGCCTGACCACATTAACGATTTGTTTTGGTTTCTCTTTTTAACCTGGTGACTGATTTATTGACATTGCAATCAAATAATCACCAGGAGAATCAGAGCAGTGTACTTCAGCAGAAACAGTGTTTAATACGTCAGCTTTTATTAAGCAAGACTCATTATGTAGCTAAATGCTTGGGTAAAGCACTCCACATAGGACTGAGCCCAGTGTGCTTTCACAGAAAGTGTGCTAGTGCCTCAATGAATGGATTTAAAAGGTTAAAGTGAATGGGAAAAGATCAGGAACAACCTCATGCTGCCAAAGAGGAAGAGGAGAAAGATTCACATTGAGAGGTAGAGAGGGTTTCCTGCAAGCAAGTCTCCTTGGTCACCTATAACTCACTGGGTGCTGGCTCTGTGCACTGGCTGGGATGTAATGAACGATGTGACTTTCCCACCACAAGCAAGCACCCAAAGAGACACGTAAAACACGGGACTGAGCAAGGACAGAATTCTTGGAAATGAAATAAAATGTTTAATGGGATAACATCCAACAAAACTAAGGAAGTCCCATAGTTTAGCTAAACTAGGCTGTGGTTCTGAATCAGCGTTTGGAGGAGTCTCTACTCTCAAAAGTGGGAAGGTAAGTGACCAGAATAGTGGCTATTTTCCCTTCCCCACACTGGGGAGTGTTACAAGAAGGTGGCACTGGTATTACCCATCACAATAAATATTTGGAAGGATATTGCCACTTGGCATGCACTTTAAAAAAGGGTTTTAATGTCTGGACACAACTGTGGAATAAAATTGGTTTCTTTTCTGGCAGGCTCAGTGCTTGTTGGTTTTCTGCATCACCATGGAAGTGCACTGAGGTTCAGATGTGGCTTTATGCCTTCCTTCTCTGCATAGAGGCTCCTTTATTATGCCTCCTTATGTTGCATCTGCAATGGAATAAACATGATCAAGAGGCAGATCTGCAGTCACAAGACCCAACTAGTCTGACTTTTCAAGCCAGAGAACAAAGCTCTCGCCTAATTTTCATGGCAATGGGGATGTATTATGCTTTCAAAACACTGAAGAAAAGCCAAACCCACCCAATCTCTGCAGCACTCATTTTTTAATTCATAGATAATAGGGATGCAGGAAGTCTTTAATCACCTTTCTTTATTCCTACAAAAGCAAAATCCTCTTTGAAGACAGCCAAAGGGAGCATTTCACCTTGTATTAAAAATAGGACTGATGGTCACCTGTCTGAGAGCTCCTGGACTAAGGAACCAGGCTCCTTTTTCTGCGATGGCCAGTGCTTGTGCACAGTAATCAGTGCTGAACTGGTGTTCTTTGTAGCATGGCTTCTGGGAGTCCCAGAGCTGCTAAAACAACAACTCCGGCTATTGAACCAGTCTCGCAGGTAATCAGCCTTTCCCTTATATCATGTGCTGGGTTTCTTTTTAATTAGAAAAAAAGAGCTGTTTCTTCCAAGCAAAAGGCTGCTGTCATTAGCACTGTGTGTCTGCCTGGGCATTTGGTCCCAGATTAATTTAGAAGCTGAAGCAGGAGCAGTCTCATGAGTGAACTGAGGTTTTTCCCCTGTCATCATGAAAGATCAGTACTGCTATAAAACACTTTCCTGAAAGTCCCACTTTGAAATGGCCTTTAATGCCGGTGATTTCTAATGGGATGCTGAAATATGACAGCAGGAAAAGTGTGCAACGGGCTCCAAAAGCCTAATGACAGTCTAACATTTATCTTTTGTGTTGCTAATCTCTCCTGCTGCCAGTAGATTAGTTTTCAGTCTGAAATAAAAGCTCATTCACCTTTTCGGGTCCCAACACTATACAACTGGAATGTAGGTTCTGATTGCTCTTTTCACTCTCTGGGTACCTTAAATTGAACCTCACTTTGTTGGTTTTGGTCTGGGTTTTTTTCTTTCTGTGCTGTTTTTCTGTCACCTCTGTTCCCTGCTACCTTTTTCGTATGGCGAATTGCTATGGATCCACCACCATTGCCATGTCCCAGTTTCCAGCTTGTTGTACTGTTTCCTTTCACACCTACACCTATTTGTGTACCTTTCTGTAGCAAAATCTACCCCACACCGCAGCTCCTGTGCCATATTGAACATCAGCAGACAGCCCCTAAGCAGCATTTTATTAAGTGCCACTGAAGCTCCAAATACTGCATCAGTGTATCCGAAAAATGTGGCTTTTGGCTCTCTGCTCATCTGACCTTGGATGTGCCTTCCTGCCTCTTCAGGGAATTCAAGTGGAAAGAGATTGAGCTGCAGCTACAGTGGGATTATAGCCTGTCTTGTGTAAGAGTAGCTCTACAAACCTATGTTATGCCAAGATGAAAATGACAGTACTGCTTGGTGGAGGAGGCTACCAATGATGTGCATGCATCTTGGGTTCTCTGACGTGTTCTCCATTTAGATTTTTCCTTCAGTGTAATCATCAGCTATTCAGTTTCATTTGTGTCACTTGACATAGATTAACGACACTGCAGCTCTGAATAATTTTATTACCTACTACTGCGTATTGATGCTAACGAATTATTTTATTTCTGCACCATTATGTGTTATCATCCTTCAGTACAACTGAGACGCAATGTATTGGTACTTGAATGATGTCCTGCTGCTTCTTAGAACTTGAACTGTGTTTTATTTCCACGGTTTTAGATCTTAAACTTTCCTTGATTTATATGGCTCATTTGCTGGTACATTTCTGAGTCCCTGAGTGACTGCCCAGGAACTCTTTCTTTCAGAAGAGATAGAGATTATGAAACATCTAATACTCTGTCCAGGCTTCCCCATGGTATTTCCACCAACTCAATGATGAAGAAATGTACTCATTCTCAGGCATGTCTTTTGACTCATTCACTAGATGCATTTGGAGACACACACTAGAGCTGGTGTGCAAGGGTGTGTGTTTCAGGCATGATGGAGCTAATTGGATTATGCAACTAAGAGATCTTAAGGGATCATCTAGATGGCTAATTTTTAAGTAAGTTCTTTCACCTCAAATGTGACCTTGTTTTTCAGTTTAGATACCCTGTACTTTCATTTGCTGTTTGTAGAATATACTAACAGCTTTTTGCTTGTTCAGTAGGCTGGAACTTAGATTAAACATCAGTTATCTGGCACTTTTTGTCATATATGACCCCTCTTCTACTGTGATCCACATTCTGTTCATGGTCTATTTATAACAAAAGGCCTTTGTTCAGTATTTACATTGGTATGAAGATATGGAGTTAATCCATAAGTATATAAAATCCTAATACCCGCAGTCATACTTGTGGATGGATTTTTAGCAAAGAATGGCCACGTTCCCAAGTCAGCAAGTGCCTACATGGAGTTGGACATGAAGCAAGGATGAAGGACGTGGGTAAAGAAGTAACGGTGCAAGCAAGATAAGAAGAAACTGGAATGTGCTAAGATACAAAACAGTGAACTGTTAGCAAGTTGTAAAGGTTAAGTTCCCATACACTTATTTGATTGTGTACTAGTTGCTGTACGCTGCAAGAATATGTATCAAAGCATAATATACTAAGCTATTGTATATGTATCCATTTATAATGCAGTAAGCTATTGAATATGTATCCAATTATACTACAGCAAGTTATTGTAGATGTATCTAAATACAATACAGCGAGCTATTGTATATGTAGCCGTAGCTGCTGTGTGCTGCAAGAATATGTATCTGATTATAATACAGCGAGCTATTGTAAGCAGATGCAGAGAACAGTATAAAAAGGATAGATGCTTTGTAATAAACAGCTTTGGTCTGATCACATTGATCTCTGACTGAATCCATACTCTTTCTGCAGCACATACTGGTCTGTAACAAAAAGAATCTGGTTTTATTGGGGAGTAAGGGAGAAGAGTAAATAAATTCCACTGTCGCTGTAATAACTGCCTTGATGTGTTGTTGTTTAGTGTCTTTCAGACCTATATCATTTGAGCAATATTGCTAGTAAGAAATCAATGTGCTCAGGCAATTACCCAAACAGGGCAGTCCCATAAGATTTGTTGTGTTGGTCGTCATAAATAGAATGGAAGACTATCTGTAAGGGCAATAAAACACTGCAATGAAAAGCTGGCTAATTATGTTTCCCTGCTATTTCAGTTTATAATACCACCTCAACAGGTATGAGACTTCAGGATGAGTAAAGTATTTTGGATAAAGGAGATGAAGTCAACAGAATTTAGTAGGTTATGAGGTCATATAGGACTTGTATTAATTTTAAGGCAGGTCTGCTGTCACATGGAGTATCAGCCAATGCAGAAAGGGTTTCCTTAGGTTCATGTAGATGATCTTGTTCAACCTGACCACACTTAAAAAGGTGAACCAGGGAAATCACTAGCTCAGCTCTGAAGTTTCCATAAATGCATCTCTACCTGCGATCCCAAACTGTGCACTAGTAATGAGGTTTGGGGTTTAGGACAAGTAATCTTTTATTCTAGATGTCTGCAGTGTGACTTGAAGTTGGTAGTGTTAGGCATTGGGGCAGGGATCTGGGAGGTAAATTGTGGGCTTACCTGCCTGTTCCCTCTTAGCTGGGGCATGCAAGGGGCTTTTCCTCAGAGCTTGGCATTTGCAGCATCAAACTTCCCTGCAGATTTGCAGTTTATGAGGATCAGCATTCTGGTTCCTGACACTGTCAACTTGCCTGTACTTGCAGGAGTAGCATACCCACATGCCTCTTGTTCCAGACTTACATTTGGGCACGGATCAGGTGGCTTCACCTAAACTCAAGCAGTTCTTGAACAGCACAGGTTCTTTTTAAATGTGCTTCTGAGTGCAGAGCTGGAAAAAAAGTTATGAAAGAAGCCTTAAAAAAATGCAACAAAAATAAGATTTCCTAATACTCTTTGACATCTTAATGTCCTATGACAACAGTTAAGGGTAGCTGTTCTCAGCTGTTCCAGCATCCTGACTTTCTCACTTGGGATGTTGAAGAAATAATTAACCTGTCAAGAAAGACTTCTCCTGGTTCTTTTAGCCACCATCTCTCTGACACTTCCCAGAAGTTATAGAATCATGGAATAGTTAAGGCTGGAAAGGACCTTAAGATCATCTAGTTCCAATCCCCCTGCCATGGGAAGGGATGCCTCACAATAGAAGTCAACCCTAAACTAACTCGGTATCTAGCACCCTTGGCTAATCACAGCAGCCTTCTGAACCCCATCCTACTAACGAACCTTCTGAACACTGATCAACCTTCTGAACTCCATCCTACTGTATCAAGGCAGTTCACTTTGTCTTCCCTTTGCTTACATGCTTGCTTTCTGGTGTTTCTATCCAACAAAGTATAGTTTTATTGACTTTGAGCTGATCATGATGACTTTTTTCATTTCCTCCTTTTCCCAGGAATAGAATTTCCTGGTCTCCTTGACCTGGTACCAGCTGGTTTATTTCTGGATATGTTACAAGATTTTTTAAAGTCATTGTAGGATTTAAATGGTTAATAAAGATTTTCAACAGGATTATATCATCAGGAAATGAGCTGATGCATCTGGTTTACACACTGCAGTATGTGGCTGTTTGTCTTTGAATGTGTTACTCCCTTTGCCAAGTATCTTCCCATCACTTAGGTATGCCTATGCTGCAGTGAGAATTGCTCTCCTTTCCAAGAAAACCTTGAAAGGCTGACGAAGATGAAAGCCAGATGAAAGGTTTTAAGAAGTTATTAGTTGTAGTGCAACAGAAACCTGGTACTTGATGCCCAAGCTGTACACCAGTGTAATGATTACAACACTTGTTAGCACCTGACAAGGTGTAAATGCTCCAACCATTGTATTGTATCTACCCATCCTTGTAGCTGCACTTGTACTGATTTTCAGGAGAGAAAGTTACACTGCCTTCACACAAAAGGCATTCCCATTTAGCCTGCTGTGAGATGGGGGAGGCCTTTTGCTTGCTTCTATAATCGATGATGATCACAATATATGATAGCAATCTCTAAACGAATTTTACTACTGAAATACCAACATGTTAAAATGGGGCTATATTTGCAGCTGTAAGCTCATGGGTTTTCTTTAAAAACCCCTGAAAGCATCAGGCAAACTGTGTGCTAGAACAGATTTAGTGAACTTCTTATTTTGCATGGCAAATGATGACATGGTTTAATCCTAAATGCAAGATTAAGGAAAACTGCAGTGCATTACTTAGTGCTAGGACTTCATAAATCAATAGAATACTGCAGTGCTTAAATAACTGCACTTCATTGTGCTCTTGTTTTATTCTGCTCCTGGTGTGACTCTGCTTTGGTTTCTCAGGGTCTTCCTCACTTTAATAAAGCATTGTTGTGATGGTGCTGCATGTTATTTGTAACTCATCTGCCTGATAGCATTTGTTAGCATCTCCCGAGTAACAAGCAATGGGACAAGAGGAAATGGCCTCAAGCTGCACCAGGGGAGGTTTAGATTGGATATTAGGAAAAATAGCTTCTGTGAAAGGGTGCTCAGGCATTGGAACAGGCTGCCCAGGGCAGCGGTGGAATTGCCACCCCTGGAAGTGCCCACATACCGTGTAGATGAGCCCCTCAGTGCTATGGGTTAGTGGTGGCCTTGGCAGTGCTGGGGTAAAGTCTGGACCTGATGACCTTAAAGGTCTTTTCCCATTGAATTGAATATTATTTCTAATCTTAACAAAGGTTACTCAAAGCAAGTAAGAGAGTTCCCGTGGCAAGTAGCATAGAAAATCAGCATAGAGATACTTGCATACTCAGTATGAAGGCAACTGAAGTTTTGTAAAATGGATTTTCCAAACACATATGCAATTCCATAGTTAACATTAAAGTGAAAGGATTTAAAACACGAATAAAAAGACAGTCTAATGCACCTTGAATCAAATGGGGCAAAAAGGGCTTCAACAGGGTGACACATTTGTGTTTAGCAGCAGGGCTGGCCTGGGCCATTTCGTTACCTGCTCACCCCTGGCAGCTAAAACCGGGCTGAACAGCCCCTTCATTAGTGGTACTGCATGGCTGGATATCGTGCTGTGACACGGCTGTGATTGGGGCTTGTCAGCTCAAACAGCTCCATGGAGCTGATGCTCTTTAGCTGGGCTGAGCCATCAACTTGACAGATGAACTGAACGCCGTTAGTGTTTTGTCATGGCTCTTATGATAGGGACGTGTAGAGTAAATTTTATGCTTGGCCTGCTAAGTTTTCATGACAGTGTTGCAAAGTTAATTTAGGTCTGTGGCTGCAGTGAACGCAGCAGCACTGGGACTGAGCCTACTCTCTGAAGCTTCTCTTCTGTTGGGTTGTCTTATTAGCTCTGCCAGCAGGTTGCTGTTGTCTCTGATGTAACACAGCTTTGACAGCTGAATCCTTGACCACAGAATGCCTCCCCAAAACCAGCTGTGGTTTTCCTAGCAAAGACATGATAGAAGCGGTCACTTTCTTTTGTACAAAATATAGGTGTAAAATAGAATCATAGAACCATAGAACAGTTTGGGTTGGAAAGGACCTTAAGATCATCCAGTTCCAACCCCCCTGCCATGGGCAGGGACACCTCACACTAAACCATCTCACCCAAGGCCTTGTCCAACCTGGTCTTGAACACCACCAGGGATGGAGCATTCACAACCTCCCTGGGCAACCCATTCCAGTGCCTCACCACCCTCACAGGAAAGAATTTCCTCCTTATATCCAACCTAAACTTCCCCTGTTTCAGTTTGAACCCGTTACCCCTTGTCCTGTCACTACAGTCCCTAATGAAGAGTCCCTCTCCAGCATCCCTATAGGCCCCCTTCAGACACTGGAAGCTGCTCTGAGGTCTCCACGAAGCCTTCTCTTCTCCAGGCTGAAAAGCCCCAACTTCCTCAGCCTGTCTTCATACACGAGGTGCTCCAGCCCCTGATCATCCTCGTGGCCCTCCTCTGAGCTGCAGTCTCATTTGCTTCTTCAACAGACTGAATCCTGGTTTCTGAAAGAGACATGGTAAATACCCTGCCAATATCAAGTATTACATTTTAATAATCTAGATGTAGCTGTGATGTTGCAGCAGATGCCTGTTGTCAGAGCTCTGCTTTGACTCCATCTGTGAGGTGATCCCAGATCCTTTCCTCCTGCCTCAGGAGTTTAACATCCAAGAATTGTCTTAGATTAACCTCATCAGAGTGAAATACCTTGAATACAATCTAATTGTGAAGGTTTCAAGGATGTGTACACAGGCAGTAAGGCAACGCATCAATACCCATCATCTACTCCACGTTTATAAAGCAACAGTAGGCTGCTTCCTGTCAGTGTAAAAGGGTTTAGTTTCCTTGGTCTTACTGCAACCATGCTGTGTTAACCTCGTTGCTTGGGGGTGCACGTAGGAAAGCACAGAGACACACCCCCCCAAAGAGAATTGTGCATCACACCAGGCAGGGCCAACAAAAGCCCCTCTTGTTCTTCCCAGCTGCAAACACATGAAGTCAGCTTATTCAGGGCTGTCATGAATTAGGGCAAATATGGGAGTTTTAACAAGTGTTGTGTACAGCACTGAGATCAGTGGTATTCATGGCCAGCAAATATTACCTAGCTCATTTGCTTCTACATAGCCGCAGGAATAAATCACCAGAGGCAGAGCGGGTGCTGCAGCCCTTGTCCAAGCAGCTGAATTTGGCTAAACTGATTATATGGGCACAGCAGCATTATGCTCTCAGTGGCATCCTTCTGGGCTGTACACAGTGGCAGACGTAGCTGAATCTTGCTCTGTGCAGGCATATACATATATACATCGAAAGGGCTAGTGGGCAGCTGCTTACCTGGTATAAATTGATGTGGCTTCATTAACATCAGTGAGACCGCGCTGATTTAGAGCTGCGGAGGAGCTGCCTCTGCGAAGCAGTCACGTTTATAAGTGATTGCATAATTTGCTAGGAAGCCAAGCCAGGCCAACGTCCACACGATGACATTTCTTCTGAAACTCACTTTAATAAGGTAATATTTTCTTCCAGTTCCACAAATGCAAATCAGCCGAACCGCACTCCGCATACTTTCTGGTTTAATTAGAAACTCTTAGTCCGACTATACTGCAACGTGCAGGTGAAAGTGAGTTATTCCAGCCACTTCTCATTTTAATTACCTGGATTTGATTATGTCTCTTTGCAGAAATGCCCTGTAATTTAGGACAATAAATAAACTTTTAGTTAGCAAGCTGGGGAAACTGGAGGATACGATGCAAAGAAGATTTAGCTCATTAAGCATTAATGTTACTAATATTCTTACACTAATTGTTTCGTTAAGTCGATTGTCTAGGCAGAAAAGTAGGCCTGGCTTCTCTTGTGGATCATCACACTTTATTTGCGTGGGCTACGAAAAAGATAGAAATAGTAAAGCTTGCCAAAGTGAATTCTTTAGAGGACATAATGCACTTAATGAATTTCTCACTGCTTGATGTGCTTAAGGGGTCCCATTTGGGGTTTAGCTGGAAAACTCCATGTATATCCTTTCACATACTTTTAGAGGAAGTGATAACTATTCCTTCATCGTTTCTGACAAAAAAAGGTAGCTAGGAAGGAAGGAGAAAACCTCCCCTTCTAGCCTCCATAAAATCCTATCATAAACAGAATTTCTAATGTCATATACATATATATGTATGTATGTATGTATATATATAAACTCCAAACAACAAACCCAAACTGAAGGATGTTACTGTGCCCACTAAAGCTTCTGTTGCTCTGTATTTCACAGGGGCAGTCGTGTGTGCCTACGGTTTCCTAGTAAATCCATCTATTAAATGTTTTCAAAGGTAGCTGCAAGAATGGGGCACAGGAATGAAGAAGAAACCTGAAGTGAACCTGTTTGTGTAATACAGGAGGAAAGCTAAGGAATTACTTGATCCTGGAGCCTATGAAGCTTCCAGCTACTAAAATGCCTGATACAGAGGATGCATGTTGAATTCAGACCTCTGCACTGGTAGAAAACCTCCTCTGAGCTGCCACAGTGCCCGGAGATGCCTGTATTTCACAATTACTTTTCCTGTTGGGCTTTGTCGCTCTCCACAGAACTGCAGATCAGAATTGTCTCTCTCTTGGCAAGACATCCTCAACATCTGATCTCCCCTGAATCTGTGCCCCAGGGATGTCATTGAGAACCATCAGGATGGCTGATGGAAGCACATCAGGCTACACGTTGAGCGCAGGGAGGTTTGTGTTAATGTACTCTGCCTGGGAAGTGCAGGACTGATGGCCTAGGACAGTGCACTAACTACAAGGCTGTCTTGGGAGCTGGGGGGTAGCACTCTTTACCCAGTTGCTGAAACAGTGCCACACTGCAGGCAACCGGTCCAGGCTTGAGAGGCTAGGGAACGAGACAAGAAAATGGAATGCAGGTCCCCATATATGCCAGTGTTGGGTACACCTTTTCACATAGAAAATGGTGATGTGAATGTGAACCTCCTCTGCCCTCCGACCTGAGGATGGATTTAAAGTTGAGTTTTCAGATTGCTATGCAAGCCTCAAAGGGCAGTCACCACTGCTCTCGCACACGTTTTGGAAGTGCAGATTTGATTGTTGAGGCTTACACTTGGACATACAATTTCCAAACAGTGGAAATTAAATTTGCTTTCCATACCCAACCTTTTATTCCTCCTGAGCATCCCACGCTCGCTGAAATCCTACCATAGATTGAGGAAACGGAGCCAATCTGAGACAGAAGCATGCCAGTCTTCTACCTTTTCTCCCATCTTCTGCTGCTTGCCACTGCTGGCAACAATCCCAGGCGACCGATCTGACTTCTCTTTGCTCTCTGTGAGACTATTGGTTTTCCTAGCTGTTGCTGGCACTAACACTAACAAGGACACTGGATATTCCAAATGCCTGACCTGTGATTGTGTCCATTACATAGGACCAAACAGGCACCACCTTGGCTCTGGTCTTTGCATAATGGTTTGTTGAGTAAAGTGACAGGATTTTGGTGTTATAGCCTATCAATATTCACTTCAACCCTAAACTCTTAATTTGAGCTGCTAAGAACACATGATGACAGGCTGTCTCCTGTTGTTTTACCACAAAACTTGGCACTCTCACACAGAAGAGCCTTGAGACTGCAAAGTATGAACACAGCTGAAAAGGGGTTGAGGTCTCAAAGGTATAGCAATGCAATGGTGAAAATGAGATAAACTAATATAGACCAGTGGGAGCAGAAAACAATCTCCACCGCAGCTCATTTTTCTCCTGTCTTAGAATGAGTCAGCTTGCAGAAATGAAACCATCTAAGGAAAAGCTGACTTCCAGTACTATTGGAGGTGGTAGAAAAGCTTTGTAGAGGTTCTTGTAGTGGACAGCACTGACCCCATTGGGAGCTCTGGGTCTGCCTGGAGCCCTGCCTTCTGAGGAGATGGGATAAGTAAAACTCAGAGCAGGAGGCACAACCTGAAAGCAGCTTTCTGGGCAGTGGGGAATCTCTCTTGGGTAGAGGAGGGTTGTCTCCTTGGTCCTTAGGTGTTTGAAGAGTACTAATGCCTCACCTTGAATCACATGGCCTGTGCCATGTATTTCTTTGCATTCCAATACTGCACATCTGAGAGGGCTTTTAAGACCCAAATGGCCTTGGTTTTGGTGCAAGGATGGAGAGAACAGTTAACAATCCTATTTAGAAACATTCGTTACTGGCTTGTTCAGTTTCAGCTTCTAAGCTTGTCTTTGCCTCTTACCCCCCTCCATTTTGACCCTGCTATTGATCTCTTTTCTTCATCCACCTCCTTTACAGCCTTCATCACTGCAGTGAGAACGTGGCTGGAAGGAGCATCCCTGGCTCAGTTTTGCTACACACACCTGCCTGTGGAAAAGGGCTGGCAGCCCCATCTTCTCTTTGACCCTCTTCACCCTCATCTGTTAGGTGGTTCCTTAGACTGAATTGCCCCCTGAGAAGGTGAGAGCAGGGCTCCAGAAGCATGTTTCTCACACAGATCAGTTCACTGAGAGGTAGCTCTCTTCCCACTTCCATATTTGACTTGGTTTCACACCATGGATTACATCTGGCTGCATGAGGCAGCTGTTTTAGCTGGTTGTGGTCATGAAGGATCCCATGACACTAAGAACCTCAACAGTAATCTATTTGCCATTAAATTTCACTCGCCTGCTATATTAATTTCTCAGAAACATCTGAAGTGTGGGGTTTATTGCCTTGTATCCCTTTTGCCTCCACAAGATGACTCTTTTAAGGGTGGAGTTAAACCAAGGCTCTAGGTTTCCACGTGGAAACACCAGGAGTATCTGTGTGTCATGGGTATGCTTAGCTCTGCCTATGCAGGGAAACTCTTCCATGGTTGCTGAGGCTTTGGTTCTGCGTTGGAGCATCTCAGCCTGGCATTAACATTTTATGGACTGGAAAGAAAACTTTAGCTCCAGACATACTCCTGCTTTTGGGAAGACCCTATCTGACAGGTTGGGTCCATCCAGCTATCAATATTAACAGCTGCCAAACGTCAGGTTTAGAGTTGTGCTATGGAGCTGGCCAAGGCAGCAATTACTTGTGCTTCAGTGAGTGCTGCACATTGACTGTGGATACATTAGCTTTAGTGGAGATTATTTAGAGGCTCAGTAGCTTAAAAGCAGAAATCACTTACTTTCATATTGGATATTATTACAGATTCAGGAGAGCTGGCCATAAAAACACTTAGCTTCCTGTAACAAAAGGACTCCTAGCCAAGCAAGTAAAATGTTAATGAGACAGCAAGCACTCATTTTCATGTCTGTAGCCTTTCCCTCCAAGGTTTTGCCGCTTCATACTGAGCTTCATTAGAGTGGAAATGGTTGACTTTAAAAGAGAAACACCAGCTAAATTGCCAGGGTGTAGAATTTCCTTTCAGATCATAATTATAGGTGATCAACGGAGTGTGTAATTAGTAAGTTGGGTGAAGGATATTTCCAGAACAATCAGTAGCAATTTGCTCCCTGCTGTTCCTTTCTCTGCTCTGAGGACCTTTTTGTCTGCTTTGGAAGGTGTGGCTTTTTAAGCTTGGAAACATCAGAATAAGGCATAATAAACCCCCACACGCACCCTGCAACAGGGTATTTTCTCTTCACTAAGCAGACCTTACTGGTTATCACTATGTTCCCAGCACTTGAGCACAGGTCGTTGTGCAGAGGCTTTCTGGCCTCCCTTGGTAGACCTGTTAGACTCTTCCCGGAGCCTGGATTTGCAGTTGCACAGCGAAAACGTGCGAAGCTGTCATTGTCTTCAAACATCATAGGAATGCCTGTGCTGTTTCTTGGTGCTATGAATAATTCATGGAATAATTCAACGGATCTGTCCAGCACGGCTAAAAATAGCTGGGTAAACTGAGTGCTTTTGACCTTAAACAAACAAAAATCTGTCCAAAACTTCAAGAAATGAAAAGCCATAGAAGGAATCCCCCGAATGCAAAGATGTCAGCCTGTAAAGATAGCTTTGGTATTGTGTCCTGGGCTTAAAGATGGCTCATTTATTCCCTTCTTAAAAAGAGACTTTCCTCTATCTTCCTCACAGTTATTTAGTTAGCAGAAAGAATGCTTCCTGGGGAAGATGGGGCAGGGAGGGAATAGATGTTCTTTGGTCACCCGCTCCACTCTTTGTACTCTGACACAAGATTCTCTAGTGTGAGGCAAGCAGACAATTGGAGCTGCCTATTCACCCTGTGGGGCTTCCAAAGGAGAGATATTGAATATCATAGAATCATAGAATAGTTAGGATTGGAAAGGACCTGGAGATCATCCAGTTCCAACCCCCTGCCATGGGCAGGGACACCTCACACTAAACCATCTCACCCAAGGCTCTGTCCAGCCTGGCCTTGAACACTGCCAGGGATGGAGCATTCACAACCTCCCTGGGCAACCCATTCCAGTGCCTCAGCACCCTAACAGGAAAGAATTTCCTCCTTATATCCAATCTAAACTTCCCCTGTTTAAGTCTGAACCCGTTACCCCTTGTCCTGTCACTACAGTCCCTAATGAAGAGTCCATCCCCAGCATCCTTATATGTTCTTCAATAAATGGCATCTTCATTATTTATTCATAACCAGCATCCTAACTGAAAACCTAAAGCAGCTATGTCAGTTATTTCTACAAACCTTTGGCTGATTTCAAGTACAATTCCTGCCAGTAGAAAAACAGAACCTCGTCATTCTGACCCCTTAAAAGCTTCACCCAAATGCTCTGTTTGCTCAGTGACTGGTGTACAAGACTTGCCTGGATACAGGTGTCTTGTTTCCGTGCTTCTTATAGAACTGAATTAATAGTTAAAACTGCTGATCTGGGAGATGGCTGACACAGCAGCATCAATTATATACATATACTGAGATATATATCAGTATAAATGATACACATACACTGATCCCTTTATGCAGCATGGGATCACAGGTTGTATTTTCCCAGTCTGAGCTCCCTGTGAGCCTCTGCCACTCTGAATCAAAGATTCTTCCTTTTCCAAGCAGGGTTGTACCTGTTTCCCTTGAGCAAGAACGGGGGCACTTGGCAGTGATAGGACTTGACTGCATTTGCGACTGCTTTCTGGAGCTCACAGGGAGAGCAGCGTTACTGAAACTGAGACCTGGACAGCATCACTTCGTGTTTTCCTGACCATCAGGGCTGCAGGGGGTTAAATGTGGACTGATGTGAAAGACTTTTGGAGGGATCTGCCGCTCAGATTCACTCTTAGGGTCAGAAATTGCCACGTGGGGACTTGGACCACACACATTCTCTGCAATATGGCCTACGCTTTGAGCAGGAAACGTCTGGTTATCCCATCAGGGCTCAGAGATGGAGCTTTTGGACAGAGTACCTGTGGACGTGGCATTATGGTGTTAATACTGGGAACTCGAGGTGTAGGTTTTGTTTCTGGTGGTGTCTCAGGTTCACTTTGTGGCCCTGGACAAGGCCCATCGTCTTCAGAGCTGTGGGGTCCTGTATGTAATGAAGATACAGGCTCCTCTCTCAAATAGGGGCTGTCCATCACCCCATTTCATGTACTGAACTTTTAGGTTGACTCTAGGTTACCTGCACAAGGTGGGTGACGGAGTACCCACTCCTGTTCTGCACACATAGGGCTGTGCTTTCCTGCTCCCCGTCCCCAGGTACGTGTTACAGGTGATAGCCTGATCTGCAGGGCAGCAGTCCCACTGGTGTCTGGGTGCCTCAGAGCAGAGGGGCTGCAGGAGATCTGCTGCCTGGCTTTATTGCCCTTTGTTTCTTTTGCATCTGCACCAAGCACAGCTTCCAGCACATGACCTGGTGCTGCTTTTGGCACCAGAGCAGGACATCAGACACTTGAGATGCTTTCTTCAAGGTGGGCTGTGTCTCAAAAAGTGCGGCACGAATGGCCAGGTCCTGTCTGCTGCTTCCCTTGTAAGCCCCAGACACTTCCAGGAGGCTGTGTCCTGTCTCTGATCCCATCTTGATGAAATCTGGAGGCCAGTGCTTGGGTTCCCCATGGTGGGGTGACTTCCAGAAGGATTCAAGATACCGGTGGTCAGCTGGAGCAATGTGAGCTTCCCATAGTCCATAGATGACGACCTGCGCAGTGCTCTGAGCAAGTACCTCAGGCCAGGTAGCATGAAGAACCCTCTCAGTGGGCTCAAAGCCTAGTGGGAGCGGAGAATAAAGAGCCTCTGTGCCCCACAGTGGAAGACTGGGGTCTGTTTACAGGGCTGGTGTATTGTAGTTTCTTAAATGGCTCTTCTGTGAATGCATGCCTGGTGTAAAAGCAGTTCCGCATTTCAACCTATTTAACTGCCTGAAGCCACAATTAGTCCTCTTGCCTCTTTTGCTCCTGGTGAAGGACTGCACATAAAATATGCTGCTCCCTAGAAATAAAACTGCTGCCTTTTGCTGAGGGGAGAGCCGAGACCCTCCGGAGCATCCCGCTGCGCTTGCCAAGAGCCAGCGCTGAGGACGGAATGGAGGATTGATGCCCTCTGTTGTTGGGAAGGGAAACACCAATCTGCAGCCCAGCTCATAGCGATCTTCCTCTGCCCTTCCTTTGGGTTTGATTTATTCCTCCTCTCCACTTTAATTGCTAGCGTTGCACGCTGTGGCCGCTGCCTCGCCTAGCTAACAGATGGCTGCTTTCCTCTGGCTACCCAAGGGTCTCTGTGGCCAAGTCAGTTCTTGTCAGCAGTGGTGAGCAGGGCAAAGCTGCCTGTCTCTGCCGCCCTCCCCGAAGCGTGGAGCAGAGGATCAGCCGTGCAAACCTTTGTGCCTCTGTGTTTCCTGCTGCCGGGCTTGCAGATGGCTGAGGCCACACGGCTCCTGGCTCATCGGTACCTAAAGGGCAGCGCTGCCACCTGCTCTGTGAAACACAGGTTGGCCCCCAAGGTCTGGTTTTGCAGAGATTACCCTTTATGCAATGTATGGTATGATAATGACCTTGTACACTCCCGCAGGAGTTATTTACCCGTTTCATTGTAGTTGGTGGCTCTCTTTTCCCCTCCTGCTTATTTGCAGAAAGCTCTTTTGCAGCCCCAAGTCGTGAAGCCTCCCCCTGCTCCTGCTTTCATTCTGAACACAAAGCCCTGCACTTCATCAGCATGAACAGATCCCAGTGTATCCCAGACAATGAAATGATGGCTGTCGGGGCTATTAGAAGAAGCCTCCCTGGGCTGCTAGCTGCACAATTTATGGAGTCTGTCTTTAACCTTTTGTATAATGGGGAAATGTCTCGTTACCTAAAATGATAGCCTTGTACACGGGAGAGTTTTGATATTTGAGCTTCGCACCCAACTCCGCTTCTAAGGCATCCTTTATATATTTAAAAACCTGAAGCTGCAGGAATTGTTATTCCTGTGAGTGAGAACGTTTTCCCCACACTCACAGGAGAGGGCTATACCCATGTGTATTTTGGGCTGTCATTCAAAGTGATCCGCTCTCTTGTTCTCTTGCCTACACCTTCTCTTAGAAGCAGCTCTTTCAAAATCTCACCTGCAGAAGAATAACCCTTATGTATATGTAGGTTTTACCTGGTGGAATTTAATGATCTATCTTCTACCCAGGAAGAGGCACAGGTAATCAACAAGGGTATTATATGAGCTTGTTACAGGATTGATCGAAGCAGCATGCGGTCACTTTGGAGTTGTGCATGTTATGAGGCAGCGGTATCACAGAGATCAAGTCTGCGTGCTGCTCGGCCAGCTTTGGGGCAGAGAAAGAGGGTGTCAATAATCAGGGAACAGCAAAATACATTGCAATAGGGTTATTATGGGATCCTACGCTGGGATCAGAGGCTGAGCCCAGCACGCTGTGGTGACACCAGAGTGAAGTCAGTTTGACCTCCAGCGCAGTGATGTCAGAGTGAGGTGCTCAGATTGACAGCTACCTGCCCTGCCTTGATGTAGGCTGCATCACACAGGACACAGACCCCTCCTCCTGCAGAACACAGGTTGGCAATGCAGTGCAAGGTGCTGCTCTGGGAAATGCTATAAAGCAGTGCAGCTGCAGCCTCTTTCTTTCCCACCTCCCTGGATTTATCCCTGACTGGCCTTTGTATGGCCATGCTGTCTCCAAAGAGGGACATCAGCGCTCTGTCCAGACAGAGCACACTGCTCTTGTAAAGAAGCTTAATTTTATATATTCTCTTGCTTTATGTGCTGCAATGATTTCTGCTTTGAGGGAATCCTTATACAGCTGTTTGTTTTATTGTAGCACTTATTCTTAGAGGAAGCCGTCAGGAGCTGCAAAAATATTTTCCTTCTCCTTTAACCCACTATAAAGCCAGCCCTTGCAACTGATCTGCTCCCAGAAACCTTGGGAAGTGGTATTTGGATCCACCCTTCCAGCTCTGTAACATCTGAAGTGGCACAGGAGAAGGCAGGCAACACTTAATCAAGGTCCTCCTTCACGGGCCTATAAGAATAGGTAATTTGTCATAAACTGCAGCTGTGCTGCTTTGATTTCCTTGCTGAGGAGCTCTTAGCTGAGAGGACTGGTGCTTTAAGTGAGAAGGAAGTGAAGAGTGATGTTACCTTCTGCAGCGAAACCCCATCACCCAGCACTGCAGTTTTACAGGTGGGTGGTCAAACCTGCTGGGTTTTCACATGTCAAATGCTCCCTACAGATCCATCCACCAGCCTCATGCTGTCTGCTGGGCATTTAAAAGTAGATGACAGTGCTCTTTCCCTTCCCAGGCTAGGAAATGAACAGTGTAAATAGTTTCATTGCCAAAGTCTGAATGCACTGTGTGATGTATCAGAACTACAAAGCCCCCAGCTCTGCAGAGCCCAGTTTTTACCCTACTAACTTCTTCAATGTGAAATGCTAGCCTGGCAACCACACTGAACTCCAGTTGTTGTAGCAAGCAGGTACGGAGCAGGCTCTTTATGCATCCAATATATACATGAGCCTATACTACATACAGGAATCAAGTATGAGCACATCCTGAATGGGCAGCAGGACTTCTCCACTTGCATCTCTGCAGATGGTACATCTTTCAAAGACATATCACCATACAGGCTGGGGTTTTCTCAGTTTGTGTTAGAGCATCCAGGACAGCAGAAGATGGAATGAGAATATATAATTTTATTGGGAAGAGTAGCAGTATTGCACGTCGGTTTCCTAACTCGTTTTGCTTGGCTGCAAGGGAGAAGTTTGTCATAAGATTCCTAGTAAGTCCTATTGACTTCATCTAGGTATCCAGTAGGATAACTGTGTCACTGGAGAGACTGGCAAAGCACCCAAGATTGGCCATACTAGGGAGTAAAAGCTTTAAAGCACTCTGAAACAGTGAACAAAGAGTGCAGCACAGGATGCAGGACAGGTTAATGTTTCAACCATAGGAGAGGTTTCTTAGGGGAAGCTGGTTTGACAGATGCTGGTTTGACAAACAGAAACATCTTTCTCTTAGCAGCTTGATGATTTTTCTCTAATGCTCCATCCCAGCAAGACAAAAGGGGGTATTTCAATGTGGACATGAGAGGATTTAATTCTGTAGATGCAAGCTTGACTTTTATTTGCTCTGCGCAGACTCTGAACCAGCAGCTGTAGAGTGGGTTTTCCTTTTTAATGAGGATTTTGAGAACTTCTGTGGGCAGAACAGGAGATGGAGCTCTTTCCTAGCACGAAACGGGTTTTGCAGTGAAGCACTAGCAAGAGTAGCGTGCTGTCTTTGATCCGGTTCTTAAGTTATCATGATTGCAGTACCCCTCTAATCCCACCCTGTCCCTGACAATAGCCTCTTCTTTCAAAGCTCAATAGTGGCTGTCAGCACATCAGGAAGACCTTTTATTCACAGTCTGGGTTTGTGATTAATGGAATCAATAACCAGCCATCCTTTGCCTGGCGTAAGCAGCTCTCAGAGGTGGCAGCTGCTTGTTTTGAGGTGAAGGGAAGGTTATTGCAAGGCTCCCAATTGTGTGTCCATTTCAGTCACCAAAACCTGGATTACTCCTGCAATCCCTTTCTGGTTTGCTTCTCATCCCCTCTTCCATGAGGTCATGCGTTTATTCCCATGTATCTAAACTAAACTAAGTCCCTCGTTTCCTAAGGAAATGAGGCTTCTGGGGTCATGTTCCTTGGGTGCATGTCTGTCAGACTATTGCAGTCAACTTCTGAACCACTGGTCAACCCTAGTGGCGTTTGGCAGAGGGGCAGAGGGCTTAAAAACAATTACATTCCGGCAAATGGCACAGCAATTGACAGCTGAGTGATGGAGAGCAACCCTGTTAGCACTCTTAGGGAGGGGAAACAGCATTCATCTGTGATTGAACATGAGAGAATCCATTTGGAAACACAAGTCTCTGGGAATACTGACTTCATGAGTTTTGCTGCTCCTGGAATGGGTTTTCTTTGCTTATTTTAACTCAAGGAGTGTTTAAAAATGAAGCAGAGCTATTTGATGCTGATGTTTGTAAAAGATGCTCTGGGAGGAAAAGCTGAAGCAGAATCAGTGGTTACTTTGGGTTTCTTTTTGTTTATTTGCTTGCTTGGAAGATGTGCCAAAGAAAGAACTCACTCTCCCCTGTTCCTGACTCTGTCAGGAAATATAAGCAGAATAGGATAAAGAGGAAAATATCATTTCCAGACTGCCTGGAAGCAGGAATACCTAAGAAGTGGGAGCATCTGTTAACATATAGCTCTCTTATCCCTTCTCCGTAATTCCTGGGAACAGATGCGCAAACACTGGAATGATTTCATAGTTTCTCTCTCCTTCCAAAGCACCTGTGGGCTACCTGATCTACAAAGAAGAGAACAGCAATGTCTAGCACAGGTTTATTGTCCTTTCCTCAGCATCATGCTGTGCTGCAGGGTACCCATTCCTCTTCTCAGATGTGGCGCTGTCTCTTGGCCTTGCTGCTCTCATTGTAGCTGCTCCCCAAGTCATGCTCCACACAGCATGATACTGATGCCTGCCCTGAGCACGCTCTTGCTCAGCAATGCAAAGACCTGTGGGTTTGTGGAATGGGAGATATGGCCAAAGGAAGTGCCCCAGGTAGGCAGAGCCCTGCTTTCCTTCACTGGACAGCAGAGCTAGGAGATAGGAGGAGGTGGTGTTGGTGTACTTCATATGGGGGTGTGATAGAACAGAAAGCAGAAAATGCCCATTAGTTCAATTTAATCTTTTTTTTCATTGTTAAGTGCATTGTTTGGTTGCTCTTTTTCTATTTCCTTTCCATGTGGTCAGCTCGCCTACAAGATTATGTTAGGAAATGTGTGTGTCTTTGGATGCATCTTTCCTCCTTGCCTGTTAACACAGAGCCACGTCCCAGCCCTTGATGTTTCACACAAGCTGCCTGTACTACTCTTGTGTCTGTTCATTCTCAAATCCATTTTGTACCATCAACTGATTCTGGCTACAGAACTCCAAACATCTGACAGATGTAGCAAGAGTAGTTCACATCTCTTCCAGCGTAACAGGAAGCAGTCTTCTTATATCCTATAAACTTCAGTGTCATTAAATTAAAGGCCAGTCTACAAATATTACTGGATGCTTTCTTATTCAATTTGTAGTGGGATGTTTTTGTCTGGAGTTTGGCACTATTCAGGCTGCTTCTACAAGACTGACATAATATAACTAGACCAATGTTTGTTTGCCCTGAGCCCATGTAACCACCTTTTGAAATGCCTGGTGCATATGCATTCAAAGTTAAGTTAACCAAAACCACACCATCTGCATAAAGAATAGCTACAGGGAAAGGATAGGCCAAGAAAAACATTGCTGGGCTTGAAGAGATTTTGGGTTTGGCTCGTAGTCCAAATTGCCATCAGATTTGGGGATTTAATTGCCTTTATTGCTTATATTGTGTATTTATACAGCAATTTTTTCACAGCTGTTAGTATAGCTCACACTGTTCCCTGGCTCGTAATTGTCTCGGTGGCTTTTCCTGCTATCTGCCACAAGTATCTCATGAGTTGGTGGTTTCCTCTCTCCCCACAGTTATACAGGACCTGCCAGTCACACGTGAATGCTGCAGGAAACCCACACTGCCCTCTCATGTAATCCAGCACTATAATTTCCTCATCTAAATACACTAGTGTTAAAAACCCAGACACTGTCTAGTGTTCTCAAGCCTGCTTTTTATTCTTGTGACTAGCCTGAGAGGGCTTTTCAGTGCGGGATGATTTACTGCCTGGTGCTAGGACTTACTCCGAGTGGCTTTCACAGGGAGAGGTTCTGTGGCTCTGTTACTTAAAGGCAGTGGGAAGTCCACCACAAAGGCTCTGGGAGGATGCAGAAAGGGCTGCGCGCATCCTTTGTCTTGGCATGTGCTGAGCAATGAGGAGGGGAGTTTTTGCAGGCTGCAAGGGGTATGCAGTGTCTAATCTGGAGGTAGCTGAGTCAGGAGGGAATCTGCTGAGGCTTTCTGTTGAGTGAAGAATGAGCCCACCTGATATTTGAAAGCTTTCTTCAGGTACCGAGTCAATATGCTCTAGAAAGCAAGTGGGCTATAGTCAGCTGGCTAGTTTTTCTGTATTATACATCACCATGTCAAAGCCAGTTCACAGTAACCAGGTTTGAATTTCAAGGTCTTCATCCCCAGTGTGGATGTGGTGTGTAGCAGTTCTTCCCTTCCTCAGCAGAGGCTGTGATTTGGCTATTGCAGCACACCATCATTGCATGGATGTCCTTTAGGGAGGTGAGCTTTCCTCTGGGACTGCAGGGAATCAGTTTAGTTGAATGGAAATATGAGAGAATGGGTCGCTGAGCTGAGAATGCCTTTGCCTTCATTAGTGCTGTGCTGTGTAATTACCTTTTCCCCCAACACCAGCATTTGACTAACAGCATGTCAGATTTCAGCCTCCTACAAAACCCTTAGAGCGGGTTCTCAGATGTCTAATAGTTGTGCAGGTGGCGGGGACATACGCTCTGTTATTTTCCACCCTGGATGCATCAGGAGGATCTCTGACTTCCAAAGGACCACCTATTTTCATTGCACTACTGAGAGTTTCTGGGTGATTTTTCCTCTTTCTCACTCAAGTGAGAGCTTTAGAGATCAGAAACCACAAGTACCCAGGACACGAAACACTGCAGTGTTAGCCTGTTAAGTAGCAAAGTGCATTGTGTGGTAGGTAAAGGAAGAGACTCATCCTTTAATCTCTGTCCAGTTCTTCCATAAGGTGCCAGACATGTAGCTGACTTCCTGCTCTTCTTGCTATACCTGCAGACACTGAGCAAAGGGGAACACTGTAGGATCTGCCCTGCAGAAGAGCAAGTGTGCAACGCTTTCAGGTTGTAAACTGAGTTTCCTCACTTCCTTAGATTGAGCTATTGGTAATAAAGACCCAGCCCATCCCTAGTTACATGTGAAGAAACAAATCCTAACCGCGTTGGCAAGGAGCACAACTGAATCATGTTATGTGTTAAAGAACTTGAACTGTCACCAAACATTTCTGTCACAATTATTCGAGCTGGAATTATCCTAATAGCAGATTGACGGTCTCATTAAGTCTCTAATTAGTACATATTTATGTTAAAAGGGTGGATTAGTGTGGCTTTCTGTATTTTCCCATGTTCTTAAGGCTTGAATGAAAACTAATGCTTCTTCTATAAAAAGATCTTTAATTAGGTTAAGTTGAGAGTGCCAATTAGTAAAGATTTGAATGTAAGTTCCCAGAGTATTCCTTGTGCTGCTGTGGCCCTCACAACTGAAACAGGCAATGCTAATCACACACTTGCATCTTGTGGTCACCATGCAGCAGATGCTATACTGGGGTTTGAACAGCAGCTCACTTCCTTTTTGTGATTCCTCATATGCCTTTGCTACCAGTATGAGATTAAATTCATTTCTTTGGTCACCTTCTTACAGATCCTGGTCAAGGATGCAGAAGGGATGCACAAGGATACCAAAGGGTCTGATTGACTGTGCACTTGACACAGAAATAATGTGCACCCCCCAAAGTGTTTCATGTGTAGTAGAATTACCTGAGTGTGTATGAGTGCTGTATGGATATGAAACCTAGAATTCACATGCAGGATACTGATCTTTGTCCATCATCACCTTAAGGGGAGTAGAATAGAGTTCCGGAGTTGTATTTTCACTGATGAGAGGTCTAACTTCTCCCCCTCCTCACTCTCAACACACTAAATCTACCAGAGATCATTGGTCTAACTGTGGTTTGGTGTACCCCAAATACTTGTGCTAGTCCTTTAAAACACAACTTTTAGCTGGATGGTAACTTGTGGGTTAAGGGAGAGGCTGGAGCAGAAGCTGAGATATACATGTGTGCATAATGCACACACAAGTGTTATTTCTAGGGCTGTATTCAACAGTCAGTGGAAATTACTTAGAAATAACTATTACCTTTACTCTTTCAACTGAGTTTATTTTGTGCTAGCGTTGGTCAGGCCTGTGACATTTATGGTAGGAAAAAGTAATGGAGGGAACCTTGACATCACATCCTGCAGCTTGTGCCTTGTTCTGGGGCTCTTTTCTCCCTACAAAAATCACACTTCTCCTCACAGTACCTTGGATGGGCCTTTTGAGGAGAAAATGGACTTTGTTCTATTCCTGCCTCTTTCCATAGCACTCAAGTCAAAACAGGAGTCATGAGTGTGAAAAATCAGCTGCTATTAAGAAAACTAGTGTTATTAGTGTGCTGGATGCTTCCTGTCTGCATGGAGTGAGAACCAAACTTGTTAGAGCTCAGGCCTTCAGGCCAACCCTCTGCTACCTGTCCTGGGGATTCATAGGCAGAAGATGTGGATGCATGTTGCCTTCCAAAGCCAAGCAAACATCAGCTTCCGTTTGTAACTTCCAGGTTATAAATCTTATATGAACAAGCAAACGTGTCATTAAACTGAAGTTTTAGCATTATTTAACTGAAATGGAAAAAACTGTTATAGCTAATAGTGAAATATTACCTGTGTCAAAATCAACAAAGTAAGCAAATTGGATTCAGTGCTTGATTAGTTAAATCACCATGCTAATGCTGCAGCACCATCAATCCTTGCTGTCCACTTGGTAGAAATCTCACCAGGGTACCTTATTATAGTCAGGCAAAGCTCTAATTGGAATCTAGTGAGGTATCCCCTTCCATCTTCAAAGGAGCTGGCATGATCTTGTTGGGATCAAGTATCTTAAACCGTGTCATAGTCTTAGGGGAAAAATAGAACCCAGAGGAAGATAACTAACATCTAGGAAAACATGCTGGTATAATAAAGGCGTTCATTCAACTGCATGCTAAAAGCCACTTCAGACTGTGATACACGTTAGCTGTTCTGCTGTGAAGACAACTTGTTGGTTTTGGCAAGCAAGGCAATTAAGACTAGTGTATTTTTTAACAGTAAGGCAGACAGCTTTAAATCCTGACAGAACTCCTATCTATTAAACATGGCAAGGTGGAACTGATAAGCACTAAAAACCGGTCAGCCTTGTGGATTTGAGTGTGTTCCTTGCAGCACTCAGTTTATTTACAGTTGTAAAGTATGCTGTCATTTTTGTTTGGTTGCTTACAACACTAATACCTAGGGTTTAGTATCGTACTATGTTGTCTACTCCTTGAAAACCAATACTTTAGTTTTCCTTCTCAGACCCTTCCTTTAACACAGCTCATTATCTTGTGTTGCCTAAAATGATAGGTGTATGTTAAATAGTCACTAAGGTGTCCTTGCCCATGGCAGGAGGGTTGGAACTTGATGATCTTAAGGTCCTTTCCAACCCTAACTACTCTATGATTCTATGATTCTGAAACACTACTTTTACAATTATTTTGCCTGTTGGACAATTAAAAAGAAACCCATTCATACAACCTTCTATAGGAGGTTCAGATGCTTTTCCTTCAATATGACATGAAATTACAGGTGAACCTGCATACTGAGTATTAGTTGTTCTGTGCATTTGGAGGAGTGGGGTTTCTTATAAAACAAGGATTCTTCTGGCAGTACATTATTCAGACTTCTTCAACAACATGAAGGGCTTTGACAGGTAAAGTTCTACTGCTTCTCAAAAGCAAGTAGAGCTCATTGTACCTCCATTTGAGAGCCATCAATGGAGTTATTGCTGGCTTAGCAGAGGGTTCTAGTCAAGACAATCTTAATGAAGCCTGTGGTCTCCAACTTCATTGAATGAGGTTTGAGTCATTCTATTTTTACTCCTTCCTTCTGTGAAGAGCGCGATCATTTGTAACTTTGAAGACTGGGTGTAAAATATGGCAGAGAAGAGCTCTATTGCGAGGGCGTTTTGCACACACTTGCTCACAAGTGTAATCTTAGAGACGTTCTGGGCTGCCAAACCACAGCAGCAAGCAGAATGGAAAAGAGAACTTCGTCCTGTTTCCTCCAAAATACCATGTGTGAGAAATCAAAGGGGGGTGGGAAACGGCTGCAGCAGAATGTTACGATGCTTTTTGTGAGACATATTGCGTTTGTACTGTGTGTGTTCCCTGGGTGCAGAAGTATGCAAAGCGCTTGTGTGACAACATTATTTCCTGCTTCACATAAAGAATCTGATAAAGACTAGGTATCTTTCTTGTATCTTACAGCTGGAGGCACAAAGGTGGCAGAAGTGTCTGCTAGATATCAGTCATCATGGACCAGAGATGGAACCCAGGTTCCTTGATTTCCAGTTTCTTAGAAGGACTGAATTTACTTAATTTCACAGTTTTTAAAGAGCCCAAAAGTTAGTTTCACATTAAAACTATCTGAAATAATCCCGAGGAGTTGTCACACTGGATCAGCTGGAGCGCAGTGTTGTTTGGACTGTGATCTTTCATGATATTCCAATTCAGGAATATGCTGGGTAAGCTTCGGTTTCGTTTTCCAGAAGTCTTGAATTTACCAATGATTTTGGAGGGTGTGGATGGAAGCGGAAGGCTCTGGAAAAGGAATATCTGATAATATCTAACCTTCTCTTCTCTGTTCATTTCAAACTCGTGTTGCTTACAGTGCGACCCTGCTGCTCTGCCCTGTCAAAGAAGTATGAGTGAAGTCAGATTCAAATGAGAGATGTTCACCGAGAGAAGCAGACCCCTCCATGGCTAGAATCAGTGCTGGCACTCAGGTAGATGTAACATGCACCTTTTACTTTCTGTGCTCCTGCAAATGCTGACCCACAATTATATCCTCATGTACCTTTGGAAATGATGGATAATTAATGAAGGCAGTAGGAGAAGGAGCAGGAAGGCTGGCATAAACCTGCATTAACTCATTCATCCAAACTCACTGATTTCACTGCCATGACATCAATTTATCTAGTTGAGCATCTAAGCCTGTCTCATAAAGATTACGCTGGCTGTAGTGAAGCTGTGGTGATTTATTCCCACTTAGAATCCTCCCTCTGTGACAACGCGTGCCTAATCTCATCTTAACATACACTCAAAAACTTGTCTGAGAAGGAGTTAGAGCTGCTGCTACACTACTGATGTGTGCCCAGCAACTGCAGAAACATGAGATACAGCAAGTAAGCCACAAACCTGCATCTGGGCGTATAACATCTTCTCTCTATCCATAATCCATTGTGCAGGTCCGAGACACTCCAACTCTGCATCACTCAGCTCTCTTACATGAAACTGCTGTCAGATTTTCCCCTTTCCTCACAATGGATACTATTGTTGATGATTGGAATAATGATAGTGTGTGGTCAGTAGGGTGCAAAGCTTACTGTTGCAGAATTACTGCAAACAGGCTTTGACCTTGGGTTCTGGAGTGCCCTCGGCTGGAAATGTGGCCTTAAAAGAGGATTGTGTACCACAGGAGCTAATTCTAAGGCCTACAATGCTTTTTACCTTTATATTGCCCTATTATGGTGTAATTTGGAGACATGAAAATGTGACTATCGAATAATTGATGCCTTTCAGAAAGTCTAGGATTGCTGAATGTGTTTGGTGCTTCGTGGCTGTTTAGATTTGATATAGAGTTGTTCAAGGCTTTTTTTACCTAGTGTAAGTAATACTGCTGAGCAAATGATGCGCATTATTTTCTGTCAACCTGTTTTTTTCCTCTTCTTCTATTTTTCCCAGTGTAATTTGTAATCATTTGTCTGGCAATGCAGCATTGCACTGGTCTGCTGCTGCTTTAGCTCTTTCTTCGTCCCAGAACACTTGGGTTTACGCAATATTCAGTATTTTTCAGCATGTTTGTAAAGTCTCCCTGTGCTCCTTCGAGTCTCCCTTTATACCTCAGTATTTAGATGGAATGTCTCTCATTCCTTCATTGATACAAGAAGCAATACAAAGTAAGATTATGCATAGATTGAATGTCACTTAGTAAATGTCACTTACCTTCTCAGAATAAGCTTAATCCTGACAGTTTCCAATATCACATTCGACTCCTCTGAGAGTGAGGGTTTGTGCTCAGCAAGAAGTAAAAAGATGGGCACAAGATGTAAAATCTGAACACACTGAAGAAGCTGGTTCTTCCGTGACTTTGAGATCTAACTCAAATTGTCCACCTGAATTGAGAAGCTCTTGGTTCAACTGCTTGTATTTGGTGTTTGACTGAGCAGATATAGAAAATACTCCCTAATGCTCACAAACAGGCAGAGCTATTCTCACTAGGTCTCAACTGTACATGCAGGCAAACACAGGTGTGTGCTTTTCAGATGACTCCCTTTCTTTGGCTAAGAGAAGGAACAACAGCTTGAGCTATAAACTGAACTCTTGCTTTCCTTGAGGTCCTGATTATTCTGCTCTGCAGAGGCTGTATTTTATGACTGTCCATTGCAGCCCCTGATGGATTTATGGACAGGCATGCATCATATAAGTCATATAAGCTTTCATTATCAAAACAGTCTCAGCAACAAAAACTTGTGGAGGATATAGATTTAGTAGGGATAAACAGATTCACCTTGTCAGGGAGGGAATGAGCTTGTCAGTAGTAAAAAATTACTAAGGATGAGATTCTGTGGAACCATGTTGAGGTGCAAGTGACTAAGAACTTCTCAGGACCGGGGCTATAGTCATCAGTTTTATCTTCTTTCAGTGATAATAGCTAGACGCAGATGATATCTGTTTGAAAAGGCCTAGACACCTTTCGTTATGACAGTTGTATTCTCTTCCACAGCGAAACATAATCAACCTCCATTTACATATTTCATGTAATCAGGACAAGTGGAGCAGGATATCACGGTCAGGGTGTGCAGCTTCAGCTTGTTACAATGCAACTGTTTACAGAAAGCTTAACACATGCACAGTCAGTTGTGTTCTGTAAGAGTCCTATTTTTTATCAGTCCTAGAAACGGGGACTATGGAAAACCAGCAAGTTCCTGCTGGAAAGACAAGCTCTCTCAATGCTTTGTCAGCTCTGCGAGCCCTAGTAATGAAAACAGTGCTTACTGCTTTTTACTTTGGTCAGCTCTATGGAACAGTGCAGGGGAGACTGCACTGAATTCCACTTAGTGCCATGAATTATCACCTAAACACATAAATTTTAGTTAAGTTTCATTTTTCTTTTTCCCTTTGAAGAAAATGTGTTGGGACAGATGCTGACCAGGATGTAACCAGCATGAACACAACAGGGTTGCGCAGCTGTAACTGATGATTTAATTTACCTTCTAGGAACTATTCTACCACTGAGAAATATGAAAGGGAAAAAACCCCACATTTAGCTTTCTCAAAGGGACTTAAAAACCCCTCACATGAATAATGCAGATGTAGCTCCTGACAGTCCTCAAATCAATGGACACAACAATCCATTTCAGAGGGTTGAGATAAACACAGGGTTTCAAACATGAAGGGAACTCTTGTACCCCTCTGGATGCTTGCCTATGCAAAGCTGGTTCATTTAACTAGAACAAGGTACCGGGCCAGAGGAAGTTAGGATGTGTTTCCCTTCCCTGATGGCTAGGTTTGCTGTGCTTTGGAAGTGCATTTTTCAAGGGGCAAATAGAAAACAGCGTTTCATGTATTGTTTCATATGTATATATATACAAGCATATACATTTTATACATAATTCTGTAACACACAATGTATGTGTGTTTAGAGACATGCATTTATATAAGATAAATAGACAGATGTACCTCAGAAAATGAAAACCAGTTCCCAAAGTCTCATTAAGCTTGACCAGCCTGTCCTGCTCTGAAGTCCGTAACATACAGCCTGACATCTGGGTGACTGTACCTGGTCTGGGTGATACAGGGGTAGGTTTCTTCACTGCACTAATGCATCAAACACATGCACACCCTTTTCTCTGACGTAACCAGCTCTATTTCTCTCGCTGCCAGCAGAAGGAATGTGCCATCTCCTCTGCTTTGGTGTCTGTGAGCAAGACTCAGCTGCAGCACCTGCTCCTTCCTGGCCAGATGATGCAGCCAGGGCTTGTCTCCTGGGTAGGAACATGCCAGGGCCCTCCACACACTCCCTTTGTGAATGCACGTCAGCAACACGAATCTGCTCTCCCAGTCCCCACACAGGAACAGCTCAGCTTGTTACCATTTCTAGCACATCTTCATCTGTTGCTTGATTTACTGCAGCTATAAAGCAGCGATTTTCTGCTATTTCTGGGGGGAAAAAAAAAGGAGGCGTCATTAGGATTTAAAGAGTCACCAGAAGTTACTCACATCAGCATTGTGGTATGTTTTTTCCTTCCCCATTTATCTCTTTGTGAAAGCACACTGCTTTCCAATGTAGGAAGACCTTGCGGGGCAAACCACTGTGCTATAGCACTGTCTGCCACTAACTACAAGCAAAGAGTGTATCAGCTCACTTTAGAAATTCTCTCCTGAAAGTAGCATCCTACAGACTGTGTCCCAAAGCTCACTGACTTGAGGTGTCAATCAATAAGGTAGAAGCTCAGACTGAAGTTTTTTCCATGGTTAAAATACATATGAGGGTGCCCTGAAGATTATCTCTGTCTAATGAGCTGCATTCTCACACTCCTTTCATTTCCTTGGTTATTATCCTAGTTATTATATGCTTGGAAAGTGTGGTCCCAATGAAAACAAAGCGTTCCATCGTGAGGGGTGGCGTGATCCCAAAAGAAATCTGAGTTTTCTTGCACAGGAAAGGAATGTTGTCATTGCATCAGCTGAAATTACGTGGTTTAAATGAAGCATTTCAGTTGTCTCTTACACAAAATTGGCAATTACATTTTCCTTCCGCACACTTCAGTGTCTCTCAATCAGCATTTTCCAATGAAAAGCAATTTATTAGGAAACGTCCAGCTTTGAGCTTTATAATACTTTCCATCAGGCTGAGAAGCTTTTGGTTTTGGAAAGGGTGGTCCAAGCTTCTTTTCATGAGCACTGTTTGCTTTAAGTTGGCAGTGCTGCCGTGAAGGGAGGATGGAAATTGAGACACCTAATGGTCTTATATGCATTGAGGCAGGCATTGTCAAAATGCTCTCATATCCTCATGACATCCCTTTCCACTTCCTACTGCTTCCACAGGAGGATGTTTTCCTTCACACTCAGAGAGGTCTGTCCCACTTCCTTGTTAGAAATAATCAATCCTCCTGCTTTGATTTCTAACTTCTTTCTCCCTTTGTTCCCCCCCCTCCTTTACTAGTTATTGTCCCTCAGGAGAAGTGCATATGCTGGGACCTGTGGGTTGAGAGAGAGCTTTCACGAATGGGTTTTTCTTGAAAATAAAATATTAAATGAAGGGGCAAAAGTGGGCAATAATTTTCAATAGTTCTTCACAGATATTGCAGTTTGTGGCTCAATTCGTATTTTGTTAGAAGGGAAAATGAAACGTTTCCAGAGAACAATGACCAACAGGGAACAGCAGGTACTCACCAGAAGTGTTAAACTGAACATTAATAATCCCATTGTGTGCTTGGAAACCATGGCAACCGTAGGGAGTGGCAATAAATATCATTTTCTCATGTCTAAACATGTTCATTAAAAACCCTGCCCACCTCTACTTTTGATGCCAATGGCAGATAACTCCCCTAAAACAGTGTTTATGGATGTGAAAGGGGGAAACGGCATAGAATAACTGATGACAGAAGCAGCATGAAGCCAAGGGGAGGCATTCAGGGTTGTTTTTTTCCCAACTTTTTCTAAGCTGAAGATAAAAATACTTGGAATTTTTTGGCCATAATGGAGGTACAAAAGCCTCATCCAGATAACCTCAGGTTCAGTAGTCACTAATATCTAACAGTAAATATTCGAATCTAATATTCTAACAGTAAATCTAAATCTAAACTAACATTAGTTTAACAGTAAATCTCAGCAATAGTTTACCTGAGAAGACCCTTCTTCACTGGGCCTTTTTAAGAACAGGTTGTATAAATATCACTCAGGAATAAAATAGGCTTTAGGTCTAAAGCAGGCTTCTGGTTTTGGATGAAGGAATAAACTAGATTGGTGGGTCCAGCAGCATTTTTTGGCTATGTGGAGTCACAGAGCCAAGAGCCACTAAGCCCATGCTGTGACTTTCAAGTGTTAACACTTGATGTGGAGCAGAGTCCTGCATCTCACAGGATGCCAGCTGAATATAGAGAAATAGTGAATTCAAACCCTATATCAGTTGTCATTACTGGTGCTTTCTGGCTAAGGTAACTCTTTAGCTGGGCCGTGCAGTTGCTGTACATAGACAGCAATCTTACATGGAGTATTAACAGTCTTAAGTGAGGTTTTTCTTCCCAGATCATCTAACAAGAGGTGGATCTCTACTCCTATAGTAGACCTTGCTATACAACACAGGGAAACACAAGGAGCAGTGAAAAGCAGGTGTTCAGCCTAAGCATTCCACTTTGTTTCATGTTCTTTTGGACATCCTATGATGCTTTCTCTTAATTTGTTATTTCCTCTGCTTTCAGATCACAGGAGGAGTTTTGAATTCTTACCAAGGTTTCCATGTAGGTATGTCAGCACATTTTGCTCTCATTCACTGCAGCTAAAAACACCTCCTGTGTCAGTGCCTTCTATTTCCTATTTCGAGCAATTTCTTTTGCCACAGCATACATCAGTCAAGTGCAGCTCATTCACCCAGTTAAGCAGATTGGTACGTTGCTGTAGCCTGATTATACTGCTACTAACCTTGCAAAGGTGTTTTGATGAGTTCATTTGGAAATACTCAGTTATCTGACAGTATTCCGATCTCAGCCATGCAAGTGCTTCCCTAGGCTACTATTAGCGATTTCAAATACTGGGAGCTCTGCTGGAAGGCTGTGAACTGCTGCAATATTTGTTAGCAACTGCATGATGCTCTAAGATGTATTATTATATTATGGGTCTCATGGAGAAATTCTCTGACTGCTGGACAGAGGCATATTGAGCATCCCCCAAAAGTTCTATCAGCTTGAAAAAATAGGGGGTACAAAACGGGCTATGAGACCCCACTGTGTCTATCTTTGCCAGCAGAGCTGCAACAGCATTTGTTGAGAGATGAGTGGGGAAAAAAAGGATGGCACCTGTAGGATGCCTTTGTATTGTATCTGCTAAGCCGTGTGCTGAGGAGGCATTACCTCCTACCTGAGCTGCTCCCCCAGCACAGATGGATGGGAGGCAGCCCATCCATGCTGGACAGCAGTTGTCTGAATTGGTAGTGAAAGAAGTCTCTGGTGCTGCTGTAAGTTGCTGGAGGCAAACTGCCTGGGTTTAGTGTTCAGTGTGCAGAATTACCAGAATTTGACTCTCTTTCTTCTTTTAAAGTCTCCTGCCAAATTCTTCCCTGTCCTCAGATGATATAAATCACTGTTTTTTCCTCTGAGGACAATACATTACCACTGTTTTTCCCAGCTAGGGATTTGTCCCTGCATGTTGAAACCAAAAATGTTGAAGAAATAGAATATTCATTGTGAGAAGCTGGAAAATGCTTCTAATTTGCTGCTCCTGATCCTTGCTGTTAACTGCCTTTGGCTCCACAGTGGCTGGCACAATCACATCATAAAATGGGTGTGTGAAGAATTGGGAAGCATCAATATTGTTCGGATGGCTGTGAGATGTGCCACTGCATGGGGGATTTTATAAAGGGATATGTGCAAATGAGATAGATTTGAAAGGGATTTTCTAGCAGGAGGCAAGGGAAACCAAAGCAGTTGTTCATATCCCTTTTAATAGCCAGGTTTATAGCAGGAGAGGATTCTGCTCCCCCAGGATGATGACAGGACTGGTTTGCCTGAGAAAGAGATCAAAAGACACTGATCTGCCAGACCAGCCACTGCATTGAGGCCTGGAGAAAACCGAACACCCTATTGCTGGCTGAATCAGAGTTGGTCCCCACAGCCATAATGAAGATGGTGGAAGGGAGGCCATTTACAGCTATGCGCACACTTGGGTAATGTCACTTCAGAGGTGTTTCTGGGGTGCCAGCCAGCCACACTGCTTGGGAAAAGTGTTTCCTGTGTCACTGCACCCTGTCGGTGCTTGCAGAAGAGCTCCTGATGGTGCAGGCAGTTGGGTTCATGTTCTGTCCCCGTTGTCACAGAAATGGAGGGTCAGCAAGTGCTGATGCTTAGGGGAGCAGTGCTTTGAGCTCCCAAGAAGGGCTGTTTCATAAAGAAATGCAAAAGAAGTTGACATGTCGGAAGATGAAGGAAAAGCCAAATATAACAAGGATGATGTCCAAGACTTCGAAGGAAATCTTCCCTCTCTACCTGTCAGTGATTTGCAGACCTTTCCAAACCCCATGCCTGTCTTTCCCATGCTTCTGTTCTGTGACGACTGACTTTGGTCAGTGCTGAGTCAATGCTGAAGGCTGCAGAGCTGCAGTCTACTGAGAGGACTGGGTGGATGCAGCAGGGAAGGACTGGGAGGGAGTTCATCCCCATCATTGGAGGTGGGAATATTCTCTGCATTGTTCTTGACAGATGATTCCCAAATTCATGGTTCAACAACAGAGAGTCTGTGACCATAAGATCCCTTTGTCTGACTGTGTCCATGATTCATTATCCTACCAATAATATCTATGATAAATCTCTCTTTTTTTCTTTTCCTTCTAAAATTCCCTACTTCTTTTTCTAATGAATGTGGAAAAAATATTTATCCTTTTCTGAGTAAATCTGCATCTTAAATATTGAGGAATGTTGTGTCTCTCCTAAATTGTTCCTTCTCTAAACTAAATAGCCTGAACTCATACATTCATAGAACGGTTTGGTTTAGAAAGGGCCTTGAAGATCATCTGGTTTCATTCCCCTGCCATGGGCAGGGAATTCTTCAGCTGTTCCTTATAGGATTTTTTCTGAGGTGTCTATTCTCTTTAGTGTCTTTCAGACTCCCTTTAATTGGACTGTATCCCTCCTGAGTACTGTTAAGCGTATGCCAGCTGAGACCTTACTGATAAAGGGGAACTGCTTCATTTCACAGACAGTATTCCTGCTGTATTCCCATGTGGACTTTTAAAGCAAATTTTAGTCTCCTGTTTAGCCTGTGATTGACAATGATGTCTTAGTTTCTTACTGCAGTATCAATGCCACTCATTCCCTATATGGTGCTTAAAGAGCTGATTATCGCTACCTATGTGTAGAGCTTTGTTTCCCTTACTGAATTACAGTCTTTTACCCCAGATGAGTTCTTCTGTTTTCAAGATGGTTTTGAATTTTCTTACTGTTCTCCAACACACTTGCCAGTCCTTTAACTTGCTGAATTTTCAGGTTGTGAGTGCTTCTTGCTCATCCTTTCCAAACCATTGATGTAAAATTGACCAGCCTTGGGCCCAGAGCAGACCAGAATCCCCTTGATGTAACCTGCTAGTCTGAAAGTCAGACTAGTTTCTTCCTAAATGCAATTAAAGACCCATTGATGCTCCAGTGTAAATTCCCCTTTTTCCTTTTCTTAGATAGGCACGGCCTAAATGACATTGGGTACGCCAGTTGTCTCAGAATGCTGCCTAATCTTTTCTCTCTTTGGGCTGGAAATACCTTTCCAGTTACATCAAGGGTCACATCCTTCTTTTTCCACAGTAAACCAAATCAGTGGCTCACAGTCATCCTGTGATTGATAACACCTTCTTCTTCTTTAGTTTTCTCTTAGGAATAATTTGTTTAGTAAGCTGTGATTCTCCTTTCCTGGCCTTGAAAAGAGGAGTTAATTTACTTACCTGATTCAGTTTTGACAGTAGCATTCCACAGAATGGATTTTACTGATTTGATGTGAGGATAATGATCTGAATGCTCTTAGTCTACATTTCTACTGCGTGCTCTTCCTTCAAATGGAGGATGCTGCAAACACTGAAAAATTAAACCACACAGTTGAGTGATACCCTGATAATGGGTATTGCTAAATGCTCAGGTAGCATCTTTAACCTCTTTGTTGGAGTAACAAACACATCCGAGAGAACTCTTATATACTGTAGGTGAGCTTAAATATTCCCTGGTTTAATAACAGCAGCCTATTAGGAAGAAGTAGCAGGTTATCAGCATATTGTATTATTTTTAGTGCTGTGGTCCTGTTCAAGTATAATTTAAATTACTCTAAGGTTACTTTACCTTCCCTTGAGTCATCTCAGAAAGTTCTAATTGAGAATTATTGTTAGAGATCTTTGAAATGTGCTGAACTTACTGGAAATGGCCTTTTCTTGTGGGAAAAATCGATTTTCTTTCTCTCCCAATAACTTTTTTAATATCGTAATCAAATTGCAAAGACAAGGAAAACAACGGTTTGTTGCTTTCTAACGGAGTGTTTCTTTTGGTTTTTAACTCTCTGGTTTAGCTCTTTCTTCTTTCTCCCAGCATTTTTTCCTTAAACCATTTCTCTGTGGACTGTTAGGCACATAAAGCCCTCTGTTTTGGTTTGATTTTTAAACAAACTCAGTTGGCAACATATATGAAAGGTGTGATTAAAGATATACAGCTCCTCTTTTGTGGAGCTCAGGCATGATAACGTTGGCAGCCTGCACCCAGGGAGTAGTTTGTGCCAGGGACCTGGCCTTTACTGTTGGTGTGAAGAGCCCAGCCTATGCTGCGTTTGCAGGCTGGAGTGAATGAGGTTTCTCTCTGGTAGGAGGGTCAGCACATCCATGGGCCATCCGGATCAGTTGATCCCTTTCTTACAGTGACCTGGGCAGGCTGCCAGGTTAGTCCTTAACCCGTTTAGTGCCTGGACCCTCGTTAAACCAGCTCATCTGGTCCGTGTCTTCTGAGGATATGTTTGCAAGGTCACATTTTAGAGACCGAGTACCAGGGCTGCCACCAAAGACCTTTGATAAGGAGCTGTCTTATGTTTCCAAAGGATCGCTCGTGCCTGGGATAAATCCAAGCTACTGCTGCCATCCTGGCATAAGAAGGAAGAGCGAGGTGCACCTTCATTTTGGGTGCAGCAGAGTAGCCCTCATCCTCACACAGGGCCATGGAGGCACAAACCCGTTCACAGGCTGAGCAAGTTGAAGAGAAGTCCTGGCAACCCAGAATAAGAGACAGAAGAGGGGTTAAGATGTCCTGAGGCATAAAACTGGGGAAATCCTGGGAGTAGTGTATGTAACTCCAGCACCTGATCCCATCTGAATAGGTCAGTGATGATACCGATCAGTGATGATACCGATGCTACAAAACCCTGCTTTGGCATCTGAAATTCACCTCCTTCCTGCACTGCTGCTAGCTGTAGCACTAGCTTGTTTTACACAGGCTGTGCACAGATGACATTGGGCTTTCTCTTCTGACAACTCCATCATCAGTCCTCCTCCCTTCATTAGGATAAACCAATATAAAGAATTGACAATTCCCTCCTGGAAGCCCATCTAGGCTGTGGAGTAACGTGCTGTTACTTCAGTTTGTCCACCCGGAGAGTCAGGTCTTCTTCATAGACAGGAAGAAAAATCTTTATGCAGTAAGGTATCATGGGCACCAGCTTCTGTGTGTATTAGACAAGGCCCTCTGCAACGTCTTCTTTTTGCAAGGCTTCATGTGTTTTTCCTCCTTCAGACAAGTTACAGACTTGGAAGTTTTCTACTTTTTTGTGGGTTCTATGTCATTTTCCTTGGTTGAAGTGTTCTCTGCGTTTTTCAGCCTTAACATTTTTCTATGGGCAGTTCTGGCCCTGTAACAGATAGGTGCCTTGTTTTAATCCTTACAGCTTATCAGCAAATACCCAGCAGTCCTCCACGGATCCCTTCCTCCCTACTCAGTGAGGATGCAACATATTGCAAAGTTAACTTCTATCCAGTGTGGCTATGATGGGATCTCTCTTAACTGAAGAAAAAGCTTTTCTTTTTATACTGTCACAGGAATAATGGGATGGCGAGCACTGGCAAGCATTTGTCCCTCCTGAGACATGTTTGAGAAGATTAGTGTGACCATGATCTGCAAGAGCAGACATTCACGTTTTGTGATAGCTAATCAATATGACTGTTGGATTATTAAATGCCTTGGTTTCAGAAGAGGTACAACCTGGTCAACTAAGGATCAGGAAATCTGGCTCTGCCATCAATTTACTGAGCCAGATCATTTCAACTCTGTGTTTAAACTTGCTTATATGTAGCATGGGAATAATGAAGCTTTTGAGCCAGTGGATTGTGCTTTAAAATCTACAAATGAGCTGGTTATGGGAATAAAATTGGCTGACTTAGTTCCTGGCATTTAGAGAGTTATAAACCCAGGGACATGAGGAAGAGATGAAGCCCATATATTTACATGAGAAGATACAAGTTAATTGAAAAAAACCTGATTTTATTAACTGGAAATGAAGCTTTCATAGCAGTGGTATTAGTTCTTCGGTAGATTGAATTGTGGGATTAAGCTTGGCTGTTTAAGAATTAAATTACCTTTATTGTTGAACAATGCTAATAACATAATTCAGGGCCCAGCTCTCAATTCCTTATTCATTGCCTTTTACAGATACATGGATGGAAGAGCTCTTTCCTTAACATGGAACATGTTGGGAGGTTTTCTCCCCCCCAAGCCTGTACTGTATTCACTCACCGTAGACTTGTACCATTTGTACTGCTGAGCCATTTGCTTGCATGACCAAGTACAGCTCCTTGAAACAGCCTTGAGGGGAATCTCAGAGTACCTCCAGGGAGACTAAAGGGATTCTAGGAATTGCAGGGGGATTTAAGGATTTGTGGGAGAACATTTTCAGGTAGTTTTATGGTTCTCCTATGAGTAACAAAATACCCCCAAAACCCAAACCCACCCCAAATGTGGCAAGAAAGAAATTCATGGTTGTAAACATTATGTGACTGTATTTAGGCCTCTATTTTGCATTGAGCTTGAGGGCTATAGAGATAAATCCTGCAGTCCCTGTTTTACCCTGGAAATAATTAGAATGTGTTTTGTATCTATAAGATCTGCAGTTTATGTTCTAATAAATCCTTATCTGGGGAATTAATAACGTGCTTTTTGTAATACATACAGAGGAACTTCTTCTCACAACTACACAGAGAAGTGCTATTGTTCCCTAACCCTTACCAAGACCAGCAACTTGGAAAACACCTTTTACTCTCCATCAAAGGTGACTGCTGAGTCCAAATCAAATTGCCAAACAGTTGTCTGGGATTGAAGAGGAAGGATGAAAAGAACAAGCAAAACAATGTACATTAATTTACTGGGACTATGTCCAAAAAAGAGTCCTGGATTTTCTGGTCAGCAGGGGTAAAAAAGAATTATGGAAACATGAATGGAGAACAGAGGTTTGCAAAAAGAGAAGTATTACCAAAATGCACTGGAGTTTGAAAAGAGTGAACAAGGCTTTATATAGGGGAGATTTAGATTGGACGTGGAATAGACAACAAATCCTTCCCTGTGAGGGTGCTGAGGCGCTGGCACAGGGTGCCCAGAGAAGCTGTGGCTGCCCCATCCCTGGCAGTGTTCAAGGCCAGGTTGGACACAGGGGCTTGAAGCAAGCTGCTCCAGTGGAAGGGGTTGGAACTGGATGAGCTTTAAGTTCCCTTCCAACCCAAACCATTCTGTGACTCTGTATTATTGGAAAACAACATATTTCAACATGGTCACTAGAAAGGTGTCTGTAACATGGACAGTGACACCTTTTTACTAGAACATTTCTAGTGATAAACATTACACAGAACATGGGAAACTGGGGGGGGGAGGTACGATGCGAGAGAGTGTATTTTTTGGACTCACAAACTCGGAAACGTACCAATATTAACCAAAGCTCTGCGTGATGTTCGCCCAGCGCACCCCAACGGCAGACAAGTTTGAGGAGTAAACGCTCGCGGTGTAGAGCTGCCCTTTGTGTAACTTTCCACAAAGAGAGTAGCGCTGTTGGGAGAGCGGTTGCTGCGTAGTAATTCCTCTCTATGTGGAGCAGTCATCAATGAGTTCATGTAATCTCCTTCCACCCCTGCTGTTCTTCCACTCAGCAGTGTCCTGCCAATCACCCACACAGTGACTCACGCGGAGAGCCCTTTCTACTATATACTTATGCAAAGGTTAGAAACATTAAGCTGTTCCTTTCCTGTTCTCTCTGTCGTCGTCTTCCCCCCTTCCTAAAATCACTTCAGACAACTTTCTGGCATAGATCTCTCCCAGTTTCCCCTTAGAAAACTTCCTCCTCTCAGAAAGAAACACTTTGGAAAGTTCTGCTTTGAAATAGTGCGATGGCATTGCTGGAATCCAGGATCAAGCCTTTCTGCCTTGTATTTAGCAGACTGATCTTTTAATGATCATGAGAATTTATATTCGAGCAAAAGTTCCTTCTGGCTTTAACTGATGGCCACAACCTGATGATTTTGTGATTTTGTTATAAAGCTGCTAATTCCTTGTCTTCATTTCTAATGGAGAGTGATGAAGAATGCAGGACTATGCTAATGAATCAGAATCACAGAATGGTTTGTGTTGGAAGGAGCCTTTAAAGCTCACCCAGCTCCAACCCCTGCCATGGGCAGGGACACCTTCCACCAGAGCAGCTTGCTCCAAGCCCCTGTGTCCAACCTGGCCTTGAACACTGCCAGGGATGGGGCAGCCACAGCTTCTCTGGGCACCCTGTGCCAGCACCTCCCCATTCTCATAATGAAGAACTTTTGCCTTACATCTAACCTAAATCTCATGTGTAGTTCTCCCATCTTCCTTGGCCCCTTGGAGACAGATTCCTAGCAATGGAAAATGTTGAGGTCTCTTTCCTATGTTGTGCATACAAATCTTAGTATGGCAAATACTTCATCCTTTCTCCCCCCAAATCTCTCAGTGTAGCAGAAAGAGGATTCAAATAGTCCATTCAGTCCCACAGCGTCCCCTCTTTTCAGTGTTCTTAGAGTGTAAAAAGTTAATATTGCACAAACTACTTGGTAATAAAGAAAGGCTGAAGATGAGGAATAGTCATTTTGCCCTTCAAAGCAATCAGCTATTCCTTGATGGGTCTTACTCTAGCAGGGCTTAAGCACGGAATGAAATGGAATTAGTTGCTTATCCCTAGTTGCCAGCTCCTTATTTATTAGTTTATACATTTATAGGATAGTTCCTGTGAAAACGTTTCAGCTGGATCTGTATCAAATCACTTGTTGTTCTGCTTGTATTGATTTTGTGTTTACTTACAAATGAAACTTGAAATGAAATGATGGGGGGGCAGGGAGACAAAAGGGACGTTTGGGCAGAAGTGATACTTCTCATCCATGAAAACTATGAGCTTTTCTCTTCTTAACAGTATGACAGGCATCTTTTAAGACCCCAGTGCTTATGTAAGTTCTCTTAACATGGAGAAATAACATGGAGGTATATAGGAAGGGAAAGTATATTCCAGGAATGGCTCCTGATGTCGAGTCCTGACTTGGGCATACTTATTACTGCATGATGGATCATAATAGGAGATACCTGTATGTGCTTTTGTATGCAGTCATTTACAGCGAGTCACGATGTAATTCTGTTCTAAAGGAGCATTTGGGAAATGAAATGAGATCAGTATGTTGGGTAGAAATAAGGTTTAGCTCCAGGAATGGCCTGACGCATATTACACATCTCTTCTGCTTGCAGTGACGTTGCAGACTAGGGATGTTCTAGAGCACATCTTTCTTTCCATGAAAGATGAAAAGTGGAGGTAAATTTTAAGCACATCACCTTCTGTTAAGGGGGTAAAATCAAGAGGCTGAGCTCTATGGTGTGTCTAGAGCTTGATGCTATGGGTGTTTCATGCTTGCAGGGACAGACAACATGTCTCTGGCTCTAAGATCTCTTAACAATAGAGCCTGGGTGCTCAGTCCAGGAGGTCTCAGCAGGGTTTTGTATTTAAAGCTTTTATGGTTCAGCAGTGCCCACTGTCAGCAGAATCTCCTCTTTCAGTAGTGTTTAAGCTCAGAGCCTTTTTGCATTCCGCAGCTCTTGTAGCTTGGAGACCTGTCTCCTGCTCTTCTCAATCCCACAATAGCTTTTTCTTTTCCTTCTCTCTCTTTGGGAGTTTCAGGGCAATAGGGAAAGCTCCCTCCTCTCCACCTTCTGCTAGCAGTGTTCTCTGCTGCTTTTCTGATCTTTGGGGAGTTCCTGAGGGAAAACAAGCCCTTGCCCTTTATGCAGACAGCTTTCTATGCAAGTCCTAGACACTTTAATATACTGGACTGCTAGGGAAAGAGTGCTGACCTCCCAAGATACGTTAATGAAGGCAAAAGTAACAAAACAAGTCAGCATTTCTTCTCTAAGGACAAGAGAAATTAAAATACAAATTAGCATAAATAAATAACACAAACCAGTGGGAACTTCACAGGTTGTATCAATAGTATTCATTAGCTAACATAGTCTAGCTGTGCCCTGAGGCCCTGGAATGCTCCCAAACCTGGCCTCTGTGCATCTGTTTGTTGCCGATAGATCTCTCCTGCCCTTCTTGCAGGAATGATCATCTGCTATCATGTCTAATGAGCATCAGCTGGCAGGGTAGTGGGAACATTGAATCACAGAATGGTTAAGGTTGGAAGGGACCTTCAAATCATCTGGGGTAGCCAAGCTGAGTACTTTGGGGGAGGAGTACTTCTGCATGCATGGGCTGAATCAGAGGGCTCTCTGCTGTCTCATGGGCCACCCTTCCCTTAAACACTGTGCTGGGTGATAAGAAGTAGGTTATAAGTAAGTTTTATCGGAAGAGTACAGCATAGACATAGCTTTGTTGCACCAGTTGGTCCAACTGGCCTTTGGCTGGGACTGAAGATGCTGCTGTGCAAAGTGATGCTCCTCTGCAGGCTGCCTGGTGATGCATTAGAGGGAAGTCATAGAATCATAGAATAGTTAGGGTTGGAAAGGACCTTAAGATCATCCAGTTCCAACCCCCCTGCCATGGGCAGGGACACCTCACACTAAACACCTGCATGTCTGAGTAAATGGCATTTACCTGGCAGATTCGGAGGTCACCTGAGAATAACTGCTCAGGACTGGAATCCCAGCTTACTTCTGAACACATGCATTTTTCTTCAGTGTTATCTAAACGTATCCTTTCCATCTTTCTTCACAAGGATCACCCCTTTAGTGGTGCCTGGACCTGCTCCTGTGCAAAGTGGTGAGAGCTCCAGTCTGTTGTGGTTGTTCTTCTGAGCATCAACGCGCTCATGAATTTGTGTGCTGCAGAGCTACAGTGGCAGTTACTCTATCTCTTCTCTGGACTTGGATTGTGAACTAAATACACATATGCATACTTGAATACAGCCTTGTGCTTGCATGGGAAAGTTCAAATCCAAACAACAGCCATGAGCCCAGCTCCCAGCTGTACTTTAGCACAGTCTGAATACTTTAGGGTTGTGGAGATATTTCAGGAGGGAAACCCCCTGTTTGTCCTAACTCAGGGGTTTCACTCCATCAAACTCATTTCTGCAGCATGCAGAAGGAAGGTAATGTGTTTCCCTTTCAGTTTCTGTGCAGCACTGCTAGCTGTTATATTTACCCAAACACTAAAAACCAGGCAGCCACATGTGTCCTTTTACATATGGTAGAATATTTCAATGGTCTAGGTCATTGAAAAGGGAAGAAATCTTAACAACTATCAGGCAGTAATGTAAGCTTATACATTGGCAAATATAAATGCTGTTAAAAACATTCCCGTGGAGAAATGGGAGCTCTGTTAGCTGGGATGAAGTATTTTCACCTTGGAGGTTGGTTAATGTCAGTCTTTGTGTTTCCCTGCAGTGGATGCGAGCTTTGACATTAAACAGGCAACTTGCTCCTGACCGCATGCAGCTAGCCCCTGTGCCTCTGCAACTGGAAGCTTACAGAGGAAAAATGGAAAGGATTAAATAGAGAAGTTGTAAGAATTATTTCTTACTCGTGTAAACATGAAGGATCCCATGGGCTTGTCAGGATAAGGCTGAGGAGCTACTTGGTCAACAATTTTTAGGCACCTATGCAGGATGAGAGTCTTTGATATTAGAAACCTTTTTAATCTCTCTTGCTTACTTATTCTTGTCTTCTCAAAACCGTGTGTAAATATTTCTAAGGGTACACTCTGCATATGAATAACTCTTTTCACACCAGAATTGTTTTCGCTGGAAATGGCCTCTCTAACTAGAGACCTTTCTGTGGAATGCCTGTTTGTCCTGCAATAGGCCATGTTTTTAATGAAAAACCAACAAAGGTTGGTTGTGGAACACTTAAACTGAACAATTCTCCAGCAGACACAACCCAGGAATTCTTAATCATCTTTGTGATGTGGTTTTCTTTTACAGCATTTGTTATGTAATAAGTTTCTATCCAGCTTGGATTTCCCCACCACGTGAAGTCCATAATTAATGGAATCTGAAGGGCTATTATTTACAGACAGCTGTAATGGCTGAGTTTGAAGTGTAGCGATTAACTTGAGACTGGGATTAGCATCCATCATGTGGCACGACTGAGGTTAGCAAATGAATGTTTGTACATATGGCTCTTGAGGTTTCTGCTGCTTTTTATGCCCATATAACACAACAGGGCTTTCATGCTCAGTTAATTAACTTTATCTACTAGATCTGTGATGTGTTCTCTCCTGTTTTTCTAAAGCATTTAAATACACATATTCATACGCTTACTATGATTCAAGCATTGTTCACTTGCATGTTTTCATTTTCTGCTTCCTTAAAAGAGCCCTCTAAGTTGCTTATCTTTTCCCTGCTATCACTCATGCTTTTGTGTCTTTTATCTTTACCTAAGAATCACTAGTGACTCATCATTTTTCAGCACCAGCGACTCAATTCCGTATGGCATTAATTTGCTCTGTAACGATCTGTTCTCTCTGCATACAGCTGGAATGCTCTGGCATCATTTGCTAAGGGTATTAGTCTTGAAATCTTCAGCTGTTCTGATGGGGTAATATTCATTTAGGCCCTCTTTTTCATTAAATTCCTTCCTGAGCTGTTCGTTTACTGGCAAGGCAGCCTTCCACTGCTGCCGACGGCCACCCAGGAAGATGCTGTCATTAATTTAAAGTGAAATATTTTCCTTTTGTTGTTTGTTTGCCTTGACAAACGTTAATTTCTGTTTTCAGATTGAGTGTCTCTATTCGTTAACCAGTTACGTGTTGGAAGGAACTAACATAGCCTGACACTCAGTTTTATGGTACTGCAGAACTATCTTTTCTGCAGTCAAAACTGGCTCCTGGTGAATTTCTTGATTGTTGATATATAAAATATCTCCAGCAGCATCCCAGTTGTTGATGAAGTAAGGCAAGAGGAGGAACTCTGCCTGTGCAGTTCTGTATATGTAAGAAATGCCCTACTCCAGGATACACTGCTAAGTCAAATGAAGTCCTGTGGAAATTATCCCCACCATTCATTCTGGCTCTGTCTTTCCAGACAATGAGCAAAGCCTCAGAAATGACCTCAGGTTTTAGGGTGTATTTCCATGCCTACATATTAGCTGCTCCTCTGCTTTTGAGCTTGTGTTGAGCTACTTGCCTTATGCTCTGTTAGAGCTAGGTCTTACTTCAATCAATGCTATGCACTTCCAGGCATTGACTTCCTGAAAAAAAGTTAGAGGATCTAATTTCAAGGGAGCAGTTTTCCTTTGCTCTGGCCTTTATTACAACCTTGGGATAATTTCAAAGTCTCTATTAGCTTGATGCATTACTTAGTGTGTCCTTTGTCCAGCACCTAGACTTAGGTTCTGTGCGAGTGACAAATCCTTTCTTGAATGGTGCGATGTTCTGCAATCAACATACAGTTGTGCAATACAAGGCACTGTTAGCAAACATGGCTATTTTGCTAAAAACTCCTAGTTAAAAAGCACTCCATACCAGGTCTGTAGAATGTTTTCCCAAATGGAAATGCTACGTAATTCTTTGCAATGCTCTTTCCAGCATACTTTTATTATCTAGTCTCATCACATGTGAGACCTCTAGTGTCAGGAAAACAAGCACCACACCAACATACATTCTGGGTTCCAAAGGAGAGTCAAGCTGACCCCGTTTTTAGTACTGCTCCTTTCCACTGACTTGGCTATTTTAAAGAGAATTTTATAATGTCTTATTTAATTTTTCATTAGAGCTGATAGAAAATCCCAAGCTGTTTTCACTAGAAAATGTTAACGCTTTCACTTGCTTTTCTCTGCAAGGTAAGCAATGGAGGTTACTTTCCTATTTGAAATATGTATTTTAAATGGTTTCTTTTGGGGTTTATTATTAACTAAATCAGTTGAAGAAAATCCACATTCTTCTCAAATGACATTGGTGACAATGAATCAGAGAATTACAGCCGTTTAGAACAGTTCTTCAAAACGCTGTATCTTACTGCCTTTTTAAAAGCTTCCTCCCTTATACAGGTGTTAGCTGGTTTTTATCAATATAGGCCCTTTGTTTGACCCTGGTCTTCTTAATTTACTTGAAAAATCTTGGGTTCAGATGCACAGAAAGTGTTCAAGAAGCTTTTCATTATCCCTCTGGGCAGGAAAAAAGCACAGGTCAATACTCGAGATGTTTTCTTGCTGGGAATATGAAATAACTTCTTTCCAGAGGCAGCAGGATTGTAAAAGAATGTTCTTCTCCACTTTAATAACTTGTGGGACAAGGATAAGACAGGAAATGGAAGATATTTAGCCAGGATACCCTCTCAGAGTAATACTGGAAAGCTGCTAATGTGTAGACTGTTTGCCTGGACCTACATAGGCACACCGTAAAGGAAAAGGTGGGAATAAGGGAAAAGTTCATCTGGAATTCAGGGGATTTTACCCTCTCCACTCTTTCTGGCACTGAATATATTTTAAGCAAGTATAATTTCTTATCTGTGCCAGCTAATGACAATGTCTCAAGTGGCAGCCTGAAAAGGAAAGACTTCCATGGTCTCATTTCATAATGTTCATGTTCTGGGATAGAATGATGTAGCAGTATAATGTAATCAGTGTGTACAAGTACAGTATCAACATATGAGAGATATAATGTGCTTTATCCTCTTGTTGCATTCACTCTATAAGGATCATAATTACTCTGGCAGTTCAGTGGCTTTTTTTCCAGATGATGACTGTTACAAGGCCCAATTAACACTCTGGGGTTGGGAAAAAGCCCTCTCACGGGTACAGGCAAGGAACTGATGGACTGAAAAGAAACACCTGGAAAGAACCTGTGTGTTACAGTGGTTGTCTGATTGGGCTGATGCTCTCATCATAAATAAAGCAAACCATACACTTGGCCTTGCAAATCGAATCTTGGCAAGTTCAAACTCAGTATTAGCAAAAGCTTTCTAGCGGGAACCTGTTGCTGGGGTGCAGTGGAATCTGCATCCTTGCAGGCTGTCAAGATTTAGCTAGGAAAAGCCTCAACTAACCTGGTTGGGTGTTGGTAATAGTTCCACTCACAGCAAAAGACTGGTCCTAGACAGTCACTAGACATCCCTCTCAAACAGCCTCTCTGTTGTTCTGCCTCTGGTGTTCATGTTTCTGGTCAAACTCAATACAAGGAAATTTCCATTGCTACAAATCCTATGCTTTGCAAAGCTCACTGGTTGCTTGAAATGTTTCACTTATTTTCTTTTCGTTCCTTATTACTGGAGTCCTGATCCTTGTTTCAGTGACAAACTTCCTTCTTGATGTGGGTCTCTACGGAACCTAAAAATGGAGAGAGACTGCAAGTATCGAATGGGGGTGTGGAGTCTTCCCCAGGTAGAGAGGTCACTGACAGGAACCCTTCTAAAAAAGCAGGGGGGTTCCATATGTCGATAGGAAACATTTTCTCCATAGAACACATCAGGTTGGGATATTGAAGGAGCTGGTCTCAGCCTGGGGAGGAAGATAGCTTTGTAAAACAAGACCTAGAACTCGATCCCAGAGTAGGTGCAATGTGATACAGAATAATTTCTGAAATCACAGTATATCTCTTGGGGAAAAAAAAAGAAGAAAGTATTTGTGTTCCAGATACAAAACTGAATCAGGTTCTACTTGGAGAAAACACAGTTGATGACTATGGAATGTGGGGGGTTTTGATCTATATATCAAGGTTTTGCCATCGAAGAAGCCTGTTATACATCTTAATTAGCTGTAATTGCTTTAATACATTTTGGAAATGCATGAATTCATTAAATGATAAACAAATTTAGCTTGGACAGCTTAAGGATCCCAGGGAAATCACATGCATATTCTCCTATTGCTTGCTTTATCAAAGGAAATCAGTAACTCGTTGCTACTAAATTCACTCAGAATATTCATTTATTTAATGCTTTATTCAAGTCTTTACAGTTCCTGCGATTTGATTCTTGAGGAAAAGAATGGCTCTCTTGGCTCTATCATTACAATAAATACTTCTTTTTCAACCAGACTGGGCGTATTCGTGGACTTCTTTTTCCCTCAGTTTCTGTGACTCAGCACAGTGTTTCGAACTTGGCTCTGTGAGTTCTGAAATCCTCTCTTTCCATTCAAGTGTGGCGTGTCCCCTCTTTTTCTGCATTTTAAAACCTGTGCTTTCCTATTCCAAATGGATTCAATAAGTGACATTTTCTTGGTCATAGATCTGAATTGAGCAGCTAATTTCATCTTTTGTTTATACCAGATGTAACTGGATTAAAGATACAGCTCATTTTCCCTCCTGCTCATAGGTGACATGAGCCAAGTCAGCAAAGAAGGCTGAATTGTTGTGTATGTTTTCTCTTCATTGAGAATTAGAAACTGAAAACCATTTCCCTCTGGCTTTTGAAAACCTGCTGTTATCACTTCCAGAGCACTGCAGGTTTGTGTAACAGCACAGCTCTTCAACATAGCTGTTACAGGTTTCAAATGAGAGCTTACAGGTGTTCATATCCAGTCACCAGTGACCATGTCCACATGTGAGTTTTAGCCATCTTCATCTTCTGAGCATGTCTCCATATGATCATGCTGAGCTGTTCCTTCCTTGGGGTTTCTAAGTTACTGGAATTTCAGGGCAGCCAGAGTCAGAGGTGAATGAGATCTGTTATTGTTTCATTGACTCTGAAGCACGCTGCATTTCCATTCCTCTCCATGGAAAAGGTCACTTTAATCAGCAGCGCCTACTTCAGAGCTGATAGCACAAAATAATCTTAATAGGCTGTTTGAATAGCAATTTGGTTCAGATGAAATTCCCTTAATTGGTAGAGCACGCAATTGCAGCAGACTGCAACACACACTGCAGGGCTCCAAGAGGGGAGCCCTCTTTATCAGTCTGACAATCAAGAACTGATTGACAGCACTAGAATTGCTTCTTCCAAAGGAAGGATTAAATAAACCACGTGACAGCATTCCTTAAATCTGTACGAGGGTGTTGCAAAAGGGAAGAGAAAGCAGCGTTCAGGGGATCAAAGAGATGAGAAGTGCATTTCAGCAAGCAAGATTCAGATTTGACAGTGTAAAAACCTTCCTGGCATTCAAAATGAGTGAAGCGAGGGGATAGCTTGCGTGGGGAGGGTATGGGAATTTCAATACTGAAGGTGTTACAAGCAGAACCAGCGTCTGACAAGCTCAAACTCGATTTAAGATCTGATACTTCTGTGAAGCAAGGGGCCCTTCCAGCCCTATTTTCCATGCTTGCCCTGTTCTTGGACTTCAAACTTGCTCATGTCAACGTGTGTGTCCAGTAAACAGACTTTAGCAAGAAGGCTGAAGTGAGGTTTCTGTTTGTTTTCATGCAATAACTTAGTTTCTAAATCAGTTTCCTCTTCAAGATAGGAGGAGATTGTTCAGCTTTTGAAGCCACTCAGGCTTTCAGTCTCCTGATGGCTCAGGTCTTGCCTGCCAATTTGGGGCTCCTAAATTGAACCCAAAATTTGTAATGCCTTCTGAAACGGTCCTCTTAAATGAGATTCATCTCAATTTTAGTCAACTAAAAGCTAGGTATCTTGCCTAATATGGCTATCCAGGCATCTGCTGTAGTCTATGGGGTTGGGAGAGATGCTGTTAGAGATATTATCCTATATCCAAAGTGTCATTTAAAAAGGGGAGGAAAGTATATATTTCCATGCAGAAACATGTTTCTTACGAAGTTCATTGAACTTATTTCATGACTTTTAACTTCATTTGGAGCAAGTTTACTGGGAAGCCACGCAAGAATAATATCGAGTCACACATAGTCTGTGCTACCACTCACTGCTTCAGTTTATGCCTCCACTTCTCCTGATTACATGAAATATGGAAATGTGCAAATCTGACTTTTTTCATAATTGTTGCATTTTCATTCACTGTGAAATAAAATCAGGATCATCCAATTTTGTATGGAACTAATCACTGAAAGTTGTTATGATAAGTATGATACTGAAAGATGCTCAGCTCCCCTACCAGAACAGACTTTGCTGGGACTGATGGAGCTTTCTAAGTTTTTCTGAGTTATATTCTCTTTAAATTAGACACTGATATCCCACCCACAATAGGAAGAATCTGTCTCTATTAGAACTATTTCCAAAGCAAGTATTTGTTGCCGTGGCTGCTCTATGAGGAAAGGGTATGGCTCAGTTGTTGATCCATGTGGAAATACATCCACCAGGGCCTATGCTGGAGGATCATAAACCACGACCTCTGTAGAGCACTGTGATTGCGTTCTTATGAGCAGTGAGGGGTTCAGCTCGTACCTCAAGCTCTGATACCTTAAACCTTTCTCCAGAGTTGTTCCTGCCTCTCTTACTGCAAAAAAGGAACTATGTAAAGAGCACCCATCTCCTTCAGTGTGCCTGTGTTTTTTAGAGGCACACTGGAATTGCTCCTGCTTGCTTTCCAGGCATGATGTCTGTATTTAGACAGTCAAACACCAAATAGAAACAACTAAACCAGGAGTTGCTCCATTCCGATGGGGTATTTCACTTAGATCTCAAAGTCAAAGGGAAATTGACTTCTGTAACATTTCCAGTTTTTGCTAGCATCTCACACTCATATCTGTATTTCTTGTTCAGTCCAAATTCACAGTGGAGTCAAATGGGATTTAATAAATCAGTTCTTTTCCTCGGAGAAAAAGAAGTATCACTATTTAATAAGATTCAGTATATTGGAGTATTGCAGGAAAGCTCGGGGGATTTCTTCCTGACTAGGAATTACTAACAGTGAAGAAGTTTAAGAAAAGTGGCACATATAGTAGAAGCTAATAAATATAACTTAAAATCCATTACCCTTGAACAGATAGATGTGCAATGCAGTAAGAAAGTGTTCCTATGCAGAAAGGCATCTCTGAAAAAGATTTTGCTTTAATGCTGGACCATAGAAACTTATATTGGGGAAAAAACACTGGGATGGAGGGAAAACAGAATGTAAAACATTTGCCTTCCTAAGCATCATCGCATATATTGCAGATAAAAAAGTACAGACTGCACATCTAAAACACTCTCCGAAATAATCAACTGGCAGTGAATATATTTTGGTTTTTTCTGTTCTTTTGAAAAGAATCTGGGTTTACAGCCATCTGCCATCTAGTAATATCTTCTAGTTGAAGCAAAACAATTATACAGTAGATGCACAGCAGTATTGGCATGGGGTTTCATCCACTGAGTTTATCCTTTTGTTCTCTGTAGCTGTATCAGGATCTCGCTGCCAGTGGGCAAAACCAGTTTCTTTTGCAAATACCTTTCCAACTTGTATTTAATTCTGGGCCTCCCGAGATGCACATTGGGCTTAGTTAGGAAATGGGTTGGAATTTCTGTCTGTTGTCAGGTTTTTCAATGGTTGCTCTTCTTCAGGACCTAAGCAGCTGGTTTTGTGTGCTGTGGGGGAGATGGAGGTACCGGTACATGCAGTTGTTCCGATGACTCCTGTGATATAAAATGCATGGCTGTATCTACTTCACTGAAGGAAAAAATCACATGGATAAATCCACGGCCCCAAAATCATGTGGACTGATAGGATCACATCTGCAGGATTTAAAGCTAGCTCTCTCCATAGCCGGTAAGTTTTGGAGGAAGGCAGCTGGAACAGTTCAGGATATTGCTGGTGAGTGAGATAGCACTGAAGCAGTGCAAACATTAGAGGCTAGCTCTCCAGTGTGCTCCTTGACCCTCTTTTCAGGATGCTTACCAAGATAGCTGCGCCCTGTGACTATGCCTGTACTAAAAAACACAGTGATGTGTTCCAAGGTACAACCCACACTTCAGTTGGATTGTTGAGAATGGTCCTGGCATGATTTCTTCCTGGGTCAACTGGTATTTGTCCAAAAAGATCCATTACATTGTTTTGGAGGTGACATGTTCTAGTACCATCATATTTAACAAGCAGTCTGCATGTGGCTACCTTAATCTGAAGGTCAGCAAAGACATGAGCCTCTTCTTCCTTGTTGCTGTGAATCCCAACAAACAAGCCAGGGCAAACTGAATTTGCTGGTATGTAGCATAGCTACTAGCACACATCACAGTCCATGGAGGTCTTTCTCCAACAGAAGGCTCTGCCATGGCCAGCTGCTGGCCATTTCCAACTGCTGAGGTGGCACAAGCCTCTTTTCTCTGTTCGTGTTTAAGTGCTTGTTTGAGTACTCCCCAAACTCACTTTAGGCAAAACCAGTTTAAACGGGGTAGACTAACCTGGCTGATTTTATCAGCAGTGGATTAGGGAGCTGAAGGGGAGGCAATAAAGCTCCCACTATAATGTGTCACTATAGTGCTTTATGATTTCAAATCTAATAAATTGTTGCCCCAAACCCACTCATTTTTGAGGTTTTTTTCCCCCCTCCTGAGGGACATGTAGCTATGTGTAGCCCAACACTGTAATTGTTTCCATAGTAACAACGACTTCAAAAGATGGAATGAGCTGGAGAATAAAAAAATACATCAAGTTGTAAACAAAATACAAATGGGTGTCGGAGAGGCAGTCTCTGATGCTAAAGTCTAAAGGCTGTGTGTCTCCTTTGTAATGGCCCAGGCTTATGTGTGAGTGATGCTATGTGCCCATCTTCAATTCAATGAAATACATTCTTCCTAGTTGTCTATATTACTATAGCATGTGTCTTCACTGACTCTCCCTCTTCCCTGGCTCTGTTACTTTACTACTTCAATGCACATCTGGTCAGATCCTTACCTAGAGATGTCAGCTTGGGAGTCAGTCTTCCCCAAATGCAGCATAACCCAAATGAGGGACCTGCAGGACCAACTGATGTTGCTCATTTCAAAGATACTGATTCATGCCACCTATGAGTTATTCAGTTTGATCTCTGACCAGATGAACACTCCTGGGGTTGGGCTTTTTTTTGGTATGGTTTGGTTTGATTTTTTTTTCCACTAAATATCATAGGAATGGGTTATCAGGAAACCTGCATTCCATTTGCAAATCTGCTCCTGGCATATATCTCTTGTTACGTACATTTTCGTGCCTTGACTTCCCTACATGTACAAAAGGAAGCGCAATGCTTCTCCATTGTTTGCTGCTTTTGAGAGAGGAGGGTGTTTCAAGACGAATATAGTGTTGGCAATCGTTTCTCATTCAAGTCAGCTTTGCACCAAAAATCTCTCTAGTTAGCTGCAATATGCCTGATGCCTAAATATTGTAACGTTCTGCAGCAGACTTATTTTAGTTCTGTGAACCCTCATACTTGTTTTGAAATATTTCAGAGGAAATGCTTCACATTTTGCCTAAACTCGGTGCTAGAAATATCCAAACTAAGAAGCGTTCTGTCTGCATAGTACACGTCAGGATGGTACTGCAAGTGATTTTTGGCTGCGTAGAGTGCGACACTTGTCTAAAATAGAGGTTCTTTAAAATACAATGCCCCGCGTGTCAATGGCCGGTTGTGAAGATGCCCAGAACTCCTTGGAGAGTATCACAGCCCCATGCAAGGGGGTGGAAGCTCCTGTGCCGGGAATCCAGGCACATCTCTGGAGGCAGTGAGCTGGGAGAGGTCTGTCCTGATGTTTCTGGTAATTGCTCCTACAGTCAACTCATCAGGCAACTTCAGAAGCGATGGGAGCTCCCGTGTTTGAAGAGCTCATCGGGCTCTGGAGCTGAGACCTCCCAGGCGCACGCATTCAGATCTCCAAGTTAAAATAGAGTTTGTTTTGGCTAAACAGCCTCTAAATCTTTCCTTCCTCCAGATGGAAGCGCTTGTGTAACTGAGCATTTGGCAACGTTGGCAGAAGTAACCATGTCCCTTTTGGAGTATTTTCAAAACAAATACACAGTCAATGTGGATAGGGTAAGGCGAAGTCATTGGGGTTTTTTTGAGAGAGGGTTGGTTGTTTGCTTGTTTTGGGGTTGGGTGTTTTTGTATGTTTGTTTCGCTATGGTTTTAGGGTCTGTGCTCCTTTAATGTGTAAAAGCACAACTCTCTGCGGTAGTTTCAGTCGAGCCTGGCATTAGGGATGCTCACATTATCTATCTTCCATAGATAAGGACAGCAACCTTTAGCAAAAGGAAGACAAGAAAAAAGCACGGAGTGAGGAAGTTGTACCTAAATTCAACTTGGTTAATCCGGTTCTGCAGTGATCACCCAAGCCAAGGCCAGGAGATCGTTAGATTTGTTGGCTTGTCAAGATAGGTAGGCTGTCTTTAGGCTGTACTGTGAGAGTGAAGCACTACTGATAAAGGGCTTTTCTCATACCCCCAAGGGCTAGCATTTCACGTCCGTTGGTATAACTGACAGCAGGAGTGAGTGGGACACCTCCAAGTTAAATTACTGCCACCAAAAAGAAAGTGCTGTGATGGTCTGAATCCAACTTTATGTCAGTGAAACAAGCAAAGTTGCTGAAGATCTGTCAATATAAAGTTGGATTCAGATCTTCACAGATGCAGTTAATAGGTACCTTATGGATTTAATGAGCCCTGGAACATAAGTAAAGCTGTTGACACTCGATGTCTAAGCATATCTCAGCCCACACTAGACAGAGCCAGTTATTTCCTATGTCTCTTCTTGTACAGGAACCTGTACAACATCAAGGCTTTCTTTGTAATGACTGTTGGCATGTTGTGACTTCCAAATGACTATTACTGTAAATTACTTATTAGATTATTTTAAATGTATTCTGAGGTGGGCTGTCTGGTTAGGCTGAAGTTAGATGTCTTACAGACCAGAATCTATACTAGCTTTAAATGTATTTTGGAGGAAGTCAAGGAGGGCCAGGAGAAAGGTGTCAACATTGAAGAGGAGGGAGAAATTGAGTAAGTGAGTTTCACAGAACATTTAGCTTCACGTGGTTTTAAATACTGGCGATCTCCCTTAGGAATGGTGTTCACCATTTCTTTGTCAGGAATGGGTAGTGTTTCTGTGAGGAAAAAACTTGTGCTCCACTGTTTTGTGCTTCGTCTGAAGAGAGCCCAGCTTCCTGATGTCCAGTTTGGACTGAGAAGCTCATCGTCTTTCCCACTCCTGTCTGGTTCTGAGTGCTTTACAGAGCAGTGCTGTGGGGGTTTTATGTTTGTTTTGCCACTGATAATAATTCTTTTCACTTCCATCAGAACTGTCACCTCACTGCCTGGCAAGCCTTCATTAGATCTGAAGGTCTCCAACCTGCCCTTACAGAAATAGGAGGTTAGAATCATAGAACAGTTAGGGTTGGAAAGGACCTTGAGATCATCCAGTTCCACCCCCCTGCCATGGGCAGGGACGCCTCACACTAAACCATCTCACCCAAGGCTCTGTCCAACCTGGCCTTGAACACTGCCAGGGATGGAGTATTTGCAACCCATTCCAGTGCCTCACCACCCTTATGGTAAAGAACTTCCTCCTTACATCCAATCTAAACTTCCCCTGTTTAAGTTTGAACCCGTTACTCCTTGTCCTGTCACTACAGTCCCTAATGAAGAGTCCATCCCCAGCATCCCTGTAGGCCCCCTTCAGATACTGAAAGGCTGCTGTGAGGTTCAAGGAGTAAGGGTATGAGAGCTGAGCCTGCTTAATCTGCCTGTATAAACACTCCAACTTCAGTGTGCTTGGTATTGTACTCCACCTTTGAGGGATGTAGTTTTATCCTGCTTTAATATGAACCAGCTTTGAAGTTACATGAGACTTCGGTATTTAAGGTTCAAAACCCATTGAATTGATTTTGCTCTGATTTTTTGTTGTTCCAGAGTCATAAATCTGTATTGAGCCCTCAGTGAATAAAGACGGGAGATAGGGAAATGATAAATGTAGTTGCTGTGTCTTTTGACCCAAGCAGTTAAATAAGTTCCCAAGTTTAGCTCAGCTCCTTGGACAAAGATGGTTCAGATAAACTGAAGATGGAAACACAGTCTGAAGTGAGTCTGCAAAGTTTTCAGTCTGTTTTTCATCTTCATTAACTTACTATTAAAGTCTCATGAGCCTCATGAAATTCCTCTCACATATAATGGGAAAAGGGTAAATGAGACAAAAACCTCCGAAGGTTGTGAAGGAGATGGCATATTTGGAAAACTGGAGACAATAAATGGGGTTTGACCCATAACTACAGTCACTTTTTGGCACGGGTTGTGACCTGTATGCACTTTGTCCAGGGTAGGAAGGCAGCTGAACACCTCCTTACTGGTTACTTCCTCTACCTCCCCAAGGACTTGACGGAGAGGGTTGAGGTGAATGCACAGTGTGTCTGACATAAATCACAGCCTACTTGACACTGAGTTTGATATCTGAAGTATAAAAACCATGTGCAAGAAATAATGGCAGTTTCTGCACTTCTGGTTAGTGAAAACAATTAACTTTATGCCTCTGAACATATCATTAGCTGGATCTCACTTTAAAGGGCTAAGTATTGTGAATATTTACAGGTCTATTTACAGATCAACCATTAACCTCAGTGCTTGTGTCTGCTTTGAAAAACAAAATCCCATTATGGCATCCTAGAGCGAAACAAAGAGTGCACCAAGCCTTTATGCATTATGTAGCATGAGAAGTACTTTTCCTTGATGCTTAAAACCTCCCGGCACTGTCTGAATGCTTGAGAGCGTTGCCTTGCTGTTAGCACACAGGGACAGCTACAGCACTCCAGCGCTTGGAAATAAACACATCACTTGACAGAACAACACAAGGCAGAATGGTTTTCTCTTCCTGGCTGTTCTGGTTAGTCTGTGACAGTTTACACAATTCCTATCATTATGATATCCTGGCGGATGGGCTGTCTCTGAGATCCTCTCATCACTGTACATCCCTGGGAAAGGCAGTGGTAAAGTGAGCTGAGATGTTGCATCCCGTTGCTTATAAGATGATCTTGCAGTTCAAGTTATTTTTTACTCTGGAAGGGAACATCTAGGGAAGAATGAAGTGGGCTCTTTTCTGCTCTTTAATGGGGGTTGCACTGCACAGCCATGGAGTTATTGCACCAAGGATCTTGTCCAACATAGTCCTAGGGCACGATGCAGCGGAGCAGATCAGGTCCTTGCACTTGGGTGTTCTCCTGCTGCCATCATCCTAGAATGTTTTCCATGCTGGTGTTTGCCTAATTTACAAGACCTGTCTGTGGCACATTTATCCTCAAAATAAAGCCTATTTTATAATTCCCCACATTATAGGTCACCCAGTGCCTGATCCCCCTCCCATTAATGAAGCCCATAAGTACCTTGGTAGGGCTTCCCACCCTACCAACCCTTGAGGCCTCCTGCCTTAATTCTGCTTTCAGCATCGAGTTATTCTGTTTTGAAGAGCTGAGACCAAGAGAGGTTTCAATGCTGCCCTGCTTCCCTTGCCTTATTTATCTTCCCCCCCCCCCCCCCCCATTCCATAACCGGACTACAGACCTTATGATTCTTTCCTGCCTGTATTTAATTCAATTAACTTTCATTGGGAAGGCAGTAACAGGAGTTTGGTGGCTGGAGCTGCTTCTTAAACACCTTTGTATTACATTGTCCAGCTGACATTTGTTTTATGTTCATTCTGTGATTATTTCGTTGCATGTAGTTCCAAGAAGATCACTGTCACCATCGAATTGTGCCATCAGATTTTGCCTTTCCCAGTCTCTAGAACTGTGTATGACTGGGACACGAATGTGGAGGAAGGGATTACATGAATGCCTCAGTGAGCAAGTCCCTGGGCTGTGTTCAGGAAGGAGGAAGACTGATTGTCACTCTCATGAGGTTTGTTCCTAAATCTTGGTTGCCTTAGAGCTACCTTTTTCCAAACTCCCATCCAAGCCAGGGGGGGCAAAAATACGAAGCTGGAGTTTTGGTTTGGGCTCATTTCTGTTACAGTATCTGGGTTATGCTCCTCTGAAGAATTTTTCTTCCTCAGTTCAACTCTTTGACATTGGTCATGTTTTGTATTGCTGTTAGTCAGGCTTTTTGTGAGGCTCTGCAGTCTTTCGTGTGCCCTTTAGTAATTGCATTTGGTATTTTTCTACTTGGAAAACATGAAATGCTCAGGTCGATGTTGCATTTATTACCCGTGGTTTGTCTATGGAATAGAACTGTGAGAGCAAAAAGCTGAGGACTGAACAATTCGGTGACTTTCCCTCCATTGTTTTGGCCATTTACCTTCTGAAATGATAAAGCAATTTAGAGGTAAAAAGCGCAGGATGTTAGGGTGAAAGGTCTGTGTTTAGACTGAAGACTTATAAAATCTATAGTAAGAAATAAATGAACAAACCTTAGAGAGGAAAGCTCTGCCCTCAGGAATCTGTCACGCCTCGAGCTGTAAACCTCACACAAGTTTCTTGTATCTTGCAGAAAATAAGATACTACAATTACTTAGGTGTGCTGCGTGATCCAAGTATCTGTGCAAGCTGTATTCCAGCTTTCGTGGGCCTGGTTTTGCCTTGTGTACTTCCTCTTGCCTTTCTCCTGTTTGGCTTCATCAGAAGCTGGATGAACATGTGTTAGGAAAATTGGGCCTTCTGGTCTGTATTTGCCAAACTCAGTTTCTAAGTTCAACTTCTGCATTAGTACTTGCATGTTTCTTGCGTAGAGAGCAAGCTACATAAAGATGCTGATAATTCTCTTTCTCTTCTTTACCACTGCAGCTTGTTGGGTTGTTAAAACCATGAGAAAGATCAGGTCATGAGTTAGCAGCAGGGCTGTACGTCAGCCCCAGCCCCTCCAAGACTATCGTGATGTTCTCAATGTCTCCCATGAGTAGAATTGCATTTATGGACTTGCCTGAGATTCAGGTTGTGAGACTATAAATGTTTCTGTTCAGATGTCCCTAGGCTTGCCTGTGGACGTCATCTTCCTCTTTGCAGGGATTTAGTGACATATAAACTGATGGAGGTTATTGCATGGAGGAAGGGAACAACCCCATCCAAGCAAAAGCTGTCAACTGCCTCCTCCCTGGGGAGCTATCTAAAGGCAGCTATGATCATTATTCTCCTGCTCTAATTCCTTTCTATTTTATTTCACTTCCTCCCCTCACTTTCCCATAACAAACACTGTGTGGAGACAACACTACAGCTATTGATTCCTTTTTACTCATGTTAATGACACTTCCTCCTCAGGTGACTCGATATTAGAGTCGTTAATAAGATAGCATGGCCTATGAGCATACGGTCTCTGTGCATTGCCAGGGAGCAGTAATTGGCAGCAAGGCAGCAGCAGTGCACCCTGGAGAGAAATTTCTCTTAAAAGTGAAAATGCCATTCTGCCTTCCCATGCTAAGAATCACTGGAGCGATGTCTGCACCTGTATATAGCCTTTCCTTACAGCAGCCATCCCATTCATAATCCTCTTCTGGCTCTAATGCTACAGTAGCTTGGATTGCAATGTACCATTTTTAGTACTTATCACGTAGCAGCAGATATCTGGGCTTTTACATCACAGAATAGCCACCGCTACAGCAGTGGCATAGATGACAGCAAAGTACTGTCCATAATGTATGATCTTGAGCAATGTCTAGTAGCCAGAATAAAAACCAATCTGACATCTCAAAAGACTGAATGCAGCTGAATGGGCTTGCTAAAATGGGATATAACAAGTGAAGCATGCAGCAGAACCAGGAAAAGAGAACATACATTTGCTTTCAGGCCAGCTTAATTACCTGGGTTACAGATTACTGCTAGGCTTTAGAGGACAACGTCACGACTAGAGCTGAGGGAGGACTGCAAAGTGGGGTGCTTAGGCTGTCAAGAGTTACTCTCTAGGTAGCTCCATCAATAATAACCATTTCATATAGTTCTGTATTCAATACTTGACCGGTGTGCTCTTTGCTGCTCATTCACTATTAGTAGTAGCTTGGGTGGACAATGCTAATTTGCAGGTATAGTTTCTGTTTGCACAAATATGGGGGTTTGCTTATCAGAACTGATGCAAGCACTTTCCTTAAGGATGAATGGCTTTATTCCTGTCCAGTGTTATCTAACCAGTTAGATTAAAACAACGTGGCTGGTCATTCCTATTTAAACAAAAAAGTGAAATCTTTAGGGCCAGGAAATTCTTATACAATTTGTATAGGAGAGATTGTGTCTGAACCAGTCACAGTAAAGAAGAAGCCAAATCTCCTACACTGCAAGTGAACCTCTTCAATCTAAAATTGTTTGTAGCACATGAAATAATCAGGTAAGGAAGACTGCAAACTGCTGTCCTTGATGGGGGATTGCACTTTGCCTTCTCTGCTTCAGGTAGGACTTAGCCTTGAAGCACCATCTCTGAGAGCTGCACATTGACAGGGAGGCCTAATGTTAGCATGAGGAGATGTCATTCACTTCAAAATACAATTACCCAGGTGTTCTTCTTATGAAGATTGAATCTTGGAACCATACAACTGTCCAGAAACCAAGATGCTGCCCTGCCCTCAGGCTAACCTTTAAATCAATTTTGCTGGAAGATTTCTGCCCTGGTTTGGGCTGGGGTAGAGCTAATTTTCTTCCTAGTAGCTGGTGCAGGGCTGTGTTAGGGCCTTACTCTGCGAATGATGCTGATTACACATTGATGCTTTAGTTATTGCTCAGTAGCATTTACCCTGATCAAGTGCTTTACAGTCTCTCCTGCTCTGCCAGTGAGGAGAGGCACAAGAAGGCAGGAGGGAGGAGAGGCAGGACACCTGACCTGAACTAGCCAAAGGCATATTCTATACCATAGAACATCATGCTCAGTATAGAAACCGGGGCAGGCATTGGCCTGCTTGGGTGATGTGCAACTGTACTGTGCATCACTTGTTTATTCCTCCCCCTCTCTAATTCCTATTATTATTATATTTCAATTATTAAACTGTTCTTATCTCAATTCATGGGGTTTTTACCCTTTTTCCAATCCTCCTCCCCATCCTTCTGGACAGTCGTGGGGGGGCAGTGAGGAAGCCCCTGTGTGCCTCTTAGTTGCCAGGTGGGCTCAAACCATGACAACTTCCATTCCCTCTTGCAGCTATCCCAACCCACAGGCATTGCTGCTTCCCTTGTGCAGCTTGGCAGCAGTTCCTGGAAGTGCTGAAAGAGGAGCTCAGCTGGGTTAGTGCCAACCTGCTCCTGCTGCAGGGTTTTCTTTAATGTACACAAACCAAAGGGAGGGCTGCTAAGGTGTGGATAAACTCCTACGAATGCTTGCAGAGAAACTGCAGTGGGGGCTCAAGGAGGGAGGGTTTACTGCAAAAGCAGAGTAGGAAGCAGGTTCTGAGAGAAGGGGAGAATTTGGAGGCAACACGAGTTGAGCATCCTAGAGTGAGGTAAAGCTAATCACTACGGAAGGGGAGGAAGATTGCCAACAAACCTGAACAGAGACAGTGTGTCTGCACTCAGCGATATGGCAGGTATTCACTGTTAAAAAGTTGACAACCTTTACGTAGGGGTCACAGAATGAAGAGTCTGATTTAGAGAATGGTTTTCTGGAACCCAAGCTGCTCGCTCATTCTGCTGAGCTCAGCTTTGCTGAGCTCACGAGTCCTGGAAGAGGTATTTTTTGCATTGAATGCGATCTAGGAATGGGGTCAAGATACATTTAAATTAGAGATTAGCCAAGATTTCTAAGACAAAAACCTGGAGTGTTGCACAGCTGCAGGCAACCGTGATGGAAAAATCCATCCTCTGGAAACAAATGCCAACAGGACCTAATTGAAACCCCATTGCAGTGGACACAGCCCTTGTTACCAGTTTCAGTGTGCTTTGGATGAAGCTTTTAATATCTTGGCGTGTCTCACATCATAGCTTCTAATGGTTTTCAGTTGTGCTGAGCTGAGAGTTTGCATTTGCTTCAGGGCAGTAACTGTTTGTCAGGATTGCTCTTTTCTTATGTAAATAGGTCTACTTTGTAAGACGTTTATCTCTGGGAACTTCAGCCAGCTGCCTTCCAAGGCAGGCGTTTCCTCCCAACCTGTCTGCACGTGTGGCCAGGGAATACAGACCTGGAGAGGGAGAAAGGGACATTGTAAAACGTGCTTTTTCACTCTTATAAGGCAGTAGAATTCTTCTTCACAGACTGACTTCATGCATAAGTGAGGCTTCTGCCACCACATTCATTTGCTCAGCATGAGATGTCTTTGTTCTGTTGGTGTTTTGCACGTCGTTTCGTTGCACTTGAAGGACCGAAGGAATGTACAAAACCAGAAATAGAGCATAGGGGAAGAAAGGAAAGGGAGCAAAAATTCAGAGAATAACCAAAGTTAAGTTGCAGTTGCAATACATCTTGTCTATCCTTTGCTCATCAGGGAAACAGAAGGACCAGAAAGGGAGCCTGCACACCTTAATTTCCTGACTTAGGTTTGTCCCAGTTTTGCTCCAAACTCCACTGAAACCAGCAGTACTTCCCTACTAACGTTTCCTGGCTTAGACCCATCAGCCTATAGCTCTCTAGGAAGGCAGGACAGCTGCTGGTGGAGAGATCTTTCTTTCTCAAAGGGTAAGGGGGACCTTAAGTCGTTTGCAGTACATGGGTGCGAGTTACCTGCCCTGGCTCCTTGCTCAACCATGATTGTCCCCTGAATCCAGTATGTGAATAGTTTCAACAGCTCTCTCTAACTGATAACAGCGTGGAATAATACGCCATATAAATTTATTTAGCACTTGTTATTAACAAATGCTGTACTAATTCCAACAGTGTTGCAATTATATTGCTGTTATCAGTAATAACTGCAGTCACGATCCATCTCTAATACATCATGGATGACTTGGCTGGTACATCACTAGGCTGGAGCTGATCAGTTGCTGGCATTTACTTGTATCATGCTCACCAAATGCTGTATCTCTCAGAAGATGGAGATGTCACAGTTGTTTACACATACAGAGGAATGTGCTTACTAACTAGATGTTATTGCCAGGGGTTTGGGAGCAAACCAGGCAGTCAGCAGTGTTTTGCCCTCTCCACTCCTACCCAGTGATCTAGTGCTGACCTGGCTATCACTATTCTTCAGTCACACATGAAACCGGGTGTTCCAGGACCCAAACACAAGCCAAAACCAATACATTTACCTGTTTCTGTGTTAACTAGAAACTTCCACAGCAGCAGTGTGCAGCCTTCGCCCATACCAGCAGATGGGGTGGTTACAGTGCGTTTTCAGCCTGCTCTGCAATATCTCATTCGCTGAGTATTTTTTTCCCTGCAGAGCTCCAAAGCTTATTTTTCATGAGGCACCAGCTTTTTGTGGTTAATGGTATGATTGGCTATTGCCTGGCTTAATTCTGCAATCACTGCTGATGGATGAGGGTTTGAGGCTCTGTTTTGCAGGGCAGCGTCCCAAGGGCTGCATCTTAAGGGTATTCTGAGAAACGACACAGAGGAGTAGCCCATAGCAATAGCAGTGAAAAAAATACTTCATTTCTGTTCAGTGAGGCAGGTAATGTTCATAACAAGCTCCCCACGGTTATTCCTGTTTACAAGCCTGAGATATGTACCAGGTTGAAAACTGTAGTGAGATTCCAGGGAGAAGGCAGAGATTAGAAATAAAGGGTAGTGCTAATGTGTTTGTAAGGCAACATAGAACAATCCAATTCAATTGGGTTGAGCTGCCTAAAAACTGTGTTGTGGCAGCTGCTGGCAAAGAGCTAGTAATATTTAGGTAGACTGCTCATAATGAGTCAGAAGGTTGGAACGTCCTTGAAGCAAAGTGCCTTGTTGACCATCAGGATAACACCCTGTCATCAGTCAGCGTCAAAGACTTTTGTGACCGGTTCTCAGGTGGGTGAATGGTTTGAGATGCACTTGACTGGACAAAGCAGGCATCTGGGTGCAACTTCTGGGACTCTTCTGTCCATCCAGATGTACAGGCAAAAATAAAGTCATCCCAAAGCCCAAATGAAACTTCACTTCAACACCTAACATCTTATGAGGAGTCAGTGCTGCTGTTGGGAAAAGAATATATGTGTATATATACATATATATGTCCCTTATCATTTGACCTTCCAAAGAAGATGGTCTTCACATGCACATGCACAAACACACATTTGTTTTTTCTTCCTCCCAGTTAGTTCCTAAATTAAAGCTCTGGGATTTTATCTCCATAAGAAATCTCACGTCAGTCTGTTGTTGTAACTCCACATTGTATTCTATGTACCCTGGTATTTATTGTAACAGAAGAAAGGCTGTAGAATCCAAATAAACTGGTTTCCTAGCGTTAAATATGACTTCTCTTTGGAAAAGGCAGTTGCTTGAAGTTCAAGCCTCTTGTAGCAGGGAATGAGCTTTTACTTTTACATTTGTTTTGTGAGGGGAGGGGAAAGTTTCTTTAGAACAGAGGATGCTTCCAGTGTGAAAGTCAGCAGCCAGAACAGTGACCTGGGATACAGGGAATTGAAGTTCATTTTGCTTGATGGAGGACTTGGACCTGAAACTCCAGTTTTTACCTGCTCAAGGCAGGGGTTTAATGTCTGACCAGCAATCCTACGGCACATATAAAAATGCATAAGTGAACTTTAGTGACCCACTCACTTCAGATGTAAGTACCCTTGCCTATTTATGTTTGACTCAACATTGAAAAACATCTGCAAAATAGCATTGTAACACGTCATTTTATCAATATGCAAGTGAGCAAGAAGGGTGTGAACTGTTCTTCATAGGAGGTTGCTATGTCATTCATCTTCCCTCAAATGTCCCATACCTGGAAAGCTGCAAATTGGCTGCTTTGTTAAGAGAAAAAATGCAGACTCTGTGATGCAGTTCCTTTAGTTTCTTCATGTGGCAGCTTTCTATAAAAGCTGCTTGGCTGAACTCTTTCTTGCATTTCATGTTCCTGCCAAGATCTCCTAAAATATACTTGGCCTTTCACCAAAAGAGTGGGACAGGGATATAAGACAGGGAAATTTACCCCAAGCCGGACCTGTAGAAAATAACAGGATTATGAAGCACTTGAATTAACAACTGCAGAAAGAGAAGAATAACTACCACGAGGGCATTTCTGCATTTCCCATAAAAAGAAGTAATAAAAATCACAGCCACTTCTGAAGAAGAATGAGTTCTATAACCAAGTTTAGCTCTGAAATCTGCAGGCTCTGCTTCAGCCATAAGGAAGTGTTTGTGTATCTTCCAGATTTTCTAGGTTTAAAAAGACAGCATTTTCTGTAACATTTGTTTCTCCTGTGTCTTTAGACCATGGCAGCCACAGCAAAATTCCATTTGTATAATCCTGGATGGAACAATCAGGTTTTCTTACTGTTCGTTTAAGAAGGACAATATATGGCCCTACCAAGAACAGAAGAATACCTTTTAGGAATCATGCCACTAGTTGATGATGGTCTGCAAAGACCTTTATGAGACCTTTTGTCTTATAATGTGATCAAAAGTAAGACTGTGTTACAGTCTTAATTTTGTAATTAGATTTACAAATCTAAACCACAAAAAAACCTTTTTATTGAGGCCTCAAATGTTCATGGTCTAGGATTAATGCTCTATACAAAACCAATACTAATATCTGTTTAGGAACATGATACAGCTTAAACCATTGAGCACCTTTGAGTGGAGCAGTGTTATAGGACGGGCCTAAGGAAATGGGAATCAATTTACCATACAAAGTGAATTTTCACCATTCATTTCATTTGGTCGCTCTGAAAGGCAAACAGTTGTCATAGAAACAGTAAAATAAATCCATTTGTTGGGACTGGATGATGTGCCTCCTTTGAAAATGCAAATAAAGGTTCACTAGATAGATTTTTGTCAAGTGTATATCGAGCCAGAACTTTCAGTTTGAACTAATGTGCTTCTGGTTGCGCTTGTTTCATTTACATGGCTAATCCTTTCCATGCTGGCTGGACTTCCACAGCGTGCCGTTCTAGTTCCTGTGATTTCATATTGCAGCTTGTACTCTCAGACATTTCAGACCTTATCTTCGATCCTACATCCCCACATAGGAGCTTTTGAAAATTTCCCTGAAATAAATATGTTAGGACACTTCATTTTCCTACTATGTTCTCGTCTCCTTTATTAGAGCCATTGTGCAAATCCAAGGCACAGACTGCAATCAGGCTTTGCAAGCTTTTAAGCTTCTAGTCGTCTGTCTCTTTAAAATGCTAACAGTTGATAAACTGCAGTTCAAAGCATCACAGTCTTTGGCCCTGCCTAGTATGCTATGAAATGAATGGATAAGGGATGCAAGGGAAGGACACCAAAGTGGAGACTGCATCACTTACTCTAGCACTAGACAAAGGCAGGAGCCAAGGCTGAAATCTGCATTTAGAAGTGAAATGTTTTCTAGCCTCTGGAAGGAGCAGAGGTAATGTTACAGATGAAAGAGGGGAGATTGAGACATCAGGCAGAAGCTCTTCCCTGTGAGGGTGCTGAGGCGCTGGCACAGGGTGCCCAGAGAAGCTGTGGCTGCCCCATCCCTGGCGGTGTTCAAGGCCAGGTTGGACACAGGGGCTTGGAGCAAGCTGCTCCAGTGGAAGGGGTCCCTGCCCGTGGCAGGGGTTGGAACTGGATGGGCTTTAAGGTCCCTTCTATACAAACCAGTCTGGGATTCTATGATATCACCCATGAACTGTGAGGAGGCTGCTGTGTGCGCTATGGTATAGCAGCGAATTTGTGCTTCTGAGAGAACTTCTGACTGAAAGAAGTCAGTCAGGCTTTTACCACTGATTTCACGCAAAAATGTTCCTCAGACTGAGAGCTGCATTTGGAAATAAATAAATAAGCCTGTCATTTGAAAAGCAAAATGTTTTACCTTCCTGCCAAGCTCTATTTCCGACAGGCTTGCAGCATGAGATAGATATATATATAATGTAGACAGGAAAAGATAAGTAAATTTAGTACGTCTGCTTAAAAAGCTGTAATTCCTTGATATGTATAAATAATAAAACCTCGAGAGTTTTGTAGTTCTATTTTCTGCCCAATGACTAGCATAAAGGCAATGATTACCATTCCTTTAACTTCAAGTAGAGAACGCCAGCAAAAAAATACCAATTGGTCCAGTTTTACAAACACAGATCTTGTGAAATGCATCTGAAGTGTGTCTTGAAGCAAACGTCTGCATCAGTTTTTCTTTAGTTTTTCTTTCATTTTCCAGGATTTCTCAGTTTCAGAGGCTGGTTATAGTGACGTGGCTTCTTGTGCAATCATGCATGTAGGGAGGAACTGATGGGTTTGAAGTGGATGAACAGAAAACTTGTGTTTCCTACTATCCAACTTTTTATGTCTTTTAAAATATTCAAAATGTGCTTTTTCCCCTCTGCTGTTGATTTCTATGGTGTGGCCTGGCCAAGACTATAGGCAGTACTGACATATTTCACTTTAAAAGCTGTCCTCCTGAGACTTCCTCAAGCAGAAGCACAACATCGTCTAAGACTGAAGAAGCTGGCTGTTGAGAGGATTTACTTCCAGCATTTCAGATGAAGAGAATGTTAATGCAATTTGGAGAACACTCTGCTTTTCAAGGGTTTTCTTTATAATATTTGAAACTATAAATCTTCTAAATTTTACCTCTCACTGGTGTACCAATGCACTTTCATCAGAACCGAGTTACACAGTGGAAATAGTCCCCTGTTACTAGGGGGACTATGCAAACTGTCATGTTTCCTTTGAAAACAGCTTGTTTCAGGGACACCTAAGGATTAGAACTGTATACATATGTATAAAAAGCTGGAAAATAAAGACAGGTCAATTATCTACCACACTAACAACAAAGAACAGGCAAGTGTAGAGAGATAGAGATGACAGTGAGCTAGGGGACTGTGAAACCGTATCGGTCCAGCTAAGCATCTGGCCTTTGGCATATTAGTGATAAACTCATATTCTACATCTGTCTTCTGGGAGAGGAACACTGGAACAAAATGCACTTCCATTCTCCATTTAATACTTTCAGCGAGTGACTTTGGAAGTGTAATTTCATTTTACATTTAACAACTGCAAGCATTATATGAATTTGGAGAATGCAGAGGGGAGGGCAGTCAACAAATTTTAATCAAGAAACCACTTGCATAACGAAGGAAGCAATGGAGCAACCGAAGGGAGGCAACACCATCTGGAGGAAAAGACTGATAACTCATTGAGAAGCCAAGGGCCTATGAAAGAGAAATGTCTCTGGGCTACATAATTAACTTGGTATTTCATGTCTTTATGGTAGGTGGGTTGTAGGTTAGTTCAGAGACCAGTGAAACTCATACAATACTCCGAAGACTGAGAGTAGACGGGGAGAGATGCACATAGCTTAAAACAAAGCTGGGCCATTTTCTCTATTTCCATTTCCTGGAAAACAATCTCTTTATTTGAATTTTCTGGAAATCACACAGAAGTGAAATAAATCACTGGCTTTAAAGCTTTCATCGTCTGCATCATTTCACACCTCTCCTGGGGCTTGCTGCTTCCAAACAATCCCATGATTTGGCAAATGTCACAGCTGGTTTTCATATTTGTCGCAGCCTGGTGACCTATAACAGCAAGAGGAGACTCAAAAGTAAGAATTAGGCTATCCCAAAACATTTAGTTCTTCAATAAAAAACAAGATTAATATTCTTTATGTCTCTATTTAAGCTTTTTTCTCCTGTTGATCACTGTAATAATGGGCTGCACTGTGCTCTGTGAAACATTTCCATAATGTAAGAGCCCTGCTTCAATAGTTACAGGGAGAGAAGGGAACTTGGTGCCATCCAATGATCGTTCTGATGTTTCACCTTTCCATTAAGCTAAAACAGATATTTGCAAGAATAAAATGCCATATGAGAGAGAACTCATCAAAGGTAATCCAGTCTTTCCATGAATCCAATAAGGATGTTTGGACAAAATGATGTTAATGGTTGGCTTTCTGAGTATTTTCCTTCTACTGTTTTTCAGAAGTGGCTTTTGGGAACTATGTGCTAAATAACCATCTTTTTCTCTCACATCCAGATTTCTGCCATTGACTTTTTGCTTTTGAGATTGGAAATGCTACCTTTGTAATATAACTGCACCTCCCATGGTGGAAGATGGATGAAAAACACATTCTGTGGCTGTTGTGCTGGTCTACACAGAAGCATTAGCAGGTCTTAGGCGTATGTTCACTGTGCTGCTTTAATATTTGATTCCATTTCATGAATCTCTTACACTTGAGGACTTTCTTCAGGCTTCCAGCAGTGTTACAGCCTTTAAGATACTCATGAGGTTGGAAAACCAAACATGCACCGACTGAAGGAAATAAAAGAACAATAGGTTCTTACAACTGCAGCGGAAACTATTTAGCCTTGTGAAAATGTGGGAGAATCTGCACTAGGTAACAACTGTTGTATTTCTGGGTATGAGAATATAGATTAAATTGGTTTTGGAGAGAAAAGCTTTTCACCTAAATGGGATCACCAGAGTTGCAAGCCTGTATAACAGTAAAAATCAGAAGTTTCAGCCAAGTTTAATGGAGAGGACCTAATTCCCATTGTCTGTGCTGGGTGTGAAATTGCTGTGATGTGTAATACAGCAGAGAACAAGCCTGATAGATTTTACTGAAGTTCATCCCATTGCTACATGAGAAATAGATCTAACATGAGCCATCATAAATAAAATGTCTCAGAAATCCCTGAGGTTGCCCAAGGTAGCAGCTCTTCACGACAAAAAGGTCATTTATTTCCTTCCCAAGCAAATATGAACTGGTAAAAGAGTTGTTACACTGAACAGTGGATTGTACTCATGGAGACCTTACTTCCAATGAAGCCCAGTTTCACTGTGGGCATTCACATGGTTGTTAACAGCATTTCACCTGCAGGAGCTGTCACCAGTCACCAGTAACATGGCAAAGATTCCCATTCCCCTGCACAAGCAAATACGACTTTGATGCTTTGAACCTAGACTTCAGCTATAACAGTTCATAAAGCAATTCTGTGTTACTCCCCAGCCTGGTCACACTCTCCCATTACCATGCCCTTGGTGACAACCATCTCTAGCTAATCATTCTTACTACCCTGCCCCACTTGTGCAAAGTCAGTAAAGGGGGCAAGAAACCCCCAAAGTGGTGGTATCTTCTTGTTTTAAAAAGCAGGCACAATGACAGCTTTTTAGTGATAGTTACTGGGGTACAGTCTGATAGAGAAAGATGGGAGGAGCACTGAATGAGGCCAGACAGCTGAAAGGGAAAATGGTCTCTTGAGCGTGAAGTCAAGAGCTGATAGTGCAACTCTTGACTTCAGGCAAAGCTGAAGGAAGCAAAATCTAAACATGCTGGGACAGGGTAAGGGGTCCATCTACCTGCACACATAGTTTGGATTATTTTGGTTTGGTTTTGGGGTTTTCTTTTGGATAGCTCATACTTCTACCTAATTAACTTGGCCATCAAAACAGCAACAATACAGAAATGCTGTGAGGGTTTATTGTTCTCTGCTTCATAGAATCATAGAATAGTTTTGGTTGTAAGGGATCTTTAAAAGTCATTTAATCCACCCCCCACCCCTGCAGTGAGCAGGGACCCCTTCCACTAGAGCAGCTTGCTCCAAGCCCGTGTCCTACCTGCCCTTGAACACTGCCAGGGATGGGGCAGCCACAGCTTCTCTGGGCACCCTCACAGGGAAGAGCTTCTGCCTAAGAGCTCATCTCAGTCTCCCCTCTGGCAGGTTAAAGCCATTCCCCTTGGCCTGTCCCTACATCCCTTGTCCCAAGCCCCTCTCCAGCTTCCCTTCAGCCCCTTCAGGCACTGGAGCTGCTCTCAGGTCTCCCATTCAGGAGCCTTCTCTTCTCCAGGCTGACCCAGCCCAGCTCTCTCAGTCTGGCTCCAGGGCAGAGCTGCTCCAGCCCTCACAGCATCTCCATGGCCTCCTCTGGCCTCGCTCCAACAGCTCCATGTCCCTCCTCTGCTGCTGCCCCAGAGCTGGATCAGGGCTGCAGGGGGGTCTCCCCAGAGCACAGCAGAGGGGGAGAATCCCCTCCTTTGACCTGCTGCTCACGCTCTGGGGGTGCAGCCCAGGATACAGTTGGTTTCTGGGCTCAAACACACACTGCAGGTCACGGGGAGCTCTCAATCCGTTCATCTCCCAAACTGCATTGATACCAGAGGTTGCCTGAACCCAGGCACAGGACCTTGCACTTGGCTCTGTTGAACCTCACAATGTTCACATGCGCCCACTTCTCCAGCTTGGCCAGGTTCCTCTGGAGGGCATCTTATCCCTCAGGTGCATCAACTGCACCACTCAGCTTGGTCTTCCCAGGCACACAGGTGAAGCTGATGTGTTAGGAGGTCCCAGGGTCCTCCTTCCTACAGTGTTGAAAAATGGGTGCTGTTTCCCTTTTTCCACTCACCAGGGCCTTCACCTGATGCCAGGGCTTTTCAGACATGGAGTGTGCCTTGTTTTCAGCATAACCACCTCAGCTTAGCGCAGGCAAAGGGCAAAAGCTGACTTTGTGTGTCAGGTGGGGCTGTGTGTGCAAACGAGGACACAGAAAAACCAAGTTAAGGTGTGACTAAGCAATGCAGCACAGCTGGTGCTGGCCTTGATGGAAGGAATAAAAGGGGAAGAAGGAGCTGTATTTATTCCTTTCTTCAACCTCTCGTATGCAACATGTCAGACCCTTCCTATGGTGGAACCTGGCAGCCCAAGGATGCAGCAGCTGTTGTCACCTACTTGCTCCCAAGGTATTGTTGCTAACTAAATCTTAAATGGCCATAGGTGCTCTTGAAAACTGAAGTGCTTTTGTTCTGAAAAAAGAGACCTTTCTGCATAGTGGAATACAGATGGTACTTGTTCCTTCGTATGAAAGCCCTTAAATACCATCGTGTTTAGGGCTGACTCAGAGATATAAGTCTCTTTCTTTCCTTTCTCCTATATGTGTAATGAAAATAGAATTACAAAAGGTCCTTAGGCAGGCTGTACAAGGCAAAGGACGAGTGGCAGGGTTTCAATACTTGCTTCCTACCTCTTCCTTCCCCACACACCACCCACCCATGCACATGTTTGTTTGCTTGCCCACAAGCCTGTTACAATCTGGTTCTTAATGAAAATGACTTTTATTTTTCATATATACCTTCAGAAGCTCTTGGGAAGGCACCTTCCCCTACAATTTGCCTGTTGAGTGATGCTGGGATGTGCATTAGGGCTGGAAATCAGGTCTTGTATTTTGTGTCATTGTGGGGCAAACCATGGTAGCTCTTTACATTTCAATCTCTTTTAGCCTTTCTGCTGTGAGTGGAACACTGATCCTTCCCTAGAGAAAGGCCTGCGCAAAGACATAATCCCACACTCGGGGATTCAAAGATGCTGTGCATGCAGGATTGGTAATGACTGAAATGCCAACTGCCCTAAAACCTAATGAAGATATTCAAAACTACTTCATCTTGTGCTATCCAATTCTCAGGTTGTTTCTATATGAAGTTGATTCATAAAAACATCCTTACAGGCTGGCTCAGAGGCAGCCGGCATCTCTGGAAGGTAAGTGCAGGAAAAGTTGTTGGCTCCATTAGGAGAATTGCTGTGTTTTCCGTTTGAAAGAGCCGGCAATTACATCAAGTTGCTATTTTTAGGCAGATAATAAAGTGGAACACTGGGTTAATGAAAGCAGCCTGCGCCAGCTGAGTGCTATGGAATAGTCACCCAGCGTATGCATGGTAGGCTGTATGTCTGAAACACATGCAGTCCACCTGCCTCTCAAATACAACTTAGCTTTTTGCCCGAGAAGAAAAGCTGGTTCTATTGGCAAAACAGAAAACGTAATTGGAGACAACTCATCTCTTAATCCACTCCTTACTTCCGAAATTCCTTGAGTTTCTTTCAGAGGTGAAGGAGTGTTAATGCCATCGTCTGAACACAAATGGTAGGAAGGGAGGAATTTGATCCATGCACTGGTATTCACAGTGCTTCTCTGCAAATGTCTCCGTGTTCATTCTGCAGGGCACTCCCCTAAGAGCTTAAGAAAACCACCCTGAGTTTTGTAGCTCCATTTAGCACACTCTAGCAGGCTACACGCAATTTTTGAGGTTTCTCTCTTTAAATGTCTTACGAGTTGCAATGCCAATGGTGGTGGTGTTTTGGGCAAACGAGTTGAAGGACTGTCTGTGGTGATAATGATGGTCAAAGTCTTAGTTTCAGATATTCAGGACAACACATAGATGCTTCCAGATCCAATAGGCTGCAGGCTTTGCTGTTGCAGTCAAAAGGGTGCAAACTCACCAAAATATCAACATAGAATCATAGAACAGTTAGGGTTGGAAAGGACCTTAAGATCATCAAGTTCCAACCCCCCTGCCTAGAAGTGGCATGCTGAATTAAAGAACATAGCGTTTATTGTAGCTTATGGTGGCCTGTGCAAAAGGGAGCTTGTAGAGTTGTTTGCATCTTTCTCATGGTGGTCTGGATACAGCCTCTTTTAGGAAGCCCTTAAATTCTTGCTTGCTGGAGGCTTGGAGATCACATGAGGGAGAGGAGTGCTCCATACCTGCCCTATTTCTTTTTGTTCTCTGTGAGTATCCTCCCTCCTGGTTATGGTCAGGGACTTCCTTGCCTCTAATCAGGATGTTATAAATTCTGGGTGATGAGAAAAAGAGCCCAGTGGGGATCCTCTCAAGTCCCAGAGATTAGGGTGAAGCACTGACTTTAATGAGACAGTTCACATGCTGGCAGTGTAGTGTATACCAAGGACCTTGCTGAACTTGACTGCGTGTGGCACAGCAAGAGCTGTCGCGTTAGGGAAGGATTTGTTTGAATGGGAGAGGAAAGCTTTCTGTGAAGCTCCCCCCATCACCCAAGGGCTAATATGGATTAATTAGAGACTCTAGAGAAAACAGGATCTCTTATATGAAATATGTGGTTTTTTTTTACTCCTAGAAAGACCAGATTAAGGGTTGATCAATTCATGCTGGTTCTCAGCTTAATGAAGAATGTAAAGATCACAGGGAAAAACTGAGCACTTTCTGATTTACAGGGTCTGATTGGAGCAGTCATCTGGAAAGCATCAGCTGTTATAGTACTTCCCTGTTTCCAAGAACAGATTAATAACTAGATTGATTGTTCTGTTATAGCTACACTTTGTCTCCAGTTATTACACTCCAGGTATGGTATGAGTGTGGTTTCAAAGGCTATTGCTCAGTCTAAAAATCAGCATGTGTTCAGGCTTTTTCCCAGTTGAAAATGGCACTTATTAGCCACTGGATAAAGGATATAACAGAGATAGCTGCAGCCTCTTGGTACTGTGGAGTAGGAGTAGGGGAAGTAGAAAGAGTACCTATAGGGAGCCAGAGTTGCTATCCTGCCCCGTAGGAGAGCCAGAGACACTCATCCCCACAATGGTCTCTCTCTCCCATAGCAGGAAGCACCACCTAATATTTTCCTTTATTTCTTGTTGGCTTCTGGCAGTCTCCTGCCTCAGGCAATTGATAAATTTGCTTGTGCCCAAGAGACATCCATAGAGTGGATGCAGGATGATGCCATTCACCTCCTCCAACCCCAACGTTTTTAACCTGGAGGCGTTTTCTTCTAAATCTGCTTTACAACATTAGAGCTCCATTTGTGAGTTATGTCTGAGCCCACCTGAAAGTTATTGATGAGTTCTATTTTCAGCCTTGTTGTAACTGTGTTTTAGTGATATTGACAGAAGCAAACTGAAAATACACTGGCCAGTTCTGTTGTTGAGTGCAAATCCAGCTCTGCCCTGTATTTATATTTGCCATAATTAAAAGTGTATGTAGCTAATAGTCATCGGATGTTTTACTGAGTCATATATGCTATTCATGCCTAAACAGGTAATTTTAAAGATGTTCCTGGTTCTTTTAACTGACAGAAACAATCTTGTCTTTGCCCATTTCCTTCCTTGTGCTGTTGGAATTTGCTAGGAATTCTGTATCTTTCCATCTATGACCTGGTTTAGTTGCCAACAGAGTTGGCAGGAGTTTTTCCACTGGCTTTGTCCAAAATCAGATCAGGCCACTAGAGAGCAAATGATAAATCACGTTCATAAGCTGAAAGTTAACCACAGGCATTGATCAATACACACATGTATTTCTGCCTGGGCAGGGTTTGCAGTTTGGCATCTTTCCCTCAGCAATATCGCTGAAGTACAGTGAAAGGCGAGTATCTACAGCGATGCTGGGCTTCACTGTCCCTCTGGGGTTCTATGTGGGGCAAGTGTTGAAACCTTAATGGGGGAGTTACAGGTGTGTGGCTTCAGAGGTGCCTGGCCATGAACAGCAGCACTTCTCACTAGAGTTTCTGTTCCTTATATCTTGAGGCTGACAAGTTCACTGAATTCCCATGTCCTTTTCTTCCTTTTATTGCTGTCAGTAACAATAGTTGAAGATTTTGGCATGAAGGTACTGCATTTTTGTCATTAAAATCACTCATTCTTCTGTAAAAGTGTGTAGGTAGGTCTGCAAAAGCACAGCATCTCAGAATTCTTTACCAAAGCACATAATCTTTCTTTACCAAGCACATCATCTTTCTTTACCAAAGCACATCTTTCTTTACCCAAAGCACATCTTATCTTTCTTTACCAAAGCACACCTTTCTTTACCAAGCACATGATCTTTCTTTACCAAAGGACATAATCTTTACCAAAACACTTCCCTTTCAGTCTTCTAAGCATTCTTTAGCCTGTTAAGACCAACTAATAAATGTTTTCGAAAGTGTAAAAAAAACCCATTGAAAATATAAAGTAAGATTCTTTTTAGACTAAAAGCATGTCTATTATCTGTCTTTTCCCAGGGAACATTTTCCCTATTATCTGCCTTGACAAACAACTAGTCTCACTGATAAATAATTCAGCAGCAAGAGACTCTGGGGCTGTCTGTATAAAATTATGGCATACATTAACTGATGTCCTCACCAAGCAGGAGGTGCTGGGAGAATTAGCCTTGACAAAATGGCATTTCTAAATCCCCAGCTGTCCCCTTAGAAACTGTGCCCTCAATATTCAGGTCTCTGCAGTTAGAAACTGGTGGCTCCACTGGAAAAGCAAGAGCTAAAGTGAGTTTTGGGGTGGTTTTTCCATCAAGCTTTGTTGTTTTGGAACCTGTTAACACTGTCTGAATATCATATTCTAAGCAATTCTTGATCTGATTCAAGTTTCATTAAGCTGTTGTTTTTAAATCGCTCATGTGGGTTTTTTTTACCCTCCTAAAAGAAACACTTTAGGTGCCTGGCAGGTTAAAAGAGGAAATATTAAACAGTCTCATCACTGAAAGAGGACCAGTTCCCTGTGCCCAAACTCTGTTTAACTGTGTGTGGGTAAGGCATACCAGTATCAGTCCTTGAACGCTTGAGGGTCATGCTGATTTCAAGTGAAGTCTTCATCTCAAGCATCTTTCAGTAGGGAAGACTTCATGTAAGGAATAAAAAGGCTGCAAATAATTAGTACCATACTTTGGCACACATTACCCCTGGGTTAACTATTAAAAGAACCCATTCAGTGACAGCAGCTGCTGCAGATATCCTGAGTCTAAGCCAGCCCTGGGAGCTTCCCTGCTCCCTGCACTTGTGTTCCCTTGACTTCTCATTGCCTCTGCCTCCAGTGCTGTGAAGCTGCTTGGAAGGTCTGGACTCTGTGAAATGACTCTACAGTGATTTAGAAGTGATGAAGGCTGTACCATGCGTAAGTACTGCCATTTAGAGATGACCTTGTTTTTAATAATAGTCGTATCTTTAAAAGATAAAGCTTTGGCAAAGTTATGATACGGCTTTTTGCTGCAATTAGACTCAAGCTTTGTGCAGCTGTGAAGTTAAAGCAGAAATCAGTATATGCATCATCTGGCCTCAGTGCACAGTTGGATTTTAATACGAAGCAGTTTTATTCTGGACCGGGGGAGGAAGGGGTGTGTATGTTAATAACGAAGACCATAGCTGTCTACGACCTAAAACTACACCCTTGTATAAACAAAATACACAGAGAGTGGGTAGGGAAAGATTTTGTTGTTAAGTGATGGAAAACCGAAGTGAGTAAACAAGGTCACACAATAAAACTGGGGAAGGCTGAAATATTCACTTGCACTCTGAACAAGCCATCTCCTCCATCAGCCAGCCTTTGCTGTCTTTCTGGTTCTGTAAAAGGATGCACTTTAGCAAATATGCTGCTTCACTGTTGCAGGAGGACACCAAGGGAAGAGACCAGTTTAGGCATAGGGGTTGGCTGCCCAGGTTACTGGTAGCCTTCTTTGGAGAGAGAAAAGTTAGAGAGGTAACTGTAGTCATGAGGGAGCTCTGCAGTATCCAAACCCAGCCAAAACAACTTATTACTGTTAGCTGTAGATAACTGAAGTTCCCACCAGTCCTTGCCACTCTTACAGGGATCAAAATAATTCACACAAAGCCAACACATCTTGTAATGGCAAGCCCCAAGGGCTGTAGGTAGTGAGGTTTTCACAAACACATTGCCTGCTCCCACTTACTTCCCTTGGGGAAGATTTCTTGGGGGTGTTTTTTTCCAAGTCTAATTATCACTTAAATTAATCCTCAGTGTCAATGGCAAAAATGTCTGAGAGCCTTCCTCGTGCAGTCATTGAGCAGTCAGCACAAGAGCCCGTGAGGTGCTCCTATTCCAGCTTCAAATGAGAGCATCTTTTGCAATTAGCAGTTGGGATGAAGATTCTGGAGCATGTAAATCACTCAAAGCCCGTGGTAAAAGGGGCTAAAAAACCTTAGAACTTGCTCATGTTTTGATTTTTTTAGGGCATGCAGACCTTGCCAGAAGCATTCCTTCAACCTCCCCCCATTGCTGACCCCAAAACATAATTGTATAGAAGACTAAAGCGAAAGGAACTGGATCAGTACCCGGTCTCAGTTTAGGCTTTCTCTTGCCTCTGAAGTGTGGCACATTGCTTTTGTTGTCCTACATCCAAAAGATGGAGGTAGTTTGATCTGTTGTGAAAGCATTTGGGGGGTCCTGTTGCTGTTTGTGCAAAGACACCTTGAAGTAGAAAACACAGTTTCTCCCACAAATATTCACGCATGTTAAGTGTGATGTCTATTCCCTGTGCTACAGAAATCAGTAAAACCATCTTTGTACTAATGCTGGTTGAAAGGGCATGGAAAAGGGATTAAGACAGGATAAGGAAAAGCTGCCACCTCACTGGGAAGTGTTTTTCAGGGTCACAGGTTGAAATTTGCCATGATGAGAAGTTTTGAGAGCGACTGTTAAACATCTAAGCAGCTACTGAAGTGAGATTTTTCAGTTACTGTAGCTGCTGAGGTGGTGAAGGAAAATTGATGCTCAATAATCCGAGCTCAAAGCGCTTTGCCAAATCACTGTTAAATGTGTAAGCTGCAGACTGAACAAACATAGCGAAGAAAAATTGCCAGAGAATGCCCCATAGCAACAAGTCCATTAGTTTGCCATTTATAATGGGACAAATACATTCTTTCCGAAGTCGTAAAGATAGAATCTTCAAACATCATTCGTTTTCCTAGCTGGGATCAGAACCTATACATATATACAGTCTTCAGCCGTGATTGTGCACAAAACATTCAGTATTTATTTCCTTTCACATTTTATTATTGTTAGTGGAAGGGCCCAAAAATATAATCAGGATGCAGACTGCATATGCCTGATAATATAGAAATAGCACAGCATACCTGTCTTGCACCAGAAGACTTGTAAGAAAACCTTTAGTGTATGGAGTATGCACATGGATTTAGCTGCCACCTTGAACCCCTCAGTTCGTCTTTCAAAACAGGCATCAAAATAAATAGGAAAAAAATGGATTTGTCAGTTAAAATCGGTGGTAAAGTGTTTATGTACGCTCTATCCAGTTTTCTCACATACTAGTAAGATTTTTCAGGTTTTGCTTTTCTCCTCCTGATTTGCCTTCCCTCAATCATCCCTCCACTTTGCTCCATTTGATTCTCTTTGAAACAGAGAATTTATGGATTAAGAGCAAATCTGTTCCTTTTTTCTGCTGGAGCTCTGGTTTAGGTTACTGCAAAAAGAAGACTCCTGGTTGAATTATCAGTTGTGTCTACATTTAGTTTGGATTTATCTCTTTTGCATCCACATTCTTCTTTGTTGCTCTATGCTCTGCCTTTGATTGAAGGCATTTATGGCTGCTCTCATTCTCTGATGTCAGCCCACTGTGAGCAAAAGCAATGGAAATCAGTTAATGCGTGTTAATTGTGAGTGTCTCCACCTTAACCACAGGTATTGTTATCAATACTGTAGCCAATTTTGGTTTAAAGTGTAAGTTTTATTAAACTGAGGAAGCTAGAGCAGATAAACCAGCGCTGGGCGCCCCACGCGCACACTCGGTCCCTGGGAGGCGGTCCTTTATCTTGTTCGGTTCAAGGCTCCAGCCAATCCTGTCGCCCCTCCTCACTCGGATGTTGACGTGGCTCTTCCCCATTGGTTCCCTTTGTTGCAGGGGGGGGGTCTCATTGCCGAGAAGTTTCGGGAAGTTTCGAGAAGCTCCCAGAGGCTTCGAGAAGCGTCCACTGCCAGCCTCCAGCCCCCTCACCGTCGCAGCCCCCTCCCCTCCCCTCAAGCGTTGCAACAAGACACCACTTCGAGCCACCCAGCCCCCTTTTCTCTCTCACAATCCTGTGCAACAATACAACTGACCTCCCCCCCATTACTTACAGAGTACAACAGTTAGAGTCAAAAAGGAGTATTGTTTCACATAACGACAGCCACAGAGAGCCTCCCTCCCCGCAGACTTCTTGATGAACAAACCCCACACATCACAGGTATGGCTCATAAATAAAGCATGTGGTAGGTTTCTGGGAATAGCATTCCCACTGGGACCATCACAGTGTGTCACATTTATAGCTTTAAAAGAGAAGGGTGTCAAAATGGGCTCACTTGATTGAAAGAACGTTCACTACCAGTTTGTCAGGTCTGTTGTAATGTTCAAGCAAATTAAGATGCTGGTTTTCTTTAAGCAGTAAATACCTGAAACATGACAACGAATTGAAATATTAGAAAGGATACTGGGAAGCTTTGGTAGTCCGTGCTTGTGAATTTAAATGTCTAGCAGCAAATAGCTCTTAAGTGGTGGTCAAGCGTATCTTCTATGTTCAACTTTACGATGTGCACCAGGCAGTGCCAGACCATGTGTGTGAGCGCAGGGCTAAAGAGTTGTGACAAATACGTGTTGACTGTACTTGAAAACTTCAGCACAGTCTGGGCACTGGAAAGAGGTGCCGTCACACAGACGTGAAGTACCCATTTTCCAAGTGATTTTGGAGTCCATACGACACAGAGCTACTTTCTGAAGTCCCTTTGGACACTGTTCCCTCGCACTTCTGGTGATGGGACTCCTGCCTGCATCTCTGTTCGGGCACGCTGCCTGCTTGTGCCAATCGATGAGGCTGTGTCACAGCGCTGCCTGATTGTCTCTTGTCTCCAGCTACTGCGATCCATGTGCGGCCAGAGCAGTGGCAGAAACTTCAGCTTTGACCTTTATTTACTTTGCAAAATCAGCCTGAAGTTTATTATGGCCTTTGGAGGTGCTCCAGCTACTTACCCATAAGTATGCTGAACAAAGCCCTCCTAGCCAGGGCAAAGAAATAGTCCTAAAGGAGGAATCTGTGGTGATTGCTTTGACTGCCGTTAATGTTCCCATGCTTAAAGCGAGTAGGTGGGGTTTAGTGGGGGGCTTTTCTTTCTGTTATTGCAGGTCCTCTTCCTCACTTGGCCGTCTTGCTGGTGGCTCTTTATATTTAACCAAGGCAGAAAGCTGCTGGTTCAAAGGGACTGGGTCTTAACTGCGTCCTCCTTACTCCATCTCCTGTTCTTCCTTCTGGTGAGTGTTTTAAACTTGTCTCATGTTGTGATTCCTTTTTACTCCTGAAAGTTCAGACTGAAGTTTGGATCCAGCAGGAGAAGCGGCCGAGTTGTGCTGATGCCTCTTGCACCAAACGCTGAGTACTCCGTGCTGGTGTGGTTTTAGACAATCTAGGACGTGCAGGAGACATGAAAAGCGTGATTTCACAGATGAGCAACGTAGCCTCTGTATTTCATGCTGTTTGGTAGCCATTCTGAGCCACATGGTCTGGCAGAGGTCAGCTTTGCTCGGTATCTACCCTAAGCTCTTTGTTTTGATGCAGCCACATCCTCTGCGTGGCACAACAGCCATTTCCAAATGCCCAAAAGGCACTGTTCCCCCTTCCATCATCCGTCAGGGGTATTAGTAATGAATATAACAATGCATAATTATGATCTATAAAGAATTATTGCTAAAGCGGGTGTCATGACGGAACATTTATAAAGTATACGACCAAGCTCTTACTTAGCAGCTCTCGGAGCTTTCAGCTTGGCTGTTAAATGAAAGCTTTTGTGTTCTGGTTGTATTTTGCCTTGGGGAGTTGATGTGGTTTCCGAGCCCAGCAGCCAGGTCCCTCCTTCTTATCTCCCTTTTCTTAAGGAGTCCTGAAAGGTGTTGTCTTTTCCCCCAGAAATACCCATTTAACTGGTACCTGGTACTGCTGCTTGCTTCTGAATGTGAAGATTCTCTCTCGGGAAACAGCAGATCCTGGACCCCAAAACCATAAAAGCTTGATGGCTTTCCTATCTCTTCATAAACCCATGAGGTCTGAGGTTCTGTTACTGATAACGTTTTCTCCTCTGTTTTCTGTTGAATGAGCTGGTGAGCAAGTAAGCGTCTGTGCTTCACTCTCTAACCATAGTGACTTCATGTAAATAATCCCATGCACGGCCGATAACTGCTTAAATACATGCGGGACAAACTGAGGTCCATTAGGGATATGAGATGTGGTGGGAATGAGTAAGTAATAAATCCAGTGACTACTGGAATCATACTACTTGTTGTTAATGGTGGCTGAACACAGTGAATGGACTTGCTTGCATGCTCTGCAAAAAAAAATCTGATACATTTTCTTTCCTTTTCCTCGGTCTATAAGTAATTTCTATATCCTTTATAACATCCTCCTTTGTGGCATCTAAGGAGTCAACATTCCTTTGGCATTAAAGAAAATCCTCTCTTAGTCCCTAGAACTGCTGTTTAAATTGATAATGGTGCCGAGGCATTTTCTTCTCTGACCACACTGTGCTTACAGAAGGAATTAGATTCCTCAGTTGAGGCCCTGGCAGTCATAATTCAGGTACTCTTTGAGGGCAGGCATTTGTTTGTTGGTTTCTTTTAATGAAACAGAAGGTGTATTGAGCACATCTATTGAGTGCTCTAGGGAGTGCGTGCCTGGAATCGCTGAATCATCCCCTGGTAGGGGGTTTGCTGTTACAGATTTGCAGTTCAAAACGCAATCCCTTCGTTCTCAAAGGTGGGGGTTTTTATCACTGCCATTGCATCTCTGCTTTCCTGCGTCTGGTGGGGCACTTCACGGCTCTGTCCTTCCTCTGGGGATATTCCAGTTTGTTTAACTCCAGGTCTCCAGCATTCTTCAATAATCACTTGGAGCCGAGCTGACTGCGTTCACTGGGTGCCTGCCTGTCCAGGGCTTCATGGTGTAAACTAGCACATAGCACGGTGTCCAGTTGAAAACAGTTTTCATCCTGGAGACTCTGAGTTGCCCCTATCCGTGACCCCTTTCTGCAGATGATGTATTTTACCTTAATATGTATGCTGTCAAAACACAGAGGACCAGAGCCCTCTCTGCCTTGGTGGAAAGGAGGTCAGCCAGCCTTGCTGATAGGAAATCTATGCAGTTCCTCCATTCAGGCAAAGACAGACTGATAAGTATCAATTGAGACATCTGGATAGATCTTGGGAGAATAAGAGCCCTTGCATAGAAAGTTTTCCTCCTGGTTTTTTTTTTTTTTTTTTTGAGCGTATTATTCTGTTTGGTGTCCTTATCTAAGGACATTCTTACTTAAGTGCTTGTGTTTTTAAGTGCAGCTTTAGCTTTTCTCCTGCTTATCCTGCCAGCACTTCCTGCCCTCTCTGTTATGCAGAGGTAGAAGCTTTCTGTGGCTTTGTTAAAGTCTTGAAGCTTTGAGCATGCATTTCACTGCTTGTCCTTGGCGTATTCAACTTTTGTGTAAGTCAGCCTTGTCAGCTCGCATCCAGACAAAACATCGAACTGGAAGATGTGTACTGTTTACTACAGCAATAAGAAAAGGGCCTTGATTATGGTAAGCAGTGTAAAAGATAGTTGTCTCTAAGGACACGAACCGCGCTGATAAGCAATAGCTGCAGAGCAGTATGTTTTGGTAAGAATCTGAAGGATCTCTAGAGTGTTCACTTTGCTCATCCTCAATGTGGTAAAACGCAGCACAACCCAGTGGTAAAGTTTTGAGTGTTCCCCAGTCCCGTTTTTGGTGCGCTGAAGAAGGAAGTTCATGCACCAGCTGCTAAGGAGAGAAATAGCAGTTACAGCTGAACGCAGGATAGCGAAGTATTACTGTTGCTCCTGCTGTCACTGTTGTGGTTTCAATCTGAGCTGTTAAAGCAGAAATTTGTCTTATATTTTGCTCCAGATGCTTGTTGTTCCGTAGGAGTCTTCCCCATCACCCATATATGAAATTGAATACCTCTGCAGACCACAAGCTTTACTACCTTGTTATTCCTCCAGATAGTTTAAAACTGATGCAGTCCATCCTGTTACTCTGTGTTAGTGCCCTGAAAAAATTTGTCTTGATACTACCAGGTCCTATTGGTTCCCTTGAAAAAGGATTGGGAAAAACCTGAAACTAATATAGAACAACCTAAGCAAACACTGGGCTAAACTCAGTTTAATCTCTGCTTTCCAAGACTGGGGTTAGTGTTCCAAGCCAAGGTTGTAATTTAAGAAGTGAAGAAAATGTCTCAGACTTTTTGTCCATGAGGATAGTCATTTATCTGCAGGTAACATTTATGGGGAGAATAGAGGAGGTATTGCAAAACAAGATGGAATAGAGAAAAGCAGAGGGTACAGCAGGCGAAAAGTTCTATCGACAATGATGCCAAATTGCAGAGGTTGCCCACTGTACTGCTCTGCTTCTCAAGGGAACGCATGTACTCAAAGGGTGAAAGATTTAATTTATCCTTCTTCAAGCATCTGATGCTATTTCGAATGGTTTTAAGCAGAATATTACTTTCGGATGCTCCACAGCAGGTACTTTATCTAAAACTGCATTGCAAATAGAGATACTTCAACATATTCAAGAAAATAACCAGTGCCAAGGTATTATGGCACCCAGATGGTTTCATAAACCATGAGTATGTTTTAACTAGTGCCTCTAATCACTTACTTTGGGTTTTCATGTGTCAGACTGATAGCCTAAGAAACAGTAATTTTCTCATTAAAGTTTTTGAGCTTTAATACTGTACATAGAGATAGGAATTTGGCACTGCACAGAAATGAGTTAAGCTTCATCAGCTTTGTGAGACAAGCATGTGGTTAGGTGTGCTCCCCAATTACAGTAAAAAATGTAGTTCTCATTTCTGCAGCTGCTATGATGCTGGATGGGGCTTGATAATACCTCATTGCATTGAGCTGCTTTGTGCTCTCTTGAGCCACTCTTTTTGCACGTGCGGAGACTGCAGTGCAGTAGAACTGAAATCCCCTTTTCCTGGCAGCAGCAAGACTTCGTAGCCTGTGATTGCTGCACCCTTTGGGCCAGAGGTGCCTCTGTGCTGTGAATTGCACATTGCCAGGTAGCAGACAGAAAGGAGGATAATCCACTTCAAGTACCGACCAGGGTGAGACCTGGCCACTTTGAAGTCTTGCCTAGAAAATGGAGAGATACAGGAGGTCTGGATTCAGCCCGAAAGGTGAGGAAATGCCCACTGGATGCGGTAGTACGCAGCTCTAGCAGCCGTGATTAAAGGGGAAGTAGTGATCTCAAGTGATGCTAGGAAAGAGCAGGGAAATCCACAAACCCAAAAGATTTCATGCAAACGGGGCAACATCTTAACTGCAGCGGTTCCAGGCGACAGAGGTCAAATTCACAACGATGATAGTTGCACTTTCCTAAAAGTAAAGAATTCCAATGAAATGTTTGCAGTGCTGCTTGATTGCATCAGTGAGCTGGTTTGTATCAATCAGTAGACTTCGTAGAAAGTAAACCAAGGACATTATTGTGCCTACCCTTAAATAGAGAAGATTAAAACTAATAGAGTTCATATATCAAGTGGTAAGTACAGTTAAAAACCTCCATAAATCTAGTGTACTAGCGTGTTATTCCGTCAGTGTTTTAATGTGACAGCAGAATTACAAAGAAACTCCTCTGAAATGAAGCTGTTTCTTTTATGAAGGCCCAAGTCTTTGAATAAGAAGGAAAGGAACAATTTTTTTTGTTCCTCTTCTCAGATGCATTGATGTGCATCACTTTAACATCAAGTGATTACTACTGACTAGATGAAGACTGTGAGTTAAAAGAGGTTTGATTGTCTTTAATCCAGGGAAAATACATTCCTCAGAGGTGTTTGCTTTCTTCTTTTTAGACTTCAGTTCAAACAACCTGTCGAGGGACTACACGTGCCAGCCATTGGGAAATATGCCTTTGTAAAGTCAGACCCCATAGGAGCCTGTGCTGGGTTTGTGTGTGGATAAAAGCCTCTTGACACAGAGCGCTCAGTGCTGATGTGCGGGATGGTTCAGTGAGAATGCGAAGGCAATGGGTTATACGGGAGCCTGATCTGGCAGATTTCACTTCCATTACAAGGAATTAATCCCTTGTTCAACAGACCTAAAATAGAAGCTCTTTTGCCTGCCTGGTAATTAGTCTCTTGCATATTTGCATCTCATTGGCTTTTTCTCTGCACTTAATGGCGCAGCTGCTTTTTGCTCATGATAAACTAGCATGGGGATCAGGAAAACACATCCATTTGGCCGTAATGGTGTATCTAATATCTTGTTGCATCTCGAGCTTCTTGGTCATGATGGTAATCTCCTATTAGTTCCAGGAGTGCTTTCCTTCTTTCCTTCCTCCCTCTCTGCTCCCTATTAGTTAAAGCACAGATTTAGTGAAACAGATTTCCACATCAGCCATCCACTACTGTGAAACCTCAGCTATTACTGGAAATTTTATACATCCCATCAGCCATTCTGAACTGGTGCCTGCACAAATCCACAGATAGTAAGCAGGGGAAAGAAGAGCTGCATATAGCCAAATTAATGTCTATTGCTTCCATGTAATGAACTGAAAACCTTCCTTTCACATTGTGATTTGTGTGCAGCCTGCTTTAGCCACAGGCAACGCCAAGCAAGCCCTAGTGCTTAAGAAACCTGCTGGTTCTCACAGCTTTCAATGGGAAGAATGAGTACATTGGGGATGTGAATATAAGCCAGTTGCTAACTCTGTAATTTGAATAGCTGGTGAACGTTTAGGATCTTAATTAAGACAAAACATTAGCAATGGAATTATGAATCACGGCAGAGCTCCGTTGAGCAGCAGCAGAAGTCAGAAGCTTCTTTGCTGAAGGCAAGAAGAGTCAAATAGCCAGCGACAGCTTTGCTGGTCATAAATTGAAGGAAATAAAGGCAACCTAGGCTCTGTGAATTTGGATTCAAAGTTGTAATTACAACTTGCCCTGCACTGGGTTATGTGGTGTGAAATCTCTGCAGATACAGTCTCAAGTCTGGAGTCACTGAAAGTCACAGTATTGTTGGCCAATATAAATGAGTTTTTCCTCGGGCAAAATCTCTGCAAGTTTACATTTCTGGCTTTGTTTTTAATTTCACTGTTTCTCTTGCTCTGTTCCTATTTTCCATTTTGACCTGAAACCACCCCTTGTGAGTAGACTGCTGATGTGAGGGCTTAGAATTTATTATTACTTGTTACTGCAGAAAAAATAAACCCAAGTGCATATTTTGATCCCCTGCTCTTTTCCAGTGTACAACCTTAAAATGACACTACTGGTTCTTTCGCTTGCACCAGTCAAGAATTACTGAAAACTTGGCTTTTCTGCTTTTTCTTTTGATATTCATTAGGCCAAATGAAGCGATGAACTGCAGGCAGAACCAGCAGACTTAATTACTTTAACATTTCACCCTTGTAAGATTTGATATCATGAAAACGAGTAACATTGCATGCTGTGAATGGTGAGCTTGTTACAGCATTAAGCCACGTTTTCAACTCCTTGTATCTGAATGGTGCTAATAACAGTTACTCATTTGCTACAGGGCAACTAATCAGCCCCAACTCATACTGGTGTCACTGGTGGACTGCATCTGCACAGTTCAGGAGAGAAGGGCTGAAGAAAGGGCCAATAAAACCCACTTAAAAGCTCAGAAGTAGCACAGTTTAAAGCTGTGTGGAGGGGAAAAGAAACGTGGAGGCAGTCATCAGGGACACTTGGAGACTAAGGTGTAGAATTTGCTATTTGAACATATGCACACAAATGCAGTGATTGTATGCTTTAGTTTCAGATGATATTATGTCCTGTGACAAATCCATAGGGACTCTTCCTCTCTAAGCCTTCTAAGGACTCTGAAGACCCTTTCTGCATACCAAGGTGGGGGAAAGGGGTGGTTCATCTGCAGCCCTGGCTCATCTGCAGACTCCATAGAATTCAGAAAATGCAGGGGGTCTGGAAAAGCCCTGGATGAAGGGTTAAATTTTCCCTTTTTCCTGGCCAATAACTTTGTTTTCTTATGTGAAAAGAGACAGAGATAGCCACTGGGATTTAGCTGAAAGAGATGGTGCAGTCCAGGAAACAGCACAAGAGAAGTGCAGTGTTCAGTATGCCCTGGGCTTTCTCTAGCAGGCTCTTGCAATATTTACCAGTGGTGTGAAAAGCATGAGAGTTAGCTGCTTCTTGCTTCTAAATTATAAAGATGAGTGTTTCGCAGTGGTTTGAATTAATGAGGCTTCCAGTGTGCGACTTATTTCCTACTGAAAGAGAGGAAGTCTCTTGTATCAGAGGAGAATACAACAGGTCTGTCCCTCCTCGGTTGTGAATTGGCCAGAGAGGGAGAGCTTAGCTCATACTGCCTTCATCTTGAGCATCCCTGTGCAGTGGGCTCCACCAGTGCCTTGCCACAGGCCTTTGGATCTATGCAAATTCCTGGCCTTAGAAGAATGTGAAGTGAAAGTCGTTAATGAACACATAAGTAGTATTCTGCTGTTTTGGGGTTGTGCCTTCATTTATTTCCAGGTGTCTGTTCATGGCCTGGCAAAAGGGAATTCTTTTTCTCATTGCACAGCAAGAGCTTAAGGAAGGATGATTGAAGAACAGGGACCAAATTATGAACATAAAGAGGGATCCAAAGTATTGATAGTGCACAGTGGGTGAGATGAATGCTTCTTCAAATACGTAAATTCATCTGCCTCATTAGCTATTAATATAGCTGTTGTAGAGCTAGAACATCCTCCTACTGTAAAACCTGAACAACCTCATCTTATCGAAGATCCTAATTTTATAGAAACTGGGAACTTTTGCTGAATTATTGAGGTTTTTCCCTGTAAAGCTTGTCAACTTTTTTAAAAAAAAAGAAAAGAAATGAATTTACTACTTTGCCAGTTGTGCAAGGACAAAGGGAAGATGCTGTGTTTCAGATTAAAGCCATAGAGATGATGTCAGCCTACCTTACTTGCCAGTAGACCTTATCTCTGAGAACTCATGTAACTTGCTGTAATGAAGTGGCTGGTCTAAATGCATTTGCAACTCTAAAAATAACATTTCATTTCAAAATTAGCATATTTACAATTAAGGCTCTGCTGTCTATTGCAAAATGAAATATGCACATTAACTGCTAATTGTTCTGTCATGACAAATGGAGGAATAGAGCTCTCTATGAGTGCAAGAGGTGTGTGAAAGCTGTGAAACAGAGCAGGAAGGTTGAAAATTGGGTAAACATAAACTTGGCACTGGAGGAAGGTGGAAAAATGAAGGAGGCAAGAAAGATAGAGCCATTAAGACACAGGACTGCCTTTTTAAAGCAGATTATGGTATGGGTTATCTTTCCAAATGCTAAGGTGTTCTGAGGATTTCTGAAGGCAACCTTCTGAGAAATCATCTGTGTCACTGCTCAAATACCAAGAAGCTACTTGGAAAATAGATGAAGTTGTACTGTACATGCGTTGATAATGGGTATCATCAGCCTCAACTGCTGCACAAAGGTGTCTTGGAATTTATTGTGAGCAGAGTCCTGTATTCCTTCTCTTTAAAATAAGGACTTATATTCTGATCACCTTCCTTAAGCTATAGCAAACAACTTTGGGCTACCCTCCGCCATATAGGTACTGGTTTATGCTGTGGATGTTCAGGATCAGTGTGTCTACATGAGCCCTGCTGGAGTAATGGTCTGCACAAATAACTAGACCCCTTTCAGGAGGTACCACTTCAATAGGCCATGCCAGGCTTGGACACCCAGTTCCATTCCCCCTCTCCAGGCACTCAGGAAAGTGGTGAGGATATTGATAATTCACTAAGCCAAGCTGTCCCTTGCAGCTGTGCCTTGAAAGTTCTAGTTCAAATGCTTACAAGACCTGACTTTGAGCTTGTTAAATGAGTTTTGGGTGTGGAAAGGCATGAAAACTTAGCCTATTAATAAACACATTATACATCTTGCCTGAAAAACTAGAAGCAAGCAAAGAATAGCAGCTACAGACAAATTTTGGGAACCAGGAAGAATGGAAACATTGGAAAGAAAAAGGATAATTTGGGAATTAGCTGATATCTTCAGATTTGCACATGGTCCTGGCGGTTACTTGAGCAGGAAGAAACAGAGACCAGATTTGTCTTTATTAACTTGGTTTGGGTTCTTTTTCTTGCTTAACATTCTCTGGAGTTTGAGACGATGTCTGTTAACACATGTGCAGCCTGTGACCACTGGTGCCTTGAGCATCCTGCTGTGGGTTAGGGTTGGTCTTGTTTGTGTTTTGCTGAAGTGCTGCACACCTCTAAGACACAGCACTTGGAACGGAGCTTTAGAAACTGGAGATGAGATTAGAGGCTCTTCCTTGACTGTTTAGGTTTGCCAGCACTGAACGCTTCATTTCTGTTGCAAATCATCTGATTGGCTGTCATCACAAGGATAACCTTTGTGATCCCATTCAGCGCAAATGTGATCAAGACAGATGGTGACATCACCAAGAAACTTCTCTCTGAAAGGTTACTTTGATTCCTAACTAGGACTTCCTAACTAGCTGTCATTCTAACTCCAACGCTCACACCTGTAGTAGGGGAAATTGCCAATTTGCACATAGACTTGTAGACATTATCCACCTTTCAGCCAGGTGCCTTTCCAATGACATCTTGAATTGCTCTCTCTGTTGCTAAGCATTGGTATTTTAATATTTGCTCTTTGCAGCCTAATATATTGGCTGTCTAATTTAATTTCAGTACATTTAGGCTGAAGCTTAATCTGGGTTCTGAAATTTGCTCTACTTGTGCAAACAGTTATTTTCCCCCAGCTAATCTGAGAACACACACACATACACTCTTCCATTGAGAGATGAGCGAATCAAGCTGCGATGGTGTAGGAAGATACGAATGACCCTTACAGCGATTGGTTTTAAATGAGCCATTTCAGTACCATAGTACATTCCATCGTACATTCTGGCTGGAACTGCACTGATGCTTACATCAAAACCTCAGATGCACGTTTTGCAAGGATTCAGATCTGGATGTTTTCTGTTTTCCCCAGCTTGGGCTGTAATAATCTGATCAATACATCTGTAATAGTTTCACCTTTCTCCTTTAATGTTTACCCTGTTCAGTAGGTAGTACCCTCACCACTATTTCTTCTAAGAGGCATGTTGACAGGTATTGGCAAGAAGATAGAAAAGCTAAGGACTAGTCATAGATACCAGGTGGGTGGATAAGCAGCCTGCCAGCCTAATCAAGCTGAGATCATAGGCACAAGACACTGCCCTCCTCCAGAGTTTTCTCACCATGGTACCCCTCACAAACACAAGATTTTAGCACTGGGCTCTGAATTCCTAGTGCTCAGCTTTAACTGGGTTTGACTAGCATGTTAAAGCATGGAATCAGAGAACTGGGTTGGAAAGGACCTTAAGATCATCTAGTTCCAACCCCCCTGCCATGGGCATCTGTAAACATTCTTGCTAGGGGTGAATTATGTCCGCTCAAATAGGTTGATGAAGTGCTATAATACATATTTATGCATTATATATATATATAAAAAGTTAATTTTACTAATCTGTTCCAGTTTTATTCTTTAATTTCAACTAGGTATGCAATAGGTGTACCTTATGGCATTGCTTTCTGAGGGCTAAGACCACTTTTATTCCTGGTACACTGTGCTCAGCGTAGGCAAATAAATGTCTGGATTGATCAAAACCCAACTGATTACTTCCTTAGATAAATGATTTAAATTCATCTATTTGACACAAAATAAAGGGGGGGGGGGGGGAGTTTTTGGGGTGGAACTAGGTGGCTATTTGGCTCTTTACCATACCTGATTGAATCAAGCTCTCCTATGTGTCTCAGCCTCATTTTAGTGCTTCTGAAACCTCTCAGAAACCCTTGCCCTGGACAACAATCTAAAGCCACAGGATTCATTAGCAGAACAAGGAGACCTCATTGGGTTGTGGTAGAACAGTGCATCGTTTACTTTCCTAGATACTGCTGTTTGCCTCCAGCTGAGGGAGTGTTGTGTGCAGTAATCGGTGCTTTTGTGTACGTTCAGGGTTGGGGTTTTGTTACGTGTGTTTGGTTTCTCACGGTTAACTTGTAAATAGAACAGATTTGTTGCAAACAAATGAGTGTCTGTTGCTCCAGCCAAGGTAAATAATTTGGGCTGGCTGTAGGGGATGGGTGATGCAGTGATGGTGCGCGAAAGTCCATGCTTCCAGCACAAGTTCAGTCCCTGGTACTGGTTTGCTTTAATTCTCCATGTCGCTCGCAGTCAAAGTGAATAGAAACCCGAGTCTAAATAGCTGCGAATGGGTAAAGTCAAGTAGAAAGACACAAATACCACCATTTATAGAGCAGTAGAGCTAGGGTTACCGATAGACAGCATGTGCTAAGAGCTTTTTTAAGCTGGTAAGAACTTCAGTAGGTAGCTGACAGGAGTTCCCTCATAAACTGCAATACTGGGTGAAGGCAGAAAAGCTTTCATTAAGGATGCTGCAGACCACCTGCATAGGGATGCTATCTTGTAGTCCTGATGCAGTGCCATGGGGAGCATTGAAGGGTTTCTCACTCCGCTAGAAAATAAGCGATAACAATCTTTAATGCCTCTGGTTCCTGGAAGTACTTTGAATCTTAATACAATTGCCATAAAGAGACCTCGGAGAGGAAGATTTGCCTCATGCCAACAATTTCTCAGTTTTATTGTCCATTACAATGATTTTACGCCCCAAAACATCTGAGTCCAGCCTCCTTAAAAGGAGAATTAAACTTCACTTTTCTCTGTGTGTGTGTGTGCATGCTGTGTTCTGTGTCTTCACTATCCTTCTCCCTCAGAAAAGCTTCCACAGTTCCTGTTGCAGGTGGTAGAATTTCACTGTCAGTAAAATGATGTAGAGTTAAACAGTCACTGAACTGCAGTAGTAGATGCTTCATTTCTGAATAGATGTTACCAAAACATAGCTTAAATACTGTAGTGCCTAGGAGTCTGAATGCTACTACAGTATGCTATGTAGGCATACTTTTTCCCCCATGCTACAGAAAGATTTGCCAAAAGACGAAGGAGTACACAGTATTGAGAAGGCTTGGTGATGCTGAAAGAAAAGGGAGATGTGTAATCAGTTTGATAGCTCTGAGTTTACAGATGATCCTTGTCAGAAACACGAGCCACAACAACGTGCATGGGTTTTCTAATTCAAAGAAGTAGGTAATTTGAGTGGCTGCCCAGACAAGAAGCTATTCCATGATGCTGATCATGTATCATGAGATCAGGACAGGCAGTTGAAGGCCTGACATCAGTATTTGAACTCAGGCATGTGAAGAAAGGAATTAATTATGTGTTGCCAAGTAGTCTGATGTGGGGAGAGGAATGGGCAGAGCTGCTCTGTGTGGTCTCGTTACTAGTCCAGTAACACTTAAGGATAAGCTGCACAGAGCTGTCTGAAGTGGGCCTAAATTGTTAGGAGAAACCAGTAACTGTACCAGATTGTTCCTATTCTAAGGCCAAAATGAACTGGTATTTGATGTGCTGTTTGCAATATCCTTAGTTTGCATACCATTTATCATCTCTCTTGAGTTCTGGGTTCTGCTAGTGTTGTGCTGCTGTTGCCTTGGCTTTTTACCTGGTTTTCCCCACAAACTACAGTTTGAGTCTTGTGTGGACAGAAGAGTGCGGAAGTTGTGCAAACCACGTGTCAAACATCACCAATGTTTTACTGTATCCCTGTCCCTGATTTCTTTGTCTGCAATACTGACTTGGAAATAAATCAGTGCATTAAGTTGTCCCTTAGCCATCCTCTCAAACCTTGCATCGTGTCATCCTCTCGCTATAGGCAAAGAACTTCCCAAGACAGAGGTGGTGCTTTGAGTTCTTGCTGAATTATATTGCAGCTCCGATGGGACCAAGTGAGATAAGCTGCTCTGAACTGCAGCATGGTTTCCTGCCTTCTCATTTCTTACTGCACTGAACTCTGTCCAAAGTAATGTTCTTGAAACTGCTTGAACTGCATCCCAATAAGCCAGTATTCTTTCAAGACCAGGAGGAAGTTAAACTTGCAATCATGATTAGCTATGAGAAACTTATACTCGAGTTGATGGAACAACTCTTTCTTTCAGTCTTCACAGTGCTTCTACATTCAGTTACCTTTTGGGCTCTGCTTCAGGCTGGGCTGTGGATCTCACACTAGGTTGTCCCAGGAATTACCTGGCAGTTTAGGGCTCTCAGGGTGTGGTCTGATGTACCCTTGCTCTCTGTTTAGTAGTAGGATTTGCAAAAGGCTGTGGCCTGGGCACATGCACACAGTTGTTAGGTTTCAGCAGAGTTTCAGTAGGTTCTTAACAGTAAAAGTACACTCCAGTGTGCTATACAAATGTGGCCTTTCTATCAGTATGACAAATTTTGTAACCCTATATCTTAATCTTATAATGTTAGGGATGTAGTAGTGATAAATGCAGTTAGATCCATATGGTGTATAGGAAGGCTTCTATTTGACTTACAAAGTAAAAAGTAGTAGATTTTAAAGTTTTTCTTCAAAACAGCATCATGCTGCACCCATCTGTGTCACCTTACACAACCAACTGAAGCAACCAAGATTTCCTGCTAGGTGATCAATGGTTTTCCCACATTCAGGGCTCTTGCACTGTGTACACATGGGAAAACATGGAATGATCTTCTGCTTGGAGGACTCTCTTCCAATCGCAAGGTGAAAATGGGATTATTGGGTGACTTAATTTGGTTTTCAGTGAACCAGGAAGCTTAACATCCTGCTTTGCATGCTTTCTAGTGTATTTGCCAGATGGGTCCAGGTTGCCTGTAAAGAGTTTTGGTAAAGCTAGTAAACTTGGTGGTGTGGAGGTATGCAACAGATTAGGACCTCTGTTGGGACTGCAACTGCTCCTTGGCCAGATGGACCTAAACAGGAAATACCATAATGAGCTCCTGTTTTCTATGCTTATTTATCCTTGTGGTTTTTTTTTTTCCCAGATTCTTCCCTTTGTTTTTGATATTCCAGCACTTGAGCATTTGCACTGTGTTTTTCAGAAAGCACTCTGAGTCATGCTCTGTGCACGCTGCTGTGTAAATCATGTATTTCAATTGATTAACAGTTTAAAGCCTACTTTCCTTAGAGCGGTTGCTAAAATAAGTAACACCGCAAAAAGGCTCTGTCTGTAAGCTATGGTAATGCCTTTGGAATAAAACAGTAAGTTACTCACTTGGAGCTGAACTTTATGCAAGCTATTCTGGTTTTGTTCGGGGAACGTTCTGAAGCGGATTAGATTGCGTTAGTCTGTAACTAATGAACGTTTGGTGCTTTGTGGCCTATCGAGGAGAAATGGCTGTAACAACTTGTCACTACTGTGTTCGTTCACAAATAGACAGTCAGCATCTTACAATTAGTCTGGATGATCTTAACTGTAATCTTGATGTGGAACGTTGTGAGCAGGAGCTCCAATCTCAGTGCTCTCAGAGATTCTACCATCGAGATGATTAAGGAAAGTGTGTCTGTTTTGTAATGGCATTTAAAATCCATTATTACTTTGTTAGTTTGCAGGAATCAAAATGAAACACTTCCATCATGCAAAGTGATGCAAAAATCTTCTGCAGTTTCTCCTGTTCTTTCCTCTGTTCTGCTCCCTAAACTGCATACCATGCAGCAAGAAGTTTGGGTTAATACATGTTATCTGAAAAATGGCTATTTTTTTTGGTTTTGAGCCTGCTACCTGTTAATGGGGACACCTGATGATCATTCCCTCTTACTCTTCAGGTCCACCTCATTCATTAGAAGAGCTTTGATGCAGTCTCTTCCTGCCCTCCCTTTGCCTGTGTCTCTGCAGTGAGCACCTGGGTTGAGAACATAGCTTCAGAGAAATCATGACTACTTCTCACTCTGTTGCAGTTCTGACTTTTTAATCAGGCAGTGTGTTCAATATAGATGGAGTTTAAGAAAATTGCTTAGGGAATGTGGTTAGATACTGCTGTTCCATAACCATCATCTGAAATTTTCTTATAGAATGACAGAATTGTTAGGGTTGGAAAGGACCTTAAGATCATCCAGTTCCAACCCACCTGCCATGGGCAGGGACACCTCACACTAAACCAACTCACCCAAGGCTTCGTCCAGCCTATGTTATCATCCTATGCTCATCAGCTGATACTGTTCTGACACACTTGGAGTGATGATAACTCTACAAAACCAGCCTCTGTCCTTCATTGTTCATGTTTCAAAAACTTATTCATATGTGTCCCAAGGTTTTTTGCATAGTCTTACTCTTTTGACTGTTTTCATAGTGCAGCTGGGCCCTGGTATTTGATCACAGTTACTGGTGTCTGCTGGATTATCACTGGGAGGAGTGAAATGCACCACATAAAAAGAATCCATGAGAAAAGCATCAGGGTGGTTGGGATACTGATCTCCTGTCGCTTTATAGATGAGCTTTGTCTCCCAAGCAGAAACTGTAGCTCCTTCATCCAAGGGATAGCAGCACCCACAATAATTGTGTTAGGGAATAAACCTTTGGTTTATGGTCCTGTTGTCTCCTAGAGTTTGAGTGTACAGACAAACATCATTGGCAATGAAATCTTTGTTCCTATCCAAACACTGTTTCTAGAGAGCTCCTGTTCCTTTACAAACCAGGTATTTTCTTTCTTTTCAGAGAAATAACTTGGTGGGAAGAGGGGAGAGGAAAGAAGGGAAAGAGAGTGTGGAGAAAGAAAGACAACCACTGTGTCGTATGAGCTAACACTGGCTGAATAGCTTTGCTATAGATACTGAGTTTGTTTTTCCCAGTTGAGTTTTCTTTCTGACATTATTCTGTTGCCTGTAACTTTCTTCAGCACCATTTCACTAACATCCACCTTCCATTTTTTGCTAGGATAATTTACCTCCTACTCCTCCCATCCCATTTTCATGTTGAGTTTGGGTACTCCGAAGCTAAAATTGCTTTGTTTGGGTGCAGTAAGTAAACATCTCTCTAGCTGCTGTGAATTTAACCAGCCATGTTCAAAATAAGTTTTGGTAATCCTAGGATCATTCAGGTGGACAGGACTTCACAAGGTATCCAGTGCAACCTCCTGCTCAAAATGGGGTCCATGTATGCCTTCATCGCTTCATTAGAGAATTTGGATTGCTGAAGCTCAGAGGGATGGGTCTTTAGCAGTCACACTTGCGATCATGCAGTAGCCAGTTTGTATAGGAGAAAATGAAGTTGTTAATTTTTGCCAAGGCACATTTGCACCTTGAGTGTTCCTAACTGGAAAGTGAGGTAAAAGCTTATAACAGAGCCATGTTGTTGTGAGGCACAGAAAGACTGCTCCTAAGCCCTCATCCAAACAGGTTGTTTCTGCCTGCTTCTTTCATTCTGAGAGATAGCTATAAGGGAGAAGAAAAACAATTTTATGTGCAGCAATATGACCCCCACCTCGGGCCTTGTTAACATGATCCTGAGGCTGGGATGGTGCAGTATTAAATGGTGACATGGTTTACAGTTCCCTAAGTCACTTTGTTCATGTTTTGGTTAGCTTAGTTCATACACACACTGTGCATCCACAGCAGCGAGTGCTGAAAGCCTGGCTAGCTACAAGCATGACTTCAGCATCACTTTCATTTGTGTTGCAGTGTAGCCTAAGATACAGACCTCTCCAAGGACTGCAAGTGTGCTGCCAGGAGCAGAGAGCTGATACGCTGCTAATAGGCTGTGTCCCAAACTTTGGGACTATGAACCAGCTTCTTTGCAAACCATGTCCATGGGTTTTTTGCCAGGGTTACTTTGCAAGGCCACTTTCTGTCTCCAGGCTCCCTTCGCATTGGAATGTGGAAGCCAGAAAGTCAGATTTCATACTGTTTCACACTCTTTAATTGGCTGGATCTCCGCTGTGCCAGCAGCATCTTTCTTCCCGAGATAAACAGTAAGATGAAAAGCAAGAAAAACTCTTGCTCTGATACCTAAATAAAGAGGTTTTTAAAACATGGAGAAGTACCCTCCCCATGAGAACACCATCTCTCCTCTCGTTTGGTGTTTCCCACTTTGAATTAACAAGGCTTTGTGCAGCCCAGTGCCGCTTTGAGATTGACTCGGACTGTGCAGTGGGTTTGGACCAAATCACTTCCAATGGTTCCTTTCAACCTAAAGTAGTTTAAAACCAAACCCTAACTCCCTGGTCTAAACCTTAGTTAATAGTAGAAAGTAGGTACTTTCTTCTTCTTTCTTGCTTTATGTTACTGCAAAAAACCCCAAATGAACAAAGAAAGATGTTTAGAGAGCTGGGGTTTTGGATACCAAGCACTTTTCCAAAGATCAAAGTGAATCTAGAAAGCAGTCTAAGTCCAGAGCTTAGGCTCTCTTGAAGTCTGGCATTGTTGTGTTATATCTTGTCAAAGACAAGATACAGGGAAAGCAGATAGTTGTTTGAAATGGGCAGTAGCCATTGATTCCAACACCTCACGGAGTTCTCATACTGTACAAAGGGTTAGGCAAGCAAGGAGGCAACTTGGATTGCAAGTTTACTCTGTTTTCTTCTCCCTTATCCTTTTTATGAGCTGATGTGAGTGTCAGAGCAAGAAGTAAATCTCTATCTGCATCTCTTGAGTGTGTGGGACCTGAATTACGAGCAGACTTTTGAGCACATTTCTCTGGAATGTACTATTAGTTGTTCTGACAATTAGAGAGTAGCTGAGGGGGTGTTTCAGTGGATATAATTAGATTTAATGGGCCATGATGAAGACCAAGGGAATACGGGGAAAATGATGGGGAAAGCTTATTCTTCATAAGGTACATCATAGCATTCTAGCCTAGTGTGAGGCATCTCTGCCCATGGCAGGGAGTTGGAAGTGGGTGATCTTCAGGTCTTTTCCAACCCAAACCCGTCTGCAGTGCTATGATTCTAAAAAACCTAGAGCTTACATTGGTACCTGAAGAACCAACAAAGCAGAGAGGGGGGCACTGAAGCAGAATGGCAGCCAGTCACTGAGATAACATGCAAGTTAGAAAGGCAGGTGCAAAGGACATGTAATAACATAAAGCTGTCTTGGTTGACTCACTCTTTTTATTGGCTATGAGGAAGAAGTGGGACTTTATGGGTGTTCAAACTCGTGCCAAGAAGCATTTGAATCCAGTCCTCCAAACACCTCCAGGGTATCAGCTGGCTAACACTTCCCCGATTACCTCAGCCTGCCTCTACACTGGCATCTTCTCTGCAATGAGTAATGCTGATTTGGAACCAGCAGCAACAACAAAGGAACAGTGTGAAAAATTAAGATGATCCTCAGCCAGATTGCAGCTTGAAGCGTCTGGAAAGGAAAGTGCTCATCAAGCTTTCCAATGGCTGCCTTTGCTTCTAACTTGGCCCCAGTGTCTTCTACCTTGCGTGTCAGCAGGGAAAGTGGTCATGACATGCTCAATGTGTGTCCATTTTATGGTATTCTGAGCAAGTGTTTCGTTTGCCTTCCTTGATTGTATTCCCTGAAGGACTGTGGTGGTTTAACCCCTTAACTAAGCACCACTAAGTTTCTGGCATCGCTGTTTTCCATGAAGAGAACCTGGGAAGTGTTTCCCTAGATCCTGGTTTTAAAAGCTCTCCATCACGTTCTCCTGTAGCTAATGCTTGCAGGAAGAAATCGTGTGTCTTGGAGGATGTAACTTCAAACAGTATATTGGCTCACAGACAGCAGGGCATTTCCAGCCAGGGACTGCACTGTGTAAGAGGTGCAGTGTACTGCTGGTGTCTACAGGCTTGTCTTTGAGATCAGTTTTATTTGTAGGTGTCTTAGTAGAAAGTACATTCAAAAGTACACCTCGGGGTTAAGTAGCAGAAGAATAGAAAGGAATGGGGAGAAGCAGGATTTAAGTGTGTCTCTAATCCCATAAGTGACTACTTACCTGATCTGATGCTCTCATTTTAGAGGGCAAACGTGGGAATGCCCCAGTGCGGTAACAGTGGTACTTAATACCCACTTTGTACACATGTGGCTGATTGTGTGAGATGAAGCCAAGTATATCCTGAGCTGCTGCATGCACAGAGGCTTTTCTTCCTGCCCTACCAAAGAACATCTGACCTGGGGAGTGAATAGAACAGTGCTTTGTGTTTCTAATTCCTTTCTTTGCCTGTAATGTACACTGTTTCTTCTGAAAGTTTTTCTGCGGTCCTCATGCTGGTAGATGATGACAGAACTGTGTAAAATGTTGCCAAGAGTTTGTAATACGTGGTGCATCGCCTCTCCTGTCAGGTTTATATGTTCTGAAGTCATTGCCCTTCTTTATTTAAACATAACGTGAAATCATAGCTTTTGGAGAGCCGTGCAATAGTGCCCACACCTTTTTCAATATCAAGGATGTAGTATGAGTCACTGTTTCGTTTAATTCAGACAGTGACAGCTGTGTTCATGCAGCCTTAAAGCAGGCAGAGTAATGTTACACAGCCCTTGAACAAAGCACATGGTGGGAAGCGGCACAGCAAGCCTCTGTGGAGTGACTGGGCAGCAGTCTTGAAGGGCTTTGGCAAGCGGAAGGAAAGCATCAGTTCCAGGAGAGCTCGTTCAGCTTTGTTAATGCAGCAGTTGATTTGGTTGAGTCATCAGAGGCTGGAGCCTGAAAGTGAGTTACAAAAAGGAACTTGTAGGGTAAAAGCTGGAGAGGGGCTTTGGGCAAGGGATGTAGGGACAGGCCAAGGGGAATGGTTTTAACCTGCCCGAGGGGAGACTGAGCTGAGCTCTTAGGCAGAAGCTCTTCCCTGTGAGGGTGCTGAGGCGCTGGCACAGGGTGCCCAGAGAAGCTGTGGCTTCCCCATCCCTGGCAGTGTTCAAGGGCAGGTTGGACACAGGGGCTTGGAGCAAGCTGCTCTGGTGGGGGTTGGAGCTGGAGGAGCTTTAAGGTCCATTCCCACCAAAACCAGTCTGGGATTCTAGGATTTTAGGCTTTTCAATCCACTTTGCCTTGAAATTGTTTTTGTTGCGCAACTGCTTCCCAGAACCCCCTGTCTTTTTAGTTATCACTAGTGGGGAACAGTGAATCTGGGGGGCAGATGTGGGAGATGAGGGAACACAGGGGCTACTGTCTCTTCTTTTGCATTTAAGAGAGTCAGTGATGCTCATAAGCAGGTAGCGCTTGCATGTGAGACTTGCTCAGGCTCAGTCTCCTCCTGCAGCCTGCACATGGGACCCTGAGGTACCTGCAGGTATATCCCAAATGCATAGCAGGGGGGAAGCATGAGGGCACAAGTGTACTTGTAACCTCAGCAGACAAGAGGGTGATGCTTTTACTGCTGTTAATGAAATCAAGAGATTCTATGGGATGCTAAGAGGGACAGACCAGACCAGGTTTTCTCAGTCTCTGACTTTGCCTGGTTCTTCTGCTCTGACCCGAGATGTTCTCACTGGCTCGGTAGCGTGGCTGTGGTAGTCACACAGCCATCACTAGCCAAAAGCTCTAGATCACTAGATTGCACATTGATTGCACACTGGAGTGGCCATGGGCACAAAAGGTCTCACCTCACTGCTAAAAGAACTGTTGAGTTCTTGGGTACCATCCCAAACAGGGCACTAAAGGCTTCAGACAGGTGAGAAATCCTTTGGTAATGGCTGACACCCCTTGCAATATGTATGTTATTTATAACCAAGACTCTTTAAACCCCACAAATTGACATATTTGGCTGCCTTGGGGATGATTCTGCTGCAAACACAGATTGTGTGATACAAAGATTTGCCTCATCGAATTCATGAATATCAAGTGTAGGAAAATCTGCTTTGCTCAGAATTTGTAATAATTCAGCATATGTTATTTTGTCACAGGCTTTCATTTGAAAAGAGGAAATTGCTCTTAAACTGTTAGCACTGAGGGCCCATATATATGGAGATCTGTTTGAGAAGGATTTTCTTGTGTGAGGGTTTTGGCTATGTCTAGACTTAGCTCTTTGGCTTGCGTATTTCTATTACAGAGAATTCAGATAGGGTATAACTATTATTGATGAACTGCATTGTACCTTTTAGTGGAGTTTTCCTTGGTGAGCCAAATGGCTGAAATTAAGCTTGTTGCATTTTATCCCCTTTTTAAGGGAAGCTGAATGGTGGCTGCTCTTACACTAAGTGTTCACCTATGGGTTTTAATGGCCAATCAACATCAGAGAATATTCCAGATGGACTTTCCTCACTATTCTGATGTAGATTAACTCGAATGTCTAAGATATTTTTTTGCCCATCTAGAAAGTTGTGCCATTTATTTGCATCATTTTTGTTGTCTGAATCCATAGTTCTGAGGCTGAACACCCCTTGGTTCTGCTGGTTGAGCTCTCGTGTAAGTGCTTTCTATTCTCTTTAAAGCCTAAGTCAAGTTCTCACAGCCCTAATTCCATGGTTTATTCTAACTCTGATTGAGGAGGGTGCATATGCAAAGGTCTGTGGCACACAGGTTTCAAAGCAAGCATGTTCACAGTAGCATTGCATGGATGGTTTGCAGAACGCAGCCCTGCATGCAGGCAGTGGCAGGCTCTCACAAAGGCTGCGTACAGACCAAGCCTGCATTCACTCTCTTCTGCCCTTTCAACAGCTTCTGCAGAGCTTTTACATAAACCCTTCCTCCTCTCTTCTCACCCCCAACTCATTCTGAATCTTTCCACTCCGCATTTATTCCTTCCCACCTCCACTTCCCTCCCCTCCCCAGCTCCCAGAGCTGTGCATGGAGCTGAAATTCTATTTGCTATTTCTCTGTGATAACTCGAGTCTCCAGGACATAGCCCCTTATTTGACAGAACATCCCCGCTGCGCACAAGCATCCAGAGCGGGGGGCTGAAAATCGTGTGTGCTCGCTAAGGCTCCTATTAATTGCTAAAATGTATCCCCATTACTCTCTCCCACTGCCCATGGTATTTATGAATTAAAAAAGTCCTCTGTAGCCTAAAGCTCAGAAGTAATCCCTTAATAACTTTACTGCTGGTGGCTTGTGCCAGTTCTAAATGGAGGACAGAGCTAAAATAGAAAAGAGCTCTATTGCAGGTCAAGGTAGCAGCCTCTCTAACTTTAGACCTCAGTCACTTACTTTGTATTCCTCTCCTTAGTCAGATGGAAAAAGCTCCGAGTTCCGGCTCATGTGCACTTTGCTGGTTCCCTTTTATTGTGCACCTTTCCAGTTCAGGTCGGGTACCCTGCCTCCGTGCAGCTTTACTGCTGAATTCAAGCAGCAGCCCAGGAAGAGGTTGCATGGATGCTGTCACCGTTCCTTCCCTGGCTTAGGGGGAAGGAGTAAGAGAGTGAAGAGCTGGAAAGTTGTCCCAAATCTCAAGGCTAGCCCTGGCTCCCAGGGGAGCCGGGGCTGCTTCTAGGCTGTGTTCATTCATGCTGTACAGACATAGCCCGGTTGATCTTGGTGCTACTAGGGAGGTGAGGGTTTCCTCAGCATCATTAAGCCTGACACAGGCCCCAGTGGGAAGAGCAGAGGGAGGATGTGACATGGTTTCCCTGTACTTAGTGTTTTCTCCTCAGGTGCTCCTGTAATGCTTAGAGACTCTTCCAAAACTGTCTCCTTAGTGCCGTGCTTTGACTAGAGAAGGAGCACTGGTAACACTCTCTTCAGTTTCCAGACTACTCTGTAGCCGGTCCATCATTTCTGGGGAAAGAAATGAAAGTAAAACACAACAAACCTGATGTTTTTTAAAGTATCTGAATAAGAAAGCCATGGCATCCGAAGTCTTGTGCTAAGCATTCCAGCAATCCATTCCCTGATTTGCAGTGACAAAACCCAGCCGTAATAAAGTACTGCTATGCCATTAGAGTCACCTTACAAAGATAAAACTGTTCTGTCCTCTGAGAAACCCTGCATTTATCTCAGTGAAGATTTTGACCACTTTACTATTAATAAAAGGCAAAAGCTTCACCTCTGTTGCAGATAGAAAATAACAATACACAGTTGTGTTACCAGACAGCAGCTTGCCTGCATCCAAAGGGATGTTGATAGCACTGAGTTGCCAGCACCTGCACTGGATGCAAGGAATTATGTGACTAGAGTACTCGCCTTTTTACATGTCTTCTTCCTTTGTGATGAAAGGCATTTAGCCCCCCCCCCCCCCATATGATATGCCAACTAAAATACTCCAGTAGTGTAAAGTGGTGAGCGTGGACTTGATCCCTCCATTCAGCAAACTGCTAGCACTCATCCGTTTCTTTCTTTGCCACTGTAATCCAAATGGGCTTGCACTCGTGGTGATCTCATCACAGGTTTACACTGCACTTAGGTATGACATTGCAGCAAAACGCTGGACCTGATCTCTGCTACTCACTCTACAGATACTTGGAGCAAGTCACTTGAATTTTGTCTTCAGCTTGTTTGCTGGAAAGGAAGTAAATCAACCCAAATAGTTCAAAGTGGTGAAGAACTCTTGATTTGGTAACACTGATTGCAAAGCATGACTTTGTTCATGCTAGATGCAGAAAGATGCTGCCTCTGTTTATAACATGCCATGGTGTAATGTGTGATGCACAGTAATCACAGGGGAATAATGAGGAAAATAAGGTCAGGATTGAAATTCCATGTAGTTTATATAGACTGCTCTGATCTAGAACTGGTTAATGACAATGGACAAGTGATGCACACATCATCTAGATAAGAATTCAACTGTCCACAGTGAGGTTTTTGAATCACTCTAAAAGGTAGCCTAAAAATTAATGTTAGTGTGCCTGTGCCTCACGGTATTGGATTTTTATGAACTACATGTCCTGTTGTTCAAATACTCTTAACAATTTGGTAAAGAGTATGTGCATAAGACAGCAATATTGCGCAGCACTAAGATTCCTGTTAGTGGTGATCATTTGTTTCTTTGAACGTGCACATTGAACGATGGTCAGTCAAGTACTTGAGTGTCTGCCCATCTTCCTTTACTGGGAGAAAGGATTAAGAGCATATACATGGGTAGAAGTTCTTCATTTTAATGAAATTTTAGGATAAAATATATCATTTCCTCCTTGTTTCGGCTGAAACAAGGTGCTTTGTTTGCTTGCTTGTTGCTAAAACATGAATTAGACCATGGAGACAACTTCTGGAAGTTTTCAGAATGCAAATGGATAATACAGGGCGATGCTGTCCTTACACATCCTGGTAGATAAGCAGCCCCTTTTTGGAGATGAGATGTGAAATGTTGCATGAAACGGGGTATATGTGAGCTGGGGGGAAATTATCCATATTCCATGAAGAAATTGGAGGTGTTTTAATGGGCTTTGTGTTATAATGATTGCAACAAGGGAAAAAAATCACCATTAAACTGGTAATTTGATGTGATTCATCTCCCTGATCCATTTCTTTTCATGAATCCAAGGAATTTTGCAGAAAGAGGCTGGAATATCCCCTGTGGAAGACTTCAATTAGGTTAATGACTGACATGACAAATACTTGACAGCATGTTTATGCCTACTACCATCCATTCACAATGTGCCAATTCAAATGACATTCTGTCTTTAGCTCATTTCATTTCCTGTTTGTATTCAATGTATACAAGCAATTAACACGTTTAAATGTCTTTTAGGCCTTTTAGTTACATAGTGAGTTAATTGCTAGCTTGTTTTGATGGCTACCATGCTGCTAACTGGTGAAAAACATGGTTACTTGTAAGTCAGAAGGTGGACCGTTCCAGGAAACTCATCCATTATCTTTTTACCATATGTATAGTTAGAACATGCTGCAGCCTTTGAATTTGAAGCTGTAGCATTGCTTAACCTCAAGTATCTCATCTCATCTGGCATTCTTGCATGTTTAGATCCTTCCCACAGGACACTGCTGCTCTAGAAACCTTTGTGAGGAAGATCTTACTGTAGCTCTGGTGAAAGCATTAAGACTTTCAGTGTTAAACTGGTCTGTGAGGATGTATGTCAGTAAAGTTCTGGCCCTTTAATTGCTGCTATATTCACCTTAGCTTACAGGAATGACATAGATAATGAGTAAAGGATTTGGACAGTTCTGCTTCCCAATGGTCTGTTCGTAGAGGCAGAAGTTTTCCAAAGTTCCTATCCATGAGTTCATCATTTCAATGCGTTCTTATAACAGCTTTAAGGAGCGTTCCCAGCTCAGCTTTATCATTTTTAGAGTTACTCTAAAATCAGTATTTTTTTCTTAGCCATTTCTGCTAATTGCTGAAAATACTAATTTGAAAGAAAACGTATGCTTCTCAAGTTCACAGTGTCTTGATCCCTTAATGATGTTGTAATAATGTTGATGCATCATTGTGGATAGCAGCAGCCATTTAGAAAGAAGTGCTTTTATGCCTCGCCTGTGTATTTGGTGGTTCTTCACTGTTCTGTTAGTATTACCCAGAAGCATAAGTCTGTGTTAGCTGAACCACTGTACCAGAGCTTCAGTTTTTAGGAACTTGCCAGTGGGCCCATCTTAAATAAAACTGTTTTACAGCCTCCACAACAAGCTTTTTTGAACAAATAAAACTTTTAGTTAGGTCTCTAGATAAGGGTCCTGGTTTTAGATTCAGGCAATATCTACCACAATGAGTTCTTCTGAAAAGCTTGCCACCTTTTGTGGCAATCAAATGGATGCTAAGCCCTTGAAGAAACGAATCCCCAGTTGTGTCTCCTAACATCTTTTGGATTTAGATGATCAGCTTAGCCCAGCCTGATAAATAGCTAACCAAATCTATATACATGTCCTGGGTTCAGCAGCAGCATTTTTCTCCTTCTCAGTAGCTGGTGCAGTGCTGTGGTTTTGACTTTCAGCCTGGGAACAGCGCTGATAACACCGATGGTTTCAGTTGCTGCTCAGTAATGTTTAGTCTGACCAAGGACTTTGTGAGCCTCATGCTCTGCCAGGGAGGAGGAGAAGCCGGGAGGAAGCAGAGACAGGACCTGACCCAAACTGACCAAAGAGGTATTCCATACCACAGCACGTCATACCCACTATATAAACTGGGGGCAGTTGCCTGGAAGGGTTAGATCACTGCTCGGTCGGGCTGGGTATCGGTCGGTGGGTGGTGAGTTGTTGTATTCTCTCCCCTTGTTATTTCCCTTATCATTATTATCATTGGTGGCAGCAGCAGTGGTTTGTGTTATACCTTAGTTACTGGGCTGCTCTTATCTCAACCCGTGGGAGTCACATTCTTTCCCTTCTCTTCCCCATCCCTCCAGGAGCAGGGCAGGCAGTGAGAAAGAGCCTGCATGGCTGACGGAGTTTAAACACGACAATACATTTCACTTCAATACTGATGTGAAAACAGGGAATCTGTAACTGAAGATGACATGTGGCTCTTTTTGGCTCTTTTATTCACAAACAGCATCTTCAAGAGGTGGCACCAAAATAAGTGTGGGAATCAGCCAAAAGATTTAACAGGAATTTGCTGCCAGCAGTCACCTATTAGTATAATCTCAGGCTTCTCTGCAGCTGTTTCTATGGCAGGTTTACTTATTCAGTCTTCTCTTGTACTGTATTTTCATTATATGGGATGGTGCTGAATAGCTGTGAAACACATGGAAAGGCCAGATTTCACTGGCACTGTGTAAAAGCAGTTGTAATTGCTGATGATATCTTAAGTGTAGGAAGAAACTTCATTATGAAAGAATATTACTTATTAATTCATGTGTTTAGGATCTCAAGGTATGGTTTAGGCTCACCTTACGCTATGTAAACAGTTTGAAATGTTTTAGGATAGAAATGTGAAATAGATGAAGACAAGCTTGAAGATTCAAAGAAATGCTTGTATGATGATGAATGACTTCAGCACATCTGTGTCCTAATGCTGATGTTCAGTTGTGAATCTGTAAGAGACAGGAGAGAAAAGGGCACTAATTTGTGCCCTTTTGAAGCCATTGAAGTGAGTTTTCGGGAAGTCAGTGGAGGTGGATAAGTAGTATGTATTACTGCAGTTATTAATAGGTTGCTCTTTCAAACGTTCAGATATAGAACAGGGGAAGGCACACAGTAAGATTATCTTCATACGTACCTGATGAGCAGTGAGAGCCAGCAACACAGGCTGGGAAGCTGCATCCCTCCTTGCTTTGTATATCAGAGATGAGGGGCTGGGAAGGAGCTGACTGCAAACAAAAGGAATAAGTTTTCCAGTAGTTACAAGACCAGACCATGAATTGTGGAGTATCACAAGGACACGGAAGGTGATGTGCTAAAATAAAGCCTAGAGAAAATGTCTTCTGCTGTTCTCACTAGGAACACATTAAATCCCTGCTTCTCTGGCAGAGGATATGGCGATTTGAATTGCAGACTTAACTGATCACGAGTTTTGAGGCTTTGTTCTGGCAGCAGGTTTTAATTTCCTACCAGCCTGTTAGTCCGGTTATGCTCAATTTGAGGTAGAATAAAGCTGTACTTCTGCCTTCTTAATAAAACTTTATTTTCAGATCATTTTTTGAATTTCAAAAGACTGCGTTGCTTAAACAAATTTGTGATGCAGCCTGCTTACAACCATGTCATGGAGGCTAGGTGGCTGCTGGGTCATCTTGATAAGAAGTCTCATCTCTCTGTAGACTTAGAACTTAGCCATTTCTCATCAGCATGCAAAATGTCGTTTGTATTCCCTATTTCCACAGAAAGCATAATGACTTCCAGTGTACAGATAGGCATTCAGACCTCATTCCTCCTGGTTTCTGCAGCGCGTATAACATGGTCATGTGCAAGAACGAACTGCAGTTGTTCAGAAGGGCACTCATGGGGAGCAGGAAGAGTCTGAAAGACAGCTAGTTACACATAGCACTAGCGTGACTCCAGGGAATAAGAGTCTCTCGGGTTTGGGTTTGGGGAATGCATCGGCTACATTAGGGCAATTACCTTAAAAATAACTATTCAGAGTGTTCTCACTGATTGAATCACAGAATCATAGAATAGTTTGGGTTGGAAAGGACCTTAAGATAATCCAGTTCCAACCCCCCTGCCATGGGCAGGGACAGCTCACACTAAACCATCTCCCCCAAGGCTACGTCCAACCTGGCCTTGAACACTGCCAGGGATGGAGCATTCACAACCTCCCTGGGCAGCCCATTCCAGTGCCTCACCACCCTCACAGGAAAGAATTTCCTCCTTATATCCAATCTGAACTTCCCATTTCAGTTTTAACCCGTTACCCCTTGTCCTATCACTACAGTCCCTAATGAAGAGTCCCTCCCCAGCATCCCTATAGGCCCCCTTCAGATACTGGAAGCTGCTCTGAGGTCTCCACGCAGCCTTCTCTTCTCTAGGCTGAGCAGCCCAACTGCTGTGGCTTATTCTAGAATTAATTTTATTAATTAATAGATTTATAAAATTAATTAAATTTTAATTTATTTTTATTCATATATTAGGCATAATTTAATTAATTTATAATTTAATTAAATGTTAATCAAATTAATAAAATAATTAAAAATCTAAAAATAAAAATTAAAAATAAAAAATATGACATGAACCTGAAATAAGTTATTTTCTGTTGTTGTACACCATTATTTAAGTCACTTCTTCAGTCTGACTTTTCAATTTCATTGTGACAGCTTAAGTATGTGATGCATCATAGATGTTTAAATCTTTTGTCATGTTTAAGTATTAAAATCAGTCTCCAGATAAATCCCCCTTTCCCTCTTGTTTTTAAATGCTTTGGGCCAGTTTCTGTGGCATGACCCAAACCTCCTCTGTCAAAAAGCAGCAGTGGAATTGCTGACAGCTCTGTGATTCTCTGCTTGGCTGGAGACTGACCTTGCCACAGAACAGGGCAACTTCAAGACCTCTCTAAAGCATTTGATGGGCACAGGCCCAGTCTTCCTTCCACACCCATCTGTTCATGCTCAACTTATTCCAAGTCATCCTACAGTAAATCAATCCCAAAGGACCTATACAATCAAAGCAGCAAACCTTGGGAGCACCAGGACAACTGTTCTGATAAAGTCTTGTTCAGTCACTGCTTTATCATTAACATTTTTATTACTTTTCTTAATTACATTTTTGGCCACACTTTCTCAGCTTAAACTCTTAAGTTACGTTTTAAATGGTGAGCTACAATTGCTTTGTTTAGGTCTTGCCTTGCTTCGAATCCTTAAGAGAAATTACATTTCTTAATCATTCAGTAACATGAATTAAAGTTTATCTTCTTTCAAGTGCTAGAATCCATACCTTTAACCCTTTTCCATTAAATACATCAGTTTCTATTTGCTCTCAAGTCATTTATTCGCTGGGAGAGCACAAGTTGATGACAGGCGTCGCATGGTGGTCTTTCCTGTATTGAGGCCATTGGAAGGGGCAGTCCCGTAGCAGTCCCAGAAGCTTTCTTTGAGATTTTAGACAAGTCACTTGTTGTGACTTGTTAATAATAAAATAATTAAAAAAAATGTGAGGGATTTAATTGCCTTCTGTTTTCATGTATCTGAATGCAATTTTGATGCATGGGTACTTAGAAAGAGCAAGACTTGTGATGATTTGGGTGCCTTGCTGGATGCTGTTGAGGGGAGCTGGTTCTGGAAAAGCTGAGTGATCAAGCATCTCCTAGTGTTGCAGATTAAGTGTGTGAAATGGCTCATTTCTACTTTTTTTCCCCCAAGATACACCCGAGGTGGTTATATGGAGGTTATTAAAGTGTAATTGCAGAGTATGATTGTTTACGTACTTAGGCTGGCTTTGTGCAGACTATTTGTATTATACCCAAGCTCATGTCTGTCTTATATTACCTTTAATAGAAGAACACAGGTCCTCGGGATGTAGAAACGGGAACCCGTATATTATGCTTAATACACATATTTTAGAGTCATTATGTTATATGATGAAATTGCATAGCATAGAAGACCACATGCAGGGAAGTGATTTCTCCAGAGTATTGTTGGAAAACAGCACTGGTTTAATGTAGGGTATACAGAAGACATGATACCCTACGCTAGAAACTCTCTGCTCAGTGTTTTACTTACAGTCCCCGAGCTGTTCTAGCTTTGGGATCCGGTGCCCTAAATGCCCTATCTTAATTAGATCGTACTTTTGGTAATTAGTTTTCCTAATGCAATATAGTCAGTCCTCTCCGAAATGTTCTTCCGATGCCTAGGGACACACTGTGTCAAAACCTGATGAGTGCTAGAAGCTTACATATGCAAAAGATGATTTATAGTTGAGGTTACTTCTCTATACCAACACAGTGAAGAAGGGAAGCACTAGAACTATAATCTTTTTGACATCCCCAGCAGGAAACCCAACTTGTTCTTCTTCCATTAGACAGTTAATGTCTTGCAATGCTATGAACCATAGGCATTTACCCACAACCACTGAGCATGGCAAATGTTTTCCATTTCCATCTTCTATTTGTTCAGGCGGGCCATCAGAACCTGTGTTCGGGAGCGGATGTATCAGCCGTGTGCACTGACCACCAAATAGCAGCTGGAGTAGAAAAGGGCAACAGTTCTTTTTAGAGCTTATTTACACCCCAAAATCGCAGCTTTAACTTGACCAAATTCATGTTTTCCACTTCTGTTGCTGAACTGCTTAGAAAAGCAAAGGGGATCAGAATCTGTTGGTTTGATGCTTCCTTCAGTGACATTTCCCACTTGATAACACCTTATGCGCCTGGGGATTTTTGCTGCAAAGAGCGTGTTGAATATAATCAACTTTCTTTGATGAATCCTGGGGGTTTTGGCTTTGTTTGGTTGCATTTTTTGTTTGGGGGTCTTTTAAATTCCTTGGCACACTTTTGGAGATTCCTGTACAAAAGGCTGGAAAAGTCTGATTACCTAAACCAGAGCTGAGGTGCTGAGCCAGTCCCTTGAATATGTTAAATGGCTTTGTTGTATTATTTCAGTTGCCGCTTACTTTATTATCCTCCTGAAGTATTTATCTGACTGGAAAGCACCACACAAAGGTTAATGAGATATTTCTATAGAGGACTTCTAATGACACTGTGATAAAACCCCAAAGGATTTCGATCTTGTAATAAAACCCGGGGTATTTTGTCAGTGAGTGGAAGTGGAGAAAAAGGAATAGCTGTGAGGTAAATATCCTCCAAAGTCATCCAGTTCAGAAATGTTTCAGCAGTTCCAATTAAAAATCTCAGAGATTGATTCCTCTGAAATGACGCAGTACTTGGAGGTAACTGATTACAGCAGTTTCTCACGAGCATGAATTTAGACATTCAGGTCCTTCTCTGGCTCCATCCAGACACAGCATCCCTCCCAGGGGAGACATCTCCCCTAATTCTCCCATCCCTTGGGCACAGCAAATCATAGATGGATGGCTGGGGGGTTCATTACACAGGGACTACCTGAGATATGCTGTACTTGGGGCTAAAACCAACTGGAGCTGCTCTTTCCACTCCCTTGTGCTGATGCAGATTTTGGGGGCCACAATATACACCAGACTAAATAGGCTTCCAGTAGTGTGAATCAGTCCAGTGATGCAGGTTAGCACCCAATCTCCTGATGGGTGGCATGGGAGGAGGGGAACAAGCAGGGGCTTGAATGTCTTATATAGCTTTTGCTATAGGAGGAAGAGGACTTGTATAATTTCACCCTGACAGAATTATACTGCTAGGGAATGCCACACATGGGGAAGAAATCAGACCCTGAACTCAAGGCTATGATGTGATATGAGGGACATTTCAGTGCAATGTTTTATCAAACTGAAAGATGGTTAATGCTTTTGAATGAACTGTAATAAATATGAATACGAAGGAATACAATGGGCACATTAAATGAAGGTTTTGGTGTTTGTGGAGCCTTTGCCAGACCCAGAAAGCGTGTTCCAAGAGCAGAGGTAGTGCTACAAGTCATAATACCCCTAAAATGGACATGAACTGAAACAACCTCATTACAACAGTGTTTATGACAGGCAGAAAAGAACAAACCACAGGTATGTCAGTCGGAATGTTTTGTTCATGTTTTGTGTGTCCCATTAAGGATAATGAGAGTGAAGAAAAGACTGGTCAGTTTTTCTCACTTATGGACACAGTCTGATACTTTGCCTCAAAAACCAAAAAGCAAAGCAGCACATTTCCTGAAACTGAGAAAATGAGACCTCAGTACTTAGAAGAGACCATCAAAAGGGAATACTGAAGCAATTCCTCATTTCATTTGCGTAGCACATTGCTGCTGCTATAGCTCAGCTATATCAGGGCAGGGGTTTGTGGTGAATGTGATAGAGAAAAGGAAGGATCAGTGCTTAGCCTGGGGTGGGGATATTTGGCTAGTGAGGGGCTGGTGTTCTGCAGTCGGGCTGTGACCCACATGCCCAGCTCCCCTTTCCATGGAAAGGACATGAAAGGGTTGGAAGGTGGCAAATGCTCTTCTTCTAACCTAAATTGCCACCAGGATGAGCTCTCACCTCTGGGAAGTGTCTCCCACTGTGTATCTGCGAGTTTCCAGCCTCAGCTCTGTTTCCTTCACAAAACCAGGGCAAACACTTCCCTTGGCATCCTCTCCCTGCTGCATATGGATGTACCCTGAGGATTTTAAGTCAGTCTTCCTCATTTTCATAGCCCGCAACAGTTGCACAAGGCAGTGAACACTGCCCATGTGGGTATTTCAAGTGGGTATTTTCGTCATGGGTAATGTTCTTCCATGTATTTTTCATTCATTGCCTCTTCCGTTTAGGGACATTTGCCTTTATAGATTTCAAAGCAAAGGAGGCAGGAATGGGATGTTTAGTCCATGAAGCTGGAGAGGATTAGTCTAATTTATTGCATTCAAGTAGCCAAAGTGGCTATTAAGCACAGCTACCTGAGCATGAAAATGGGAGGTTTCCTTAGGCAATATTTCAACCCCTTAAACAACAAATAAGTCCCCCGATGTCGGGCAGTGCTAGAAGAACCAAAATTGAGCTCTGTACTGAAGATAAAGCACACAAAGGGATGAGGGCTCATGTCACTTAAAGCCTTGACTGGAAGTATTGGTGGTTAACAGAATCAATATAGAACCAACTGATTGCTAACGGAGCCAGTCAAGTCGTTGGCACTTACACCATTTTAGGCTTAGGAAGGTGAAAGATTTCCTTATTTCTCTTATTTCCTAGCACTTTCAGATTTCCTCAGAAACTTGGAAAAGGTGATGACTGGCTTTGCCTCTTAAATGAACAGAGGCTCTGAGAGGAGCACTTTGATATAAACCCATTTTGATAAAACGCATTCGATATAAACCAACGCTGCCATCTCCTTAATTACATCCACAGTGTGTTTTATAAATATTTGCTTATAGCTTCCTGCATGAAGGCACAGGCAAAAATATGGCAATAAATTTCTATAATTGCAGTTTAATGATCTGCATTTTAATTGAGGTTTTGCCAAATAATTTTGTAGGAACTCAGGAATGCCGTTGCGTGGTTAAGCACTTCGGGCTTGAATTCCTCTGCTTGTTATATTAGCACCTATAAGGGCGTGAAGACAGGGGCATTAAAATGTTTTTAAATGTTAGGACTTATCTTTTTCTCACTCCTGTTTGCAGTATTCTAGGCAAAGACGTCTTCTTATGTCTTGGCTGCTTCTGATCAAACTGCATTACACAGTGCTCTGAGGAAGCACTTTAATTAAAGTTGATAGTGAAGCCTTATACATACTTGCAGAACACTTCCCTGCGCTGTTGTTACTCTCTGAGATGCCCTCTCCTTAATTCTTCTTCTCTGAAAGCAAAACCACGCTCTCTCCTTTTTGCATCTACATTCCTCCAGTTTCTGCCCTGTTTTCCCAACTAACACTTACTTGACATACATTGTCGCCAGCCAAATAGTTAAGGAGGAGTAGGTGATGCTGCCAGAACTGCTCCTCAGATATCTCTTCTGCATAACTTATCATAGTGTGACACTTGCCATTTTGGTCAAGCACACAGGAGTTGCACCAAGATCTCCAATGGCCTGTGATGCTACTATTTCATGCTTACTGGGAGCTGTGGGATATTTCTCTTCCCTGTCGCTTTGGTCCAGAGGACAAAAACGCCATCAGTAGTGCTAAAATTCATGCTTTGCCCATTAAATGGTGTCAGAGACCAATTTCCCAGGGTGTTTTGCTGCATTTCCTAGGCAATAAATAGTTGATGATCACAAAGTCTGGCTGCCAGTCTCCTCCCCTTCACTTATCCCTGGTCATTTTGATACCATTAGCAAATCTTAACCAACCTTGCCAGAAGCATGGAACTTCCTTTTGTGACAGCAAGTGGGATGGGAGAGGGAGACTCAAATGCGTGGCACTCTGGGAGAAGTTGTGACTCTGTGCTAGGTGCATCTCTGCAGGTTCCCACATCTCAGATGCAGATCTGCTGGAAGTCAGGCCTGGTTGGGTGAGGCATCAACCAAACAATTACCAGTCCATGTTTCACTGCTTTTATTACATCTCTTTTGTGTGTGTGTGTCCTCATTTCAGATCAAACACTGAGGAAAATGCCAAGTGACTGGAGCTCACTGTTTTCAAAGCAGAGCTCTGTAGTAATTCTGGTTTCCCAGAATTACTACATTAATTAACCCTGTTAACATTCATGCAGCCAGGGTTATCAACTCAAACACACTTCTTTTCTTTGTTGCCGTCTGCTAAGATCCACTTAACAAGTGCTAAAGACACATTTTGTGATTTCTTAGTTCCTACAGGGGATGGGACTTTTCAATTTATTCTTTTTAATATAATAACAAGAAATCAGAATGTTCTTGGCAAGCATCAAACAAAAAAGCATCTCTTTCTGCCTCCAAGGATAAAACCATTTGAGTATATCCCTCTGGATATGGTCCTTTCCCAGATGTGCAGAGGAATTGCTGCTCTTCTGGATTTGAATGATCACAACTGTGAGCACAAGACCCACTGGGAGCAGACTGAAAATGGTGTTTGAATCTCGTTCTTGCAAAGACAAGGTTGTGATGTTGCAACGCTTTATGTGCCACCTTGAGTTTTCCCAGAAGCCTTTTCCTCTTCAGTGCCTCACTTCTGCTGTCCAGCTTTGCCTTTTCTCTTGTGAGCTCTGGTCCATTTTAAATGGTGATCTTAGTCTATGGAGCGATAAACAGGAAATAGAAGTATTGTCCCTTCTGGGCATCAAACTTTGCAGTGTGTGAGTATTCACTGAGTTCTGCCATACCTTTGGAAGAGTCTTTTTGTGCAGACTTGAGCTGTTAGCATGTACCATTCTTATTAAATATTAGACTTGGAAGAGCCACCTGTGTCACATAAAGTCCATGATGAGCAGAAACCTTATGCTCGTTTCCCTGCAGGTACTTTTCCACCTGTGTGCATGTGTAAAAATAGGTTATGTACTTAAATAATGCATAGAAGTCATCCATAAATAGCCTCATTTGGTTAAGAAAGATCCCTCATGCAATATACACATCTCACTTTTGCATATAGGTTTTGCAGTCCATCTCTTGTGTCTTATCCTAGACCTGATTTTCCTGGGTATCTTTCAGATTAAATAACTTTCTTGCTTCATTATTTTTCTCCATGCTTTAACTTTTCTGCAAGGTAGGTTTTTCTCTCCCAGGCCCAGTCTATAGCTATCTGAGAGTCTCTTTTAGTTGTTGTGCTTATCTTTTTTTAGTCTTCAGATAATGGATAATGTGCTTTGTGCTTTGTATGTGCTAAGCAGCCAGTGTGATGAAAAACACAATCACCAAACAAGCTGGTACTTAGAAGCAGGAAAATAAATGTGGCACCTAATTATCTGTACTCCCACTTAACCCTATCTGATATCCTACCAGGCTTTGATCCAAGCTTCCAGCAAATGGGTATGCACCCCAGGAAACAATTAGTAGAGAGTAATACTGCATCTTTTCCCACAATGAAAATATAACCTTGTTGCTGCAAAATAGAACTGCTTACTATTGGTATTCCATCTCGGCTGAGGAAAAGAATGCTCAGTTGCTTTAGACAAAATTCAGTATGCTCTGAAGGGTCTGGAGTCCAGTACCATAGAAGGACGTTTTACAGGGGACAGGCTAGTCAATGATGTATGTTTTTTGCCTTTCCTTATATCAACCTATTGAACAGTGGTAGAAAAAAGAGAACAGAGGGAATATCGCTGTGGTATGCTAAAGATAAGTCGCGTCAAATTTAGATGTAACGAACTGAGCTGTTCTTTCTGCACAGAAGTCAGCAGCAAAGTTTGCAATGGGATCTGAGGCAAAGCAGCTGAGTCGCTTACTGCAAGCCATAATCCTTAGGAAAATAAGAGAGCTCAGACTATGACATTGTCCCATGACTAAATATAGGGAAAAGCTAAGCCTTGCTGTCTTGTTTGTACTACTGCAGAGTTGTGAAATTCTCAGAGGATGAAAGGACAGAGCCGAGTGTGAAAGCGCGTGATATTTTTTGAGCGATGTTAGTTTTATGGATCTAAATATAGGAGGTGGCCAGACTGCATAACAGTCCCAAACTCCTGAACTCCGTGTGAGAGAATTGGAATCACCAGCAGTGTAAAACTGCAGTTCGTGTCATGTCAGAGCCCTGACCTGCTCCGGAAAGAAAGGAACCAGCGTTTCCAGAAAGACTTGTTATTCACTGATGGGAGCTCCTAATGCAGGCAAAGGATGTTTAAACTTCCCCTGTTTAAGTTTTAGATTGGATATAAGAAGTTCTTTACTGTGAGGGTGCTGAGGCACTGGAATGGGTTGCCCAGGGAAGTTGTGAATGCTCCATCCCTGGCAGTGTTCAAGGACAGGTTGGACAGAGCCTTGGGTGAGATGGTTTAATGTGAGGTGTCCCTGCCCATGGCAGGGGGGGGTGGAACTGGATGATCTCAAGTTCCCTTCCAACCCTAACTATTCTATGATTCTACGTGTCCTGTCTTGTGAGAATGAATTTCCAACACAGCAGGTAGATAAGTATAGAAAATGAGATTAAGACAATGCGTGACTTTTTTGAGGCCTCAGGATTCAAAAGATTAGCTGCAGAAACAGTGTAAACAGCCACAACTCCACTCTATGCAAAAAACCAGGTTGTATTCCAGAGCCTTTTGGAGTTTGACTTTTCTTCTTGACAGGCATTTGCCAACACTGGGAAACTTAGGGCAAATTCATCTTCTTTTTCTCTTCCTCTTCTTCAAAGCAAGAATTAGTCTGCGTGAAGTGCTGTTATTTTACACTGCCTCCTTCATCCCCTCTGATGTTGTTTGTTTCACACTGAATGTTTTAGTAAAGCTTGGGTAGGCTGTCTGAGAGGGTTCTGTGGGGAGGCATTGGCCTTGTGATGGCGAAGATTTACAGCTGCCAGTAAGGAAGGGAGGTGTACTGTAACTTTGCACAACTTCTTACCCAGGGAAGGCTATGCAGATGGTCACAAAACGAGAAGTGAAGAGCGTGAGAAACTCCCTTTCAGTCTATGGGGAGGGTGGTTACTTCACACACCAGTGGTCCTCCCTTTCCTGCTGCCAACAGCTATTTCTCTTCTATTGACAAGAGAGGGGAACCAGGACTGGCTCTTACACTTAGTGCTGTCCCCATTCATTTGTTCATCCCCTGGGGAATCAGGCAAGAAGGAGCTCTTGCTCCTCCTGTTAAATGCAGGATTTATGTGCCTGGGGCTGAGCGTGGTGCGTGATGCTGCATCGAACATACCCCCTGTGCTGATCCGTTGCACTCATTGAATCACATGCCTTTGAAATAAACCTTCCGTTCCCTCTGAACTGCTAGGATTTTTCCCCAGCTCCAGCAGCATGGATTGCTGGTGGGTTTGGTGCAAGTTCCTACTTAGGGAACAGTTAGAATTATTTACTGGGAAGGGCACTCAATTAAAACAGCTTTCAAACCAAAAAGCTGTGTCTGTTCCCCAGCCCTTTCTTAATGTTCTTTTTTTACTCTGGTCATAAAACACAAAGCTAATGATGAAAAGCTAAAGAGGAAATGGTGAAATGGTGAAGAGATTGTAAAGCAAACAGTTTGATGGCTCTACTGAGTCATAGCACTGCTTCGCTTACCATCTTTTCCAGTTTCTCATTAGCAGCCAAATGGGCGCGCACACAGGCACATTTCCTCACACTGGCTCGCAGCAGAGCTGTAGTTTCAGCTGCTTATGATCCTTCAGCCAGTCATTTCCTCTGCCTTTGCATAAGTGACTCCTCAGGACGCTATTGCAATGCTTGGATATTTGTCCATTTCCAAAAATAATCCCCTCTGAATGTCCCGAGTTTTAGAATGAATCATTTCAGTCTCTGAATCACTGCGATGCGCTAACAGGGGCAAACAATAGCCCCAATCAGCCATAGTTCAATTTACAACTAAAAAGCTGTAAACCCAAGGCTTCCAGAAGTAGGGTTTTAAGTTGGTGAAATACTCCAAACCCAAGAAGCAGAGTGAGGACAACTGCCTCTGAGCAGCTTCTTGTCAAGCTGCATAAGCTGTTGTCTGTGGTTGGGGCAGTTGAGCTGCAAAGCTGTCCTGTGTTGTTCTTAGGACATGCAAGTTTCCAGCCTCCTCTCCCACCCAGTGCTTAGCAGAGGAAAGATGGGAGACTCATGTTTCCTGGGAGTCATTCAAATCCTGTTTAATTCCCAGCAGATGTAACCAATAATAACACTGGTGGCTGTGTTTTGGATGTGTCAGGCTTGGTCTTACGTGGCATCACCTGCTAGTATTGCCTGGCATAGCTGCAGTGCCTAATTTGCCCTAATTGAGGCAAATGAGAAATTGCATCTCCAAAAGAAGGTTCTTTCACACCCCTCCATGAGCTGGTAATGTCAGCTACGACCTGGTAGTGTTGGTTGGAATGAGATTGTCGACATCTTCAAATGGAAAAGCACAATAAAATAGCTCTTTTGGCTACAGAAACTGGTATGATTTATGCCAAAGCAGCTCCATAGGCCCCAAGGCCATGGCAGAGCATTTAGAGTTCTGCTATATGTTACTGTTCTTCAGTTTCACCATTGAACTGCAGGTAAAGGAAGGGAAATGTCATCCTTATTAATGATTGCTTAGTATGTGTATGTGTGTTTCTCAGGAGGAGCACGTTATGGTGTACTTGCACACAGAGCCAGGATGTGAAAGGTTTTGTAATCCTTTATATATCCTCTTCTTTAGATCACAAAAAACCAACATGCTTACGCATTAATTGTCCATCTTATCTTCCTAATGCTTTCTTACCTCCTCCCAGGCATAGTGGGACTACCTCCCCTGTTCCTAACTCTTTTATTAACCAGCTACCTTTCTGTATGTTGCTCCCCACAGGTTGTCTTGGGGGCTTTTCCAGCACTGTAATGCTGTAGGAGTGGATTTCTTTTCTGCCCTGGTATTCTGTAGACCGTCTTAAAACGCTCCTAAATGACACCTCCACGTTTTTCAAGTACATAGAACGTGCACAGAATGTCAAGTGTGGGCATTTGTCTCTAAGCATATTTTATAAATACATTACTGTGCATGCAGAAGTGTTTTTTTCTTCCATAATCACACAGTTTTCATATGTGACATGGTATTCCATTTAGAGGACCTGAGGGCCCAGTGTGTTAGAGTATGCTACTAATCTCTTCGGAACGTGCAATCAGAAAAGAGCAAAGCTTTTAATGCACTTTGTATAAATGTGTGGTTGCTGAAATACGTATGATTTAGTTGAGTGCAATTACTACTTGATTGAGTGACATATCCAATGGTAGGCTGAATACGTGTGAAGAAATCTGGAAAGTCACCTATGAAATGAGGTTGGGATAGCTGACAAAATCAAGTGTAATGTCAGATGTTGGCTAAAGTTTGGGCTGCATTGGTGACAAATCCATTTCTGCATGACCCCAACAATGTCCCAGTGGGGAATTAAGTTCAGAAGAAGACTTTCCTTTGGGAAACCGAAGGACCTTCTCACCGGATACTTTTTATAGTTCACGCAGCATTTTCAACGGGAAAACATTTTCTCTCCTCAAATCCATGTTTTAGATTCTGATACATGAGAAATTCGGGAAGAGGTGACCAATGCCAACGGGAAAGTGCAGCTTGGAATTCTAAACCATGGTTTTCCTTTTTTTAGGCTAGGGAGAAGCTGGAGGAGGAAACATTCCAGGTCAGAGCACCTCATCCAAATAAGGGTTTGCTTGTTGCGGGCTGGTAGATGGCTTCAGACTCTACCCCCAAATAATCGATTCTTTCTGCAGTTCTGTCTCTCCAAGTGCTGTGCTGGAAAATAGCTGAAAGGTTTTGAGGCTTTCATTAATTATTCCTGCAGCTCTGGACTTCGGCCTTCATCCAGAACTTGTGAAACAGCAGAAGGAAAGCTGACTGCCTTGCTTTTATGTCTGGGACTAGAAGAAGGGCTAAGAAACTCATGCGATGACCTAGTTTCCTGAGCTTCCCCCCCCCCCCTTTTAAGATGCTGCCAGTCATTGATGAGCAGGTTTCATTTAAGCAAAAATAACCTCCTTCCCTCTCCTCTTCCCAAAAGGAATTGGCTGTAGGGAAGAATATAAATGGTTAGCACTTCATTTTTTTTTTTTTTTGGCCAGGAATTCAGGTTAATTTTTTCATGTGTTTTATCTCATCCTTAGAAAAAGAAATGCCATTTTAGGAGCGTGTTCTTGACTCTGAAGTGCTATAAAATTTACTATAATAGCAAGTCTGTTTCTTAAATCTTCTTAAGTGCTTTTGTCCTAGCAAGTGTGCTGTTTTGGCTACTTCAAGGAAAAAAGAAGGGGAAAAAAATCAATAGCAGGAATTCATCATACCATTTGTTTGTCAGTCTAGTTGGAAATTAGCTGTCAGCTTAAAACAAACAAAAAGAGGATAAAATACCCCAACATGCATTCATGCTAGCACAGAATAATACAGAACACTAGAATAGCTTATCTGTGACCTTGCTATTCATCCTCCTGGCTGTGAATCTGTGGAAGTGAAAAGCATTTTAATGTTTCATGGTAGTGGTTGTGTCTGTGTAGTCCTGTAAAGACATCATAGAACCATAGAACAGTTAGGGTTGGAAAGGACCTTAAGATCATCCAGTTCCACCCCCCCCTGCCATGAGTAGGGACACCTCACACTAAACCATCTAACCCAAGGCTACGTTCAACCTGGTCTTGAACACTGCCAGGGATGGAGCATTCACAGCCTCCCTGAGCAACCCATTCCAGTGCCTCACCACCCTCACAGTAAAGAGTTTCCTCCTTCTATCCAATCTAAACTTCCCCTGTTTAAGTTTGAACCCGTTACCCCTTGTTCTGTCACTACATCCTCAGCAGCAAGATCAAAGCTGAGCATCTTAACTTGAGAAACCTTGGACCTTACCAGCCTTTGCTTTACTGGGCGACACCCAGGGCTGTGGGAACACCAGGTTTTCTGCTAGAGCAATTCCTTTTGCCCTCCCCATGGGAGAAACATGTCCCATCTACACATATCACCTGAACTTGCTTTGCAGCTACTGCCCATGAGCGATAAACTACCCTAAAGAACTCACCATTTTCAAAGGCAGCAAGCACATCTCTGAAGGCCTTGTTTTCTATGCAGGTTGCCTTTACAGAGGGATCATAATTTTTGTGTGATCCCACCCCTGTGCCTTTCTGCAGGTGTGCTTGTGCCCTTTATAGTACCTTGGTCCTATTCAAACTCTTTGCATGGCCATGACTACTGCCATCTCAGCCTTGCTTCTTTCTCTTCCCACCTTCAGCAGCAGACCCCAATCCAACAGCCTTAATAGTTTTTAAACAGGTACAAGTTTTGCTTGTGGCAAAGAACTATGGAAAAGTTTAACCATTATGGTGTTCTCTGATGTGTACCAGTCCCTCTTTGCCTAAATCAGGCCATGTTCATCTGCTCCATTTCTCTAAGTTGCTACTGCCTTCTGCTAGCAAACATAAAGCTCTTCTACCTTCCTTGTAATCACAGTCCCAAGAAAACCCCTTCCACCACATGGGGTTGAAGCCAAGTGAGGGGATTGAGTCCTACCTTCAAATCATGCCCTCAAGAAGTAGGGAACCATATTTGTTAGAAGGCCAGCTTTCTACCCCAACTTTTGTTGGGTTTAGGAGATGTCAATTGATTTTACAAGTGCTTGTATCTATTGCTTTTATAGTCAGTGGCTCTGAAATCGTTTGTCTTTGGGAATGTAACCAGAAGTTAGGTGGTCCTCACATTCTAGGCCAGGTTTTGCAAATGGATGTAACCCACAGTAAGCATTTAGGCACCAGGGTAAGAGAGGCTGGGTTTTCAGAAGGGCTCAGGAAGTTGGATGTGTAGATGCTTAAAAACTTCACCACAAAGCAGGAAGATGTTGAGAGTTCTTTAGTTTTGAAAACAAGCACACAAAACCCAGATGTTTTACTAAGTTAAGAGAGAACTTGAAAAATCCTCCTATATTTGCAGATGCTAATCCCTGCAAATGCTGCAAATACTGTGAATGCTCTTGGATTGATCATTTAATACGCTTGGTGAAAACCCAGTTCTCTCTATCACAAGTAGAGAATTGCAAGTCTTTTGTATTCTGAGAGCAGGTAACGCTTATGCCTTTGTTGCCAAGTTTTCTGGATTCTATTTGTCAGGCTTTAAACCAAACCTGGTTTGCGATTCAAACAAACATTCAGGTCAGTCCATTTTCACTTCTAGTTTAACTGGGATGCAGTGTGTCCGGCTGGCTTTGTATGTTTGATGGGGTTATCAGTTCCTCGAGGTTACAGTGGTTAGTGATGTGTTTCATTTGTAAGCACTTAAAGGCACAGCCAGCGTTCAAGCTTTTTTTCCAGGCCTCTTTATTTTAGTAGAAAGCTGCCATGTTCATAAAGGAGTCAGTGTCACACAGCAAAGTCACCCTCTTCTTCCTGTTTTTTTTATTTCATCTTCAAAGTCCCCTTCTCTTTCCACATATTCTGCTTGGGCTGACCTCTTGCTGGTGCTCAAAAATAGTGAGGTTGGCATACAGGGTGGGTAGGATGCATCTCTAATTCATCACAGCATTAGATCTTCACTTGGGATCACAGGCCAGAAGGGTGCTGCCAGGCTATAAGGTTAAGTGTTAATGTTGGCTGGAAATGGTGAATCAGTTCTTTCCAGGCATGATGCACCAGAGAGTCCCCTTGGTGGTGGATTTCCCTTATTGACTCAAGTCACCTACTGCTCATGCATCATTACATGGGTATGATGCCAACCCTAAAACAAAATGAAGAGAGTGGCTCTTCAACTCCACTTCCATGTGGAGGGATGGTTTCGGGTTTGTGTTGAGGAAATGTATTGCTTCCACAAAGTCATAGCATTAAGAAAACGTCTCCACCAAGCTGCTGAAATACCTGTATGAAGCTGGGAAGGAATGAAGACTGGGGAAATGGGGAGGAAGTGCAGAAAACTGAATCAGAAGACTGTTAAGACCAGAACTCAGTGCCATTTTAGTCCCTTTTTGATACTTTAAAAAGACCATTTTGAAACCCTCACTCCTTTCCTCTTAACAAAAATGTGTTCTTCTCACATGCCCAGTTAGAGACTTTGTTCTGGCAACATTCAGGATCCTTGCCTTCAGTTCCTGTAGCTGGTATTAACAGCCCTTTTATTAACAGCCCTTTTCCAGGCAGCTTTCTGTAGAGGCATCCTCACAGACAACCTCTAAGAAGTCTGCTACTCGGGAGAGAATTATCAAGCAGCGAGAGCAGCACAGCAGGCAAGGATTTCCAAATGGAGTCAAACCTGTAGGGAAACATTTGCCTCAAACTCAGGTAAGTCGGGTAGGCTAGAAGTGAAGCAGTCGCATGGTGCAGACGCATGCCGAGTAGATGTAGCATTGTTATTTTATCCTAAAGTCTTCCGTGTTTCCTTGTGCAACGTAAAAAAGACATCAGCTACTCAATACTAGCATTCTTTTCTCTCTCATGGTCGATTAGCACCATGTACTAGCCCAGGGCTCCCAAGTATCATTTAGGTACACATACATATAAAGTCAGTCAGAGTGAACCCAAAGCATGCTGGATCTATCACACATACTGTTCATATGGAAGTTGATTCTCCTTGTGAATGCATCTGTGTTTCCATTTGGGACTGGAGTTTAGCCTGTTAGATGGACATTTAGGTTATATACAGTTGTCCTGGGGCATATCTGTCCAGGCTCTGTACACGTATAAAATACATGTGGCTGATGCCTGCAGAAGGGCTTTCCAGACGTCTGGATCTTGGGTAGTCCACTCAGTTCTGCAAGGGGAAGTCTGCGTATGTTGGAATGCCAGGGGACTAGCTAAATGCCTTATCCCTTCCTGAACAAAATGTATGAAGGATGAGAGGTCATGCCAGCAACTAAATCGCCCATGGTAGTTTTATCCTGGAGAAACAGGTTCATAATTGAACATACCCACATTCTGTATTGTCACTGCCTAACTCCAGAAGCATTTTGGTGTTGTTTTTTAAAGTTCTGCTGCCTTCTTTCTCTCCCCTGTCTGTTTTTAACTAAAAATGGGAATTTTGGCCTTGTAGCCCAGCAGGTCACCATGGGGGAAACACACTGAGCTTGGGCTGAAATTAATAGGAGAGCTTGCTGAAGCAGCAGGAATCCTGGCATGCTCGGGTGGCTCCATGTAGGAGCCTGTGAGCTGGATGATGTCTTTTAAGCCAGGGCCCTGCTGTCTAGCTCCTTGCAAGTCAAGGTCAAGTGCAGTGTTTTCACTCCCTTAGAAGTGCTCAGCTTGTACTGTGTGTGGACCTGTTGTATGGGTAGTTGAAAGGAAAGGAAGCTCTGCCGCTTCCCCAGACTTCCTTAGGCATCCGGCTTCCCCCCCCAGTGAGGGCAAAAGTGACCTAAAAGAGGGATTGCACTTTTTGGCTGACCCACTCAACTGACTGCTCACAGGGAAAGAAAGTTTGCAACTGAGAGATGTCAGAAGGGTACCTGAGGTTGGTTTTGTTGTTGGCAATATAGAGGCATAATGGGACTTGAGCATCTGTCTTTCTGGTCGATATTTAAAAGCATCATCACCAGTTAGCCCTAGAGAGGACTTGTACAGTTTTGCTATAATGTATACATACATTCTTTCTGCCTGGCAGATGAAAACAATTGTTTGTTTTAATTGTGCAGTAAAGGAGGAAGAACTATGCACAAATACATACTTTTACCACCTTTAATCCTCCTGACCATATATAAGGAGATGCTAGTGCTTGAGAGCAATTGAACTTGTTCTGGTCACACTCATAGACAAGAGTAGTAGTCATTTTTAAGATTCCCATTCTTAAATGTTACAACAGGGTTTGAAGTTACTCAAAGTGAAGTGTAAATGTTATGTGCTGCCTGCTCTATGTTGATATTACCGTGGCATATTTTCCAGTAGCAAAGTAAATAATTAGCACATGGGAAGAGATTACTTTGTTAATAAGCAGCACACAGTGCCAGTTCATCCAATAAAGACTTATTGCATTTGTCTGTCTAGACAGCACGTATACTCCATAGGGCCATGGCCTCATAAACCACAATAATCTGGCCAGGATAAGGATGGTTGTTAAGTGGCTGGAAACCTGGAACAATGCAGGAAGAGATGACTCAATAGCTGTGCTTCTTCCTCAAATTCACCCATGATCCAAAGTAGCTGTAGGGGATACTCTGCTGCCTCTGAACGTGTTGCCAGATTAATGACATTTAAAACAAGGGCCCTGATGAACAACAGACATAGCATAGTCTCATATGCTTGCCATGAGAGTGGAGTTTCCTGTCCATCCTAGTGAGGATGCCTGTCTCAAGTTCTCCTTCCAGTCAAACTGAACATGATGCAGTGCCACTGCCTGTGTGACCTGGAGCAGACCTACTCATGTCACACAGGAAAAAGCAGTTTAATTCGGCAGAGGATGCACTTAGAAAAGGTTTCTTAGCAAACCCTGTAGTACAGGTGGCTGTGTGACCTCCTTGAGAAGGGGTGAGGACCTTGCTTTTCATACAAGTGTCAGTGAAAAGAGGAGCTGAAGACTAGAGCCCACCTGCCTGGGAGAGCCACTGCACGATTTCACTTGGTGCATACAAGGAGGAAGACCTGATCATCACAAGTAGGGTGATGAGCCCTTTTAAATCAGTTCAGTGACCCAGGCATTAACAGAGATGCTTCAGCCCCATTACTTAATGATGAAAGGAACAAAAGCGCCAAAACATTTGGAGAGCATCCGGAGCCCAAAGAGCACACACGTTTTCAGTTGGCTTTTACCCAAATGAGGAGGGAGGGAGGATGTCATGGGCTGGCAGTGAGGTGCAAAAGAAATACGTACATTGAATGGCTCCTGTCCTCACAGGAGCAATGGGGGTGAGTTTGAGGTGGTTTTTTTTTTTTTGAAGAAGCAGCTTCCCAAAACCTGTGGCACTCTCTTGGGCTGTGGCTTGGGGTGGTGGGACACTGGCACAGGGTGCCCAGAGAAGCTGTGGCTGCCCCATCCCTGGCAGTGCTCAAGGCCAGGTTGGACACAGGGGCTTGGAGCAAGCTGCTCTAGTGGAAGGGGTCCCTGCCTGTGGCAGGGTTTGGAGCTGGGTGAGCTTTAAGGTCCCTTCCAACCCAAACCAGTCTGGGATTCTGAGGGCTGTTTCTTTTTACTTCTGTCTGTCTTGCAGTCATCAGATAAAAGCACAGTTGCCACGAGCTTGAAAGTGAAGCTTCCCTTACCTTAAAAGTACTGTTTCTCACTCCCCTTTGTCATGTTTTGAGTCACTGTGACAAGCAGAGCTGCTAACATTAGCTCTCCTCCTCCTAATTAGACAACTGCATTAAAACCCTTTATTAATGCCGACCCTCCTGGGTGGTTGCAGATATATATATACTCTCACAGAGTAATTGCTTTCTGGCCCTCATTTTAATTGGAGCCAGCGGGGGGGCTGTGGAATTCCACTGCCTTCATCTCCCGTGGGCTCATTGTGCCTGTGACACAAATTTAGAAGCAGGGAACTACTTTAGAGATCTGCATCTGAAAGAACGTGTGAGGGAAGGAAAAACGGCAACAGCAGCGCTGAGATTTAAGAGGAATCGACAAAGTGTTTCATTTTGGTTCCTTCTTTTATTGGGAGGGGGGGAAAAAAGGGGGTGTTATGGCCTTTGGCTCAGGTGGTGCAGGTTGTAACTAGGTTAGCCGGATTCTGAAGGAGCTTAAAGACTGTTTGAGGCTAAGCTCACATGTTAGCTAAGGTCGCACCTATTCTGCAGAAATGATCCTCAGTTTTCTAGGTCCTTGGAGTCTCAGTGTGTGTGTGAGAGATAACAGAATTCCAAACCCAAACATGAAAGGCACTGCTGCTCCTCATTCAGATCTTGTCAACTCCAGCTTCAGAAAACTGGCCTTGTTTTACTGGACATTCCTATTCCACTGGAAATTGATCCTTTTTGAGGAAAGAAACCATTTGCCAGAAGAAAACATTTCTGCCAAATAAATTCCAACAAACCAAGAGGTTGGAAGGAGAATCCATCCACGTTTGATCACGCAAAATACAGTCAGGGGGGTTTGTGCTGCAGGAGAATAGAAGTGTTTGAGATATGTGCTTTAGCCAGGTATTTAAAGTGAAATGAGTATAGTGAGGTGGTAAGAGTATTATCAGTCTTCAGAGTTAATGTATGCTAAGGTGGATGAAGTTGTTCGTATCCATCCAAGTCACTGTTTCAGGCAGTGACTGCAGACACTTCTACGCTCTGTAGTGTTCCAATTAATGTTTTCTAAATTATAGTCATAATTATAAGGGTTAGAAACTATAATTTCTCAAAGAAGTGTGCAGGTACGACAGCATGAAAAGAAGGTCTGTCTCTTATTTCAACACTTTAAAATAAGAAGTTTCATTCAATTCCTTTTATATTCCAGCAGCAATAAGCATAAAACTGTAGGAATATAATTGCCTCTTTTGGAGCTTTCTTTTTTTTCCCCCAACATCTCACGGTTTTGACAGTTTGTAATTAATTCTGCTAGAACTTACACCAATCCTTCCTTTTCTTCTTTCCCCTTTCCACGTAAGGCTAGGTTCTGGAGCAGAGTTTCATGCCAGCCTAACCATTCCCTAGTGTCGCATATACAGATGTACCTAGCTTTGCACCGGAGTGTGTTTGGTGGCGATTGCAATGCTGGTGTTTTGCTTCTCGTCTCTTATAAAAGGCTGATTACTGTTGCCAGCTCTATTCGCAGTTGGGGGTTTCTAGAGAGGACAGTTATCTCCTCATCACATCTGTCTAATTAGGCTGATTGGTTCACAGCACCCTGCCAACCTGATGGAGAGGTGTGCTTGGCTCTGTGTCCTTATTTCTAACTGCTTTTGCCTTGTGTTAAATGAACCTTTGCAGAGGCTCTTCAGGAGCTACTCTTAGCTAGAGGCAAAGAGGCATGACCAATGTAATGCTGAAGAAGTAAAACCTTTCCTGCTGATGTGCCGTGGATCAGATATGCCACAAATACACAAAGGTCTTGGTTTTGAGTTGTGGTTGCATGGAGTGAGAAAAAACAGTTGGGGGGGTTTGCAGATTAAGGATTTGGGGAGGACCACCCCATGACAGTGATCTATACATGGAGATCAGCCTAGGTTGATTAATCTGATTTTCCATTTAAAGGTAGTCCAGCCATCCCTGGTGGCTTTAAATCTGCACCATAGAAGGTAAAAACGACGTACCTGAAAGGACTGTGCTTGTTTCAGAGGCTGTGGGGCTACAGCACATGTGGGTTTGGGCTCTGCACTTGCAGCCCTTTCATAATACAGTGCTGCCCTTCAATTCTGTAGGGACTGAGACATTTGCTCAGGACCACTGACCTCAGGAATGCAGCTTCCAGTAGTGTGTAAGAACTAGATTGTGTAGTAACAGCAGCATGAAAACACATGAGGAGGGTATGCTTGGTAAGCAAGAAGAAAGGGGCAGTGTTGTGCCTGGAATGAGCTGTCTGACTTCTGAGCTGTAAAACCAAGAAGGAAATGGAGAGGAGGAGGCTGAGTAGTGTGAAGCAGGACTGAGATTTTGGTTTGTCTTTTAAATCCCAGCTTTTGAGATGTTTGTATTAGTGAAATTTATTCACTCCATAGTAGTTGCCCAAGAGCTAAGTCTCTACTGGCTTTAATTCTTGTAATCAAAACAATTGGTATAGCACACCATGCCCAGAAAAGCAGTTGAAGCATTCATGTGTGTGTGTGTATATATATATATGAATGTATGTATGATATGTAGTTTATATATCATATATAATTAGATATATATTCATATATATATGAATATATTTAAATAATTGGATTTTGAGCTCTCTCCTAAACATGTGGTTGCTCTACTCACAAAGAAAATGTAGCTCTTACATTGCAGCCTTTAAATTATCCATTGACTTTGACAAGCAGTCACAGGAATGCTGTGATAACATTGAATTTCATGCAGGCTAATGTTCTCTTTTGTTGACCCTCTTAAGGAAAATGGTTCTAAGTGTCTGAAACCCTAAACCTCACAGGTGCTCTACTGGGTTTAAGTTCTGTTGCAGCTGAATCTCGGTTAATGTCAAGCACATCAGAATGTGCAGAATTCATTTTCCTCTAACACCGACGAACCACCTGACAGATTTACATCAGAATCACAGACACATTGTGTAGCTTCATTTAACTGCACGTAAGAGCGTTTCATAACCTGATATTCTGCTGTGTAATTTTAGTGTGATGCTATTAGCTTTGAAATCATTGCAGTGAATCCCACCATCCATGTATCTGGCCCAGCAAAACTAAACCTAAATCCTACTTTCTTGACAAAGCCTGAAGCCTTAATGTTCTGTTATTTTACCTTTATTTATTCTTAAGGGATTACAAAGAAGAAATACCATGATTTTTTTCCATTTTAGAAGACCAGGAAGCTGTTACAGCTGCAGCACTGTGCAACATTAAATCCATTTCCCATTTCAAATATGTATTAGTATGTACAGCTAACATCCGAGAAGAATTTTACATTTGGAGTGAAGAGCTCATTTGAGCACAGTATACCCGGTGAATTCCCTCCTTTTAGAGCAAGACTAGTGCTCATGAGCAGCTGCCTAGAAAAAGGCTTACTTCAGGCACACAACAGGTAAGAAAGGCTTTTCCACTCACATGCTTCTTCCTCCTTGCACGAGCTCACATCAAGCTCTAATGACTCATCGGTTTGAAAGGCTTTGTCCATGCCATAGGTGATAAACACTGGAGAGATTTGCTTGAAGAGGCAAGCTATGAACACCTATTCCTATCAAAAGCCAAGGTAGAATGTGGGTGAGAGAGAGTATTTTGCACTGGTCTGAGAGTGAGGGAATTAGGAGATAAGTTTGATAAGTAGATATAGGCATTAACCTTCAGTATATTACCTATTGTCTTCATGCTATGACCAAGGCATTAGAGCTGAAAAGCTGGGTTTAGGAAAGGCTCAACAGTCATCGATAGGATAATTTACACTGTTGATTTAGGATTTCAAGGAGTGGAAAAAAAACCCTCACTTACTCCTCTTCAGTTTGGAGGACAGATTTTCAAGCCAGAACAGGCAGTAAGTCTATGGTGGATAGCTCTTCATTTCTGATAGACAGGAAGCAGTTATTTGTCTCAACTCATCTAAGGAGGCAGCTAACCAGTGATCAATCCTGGCTTTCCCCTAAATGTGTTCTGAAACATGTCTGCAGTCCATTCCTGAGTCCACATAGTGTAAACACACATGTTTTGTGTGGACAGATCACTGTATAACCCTGGGATTTTTCCTTTTCCACCTGGAGAAGAAGGGAAGATGTTCTGGCCACTCCTCAAAGGGCCATGCTCACAAACATTCAGAACCTATACCCCAAGAAGCCTTAGTGTTGATGGCTGATTACGAGGTCTGTGATGAGTCTTTAATAAAGGCCAAGACAGCAGCAGTGCTCTCACTGTGCAGCAATTTACCTCCTCCACATTGGGAAAACCTATCCAGCTGGTTACCATACTGCTTAAGCTGACCTTACTGCTTCTCTACATCTGCCAATAAATCTCAGTGGAGTTCTGTAGTAGTAGTATTCCCTGGGTGAAAAACAGTAGGTTGAATCTGTTGGAGAGCCCTGACAAACTTTGTTAGATAAAGCCCCCATTATCAAAGCTAGCCTTATGGACAACATATAAATGTTTACCTGTGCAGGAATGATAGGGGAATATGAGCTGATAATTAAGGTGAGTAATGAAAGCTGAAAATCCTTGTTTCCTGAACTAACATTTGGAGGGAACCCTTGAGGCTGAAACAGGGACGTGGCTTTTAAACTGTGCTGAAATGAGTTGGAATAGTTCCACTTTTTTTGTGAGACAAGAAAATAGGAGTGTGTGTGCTAAAAGCAGCGCTTGCCCTTCCTGAACAGGAGCATCTGACAGCCGAGACGAATTGGTTCAGCTTTGTCATTTAAAAGAATGACTGATATTTTATCGAGTTGCTCCCTCATGGGCAGGCTCTTACAAAATGAGAGCGATGATTCCATTAATTTGTGGCTCCTCTGCGGTCCCAGGTGATGTAGTTAATATAGTTCCTGAAATGTCAAGTTAATACTTATTCCTCCTTTCGGTGCCTTCTTCTCTAAGTTTGCCCTCAGCTCATACCCTCTGATAGTAAGAGGAGTTGAAAGTTGAGAACGGAGACTTCAGGCTTGATGTAAAGAGAAGAAGATAAAAGCTATCAAAGTGAAACTTCCACAGGTGTCTTCAGATGCAGCTTAGCTCCTGGCTCTCCCAGTTTGTGTTTGTAACCCCATTTGTGTAAAGTAACGCAGCTCCCTAAATTCACTTGAGCTGTGGACGTGGTTTAGTGGTGGATTTGACAGTCCTGGGGTAAAGGGTTGGACTGAATCATCTTAAAGGTCTTTTCAAGCTAATTGATTCTATGGCTGTTTAACCCACTTGAATACCACCGATATCAGACTAACCCAATACCTGGACAGTTCACAGAATTTTCTGTCTTCTTGCATTGACCTTTGTTTCCACTTTCATTTTGGGGTAGTTTTGTTGTTTTGTTTGTTTTTTTTTTTGTGCTGAATCTTTAAAAGAAAGAAGTGTGTGGAGCACTGCCCCATAGCATCTTGACTCATGCGAACGAGAAGGTATTTCAGCAGGAAGCCTTGGGACAAAGTTGCCAAATGCAAACCTGCACTTGACTTGGATGGTGCTTCCCAAGAGTCCTGGAGAAAGGCTGGTCCTCAGCCCAGTCAACCTCTGAGTGGAAGATGGAAAGGAGCCTGATAACACTGGTCATGAGCAGATCTCCTGTTCATTTCTTGAATTAGGTGAAAGAAGCCAAACACCTACGTTGTAAAGGGAAGGAATTTCACCTAAACTCTAATTTCTGGTTATCGATCACACTCAATGAGCTTAAATAGTTAACAGAGCAGTTCTTGACGTTCTTCATAGCTCTAAGGATGTGTGAGTGGGCTATTCAGAGGTGAAATGAACACTGGTGTAAAACACTATTTTACCAACTCACTTTGTATGTTTCTAGGGGTGCCTCTCACAGTGACTGAAGGAAAAGAACAACCTGGGTAGTTTGCTACAGTGAGATGGTGCAAGAAGTGTGAAAACGAAAGCGATTGAATGTGATAAACCCCAGGATTGCTTTTAGCTTTTTTCATTTCACCCTGGGGGGATGGATGGACAACAACCCCCAAAAACCAACAGTTCAAACATAGGCAAAACGTATGCTGATCTCATTGTCCTGAGTGAAAACTTTGGGGAAGTGCTCTTTTAGGAATCGTGATTTTTTTTTTTTTCTTGGATAATTAGATCTGACATTAGATGCATATAATTAACTGGGAAAATGGTTTGCATGCTGGCTGTAATAGCACTGTCTGATCTCTTTGCCAGATAACTGCTACGGCCTGGTTTTTCGGCATCATTTTATTTCCACAGATAGCAGGAAATGTACCTAACTGGAGTCACCTGGATTTGTCTCCAGGGCCAGAATCCTGGGACCCTTTACTGATCTGGCATGCACCCTCAAAGCTTCCCTTCAAGACAGTCCTGGTTCAAAGGATTTATTTCTTTTGATAGCTGAATGTGAATGACTCCCCCTTGTTGATAGAATAACAGGACTGAAACCTCAGAGCAGCCTTCCAGTATCTGAAGGGGGGCTACAGGGATGCTGGGGAGGGACTCTTCATTAGAGACTGTAGTGACAGGACAAGGGGTAATGGGTTAAAACTGAAACAGGGGAAGTTTAGATTGGATATAAGGAAGAAGTTCTTTCCTGTGAGGGTGGTGAGGCACTGGAATGGGTTGCCCAGGGAGGTTGTGAATGCTCCATCCCTGGCAGTGTTCAAGGCCAGGTTGGACAGAGCCTTGGGTGCCATGGTTCAGTGTGAGGTGTCCCTGCCCATGGCAGGGGGGTGGAACTGGATGATCTTAAGCTCCTTTCCAACCCTAACTATTCTGTGATTCATGTGTATTGCTTCATGTGTATTGCTCAGGGAAAGATGTCTTTTAGGATTGGCACAGAAGCTTTTACTGTGGTTTTCAAACTGTGAGTCTCTGGGAGGGAGGGAGATGTGCCTGTAAACTAAAAAGGAGCTTTATATGTCCTTTGTTAACCAAAGCTCAGCACTGTGGTGTCATTTATGTCTTTTGTCCCCAGGTATTTTTTAATAGCCGATTTACCAGCTGCTAAGCAAACACCTAAACATAAAGGACAGGGAAAGAAATGGTTGTAGCTGCCTGTTATGATGTATTTTATGCTACTTACAACTTTTTGCATTTAGATTAGATGAAGTTTAGTTATGTAGAAGAAAGCTTTCAGTCCTGAGTTTATAGGGAGTAAGAAGATGGGCATGAGATGAGTGAAGCAGCACCAAGTTACTCTTATTTTTGCTTCTGAGCATGGGCTCCAGGACTAATATTTAGTCCTGTAATAACAATAAAACCATAATAATACCGAGGAATATAGGCTTAAGATGTCTTGGACCACAGTGGGGTTAGGAGTTTCAAACTAAGTGCTCGATTATGGTCCAGGTGAAAGGAGGGCAGCTTTCATGTCTGTGGAAGAACAAAAAGGTCCGTGAGGCATTTTTGGAATACCCCATGATGATCTGAGCATGGTTTGTTTCACCTCATGGAGAAATAGCTTTTAAGGCATATTGCAGGCAGCCTTATAACTCCGCTGGGTGCAGTGGGATTAAGAAAAGTACCCCAAAGAAGTCAAAACCTTTAGCAGCCATCTGCAGTTAAAGCCCATCATTCCCAGCTCTGCATGTTCTCTGCTTTTCTATGTGAAAGATAAAAATAGATTTCCCTTCACAAAGCTCTCAGTGGGGGGTCACACAAATACACAGCAGACATTTTTATTCCTATCAGATCGTTCTCTCTGCATTACTTCTTTTGATGTACGGGGTCTTTACTGCAGTGAGCTTCCCCCTATCTTTCCTGAGCATCACTGCCTATTGGTATCTATCATTCAGCATGGTTACAACATATGAAGCCATTGCTGTGCTAAGTATGTAGCGTATGAACATAAATGTGTGTGTGTGTATATATATATATATATAAAAAACTACAGTTCAGCTTCTTGAGCAGACACATGTCTATCTTTTAAAATGCTTATTTATTTAGTTTACTGTAATACCTAAGACTGGACAGAAAGCAAAACTAGCTGCTGTAGAAGCTCTAAATAAAAGGTAAATACCTAGCCTGAAGAGCTCACAGCTTAGATATGAACTCATGCGAACTCAGAAAGCTTATATCTGAGGGCTGGTCACATCCCCTTGGAAAGACAATCTCACCTGCTGTGTTCCAGCTGGATTGCCAGTGCTTTTTGTATTGTTTCTCATGAATCACAGGGGTTTTCTTTGACTGAAGTTCCATCTTCCCAATGTCTGCATCTCCTGAATGTTGTGATTGTGGACACTGCCATGTCTGCTGGATTTCCCTGTTTCTGGGATCCCAGAGGAATGCCGAAGCTTGAATCAGTGCCTAACATTCTGAGATGATGGCTGGCCTTTCTGCCCATGAACTGCTGCTTTCTTTCATTGTTGGCCCACTGAAATTACAGGTGACCTGTGCTCAGCTTTCTTAGGCTCATGGTTCAGCTTTCAACTAAATTAAAGCATCCCAAATATTAGGCCACCTTAGGAGTTTGTAGTCGCTTGCCTTGCCTCCAGATTTCAGCCATCCTGATGCTCATTGCTCAGTAGTCTTTTCTTTCCTTATTAAAACCCCATGTAATACAGAAGTATTACAGACTACAAACTGAAAGTAGAGTTTTAAAAGCATACAAGTTATATTGGTTATATCATCATTCATATCAACTTAATTGTCTGTTATCACAACTAATTTGACCAACTCTCTGGGTAAATCTACAGCTTCAGTGCCCTGTTTGCTCAGAGTCTGAAGCCATTGAGCTCAGTTATTGCGCGTTTGAATTTGAAATAACTCATTCCATTCAAACAATGGGAGAGGTCCAGGTTTGACTGGGCCTGGCGGGCAATGCCTTTCTACCTGAACACTTCAGGCATCCTGAGGCATTAGAATGGCAATTTTAGAGGGGTAACACCGCAGGCGATATGACTAACAAACATCAGGGGACCTGAAGAGATTTGTTTTTCCCCATAAATACAAGGAAGAATAGAAATAGTTATGCATGTGGAAGGTGAAGGCACTCATACTTTGGACAATTTTGCCCTAATTTTTCTTTTATTTCCCTTCTGATATTTGCACTTCTAAAAATCAGGGCTATTTTTGCTAGTGAAATTGTTTGCTCTTGCAGCTGAGCTTGACCCCTGTAGAACAATGAGAGGCAGTGGTTTGTATTCATCAAAAGAAGCAGTGACTCCAGAATGCTCTGTGTTCAGGTTTCAAATGGGAGGGACCGTATTCTTTCTTATTGTTTTAAGCAACAAAATATAACGATTGTGTGCACTGGAGCACTTCAGAGAAATGCATGTTATTTCAAGGAAGAAATCTGATTGGAAAGGTTCACAACTACAGTGCCCAGTGGTTTTATCACTGCTTGCAGTCTTTTAATAGTACAGTCTGGTTTTTTATATTAGAAATTGACCTGAATCCTTTTTAAAAGGTACTGATTGTGTTTGATAGGCTCATAGAATAGTGATAATTCTGTCTTTGCCAACAAGACAAACTTGTCTTTCTATTATCATTTTGCACTGGGCTCCAGGAATTCCATTGCTTTAAATGAAATAATAGAAATCGTTATAGATAACCTCTTGCAGCATTTGTAAGGTTTACCTTTATTTTTTGCTCACTTCAAATTTTACTGCCCATTTTTACTTTGAATTGGTAGATATGTACAGAGCTAACAACCCGGCTACTATCAATATCTGTCAAATTTTGCTTTACATGAAGATCTGAGGAACAAACCAGATGTGTGTGGGCTGCAACGTATTCTCCTTCCCATCAGGTTTATAGGATGCTGAACACTTGCTTTATTATTGTTTGAGGGCTGTAGCAGATCATTTAAAGATAGGTAATTGTGGGGCACCCTCATCATACGCACTTCTGTTCCAGCTGACATGTGCACTAATCTGATCGAGTGGAATGTTAATCTTGGTAATGATAATTCCTACTATTCCTACAAACCCAGTCTCTGAAGGCACTGATGAGACTTGCTGCACGTAACCGACTTCCACCACACCCTGTGGAAAAGCTCCACTTTCCTGACAGAGGTCATTGGCACGCTGAGAAATCCTTTATATTTCCAGGTCCCAATACAGGAGCACAACGGCTGCAGGCTTGCAGTTGACGGCGAGCTTTATTTTGCATTCAGCATGCGTGTTTGTGCCTAAATATTGCAGCGACAGGCGTGCTGTAACTACCTAAGACAGGAAACACTCTGCATACGCAGCCTTCCGAAAACTGGTGCATAGCCATGAGATCTCTGTATGAAAAGAAAGAGGAATGCATATACATATCCTTGTGCTCTGCTGGGAAGGTTTGCCACGTCTTATTTTGGATTCTATTTACAGTTAGAGCAAAATGTTGCTCCTGATGCATTTTTCACTGACATGAGTGAAGAAATAGCTCACGCTGACAGTGTTCAATACCACAGTGAATGGAGCAAACAGGAACCTGAGACAAACCCAGTAAAGCCCTGCCAGCTGTAATACCCAGCTCACGCCTGGAAAGGCTAACAACCAGACAAAGGAATTGAAGGGGCAGTTCAGGTCAGGGAAGGTCTAAGAAAGAAAGAGGTGATTGAAAGCTGGCTCCTAACAAAAGCCTTTCAGAGAATGAAAAAGAAGCCCAAGATCCAGTGTGCTGACCTGTGTATGTGTAGGGGGATTCCTCCCATCCCACTCTGGAAAAGGCTGAGGAAAAGCAGTAGTGTCTGGCTGAGATGGTGTGATTGTATGAGACCCTCTGAGTGGTACTGACAGCCATTGGGAAGAGTCTTAATTCCTATCCAAGGAAATACAAGTGAGGTTAAAGCAGAGCCCAGAAAGAGTGGAGGAGATTATATTAATTATCACATCTTTGTTATCTCTTTAAATAAATATCTGGAGCATGGATGTCCTGAAAGGATGCAATACACAGCTAAATCCCCGCTGCAGCAACCTGATGAACTGGTTCAGGACTTTCCTGCTACAGTCATACTGGTCCAAGTCAGTAAGTGGTTATTAAACGGCAGGGATCTCTAGGAGCATCTGTGAGTTGCAGGAAATGGTGATACTGATTCCATGGGCCTCTTCTTTTTATATCGCATTCCTATAAAAAGTGAGAAGGAATCATATTGCCAGCAGAGATGTAAAATCAGGTCGGGACTGTCGCTGGTTATTTAAAGGTATTGCAATGCTTTTTGTAAGACTGAACATATTACATGCTGTATCTTGGCTAAATTCCATCTCTTATAATTACATCCTCTTCTCCCTTTCTCAAACGTTTCTTGCTATCAGAAGAGGATGCAGCATTCTTCTTTCTCCTAGATATCTGGGTAGCGGTGTTTCAGTCTCATCATCATCTCTCTGAAAGACAGATTCGAGCCGCAGCATGATCTTTGCATTGCTCCCTGTGCCATTGCTGTGGATGGAGAGAGGTTTTGAAAGCAGTGCTCAGGCAGAGGTTCCATTTTACTCCCAGCTTAAGTACAAGCACAAATCTGTTGGTCTGGCTTCCTCTGCTGTTGCTCGTTTGCTGCAGTAGAATCTCTCCCTGGAGCAGTGGGAGGCTTAACACTTAAACCCTAAAAAGTGCTTTGAGATCATTTTAGTCAAACTGCAAGCCAACAGCATTCCATTAGTACTGGGAATGCTTTCAGAGCATTGACCAGCTTGTGCTTCCGGCTCGATGAACTGGTGACTGTAGCCCTTAGGATGGCATTTTGATCAGCAGAATCCAAGGGGGGTTGTTACTGCGTTAGCTGCTGGATGAGCTGTCAGGATGGTACTGAAAGCAAACATGGGCTGTGTGACCAAAAAGAAAAACCCAGCCACCTGACACTATTTTAGTGTCCTTTCCTCTGTGACTACAGTGTTTGCTGGTGAGAAGTGCCCACAAGCCTGTTACTTGGAAACACAGGCAGACACTCCATGAGAGCAGTGGTCTGGTCTTTGCAGTCACTTAGCCAGCTGTGGACAGCAGCAGGTATTTGGGAGGAGAGCCTAGTGAAGATGTTCATCTGGCCGAATGCACGATGCCAACAGTAAAGTTCCCATCACCAATGGCCCTAGAAGGATATCCTGTTGCCAGTTTCCTTGAAGACAGAATTGAATTGACTAAGAAATGGAGCTACTGTTTCTCACCTGGAACACTCACAAATTGGACTGAGGAACTTGGGAAGAGGCTGGCCAAGTTTCACTGCAAGTGCCAGAACTACAGGCTTTTTTTGTGTGTCCAACGGTTTTCTGTGGTGCTCAGCCTGCATCCTCTTGGGAGTTGGATACAGTTCAGGAAATGTAATTCCTCTTTCCTTCGAGGGCTCTGCTTCAGTGGCAACCAACCTGATTCCTCATTGCTTTGTGCATTTCTAGAGAGAGGCACGTAGTGGTTTAAACCAAAGGCATTTATCGGCAGTGTCATCTCTATATGCTCTCTTATATCCTCTATATGCTCAGGAGCAGGGGATGGTTTATGCAGCAGGCAGTGAATGATGACACCTACAGCTCCCTCTCTCCTTTTTACTTCTGTTTTTTTCTCCGGTAAATACATGAGGGTCTAACCAGGAATTATGGAATCACAGAATGGTTTGGGTTGGAAAAGACCTAGTTCCTGTCCCCTGCCATGGGCAGGGACACCTTCCTCTGGAGCAGGTTGCTCCAAGCTGTGTCCGACCTGGCCTTGAACACTGCCAGGGATGGGACAGCCACAGCTTCCTTGGCAACCTGTTCCAGTGCTTCACTACTCTTGCAATAAAGAATTTATTCCTTATATCCAGCCTAAATCTCCCCTGTTTCAGTTTGAATACATCACCCCTTGCCCTACCACTACAGTCCCTCATGAATAGTCCCTCTCTAGTATCCTTGTAGGCCTCCTTCAGATACTGGATATTATAACTGGTGTTATTCACAAGGATAACATTTAATAAGCACTGATTTGATGTCTTCCCTTTGGTGATATCCAGCTCTAGTCCTGTACCTCTTTCACAGAAAGGTGCTCAAATATTTCAAAGCAATGCCTATACAAGAAGAAAAGAAGGCAAAAGAACATGATATGTGCCAAACTCCCTACATCAGCTTAATCTTGCCACTGTGGAGCTCTCCAGCAGTGTGTGTATATTCCTAGTGTCAGGATCCTCTGGGATTCTCTTATTGTGCTGGCTGCAGTCAGAGCTTAAGAAGTGCTGGAGCCCCAGCACAGAGGGGTGCTCTGCATGGCACCCTGTTGCCTGTACCAGGAAGCAGGAGGGATGGGCAAAGTGTAGCACCCATGCAGTCATCATTGGAGCACCCCGCCAGGCCATGCTCGGAGGGGATTCCAGGCAGCATCCAAGCGCCTTCACACGGTGCAACAACTTCAGCGGGGGGCTGAGCATCGGCTCTCATGTTTTATTCATCCAGATTGCATTTCCCCACTCCAGAGATCTCCGTTTGTCTCTTCACTGGAGAATCTGTTCTATTTCCTCGTTTAGCACCGTGCTGCAGCGCTCACGTTTCCACCAAGTACCTTTGCTTAGAGACCGATGGGCAGCAGTCACAAGTCTGGCTTCTCAAGACTGAAGAGTGGGAGAGAGAGGCAGATGTAGTTGTAACTGATCAGTCCGTTTTGTTCTACAAGAGATCTGATTTGCAAGAGCCTCTGAAAAGGAAATGAAACCAGAAGAAAGCCAGTTTCTTGTCTCTTTCGCTTTTTTGGTAAGATTTGAGGTTTGACTCATCTTCCCCAGGCTAATTGTCAAGAAGCTGACAGATCAGTGGTGCTTGACAAGTGAGTAATTGGGAGAAAAGAGGGAGTGCAGCAGGTGTCAGTACTAATTTGGTAAAACAACCAAAAAAAAGAGTGGCGAGTGGTATGATAGTCACTTACACAGTCATGACGCTACAACCTCCTCACACAAAACATGTGCAGGCTTTTACAACACATAGAGCATTAACCATTAGCAAGCCACTCCGGGTCTATTTCTAAGGTGACCTAAATGTTCACCAGAAGGAGGTGGGTTTTGAGGCTCTTAACAAGACTGGTTCACAGCGCTGCTGGGGAACAGGACCAAAGTGAGTTTTGTGCTTCTCATCTGCCCCGTTGCTGGGCATATGGAATACTCCTTGCAGGGAGCAGAGCGCCATGCCTTGGCCCTGACTTGGCTGTGCTATAGGCTGGACCATCAGGGAAGGGTACCACTGCCAGAGTTGGAGCATCCATCGTTATCACTCTGCCAAGATCTCCGCTGCCCACAGCTGCCCTAATTTTCCCAAACTGGGACTCTGCCCGGTCCCTGCTCATTGCTAAGAGGCTGATTTTACAGCAAAGCCCAAATCTCACTTGCTGAGTGGAAGAAATGAGCTCTGCACCTGGAGAATACCTCTGGCTCTTGAGAGAACAGTCTAAAACCCTTAAAGAATTTCTTCCTAATCTCTAATCTCAGTCTCCCCTCTGGCAGGTTAAAGCCATTCCCCCTTGTCCTGTCCCTACAGGCACCTGTCCAAACCCCTCTCCAGAATTCTTGTCAGCCCCTTTAGGCACTGGAAGCTGCTATAAGGTCTCCCTGGAGCCTTCTCCAGGCTGAACAAGCCCAGCGCTCAGCCTTTCCTCACAGCAGAGGTGCTCCAGCCCTTGCAGCTTCTTTGTAGCCTCCCCTGGATTTGCTCTAACAGGTCCTATAGCACATCCATTCAGCTTTGTCCAATACAGCCTGTAATTCAGCAGGTAAGAGAGCTGACAGGCGCTGTTGCGGCAGATTTAAATCAGGCGAAACCTTGAGCAACAGGAAGCAATCAGAGCCAGCCAGCAAAGTCGTGCTGACCTTCCACTGGTGCTGCCACAGCCCCAAGCATGACTCCGGGTGCCGCATCCTTGGGAATGGTGGCACTGGGGAAAGCCAGAGGGCCCTTCCCGATGGCTGCCTCTGCTCAGTGTCTGCCGGATGGAGTGTTATCACTATGACAACCCACAGGTATAGGATGTGAGCACCAGCTGACCCGCATTGCATGTGTCTGGCTAGGCGCTGGGCTTCCCTGGCTGGGAGGGGAGCAAAGAACACAAGGAACCACAGGTGACTGTCCCCTGGCTCTGTCCCATCACTTGCTAGCAAGTTTGGGATGTAAGGTAAATGTAAGGCAAGGTGGGAGCTTTAGGGACACTGGGTTATTTAGGGTTTTAAATCATCCTCTCTGGGACAAGGAAAGGGTAGACTCATTTTTCTCCTCTGTTTCTAGAGCCCTTCTTCAGGAAAAGACTTGTAAGAATACAAAGCTTCCCTTCAGACTCTGCCTTCTGCTGCCTGTTAAAAGGTAAAATGCTTCCAACGCTCATACACACCGCCTGTCGCTCTGCCTGCATGTGTGTGTGTGTGCATGCAAGCCTTACTTTCTTTCACTACTATGACAGCCCATGCTCCTCTAAAGCTATTCCCAGCGCTGGAAATGCAACTCCTCCCTCCAGTGCCCCGCGTGTGTGTGCGTGTGGCTTGGGCTTTCTGCTTCAGCTCACTCCCCTCCGATCACAGGGCTGGCGGTCACGACTCTGCTCCACACAGAGGGGAGGGGAAACACAGGAGCAGGCACAGAGCTGACCTACGGAGCCGTTGATAACTTATTCCCTTCGCAGCGGAATCGCATAGGGGAGGGGAAGGAGGAAGGAGGGAGAGGAGAAAGAGGGGGAGGAGGAGGAGGAAAAGGGGGAAAAGAAAGAAAATCCGGAGAATTCCAGTCTCCCAAATGTAGTGAAGCCTGGCAGCCGGAGTTCATTTGCTCTAGAGGAGCAGAGAAGCGAGAGGACATTCAAGAAAAGAAGCCAGCAAGGTCTGTGGCTTTCTTCCCGACAGCAGCAGTGATTTAGAGGTGAAATGATTCCTCCGAGCGGCATGACCGAAGTCGGCGTGGATAGTGTGGAGAAAGAGAATGAAGTGGAGAGCACAGAGCAGCCCCCCTCTCCAGCATCAACCACCAGCCAGGAATCCAAGGTACTCGCACAATGAGGTCTTTTCCCTTTTTGTTTTTACTCTTTCTTTGGTTTGAAGAGAGCTTTGCTCTGGTTTTGATGTGGAGCCCTGTGCCAGGAGCAGCGCTGGAGTGCTACGAGCCACCTCTGATTGCGGTGCCTGCTCTGGCACTCCTCCTTCTGAATTCTCCCTGTCACCTGGGCAGCTCAGGAGGCTGAACTGGGAAAATACCTGCCTTTGAGATGCTTGCTTGTGTTTATTCCTCTGTATGCAGTAAGGTCTTTAAGGAGCGATGGGGCTCAGGGAGGGGATCGCTGTCAATGGATGTTTTTAGCTATTCCCACCCCAAGCATCAGATCGCTTACAGGGGTTTGTTCATAATTGGAGAGCTTGATTTATTACACAGGTTCAGAGAAGAGAACCTTGCCTGGGGACTTGGGGGTTATCACCTGCCTTACCCTCTCTGGCAGACTCACCAGTGAACTTTCACTGTTTAACCACTCAGCATTGAAGCAGGACGTGACAGTTTGGGCACAATAATCCTTATGTGAAAAGAGGAGAACTTCTTCTTTTCCTGCAGCCTTTTCCCTCTGCTTATTGACTTTTAAGTGTGGTTCAATTTACTTTATTGGAAACCAGCTTCCAGCTCAAATGGCATGGCCTCTGAGTCTTTAAATGACCTGCATATGAAAAGTTTTCTGCCTGCCAGTATGTCACTTAGAAGATAGAGATGTAAAGGGAGAAAATGCATAATGATGGCCTTAAAGGTCTTTCCCAACCTAGTTGATTATATGAGTGTTCTTTTCAACATACCTGGATAATGTGCTTTTACTGATCCTCTGCTTACTTATGATGGGTATTATGATAACACCTGACTGATCTCCCTGTGAACTTCATAGCAATGCTCTGAGCTGTGTAAACACGTAAAAGCAGGGAGGTCCTTGCCACTAGGAGCTGGGTAGAACCTTAGGAGGCAGTGTATGAACAAAACAGCCACTTGACAGGGAAGGTTCGTTCCAGCTCGAGTTTAAAGGCAGTGGCAGCATGGTTCTAACGTAGGAAGACGGCTCCCTTATTCCGCAGCTATAGCTATAGCTGTGAGTGAGTTGCAATTATCTGTCTGTGTGGGTAGTTCTGACGTGGGCTTTGGGATTTATGATTTCTTTTCTATTAGATGCTATACTCCAAGGAGAGCTGAGGTATTCCCTCTGTAAAACAGCCTCTTTAAAAGAAAAGAGCTCTCTGCATAGCAATAATATACACTGTTAACTATACGCATGCAGCAGTACTGGGATGCTGCTGTAGTCTTCCTGGTTAATGGGAAATGAAAAGTAAATGGGTCATCAGCTCAACCCCAGGCTCTAAAAGGATCCAGTTGGTTGGTACCTATGTCTCCCCTGAGGCCACTTCTCTGCAATTGCTGAGTTGTTATTTGGCCAGTGGGAAGCTCCGTGAGGTCCCAAAAGGAACTGGAGACTGCGCTGCACTTGCCAGGAGCAGCTCCTCATGCGCATTGGGCTGTGCACAGGGCCTGATGCTCCCTGTTCTCCTAGCTATGGTCCTCACTCAGTGCTGGGCAAGTGGTTATGGAGCTCAAGGTGCCACTCACATGGCCAGGGACTTCATTCCCATGGTGCTTTGAGGGACTTTCTCACTGGGTCACAGAGAGCTGTTCCCAAAAGAAACTAAGCAGCACGAATCCAAAACTGAGGGAAAGTGAAGTGCTGCACGCAGGGCTCCTCCTTGCAGCTCCTCGCTGCTCCTCCTTGTGCATCTACCCATGCTTTTGCAAGGATGGCAACAGGAATTAGGCACATCTGGGCAGAGAGCAAATAAGCTGCAAACTGGTTTATAATCGAACGTTACCATCATCAGTTTGAAGCAATACACTGGAATAGGCAAGAGCCGTGACTGTGCAGTGGATGCTGTTACTCACAGATATTTTTAGTAAACATGTAATCTGTGTTTTTACATTGTAGAGCTGCAAAACCCATCAGAAAGCACATTGTATGGTTATTTCAATAGATGGAGTCAGAGGAACCTTCTGAGCACTGGGGTAATGAGATAAGCTTTCTCTTTTTGGTCCTAGCAAACAGCAGGATGGAAAGATTCTCAGTGATTTCGTAAAGGTGATGGTTGTGCTTGGTTTTTTTGCTAAGAGAATTGATGTATTTCAGAACCTAAAGACTGACAAAAGCATAAACCAGTGCTTGCCAAGGGCCTGTGTGCAAGCTTTTATCCTGTGTGTCCCCTGTTGAGGGAGCTATCCTGGCATTCCCAGAGGGCTAAGATTTCTTCAGGTACTCTGTTGCACAGGTTAACAAGTTCACATCTGCTGCAGCTACTGCAGAACAGTTTGTGCAGTATCTAATTACCCCACAGGGACTTGTTTCTGTGGCAAAGCACTATTACGACCGCATATACGGGAGTGGAAACGACATGGATAATAGCAGCCTTCAAAATGCATTTGAAAGCATTCGGCAGAAAGGCAGTTTTGATAACCTAACGTAGAACTAGCATAGCAAGCTTGCTTCCAGTCCTGTATAATCACAGGCAGTGTGGCACAGGGTCCCTTCTAGTACCACACTGCAGACCGTGCTCTCACGTGGAGGAGATATTGCAGTTCCTGACTAGTGTGAGTCTGAGAGGCAGAACTTCAGGCTGCTACCCAGTAGTTGAAATTTGGAATGACTCTCATGTGTTACTCACACACCCCTGTCACGGGAAGGCAGCTCTCTCTGTAATAAGCACTAAAGCCTCCCACTGTTGTCCCAAAAGTCTATGTTACCACCACCTTTTCCTATGGATTAGGAGCATATTATCAGGTGAGCGCGCCCAGATGTTGAAAGGCTACACTGTCCTCCTCATCATGAGCATCTTAGCACCTTCAGTATAACCACTCAGAACGAGGAAGTTCAAATGAGCTTTCAAGCCCTGGGCCCTAACAGCAAACCCATTTGCATGTTTTAAGCCTGTTTGCCTTACTGCATAGTACATGTATTTGTAAAGAGCATGACTGTGTCTTTTGGGTTACGTGTCCTCAGGTACTTTACACGCAGCAACTCCAGCGTACTCTGTCATTAATACAACTTCAAATAGGTGTCCAAAGGGTAGCAAACACGCTGTAGCTGATCCAGCCTGTGTACTGCTACTGTGCTAAAAACCCCAAAGCTTGAATGGTTAAGAATGTTGCTAATTTATTAAATTATTGGCTCTTGAAAACATTTCCTTCACACTTAAGTATGACTTGAGTGGATACTTAAAGGTTACTAGGAGAATACCTTCATGAGGGTACCATGCAAACACATGTAATTGCTACGTTTACTACATTCATATATTTGTAGTTGTGGCTCCCACCTCTTTGGCTTCCAAGAAGGCAAATTGCCAGTTTGCCAAAGGCTTTTGTAGGTTTACAAGTCAAGGAGGAATCCTGATGGGAAGTTTCTTCTTGGTGGCAGCAATTACAGACACACTGCACGCTTGTACAGCTGCTAACTTAGCAACATAAGCAGCATTCTAGTGGCAACGGTCAGAGATCATGTTTCTGATGTATCTTACGTAAAGATTCCTTGGAATTCAGTAAAGAAAACTGGGATTTGAAGGAATATCTTTCTAAAGAAAAGATTCCTACACCTGGCAGTGTTTCTTTATGTTTTAATGTAGTTTGGCACATAATTCTGCTAGGTTTATTCTTCTTATATCTAACTGACCTTTTCATATGGAAAGGAAAGAGCCCATCTGCTGATTTCTTTAGGTGTGAGTCAAGCCATTACAGCTGCATTGTGAGTAATGGCTGAGGGCATTCATAGACAAGAAAGTATATCTTAGAAAATTCCCTTACCAGTTTAAAGTTCGGGGGGGGCTGAGCATTTGGGGTGTTTGAGCTAGTACCCGCAGGATCGATCAGCACTGCTGATCTTCAAGCTGTTGATCTGGACTATGTGCTTCACAAAATAAATGAGTCTGTCTCAGTCTGCACTTTCCATACAGGGGCTATCCAGTGGCCAGTGTTCAGGGAAATGCAGACCCCTCGTCTTCAAGTTCAGGTATGGCAGTTCAGGAGATGGAGCACCATTATGCAAACACTAGCTAACCTAGTACATAACGTGTGCATGTGTATGTCCGCTTTATGTACTATGCATCATGTATACATGTGTAGTGCGTGATGTGTAGCACATCGAATGGAAGTTGCTGAAGAACAGCAAGCCACAAAAAAGATTAAGCATTGAAGTCCAAGATTAGACTTCATTTATGTACATCCCCATATAGGTCAAGAAAATTGAGCTTACTTTCCCCTGACTTGCTGATCTAACAAAGCAATGGAGCTTACCTGAGGTTTCAAACCCAGGTGTTAATATTAGATACTGAACTAACGTAAACAGCTTGGAACTCTTTGGATTTTAATAGGATTGCGTGGGCTTTAATCATGTAGGATTTGTGCTATGCTGTTCAGCAGAGATCTTCCCCAGTTAAAGAGTTAATACTTTATGAGGCTGCATAGATGGTTACTCATGGATTAATATTTTAAGAGGGTAGGGAGTTTGGTGTACAGTTAGTGTTTCACCCTCCATACCAGTGATAAACATCCAGTACATAAACTACTGCTGTGGTCTTCAAAGGAATACCAGACAGCTTCCAAAAAATCCTGTAAAAGGGGAAGGAAAAACCTGTTCTTCTTAATCTCACCTCTATGCCTCTGCTTAAAATGGTGAGTACATGCTCTGTAGGTAAGACTAAGGGAAAGAAGTGAGCTTAAATGTATTAATGTCTTCTGATGAAGTGTTAGAACAAATTATGTACATGTTAGAACAAATTATGTACATGTTAGAACAAATTATGTATGTGTTAGAACAAATTATGTACAGGAAGATTTCATTAAGAACAGGAAATAATACTCTATCAATAACTTCTTGAGCAGACTTGTTCTTGTATTTACATTTTTTCACTTGTCTTTATTATTCTTCTTCTAATTAAAACACTCTTGTATTGGTTTTGCTTTGATATATGATGCCTGATACATAGTTCTGATCAGTCTGAGACGTTTAAGGCAAAATAGAAATGGGATCAGCTCATTCTCTTCTGTCCACACTTCCAGTGTTGCCAGAATGGGCAAGATGCCTATTGCCTTCCAACAGCTGATGATGGCTTGTCTGATTTATTAAAAAGTGCAAATTTTCACTGTAACAAAAGTTGTTTTCAAAGCTGGAAAAGAACTCAGTCCCATCGCCTCAGTCTTCTTTGCTGTATTCCCGTTCTGAAAGTAATCCTGTTCAAATCATTTTTAACCACTACTTTTAAAAGGCTTTCCCAGCATCTGGATGCTCTGATATTTAAGGGATGCCCTCTGCCCCTCTCCCCTTCCTAATTCCCTGTCCAAGTTTATTTCTGGCCAGCTTGTGTGCCATTGTAACTTTAATACCTTAGCCTTAGTTTAAACACCTCTTTTTGTATTCATGGTCTAGGTTTCCATCATGTAAGAATAGACTTTCACATCTTTTCCCAGCCTTTTATTTTCTCTATTAAACAAGTTAGGCTCACAGAAGATAAACTGTCCGTTCTTATCTCGTTCTTGTAACAGATCCGTGCCCCAGTTTCACTTTTGAATAACCTTTGAGAATGGGTGGCTGAGTCTGTGCAGGGTGTTCGACATGAGATCTTGAACAGCATCACTAATGCCTCCCTAACTTTCCCAGGAGCTGTGCTCCTGATGTTAGTGTCTCTTCATCTCCCCTTGGTCAACCAGAAGTCTCCATTCTGTCTCTCTGTAGTTCCTGGTGGATCCAGGATACATTTGTCCTCATCTAGCATGGTTTGGAGCAGGTCTCAGGTGTACAAGCTTGCATTTCCAAAGCAGAATTTCATCACATTCCCTCAATCCCTAGGCTTCCCCAGTTTTGACAGTGGTTCCAACATCATGTCAAATATAAATGTCCTATGAATTGCCTAATATTTGCATCAAATTCAGTAATAAAAATACAGAGAACAAGATTGATCCTTACACTGTGCCAGTGTTGCTCTTTGAAGAACTCTACCTTCCTTCAACCTAGCACTTCTTTCCACAAGAGCCATCTGTCATTGAACTTAAACATTCTTCACTACTTCACAGACTCGTAGAATGGGACCCCAAAGTTCATCTATCTGTCCCATGGGCAGGGACCCCTTCCACTAGAGCAGCTTGCTCCAAGCCCCTGTGTCCAACCTGGCCTTGAACACTGCCAGGGATGGGGCAGCCACAGCTTCTCTGGGCACCCTGTGCCAGCGCCTCAGCACCCTCACAGGGAAGAGCTTCTGCCTAATGTTTAATCCAAATCTCTCAAAATACTCTGGTTCTTTTTTATCTAAAGGGAATTCAGTTCTATTCCAAGCGTGTTTCAAGAGCCAAAGAAGTGTATCTCTGTGATCGACTGCATTCTGCTCTGTTCTCTTCTCTTCAGTCCTGGGTAATAGATTTTGGTAGCATACTCAATAAGTTTAATGAAATCCCAATAGGCAGAATCTACCTTTGACCTAAAACTTTTTGTCTAGAAAATTGTTCATCTCACCCAAGACAAGCAGTCTGGGAGGATCCACCTTTTCCTTTTTGTCAAGCAATATTGAGGTCAGGGCTACAAATCTGTATTTGCTGGCGTTGCTTTTCCTGCTTCTTTTGAAACAGAGTTCTTTTTTTTTTTTTCACTTCCTATCATTTCTGCCTTCATAAGTCTTGTTAAGGAAACTTGTTCCTAGTCTTCCAAAGGAGAATTTTGTAATGGAGATTAACCGTTTTCTTTTCTCCCTTTCACCTCGGCCGATACATTGAACTGCTTTTTTAATGTCATACCATCCATTTCTGCAACCTCTTGCCTATTATTGTACCCTATTGTTCCGGGAAGAAAGAAGTAAGATGAAGTATTTGCTGAAGTTTTGAGGCAGCCTTTTATCCCATCCTTACTGTACCACAGCCTGTTTCTTCTTTATCTTTCCCTAGCCCAAATCAATCCATTGACATTTCCTTAAATACCTTTTGCAAGGACTCGGCTTCTCTTGACAATTAACATACTTAAACCTCAAGAGCTCTGCTTGACAGCTCAGGTTTCATTTGCACACTAGGTTTTTTCCCACTTTTTCTTGTTCCCCTCCCCACCATTCTCTGGGGACTCTTCCCTTATTCCAGATTTCCCTTTTGAGGTGACCGTTTTCATGCAGTCTGCCTGGAGAACATTCACAGGACCTTTTTATTTCTTTCCATTTCATATTCCAGGCAGTATTAACAGATTTGCTTTGAAGAAATTCTAAGCCTCTTACACATGCAAGCACAGCCAAGCATCTGACCGTTTCTGATCAGTGCTTATCAGTTAAACATGTCTCTAACCTGATACCTGAAGGCTAGCAGAGGCCAAGGTTGTTCCACAGCCTGTGGTCATCTGAGTTCATCAGCATTCAGTACTTGCTGAAAGCCAGCATGTGTTAGCAGATACAGTTACCTGCTTTCATAGCTGTGCTGCTTTCCAGACCACTGCTTCATCATCACACCTTCAGAGAGAGACTAGTTTGGGTCTTTCTGTGCCACACTCCAAACTGTGATGTGATCTCCAATATATCCGTAGGTATCTGGGAGTGTTGAAGCTTGGAATTTCTTCTAGGGAGCATAGCACATTGACGGCAATCCTCTTGAAATCCAAAAACATGTCTTAGAGGCTCATTTTCCCCTTACACTTTATTTAATTTAGATGGAAGTAAATCATAATCACCTGACAGAAACCTCTAATTTCTTGTATGATGAGCAGTCCTCCTATTGCCTACCCGAGCCGTTGCTGCATACTCTTGATAGGTAGAAGATTGTGTATTTGATAGGTTTATCCTCATGTTTGTCAGGCAGAAGACTGATCTTTCAGATGTGAGCGCAAGCTGAGCATTCTTAACACAGTTTTCAGACCCCCACGACTTCCAGTTGCAAAGGAAAAGGATCATTCAATGTTAAACGAGCGCTGGCTTTGCCAGGCAAGGGGATGTCTGTATTCTAGCTGAAGCATAAGCAAACTTTGCATGTTCATTAGCAAAGAGGACCAGCTGTGAAAATGAGAAACCTAAGTGTGAATGACTGAAATAACTTGATCTTTTTTTTTTCCCTTTGGCATATGCCTCTGCTTCAGGGAACTCCCTTGATTCACTAGGCCAACTGACAGAATATATGCTCCTTGTCAGGGATTTCAACTCCTATGTGAAACGTATTTACAAGGGATGCCTGCAAAGCAGACTTCTTGTGTCTTTGGTTTCAACAGTTAAATATGACAAAGGGCTTGCATATCTTATTTATTTAGAAGAAATAAGCCTTATGTCTGTAGTCTTGCATGAAGATGGAAGTGTTACTTAAAAATGACTTAAAAATACCATAGCATGAATAATTGTGAAAGAGAGGTGTTTCCCAGGCACAGGAGGCTGCAAGTTCAATACGGGATTGCAGACAGTCCTTTAGGCGGGTAACAGGGACAACGTGCATGTTTTTGCTTTCTGTAGGCATCGTATGCTTTGTTTCTGAGTGCCATTTGAAAGCTTGATTAAAATGCCACACATGCAGTGCTTTATTAATAAAGATCATTTTAGCAATCGTGTTCTGAAGAGAAAAATGCAGTTGACCTGTAGTAACTGATGATTAGGTTTAATTCAGAAAGGAGCAAAATAGAAGAAACTGGGATTCACAAAGCTACTGAAATCAGTGTTTAGGATACTGGGTTTTATCCCAGCTTATTCATCAGAGTCAGACAAAGAAATGTATGCTGTGGAGGCCCAGCTCAGGTAAGAGAGCAAAGTCAGCATGACAGGTTGTTATAACAAGTACTGTTGTATATGGTCTTAGAGATCAACTTGCATCTCCATTACCCCAATATTTAACTTCATTTGGTTTTTACAAGAAGTACTCTTGCATAGTGAAGGGACGCATCAGCTTTTCTTGGCCAAGAGTCAGATTACTGGTGTGATGCATACAAACATCACATATATAGGTGTATTATTCAGTATTGGTTTTGTTTCCCCTGCCAGTTTGAATGCTGTGGTACCCATTCTCAAAACCAAAATGCCTTAGGATTGAACCAAGAGGCTGAAAACCTTGGCACAACCTCCCTTGTCTTTGTGCGTACACACAGTGAGGAATGGCCTTGGACTGGGCATCTCTGTCCTCACAAGTAACCAAAGTAGACTGGGTAAAATTCAACATGGACAACTCAGCAGTGCACCACTCACTTCTGTGCAGTTAAGTTGTTAAGATGCTCAGGTCCATACGCATTTATAAAGGCACCCATTGTTAAATTTTCAGCCAGTACCAATCAGCTCGAGGACCTGACACATCCAATTTTTATTGTACCTCTTAGTGTACTTATTTATATTATTTATAAGTGCATGTAGCTCATTTCTCACCTTCACACATCCTCTTTTAATTCAGATTATCTACTTAAGGAATCATTTTCAAATGAACATAATGTGACTTATGCTGATTTGCCAAACATTTCTGTTAATGGATGTTCCAGGGAAACGTGTACTTGTCAAGGTGGGTATTTTTAACATCAAAACTCCTGGTTTTGAGGGAATCTTCCGTTTTCTCGACGGGATAAACACTTTTGTCAGGTGAAATTTCCAGTCAAAAGAGGAGAAAAACTCACGGTACAGCCTCACCTGTAATTAGAGACCAACTTGAGGCAGTTGAGTTGGTAGTTCAGTCTCCTTACGTTATAAATGGAACCCAGACTGAAATTGTTTTATCAAAGGTGATTTAGAGGAAAAGCCTGCCTTGTGTGCTCTAAATTAGCCTCTCTGAGGGGAGATCTTTTTCCATGCACCATAGTAGGCAGCTACAGCTGAGTTTAAAGCTTGAATTTAACTATGGTGAACACCACTGTGTATCTGTCAGAGCAAGGTCTCGAACCTTGAATTGGCCAGTTCTCAGTTCCCCTGGCAGGTTAGCCTGTTTGACTTTCCCCTCTTCTGCCCACAGCTTGCTCAAAGACCTTTTGAAAGGCTGCAGTTGTTTCTTATGTCAGTGTGGAACAAAATCATTCAAACTCTGAAAACCTGTGCTAAGTGGAACTGCTGTTTTCCAGCCAGCCCTATAATGGAAAGTTATGCACCTATGACAAAAAGAATGACAAATGTGAGCCTACCCAGGCTTCAAAATGTGAAGTGCTGCTATTAAACCGTAGCCACAAGATGAATCATGTTCCAGTTCCATGAAGTATGGGCACACAGGAGTCTTTGGCAGGTTCACAGCAGTTAGATCTCCTGTAGTTAGTTGCAATGACAAATGGACTTAATCCTCCTGGCTGTTAAAGATCCAGTTGAGCAGTTAACTTTTTTGCTAGCTCATCCTCTCACTCTCTGCCTTTCAGTGTTTCTCCCTCTGTTCCTGTTCTCACCCCAGTGCTTTAATCCAGGACAATCTCTGATACAGTGAGCCAATGCAAAGATGGATGCCCATTCACCTCTTACATGATGTAACCTTATGTTTTCTTTATGTGTATATTCAGGAAACTATACATAAATTTAAAACCTAGGCAAAGAGGTAATAGAAAACATTCCTTACACAGAAGAAATGAAACCTTCTTCTTAGTCTGCTTTCTGGATAGGTAGTTGAAGACCAATGCAAATCAAGAGATTCCTTTCCAACTGCACTGCCAGTGGAGGGTTTTCAAGCTCCTGCTTCCCCAAGCAGCTTAGGCTCCCACAGACTTCCCTGTGCTGCAGTTCTGTGCTCTGACAACACTGGCTTTTTTAGCAGTTCCTGCCTGATATCCAGCAAAAATGCTGTGGACGTATGATTCCTTAGAGATTATCCAAGCTCAAACGACTGCCAACAGCTCTAATAGACCTACTTGAATCCTGCTAGAATGCACATAAATCAAAAGCGTTTCACAAATGTTCAAAATATGACAGCCAAGTCTTAAAATAAAAACCTTAATAACATGATTTGACTCTAAGGAGAACTCGACTATGACCGCATGCTGGCCATGAGAAGTGTAGTCAGCCCGCCTGATGAAAAGCCATCTCTTTTCTAACAAGATGAGGCGGCTAGCCTATTTTCATCGGCACACCTATTTTACTGTTGAACGCAGTGCAGTAAATACAGTATTCCTGAAGCAGCAGTAATGTCATTTGGTGTTTACTACCAGCTGCTGAGTTCTGGACAAAAAATTCCTTTCCATGAGTTATTGTACCTTTAGTACAGTCATACTTGCAGCCACTACTGCATATAAAATAAAGCAAGTACTGCACTGGCTCTTCAGTTCAGCAGAGATCAGTAGCTCTGATTCCTGGTGTAATACGTCATGTTCTCTATAAGTCAGTGCTACTCTGCTGATACCAGGAATTATACCTGCTCGGACAGAAGGGACTAAACAAAGCGAGGCACTTCATGGAAATTGCTCTTCTTACACAGAATTCATATTTATATTCTTTTAAACCCTCTCTGTCCTAACTTGGCTTTGCTTTCCTCTGTTTCCTTCTTCTAGTCCCCTGCTCTCCTGTCTGCCTGAATCCCTCTTGCAGCCCCATGCAATATGTTGTTCCCGTCGGAGTCGCTGATATTATCTTTGTCGGAAGGGCTTCACAGATCCTTTTACTGCTTCAAGATCCCTAGCTCTCCTATCAAATAAGTAACCCCTACTAAATCTGTTATGTCACTACCAACAGCTCTTTTCTCGTTCAATACCAAAAATGTGAAGTTTGGATATACTTCATTTATTAGATGAGCACAAGCTTGTGACAGAAGCTTTTCTCCTTGTTTATTATTTAGCTGTTTGTGTGGAGGCTTTCATTAGCAACAGTTGAACTTTAGAGGATTCTGAGGGTCTTAAAATCTCTTTTAACACTCAGAAGAAATTGTAGCTCTTCAGAAAGAGCTATAGCCTTAAATTCCCTACCTTTCTGTTTGTGGTATTCTGTATGTAACCATCCTTTTGCATGAAGTCAGCTCTCGCAGTATGAAAACGCATTTCTGCCATTCAGACAGTCATTTTCATCGTGAGGCTTTGAGAGAGGTAATTTGAAGAGGAAAGCTGTGCAGCTGCTGAGGATAAAAATAAAATGGTTTTGTTTTGCAGGGTTGATCTTGAAACAATAGCTGGTGAAATACACTCAGCAGCTTGCAGCTCGTGGAAAACAATGTGAAAGAAAGGGAATAGCCTGAGGCCAAAGGAGTCAAACATGTGTGATAGATCCCATACAGAACGATTCTTGCCAATTATCATCTCCAAATACATGTACTTACATTGTCAACCTCTTGAAGCAGTGTTTAGGCTTTTAAACATCTCCAGAAAGTGCCACGTAACCGTATGTCATATATACGACAATACCATCACCAAGTTAAGCAGATTCTTCATGTGGAGAGCTGGCCTGTTCTTTATGTAGGACGCTGAAGCCAGTTTCTGCTGGGCATGACTAATGTGTAATAACAAGCAGACAAAAGACAGACTGCGATAGAAACTTTCTGTACTAGTATCAGGTTCCTTGGAAACTGGTACTACAGGCGTAATTTTCCCCAAAATTATCTGGAAGTGCTTTTTGGGAATTAGCAAATGGCTGGAGCAGATGTGTCGAAAGGGATGAATGTGTGCCGTTAAGTTAGACTTTGAGTAGAGCTTTCATGGAAAATGTGCCAGATCCGGGCTCGATCTGACTAGGGATCTCTGCCACAGTGGACAGGAAGATGACTAGATGCAGAATGAACAGCAAGATGTTACCAAGATAGGAAAAATCAGAATTGGCACAGCATTTGTAATGTATCTGATAGCTGCTGTAGGACATTAGAACTGGAAATGTGAGATGAAGGAAACTGGTGGGTTCCTAGGTGAAGCATAGAAAAGCCAAGAGGAATTAGTTGCTTTGCTCTACCTCTGCTTTCAGCTCTTCCCCCAGATCCAGTGCTTCAGAGCAGAATGGTGCTGGGTTAGCAGCACCAGGACCATATGGATCCTGCTGGATTTGTGCTGTCAGAACAGGCAGTGCCAGGGTGGCTGCACTCTGACCTGCAGAGTGGCTGGCAAGAAGCAGTGTTCACAGGATGGGACAGTGTCAGTCTTCATGAGGGATAAAAAGAAGATGGAAGGCAGCAAATTTGCTGCCAGATTGCAAAGATATGCACAAGAAGGGGAAGGAAACTGTGAAAAAGGAAAATTGGAAATGCACCAACAAACACTGCTAATATTCTGTAAGGCAGACGTTCCTACGCCATCTCCCACTGAGATGGGCTTGAAATGGAAAGATGGAAGCACACTGTGCAACTTGAATCTGTATCTCTCTGAACAGGTAGGGAGGGCAGAAACCTGCAGGATCAAATAAGCCAAAATATCAAAGTTTAGGGGTTTGTTTTAAGCCAATAGACCATATAGCACCCAAATTCTGGCAGTGTGTTTCTGGCCCTTTCGTTGATTGGGAACTGAAATAACATCATCTCTGGGTTAAAGCAGAGCAGCTAAGTGAGACATTTGGGCAGAATTAATTCACACAAAGTATGAACTTGAAACAAGTGTCTAGGAAAGACCAAAGAAGCCAGAAGCATAGGGTATCCCCCTTGATCTATCTACATTTGGTTATGGAGGAGTGGAGGTTGACAGAGAAGGGTTGAATGAAGTCAGCCAGATGACAGGATGCTGAAGGTGGCCAGGTGTCTTTTTGTGCTGCATGCGAGCAGAAAGCCTTTGGCTTTAATGCATAGTGTAAAACAGTATTGAACCCAGAAAGTTTCATTTCAAAACAAAAAACCCAACCACCCAGCCAAGCCCCAAGCCTTTATTCAGTAAACATGCTCGCTGCAGTCAGCGGGAGTTAACAGTGAGGAGAGACCTTAGCATTTGGCCTAGTGACAATAACTTTGTTGTAGAGCTGAGCACTCGCATGTTTTCATTGCGAAGCAATTTAAACAGCGCAAGTTTGAACCCCAGAAGTAGGAGTGGAAACACTGGCAGGATATTAACTATAACACCTCCCAGTAGATCTCAGTCTTGGTTTTAAGATGGTACAAATGTGGTTATCCAGTACACGGGATCTGGTGCTGATGTTAATTTGCCCTGTGTTAATATTGGCCTCCCTGCCAGATGTATTTCCGTGCTTGCTTCAAGAGTCATGCTGCCATTTAAAGTAGTGTAAAACACCTCTGTTAAGAAAAAAAGAAAGATAAATATAAGAGGAAAAACAAACGGGTAAAGTAAATCAGTGGAAACTATTGCTAGAGGTAGAGCAGCACTTTTTAGCAGGATGCTAATGGTCCAAGAGGGTTGTGTTGAGCTTTAATTTCTCATAAGATCACTAGTGGCAAATAATGATGTACGCTTCATGGATGGACAGAGACAAGATACAATCAAGGATGATTAATCTTACATTTGCAATCACATCCACTGCAGAATATTCATGACAGGGAAAAGCAGCAAAATGCAAGCTCTATTATTATTATTGAGGACTCTCAGCGGGTAGATCCCAGCATAGCTTCCTTCACCTCAGCAGGGCTGCCTGGCTTCACATTACCCTGAAATCCAGCCTTTTAATCTCCAAATTTCATTGTATTACTTACACAACAGCAAAGATTGGTAAATCCAGAGTTACTGCAGGGAAATCGTGGCTCCATTTAGAAGCTGAAGTGGAAAAGACATGTTCAAAAAGGGCAGCAAATTGCAGGATTCCCAAAGAAACCTTTGGGAGGTAGCAGTCCAAATTCCTTCTATGTCAGGAAGCAAGAGATAACCCTGTGTCCCCCATCCTAATGGGGACAAAGTATGGAGATGACCGGCTGCTTAGCAACCAGATGCCTGAGGTGAAACCTAAAGTACAAAACAAGACATTGCAAGCACGTACCTGTGTTGAAACGGAAAATATAGGGATTTTTGTGTGTGTGTTAAAAACAATTGACTTTCCCTGACTGTTTCCTGCTTTCTTCATGAGCTTTCCCGTTGGTTTCAGGAGGAAAGACTCAGGCAATTCAATTGCTAGACCATGAAACCAGAGGTTTGCAGCTGGTTATTCCACCAGCCCCCTTTCATAAACTGGATTACAAAAGATCTCTCACAGGTGGTGCCACCCGTGTTGGAACAGCTATTTAGCAGCAGGGAGGATATAATCCTGCATATAAACACCAGATTTGTTGTTTGTCCCCCTGCTCCTGAGAGGTGCAGCTCTTCTTTTGCTGGGTTAAGCAGGAGAGGAGATCAAAGAGACAAAACATCTTGCAACCCTGATACAAAACAAGCAACAAGCTTAGTAGTGTCTGAAGTGTTGCTTAGTTTGATTTCTAATGTGCTTTGATTTATGCACATATTCGCAGAGAGGGAAGAATTGATAACCATTGAGCTCAACAAAATGAACTCGGCAGACCCGAGTTAATCTGATTTCCATGAACCAGATGATAAACTTCAGAAAGCTACAGTGTAGCTTGACTGACAGATATTGTTTGTTGTTAGCTTGAAATGCAGCAAACTTTGAGACAGAGTCCGTTTCTTCTCTCTGTTCGAAGCAGACTAAACCTGATCCTTGGTTAGTGTTATCGCAAGTGTTTTCACCAAGCTGAACTTGAATCTAACCCGTTAGAAAGTTTGAAGAGATATCACTAGAGACTAGATCTGTCACAAAGAGAAAGGTTAAATGAAATCTTTTCTTTCTGTGTTACACTTTTTAATATAAATTGTTTGAAAGAAAGCAGCACAATACACCAAAATACGGCACAACGGCAACAATGCTGTTGCATGTCGAAATTGAGAGTCCTGGCTAAATATATGGGTTTATTACACGTGTTGGGGTGGGATTTTACTTATCATTAAAATCTGCTGCATTTGACATGCATACAGGTATCACTGTATTTATTTTGCATATGCTTCCTCCTTTTTACAAGCTGTTTTAAAGTGTTTAAATGACTGTGAGTCTTTTGAAGTCAATATGATTATATAGTTGGCAGAGAAGGTAATACGAGCTCAGGATAAGTCACAGTTGCAGAGTATCTAACACAGAGTTTACTCTTTTTATGCTTTAAGACTAAGTAGGCTATTCTGAACTTATTGGAGGAAAAGGATTACCCTGAGATTAGATGCCAGTTGTTATAGTTAATAAATTGGTTGTGTTTCTTCAAATCTGTCACTCCCTACCTTGCATTTCTTTCTCCTGATACCTTTCCTGTTCAGAATTGAAGCCATATAAAGGAATTCGGAGCACAAGTGAGACTTTCATCTTTTTCAGGCCTTAAAACTTTCAACACTTGTTGTGTTCAACACATTTGTCTCACGTTTGCTAATCCTGGTGCCTTGCAGTATAAGAAGAAAAAGTACCCAAAACTGTAGGGTACTTTCAAACCAACTGCAGGAACAGCTGTTGAGAACTAAATTAATTGTTCAGCTTGGTTTAAACCAAACCAGAGAGTTGTACAGAATGAGCAGGTCCGCTAAGCCAACACGCTGCTTGGCTACATGTGCAGGCTGTACCTCTTCATGAGTTAGAGGTCTGGCAATTAGAGATGTAAGCGTGCAGCTGCCAGCGATGTAGTACATCAGAGAAGGGCTGAGGACGTGTGATTCACAGTGACAGTTGTAGGAGCAGTGACAACTGAGCATCCCTTCAGACTTCATGCTTTCAAACCCGAAGGCTCTCTCAGGAGTTTCGCTGTTAGGCTCTGGCATGCCAATCAGAGCATTTCATTGCAGTTAGGACTCTACGTGTGAAACCAAATCACAGCAAGAGCCCTGCCTGAAAAGGTTTATATCCTAAATAGGTTTGAGGATCAGTGAGTATCAAAACCAGTATAGGGCAGGGAGGAGAATGCGAGGATGACGATCAGAGCAGCGAGAGCCAACCAGATTAGTTGGAAGTATGCAATAAATCAGGAACAATGTTATTGTTAGGTATGATGGAAAATGTCTCCCCTCTGACTATTCCAACACAGTATTCAAGCTGACAGTTTGATTTCTTTACTTTTACAACAATAACAAACATACTTGTTCCCATGCCAGCTATGCAATCTGTTTGGGAAAGCACAAGATATACGTAGCAGATTCTGCAGTAATGAGCACTCCTTCTTTGTCTGTAGTGGATTAAAACGATGCAGCTTCCAAGAAAGCTGGCTAGAGCAGGCACAAATACATGACAGGGACTGTATAAATCAGCTACAATTGAAGTCAGTTCAGCTAATTCAATTTGTACCAGTAGATTATTTGTACTATTTATTATTTAGAAAGAAGGTAGGAAAGGAATCAGCCTTGCTAACAAATTTTATCATGGGTGCATTGCCAACAAAATAATACCAACCCGTTAAGTGTTTGAAATATCCTTTTATCTTGTTAATGCTTTAAGACAGGGTACTTCTCTCATCAGCAGGCAAACATACATGTGATTTATGAACTGGTGTACTGGCTTTGGGCATGTCATAATCTTATTTTTGCTCATTAAAATACCAAGACAGTGCATTTTCAAATCAAATCCAGGAATAAAACCCACCCTTGTCTGTGCCCCAAAATACCTTACTTTTGTATCCCTCAGTTCTAAGAAGAAAATCATCAGCCTTCATGCTCATAAAAATAAGCACTTCTGTTTGAGCTGGTTCCTTGTTTACTCCTAAGCATAGTTAGCTGAAACCCAGCGATGCTGCCAGGCTAGCTTACACCCTGGTAACATCCAGTCCTTCCACAAATCTAGTTAGCATCTGAAGTATGTTCTGAGGGTTGCTAATACAAATTGAATGCTTCTTGCCCCAGAAAATGGACTGTGGTCAGTAGAAGAGATGCCATGATGCCATTCATCAAGACTCTTGTTCTTTCCCTTATTTGAAAGGCTTTTGGTCTGAGTCCCCTTGGGTAACATCCCATGTACCTGATGTGCTCTCTAGTGAATCTACGCAACATCCTCTAGGCCCTCTGTGTTTCAAGTCCTTCTTTTATAACCCTGTAAAAGTCAATTTGGAAACTTGCCCCAAGAAGCTGTAAGGAGGAAGCAGCAGTTCCTTACAGAAAGTGGATGTTTGTCTCGCAGCAGAGTGAAATACGCTGGCAGAGCATTTTTAGTCTGCATAGCTAAACAAAACAGCTGCATTTTATAAAGACTGCAGGGATCAAACTGGCTTGATGGCTCGTTCCAGCTCTCTTAATACCCTATATTAGCTGTAATCCATCTAATCATATTGGTAATGCTAGCATGAAGAAAGGGGTAGAGAAGAGCAAGCAGTATCTCTGTTTTTTATTGTTAGTGCAATAGCAGTGCAGCAGACGGCTGGTGTCTGAGAATGAGGGCTTGGTTATATGGTCTGTCAGTAAAGTGGGGTTGATAAGCCTGGTTCACTTAAAGGTCTTTTCCAATCTAGTTTATGATTCTATGATTCATTTGTTCATTTCTCCTGGAAGAGAGTTAAGAGGGCAAGCGTACAAAGATAATCTCCCTGTTGGCCCCACGCTGCACAGGAGCCTCTGCCGCTAGCAATGATGAGTAGCAGTGGTTGAGAAGGGAGCAAGACCAAGCACATTGGGAAATAAGATGAAGTGGGCAGGCTCTGTGAGGGTTGCTCTGAACACCAAAGCTTTTTGGCCCCAGCAAACATAACAAACGTAATATAATGTGAGATGCAGTTTGTCCTCCCAGGGACCACCGTTCACCCTGAGAGCCTTACGGAGGGAGCTTCAGGAAAGGTAACGAAGCATTTGTGTGCGTGATGTGGAGAGAGTGAGGCTTTCCTTGAACTCTTTTGAATGGTGAGGAGGTGCGATGAAGAAGTTGTGCTAGAGAAGTGGTGGTGGCCTAGGGGCACCTATCTTTGCATTTTAGTTTGATTTGGGAGCGTGGTTTCAAAGCACATCTCCCAGATGCTGCTGCTCACCCCTCCTTGTTTTGGTGTGTAGACCACAGGCTGCACCACTTGGGGGTTTGCTTGTGCTCCCAGTTTGTACCTAATGCACAGCAGGACTGCTGGGCTGGTCCAGAGTACTCTGTGCCCTGAAAGGTGTAGGATCTGTATGCTGGGTCCTCAACAGCCCCCATTTCGCTCTCCAGATTTGCTTCTACTGAGCCATGCTGACTGCTAATGTAGGTAAAGTGGAGAGACAAGGGAAAAGAGTACCAGTGAGCAGTTAGGAGCTTGAACAGATTACTCTACAGGGTGGGTAATTACCTTTTGGAATTGCAGAGCTAAGGAATATAAAAGAGCTCAAATCACTGATATCTTCCTAACTTCCATGGGAAGTTCTTGAATCAATACTGTAGAAGAATTGTGTTTCCAAGGTTTATGTCAAATAAATTCTCAGTGAAGGCAGGTGCAATTCCCACTCAAGTCAAAAGCAGTTAACACTAGGAAGGGATTTCAATAGCTGTCCTTTTTCTGCCTGCTATTCTCTGGTTTTAGCAGTTAAAGGGTTTGAGTATAGGGGAATTAGGAACAGAGGAGGTGCAGGTAAGCTGTGATTTGTCAGGGCTTCCTTATCCCTTAAAGCTTGAATTTTCAATGTCTCGGATGAAGATGGAGATTGGGGAAGATACTGAGAAGAAAAGGTCAGCCAAGCTCTGAGGTAGAGCTATTGCACTTATCTCTACCTTGCCTGCAGGGTGGGTGCGTGCAGTCACTCGGAGGCTGTGTGACTGGTATCACAAGTCCAGGAAAACCCTTGTGCTTATGAGGATCTAATGTTTATTTCAATGGAAACTAATTTGTGGCCTTCCTTGCAGAGGAGGAAATCTGGGAAGTTTAGGAGGTTTATCTCAAAGATGGTTCCTACAGCCTTCTTGAGCTTGCTTTAGGGGTTTTGTCTTAAGTCCCAGTACCTGATTTTTCACTGAAGTATTGAGTGCAGAACAACCCTGGTTTATCCAAAGGTTGGGAGCATTTCTTCCTAAGATTCAACTTTGGACTCATGCACTCTGCAGAAAGGAATGATAAATCGTAGACTTTGCATACTATTGAGAGAGCTGATTCCTGTCTGAGGTGATGCTGTAGCAGCTCTATTAGGAGCCAGTGGAATCACAAGTGCGTTAAATTGCTTTACAGCAGATCGAAATCGGGCATCGATTACATGCCTGTTACTCCATTTGAAATCTTCCAATGAAAGAACAGGGATAGGTCATAGCAAACTTCCAAATGGGGAGCTGGTGATATTTAAACAAGTGAGGTGATGCTTAATTGACTGCAACAGAATCAGAACTTAAACTCTCATGGTTTGACAGTTTCCACTATCTGCACAAATTCTCTCATGAGCCCGTATGAGAAATGAGGTTTGGATCACATTTTAAGACCTGATGCCAGTCATACCCTGTGTGCTCTCACTGAGGCAAATGTAAACCATTTTGATCTGAGAGGTGCTTTTTAACAGTACTGAGCAATGTAATTAGCTATTTAAAATACTAAACATTGCTGATGTTCTGCAGTTTGGCATAGTCACTTCTGTACACATGTAGCCTGTTTGGGGTATAATAGCTGCAGATTCCATTGGTGTTTCAGGGATGCAGTGCAAGCCAAATATGTAGGCATCTTCTAGCCTGAATGCGAATGCAGATGAGTATGATATCTGCATTTGGGTAACAACAAGGATGCCTACCTTGTCTGGAAATTACCTAACCACGTTGACACAGAACAGTGCTCAGGGAATCTCAGCACTATTGGTTTGTGCAGAGATGCCTACCAAATATGTGAATGTAACTCGATCAACTTGTTCTTCAGTATGTGTGTGTCCTGCTCTGACTATTGGTGATGGTGATGCATGGGGTATGCACAGTTGTATGCTCAGCATGGTGTGCATGCATGTGTTTGGACATGCATAGCCTGAATGCTGGACTAACCTTTGGAAAACTGTTGGCTTCTCTGCCTGGGAGAGGGAAAGCTGCTGGTACATCCCTTGACTGGCAAATGGCTGTGCAAAGGAGACTGGGGTGAGGGTAGTAAATGCAGAGCTCCTTATGATACACTGCATGCATTGTCCAGACTAGGACAGCTGTTTCATGGTAAAACAAATCCTGTATTGCACAGCTTAGTCTTCTTTCTGCGCAAGAAGCCCCGTTTTGAAATGTAATTAACTTCCTATGGCTCTATGGAAATGGATGGGCAATCAATAACGAATGCCAATTCAGTCACCTTGGGGCCGTGTAATTCTCTGTGTTTTGCTGCACTAATGAGGCCTGACTTCAGTGAGGAGGGAAGGGGGTGAATTATTGTGGAGTTCCTGGCTGTCACTGGAGAGATGGAGTAACCTCGGGACTGAGTAACCTCAGTGATTGCAGGAGCCTGTGACTAACATCCAAGCAGAAGAGAGAAGACCTCGCATTTTATTGGTGCAGTTATACAGTGAGATTTAGGCTCAGCTAATCCACGACTTTGGCTTCAGCTGAAAGAGCTTCAGAAGCTGCTCTTACCTGGTAGCTGGCATATCATAACTTAATTGCTCTTATTCACACACTCCCCCAGAGACTGAGAGTCTCTTGCAAATAGGTATTTCCTTTTGGATCCCTTGAACCCCGAGAGAGTTGTGGGTGAGAGTGGTGCATGTTGGATGGGCTCTGGTCTCTGCCTACTCCCAGAGTCACTAAGGAGAAACAGCTCAGGGAGCAGAATGCAGTTTGCTCCCATGTCACAAACCCAAACACTGTTAACTGGAGGCAATGGCAGCCCTTTGCCTATTTATTGGACTTGGAAGAGCTCATTGTGAACCATGGGGAATTGAGCTGGAGTGTCTCCTTTCTCCAAGAGCAAGCTGCTTGTGTCTGAAGGTGGCATTCCTTCAGTGCTTTTGGCTGCACCATAGGAAAATGGATGGATCAGGAATAGAACCTAGGGAGTTCGGCACTCACAAGCACCCTGGGGCAACTCAGTGTTACAGACCAGTGCCACACTTTCTTTAGGAAAGCATGTGAACTCCTTCCCTTTCTGTTAGTGTGAATTATGACTCCCAATCATCATTGCTCCTAACATAAACAGTCTCTAAGATAAACCATTCCTGCTGGATACCACAGACAGCCTGGTGGCATGGAAAATTTTGGTTGTTACATCACACTTGCCCAGAGAATTGCAGCAGTGATTGAAAGGATCGTGCAGTGGTTGGAATAGTGCTGAGTGAAAGGTGGTACACTGACATTAGGCTCCAGAGACTGCAAACATGAAGGGGATGCAGAGCTGGCTTTGCTTTTACCTGGCCTCTGTTTGTGGGCCATTGGAGGTGACGGACCCACAAGCACGTGCAGCTGATATCCTGATAGCTTCTGTGCCTCACCTTGCACCTTTCTCAGCCTTACATAAACTTGATTTTGGGGGGGAAGGATGAGAGGATCTGTACAGTGCAAGACAGTTGATAGATGAAGAGTCTGAGTTAACAAAGTTAAGTTAATAATGCCTTATTGCAGTCCTCAATAGTCTGACAATCAAGGCACAATACATGGATATGTACATATATATGTTCAGATATATATACACACAAGAATATATGTAAATGTGTGTTAACTGGCATTGATTAATACATTAACCATCGGTTAGCTAGTTAATGATACTGTTACTGCTCCTTAGCCTTCTTTCATTTAAAAAGAACTAAAAGAAAACAAGAATTTCTGTCAAAACTGTATGAAATCTCCATTTTGGCCAAATTCAAGAAATACAAGCGTTTCAAACATCTTTACTGGATTCATTCCTCTTGTACCAGGGTTTTTTTAACAGGGGTTCCTGAACTGGCTTTACAGGCTGCTTAAGGACCGTGCAAGGATGAATAAGACTCCTCAGGTGTTATAAGGATATGTTCTTCAACGCGTACAACTCTCTGCAGTACCTCTTTGCTCTCATACCTGAAAGAAAAGCCCAATAGAAGCATTCATCAGGGCTTTATTGTCTATCAGAAGGCATGTGTAGGGTAGTTTATTTTCTCTTTGGGATGTGTTTTCTTTGCTCTGAAATTGCTGGTTAAATTCTAAAGTCAGTTTTATTGTTCAGGGTCTGCCAATGGCTCCCAGGTTCACTTGCCTGCAGCCCACCCCAACCGCAGGAGCCTTGCCTTGCCGTTGGAGAGGGAAGGGCTGTGATTGTGACTGGCTTCTCTGTTGCAGCTGCAGAAACTGAAGCGATCGCTCTCCTTCAAGACCAAAAGCTTGCGGAGTAAAAGCGCGGACAATTTCTTCCAGAGGACTAACAGCGACGTGAAGCTGCAAGTGGACTTGATGCCTGAGGTGAGCACGAGCACCGGGCAGCTCCCCAGCTCCGAGAGCCAGGCGTCCTCCCCGAGCAGAGTCCCGCAGCTGCCAGAAAACAACAAGGCTCACATCTTCCAGGAGCACATCTTCAAGAAGCCCACCTTCTGCGACGTCTGCAACCACATGATTGTCGGTAAGGAGTGATGTGTGTTAAATCCGCGCTAGGGATCGCAGGGTGACCTTTCCGTGACTTAATGTGAGCCCGGATGTCTGCTTGAGGGTGTTCATGCCGGAAGGACCCAGACTTCTGTCACATCTGCACTGGTTAATACAAGCTCTACATCTGTTGACAGATCTCTTGCCTTGTAGGCATATAATGTTACCACAAATTACAGGTGAAGGTTTCAGCTGGAGTCAGATTCTTCTCCCGTTCAGGTCATACTGAGCACTAAGCACAAATATGGTTGTATGTTACACTCGAAACAGCAGAAATGCATCTTGCAAATCTGTGTATGCTTATCCTAATTCTTTTGCCCAGCAGTAACGCTAACTGTCTTGCAACTTGCGTCTGCCCTCACAACCTGCATTGTGCCCAGTTTGCATTCACCTGTGGTGACCACAGATTCCAGGTAGACCTTAAACAGTATTCCAGTACATAAAGGGCTGACAAGAAACCTGGAGAAGGGCTTTGGACAAGGGCCTGTAGGGACAGGCCAAGGGGAATGGCTTTAACCTGCCAGAGGGGAGACTGAGATGAGCTCTTAGGCAGAAGCTCTTCCCTGTGAGGGTGCTGAGGCGCTGGCACAGGGTGCCCAGAGAAGCTGTGGCTGCCCCATCCCTGGCAGTGTTCAAGACTATAATGAGCCCTGCGTGTAAGGTAAGATGCTTGAAGATGCTGCAGATTATCTATGGGGCTGTGCAAGGAGAGGTCAGGAAAGCAGTGGTGGCTGGTGGTTGGAGGTGTAGAACGTGCACCATCGTCACGGCGGGAAGCTGCAGCAGTTGCTCTTCAGAAGTCTGGCCCTAGAAACTCATGTTGTTTTGGCTGGTGTGTTATGTACTGTTTCTGTAACTCGGTGTTACAGAAACATGGAATAGTTAGGGTTGGAAAGGACCTTAAGATCATCCAGTTGTCCCAGTACAGTAGATCTGGAATGAATTTGGTGGCAGTGTACCAGCGTGAAAGTGAGTGACACACTATCCGAGTTTTTACACAGGATAAGGAATAAAACACTAGCTTTATGCAGAAGTAGCACAGGTCTTTGAGCACAAACTATTGTCTGTAGTTTATCTAGCTTACTGTAAGAAACTCCTGTCCTTTGGCATGGAAATCGCTGCCCTTCAGATAACAGTATGATGAGCTCCTGAAAGGTGCTGGTAGGATTGCTCAACCTTTTTCAGAGAATGGTACCTCCTTTCCCACATAAGGGTGCTCAGCGTGCCCCACTTGTGTGCATGGGAAAAGGCAGATGTCTGTAGAACATTAAAGCTCGTGCAAGACAATCCTGCCTCCATGAAGTGAAGGATTAAACACAAGGTTTGATTTCATCCTCTCTGCAGCACAGCTGTACTGAATCCAGGGAAACAGAGAAACTTTGATCCCAGGTTTTTGGTGCTATTTTCCAGTCTTTTAAGCTTTTTTCTACTTTAAGTGATAGAACAAGCCAAAGGGAGAAGGAGTAAAGCATTGCTATCAGGGAAGTTCATAGAGCAGGTACTGAAAGGAAGTCTGGAAGACAGAATAGGTAGCTGAAATAACCCATTTGTGGGAGCAGGCCCAGAACTTGTCTTCTGTAACACAGATAGACGTTTCATCGAGGCTTAGTTTCACAAATACATGCTGCAAATATAAGTCCTTTGCGTTCCTGGCAGCTTTCCATGACGTTGTATGGAGATCAGTATCATCACAGATCTGTACGACTCAGCAATACTGTTCCAAAACACTGCTGCTCAAGATGGATTAATACTGGCAGCAAACTTTGCAGGGAGTAACGCCAGCTCGTAAACACCCATGCCCTTCTCCTTTGCTGGGCAATCTGGGATAGGAAAGTCCTGAAGCATAGCTTTGAGCTTCGAAATACCAGTTTTAACCCCACCTGCCTTCTGAACTTGCTCTATTCTTTTCTATCCTCTGAGGACTTCCCTTTTCTGGTCTGTAACGTAGCTACTTCATTAGAGGAAGAAGCCTTTTATAGTCGCTGAAGAAGCTAATGCGGCCTGGTTTGCCTGGTGGCAGGCTGAGTCAGGTGAATTGCTTTCACCTCCTCCAGCTCATCTTTGGCTGGAGGTGCAGCAGAAAAGATGATGAGGGTTTTGCTTTATAATGCTTTAGACTCTAGATGGCCTGGTTCTAAATAGACATCTTCTTTCTTCCTGTAATTCTGTCCTTTTGATCCTTACTGCAGTCATGCCTGGTTTTGCTGTATTGTATTTTAAGGAGCATGGGAGGTCTGGATGTTACTGTTTGCAGCTCTGTTATAATCTGTACAGCTTTTGCAGCTGGTGGGGGAGCGGAACAGGCAGATTCCCAGGAACTCCTGTCCAGCCTGCTCCCAAAGACAGACTGAAACAAATTCACTCCTGTGCAGGGACTCTGAATTTGCACTTGCAACATGGAGCCTCTTTGTTCTCTCTGTTTGTACTTTTCATGGGCAGTGACATTGGAGAGTAACGAGTCTATGGCTTTAAATTCCTTATTGATGAGAATAAAGGCGAAGACAGATACATGTTTTGAAGAGTGGGGGAAAGAGTCCAGGAAAATCCCAGCTGGACTTTGGATGGTTTCAGTTTTGTCACCAAGGATGTTTCCAGGTTCACCTTAAATGGCTTTCTGATCTATGAACTGAGCAGCTCTGTTTGGTACAGGGCAGCATGATGAACTGCGCGTAGCATGAACGTGCAGTACGTACTTCAGCCTCCCTGGTGTGGCAGAATCCATCTGTAGCTTCAGAGTGAGCAGAACACTGGGAGCAGAGGCAGCAGGCTCCTTGGGCTGCTCTTCTCAAGGCAAAATTAAAGCAAAGGGATGTGACACGTTATCTTCCTACAAAAAAATACGTGCATCATCTCTCCTTGATTGTTAGGCACTAAGAGCCAAGTGTTGCCTTTGGGATGCAGCGCGTGTTCGTTTGACAGTAGAGTCATCAGATAGTGGCCAAGTACATGTAATCGATTTCAGCGTTCAGAGGAAGAGGTTTACTAGGATCAGTGTAATGCAAACATACTCATTCACGTGCCTTTCATGCATCCCAGAGTGCAGTGCAGCATACTCAAAAGAAACTGTTGTTTTGAATTCAAAAGGGAAAAGGCAGTATTACAAGTGTGCTTCATACCTCACCTTAAAGACAGGAGTTGAAGTGTTCCTACTGGCTGTACGAGACTGGGGAAGGTTCCACCTCAGTAAATAGAAGGAGAATGTGACATAGAAGCAGTAGTTTTCTGCCAAGTAACGTAAGGGAGAAAACTTCAGATGCAGGGGGAGTTCTGAGGAGTGCATGGCAGATCCATTTTGCATTAATGGAGCCTTCTTGCAGCATCAAATGCTGCAGTACAGTTGCCAGTTCTAATACTGAAATCAGCAGTAATAATTCACTTAATTTCAGAGCAAATCAACTGTATGCTGGAGCAGACCCTCCTCCTTCCTGCCCCTCACTGTTCTGCTGCTGTGAGCTCCAAGCATTGGTTGGTTTAGGACTGAGGTTTCAGCTCCATGGTGGGCTGCATCTTTTCCTAACTGCATCGACCCATGAACATTCTTCACAGTAAGACTCTTAGACATCCATTTATTTGCTGTTCTTACTACTAGTATTTAGCACTCTTTTAATAACCCCCACAAGGGAAAAGGTTGAAAATCAAAGTACCTTGTGGAATGTATCACCAGATCATTATTTAGAAGACATTGGTTTGCTTACTTTACATCACTGAAAAGAAAATCAAACCCCTTTGAGTTGGCTTTGTGTTGCCTACCATCCTCTGTGTTTAGTAAGAATGTGGCAAGCTTTGGCAATGCCCATAAGGGTAGGCAAAACTGCCTGGCCCCGGCAAAGATGGGAGCTGTTCATGTTGCGTCAGGTTAGAGTCTTCAACTATGCTGATCAGAAGTGAGTTCTTGCTCTTCTTCAGTCTCTGGTGTGTCATCGCTCGTCTCTGTGATACTCTTGAGGAAAACATGATGTCAGTGCTCTACTCTTGAACAGGATTGTGTGTTTAAAAACCCTCCATCTGTAGACTTCTCAACATTTTACTCACTTGCAGTTCATTTCCTGTGCTGACTCACATGGAAAAAATGTTCTTTTCCACACATTCCAAGCATATTACATGCAATTAACGTATTCCCATCTAAGTCAGATATAAGTAGTGTAGCAAAAAATAAGTCTCTTTGCTTTTAAAAATAGCTGACTTTAAAGTGAAACCTTTAAAGCTGTGTTTTAACGAAATAGAAGCTTATTTATAACAACACTGGTGTTTCAGAAGCATACTTAGCAGTTTCCTTCCCTGCTTAACCTTAACTCGGATGCGGAATTTTCACCAACTACTCTTTTTAGTGACACCTGAGGCAGTATCTTTGCCTGGAAAGACAATGCTAGAGGGCCACAAACTTTCAGGAAGACCCAACAAGACTGTGGTGTGGAATGTCCAGTAATAGTCAAACCCAGGTTCTTCTGGATCATGCCATCACTAGCTTATGTACCTGAGATAGACTCATCTATAGATGGTCTCTGGGCAATAGAGTTTCTGGTCTGGATGCAGATTCTCCAGACCTTTGCAGCTCTGGAGGTAAAGGACTCAGTACCTGCCTTCTCAGGGAAGTAGCTAGGTTCCAGTCAGAAGCATGTAGAAAACAAAGCAGATTGTAAAGAAGCAATACCAATAATAAACCTCTAATGCAGTTTACTTCCTGTCTACTCATGAGCAGTGCTTAAGCAGTGAAATTGTGATACCCCTTTAGTGTTGACTGGCTCCTGCCACTGCCTGTTCTGGTTTAGCCGCCAGCAAAGTCCCACGTGGCCATTCTTTCTGGCCATTTCGTCTAGAAGCAGCCTTTATTCCTTTATTTCACTGTGTTACTGTGGTTACTAGAACATTCAGCCATTGTCATCCCCAGGGCTGTAATGCAACATCCTCCATAAAGCTAGGATCAAAGTTGATAAGTTGGCCCAGCTTTTCAAACGCAGGAGTGAATGAGAGAGGGAGAGATCTCAATCGGAGCTATGGTCTCCTATTTTCCTTAGTCACTACATCTGAACCTCTTCTCTTAAGACTATCAGTAAGTGCGACTAATAAGTAATGGAAAAAACTCTGTAGTTTGAGGAAGTGTTTATGTAACTGTAATTTATGTGGATGCTTATTAAATATAGCAAAATTTCACAGGAACTGTGACACAGTGCTTTCTGCCTCCAGTCTGATCAGCTCCCTCCTAAAGAGCATCCTTGCCTTTTTTTAAGCTTGCTGCCTAGCTTCCATTAAGCAGGCATTCTGCTTTGATCCACACCTACCTTTATTCAGCATTATCCAGGTAGACGAGGGTCTGGTAAACACGCTGAACACCCCTGCTTGGCAGCTAGACAAAGTAAAAGGACACCTGGGAAGCATGACAGTAGCTGAAGCTCTGTTTCCAAGGCTGTAGTAGTTTGGAGGACTCTTAACAAATATAAATATAAAAAAGGCATTTTTATTTCCTGAGGCTTCTCTTGGAGGATAAAGGCAGAATAGCATTATTCAGCCTTGCCTCCGCTCAGTCTCTCTAACATCTCCCATCTGCATGACCCTGCGGCGAAAGATTTGTGTTGCCACTGCATCAGCATGAGAGTTGTCCCCTATAGAGGAGGGTAAAGAGCTGCCAGTGAGGAGGAGATGCCCCTCGAGCAGCTTGAGGAGGAAGCTTTGTGTCCGCCTCTCTAATGGGTTTGTGCAGTCACAATTGAGCCTTCCCAGGTCTATTTTCCGGGTGATAGACCCCTACAGTACAACATAGTGTGAATGTTGTGTATTATTAATGTAAGAGGATGAAGAGTTTCTCTATGGAAAGAGGTTTTCAAAAGACTCCTTTGGTTGTGATTGTGAGGAAAAGGGGCAGTTGTGTAACCTTGTCAATGACTCAGTGACCGGTACCAGGAGCCATCCTATAGGTTTAATAACACATGACCTGGAGTCCCTGTCTCTTTCTCCTCCCTCTCTCCAGTAAATCCACACCTGGATTTAGGAGCCTCCAGTTCTCGCTCCACTTGATGGACACTTAAATCTTGTAGCACTTTTAAGACTCAGTGTGAGCGAGAATGATTTCAGTCCTCTCTGACCTCCTGTGCTAGGGTTTAAGGCAAGCAAAAGCATTGCATTTTTTAGCACACACCTGCAAAAAATGGATGCAAGATAATAATATTAATAGATATATTTGCTTGAAATTGAACCTGGTTTGTCCTATGATTTCTTCCTTGAGTTAATAACTCTCCATCAGCACAAACTGTTGCACTTTAAGGAGGAGCCCTGTAAGAAGAGCTAAACAAAAGCCTTTTGGAAGCAGGAAGTTAAGTACTGCAGTAACCAAACTACTGTATGCAGTTAACTGTTAGCTGTAGACTAGTCAGGTACAGATAATGTCATCGGGATTCTGCATGATTTCCAGAAGTGAATGGTTTGTCTACTGAAACACACAAAGTGGGGATGAACAGATGAAAAGAGGTAGAAATACATATGGTACATGCAGCACAGGTGTGCTCCATCGGTATGACTCCTGTGTTTAATAAGCATGACAAGAAGTATTCAATTCATGCAGCCCCCTATTTGTAAAGTAGCTACTGAGAGGTCACGCAGCATCCCTGCATTAAATTAGTATTGTTCTTTGGTAATGAAGAGTTAAACAGACTTGAAAGCAAATACTTGAAAGCAAATATTTAGTCTGTTTATCCTTTGGGAGGGCTTCCTCCTCTGAGATGAGGCAAGAATGTTATCAGTAAATGGGATAATCAGCGACTGCTTAGCTGAGAAAAGAGTGTGGAGATGTGTTTTAAAAAGGGGGTGGAAATGTGTTTTAAATTGTTGAAGAGCATCAAGCATGTTTCACATTTGTAACCAGATCATTTGCAAGCTCGCTGTCATTTGGTGGAAATGGCTGCAGTTAATCTTCAGGGAAAAGAGACATTCAAGACCTTGACCAACATTTGCTGCCTAACTAGATGGAAAACAGTAATTGTTCCCAGCACCTCTACAAGCAGTATTTTGACGTGGTGTTAGCCAAGATGCTTTTTGACCAGAAACTACATTGAAAAATACCAAACACCTTATCCAGTAGTGGCAATTTCTTCTGAGATCAGCCCAAGTGAGGAACATAACGGTAAGCTCAAGGTCTGTTAAAGACCTAGGGATGAAGCAGGATGTAAGATCTCTTTCTTTAATGTCCTACTCTGGACTTTTCCTGAGCTCTATGGGACATCGGGTGCTTTCAGATAAGTGAATTAAATGCATCTTCTTTGAAGCTGACCTTCTAGTCATAACATTATTTTTCTACTTGAGAGTCTTTGTCTACCAGAGTATCGCTGTTATGTGGATAATTACGTTGCCATGTAGCTGACAAAAGCATCATCTAGAAGGGAAATTGCTGGCAGCTTCACCTTACTATGAGTTGCAGAAGCCATAAAACGAGGCAATTAGCAGAAATGCTTTTGCAAGAAATAGAGCATTGTCATTGTGTAGAGTAAAATGCCTACCCACGGTTGCTCGTCGCTGTCCTTAATATAGAAGGATGCCTCAGAAAGCAATGATCCTTATGGCTTACATGGAACGTTGCATGCTCTTTCTGCTTAGGTAATATGAATGCAAGTAAATGCAACTTCAGCAATCTTCTCTAAACTGCTGAAGTTTTAGCTTTACCCCCAGGCACATAATACTCTTTCTGCATTGCTGAACTGGAGAAACTTCTGTACAGAAGATTTTCTTATTCATTGAAACAATAATTGATGCCATGTGGAAGTGTACTTGTAGGTGTGCTGTGGACCAGTGCTGCTATGTGTCAAGTACTAAATTCTCTGGGGTTGCAAGCTGAGATTGCCTCTTTGAGCAGATGACAATAGCCAACAGCAGTGGGTTTCTGCCCAGCTTGTGGGATTTCACTGAAATCAATAACTATTTCTGAAATAAAAACCAAAGACATTTGAAAAGGGCCAAAAGGTTTCATTTGAATGTTTTTTCACATTTACAATTTCTCTTCTTGTTTTCAAAATCACTGTGGAAAGAGAAACTAAAGCGAAACCACAGTTACAGAATGTGATTGTAAGATTATGTAAAGAAGCAACACATTGTGACTAACTGTGAAAATAACTCCCTGAAAACTGATCCCACCAAGCTGGTACCACTGCCCAGTTACTCACAGTGGTGCCCTGAATCATCTCCAGTGAGAGCAAATGATGCTGCTGCTCGCGCAGATTGCGCTGTTGAGGGAGCGTTTTTTGCTATGGGAGGAAAGAGCCAAAAACCTCAATAAGTTTGAAACAGCAGAAAACCACAGAGCAACTGACCCTTCACATAACAGGGCTGGGGGTTTTAAAGTAAGCCTTTTATATTCCTAATTAATTGTCATCATCTTCTGGCACTCTCATAGTGCCTCTCATGTAGCCATAGCAGCCTCTTATTTCAAGCCTATAGAGCTCTGTGAGCAATAGGCAATGCTAAAAATCCATCAGCAGATCAGGGGGGATATTAAATCCCATCGCTGAGGATAGACTCTTCTTTTGTTCTACCTGCCTTCTCCCACATTTTCAGCAAGCCTAGAGTCCTGCTTTTCATTTCGCAGCATGGCTTTCGTTCAGATACTGTGTTTGGTTTTGGTTTCCAGCTTCTCCTTAATGGTCCAATGTCCTTGAAGGATCAGCACATATAAATGGCCCTACAAAATTCAACTGTTTTTTCAAAGCATCTCAAAACACACACACACACAAAAGCTGTAATTGGATAGGTTTTCATTCCAACACATGTAAGAACACAGGTACAAATAACCTGAGCCTGCCAACATGGAGATCTTGTTTGAAATCTGAGTTTCTTCATCTTCTCCTTAAGAAGAGTTATTGAACACACTGTGTTTACTAACGTTACTGAGGCCAAGACCAGCGACTGATCTCTGCTTGTCCTCCTCCAGGACATGACCTCAGGTTTAATTTCTCCATGTCCAGTTCAGCCGTGGTACTACCATCATCTCTGGGGAAGTTCACTATCACCTCCCATTGGCAATCATGGGAGAGAGGATAAGTATATGCTTATCTTCTTTGAGCTATTTTCCTTCTCAACAATGCAACACGCTGCAAAGGTCTACAAGCACAGGCTCAGTACTCTAGAAAGCTGCCTAGAGAAGCAGGTATTGAGATATCAGGGTGTGTTTAGAGCAAAGAAGGTTAGATATGATTTATCTTGTTTGGTTTTTAGAGGACTGGGAGCATTTCTTTCGATAATATCTAGATGTTAGTTTACTTATCATGGCGTTCCAGCATCTTAATTAACATGTAGATGATCAAAGACCTGAGATGATAATTTAAGAAGTATGGAGGTGGATATTTCCTTTCAGGGACAGACATTTATAGCAAAGCTGCTGAATATGTGAAAAGTGCATTGCCAAAAAACCTTTTGTGGACAATTTCTTCTTCTTCTGATCACCAGACATCAAGAATGAGGCTCACTTTTGCTCTCAAAGACAGGAAAAACTTATTTGCATTTTAAGTAAGTCTTGTTCTTGAACCACATAATAAAAGGTCTGGCACCATTGGAAGTTCTTTGTCAAGGAGCTACAGAGTTGATTTGCAAGAGGAATAAAGGCATTTCCTCTTGCTGCTGTGTATGATTAAAAGCCATGAAGTTAGTACTTTATTTTAGTAGGGATATTTTTCTTCTCTGTAACAGCCTTGAAGAAAAAACCTGCCTATTACTGCCTCAGTTTTTTCTCAGCATGTCATTTCTAAAGAAAACTATGTCACTAGGAAGTCAGTTCTAATTTTATGCGCTGTTTTGTAGCCTGCCTACAGGCAAGGCAACTTTTTTTGCTGTTGAAACATTGGATATCGTTATGGGGAAATAGGGTGGGGTGGGTACTCACAGACCCGCACCTCTTAGTGACAGGTGATCTAACATTTATCCATGTGGCAGGAGAGGTACCATGGCTGCATATCAAGTCCTGTTCTACAGAACATAAATGGAGAAGTCCCAGCTTCTCCCCACACCCCATTTGGTTTAGACTGGCACAAGGTAGACTCAGGGGAATGGGCCGCTTCGCCAGTCAAAGTGTCAGGTTCAGACCCGGCAGCTTGGTCCCAAATGGGGAAGTTCCTGCTCTAGTTCCCATGTGTTCATAGGATCATAGAATAGTTAGGGTGGGAAAGGACCTTAAGATCATCCAGTTCCAACCCCCTGCCATGGGCAGGGACACCTCACACTAAACCCCTCTCACCCAAGGCCTCGTCCAGCCTCATCTTGAACACTGCCAGGGATGGAGCATTCACAACCTCCCTGGGCAACCCATTCCAGTGCCTCACCACCCTCACAGGAAACAATTTCCTCCTTATATCCAATCTAAACTTCCCATCTTTCAGTTTGAACCCATTACCCCTTGTCCTATCACTACAGTCCCTAATGAAGAGTCCCTCCCCAGCATCCCTATAGGCCCCCTTCAGACACTGGAAGCTGCTCTGAGGTCTCCACGCAGCCTTCTCTTCTCCAGGCTCAACAGCCCCAATTTTCTCAGCCTGTCTTCATAAGATGTCTCTGTAGAGTCCTTGTCCCAAGGAGCTACTGCTTTAACCTACCCACAGCTCCGAATGCATTGAACTCACAGGTTTAACTGTGGAAAAGAAGGAGACCAGTACAAAACCATCTCTCATTAAAGAGTAACCCCTTTGATGTCAATCCCATGCTGCCATTATTCATGAAAAAAAAATCCTAAATAAGATTTTTGCCTAGTTTTCTCAGTGTGCTTTGAACTTCGTCATCCTACACTTCGGTTATTCATGCATAGAGCGCCTTTGCCATAGTGTTGAAATGACTGCCTGGTTGTGTCAAAAGAGAAGGTATCCATGAAGCATGGTTTCATCTCTTAAAAAAGGAAAATTGATCCTTTAGAATCACCAAAATGGCAATGGCAAGAGCTGCCATAATACATTTATCTGAGGGCCATTTAGGAACAGCACAGAGCAGACCACAACGTCAGTATGTCATCTTTTTATTACTTTGTTAAACAACCCTCTCAGTCCTGTATTTAGCAGTGGAAAGCACGATGGGAGGGTTGCTGATAGCACTGGTAATTTCATGTGAGGTGAATATTTGTGTATCAGTCAGCACACCTAGCAACTGTGTGTGTCCAGCAGCTTGCATTGTCGCTCTGGCATTAGATGGCAATGATTTCCAGCAGTCAGCTATCTAGGGTGGCTTGGGAAATCTGGGTTCAGGCTTTGATTTATAGCTCTCCTGATGACCAGCTGAGGATCTGGGCCTCTGTCCTACCCACAGCGTCAGCTGGGAAAGGCAATGGGGACCCAGCATCCATTAAGAAGAAGCAGCAGAAGGATGCCAGGTATTAGGGCAGAGGAAGGGGGGCAATTCCCAAGGTGGCAGGAGGCTGAAGGCCAAAGAAGGTCAAGCAGAGGGATGCCCAGCTCATCCTTACAAACCTAATGATCTGGGGGAATGAGGCTCAAGAGTGTTAACTTGAAAGGGGTGGATGTCCTGCAGAGAAAGTGCCATTCTCTGGTCTACCCCCAGCTCTAGGAGCAGGAAGTAGCCACAAAGGAGTTCTTAAAACCAGTCTCCCTTTGAGCATCAGAGATTTTGTGCAAAAACAGTCAATTAAAAATGAAGAAGGGGATGGGAAGGGAGGTCGTGCACAGGCTTGGAGGTGACTGCATGGGCACCAGTGCCATTTCAGGGACTTTTCTTTCTCCTTCTAAGGTGACATCCAAAACCCTTCCCTGCTACGATACCGGCCCTAGCTTGCTTAAAATTCTCCTTTTCCCATCAGTTCTGGCATGGAAACAGCTTTCTGGTGACAATTGCAAATGTGCTTGGGGAGAAAGGGGCAAGGCATTCATTATTTTTATCAGCCTCCCACAGCACAAGTTGAAGTTCTATGGAAAATATGTAATTTTAAATGCATTTATTTATGTAAGTTTTAAATCAAAACAGTTTCTGACTAGCATGTTCCCCTTAGCTGGAACGCTAAAAAATAGTTGTTGGGTCATGGCTGGATTAGCTGGAGGTGACAGTCTCTCTCTCTGTGTCCCTTTCCCTTCTCCTTTCTCTCCTCTACAGACTGGAATCATTTTATCCTCTCTTTTATTTTTTCCCACTTTACTATAATATAATTATCTGTATACAGGCAGCATAATGTCATGTTGTTACCAACATCTGCAGTGTTCTCTCACATTTCTCTGGGCTGTAGGGCTTGTTATCCATCTCTAGCTATTAATCTTCTGTTGAGTCTTGAAGCAGGCAGAAAGCAGCCAACTGTGCTGCGGCCACAGCCGTGCTGACCAAGAGGATGATAAAGGTTCCCTTTGCATGTGTGTGACAAATGTAATTCCCATTTGCATTCCTTAGGATAAATGTCACTTTCCTGAAGTGCAGCGTGGTTACTAAATTATAGGAGAGACAGACATAAAGATTTAGGATTAAATTCTGCCCTGTCTCCTCTGTCTCTCTCCAGATCTTTCCATCCACCTATATTGAGGTGTTCTGTTTCCATTTAGGCTTTCTCCACAGGAAGCTTTAGCTTTACCAAAGTGATGCACTGCGTCCTTCTGGTCGTATTTGAGGTCAGATTATCAGAACAGTTTAGGATTCAATTTTCCATGGCTGCCCTGGAAAACCTAGCCACTGGTTTAGATATTCAAATGGGAGCTGACCCAGTCGTAGAGTATTTCTAGCGAGGCATTATTAAACATGACCTGCTTCTCAAAACGCTGTCCTTCCAGGGCCGGGTGTCTGGATGCATTAGCTGGTACCTGAAGAAACTGGCTGTAGGAGAACCTCAGTTTTAAGTTCATTTAAGAGCTAGTCAGGTATCCTGACATGAAATTTCCTCATTTGCATGCAGTGAAACACTGTTCTGTCAGCTTTTCCCCCCGTTTCAAACTACCAGGATGCCTTCCAAAACCAGCCCCATTGAGGCAACTGCGAAGTCAAAAAGCTTGCTTACATGGGAGGATGAAAACTGATGCAGCAGGTCAAACCCTGGTCTCATTTACACCTATACAGAACATGGATCTGTTCTTTGCAGCGTGGGCAGTGCCTCAGTTCTGAATCTCGGGAACTTCTGGGTCTGATGCATTGCCAGTATGTAGTTGTCTAATCTCTGGTAGCAGTTTTGAAATAGCTTAGCTATGGTTCCCTGAGGAGGTTTGATTTAGTGTGATTGAGATCAGAAATCGAAGAAGAAAGAATTATCTTGGGGAAGAATGGAAATCTGTCATGTATAAATGCCATTTTCAGAGCTTTGGGATATGGTAGTTAAGTGTAAATACAGAATAAATGCTTCTTCTTTAAGCCCTTTAGTTATTCCTCAGTGGGAGACAGGGAGATATATGCAAATTATTTCCAAGCTGCCTAATCCTGCAGTAAATCAAGTAGTTAGAAATGACAATGAATTAAAGATTGAAGCTTTTGGTGGTTAGAGGCAATTTCGTTTTGATTTACAAAGACTTCTTGTAGGCTCAGGAGTGTGACTGAAATACTTTTCCTCTCTTTGAAGCCCTTACTTACCTGCCCACCGGTAACAAATGACATTCAGCAATAGAAATACAGTGCTGCTCTTTGTAATTTATGGTGTTAGTGATTTTCACATGATCACAGGTTTCTGCTGTGGAGAAGCTGGGTCTTAGTTTTTGAAGGTGGAACGGACACTTTGCATTCAGTTAACACATCATTTGGATGCACGTTTATATTGACAGATGCGTATCTTCTGTGATCGCGTGGTTATAACACGTAAGGATGAATACACACCTGTAATGTTAACACTGAAACGGCTGGAAGAGTGTAACACAGCCAGTCTGTGAGACTGTCTTTTCAGGTGAACCTCAGGAGTAACTTAGTAAAGCAGGTAAGAGTCATGTTGGTACAGACCAGCATGACCCAGTCTAAGCACTGACACTAAACACATGTGTAGGCAAAGCATGATGCCATTTACTTCTTTTTTTCATTCCACCTTATAATTGCAAAAGCGGTGGAGGAGGCCCTGTGCTCTCACTGTGTCATTTGTTGTCCATCAGGAAAGGTGATTCAGTATTTCATCATCTGTCCCAAAAGGACAAAGCCTCAGCCATCAATGTGGGTTTGAGCATATGTTATTGAAAAGAAACTGACTGAAAAAGCAGCACAGTAACCCGAGTGCAATCACACAGAAAAAAAAACCAACCAAAACCCACAGGGATGTGTTCTTGTAGTAAATCCTGTGTTTACTAGGAAAAAAGACGCCAGGGATGAGGCTAGGTGCTTGCACATACGCAGAAGGGGCTGAGAGGGACCAAGCAGGCAACAAGCTGGGAGCAGGCACTGACCCCACTCTGTGCGAGTCCCTGGGGTGCACCCCACACTCGAGTGCATCCACTCCCCATCTCTCCAGCAGGCTCAATAGGAAGGAGGGGAGGATGGCAGTTCCCTGTCCTACTAGTGATGCATCTGAGCTTTGCTCACTCCTGTCTGCCCCAGCTCCTCCAGCCTGGCTCTTTCTGGCTTGAAAGTGGCCACCTCAGGGACCAATACCACTGAAAGCAGTCCTGTCAAGGCTTGGGTTTTGTCAGCACCTTGATGAGACCTTCCCTCAAGTGCTTCTTCCAGACACAGGGTTTCACTAAATAAAGTGAGCAGCACGTACATGGTGTTGACTGCTCAAATAACCAAGAGCTACATGAGCACTTTCCGATGCAGCATCCCTCTAACATTCCTATCGTGCCTGTCTAATGAGGGTGGGTTAAAATGTCAAGGGTTTTTGAGAGGTTTTTTTACTACCTTGTTTCTTACTCTCGCAGTAGATGGTAATGAACTGACATGTTGCTTACTCATTGCGTTTATACGGTCCTGCAGGGACAAAAGAGTTGTTGCAGTTTAACTGCTTCTGCATAGTTTAGGAGGTCTTATGGGCGCACGAATACAAATGACTGTTCCTGCCTGGAAGCAAACAGACTTGGCTCTGTCGTTAAAGAGTAAGTTCATGTTGAAGATAATGCAGAACTACCTTTGCCCAAGTGGGAGAAGCCTGCTTCTGTGTGGTGAAATTTCTCCTGGAGCTACGTTACCTGTGATGCTGGTCTTTTCCACTGCCAGTGAATCGGAGCAAGGTCAGACCCATGATATCACACAGGGACATGCGAGGAGCCCTTTCTGCAGCCTCTGAGCACTGGTCCAGGATGGTGAGAGCAGCAATCCCTGGGTGAATGTGTGAGCAATGGTAAGGGGGCTGGTTTAGCCCCCTCACACACCCCTGGAGCTACCTCCCCCCACAAAACCTGGTCCTTCACTGGATCCCCAGGGCAGCTCCCGAACCTGGGTGTTTCTTCAGCAGCTCCCTCAGCCATGCACAGCTCTCATGCCAAGCCCTTTCAAAACAGCAGAGGGATTTTGCTTGGTGTTTGTGAGGTAGAGACATCACAGATAAGGCTCTCATACAACAGAGCATCATCTGATGTATATCTGTAAAGGCAACAATAGCCTAGGAAAGGGCCTGGGGGCAAAATGCCTAACATAGGCTGTAATGAAAACGTGTGTATAAATGTATATGAAGAAAAGCAGGTGAGGCAACCTCCAGTAAAAGCAGTAAAGTGACCTCCCTGTCCGTTCTTTCAGGTCAGTCGTTAAATGCATGGAAACTATGGATTTTGTCTGAATAAATCATTTCCCTGCATTTCACAGGGACAACCGCCAAGCATGGACTGCGCTGCAAGGCTTGTAAGATGAGCATCCACCACAAGTGTGCGGACAGCATTGGACAGCAGCGCTGCATGGGCAAGCTGGTAAGTGCAATGGGAAGCACTGCTGACCCTGTGTGCCTGACCTGGCTGGTGTTAGCTAGTGTGTGAACAGAACTGACACCAGGTCACTTCACTGAAGACAGAGAAGGAAAGGCAGGTTGGTCACCTTAGAATCCATTTGGGCAATTGCTGTTACTCATAGACCTGAACCATAATGAAACACAAATCTGGTCTGTTTGTGGATGTGAAAATGCAGTTCCATAATCCAGATTCAGCTAAATAACAGAATTAATTCCCTTGGTTTAAACTGTGCTGTGTGTAGTGTAAATCTCACAAGGAATGCTAGAAATCAGTGAAAATACTCCAACAGAGTTTCATGAAAAATCCTTCAAATTATGTTTTATTGTTTTTTCCACTGTTAGGGCTTGAAGAAAACCCCAAATTCATCTTAAAAAGAAAACCAAAGGCTATTTCACTGTGGGACATTGCAGAGTTTGAATCAATCTCTCGTTAGGAGAGGCTGGGAGGAGATTTCCTCCCGTATGGAGCCCTGCCTGGCTCACCTTCTGAGCAGCAAATTCTCATTATTGGCATAGGCAGGACATTGTGTGTGAGACAGTTCTAACCCAACTTGATGACTCTTATGGGAATGCAGTTCTTTTGACAAAAGGACTTGGAAAAATGGCCATTTAGAATATCAAAACTGAATAGACATATTCATGTTTCGCATGTTCTTATTTGCTGCAACCTGAAGGTACCCGAGACAAATATGAGCTAAACCCGAGCAGTTTCACTGTGTTAAATGATGAAAAAATAGGCTTCAGAAGGCAGGAAAAAGAGTATTCAGTAAAAGCTATTGTTGTTCATACACATGAGGCAAATCTTTATGCATTTAAACCATAACCATAGCCCTAGTGTGAAGCATTCTGATATAGGAAGTCAGTCTGTGAAGAGCTGGTGCCACTGCAAGTCCTGGACAAGTCAAATATAAAATCACATTACTTATTTGTGGTCATTAGTTTTCAGCAGCAGAAAAGTAGAGGGCAAATTTACATCAGGAAGCTGTCCAGCAAAGCTCCTGGGTTTTTCTGAGCTCACGTTATGTCTGAATCTATTTTGGGGGCAAACCATGGATCTGGAATTTATTACTCTAAGAGACCAAATTTATCAGCCTCCTCATTCCTTCTTAATCTGTACTGTGGCTCATTAGCAAAAGAATTAGTTGCCTATCATTTTTGATGTATACTGAGCATAGGATACAGTAGATGTGCACATCTCAATGAGGCTTTTCCACGTCTTACTGTGGCTGGAAGCTCTCGAGCCTGTGAAGATTACAAATCTGAGAGACCATTTGTGAGTCCCTATTACCTGGAAGGGTCTTTCCAATGCCTTAGATGTTAGCACCTTCATTTGGGGTCCTCGGCCTTTGCCTGAGGTATTTGCTAGCTGAGATAGTAAATAGAGAGGTAACAGGAAATGGTCAGCCTTCTAAGAAGTGTTTTATGAGTGGTATAGGGCACAGTTATTTGCCATATTGTGGCCTTTAATGGTACAGCTTGAGTTGTTACAGTGCATTTCTCTACAAAAGGGCACTGAGGGGATATCTGGTGACAACTTGGGAAGCTTTGTGTCCTTACAAGACAAAAAGGCAGTGGGAGCTGCAGTCAGTGGGCAGCAAACCTCAGAAAAATCCATAGAAAGGCTCTAAATTCCTTGGGTTTCACAGGTGGGCACACGAGGATTTGGCGTTAGGGCGGGGAAGGGTAGTCCTGTGTTTAGCAAATGCAAAACAATGCAGATTCACACTGCATAAAGAGAAAGGGAGAGGGGAACCTTCCCAGAACCTGTAATGATTCAGCACCTCTGCTGCAGCTGATCAGTGCTGCTTTTGTGTGAGATGAAAGAAAAAGGGGAGCTGAAAATGAGCCCCTCCTTCCACATAAGGAAGGGAAACTGGGGATGAATCTAATTAATCCCTGATCTCTAAACCCCGTGGTGAGACAACAACAGGAGGCACATTTCCAGCCGTTAACACAGGAGCTGAGGTTATTTCTACTGCCTGTATCATGGGAGCAGTGCACTTCACTTGTCTTTGCTTTCTCTCCCTCCAGCCAAAGGGATTTCGACGGTACTACAGCTCACCCCTACTCATTCATGAACAGTTTGGCTGCATCAAAGAAGTGATGCCTATTGGTAGGTTTCAATTGCTTTTCTGTTCAGTCTCCCTTGGGCAGTGCTCTGCAGCAGCAGCAGCAGGTTATTTACCCTCAGCAGCCTTCCAGCTCCTTTCGGTGGCTGGATGTCCTTCTGCCATCTCAGGAAAGGACCACTTCAAAGATAGCTGGAAGAGGAGAGGGTGTGTTTATTGTGCGCTTCACTCACCCCCCCCATACATGCAACCTTTTAGCAATCACCCTGCTTAGAATGATCACCAGCTGAGACCAAGGTTGGAACTTAAAAGGGAGGAAGCACTGGTGAAGGCCTGGGCTGGGAAGAACCAGATAAAAGACGGATCAGAACAGCAGAAGGCATTCAAATCACTGGTCTGGCTTTGGAGGGACATTGCTCAGGTCCTGCTTGATTCCCTCCACACTCCTTACTTTCCTCATGCTTTTCCCTTATTAACCATGTCTGCACACTGCCTGAGCATTGCAGAGACCAGATTTCACTCGCTCTGATACCAAACTCCTGGAAAGAAACCTTCTGAAATGGAGAAGTTGGGTCAATTCGAGGAAATAATTTCTCCCCCCAATTCCCTGGCCAGGCAGTACAAACCATGAAAGCCAAAACTAGGCGGCCAGCTTACAGTTAGGTCTCTGAGGACATTTGCTGTGTTGTTTTCAGCAGTTTGAAAACAGGGGGGGTTAAATTAAAGAATTAAATGGATTTCATCTCAGTTTTTTTCTAAAAAAAATATGTAATTCTTGTCAGAAACAATAGAAACGTTTTGAGCAAACTCTGGCTAAAAGTGAAGTGTGCTTTGCTCTCATCAAAGTTCCAAATCCCACGTGTTTTCTCAGTATACTGGCCAAAACTTACCTCCTTCTACACAGTACTACATATATAATGTATTGTACATGTCTGCTGCCTTGTACCACAAAGCAGGCTGAGGAGTGTTAAGTATAAGGAAAAGGATGTGAAGGGAATTTGCTTGTGCTAGCTGAAGATGTCCATTTCTCTACTGTGGCAAACGACTTTTAGAGGCAGCTATGAGGGACAGTGGCAATGAGAACTGAACAGACATATACCAGTGGGAGTGAGTGGTCTCCTTTCTAGTCACTCCTAGGCTGAGCTGAGCAACTTGGAGCACATTCCCAACAGCAGGTACCTACTCATGCCTGCCTCCAGACCTCATATGGCCCCACAGTGGGGATGTCAGCGTCTTTCAAGGAAGATCCAGGCCATCGTGTTTATCCACGTTAGCCAAGTAGGAGTGCTGAATGCAGATGGATAAAGGAGTTGGCCCACCCATACCACAAGGATGCTCAGGCACCACGCAGGGCTTTTCCCTTTAAGCATGCTGTTGAGAGCGATCCAAGAGGTCAGTGGTAGGTGGGAACAGGCAGCAAACATGGATTGGAGTCACTGGCACTTTGTCTTCCTTACCTCAGTGTAGGCAGCATCAGCGGTGATTAGAGAAGAGGGATGGCAGGTGAAGAGAAACAAGGCAATGGCCAGGACCCTAAGAACCTGTATGAGGGGAGGATGATTTTGATGGGAGAAGCAGGAAATCGCTAGCAAAAGCCAATTCCACCAAGTTATCTAACACTTTGTATCAGGATAATCTGTCAGCTCGTGTCTAAGCATACACCCCAGCATGCTGGTAGAGGCAGGTATTTCTCCAGGTGGTGCAGGAACATGATCAGAAGTATCTCCAAGGGGTTGATGCACATTTTGCTCCTTCTGTTGCAGCCTGCGGAAACAAGGTTGATCCTGTGTATGAAACTCTCCGCTTTGGGACCTCCTTAGCCCAGAAAACCAAAAAGGGCAGCTCTGGAAGTGGGTCTGATTCTCCAAACAGAAATTCTGTGAGTATCCCACGTCTTTGTTCCATTTTCTTTCTGGAGGAGCAGCAGATATTCACCCACAGGAGTTCATATCAGAGCTCACAAAACTTGTATTTCAAACTGTAAAACACTAATCTCATGCTGAGCTTCCAAAGTAAGACCAGGAAACACATTGCTTTTGCAAACTGAGGTTTGAAATGTCATTGAGATGACTCCTGAGAAAAAGGGGGAAATGCAAATTAAATGAAAAAAATTAAAATACATATTAAATGGAAAAAAAAAGAAAATACGAATTAAATGAATAATCTTATTTTGTCAGATTGGAAAAGGGAATTGTGTTCTTTTGATTTTGATTGTGTGAAAGTGGAACAGAGATATTTAACCGTCATGCTGGAGTACATGCCCACTGCCTGTGGTTGATGGTGGGCATTTACCCTTCATACAAGTGATGGCATTCATACATTTATCCTTCATACAAGTGATGGCAATGGGCTGGAGTCCTCAGAGCCTAAATTTAAAAGGCCAAAGCTCCACAATACTAAGCCACTGTGACAAGGTAGCAGACTGACACTTCCACTCCTCCTCAGTATAGGCTCAGCCTCAGAGACCTGGATTCCTCTCCAAAACCCAAACTCCAGGCAGGTGTACACAGCTTGTTCTGTCCAGACAGGGAGATTTTCGCCTTTGTGCTAATCTTTGTCATTCACTTTCTCCTATCATAAAAGGCCAGGCAGAAAACTGGAGAAGGAGAACAAGGGAAACAATAGTTCCCTTAGCCCTGCTTTTGCTAAATCCCTACTTAGCTCAACAGTAACAATAACCAATTTCTGCCTTACAGGAATGGTTATTTCAGCAGTGTTGGAATCCATGAGACCAGGAGCTCATTCATGGTGTTGAAAGACTGTTTGCTACCCTTTCATCTCTCATAAACAGGGACTTCAGCCTATATATGCTTGAGGCTCTTTTGTTTTTGCATCGACATCCTTCCCACTGGTCCCCCCACCAAAAAGAAGGCACAACAAAATCACCCCTGAATACACTGGAGGCTAACACTGGTTGTCATATCTAAAACTCAGACCCACATTATCTGACAATCTGTCCCACTCTCACCTCAGGATAAAAACCCCAGGCACAGAGACATAATGACACTTGGTCTCCAGGCCTCAGAGCAAACACTTATATGTTTGATTTGAAGCTGTACTATTATCTGTTCATGTTTGGTACAGCATCTCCCTGGCGCTTCAACGTATGCCCACTGAATTGTAACGTTAGGTGGTATAGGTGGCCACTAAACAGACATCCATTTGTGTCAGATGGGAAAGAAACCAGGCAAATTTAAACAAGAACTAAGTGAAATCTGCAAGGAAGTTATTAAACAACATGTCCTCTATCACCCCTTGTTTGTGCCTTAACAGAGGTTTTGTAATTCCCATTCTTCTTTAAAGCCCGAAGTAACACCACCACCTCTCGCCTTGTGGTTGCGTTTCTTTCAGTTATTTAATTTGCTTTGAAGAAAGGAGTTCTACAAATGTAATTATTGCTTCCTAAATCCACAAAGTGTTCTGTTAAATTATGAATGGCAACTCAAGCGTAGAAGTCACGACTGCTGCATCAGCTTGCCCTAGGGAGCTGATCACGTCTAGGTGGGGTGTGGGTGGAGGATGAGGAATGCAAGTTCATTATGGGGATTTCTCCAGGGTATTGAGGCTGAGAGAGAATATAACATGTGTCAGCATACAGAAAACAGGGAACATTAGAGAACTGAATAAACAGATATGTTAAACCATAGCTTGTGCCAGTGCAAGCTTGTGGATTGAGACAACCGGGGCAGACACAAGCCTGATCCAAGTGATGGATCTTTATAACTGTGATGTGTGACCCAGGAGCAGGCACTGAGCGGCGACCACAGCAGGGACATGACACAGAGCCCTTAGAGCAGAGGTAAAAATGCACCAGAGCATGTGAGCGAGCAGCACATGTGCAGTACCTAATAACACATAGGTACTAAGTTCTTTCCCCAGTGGTCCTCACTTCTGTGTTGCTTCACTCCTCTCCAAGCAGAAGCAGCTGTGTGAGGCTCACAGCAGTACAGAGGCTTTGCAGCATGCCTTGTCTCTACAGCCATAAAGCTTCCAGGACTGCAGTTCATGACTAGGCAGAGCAGAGAACTAGCCATGGTATTTTGAATATGAGTGAGCAGTGTGGATGCACCCACTGTGGTTTTTCAGCCCGGATTCTGCATTTTCCATAAAGGAAAGGGGCCATATGCTCCAGATTTACTACCTACTGCTTCCTTAAAACTGTGCTGCTGCAACCCACATTTATACAGAAAGTCACTCGAGGTGATGTAAACGTGATTCCAGTTCTCGTTAGCTTTTCGTAGCTCAGCTCCTCTCAAAAGCAGTTTTGTCCCGCTGTCATTTCTGTTAGAGCTCTTGAGTGTAAAATCGTTAACTGAGGTTACTTCAGGAGGTTTTGAATGAGGTGTGCACTGAAGAGACAGCCACTGAGCATCCCATATGCAGTAGTACCCAATAAAATATGAAGCTAATTATCAGCAATCATGTAATTATGAAGATAGTCTATGAAGAATGAGGAACATGCCATAGCAATGAGCTGGAAAATGGCTGGCACTTGCTGTTTCATCTAAGCCAGTTTCCCTTCTCCACACAGCAACTAGAATTCCCTAGGTAAGCTCTGCACTGTCTCCATGCTATTGCATATTGCACCCATTGCTACTGCAGTGCCTTCTCATCTGGGGTGACCCATTTGTGCAAGATGCAAGAGAAACATGACCTGCTCCAAAAGGCTGTGTCTAAAAGCAATGCAGAACAGAGCAGTAAAGTGGAAGTCTCTTAAAATAGCAGGGGAAGCAACATAACCACAGGATACCTAAGGCATAAACCTACTTTTAACCTCTTTGTTCATTGGTATCCTTGGGTGGAGAAGTAGCTGGGAATGTACTAGATATGGAAAATAAAATTGTCGCAGTACTTTCCAAACCAGCCTGGTTTTACTTAGTGTCAACACTGCTAAAACAAACCCCAAAACCCCATCAAAATCTCTAAAGGAACTCAGATCTTGAACAAAAGCAGTGGGTGTTCCTCACCTGGCTTCTCTTCCTATAAGAAGGCAAAAGTCTGTAAAGCAATGGACAGAGCCTTTGTGTACAGTACGATTGCAAAGTGTCATGGAAAACTGAAGTTACATCCTTGCATGTGTCTTGCAGTCCTGTTAACAAGAAACAAGCAAAGCTCAGGAGCACATCAGGGTTCAGTTTTTCAGATTGGAGAGAGCACCTGACTCAAGTTCAGCATTTGGGTTTTTTACTTTTAGCAAAGGTGTTCTACCCAAAAGATGTCACAGAAACTGCAGTTCCATAAGGTCGGATTCAGACAGCTGTTTGGAGCAGCTCCTGGTTCCTGTCAGGCTATAGATGGAGAAGCTGACTACTCAACTGAGGAATCCAGTGCCTTATGCAGAGTATACTTCTGAGGCTTGAGATTATATCACCCATGTTTTCCTACACTCTAGAACAATGGGTCCCTAACCATGATTGACATTAATGTGGTACAAATAAGAAATCATAGTAAGTCTAACACCACCACTTGGGTTTCATTTTTCCCTAACCATACCAACCAGATGACTTTAAAAAGCCCGTGAGGGCAGATATTTAAAGACTGACTTCACCAACTCCATCACACTCCAGCTCCTTCTTTCACAGCATGTTAACAGAACTAAAATCAATACATTACAGTTATTTTACTGAATAATGGATTCAGGGTTCGTAAATTAATAGTCACTGATTTCAATTAACATCCAGTCTGATGGTAGATAGCTATTTAGTATACCTGCAGGATCTACAAATCCCCCCAAGCTCCTTCTGTTTTATACAGAGAACCACATAATTTAACATAATCCTTTGTTCCCTGATTTTCATTTCACTTTATACTGCAGAAATCTTTTGTGCTCCAGGCTGCCAATTTGGTCTGGAGTTCTTTCTGGGCTCCCTGGGAAGTAGGTATTTGTTGTGCATCACCAGGTACAATGTTTTCTGTAATCCCATCAGGCTGACTTGCTCTGCTCTGATAACACCCAACTGCTGCCTTCCCCAAAGGCTCTTCTGTGGTCTTGGCTCACCCCATCTTGCTCTTCCTGTCCCTGCAGACAGCTGACCTGGCAGAAGTTCCTGAGGAAGGCGGTAGCTCTGCAGGCACCCTTGACATAAGCAGGAAGCGCAGCAACAGCGGTGAGTGCTGCCAGGCCAGGAGAGCATCTTCAGATGTACAGGCCTGTGTACAACCTATTTCAGATGGGGGTTTTATGGCATGTCCATATTTTAGCAGCGTTCTGGCTTTCAGACAGGGAGTTGAGTGGGGGGTGAAGTTGGTGCAAGAGTTTGGGGAATGCTTTTTGCCATTCAGATGAAATCCAAGCCACCATTTTCTTTAGTTTCTGTGTCCAGACCTGATACTGGCCAAGGTTCAGGTCCATTCCCTATCTCCCATACTTCAGGAACATGGCTGTAGACTAATCACTTAACATGCTGCAGTTCAGCATTGGCTAAGTGGAACAAAACCAAATCTTTTCCATATGTTGGACTTGTGTACGTGGCTTTGTATACCATAACCTCTTTGGGACAGGAGATGAATCATATAATATACATATGTCTGTGAAATATCGAACACAGTGAATCCTGATCATAATTGCAGCTCAGTACAAGTACAGTATGTGCTCAGTAATATTAATAGCCTAATTTCCTTGCCTGCTATGCAGTACCAGAGTAATGTTTTTACAGCATTGATGTGATGGGGTTTCAAGACCATCATACCCATAGAGAGCTTAGTAATGAAAACTTAGTCAATGAAATTGGTGTTTGTGGCACTGTTCTTGAATTCAGTGAGGGAAGAAATAAGTGCAGAAGGGTTTGGGACACTAAGCAAAGCTTCAGGTCCAGACCATCAGAGCAACTTCTCTGGCAGCACCTGGAGGCTGCTTTGCTAAATCTCAGGTGCTGCTAAAGAAGTTGATCTGATGGTTTAGCATGTATCTCATACGCTACCAAAATAAATCACTTTGAGCATCCTTTTCTTCTTCATAGCACCCCCAGTGCCCTTTACGTGCTGCTAGCAATACATGTAGGTAAAATGACAGCTCCAACTTGTCCATTCCCATTTTATGCTGTCTCCTTATTCCTTTTCTCCCCTCCTGGTCCTGTCACTGCTCACTGTGTTCAGTCATTTCCTCCCCCTCACTTTGTGCACACACCATCTACGTTACCTGCTTTGTCTCAGCAATACATGTAGGTTCTCTGTTTTGCAAGTGCGAGCTGACCTGACCTGGTTAAAGAATTCATTGTTTAATCCTGCCCACCCGAGATTAATTTGATCCTGCATTTCCAGATAACTTTTCATTTCCCTGTCAATCGGGAGCTCCATTTCTGACACCCAAAGAAACTTTCTTCTCTGAGCTCTGTATTCACCGAATGCACCGAGAGGCCTTTAAGGAACTTACTCATAGAGATCAGTTTAAAAACTCAGCATGTGTCAAACCTCCACACAACTTCCGCGGCACATTAGCGATTCCTTTGATCAGCGCTGCCTTTTCCACAATCCATCCTTCAGAGGCTCAGGGTATAAATTATGCATCAGCCGCTCCAAAAGTTTCCCCTCGGTAGGTTTTTCATGGAGTGCCTGCACTGTTTGCCCAAGCGGTGGGATGGCAAAAGCCTTCTCCCACTGGAAAAAATCCCTCCTTTTTCTTTGCCTTTTTTTTTGCTGGCTGCTGCTAGGGCAAGCAAACGTGCAAATAAATGGGGTTTTATTGTGCGGGGAAGTGGTCTACACACCCATATGGCATTTGGGAAGAGCCAGGGACCATGAGCTAAACAGAGATGAAACGCTTAAGGAAGTGCATTGAATATATTATTGCAGGGTGATTCACCACTCCGTTCTCCTCGGCTGTCCCCTGCTCCTTCAGCAGGCAGTGCCACTGCAGTGCTTTGGTGAACCAGCTCTATTCCGCTTCTTTCCCTTTTAATTAAAACAGGGCCTTCTGCAAATAAGATTTTTAGGCAAAGGTACTTTGGGGACTCTTTCCTGAAAGGGGAAGAATGGAAAAGACACAGCCTGCAGAAGGGTGAAAGAGCCCAGCACGTGTAGCCGTGGAATCACTCCTACAGACTGCTCGGACAACAACTTCAAAGGAAGGCTTTTTCAGTCAGAAACGAAGCAAGGCTTCCTAGTGTACAGCTCTAAGGTGGCATACCTGATTTCCAGCCCTTCAGCCTCCTCTAAGCCAGTTATGCTCCCTCCCTGCTGTGAATTGCCATCTGTAACAGAAGTCCCGCAAGCCAAAATGTGATTCAAGTGACACGTATGAATCTGTTATCAACAGGGATTTGAGCACTTTCCCCTCAAGTGAACTAAGGGATGTCTTCCCTACAAACCCAGGATATATTTCAGCTCCCTCTCTGCCTTCTGGGTCAGCTCCACAGCTTATGAGGCTGTACATTAGCCTCATAATGTACATAATGCATTAGCTTTCAGCTTTATATCCTGTCACCAAGCAGATATCACTCCAAACATGATGCCAAAGTGCTTCTACTTTGTCTGGCGAATGGCTTTCTGCAAGTCCAAAATGTTCTGGCTACCCAAATTCATGATTAACTGGGACTTTTTCTATTTGTCTCCTCAACTTCTCTTCCTCTGGACAAAAAAAAACAAAGAACAGTCACTTGAGTAGGACTTAAACACTGCCAGCTTGTCACAGCAGCATTTTACACCCCTTTCTACAGATGTCAGATATACTCATGCACCCCTATACTAGAAGATAAAAGGACATTCATTTTGTGTTGGTTTTCCCTCTGGTACTGGTGGCAGATTGACAGTTTGCAGGGTCAGGTCTCTCTATAGAAGGACTTGGTAGATACAGATTGAGGCCCCCAGGTCAGTGCGGTCAGACCACGTGGATGGACCCAGCGTGGGGCATTCTCAGGTTAATCGCTGCAGGTACCAGCTCACATGCTGTCTTCACATTGAGCTTTATGACTGCAATATTATTGCATTTTATCAGAGAATATGTGCTTGTGTGTGCTCATGGATACATGCTAGTTTGCACAAGTCTTGTGCATGCTGTCACTGCTGTTTTGGCTGTCTTTGTTACAAGAACACTGCTGTTTCAGTGTCTAAACACAACTCCCTATTCTCAAGAAACCTCACCATTTCACTCATAGAACTTCAGAGTTGTCATTTATAGTGATGCATTTGCAGGTGCTTTTGAACTGAAACACTGCTCATCCTAAACATGGAAATCCAGCATTCAGTGGGAGGATGAGGCTGATGGACTTCAACTAGTAATGCAGTTAGGGGACCTAGGTTCTGCTCCCAGAGCTGCACTTGTGTATATTCACTTGATGAAAATGGTTTATTTGTTAGGATTGGAAATTCTTCAGGACAGGTTATTTTGTGCTGTATGCCAGTGTATGTGGTTTTGGGGGGGGGGGGTGTAGAAGGGTTCAGAGGAGAGCACAAGGGATCAGAGAAATTAAGGGGGAAAGGAAACAGATTAACACAATGAAAGTGATGCTGCTGAGGTGAAGAGTCTTACACTACCCCTAACGTGTCGTGTCTTTTCTTTATTGCAGTGTTTACATACTCTGAAAACGGCACAGAACACTTTGGAGAAGAACCAAAAAGTATACATTCCCTGGTATGGGCATACGTGTTGTGAGAACGCAATGGGAATGGGAACGGGAAATATATATATATGTGTATATATAAAAAAATATATATAAAAAGTATATATATATTTATATACATGTACATATATATAAATAAAAGTCTTGGTTTTATAGATAGCTGAGGCCCTTGAGTAGGTTTGCTGGGGGTCTATTCTGGAGAAGCACTGGTATCTGACTGTCACGTTCCTACACCATTTCTGGGCCACTGGCCACAGTTGGAAGCAATCTACAGGACTGGATGGCTCTTTGGTTTACCTGTTAGGGACTCCTTTATGTTCTGGTTGTGACAAATTGATATTGTGAACATAAAGGATCCAGTGTGGAGGCCATGTCGTTAGGAACAGATCATAGATATGGTGTGGAAAATCATTTGGGGTTTGGTTTAGGTGCCTTTTTTTCCCCCTCCAGTGGAGAAAGTGAGGAGAGAGTGGAGCCAGGGGGAAGCCCAGCCCAAGCAGCTTTCTGTTTCAGTGGTTTTCCCACCCTAGCTTTTGGACCTGTGTACGTATAGCTCTACCTCCATCATCCATAACAAGGCCTGCATAATAAACATATAATGGGAGTGATACACTACTGGGCTCATAAGAGTCATGCATCAACAGAGAGCAAAAGACAGACTCATTTTTAAGATCTCACCCAAAAGACCTACTTGTGCAGGTTTCTGCTTGTGTTCTTTGGAAGCCTGGAGTCTTGGGGTTCAAAGAGTCTTATTTCTAAGGGAAGATAGTTGCTGCCTTAGTGGTTCACAGTGTATCTGGACCATAGTCCTCTGAGGTGTGAAAGGAATAAGATGATTCTGGCTCATTTCTTGGAAGAACAGGCCCTGGTTTCACAGTCTCTAACAAAGTGAGCCGTGTGGACAGGACAGATACTGAAATCTGTCTTTCTCTTCTTTCTTAAAGGGACCATTTTATAAAAGCACGTTACAAATGAACACCTATGTTGCCTTGTACAAATTTGTACCACAAGAAAATGAAGACTTGGAGATGAGGTAACAAAACATTCATTAGTTGTTTTGGCCTGTGTGACTTTGGATGGGGAAGGTTTCATTCTGATATTTGTACTAAACACTTCTTATAGACATATCCATTTGTAGCTACAAAGGCATTCTCATGGGTGAAAAGCTGGTAACACAATAGAGGAAAAGTTTCAAAGCCACTTACATCACTTCAGGAGCAAGATGGCTTTCAGCTAGGAAATAGTCAGTCCTCAGCTGCTTTGGTTTGTCCACCAGGATTTTTCACTAGGAATCCCTCACCAGCTCTCGTGCTGATTTCAGCAGCTTCCTTTCTCCCCTCAGCAGAGTTTAATTATTCCAAACACATTGGAACAGCTTCCCAAGAAGGGCTTGAGAAAAAATAGCAACCCTGTTGTCCTGGTGACAGCACCTCTCTGGGAAAGCTGGAAAACACTGGTTTAGGTGGTGCAGTGGTAGAAGACCGAATGCCTGTTTCTCCACTTGGAAAGTAAACCAAAGAGGCCCACTACTGCACCCACATCCAGCTACATCCCGACAGGGCCACATCTTCTACGTGTGCTCTGCAAGAGCCCATGGAATTGGACCCGTATCCATCCAGGTGTATTTGTAAGCTCTTGGGCTGATACCTCAACACTACAGTGAGCCTAACAAGGAATGGGGGGAAAGCTGAATAATTAGGGGTCAGCCGTTATTAAGATCAAAGAAATCCCTGTTATCAAGCAGACAGAGCTTTCTGCCATTAATCTGTTTGGAAATGGGCTGCCACTTACATTCTACAATGCAGCGCTATTATAATAACATGCTAATGTTGATGAAGTGCTTCCAGTGGGGGAAGGAGGTCAAGTAACTGTTCGACTACCTGCACACAATCAGCTCAGCACATTTTGCTATTAGCATTTCCAGCCAAATTATTCTCCTAGCTCTGCTGTTGAACTAGTCAGCTGGATGCTGATACTTAGCAATTACCACCCTGCACCACACATTATAAAGGTAAATATGTCCCATTGAAATCAAAAAGACTTTCTTGGGCAGAATTATATCCCTGCTGACTAATTGCCTTTGTCAGTTAAATAGAACTATTTTCCTGCTGCCTTCCTTCTGCAATCACAGCTTGAAAACACAGATGATGAAGTGGTGTGTCCCAACAATGTGAAATGTCTTGAAGTAATAAGATAATGCCTGTAACAAATAGGGGCTGTATTTTAAACAGTTTCTTACTAAACAGGAAGCAAAAATTCCAGTTCACAGATGTTGTCTCAAAATAAAGATCCAACCCAAACACACAGAGGCTCTCTTTCTGCATGATTGAAGTAAGCCTTGCTTACATTGAGTGTACCTGCAGCGAATGCTCACGTACATTGACCAAGACCTCCTTCCTGTTAGAAGGCAATTGTGGAAGCTGATGTAACATCACAATTAAGACTCATCTTAACCACTATTCCTTTTCTAATTACAGGCCAGGGGATATGATCACTCTTCTGGAAGACTCCAATGAAGACTGGTGGAAGGTATGTGCATATTAGTTTTTACCTGTTTCCTTTACCTGTTTTCTTTCCAATACTGAACTTGTATGCAGGCTACTTATGTTAACAACCTTCTTCTGCCTATATGTTTTCTTCACAGGGGAAAATTGATGACAGAACTGGATTTTTTCCTGCTAACTTTGTTCAAAGAGTGCAACACAATGAGAAGATTTACAGGTGTATCAGGACATTCATTGGCTGCAAGGAACAGGGACAGATAACTCTGAAAGAGAACCAGGTAAGTTCCCTTGTGCCAGATCCCCACTGGACTTGAGCATCCACCAGTCTGATCGATGACTGGAGGGACTGTTGTGCAAGATGAGCACAGGCAGATGCTGTTCACTCCAGTTTTACTACAGCATTATTTGTACAGTAATAGCATCTAATAGCCAGTTAAGAGCAGTGTTGGCCTTGTGCAAATGTATGCACCTTGCCTAATATAGCCAAGATTTTCAGACTCCAGACATTCATAAAGGTACTTTGCATTTTATGCACTTTGCTATTGACTTCAGAGGGACAGCTTGAAGAACACGCAGTCTTCTAGAGATAGAGCATGTGGGCTTGATAAATGATTTGGGTTTCTACTCACTATTAGAGCTAACCTAAAAGATAGTGGCTCCCTCCTCAGATCTTAACTTACCTGAAGATGCAAACACAGCTCGTTGGTCTGGCTTCAAGAGGAACTGAGTTTAGACAGCACCAAACCAACCTGTAAATCTCTAATTTCACTCTCATTCACCAGTTGCAAAGTATCTTTAATCATTGATTGCTTGTGTCACCACTTGTACACCTTCTCTACAGGGCTGTAATTTGTCCTGAACTAGAAGTGCTACTGTGAGTTAAAGTACATCGTGTACAGTGAGGACTCGCTGGGTCCACCCTGGCATGCTCTCAGCAGCTCCTCGGTTGGGCTCACTAGGCGAAAGCCACTGCCACCACTGTTAGCTTTGCCTTCGATCTGATTTTAAACGTGATGTTCAACATTAAAACACCCAAGTGTGAAGACTTGTGATGCAGCTATGAATACTTGCTGGGGTAAAGTGAGAAAAGAAGGTTGCTCAAAACCTGCATTAAGGGACAGTCAGGTTTCTGGTGTAAGCTCAGGATGGCTGAGTAAGCGTGAAGCACAGCTTGAGTACTCTGACACCTGGATGAAATAGGTGGATTGTTCTCACTGCATCTTGTGAAGGCTCATGTTCTTCCACTTTACTACGTATTTCTTTTCCTTTGGCAATTGATGTCATATCAATTTTTTCCACACAGGACTTCTGTAACACTTCTTTTGTGGAGAAGGTTAATTTATACCTTTGCTGCTGCTGTGCCATACAAGTGCCAACAACCCTTGGCTTTACATAGCTTTCTTGAGGAAGGCACAGCAATACAGTGACCAGAATACATTTTAACTGCCCCTGTGCACATAGTACATGGGGCAGCCCTGAAGCTGCTAGAAAGAGAGAACAGTGCTTGATTATATTTCCTTTTTCTAACCCAGCACCTCTTTTGATGGTTTGTATATGTGCACACAGAGGAAAAGAAATGTTACCAAAGCAGAATGAGAGATCTTGCACCCTTTGTGCTCTAGAATAAGCAATATATGAGAGTAAAGCTTGGGGGAACAGTAGTGTGGGAAAATGGCATGCCAGCATGAGGGAACGCTCAGGGTCTGAGTCCCTTCACATCAGTGGACGTACCAGACCCTCTTTGTTAGCATAGCTGCTGCTGCAGACAGTAAGAACCCAGCTTCTTGCCTCATTTCTCAAACTCACAGTTTCCAAGTGGGCAGATCTGGCAGCTTCATCTCAACACAAGGTCTTCCTATTGTCCCTATTTCATAACAGGCTCACAAGAGAGCTTGTAGTCAGGGACGCAGCATTGTCTGCGGTAGGGCAGGAGGAAAAGAAAGGGATGAACGCATCCTGCCTGTCTTCTGCTTCCTCCTGTTTAGTGAACTTAGCTCTGTCTCAAAGCCCTGCAAATGCTGAGGTTGAATGTGAATGCTCCCAGTGAGAGAGGCTTCAGAGGGATAAAGAGATATTTGGTGTTAAACAATAGGGCAGGCAGACAAATGCAGAGACATCAGAGGGAAAGGAGGGGGACCAATAGATCCCACTCCACCCTTGCACAAATCATCCAAAAGGAGGCATCCAAGTTGCTGGTTTTGAGCATCCCTTGATAGCTGGCAGCATGCACAGGACCAGCAGGTAGCAGTGGGACAAGGACAGGAGCACAAGGTCTCCTGACCCTAACGTGTGGGACGTGTGCCTGCCGTGGAGATCGCGGTCTGAATGGCACAACTCTTTTGTCTCTGTTTTTAACAGAACAACTTTGTCTTCACTGTGGAAAATCTCTGATTGCAAAAACCAGTCTGATATCAAGAAGGTTTGTTTTTAATTCCAAAAATTAATTTATGTTTCCAAAGTGAAATTTTCTTTCTTCAGCCGTTTCTCTTCTTTTTTAAATCCTTTATTTCCCCGTTGTTTTGCTTGTGAAGCAGACAGAGGGATGGAATGGGGAAGAAAAGTCATCTGAATGGGGTTTCTGGGAAAAGCTTGGCAGAAGTTTGCTTGTTTGTTTGTTTTGTTCTATCTGGGGATGTCTGTGGGATATAACCACCCGTTTTAGCTGTCTCTGGGCACAGTGTCCAAAGCGCTGTGAATGCAGTGTAAGTACTATGTGCATAGTGCTGGCTTATTCCAGGTTAGCAAGAAGGGGAGGTTATTTATTGCTACCAATTGATGTCAAGTCTCACTTTAGCTAGAAAACCTCATTAACTGAGCTAATAAGTTCTTGTTACAGTGGGATGGCAAATTGTCTTGATTTTATACTGTTAATTCAGGGAGTCAGATGCTGCAAGGTCTAACAAGAGCCCAGAGCTATTGTGACAACAGAGGCAAGGATGACATGCCAAAAGATGGGAGATTGGGACGAGCTCTCAGGCAGAAGCCCAGAGAAGCTGCGGCTGCCCCATCCCTGGCAGTGTCCAAGGGCAGGTTGGACACAGGGGCTTGGAGTAAGCTGCTCCAGTGGAAGGGGTCCCTGCCCGTGGCAGGGGTTGGAGCTGGATGAGCTTTAAGGTCCCTTCCAACCCAAACCAGTCTGGGATTCCATGATGGATTATACTGCTTGATGCCCTCCATGGTTTACCCTGCAGGTCTCTCTCCCTTTTGTGCTTTAGATGAATGTTGCCAGGTGGAGTCTGTTCTTCTAAGGCAAAAGGCACTCACATCAACAAAGCCACAGGACTACCATAAGAAAAGGCTTTTCAGGCAAGCAGAGATGTTGTCAAAGTTTGATGCTCAGTGGGTGAGGCTTCCTCTGGAATCACTGGGCAGTTTCATGCCCTGGCAATAACATTTTGAGCTCCATCTTCATGCAAACCTTCCTGGCAAGGCCAATACTGCAGGACATGGCTGAGGGAAAAACAACGCAATTTGCTCACCCATCTTGAGCAATCTTGTCTTCCCAAAGGATGCCTCGGGAAGTTCATTCTGAAATGTGAAACCCAGCCTGGGGGGGAATGGGAGCAGTGCTTCAGACAGCAACCTCTGGGGGTTTAGGGTTCACTGACAGATTTGTGGGTCCTGAAACCATTTCAGAAGCTGACTGGGGACCACAGGGCTCAACCAGGAATCTCTGGCAGAGAGGCACACATAGGCCCTGACATCAATAAAGCAAGAGTATTAACAGGGCGACCGAACTCAGCCTATTTCTGTGGCTTTCCACTCTTCTAGGCTGTTTCACACACAACACTGCTGCATAATTTCCAGCTCTGGTTGCTTGTACCATCACTTGGAAATATAATGTTGTCTCCAGCCTGTAACTTCTGCTCTAGCCTACCCGAATTCATTAGCACACATTATACAAATGCTTCCTTGCATGACTACAGGCTCTGATTTGACCTCTTTTAATGAAAGAAAAAGCCACCACATCTTAATATATCACCAGTGTTTGGAAAAGTGTCTCTTAAAATGCCTCTAACCTTTCTGGTCATCCTTATATTTAAAGTAGTCATAATAATCTATTGTTTGAATGTCTCGGTTTATTCCTTTTATGACACCCTACTTAAATAAAGGAAATAGCTTCTTTAAAACCAAGCTACTCCTGCCCTTCTCCAGCTGCCTCTGACGTCCAGAGTCACACTCATACAAACCACTTTAGAGCTGGGCTTTTTGTGATGGAATAACACAATTGATTTTAAATTGCACAAGTCATCTTGTGCAATAGAAATGACCCCAAACCACCACATGTGTAACAGCACTCAGTCAGAAACTCCCTGCCTCATCTAGATGTGCACTGTGAGTTTACACAAAGGCCAGTGCAGCAGATCCAGTTTGAGATGGTATCACTGATGTAAATTAGACCTGCTACCGAAAAGCATCTCCCAGCCAGATTCTGCCATAGGCCACTGCTGTGGTCTATGGCACAACCTCTGAACCAGAGCTGTCAGCCTGGCTGTCCCCTTGGCACCACAGCCCAAGGGACAAACTTCCCTCCTGACCCCAACACCCATCACATGTATTTCAGGGAGCCACATGTATGTTAGCAGCTGTGTGCAGATATGATCCAACCACTCCAGGAGAGCCTGGGAATGGGCTTAAACATATCCATGAGGCTGGGTTTAACAAGGCAGGGTTCCAGCCCAGGTCTATAGCCCTGGGAGATCTACTTGTCTCAGGTCTTCTGATGAGCCTGGGTGCTGTGTCCCTACCTGTTTTTTTCACCTCACTGCCCAGGAATTCCTTTATGTCCCCACATCTTTCATCTGTGATACTCCAAAAGAAGCTGAACTCCCAGGAGCATGACTCAGCTGCCTTTGCAAATCAGTTGCATTAGGGTGACTTATGCATTTGGTCTGAATGCCATAAAGCACAAGCCCAGTGCAGCAGGCGAGGTTGCAGTTCTTCACGTGCTCCACAGCTATAACTGGCTGCACTTCATGGCGAGCCTTAAGGGGAAAAGTGCCTTTTTCCTGCTGCCTCTGATTTCATTGACGTCAGTCTTGCTGAACAGGGAGGGGTGTCTTCATTCATTCATCCAGTTCAGCCCAGGTCATATTTAAAGCCCTAAGTAAGTGCTGTAGGTAAAACAAGCTGGTGCTCTCCGTCTAAAAGCTAATGAAATAACTGATGTAAACCCTGTCACCATTGTTTTCACTATGACCAAATGGCTATGAAAACTGAACTACTTACTTTTCCATCCACAAAGCTCCCAGAAGCAAGAACTTCAGCACAGATGTAGAAACTCACAGTGACCCTGTGCTTTCATTCTTACAAACAGAAGACTTGAGCTTTCAGAGCACTTCACCTGGTCTTCAGGCTCCAGGACAGCTCTTGCAACTGTCATTATAACCAAATCCCTACGTGATCAGAGCCAGTCTGTGGCTGGCAGACGCATTAAATATATGGGAGAGAGAGGATAAGCAAAAGATAGCAGCATAAAATTAGAGCAAGTTCAGACTACTCCTGAACACAGAGAATTTGCCACTTGAGGCCACATTCAAAGCATGGGACTTAGAAGAACAGGAAAGCATTAATGACCCTGCAGCTTGAAGGATCGTTTCCTAATTGCTCATCTCCCCCATGTGCTCCAGGCTGACTGCTGGGTAACAAAATCCTCAAGGCAGATGCTGACAAGTTCAGACAACAGTTGTGGTCTGAATGGTTTGGGTTTGGGGTTTTTTTAAGTGAGATGAAAGAATTGAGAATTGACTTTAAGACATTAGATCCCACTTTCTGCTAGTCCTGATGCCTGAGAAACAGCCCAAGATGCAATTTCTCTACCCTGGGGCTTACTCCATCACTAACCTGTTGAGCTGGATGCAGGGAAAAAACCCAGCTGTTCATCCCCATTGGTGTTGCTACCAAATTTAGTGGAGAGTGGCTGCTCAGTGGCTCCCTTACCTGGCCAGGCCAGCAGCCTTGCCCCCAGGACACGCCAGCCTGAGAAGTTCCCATTTTATCAGGTAGTTTCCAATCTGACACAGAAAATCATGTGCGGCACCGAAGCAAAGCTACGGCACCTTGTACTGCTGCTGCCATCAGGTTTGGCGTCTGTCACCAGGGCAACAGCTCCATCAGGTGGAGTCCAAGACCCTGGATAATGCGGCATATTGTAGGCAAGCTTGTTCTGCCCTCCACACATCCCCTTCCCCTGGAGGGAGTGGGAAAAACCTCTGTCCTCTGACCACCGGCATATGCGAGGCTTAGTGCATTAGGGTGGGAGAATTTCAGCTGGAATTTGGGAGAATTCAGATCAATGCGTTCATATATAGTTCTTACAGAATGCCTTGTACTCCTCCTGCCCAGTGAAGATCTGAAGTTATTGCTATAGCAGGGGACAGCCACTGCTAGATCAAGGAGTACTCAAACCAGCAACAGAAACAAAGAACCCCCTCTAAACAAAAGACCAAATCTGCCATCCTTTTTCACTCCGAAGATAAAGGAAAGCAGTGTTCAGAAAGCTCAGTATCTGCCTTTTGTCCCCAGATCATTCTGCTGACATCAGTTGAAAACTCTGATCTCACAATACATTCTGCACAGCAGCAGAGGGGTAAGCAAGAAATGCACAGTGGCAGCAGGCAGAGCAGATCTCCTTCTGGAGATCTATTTTGGGGACTCTCTGGCCCACACAGAAACCAGGGGTCTTGCAGACCCCTTTGGTTAGGAAGAAAGCACAGTGATGGAGCCAGGCATTCCTTTGAACCAGAAACAAAAGGCTGCAAAGGCTCATTTCCCCACGCAGCAGCAGGGATCAGCTGAGCAGGGGCATCCTTCAACCAAGATGCTCTTTCCCAGTGTTGAATACTCTGCCACGCTCAGCCACCCTTACCCTTGTGCTTCTTTGCAGGCTTTTTCTCTCACTGTTGGAGTTTCCATAGTCTTTCTTAGCCCAACATCTCTCAGAGGTCAGAGACCCCTTTCTGTGTGTATGTGCTTCAAATGGTGATGCGACTGCAGAGGGGGCAGCTGCTGTGCTAGGGAATCACGCGCGAATGGGCTGGGCTGCTTTACAACACAGCCTAAACTAAACAGCATCAATTCCACACCTCCCACGCTTTCCATATGATTTAGCCCAAACAACGATAACATCATCTTATTTCACTGTATGTCAGCTCTGTTGGTGTGCTCAGTCATTCTGCCACAGGGATCCAGTTCAGTTAGTGTTCAGTAGGTAGCTTAATGAAATTAATGAGTCCATTTGCTTTCCAAACATTTGTTTGCTGGTACAAAGATGCACCTGAGGATTTCTGAGTGCTGAAGGCAGCAAACATGAAGCAGCTTCACCTCCTTCTTATGACCTTTCATTTTCCTCTGCCAGCATCACTGTTGAAGGTAAATGCTGTGTATGTAACAACAGCAGGACAAGCTGGCCCAGACTTCAGATGTGGTGTTTAGGTGTCACTGTGCAATCCACAGCAGTCATGCTGAAATGGATTTAGCCAGGAATACTATAGGGTCATTTTTATTTCATTTCATACCCTCTGAATTATTGCAATTAAACACTGTAAATACCTACAGACAGAGCCTTTGTGAGTGTTAGGCCAGACGGAGGGCTCTGAAGACCTGGCACTGACATCATGAGAAATCAGTGAGCTGGTCTCAAAAGGACCATCAGTTTTCTGGCTGGTTTTCAGCCTTGTTTGATCAGTAGGAAATATGCAACTCTTTGGCATAGATGAAGTGCCCAGGCTAAAGTACCGGTGCCACTGGGCTTTCAAATGGTTTGGCCGTTACCGCAAGTGTCTCAGAAAGGGCCCTAAGGTGGCAATACCTGAGATCAAAGATATAAAATACCAGCTCAAAGATATGAAATACCATGAAAAAAAATACAAAAATACCATGAAGACAAAGGTCTTCAGGAAATGCAAACCTTTACCAAGATGTAATATTTGTGCTATTGGAAAGACCATATGGTTTCACAACAACTGCCTCCATTTGGAGTAGGTGTGATGCAAACACACGCGCAGAGCTGGATTCAGACCACATACTTTGGTGCCCAAAACAGGCACGTGTAGGTGCAAGGGCTGAGTAAATAACATAACCCACTGCTCATCTGAGAAGTACCTTGAACATGCAGAAGAGAGTATGCTTGCATTCAGATCACCTGCTGCAAGTGACCCACTTGGTGTCACAATTCGGGGATGCTGATGAGGATGCTGGGGCACTGGCCCATCCCTGGCAGTGTCCAAGGGCAGGTTGGACACAGGGGCTAGGAGCAAGCTGCTCTAGTGGAAGGGGTCCCTGCCTGTGGCAGGGGTTGGAGCTGGAGGAGCTTTAAGGTCCCTTCCAACACAAACCAGTCTGGGATTCTAATTCATTTTCACCAGCAACATGTTGAGGGAGCCAGATAGCTCATGATCTGGAATACCCCATTCCTCTTGTACACAAAGAACTAAATTGCATCATTACAGCAGACTTCACAATTCAAGTTTCAAAACCTTTGATCCAGCACAAATTTCTTAACGATTTTCATGTTTCTTACGCAAACGTGGCACTTGGAGGAGGCGGCGGAGAGGTGACTCTCTGAATATGTGAGTTTGAGTTTCTTATCAAAGCAGGCAGACTCCAAAAGGGATTGTCCTACCTATAGAAATAACTAGCAGGAAGTCTAACCCACCTGATAAATAGCCTGGAATAATTTGTTGCTTTTGATCGTGGCAAAGAGTTTATTATTTTATTTTCATACCTTCTTTGCCTTCAGATTTGTGTGACTTCTGAAAAGGAACATGATGGCTTTATCAAAGTATACAGCGGGAAGAAGAAAGGCTTTGTCCCCATAGACGTCTTAGAAAACATCTGATTTCAACAACGCACCTGCTGCAGTAGGAGCCCTTTGTTGGCGATGCCTGTCTGCCTCATCTCACACTGTGTCAACCCAGAGGGGCTGTCTTGCAGATGTTCAGGGAAATAGTGAGAAAACTGCGACTATGAGAAGAAAAAGACATTTAGGCTGCCACAGCAACACTGAGAAATAAGAAAAGTGGAACGTTTGACAGCAAATACAGTCAGAAATCAATAGGGAAATGAGAGGTCCTTGGACACCAACAAGAATAAGGTAAGGAAAAGAAGAGGCTGGGCTGATTTCTGGTGCAGGATGCCTGCTACACCCTGATGGAGACGGACAGTTTGTTCCGAAGGACTAAACCTACGTCCTGTTCTTGTGTCTTAGAAACCTGTTGGGCTGCTTTCTTGTTTGAAGTGTGTGTTTAGGGGGGAGGGGGGAAAAAACACCTTTCAAACTGTCCTCGTACTGCAGTCCAATGCTTGTAGGAAGTGTGGCTGTGGTTCTGTCCCATTATCAACCGACCAGTTTAAACCCTGGTGTTTAGTCCCATAGCAGCGCGGTTTGGAGCCACCACATGAGCCGTGTCAGGCCGAGAAATGCACTGTGCCCTGAAAGTCAGCAGCTTTCTCTTTCTGTGCAATCCCCCCGTATGAAGGAGTAGCGAACCCGTGTGTCCTTTGTTTTCTCTGTATACGAGCAAAAGCTCTCAGCGTGGTTTGGGTGTGATGGCTGCTCTCATAGCTCACAATAGCTGGTCCTCCGATGCGCAAACCTGCTCAGAAGCATCCCTCTGTGTTTCCTGTACCTTGATCTGGTGATACAGAAATGCTGGGAGAGAGCCACAGGCTTGAAATGTTTTCTATTTTTCTGTGTTTATTGCACTTAAAAGATTTTATATATTAATCCTATTTATAAGAAACAATAAAACAACTGAGTCGCCCCCGGAAGACTGAAGATGCCAGGGAAGGGCAGACTGCACATGGAAGTGAAGTCTGTGATTGCTGAAATCCAGAACTCGCGATAGAAAGTCACTGTCTGAGTATTGTGTTCACACGCCAAAGGCATCTTCTTCATTTGCTGAATAGAAGTTTTGCAGATTCAGCAATAAATGCACTGTCATGAATTCCTCCTTGGTATAAACCTTTTCCATCTGTTTTGTCCATGTAAACCTCCATCTTCAAACACGTTTTGGGCGCATGAACCTTTTGGTACCCAGGAAGCAGCCTGTGGGACCTGTGGATCTTGACCAAACTGTACAAGTCAGCCAGTGCCAATCCTGTTGTAGAGCAGGGGCCTTATGATGACTCCAGACAGGGAACCTATTTTCCAAGTATTTAATTGGATGTAATTGCACCAAACACACTCTAAAACAGCTTAGCATGTATTATGACGTGGAGATTAAGTCCTATCCCGAAGCTCCCTCCTGAATTCATGCCTTATTTGACCAGATTGAGACTGAATTTGAGTCTTTACTGAGATTAACCCCAAAACGATGTCCTAAATCCCGATACCACAAGTAGAAACTCACATGCTGCCAGGCGAGTGTGGCCCTTTGCAAAGATGACACTGTTTCCAAAACCAGGCTATCCATCCTGCCTCCGTGTACTGAGGCAGTTTGAGTCTCAGTAGTTGCCCTATTTGAGTAGCTGATCTTACACAAAGCCTTATGAAATCCGGTGCAGCTCTACACACGGCCAGAAGTTCACAGAGGAGATGGGTCTACAACCTTTCAGAGACACCTTTTGCAGCTCTTGCATATCACTTGATTGCAGAGGAGGAAGCTGCAGGGGTGGCAACTGCTGAAATGTGGTCCCTCATAAGTTATTATAGTTGGTCTGTACCAATCGATGTCCTCCTGGCTGATTTCATATCTTTTGTGGCAATATCAGCAATTTATAAATGTTAGGGTTTGGGTTTTTTCTCCAATTCAAACCATGAACATTTGCTCAGCTCATTTTCCTAAGTAAGTAACCAACAATAAACTCGGTGCAAGGACAAAGGATTCTGTTAAGCCTTAAAGATCAAGAGGGAAAGCAGTGGAGATGTAGTCATCTGCTCTGCTTTAAAAGATGCACTTTTTAATATTCACCCGTTCAAAATGAAAACTCAAGGTCTGTTAGAATGAAAATATTTGCTACTTTTGATCAGGCCTCTCACGTGGACAGAGGAAATCCGTATTAATCTCTACATATGTGCTGTTGTTTACACGATTGCATCATACTGTGATTCCCTCCTCTTTCAGTCTTCTATGATTTCAGTTTATCCCTACAATGTGCATTGTACTATGGAAAGAATTATATGAATATTACCTACAACTCACAATGGCCTTTAATCAATGTCAGTTTGATTCCTTTTGATACTGAGCAATAAATAATAAAGTGACTGAGTAAAAACAAACAGACCTTATGTGGACTGTATTACATCTGAGAAAGCATTGCTTCTGAACCAAAGCTTTCCTGGTTATCTTTGTGGGTTTTGTCTTTTTACTGGGCTATTGCTGCCGTTTGATCTGTAGAATGCCTAATTTAGCAAGAAGCACATACGTGAGTCTTACTTTAAGCATGTGATTCATTGGCTATTTGCATGCTTAAAGCTAAAGCACTTTGCTGAATTAAGGTAATTTTCCTTGAATTTATTTTGGATGCCTTACTCTGAATTCAGACGAGTATCCTGTCATTTTTTCCTACCACATGCAGTTCACCATAGGTACTGCATTAGCAAGCAGTTAAAGTCAGACAGAAAATGGACTTTATCTGACATGTGCTCAGAAAAAAAAAATTGAATTTTAGGAGATAAATGCTGTTCAGATTTAATTTAATATTCTGCTTAATAAAAACTATGTGACGGTTGGAAGGAGAATAGAAGTGTATGTTTCTTGGCTTCTTTGCATTGGACTGTATCATATTCAGTTATCCACCTTCACGAACCTTCACTACACCCATCGTCATCAGATGCTATTGAGCATTCCCATTTAAAATGTACAGCACTTGTATTTATTTGCCACATTTAGCAAACCATTTCTGAAGTAGCTCTTCTGCACTGTATGCACCATGTGTAGACTCGAGGTGAAGTTTCGTGGTGGGGCCACCTTGAGCATTTGTTTCTGGTGCATCAGAACGTGTTTTAGCCGCTCCACATCTCATCGCAGCATAAAACCAGTACAGAATACTTTCATAAGCGCTAGGAAGAGTTGATCAACAGAAGCTGAGGATGAACTGCCTGAATCACCATCACCTCCTCCCGTCCGTAAATGACACAGCATCTCAGCTCATTCATTATCATTTCTCTACACTTGGCCATTTTGACTTCCTTCAGAGACAGATGCTGCAGTGCACAGTCAGCTGCGGATTCATGGCTCCAGGGAAACTAAGATGCTTCCACAGAGGTTGTGCATCTTTAGCACTGCTCACAGGCCTTTTCTTCCAATTATTTGCTGATAGTCAATTGGCTAAATATAGCACGCAGAACCATCAGAGGAACCTGCATAGAGCCAGCAGTGACACTGGAGGTTTGGAAGAACCGTGACCATCTGTGTAGGCTGTCTACACTGACACTAGACAGATGTCATTGCAAAATGAACTTAACTCATTTATTTTAAATATGCACAGATGAGGCTGATTTATTGAGCCTTTAAATTAGATCTTTCTTTCCCTAAAGGCCACTGAATAAATGCAGCAAGCCATAGCAATCTTACCCCATTGAAATCCACAGTGAAATGAATCCTTGAATGCCACAGGGACTGGAGGTCAACTGTTGTCTTGGAAAAGGCTAGTCAATGTTAAGTTCCCCCCAAAACCTATCATGTCATTTGTCTGATCTAACTGTAAATGTCTCCATCTAAGTGAGTAAATCGATTTGCTCTCATGCTTCCCCAGGAAAGAGGATAATATGCACTTCAGTGCTATGGTTCACCTGAGCACCTGAAGACTTTTGCTTTTGCATGAGCTAGATTGTGCCTCACAAGTGCCCGTTTCTACCCATCGACAACCTGGGGCAGATGTAGACTTCTGCCGATGTAACATCACTCTCAAGGCAGAAGAATTCCTAGCCCTAATTACTGGATACGTAGGTGTAACATGTATGTCTCTGTAACAACCATGTGTCTTGTACTTTCTACGGTGCCTGTGAAGTTACCAGTCATGGTTGTTAGAAATGAGAAACAAAGTACATTTTTTTTCCTCATTTTCCTTCTATAGAGTTCCCTTTACTGGCTGGTGGGTAAGGGTGGCTTCCTAAGTAAAACATTCTTCATTTGAGTACAAACATAACTTAAATCTCATATAGAATCAATCCTATTTAAGGACATTTGAATTTGAACAGGAAGAATATTAGCATGACCCTATCCCTGCCTGCAAAAATAGATTGCCCATAAGTTCCAAAAACAGAAGCAAGAAGAAGCAAGAACAGAAGCATGCACATACCCTATGCCTAGGGCAATAGCTTTGTTGTGGATCATTTTCTACTGGCATTTCACAGTGCTCCTCCTGGACACAATTCTGAGATGCTCCGATCCACCAACATGAATAACACTGGCCTGGGCAAGGGAGGGTGTTGCTTTGCTTATTCATACATAAAAGGCAAGAAAGCAGATATATATCTATTCTGTTCACTGGTGATTCACTTCTCAAATAGAAGTGAAAATAAGTCCAAAAGAAAGTGAACAATTACAAAGGATGCTAGGTTGTGTTTAAAATACCAGGAGGGAGGAGTGTGAATGATATTCCCATGCATACTGCTTCTGTACTTTGCTCTATTACAAATAAGGTCAGACCAACACAAGTCTTCAGTTTCATATTTGAGACATTTCCTAAACCAAATTATCATGCAGATCATGCAAAGCAAGGAGAATAAATATGTTTCCCGGTGGGAATACATGTCATCACAACATTGAGTGTTCCATGGCTAAAAGGAACATCTAAATCTGAAAGGTACATGAGAGCTATTTTTAAACCCATTCTTTGTATTGTTATGTGCCTGGGGAATGAACACGTGGCAGGGTCTTCACAAAGGTGGAGCAGAAAAACTAGTAGGGTTGCTTGAGGTCAGTATGTTTGTCCATCTCCTGAGTGGCTCAGGGAAATCAGTACAACACCTACCTAAACTAATGTCATTTGGTCAATCAATCAGATTAATTTCATATTTTATATGCAAGCATGCAGGCAACACATAAACATATATAGATACACATGTATATCTTATATTCATTAACATCAACCCAAAGGCAAGAACACATGCCCTCAGAAATCTGGCCTGACTGATCTTTTCCTTATTAAAGTGCTCAGCACCTAAACAGGATCATAATTGGTACCTGATAAGTACTGAGACAGACAACTACCCAGAGAAATCTAGCCCTGACAAGTTTTACCTGTGTTAAACAAAGCATATAACACATAAACCAAGAGTTACAGGCAGTTGAACTGCAAATATGCAATACATTGAGTGCGGTCAAGATACTTGCTGCTCCAAAATGCACATCATTCATCAGGTGAAGGTAGGACCGCACTCTGCATACAAATTGGCATCCTGAAAGCGTTATCAGAACATGCAATCTTACCTGTTTGAGCTGGCTGCCTCACAGTAATGAGATAGATGGTGAAAACAGAGCATCACAAAGCTGAAACCACCTCTGCTGCTGGTCCTGCCATGGCTGGGAAGGCTGCAGCACCTTCCTCACCAGCACACCAGCCATTCCCATTTTACACACAGAGTGAGCCTGACACCCTGTCCTGCCAGGAAAAACCTCTTAGGCCCATCCAGTGCATCCATTCTGTTAAATGCTTGCTGTCAAAACGTTGCCCCCAAAAAGGCAAAGCTGGCATTGACCCTGGCTCAGCAGCCTGCCTGCATGAGCATCTTCTACGAACTGGTTGGAAACCCTCATTCAAAGGGACTGCTGTGAGCCTCATCCTATCAGCATTGGGGATGGAGGGATCTACCCTATGGCACCAAGGATCAAAGGGGAAAAAACAGGTTCTAGCTTCCTTTGAGCCTTTGGGAGAAGCCTGGATCTCTAAGGCTCAAGTATGAAGTGAATCATACTAAACACGGGAGAGCAACTTCTGTTTTCAGCCCATTCACTTTATTTATTACTGTCTCCACATTTTGGCTCGAGAAATACAAGGCAAAAGCAAAGCTCTCCTGCTCTCTCCTTCACTCACCCCACATCCCAATCAGCTGTGCTCAGTCGTGCAAAGGTTTCCCCTCCCTGCCTTTTCTCCTCCTGCCAAAGGCAATGCTTCCTGTGGATGTTAACAAGGTACAGTGAGAAATTCCCCCTGCAGGGCAGTAGCTTTTCTAAGCTGACAGCCCATGTGGGATGTATTACTTACTTGAGCACAGCTGTCCACGTTACTGAGTATTGCCTGAACTGACTGAGCCACTTGAAGCTCAGTCCTGTCAGGAATGAGGTGTCAGCTGCACAGGGAAGAAGTAAGCCCAGGCTATTATAGTGTCAAGAGAAGGTTACCCCATAAAAATAGTACCAAGATCCCATGTGCTCAGTTTCTTGCTTTAACCATGGAGGAGGTAATTCATCTAATGGCACTGGAGCTCAAACGGAAGCTAATACTGTGGTGGGACAGACAAGAAAGACAATAGAACAGATACCTTTTTTTCAGTGTCTATATAGTTTGGAGCATTTTACCGTGTAATAAAACAGTAAATACACAAAAATAGCCCATTATTAGCTTACTCCTATCCATCATCTTATACATGCAGCTTCTAAACCATCTGTTGCAGTTTTTCTGTAGAGATGTGTATGGTCCTGTGGCCTCTAGAGGCTACTGTCATATGAATTATGAGTACAAACAGCAGGCAAATCAGCTTTGCTGACATCCTGAGACTAGCTCATAGGGGCTTTATGGAAGGAACAGAAAATCAGTTTAATTCCTGGGCATGCATCTTCATTGGTCAGTAAGACATTTCCTACTGAAAGGAAGGGTGAAAGGTCCCACATGTTGAGACTGGAAGAGACAGATTTCTTCTTGGAGACTGTAGCACCAATCCCATTGCTGTTCTTCACACAGCTTGTAAGGCTCTGCTCTTGAAAGAGCTCAGAGAACCACAAAGAGCCTGCGCTGTACCTTCACACACATACCAGCAGCGCAATGGAACATGCAAGCCTGCACACGGTGTTACCTGGGACAATCTGCCTCCTGCAAACCTACATGCCTTTTGTGCAAAGCAGAAGAGGTGGCACTCTGGACATGGCTGTATCTAGAGCGTGCTCCATGCAGACACTATGAAGCTTTGGCTGCAGCAGCACCACTGGAGCAGCGGGTGAATGCTAGGTGCTCAGAAAACATCACCTCCCAGTCTGTGTCCAGGCAGTGTCTGCCCAGGTTTGACCATAATGGCTTTATAGGTAATGATGCTCTAGCTTGATTCCTCCAAAACCCCAGCAGCCTTTATGTTGGCTTGTGGGACATTAGTAAGGGTTGTAAAAATCTCTGCATACTCCAATTAACCCCCCCAATCCCAATTAACATCAGGCAAGAGCTGAGGGATCACACAGTTCTTCATCTGACAGCACTGTACTTACCCCTTAGACTCTGGTTACACAAAACCTGCTCATTGGGAAGGAGGTGCCATAATTTCTGCAGTTTAAGAGCACTTCCTGCTTCAGTGCCCCAGTTAACCCCCCTCCAGAATTAGCACTCAGTTAACACTAGCAAGTAATGAAACAGTCTGCAGCAGACCAGAGGTATCAAAGCAGCCTCTTGCCTGCACTGCTGCCTCTGTGACCGAACTCCTCTGCCCACCAGACCAGTGCAGCCATGGGTAGTGGAGGAAATAGGAAGGGTCTTTTTGACTCTTGTTCCCTGTTCCATGTCCAGGCTCAGTCAGGTCATCCTCAACTTAGAGTCGTTTTTGCAGTCAGGCATCACCATGGGCTTCGCAGGTAATACCAGTCTCATAGCCAGCTAAGATTCACGCTCCTACAAGGGCAAATCCTACACTTACAAGGGCATGCCCTTTTTGAAGCAGCATCACTGTGGCTTTGGTGTCAGAGCAGTCAAGGAAAGAGCAGCATCTAATGAAATGTTGCAGTCCACTGAAGATGAAGATTCAGCACCTGCTTAGTGGAAAACCAAACACAGACGGGGAAGTGCCTTCCCCCCACTGTCTTGGGAGCAAGGGAAGGAAGGACTGTCAGTACTAATGAGATATAGAGCAGGTGATGTAATTATCATCTGAGAGCCTGAGTAGGATGAGACAGATGTTGCTTTCAGGGTTCATTACTTTATTAGCTCCACCAGGTAACCAGCTTACATGATACCCCCCCAGCCACCCTGGATGATACAGCCGTATGAAATGAACTGCTTTGAGTAAAACCAAAACACTCTAGGTAATATCAAAGCCATACTCAAGGCTGCCTTTAAACAGTGGAAGTCCCAGCAAGAACTGAAAATAGGGCCATAAATTACTCTTAAATAAAGTAAATGTGCTCTTCCTGCTTCTTGAGAACTGGTCTCCAGCCTTGTACCCCACCACAGGTCCCTTCTTCCCAAACCAGAATCATCAGCTCTGCGCAGGAATGGTGACTCTGCTCATCTACAGGCTGAGAAATAAGCTAGTTAACCATGGGTTTGAGGCTGTTGTGGGAAGGAGGGTCCAGCTGACATTCACCTGATCACGTTCAAGTGGGGCTGAGGAATGGAGGCAGCTCCCACCATGGTGTGAGTGGCACAGGGAGACTTGGAGTATGTAAAAACCCACTGTTGTGGGTCAAATCGCAGTCAGGCACTTGCAATAAGGTCTGATGTGACAGATCAGCACTCAAATAGGCAGGATGTCTTAGGAAACTTGGCTTTGCCTTAGGGAAGGTGGACTTTGTGGATCTATTTAAACCCCTGCAGCTGAATGCAATGGCATAATAACAATTGTATGCATGTGATGCTTGGATCCATATTCATCCTTGCTGCTGAGGACTAAGAACAAGTGGACAAGGGCGATGATAGAAATCCATTAAACAAGGGACAAGGTGAGTTAAGACTGTAAAGTGCTTTGAGAATCTTGTACCACCGGAGCCAGAGGTGCTACCACAACACAAACCTCTGGCAGGACCCAGTGCTCTGTAAACCACTGTAGATTGAATCAAGATTAACTCCAAGGCTACAAGTGCATAGGTCTAAAATCACACCCATGAAATGTGCTCTTGCTCTTAGGCTTGGCCGGATTGAGGGGAGCAACATAAAGACCTTACTCAAAGAGAGAGGGTGTTAACAGTGTCAGCTGGCACTATTTTTGCCACCAGCCCAACTTGACAAGAGAAAAGGGGCTTTCCTTTTCAAGTTGTGCTCACTCATTCCAGTATTTTTCAGGTACTTAACACTGGGCACCAGCAGAGTTCCTTAAAGAAGAGTGAAACATTTCTTACCCTTCTTGTCTCCCTTCCTGTCATGATTGAGATGAAAGAAAGGTTAGAAGGAGAGTCTTTTCTGGGTTGTCTTATTTCTCTTTTGTCTTTCACGTTGGTTCCAGGAATGGAAAGTCATTAATCACCTATCAAGATGGCACGTAAGAGCTGCCTTAGGGTTAGAGAGGATTGGAAAAGGTCATTTAAGCATGGCAATTAATTGAAATGAGTAATATAGGGACTGATTCTTTATTCAGAAGTAAGTAGCAGGTGATAGGCAACAGATTTGGACTGATATTAAGAAAAATTGAGTGAGGGATCTTGGCTGACAAAGATAAGGAGAAAACGAGTTATAAGGGAAAAAGAGAAAGCAGTAAATGAATGGAGAAAAAGGTTTATAGTGATAATCCCAGTTTATTTATCGTCTTAAATTATTCATCTGGAAACCTCTGCCTTTGCTCCTAATTATGTTAGCCATGTCAGTACTACACCGACAAAGCAGTGCAAGCCAAACATCAGCCACCCCTGAGGCTCCAGAAGAATGCCTCAGACAGTGACTGCATTATGCATCTCTGTGACCAGGTTTCTCCCCCAGTTAGGCTCCAGGAACACCACAGGGATATGTATCCTGGAAGGCTATATATATATATATATAAGGCCATATATAAGCCACTGAGTTGCACAAGCTCTCATTATATCTTTGATACGATTTGATCCACATGCAATCTTTGAACAAGTTAACAGGTGGGTTGCTTCTACTTCTTTGTTAAGCTCAATATATTCTCTAATAAAGAAATTCATTGTCCCATACACATGCAAAAAGAATTTCTCTGTGGCATATTAGGAGCTGGAATTGCATCAGTAAAATCTCAAATCAACAGATTCCTACAATTTGCCATTCCCATAAGGAAAGGGCATTAGGAAGAAATTAACATGGCAATGGGTGCTGCTTCTTATATACTAAGGTGTTGTAAAGATGCAGGTGGGCTACAGGTGCTGTGGTGTCTACTGGCAGGGTCTTCCATCCTTCCCTCTTGAGCCTATCTGGGTTTTCAGCTAAGGTCTGGTAAAAACACACCACAGAGCAGGCAGAATCCCAGTTTGCTGTTGGAGCAGCTGTCAAAGAAAGCCTTGAGCTAGGAGAAAACCTGAGGAAGGGAAAGGTTTCCAGAAGGAAAAATGAATTCAATTTACTTTTATCATCAGCCGGGTATGAATTGTTACTCTCTAGAAGGAAGGAGGAAATGGGACTAAATTGCATATCAGAGACAGTCATGCATTTAGCAGTCAAAATTCATATCCTGGCTGTAACTAACAACTCAAAGTCTTTAAACTGGGGCAGAGGCAGCCAGGACTGAGTTTTCAGCTTCTCTGTGCCAAGAATGCCCATTTCCTAGTGAATCCTGATATTCAAACACCAAAGGTTGGAGCCTCTTGGATGCTACCCCTCCGAATAGACTTTTGTCCTAGAATGGTGGCTTCCAGTCATCACTTTCACCTTCATCACCCCTCCCAAAAGAAAAGGTAGTTCTGCAAGGGTTTGTGATAGCTGGCAAAATAAAACAGCGTCACCTCCTGGAACTGACAACCGATGCCTGCGCCACATGCGGGAGCATCCAGTTATGACGTTTTCATTGCTGCTGAATCAAAGGCCAATTTTAATTAATCTCCGATGCCTTCAAATCAAAGTTCAGTATTTGGTGCAATGATTTTTATGGGTTTTTTTTCATAAATACCCTGTTCAGCTGCGGGCTGGAGCACCCAGGAGCAGGTTGATCTAAAGCATCGATCTAAACCATCAATCTTGGGGAAATTGGAGGAGCTTTTAATAGGCTCTCAGTCACATTTGCAATGCAAGATTAACACCGTTTCTGCATGACTTTGTTCAGTCTAAGTCCTGAAAGACTGATAACACCCACAGCAGCTGCGGCTGAAGTTCCTACACTGGCCTGTCATTTAATGGACATTATACTAATTACAGAGAAGAATTGTTCTGCTGATTTTTAGGACACTAAAGCTGTCGTAATCACATGGATTGAGAACAAACCTCAAAAAATAATTGAGAATAAATCTAAAAAAGAAGAAAATAAGAAAAGTTTCAGGTGCTGCTTCATTAAAATTGCAAACTTGAAACCGGCTCTGCTGCAACAGGCCAGATCCAGCTTTCAAACATGATGTTTTCTTCAGATAGGCTGGCTGGGACAATCCTCTTTGCATGCAGTATACTTTACTGTGCAGAATATGGGGCATGACTCATGATACGTTACAACACGGAGTGATAGCTAGAGAAAATTGAGCTTCTGAAAGCTGAGATTAAAGGGGGAAAGGCACAGGAATAAATAACACAATAGACAGGGCTGGAGCGTACAAATGAGATGTCTCAGAAGATGGTTTGGCCTGTCATAGTGGTAGTGGGCTATGGACATGCTTTATCTTCCTATCACCCTAAGGGAAGTGTGGGATAATTAACAGGAGTGAAGCATGAGGCTTTCTGCTACCAAGTCCTGGTACCTGAGGGACAGAGGTTTGTGTATTTTCCACTATTCCCTTGGTTTTAGTCCTCTGATAAAGAGGAATGAAAATTTTAGGCTTGAAAACATATCTTTCAGTTCTTCCTATGTGTTTTGTATTTGTCAGGTGGTGTCTTCCATGGTGCCACATGATTTCAAGAGCTACTTTTAACTGCTACATCTCTTTTTTGCTTTGATTTAAGGAAAAGCCTACTTGTTCCTTCCAGTATTTCATACTCCTCCATACCTATGTGCTGAGCCTAGTGCACGAGATGAGCAAAGCCCCTTACCTCCTCTGCTGCTTCCTTTTGGGCATGGCAGGGGGGTTGGAACTTGATGATCTTAAGGTCCTTTCCAACCTTAACTATTCTATGATTCTATGAACAGAAAAGATGGCACGTGTGACAACTGGAAGGAAAACAAAGAGGAGACAGAGAGATCAGAGAGATATCAGTGAGCAAGGAGGAGGACCAGTCCTCTACGATCAATCACCTCTTGCTGCTGTTCTGGCTGTGGAGATAAACACGTTTAATTCCATTATTGGGCCTTTTTTCCCTCCCCCCAGATGAACATCTCAGTACTAACATGCAGAGGCCGATGTTCTAAAAGGGAGGATGCTTTTAAATTAAATTTAAAGAAGACAATAACTTCATAATGGCTTTTCCAGATCATAAGCGTCCTTCCAGCAAAAAATTAATCTGATGTTATTATAAGAGCTGATAAGCTTCCACACCCAAATCGCCACAACACTGCAAACGCAACCCGTGCAGCCCATGGCTGTTATTCTTAGCTTTATTAGCCTTGTACTGTGCATGCCCTTTTGTTCTGCCTTTGCAGATTCAGAGGCGGGCAGCTGAAACACTTCTCGGAAATGCTGGGACATACGTGCCCAGGAAAGTCATCCTGTATTGGCTCATCCTCCCACTTGACAGAGCCCAGAAAAGCCAACGGGAGACATGATGTCATTCTTTGTGAGTGATAGTGCATGTAGCACTTCAGCGTCGATCACCCTTGAAACATCTGGGAGGCAGATAACACTGCCAATGGCCTCTGTTTTCCTGAAGAAAACAGTGGAATCCTAGAGGAGTAAATGAAATATCTATGCTTCATCCTTGCTTATAAATGATGCCCTTCATCCCGAGTGAAGAGGGAGAAAAGGAAGGGGCAGAGATTGATGTATTTGGGAGAAAACCTAAATTTCAAGGCAACAAGTGATACGTGACTGAAATATAATTGTTAATAATTAGAAATTTTAAGTTGAATGCCAACATACATATTCCTTAAAGAAAAGCATCCTGGATCCAGTGAAGCTCATCTATGCCCACCTAAGGAGATGCTACAGCCAGGGTGAGGATAATGCTGTCAGTAGAGGAGAATGAGTTTCCAAGTCACTTCTGTGTGAGGTGATACATCCTAGGCAAAAGGATGCTAGCCCAAAGATGCAATCAAATCCCTGTCTCTGTCTATGGAGTTGCACTTTTCTAGTGCAACAACGTGAAAACAATTCAGTGTTAAACACTCTCCCTAGTTCTCCAATAAAGGATGCAATTGTTGATACTGAAGACAAGAAAGAGGAGTAGAAAACAATGAAATCAATATAGAATAAAAAATATCAAATGCTTAAAAACGGATTCTAGATTTTTCCTTATTGCCTTTAAGTTTCCTTTTTTTTCATGTTCTACACGTTAAAACTTGGAGCTCATGCTGAAGATAGCAGGGAAAGATCTAGGGCTGCCAGGACTGTGAGAGAGGAGTTTTCAGTTCATGTTCAGTACAGCAGAAGTTGTTTTAAGAGCTGCCAATGTCAATGTTATGGTTCCAATTCAGAACTAAACAAACACAGCTCCAATCTTTCGGGAAAATCATGGCAAAAGGTACTCGCAAAGAGCTGACCCATTCAAACACACTGTGTGCCGGCACCTGCAGACACAAAATCTCTTCCAGGTGATGAAGAGAGACAGTTTTTCCTATAACATAAAGAAACCATAGACCTTCAGATCAGGACAGTCACATCCTGAAACTCACTGAAAAGGTTATAAGCTCCCACCAGTGCAAAAGAAGCTTCAGCTGTAGGGATTTAAAAAGACCTTAAGGTACATTAAAAAGAAAAGAAATATGTGGTCTGCTGTAAGGGAGGTTGTATTAACTGTGCAGACAACATGGATAAAATGAACATCAGCTACAGCATTAGTTGGCAGTCTAGATGCTGAAAACCCCGGTGCTGGAAAAGGCATCAAAACTGATGCCAGACACATAAAAAAAGCCTTCCAGGCAGGTTGTTAATCAGAAGCTCATCAAGAGGATGCTTTCTGAGCAATTTGTTCACCTGGTGTTATTACTTTCAGAGAGCAAGGCCAAGGGCAGTGACAAGCTCTTTCATCTAAGAAAGACATAAAAAAGCACCAAGGACTCAAAGATGAATGAGTCAAGCTCAGACCAGAAATAAAGCCCATGTTTTGAGGAGCAAGGATAAGTGACCGGTTGGAAGAGACGCCAGAGGAATGGCAGAGTTTCAGCATGAGAAAGGAATGGCTTACTTAGAAAATAATGTTCATTCTGCACTGAAGCTGCTAGCCTCAAGACAGCAGTAACCCTGCAAGACCAGGAATAACCCAGGAAACACAGGAGATGGTGTAAGGGTCGTGTCTGACCTTACCCTCTCTGAACTATTATTGAAAATCATTGTTGTTAACCTGAAACATAAAATGGGAATGAATCACTGGAAATCTTTGAGAGGCCTTTCATTATAAGTACCCTTGCACCAAGTTACTGCATGTACTTCAGAGAAACAAAAAGGTGCAATTGTGCTATCCAGGAGCAAGGAGTGGAAATGATTTTAAGCTTTAAAAATGGCACTTACCTTTTCATAAGTGTTGCCCAAGTGTTTGCAGCATTAGTCAGAGTTTTCAGCTGCCTAATCACAGTTAATCTCAGCCTCAAAACCAGTTATTACTCAGCCAGCCACTGGGAAGGGAAGGGGAAGGTGCTGGTGTCAAACAGATGTCAATGCAAAGCAATCCTAACAAAACCAGGCGAATCACAAGAATGCAAACCACATATATAATGTAAACCACATATATGCTAACTCTGGGGACTGCACCCATGCCAACGTGACTGGTACGTGCGAAGCATCCCTGTGTGCAGATGCGTGCCTGCTCAACCAGGCCTGTAACATGCAAAGAGCTCCCCCAAAAGCCACTCTCCTAGATGACGAGGGGCACAAAGCACTTGTAAAAGTAGCACGGAAGGGAAGTACCAAAAATTAACCTATAGCCACTTGTGCTCTCCTGTACCCTGAGGCACTGGTTTTATGGGTGAAAAGAGACGGTGGGCTTAGGGTTGTCCCCTTATTGGCCAACACTGTGCCCTTCTTCACACAAAGAAGTCTGGCCCTGGTTCTTTCAGAGATACATTGGCCACCTGGTGGGGAAGGTTGGGAAAGAAGTCATTTTGAAAACTACACCATGAAGTCCCATCTGTTTCTTTCAGGTGGACAGCTTAAGTGTGAGCAGAAGAGGTGCTAGCATGTGTCTGCTGGGAATGACACAGACCATCCCTGATCAGTGCTCTGAAAGCAGCTTTCCCCCTCCTCTGCATAACTATGGAATCTTTTAACATGATCCTGGGAATTATCCTTTTTCCAGCACCCCATTTGACTTTGTTGTTGATGTCATGGAAAAAAAAGCCAGTCAGTTGTTTACCAGAGCATTCGATTTCTTATCGGCAGATCTGGCTATGAATAATGATGCCACATATTAATACCATAGTAAGCCAGCTAATGGGCTACAGACGCCTAACAAACAACAGGATGAGAGAAGAAAAGGGCAGATTGGCAGGAGGCTGTTTGCCTTTGCGAGGGTTGAATTATAGAACTGGCCAGGCTTCAAAACTATGAATCATTAAGAACATGCACACAGCAGTTTTACATCAGTGAGCTCTATTGACTGTAGAGGAGCTAATATTGATCTACTAAACATATGGAGTGGGGAAGCAGGTCCCACATAGTTAAAAATGTGGTTTAATGTCTGTCCTTTGAATTGTGTTGGTTCCCTGAACACCCGTGCGTTTCTGACATCCATCATGACCAGACCTTATCCAAAGCCTTTGAAATGGGAGATGTTTCCTTTCAGGTTCACAGTGACAGACATCTTTGAAACACAACTGAAAACAGCATGACCGTGAGTTACCATGCTTATCATAGCTCGTATCTCCCTTATGTTAACCCAGATCACAATACCTTTCATTAACTTGCCCTTGCTTAGTAGTTGGGATTTATCTTTATTTGTGCAAATGGGGCGAAACTATTTCCTTGCTGCTCTGCAGACATAACCACTGTAAACTCCAACATGAGCCCAAGGAGCCACTGTTCTTAACTCCTGCAAGGAAGGAAGAATGAATATCACAAACCATGAAGCAGGGAAGGCAAGCCAGCCTATGATTGCTTTTCTACCCATAAATAAACTTCACTGTCAGTCATAGGAGATAGAACAAATTAGCCCAGTGGCTGTTAGAGGCTACTTCATGGAGCAACAAGAAAAACCTTTAGCAGAAATTATACTGTCCTGGGTTCAGCAGTAGCAGTCATTTTTCTCCTTCTCAGTAGCTGGTGCAGTGCTGTGGTTTTGACTTTCAGCCTGGGAACAGCGCTGATAACACCGATGTTTTAGTTGCTGCTCAGTAATGTTTAGTCTGACCAAGGACTTTGTGAGCCTCATGCTCTGCCAGGGAGGAGGGGAAGCCGGGAGGAAGCAGAGACAGGACCTGACCCAAACTGACCAAAGAGGTATTCCATACCACAGCACGTCATGCCCACTCTATAAACTGGGGGCAGTCACCTGGAAGGGTTAGATCACTGCTCGGTCGGGCTGGGTATCGGTCAGTGGGTGGTGAGCGGTTGTGTTCTCTTCCCTGTTATTTCCCTTATCATTATTATTATTGGTGGCAGCAGCAGTGGTTTGTGTTATACCTTAGTTACTGGACTGCTCTTATCTCAACCCGTGGGAGTCACATTCTTTCCCTTCTCCTCCCCATCCCTCCAGGAGCTGGGGGAGGAAGTGGGGGGAGTGAGCGAGCGGCTGCGTGGTTCTGGGTTAGTGGCTGGGCTTAAACCACAACATATACTTAGCCTGTTTTATTCTCTAGACTTTGAGACCCCAGATTAACATCAGTCAGACCATGACCGTGTGGGCTAATGGAAGCTGAACACAGTCCTCCTCTTTCATTCTGGCAAGCAGGCACCCATCCACTAACAATTGCATTGGCAGCCTCCAGTAGCAATAATCAGACCTGTTGCCACACGGAGAAGAATCTCTTTGCAGGGCAGGGTTACGTGAAATACAAGACATTCTTCAATTCAAATACTGATTTTCCATCTCTCAACTGTGAAGAAGCAGCAGACGCGCGATACGCCTCCGTTTCAAGGAAAAGCCTGTTTGCAACATGACCTCCATGCACTGCTGCCTGTGCATCAGTAAACAAAGTAGGCACGATGGAAAGCTGTTGTTGCGGTTGTGGCTATTGAAAACCAAGGATAGGTGTGATTTTATTTTCAGCTGAAGAGGACGAACAAGGCACAGAGCTTTCCTTTCTCCCGTTAATCTCACACGCCTCATGGAGAACCTGAGCTGAGGCCCTTTGTCATCCTTTTCCTTTGCTTTTATGTAAGAGCAATTGAGGGAGACCAGAGGAAATTACAAAAGTAAGGGAGATAAAGCGGTGTCTCCAATGACCAAGACAATGAAAAAAACCTGGCAATTCACCTTCAAGTTTCCAAGTCTCCAGTTTCCTGGACCCCTGCAGGGAGCCAAACACAGTGTTATTGGCTTCTTCCCCTTCAGAGGAAGCACATGTGGCTTAAAACAGTGAGGGGCCAATAAATATTTGCTCAAAGATGAATCTTGACATGCCAGATCTCAGGCAAGGATCAATTTAGGGCTCATTGGCTGCCTCCTTTGCATGAATATTTGGTGGTTTAAAACTCAATCACTTTAAGTCACTCAGTCACACCCAAACCTCAGGTCAAATTGCAAACTTTATTTCCCTGAAATAAGCTGTGAATACTTGAATCTTAAGGAAATTTGGCAGCTTCCAACAACTGAAAGTTATTTATGGTACTTATACAATGATCAGATTCACTCATTTTGCTTTATGGTACTTTTTTGATCATTGATAATTCAAACCCATTAATTAAAATGGTTAAAAATGATTCAAAAGCAATCTTTGGCATAAGTGTGAATTCATTTCTTTTGCATGGGGCTTCCAATAATCCTAATTCTTACTGTAATAACCCTGACCTCCATTATGAGCCCTCCCTTTCCATTTCACATTCTTCAGCTCAGACAAAATCCTGGTAAAGCTTTCACACTGAATCTTCTCAAGCACCATGGCTGTTGGATTTAAATCACTGCACTGCACTGTACACCCTGTTCAACAGGTCCTGCGTTTGATGGACCTTGAGCAGACCTATAGAGGAAGGCAATCAAACCCAATAGGGGAAGGGAGCTTGCTCTGCCTGGGGCTATGAGTTATCTTCTTCCACAGTGCAGAAACTTGGCTTGCTGGATTGGAAGAATCCAGTTCAGGAACGGTGGGCAGAAAGCAGAAGAAAGTAGATCTTCCCTGTTTTCCTGCACACGGCCATGCAGTCCTTTAATAACCACAGGGCTGGAGAAGACTCACTTTAAAAGGGATACCAGAATTTCATCTGAAAGAGGAACCAAGGATTTGAGCAATCCTGAAGACACAAAGCAAACAAGGCAAGGCACCTGCTCTGCCCCATCTGAACACTGCAGACCCTGGGGCTGCCCCATGTGAAGTTTTGTGTTTCTCACCATCAGCCAACATATTCAATGCTATTTGAAGTAATGCAGCCCAGTGAAACACTATATCCCCATCGCTCCTTTCCCAACGATCTTGCACTCTGCTTAGGGCTTGGATTTCCAAGGTTCGTTTTCACTCCCTGCACATAGAGCTGATTACCTTGGCTAGGTGACAGACCCCACTACTAACAGAGTGTCACTGGAGAACCCAGATTGTTAACTGAGGATCGCATCATTTCACAACCCTCATTTCAGCAGCACATTAAAGTGAACATGTTTTTCAGCGTTGTCGTTCACTGGCCCATCTCCACATCCCAAAACTGTTTTGCCTATGAAGGAAGCTGCAGAATGGAGATAGCAATAGCTAAGGGCTCCCCCCCCAGCTGCCATCATGCTCCTGGGGATCAGGCCCCAGGGCTTACAGCACAGTTTATAGACATGGCCCTGCCATGAAATCAACTCCAGATCCCTGTCTGCTGGTTGGGGTTCAGGGCAACCACAGGCCCACTCTGACCAGGCACTGAAATCACACATACAGCTCATAGTGGTACAAACAGACCGGCTCTGGAGACATGATCCACAACCCTTATCCTGCGGTAGCTCTAATTAGGCTGAAATCCAACCCAAGAAACAACAACAGCTGTCTCTCCTGCAAGTCACAGCTCCCAGGCACAATACACACCGTTTGCAAACATCTGGTGCAGCATTTAGACCTGTTGCAGCGTACTTGCCAATGGGCAGTTCAGCTCTGCTGGTATCCCAGCATCACATCTTAGTTCTGTAACTGGCAATGTCAGGATTTTAGTCTGCACTTTAGCAAAATAACATTTGGAAATGCCCTGACTTTGGGAATGGCAAGGAAAAGGGTTCTTTAGGCAGGTTGTCTGGTCACCTTCCCATAGAGCCATAGGGAACCACCTGAAAGCTGCATGGACACTGGTGGCAAGGGCTTTCATCTACCTCCCACCTGGGTCAGCACTTACTGGGGCACCTCTCCCTTTCCTGCCCAGCCTCATGGATGTGTTTGCTCCCTCTGCTGTGCCTTCCCTCTCCATCACCACAGTTCATCAGGATTGGTTTCAGTGCACAAGAAGGTTCATCGTCCTCCTTGCCCCACGGTGTGGGATGGGGGACAGGATGTCTTGATGAGAGTAGGTGCCCCTTTTCCATCCTCAATGATTTCCCATCACGCTGGAAGGAATCCTCCTGGCTGTGTCCTTCCACACGTCCCCGCTGTAGGGGAGAGGAACAGAGAGAGAAAGGAGAAATGAATTCCAGCTTGACTTCAGTGCACTTGTTAGGAGTGCTCCCTGCCTGCCAAATAACAGCACCATGGTAACAGCCACAAGCAAATTAATGAATTAGAAAACACTGATCTTAGCAAATTGTAGCTTTAGCCACAAAGCCCCATACAAGGGAAAGAACATACTAATTCAGAGGCTCACAACACACAGCTAACTGCTCCCTTGCCCAGCCAGAGAAGGGTGCCAAGTCACAGCCATAGGCAGGGATCTGAAGGACTGATTTCAGACGGGGGACTGGTGTTTTGTCCGCTCTGATTTTGCTGTTGTTGCCGTTGGACTCTTGCCATGGGAGTCCTATGGGGGAAGAATTGAATGTATTGTTATTCTAACAACAGCAGGTGAATTCAGAGTCAAAATCATAGGACCGTTCTCCATGCCAAATCATGCTGCTCTTACAAGAGCCAGCTTCTTGCTCAAATAGCAATACGAGCAGATCGCAGAAAAAGTCTTAATAATCTAAGGCTCAGCTTAGAACAAGCACAAGTAAGGGATATTTGGGGTATTCATAAGGAGTTTGCTGGTTTTTATTGAAGGGTTTTTTTGGCCTCCCATCAAAATGGGGTTTTGGGGGAATTCAACAAAATATTAGAAATCACTTTTTCCGGATGCTTGAAGAGGATTGCCTGAATGTGGATGAGCAGAAGCCTGCTTGGAAACAGATAAGAAATGGGCAACCTTAAGACCAGCAGTGCTGCCCCAAAAGAGGGAGAGGTTGTTGGTTAACAGCTAAGAGTTGTGTGGAAAGATGAACAGCTGAGGTTTAGGTTTCTTGAACTGGAGCTGGGGATGACACATCAAGAGGAAATGCCAGGCAGACAGGCTGGGATTTCATTTGGACACAAGCAGATGGGTCTGGAACAGAGAGATTGATCTAAGGCTTGTCCATATAAAGACAGTAATTAACTTTGTATTACAGATGAGTCAGGTACACAAGAAAAGAGAAGGAAATCACAGGCAAACTGCTCTGCAAGGCTCAAAATGGAAGCTGATATTTTCCCTCCCTGGTTCCATGCCTGTGCAATAATGTGTGCACTTTCACATCACTTGCTTCCGTGATTTCTTATTCTAACACAGAAATCAGATTTTTCACAGCCCTAAGCCTCCAGAGGCATCCTGCAACACAAAAACACAGCACTGGAAGCAGCACACGCTTGCAGAAAACCAAGATGTATTTCAGTTGCGGGAATCTAAAGGGTTATTGAGGTACATATACAAACAACGAGTTAGGTATTGCACGTAAGTAACACACATTCTATATGGCACTTGGAATAGAGATAAATGAGGTCTGACTGGCAGACCAAAACTACCCATCTTCCTTTCTACTGGCCACATCTGCAATATGACTTGAAAGTTGCCTCTAGAGCCTGACAAGAGGGCATCAGCCTGGTTTAGATAACAGAGGGTAATTTCTTTCAATGCAGGACTTGCACGTGGGACATAGAGGTCCTTTGACTCCTGTGGATGCTCAGGGAAGGCTCATCCATCACCAGATGGGGTCCAGAGTGCTCTGTGATAAGATCACCTTCACAGAAGCACGGCTGCTTCAATGTTGTTCTCAATAGGATGTGAAAGATGTGGACATACTTCATACTCACAGTAGGACACCCTGACTACTGCTTGAGCCAAGACCAACAGCCTATAAGTGATGCTTCACAGTTGCCTCACTCACTGGTCAAAATCAGTGCTGCAAAAGCCCTTCTTGGACAGCACAAAGACTGTCTTTAGGTTGGTGCTTGGAAATGCAGATATTACAATACCTCTAAAATGCAATACCTCTAAAATGACAATACCTCTAAAAAGCAATACCTCTAAAATTCTGCCCTCTGTCAGAAAGAGGCACATTCATGTCAGCTCTTATCGATTCCTTGTAAGCTTCTGGCTGCTTCACGTTCTTTCTAAAGCCCCAGTACACACTAACACAGCCCTCAGCTGCAGTCCTGGGTAGCCAGCAGCTAGTTAACACCAAGGAATAGTCTCACTGCTGCCATCCCCTCCAGTGCCCCCTTCATCTGCAACATCTGCAGGTGAAGGCAACACTGATGCATGGATTTGGTGCCCAGACCCCTGTGCTGATGTGCACAGCACACATCTACTGGCTGCTATCCAGCCATAGGAAGACACTGAGGATGTACAATGGATAGGGGTACAGGTGTGTGGGTGCACCTCTATAGACAGTTTGAAAGGGAGATTCTGCTGCATGTGAATTTTTCAGTGCAGGGTCAAGTCTTCTGAATAAACATCAGTTTTACCAGACCCAAATTTATCAGATATTGCTAATTTAGTTCGCCATTCAGCACGTTTTGCATTCATCTTCACTAGGATATGAGACATTATTGTTGGCTAAACGTAGATATTTTCACTCAAGTACCAGAATTTTCTTCAGCTTCTTTGTCTCCTCTTTTCTCTTCAGGTCATTTGATGACTGGCAGCTCAATCTACTGCAAGAACATTGAAGAGTAAGAGATTACAGTCAGAAGGTCCACGCTGCATAGAAATGTACTCGCTTCATTATTACCTATTTGACAAAGATTTAAGAGGGGTTTGCAGCTGAGGGCCACATGCAAAAAACCATAGAGGTCATTTCCAAAAGGCAGACTGTGGAAGGCCTGGGTAATTTACAGAGAGGTGTATTCAGCTGTATGAAAGAGTTGATGAAAGCACATTTTCAGGATGCACCACGGGTGCGCACGGCATCTCGGGAAGGGAACTGGCAATAGCAGGCAGCAGCACAGCCGGCTGAAAATTCCAGGGATTACATGTTCTTCCACTGCAAAAATGGGATTTTGTTGAACTGGGAAACAGCGACATCGCCAATGTTTGGTTGTTTCTCTGATTATTTTACTGTTACCAAAAGGAAAGACCTCACCTGGAGCATTGTGTACAGTTCTGGTGTCCTCAACATCAAAAGGACATGGAACTGTTGGAACAAGTCCAGAGGAGGCCACGAGGATGATCAGGGGACTGGAGCACCTCCTGTATGGAGACAGGCTGAGGAAGTTGGGGCTGCTCAGCCTGGAGAAGAGAAGCTGCGTGGAGACCTCAGAGCAGCTTCCAGTGTCTGAAGGGGGGCTGTAGGGATGGTGGGGAGGGACTCTTCATTAGGAACTGTAGTGACAGGACAAGGGGTAATGGGTTAAAACTTAAACAGGGGAAGTTTAGATTGGATATAAGGAGGAAATTCTTTCCTGTGAGGGTGGTGAGGCACTGGAATGGGTTGCCCAGGGAGGTTGTGAATGCTCCATCCCTGGTGGTGTTCAAGGCCAGGTTGGACAGAGCCTTGGGTGCCATGGTTTAGTGTGAGGTGTCCCTGCCCATGGCAGGGGGTTGGAACTGGATGATCTTAAGGTCCTTTCCAACCCAAACTGTTCTATGATTCTACGATTCTATGATACACTGCGCCTGCAGCTGCATGAAAAGGAAAATCTGCTGCTTTTCAGCTGCTAAGGAGCACTGCTGGAGCTCATCTCCCCATTGTGCTCAGTTTCCCAGTGGGTCCTGGGCCACAGCTGGATCAGAGATCCCTGGAGCCACATCAGCCTTCCCAGAGATGCTGCTGATACAGCGAGACAAGGGTGAAACTGTGGCGCTGGAGGCACAGCTCATCTGTGAAGCACAACCTCCCACCCTGCTCTCATCTCCTCACCTTCACACCCTGGTGCTGGGTCTGAGTGCGTGTAATCCATGGTAGATATCATCCTGCACGGCACAGCCTGGGAAGCAGTGCTTGGCCAGAGAGCAGCAGAACAGCAGGGAAGAGGGCCAGGGAGCTGCGTGTCCCAGGAGGGTAGCTCAGGCAGATGGAGAAACTAATGACAGCTCAGAATGCACAAAGCACTCAGAGAGAAAGCCAGCTTTACATTCTTGTGTGTTGATCCAGATTATGGGAACCCACATTAATCCTGCATTTAATACATGACTGTGCTGCAGAACCAGCCATCAGGAGCCTCATACGCTCCCCGGTTCATCTGTATAATCCAAAGATGATGGTAGTGATCTTTGATGACCTGAAAGGTCGCAGAGATACCAACCCACAACGTAGTAAATCACTTTATGCTTTAAAGGAAAGGTAAAATTTGCTGGTTAGTGAATTGTCAGATAACAGAGGCCACCAACAAGCTTTTGAATTCAAGCTGATCCTGCTGATACACACATCTCAGTCTGTGGGGTCCTTTGCAGGGAGCTGTGCAAGGGCTGTGTTGCTTTAGCCCTTGCTTGCTCTGCTTTCAGTGTTTGGTTTTGAACAGCACTGAAAACGTGTGCTTTCATCTTTGCCACTTTGCAACACCGAAACAAAAACAACTGCTATAACCAATATTATATATAAATGCAGAAGAAAATAAGAATCTCTTTAGGAAATTCCCTCTCTTGTCTCGGTGGCAATGATTCCCCTCTTAAAGTAATTCCCATGAACAGGGTTTCCAGAGTCTCTTTCCCTTTCTGATGCCTGTGTAAGAGGCATCAGAAGAGGCAGTAACCTTGTGCTTACTTCTTCTCTGTGGATGCACCTCTTTTCTTCACGCAGACACTTCCTTTCATAAACCTCTTATGGAATCTTAGTCTTTGAGACAGATACCCCTTTACCAGGTATGACTGATGCTGACAAAGGTGGGGGACACATACTTAGCGAGTGTGGTCACACAGCCTGATTTCCACAGGGAAGCAAACTGAAGAGGAAACACCATGAAATGGGAGGCACTTTCAGCCAGGCTGTGATGCCATCCCATCAGGATACAAACCTGAACGTGGTCAACAGCTTGGGGAACCCACAGAATATGTACTAAAGGGGCAGAAAATGCTGAGGAGGCAGAAGGAACAATGATTTGGTTGTTTGCTTTAGCAGTCATTGAGTAACTCGGATGCCTTCATCCCCCAGAGGACCCAGCTCAACCCCTTCCTAAGTCACAGGGAAGGCAATGATGCTCTGATCCCCTTCTCCCTTGCTTAGCAAGCTACAGCTCTATAGCCTGGTTACAAGTATTTCCCTTCTGCAGGCTTTTAGAAACTCCTCTATCACCTTGAATACAAGTCAACAAGAGACAGACATATCCAGACCTTCTAAAAGTGCTACCCCACATGTCTGCAGCTGTAGGACAAACATCTATAAGGTCCACTGAGCAGGTTCCTATCTTTCTCACATGGGCTGTGTATTTCTGCCTCAGAATGCAATCCTGTCCTGCCCTTTCCCCTTCCCAAAGAGGTGCGAATAAACAAAAACGGAGTGTTTGTTCTCTTGGCAGGAGGGAAAGCCCATGCTGCCTGTGAGCCACCAAACCCAGTGAACTTGTCAAAAAAACCCCAACAACTCCAAGTTTAGTAAGTGCCAGAGCATTGCTTATGCCGTGCTCAGCTGATGGATGGGATGCTGAAAGCAGTGCAAACCTCAGTGCCACTCTGAATGCCATGAATAAACGACTCATGTCATCAGCATCAGTAAACAGATGCTTTGCCTTGCTTAAATTAGGGCCAAGCTTTAGTCAAGCAGGGGCAGGAGAAAAGATTACAGCCTGAAGATGCTATAGCTTGGAGCTAGAGCCCAACACAATGGCTTTACAATGCAATGAAGCAGTAATCTCCCAGCTCCATCCCAGGCTCAGTAAAACCATGCTCTAAATCGAATTTCTGTGATCCTGGGCTAATCTTGACAGGACTATTTCACCCAGGCAAAGGACCAGACTAGTGCAGCTATATTTGCTCTATTGTTGGAGCACATAACAATGCTATGTAGAACAATCCTTGACTTTAAACAGGCCTGAGTACTCAATCACTGCATCAGAAGGAAATGTGGAGTTCTCTCTGCGCCCACATTACTGTTTCTTCCTTTCTTTGAATGTAGAATCTGGTGACAGAAAGTGATGCGAAGGGGTAACTGATGTACAGAGGGGTAGGTTAAGCAACTTGCCTGACAATGTTACTGCTTGTTCATGCTTATCATACTAGATACTGTGCTAGAACAGGATGTAAGAACATGGCTATTGATAAGAGGAGGAGACCGTGACTTGGTTCCCATTCTTTGGGCATCCAGACCAGCCAAAACTGGCTCTGCATTTTGGACAATGACCAAGTCACCAAGAAATACGTGCAATGACTAGGGGTGAAAAGTTCAGGCTCAGGGAAGAATCGTTTACTTCACCTTGAGACCCTTGCCCACGACCACCAGGAGGCACTGCGCAAGCGCAAAGGACTTTTTAGCTCATTATAATACGAAGCGGGGATTGGACGTCAATATGTACAGGCGTGTTGTGTAACCTCATGCATATGTATAGCTTTAGAGGATAAATGTAGAGGGAAACAACCCTGAGGTGAGCATTTCTTTGGAGGAGCAATCCCCCATACGCCTCAGCGCTGACTAAAGCATACCTACTTTACAACTGTAAGGAGTTGTGGAGTCTATCTGCGTATCAAAAGTACAAAAACATTGAGTCCAGTTAAAGAAAGAGTGAGACTTACTTATCTTTTCTCATTCCTTCTGCACCATCTTTGCTGGATTTTAGGTTCCATGGAGTGCTGTGGACACATTGGCCTAATGGTCCCTCTGGACAGCTCTAAGTTCCTTGTTCAGTGTCCAAATGAGTCCCCTGAGCTGGTTTCCCAAGGGTACCAGATGCTTTGCAATAGAAAAATATGTCTGATCTTTGGCCTCTGGTAGGAATGAGCAAGACAGAAATGCCATGTGAGACCATGCAGGCAGGCTGGAAGGAAGAAACAGAAGCTCAGATGTTGTTAGAGCAACAAGAAATATCTTGTCTGTGTTGTTGCACATTGTCACACACTCTGGTTCTGCAGCCCTGTTATTAGAGTGGGGTTTTCTACCACTACAAACCAAAAGGAAATCTTCTAAAGCTTTAGACTTTGCCAAGAGGGTAAGAATAAAATCAGTGTTCAAGAGTCCTACTGACAACCTCAACAGAGGGTGCAGAGTAGGCATTCAAGTCAATCAAGAGGTGAGTTAGGATGGATTGGTGGGAAATGGTTCACATTGCTGCTGATGGCGCCAGAATTGTCAGAGCATGTGCTTGACCAAACATCCTTGTCCAGGGCTTTCCTGGACGGCTCCATTCATGTACCAGAAAAAGTGAAGAGCTGGAAGAAGGCAGAAACCAGAAGACTCACTTAGGAGAGGAGTCAAGAATACAAACGTTCCCACAGCAGTGCTCTCCATTGATGACAGAAAAGGATCCTTGGTAAAGGGAGAGTTTTAGAACTGTGTCAGAGAGCGGGAATGTCAGGTTCTGTTTGTTGGAAGCCTTCAAGTCTCATCAGAAAACAGTTCATTAGAAATTCCTCTGCAGCTAGTACAAAATGTCTGCTCCAAATGACTTGAGTATCCTTTAACCTTATTACTGGGCTCCAGCACAAGCACAGTGTGCCTTGAGTTGCAGTGACAGACATAATAGTTACTACAGTGCATATATGATCTGCTTAACAGCAGATACTGTAATGTTAGTGATTAACCAGAGTGCTGCTAGTGATGGGACAATGTGATGGTTTGGAGTTTGGTACTTCTAGAGAGAAATTCATCTTGTTGATAGACACCTAGGATACCAGCATCAAAACAAGATATCAGCTAAAACCATCGCTGTGAGTTAAATGGTGATGAAGTTTAATGCTCTTAAAAGAAAGCTAGACTTTAACAGATCTCTTCTTCATTTGTCCTTTGGCAATGAAAGTAGTAAGGAGTAACCTCCACAGGACAGCACTGATTCAATTCTCCCACAGATTAACTTCTGCCTTACCATATTTTTGCCTTTGTTTTCAGTCAAATGCAGTTCAAGGACTCCCACACAGGTATCTTCATGCATTAGAGCTTACAAAATCAGATCCTGTTGTCATTCATTTTATCTTTCCTTTTCAAAGGGAAAAACACCAGCAACAAGTTGCTATGGTTAAGGATAGAAAGAGTTGCTAATCGCTTGCAAAGACCATTTTTTACACTGCATTCAGACTTCTGCCTACTGCAATTTCCTTAAGATTAGCAAATACCTGTTTTCAATGGAAATTCATAGAATGGTTTGGATTGGCAGGGACCTTAAAGCTCCTCCAGCTCCAACCCCTGCCACTGGCAGGGACCCCTTCCACTGGAGCAGCTTGCTCCAAGCCCCTGTGTCCAACCTGGCCTTGAGCACTGCCAGGGATGGGGCAGCCACAGCTTCTCTGGGCACCCTGTGCCAGCGCCTCAGCACCCTCCCAGGGAAGAGCTTCTGCCTAAGAGCTCAGCTCAGTCTCCCCTCTGGCAGGTTAAAGCCATTCCCCTTGGCCTGTCCCTGCATCCCTTGTCCCAAGCCCCTCTCCAGGTTTCCTGCAGCCCCTTCAGGCACTGGAGCTGCTCTCAGGTCTCCCCTTCAGGAGCCTTCTCTTCTCCAGGATGACCCAGCCCAGCTCTCTCAGCCTGGCTGCAGAGCAGAGCTGCTCCAGCCCTCGCAACATCTTCCTGACTTCCCCTGCATTCACTCTAACAGGCCATCTCATCAACCCCTGGAAAATTAAATGCACACTTACAGCCCAAAGGTATGGCTCATAGCATCAAACATCTCCCCTGCTCTAGCTAGTCATTATCTGACAATCAGCAGCCGTAGCATCAAATCTGAGGCTAAAACTTGTGACATACCTGGAACACCCAATGCTTATTTCCTCCCTCTAGACAGACCACAGGGAAACAGCAACATCATAGCCTTAGCAGCTTCCACATGTTACCAGTCTCCATGCCCCATAGTCCAATGAGCTCTGAACAGGATAATGCTTATGCAATAAGGCATCAGACATCCACATTTTTTATTGGAAGTATATCCATCCTCCATTTCAAATTGTCTCTAAAATATGAACATTGTATATTTTGTCTTCATCGCTCATCTTTAGGTGACTAGATTAGGAGAGCAGAGATATAGCAACCATCATTTCTGTAACATTTATGGAGACCACTGCGTTAGTTTTGCTCCTAAATGCGAGAATTATCACACCGAACACTGGAAAATCCAGGAAATAATAGGATAAAACTCCCCTGAATGGCAGCTACATGACCACTATTTACACCAAGACGTGTGCAGGAAATTTGATATGGATGAAGCTCCAGGGGATGTTAAATATGGATGTGGTACCTTGAAAGAGAAAAGACAAGATGATGTGTTATAGCCTTGAAAAATGCATTGGGTTGAAAGATCCAGTGTTACAAAAGTCCAGTACAATTAGAAACCTGCTGCATCACCTTGTGAAGCACAGGCAGACAGTCCTTTGACAGATTTCAGGCAAGACCTATTCATCCTGAAAGGGCAAAGGCAACAAGGGATAAAACAAAATCCCAACCCGAAATTAGAAACCCACCCGGAGAGCTTTTTTTGGTGCTTGCCGTTTCAGAATGATGACAGTTAATTATAGCAACTGCTCTCATTATGGGCGACCTCTGCTCGCAATGAGTGGTCCCTTGTTACCGGAGAGAGCCAGAGAAATGAATTCAAGCTCTCGCCCCTTTCAAGCACAGCAGAACTTTGCTATGCAGCCATCCTGCCCCCAAAGATTTCCACTAGCAAGGACTTAGAGCTGTAATGGAAAACAGGGCAGCAACACATCTCTGTGTGGGCTATACATGACCTATCTGAGGTCTGAAAAACCCTAACAAAAGAGAAGGTCGACATGCCCATGGTCTTTCCTCATGTCAGGGATGCACTCTTGGTTGCTTTTCTGCTGTTGTGCTGATCCTTAAAGGAATATCTGTATTCCCGGCTTGTTTTCATCTCCGTGAATAAATCCATGTCACAGACAGCTTAGTTAGCCGGCTACTCACAGACATCAAAGGGGACATGAAGCTTTGAAGTGGGGATGAGACATCACTGTGAAAGGTGGGCGAGAGATATTCCTCTTGCATCTTTGCTAAAGGTAATGGGAATGAAATGAAACCAAGTTATCTCGTTTCTGGGCAGAGAAGGAAATTTGTTCCTACCTGTCAGTGAGCTAAGGATCAGCACCCTTCCTTGCTGTTTTATCTTTACCCACATGGGTTAGTGGTGGTCTTGGCAGTCCGGGGGTAAAGGTTGGACCTGATGATCTTAAAAGCCTCTTCCAACCTGGTTGATTCTATGACTCTATGATGCTATTTAGACATGATATTTCTTTCTTGATTCTTTTTTCCATATAGAAATGTTTTAACTCTGCTGCAATTTTCCTACAGTCCAGTTTTTCTCCATTCCTTTTTTTTTCCCACAAGAATCTCCATTGAGCTCCAGGCTTTACTTATTCTAAGTCAAATGAATCGAATCACAGTGCAGACCTTCAATATGGCAGAGGACTACGATAAAGCTAAAGCAATTTGAATCCCATGTTACCGTACACCAAATTACCTCGCTAGCAGAGAGAAGAGTTCAAAGGCTGTACAAATAGAGACTTCTTTAATTTCTGGAGTTGCTGAGGAGCTTTGTGCAATGTTCGGTATCTGCCTTCACAGGCAAAATACCCAAATATGTTGATGCACACACGAACATCTGAAACAGTTTCAAAGCTTTGATGGAGCACTTCTTGCTTATAAGACTGTGTGCAAGCAATGAGAAGGGTTTAAACTCTACCAATGTGACCAAAAAGAGCAAGAACGCTTTTGTGTTTACTGCGCTCACAGGAAAGCAATGTGCCTTCTCTTCTAGAAGGGCTGTAGGCAATATGTTCAGAAAATATTAGTAATGCTATCACCCCAAAAGGTTAAGAGAAGGATTTACTTATCTCTAATGATTTATGGAACTGACAAGACAGTGTACAAATGGGGCTAGGAAATGCGTGGGCAGAAAATCTTAGAAGGAAATCATTGTGAGGGAGAGGGCACTGAGCAGATAGATCCTTTCAGTAATGAAACAAGTATTCTGTTTCATAAATCATGTTTGTCAGGGATATACAAAACCAGAACCCAAGTTGGTACCTTCTGTCTTTATCACTGAGCAGAAAGATTCTCTCCCTGGACCATAACGGAGAAGAAAGCTTTATTTGTTGACCTACTCCAGCAAGGCATTCTGAGTGATGTTTTCCACCCTTCCTGTGGTGTTTTTGCTGTATATTATCAATATTGGCTGCTGATGCCAAGGTTTCAGTTGTCACCTAAGTGCTCTGCTGTGACTTGGGTTTTAAGCAGCAAATTGTCAATGTCCCTCCGTGAGACGGACACTGCAGTAAAACCTGTCATTTACTTTAATGGCCCAGATGTCAGAGAGAAGTTTTGTCATGGCAGATGAAGCTGTCTGCTAACCCTGATGGGATTGCCATGCTTACCCATCTAGCCAAGCTCCCCACATAAATTAGCCCAGGCAATTTCCCAAAGCGTAATAAATAAGCATCGACCTCTCACTGACATTCGCTGGATGGCATTACAGATGAGATGCACCCAAGGACACATTACTTTGGTTTAGCAAAGTTCAGCCTTGAGGCAAGAGCAATACTTGACACAATGCAAGGAGCGAGCAGAACTTCCCAGACAGATCCAGGATAACCATGCTTTCAGTGGCATACCCTTTACATATTGTAAACTGTAGCACTGATGCAGCCTAGGTCTTGGACCAGTGCTAGATCTCCCCCTGCCATTAAAAAGAAGAGCAGCTGACATACAACTCTACAAGAAGGTGTCATCTCTCCTGACTTTTAAGATCTCAAATGTAGGCACCTATTTTAAGGCAGCTTTCTGGTCGCCCTCCATCCTGGACAGAGTTGTCCCCATATCACAGTTCATGCCATCTGGTTTAGAGATTTGTCCCAGCGTGTTCTTCAAAGGTGCCTCCTTTTTACCTTTAAGGAGGAAAGAACAAAGATACTGGGTCAGTCTAAAAGGGGAAGGGAGCAGGTGTGGTTCTGCCTTTTTTTAAACTACAAGTTGAAATGCCACACAACGCCTACGAGAAGCTGTGCTTTGGATGCCTTGCATCCTTACTTTCTCCTGTGCTTGCTACTCTCAAGCTACAGCTCCCCTGGTTCACTGCAGTATTTCTTGCTGGTCTAGGGGGACTTGGGATCATAGCAATTGCACAGCATCTTTGGGAGACAGAGGAAAACCATGGTGCTGAAGAGAGTTTGGAGTGATGATGGCTCTGATGTAGAAGAGTGGTATTGCAGGGATGTTTTGTGTTTAGGCTGAAGCATTTCAGTTTGGAAACACAAAATGCACATGCATGATTTCTAACCTTCTGTTGCTCCATTTGCTGAGTAAATAAAAGGTACTGAATGACACCCATGGAACATTTCAGTGGTATATGTAGCATTAAAAGCCCATAGTAGTGACCCCCAGCTCCCACTCACCTGCAGTAGCAGTGGTCATCCCTAGTGCAGAGCACACCCCTTAAAATGAAGCAATACTATTTATTCTCCGCAGTTTTCATGACACAAAATGCAGTAAGGTTACATCTAACACCAAGTTTCCATTCATAAATTGTTAAAATCACCTACAGACGTTCTAAAGAGATGTTGTTTCAGTACCGTATCAGTTACTACTGCACAGTTACAGGGCAAGGTGACGAGCGACTCATGGAGATACTCTTATTAAACTATCACTTCCTGACACTTTAGCAGCAGGGCTTTCTATGAAACGATGAAAACCAATCTGTTGGACACATGGATTATCTGAGAAAATTCTGGAAAATTTGGTTGCAAAAACCAGTAAAAGTTTAGAAATGCTGATAAAAAAATCTGGTTTGGGGAAAATTCTGTTGCTTCAGTACTCAGAAATACTGTTTTCAAGGATATTTCATTGAAACTGGACTTTTTTTAGGCAATCTAATGGCCCTTCTGGCCTTCTAAGCTGTGAATCAGAACAGGGAGTAGCTAAGAAATTCATTGGAAAGCAAGAGGAAGAAATCCAAACAAATGTAAGTGTACAGCAGGTTAGAAAGCACTGTTCTCAACTGAGGTTTTGGATGGTGACGCTGTCATCTCCCATTTTTCCAGCTGGCTGGAAATGTTTCAAAACATTTCTAACCATTAATACACACAGTAAAATTAAACCTGAACTGTCAGGAAGTACCCAGGACACCGGAGGGAACACTGTCAGAAGCGAGTGGCTGTGCGCCCTCTGAGATTCCTGGGGAGGCACAGAAGCCATCAGACAAAACCAAGACTAAAAGTAAAGAGGCCCAGCTCAGATTTACCAGCTCCGAGACCATTTTCCTGCTGAGCTCAGATATTATAAGCAGAGCAAACCATCCTCTAAAGGAGGATCATGCTGCTTTTGGCCATAAGTAGCACCTCGCGACCTTTGGATGCACCGTGCAGGGTGGTGGGAGAACACTGCAGCACGCTTGGTTGTAAGAGCTCCTTTACTCTTCCTGCTCATCCCATTTTTCCCCCTTCTCTCCTCTTTTGTGTGCAGTCAGTCCCTTTTCACACACACACCCCACCACCTCCAAGCCAGCTTTGGGCAGGGGGATAGGAACTAGATGATCTTTAAGGTCTCTTCCAACCCAAATGATGCTGTGATTCTGTAATTCTATGGTTTAACTGCATTGGCTTGTTCAGACTTGTGCCAAGCAGAGCCAGGAAAATCCAGGGCTGGACAAACATCAGCAAGGAAGCAATGGCTGCAGAGTTTTCCTGACCATCAACAGAAATACATCTGCTTCTTAAGCAATCACTGAGGGATATGTTGGTGCTCTGCAGCCCAGGAGGTAAATACGATTTTGGTGTTTAACACACATGTAGACAACTTGCTGAGAGCAGCACCGCATTTGCTGGGCATGAATTAGGTCCTTCCAGAGTTTTTCTTTGTAATGTTTTGTGTTCGTTCAAATAATGAGAAAGGTTATAGCCTTCGTAATAATTATCTCAAACAGAGACATTAATGAATCATTCATCAAATGAAAGGGAACAAGTGTTATGTAAAGTGCTTTAGAAAACTCGCCTTTGTTCCAGTAATTCAGCAGCTGGCAGCTGCCTCATCTTCAGGCACACACACAGAGGGATTAAAACAAGAGAAAAGTGGGGCTTGAAGCTGCCGCAGCCAAAGGCCAGAGGGTAAGGCTTTCAAAAGACCCTGTGTGAGTCATGCGCTCACCTCCCACCCAAGAGCACAAGCTTTGGATTTCCATGACACTTCTCCTGGCAAAACCATCACGTAGAAACCCTGGCGATGCTGCAGGCACAAGGCACAAAGGCAAAGGGACATCCCCACCCACAGCCATACTGCACCAGCACCTCGAAGTGCTCCCCCGAAGGCTGGGCTCGTCTCAGCCTGGAGAGGTACATCAGTGCGAGCAGGACACCCCATGCCCGCTGCTGCCTCTGCGTGCTGAGCGTGGGAGCTCGCTTGGGCACGCTCCAACCAACTCCTGCAGCTCAAGCGTTCCTTCTGCCACCGGGTCAAACCTGCCCACTCAGGCAGGCATCATGCATGAGCTCCGTTATCCTTTGCTGCTTCAACAGAAGGCAGATGGCTGCCATTGAGCGAGTTCAGGGATATTTCCATTTCTCTCCTGAGTGTGATGGGTAGCGTGTTATTGAATAAACAGACAAGCCAGACCCTGGGAAAGGTCAGGATTCATTATGAGTAAGAGGAAACAGCTTAACCCCACATGCATATAATTGGGCCTGACTTCCATTAACACGAGGCAAACAGGCAGCTTCCGACTGGGTACCTCAAGGGAGCGGTATAAATATAGCTGCAGACTCAACCAAGTTTAGCCAGATGGGAGTGCAGGCTGGCATGACAGCTAGCAGGCAGCTACAGAACAGATTAGGAAGAGTCACAAAGCAGGCTGCAGGTGACTGTTTGCTCCCCAGACAAATACTCTGAGCCATTCATTGTGAAACCCCCAGCTTGGTCTGGAAAAGACGAAACAGGGAATCTTTCCAAGTACTTTCACTGCATCTCTTGTGAAGATCTGATGCCAAAGTGACACCGCTTCTTCTGGTTAATACTCCTGGTTTTGACCTTGTTCTTTCCCTGCTGTTAGTTTTCAACCAGGCAGAGTCTAACTCTATAGTTGTTACCCCAGGAAGATCAGCTGGTTGGTTACCTGTTGGGTTTAGGAAGACAGGAGTGTCAGCATGGTCCAGCCTTCCACACTGCTCAGATCAAGGCAATTGGAGCTCATGTCTCCATAACGTCAGCTGAAGTCTCGTGATGATCCTGGTGAAGATAGGTGCCACGGTTTAACCCCAGCCAGCAGCTAAGCCCCACACAGCCACTCGCTTTGTCCCCCATGGCAGGATGGGGGAGAGAACTGGAAAGGTAAAAGGGAGAAAACATATGAGTCGAGATAAAGACATTCTTAGAGGTAAACCGAAAGCCATGCACACAAGCAAAGCAAAACAAGGAGTCAGTGAAGTCAGCTCACCCCTTCCCATGGGCAGGCAGGTGCACAACCCTCTCCAGGAGAGCCCTGTATCAGCTAGTGAGAAGAAAATCAACTCTTCCCCATCCAAAACCAGCACAGTAGCAAAAGCAGTGTTTCATCAGCATGCATCTGCTTTGAACTGAGACAAAAGGCAGACAGCCTGCATTGATATGCCCAAATCCAGTTCAGATCAGGCTAATTGCACTGTTGTAACTCCCAGGATAAGCAGCGGCACCTGCTTAAGCGGGTTGAAGTGCAGATTCCTCAGCAGATGTTCCTAAGCAGCGCAAGCACTCGGTGTAGTCAGCACGGCCTGGCTCTGTACCAGCACACCAGAACCCTTCTCACACACAGGGGGTGGTTCTGCACGTCGGGCAGTGTGACCCGAGAGCCTCGCTTTGCTGCTTTGGGAGCCAAGGGCTCAAAACCCAGATACAAACCATGTCCCATGCACAGCCACAGCGGGCAGCCAAGACACCGTCACCTCCCTGCAGCCATGGGGATGGAGCAACTCCATTAAGCGTCTATCACCTCTCTGCATTTATAGGATGGAGCTGCTTTTTGCCTTCAGTTATCCTGAGATGTAGCAATCTCCAGTTCATACCACAATGGTTTTAAGCAGATCACACATTCCAATGGAGGACCACACTTGGGTTTACTCACCTCTTGCATAGGATTTTTTATCCCTGTGCTAAGTAGAGATGCTGCCACAGAAGCCAGAGACTAAATTCTTATGAAGAACAATTTAAAAACCCCTATGTTTCGTATATGAAAATGTAAATAAAAACGTATATAAAAATATAGGTAGTCTGACAAAATTCAGTTTAATAAAGAAGTGGAAGACAGACATGTTTAATGAAAAACCTCTAAACTCATTTCAGATGAGATCGATGAATAGAAATCAGTACTGAATGCCATAAAACAAAGGCATTCCAGCACAAGAAGTGGAAGTTCAACTTACACTTGGATAGGACACACATACATAGAGGTTGCACCCTTCATGAAAATCACACCATGTATGAGACCTCCTGTCTTGCAAAGTTAATGTAATCTTCAGTGATAACGCCTTCACTATGAAAGATTTCTGATGAAAATATGGGCTCTTTGGGATATAGGTATGTGATAATACACAGTATTTTTCAGCCTAATTTACCCCAGATCTGAAGCGAGGCAACTGCAGGTGAAAGCCCAGTAGAGTCATTTAATCTTCTCCTTGTAACTCACGTACTCATTTTGAGCAATCCACACCTAACTGGACAAGGAGCAATGCAAAGCAATGTGATTGCTGTAAGCTGCCTGTGTTGGGCATTGAAGACTCTCCCCAAGAGCTGTCAAACTGCACTGGTCACTCCCTTTGCCGACAGCAAGAATTTTCAGGTGGAAAATTGCTTCCTTCTTCTTATTCCATACCCATGGAATGTCCATGCTGCTGGAAAGGGCTGGAAGTGCCAGCTATCTGTGACAAGGAAAGTAAAGAACTGCCTTTAGTGCACAATCATTAACCAGCTCCTCCATGCAAGGTGCTAGCATCTCGCTTCCCTCCTAGGCATATTACAAAGAAATCAAGGAGAAATTGCTACTGGTGCCCTGAGCTCCACTGCTGTCATTTACGTGTGGGAGGACAGAAGAACTCAATGTCAAAGGCCTGGGCTTTTGCTGGCATCCTCCAAAGCTCCTCTGCCTTTCCACTGCCTTAATTTGGACAAGGACAAATGCACAAGGCTGGTTTTCCCCTGCGTGGGCCAGCTGTCTTGGTGCGATGCTGTGGGTACTCCAAGCTTATTCGCTTTCCCTGCTTCTCCTAGCAGAGGCAGTCATTAACTGGTAAGACTGGCTTGGTAAAATGGGTGGTAAAACAGTGGAACTAAAGAACATCACTAGCAGTGCTACCACATGCAACCGAGGTGGGCAAGGTCTTCCCCAGTGAAGATGGGTATGACTACTATGGCCTGGACAGGGAGAAAATGTCATTTGCTCCTTCCAGCTTAGCAGAGAAAGGGATTAAAAGGCTTTTGATATCTTTAGTTCCTTGTGAACAATGTGGCTAATGCTTTCAAATGAACAGGAACATCCCTGAAATGCAGTAAAAGCCCTGACTGTCAGCTTAGCTTAGCTGCTACAGGGAAGATTCTTAACATTGAGACACCCTGGTTAGTTTCCTGCAGGGCTCTCACTGACAACAAAACTGATAGCGAATGAATAAATAAATATATATATCTATATACCTCACAAAACTATCATAAGAAGTGCAACATGGTATTTTGTCAATGAGAAGCGATTAGACACTGCTCTGCCCTCCAAAACACTTTGGCAGCCCTCCCAAAAGAGATGTGATTTATTTTCGCTAATCTTTAATGACTCCCAAGCCATGCAACAGGCAGGTCACGTAATTCATTCAGCTACATTGCCTCTTCCTTGCCAGCAGCAAGCAGCAAAACACAGACTCGCCCTTGCTCCGGTTCTGTGCCTATTGATTATATCATTAGGTAAGCAAATTGGTTACCTCACTTCAGACTCAGTGCTAAATTACAGCCACTAAGGTTTGTCATCACTTTAATAGGGTATCGACTGCCATGAAAAGAATACATTGAGAATCCCTGCCTCCCAGGAGAAGCGATCATGAAGGAGCATTCCCAGCTCAGGTATACTCTCACATTGTAATAAATTACCATCTATAGCAAGGTCAAAATTCAAGCCATTGCATGTGCTGCAAGCGCTCATTTTAACAGATCAAATAAACAGGCTACCCAGCAAATACAGATTTCCCTACCAGTTACGTTGCTCTGTCAATGGGCAGCAAGCTGGCATCCCTGCAGATAGAAGCATTCGCTATGTGTTAGTGATGGCTAAACCCCCAAGGGGACAGAGAAAGGGTGGATTTCTGGGAGCCTCCCACAGCAGAGATGCTTATCTGGTCCTGCAGGTCCAACTGCTGGGGTTTATCTCTGGCTCTGCCACTCACTTTACTGAGGACTTTGGGCTCTGCTCCCCTCTGCCCTGCTGAGAAAAGGGAATTGTACTGCTTTTATCCACCTATGAAACAGTCCTGCTGGGGGCAAAAATTGGGCAAAGATATGACTAAACCTCACCAGACGCAGGAGTAGCCTAACCCCTTGTCTGACTCTTCCTTCGCACAGAGTACATGCTCTGAGTAAGAACTACAGCCAGCAAATAATCTGCTCCAGCCTGCTCTTAAGCCCACTATCTCCTTAAAGCACAGATATAATGAGAGTGTTTTCTTTCTAGGCAGGTCAGCCTAAAATCCTCTAACAGCCCCAGAAAGCTGCACTGAGTCAGTGCTGAGAGCACATTGTGACTTCAGCTGCAGGCAAAGCACGTTATCACCCCTCACCCAGCCTGCTTTAAAGGCTATGTCACAAGGCAGGTTTATTTAGGTCCTGAAAGGAGAAAGATGGGCAGAGATGGCTCTTGTTGCGGTCAGGGAGGATATTAGGCACCCCGGAGATAAGGTCTCCATCCCACAGCAGCCCATGCAAGCACACCTCATTTCCCCTGGGCTACGGATGAGTGAAAAAGTAGATACAGTCTTCTGGAAGGACCTCTCCTTTAGCAACAGGAAATGTTCATTGATTTCCATGGGCTTTTAAATTGGGCTCTTAATTGCTTCTAACTTAGGCTGGGGGGTGCAAAGCAATTTAGCAGCAAAAAGGCTGCAGCATGCTTGAGCTGCTCACTCGCGCTGCCAGTCACCATCTTTAGGCTCTGCTCAGGCTCGGGATGGACACGCTGGTTCTCACCTACTCAATGCAGACAAAACAGATGGTCTGCTTTTCGGGTTTATGCTGTATCTCACACGTATCAGCGTTCCTCCCCCAGTCCCATGTGACACTTTCCATAGGGTTCTGCTAGAAAAGAGAATTAGCCAGCAAGTTCTTTGTACTTCCCAAGCAGCATCGCCACCAGTACGCAACGCCCTGCAGTGGTGGGATTGCAATGAACCCCAGAAGGCTGCACAAGCAGATCCTACAGTGTCAATCCCACAGCAAGACACTGGGAGGGGAGAGGAGGGAATGGAGAAGGTCTTTGCACAGCTGGAGGGAAACAGCCCCTCTGTCACTCACGAGGATCTCAGCTCTTGTTGTACCTAAGAAAGAAGTGGAGCTGTGCACTTCGCTCTGCAATGGGAAAAACAAAGGTGGAAGATGAAGCACAAGGAGCTCCCTCCATGGGAGAGGCCATGGGTTCAAGGCAGGACGAGAAAACATTGAGACCAGGGAGGTTTCTCATCCCCTGCAGCTCCCCTCTGAGCTCTGAGCAGACATTATGGGAAACCATCATTAGGAAGGGCCTTATCACACCTACGTAACACCGAGTAGTGCCAGAGCAGTTCGTTGCAGGATAAATATAGCTGCTCTCTGGACCACAGTGCCTGCGTGATTTCAGTTGGGTTTCTTTGTGAAGATATTAAGGAAGCTTAGCATCATCTCAGGCATTGACTTAAGGAAAGGATTTGCTCAAGCACACACAAAAAACCTAAGCAGCTCCAAGACAAATAGATAACTGTATCACAGGAATTAATGAGTTTGGGCATATTTATTCATGGGACATACACTCCCTTCAGATCGGTCTGATGTTTATTGAACTGGTGACTGAACACCTTTATCAGTACTGGGTCTTTCTAATGGGTATCTCTTATGACTTGTCTAGAGCAGAAGCACTAGACTTGCCCTCAAGCACCCATGGATATTCTCAGAGAGCAGTTGTGCATGGCAAGCTGACACGGAGCACACATCCTCAATCCTGCCACTTGAATCTGAGAGGGAAGTCAGGTTTTATGGTCCCTGGCCTGTTTGTTTCTGTATTCTTGAGCAGCTGAATCACACAGGGCACCAGGGCTGAAGGGTTCACAGCACTTTTCAGTCAAGGTGCTCTTTGCTGCAAGGGCCCTTACTAAAATCACAGTGCACGGCTCTCAATAGCACCTTGGGAACCTGAGTCCCAGCTTCACAAAGTGACACCATTTGGTGTCTGAGCCGCTCTGGTCCTGCAAAATACTCCATCAATGGATGGTTTTTAACTTTCAAGTCTATGAAGAAGCAGGAGTTAACAGCAACATGGGGATACCTGCGCCTGGATAACAAGCAATGGTGCGGGAGGGATGCAGGAGTCAACAGTGCTTGCAGACAAAGACCTGAGATATAGCTGCTGCTAAGGTCCCAAAATCCACATTGCCAGAAGCCAATGAGCAATGGCACAGTTTACCTCAGAGAACAATCAGATGGATTAAACAGGAATGGATGGGGAATTCCCAAGAGGCTTGAGGAAAGGTGTCAGCTTGGGAGCAAGAGTGAAAGATGCCTGAAAACTTGCAGCAGACGGGGGAAAAGTGGTACCAGCAGCAGACAAACCTCAGTCCAGCAGTGCCATAAAGTTAGGAGGGTTTTTTATACAGGGAATTTAGGCACTTATAGGCATTAGTTCATACCTTGTAAGTATCTAGTCCCATGGTTTATCTGTTGCATTGCTAATACTAATACTGAGCAAGCAGTTCCCCACTTGCTGGTTCACTATGCCCATAATGGATCAACAAAGTGCTTTAATCCTTATTTGATTTAAACCATGTGAGCCAAGCAGTTTTTCCCTGCAACACACCAGAAGTTTTCCTAACTGCAGGGGAGAACATAAGAGGAGGATCAGGCTTATGGATCCAAATCCAAAATCCTCCCCTTATCTCTGCAAAGATGACTCACACAGCAGCAATGGTCCCCATCATCTGGAAGTTCAGAGCAGCGTTCCAGTGCGTCATTCAGGGCTTTGAGATAAAAGGTGCCATATAAAAGCAGTTTATGTTTAACACTTTGGCAGGTGTGACATCCCATCTCCTAAAGGATAATCAGAGACACAGAGGGGACAACACATTACAACTTAGCCATGAATCCACCCCAGCAGAGCTTAAGGGCTTATCCAGCAAATCAGCAAGAGCACAACCAGAAGCCACCAGGAGGATTTTCCTCTTCAAACGTTGTATTTGATTCCCTTTCAAACCCATTTTGCTGTATTACTTTTTTAAGAGGTGAAACAAGTCGGCATTGAAACTCTGGTGCCTTTTCAAATGGGAACAGATAAAACTCAGAGCTCAACGTTTAAAGCCTACCTAAACCTTAGGGGTTTCTGTAGTTTCAAGCAGAGCCGTGTTGCCATTTGTGCTCCATTCAAGGCAAGACAGATGTAGCCCTAAGCCCATATGTGCCTGGATAATGAAGATGTCTGCTATAAGCCAGGCACTTTCTGGACCTGTGCAGTCAGCTGTCTCTAACAGAGACAATTCAGCAGCCCTTGCTTTCCCCACAACAGCTTTATGTGTACAGATTAAAGGACCCAATCCTGAAGTGTTTGTTCTCGTGAACTTGTGAGCGTGGCTGATCTCAGCCCTTGTGGTTATGTGTGGAGACCCTTTTCCTTCAGTAAGGTCCATAGACCCGCTGTGGTTTGGTTGGTCTGGTTTTCCGAGGGATTTATAAAGCTAAAGGTGAGGAAAAGGCCCAGGAAGACAGAGATTTGCACACATAGGCTAAGTGTTTGTACACATAGGCTAGTGCATCAACCAGGTGTCCACCAAGATTTGAAATATGATGGGATTCAGCAAGATTCCAACCCAAACCATTCTATGATTCCATGATTTGGAGTTTATTTCTACGTAGGAAACAAACAGCTGGAGAAACTTAGCTCAAAGCCGTGCCTGCAGCACAGGGATGGGAAGAGAGGCTGAGGAAGCAGAGGCATCTCTGATCTGTCTTCTGAAGTTCCTCCATGTTCTCCAAGGGTGCAACCAGGCTCCAGGGAATGGAACAGAGCAAAACATTTTTATTCCCCAAACTCTTTCTTAAACAACCTAAGGAAAACCACATAATCCCTGCCCCTCGTCACTGGCACTGCAGTCCTGGCATAAGGATGTGATTGATGCCTCACAGCTACCAATGGACCTCCAGGAGCTGCAGTGACCCAACTTCAGGTAAGATTTGCACAGCAGCTCCAGGAAATTCACCCTCAGCATTCTCTTGGCTCGGACATCAAGACCAGGCAGAAACTGTCTGAGCACAAACACAGGTATTTCCTTCATGGTGTGGTAGAGCTCTGGGGCCACTTTCACCTTCAGGTGTGCAAAGCAAATCACACGTAAACATAGCTTTGTGCCATGCTGTGCACGTGCAGACCTTCTGTGACTCCTTCAGGAGATCAGCACAGCACCGTTTGTCATTAAAAGTGTGCTTGAGAAGGGAAATGCCTTTTAAACTTCCCAATCCCAGCCTGGTTTGGATTGAAGGGAACTGAAAGCTCATCCAGCTCCAACCCCTGCCACAGGCAAGGATGCCTTCCACTAGAGCAGCTTGCTCCAAGCCCCTGTGTCCAACCTGGCATTGAGCACTGCCAGGGATGGGGCAGCCACAGCTTCTTTAGGCAATTAAGTAATCCCCATTCTACTTGTTATGTTCACAGAATTCTGTCTCCCCTCACCTGCATCTCTGCGAGGAGCATTTTCAGAAGAACAAGGACTAATTGTGAGGAGCCTTACAGCTCATGGACCACCTCAGGCAGCAAATCCCTGCCTCTGACTTCATCACTCCCCATGCAGGGTCTTCACCAGCGATGCTGACAGTTCAGGGTCTTGGGTCCTGCTTTTGGGCATATGCTACAACTGGTAGCGATACACATGGAAGAGATGCATGGAAACAGCAAGCACTGGCCACAGCCCAAGGTAGTTTGAGCTCTGCGGATCCAGCAACACGGTTTCATAGGGCAAGCTTTTGAGAATAAAACAAGTATTTAAGATTAGAGTTTTCAGTTGCAACTGAGCAGTGCATTCAAGCTCAAGGACCAGCAAGTACTGATACGAAGGGGATCAATACCAGATCCCATAACCTATTTCCTTTCCAAGCACAATCACCTTCATTCCATTTGATTTTAAACACTACAGATTCTATCCGTACATGTTGCTAAAAGGGACTGGCTATGAGAACCAAAGAAAGGTCAGAGGGGTGTGTATCCAGCATCAGTGACCTCCTCCTTTGGTACCGTTTTAAGCATCCGAAGCAGCAATAAATAAGTCGTAATTGCTCCTTTCGTTAGCAAAGGAGCTGTGGCAGGCGACAGAGACCTCTTGTGGAGGAACCAGGTACTGCAAGCACACATACCCCACCTCCTGGGTACCTTCCTTGTCTTGTCCCTCTTTCCAGACTACAGGGCTCCTTAGTGGACATCCCCACTGGATCTTCCCCACGGATTTCATTTCAGGCACCAGCATCACGGTGGGAAGAAAACACCCAAGCACCTGGAAGTTTTCTTCCCTAATTTTTCGCTCCTAAGGAAGCAAGAATGTGAGATTACAAATAATTCAGAGCCGGTGGAGGAAAACAAAGCTGTTCTGACACAAAACAGACACCAAAAACCCAAACATGATGTATGGAAACTTATTTTACAATGAGAAGCTTTTCTGTATCCTACGGCTCCATTTGGTTGCTTGCAGAGCTGGGTATATTGCACACTAACAGTGAAAAGTGGTTGAAACAGAGTACAGCGTATGTGTGGATGTGGCTTCTGTGGAGGATCTCTGTGCACGCACACTTCGTAACTAGGATAGTAAATAGGATGCTGTGACAACACCAGGAGGGTTGTCTGAGCCTTGGTGCTCCAAGAGCTCGTGTACCCTGACACAACACTAAGAACAGCTCATTCCCACCAGAGCCTTCCTCTTCAGAAGGCATTACAAGGCAAGGCTAATTCAACAGCAGCGATCACAATGAACTCCCAGGCTCAGCCCCAGCAGCCAGTGGGCACAAAGGACCTGCAGCTGGTGCCTCACCGCTGCCTTGCTGGGGTGGCAGCAGCACTGGGATGGCTTAAACCCATCACTTGACAGGTCGGGTCTCAAGACTTGGGCTGAAGATAACCCCAGCAGAATTCCTGACATGGCCCAAGGAATCAGGGACCAGAGGTGGCTGCAATTGTCTCCCTGGCCATTGCTCTCCTGCCGGTTCATTTACAGCAGTAGCACCGGTGGTCAGTGTTTGCTATATGCGGGCAGCTGCTTCCAGGCAGTAACTTGGAAAGCTCAGCACCATCCCAGCACCTGAGCTGTGCCCAACATAAAAGCTGCTGAGGGACCACCTACCAGGCTGCTGCCTCCTGTGGTGGGCAGGAGATTGCTCACCAGCACCTCAAAGGCCTTTTCTATGCCAGCTGCCTCATCTTCCCATGAGGATGCTGAAGCCTATGGGGGGAAGCTGAGCATGGGAACTTGAAGAAGCAGGAAGAAGACATCAGGGAAAAACACTGGGGAAACAAAGGTTGCTGAGAACCCCCCTTTCAGCTGCCTCCTGCCTACCCCAGTCCTTTTGGCTGCTTGGGAATGGCTGGTCCAGGACCATGGTGTCCAAGCTCCATCAGCACAGGTCAGCACAGGGACAAAGCTCCTCAGCTCTGACTCAGAGAAAACAGCCCACATTGCTTAGTAAGATACAGCACAAAACAGCATGCTTCATCCCTGGCATCTCCACCTGTTTATCACTCAGGGACACGAGCCTGCCTGAATCCTCCTTGCTATCTGATGGTGTCAGATGGCACATTGCTGACAGCTCTTCTGCTCATGTCAGGCACAGCAGCAGGCACAAATCCAGGTGTTTATCTCCAGAACAGACAAGAGGAGGCGAGGGAAAAGCAGTGGCCAAAACAGCCTTCAGACCATAGAAACCCACAAGGTGGTGGTTGCTGCTTGTTACAGGCACTGTTTGCACCAGTGAAATCATAGATCCCAGACTGGTTTGGGTTGAAGGAACCTTAAAGCTCCTCCAGCTCCAACCCCTGCCACGGGCAGGGACCCCTTCCACTGGAGCAGCTTGCTCCAAGCCCCTGTGTCCAACCTGGCCTTGGACGCTGCCAGGGATGGGGCAGCCGCAGCTTCTCTGGGCACCCTGTACTTGTCCACATTAGCTCTTCATGCGGCGCTAGTTCCCCTGCAGAGCAGCCCCCAGAGTCCCCCCATTTCTGTGCCAAGAGCTCCACCCGGTGGCCTCCCCAGCTGTGGCTTTCTCCCTTAGAACCACCATAAAACTGGAATATTGAAGTAAAACAAATCAGAAGCTTGGGGCTGTGCCTGGAGCTGCATGGACAGAGCTGGGCAAACGCCCTGTTCACTGGATGAAACCCAGGCACTACACGAGCAACGAACACGATCCTGTGTTACAGGTGTCCCGTGGGAGAGGGAAGAGGTGCTGGGACCAGGCGGAATGTGCAGAGCTGCGGAGGCTTTGAGAGAGCAAGCTCTGGTCCCACTTATGACAGGCACTTGCCTCCTCTCCTCCATCACCTCACCCCCCCGGAGAGCATCCTTGCTGCTCCTGGTGGGCAAGTACCATCGTGTTAAAGGTGCTGTGCTGCACAGCAGGGTGCCATCAGCAAACCAAGGCAGGTCCAGTACAGGGATGAGCACTCACCTTCCCATTTGAATGCAGTGCTCTGAGGAGTTTCCATAAGCTGAATGGATCCAAAATGAGTATGAGCAAGCCATGCTCTGGCACAGGAGACCCCACTAAACAGGCAAGTGACCTCGCTTGGAGTAATGAGAAATACAAAGACCTCTCATGAGTATGAATATGGAGGAGGAAAGGGTTTGACAGGGCTACTTTGGGAGCGAGCAACCTACACCAAACACCAGCATGCTCATCCTGGCAGCACTGCACCGACTCACACAACGTGCTTTAGCTCACAAGGGCACAGCTTAATGCTCAGCTGAAGCATTCAGTCAGCTAATGCAGTCCTCCACCTCCCTTTCCCCCCCTCTCATTTCTCTTTCCTTTCCACTTCCATTTTCAATATGAGTTCCCCCATCCCTGGCAGTGTTCAAGGCCAGGTTGGATGGGGCTTGGAGCAAGCTGCTCTAGTGGAAGGTGTCCCTGCCTGTGGCAAGGGGATGGGACTGGATGAGCTTTAAGGTCCCTTCCAACCCAACCCAGTCTGGGACTGTGTGATTCTATGAGTTTAGAGAAGATGGTTTCTATAGCCTGTGAGCAGCCCCAGCGTGACAAACACTACAGACGTCTGATAAACCCATCCAGCGTGCCCTGGTCTTGTTTATCTCCTGGATGTCACTTTGCCTGAGCACAACCACATCACAAGAAACCCGGGGGGGGTTCTGCTATAATACCTTAGTAAAGTCAGAATCACCTAAAAGGCTCTTCTCTTGGAGAGGCCCTTCAGGACACTGCAGCTCTGTAAACTTCCAGCATTTCAGGTAATTGGAAAGTCCTCTCAAGTGCTTGGCACCAAGAGCAGTTTAGCTTCTGGGGCAAGGCAGCACCACTGGTAAATATGAGTGAAGCACAAACACCTACAATCATTAATACAAACACGTATGACCATTAGCACACATAGGATCACATACGTTCACTAGTACAAACACATACGTTCACCAGTACGAAAACATAGGATCGTTAGTACAAACACATATGCTCTCTAGTACAAACACATAGGATCATTAGTACAAACACATAGGATCATTAGTACAAACACATACGATCATTAGTACAAACACATACGATCATTAGTACAAACACATATGTTCTCTAGTACAAACACATAGGATCATTAGTACAAACACACACGATCATTAGTACAAACACATATGTTCTCTAGTACAAACACATAGGATCATTAGTACAAACACACACGATCATTAGTACAAACACATATGTTCTCTAGTACAAACACATAGGATCATTAGTACAAACACACACGATCATTAGTACAAACACATGTTCTCTAGTACAAACACATAGGATCATTAGTACAAACACATATGTTCTCTAGTACAAACACATAGGATCATTAGTACAAACACACACGATCATTAGTACAAACACATATGTTCTCTAGTACAAACACATAGGATCATTAGTACAAACACACACGATCATTAGTACAAACACATGTTCTCTAGTACAAACACATAGGATCATTAGTACAAACACATATGTTCTCTAGTACAAACACATAGGATCATTAGTACAAACACACACGATCATTAGTACAAACACATATGTTCTCTAGTACAAACACATAGGATCGCTAGCACAAACACATACAATCATTAGTACAAACACATATGATCATTAGTACAAATACATACGATCATCAGTACACATACGATCATTAGTACAAACACATACGTTCACCAGTACAAACACATAGGATCGTTAGTACAAACACGTACGATCATTAGTACAAACATATACGATCATTAGTACAAACACATATGTTCACTAGTACAAACACATACGTTCACTAGTACAAACACATAGGACCGTTAGTACAAACACATACAATCATTAGTACAAACATATACGATCATTAGTACAAACACATACGTTCACCAGTACAAACACATAGGATTGTTAATACAAACAGATAGGATCATTAGAGTCAACACACACATGCAGGCTCCTGCTGTGTAACAAAATGCAGTGTCAAGCTTTAGTTCCCTAAAACTGCAAGGGCCCAATCTTATAGAAAGGCACTGAAAAGAGAAGCCTGCGCTAACTCAAAACACAGAGCAGCATGACCTGAGTACGGGCCTTGTCCAGGTTTTAGCAGCCATTCAATGAGCATCAGCACAGAAATCTCATCAGAACACAAAACCAAAAGGATGAAGCCCAAATTATCCCTCTCATGCTCAAAGCTCTTTGGGAATTGATTCAGATGGTTTTGTTTCAAAGCACCATTCCTTTGTCCGTAAGAAATGGGTGATCACAACAGCAGCATTTGCTTTTAGAACACAATAACGTGATTGGATTTTCCTTTCACGTAAACGGTCTTGATGTCACCATGTGTAAAGCAACATTTTCAACAGGTTACTACAGTCTCCCCAGCTGCATCCTTCTTCATGTTGTCCCCTCTGAGATACACAGCATGCTGTAACACTTGTCAGCTTGAATCCACAGCCGCATCTGTTTTCCAAAGCCAAGTTTGCAGATTCCAGCAAAGGATACAGGCAAGAGGATGCTTTCCCTGCAGCAACTGCAAAAACATGGCTTGCTGCTCCCTTTCCCTGGGAATTTCCATAGGGATTGCTTCTAGTAGTAACATTCTGAAGAGAGGCATAGGATTTGTTTGTGAGCTGCTCTTTACGCCCTCCTTACACTCCCTCTGGCACAACAAGGGTCCACCCTGGAGGGTCCCTGGATGCTGCCCCACAGAGGGTACTTTAAGCAGCCTTTGTAGACCTCCTTTTCCTTAAAGCTCACAATAGGGACCTAAGTACTTAAAGTCTTCACATGAAGTACCACCGAATCTCAGCTCTCAAAAGCATTTCTCCAGCTGCAAGTCCCAAGCTATAAAGGTCTGTATGTGCTGCGGCCACACACAAGGGAATGAGGCTGGTGCAAAGAGGGAAGCAAGACCCAAGCTGGAAAGTGCTTGTAGCTTACGCACAGCACAGGGTATAGGCAGTGAAATCAGCTGAAACATGCACTTAAGCATGGATATCGATCCCACTGTAAGCTTGATGAGTCTAAGGTGTTAATACCTGAGAAAATGACAGCGAGCCCATTGGCAATCAGACCTGAGAATGCCAAAGCTTGTACCCATCTCCAAAGCATTTTCTACCCAGCTGACGGCATGAGCCAGCCCTGTCCCACCTCTAGGGCACTGACTGTGGAGTGAGCAACCTTGAGGTGCAGAAGGAGAAAGCTGTTCTTCAAACCCATTCTGGCCATGAGCAGAAGAATGAGCTAAGGTTTTGGCAAGGGAGACTCACTTGGCAAGAGGGAGAATTAGGAAATGCTTTCTGGCAGTAAGCAGAGCAAAACACTACTGCAGATTGCTTGGAAAGCAAATGAGATCCTTTTGTTTGAGCTTGGGATCTTTTTCTTCAGCTTTTGAAGAACAGGATAGCCAGTGTGAATCAGGAATGCCACAGGCATCTTACATGGGAAGATAGGGAGTGGTGACCTCCTGGAATGGCTTCTAGCTCCCTGGAGAGTCATGAGGGGACACTGCAGCAGATAACCCAGCCCTTTGAGCCTGGGGTGCTCACTTCCCAGCTCAGATCTCCTATTCGTGACCTTTATTCCCTGCTCCACGGTGTGACCTGGGCCTGTGGCATCGTGTGGGTGCGCAGTGACCATGCATGGCTATGGGAGTGCCAAGGGGGGAGCTGAGTACATGAGACCCACACTCGTTGCACAGAGTACTGATGAATCTGACCAGTGAAGAAGTCTTAAGACCTGAACTCACCACTGGAGCTGGAGGGCTAGGAAGGTGATAATCGTATCTGTCCACTGCATCCATCATATACATCATGCTTATAATATGCATTACTGTATGTGGTTATAACTGAAAAATGCTACTTATGTTTAATCTCCAACTGCATTTGAACTCATTCAGTCCCAAAGAGATGATATTTCATCTTTTGGTTACCATCTAGCAGCACTTTAGATACGACTTACCCTTCAATGCCACAGTAAGAAATGTTTAGGTGAGAATCACAGAATGGTTTAGGTCAGAAGGGACCTTAAAGATCATCTAGTTCCAACCTGTCAGCCTCAAGCAGGTTGCACACTGGCCTCCTGTAAGACTTGAAGGGAAGCTGTCATTCTCTAACAGAACTAAAGTCCAGATGAGAGACCCTGAACCCAGGCTTACTCACAAAGCAGCTTCCCTCAGTCCCTTGCTTCTCCTCCTCCTCCTCCTCTCTGCTGCTAGGGTTTTACTGTTTGCATTCCTCCTGTCGAAACCAACCCGGTTGTGAGGACTGACTTTTTGAACCCAAGTTAATTCAAGCCTCTGTGAAGATGCTCTGCAGCAATGACAAAACAGCTTCCTTCTCCCTGGCTGCTTCTAAACCCATCACTGACAGCCTCCCGAACCTTTCCCTGCCTGAGGAAGAGCTCTTGTGGTTCCTCTGCACTGCATAATTCCCCTCCCCAGGTTAACACCTTTTAAACTGAACTTACTTGGGGGAATCTACCCAATTAGACATGTAAGTCAATTAGGCTGATTGACAGCAGGATTATGCCTAGCATAATCTTAATTGTGAATGCAAACACTGGAATAAGTACCAGCCTTGTAAGGACTTCTGAGGGTGAATGAGTTCATGTTTGTGGAGAGCTTTGAACACACAAAGTGCTGTATGAACACTAGGTGCTATCCTCACCATTGCTGGTAATGGAGCCTTCAAAGTTGGATACAGCAAAGGTGAGGTGAGAGGATTTCAAGGACAGAAGTGACCCTGACCGAGGCTGCTGGGGACCACAGCTGCAGGAGCAAGAGGACAGATGGATGTCTGTGCCATCCTGGGGTGCCCCATCCCTGGCAGTGTTCAAGGCCAGGTTGGACACAGGGGCTTGGAGCAAGCTGCTCTAGTGGAAGGTGTCCCTGCCTGTGGCAGGGGTTGGAAACGGATGAGCTTTAAGGTCTGTTCCGTCCCAAACCATTCCATGATCCTACGACAGGCAGGGCTTTGCTCTAACACCTTTCTGCACTCATGAAGCCCCTCTTGCCCCTCAGCTGGATGGCAGAAACCCCTGACCCCCAACCCTCCACATCAGCCCTTTTCCCCACACCAGGATCAGCTTGGTTGGCAGAACAGGAATGAATCCTGGAATCCAGCTGCCCTGCGCCTCATGCTCCAGCATCCCTCCCAGGAAGGAATTCAGGTTGCTGTGCTCTTATAGAAGGCCTATTCACTGAGGCACCAGGCACTAATGCCTAACAAACAATCAAGAGCTCAAGTACATTCAGGCCTCTGAGGATCTCCAGAAGCATCGCTGCTATGATCAGTTAACACAGATACAGCAAAGTTTAATGCTAACAAAAAATACTCACACACTGCATCGATGCAAAGGATCTCTTTCCAAAGAACATAGAAAGTGTCACCTCCAAGTATCTGCGGTTATATGGGGTTAAACAGAAATCCTAATTTGCAAGCTGTATTTTTTCACTGAAAAAGACCACACCTGAAAACCCATAAGCATAATGCTGACATACCAAGGAAGATAAAGATTGCTTCTTTCAGCCCACACTGAACCAGTCTACCCAAAAGTGCAAATCCATCTGCATACGTGCACTGAAAAGCTTCTAGTTCAGGACTCATTAAATACAGGTCGGACTGTATTCCACAGAAAGTATTCCACAGAATCCAAACCCTTGTAGCCTGCCAACAGGGAGGCTCCCACTTCCAAAAACTAAGCTGTGCCATCCTTACCCTTCCCTGTATCAGTCTGTTTGATGCTGAAAACAAATTGAGTGACAGCAAATCCAGGTTCCTCGCCAGAATGAAGCTGCTGAATCTCTGCTTATTCACTTCCCAGGATCCGTCATAAAGGATCTGTCCAAGAGCCTACCCAAAGCATCCTCCTGGTAAAGGCTCTGTAGCTGTTGGTATAATTTATAGCAACCCCATCACTGCTTCATTAGGACAATGATTTAACAGTGTTTTTGATAGTGTTTTAAGTATTCCTTTTGGAAGACATTTGTGAAGGAAACTTTGCTGATAGCAAGTGCATAGAGGGCAAAGCTTAATGTCAGAGAAACCTGTTTTTCTCACTAACTGGATTAGCAACAAGCAGAAAGCATTTTAAATGAAGGGTGGGAATTTCAAAGCCGATTGCTGCAGAAGCATCAATTGTACTCGTCATTCCACAGAGAGGGATAAAAGAAACCCCTTGTTTAGGGCTTTTAAGAGCCCACCCTCAGAGCTTCAAATTAACAGAAGAAATATGTCATCATAAAGGAAACACCGGGTCATCTTCAGTGACCATTGTACTCGGTGCTCTGTGTTGGCAATTAGAGAACACGCTCCTTTTCCTGCTTACAAAGATCTTACCTGCATGCCTTCGTTCAGGCTTTCCCCAGGTGAACTGTGCACCTAAACACAGGCTTTGGAAGCTTCTGATGTTACATCCTTACCAGTCATTTGCTATTCATTTATGTGAGGCTTCATCTGCCAGGAGGGAGTTACTGCTGTCACATTCTAACATCCAGCTCCAACTGCTTGTTCCTTGAACTGCATGGGTTATAAAAGCATTTAAAAGTAATCTTCCATCAAACTCCTGCGGCTGAATAATTGCTTGGTTATTTATACGGTGCAGCAGTTTGGCTTCAATGTCTTTTAAGGGATTCTCCTCCTTCCCTGTTGTTATGGAATTAGGATGCCGGTGGGATAATGCTAGTCGTTGCTATAGTATCTGCTTGGAATCTCCACGCACACAGGAATAACTGGGGAACCATCACAGGAATGTTACACACCAGTAAAGGAAGAGATATTGGTTTTATTTCACTCATAAAACTTTTTTAGATTTGTCCACAGCATTGATTTACGTCAGAAAATAAAGCATTTTGGAAAAAGTTACATTTTTTTTCAGCTTTTCCTCCTCTTTTTTTTTATTTTTCCCCCACATTTTTCTTTCAGAACCTTTTCTTCTTTCCAGTGGTGAGGGGTTATTCACACAGCATCTCTCTTTGTTTAAAGCACATAGAAATAACACCCTGTCAGGACACGTGCCAGCCTTCAACCGAACAGCCAACAGGCTCACGGTTTGAAGGACACCCCCATTAACATCCATTTGGAATACCCATCAGTAACACAGCTTTCACACACCAGTCACCCCCCGAACATTATTCAGGCCAGTAAGCTCCCAGACAAGCTGATATGAAACACATGTTTGCAACCCATTTAGCTCCATCCTTGCCCTGGGCACACAGGTTTCTTCTCAGCCTGGTAAGTATGGTTGTATGCTGAAGCAGTACAGGGTCATTAACTGCCAGCTTTGCAAGCTGGGTAGTTGCAAGCGCTTCAGAGAGTGCAATTTTGTGATCTGAAAATCCAGCAATAAGGTTTCCTTGCCATCTTTCCACTGCAGTTAACAACCACACACTCCAGTTTTGTAGGCAAATTGTCTTCATTGCTGAAATCCTTGACATTAAACATCGCCTAAACCGTTTGAGACTGAGACTCTTTGTGATAAGTGCCTTCTTACAATACAGTGGTTGCCACTGAAATCTAGAAAGCTCTACCAACTAACACAGCAATGACAACACAGAATAACCTTCTGTCCATGATGCATCGCTGTTTCACAGTGGTTAGGAATACCCCTTATTCAGTCCTGCACCTTATCCAACGCAGCAATCTCTAACACCCCCAGAAGTTGACTCTTGCACCACCTATTTATCCCTAGCAATGTCCTGCATGGCTCAGTGTTCTTGCTATCAAATATATCATGTCATGAAATGGGTTGGGTTGAAAAGAACCTTAAAGCTCATCCAGTTCCAACCCCTTCCACTAGAGCAGCTTGCCCCAAGCCCCTGTGTCCAACCTGGCCTTGAACACTGCCAGGGATGGGGCAGCCACAGCTTCTCTGGGCACCCTGTGCCAGCACCTCAGCACCCTCACTGTAAGTGCTCTTATTGCTTGAGTTCCTGAAGCATCTTCTACAGGAACAATCCTGCACTTCTCTAAACTCTCAGACTGTTCCAGGTTTTTGTTTCAGTTTCAGACAACTCAATACACTTCCAGTGACAACGTAAGGTATCAGCTTTAGTTTTCTATTTTGTCTTTCTCCAATTGCTACGTTATCAAAACAGCCCTCATTTAAAATGGTAAAGTTCTGCAGGAATACAACATCTGTCTCCTAGCTCAAGGCAACAGAATAAATCAGCAAACTGAATGATACATGGGGTCATCTCTTCTTTTCTAAAGGAACAGCATGTAGCAGTGACAGCTTTAATGGCCCATCTCTTAAAAAAGACATTGCTGGGCTCTGGCTTCAACTACCAGTGATGGAGGAAACACGAGTGAATCCCACTCCTACCAGCAAAGCATTAAATCCGGTTTAATTCCCTGCATATACGTACCATTAAAATACAATGCAATGAATTTGTGTGATTATCATAAAACCTATTTCTTTCTAACAGTTATTCTAGCAGGAGTGAGGAGGCTGAGGTCTCTTTAAGCACCAATAAATGGGAGTCTGTACTGATCCTCACTAGCAGCCACTTAATCACATGTGCTCGCATCCAGAGAAAGTAGCTTCTTTGACAACATCCTCAACAGATAAGATGCGGTTTGATTTCCACTGCTGCAGCTGATACTGCAGGGAAATACTGCCTTTAATACCAGAACTGAAATATACACAAGCTCCTAACACACTGCGTCCTTTGAGCAGCCACTTCTGGAATCAATTCATTCTCAATGCCTGCTTCCACAAACAAAGCAAACCTTTCTCTAAACAAACTTGGATTTTACAGGGTGAGAATTAACGATGGGAGAATTCAGTCTGTGGGGCATTAAGCTTCAGTGAAGCTAGCTCTGCTCATCACTATTACTTTAACATCATAGCAGACATGATGCAGTGCAAGGAGAAAAATGGTGTTGGAGAGTGCTAGCTTTGGTCTTGCATAGTGTTGTTTTTAATAGGATCACACAGAAGCAAAGAAAACCATCTGGAAGTGTTCAAAGGACTGCTGCACTGGGACAGGTCTACATGAAAATGAGGGTACACACAGCGCTTACCGCAAACCTTCCAAATCCAGCATTTCCCAAACAGTTAAATTGCCAGGAAAACCTCAATTTTAAATAAAACCTCAAAATACAACACAATCGTTTTCCAGTTTATTGGAAAGAACATTGAAATATAATGTCCACTATAGAGTTTGCCTCTACTGAGGGGACAGACAGAACAAACACTGTCCTGCTGAAGTCTATCATGTATTCTAATTCAGAAAAGGACACTTTCAGCCTAGTTGCAAATAAACCTCACTTGCAGAACAAGCAGTGCCGATACACACTGTTAGCCCAGTTAATGTCCCCATATTCCTTCCAGGAACAAGAATGTCAACAGTAAAAAATAGTGCTGGTGGGCTGAGAGAGGACGGAAAAACGCATGCCCAGCAACATAAAAAGCGTTTTCCACACGTTGCTTAAATGAAGAGAAATCTAGGCAACAGAAGAAATGGTAGGAGAAAGATTTCAGGCTGATACTTACTTGTCTTTGGGGAGATCAGTTTAGAAGCACAGCAAATTTACTGTATTCTCAGGCAGGGTGAATACTGCCCCACATCTGGATACTCACGCAGAAGCAAGCAGTCAGCTCCAGTAACTTCTTGCTGCTACTGCTGGCATGGTAGGACCACAACCCAAAAGGCCCAAGCTCAGAGGACAACATCCCACTACCCTCTTTCACCCTGCAGCCAAAGATTCCAGTAATAGAGATATGGGAAACCCACCTATAATGTCAGTCTTAACAGAGATGGCAGACTTCATGGGGTTTGGATTCAGCTATTTCACAGAGTAGCTCAACAATCTTCAGTGAAGGAGTCCCTGAATAAAAGAATTCAAGTGCCTGTGTCTCAGAGGAAACAGAGTCTCTGCTATACTGCCCTTCAATCACTGCCCTCCCTCTCACAAGAGACTTCTTGGGCACACAGGTTTAAATATTAAGGGACTAAAGCTATCCAGAAGGACCAAATTCCTATTGCTTCATGCAGTGACCGGGGACCTGAACTCCTTAGGGCAACACAAAGGCAGAGCAAGAATGCTGGAAGCAGTGAGAGAATAGGAGTATCTATGCAAGAAGGAAAGAGGAAAAACCCTGAGAAGCACCTGGAAGCTTTTTTCAGCCTCCAATCTGAAGAAAGAGGGCCTAAAGCCACATATCTGTTAGTAATGCCAACATAGAAGTTCCTCAGTGCTGCCAGAGCAGTGTCTGTACTGACAAGCAAATTCTCTACCTTCTGCACTATAAGGCTATAGACAGTTCTTAAAGGGAAAAAGGCAAATCAATTGCAAAACTCAGATTGTGGCTGATAAAAATGTTCTTTTTCTTTTGTCACTTCAAACTTTATTCCTAAGTTAATATATTAAAAATAAGATAATTACAAAATACAATGTGGCAAGTCAGAGGCTATTTGCCAACCGTTTCCTATCCAAAACGTACTTAACAGAGAGGTCATTACTAGAACTCAAAGACCACGTAATGCTCTTAGAATATTAGGTCGCACATAGACTTAACTCAGAAAAGCACTTAAATCTATTCCTGTTTTCAGGAGAAGGGCAAATATTCCCGACTCAGGACCTCCGAAGCAGAGGTATGATACATCATACTTGGCCAGAGAGCAGAGATTTGAGTGGTTTGTTTCACAAATCCTTAAATTCCACAGCCAGTCTTAGTCCAGTGTGTATTAAAAATAAGCCGGTTCAACTGAAAGTGCAATTCCCGTTTAAGAGCCAAGTTGTCTCGACTTTCACACATCATTCTTGCAGCAAAACAGCCACGCATTGAAACAGAAACAGGCAGGATGACAGTATCCCACACTCTGGGGTCATTCAGAAGGTTCACACAAGTTATTAGCACTCCCCAAAAATAACATTCTGGTTCATACAGGTGTGAAAATGTTCGACTGATTCCAAAATGCTTCTGACACTTCCAGTGTGAAATACCTAGGCAGAGCAGCAGCTCTGCAAATAGAAAATACCCTCACTTATTTCTATAAGCTACAAATTCAAGGCTTATATTACTGATATTTTAACATCAATATTAGTTGCCAGCACATGGAACTCATGGACAAAGCACTATCAAATGGACAACTCAAGTGCTTTTGGGACTTGACTAGTTAACCCAAAATCCTGAGGCTCAAATGCTGCTCCAGGTCATGGACCTTCTCAGGACCTTTCTCCCCCACAGGATTTCTTTAAAACTGCATCAAATCACATTATAAAAACACATGCAGCGAAGCATCTGACACTTCCCCTGGGAGACCTTCCCATAGCCAACAAGCTGTTGTTTTTCCCCAAGCTGCATTTTAATGTAATTTCATCCCATTGCCCATTCTCATGGAAGTAGGGAGAAAGAGTCCCCAGGGAAGACAACAGGGAAAAAAAAACCAAACAATTGCTAACCTACACTGGAAAAGCATGGAAAAGTGATTTAACTGTGAAGTGTGTTGATGGAAGGGGAACCATGAAGGCAACGGTTAACTTAAGTCACAAAAGCAGCTTCCCAGCTTTCTCTTCTCCCTCAGCACGGAACAATGACAGATGTACAATGATGGCTCCTTCTATGGGTTATCATTCCATAAATACATCTTTGGGAAAAGAACCAAAGCTCCCTTAGAGCTGCTCAACTTCTGACTTCCTAGAACAGAAAGAAAAGCTCTTTGCTAGTTATTATTACAGTCATGAGAAGGTAGCGGTCAAGAGATCTTCCCACTTCTTCTCCAAACCAAATGAAACTACCACATTACACAGCACCACCATCGTTCAGCAGAAACACTGTACCACCTATTAACCTGTCCCAAGAGCATCCAATTAAAGATGTTGCCGAGGGATATATCATTAAAACATCTGATTTACTCTAGAAGGCTTCCCTCACGACTTAATAAATAGTATCTTGCTGCTTGTTTAACATATCCTAAAGCTAAAGGATAGATTTACTTCTATTTTATTCCTTCACCTTCTCCACTGCTAGCAGGAATTGGTGAAGAGACAGATGATAGAATTAGTGCAGGAGGTATATGCAGACAGCTAGTTTGAAAACATTATAAACACACAACATTATAAACATAAAACTCCTGGAAGATGCCATACAAAAAGAGACAAGAGTCATCACTAGTGTCAGCCTCAGAAGCAAACATTTGTCTTCTACAACAGATAACACATTTTGTAATGTAAAAGCCCAAATCAGTAAAGAAAACCATTAGGCACCCTCCAGGAAACATCCAGTCTCCACTTGCCAATAGAGGGACTCACAAATAATATGAAAGGAGATGGATGCAATCAATCTCTGTCCTTCTTCAGAATCACAACCCCCAAAGGCATGGTGATAGCTAGCAACAGCTATACACTAAAGGCCCGATTCATTTAGAAAAGAAAACATAAATAATTGCTTAATGATAGAAAGAAGACTAAAGAAGCTTGAAGGGGTTTCAGGTGTCCTCAGCAGCAGCTTCCCTCCGGCGCTGGGCCCGGAAATGACGCTCAATGTTTATGGTCACTTCCTTCTGCAAATTCCTGCTGTTGGTTTTCCCAGCTGTTCTGATCCAAGGGTGCTGCAGTACTTGGCGTGCTGTGTAGCGCTTCTGGGGATCCACTATCAACAGCCTGGTTATGAGGTCTTTTGCTGCTATTAGGAAAGAAAGAAAAGGAGAGGGGGAAAAGAACAGTGATGTGCTGATGCTGACAGTTTTACCCACACAAAACATCCTTCTTATTACGATTTATTGTGTTACCAGAATGCCTTTTGTGACTATCCCCAAGAGATATTCCAACAACTGGATATAGAATTAGTGACATGAGATGTTAGAACTCCAGCATATGCTATACTGATTTCATTCTCCCCGTCAGAAAGGGAGGGGAAAGCAAAGGGAATTTCAACTTGAAAGCATGCTGTAGGCACCATATTCATGGGAATTAGCATTTCATACCTCATCCGTCAAGGAGCATAAAAGTCATAGAGTGCTGTTGAGCATGTTCTTTAAAAGACTTTATATGGAGAGAAGGGTGTTAGGGTTTCTGATTTTCAAGAGTGCACAGAAGACGCTGCTAGCCTGCAAGGAGGAGGAAACTACTTCGTGCAGACCCCACTGATCTCATGAGGGAATCCACACCGCACTCTGCAGAGCAAGGATTTCATTACTCAGCTTTTGAGAGGTTTGTGTTCGACCTAACAGAAACCTGGAGATTCTTTTGGTACCTTTTTCTTCCCCTTGTAAGCACGGTTAAGCAGATGCTTGCTCTTACCTCAGAAAGGGAGCAATTCATTAAATCAATCAGACCTAATATTCAGATCCACAGTCATTGATAGTAATAGCAGACTAAATCCCCATCTAAAGCAAACACAGGATCACATAAAAGACCTGTAAGACACCCCCAGGGTTCGTTGAGCTCACTGTCCTGAACAAAAGGGAGTTCTCACTACTGGGATGACGTCTGTCACTTCTCAGACATGCTGCCGCCCATGCTGAATCTTACCTGCAGAAATATTGTCCCAGTATGGGGAAAGGAACTCATAGTGACCCAGCTGTATGATCTGGAACAGCTCCTCTTGGTCACGGTCCTGACTGCGAAAAGGGGGAAAACCGCAGAGCAGAATGTAAAGGATCACACCAGCTGCCCACATATCTACTTCCAGCCCATAGCCTAAGGAAGACAAGACAAACCGAAAGGCCTGGTTTAGAGAGAAAACTCACAACTGGTAGGGAGCTGTTTCTTGTTCATTCTCTTTTCCAAGGGACACAGAAGCTCTGCTCAGTTTCTCAAAGAGAAGAGGTCAGCAGAAGAATGGTGGCTGGTGCATCACGCTTGCAAAATGAGCTGCTCTGCCTGGCGATAATTACAGCTTTCACAGAGTGCCTCTTCTTCTTCTTCGTGTTTCACAAACAGTGTCTCGCAAGGCCAGTGTCAACTGGAAACTCATTGAGAAAACACAGCATATATTCCAAACACAGTCCTCCTCAGATTCCCTTCAAGAAAGCACGGAGAAAGTGCCAAGTTTCCATTGAAACTGGGTATAACTGGAGACGTGCAACCCAGCTCCACGCAACAAAAGACAGAAATAGCTTCGCTTTATTCACCAACAAAACTGACTCCCTTGCAGGTCTGAAACTTTTTGGGTAGGAAATCTCCAAAATACCTTCTAATGGGAAGTATGTTTCAGCTTGGTATCCAAGTTTAACATACACACGGTGTTTTCACATCATTAGGGGCCTTGAAAGGTTCTTGGGGTACCGTCAAGAAACAGGGCTGACTACCCTCAGGTTGTAACATGAACTTTAGCTCATTTCCTAAATTCAGCAGTTACCATCTATGCTATTTTATGGCTTCTCTGCTTGGAAATCTGTGTTATATTATCATGGACATGAATAACGCAAACATGGCTGATGCCATGCTCGTGTCTGTCAAAAGCTAAAAGGCTTCCTTCCTCCAACCTCCTACCCTGCAAAGACAGATCAGTAGGTTGGAACACTTTGGGGTATTTCCAGGATTAGAAAGTTCAGAACAACTGTATTATTTATGGGACACTTACCCTTCTCAGCAAGGATTTCAGGGGCAACATACGTCGGTGTTCCACACACAGTAAATATGGGTTTCGTCACCTGCTTTGCAAGGCCAAAATCCGCTAGTTTCAGTGTAGTAGATTTATCGGCATTATGCTGAACCTACGCTCAACAAAAAATACATACCTTTAGTCCAGATGCATTTTGAGACAGAAAAAGATTGAGTAGTTAATAATAAACAGGAAGAGTTCATAGAAGAGTTTATAAACGCTGTAAAAGTTATAAAAGTTCTAATAACAGTGCCTTCAAATAGAGCAACACCACATGGAAACAGTATGCTGATAGACAGTGCTCAGAAAGTGGCTTTTCCCCCCATATTCCAAGAGGGTGCATATATTTAAGAGGACAAGCAATCATGGGAAAAGGAAACGCTGCTTTACAAAGCCTGGCACGCTGCAATTTCCAAGGAATGAAAAGGAGGAAGGGAAAATGATCAAGAGTCAATTAAATGTTGTCATTTTTCCTTGGGAAACTCTTCTGGGAGTTCTGGGAAAGCACTGTGGGCATACGTTACAGCCTGCTAATCGCTTTTCATCTTCTTTATAGAAAATATAAGCAGCCTTCTACTGCTGATTAAGCAAACCATTCGGGGGGGGTGTTTTTCTAGGAAAAACATTTTTCAGTATGAAATTGAAAATCAAGTTTACTACAAACATTCAGTTGAAACTGCAGGAGACAGCTACAATGCCACAGCCATTTTCCCTGTGACTTGGGGGTGTTGCTTGATGAGAAAATGAACATGAGCCGGCTTCAATGTGCGCTCGCAGCCCAGAAAGCAACCGTATCCTGGGCTGCATCAAAGGCAGCGTGACCAGCAGGGCGAAGGAGGTGATCCTGCCCCTCTGCTCTGCTCTTGTGAGACCTCACCTGGAGCATTGTGTGCAGTTCTGGGGTCCTCAACATAAAAAGGACATGGAACTGTTGGAACAAGTCCAGAGGAGGCCACGAGGATGATCAGGGACTGGAGCACCTCCTGTATGGAGACAGGCTGAGGAAGTTGGGGCTGTTCAGCCTGGAGAAGAGAAGGCTGAGTGGAGACCTCAGAGCAGCTTCCAGTGTCTGAAGGGGGGCTATAGGGATGCTGGAGAGGGACTCTTCATTAGGGACTGTAGTGATAGGACAAGGGGTCACGGGTTAAAAATGAAACAGGGGAAGTTTAGATTGGATCTAAGGAGGAAATTCTTTCCTGTTAGGGTGGTGAGGCACTGGAATAAATTGCCCAGGGAGGCTGTGAATGCTCCATCCCTGGCAGTGTTCAAGACCAGGTTGGACGAGGCCTTGGGTGAGATGGTTTAGTGTGATGTGTCCCTGCCCATGGCAGGGGGGTTGGAACTGGATGATCTTAAGGTCCTTTCCAACCCTAACTATTCTATGATTCTATGACATTAGCCAGCTTCATGATGATGTTCTGCCATGATGTGCTGCAGGCACAATAGCTGACAGAAATGAAAATTCAATTGCAAAGTTACCAGTTACTTCTTAGAGCAGCATCTATGTCTAACAATAGAGGTAATAGTGGCACAATGCTACAGCACCTCACGGGTAAAATGCTCAATTTTATATCACTGAGCATATGAAATAGGAGAATTCATATTTTCCTATTTTTTAAATAAAGCTTTTACAATTATACAAGAAAATCATGTCACATGGAATTTCAATTAATACCCTGCATGCTACTGTACTAACATGAAAAATACAGGCTTGGACAGGGCTTGGGGCAACCTTGTCTCTGCCCATGGCAGGGGATTGGAACTAGATGAGCTTTAAGGTCCCTCCCAGGCCATTCTCTTCCATGCCAGGCTCCTAATCTCTCATCACAGCACAAGGTGGCAACACTGCACCATCTATTGTTCCAGGACAAACCCACCGAGCTTTCATTCTATATGAACGGGACAGGTAGGAAGAGCATGCACTGAGGGTGTATCTTCACAGCTTTGTAACAGTCATTTTCAAGACAGCATGTAACCTGCCAGCACACCTGAAAGCGCCAGCCCAGAACTCCTCAGCATCCTCACTAACGCTATGCTCAGAACAACTCAAAGTCAGCTCAGGCAGAGGGAGCATTCCCTTCATCCTCAGCTTGGTACTCTCCAGTCTACCTTCCCATCACCTTGAGCATGCAAATAACGCTCCACTACAGAAACAAAAGCTTCCTCAGCTTTCTGAAGCCAGATTACTTACTCACAGCACTACCACAGAAACAGACAACCTGCTCCAGAGAAATCCAGCCTCTGCCATCTACAGTACGTGCTCTGTGAATATGGGAGAACAAAGGAAAAATGGGAACATTAAACAAACATACCAGCCTTGCTGTAACACCCACAGGACAGCTTTTTCTGTGTCTACATTCAAGACTAAAAAGAATGGTTCCAAAAGTCCATTTAAAACTGTTGCCTTGTCTTAGCTGCCTGGAGTTGAGGTAAGACCAGAATTCAGTACACTTTCTGTAGCCAGCCAGCTTGGGCCATACAACTACCCGTGTCCTTCAGCTGCAAGAGAAGCCAGTATCTGGTAGTCTTGGACTAAAGGCAGTCAGAACTGCTCACTGCTCTCTCCAATACAGATGCTATAGAAGGATGTCAGAATATTGCCTGAGGATTTCTAGCTATCCCAGCCATACATCCAGAAGATAATAATACACTAGTTCAAAGCCAAGTTAATCTTCAAATAAAGGACAGATTGATCTCCTTTTGTCCTGTATATTGATGATTTCCAGTACTTCATGTTCCTGTTTGGTTTCCTATCTACCTTGTGAAATCCACCAGATTTCAGATCATGCAGATCAGCAGATGATGATTTATAGCATCACTATTTCTCTGTATGCACGTACATATGGTAGCACAGATTCTTCTTACAGCAAGTTAGCCCATGGGATGTTTTGTATATTAGAAATAGAAGCACTTAAGAAAAGGTACTGCTTACATGTCTAAGTTTCAGACAGCCCTTGCTGCTAGCTAGAAGAATCTCTATCAGACTGAAAGCTCCTGACAGGAAACTAGCAAACTGGTTTAACTGAAATGTACTCAGAAACCTCTAACAGTGCGTTGTGCAGACGTAAATAGTGTCACAAAAGCAAGGTTAAAGGACAAAAAGGAAGTACTTGAACTTACAAAAAGAAACCCAAACACACAAACAGTTATAACCCTTGTTTATGAAGCCAAGTGTTGAACTTAGAAAAAGAAACCCAAACACACAAACAGTTATAACCCTTGTTTATGAAGCCAAGTGTTAAACAACTGCCATGTAAGTATGCTTCAGAAGTGTACAAAGAGATGAGCATACAGTCACGAATATAACCCTGTCCCTTCCCCCTACAATGGAGCAAGGAGGTGACTTTGTGCCATTTACATCCCATACCCTGCAAAAACACCACTACACTTTGAAATTAACTTCTCACAAGCCAGGGAATGCCAGCACCTGCAGAATTAACCATCCCTTCCACAAAAACCTTGCCAGCAAATTCTGCTCCTCCAGGTAGCATTAAAGAAATGACTGGCTTCTTTCATGGGACCAAAATCATCCCATTGCTCATCCTTGGTGGCAAAGCTCTCGCTGCTGAACACCTCGTCCTAAATGAGGTGATTCAGTTAGCAGACAGGAGGGAGTGCGAGCAGCTGGCTTTACACCAGCAGTCCAACAGGTTTTGGTCTTGCACTGCAAGTCACCATCCCTCTGCCCCACAGCAATGCTGCGACCACTCTGATCGCTGTGGGCAGACACAGCAGTAAAAGAGGGATGGAGGGAAACTAAAACCAATGAGGATGGACTGCTACAGAAGCTTAGAACTAGAGGACAGTTCCATAAGAGGAGCAGTAGTGCAGTGAACTAATGATTAACCCCAGTTTCCAACTCTCTCCTGCACCAATAATTTTGCTGGACATCAAAGTGCATTTCCACCTTTTCTTCTGCAGGGATAGAAATGGTTTTCCTTCTCCCCCCAGTTTTCATTTTCCCCAGTTTGCTGCTTCTCTGGAAACTCAGATGGAGATGAGCCATTCGCCATGGAAATTACTACGTTCAAGTGTCATCATGAACAGGGTTGGATTCTCACACAAAGCAGGTTTACAGTAGACAAACTCATTTCCTTACTAAAACAGCCCAAGGGTCTGTTTCCTTCCATTTCCCATTTGCTGGAAAGAGGGAGAAAACTGTTGACCACAAATATAAAGGACAAGATTCACCCTGACTAAAAGAATATCTCAAAGGAGAACAAACAAGTCAGCAGCCTGAAAGTACATCCCTATTTCTGTCCTCTGCTTACAGAGGAAGTCTGAGGACACTAATTCAGACTTAAACATCTGCAGTGAAGCAAGAGGTATCCCACACCCAAGGACATGCCTGCAGGATGCTGGCACTTTCAGCACTCTGCTTCCTCCCAAAAGGCTCCCCCCAGCCCCTGACCCACCAACAGCAGCAGAACAACCCCTGAAACTTGCTTCAATACTGTTTGTTATTGTGGAGCACTGGCTGATGTTAAAATGGGTGGCAGGTCTCCTTCCTACTCTGCTGCTGCTGGTCCAGTCACTCAGAGGAGTCAGAGAGAACACATTGAAAAGCCAGAAAAGGCAGACTCTTGCCCAAATGGCCTGTTTTAGATGGCACATCAGCTATCCAACACTATCGAGAGCTTATAAACTCATTTGGCTTGTTGAAACAGGCAGCAAAACATCACACTCACTAACAGGCAGCAAAAGGTGAAACTGGAACAGGTACAATTTCCCTGCCCACAGTGAAAGTGGAACCAGCATTTGGGGAGCACCAGCCTCCTATGTCAAAATACCTACAGGCTTGGGGCCAGCCTGTCCTTGACAAGTGTTTTCTGACTGTCAGAACAGGCAACATGATCATTTCAGTGCTACGCAACATTGTCACTGCCCAGAAATCTCCGGTTCGCAGTGCTGTGAGCTAAATGTGAGAACAACCAGAATGGACCTGTTATCTTGCTTCTCTTGGCTTACCTGCATCACCGCAATGATTACATATTGCAGAGGGAAATGAAACATCTGGTTTCAGGTGTTTCAAAGGCACTGCCTTATTTTCAGCAAATAGGAAGGCGCAGAGCTTTTCCATTATGATGGAAAAATCAGCTTCTGGAGAAAGCCCTGTGGTTTTAATTGAAGTTTTGGCAAAGCAAGGCATGAAAACAGGGCCTACAATCCCACTTTTTAATGGAAATCAGCCATTTGCACTCCCCAGCTTTTATTTACACACAGACCACATACCAAGCATTGCCATCAGACTAAGCAGGATACGCAGCAAGGTCTTGTACAAGTGCAATCGCTTAGTCAAAAGGTCTGAGAGCAAGAAGTTGAGGTCCTTGTGCAACCTCTGCATGCCCTAAAGGCTGCACTCATTAGAGACTGGCAAATACTTGGTATCCATCAGGAAATCTGGAACCCTCGAACACACAATTAGCAAGGGAGAGCTGCTTGCTGTTAGTGTTCTACAATGAGTGTCTTGTGCCAGCACTGCAAACATTTCTTTGCATGTTCACACATGTGAGTAATCCTATTGATTTCAGCGCCGGATGCAGAGAATGCAGCCTCAGAAATGCAGTGGAAAAAAGAGCTTTTCTCTTTGGCATGAAGCTAGTATTTGAGCTGGCTTTAGTGCTGGTTTGCACCACAACACGTTTTATTGCCAGGTTATTTTAATCAGCTGCATCGTCCTTCTGCTCCTAAACAATGGTCACAAGACAAAAATCACTGCAGTAGTGGACAAAAAGAAGTCCATCAAATAAATGAGCTAAATTAGCAACTGTGATAAATTTTGGTCTGCAAGGCCTCATGGTTCAGGGTGTGCTTCATACAAGAAAAGTCATCCTTCACACCTGAAACCAGACTTCCAGAAAGACACAAATGCTCCCTACCCCTGGAAGAGAGGTCATTTTTATTTGCGTTTCTATCTGCAAGCACTGCTATCTGCAATGCACAGGAGAGCTACGTGAGGTGAACTGTAATGGTAATTTCACTTCGCAATTATACCTGTTTTTGCAAACAGAGCTGCCACAGCACATTCTCTCTACAAAGTATTTGCTTCTAAATAGTCAAAGGTCCGCAACTAAAAGGAAAATGAATTCAGCTCCTGCTCACGTGGAATGAGTTTACCAGTACTTACCAAAAGATTCTCTGGTTTGAGGTCCCTGTGGACAATGTTCTTGCTGTGGATATAAACCAGCGCTTCACACAGGTCAGTGATCATGACAGCAGCATCATGCTCTGTGAATTTCACACTTTCTATGATGGCATCAAATAAGTCCCCTCCTGGGACGTACTCTAGGATTAGGTAGATCTCCGCTTCTGTCTCATACACTTCAATTAAGCTTACTATATTGGGATGAGAGAGACTCCTGATGATCAGAATTTCACTCTCCATCATGTCCTCTTTCCCCTTCAACTTGGATTTATCAACGATTTTCATGGCATAGATCTGGTTGGAGTCACAGTGGCGACATTCCTTCACCACTGCAAAGTTCCCATCCCCAATAGTTCTGCCAATCTCGTAGTGTTTTTCCACATCAGTTCTGTTTTTAATGGCATGCCTCCGGCTTGTGCCTTCCAACCCCTGAGCCTTGCTTTCTTCCTTATTGGCTCTGCGCTCCCCTGTTTTCTCTCGTCGTGTCAGGTCACTCTCTCTACACGCGATATTCCCCTCTCTTCTGGCACCCTCCTCTTTAGCTCTTTGTCCCTCTCTATGTGTTTTAGATGGTTTCTCAGCATCCCTCGGAGTGTCTTTCTTTAGCCAACCACTTTGGTTCATTATGCAGCTACTTCCATTCTCTTCCTTCGCTTCCCGAGTTAGCTGCAGCCCTTCTACAGCATTCTTCTTGATTTTCACTACTTCCTTCCCATGGCTTTCATGTTTCTCCACATCCCTTTCCTTCTCGATGCTCCTTTTTTGTTTCTCCAGCCCTTCACTAACATTCCTAAGCAGGGGCTTCCACGTCCTCCTACAGCTATTATCCTTCCAACCAACTTCCTCACCTTCCAGACAGGTTTCTGAGGATTTCCGGCAGTTCCTGATTTTTGCATTTCTCTCTATGTGGTACCTCTGACACGCACCCGCGGTCAGGTCTCTGCTCTCTAATGAGGCCTCAGCCCGCCTTTCCCGTTCTAACTTCTGCCTGGCCTGCCTTTCCTGTTCGCACTTCTCACATCTCACCACCTCCTCCGAGCTCTCTTCTAACCCATCCTCAGGGCTCCTCTCACGGCTGAAGTACCTCTCGCTTTCTCGGATCTTCCTAGAAGGCTTCGCCCCTTGCTCTCCATCCCAGCCCTCCCTACTCCACTTCTTTTTTGTTCTCATCTTTTCCTCTTGCTTTGCCTTGGCTTGACTTTTCCCTTTATGTCCGGCTGCCAGTTTGGGAGACATGCCATTGCTGCAGTTCTTGGCAATTTCTGTTTCATCAAAGCCACCGTCCACTTTGGAAGCCTTGTCATACAGCCTGCTCATCAGCTTCTGGGACTGCTCCTCATTCTGCTGAATGACGGCACTGGCAGCGTATGGGTTTTCAGGGTAAAGTTCTTGTAACACCACTTCCAGGTCCTTCAAAGTGAGGGGCTCTCTGCCCATCGCTATGAATGCATCACCTTCCCTGAAGAAGTCAGAAACACTTTGGATTTCTCTGCCTCTCAGATTGTAAAGCTTTCGCACACGGTCATTCTTCCAGCGTGGAAATCCCAGAGCCTCTGAAATGTCAGCCATCAGCTGCTCGAAGGTCTGGACCGACCTCCTGTTGAGAAGCAAGGTTATCCTCCTGAGCGTGTGGCCACCAGGTTTCACCACTGTGATAATCCGTGGCTTCACAGGACTGTGCTCTGAATGTAAGGTGTGAAAACCATTGCGGGGATTAAAAAGCGGGGACCTCTGACTGCTTTCGTGCAAACAAGCTTTTCCATAGCTTCTACGACCAAGAGGAGGACACGTCCCTTGTAGCTTCCTCTCTTTTACTTTTGAGCTCGAGTTGTGTGGCGAATGGTCAAACAAGGCCTGGCGCCCTAAAGCAAAGAAAGAGCAGGCATATTATTTCTGAGTAAAAGCTTTCTACATGGCAATGCATGTGACCAAAAAGAGTAGGGGTAGGTGCATTCAGTGCTTATAAAGAACTGCCACTAAGGAGTAACTCCATGTGCACGCAACTACAAACACGTTCAAGTTTGGGAGAAAACGTAAACGCACTTTGTGACAAATAATACTGGAAACAAATCCTTCTCCTAAATCCTTCCCAACTTCCAGAAATCCACAAAAAACCATGGGGTTACTTGTGCCAGGATTGCATCCAGATTGTTCAGCATTCTCTTACAAATCCACCTACCACGAGCACACTCACTTCCTTTCTGAACCCAATTACAAGTTTGGCCTCTGTACACCCTGCAGCAACAAGTTCCACAATTACATCGCACGAAGTAAAAGAGATGAATTACTTCTGGTTCAAAATTGCTACCAGATGGCAATGTGTGTGCAGCCTTATATTCCTATAAATAACTGCCTCCACTTTCCTCGGACCATTCATTAATTTTCTAGACTTCTACAACAAATTAAGTACATGAGATTCATTTTAAAAAGCATTACTTTCGCTCTAATTTTACAGGAATTTTATAGCACATTTAAGAGTGATGAAGTTTCTTTTTTTTTCTCTTAAAGGAAGGACATCCTTTTTTTTTTTTCCTTGTTTGTTTGATGACTGGAGCCCAATATTTTGGTTTGACTTTTTTAGTCTAAAACTTACGTAAAACGACACAAAGTCCTGAGTGTCCTCCAGCGACATTAAACATTTTCCATCCCATATTTCATCTTAGAACACCAACCAAAGAAAACAGCACCATTTGTTACTGGTAATTCTGAACAGAACTGAGAACACCACATATGGTTATGGACAAACCAAGCTTTAACATAATTCACTGTCTATAAACGCAACAATAAGGTAAGAATAAAAATGTCCCCTTAAATACTCTGATTTCTTGTACATATTGAGATTAAAACTTGATTATAATGCAGTTCTTTTCAGCCTTGAGAAATAAACTTTCAGGTTGAGATCACAGAGTGCTTCCAACTCCATTTGACACTCTTGCAGTTCAGTTAGGAACAAATATTCAACAGGTATGAACAGGACCAAGACAAAAGAAAGCAGCTAGAATTGGGTAATGACCATAACAAACGGCTTATCTCCCAGAGCATCCCACCCATTTTCCTATATTCCTATGATTACATAGTCACAGTGCGTGCCATGGACAAAGCCACAAAGGAAAATCTGCACATATGAGCCTTCCCCTGGGCTCTAGGCTTAACACATACCCGTTCAAGCATTCTGGCAGGCTTAAGCCTACTACAGTTTGGATTTCAGCAGCTGAAAAGCTATTTTCAGTATTTCAAGCTATGCGTTTTTCTTTGTCCTTTTCACCAAGGCATAATAGAACGAAGAGGAAATACACCTCCTCACCTAGAAAAACAAACAGGAGGGAGAACACAACAAATGCTGCAGCATTCACTCAAGCTGCTGCCAAAAGAGCGCATCCAAAAGGCCAGTGGCTGAGTGGGGAAAGCACATAAGAAGACACCACTACAGACCTCCATTCTGCTGCTGGCTTTGCTCTGTGTACTGCATCCAGCTCTGGGACCGCTAGCACAGGAAGGATGTGGACCTGCTCAAACAAGCCCAGAGGGATGCTGCGAGGGCTGGAGCAGCTCTGCTCTGGAGCCAGGCTGAGAGAGCTGGGCTGGGTCAGCCTGGACAAGAGAAGGCTCCTGAAGGGGGGACCTGAGAGCAGCTCCAGTGCCTGAAGGGGCTGCAGGAAACCTGGAGAGGGGCTTGGGACAAGGGATGTAGGGACAGGCCAAGGGGAATGGCTTTAACCTGCCCGAGGGGAGACTGAGCTGAGCTCTCAGGCAGAAGCTCTTCCCTGGGAGGGTGCTGAGGCGCTGGCACAGGGTGCCCAGAGAAGCTGTGTGAGCTTTCACATCCCTTCCGACACAAAGCAGTCTGTGATTCTATGATGGATGCTTCTTAGTTGCAATACTCTCCCCATTAAGCACTGTGTGCCCCCAGTATGTCCTTTAACTCTTGGCTTCATTTTATTCCCCCTGCCAAGTGAGAGAGAAACTTCTCTCCAAATAAATATTACGAAGAAGCCCAACTGCCAGCACAGGGATTGAAGACGTAAGCATTATATAAAAGCTACATGTGACTAATACTTTGTGGTTGTACAAGTTATTTCTGTCTTCATTCTGCTTTTTGAGGATGAGCTCTTTGTTATCAAAAGATGACTACATGCGTGCTAGTGATTCTGCTGCAGATATTTACATTCTATTCAGAAGAAAGCCTACTGTGAATGGGCTGGTAAAAACATATTTAGATTAATAATAGTCCTCTGAGATCTGAATCAAGTCCAGAATGTTCCTGGTTACCAGGAACTGCTGAAGCCCTGAATTTAATCAACTGGATGCCCACTGTCACCAAAGCACCATCTTGCTTACCAGAACAGCACGTGACATTTGTACTGCTCACAATCTTGGTGCTACATAAAACCTGTGCTGCACTAATAATGACTTCCCTTTGTGTCCCCCAGCCATTAGCACACCTTGCTATAAACCATTCATTTCAAGTGCCTGGCTGCACTGCTGACCGTTTCAATTTCCCAAACATCAATTATGTTTTCTTTCTTCACTAAACGGGCTAAGCTCTAAACAGAAACCAAATTTAGTTATTAATTCTATAATTAAGGGAATAAGAGCAGTTGTGTGCAATTATTAAGAACAATATAGGAATGTGCTTTTGTCCTTTTTAAACTGGCTACATTCCTAGCCAAAGAGGAAGTTTGACACAAGCCATAAGTTAATATGTAATCGTTTTAGGAATAATAATAACAATATTGTATATTTTTCTAAGATGAAAGGGGAAGTTACATGAATGCTTAAATTCATGTGGAAAGGAATCTCCTTTTCCTGAGAAAGGGGAAGTGTCAAATCCTGTTAAAGTGGTGGCCACAATGACTATACATTATATAGGGTTTGTGTTATTTTCCACTGATGCTATATTTAATTGAACTGATTCCCATCAAGCAAGCCTCAATCTGTCAGGAAAGTGCACACCCTTAAAGCAGTAACAAGCGTTTCTGGAAAGCCTTCAAAGGTCACACACATACACAAATGCTCCAGCTACAATTTATATTGCTTCAAAATGTTGCTTCCATATTTATATACAAGTGGGAGAGGGAGGTGGGATCAGAAACACACTTCAATGAGTCTAAGTCCTAGCAAACTATACCTCGGGGAATAAAATGTGTTTATTCTTTTACTGTCTTACTGAAAGCTAATCATAGAACGGTTTGAGGTGAAGGGAGCTTAAAGCTCCTCCAGCTCCAACCCCTGCCACAGGCAGAGACCCCTTCCACTAGAGCAGCTTGCTCCAAGCCCCTGTGTCTAACCTGGCCTTGAGCATGGCCAGGGGTAGGGCAACCACAGCACAGCTGGTCACAGGCATCATGTATGCCATCTAAGCTGCGCACTTGGGCACCCAAACAAGATAAAACTGGGATTTACAGAGTGATACAGAGCTCCAGGTGGTAAAGACGTGATGGTCTTGTAAGGTAAACGATCACAGCAAGTCCTCAGGAAGCAGGAAGGATGGGACAATCAGGGATCTGGGGGCTCAAACAGGTAGCAGGAACACAAAATGTAGCATCTACTGACCAAAGCATCAGTGGTCCATGGAGAGAAAATGGTTGCTGCAGGGAGGACAGCTTTTGTGATTCATTTTTAAAAGCCAGTTCACAAACCATGTGTGATTGAGTGATAGTCACAGTCAGTCCCACTGTGCTGGGGAGAGGAAGGCATAGCAGGGAAACAGCAAAAGAAGACTTCTCCTTGTGCGGTTTGGCTCAGTATCTGGACCTGGAGTGAAATAAAGGGAACTGAGAAGACTTAAGCTCTGAATAAGGCGTGCATACAGAGCTTCAACCAATCCTCATCTTCACAGTGAGGGACTTGCCTCGCTATTCCCCCTACAGCACCAGAATAACAGGGCTTCCCAGAGGCGACCTATTCTGGCAATCAAAAACAGACTGCTGCCATTTGTCCTTCAGAACTTCTCCCTTCCCTTGACCAGTCTTTGTTCTTTCATTAAACCACTGCTGCTCATCCTGCATCCTCCTTGGCTCTAATGAGTGATGGCAGTCGCAGTAATTAACTGAATGGTTTACCCAGCAGCCGGCTCTGCTCTCAAGTCACAGGTTGCAGCGGCATTAAACTTTTACAGGGAGTATTCCCACACAGAAGGCAACACTAAAACAGGGTCCAGTTCTGGCATTGCTTTCTGTGAATAAGGTGGTGTTATTTAAGCCCTGCAATTTCCTTAGAGGACCCTGGATCGGTACGAAAGCCTCCACTTACAAAATCAAGTGTGAGAACTCCCTAGAACACCAGCAGCATTCTTCAGGCAACTAAAGTTGCGCACGACAGAAACTGTGCATCTGGGAGGTTTCGTTACGTATTGGTGCCCATGCAGGGTAAGCAGAACACTTTCAAAAGGGAAGGAAAAGAAGGGAACTAAAACTGTCTGGTTTTATCATAGCCCCAGCAATTTCTGCTGAGGGCATGGAAAATAATGACCATAGGGAATAAAAATAACCTTAATTGGAGCCCAAACCAGTAAGTTCATGCCAAAGTTATCAACAAGTATCTTAAAGTTGAGGGTGAAGAATACATCTGGCCTTCAACTCAGAGCAGCCAGGTGTGTAGCTCACACAGGGTTATCAGTGTGCACCAGCAGCTCAGTTCAGGATGCAGTCTGAGTCCTCTACTTACATGGAAACAAAATATGATCACAGGCATCCTTTTACAGCAAGTAAATTTTTCATGAGCATTGCTTACAGCTCTACTGTTGGAAAACACCACTGGTGAACTTCTCTCTCAAGAGCTGTAGGACCCTCTCCTTCCTTCCCTGCTGCTCATCCTTGCCTCCCACCATGCTTTAGAGTGTTTTACTGCACAGATATACATAGAATGGTTTAGGTTGGAAGGGACCTAAAAGCTCCTCCAGCTCCAACCCCTGCCACGGGCAGGGACCCCTTCCACTAGAGCAGCTTGCTCCAAGCCCCTGTGTCCAACCTGGCCTTGAACACTGCCAGGGATGGGGCAGCCACAGCTTCTCTGGGCACCCTGTGCCAGCGCCTCAGCACCCTCACAGGCAACAGCTTCTGCCTAAGAGCTCATCCCAGTCTCCCCTCTGGCAGGTTAAAGCCATTCCCCTTGGCCTGTCCCTACACCCCTTGTCCCAGGCCCCTCTCCAGGTTTCCAACCAAAACATTTCAACCAAGAAACCTGGAGAGGGGCTTTGGACAAGGGCCTGTAGGGACAGGACAAGGGGAACAGCCTTAAGCTGCACCAGGGGAGGGTTAGATTGGATATTAGGAACAATTCCTTCCCCAGAGGGTGCTCAGGCATTGGAACAGGCTGCCCAGGGCAGGACTGGAGTCACCGTCCTTGCAAGTGTTCACACATTGTGTAGATGAGGTCCTCAATGCCATGGGTTAGTGGTGGCCTTGGCAGCGCTGGGGATGGTTGGACTTGGTGATCTTAAAGGTCTTTTCCAACCAAGTTGATTCTACCATTCCATGGTCTGCTCCTTTGCTGTTCTTTACAAAGGAAACCTACTTGATTTTGTTGTCCCCATATCAGTTCACCTTGATGTTTTTTTTTTAAGAGCAGGAAAAACTACATGCACATGAACAGGTGACTATTGCAGAACATCACCAAGGTCATCATCTAGACAAGACAAAAATCAGAAGCTATCAGCATGACTTGAATTCAATTCCTCCCTGCACACAAGGCAGTTTAGAAGTGCATACAGTTTGTTTTTGTGTCTACACCAAGGTACAGTGGAGTCTCTTTTGCAGATAAACTGGAATCAGGACTGTGCCATAAAAAAATCTATAACTGTGAAAGCTGAAAAGCGGGCAGTAAAAGAATATAGGAAGAAGAATGGTTTCTCTGCATAAGGCAATGTCGACCTGAAGAACTGGGTTTTCTCTCAACCAATTGCACAGGGTTTCAGGGCAGTCAATCTGTATTTCTCAGACAGGATCACATGCTGGTGGCCAAAACAATACCCTAAGACCTGATCTGCAAACCTGCTCACTGCTCACAGCTGCAAGAGAACGCACTGGAAGAGGTACTTCAGACACAAGGTAATACAACGCAACACAAAGATCCTCCAAAAAGTCAGGACCTGGGCATCTCTAGTTACATTCTTCCCCAAGTCAAAGTCCTTTTGACTTTACCTTTTAGACCTGGACTCCCACTGACCGCAGTTCACGTGCTCTCTTTACAGGTATCACAGAGATGCCAGTCCATGTTTGTTGCTCTAGCAATAACCGTGACAGAAAAGCCCATGAGTTAATAAGCCTGTGTTAACAGCAGGGCTCAAAAAGCATGCCTGGAAGGCCAGGAGCAACGGGGTAAACAGTAAATAGATGCTCATTAGGTACGCTTTGTCCATCATATGCACTGATGGAGCCAGAGACCCTGGGAGAAAACAGCAGCATCTGATAGTGTAATTAATGTTCATATATTAGTGTACAGGAACATGCACTGGGGGGGGGGGGAGTGTTGTTAATCAATAGCCATAAAGGCCCGAGTTTGTAACCTCAATAATGTTAGATTCTAAGTACCTGGCCTCATAGAAATACAGTATTTTAATACATTGAACAAAAACATTGAACAAATTTTATGTGGCTAGAATACATCTGATGGCAAGGCAGTTATGGAACATACTATGCAATAAAATACTAATGTAAACCCTGTGGCATTATAAGTATTATTAAACAAAATGAAATAAACACAATCCAAGTATTTTTAGAAGACCAAAGTGTGTTTTATCCAATCACATTAAAAACCAACATCATGGTATTTACAAGAATTCTTATCTGCATTAGCTAATGGTGCAGAAGGCAAACCAAACCATCACCTAAGGGCAGTTTTAACACTGTCACAGGGAGGGGGGGGATCAGTTTAAGATCTATAACATTATTTCTGCTACCCTACTGGGCATCTCCAGCCATAATGGAGATTCCAAGTTCATTATCATTCACACGTTCACATCAAGCAAGCTTAAAGGAAAACTGAACATTGCATATGAATTTGACTGCGAGCCCTGCAAACTCAGCTGTGTGCCAAGGTCTGTTCCTTCTATCCCACAGGTCATCAGCGGGACTAAAGTTTCTCCTGGCCAAAGGCGTCTGGTCCCATTAAGTGAGTGCCAAAGCATCAGCTGTGAGGAAAGTAAATGGCCTTGGTGGCTTCTTCTAGAGTACAAGAGATACACACCTTTGTACCCACACCCTGCCCTCACAAAGGCAGGCAAGGAGACTTCACAGCTTTGCATCGTGCACTGCATCTTCAACATGCCTGCTTTTTACTTTAAGAATAAAGTGAACATGCATTCTATCATGGAAACTGGAGATCTCCAAATTCTTTAAGTTCCACAATTGCCCATTGCCATTGTGCCCCAGTCTTTCATTGCAGAAAGAAAGAAAAAGGGGCTTGACTCTCTTCTCCCTGACTATTTCTCTTGCTCCCTTTTCACTGCCAGTTTTGGGACACAGACCTCTGAGTTTATGGGAGATCTTAGAGAGCAAATAGTACCGGAGCAGCTGAAAGGTAGGCAGATGAGCAGCACTGGCAGGAGGGACAGCCTGGGTGGAAAACTGGCTGGACTTCAGCAGAGGGCAGGAGCCTATGGGATGCCCACACTGGATCCTCCACTATGGACCAATAAGCTCTGGATTTTTCCACCTGAGGATGTATTGCACCTCTGTGTCACCTCCAGCTCCACAGTGGGTGCCATCCTGCAGTGAGATACGTGTAGGACTCTCACCATGTAGCAATGCTTGACATTATTTACTGTATGAAAACCATGAGGGATAAATGACATTTAGCAGCCTCCTTTCCTTCTTTCTCCTCAAAGATAAACCCTGGCTTTTCCTTGCCTCTTTTCTTAACCCTTTTCCTTTGCTTCATGTTCAGAGCCCCCCTGCAGCGTTCCCTGGCACTCTCATGTCCATGGATGAAGCAGCAGCGTCCAGACTGCTGCAAGGCAGCCTGGTTTGCTCTCTCAGCATTACGCTCCCTTTTCTGACCTGGCAACAGTGGTTGGGCAAAATCTACCTTCTCAGGAGCTCCCCACCCGCCCCTGTGGGCCCACAGCCACCCCACTGCATGGTTTAAAGTCTTCTAAATCAAGCCATTTGTAATTAAAAAATCAAATATTTACAGCAAACACAGATGGCTATTGCCATGTGGCAGCGCTCAACTGAGCTGGATCACCCCCAGAGCAGCAGATGAAGGTAAAGCTTTTATGTAGTCTTGCAATGAGTCACAAGTGTCATTGTTTTTACTTCTTCTGGGCTTTTTTTAAGAGCAGAACCCCACTTTCATTATCTTTTGACATTTTAAGGGCAGCAAATCAAGAAGCGAGCATAAAGAAAGCCCTCTGAAGAAGTATACAGCTGCATAATCTGTAAAGACTAAGCGCAATGTAAGAGTGCACGTGAAATGAATCAGTGCCTTTGGAGGTGTGAGGCTCAGTTTTAAGTTGTTACCCTGCATAAAACCAAAAAAAGGGTATTATGAAACTGCTCATTTGTTTCATTCCTCTCAAAGATGACAGGCTGTGTGTCTTGTTGGGAACAGCCATGCCTGCTTTCTGCAGCTTGACAGCTTTAGGGTCTGCCCCAGCAACCAGGGAAGCGAGCTTGTCAGTCCAGGACCTTCCATCAATAATCCTTCAGGAGAGGGGCAGAACTGACAAAGGGAGTCAAAAACATCTTACACAACTATGCTATTTGCCAGGATCCATCTGGCAAATCCTCCATGTGTTTCTCGAGGCTCAGTGTATGCTTTCGCGTTGATGCTCTTGCCTCCTGACCCACCATACATTTTAGATCAATTATTCATGATTCAGCACAAAGTAAGCTTTCACTGCTTTCTAACCCCGTTAGCCGACGGTGCCTCAGTCAAAGGAGCAGGATTCTGTTTCTTCTTGTGGGAGATTTTATTTGCATCGCTTCCCAAATCTCAGCTTGATGACTAATCAGTTGCAACTGAGCAAACCCACTGCAAATAAGAGAGCTTGCAGAGGTGTCACTGAGGGTTTAATTAGGCTTTCAGATCCTCCATTACCAATAAACTTGTTGCATAACTAAAGACAAGACCCAGCCAGAGTCTGATTCTCCATCTGGTTTGCAAAAAAAAGGGGCAATTACCCCAAAGTTTTCTTTGGAAATTTAGTACATTGAAGAGATGTTAACTCGGATGTAAATGTAGAATTCCCAGCCCGTTATTACAGAACCACTTTTGCAGAAGAGACTCATGTATTAAAGTCTACACCGCAAAATAACTTGGTTTGGGGAACTTATAAAAGGGAATGGGTTTCTCAGGGAAAACTCTAAGCCAGTGCTAATTAGGCTTAAAAGCACGATGACAAGCGCAAAGATCAGGATTTTCATATCAGCAGACACTTCTCAGCGTCTCCATTAACAACACTATTTGGGGTGACAAGTGAAAAATTGGAGTGTATGTGCAGGCTAGCTATACTGATTGAGTGGGAGAGGGTGTTCTCGGAATGATTGCCGAGTGCTTCTGCTGAGAATATCTGACACAAATGCTTGTTTTGCATTCTTACAACAATTAGACTGAGCAAATCACACCAGGAACGGAGGGAAGATGGCAAAGGAGCCTGGCTTTCCTTTGCGGTGAAGACAAACTGCTGCTAGGCGAGATGGACAATATGCAAGCACTACCAAAACTCCAAATCTGCATTAAAGCCAATGAAGGCAGTAGCTCCCTTTCCTTTTTTTCATTGCTTCCAGTATCTACTGCATGCTCCAAAAGGAGAGACCCCATACCCTGAAAATGAGGAAAAACTGGAAAAGGGGATACTGTGAAGTGTCACATTCAGCTCTTTCAACTACAACTTTTTCAGCTCTGAACCAAGTTGCGCTGAAGCTAGTTAAAAGATTCACATTATTTTCACTGAGACCTGGATCTGATTTAACAGAGGCTGCTAAAGCCACCATAATGTTCTGATGCTGACTATATTGACAAGAAAATCCATATAACTCTGATTCCCAATGTTGTTAAATGGTCAGGAATCGAGTCAAAGGAAAGGAGGAAAAGCAGCGACAGAAACCAACCCAATTCACCCTGGAGCTGCGGGAAGAGAAGGAAGGACCACCGGCTTCCCTGATCTCTACACAACTATAGATATTTCTGCAAGAAAAAAAAACAAACTAAGCCAAGCAATCTCAGAAATGGGGAAATGAATCCCACACAACTTCCCTTCGTCACCACATGCTCCAAGTCCCACAGATGCCAAAGCTGTGACGCTCTGCAGAACAGGAACAGAAAAAGCAGCAGTGCAGACAGATACAAAGCACACAGTGACACTACCAGGTAAAGATACAGCCACAACTCAGATTAGCATGTCCCAGGTAACTAACTTGAGTATAAATTCCCCCTCAAAAGAAACCCCCACAATAAAGACAAGGTAAGTTTAGCCCAGCTGAAATTCACAGGCTTGAACTGCTGCCAATATCTTGAATTAAAACCAAGTTTATCTTTGCTGACAGTTACAGTCCAATTAACCAATTCAGGTTAACGAACCACAGATGAGATTTCCTAGAAGCAGTTCCCAGCTGATGTGTCCTAACATCCCACCCAAATGCTCACGGCAAGGGCCATCCATGCCCTTTCACCACACCCATTACCCTACAAGAAAGAGACTCTAAGCCTGCAATATCCTTTTTATCCAGAGAGCTGCAGGATGCCTCCCTGAGACACAAAACTCAGCCACCTCCTGAGAAGAGCATGACGGAGTTGCTATAATAACTGCACTCCTACCACACCACGTAGCTGTAATGTTTTGTAAGCTCGGTTTCACTTGCTGGCTGTTTTGGGACTCTGCTGATTCTCAACGCTTCGAAGAATCAGAACTGCATTTAGACCATATAAAAAATACAACAAGCACCCAAGAGGTGTCAAGAGGAAAGAGGGTGGCTATGGGGAAAGGAGACCAGCAGGTGGGAAGACAAACTTGCATGCAAACAAGCATAGATGTAGATTTCTATTTCTGCATAAAGCTAGCAGTAAAAGCATGCATGATTCACTGCAAGGCTTGGCAATAAACTCTTTATCGCCTCACACAACACAGGTTGCAATGCAAATGCCCAGGAAGGAAGGAAGGCAGAGTTTTGTCATACTGTTGCAAAGGGTTGGTTGGCTGGTTTGCTTTAAAAGGAAACCTTTCAGTACAGAAGTTTCAGTTTGGGGTGTCCAAACAGTGTCTGACAACCTGAAAACCACCCCCAGTTGCCTGTCCAGTTCCCTTGACGCTGCACACTGAATGTCCCCTAAGGAAGGCAGGAAATAACGCTGTGCAGTGAAAAGTTAGGGCACAGCTTTCCTATAAGTACCAGCTATTAAACAGGAGCAAACATGAGCAGCCTAACTACAAAAGTCAGGAGATACAAGGGCACAACCAGCATTTTCCCACAGAGAGGTTTGGCTGCCAGCATCCTCATGGGACCCTGCGTCCCAGCCCGTACCCCGCGTAGCTCCAGCTGCAGCAATTTCCGAGCTGAAGGAAAATTCACCCCCTTTTAAGTGCGTTTAACACACGGCTCTGCAACTCAAGCTCCTTACACCGGGTGCCGTTTACTTTCTTTGCAGAGCATCGGTGCTCTCCGAGCAGCACACGAGCATCCGTTCCAAGCGATCCACGCTCGCACAGACTACACTAAGAGCGCAAGTTACTTCTAACCTTCAACCGATATCGGAAGGGACACTGAGCCTGCCGTTCGGAGTAACAAACACCTCCTGCACCCTCAGGCTTCACAGCTTGCTCTCTCGTACCTCGCAGGGCTGCCGAGGTGGGAAGGAGCACAGGCAGCCCGACCGAGCCTCCCAAACCCCTCTCCCACCGGGAACCGCTCCTTTCCCCGTCTCTCCCCACCCGCATCTCAAGCCCAAACGCCACCAGACCCACACACACTCAAGGACGGGGGGGGAAGGAAGTTTCGATGGAGCCGCCTCACACCCCCCTTCGATCCCAACGAGACCCTGTTTAGGGATGGGGGTACCGAGGGACCGGCACTTACCCGCGCAGTGGCCATAGGGGCAGCAGGAGCCCGCGGCGGGGTGCAGCGGCGGTGGCGCGGCGGCCGGCATCGCTCGGGGCTGGGCTCGGGGGCTGCCCGCACCGCGCCCCACCGCAGGCGCGGAACCTCCGCGCCGCCTCCCGGCTGCCGGGGCAGTGAGCGGGCGGGGAGGCGGCGCTGCGGAGCGGCCACCCCGGCGGTCACACCCCCTCCACAGCCCGCCCAGCCCGGGGCAGCCCCGCGGCCATCACCCGCCTGGCACCGGTCCCCCCTTCTGTCTGCGCCGCGCTCCCCCCCAGCCGGCAGTCCCTGTGTCCCCAGCAGCCGGGGGTCGGTTGTGTGCTGGGGGCTTCATGGACCCGTGGGTGATGGGGTGTGGGACCCAGCCGCAGTGAGGACTCCCCTCCGTGCTGAGCAGACTTGGTAAATCTCAGATCACATAGGTGGGAAAAACCTTCAGGATCTTCAAATCCAGCCGTCAACCAGACACCGCCGAGGCCACCCCTAACCCGTGGCACTGCGGCCTCGTCTCCACGCTGTGTGAACACTTGCAGGGACGGTGACTGCAGCCCTGCCCTGGGCAGCCTGTTCCAATGCCTGAGCACCCTCTGGGGCAGGAATTGTTCCTCAGCTCCATCTAAACCTGCCCTGGTGCAGCTTGAGGCCGTTTCCTCTTGTCCCATCCCTTGTTCCTTGGGAGCAGAGCCCAGCCCCTCCTGGCTCCATCCTCCTGTCAGCCACTTGTAGGGAGAAATCAGGTCCCCCCCGAGCCTTCTCTTCTCCAGACTGAACCCCCAGGTCCCTCAGCCGTTCCCCATCACCCCTGTGCTCCAGGCCCTGCACCAGCTCCATTCCCTTCTCTGGCCCCGCTCCAGCACCTCAATGTCTCTCTTGTAGTGAGGGGCCCAGAACTGAACACAGGATTCAAGGTGCATCCTCACCAGTGCCCAGTGCAGGGGCACAACCACTGCCTGGCCCTGCTGCCGCACTGGTGCTGATACAGGCCAGGACGCTGCAGCTCCTCCAGGAGAATGCTGAGTGAATGAAATCATTCGGTTTGTCTTGGATTAAAAAAGACATAAACAAAGCACAAGCTGGGCACATGAACAACTGGTTGCCCAATGTCTTTGTAAAGTGTGAGAAGGAAAGGAGGGACGAGCAGTTCATTTTATCTTCCCTGTGCTGCAGTGTCCAGGCTGCCCATGGGATGCTGGCTACACAGCTGGCGCACACAGGAGGAGCACACTGAAAAAGATGTGAGAGTGAAGCATCAAGCCATAGAGCTGGTTGGAGGATTCTATAACAAGAAGTCAGACTGCTCACCATACTACAAAGGAGGTGCAGTTTGCTAACAGCATGTACATATCTTCATAGGGAAAACACCAGGAATTAAAAGGTCCTTTAATTTTGTAAAGGAAAAGAATAATATAGAGTCAATGTCTAGAAGCTGAAGTTGGAGAAATTCAAACTATAACTGTTATCAATGGGAGCCAGTGATCTTTGGCACAAATGACGGAGGGAAGGTGTGCTTTATTCTCTGGAAATCTCCAAACAAGATGCCTTTGTGGAAAATATACTGCATCCCAATGGAAGTAGTTGGGTTTACCATAGGTATAACTGGATAAAATCTACTGGCCAGGGATATGTAGTAAGTCAGACTAAAACAGCCGGTGTTCCATCATTCTATCCTCAAACTGTGTATAAACAGGACAAAGCAGAACATGCTAAACAGGCCCGTTTACTGATAGCTTTGTCCATTCAACTATCTTCTGTGATTTCACTTCCAGAGTATTTCATCACTTTTCAGGCAACACTGTCCAAAACCTTCCAGTTTGTTTAAAATTTCGAAACTCTCTAATTCCACATTTATTTTCGTATTTTTGCCTCTCCCCATTGTGTAGAGTTTGTTAATCCTACAGTCATCATTATCTGTCTGCCCGATGTTTTCATATCATAGGTTCTCAGGATTAGAACTGCCTGGAGGAGCGTAACTAAAGTCATGTTTAACACGTGCAGCTTGTATGGTATAAAAGGCTACTGCTTCTACCACACCCAATGCCCATGTAAAATCTCAGCTTCACTGAAGGCAGTGGAAGGCATCTTCTGCTATACCCCATCCTTCACATGCTCTTTGAATAACGCTGCAACTAATTCCTGCAGTTCTTGGCATCTCGATGACTTAACACGGTCTTAAGAATTAAGGTGCTGTGCTTGGTTCCTGTCTCTGTGCCTCCTCTGTCAGGTTACTCCACATTTCTCTGTGTGACCTTTTCCACCTGTGAAATGTGGATAATGACACCAATTAAAGCGATTTGCTGTCCACGGATGCAAAACCCTTAGGAGAGCTAAGTAGCAGCCCTGATTATCTGGTATTACTCCCTGCAGTTGGTTTCCAAAATGAGACTGTAACACGATTCAAAAGTCAACACTAGATTGGTAGTACTCACATCTCTTCCCGTAGAATGAAGAACAGATGAAGAGTGGATGCAGATGTCTGAAGACATCTCCTTCCTACTTGCCTCTGGAGATTTGTCACCTCTCTTTTAAACAGTGAGTGAAGCTGGTTTCCCTTTAATCCACTTCTCCACCAGCCGGTGATCTCAGCCATCCCATTCCTCTACTTAACCATCCGCAACTTCCTTACTATTTCTTACTAAGCACAAACAAGAGCCACAAGATTTGCTTCTCAATAATAACCTTTAAACCTGTGAGAACACTTAATTTCACAGCCTGAGATCACAGGCTAATGACTGATTAGTGGAGACTTGTCAGATACACATCTCCATGTGTTGCACACCAAGGTCAAAAGTAGCATCTGCATATGTCCACAGCTGACAAGAGGTCTGTTGGTACACCACTGGAAATGAATGTTCAGCATCTTGTAGGAAGAAAGCCTGGTTTCTTTTGACCTTGTCTTAAACTCAGTGATTTCTTTCTGCCTTAGAAATCATCTGTTCTTTCTCTTGCTTTCCCCTTCCCTTGAGACCCAGGATTCTGCTGGCACCTGCTTGCTTTCAAGGACTGTACTTACATTAAAGGAGATGTGTAGAACAAAAGATCCTACTGATACTCTTGGGAAATTATTCTCTTTAGATGATCATGCATTTTGTGTACTTCTTCTCACCTTCTTTAGAAAATATCATGAAAATAGGATCCACATTTTTCCAGGGTGGATCTATGAAGTTGTACCGCAGGTACCACCATCCCTTCCAACGCCACAACTCATTGTGTTGAAAATGATAAATCACCTGTACACATTTACCATATCAAGTGAGGGTAAAGTAGGAAGAGCAAAGGAACAACTAAGCTGTTTCTGTTTGGCTCTGTTTTACGTAAAAGACATTATGATTGCCCGTTGGCAAGAAACAAACAGCTGCTTTAACCTCAATCAGTTTATTCGCAAAGTCTGACGAGAGCTGTCTTCCTAATGCCCAGAAATATAATCAAGAATATTGAAGGAATCTGCATAAAGGTAGCAGTTGTGTAATGTGGTTTCAATAACAAAAATGTTAGCTCGTCATTTGTATGTGGAAGTCATTCATACCCAGTGAGCTTCCAGCTTGCTCACAGTCCTTGAGGAGGCAAATTAGGTTTAAAGTCTCAAAGCCCAGCACTATAACATAATCTGTCCTTAGTCTATAAAGAAAAGTGCATCTCCATCTCAGATGAATCTGAATACCCCACGTCACTGGGATATTGCAAGCAGTGATGCTGTAAATAAGACAGCACTTAATATGGCTCCCTTTAAAAAAAGAAACCAAATGCATTTAATATAGAAATAAAGACAAAACTCCTGACCTTTACAGAGGACTAAAAATAAGACTGAGTTCTCTCCAAACTGTGTTTCTTTCCTATGTTCTATGGCTTGAGTATATGAAATACAAGGGGAAAAAGATTAAGGAATTAATCTGAATAAAGGTAATAGTAGGTAACAGTCATCTGTGCTGGAACTCCAGGAGGAAATGTTTCAGACGGCCTCAAAAAGAAGGCAAAAGCCATCAGTAAAATAAAAATGACAGGCATTATTCAAACCAGTATTCAAAGGACAAATTTAGGTCTAAAAACCCACTACGGTTTTACCGGGGTAAGTTGTGTTATCTTCCTCTAACATACTGCCTTATTTCAGTTTCTAAGCCATAAATGCACTTAATCAGTGTCAAACTCAGATAATTAGAAGCTGCAATGGAGAAGGGCATTGATAATAGGTGTGTTATAAATGGCAATGTTTTGGTGGTGTGCGGTAATCCTTAATGACTTGTTTTAGACTGTTAATGTGTTGTTTTAAGAGACACTCATTTGTATCCAATGACTAGAAATGATGATTGCCTGATAGCCCCTGACAGGCCAGATTCATGCTTTACCTGTGCTAATACACAGGTATTTGTATTCCTTTATGACTCTTGCCTTCTAGGAAGACTCACAGAAGGGAATGCTTGTCATTAAGGCACTTCTCAAAGGAGACTTTTTGTATATTAATATAAATTATATTAATTATGCCTTTCATATATATTATATTGATATTAATATATTAATATCGCCTTCCATTCAAGTATCTCAAAGCTCATCAAAATTCAGTGAAACCTCACGCCACAGTCTAAGGCACGTAGGATCTTCATGAGTAGGTGACCAGATCAAAGCCTAGAGCTGGAGAGAAAACAGTTCGTGTACAGACACTTCATTTTATTTTAGCAGCTTATATAAATATTCGAAGTGAGAAGGTTGGGGCACAAAGAGACTCAGTAAGAGTCACATAGCTAGTCACAGAAATAGGAATACAAATGGAAATAGAACCCAGGCTTCAACCCAGACTTATTTACCGTTGATATCACAATATTTGGTGCTGGGTGCATTTCTTGAAAGGTATTCAGACACCTACAGACACACATAAGCTCCTTGTGGATTTTTAAGGAACTGAATTCCCTAGTTGACAGCATAGCTTTAAATACATGCTCCCTCCCTTCCTTCCTTAGATGCTTTGAACATTCTCCCTGCTGTGAAAACTTCTATTCGCTACGCATCAGCTTATTTCATGCGTCATGTAAAGTGAATAGGAACCTCAGCTGATGGGAGACACTGATTTGCATTGCCAGTAATGGCTCAGACAACAGAGAATTTAACTGCAAACAGTGTGAGACCTCAAGGTCATTTAATCTAACAGAGGTCAGTGCTAATGAACGAGCCTGGCTTCTGAGTGCTGCCAGAGCAAGGCAGCCGCTGCTGACAAGGTAAGAGAAGCATCACTGGTTTTCTGGGTGCCTCTTCAGGTAACTCAATGGGCAATATGTGTTCCTCTCCCCATGTTCAGCAGCTAAATGAATTCAACTCCTCACTGCTGCATTGAATGAAAAGGCTGGAACAAGGAAAGTGAACAGGGCTAAATTGCCCTACCTCTGCTGCATCTTTGGGGTCCAAGGCCACAGCCTCTGATGTTCATACATGCAAAAGGAAGGGACTCATTGATTGAGTCAGACTTCTGCAGACCTTAAATTTATTCTCACTTAAAGCTTCTTTTGTAATAAGGACTTGTCACACAGACAATGCCCTGGCTCACGGCGGGTGGGAAAAGCAGGACTTTGAAAAATGAAGATTTGATCTGAGAAACCTCCTAAATAATTCAAAACTTGGGCTTTAGCACCATCACAAGAAACACCCCAGCTTCTGTGCCTGCATTAAGAACACTTGAAACCTGTCCTTTGCTCAAGATCCGGTCTAAATCATAAGTGATGGCTTAGGTTATGATTCTTAGCGAAGAGGCGTGAGGAATCCATCTTTTCCACTTCATTCATGAATGCATTCCACTGCAGTTAAAACGCAGACAGCAAACAGGGCACTATAGTGGTTGCTTTGTGCTTGCTTGCAGTAGCATTTTCCCATTTCTTCCCCAGGACAGAACTTGTTGCTTCCCTGTGCTGTTGCAGTGCTGACCACAGCGGAATTCCTGATGGCCTTCTCCGTAAGCAGCATGTATGACACAAAGGGAACGGAGGCACACAGGGATTCAGCATTCCACCAGCTCTCCCCAAGGAGAACACAAGGGATAAGCCTCCATAGGCAGGGACTTCAGTGGGACCCCTCAGCGATCACAGCAGGCTGGTCAAACCATCTGGGAAGACAGGCTATGGGACCAGCCTGCTCTTAGTTTATCCTCATGGGAGCTGGAAAGAGCCAGGTCTTTACAGAGGAAGACGAAGCTCCTGCAGCAGGAGGTTATCTGCTGCTTTGTACACAATAGGGAGGAGAATTCAGAGCATGTAACTTGCCTTCACTTGTACTACCCTTACCCCCAAAAGACTGACAGTTACTGAATCCTTTCCCACCACAGTAATACTGAGAGGCAATGATGTAATGTGGCATATCTTTGCACCTGGAATTACATGAACGCTTTGTGATATGCAGGTCTACCGGGCTCATGAACCGGGTCCAAAATGACACTTTCATTAGCTGTGGTTTGACAGGTATAATAGGAAAAAAGGACAAGGTTAAAGCATATGGAATGAGAATGTTTCTAATGGATCACAACCCACACAAGAAGTTAACATATTTTTGTTTGTATGACTCATACAAACCTTCCTTTTATATCCCCAGGAACCTGCGTTTAGCTATTTAGCCCAGAAGAACAGGGAAATAAAGACCATTGGGATCCAAGTCAGCGACAAAGAAAGAAAAGTCCTACAAGAGAGAAAAGCCTATTAAATAAAAGAATGTTGTGGGGAAGAATATTGTACCACATTGACAAGGCCAAGAGCCAGGACAAGCCTGTGCACGGCAACAGCATGGAGTGCTCCTGCATTTATGCTAAAGATAATGCAAACACAAGAATAGTTATAGGGAATATAATTCTCCTGACCATTCATGAGTGTCTGAAAAGCCTGTGATGAAACCTTGAAACCAAATTAGGTTTTTCTCCCCTTTTTAGCCCTTGTCTCAATGAGGATCCTAACAACCTTGCATGAAAACAAATGAATACTGCCCAGCAATACACTAAGACACAGCGAACTTCGAGTGTTTTGCACAGTTTCCTCTCTTTATGAATTATCTATAATGTTGCCTTAAAACTTTGGAGTTTTATAACACCACATTAAAAAAAGCAATCTCTTATTTGGGACCCTGGGATATGGCCGGGGAGTTCAGGGAAGAGATTCCAATGGGCAGGCAGGAGACTGAGCTCTATTCTCAGCACAGACAACACTGATCTGCTGGGGAGCCAGGCACAAGGCACCTCATTTCATGGCGCCAGCCCTTCCTCTTCCCCTCTTTGCTATGATATTTTGGTGGGGAGGGATAGAGGGGAACTGGGGACAGGATTATCTCCTACAGCATGTAGATAGAAAACATAGCAACTTCAGGCTCCACTTTCAGCTCGGTATTACTGGGGTATGAATAATAATATTACACTGCCAAACACCCTCTAATATATAGAGGAAGATGGTGTTTAAAAACAGTCAGCAGCTGTTCCTTTGCTGCATGCTTAGGACAACTGGTGCCACTGGTTAAATTAGCTATTTATACTGGACTGTGATGGACGTGACACCAAATCAGCAAGAGAGCCAAAATGGGAGAACCTGTTCTGGTGACTTTGGTTTTATTCTTTTTAGAGTTCATCCCACGATGTAGCAGTGATTTTTCGAAGCCCTAGTTCCAGTCATATGGGCGTTTGTGCTACCAGAAGAGAATATTCAGTCCTGCTGATTGAGAAAGGGTGATCTTGAAAGTATCAACCTTACAGCTTGAAGAAGGAGCAGGCAAATACGCAATAAACTGCTTCAAGCCTGAATTCCCAAGCAAGAAAGACCAATAAGCTCACCTAGTAGCTTTGAAACCACTGCCTGATTTCTACCAAAACTGACAAGAGGGTGGGCATTTGAAACGTAACTCTCTTGTATAGAAAGCTTAAAGCACACAAGAAGCCAAATTATATTCTCTTATGAGGGCAAAGCAGCTAGGATGGAACTGCTCTTCACATATGCAGCTGATGACAACCAACTGGCAGTTGCACATGGGTAGTCATCCACGGATAGCTTCACATTAGCCCTGTTTTTCGGCTAACATCAGTAGCTGCTGCTGCAACAGCTCATGGTGCGGAGCTGACATTATTATCATCAGAAGAATGTGCAAAGGGGCAGATAAAAAGCTGGAGGCAAAGGACAAGTCATAGGAAACCAGAAGGACTTGCTTAAATATCACTGGTTTTAAGACAGGGGCCGCAGCACAGACTCTGTCAGTTGTAAAAGAGCACAGTACAATGGGCACATGGCATTCATTTCGGCCCCTCAGGGAAGCACTTGAAAAGCCTTGCCACCTTTCTGTGACAGCGCTTCCCTTCGCTTCCTGTGCCAATATGCAGTATTACACGGTTTGCAAGCTTCTGAGCTCTTCATGCATTGATTTCGTTGCTTCCCTGACTTAGCCTTGCGAAACCAGAGCGCAAGAGATGCACGTAACTGGGCAAGGCAGAAACTCACGAGAAACTACACGGTTTTCCACTGGCCCTGATGAACTTTGCTCAACCCCAGGGAACACAAGGGGAAGCTGACGTGATGAAAGTACTTCTATATAGCTGCCAATCTACCTCTACCCAAGTGAAGGAGAAAGCTGTAAAAGGCAAGAGCAGGCAATGAAGTGCTTTATTAGGATTTGGATGGAGGTGGTGTTTGAGCACACAGCCACATGTCAGCAAGCCAGTTATTTTCTGGTTTTGCCCTTCACTTCATGGTGTGGAGAAAGGGGAGAAGTTGATGGGTCTCCCAAACCATGGCTACTCAGCCAAGAGGAATGTGCCTAGTATATCCTTTCCTCTGCTGTGTGTCCTTCAGACACAGCAGTAAGCTCCTTTAGAGGGAAACAATCCCCTTTCCCTGCTTCTACCCATTCATGTTACACATCAAATGGTATGGGCACAATCCCTCATTCCCCCTCCCAGCTCAGTCAGATCATGGATGAAGTATTAAGCTTACAGACGATGCTATTTACTGTTATGGAGACTGATGACTACAGCCTTTCACTTATACTTCTCTCATTTGCCAGTGTTCCCCACAGTGTCTGTCTAAACCAAGGAAAACCAGACTTGACATCTCAATGGCAAAAGGTGAGAAAAGAAAAAGAGGTGGCAGTTTCAAAGGCTGTTCTCTTCAAACTCATCTTAAATCCATTGCAGATCCACTCCCCAAAACCCCATGTATTTGCCTGGAAAATGAGGCACCCAAAAATATAAGCTCGCTTCAAAAATGCCCCCTCAAACAGCACTTTCCCCTCCTTTAAATGATCCATAAATCAGTCTCAGGTAAGGAAGCAGGAGCAAAACAGTTCAAAGTAAGCAAGTGATTTCTAATCCCTCTACACTTGTTAGGAACAGGCCTGAGTGGAGTGTTTGCTTACAGCCTGGGAGCCTGGGGATGATAGTTTGCTACCCAGGCAACTTATTCACATCATCAGTAAAGCCCTGTGGATAGTGTCTGTAAACTAATGTGAATGAAGAGTCCTGCGTCCCCACAGCTGTGTCATGGATTTACTTAACAAGGTACAAATACAGCAGCTGTCTGGTGGTTTCTGTAAAGAAAGGGGTGAAGTTTACAATGATAACTTGATCGTGGGTGTCAGCCAGTGCTTTATCCTCCCTTTAGCCTGTGCTAAAGATCACCGTAAGTGTCAAACTCACTCTAGTGATGCATTTCCCTTAGGCGAAGCTGGTGTTGAAATGCGGCATGCCTTAGACCTGTGTAAAACTGAAGGTGCAATTCAAAACACCATCTTTGTACCGGGGAGTAATCAGAACGAGCTGTTGAGTTGTGCCAGCAAAGATGAACAGAAGAGCGAGTCAGCCTTAACCGGAGCTGCAAAACCTCCTAGGCCCTTTGAAACCAAGCGGATGAGATGCTTTGATAGGTAACTTTGCTCGTTTAGGGGCAAACACAAAGACTCCCCTCTTTAAAATGTGTGCTTTCTGCACAGATTTCACCTGCTTTAAGTAATTGACTGGAGCTATCTGGAGTTTCAGGTATCTTTAAATACAAAACGTATTAAATACATAAGTCATACATGTGCCGATGCGCGCTGGTCATACATCGACACTGCCCAGTGTGTAACACAGTGCCCAGAGCAGGAGCTGGGGAACTGCATGCAGCCTGTGCACAGCTGTCTTGAGCAGTATGTTCTGAGAAGCGTGCGGCTTTGCTGTTCCTTGCCCTTTCCACTGGGAGATCTAAGGAGGCTGCGCTCATTATTTTGCTCTACTCAAGGCTCCGTGTCCTGCTGTAAAAGCATGACCTGAACTTGAAAAGCAAGACTGTAAGTGAAGATTGCCGCTCCAACCAGTTGATAAGGGAAGGAAAAGCACCACGTGAACAGATTCGTGCTCTGAACTTCTCTTTTTAAGGCAGGAATGGGAATTTACTTGTTTCAGACATTTAAAAGAATAAATCTCCAGTGAATTTCTGTGTTCCAGTAAAGCACGCATCGTCAGTGCAAGGGCATAGGGAATATCTGGAGGCAAGATTAGAAGCTTATCTGGTTTGAATGTTCAGTGAGCGCCCCAAAGGAGGACCATTGAGAGAGAATCACGCTGTGGTAAATACTGACAATCAGTTTTCAATCAGAATTCCTTCAGAACAGAGCCTGCTTGAGCCTCCTGTGGTTTTTTATGGCTACTTTTCCAGGGGAGAATTCAAAGGGAAGCTGAATCTCGCTGTTATGAAGTCAAGGAGTGGGTGCTGTTAATAACGCCAGTAGGTTGGGGATGACTGCACATGACTTACAGCTTTGTTTATTCACTGCGCATTGCTTTAACTGACGTGGCATAAATCCAAAGGGAAACAATTAGGATCCCTGTGCTGAGAGACAAGCAGCGCTGGCTCTTTCACTCCTGAGCTCTCGGAGGAGTGACCAAGAGCTAGATTTAAGGAAGAGTTTAAAGGCCACACAAGCGACGCTTCAGTTCATCAAACCAAACACACATTCTTGAGCGTGTCACCTTCCTCTTGCCCACCTCTGAATGCTCTCTGTGCCTTTGGTTTAGCCAGAAGTTATCTCGTGTGCAATGCACAACCATCAAGAGGAGAGCAGGCTTTATCACCCAGCGACCCCGCTGCTAGGCTGTGAGATGTTGGTCCCTGCACCACCTCCCTTTCTTACCCAGTAAGTCTCTTAATGACTGTTTGCATGAAAGGGCCAGATCCAAGGGGGAACCTTGCCTCCAGCTCAGCTTTGTCTCATGGTCTCAAGGTGGGAGAGGTTGGTCTGAGTATTCTGGATAAGGAAGAGGCTGATGCTCCCATTCTGTGTCCAAAAGCTCCCACCATTTCAGTGCTGGCTTCAGGCAGGAGCTTCAGGAAACACTTTGGGGGGATGGATCTCATGTAGACACCAGGGCACCTCAGAGAGAGAGAGACTCATCCTTCTCTCTGCTGTTTCCATATGCCTGGCTTGAGGCAGCTGCGCATTTGAGCTGGTCTCATAAATCAGTGTAATGGCTGCACTGGATCACATCCCAGAGAGTTTTATTCTCTACATGAACCGCATGCATTTCTGAACAGAGGATTTTGGATTTCACTGGGGAGCCAAGCACCTAGTATTGCATATGAGTGCATAGCACTTTTACTGGACACATTTGCTTTAATGTGCTTGCACTAAATAGAAGGGAGAGAAAGATGTACCTTTGAGGTCACCGCATGGTTTGAGGTCATCTATTAATTGTTCGTTCCTCAACTGGTACCAGAAAGAAAAGCTAAAGAAAAAGTCAAATTCACAGACACAGCTATCAGCAAATGCACTCAAAGCCTCCAAGAGCTCAAAGAGAAAGGTAACATATGGGTAAGGCTGGAAAAGCTAATTTTAACATGCTTTAGCTCAGCAAAGAACACATCCTGATTCAAAATGTAGCTTTATTCTTATCTCACATTTGTTATACTTAGTTATTTTGCTGGAGATTGAGCCTCGCTTTTAGCAGTTATTAAGACTTACTGTTTTGCAAGTAAGTGAGGTGGGCTTACTAAATCTGGTACTTTTGCTTTGGGAACCAGCAGAACGGGTAATGAGGTTACTGAATTTTTAGGCTATTCTAATAGAGAAACGCAGATAATGTTTCTTGTTTCTAAGGGGATTCCTTTTTAGTCATGATTGGAGTTAAGCTAATTTGGATGGAAATTTCAATTACATATAAAAGGCAAACACTCGCTGCGCTTTAATCAATTAAACGTAATTACATGGAACACTCTGAGTAGTCACAAAACATTTAATTTGGAGTTAAAACTGTCTGACTCAGGAGTTCTATGTGGCCATCTCTCTGTCTTTCAAGACACCTGGAAGCAGAGGAGGTGGAACTCCTCCTCTTCAAGGTTTTGTCATTAGAATCATAGAATGGTTTGGGTTGGAAAGGACCTTAAGATCATCCAGTTCCAACCCCCCTGCCACGGGCAGGGACACCTCACACTAAATTAGCTCATACGTTTTCTTCACCCAGGTCATTGATGAGTATTTCATACCTAAATCTGACCTGCAGGGTACATTCTCATGGCAATGGTCAGGTCAGGAGCTGTAAAGGCATTTTAGTAGGAAACACCCCTGACAGTGGGCCCAGTTGTGTGTCCTGAAGCCACCACTGTTGTATTCTGTGGATTCACACAGCAAAATAAACCATCAGACTTTCATGTGAGTTTCTTTGTTCATCTACCCCTAAGTTAGTCTAGAAATGGGTCACTTCATGCTCTTGCATTCTACGTAAGAGACTTTTCTTCTAAATGGAGCAGAAGGATTCTCCAGCTTCGCTTATAAAGCTGGTTTTGCCCAAGGCTCTTGATGCCTTCCTGTCAATCAGCCGATGTGTGACAGCAAGTAGGACAGAGATCCCCAAAGAGGGACAAAGAAGTCAGATTCCAAAGCAGCAGTAGAAGAGGCAGGGTCATTTCCCTCCCGGCTCCAGTGCAATACCTTGCTTTATGAGTCAGCACTGAAGGCACAAATAAACTGCAATTATAAAAATAGCTGAATGATGAACACCAGCTCCTTACAGAATGCGTTTTGCTGCCTGGTTTAGCACAGCAGGGACAAACAGGACTGGTTGGTCTGAGACACCACCGTTCAAAAGCACAAACCCAGGAGATGAATCCACGGCTTGGATCCCTGATCAGGCACCCAGAACACCTCCCAAAGAGCAGCCAAGGAGCCCAGCATTCCAGAACCTTGGCTCCAGCAGTCCTCTCAGCCACAGAAACACTGTCTAGAGCCCAAGAGGGAAAGCAAGAGGTTCAGTGCCCTGTAGCCTTCATCAGCAGGTCAGTGCTACCAACATCCACTTGAACTGCCCAAAGAACAGCCTTTCTTTGATTTCCTACTGGGTGAACAAGTCAGAGGAGTTCAGGAGGTCCACTTGAACTTAGCTTGTACACCGAGACCTGCCTGCCCTGCAGTAAGAACTGAAGGATCTGACTCTGGTTTTGCTTGGTTTCCTTTTATACTGATGAAATGAATCTGATTTTTACCAGATTTATTTCCCTTTCCCACATGGGTAAAGATGAAAAGGTGTCTTGAGGCAGTTGTGCTGGGTGCAGATACACTCACAGCCTCACTTGCAGGGCACGGACAGCAGAACTTACAGATCTCTGTGAGCTCAGGTTTAAACGCCTCACCCAAGTACCTCATGGAAGTGTGGCTTTAAACCAGCAGCCCTTTCCTGAGGAGATGTGGGAAGCTCATTTATTTATATTGCAAGAAACCATCGGAGATGCTTCTTTTCTCATTTAAAAGCAAGTATTGAGGTAATCAGTAGGGTTTTGCAGGTGGAAGCAGATACTCTCACTTTGTGATCCTTTCCCTGTCATTCTCAGATGGGAATTTTTCCAGGTGAGCTTTCAATTTCATCAGATCTAATGGAAGCGACAGGTAAATTAATCCTGATCAAGGAAAGTAAATGAGAGTGTATTCCAGGGGAAGGCTGGGTCAGACATGTACGGGATTATCCACGTCAATGCCAGGGAGCTGGTCCAAGCCTGAACAACATATAGGGACTGGGAGCAGAAGATGCTGGCAGCATTAGTTCCAGCCCTACAAGCAATATCCTTCATCCTGCACTCTCTCTTCCTGAATTTCCCCATCTCTAAACAGGAATGATCAATACACGTCCACTGGGCGACCGCAAAGCTTGGCTGCCTAATGTTTGCACAGCATTCTGACAGGCCCAGATGGAAGCTGCTCCACGGGGAGTCGCCTCTCCCTCCTCGATGCACTTTTTAATCCACTCTCTGTTGTCGGCTGGTATTTGGTGCTCCCTCCCTTGCAGCCGAGGCAGAAATGACAACGTGCGCTTCCAAAGCTCCCTCCCACTCCCCTCTCCTCCATCTGTCGGAGGGAGGGATTTTATTTGCTGCACAAGTGCTGTCTGGCTAAAAATGTGAGCACTTTTTACAGCGCGATCCCACTCTCTCCTCCACACACACCCACCGCCCAAGTGCTTCATGCTGAGCTATGACATCTCTTCACCAGCACCCTGGGTAAGAAGAGGCTTCTCCAGCGCTCTTCATTAGGCGCTGCCCCCAAATCCACATGATGCTCACTGCTGATCCCCGCCACCCCGACTCCTGGGGATGGAATGGAACAGGGGATACCCGACACTAAAGGCTGATTCTCTTTCCCCTGTCACAAGCAGTCCAACTCAGCCATACTCCCCAGTTTTGAGGTTTAATCCCAAGTCTCGTGACCCATTGGTATTTCCCTTTCATACCTGGCTCCTAGAAAGAAGTGCTCGCCTGAGATTTGCTGTCTCTTTGTAAGTCAAGCACTCCTGGCTTGGGAGGAAAATCAGGTTTTGCTGAAGACACTCGAAACGACTCAGGAAATAAAGGCAGAAAGCATCAAAAATCATTAAACACACAATGCAATCTTTTGGTTTTAAGCCGGGGTGCAACACTTCTACATCTGTGGAACCGGCACTATGAGGAGCAGGGAAAACCCGTGCTTACGAATACAAGGCTGTCCACCGCATGGAACTACAGGGACTATAAAAACCTGGGTCCAGACAGTATTCTAGGCCAGATCTCAAGGTCTGGGCTTGAGATACTGCTCGAAGAGAAAGCACAAGAGTAATGAGATGAAAAAGGCAGATATTGCCTCATTTATCATTGAGGCAAAACCTGGGGGAAACAGGCAACAAGCTCCCTTCCACACCCATGGTCACTGTTCAGTAACAAACAGCCAGTTTAATCTATTAAAACCTAATCTTCATTCCCAACACAAAACCTATTCCACAGAGCAATCAAAGTCTTTTCTCTCCCCCTCCACCCAGACTGCTGCAGAGCAGGGAGCTGTAAGTACCCCATGACACAGGTACAGCTTATGGCACTCGGAGTTTACCCCCTTGTTAAACATCAGGCTCCTCCAGCCTAAGTGAAGGGAGGTGAGAAACTGAATGCAACATTGGGCAATTCCTTCCCATGAGGCGGTGTTTAATCTTGTCTGAGCAGCACCGGATTGAAGAGCAGACGCATTGGGAGCGACAGGGTCAGGAAGAAGTGAGGTTCCCAACGCATGTTATTTACAGAGACAGGCAAAGCAGCTTGGAAGCTGACAGCTTTTTCTGTTACTTACTCATTCACTTCAGCTTGACGCCTCTCTTCCTTATGCAGGTCTCCAGCCAAGAGCTCCTTGTTAAGTGCTCCAAGTGTATCTTTGAGGAAACCTGACCATGGTTTATGTAAGAGCTGTGGAAAACGTGGTTCTGCATGATTTGGTCAAGTACTTGAATGCTTTGTATGTGCCCAATAATCACGGTTCAAATAAATACGACAGCACTGCTAACTCACCCCAGCACTGATTACCACACAGTGCAGAACACAAGAACACACCATACAGTGCAGAATCACCCCACAAGAGCACAAAGCACCAGTTGTCCTAAAATCTCCCAGCTCTAAAAACGGATGGAGTTATCTAAGCAGTACTGATAGCTGCATTTGATGGACACAAGAGCAGAAGCAGCCTTACCAGCACGGAGGTAGCCTGGGAAACAGCGCTCCTTGCCTTGAAGGTCATGTCACTTTGAACTTGACCGTGCAATTGAGCAGACTGGGGGGGGGAAGGAAGAGGCTTCAGAAGAAAATGGGTGGGAATAGTAGCAACTGGCCAATACCAAGATACCCGGCTGCACCACCCCGGCTCTGAGCCAGTATCTGCTTACCTCTGTTATCCACCCAGAGCTGCTGTATTTTGACACGCTTGAGCAGCTCGGTGTGTTACCTACCTGTGAGTGCAACCAGGATCCAGAGAACAGGCAACTCTTTCACTTAGTGAGGCCAGAGGAGACCACGGAGATGCTGTGAGGGCTGGAGCAGCTCTGCTCTGGAGCCAGGCTGGGAGAGCTGGGCTGGGGCAGCCTGGACAAGAGAAGGCTCCTGAAGGGGAGACCTGAGAGCAGCTCCAGTGCCTGAAAGGGCTGCAGGAAACCTGGAGAGGGGCTTGGGACAAGGGATGTAGGGACAGGCCAAGGGGAATGGCTTTAACCTGCCAGAGGGGAGACTGAGGTGAGCTCTTAGGCAGAAGCTCTTCCCTGTCAGGGGATTGGAACTGGATGAGCTTTAAGGTCCCTTCCATCCCCAAACCCCTCTGTGATTCTATGATGATCTGCCTTAGCCCAGTAAACCTCTCCCCAGGGTTCCTGTACACGATGGGCATCCCCACAGAGTGCACTCTCCTGCTGAGACACTCACTAAGTGCAGGTGTGAAAGTTTTCACCAAAACTCAAGGCTCCAACAGCAAAGGCAGAAGCTCCGCAGCAACATCCGTGGTCCCCTTTCATATAGGGAAGGGTGCTTCAAAACTGGCTGTCACCAAATCACATCATGGGGACAGCTGGCTTTATTTACACTGAGACAAGAGAATTTCTTCCCTCCTGTTTTCAGTGAGCATCAAGATCAAAGGCTTCCCTTTAGGAATGAAAGCAAACACCTAAAAACCAGCAAGTGTTGAAATGTTTTGCTGGGTCAGTTTAGAACAGCTCATTGTCAGGGAAGCACTCTGGAATCAAAGTGGACAGTATTATGAAACAATGCTGTTAAGAGAAGTAAGGGTGAAAAGGTGGAAAATACCCATCACTTACCCCCACCACTTACCACACAGTCCTTCCTATTCACAGGAGGATCAAGTGTCTTTTAGAGCACATCCCCATCTTCCAACTACAGCAAATAGTTCAGTCTTCTTTTTCATTTAGGGGTCACTTTTGTACCACCAGGGAGAGAGATTTTAAGTCACCAGTTCCTGTGATTTTGAAGCCTCTTCTTAATTCTTTTGAACTCAGCATGGCTTAGACAGGCAGAAGGTGGATGGATGGGCTCGACAGCCTGCAGCCACCACTACTCAGTTCCAAGGTCTCGGTGCAATACGCATCTCACATGTACCAAGGCTCTTAAGCCCTCCAAGTCAAAGGCTCTGCCTATGCCAAAACACTGGAGCTTCCACCAGGGTGAGAAAAGCTTTTAAACAAACACAAAACCACTCCCAAGGGTGTATCTGGACAACCGCTTCTTGCTAAATAAATATTCCAATAGGATTAATGCACACAGAGGGTCAGGATCTGAAGAGATTGCCATGGAAAAGAAAGGTTTATGTTTGTTTATGGATATCATGATAGGGGAAAAAAACCTTTAAGTACTCATATTGGCCTGGAGATCCAACTAGAGTTCCCATTTCATAGAATCCCAGACTGGTTTGTGTTGGACGGGACCTCAAAGCTCACCCAGTTCCAACCCCTGCCACGGGCAGGGACCCCTTCTACTAGAGCAGCTTGCTCCAAGCCCCTGTGTCCAACCTGGCCTTGAACACTGCCAGGGATGGGGCATTCACCACTTCCCGGGGCTCTCAGTGCCTTCCAGTCAACCCCCCGCTACCAAGATGATGTTCTATGATATGGAATATCCCTTTGGGTAGCTGGGGTCAGCTGTGCTCCCTCTTGGCTTCTTAGGAAGAGCATGAGAGACTGAAAAGTCCTTCATGAGGATAAACACCACTCAGCAACAACTGAAACATCAGGGTGTTATCAGCATCACTCTCTTATTAAATCCCAAACACAGCACTGTACCAGCTACTAGGAACAAAATTAAGTCTATCCCAGCCCAAACCATTATGCTGGAGCCACCAAAATCCCAGAAGTAAACCAGCATCAGTACGACGTGATACTCTGGACCCAGCCTGTGCGCTCACTGATGCAGGCAGTCACATACAGCTTTCAGGAAGCATTGAAAACAGAAGACAAGATTCAAGTGATTCCAAAAATCTTACAGGTTTTATAAAAACATTATTATACATTACAAAAAGCCTTTTATCAATTAAACCTTACAAAACACTTAAAATGCCAATATTCTTTTAAAGGCAGATTATCTGTATTTCAATATATACAGGGAACAGTTTATATCAAAACTTGATGAAATGAAGGACAATCCGTAATGTTCATACTAAGCCAGTTAGAAGTATGTACACTGACAAAAATAGGAATGTGTTAAGAAATCACTGGTTTTGCCTATAAAAATAGAAGAGAGATACTGCAAGCATCTCACCTGAAGACTCAAGAGTTTCCAGACATAGAAAGACTCAGAACACACCTGGTTTACAATGGTAACCTAAGAACACTGATTAAAACCTCTTAAAATCAGAGAAACTACCCTATTGTTCTGAGTGTTCCAACTCAGAAGAATGATGATGTAAGGTAAGAGGGAAGAAGGAAAAGAAGACAGAGTGGGAAAATACCCTGAGGTAAGGCAGAAACGTTCTTATTTCTTCCTACTTGCTGCTTCTTTGGCTTTTCACTACTTTCAAGCTACCATAGAGGTTTGAAAGGAAATTTGTCTCAACAACTACATCATCAGCACATAGGTAATTATTCTGACAGAATACAAGTGACATAAACACAATAGCGTAAATTGCTCTTTTTTTTTCAGACTCTTCCCATTTCTGGCTCCATCCCTCTATTTTGCTTCTTAATTCTAACACTAGACTGTTAGGAGGAGAGAACAGCCACCTGCATGCTGCTTCTCATCACCATTTCCCACATCTTCCTTTTTTTCTGGAGGGTTTTTTATAGACGAGCTCTTCAAAAGCCATGCTTTCATCTTCCACTTCATTTTCCAAGTCTCTATCATGCACAAAGCCTGTATTAAGAACAAGAAAGGAATGAAGTATGGAAAACCCCAACACCTTTTCCTCTTGATAGCATGCCAAGTTATGTCATTGCTCTTTTATGTCGGCAATATAGCTTCATATATAATATATAATCATGTTTAAGAAGTATTGGGCTTAATATGACAAGTATTTAAGAGCTCTGCGAGGAAGCAGGGACTGCCAAGCCACTTGCTGCACTAATAATTAATTTTTACATAGAAAACCTGTTGGAAACCTGTGCAATTCGAACACATACCTTCTTCTTTTATCTGATGAGAGTCCATTTTCTTCAGCCACTTATGAGCCTCATCAATGGTGGCAACCAATTTGCTGGTGTGTTTGGTTATTGCCTCTTCAGCTGAAATGGAGCACAATTAACACTGTGTAAGAACTAGCCGAGAGATGGACAGCAGCTCAAAGCCAAGCACAAAGCAGAGTTACTCAGAGATGCCTTTGTGATGCTGCTGCAAAGGAAGAAGTCTCAGTCACCACTGATCTCACATGCAGGGAAATTCACTAGCGGGGATGAAGGTGCTGGATGCATTCCTCCCCATTCCAATTAACCTCACTAGCACTAGCAGAAGAGAAGCTCTGCATCCTTGTGTTGTCCCTTTTAAGGTACACCAGAAACTCCTGAAAATATCCTGGCTTATCTGTTTTGGGGGTATGAAAGTTCCTGATTTCCATTACACAAGTCAAACATCGCCCCAAGATGCTGCAGCCTTTCATTAACTGCACCATCAGGGACTTGTAAAACGCTTGTTATAAAGTGAGGAAAAAGTAACCTCAAAGGCAAATAATTGCTGTAAATATATTTTCACCAAGTGGAAGAGCAAGGTAACATTCATCAAGCAATTGTCATAACAAAATCAACTATTACTTAATTAAGCTTACTGCATCCATCACATTCCTCGCTAGCGTGGTTCACTGAGAAGAAAGCCAACTAAATAATAAGCAAAACTTCATGGAATTCATCCCTGTGGTAAAGCTTTCCACTAGGAGTAAAGGTAAAGCTTACACAGGAAGATCGCAACCGAACGCTTAGGTACAAATTTACCATGGCTCACTGATCAGAGCTGATGAACGTATCAAGGATTACAGCTTTTCACTCCTGTCAGACATCACAGGCAAAGTGATAACGTGATGGGGTTGGTAGATTTCCACAACTAAAGCCAGTAACAATGTTTTGATTTAAGATGTCACTTTCCCACAGCAAATACTCCAAACAATTGTGCTCCTAGGCTGCTCATTCAAATCTGCTTGCAAAAATCAGCTTAGATGAATGCTCAAGTATATGGGTGAAAAAAAGGATACTCAAAATGTGTGTCTCCTGAGTGCCATGTGGACTGAGCACCAGGGTTGCCTTTGAGTGTCTGACAGCCCACAGATCTGTAGTCAAGTATCCACTTCTGTTCAGCCCTAGCAAAATTACAAGTCCAAGGGCAGACTACTCAGAGGTATCCTTCACCAAAGACTCCAATGCTCTGCCCCTGCATATCCCAATTATTACGGCTGGCAGAACAAAATGAGCAGAGAACAGTAGAAAAAGAAGCAAAGACTACCTGGGCTAACGTAACACACTGCTGTAAGGCTGGAAAGTCAGAGCACACAGCACATCTGCTCATGTGGTAAAACTCACTTTACTAAAATTCATCACTATTCACTTAACTTGTACTATCGGATGGATTACTTTGTCTTTGGAAGAGGTCAGAATGCATTTGATACACTCAGCTGTCTCAGTTCTTTTTTCCTCAGCTACCTGAAATACCTTTCTCTTGACCCCATTAAGATCCTCAGTTTGGCCACAAATGTCTCATCAAAGTTCCTACCTTTAGCCCAGGCTTTTCTCTCATAGATTTCCTCTACTGCATCTGAAATCTTCTTAATATTCTCTTTGATTTTTCTCTGGCGTAAGTTGGAACCTTCTTTATACGCCAAATGGCCTTGGGTGTAACTCTTTTCCATAATGGCCTCCACTACTTCCAGTCCATCACGTATCATCGGATCTATCTTCCTCCTGAAAAAGTCGGCGTAGTATTTGTAGGCAGCGCTGTTACTCCTGTGTTCCTCTGTGTTCCTGTGCTCTATGTAAGCCTCACTGGCCACAGAACTCGCATCTCCTTCTGCATGCAGCTTTTCTTCTCCGCTGATCTCTGCTGGTGTCACAGGTTCAGCAGTGTCTGCCTCCATGCTTTCTGACCGGCTGAAATAGCTCTCACTGCTCTGGATAAACCTGACCCCGCAGAGGTCACACTGGGTTTGGTCGATATCTGCTCTTTTGAAGATCTCTGATAAAAACTCCTCCCCTTCCATCGCAACAGGCTCAGCTTTGGAGCAGGCCCTCCTCTTCCACTTCACACACAGGTAAACGACGTGGAACACACGACGCAGATGGCGCTGCGCAGATGCTTTCTGCTCCTGCTTCTGCTGCTTGCTGAGTGCAATGACTTCCAGGGGATCCTTCTGGTCCTCTAGGCAATGAACCCTTTCAAGCTCCTTTTCTAGCTCATCAGCATACTCCGTCTTATCCAAAGAGGTCACAAACCTGTCGAGGTTTATGTTTTCGTACAGGATGCCCCGTATGGGTGGATGCCCCTGAGTGTACGCAGAGTCCCACCTCCATCGGCAGTCCACCAAGTACTCTTCATCTCGCTCTGTCAGCAGCTCTTGCAGGCCCACAGCGATTTCTCTGACGTGTGTAGCATCACTCACTTGTTCCACAACCCTCAGCAACCTTCTAGGCACTTTAGAGGGCGAGTGCTGAGATTTCAGCATCGCCTTGATTTCAGGGAAGTGGTGGTGTAAAAGGGATTTGTATTTCAAGCTCTGCACCTGGTCAGCATTCAGTAGCATCACTAAGCACAGCACGACAGTCCGCTCAGCCTCCCCTGAAGTTATACAGTCAGGGTCGTCAAAAGCATCCAGAAGGACATTGAACCTTCCATGAACTCCACACAAAACCTCTGCCAGATAATAGAGGTGAAACATGAACTTCTGTACAGCCACATAGGTGTCCTTCGGCCTGTACTCCTGTATAATAGAAAATGTGTCTCTAGGTTCTTTGTTACGGTCCTTGCTTTTGAACAAGAACTCCCAGTAATGGATGAGAGCAATGTAGCTCTTTGGAAAGCAGAGAGTAATGTTCTTGGAGAGACGCATCAGGACAGCGCAACAGAGAATATACTGGAATTCCAACAACATCACCGTGTTTCCTATGCTTGGAATCAGGTATCTCGTGCACTTCTTGACCAGGACATTCATAAACCGGAAAAAAAACCTTTTACAGTTTTCCGGGTTCTTGTGAACGTAGAATTGCTCCAGTGAGTTTTCAAGGAGGCGAATGAAGCACAAGTGTGTTCTCCCTCCGTGCTCAGCATTTTTGTCAGGCAGCAACATACCGTATCTGCCCTCTATTCCTTTGGTCTTTCCTCCTTGGCCTTTCCCCTTTGGGGAGTTTTTTGCCTTTGCCAAAGCAAGGTTGAGCTCTTTGTTATAATCGTCCTCTTCCTTAAAAAGCAGTTTCTCAAACTCCTCGGGATACCCCGAGGATAAGATGAGGACTTGCATGATGTGTAGCCACAAGTCAGTCGATTCTCTTCTGGCTGCAGTCTCTTCATTTTTAAACTTAAACGTGAGGTACGCCTTCAACATTGCTCTGCAGGGTTTGGAAATAACGTTACTGACCTCCAGGATTTCTTTGCATGCCTTTGGGTTCTCAGACAGTATTCTCAAATGGAAATGGCTAGGAAAAAACATATCCAGGAGGGCTTTACACGATGCATGTTTGTCAGCAGTCAAAACGTCTGCAAAGCCTTTGTACTGGTTAAGTAGCTCTTTAGGGAAAACACAGGCGGCTTCCAATAGCAGGCCATTTATTGCCACCAGGTGCATTTTACACTGAATTATTGTCTTTGCTTCATGGCGCAACAAGGGCTTATGGTAATCCTTACAGGCTTTATCTTCACAGTTCAGGCCAACAATGAACTTCAGACAAATATCAGGGTAATGCTTGTTCAGTAACTCATGGGTGATTGAGCACAATCTGCTTAACAAGTGCCACTTCAAAGCTGATTTTACCTCCTCTGTGCTTACTGAGAAGCCACCTTTTGTCTTCGTCTCTTTTAGACATGGTTTGCCTAACAAAAACCTGAGAATGGGTTCACCTTCATTTTGGGACACCAGGCAACTGTCACCTGTTGGGACAATCCCAAAGTAGGCAAAGCATAACTTCACCATATCTTTCTCTGCATTGGTGGCTGCTTTCTTCAAACTCCTAACCAGACTCAGCAGAGCCATCAAGCCACGTATTGCCATAAAGAGGACGTTCTGGCAAGGAGCGCTGCAGCGAGACAACGCAAAGAGAGCCTCCACGGCACCAGCGGCGTGATTCAGAGACAGGAACTGACAGTAGGCGCTGCTCAGCTTCGTGAAGTCTCCCTTCAGAACCCCCTGCAAGAACACAGCCTCAGCAATGCCTGACGTCTGCTTCGTTTGTTCATACAGCTCGAGGGCTTCTTTAAGGATGAGCTCCATTCCCACCGGGTCCGATTCCGAACAGCGAGCGATACCGGCGCGAGCTGCAGCAAGCAAACACGATGCACGGAACTCTTTTACAGCCGTGAGGTTAGCTGCTTCCAGAGCAAAGCCATGCTGCTTCATCAGCTTGGCAGCTTCCTCCTCACGACCTTCCCTTTTGAGTAAGTCTGCTGTTTGGCGCAGGCAGCCACGAGACTTCAGGAACTCGAGCTGATCCTCTACGTCAAGTTTTGAGAGGACTCGCATCATCTCCTCCGTTCTGTTCATACTCAGGTACTTCGCAGCTGCTTCCAAATACAACTGATTTGCCGTACAGGAGAGTTTGGAAACCATCTGTCCTTTTGTGTTCAACATCTCTTCATATCTGAAATAACAGATGCATCAATTTAATACCATACGTGACTAACCTAGGCAAAAAAACCCCACCCCGTTTCAGTTTTAAAAAGCCCCTGAAGCATTAAACAGCCACCATCCCTGGAGGTATTTAAAAGACCTGTCGATGGGGCACTTAGGGACACGGTTTAGTGGTGGCCTTGGCAGTGCTGAGTTAACAGTTGGACCCAAAGATCTTAAAGGTCTTTTCTAACCTCAACCATTCTATGATGCTAGGAAATAGCTGTCCCCAGAAGCTCTTTCTTCCAAAAGGCCAAGTAATTTAAGTGATGTCTGTCATGCAAGAAAAACAATCACATCATCTTAAAAGATCTACTGAAGAAACCGAGTTACAACGCAAGGCTGTCTGAACCAAGATCATGACAACTTCTGGTACAAAGGGGACCACGAGGTGTTTTACAGCATTAGGGGATCTTTCTCCATGCTGTCAAATCACTGTACAAATTATTTTAACCACATTTTGCCAGTGGTAACCTTCTCTTTATTAAAGTAAACCTCAAGCTAGAATGGCTGTTTACAGGAACAAAAGCCAGAATGGAATAAATGCAAATTTCCATGAATTCCCCAAGGCTAATATAGGTAACAGCCTGTAAAATTTACATAAACCACTCAGTTTAGAGGACTCTTCCAATTCTGTCACACGCACCTATATATACTGCGCTGCTTATCGAGTGCCTGAGCAAAATACCTGGTTGCATCTCTCAAAACAAGCACTTTAAACCACTCAGTTCTTATCACTGGCTGCTGTGAAATTATTAAGATATCCCCTAAGCCATTCTTGCAAGACTATTTTCTCCTGCATGCTGAGAATGAGTAATTTTTCTCCTGATGGGTGAGTAAATTATCATTAGCCTTTCATTATCATATTTTCATGACGAATGTGGGAGTGCAAATTTTGGTACCTTTGCTGATGAATTCGCAGGAATGATTTGGGGAGGCTGATTTAAAACATGGTTATTTGGTGCCTCTAATGCTTGAATTCTTGGATCAAACTATCTTTACATATGAAACAAGCTTTAATCCTTCAAAAACCAGCTGTCATTATTAAAAGGACATCACAAAGGCTCTCAGTTAAGGTGCATAACTACAGGCCTTGCTAGAATTCTAATTGGTGTATATATGCTTTAAAAGTGCAATTTAGGTGGAATTAATGAGAGGTGCAGCCAATAAATGTACTCTTTCTGCAAGAATGTGCTAAGGAGGTCACAGGGACAGTGCCAGATGCAAAGTTCTGTCACAGGGATACTCATAAAATCAGTTTATCAAGCACAGCGAGAGGCAGTTCTTAACTGCCCTTGGCCAGCACAGGGGAGATGGTATGGAAAAGTTCACCTTAGAGACTGGGACCAAGAATGTGTCGGACAGGCAGCCCAAGCTGCTCATTTAAATTACTGTTCTTTGCTCCCTACATGGATTTTGATAGACAAATAGTTCATTTGCCACAACAACCGCTGCATTATATACCATACATCTAATGGTATATACTGCCTAAGTGGCAGTAGGTGGCACTAAGCTAAATCTGTTACTATTTCAGTCTTAAAAGGGAAGTGTTTAATACTTCAAATCAATGTGTTTGTTGCATTTAACGTAAGAACCTAGTTCAGAGGATTGGCTGCAGGAGAACTTGCACAACTAGTAAATAGAGACTGGAAAAAAATCCCAGGAAAACGAAGCTAGTCACCGCTCCATCTGTGGATGCAGTAGAATGCTGCAGTAGAATACAGTGGATGCTCCCACTGGGTTATCATTACCCAAGAGAGAATTCTGACCAAGTTAATTTAACTTCCTACACAACAAAGTCACCAGCCAGAACTCTTGTGACAATCTGAGGTGAGCCAACTGTGTCATCTGGAATCTGGAAATGGAAAAAAGAACTGTATTCCAAAACCAGCTTGGAAGGCATACCTCTCAACTGCCTTTGCTGCTTCTTCATAGAGCTCTTCCCGACAATACATTTTAATTGCCAGATCAAACTCCTCAATTTGTTCATAACATTCGGATGCCTCTTTGTAGCACTGGCATTTCTGATAGTAAAGTGCAGCATCTTTCATCTGCAACGCAGAAGTCAATAATGAAACGGAAGGAGTCAAAACTACACAAATAGAATGAATTTACTAATTCCATCATGTAGGTGTCTCATGGAGAAACACACTTTAATAAAATGCAATTAAAGTATCTGAATGTAACTAAATACACATTAAATAACCACCACTAAAACTGAACTGAAGCCTTCAAAATACCTGCGTCTGAAAAAAAACCAGAATGTAAAATTAAAGGTATTATACAGGATTTCCAAAGTACTTTTCATTCACCCAGCTCTGCCTGTTGTTAACAACCACCACAGATGCTTCTGTTCACTTGCAAATTAACTCAGAATCATCAGGATTAAGTTGAAACAGTTACGGATGCAGAACTAACTTTGTTTCTGGAACTTTACATATTTGGGAGCAATCACTTCACTTCCTTTTAGCAGGAATGCACTGCAAATAAAAACGCTGAATAGCTCCCGCACTTGGAAAATCACTGTCAGCCCTCACAAGTTTCATGATTCCATGGAGATGGCTGTCACCAGTGAAGTTTCACTACGGTCACAGTCCTGGATGAAGTAACAGGTCAGCTCTTCACAGTTTCAGGAAATCAGTCACTATTAACTTTCGACTGCAAAGCAGAAGTGACTGGTGGTGACATTCGAGGAAAGGCGAAGAAATGGACCTCGACTGCGTAAGTGCATCCTTGTCCTCTTCATTCCTCTTCTGGCTATCCTGTGACAAGTGCTTTCCCTTGAGCAGTCCAGCTTAAAGACCTGGTTTAATCCAGCTACTACCATGTCACCAAAAAAAACTGTAGGAAAAGGAAAGGGATAAGGAGAGGATAGTTTAGAGGACTTCATACCTTTCCTAACTTCTTACACAGTTCTGCACAAAGCCGGAACTCCTTTGATTGAAACAGACATTTGAGTGATAATTTTGGTTCTCCACATTCCAAGTAAGTTTTAGCCAATGTCATATATTCCATCTGCTTTTCCCTGTGGAAAATAAAGAGAAAATCACTAACTACATCCAAATTACATTTAGGAACACATGATCTGTCACTGAATCCAATCAACACTGACATCATGCGTTCTTTTTCATACATACAGTGATGAGGTACGACCTTGCAAGTACTTGCATTTTGGGCTATCACTGTTCTGTCCAGAAGCCTGTTCCAGAATCTCACTGCTCTGACAGTAAAAAGCTTTAAGTTCTCAAACTTAGGTACACTTAGTGTGGTTCTACGCTGCTTCTCTTTTCTAGCTGAACTTGTTCCTTCTTCCTACCTGCTGTTTAGCCTCAATGCCATTAAAGACAGCAATCAAATTTGTTCCTAAGCCCATCCTTTCTGGTATCATTGCCAGACCAAGTCTGAATTCATCATCCTTCAGACCGGAGTATCAGAACTGTACAGAGCAGTTAATATTATAGAGCTCACAGGAATCTTACCTATGCTTCGTACACTGGCATTAATACCTCTGCTAAAGAAAGCTGCCACTTTCACAGCTTCATCATGACATATGTTCTGTCAACTTAAGATAACCCATTTCTTCTCCTCAGATCGTATCTAATTGACAAGCACCCCAGTTTACAGCCAACTGAAGGTTTTTTTCAATCCCATCAACAAATTCTCTATGATCACGAAATGCTATGGATATCCTACTTGTAGTTAGGACCACTAATATAGAACAGGCAATTAAAATGATAAACCTTTCATTTTATCCAGTAATAACACTTCTCCAGACCTTCCCCCTTCAGTGCTACCTTGCTCTGCTCTAGTTATTCCTGATGTCACTGCCAGTTTTCAACCTCCCCAGCATGAAAAGGAAGTACTTCACTTACAGTCCTCCCCATGAAGTGTTTTCCTGTCTTATCTGAGACAAGCCCCAGGCAGTTTTTCAGCCTCTTCAGGAAACTGCAAACTTTCTCCCCTGGCTAACGTGAATTTTACCTCAAAGCCCACTTTTTGTTAGCGGAAGCAATGTACTACCCCACTCCTTCTTCTTTGTTAAGTGAATATGGAGTGGGACTAACTGGAGTTGAGCACTGCTGATGACATACGCTCCTCTACCTAGGTCTAAGAATATAAAGCCTCTTGAGGCAATGCAAAACCTGTTGCTTTTCTCTCACATAACCAGTAAGCACTTTCAAAGGCCACTTTTTCTTTGGACAGCCTATGGAGTACAACTGCTTTCAGTACTCCCCAAAGGGAGCAGTGCCCTAGATCCTGTTGGAGCTATGCTAGACTTCCCAATTCCTTTCACCTCTTTTGCAACCCACAGACACAGATGTGGAGACACCTCACCTGCGTGGGTCCCCAGTGTGGTCCCACAACCATGGTGGGAGTCTCCCCATGAGGTCTGGCACTGCAGAGCGACTGGCACCCCTCTGCAGTGACACTTACCTGGGGCTGCTTTTCTTGGAGCGCACTTTGAGAACAGCATCGTGTGCCAGGGCCAGTTTTGACTTCTCGGCTGCTCCTCCCTTTTGGTAACATTTGGCTGCCACCTGGGGTGAAAGCATACACAGCGTTCACACCCCAGCATCCAGCCCATGGCTTAGCACATAAAAGGAAGCCTTTATTTTACAGTCACTGTGATGGAAAACAGAAAGACTAGCAGGGTGCCTGGAGGAAGAAAAAGGTGAAACACTGCAGCTTATTTGTAGGACAAAAAGAAAAGCTTTGAAGTCAGTCCACATGGGACCATCACAATTAGAGCTTTAATTAAAAGGCTTTACATGGAGGTAGTGAAAGCAACCCTCCTGGAAGGCTGATAGAAGCAACAGCACATGCAATCTGAATGATGTCCTCAACCATTAACTGGGAAGTCACCAGGCATCTACCACATAAATTGTATTACTGATAGGAGAACCAATTCAAAGGTCAACCAAAAAGCATGGATCCTTTATTCATGCTTTTACCACACCAGGCCCTTTCTGTGATAAGCTAAAGAGAAACAGCAGAAGCTGTCATGCTCCTAGCAAGGTTTGTTTCCTTATCACCTCACTCATTCTGCAACACCATTATTTCTCTAATCTATCCACTGATTTAGTATTTGCTTCTGTTCGGAAACTGCACACTGCAAACCACTCTTAGAACTGCCAGATTCACCAGATAATTCCTTCTTAATGTAGCAATGATAAGCAAAGATGAGGGTTATAAAGCAAACAAAATAGCAGATAATATAGCTAATGCATTTCAGATTACAAGACAAGATTTTTCCAGCTGTGTGGTTTTTATCTAAACACTCTGCTGTCCATTTAGGAAATTGCCTTTTTTCCAAGGGGAGATAAAGACTGTACAGAGGCAGCTGATTGTTTTGATTTTTGCCTTGTTATAAATAACTGTTTTCCACCCAAAACCCCTCACACTGCCATCAGCAAAAATGGAATCTTTCCTTCTGCCAGGATCAAAAGCAGTGTCCAGAATATGATTTCATAGGATCATGGAGTACCTCAAATTGGAAGGAACTCCTAAGGATCACTGAGGCCAACTCCCTGCTCCTCACAGGGAGGGGTAAGAGCATTATCCAGACTCCTCTTTAACTCTGAGAGATGTGGTGCTGTGACCACTTCCCTGGGGAGCCTGTTCCTGCAACCAACCTCTCTATTAGTCAAGAACCATTTTCTAACGTCCAATCTTAACTTTGCACATGGTTTAGAGTCACAAATTCCAGTCAATTCCAGTCGCTGCTAACAACTGGGGGTTTTCAACCATCTTTCAGTTGTGCACATTAAAATGCTTTTCCCTCACTGAAGCGCAGATTTTGGAGGAGTGAATTCAGTATTACAGACAACAGGCTCGCTGTCCCTGCTTACTTCTTGCCATTTGTTAACAAGTAGTCTGTAGACACCTACACAACTACAAAGCACAAACTGAGATAGGCTGCTACGAGCAACCGAAGGCTTAGAGACAATTTTAGAGATGGAAAGGAAAAGCCCAGGAGGTTTCAGAATAGGCAATAACCATTACTTCAGATAAACATTTGCTCCTACCTCCCAGAACTGATGTTTAGCGTAGTAGTCTCCTTGTGCAATCCATTCTTCTGGAGTTGAAGTCTTGGCAAACATGCTGTCGTCAAAGTCTAGAAGGTCAGGGGTAATCACTTTATGTTAGAATGGGGAACCCACAGAAACCACCTATCATGCCCCAAAGCTAAGAATTAACATGACACCAGTAATGATAACCGTATCAAACGAATGCTTTCATTTGATAAACCTCTCTTAGCTAGGATGGTTTTCCGTGAACAGCCTTTGCTCCTGTACAGGTGTGATGGATGCACTCCTTCGTTTGAACTAACTGAGCTCTGGTCCAGGCAGATGCTCATCAAGCAGGCCTTACTGAAGTAAATCCTGTTGTGTGAGGTTATTGGTGACAGCACAGCACCAAACCCAAACCAGCCAACAGTCTGGCTGCAGACTGGGCTGGCAAGTGGCTGAAACTATAAACACAGCAGAAACCTGACCACAAATCAACCAGTTTATGCTATACATTTCTCTAGCCATCAGGGTCCGTTGAGCTCTCCCTGCATAGCAGTGGATCTGGAGGTGATCTCCCATTGACCAGGGGTGCTTCTCAACGTTACCCCTCGACGCTGAGAGATCCCCTACCTGACACCAGGTATCAATGGCTTGGTAAGTGGCACTTTTCCATGCATGTAACATTTAAGGTCTGTACAGTAAGCTTAAGCAATTATCTTTGTATCCCATACTATCTTTAAGTGCAGTAAACAGTACTGACTGCCAGTCCATCTGTACTCATTAAATATTTCACATACCTAAATTGACTGGTTCGAACTCAAAAAGACCTAATTACGAGGTCAGATCTGCCTGAATGAACTCTGACTCTTCTCCTCTGACAGCAGGAAAACTCATACTAATGAATGAAGTTACATATTAACATATACGATTGAGCTTTAGAGCCAAAAGAAATCAGTGGAAATTTGCAAGGGCTGTTATCAATGAGCACTGTTAGAGGGAGCACGGAGTTTAACCTTCTTTATTACACAGCCTCAGAGTAAGAAAGCATGAGCAGGCTGTTCTGTTTGACAGCCTCTTAAAGAAAGCTTTAGGATAACTTTACCTTTCTTTTCATCTGTTTTGACAACCTGAACAAATTCTCTTTTGATGAAATACTTAAAAGCTGGAGCCCGTTTATCACTGTCTTCATCGAAGATCCAAAGATTGACTCGAGCTCTTGTAATGGCAGTATACAACTGCTTCAGCTCTCCATTCAGCATCTGAAGCAGAACCAAACAAAAGGCAGCACACCAAATAAAATCGATTAAATGCCAGATGAGCTAAACCCCTACAAAGAAATGTACTTTGCAGTTATAAGAAAACTGTGCATATATATAATTAATAACCAAGAAGAAAGTATCTTCAAGGAACTCTCAATATTAAATATGCATTTTTTTCAATTACATAAGCAATTGTCCAGATAATTTGCATGAAAGTACAGCTACTGCAACTGAGGCAGCTGTAGGTGTGACAGTCCATTCTCCTCCTAAACACCTGCACACACAATTAATCATTCTCAACACTGCATGGTAAAAAATATCTGACTCATTAAACTCTAAGAAGTTTCCTTCATTTTAAGGCAGTGACGCTGATCTGAAACCAGACTAAACCAACAACATCAGCAAGATGATCTGTTATTTGCTTTAACCGCAGCTGCTCCGTAAAGACACCTGAAAGTCTCTTACCCATAGTCTTCCTTCTCATATCAAACTGCATTTACAAAACACTTCGTCTTTTACAATCAAGAGGGATTATACAAATGTGAACAACTACCAAAAAAAGCAAGCTCAGTAACACATGGAAATACAGGCCGAAAGGATTTCTTGAAGAAATTTCCCTACTTCTAAGATTTAAAAACTGAGTTTATCTTTCTTAATCCCAGTGTCACAAAAAAAACTCACCTTGTACATTTCTACATTAAAAGGAGTTCTTTTCTGCGCACCAGCAGCATCCTCTAAAGGCATTTCGATGAGCAATTTGTTTCCTACTTGCACATCCAAACCAGGAGTATAAGAAGAAATTATCTTCCATTCTTTGCTAGCCTAAAATGTCAAGAGAATGAAGTTTACTTGTATGCAGCAATCACTACTCCCCACAAATGCAAAGGATAAGGGTGAGACACTGGCACAAGGTGCCCAGAGAAGCTGTGGCTGCCCCATCCCTGGCAGTGTTCAAGGCCAGATTGGACACAGGGGCTTGGAGCAAGCTGCTCTAGTGGAAGGGGTCCCTGCCCGTGGCAGGGGTTGGAACTTGATGAGCTTTAAGGTCCCTTCAACCCAACCCAGTCTGGGATTCTGGGATGTGATTGACAAATTCACCCCCACAGCTGAAGAAGGCTCAGAGGAGATGAGTGGGGGGAAAAGTTATCTCTGGGAAGAATGTAAAGAACATTCAATATTCCAAGAAAGCAGAACTTCATCCCAATGCAAACAGGGTTGGAGGTTAACCTTCTCTTGAGGTACATGTCTGCACCAGGCTGTTATCAAGCCCAACAAACAACTTTCCTCCAAATAGCTAGAAGAGAGTAATGGCACCCTGAGCCACCCAGACCAACCTGGGGGAAAGTGAACACATGGCTCAGCCCAAGAGTGGGTAAAGACTGAGCAGCAAACCATACTGATGTGGAAGAGTGCAACTGGCTTGAGGTGGCTTCAAGCTACGTATTACTTATCCGAGGCCATTCTATGGGCAATGGTCTCCACTACAGACTGTGAAACATTCCTAAGTTTCTGGACAACTCCTGAGCTAAACCAGAATGAGTTTTCCGGAGCTAAGCCGTGGATGGCTACAAAGCATCCCTCTTCCTGCCACCCTCAAACACATACACACACTATTTGATTCTACACATAGTTGTTTTTCAGTTCTGTGGTGATGCAAAGCGGGGGATCTCAGGTGCTTCTGGGGGACCCAGAACTCCAGTATAAGATAAAGAGTATGAGCGGGTGATAGAGTGTCCCTTCACCACCTCCTCTGACCTGAACAGGGAGCAGCCTGAAGGGGCATGCTGTCAGCTAGCAGAGTACTCTTGATATGCAGCAGAAGCGTGTGTATGCACGCACTGCTGTGCTGTGCTAACCCCAGAGCTCGCCCTTGAATTCCAACAGTCAATCTGAAGGAAAATGCAGCACCAAGGGAAAATGGTCTCAATTCCTAAGCCCGTTTTCTGCTGCGGTGAAACCACCCATCTTCAGAGGTGAGAGGGAGTCCTTCCCCGGCTGGAAAGCCAATTGGACCATGTGCAAATGAAGAGTTAACTAAAAATGCAGGAAATGGGTAAGAATTAAATACCTCTGAATCGGTGAAAAAGTTGTAAAGAAGAACGTCATCAAATTCCAAGCCCTTTGCTTCATAAACTGTCAGCACAAGTGCTAAACTAAGCTCCTCAGGTATCTTCTCCTTTGCAGTCTCATTTGCCACTAAAACCACCTGCCATAAAATACAGTAACAAAAAAAGAACATATTAGTAAGGAAACATAAAATAGGTAGCAACTGCATAGAGAAAGCACACAGACATGCCATGACAATGCAAGAGCCTTCTCAAAGCCAGGCAACATTTAACACAGACATTCAAGCACAAGCTCACAAAGCTGCCACTAGAAGACTGACAGATGCATGGTATGTGCAGGCAGTTGTAGATCTGGTGTAAGAAAATGTGGAATTAGAAAGGAACAGGACAGGCAACCCCTGATGCAAAAAACATAACAGAAGCCAGACATATTAAGAAGAAACAGAAACCAACACAATAAAGGTTTCTAAGTTCAAAAAGCATAATTTATCAGTGAGATAAAAGGGCTCAAACTGCGGCAGTCCATAAATGATAACCCGGCATCAGAGCTGGGAGAATCTGCAAAAACCCGTATACCTAAGGAAAGCAAACCTGATGTGCTCCAAATTCAATGGGCTGTGTTTTCCTTTTGTTGCCCCTCAGCAGAATTGCCAGGTCACTGACGCTGCAGGACTCCAACACCGTAGGCTTTGGTCCATCGAAGAGACCGCAGTCCTTAGGAAGCCGATCAAAAGACTCCGGGAAATAATGCTGCAGCAAATCCACCACTCCAGATGCTAAACGGAGAATACCTGCCATGAGCAGAACACAGGTTTTAAACCTCAGTCTGTCGCATACTCTCTCACAAACACACTTTTAAAAGACTTTGTTAGAAGCCTGGAAACAAGACACATCTTGTCAGAATTTGCATGTGACAAAGCTGATCTCTTTAACAAAACAGGCTGCCTGAAGATGGTTGGAATTGGCCAGTAGAAACCCTCAATCATTAGTGACCTGAAGAGCAAAGACTCAGATCATAAATACATCAGCAAGTTTGCTGATGACACCGAGCTGTGTGGTTTGGTTGATATGCAGGAGGGAAGGAATGCCATCCAGAGGGACCTCGACACGCTTGTGAGGTGGGCTGATGCCAACCTCATGAAGTTTAACCATGCCAAGTGCAAGGTCCTACACCTGGGTGGGAACAAACCCAGGCACAGCTACAGGTTGGGCAGAGAAGAGATTCAGAGCAGCCCAAGGAGAAGGACTTGGGGGTGCTGGTCAATGAGAAAATGAACATGAGCCGGCTTCAGTGTGCACTCACAGGCCAGAAACCAACTGTGTCCTGGGCTGCATCAAAAGGAGCGTGACCAGCAGGTCGAAGGAGGTGATCCTGCCCCTCTGCTCTGCTCTTGTGAGACCTCACCTGGAGCACTGTGTGCAGTTCTGGTGTCCTCAACATCAAAAGGACATGGAACTGTTGGAACAAGTCCAGAGGAGGCCACGAGGATGAGCAGGGACTGGAGCACCTCCTGTATGGAGACAGGCTGAGGAAGTTGGGGCTGTTCAGCCTGGAGAAGAGAAGCTGCATGGAGACCTCAGAGCAGCTTCCAGTGTCTGAAGGGGGCCTATAGGGATGCTGGGGAGGGACTCTTCATTAGGGACTGTAGTGAGAGGACAAGGGGTAACGGGTTAAAACTTAAACAGGGGAAGTTTAGATTGGATGTAAGGAGGAAATTCTTTCCTGTTAGGGTGGTGAGGCACTGGAATGGGTTGCCCAGGGAGGTTTGTGAATGCTCCATCCCTGGCAGCGTTCAGAACCAGGTTGGACAGAGCCTTGGGTGAGATGGTTTAGTGTGAGGTGTCCCTGCCCATGGCAGGGGGGTTGGAACTGGATGATCTTAAGGTCCTTTCCAACCCTAACTATTCTATGATTCTATGATTTGTTACTCTACCTGAATGGGACCTGTAGTTCTGGTACAACTGGTAGATCCTTTTTGGTTTTCTAACACGCTGCTTCTTGCTGATGGAGTTCTTGCTTGCGTAATGGAACAGGGACCTCAGATCGCTGAAGCGAAAAGCAACTCCTTTCATGATGCTCTGGGCAGTGTCACCAGTTAGAAACATGGCATTAGGGTCATTGATACATTTCATTAACAGGGCTAGCTCAGCTTGGGTGAAATCTTGTATCTCATCACCATAAAACTCATGGATGGACCAAGGCAGCTCCCTGAGCTTTGAGAGTCTTTGAGATATATTATACAGCAGATCTTCTTCATCGAAGTAACCTCTCTGCGATCGTATCTGCTGGTAAAGACAGAAGAGGTGATAGATCTCACTCCTGTCTTCCGTGAAGTTCGGTGATCTCTTTCGGCCTAGCTTTTTGTACTGCTCCTCCGTAAGTTTACCCCCAAAGCAGCTCAGGGCCTCAAAAGACCCTTTCAGAAACGATTTGATCTCCTTCCAGACCAGCGCTGGATTGTACAAGCTTTTACCTTTTATCATTTTGGGCCACATTTCATTCGCAAATACATCATAAGTCACAAAAGTCCGAGGATCGCTCTCCTTAGAGTACGCATCTGCAGCTCCTTCCTCATGACCACGTTCTGCTTCGACATTCCCTTCTTCATCCTCCTCTTGCCAATTTGGTACAACCACGTCTTCCTGAGGACTCCAGCCAACAATGATTCTCTTCAGGCTCCCGTCTTCGTTCCTTGGGAAAAACGGGTCAGGCATGGATGCATCCAGTAACAGCAACAACTGCTTGGAGGTGACGAACAGCGGGAAATTCTCATCTTTAACATCCTGTAGCTTGTGCACACTTGGCTCCAGAGGCCTGAAGTGACTGGTGACCTTGGAAGACTTGCTAAGCTCAATGAAATTCTTCTGAACCTCCTGGCACAAGACAGGGTTTTTCGTCACAAAGATCTGGTGCAGGTGCTCCAGCCTGTTCGATGCTTCTGCGCTACACATTTGGTCTTCTTCGTGGTCACCGCAGGAGTTCACCTCTGCCCCAGCTGTGCCTGCAGGAACAGCTTCATCCTCGCTGTCCTGGTCTTGCTCGTCGCTCACCTGCTCCTCACTTGAATCATCGCTGTCCTGTTTTAGCTCACTTTCTTCCTTCTCTAACCTCGCTTTCTCAGCCTCGCTGCACTGTCTTTGCTGCCATGTTTGCCTCTCCAGCAGAGGACCATTTGCCAAGGCGGATTTTTCCCAGTACGAATAGAACTTCTTCCAAAGCCTATATAAGCAGCAAGTCGTCTTCCCTGTCCCACTTCGCCCAATTAAAATGATTGGCTCCATGGGCTTTGGATTGAGATCAATCACTGCGTACTCCAACTCCCCAACTCGGAAAGGGTATTCAACAGAAGAATGGACATCGTTTATAATGTTAAGGGCCATGTTAGTACTGAAGCTGTGGAATTTCATGATATTGTATTCCAGTTCTGCTGCGCTGGCTGGAGGGAAATACTCAGGTATGGTATGTTCTTTGGACCTTTCTGCCTCTAGGTCTTCAATGTAACAACGCGGGACACGCCTCTGCGTTGTCACACTGTGGTTCTGATGCCCTTCGTTGATGCCCTTGAGCTTCTTCCTCAAGATGCAGGATAAGCCACGATTGTAGGAAATACAGATATTATCCAAGACGCGGTTCAGCTTGCAGTGGTCAAGAACAATGGCCCAAATTCTGATTATTTCTGTGTAAACTCTGCCCGATTTTTCTGGAAGACTCTTGGCCTGCTCTGTCTCCATGATCTTTTCCGCACTCTCGCTGCAACGAGGAGAAAAGTCAATTGCAAGTTCCCACAGCATCCTTGCACCTTTACCCAACTTGGCTTCATACAGCTGGATATCAGCTTTCAAGTGTTTCAGTGGCTTCTGAAGTCCCCTGGTCCATTCCCCATTGCCGAGCTGCTTAATTGTCATGATAGTTTTAGTTTTCAGATAATGAGGCACAGCTTTGCTGCCCAATGTCTTCAGCATCTCAGGAGTGCACTCTATTTCCCAGGTCATGTTGTCAAACTCCTGCACATACGCTTCAATATCCACGATCTTCCCCTTCTCTTCCTCTGGTTCCTCCTTCTCTCCATCAGGCAGGGCTGTAGTAAAATCCCCTACTCCCTTCTTTTTCTCCCAGTCATTCCCTTTTCCTTCAGGATAAGCTATGTTACCACAAGGTTGCAAGAACTTACTTCTTCCCTCTTCCAAATTAGTTTGGGCTGAAGATGGCTTTTGCACCAGAGAATGATCCTTTCTCAGGGTGTCACCCCATTTCAGCTGCTGAATCAGAGCTGTGATTGCCTGCACTAGACTCTCCTGGAGTGTTAAAGGGCTATTTATTCTTTCTGTTTCCTGCTTTGCCAGCTGATCTTTTTTTGCCTTCACAGAACACGGGGTTTTTAAATCATTATGCACCATGTTGCCAGATGGTGCCTTTATTGAGGACCCAGATGAAGAACGCCCTGTGCTCTTCGGCTGTGAAATCTCAGAGGCTGGAACAAGCTTGGATGCTTTAACCGATTGCCCTGCTATATCCTGACGGTGCTTCTTCTTCTCCAGTACAGCATTATTCCAGGCAAGCAGCAGTGGGTCATTTTTTTTAATTCTGTGCCTCACATCTCTTCCTAATTTGTTCTTTATATTGAAGTTAATGTCAAATTTTGCCAACGACTCCATTATTCTCTTAGTCTGTTTTGAAAAGCCTCTCTGAAAAACAACATGCATCACTGTATTTCCATTCTCATCTTGTATGTTTGGATTAAGACATGGGAAGTCGGAAGGTCTTGAAGCGAAGAGGTCAAGGAGGTAGTTCAGGATGTTCAAACCAGTGCCATCTGAAAGCGAGAGAACAACCAAAATCATCACTTGTGTTACAAGACTGCTTTTATTTCCTGCAGCTATTAAATGAAAATCAATTTGCTTCCCTAAGAACAAAAAATACCATTTTAGATTTGTAGAACTTGCTCATTTGAAATGGTTCAAAACTGAGCTGTTGTAGTACTCAGGGAAAACAACACTACAACAGCAAAGCTTTAGAAATGCCTAGCGCTGCAACTGTCCCTAAAGCAACTTCCTACAAAATAAGATCAGTCCAATACCTCTTTGGGGGGAAAAAAAAGAGAAAAGACATTCCATAGACACAGGTAAGAGATGAGATTTAAACTGGTTAATGTATGTGAAATGTTTCCTTCCTAATGGTGAAACAGTGGCACACCAAAATCATTGTAAAGAATAGCGTGAGCTGCCCCTGCCCACTGCAGGGGGGTTGGAACTGGATGATCTTAAGGTCCTTTCCAACCCAAACCATTCGGTGATTCTAAATATCCACGACACAGTAACTAGTGGAGACATTCCAGCTGCTTGATTCCCTCTGGTCACCTGCACAGCAGGAGAAGGGGCAGCTGGATGGACAGGTAAGAAATGAGGATGTTTCCAACAGTTGAATGAACAGTGCACATCTGCTGGAGCTTCTATGTCCCCCAAGCCCAGGCACACAAGAGCCTTACCTTTATTATCTAAATAGATGGCAACTGCAGCGTGCAGAGGGGTATCTCCACCTGCAATGGAGACATTTTGAGGATCTGCACCTTTGGTCAGCAGCAAATATACCAGTTCAAAATAATTCTTTTTGAGGCATATCTGCAGTGGTATTTCAGAGCTGGTTCCAATCCCATCCGGCAGAGCTGGGGTGAAGAACACGAAAATACAGGGGTTAAATCTGATACATCAGACCTGCAAACTAGAGAAAGCTGCAAACAGATGAAGGCACAGGCTGATTGCTGAGCAGGTAACATCTTTCTGACAGCTTTTTACACATTGAAGAACTTTTGACTAAGAAAATCTTCAAAGTCTCCTGCTCTCTCCCATAAAGCTGAGCAAGCAGTCCTGCTGTTGTGATAGGAAAGGCCAGAACATACCTTCTTCAAGTCAGTCAGTCACTGACCAACCCAAGGAGCCTCCTTGCGTTTCTGGCACCCACAAGGCTAGAGGAGGACTGTGTGCCCGTAATTTATAGTGAACACCAAGTTATAAACTGAAATGCACATTGACAGAGTAATCCTAGAAATAAACCTCATGCAAACCAAGAAAAAGGATGGTGTCTGTACTAGCTGAAAAAACAAAGACATGTGGTCATGCCTTTAAGATCACTGAAGCAGTCAATGACTTGTAACAGACTAAACCCAAAGACTGTGGCTTGCAGTTTCTATCGGGATAATACTGTGCCTAAAGACGGAGGAATTAAAACCCAAGGAAACTACAAACAAAGGAGCAACAATATTCTTTGATTCTTTGGCCTTTCAACCCTAACAGCCAAATTCCAGTTGAGAAAACATCTTCTATCCCATATAGCCTTATTGGCTTCCCCATGTCCCACACGACGGATGCAGGCATCGGAGCCAATGCACTCCAACAAGCTGCTGCACATACAGAGAACCACAAAAGCCATGTGATGGTATCTCTGAAACTACGTTGCTCCAAACATGCCAAATAAAACACTGGATCTCTTATAACAGATTCATATCCCACAGTTTTTCACCTCCTCGCTCGATCAAGCATCTTATGAGATGCACTTGCTTATCCCATCTGTCGCACCGCTGGATAACGTCGCCAATGTCAACATCTGCAAGACTGCAGCTCCTGAAGAGTCCTTCCCCTGATGGCTCTTCCCCACTGGCTTTCCCTGTTAGCAGCAGCAAAACTTTATGCCACATTTGCTTCTCCAGCAACTGCTTTATGAAGCTGCTAGCACAGGCCTGGGAGATGTTGCAAACCACCCCTTCAGGGATTTCTGCAAGACAGTGAAGACAACACCACTCACTCAAAGCCATATCATAAAACCCATCACACTGTAAACCGCTTTCAGAGTAATGAGCCCATTAAACTCAAAGTACAAAACGCAACACTCTCATCTTTCTGTCCTTATGATGGCCAGTAAACAAGCCTGAACACTTTGGTTCATCACACTGAATTTTTGTGCCTATTGTGGTGGTTCTAAGTGCAGAACAGAACAGAAAAATAAGCGAAAGCCCATTCTGTTCCAGTAATACCAGCTGCAGAAACAGGGAAGAGAAGGAAGGGCAAAACCTGTCTGGTAGCATCAAACACACCTTTCTCAGCAATTAGGTTTTGTGAAGAGGAGAAACGGGAACTCACTGTACCTTTCACAGAAGACAGCAGTTTCAGAAACCGCTTAACTGCATCCTCCTTCAATACATTCTTATGATGTGCTCCATCTTCTGACCTGTAGAACTGGACAAACTGTTCAAGAACATCCAGGAGAGAATCTGTGTCAGCTACGGCTCTGCTCTCACTCCCCCCTGCAAAACAGTTTAGAGATTGAAAATCCAGCTCCTCGCTGGTATGTTTCCAGGGCACGACTGGAAGATGTCACATCTCAGGCCTCTAAGAAATGTGCAGCGGCAGTTAAAATCAGAGGGCTGAAACTCACAGTGCAAGAGCTAGACCTGTGATGGATTTCAAATCCTACAGGATACTGGGAACCCTCATCAAATACACTCGACTGAAATACACTAGGTTGGAAACTGTAATAGTTCACAAGTTGATCTGCACACAGGCAGGACACTGCTGCCTCGCAGTGATCATAATCCTGGAATAGTCTGGGTTGGAAGGGATGTTAAAGCTCATCCAGTTCCAACTCCTTGCCATGGGCAGGGACATAGATCAAAGATGGCTAAACCCTTGTGAGCAAAGAGCTCTGACTACAAGTTGGTTTTTCCAAGTGTCAGCAACCTTTCACTCACGTTTTCACCATTTCAGAGCTTCTCCTTTTCTTGTCAATATTTTTTGTTATAAAATATTCTAAATATGCCACCAACATTTTAACATTCATTTTACAAAACCCGTGAAGATAAATACTTAAGACTGAAAAAGCATCAAAAAGAAGCAGTTTCTATGGCAGGAGGAGCCTCATATTAAGGGTAAGGAATAAAAACCAGTGGGTTATAGTAACCTTAAGCAACTTGTAGTTACTTATTGGCTGATATACTAAGATCATCAGTTGGACAACAGTCACCCTCAGGCACGGACAAAGTCTTCATCACTGAATAATAGGACATCAGGGTGACAACATAAGAAATGTTACACAAAACTATTCCCCAAGTAATTTTGCATCTAAAGGATGTCATTTTAAACCAGTAAAACCACACAGTCCATGTCGTGTATCCATGTAGTACCTGTCTGTTTCTCAGAGGAAGTGCGTTTCTCAATGTGATTGCTGACCGCTTTTACAGCATCAAAGTTTTTGTTCTTCTTCAAGATATCTATGACGTATCTTGAGCGTGCATCTGGAACAGTGGGATCAGCCCCAAAATTCAGGAGCATTATCACGTCTTCTGTTTGGCCTAAAACATTGCACGAATAAACATCAGAGGAAGAAGAGTTCTCATTGTTCAGGGGTTTTGTTCTGTTTTCCCTTTGATTTTTTAATTTCCTGGCACATTCTCTAGCATAATTTTAATATAAATCTAAATTTTTCTAATGTCTCAGAAGGAGGAGGAATTATTGGGTGCTCTTCCCCCAGAAGAAACCCCTTCAAAACATTAAAACACTTCTCTTCATTGTAATTCATTAGGAAATGGAAGCACAGGAAGTAGTAAACACCGGGGCTTCAAACTTTCTTCCATTACTCATTTTTCTATATGAAAACAAACCAGCACACGCAGAGAAGAAAATAATCATTGTATTTACTGCGTTTCTGGGAATATTCACTGGAAGATGCCACAACATGCAAGAGGGTGCATCCATCTCTGTCCTTCTGGTTGATGCGGTCCTTCAAGTCTGGCCTCTGAGTCAGTAACCACCTGAAGAGATGGTTCTTTCCTGAAACAATAAAACCCCCACTTGTTATAAAGGGTAAGCAGAGATACAGCAGAAACAGATCCTGGGTTTCTCCCCTATGGAGTGGCAAGATGCATCTGTATGAAACCTCTTCTGTAAGACAGTGAGGAGGAGAAGAACGAAGCGATGGTAAGAGCCAGCCGCATTGTGGGAGACAGGATGCTACGTCCTTGCTGACTACCAGCAAGCACAAATTTGAGGTTGACTCATGACTCCTTAGCACATACAGACAGAATCATAAAATCCCAGCCTGGTTTGGGATTGAAGGGAATTTAAAGCTCATCCAGTTCCAACCCCTGCCACAGGCAGGGACCCCTTCCACTAGAGCAGCTTGCTCCAAGCCCCTGTGTCCAACCTGCCCTTGAACACTGCCAGGGATGGGGCAGCCACAGCTTCTGTGGGCACCCTGTGCCAGCGCCTCAGCACCCTCACAGGGAACAGCTTCTGCCTAAGAGCTCAGCTCAGTTTCTCAAAATACTCTGGTTCGTTTTTTCCTTCTTTGATGAAGGCCACCATTGGGTTTTTTAGCTGTGGATGTCACTCACTTGCTTTGATACACAGTCTGATAACAGCATGAAGTAGACACGTGCCAATGGTTTCCACTTTTGCCCCCATGGAGATTAGCCACTTGACTAATTCCGCTACTTCTTGCATCTTCTCCCCATGGCCATACAATTCAGAAGTCTGAGAACAAAGAGAACAATTATAACACATTACACACATAAAGGGCATTGCTTTTTTAATCCTATTTTCATGTCTTTCATGACAAGAATCAGTGGAACAGTAACAGTCATGTCCACTGTAAAATGGAACACTTATATATCTAACAATTCCAATAGAAACTCAAAACAAAATACTCTTCTATGAGTAAAAAAACCCATCTTGGCCGGTTCTGAAGAGCACTGAACCTAAAGTCTATTTTACAATACACATTTCTATAGTTCTTTGCTGTAACTGACTGCAACTTTCTGCCTTAGAGTTGCCTATTAAATGTACTGCATCTGAGTGCACATACTGCTGCGGCTGGATGCTGTGCCTATTAAGCTTTGATGAGGCAGCTTTTGCAGGCAGCTGCCTCAAAGTAAGAAAAGACTGGCAAAATACTTGAAACTGGGAAAAGGGGGTTAGAGACTGAAAGAAAGAGGTATAGGGAACTCGGGCAACCAGTCAGGAAGCCAGAGTGGAGAGAAGGGCAAAGCCCTACTCTCATCCAGCTAAGAAAACATCTGTCATAATCAAGACAACAATGATAATACAACTGCTCACATGAAGTAAAGGTGTCAAACCTTGGGAGACAGATTTCTGGGCAGATAAATTCCTAGCAGGTGATCAGATAAAAGCAGGTCATTCACAGGGAAGTTTACAGACCCGCTTTAAAAGCACGCAACCTGAGCAGAAAGCAGCTGAACTGAAAAAGGATGTTCTAATGAGGACTTAATGAACACGAAGCACAGCCTGCAAGGGGTACCGCAGTCTGGGTAACGGGAGGTGGGCAGAGGAAGCTCAGAAGGAAATTGAGACAATATGCCAGAAGGATCAGGACATGAGGGGGTGGTCGGAAGCAGCGTTCAGACATAATTCCTCCATTTGTGCCAGTCATCTTTTTAAATAGCAGCCTTCACACACGCTTCCAGCATCCACAAATACACTCTTTATTCTAACACCTCGTGCCAGATTTTGACTGGCAAGGACTACTGTTTGCGCACAGCTCCAGACTCGAAATACAACAGATTACAGGGAGAACGCAGTGGCAGCAGGGGAAGGAGAAGAAGAGAGCAAGTTGCAGAAGAACACCATGAAGATCTGCTGTCTGCAGATGCCATCATCTCCGTGAAAGGCATTAGGACCTGTGGCTCCTTGGTCTACAACTGCCTGTTTGCATCTTGCTAAAATCCTCTCTGTCATTTGGAAGGTGTCAAAGCCTTTAGGGAGAAAGTTTAGCAGTTGCTGCCCAGGTATAAAGTAACCTACCAAAAATGTGGGGCACCGAGGGAAGGGAAAATGCCAACACTGCGTCCAGCTCAGCTCCTTATAATCATGCTCAGCACCAGAAAGCAGTCCAGAGACGTGCTAGTAAAGTATAAAAATACTGTATTCTATGTACATTGTAAGTTCTCCTGGCTGGAGAATATATCCAGCTTAACTGATGTCAGTCATTTTTCAGCATTAAATTGCCTGGTTACAAGTGTGACATGGACACATGAGAGGAAGATGTCTTCTTTTGATCAAATTAAAGGAAATCTTAAATTACAAGCAGAAATTCTGCAGAATTGGGATGTTTCAATTTCCATTTAAAAGGCACAGAGCAGCTGATTTAACAGAACCACACAAAGTTCATGTATTATCTTCCATTTCAGTTTTTGTTGTCTGTTTTAGCCCTGAACACAAGATGGCAAAATCCCTCTCATGAAAGGGAACAGGAAGCAACAGACACAAGACAAACAAAAAAGAAGGATGCTACTTTACCTCAAAGAGGTTCTTCAGTGAGACCTGGCTGACCGTGAGATTGGGGGGCAATGCTTTCTTCTCAGACAACAGCAAGAGACAAGACTAGGAAAAAAACCCAAAACGATGGTGATCTTCTAAGCATCACTCAGAAAACTGATAAAAATAAAATCATAATTCCTAAAACCCCAAGTTTCACTCAGAAACTTTGTTTTTCACTGCCTCAGAAGACCTTGTAGGAAAGCAAACGAGGGCCAACAACATCACAGATCTCTGCTTGAGACTGTAACAAAATACTGAGTCTCCCTTTCCACTTTCCAACTGAATGACTGTAATAAACACCGGGCTGTGGGAAGCTATGACTGATGGAAGTTCCCTCCGAAATAAAAACCATGTAGAAAGGTCAGGCCCTCCAATACACCTGGGAAGTGACCCTTCGCTTTAGGAATGGACCTTTGCATTCACGGGGATGAGACTCCCCAGCTACACTGATATCCTGAGCAGAAAGCTAGGAATGCACATCCTATCTTTCTGTGGTTTCAGTTTCCTTAAAAACTCGACTTTGCTCCTTGAAAACTCACACAGCTTAACCAGGGGACAAGGGAAGAACACAGATATCAGCTATCTGGACTTCTGTAAGGCCTTTGATACAGTCCCCACCAACATTCTTAGCTCCAGTTTGGAAAGATACGGGTTTGATGAATGGACAAGGAATTGGCTGGATGGCTGCATCCAAAGAGTTACAGACAACAGCTCCGTATTCAAGTGGAAACCAGTAATGAGTGCTGTCTCTCAAGGGTCCGTACTGGCACCAGTACTATTTAATATCTTCATCACTGACATAAAAGTGGGATTGTACTCGGCAAGTCTGCGGAGAGCACCAACCTGTGTGGTGCAGTTGATGAGCTTAAGGGAAGGTGATGCCTGAGATGCTCTTTTATTTGGGTATCTTTCACAGACAGCTTCAAAAATCCAGCTTGCACACAGAAGCAAAAAGCAGAAGGGACCACAAATAAACATGTATTGTTTTCCCCTGCGATTTCTGTTAACCATACTGGCTCTAGATGGCACCACAATTACAAGAGAGATAACAGCAAGAGACAAGTGGGATTTCAGGTTCATTGTAGGCAATGCAGCAACACTTACCCGCCACTTCCCTTTCTGGGCCACCCTTTCTATCACTCCTTGCCAAATCAGTGCATCAAACCTTGCACTGAAAATATAATCATAAGCAGGGCGGAAAGTTGGTGGAAAGTCCCTTTCATCTGCAAGAATAAGCAATTGAGAAAACCAGTCAGTATACGCAGCCCTTTAAAGCTGGGGGCTCCAACTAAACAACTTCATTGCACAGTGACAAACTTAGCAGTGATTTACACCCAGAGGAATGCCAAATGTAGGGTTAAGCATCCTTCCCACCCAACTGACACAGCACCTTGTTACCCATGGCCAGTCTTCCTTCAACAAGGTGAAAAGGTATTAATCCCTGCCCTCAAGAAACACCTCTAAGTCCCAAGATGTTGTGCAGCTTGTGGCAGCTCTTCCACTTGTGGGCGAGCCCAGCTACAGACACTGCTAAAGCGAAGCAAGGTCCTTAACACAGGGCTACAAGTGCAAGTAAATGCACCAGGGGCACAACCCAGAATCTCCTGGCATGGCTGCACGCCTCATCATACAAAGCCTGAGAACTGGACAAACAGGCAAATAGAAAAGGGGAACTGAGGAGAGGCCAGGGAGAGGTAAGATGGTTATTGCTCAAAAAAACCCACCACACAATGGCAAAGAAAAGCCAAATTCCCCCTTTTTGTGCTGGCCATCAGTAGCTGAGGGAGAACCCCACGCCGCAATACACTGGGCTGTAAAATCATGTTTAAGCTGAGTATTTTCTCATTAGTTTTAAATCTATCGAGCTAAAGAGAAGCAGAGCCACTTGGGCAAAAAACAATGAAAAGTCTCTTGGGTCTGGAGCTCCAAATATGCAATCCTGCCTCCCTAGCTCTGAATTTTAACCTCTTCTACCTATTCCACAACTGATGTGTTCTTATGGGGCAACACACTCCCCTGCACAGTGCTCTGTGATGGCTGGCATCTGACGTACACAAACTGGACCGCACTGATTTTGGTCAGGCCGCTCGCCATGTTCATCATCTTCAAATGGACCTGAGGCACTAAGGACTAAATGAATGATCTCATGAAGGATGCCCAAGGACTCGCGATCGCTACTGAAAGCAGACAAACCAAGCTCTCGAGCTGAGTTTACCGTTGACACTGATGAAGATTCCTGCTATGAAATCAGCGATCTGAGTGCGATCTGCAGAAGTACTCAGGAGAATCAAACCTTTATGAAACATAGAAATTGCCTCGTAAGAGTCTGCCAACATGATCAGTGAGTGGCCAGCTCTGTAGTAAGCCTGAGGAAAAAAAGAACAGAACAAAAAAGACCACTGCTGAGAAAACATTCAGAGATCTTTATCACAAAACACTGCAATTCTTTCCTAAATTCTCTATGTTAGAAAAACGACATGGACTGGTTTTGCAGCTTCTTACACACAGTTCTACAACACCCCGTGACATTCACAGTATGCTACCGATGTGATCACAGCTACTGTAAGTGGTAAATCCTGACACATAAAATCTGGAAAATAACTACAAGCTGGAAGACATACCATTAGTAACTATAACTTAACTCCCTCACAAAGTCTAGAATATACATTTATGTCCCCATGGCACCGCAGTTTGCAGTATTTACCACAATGCATCTATTCTTCAGTCAGTGGCACCTGAACATGTTTCTAGTCACCACTGAATTCGGCTGAGTCTGAGCCACTGAACTGCCTGAGTCACAGGGGAGTCCACTTGCTCCAATAACTCACATGCTGCAATACAGCACAAGTTAAATTGGCATTTGCATGCTATTTTACTGTGTTTAAACCAAATACCTTCTCCTGAAGTCTCTGGGATGCTGTAGTTGTTGGTCCAGAAGACTACTGCACATAAAAGCCAACCCAAGTGTATGCTTCTGTATCATAAACACTGTATAACCACTGCTTACTCCTAACAGATGAATATTTGGGTCAATGTGTAACTTAGTGTAACTTAATCCATGCGTATTTAATCACAAGAGTATGCGTAGTGCATTGTTCTGTCCACTGGAAATACAATATGACCTCGATCACCACACACTGTTCTCAGGAACCTCAGGCTTATTAACATGTAAAGAATATCAGGGCACACTGCCCAAGGGAGACTTCAAAGCTAAGTCCCTCCCAGAGCTGACTGCTGCCAGTGACTGCTGAATCTGTACTGGGAGCCAGGCTCTGTAAGACAGAGCTGGTGAACCTCACCACGGACGGTGCCATGGCCTGGCCAGGGACCTGCATCATCCCTGGGTCTCCAGCATCACAAGGGCACATAAGATGTTATTACTGTCACCTTGTCTGGGATATTAACAAAACAGTTCTCTTTCTTGAAAGCATTGGTGCCTCTCTTGTTGGGAGCCAGAAAGAACCAGCATCTCCTGGTGCCAAAGAGAGCGACTTCATTTTATTAGAAGTACTATCACAACAGTAATTCTGATGCTTTTGTGCAGTTAGACACTGATTCTGGACTTTTCTGCTCTATTTGCTTATCGGGCCTCAAAACTAAAACACAACAAAAAGCAGATATTGATGCTTGTTTTACAAAGTCAGTCATGCAAAAACTGCCATCTTAAACATCTCGATACCTTAACGTACTGTGGATCCCAGTGTAAGCTCTGGTAGGCTGAAAACACTGCTTCCCTCCATTTGCCAAGGTTGTACAAGGCAGTCGATCTGTTGCAGTACAGCACAGCAATGTCCCTGGTACACCTAAATATACATTTTTAGCATAACTGTTTATTCACTTGAAGAAGGACACATTGTACTTTATACTTAGAAACAAGAAATAAAGTCTACATCACCCACTTAACAAAGTTAGAGGTAGAAATGGAGCTGTAGAAAATAAAGACCATTTGAACATCAGCTTCAAAGACACTGTAAATGTTATTATCTTAGTGATATCCTGGTCTCTTCTGAAGCAGAAAGCCAACTCACTGGAATAACTCAGTATGAGGATTTAGAAAGAGTTCAGACCCCCTCGACACACCTAGATAAAGCTTGGTGAAAGCCAGTGGCCAATAATGGGAGAAAATAGGCACAAAAATGGAAGCTACTAGATGGGAAGAATGCTAAACACATTCTAGTCACCAATAAACAACTTAAATGCATTTTACTGTATCACCAGTTGATGAAGTGAACAGAATGATCCACATTTACATCAGCTAAGAAACAGAGAAATGTCTTTTACGTAACAGAACATACTGAGTATATAATGCAGCTGCTGGATCTCGAAAGGTTGTGGATAGAGCTGCACACAAATTACAAACTACAGTCCACAGGGCAGTGAATCACAGAATCCCAGGTTGGAAGGGACCTCAAAGATCATCTGGTCCAACCTTCCCAGGCAATCGTGACCTAGACTAGATGGCCCAGCATCCTGTCCAGCTGCACCTTAGAAGTATCCAGCGTGGGGAAGTCCACCTGGGGAGATTATTCCAATGGCTGGTTGTTCTCATTGTGAAAACTCTTCCTCCAGTGTCCAACCATCTGCTGGGGGATTTTACTGGGGAGCCTGCACAGCCTGTCTTGCCTGCACTCGAACAAACAGCACACACCACAGCACTGCATCCTTCACCTTATTCCTACCTCCTCCTTACACTCAAGAAAGCTGTTTCAACTACAGTGAATATGCTCAGAGCACTCTCTTGCATGCAAGCAAATCCTGATGAAGCAACTGACAGCAAGGGGCAAATTGATGCTCAGGAGCAGATCCCTGCAATACGATGAAGGGATCAGGCAAGGGGCAGGCACTGGATGTAGCCTTCTGACATCTGCCCTCGCTCCTTCCCACTCCCTGCACATACTCCAGACTTGCTTTACTACTTGGTATAAATGGCTAAGAGGGAAAATAAACTGATAGCTGATGTGAAATTAGGTTAACAGCAGTTTTAATACATGGTAGTAAGGAATGTTTAACAGTTAGTACAATACCCAACCATTTAATCATTAGTAGCATTAGCAACAGCTGTTAACTGATGAAATCAAGCACTTAACATTTAGAAAGAAAAGACAAAAAAAAACATTTTTGCTAAAGAATTATTTTTAACAAATCAAAGAATACTAAAAAAGACCCCCAAAAGTGAACAAAGTAACTTGAATGAATCATTTTAAAGCAAATTAGACGACCCATGTAACAACTGGTTTACATCTTGTAATTCAAGAGTACTTACGGGACCCACTGCATTAAACAACCGAGCATATGCAGAGCTTGATCATACTTTCTGATGGCCATAGAGTAATTCCCATTTTTGAAATCCTGATTCCCAGCTTGCCTCATGAACTGTGCATATTCCATGGCATCCATGCTAATGAAGAGGGGGGGGAAAAATCCATTAATCAAACAAAAGCAGTGATTTATGAGACACTTCTTTCCCTAAAATCCACTCAAATTTTCACCTCAGTTTTTGCATCTTTGAAAAGGAGGACAAAAGAAGCACTCTTTTTATTGTTGGAACAGTAAAACACACCTCAGGTGAAAGCCTCATCTTTGCTGTTGATGCCCCAACTTCCCAGCTATGTTTTAATGAACCAGACCTACCACCGCTATGCTTTTTTTCCCAGTTTTCTTCCTCAAGTCTTAAACCTTTTAATTAAGATCCCAAACGATTTAAAGGCATGCACACACAATAAATGCACAGGGAAATATCAGAGGGAACAAAGAAATACATGATGCTTAAGAAATACATGAAGCTATTAACTAATCCAACCCAAAACTTGCTTTTTATTTATGACTTCTTTTGCCCAGCCTGTCTGCCTGGACATTCAAGAATCCAGTGGACACAAAGCACCTCTGAAACTTGATTCCTGCATGACAATAGTGCAACCTAAGTATATTAGCAGTGCATGAGAACCCTGAACCAGATTTCGGACAGCTATGAAAACGAACATAAGAAAACAGAGGTGAAAAGAGGCATTGACTGAAACAGATTTGAAGAATAGAAATATTTCATCACTGAAATTGTGATATCAGGTTTGTTACATCAAACAAATCACCTGGTGAAGCAGTTAGATAAAGGGAACAAACACAAGAGGAAAACCCAGCTACATGTATGTTGAGAAACAGCACATCAAAATCACAAAGGAGAAAGAAACTCAGTGCTAAAGCCTTGCATAGAATTACTCTTCCCAGATGGGTTTTTATGATCAAAACCCATTTCCATTACCTGCAAAAACCTGCACGAATCTCACAAATCTCAGTACTATTAAGTGAGGGTAAGTTGCCCAAAAGGAATGCACAGATTTACTCATTATCCTGGTATTAGTAGGGCTGGAACAAAGCCAGGAACGACCTGTAAACTTCACAACCTGCCAACAGAACATCATGGTTTAACCTGGCAGGCAGCTAAACCAGTGTGTCATCAAGGGTATTGTCATCTTAAAGATAAAACACAGCACTGTACCAGCTACTAGGTCCAGTACAGGAAGAACATTAACTCTATCCCAGCCCAGGACCACTTCACAACAGAGCACATTAGATATTTTTAAGTCTATGAACCTCCAGACGAACCAAGAAGTATTACTGATGCACTTACTGTGTAGTATTCCCCACAATGAACCTGAAACACCGAGAATCAGGATTGCACTGTGACCACAGAGGTACGAAGAGGCACGCTATGGATGGCACAGTGCCTCCCTCCTTTATCCAGGGACACCTGCACCAAGCACAGGAGGAAAGCAGCAGCCCACAACCGTGAAGAGGCAACAGCAGAACCAGGCACTCGCATCCCAACTGCTTCAGGCTGGCTGGGAAAAGGCCTGTCAGAAGTTGTATCTTCTTCAATTAAACAAACAGACACCCCGGTGAAGTCTGCAACCCAAACATCACCTCGCTCATTCCAGGGAAGCGCCAAATCCAGATGGAATTCCAGGCTACGAACTAAACCGAATGAAAATAGCTCCCACCTACACGGCGAAGTTCAACGATCAGTCACATTCGAGGAGTAATTATGATGTCTACCCCAGCAAATTAAATCATCACTTCACTGAGCAGTGTGCGTACACTATGTGCCTTAAAAACACTGCTTCTCCAGGCAGCAAATCAAGTGTACTCACAGCGTAAGCTCTTACACTGCATAGTATGAGCACTAGTGAGGAGAAGGAAAGGATAAAACAGAGCAACAAAGCAAAGAATAAAAAGCAGGTGCTAAGAGACAGTTCCAACCTCATAGTTCTGTAATTCTCCCAGCTTTCAACTTTGTGGCTTCAGCAGGTTTGATGAATGATTTCCACCAAGAATAACACCCAACCAGTTCAACTACGCAGGAGCTTCTTCAGGTGGGAATGCACGTGAACCTGTGGTTTTCTACATCACAGCTGAACTCTGAGCTTTTTCCTTCTGCTAAGATGGCTATGCTTCCACTTAAGGTGACACTGCTACCCAGAACCGCATTTACCTCACTTTTCCTTGGACTCTGCTGAAAGCACAACTACAAATAAAAGGTATTTACAAGGCATTTGACGGATGATAGAGCAAAAGGACCCCACTTACAACGTAAGTTTTAAAGGGGCTTTCAAACATGTCCTGTGTTGAGAGATGCTGGAACTGAACCCCCTGTTTGTGCTCAGGAGGTGGCATCCCCCTCCCGCTCCAGGGAGCAGAACACAGATCCCTACCCTTTCCCAGCACTGCAGTTTCCCATCCAAAACTCCAAGCTATAGGTCACTTAAACAACTGGGATGCCTGCTGCAAGCTTTAGCAACTACACCCAAGTCTGGAGACCCAGGAGATGCACAGGCATGCAAATCTAAGTTCGTGATCCAAGAGAAACCGCCGTGCTGACTCAGCTCAGCGCGCCTTGCTATTGCCCAACATCCTCCTGAAGAGTAAACAGCTTTAACTCCAAACCAGGGCATTAACTGGAGATACATAAAGTCTACTGAGCACGGTGAGCATTAAACAATGCTGTTGTCGGTTACTTCTAGTGGGTCACAACCGCATCTGAATATAGCTGAAGGTTGTGATGAGTGCTGTGTGTTAACCCCTACTCCCTGCAGGATAGGGAAAGAGGAAGCGTAAAAGCAAGCAAACTTGTGTGTAAAGATAAGAACTGTTTCATAAGCGAGAGAGAAGTGGAAGAAGAGAGAAAGAAAACAAGAGGTGCAAAGGCAACATCCACCATGTCCCACATGCAGGCCAAGCTCCCAAGCTCCATCCCAGCCACGCACAGTAAAGAGATGTTCTCCTCACACAGTGGAGAGTGATAGAGTCCAGGAAACACACAAACGCGTGGGGGTAACCCTAAGGTCGAGCAGACCCTTCCCAGTGCACTGCTGAGACCTTGTCCTTCACAGATACCACAACAAAGAAAACCAAAGACAGGATGGTGTCCTCTGCTCATGGTTTATGGTTCCTAAAGCCACCAGCATGACCATGACAGCAGAATGAAGCACATTTACGCCTACTCCAAGAATTAAAACAAAACATGATACAGTTAGGTAGGAAACAATCGGATCCAACCCCTACTGCTGCCAGTGGGCAACATTCCCATTTCCTCCACATGTTGCCAACTCTTACGTTACTGCGATGGTCAGCGTCCCACTGGACTGTTCCAGTCAGAGCATCCTCGGAAGCAGAGCGGTTTTGGAGGTTTAAAAAGCTAAGTGTTGATTCCTCTCGCCCTGAGGAATAGCCCTGTGGCCAGTTTGGGTCAGGTCTCCTGGCTGTGCCTCCCCTCATTTCCCTCCCCATCACTCCCAGCTCCTCGAAGTCCTTGACTTTGTGTAAACACTGCTTAGCAACATCAAACCCACAGTGCGTTATCAGCGCTGTTCTCAGGCTAAAGCCAAGACGCGGCACTGCACCAGCTGCTGGGAAGAGCATTAACTCCATCCCAGCTGCAAGCAGGACAGGTGGCATCTCAGAACACCTTTCTTCCTCCCCTCGCCAGCTGAACTTACACTGCTGCTCAACAAAAGCTCTTGTTGGAGGCTGCCTCACAGCTTGCACCAGTGACACCTATGGCCTCCTTCCCCAGCACATCCTGTTTTCCTAAGAAACCAAACAGCCTTTTCTGCTTTCAGTTTCAAACCTTCCTTTGTAACCTACCAGTTAACAGGGTACACATAAGATGGTTAAGGCAAGCGTGGAGTCGCACGAGTGCCACTTGCATCCCAACCCTCCGGTATTGCAACGAAACCAGACAGGAAGCATTACGCACATGAATACAGCTGTATTCACCTACGAGCAAGCTCTGCATGGGGGAACCACCCCAGCAGCACACAGTGGACACTGCAAAAAGATGAGTGCTCACACTGGGTGACTCCCTGCTAAGGAGCACTGAGGAGCCTGACAGGGAGCGCTGCCTCCCTGGAGCTACAGTCCGAGATGCTGCCAAGAGGGTTCTGCAGCTTGTCAAGAGCACAGATTGCTACTGCCCGCTGCTACTCTTTCACCATGGAATCACGGAATGGTTTCTGCTGGATGGGACCTTAAAGCTCATCCAGTTCCTAATGTCCCACCTCAGTCTCCCCTCTGGCAGGTTAAAGCCATTCCCCTTGACCTGTCCCTACATCCCTTGTCCCAAGCCCCTTTCCAGGTTTCCTGCAGCCCCTTCAGGCACTGGAGCTGCTCCAAGGTCTCCCCTTCAGGAGCCTTCTCTTCTCCAGGCTGACCCAGCCCAGCTCTCTCAGCCTGGATCCAGCCCTTACAGCACCCCCGTGGCCTCCCCTGGGAGGACCAGTGGGGTCCATATTCATATGGGCACAACTGATACCACATGCCAGAACCTGGGCAAATCAAGGAAGACTATAAAGCACTGGGGGTGCAAGTGAAAAATACTGGTGCCAAAGTGATCTTTTCCTCTTTTTTATCAGTTAGAGAGAAGGGTGCAGCCAGAAATAGGCATATTTTGCAAATGAACTACTGGCTTCAGGGCTGGTGCCATCATGAGGGTTTTGGCTTTTATACCAGGACATTCTTTGATGACTATAGCCTGTTAGGGAGGGACGGGATCCACCTTCCCTTCTCTAGAGGGGCAAGGGAATCTTTGGCAGCAGGCTGGCCAACTTGATGAGGTGGCTTTAAACTGGAGGGCTTGCGGGGTGAGATCCAAAGTGGCCTTGCTTCCACCATTGCAACTAACTGGGGAACAAGCCAGGGCAGCCACAAATGCTCCGTAACTGCCTCCCAAGATGAAAGCCAGAAGGCCAGTCACCCCAACTCTATGTGTACTAATGCAACTGGACACAAAGAGGCTCTGTGCCCAGTCAGAAAGCTGTGGTACCATAGCAATATCTGAAACGTGGTGGGATAAGCCCCAGGACTGGGTTTGTCCAGCCTGGAGAAAAGGAGGCGCAGGGGAGGAGGCCTTATCACCATGTGCCAGTATTTAAAGGGTGGCTACAAAGAAGATAGAGACTCTTCTTACAAGGAGGCACATGGAGAAGACAAGGGGTGATGGGCACAAGCTCCTCCTGGGGAGACCCTGACTGGACACAAAAGGGATTTTTTTCCCAGTGGTAACAATCAGCCATTGGAATAATCTCCCCACGGAAGTGGTGGGCTCCAACATTGGATACTTCTAAGATCTAGATCATGTTTTGCCTACAAAGATGATCCCCGAGATCCCTTCCAACCTGCAAGTCTATGATTCCCTGACACATATACTTATGATTTCCAGTAAACTAAGACAGGACTTGCATGTCCCATGTTATATATGATGCAAACCCAAGTCCAATGTTCCATCTCCAGAGTCATCACTGCTTTACAACTCAAAAAAACCCAACCCAAAACCTCATAAAAGAGCAGAAAAAGGTTAACCTTGTTTCCTCTGAACCAACCACCATCTGCAAATCCCTGTCCAGCTCAGCCATACAAGAGCTGGCTCAGCTCGAGGAAGATGTTTACACTGCTGCAGTTGTTTGCTCAGCCTTGTCATCAGAGAGGGCTGGCCGGGTAGGAAGACCATGCCAACAAACTGCCTCGGTACTTCCTTTACTGTAGAGATGAGCTCAAGATGGTTCTTGCATCTGAAACACAACAACGCAAACAACCCCAGACCAGGAAGGCTTTCAAGGTTGCGCAGTTGGCAGCCAGCGCTTGACAAGATTAACTGCGTGTTGATAAAAACACGGGGAGGAAACACTCCCTCTCGCATGTGTTCATGGGGAAGCAAAGCCTCTTCCCCTCTGCAACAAACCCCACCAGCCTGGAGCTTATTTACGTGAACTGGAATAAGACCCGATGGGTGCCGAGAGCTCTTTTTGCCTTTCCTCCTCCTGAAGCTGCGCCCAAGCTCATTTCCGAATGCCCTGTTTTGGTAAGTGACCACTCCACGACCTCGCACAAGAGGTCTGGTTTCCAGGGAAGGGATCCAAGCCCCGCTGCAGACACCGCTCAGCTCGGCGCTGTGCCAAAGGAGTTTCTCTTTCTTCTCCACAAGCGCTCTTCCAACCCCAGCTCCCCCGTGCAAACCGTACCAGGGCAACGCACGCTCCCAGCTGCCTGGCAGAGCAGGAATGCACTCTGCTGCTCCTCCCTCAACTTCCCTGGCAGCTTCCCAGCCAGCACAGCCACCCTCAGCACCAAACACCCTGCACCCCGAAACCAACACTCCTGACGGGTTCCTTTCCAGGGAACCTCCTGCTCCTGCACACAGGGAGATGGGGAGAGTTCCCCCCAGGTGGGAAACCACCCCAAGAGGCCAAATCTCTCACGGCAGAGCGGTGCAGATGTGCAGAACCACGCACACAGATGTGCAGAACCGCACACAGAACCACGCAGATGCGCAGAACCACACACAGAGATGTGCAGATCTGCAGAACTGGACACAGAACCACACAGGTGTGCAGAACCAGGCACACAGATGTGCAGACCCGCACCATAGATCTGTGCAGATGTGCAGAACTGTAAGCAGAACTGTACAGATGTGCAGACCCACACACAGAGCCGTACAGATGTGCAGACCCGCACACAGAGCTGTGCAGATGTGCAGACCCGCACACAGAACCGCACAGATGTGCAGACCCACACACAGAACCGCGCAGATGTGCAGACCCGCACACAGAACCGCACAGATGTGCAGACCCGCGCACAGAGCTGTGCAGATGTGCAGAACTGTAAGCAGAACTGTACAGATGTGCAGAACCGCACACAGAACCGCGCAGATGTGCAGACCCGCACACAGAGCTGTACAGATGTGCAGACCCGCACACAGAACCGCACAGATGTGCAGACCCGCGCACAGAGCTGTGCAGATGTGCAGAACTGTAAGCAGAACTGTACAGATGTGCAGACCCGCACACAGAACCGCGCAGATGTGCAGACCCGCACACAGAGCTGTACAGATGTGCAGACCCGCACACAGAACCGCACAGATGTGCAGACCCGCGCACAGAGCTGTGCAGATGTGCAGAACTGTAAGCAGAACTGTACAGATGTGCAGACCCGCACACAGAACCGCGCAGATGTGCAGACCCGCACACAGAGCTGTACAGATGTGCAGACCCGCGCACAGAGCCGCGCAGACCCGCGCAAAGAACCGCGCAGCCCCGCAGCACCGCGCACGGTGCGGACCCACGCAGGGACCCGCGCAGCCCGGGCAGCTCCCGCCGCCGCGGATGGAGGGGGGGGGGGAGGGTTGGGGGGGGTTGGGGGGAGGCTGCTGCAAACACCGCGACCGCGACTCGCGCAGACCCCAACCCCCCCCCCCCCCCCCAACCCCCGCGCTCGCCACGCGCGCTCCCGCGGGTCGCTGCCACCGGCCGCGCGCGCACCAGCTGTCAGCTGACCGCGCGTGCGGCCCCCTGCCGGGCCGGAGGACCGTCGGCCGCCGCCACCACCGAGCGGGGCGGGGGGGGGGTCTGAGGGGTTAAATGGGGCGGCAGCTCCGCTTAACGGGTTAAATGGGGTGGGGGCGGGAACCCTGAGGGGCCGTGCAGCCGCCGAGCTGTGTCCAGAGGGAAGGGAACTGCTGCGGCGCTCCACGGGTTGAGGGAAAACTCGGGAGCGAGGCGGCTCCTGTGGGCACTTCCCGTTGCCAGAGTTATCAGGGACTCACAGCCTCCGTGGTGCGGGAGGGGACCTCAAAGCTCCTCCAGCTCCAACCCCTGCCACGGGCAGGGACCCCTTCCACTGGAGCAGCTTGCTCCAAGCCCCTGTGTCCAACCTGGCCTTGAGCACTGCCAGGGATGGGGCAGCCACAGCTTCTCTGGGCACCCTGTGCCAGCGCCTCAGCACCCTCACAGGGAAGAGCTTCTGCCTAAGAGCTCATCTCAGTCTCCCCTCTGGCAGGTTAAAGCCATTCCCCTTGGCCTGTCCCTACATCCCTTGTCCCAAGCCCCCCTCCAGCTTTCCTGCAGCCCCTTCAGGCACTGGAGCTGCTCTCAGGTCTCCCCTTCAGGAGCCTTCTCTTCTCCAGGCTGACCCAGCCCAGCTCTCTCAGCCTGGCTCCAGGGCAGAGCTGCTCCAGCCCTCGCAGCACCTCCATGGCCTCCTCTGGCCTCGCTCCAACAGCTCCACGTCCCTCTGATGCTGGATCAGGACTGCAGGGGGGGTCTCCTCAGAGCAGGAGAGAATCTCCTCACCAGCCCCATCTTCCTGCACCAGGCTGCAGTAACAACCCAGGAGCCATTGCGTGCGTTTGCTTTGCCTCAGCAGGAAAGGTTCAGGATCCTGATACAAGTCCCCGTGTTAGCATGAGCGGGGCAGGTAGCAAAGGGTTAATAGGCCCAAAGAGGGGGCGAGGGACTGTGCACCCACCTGGGGAGCATCAGGAGCATGGGGAGTCCCAGAGCAGATGGATCCGGGTCTGGCCCAGGATCTGAGCTCTGGGGAGGGATGCGGTTTCAGTGGCCTTGGGCACTCTGCCACGAGCAGCTGGTGAGCGGAGTGGGAAAGCAGAAGGCATCTGCTGGATCTCAGCACGCAGCCTGGGACAGAACACGTTCCGTCTCTTCCTCGTCCGTGTTGCCGCTGACACCTGCGTGCACTGCCAGCATCAGGGGGGAAATTTCCACCTTTCAGCATTTCTACCTGCGTTACAGTTTGTGTCACGCAGATGGGTTCATCGTACTGGGTGCACGCAGCTTTAAAATCATACATGATCTGTGCCCAGCTCCTCATTTCCCTGTTGAAGCTGATGTGAATAAGTCTGTTTCTCTGTTCGGCTGCAGAGAGCCACCAGCAGACTCTCCTAGTTGCTCCTTTGCTCTGACACACTCAGTTTTAAACTGAGTTGGTTTGGGTGACGATCTGTTGAAGAAGGGAAACACCAGGAACGATTTAATCCCTAGAAATAATTCCCCAGGGCCATAGGTGTCATGGGAAATACACAGGAATGTGGTGAGGTTTTCCCTTGGAGACATTGAGGACCAGTTAATTAAAAAGAAATAGAAGAGAAGGCAGCGGAACCGCGGTCTTACCAAACTCCTCGCTGCTGAGAGGAGATGCCCCAAGTGCCAGTAAAGGAGTTTTGAATTCTTTGGGTTTTATAATCTTTGGATCTTTTTAATGCAAAGATCTGCTTAGTTTGGGGTCTGATAACCTACTCTCCTGAATACCAGCTTCAAGTCTGCTTATCTGCGGCATGTACTTACTGTTCCAACTCGAAAGTATTAAGCCCATGGAGCAGTGTTTAAACTTAGTTGTAATGTGTCAGTGACCCATTCAAAGTCAACAATCGCTTTATTTGGCTTGAGCAATTAAAAAGAGAGTATTTAGAAATAGTAAATAAGGCTTAAGAAATCACCGGAAGGTGGACAGTTTCCTTTAGAAAACAAGAAGCAGAGACCATGCCCTCTAACATGAGGCAAGGCTACAAAAAGGCAAAGACCTGCTACAAGGAGGAAAATACTGAAGAGTGAGGAAATCACTTCAGAGGGTTTAAATTGCTGGGGTTTCAGGCTGCAGCTCCAGCAGAATAGGAGTTAAAAAGGTGGGGATTGCTTGAGAACAAGAGCCTGTATTTTCTGTTTGTTTTTAAGGAGAAGCAAGCTAAGCAGCATTCCAGTACGTAACTGGGTTTTTTCCTACCCTGGTACCTTTATAGACCTCTTTGTAAGAAAAAGCATTTTCATAGCTGATACAGCAGTCTCTGCAAAGGCCTCCTCATTTACCCTTAAATAAGTCTCCTTGATATGCATGTTAATGGGAAATGGTATCTTTCACCCTTCTTACAGTTTTTACTGCAGCAAAGTTTAGGACAGCTTCTCCAAGCTGTCTCCAGTTGGTTAGAAGGAGATAACTGCAAGAATGCAGACCACAGAACCTTGATCCACAGATCTCTGCTGTTTTCAGCTTGTCCTGGCAAGCACCCCCAGTGTCTGTGCAGTTCTTGGAACCCTTAGCATGGCTGAGTGCAGACCCCACTCGTCTTGCAGTGGATTTCACGCAGCTTTAGGATGCTGGAGAAAACACTAACACAAAATCTGTGCTTCAGTGGCTGGCTGTGTATCAGCAGCAGAAGCAATAGCACTGCTGGTACTGATGCATTACTAAACTTACTTAGAGAGAAGAAGCTGCTTTAAGTTAATGCAGTGTCTACCTAAAGAAAAAAACAAAATGACACAAAGCCTCCTATCCCAAGACAGAAAAACTTTGGATTGATGTTCCAGTGAAATCAAAGTATGCCATATCTGAAGGGGGCCTACAAGGATGCTGGAAAGGGACTCTTCATCAGGGGCTGTAGCGATAGGACAAGGGGTGATGGGTTCAAACTGAAACAGGGGAAGTTCAGGTTAGATATGAGGAAGAAGTTCTTTACTGTGAGGGTGCTGAGACATTGGAAAAGGCTGCCCAAGGAAGTGGTGAATGCTCCATCCCTGGCAGTGTTCAAGGCCAGGTTGGGCAGAGCCTTGGGTGACATGGTTTAGTGTGAGGTGTCCCTGCCCATGGCAGGGGGGGTGGAACTGGATGATCTTAAGGTCCTTTCCAAGCATAACTATTTTATGATTCTATGATAGAATCATATATATATATATATATGTGATATGATCTATAATTCAAGACAGTTACTGCTGCTCACCTGCCACAGGGTCACTTGTGAAGCTGCAGTAGTTATACTCTGAGTCAGTATCTCACAGTCCAGGGCTAGGTGAAAATGTGCTTCTGCAAGTAGAAGAGCTGCTCAAGACTACGTGTCACACATACACAGCCTCAGGCAGGTACAGATGGCAAGAGGAGGTTTTGCTAGAAAATATTGCCCCAATTGAGATTCTTCTCCCTAATTTATAGTGCATTTTTATGAGTTCTGAAGGAAAGCAGGTTCTGAAAGCTCAGGAAGAGAAAATCACTTTGAAGTCCATGTGCTAGGTATTTATATCCCCTCATCATACCCTGCGTGTGCAGCACTGTCAAGTAAGGAATTAAGTCGACTTTATAGGACCCTGGGGCACCTAGATGAGCAGGGGGTTGGTGCAAGGCCCTGCAGGGCATACCTAGTAGAATTTGGAACCAGAGTTCATTCTTCTTGCCAGTATGTTAACCATAACATCACTTGTCTGCCTAAAATGCAAGCATTTATTTATATGGACCTTAAAATGCCCATAGTTGCATTTCCTAGGGAAAAAATAAGTAAATTGCTGTACAAGGTGAAGACTTGCTACGCTCCAGGGATGCTGGAGTGGGGGTCCTTTCCTTCTTGGTCTTGGGGACTGCCCGCCTATATACTTACATATTCCCTTAATGCAACCTGTGTATGGGAACTTGCTCTTCTTTGGTTCTCACTGGCACAGTAATCTGTTCTTTCTTTCCTGCCTGAGCTGGTTGAACAAGCTTATCCTCCTGTGATGACCACTGTGGTTTGTGTTCATGTCCCGGGGCCTCTGGTACCATCCTATTTTTGAGTGTTGTGGCTCCCATTCTGTTCTAGGATAGCACCACAGTCAACAAAGATACAGTTACATCTTGTCACTATAAACTAAGGCTAATCTAAACCCAGCCTAACCTCTAGATAATTACTATCACTGGTAAAATAAGGCCAAATCACCTTAGGCCAGCAGAACCCAGACAAGACCCTGCATTGTCAAGCTACTGCAAGCCCTTCAGCCTTTCACTTGCAGTGTGAAAATGGTCTTTACTTGGCTGCAGACTAAGCCCTGGTTCTTAGGGAGGCACTGCCGTAGGTGAGGCATTCATAGTCATCCTTCACAAACCTACCACAGCCTTACTTGTTATGTCTTCTTCTCATTTGCCATAAAAACCTGTCACAAGCAGAACGCTCATGTAAATGAGTCACACGTTGGTGCGGAGGCAGCATTCTCTGTGTTCCCAAAATGATACAAAGATGGAATTTATGAGATGGAATTGATGCCAACTTCTTTCTTCTCCCCGTTTCCAGTAACTGCGTCATTATCCCGCAGCGTTCGGAGTTTTCCAAGCTCCTGTTCCCAGTGATGCTGGTTTTTCTGACAGTCTGCTTATCTTTCCCTTCGGAACAAAAACCCCTTCTTGGCCGGTTGGGAAGCGTGACACAAAAGCCCTCCTTTTCTCCTTCATTTTTGTGACCTGTGTGACTGTGTATTCTGCAGAATGTAAGACTTATCCTTATAAACCATCCTGTGAGCTCTGGCTGGTAACTCCTGTATGATGGTGTAATACTAGTGCAGGGCATTGCTTGTATCTGTCACTGTGGGTTTTCCCCTGGGATTTAGTATGTTCCGAAAGACCGGTTCTTTTGGCACAGTCTCAGTTAGCCAAAGCTTAAGACAAACTTAAAGGTACTTTATTAGCTGCAGAGAGTTATTATGTACTCATAGACGTAAACTGAAGAATAAACACTTGAAATTATATACAGTTGTCCTCAGCTTGATACGTAATAAAGAAATCTTCTGCAGTGAGAACAATCAACCCCTGCAAAAAGCTCCTCAGGGATGCGCTAAAGCCCCCATCCCTGGAGGTTTCCAAGATGATCTTCTCTAGGCTCCCTTTCCCACCAAAGGTTGGACCAGAGGATCACAGGAGGATGCTTGGAGGCTCTTTCCAACCCGGGCTCTACTACGTTTCTGAGATTATTGCGTGATTGGGCCTTACAAGAATGGCAAGATACATATGCTGGAGTTTCAATACCTTAACCTTTCCTTTTGTAGATGAGGTGGCTCTTGGGGGACATCTGAGCCTGGAGCCAATGACCTCTACATTCCTCAGCTTTCTAAGGTGAAATAAATGCAGCCACATTTTACTAAATACGGAACTGTTCAGTTATTGTTCTTCACCTTCCTCCTCCTTCCTTTGTCCCCACTCCTCCTCACTCAGCTGTTTTGCCTCCAGAACGAACAGGTTGAGATGGTGGGTGCAGAAGGAGCACGTACGTCTCTTTACCCTGGTCGCGCCTGTTGCTTTCCCAGCCCATTCTTCATCACTGGCTTGGCTCAGCCCCTGCCTCCTGTAAGACTGAGCTGCTCTCACAGCAGTGACTGCACTTCATGCAAACAGTCTTGAACTGGCTGAGTTACTCCGAGTTGTTTAGGAGCCATAAAAGGAGATGGCAAAGGAAGGTAACTACTTGGGCGATACTAAATGAGTTCCATGCCTCTGCAGCTTTAATGCTGGTGTCAATAGCTGGGTTAAAGTCTAGCTCAGAGACATCCCTAGAGCGGTCTTTCCATGCACAACAGGCCTTGTGGAGGTGTAAAAGATTACATTGCCTTCCTAACAACGTACACAGTGCTTGCTGTCACAGGGCTCCAGCCCCTGCTCGGGACACGCTGTGCCACAAGTGGTTTAAGCGTATAAAGAATGCCATTAGTCATGTTGCATTACCCTTTACTTCCTATGGGCTGAAGATTCCATTAAACATTCTTTTAAAGCTCTTATTCTGAAGCACGTGATTTCTCTGGGACATGTTTGTTGACCTCAGAAAGAAACTGTGGTAAACAGGAGCCCATCACCAGCATTACTACGTCAGTTTGGAGGTACGCTTGTGAAGTCAAGCAAACATCCTGCTATAATCATCCTGATAGAAACTGCAGCTCCAGTACCTCCACGAAACCACACCTACACCACAAACCTCTGCCCTGACACCTGTGATAGCTGCAGACATCATTTATGGCCAGTGTCATTTCTTTTACTTACTCTGTCGTGTGGGGAGAGTCAGGATAAGGCCCGGGGAGGAGAACCAGGGTCAAACACAGCCCCTAGAACGCCAGGTCCATGGGATGGGGTGATCCAGATGAGGTTGGTCAGGCCCTTGAGGCTAGTTGGTTTCTCCAGGGCCCTGACATGCGGTATAGCTTGCTTGGGTCCTCGAGGGACAGAGGAAGACGTGTGTTTGCCGCATGTCAGTGTCAGGTGCATGTTGGCATCACAACGTACATGGTGCCTTCAGTTTGGAGCCGAGTCTGCACCCCGTTAGACGCAGGTCCGCAGTAAGATGCAGCAGTATCTGACCCAGGTTTGGTGCTGTACTCTCAGGAGCCAGGAGAAGATGATGGCTGCCCAGGAAAGCAAGAGCTTTAGGTGGAGTAGCTCGCACAAGCTCAGCATGGCTTGAGACACGTGTCATGGATGTGTTCCAAAGGATGTTCTTCCCCACAGAGGGAGGCTTTCCCGTCTGTGAGAAAGGAGCAGAGCTAACAGGCGTGATTTCTAGCATCAGCCTTGTGCCAAGGCCCATCCTTTCCACGCAATGGATGCGCCTCCATCCTGAGCTGTGATGTGCGGGTTCCCGTGTGGAGTGACAAGGAAGTGGTGGGACCTGGTATTCGCTCTCCCATCCAAGAGAAACATTTTCCCTTGGAAACGTACCCACAGCAATGCCTCTACAGCTGCAACGGAAGGGATGGAGGAGCTACGTAGACAGGGCTTTATGCATCACTTCATGCTGCCATACTCATCTTTATGAGCACCTCCTCCCAGTGCCCCTTCACCTGCACCCGAGCATCCCAGACCAGCCAGCACTCCTGACCTCCTACCCATTCACTCACAGCGCTGTCTGTGCCAGCGGGCTCACCCTTTCCAGTTTCTGTTTCCCTTCCCCTCATTTAGCACCAAGGACACGCAGCGCTTTGCAGGCTCGGTGACGCCCGGCAGCGCGTGTGCGTGGCAGGGACGCGGTGCAGGAGCAGGAAGCGCCCCAAAGGCTCCCCAGCTGCCAAGGTCCGTTCCTGCACACGAGTTCAGAGAGCGGACGGTTTCGTTTCCTGCCTCGTGACCGGTCCCACAAACACAGCCCTGCCGTGCCAACAGGCACAGCAGTGACCCTGGTGCCCGCACTGGGGTCAGAGTCCCTTCCAAGCCAAAAAGCAGCATCGCCCGCTTCCTGCTCCACAGCTGAGGCGGTGCCCTCGGTGTCTCTGCGCTGAAGGGGACACCCCTAAATAGCAGAGGCAGAGGGCTCAGAGGTTACATGACATGCAGCCATTAGTCCCCATCAGCCACTCGTCCCTCTGAGCACTGATGTCTGTAGGTTCACATAGACACTGGTGCCTGGGTACCACCTGCAACATCCCACCCATGAACTTTGGCTTGTTTAAGTCATGTAGTCTGCTTTCCCATCTTGTACCGATAGATAGAACACAACAGCTGTGATTGTGCTTTGACAAAGCTTTGGTCTTTTAAAGTGGCTTTGCCACATTATTTGGATGCACTCGGTGGTAGAAGTGATAGAACACCCTCTCTGACGTGAGCATGACTTCCTTTCTCCATCCCAAAGTGGGCAGCAGGGTAAGTAATGTCAACACAAAGTGCAGAGGTGGGTGATGCATGGGTCAATATAAGTGGCATGGGATGGAAGGATGGATAAGGAATTGGCTGGACGGTTGCTGGTGCTCAACAACTCCATGTCCAAGTGCAGACAGGGATGTGCGGTGTTGGGACGGGGGTTCAAGGCTGAGAGAGCTGGGCTGGATCAGCATGGAAAAGGCTCTGGAAAGGGAGACCTGAGAGCAGCTCCAGTGCCTGAAGGGGCTGCAGGAAGCCTGGAGAGGGGCTCGGGACAAGGGCCTGTAGGGACAGGCCAAGGGGAATGGCTTTAACCTGCCAGAGGGGAGACTGAGCTGAGCTCTTAGGCATGAGCTTTTAACCTACCTGGGTTTTTAGATGAGCTTTTAACCTACCTGGGAGACTGAGATGAGCTCTTAGGCAGAAACTGTTCCCTGTGAGGGTGCTGAGGCGCTGGCACTCGTGCGATGCAGCCTGCTGCCACCAGGGGGCGCTCTCCTCCTGCTACTAAACAGCCATTTCCTCCTGCCACCTAGGGGGCGCTCTCCTCCTGCCACCTAGGGGGCGCTCTCCTCCTGCCGCCTAGGGGGCGCACTTCTCCTCCCACCTAGGGGGCGCTTTCCTCCTCCCACCTAGGGGGCGCACTTCTCCTCCCACCTAGGGGGCGCTTTCCTCCTCCCACCTAGGGGGCGCACTTCTCCTCCCACCTAGGGGGCGCTTTCCTCCTGCCACATAGGGGGCGCTCTCCTCCTCCCACCTAGGGGGCGCTTTCCTCCTCCCGCCTAGGGGGCGCTTTCCTCCTGCCACCTAGGGGGCGCTCTCCTCCTGCCACCTAGGGGGCGCTCTCCTCCTGCCACCTAGGGGGCGCTCTCCTCCTCCCGCCTAGGGGGCGCTCTCCTCCTCCCACCTAGGGGGCGCTTTCCTCCTCCCACCTAGGGGGCGCTCTCCTCCTCAAACCTAGGGGGCGCTTTTCTCCTCAAACCTAGGGGGCGCTTTCCTCCTGCCGCCTAGGGGGCGCTCTCCTCCTGCCACCTAGGGGGCGCTTTCCTCCTCCCACCTAGGGTGCGCTCTCCTCCTCAAACCTAGGGGGCGCTCTCCTCCTGCCACCTAGGGGGCGCTCTCCTCCTGCAACCTAGGGGGCGCTCTCCTCCTCCCGCCTAGGGGGCGCTCTCCTCCTCCCACCTAGGGGGCGCTTTCCTCCTCCCACCTAGGGTGCGCTCTCCTCCTCAAACCTAGGGGGCGCTTTCCTCCTCCCACCTAGGGTGCGCTCTCCTCCTCAAACCTAGGGGGCGCTCTCCTCCTGCCGCCTAGGGGGCGCTCTCCTCCTCCCGCCTAGGGGGCGCTCTCCTCCTCCCACCTAGGGGGCGCTCTCCTCCTCAAACCTAGGGGGCGCTTTTCTCCTCAAACCTAGGGGGCGCTCTCCTCCTGCCGCCTAGGGGTCGCTCTCCTCCTGCCACCTAGGGGGCGCTCTCCTCCTCCCGGCTAGGGGGCGCTTTCCTCCTGCCGCCTAGAGGGCGCTTTCCTCCTCCCAGCTAGGGGGCGCTTTCCTCCTGCCACCTAGGGGGCGCTCTCTGCCTGCCACCTAGGGGGCGCTCTCCGCCTGCCACCTAGGGGGCGCTTTCCTCCTCCCGCCTAGGGGGCGCTTTCCTCCTCCCGCCTAGGGGGCGCTTTCCTCCTGCCACCTAGGGGCCGCTCTCCTCCTCCCACCTAGGGGGCGCTCTCCTCCTCCCACCTAGGGGGCGCTCTCCTCCTCAAACCTAGGGGGCGCTTTCCCCCTGCCACCTAGAGGGTGCTTTCCTCTTGCGGCCTAGGGGGGCGCTCTCCTCCTCCCACCTAGGGGGCGTTTTCCTCCTGCCACATAGGGGGCGCTTTCCTCCTCCCACCTAGGGGGCGCTTTGCTCTTGCCACATAGGGGGCGCTCTCCTCCTCCCACCTAGGAGGCGCTCTCCTAATGCCGCCTAGGGGGCGTTCTCCTCCTCCCACCTAGGGGGCGCTCTCCTAATGCCGCCTAGGGGGCGCTCTCCTCCTCCCACCTAGGGGGCGCTTTCCTCTTGCCACATAGGGGGCGCTCTCCTCCTCCCACCTAGGGGGCGCTTTCCTCTTGCCACATAGGGGGCGCTCTCCTCCTCCCACCTAGGGGGCGCTTTCCTCCTCCCGCCTAGGGGGCGCTCTCCTCCTCAAACCTAGGGGGCGCTTTCCTCCTGCCGCCTAGGGGGCGCTCTCCTCCTGCCGCCTAGGGGGCGCTCTCCTCCTGCCGCCTAGGGGGCGCTCTCCTCCTGCCACCTAGGGGGCGCTCTCCTCCTGCCGCCTAGAGGGCGCTTTCCTCCTCCCAGCTAGGGGGCGCTTTCCTCCTGCCACCTAGGGGGCGCTCTCTGCCTGCCACCTAGGGGGCGCTCTCCGCCTGCCACCTAGGGGGCGCTCTCCTCCTGCCGCCTAGAGGGCGCTCTCCTCCTCCCGCCTAGGGGGCGCTTTCCTCCTCCCACCTAGGGGGCGCTTTCCTCCTCCCACCTAGGGGGCGCTTTCCTCCTGCCACCTAGGGGCCGCTCTCCTCCTCCCACCTAGGGGGCGCTCTCCTCCTCCCACCTAGGGGGCGCTCTCCTCCTCCCACCTAGGGGGCGCTCTCCTCCTCAAACCTAGGGGGCGCTTTCCTCCTGCCACCTAGAGGGTGCTTTCCTCTTGAGGCCTAGGGGGGCGCTCTCCTCCTCCCACCTAGGGGGCGTTTTCCTCCTGCCACATAGGGGGTGCTTTCCTCCTCCCACCTAGGGGGCGCTTTGCTCTTGCCACATAGGGGGCGCTCTCCTCCTCCCACCTAGGAGGTGCTCTCCTAATGCCGCCTAGGGGGCGTTCTCCTCCTCCCACCTAGGGGGCGCTCTCCTCCTCCCACCTAGGGGGCGCTCTCCTAATGCCGCCTAGGGGGCGCTCTCCTCCTCCCACCTAGGGGGCGCTTTCCTCTTGCCACATAGGGGGCGCTCTCCTCCTCCCACCTAGGGGGCGCTTTCCTCCTGCCACATAGGGGGCGCTCTCCTCCTCCCACCTAGGGGGCGCTCTCCTCCTGCCACCTAGGGGGCGCACTCTTCCTGCTACTCGGCAGCCCTTTCCTCCTGTCACATAGGGGGCGCTCTCTTCCTCCCACCTAGGGGGCGCTCTCCTCCTCCCGCCTAGGGGGCGCTTTCCTCCTCCCACCTAGGGGGCGCTTTCCTCCTGCCACATAGGGGGCGCTCTCCTCCTCCCACCTAGGGGGCGCTTTCCTCCTGCCGCCTAGGGGGCGCTTTCCTCCTCCCACCTAGGGGGCGCTTTCCTCCTGCCACATAGGGGGCGCTCTCCTCCTCCCACCTAGGGGGCGCTCTCCTCCTCCCACCTAGGCAGGCTATGTTTACACAGGACATGTGCTATAAAACATTCTATATATTATATACATACACATACATATATACACGTGTGTGTATATATACATATGTATACATATTATACATATCTATTATATACTATAGATGATATTTATATAAGTTTTTCTACAACATTATGTAATTATACATATTCTAATATATACAAGTTTTTTAAAATATATGAGCTATAACTATATATCAATATATATCAATATATTTATATATCAAGCCATATATATTTTTGTGTATATATAATTTATGTATAATAGAGACGACATATTTATATAGTATATATTATACTTATATACATTTCTTTTTATAAAACGTATTTTATATCATTATATAGAAAAAATATATATTTTATAAAAAATGTAAAAATATATATTCTATATATATAAATATAGAAAACATATTTACATTTTATGAAAGATATGATATATACTAACAGAAAATGTTTTATAAAAAACAAATTTAATACTTAAGTTCATAATATATATTGTAAATATTAAAAATACATATATAATGTATATACATAAATACATATAAATTTATATGCAATTTATATATATTAAATATATATGTATTTAAATATATGTAATTTATACATAATATATATTATGTTATGTCATATATATTATATATTGATCACTTTATAAATATTTTTATAAAACATGATATATACTAATATATAAAATATAAAAATAAATATATAAGATATGCAATTACCTAAATATATATCATATAGAAATATATATTATATAGTAATATGCATAGTATATAATTTCTATACTATATATACACTCTAATACCATATAATTTATATTTTCTATTTGCTTTATAAACAAATACTGCATATATTCTAATATATAAAATATCTACTTTAAAAGATATATATATAAATATTATGTATTTTACTTATATAAATATGTAGAAATATACATAATATAAACATATGCATAAAAGTATATTATATGTAATAAATATAGCATATACTAGTACTGTATAAAATAGAAAATATATTAGTACATTCACTTTATATTTTTTTACTATATACGTTATATATATTTTGTCTTTTATATATATTGATATGTATTTACATATACTTATTTTTTCTAAATTGAATAATATTTTATATGTAATATTAGTATAGAATATATATTTTATATATAATAATAGTATGCTATATATTGTGTATTCATTCTATTCAAGTATAGTGTACATATACACACTATAAGTAGTATACGTACTGTTACTATATATTTTATATATTTAATATTTATTGTACTCGTATATAGTATATACGTTAGTACACAGATATTTAAAGTTATATATAATTGATGCATTTAAACACCCTTTATATGTATTTAGAAACTTATATATCCTAAAAAATGCATAAAATAAACTTATATAAAAAGCATATACTGATATGTAAGTGTATGTTCTTATATATTTTATGTTTATATATTTTAATATGTGACACACATTCTATTATATAATGCACCCATGTCCTGTGCGCACGCTGACTGCTTGAGTTAAAGGGGAGGGATTGGCCCTATTTCAGCAAGAGGTCTGAACTTCTACAGGACAAGCTCCTGCAGCAACAGATGATCTTAAGCACTTCACATGTATATCCACAGGGTAGGTACTGTCACACAACAGACACGAACAAACCAAAAGGAGGTGGATAACCTGTATTGTTTTCAAGAAGCAAAAAGCACTCACATTTCAATTAAGATTTTACTCAACCAAGTGATTTCCCTTCAGTAAGAGCTGTATTCTGTTAACATACTGCCTAACAGTGCCACTGAGTTTAAGTGCATTTGATTTTAGGCGCTACAGTTGGGTTTACACATGGCTAAAACAATTCTTTTCCTTCTTTCATCAGCAGATGGAAAACAAACAGACCATTTGCTATCCTGTATGATATTAAACCCCCTCTTCTTTCCTCCATGAAGCTTGCAGCTTTCTCCTCTACGCAGTAGAACAGAATGCAGCATGAGTGGTTTTGGATATGCCCCAGTCTGTAACAACAACTTGCTCAACATCTCTCAAAAACTTTATAGAGGTCAGGCAGGTTAGCAAGCTGCAAAATGCTGCCATCTTCTGCAAAGTGTTTAGGAGGTAAAAGATGAGTCCTAAAAGCTTTGTAAAGTACATGTTCCACAGTCCATTTCCACTTTGTTGAGCCAGAGTCAGAACCTTCAGCCTGAAATACAGGGGAAAAAAAGAGAAGCAATTAAACTGACAAGAGGAGAGCATTCCTTAAAAGCCTTTATTACATATGACTACCATGATGGTAAAATTCTTCCTCGTACTAGAGAAGTTCATTGCATACAGCCAAGTTAATTTTAACCTCAAGTCACTTACTGAATGATTAAGCAGACACTTAGACAGAAGCAAGCCGTATTTATAATTTCTATGCATCCTTATTCTTCTATAGAGATCTATTATGGCTCAGTAGATTAAAACATTCAGAGGCCAAGAACTGTTGTAATACCAAGCACCCTGCAATACCCAGAGTTAAAAGGTTCTTTTAATACATATAATCACAAATGTAAGCCACATTCATCTTGCCACACTGCTGCTTGATTCACTTCACTAAAAGCAGTGCTGGTACCAGAAGTCCAGAGCTGAAAGAGGATGAGTTTCCTGTGTAGTGCTACCTGTTCACAGGACTAGTTACATGTTCATGTACCTGAGAGTTTGTTGGGTTGGCTTCACCTATTACGTATTGCTTTCTAATGGAGTAGAACAGTGCTAGTTCTTTGCTCAGGCTTTCAAAACATGGCTTTTCTTCATCCCAGTTTACCTGTTAGAAGAAAAAGAAGTCATTTAGTACAACCTGGGCAGCAGAGACCTGATAGAGACTGTTAACATGTTAAAGTCATCATAATGTCTTGGCCACTTTTGTGCTGACAAGGTAAAAGTACAGAACAAAGAAATGTAGCAACGCAAGCTTTCAACTTGCAGTACATGCTCATTCCATCAGTAGTGAATGCAGAGGCAAAGCACAACTCATCAGTAGCCACAGGAGCAGTGGCTGGAGCGTGAACCAGTGCCTTTAACCAACTCCAGCCTTGCCTTGGCAGCTTCTAATTAATTAATTTGATTCACTTCATTCTTTCCTAAAAAGAAAGAGTCATTTACGAATGAATAAAACCATGAAGAGAGCATACCTCTGTGGCCAAACGAAGGATGAACATGGGCAGTCCTTCCAGCGGCGGAACATAGCTCTCTATCAAAAGTGGCAACCCAACGAGGTTTCCTTCCTGTAAAAAAATCACTGCTGCTTCAGTAAAAAGCCCCAAATGTTCTTTCTTCCAGTAACTGCACCAAAATCCAGGTGAAGTGCCTGGGTTATATGACCCTCGATGAAGCGATTCGGTTTTGTAGAGTAAGAGATGTGTCAGGACAAAGGCAAGGCACCTTGAGAGGAATGGGGATGCTGTAACCAGGTGCACATCTCGTTCATTAGGAGATCTACATCCTAGTTATAGAAGCAATGACTAAAGCTTCTGACCTGGTAACTAACTGGACGTAGAACTACTTTGTGTAGCAGCCTTCTAAAAGCAGCTTAAATCCTGACAGTTCTTGGTGATACTGCAAGCAGACTACTGCAGGTATCTGCCAAAATGCAGAAGCATTGAATCATTTAGGTTGGAAAAGACCTTTAAGATGGAGTCCAGCCACAAAGCCAGCACTGCCAAGGCCACCTTTCAGTTACTGTTAGCAGTAAGAGCAGCAGTTACCTCATCAATTTCAAGAGAAAAATACTCTTTCAACATTTCAGTCTTCTTCTTGAGGAACTCCACAATGTACTCAGCGAGCCCTTCTTTTGGGCCATCTTCTTCTGTCCAGCCGCTTTCAGGGTCCTCTAAAGCAAGCATTGAAAGTTCATATATAGGAGCTGGCTCCTAAAAGTGGAGGAGGCAAAACTTGTTAGTGATCAACATGCGCTAGTGGAAATCAGCAGCTGCTTCTTACACATACAGCTAACTGTCATTTACCATCGCCAGCCTGCAGAGCAAACAGTTCTGCTTATCATAGCCAAGCTCCAAAGCAGACTGGTAATTCTATGTTTTATTCTTAGTGTAGAAGAAATGCAGCAGCAGTCCTGGAGTGGACAAAACCCAGCATTTGAAACCGTGCGTTTCCCCGAGAGGAGAGGCTTCTTGTAAAGAAGTGCTTTTAAAATCATTTTACACAGGATAGAATGGAAAATTGTACTTACAGACAGCCTTAAGACTCCGAAGTTTGCGAAGTCATAAATAAGGATCTGGTAGAAGAGTTCCTGGCTAAATTGGAAGCACAAAAGTCAGTTACATGGACAGGATCACGTCTCAACCAGTTCCCAATATTAAGAGGGGAAAGTGAGGCTCCTCTTGGAAACACCAGATGTGTACATCTGGTAACACTAACCCAGACTTGAACAGTTTAGTTAAAGACTCACATGCACTATCCAGATGCTGACAAGTAAATCTTGTTTCTTGGTTTCTGACATGGGCCACACTGGTACCCACTCACACATGCAGCCGCTATCCATTAATCCTGATGCCTTGTATTTCAACCTCTTTACTCATACAACATCTTTCCCTTCCCCAGCCCAGGAGCACACAGTACAGCTGCTATGGCAGTTCTGCTGATGCCCTGTCGCTTTTCCCCAGCACACCAGGCTTGTTTCCCACTGTTCGGAATTCCCTGCTCCATCTTTTGCCTCATGACTTTTCAGACAGGCAACAAGTAAATGATGTTGTCTTCCCCACTATTTCCTTCCTTCTTCTAATTACATTAATCATTGGCATTTACTTCGGCTGACAAGTCTGACGTGAGCTTTACCTGAGCTTTGTTGTATTGAGAAGATACAGTTTTGTCTGATACTGGGCCAGTGCCCACTGAGGACTGACACAGCCCACAAAAGAGTGGTCCCTTAGCATCTCCTGAAGACCTGAAACAATGGAGGGGAGGGGAGGGGGAAGAAACAACAAGGTATAGTTTCATATTTGCAACCCTGCCCTAGTTTATTTATCTGAGTGGATTGTGGGGTTTTGGCATTACAGTCTTGGATGACTGTTCAGTCACTGCTACAGCCCTGCTGCTGCTTACTGGTCTGTACTACCAATTGCCCACGTTTTGAAGTGTTACTCATTTGTGTGCATGAACATACATAGTTCTCACTTAGGATGTAACACAACAGTTAACAACCCACAGTGCAAATTAAACATTGAATAAATCCCAGGGTCTGACTGGAACACTTTCAGAATTCATTTCCAGCCACAGGAGATTAGGTTGCTCCAAGCCCCTGTGTCCAACCTGCCCTTGAGCACTGCCAGGGATGGGGCAGCCACAGCTTCTCTGGGCACCCTGTGCCAGCGCCTCAGCACCCTCACAGGGAAGAGCTTCTGCCTAAGAGCTCAGCTCAGTCTCCCCTCGGGCAGGTTAAAGCCATTCCCTTTGGTCTGTCCCTGCAGGCCCTTGTCCAAAGCCCCTCTCCAGGTTTCCTGTAGCCACTGGAGCTGCTTTAAGGCCACCCCTTCAGAAGCCTTCTCTTCTCCAGGCTGGACACCACCTCTTCACACCCTGGCCCTTGGTGGTTAAGACACATCTCAGTTACAAGCTTACTCAGCAGCACAGTGGAGCTGACTGGGCCACCTCTTGAATACCTTTTTCCTCAGCAGTTCCAACACCGTTGGTGAAACAACACTAATCTGGAGCAGCAGAAGCCTTGCTTACGTGCATGTGCCTGGCTACTGATTTCATCCTGGAGAGTCAGCACGCTGGTCAGGTTGACGATTCTTCTTCGAGGGGTGCAAGCAGCAGTCATGTCCTTGCTGCTGTCATCTTCCTCCATTTCTACATCCGTGTCTTCCCGTGGTCTCTTCCTGCAATAGCAAACCAAAAGGACCTATGTTAATTCTTCTACCACACCAACATGTGGGATGCTCAATTCAGATGTTGTACCTTGACACAAAATGCTTCCCAGGAAAAAAGCCTGTTTTCTTTTACTTCCTGGGCATAATCCCATAGGAGAAGGTAATTCTTAAGAGGATTCCTGACTCTAACACCAATCACAGGCACCTGTTGCAGCACAAAACAAGCTGGGCTCTAAAGTCACATCAAAGAAAATGTGGATTTTTTAATGATTTTTTCCCATTCTCGTGTTTAATGATCATAGTGGGGGACACTGACATCAGGTTCCCTCAGAAGGCTCTGGCCTGTCATAACAGCGGGAGCTATGGAAACCTTCCAGCACTTTTATCTTCACTAGGACAATGTCTGTCAAATTCAGTGATGGGGTTTCTATACCCCCAAAAAGGGAGGGCCTCCAAAGGTCAACCTGTGCTGAAGTTAATGTCATTATTGCACAGTTGCTTGCCTTTCAGCATGCGCAGACACCCCAGGTACAAACTCCATCACAACTCATGTGATTTGCCATTCACAGCTGGAGTTCAATTTCTCCACAAAATGCCCTGGAATTATTCTAGGAAAAATCTTCCAAGAAAGTCCCAAACTCCTCAGTTTCAGGGCTGTGCCGTGTAATAAACGGGTATTCCCTCAGGAAAGGTGACACTTACCGAGGCGGTGCTGCCTCAGGAGACAAGCGTCCGCTGTCCCTCAGCCCCCCGGGCACCGCTGGGTCCTGAACACGGGGGGCAGCTTCCACCGGAGCACTGACATCTGCCATCTCAGCATCCTGCGGCCCCACGGCCCCCTCCATGGGCCTGGCGTTGCCCTGGGCTGGTGCTTCCCTGGGGGCTGTGCTCAGGGGGTTGTTTGCTGGCTGGAGGAAAGCATCCAGCTTCTGCTCCCGGGAATCGGTGCGCACCATCTGATGCGCGTACACTTTGTCACTGGCTCCTTTGGGGGCCGCCGAGGACTTTGCTGCTGCTTTCACAACCCCGCTGGACGAGCAGTCAGCCCCGGGAAGCAGGGTCTTGGAAGGAAAGAGGACACAAAGATCAGCCACGCTTCTCACAGCGCATTACTGCTCAGGGGGAGGAGCTTTCACACCCCGCGGACACACTGTCAGCTGCTGGAACAGGCCACCAGCTCTGCACCTGCAATCCACATAATGGGAATGTGGCTGTCTGGGCAGCTGAGAAAATGGTTCATTGGCATTCCTTTGACTCAGAGGGAAAATAGCCTTTTATGTAAAAAATATCACAAGGAAATCTGTGGTTTTAAATAGCTGCAATTCTTACTATGTTCTACATAAAGAGAGATTAGGGAATCTTCTGATTTTCCTCTGGTTTGATTAAGTGTTGTCAAATACACCCAAAGTGGTGTCAAATACACCCAAAGTGGTGTCAAATACCTGGAACAGTTTCCTCAGTCACATCTTCCACATGAACCAGGGCAGAAAAAGACCCAATTTACCACCTATCAAGTCTAATACACTTGTAAAACCAAAACCACCGATCAGATACCTGCCAGGAGGGTACCGACAATGGTTTTGTACGCTTTTCCTCTCCTTTGCCACATTAACATTGGCTTATTAAAGCAATTTAATCCCCAAGACGCAAAGATCTCGAGATACCAGTACAAGGCTGATGACTGTCAATCACTGCATAGACTGTGCAATTCAACAGAGTAAACTTATCCACCACAGCTCAAACAGTGCAGAGCCATGGTCACTGCAAACACGCTCTCACCTGAGTGAAGTACATCCTTGAGGAATTTGAGCCCAGTAACCTGCTCTCTATGTGCTGCTGTACACGCTCTAGAATACTGTCTTCATGAAGGAAATGGACCTCGTGTTTTGTAGGGTGCACATTCACATCTACGTTCTGGGGGGCTATTTCCAGGCTGGAAAACATTGGAAAAGTTAATCTAATCAGAGAGGGCACAGAGTGATTCAGTACAAAAGGTGGGGCTGTTACTTCATAACAAAGATGTCAAAGTGGTCCTGAAACCTCCTGAAGTTACGCTGCAGTCAGACTGTTGGGTGTATTAATAACTGATCTGCAGAACTCTACTCCAAACTCCCCAAACCAGCTTTCACAAGGAAGCTCAAACCAATCTCTCCACTGTACTATGACTAAAAAGAGGTTTCAGAAGTATCTTTTGCTTGCAGTGTTTCATGATTTAATATGAGGGGACTCAACCTGAAACTACACTCAATACCTCTGAAAACAAGACCTCTCTAAAGATTTCTTTAATGTGATTTAATTACCTCCTGTCTGGCAATTAATTACCTCGGTGCAATGCTTAACACTACTATCAGGATCACAAATGCCCTTCTAAACCGAATCACCCCAGCTATATGCTACACGGTGGTATTAAAAGGCTACTTCTTCCTGTTACTTTACCTTAAGTACAGGAAGGGATGTGTGCCTTTTGGCAGGTAAGCAGCATATACAGTCTCTATGGCTTTCCGCAGAGCGGCCGACTCCACCAACCGATCTGAAACACACAACAAAGCACTGTTCTAAAGAAACTCACTGACACACAGCACACAGCACCCCACTGCTTCTCCAGACCAACATCTTCACGCTTCCTATCTTCAGAGGGCACCCGGTACGTGTGGTTTTCCCCCCAAGACTTATTTATTCTTCATGTAAACCCAGGAAGAGGCAGTATCTGCTTAGGATGCTTTATATTTAGAAGTAGTTTTTTCTACAAACACTAAAATAACCAGACTACCTTTTCATTACTGCATGCAGTCAAGGTCTGCTGCACCCCACGCCAACATGGCTACAGAATGGAGAGACCACCCCCATGTAAGCTGACAGGACACAATCCCAACCTTGACACTCCGCAAGCTTCAGTGTCTTTAGGCCCAGCCTTTGCTGCTTCCCACTATACAGAGTGCAAAGCATGATGCACGCTACAAACAGAGAACCACCTTCAGACCGACAGTGAACTGTAACACTTTTTGCTCCATGTTTTTAGGAAGGTTCATACACTCTGTAGCTCTTCAGGAAGTTTTGCTCTTCTGCCGATTACCTGAGCACGCTGTGAATGTACAAAACACTGCCTTTTTGTTCCAAACTTACGGTTTATGAAGAGTAGAAATATACATTTCTTCACAGAGTAGTTTGCATTTGTGACGTAGCCTTTCATTTTAAAGGCCAGGCTCTCATCCTCACAGTCCACTTCTATCAGTTCCCTATTCACAGAGACACATACAAATAATGACTTCTTCTGCTGATGCACATTTCAAGCAGTCCTCACGAGCAGCAATGTACTTTTCTGTGTTCATCTCACAGTTGTACCATGAAACCTCAGGAATGATTTGAGAGCTCAAACACTCATTGCTGAGCCACCAAAATCACTGTCATAACTTTATGATTTTCAGGATTCATTAGTCAAGGAAATGCACTCTGGCAGGTTGTGGGCACAGCTCTATAGCAAGGCATTGGGCCAGCTTCAGAAGCTGGCAGAGAGAAGGTTAACAGGACACTTATTTCCAATTCAACCTTGGTATCTGCTGAGTGCCATTTTTATCTGTGTTCATTTTGTAATTCAAAACAACAAGCCAGGCTCAACACAGTGAAAGTGTTGCTGATCAAAACATTTGCATTGAAAAGCACAAAGGAAAACCAAACCTGTATCCAACAAGCATTAGCAGTAGACAAAAAAACAAAAGCATAAGAAAGAAACACAAACACTGCAAACCTTGCCACTAAACAACCTCTCTAGTTTGCTGTCTCATAACAGTGTTTGCCTATATTAGAAGCTACATTCCCTTCATATGAGACTCTAGTAACTGAATCAAACTGACACCCATGTATTCATGGGACAAATCCATTCTACAAGTCCATTCAATGGATCCTTCACAGCTGAAAGTCTCAGAAAGAGAATTTTCCCTAGCGTGGTGAAAAAAAACAATCCTCTCTTGAAAAAGTATTTGGTTTAAAATGCTTTGCCTTGTTTGCTCAGCCTCAGCTAACGTGGCTTTTGTCAACATAGCAAACCACAGGAATCCAGTAAAGAGAATCTGAGTTCTCTTTTAATGCATCACAGGAACAGCTCTGCAACCTCCCTCTTTCCTTCTGACATCCTGAAGGAATGTCCCACATTCTGCGAGACTGGGGAGAGTTCTGGTACTGCAACACTGCCTCTTTTCTGCAATTCAGCTTGAAGGAAGCAGAAGGTAGCACAGCCCATGTTCATCAGGAGAGAAAGGGGAAGGAGATCTGTATTCCATTCTAGGGTTCTATGGCTTACTAGAAAATGTCAGAAGGAAACACGGCATCAGCATACCTGCTAACAGCATTCCCAAAGATGGATCTGATGTTGTCCACTGTTGAGGCGTTTGATAAGGTTCTAACATCTGACATGGTTTCACCTTGCTGAAGTCAGCAGAAACGAACATCATCAATTCAGTCAAAATCAGTTTGAAAGCAAGGAGCATAAGCAGCTCAGCTAATAATTAAGAATAGCACAGAAGGTTCTTGACCCCATCCTCTTTCATACAGCAATTAGTGACCAGACTCTCACAAGAAGCTAAAACAGCTCATAAAGCTACAATGAAATAAAGTGTTGGCCACACAGGAAAACAACCAAACTCCTGACAAATGTATTTGTGCCTTTTTTGCTTTTAACTGATGCATTTCCTATCCAAACTGCATCAAATATGCTTCAGCATTTCAACACAAGGGAAGGTTCTATACGCTACCCCCGCTGCAGAAGATGCAGTGCACACTTCCTGGCATTATCAGACACATACATTACATATACATACACACAGTGAAATTATAAAGACTTATTGTCATACCTTTTTAACTGAAAAGCTGATGCCTGAGTTATGGATGGCATACCTGAAAAACAGGGAATCATGGAATGGTTTGTGTTGGAAGGGAACTTAAAAGCTCACCCAGCTCCAAACCCAGCTCCAACCCCTGCCATGGGCAGGGACACCTTCCCCTAAAGCAGCTTGCTCCAAGCCCCTGTGTCCAACCTGCCCTTGAACACTGCCAGGGATGGGGCAGCCACAGCTCCTCTGGGCACCCTGTGCCAGTGCCTCAACACCCTCACAGGGAAGAGCTCCTTCCTTATATCCAACCTAAATGTCCTCTTTGTCAGCTTAAAGCCAAAGACTGCAGTATATGAAGGAGAAGGTTACTTCCCTTGAAAAATGACACCAAGCACACACATGCCAGTCCCTGGCATTCCCCAGGGCAGATTAAAGAACTGGAAACTCCTGTTTCGATTTACCTGCCACAAACTTCCAGTATTTTTGCATATTCTTCGCTTCGATTTTTTAAAGCTTTTCTCCTTGTCACTACATTGTAAAAGAGATCTTCAACCTACGGAGAAAAAGATCACAATTAAAACTAACTTTCAAAACCTTCTCTCGCTATGGAATTGTTGTGGTTTAAACCAGCTGGCAACTAAGTACCACTGACAAAGCACCAGAGACCAAACAGCCCTTGATCAGGGTAAGCATCACCCAGCAACAACTAAAACGTCCAGTTCCAACCCCTGCCACGGGCCGGGACACCTTCCACTAGAGCAGCTTGCTCCAAGGTCCAACCTGACCTTGAACACTGCCAGGGATGGGGCAAGCCACAGCTTCTTTGACAACAGGTTAAGATTACGGTGTGTTCTAATGAAATGCAAGTAAGCATTAAAACAGTTACTGCAATCAAGGCTGTTAATATCATTAAAACAGCAGCTTAAACTGTTCATTTGCACTATTTAAGCAATATGCAAATTACTTCTCTGCTATACTGAGAAAGGCAGAAGTTTAAATCTCAGTTTCTTTTTCAAGACACATCATCCTAAAGGCTGACGTGGGAAGCTGGCTGGATGCACACTCCCACCAGAACCAACCAACCAAAGCACCCCAGCACCTTCTGACATCTACCTTGCTCTCTTTGGTGAAGAAAACAAAACAAAACCCCCAACAAATGACACATCATCACTTGGAAAACACTCAACAAGGTGATGCTGTCATGTACCTGACACGTAACACATAGTAGTGAGTGGTGCAGGGAACAGAGAAGGGACAAGAGAGAACAGGCACAAAACCCTACCGTGATCTGAGTTCCTTGGTTCCCAGCACAGGGCTTTGGAGGAGCTTTAATTTTTCCATCACTGTAAGTAGCTCTAGGCAGAAAAAGGAACAGGAGAAGTTGTCAGACACCCAGGTTTACAGAGGGCAGACAGACCCAGGACAGCAAAAGGGAGAAGACAAAAGAAATCACATCATCAGCAGACTCCTCCCGGCAAGGAACTTGGGACACTGACAATTGGTTGCAATCCCCACCACCACTACCTTTGTGCTGGAGGAAAACTGTTCATTGACCTTGGGACCCAGAGGGGCAGCAGAAGAGTGAGAAGAACAGCAGAGAAAAAGGGGCTCTGAAATTGGGTTACTGAGGCTTTTCCTGTAAAGGCAGGATTATTGCCTTTTATCTTTAATAGCTAGACCTGGATTAATAAAACTCCTTCCACTACGCTTTACACTTCAGCTATAAGCAATTCTTGACTTTACATATAAGATCTGTTTCCTTTTTGATAGGATTTTGAGCACTAGAGACACACAGGTCTTTCAGCAAGTTACACACAGTTTAGCTAAAGCTTACCTTTACAATCTAGAATAAGTAAAACAGAACAAAACAATCACTCAAACTACGTTTCCTCACATTCTGGGTCTTTCTTGTAACTACCCCAGAACCACTCAACCCCTCACCCCACCCTCCTCCTTACTAAGGTCACTGAAAAGACAATTAACTCCACCTGTCACTCCTCCTTACTAAGAGCACTTAAGAGAATTAACTGCATCTGTTAATGATCACAGCAGTCAGGTGGGTAATTAACAGGTAGCCTACCTGTATGCACACTTTGCATCAGCTGTTTTAGTTGTTACTGTAACATGGGCAACATGACTGATGCTAGCCAATGCCTGGAGAAAGAGAAAGCACCTTTGTAAACCTTCCTCTGGCCACTACTGAGTGTCCACACTTTAAACAACATCACTAAACTTTGATATACTGCTTGCAAGCAGTTAATAAGCACCCTTATAATGAAAGTGCAGGTCAAAAGGGCTTTAACAACTTTTAGTACATATAACACTGACTTTTATCCAGGACCTTCTTTTGGCTTTTCTCACATTTCATTATCTCTGTCAATGCAAGTAGCCAAGCATGTAACACAGCTAAAAGAAATTTGCAAAGCTATTGCAGCTGTGCCCTTTCTTTCACATTAAGAAAAACAACTGGAAGATTTCAGCTGTTACTTCCTTATCCCTGACCAAATTCATCTCCTGACCATATGCAAGATTACAAAGCCCAGTTACAGTGGTTTTCCTGGAAGACTCAATGGATATGCCCACACAGCCCGAGGACCAGAGTCCACTGGTTGTGGAGCTGACTATGGTGCTATTGTGTGAGAAGAGGCCTCATCAGTCCATTCTCTGTAGCATACGAGGATCTACGTATCTGAGCACCCGCAGCATACTTAAATATCTCATTGTCCATCAGGAGGGGAAAGCAGAACTCATCCTGGACTGTTCTTTCAGACAAGTTTAGATACAGCCTAGGAGAACGTGGAGAACAAGTATCTCCAAGGGATCAGAGATACTAACTCTGACTAACACCAAAAGCAAAGCAAGACAAATGGACATTTCAAACATTTAGCTTTACATATGATATTTAGACAAATGTCTGACATGCAAGAGGCACCTTCCACTCAAACCTTTCATTGTCTACTACTTGCAGGCTTCTGAAGCAGCATTTCAGAAGACAGGCCTTGTTCTCCTTAAAAACCCAGAACACAAAACCAACCAACTCTTACTCCAGAAAGCAAAAAGAACATACACCTCTGCCTGGTCATCCATAAAGACACAGAAATGTATTTTAAACTGTATTCACATGGCAGACTCCCTCAGAAAGCAGAAGCTTCAGTGAAGGCCATTGGGAAAGAAACGGTATGTGTAAACCCCGCTACAACAGGGTAACAACCAACAGCAAACAGTGTCAAAACTTGATGAAGAGCTTACCTCACCCCTAAAGCCATAGGTAGAAATACTAGCCAGGTCTTCAAATTTCTGCAGTTTACTCGTAGTAAACCTCTCACAAACAATGTCCAGATCTTCTTTCTACAGGAAAGGGACGAGCAGCAGTCACTTTCCATCCCCAGGTCAAGGTCAGAAACATTTGTAAATCGAAATATGTTTTAAAAGGCAGTATTAAACATCACAACTTTGTGTACTCACTCGGATGCCACAGCCGTTATCTTGCACCTGGATGAGCTTCAGACCGCCTTCTTTCACTATCACATTGATACTTGTGCATTTAGCATCCAAGCTGCAGGAAACAAGACAGCATTCTAGAAAGCAGTGATTCTAGAGAGTGCAGGACTGCACGGCTTTGATACAAAACTTGTCTCGCACAAGTGATGGTTTATTTCTGCTTGCCATTCAGAATCCCAGACTGGTTTGGGCTGAAGGGACCTTAAAGCTCCTCCAGCTCCAGCCTCCTGCCACGGGCAGGGACCCCTTCCACTAGAGCAGCTTGCTCCAAGCCCCTGTGTCCAACCTGCCCTTGAACACTGCCAGGGATGGGGCAGCCACAGCTTCTCTGGGCACCCTGTGCCAGCGCCTCAGCACCCTCACAGGGATATCAGCATTCATCCTATTTCGGATAAATCCTTACAGCCTGATTACCCCTCCCCTTCTCCCTACAGCGATTCCAAACACCATCCACAGCAATCATGAGCAGCTTTCATGACCGAACCCCCCCCCGCCTCAGCTCCTCCCACGGCGCTACGCTCGCCACCGAAGCAGCAGCAATTTTAACCCCAGGCCGCCCTTTCTCTTCAGGAGGAGCCATTAACTGCGCACTGGCAGCACACCATTCACAGCCTTACCCAAGGCCACAGCAGCCCCGGGCACTGATTCAGAGTCACTTCGGACCCGCCGCTCCCCCGCGCGCTCAACCGCACCTCCCCTCAGCACCCAAGGCACGGCCGGCCCCGGGCGCCCCCCGCGGTACCAGTTCTCGACCATCTCCTTGATGGCGTTCGCCGGTCTCTGGATGACCTCGCCGGCCGCGATGCGGTTCACCACGGCCTCATCCAGCCGCCGGATGATGCCAGCCGCCATCGGCGCCGCGACAGGAGCCCCGCTGGGCTTCAAAGGGGCCTGGGAAAGGCCGGCGGCGCGGCCAGCCCCAGCCAACAAACGTGCCTCTGAAGGGAGAGGCGGGAGTGCGGCTGCTGCCGGGGCGGGCGCTGAAGGGGCAGCGCAGCGGGGGCTGAGCGGGCGGAGGCCGGTAACTGAACCGGCGGCACCGCCGCGGCACGGAGATGGCGGAGGGTGGGGAAGGCCGCGGGGCCCCGCTCCCGACAGGCTCTGCTTCCCGCCCTCCCGGCCGGGCGGCGCTCTGATTGGCTGACGAGAGTGCCCATCACGAGGCCAAAACACCAATACGGAGGCGGGGCCGGAAGGCGGTGGGAGCACGAGGCTCCACTGCGATTGGCTGCGGGAAGGGCAACGAGGAGTGAGCGCCAGCAGCTGCGGAGGAGAGCGCCGCCTGGTGGCAGGAGGAGAAGAAAAATATATAAATATATAAACCATATATGTGTGTATATTTATATATGTATTTATATATTTTTATATAAATTATATTAAAATATAAATATACTTATATGTATTTATATAGTACATATGAATTTATATTGATGTTATAAATTTATATATGTTTTTATATATCTTTATTTTTATAACATATATTTATATATATTAGTATATATACATTTTATAAAATAAATAATATACGTAGACTATATAATGTATTAATATAATATATAATATATATTATGTAAAAATAAAAGATATAAAATATATATTAGTATGACATATAAAATATATAGTATATACTAATATAATACTACATAAAATATACATTGTTATACAATATTAGTATATTTAGAGCTCCTTGCATCCTTTTGACACCACGTTTGTACCACTGCATCCCAGCCGGCAGCAGCACACATCGTGCACAGGACCTCTGCAAACCAGAATGCTCCGGACCCTCCAAGAACTCAGGGGGCGGTGCATGGTGCTGTTCAGCTGATAAAGCAACAAACTCTCATCACACATCGCCCTTGTTTTAACAGTTTTATTTTAGAAAGTGAACATGTCTGTTAAAAAAGCAAACGTGGAGTTAAAAAAAAAAGCATATGTAAAACGAATGACAAATTAGCAATAACATAAAATAATGTTACTCATGAGCCCCAACAATCATTAAATAGACTTCGACCGTAGAGAAGTTTTACTTCATTATATTACCAGTCTCTTGATTAGGTACACAAAACGACACGCTTCAGTAATTACCTAGTCAGTAGAAGATCAACTTCAGGAATCACTGAATAATAAAATACATCATGGACAAATATTTTCATATCACCTGGGAGGCAACCTAATATACATATGTCACCAAGGTACACCTTTGTGAGGTATTACAGTACATGGAAACCGTTCCCTTTGCTTTCTAAGGAATAAAACCTGCAGCAGCTCCATCGGCAAGTCAGTCACAGACGTTGTTGCCGGTTTCCAACCCCAACAACTTCCCTCAGAGGTTTTCTTTCTGTAACAGATGACACAAGTCAGGGTAAAGGAAGATGCAAGTCAAAGAAACAGATACTGACAAGGAAAAGGTTTTCTACTCTTCCAGAGGAGTATTAGAAGATTTCAGACGGGAAGCTTCAGCTTCTCAAGAACATGTAACATCTCCCCTAGCTTGAGCTTTACCACATGTGGTGAAGTGAAAGTATGGGGCAAGAGAATCCCAAAAGTAAATTAAGTCATTTCCAAAATCAGGAAATCACCTTTCATATTTAACCAAACTGCACTAACAATAACCTTCAGGTGCAGCTGCTTCAGTGGAACCAGTTCATAGTATTATACAGACTGAGGAGGGGAAAGATCAAGGTGGTTTTGTCCATTCAGTCATCAAAGTGAGAACATTTGCCCTAGACCTAAGCTAAAAGAAAATCTCTTCCTCGCACTCTTGCACTGCCATCTCCAGAGGAGCAACTCTCCCCCCCCATCCAGAAAAAGAAGCTTTTACACATGCAGTTCACCACTGCTCTTCTCAGCACAGCCACAAAGAAATGCTGGAGGGGTTCTGTCCCTACCCTGCAGCCTTTTACACCCTGCTCCCCACAGCACTCTCAGCCCTGTAGGCCTGGGTTAACGAGAACTCAACCCCAGGCTCTCAAGAGCCTGGCAGCCATTAGGGGACAGTCTGGCTTCAAGTGATGACCTGCTAAGAGGTACCCACTGTTCAAATGGTTTGGGAAGAAGTAAGAAGAAAGATGTTTTCAGGAATATCCAGGCTGTATGCACAGGAACTGACCTGCTTTTTCCTGTCTGCTATACAACTGGTTTTTCACTGTCTTGTTTTTCTTCAGAATCTTCATCAGATCCTGAAAAGGAAGATAAAAATGCTATCAGAGCACTGGAAAGAAGAAGAAAAAAAAAGGGGAGGGGGGGGGGGAAGGAAGTGGGGGAATAAAAAGCAGACTCTCACTGGTAATGCTTATTAAAAGGCAAGTCAAAGCAAGGATTTCCCATGTCCTAACGCTTTGTCAACCCTAGATGGAGCTCTAAGACATGCATTAATGCCAAGATGCTCAGCAATCAAGAGACAGCCATCGAATTATCACCAGTATATAGAAATCCATAACGCAAGATAGGCAAATGCATCTCTGGCCATTAGCAGCTATTCATATTCTCAATGTATTGCATAATACAGCACAGCTTTACAGAAGAAATTTGCAGTTTAGGGTACAAAAGACTGCCAACAGTATTTGGGGGTTCATGCTACCTCCTCAAGTAACTCAAAACCACTCAATCCAGAAATAAATCACTCGTTTCCTTGCAGTTCCTGCAAACACAGTCTTAAATCTTCCTGTGTTTACATTTATTTTGAGGCTTATTTGGCTTATACCTCAACTACAGCAAAGCACATGACATGCAGAGTTGAGATGCAATTAACACTTGCCCTCAATTTAATACACCCACAGAACCAGCCTTTTTGTACAGAGAGGGCTTTTTCTTTTTGTTATGAGAGGAAAACGTTTGCTTTGGAGCAGGTTCAGGTTCACTGTCTACCCTAAGCTACTGTAAAGCTCAAAGTTTAGGCTAGATTAAATAGTGCACTACTGCTGAAACACTACTGCCAGCAGGTAAGAAGAGATCACAATCTCAAACTGGAAGGGCCCCTTCCCCTGCCTTACCCTCTGAAGGGGTCAGAGATGCAGGACTTCAACATCAATATGAAAACTCATTCAGTACATGAACATACCTGCTACAGATTCAGGAGGAGAATAGAACTGCCCATCGGAGAGGACCCCGGGGTGAAGAAGAGCTGCTCGTTCAGAAGCATCCTGTGCTATCAAAAACCCTGAAAGGACAAAAACACCCAAACAAATCAATCCTCAGTGCTACCACAGAGCATCTTAAAGGTCAAGTCTATTTTTAATGATCAGGGAGCTGCTACACATCACCAAGTCATTGTCTCCCTTTGCCATGGAAAGACTCCTCATCAATGGCTTGCTTCCACCTGTCTGTGTCAACATACTGAGTTATTCCAACCTTCCACTCCTTTTGGCTCAGTTTCCTCTGAAATCAGGAAAATGATCTGGAAATGACATGGGGCTATTCTGGTGTGTTTAATACAGAATAAACCCAAAAGGGGTTGGGAGAGAAGCTAATTCATCCTCACTGCCATCAACAGGTCTGGTTATAACTGGGCAAAGACGGCGTTTTAGGTCAACATAAGGGGATTTAACTTCCATCGCTTACTCTCTGCCACACGAAGACTGATGGGGGGATAAAAAAGAAACCCCTGATGTTTTACTGAATCAGGAGAGCTACCTGAGGTGGCCATTTATTAACAATAAATAAATCCCTTTCCAACTCAGACTTTATTTCTACATCCCAATTTATCCTATTAACTAGTTAAAGCCTCTGTTTGACTTGTCCAAAAGAGGAAGATCAGTCTCTACACTTAACAATAAGTCACAAGATACCAGAAGACACACAGGGGTTGGACTTTAGCTTTAAATCCTGCTCACAGAAGGCAACTTTTAGAGCTGGAAATCAGCTTCAGTGGAAGAAGTCAGGTTTGCCCCTTTTTTTCTCCTTTATTTGTTAAGTTACAGGCAAACCATCTCCAATTTATGAGCACTGCTGCATTAGGCAGAAAACTGCTGTGGTGGTGGGTTTTGGTTGGTTGGGATGGAAAAAAAGTCAGCTTCTACCCTCACTAGAGACAGGAAAGAAAAATACCTGGTCAAAAAGCAAGAACTACTAAAATCAGTTTTCATTATCGGCCTCAGATTTACAAGCAAATGAGGCACTTTGTATATACCACCACCCAACACAATCCAAATGTGCCTATCATTTGCCTGACTTAATTGCTTCAAATCAGCATTTTCCAGTGAAACCCCATCTTTTTTGGAAATAGCAGCATCTATTAGTACACAAATGCCATCTATTTCAAGCACAGCAGGAATGAAGGAAAAGAAAGTATCTTTGAATTCCACAGGGATTTAGAAATACAACCTCAATTTTATCAACAAGATCAAGTATTTTACATGTGCATGTACCCAATATCTTGTCTATAAAAATTCAGGATAATAAAAATACAAAAGTCTCTGAACTGGTTACACTTCTTACTTGTTGACATAGAAGTGTAGTGCAGCTGCATTTCCTCATCCCCTCAAAAGAGGAATATAATTACCCTCAGTTTCCCTTTCTCTAGGCAGAACCCAGTGCATGCTATTAACCAACTTCTTTGTTGGAGTGGTAAAAAAGAAGAGGGAAAGGATCTAGTAGAAAGATTGCACTTTAGAGCACTAAAAAACCCAAAGGAGACATCCAAGCCCATGTAAAGTTTTTTGTTTTACCTAACAGGCCAACATACCCTTGCAGCAGAGTTTTAGACTACTGCAGGTAATTATACAGTGAACTGTAATGAACTGTTACATCACTCTCCTGCTGCTGAAACTAACAAAACACTTGTAGCAGAAATCTAGGCTTTCTTTTCTTCACCACTCAAGCAAAACTCTCTTTCAACTACACCAATGGGTTTCCTCCATTCAGCTGAACACACGGAGTGTCAGGTGCTCTGCTGCCTCACGTTCACAAGGCTGCAATTCACCATTGCTCTGGTCTCACTCTGCCTGTGCATGAAGCAGTCCTTCTACAGTACTTCTTTGCCTTCCCTTTTCCGCCTCAGTGACACTGAATTAGTCACTCTGTCTGCTCTTCCTGAAACAGGAACCAGAGATTATTCTATGCATTGCTCAGAAAATAGAATTTTACAAGCCCAAGTCCATTGAATTTTCAGGTCCTCAGCATAAAAATGATGTATGCTCTTAAGTGCCTGACAAACTGCTGATCTAATCCTTGCAACTTCTAACTTTGCCTCCTTAAACTAATGAAACCCCCACTTCTCTGAGGGCATGTGCTCCTTCACAGAAAAATTGTGCCATGTGATTTAATTCTTCCCACAGCTCTTTAAGTTTTGAGAATCCCAGACTGGTTTGTGTTGGAAGGGACATTTAAGCTCATCCAGTTCCAATCTCCTCACAGGGAAGAACTTCTGCCTAAGGTTTCATCTCAGTCTCCCCTCTGTCAGGTTAAAGCCATTCCCCTTGTTCTGTCCTACAGGCCCTTGTCCTAAGCCCCTCTCCAGGTTTCCTGCAGCTCCTTTAGGCCCCGGAGCTGCTCTCAGGTCTCCCCTTCAGGAGCCTTCTCTTCTCCAGGCTGACCCAGCCCAGCTCTCCCAGCCTGTCTTCCTATGAGAATCTGAAAGAAGCATTCTTCTGCCAGATAACATGGGATCAAACGTTGCCAAAATGAGGGGAAATAGCAAAAGCTTACTGTTTTCTTCTTCAGCTTCCTGCGGTAACACTTTGAAGTCCAAGAACCAAGTTTCAATCCAGGCAAGTATGAAGGATATGATGGGCAGCACGTAGCCAAAAGCACCCTGTGAGAACAGCTTGAAGGGAAGAAAACCACACAACATTACAGAGTTACCCTGAAGAATTTTACTTTCAAGAAAACAACAAAGTAAACCAAACAGTTGAGTAGAATATATACCTGTGAAATAATTACTTTTGCTAATAAAAAGGCACTGGTCACTGCTGTTGTAAACTGAAAGAGACAGGGTAAGAACAGTTAAGGCTAATAAACGGATTTACTTTCTCATTTCTGCCATTATCTATCAGTTGCAACTTTAAATATTTACCAACAACAGCAAGATCACAGGCTAATAAAACATAACATGTAAGATACAAATAAAGTGCTATTAAAATAACCTCCTTCCTAAAGGTAACTTTTAATACTGACATCTCCAAATGTTAATTGCCACGCAGCAATGAGGCAGTTTAGATGCTACACAGATGCTGAGCTATGTAAATTGTGATCTTCCCGTATAATGAAGATCCAGTATTTTATTCACAAAGCCCCTGTAGAAACTATCTATGTATTTGGGAGAAAGCAAACAGCAATTGCTCCAAATGCTTCTTACGCTACCATGTAAATCAAAGTATCTATTTCAGGTAAAAGATCTTTACAGGAGTAAATCTGAATTTGTATTTTAATTCATGTACTGATACTGTGAAAAATTAATTCCCTTGAAGACTTTAGAGTCCCTGCCATAAAAAAATGGCAGCCTGCATAAAACAAAGCAGTAGTGGACAAGTACTACTCACTTAGGCAAGGCTTATAACTCTGCTAGTGCATTTGGGTCCAGCAATTCTTTAAGTAACAGCAGAACCTTTTGGTAAAGCACAGGTAGGAATTCAAGATTAACAGCTTCTGCAACACCTTCAGTGAAGTTTTATATATCTGACCGCTTACTACCATGACGGCTTCACTCCCACCACCTCACAAACAACTGTGTCAAGCTGAGGATACCACTGGAAGGATTCTTCAGCTGCACAACCAACAGTTAGAGATTTTGAGAGGCATGCACTTAAAAATAAACACAGTGCAGCAGTTGCTATCATGTGTGCGTGTGCCATGCTAATAACCTTAAAAGATTATGGCATGTAATCTCAGACTACTGAATAAGCTGCATGTTAATCACTTGAAGAAAGTTATACATGAACATGTTCTACATGCACTTACCACAGTGTAAGGGAAAATAAGATTTACCAAGATTTTGCACCAAGCCAGCAACATGCCTATTTTTTATAATCTATAGCACTGACTGGTGTATGGACTATCACACTGACTGGTACAGATTATCATCAAGTTTTGCATTCTCTCTCATCTACACAGCAGAGCTGCACACTCACTGTGCTGGTAAATTCTTGTCTTTAGGCTGGAAATCTTCCTGAAGTTTTGAATCTGTACAGCAGACTTTAAGGTGATTAATTATATCAAGATGATTTCATATATCAAGATGAATCAAGATGATTCTTAACATACAAGTGTTAAGAGGCATCTAAAGTTCTGTCTGTTTGATCCATTCTAGTTAAAACTCCATTATGCTTGGCTACTACTCACAGCTATTGCCCACCAATGGCGCAGTCTGCACATTGCATATGCAAGTATTAACACCTTAAATCGAAAGACTGCCAGTAGCTATAGAGAAAGGAAAAAAATAGTTGTTGGTTAATGCAGAACACAGCAGAACCACAAGAATCTCAGCTCACTGAAAATACTCATTTCTTACAAAACTTAAAACAGGACAATCCAAGCTCTGTTACTGAGAAACAAATTTGAACATGTGCTTATAAAACAAACAGAACATTATTTCCCATTTGTAAAGCAAATGGCACCACTCATACGCCTACATAGGCTCTAATATACAAGCATGTGCAATTACACAAGTAAGTTAGAAACACAAGAGAGCTACACAAAGTATGTTCATGATCATTTTACCTGGCTGCAACCTAAGCAGTTAAATCTAGATGCAGTTAATCCAGCAAATACTTTGAGCATCACTTTGCATCTCACTGATCTTAGTGGTGTGGTACCGGTCAAGAGTAGCATTAAAAACTGTAAGTACTTCACAAATGCCATCAGAAAAGGGGAAGAATTGTTTTAAACCATTTTCTACTTACTAAAGTTTAAGTATTTATTGCAATATTAGGTTTGCAACAATCAATTCTTCTTTATGGAGGAGCCTGCAACAGCAAGCTGTTCCAAATACTCTGCAGTAAATAAAGGGAAGGTATGGCATCTCTGGGCCAGAAAATTCAATCGATAGCAGACAAGATTTCTGAATCAGGGGTGCTAACCCTCAATTTCCCTGTTTATTCTTCGCTATTGGATTTCTTCCAACTTGCTTTAAAAGATGCATTCAGAATCTAGAGAAACGTGAAACAAAGGCTTAAAAATTAAGGGGCATCAAGGACAGGCACGGACAGAGGTGTGATGAACCCATTTAATCTTAAGCAAATACATATGTTTCAGTGTTGTGTGGCAGAAACAGAAGAAATCCTGTATAAGCTCATAAACCATTTTGCAGAATTCAGTGACCTCATCCTTTCCCAGGGAATAAAAGTCTATTATCTTGCATTACATGTTTTTAACCCTTGGTTAAACTGAAGGGCAAAATCATTTCCAGAGCATCAACATTTTGCTTTCTGCAGTAAACTGTATCATAAAGAGCCTGACAGGAAAGTAACAAGAAAGGGGGCAGTAGCATAGTTTGCTAGCTTATGACATTTTTGTATCTGGTACCTCATTCCATTCCATGGTACCTCCATTTCAAAGAGAGATTCTGGATATAGTATAGTACACACCAAACCAACTCATCTCTGCCAGGCAAACAAGATCTGGTAGTATTAATGATCTTGGAGGAACATGGGGCCTTTGGGAACGGGAACATTGGAAGAACCATAAAGAAACAGCTTTTACTTTGAGATCAGTAACTTGGTCCATGCAGTGCAAAATGCATCGCAACTACAGAGCTACAGCGTGGCTGAAAGAGGAATTTCCTGATGTAGCAGTATTCCTCTCATGTGCCTTAGGTGCTTACAAGGAGAATCAAACTTAGTGTCATCTCTTTTTAGTACAATGTTAAAAAACCCTGTTGGAGTTAAAACATAGAAATCTGAAAAACCATCTGACCAGGCCAACCTGGGAACAAGCGTCTCCTCACTGCAACCCACTGATTTCTGTGGAAGGATAAAAACGCTGGTTTAAACAACCTGATTTTACAGCTGGAGGGCTATTGGTCTTCTGAATAAGTTAGCTCTAGTGAAGTGAAATTTGGCACAAACTCTTTCAGTTTAAAGCATCAAGAAAAATATCCCTTTCACAGGACTCAAACTAGGGAAAGTGTGGAAGTAGGAACTTGGGAAAACTACACTTCTGCTGCTTTTTCTCCTTTTTCTTTAAGAACACTTACAAATATATCAAAATATGAAGAAGAGTAGTCATATTGTAGGACTTCTTTCTCTAAGGTGGTCTCAATGCCTCCTTTTACCTACAAAGAAACAACACACACCACTTTAGAACAGAAGTTACTGAACCCAAAACACGTATCACTGTGAAGGGTGAAATTAATAGCTCCCCACTGATGCACAAAAAGATCACTAAGTACAAAGGACATATGGCCTATGAATATCAATTTCAAGATTAGTGTCCTTATTTGGTTTTCATGATTATATACACCTTTCAAAATGAAAACATTTAGGATTATCATCTGGCCTATGCAAGCTGCATTTCAGACTGTCCCAACATAAAAGCAAACCAGTTGTTGATGGAAGAAGATATGATTAAAGGTAAGGTCTGTTACACACATCCATAAGGCATTTTATGTCTCCTAAGGAGAACCAAAATAGCTGATCAAAAAGCTCTCAGAAATTAGCTGGTCTTAGTCACATGTTAGCAAACAGGAAACAAAACAGTTACAGAATTCACACTCCAGATCTTGTCTTTAGCAGCACACACACTACTTGAGAGAGCTGAGAAAAACACCCCAAACCTGTAAAACAGAAGCTGCAACTAGACCATTTCCCCACAACTAACACCCAAGTTAAATCTTTCATTCGCTTGAGGGGATTCAAAATTGCATCCTCCTTAGCTACTGTGTTTCCTTCCAGTGGGAGGATTCGGCACTTCCCTGTTCAAACTGGGTTAGTAAAAAAGTCATTCACAATGTATTGCGTCAGAGAGTGAGAGGGGTATGTATCTCAGCTGGAAACAAAACCCCTTAGTGTCCATATCCTATTGCTGTTAAGTTCAACAATCAGGCACTTCAGGAAAAATGTAAAGCACTGGAAAACACAGCCAACATTAGACTTTAATACTGAGCTTGACTACTTTGTCATCCTTTTAAAGAAAGGATGCCAAGGAACACCAACAGCATATGCTCATCATCTCAAAGCAATGCAGTCTATACACTTCCACACTCAGCCCAACTATACTGCTGGGCAGTTTTCATAGAGCCATAGAATGGTGCAGGCTGGAATGGACCTTGAAGCTCCTCCAGCTCCAACCCCTGCCACGGGCAGGGACCCCTTCCACTAGAGCAGCTTGCTCCAAGCCCCTGTGTCCAACCTGCCCTTGAACACTGCCAGGGATGGGGCAGCCACAGCTTCTCTGGGCACCCTGTGCCAGCGCCTCAACACCCTCACAGTTTTCCTGAGACTATTCACTCCAACTCCAAATTTCTCCTCTCCCTTTCCTCAATGGCTACCTGGCAACTTTCTAAATAGAACTTCCCCTTGGTTTCTCTACTGCATCAGGTGTGATCATCTCTCTTCAGCACAGATAAGGAAGCTCAGCTTCCCCCCCTTCAAGCTGTTTAACACAGGGCTGCATGAGCACCATGTTAATACAAGGATGAACAGTGGAGGTTTGCTCAATCTGACATGGAGCTACTCCCTGAAGTGTTTAAACATAAATTTCATCTAGGCACACTGGATAATGGTGACAAAGGGAAAACAATACTTACAGCACCTCTGGCAGCAACTGTGAAGTCCCACTACTTAGGCACCAGTGGCAGACAGTGCTATCTGACTGCCCAAAGAACACAATTCAAAACAACAGAAGAACCTAATCATGTGTGAGATCCCAGATATCAAGTTATGACTTCCAAAGATAAAAAACTGTTTTCAGTTTTGCTCACACTGGGCTGTATAGGACTCTGGTTCATAGTATGTTCTCCTTAAAACAAAGCTTTTTCACAAAGGAAACTGCTAGGATCTTGAGGTCCCTTAATGCTGCAGCATTCAAACTGAAACATTATGAGTGTGTAGCATTTTCTATATGGAATATTAAATATTCTGTGGGCCCCAATATGAAAATCTGTACTGCAAGTCTTCAACAAGTGATACAAACCCAGACTCTGCTCCTCTTAGTTGGAACAAGCTGCTGAAAAACTGGCCTAAAAGGAGAAATGCACTGGAACCCTATGCTGTTTTTCTGAAAGAAGCTACCTTTACCCACTGGATACAACAGTCTTGCCACCTAGAGAGACAACAGAAATCTAGTCCCAGGATTGCAGCATTCAGCTGAGCAGTCTTTCTCAAATTAAAGTGTTATTTTTCACAGTAACAATGAACTACTTGAACAGTCAGCACCTGAAACTTCAGAATGCCAGCTCAATAACTGAGGTTATTTATCCTGTAATGGAATCCTGACACAAAAATGTTTACACAAGATCCTTCTTGTCTAAAAAAGGGATTCCTCCCATTTTTTCTGTGTCCTTTATTTAATACATATTTTAGATCATAGCTTAAAAAACACAGCTCAAGAACTAGGATGCTACTTTTGAAATAATAACTCAGCTGTCCTATTGCTTTCTGGCAATTTCAGGAGACCTGTCTCATTTTCCAAATTACAAATGCTGGAGTTAAAATACAGTAACTACGGGACTCTGTGTTGTTTAAATGCACCCTGCCATACACAATGTATAGCATACTAAGTTTGTCTCAAAGAAGATACACCACAACAAACAACAAGGGTTTGGTCATTGGAAGTCTTTCCAGGGACTGACACCTCAGTGAAATGCTACTGACTAGAAGTTACTCAGAAGGCAAACTCTTAAATCCTGTTAAAGCTCATACTTGCCAAATTCAAAGACATACAGTAACATTTTTGTTTATTTGCTGCCTGAAAAGTTCACTGGATTTCCACTGGTTTCTGATTCACAGACTACAGAACACCAAAAGGTTTAATGATGATAATAAGCCAGGTACCCTAATGAATAAAGTAGATACAGCTGAGTAGATACTATGTTCATGAAAGCTGCTTTAATTTAAATAGGTAAAGATAGCATATAATTTGGGATAGAAAAGAGCAACTTATTAACCACTCATGAAGTGAACAAATAAATTAATACAGTCTAAGTGTACTGAAAAGACAACTCACATTTAATTCTATTATCCACAGCAAGGTTATGAATAAGAGATCAAATGTAACAAACAAACAGAAAGTCCTTCTGACATCTGATATGCCCTTCTTCTCTCTGCCTTCATATGACTCAATCCTTGCCATCAGCTGCGCTGGGTTGATGGAGTGGACATCCCGCAAGGAAGGACAGGATTCCACGCTGCTACTGTGAGCATTGTCTGTATCACCTGGCACTCGATTCATCCTGGGTTTGCTTACAGTGATCTTCTTCCAGTTTCACCATCACTAGAAGGCTGATCCATATAGGAAGAATCTCTAAACAAAAAAAACAACAAAAACATAACGTTAGTCACCAAAGCCCCAGAATTCCCATAGGTATTTTCACCTACTCATGTCAGTTCTCTTTCTGCTCAGCTGACAACTAATAGAATTTGGCAAGTAGGCTCAAAAACTTGTTTCTGAAATGAGATCTAGCCAGGCTCTCTTCATCTCTTGGGGGGCTTGTGAAACAAGGAAATTAATGTTCAACTAGACTGGTGGGAATAAGGGAGCGCTGTCTAGATTTAGAAGGCTCCATCCTCCGCACTGCTAGAGTGAAACCATTAAACGGGAATGAATGACAAGCATAATGCTGTGCATCCTTTAGGTTTCCAATTCTGATTTAAACACACTCAGAGGCCAACTTAAAGGAATTTCCACATACTACCTGAAAAATGGCACCATTAACTACCAGCACTTGCAGAGCTCACACAACCACAAGATTAAAAGTACTTTAAAAACCCTGTATACTGTAGTAAACATTCTACAAAGCAAATACATTGCTATTTGTTCTGCTATAAAGAAATCCAGATGCTGTGACAAATGGCATGGGCAGACAAGGGGTCTCCAAAATAACCTGTATGCTGCTCAGTGTCTAAGGTAATGCAGCCACCATAAATCTCTTCTGACTGCAAGACTTGAATAAAAATCAGGTTAAATTTCTTATAAAAGTGGAGCAATCTGATGTACAGTTCACTCCATTGCTCCATGAGAAACTTTTTCCAATTAAAGCTTCTAGAAAGTGTCAACTAAGGAGGTCACAGAAAACTTCATTTTCTGCAAAACCCTCAGAAGATTAATCTATGCCTCCTGCAATACCAACCCCATGAGACAAGCTTCTGTAACACTGGGGGAATACTTTCTGAAACTCAAGAACAAAACTCTTTGTCTCTTCCTGTGTGGGCTGCCTTTCAGTGACAGAAGGAGGAACCTTGCCCACTCTTCTACTCCAACAATGTTCCAGTTAAAAGCCCGCAAGAACACAATCAAAGCACAACAGGAAAAGCAGGCAGGGGATGTGTAACACACCACTAAGCAAGCATGAGGATACAGGGACACATGAAAAGGAAAGGGTAAGCAAGGAGTTGCCAATGCACCCACAATGCAGTTGAGGAAGAGGCAGGCCAGCCAGGCGTGGCCAGGGTCTAGATCAAGTAATACATTAACAGCCTTCAAGTAGCTCAAGGACTGCTCTTCTTGGGCTAGGTGATGAGAACGGTAACAGACCCGCACCAAGGGAAACTACCATGCAGATGGGTCTCTGCCTGCAGGGAACAACCGATCAGAGCCACTATTAATCACCACCTCGTTTTGGGACATGGCTATGGGCCAAACCAAACACAAGCACAGGCAGGCTATTGCCATCCTGCTCCTGCCTGGCAATCACCCCAGGATACTCCTGCTCATGGCTTTCCAAAGACAACACAAGGCATATGTCTTCTGGTTCTGTTGTAAGCCACGAGACCAAGAAATGTGACAGACCTTTTGCTGGGCCTAATCTCTTTTGAAGAGGTGTGGCAGAGCACACATCAGCAGAGAAATTAAGAAGTGGGAATATGAGATTGAGATAGCCAGTTTCATCATTAACCAGAATAAAAATATAGACAAATTTTTGTACTGCACTCATGTTTCAAGATCTTTTCAAGCAGATTTACAGTTGAGCATCTTCATTACTTCTCATTTTCACCCTCCTATTTACCATACTTGGGGTGAGAGGTCTCGGGATTCGTGCAGGTGAGAGTGGGGGAAAAACAGCAATAAAGAGCAAAGAAGTGAGACAAGACAAAATTAAAGTATGCCAACACAGTGGCTTTATCTTGAGTACTTAGAACTAGAGTAGCTCCGGTTTGTCCCTGAAATAGCAGCTCTTCTCTATCCCTTAGGCCAAAAGAACATTTCTCATCCAACACAAAAGATGAATACACAGGATAGACTTAAGTACATCTTATACAGCATACAAATTACTCTTATATTTATAATGCACAACTGGTTCTATACTAATGAGTACAAATGAACCCTGAAATACATTATCACCAAGGTTTTGAAAGATACACCACCAAGCAGATGGCTAGACGTCAGACGAAAACAAAGCAAGAAGAGCAATGAACTTGCCATGATGAGAAAGTGAGTGGTAACACACTTTTGCTAGCAAATTAAGGTTATGCTGTTTTGCCTACTTTCTATAATTTCTTTCACATGGTGTTTAAAGTTTATTTTCTACAAAGTGATTACACAACTGATTTCTGAAGTCAGGCTATTTATTCTTTGAGTAAGCCTGTACTTGAAAAATATTTAGGTAACTTCCTCCTGGAAAAGAAAAACCAAAACCAATAGCAGCGACAACAAAAGCAAATAAACAAACACACATACACCCCCCCAACAACCACTAGTTTGAGGGTTAAGTTTCCTTGGGAAAATTTGCTTCTCCAATTTCCTATGCTTTCACGGCGATCTAACAAAAGTAAGAGGGCAGCTGCCACATCCCACATTCATACTGAACAATACTGTGCTCAGAACCTTAGAAGAAGGAGCTGAAAAGTGCTGGACGCAGTATGCAGGGTAAAAGGAGAAAGTAAAAAAGTCAATATTTTGGGTCAGGGTCAGTAGGACGCCTGAGAAAACAGCAACGTCACCTTCCCCTATCCCAAGAGCGAGAATCACAGATTCAAAACCTCACATCAAAACGCTCTGACCTTGGACTCATTTTTCCCTGCACTGAAGAAGCCCTGCTGCTGAGCAGTGTCCTGCAGAATGCTGCCTTCCTTTCACGATCACTTCACTTCTTGTTCTACAGAGCAAACAGCTTCTAAATTCGGTGTCTGAACTTCATTGATTTTATCTCCATTGTCACCTTCCCCTCCGAGTTCCTTCTTAACAGCAGGGAAAGAACGTATCAAAGAGCAGTTCTTCAGAGCTAAACCAAAGTGAGTTTGAAAATATACTCCATGCTGAATTTGTGACACGCCAAAACACACTTGTCAGAACTTCAAATATGTGGAACTGAGAGTTTATTTAATCACTAGTGTGTGATTTTAAATATGCAACTGTATCCTAAGAAAAATACAAAGAACTAACATACAAAACGGATGCATCATAACACATTCCAAAGGTGTGCCTCAGATCTCAGCTGCAGCACTTAAAGACATTTAACTATTGCAAGCAACAAAACTGAAATGTGTGGGTTTTATCACTGTTAAATCCTCAGAACACCCAACTATCTCAGTTATCTCACAGTATTCACTTATGTAATCAACTACCAAAATTAAGTTATTGTTTTACTTTTAGGGGAACATCTCCTCTCTCTTGGTTTAGACTAGTCCTAGACTAGTCTTGCCAAAAACCCGAAACTAAATGCAATCAGCTCTCTACAGTTCAATCAACAATGTATGCATACTGTATTTTTATACGTCATGTTCACGTATGCATGCCAGTAATACGCAATAGCTGCATGCAACAAAAAAATAGAAAGAAGGAAAGCTAAGAAGCCACTGATTTCTTGCAAAAGAGGGAGGGAGAAGTGGGCATAAAGGGGAAGTGGTACAAAGATAGAGATAATTTAAAAAACTTTGTCAAATCTGGTCTTAGCTCTTTTCCACATCTATTCCCTTGTCCCTGAAGCCAGCTTTGTAGCCCAGCCAACAGCAGCTCACAGAAATAAAGATTTCACTGCAAATCTGACTCCACTAAGAACTGAATAAGCAACAGGGGCTTATAACCCATTCAGTTTCTCGGTTTAAACAACTGCAGGCCAAATAAACCTTTCAGGTATCAGGTTAGCATTTCTCTAAATAAGGAATACAATTACTTAAAGAGCCCAAACATGTCAGTGATAGCCTTGCACATCAAGCATGACAACAAGTTTGTTACATTGGATACTCATACACCTGTGTTTGTCTTCTCCAATTCAACAACATGCCCCAGGGCTGCTAGCCAGGTACTACTGGAACAAGAAAAGTTCTTCTTTTGCTAGCACAGAACTGTGGGACTCTTCCTGAAATATGTCATTTCAGTCATTTTCTGTATCTTATCTGTATGTATAGTATGTACTTATTCCCTCACTGGGAAACAATCAGGATTCCAGCACCCCCTCAAAAACCATTCAACAAAATGATGCCAAAGATTTCTCCAGGCAAACTCAAGCCCTGGAAATTTGGCAGAGATCTTAAGAAATACAGTATTTTAAAGAAGCTGACATCCATTTTCGAATGCAGGGTAAACTTTTGTTAGATTTTTCACTTTTAACTCTTATTTTATAGCTTTTGAGGATGCTTCAAAACAAAAGGAAATATCAGGGGTTTACTCCATTTTTTCTCTTTATTACATGCTTGAAGAACATTGTAAAGAAATAATTACCCAGTCCAAGCAGCAGCAAAGAATATCTGAACCTTCAGCATAAAATATTTATTCTAATACCCCTGTATGCAACTCATCCTGATTTTCTATAAGTGCTAGATAGAAATTAACTCCTGATGTCTGAAGGGATGCTGTTTCAGGCCTTCAGCTGATGACTGAGTAGCTGATCTTAACATGAAAGTGTGATGGCACTACAAGATACCCGTTTGATTCTTTACCAAGATCATTTTTTTTTGTTCAGCCTTTTCTGTTGAATCTTACTTCCAGCTGGGTTTAACACAGTGAGGCAGAAAGGTAATATACAAGTTGTCTTTTAACACAATCCCCAAGTGTTTCAAATTCAGAACAGATTTTTAGAAGATACAGTTACATTAAGAGACCATTTACCAAGCCACACGAGTGATCCTTTAAAGGGACTCAGCTGAGGTGCTGGCTGCTGCTGGCTAACCACACCAACTGCCAGTTTCTGCTGGTACAAGTGTGAGTTACCATTACTTCATCACTAATCCCTTCTGCAAAAGCACTGCTAATATTGTGAGTGCTGACTTAATTCACAGAATAAAATCCATTCATCCTGCTTAGCAGAAATTAGGTTTGGTGCTGTAAAACATGTTTTAAAATACAGTTATTCAAACATATGTTTCAATAGGATGGTCTGATGCAAGTTTAAACTTGTAAAGTCCAAATATATTACTTTGTGTGAATGAAGGCCCATAACAGCTGTGCTAAACAGTTCACAGCCAAAAACTTGAGAATGCTTGAAGATTAGAATGTATCACCTCCAGAAAACCACATTTCAGCCCAAATACACCAAAAGGAACACCTAATCCATCTGAGCTACGGTTGGTGTTTCACAAATTTCAGCACTGTTAGAAAGGTCAGTTATTTTGTTCTCCACCTATGAAGCCTATAAAGAACAACGTTCTTCCTGAGAAACTGTAACACACAAAAAAACCAAACAGAAAAACACTTCATGTTAAGGATCTGTGTCATGACAAGAAGACCACTTGTTGTCTTATGCAAAGTATCTGGCCCTGAATACTATCAACAAACAAACAAAACCCCATTACTCTGCATCTGGCCTACTTGAAACTGCAAAGCTGTTAAAAAACATCTACTAAAAATAGTATCAACCCTATTGGCTTATAAACAGAAATGAGCCCTCTCACAATGCTGCACTGACTAACAATCTCCCAAAACCCTCAGATTTCCAGAACAAAATGACAGCTCTCATAACAACTAACGCTCAGCACAATCCTAGATCCCATTATAAATGCCAAGATGACAAACAGACATAATAAAATGTACCAGCAACACCGTACAGCAATATTGTGCTGGCCTTATGCCTCTGAGCTCACTAACATGCTTAAAACAAATACACACACACCGCATTTGTGGCAAAGTATTTTCCATGCCGAAGACAATCACTGTATCTACTTACACCTGAGTACCACAAAATTGGGGGCTGACTCAATGTTAGCCCTTCATCAATGAGTAACCTGAACTGCTACTGCAGATAAAAGTGCTGTAAGCTCAACCAGCCTGCTCTGCAATCGTACCTGTGTAGCCCTTCAGATACCCCCAAAACATTATAATTCAAGGATGAATGACCTGCTTTTAACACAGATGCTGAAATCTGGCAATGCCTCTCTAAAAGTTGACACTAAAACTAAACCTCAGCCCAACCTTTTCCTGTAATGAAAACCAGAGGCTTCACAGACTCACAGAGTGTTTTGGGTTGGAAGGGACGTTAAAGCTCCTCCAGTCCCAACCCCTGCCACGGGCAGGGACACCTTCCACTGGAGCAGCTTGCCCCAAGCCCCTGTGTCCAACCTGCCCTTCAACACTGCCAGGGATGGGGCAGTCACAGCTTCTCTGGGCACCCTGTGCCAGCGCCTCAGCACCCTCACAGGGAAGAGCTTCTGCCTAAGAGCTCATCTCAGTCTCCCCTCTGGCAGGTTTAAAGCCATTCCTCCTTGTCCAAAGCCCCTCTCCAGGTTTCCTGCAGCCCCTTTAGGCACTGGAGCTGTTTTAAGATCTCCCTGGAGCCTTCTCCAGGCTGACACAGCCCAGCTTCCTCAGACTGTCTCCACAGCAGAGTTCGCACACCTTGATTTGCTCACACCGTTATCAGCAGGGCAAACAGGTCACTGCACCTCCGCGAAGGTGTTTACTGAACCGGGATCTCAACAAGAGGGGAAATCCTCCTCCAGCCTCAGGCCCCACGGGTCGTGCAGGCGGCCTGGGCGCAGGGCAGGGGCCTCGCACGGCCCTTCCGCCGAGCATCCCCCGAGCCGCCGCAGGCACCCCGTGCCCGGAGAGGGGACCCGCACCCCGACCGGCCAGCACCTGACCTCCTCCTCCTCTCCCCGCCTCCGGCAAGAGCCGTTTCTGTCACCCCGCTCCCACCCCGGCAGAACAGCGGCCGCCGTACCGGGGGGGTCAAAGCCGCCCTGACGGAGTGGGCCCCACTCCACCGGGAGAGCGGCGGCACCGGCGCGGGAGGCAAACGGGAGGGGCAGAAGGCGGAGGAAGGAAGGGAAGGAAGGCCGGGGGAGGGAGGGAAGGCCGGGGGAGGAAGGGAAGGCAGCGGAGGAAGGGAAGGGAAGGCAGGGCCGCAATGGCGGGGCCGCGCGCTGCCCCTCACACACCCCGGCATGGGCCGCGCTCGCGCCGCTCCCCTCAGCCGCGGCCTCCCTGCCGGGGAGCTGGCTCCCACCGGAGGCGCGGCCGGGCCGGCGCTCCCGCGGCCCTCGTTCCCCGCTGCCGGACCACGGGCGGCAGCGACGCTTACCCCAGGCGAACCGCTCCGGTCCGGGAGACACGGCCCGCACCGCAGGCCGGAACCGCCGCAGGCCCCGGGGACGAGCGGGGCGGGGCCTGACCTGATCCAGGGGGCGTGGTCCGATGCGAGGGGCGGGGTCAGGAGTCGGAGGGGCGGGGCTTAGCTCAGTGCCCCTCCCTGTTTCCCACTGTTATCAAGGGGTGCCTTCATTGCAGATCATCTCAGTGACACCCCAATCTGGGGAGTGATCATCAACTTCTGCTTCTGGATAAGACACTGAGAGATGAGTTTACAGTCAGCAACCACTCAGGTAGCTTCTACACCATATGGAAGCACTCAGTATATCTCTATAATTACAGAGAAGTTGGCTTTGAAAGTCCTTACGAACAAATTTAACCAAGCAACCTTGTAACTGTGATGCTGTCCAAAGCAAGGGCATTTATTGCAGGCTTGGCAAAAAATCACTGAGCTAATGGTGTTTTTCCACACTGTGCAAGAGTTTTCCCAACCTCCTGAACAGAGGAAAGGACAGACAACGTTAGACTGCAGCTTCTTTAATACTGCTCTACTAACAGAGGCATGTCTCTGTGTCCTGACACTGAGGTTTGAGTGTGAGCAATGGAGCTTTGTGTGCAGGTCATGGATTGCCTGCTCCACCTCCCAGAGGAGTGGAGCCGGTTGCACGTAGGTCTCGGACAGCATTCCACCTAAATTGTTACTTAGTTCACGTGTGCCTATGACAGCACATTGAGGAAAGAGTGTCTGTAATCCTCTGGATCAAGAGAAATGGAAAGAGAAACACAGGGCCAGGCCTCATAATTTGCATCCTAAAGTCTTCCTCATTTTGTTTTCCTCTGCTTCTATTTAAGTTCCTATTTTCGGTCTTTACCCACTGTAAAAGTGTCTGGCAGAACTAGGTTCTTTCGCAGAATAAGTAGTCAGCAACCAGGACAGGTTCATATTGGTGTGTTGTTCTCAATAAACTTATTCTCACGTCTATATTCTTTCCTTCTGTGCAAGGCCATTAGGTCTCAGTACTTCTCTGAGGGCTGAAGGAATCCTAATTCCATATTCAAGTTAATTTACCTATTAACAGTTAATAGGTAAAATCTAATTAAAGGCACTGGATGTAAACTGCTTTCTACAGATTCCTCAGCTGTAAGCTGTAGCAGGGGTAGAGCAAGAAGGAGGCCAAAGGGAGGCAAATATACCTGAACTCTCCCTAATCCTGCTCTTTAGAAAGAGGATGTGCCAGTCTGCAGTACAGGTGGAGAGGAGCTTGGGAAGGAGCAGGAAGGCCTTCTTGTCACTTGGCTTTCCCAGGGGATGGGTTGCGGTACAGAGCTTCCTACCCCGGGACTGGAATATGGCTTGTGATTTCAGCACGTTCCCTCACCCAGGGCACTTCACGGGGCTAAAGGCAGTGTCTCAGTTAAGGCAGGACACCACTCTTTGCTTTGGGACATCAGCCAATTGTTCTAACTCTCTGAGGTGAACTCGGAGCGCTGTAACAGTTATCCCTAACACGCCTCATTACATCAAGCAGATGGATGTCAGATGAGCCCCTTTCTCATGTAAGGGTCCCAAGCATTTATTCCTGCTTTTTCATACTGTGGTAAATAGCCTAAATGAGTCAGATGGTTCCTGCAACACAAATGATCTTGTACTTAAACAGAGTCTAAAGATAGACATTAAGACATATAAAACCATTACACCCCAAATTTGCTTTGAAATCTGATTAAATACATTTAAGGGTATGATGGGAGGCTCATATTCCTGTGTGCGACTGGTTCTCAAACCTCAGGCTTCAAACCCATGCTTGGTGGTGTTCAAGGCCAGGTTGGACAGAGCCTTGGGTGGCATGGTTTAGTGGGAGGTGTCCCTGCCCATGGTAGGGGGTTGGAGTTTGATGATCTTAAGGTCCTTTCCAATCCTAACTGTTCTATGATTCTATGATTCTATGACCAAAGACATCCCTGGCTAGCTGAGTGCACACCTTTGCTTCTCTAGCTGGTGAGCTCTTAATATCTATTTCTCCTTCAAGACGAGTGAAGCAGCTTGCACTGGGGGCGATCAGATTGCTGCCTCCCAAGCAGATAATATGGGTAGGATCTGATTAAGTATTTCTACAGTAGAGCAGGAAGAAATTAAAACTCTCTTGACTGAGGCATTACGAAGCGAGTATAGAGCTAGGATTCCCACGCAGCTTACCTATTAGAGTTCGGTGTCAAAGCTGATGTTAATGCTTCCTTCCATGATGCGGTTCAGTTGAAGTGAATGAGCCACCCTGTGCAGGAGCTGTAAGCTCACCCTGTGGCAAGCAAATGACTAAGTGAAGCCGAGAGCCAAACTCTGACCATTTGTCAGGCATTGAAACAAAACACCTTCTTTTTCAGATGGGGTTGGCAGGATGACGTGCTGCTATTAGTGCAAGCAGTAATTGCTGCTTAGGGTTCAGCTGAGTGGCACTGTTCAGAGTATTTCATAACAACACTACATTAAAAGGCCAACGTGCCACTTCTGTACGCCATGAGATCAGGATATATGTGTTTGTGTTCCCACAAGCAAGTCTTTTCCCAAGCTCCCAGGTTTCTACCATGCTCCCAAGCCATTTCACAGGTGATTTCCCATCTTTTGGCCAGTCACACCCATGCTCTGTCTCTCTGCCACCTCTTTGTCTTTTCCACTTCTGCTGCCTTACCTTTCTAATGCATATTATAATGTTCTGTTCACTTTCTCTCACCAATTCCTCCCCATTCCATCTATAGACACCCTGTACCTATAAATGACTTTTCCAGATTCCTCTTCCTTTTTCTTTCGTAGTGAGTTCCTTTGCCCCAGGAAAAGTGCTTTCACCCACAGTTAAAGTTTATGAGTTTAATGACAGCAAAAATGAGCAGTTTCAAACATTTAATGGAGTCTTTTACAGGGTTTTTTTCCTTAGAAATTGATGATAAACCCTCTACCTGCACTTACAACTATCTCGCTATCTTTATCAAACCCTTCTATATATAATCCTCATATGCATCGATAATTTGCCCTTTTTTGGCTATATTTTTGCGCATGAACTATCATATGTACCCTCAACTCTTGATCTGCTTTATTTTCCTTTAATCTGTTTTTCCGTACGTCTGGGTTTAACTGTCCATGGTTTCCACAACTCCCTTTCTGTACAGAAATAAATCTAGTAATGTCAGCCTTAGGAATATGTGTATAGGCTGGCAGGACCGAATAAACACCTGGTGGTTTCATGGAGCGTTAAAAGGAAGGCATTGTTTCTGTCATTCTGTCGCCACATTTAGTGAAACTAAAATGTTTGAGAGAAAAATGAGAACTAAAACTTAAAAAAAGAAAGACAAAAACCGCTGCCCACACCAGAGGTTTGAAGTGTGACCCTTTGCTATAGTTTCTCCTGCTCAAAGAGGATATATGTCAAGATGACTGTACAGAAACTGCCCTGTAAGCAAGACAGGGGTTTAAAACCGGACTTTACCCAAGCAGTATCAATAGGGCTCACTCTGCAAAGCCTGAGACAGCAGACCAAGAGAGCTAAGTACAGTTGCAACCTTCAACAAACAGATTTCCAGCTAGGGTGTTATCAGTATGGCTATCACCACTTCAGTAGAGAGCCGATACCTGTCAGCTTTTAGGCTTAACGGGGTTAACAATGTAGTACTAACAAGATCTAACTGTTTCCTGGATAACTTGCATCTGTGCAAAGTCCTTTGCCCCCACTTAGGTTCAGTAACATTTTCTGAACATGAAGATACTGAACTCTAAGGAAATGTGTACTTAAAGTACCATAATGTAGGAGAAGGCTTGGGGCAGACCTTGTAACAGTCTTCCAATACCTGAAGGGGTACAAGAGACCTGGAGAGGGGCTTGGGACAAGGGATGTAGGGCCAGGCCAAGGGGAATGGCTTTAACCTGCCAGAGGGGAGACTGAGCTGAGCTCTTAGGCAGAAGCTCTTCCCTGTGAGGGTGCTGAGGCGCTGGCACAGGGTGCCCAGAGAAGCTGTGGCTGCCCCATCCCTGGCAGTGTTCAAGGGCAGGTTGGACACAGGGGCTTGGAGCAAGCTGCTCCAGTGGAAGGGGTCCCTGCCCGCGGCAGGGGTTGGGACTGGAGGAGCTTTGAGGTCCTTTCCAACCCAAACCAGTCTGGGACCTTGTGATTCTGTGATGATTCCGCATTTCAAGCACCATCAGTTCTAGGAGGGTGGAAAATGCTGACATGTTGCTTCAGCAAAAGGGTTTCTTTGACTAAAGCTGTTCAAACCCATTTGAAAGGGGTACTGAAATAGCTGCTGTCCACTTTGTTTCATATTACATGGCCTAAGAATGAGCTGAGTAGGTGCCTTTACCCCTTATTTCCTCCCCCCTCTTCCTTCTCTGTCTTTTGCTTTAAGGCTGTTCTAACAGGAACACCACTAGTTCCAGAGACATTGTTCCTGCCTCAATGACAAATACATTTTTCTGAACAAACATTTGTGGGGAATTCCGAGCAAGTGGATTAAAAAAAAGCACAAACCCATGCAAATAACACCTGAGCCAAGCAGAACAGTGCAAGCGGTGAGGAAACCTGGAAAAGTCAGACGACAACCTTGCACTTTATCATGCTCTTCATGCTTTAGCACATGGTCACATCAGTGGGTATTGGGTTTTAGTAGATCTACAGCCCTTTATCCCGAAACAATATACAGAAACCCAGCAGAACAAACTGCCAAATCCACCTGTGAAGTTTGTGTTCTTTCAACCCACTCCTCTCCAAAAGATGTCATGGGTTCCTTCCCATCTCTTTTACTGGCGTTCCTTAGGGAATTCCTTTGTAGTTTAGGGGTTTTCTCTAGAATCATACCCATGAACCTCATGCTGGATGCATTTTCACCTGAATCTGATTAGGTGAGTTGCTCCAAACCGAGATGCTCTTTTTGAAGCCGCTGCTCCGGACCTGTGCTGGCGCAGCACCTCGCTCGGATCAGTGCCTCGCAAAGCCCCTTTTGGCTCGGACTGGGTACAGAGAATAACAGAGCCACTCCAGGGGCGCAGTCTGCTCAGAGACCTGGTGGTTCCTCACCCCGGGACCGGCCCTTACAGCTCTCCGTCAGGCGGCTGCAGACCGGAGCCTGCGGGACGGCCGCTGCCCCCTTCCCGGTGCCGCTCCGCCTCTCAGAGAGAACGGGGTCGGGGCCCGGGGCTCCAGCGCCATCTCCTGGGCATCGGGCGCTCTGCACCTCCGGCTGCTGCCGGCCCCGACGCGTGCGAGCCGCGGCAACCGGCGCGTTCTCTGCCGAGCCGGACTCAGCAGCCACGCGTTTGATCTCGGAATCACAGAGCGGCTCGGGCTGGGAGGGACCTCAAAGCTCCTCCAGCTCCAACCCCTGCCACAGGCAGGGACCCCTTCCACTGGAGCAGCTTGCTCCAAGCCCCTGTGTCCAACCTGCCCTTGAACACTGCCAGGGATGGGGCAGCCACAGCTTCTCTGGGCACCCTGTGCCAGCGCCTCAGCACCCTCACAGGGAAGAGCTTCTGCCTGAGAGCTCAGCTCAGTCTCCCCTCTGGCAGGTTAAAGCCATTCCCCTTGGCCTGTCCCTCCATCCCTTGTCCCAAGCCCCTCTCCAGCTTTCCTGCAGCCCCTTCAGGCACTGGAGCTGCTCTCAGGTCTCCCCTTCAGGAGCCTTCTCTTCTCCAGGCTGACCCAGCCCAGCTCTCTCAGCCTGGCTCCAGAGCAGAGCTGCTCCAGCCCTCGCAGCACCTCCATGGCCTCCTCTGGCCTTGCTCCAACAGCTCCACGTCCCTCCTGTGCTGCTGCCCCAGAGCTGGATCAGGGCTGCAGTATGTTTCTCTTGTCCATGGTTGGAAAGGACTGTAAAAGACATCTGTGGCTCAGCATCGTGATAAGAAGTAACCTGCAAGTAAAACCAACCTCTGTCATCAAGCAAAAGATATCCTGGGAAGGGTGAAAGTCAGAAATCAGTTTTGTCCTGAAAGCACAGAAGCTGGATGCTGGAGATGAGATGGAGCTGTGCAAGAGCATCATCTGCTGACAAAAGGCCTTCAGATGCATGAACTGTCGTCAGCATCCAGTTGGTTGTCAGCCAGGCTAAAACACTGTGCTGTTCTTGTTCCTGGAGTTCAGGCTAGCGATCCTGAACTGTTGCACTGCAGAGAGGGGGAAAAAGGAATCAACAAAAATGTAAAGAACAGCATCTGACCGAATACAGCTGTACCTGAGCTGCTGCTTCCAGAGGCTGTAAGAAAGAACAAGAAACTTGATTTGGGTTTATTTCCAGGAAGGTTTCCCTCTTGATAAGCAATAACTTCCTGCAGGGGAAGCCACCTTTTGATCAGCAAAGGCATTTTCATCATCTGTGTAGCACGGACTGCAGCTTTCAGAATACAGGTGAGATGCAGTAGGTCAAGTTCAGGTGCATTAGAGACATGGAAGGCTTCCTTAGTTAGTGAAATGTGGAAATGAAGCATATTGCATCTCATAATAATTTGTACCCATGTAGATTAATTTGAGTAAAGAAATTATTTCATCATTGAGAGTATTCTATTCCTCCACACGCATAATGAAGAAAGATGCTTCGTATAAAAAAGCAGAGAGCACATTTTATTCCTTTGCATGCTGAGGTTGCATTTAGCTGTAATTTACTTGCAATAAACCGTTCTGCAACTTTAAAATCATGCAGATTTTTATAATGATGAGATTTATATAATCTCATACTGGTACGTATCAATAGTAAGACAAGTGAGAGAACACCATTTATATAGACACTATATGCATGAGGGAATGCAACTTAAAAGAAGAGGTAATCAGATGATCAGCTTCAAACATCCAACCTTCGCTTTAGAAAATGAAGCTTTTCTATAGCTTAAGGAAATCATTATAATAATTCCTGGTTTTGATTAAGAATTCTTTACCCTGAATGATGAATAAAGTTCCTAAAAGAAGCGACTTTGAGTTTAAAGAGGCTGTGAACATAAAGTGCTGGCCGTCTGAGACACTTTGTGTTAAAGCTGATTATTTCAGTTGCAAACTCATGCGCTTGGTAGAGCTACTTAGAAAGGGAGAGAGGCTGCTGCTCTAATGCTGTGTGGAACTCTGATGTGTGGAACTCTGGCCTGCACGGCAGGAATAGGAAAGGAAACGCTCATGGTTTTCAGTGTGTGATGCAAAAGCCTGGTCATGGTGGGAGATCCCATCTGCTGGGCAGAGAGCACAGAGCACGCAGGCAGCTGGGAGCTGCAGCCTCAGTCACCAGCTCTGTGGGAGCTGGCTTTGACCTTTGCGATGTGTTTTCATTCAGGTAACACTGCCAGTTCCCCTTCCAGAACACATGAATCGTCACCTTGCGGCACCAAGCCCACAAAGCTGTGTCCCCTGTGGGGACAGGCTTTGATGTTGGACTCGCACCTGATCAGTGATTGGCGTTGTTGCCTTCATTTACACGTGCCTCCTTTGCTCAGCAATACCTCATCACACTCATACCTAAACCCTCCTGCCCCATCCTGTGTTGTGCTGCTGCACACCGGGAGGCCGGGGGAGATGTGGTGGGTACATCGCTCCCAAAGGGAGGGCTGGTGGAAAACATCGCTTCAACCCAGCTCCACTGACTCCTTTCCTCTCGTTTGCAGTAGGACCACGTTGCAATTATCACACATCGCACATACATGATTTTACCTCCTGGCTGGGAAATACCATCTTGTTCTCTCCCTGTGATTGTCCTTAAGGGACAGGAGTGTGCACGCAATTCATGGGTGGTTACTCAGCTCCAAGCTGGCACTTCTTGCTGCACAATGGTGGTCAGCTTCAGCCTTTCCCACGCTGGGCAGTCTCTGCCAGAAGCTGGTGGCTTGTGGCACATGTGGCAGGCTGGAAGCTTGGTGGGCATTCAGGTCCACCAAGACTTTGGGGTTCTGCAGATGCATGGGCCAGTGAAGGGATGCATGGGGTCATTCATCCTGGGCTCATTCCAGGTCTTGGAAAGCTTTGGAAACCATCTTAATCTCTGTGTTGTTAATCACTGTTAATCAGCAGGGACCACTCCTAGGACCTTCTTCAGGGATACAGGACTTAAAAGCCACTTTGTCAAGCTGTTAAAGGTTACTGTGTTTGAGGGTGGCAGCTAGACTACACAGGGGGCTGGAACAGAGCCTCCCAAAGGTGGACTGTTCCTGGAATGACAATTTAGGAAGTGAGGTATCGGATGAAGAGCAGAATGACTTACTCTTGTATCAAATAAAATATTCAATTTGAAGGCTACATAGAAAGACTACAAAGTCGATAGGCCACGCTTTATGCAGTTCTGGGGCAGAGCCTGAGACGTGGGGATGGAAAGGCAGATCAAGGAGATTAATGCAGCAAGGGGGTTAGACAAATTAACAGACCACAGGTCGGTGTACAAATAGCTAAGTAATGCACAGGGACAATGCAAAAGTAGCAGACTTTAATGCAGAAGGTGCATTCAGCTGTAGTTTATTTGCAGTAAATGATGCTGCAACTTTAAATGTCTTAGAGACTTTTATAGTGGGGATGCATAAGGATCTGTGAAGGGGAAGGTGCAGAGATGTACACCACTCCTACCAGCACGTGCTTTCATCAATACCTGTAGACGTGCTCCCGTTCAGGAGGTAGCAAAGAGCCAGTTAGTTCCTGGAGGAGTTCCTCAAGTGTTAGCTTCTTGAACTGATGGTGAAGTGTGAGCTACTCCCCTTGCATTCTGAGCTATGCCAGTTAATTCAGACAGTCAATGAGACGAGCTCACTCGCCACGACCATGGCAGTGCTGTTGCTTTTGAAGGGGCACCTGACTGCATCAGGTGTGCAGCAACACACTTGGAAGAGGAGAACAGTAGCTATGAAAGTGCAGGTGAGATACAAGGTACAGAGAACAAGATGAATCTCCAAGGATTGCTGCTACTGCCAGAGCAAGCTACTAAACCAATAGCTCAAAATCAGTTCATAACTGGCTTATGGGCTTTTGAGTTGTACGGAGACCTGCCGGAGGTTATTGTTAGGATCATTCTGGTGTTAAGAATGAAGGCAGCACAGCAAGTTTGTAATCTGTGCCCTGAACTCTCAAGGCTAACAAATACAGCCAAGAGACTAGTTAAGGGTGGCAAGGCTGCCAGAAGTACAGACAGAGCAGCAAATCAGTGGAGAAAAAATGACAGTATGGGTAGGGGGAAATGTGTCAGAAACTTTTCTATTGAATAGGTACTTTAGAAGAGGAATTGGAATAGCGTGGTTCATCAGACAGGTGCCATACGAAAGGACAGTCAGGAAGGGAAGCTTTAAAAGAGGTGGCCAAGTCAGAAATGTCCTGCTGGTACATTAGTAGAAACTACTAAAGCAGACTAAGCCAAGCAGGCCATGTGCTGGGGGAATTATGGCAGTGTTTTCATAGACTGTTTTGCTTATAAGCTAAAGAAAATAGACAAACCCATAAGAACTTGAAAATATTTGGGTTTACTGATCGAAATCCTGTGTATTGGGCACTAGCGCGGAGTTACGGTAAGCTTGAACTTTTCACATCTCATTCACAAGTGATGGGACGGGGCAGAAAGCTGATGTTTCACTTGTGGCTTGGTTCTACTCTATTGTATTTTATTATAATTACACTGGTTTGAGAGTGAAATTACTGATGAAGTGGCGCATGATTCCCATGTCAACATGAAACCTCTACAAACAAGGATTTGGTCTCTAAAGTACACTCATCATGACATACTATCCTATCATTTACATCTGACAAGACATAGCCAGTGTTTTGGTTGGCCATCAAATACAAGCGAATAGCCAAGTTTCCAATAGTCTTCCTTTCCAAGCTTTAAATGGGACTTGAAAAGCTGTAGAAATGCAATACGGGGCGATGAAGTCCTATGCATACATACAGCATCAAATCTTTTGAGAAGGAAGAACTGTGGGTGCAATTATTGTTATGCTAACAGACATAGTTTCTGGAAATTGCTTGGGATTTGTTATGAAGGCTTTAAAAATCTTTTCCATCTGTTCTTTCTCTGGGTTATTTTAGGGTGAATTTAGAGAAATACATCCACAATATAGCATGGCCACAATACGTAGATGATAATCTGAAACATGCATTTCCTCTATAAAGCTGTGTTTAAAGTAATGGGAACACTGATGTCCTTAAAGAGGCATCCAAAGTAATGCTAGGACTGAGTGAGTGGAGAATCAGACTGATAGTCTTAGCTAAATAATAGCCTGAGGAAAGTAAAAATCCCTTGGTCATTAGTCTCAGAAGAGTGAGCATTGTCTCCCTGCTCCATGCAGCTCTCAAGCCTGGGAAAGGACGGAGTTTTTCTTCACACAGACATACTTCAGCAGAACAGGATCCAGTCCACGGAAATACCCATCCTGAGAAAGCTGATCATCTACCCCACAAAAATTAGGAGGCTGCACATCCTGTGGGAAGAGCAGGATAGTTATTACAGGTTGGTTATTAGCTAGCCAAGATGCTGACACTATGCAAAACACTCACTGCAGTAAGTCTTCAGCCGTGGACCAGTTAAGTGCGTGTTTTCCTCATGCTGACCTGGTTATCCGAGAGATCAGGCACACCAGACCTTTTCTGCAGCTGCTTTTCAGGATAGAATTGAGGCGAGGCACTGGCACAGGGTGCCCAGAGGAGCTGTGGCTGCCCCATCCCTGGCAGTGTTCAAGGGCAGGCTGGACACAGGGGCTTGGAGCAAGCTGCTCTAGTGGAAGGGGTCCCTGCCTGTGGACAGGGGTTGGAGCTGGATGAGCTTTAAGGTCCCTTCAACCCAAACCAGTCTGGGATTGTGGGGTTCTGTGATTCTATGAAGTGCTTATCATACTAACATGTAAGTGAGCTGCCGTGGTTCGAGTTGCAGATGGAAAAAGTGCCCAGAGGACCAGAGCTCCAAGTCATGGTTTAGGCAGCAGCAGTGCGAGACCCCTGGGCTGCAGCTAAAGATGTCCTCTTTAAGGGGAAGCAGTAGACCTCTTTCTGGAACAGTGGTTGCATGTTAAGCACTGAATTCTGCAGGCATCGCTATCCCCCTTGACAAAACCTGTGCACCGGGATGAGGGTTGCTGCAGCCTGTGAAGTGCTATAGCCTCAGCAGCAGGAAATGAACCTTGTGAGTGACTGGTGAAGGAGTCAAAGGTAGACACACTGAGCTGGCAGCTCTGGAGGCATTGTTCCTTTGTTTGTGTGTTTGGATGCTAGCTGTGAGTTTGTGTCACAGAAGAAGGGGAAGTGAAGGGGCCTGAACCTGTTTGGGTTTTCCCCATGATTAAAGGCATTTGTGTACTTCTGAAGAGAGACATGCTTTTTTCCTCCTGCCTATGTCTAAAGTCTTAAAGAATCTTCATGTTCCCATGCACTGATGAAGCTCCTGCAGAGCTTTGGTGCCAGGAGATCATCTCCATACCCTCAAGGTGTTTTCAGAGTAGGAGTGGCAAGGTGTCACAAGTCTTCCTTAGTCTATGGACAATGAGCATTGCTCCACCTGCCTGGAGGACTTGTACAAGTGAAGCAATAGTAGCATATAACTAGAAGATGGCAGGATCTTGAAAAAATAAACCCCATTCTAGTCTATCCTAGTTTGCTGTTGCAAGGGTGAAGAGCAAGAGAGGAGTTCAATGGGCAGGTACGCTTCCAGGTGCATTATGCTCACACAACCCTTAGCACCCACAGCACAACTAAGAAAAACCCCTGGAAGGTAAAGTTAAGCCCACCTGCAGGTAGTTGGACTGACATCACAGAGGAGCAAACTGTTATCAGCACATTAGATACCGAAGAAATGCCAGCAGCCATCATCTTTTACCAGTCGTGCTAATCACAGCATTAAATGCAGCATCACGTATTGCGGAGGGTGACATGTCATCCCCAGAGAACATCCCTGGCCCTTGGGCTGCTGAGGGCACTCCACCCCATTGAGCTGTGAATAAATACCAGATGTGGAGGGGAAGGAATGAGAAGCTTTATTTGCTCACATCTCTTCTCCCATCTTGAATGGGAAGCCACATGGCACAGATAAGGACTAGAGGCTGCTACTACCAGTCTCTCTGAAGGAGCTGAAGCACACAGAGTGTTGTTAATAAACAGTTGTTGGTTTGACATGCTTATTGTTGAAACTGATGGTGATAGAGCTTTCTTTCCTGAAGAATGCAGCAACCAAAGTAAGGCCTTTCTTCCTTTTGTGCCAGCCTGGGAACTCGTTAGTGGACTTTCCCAATGCATTTCCTAATCCTTATGTGTTTGTCCTTCTGGCACATCCATCAGGGTGGTTGGTAGAATTTAGGGACTTGATGCTATCCGTGGTTGCTGAAGGGGTTGAAATGGATGTTTCTTGATGTGAGTGTGATTTCTAAAAGAGAAATGCCTAGAAAAGAACACTGTAAACCAAACCTGATCTCCACAAAGCTCTTACATTGACAGTCCTCAATGCTGCCTGTTGCCCGAGCTGCTACGGTATAAGTCTGCATGGGTGAGAGGTGAAGCAAAAGAGCATGGATCTGCTGATGAATAAGCTGGTGATGAATAAGCTGGTTGTGGAGTACTGGGTAGCAATGGGATAGTGACCATGTCTGTGTGGTCAGTGACAGGCTGAAAAGGCAGTGTGTAGGTACACGGTCACATGGAGAGTTTGGCAGGCACCAAGGAGTAGCTTTTAGAAGTGTTAGTAGAGGGGTGCAGAGGTAACAGGGTCTTGTTACAATGATCAGGCATGAAATAAGTGCATTTGTTTTCCAGTGGTCAGAAACATTATATTGCTTGTGGCTGAAAAATGTTTCTGAAAGGACTTTTGGTCACAAAGGGAGACTATGTACTCACATGGTTGGAATGGCCTGTATGTACAACAGGGTGCAACACGAGCTTTTCCTTAGCTTGTCCAAATTTCCCATGCATAAAATGCATTAACAGCTTTTAGTTTCATAGAATTTAAAAAGTGAAATGTAAATAAGGATTGTGAATCCATTTCCTGGTCAAATGGCATCCAATGAGTTTTATTGGGGGTTTTGTACCTTTTTTTCTACAAAAATGTATGCCAGGAATGAGATATAATTATTTTGGGATTAATATCTTTAACATTACAAAAGCCCAACGAGAATTGTTCTGATATTATGTTAAACCTTGCACAACAGAAATGTTTGTAAAATGAAATGCTGCAATAACAACGTTCTTTAGCAGGTTCATGGATGATATGTGTGCAATTGAGCCATTGGAACATGTGCTCCGGATGGCAGAAGCAGTATCCCAGAGAACTGCAGGGCAGCTTTCTGAAAGGACTCACTGGGAGAGCAGGGACAGGCACTCATCACTGCGTTTTAAGCAGAAGGCAGATGACATCTGTGAATTCGCTGGTCTTTGGAAATCACTGTTAACCCAGACTAGAGAACAACGTGTTTTAGTCAAAATGAGAAGCTCCATTTCCCCTGGAGTCAGGAACTTGACTGGTCAGGCCAGGATTTTAGACAGAATTTTGGCATAACCTGAAGGGGGACTTGAAACTCTGTAGTAAAATTTGGTCAATAAGCACAGCTAAAACCTGGGGAAATTAAAGCACTGAAGCAGCTGATTAATTAGGATTAACCTTTTTAAACAAATCAGTATTACGTGTCTTCATAAGGTATGCTCAGTGGACCGGCTATTGGGCTTTGCCATCTTTGGCTAATGCTTTGCTAAGGAAGTCATTGCTCAGGTTCCATGGAGTTAGACTTCAAAGCCAATGGCCTGACAAAAAAGCTTTGCTAACAAGGCCTTTTAAAAGGGTGTTTTAGAACTTCCTTGGGCAGTCTTGTAACCGGTGCCACGATATGTGGTGTTTATGCCATGCAGTGAATTTGCCATGTTTTCCTGGCTGCCAGAAGGCACTTCCTTTATTCAAAGTGTTCTCATGATAACTAAAACCTTGTAATTTCAAAAAAGTAAGTATTTGCACTGCAAAGCATCAGGGGTGCCAAGTAGGAGATTCGGATTTGAAGCCTACTACTGCTAAGGCAAGGAACTGACAACCAACAAGGAGAAAGAATAGAAACATTAGGAGAATTCATAGCCTGTAAGCCCCAAAGTTGAAAAACCAAACAGCACAATGCATGGATGGACGTGGATTTAAACCTCATTGTCTTTCTGAGGATCAGAGTTCTTGCTATAGCAAATGGAGAGGAAATACATTCCTCCCACCTTGCAGAGATGCATCAACAGAGCCCTCAAGGCTTATCCAAACTGCATGTACAGAGACCGCCGCAGGTGACTGACTGTGTCAGGCAGTGCTCTTGTGCCATGGGCTACTGATACCAGCTGCTTCTAAGCCTTTCTGTGGCAAGGCTCCCCACTGGATGCTGCTTTTCACCATGAAAACCCATTTTGCCCACTGACACCTTTGCAGCTGGCTGGCTTGCTCTGCCCTCCTCTAGCTGCTTCCTCTAGCCATGCTGGCTGGGGCAGACCTTGTAGCAGCCTATTTCAGTAACTGATTCCTTTAAAGAGGATGCAGTGGCATGCAGGATCCACACAGAATCCTTGCCACATAAAAAATAAAAGCTTCCCTAAAGGAAAAACCCTCTTTGCCCAACGTTTTGCCAGTCTATGGCTTTAGACCCGAATTAGAGCTGCCACTCACTCCAAGCATTTTGCATACAGTGGAGTTGTCTCCAGTTTTCTTCATGGGGTGGTAAATATTCCTGTTTCCCCACCTTTAGGAACTCCATGATTTCTAAGTGAAGTATCCCAGAACATGCTAAGTGGGATATGAATTGGAGCTCTATAGGGCTGCCCAGCAGGCCACGCACATCAGCTCCCCAGTGAGCCAGCCAGGGCTTGGATGGAGGCAGCCACCAGCCACCCTGGGCTCTCAGAGGGGAGCTGCTCTTGTGCCAGGGCATCAGCCAGGCCTCTGCAAGGCAAAGGGTGATTGCTTAAACCAGCCGGTCTGAAGATTACACGTTGGTGCTGGATGCATAGAGCATGAAACCACATAGCTATATGTTTGTGGTTACAAAAGTGACAGCAACCACTGCCAAGCTGAATTTCAGGTGATGAAAGTACCAGCTCATGTCGCTGCATGTCAGGCAAGAGGAATACCAAGCTCACCTTTCCTTGTATTAGGGGAAACTCAAAGAACGCTGACACGTGCTAGCTGAAGTCCCACTGCTTTCTCTTCTGTTGTTTCTGGGAGTCACGATAACCAACTGTAGTCTTGCACAAGTTATGTTTCTCTAATGAATATTACCATGGCACCTCTAGTGGGTATTTTTACCATATGTGCCTTCACAGTTCTTTGCAATCCCCCGAAAATCCTTAGGGCTGCCTTAAAGCATATATATGTATGCACATCTATATGCAGACATGCAAAGAAACACACTGCAACTTGTTTCTTATATAATAGTCTTCAATAAAAGTCTGAAGGCAAAACCACTCCATGGTAAAGGAAGGGGGAGAGCAATGCAAACCTAGGACAATTGAGCTACAGGAATGGCTCTTGTGAAGCCAACAAGATGCAAAGACTGTAGACAACTTAATCATAGAATCATAGAATCATAGAATAGTTAGGGTTAGAAAGGACCTTAAGATCATCCAGTTCCCCAATTTATTATGTTTGGTGAGCACAACATGGGGACAAGGAAATCAGAGGATCCATGAGCTCACTCTGCTCAAAATGCAGTCACAGCAAGTGACCATAGAGATCATTGCATGGGAAGTAAAGAAGAGCAAACCCACTCCTTTTGCAGAGCAGAAGGACAAGCAAAAACTCCAACATTTCATCTAAATCTTTGGTTTATGGGCTTTAGTCATAAACGCAGACACCCGGATGGTTACTATGATTTTCCTTTTGGGAGGTGTGGAGGGCTGTGCATAGAGAACGTTGAGCCTAATCTTAGGAACACTTATTGTCTTAGTGACCAGCGGGGCTGCTTCTCGGCTGTGTTTTTTGTTTGTGGAGAAGCTAAAAATAACTTAATTGGTTTGTGTTAGCAAGAAACGCGTGGCTTTTCTTCTGCGCTGCCATGTGGCACAGTCTGGGATGTGGGTTTTTAATGGCGCAAGGAGCTTGTGCTTTGTCCCCGCAGGACCATCAACACCACAGGCTCCAACGTACCCTTATGTTTGCACAAGGAAATGAAACCTCCAGGCACTGCGGCCTTTCTTTTAATAACTCTTCCACCTGCCAGACCTGAGTCAAAGTTAAAGTACACAGCTTTCTAGTGTTGCACAACGCTCTGGCAGAAAACAGGCTTTAACAATAACAGGGGTTGCTCCTAGGTGCCTTTGGTACCTGCAGCACCCTTTTGTGTTTCTGGTTTTCCCCAGTACCTCAATACCCCTCACGCTGCACATCAGAGGGACCCCCTTCACCTATTAAGAGGTAAATAATGAAGACGTGCAGGTGGAGAACAAGGCTTCCAGTGCCTGAGTTTAGGTAGATCTATGGACAAAAGGAGCTGCGTGACCCTGGTGCTGAGTTATTGTTCATAGCAAACAAAGAGCCTGAGAAATGGAGCAAGAGTTGTGGCTTACACCACTGCCTGTAAATCTGTTCAGTTCTTGTAGTGGTACTTGAAGTTATACACGTGGTGTTACAGGTCCCTAATCAGCTAAAACCTCTTGGACCTGGGAGGAAAGAAAGGCAGGGATGGAGAGGAAAGAGGGAAGACCACTCACCTGGTCGTCATGCATTACCTGGCATTTTTGTCCTGGTTAGTGTGAATCATCCTGTAGCACTATGTTAGACTTCGGAGGATAAGGCTGGATGTTTGATATGCCACAATGGATGAAGACCCTTTCTCTGTCCCACTGGCTCATGTTCTTCTTGATCAAGACAGATAGTGCTCTCATATCTTAGTCTGTAACATTCGGACTTCCAGCCTTGCCCAAGGGGCAATTATCTGTTCAGGAAGAAAACTGGGCAGTGTGGGAGCACCAGTCGTGTCACCCAGCCCTTGTGTGATGCTGTTTAGTATCAGGGCACTGTAGGAAAGTCTCTTGCAAGAAAAGCACAGCTAATGATATATTGCGAAACAAAACTCCCCCTTCAGCTGTATGGTTTATATATATGGTGGACAATTGGGATCTGCAGAGTTTCTGAGTGAGAATGGTTTGAGGAGAGTAACTTTCTCCCTTCTGTTGCTTGTACCTTCCTTCCCCATCCAGACCATAGTAAAACTCCTCTTGCAGGAAAGGATTTGCTGCTGTCTGGGAGTCTTAAAAGAGCTTCTGCCTGATGCATTTAAACTTTTGTGTCAGGATTCATGATGCTTACAGGCTTTCCTTGTGCTCTAAATGAACAGAGAGCAAGGCTTTTATTAGGGCTGCTCCATCCATGTGAAGTTCACTTGCTGATACCAAACTCCTTGCATGTTTTTCACCTACAGGTGAAAGAGCTCTAGCCATGTCTTTTCAAGGGGCATTTTAAATCATGCTCCACTGATTTTATGTGCTGTGTGCATTTAATTTACATAGGGGTTGGTGAATGATTTAAAAACTTTCTTTACCACTGATCAAAACTTGGGCATCCCTATGAAAATGTCTCAATTTATTGTTCCTGAAATGAAAATGGATATTATGTCAAATGAATGATAAAGGAATCAAATATCTATCTCTTCTTAATGGAGGAAAGCACAGATTTATGTGTGGATGCTCAAGAGCTCATGGAAGGTTTTGCTTTCCCCTTTTTCCATGGTGGCTGTCATCTGTCCCCACTGAGGAGGCAAAGCTATGGAGCTCCACTTCCACCCCCACAGCCAGACCACCTCTGCTGAGAAATATGTGGATATTTAACTGTGATTTCCCTGCAAACGGTTGTTTTGTTGTACTCGACCCAACACTTTAGAAGCTCATGTAATAACACTCTTAATCAAAGCACGTATTTCTTTTCAATCAGTCACTCACCAGTATCCATGCTGAGTTTTCTCTCTGTTGCTCCAGTGTTTTTAAGGGTATGCATACAGTAACTGTGAGCAGGCAGAGTTGGCAGGGTACAAAACAGCTAGAGGAAACATTAATCTACCACGATAAGACATGAACTGTGGATCTGACTCAGGGACCAAATTTATGAGTGAATGTTAGAACGTGGCTAGGAACTGGGGTATAAAAGCCACTGTAACCAGCCGGTTAATGCCACTGAACGATGAAAACCATGATAATTACATGGTTGTATTTGCCTTTACAGCCATAGGAAATTTGTGGTAAAGCACAAACTGAAAAGCCAGCACAAAAACACTATTAGCATCTCCAAACGTGTGTCAGATTTTTTACGAGAACATCAAGAAGTAATTTTTCAAACCCCTTCTTTTTTTATCTCCTTTCGTGTCCTAAAGAATAGGAAGGACAAAAGCTGTGGTTGATAAATCCATGAGCAGCCCCTAAGATGCCCTGCTGCGAGGGGAGATGGGGAGCTGCTGTCTGAGCTGCTAATAGGGACCAAAGAGCCCCTGGAAGTGCTTGTCCCACTGAGACCTGAAGAGCATCGGTGTCAGCAGGAGCAGAGGGACAGGGCAGCAGCCACATGTCCTGTGGGTAGACCTGGAAGCAGGACTTTGCCTGCTTGGCCCATCAAGGCAGGGTGCTAAGGCACAATGTGGTCTTTCAGTTGTCCTAAAACATTGACTCATCCTCCAGGCTTTAGAATTCAGACTATTCTGCAGGCTTAGGCAGCAGGAAGAGGGGTTATGTAGCTCTCCTTGAGTTCTTTACAACCTTCCAGCTACACTCTCAGCTACATCATGTGCTCTGTGGAAGCAAAGGAAGAGGGGAGGGTTTGCTCAATAACCTCTGCTTTGTCTGCAGGTTGTTTTGGGGGTATTTTGGCCATTTTCCTGGAGCTCAGTCCTTTGCAATAAATGAACAAAGGCTTGGGACGTGTTTATGACTGCTTCCTTACAATCCCCAACTTGGTGGAAGGTGCACCTTGGAAAGAAGACGCAGCCGGGGTGGGAGGTGATGGGAGGTGATGGAAGGTGACCTGCACTTGTTCTGCTCCCTGTCAGCCCTGGCTGCGTGCATCCAAAAGGAGCAGGAAAACTCCCTAAAATACCAGTGTTTTTTGCGGGCAGACTGGTACCTTTACAGACGGCTGGGGTCCTTCCCATAACGTATCAGGATGCTTTTATAGGACCTGTCTCCCTTCAGCGCTCTGGGCTGGGAGCTGATGTCTCCTGAAGTTCCTAGCAGTGTTTTGTTTAGCTGCTGGGAGTTTGAAGCTCAGGGCATGAGGACCGTGACCAGAGGCCCAAGGGATTCCCTGGGCTGCAGCCACAGCAGCAACCATTTGTTTTCTTTTGACAGCCTGCGAGGCAGCTCAAATCCACCAGTTCACTACAAGCTGCAAACCACAACCCCTCTCCACTGCGTTAGAGCATGTACCTGAAGGGAATATAAGCTTTGGAGGCCCTGGCTGTGCTCTCCCAGCTCCTGTCCTGCATTTCAAAGGAGGTTTTCTACCCAGGATTTGCCTGGAGGAGCTCACTCGCATTTTGGCATCCCTAGAGGTGATGGCAGCATCTCCAGCTGCAGTCTTCACCTCTGGGGTACCCAGAGGGAGAGATTTTCGGAGGAGTGGGGGCTCTTTTGTACTCCTTTAAAGTAACTTGGGTACCATAAGAGGTCTCGGGCACCATAAGAGGCAGAAAATCACTTTCCCACCTCACAAGTATCAAGAAAGAGTGCATGAGGCAAGTTGGGAAATGATAGAAAGGCTGTTTCATCCCTGAAGCGCTCTCTCAGGTTTCTGTTTTCACTTCCAAGAACACTTCCTAAAAAGCACAGCTAGAAGGAATTTCAGATAAGTTTGAACTGGAAGAAGACCATTTCTTCACTTTGTACAGTGGAAAATGCTAGACCCCAATGGCGCAATCTGTCATCCCAGTAGGTTCAAGCAGAGAAAGGCTGAGGAGGCTGCGAGCACAGAGCCCATTGTCACACTACTAAAAGCTCTTTCTTTTCCCAAAACATGCAAGAAAATTCTTGAAGTTCCTACAATAGTCAGATAACTATATTGGAGATGTGTCCTTGCAGTCATAGTGGATAGATGCTCTAAATGAAGAAACATCTCTCCCCCACATCCCCATTTTGGGTAGATTGAAACCTCATTGAACAGAAAGAAATAACAACACAAAACCCCTCCAACCCAACCATACGTGCCACATATGAACATAGTTTGTAAAGCCCAGCACTTCCTTATGGACGTGGCCAGACACCATGGATCCTGCCACATCTGATGTTTGACATCTCAGTCTCTGTGGAAGATTGGGAGTTTTCCATAGGCTGCCTGCTAGACAGTTATCTCCCCCAAACTCAGCAGTCCAAAACCTGGGTCAGCAATGGCTTGCTTGTTCTACCAAAGGCTCTACTTAGCCTACACAGCCAGGCTGGAAGGGTAGTTATTATTGCACTGTGGTGGCCAGGAGGATGTCTTTTCCATCTGCTCCACGATAAACTTACACCAGGGATAGATGAACCCCACCTCAACTGTGATGCATGGCACCTTTCACTCTAAAACACTTAGATCTAAATAGAGCTGAACATCTCAAATGCATGGTGGGTGCCCACACCCAGTCTGCTGTGTGCCCTACCAAGGTCGGTAGAACATATCCTGCGAGGGGACAGAGGGGCAAAAGGTGGCATAGCCCTTACTGAGGGATCAAGCATGCCAAGTTCAGCAGGGGAAAAGAAAAAGACGGTTGCTTGTCGCTTATGGCTTGGGGCTCTCTCATAAACAGGTAGGTCTGAAAACCATTTTCTAGCAGTGCACAGCTACAAACACAATATTATTTCTAGAAACCACCCGTGGCCTCAAGTGCTGAAAGATGCAGAGGGGCCTCAGCGTGAGGAACGTCAGGTTCTCGTGTTCCAGACTGCGGTTTCCTTGCACCTTTCCCTTTTGGCATAAGCTTGCAAAGCCACTCTCCATTTTTAATATTGAAAGGTTAGCTGACGCACCAAGCATATTCTGGGGATACGGCGTAGCTGCAGTCCCGATAGCTGAAAGAGGGAAGGGAACGCGGTTGTATATCTCACAGCAAATGGAGCGACAAGCTGCATGAGCCAGGAAATCCATTTTTGCCTTGCCTAGGGAGTAAGTCTTACTTTTTGCTTCAAACTGTAAAGGTGCTGGTTAAAATTAGATGATTCATGTTGATTCACGACAGGTTTAAAAACAAGAAGCCTCCCTGACCAGGTTCTTTGGTGGGCAGGAGAGGGTTCTTTGTTAAAAACAAAATCACAATGCACACGCGCATTCACACATGCTTAAAAGTTACTGTTTTTTCCCTGGAAAATGTGGTTTCTCTAATTGAGGGTTGTAAAAGAGAAAAAAAACCCTTTTCAAGCATCCCACTGGATTAGTCATGCCAGGGTGGGTCAGTCTTATCACATCACGTGATGTCCAGTAATGGTGATGCAACGAAACAGATGCTGTCCGAATTTCATGGCATCAGTCAGCAGCAAAACTATGCAAATCAAACCACCGTCCTTTTCCAGAGATTCCAAAACATCCCATCTCTCCCAGGCCCTGGCCTTCAGCGCTTTTCCCAGACAAACTAACACATGGTCCCTTTTTCTTCAGCAGCACATGACAAGAATGAGGCCCGGGCTACTGGGAATACAGCTGGGTTGAAATCCTCCTTGTGTACACAGGGGTACTCCACCTTCTTGGAAGAAGAGGTGGGAAAAAATAAGATTCCCATAACTGGATTACAGGCTGGCAATGTACACTGTCTGGCAACCAGTGTTGTACTGCATGTAAAATCTCATACTGGGGCCAGATCAACCCACTTAGTCCGTCCAGGAAGCTATATTATCCCTGGAAGCTTTTACCCAAGGACAGGATGATGATGATGACAAAGTGGTATCAATTCTCTTTTCATCTAACTGATGTGTGGATGCACAGAAAGAAAAGGTGCAGTACTGTAAAAATGAACGGCTAATCTACATAAACACGTTTCCATTGAGTAGCCATCCATGATAGAGAATGTGACTAGTTACAATCAGCTTTTCCCCAGTAAAGGGGGAAAGCCTAATAAAAGTGTTACACCCCAACACGTGTTATTGCCACAATGTGAGGCAGTGTTAGTAACATATGAAGTAGAAAGGATGCAATCGGAGTGACCAGCACCAAGCAGAGCAGACCCTATAAATCAGACTGACTGAATGAGTGATAAGGTATGATTTATATGTTAAATCTGGTTTTACTTGAAGAAGGACAATATTTCTGCTAGAACATGAAGCCTGGAAGCTATTTACAACTGAAACGTCCTCATTTTCCAGCTGCCAACAAGACATCTACACCACCACTATCACCTCCCTTGAGACACTTCCTTGAGATACAAGTCCTGCCATGTTGTGGATGAGTTTTCTACCTTATAAGTGAAGCTCTTTAAAAGCTTTTCTTTTGAAGCTTGGGTATGTAAGTCAATCCTAATGGGATTTTCCCTAGTGGGAAAATATGCTTCATCTGCAACTGCCCTTCTAAAATCCATAGACAGGCTTTTTGCAGCTAAAGAAGTGGTATCAGAGATCAATTTGATTGCACAATTCATGCCTGAAGAACAAAAAGCAGGGTTTCATATGAACCCAGCTGTAGTGAAAAGATGGGATGTAATAGGAGCAGCCTATTCACACCACAGGTTTGCTCAGCCACCACAGGACACACACATCAGAGAAGTCAACTGAGATGAACACACTGCTGTGGCAGAGCCAAATCATCCTAGGACTTACCCTCTGTGCTTGAGTGTCTTCGTAGTCTTTGTGCTGTGGGCAGCGATGGTGACCCTGTGAGGCTGAGACAGTCCTGTGCCCTCCAGCTGGCGTGTGGTTTGAGGGAAACAATTCAGGAATACAAGGCATTGTAAAGGGTCTCCCAGTGCTGGCCCAGGAGGAGGGCTTGGGACTGAGAGTGGAAATGGCCTGGAATGAGATCCAGTGGTGACTGGTGGAGTTAACTGCTTGGAGAAGTCAAGGGCAGGACAAAATAGTGTTTGGCTTAAGTGAAAGAAGTAGAGAAACAGCCCTCTGGCAGGTTTTCAGAGGAGGAGTAATTGGGGAAGCCTAATTTGCAACAGCCTTGCAGGGAAGCGTGCTTACGGACTGAAGGCTGGTGAAGGAAAGCGTAACTGAGACCTCTCAAATGGAGACTGAAGAGGGACTGGAAATAGATCATTTCTCTCCAAACAAGAACTTTGAACCAAATATTTCAATGCCCCTTATACAACAGATCAAGGTGACTTATTACAATCAGAAATAAATATGCAATCTTTATGCACTCACAGGCACGTGAAAGGCTTAAAAGCCCCATAACAGTATAGTCTGCAGTCTTTGCTGGAGATAGCAGACACACAATGGTGTGATGTTTAGTTTGGGAAGGCAGTGCATTTCCTGGATCTTTCTTATTTGCATTTTTTTTGAGGGGAAATGGCCTACCCTCATTGAATATTTATGCCTCATCAATGTACCAAGATGAATTGTATGAAACCAGTGCAGAATAAGACATCAGCCATTCTGCTCAGAAGAGGCACTAACATGAGAGTGTTGGAACAAACCAAAGGAGTGTTGCAAATGCACTGGCTTGTAGTGATGTGCATTGCCTTTTGCTGGCAGGCTGCATGTTTAAGCAAGGGCCACTCACTGTACGTACACCCTATTAGGCTTAGCTTTCCGATTGCAGGACTGAATACAATGATGGACTAATTCTAGAGTAATTTATGTAAGTGCTGCTGTGCCAAAGTGATTGGAGAAATGATGAGCTTCAGAACTGACCATGCATCATGTGCAAAGAGCTTCTTGGAGAAGCCTGGAATCTCGAGACATTTTGTTGGGTAATTTGGCAGAGAACAATAGCAGTGTGAGGAAAGAAAATGCTTGTCTAGGCTTAAAAATAGACAGCGTTAACAGGTCTCTAATCTTGCACAGATCTGTTACTTGGGCAATGTAGTCATAAAGTTGAGTACTGAACACTTGCATTATGATGTTTCCATTGCTTAATAATCCGAAGAGCTTGCCAAACATAAGGAAACTCAGATTCCAAGGATGCTCTGATGCTGTGTCAAAGAGGACTCAATCATTTTCCAATAGATGATGTCCAGGAGCAATGCCTGCCAGAATCTCAGTCGGGGGCTCTGAAGGCATATTTTTCTATATCCATAGGTAGAGGCCAACTTATTTCACACAGCTTTTCAGCATGATGATGTTTTCCAGTGCCGGATACCTGCTTTGGAGCAACCATGGCTGTTTCATCTTGCTTTCTATATTTCCAGTGCTGGATCATCTGCCTTCCTTCATCTCCAGCTCTCAGTTGGAGGGCTTGTTAGTGGCTAACACCTGGAAGCTTACATTTATGAAGGATACGAGCCAGTGAGCTGGTCATGGATTAAATCACCCATCTGTGTCTTCTATATGTGTGGGTTCACAGGGTCCCTCAGGCAGGAAGGGACCTCAGGAAGTCTCTGGTCCAAGAAGAGTCAGAGCTGAGTTCAGACCATGCTGCAAAAGGCTGTGTCCACAGGGCTCTCTCCACTTGGGTCTGGAAAGCCTCCAAGGTGATGACCTTATCTTGGTAACTTCCTCCTGCCCCCCAGGAGGCCAGGCTGAGGTTCTGCACGTGATGCTGATGGGTTGTATGGCCTAAGCAGCCAAGCCAGACAGTGCCACCCAGCTGAAGGCTTGGGCAGCGTTACAGCACAGTCATTCAGAGACTTCCCCTGCCTTTGGGTCATTCATGTCTCCCTCTGGTCTAGTATCACTGTTACTCTTGACTGCCCAGGGGAAGGGTGTCTTCAGGAGGGTTAGTGGAGACCTATTGATTCTCCCTATTGACCTAAGGAGTTGTATTTAAGAAGGGAAAGACATAGGTGGGTGCTAACACACCATGGTCATGATGGTAGCACAGTGCACATGAACCCCATATGGGAGAAAAAAAGGTTTCACAGAGTCAAAACCAAACACAACTTCCATTACCCATCTTCTGAAAGTGACTTGTCCTTCTGTTTTCCACTCCTAGAGCTGTGGACTTGGACAGGCAACGGAGGGAACCTTCCTTTCCCAGAAACTCTAACCAAGCTGGATGAATTTCTGGGAGAGAGCTTAAGCGGCTGACACTGATGGGAAAGATAATCGGTGCTAAGGTGAATGCTTTGCTTCACTGGCTCAGACGTTGCTCGGTTAATGTTACGTTCAGTGCTCGCAAGATCCCAGCACAACCCTTGTGGCTTTCCCCATGGGTTTACTTCACTGAATATCAATTCCTTGTAGGGCTGAAGTGGAAGCAGAAGGGATGCATGCACTGAGAGTCTCATGCAATATGGGCCCCCACAGCTGAGCTAGTGCTCTGTGATCAGATACAGCACAGGAGGATAAAGTAGGCATGAATAAATTCAAGTAGAAGGTGTCTAACTCTTGGAGCAGGGAGATCTTGCAACACCCTATTCGTAGGAGCAGCAGGAGGCAAACCAACAAGAGTATTTTAAAGATGGAGCAACCCTGTGCTTGTGAAAGCGAAGCGTGGTAACAAAAGGGAAATCCTATGCTCCCTTGATCCATGGGAAAGGTGAGTTCAAGAAAGCTGCTTGTCCATACAGGGCAAAATAAATTCATTCTGCTACATTATAAAGGATGCCTGTAAAGTGAATGAGTGAGGAAAACACTTGTAGCTTCAAAAGGTCCATCAAAACGAGGAATGCAGCCTCTCTATCCACATTGACTTTGTGGTTAATGAAGCCCTGGGAACATTTTCTTTGCCCAATTAAGCATCAGTTATAGCTGAATGTTTGAAGAGAAGTGTCGTGTTTCTGGTTCTTTGGGTTTTCACCAAAAAACCAACAACAAAACCTGTCAAAACCAGATGTGTCTACTGCTGGGTAAACAAGTCTTGGGTTCTGGGCTTTGGGGTTTCGTGCCTGTTTGTGCCACAACAGCTACCAGCATCTAAGACACTTCAAGTGGTTTCGTTTTGGCTCATGCACATGCATCAAATCCACAAATGTTGAAAATGTGCCTGCCAGAGCACTTACCCTCTTCTCTGTCACTGCCAGCCCTGTCCCACTTCAAGACGTGCTGCAATAACCTCCTTGCATTTGTGTGTGAGTGCTCAAATGACCTTATTTCTGCCCGGCTGATGGTCCGCTGAGGGTGCTCTGCAGCCACTGAGCTGAAAATCGGCTACTTACTGTCAGGGCCCACGACTGGGAGTTCAGTTCACTTCCAACCTGACACAGCAGTCCAGATGGTCCTTCTGCAGAAGGTCTAACCGCTTACTGCTCACCACGGCTATCCTTCATCTGCTCATAGCTGTCAAGCCAACTGGATTTCCTCCTGTCATAGGCTATGTGGGTAAAGCAAAAGCAGTAGGTGTCATACATCTTAGCCATGTCTCATGTGACACTCATAAATAAGCTGAGGAATGAAGAATGGTCAAGATGAAATAAGCATTTGGGGAGGGGGGAAGCTACTAGAAAATGGCCTCGGCCACAAAGTCAGAGGGATGCAGCAAGCAGGGTTTCACAGGGGTTTAATCTGAGTCTGATACAAGGCAACGTTGCATGTGTGACCTGATGATACAGTATTGTACTGAACTTGCACATGACACCAAGCTGGAAAGGAGGGCAAGGCCAAAATTCAAGGAAATCTTGCCAAATTGGATCTATATAACAGAAACAAAATGCAAACAAAACCCTTTTCAAGAAGGAAGCGTGTGGGGTGTGCAGGCACTGAGTACCAGCTAACCAGGCAGCACATCAGTAGGAAACGGACGACAAGCTGAACATGAGTCAACAAAGTTGTAGAGCTACAAGAAAAGCAGAAACTGGGCTGTATAAACAGGAGAGTGACCCTATAAGGCACACGGATGGAAAAATCCAACCACTGTGTCGCAGCACAGCCGCAGCTTAAGCTCTGCGTCTAGCCGGGGGGACCGCACATTTAGAAGGACATAACTACTTGGAAAGAGTCCAGAGCAGCAAATGACAAAGAGCAGCAGCAGAAAACACAGTCTTTGAAGACAGATTGAATTCAGTTGTGAAAAAGGGATGGCTAAGCAGGGACATCCCAGGTTTCCAAACCATGAGAGGCTGCTGCAGTGGTGAAGGGAATGATCATTTTTCAAAGCCCACAGGGTAGGGCAAACGACTGTGAGCTACTCATCAGCTAGTTCACTCCCAAGAGCATGGGAAGCAAAGCAAGAAGTGAGGTCTGCAGTTTTGGAGGCTGCTAGGAGCAGACTGGTTAAGCACTGACCAGGACTAATGTGGATAGAGCTGACCCAGCCGTGGGGCAGCAGAGGTGTGTTAGGCAGCCCACCGAGGTACCATCCGTCCCTGAGATCTGGAAACTACTGACCCGCTAAAACAACACTAGGAAATATGGATGAGGGCTCAAAGCTGTTTTAAGAATGAGCCTGTGCCACATCAAAGAAGCTGCAGCTTCACAGCTCTTTTTCATGCCTGCCTGGAACTGCTGGGCAGTTGTGCTGTGTGGAGATGGGGCTGTACAATACCACTTGAAAGCAAAGGTTTAATTCTTACCAGCCAGTGGTGGCAATAAAAGGTTTCTGCATTACAGTCTGGTTTGATCTCTCCCTTCTCCCCATTGCAACATAACCAGGAAAGCATTTATCCCACATGTCTTATGTTGCAGCATTTGACCTTAAGATCAAGAGGGAAGCAGTAAAAAGGGGGTAGGAAGTTTAGTTTGGGTTGGTTTACGTCTCAGAGTACATGCAAAATATCTATGCCAAAAGGGCCCTGAACTACCTGGAGATCACATCCTTGGATAGCTTCAGAGGCCACTATCAAGCACTACCACTACATTGGGACCCCTTCCACTAGAGCAGCTTGCTCCAAGCCCCTGTGTCCAGCCTGGCCTTGAACACTGCCAGGGATGGGGCAGCCACAGCTTCTCTGGGCACCCTGTGGTAATGCAACCACCCTAAGCATCATCACCTTGATGTTTGACAGTGATTACTCTTGAGTGTTAGACCAACAAAAACTAGAAATGTGATGATCAGGAGCGTGTGGTCTTCCAGGTGCATCTGTCACACTTCTCTTTCATGTGACTTTCTGGACTTGCTGCAACGCCATTCCTCTGGGGAGCTCTCTATGCATGAAAGACACATTTATTTTCCTTTTATCTTGACATTTTAATTAATTTTCATTGCAAATTAATTAATTAATTTTAATTGCAAAGGTTATTGTCTCTTTTACCCTAAACCAGAGCTCACTCACCTCATTTGTCACGGTAGGTTTGGGAAGACATGAGGAGCTTGAGTCAGCCACGTCACTGAGGCCCCAAATTGTGTTTAGTTTTCTGACTTGAAGCTGAGCTCAACAGGAAATAATTGTTCTTAATTTTTCCCATAAAATCCCACTCTGTCTAAAAAGTCCATTTTAGATAACGGAAGAATTACAATAACGTTCTTTTATATTAACATGGAAAACCCTCTTCAGAGAGCCAGCTACTGATTATTTGCATTGCGGTAACACTATCAGGCAACAAATCCTTTGATGCAATCTCAGTTAAAATACCCCCTCTCCCCCCCCAACCAGTGCAAATGGACTGCTCAAAATAAATAAATTCATCTCTGAGGAGCACCTTTAATGCCTCGCTTGGATATGCTGCATTCCTCGATAGGTGTTGAAGCCCTTACATGTAACACATAGAAATGAATAGAAAGAGACAGACGAGACAGAACCATAGAGACAGTTTCTCTAAGCAGTTAGGAAGAGAAGGGTCAAGAGAGGAAACATTTTGTTGTCTCCGAGTTGGTTTGAAGCAGTTTGTGAAATGTTTTATGCTTTAATAATATGGCTGGGGGAGCGGGGAGTTTTCTCCTAGAATAAAACTGGAAGAATGATTCACCACATGTCTGCAACTGTTCCTTGATCCCAGTTAAGTTTGACACCACTAACACCTATGAGTCAGCGGAGGCTCCTTGGGATGGGCTTTGCATGCCCTGTTTTGAGCCTGTTACAGTAGGATCTTTACCCAAGGCTGGAAATTGGCTTCCAGCCTTGCCTGTGTCAGTTTTTCCTACCCACTACCAAATACCACCAGCCTCCACTAAGAGCAGGGATGTGTTGCTACATCCCCTGATCTCTGCAATGAAGCTGTGATAGTCTATATTTCACTGCTTATATCCAAGGCCTCAGTGCTGTTTATCATCTCTCTGTAGCCAAGATGACAGATGTTCCCATAGGGACTTGGTGACATGATGCTAAAGACAAACATCTGGACTGGTCAATATAGCCTAAGAAAGGATGGCTGTCCTAACCTGCAGGCAAGCCATGGGAAGGATCTGCACGTCATGCTTGAGCACCCCTTGCTCTCCTTGAATTTTCATGTGCTCTGTGCTTACATTTAGGAAACAATTCTGCCCCTAAAAAGCTATGATGTAATTTTTGGATCCGACAAAGTAGAAAATAAAGGACCTCTTCCATACACGATGCGCTGGTTTTCACATCTTACAGTACATCTTTGTGTTATTTGGTTCCAAGATTGCTCAGCCTCTGAGCTGCTTCAGCTTTCTATCTTGACTTGGCCCACGACTCCCTAGACAACAGCTACAACATTGGAACTGTCGGATAATGAATAGGCTTCTATCTTCTGGAGCCATTTTCCAAATGGCAATGGGAACACTTGGAAGCACATTTATCCAGAGGTACTTGCTGCATTTATCCAGAATTAGATGATTTTACAGTCATTCTCATGATTTCGTTTAGTTCTATACCCAAACCTAGTCGTTTGTTGGATTGGTTGGGGTTGTTGGGGTGGGGAGAATTGTTAATGAATATCATACTAAACATTACTCCATTACTCTCTATACTGCAGCAGAATGCACTGCTGGCTGTTCTGCAAAATGGGATACTTTCTGAGACTCATTTTTCTCCAGGTTTAAGTATCAGCCACCATCTCCCATCAAAATATACATGTGTGTATATTTTGATATACACACATATATACATTGTACATATATATACAGATTTGTATATATACATCTGGGATATGCTGTATACACAGCACACAGGCATCTTCTTAGCAAGCAATATTAACAAATCAATAAACATGGAAGTAAAATCAGTTTGTGCTGTTTGCCAGTAGTTACAGGGAGTCAGCAGCAGGCCTGGAACAGAAAACAGATGTGAAAGCAAGTGTGGCTGTGTCTTCCAGCTTTCACTTCAAAGTAACCATTGCAATGTGAGCTGTTGGACAGTGTTAACGGATAGCCCAGATAAGAAAAACAAGTTCTCAGATAAACCCCCATGTCTACAGTGCTTGCTCTGCACACACTGATTGTAACAAATTGACACCTAAACTAAGACCAGCTTTGGGAATACAGAGTAAGGTGTTTGGGACGCATCTGGCAGATGCTCAAACAGCTCTGCAAGGCTCTGCAGAGGGAAGATTATCTGCTAGATTTTACACTTTGCAGAAGGTGATGAGACGTTTCCATGCCAGTCTGTCAAAGTAAGCAACGTCCACAGTGATGTCATAGAATCATAAATGGTTTGGGTTGAAGGGACCTTAAAGCTCCTCCAGCTCCAACCCCTGCCACGGGCAGGGACCCCTTCCACTGGAGCAGCTTGCTCCAAGCCCCTGTGTCCAACCTGCCCTTGAACACTGCCAGGGATGGGGCAGCCACAGCTTCTCTGGGCACCCTGTGCCAGCGCCTCAGCACCCTCACAGGGAAGAGCTTCTGCCTAAGAGCTCAGCTCAGTCTCCCCTCGGGCAGGTTAAAGCCATTCCCCTTGGCCTGTCCCTACATCCCTTGTCCCAAGCCCCTCTCCAGCTTTCCTGCAGCCCCTTCAGGCACTGGAGCTGCTCTCAGGTCTCCCCTTCAGGAGCCTTCTCTTCTCCAGGCTGCCCCAGCCCAGCTCTCTCAGCCTGGCTCCAGAGCAGAGCTGCTCCAGCCCTCACAGCATCTCCGTGGCCTCCTCTGGCCTCGCTCCAACAGCTCCACATCCCTCCTGTGCTGCTGCCCCAGAGCTGGATCAGGGCTGCAGGGGGGGTCTCCCCAGAGCACAGCAGAGGGGCAGGATCCCCTCCCTGAGCTGCTGCTCCCGCTCTGGGGGTGCAGCCCAGCACATGGGGGGGGTTTGGGCTCAAGTGCTCACTGCAGGGTCAAGGGGAGCTTCTCATCAACCAACACCCCAAGTCCTCGAAAAGCAGTGATTGAGAGGTTAGTTAGCATCCATGTCAAGTTGTCGTTACTGTTGGTGATCACAGCTTTCCGGTGCAGAGGAATAGTTTTGTTTCTGCTCTGTTAGCTTTGGACTGAATTACTGCATGGATTTCACTTACAGCTGATGCTTTCCCTGAAGTAGAAAGCAGCTCAGGATGAAGGTCACAGCTTGGTACCGAAGGCTGCATCTTTCCATGGCACATATGCTGGGAACTGAAACACTCGTTTGTTGAATGCTGAGCAGAGTTTTGTCAGATTGGGTTTTGTTCATAAAGCCTTTAATGGGTTGCAATTATTTCTCTTGGTCTCTGTCTCTTCCTGCACCATGCGGTTTTCAGTCATGGTCAGAGCTGGATTCCTGTTCACTGATAAATGATGTAGTTTTCTTTTGGAGACAGGGAAAACATCCACTGGTATTTGGCTTTCTGGCTTTCCTGGAGGTACACAGTTGTTGCCTCTGACTTGGGGCTATGCATTAATTTTTCAGCTGTTGTTTCTTTGATTTATTATTATTTGTTGCTTCTTTGATTTATTATCTTTTATTTATTATAATTTCTAGAATGTATTATTTGTTTAAAAGCACAAATCAGCAGATAAAAGTGCGTGGTTTTGAAACGCTTGGGTAAAAGCCTTGTATTTGTTGCTTTTGATTGGCGTCTGGACTTGCAATCTTTAAGCCTGATGTTGGGCACATCCTGCCTGAATTTATGCTGCCCTTGAACTTCCATGTCTTCAAAAGTGAGGGGAAGGTACATTGGCTCCTGCAGTCATTGCTCCCTTTCATTCAACAGCTCAATCAAAAACTAGCATTAAAATGAAAAACTCCCTGTTGTGTAAGGAATGCACCCAGGAATGATGCCCGTCCTCCCTGCTCACCACGTGTAAGACACAGCACTCTTAGCCTGAACTCTCTTTACAAGCCCCAAGAATTCCATCTGTAAAAGGTTATTTCTTTACCAAAACATGGTTTTATGAGAAAAAGTGAGGTCAAATTCAGAAAAAAAAACAGTTTCTGTGCTGCAGTCTGGGATATTCGGACTTCTTCAAGCCTGGTCACCAATCTCTCTGCTCCTCTAGAGCTTCAAGAGGGGAAGATCGGAGCACACTGAGTTATTACCTTGGGATAAGGTCTTTTAACCTTGAAGATAACTTTGCCAGTGCTGCAATGCCTGTTCTTTAAGGTTGCACTATGCGATAACTTATTTGCAGGAAGTTTTGCATGCCTCTGTGTTAAAATATTGTTTTTGTTCCTACAGACGACCTCATGCGATTGCTAAATTCACAGGGAAAAAAAATAACAAACTAACGGGTTTGTTTTCCAAGAGTACGCAAAAATAAATCTATGATATTATCAAAGGGCTATCTGGGAGGAATTTAAAATGCCTTCTGCCAAGAAAAACCCTTTTGGAAGCTGATGGCGAGGTCAATATTTGAAGCATTTATCCTTTAACTCTCCTAACAAAGTCTTTTCAGTACAAAGTTACCCTATCATTAGCCATGTGCTCGGGCTGCCCCGCTGCATTTTGCCTCTCATAACTCTGAAGAATGGTCGTAAGCCTTCCTGAAGGAAGGCAACATTTTAATGTGCCAAAAATGATAGAAGTGAGCTGGAGGTGGAACATTTATTCCATTAGAGGGTCCTGGGCTTTAAAAATAAATGGCCTTTTAAATGACGCACAAGAATTTCCCTCCAGACTGGTCTTGTGAAATGTAGTGGCTTTGTCTCTGTCGTGGTTTGGGTTGGAGGCCCTTTGTTAAATAATAGGTTTATTTTAGTTCTCATCCAATTATTCCTTCAGAAGCAGTCTAATATCTGTCTAGGGTTCCTTCTAGGGCAACAGTAGCATTACAGTAAGTGCTCTATCTTCAGTGCAGTCAAAAGGAAAGGATTTTAGGGAAAGACATGCAGCTACACTAACTTTTGCTGTCAGCTGACCTGCAACTGCTTTTGCCTCCAGAGTGGGCCAGCAAAAAGACTTGTATTTTATCAGTCAGAAAATCCCCTTTTAATCCTGTTGACAGATACAGTCCTGGAAGGCAAGGACCAGCATCATTCTTCCCATCCAGTATGGACTTTCTCCATCTAGGTCTTTTAAAAGGATGCTAAATACCAGAAAGTTACTGCAAATCAGTAAATAACTATCCGCTGCCATAGCACAAAACTGCATAAATACTGCTGTTGTACTGAAGGGTTTAAGTGCTTTTTAGAAGACATCACTGTTTAGGATAACATGGTATGCCTAAGCATGAGCCTTAAGACTCTGACGAGTAGCTCTTTGTTTCTTGCCACCTGGGGGTGCCTGATCCACCCTGGCTGGAAGGTTAGGGCTAGAGTGATTGCCTTGTATTGTACGATATGGCAATTTGTGTCTGGAAACTTCTTAGGTGGTTGGAGGAAGTGAAAAATTGGAGGCGAATGCTTGGTCTCCCTAATTATACACCCAAGTGCTTTACTTAGTTCAGAGGTGGGTGAACACTCCACTGCAGCTAGAGCAAAATACTTCTATATTAAATCATTGGTTATGAATTCAGAACGTGAATTTACATCAGCCGCTGAGGTTATGTCTGGAGAAACGGCTTGGGTTTAAAACTAGATTTTGCCTGACTTTTCCAAGTCTCTGTTCTCTATTCTCCTAGGATTTATACAGCGCTCTTTTGTTGCTGTTGGTTTTAAGTTATCCGTGCATTTTGACACTAATAAGCTAAGGGCAGTTTTTAAAGCTTTGATTTAGCCACTGCTCTCAGTTGATTGAGGGAAATCTATGGAGGCACTGAGAAGCAGAGCAGCTCATCCCTGTGTATCAACCTCAGTATTATTTCGTCTGTAACTGCTGTTGTCGTTAAAGCAGTAAATTGCTTTCTGCAGTCTAAGCCACAAACTTTTCTGCCTCGTTGCATTAGAAATTGGAGTGTTTGACATGGAAAGCTGGAATTTCAGTTCTAGAGGAGGTTGTTCAGTCCCAGTGACAGGGAAAACAAGTCAAATGAATTGAGGTGATTTGTTCTCTCCTGGGATCTGAAGGTGATCGACTGATAACCACGTTTGTGTTTTGTGCCGTTCTGAAGATGTCTTTTGAATTTAGAAGACCTGGCTTTTTATTGATGTTTCTAAAGTCATGCTGGTGCTATTCAAATTTGGTTCCAGGGTAGTATTATCATTAAAGATACTCGAATAGGAGACCATAAATTACTCTTCATTTTACAAAATAAGCCTGTCTATATGTGCGGTTTCCAACGCCATGTCTGGGGACTTCGTCTGTTGCAGATGTCTCTTGGCACTGAGCCACTGACATAGGTCAATGCCTCTCATGTAATATATCCAAACAGACTAGAGATGTAACGACCAAATAAAACGTTCTCACATCCTTTACAGGGGTAAGGTGAGAGAAATGGCTTCGGAAGAAAGGTTGGGAATAGAAATCTTGTTCAGGTTCCCAGGTTATAGAAAATACTCTCTAAGGTTCTCTCATGGATGCATTTTTTGCAAAATACAGTAAGAAATCAGTTGTCTCCTGACAGGCTGTAGTTCAAATCCTTCAGTCAGCAGCAAGCATAATAATAGTCAATGTTAAGCAGCTGAAAGCTGTTGTTATCTGATCAATACCGATTTTGGGAGCTTACTCCTCTTCCAATTGCTCATGGCATTGCGGGTTTCATTTTCATTTAGGAGCAAGTTCTTGCTAGAAACCATTCGCCACGCCCGTAACGATGATATTATAATAAGTTTAATGAGTGCAATTTCCAAAAATCCTCAAAAATGTTCCACCAGGTTTTTTCTCTGCAAACTTTTTCCGAAAGCAGCTCTGCCTTTATTGCCTTTGCGTGTCCTCTCCTCGAGAGAAAAAGTAGCTGCAGTGACATAGGAGGCACTAAAGCCATTCGTTAGGCAAGCAATGAACTTCTTAAAGCTGAAAGTACTCTGAAAAGCAGGCAGGTAAATCCCTTCCTAAACCACTGTATAAACAAGGCTACCATAGCCTTTAAATCTCATGTAAGCATAAGGCTTTATGATCATCAGTTGAGGCTCTTAGTCCTCTGCTCACTACGCAAACACAAGTTACCATCTTCCTGAATTTAAAGTCCCACCTAGAAAGGAAGATCATGCTTAGTAAAATGACTGTTTAAATGCAAAATAACCCCCTGAGTTTGCAAAGGAGGCCACAAAGTAATGAGTTTTTACACTGCTTAGGTTTAAAATTCCTCAGTAACAGTGGTTCAAATGTTTTAAGTGCTAAATTACAAGTTAGCTTCCCAAACTAATTCAAGTGGATGGTACGGTAGATTGCAAACCAAAGTTTGCATCTTTTCCTTGAGAGACTGGTCCAAAGCCAGTTGGAGCTAACTGGAACCTTTCCAGTGAGTTCACTTTGGGAGATCAACAATATGTAAGTGTTTATGTCTTTCCATTCCTGCCTGCTCCCATGCAGGATACGCAAAGAAAGGGGAAACCAAGGAGTGGATACAAGCTTCTGAGTGCTGGGTCTGAGGTGCAGAAGTGACATGTGCTAAATGTCCCGTTTCAGTGCTGTGGCAAGTAGTGTGCATGCGTCTGTTACCGGATGCATGATCCACCATTCCAGATCTTAGAGGGGCATTGGGTCATCCTCCACAAAGGGCAAAGCCCTTCCTTGGATCTGCCCCAAGGCTCCCGCAGCCCCTTATCCCCCTTGATTAACAAACCTGCAATGTGCCTAGGGTTTAGCTTCTCCTACCTGTAGCTCTGCTTGTCCATGGACTGAGTTTGAGCTCTTTGCTTGGCATGACCCCACTGCTAAGTCTGATCTCAGTATTTCCATATGCATAAAATACAGTTTTACAGCTTACCATGGTGCATGAGATTCCTAACTCCAACTCATTCAGCCACCTGCAAAGTGCAGCATGAAAGGCTACCTAGACGTTTATCACGCTCATGTCTCATAGGTAATGGTATCATATGGCAATCAGCCAGTTTTGCAGTTCTTTTTGCATCAAAGCAAATGGATTTTGAATGGGTAAAATCCTAAAGCATGAAGGGAAGCGGGACAGGAGCTCTGGAGGAGCCAGTTTGTTCATCCTGCTGCTGCTGGGAGCAGGGAGGAGAGGCAGAAGTGGGGTCTGCTGCTCTCAGGAGGCATCATCCACAGCCCAGGCTCTGGAACCCTGTTCAGCCCTTTGCATTGACCCAGCATTTCCCATTTGCAAGGAGCAGGGCTGCGTGTGCTTTAGGTGGCAGGGGTTGCATCGTCTCCTGCCAAAACTGCTGTGTCTCCTAATCGCTACAGCCCTGTAGTGTTTAGAAGTGAATTACAGCTTCAAACAGTTTTGTGGGGCTGGAGGCCACCAGATCCTGAGAACTCCAGGAAAAGAAAGGAAAACAAACAAAAAAGAACCGATGTTCTGCAATGCTGGGCATTGCGGTGTATAATGGCACAACTGCAAGTGTGAAACTGCTCCTGATTGCTCTGCCTCCAAGTGAGGGTGCACAGACCGGTAGCAATGAGAGTGTTTCCCAGCACTGGGGATTTAGATGCAGTTCAGTGGCAGCCTTGGCAATGGATGCTCTGACGTAGCGGAAAGCATCTGCTGTGAAATGATTAGCTAAGAACGGGAACGCACGACCCGATCATGCTGCTTCTATTAGAAGTGCTTGCACAGTCAAAGCTCAACTCCCCGATGCCCGGTGCTGAGCTCATTGTGCCTGCCTCACACGACAAACTTCTCTCCTCTTTCTTAATGCCACATCGCTGATCTGGCTCCTTTCCTCCACTTGGTTCTTAAGCTCAAGCCGAGGGATGGGTGCAATCCTTTTGAGGTCCCCAGTGTGCTCACTCTGAGCGAGATTTTGGTGTATTGCCATCTGATTTGTATGCATAATCCCTAACTATTAGTGCAAGTCCTAGATCATTCTGAGGTCTTTTAACACAGTTAGCATCTTATTGTATGAAGCCTGAGCGTAAGAACTTCCCTTCCCCAGCCCCCAAAACCTACTCACTCCCTAAAAAGCTCAAACATAGACACTAACAAACACTCATGGGCAGACCTGGATACAAACTGCCTGTGAGTGTAAAACAACATATACAGTGAAAAAGATATAGCTTATAATTGTGTTGTTTCAAACAACTGTTTTCTATCAGAGCTGCTGGAGAGGTAGAGGTGCTAACTGTGGCTATAGCCTAGCTTTGCCTAACATAAGGGGTTAAAGCATGGGGCAGACACAAGATTGATGTGGAAAAGTGGGTCTGTAACTTTACTGGGACTGGAAAGCTGGCCATAGCCAAGATACTGTCTGGTCAAATAACACTTATGAATTTCCTGTTCTTGGCTTAAACACCAAATCTAGATAAAAAGCTCCTCGTTGCTTAGGAAGCCTGCTTGTTTGCCCACAGGGGTTAGGCTGAGTGTCAGGATCTCATCCCTGCTGCTCATGCTGCTGGAGGGAGCCATGTGGCAAACACCCTTCTGCTGCAGGGCAGGATCCAGACCCTGCTGTGCAGAGACTGGTCCTCGGCAGTGCTTCCTTGCTTCATTTTCATCTACCTGTCAGTTGTAGTCATTGGAGCTGGCTTTCCAGGAAGATAAAAGCGCTGTATGGACCAAAGCAAAACCCGCAATCATCGGCACTGGGCACGGGGACAGAGGAATGCAGCCTGGGCAGAATACAAAGGCAGCTATAAAACATCCTGCTGCTGTGAAGCGTTCCCAGCCAGCCCGATGGAAACCAGCCTAGAGCCTGTCTGTGAAGGAGCTGGGAAGTTTAACAAAGGGATTAAAGCTTAAATCTATGTGGAGAATCAGGGTTCACCTCCCTGAGCACAGCGATAGGCGATAGCCTTGCCCTCGTCTTGTCCCGCTGGTGGGGACCAAGGGGTGTCTTGCAGCTTCTTCACCACCCCGCTGCAACAGGCAAGCCTAGGGAAAGCACACTTCCCTCAGGGAATGCTGTCCCCATTGGCGTGTAGGAGACTCCAACCTTGAGATGCAAAGAAACAACTGCACATCTGCTGGCAAGCTCGCACACTTTAATTTTAGGGGGTCTAATCCACTCTCATTATATGTGGGAGCATTTCCCCTAATGGTTGGATGCTTGGGGCTGGCAAAACAGCCTCAGTGGATGATACTTGGCGCTTTGTGTATTTTCCATGCAAGGTGAGCCAACAAGCCCGAGGCGGCTGGGGCTGGCCAAGTCCTCCTCCCTGTCCTGCAGACTCCTGACGTGCCACGGAAGCCACACGAGTGGCTGCACGAAGGTGGGAAGGTAAAGGGGTGGGGGGGAGAGAAACGCTTGCCTGCTCTTCCAATGACATCCAGGAAGAGAAAGGAGAGAGGAGACCTCTCCCTGCACCCACAGCCTGGCTCGCAGGAGACCTTTCTACTCCAGCCCAACACGTGATGCTCCTCTGTTTGGACACCGCTTCTCTGCCACCCCCTCACTGCTGGTGATGAAAACCCCCAAATTTGTCCCAGAAGCAGCGTACCTGGACGTGTGGAAAAGGACAAGTGTCTGCTGCGGGAAGAGCACCAGATCGGGCTGTGGTTACGGACCCTGCCTGCGCCTGAGGGCTCTGATGATGGAGGAGCCTATATCCAGCCCTCAGCGATGCCTTCCAGAGGGGGCTGGCAGATGACTTTGGCTGCCCCGAGTGTCCCTCGCTCAAGGCCTTGTGCAGAATTCCCTCCTCTGCCAAGAAGTTGGGAAAAAAAAGGGAAAAAGCTAAAAAAAATTAAAAAAAATAGACTTATATTTAAAAAAAAAAAAGCAGTTTGGAAAATATGTTGCTTAAAATCAACCCCCATTTAAAAATATTAGTTCAAGATGTTGTCACTTCCCGAGCCAGGAGACATTGGGAGCACAATGCAGGAAGCCTGTCCAGCCCCCGCCTTCCCGTCGGACAGGGACAAGCTATTGTAGCACGGGTGAGATAAAAAGGGTTCTGAGCACCCAGACAAAACGTTCCTTCTGCTCTGCACAGCACACGCGTAACCCCGGCTGTGCCCTGCACCGACCACCAGGATGGAAAAGAGGTTTATGAGCCTTTTTTCAGTTGTATTTCTATGAACTCCCTTGTTTGGGGCACGTTTCAGTGGCAAATACCCAGGCAAAGCCTATTTCTGCCTGTTGGCAGTGGGATGTGGCTAAAGGGGGCAGCCACTGACCTCTTCATCCCCCTGGCCACCCTTACTCAGGGCTGGGCAAGCTCCAGGCTAGTCCCTGGTGGTACCAGCAGCAGGTGAAACCTGCAATACGGCAATACGATCCTGCAATGCAAGATGGAATTCAATAGGAGTACACCTGCCTGCACCTTGCTTTGAAGGCAAAAGAGCTGTCGGTGTTTGAGGCTCCATGTTTGAGGATATCTGAAAGGCAAAGCAAAGAGGAGGTCAAACAATAGGACTGTCAGATGGAGATGCTGAGGATGCTGGTGCCAAGCAATGTACAAGGATAAAGAGCCAACTGTGGGAGACATAGGAATACATAAACCTTTTAAGTGAGCAGGAATACTGCACCCCTTGACTGTGACACACACCGAGAGCACTGGGGCATGAGGATGACTATTTGTTACACATTATTCTGCAACTGCAGTGACCAGTGCAATCACATTCACAATGTATTTAAAAGGGGAAAGGAGAGAAGAAGAGGAACAGCTTTTTTTTCTTTACAACTTCAGGACCAGGTTTAAATATCTTTAATGCCAATGGGCATCTTTCTAGTGCTTTCATTAGGTTTCAGCACATATCCTGCTTGCAGTAGAGCAATAGGCAGGTAAATACACCATCACCTTTACTTAGCAGTAAGTTTCAGTGTGAGAGAGAAATAACTCACATTTGGGAGTCAATAAATTGCGTACTAACCCTGTGGTTTCTCTCTTTCATCCTGAGGTTTTTACTGCAGTGAGCCAGTGCTCAGTGTGTAGAACATGGACTCCAAGGGGAATTTTCTGGTAAAACAGTTTTAAGGCAACTCAAATCTGCTCTTTCTCCATTTTTAGCATTGCAGCTCTTTTCAGTGTCTTGTAAATTAAAATGTATGGTATTGCAGTGGGAAATAAAGGCTTACAAGGCACAAGCGTGTCTTAATTCAAGTTCCATTCTCAACATGTATTTTAGTAGAGAGAACCATCTGCTCCTTAGCAGTGCTTAGGTTAACTGTTTTACTCAATAATCTTGAAGGTCTTTTCTTTTCCAACCTAAGTGATTCTCTGATGAATGTAAGAAGTTAGGTTTAAAGTGAATTTATGAGCACTTGAAATATCAGTGTTTGGAGATTTTTTTCAGGGGTAAGCATTGGACAAACCATATTCTTTGATATCCTCATAAATGCTGAAGTATGAATTTAAATTCAAGAAATGAATTTAAAAACTCAAATTTAAAATTCAAATTGACTTTAAATTCAAGAAACTGAATTTTGAAAGCTGAGTATCATCTTTTGGCTTCATTTTTAAAGGTTGCTGCCTGTAAGCTGACCTTAAGATCCATACCTGTACACTAACAAGGTTTAATCTCATAGCGTGATTTGGACAAAGAAAGAGAGGTATCATCCCTTCTCGCTTAAAGACAGTACACCATAGAGATTAGGAAATGCATGATATTTGGGTTTTGGTAGAAGAGAAAACGTTTCTTTTTTCATAGAAATGGAAGAAGTCCCAGTTTATTCTCAGCTGTAGGAGTATTTGCTCCATATCGAACTAAATGAAAGGCCTGGCTATAGACTAAAAGGTTGAATTTCAAATCAGACAATAGTGATAATGATACCCCAGGAAATCAGTTAAATGATAAAGGTGGATGAAAAAAAAGATGTAGGAAATGAAGGAACTACACAATGTATCACAATCCAAATGGAAAATTATAGCAGCTCTTGTTAAAATATGCACTGTGAGGCAACAACACTCGCACACAAAGAAGTCTTTGAGTGCCTAAATCGGGCAAATTTCTTTGACAACAGTGGAAAACAGAGACAAGCTTCATGTGCTTCAAGGCAGGTGGAAACACAGTCACCCATGTTGCAGCTAGGAGAAGAGGTCCCTGTTTAGTCAATGGAGGTTATAAACAGGCATTTTGGCAAAATGATTTGTCTCCTCCTAAAGCAGACTTCTCACTCAGGTCTCACAGCTCCCTCCATAGTGAACCTTTTCTATTCATTGCTCAAAGGGGAACTGAGATTGCTCAGCTGGAGGTAGAGCTTCCCATGCTGGTACCTGAGATTGAGCACAAGGAATCCTGCTGCCCAGACTGAACATATAACTTTGAAATCAGAGTGATTTCTAAATCTTTTTTGACTTTTTTGCTGTTGGTGGGGTTTTTTACAGATGCTGAGTTTAAAAACTCCTGTTGGACTGAGAAATTTTGTTTATTTTCATTAGAAAGATATGAATTGAGTCACAAAGTCTTTGATCTGAATGTCAGTTTGCTTGCATAGGTTTCCTACAACTAAAAGTGTTGTTGTGCTTTAGGTTGTTTTCTCAACCTATGTTACTTCCCAAATCAAATGCAAAATGAATTTCCACTCAGCTGTGTATGTCTGCTACCTGGGGCTCCTTTGTCCTCTCCTTCATAAGCACATTTGCATTTCTCTCATCAAATGCAAATCCGTGCATTTCTCTCACCAAAATAGAAGTAACTCCTACCCAAAGTTTCCTCTTGAATTGAAAATACAAGCAAAGAAGGTCAGAAGAGGCTAAGCTTCATTCCTAACACTACAAACCCCTTCAAGCCATAAATAGCAAGGTGGTTTGGGTTCTTCATGTTTACCATGACTTTAAAGCTAGTAGTAAGGAGTCTCTATGGCTGGTAAGTTGATTATTAAGGGTTGTGAATATAAACCAGAACTTAGAAATGGGGGTATAAACCAGGCCAAAGCTGTTTTGGCTCTGAAGAAGCAATGGTTAGGAGCAAGGCTGCCTGAGTTTATGCCAGAGAAATTCTCATTTGAACAAGCCATTCCACGAAATCCACTGCACCTTGTCTGCGTGCCAGCAGCTTTCACAGAGGCAAGGCAGCACAGTGGGACCTATTACTGCAGCCCTTGCCCAGGGAGGTAAAGTTTGCTCTGCAGGTACTTTGATGGCCCTGGGCTAAACTTTGAAGGTGCCCATTCGCAGCCCTCCCATTTGGGTTTGTGTCTCGATTTTAGTTCATTCACCTTGAAGAGACGCGCAGCTCAGTAACATCACAGCTGGCACTAGCACCATGTTACACACGGGTTTTCGGTAGGTTATCTCAAGTTTGCTATTCTGCTTCAGGTCTTCTGCTGGCCTCCTTGCAAACATCCCTGTAGGCAAAGCTTGGGTCCTCTCAAGGCCCTGGTTATCCACATTATTAACACGGGATGCCATAAAGCACATTGTATGGGAACCCCAAGCAACAGGGACTTCTTGGATTCACAGCATGTTTGTATGTGCACTATATCTTGGGAGGCTGAACACGACCTTTCCTGTTTGTTGGATGGGGACTACCTTTCATGGTGTTCTAGGTGCAAATGGGGTCTGCGCACCAAGCAGGACACCCAGGCAACGTCACAGAGCCCGTGAGTGATGCTGCTGAGCACCGAGCTGAGTGAAGGAAAGCCAGTTTGTGCGGAGCCTTGACCTTATGAAGTGCAGCTCTTGGCAGAAGGCTGCTGTTTGCTTCTGCTTTCCTTTTCCCTGGAGCTTTCATGGCAGCGAGTGCCACCCCTGCGCGCTCTGGCTTGTGCTCCTGCGGGATGCTGAGCTCCCGTCAGCCTCCTGCCGGGAGCTCATTAATTGCAGGAACAGAAGGGCACCGTGCCAGCATGGGGCTTCCAGGTCTGTGATGGCGTGTGTTTATGCAACTGGCGTCTGCTGTGCCTTGCGGGGTGACAAGGCAATGACAGTGCGTGCAAGGGTGAGCTCATCCACGGCTTACGTGAAAGCATCCTGCTTTCATCATGCCAGGGAGCACTCGACGTGATGGAGTCACTCTACCGGTGCCGTGCCATGGGTCCCCTGGGGTAATTGCATGGACAGACTTGGCCAAGTTGAGGGGAGTCATGTTTGCTTGATGCAGCTCACCAACAGGCCACTGCTGATGTCAGTGAAAATAGAGATCAAACGGAGCTGGCTGTAGAGACCCACAGGATCCCAGCCTGGTTTGGGTTGAAGGGACCTCAAAGCTCCTCCAGCTCCAACCCCTGCCACGGGCAGGGACCCCTTCCACTAGAGCAGCTTGCTCCAAGCCCCTGTGTCCAACCTGCCCTTGAACACTGCCAGGGATGGGGCAGCCACAGCTTCTCTGGGCACCCTGTGCCAGCGCCTCAGCACCCTCACAGGGAAGAGCTTCTGCCTAAGAGCTCATCTCAGTCTCCCCTCTGGCAGGTTAAAGCCATTCCCCTTGGCCTGTCCCTACAGGCCCTTGTCCAAAGCCCCATGGAGCTCTCTTCATATGGCCTCCAGAGCTCCCCACCCTCACCAGCCCCAAAAGAGATTTTTGCTTGCATTTCACAGGTAGCAAATGGCAGGTAAGAGTCAGCGGCTCGCTCAGCACCAGCCACCAGAGCTCCACTGGATGCTGTGGACCGACACCAGTTTGCACCCTACAAAGACTCATTGCTTCCTGATGGCTGTGAGTCATCCACATTCCGACTGAAAAATAGCCCCATTTCAAGGCAGTTTAAAAATGTCAAAGTGGTGCTTAGCTTCTTGACCGCTAGCATCAAACCCAGCCAAGGAGCTATCTGCAGTTTCAGAATGTCTCAGGAAGATTTATAGGTGTCATGAAAGCACTGTTCCATCTCCCTGGTGATTTAGCCTTCCACTTGCTTTTTAACTTCTTTAGATCCTGTGGAAACAACGCTAAAGCTAAACACAGAATGAGAATGAGCTCGCACCATCCGTAAAGACTTCGCTCCTGGAGATGCTGTGTTTAACTTAGGAAGACCCCTACCAGGGCAGCAGGAGTTCAAGCGAAAAGCTTTCTGTAATAAATGTGTTTTAAGGGTGTATGCTTTGAGCATCACGCTTGCTGGTAACCATGCCAGGATTTGCTACAAAGAATAGAACCAAAATAGAAACGAGTTTCATGAGCAGATGTCAACCTTTTTTAATGGTAGACTGAAACAAAGCTTTACAGGAAAATAGAGGAATAAGACTGGAAAAACTTAATATAATGATCACAGCAGTGCTGGAAACTTCAAAACACGGCGTAAAAACCATTGCCTGTAAGATGAACAGTCTTCTAAACAATAGTTTCTATGTCAATAACCCCACTAATAATGATCAGTGCTTTCATACTTGGCAATATTATCCTTGTATTGTACTTACATGCATAAGATGCATCCATAATCACAGAATCATAGAATGGTTTCTGTTGGAAGGGACCTTAAAGATCATCTGGCTTGTGATGCAATGTGCTGTTAAGAGTGAGGGGTGAGACGTTCTCACCTGCCATCTGAAAAAGGATCAAGCATTTTAGTACCATAAAATGAGTGTTTGCAATATACCTGTGAGTGTTCTACAACACCCAAACCACTGGGAGCAGTGGGATGGAGTAACTGGAGAACCAAAGTGGTGTGAGAGAGCTTGGAGCAGAGCCCAGCCGTAGCATGTGTACAGAAGGAAGGACTGTTGACAGGAAAGCATAAGCTTGAACTGACAAGCTTGAATGGGTGGCAGCTGAGCTCTGCGACTGCTGCAGATAACCTGAACTAAAAGACTAGGAACTATAAAGCCAAGAGGCCTGTGCTCCTCCAAGAAGTGCATGAATTTAGGAGACTGCTGCTTCTTCTTGGAGTTTTCCAGTCTTCCAGAAGGATATTCCTTCTCCCTGGTACCCAGTGCCAGGACACTCAGGGATGGCTCAAAGCTGCATCCATCAGGGGATGTTCGGATCTGAAATGAGGAAGCATTTCTTTAGCAAGAAGGTGGTCAAACCCTGGAAGAGGCTTTCTAGAGAGGTGTTTGATGCCCCAAGCTTGTCAGCACTGAAGAGGCATTTGGGCAATGCCCTAATACCGTGGTTTAGCTCTTGGTCAGGCAGTTGGATTAGATGATCATTGTAGGTTCCTTCCAGCTGAACTGTACTGTTGTGCTCTGTTCCATTCTGTTCTATGCTATGCTGTTCTGTTCTGCTCTCCTAACTGTTCTATATTCCACTTCAGTTCAGTAACTATTAGACTTTATTTGCCTGAAATGTCAAGGGTTTTTTAGCCCCAAAACCACATTCAAGGACACACATCACAGAAGATACAAGTGACAACTTGATTTTATGTTTCGGACTCTGTTTCAGGACAGATGTTCACACGCATGAAGACAATGCGCATGGGTAGCCAGAGGCAGGCTGATGCAACCCTCAGCTTGGCGTGCAAATTCATTTGAAGCCTGGCAAAGGCAAGCTGGACAGCTACAGAAAGCTGCAAATCCCCTACCCCTTGTGGAGAGCTGTGTGCCACTGACACTGCATGGGGAATGCTGGCTTCTGGCTCACTCCCATGTCTCTTGTGACGAGGAGTTAATGGCACAGTGAGCATCCAGCATGGTTGCCATGAACTCCACCTCTCCAGCCCAGTTTGCTCATGGAGTTTCTTGCAACATCATGAATTAGGGGCTGTTTACCTTCCTGGTGAATGTCCTTCACCCAGGCGCAGCAGGGAACGAACGTGCCGGTCTCTGAACATCCTTCCTCCACAGGACATACTTTAACCTGACCACACATTCTTCCTGAAGCCTGCCATGTAGAATAACCCAAACAACGGGACTGCCCGGAGCCGAAAGAAGGGGTGGCAGCTGAACCCAGCCTCCTTCAGGTCAGAGGCAGACCCTGACTCATCCCCCAGATGGTACAACCACCCTGAAAATATGTAACTGATACTGAAAAGACAAAACTTAATGATGAAATAGTGACCTTTGCCAGGAACAGGAAAGCAGACCTAGAGCAGATGGATCCATGCCCAGTGCACAGGCAAATAACAGCTCTTCCAAACAGCACAAGCAGTGCATTCATTGCTGCTATCACCATCACATCCCCTTGTCCCACCGAAACCAAGCTGTGCAGCTGGCCATGTTTATATGGGATAAAAACATGCTTCAGCCACTGGGTACAACTTCCACAGCTCTTTTGTGACCTGCACCTTTCTGAGAGCTGTTTGCCTCCCTTGATTTGTGGGAAGATGTTCAGATCTCATCTAAAACCCTGGCAAATCTCTTTTCCCTTTAGTATTTAGTCCTTTGGGTACTGAAAGAGCAAGGAAGGTATCGTTCTAGTAATTTTGTAGGTTTGTGCCAAAACTCATATGTGCATTCAGGTTATGTAAAGAAAAAAGGGGATAAGGGATTATACCCTAGATATTTATTTTGTTGTGGGGATGTCTGAGGTGGAAGAAAACAAACTGGTAGGCAGTGCATGTGAAGATCATGCTTTCCTCTTTGCAAAGGCCTCCCAAGGCAAATGAATGCTGAACCAGCATGTGAAATAATTAGCTCTAGCTGAAGTAATTGCATTCCCATACTATGCTGTATCTAGCAACAATCCGGACTGGAAGTAACAATTTCCTATATAATTGGCACTGACTGCCAACATCAAAAGAAAAATGGTTGTGTCACTTAGCCAGTGTAGATGGAAATTTGTGTGGAAGTGCGGGTGTTACTTGGCTTTTCTTCTTTCTTTAACAATTTCTTGGCTTTTCTTTAACTACGGCCACTGATGGCTTGATCTGAGGCGTGCATCCCATTACAAATGTTTTCCTATGCAAGGCACTTCAGTGTGAGGGGTTTCAGCATAAAGCAAGTGCTGTTTACAGCACATGAGTGCAGCGATTCTGCTCACACCCTCAGGTTCAGGTGGCCCAAGGTTCACTTTAGCACTTGAGACACCTGACCAAACACATGCCACTTGTCTTTCCCCTTCCAAAGCCCTTGGGCAGCCGTGTTCCAAGCAGCTGCTGTAGAAATAAAGGAGGAAGCTTAGAGGATGTATTGTGCTTGGCCACCTTTGCCTGGTGCTTTTGGCTGGCTGGGAGACGACTCGCCGTGGAGGCAACATCCAACATTTCCTTCTGCTCCTAAAAGAGATCCTCCAGAGAAGGAGATTTCACTAGTGAGCAACATGTTTGACATCGTACTAATGCTTCTCTAATGTAGATAATATCACTCAACCTTTGAAGCAGAGCAGCGCTTTGCTTCCTTCCCCATTTCCCCAGTCCAGCTCTCGTGGTGAGAATGGCAGCAGCGCACGGGAACATGTCCTGCCTCCCTTTGTACTGGGCTTCTCCCTCTGATCATTCCCCCTAATGTTTCCCACTGCCCACCCTTTTCATCCACATCTGGAAGAGTGAGACTGTTGGAACACATCACCCTTGGGCAATATCGCTGTGCCAGTGTGAGCCAGCCCAAGGTGGAAATTAAATGGGAGGGAGCTGGGCGCTTTCAGTGTCCAAATTCAGCAGCTCGGTTAAGAAAACTTTTCTCGGAAAGGAAAGAACAGGGTCACAAGCACTGAATGTTGGTTTCCACCCGCTACAGGCGACTTCGCGCTCCATTTATCCCCTGCAGCAGGAGGTGAAAATGTTTGGTACTTCCTTGAAGTGAACCTAAAAGGTCAAATCCACCCAAACCCTCCTTCCGCCTGTGGGGCCCTCAAGAGCCCTGAGCTGGTCCCCATGAGGGCCATTGGGTACTGAGTCCACATGAGCAAACCCAATGGGTGCACTGTCTGGCCGGTCAGGGCTTTCAGGGATGTGTATTGCCTGAAAAGTAATGCTGATGTTTAGGAACCTTTACATTTGACTTTGGTCCCCCCTGTCTTTTCTATATAGCCATAAACAGGCTGAGAAGGGGCAGGCAAAGGTGGCTCTCAATCACCTCCCTTCTTTTCCTTTCCATTTTCCCCTTTTATCTGGGATGTGTTGGCTGCTTTCTGGGCTGCCACTCTGTCGGCACGCTTTAATTTTGCCTCCTCTCCCTTCTTGCTTTCACTCTTTCATTGCTGTTTTTCTCCCACTGTCACCTACATGGAACATGAACCTTATAGGTTCCTGGATGGGTTTTCCAGTCTAGGATGTCCCAGCAGTTTGAAACAGGGAAAACAGGCACCAGTTTGGGTAAGCTTTCCCCCATGATAACAGACACTGCTGGCTGCTCATAGTCTGTGCTCAAGCAAGCACATTCAACTGAAAGAGACTCAGGACAGGTCCCGTGCTGGCATAAAACACCATCTTTCTTTGGATATCTGCAGCGTACTGAGTGTCTGTAGGAAGAGGCACTACCTTGCATCAGCTCAAGCAGTATGGCTGGGAAAAGAAGCAATCTTTAGGCAGGATCCCCTCTTCAAGCCCACAACAGAAGCAGCTTCTTTGAAAGCTGGGTACCAGTTCAAAGCAGTTGTTCAGAGCTCAGCCCTTCTGACAAGCTGCATTATTTATTTCCTTTAAAGCAGAAGTTCTAAGGATGAAAAGCTTTAGCTTAAAGCTACAGAATGTTTTATAGATACAGCTTTTGTTTCCTCACAAGTCTCTGAACTTCGTACATACCATTTATTTAATTCAAAAGTCAACACTTTTTGCCAATAACTAAGTTTTACATAATTTCTGTAGAAGCGTGCTGGGAGAAAACATCTGGTTTTCTGTCCCTCTATGAAGCGACACAGTGAGCTATGGTCACACATACAGTATTAGTACAACATACTACTTTCATAAAGTCAATGCAATGCAGGCTGCCCAGCATAGCTCCTCTCCTTTGGAGAGATGTGGGGTATTTCTTGGGGTAAAGTGTCTATATCCTCTTCAGAGCTCCCTCTGGTACGTGGTAGGCAGTTGGGCCACCAGTAACAGGATCTCTGCTGTCATTCATCATTGCTTTCAGTGTTTCCACTCCCTGTGCTCTTACCACAAGCAGCAGCAAACTGCTGCCGGCATCAGAAACGTCTATTCCTATACAAGTTGCTGAGTATGAGACACTGCAGCAATAAACAAGGATCACTACCTGCCAAAACAACAGTGGCAAGGCCCAAGCTCAGCATCGCAATGGAAAGTCACCGCATCAGACTAACAGAACCAGCCCTGAAGCAACCACATAAAGAATGGCACGGCGGTGGTGGGACAAGAGGGAGGGCTTTCCCCACACCTTTGCAAGCCCCATAGGGAAGTGGAGAAGACCCTCTAGCCCAGTGAGTGGGGAGAGCAAGGCCCCTGCTAAACCCTTGCTTGTCCTGGGGAGTGCAGGATGGAGAGGGGACAGCGGGGACAGGCTGAGGAGCACTGTGGCTGCCCAAACAAATCCCTGCCGGCCAGGCTGGGATGGCAGCGAAGGGGGTGATGGGATCCTTTCCTTTCTCTACCAGAAACCGAACCGTGTCCCCGGCCTGGCCTCAGGGATAATTTTAGTGCAGAGGGTGAAACCCAAGCCCGTCAGCGTGACACGGGCTGTAACGCAGGGCTGGCAACCCGGCTGTGCTGCTTCAGGAACGTCAAAGCTGCTCCTCAGCGCTGGGAAAGCATGGGGAAAACCCCGGCGGGGAGCAGGGAGAGCCCAGCAGGCTTCCCTTGCCTTTCCTTCTGCTCCGGGGCCCCTTTGCATGGCGTCAGCAAAGCCTGAGCTGAGCCCAATTAATGGTGATGGCCGGGTGCTGAGCGCATGAGCAACAACCCCATGCACAGAGCGGGCCCGTAGGGTGCAAAGGGTAAGCCCGCACGTATAACACACACGCAGGAGTTGATTACATGTAAGGCAGAGGCTGGGATGGTGAGAAGAGAAACTCTTCTGTCCTCTGACGTGCTCAGAGGCAGCGGGCAGCACCTTCCTGAAAGGCACATCCGTACCTACAGCAGCACAGGCAGGTCACCTGCGAAATGTGCCCTGCTGGGCTGATGGTCCTTACTTCAAACAAAACTTCATACTGTAACTATGTGCATCATTTCATCCAGTACGCAGTTCCTATGGTGAAACAGCCATATCAAGCCACATGGGTCTTTAGCCTGGAGCACGTTAAACCAGCATGCACTCAAAGTAACAGCATTAAAAACCCAGTGAAGTTTGGAAATATCCCCTAGCAGCTTCATAGCCGCATTGTTATCCTACAGATCTGTCACTGTTTTCTGAGACTACTCATTGGATCAGAGGCTCTGATCATAATGAGACTCTGGATCTCATTATAACGAGCCTCACTGGATCATAAGCTTTTCTTCCTCTACCCTTACAAAGCAGTAAATGATCAGAAGTGTTTGAAGAGCCTTCTAAGCTTGCTTCATTTGTTCCTATGTATAAGTGCAGACATGAAGACTGAATCTGTATGTGCCCAAGTCCATGCTGTGCATGCAGCTTCATGGGAAGGTAGCTCCTCTGGTTCTTTACAGTCAAGAACCTCTGTCTTTCATTGAGGCAGTGCTCTTTTGAAATCTTTATTCCTCATGGCTAAGGAGCAGGCAACTACCTGATGATTTCCTGACATGCCTTTCTGTCATGTGGGAAGGTCCTGAAGCTTGTCTCCAGAACCAGTTTGTGGCCGAGGATGCAGGAGATGTGGGATGTGATACAGGAGGTGCGGGATGTGATGCAGGAGGTGCGGGATGTGATGCAGGAGGTGAGGGATGTGATGCAGGAGGTGCGGGATGTGATGCAGGAGGTGCGGGATGTGATGCAGGAGGTGCGGGATGTGATGCAGGAGGTGCGGGATGTGATGCAGGAGATGTGGGATGTGATGCAGGAGGTCAGGGATGTGATGCAGGAGGTCAGGGATGTGATGCAGGAGATGTGGGATGTGATGCAGGAGGTGAGGGATGTGATGCAGGAGGTGAGGGATGTGATGCAGGAGGTGCGGGATGTGATGCAGGAGGTGCGGGATGTGATGCAGGAGGTGAGGGATGTGATGCAGGAGGTGAGGGATGTGATGCAGGAGGTGCGGGATGTGATGCAGGAGGTGCGGGATGTGATGCAGGAGATGTGGGATGTGATGCAGGAGATGTGGGATGTGATGCAGGAGGTGAGGGATGTGATGCAGGAGCTGTGCCAAGACGACTCATTGATTGGAATTTCAGGGCACCAGCAACTGCACCTGAGCCAATTCTGCTTCCACTGCTGGTCACTTACGCGTAGTTCATTGTATGTTGTTCACATCTGGTTATGGCTGGCACCACTCTAGCACTTGAGATAAGACTGCTGGCAAAATCAAGGAAGTCAGGTCCAGAGCAGATCCATCAGGTATTTATATATTCTGCTGAAATCAATGGAAGTGAGGGCTGCACATGCTCTTCTGGAAGTGGGCTCCACTGGCATTAGGAAGTAAGGGGTGGTGAGAAAAGAGATGGAGGGTTGCAAGTAGTGAGTGAGTACTCGAATGAAATGAACTTCAAGGTGGAAAACAAACCACTTCCATTAGAGCATCCCAAAATAAGAATAGTGCATTGTTTAAGAGATTTCTTGGCTAAAACTTACTGTGGCTATGGATTATTGTATTTCTTCCTGCGTTCTTCATGAAAGTTGGCACGCCCTGGTAAATGGCAGCACTTCCATGGTGTGCAGCATGGCTTGAGGCAGCAAAATCTGGCCCTAATACTAGAGTTAAGCAAACTGTTAAAATAGGAACTGAACCAAATGCCCCGAACTCCTCCCCAAACTCAAACTAAACCTGTTTTGAGGTTCAGGAATGTTTGGTTAACTTGAAGTAAAACAATGTTGTGTTTCTGCACATCCTGCTTTCAGCAAAGCCTCCAGGCAGGCATACAAAACATGGCAGGCAGGGCTCTGTTTGCACTATTTCTGGCCCAGCTGAAACCAGCAAGGACTGGAAATCTCACAAAACCAGCTTTGTCCCACAGGGTCCCCAGCTCCCCGGGTCTGCCACTGTTCCAATACAATATAACTCATGTACATACGAATTTACTATTAACTTTATACCAGGTAACCATGATGAACAAATTCCCCTGGGTATCAGACACATGAAAACCCCATTTTTACTTCACGGTGGCAGCACATTATCTGTGTACTTTAAAGTCCTTTTACGCTCATCCTTATGGAGTCGCTGGCATAGCTGCATGAAGACAAGATGTCTCTTGTGGTACATGACAACGAACGGCAGCAAACGATAACCAAGGTAACAAACCATGCGCATTTTGTGCTTCGTATTTGGTTCAGGGCTAATTTCTAACACGTAATCCCCAAATTTGCTGTTGGACATCTTTGACAACTCTCTTTATTGAATTTGCAAAGCATAAATATGAAATCAACGGGATTTTTTGGAGGTGCATACTTCACCATATAAAATTGCTCCGTTCTGTGTACCAGACTTTCGCAAATCCACATTAAAGGAACATTTAGTGTTATTGCTAGAAATGATATCACTGTCAGCAAAACGTAAGACAAACACCCTGATTACTCAGCTATCTGCTACACCACAACAAAGTCATCCCAAACGATGCAGTACCACAGCTTCATGTTTGCTAGCCAGATTTATTATGTTTTCCAGATTCCAACAAGACACAGATATTAAGAAATGTGTGTTAATCATTGCCCTAATGAGAACAATATGCAGTTAGCATTTAGGCTGTCACAAAAAATACAGGCGGCGAGCACAGACTAAATGCACTCTAAATCCAAGGAAACCCAAGCTTTCTTCCCGCTAGCAAGTTTCAGTGGAATGGTCATGTCCAGGGGAACAGCTCTAATCAGCTACCTAAACTTTAGCAGCTCTGTGTATATGCTTTCATTAGGCACAAGGCAAAGTAAAATGCCATTCTGACCGCAGCTGTGAAAGCAAAGTAACCACTGTACCACTTGCTCACGTACAAGAAGCTATGAGCATACAAAGCACTGAAAGCCTTGCCCAGCATCTCCCCTCCACAGACATCAAACCTCCCAGCGTGGCACTGGGACAACTTCTGCAGCAAACAAGTACCCTACACGTATAAGAGGACAAGAATATGGCTTTAAACATATTTGCAAATTATAACTAAAAGGCATGCCTAGACTCAATAGAATAAGCCAATTTACTTCATTTGGTAAAAGGGCAAACCCCATCACCATTCCACGCTTCTGGGGGCCTGAAGGTGCACACAGATTTGGTTTGAGTTCTCTAAAGCAAAAGAAAGCAAGGCTTTTTTTGGTTAGCTATTTATTCACCTTAAAGCAGCTTTCACTCTGCCCACCAGGAAAGGATGCAGAGTTAATAAATGAGGTTCGAGATGCTGACGGAGCAGCAAACAAGGCAGGCATCAATGGAGTGGGAGCAAGAGGAAGCAAGATTGTCATTTCTGCTTGGACTGCAGTAGCTTGCAGCCCCACTGCTCAGGGGTCATCCAAAACTCCCTCCCAGCTCCCCACACTGGCCACACAGCTCCACCTTTCACTCCATCCGCATCCCCAGGCACTGTGTGAACGCTGATTTAGCCTTTACTAACTGCACACTAAGAACGGCTTTTTTCTCACTTCTACCTGGAATCATGGGGCTGGTTTTATACCCTTCTGAGTACAGAAACTTTTGAGAATAGTGACAAAGGATTAAAGCCATTTAGGACACAGTACCTCTCAGTCTCTTTGCGTAGGTTAAAACTAGTATTCCCTTGAAAAGTGAGTGCTGAAGTAAAATGTGACTGGGGAATGTCTCACTGCACCCTCCCGGAGTACCAAAAGTGTAGTAAATGTAAGAAAACTTTGGCTTGCTTTTCTGGGGGTGTACCTTTCCCTCTTTCCCTCCCTTTCACACTGTTATCCCAAGTACCAGGCAAGCATTTTCTGCATGTCAACTAGAATTCCATGAATAGTTACTCCAGCTTCCCTTCAGAAAGAAAGAAATCAGCTCAGACATTGGACTACCAGCTTCCTGACGGGCAGAAAGTGAAAAACAGAAAGCAAAACTAAGCCAATAGAATGATTTCCCCACTTTTGATGTGCGTTGTTTAAAACGGGGTATTTTTCAGGTAGGGATGAAGTCTTACCCAGAGCATACTTCCCCTTCCCTCAAACCCCAGAAGCAACAGCAACAACAAAATCTAGTTCTTCCTTCTAGATGTTCCCAGTATTGCAGTCTGCTTATGCTTCGTCTTCCTGAAGAGATGAATAACCAAACCTCTGTAAAAGGAAAATCAGCCACAGCTTAAATAAATACTATCTGTAAATATTATAACAGTGGTCACTCTACTGTACAAGTGCATCACTGAACACATTAATGTGATGAAAGAGAACTTTAGTGTTATATATTTTGCTCAGTTCCATGTTTATGTTCCCTTTCAAGTGAAAACTTGTAATTCCCAGAAGAGCCACAACAAGCTTGAAAACTGAGGTTGGATGTCAGGAGCTATTAATGAGCCATCCTCTTGGCTCATATGTGTTCGCAGCCAGGGTTCACCATCAGCATTCACCTTCCATCTTCCTCAGCTGGGCTGTCTGGCAGGTGCTGGGAGGGGTGAACACCGAGGGGTCAGCAATGCCCAGCTGTAGGTCGAAGAAGCGAGTGGAGGTCGTCACGCTGTAGTTCTTCGTGTAGGTTTCCTGTACAGGGTAACAGTCCGTCACTGTGTAAACGCCAACCCACGACTCCACTGTAACCAAGCAGAAACAGGACTGTGTTAGATGACACAAAAGAATGAATGAATTAATGAATTAATCAATGTGTCATGTTGACGTCAGTCAGAAAGGTGGCTGCTCCTCAAGCAAAGCCTATAGGCTGGAACTGCCCATGCTTCTGTCCACATGCATGGCAACGCCAACCAAGGCCACAAAGCTGGTATAATCTGGGCAGCACAACGGTCTTAAACTTGAACACATTAGTGCCAAGCACATTTGAAATCATGGGATTGGAATGTCACCTTTCAAGTAGACCCCTCCTGAAGGACCGTGACTTCTGCTTAGTCCCAAGGTTCACTGAGTTCTGCAAAACTCTGATTTCTCTCCCCTCTCATGCCACTCCTATGGCAGCACTTACTCACTTCACCAGGAAAGCCATTCAAATGCTCTGTTTCCCCAGGAGGCAAATTTTGGTGCCACCAGCTTGGGTATCACAGGGACGTTTCACCTCACACTGCTATTGACAACATTCTCACCTCAGTGAGTTTGGTTTTGAATATGCAGGAATGGAGGCTTCTTGTCCTCAACACGTCTTCTGTCAAGGTAAAATCACAGTAGCCCATATCTCCATTGAAACCTTTGTCAGTTTAACAGAAATACTATTTCTAGAATCCAAGCCCATATTAGCTGAAAGGAGGATGATGTGACAACTTGAAGACATTATTTTTATGAATGATCATACAGAAAAGCACTGGAAACACAAAATAGTACAGGATAAAAATCGCACATCATTAACTGAATGCATCTGGATACTAAGTTCCATAAAAGTTCCAACAAATACCGGATCTGAAAAACAAAATTCTTGGAGTAAGTGGTAATTTGCCTCTTGTGGAATACGAGAGGATACACAGACCTAGTTACAAAGGTCTAATGATCTTATCCTTCGTTTTCTACCTCATTCTTTCTATTTATAGTCAAGAAAAAAAACCTTTTTCCCCTGGCTAAATGCTCAGGTTCAGCCTAGACATTAGGTGTCTATAACCAGAAGTATTGCATTAGCTGAATAGTGCCATTAATTCTTCTTAGAGTTGTGTGGGTCACCAGTAAACCACACCTGACATTGAAGCCGATGTGCTAACAAACTGCTATGCCTCCAAAACATGGTACCTATGGTACCTTGGAAAATTCAGGCTACTTTCTTTCATGGTGCTGGTGTTCAGCTGCCAAGTGCTGATGTTTCTTACTAGTGTAGTGGATAACAGAACTTAACTGAATATTAAGGATGTTCCACTGCTGCAGAACCATGTATTGAATGTCTTCTACAGTAACACTTGATAGCGGCGTGTAGACACACACTGACACCTGCTTTGTTTCTATTATGCCCACTCTAGTTTGAGTGTGCCCCTAATTACACCACCAATTCTTCTATAAATAAATTCTGGATTCAGAAGCAAAACGATGCTGTTCCATGCCAAAATCTGTATGATGCAGACTAAAATACATTCAAGTCCCTTGGGCATATTTGATCCTGCTGAGATACAGAACACTCTCTTAATAAAAAACATTGATAATAAAGTCATATGCTGTGGACAAGAGATACTATTTCTTCCAGCCAGCATTATAGAAATGTGGAAAGTTGGGGTGAGTCATACAGAGTTCTATTTTTCCCTGGGTAGCAGAGACAATGACTACTATTCAGATGAAACAAACCCATGCACATACATACATTTCCTGGCTGGTTTTCTGTCAGACCATTCCTGTACCATAATTTTGTCTCCAGGTCCCCCAATGTAGTACTGATCTTCATAGGTTGAATTGGCAGGAATATCATAGGGATCCCACGGCTCTGTCAGAGCAACCTTCGAGCAAAGCTTTGTAACTTGCTCAATCTGAAACATCACTGCATCTTTGTAGAGGAATATATACTCAAAAAATCTGAAACAGCAAAAAGAAAAGCAGTTAATATATACAGTCTTCTTCTCTGCTAAGCAAGGAGCATTGCTGGTAAGTAAGCTTGCCTTTGACTTCTCAGTTTAAGTCCATTTTCACTTGCATTAAACTCTGCCACTTGGAGAAGGGCTAACCAGTTGGGCTGAAGTTTCCCATGCTGAAAGTCTGCCTCAGCTGACTCTCTCCAGAACAAATAAACCAGGCTGAACCGGTTCAGCCATTTCTGAGAACAACAGAGCAACTTTTCTGAGAACATCTGAGAGGAAAACATGTTATTATTGCCCGTTTTGTTACGGGCTTTAATAGCTGTTTCATTAAACAGCTCCTGTGCCTCCATGTTTTGGAGAAAGCACTTGAAATTTGGCAGGGGAAAAGTTTTGATTAAAAGTTGCCCAGATTTGGCCAAGTTATAAGCCTTTGGAAAAAAATCTGCTTGCATAGGCTGCATAGATTCAATTTGCTGTGACTGGGGTAGAGCCTTTCTCTGTGATGGTTAGATCTGGTATCTGCCATCCTCACAGATGCTCCTCCACAGACATGCTGGTGATGGGGCAAGGACATGGACCAAGTGCAGAACTGATTGGCTCTCCATCCTCAATGGCAAAGTTTCTCTCTGGAAGCCACCAGGTTCAAGAAGTAGTGAAAGGAGAAAGCAAAACAGTAAGGCAGAGGTAAGGAGACGTGTGGAAATCAATGAGCACCAGAGACTAGAAGGGGAGGTCAACAAAGTGGGTACTTAATAAGGATTTGAAAACCATCTTCTATAGAATATGAAGTGCCCAAGCCCTGCTCCATGAGGAGGGATAATAAACACCATCATGGACATTTTCATCTAGTTACTACTTATAGTCAGTATATGCATCCATACCTACAAAGAGGAGGTGGCATGGTCCCTACCTTATAACCGGTGACAGAAACAGAGAGAAACTGAAATCAGAGTTAACAGCAGTATCAGCTGGTACCAGCACAGACCCACCAGAAGCCTGCCTTCTCCAGGGCACTTGGCATCACACATCAGACCATGAGTACTTCAAAGCACAACTCAAAACACCCTCATGTGTGCTCTGCACCTTTTGCAAAGCAGAGCCAGGAGTCACTCTCTAAACCCCCCAAACCTGTGTACGCTCTATTAGAGGCTTCCTGTGGGTATCTCAGCTCAAGTATTTGGCTACAGTCCACTGTTACGCAGTGACTCTGAAGAAAAGGAAGGGATGGCATTAATCCCCTTGAACAGTTTCATCTTGCCTATCTGCAATACGCCTCTTTCCATCTGTAATTCCCGTGCCATCAGCAAGACAGGAGGATGCTGGTGGAAAGCACTGCGCAATTGCACAGTCCACGTAATTGAAGAGATGATGCACAAAACCAAGAGGGGACCTCCTCTGTGGTCTTTCCCATCCCCTGCATGTTTCTCTTTGCAGTCTTCACATTGCTTTGGGGAGGATGCAAATTTACATGAAATAGGGCTGCCAAGAAAACAATTTACAGGTGTAACTGCTGATCTACACAACTGCATCGGTCAGGAATCACTTCACCCACCACTGGCACAGAAGCTTTTAAAGGCAGCACTAGGAGAAGGGCTATAAAGCGTGGTTAAAAGCATCTGAGGGACATCCCCACCACCGTTTGAGGGGATCACCTCTGCAGCATGTGTGGAAACACAGGCAGAATAAATGGCACTAGCAAACGGAGCAGTGAGGAAGCACGCAGCAGGGGACAAGCAGGCCCACAGGAAGTGACCATACCTCTCACGCATGACCCTGCACAACATGGGGTTGTCCCGCTTTCCATGATGCAGGCAGTCACCAAGAACTCCCCCATATGGACACACACATACAGAGGCTGTATTAGCTTCCCTGTCTAAGTTGTCCTCATGTCTGTATCTTAACAATATTCCTGCTTCTTGCACCAACCTGAACTCACCTGCCATTTTCCTCATCAAAGGCAATGTCTCCACAGCCGTGATACGCTACTGAAGAATTCATATACATAAGCTGGTTCCTATGACCACATCAGGACACATCTAACTTTTATATCCCACCCAGTCCAGAGACCATCCTCACAAGAATGCTAAAATACGCTTATTTATGTGTTTGCAACCCGGCTGCAATGACTCAACTCCCATTCATCTGATAAAAGTGGGATGTAGAATGCCTCACGGATGAGTCCAATAACATGTTTGAGGTATGTGAGTGATAATACAGTCATTTTGTGGACGAGCAAAGGAGCAAGGTTAGCAAAGCATTGCAGACTACTGGGAATGAAACATTCCATTTCTTTTTCATTTTAAATCCTTACTTAGAACTTCTTCAGCACAGAAATGTTATTTGCATTTTTAACAGCATTTTGTTCACATTTTCTTTTTCCTTACCCTTTATCAATCATTCCACAGAATATTTACCTTTTGTTCTCCATTTTGCAACCTGTGAATTGCTATCATTGCATGAGGGGAATGTGCCACCTTTATTCAAGTGAAACTTGTGCAGTAGTTCAAGCTTCAATCTGATGAACGTGTGTATTTAACTGCCAGCACATGGATAGCCACCATGACTCCAACAGACGGCCTGAATACTTGCAGAAGGAGGGCCCACATCCATCTCTGTGCCCATTCTGCAGAGCAAGAGGCTCCATCACCTCCGTTTTTGGTTCGGGGACTGAAGACAAGAGACACCAGTTGTATGAATTGATGGGCTGCTGGGATGAGCTCAGCACACACAGAGGATGAGACTGCACAGTGTGTGGCTGTACTCATGGGTAAGCCGTGAGCATGGTTTACACTGTCAGTGCTCAACCCAGGGGTACCCCACATCCCAGTTTCAAAGCAAACTGCTCCTGTGTGCGTCCTGGAAGCAGCAACAAAACCCTAAGATCACACAGGATCCGAGTTTAGCTGCGTATGAAAGGTGAATGGTCAAGTTGCTGGTTTAGAAAGAGAACTCCTAAACAGCCAAAATTAATACCAAAATGTGCAGGAATGCACAAATGACAATTCTGAAGCAAAATATTTTAAAACAATTTGCTTTTCTTCCTTTTTCTCTTTCCTTTTACCAGCCAAGCCCTAAGAATAGTGCCTCTGTTTGGTTTAGGGGCCCGAGATTTCACTGGCTGCTTGAGGGGAAGCACAGAGCCCTGCAAACAGGTCTTGGCAAAGAAACTGGAGAGGAAATGATTTGTAATCAGTTTGTGTTTTCAGAAGTAACACATCTGCAGCCTGAGCCCACCTCGAACATTGGGTTCATAACAATTTCACTTCTTCAACTGGAACTTCAAGAGGGCCTCAACCTGTTCACTGGGCACCTGCAAGCAGGTTTGGAGAGGCTCCTTGGACAGGTTACCCTATTTGCCTGACAGAGATTATTTCCCTTCCTTTCCTATCCTATTCCATCCTACCCTGTCCTATGCCTCACACCCTTTGTACACTATACCCTTAACAGGACTCTCTCATGGTTCTTAATACTCCCTTTGTCTGTGCCTGAAAATGGATGAACTCCAGAATATAAACACGCAGACATGGTTTTTGCTCCTATGCTTGAAAGGTTTTCTTAACACTGGACTATATCCTGCTCAAATAAGTCCACGGATTTTGCTGGAAGCAATCGTGTCAGATAGGCAGGATACACACTGCATTCTGTACTCTCTTCTGAATAAGAGACCAACCGAACTGAATGCAAGGGCAGAATACCGTGCCCACGCAATCACAAGGCAAAGCACTTGCATGAAGACATACTGTGAGGAGTGGGTGTGCATCCAAACACCATCCTACCTCTGAGAGTCCTCATCCAGTTTGGGGAAGCAGGGAGAGGTGCCTCCAAGGAGTCAGCCCAGATAACACAGAGACATAAATGATGGAAACCAATAAAGGCATGGAATGACTTGTCTCCTGCAGGGATCATTGTTCTGTATGCTATCGATGCAACTCAAAACAATGAATTATTGCTTTTTGTATTTGTCAGGACAAAGAGTCATTAGACTCGAGAACATGCCGCCAGCTCTGTTCCAGGTACTCAGTCTCCACCGAGTCCTGCCCTATGCTGAGTCCTTCCTAGCTGCCACTCCTGAAGCATCACAGCCTGCCCATCAACTCCACATGACCCCCAGGGTTTCCTCCACACTTCCAAAGGCTTCCTCCTGAGCGTCAAACCTGGAAGGAAGGAGGTGCTTGCTGTCCAGTTGCCTTCACAGTGACTCAGAGGAGCAGAAGTGCTGGCAGCGGCACGCCAAGACCCGCGTGATGCGTCTTGGAGCACATCAGACAAGGTCATTTGCTAGAGAGAAGCGAAATAATGGTCTGAGGCTGAGGCTGGGTAACAAATTCCTTGTGTGCTAAATCTACCTCAGCACCATTTTGCTCTGTGGCTTTGGATGAGTAACTTACAGCACTGGAGCCTTAAAATGCCTTTTTTGATTGCTGTAGCATTGAAGAGGCACGGAGCAGGGATCAGAAACCATCTGAGTGAGGCATTGTATTAACAAAGCACAAAACCACATTTCCTGCCCCCCAAAACAACGGAACAATGGTTCTTGTAAAGGAGGCATTCCTTTCCTGCAAAGCCATATGGGGTTTCATGCATTTAGGGCTTTAACCTGTTGATCCAGTTTTCTCAGCTGCAATTACTGCATCCTTAAAACTCCCACTTGAGTTAGCCAGGACTTACATTACCTCATAAGCACTATAAAGCAACTGAAAAACAAAAGCAAAATTTCATGTATGATGTGTATCAGTATTTGCTATTTAAGATACCAAGTTGGGGTCGTTGTAATTGCTCCAAAGCCAACTTTGCTTTCTCTTTTGAGATTAACTGAAGGCTTGAAGCATCAGTCTGCCTTTGTGGTATTACTCCTTTGCCAGGTAAAAAGACACCTTCAAACACCACGAAAGAAGTTCTGATGAGAAGAAATTGCACTAAAAATGCCCCAAACAAGTGATCTCTTCTAGTGAGCACGGACAGGTCCATCCATTACATCCTTGAGTAATCCTGTACCCTCCAGATAACACCCCCCTCAATGATGCCGCTTTACACATTCCTTACTGAAGAAAGATGCCCTGGGAGAATGGGAACTTTCACTGCAAGGATAACTACAACCCCTCCTCTCCTCAGCTCTGCAGATTAGGAACACTTTCAAGGGAGCAAAGCTGCCAAGCAGACAGTTGATAAACACTCATCAGGTCAAGCACATTCATCTCCCCTTGGAAAGCTCTGGCAAGCTCATTTCAGAGCTGTGCAGCATCCGCTTCTCAGTGGAGTTCTGGGAACTCCTCTCCTCTTTCCCAGGAAGTTTTCGGTAATTTCAGGCTTGTGTTTTTCTTCTGGTGCATCAGACCTCAAGGACAACAGTCATTTACCATATCTGAGCTCACACGCTTGGCAGCGGGGCCGGCCTACGGTATATTGTACAAATACAGGACTGTGCGAACACATGTGCCTGTAAATGTAACCTGAGAGTGTGTAAAAGCAGTGGGGTTTAGCCTGATTTAAATCACTCACAGATTGTAAAGGGCCTGGTTTTCAAGGTGGCCAAGCCTTATGTATCAGGTATCTAATTAGCAAGGTATATGAGGAACTTGGCCAGCACTACCAGCTTCCAAATGAGGCAGTTTAAGTCCTGTTAATTATTAAGTTCACGTAGAAAGGAAACCATAAATACAGGACTCGAAAGCTGGGAAGTCAAAGTTACAGCAGCTGAAGGGTGACAGATTTCTGTGACTCTAATTATTGAACTCAATGAAAGATATATGCAACGTCTTATTGTATTCCTATAAATTACACTAGCTACTTTGGCAAGTACTAAAGGAAACGCAGCTCTTCAGCAAGAACACTGTTTCCACTGCTGTCCCTTTCTGGCTGTCCTGACGCTCCCTAATGATCAGTCTGGCCCACCGAGTTGCACCCCTGAGAACAACGCATTCGAATCAAAGCTGAAACGCAGGAAAGCAATAAGGCATCGTGTTTAAGGGAGTCCTGTTTTGGAAGGGGCTAAAAGATGCACTGTCCTTAATAGAGAGCATCTGTGTGCTAAGGAATGGCAGATGTGGCCAGAATACCATAATGCTGTCCAATGAATTAAATGGAATCACCAAATCACCTCCTAGGGAATATGGTATATACGAGTAGAACCACAGGATATCAAAATGTACTCGCAGTCAAGCTTATTTTACTGTTCTGGGTTTGCAGTAAACGTCTAGCACAGTGAGGCCTTGGCCCCTGAGCAGGTTAATAATAATAAAGGTTACTGGAAAATCACAGCAGGGCTTAGAGGAGACTAAAAAGAATGAGGAAGGCCAGGACTCACCTCTCAATATACACTAAAAACATTAGGAAGGGCAAATAATAAGGAAAGAAATTACAGAGGTACATTATCATTTATTATATTTCTCATCCTCTTTGTGCTATATACAATATATATATATAAAATATATGTATAAAATGTAAGTAACTCATTTGAAAGAGTGGACGCTCAAAACTGAGATGTGTAATTCTCTTCTGAGCGCGCAATGATACTAAGGCACTCTGTGAGCTCTTTTCCAGCCTCAATGACTCTATGATCCTAATTGTCACATTTATCTGGAGTTTTCACACCTTTCTCTGAATCAGGCTCAGAGACAGGATATTAAATTGGATCTTGGCTCTGCCCCAGTATGATAATACCTATGGTACGCAGCAGAAAGACATAGCAAAATGAAGTCCCTAATCACAAATGACTAAACTCACACAACCTCATTCTTCCACTTACTGTGGAATAAAAGGGTAGTGCAAATAAACACCAATTTTTCAGCTAGGACCTGGCACTGCAGCCTCTCACACCTCTTAACTCCTGTGTATAAACAGAGAAGGACCTTCAGATACCCTGAACAGGGACTACATGAAATGCAGGAGACCTATACTGCTCTTTACCAAGATTGTAAGTCCCATTATGCATATACTTGGCCATTCAGTTGCTTTCCAGTATGCATTCCTGCATGAAAAGTAATCTGGGGAACAGAGTGCCCTTTGGAACAGATGGCAAGTAGGTCCCTATTGTGATAGAGCAAACTTCTCTTTCACAATGGAATATTCCCTGGAAAAAATTGTGAGGATGTCCACTTGTACCAGATTACTGACCCAAGATGTAATGGTTTCCACCTTCCATCTGCAATGATTTACTTGAGAGGGATGATTCAGGTCTTTCAGATATCTGTCCAGTGTAAAACATATAACACACCAGGTCTGTTTTGGAGGGAGTCTGGAAGTCAGGCCAGCCAGGGGAATCAGACAATACAGTCTGGAAGTCAAGCACACTTCAATTTTCTAACATCTTTATCCAAAGATCCGAGTATAGCTTATTTTTAAACAACCTTTGTGAAAGATGTGAACAAATGCACCCTGAAGTCCTGACACTGCACTTCATTCTCCCTCCAGCATAAAAATAACTTCTTCGTTTCATCCAGAAGTCCTTGTGCAGGGCTCTTCTTCTTCCTTCAGCAGCTTTGTATCAAAAGCAGTATTGTTTGCTGAGTGCATCGATTCATCACTGGATTCAAACACAAATTGTTGGTGCCCTAAAATCCAGGTGGAGACAGAATCACAGAATAGTTAAGGTTGGAAAGGACCTTAAGATCATCCTGTTCCAACCCCCCTGCCATGGGCAGGGACACCTCACACTAAACCATAGCACCCAAGGCTCTGTCCAACCTGGCCTTGAACACCGCCAGGGATGGAGATGACTGAAAACGTGCAAAAGAAAAGGATCACAGGAAAGAAGGGAATGTCTCTGTGAGAGAAAACATACCACCAATAAGAGATATTAACTGCCCCATGGTTACAGAGCAGATGGCACTTTAAACACACACCCATTGAGATGTGGCACAGGCATGATTTAGAAAGTCAAGTTTACAGTTCTGGGTCATTTCTTTTGCTCTGCTCAGCCCTGATGAGGTCAGAGCAGTAATGGAGTCCTGGGTTTGGGTGCCACACTTTAGGGAACTGTTAGAATGCAGTTCAGAGAACAGCAAGAATGGTGTCATGCTTAAGAAACAGGACCTATGCAGAAACTGAGCATGTTTATGCTACAAAAGGAAGACTGGGGTAGGACCGACTATAATCTGTCCGGTATACAAGCTAAAAAAGAGTAACAGTTGTCCTCCATGTTACTTGAAGGTGGCACTGGAAGAAAACAGCATCACTCACCTTAAGCAAGGAGAGGTTACTTAGGAGATACTCTGAAAACATCTGCATGTGTGTCCTTTTACATTCCAGATTTGACAAGAACTGGTAAGAAAACCCAAGGGTCAGAGACATCCCAAATGAAGCTTTACTTCCCAGGCTGGACAGGTTATATGGTGGCTTAGAGACCTTCCCAGTCTTACCGTGTGGGAAACAGACAAGCTTAACCAATTAGTCCTGACTTCATCAGTTCTATGACTTAAATCCTTGACACTGCTGCCTGCCCAAAGGGGCTGAACAACCTCTGGGGTCACTTCCTGAGACCTCTCAAATCAGTGGTGGCAACTGCGCATCTGCTCTGAGGGCTGAGGCTCCATCTTACTTCACATGGGGACCCCGGGGATTTGAGGGACCGTGCTACCTCCTGCACACTGAGGATCCTCAGCAATGTTCACTTTTACACGTAGGCCTAATTACACTATCACACTAATGAGTCAGAGACAAACCCTGTCCAAAACCAGGAGTGGGGAGATAGGATTCACAAGACACGTGCATGCAAAGGGAATAATTAAAAGGTTGAACTGTCTGCTAAAATCGCTCTTCTCAAAACTATTGCATTTTGTCCTCTATTGAGTTACTGTGGGTTTTGTTAGTACAACAGGGATAACCCACAGCTCCTCTGCCTTTTGTGGGGGACCTTCAGCAGCCACCACGTAATGCATCATGGATATTGCTTATGGAGGGTTCCTATAAGACACTGCAGACCTTAAAAATCAGCCTGGCTGCAAACATGTAATTAGCTAACAGATGAATATACATTTCAAAACCTTTCTCTTCGCAGCATGGAGTAATTGCTTTAGGGTGCACATCGGTGTATTTGATGCAGAACCTTTTCCCTGGTAATCTGTTAGCCCATCACGGAAACCACAGCTGAAGCAAGCAAGGCTGAGAATACAGTTCTATTTTTTACACTATTTATTGCCATTTTAATTGTATTAAACCCCTGACATGTTTATTTTTCACTCAAGACAGTCCTAAGAAGCAGCAGCAGCAAAGAGGGCAAGGCCTGTAAATAATTCTGGCATAAACTGCACTGGCACAGCTGAAAGTTTTCCATTACTCAGGAAAAGGTCACTAGACCTATTGAACATGTTTAGACTACCCATGCTGCTTAAAACATGACAGAAATAGCTTTACCATTTAGCATCTGACACAAATACAAACCCAAGTCCTCAGCAAACAGGTATGCCTACCTAATTTTGGGGTGTTTTCCTGACCCAGAGCCCAGTGTCATGCACACACTGCCGGGGAGCCAGAGGTTTCTGTGAGCTTCTCTTAATTAATGTGAATTCTGTACATGCCAGAATGGCATTCCTATAACAAGTATGAAAATAACTGGGGTTTAAGGTACAAGTGACCCTATAATTACGTAAAGTGGGACCAGTCCCATATTTGCGTATGTGTGGGGGGGGCTGTTTCTAATCACCTTCTTTCATGGACGGGATTTTCCAAACCGACCAGCCCCCTATTTTGGATGTTCAACATGAAGATACTTGGAAAGGGTACCTCTTCACAGGGACAGTGCCCTGCATCGCCTACGATGCAGTGTGTCAGTGCAACCACTGCACAACCGAGCTGCCCAGCATTACCAGAGACTTCTTCCTGTTCAAAGACCGCATGAGGAACTCCTGATTCCTCTCCCCAGCAAAGCTCATCAGCAGAAACCCCTTTTCTGCCCATCAGATCTCTCATGTTTCCTCCTGGCTATCAAGAGACAACTGTTCTTGCCAGAGCGTAACAGCAGATCCTCGTGTAACTGCTGCTGCTTCCCATCTCCATCGACCAGCTCTGTAATTACAGATAAATCTGCTGTAGAGCTGCCCCCAAATTATACATGCACCTGACCCAGAGCCCTGTGAAATCTGCCGGGAGAGTTGCACTGATTTTTGCAGGTGGTGCCTCAGGTGTCTATTGGCTATGAGAACCATAGAATCACTGAACAGTTAGGGTTGGAAAGGACCTTAAGATCATCCCGTTCCAAACCCCCTGCCATGGGCAGGGACGGAAGTGTTACAGCACGGCTCGGCTCGGCTCGGCACGGGGGAGAACCGAGGAACCGGGGCACCGAGGGGGTCTGGGGCAGCCTGGCAGCGGCGGGGACCGTGTCCCCCTTCCCACCCCTCCCGCCGGAGGCACTCGTGTTCCCCGCGGCCGCTCCGTGCCCCGGTATCCAAGGGCAGGAGGAGCCCGTGCCCTGCTCCTGGGTACCAGCACCCAGCAGAGCCGGGCGCTCCTCTGAGCAGCTCCCGGACCCATCGCAGCAGCATCCCTGGAGATCATTTTGTATCGATGGAATTCAGGTTTGGATGATGGGGTCTCTTTAGTTTTGGAACTGCTAAGCAAGGGAATTCTGTTCTGGCAAATCTGAGTTCCAAAGAATATTCTCCTGCCATCTGGGAAAACCCGGTTTAGCTCAGCCAAGCACAGCACCGTTTAGCACAATTCACAACAGTTTAGCCTACCCCAAAACAGTTTAGCCCAGTTCAGACCATTCCAGCCCAGTTTAGCCCAGTTCAAACTGGCATACCACAGTTCAGACCTGTTTAGCCCAGTCCAGCCCAGTTAAGGTGGGTTTAACACAGTTACGTCTGGTTTAGCCAGTTCAGACCAATATAGCCCAACACAGCACAGTTTGGACCAGGTTAGCCCAGTATACTCCAGTTTAGCCCAATTCAGACCAGCTTAGCCCTGTCCAGACCAAGGTAACCCAGCCCAGCCCAGTTCAGCCCAATTTATCCCAATTCAGACTTGTCCAGACCAATGTAGCACAGTTCAGCAGGGTTTGGCCCAATTCAGACCGCTCCAGCACACCTTAGCCCTGTCCAGCCCACTTTAGCCCACTTCAGCTCAGCCCAGCACACTTTACACCAGTTCAGCCTACTTCAGCCCAATTCACATCTGTCCACACTACTTTAGCACTGTTAAACACAATTTAGCCCAGTCCAGCCCAGTTTAGCCCAACACAGCCCAGCCTAGTACACTTCAGCCCACTTTAGCCCTTCCCAGTCCACTGTAGCACACTTCAAGCCAGCCCAGTCCAGCCCAGTTTAGCCCAGTCTAGCTTAGCCCAGCCCAGTTTAACCCAGTTCAGCCCAGTTTACAGCCCAGCCCACTCCAGCTCAGCCCAGACAAGTTGAGCCCCATTAGGCCCAGTTTAGCACAACTCAGCCCGGTTTAGCTCAGCCCAGCCAAGACCTGATCAGCCAATTCAAGCCCAGTTTAGCCCAGTTCAGCCCAGCAAAATCTACTCCAATTCACTCCAGTCCAGCCCCATTTAGACAACCTCAGACCAGTGAAGCCCAGTGAAGCCCAGTTCAGCCACTCCAGAACAGTTCAGCACGGTTTAGCCCAGTTTGGCCCACTTCAGCCCAGTTTGGCCCACCTCAGCCCAGTTCAGCCCACTCCAGCACAGTTTAGCCCAGTTTAGCCCAGTTTGGCCCACTTCAGCCCAGTTTAGCCCACCTCAGCCCAGTTCAGCCCACTCCAGCACAGTTTAGCCCAGTTTAGCCCACTTTGGCCCACTTCAGCCCAGTTTAGCCCACCTCAGCCCAGTTCAGCCCACTCCAGCACAGTTCAGCACAGTTTAGCCCAGTTTAGCCCAGTTTGGCCCACCTCAGGCCACTTCAGCCCACTCCAGCCCAGTTCAGCCCAGTTTAGCCTTGTCCAGCCCACTTTAGCCCAGTATAGCCCAGCCCAGACTCCTTTAGCCAAGTTAAGCCTAGTTTGGTCCAATTCAGACCAGTCCAGCCCAGTTTAGCCCAGTACAGCCCAACTAAGCCCAGCCAAGAACAGTGTAGCCCAGTTTAGATCAGTTTGGCTCAGTCCAGCCCAGCCCAGCTCACTTTAGCACAGATTAGCCCAGCTCAGCCCTGTCCAGCCCAGGTCTGTCCAGCCCAGTTTAGCTCACTTAAGGCCAGTCCATTTAGCCCAGTCCAGACAAGTTCAGCCCAGTCCAGCTCCTTTGAGATGTGTCCAGCCAGGCTCAGACAGCTCCAGCCCAGTTCAGGCCAATGGAGCCTAGCCCAGCCCACTTTAGTCCACTCCAGCCCACAACCCAGACAAAGATCCTGCTGTCCGAGGAAGTTATGGAAAGCACAAAGCACAGGACAGCAGATGCACTGCTAAGCCAGGGGTGCCCAGCTTCCCCCGATGGAGTCCACTTGTTGTTAGCACTGCAGCTTGATGGCTCAAGACTTTCAATCACCTCCCCGAGCTGTGTTCCAATGTCTTCCCACCAGCCCATCCACAACAATGAACCCAATTTACTTCACTGCCTCCTCGACTGTATAAGCTTGGGTGACTTCCAGCAAGATAAAGAACTTGGAAAGGGAAATGGATATTGCCTTTTGTCAGCAGAAGCAAACAGAATGAACAGTCTGGGTGGGATGAGATCCTCCTCCATGCAGCCCTTGCGGACCATGGCTGCCTCCTTATACAGTGCTCTTCTCCAGGGAACCAGCTGCTTTGGCAGGAAGCATCACTGAGAGACTCAGTAAACTGAGTCATAAGTCGGCTTATGATGGAAATGCAAAAGCTGAGGCTTCTACAGATAACCCTCTGTACCCCAACATCACACAATCCACACCCCAACATCACACAACTCCGCATCCCAACATCACACAACTCCATACCCCAACATCACACAACTCCATACCCCAACATCACACAATCCACACCCCAACATCATACAACTCCGTACCCCAACATCACACAACTCCGTACCCAACATCACACAACTCCGTACCCCAATATCACACAACTCCGTACCCCAATATCACACAACTCCACATCCCAACATCACACAACTCCGTACCCAACATCACACAACTCCGTACCCAACATCACACAACTCCGTACCCCAACATCACACAACTCCGCATCCCAACATCACACAACTCCGTACCCCAACATCACACAACTCCGCATCCCAACATCACACAACTCCGCATCCCAGTGTCACACAACTCTCCCTAGAACAACTGCTGCATGCTTCAGGCTATTGCCTAGCACTTGACTGCCAGCCTGCCTCCATCACAGCATCCTTCCAGTGCCAGCTTTCCAAACTCACAGGCGTTACCAGCAGCAGACACCTGAAAGAACTTGGCATCTACACGAAGAAAGTAAATGGAGGAGGTTTGAGTACCTACCTTTGATTCTCAAAGGTGACTTTTAGACACAGCAGCTAATGAAGCATTTCAGATCCCAAGAACTCACATTAGATTTAGCGAAACTGCTGAAAATTCTCTGTTTCCCTGCAAATTAAGGCTCTCAGCAGTGTGACACACTACACAACCTTCAAAAATGGGGCTTGGGTTCCCAAGTAACTTGGCCAATTCGGAAGACTTTACCCATGACCACCGTTCATTCCCCTAAACCTTAAACTGCAGAAACCACTCCCAAAACCAAGGCTGGGAAACAAACTTGCAGCCGCTCCGGGCAGCTCAATACTTTGCCAGTTGAGTCACCATAATGACCACAGAATGGATGCATGATAGGATTTTAATAGGTCAGACACTGCTGGTTTTCCTTTACAGTTCCTAAAACAACTCGGAAGGAGTTGAGGGAAGTCCGACACGCTGTTTACTTTGAACAGTCATCACTTCTGCTCCAGACGAATGCTGTTGTACCTGCACCTGAGCGGATGCTGCTTCTCTTCAGTCAAGGACAGGGCTTGACACACGCTGGAATACCAGACATTCCTTATAAACACGGCTTTGCTGCTCCTCTATTGTACTAGCAGCTTTTGCTGCCAAGCGAAGGAGTTAATCCTGCCCATGACTGTGGGCTGTCTTTGGCAAATACAATTGAAACTACAGTTTAAAAGTGTTCAATAAGCATTGATATGATATCCCCACGCTGTTTTTTCCTGCTCTGTAGTTATGATTGTTAAGACAACCCTAGCAGTCTCATACACACAGGCATCCCAATGTGCTGCATGCTGTACAAATGGTAGCTGCTCAGATACACTCATAGAAGAGAGAACACAGTTTTATTCCTCCTACTGACTTTCCTGGCCACACAGAACTTTTGTTCTCCCCACCATCACATTTATCATAGGACAAACTGTTCCTGGGCCTCCCCCGGGAAAAACAGAATGGAAGATAAGAGTTAAACTCTATTAACACAGCATCTGGCAAGTAACGCCCCAGCTCTCAAACACCAGTGCATGATTTCTGCTCTGCTCCCCACTTCACCCTTTTCCTCCTTCAAAACTGACCGCTAGTGCCTGCTGGGTGGCTTCAGCAGTGCCAGGCACTACACTTCTTGCTCTGTCCTTCCAAGACCATGAAAGGTGGTGCAGGACATGTGGAGTTCTGGCTACAAGGCAGTCAGTGGGACTTCTGGTTTAGACCTTCTGTAGTGACAGGATTTCAGTGATGTCCTATCCAAGTCTGAACCGGCAGATGTTACCTTCAAATGAAACACATCTGCCCCAACAGCAAAACCATTCTGATGCCTGTTACCTGTTTTGGAAGCATCCGGAGACGGAGGCCAACAGAGGGGTGAACAAGAGTGAGGAAGGATGAATACACAGAGAGCACAAAAGGACGTAACTCCATGTAGTAAGGAATAAAGGATTAGAAATAATAAAAATAACAAAATATTATAATAAATAATTAAATATTTATTATAATAAATAATATAAAATAATTAAAAAATTAAAACTACGTTCCTGTGCTGAACAGGTAACATGACGCAGCTCCGCCTCAGGAGCTCTAGGGAACAGTTTCAAGTGCTCTCTTTCCATATCATGCAATAACCCTAATGCTCTGACCTCTTCCAAACAGGAAGTTGCCCCATCTACTCAATAAAAACCTCTGTTAGTTTTCTTTTCTCTTCTCGTGGTATCAGCTGAGGGCTACACAACACCAAAAGAGGAGACTGTCTCTGCCCTCTGCGTTCATCCCCACAACTGAGTCACCTTATGGTTACGTTTTAGGAGTTTACTTAAAACACTGGCTTGATGTACATATGGAAATGCCACATTGCATTTTACATGAATTTGAAACATATATCTACAGTGAAAACTGGAAGCTTTGGGGTTTGTCCTGTGGTTATGAGCCTGCAAGCCATTCTACACAGACAGTTCCTTGTATCCCTGATTAACCTCCATCAACTAACTTAGAGCAATGTCCGATGAACTTCCACTCCAGAAAACACTCTGTGTAAGAGTGTGGTTGTTGGCCAACCCCGATTGCTGCATGTAAGTTACATCTGGTAGGAGCAAAATGTGTCCATTTGTGAGATTTTAGGCTGAAACTTCCTTGGAGACCAGGACAGAGCTATTTCTCTTGTTGCTTTTGTAGTCACTGCCTCGGCGTGATTTACCCTCTTCTTGTCAATGTCAAAGCGCAGAGGGGGAGAGGCTCGTTTCAACAGACAGGATAAGTCCCTTTGCTTCTGACTTCTGAAGGCTTCAGTTTATGACTCACTGTGTCCACAGCAAAGTGATGATCCCAACTCCAGACCCGATCCAACACACACTGAAATCAATGGGAGTCTTTCCGTTGACTTCAATGGAAGCTGGGTCACACCCTTAGCAGACGCTAGCTGTGCACATGAAGCCACCCTCCAGTTTTGGATGGCTGAAGTCATGGACAGCCTGGAGTCAGCGGGGATCCCTGAGGCCAGAGGTTGTCTACAACAGAAAACTAATACAGGAAAAGGCAACAGAGAGATGCTTCAAGGGCACCTGCCTCCTTACAGCCCTATCAGCCCAGACGGAACTGCATCCAGAGCAAATATTGATCAAAGCTGTCAAAAGAGCAGAATTTGGCAAAAGCCATAATCTGGCCCAGAAAATGTAGAATAATTATTCAATCTTAAAATAAAGGCTTCAAATAAAACAAACAGAAGCTTGAAGAAATGAGGTCAAGACAACTTAGAAGCTAGAAAAGACTTGCATCAGACTCTTGAGCTTGTCAAACATAAAGGTCAACCTAGGGGAGTTTGAGCACAGCCTTTATGTTGCATGTTATCAAACCATCAGCAAACAGCTGTATGTTGCCTTTAACATACGGCTCCTAGATGGAAACAGGAGTAAAGAAAAAAGCTCACGATGAGGGAAAACTTTGTTTGAAAATGAAGCATCTCAGAACAGTTTTAAGAGTGTTTGGGGACTGTCAGAGAAAGGACCGAGGCTTTGGGAAGATGAAAACAATGACTATATGATGTTGGTAAGAAATTGGTCATTGTGAGGAAAAAATGCCAGCAGGAAAAAGGAATATTGATCTCTTCAACAGCAGAGACCATTTAGTTAGGATGATACAGCACTTGCAGGCTGGCCTTCACCATGGTTTGCACGTCCCTAGGAATAAGGCACTTATTTGAACATCTTTTAGATGGGACAGGTGGGGGTATGGGCAGACTGGCTGCCCTCACACCGGCAGGTCCTGACACAGGGTCTGAGAGCTACTGATGGTTGGTACCCAGAAACTTCACACTCACTCAGGCCTCTCTGGGCTGATCGTTTCCTCCACCCAAGCTGTCAGGGCCTGAGCTTGGCAGATGGAAGCAAAGAGAGGCCCTGCTTCGGTCAGCTTTTTCCTACACTGATTTTTCAGCAATGACACAGTGATTTTTGATGGGTTTGTTATGGCCTTAGCAGAGGAAACCTGAATAACTTAAGAACGGGGAGGTCCTCCAGGGCTGGGCAGCCGGTGCAGTGTGTACCATGGAGAACAGTGGCATCCTGACCTCCTGCACTGATCACCTACCACTTGCAGGAAGCAAGAATGACCAAAGAACTTGTGAAATGTGACTTAACCTTATTAGCTAATTCCTGGGCTAGAACCCCCCCTGCGACATAATTCCTGTGTTTGAGAGTAATCTCTTCATCAGACCTCATTATACCCACGTTACCGCACAGTTTGGGCTCTGTTTTTGGACTCGCTTCCCATTCCATTAAAACAAACAAAAGGAATGGGGAAAAAAAAACAACCAGCAACTGGGAGAAAGGAAAATCCCTGAAGGCAAAATGCTGACACTGCTTATCATAAATCTCTCGGGATATATAGAGTGAGAGACACAGATATACATTATATAATGAGATATATATATCTTGATATAGATATAGAAATAGATACTAGACGTTAGGTATGTAGATCTAGATGTTGGATACCAATATAAAGATTTGATTTCAAGTACAAAGATTAGGTATAGATTAGAAATTATACTGAATATAGATTATGGGTATCTATTTAGAGATACTGTTATAGATTATATAGTATATAGAGAGATGCATAGATTAGCTATTAGGTACAGATGTAGATTAGCTATTACGTGTTAGATCTACAGATTACATATTATATATTACATATATAGATATGCATGTAGGTTAGAGCCATAGTTTATATATATAGATATGGATATATCTGATACGGAGATATAGATTAGATATACAGACAGATTAGATTATAGACAGACATAGACACACGCGTGCCACGGCCGTGAATCACGTCGGTGCCACGTTTCCTGCCCGTCGCTGATTCCCCCCAGCCGCGCCCCGCCGACCCCTCCGAGGGGCTCCTCCGCTGCCGGCCCCCTCGCTCCGTCCCCTCCCGCAGCGCCCCCCCCGTCTCTGCATCGCCCGAATTCCCCCCCCCGGAGGCGCCTCCGGCCCCGGCCGCCCCTCCCGGCCGCGGACACCTACTTCTTGCAGGGGATGAGCGCCTTCCTCTCCTCCAGGACGCGCAGCCGCTGGTTGGGGCCGTCGTAGGAGACGGCGGCCCTCGTGTTGCGGCCCGTGCCGTGCTCGTAGGTCACGGTGCGCCCTTCCCACTGCCGCGGCGCCTGGCACGGCTCGGCCCCGGCCCCGGCCCCGGCCCCCGCCGCCGCGCCGCCCCGCAGCAGGAGGCCGCCCAGCAGCACCAGCCCCAGCACCAGCCCCAGCGCCGGGACCGGCCGCAGCCCCGCCGCCGCCCGCGCCATGCTCCGCGCTCCGCTCCGCGCACGGCCGGCCCCGCACAGCGCGCAGGCGGGCGGGCACGGGCTGCGCCGGTGGGGGGGGCGGGAGCGGCCCGCCTCCAACCCGCATCGCCTCCGCGGGGACCGGCAGGCGGCGGCTGCTGGGGGAGCAGGAGGCAGCGGGGAACGGGACCCCCGTGCCACGCTCGGTGCAGCCGGGGGGGTTTGCTTGCCCCGCCGTGAGCGCTGCTCCTCAAGGGGTGATGCGAGAGGGGCACCGAGCCTTGCGGTACTTCTGGCGCCTCTGGGTGGGCTTTGTGTACCCCCCGGCAGGACGGGCTAACTGATTTAGTGTTGGTGGCCCCCCACGCTCTGCCACCAAGCACACGCCTCCCCCTCATCTCCCCCTGCCCTCTCCGTTCGGCTCTGGATGATCTGCTGGCACACGGAGGGAGGAGAAGTCCGTGTCCCACCGGCACGCTGAGCAGGGCAGCGCCGCTGGCTCGGCTGAGGCTTTCCGAGGCTGCTGCAATGAACCGCCACTGAGTTAATCCCGTTGTCTCCGCGGGGTCCTCAAAGGTGTTTACCCACGGTGGAGAAAGGGGACGGAGGTCTCACTTTAGGAATTTCTTCCTAATCTCTAATCTCAGCCTCCCCTCAGGCAGGTTAAAGCCATTCCCCTTGGCCTGTCCCTACATCCCTTGTCCCAAGCCCCTCTCCAGGTTTCCTGCAGCCCCTTCAGGCACTGGAGCTGCTCTCAGGTCTCCCCTTCAGGAGCCTTCTCTTCTCCAGGCTGACCCAGCCCAGCTCTCTCAGCCTGGCTCCAGAGCAGAGCTGCTCCAGCCACTGCATCAGGGCTGAATGGTCACGGATCACCAAGGAAATATAATAATAATAATAATAATAATAATAATAATAATAATAATAATAATAATAATAGAATAACACCACCACCACCAAGAACCCAGTCCAGTCACTCTGCACTCCGGAGCTCCTCCGAACCCGCATAAAGTTTCTGCTCCGTGTCCATAAAGCTCATCCCTGCGAAGGGGTGGGGGGGATCCGGGTCCCCCGTCCCCCCCGCCACCGCCTCCTCCCGTCTGCCCGCGTCGGCAGACGCGTGTGGTTTGGGTTTGGTGCGTCCCGTCCCGTCCCGTCGTCCCCCTCCTTCTCCCCCCGCTTCCACCTGAAGGAATTTATGACACAGATGAAAACTGAACCGGGGCCGCGGACGAGAGACGCAGTGATGTCGCCGGGGGATTAAACGGGGTGGAGGTGATGTCACCGTGCCTGCACAGCAAAACACACACACACACACACCCCCGGAGGAGCGGTGCTGCCAAGGGAGCGCGATCGGCCCCACGTCACTCGTGCCACCGGTATAAATGCGGTCCCGCGATGTCCATGGCTGTCGGCGCGGCGGCTCCCGACACTTGCCTGCAGCCGGGGAGGCGGCGGAGCAGGAGGAGGAGGAAGAGGAGGAGGAGGAGGAAGAGGAGGATGCTGCGCGCCTTGGTGGCGGTGTCCCTGTGGCTGCGGGTGAGCCCGCGGGCGCAGGGCGCGCCGTGCGAGGCGGTGCGCATCCCCATGTGCCGGCCCATGCCCTGGAACATCACCCGCATGCCCAACCACCTCCACCACAGCACCCAGGAAAACGCCGTCCTCGCCATCGAGCAGTACGAGGAGCTGGTGGCCACCGGCTGCAGCCCGGTCCTCTCCTTCTTCCTCTGCGCCATGTACGCCCCTATCTGCACCCTGGAGTTCCTCTACGACCCCATCAAGCCGTGCCGCTCCGTCTGCCAGCGCGCCCGCGACGGCTGCGAGCCCATCATGCGCCGCTACAACCACAGCTGGCCCGAGAGCCTCGCCTGCGACGACCTCCCCGTCTACGACCGCGGCGTCTGCATCTCCCCCGAAGCCATCGTTACCGACCTGCCGGAGGGTGAGCCCCGGGGATCCCCTCGAACCCCCACGCTCTCCCCCCGGGGGGCTGCGGGACCCGTAGAGCCCTGCCCGGGGGGACTCCCCGCTGCAGCTTTCCTCCCTCTGTTCTCAGATGCGAAGTGGACAGACTTCACGCAGGGTGTGCTGGTGCCCCCGGAGCCCGACTGCAGGAGCCGCGGCCAGGGTGAGCCTCAGGCACCCCCCAGCTCCCCTCCCCGGAGCAGAGCCACCCCTGGCACCCCTCAACCGTTTCCTTTTCTCTTCCTTTGAAGAGCGATGCAGGTGCAAAAAGACAAAGCCAACGCTGTCGACTTACCTGGCCAAGAACTACAGCTACAGTAAGTGCAGGGGGGGGGAATGCTTCTCTCTGCCCATCCCACCGCCCTCTGGGCCCCCCCACGAGTTAGGCAGCTCCCTGTGTGTCCAGGCCCCATCACCGTCCCAGCGCAGCCTTTCCAAGTGGGTTTTTGCCTGAGGACACCTCAGCCCTCCTCTCCCAAGCCCCATCACTGCGCACACCCGTGCAGGCAGCAGCAGTCATTGCACAGGTTACGGTGTGTTTCTGATAAAGCAGATGTTGGTGATGTGAGCTGGCATCAACCGGTCGCTCTGCAGAAAGGGTGCCTGCTGCAAAGTGCAATTCAATCTAATGTGAGCAGGACCCTCTGCCAGCTCCTGCCTTCATCCAGCGGGTGGGATGGACAGGGGTTTATCACCTAAATAAAACTTGTAAATGTGAACGTACCGGAGGCAGGGTGAAAAGTTAGTGCTTAGAAATCCATATATCCATTTACTTACCAGCCAGAGTTTCACCTGGCACGCAGTTGTCAGAAGTTTGTTGAATTCAGGAACAATTTGCACCATCCAGTGAGGAGCTGGCTGATAGTTTAATCATACATTGCATGGCATATTGGCAATACAAGTAAATACTCAGCCCTGTTCTCCCTTCCTCCCCCTGCCTCTCTGTTTTTCTGATGCTGGGAGTCAGGAAGAACTCAGATTAAGATTAGGTAAATACCAGATCAAGCATCTGTTTAAACCCCTATTAGCTATGAATTACCATGTAGTATCATGGTCTTTTGCACTTCATGGTTTTTTTCTCAGATGGCAGTCATTTCTTCAATGGATTTATTCGATTCTTCTGCAATAGGGTGATTATGTCCATTCCATTCCTCTTTGTCTGATAGCAGATGAAAGTAGGCTTGTAGTTAACTTCTTTGTTAGCATAGGAAAAAAAAAACAATATCCAAGCCCAGTTTGGTGGGAAAAAATCAGAACATCTAACTTAGGTCATTTTATGCTTTTTTGTTATGGCATTTTGATGCTTTTGTATCACATGTTTTTCTTATTCCTTAATCTACCTTGGTACAAGATAGTGGTATGTTCAGGTAGGACAATGAACTTCCACACTGGGCTGAAATATCTGAGAAAGCAGTGCTACAAAATTAGTATTCTGAAATGAAATAGAGATTCCATTGAATTTGTGAAATCAAGATTTTGGTTGTGGGAGGCAGGTTTTTATTCATCCTCCTGAAATAGATATGCTCCTATGGAAAATGAACTGAGAGACAAGGCAAGACAAATAATAAATAAAATCAGGGTGGGTTTTTTCCCTTTAAAATAATATATAAGTATATTTATATTATTTTATGTATGCATATATTATTTATATATCCTTTAAAATCATCTATATAAAGCTAAACAGTGTTTGTAGCTGGTCAGACCTTGGTTGCAATCAGACTTGCAAATAGGTTGTGAGTCTCCTCAGCTGAAATCCCTCATGTGTTCTGTGGCTGTTACACATCCTGATAAAGTTAGCACAAAACCCTCAGGCTGCACTGCAGTTGCTGGCCTCCTCTTTTCTGCACGTGACGTTTGCTCCGAACGTGAGATCCATTGGAAGGCTTTTGACCTGGTGGCTGCCAGGGACAGCATCACCCCGTGGTACATACCCTTCTCATGCTTCTTTCATTGAAGAGTTCTGTGATCATAGGACCCTTCCTATTGTGGCATTTTCTAAGACCTAGAGTTTTTCATGCAAAAACTATGCTTCATTTCTCTGATTTGGTGCCTGTCAGAAGAGAGAAGGGGTGAAATGCTGCGGTGCAGGGTTCAGAGGTACAAAGTTAGCCAGGGACCATCCTCAGAGCAATCGACAGAGTTTCACCTTCTTGCACCCACACAGGTAGGCAGTTTTCCTCAATAAAAGGTAAAAATATGACTGTTTGTGTGTTCGGAGTCAGAAGAACCCGTTTCAGAGTCTGCTTTATATGAAGATCTTGCTACTAATGAATAATCCAAAGACAAAAGAAGAAAACAAGTACAGACCTTTTATAGAGCACATTACAGCATTCCTAAGCTTTTTGGGTTTTGACTGCTTGTTTCAAACCTTCTTTTCTTTCTTCTGTCTAAGAAAAGACTTTGGTTCCTGGATCTAACCTACAGGAAAAATGATTTTATTACTGAAAAGACTTAATTCACACTGTTTGTGGGGTAAATTATTCATTACTTAATTGGAAATAGCCAAATGTGGCTATAGAATGGGGTTTATTTATGCCGGGGGTTGCTCAAGTCTGAGTCAAAGGAGCTCTTTGTGCGTGTGGTTCCAGGAGAGATCACTTGGCCTGATCTGGCAGAGATTTAAGCACATGTTTAACTTCACAGTTGTCAACAGTCCTACTGAAAACCAAATTGGGATCAGGCCTCTGTTATTCTAAGCCACTGTACGTGCCCACACATGAAGCAGTCGCAGGTTCACAGCCAAAACAACAGCTTCCAATTGAATCAGTTTTATTTAACGCTGAGATGTGTTTAATTTCCTCAGACCGTTCGCTGTTCTCACGCCTCTCCTTTTCTCGTTGCAGTCATTCACGCCAAAGTAAAAAGTGTCGAAAGAGGGAACTGCAATGAAATCACCACTGTGGTTGAAGTCAAAGACATCCTGAAGTCCTCGACACCCATTCCTCTGTCCCAAGTGCCGCTTATCACAAATTCCTCCTGCCAGTGTCCACCCCTTCAGCCGAAGCAGGATGTTCTCATCATGTGCTATGAATGGCGCTCAAGGTGAGCCCTGGTGATGTGGTGCAGGGAAGTGATGGGCGGGAAGTGGGACCAGCAAAGCTTTCCTCATCAAGAGCCTGGTTTGTTGATAGTTTTTCTTAGCATAACCCACACGTGTTTCAATTACTTTGGCAATTAACTCTTTCCACGGTGTTCATAAAGCCTGGCTCGCACATGGAGCATAAAACCTGGTATTGCTTAATGCATTGTGCAGCACTTGAGGCATCTCCAGCTGTTTGGGAGCATTTTCCCAGGACCACGTTCCATAGCTATGAGCTACAAGCCTGATGGTGGTTGGAGATGCTGCTCCGTGTTGGCAGAACCACGTGGAAGGTGTAGTTCTGCCTCACTGAGCGCAGAGGAGGGGACAGGAGATGATACCCATCTCCTCTCCACAGAGCTGCTGGAGAGCCGGGCCTTCTCCACCAGCCTATCCATAGTGTGGACCAGTGCCATCAGTGGGATGTTTCTGATCCCACAGCTATACCAGGACCAGCCAAAACTGCAGCCCTTGGAGCTCCAGGCCCCGGATGGCAGCTGAAAAGTAAATACTCTGGGAGCAGCGTGCCAGTGCTGCCGTATGATTAAAAGACAAAACAAAACTGTAGCAGACCTCTCATCTGGCAGTCAGCCTGGCCCCAGGCATGGGAGGAAATCCAGCATGCTGGTCTGGAGGGGAGGGAGAGATGAATCACAGCTCCCTTTTCCCTCTGGGCCTCTGAGGTGGAAGGAGTCATCCCATCCCCGTTAGCACCCCAAGTGTAGCTGTAGCAACAGATGTCAGCAGGACCGGTAGGTCCATGTGCCTGTGTGCTGTGCATCAGAGGCTGTTTGTGAAGTGTGTAGCCTGCCATCACATGCAGTGATGTGACTGTAAATTGATCATGTGCACTTGTAAGGACCACAGAACATCTATGTGCAGAACTTGATGGGCCATATCCATATTCTCAATGAGTTTTAGCTTGATATTCTAAAAGCATTCCATTGGAAAAGTTGCCATCTGATACCTTACTACCTTAACTTCCTTTTCTGAGCTAACAATCATGGTATTGTAATATTACACAGCACTTTACCTCTCCAGGTGTGGAAGTGTTTCACAAAGGTTAATCTAGAGCCTTCTACTTGTGTTAGCCATTTGGGGGATATATGCTCTGTTGTGGCTGCCCCATCCCTGGCAGTGTTCAGGGTCAGGTTGGACACAGGGGCTTGGAGCAAGCTGCTCCAGTGGAAGGTGTCCCTGCCTGTGGCAGGGGTTGGAGCTGGATGGGCTCTAAGGTCCCTTCAAACCCAAACCAGTCTGGGGTTCTGTTCTCTGAGTCACACAGAAGGACCAAGATTGTGGTTGAAGAGCACTGAGCTGCAGAGGTTTGCTGGAGAAGGCTCTCAGAAGGATGTCAGGAGGGGGATATTTCAAAAGCGAAGGATTGCAATCTGCCTCTCCATTACAATGGAAAAACACACCATTCACAAAGTATCTTGTGATGTTTGTTTAAAGGTCACTGAGGGTTTTAATTTCATATAGTGTACTAAAAGGGATTTGAAAAAGAAACAGAAACTTTTATATGTGTTTCCTGTTGAACTCGGTGGCATGAAAACAGGAGGTTTTGAGTTACAGCAGCCTGTTAAAATGCCAGAAGCAAAATGAGTGGAAGCTGTATCTCCACCAAAGTCAATGGCAAAAAAAACCCATTGGCTGTCAATAAGGTTAGGGTCTCAGCCAACAATTTGACCTGAACAGAAGCTGCATCAGATGTACACTCTGCTGTGGTTTCATTCATCATGATGTGGCCTTAGCTTTAATCCTGCATGTTAATTCAGCATCCCTGTGCAATGAAATAGTTGTTTCTAGGTTGGCACTTAGAAGGTATGACATCAGGCTGCTCTAGAATAAACTCTTTCGCAAGCTGTTTAATGCATATACATTTAATAGTTAACATTTTTGTTTTCTTCAGTTGATAACACTTAGACTCAGTATTTTCATACAGGACCTAGCCAGATTTCATTGGTAGGCAAGTACTACTGCCCCTACTTCTCCACAGTCCACTTCAAAGCACTAATTAAGTAGTTCCATGCAGGCAATATATAATACTGCATATATTTCTATGTATAACTCCTCATGTATATAGAGGTAGAAATTGAGATGATTGTAAGGGATCAGATAATGTTTCAGCATTCATCAGCTGTTCTGTAGTAACTGATGCATGTGAAACAGCATTTTAGTTCATTCAGAAGTAAAATACATTACTTTTAACTACTCTTCCGCACCCAAACACAAACCAACATATAATGGACATTGGGAAGCAATATATGTACATATACATTTAGTTTCATGGATGTTACCTAACGCACCACTGCTTTTTATCAGTGACCAAGCCAGGACAACTTTCCCTGCAGAATAGCTGCAGGGGAGGCCAAAGGGCTCTGAATGCTTTCTGAATTCTGGCCATGCGCTGCAGTGTTGGCTCTAAAATCTGATTTCTCTTAAAAACTCTTTCCTGTTCTTATGGAGTTGGGAGTAGAAGTTCAGCAGTGTCAGTGTCAGCGTGTAGGAATCCATTGGGAAGTATTTAGGGACGGAGAAAAGCAGTTTTCTGCCTATCATCCGATACACAGAGACCACCGGTACCAGTACCTCCTGGAGCACCCCAACCTCAGTCTGTGTTAAATCACCTGGAATGACATCTCAGGAATCAAAATCAGAAATACCTGTGACGTGTGTTTGTTTCTTAACCTTCAGGTTGATGCTTCTTGAGGGCTGCCTCGTTGAAAAATGGAAGGATCAACTGAACAAAAGGTTCAAGGTAAATACAACCAGGGGAAAGACTGAACGTTAAACACCTTTGTTCTACCTCAGCGCTCAATAACTTGCTTGACTTTCACATGTCTGTGACACCTGTGGGCATTGTTATTTTCACTTCAACACTTCCATACCTCAAAATGACATATAAGTGAAAATCTGAATGTTTTAGTCTTGCATTTTAGGGTCTCTGAAGTTTTATTTCTCTTTTGTCTGCAAACTGTCCCTAAGTAGGATGGTTGGATGGTCTTTGTGTGAACTCTGGCTTATTACAATAGTGACTCAAGGGATTTCTTTCATATCACTACTAAGGCACATAACCGTCAGATAGGTGAGAGGCAGGTGAGTACATAGTTCACATTAGATAAGAAAGGAAGTTAAACCACTGCAGTGGATAAATGGGCTTGGCTGCATTAAAGATTGGAGGCTTGAGAGACACATTTCTCACCATGTGCTTCCCACTAGCGACCCACTGGAAGTATTGGGCATCCCCTCACCATTTTCAGGGGACACTGGAAGGAAAAGTCTATGGTATAGAGAGCTGGGAGGCAGGAGCAGCAGATGCCCCTGCTTCTGGGGGCTTCAGGGTAGTGTTTGCTGTCACTCCCTGCGTGCAAACTCCTGTTTATGATGGAAAGAAAGGATGGATCAAGACAATGTCTGACTCTTCCTCACGCTTTTAGAGGTGGAAGAAAGCTATTTCTGGAGTTTAGGAGAGGTTTCAGAGCATTAAGGACAAACATGTATATTTATTTTAGTTACAGTCTGATTGGCAGTTGCTGAAGAGGAGGCACAAAGGTGCAGGTTATCTGTCAGTAGAAGCTTCAGGATCACAGACCTGCTTCTTGCAGACATTGTATTTGATGCTTTTGGCATTCCTTTTTCTCCTCACTTTCTCATGTAAAACCCATATGTAAAAAAACCCAGGCTTTAAATCTCTCAAAAATAAAACCATTGCAATTGCAGATGGTCCCACGTGGGATTTAGGAGAACACTGACATATGACTGGGACTTCTGTAGTCCCTTAGCTGTCAGCTTAATGGCCCATTACTGGCACACTGTGTTTTAGTGGCCTCCTCACACTGCTTTGTCATCTCTAATTGTGTCTTGAAGGCAGTTTGGACGTTCATTTCCAGGCTGTCAAGTAGAGGCATGTGTGCCAAACAAAATGCTTCTCAAGCATGCATTGTTCCCTCTGATATGAGTAGCTTAAGAAATCAAATCCTCATTGTAACATGCTTGAGTGGGACACTGGTAAATGCCTGCTGATAGTTTGTGTTTTATACAGATGCATGCACTGACCCTGATCACACAGAGGTAGCCAGTACGGAGCCAGGTATCACAGTGGCTTTGTTTTAACACCCATCGTTCATCTCTGAAGGCTTGCATCCAGCTTTGATCTTGAGTTACCACTGAAAATGAATGCTTTGAGCTGTCTGTGGCCCACAGAAGACAGTTGTTAACACAACCACAGCATGGCTGGTCTCTCCTCCAGCCAGGACAAGAGTCCGAGTTGCAACAGGGTCAGTGAAGAGATGGAATAGGGAATTTCCACCTTTCATTGTAGCTGTGTGTTTAAGTATGTGCTGTGAAAGGATAGTCTGAGGAAAAGGCAAGCACGTTCAGCAGGAGAGCAAAGAAAGGATGTGCAAAGGAGTGCAGATCCTGTCTTTTTGACAGCAGGGTGCCAGCATCCCTGGATTGCTGTAAAGGCATGGGATGTACACACCCATGCAGCATGCACACAAGATGTGCAGTTGTCATTTCCATCAGCTGGCATCACGGAAGCTCTCCCACCCAAGAACATGGGCAGGTTCTCGCTGCAGACAGCCTTTACATGCTTGACATCAACAGCCCTGCAGGAGAGAGCACAAACCTGTTAAAACCAGCATTATTATCAGCGCTTCAGGCTAGCTTTGATTAAGACATTATTATTTATGGCTAACGTTCCTCCCTAATGCAGCCTCTTTGTCTTCCGCATTTCCACAGAGGTGGGAGCAGAGACTGCAAGAACAGAAGCTGCGAACGGCCCGCAGCAAGAGCCAGAACGCAGGGCGCAGTGCTCAGAGTGGACCCCCGAAATCATCAGCCAAAACCACCAACCCGCTGGTCAGTGGCCCCAAAAAGGCCACGAAGATAAGAAATGGCCAGAAAGAAATCAACCCGAAGAAAGTATGAGCGTGCAAGTGGTGAAAGACTTTTCTTCCCGCACGATGAGGGTCGCAATCTGCCTTGGTCAGCAGGTTTTAGTCATCCAGAACTCATCGACTTACAAACTCCTGGCAGTTTCTGCATAGACATTTTTGCTGCACTTTACTTTTTCAAGGTTTGCTTTTCCTTTCAAGCCACTGCAAGCCATAGGGGGTAGGTTTGTGTTAACGCGTGGCAGGCTTATTCAGGCTGAGCTTTATCTTAGGGCTCTGATTTGCAGTTCTAGCTAAAACTAGCCTTGGCTGCCAGTGGTTTTAACTCCTTGTGCCGGTTGCCTGCTCTGCTTCCCCGCCAGAGGTTGGAGAGCTGCATGGGGCATTCACAACCATTGCATTGCAAACCTGAGCCCTGTGATTTAAGTGCTCTCTCCTCAGAAAGTGCATCGGTGTAGTAGCTGAGGAGTTAGTCTGGGGGAGCGGAAAGGGAAGGTAACCTCTGGCTGACATGTCAGGCAGCAATTACTGCTGGAGCTGAATCTATCTGCTCTTTGGAATCACAGCCCTTGTTCAAAAGCATAGTTTACCAGTAAGCATCTGGGTATGCATTATGTGATTATTTTTATGTGTGTGCCAAAAAGTACGCTTAGGGTTAATCTGGTGGGTTTGTGTAGAAAGCAAAACCATGCATTGAAAGCAGACATTTCCTTTTTTTTAATTGTTCTTCAGGCTTCTGTTGTAATAATTTCAGATATATTTAAGCTCCTAATTGAAAAAATCAGTGTTTTTTCAAAGGACAGATTGAAGTGAAGCTGATCTGCACAATTCCTGAAAGTAACACTTCTGTTTGCTGTAATATAGCTTCTTCATGAGAACTGGACTAGAAGCAGTGTTCTAAATGTAACTGACAGCTACTGTACAGGACGAAGGAGAAGACAGGGCTTCGTGTGGCTCAGTGTTCATTTGGGTAATTTTTTATTGTTTGGCACCGTATTTCTAAGCCTTTCTCTGATACAGAATAAATAAATAACTGACTAAATCAATAAGGCCTGTCCCCATTAATGGACTTCTCGACACAACTGCCTGCAGTTCTGCTGATCAGGAGGTAACAGTCACCCTGCCAAGGGTCACAGGCAAAGCAGATGCTTTTTATGTATTAAGTTTTACTGACTTAACATTCGCTGCTTGAGGAATTATAATGGCAAAGGTGGTATGAAGCTGATCAACCTAACTCCAAGGTAGGGTTTATGCTCTCCTTCCCAGGCTGTGCTTGGATGAGGCAGTATGGATAGCACAGTCTGATTTCTGTTCACCTGCATTGACATCATAGGAGCTCATGTTAGACATCTGAAAGACCTTCCTGAATTCCAGCAGCAAAAGGAAGGATGAGACTTGGCAATTCTGGTATCTACAAACCAAAATGAGCGTTTTTACAATACAGAGGGTCTATGTCAGGATGAAGGAAATAAAACAGGCGTCCTTGTGTAGGTTAAAGTAAGGATTTACATTTGGTCACGTCAGTGTGTTGGTCTTTGTCACTGCAAGAATTCCAGTGGCGTTTGCATGCGTGAAATTCAAGGCGGAATATGCCAGAGAGTTTTTGGTAGCAGCAGTACTGTACCTGCAAGTATGCTAACACAAGCTGAGGACATAGATGCCAAGTTAGATGCTTAAAACAAAGGGACAGAGGTGTTGCAGAGAAGGGGTATAATAGTATATGGGGTAGTCTGGGGAGGGAAATAACCCTACATGATCGTTTCTTGAGCTTTGAGCAGCTGGTTAAAATGTGCAGAGGTCAGCATTCGAATGTAGCCTTTCCTGTTAATTCTGGGCAGATGCAGAACTTTATCTCCATGGAACATCTGCAGAGTTACATCCAAAATTCAATCTAGGTGCTGGGAATGCTGAATATATATTGCAGCTATTGACTTGAGTGGAAATTACGTGTTTGACGTGTCTAAAGAGCCAGACCCCAAACTCAGGTGCCTAAATGCAGCCTACAGGTGAAATTGCAATCCTGTGCAGTGAAAGAGAAAGGCTGAAATGGAAATCAAAAGAGGCAGGATTTCACTGCAGACAACTAAATCAGGTGAGTTTGAAAATGCTGACTTAAGTGAGCATGATCTAAAAGATCAGTATGATTGGAAAGCTCCTAAAATACTTAGTGTGTAGTAGGAGTCCTTAAGCTCTGGTTACCTATTGATGCCAACATAAAGTACCCCAATAAATACACATAAGGCTAGCTATTAATAACAAACAGCAGCCCCATTGATGTGATGGTGAAATAACAAACACCAAAGCTGTGATGTTTCACTTTAACAAGTGAACGTAGTCAAGTGTGGTGTTTGTTGCGTGAAACTTGTGGACCAGCAAGACTGCATAGCAACGTTATGTATTATTTTACCACTTTAAAACCTTTTGATATCAGAGAAGAAAATGTCAGGAGCTATTTTCTGCAGAGAGCTGTCACCATTCCCTCTGTAAGTTCCCATCATTAGACTGACCATTCCAGTATGTTGGAATAAACTTTGATGCACCGAGCCTGATGTCAGCAAACTCCTTGACATTTTTATGTATGCTTTATGCTGACTGACTTTCATCCTGATATGGTGAAAACACCATAGGAGGTGTTTTGCTCCCATGGAAAGGCAATACAACAAAAAGTGGGGGGGTATCGTAATAAAAAGAACAGATGTGCACACAGGGTGTGTAAATAAGGTAGGGTGTGTTCCCAAACCCATTTTGTTCTACTTTTTAAGAAGCCATGGGTCAACCCAATTCAATGCTAACAGAAGTCACTCCAGTTTGAACATCCCTTACAATTATTAACCCACTGCAGCATCAAATGCCAGCTCAATCCAGACCCAGAGCATCCCCCCAGCCCACAGCCTGCTGCCCTTCCTTTGTGCAGATGTGAAACGGATGCGGAAGCAGCGAGGGCCGTTCAAGCAGGCAATGAGTGCCCACATGGCCTGCTCACCACTTCTGCTCCCCAGCTTGTGGGAGGCAGTCGGGTTCAGCTCTGCTTGCACATCCATGGCCAGACGTAGTCATTGCTGTGTCAGTGCACCCCATCACCGTTGTGGTTCCATTTAGCAGAGCGGGCAAATAGTTTGCTGATGGTTGGAAGTAATCCCTGCACCTATTTGCAGCTGAGAAATAAAGAGGCCCAAACTTGAAGTGTCAAAAGCTTTTTGTGGTGCTGCAGCTGCCTTCCTACCAATGGCCTTGGCATTTCTTGCATATGAAATAAAGACTGCCCTGCAACACCCAACATAGGCTCCTGCACACCTCCCACACACATGTGCCTGGTTCAGTAAGAAACACCATTGACTGTTTGCACTGAATGTTCTAACCTTGGTTCCAAATGAATGAAACCTGAAAAAATATTTACTCAAAATGTGAATAATTGGCACCATTTGAGCTCACTGTGAATGCAAATCACAACTCTTTTATGAGCCACATTTTAACAAACCCCATAACTTCCCCTCCAACAGGACCTGAATGACCCGGTCACTTCAATTCAATTCAGTGGTGCGACTTCTGTCCAGTCATTGCGTATAACTGAGGAATACTTCCTGCACCAATAAAAAGATTTTCCAGGCCAAAATACTCAAACAGCTCTTAAATTATTTTATCCACCATTGGAACCTAAATGCCAAATGAATGAAACCTGAAAAAATACTTACTCCAATTACTCACAACCAACACGTGCGATCCTCAGCCAGATTTTTTGGGTGAACCACATGAGCCCAAATTAATTTTAGAAACAACTGTAAATCCATCAATCTTGGTCAACAAACATTCAGATTTTTGTTTCCATTTATAGTAAAAAACGCCAATAATGGGCAAGTTATTAATTTCTGTGGAGGTACATTACTTCTAATTAGACCTAGTCAAAGCTCTGTGGATAAACTACATTCATTTTCAATTGCTGACACTGTATTTCCTGTAATTTCTCTGATATTAAACAGCAGCCTTGTTGGAAGGTGATGCAGGATTTTGAACTTGCTTGTCTGGTATTCTTCAGGGGCTTCCAGGTAATTATATGAATATCAGACTGGCTCCTGCTGTTACTGGTAAAAGGCTTGTGGATAAGACAGTATGGCAAAAAGCATAAAGGAAAACATCTGGAATGGAGGGCACACTCCTTTTCTTTAGATGAGATTACTAAAATCAAAACCAAAAGTACCCTTAATATTCCAGACAGCCTGTGTTACGGATGACAGGTTAATGGATGCATCAGAGTGATGAAGAGATGCCCCAAACACACCACCACCCTGAGTGTTTTGAGTCCTGATTACGGTATGATGAAAACCCAGAGCACATCAGTATTTATCCTCTGAGGAAGCTAATCAGGAAGTTAGTAACTTGCTTACGAAGAACTGTGGATAAAGTGAATAGACACTTGCAGGGTCTGACTTGCCAGGGTAGCTCAGTCACCAGCCAAAGCAAAGGAAAACCAGTGCAGCGGCACATAACCGCAACCTAACTGGTTATCATTCTAAACTGAAACGCATCTCTGATACAGTCTTACTGTCAAACTGTGACTTCATTAAGTTTCCCAAGCAAGGAAGCATGTGGCCTGTTGTACAAATGAACACGCCCTGCGGTTCCGTTCTCTCCTGCTGGGACAAAAATCAGAGGAATAATTACGTTGTCTTCTGTTAGCGTGGCAGAATTGTGCTCACATCTCTGCACCACCTAATTCTGTGCTGCACCACACTGTGCTGAACCATTCTGTGCTGCGCTGAGTGGCTTGAGAGAGGACGCAGCAACACCGGAGCGGAGCGGGGGGGGATCAGCGCCAGGGAGCCTCAGCGCGGGAGCCACCGAGGAGGGAGCCTCGGGTCCCCGGCAGGGCCTGCCCCGGAGCCCGCAGCGCCGCTCACGGGAGGAGCGGACTCACAGCGGGCGGGGCCGCGAGGAGCGGAACCAGCCCTGGGCGGGGGAAAACTTGCCCCGGGAGCGGGGCGAGCAGAGCGCGGTGAGGGGGTGAAGAGGGCCGGGCGGGAGCGCGGGAGGAGGGAGGAGTGCTTGCTTGTGAGGAGAGACCTAGGCGGACCCATGGCCCGCACGGATCATGGTCACAGCACGGTCAGAAGCTGTAGTGAGGAGTAACGTGGGTACCCGGGCCGAGCCTTCCTGCAGACCCGCGGCCGGGCAGGTCTCTGGCTGCAGGGAATGCCTCAGCCCGGCTCTTGCGCTGGGGAGAGGCGGTGCCCCCGCTTGTGCGCGGTGTGAGCGGGTAAATGAGCTGCTCGGGCAGGCGGCTGAACGGAGGGAGGAGGCAGAAGGGTTGAGAGCCATCAGAGAATGCCGAAGTGAAACAGATTGGTGGAGCCATGCCCTAAGGCAGGGGCAGGGGGAGGTGGTTGAACGAGTGATGGATCCCCTTCCCTCCTACCATCAGGTAGGAGTGAACTTAAGGGACAAGGAGGTACGGAGGGAGGTCCCTCCTCGGAGAAGTAAGTGAAAACCCTCGCAATCCCTTTCTCCCTCCCAGTTGCCCTTGAATAACAGGTACGAGGTCCTGGAACTACAGGGCCAGGTAAATGGAGATGGAGGGGTAGATCCATCTAGTGAGTCACCTAGGGCTTGTCACTCACCCCCAGGCCTTAGAACTTCCTCAATGAGGAAGAAAAGAAGAGTAATTGTGGTGGGTGACTCCCTTCTGAGGGGAACAGAAGGGCCCATTTGTGACCAGATCCATCCCACAGGGAAGTCTGCTGCCTACCTGGGGCTCGGATTGGAGATGTTAAAAGGAAACTCTCTGATCTGGTGCAGCCTCTGACTACTATCCGCTGCTGGTTTTTCAGGTTGGCAGTGATGAAATCATTACAAGGAGGGCAAGGGCAATGAAGAGAGACTTCAGGGCCCTGGGACGGCTGGTTAGAGGGTCTGGAGCACAAGTGGTGTTTGCCTCCATACCTGTTACAAGCAAGGGTGAAGAGATAAATAGGAAGAGTCTGCAGATTAATGTATGGCTACGGGACTGGTGCCAAAGGGAGGGTTTTGGGTTTTTCAATCATAGGCTGCTATATGAGATACCTGGTTTGCTGGTGGCAGGTGGGATACATCAGTCCCAGAGGGAGAAAAGGTTTTTGGGGCAGGAGTTAGCAGGGCTCATTGACAGGGCTTTAAACTAGGGAAGGGGAGATAACTGGGCCTGTTGGGGACAAGCCCAAGAGAAACATGCTAGGGCTTGAAGGATGGCAGACTAGGGAGGACTCTCAATCTATTGTTTCATTTGAGGGAAAGGGTAGTTGTTTAAACCCTGTCCTGCAGGGGAAAAAGGGTACCTGGGCAAGAGTTAGCAGAGCTCACTCACAGAGCTCTAGGTTAGATTCAAAGTGTGAGGGGGTTGTAGCTGGGTTTGAACTAGTGGGACAATGTTCTAGTATGAATGAAGACCAGAAGGCCTCCCGCCTCCCAAGGGTCCCACTAGCGTGCTCTGCTCGCTGAAATGCCTGCACCCCAATGCACGCAGCATGGGGAATAGACAGGAAGAGTTAGAAGTCTGTGTGCCGTCTAAAGGTTATGACCTGGTGGCAATTACAGAGAAATGGTGGGACAGCTCACGTGACTGGGATGTGGTCATGGATGGCTGTGTCCTTTTTAGGAAAGATAGGTCAGCAAAGCGAGGTGGTGGAGCTGCTCTTTATGTGAAAGAGCGACTAGAATGTATTGAGTTCTGTCCAGGGGCAGATGAGGACCAAGTGGAAAGTCTGTGGGTGCGAATTAAGGGACAGGCTGGTACGGGGGGCACAGTTGTGGGGGTCTGTTATAGACCTCCTGATCAGGACGAAGGAGTTGATGAGGCTTTCTACAGGCAACTGAAAGCAGCCTTGTGACTACATGCCTTAGTCCTCATGCGGGATTTTAACTACCCCGATATTTGCTGGAAGACTTACACAGCCAGTCATTCACAGTCTAGGAGGTTCCTCCAGTGCATTGATGATAACTTCTTAATGCAAATGGTGGACAAACCAACTAGGAGAGGAGCACTGCTGGATCTGGTACTCACCAACAAGAAGGGTCTGGTTGAAGCGGTGACGGTCAATGGCAGCCTGGGCTGCAGTGACCATGAGATGGTGCAGTTTAGGATCCTGTGTGGGAGGAATAGAATACCTAGCAAGGCCACAATTCTGGATTTCCGAAGGGCCAACTTTGGCCTCTTCAATCAATTGCTAAGGGAAGTCTTATGGCAAAGGGTACTAGGTGGTAAAGGGGCTCAAGATAGTTGGTCAGCATTCAAGGACCACTTCTGCCAAGCTCGCGATCAGAGTATCCCAATGGGTAGGAAGTCAAGTAGGGGAGCCAGGAGACCAGCATGGTTAAACAAGGAACTGCTGGGCAAACTCATGCGGAAAAAGAGAATCTATGAATTATGGAAGGAGGGGCTGGCCAGTTGGGAGGAATATAGGACAATTGTTAGAGAATATAGGGAGGCAATTAGGACAGCTAAGGCCTCCTTTGAACTTAATCTTGCAAGTCAGGTTAAGGACAATAGAAAGGGCTTCTTCAAATACATAGTGGATAAAACTAACACAGGAGGCAATATAGGCCCACTGCTGAACAAGGTGGGTGCCCTGGAGACAGAGGATATAAAGAAGGCAGAGGTGTTGAATGCCTTCTTTGCCTCTGTCTTTACTCCTGCAGACTCTCCCCAGGGGACCCAGATTCCTATAGCCCCAGAAGGAGTCAGGATAAAGGAGGAGTTTGCTCTGGTGGATGAGGACTGGGTTAGGGATCAGTTAAGCAATCTGGACATCTATAAATCGATGGGTCCGGATGGAATACACCTGTGGGTGCTGAGGGAGCTGGCGGAGGTCATTGCTGAGCCACTCTCCATCATCTTTGGTAAGTCATGGGAAACAGGAGAGGTGCCTGAGGATTGGAGGATGGCAAATGTCACGCCAGTCTATAAGAAGGGCAAGAAGGAGGACCTGGGTAGTTATAGAACAGTCAGCCTTACCTCCATCCCTGGAAAGGTGATGGAACAACTTATTCTTGACACCATCTCTAGACATATCAAGGATGAGGGGGTCATTAAGAGCAGCCAACATGGTTTTACCAAGGGGAAGTCATGTTTGACCAACCTTATAGCCTTCTATGAGCAAGTAACTAGGTGGATGGATGATGGTAGAGCGGTAGAGGTGTTTTTTCTTGATTTCAGTAAGGCATTTGATACTGTCTCCCACAGCATCCTCATGGATAAGCTAAGGAAGTGTGGGCTGGATGAGCAGGTAGTGAGGTGGATCAAGAACTGGTTGGAAGGAAGAAGGCAGAGAGTTGTGGTCAATGGGGCAGAATCTAGCTGGAAGTCTGTGACTAGTGGAGTCCCTCAGGGGTCGGTGCTGGGTCCAGTGCTGTTTAATATTTTCATCAACGACCTGGATGAGGGAACTGAATGTACCCTCAGCAAGTTTGCTGAGGATACTGAACTGGGAGGAGTGGCTGACACACCAGAGGGCTGTGTTGCCATTCAGCGAGACCTGGACAGGCTGGAGAGTTGGGAGGGGAGAAACTTGATGAAATGCAACAAGGGCAAGTGTAGAGTCTTGCATCTGGGGAAGAACAACCCCATGTACCAGTACAGGTTGGGGGCTGACCTGCTGGACAGTAGTGAAGGGGAAAGGGACCTGGGGGTCCCGGTGGATAGGAGGATGACCATGAGCCAACAATGTGCCCTTGTGGCCAAGAAGGCCAATGGCATCCTGGGGTGCATTAGAAAAGGTGTGGTTAGTAGGTCAAGAGAGGTTCTCCTCCCCCTCTACTCTGCCTTGGTGAGGCCGCACCTGGAATATTGTGTCCAGTTCTGGGCCCCACAGTTCAAGAAGGACAGGGAATTGCTTGAAAGAGTCCAGCGCAGAGCCATGAAGATGATTAAGGGAATGGAACATCTCCCTTATGAGGAGAGGCTGAGGGAGCTGGGACTCTTTAGCTTGGAGAAGAGGAGACTGAGGGCTGACCTCATCAGTGTTTGCAAATGTGTAAAGGGTTAGTGTCAGGATGATGGAGCTAGGTTTTTTTCAGTGATGTCCAGTGATAGGACAAGGGGCAATGGATGTAAACTGGGGCATAGGAGGTTCCATGTGAACATCAGGAAAAATTTCTTTACTGTGAGAGTGACAGAGCACTGGAACAGGTTGCCCAGGGGGGTTGTGGAGTCTCCTACGTTGGAGATAATTCAAGGCCTGCCTCTACAAGTTCCTGTGTGATGTACTCTAGGTTACCCTGCTCTTGCAGGGGGGTTGGACTAGATGAGCTTTTGAAGTCCCTTCCAATCCTTGGGATTCTGTGATTCTGTAAATAAACGGTTGTGAAGGACATGTTCACTTTCAATCTGGCATTTAGATAAGAGGTAAAAGGACAGAGTCAGATATTCCCTAAGATATGTAGGCAGAGGAGCTGTGTAAATTGAACTGCAAGAAGATCTGAATCTGTGATGCTCAATGGAACACGTTCCTCCTGCCTATAAATGCAAATGCTTGCTGATCCCATCACAAATCCTCAGATTCTTAGAAATTACACCTCTGCCTATGTCACAGTAATATAGAATATAAAGAAGAGTGGATGGCAGACTAAACTGTGTGCACAACACCTGAGTGTTGAGTTAAACTGTTAAAGGGACAGAGTAGTCTCTATTGACTATCAAAATGACCATGCTTTTGAATGCTTGCTGTTTGGATGATTCTACCAAAGCCTGTATCTCAAAGATACAAAACCTTTGTGAACATGAATCTCTTCATCAGCTGACTGAAGCAGTTATTTTTATTGTTTTGAAATGTATCTCTTCAGTTCCTCCTTTCCAAAGCTGTTAAAAGACATTCAGATCAAGAACATATTTAGGAGAAGAAAATAAGCATTAATGAATTAAATGTTCGCAATACATAAACACATTTTTCTGTTTTCAGCATTTCTGCTCCTGTCAAAAACTGATTCCATGTAACCTTTTGTACTGGGTTCAGCAGCAGCAGTCATTTTTCTCCTTCTCAGTAGCTGGTGCAGTGCTGTGGTTTTGACTTTCAGCCTGGGAACAGCGCTGATAACACCGATGGTTTCAGTTGCTGCTCAGTAATGTTTAGTCTGACCAAGGACTTTGTGAGCCTCATGCTCTGCCAGGGAGGAGGGGAAGCCGGGAGGAAGCAGAGACAGGACCTGACCCAAACTGACCAAAGAGGTATTCCATACCACAGCACGTCATACCCACTATATAAACTGGGGGGTTACTTGGAAGGGTCAGATCACTGCTCGGTCAGGCTGGGTATCGGTCGGTGGGTGGTGAGCAGTTGTGTTCTCTCCCCTTGTTATTTGCCTTATCATTATTATTATTGGTGGCAGCAGCAGTGATTTGTGTTACACCTTAGTTACTGGGCTGCTCTTGTCTCAACCTGTGGGAGTGACATTCTTTCCCTTCTCCTCCCCATCCCTCCAGGAGCAGGGGGAAAGATGGGGGGTGTGAGCAAGCGGCTGTGTAGTTCTGAGTTACCAGCTGGGCTTAAACCATAACAGCTTTTTTTGGTGCCCAACGTGGGGCCCTAAGGGTTGAGATAACGACAGATCTGACCAGGGTGTGTCTAACCATGGCTTAAACCAAAGCATTAAACCTTTGAATGCTGTATTTGCCCCAGTGGTAGAGAAGCCATTAACACTAGCAGAGATCTTGGGAAATGAACTGAATCGATGTATCTGAAGTCACTCTATTCAGGCCTTTTCTAAGGCTGCTTCTTGGTTTAAAGTACAATGTGCCAGCACCCAAGAGACCCAGAAATAATGCCAGGAAGAACAGCTTTAATGGGTTTTTGAAGTAAAAAATCCAAGCCAAAGAACATACAGGAATTCTGAAATATGCTTCTAAGAGCTCACCTCACTGAGGTGACACGTTAATTCTGCACTAATCACAGCTTCCTGCAGGCTAGCGGGCCTCAAGTTGAGTTTATGGCAGTGAAGCAGCTGTAGGTGAAAATGGGCCACCAGGAGAATGCTCAGTCCAACTTCTGCTGGAGGAATGTCTATAATAACAAATGCCCCATCACAACAGAAATATTTGTCAGGAAGCTCTTTAAAGCAGCTAGTTGTTTTAAATAGAATAGGGACAATAAAGAAAGGATGAGAAAGACTTTGTTCTCTCTGGACACTGCACTTAGAACCAATGCTATAAGTAAATTGCTTTAACTGAATACCATTCTTTAGTATGTCAACCTTCCACAGACTCAGACAGCTAAAGTGAGAATTATCAGCTACAGAAGGATATTTGTGTTCTTTATGAAGGCCAGCCAAGTTAGACTGAGGCAGGATACAAATTCACTAGTTTGGCAAGGAGGTATATGTCAAAAATAGCTGTTAAGTAACAGCTGACTTTATATTTTGCTTCATCTGACACGTTTGAATTGCATAAATGGAAAGGACCATCTAGTTTATTATCCTACATGTGACAGTAATCGTTAGAAGATGTTTAGGGAAAGGATGAGCAAACATCACAAATGTTTTTCAGGGCCCTGAGGGAACCAATAGGTCTTAATAGCCCCAAGCAGCCTCTCCTGGGATGCACACCCATACCATTGGCCAAGGTGCCTGGGAGCCACATTTAAGCTCACACTTGGGCTTAATCACTTCCTGAACTGTGTTGCAGGAATACTTGTCTGCCTATTATTCCTGACTGGACCTTCCAATGGGTCCTGGACCTGGTTCATCACTTGCTTTGTCTGGGATTCCTGATGGATGTGGCTACCCAGCTCTGCTCAGATGCTGCAGGGCTGCTCAGCGCAGCCTGTGCTGTGGTCATGCTTGGCTCTGGGCTCCTTCTCCCTTGTGGAGCACTCTCACACTTGCTGCTGCTCCCTGACAATGTTGTAGCAGTGCCTTGACTACCTTGCACCATTTCTCCTTTGCAGGCTCCCTGAACTGGAGGACTCAACTGGCATCACAGTGGACATGTCATTAATTGTGTTTTAATGATCTTCTTTGACCCTGTTTTTTTAAGCTAGTTGTATACGAAACACCTTAGAACACTCCTGGAATTATAGGAAAGGCATAAATCTGCTAAAGTGATAAAAGAAAAACTACTTACTAACCACACATAAAAGAAATCATTACTAACATCAAACTTGTAGCAGGTATTACTCGTTACATTGATATGCTTTGCAATATGCAATGCTGATAATAAAAATGTGGTTGATAAAAGAATGGATGGACTATGAAGGAAAACATAAAACACAGACTTAAATATAGGTGGTTGGGCAGACAAATGCATTTAATGACCTGAGCATCAGTTTTCAGCGACTGCATCTTAATCGCTCAATTTAGATCGAGCTCTCCAAATACACACTCAATGCTTTTCTGTGCATGTTCCTTAGTTGATGATCCATGAACAGCATTAGACAAAATATCTTGTGCAAAATGAGCTCGAATTGATCCAGGGGAGGTCTCTTTAGCCACTTCTGGATCGACTGGACCCATTATATGCCTCCATTCTTCCACAGCATTTTCCTTTGTTAAGACCATTATCACTGATGGGCCCCTGTAAAATCAATGTAAGGAAACTTTTACGCTATTCTAAGATGCAGGCTTAGCTTTGACTTCAGAAGTACCATGAAGGGTTATGATAAGCATTATTCTATCTAAATTTTTTAAACTGTTCAAAGTTTGTTTCAGAGTGTTTCAAGACAATATCTTGGATTTGAAAGCAAAAACTATTCTGATGATCAGCTATTTGGATTTGTACTTTTTTCCCTAAAAGGCTCTTACCCAATAATTTCTGAAATGAGACTATGCATACTGTTTTATCAACAGCTATACTAACAATATTATAAGGAAGATATTTGTCCTACATGAGAAGAACTAGGATCCCATCAGCAATCAGTTCTTTTTTCTTGAGAAAGGAAAAAACCCAACAGCATAACAATCAAAACCCCCAAAATAATAGTTACTGTCCATAGGTTTTAAAAGAATTTTAAATCTTCCTTTTAAAAGGAGAGCTCTCCATACCAGCAGCCACTAAACTTGACAGAAAGAGTGTCAGAGTGTCAAGTCCTCAGCCCACTTTGGGTGTAGCCTGTTCTGTTGGCACTGTAAATGTGAAGTTTGGTGTGCACTTATGTACCTCGAGGTTGTATAATGAGACACTTACTCAGTCATACAGGACAATAAGTCTTCAAAAAAGGGTTTTCCTTTGTGATCCTGGTAAAACTGTGCAGCCACCTCACGAGTTAAAGATTCTTCTTTAATCTTTGAGATGGTAAATCCAGCACCTTTCACTTTTTGCAAGATGTCATCTGGGAGGGTAACAAGAAAGCTCAAGTCTTCATTGAAATGGTTTAGATACAAAAATCATTTTAAAGTTCAGATGCTGAAAATTCCCCAAACTAAACCTTCAGAAAATACTAGGTGCTTTTTTAAAGAAACAAATCACCAATAGCTATTAAAGTTCTCCTTACAGTGTCAAACAATCATGGGCAGTATGACAAACACTTCAACAGTCCCCTGAAATGTTCAGAAACCATTGTCACTGCATTAACGCAGGTGACAAACCCACACTATTATAAACCATACCAGTAGCATTCACTATTGCTTCTCATGTTGGACAGAACACGGACTGTAGTTGTAATGCTCTATCACACCCCAGCTGGCCTGCTAAAATCAGAGTTATTACAAGAGGGTAAGAAAGACTCACAAAAGCAAATAACAGATTAACATTAGAAAGAGCACTGGAATTTGCTCTGACAGACAAGAACACCAGGATGCAGAGCTTAAAAAAAGTGGCAGCAAAACCTTTAAGGTGTTCTTTTTGCTTTGACCTTTCCTCCTCCTTCCCTTTGTCTAATGGCAAGTTAAAACAGGGATGGGAATGCATCTAATGGAGCAGTGACCCCTTTTGAACAATAGAGATTCCTGTCTGAAATAAGTAACATGGATTTGTAAAGCCTCTCTCCTTTGACATAGAAGGATGCTGGGCAGCTAGTTTGCATGTGTGTCTGGTTTTTAAACAGTTTAACTTAGCTGAGCACTCTCTCACTTCAGTTCACCACCACTCTCATGAAGAAAGGGCTACAGGGAGCTTAAGCAAAGGGAATATCACATTTGAGGCCTCACTATGAAGTATGCAAGCCCTGTAAAAGCATTTCTCTGCATGGCAAAAATATTCCAGGGAATAAAAAGAATGCATCTGACATGAATTACTGCTAATATTTCATGGAAATTACATCAATAAACATAGCCCATCCTTTCTAGATGACTTACCTTTATGCTTTGCAGCAGCGGCAGGTTTGATTAATGCCAAAGTGTGCTCCTGTGGGAAGAAGAATTCCAATTCCTTCTGAGCATCATCAGGTGTGGAACTACCATGCAGCTGACCAATAGGTACATTGCTGACAGCATACTGTGCACGTAAACTAAGAGTCATTAAAAGAGTAAAGTTACTTAAAGGAATAACCATTTTGAGCTTTAACTATTTGATGAGCCTTAACCCAGTGAATATAAATGAAAGTTGATGTGGTGACATAAGTGCTTGATGATCTCTTTGTAAAGACAACCTCCATTACCTACAAAAAGAGCAAGCCTGTAAATTAACCACCTGATCTATCAACACCACCCCACCCAACTCTCATCTTGTTATATTTGCAAGCTAATAGCAGCTCTCTCCTGGTGAAGCAGCTCTTTCCTGGTGAAGCAGCCCTTCTGCCAACAACAGGTAAGATGATGCAGTAGTAATTTCTTAGAGAAAGTTACCATTAGCAGGTAAAACTAGGATGTCTATTTGTAAAATGTGTATGGGGAACTTGATCACAAGTAAAAATTGTGCTGATGCAAGGTTTTTGTTAAGCTGAGAAAGTAAGCATCTGTTCTAAAAAATAAGGGTGCTATTTCAAGGGGAAAAAAAAGCAATAATAACAAGGTATTACCAATATTTTTTCTCTGATTCATAGAATGGTTTGGATGAGAAAGGACCTTAAAATCATCTAGTTCTAACCCCCCTGCCAGGGCAGGGACCCCTCACTCTAGATTCAATAGATCTCCTTTCACTTCAATACCCTTTTCACGATGTTTAGCAGCCATTATTGCTCAGAAAATGCTATAGTTTCTATGCATAATACAGCAGTTCTTCCAAGAAAAGCTTCACAAAGTGCAGAAATACATATTAGCTCCCAGAGGATGGCACTATAGTTACACCAGTTGGAATATGGTATTCATTGAGATGAGGAATGTGAAAGTAAATAGTATGCTGTGAACAATGGTTTACTATTGTGAGTATTACCTGTTTGGGTTTTCCTTCATAGCCTGCTCAACAGACTTTGGGCCCAATAACTCTCTCCAGCGCGCTACAGCATTTTCTCGTGTTAGAGCAAGTACCAGAGTTGGACCACTGTGAGATGGGAAAACTTGAATGAAAAAGTAAAACTGAACTCTCTGTAAGTTGTGAAAGTCGTTTGGTTGCACCCAGAGCAGGTTAGGAAAACAAGCCTGGTACTGGAGGATTTTAAACCCAATCTCTGTTTGACCACTTTCAGTCTGATGAAACCTTATGGGGCTTAAACATAAATCTGAATTTCAAAATGAATGCTACTACAACAGGAGGAATGTTCTAGAATTGGGCTGTGTCTTTATTATTAGCCACTAAAATGCTGATCAGCTCTTAAGTTATCAGCCATACCCCAAATTCCTATGAAGGCAATATCCAAACATAGTGTATTTTTCCTCTCCAGTCCAGCACACAGCCTGGATAAAGACTTCTTGCAGGGCAGAGCTCAGCTGATTTCACCCACATCAATGGAATTGGCTCCAGCCTTCAACTTCCTACATACAGGTATGTGGAGTAGCTTGTAGTTTTTTACACCCTCGTGTATGTAGAACCATAGAATGATTTGGATTGGAAGGGACCTTAAAGACCATCTAATTCCAACCCCCTGCCACGGGCAGGGATGAGAGTACAAGATCACCCTTAGTAAAATATATATATAAATTAAACTTTGGCCCAGGCTTTGAACAATTAAACCAATTTCTACAAATATCTCCCCTCAAACATATATGTGCACTATATTTGGGAATTATTATCTGCTATTGTCTGATCCTGTTTTGCATTTTACTAAACTCTCAGATACATTGGTGTCTTATGTATTGTGTATTATTGAGGCTAATTATTCATTGTGAAAATGTCACTCTTATTTATAGATCCACATTCTCATTTTTCATTTGAAGTACCTGGTCATTTGCTCTAGAAGGACTGGGAAGTAGTCTTGATCTACATGCTCTTTGTAAAATTCATGTATTTGTTCTTCAGTTAGGGTGATTTCTTTCTGCATTGCTATTTTGAAGCCATCATCCTTTATTCTTTGCAGGATTGACTCTGTTTAGTATATTGAAATGATGCAAAGTTGCCATTCATTCATTAATTTGCACAGCTTCTGTGTATAGGTTATTTCAAGTAGAGAGATTCTCAAGTTAAGAATAGAAATGCTATCTAGAATCTAGGAAGAAATGCAAATACATGCCTGAGAAGAAAAGTAAACTTGGTTGGATGGAGTTTTGTGCTAATGGAGTAGATTTCCTGATTTAATATTGTCTGTATAGACCTGCACACACCAGTTATGCAGCACAGAACACAGATCAGATCTTTTAGCTTCCTGTTGATCTACCTTGGACCTGGCATTCAGGAATAATATCAGCTCCTTTGTTGTGGTGGGAATTATGATCCCCTATATTATAGCTTGCAAATGCTAGCTTCTCTTCTAGAGACATTCCATCCAAATATACAATCTAAAGATGTTCTTGAACAATCAACCCAGGGAACAAAACAGCATTGATGTGTACGTTCTCAATACAGCAAAAACATTAACCATGTCACTTTGTTCCTGACAAAGATCACTGTAGAGACAATACAACCTAAGAACATGTCATTAATAGAGTTGGGATATTTCAACTTCAAAATGTGAGGGCTTTTATATATCCTAGATAGAGAATGCAGTGATCAACTCTTACCTCGTCTTTCCTTTAGGAGACATGGTCTGATTAAGGCCAAAGTTTTTTCTGTTCTTTGCTCTGTCTTGTGGGTATCAAAATTTGGGAAGAAGAAGGCAAGTTGTCTGCTGGCATTTTCTATGCTGTCTTCCATATCACATACATTTAATAGAGCCCCAGTTTCCACAGTTTCTTCCCCCCTAATGACACGCAAAGTAACAGTATTTAAGTCACTGCATACATTGTGTTAATAGTTGACTTTGTGAAGATGTACTTTCTTCAAGTTTAGCAAACCAGAATAATAGAATCCCAAACTAAGTTTCCATTAAAATCAGATTCATGACTGAAGTAATGCTTCTGAGAGGAGAATTATTCATCTTCTCAAAATTGCCTTTGCTATGAGAGAGAAATCTCAGCCATGCAGGTTTTCCAGCTTCCTTCTAGATTATTCAAAATAGTCTTTCTGCTTCACTAGACAGAATTACAACTGGCAAGTGTACAGTGATGATGAGTGATCAGTAAAAGGATTGTTCTTAATTCATACGCAGCATGATCATGAAACCGATAGCACTACAGATTTGTCTTTAACAGAGATACTTCTTATTGTTACTTGCCTGCATTTAGCTATGTAAATACAGTCACTCTTCACCAGCTACAGAAAATGCAATATCCCCCGCTGTGGGATTCTGTGCAGGAAGGGAGACAGCAGGCACCAACAGGAATACCAATAATGGTGACAAGTTTTTCATTTGAACACAGGATTTAAGTCCATGCTGCTTTAAGCAAATCTCTTGTCTAAATATAAAGCTTGATCTGCTATTTGAATTTCTGAGCACTCTTGTTGGCTGCCATGTGTGCCATTATCATCCTCTTTACAACTCTCAACGCACACTTGGCATAGGAGAAAAATGGACATTTCAAGGTACCGTGTTTGTGAACAGTTAATCCATACAATGTTCTTATGCATCTTGAAGGTGAGGGAACACAACCCAAACGCCTCCCCCCCTTGTTTGCCTGCTTTTACAGAGTGGTCCCAAGGGACACAGCACGCTTCAGGCATCCCCTACTCTCCCTTGAGCATCTGCAAGAATGTGTCTTGGTTTATGGTGTACTCTGGGTACTGTAACTGAATCGCATCTACACATTTCTACTGGTAGTTACCTGTCTGGCTTCTCAGCCTCATCAACGCTCTTACTCATCTCATCTAGCTCTTTCCAGTGAGGAATAGCATCAGTTGGGTTTTTTTTAGAGACGATCAAAATGTGGCATGGTCCACTTAGCATGAATTGAAGGAAATCTTCAAAATCGGGCTAAAAAACATAATTTTTTTTCTCTATGAATTGCAGGAACTTTGAGTTTATCATGAGAAATGAACAGCCATCCTTTCAAAATTAACTCCTAATTCCTGTTCTAAAATGACACTCGCATACATTACTCAAACCCCTGTTAAATTGGGACGGTTTTGATCAGTCATTTGAGCCAACGTTGTAAAATACCTAAACCAAACTTAATTGAGATAAAGGAAGTCATAGAACTACATTAAGAAAGTAGCACATGTTCTACTGGCTTAATATGTAAATGACAAGAATGAAGAAAATTAGTTAGAAACTCAATGTGATCCAACGGTCTGCTCACAGTAGCTCATGCAGTGTGCCATAACAAACTGCAATACAGTTCTATGCATAATTATTGCAACTAAAGCCCACGTAGCTGGGTGCAAATAGAGAACATTGAGATGTTTGCAGGACATTTGTAGGCTTTTCCTTCATTCTCTTTGCTAGTTTCATTCCTTCAGTTTCAACCTTCAGTGCTATAAATGTACATTTTCATCAGAAAGTGATTTTTGTAGCTGTTGTGAGTTTTTAATCTTTCTTGCCTTGCATGTCACCCTATCCTTCAATATTTAAAACTTCCTCAAGTATCTTCTCTGCTTTTTAATATTTGAATAGATCTTTTCTTTACTAGTCAGCCTCATCTCATTGTGTATGGTAAGTTTTTCTCGTAATAATACGAGGATTAAATACTCAGATGTATGCTTGCAATTTATTTCTTTTCTCTTTCAACCTTTGTACCTATGCACACATTTAACCCGTGTCTCAAGATGACCAAACTCACAAGAGGTACAATGTATACAAGTACAAAACCATTTAGTGAAATGCATCAAAGGAGTGTCTGTACTTTTGTGGCTTCAAGAGTACACTTTCTCGTATTAGGAGAAATAGATGTGGCTGTTAGATTTGGCTGACCTGGATCACCCAGCTTTATCACTGAAAAGACACAATTTCTGCTTCCAATTATATCTGAAGGTCTTTTGCCTTCAGTCTCCATTCTGCTACAACAGGCAGCCTCTGGACCTTCAGCAAGCTTGCAGGGTACTAAATCAGGGATGATTTTGCCCACTGAGCACAAAGGAATCTGTATTCTATAGAACCATAGAATGGTTTGGGTTGGAAAGGACCTTAAAATCATCCTGTTCCAACCCTATGCCATGGGCAGGGATGCCTCACATTAAACCATATCACCCAAGCCTTTGTCCAACCTGGCCTTGCACACTGCCAGGGATGGAGCATTTGCCACTTCTCTGGGCATCCTGTTCCTATTGTCACTTTAACATGATTATTTTTCAGCTTAAAATTGCACTGAAAGAATGGCAAATAATTGGCTTCTCAGTGTGCATAGGGAGCTCTGGACTGCTTCTGGTAGTTCATAGTAGTTTTATTCTCCCTGTCCTGATGTTGTCTAGGATCTGCTGTGGTGGAACAGTGCTGTCATATATCGAGCACTGCATGCTTTTTCTCTGTCTTGGTTCCTCCCACACCTCCCTTTACACCTAACTAATGTCAAATTTGGCTGCTGTTCCCAAGAAGATGACATTTTTACCTCTGTTTCACAACTGTGTCTGTCTAGAGTCCTAGCTTTACTAAAACAAAGCTGCTCACGATTCCTCACAAGCCCTCCCTGTTACTTCCTTTCTAAACCACAGTGCAGGAATCTGGTGATTACTGTCGGATTTCTTTTTCCCCTCTAGTTTCAGCAGGAACCACCTTGTGTCACTGTCCTAATGTAGGATAGGGCCGGAAAAATGAACTTGACTGGAGATGCTTTCTCTTCCTGCCTGTTCACTTGCTTAGTTCCAGTCCTACCCTGTGATAAACACTATAAAGAAGAAAAAAAGTCAAATATACCATTTTATGGCTGGAAGAGTACGTGTCAGACAGATACCCCCTGTCATAAAGATGATGCTGGACTTTGGGTTTGTGCTGCATTTCATACCTGACAGCCTATGCTTAGGGCCATGGCTAAGGGTCCGACACATTCTGATAACAGACAGATCTGGAAAATCTCTTGGTATTTAATTGGAGTTCAATTTAATTGAGTTGGAATGTTAGAATGCTATCAAGCCATATCTGTATGAGTCGGTAGGAGAGAGAGAATGTCTCCTTTTTTTCTATGCACTAAATCTGCATTAATTCAGTTCTTCAACATACCAAAACTGTATAAGACAGAGATTTGCAAACACATATAGCTAAAATGATATGTTTTACCCGTTCCTTTTGTTTAGGTTTTTAGCTTGTTTTTACCTCTTTCGCTCTACAGGCATAGAACACTCTGATTTGCTCTTCAGTTAGCATTTTCTCCTCTTCTGCTTCGATGCTAAATCCTGCGTTTGTAATCTGCAATTATTTAGTTATTACTCAGTGGCATTTGAAAACGAATATATACAAAATCTTATGTTATTGTAATGCTAAAGATTGATTGATTTTGGAAGCTACCTTCAGTTTAAAATTCTCTGACATGTTCCAAATAATTGCTACCTTTGCCTAAGCTGAAGTTCCAGCTTTTTAAAGCACTTCGCTAATTTCACGATTACAATGGCCCCTAAGTTAATGGTTGTGAACCATGTAGTGCAGTTCAATTTATACAGTCATTCATATGTTAATAATCCCTTTTATTTAACATTAAATGAACTCATTTTAACTGTTGTGATTAACATGCCACCACTTCCAAAATCTGTTATTGTAACCTCTATACTAATCATAGTGGTCATATAAATGTGTACTTATCAACAGCTGTATTAGGCTAAAGTACTTGGCTTCAGGAAAAGGAGATAAGCATAAAATAGATTATATTTTTATCTATTTTAAGCTACACCACTGCACTGAATTCAAGTATGTGGAGGAGATGCAGACCTGTGTGTCCTATGTGAAAATTCGTAGTCCACTTGTGTGAGGTTTCCCATACACTGATATTTAAACAACAAAGGCGCTACCCAACCCCAGTACTGACCACATGCCCATATTAATCTGCTTACCAACATGCTGCTCTTTAAAAGCCCTTATGGTGCTGCTGAGTGTGGAAAAATTGTGAGTGCACCCCTCATTAGGCAGGGCAAAGGCAGAGCCAACTGGCAGCTGCTCAGCTCCAGCTACATTGCTTTCAAGCACTGCCTGCTTTTCTTTTTGCCTTTTCCTGAGCTTCATTCCTTTCTGGCCAAGGCAGAGTCATTGCAGAAACAAGCTATACAGCACTGATCATCGTTCCTGCAAAAGTCACTCGTATTTGTCTTGATATAAAGCCTTAGGAGGCATTTTTTTGGTAACAGAAAGACTAAGAAATTCCTGTAACTGAAATGAGCATTACTATAGCATTGTATTGTGGAAGGCAAAACATTCTTTCTTTCACTGTGTGATGGCTTCAACAAATACTGAACCATTGGATGCGCCCTTGCATACTCGCTGGATTCACATCCTTCACTTCAGGAGTAAATGCTGCACTAGTGACAAATATTAGTGTACACTTACTAGTGCACATAAACTAGCCTCACCATCTGCATGCTTTTATGTATTGCCATATGTGTCTGCACACAAAGTCTTTTCCATAAAGAACTGGTTAGCTGTCTTATGTGTGCCTGTGTGAAGAATTAACTTTGCCACCCCAGTCTCTAGTTCTCATTTCTGCTGCAGCGTGAGGGGGGAAAAAGACACTTTTCTGTGTGTAGATTTCGTGTGTTGATGATTAGCACAATATGCATCATACCTTGTCTACTGACATAAAGTATTAAAGCAGTAGTATCAGTCTGAACACCGTATTATTTCAGGTCAGAATTATCATGCTGATATCATCCTTAACAGAGAAGTGTTAAAAGATCTTGTTCTAAAGCCTAGGCATAAATTAGGATCTACTTCATATTGCATCTTGCTACTATGGCTCTTAACTAAGCAGCATGAATGAATCTTACCAAGTTATCTTTACCTGGCTTTTAATTTCTTCTACACGTCCCTCTGAGACATCATCAGGTTTTATAATACCAAGAGAATATTTGACTGCTTTTTCTGGAAAAGGGAAACAGTCATGTGTCAATGGGTCCATTTGTCAAGGTAAATGCAGAACTACATTTACCATGGCTTGCAAGTGGATTTCTCTGAATAGTTTTCTGTTTTAATATTGAGGTGGCCAAACAGTGCTTCCAAAAAGTGACTCCAGCACTTAGAGCAAGCCTTAGAGAGCAGGACTGTCCTTGGCTATCCCTGGAATCCACATTCCTGACAAAGCACTGGTGTTCTGGGTAATATGGTGGAGAAATGGTTCACATGTGGCCATGTGGGATGGGAAAGCTTAAGATGGGTGCTTTGTCTAGGGAGCTCTATATGTACAGGACTAGAAATGTGAAAGGAATGAGTGTTACTAAGGAAAATTAACTAAGTGAAAACCTGTATGAATACTAGAGATTTCCAGTAAAATATGCATTTCTTGTCATAGTAGATGTTTGTTTTTTCTTAGCACTGTGGATGCCAAACTAATTTGCAATAAATAACTGTTGAAGTAACACATGCTTGCTAACACCATGTAATGTTTAAAACAAGAGGTATAGACATGGTGTTACAACCTCCATAGCACACAGATCCCAACAAAGTGAGAGAAAATGGTCAGAAAAGAGTACAAATTACATTGCCTTTGCAGGATCAGAGATTTACAATGAAGCATTAGAATGTAATTCAATGCCTGTAGGAGAACTTTCTGGTAGCTCTAACAGCAACACCAGACTACTACTCATTTCCAACACTAGGGAACTCTCATAGGCACCTGCACGTGGTAAGTAGAATATTACCATGAAATATTAGTGTATTATGGCTTCTGAGGGATCCCTTACCCTGAAGCTGAACCCAAACTTATGTCTGTTCCCTGATTTGGTCACACATTTAGGTGCTGTGGGGTAGTGTGAAGTCTGGATATAACTGCTATATGACTTGTAATACTGTACTACTAGTCCTGGAAGGTGTATGGGAAAAAAATACAGGCTAAAGCTGAGGTCAGGAATGTGTCACTTGAACCAAACAATAAAGGCAGGAAGAGGAAGGAGAAGGGGCACAACTTAATCCATGACTATGATCTAATGCCTTCTCACGGGGGGGAAAAAAGGTGAGATCAGAAAGAAGAGGATGATGGAGGAGTTTATTCCATCTCAGTGCTGATGAGTGGCATTCTGTGCGTATGGAGCAGTAGAAACATTCAGTAGCCACAGATAACAATAAGAATAGAAAAGATGTAGGTCCCAGCTCACGAGAAGCCTGACCTAAATGGTAGGTATGAGACCCACAAACAGGATGGTGCTTATTTTCAATCTTTTTGGGCTCCTATTCTACTGTCAGGGTTCATGTAATGTAAACCTGTCCTTTAGCTCCTTAATGTGGTGAAAGACTCAAAAATAATCCAAGATACAAGCGTGCCATTCCTTCACAGATGAACTCTCCCAATCCTCTCAGGTTGTCCCTGTCTTGTTATTCCTGTCAAACACCCAAGGGTTAACAAACCCCACCTGAACAAAAGTGCAAAGATAACACAGGGGCTGTGTAGAAGTGACTTTGAGGCACTGGTTTTACACAGGAATATTGCCTGGCACACAGCACTGCTGCTATTCTGAAGTGCTGAAAGCTCACAAAGCAGGGGTGAAAATGCTGATGATGGCAGCCCGATATCTTAATTCCTTACAGGAGAAAGCTTCCTGTCACTTTGATATTCTCAACCACAGCCTCTCATATTACTAACTCAATCAAAGGAGCCTCCTAGTGCTTGACATACCCAATTCTTAATCAAATAACTGAAGAGATATTGGTTCTTTTTCTTCCTGCTAACATTTCTAAGAGAAATCAAATAGATTTACCCTGAGGTGCGGTCTCCTCAACAGGCTCTTCTGGTGGCTTCTCTTCATGCAAAACAAGTTCTTCTACCTACGGCAGTTGCCAGTGGAGTAAAAGCACGTCACCAGTGTGAAGCTGAAGCCACCAAGCGCAGCTGTCAGGTCTTTACAACAATTTTACCTTAATGTTAGAACATATTTGCTACCTTGGAAAGTGAGAAAGTCTAAGAAAGATCTTTGGGCAACCTGATTTTCCTTAACTGAGCTACAGTGTTAAAAGCTTCCTTTACTGTAAGTGAAGTTCTTTCATCTCCATTTCTACTTAAAATCAAGCAATGAGCCATAACTGCTCCCCCTGTCTTTGTTTCATCTGATGCACTAAGTTAAATAAGGAAAATAGTCCTGGGAGAATAAAAGATTACTAAAACCCTTCATGTGCCAATGACCTTGTCCATCTCTTCATTTCTTACATTAATAGGCTAATCTGTAAACTTCTGAAGCTTTTACAAAGTGCTATTTAATAGAAATCTCTAAAAGAACCCAAACCACCCTCACATCTATCACTTTACTGTTGAAATAAATACAAACAATTAAACATGACCAAACCCCCTATCACAGGGATTAAGAGAAAACATGCAAGCGTAATAAAACCTCATTTATTTAAGTATCTGGTTTGTGAGTACCGTGGTGTGCTCTTTCTGTCCAGATGCAATTGCTCTCTCTTCTAGCACTAGCTCTGTTATTTTCTTACTTAGAAGAGGAGCATTGACACCTTTCACTATTGAGATAATTTTGCCATTCTGTAAAAGAGAAAAGAACGTTCTCAATGAGTTTTCATTGCTCTCATTACATATTTACTTGAATTTTGAAACATGCTTTATCTCACTGTATTTTCCAGCAGCAGGACCACCTTCTATGCCCACGGAAGTGAATACTAAAGCTACTACTGCCTCTATTAGTTCAGAAAGAACCTTTCTTGCTTCTGCTTCCTCCCTCCCTTCTCTGCCTAATTTGTCATGTTTATTTCTAGGCTCACCATTTATAATATAGTCAGATGTAAATGCAAAATATAGGATCTACTAGCTCTTAATTCCCATAACATGGAGTTTTCTATCTTTTATTCACATTATGTGTCAGGGAGTGCTCTGCCACATTCAGAGGTAGTGAAGTGAACTACTGGTAATCAAAGATGCTGCTAGCTTTGTTTGGAAGCGTTCAGATTCAAATCTGGAAGTGTCCTGAGAGTATCATTGCTCTCAGATCCTAGATTTAAAACTTAGCACCCTCAAGTCAAAAAACCATTGAAACCATTGCCTCCTAAGGGAGCAGTGTTCTACAGTGGCATTCTAAGAGAAGAGGCTTTTTACATCCATTGCTAAGAGATAAAAAACATGTGATTGTTCCAATTGCCTGTGTGTGAAAAATGCAGTTTTAGCTGTTTATCTGAAATCTCTTAAAGTGTCAGGAAAAGGAACCTCTTTTTCCCTGGGTTAAAGCGTGTATAAATACCCATTTCAGTGTAGCCAATTTATGTGAGACAACCCTGGAAAACTTACAGAGTTTTCTTACTAAGTGACTACCCCAGCTGTGGCTACCCAAAATCTCCTGTGGCTGCCATGTGCTCGAGAGCCACAGATCAGGCATGAAAACCTGCCTCAAGTCAACAACATCCGCTGGCATACATACTGGGTTATGCGCTGTAAGATGTAAAGGTATGCGTTCTATAGCTTCCCTTTTCTTTTTAATCTACTGAAAAATTAAGGCAAAATTGGGCAGCACATGGAGAGAGGCTGATGAGATGTACTTACAACACAAAACAGAAACACAGGTTCACATTTGTTCCTGAATGACTGCAGAGCCAGAATGCTGTCAGCCTCTGCCTGAAGTCAGATGGAAAAGATGATTTACTTACATGTGCATACATATGCATATATAGAGAGAATCATAGAATAGTTAGGGTTGGAAAGGACCTTAAGATCGTGTAGTTCCATATATATATATATATATATAAAAGTATATATATATAAACCTGCATAGATTCATAAAATCTGGCTTTTGAATGTTTCTGCAATCTTATGAAGAAATATATTGTGGGGTATCAGCTCCCTTTCTATTATAGCTCCTTCCACATTGATTGCCATTCCCAGTCTATCCCTAAACAAAGTCTTGTGAGGAGCTATGCAGAAGAAGATGCAACCAGGCCAAAACTTGTGATACCTTGGTATAAGAACAGTAAAATGAAAGCTCTGTTTGTGCAGACAGGTCAAAAGAACTATTTAAAACAAAAGGTGAAGAAGTTCCCCATGGAATTGCCATCCTTACCACGGCAAAATGCAGCACATCGTCTTCACTGAACTCGCTCTTCAGCTTCCTGAATAGGCTCAGCACAGCTTTGCAAGGACCACACCAGGCTTGATACACATCTATTACTGAAATGGAATAGTTTGGGGTTACAAAACAGCCGCCTTGTGGAGCTTATCAAATGGAACATATTTGCGAGTGTGTTGAAGCACACGCATGCAGGGAAGCGTTCACATGCAGCTCTTAGTCCTCTCAGTCAATGTATGCACCGCAGATACATCAATGTGTTCAGTGAATACATCACGGTTTCCTCTTTCATTTCAATTATGTTTGGCACCAACAACCTACTTCATAATACCGTTTGAGATGCTTAATTCAGACCACCCCATTTCTCTCATATTCCTTTTCCTTTTAATTGCTCTTTTTCTTTCCCCACTGTTGGATTTCGATCTTATTTATTCTACACGATTTTTACATCCCTGAGCCCATGCAGATCATGTTTTTCCCATTGCTGCTCTTGTGTAGCTATGATCCCATTACAGATTTGTTCTCTCTACCTAAATATAGCTCCCTACCATACAGAACACCACATTAGAAAGGTATTTTCTGATTATCAGCATGTAACAGCAGATAAAATAATGGTTATGACTTCTGACAGGTATTTATTCATAATAGAAGACTGTATGTGAATAAACACATTTTATACTTTATATTAGTATAACCTTTCTTGAAAAGATAATATGGTGGTAATCTACATTTATGACCACTATCTGTTAAAGATGATAGGATATGTAAGTATGAAAACCTATACATGTCTTCAGGAGAGATTAAACAGGAAACAGTGACAGTACCTACTACACCTTTCATCAGCAACATTTCACCCCACTGGTTCTCATTGGTTATTTGCATCTGAAATAAAAAGAATTGACATTTTAACATCCTTAAAAGAGAGAGAGAAAATGTCTATTAATCTCTAGAATTGTTCAAGTAAATAGAATCTGTACCTGGAGCTGGATTTCTTTCTTCTTGCCTGCCATTTCCCTGTGGTTATAGGAAACGTATCAAAATACAAAGCACATTTAACAGGTTTTTAAAAGAACTTGGTTTTACAGTTTTCAACACAGCACTGCCTTCTGATTCCCTTACAAATGAGCTCAGCAGAAGCCTCTACAGCAATGGCAGTTTATACCCCACCTTGGTGGTCTATGAGGCTAAATACAGCTGATTCTCAAAGCCCACGTAGCACAGGAAACACAACAAAATTGAGTTCCTTAACCCATTGGGGTCCTTGAAAATCCTGTTGGCCTCAGCAGTCTCAGAAAGGCCCCAGGGCCCTTGGATGGGATGACAGGTGCTGTAGCAATGGACCATCCGTTCCCCACCCTGGAGGTCTGTGAAACCGGATGAAATATGGAATGGATGGAAAACATCCTGCACGCTTCAGCTCACACACAAGTGCACACCTGCATGTGTCCACAAGGACATGCAGAGACTCACATCCTTCTGCAGGCACCCAAACATGAACCTCCGTTATACAGGGACAGCCTCACCATGAGCACGCCTGGGGGTGCATGAATGCACGTGCACACCCCTTTGTGCACGCACAAACACACACAGGAGCATGGATAATGATCTTGAAGCTCCCTTCCAGCCCCAGCCATTCTATGATGCTAAGAGAACGCAGCCACACTGCAGCTCAGGCTCCCCATCTCCAGGGTGCTCGGGTACTCATGCACCCTCCACCACAAGCACACCATCACACAGCAGCCCTGGTGCTGCTCACCCCCAAGATGGGCACCTTTGTCCTGCCCTGCTCCTTGCCCCTGCCCTGGACCAGCGGTTGGGCTGGGTGTACCCCACAGCCACCCACCCTTAACGGCTCTAACCACCTCCCTAGGGCCATTGCCCTGCCCCAGCCCCTCCTGATGCTCCACCTCCGAGGCTTGTTTCTCCTCCATCTCCGTTTTCTCCAGCCTGGGAATGACACGGCACGGGGAGCTGAGAGGGGAGCAGCACCATTTCCTGTACTGTTGCTCCTCTGTTTCTCTCCCCACTCAGGTGGAATCCAACCTTAGCTTTTGAACTGTGAGAAAATGAATCTTAGAACCTCATCAGCAACCCAGCTTCACTGTGTTACTTGTAAATTGTAAGATGATGGGGGTGAAGTCGTGGTGACCAAAGGAGGGTCTTGAAAGCCAAGTAACAGTCAGCACTCAGGCTGCCCTGTGATCAGTGCAGGGCTCTGAGCACACTGCCTCAGGGCGTCGCTTCACAGCATCATTTCTCAGATGCTCATGATTCTGTGGCTCTATAAGAGGGACTTAGGGACTGTAGTGACAGGACAAGGGGTGATGGGCTCAAACTGAAACAGGGGAGACTGAGATGAGCTCTTAGGCAGAAGCTCTTCCCTGTGAGGGTGCTGACTGGCACAGGGTGCCCAGAGAAGCTGTGGCTGCCCCATCCCTGGCAGTGTTCAAGGCCAGGTTGGACACAGGGGCTTGGAGCAAGCTGCTCCAGTGGAAGGGGTCCCTGCCTGTGGCAGGGGTTGGAGCTGGAGGAGCTTTAAGGTCCCTTCAACCCAAACCATTCCGTGATTCTGTGCCAGTTTGAGCCTCTGTGAATCTGCTCGAAACTCACAACAGATAAAGGTAAAGCTCATTTATTCAGGTAGAAAAATGGGTCCAGAGCATGGTCTGGCTATTTCCATATATATTGATAAGCTCTTAAAGGCATCCCAGCTGGGGAGAGTTTCTGTTTGGAAGTGGAAGAACGATTGCAAATCAAATGCAGGTGCCTCTGAACTGTTCATGTTTCACATATGCATGTTGTTATGCTTTATAAACCATCTGTGCTCCCTATTTACTTCTGAAGCCCTGCCCAGGCGTTGTAAGTGCTGTTGTGTGTATCTATCACACTTAAAATCTATTTTTAGTGACTTTCCTGTCACTTTCTTAAGCTTTCTGGGAGTGCTCCCCAAAACACGCAAAGCCCCTCCTGAAAACTTGGGTTTATTCCCTAAAACTAGGAAGAAGAGCAAAGCATGGTAGCAGCACTTAAAGGAGCTGGAGTAGGTGCTCTTACTCACTGTTAAACCACCCCAAGCTGATGGACACTTGTTCTGCAGCAGTGTGAAGGGGGCAATGTTCCACAGAGCTGCAGCAGTTTTCAGTGCTGAGATTCTGCTATGCCCTATGCCCAACCAATTTGCATTAGCTTGATTTGGTGGCAAGAGAGGCTTTGCATTCAGATCAGGAATAATGCATTTGTATAGCCAACACTAAATCCCTTCCTACGTTCTTTTATTTCTGGAAAACTCTACCTTTGGAACTGGTATAAACTGCATTGGCCTGCTTGGAAGTGGGGCAGTGCCCCTGAATAATCTTTTCCTGTGTGAAGTAGGAAAACAGCTTTGGAAACCTTAATAGGCTTGCAAAACAAGAAAGGACTAGAGAAGATGAGATATTTAACCCACCTGCCACGTGGGAGTTAAAGCCTGAAAGCACGGGCTGTGGTTTCTGGGCTTCATTTGCAAACCACTCACTGCTTTCTCCAGACCGTTTTCTTCAGGAACACCAGGAGAAATGCCTTCAAGAGGAATACAGGATGAGGTAATGCTCATGTCCCAAATGTTAAAATGCTGATGCAGCCTGTTCTTTAACTGTTCTGCTAGAATGGATTGTGTGTATGCTTTGGATATCACAAAATATTTAATGTAAAGGGATTGGGTATTTTAAAACATCGGGCTTAAAAGAAGTTGATTTTCACTGCACCCATCCTCATTGGGGGGTTGCAAGATTTAGAAGCAAGTAGGAAATGAAGATTAGAGTTTGTGTCATCTGTCTTGCTTATCAGCATCTGCAGCTCTTTCTCTTGGGTCTCATGCTGCGCGTCCCTCGGGTATCTTCTGATCATCAGTGTTTCAGTGAGGAGTTAGTTCTGTGTGTTACTGTCTGGTAATTGTTGGGCATAAACCTGATTGGGGCTGCCCTAGGAAGGAAGGAAATTAGATGGTAAGGGCCTTGAATAAGGAAGAATGTTTTCTCCAGCTCCTCATCTTTAACCTCTTCCTTTCTCCATACTTGGTCACATTGCATGAGAGTGAATTTATCTGAGGAATGACTGCTTCTGGTTTAGTCCCTGGGATGAGGTTTGAAAATTACATGTGGGCAGTTTCAGTGCAGCTTGATGGTTTTATGTGATGGCTTCAATAATAAACACTGCCAAAAAACTCTGCCAATCTGCGCTTTCAGTGCCATAAGCATAATGAGAAGATGTTTCTTTAGGTTAGAGTGTATAGTTCTGTAAAGTTAGTAATGAGTTGAAGGATAATTTAGCTTATCCAGAGCAGAACTTTTGGTGGACATCAGAGAAAAGGGGTTAGGATTTTGCTGCCTTTTTTTTCCCTGAGTCAAAATGATTCTGTAAGTGTCCTGAAAGCGTGCAGTGAATGAAACAGAACGGATTCATGATGAACGACAGCATAACTTTTCTGAGTAACTTCAAAAGTATTTCACTCCATTTTGTGCATACCACTCGAGTTCAGGTCTGCTCTTTGTCATGTTCTGTTAATGCCTGCAGTGATTAGCTTCAAATGAATAGCATTCTTTCACAAAGTAATGAAAACCAGTTGTAGGCATCACTGAGACTTTTAACCCTGAGACAAAACTAGAGATGGGTTATCCCTGCAAGTCAGTCTTCTTGTGTGTCCTCGTACATGCTTGGATGTTGGTGCCTATGTAACTGTGATGACTGCCTGCTAGCAAATTCACTGGAGACCTTAATCACCTTCATTTATCACCATCTCTTCTGTAACTGCTTAGTCCACATGGATGCTGGTGCTGCAGCTTGTTCGTGTCTTTTCCTTGCTGTGTTCCCTGGTTGTGTCCTGGTGTGCCTCTATGCCTGGATGCACTCTCATAATGAGAGGATGTCCGACCTTCCCAGCTCTCCTGCAGCGCTGTTCTCAGCCTGTCTAACCTGAATGCTCTGTATGTGTGTCCAGGCTTTCCCTGGGCCAGCCACTAGCTGACCATGGATCTGACAGCACAGGAAGAGCTTTCTGATTTCTTCTGTTCCTTGTGGAAAGCAGAAAGAGAGTGAAATGGCTCAGAAAGTTCCAGTGATGCTTACAAGCGCACATCTCCATTGCACATGCTGGTGCTGCAATAGGTCTGTGCAGTAGAACTATATTCATAAACAAAAACCCAGCACAAAATAGGTTAACAATCTGAGATGGTTTTTGTACTGACTTACCATGACACACCAGCATGGTAACTCCAAAACCAGGCTTCTAGGTGACAGTCCAAGACTGCTACCGGTTAGTTGTGGAGGTTGGAGGGGTAACAAATGCAAGTTTTGCCCATAAATAGTAACTAGCATAATGGAATTGACAGCTTGCTATCAGAGAATGGCCTAGCTCTGTCAGTGCTAGGTGCGTCCTCAAGACAACATGAATGATAACCCTGAAGGATGTTACTAACACATAAACTTTTTGCTCATCTTGTACCACGAAAGAGAGGTTCATGAATGCTAGTGTGGAATATGTAGAGATATATAGAGAGATCTTCATCTGCAGAGACAATCTGAACAGGTATATGTGAAAAGCTGGAGCATATTCAGGGTAGTAAATCCCAGCAGGGCAGAAAAAATAGGGGATCAGACAATTGCATCACCTTGATACATTGAGGCGAGCATGAAAATGTGCTCAGGGAAGGGTTTAGGGTTTTAGACAGTACCAGACTTGAAAATATGATGGAAAATTACATGAATGCTTGAAGTGTGGTGTAGTCCAAGCAGAATATGCTGTTACAGTCCAGTCATGGGTCTGGCCAGTATCTGCATTGCTGTATAGGGTGGAAAGTTTTGTAGCATATGAAGTACTGCCCTTTGCTAAGATAGGAATGCAAATTAAGCCGCACAGTAAAATAGCCACCAAAGTCTTTGCCAGAGACTAATTGAGGATGTTTTTATGGCCATGATGAATAAAACAGTCAAGCAGTTGTAGCACAATTTGGCTGCCGGAAGAGTTTGTTTTGGTTTTGTATTTAAATTCCCTCCTAATTGGCACTGTGGTCATTTAAATGAAGAAGCATGGCATGGGTAGTTTACCAACAGGAAGAACACACAAGGCAGGCACAGCTGAACAGATCACATTGAGGAGACTGAACCCGAACATGATTTTGTCAACTTGCTGAGTCTAAAGGATGTGCCAAAGGAGTCGAGGTTTCCTCAATCTGTACTCGTTCAAGCTTATGTGGGAAGAAAAATGATGCTCTTTCCGACTGATCCAATTCATGCAAGTATAAAAGACTGTGTATTTCTAAATAATTTAATGTGTGTATATATATAACACATGTATATTGATATATATATATACGTGTTATATATAACAATGTCTGCAGGAATCACAACATTTGGCCAACCTTCAAAAGTATACTCCAATCCTTCCAAGACTGCTAGTCAGAAATGGTGAATGTTGGTATCACATTTGGAAGCATTTTAAATGGTAAATGCTGTTTTAGATGTCACTTTAACATCCAGGGCTTTATGCTGGTTCAATGTATTTAATGGATGCAGCATGCATCTGCATATAGAGCTACTTGCACAGGCCAGCAGTAGACAAGCTTTCACCTGCCATAGGCCATGCTTTTTGCATCAGGGATGTTGAAAGATAAATGCCATGTGCCTCCCTAGCATATGAGAAGAAGGAAGCCAGGAAGTCTGTTAAGCAGCCAGATCTAGGCATGGAATAATTTCTGTGACTGAAAGAAAAGTAATTCCTGTAACACTATTGCTTGCCTAAAAGTCTTTGCCTCTTCTCCCTCTCTCCCCATGCATCTGGGTCTCTTATTCATCTGGTAGCCAACAATTTCACTCTTTTTCTGCCAGCCAGCTGGATTTTGACGTGATATCAAAAACTTTTATGTATTCTTTGAATCCTTTTCAGGGGAAAAGCTTGGCTTCTGAAAGGTAGATGAGACAGAATGTACAAAGTAAATGTACAGCTTGGGGTAATGTCAGTCCTTTACTTCCATCCATGACCAGGAGCACGAGGCAGCTTCATAGCATTCACTCACTGATTCATCAGTGTGCAAGAAATACAATTTAATAGAGCTGCCATTCAATAGAGACCTTGGCAACTGCAGCAGGGCAGCTTAGCTAATCAGCAGGCACAAGCCCCCCCACCATGGCTGTAGCAGTTTGAAACAGCATCTATGAAATTCGACTTCCTTTGCCCATCATTAAAATATGAGTTCTTTCTAACTTGTTGTCAATAGGGTTTTTTAGCGAGTAATTAGCAATTCATTATCAATTTGTGCATGTTAACTGTGTGATGTTCCTTGCAAAAAAGGGAGGGGTTTGCATCACTATACAAATCTGACAGTCACAGTTAGGATGCACTATCTGCAGAAGGCACTGATGGGTTTCAGGTAGCTTTAGGCAAAAGCTTTCTTCATGCCCAGTGGAGGTTTCCTTACTGCATCAACTAAATGTCTTGAAAAAGGATATGATGCTCATCTGGCTGCTCCAAACAATGCAAAGGACGTCATTTGTACCGCTCCTCAACCACAAAAGGGCAAGTAGACAGAGGACAGATTGCAACAGAAGTACTTGTTTCTTGCCTCGGGGTCTGCTCTCCCTCATCTCAAATTGCTTGTGTTCCTTTGTTATAAATGGTTTGTTTGTTTCTTCCGAGGTACTTTAATAGTGTGCATGGTTATAAACTGCAGTCACTCGAGGTTCCGGTATATTTGGAGGCTGTGATTTACTGCCTGTCTCAGATACTTGTTTTTCAAAATCACATAAAAGTTTCCTTCTGTTTCAGTCATTTTCTGACTTTTTTTTTCTTAAAAATGCCACTGTGGATTTTATTTTATTTTTTTTTTTCAAATGGAGACAATTTTGTTGAGTTTGTAAATTCAGGAATTAAGGTAAAAAGCTGACAATTTGGGCAACAGGCTGTGGAAAAAACTATGCATAACCAATGACTGCAGTTATTAAATGGCCCTTTGAAACGTTGCCGAGTTAAACTTGTTGTGTACTTCTGTTCTTTATGAATAATGGGTTCTCTGCTATAAATACATAGAATTGAATACGGCAAACACTGAAACGTGCAATTTGGTGATTGAAGAAAGTTTTCTCAATTTCTTTTGGAAGCAGGAATCTGTGGTACCTATTTTTTGTATGCTTGCTTGTTTGGCAGTTTTTTCTGACTCTGCAATTGCCATAGAAGTTACTAGAGCCATGTTTTCAATTCATACCTAGCTGCTGGGTAAAGGAAGATGAGATCTTGAGAAGTCTGTGCTGATGGCTTTGAAATAAGGTTCTCACCACAAAACAAGAAGGTCGGGTTAACTATGGCCAAAATTCCTGATACTATGCGGTACCGCCTGTCTAATAAGTAACTTACTCCTCCACAAATGAGGGATGTACGCGTAACCCTCCCCAACAGGGATAACACTCAGGACTGGGCTGACTTACAGAACTGATGCTTCTTTTTCTGTGAGCATTTGTGTCTGAACAAATCCAAGCACCTCAACAAATGGAATTAAGAGCAGTTAAGGAGGGTGAATAACTGCTCACAGCTGGATGCTGGGCGCTTTGACTTCATACCAGAAGAGGCAAATTCTGTTTTCCGTGGGAAGGTGCATACTCTTAGCATGAGACTCCAAAGATTTAGGGGTCATCATTCACCACTTTTTCATAGCTCTTCTTTTTTACCTGCCTCTGCAAACACAGCAAACATCATAAATTTCTGTGGTGTAGAAAGCTCTGTCACCAGCATCTTTGACCTGCTTTAGATTAAATTTGCCAGCAGGTATTACTACAGCTTGATTTAAAGAGCCTGGAACCATCCAGCACTGGATTCTCGTGTGGTGTGGGAATGATATCAACCCTGTATCACACCTTTTAAAAAGGCAGATTAATTTGTTTCACTGACAAGGAGAATATCTGTGGTGAAAACTGAGTGAGGATACATCGTGGAAGCTGTAGCATAACATAAATGTAGTGTTCCCTATATTAATGCCCAGGAATGTTGTGTATGAACTGTGTATACATGTGCATGCAGTCAGAATGTAAGCCTACAGGCAGAAAGCCATATTATTTTCCAGCATTTGAAATTGATTCAGAAAAGCAGCCTTGAATTTGCTATGCTTTTCCAGTTATGCCCTGCTCTTCCTTCCTGCTGCTGATTGCTAGCTTGCGTTCCCTCCACCCTGTCCTTTGCTGGAATGGAATACAAATCATTGCTTTAGTGACATCATTTATCCTGCAGGGTTCACGAGTGTGTCCTTTGAAATGCTAAGAGAAGTTGAATGTATACACTTTAGAACAGCTGCAGCAAAAAACCCCAATCAACTTGCCAACAAATGCTGACACATCCTGAAAAGGAATCATTTGTAAGGTCATAATGTAGGGTCAATATACATAGCCTTTTAAGAATAAGGGTCCTGGAAAACTTGTATTCATATTCCAAACTATACAAATATCCTATAAAAAAATAATTGTCTATCTTGAACACCCTAATACATAAATGAAATAAATCATTTGACATCCATGAGATTAGCTATGGGTAGTGCCGCTTGCAAGCCTTCTCTGTTTTGAATGCTTCAATCCTTTTTTGGGGAACAGAGGTTTTCTTCAATGCTATTTTCAACAGGCAAAGTAACTAAAGCTGTTGACTGAGCCTGTATGTCTCAGAATGAAGGCAGATACGTGCATGTTTTGATTACCTGCTGCCACAGCAGTTGCTGGAGTTGCTAGAAATGCCTGGAGCATCGTGCAGCGATTCAGCTGTGCAATGTGTGACTCGTAAGCCTGTTTCAAAGATGCAAAGGTGTCTTCTGAGGGCAGCTCTATGGTGTTTATTGGCATCAGAACAGGGTGCCCAAAGGAGTGGTCAATGCTTCATCCCTGGCAGTGTTCAAGGCCAGGTTAGACAGAGCCTTGGGTGTCATGGTCTAATGTGAGGCATCCCTACCCATGGCAGGGGGTTGGAACTAGAGGATGCTAAGGTCTTTTCCAACCCAAACCATCTATGATTGTATATCACCATAATTACATACATATATTAATAGGTAATGTGTCATTACAAAAATAATAAGTATATTTTAAAAATCGGAGCATAAAGTTGCATATTTTGCTTATTGCTGTCCAGCTCATCCTGCTCAGTGTTTGTACTCGTGGGTTTTTGGTACAGCAGGTGTAGGAAATAGCAAGACCAAGCAGTTACGTGATGTGCTTAATATCAAAGTCTTGTAGCTATGAACCATTTCGGGAGGTTTTTAGAGAATTATATAGTCTCTCCTCAGCTGCTTGTGCATGGTGTTCGTACCTCAGCAGAACTGGATACTGAAGAGAAATATGAATGGTGGAGGAGTGGGGCGAGGAGATGGTGACAGCTGACAGAACAGTAACGAGTTTGTGCTAAACCCTCACACTTACTTTCTCCTACTGTTCTGAAGTGATAGACATGTGATACCATACAAAAAGGCAAGCAGCAGTGCAGTTATCGCTGCTTCTCCCTTCCTGCAGTCACTCAGATTCTTTCTTTAGAGATGTTTTGTCCTTAGGATAAGAACCAGCTGGAAAAGGGGAAAAAGAAGGTGGTAAACTCTGGGTTCTGGGTTTGTGTTGGTTTGTTTAGTTTGCACTATAGGTGGATCCTTCAGATACACCTCAGGCCTTTTATTAAAGGACTTTATTACTTGGTATGTAGTTAACAGACTTCAGAACAATCTCCTTGATGAGACGTTCTCTTGGATTTTTGTGTTCTGTGATGTTTCCTTCTGTCATAATCATATTTTCCTGCAAACGTAGGAATTTTATGCCAGCACATTGAAGGCAACGCTCATACAACTGCTTAGAGTAGTTTAATGCCAAGCTAGCCTGCCTGCAGGTTGGTGCTGATCTTTACTGACAGGCAGGCTATCGCAGGAGTTGGTAGGTTTTATAGAATCCCAGGCTGGTTTGGGTTGAAGGGGCCTTAAAGCTCACCCAGTTCCAACCCCTGCCATGGGCAGGGACACCTTCCAGTAGAGCAGCTTGCTCCAAGCCCCATCCAGCCTTATTTGGAGCTTCAGTTCTATCATAATCTTAGGTTCCAAATCTATTGAACTGAGCGGGATATCCTGAGCTCATTCCTCAGAGCCGGGAGGTCTGGGAAACCTGTACTGGCAGCAGAGGGCCAGCGAGTGGCATTAACTGTATTGGAGAGACTGCCAGAGAAGGAGTCCTCCCGTGCAGCAGCTCCAAGAACTGACAATCGATGTCTCTCATAAGCTTACAGGTCGTGTGTAATGATAACGCAACAGCAGTTTGATACGTACTTCGTGGACTGCCTTCTATGAAAAGATTGAGATTTTCCTTGAAACAAAAGACATCTGGGGAGAAAAAGTGATAGTCCCAATAGTAAGACTTGAGGAAATTCATAATCGCCTTCTGTTTTTCTGTATGCTGGGGAAATCGACATATTTATCAATTTATAACATAGTATATCGATATATTTATCGATTTATAGCATAGTAATTTCAGGAATACGAACCCAAAATGCAGTAACCCAAGCGGTTCTGACTCCTCTTCAGCACGGAAGACACTTAGATTCAGATGTTGTTCAACAAGATGCCACAGAGTGGCGGTCTCACGTCTTCGAGGAGGAAACAGCTCTCTTCAGTCTGTTAAATTCCCACTTCCTCACTTCTTGATCCCTTCACTTCCAGTTTGGACTGTGGTTTTATTACCTTTTCATGTCATTCAGGTTCTAGAGGCCAGTCTGCCTCCCTGGCTTCCAGGCTGTTGTAGCTCATGTGTGCATACTTCTCATCTTCTGAGCTCTGATCAAGTCAAAGAATAACTTGTAATTGAAATGAGGGTTTTCTTTTTAAAGAACTCTAATCTATAGCCTGTTTACGACTATAGGTTCTGGTTTTCGTTTAAATCTTTATTCATGACTTGCTGAACTGCTTCTTTTGCTAGTAACTGCTTTCTGCACAATCAGGCTTTCTGTCGTCAATCGTATTGTCTGTTCAGTCAGAAGGGAAAGATGGAAAGAATGATAACATTGCAGATGCACTGATGTGCATCCTCAGAGCTCTAACTGGATAAGTGTCAGCACTGATGTGCTTCAACGTTGTCTATTGCAGCAATACTGAAAGGTGGAGGATAAGGAGAGCCGGGTCAGTTGACATTTATGTGTTACCTTATGCATGCTAACTTAGTATTTTCTCCCAATTGAAAGCAAATGCATATAAAGGAGAGAATTATGCAAAGATTGCTACTCTAAACACATCACTTCCTAATCTAAACTTATGAATGGAAGGTTACCCTTCTATGAGGAAGGGCACAAAGACTGATGCAGCCATGAGAATGCACTGTGTGCTTTCTACCTGATTTAAATTGGCATTTTGGAGATGGGGTGGGACGGGGAAGAAATAAGTTCTGGAAGCATCTCAACAAAGCAGCTCAGCTGCAACCCACCTCTGAAATGTGAAGCAGCTTGATTATAGCTCACCCCAGGGCCTCGTGCCCTTAGGTTTGGTGTTTGCTTTTATGTTTGGATATAGTGTTGTCAGTAGCAGACTGGTTTCAAGAGCACTCTGCCTCTACCTGCTGTGCGACTTGTGTGCTGTGATTAGTAATTCATATTGGAGAACCTGAGACTAAACTACAGCTCTCCACCAGCTCCGCCGTTGTGTGCTTAATAGCAGTGGTGAATTCTGCCTATCTCCTTTCAAAGAGCCCAGGTAACTCAGGTCTTTCCCCATGGATTTAGCAGCGTTGTGCAGCCCAGTGCAGCTCAGCTACTGTAAATACTTACAAATGAATAATAAATGTCTAATGAGGCCATGAATACCGAATTGTGAAGCACTGGAAATGAGATCACAAGTGCATGTGGGATGGGAAGGGTAGAAAGCTCGAGTGCTTCATCTGGGCCTGTCAGAGGGGTCACCTAGGACTTTGGTTGTTAGAGCCAAGTATGGACAGAGATCAGACAGGCAAAATACTTCCCTTATATTGCCAGAGGTACATGTATTTCATGCTGGGTTCCAGAAGTTAGGTACAATAAGGCAGATACTTGGGCTCTGAGTAGTGATGAAGATAGAGTGGTGTGTTCAGATGTTAATTCTCCTATGTATCTTAAACACCTCCCCTTGAAAGCAATGTATTGCTGCTGAAAGGACCCATTTCTTCACGATGACTGGCTTAGGCTATACAGACACCTTTTGGGTGGCCAGAGCAGCAACGAAAGACTTTGTGATGAGCAGGAAGTTTTACCAGTGGGAAGACAAGGAAAGATAACAGCAACCACAGTGATTCACTACAGCCAAATGGAAAAGAGCTTTTGTAACCTCCTCTGATCTTTTTAAAAGCCACTCTGTTAAATGTTGTGAGCTGCTGTTCCTTTCCAGTGTGTGCTTTTCAAGCAGGAGGCTACCTGACATAACTGGGTTACAGCAGCCCCACTGGAGTGAGGGATAGTCTCAATTCCAGGTGTGTTTGCCTGAGGAAACACAGGGGTGTCTGTGAGGGGCAGTGCAAGGCCATCTGTTCAGAGGCCAGCTCTGTCACGGTGAGGGACCTGACGGACCTGGGTGCTCTCTAAGAGGGCTGAAACGTAAGAAGCACAGAAGCTGTGCAGACAGGTTGGAAAGTGTCACTTGGTGGCGAGGCCACTGGCAAGGAGGAAACACGCATGGCAACGTGTAAGAGGCTTTCTGAGAAGCTGACAACTGGGTAGGCACAACTGAGCATGGTGAAGAAGGAAGGAACTGGACCGTCCTTGAGATCCCTTCCAACTGTAACCATTCTCTGATTCAATGATCCTGAGACAGTGCTCATGAGTAATCCCACTCGAATCCCGTTTGAGTCTTTCATGGCACCAAACCCAACAGAAAATAGCGTGATACCACCAAGTGCTACAGTTCTGTTAAACAGATTTGAGACGAATTATGTCAAAACCAGCTTCTAATGGTGGCACATTTTGAGTCATCCAACGTAAATGATTACGGTATCAAACATACAAAGTGGTTATGGAAAAATGTGTCTGAATGACTTGAGTTAATAATTGCATTGTTGTGAAAGCTTCATAATGTGGTGCTCTTCATGCTGTCACAGCTATTGCCTATGCACATACAACACTCTGCACAATAAAACTGATGTGCCGCTTAGAGTGATAGAGCTGAGGACCTTCTTTTTCTTGTGACATTACAGGAAAAGCTACTTGATAAAACAGAAGTCAAGTCAAAAGAAGAGATAATGTAGGACAAGGGGTAATGGTTTTAAACTGGGAGAGGGGAGATTTAGATCAGATATTAAGAAGTTCTTTCCTGTGCTGACGGTGGGACTCTGGCCCATCCCTGGCAGTGTTCAAGGGAACGGAACTGGATGAGCTCTAAGGTCCCTTCCAGCACAACCAGTCTGGGGTTCTATATGGCTGGGTTTCCAATCACTACAGTGTTGGTGCTCAGCCTAGCTCCCTTTTAAATGAAAGAAGAGGCATCATCAGGTGCTTGAGAGAAGTATGGCTTCATACCAGACTGCAGCTAAACCCACACATGCTAGACAATACCTGATAGAGATCTGCTACATGGCAGCAGATATTTCTTGTCTAGTGAAATTACTGTGGTGGTGGAATGCTTGTTGTTAGCTTTCCTCCTCATCAGTGAATCAAGTTGTGCTTGCACCTCTTTAGCATTGCTTCTGGCTGAGCTCACACTGACAGGAATTAAATACTTTGAAATGTATCTGTGAGCTTCTCCTTTCCAGCAGTATTTCCAGACTGCTCATGTTTTCCTTAGACAGACTTTGTGTTTCAGCATCTGGTTGATTCAGCCAGTCTTCGGCCTAAGCTTGTTAGTTGGGTCTTTTATGTTAGTTGTCTGAACTTGCTTCAAAGGGGATGCAAAGGCAGACTCTGACGTGCCATCGTGTAGTGGCAGTTTGAGAGCCAGAGACAAATCTTGTACCTCTTAGAGACCTAGTGCAGACTTCTGTTTCTGATAGAGTGTGACCCTTGCAACAGCACCTTTCCTTTATTGTGCAAGGTGAGCACGCATCTGAGAAGTTCATAGTGCAGTCTGGATCTTCTACAGCACAGACCTCACAGTGCAGAAGGGCTCCTGATCCTGTCACCAGCCACGCCTGACAGATCCCATCTCTTCAAGAGGACTGGCTTAAACTGTACGGATGGGTGACTGTGCATTGGAACAACAGGCAGTGATGGTGCAAGGCACGTTGAGACTATCAAGGCTGTTGGTCAATATTGACCTGCTGAGTCTGCCAAAAGCAAGATGTCCTCACAGCAGAAAACTCCAAGCTTTAGCTGTGTGCTAGAGGAGTGTTCCTGAAGCCCAAGGGTCGCGGCATTGCAGCTTGGTGACTGGCAGAACCTGCGTGTATCAGACGATGCCCGTTTTGGTCAGCCACACAAGCACGTACCCCTCCCTGTCTCCTCGCGTTGTCCCTGTGCTGCCATCCCTGAGGCAGAGGCACCGCTGTGCTCGGTGGCTGGATGACAAAGTGACAGCGCTGGGATGGCAGAGCCTCCATCCCTCTGCAGCTGCAGCCTCCCTGATGGCAGCAGCTCAGGGAAGCAGCAGTGTGAGCAGGCAGGTGGGTGCTGACAGCCTGTCACCTGCTGATCAGGCTCACGCAGGGTGAGCGTGCAGGGACAGACGTGAGAGGAGAGCTTTTTCCCAAGAACCATCTCCCAAGGAGCTGGCCCCTGCAGGGATAGGTGTAGAGGGTGTATTGCTTCCTTATGAGGCTGTTACTGTCTGATCAGACAGCATCTTATTAAACAGATCTTATTCTGTCTGATATCAGAACAGCATTTCTTTTCAGCTGCATTCCTTTTCAAGCTCTGTGAGCAGCAGTAAAATAGTAATTCTAGAAGAAAACTAAAGGAATTGGATATTGCTGTACTTAATAATAGAGATGTTCTGATCTGGGGGTGACTTCAGAGAGCAATTCAGCATCTGGAAGTGCAACCCATGCTTTTGGTCGACCAAGACTCTCCCAAAAATGCGTTCCATTTCCCCCCAGCGTTTCACCTCTGCAATGGCTGTTTTCCTTTGACCCAACACATTTTGTTAGCTTACTTCAGAGACATCTTTTGGAACTGCCTCTTCTGTTTTGTCTTTTATCTATTTCTCTCTCAGATTCTCTTAACTCCTTTGTCCTTTTAAATAATAAATGCATAAATCATTCTGAGTTAGACGTTTCCTTGTTCTCCCATTCTCCTTTGCATTCTCCTGTCTTGACTGACAATGGCCGGAGTTTTGCAATTGGGCTGCTTCTCTTTTATAAAAACCTAAGATTTTGTTATTGTTGTCTCAATTTTGCAGATTTCCCAGGGTTCCTCCATTTCCTCTGCATGGTTCTGATCTGTCCCTAGTGCTTCACATGCAGATGCTGCTCTTGTGAGATTATTTTGTCAGTCATTCGTACAGAGTGTGCTGTCAGGGGAAGTAAAGGTTGTCTCATGAAGTTAGAGGGCTGTATCTATTCCATGTCTATGACAGGGGGCTTAGAACAATGCTACCAAGGTAAGGTGGTTGCATGATGGGAACCAAGTTTTAGCTGAAATTATTGATATTAGTCCTTAAATCTGTGACTTTGCGCTTAAAAGTCTTTGTTTTCAGCAAACACTTCCATCTCTTTCTCAGTTTTTAAGAGCCATTTGTCTGAAAACATGTTTCTGCTTTGAGGATTTCTAAGGGTAATGAGGAAAGGTTATTGATAAATAGGAAAAGTGCCTTTGTACAGTTGAAAATGGTTTTGGGGTGACTGTAGAGGGTAGCAGCAGAGCTAAGGCACGAGAGTACCTGGTGGGTTAGGATGCACAGCCTGTTTAGGGGACAGGCTCCACCAGCCTGTGCACTGACATTTTGTGCTTTCACAGTAGAGCCAGAGGGCAATGAAAGAGACACCAGGAGCAGCAGATGAATCATCCCAGTGTTGTTCCTCACTGTGGAAAAGCCTCTTCCTGGATTCATTTCTTCATTTACTCCATCCATGGTACGCAGGCAGTCATCTGGTTGGTTAAGCTTTAGGAAGGAAGGATACAGGAGGCAGACTAACCAATGTTTGCCTTGCATGCTGATTCTTTCATTCATTTCTCTTGGATACATGGGAGTCTGATTTGTGTTACCTGAGACATGCTAGTGTTGCATAAAACACAAGTTCTAATACTCCACAGCAATGAATTGCATTAATCTGTTGGACAAGACAACAAAAAAGCACTATGATAAGGTAGAGGTGTTATAGGGTATGAAACAATAGCACAAAAATACATGCTGCTTTCACTTCATGCTCTGCTCTGTATGCCAAGCAAATCCAGTGACACATCTTCTGTCAGTGCACCACTGATGGTTACTCAAGGATGCAAAAAGCAATCCTTCAGCCATGGTTCTTAATAAAACCTCTTCCCCTAGCAGTGCTTCCTCTTTCAGCTTCATATCCTCTTTCTATAGAAAGCATCCAGGATGAAACCCAGCAGATTCATGTGAAAAGGCTGCAGACTGGAAAAACCCTTCCTCTCTCTGACACTTGAAAAGCACCTGGAAGCTGGGGGGTTTGCTGCCCAATCGGCACTTAGTTGGCTCTTTAAAAGGCTTGTTTTGTGTCTCTGTGGCTTCGATTTTATCAGATATTTCTTCCCTGTGTAACAACCATCGCTATAAACGCAGCCCTCCTGCAGCAGTGTTTTCATCCGTGTGCATACAGGTAATTTTCAGCACAGAACTCCTCTTGTAAGTTGTGCCCTGCAGAAAGCTGATGGTGGCACTCAGAACCCCAGACTGGAGTGCATATGGCAAAACGCAGGCACTGAAGTGTGTGTTTATGGCTAGGATTGCAACGGGATGAATAAAGAGGCACTTGCGGAACCTGCTGTTCAGAACAAGGACACCCTTAAGCATGTGAATCCTAGGCTTGAGGAATGAGCTCTTCCTAGCTCATAGAAGCTCAATGGATCTGGATAGCCAGGAGGAGGGATGCAGGCTCAAACAATGAAAATACAAGACAGGTTACAGCTTGACCCCTGGGCAGTGTGTGAAGTGCATGATTCCATTATTGATGGGGACAAAGTTGCTCTGTCTGTATCCCGTGCCTGCTCTGCAAGTGTGCATCCCCACACCACTCTCCCCTCACCTCTTACAAATCCCATTCTTTAGTTCATGTATTTGTAACTGCAAAGGCAATGATCTTCAGCTACTGCAGGCAGGAGAATGGGGACTGTAAATTGTAATGGGCTGCTCTGTATGGGCTGGGCAGCTTGAGCAAATTGCATTGCTTGATTATCCTGTCTTTTTCCCCATCAAAATCGGGTAGTGCTGAGAATGCCAGGGCTTGAGTGGAAAAGGGAAAAACAAACAAGGGAGGGGGAGCGTGCCTTTGTTTCCTCCTAATGCGTCTGTTCCTTCTGTTTGCTTACAAAGAGGGGCATGCCCATCTGACAGCATCATCAATATGACCTTTCTCTATGAGCAGGCAGAAGGAACAGATGCATCGGGAGGAAATGGAGACCTTTTTTCTCCATGTAAGCATTGCTGCTCTGGATACCAGCAGGTGTGAATTAACAAAGAGGTGCCCCTTGTGCAGTTTGCCTGTGGGTGGGCTCACCTCACCCTCAGCACTGCTTAAAAGGCAGAAACAGGCCACCTATAGTAGTGGCACCTAGTTGTGACAGCAGCCAGCGCACTGGGTTTTGATGATAAGAATCCTCTTGCTCTGCCTATAGCTTTCTGTTATCAGCCTTACTTAGGAAGTCAGGTGTAGAAATGGGATTTTGGGTTCATTTTGGTTGGTTGGTTTTGCTCTTTTTATGCAGAACTTCATGCAGAGAACACCGACGGAAGATGCATTCAGCAGCTTGATATTCTTCCCTTCAGAACGTCTGGGGATTTTCCTGGTGTTCATTCGATGGCATTAAAAATGAATGGGGTGACTAAATCGTTTACAGTTTTACATATTCAGTTAGCATGAAAGCAATTACTGATGTGTATAATTATCTCCAGAATTATTTGGATCATGCAAATGGCATTTAAAGCAACCGCTTGTAGCTGTTTTCCAAGGGATGTCATAATTCATAGTAAGAATAGAACCCTACTCTCTGAGCCCAATATTATTGCCCTTTTGGAATTTCCTTCTCAGATTGTCCTCCTAGAGAGTGATAACTTTCTATTTCCACCAGTTTTCACAGTGCTTCCAGACCTCAGCAGGGGACTGGGTATTGAATAGAGCTTATATCCATCACTTTAATGTGAGTCTTAGGTGCAACAACACTGGGATCAATGCTCAATCCATTATCCTCTGAATTAAGAGGGCCATACTGAGCCAAGTGAGTGGTTTGACCTCAGTCAGTGACTGAAGGTACAGAGGGAATGGTCAAGCATGAACACATGAAAAAGGAGCTTAGATTAAAATGCAGAGAACCTGAGGGCTTGTTGCTGGCTCCCTGAACACCTCCTGCTTTATGAAAGAGGCAGAAGGGATCCAGGAACCAAAGTGTAAAGGCACAAGCATCTACTCAGGATTGATAAAGTAGGCTCAAAGAAACACCCCTAATCTGAAGCATCACCAGCATGGTTTTGCAGGTGTAACTTTTTAACCCTCCCACATCAAGTTTTGACCTTGTTTGAACCCAGGGATTGTAGCACTTTTGAGTCCTGCCAGACTCAGAAACTATGGCAACTTGTGAGGCTGTGAAGGAGGAAGGACACCCTTATGTGGCTCCTGGGAGGCTGCAGTGGGAGAAATCTGGCTGCAAGCTGTTGGGATGCAGCAAATGGCTTCAAGAAGGGTGAAAGACTGAGCAGAACAGGCAGGATGCAGTCATGAAAACAGACTTACATAATGAAGATAAAGCAGAGATTCCCAGAGCAGATGTGGTTCCCAAAGAATATAATCTGTCTAATGGGTAAAACATGTACTCCAGCACAAGTCTGTATACAATGAGCATATGCTGAACTGATTAAACACAGTTCAGTTAGTTTATTCTACTGCTTTGTTACATGTGCAAATGGAAAAAACATGGTATCTATCTGACAGCGAACCAACAGGAAACTAAAAGTGACCAAACATCAAAGGGGTTTTGAAGGCTGATAAAATAGTTGCCTAGCTTAAAGGCTGACTGCTCAGTGAAGGATCAGACTTCTCAGTTTGGATTCTAGATCAAGTTCTGAGACCACAGTAACTTGCGTTTCTTTCCCTGCAATGGGTCTTAGGGTAACAGCCACAGATGGAGTCCTGATGGGAGAGTAACATAAGGTAGAAGTTTGAAACCTTTGACTTGCTCTGCTCTCACTCGCTCTGAATGTGTAATTACTACAGTGCAGTGAGCTGCTTGTGGGTTTGGAATGAAGCAAGTAAAGGTTAAGTTGTGAGAACAAGTGTTTTCATACCATTACATTTAATTATACACTTTGTGTAAGCGAAGAAAGAAGGAGCCTACTGAAATCTGCTACTACAGTGTTTCATTCATTCCCTGATTCGTGCCCTGATTACTTTTTGTTTGAGTAGACTTTACGTCCTTGTGATATAAAATCACTCGCACAAAAATCCTGTCAAGGAGCTGCTTTCTTTCCTCTCTTCCCTTCAGCAGTACAATTGCCATAAGCTGTTAGGTGACAATTTGCTGACCACAGTGGGTTGTTGTTAGTGGGACACTTTGAGTTACAATTAGGAAGGAATGGATGCTGTAATTGTTAGAGAGGGATGGCTGAAGAAAATCTTAATGCAGCTTCAGGGTGTAATTCTTAGGTCAAAGTCTAGAGCAAGACTCGTGTGTCTGCCTTCCAGAGAGAAGATGAAACCCAGTGGCTTCTGAAAGATGGATCTTACTGGTCTGCAAGAGGCAAGCAGCTCTACAGGCCTGTGCAGCCCTGCTGAAAGCTCAGCAGTTTCCCTAGCAGAGTCCTGACACAGCTTTATTTCTGCCAAAAGCCAGTGTTGACACACTGCAGCTGGGTTCCCTGGCAGTTCCCAGGTCAGTGGGCTATTCCTGTGAGGAAGCACAACATATCCAAGCAGCACATTGCTGTTAAAGCTAGAAAAATTTCGTTGTATAAGAGTAGTTTATAGTCTTTATCCAGGTGGTAGTTTTGGATGTAATACACTCTGAATGCATGATGAGGCATAAAGCACACTAATGTTACCAAGATGAAGAAGAAACTCTTTGCCTGAGCCCTGAATTCCACATGGGAGTTGATGTCAGGCCAGTGTTTCACAGCCAGTCTATAGATCACGAACAGCTGCATTACGGTGAGCACAGCACAAACTGCCACCAAAACCCCAACCAAGCAGTAGCTGATGATCACCATGTGTGCCTCTTGTATCTCCCTGTGGAACTGGAAGCATTCAGAGGACTGGTATGTCTTAGAGGTGCCGTAGTATGACAGAAGAAGAGGGGTGATCACCAGGGCTCCCACCAGCCAGACAGCACCCACTGTAGCATACATAGGCTGTAGCATAGCACCTCCTAAACTCGAGTTGGAAGAGGCGTATTATGATGATGCCCACATAAAACACAAAGGTGGCATACATGTGGATGTAGAGGATGACGCTTGTGAGCTTGCAGGCGAGCCTCCCGAATTTCCACTCCCTCGAAACGTAATAGCTGAGGCGGAAGGGGATGCTGAGCAGCATGAAGGTGTGCAGCACCAGGAGGCTGACGATGAAAACGGTTGTCACAGACTGCGATCGCCGCTGGAATAACTTACGGGACATCATGATGACCCCGAGGGTGCCACCAGCCAGGTCGATGATGTACAGGGCCATGAGAATGGTGTGGAGCCTCTCTGAGGTGCGTGGCAGTGTCTCGTTGGAGGAGTGGTTCTGCTGGGTTGCACTGCAGTTCAGCATCCTCCTAAGATCCCCCTTCAAAGGTTACTGAAAGTGAACAATACAGAAACGTGAAGAAGTTGTACCCATAATTTGTTGGAACTTTATGAAGACGCCTGTGACACTTTTTTAGCATCTTCCTGGATGGGTGCAGGGCACCCATAAAGCAGCAGCAGCCTCAATTTCTAGCGTAGAGCACATTAAAAATAAAGAGCTGCAGCTAAAGGTTGAATTTCTTCCTGCTTCAGAAGAAATTGAACTGTTCTGAGTCTTTTTGCTATAGAGTTTCACCTGAGCTATTCTACTGCAAATACCTTGGCTATTCTAAGTTATAACTTAATTGGGAACAATCTTCTGCAAGATATAATCTTACTGGCACTTGTTGGACATAGCCACATACAGCTGCATTCCTATGTAGGCTTAAGGCATAATGTGGACTGATTTCTGTACAGGTGATTTCTGTAACGTGATAGACTGCCACTGCAAAACATTTTCAGAGAAACTTCTTGTGTACGAAGCATCAGGCAAAGCATCCTTAGGCGACCTTTGCAGTGTTGTGTGCGAGACTGATACAACCCTTGCTGTTCGCTCCCTTCTAAAATGCATGATCTTGGAAGCATTTAGATGGTTTAAAATTGTGTATGTGCTGCGTGTCCCTGAGACATGCAGGAGGAATTTGCTTTCCCAGGAACTTGGTTATAATAGAGGTTTCACAAGCTTGAGGAAGATGACTTCCTGCTTCCGGCACAAGTTCACTTTCTGATGTAGATTGTTAATATTTCAAACTGGCTTTCGGAAGGTATAACCTTTTTGCTGCTGTGAACAGCATAATTGCAGCTAAGCTGCCAACATTTCCTGTTACTCAGAAACACATCATGCTTTTTTCACTATGTCTAGAAATAATATTAAATATTACCTCATAAGCTCTTAGTTTCGTGACTTCCTGCTTCTTCTTTGCCGTTTCACACGTCCATAGCATGCAGCATATATAACCAATGAGAAAAGCAGGGCCTTTGGTGTTCCTGTCTGACCGAGAAGGCTGAGGGTTTTCTCAGCCCACAGACAGGAAGGCACAAGCCTTTTTACTTGCTTCACTGAGATAGCAGTCGCATGTGTTCGACATCTGATACTGTTTTGCTCCTGTGGAGAGAGCTGCTAAAACCTTGCTGAGCTGTCAGAGCCCAGCGCTGTGCTTGGACCTGTAGGACAGTGCCCCCCATCAAGTGAAGAAATCTGCAGCAGAGCAGGGTTTTTTCCATTATAAATGCACTTTTCTTCCTCAACTTGTCTTATGTTTAATATTGAAGCTGAATGTGCCAGAATAACAAAGTGTTTAGCAAGGGGTAGCAGATTTCTCTCTAAGATGCTATCAGATGGGGCTACTCATTGTTTAAGTGTTATAAGCAAAATAAGCTTCAGACATATATGAAAAGTGACTTGATAGTTGCTGCTGTTAGGAAAGAAAGACATGCAAAGGCAGAGGTGCTTGGAGCTTGTGCCTGAGCTGCAGGAGTGAATTCTGACCCCAGACTCTTTCATTACTATAAAACAGCTCACTAAGAAGAGGCAAGCGTGGAGGCAGGGCTCTTCTAGAGACACTGAAAAGAAGTTTCTTGAGTAGAAATTAAAGAGAAAGATGTCAGCCCCCCTCTGCTGTGGTGTGAGGATGGTTTCCTCTGAGAGGTTTCTCTCCTATGATTAAGTAAAGTCGTTAGGAAGAATAAGGTGTGAAAGAGGTGAATAAACACATTGGACTGAAAAGATCAAAGGTGCTAAAAGTCAGCAAGAGAAACAGAAAGGGTTGTAAGGAAGAGCAAGGATGTGGAGCCTGCAGGATAACTCTGAGGGTGACTGTCTCATCTAGACCGGGATTCAGAGCAGGAGGGATGCCCATTTTGGAGACCGAGGGAGTTGAAACGTGGAATTGCTCCAGCAGACAGAACACTGAGGGAAAAGAGCCAGGTGGATAATGGTACACACCAGGTGCGGTTCCAGCATCACTTCATCTCACGTAAGGACAGGCTGCTGCCTGACATGGTGCTTGGATGGCAGAATGATCAGCTGGCTGTGCAGAAACACACAGGAAGGCAAAGCAAGTGACAGACACTGCTGGTTTCGATGGGTTATAATGATCATGAAACGACACTCACAGCCTCTGGGTAGAACAGAGAGATGCCTTGCAGCCTTGTGCTCTGTCCACAGGACCTGAAGTGACCCACCAAGTAATAATGCAGAAGAGACACGAAGAAATTGCATTCCTAAAATGGCTGCTGTGTGACAGCCATCACTGCAGAGCTGACACAGGCTTCGAGATAAAGAGCTCTGTGTACTCCATTTGCCTGCTGAGTCCAGCCGGAGCACTTTGGATGTGAAGTGATGCCAAAAACCCTGCAAGGCTGCTGCACAGATAATTCTCTTGTCACCGCCGGCTGACACAAAAACTGCTGGGGGTCAGAAGCTGCTCTTCTCTATTGATATTTCATACCTTTGGGTTGCTTCGTCCTCAAAATGTTCCTTGAAGGTTGGATGTGGAAGCTGTTCAGCGTGTTAATCCTTCATCTTCACACTCTTCTGCTAAATCTATATATCTCACTCACCTCAACTCTGTAATCTAGGTCTTAAGTTTTAGATTAGTTTCTCTTTTGACTACAAAAGGAAATTAAGTCACATCAGCCTGTTCAAATGAACTTTCAGCTCCTGCTTTTGCTTCTTGCTTCATCAGCACATAGGTTGCCTTAACCAGTGGTGAGAATAAAGGTTGGAAGAGAAATGCACGTATACTCATCAGAGATCCAGGTCAAGACTAGCATCTCAAGTAGACTTAAAGGAAGGAAGGAACTGGGCATGCCAGGTTCCACACTGGAGAAAAGGAAGATGAAGAAGAAAGGTGAAGGTTTAAATTAAGACAATACAATGAAACAGAAGAAGCAGCAGCACTGGTTGAGAGAAGAGGAACAAGGCTTGTTGGATGCTCAGAGACAGGATGTGCCTCTGTGGAAGTGTTGTGGGCTGTACCTATGCGTGGTGTAGGAGAGTCCCTTTAGGCAGGGGATAGATCTGCCATGGAAGGTGATTTAGTTTCATTTCTGCACGATTTCCTCTGCTTCCTGTGCCCCTTGGTAAGAAAGTGTTCAGTTTACTGGTCAGTGTAATGGCAACCGAGGTTTCATGTACAGGAGATCAAGAGCTCCTTTCTGTCTGGGAGCGATCATAGATTGTGTGCTTGTGAAAACCTTGTGTTAGGTTTTCAAGTTCAGCTACTTCCAACCTGGGGTCATAGTTGCTGATAACTTCAATTATCTATTAATAACAAAATCTCTATTTTTACTTGCTTATGAACAGAGTTACATATAGGCCAGAGTCAAAAAAGTGAGGGAATGCCTGTGTTACACCTAAACATACTGCTTTTTCTGTGATTTCAGATGCATTCACAGTTCTTGCTGTCTGACTCCCACCCTGTTAACATGAGTCACAGGCACTGGAAAGGGAGCAAACCATCCTCCATGGTTAGTGAACCTGCAGGAAACTTGGGGCTTCCCTCTAGGGCTTTGGTTTCTTTCGGGTCCAAAGCACCTCCTCCTTCTGCTTTCCAGGAGGAGGCTGCAGACCTCTGAAATGACAACAGTGATAAACCCAGCTGCTTTGACTTAGATGGAGGCCAGAACTTCTACTCCTTGTAGTGCTATGATAATAATAAGTAGTGACCACAGCTTACAGAAGAGAAACCAGAGAAAGATGTTTAAATCAGTAAAGCAGACTGTGCTTATTTAGATTTCACACAAGTTTGCTGCAATATGAGGAACTGTTGCTTGAGAGCATGCCCCAAAGCAGCTCAGAAAGGCTTTTTGCTTACTACATTGGATAATATATTGAAAGCTATATATATTGTACATATTATTAAATAATTCAGCCACATTCAGCATTTGGAAGATGAAATAACGATGTCATTTCTGCGGCCTTTTTTGCTCCTTAGGAAATCTCTGTGCTTCCATTATACATGCTGTCAGCAGGAACGAAATGAATGCCATGCCGTATGTCTGTTTATACCACATACTCTCAACACATGGCAAAGAGAATATGCACAACCAATCAAAATGCTCTCATACTAAAGCGATCATGATCCTAAGTACCATCAAACTGTTGGCATCAATTCATTCAGAAGCTTTCACTGTTTCTTTGTTTTCTCAGTTCAAGGATTTGAGCAATTGCTGTCATTGTAAGAACATTTCTACCCTAAAGCATAGATGGGCCATGCAGCTAATTGACATACTTTAAGCTAACTGGATGAAAATGAAATATGTGATAAGTTCCAAATGAACTGTTTAGCAGAGTCCTGTTGGACTTATCTTTCCATTGTAAGGAAAATAGATTGTAGAACAAGAGAATGGGATATGGAGGAGAACATCAAAAATGGAGTGATTAGCGTAATTGCTTTTCTTTCAACCAGCAGCAGTTCTTACAAATGAAGGATGGGAGAAGCCTTGTTCCTGCAGAAGACGCAGGGAGGAAATGATTTCTGTACATGCAACAAGAGGTTACTTTATAAAACCTTGTACTCATCTACCAATCTTTTTTGAAATTCAGGAAGTACAAATTGTCACAAGCTTCAAACTTGAATATTTTAATGCATCAGGCACCAGCTGCAGAGAGGCATGGAGAAAAAGAGTCAGGAGCAATGGCCAAATCCCTCCATTCCTAATATTGTCCTTCTCTAGGCAATCAGTCCTGGATTGAGAGAGATAGGAGAGGATTCAGCAGGTCACTCTCTTTGGGGATAGAAGCAGCTCTTCTGGTGCTTTTTCTCCACTTCCCATGGGAGAGTGGAGGGGTTACTGGGTAGCCAGTGTTTCTGAGCTCCAATGAGCCTCTCCTGCTTGCTAAGAACTGAGAAACTGCTGCTTTTCATCCAAACATTCGGTAGGGGAACATCCCCAGATGCAGGAACAGTCTTAGATCCATGCAAGCCAGCACAAAAGTAACCCTTGCTAGTGATGCAGTTCTTTCCCAAAGAGCAGAGGGAAAGATGGAGGCCCATGGATGAAGCACACAGACTGCTGGAAGCACCACAGCTCTTGAGCCCAACTGGAGGAATCTAACCACCAAGATGTTTTAGAGATTGAGGGGAATACTCAGTCATGGCTACAAGGCCTAGAAAGAGGCTTAGAATTAGATAAGAGAGCTGAGAAGCACTTGGCAATTTAAAAAGGAAAAGGTAAATCAAAATAAAAGGTAAATCAAAATCACTTCAAATAAAGCTGAATGGCAGAGCTGGGAAAAGTAAGGCTGCTGTTGCTCAGTGAAAGCAAGTGAAAGAAAAGAGAGCTTTGCCTCTTTCATTCCCATGTACAACAGGAGGCAGGGTTTGACAGTGCCCATGTTTGACCGCTGGCAGTCTGGAAAGGCATCTGCGGTGCTGCTCATATGGAGATTCATCCACAGGGCAAATACAAGGAGAAGCTGGTGTTTCTTTAATCATAGCTGGTGGGCTACTAACACCCTTGCAAATCTGCCTGTCTAATCTCCTCTTGCACAGCAACAGCCGCTGGTTGTACAGACCCCCAGGACCTCAGAGGGTCCAAACCCTTCTGTGGGGAAATGCAGTAGTCTGGACTGTGAAATTATGGGAAGGACCTGAAGCCCTTGCTCTGCTCCCGTTTTAGACACCTGTAGGCAGAAAAAGGATTATCCTTCACAGCGCATCATAGGACAAGCTGATGCCAACTCGGGTTTTATAAATCACGAGACTTTTAGATATGTCTCCTGTGTACCTTTGAGATAAACAGAAGCAAAAAAACCCAGCACAGGCATTTCTCTGCCGCCTACCTTATCGACTTGCTTGGAAGTCCATTCCGTGTTCATATGAAAGCCTGATGTGTGGTACTGGCTTTAGCATCCTATAGCTGCCTTCTGAGGATGATGCGGCCGGCTCCTGTTTCCTCAGGGTTATCACTGACCCATGCTATATGTTTGCTGCCTAAGTTGTTTTGCTTGCAGGATAACTGCAGCTGCACACACTTCCATGAGGAGGTTTTCCATGATCCATGTAGCAGACTCATTTACCTACTCCAACCCCATTTAACATCCCTTCAGCAGCTATTTACTCGCTATGAGAAATAAACTCAGTGGGAAGGTTTTCTTTTCAAGCCGCCGTACTTTTCCTCTAAGCAAATCCTGATCTCTTTGCAGATTTATTTTATTTAAATCTGAGAGAGGGAAAAAAATGCCTTAAATATTATTGATAATTTCATTTCAAGTGCAGATGAAAATCGGGGGGGAATTTACCTGCAGGTTTCAAAGGTACATAGATGTATGTGTTCCAGTGTACAGAACAGCAGAACGAATTGTAGTAGAAACAAGTACCTTGAAAAACTTTGTATTTATCATAAAGCTGAAGGTCTAATTAATCCCCAAATTCAAAGCGATGTTCCTTCGCATCAGAGGATGTAAACTCTCAAAACCAAATCCAGGGATTATGTCCTTAGTTCAAAGGACAGTGAAAGAGGCAATTAATTCTCTTTCTTCTTTTTCTTTTCCCTAGGCATGGTTTGAAGCACAACTGTCAAACCTTTGTTAGCCAGCATCAACCAGTTGGTACCTAAGAGAAGCTGGAAATTTGCTTGATTTAAAAGCTGCTTGTTAGATCCTCCTGATACTCAACCCCCCTCCTGATTAAATCTGAAGAAATATGATAGCTTTTCCCTGCTTGAGCCTTGGGTTTCTTTTCTCTTTGCACGTTCCAATTTAACAATCTGAATAAAACCATGGTTGTATCAAAAGCCAGTTTCATTTTCCACACTAAAGCTCTTTGGTGAGCTCCAAGCCACCAAGTTAAGGATTTTTTCAGCCTTTTAACTCCTTTAAATACGTGGCTTCAATTGTGAAGTGTAATGGGCTGACCCTGGCTGGTGGCTAGGTCTGCACTTGCTCAGCTCCCCCAGAGGGCTGGAAGAGAGATTCAGAAGGGCAAAAGAGAGAGAAAAACTCATGGCTTAAGATTAAGACAGCTCAATAAGTGAAGGGGGGAGAAAGGAAAGGAAAGGAGAAATGGATTAAGTGCTGCAGAAGTAACCGTCACTCATTGATCATGCCAAATCTGCCTCCGAGGAGCTGGAAAGATTCCCCCCACAGTTTTACTGCTGAGCATGGTGATATATGGTATGGAATATCCTTTTGGTTGCTTCCTAGAGGGGCTGACTGGAAAAACAGAGAAGGCCTTTGTGCTATGCAAGCATAGCTCAGCAAGAGCTGGAGCATTGGTGTCTTATCCACGCTGGTTTGGTCACTAATCTAAAACACAGCACTGTATGGACTGTGATGGAGAAAATGAAATCCATCCCAGCCAGACCCAGCACAGAAAGGAAAAATGCAATTTTGAAACAAACAGAAAATGCAACAAAATAAGAATAATTTAAAAGTTAAATCTTTTGTTGGGGGTTCTGTGTGTGTAAAGTGTGTTCATGCTGTGGTTTACCCCAGCTGCAGCTAAGTACCACAAAGCCACTTACCTCCCTGCCTCCACTGAGATGAGGAGGAGAACTGGAAGAAAAGTAAAAACCCATGGGTTGAGACAAGAACAGTTTAATAACTGAAATAAACCAGAATAAAAATAGTAAAATTATAATAATAACAATAATAATAGGAAATAAAGTGAGGGAGAGAGGGAAGAATAAACCCCACCCACCCCAAAACCACCAAGTGATGCACAGTACAATTGCTCACCCCACACTGACTGATGCCCAGCTTGTCCCCAAGCAGCAACCAGGTTCTTCCAACCAACAACCCCCTCAGTTTCTCTACTGAACATGATGCTGTATGGGATAGAATAGCCCTTTGGCTGCTTTGGGTCAGGTGTCCTGGTTCTGCTTCCTCCCGGCTTCTTGTGTCCCTCCTCACTGGCAGAGCCTGAGGCACTGAAGAGTCCTTGGTCAGGGTGAGTGCTACTGAGCATCAGCTAAACCATCGGTGTGTTATCAGTGCTGCTCTCAGGCTAAAGCCAAAACACAGCCCTGCACCAGCTGCTGGGAAGGGAATTAATTTTATCCCAGCCCAAACCAGGGCTGTTCACAAAGCTTTTCTGGAATGTAGGTTTATCTAGAAAAGAACCCCAAACTTTCTGGGGTGCAGTTTTCACCTGAACCAATGGACCAATACTTCCTGAAGTAATAAGCACCAGACCGAATGGTTTCCCAAAAAGCATCTGCCTCTATTGGCAAAAATCACTGCTCTTGTTTGCAGACGAAGGCAGGAGCAGAGTGACGGGAGTTACAAAGGCTTCAGTCACTGGATGTATCAGGTGAGGGTCAAACATTGAAAGAGTGCTGCAGGAGAGGTGGCAGGAATAAGCAGTGGTCACTCATTAGCAAGCTCTTCAGTGCTGGATCTGGTACCCTTCAACATCCTGACTGTGAGCTGCGGCACCGGATGAGGGACCTCAGGGGAGGGGAATGGCGAGCAGGAATCTCATGAGGATATTAACAATAAGAGGGGTGCAGCTGGGGGCCAGGATGCCAGGGAAGGTGTTTGGATTCTCCGTCTCCATTTCCAAAGCACAGCTAGATGTAGTCCTGGGCAGACCCATTTCACTTTGAGTTTAGCACGCTTTGAGCAGGGCATATGACAGGATAACCGGAAGGCATCTCTTAGGATCTACTTTTTCCTATGATTCTGTGATGCTAACTCATCTTGAAACCACAGAGGCGAACCCCCCTTCCACATCTTTACTTCTTGTTCCAGTCCGTGTGAAGGTGCAAGTTACTAAATGTGGTAACTAAATATAGTAACTAACTTGCGGCAATTATTAACGTGGAACATCTAGTAACACAAGTGTACATTACTATTTGCTCCTACACGCGTTCCGACCTCCAGAACAGGATTTTGTCCTTGCTCTTATATTAATAGCTTGGGGGTTTTCTGTCAGAGTAAAAATACCCCTTGACATTAAAACACATAAAACCACCGTGGTCTAACGTAATTATTGTCTTTTTTCATTTTCACTTCACCAGTAGCTGCAGTGGTTTCACACTCCTACACGCTTTTGTAAACGGTGTTGTTATGGTGATGTATTTCACATGCTGTATTTTTCCATATGCCTCTGTTACGCCTTTTTCCGGTGTCCCTTGTGTTGTTAAGTATGCCCACAAGTGACCCCTTTGGGATATTTAACCGAGGAACAGCAGAAGTTGTTTCTTGCTGGTCCATTTTTGTCTCCCCGCTTGGCTTTACTGATTTAGCTGTGAACTCACTGCTCGCTGGCTAATTCCCCTTGTCGTGGTTTTCATCTGTTCTTGTTGTTCTGCTCTTTCCTGGGCTTCACATTCATTAGGGTGACAAGTACCAGCCTTGTGCGCCCTCCACACCCCACTACTGCATTACAGAGAGCTGCATCTCTCCTACAGCACCCAAGAAGGCTCAGCCTTTCAAATTGCTTAATCGACTGGACATTAACACTGCTCAGTGAAAGAGGTATCAGCGTTTGCAGTCTGCTGTCAGTGAAGGATGGGATGAGAACTCCACTTGCACGTGTGGTTATTGTTTATTACCCCATTTTTGACTGAGTTCCAGGTCGATTACTCTTGACATAAAGCAAAATGCCTGGAGTTTGGCAATATCCACTCTGCAGCCCTGAAAGCAGCATATTCTTGAATACCGGAGCAGCACTGCAGTAAATCGCCTCTTTATTTATTACAAGATTGCGTACAGAGGAGATAACAGCAGAGCTAATGAGACCGTGCATATATAGGAGTTACATTAGTAATTAGAAACAGCTAATTAACTCTGCTCCCTAATGAAATTAAATTCGTGCAGTAAAAGACATTTACAATAAAGCCAATACAAAACCTAAGTGTATTGGTTTCTAATTCCTTCACTATGGTCAATGGAAGAGAGGCTGAGCTGAGCCCACAAGTGGGGTTTGTTCCAAGCAGATCCAAGTATGATGCGCAGTAAGTGGTGAGCAAAAGCACACAAAGCATATTCCCACAGACCAGTCCCACAACTTATTGTCTGCCATTCGCTCCATGAGCATCTCCTTAACATTGCTGTTCGGATGCTCTGTTAGTTCCTGTCTTTGAGTATGTCTTGGTTTTCCATGCACCAAGCTGAGGCCACAAATACTTTAGCTCTTGCATGCCTTGAGCAATCCATTCTGTTCCATCATGACCCTGCGATACAACAGGGGCTCCCAAATATCAATAGGCACTGCATATTGACAAGGTTAATTTGCCCCTGTGCTAAGCACTCCTTGTTCAGAGCAGAGCAGCTAGGAAACTGTTTCAGTGGGTGCCTTCTTCTTTCTTGGTACGCTACACAGAAGAGTTTTCAATGCTCAACAGCATCTCTGGTGATGTTTGCATACTTAGACAGCAAATGTTTTGTGACACGGTCGCAGCCACCATGGCCAGTAGCCATATATGCTTTTTTGGTGATATCGCATGTGTCCTCAGTGTTCACATAATATTTGGGAGATTTCCTCTTTTGTCTGACTTCTCTCAATCCACTGCTCAGTGTCCCCACATTGTAGAATTTCATCTGTAAAATGAGGGCAAGTCGTTTATTAGCAGGAGTACTGCATATCTAAATGGGGAAAGTGTTGATACATTTAGAGTTAAAACAGAAAGAGGGGGTTCTCCATACTTACTTTGTAATTAGATGGAATCCATGTCTTGACTTTGACTTGGGGTTCTGTTTTGTCTTCTTTATTTCAGCAATAGTTGCAGATTACTGTGCCTTTGGGATCATGTACTTGGAGCATTTCTTATTCCTTTTGCATAGTTCTTCTTTAAATTTAACTTCAAAGTCCTGAGGCATCCTCAGGAATGATTACTTAGCAAGGAGAGAAATCTGATTCAGCTCCCTCCTTTTAAGTGCACCTGCTCTTGCACCAGTTTTTGCCTTACACTGAAGTCATTTTGTACAATTACCAAAATCTTCAGCCATTTCTCCAAATTACCCCCAGTTACTTCACAAAATGACAGAAAATGGTAGGCAGGTATGATGCAGAGTATCTCATCTCCAGCTTCTTGAACTTATTAGATTAAAAGACAACAGAAACAGATGGTTTATTTCCTTTTATTTCCCAAACCATTCAAAACCACACAGTAGGGCGCAGAGCAAACTGTGTATCATGTTCCCTAAAATAAGAACTCTTCCAAGGCCAACTTCACTTGTAAGCTTTGCAGCTGTTTTTCATGTTTTGTTCCATTAGATTGTTACCTGAAACACCCTTTTCCACTACAGCAATAGGCACAGTAGTTCACATTTTGTGGCATTTCACATTAGGCATTTCAGGTGATGACTGAGTAAAGAAGGCAGTTCAGTGCTGTGTTAAAATGGCCACTACTTTCTGAAATGTCTAAACCAGTCATTCTACGTGGCTGAAACAGTCATTTCATAGGAGAACTGCAATTTCCAACTTATTTTGTTGCTTTCTTCAAAATAGCTGCTCTCAGTGTCATCATAATGTATGCAGATTGTCTGCTCTTTGGGTTTAAACTTCTGAAGTCCAGTTTAGCATAGAGACAGGTTTATCCTTGCAAGTTGAGTTCAACTTACAAACTGCTTTTCACTACTTCGTGACACTATTTCTAGTGTATAGACACATCTCATGTCCTGAGCAGATCCTGGTTCAGCTGCTTCTTCTGTAGCAGAGGATGGGAACTGCAGTCTGCCTCCATGTATGTGGTTTGCACCCATTTGTGTTTCTGTATATGCAGCCCTCAGACTGATGAGGCTCTCTGTTCTTTCCACAGGCATGATGTAAGGCTGTCCATCCCAGGATTTTCAACCAATGCAGATAGAATCTGTGCTGTCCTTTCTTACTTTCTTCTCTTCTCCTGTGCTTTTGTAGCACCTGACTAGTGGAATCTCTGTCAGGCCTCACATCTGCTGAGGAAAAGCATTGGGAAGACAAAGCCCTATCTGCAATTCTTACACATCTCTGTTAGAGGGCATAGTGCCACCAGTAGTGCGTGCCTCCTCCTCATAGGCAGGTTGTTGTGTTTCTCTATGCTATAGACCTCTGAAGCAGGTGAGGGGCTGCGAGCTCTCTTCCATGAGTGCGCTTCCCTTGGAATGCAGCCCCACTGAGCACAAGTCTGGGTCTTGCTTCCCAGGTTCATATGAAACATGTGGAGATGCTCTTATATTTCTGTGCTAGCATCTGTCTTGCCTCTTTTGTTGGCATTAGGCATGTGACCCTTCCTGACCATGACCTGACCAACCCCATGGATGGAATCGCCCGTGGATTCAATGAGCCCCCAGATAACATTGACATCATTCACATCCATTTTTATTTAGAAGAAACCCACTGTCTAGTATGTTTGTGATGCTGCGGTGCAGGCTGTTGCGAATGTGTACATTTCTACAAGAATTAAGCAAGGTGTGACTTTAGCACATTCATGAATAAGCTTGGTTGAGCTGGATGGTCAGGAGGTGCTGCTTGTAAACATCTGGTTTAGCTTTTGAAAGTCCTGCCAAACTTTAGATGCAAAATACTTTTAATTTGTATGCATTTCTGCATATTTCAGCACATAGTCATTTTGTTTGTTAGCAACTGTATTATGAGAGAAGGGTTGTAATAGAGCGTTACAAAGGTATGCAGTGCCTACAAAACACATGCAAACCCAGCGAGGCTGTTGGAGGAGGAAACAAAAAGGTGGTGTCATTTCTCATCTTCTCTCCTGCCACAAGGAAAAACTGATTTGTTCCTGTAGTTTTAGAACAAACCTGGATCAGAGTTTATTGCTTTCTCAATGACACGTAATTAACTAGTAATGAACTACGTATTCAGGTTGACTCCTTCCACGTTGTGGAAGTCTCTGTAGTTCACTGGGTACTGTTGACTCGGGCTGGTAGTTGTCATCTTCCTCTTTACTGTGATCCTTTACGTGCAAATGCCTTCTCTTCCCCAGATCCACACACACGCCAGGCTCTCACATCTCTACCTTAACAGAGGTTGTGACCCAGGCTGTTTGCCGAGGGTGGGCCATGTGAGCACCCCCACATCCTACTTGTGTTACCGACTTCAGCGATTTCCACCTTTCGGTGTTATGTTACAGCATTGCTCAGGCTTTGACCTGAAAATACTTCCTCACGATCAGACCTCCTGAGAGATACAGAGGAGCTTGAAGCACGATGGAAGGCAGGGAAGAACGACTGTAAAGGAGATCAGATCCTGTGAAGTAACCATCTTGGTGGGACCAAAAACAACGAGCCCAGCAGTAAGATTGTACAGGTACAGCAAGATCAACCAGCCGTTATTGGGCTGCTGTCTGATGTGCAAGAGATGGTGAAGGTGGAGTAGAGAGGAATGGAAAGACGCAGAGATATGAAAAGGTGGACTCCAGCAGCACCATGAGGAAACACTCACAGGAAACAGACCAGCTGATGCCCTCTGCTTTGCCAAGTGATTAAAATACCATCCCTCTGACTCCAGATGAAAAACTGTGACCTTATACAGATGTGAAGAAGAAGAAAGATATACGAGCCATTGCTCTCCTGGGTTATAGCACTTAGAGATTTATACTCCATTTCTGGCATAGGGGTAAAGCAGCTGAGCTATGAATGCCTCAGTGTCTTTCACAGCATTGTTTTGCTGACTTTTTCCTCTTTTTTGGTGGAATTCAATTTTGTGCTCAGAGACAGCAACTGACAACGCCTCACTGGGACAGAACAAGCTTTTTAGCTTTTCCCATCCCTCCAATCCAAGCAGTAGCATTTTATTTCCACCAATACAGGGTATGAAGTTTTTAGAACTGATTTCAAGCTAAAGATACTGTGAGTAATTAGTTATAAACTTCAGGATTGCACAAAAGCAACATCAGGATAAAATAATCATTGTTACCTTGGAGACTCAAAATAGTTGACATTTTAAGAGACAATTACTGTTGGAATGATCTAAATAAAATGATCTTCACTATTAAATATATATATACTTTAATGGAACAATTCTGTAAATAAAATACAGGCTTTTGCTTGAACTTACAGCGTTCATTCCCATAACAAAGTGTGATTTTTGGTGTTAGAGACATTTACATAGTGTGGAAAAAAGAACAAAACACTTTTCCATCTTTCCTGCTGCAGTGACGCCACCTCCAGAAGGTGATTTTGAGAAAATATTTTAAGAATTTACTATTTATTGCTGGTTTCTTTTAAATAATTCACTTAGAAGGTTACGCTTGCCTGTACAGTGAAGGAAGAGACTTGCTCAGGAGGAACAGCACCTTCCCTGGTATTTTATGAGAGCTTGAGGAGAATAAATAAGAAAAATACATATGGGAAATCATATAGACCTTTATGTTTCACAAATCTGCACTTTATTCCATAAATCCCTGCCTTTCTATTTGTGATTCTACATCCTTTGCAGATCTTCTTCAGTCTCTTTCTAGTGTCTTTGACTTTGCAAACCTTGATGTAAAAGCACTATGGCAGAAGAGCCCATGCCCTTTCCTCCCTCTCCCCCAGGTGCATCCACAACTGACCAGGTAGCACCATGAGGACATCCCAGAGGTAACCTTCCAGCTAAGGGACCGGAGGTGGTTCACCCCATGATTTCAGCAAGCGCATAGAGCCCTTCATGAGCGTGCTGCTCTGTTTCCAGGGCCCAACCTGACACGGTCAGGAGGGGTTTGCCATGCCTGTCAAACACCGGGCTCGCTGCAGGAGGTGGATGCTAGCAGCAGGACAGCCTGCTGAGGAGCATGACCACCTTTTGCTTGAAGGGGCGGCTTCCACTCAGCACGAAGAAGAGCAGGTCCAGGCAGCTGAGGGCAGTCAGGCTCAGAAAAACTTCGTTGTAGCTTTCTAACTGGTCAAAATCACTCATGTGCTCTATGTAGTAGGCCCTGAAGAGGTGATAGGGGAGGAAGCAGATGATGATGACGCAGATGAAAATCAGGTTTTTGACTTGGGCACAGAACTCTTGGTGTGACCAGAGGGAGGTGGAAAGTCTTCTGGACACTTTTACCAGGATGAAAATCTGCAAACCCAAGAGGATGCAGGTGATGCAACCGACGGCTGCAATAATGGCGTAGTTCAGGCCTTTCACGCTCACCTGCTGTAGCTCCCTGTGGAACTTGAAGCATATTGTTTCGTTGTATGAGCCTGACCGTCCGTACTCCAAGCACAAGACCGGCACCACAAAAACCATGACAAAGACCCACATGGCGGCACTGGCCACAATGGCGTGGAGCTTCCTGTAAAACTCCACCTTGTCCTTCCATTGGAAGAAGACGAGCCACCGGATCACCAGCGTGACCACGTAGAACAGGAAGGTCAGGTACATGTGGATGTGCACCATTGCGCTCACTACTTTGCAAAGCGTCATCTTGAACACCCACTTCTTGTTGACGTAGTAGTGCAGGCGGAAGGGCACCGTGAAGAGGAGGAGGCTGTGCACGATGACCAGGTTAATGATGGCTGTAGTGGTCACAGACAGAGTGTTCATCTTGACCAGCACGAATGACATTGTGATGGACCCAATTCCACCCCCCGCAAAGGCAACTGAGTAGGCAGCAATCAGGATGGCACTCGTGGTGTTGGTGTGAGTGAAGGCAGAGGAGTCACTGCTGTTCCTGTTCTCTTCAATCATGTTCCTGAGATCTTCCTTGTACGTATTCTAGGAATGAAAGAATAAAGGCTGAGATAAGGTGGGATTGAGAGGGCCCATCTGAAAATCCAGCAGAGCTTTCCAACTGGATCTTCCTCAACGGATAATCCTGGAATCTCACAGCTGGTACAAGCTGCAACCAGTAGTTTTATCCAGCCTGGAGCAAAAATGGCTGAGAAGGCTGGGCAGAGAAGCTGCTCTAGTCCTTAAGACATTGCTAGCCGTACCCTTGAAACCAAGCATGAGTTAGTAATGTGTAGAGAAAACAGATCCTCAGAGAAATGACATGACTGTGGTGGGTTTGATCTCCCTGTGTTGTTAGTTCTCTCTTCTGAGCATCTGCATGTTTTAAATATCTAATCTAAACTAATCTCAGATTTTTCTGCTACTCATTCATCAGTTTGTTTATTTGCAACACAAATCTGCCCTTCCCAGGGCCAGATAATAACCATATGCTGCTCTATCAAAGCTGCAGATTCTGTGGTGCTGAGAGCTGAGTTTTGCACACATTGGCAGTCAGCTCCTTCTCCATGGATAGTTTATCTGAGCAGGGGATTAAACATCGTGGGCACCCCAGGCTCCATGGCCATCCTGCTCAGGTCCTGCCAGACCGAGTAGCATGGGCTGTGCTGTCCTGGTGCTCAGGGACATTTCACATCTCATATGTGGTAATTGGGTGTTACAAAATGAGCTGTTAGAAAACGTTAGGAAAGGACATCCTGGGTTAGTGCAAATAAGCCTGCCTGGCCTGAGCCAGGGTCAGATGAGAGTTAATAGCAACTTCAGTAACTGTGCTATATGTTTTTCATCTATCACTGCTTCAGAGAGGTATTAGATATGATTCTTATCATTCTAAATGTAACTTCTGGTAGGATTTTTAGGTACTGCAGGATCCTGTAGGAGAGGAAGGTTCAGGAAGGGTGTTATGCTGAAGCATGTTTGCATCTATGAAAGCATCTAGAGAATGTTCCCACTAGAGTCATGGCAAAGAAGCAGGGAAGACTGAACAGTGCTGTGCTCTGTACTGTGCAGTTATACTGCTGCTGCTACCTGAACTGGAACTTCAAACTGACTCCTCATGTCATCCACTTCACTGCTGAATCCCACCGCACAAGAGGGCTTTTCTCCTGAGTGAGGTTCTGCAGTCCTGCTTTAAATACTGCAGTGTTGTTGACTTCACAGAGTGGTTCCTCTCTCTGAGTGTGGTGTTTTGCTTGCTTTGGTTTTTAGGTGGCACATCCTGCCACAAGCTGGGAGGGGAAAGAAGTTCTTTAACAGTTCTCTCTTCTGTGGAAAAGAGGAAATGCCCGGAACAGGTTTATAAACCAGCTTTGATGGCAGCAGAGTGGCTGTGCACAACTTCAGCTTCCAGGCATCGCGCGTCCTGGTTCCGCCTTCAGATTTAAAACCCCTTGTTAAATTTTGCCTCTCCCTATAGATACCCAGAGATAAGTAGCAATAAGAGACCAAAGATACTTGTTTTCTCTCCATCCCTGTGGCTCCTCACTGAGCTGCCTCCATCAGCACTGTGCTCCTATTTGGTTCCTGGATGCATTCGGCAGTGGTGAAATCCATGTTGCTATTTTGCTCCTGACTTATCAACCCAGATCAGCCTGTCAGTGGATTGCTCCCTTCATTGCTTCCTATTTTCATCGGTCACCATTATGTTATATCAGTATTATATCAGCTTATTAAGAAAAACCCTCATTTGTCAAAACCAATGACACTGCTGCAATCCCTGCCAAACAGTGAGCTCTGTACAACAAGCATCTGCAAATTGTATCACCAGTATACCTCTGCTGAGGGACTGGCAGTCCTCACACAGCTCTTTGTGTGTTCCAACAGTTGGGTTCTGCAGAAGCAGCGTTTGCAGCCTGCCTGCACCCAACGGAGATGTTTTGTAGGAATTTGGAGGGGAAAAGAAGTTCAATTCAAAGGAAAGATTCCTATTTTTGACAGCTTTAATAAAACAGAAAAATGAGGGTTTGTCAGAACCGACGTTTCTGCGTCCAACTACACTGGGTTGGAGGCAGGACCGAATAACAATGCCTGTTTTAAATGTGCGTTGTTTTCACACACCTCCCCGTTTAGTCTCAGAGATGCTTCCTGTTGAGGGCATTGTAACTGCTTTCGATTTGCTCTAATCCCATGCTGTGTTATGGTAATGGAGGCTGTGTCACTGGGATAACTGCAGAATTCACATTTAAACAACCCAACAACCCACACATCTGATATCTGGAGCGCAAACCTCTGCTCAGAGGAAAACATAAATTACAGATATGAAATACCACCTGTTGACTGTGTTGACAATATTGACGTTTTCAAGCAACTTTTAGTGATACCTCTACTTCATTCACTAGCTCGTTGCCCCACGTCTTGCAGGCTATCTCATCACTATACTGATGCTTTTTAGTTTAAATCTAATCTATTGAAGAACAAATGGGGTGGAAAAACATGTGCAGTTGATTCTCTTTGGTTTGAGGTCTTGGCTGTTTTCACACAACGATGGAACCTTCCTAACAATAATTACTGACTGCCCTAGCTGTAAGTTATCAAAGAGAACAAACTTAACCTTCTGGTCTTTGCAGAGATTAGATAACATCAAACACACGCACAAAGATGGATGTAAACAACAGCAGTTGCCTCCCAATTTTAGGAGGCAGTGCAGAACTGCAGGATAGCAATATGAAAAAGGATGAAGCAATGTTTTCCCGTCCCAGGAAGTTACAAATACCAGTGATGAAAACAGAACAGCTTTAAAATGTGTTAGAAATAAAACAACCGGACAATTGGATGCTTGCTTTTTCTCAAGGTTCAAACATGGTTTTAAAAGCCTTACAAGCCAAGGGGCTTGTTCATTCTATTTGTACTTACAGATTAGGGTTTCTCTTCACTCTTCAGGTGCTGGTGACTTGGCTCTTCATTTTACGGAGGCTCTAAGAACAAAAAGCAAAACACCTGATATTTTAAGGAGTCGTTGCTTTCTTTGAACCTATGGCAAAGCAACAACCATGAGCATCAGCTATGGCAGGGTAGGGCTGCCCATAAGCACACAGAGACTCAGGAGGATTTATGATTGCATCACAGGATCCCCTGATCTGCAGCCATTTCTTAGCCAAAGGAGGTCTTCAAAGCCTCCCATTTCCGAACACTTGCATTCTTCTACTGGCTGAAATGATCAAGATACAAAGACACTCATTTGGAAAGGTCATTCCCCAGAATGGAGGGGATCATTTAAAAGTGTTTTGAGAAAACTGGGTAAGACAGGAGCAAAATATGTCTGTTGTAACTGACTGTGGGTTTGGATACGGTTAAAAGCGTAAAGGATGAAACAAAGCTCACCCTAAAGCCCAGCACTGTGTCTCAGCCCTGCTTTCTGCCAGGATTGTAGCTCAGCATCCAGCACCATTGCTACACCATTGCGTGGTGCTGGCAACATGGAACCAGGAGATTTTAGTAGAAAAGCCCCATTAGCCCTGTCAGTAAGCATCAGTGATGGTTGCTGTGCGGTGTGTGTGGTAAATGCTGTCTCACTGCAGGATTGAGTCTGTGTGAGGAGTCTGTGCTAGGTCACTTTTGCCCTCCTGCAGCTTAACTCCTTCCTGTCAGAACAGTATCATAGTTTTGAAGTCAATGGTATTAACATTCACCATTTACATATAGTCTTATGTAAGGATGTTATAACTGACTACATCCTGTTGCTTCACATTCGGTTGAAGAAACACAAGGGACATACTGTTCTGTGGCTCTTCGCAACAGACTGGTATGTGATGGCTTGTCTTTGCATTTTGCAATGTTAACAGTAGCTGACAGCTAAAGCACTGGGCAGATAACACTAAAAAGTGATCACGGTAGAAATACCTAGCTCTTACCTAGTAGCTTTCTGCAGTTGATCTTAAACCTCTGTTACAAGGCAAACATACCACTCTCCCCATGTTACAGCTAAAAAGCTGAAGCTTCTGTGGCAAAGCCAGGTATAAAGCTAATGTATCCTTAAATCAAGTCCTGTACCTTCTCAAGTCAGTCATGTTGTCTTGGCTTCTGTCTTAGCAGACAGGCAGTAAATAGTTTGAGTAACTTTTATCTGCTACCAACAAATCATACTTTTGACTCATATTTCTAACGTGCCTTACTGTTTCATGCACCCAAATAGAAAGATATTCATTATCTACAAGAGGAAAAATGTTCAGCATCAATTAGAGCCACAAACATTGCGTAGATTATAGGGTTCTTAAAATGTTTCTGGGTTCTGAAGCAGTTGTGATTTGGGGCTGTCACCCAGGCGGTGCAAGGCATCCTATGGGTGAGAAATACTGCCTGTGACACAGCTGGAAGGATGTTTTGGAGGAGTATAGGGGAAAAGGTGACCTGCAATTCCTTGTTTCACATGTCTTTGCACAGCAGAGATCCCAACTAAAGCTCCTCTGAAAAGCAGAAATAGATCTGCAGGTACATCCGTTTAACTAATTTAGGGGGAAAAAATCCCCACTTTGCAAGTTACAGTCTCCAGGCACTATTACTCGGAAGTACCTGAGGCAGAGTGCTGTGGAGGAAGCCTGTTTCCTCTTCAGTCTGATCTCACCACCTTTCCCTCCTTCAGAACACCAAAACTGCACCTCATTCCACACTGAAGTAGCGCGCATCAATAAAACCGCCTCAGATTCCCCTTCAGCTCCTGCCGTAATCCAGAGCTTTCAACAGAGAAGTGCTGCAAACAAACCCAAACCTCAACCCACATTAAAACCTGCTGCACTTCTTCCTTATTAGTGTGGGGAGGAGAGAGCATAAAACTAAACCCCAGTTGCTCTAACACGAACAATTCACCCAGCTTTCCCCATACCTACTTCTGTTTTCTACTGACACTCTGCTTTAGCCTCAGTGTTTGTCACTGGGGACGGGAGGGAGGAGCACTTACAGCCATGTACAAAAGGCATCCATGCAAACTCCCATCTAAATGGACCTTTCTGGGAAGGTGTCTCTTTAACACTGCACACTTCAGCAGTCACCAACTTTACTGTTACCTTGTTCTGAGGGATTTCACCCGTTCGCCTCTGCCGCATGCCGGGAGGCTGTTCAGGATGTGCCTTTCATCAGGAATCCAGCACAGCAATTCACTCTTATTAGAGCTTGTTCTCACTAGGATAAAAAAATGGAGGAGGGGAGCTGACTGACAAGGAGATGCATTACTCCTGCCATAAGGATGACATTAGACTGCAGAGAATGAAATCATAGATGCAGTACCATGCCGATCCCATATGCATGTGTGGCTTTCTGAGAAGAGAAAGCCCTTCCCTTCACCTTGAAAAGTCAGTGATCATCCTAAAATCCATTTGAACTCTGGGCTAGCCTCTCACTAATTGCCTGCTGAGGCAGGTACTGTATTGTAAGGAAGAATATTGTATGTAATATATCAAACCTATTGCTACTCACCCTCAAAATGCTTACTGCAATTACTAATAGTGTTTTATTCCCAGGTTGTTTATTCCATTTGGTTGCTGACTGCAGAGATGATATAAACACTACCATTAGGTGTGTGGGAAAAATCGTTTTACTGATGACCACCTTCATGCTGAATATACACATACAGACACTGATGAAATTTAGTATGCTAAAATGTGCTGCCTCTGTTGGCAAAGGGACAAACCACCCCGCATTAGTGTAACAGTGTCTGCCTAAGAGCAGCAGAGAAAGCAAAGTAAAGTAATACCTGTACTGCTAGACTGATAATGAACATACCTTATATCCTAAGTATCAAAGATATCTATTTGCCATGTCAAATGCCCTGTTGAAATGCAGGTAGATGATATCCACGGTGCTGTCCTCATCCACTGAGCAAATTGTTTCATCATGGAAGGCATCACAGAATGGCTGATAAAGTGGTTGCTGGGTTTGGCTGTGAGAGAGTTAGTTTTCTTCCCAACAGCTGGTGCAGGGCTGTGGTTTGGCTTTAGTGTGAGAACAACGCTGATAACACACTGATGGTTTAGTTGCTGCCAAGCAGCACTTACTCGAAATCAAGAACATTTTAGTTTCTCATGTTGTGCCAGTGACCAGATGCAAGAGAAGCCAGGAGGGAGCAGAGACAGGACACCTGCCCCACACCAGCCAAAGGGGTATTCCAAACCATGGCACGTAATTCCATGGTACAGAAGCTGGAGAGGATTGGTCAGAAGCCACTGACCACTGCTCAGGGACAGGCTGGGCATGGGTCAGCAGGTAGTGAGCAATTGCACTGTGCATCGCTTGTATTTCTATCCATGATACCTGTGTCACACTAAGGCTAAGCAGCATCTCCACTAATTGCTGGGACATGAAACTTAGGGAGGTCCAGCCGCAGTGTGTGTGTGCAGCAGTCTGCTACAGGAGGGTCCTCTGCCTCAACTGGTATCATACACAACATCTGCACCCTGTTTCTTCTCTTCAAGATGCTCTACAGCCCTAGCTTTGTGTTTTAAAGCTACTGCCAGTTTCAGAATGAGAGTTATGAACAGCTTCTGTTCCCAAAGACACCTTAAGGTAAGGATAAAGGATAAGGTCAGGATAAAGGATAAAGTAAGGTTACTTACTGAGGGTCAGCTGGATGTCATAACAATGTTATCCATACATGAATCTATACATAACAGTAACAGGGCTCCGGATTTTTTATCCAGTTATTGGCATTGCTGGCTTTTCCACTTCCAAAATGGTGAGCAGAATCTTCTCAGACTCCAGCTGCTTCTGACAATCTACTTGAAAGGCCTGTTGCTTTACATACCAAAATGTAGTGCAACCCTATGGCATATAATCGTGCAATCAAATCATATAATCAAAGCAAGGCAAAAGAGACCTCACTCTTTCAACTGCTCTGAGCATCACTTTCAAATAATATGTGATCTGTGCAGTAGTTCTCTAAGAAAGATGAGTCTGTGTTTGGCTCATCAGCTGAAGAGCAGTAAATACTAAGTGTACTCAAAGAAGTGATGCCTTTCCATGGGTGCTAAGAACACTGGGGTGGTTTATGCTCTTACGTAGTAAGATGTTCCTGCGCAGCAGCAAGTGTGTGGAGAGTTATTGTGGAGTATCTGGTGCCCTTCAAACCTGCAGCGTGTTTTTTCCCTGCTCTGAGTTGTTTGTGTGCTTCAGCTGATGATGCCGCCTCGAAGACGAGAGCTGCAGTTTGCAGGGGAAGGTGAACAATCAAGTCTGCTACTTTCTGTCCTCTCAGCAGGAGGGACAGGGAGATGTGGGTTCGCAACAGGGGCAGGAAAACGCTGCCACTGCTGCTCCAGAGATAAAGACGACAAACCTGGTGCATGATCTAAATGATTCTATGACTACCCAGCAAAGCTACAGAGTCCGGGCAGAACACCACTGATGAGTTACCCAAACAATGTACACACAGAGCAGCCTGCGTCTGGTGACAGAGGTCACTTCTGTTGATGTACCTTCTGATCACTCGCTTTTTCCTGACCTCCAGCTACTGCTCTATCTTGCCTGACTTATCCGTGCTGCTCAGCTCATATTATTCTTTCCCTTCATCACTGGGAAAGGAACTGAGCTGCTCCTTCTGGCTAATGAAGGAAAGCCCAGCAGCACCAATACAGTAACCCTCTCCCCATCACCCAGGGTTCCTTTGTTGCCTTCCCAATGGCCTCCTGTACATGCTGAGCAACAGGAGAACAGGGGTGTGAAACTCATTATCGGATCAGACAACCAGTGGCTAAGCCAAAGCTCCTTAAGAAGGGGACACTAAACCTTGCTGAGCATTGTGAGTGTTTGAGAGCCTCAGAGAGGGTGCCTGAAAGCACAGAAGTGAAGGCAGAGCTGGCAACCCTCTGACTACCATAAGGACTCGTGATCCTCAGCATCTGGGGTGGGTTTGAAAAACTTAGTGATGAGAGAATGTCAAAGCCTATGAGGAAGTGAGCAGAAGGACCATGGAAATACCCTTTGTTTCAAGACAAAGAACGCTGCTCTTGTCTCTCTGGTTCACATTTTCTTTAATACATTCTTTTTCAGCAAGCGTGGATGCTGCTCTAAAAGGAGCCAGGTGCACTTCCTGCAACACTGACTCCTCAAATACACCTTTAATCACCTTCTCCTTTGCTTCCACAGGTTTCACAAAATCTGACATTCACAACTGCTGCAGCAGACCTCAAACCCGAAGCGCTTTTAACCTCCATCCTGCAGTGTTTCCTCCCGGCTTTGCTTGAAGCTTCCCTCCCACCAGGAACTGCTAAGCTCCATCCAGACCTGCAGCCTTCTCACTGGAGTTTATCTCCCTCCTCGCCTCTGAAGTGACAGGTAAAAGGCACCCCTCTGCCTGTCTGCCTGCAGTACATCCGCTGGGTACCACTGCTGGGTACCACTTACCTGTGGGCTCTCCAGCAGCACAGCAGGACACTCGCCTCGCTCTGTGCAGCTCCCCGATGCTGCAGTGAAGAGCTGCTGAGGAACTGCAGCACAGCTCCGTGTCCTTCCTGGTTATCACCCACTGCACATAAACCACAAACAGCTGACAAATGTCATGGGACCACGGGGAGGTGTTCGGGGGTTTTATGCGCTCTTGTTCTGCTCAACATGTATGAAATATTCCTGGTTATTGCTAATTGCATCTGCTTGTAAGCAGTTGCAAGAAGAAAGAGGATTAATTGGGCTGACAGTTGAAAAGCACTTGTGACAGCATGTGTTATAGTCACTTACAGAGTCACAGGATGGTTTGGGTTGGAAGGGACCTTGAAGATCATCTAGTTCCAGCCCCCTGCCATGGTGGGTATCTACACCCAAGTATTCCTCTCCCATAGCAAGGTCACTCAGCCTCTCAGTCGCTCAGGTAATACCTGAAAGGTGAATATATTGCCCTAGGAGCCCTTGAGGGAACTTTCCTTATGGTGCAATGGTAAAATACATGTGGCAGTCCTGAAGCAGGGCAGCCCTGAGGGCTGAATGTTTTCTGGTACTGCTGAGATGCTTGTCTCATTAGCAAATGGTAGTCTTCCAAAGAGGTGTAAGGACCTGCTCTGCGGGTGCTTTTTGTACACTGCCGTCGCTTTATAAATTACAAGTATTGACTCGGTGATTTTATAAATGAAGAGAATAAGGCATGCGAAAAGAAGAAAGTTTTGGCAGGGATTTGCTATGAGATTATCATGATCCTGTTCATTATACACTATTATTTTTAGTTGTACCCAGTTGATATATCAGCCACCAGAAATCTGGCAGAACAGCACAAGGGTGCTACTATTCCCTCACCCCCTTTAATTTCCAGACGTTGTTCTCTATCAGTGGTGCAGCAGGACAAACTCCTTTCTCTTCAAAAACTCAAAGGTACATTCCCAGGAGTTTCGGTACGAATAATGAAAGTGCTCAGAATAAGGACGTTCTTTCTTCAAAACGAAGGGGATATGTTTGGGGACTTTTAAACCCAAAAGATCATTAAATGTTCTTTTCTATCCCTATGTTAAGATTCTACAAGATTAAAGGCAATAGTGGAGAAAATATAATGCTGTCCCTGGCAATGTCCAACTGCTCTTTTTAGGGTTTAATAAGGAAACTGTTGCTTCCATTACTGGTTGAGCTTGGAAAATACTCTTGTAACTTACCAGCTCAGTGTAAGAAAGACACAGAAATATCTTTTATCAAACAGAAAGGACAGAAGAATTTGCATCTGTACCTAAATGAAAAACTAAGAAACAGCACTGAATTGGTCTCAACTGCATAATAGCCCACTAGTCCTGCATTACATGTGATGAAGGTAAGGCATGAAAGACTTCAGGTGATTTCTTCAAAGCAAGTCTGCTACTGAATCGGAATTAGACTACTTTTCTCCTGTTGTCGTGTCTTCTGCTTTAACTCGTAGGCTGTATTTTGCCTTTCAGCAGCAGTCAGAGGGCTTTCAGAACTGAACTTTTCCCATTAACCTGTGAAATCCAGTAACCTCACTGTCGCCTCAAGCTCAAAAGCAGCTATAAGGTTTTATGGAGCTGCTCATCCTCAGCGCTTATATAGAGCATTAAATATCCCTGAGATGTGCTTCTTGGAAGAGTAAAGTTTGCACTTTCCCTGAGAATGTGGCTGTACCATGGCTCTTAAAGACTGATCTGCTTGTACAGCCCTAGCTCTGTGAGCAGTCGATGGTGTTGGTGGCCGCTGCTGACACTAGGCACGGAACATCCCTCCCCGCCATGCCTACTGTTTGCATCACAAGGGCTGGCAGCTGGGTACAGCACCTCTTGAGGCTGGATCCCTGCAGGCACAGACACGTCTATGCTCCTGCCAGTGAAAAGCATCCATCAGGTAGGCAGTAAAAGACACAGCAATAAGCCAACAGCTATTGCTCACCTGCTTGATTTTGGGAGTAATTTGTCCTGATGGCTTGACCATGCCCATCAATAAATCACACCAGCAACTCGAAAGCCTTCAATTGCCTCTGTAAGAGAAAACTGCCTGATTCATGCCATCACTTCCAGAGAAAAGCAACAGAACTTTACAAAGTTTCCCCCAGAACCATGGAAAGAGAGAAAAATGGCATTTAATTGGCATGGCTTTTCTCTTCTATTTGCTGGCCAGTTCTTTCCTCTTGTGTACAAAAAAACCTCTTACAACGTAGCAAGGTGAAGATTAAGGATGAGGGTAGCGATGGAGCAAAATGGGACAGGGAAAGGGTGTGAGGGCAGGTGTGAAGACAAAGTCCCCATCACCAGAAGAGCAGCAGACTCCACCTCCTGACCATGGGTCTTTCATTCCCTTTCCTGCTCCTCCTCAGTCTTTTTCTTACTCTTCCAGATGGGAAATAGTTGACTCTTTTGAATTGCAGTCTCTGAAGGGTCAAAAGCTGTGCAGAGGATGAAATAGCAAACATCCTTTGCTTCTGCTATTGTGGTGGCTATTTTTGTGAACAAGTTTGCCTGTGGGCAGACAGAACAGGTTTTGAGGCCACAGTCTATATTCTGCATTCTACACTTGGGTTTTCCAGTGTAGTTTATCAGTCAAATTGGGGTCAAAGTCCTTGATCAAGAGAGGAGAGCAAAGCAGCTCAGACACAGGCAAGGCAGCTCCTTTGCTGCAGAAGTGTGTGAAAGTAAACTGGAAACACAAGGAACTTTAGTGTGAGGTGTCCCTGCCCATGGCAGGGGGGTTGGAACTGGATGATCTTAAGGTCCCTTCCAACCCTGACTATTCTATGATTCTATGAACTCCAAAGCTTTCTTTGTTGGAGTCACTTTTTGTCTGCTCCTCTCCTGGAACAAACAGAGAAGTCCTGGTTTGCTGGGAAGGTTCCCAGCCTTAAGCAACGGGCCATGCCTTTAGGAGCTGTCTGAGGTGAAAAGCTAACCCAAGGCATAAAAACATAGCTATTTTTATCCCAGTTCAGATGCTGAGATGCTGGCATGTTGTTGTCATGGTTGCCAACTCCAGCTTTAAAAAAATGAAAAATAGAGGAAAATCAAGTCTTTCCAAACACACGGAAGAAACCTGAAGTACTTCAAGCACTGTGCTTGCTAAAAACAAGGTGCAGAGATCCATTATCTGAGCATTCATCCTTCTTTGAGCAAACAGACTTGGAAAAAACAGGGGATTTAATAAAAATACCATTGAATCAACCATGAAATTGCACTCTGAAAGCTCATGCTGAATGCAGAGCAATGATGAAATCAGAGGTAGGGGTTTTTACCCATTTTATCTTTCACAAGCAAAAAAATCTCTGTATAAAGTAGAAATGGCCATTCAGCTGCCCAAGTAGGACAGGCATCTGTACCACAGAACAGTCTTGTTCAAGTGAGGCTCTCTGCATCTGGAGACCACAAGCCCTCACCTTCTTCTGGAGGACAGGAGAAGCGCCTTGTGGGCAGTGTGAGCAGTGCCCCAATACTTGCACAGGGTGAAGTGCATGGTCTGTGATGAGCCAGTGATGTTTCAGAGAAAGAAAACAGCCATAACACGTGAAGGAGCACAAGCAGAAAATGGAAATTAGAAATAAAGGCCTGAAGTCAGGAATATGACACCAGCAAGACTGCAAAATGAGGGGAATGAGGAAATTTGAGCAGAACAAAGCCAACTCTGTCTAGGTTTTCCTCAAAGCCAGCTTCCTCCATTGAGGAGACAGCGTTTCCAGTTTGTCAAGTCCTGGGAGGATGGAGAGGGGGAGAGGGCTGGCACTACAGCTGCCAGCAAGCTGTTAGGGTTAACCAGACACATCTGGGATGCTCAGCCTGAAGGCTGAGACTCCCTTATTTGCCTCGGTCACAATGTTTTAGTGATGTTTCTAGGAGATCTGGTGAATGGGAAAACCAAGCTGATACTCTCTGCTGAGTCAGCTGAACATGGAGCCTAAACATCCTTCATTTGAGCTGTAGCTGCTAAAATTGAAATCCTTATGGATGCACCTAGGGGCTGGCATTCAGTGTGAGGCCCAGAGCACTGGCTTCGTCTTGTACATTGCTGGGAGATGATCGCTGCCCAACAAAGCTCAGTCTGAGCTGGAAGGGAAGGTAAAGCTCCTTCAGGGAGATAGCTCTTGCTGTTTGAAACTGAGCCAAGCCAACTTGGCCTTCCTAATCACCTATGCCTCTTGTATCACATCCCGAACCTTTCAGTCAGTGACCTCTATAGACCCTACCTGCAGGATAAGAGTCTTAAGACTTCACTCCCATTCCCTCTATAGTGAAGACATGGCTTCTTCCTGGAACTCTGAATGCCATTCTCATCTCTAAATCTTCTCAAAAGCAGATGCAGAGTCCAAAATACCTAATCGAAGGCTGGTATTGTTTTTGTTCTCCCTGTCCTTTTTCATGTATTCATACACACGTGCATGCACAAACACCACAATGCCTTGGTTTAGACAGACTTATTTCATAGTCCATAGCTGAACATAGTTGAATACCAAATAGGTGTATGAACTAAAATTAAACACTCCCTGCTAACACATCACACACCTACGCAACTAAAAGCTAATGGCATAATGCTTGCTAATGCTAATTATCATAACAGCCAGCTTTATAGTTCCTGTTCTGCAGTCACAGTAGTGGCCTTCTGAAGCAGACTTCAGTGTACAGAACCAACCCCTCCCTAGAGGCTGACGTGGAAAGCCACATCTCTAAAACACAAAGATGCACAAAACCAAACCATAACATGAACCCAAAACAGCAGCAACAACCACAAAATCATTCTTCTGTTTATAATCAGAGTGAGAAATCCATCTGGGGACTGCTGGAAATAACACCAGCTCCAGCTGGTCAGGCATGGGCTGCAGCAATTTGGTCCAGGTTGTTGAACCCGTACATTAGCGGGTATCGCATCTAACTTTAGCATCTGTAGCTCCTCAGAGACTGTGTCTGGAAAATGACATCCTAGCTGGGCTGCTCACCGCAGACCTCGGTAACAGCGTGGCAAACAGAGATGTCATAAGGCAGCAGCTTGCTGCATGAGCCACCGCAGCCGCTGCTTTTGTCCATCATGCCTTTTCTGCTGAGTTGGAAGTTTTGACGCTGAACTCTTCTATACAAGTACGTGGTTTAATCAATAAACTCATCAGTGTATTTAGGTTAGGATGCCTCTGTGGTTAGTCTAAGCACAGCTGTATAGCATAAGATACTACTTGCTGGTTAGCAAGAAGTCTGTGGTGGTTTGTTTCATGAGCCTGCTCGTAGCCTATGCCCATGTGAGAATATATCTGGCTTCACAAGTATGCGTCACTTCTAATCACCATCTTCAGCTGTGGGTACAAAACCTTGCAGATAGCATCCTGGCTTGCCTGCTGTTCCCTGCCCTGTTAATCCTTCTGCCTCTCAGAGGCACTTTTGGGTAGGCCTATTGTGATGCATACTAAAAACCTCAGAACTCATGTGATTCCCCTGAGACTGCCTCAAGCTAGGAGAAGAACTCCCTGTTTGGCTTTTAATACATAGTCCATTTGTTCATTGAAGTATATGACTGTCACTGACAGTCCTACTGGCATTTTTTGGTTGGAAAGGGTTGACAAAGAACAAACCAACACGTTTTTACTCTTTGCTATGTTATTACTGAATGTTGATAGCTTTTTCAAGGCCCTATCTGCATCTGTTTCCCCTTTTGAGGAAAGAAAGTCCAGGGCATGTATTTGTTAGCTGGAGCTTGTAATTGAGTAGACTAATGATTTGATTGGCATGATATAAGGCCCAATTTTAAAAGCACACAATTAACTTTAGGTCCTAATATTCCCATTCAAGTCAGTGATTATTCCTTTGCTTAAGTGCTTTGTTGAACTGGCTCCTGAATATGAAGCAGCCCTGCGTGACAAAATTAATTGTCTCTGCCCAGGGAGCTGAGCTGCTTTGCTGACAGAACCAACACAGGGAAGTTATATGCACTGCTCTCAATGGGAATTGAGAGAGCCGCTATGGTTTTATGCCACCTCACTATAGCCAAAGGGCCCTGGGGCTTGGATGTGGTAGATACACCTGCAACCACGTTTGGGAAAGCACTTCTTCATCTTCTGCACTCAGCATCTTGGCTTTAGCTTTCCATGACATGCTTTCCTCCATCTCTTTCTTATTTTGCTGTGGTTTGTTTCTGGTTTGGGTGCAGGGTTCACTTGAGGGGGGGGATGTAAATAGGCCCAGCTGGCAGGATGGTGTGAAGGTGTGAAAGACGGTAGAGGGACAGTGCAAGCATGTCTCAAGGCCCTCTGCCCCCCTTCTCCTTCTGCTCCACAGTGCAAGTATTTACAGGATACTGCAGAAGACAAAATCCTGTAAGGAGCTAAGGTCATTTCTCTGCTGGATGGTCAAACTGAGGGGAATCAAGGCACATAAAGCAGCTTTGAGAGAGAAGAGATGATGAGGGATGTCATCTGCCCTATGAGTAAAGTTTGTCTGGGTTAACTGGGATTATCCTGCAGTTTAGAGATGGTACCTAAGAGTATAGTGTTGTGTGAATCCTCCATTATCTTCGCTCTCATGTGCCTTATTCAGTAAAAACATGGGTTATGACAGAGTTTTAACGTTGCTGGACTGAGATGCCTGCGTTTCCTCCATCACCCTACCTACACTGCCCAGATACTCTTGTCCTTTGGAGTCAGCTGAGGGATTTTGGTGCTGTGCTTGGCTGTGCAGCCGCCACTCCTGTCCATAGATCCTCATGGGGCTGCAGGCTGCCCAGGAGCTGTAGCACTCAGAAGGGCAGCTCTCCCAAATCTGTCCCTCCCATTTGTCATCCTTCTCATGGATGCCAGAAGAAAAGCCTAATCGTTTCACTGTATAAATAGGGCAGCAAAGATGCTTCCAAAAGGTGAAAATGAATAAATCCATCAGCTACAATACTAAAATTAACATAGGACTTATCATGGCTTTAAAAAAAAAGAGAGAACCAAAGGGGTTTATGTTTGCCTTTTGCGGTTTCATGGGAGCTGCTGCTATGGAATAAATTGTACTGGTTTTCTACCAGCCTGTCTCAAAATCTGGAGAACTCTGGTATCACAAACATACGTACAAGAGCCAACCCACCGTGAGGTCTGTCATAGCTGAGGAATTTGGGACAGGACATTATATAGTCCACCTGAGCATCTCATTGCAGCTCTGCAGGAGGCGGGACATGACACAGCGTTTGATGCAAAGCAGCAGATCTTTGTGTGCCATGTTTTCGTAGGAAAGGACCGTTTTCAGATGTGACTTTATCCACAGCGTGTGAAGAAGGATCTCAGCACGATGGTTTCCAATCTTCCTGATGAAAACAAGCTGTCCCTCAGCAAAATCACGTCTTTCAGGGGGTGAGTGCACTCTGAGCAGCTTCCCTCGCTATCGCATCTTGTACAACAAGCAGACAGCCAACAACTTGTAGAGCACTGAGCATAAGAAGGTGATGAGGTGGACACCTTCTGGTGTCACGTAGGCTTGAGCAGAAGCACGGGCACTTCCCATCCCACTCAAAACTGACCAGGAAAACGCAATTTCTTTCCGTGATCTTGTCAACTTCCTGATCCTTGTTAGGCTAAAACAAACAGGAGATCAGGTTGTTCCCTCTGGGTTTTGGTGCACCTACGTCTTGGCCAAGCCAGACAATGAAAAAGCACAGAAAAAGGTGAATGGGATAAAATCTTGTGGGGAGTTCACCAAAAGCTGTCCCTGGTTGCAAACTGGGTTAAGTTGGTGGCACATAGAAAGGCTAGATTTGTTTGGTTTGTAATCATCTCACGTCCCAGTAAAAAACATACACGGGGAGAGGAAAGCGATGCAGAAGTTAAGGTGAAGTTGGAATTCAGGTTTTAGTGCTCTTGCTCCTGCCTTGCTTATTCTCATGTCACCACAAGGGTGGCCCAGGCTGTGATCCTTCACTGACATCCTAATTCTGCAGCTTTCAGACAACGCCCGCCCCTCCAGGGACTGAGCTGCAACAGGATGCTGCAGGCTTCACTTCTGCAGCCCTCCAGAAAGAACCAGAGTGGCAGACAAAGGAGGTAGGACAGGGGCTGCTAACGGGTCAAGGACCCACACCCATCTCATAGTGCCTGCCTATGGTGAGACCATGAGCACGTCACTTGTATTCCATGTAGATGGAAGAATCTTTCTGGGTGATTCAAAAGAGCTTTCCCCCTCTGTTTGATGTGCTTTGGGCAGACATGGGGAGGGAGCACACATGCAGTCTCACTCTGGAATATTTACCAACAGCATCATGGTAAAAGAAAACTTGTGAGGCCAGGCGATGCTCTGCTGTAGCTAATTGCAAACGAGGGAGAAAACAGGTTTTATTTATGTACTTTCCAAATCCTGTGAACGTCCTGACAGTTAAATACAACAGCAAACGAGGCCAAAATACATTTTAAGGTACTTGAGGACTTACCTCGAGATCAGCCTTCGTTTTTCCAGTGCTCTTAAGTGGCACCTATTGTTACCTGAATGTTTCAGGCATGTTTTGAAGATGAGGTCATGTCCTTGGTCCTGCTGTTCCTGCAAAGACACATCTTTAGAAACCTTTTCATTTCTGTGCAAGGCTCTTTTATAACTGGGCCTCACAGGGGAGCTTTCTGTTGTCTTGAATAGAAACACACAGGTCTGAAGCATCAAGAGCCCTTGTATAAAGAGAATGGAGACAAAAGCCCCCACTCTCTACTGCATTGTTGCTTCAATAACACATCTCTATTTTTCATTTTTTATGATATATATTTGGCTTTAATGTTCATATTTCCACATTCCATGAATACAAACTCATTCAGCGTCAGCAGGTCTTGCACTTAGAGGACATCAGTCATTTGAAGGCAAGTAGTTGAACTGTAACATATCCTGCTGATAATGATTTGACAGAATGTGTAGTACAGACCCTTTACATGTTTTGACTTGATTTACAGAAGTGCCCACAGACCCCTGCTTCCCAAGGCCTGGTTGACTGGAGCAAAAGCATCTTCTCTGGGAAAGGATGGAAGTGAAGACACACTGGTTGGCAATAAAGCCAGCACTAACCTGTGGTGTGCAGGGCCCTTAAGCAGGGGGAGTGATTGGTACACACCAGGTATCTTACATGCATAAGGACAAATCCAGTTCCTCATCCAAAGGCTTTGCAGTTTAACCCCAAGCGCAAGATCACCTAAGGACTGAGTTACTGCTATTGGTAAAAAAAGGCAAGAGGACTTTCTGCTTTCTGGTCAGCTGGCTCTTACACCAGTTTCTACATATAACTGCAGTAAGAGTGGGTTGTAGACTGAGCACACACACACAGGCACTTCACCTTCTTGCTTGTAAAGCAGCTGCAAATAACCGGTGCGGTGAGGATTTGATTCTTTGTTTTCTGATAGGAATGAAATCAAATGGCATAGTTAACCTATTGGTAGGTATGGAGACATGCAAAGCTTATGGCATGTGACCTGTGTTTGGTCTCCCATCTTCTAACCCCGTGTTCAAGGCCAGGTTGGACACAGGGGCTTGGAGCAAGCTGCTCCAGTGGAAGGGGTCCCTGCCCGTGGCAGGGGTTGGAGCTGGAGGAGCTTTGAGGTCCCTTCAACCCAAACCAGTCTGGGATTCTGTGATTCTCCCTGTGCCGTATCCTGCCCACTCTCAGCCATTGCAAACCCTTTTCTTGTGACAGACATCTTGGCAGGAGCTGAAGACGTGGCTGGAAGAAAAGGAGAAAGACCTTATAAAGGTATTGAAATGCTCTTGTGAAGAAAGAAATGGGCATGAAATGTGAAGGGAGAGTGTGAGAGTCGACCATAAGGTTATTAAAAATAGATTGTAAGCTTGGACTTGTCCTGCAGCAATGAAGACAGCATCAGGGCAGCTGCATGACTGCAGCTGTGCCCAGACACAGGCTCACCAAAGGTTCTGCCGGCTGTCACTGCATGACAAAACTCCCCTGCCGTTGCTGTATGAGTGCAAGGGCGCCTGAGAGCAGGCTTTCAGACAGGTCAGAGCTACCCAAAGCTTGTGTGTTAGAGTCTGATGCTGCCCAAAGTGGATCTCAGGTTATTAGCTCCCAGAGCACACAGTTACCCAGGAAGAGAGGTACTTGGTTCACCTTTCTTTCACAAGTACCAGCTGGTTACTGACCAGTTTTCAGCTCTACATTGATGGGCATAATGATGACCCCATAGCAACAGGCTTGCTTCTGTTTTACCACAGGAGCAAACAGAAGCATGGGTGGTAGCTGATGCCTTGATTTAATGTCCCTCCAGTGCCATGGGTTTCTCAACACAGAGCTGGGATTTAAACTAGCCTTTTGGAAACACAATATTCCATATTCCATCAACCATCCTAACACTCTAGAAAAGCACAGTGCTAAACACCAGGCAATTTTGACTTAAATATTCCCTTTCCTGCCTCCTCCCCTGAAATGACTTATAGTTTCTTTTTGTTCAGTATAAACAGAGGAGATTATTTTGTTCCCAGCAAAACAATCAAATGCAAGCACTTGTCATAACAAAGTCTCCAGCGAAGTCCTGAAGTGGTGCGTTTGAATGGTGGCCTGTGGTTTCATGCTAGGGTAGAGAAAACCAACACTTTTATTTAGGAGAGGTCTCCACAAGTCAAGCCAACTTGCTTTGTGAGTCAGTGGAGTCATGGGATCATAGAATAATTCAGGTGGGAAGGGACCATGGCGGGGTGCCTCTGGTCCCAGCTCCCATTCAAAGCTTAGAGCAGGTTGCTCAGGGCTGCATCCAGCAGGGATGCAGTTCATTTTGGAGATGTGGTGTCCACACGTGGTCTATGGAGTGCTGAATAGCGGGGGGCAATCCCTTCCCTCCACCTACAGACCATACTCCTGCCCATAGGGTTGAGATGCTGCTGGTGTCCATCACTGCCAGGGCACCCCGGGGGCTCACCTCAGCTCCTGTTCTCTCACCCCCAGGCCTTTCCCACACTGAGGATGCTTTCCTGCCCAGGGTGTTCTGCATCCCACAAGCTACTGAGCATTTGCAGTGACAGAAGAGCCAGGACACTTGGCTGACATACATCATGTTGTTCAACACTGTGACTGCACTGGGACTAGAAAGGCTGTCAAACACACAGTGTGATCACATAATCCTCACTTCTAACCAATGTTTGATGGATAGAAAGTGCTGCTTTGTAGCTTTTTAGCAGTCTTTTTACATTGAAAGTTTAACCAATACACAGTAATAGTTTTCCCCTAACAAGTTATATGTTATTTTTGTTGGTTTTTAGGAAAAAAATAAGATATCAGAAGAAAAAAGATTAGTCATGCAGCAAGACAAAATCCTAGAGGTATGACATCCTTTCGCATATCACAGTACGTGCTCTTTCTTCGTTTAGACCAGCACCATTCTATAATAAGCTTTAAAAAGGTAATTAGAAGGGTGTCAAACAGCCAAGCGATAGAGTGGAACATAATATAGGTAAAGGTGTGGGAAGCAGGTCTGCGGTAGTGTCAGGGACACAGAAACAATGCAACACCACACAGGTTTGAGTTAGAAGCTTTGCAGACAGTAGTCTGCAAATCAGTGAGTACAGCTTTATAATGAATGCCCTTGTATCACTGGGAACATAAATCATCCAGAGAGTTACTGCAATACAAAACCAATACCAGGAGGGAAAATTCCTGTAGATTTCTATCACAGCCAATTTGGGAGAGCAGAATACGGTGCTGGGCTCATGCTAATGCGCTCTGACTTGCACACCAGAGCGAGGGACCAACATTAAGATTGTTTGCTTTTCTTTTTGACCTTTTAAGGACATGCAGATAAAAATAAGCCACTTAGAAGAACAGCTCAAGCACCTCGAACTAATTGGGCCGTAAGTATTAGCGATGCTCTCTTTTCTGGGTTTCTGCTTTTGTAGCGTGTGGAATGGTTCCACATCAGCCGTACCTGAAACATGGGGTATGGATATAAGTTAATACAGCTTATGCAGCATCAAACAAGCACCTCATATTCATGTCAGACAGCTTCTTTTTCTGTCACATAATCACCCAAGCATAGACACGCACACGAAGCTTAGATTTGGGAAGTCTCATCTCTCCCTTAGCAGATGCCAGCACTGGCTTATCTTATCCTATGAAGACCAAAGTTGTGGGCATACCCCGGATATTAATGTCAACTCTCTTTCTTAATAACCCTCACCAGGTTCATATTATTGCTTTGCAGAATAACAAGCAAAAGCAGCAGCAGCAAAGCCTGAAGCCACATGGTTATTTTCTGAGCCTGAATTCATGGTTATTTCTTGGCCTGAATTCAAGTGCCATTAAAATCATGCCCTCACCTCACTTCACTACTGGGCTGCAGTTTCCTTTAAGTAAGGAGGTCACACAGAATCTCTGTATTTCAAAACACTGCATTTAAGTACAGAGCCAAGCCCACGTGGGTCTGTGCACCAGGCTTCTCTCTCGCGTTCTTCCTCTTCCCACCTGCTCTGCAATGCAGAACTCCTCTAACTTCAGTAAACAGGAGGGGTTAAATATTCCTTCCAGCAACCACTCCCAAACTAAGCACAAAATATGAAATGCTGGCAGTGAGTATTAGCCCCACTTCAAAACTCCTCTTTCAGTTCTGTGAAGTGATTTGAGTTTCAGTTTTGTGCTCTCTGGGTCCTGGAGAGAAGAGCCATGTAATGGCATTATGTATGCACTGCACGAACTCTAACAACTGAGGCTGAAACACAACATCAAGCTTAAAATAATAAGGCTTTTGGGGAAAATCTGCTGTTTGCAGTAATAGGGCTATCCCCGTGCTTGAGGGGCACAACAGATCCTCTACCTTAATTACCATACTGTCTCCATCAATCAAAGTTGAAGGAGATGGCAGAAGACAATACCAGCCCCTTTTTCCCACCTTGCTAGCATGGTAGCATGCTTGATGGGAGAAACCCAGCAATGCTAATGTTTTCCTGCAATAAAACAGCATTAGCTCTGTGCTGTTGGTATGCTTTTTGGAAGCTGGCTGTCTCCAGACACCATGCTCAAGGTCGTTGCTCAGACCTAGTCAAAGCAAAGGAAATTGAGGTCCAAAATGAAATACAGCAACATGTACCTTTAGAACGAAGAAACTAAAACATGCTCGATCTAGAAATGTGAAATTTAAGATGGGGAGAATTGGGAGGGGTGGAGAAATGAAATATTTCTTACAAAGTCCTCAAAGGAGCTGCTTGACTTTGCCATCAATCTAGTCTTTACCCTTTACAGTGCTGCTGTGCAATACTTCTTAATGCAACCACCTTTGTAATGAAAAGCAGCAAGAAATTCTTCTCTACAACCCAGGCATCTGTTAGGTTGCAGCTACTCCTCGTCCTGTAGCTTTATTGTCTTCATTAATGCTTGCAATGGGCCGAGTCATCCGCAGCCTCTGGTGATGTTTCTTTTTGCTCCACAGCCCACAAGGGAAGAAGGTCGAAAACTGCCCATGCTCTCTCACTCTGAAGGTAGCCGTGGTGAAACTGGTAACAGAGAACTGCCCTGCTCCCCTTACCCCTGCGCTTTCAGGACCTCCTCCAGCTCCCTTTGTTCCAAGCTGGAAATGTCCTTGTTTAATCAGTCAGATGTGACCCAGCTCGGAGGTCTTCAGTTCCTTATCTCACTCACCTTCTGTGCCTCAGGCTCACCGCTGTTTGGGCAGTTTGTGAGCTCTTTTTAACTCCTCCGTGTTTCCTGTCCTAGAAGTGAGAAGACATTTCAAAGTGATTTACATCTCTTCTTTCCCTTTCTAGATCCAGAAGTCAACGACCAGTTACCTAAGAAGAATCAGTCTCTATTTTGGGTAGGTGCAATATTCGCATAGCGTGCACATTCGATGTGTTACATCTGGAGCACCATGGAGTCAAGATTATTCTGACTAATGATGGAATATCATGGGAAAAACAGCGCAAGCAGGGAAGAGGAATGAGATGCAAGCGTAGAGCTATGTGTGTGTTAACTAACTTAGTGGAGCAGCAGACTGAGGAAATCAGGGTGCAAAGTCAGTTCTGGCTCCTGGGATGTGTTCCATTGCCAATCACTCCCCTGCCACCTCTGAAAACACACCACTTGTGTGCAATCTGGCAAATGTCTCCTTCTTCCATCCTTATGGGGCAAGGGAGGAAGGTCTAAGGTTTGAGCACACGGTTCTCTCCTCCTGGGTGCTCTGTTATCAGCCCTCCATTAAACCACCTCTCTGCCATGCTCACCAGATGGGTGCTGAGGGGTTGCTGGTGGGCTTCCATCTGCCGGGACCAAAGGAGCGCGGATTCACTGAGTGCCAGGGAAAGTGATGCCATCCCTCTATTTTCTCAGTCTCAGTCTCAGGTAGTTTGAAGAAAAGGAGGTGTTTATGGACAGACACTTGATGTTTGTGTTTGGCTGTCCTTGTTTTATCTGCTGACCTTCTCAGAAGGATGGAAGGATTTCAGGAAGTAATAGCAAAGTGTTATACATCAGCGTGCTTGGATGGGGCCTGGAGCAACCTGCTCTAGTGGAAGGTGTCCCTGTGCATGGCAGGAGGTTGGAAGTGGGTAAGTTTAAGGTCGCTTCCAACCCAAACCATTCTATGAGTCTATGGATGAATCCTTCAGTTAGTCGCTTTGTGGTCAGGGTGCAAGTGCTGCTGAAGCTGTTCACAGACTATTTCATGAAGGCTGTTGGTGTTAGTAACCAACCATTGCTCATTTGCTTTGTCCCCTCCCACCACTCCAGCGCCAGCAGGAGTTTCTCACGAGATACATTTGCCTTCCTGTGATGGTCTTTTAGTGACTCATATAAAGAAAGCAACCTCCTGTTTGCTGCTGCATGGTAGGGAGCCTTGAGATGGATCTTGCAAACAGTCGTTCAGAAAACAGATCAATTGTGATTTCCTCTCCTGAGGACAGAGAAGCATTTTTGCTGTTTCACAGCCAAGAACAACTAGCAGGTGCTTATGGCTTGTTTCATTTGTGGAGCTTCATTTCCATTTAAATCTGTGCATTTCAAAGTCAGGAACCTGCTCCTGCTAACACAGTGCGTTCATGTGTGGGAGCAGTCTTCCACAAGGAGCAGGTACAAGCACTGCAGGGCTTGTCTGAGAAGTGGTACTGACCTGGAGCATGGCTGGGCTCACAATGAACCCTGCACACTCCCTACATCACCTCAGCCAGATTTCTTCCCTCAGGCTTCGGGGTTGCCCACCTCTAAAATGACACTAACATTTATTCTTCTCTGCTCTGTGCCACCCTCATGTGGTCACACCACAAAACCCCTGGGGGCAAGAGTCACTGTTAAGAGTCAAACACTTGCAGGGGACGGACTCAGTGGTAATATTGCCAGCAAGGAATGAAGGATTCTGCTTTGACCGGTGCAATCACATTCAAGATGAGATGCCCTATTGGTTTTGAGTATTCATAAAGCAGTCTTACAGTGTCTGTGTTTTTCTCTGTGCATTGCCCTGTCTCTCTTGTTGCAGGATCTCTTTGTGGCTGTTGGGCAAGTTCCTACTGCACACTGGCCGCTTGTGCATAACACTGGCCTTGTTTGTGAAACATGTACCTGATCCTACCTGGGTAAATTGGATACTGAACAGAATCTTCCACCAGTACAACAGATCTTACTTATGGCCACATTAATGCTAAGACTCCACAAGGATTTCTGTGGGGATACTGTATGGCTTCTGGAAAGACCCCATACTTTAAAATAAAGCAATCATGGATGCTAAAAGCATGTGATAATGTCTGTCCTTCCTGTGAGAACTGCTCTGCAGGGGCACAAAGTAAAGCCCATGTACCTCAGGAACAGGGAGTATGCTTAAATACGTTTGGCTGTGTGCTGTTGGAGGTGGGTCTGAGGTGCAAAAGTTGCTTTAGCATCCACGTTCTGATCTACTCCCCAAATCCCTGAATGCCCTGCCCCTATCAGCACAGGCATGGGTGTGGAAAATCTGTAATTAGATCTAAATAGGATCTTCCGTTAATGAAGTGGCAATGACCCCATTATCAGCAGAGCAGTGATAACCGATGGGAGCTGAAGCTTTGTCCTAAAAATGCCTCTTGCCTGACTCAGGACCAGCCAGCTCAGTGGAGGAAAATGTCAGCCCAGCGCCTTGCTGCCTGATGACAGAAGTCCTGCAAATGGCCTCTCACACACACACAGAGCAATGCTACTGCACAGCTGCAGCAAACCCCATGAAGAAGAAGGAGGAGAATAGGAAAAAGAGGGAGAGGTGAGAGCCCAAACCAAAGTGGTTTGGGAGGAGACAGTAGGGGCTGACCATGGCTTTATGTAAGGACCGCAGTCACAAGGGATGGAGTGCCCGACAGGAGCGTACAAACCAGCCCCTGGCAGGGAAGATGAATCCTCAGAGCCATGGAAAAGGGAGAGAAAGGCCAGGGCAGGGCCTGCAGCAGTTGCATTGCTGCTGGGAGGTGCTGCAGAGGCCAGGCTGTGTGTGGCTGGTGCTCACACGCTGCCGGGGGTGCGTGTGTCAGCAGCCGTAGCTTTGCTGCAGTTCCTATAGCTAGATCTTGGAGCATCAGTGGTGACAAACAAATCGAGGTGGCCCTCAGGACAGCACATTAGTCAGCAAATGAGCCTGCTGACAGGTAATCCGGTGGTAATGCAGCATTTCCATCTATTCTGGTGTGTGAGCAGATACGCTGATGGCTCCCAGCTTAGAGACTCGTGTACATCGTCTGTGATGGTACCTGCGCTGATGGGAGAATGAGCAGCACTGATTTATCAGGTCTTGTACAAATGCAGTCCTTGTGTCTGCAGGCGCAGATACTCAGCTATTGCCAGAGAGAAGATGGAAAGGAGGGGTCCAAAGAGGAACAGGAGGAATGGTGGTCCTCGGTTTCAGTGGGCTACAGGTCCAGGCAGTTGCATCTGAATTACTGGGGAGAGTCTTGAGGCTGCAGGAGTTAACACCAATGATTTCCATATCAAAGGGCTTTCTGAGGAAGTACCAGAACAGACATTTCCCTCTCTGAGTGTTTTGGGGGCTTCGGTTTCTTTTAGTTCCAGAGATCAGAAAGAGGAACAGCTTAATCTTCTTAAAGAAGCCTTGATAATTTGTTAAGCAAAGATCTGGCCCTGGGATGAGGTTTATAACTTACCCCCATGGACGGCCAACCTCGAGCAAGAGATGCCCAGGTTCAGAAATACTAGGGTTAAATAATTTTTGTCATTTTCAGGGGAAAATTGCTTAATGTCTTCTAAAATGCATTATACAGCCAGTGTGCATTAATGTAATGGGTTAAAACTCAGAGAACTATACTTTACAGTCTGAGCCACACCATCTGCTTGTCTCCCTGCTCAGTGCCCTAAGCATATGGCCAGAGAGAGCAAATTTCTTTTTCCCTTCTCTTGCATCTCCCTTCCTAACTCTGCCTAGCCTCATTACCTTAGATTTCCTTACACTGAATTTATGTGCAGGCGCTGTTTATTTGCCTTCTCTCTTAGTGTAGCTGTGTGATGCTGAATATCATTTAGGCTGGTCTGGCAACTCCAGGCTTTGCCTTGTCAGAAAAATTATTCACCTTAATGTGCATACATTCTCCTAAATGATGATTTATAGGGAATGGAATTGGTCCTAAGGATGCTCTTTGTGTCACTTTACTGCCTCTTCCCTCTCACCAAGGACCATTTTCATGTCAATTCACTCTTCCATTTTCCACCTGTAATTGTGGTGATAAAGTGAAGCTGTTATCTGCCAACAAAAATGGCTTTGAGCAGCCTTGGTTTGCACTGTGGTTTGGTTGTTTTTTACTAGATGGTTCTTCACTTGAAACTCCATGATAAGACCCTTTTCAAGCTAAATAACTTGAAAAGCACTCTGAAGAGCAATATTTTTCCTAAGACCCCATTAGTTCTGTTGGTCTTCAGGTGCGCATCCCTAGTGGGCAGATCTCTGTCTTAGCATATATATTAACTTTAGTGAGAGAAGAGACTGCTTCTGCCATCCTTGCCTCCAGGCAGTCTGGCTTCAGTGCTGGTTTTCTGACTGTGGAAAACTTCTGGAGCTACAGCAAATCAGAACTTAATGAATGTCCAGATACCCGGATTTCAGCTGCGGTTGTAGCGAAGGAAACGTCGCCAGCACCATGCAGCACATTTAACCTCTTCCCTGGACTTGTCCTTTCTACAAAGACCTCACCAGAGCAGTGGGTTTGGTTAACCCTACCTCCTCCCTTGACCCATGCAGAGCTTCCACCAGGGTTTGCGTCCAAGCCAGGAGGCATCACAGCACCAAGGTAGTTTTCTGATGCTGGTCTAGTGGGCATTGCTCATGGCTGTGTATGCAGAAACGTCGGAATTAATGCCCACAGGGGAATATCAGAGCAGGGCTACTCACAGATTACTGTGTTTCTATGGAAAACAGTTCAGTTGCAAGGAGACAGGCTCATCCCGCTTAACCACATCCCCAGCAGAAACTGAATATCTTCAGCTCTCCTTCCATGTATAATCCCTGCCTAAAGGGGAAGAAAGGGCTTTGCATAGCCCATTATAGCCTTTATCACAGTGCGGCGTGCAAAATACGGGATGGGATTTAGATCACTGGGTTTGCTTTAAAGGAATTGCTGCTGTGGTGTTTCAGTTCTGGTGTTAACCAACACAGCCCAGCAAAAATCAACAGTGAGGGGAGAAACAGATCCACCAATGTCCTTAACAGGGTTTTCTTGATAAAGGGAGGTTTGACCTCGGGTGACTTATCCAGATGCAGCAAGGGTCCATAACAACTGCCTCAACATGTGGCACAGGCTTGGTGTTTTCATTTGAGTTTGGCTGGTGATACGATCCTACAGTGCGGATTTGGGAGGTAAATAAACCACCCCGGTTTGGAAAGAAAAGACAAAGTAACTGCTCAGTAGGAAAACTATGGGGACCGCTTTCTGTTTGCAGGGATGAGAGGAGTTCTGCAGCCTTTCACCAGCAGAGCAGGGAAAGCTCTGCTGGGAAAACATTGACATGACTGCCTAATATCTGTGGAGCATCTCTGCACCCAGTAGGGAACAATGCGACTGAAGCTGATGTCCAACATAACAGGCAGGAGCATTTTATCTCCCTGGTATGGGAAATGCTGTGCTGTGCTATTAGAAGGGGTTATTTGGAAGGAAGCTGGTCTATAAGTTAGGGCTTTGGCTTCGCACTTGGGATATGTCAAATGTCTTTCTTAGCTCTGCCCAGTGCCATGGGCAAACCATTTAGTATCAGCCACAGTTTCTCATCTATAACATTCAGACCCAAATCCCTGTGTGTTTGAGGAGCGCCCAGTGCAACTGCACCCTGCCAGTGGGATATCCATCCCTAGGGAAGAGGAGGGGAGATAAAACCTATCCAAAGTGAGCGATCAGCACCTTCCTGAGGGAGCTGTGGCTCTGGCGCTGTGCTCCAGGCAGATGCTTTTCCCTCTGAAGGCAGAGCAGCGTAGGGACATCTCGGTGAGTCCTTTCTGATCTCTACCCTGCATGGACCAGGTACCAAACCGTGCTGTAACAAAACCACAGGCAATAGGTCACTTCACCCATCAACCAGAGATGGCAAAAGGCTTGCCAGGGGCTATCCTCGCTCCCCGAGCATCCCAGCCAGCCGCTGAGGTTCAAACAGAAGACCAAGGCCACGAAAAACACAGCAAATGCCTTCACTTGGGTCACTTTTGTAAATGGCTTCTGTTTCGGTGGCCCTGAAATGTGTCTTTCTTTTTATGTTGAAAAATGACGAGCCGAGCTGTGAGTTGCCATGGATGCGGCATTCGGTTCGTTGCAGACTTTGTCTCTTGCTGTGCAGGACTTCAACCTCAGCGCTCTCCCTGGGCTCATACACAGTGAGGAAATTGGCCCATTTTCTCTCAGGAGTCAGAGGCAAAACTGCTGCTAACGCAGAGGTGTGGGCTCAGGCCTGTTACATCATGGTACATGGTTTATAGCATTGATCACCTCTGCTGGGGCAGTCTCCTGGTTGTGCCTCGCAAGTCAGGCTTCCAGCCAGGTGTAGATGAATCCCCAATACAGCAAAGGAGAAAAAGAATCCCTTTCCCTCCATAGGCCAACACGAGAAACTGTTTCTCCCTGGGAATGGTTTTTGCCTGGGACTCCGTGGCAAGTGTTCTCTTGAGCGCACAGAGACTGCCTCTGCATTGCAGCAAGGTGTCTGAAGGCATCCAAACGATCTGCATAGAGTGTGCTGTTTAGCTGCGGTAGTTTTCCAGCCGGCCACGGTGTCAGGGACTAAACGGATGGCGCTGACAGATAAACATCTCAGAACTGCTGGGCTGGCTACAGCTGCAATTACTGTAATGAAGTGACATTTGTCTCTGGCCCTCTCAGAAGTTATTTGCAAAGAAATGGGTAGGGATAGGGGCTAAATCTTCAAAGCCAGTTGGCAATACAGCTAAAAAAGCTATGGAAATTGCCTTATATTCAGGCGTTCATTCTTCTGCTCTAAGCCATTATCTTTCTTTTCAGAGGAAGGAGCTCTGCAGATGCACAGGCATCTGTATAAACAGGTTTTCTCTACAGTTAAATCTTAAGCATTTCTCCAGTGGTTATAAAAGGGGGAAGAAAAGACTGAATTTCCTGGGCTCTGATGGCAAACCATGAGACTTTAATCTTCCTATTTATTCACTGCTATGGAGCATGGGGTCTCAACAGAGCAGGACCTACTGTGTGAGATGCTCTACACTAACAGAACCTGGGGCAGCTTTCATTTAGGCTTCTTTCTATGCATTTTATAAGCATCTCGTGAGACTTCAGGTGGTAAAAACCTTCCTCATGTTCTCAAAAGCTTTGAAGCTGTCTCCAGTGGGTGACCCTCATCCAGCCCAAGTGACTTTTGCACGCAAAATGAGATGTCTAAAGTAGAGAGCAAGGATAATGTAATGACTTGACCAAAATTGCTTTAAATAGAGGTATCCATCATTATTATTATTTATTGAATGCTGACAGCTTATTTCACTTATTTTAAACAAGAAAAGAGAAGAAAATATGAACTTCCCATAGGATTTGTTGCATACACCTCACTCACCCCAGTGTCAGCAGTCCTGACTCAGAGCAGCATAGGTAACAGGAGGATGAGATCCACAGTCACCTTCCCAGCAGGGACAAAGAATCCAGCTCCTAACTGGGCTGCTCAGAAGGAGAGACCTTCAGGTTTGCCAGGTTGGTTAAACCGGTTCCACTTTCTTCCCTGCTCACTGCACCCGTTTTATACCCCAAGCCCAGAGGGTGCCTGTGTGTTCCCACAGTGCTTACACTGTGTGCAGGGTCAGCATGTGATTCACAGCGACCAGCAGATCGAAGGAGGTGATCCTGCCCCTCTGCTCTGCTCTTGTGAGACCTCACCTGGAGCATTGTGTGCAGTTCTGGGGTCCTCAACATGAAAAGGACATGGAACTGTTGGAACAAGTCCAGAGGAGGCCACGAGGATGCTCAGGGGACTGGAGCACCTCCTGTATGGAGACAGGCTGAGGAAGTTGGGGCTGTTCGGCCTGGAGAAGAGAAGCTGCGTGGAGACCTCAGAGCAGCTTCCAGTACCTAAGGGGGTCACAAGGATGCTGGGGAGGGACTCTTCATTAGGGACTGTAGTGACAGGACAAGGGGTAAAACTAAAACAGGGGAAGTTTAGATTGGATATAAGGAGGAAATTCTTTCCTGTGAGGGTGGTGAGGCACTGGAATGGGTTGCCCAGGGAGGTTGTGAAAGCTCCATCCCTGGCAGGGTTCAAGGCCAGGTTGGACGAGGCCTTGGGTGCCATGGTTTAGTGTGAGGTGTCCCTGCCCATGGCAGGGGGGTTGGAACTGGATGATCTTAAGGTCCTTTCCAACCCAAACTGTTCTATGATTCCATAATTCACAGGGTCAGCACATGATACCTGTTGAGGGTAAGGTACAGGTTTGCCTTTCCTCTGCAGCCAACCAGGTTGTAGACTCACATCTTATTTTTAATCCATTAAAATCATCTCCCTGCTAACACTGGGGTCTTCATGTTTCATCTAAATAAGTGCCCTGTCCCATCCTATCCCCTAAAGAGTGTCCCTGTCCCAGCCGGATGCCCTTCAGCAGGAGTGGGGATGGGGACACTGGACTCCTGGCTTCATGCAATTAGGGCTTTGACCATGCACATCCTACTTTCTTTCTCTTTTTATTCTCTTCAGACAGCGTGTCCTTGCAAAGATGTGCTTCTGACTGGAAACCAGCTCTGGGACAGAGAGAAAGAGGCAGACAGAAAGCAGTGCTCAGGGCTGCTCCTTGCTTCCTGCCCTGCTTAAGCAAACCAACCCAGAACTAATAATCCCTGCAAAAGGAGAGCTTTTTGTCCTGCACTGATTGAAGTTTTTCAATAGTTATGGAAAACTGGGCGTTGGGAGGAGTGAATTCCGGAAGAGAACTGCACCAACACACAAAGGACATCCTGAGGATTACGGGACCACACCAGGCTCGAGGTGATTGGAAATATTGCAGGTGAAGGGAAAATGCCATTTGACATTAAGAAAAATGGTATGAGTTTGACTTTAATGAAGGTTTCATAAAGCCAGGCCTGGGGAAGTGAGAGGACTGGGGGAATGAATCATCCCAAACAACCTCATGTGCTTTACACAGTCTGACACTTTACGTCAAGCCACCCAGACCTCCTATTTTTAGTACTAGAGATGGGCCCAGCATCTGAGTATTAGAGGCAATACTTTCCAGCATTCACAGATCTTCAGATAGAGATTTTTGGCTCGACTGTCAGCAAAGATTAGGTGCATCTGCAGAGTTTGGAAGCAGAATTATATATGGTTTCTTTCCCAAGGTTCAGGTTGAATTGTGTTGCAAGGCTTTGGATCAAGACCAGAAGTATCTGAATTGTGAGAAGAATGAAGGAAACAAAGATTTTAGCCTGATAATAGGTTTTCTGTTGTTCAGTAAAACATATTATCACAGCAACCCAGACTGGTTTGTGTTGGAAGGGACCTTAAAGCTCCGCCAGCTCCAACCCCTGCCACGGGCAGGGACACCTTCCCCTAGAGCAGCTTGCTCCAAGCCCCTGTGTCCAACCTGGCCTTGAGCACTGCCAGTGATGGGGTGTCATGATTAAAGCTACCACATTAAGTTCAGGGTAAAGAAGCTATTAGCACTACACTGTTATTCTTATTTCATAATTAGGTTATGAAATAGCTACACTTAATTACACTGTTACAAAGTTTGGAAGTGCAGAAGAACTTTAATAAGTCATACCAGCTTGTTAAAACATAATTTGTCTTTATTCCTGTAAAGGTTCAGTTGTTCAAATCCTCATCAATTTTTTGGTACATTTACTTGGATTTGAAGGGGGATTTCAAATATTGATTCTTCCATCAGTAAGATAACCTTATGGTATTTCTTGAGAGACCTGTCTCAGAGCTGCAGGAGTATCCTATGGGGACCAGAGGAGATGCATGGCCAAGTGCTACCCATACGGACAGTGCTGCCTGCTGAGAGGGACCTATCAGCTCCCCTTGGCCTGGAGGCAGAACTTACCCTCTGAAGCAATTGCAGTTAGCAAGGTAGTTTAAACAGCAGGAGAACACATAGTCTTTTATTTAATAACGGTTATTACTGTAATTATTACTAGCTATTTTCCAAGTGAGCAGAGAATTGAACTGATTTCTGTCTTTCAGCCTGCATTATGAGAGGTTTGGCACATTTGACAGTGAGGATCTATTCTCCTGCTTTATTTGCCAGCCAAAACATATCGAGGATGCCAGTATTTTAAAACCAAGCATGTAAACCAACCATCACACGTCTAAATTTGAAGTGCAGGTCTATTATGTAGTAAATATTGAAACTGAATTTGCTGTCTTCTTTTGCTGCCGCACAAGATGACTCTAGCACAAGTATAAGGCTTGGCCAACACAAGGCAGCAGGGCATATTCCTTTTCAGGAAAAACGAAAGCCCGTGCACTAGCAATCCTGTGGCTTGGCACGCTGAAAGAAGCCAGGATAATTCAAGGTTATGGTTCCCTCAGCAGCTGTATTCCAGTCACAGTGCATGTATATAATAAGACATAAAAGTTAGCATTGCGCACTGTGATACAGAATGCTGCACATGCCAGAGGGGCCTTGAGTTATGATTTTTGCAGGAGTTAATTTGGTGCTTTTAGTGGAGCAATTCCTTAAAGGTGCAGTCCAGGTAACATTTGACATTCCATTTCCTCATCACCATCTTCTTTGGCCTTGTCAGCTGTAAGGAAAAATCAATGGTGCATAAATCTCTGCTCTCGTAACTAGGCAGTAACAGGGGAAGATGCACAGCAGAGGGGGCGCAGACGGGACTGCATCTACTTAAAACTCCTTGGAGCTGGATGATGGGCTGCCTTAAGGACCTCTGTCTCCTTTCCAGATGCTTAACCTCAGCCAGTGGAAAGGCACCAACAGAGACTTATGGCTCAAAATAGAGGTGAGGGAGTTATTTGCCAAGTCTAATAATTGCCTTTCTTCCTGTTGCTGTCTGACCATATCACTGCTTCAGCCTCCAGCAGTTTTCCTCTGGAACTCTTCACTCTCCAGCAAGATGCTGCCCATGCACTAATACAGGAGCACTCTTCAGGTGCTGTAATAAACGATATGGCTTAACAAAGTGTTCCCTCTAGGGGTTTCTCCTGGAAAAAAATGCATAACAATAAAGCCAGGGGGAAGTATTTCCCTGTCACTAACGTAGCAAGCGTTATTGTCCCATGCTTGGGATACCATAGATCGAGCTGTAGAACTCTGCTTGCTCCCTCTCTCTTTTCCTCCTGAATGTAAGTCCCATAGTATGCAGAACTGGGGAAACCAAGTGTTAACATTCTGACACACGTCTTTCTGACCAGCGTCAGAATGTGTAGCAATAGCCTGGGAAATCTTCCTTAATTTAGCCCTGAGTTATTTTATACGTGACAGATGTACCCACAGCAGTGACCCAGACATGAACACATTGCTCAGGAAAAGCAACCAGATCCGTGGCGTTTCGTTAGCCGCGACACAACAGATGTGCTGTGAAACTTAGATGTTGAAAAGCAACTGGGGTTTGCTGGTAAAGCTCGTGTTTCCAGCTGATAGGAGAGGACAGCAAGCCTCCCATCACTACGGTACAATTCTTCATCTGTTGCTAACTGTAACGGCTGGTGTTTTCCACGTTGCATTGCATGCGCCGAGCCAAACGGCAGTGGGGATGGGTTACTTGCAGTAGTCCCCGTTGTATGCATGCAGTAACTGAAATGCAGAGGGTTTGTCAAAGTGAAGATGGAAGCCTGGTTTTGTGGACTTCACCAGGGACAAAACAGTCATGCCCTAGTTTAACAGCTGCAGCTATGTATTTTCACATGAGATTGTAAAGAGGCGTGGGGGGTTTTGTTTCCAAAAAGGAACAAGTTCACAGAGACCTACTGGGAGACGCAAGGATTCCATGTCTTTGCAAAGTAGGTCATTCCTATGTTTGTGCCTAATTTGGGGTAGCCAAAGCTTCAGCACTGCGCTAATTGCCACAGCAAATACGCAGCCACTGAGGGAGATGTTTGAGAATCCAGACTGAGCATCTTGCAGTCCTGCCCCTGTGCTTCCTGCTGCGCACTGATGGACAGGAAGCCTGAACTGCCCCTGATCTGCATTACTGTGAATCAGTTTATGGATTCTTCTGACAGAAGTGCCTCAGCGTTGCTGCATTTGTGTTTTAGCAGGTAAACTTCACTGTGGTCCTGCTCTGGACACCATCACAGCCGCAGAAAAGGGGAACATTCTTTTTTGCAATGAGGATTTTATGACTTCTGTCCTCCCCTGTGCCTGTCCTGGCAAATCATCCCTTTGTTATATGAGCTGGTGGGCCTTAGCTGATGTAGCACTTGCTCTGTGGGTCCACTCTGACCCCTCCTTCTCAGGAGCATCATTCCTGTGCATCCACATCCCCCTTCTGTCAAACATCGGCTGCTCACAGCTCCTGAGATTCCTCTTCCACAGGCAGAGATTTAGGAAGTCAAGCCAGGGGCACAGCACAATCAGCAGTGTGAGGAAGCTGCCTGCCTGCCTGCTGTGCTCAGTGGAAGCCAAGGTGAGGTGTTTAATAGTCTGAGTGTTTAGGAGGCTGTGAATTACCCGCATCCAGACAGATCAGCTTTGCCAGCCAGCACTGCTAATGCTGTCAATGCAGGTGCATGAACCCAATCAGAGAGCTTGTGCACTGCGACTGCTTATGAGCAAGGGTGGAAGAAAGGCCGGGAGCCAGCAGATCTAAGAGTTCCTGGTTGCCATCAGTGCCTGATGCTGCATTGTCTGCTTGTGATTGCTCTAAGCCCGTGCAGCGGCTGTACTGGCCGGTAGAGCTCAGTGTGTTGATGCTATTTTGGATTGGGAAATTGTTTAAGAGCAAATAAATCCAATGCGCAGCAGGGGTTCATCCAGCGCTGGTTTGCCTTAGTTAATTACGTTTTGCTCAGTGAATTTTGAGCTGAGAAACGAGCACTTAGCACCAGCTTCACTGAATATTCCAGCCAGAAGCTAAAAGTAGCCCACCAATAGAGGTGAAAACAAGCTATGATGACATGCGAAATAATACCTATCCCATGCAGGTTACTTGGTGGGAAATGTTTCCTCTGAGCCCTTGGTGACAGGAGGCAGAGCCAAAGGAAGAACAAGGATCCAGTGGAGAGCCCACAGCCAGAGCACGGGTTATGTTGCCCACTTGCCTATCCATCCATCGCTGTCTCCAGGCACGTTCCATGTAAAACTGCTGTTTTGCCGCTGGTCTGCAGTTCAGAGCTTCACCCCGCAGTGACCAGGGGCAATGATCTGAAGGGTGAGCAGGAAGGGCTCGGATGCATTTTGGAATGGTGTGTTGAGATAGGGCTGGAAAACACTGTGGGTATCTTCATGCTGTCGCCATCCCCGTCTCCAGAGCTCGCAGGAAGTCCTGAAGAAAGCAGGGTGGCTGATGGAGCTGTGCAGATAAACCTTGCACTCAGAGATGCTCTTTCTGTCAGCCTTTCTACAGCACACAAGAGGAAAGGAGTTCAAGGACGTAGGGGATGGCACCATAGAAAGTAACATCGTATTTGAGAGCTGGCTGCAGCTGGAGGAAAAGAGAGCTGTGTGCTGCTGTTCCTCATTGAAATACAAAGCAATGTCCTTGTGCCCTCTGTAAACATGACTAGTTCTTCTTTTCTGCCCATGCACTTCAACCAGGTACAAACCTTGCGTAGATCAGGTTCCAGAGGAGATACAGTCAAAAGTGTTTCTAAGAAACATCACAAAATCTATGTATCTTCACTGTGTCTTTCGTGATGCCTGCACGTGCCGTGAGAGCTGGGGTGTAAAAAGGGGGCAAGTTAGCCCAAGCATTTATCCTGCACATTCTGGAAAATACCATGGCTTAAAAATTGCCTGACAGCCCTCCAAAAGAGCTTTGAAAGGGATCCCCACCACATTTGTTCATCACATAAACCAGCAGTAAAGATGCAACAGCAGAGTCTGCAGTGACTCTTGCTGCTGTTGTTTCTCTTTCATAGAATCACAGAGAATGGTTTGGGTTGAAGGGACCTTAAAGCTCCTCCAGCTCCAACCCCTGCCCCGGGCAGGGACCCCTTCCACTGGAGCAGCTTGCTCCAAGCCCCTGTGTCCAACCTGCCCTTGAACACTGCCAGGGATGGGGCAGCCACAGCTTCTCTGTATCCTCCAGATGCATTGCTCGCTCTGTACCACTCTGCCTCCAGTAACTCTAACCTGCGGTAGGCAGTGGGTGAAGTACACACCTACCACTGATGGTTTGGTACAAGACTCATTTTGTTCCACTTATCTAACGATGCACCATGCAGGGGCAAGTGTGCCCTCATTCCTCACCCTCTGCTCTGGGTGCCAGACTGCTGTGCTTTGATTTGCACTGTTTGATTTGTAACGTGATCACAGTTCCCTTCCAGTTTCAATGAGGTTATCTCTTGGACGCTCCATCTGGTCTCAGGAGCACATCTGAGAGCCCGAGCCCACTTTGGAAGCATTGTGTCACCTTTTACTTTCAGCATCAGTGACACTGTTCAGGAGCAGAGCGTGACATGTAGCCAACCAAATGGAAGTGGGATGCAGTGAAAATGATTAATGTAGCATATATGGCTTTATTTTCCCTGCAAATCATGTTCAATTTAGGCCATAATGATTTATTGTAAAGCCACATTTGGTTGTATATAACAGAACAGACGAGGGAGATCCACAGAGCTGTGGATCCACTTTTCTGCTTAAAAAAGAATGATTGCATTCATATCCCGATTCTTGTTTCTTTTTCTCCCCTCCATCCATCTTCATCTGTTTCCTTTTTACACTTACAATAAAATAAATTGACAAATAATTTCTCTTCTGAATTTATGAGGTGTTATTGGGGGGGGAGGTTCTCCAATTAGCATGTAGCCATTGCTATGCAAAGAATCTTTGCCATTCTGCTCTTCCTCCTTCCTCCCCTTGTCCTATATTCACACACAAATACCATTGTTAACATAGGGCCTGCATTGTTTAGAGTTCTGCTTGTGAAGAGCACACCGATCAGCAGAGGGAGAGAGGGACTGCGTGTATTCCCACAGCTGTGCTGGCACAAGTGGAGATGCTGGTGCATCAACATGGGAGCTATCAAAACAAAGTCAAACAAGGCTCTATTGTCTCCGTTTCATTGAGGAAAACAGGAGGGAATATTTTCTTTTCCACTCCTGAAAAAGGAGGGAAGCGCTCGGCCGGCCTCGCGTTATCCCGGCTTGGGAAATCGGCATCTGCAGGAATTTTTAGGGAAACAAAAATCCCACCTGGAAGAATTAAGACCGGGTCAAATGCCCTGAGCCTTCCTCTTGCTTTCTTTTCTGTCTGCCAGGCCTGCTCCCCAGGACCACAGCTTCCAGCCGTAGCAGGGGCTAACAGCAATTGCCTTTGCCTAGGCTGGGTTGCCAGCAGCCTGCTCCCAGTCTTTCCAGCAAACAATCCTACAGCCCTGCAAATGGCTCCAGACTGGGAAATGACATGATTTCTACGGGCCATTGCCTCATTGCAGCACTTGGCTCCATCCACTTTAGCATAATGTGTCTTTTTACGCACTATTTCACCGCCCTGTTACCTCGGCTCCCTACAGATAGCATCCAGGCACAGTGCCTTTTCCTGTATGGGGGCAATATGCCTTGAGAGCACCATGCAGGAGCCGCAGCATCGCTTACCTGGGCTCGGCAGCCAAAGACCATCATTGCCTAAGGCAGGGGACCATTCACAAGCGTCTGGAGGGCTTTGCCTCCCCCATGCGCATTTTCACCCCTGGCACTCAAACCATGCATAGCTATAAGGCTAGAATTCATTACCACTTAGGAAAGGATTTGGGGGTTTGGGAGTTGTTGGGGATTTTAGCCCTTTTTTTGTTCTTTCTTTTGGAAAGCAGTAACGTTTGCAAACAGCAAGGGAAGTGCTGAGATAAATCCAGCGTTCCAAGTGTTACATTTGTCAGCTCTCCATATGGGATTTGACACATCCAGCGCGTTTATGAGTGGAAGGACTCAAATCCAAAAAGAGATGTGAATTTTTCAGTGCTGGGTACCGAGGGGATCGTCCCGTGATTTGCTGTCCCTTGTGTATCCCATTCGCACCGTTCAGATTTGTTCACCGACTTCCTTAGCTATCAGAAACGAAAACTGTTAGGAATCCAAGGCTCCGGTTTCCTGTCAAACATCTGCATGGAGCTTTGTTCAGCTTCAAAGCTTAAGTCAACTGTGCTTAATATCTGAATTTGTCTCTGAAGCAGCAGCAGCAGCAACTGACAGTAATAAAACCCTGTAGGAAATAAACCCGGAGTAGAGCATATGTGAGCCAGGTCTCGGTTAGATCTACCTCAAAAGTCAGGATAAAAGGCAAAGCCAAGAGGACTTTGTATCAGCAGGTTAAAGCGTGGTTGCCAATTGCTTGTTGGAATTAAAGGATCTTATGGGGCTGTTCTGTTCATCCCCCTCACACAGAGCCTGCGAGGCTTTAAGTCAGCCAAGGGTCTTATATTTCTAGCTATTTTGGTGCATTCTGAAATTGTTTCTATTCTGAATGCTCTGGAGTCATTAAATTACAGCCAGCTGCGTCCTGTCACTGACATCTCCCTGCAAACTGCTTTTCAAGTGCAGTGCTTGCAGCTCATAGACGTCCGGTTATCCGAGAGGTGAACGGCAAAGCAGCATCTAGCAGAGCGGAGAGCAGCCTTGTCCTGCAGCATGTCACAGCTAATATGAAGCGCAGTCAGTGTGCAGAAGGGGCTGGACACTGAGGAAAACTGGCCATGAAAGGGGTTCAAGGCATAAAGGAAATTACAGCACAAACTGACTTGGCTCAAAGGGGCAGCAGCGATGTTTTGACATGTCATGTAACGTTTCCCACATGGCTTCGACCAGAGCTGGTTTGAAACCTTTGTACACGTTTTCCTTGTGTGCAAAATGACCCTTTACAAGAAAGGAGGAAAAGAAAGGCCCCAAACCAAACACAAAGCCTTTGGCTTCCAAACCGCTCTAGTTAAACAATTGAACCCGGCTGTGTCTCCCAGGTGGGGCAGTTTGGGATGCTGCTATAAAGCAGCAGCTGCTGGGAGAGGGGCCTGGTTACTGCAGGGGAAAGGGAAGGGGTGAGATGAAGTCCTGCTCTCAAGCCTGCTGCTGGGATTCAGAGGAGCTCACTCAGTTCTGGCCGCTTGGACATCCTTCCTGCTGCGCGTTCGACCACCTGAAGGTAAAGGTTGCTGAAAGCAGTGCCTGGTGTTGGGGCTCTCAAGGGGTTTGTGTGCTGCTGCGTGAGAGTGTTGTTTTCCAGCTTTGCCCTTTAGGAAGGTATGGGTCAGAAGGGGTATGGCATGATCCACGGTCAAACCCTGCCTTTGCAAGCCAGGAGCCCAAATGTATGAAGCCTGACTGTTCCCTTTCTTCTTCTTCACCAAGTTTCCACCCAGCGCTCAGGTTGTGGAGCTGTGTGACTTGCTCTGCATCACCTTATGGTTCCCCGGGGAGGCAGGAGCTCTGCACAGCCCAGACGCTGTCTGACACTTACCAGGAATAGCTGGTGAGCAGAAAGGTAAAAAAACAAAAGGAAAGGGGAGATTATATATAAGAGAAGTAAAAAGTCCCATCAAGATCCCACGGGATGCTTCTGTAAACCAGGGACCAAAGAGTTATGTGCAAGTAAGCAAGTAGTGGTAACCTCCTTGCCAAGTGCCCTCTGCCTGCCTCACAAAGCAACTGTGAGCCCTTCTTATCCCTTGACAAGCACCCAAAAGGGCAGGGGGATGTGGAGGGGTGTTTTTCTGTGCTCTATCAGCCTGCTCAAGGGTAGATGTGGGCTGGGATGTAAAAGGTCCTCATTCCACTGCTGCTCTGCCTGAAGTCAGGGGGTTCTATTCAAGGGATGAAGGCAGAACTATGCCTGCTGAGTCCAGAAGCCATAGGATCACAGGGTGGTTTGGGTTGGAACGGACCTTAAGCATCATCCAGTTTCTGGGGGGGGGGGGGAGCTGCTTTGCAGGGCAATTGGTGTTTGAAGTGCACAGTGTGCAGTGCTCAGAGGACTGATGCTGCTTTGCCATAAAGGTACCACTCCTAAGTGGCTTTTGACAGGCATTTGCCTCTGTGTGTGTGGTAGGGTCGGGTCCACGTGCTCAGGACTCTTCCAGCGTCTGTTTCTGTGGCTCTTGTCTGGCTCTGAGGACAGTTGATTCAATCCCCTAGCACTGCCTGACAAGCAACACTTTCATTTCCTCCTTTTACTTCGGAGTTATCTGGTGCAGAAAGATTACCTGATAACCCCCTGAAGAGCAGGGAATGCTCCGCATCCCAGTGGGATAGAGAGCAGCTGAGCTAATTCCTTCTTTTACCAATTATCTAATTTTCAAGCAAAAGTTGCTGCCAAGTGCTTTGGCAAACAGACTGAGGCAGCTCAGGCTGGGGGAGGAAAAAAGCAGACAGTGACTAAGATCCCCTGTATTCCTTATTTTCAGTGGGAACAAGCACGCTGCTTCAGAAAACAGAAGTGAGGGGAGGAAAAGCAGGGGTTGGTTTGGGGTTTTGGAGGTTATCAAACGTGGATGGGGTTGCAGTCAAGGTCATGACAGCTTCTTCAGGGAGGGTATTAGCCCGTGGCTTAAACACGTGCTGTTATCAGGCAGAAGAGCTCGCACAGTCACCCCAAAGATGCTGAGCTGTAGGGGAGGGGGGAATCAATCTGTGCGCTCGGTAACCACGCAGCAGCAGGTCACAGACTGCGGTGTGTGGGTGAGGCAGCAGCGCTGGGTGATCAACCACCCCTGCCATGGCCAGGTCCCCTCCGTGTCAGAGGCTTCCCTCGTGTTGATGCTTGCCTGCTTTTGTCTGTCCCTGAGTCACACCTTGGCTCGCTGCCCTCCTCGCTCCTCCACACGTGCGGCAGCAGCAGGAGCACGTCCCTGTCCAAGCATGGGGTGGGCTCAGAGCCAGCGGCTGGTCTGCAGCAGGGGCCTTCCTCCAGAGTGTGTTTTACCAACAGGTGGGTCTCTGGCCCCAGGGGATGATGTCTCACTCTAGTGCAGGTGTCTGGCTTAGGATGGGTACTGAGCCCACTGCACCGGAGTGCAACTGGTACCTGTGCATCCCCTATGGGATTTCAGTGAGCCTTGCTCTAAGCTGCTCCTCGATGGAGCCGCTGCCACTGAGATGTTGCGGGACCTTTCAGCCCGTTTCTGAATAGCAGCCTCTGATGGGAATGAAGCTGTGGCTGCCCCATCCCTGGCAGTGTTCAAGGCCAGGCTGGACACAGGGGCTTGGAGCAAGCTGCTCCAAGTGGAAGGTGTCCCTGCCCGTGGCAAGGGTTGGAGCTGAATGAGCTTTAACATCCCTTCCAACCCAAACCAGTCTGGGATTGTGTGAAACCTCTGGTTTCCATCACAGGAAAAGGTTGTGCTGAGGCTTAGTTTTAGGGTCAGACCGAATGTAGGCAACTTTTGGAGAGGCGCTGCCTGATTTCAGCATCCGATTTAAAAGCTTTCTGGGGTACTTAGAGGAACTGCACCTAGAGCTGAGACTTCAAACAGTAGCAAAGTCCATGACCAGAGTAATGTTATAAACCATAAATGTATTCCTCTTGGGGATGCTTCTTATAAATCCATGATGATCCAGCCTTGGAGACAGGATACAGAACAGTGCATTGGATGGATGGGTCTGAACCAGTGATGGCAGTTCCTGCATCCCTACAAGAAAGAATAATGCAAGGGAGAGCTAAAGGAAGCTGAGCACTGGGGACAGCAAAAGCCTCTGGAATTTGTTAGTGCGAAAAGCCCTGCAGTTTTGTATGCAAATAGGAGGCAGGCACCTCAGCATAAGCCAGAGAGAGAATGGAGAGCAGAAAGGGTTTTAAATAAGAGATGAGAAATGCTGATAATAAATGATCATGGCTTTAAGGGAAATGGATGACTCTTCTAAAGTGATTTTAATGAACAAGTTCGGAGAGAGAAGTAATTCTGGAAACACTGCTCAGAGCTTTGCATTGGGAATCACTGCAGTGCATCCAGCGAAGCAGCCTGGGGTGAAGCTGAGTGGGTATCAATAACATGTTTGGAGAGGAAAAGCTCGCTTGGAAGTGCTGTTGCATTCCCAGCACCTCTTGGCGTGAGGCATTGTTACCTGGGGCTGATCCTCTTTGCCCTGTGCACCAGGCTAAAGATGCAAGGTTCACTGTGGTATGGGAGTGCAGCCACGTTGTTGGACACTTGGCAGGCTTTACTCACAGCCTGCCCACGTTTACTGGTACAGGGAATGTGTCATCTGCCCATATCCCCACAATGGGGAACCTAAAGCAGCTGTAGGAACTCCCAAAACATGCCTAGCCAGCTTCCTCCTTTTTGTATGCATCCCCCCCCCTTGCTCAGCTTCATCCACGGGGTCCTGTGTGTCAGGAGCAACCCAAGGAGCAGTTTTACAGCTCAGCTGCAGTTCAGACACTAAGGCTCTCCTCCGCAAGGGCAGAAGCTGTGTCCAGCTAAGGCTCCAGCACCCCTTAGCGTGGCCTTTATGTACTCATAGAAACCCACTTTGCTGTGTGTGGTGGATGTCCAGCACCAGAGGCTTCTGTTCCATACAGCACCCACAGCCTGTGCAAATGCAGACCCATCTGCAGAGCTGTGGCTTTGTACCTTTCCTTTCAGCCCTCCCATCTGTGGCCTCTTTACTGGGCAGGAGATCTGAGCATCTTGGACGGCAGCCTGCTCGGTCGGTGATTTGTGGGTCCTCATCGTACGCGGAGCAGGAAGGGCTGCTCGCTCTCTCCAAGGAGCACTTGAGGACATGATACAGGCTGCGCTTGTTGCTCCTCGGGATATGGTGACCTTGTAAAGGAAGGGAATTCAGAGCGCAGCTGGGCTGTAAGAATTACTGCGCTTCTCTTCACCACTTCTGTTGGCCAACAATGGGCTGCCTGTTTTTGGATAAACAATAACAGAAAATATTAGCAAACAAGGGGATGCGTGACTTGCTGCAGTGAATGTGAATGAATGTACTAGCGGGGTGCTGATAACCCCGGGACCACAGGCAGCTGCTGGATGAGTAGTACTTGGCTGAAATGTGGAAGTAGACCCATTGCCCCCCAAACAGGCAAGTGCTAAGGTCTGTGATAACCAGTAACCTGGTGACTCCTGATTGAAAGAACAGGATCTGCAGTTGCTTTTTTACCCATAAGCAAGAAGGGATTTGGCTCCTGGTTATCCCAATAGGCAGAAGGTTCCTGGAGGAAGGTGCTCAGCTCTCCAAGGGCTGTTTCACTCTGGAGAACACTGAATGCTGGGCATGAGGTTGTCTTTGATTTGCTACCAGTGATTTATTGACGGTAACAGTCATCTTGCAGGAGAGCAGCAAACCCTCCTGATGACTTCCCCCCCACTAAGAAGCCATGCCAATTCATGGGCTGCTTTGGGACAGGCTCCACCAGCTGCATTTGGGGTCTTGTTTGAGACCTGGAGCTGCCTTTGGGCTGCAGCACAGAGTGGAGCAAGCAAAGCTGTTCTCTTGAGCGACTGCTTCCTTCCAGCCTGCGCCCGCAGGGACCGCAGGATATCCTTTCCGTGCGGCTCCCGAGGAGCACAGCCCAGCAGAGCAGCCTGCCTCAACCCTTTGCAGTAAGATAAACACATGGGCTAAGCTTCCCTTTCCTATGCGTGCTCATAGGTGTCTGCAGGGCAGGCGCTTGTGCCGACAGCCTGCCACTCAAACTGCAGACAGAGCGCCGAAGGTCACCAAGTCGGGTATAGGAAGTGAACCAGAATAAACAGCCTCTTTATCAGGCTCTATTTTCCAGCAGGAGGCTCCGGCTTTGCTCCCTATGGGAAGCTGCCTGCAGCGAGATGCCTGGGGAATCATCTGGCCGTGGCTCAGCTCACTTCCACGCTTGGTCTCCTCTCCCACATCTGCTTCCTCTTCTACCTCATGCTTGGCACCTTCCCCTTCTGGTGGAGGCCGGTTTGCTGCTCTCCGGGTGAATCCTGTGCTGGTGATGTTATCCTAGGTTGTATTTCCCAGCATCTTCCTCCTGGGAAATGAGCCTGTTCAGGTGGCTTGTGCTTCCATGAGCTGCCAGGACCCCCTGCCCGGGTCGCTGCGTACAGCGTGTTTCTGGTTTCAGCTGGCTTTAACACAAGCTGGGTGTGCTGTGCCCTGCTCCACAGCCGAGCTAAGCGTGACGCTGCTTGGCCGGGCCCTGAGAGTGCAGTGACCTGTTTCACACCAAGCCATCTGAACAGGAAAGGGAACGGGCCCTTTTCTCACTTCCCACTCACTAAAACAAAGGCTTGTTCTCGAGGGCTGTTTTTTTTCTCCCTAACTCTGTTTCTCCATGGACCAGCCTGTACCGATAGCATCAAAGTTTTCCTTGGAAACCCTCCAAAGGGATTCAGCTTGGTGGACCACACAGTCACTCGTACACAGTCCGGGAGCTACTGATCTGCCTAAATCCAACCACATGCTCATTTCTCTCTGGGCCATTGATCCCGCACCTTTCTCAACCACCAGGATGCAGTTAGTATTTCTCATCTGTCTCAATGTTATTCTTCGGGCATCACACAGGCATTACTTGGTATGCCTGCCCCCACCCACATCCTGGTACCCCTTGGAGCGAGACCAGCCCCATCCTTCAAGGTTAAACTTGCTTATTCTCTTGCTTTTAAAATGTACTCAACAGTTGCATGTGCCTAAGCAGAAAGAGAACATTTAGAGAGGTGAGGGCTCAATGTGTGTCTTCAAGGTGCGCTGCAGGTGTGATCATCCACACCAGAAATATGGGACAGGAACACAACATCCCTGCTAGCAAGTCTCAAGGAACCATGGTGGCTCCTACCTAGGGTCTTAAAATCCTGTGAGCACGGGGTAGCTTGCTGGGTAAGCATCTTGGCATGCTTTTATGCTTTTCTCTGAGGTTATTTGAACACCCCCCCCCCGCTGTTGTGGGGCCCATGATGGGGATTTAGCCTCCTCGGTGTCCCATTGCGGAGTATTTGTTAGCCTTATCCCCAAATTACTGGTCTGAATTCACCCCTTGCTGCATGCCCTTCACAGGGCAGCATCTGTTGAAAAGCAAGAAGGAAGCTTCGCTAACTGGCCTCAGGCAATGAAGCAGGAGGCTTTGTCCAGCACGGACATAACCTGTGCTTTCTCCTGCTCAAGCTTAACACAAATCTCCGTGTGTTCTCTATCCCTACATGATTTTATCCTAATGATTTGCCATGAGGGGAATCCACTCATCTTGCAAGATCTTCATTTGCTGTTTTGGGTGTTGGCTTTTGGGGATAAGCACAAGTGAGAAGCGATTTGGTGGGCCTGTGTTTGGCTAAGAGGTGTCAAAGCTGCAGGGCAATTCCACAGGGCTGTTCCTTGGGAAACTGCTGAAACCCTGTTTCTGTATGTAGGGAGGGAGAGCAGCGTGGAAGAGGTGCTGCTTCCAAAGCTTTCAGCTTGTTCCTACCAAACTTCACTCCGGCTTGGCTTACGCTGCATTAGAAGTATTTTATGTTTAGGGTCTCATTGGCAATGTGCTCAAACAAGTCTGACTGCAGCTGAGATTGCAGCATAAATGACTAGGAAAAGCTGCTCTTTAGGAAAGGGTTATTCTGTCATGGACAGCTTGTATAGCAAGAGGTCTCTTCAAGGAATACCTCTGGCAGGAGGACCTCAAAAGCAGTGTCCTGTGGGGAACAGGTATCCTGCAGTACTGCCCTGAATTGGAGCTTACAGAAGAACATGCTCGCATTCATACAGTCTGAATAAGCTGTCATTTCAAAGAGTGCCCTGGGATGTGGCTGTTGCTGCCATTGTTCCTGCTTCTAAAAGAATCTGTTGGCAAAATGAAGCGGGAGCATCTGACTCGAGCTGTGGGAGATGCCATCAACCCTCCACCACTGCCTCCTTCTGTGGCCTTGGGCAAGCCCTATAATTACACTGGGACCTTGTTTCCCAGCCCTGAAACACGTGCAATCGACTCACACTACTTTTTCTGTGACACTTAAAGCCAGCCAATGCTTCTGCCTTTCTCCTGCGTGCCTCCCGCAGCAAGAAGCCGCATTAATTTTGCTGAGGATGCTTATTGTAATAAGGACTTCTCTGGATAAGGGCAGCAGTGAGGTCTGTGGTGGCCAGCCAGCACTTGGGAGATGTGCAGGGGAGAGGCACTGTGTCATTACAAACAGCTAATTACATTATTATTAAGTTCATTACTGTTTCTTGCTGAAAGGATCAGTATTCAGAGCCTGGTGCGTTCTCACAAGAAATCGGAGGGATACAGGGTTTGTATTCATCTCTCTGAGAGCTCAGTAGATCCTTAGCAAAGACAGTGTCATTTAAAGAGTAGCTACTGTGCCCGTATAGGAACACACGTGAGGTGCAGCGTGAAACCTGGGGGAAATATATCTTTTTAAGCACCAAGGTTTTATTTCTCTTAAGTTAAGCAATAAAAGCTTACAGCTATGTGTTTCACTAACAGGCAGTTTTAGAATGGCTGAAGTATTCTTGCACCTTCCCTCTGTGTGCACTGCTCTTTGTGGCCTCTAGTGAGCATCTGTCCCAGTTATAGTCTCTTGTTCCCCTTTCCCCCCTTCCTTTCATTCTTGTTGCTGTTCTAGACAGCACCACAGTCTGCACGGATTTGGGCATCCCTTTATTGACGCACAGGGATGCACATTAATGTTCTGGTTATTCATCAGAGATTATTCCTGTGTTGAATAGTCATCACTGCTCCAGCTGCCCTGTGATAGGACCACCAAGCTCTCAGATAAGCAGAAGGAAGGCTGCCTTATTTCACTCTAGCACTAATATATGCCACTGTGCATTTCTTTCCCCTCTTGCAGCAGTTGAATAACTCCAGGTATGCTCCATACCCCAGTGACTAGCAAGGGATGCTGCTGAGCTGAGTGACTGCTGCTTCAGCCATGAAAAAAAACAGGAATGTAGCAAAGGATTGTTAAATTGAGGAGAACAAAAGCTGGGCTTCTGCAGGTGTAGGATCAGTAGAGTATATAACAAAAAGGAATTTATTACCTATAATAGAGGAATTTCTCACTATATTAAAGCACTACTCACTCTCCATTGTGTTATATAGCTCTGCTATTTCCTTCAGAAGCATCTGTACTGGCCAGTGCACATTTGGTAAACCAGTGAGACCGGAGCAAACTGCAATAGGTGTTTTTATTGAGGTGGAGCTGGTTTGCAATTGATTCTCCTGGGCAGAAAGTAACCAGAGACAAGACACAGCCTGCTTTGGTTTTTGCCTTTTCCAGGTAGCTGCATTTCTCCAGGATTAGGGTTTCCCAGATCCTCCCAAACCATGCTGGACATCATAACTGGCTGTCCTGGGTTCAGCAGCAGCAGTCATTTTTCTCCTTCTCAGTAGCTGGTGCAGTGCTGTGGTTTTGACTTTCAGCCTGGGAACAGCGCTGATAACACCGATGGTTTTAGTTGCTGCTCAGTAATGTTTAGTCTGACCAAGGACTTTGTGAGCCTCATGCTCTGCCAGGGAGGAGGGGAAGCCGGGAGGAAGCAGAGACAGGACCTGACCCAAACTGACCAAAGAGGTATTCCATACCACAGCACGTCATGCCCACTCTATAACCGGCAGTTACCCGGAAGGGTTAGATCACTGCTCGGTTGGGCTGGGTATCGGTCAGTGGGTGGTGAGCGGTTGTGTTCTCTCCTCTTGTTATTTCCCTTTCATTATTATCATTGGTGGCAGCAGCAGTGGTTTGTGTTACACCTTAGTTACTGGGCTGCTCTTGTCTCAACCTGTGGGAGTTACATTCTTTTGATTCTCCTGCCCATGCCTCCAGGAGCAGGGGGAGGGAAAGAAGGAGGGGAGTGAGAGAGAGACTGAGTGGCTGATTTATGGCTGGGCTTAAACCACTACATAATAGAAGACCTGGACAAGCTGCTGGTATGGTCATTTACAACCACTCCTTAATCTGGGACACAGACAAACCTTTGGGTTTTTTTTTGTGGAACATTAGATATGTAGCAACCCCTAAAACCACTGTGGACCAAAAGATACAGATGATCTTATAGGCAGGACTATGGACTAGTCTCTCCCAGCCTACCAGCTCTATGTGATGTGAAACTTGCTATTTCCCTGTGGATTTTTGTTTAGAGAAAAGCTATCATACTAATGCTTTCAGGATCAAATGAGCAGTAGAGAATTTAATACCATTTCCCCCAGTAAAACCTGAAAATAGACATTAGGAGGGTGCATTCCTCTCTGTCCCGCTCCCCGAGATGATGGATGGGTAATGCCAGCTTGTGTTTTGTTAGTGCATGTGTCTCTGTTTGTTCCTTTCAAAACCCCAAGACTTCAAATCCTAATGTGAAAGAAGTTAAAGGGGGCAGAATGAAGAAGCAGCTAGACCTTTGGCTTTGTGCCCACAGCAAACCTCTCCTAACTCATGTTGATGCCAAACCTCCTGATCAGCAGCTAGGAACTTATTATTCCGGCAGGTTTATTATCGCGCTGGTCCTACAGTGAAAGATGGGATGGAAACAGAAGTTGCCCAGGGACATTGTATACTGCTGGAACAAAACAAAATCCTCAGAGAGAGCTGCTTCCTGTGCAGTCCAGCACCACACTGCAATGCACTGTGCACTCATCCAAGCATTGACAACAGAAAAATTCCACTAATCCTAAATTTGCCAGAGCTCAAATGAGAAGCACAGTGACACCAGCCCAAAATCAGCTCCCCTGTGAAGATGAGAGGCAGCCAGCATTATAACCCCATCTCCCAATGGAGCAGCTCTGGATTTACATGAGAGCAAATTGGTACCAAACTCTGCACATTGTGCCCTGGTTTGTTCTTGTTTGCTGTACACAAGACAACTGCGTTCAGTTCTGTCTGAGCAGCAGCTCCCAGCTGAGCTATTGCTGAGGGCTGCCCCATTCTCAGGCTGTGTGATTGGTGCTCTGAGGTTCCTCCAGCCAGGCACCAAAAATCACAAGCAGCTCCCTGAAATGCATTTGTCCAAATGGCATTTCTGGATTCTTGTTGAGATTATGAAATGCATTGTCATTAGGATGGAAATCCTGGCCCTGCCGAAAGCAGTGCCAAGAGCTCTGCTGGGCTGGTTGGAGCCTGAGTTCCCTCATCCCTGTTTCATGGTGTTGCTGCTCATTCTCCAGGGGAAGATTAAATTTGCCTAAGTGATTCTTAGCCCATCTAGCTAAGGGAGAATCCGAGCGCAGATCCCATTTGTGGGTTATACTGTTACCTAAAGGAACAAAAGGAGAGAAGAACAGAGCAGGAATCCCTTCCTATTGCTTAATAAGGAGTTCTTATTCCAAAGTCAGTGGTCTTAAATGAATGAATAACGTTTTTCTACTATTCCTTGTCTTCTGTAAATTAATTACTAATTGTTTCCAGCAGCACCCATCTGTGACAAGCATGGTTAGGAGCTTGAGTCAATTATGAGATCACCCTGAACCTACACCAAATGCAACAAGAGTGAGGGAACAGCTGCTTCAAAGGAGAGGTGAAAATGTTTTGAAGCTGCTTCATGTCCCCAGGTAAGCAGGCAGGCAGTGGGAATCCTCCTCCTATGAATCACATTGTGCCTATCAGTTGGGGGTACTTTGTGATTTGCTTTGTAGAACAAATCAAGGTTGCTTCGGCTCTTTTGTCCCTAGTAACCTTGCTAAAACTGTATAGTCACATCTGGCTTTTAGGTCTCCTGCTTTCAGATCCTGATTGTTGAATTTCTTTCCCTGCTTTTTCCAGAACTCTCCTCAAGGGTGTTTTTGAATGTAAGGCATCCTTTCTCCCTTGCACAAAGAGATTAATAAATGCAACGTGTCAAAAGGAGCTAGTTCTGAGCTGCTCATCACCTAGGGAAAACGTACTAAAAGGCTCTTGAGAGCAAACTGTAGAGAGAAATTGGTAACTGCAGAGCTAATCTAACTGAGCAGGTTCTGTGAGGGTAGTGGGTTTGGGGAAACATACTGCTCTCAGAAATCCCAGCCAGGAGCTGCTGCAACAATGCGCTCGCTTTGATTGCATAGTGTGTGTTTTGGGTCAATACTGTGCAATGCACTCCTTTCATCCTGAGAAAAGACCCCAGAGATTGTTCAGCCAACAGGCTTGGTTGGGAATAATACAGCTCCTCTGATCCTGTGGAAGTGTATTGGCGTTCTGTTTTTCCTTGCAAGCATGTATGACATCCCCCCCCTCAGAGAGGTCTGTTTAAGATCCAGCATTGCAGCAGGCAGCGAAGGACCAGACCCCCAGCTGCACAAAACCAACTGAGGCCACTTGATTTTAATGAAGTTTTGAAACTCCAGCATCTGGCCCCCTCATCTTGGGATGCAGCTAATTACAGCCAATAATTAGGTTTCCTCATCCTCCCCAGATCCATCCTGTAATCTATTTTCAGCACTCCTTCAACAGTAGGCTGTCTGCACCCTCAAAACCTATCCAGAAGCCCCTTCCCCATAGTGTTCCTATCAATAGTCATTCCTGTTTTCAGTCTTGCCATCTGGCTATAAAAAATATCCCATGGTTTATTTGTGAGTGCTTTAGAAGGGGGAAATAGATCTTTCAACACCTTCATATTTCACAGAGAGCCTTCAGGGTCCCTCTTTTCATTTATGAAGGTCCACCTGGCAATGAATGGAAAACCTGTGACCAAGCCTGCTAATGATGGTGCTTCACAGAGGGACAGGAGCCTGATAACTGCTTGCTTAGCCCATCTCTTGGAGGGGGGGAAGACCCCAAGGATTTCCAAGAGCAAGTGGCCACCCTCCCTGCAGCAGGCTCTGTGTTAATTACAGCACAGCTGGCACCATTCGGGTTCGTAAGAGATCTGCAGCACACATCAAGCTGTGTGATCCAAACCAGTGTGAACGTGTTTTCCCACCCCTCTTGAGATGTGTGTTTTTAACATATGTTGTGAGTGCCTCATTTTGATATTGTGATTAGGGAAAGCAAGAAGAGGCAGAAAGCTGCTCCCTGGGAAAACACTTCTGAAGTGGTTCAGAAACTTAACTTGCTTCCAAACTACAGCTTGTAATGGGGTTTAGTGACAGATTAAAGCTAAAAAGGGCCATTCTGAATGCACTGAACTCAGGCTGGTCTTTAGACAGCCTGCTGGTGCTGGGAAGCATAGACAAGTCTTTTTTTGGTGGGTTTTAGCTTAAAAGACCTTGTGGAAGGAGAGAGGATGCAATATGAAGCCTCTTGTGTTGTTCTCAAATGTATTTCTGCTTCCTTCTGCTCATGTGTCTGGGCCTTATTCTAAACCGTGTGGAGTGGATGCCCCTGAGGGGACTGTTAGGGTGTTCTGGAAACAAAGCAGTAAACTTCTGTTTATTCCCAATTGAGCATAAGAGGGAGTGAGGGGATGAAGCCGTGTGTCTGTGTGAGGCAGACACACTCCAGTGCAAGCTGCTTCTCTGGTTTTGGTTAGAGCAGCCGATTCCCCCAGCAAGCCCCAGGTAGCAGGGATGCAGTGACACAGCGAGGGCGTGGGGCTGGCACAGGGATTCCCCACCCCAGAGGCAGCTCACTGTAGTTGTAATTCCTTTTTTAGGCTAGCTATGGGGATAGATCAAGAGGAGATACACTGTGAGCCGGGATCTGGCTGGGTCTGATCCAGTGTAAGGCAGAGGTGACCTGGGGTAGGAGTGTCCTGTGTGCAAGCAGTGCAATGCAGGCTGCTCCAGAGCTGCCAGAAAGCAGTGTTTATAGCGCTTGACAGTGCAAAGAAGCCTTCTAGAGGGCATTATCTATTGCTCCAGGTTGACACAGCAGTCCTGTGAGTGTGCAAGCTGGCCATAAGCGCAAAACAAAGGCCTTCCATAAGGCACTAAGTGTGCGGAAGCATCCCTGACTGCGGTAACTGGTTTGGTATCCTGTGGGAGAACTGCCTAGAGCACTGAAAGCCCAAGGAGCTGCCAGCAGGTGTGGCTGGGTTCCCATGTAAGAGAAAATTTGCGCTGCAAAGTCCAAATGGGAGCATGGAGAGCTCATTGTTGCTGAGCGCAGAGCTGCTACCCATGCATAGGATGAGCGCAGAGATGCGTTTTATCAGCTGTGTGATAAGGACTCGGTTGGATTTTGGGTTGTGATGCCTGCATCTTGCTGTTTTACTGATGAGTGTCAGAATCCACAAACTGATGTAATAGGATGGCTGCAAGTCATGGGGAGGAAGAGCCTGGGAGAAAAACAGGAATAAAATCAATCAGCTCTTGTCAAAACAACCCTTTGATGATGGGATAGGTGACAAAAGGCAGGGTGGGGATAGGGTGACAGAGCTGCTGCCTTTCTGAGATACAATAAGCCCCTTTACTGTCATTCTAGAAACACAAAGTCCTGAACCAGTGTGGCTACCAAGGGAGAGAATAAGATGACCTGATGGTTGGTAAAGCAGCAAGATGAACAGTTCATGGAGAACAAAACAGTGAGAGGAGCAACACGCAGGGATGTGAGCATGAGCAAAAGGGACAGCTGCCGCTGGCACAAGTAGGAATGATGCCACCCAGGCAGTGGGTCTATCTACTGTAAAAGAATGAGGTTCATCTGTTCCAGGGGCGCCCAAAGCAGATTCAGTTGCATGCATTAGGAGACCCCAGTGCTTCTTCGGATGTTTTCCTTTGCCCTTCTCAGGCAGTGCCAGAGAGAAATTCACAGCAGAGGAGGAGAGACAAAAATGAGGCAGAAATGGGTTTAAATCACCTTGGTGATGATGCAGGTGTTTAAAATACTGAGAACCAGCTCCAAGAGAGTGAAACTGTAACCAGTAAGCACTGAGTACTGTTGAACCAGGTCAACTTTACACAGGCTGAGAGACTCCATCTCTTCCATGTGATATTTCCAAGAAACTATGGGATAACGGAATTGCACTGAGGCCTTCAATGCAGGAGGGTTAAGTGCATGTAAAGCAGGGGGCATCAGAGAATTAGTGATGGAAAAGCCCAAGCAATGCAGTTGGTACGTGCCCTGACAAAAAGGTACAGAGAAAGCTTTGGGGCCAAGTATAAATAGGAACAAAGTAGTTTAGTCCATCAACTTGGCTTTTGTTGTTGGATTGCTGTGGCCCTGAGATATGCAGTTCAGTTACATTCTCTGTAAACCGAGGAATCTGCATCAGAGTTACCAGGCTCTGTTGCAATATCTTTTTATAATGAAAAAGGCAGCAGGGTCTGCAGTATGTGACTAATGATACAGGACACAACATGAAGTCAGAGCTAACAGTATGATGTAGGTGATAAAACCAGCATCAGGACGGATAAGATATGGACAGAAACCTTATGCAATAGCTCAAATCTGGTTAAAAACAGAGCAAAGTGAGTAAGACTTCTCTTGACAGCCAGTATTTTTCAAGCAAATAACTGCCTGGCTTATCACTGGGCACCATAGGGAAGTGGGTAGGTACAGGGGAAATTCCAGTGTTTCAGGCTAAGGCTCGAGCCCCAGTGCCTGCAGCGTGACCTGACAGTGAAGTGTGGGGACTGACAGTTGAGAAACTGCCTTCTGGGGCACGGCAGGTCCCACCTGCTGCTGCAGAGGTGGATGAGCCTTCAGCAGGTAGGGATGTACAAGTCAGGAGAGTCCAGTTTGCTGCTGAAGCAAAGCAGGAGTCTCCGCAGCAGGAGGGACCAGCTGCCTCTCCAAATAGGTGACTTAACATCATAGGGATGCTTGCTTCATGCTTCTCACAGAAAGCTTCTCTTCCTTTCTCTGCTAAGCTCCTTGCCAGCTCTTTAGACTCTGTTTACCAATGGAAAGGGCAGGAAATATAAAGGGAGTTAAGATCGCACTCTGGACACTAGGGAGTGCATCCGACCCGACAGTATAGCGATGATCGAGAGCTGCTCACAGCATGTAGCTATCCAGCATGCATGTATGAGGACAGAACTGGGGAGGAGAAGGAAGGAAACCACCCCCCAAACCATGTCATTTCTCACACGGTCAAGCTTGCTGTAATTTAGCGAACTTCAACCTCTGGGAGGGGGGGATGTTTCCCAGCAAACAGCACCATGCTTGTGGGAGGAGGCTGAGTTACCTTATTTGAGCTTTAGAAAGAGCAAGATTCATCTCTGCTGGACGGAAACATCTTCATCGCTTCCTTTAGAAGGTTTATCTCTCTCTTTATCGATGCCTGCACTGTACTGATGTCTGTAGGAGGAATCTGCACTCTACAGTGTTGTCCCTTTGAAAGTGCTGCTGTTCTAAGCAGGTCTGGTGGGCAGGGTGGATACGGTGTACAAATTCATCCCGCAAAACCCTGCCCGCATTCATTGCATCCTCTCCCTCTGGGTCCTTCCATCAGTTGCACATGGTATATAAGCATGAGGCTATGTTTCCTGAGGAATGGATCAGAGCTGATAAGCCAATTAAGGAAAGCTTGGGAGCTGTTGTCTTGCTGGTTTTACAGTGTGTGTTTCACAGCAGGGGATAGCAGCACTGATTTGATCAGAAATCATTCATCATTACTTCTTCCAGCAAAGCCTTTGACAGCTTGCTTTGTGTAGTGTAGTGGAATATGCCACCGGATGATAAAGCGACATATGTTCAAGGATCTGTGGAAGATGCTAATTGCAACCGGGCATAGGGACAGGCATGGAAATACCAGGTAGTGTGATGTCTTCATTGACACATAGACCATTCGATTCCCCATAGGTCTTGCACCTCACAGCATTACAGAACCTCTTCTCAAGAGGCAATCACAGACAGGGAAGAAAAGGAAAAGCAGAACTGGCAATGGTGTGTGGTGTTTCACACTACAACAAGGCAGCGGGGAGCTCTGGTTCACAAAGGCAGTCAGTGCGGAAGCTTCTTCTCTTTGCTCGTAGCCGGAGCAGAGGTTTTGCCATCCTCCATCCGCACACAGGTTCAAACTGAACCGCTGGCACTAGCGGGCAGTGAGGAGAGGGACTGCTTCCACAAAACAGCTTCTTGTGGGAAAGCCCTTAAAATGAAACCATAGCCATCTGTCATGGTAAAGCACAGACACACTTCTCACCTTCAGCGGCTGACAGGCATTCACTAATGAGTCCTTGGGACCTCAGAGGTCTGATTTTTTTCCCCCCCAATTTAGCTTGGGAAGTCAGCAGGGGCATCTTGTATCCTGGGGCAGGAATTCGGGCTCCCGCAAGGCAGGGGAACTGCAATCCTTTTGTAGCAGCCAACGTTTTCAAGCGGCAGGGGTGTAAATCTGAGCACTTCTACCCCTCCTTATGCACTTACGTGGCAAATTAAAGGCTTGAGCTTTCCCTTTCCCACAACTGCTGCACATCCAGACACTCCTCTTGACTTCTAAATCCTAACTGTCCCATTTCAGTGGGAGCTGCGGGTGCTCAGGCCTCTGAATATGAAGCTGTTAAAAAGGGTGTGAATGAGACTTACACAAGTGTCCATTGATTTGTCAGCCAAACTGGAAAATATTTCCCATGCTCTGAATGCAATTGAGTTGATCTGAAAAATGGTTTCTTTTTAACCAAAATGACTTTCTGCTGCCACACGTTTGTGCTGAATACTTCATTTCGTTTTCTGGATTGGTTTAAGGAGTAAGAACCTCAGGTAGCTGAAGTCTTGAAAGATCAGGAGCTCTGCTCTGTTCTGTCATTTACAAATGGCAAATCAAGAACTTCCACTTTTGTTACAAAAGAGAAATCATTTTTTACCTGACGTGTTCATCAAGTTTGATAGGGACACAGGACCGCTTCTTATTGACTCAAAACTTCACATTTCAGCAAACAAATCATGCTCCCGTCCCAAACTTCAGGCTTAGGAACTGAACTTAGGACATCCAGAGGTTGAGGATGGGTCTCCAAGTGAAAACCTTGGATTCAAACTCTCCTGCTTCAAGGTCTGTACCAGTCTGACTGAGCCCTACCTAGCCCTTGTCCTCCTCTTCCCCTTGTTGCTGTCTAGGAAGGAACCTACACCAAAGTCTTGTCAATGAATGGCCCTACGTAGAGCAGGGAAAGGTGGGGGGGATTGCTGTAAAGAGGTGAGGGGTATTTAAAAACAGTAAGTAGGATAAATGTGATGCAGAGACCATAATATGTTAGCAATGAAAAATATATATGAAGGCCACAACTTCAAGGCCTTCAGGTAAAGGAGCAGGGGGTACTTTGAACTGTTGAATGGACGCAGGATAGCAAAGAGGAAAAACCAAAAGGAGGCATGAAAAATGGGGGTGATGCAAGTACCTAAGAGAAACACATTGAAACATGGGCTGTGGGAATGGTGAATCACCTCCATCAGGTTATAATAGGACAAGGTGTTACCTGAAAGACCTTTGCTGCAGCTCGTCAGAGATCCCATAAATCAATACGTAGTCCAGCAACAATGTGAATAAACCATAACATTTAAGGCCTTCTAGTTTCTCTGAATTGTTCCATGCACTGAAGAGGGCCACTTTGAAAACAGCAGCCCAGACTTTGTTTGCTCTAAATGAACCTTGCTTAGGATGTAGTGCTATAATGGGTGTTCAAAGGTTGGTTGAACAGTTCTTTATAAGCAGCTCCAAAGCCTCATGAGTTTTCATGGCATGGACAGTGGCTTTCAGCCATGAGCGTTACGCTCCTCATTGTGCCACATGCACAATGAAATGTGACGGCAGGGCAAGGCACCTCATAGGCAAAGGGACTGTCCGTGATGATGGAATAATAAATGCAGGAGGGGAAAGGCCAAGTGCAAAGGCTGAGATGCATTCAGAAGCGCATTTGTTTCTGCAGCTCCCTGCTCCTGTGTGGATCCTTTCAGTGAAGCATTAGTAGTTAATCACCTCATTAGGAAGGTGGGCACCTCGCACACCTCTGAGCAGGGAGCTTGTGCTCTTTATTGCTACTGTGATGCCAGTGGTTACCGTTGATCGACTTCAGAACTTAGGTTATGAAAGGATTAAAATGGATGATGGAGCAGGCTGTTATCTCCAGCAGGGAGGGCACAAATCTGTCCAAAGACTTCTCAGTAAGTCCTAGGGCGGTTTGCTGGCTCAGGATTCATCGTGCTGCAGGCTGGGACAGCAGGATTTGACCTTGCTGCAGAGTGAATTGTGCTGTGCCGTTGCTGGAGACCGGTGTTGTGCTACTGCTGTGACTTCCTCTGTACCTGCTTGTTTCCCTTATATATTGAACTCTGTGTTATGGAGAAAGGATGGCGTTTACCACGAGTTTGGGTAGTGTTTAGCTTTTTTGCTAGTTGATGTCTCTGCAGCCTATTGCAGTATAACACCATTGCTGCCCAGAAAGGATGGAACTGGTCTTTAACATTAAAGGTCTGTAGTGGTACATGACATGGCTTAGCACCCTTCAAACCTCAATGATGCCTACGACACAGCTGCTAAACTGGTAAAAATAGGCCACTTTAATCAAATATTAATCTGTACAGAACACAAGGTGACTGGAAAATGGGTGAATGACAAGGAAGGTTTGCAGGCTGTGGAGGGAACGAGCAGCCCTGAAGCTGTGTGGCTTTCCTCACTGCAGTTTTCTATGGTTTCTGCACTAGTGCTATTAGCTAGAAACCAAGCAGGACAGCAGGCTGGGTACAGAAGTAGAAGCCTCAGTCAAAATGCACTGAGTTTCTTCATAAGGCTGGGATTATTAATGACAACTGTGCCACGGTGGTACCAGGAGACCCCAATTGAAACTGGAGCTGAAATGCATTGGTTACCCACAAATAGAGGGGAAATGTCTGATTCAGGGCATTTACAGCTTAAAGTGACAAGGTTAAAACCCAAACAAGCAAGTAAACAAAACAAATCCCAACAACAGAGTAAAAGGTAAGGACAGAAAGAGCTGAGGTAGGAAATGAATTCCTAAAGACAGTACAGTCCTCCTGCAGTTGTATGGTGGATTAAAAGGCTCAAAGAAGGGGGGGGGGGGGGGACCCTAAGGCTAAAATGAACATAAAAGATACTGATCCTTAAATGTGGTTGAAATAAGCAGGAGGGGTAATCATAAGATGCTATTCTGACAGCAGATATTAAGATACCGTCACTGTGTGGTAGAGAAGAGAACATGGCATGCAGCAAGTAACTGTTATGTCTTGGAAAGGTGATTAAAATTCCTCCAGTGTCTTCTCCAGGCACTTGTCAGAGTGTTCCTGCTTTCGGGCATCTGAACTTGGAGCTGTGGAGAAATCAGGTTCGCTTGTATCTGCTAAACCGTGTTCACAGCCACATAAATGGCTGATGTTACACAGGGTACAGACTCTCTAGACAAGGGCCTGTAGGGACAGGCCAAGGGGAATGGCTTTAACCTGCCCGAGGGGAGACTGAGCTGAGCTCTTAGGCAGAAGCTCTTCCCTGTGAGGGTGCTGAGGCGCTGGCACAGGGTGCCCAGAGAAGCTGTGGCTGCCCCATCCCTGGCAGTGTTCAAGGGCAGGTTGGACACAGGGGCTTGGAGCAAGCTGCTCCAGTGGAAGGGGTCCCTGCCCGTGGCAGGGGTTGGAGCTGGAGGAGCTTCAAGGTCCCTTCAACCCAAACCAGGCTGGGGTTCTATGAAACCCCGCCAGGGGATCTCATGGTGGAGGTGTCTGTGACCTGAGGTGTTTGATAACCAACTTCCCATTCCCTAAGTCAAGCAGCAGCTGTTTTCCTTCACTATGGGAGGGTGATGCAATGCTGTTCCTACCAGAAGTGAGCAACTTCTGCTTATTGCCATGTGGGGTGAATTAAGCCATGGGAAATGGAGGGTGAAAAGCACGTTTACTGGTTTTCTCACTGGGTTCTCTCTTGCATCTCTGGCAGAATAATGTAGCACAGAGGAAGGCTTGCCACAGCTTTTTAACAGAAGAAATGGCCCAGTTAGTGTGGTTTTCAGAGCTGGCATACTTTAATGGGGCCAAACAAGATTCTGTATGCAATTACATATATATGATTATAGAATCATCACAGAATCACGTGCCTGTCCAACCTGGCCTTGAACACTGCCAGGGATGGGGCAGCTGCAGCTTCCCTGGGCACCCTGTGCCAGTGCCTCAGCACCCTCACAGGGAAGAGCTTCTTCTTTATATCTAATCTAAATCTCCTCTCTGTCAGTTTAAAACCATTTCCCCTTGTCCTGTCACTGCTGCTGTAAAAAGTTCCTCTCCAGATTAAAATAGTATTATTAAAGGCCACTCATAAAGCCTATAAGCACAGTAAAATGTACCCATCTTCACTGATGGACATAACAAAAGGCTGTCTTGGATAATCTGTGCCTCAGGAAGGGTTTGGCCAGAACTACTCAGAGAAAATGCCATCAGAAATGGTCAGGATCTCTTTCATGGCAGGATCTAAGGTTTTTGCTGCCAAAAGGGATTAATGGCTTTGCTGCTTTTTACAGTTTTGGGACAGTCAAGTTGAGATTTCTATGGGCCAGGGTTCAGTAAGTGATTAGAGCCTACTGGACTCTCCTGAAGCACCCTTGTTAGCAAAGCCAAGCAGCAGTCCTTCCTGGAAATGTGTTTACTTATTTATCTATGCTTTTGTTTCTTTCTAAGGTTGGAGCTGAAATAACCACACGGATTAAAATGCTTAATTCTTGGTGTTTGCTCTTCCTGCGCTACCTCTTCTGGCTTTCTAGAATTATTTAGTAAACATCTTATGCCCACATCATAAGAACAACTCGGGTATGGGTCGTAAACACCATCAGTTGCAATGGTAAGATGTGCTTTGGTAGCAGACATCACAATAAGGACTACTTCTGAACAAATCAGGATATGGCCGTAGCAGCCAAGCACTTCCGTGCGTATATATTCCACGTGAAGGTTCCCTGGGATGTAGTAGAGCAAAAATAACCGTAATGGTGGTGCCGTAGCTGCAATACTATGGGTATGAGGTAGGGATAGGGATAACCAGAAGGCGTCACTGGAGCATGCTCTCCAGACCTGTAGTTTGCTCTCTCTTGAGCAGTGCAGTAGAGCCAGGTGTTTAAGTTTGTCCTCCTGCATCAGTACATCTCCCCCCCCCCCCCAGTTTTTGTTCCAAATGGGGGAACAATAGCATCATTAGATCGACATTCTCCTGCCCTGCTTAAGACCCAGCTAGTGTGGGAGCATAGAGCTGAAACCAGTGTTAATGATTTCTGTTTGCTGAGCCTCAGGGAAACATAAAAACATGCATTTAACGTTCGAAACCATTAAAACCTCATGTAGACAAGGTGGAAGTGCGGTGGGTTAGTGGTGAGCTTGGCAGTACTGGGGAACGGTTGTACTTGATGGCCTTAAAGGTTTTTCCCAGCCCAGCTGATTCTATGATTCTGTGTTTCATTCTTTTGATATCCTTGTAAATCTCTTTCCTACCACTCTTTATTTGCACATTTATCTTCACAGCCCCCCCCTGTCAGCATGCTGGGAAACTGAGCTCATAGTGGAGGCCAACAGAAGTTCCCTGCACACCTTATGCTGCATTTACAGTGCCCTTTTCTAAGTTGCAGCCAGGTTTTGCTTTCATTTCAAGCACCAGAATCCAGGTAGCACACACAGAAAAAAGTCTCAGTGTTACATGAAGATGAGCAGACAGTCACTTGGTGTTTATGTTGTTCCTCTTTCAGTCAACTCTGTCGAGTCATGAGAAAGTCTTGAGATGGTTTGGTAAGTGTTTTCTGGGTATAATAATTAAGTTACATATTCACCTCATTTTAAGTTTTGGAGGTCTACCTTAATAAAGTACTATGGAAAGGTGCTTTAAAAAGTATACTGAACGCATGCTGGGTCAATGTGCCAAGTCAGCTTCTCCACGGATCTGAGCATTCAGAGAGGTCCTAAAACTCAGTGGCTTTAAAGCAATGTTCCTGGACTGTGGGGAATTCCTGCCATGGAGAAGTTTCGGAGCGCAGAACCGTGATGTTTCCTGCCCAGCTCCTCACTGCTGTCCCCCATGCCCTGCACCAACCTGCGAGGCAGGCAACTTCTGCGTGCATGGAAAGGAGCCTCCATGGCTTTGGGGTGCACTCCCCTGCCATTTCATAGAGTCTGTGCTCTAGTCCTATAAATACAGTGATGTGTGACTTAGGTGAGTCATGCCAGTTATTGCTTCACACCGGAGTACTTGCTCAGATCTAGCATATTGCTGATACGGTGCATTACAGCCTAAGGAGAGAAGCGAGTCCTGCTTCCTCTTCTGGAAAGCCCCAGCACTCCTGCTGGGAAGAAAACCCTCCTAAGAGGCTATGCGAGTTTCAGGGTGATGAGCCTCATAAACACCAGCTGGCGCATAACAGTACTATTGTGGTCTGAGGACCTGGGTGTTGCAGGAGAGTGGTTTTATAGGACATCACTGGGAATCACTAACCTGCATAAAGACACTCTCATGCCTCATTATTTGCAAGACTAGAGCCAGTAATTTTTGCACGTTTTGGTCTTTGTGTGCCATGTGATAGCTCAGACAGAGTAAGGTTTGTCACAGCAGGCAACGCAAGTTGCTGTACCACGGCAAGGCTTCATGGCTGCGCTGTCAGCTCTTAGCAAAGAAGTGAAGTTGACAGGATTTGGGGGAGAACAAAAGCATACCAAAACAAAACCAACCCCAAAGCAAACTCGCTACCTGTAATGTTAGAAGATACAGTTTGATGCCTTGCAATGTCACACATCATCTGTTGTCATAGAACCATCACAGAATCCCAGAATGGTTTGGATTGGAAGGGACCTTAAAGCTCCTCCAGCTCCAACCCCTGCCACGGGCAGGGGCACCTTCCCCTAGAGCAGCTTGCTCCAAGCCCCTGTGTCCAGTCTGGCCTTGAACACTGCCAGGGATGGGAAAGGCTTCCAAGTGCTTTGCCACGAATGGAAGCTGAAGCTCTACAGCAGTTATGAGCTGCTTCATAGCAAGTGATGTGGGTGCCCCGCAGTAGCTGCGAGTTAAGGAATTTAAAACCAAAGGAGCAAACCCTTCCCGACCGCTGTGCCTTTAGGGAGGCTGACAACAGAGGGCGAGGATCTGATACCCCTCTTATCCTGCGAGACGCAGGCGGTCAGCCCGCCCCGGGATGCTCGGCACGGCACCCAGCGCCCGGCGGTGCGGAGGGCGCGCAGGCACGGCCGCCCCCTCCCGGTGGAGCCCCCAGGTGCTCGGTTGCGCTCGGCGGGCTGCGGAGGGGACCGCGCGTTCCGCGCTGCAGGGGGAGGGACCCGGGACCCGCCCGGCCCCCGCCCGCAGGTGCTGCGGAGCGGCGGGACCCCCGCGGCGGCCGGCCCGGGGCTGCAGTGCACTGCGCGGCGCGGCACAGCGCGGCCAGCAGGAGGGAGGAAGAGGAAGTGCGAGCGGCAGCGCCGGGGAGCCGCGGCCGGTGCTGGGATGGGATAGGGCCGGGGCGGCGCAGGGAGCGCGGCCGAGGGCTGCGGGGCCGGGGCGGTGCTGCCCGCCCTGGGAGGTAGGCGAGCGGCGGGGCGGGGGCGGGAGGACCGGGGCAGGCTGCGGCGCCGGGGAGGAGGTCGGGACGGAGCGGGGCAGGGCAGGGCAGGCGGCCGGCGAGCCCCGCACCTGCCCGCGTTGGGCACCGGCAGCCGGTGCTCCGGGAGGGACGGGGGCGGCCGCGGGGAGCAGCCGATGTTGCCGTGAGGAAGAGGAAGCGCAGCCTCGTGCTTGTCCGTGCGGCGGGGCCTCGGCTCGGCCCGGCCCGGCCCGCCCAGCGCCTCCTCCCGCCGCCCTGCCCTGCCCTCCCCGCGGCCGCTCCTGCCCCAGCCGCACGGCGCTGCCCGGCGCGACTTGTGCGGCGCCTCCTCCTCCCTCTCGTCCGCCGCCGCCTCCTTCCCGCTCCGTCCGCCCTCAGCCCCTCCCGTGCCCCGGAGGCCGCGGGTGAGGGCCGGCGGGCGGGGGCCGCGCACCTCCAGGCGCCGGGAGGGGGGGGGGGGGGGTGGGTGAGCGGCGGCGGGGCCTCGCCTGACCCGGCGGGAGCGGCGGCGGGCGGGAGGGCTTCGGGGCAGGCGCGGTGCGGGGCTGCGGCCGCAGCAAGTGTCCGCAAGTGCAGCCCTGTGCTCCGCGGGGTCCCCCGGGGCATGCATCCCCCCGCCCCGGGTGGCCTTTGGGAGCCCTCGGTGGGGTGCCCGCGGACATGGGGCGGGTGAGAGCGGGTGCAGTCGGGATGAAGCGATGGCTGTGGGGCGCGGGGTGGCGATTATGCAAAGCGGCGGTGCGCAGCCTTGCACAGCGAGCGGGGCTCGGGTCCGGAAAGTTAACGGGGTTTAAAGTTTCTTGGCTGGGAGCCTGCGCGAAGTTTGGTTTGAATCTGTTTTTCCTTGCAGAACTGCTACAGCTGCCCGGCTCTTCCCCCCCGAGAATGGTGTAAAGTAAATGTGGGAGCTCCTGAAAGATAACGGTGAGTACGCTTCAAATCGGCACCGCGTTGTTGTTAACTTTGTCTGAACCTGCCTGGGCTCACAGTGTGCAGCAAACGCGTTGGGAGCGCCAATGATAATAACGGTGCAGGAAATGTACCGTGTGTTAATTGCTTTAGTATAAACAGGGCTGCCCGCGAGCCGCGTTTCATGATGCAGCAGTTACGGTGCGGTCTCAGCAAGAGAGGTTTTGAAGTCGGTTTGTAAGCAAATGGGTTTGCTTTTGCTTTTGCTTTAGTCCCAGCTGCCTGGTTACAATACTTGTCTTTTGGGAAGAGGGGGAAATTGAGTGAGAGCTGGGCAGAGTACTGTGCCTGTGGCTGAGCGTGTCGTTCCCTTTGTGCTCTTCCTCCTTGCTGTCTCATCCTCAGTTATATAATCTCATAGACATTTATGGATCGTTCATTGTTCCCATTAGTCCCATTCTTTCCATGTCATTGTGCCTGATTGAGTGACTTATGCGGAATATTAACGCAGCAAAGAAAAATATATCTGAATTTTCATAGAGTTCTTCCAGTTTAAGCTGCAAGTTTGTGTCCTTTGGAGGTTTTCTGTCCCTGTTTCTTCCCTCTTTCCCCCTCCTTTCTTATAGCTGTATCGGCAGGTGGTAAGGATCTAATTTGATGACCAGTAACTAGATAAGAAGGAGGAAGAGCAATGACAGTGTGCTGGTTAAAGTCCCTCTTGTATACTGCTAGGAAAACCTCCATTAACACAGGTGTCATAAAGCTGTTCAAAGTACGGCAGCAACTTTTAAACACTCACCTGTTGGAGCAAATAAAGATTAATTTGGCTAAAGCATCCGTGTGGTGTGCAGTGGGTGTTACTGCAAGGTGCCGTCTGTGGATCTGAGTGTGATGTGACCGGTCTAGAGGTGTACCTGACTCCTGGTTTACTTGTGCCAGGCACATTGCACAGGGGTAATTGGCTTTCTTTTGTGCTGTACAGCACACTTGGCCTCTGTAGCTTGCAGCTTTCCTATGAGTGTCATTGTCTGGGTTTTTTTTTTTTAAATGAAGAGCTGTTTTCCATACTCCTGATATTTTTCCTCCTGTTCTCCATGTGCCAGGAAAAACTTAATGGGTGTACGATATAAATGGATTTTGGTGAGGGGATAGGAAAAGTTCTTACCTACTTCTTCTGCAGCAGTCTTATGTGGTCCCTGAAAGGATCTGCAGCTCGTTTGTCATTACATTAACTTGCCTCTTTGTAGTTTCAAAAGCAAGTACTTCTGTTTCCTCAGTGTTCAGGTGCAGCATATTGTGTATGTGGTCCTCAGAAGTGATTTATTTTTGTTTAATGCTCTTTCACCCTAGTATTCACTAGAACCCCCCCCCCATTATAATGCTGTGTAAAGGTGCAGCTGCTACTGAAACCTTGCTGTGTCCCTTGTACTTCCTGACAGCGAACTGCAGATCAAGAGTAATGGGGTGCTCCACCCTTCCTTCCGTTCTTTGTTTTTTCTACCTAGTAGAAGTCTGTTTCTTTTAAGGTTTGTGCTCACAGACATGCTTTCTCACAGTGTCCAGCCTACAAAGTGGTGTTGGGCTATGACCTCATGTTTTCCATGCTGATACACAAGGACCAGAGCTCCCATGCTCACATATAAGATGTGGGGCTTTCTTCTTTTGATACTCTGGATGGGTTCAGTGTGTGATGGAGAGAGGGCTGATGTCTGCAGATTTAACTGTAACTAGGAAAAAGTTTCCATAGATCTCTGCCAGTGCACCTGCAGAGCGCTTGCAGTGTCCTCCTGCCCCAATGACAGGCTGCTGCTTTTGCATGTATTGCTAAACACAACGTTTCTAATTCTGTGATTGTCAGATGAGGATTGCTTGGGACTTAATTGGGGCCATCAAGTGCAGTTTCCATCTCGAGCTGTGGCTGCTATCCCTTGATTCTCAGTTTCCTCGAAGTGAATGAGCTCTTTAAAGTTTAGGAGCTCTTTTTGTCCTGCTGTGGTGTGAATGTGCAGTATGGCCTTGAGTAAAAAAAAAACCTGTTCATAGAAAGTGATGGGATTTTGGGAGCCAGAAACATCATATAGCCTTGGAGCAGGCAAAAGTACTGTTGTCTCTTCTGGTTTATTTCTCTGCACGGTTATACCTGGGTCTAGCAGATTTTTCCTGCATCCCTGCACTGGTCTGAAGGTCCAGATTTGAGGCAGGATGAGTTGATTGATTTTTGCCTCCTTACTCAGTCATTATCCCATGAAAAAGGAGCTTTCAGAAAGAGGTTTTACAGTTGTGAAGTCTTTGTGGTTTGAACACTTGCGACTAGGAATGGCTTTGTAACAGCCCTCAAAGAACCGGTCGGGTCTGTGCTGTATCTTTAAAAGATTTCCCTGCTTTGAATGAGGTTTTTTTATTGCAAAAGGTTCTTGTATTCGTGGCAAGAGGAACGTGCCAAGTACACGTTGTCAGGCTTGTGTCAGTTTAACAGAGCAACTGTTCAAAGGGTTTCAGATAATTTTCCTTCTACTTGAGTCAGTTGCCTTTTCTTTTTTTCCTCTTTTTTTCCCCCCTTTCTCCAAATATAACACTGGGAAAGGAGAGAAAGAGAAACTAAAAGCAATTGGCAGTATGTTGGCAGGCGTTTGATAGTAGGGACTGTAAGAGGTGATAATATGTATGTGACACTTAACACAAAATAAACTGCATGCATATGGTGTTAGAGAGATGAATGGAAGAATAATCTCAAGATTGTGAAGCTGTCTTTCAATCAGCAGGTTTGCATCGAGCTGTTTGCAAGGATTTGGTTTCGTGGTGTGATCTTTCATTACTGCAAGTGTTGCGAGACACCCAAGAGGGAATGAAAGATAACGTCACAACCTTTCTGCTGGTGTCCTCAGCTTTCTGATCACTGTTAGCATGTAAGAGGAATATGAATGGGAAGACTCTGCCCCAGGTGATAGCTGACGTGCTTCCTCTGTGCTCTGTTTCAGATCTGACAGAGGTAAACTTCTGTGTTCTGGGCAGGCACTTAAGTGGCTGGTGGCACATGTGTGGTACCCATCAGTAAGCTACTAATTTCTGAGGTGATTCAGGTGGTGCTTGTTCGCAAACACTTGGAAATGCATTGATATATTTCTCCTAATGGCAGGTTTCCATTGTGAGTACTTGGTTTGGCTGTAGCAGGCTTGTTTTCAATGGCTGCTAGAAGGGGGAAGTTAGTTGTGAGAGTGGAAGTGATGGGCGAGCCATTCTTCTGTTCAACAGTAAACTGCATGATGAAGACGACTTGGAGAACTGGTGGTAGGGCTTCTTCTGGGAAACTGGTTTAGTTTATGTACAAATGAATTTACTTTGGTACATTTCTAGAGAGCAGCCTCTGAAATTCTTTAGAAAGGTAAATATACTACTTATACAAATGTATAAGCGACCTATTCTTACTGCTGTTGAGGAGCTCAGTCTCCTTACTGATGCTTCTGCTGTGTGTTCCATTTACAGTCACACAACACTGCAAAACTCCACAGCAGCTATGAATTTTGGTGCTGAAATTTGTAGCCAAAGTGAAAGTATTACTTGACTATTTTTCTATATATGTATTGTAGCTCAGCAGAAGTGTGAGGAATGTGTGGGTATGCAAAAACATCTCGTGTGAGCTGGTCCGGCTAGACTGACAACCTGCTGTACGCATCGCTGGATCAGGCTGGAGGACCATAGTGGGCTGACTCTTTAAATTGCTGTTTCATGTGTGAAGGCAGATGGTAATCTGTTGAGGAGGGCGAGGAGGAATTTGTAATAGTCACATAATACAGTGTCTTTGGCCAGACAATGCTGATTTGCACATTTCTTCTCTAAGAGGAGAAAAATGTCTGACACAGGTTGGTATAATACAGTTTTTACTCCCAGTGCCAATGCATGGATTTGTTACATTCCAGTACAGTCTTTTCCATTGCTTTGCTCTCTGGAATACAATTGCACATTAATTTTCATAGCAACGATTGTGGCTTCAGCTGGAAATTGAAACCTGATAAGAGCTGGCTCAGTGCATGGGCTTTTGGATAAACTTTTTCAATAACACTGAGCCAAACCAACCCAAAATAAGATTTTCCTCAAACGTAAGTACTGGTCCTTGTGTTCCAGAAAGGATATCTGGCATACCCCTTGGATGCTAGGCTTTTAAAATGCAGAGTATTTTCTCTCCCAAGATTTCTTCCCCTTCTCCCTCCCTTAAAGCACCAGGGCACTCATCTGTTGGAACTCTACCCCCTGTGGTTCAAGTACATTCCTCCTATCAACCGCCCCACTGTCCCTCTTCACACATCCTCTGGCATCTCTTCTGTTCCCCAAACTCACAAAATTCAGGTCTCGCTTGTGGGGTCTCATTCTGAGCTATACTTTGGGTCTGTAATCTCTTCTCCTATAGATACACATACAAGTTTCTGGTTGCACTTTATCTTTCCTGGGAAAAAGAAAAAAACCAAGCAGAAAATTAAATGAGAGCATCCATTGCAGAGCAAAAGATGGGACATTTGGCATGGTGGTGGTGAACTACTCAGGAGAAGATTGTGAAGGGGAGGAAAAAAGATCCAACTGACTAAAACGCCTGCAAAGCCAAAGGAAAAGTAAGGTGTTTTCCTCTTTGGGTCACTTAAGGCAATTTTAACCGATTCTATGGCAAGTACCTAAGGGTTTGACAGCTTTTGCCAGTTCCAGAAAAGCAAGAAAAGGGCATGAAAAATGGGTCTTACCTTGAACAAAAATACCAGGTTGTATCTTCAAAAATCGTAGCTAATGCTAGAAGTAGCTCAGGTGACGCAGTCTTTTTTGGGAAGCCTGATTTTCATGTTTTGTAGCCAAAACTGAATTTTTTATGAAAGGGCAATTGTGGGAAGCAGTGTGTGAAGTTTGGAAAGGTAAAAATCATCTCTTCTGCCCTGTGCTGCTCCTGGCTTTCTTCTCTGACATCTTTGGACTTGACCCATTGAAACTTCTGCTTCTGTTCTTCCTTCTGTATAAAATGCTGATGAATTCAGTCTGTATTTCTTGGGTTAGCCTTGGGATGTAACGTGTGCAGCTCCTTTCATAAACCTTTCTATTATGCAGTGACCTGGGCATTTATTTCTTGACCTGCCCAAAATAACCCACTTTTCCCTCTAGCTGCCTTAGGAGGTAAGCTTGTTGGAAGAGTGTGTGTGTCCAACAGCAGGAGTCGGTAGCATTGTGCTGGTTTGGCTTTCTGGAAGGCAGAGGTTTCAAAGACTTCATCCCTGCAGCTGTGAATGAGTCAGAAACCACGTTATGATAAAGGGGAGATGTGTGCAGGGGGAGGAGGGAAGAAAATAATCTCCATGATTTTAAATCCAAGTTGGAATTCGAGTTCTATTTTAAAACAAACACATAAATGAAATGGTCTTGGGCTGTTTGCACTGGAATTTTACATTTATTTCTTGGTTCCTATGCCAGAGGGATCAAAACATCCACGAGTCAGTGGTGGTTGGTGAATTCAAATTAAAACAGTAGGTTTAAGGATTATTCATTTTTTATATTCCAAATTGCTTAAACTTAGTAAATTTATGCACCTCGCTCTAGAGATGGAGAGGCTTTTAGCTTTGAATTAGTTTTGTATAATTGATACATGGAGGTGGAAAAAGCAGCTGTGCTGGCCTTCCTGTAGCTAAAGGAATGATGGCATAAATAGAGAACCACCAAACTAGACTAGAGCAGCAAACCTAAGTCAACCCACAGATCCTTTGTTTCCAGCTAATTGTTCTTGCTGTGTTCACTGGTCCCCATAAGCTTGACGAAGGGGATAAGCCTTGCTTTCCTGTCTTGAGGCTTTTCTCTCTTGATCTATTGAAATTCAGAGTGGAGGGCCCCCCTTAGAGAATGTCCTGTTGGTAGCTGTCTCCTCTGGAACAAAGAGGCTCCAGCTGTGGATATGGATTGAAGGGAGAGGTAGCCTCTCGGGCAAGCAATTTGGAGTCATTTAGGAAACCAGTAGGTTTAATTTGATTTGGAAATGGGAAGCCTGAGTCAGTGCAGCTTTCAGACCGCTGATGTCCTGTGCGTGAATTCAGAGAGAACCTAGGGAGGCCTGCAGTGTTCTGCTACTCGTTCCATTGATGGGACATGTAATAGTAATGGAATTAGGCTGTGCAGCTCTAGTTTTAACAGGATGGGAGAGATGTTGTAAGTCACTGGTTTGACACTGGAAGGATGCAGCATCAGTCTTTCCATCAGTGAAGGCTGGTGTCCTGAGTAAGTGCATCCTTAGGATTGCTGCTCTCCAGTGTTTCAACGCTAGCAGGGTTCCCAGAGGAAGAAGAGAAGAATTCATGTGTGTCACATAGTGCAAATACAGGTAACAAGTAATAGGCATAGCCCAGTTAAAAGGGTTCATGTCATGTTTTCCTCATCTTTTAGCTTCTTCATCCTAGTCTGTTTCCAGCAGTCTCGTCTGTGTTGAGATACCCAGGCATTAGTTATGCATGTGTAATTACAGCTATGCATGTAATTAACTGGATTATCAGTATTAGCCAAAGGGAAGGAGTTGTGTGTTTTGAGGATGGTTGTCATGTGTGTTGTCATTTCATGTGCATACTAGATGAGACAAGAGGCATCACTCAAAGAGAAACCTTGGATTGGAAGGAACCTTCATATATTGCATAGTCCAGCCCCTGGGCCCTATTTTTTGACAGTAGTACCGCCACTGAAAAAGAATAATCAGTTTTAATACCATGAGCTTGCAAGTGCTGCAGCAACATCTCTGAATCCACAGTGCTTATTGAAAGGGACAGGTAAGTCTTACACTGTCAGCGTGGATACTTGATCTTAACCCAGTCTGTGGAGAAGTTACAAGTGGGAGCAAGGCATGGGTGTGCTCTGTATTGATAGAGATACCCTGAAGCAATTAGAAGACTTGGAGGTTGTTTTGAGCATCTTCTCCATGTGACTTTGAAAATATAAGGGTTGATAACAGGCAGACTGCAGGCAGAAAGAGATCTGTTTGCAAGCTATTTTCTTAATAAAAGCTGGAGTTGCCTTCCCTAGGGACAGCATGGATGGCATACATCTGCAGTGGGAGCTCTAGTTCTCTCCTACTGTTTTTCAGATTGTAATATGAAGTTATTGCTGCAGGTCTAGTGCCTTGGTGACCCTATTGAGCCAAATGGGCAGAAACAGTCCTTTTTTTTTCATCAGATACAGACAGAATTGAACTGCTCCATCTACCAAATAACAGGAGAGGAGCTCCAGGAGCTCAGGGCAGCTCTGTTTAGGTCTGACTGCCCAGTATTTGTATTGAATAAATCTACTGTATCAGCTGTAGGTAGCGATTCTGGAACTCTTTTAGTATATGCCAAGGGGAAAGAAAAAGATATTTGATGGTTGGGTTCCGTTTGGGATAATCTATTATTTGTCTTCATTTCCTAATCTGATGCTGGCACAAAGCCTTATGAACACAAAGTCAAAGGAAAGGGGGCTTTCTTAGACGGTGTTTTGTCAACAGATGTGAACAAAGGTGGTTTTAAAGTATTACTGAACCATTGAAACAAGTTCTTAAGGAAGTGTGCTGAGACTAGGGGAGTAAGAATCCTTCCTTTGGGGGTTGGAACTGAGTGATTTTAAGGTCCTTTCTCATGCTAACCTTTCTATGATTCTAGGATTTCTGTGATTCTATGACATCTAGGTTTTGTGCAGGGAAGGACCATCATCTCTTGTCTTTCCTCACTGAAAGAGGGTTGGTTGTTCTGATAATGCTATAGGCAACAGCTCTGTCCCTTGGGCAGTAGTTGCTGTGTATTACTAAAGGCTGTCCATAGATGAAACTCACAAAGTAGCATTATGATTTAGTTGAAAAAGACTGATCCTTGGCGTTCTCCATAATTTTATGGTTTGAACTCATGCTGACTTCATGTCTGGATGTCTACACTTGGAACTGAAAGAAAAGCTTGAGTGGTTTGGCTTCGTTTTCTTTTACTGAAAGAAGAACTTAGTCTGTAACTTTTTACTGGCTTAATGGAGAGCTGTGTAGACAGTTGTGTTGGTCTCTTACAATGAAAGGTGATAATAATTTGCCATAATATTTCCAATAAAAATATGAACCAAATAATACTGAAGTGGCATAACTCCGTTCTTCCTGCTAACAGTGTCATTCAGCTCAGCAAGGTAAACTGCTAGGGATTTGGGCCTTTAGAAGGAGAATTACCTCAGATACACAGTGCTGTAGATGTTGACTCTTCAGTTGGAACAAGTGTGTGACCTCTGTGTGCAGAGAATGGCTCCCTGGGTTCATGGTTCAGCACTGAACAGTGTTGAATGAAAGAATGAGTTCAAAGAAAGGGAAAAACCTTCCTTGCACTGGATAAGATATCCGTGCAGACTGGCACAAGATTCACATGTACTTTGGCTTCTCTAAGGGCCAGCACGTGGGCTACTTCTGGTCCCATTTTGCTGTTTGCGGAACAATTTGGGTACCATAAAGGGAAGAAGTTGTCTATTTCTTTCTCGCTGGTGTGCTACTAAAGAAGGATCATTGCCTTTAGGAAGAGAAGGGCCTTCTCTGGTTTTGAGGTAGTAGAGCAGCTATGTCTTAAGAGCTGCAGTTTGCCTTGTACACGTTGTGATTGTGTTGCTGAAATGTTTGCATAAAATAACCTATCTTTCTGCAGTAATTCTTTTAAACCATTCCTTACAGAAAATAGCATCTTCCTGCAGTTGTCAATGGCTTGCCTTGTGCAGCTGCCAAAAGAAGAGCAAGGCTGTTTTGGGAAGAACCAGCAGGAATTCAGATCGCTTGGCCTCACCATTTGCTTCTGCAGAAACAGGGTAGAATTACTGGGGCATTGCTTACAAGGTACCCACATCGTGGGTACATGAGGTCCACAGCCGGGCATCTTTTCCTCCTTTTCTGCAGAGCTTTTGTATGTAGGTAGAAAGAAGCAGGTGCTCGTTGCTGCTGAAGGCCATTGTGTGCTATGTGCCTCTTTTAAAGGCAGAAAATTGCCTGCGTTTTGTTTAAAATCTGCCAGTGCCAGTGGCATTTTATGTCTCTTTAATTCCCCTTTTAAACCCCACGTCCTGGACTTCCTCATCTGCTCTCACAAAAAAAGGGATTGTTCGGTTCCGGTCCCTTTGTTGGAGCTGTAGTGCCAGGAGCCTTCCTGGCCTCTGGCACTACAACAGCAAATGCTGCTCTTGAAAGAATGGAGTATATTTAGGAAGGGTTCTGGGGTGGGGGGTACCAAGGCTGGTAGCGAAAGGCAGAACTTGGCATAGCAAGGAAGTGGCTGAAAAGACACTCATGGTCCTTGAAACTTTTGACAATGGTAGGATAAGGTTAAAAGGCAGAGAAGAAAAGAGAACTAGAACAAGCAGAAGGGCAAAGCATCAGCAGGCCCCAAAAGGGGAGGGTATGCTCATGTATAGGCATCATGTGTTTTGCAGGGTGAGCCTGGAACAGGGAGTTGGTAGTCCCTGGTGTTTTAGCTGAGTAATTTACATCTGTGTGGTATGTAACTATGTGGTTTGGGTTCCTCCCGCTTACTCAGCCACGCAAGCTTAGTCTGTCAAGGGGTACAGGCTCTGAGTCTGGATATTGCTGGGCTGTTGTGTAGCAGCTTACAGCTGCCTCTGAGGAATGGAAGAGTGAAGCGTGGTGGCACGTTGGTGAGGTGAATATCCCTCTGACACCTCCACAGCTTGAATGCGTGCTTATTTTGACAGATATTGTCCAGCTGGGTGAAAAATCACTAGCTGGTGGCAGTGCAGGACTGTAGCGCGTTCATCAACCTTTGCGTCCTGGGTGAGTGCTGTTATGGGTTGCCTGCCACAAGGCTGCCTTGGGAGTAAGGAAGCTCTTCAGCTAGGAAGCTTATGAGCTTTTAAGGCCAATCCTAGATTATTGTAGGTCTTTTAAGGTGTGTGTGTGTGAAGGCAGGAAGGATTCTTACTCCGATAAAATTACAGCTAAATATGTGCTTAAGGTTTGGGGATTTTTTGCATGTAATGCTGTTGATTCTGTCCAAACCAAGGCAGATGCGGGTCATGCTCTTGTTTTGCAGTACAGGCATGAATAATGATGGAGATTAAATGCATGGGGCAGATCAACAGCGTGGGAAGGACCCATCTTATGCAGCTATGCTACTGACAATAGCTACTTTCTGAACAGCTTGGGAAGTCTTCCTAGCAAGATTTCTGCTATTTAGAAGACAAGAGATTGTCATTTGCATTCAGGAAGCATTCATCTAATTGAAATACTTGGCTTTTACATCTGTGCACATGTGTGCAGGCATGCAGTATGACAGCACAGTAGGGCAGTTAGGGTCATTGCTCGTCTCTTTTAATGGTTGTGAGTGCTAAGAAATTAGCCATTAAACTGTAGATGGAAACGGGGTTCCTGCAGTTTAATAGGAGCTGTGGCTGGATAAAGGACACATATGGCTGTGTTGTGTGTGAAGGAGTCTGAGGTCTGCTGTATTAATGGTTTTATCTCATTTCCCTGACCTTTGAGCCTGGGAATTCTGTATAGCTGATAAATTAACCCGCCAGTGGGTTGTTTGCTGTTCATTTCAGAAAGCCACTGTGCTGCAAAGCCTGTGATGTCCATCCCGTGGTAAGGATGAGTGGTCTGCTGCAGCAGTTGAGGGTCTCGGGTGTGAAGTGAGGCACGGAGCCAAAGCCAGGCTGCTCCCCAGTGCTGCAGACACACTGCTGGCTTGTAGCTGTAGGAGCGTGGTCCATTGGATCATATTAGTGCTCCTAGGAAACGCTGGGTGTTGGGTTTTGTTTCCTACCTGCCGGTTGGAGGGTCCCCTTTTAAGGGCCGAGTGTGGTTTGTAAGGAGGGGATCTCAGTGTGTTTTCCTGAAAGCCATGGAACAGTCCTTCCTGCTCTTCTGACTCCTGCCTTAGAGCAGGATGGTGGCTGCCGGGGTAATAGGCAACGCATCCGACCATTTTCTCTCAGTGTTGTTGCAGGACCCGTGGAAATGAGAGGATCTCCAGAGCGTTAACAGAGAATCAAGTTTTACTGCTAGCTGTAAAGCTACTGGTGGAGGGAGTCGTTACACTAAGGCAAGGTGAAGTTTAAATCTAACCCAGCCTGCCTCTGTGGATCCATAGAGGTATACATCTGAAAGAAGCACCTCTTGAGAAGGTCTTGCAGAGGAGAGGCGGTGAGGTACTGTTAAGGATAGCTGAGGGGCTTCTGGATTCATTTAGGTTCTCTGCTTATACTTGCTCTTTAAGAGGAGCCGCACTTTTTCCAGTACCTAAAGGGGCCAGCAAGAAAGCTGGAGAGGGGCTTTTCACAAAGGCAGGTAGTGACAGGAGGGGGGAATGGCTTGTAGCACTTTGCTTTCAGTGCGCATTTTGCCATGGAGGCAGGCAAAAGGAGCAGAAAGAAAGAAAGAAACGTGTGCAGGTTTAACTTGTCTTGATTCTTCTGGAAGCTCTGAATAACCAACAGTGCATGGAGAGCTGCTGGCAGCCCCTTTACAAAGTGTGCAGCTTCCACAGTGTAGCTGATAACAGGCTAACTGCTCCCATCACACCTGCATGGGCCTTTCTATCTCTGCGGAGCACATCAGTGTTCATCAGAAGTTACTGAGCCACGATGCATCACAGACTCCTTTTAAGTAATTCTCTTGTCATTCTTCTTGGGCCGAGTGCACCTTTCCTAAGCAATACCTTATTTTTCTACCCTATAAAACCCTTTGGGTTTTATAGTTAAAGGGCTGAGAATTGGAGGAATTAAACCCTCTCTGTGTATTCAAGCTTACCTTTTAATGGGGACTTTTTACCCTCGCCTCTCGCTTTTTAGCTCTGAGTTCCATCGTTTTAAAGCTCTGGTCTGTGCTGGGTTTATGAACGCAGTTAACACAGCTGGATTGCATAATGTGACACATGAGTTGGGAAGCTTTGGGTGCCAATTCTCTCACCTCCCTGGGTGTTCACTCGGTTAACAGCTGGCTTCCGCGGAGGGCTGTGTTCTGCCTCAGTATTGCTCATTGATCAGATGATGGTTACTCAAACTGCACGGGAACTCCGTGAGCCTTTTCCATAGGCTGCTCCGGCATCTCGCTGTGATCTCACCAGTATGTGCCTGCCAAGTGCTTAGTTTGATTTACTGCCCTCATCTTCCATGTAGACTTAGGCAATCATGAAAGGAAAGATTAAATCAGAGTGGGAATGACTATGCAGATAGCTGATGGAATTACAAGAATGGACAGCAACAGCTACAAGGTTGTTTAACTTCAGATGTTTGTTTGAGAAATTCAGTAACTACAGTATCAGCTAGGTTGGAAGATACCTTTAAGATCGTCGAGGTTGATCAAACATGCTGTGTTTTGCTGGGGCTGGAAGGAGATCTTATACAACAGAATTGAAGTAGTAACTGCAACTGCGCATAAAAGAGAACCTCAGGTGTGATTGTCCTTATTACGTGATGGGTCCAGCATTCGTAAGCCAGAGCTTTAGGCTGGGTTTCTGTTGGCAAAATGTATTAGGTGTGGAGAGCAAGAAGGGCTCCTGTTTCAGATGGCCACCCCCCATCCTCTCAATTTTTAGCTTGGTACCCTTAGAAACAGCAATGGATTCAGTTGTGCATTTGTATGGGATCCGTGTCTCTTTTCCCCTCTACAGTGGCTTTTGTTTTGTGATCTGGTCCGAGCCAGGTCAGCAGAGCAATCAAGGTCCCAAAGATGGAGCAAAAGCCCAGGCAGGTTTTGTGAAAGCAGGAAGCTGGATGGAGCAGGAACCTGCAAGGGAAAGGTTCTGCTGTGAGCCTTGTTAAGCAGCTGGCAGCCTGTACCCGGGGTTCAGATGGGTTTGCCTTGGCCCTGCTGCTTGCTGAGAAGCTCTTTGCTTTTCTCAGTTAGACAAATGTGTGAAAATGAGAACAGGAATCTCTCGCTTTTCTGAGGAAGAGCAAAACGAAAGGGCTGAAAGAGGAAACTTGTGCTACAACCAGATTGCTGTCTCATGACTTACTTGACTTCTACTCCACACTGCGTAGCGTGGGGTTTTACTGCACACAAAGCCTCGCGGTCAGAGTAGTCTCAAAGGGTCTTCCAAATGAATGAGGTTCAGGCTGTTCCAGTGTTTTCATCAAAGCGTTTAAATAAATATACTTGGGAACACTTACTTTAAACATTAAAAACCTCAATCTTCAATGCAGCACTGTATCTTGATCACTTTTAGGCAGTCCTGTGCAAATCATGCAATGAGAGAGCAGAATTGGGGGTTAATGCTGCTAATGAAGGAGCCTTAACCACCATAAAAACCCCAAGTACTGTGTGCCCATATGGGATAGTGCTGGGCAGATGGCAGACAAATACAGATGATGAGTTATAAAATCTTGCTTTCCTGGGGAGCTCAACTAAAAAGCAAGTTTTTACTGCCCAGCCGGGCAGTATTAATTTAGGTTACAAATTAATTATCTGCTAGGGAGTCTTTTGGAGCTTAAGAACATCTTAAAGCACAAGCCCGTGCTGGGTAGTTTTGCTGTAGCTGTAAAGTCCACGGATTATATTTTATCTTTTTGTAAAGTACTTTATATTCTGCAGGGATGCAGAAGGGAAGTAAAACCCTTCCCTGAGCATGGTGGTGAAGGAAAACAGGATGCTGATTGTTTCCAAATGCTGCTTGCTCGTTAGGTAAAATTTATTACTCATTTCCCATTGGAGAAGCCATGTAAATTGAGATGGCCAGTGGTGAACAAAGCACCAGGTCTGGTGAAGTCGTCTTAGAGCTGATCTGATAGCAGCTTCTACTTGGCTTGCTAGCGTGGCTTTCTTCAGACCTCGGCTGGTGGCTTAATTGTGCCTTTTGACCTGCAGCTGGCCAAGGGCTTGACCAGGCTGTTTCTTCCAGCTGCAAATGGGAGAAAGAGTTTAGGGATTTTGTTATTCCTCCTGGCGAATGTTGCTTGCTTCTGGTGCCTGTTCATAGATGAACTGAATCAGCGCTGCAACTCGGCATCTTCCTAGGTTTTGAAATAATCAGTTCCCCTCCCTATGCTTGGCATAAATTCCCCCTTCAGCCGGAGGAAAGTGTGCTCCCTTGAATTTGTCGTGTCTCCATTCTGCAGGAAACCCAGAGAGGGGCTTGGGACGAGGGCCTGTAGGGACAGGCCAAGGGGAATGGCTTTAACCTGCCAGAGGGGAGACTGAGATGAGCTCTTAGGCAGAAGCTCTTCCCTGTGAGGGTGCTGAGGCGCTGGCACAGGGTGCCCAGAGAAGCTGTGGCTGCCCCATCCCTGGCAGTGTTCAAGGGCAGGTTGGACACAGGGGCTTGGAGCAAGCTGCTCCAGTGGAAGGGGTCCCTGCCCGTGGCACTGGATGAGCTTTAAGGTCCCTTCCAGCCTAAACCAGTCTGGGATTCAGTGATGAAGTACTTCCTTTTTACTGTTCTATTGTTCGTTTTAAGCTGTCCTATTCTAAGCCCTTGTGGCATCAAGACTCAAGGCCTGTTGTGAAGTACATCCCCCGATGGCGTTAGAGCTGTCACTGCTGTCTGTGTTTCAGCCCGTGCCAGTCCTGGCTGCCTCTTTTCTGCTCTGGTCCCTGAGGCTTTGGTCTTTGCAACCCGGAGTGTTTAAATTGTCACGTGTCTATTTCATTTACTGTTCTTGAAATCAGATTTATTTTCAAAGTCCTTTCTGAGAGGGAATGTGTGGGAATGCGTGTGTAAGCCATAAAACATGTTAGTCCTTTGGGAACCACATCATTTTACGGTTGTATTCCTACCTACTGATGTTTTTAACTAGGCCATGCTTTCCTTTCCTTTCTTTTCTTCCCTGTCCCAACCCCAGGGAACACTATTTGAGGTGAACTTTCTTCCTTTAGGATTTTGAATCCCAGTCAGAGCGGGATTATTCATCTTTTGCAGGCATTAGCTCTGAGTTACCGCTTCTGTAGCTGTTCTGGATGTTATATTCCTCTTCTGGGTTTGTGGGTTAATGTTAATTTAATGCAATTATTTTCAGCTGCTGTCTTTTCCCTTTAAATCCTATACTCTGCTATGCTAAGCCAATGAAACACAGCTATTGTGGCATACTTGGCTGCACTGCTTAGTACAGGCACTCGTAATGTAGAATGCATTAACTGGAAGAGATTTTCCTGTCTGCAGCAATGACAGTTCATAAAGGGCTGCAAGATTTCTTTGCCCCTCTAAATATTTTGGAGGTTTTGGCTTAGTTTTGCTACTTCCATTTGGAATTCTCTTCTTAAGTGTTCTTGGTTGAAAAAAAACCTAAGTAAAACAGAAAAATCCTAAAATCAATTGGTGACAGTATGGGAGGAAGGAACATAAAAGCCTCTCATCTGCTGGTTCACCGTTCTTGTTAATAGAGATGCGTCCCAAGTGTCTCTGAGGTGTTTTAGGAGCCATATGCCCAGGGTGGTGGGAGTTATGTTGGTTCTTCAATATATGGCACGTGGACGGTGTGTTCCAGGCTGTTTGTGGTAGTAGAGTTCCTGGTAGCTTACTGCAGCAAGAATCCCTGCCCTCGGGGCTGGACTGCTTTCCAGATGAACTAAAACTCCCACCTACTTGAAGAGGGTGCAGGATTCGGCTTGAAGTCAGCGCGATGACTTCACTGCTGTATCATGTAGGAGGAGAGGATTCACTGCAAGGGAGGCAACATATGTTTAAACTTAAATATCGTATAATTAGCCAAACTGGCAAAGGAAGCTGTGAATAACATAAGGGATATGTATTAAGTCCATTTTATGATGCTTAAAGAGTTCCCCAGTGCGAGAACCCCTACCTCAATATTAATCTTTTGACCACGTTCCTATCCCGCTAATGGAGATGTCCGGCTGTCGGCAGGGGTTGGTTTGCTCTGCCTCTTCCTTAGGTGTGGATCCACCTGTTGTGGTGGGGAATAAGCTCAGCCAGGGAACCCATCCAGGTTAAAAATACACTGGTTTTCAGATTACTCCTCTGCTCGCTGGATGGAGGCTTGGATCCGTTCCCCACGTCACACTGCAAGTACTCTGCCTAATGTGACCGGGGGGCTCTGCTGGAGAAGGGGAGCGAAAGGACACGAATGGAAAACCTGGACCCTGGGAGGAGCGTCTCTGTAAATAAGCCTTCAGGGGAGATGGTAGGCGTCAGCAAGGATACAGCAAACTTGTGAATGAGAGCAGCATGCCGCTCCTCCGGCTGTGCGTGGTTTTGAGGACTATTAACAGGTTTAACTGTGTGGGTATTCTTCATTAAAGTGAAAAGATGGGCTTATTCTTGGCAGGGCGGATTCTACTAAAATCAGCCCCTTTTTTACTAAGGTATTATTCAAGCCCAGAGGCTGTTTCTCACCCAGAATTGGTGGCTGTTAGGTTTCCTGGCCCCATCACACTGCCCTTCACTTCGGCTTTCTGCAGTAATCCCCTTCATCTCCTAGAGCAGGACCTAGAGCTGGCATGGTGGAGAGAAGGGAGGAGGAACAAGGAGTTTTATTTGTAACCTTTTCTCTGTGTAGCGCATGGTGCCTTGAAATTCACTCATTCTGATGTAACACGGGTTGTGTGTGTGTTGGGGCTGATGGTGCCAGCAACAGGTACTTGGTTTGAATGCGCCCGTGTGAGGTCTCAGGGTGAGCATCCTTTAGCAGGGTGATGCGTTCCATCACCTCTCAGTGCTGACTGAGAGCACTCCTGCTGCCCGACTTAAATCCCTTGCTATACTAACCTGGTGTTTGAGCCAGGTTAGCTCTTAAATCCTTTTGTCCTCAGTGTGAACTATAGCACCTGTGTGTGCAGGTTATCAACCTTCTGTTCTGGGGCCACACTTCAGAGGAAACAGTGGTTTGTATGACCTACAGTGAGAGAGTTGCTGCCAGAACAGATTTTATTATGCTTGTTTGCAATTAGTTACCTGCAGCTTTTCTGCTTGCATATGGCTTCAGTGAAACCCCCTGATGCCTCTTACTCTGTGCACAAGGTGCTGTGAGGAGACAGTTCTGCTTGACTAGCTTTGTGCTGGACCTTCGTGCTTCATTGTAAAAGGCCTGCTTCTGTTCCTAGAAGAGCTTTGCGCAGCAGCTGGTAGGTGATGAAGAGCTGGAGAAAGAGTTTTGCAAAAGCCCAGGAATGGATTTTCATAGGACGTAGGGGTGATGGGTTCAAACTTAAACAGGGGAGATCGAGATGAGCTCTTAGGCAGAAGCTCTTCCCTGTGAGGGTGCTGAGGCACTGGCACAGGGTGCCCAGAGAAGCTGTGGCTGCCCCATCCCTGGCAGAGCTCAAGGGCAGGTTGGACACAGGGGCTTGGAGCAAGCTGCTCCAGTGGAAGCGGTCCCTGCCCGTGGCAGGGGTTGGGACTGGAGGAGCTTTAAGCTCCCTTCCAACCCAATTCTATAATTTACTTGAAGGCTTATGTGTAAGGATGCCTCTGTTGGTACCCAGGCACCATCTTATTCTTTGGGATAATGACATTGCGTATGAGTCACGTTTTCATATGGGTTTCATTGGTTTATTCGCTGCACTCTGCTGTCATCTGTCAGAAAAAACATCTTATCTCTGAGGTTACTCACAGAGCTGGCGCAGTGCAGTGTTGTATGGAAAGGCAAAAAACCCACCCTGTACAGTTGCCAGGAGTGTATCTGCTGTCCTTTTCACTTGGAGTACCACCAAGCTGGAGGAAAACTAGTCTGCTCTCAAGGAAAGAAAACAAACAAAGTCTGATTCTGCCTTGTGTTTGTAAGTGATGAGGGGAAAGGGAAAGCTGAAATTTGGGGGTAGGGGAAGAACGTTCATTAATAACCCCCCATGTGTGTGAGGCCATCTGCGACAGCGGTGGTTTTGCACCACAGCAGGAACTCTTGGCTGGTTCTCTCAGAAGCTTTACAAAGAAACGTGACTTGTTGGACCCCCTTCACGGCCGTGCTCCCATGGCTGAGGCTGGACATAGAAATCACTCATCCTTTCTTTTTTTTCCTAATTACATAATTATTTGCATCACACGAAGCAGCTGATACTGAATTCCTTCAGCGCCTGCTTATCAGATGGGGCTCCCGAATGGTCCTGTTGGTTTTCTAACAGTTCTGTTAAGCAGGATTATCACACAATCCCAGCCTGGTTTGGGTTGAAGGGACCTTAAAGCTCCTCCAGCTCCAACCCCTGCCCCGGGCAGGGACCCCTTCCACTGGAGCAGCTTGCTCTAAGCCCCTGTGTCCAACCTGGCCTTGGACACTGCCAGGGATGGGGCAGCCACAGCTTCTCTGGGCACCCTGTGCCAGCGCCTCAGCACCCTCACAGGGAAGAGCTTCTTCCCAGTGTCTGATCTGTATCCAGATTGCTCTGGTCTATCTTGCTACCATTGTGTCAGCTTCAGTTGTGATTTCTTACAGTGGCTCTGATGTAAGTTCAGGTTCTTAAATGCCAGGTTCCTGCAGTTTTCTTTCCTCATCTTAATCACTTTTCAGTTTTCTTAACCCTTCATGCCGCTTCTTCCATTGCTAATAGTGGTTCCAGATGTGTCTTTTTGCCTCACCTTGACTTTGGCTTTCTCTGTGCTACTCCTGCCTCTGAAACGCCTTACCAGTCCTCTGCCACGTTTGCCCACGTCAGGGATTCCATAGCAGGAACTCTAGCTCAGAGGTGCTGACAGGAAGCAATCAGATTCAAAACAGAGTCAAAATATTCCTCATTCATCACTGGCTTCTCTCTGCACCTTGTCTGTTCCTTTTTGTCACTTAGATTGTCAGCTCTTAGAGTAGAAGACAATTTTCTTTGTAAATTGAATAACACCGAGCACTTCATAGGTACTTAATAAATAACAACTCAAATAACTTACATCCATGTAATAGCCTGTTTTTACACAAATCACATACGCTTGTCTTTTATATTGCCTACCCCTATTTTTTATCCACCTTGCAAAGCACATTTACATAGTGCAAGCTAGCATTGGAAAGCAATGCTTTGAGTCAGACTTGCAGGTAGATTTTCTTATAGTTCTGTGTTGATGTTTTTTGTTGTGCTTGTGTTCTTTGGACTGGTTATTCCTTTGAGGCTAAAGATACGTTATCATTCCAGTGCTGCTTGGATGGCAATATACCTTACGTTACATAGCTTATTAAAACTATGAAGCCATCTGGCTGTGGATAATCTTGGTCCCTTGCTGTTAGGTACCTGACTGATCTCGCTACCCTTATCTTCCATAGAGCTTTGAATCCAGGCAGTGATGGGCTGTTTTCCAATTGATTTTCTATTCTGACTCTTATTCTGCTGGAGCCTTGTAAAAAGCCTGTGGGGAGGAAGGTCAGTCCAGACCAAGCTGGGAACATATTAGGATGCTACAGCTACATCCAGGTTGTGCGTGAAGCATATATCCTGGTCACGTCTTGGTTGGCTGTGGAGGGGTAGCCCAGTCTGGCATCCACACGTGGATTTCCTTCTACTAGTTCAGCCTCGGAAGGTGATGGCTGTATCTCAGACTGAAGGTGAAATCATGGTGTGACTGGGGCTTGGTAGGCAATATTTAACTTGAAGCAAAGACCTAGTCAAAGGTTTCAAGAGGCATCTGTGCTGTGGCTGTTTCATTGCGTGTGGGCTTTCTGTGGCTCCCCACCACATACACCACTTTTACTCTGCAGGACGGTCTTTCAAATGCTGCCTGGTTTGGACACGGTGAATGTGCTCCGAGTTTAATGTCGAGGCATCGTGTGAGGAAAACGGGGCTGGGTTCTTGGTGCAGCGGGGCTGGAATTCATCAGGTTCAGAAGTTGCTCTTGTGCCTCTTGATGTGACAGAAGTATTTGCAGATACTGTTGTATTCTGTGCAGCGAGCGGTCCCATTCACATCAGCTGCACGTGATGCTGTCCCCACCACAGCAGCTGGGCTTGCCCATCTCTATTTCCCTGCAGTTTAAGTAGTTGCTCCAGGCTTATGATGAAAAAAAACATCAGTTTCCCTGGTTTATCGCCTTGCCTATGTTCAGTTAAGTTGCATGTGCTTATTCTCACTTCACCCCTGATTTTGTTCCCAGTTATGTTTAAGGCACACAGGGTGAATGCACTTCGCGTTTATCCTGCTTGCATGTTTTGTGTGGAGTTGTACCTTTCTGGCTTTTCCAACCCCAGGTTATTCTCGCAAGAGCAATTGAGCTTCAGCCTCTCATGTCACAGGAGAAGGTCCTGAGTTTTGTTTCCTGCTGCTGAAGTTGAGTAAATTTCTATCATGGTTCCACTTAAATGCTGATTTTACTCCTATGTCCTCTGCTTTCTGTATGCTTCTAGTTTACAGTAGAAACCTGCTTGTTTTCTATTGATTTAGTAGCTAATGCTGTCTGGTATTGCTGTCTGAGAGGGGCACTGTGAGAATAGATGCATGAAGAGTTGCGAGGCATTTAGCTCTGTAACAGTGACCCGCGTAAGAACTTAGAAGGAAACAGGTTATTTGCATGTATGCAGTTAACATATTCAGGCAGTCTGTGACTTGTGAACAGTAGAGAATACTTAGATAATGGAGCTGTAGCAGAAAAGCAGGCACAGAACTACAGGATGTTTTACTGGTATCCAGCATAAATATTCAAGTACATTACTTGACTGAATACTATATATCTATGATTACACATTTGTGTCTATAAGAGATGTATCCTAATGTTTCTGGGAGATTTAGTGTGGAATATCAAGTAAATAACAAAGCAGCAATGATGTGTTTTAGAATGTCTTTAAGTTAATGAGGGAGATTTATTTAAATTAGGTAATACTTCATGGAATGCTGCTCTCTCTTCTAGATTACAAATCTCTGCTGTTTAAATATTCTTCTGTGGGGGTTGGTGATAGGAGTGGGAGGAGATGCATTTCTGGTTTCATCTGTATCCTTGAATTAACTATGAAAAAGGTGGGTTCTTAATTTAAATCACTAAAGAGAAAATCTTAGTAAAAACACAGTTTATAGTCTTCTGCACAGGCGTCCACAACTCGATTTAGTTTTATAAGTGTTTTACTGTCATTAGTTCAAGTGCTCAAGGCCAGGTTGGACACAGGGGCTTGGAGCAAGCTGCTCCAGTGGAAGGTGCCCCTGCCTGTGGCAGGGATTGGAGCTGGAGGAGCTTTAAGGTCCCTTCCAACACAAACCAGGCTGTGGTTCTGTGATATTGGGAATGCGGGTTTTTCACAGCAAGACTAATGCTGTGCATTAGTTCCTGCCACTTTACTTCACAAGCTGAGCCTTGTCTTCCCATCCAACTCTGGCCACTGATTCATTTTCCCCTGATGACAGGGCAGGGTAGCTTTCTCCTCCCCTATTTTGGGGGACCAGCAATGAAGCGTGGTAGGACTTTATTGCCTGGTTTCAGGTCTGGAGAACTCTGTGAAGGAGGCTCATTTAATTCCACTGAAGTTAAGACACCTACATGAAATTAATGCAACGACTTATCCATAGGCAACCACTGATCTTGACAATAGTAGAGAACAGAGGTCATGTGTGGAATCTTCATTTGGACTGAAGGGACAATAAAACTGAGAGATCTGGTTGAGACTGTGTTTGAAACTGGTTTTGCTGCAAGTTCTAAAAGAAAGGTTTAGTTTCCAGTAGATAGGAAACATTAAACCTCAGATGAAGGTCATCTGCATTCTGTTACTTATGGGTATGTAAGTGGGATATTGGTGTGTCAGGAGGTGACACACAGGGTACCAGCAACTCATCAGTAATCTTAATCTATGATGCTAAGTATAAGGTAGTTTATCTTCTTTGAGAAGGCTTCCTACGCATTTAGTGTATGCTGAGGGTTTGTCTGCATAGGAGCACTTGAAAAACTTAATCTGGATTGAGGTATGCTTTGAAAGTGGATTAAATGACATAGTACTCCTATAAAAGGCCTTCTGAGCAGAATTTAAGTGGCTTTAGTTTCAGTTTCTTTACTTCCTCAGTTAAGTGCATTAAATCAAATTAAAGGCATTTAAATTTTCCTCGGACGCTTGTAGAAGTTTAATGTAATCTTATTAACCTGCTTGTGGTAAAGTTTATCTGCATTTGCATTCATTCTTTTCTCGTAGGCACATCGGAGGCATGTTCAAAGGAGCGGCGGGTGAGACCAGTCAGTAGATTTATAGTTGCTCTTTCTCTTGCAGTACATTTGCAGGTGGACCAGCTCTGTCTCTCTACTTGGTGGTATTTCCCAACCCAGTCTTCTGGATCTCTCATCCCTCATTTGCAGATTGTCAGTGATGGTTTTGATAATCCTTGAAGGGACTAATAGCCTTCCATATGAGAAATGCTAAGGAACAGCTGTCTGGTGGTGTTTGATTAGCATCCAGATGGCAATCTGACGTTTGGCTTTGTTCATTACTGTCATGAACAAAGCTGAAGGGGGGGGGGGGAGAATTAATGATTTACAGGAACTTTACCAAGGAATATAGCAATTTCTCTGTAAAATTGACAGACACAAACTGTGGTTTTAATGTTGCATGGAGTTCAGGCATCTACATCTGCTTTTGCTGCACCTGGCTTAGTATAGCTGCGTAAGAAACAACATGCCCTGCATTTGCAGGCTCTTAGGTGAGGGATGTATGCATACATTAACCAACAGATGGTAAATATGAGGGGGGAAAAGATATCCAGTACAGAAGTGGAGAGAAAAATGTGAGAGAAACCTTGCTTTGGCTGACCAGAGCCTAACATTGCAGAAGTTGGTTTGCCAAATGGCAGCAGGAGCTTTGGACCTTTCAAAAGGCACTGCTTTTTCTTCATCGTCCAAGGCTTGATGTAACTCCAGTGCTGTGGGGTACTTGAGAATAGTGAATATTGTTATGCACAAATAAGCATGAATGGCTTGCAAGTTTCACGACAAATTACTCACGTTGGCATTGCAGTGTGAGGGCTGTACAATGCTGCTGTATGAGACAGGCAGTGATTGGGAGTGCTCCCTCTGAATGTGCAGAACCGTGGTCTCTGGCGTGTGTTACTCCTGTATATGGTGGCATATTAGCAGTGGGCAGTTGTAACATCTGATGATCTGCGTTGCCAAGTGATGCCTTTACACTCAAATCCATAAGAAACCAACCTTTTCGTCTCCCACCCACGGCCCCATTGAGAAATGAAGCATACTGAGTTGCAAAAAGTATGTCAAATATGCATTTAAATGTTTTGCTTCTCTGACGTTTCATTTGATATGTGCTACATGTGACTTGGAAGCATAATAGCACATTGTCCTCGTCTGATGGAGTTAGACAGTGTTTGATCTCTTCAGCTGAACAAATGTATTGTTTTAATGCTAAGCTAAAGACCTTTTAAATAGAACTGATTTTATACATTTTTTAAAGAGAAACCAGGATGTAGCTGTGGCTTCTTTTCCTTTTGAATTTCCAGCAGTATGACACCAGATAAGGAACGTTCCCTCAGGCTGAGGTTTGAATGCACAAGAGATGGTAAATTCTGTGGTAATGCTAAGCCCCTTAAAAGCCAGTTATAGTAACTGTGCAGTGTGTGTGGTAGACTTTGTTTGGGGTTTTTTGTTGTTGGTTTGTTGGGTTTTGTGTTACATTTCCAGAAGTTATTAACAGCTTTGGAAACTAACATCCTTTCAAAGCCAGGGCGGATGGGGTTTTGAGCACTCTGCTCTAGGGGAAGGTGTCCCTGCCCGTGGCAGGGGTTGGAAGTGGATGAGCTTTAAGGTCCCTTCCCACCCAAACCAGTCTGTGATTCTATGAAAGTCCATATACTCTAATGAGTGTATTGGAAGAGTCCTAGCTGTTGGTGTGCTGATGTTCATGAAACATCTGGATGGTGTACCTGAAAGGAAAGCTCATATCTTTACTTACTAAAATGATGCTCCTATGAGTATGGCACAGGTGAGGGAGGAGGAGAGGCTTCCAAAAAGCATTCTTGGCAAATAATTTGTGCCAGTAGCCGTTCTTGTCATCTTCTGGCAGCACTTTGGGGAGAGGCGGTTCTAAATCATGAGGCATCAGCTGTGGGTACAGGTAAATCAGAGGTCGCTGGTTTGCATGCACGTAGATCCAACACGCTCTGTACTTAGCCAGCGTTTACCGAACTACTGCTACAGTTGTCCGAGCGCAGATCTAGTGCAGCTCTGCAGCAAGTTTTGCCCTCAGCTTGTTCTTAAACTTAACCTTCCGTTTGCTTCCTGCTCTTCACCCCTCGTTTCTGCAATAACTCTGCATTTTGAGGTAACGAGTTGGCTGTTATCCCTTGTGTACGGCTCCTGGCTATAAACAGTTAGGTAAGAGCGTGAGCAAAATGTGAAGTCTTTGGTAACTCGGCAGAAGATACTATTTCATCACAATTGCTATTTAATCCTTGCAGAAGAACCTCCCACGCTGAATGTTCTTTTGAGTTATTTGGGGCTGATTTTTCATGAATAAAACTCTTAGTCATCTTCAGAAGCTATGCGATATCCTAGAAATGAGGACTTCCTGCGTTTCAGTGGTTGCTTGGTCTCCTCCTGTATCGCTCTGGATTCCTGCACTCTCTGTAAGTGTGTAAGGAGTTGCTCTCGCCGCAGTAACCTTGGCTCGGGGAGTTAAGTGGTGAAACCCTTCCCATGTGGAAACCAGCAGCAAGGAGAGTGAGTTTTCTTTTCTCCCTGAAGCTCTGACAGTGACTTCCTGTGTGACCTTGGTGTGAGGATCTTGTCAGCAGAGTTTATGCAGATACTCTGCACTTGGATCTTGGGGGCAGGAATGCCTTGTGGGGTGCCACGTTGCAAAGCTATATACAGGTAAATGGGATGCTTGGCAGTTGATGTGTTCCTGCTTCTGTATGGTAAGGACTCCCAAGGATGGATGTGGGGTCCTTCATGTTTCATCAAGTGTAGACAGGAATCCTGAGCCTTCTCTTCTCCAGACTGAACCCCCCAGGTCCCTCAGCCCTTCCCCATCACCCCTGTGCTCCAGGCCCTGCACCAGCTCCATTCCCTTCTCTGGCCCCACTCCAGCACCTCAATGTCTCTCTTTTAATACATTAGCATACCTAATAGTATATACCAATAATAAATAAACTGGGAAGTTCCTTATGAAGGATTTTGAGGTCATTAAAAGTCAGCAGTGAAACTGACTCCTGTGGTTTTACTGCAAATACCAACTCTTGATGCTCTCATGGAGCTGTATGACTGCATTAAGAAACCCAGGTTTGTTCATGGGGATGATAGCTCTCATTAGTCTAATTGGTGTAGCTGGAGAAGGTAAACAGTCTAAGCTGCAAAAGAACATTTTCTGTCATGAACTATAAAGCAGCAGACTTGAAAGCTTAAACCCAAGTTGGAGAGCTCATGCTTTGAACTTGCTGGGGTCTGTTTCAGCCTGACTGAAGAGGGTAGTTGGTATCTGCAGAGAAAAGGGCATGATGATAAAGCAGAGGATGAAAGAAAACTGTCGTCTATGGGAAGGAGTGAGTCAAGTACCATATGGTCTGTAAACCATGGAGACACAGTTTGTAATGTGCAGTAAAGCTCCTGTCTCTGATTTTCATCTTTCGTTACGTATTGCAGCTGTGATTTGAGGCTTGTTTCTGAAGGCGGGTGGTGGTTGCTTTGTGGGGGTTGTTTATTTGGTTTGGGGTTTGTGTGTGTGTTCTTTTACATTGATTTCTATTAAATCCCAAGCGATCGATTGTTGTTTCTCTTGGGGTTTATTTGTTTGAATTGGTTACGCACGTGAGTTTGCTCTGGTGCATAGCAGTGTGCATTTAGCAGTAGTTCATTTAAAACTGCCATGTAAAGCTGTGTAATGAAGCACCCTGCTCTAGTGGAAGGTGTCCCTGCCCACGGCATGGGGTTGGAACTGGATGAGCTTTAAGGTCCCTTCCAACCCAAACCAGTGTGGGATTCTGTGATATTTAGGCTCTTTCCTATGGCAGGGTTTATATTCTGAGGTCACTCTTAAATCACTGAGCTTCATGTGGTACAGTAGTGACAGGCACGGGACGTTTACATACTGCGTGAAATGAAGTTTTATATGGGATGTGGTGTGTTCCTTTAGGCTCCTGCCTGGTCTGCTACCCTTATTGCTAAGGGGAATACCAAAGTGGTTTTGTCCTATGCTTTGTATGGAATATGGGTGAAATAATAAGAAGTAGTAACTATACTTGTTTCCAAGAGGAGAGACTGGAGCTGAGTAAGCTTAGTGAATGAAAGTTCAAACAAAATCACCGTGGCTTGAATGTGCATTTCCTTTTTGAGCAAAAACTTACTAATTTCAAGCCTAAAATCATCTTTACTTTGAAGCGAGGTTTCTTCCCGCGATGTAACGCGGAAGTGCTATTCCATCTGATTAATGTTATTTTACTGTTGGGTGGAGGTGTAAAAGCTGTTGACTTTGCAAATGCAAGGAAGAAGACCTTTCCTCTTGATAGGAAAAGCCGGTTACTGTGTTGCCAGGAAAAGGCTTTCATAGCACTAGCTCACCTAATGAGGGCATTATGAAATGAGCCGCCACTCACAGATTTATAGGGTGGTATTTCTTGGGCTGAATTGTCTTCGAGCTGCCATTTGATCTGGAATTCTTTGTAGTGCAATAGCTGGTGGGGTTTTTGGTGTTTGTTTTTGATTCCAGGTCAAGATGAAAACATTTCTGTAAGCTTTATTTTCCTGTTAACCATAGGAGAAAATCTGTTACCAAATCCCTCAAATCCCTGTAAGAAGGCTGGCTAATGGTGTAGCTTAGGTGCTAACGTGAAGTGGCTGCTGTGGATTCACCAGTAACCACAAAAAGCAATCATATGAATAGAAATAATTCCTGACAAAGTCCCAGTTCTTAAATGCTGAAGTTGCAGGGGTTTGCTTTGAATTATGGAGAGGTTGGGTATGGCTGGGGCTGCGTTTGGTTGGTTTGCAGATTGTGGTGTGTTACGGTTTTATTTCAACGGCGTAGGCTGGAAGAGGAGAATTAATTGCTGTTGTGGTGTAGGGGCATGTCAGAGCTTGGGGAATGACGGAGTTCTGCTGGATGGGGGTGATGAAGTACAGATAGCAGGCCACAGCTGTGGCCACAAATTAGGCCTCTCAATTTGATGCTGAAAGTATTGCATTAGAATTGCCCTTCTAGGATTACCACGCGGAAAATCTGACGGCTAAACCCAGCTCGGAACTAGGGAAGCTGGAGCTGTGTACTGCTGCCAATGCCTGTTGGAGCTTCATTGTTCTAAAGCAGTTCTCAGTAGTGCCTTCCTCTTACAGCCAGCGTGGTTTAGGGGAGGATGAGAGTTGTGGACCCACAGAACTTGTCCTTGTATGGAATCCATCCAGAGTTGGGAGCGTGGGGTTGTATGGGAGGTGTTTTGGGAAGGTGCGTAAGCTTTGATCCAGCTGAAGTCCTATATAGGAAGGATCCAGTGAGGAGGTAAGCACCACCTTACGAACTCCTGTGGGGATGGGAAACCTCAGCACATGGGTATTGCTCTTGTGTTGTGTGGAGCTACCCCACTGCTGTGGGAATATTAATGTTCCAGGTATTTCCAGGCACAGGACAGCAGTACTGTACTGTTAAATCAGATCTGATTCTGAGCAGGGATAGTTCTGTTAGCAGAACTGCCCAAGAGAACGAAACTACAGTGCTGTTGTCCTGTGTTTGGGTTGGCTGGCAGACACACAGTGCTAGGTGCATGGGCAGAGCCAGAGCATGAACTGGAGTGGACTGGCTGAAGCTGTCACAGATGTCTCATAATTGCAAACTACAAAGTTGGCCGGGGCATTGAGTTCTTGTGCAACCGAGGGATGCCTCTGGCCAAGCAAGGGCTGCATGCAAACTGTGCTTATCCCACAAAGTATAGGAGCTGGAACCAAGAAGACACTGAGTAATAAAAGACTGTGCATGGTCCTGTCCCGTTCCAACCCCGCCCCTTCCTAAAGTGTTCCTATTCAGTGAGTGTGGCTCTGTCCTGACCTGCAGCATCCCATTCATTGTTTCTGTACTAGGAGCTTCCTGAATGCCCATGGAAAATGTGACCCACTTTGTAATGTGGAACAAATACCTTCTGGAATGGGACTCAACCAAGAGGATAAAACCTCGTTCTGCATTGTGACTTTAATCCAGATCTGCGTTCCAGTGCAGGACTCTGGTGGGGAAGGTGCCTGGGACATAGATAGTGGGATGCTAAAGCACATGGTTATTCTTTGGTTTTGAGGATATATTTAAGCACAACTCGGACGGTCTCTGACCTCTTTAAAGGAGGAGTCCTTTTTTCTTGTTGATGCTTCAGCATCTTTCACATGCATTTGGCTTTTTAGTGGAGTGACAGATGCCAAACTGATGTACAGTAATGGAGGCTATGTTACATTTGGGACACCGTATTTGATTGTTTGCATCAGCCTACTTTTGTGACTTGCAAACTGGAATTCCCACCTAGTCCTTCAAAACCACGAGTACACGGTTTTGGGAGAGGAAGGAAGACTGATGGCTAATGTAGTATTTGATGTATGAGGCTGTCTTGATGAACTGTGTTCTTCTGCCTCCTCTGTTCGTACTTAACTTTCATAATCATGAAAAGCAAAAAACATGAGTAAATCACAGTGGGTTAAAGATCAGGCCACGTGGTTTTATTTTAAGAAGGATAAAGCCGAAATCTCACTGAGTGTACATTGTTCAGCACTTGTTCTCTGGGGCATATGAATCAGTCCCTTCAGTACGGATCCGTAAGCGTTTCCTTTCGTGGTCACGGTGTATTTTCATTAGAAGAACGGATGCAAGACAGTACTCGGTGTGTTACTGTTGGTGCTCATGAGCAAAGTTAACGTTGGAAACCAAAAAAAGAAGCCATTTGTGGCCTTTTGTGAAGGCTTGACTTCACAGGGTAAGTCTGCTGGCTTGATTTGTATCTGTCAGCAGGGAGGGGACTTTGAGGAAAGGCATAGTAAGCCTGCAAGCTTGAGAAAGAGGCAGAGTGTTCATGGCTATGCCTGGTGTGTCTGGGACATGTTTTCCCGATGGATTCAGGGTAAAATGTGCTTTGGGGACTGTTTGCTCTGTATGTGTGTGTGGGAAGACAGCAGGAAGTGTGTGTTTCTCAGTGCTGGTGGTTAGCATTTGGGACAGTGTCCCCTGAAGGGGGTAAGGTCAGAACCTGGTGGAGTCATAAATAAGAGCATTAAAACCTTTGAGACCCATCCCCTCGCGCCCTTGCTGCCATACCTACGCACCCGCTTACTCTTTGGCCTCCTTTAATCGGAATTGTTGAAAGAGGCAGCGGAACGAAGGAACCAGCTCTCCTTTTGAACTTTTAACCTTCGTGAAGGCTCCGGTTCGTGGCTGCTGCCGAGCACAGGTTGCTTGAACCCGGCAGGGAAGGACAGTAACGTAATAAAGGGAGAATTGGCACAGCAGTGCGCGCCTCTGAGATGCCCAGATTGGCAGCGAAGGTCGTGCTTCCCTGTGCCGGCAAAGCCGGGGTGTGCTTCAGGTGAGAGGCAAGCACAGCACTTGGTACAAAACCTTCCTGGATGGAATCTCTCTGAGGGAGGGGAAGCAAACCTGAAGAATGGGTCCTATAAAAGGGAATAAAACACTGTCAGAAAAGAGAAGGGGAACGGGGGCGATGGAGAGATGAACCGTGGTGCCCAGGCTAGAGGTGTGAGGCGTAGATTCCTTCTATGAATGAATGACCTGTTTAAAAAGAAACAAATGAGCGTTTCCCCACTTCATCCTTGTTACCCCCCCCCCCCCCCCAGTAAAACTCCTGAGGGTTTCTAGCTCCTATTCATTCTAAGAGTTGATCATGTGAAACTTTTATATACTAAAACCAAGGGAAGCACATTAAGGTCTAACCCCTGCTTACTCTGGTGGGTCTTAGAGCTGTCATCACTAAAAAGTCATGCAGAAGCAGAACCAGTATCTTAAATACAAATGACTTTTTGCTTCCAGTGGCTTCTAATGCATATATTACAAGTCAGTAATTAAAAAATCTCCAAGCAGATCCAGGTTAAATCATGCTTTAGGTGACAAGTAATCTAAAGTGCTTGAAAGCAGTTTTCATGGGTACCACTGCTGCCTTGGTCATCTGTATAAGGATGTAATATGGTTTTGGCAATGACAACCTAGCGGGCTGCAGCCTGCAGGCAGAGGCTGGTGCCCTTCCTTCGCACACACACAGCCCCACAGTCGTGCTGTCACACGTGTGGCTGCTCGGATGGAAAACATACTCAACAAGGCTTCGTACTTCTCAGCTGCTGGAAGAAACTGGCAGCCCTTGGCATGGCTGAGTGTCAACAGCAAGCAGCACTGTGTATTGCAGTTGGCTTGGCTGGGGGCATGCAAAACTGCCCTGCTGCCTTCTTCCTTTTGAGGTATGATTCTTCTGTGTTAAGTAAGGTCGGTCCACGAGCCAGGAGAAATAGTGATGGATTTAAGAAAGGAATGGTTAAAAATAGGCAGCTCTTCAGTTTATGAGTTTGGTCTTGTTAGATATGAAGTGGTTCCATGCAAGATGCTTTTAGTCTTACCCTGAGAAAACTGGGAGCCTTTGTAGCTATGGGATTTTTCATCTTGCTGTTGTGCTATATGTCCTCAAAGCAAGAGGCAAGTGATTTCTGTCCTGTGCCTGCCTCCTTTACCATCTATACTTCCAGTTTAGCAATTAAATGACTAAAAGCAAAGGTGGGAGGGTGAGGTAGCCAGCAGCCATGAATTCATTTCACTGTGTAACACTACAGAGATTATTTGGGGCCAGAAAGAGGTAACTGTCACAGGACTGTGGTCCTCTCCTGTCATGGGTGTGCAGGCAGTTGCCAGGAATGACTGTACCAAAGAGCCAGATGAGGACTTAGTTCTAAGTTGAGAACAAGTTAAACTGTCAGGGCTCTAAACCCAAAGCGCACGGTGTTTGACGGAGTCACCAGTATTAAACGGTGAAAGCCTGGGCAGGAGGAGGAGCCCGGTAAAGAAAGCAGCAGTAGTTGCTCGCTGGGCTGTTTGGGAGTATTTGCATTTTGATTGGCTCCATGGACATTTCTGCGTGCCTCAGGGACTCTTAACGTAAGGAAAAACAGCTTTATATGTGAAGATAAATGGCAATGGGGCTTCAGATGGGTTCCCTGCAGCGTGTTCTGTGTGCTCTTTCGGTCTTGGTTTAAGTGGATATAATAGCGATGCTTTTATTTTGCCTGGAAAATGAGTTTCCCTTGCTGGTTTGCTTTCAAATCTGTAATCCGCCTAGAAACGGGTTTGTCGTTTTGTGCTGCTGTGTATCTTTGAATTTGGCAGGCTAAGAGAATTAGAAGACATGGGCCAATGAATTTAGCCACAAAATGGTTTACCCCTTTCTGTCCCCCCGCAAAGTCCATACCTGGGATCCTTGTGAGAAGCCTCTTCTGATGGATAACTGCAGTAATGTGCTCTGAAGAGCACAGGCTGCTTCCAGCGCACTCTGGAGCCGCATCCTCTGCTTCCACCTCTCTGGTTTTAATGGCAAGTGTTGAAACTAAGGGTGGGAGCAAGAAATAGGTAAGCCTATTGAGGGCTGGGGAGGGTAAAATTCGGGGAGAGCTGAGTGAGTAACCTGCCTGAGCACATGAATGAAGAGGCAGCTGCCCGTTCTGGGTAATCTGTCAGTCTGATCTAGGTACAGCCCCCTGTACCCTCTAAATGCCTCTCAACTTCTCAGAGGAAATGTGGTGTCCCGTTTTATAGTTGGAGGCACAGAGGACCAAAGGGCAAGTACGTGGCCACACACAAAGCCTTTGAGTAAAAGAAAACGAAACACAAGTGTTCTGGGTTCCAAGCTGAACATGCTTGTCTTTGAAGCAGACTTTCTGTCCATTTAAGCAGTGTGATTACTGTGTGTGGTAGGGACTTCATCTCTTTAATCAGTGCTGTGAGGGAAAGGCTTGGTAGATACGAGGTCTATTTGTGGGTGGGTTTTTCAGTGTGTTTTTCTCTGGTGTATCTTACGCTATCTGCTAATGATTACATCCTCTCCAAGCCTGACACCAGGATCAAATGAGAACCTGGGGCTTTTGGGTCTCAAGAGGTTTGTTTTGCAAATGCAAGAGTATGTTTTCTGTCTTGTTTAAATGGGAGCATTAGACTTTGTCCTGGGCACTGCTCCAGTGTATTTGCCTACTTGTGCTGCTGCTTCAGAATCTCCTTCAAGCGCCTTCAGCGGAGTCCATGTCATCATTGTTTTCCCCAAGCCCTAGTCAAAGTTGCTGGCGTGGTGGGCAAGACCAGCGGGGTAAGAGATAGGGCTGAAATCTGTCTAATTCATTAATGCCTCAAGAAGAGAGCTTGGAGGGCGATGTGGCTGGTGGGAGTATACTGCAGGGTATAGAGCATAGCACATGTGAACAGGAAACACCAGTAATCTTCCAAACCTTCCTTTTTTTTCATTCCTCATGTGCACCGTCCTCTTAAGTTTTGCATGCCCAGGTCAAGGAGAAGCACTTGGGAACTGCATGTTGTGGGGAACATGTCTTTGTGAGCCCTATGTACTGGAGTAGTCTTCCATTAATCGCATCCAGCTTTGACAGGGCAGCAGAATTCCCTGCTGGGAGTAGGGGATTGCAGTTGTAATGGGACACAGATCCTGTTCTTCAGAGTTGGGGAGTCTTTGGGAACGGGTGTCTCTTTCCTGGTCATACTCCTTACTGCGTCTTCTGATGGGCTGAGGCTGTGGTTCTGTGAACACAGCATGAGTGCTGTAGGATGGGGAATGGGAGTAGAGATGCGCACTGCGGCTCTGTGGAAGTGATTATACTTTCAGTGTACAACCCGTGAATATTGCTTAATCCAGCGTAAAATGAGAGCAGGTAAGGCTTCCAGGAGTGTTTACTGTTGTCACCGTGCTGCCAAACCTGCCAAGCTATGCTTTAGACTTCACAGCAGAGTGTAGGTGCTTTAGCAAAGGGCAGAGAGGGGGCTCCATTCTGGTTTAAAGAGATTAATAGCTAAATTGCACTTACGACTTGAACACTAGAGATCTACTGAGGTTAAATCACTACTGAAAGCACATGAAAAGTGCCTGTGTTGTGCTTTGTTTTAGTGATGCCGTTTTCACACAAAGGGCTTTTCAGCCAGGTATCAGCCCTCTAGGAAGTTCAGCCTGGTCAACCGCAGTTGACAGCTTTGCTTGGAAACACTTCTGACTGTGTCTAAGTGAACTAGACAGTTAACTGAACAGGGATTTGACATCCCTCGCCCCCAAGTGCAATGGGGAAATGTAATTTGGGAGCACTGGAGGCTGAAAGCAGGAAGGATAAACAGTGGTTACTCTCACAGGGGGTTTAATGAAGGGATATTGCTCTATACGCCTGGAGATGCAAACTGGCAAACATCAGGGCACTAAAAATGGACTTGGATTTCATCCAAATACTTTAATCTTTTAATGCCTCTTACCATTATAAAGGAGCTCATTGAGTTAATGAAACATACTGTAATGAACTTAGTAATTGCATATTCTTTCATCGTTCTCCCCTGTGGAACTGAATCTCAGCTGTGTGCCCTGAGCCTTGCACAGGTGAAATAAGATTGTTTTTTTGTCTCAGGACATGTTTTCATGACGGTTTAAGATGAACAGGTTATATTCCTGCTTTCCTTTTTACCCCCACCCATTCTTTATGGTGCCCTGATGCTCAGGTGAGTGAGTGGCTGTCATGATTTAAGCGTTCAGGGGGGTAATCCGGCTGCAGATGTCTTTGGGGTTTATTGTGTGGGTTAGGTTTTGGACAGTCCATCTCTCTGAGCTGGCCTGCTGCACAAGCGCCCCTGCTGGCACTGGGGAGGAGGAGGAGGCCAGGCCATGACATTGGGCAAGCAGAGGCACCAGACTTTGAATGGCAGAAGCCTGAGGTTTTGGGAGAAGGGTTTAATGTTAGCAGCGAGCATGAGGATGGTGGCTCAGGATGATGGATGTATTACAGTATATTTAACATTAAACAGTTATGAGGATCCATTTTTTTGCAATATAAGAATTAGAAGCGTGCACGTTATCATGCAGCAAAGGCATACTGTCCTTCTGCCTGTTGCTGCCAGCCTCTCCCTCTTCTGTGGTCAGCATTTATAAGTTTGGAGCAGGTAAAGTAGCTCCTGGATGGAATCAGGAGGGTATTAAATACTTGAGGCCAATAGAGCAAAGCATCTCACAGCAAGTGCTGATTCATTTTGAATGGGTGTTCCGATAGAAGCTGATTGAGTTGCAGCAGCGATCGGTGACAGTCGATGTTCTGGCTCCTGAGAAGGAAACTGCCCCCAGTCGCCTTGCAGAATGATGTGCTGGCGCGGTGGAGTCCTCGGTGTGCAGACAGGGCTGGTTGCCTTGTCTGGAGGCATGCGTTGAGGGAAGGTTAAGCGCTTGGGTTATTGATCAGCTCATTTGGAAGCAGGGAGCGTTATGCTCGTTCTTGGCATAACTCTGTGTGTGTTCCCAGAGAGGCTGGAGCAGGAGCTTCAACCGGAGCATGGAGGTGGGGAAACAGCTGTGCCATCATCAGCAGCTGACAGTGAGAGTTAGCTGGAGCCATAGGGGGAGTGTGGGGAACCTTTGTAACTGTAGGTGCTTAGGAGACAGGAGATGCTTGGAGAAGCACATCATGTATACTACAAAGATGACTTTTTAACTGATAACGTGCAGCAGGGCCATTCAGCTTCCATTACTTCCATACAGGTAAGGAATGACTTTTATTTTTGTTCCCTAAAACTTGAATTTAAGATGGCAATAAGAGATGTGCATTAGCAATTGGGGTAAAACTTTATCCTGTTCGTTTCTGGCAGTGGAGATTTGCCCCAGCTTGAGGGTAGTGTTTTCTGGCAAACCCACTCCTGCAACAGCAGCCAGATGCTGAGTGGAGATGAGAAGGCTCCAGGGAGACCTTAGAGCAGCTCCAGTGCCTAAAGGGACTGCAGGAAACCTGGAGAGGGGCTTTGGACAAGGGATGTAGGGACAGGCCAAGGGGGAATGGCTTTAACCTGCCAGAGGGGAGACTGAGATGAGCTCTTAGGCAGAAACTCTTCACTGTGAGGGTGCCCAGAGAAGCTGTGGCTGCCCCATCCCTGGCAGTGCTCAAGGGCAGGTTGGACACAGGGGCTTGGAGCAAGCTGCTCCAGTGGAAGGGGTCCCTGCCTGTGGCAGGGGTTGGAGCTGGGTGAGCTTTAAGGTCCCTTCCAACCCAAACTATTTTATGATTGTGTGAGAACGACCTTTTCCCTAGGCAGTGAAGTCAGCAGGCTCACGAAACCAGCCGGTGTTTGCCATGAGTCAGCTTACTTGTTAAAGTACTTCCACTTTTCTTTGTGATAATAAAACAGGAGACAGCTGTAGACCTGTGTTTGGCTTTAACTGCAGTGGCTGAGCTGCTGGCCATCCCCTCCCCCTTATTTATTATTTTAGTAGCTGAGCATAATGTCATAAATTTGATTCAGTGGGGTTTTAAGTTCACATGTGGGTTGCAGTTTCGGAGTGAGCCCGTTGCCTGCCCTGCTGCCCTAAAAGGGAGATAGTGAGCTCTTCGACTGCTGTCTACTGCTTTAATGGTATGAATCTGTAGAGCTTATGACTCAGACTGGTAGAAGGGTGCTTGTATCACTATTCCCTCTTTCCCTGGGCCGTGTGGATTGTAATATTGCCTAAAGTGTGCAGTAAAGTTAAGGGACGACCACAAATTGTACCCAGTGCTTGAATGCGGTGTATTAAAGTGAAGCAGTTGTCAGTAGTTTTCCTGTCAGAAGTGAAGTTTCATCTTGATCTGTAAAATCTTAGTTCAAGTTATGGAAGACTGAGATCCTCTTTGAACGAGTGCTCTTGGATGCCAGCTAGGAAGAGCTACAGACTGTTGTTCCTAAGCTGTAACTGAGGGCTGGTTTTAGCATCCTTAGCAAATCTTGCATAGAAGACAACCTGCTGCAGAAGCAGCACTTTTGGCTCTTTGTGTGCACAGTTGAGTACAGAAAAAGCGCAATATTGGAGCACAGATGGGCAGCCTAGGGCTTCAAGAGTGCTTGGAGTTACTGTATCAGTGGAGTCGGAGAATCGTGGGATGCTTGGGGCTGGAAGAAAATACCAGAAGTCATCTTGTCCAGATGTCCTGCTCAAGCAGGGCCATTTGCTACTCGTGGTTCTGCATTACAGAGATGAACTAGGGGTAAATAATCTTGTGTTAAAATACCCAGTGTCACATTTAATGCCATGTACCAAGCTTTTACACAGGACTCGTCCCCTGGAGTTGGGCTGGGTGTTGGCACTGCTGTCATCCTGTTTCTTCTGAAAGGCTCCTAGCATCCCTCCAAAATACCCTCTGCGTTCTGACTGTATGAACCTGGAGCTTTCCTTGTTCTTGGGCTCTTCGGTATCTTTTTGCTTGTAATCTTATGCTGGATACTTGAGAAGATAACTCAGGTGTGCAAGCTCTTCTGGATCTAGCATTACAAATTACAAATGATGGCCCCAAGACATGTGTTGGCATTGAAAAGGAAGGTGATAATCTGGTTGCCATGTCCTCAGAAGGGTGGTTCCAGGCCTGCAGGTACAATGACTAAGCAGTACTCAACAAAGCAGGGTGGGATCAGTGCTGAGCATTGGCATGTGCAGTTGTTTTTCTGGGATGTGACTGTGTCCACATTTGTTTCTTTAGTGTGTCTGTATTCCTGTTCCCAGTGTGAGTTTATTAATGTCCATTAAAATGCCAGATCTGCCTCAAAAACTGCTATTTGGAGATACATCTCATTAGTGCAGAATAGCTCAAGTTTTCCCACAAGTTTAGCTATAGACAGGGTCTCTGATATTATCTGTGCCATACTTTTTCCTTTCCTGGGTTATCCCTGTGTTTCCTGTTTGCAGTCTCATGGTTCTGCTGAATATCCTTCAGGCAACCGACATCTGTAGGTCTGCAAGTGTTAAGGGCAGATTGTTCCCTGTAGATAGGAGAGTGTGCACTGGCAGAGAGCTCAGTCTGCAGGGATGGGTTCAGTGACTGCGTAGTGCTGAGAAGACAGGAAAACACGGGGTGTTTTGACTGTTAGCTGTTTTGATGCACTGCTTTCAGTGAGTACAAGAGAAGCAGTGCTGGTAAGAACACCTCTGTAGTTGGAGCTGGTGGGGTTTTTTTCCTCCTCTTGTTTTTGTCATCTTTGAAGAGCGGTGTCAGTGCCTGGAGACAAAGGTTGATGTCCTCAAAACTCTCCTGTCCTCGTTAGGCTCGTAAGTGGTACCCAGTCTGTCTTTTGCTGTTTCTATTACTTCTGGTGAGCATGAGGAGCACCAGGCTCCGCTAACTCCCTGGGGAGCATCGATGTGTGTCTCTTTTCCACAGTACTTTTCCTTGCAGAGTGATTTCTGCAGAAAATACTTGTGTTGTCCCAACCCTCCACATCCTGCCTGTGCTGTCAGTTAACTTGGTTACTTCCTTTAGCATTCGTGCATCTCTGTTACCCTCTCTTCCTCCATTTGACTGCAGACTTCCTGACTGTGCCATTAGTTCCTCTATATGTGTCATAAGCACTGATAGGGTAAAAAACCCTCTACTTTTATGCCGCTGCTTCATCTTGCTTCTAGTGGGAAGCTTAGGGTTTCTCCCGACATTGAGCTTATCTTGTATCTGTTATCGCCTTTGGGATATAGCCAGCATCATTGGCTTGGTTTGGTCTGCTGCAGCGAAGCAGTAAAGTGTTACCATCTTGACTCAAGATCCTCTTTTGTGTGTCCCTTCTAGCCCCCTGATTTACCCAAATGCCAGGCAAGTCTGAAGTACCTGAGTCAGATCATGCTAGAGAAGAGGACTGTGACCTTTTGTTATTTCTTTATTCTTAGCTGAATTCTGGTCAAAATTGCTTTCCAGAGCCACAGTACTTCTGATGAACTTCTTCAGTTTCTCTTTATGTTTTCAACCAGCCTGTAATAAACCCTCTCCATTTCCAATTACACCGGACTCCTTTGGAGTGTGCTGAGCTTAAGTAGTAAAATGCCACCTCCTTTGTCTCCCTCCCCCAAAAAGATGGCATCCATCCTTTTGAGCTGTAATATTATCACTGCTTTATTTAATTGTTATTTCACAGTACCTATTTCTTTTTTCCTCTCTTCTCCCCTTCAGCTTTCTTATTGCTGAAAGCATTAATTCTGTCCTTGCAGCCCTTTAAGAGCAGCAGCACCGTTGGCTGAAATTAAGGCTTCATCTTTCTCTCATTACTTCCCTCCTACCTCTCAGGTTATGTGGGACTAGCAGGAAAAGAAAATTGGATTCAGCTGGATTTTAAGGGATAATTTCTGCTGCTTGCTTCAGTTTAGAAACATCTGGAGTGCAGTCCAATGATAAGAACCAACCCCAAATGAGGCCACAAGCCCTGATAAACTGTGTCAAGTTTAAGTGGACCCTGAAGCTTTATTCAGAGCAGTATTTGATGTTTTGTTTCTTTACTTGATGCCTGCCATAGTCTTTAGATGTCACATTCTTGCAGGTACCCAGCGCCTCTGAAAAATCACGGGTTTTTGGAAGCCTTACCTCTTGGCTGGTGTGGTTGTGGCCTTTGGTGTTGGTTTGGCTTGGGTTTGTGCGTGTTTGTCTTGAATACTTGAGTTCGGCGCTCTCCTCATCTCTAGTGTGAGCAGCTTGGATGTTGACATCTTTAGTAAACACAGCATCTTCATCTGCCTGGATGGTGTATGAGTGTTGAGGGATTTGCCACAAAGGTTCGGGTACCTTCAGTAATCCAACCCATGGTTTTAGTCCTCTCTCCTCTGAATTATAGACATGTAACTTAAGGGTTCCTTGGTAGAAGGAGAGCAATCTTCCAAGAAGCGGGGGAGTTCAAGTTAAACAAGTACCTGGATTTTTTCTGCTGTGCTTCAATATGTGCTTGAGAAGCAAGACCAGACAGCCTGCTTGCTTGAATGCTGAGTGCATGCAGTCTGTTGGGTTTTCTTTCATCTCTCCTTTTCAAGCACCCTTTAAAGCCTTTTTTCTCCCTGGTTTTGAAGAGTACTTTCTTCAGAGTGGGCCTGTCGATGACAGTGGAACCTCAGCCACATAAAATGCTTCCTAAGGAGAGGAACAAGATGATTGTGGAAAAGGTAAAATACTTGGAATGAAATTGTGAAGAAAGGTTGTAGGTATGTGAGACGGGAGATAACCACACGAGTATTCACCATTTTTCCTGGGCAGCCTCATCAGTGGGGAGAAAACTGTCCTGTTCTGTACCTTTCACACCCATGCTCCTAAAATCTTCTCCAATACTAGGTTTCCAGGAGTTTGGAGAGGAAAAGTGATGTATGTAAATATGAAGGGTCCAAAACTCACTTGTGATGATATTAAATGGTGCATTCCTGGGCTAGTGAAGCACTGTTGATCAGCAGGTTGTGGGTTCAGCATCAAACAAGTGTTCCTGTTGGGAAGCTGGTGGACCGCACCGAACCATGGAGGCCTATTGAGTGGGGTCAGGTCTTCCTGCAGTGGGGGTGGCTGCTGCAGAGGGGGTAGCTGCTACAGAGGGGGTAGCAGCCCCCCTGGGTTGTCCGAGTGCTCCCCGAGTTCACCCCTGTTTTCCATCACTTGCTGTGAAAGAGCTCATAACTGCTGCAGAGCTTTAGCTTCCATTCGTGGCAAAGCATCTGGAAGTCCTTCCCATCCCTGGCAGTGTTCAAGGGCAGGTTGGACACAGGGGCTTGGAGCAAGCTGCTCTAGGGAAAGGGGTCCCTGCCCGTGGCAGGGGTTGGAGCTGGAGGAGCCTTAAAGTCCCTTCCAACCCAAACCAGTCTGGGGTTGTGTGATCCGTAGGTGTTACTGACATGGGTCTGCCGGCCCTGGACTCCTGTCTGTTTCAGTAGTGAATAGCACTGAACGCCTAACAAAAGGGAAAAAGGCAGCATGAGAGCCTGTTTCTGTGCCAAAGTGTACATGACCCGCCGGTTCTGTGCCGTTTCTCGCAGAGATGCTGGAGCATGTTTACAGCTCCTTGCCCTGCACTGCTCAGTCATGCAGTTTAACTCCAAAAATAACTCTCTTGGGGGACATTAATCCAGGGCTGGATTATCCTTCTAAAATGGTTAATCAGACCCGGTCCCCGAGGGACCTCCCAGCTGAACTTGCCACTTCAGTTTCTGTCTGCAGCAGCCGGGCCGAGGAAGCTGATGAGGTTTGACAAGAAGCAGTTCCTTACGTAAGGTCCCAAGTGCAGGGACCCGTGTGTCTCCTCCTGCTGTGTCCTGCCTTCTCCCGGCTCTTATTGCCCTCCCTTCCCTTCGCCTTGTTTCACCTTGAAGAAATGCCATGGGCACAAGGGGTCTGTGCCAGCTCTGGGTGATTCCAGGTGATTCAGGATGATCAGGGGCTGGAGCACCTCCCATATGAAGACAGGCTGAGAAAGTTGGGGCTGTTCAGCCTGGAGAAGAGAAGGCTGCGTGGAGACCTCAGAGCAGCCTTGCAGTGTCTGAAGGGGGCCTATAGGGATGCTGGGGAGGGACTCTTCACTAGGGACTGTAGTGACAGGACAAGGGGTAACGGGTTCAAACTGAAACAGGGGAAGTTTAGATTGGATATAAGGAGGAAATTCTTTCCTGTGAGGGTGGTGAGGCACTGGAATGGGTTGCCCAGGGAGGTTGTGAGTGCTCCATCCCTGGCGGTGTTGAAGGCCAGGTTGGACAGAGCCTTGGGTGAGATGGTTTAGTGTGAGGTGTCCCTGCCCCTGGCAGGGGGTTGGAACTGGATGATCTGAAGGTGCTTTCCAACCCTAACTATTCTATGATGCTGTGATTCCTGCACACGCTGCCTCTTGTCCAGGCAGGAGAACCACGCGCTTTGTTCGGTTAAATTCGCGAACGCACGTGGCATTCATTCCCTCGGTTGCTTTCCAGTCATTAACTCCCTTACTTGAGCTGTTCCTGAAATGACCTGGCCTGCTGGTCGGATATTGCCTTTCTTCTGCAAAAGAAGAAATGGGCTGTTGCAGCCTGCTGTTTTCATACACAACCAGAGCTGCGAGTCGCGTTAACTCCTCTTAGCCTGCGTTTCTTTCTCCTGTCTGTAGAGGAGTAATAGAGTTTATTTCTTGAGAGATGTGCTCTGATAGAATCATAGAATGGTTTGGGTTGGAAGGGACCTTAAAGCTCCTCCAGCTCCAACCCCTGCCATGGGCAGGGACATCTTCCACTGGAGCAGGGTGCTCCAAGCCCCATCCAGTCTGGCCTTGAACACTGCCAGGGATGGGGCAGCCAAAGCTTAGGCACTGGAGCTCCTCTCAGGTCTCCCCTTCAGGAGCCTTCTCTTCTCCAGGCTGCCCCAGCCCAGCTCTCTCAGCCTGGCTCCAGAGCAGAGCTGCTCCAGCCCTCGCAGCATCTCCATGGCCTCCTCTGGCCTCAAGCAGGTATAAGTAATTGCAAGTATTATAAGTTATTATAAGTTATTTAAAGTACTTTGAGATCCTTGCATGGCAAGTGCCGAGAAAGCTGCAAAACAATTTTAAAAGAAAAGAGCTCTTTCTACAGAGATTTAATTCCATACATGGATAAAATCCTTTTTTTTTTCCCCACATGCAGCACATAGGTAGAAGGGGAAATTCATTCTGTTTTACTGACATATGTGCCAAGTTAATCCTCAGAGTCACGCAGGTAAATTGAGAGCTTGAGTGTGTGTGCCGATGCATTTTTGCATTGCATTTAACATACTTTGATTTCCCACTTGAGTATTTATTACTCCGGCTTAGTAGACCACTGGAAGCGCTGCGTGGCGTGATTGAAGTGCAGAAATATCCTCTGTGTGGCCATGACAGTAAGTCACAGAATTTGCACTTTAATGGGCTAATCTGTCATAGTTCTGGAAAACCCTCTTGATGTAAATGGAGTGTACTAAAGTGATAGGGATGCTTTGGTTGGGGGGGGGGGGTGTCCTTCAAGTGTGGGGCTGAGCATGGAAGTTGCTTAAACCTCCTCCAGCTTACAGCTGCATTAGGGAAAATAACGGGAAGCCGCCTTCCTTTTCCTCAGACCCCCTCCCCTCCACTTCATACTCCTATGCCTGCACATTCATTTTCAAGGCAGAACCTGAAAGCAACAGGATGCACGTTGTAAAGATGAGTTGCAGAGCTGCCCTTGCACGTCAGTGCTGCTCACATCCCACTGGGAGAGAAAAAGGAGTTGTTGCACTTGAGAAAACTCCATAACCTGGACCCTTTAGTGACTGATGTCCGTATCCTTTTCATTGCTTGACTGCTGCTGGCGTGACAAAAAGGAGCTGGGATCGGTTCTAGTTCTTTCATTCACATCATGAAAATTGCTTACTAAATTGGAAGCGTTTCACACCGGGGGTTGTGCCTTCCTTATTTCACTCGGCGGTGTCTAACACACTGTGTGCCACTGAAAGAAATGGTAGGTCATTTGTAATTGTCAGCACTGGAGATTGCAGAACTTGCTTTGCAGACCTAATTTGGTGATGACGGCTAAGCATCTGTTTTGACTTAAAGAGCCCCGGCTTGTTTCTGGCGTTGCCACACAGGTAGAATGAAACTGAATGCTCTTTTGGATCCTGCACTGGATTCATAGGATTATAAACGAGGAAGGAAAAAGTCAGCACATTTGGCTAAGATGTCCACTGAGCAAGAGGAAGGAACGTGGTGATGATTTTATGTAAGCTTTTCAGCATCCGGACCACATTGATGTCTCCGAGTTGGTCTTCTCGTGGGAGAAGTGGAACTTGCATCCATTTGTATTAGTTAAAGATCTGTCGCTTCGCTTTGTGTTTTATGACTGTAAAAGCATACGTATATTAATAATTATAATTATGTAGGAGATCTGTGCTAGCCTGCATTAAAGCTAGTCGCATTGAAATTGTCTTCTGAACGCTGTGGCAGACTTCTCTTGTACTTTGCTTTGGAATGCAAATGCTTAGTTTCTATAGCTGAATTTGATTAACTTCCCATCAACTTTCCCTTGACTCTTCTTTCTTAAACTGTTTCCTTTCCTGTGGTGTGATTCATTAAGACTGGGACTTCAGTTTGCTGCAGCACAGTAAGGGTTAATGCCCACATTTGATGTGAGAATGGAAGTCTTCTGCGAATACATTGCTGTGTAATGTTGTTTTGCTTTAGTAGTCATGGCCAGTGGTTGTGAATCAGCGTTTTTTCTCTTCAGTGTGCATTGTGAGCTTTGGCCTTGGCTAACCTCTACTGGGCTGCGCGTTACCTTCCCTGTGCCTCATGATAAGAGGTGACAGTGTTCCGAGTTGCTTCCCTGTCTTCCCAGTCAAAGAAAACACGCTTGACCGTCTATCAGGTGGATTCTAATAGCTCTCCCTTCTCTCTGTATGGGTACGTGGCCTGTTTTTTATGAAAACTCTAGAAGAAACACGATGGGGGAATAAAACTGTTGAAAATGGGGAGTTGCTCGTTTGAAGTGATCCTCAGTCAAGTTTGTCTGGAAGGAGCTGCTGCACTTTGTGTTGTGGCCAGTAAACGCAAGGCTCTGGCTGAGGATTCCAGTGCCCCTGCTGCCAGGATGCGATGCACACAGAGAGAAGCCTGTCAGTCTGGCACTGGGTCACCCAGCTCCGCTGAAGTGCTTAATACCAAGTGTTTAATACCAAAATGTTGCTGAGGCTGAGACTGCCAAGGACTGGGAAACACCGGCACCGTGAGTATGGCAGCAAGGAGGTGCCAATGTCTCATTCTCTTTTGGCTGTTGAGGTGGATTGATGGCAGCTCCTTGCTGCCAGCAAGCCTTGCTCTGCTGCCCATCACAGTGTGCCACCTCTGGGAAGCAGTTTGACTTGAACGTGGTGAAACCCGGATGAGCAGAAGTCCCTTTGTTGCTGGTTAGTTGAGTCAGTGCAGGGAGGGGAGTGCCTGTAGGAGATGCAGAGAGCGGGAGCTTGAGGTGTCCAGGGAGAAGGGACAGGAGCTCTGCATCCGCTCAGGCTCTGCGAGGGAAAACAGGGCCGAAAGTGAACGTCTCGACTACTCTTAATGGCCAGCAAGCCAGTTGTGTGCTTTAAAGTGTGTTTATTCCTTGTCGCTGTAACATCTACCAAATTTTCATGACATTGTTTAGTCTTTCCAGGCACTTCCTGCAATCCGGTCTTATTTACAGACCGTCCATTGTCTTATTTACTGCCTTGCGCCTCACTTCGTGGTGACATGTGATCCTGTCGGCATCACAGCTGGCATTGTTGGAAGTAAATTGCTGCGGTGTTAAAGTTCATAAATGGCTTTTACAGCGTGTGTTGAGAGCCCTGTGTGGAATGTAGCAGGGCTTGCAAACCTGGGGCACTGAGCCTTTTCAAGAGTAGACCAGATGGGACACAGTAAAAGGAAAGGTAGAGCCCTATACAGGAAGGCTGGACCAACTCATTTATAAGTAGTATGAGATAAGGGAACAAAACTTCTTAATAAGGGGATGGTTTGGTGGTGGTCTTCATGCTGGTCTGAGTTCTGCAGCTGGAGAAGGGTTGTTAGACTGGGGTAGTTGAAGCAGGAACCGAAGGTGGTCCAAGCCTCTTATTCTTTTTCCTGTACCTGTTGGTGGCTTTTGGGTGCCTGGTGCATTCTGCCAGCCCGTCTCTTGCTGTAGCTCTCTCAGGGGGTATCTGTGCAGGCTTGTGTCCGTGCTTTCACCACTTCCTTCTCTTTTCTGCTAAGCAGAAGTGGGACTGCTCCCGCTTCTGGGGGTTTCTGCAGCTTCTCTGGGTTTGTCACACGTGCTGGCTCTCAGCAGGGGAGCCGCTGTGCTCGGCACAGAGGATGAGGCAGAGCAAGCAGGAGCATCCCCATCTGCAGCAGGGCGTGTGGGTTCTGTGCTTGGGATCTTAGCTTCTTGAGTGGCTGTCCTGCTGGGAGAGGGGTGAGCAAGGCTTATGTGCAAGGCTGGAGAGGCTGGGAAACCTGCGTTGGTGTTGGGGTGGTTTGTTCCTGCTGTTTGTGAGCTTACAAACTTTGATAAGCCAAAAGAGACAGAACTCAAATTCTGCCCAACCCGAGGGCTCAGTTCTTCCCCTTTCCTCTGCTTCCCCTGAATTCGCAGCCTGAGCTGTGTGACATGAGATCCCGTTGATGCTCATATCCTTTGACGCCGATATTCATGTTCTTGCAGAACTATGATGCTTTCTGTAGCTGATTCTGTCGTTATGAATGCCTGCGATACCCTCGTGGTCTGAGATTTACCATAAGGAAGTATTTATATATGGGTACGTCTGGACCCGTTAGGTGAGGATGTCTCTGTGTGTGTATGTATATGTGGAAACTGCTGTGTGTTCTGCCTTCTTCCTGACATCCTGGTTGCTATAGTGCAGCGATCTATTTGTGAACACCCAGAAGATCATTGCTATAGTTAAAAGAAACAGTGTTTCCTGGCCACAACTTCCTCAGCAATCTCTTCTCCTGTTAAAGCACCAGGTTACAGCTTTAACCCATTCGGTCGCCCTCCCTGGGACTCCAGCAGCCCCGCTGTTAACCGGAGCTTCCTCCAGTTTGTTGCTTTCTCCGCACCAGCGTGTTTTAACAACATGTAAAAATAGTTTCTCTATTTAAATCTAATGCATGCCTGTTATTCACCGTGCGTTCCAGCGCTTCAGCCATCTTTCCAACAGGCTGCCGAGCTGTGCAGCGTGTTGTGGTGCTGTGTCCTGTGCTTGCTTCTCTAAGATGTGCCGTCCTGCTCTTCGCCGTCCACGCGCGCCTAGGTCCGCATGCACCTGCCCAGCCAGGCAAGCCGGAGGAGCCGAGGCGGCAGCGCTGGAGTTTGGGTCCGAGCTGCTGCGTTTTTGTTTGCCTTCATGTTTCATTCTTTGTATTTCCCCTTCTCCCTGCAGGTGTGAATGAGAGAACCTCACTGCAGCATTTTGGTATCCAGCGGTACTGGCTCCGAACAGCAGCAGCAGCAGCAGCGTCGCAATGCCCCCTCCTGCTGATATAGTGAAGGTGGCAATTGAGTGGCCGGGTGCCTTCCCCAAATTAATGGAAATAGATCAAGTAAGTGCCTGTGTTCGTGTGTGTTTGGCCGGCCTGCGTGTAAATAAGTTCTCTGCGCGCCTGTCTCTGCATTTGTCTGTACTTAGATGCACACGTATGTGTTTGGGTGCTTGTGTGGTTTCTACAAGGGGTGCAACCCTTTTCCTCTCTTCCTGCTTAATGGTTTTGCTGTGGGGTTTTTTTCTTTGCTTGTTCTTTTAAACCAGCTGCATCAAGAAGGCATTTACTGCCTGCGTGACCCACTTAACACTTCTGTGCCTGTGTTCAGCTGCAGAACTGGGGGGATGTTGTTACCTCTGGTGGAAGGTCGTAGCGTTTTTAGTCGGTGCTTTGTCTTTGGGGTAGGGTCATCCCAAACGGCTGCAGCAAGTGCAGGTTTTAGAACTTAAGCGGTGGTGCACTGTGAGCAGGAGGATGCCGCCTGTTCCGTACAGGACTCGCAGGGGTTGTCCTGTTTAGCTGGCTGTTTCTAATGCAGTGACCCTATGGACTGATTGGAGGCAGTATATAGAAGCTGTCAGATTCAAAAGGATGAATTAAAGAGTGTTTGTAGGAAATCTGGGATGTGTGGGGGGAGAGTTGTGGGGGCGGAACAAACCAAATCAAGTTACAGAAGTGCTGTGCTTTAGGTCCTGGACTTCTCTGAGGTTGTTTTTGTGGCCCATACATCCATATTAAAAGCAACCTCATTAATATTAAACAGCTTACCCATAATGTTTTGAAATCATACAGCTTGGTACCTGTTCGGAATAATTATGAGTCCTGGAAATAGTATTGAGAGTTCAGGGAAGCATTTCATAACACGCTTAGACCCTGGCGTATCGGGGGACCAAGCACATTAGAAAGTTCTATTGGAGAGGAGAAAATGGGAATTGATGCTGAAAATGTTTTCCTGAAATGGGGTCCTCATTTCTTGGTGCAGTGCAATCGTTTCCTTCTGGTTAACCCTTTGGTGGCACCTGCCTAGGAGATTCCTGCAGGAACTGTGGGGAAACGTGGTGCTAGAGGGTGGCTGGAGTAAGAGCAGTGTGATTTGTAGGCACTCTGGAAGCCCCTTTAGAGCGCAAGGCGATTCCCAAGCGGTTCTTAGCACTTTGGAGTTTGATTTCCAGACCCGCCAAGCTTCTCCATTTGCTGCGTTACGTTCCTTAGTAAGCAGATATCTACCGATACAGATCTCCTGCCTTCTGCAATGAAGGATGTTTTACTTTCTTATATAACAAATGTTCGGCACTGTGCACGCTGTGTTCGGGGAAGGATGCGTGTTAGTCACAATGAACAACAGCTTCTCGCTCCCGAGTACAGCGAGTACAAAAGTGAACAAATATGATGCAGTCTCCTTCCAAATAGCAGTAAAATAATACCAAAATGACTGGGTTTACTTTACAAAATGGCTCTAAGTAACTCTCAAAAAAACCCTTATCTGAATATTAGCTACTGCCCTGGAGCCTTGGTTTTACCTTTATTAGATGAGATGTAACAGGAGAAAAGAAAGATCAAAGCTGACTTATATTGGGTAGATCTCTTCCAACCCATCCTGACAAGTTGTCTGCAGGCTTTCTTGATGCCACTTTACAGGGAGGAGGAGGAGGAGGAGGAAGAGGGAAAGTAATGTTGAAAGTGAGAAGCCTAACAGCAGCCTGCTCCTGATGTGGGGAGAAAGGGGGGATGAAGTTTGACAGTCTCATCCCTCACCTTTCTGACATGGAAAACCATGACAAGAAAGGAAGATGGGGAAAGAAACGTCCCTTCCTAATAATACTGATAATAAAACCCTGCGCATTTGCCTTTTTCAGGGATGGGAGCGATGTGGGCATGAGCTCTGAAAACATGCAGGGTGATACATGCTTCTAAACACACAGCTCTGTCTCTGCTTCACTTAATTGCTAACTTTTCCCCAATCTGTTCCCTTTAAAACATCTATTTAGTTGAAGAGCTGTAGTGGAGGAGATGATTCATCTCTCAGATGGCTAGCTGTTGGAGATGATAAAGGGGAAGAGGCAAAAGGAAGGCAAACAAGAGAAATGACTTGCCCATTGACCAGACATTGCAGGCAGTGCCTGTCTCCCGGGTGGGAACTGCTCATTCAAGCACCATTTGACATATATTCATAAAATCCTAAGAACTTTGCTTCCTGTCTTTTTCCCCTTTCTGAGCCTTTACCATCAAGAACCAGATTTAAAAGAACAGCACTGTGCTATTACTTTAAAAAGAACAACAGAAACCCCCTCACTGCAGCATGATGCAAGTTCTTCCAGGGTTCTTGGGGCCATTCCAAATCCTGAATTACAAATACCATCGAAGAGATCAGGGGGAAATCTGGGTGTTTACCTTTTAGCTTGCTTGCTGTATACGCTTGGTCGCTATTTATAGGCAGTTGCACAGTATCCCAGCTCACCTGCTCTGTATGTGCATATTTGTGTTGGGCCTGCAAAGGGTGTTATTTTCCCACCATATGCTATTAAACTTTGCATTCAAAACTTCCCCTTTGGGTGCATGACTTGGGCCAGCCTGGACTTCATGAGGTGCAGCTTTTTATAGTTGAGGCTTCCCGTGACGTTTGTCAGCCTGGCTTCATCGGTGGCAGTTTTAACTTGAACCATGCAGAACTGGTCTCACTGAGTTGGGAGGCTCTTTGCCTGCACAATTAATGTACAATTAAGCGCTTTTTGGAGCTGGCCTCTGTGCCCAGCCTTCCCTCATTCACTGCCATGGACTGTTTGACAACTGCTTTTTCCCTGGAAAGTTGCTTTAATGAAGGAGGGCAGAACTGCACCTTATTTACTGCCCTCTCTGTACCAGGTGGGGAGCAATTAAGCTGCAGTAAACTTAGCAACTGGCTGTTGCCTGCAGGCATTAAAGCTGGGTTTTGTGCAAGCTAAAGTACTTTCTGCTTTCTCCTTGAGAGATGCACTTGGCTGAATTCACTTGCTCTCTTCCAGGATACTTCTGTGGGGTTGTGTTTTCGTTTCCATCACTTTCCTCAGTTCTAAACTTGGGAAATAGCCTCTACCTTGCCTCCCCCTGCAGAAGTCCCTGCTGGCAGTATTAGTGCTGTGGTCAGAATTGGTTGTTCATGAAAAGATTTGATTATGACTTTAAGAGCGGAGGTCTAGTGATGATCTTCCACTTATAAATTGTACTGTCATGTCAGGGGAGGAATGGGAATGGGTTGGTGTCTGAATTTGCATTGGGATCTTATTGGGGAGGTTTTTGGGGGTGCATTGGTAGATGCTGACTGTTCACTTCCCCAGTCTTCTGGCTGATGATTCCGGAAGATGTTAACAGTAGAGCTGCAGGGGCTCTGCACACGTGAAGCAGGATGCTGGCTCGAGTGTCCACTCCTGTTTCTCCCAGGTATAGCCCATTTCGTACGAGGACGTTGTTTCTTGTGCTGAGCTGGAAATTTGCATGCGTTAATTTGTGCCCATTATGTATAACTCATCCTCAGCTGTTGGGTTTTTTCACAGCACAAATTATTTTAGGTAAGCCAGTGCTGGGTTAGGTTACCTGGATACTCTGGATTTACAGCTTCGCTGTTCCTGCTGCAGGGGAAGCAGCTTCCAGGAGAGGCACAAGACGGGTATTGGGGGAATGGCTTTAAACTGGAAGAGGGTAGATTCAGAATAGACATTAGGAAGGAATTCTTCCCTGTGAAGGTAATGAGAGACTTATTCAAGGGCAGGTTGGACACAGGGGCTTGGAGCAAGCTTCTCTGGTGGAAGGTGTCCCTGCCCACGGCAGGGGTTGGAGCTGGAGGAGCGTTAAGGTCCCTTCAACACAAACCGGCCTGGGATTGTGTGAAATTTGGGTACAATAACTGGTTTGATCCCATTTAAATCCACTCCTGTGTATTAGCACAAGTTGTACTAACCCCAGATTTCTGTACACTACCAGGGTGAACTTGCTCACCACTGGAAGGAAACACTGTTCCTGCAGAAAGGAACAGTTTGTAATTAAACTTGGCTGCGCCGTCTCTTCCTCCAGGTTTCCTTTTATCCATGAGATCATTAAATAGAGATTAAATTAACAGATGTGAATCTTTGCATTAGCCAAACTAAAAAGGAAGGAAAGAGAAAAAAGCTGTTTTCTTTTTGAAGCACACACCGAGTACAGCGGGCAGGATTTACAGGAGCAGTGGCAGGTGACAAGTTCATGTTGATGCAGCATATTGGAGGCACCACGGGCTGGTTTGCATTAATGCTTTCTCTAAGGTTTAGATTCGATCAGTAAGTTCATCGTTTAAGAGTGTCTTTCAAGTTGTCTCTTCTCTTCTGCTATAAATGTCCTTGTGCTGTCGTTTTCCTCCAGAGAGGCCATTGTACTTCACCGCACGTGGAAAGGAAAGCAGGCAAGATTCTTCTGAAGGGAACTTGCAAACTGTTTTGGGTTTCAGACCTCAACCTGGACCCTTGGGGGTTCTTAATTGATTTAGCACAGTGTTTCTGAGACTGTGGGGAGAGATGGAGTTCAAAAGGGATTGTGAACTGCTTAATTAGAGGAAAGAAAGTGGCACATGGCTTTTTAATGGAAGCGGAAATAGAGCCAGGAGGCACTTGAGTGTCCCAGCGTTCCTGATCTCCAGCATAAAGGAGAGTCAGGAAATAATGTTTTAGGGAAGGGATGAAACACTTCATTCTCTCCTTGAGGTTTTTTTGCTGTTTAGGTTTTTATGCGGGTTTATTTTCTGGCTCTGATTTTGTTATCCCCATATTGGTCTCCAGAGCCTCCCCACTGGAGCCTGAGTTTTGCTTCCTGCAGCTGATGGTACTGAAGGTGAAGGCTGAACATGACTTTTAGATGGTTGCATCCATAAAGGTTCTTAGGAAACAGCAGGTATCTCATCTCTTCAAAGTGAGTTCTGCTGTGTCTAAAGGAAGTGTGTAATGATGAGATTCCTGGAGTTAAAAACCAATGATTTAATTACAAGGTGCTCCATTCACGTTGTGGCCAGCTGGAGTATCCAGGCGCATCTTAGGATGAATTATGTTCTCCTTGCAAATTTCAGAATGGTGTATTTACCGGCTTGAGATTCTGGGGTTTGACATGCACAGATTGTAGTACAAAAGAAAGTAATACTAACCAACCCCCCCCCCCCATCAAATGCTTGTGCCTTCACATAGACTTTTCTCCCCTGGCAGGCCAGCAGCGTGTCAGTCCTGAGCTGTGGGTTTAGGGTTTCTTCATTCAGTCTGCAAAGGAATTCTCACCTAATAAAGTGGCCCAGTGAAGAGCCACATCTTAAAGCCCCACTTTGTATTTCAGACTGTATTTTAACTGTATTTCAGATATGTGGTGCGAGTGTGTTGCACGCAGACATGCTGTAATCCACTGCTGTAGGACCCTAGGGTGCTTTATGATGTGTTATTTGGTGTTGACCTGGCCTTGGCTGGGTTTTATGGCCTCTGTTACTGCAGTGTTGGGGTGTCCCCCTTCTTCAGGTACTCCCTCCCTCTGGTGCACCCCTGAGTTAGGGAAATCCTCTTTTCCATCTTCTGCAGATGCCCAATGCCTAATAAACAAGTCTGGTATCACTAAGACTCTACTGGAGTCAATGCAGGGACTTGTTCCCCAAAGTGGCTCAGAGCAGGCTGAGGAAGCCCAGAGCTCTCTAGTACCTTCCTTACAGGAGAATTCCTTGCTTCTTACATCAAGAGGAGCCATTGGTGAAGTAATGAGTTGAGGACCCAGGTGTCCCAGCATCTGGTGCTTGCCACCGGGCAGCCCTGCTCCTGTTTCTGTAGCCCCGGGTGTGTGGCCGTAACAGATGAATCCTCCACTGACTGTGAAAAGAGGTGGTTTTCTGTTTTTTAATAGCCATAAAAATGACTTTTGCACTACAGGCTTTGCTGGTGGAATGGTGGCATTAATTAGAGACAGAATGGTGTATTTACTGGCTTGAGATTCTGCTTTTTGACAGATGCACAGACCAAGAACAGACTTTTTTGTTTTAAATGCGGAGTGTTTTCCACTAACAGATGTGCTGCATCTGCTGTTTTTCTCTGATAGGCTTGATAGGCTTAAGGACAGCAAGGGTTAAGGGTTTCCTTGTTGCTTGTCATTAAAAGGTGTCAGCCAGGGAAAGCATAACCCAGTCACTGTCAGAAAACAAGGGGGGGAGGCTGGGGGGAAAGGAGCAGCAGTGAATCTCAGCTGGTCATTTAAAAAGGGAAGGAGCTCTTCCCTGTGAGGGTGCTGAGGCGCTGGCACAGGGTGCCCAGAGAAGCTGTGGCTGCCCCATCCCTGGCAGTGTTCAAGGGCAGGTTGGACACAGGGGCTTGGAGCAAGCTGCTCTAGTGGAAGGGGTCCCTGCCAGTGGAAGGGGTCCCTGCCCGTGGCAGGGGTTGGAGCTGGAGGAGCTTTAAGGTCCCTTCAACACAAACCAGGCTGGGATTGTGTGATTTTTCACTAGTGTAGGGAAGGAGATTGGATAAAAGGGGAGGACACAGGCAAAAAAACCTAAACCCAAGAATAAAATGCACAAACCCTTCATTTCAATGAAGGAAAAACATTGAAATACTCTAGGGCTGTCTGGTTGTGAGGAGCTCTTTGAAGTACACTCATTAATAAGGTGAATTTGGCTTTTCAGACCTGTAATTGCAGCAAAGCTAGTGTGTAAATTTCCATAAACATCATTTAGTGAGGATTAAAATAACAAAACCATTGCAGCGAGTCCGTTCTTTCTGACATCAGGCAAAAAACAAGCACATGTCCTTAGAGGGCCTGCAGAGAATGGGAATAGGCTTTTTCCCTCATCTGTAGGGGGAGTGCAGCCCAAGGGATGGATCGGAGCTGCAGTTTACTAGGATTGCAGTGGTAATAATCTGCATTACTGAAGATCCAGTGTGGTTTGCCTTTTTTAAGTGGCCCTTACAGGTTCCAGCTGGTTTGTTGTGGTTTCGTTTAGTTTTCTTTCCAAGTTTTTAATTGCAGGTTATAGTTATTATAGTATATAGTAATGGAAAGGTGGTGTGGAATAGGAAAAGGGAGAGGGAGATGTGTAGGACTGGGTAAGGACATAAAAGCTGATGGTGTAGAGGATTTAGGAAGTAGCTGTGTCCAATGTCCCCAGTGTTTAGATAACTGCCAGTGGGGTTGTTAAAGTGTCTTTTTGTCATAGTTCCTGATGGCAAACTGTAGTTCCTATGAGAAATAATGGGCGGGAGAGGCAGTTACCCTTTCTGTCCTCTGCTGTGTCAAATCTGTTTGCTGATACCAGTTTGCTTTACATGAAAGGAATCAATATGCCAGGTAGAAGTTTTGTCAAAATAGGTAAATGGTGGAGCGGGACCTGCAGTAGCATCCTGGGGAGGGAGAAAGGGTGACAGCTTAGCAGCTGCACACCTGCAGACTGTATGGCAAATCAGTGTCATCAGCACCACCTGTGCTTCCTTCCCCCTTATCCCTCCCCAGAAAGGAGGTGGAGAGGTGGAAGCAGGGATTGCTTTCACAGAGGCTACAGACCCGCTCAGGGAGGAGGACAGGAGGTCAGACCGGCTGAACATGAACCTCAGGGATGCAGACTGAGGAACTGGTTGGGCTGAGAGATGGGGAGGAGGAAAACACTCTTTTTCTTTCCCATATCATCTGCCTGATCTGCTTCCCAGGCTGGCTATGGCTCCGGCTGCTGCAGAGGGGAGCAGTTCCATGCTTGCCTGTTCTCTGGTCATGTAGGTACACAGCGAGCCCGGGGAGGGGATTAACCCAGGTGAAAGCTGTTTATTGTTTTCCTTTTATTAGGCCAGTCTTTAGTTTGATCCCGTTCCCTGGTGTGGGTTATCTGGGTGGTTCTGTGAGCACAGTGATGGCAGTGAAAGAGGAAGGATGGAGAGCGAGGGCTGAAGCAGTGTGTTAAGTGGGGACAGGATCTTTTCAGCAGATGCTTTCGTTCATGTTTGACTAAAGCAGTCTTGTGTTATGCTTGGTTGAAATGGGTTTGTGTTATGGTTTTGCCTGTTTATAAACTGGCTTGGTTGACTTGCCTGTTGAAATAACAACTCCTTTCCTGACCCTGACCTGACCAGGGAGTCCCGGCTCTGGCCTTCTGGCTGTGATGCAGTTCGGAAAGCAAATCCAAGGTGAAAAGTAATTCTCCCTCTGCATAACAAAAGCTGCTGCTGAGTTAATGGTTAGCCTAATCGTGTTCTATAGACGTTCAAGGGAAGCAGCTTGTTTTGACAACGCTGTTGGTGTGTGGTGGGGTTTGTGTATTTTGTTTGCTTTTAAAGGACCCGCTGCTTAGTGGGAGCGAGTAGAGAGAGGGTCCTGTGCAGCTTAGGTGATACAGGGGGTTCTCACAAAGCAAAGCGTCTGTGTGACACTGTGTAGTCCCTCAGTGTTGGGGAAGGAGGGCTCAGCAGTCACCCAGCTGGTGGAATCCGGTCTGGGTTTGTTTTTTTTTTTGCCATGCAACTTCATCTATGTTTTGGGATCTAAAAATGCATTTTCTGTTAGCCAGCAATGTTCTAAGAACACTTGTGTGTGCACCCTGTGTTTATAACAGCGCTAAGAGCGTTGCAACATCACCAAATGAAACTGTTCCTTCTATTTTAGGACCCAAAGCAGCAGAGCTGTTTTCAGTCAGCCCAAATGCTTGTGCTGGCAGATGTAGAGAATAAAGCAGAACTGATACATGTGAGATCTTAACACCTTCCAGCTGGTGTTTTATCGGAGGGGAACTTGTGTATGTGTACTTAGAAGAGAGGATCAGTGTCATCATCCTGCCATAGCTGAAAGGGACAAAAGAAGGTTTAAAACTACTGAATGTCTTGCTTCAGATGTCATGCCTGGAAAATGCTCATGTTGATGTCTAAATCTTGTGTTTCTGTGGGGTAATGGGATGCCGTGTACACAAAAGACCCTTTGATTTCTCAGTTGAGAAGCTGAGTTGATGCCATATGGGCTAATGTTGACAAAAAGGGCTGATAATGCCATCATGCTGGTGTGTAGAACTGCTGTTTCTGTGGAGTATCAGACCAAAGCAGCAGGAAATGATGGGGTCCTATCAAACTTGATATTAACAAATGAAATACTACTGACTTGTTCTGTTCCTTGCGGTGTTGGAACCATATTTTAAGAGCTCAGGGCTTGCTCCAGTTTGGTGATAGTTTTTTTTCTTTCTTTTTTTGTCTTAACCAGAAAAAGCCACTGTCCTCAATAATAAAAGAAGTCTGCGATGGGTAAGTTCTGCCTTACACTATTCCACTTTAGTATCTCCTGGTTGGTTTAACAGCTCAAAGTCTGGATATGCCTAGTCATTAGCTCCTTAAACCTTGTAGCTGTTTTATCTTCAGACCTTGAATTTGCCATGCATTTCAGATCAATTACATGCCAGATGAGCATGTAAAAAAGCAGCTCCATCATGTGGATGACTCATTTAGACTGTTGCCTTTCTGCACAGAGGTGCATTTTACCCACTCACGTGAACACCTGTGGTCCCTGCAGTTCATGGGCTAAGGAACTAAAGCACTGATGACTGTGGCTTTGATTTTCAAGCATGGGGTCTAGTGGCTACTGCAAACTGGTCCAGTTGATGTGGCTGCTCACACGACACCGAAAGGTTAATCACAAGTCCTGCAGTAGGAGCTGACAATTGGCTAAGAGAATTATCTTGCTTTAGTTCTACTGTGTTAAGCTTTGGGGATAAAAATGCTGTTCTAAGCAAGTGCTGCCCCCCAGGAGAGGCTGGTTAATATTCATCCAATTGCCGCTGAGTTAGGTGGTATTTTATGCGCAGTGTAATATATCAGCTTAACACTACATGCATTGGGTGTCGTATAAACTAGCACAAAATCTTGGTGCTGTAAATTACTTTTGTATCTCTTAGTGATTTAATGATCTTGCTTACTGCAAGCAAAAATTATCCTTGCTGGTTTTTATAGATCTGGAATGAATATCAGATCATTATCAGCTTATTTTTGGAGCACTGAAGTGTCACTGTAGAGACAAAGTAGTTTCTCTTCCCCTTCCCCCTTCTTCCCCTTTCCCTTCTTCCTTGGAAGGAAGGTATTTGTTATGGAATTTCTTTCTCAACCATGGCCAAGTTTAGGGCTTTGTTTCAGGTATGCAAAGGGAAAAATGTATAGGATGTATTTGTACTGCAGTTTTCCTTTCGTAAGCATGCTTTTATCTTAAACTTTGGGACTATGGAAAAGTATGAGAAGCACATGGGAATGACCTGCGTGTGTGTGTTTGTAGTACAGTTATCTAAAGGGTGCTTCCCCAGTATTAAGTTTTCATTTTGTAATTAATGTATTTTCATCTTTCTAAGGTGGTCTCTTGCAAATCATGATCAGTTTGCGCTGCAGCATGCTGATAGTTCCAATTTCTACATCACAGAGAAGGTAGGTAAATCGTTCCATGCAATCTCGCATAGCCTATTAAAATGTTTGCCACAATAACTTACTCTAAATTAAAATGTATAAAAATACAGAGTGTTGTCCCTAATGCGATGATACTGAGAAGGTAGGGACTGGGAGACCTGCTTTAATGGGTTGGCACTGATTTCTTCTGTTTGGAAAGGCAATTTAAGTTTGAACATGCCAAGGCCTTCACACCTGAGTGTGAGGCTTCAGCACTGAGCCCTTCAGCTTTGGTATTTGTGCATGTTTAGTGTTCTGCTGGCAAGGGGAGTGCAGGAAACTGAAATCTGTGAACGTGAAGGGTTCTTTGCACTCTGAGGAGACCTCAGGGCCAGGTGGAATGGGGCTTGGAGCCACCTGCTCTAGTGGAAGGTGTCCCTGCCTGTGGCAGGGGGTCGGAACCGGATGAGCTGTAAGGTCCCTTCCAACCCAAACCAGTCTGGGATTCTATGGCCTTCAGTGCACATCACCTCCCTCTTTGGCTGATCAGGTAGATAAGTTCTAGTCACTGTGTAGTATTTGCTGCTCCTTCCTGCTTGCTCTCTTAATCCTTTTCCAGTTCTGTATGTGACATTGGCTTGTGTTTTTGGTCCCCAGATAGTGAGTTAATATGTGATTCATGGGGTGATGCAATGACTTCAGCAGAGAGTAGGGAAATGGCTGTAGCTGTAATAAAAATGGAATGTCTAGTCTAAACGGGACATGCTCGTCTGGATGACACCAAGGAGCACTCTCATTCCTAGCATTACTGAGAGAACTGCTGAAATTAGGAAAGAAAAAATGTATTTCTTTGGAGGAGTGTGCTCAGGGGTGCTCCTGAGGTACAATTCCTAAGCAGTGGGAAAAGAGCGCAGTTCAAAACCTGCTGAAGTCAGTGTGCAGATTCCCTACCCTCAGATTTTGAACTAACTAGATCTGAGCTCAGCTGCATGGATGCGCATGCTTCTTGCTGACCTTGTTACCAGTGTAGTTTGGCTTACTCTGGAGCAGAAGAGTCCTTTGGTTTTGTTTTGCATGGTAGCGTTCTTGAGGATCTGAACAGCTAAATGCAGCTGAGACATGAACTAACTTTTTTTCTCTTGCTGTGATTCTTGCCCTCACCCAGGAAATAAAGGGAACTTAGGCACAGTTAAGCCTTCGGAAAGACTAAATTTAGCAAGACAGCTCATAACATAGTGCTGCTTTTATTTGTCTTAGCAGGCCAGTTTGAGCTTTCCATTTAAGTGTTTGTCACCCCAGGCAACCTCCTCAATGGGGTACAGTTTGGTTTGGGATCTCCCTTCTCCCTCCTGTGTTTTTTCCTCCCTTCAAGTTCCAATTGACAGGCTCTTCAAAGGCCCCCCAGGGAAAGCTGTTGAAGTGATTGCTGTGTTTTGTTTCCACCCAAACGAAATAGCAAGACTGCTTTGCAAATTGCCCTCAGTCTGACACAAGGTTTCCCAGTGAGCCAGACGCAGCCGAACTTGCCCGTTGGCATTTAAACTCTGGCTGTACAGTGGGTGTTTCCAAAAAGCCAGGATTCAGAGGGCGCCGGGGCTTCTCGAAGGAGTTTGTCCCGATGGAATTGGAGGAATCTCCACATTTGGTGGGCAGGGTCCTGCAGCTTTGGAGAAGAGGAATGTTTCCTCCTGCACATGGAAAGAAGTGTGATGGTTTTTGCCTGCCCTTAACTTCCAATGAGGGTGGAAAATGGTCCTCAAGAACTCCTCGGGTTGTGCTGCGGAGAGGACTTTGTTTATTCCCTGCTGAAAATACGCAGAGTGTCTGAGTCACATAAATAAGAGAGAAGAGCTCTAAATGCCACCAGTATTACTCAGATGTCTGCCACTCTTATTAGATATTGTTCACTATTTGTCACTGCTTATTGGATGGCGGCTATGAAGAGAGGCTTATATAGGGTGAACCCTGCCGCATTCTTTCCCTCGTTTGTGTGCGGTAGGATTTTGCTTTCTGAATTAAGACATGACAGACACCAGTCATGAGGACAAACACATGCACCTCAATGAAGGTACAGCACCAACTGTTAAAGCCCGCGTTCCTTTAATCGGTCTCTTACTAGGACCATAAGCAGAGCTCCTTTTTCAAGCGACAGCTTCTAATGAATTTGAGCAAGCTGCTCTAGTGGAAGGTGCCCCTGCCCATGGCAGGGGGTTGGAAGCGGAGGATCTCTAAGGTCCCTTGCAACCCAAACCAGTCTGGGAGTCTGTGAACTATTTGTCACTGTTCTCAGAGAATGATTCTGCATCTGTACAGATGCGGAGCACGTGATGTATAGGTCATGTTCCTGCAGAGCCTGGGGGCTGCTGGCTTGTGGCCTTCCAGGTAGAGATGCATTTGGAAGTATCATAGAATGCCAGCCTGGTTTGTATTGAAGGGACTTTAAAGCTCATCCAGCTCCAACCGGGACCCCTTCCACTGGAGCAGCTTGCTCCAAGCCCCTGTGTCCAACCTGCCCTTGAACACTGCCAGGGATGGGGCAGCCACAGCTTCTCTGGGCACCCTGTGCCAGCGCCTCAGCACCCTCCCAGGGAAGATCATTCTGGTGTCATGTTTAAAGTCAGCAGAAAGAAAAGCAGTAAATGAAGAAACTTTGAAGGAAAATGTTACAAATGTGGGACTGTCAACACATGGCTCACTATTATATTTTTGGGTTCGGGTGGCAAACAGCGCATCTGTGTTTTGGTTGTCGTGTGCGGAACTCTTTATCTTCCGTAGCTGACCTATATTTCCTGATTAACCGCACAGAAATGCAAACAACGCCCAAGCAGTCCTGTGGGGTTTTTTCCTGCTGTAGGGTTTTTTTCTCTCTCCTGGCTGTATCATTTGGAAAAGTGCCTCTCGAGGAGCAGCAGTGACTGCTTCAGACGGGGTAAGGGCGGTCTGTCAATGAATCTGGAGTCAGCGAGGGTTCCTGCCACGGACAGGGCTTATCGCAGGAGATGCAGTTAGGAGTGCTTCCTCTGGGCTGCTCGTTTGGCTCTGTCTGTGCCCGTGAAAGTGCCCTGGAAGTCGATAGTTACGTGTTCGAGTTGTGGGAATATAAAATGGAGAAATAATATAACAGGCTATGTGAACAAGGAAACAAAGCGGGCGTAGTGCTAAGGTCAAGCCTGGGTTTTGGTCACGGTGTATTTGGGGTTTCATGCATTCATAGGTGCGTTTGTTTAAAAGGCCTTACTTAGCGTGGAGAGGCGTTTCTTTGGTACATCAGGCACCTAAGAGCCTGACTTCTGGTTCAGCATCTTGTTGTTTTAGGTACTATGTAATAGTATAACACTAATTTGTAATACTATAATACTATGTAAGACTATAATACGATGTAATAGAGAACTTAAAGGGTCCCTCTTGCTTCAGTCTGTCCAGCTTGTACTTGCATAGATGCTTGTGTACGTCAGGTGTAATAACTCAGGAACACTGTAGCCTGGATGAGCTCGGGTTTGGAATGGGGCAATGGCTTTAACCTGCCAGAGGAGAGATTGAGATGAGCTCTTAGGCAGAAGCTCTTCCCTGTGAGGGTGCTGAGAGGGGTTGGAACTGGGTGAGCTTTAAGGTCCCTTCCAACCCAACCCGGTCTGAAATAGCATGAAAACGGCTGTGTAATTCTGTGTACAGTGTGTGCTCCCGAGCTGAAAACCACAGCTTGGATAGATACCGGCTGTGAGTGGCTCATACAGCACATGGGTGGCTATGCCCAGTCCCTTATCCCTGCAGACAAGGTCTGGCTCCTTTAGAGCTGCCCACGCTGGGCTCTGGGTGTGGGAGGAATCACTGTTAGCTCACACTTGGGTCTCTAAAACCAGAATGATTGTGAAGGAGCTGGGTCCTTCCCGCTGCTCACGTTATAGTGAGCCCTCAGAAATGTTTGTTTGGGGTGGTGTTCGTTTCTGTCTGCGTGTGCTTGTTTCTCTGTGTCGCATCTGAAGGTCGGCTGACCCCCAGCGCTCATCAACAAGGGGTCCTTGCAGGAGTATAGGGCTGGGAAGAACAAGTATTCGCAGAATCATAGAATAGAATCAGGCTGGCTTTACTGCTGGAGGCTGAGTGTGGCAGCTCTTAACTCTGCACCTGGGCAGCCATCGGGAGTAAAAGGCTTTGCGAGCCAGCTCCGAGCTGTGCTCAGCCTGCGGGGCTCATACCGGTGCCGTTTTTCATGTTACCTGTTAAAAGCAAGGACATCTCATTCACCTGTGTATTGGCTGCAGCCGTTTTTGTTCCCTCACAGTTCCATTGTGTTCTGTTTCATACATTTGATGTCTCCAAAGACTCTGTGGATTTTTTTTCCTTCCTTTTTTCCAACTCCCACATTTCCCTTTCATTCTTCTGTGCCTATTGCATGAAGTGGAGGGCAGCAGACACCGAGCGTTCCCTCCATTCACTCCGAGAGCCTTTTAGTTCTCTTTTGCAGAGGGACCTGCCCCTGCTTCACTTCCAGCGTCACTGCTCAGCTCTTTGCTGTGTTTGCAGATGGGACATCCTTCTACTCCCCCCCACTTCCCCAGGCTGGGAGCCTGGGTAGGCTCCTGGTGCTTGTCCTTTCTCAAAGGTGCTTTTGCTTGTGACCTATTTTGCTGAATACAGCCTGTAATTGTATATTCATGTGAAATTCCACCGTGCCGTGCCGTTGCAGGCTGCCTGTGTGGGAGTGTATGCAAATGACAGGACAAGAAATGAGCCACTGGTAGGGTTGGGGGGTTTTGGGCATGGTTTTCTTTCACCCTTTTAGTGCTCATCTATTTCCAGTGATTAGCTGAACGTCAGTGAGCTGGAAGTAAAACATCCTTATTCACTGAAGGACCTGGTACTTTGTAAGCAGCTGAGAATGCGAAGTAGCATGAAGGCTGGGAGCTGGAGAAGTGTGTTCAGTGATCTGCTCCTCTCTGTTGGCATTTTGCATTGCTCTTGGTAAGACATTTGTCAGTAATGCTGCATAAATGGCAGATTTCAGTCCAGAGTTCACCTGGACCAGACCGTGCCCGACTTTCCCTTTTCTCAGCCACTCATGGGACATGTGGTATTTCCCTCATATGCATAAACTTCAGGTTTGGAGTATATGAATCTGCACAGAGCTGCAGAAATTCCTAACCTGGAGCCAGAGCAGCCGTGCCCCTGCCCGCTCTGTGGATGCTGGTGGCACTGCCCTGTGGACTCCAGTAAAAACCAGCGGACCCTGGTGTATGAACAGAAGTAAAACTTGAATATCTGCACATGAAGTCACAGAACCCAGCCTGGTTTGTATTGGCAGGGACCTCAAAGCTCCTCCAGCTCCAACCCCTGCCATGGGCAGGGACCCCTTCCACCGGAGCAGCTTGCTCCAAGCCCCTGTGTCCAACCTGCCCTTGAACACTGCCAGGGATGGGGAAGCCACAGCTTCTCTGGGCACCCTGTGCCAGCGCCTCAGCACCCTCACAGGGAAGAGCTTCTGCCTAAGAGCTCATCTCAGTCTCCCCTCCGGCAGTTTACATCCACTTCCAATCCTGCTTTGTTGGGGCTGATTTCAGTGGTCATCCTTCTCTTGGTAAATCAGTCCTAGGTTTTAGGACTCATTTTGTAGGACTTTAGGTTTATGTTAAACTTCCCAAAGAAGGTAATTGTGCCCTGTCAACCTCTTACACTGTCTGGCCGCAGCACGAGCAGCTCAATTCTTGTGGTTTGTCTCATTTTGCAATACTTGGTGTGACAATATCTTCTATTTGGCTCCTCAGTTCTGCATCAGAGCTGATGAGATGCAGCAGGTGCTGGTTCTACAAAGCTGTGTAGGTGCTCATTTTCCCAAAGTCAGTTTGCGAGTAATCAGCAGGGAGGGAAGGCTCTGATAAGGTTTGTCTTTCTGTTTCAGCACTTGAAGGTAAGTACTCTATAGCCCAGGCACAGTGTGACCAGCTTCAGCTGATAGCACACAGTTCCCTGTAAGCTCTGCCTGAACAGAAAAATGCTCTTTAAATCATCTTCCTGCTTAAGGAGCGGCCAGTTCAGATGGGTGCTTTTACAAGGTGTGGTGAGCAGACGTAGCTCGCTGCTAAAAGGCAGTGCTGGTTTCTTCTCCCCTTCCCCAAGAGATCTGCCATTTCTGCTGGCTACAGGGTACTTGGTGGACAGCTTTTGGAGGTGGTGGCAAGGGGGGATCACTTTGTGCAGTTTTCCTGCAGAGAAGGAAGAAGTTAAGGAAGGGTGGGAAGAGGAGTGAAACTTCGCTGGTTTTACCAGCTGCAAGCTGTTATGACCTTCAGCTGCTTGGGGAGCTTGCTTAGGCTGATGTGGAATGAACCCACTGGGACATTTCGGCTGTAGTTGGAGATGGAGAAGGGGTGTTTTGCCTGTGGTCCCTCTGTGCCTGAGAGGAAGGGCATAGGCAAGGGAGTAGGATGTGCACGTTAGAGAAGCACAAGCATCTTCAGGCTTCCCCTTTAACAAGTCTTAGTGTGGTTCCAAACGTGGTACTTGCAAAATGAGCTGCTTTCCTGCTTATGCTATAGTGCTTATTCCTGTCTTTTACCTTACTAACTGGCCAGAACCCAAGATGATAACATTTTCAATTGGTTTAGTTCCCTGGCTGGCTCATCAGCTAGGTCCACAACTGTTTATGCCACATAAAACCAATAGTAGGAATGAGCAAGAGACTGAAACACAAGACTACCTTTATGGTCTCAAGCTGTGCTTTGATTTGGCCAAAGTCCCTGTGAGCCACAGCCTTGGCTTGGGTCTTCCGCTGTTTCTCTTAGTAGCAGCATCTTCTTAAGGAGCTGCAGACTCCTCAGTGGTGCTGCAGGTGAATGTGTAGGGTGAACTGCATCGGAGAACTGACTTCAGTTTGCCAGTCCTTGTTGTTTTGTGTGTGTGTGTCCGTACCAGTTCCCTGTTCTGATTTCCCCACATGATCTCACCAACAGTAGCAGGAGCCCAGCTAAGGCTGTCATTTCCTCGTGTTTATTCTGCAGGGTGCAGCTCTTCTGTTCTGACTTATCAGAGGATGAAGGGGCTGCATGTTACCTGCCCACCCCTTCCGTGTTACTGGTACAAGTGCCTGTGTGCTTGCTTGAACTGGGGAGCTGATCCCAGTTAAAAATAGCTTGTGTGTGACTTCCTTGAATGTGTCATGTGGATGTCTGCCCACTGTGTAATGCCACTGCTGCTCTGCAGGGCAAGCGGTACCCGGTAACGTTGTCCTTGTAGCTTGCTCCACTGGAAGATGAGGAAATCATGCTCAATAGGGATGTTTTCTTTGGATGTGGTCTAAGTGGCACTCAAGTTGGTATTACTGTGGGTTGCTGGAGTAAAAAGAGTTGGGTTTTCTTTTACTCCTCCATTGCTTCATTCTCTTTGCTTTACTAGCATCCCAGTTACTAGTGCCAGAAAGTAAGCACAAGTCATGGGTCTGACTAAAGAAAACCCCGGTTTTGGTGGGTTTTTTCCCCTCCATTTTGTGAATGAATGGGAGAAGAAGTGGTAACTTCTTTAAGGTCAGGTGGTTGTGCTGCTGCAATTTGGTAGATCCAATGCAAGGAAAGTATTGGGAGCCCCCATGCAGAACTGTGCCTCCTGTGGGCTGTAGAGTTGCACTGGATTGGGTATACCACTGGTGTAACTTGGTTTATTTACTAGCTTCTGTAACCCTTGAGTAAAGGTAGATAAACAGCATGAGGAAAATGTCCTCTTTTTAGAGACTTAAGCCAAGTTACCAACACTTGATTTTGTAAGCATCAAATTCTAAGGTGAAAGACCAGGAGACATTCACCCTGTTGCCAGCAGCTTCCCAGAAAAGGAATTTTATCACAAGATTTATTGCCTCAGTGTTTCTTCTGAACCAGCACAGCCCCGTCATGCCAAGCAGTGCGGTGTTGATAATTACCGGTAGCTCTTAGCTCTCAGCTTATTAAAGTGTTTTGGTGACTAAAAAGGGACTTTAATTTCCTCCCAAGTCAGCAGAACGTTGTAACCAGCCTCGGGGTCCGTTTCCAGCTGTAATAGTAGCAAATGTCATTCAGAAGTGTGGCTTCATGCTTCCACATGCGTTCACATTCGTTGTACTACAGGTGTTGGAGCCTACATCTACACTTAGTCCATATAATATGCTATATAAAGGCCATTAAATTCTTTCATCTCTTCTTGAACCTGCTCATGCTGCCTGTTTTCACTGCCTGTCGTGACAGCAAGTTCAAGCTCCTGCAGAATGAGGAGGTATATTCTTCATCTGCTTTAAACTGGTCCCTTACTGCTCTCATCAGCTACCCCTTAGTTCTCGTCCTGGAGGGTTTGGTAACAGCAGTTCTGCATTCAGCTCAATGTGCTCCATTCACTCCTGTGGCTTTGTCCCCCCAAACTGAGGAGACATTGCCTGGTGAGGGAGCTCTCAATCACGGTGAGCCTTTCACCTGCCTTTCTCTGCGTTTTCCCTGACTCAGGTGTGTCCTCCTTAAGAGGTGAAGGTCAGAACTGCGCAGTGCCCCATGTGAAGTTCTTGTGTTGTGGCAAGAGCAGTGTCCTCTGCCTAGTTCACAGTACGCTTCCGATGATGCCTAGTGTGTATTGGCTGCGGTAGCACATTGAATCAGTGCATCAAGGGAGGTCTGCCAGCAGGGATCTTTCTGCTCTTTCCTCAGTTGATGACTTAGGAATGAGCCCTCTTATCTGTCACGTTGTCCTTATTTACTGCTTGCCCAGACTCATCCGTGTGAAACTGTTCCGGGGTTGCTAACTTAGTGTATTCCATAGCTCTGGTTTTTTGTGTTGTGTCAGTTTGGAGGAAGCTGTAATAAAATAATAGCATGGAAACAAGGATCTATTCCTTAGCAGTGTAAACATGTGAAGCATTTTACACTGGCTGGCTGTTGCTCTGTAGCCTAGTTAGAGGAGTCTGAAGGAAGCTGTATGGTCAAGGTTAAAGAACAGTGCTGAGTGAGCTATAACCATGGGAACCAATGCTTCTGGGTCTTCCTCAAATATGTTAAGAAAACATTCCATTCTGACCAGTTACAGTGAGTGGAATCTGGAGGCATTTTGCTGGGTATAACAGATCATTAAAGCGATAAGACAGGCGCATTGCAAAGTAAACCTTACTTTTGCTTGGTAAGTTTTCCAAAGCATCTCTCCAGCAGGGCTCTGAGTAAATGGCTTGACTGTTTTGATAGTATATTTTTAAAGCAGATTCACATGCCTTCATCCCTCTGCATGGTTTAGAGGACCCTGTTAATGCTCGAGGCCTGCTTTTTAGGTGGAGGTCCATGCAAGCCTCCTGCATGTGTTTTGGGCAAAGCAGCCTGTGGCATGGTAAAGGCAGAACCTTGAGAAGGAGCAGGATGTGGTGGTAGATAACGTAGGTTTATGTTTGTCCAGCTCCACCAGCTGGAAGTCAGCGGGCCCTAAAGCATGGACACAAGGTGAACTGTCCAGGTGTCTTCTTCATGCTGTGTTTTGTTGCTGCTGTGTTTTCATGGTAGCACTTGTCTGCCTGGTTGAAAACCTGGCTTGGACAGTGTCGTGCAGCAGTGTGATGCTTGGAAATGCTGCCTACTCAATGAGAATAAAACCATCTTGTGAGCGTGGAGACTCTTGCTAGATATAATATTGCAGATGGGACTTATTTGCATCCATACTGTAACTGCTGCGTTAGTCCTAGGTGACACATAACAAGTCTGTTTTCTTGTTACGGAGGGCTTTGGGGGCATCCTGGATAGCGCTGTTTCACTAGTTCCCTCACTGCCCAGGAATAAGCTTTCCTAATAGGGATCAACAGTACCTACAAACCTGATGTACACTTGTGAAACAGATCAGGAGTGTCTTGGCAGAGGTTTGGTTGGTGTTTGCCTTGTTCTTGTGTCCCCCCGTAGGCGGTGGTGAGCCCTGCCCTGGGTGACAGTGGGGCTCGTGAGTACAATTGCCAAAGCCAGGCTGCTGTAATGATGTTCTGTTCTCCGGGAAGAGAAATCCACAGGATGCTGTCCCTAATAGTGAGCAGATTAACTGTGTGTAAACGTTGCCACTGAAAGTAACTGGCATGACAACTGCCGCATCGCACAGTTAAGGTAGGAAATCCTCTTGGCTTAACTGCGGGCTTCCACGCTGTTTCGTGGTCGGTCCTTAAGTTATTATTTAGAATGGAGAAACAAAATTGGGTTTTTTTGTTGGGGAAGAACAGTCTCTTTTCAAGGGCTGTGTGAGAGACTTGGAGCTTTGAATACTGCAGGCACGGGCAGTCTTCCTTGAGCCTTTGTCTGCCTCAGGAGTTGACAATGGGCTCTCCCCCTGTCTGGTAGCAGTGGTTGTGCGCAGAGCATAGGGCAGACCCAGGCACTCTGCCCCGGGCCAGGCGTGACGAAAGCTCTGTGGGCTTTTCGTGTTGTGGGCTCTGCCAAGCATCGCAGCTTTGAGGCTGAGGCCTTTGGTGTTGCAGACTCAGCTTGATAAATAAACAGACCCCAAATAAAACTTCGAGCAAGGCTTTTATATACTCCTTTATGTACGTACATAGTATGTATGTGTTCTTTTTCCTCTGCTATTTTACGTGTGACATGCTATGTTCTATAGAACCTGCTGACATACGGTCACTCTGGAGAGTAGTACTTCTCGTGTTTCTCCATATGTGGCATCTGAACTTCAGCGGGGTTATGGGCTTCCCTTTTTCCTCTTGTTCTGAAATTCCTTTACAGAGGAATATGGAGAAATAGTGTAGTTTTAAGAAGATATTTTCACTTACTTGATTAGTTTTAGATTCAATCCATGCAACCCCTAAGTGTTCTTATTTAATGAGACATCTGCTTTTTGACCTGCGTGCATGGCACCGTAGAGCATTATCAGGTTAAGCCCAGCTTTTCATGGATTGGGGTTTGAGCTTGTGGGAGAACCCCTGTAACTGAGCAAACTGCAGAGCATGGCTTCAGCCCTGAGCACCTATGAAATAATGCAGTGGGGGCTGCGGCTGATGCCTCGCTGCTACCGAAAAGGGAGATGCCGTGTGGAAAGGGAGCAGCATTCACACAATCCCAGCTTGGTTTGGGTTGAAGGGACGTTAAAGCGCCTCCAGCTCCAACCCCTGCCACAGGCAGGGACCCCTTCCACTAGAGCAGCTTGCTCCAAGCCCCTGTGTCCGACCTGGCCTTGAACACTGCCAGGGATGGGGCAGCCACAGCTTCTCTGGGCACCCTGTGCCAGCGCCTCAGCACCCTCACAGGGAAGAGCTTCTGCATAAGAGCTCAGCTCAGTCTCCCCTCGGGCAGGTTAAAGCCATTCCCCTTGGCCTGTCCCTACATCCCTTGTCCCAAGCCCCTCTCCAGGTTTCCTGCAGCCCCTTCAGGCACTGGAGCTGCTCTCAGGTCTCCCCTTCAGGAGCCTTCTCTTCTCCAGGCTGACCCAGCCCAGCTGGGATTTGTGTCCTTCAAAGTGAAGCTGTCAGCACCCTGTGCCTATGTGTGCCCGCACGTACTCTGGACCAACGCAGCTGAGGGCCAGTGGCTTAATCTAAGCTGTTGATGGAGGTAGATTTAGCCTATGCTGACTGTCTGCCCTAAAGCAATTCCTTCAGTTCCACAAGCCGAGGAGGTGGTCACAGCGCAAACCACCACGAGTGTCTGCCAAGTGAGTTTGTTTCAACGCTGACTTAGGTTCAACCACACAAATGCACCAGTGCCGCTTCAGTCGAATTCCTTGGACATGCCCATGGCAGGGCGGGTGGAACTGGGTGATCCTAAGGTCCTTTCCAACCCTGACTGTTCTGTGGTGGAACACTGCTGGGTCCGATGCTGTTTCAATGCCAGAGCAGAGCATCTGGCACGTTGTTAGTGCTGTGGGAGGTACCCCGGTATTTAGGTGCTCAGCCTCTTTTGCCCTGCTCCTGAGTAGAGCCTGGCTGGCCCCTGTGGGGCTCTTGTGGCAGGAGGAGGCTGCTGAGGGCTGGGATGTGTTGGCTGCAGGTGTGTGCACAGACACAGTCAAAACCCTTCCCCTCTGTACCCCCTGTGCTGTCTGGCGCTTCAAGTATTTCAGTTCCAGTGAGGAAGGCTTTGTGGGTGGACAGGGATCGTGTATGTAGCTACAGCCAATCCCAAGGGCGGCTTGGGTACCGAAAAAGAGACTGTGTACCGGGGTTTCATTTTGGAGCTGCTTGACCTGGTTTTTCAGGTGAGGTTTATCTGGTTTTTAGCATTTGGGCTTTGGAATGCAAAAATGAAATGAATTTGGGAAAAACTGCCTGAGGAGAAACGCACCTTCCTTTTCTTCTTGGCCAAACACCAGCCTGCAGAGCGCCTGCAACGCGAGCTTCAGAACAGGATTATCTCTTCTCTCTCAACCTGGTGGGGATTGCTTCAGTTCCTGTGAAAAAATGAGGTTATTTTGCCCACGAGCAAGCTATGGAACCGTAGATGAAGTTGCAAATGTGCATTGTGTACAGGACCTGTTAGTGCTGGGTTCTCTTGACCCATGGGGAACAGGAGCAGCTTGTCGGAAGAGGGACAGGCTCCTCTATGCTTACCACAGGAGATGGTGCCCATGGGCATTGACCACAAAGCTGTGAGGACACTGACAGGCCTGCACCAGGGCAGTGTTTCCATCTACCCATAGCTTCAGTTTAATTGAGCTTAACCAGAGGAGAATGTGTAATGCCAGCGGGGTAAGGAGAATGACTCGGGGCGTGTTTGAACTTCCCTTACCACTGACAGCGACGCTTTGTTAGCTTTGAGGGAGCATGCAGAGTCGTGGTGGCAGGGCTTGGTGGGCTGGTTCCAGTGGTTTGAGTCAGCACGTTGTTGTTACAGGGACGGGGGAGCCAGCGGGATGGGTTTTAAATCCTGCAGATGGTTAATGACAGGTTTCACAAGCTCAGGAACTCCATAACTATGTAGGGCAAGACCAGAGCCAGATGCTGTGGATGGGGGATTTCAAAGAGATGTTTGGGAGTTGCCAGTGGAAGCTGAACTTTGAGAAGCATGAAGTCATCCTGGAGAGGGTTCGCGTTTGTTAAAACCCACATGGGCAGCCACCATTTCGTGGGGCTGATGTTAGTGGGAAAGATGCTGACTCGTGTTGGCTCACATGCAGACAGGGGAAAGCACTGCTGCTGAGTTAGTGTGGCGTTGTCTCCAGGCATGTTTCTTCTTTTTATGCGAGTTTCAAATAAAACCTTTTGGCTTTTTCTCTTTCAGAATCGTAATGAGATAAAAAATGGAGCGATCCTTCGATTAACGACATCTCCAGTGAGTTACCGCTCTGTTCCGTTCTCTCTCTTCAAAGTGAAGGTTTGGTTTGTAGATCGTTGTGAAGTGATGTATGTGTTTTCAAGCTTTAGCCACGCTGTATCCCACAATCCCTCTGCAAAGGAGGGTGATGGTGTGGTCACAAGATGACTGTTTTGTTCGCTGAGCTATGGGGACAGGGGTGGTATCTCTGAGAGACATTTGGTGATAGGGTTGGCACAACTGTGTGATTCTTGTCTCTCGCTTCTCTTCCCCTTCTGGGAGCAGCTTTCATGTCCCAAGATCCCACTGCTACCCTCCTGGCACTGCAGCATCATTGAAGTTGCTCCTTTACAGCCCCAGAGCTCAGAGCCAGGAGAAGGAGCTGGGAGTTGAATCACTGCTGGGTAGCTTAGGTCAGGGCTTTCCTGCTCTCTGTGTTTCTATTGAGTGAGCAGCAACTGGGATGTTGAGATGTTACTGGTTTATTTCTGTTTCCAGCACCACCTCCTTGCCAGCTCCTCAGAATGCATGGCACAGTTGCTGTTTCCCTGCTGAGTTGAGCAGGACTGTTGCCACATGCTGAAAGTCACTGTAGGTCCCTGAAGATCGGGCAGCAGCAATCCCGTTTCCTTGCTGACAACTGTAGTGTGCCATTAAAATGGTTTACCTCTTCATTTCTGCCAGATCCAAAGCATTCTTATGGCCAAACTCTGCCACCCTCTCCTGCAGCTCATTTGAAACAGGCCAGACAGAGCTGTGCTGGTGTAACCTGTGCCTCTGTTGAACCTTTATGAGAGTAGGGTTGGTTACTGCCATGAAATGGGAAAACTTCTGGATAGAAGCCACTCAGAGGTTATAGGTATGTTGGTGAATGCATCACTTGTCAGTGAGTAGGGCCTAGGCTCAAAGTAAAGACACCGAGCAGTGTGTGCTGTTACTAACTTCCCAAGTTCTCCAAGCAACATGTGCGTTTCCATACCTCTCCAGGCTGCTGAACCCGATGATGGCTTACATTGGGCTTAGGAGATGACTGAATTTGCACACGGTTTTGTATAAAGGTGGGAATTGAAGAAGCCAGTATGGAAACTTACGTGCACTGCTAATGTACAGGAGTGCGGCTTCTTAACGGAAAGCTCTTCTAAGCAGCAGCCATCTGGGAAGAGACATTTGTGTTATCCTTCATCATCCTCTTCAGTGGTCATTCTGTGCAGACCTTTACAGTCATGGGAATAAATGACAGTTTAAGTCTATGCCTGTGTCAAAGTCTCTGTTACTCCGTATGTCCCCAGAAGAGCCTTGTACGTGGGGAAACCACATGCTGGTGAAGTAAACCCCCTGGAGTGGAATTTCCTCGGAAGGAGCCAGCCCCAGCGCCAGCTCATCCTAACCTTTGGGACTTCTGAAGAACAAATATCCCCTCCGCTGAGAAAGGGCTGTCTAATGCCCAGGCTTGGGATCTCAGGAAATCAAAACAACATCTGTGGTTCATCAGGAACCAATGTGGTCCAAATGCACAGCGTCATCCTTTTGTGTAACCGCAGCATGGAGTGACAGCACGAGATGACTCATGGAATCCTTCCCTGTCCCAAAAGCCACAGTCAGTTGCACCACGCAGAACTGCAGAGACGCTGTGCTGTGACTGATGTGTGGCAATGGCTGTCCTATGGCTGTCCGTCCTCAGGTTCACTTGTGCAACTGGAAGCGTCACCTGCAAACACGGAAGACAGATTTTGGGTTCATAGGACTTTCTGCTGCTACTTATGGGTGGGAGGAAGGGGCTCTGCATAAGACTCTCTTCTGCTTGTTGTGTTCAGTGATGTGCCTTAGGGGTCAGTCAGCCAAGGCAGGGGTCCCTCGGGTACTGAGCTATTACTTGTTCTCTACCAACTTATGGCCTGCAGTTGTAAGTGACTCAGCCGTCCTGCTGTAAGACAGAAGGCCAGTCTGCTTTCTAATCTTCAGTGTTGATATTTATCCCTGAACCAGTGCTTATCCTGATGTTTTTAAGAAGTTTTTCCCTGAATCAGAGAAGTGGCTTGGAAAGAAGCTTCAAAGGACGAGATTGGGGTTTGTCAGATTAGAGAGTATTTGTGTTCTTTAAATAGACATCAAATGAAGTTCTGCATGTTCCCACCCCACAACAGGATCTTTGCTTTGAAGGTACTGTTGAAGTGGTCATCATAGAGATAGCTAAAATAGATAGATTACAGGCTTCCAAGCTGTGGTTTTTAGACTGGTGACCCGCACAGTGCTTGTTGGTTACCCTGGAAAGCTCACAGGCCATCTGTTTCCATTTTTCCTCTGAAATCCTGTATGAGAGCACCAGTAGTTGGAGGAGATAATGTGCAGAACAGACTCCTGCAAAACGGGGAAGATGCTGTCCTAGCTGCTCAAGCTGGGTTTTCTCACCCTGTTGGAAATATTAAGATTCTGAAATTCCCTTTCCCCATTTTTTTTTCTCTATCCTACATCAATAGAAATGTGAAACAATCTTCCCCCAGAAAAGGAAAATCGTACCAAAAATGCTTTTTGAAGAGGTGGAGGAGTTAGAAACGAAGGAGAGGAAGCTTGAGAGAAACGAAGAGGAGCCTTATAGAGATTAAGCAGGGTCTGGGATGCCTCCGTGTAGTTCCAGAGAGGCCTGAGCTGCCTGCTTCCTGCCTATTGTGGGCAAAACAAATCTGTCCTGAACTTCACAAGCCTTTGGGGGGAACTTTCTTTCCTTGAAGAGCTGGGAGGGGTTGTTCTGACCACTTCTGAAGCTGCATGACCTTCACATGCTTTCCTAGTGCTGAATTTTCATGCAGTTTATACGATGACAGCCAGACGTCTGGCTAACCCCATTCGTGGTTGCATGTCTGAGTCATTGAAAGTTGGGTGAGAAGGATCTGTTTGAGTTCTGTTGTCATTGGCCTCAAATTGTGTATCCCATACCCAGAGCGGGTGCTATTAAAGAATAAAAGGAGGGAGGGAGGGAGCAAAGGTAGTTTTATCTTGAAGTAGTAACCCAGCATTTTGGGGTTGGCTTTTCTAAGATTAGGTTCTGAAATGGAACTTTCCAAATGAAATTTTAAATACTTTCTCTCCTTTTTTTAAATCTCAGTTTTAACTGAGTTTGTGTGCCTATAGGGACCTTTGTCATTGTTAACGTTGCAAGGGCAAAACTGCATTTACAGGGAGCTGCTCGGTCTGTTCTGAACGCTGCCTTCAGAGATGCGCTGCGTGGCTACTTTAAGCTTCTTTGAGTTTAAACTCTGCCGACGGCAGTGGTTGGGCCTGGTGGGGATTTGAAGTGCCTCTTTGTTCCAGGAGCTCTGTTTGGAAGTTGGTGTGATTCTCTGAAAGGCTGTTTTTTTCTAAACAATGCTATTTTTTCCTCCCTCAACCACTCGCCACACAGCCGCTCTGTTTCCTAGGTAACTTGGGTACAGATTGAATTCCTCTCATATTATCCTTGCTCCTGTATCATCTTTCTTATTTATTTTTAACCTCACCTATCATCTTTCCTAGCAATTCTTTGCGCTCTTGTGTGTGTTTGTAGTTTTTCCATGACTGGTTTACCCCCTTTGTCCGTTTGCATTTCTAAAGGGACTCATCAGAAGTTTCTTACGCAACATTTCTTTGTATTTGAACATACGTGACAGCTGAGATGCCAGATTGCTATTGTCTGCTTTGTGATACCTGAATTCCAGTGGGTGGTGGGTAGGTGGATAAATAAATAAGCTGTAATTGTTCCCAAGTATGAGACTGCTCCGAAAGGACGGTTGTGTCCTGCAGTGCAGCAACTTTTGGCGTGTGCAATGGCAGGGTTTCTTCATCGGATCCTGTAAATCCTTGTTCAAGTAACTAATCATTTTGAAAGGATGCTAAAATACTGGGAAATGCAATGGAAAGAGCTGTGCTCTTTGTTAAGATTGTTACATATCTATTTTAATTCCGTGCTTTTCAAACAGAACTGATCATTTCAGTTAGCTTCTTGGGCACTTATAAAGCATGCCTTGCTCCTGAACTATAAACCTTGAAGGCTAAGTCATAGGCAGCCTTTTCTGCTGGAATATTTATGATGCCCGATCATTTGCTTTTATCACATGCTTTTCTTTGGTCCCCCTGATTGGAGATTGGTTGAGTTCTTAAACCTTGAAGTTTGTAGGCAACCATTAGCCTTTGTAGCCTGAGCAGTCATGTAGATAGGGGTGTTCAATAATAGTCATCGTAGGGTTATCCTGATTTACAGATGTGACCAACATGGGGTTTTAGTTATATGGGATCTACACAGACAAGGAAATTTAAAGGGGGGGTTTAACCTATTTCTACTCTGTGTAAAAGTTTGGGGATTTGGTCTATAATCTTTGATCTGCAGTTGCTTTAATGTGTGCCCAACGTAGTAAATGTTGGCACATGTGTCTTAATGTTCTTTGTGTTCAGTAAATGCATAAATATTTGAAGGTCTAGCTTATGATTGTGGTTGTGTTTCTCATGTAATGGTGAATTAGTTGTTACTGAACCAGGAACACAGGCCATGGGAGTCAGTGGGCCATGACAGGTAACTTTTATATTTGTCTGCTCACAGTACAAGAGAGAGATTTGGGACGTGGAGTTGTTGCCTTTCTTTTTATAGATAAAGGTTTAATCTCATGTTTTCAGGTTTCCAGAGGCATAGTTTGAATAGTAAGCAAAAAAGGATTGTTTCCAATGTGGCAGGAGGAAAAATTGCTTCTCAAACAGTCATACATGGCTACTGATTGCGTAACTTATTTTAGGCATATTTACATAATACATACAGCTATGCATGTGTAAGGCTTTTGTCATTGGATTAGTATGCAACTCTAGATGTGACCATTTCCCTGTTTCTCCATTCCTGCCTCCTTAACTGTGTACAATGGTTGTGTAGGACTGCCCTGTGCATTGCTTTTGTACGGAGCTTTAGGTGTAGAACCTGTGCTTGAGCATTAATGTGCAAATGTTAACAATTAATGTCTTTACTAATTAAAATGGAATCTCCTTGCTTACCTGGCATCCGATGCTAGCCAGCCTTGGAGGGCCTGCTGAATCTGATTTGCCTATGTTTTTGGCACACAGGTGCTCCTCCTTTGCTTTCTGATGTATATGCAGCTGTAGGTGAAGTGGCAATAACAAGGCAAAGGCAGCAGTTTAAGCCACCGTGGTGTTCCAGCACTGAGTGATTTAAATTAAATCACCAAAACGGTTAGTGCAGAACTGTATTTGATAGTCACTGAGGGTCTGTGTGCCTTTTCTAGCAGCATGGTGGACAATGTGGCTAACTTACCCCAGGGAAGACCAAAATACTGGGGTTCTGCTTCTTGTGAAGGGTAAAGAAGAAAACGGATTACATAATGGCAAACGAGCAGTTTAACTCAGTGCTCCGAATTCCTGCCATAGCACGTTAATGTTTGACAGTGCTTGCACTGGGATTCTGTGTCCTCCCTCCTGTCCTTGCTCGCTGCATTTGTATTCCGTACAGAAACCCTGTGTATGTCTAGGTAATAAGTTGCTTTCAAAGTTTGCACAAAGTATTCGGTGGCAAAGAAATGAGAATTTGATCAGTCAGGTCCCTTGTTAGGCTGATCCTGGGATTCCTCACCTCCAGATGCCTATTTGAGCAAGTCGCATCTTGGGTTTAGGTTATTAGCTTTCTTTTTAAGCTGACAGTCTCATCAAGCTGCTCCTTTTAAGCGTGGCTGCTCCCTAAGGGCAACCTTTGTGGAGTGCCTGGTTTAAAGACCAGGCGTGCAGCTTGTGCCTCTCGACAGCCTTTTGAAATGCTGGGGCTTCCACAGCGCACGTTGTACAAGCTTCCTGTCCTCCCTTTCTGAACAGGAGAGCAGTTGAAAGATGGCTATCTTTCATTTGCTCCAGCGGCCGTGTTTCTGTTAATTCCCGCAGAACGGCTCTCAGTGGGGCAGGCTTTATATATTCATTTGTTCTTACCTGACTTATGTCTCAGGGAGAGCAGGGAGCCGGCAGCGAGCTCTGCTGCTGCTCTAATGAGCTGTGCTCGCCGCCCCTCCGCTGCTGGCTTGTAAATCATTCAGAGAGCTCCCTGGTAAGCACTCGGAGCGTATTTCATCTGGGTTTCATTTTTTAACGCAGTCCTAAGTGAGCCGTGCGTTCCGTAAGCACATATGAGTGCTATGGCAACGAGGGCTGGGAGGCTTCTGAGGACTGCATGGTGTTCACTGAAGCAATATTTTCACCCGTCAGGCGCTTGTGATGACAACAGCCAGCGTTACCGGTGTTCGCGTTTCCAGTGAGACACTACCCTGCTGAGACAAATACTTGCTTGCCCCTTTAATCAAGACCTGTTCTGCTGTTGTCAGTTCTTTGCTCTTCCGATAGCAGAAGGAGCAAGGTTTGTTGGATGCAAGAGAAGTACAGCTGTGTAGAAACTTGGCTGATGGGGCAATAGCACTGGCACAGTTAGAGGAAGCCTATGATGTTAGTAAGCTCTCTTATATGTGCTTAAAACAGGGCTGAACCACTTTTGTATCGGAGGGACGTTGCTTCATAGATTTTTGTGCTCTGCAGAGGGGACCAAGCCGTCTCTGATCCAAGATTGTGTTTTGGTTTTAGTGTGGAGAATTTCAAAGCCCTCACTGACTTCAGGGGAAAGAGGATTAACTGTTGATGGATAGGCTGGTCCGCCTCATGCTGCTGCTGTGCAGTGCAGTGAGCGGTTACTGCACATCCCTGTTCCCAGTTTTGGTTAGAGGCAGGGTTAGCTCTTTCCATGGTTGGTATTAATTCACGTGTCCTGGGGGTCTAACTGGGACGGCAGCAGCCCCAGCTGTTTGTGCTGAGGGCAGGAATCTCTCCTCAAGAAGAAGGGTGAACTTGACCACTAATAATGGGTTGTTAAGGTGTATGAAGATGAGGCATTGCTTACACAGCAGTTGCAGATGTGGTGTGAAGGTGTTCAGAGGAGGATCTTCTGGCTCCATTTACATGTTCCTTCTTGGTCGCTACCGTGCTACACAGGCAATTGCAGTCCCCGTCTGTATGGCCGCAGCTCTACTGCCCACATTTTGCCCTTGCAGGCTTGGTGAGCAGCACTGGGATTGCTGCTCAGTCACATGGAACTAGGTGTCTTGTTCACTTCATTCTCACTGAGCCCAGGAGCTTTCTAAGGACCCACTAGAGGAATGGCATCCTTCAGTGGGCAGACAGTGGAGGTGGTAACTTCCCAGAAGGTGGAAGAAGTCATGAAGAAGGCTCATTAAGATCTAAGGAGCTTAAGTTTGAATCCGAGCAACCATTTCCAAGGTCAGGGGCATGCAGGTGCCGTGGTGGTACTGAATATTCTCCCAACGTATTTGTTTTCAGAGGTGGGCAGGAATTCACGTGTTGCTTGTGTTCTGAGAGGGAGTCACGTTTGGAGGATGCTTTGCATCTCTGAGTCTTCCCGAGTTGTTACAACGGAGCCTGGAGTAGAAACAGCTCTGTGAAGGAGGTTGTTTGGAGAAGTAGGAGTTGGCTGTTGAGCTTCTGGTTTAGGTGATAATAGTGGTTGCTCTAATTTACTTTCTGGTAGGTGATTATACAAGAATACTCCACAAAGCTCCTGTCACCTGCTCCCTATCACCCTGATGGAGGGAAGGGGCTGAAGGCAGTGTTCTGTGGTTATCCTGGGAGCCAGCGGGATCTATTTTTATTTCTTCCATAGGCTTTGGCAAGTGATGCAGCCTCCCAGCTGCTGAAGCTTGAGAGAATGTTCTTTTGGTACCGTTTGGACAGACATTGCCATTACAAAGAGACTTTGTAAGCCATAGTTTCCCCATTACAACTCGAATCTATTGATAGAGTGGCAGAAAGACCTTTTGGATGGCAGGATTCTACCTTTCTACAGGTAACTTGTGTGGCTGCACCACCTCATACTTAAGGCATAGAAAAGCTCAGGGTTAAAGATGATCTGTTTCTCTTCAATTCCGTCTTGACTGCAGATGTTACAACACTACAGTCATACTAACTAGAGGATACTTCCTCCCTGTACACGCTCCTCACCACGCAGGTTCTGCCCAAAAGAGATCATGCATTGATTTTTCTTTGTGAAAATGGGAAGTAACAAACCTTGCTCATCTTGGAGCAGTCTGGGATGTTGAATTTAGCGATGTTTGGGAAGCAGTCAAAGTTGTGTAGATAGGAAGCTGTATCTGTAACAACACAGCGGGCTTTTTTCCTGCCTTCCCTGTTTAAATGTTTACTGTCTCAGAATCAGTCTGCAGAGGTGACCCTCTCTGTGAAGAGTGTATTCATTACTGGACCACAAAAAGAACTGGCAGTCAGCACAGCCTTTTCTTCTGCTTTCCTTCTCCAGCTGAGGCAGAATAAGCATAATCTCAGCAAAAATAACTCTCAGCAGACTTTACCATTAATTTGATTTCCTAATGAAACATAATCTCTCATTCACCTCTCATTCTGTGCAGGTAAGAAGTGACTCTTGGGGAATAGAATTTTGCAAGTATCTGAATATAGTGGGGAGGATTATTTTTCTAAGGAAAGGATCATCTAGGTAGCTATTAACTGAAGCTGTGGGTATTGTGTTCAGGTGAGGGAAAGCTTCAAATTGAAAACATGAGATGTATTTTCAAGCATTTGTATGGATAGCGAGAGACACAATTTAATACAGCTTATTGAAATATCCCTTTAGCTTTTTGTCATCAGTGTTCATTTTGGATTTCACCGTCTCATACGGTATTGGAAGCATTAATGGGCAGAATAGCCTAATATATGTGGATATTGAACTAGCATCAAGTTGTATGAGTGATAATATCATAGTATTATGTGGGAAGTAATTATTCCTTTGCTCCTTGTAAGAGAGTGAGGTTTTGAATTGAGTGTGAACAAAAGGAAGAGGGGAGGGAGGAGCAGAAGGCCTGAATTTGGTCTCTACTGATATAACCTCGTGTCATACTTAAAGTCCCGTTAGTAACTCGGCACCATGCAGCCACTTGCTCACCTCCTCTTTCTCCGTATCTGGATGGGATGGGGAGGAGAACCGAAATAATATAAACCCCATGGGTCAAGATAAGAGCAGCCCAGTAACTAAGGTATAACACAAACCACTGCTGCTGCCACCAATAATAATAATGGTAAGGGAAATAACAAGGGGAGAGAATGTAAAGCAAAAATGGGAGAGGGAAAAGAACAATAAACCCAAGTGATGCACAGTACAACTGCCCAGCAAGCGCCAACCGATACCCAGCCTGACCCGAGCAGCGATCTGGGCCTTCTGGATGACTCCCCCCAGTTTCTCTACTGGGCATGATGTGCTGTGGTATGGAATACCCCTTTGGCTCGTTTGGGTCAGGTGTGCTGCTTCCTCCCCGCTTCCCGTGCCCCTCCTCACTGAGACTGAAAAGTCCTTGACTGGAGTAATCATTACTTAACAACAACTAAAACCATCGGTGTTATCAGCCTTGTTCTCAGACTAAGCCAAAACGGCACTGCACCAGCTCCTAAGAAGGAGAAAAACAACTGTTACAGCTGAGCCCAGGACACCTCATTAGGACATTATATGGCCTTTGTTGTAAAGGTCACGAGAAGTGTGTAAACTGAAAAGGGAATGGAAGTGCTGCCATTATTACAGTGGGATTTTCTGATGCAGTTTGGTTTGTTTTCATTTCTTTTTTATTGATGTGACACACAAGCTCTTCAAGCCAAAAGCTGTCTTTTGTAATGCTTGCTTTTTGCCTGATACAGTGGGATATCTATCCATTGCTCAGCTAAAGATTCTGCAGCAATCCAAATAGCTATAGGTAATAACAGAGTAACATGAGGGGTAGACCGCTGTGAAAGTCACTTTTATGTGAGCTACTTATTAATCTCTGAGCTTGCAAGTGTTAAGTCTCATTAATATTAAACATGGCCACTGTTCCTGCTCTCACATCTTCATTATTGCCATTGTAACAAAAGCTTTTCTTGTTCTTTTTATTTCTCTCTCAGGCTCAAAACGCCCAACAGCTCCATGAGAGGATCCAGTCTTCTAGCATGGATGCGAAGTTAGAAGCACTGAAAGACTTGGCCAACTACTCACGGGACGTGACGTTTGCCCAAGAATTTATAAACCTAGATGGGATTTCCCTGCTAACACAAATGGTTGAAAGCGGCACAGAGTGAGTATTCTGCTTAAACTCCTTCTGTAGCGGGTGCTTTTGTGCTCACTCCCTCGAGTGCCTGAAGCATTTCTGTGTACAGCATCTAAGATTATATAGAATAAAACATCTGAAGGGTTCTGGGCTGCTAGGATAACATATCCATCATCAATGAGAATGTTTTTCATGTCCCCAAACAATAACCTGGTGGGGATGGGGGTTGAGTGAAGTAGGAAGTCACAAGTACCCTCTGTGCCATAAAGTTTTGGGAAGCTGGTGGTCCTGATTTCTTCTCTACCTATTGGAATTTAGATGAATCACTGATAAGACATTTAAAGGCTGATATTTAAGTGTTGTCATCTGAAACCTGTGGTTTAAATGTCACGTTACTGAGAACACGTAAAGCAAAAACCCAGTGCTCGCTTTATTTCCACTTTTATTGTTTGAATTGTGGCTGGGATCTTTTCAGTGCTTTATTTTCATTTTTATTGTTTGAATTCTGGCTGGGATCTCTTGAATGAATAACAGTGGCTTTTTGACATGAGATTGGAAGCTGGCTTGGCAACATACGTTCTTTACCAGAGCATCTTACCAGTTCTCACCATTGGTGGGAATCAGGACTAATAGTTGTGGCTATTGACTTAATGGGGGGGGTACCACAGAAAACATCAACTGGATTGCTGCGCTATTCAGCTGTATTCTAGCAGTTGCTATTTCAAGTTTTAGCTTTCAAGTAAGAGGTTTAGTGCTCTGCAGTCGGTGTAACACATGAAGAAATCAGCAATAGCCCACCCTTTCCTAAGAGAAGGAAGATGCTCTGAAAGCAGCTTCTTTCTTTCATTGGGGATGTTCAGTCTTGCGCACCAGACTTCAGAAGTAAATTACTGAAACCAGTCCAAATCCCCTCACAGATGTGCTCACGTTCCCTTGGGTTCGAGGAAGTAAACATCATTAGGGAGTAAAGCAGAAGTGGTAAATGGGCTTTGGAATGAAGCACAAGTTGTCTCTGGTGGTCCCAGTCAAGATATACTGGGGATATTCCACAGAATTACATGCTTCTTGGAATCCAGTAGTCCTTAGACCGGGAAATGCGCAAGCACGCTCACTCACCCCTGCCTGTTCTGTGGTCAGTGCCTTACTGGACTTTGAATCCCTGCTGCCAAACTCCAGCTCCATACTGGATTTTCCAGTAGCTCATGGTTTCATCTCCTGGTTTGGGGTGATGGCCTTTATTTCTTACAGGGATGTGGTCTGTGGCACGGACCACTTAAAAAACAACCAACCAACCAAAAATACAAGCTTCTGGTTATCAAGTTTGTCAGCTTTTCATATATTCATATGTGTTTTTTAGGGACCAGACCAAATTTAAAGCCCAAGACAGGTTTAAGCTGATGTAAGCGTATGCACGCAGTTACTGTACTAATGAAAACAATATACTGGATGGACAGGCTCACATGTGCCTCTGCTGATCAGAACGGAAGCAAATTGAAAGTCACTGCCTCTGTGTTTTATTGTCTCATGACTTTATTTAAGTTGGATGGTTGAACTTCACTGTGGAAGGCATTCAGACCAAAGCACTTTACTTCCTATTGGAACAGACAGGAAACATTCGCCTTCTTTGCAGCATTGCTTTTAGCTGCACTGAGGCTGAAGCAAGTGCCCTCCTCGCCCTTCAGATGTGTTTGCACTGCTGGGCTGTAGCCGTGGAGTGGGCCAAGCTGTAGCAGACTGGTCTAGGTTAAAAATAACTATATGGGAGGGAAGCTGCTTCAGCCAGCACCACTGTTGAAAGAGCTGCTCAGCAAATTACACCCTAGTAGTAATTCCTGGTTGAGGGCAGAAGTTTTCAAGCCACACAGCAGGCTTGTAGACTGGGCATATGAGCAGAGCCTGTTCCCTTGGTTTGGTTAATGTTAGTGGTTTTAAGTAGCTTGCATTCAGAGGCATTCCAGGTTTCTGTTTTTAGCTGGTGCAATGTATCACCAGAAATGCATTGATCGGTCTACCTGTCTGATCTGTTGATCCGTGTTTCTGCCTGTGGGCAGTTAATGCTGTCTAGTTTGGGCATTGAACAAAGGCTGAGAGTTTCCAGCAGCTTCATGTGTTGATGAGCTCTTAATGCTCACGGCAGTCTCTTTCGTGTTCAGCAACTTCCAAGCAACCTTTCAAGGCCAGGTTGGACCCAGGGGCTTGGAGCAAGCTGCTCTAGTGAAAGGTGTCCCTGCCCATGGCAGGACACTGGAACTGGATGAGTTTAAGGTCCCTTCCAACCCTGACCATTCTATTGAGCCTCTCCTCCCACTTTACGGTCTGTCACTCACTGCTGTTTCAGCACAGTAAGCAGACAGACCAACTGCTTCCTCAGAAGAAGCACTCTTATGCTTTGGTTTGGTTTTTTACTTTATTATTACAACAAAAGGGCTTTCTGAAGATGGCCTGTGAGTGAAAAAGGTGTGTGTGAGAGGGGAAAAAGGGTAATGTATCTCTGTTCCTGTTTTTGCTTGGACCCTCTGTAATACCATTAATGAGGTCCTACAAGATGCTTGCTGAACAGGCAAAGCACGCTGAAGGTCTCCTTGCCTTTATCTCTGACCCTGGGCTGTGTGCCCTCAGCAGTGCTGCCTTGTGTGCTGTGGTGCTGGTCACCAGAGTGCTTCAAACCCGAACCCTCTTTTCCCTCCTTTTCCCTGCACCAGTACCCACCGCTTCCTTTTCCCGATTGTATTTTTAACTGATCATTCCAGTGTCCATAGGTGGACCTACTCAAGCAACCACAGGAACATTACCAAAGGGGAGAGGGCAGTATTGGAGGAGCAATGAGCAGCCAGGCATTTCAGGGAAGGGCAGAAACTTCTTTGAGAGCCCAGCTTTAGAAGGCAGTAAGTTTTGTAAAGATACCTTTAAAGTATCTCTTCACTTTGGAGTTAGTTTGGGGATAGGGTTGTTGAGCCAGCCTTGCTTGAATGAGGCTGGGACTTCAACCATGGAGCTGGGAGAACTCTAATACCTTGGTGCTGCTGAGAGCTCCCTGCCCTCTTCTCCCACCCGCTGTGTGTTAATTCCTGCTCTCCAGCCAGGTCCCGCTTTCTTCCTGAAGCTGGTCCTAGCGTCTGGGTGCTTCACAAAGCCAGTCCTGCTTGTTAATTCGGTTGCAGAGTACCTGATTCTGTTCTGCAGTTAGTTTGGGACTTTCAGAAGCAAAGAAAGGAAGTGGGCATGAGTGGATGCAGGAAAAGCCCTTTTCTGTGGCACCAGACCATTACATTGGCCTATGTGCATGACTGAGCCACAACCTGAGAGCAGCTGTGTTGTGAAATAGTGTGAGAGTGGTTGTGTCTGCTCTCACATTGCAACCCAGCCATGGCACTGATGTATCCTGCACCAAGGCTGAGTGTTGCCTCTGTTCACGGTGTCAGAGACTGATGAATTCTGTTAATTCAAGCTTTATTCCCTATTTCCCCCAAAGGGGCAGACAGTGCTCATTAAAAGCTCCATCGTACTCAGGGTAAGGTTGCTCTGAGGTTTTCTTTGCACGTGGAACTCGTATTAGGGGCAGCTCTTAAGCTATAATTTGAGGGTTTTAGTGGGCAGCCTCTGGAAAGCAAGACTCCAGCTTTTCTGTGACTTTCACCGAGGAAGAGGCTGGTGTGTTATTTATAGTTGGCTGTATTTATTGTGCTACTTACTCATTATTTCAGTGAAACTGATGACTACGAAAGTACAGTGACCAGAGAAAGAGAACGTAAATTCCTGGGTTTGTAGTTACTTCTGCTTCATTCCTGCTGGTGATGAATAGAAGCAGACATAGAAAAAGTTGACAAGGACAGCGTTTCCTAGTTAGTTTTCCATATGTTATATTCCTGAATGTTGAGGAAAATGAGGATGTGTTGGAGAATAGCCTTCCCAGTTTCTTGCTGTTAATATAGCTTTGAAAATAACAAATTAAAAGGGTTATTTGTTTGACTTTTATGTATGTTTTCAAAAGTGGGTTTAATGCTATGTGTAGTTGCCATAATTTGGGCCAGATCTGGAGTGCTTGCTGCTTAGAGCCCATGAACTGTAGACCTGGTGTGTGCTGGGACAAAGCCATAGGGATTGGTGGTCGGCAGATTGTAGGGTGCATGGGGCCCTTGTGAAGCTCACAGTGCCTCTTGTCAATCTGAATGCCTCTGTGTCAGCAGGGATGCTCTGCGTCTTAGAAACTGGCCACATGTACCTCAGTCCTCTTGGTGGAGATGGCTCTTTTTTGTTTTTCCTACAGGCTCATTCTAGCTTCCAGAGCATGCTGAGCCTCTTGTTAACTGAAGGGAAAAAGAAAAGGGAGAGGGGAAAAAAGCACTGGTTTTATGTTTAGTTTTATGGTTTGGTTGACCTATAAATTGTAGCAGCGACTGCAAGACTAGTTAGGTCATGAAGAGCAAGTAAATGCTGATCCCACTTTATTATTATCCACGATGTCCAGCCATTGCTCAGACCCTGTGCATCCGTACCACTAAAGAGGGGTGCGGGTGTGTGCACACAGTTGTCTTCCTTTCCAGAGATTCTTGTCTGAAGGCCCGTTTGTGCCTATGTCAGGGGAGCTGAATGTGTGTACAGGCAGTGTGCAAGGGAAGTGTAAGGTTGTGCTGCTTCTGCTCCCCAGCCCTGACTGCAGTGTCCTGAACAGCCACAGGAGGAAAGCAATGCCAGGAGGTCCTAGTTACCATAATGGTTGATGAAGAGGGATATTCAGGAACCAGACTGGAAGAAATGATCGTGTTTCTTTGCTACCTCGTCTGACATAATGTAGTTTGTTCTCTCAGAGCTGTATTAATGTTTCAGAAGGCCATGGATGTATGGATAGTCTTTCTGATGTAGCAGAAGACACCCTCGTATTCCCTAATAAAGTGAGAAAAGGAGAATAAGTCACAAGCCATAAATATTGACCAAAGAGTTAATAAAAGGAATCTATTTTTGTCATTACCAGTATTATTATTATTAATAATGATGATGATGACAATAATAATCATCTTATGACTGGGAGGAAAAGGAGGAGGAATTCCTACGCAGAATTTTCAGTGTTTTATTGGCATTATCATGGTCTCTGTCACTTGTCATTTGGCTGAAAGAGCACACAGGAAAAATTGCCAAAGAAATAAGACGGTGCTAAGCCTGTCCTGACAGTAACCAGAATTGGTTTTGCTGCTGTGGAGAAGTTGAATTCTTCAGAAGTCTGCTTCATCTTCTTCCATTGAACACGGGCAGTCGCAGACTTGGCCGCTGTACAGCTGGAAGTCTCGGAGATGGCAGTTGTGCGTGCTGTAAGGTCAGACTGTATTGTTCAGTGCAATTCCAGCTCCTGGCTTGTCTTGCGGAGATAATTCTGTATACTAGCGCAGTGGAAAACTGAAGACAGATTGGTTTGGAGCTAGTCTGACTTTAACACGCTGTTTGGGACAGTTGCTCACATACCTGCTAATGGGTTTTTCCACCCCAGACTGATGAGTATTTCAGTTGTGCTGTCAAAATACTTAAGCAGCCCTTGCTCACAGCCACTTGTCCCTGTTCTGCTTCATCTGAAGAGTTCTGCCAGTACTGTTTCCAGCAAGCGGGACTGGAAAACTGATGGAGATGATTAAAAGTGATGATAAAGGCTACTTTTAATGCACTATTCCATAACCCAGATCAGCTTCCTTGACTGAGCTCACGGTGTTGCCCCAGAAAACAGTTGTGTAAGCACAACTCATTGGGTGAATGGAAAATGAGTTTTCAGGCGGTATGAGCAATGCTAAGCAGCTATGTCTTTGCCTCTAAATACAGAATTCCTTTTCCACCCTTCCTGGCCGCTGGCCGTGCAGTGCCTGCTCCCTCTCTTGGTCATCCTCAGTGCTCATTTGACTGCTCAGTGATCCAGCTCAGGTTGCTAATCCGGCAGAAACGCAGCCAGCTGATGGAGGGAGGAAAATGATCTGTATTTTGACAGCGCTGGGGCTGTTAGGCTCCACCGTTCCTGTGAAGCTTCACTTGGCAGCACAGGTTACTTAACCTGACATTGCTGCCAGCATCGATTCTTGTCCAACCGGGGTTTTAGGCAATCCTCATTTCTTAGTGCTTCTGGAATGTCGGGAGGGGGTGACTGCTGTCTGTGCGGAAAAACTCCAACAGAGTCCCTAAAATCAGGCAATCTTCTATAGCAGTGGGGAGATGGTAAGGACAGCAGAATGGGGAGGGGCTGCAGCCCCGTCTCTCCGTGCGGTTCCCATAGAGGAAGAAGGTGGAGTGGGTTTTCTTTGTGGGGCGGCATTTTTGTTGGTTTGGTTTTCTCTGTTCTGGCTTTGTTTCCCCGTCAGTTTTCAGGCTTGGATTCCACCCTCCCTCTCAGCACACCCCAGTCCGGTTTCTCGTGTACCCTGTGCAGACGCATAGCACACGCTGTGGTTTAGATAAAAGCCCAGTCTGAAGATTGAACCGCCAAGGATTACATCTGCAGAGGGAAGAGGGGGGAGACCCGCTGCTCCTCGCACTCCTGCCAACCCACACGCTTTTTCTGCAGGGCTCTTTTTCTTACTTTGCCTGTGCTTAAGAGCATTAGCATTTAAATGACCCCTGCTAAGTGGTGATATCAACACCTTGCTGACGGGGAGAGGAGAGGAGACAGTTTTACTGGGGTTTGTTTCTCAGCCACTTCTGTAAAATGCGATAAAAAGAGCAGTTCCAGCAGTGGGTTTCCATTTCCAAATGTTCTGACCAGTACCAACCTGGGGAAAACTATTTTTCTCCTTGTTTTTTTGCCTCCAGACCGAAGTGTGGTATTTGAGGAGCCAGCAGAAATAAGGAGAAGAGGGTGAAGCTTCCGCTTCTGAACTTCCCAGGACGCTTCTGTGCCCTGGGCTGTGGTGACTCTGGTGCTGCTGCGTAACTCCGTAGTCGTTTTGCACGTTTCACCCCACCAAGTTACTTCAGCCTCCTACCTGAGTGTTTCCTTGACTTCAGTCATGTGTGATAGCACTTATACAGACAAGCTGCAAGTGTATACTCTGTTGTCCTGTCCTGTCCTGTCACCTAGAATATGTGCTATCCTCGTGTTTGTCTGAAAAGCAGTAGCCAAATACAGCTCTAACGTGGATAATAGGTTGTTCATTTGTCATCCCATCAGTTTTTCTCTAGAGCAAGACAGTTGTACGAGTATCTTCCACCTTTGCTGATGGTGGTATCTTTGAAGATGGGTATTTTCCACCTTTGCCCCTTCCAGGACCACAGTTTAAACAGCACAGTCTCAGAAGCATTGCTTGCAGTGAGGTGGTGCGGCTGCTTTACCTCTTGGCATCTATAACTCCAGTGGGTCCACTATGGGACAACATTTGAGTTGTGCCCAGAGCAGCCAAGCCTTGCTGTGCACTGTGTGTTGCCCCAGCTGTGGTTTAGATTTGGGTTATCCTTGGTCCTTGTACAGTCATTTTTGCACAAGAAACAACATGTGATGCCCTAGATTGACTGCTGCTCTTATCTGTTGCTTTGGAAAGTGCGATAGTAGTAGAAAATGCTTGGTCTAATAGCATGGTTATCTTTTCCCCTCAAGTCAAAATTTGCTGTCTTTGTGTTGCTTCACCAGAAAGCCTTAAACTGTTCAGTTATTGCTCTATATTAGTCTAAATTTGTTTTCTTTTGCATTGGACATGGTCTGATCTCCAGGTGACTGATTGCCAGTTAACTGAGGATGGATGAGAGCTGTGTAAATGTTAAGAGAGTTGCTGCCTAAATGTTTTGTTCCAGGACTCAGATGTTTGTTCTTTAAATCCCTGGGCTCAGTCATGGAGAAAATGCACCTGATTGTAGCCTGTTGTGAAAGATCTCTGCCAAAGCCCAGCCTGCCCTTTGACGCTCTCCCAGCTTGCAACCACCATACGTGTTTGTCAGGCAGACACAGCACAGACTTCAAGTCTACTTGCTGCTTTGCCAAAGCAAGCACCTGGGTGCAAAGCAGATGTTAAGGCTATGAAGCTTTGCTGGCACGTGCTGTGGAAGGTTGCTTGTATCCACACACATCTGGGAGATGACAAACCCCGTTTGTCGTATATAAGACATGAGTGCCACAGCATGGAAGGCTCCTTTCCCAGGAATGGCTTTGTGCTGAAGCTGGGATGTCCTGCAGTGGGAAGTGCTCCAAACAGCAGGTTGAGGGTGATTTTCTCCTCTTTTCAAGGCACTCATCAGGATGCTTTGTGTGTGCCCATTACTACTGGCTGCACAGATAGACGTTGTAGCATAAAAGAGCTAAAGCCATGAAATCTTAAGAACAAAATGATGTCACTTTTCTAATTTGAGCTAGGCTGTAGCCCAGTCTGTGCTTGGGTACATGGTAAACTGTGCCATCATTACCTTCAGGCAGGAGTACTGCAGCTCACAGCTGGCAGTGAAGGATTTCAAACCACTGTGATGCTCTTCCTGTGTTTTCTCCCCTGATGGTTACAAGCCAGGCCCCAAAGCTGTCCTCCCTGAGACTGGTCCTTCTTGAAAAGAGTCTGTCAATAGGCAGTGCGGTCTCTGGAGAAGGCACACCATGACTTGTGTGTGAAATGCAAGGTGGGAGTTACTGCCGTAGCAAAAGAGGGGGTGGTGGTGAAAATGTTAGTTCTGGGAGCGAGTTGCATCAGTGTTCCAGGTGAGAAAGGGACAGGGAGGAAGGAGGAGGACCCCTTGAAGCATTCTTTTGAATGGTGGGCTGCCCAGCCTGGAGCTGCAGCCAGCCCTTTCAACTAAAACTGAACCAGCTTTAGGAGACACAAGCAGTTAAGGAGGAGATGGATATATTTATCTTTTGTTTGCTTGTTTGTTTAAGTGGTGTTATAAAAAGAAGTTATTTCTCTTGGATGCTGTTTTTACTGTTGCTAGTCTCTTTCTTCAGTTTGCTTTGTAGTGTAATCAGTAGTTCTGAAGCTAGTTATTAGCTGAAGGACAACTTGCAAACTGTGATAGTGGGTTACAGCTTTCAACTGCGCTTATTTGCTTTTCCCTCTCCCCGCTTAGTATTTGGCCTTCAGTTTCCTGAATATAGCAACATGCTGTTGCTTCTGGCTCACTGATGAGACACAACAGTGTGTGTGTATCAAGGGGTGTCCTGGGTTCAGCAGCAGCAGTCATTTTTCTCCTTCTCAGTAGCTGGTGCAGTGCTGTGGTTTTGACTTTCAGCCTGGGAACAGCGCTGATAACACCGATGGTTTTAGTTGCTGCTCAGTAATGTTTAGTCTGACCAAGGACTTTGTGAGCCTCATGCTCTGCCAGGGAGGAGGGGAAGCCGGGAGGAAGCAGAGACAGGACCTGACCCAAACTGACCAAAGAGGTATTCCATACCACAGCACGTCATGCCTGCTCTATAAACTGGGGACAGTTATCCGGAAGGGTTAGATCACTGCTCGGTTGGGCTGGGTATCGGTCGGCGGGTGGTGAGCGGTTGTGTTCTCTTCCCTTGTTATTTCCCTGATCATTATTATTATTGGTGGTAGCAGCAGTGGTTTGTGTTATACCTTAGTTACTGGACTGCTCTTATCTCAACCTGTGGGAGTTAACATTCTTTTGATTCTCTTCCCCAGCCCTCTGGGAGCAGGGGGGAGTGAGCGAGCGGCTGCGTGGTTCTGGTTTACTGGCTGGGCTTAAACCATGCCAAGGGGGAAAAATAGGAAACACCTAAATAAAACATGAAACCTGTGGGGTATGTTGAGCAACTGGGAACCAAGTGTTTTGGAAGCTACAAGGAAAGCAAGAGCATCCCACTGGAGGTTGAGTGTGTAGCATGACCTTAATAGAACCTGAGTCAGTAAGTGACATTCTTGAGCACATCATTGCCTTTCTCTAATGGGTTGCTTCAGCACCTGGGGTCTGGGCATGTCCATCAGTGTGTGAATTTTAAGAGCAAAAGAGCCAGAGGTAAGACCACACGTTCTGTTAGCATGAGACTGATGTACTGTATGGGTGTGATATGGAGCTGGTGCAGGACGGTTTTGAGCTGCTGCGTAAATGCAGCTCTGTGGTTAGAAAACCAGGGGAAATTCTTTGCCTCCCTTTGAAGAAAACCTGTCCCTGACTTCAGGAGGTCAGGATTTTGGTCACAAGAGCTTTCAACCATGCTGACAACTGTGACATCAGTCTTAATGATGGACACTGGAAGTAAATAGAAGCTTTTTCAGGCAACAGACTACATATTACAGCATAGAGACAGAAAGTGCTTAACGTGTAAACCTTTATTGCTTAACGTGTAAACCTTTATTGCTTAACGTGTAAACCTTTATTGCTTTGTACCAAAGACTTTTCTTACCTAATTTAGGATGCCTGGGCAAGCTTTAAGGGTCAAGAGAAGCAGGTTATAGAGAAATCTGTTGTATTTCACCTATCGACTGTTTCTTCACTTCCTCCTTTTTCCTCACAGAAGTTCACACAAGTATTCTGAACAATACCTGCAATTAAAGTTGAATGTTCTTTACGTGGGACTGAGCTGTTTCTGCTCACAGCGACCTGTTAGTAATTTACTGCCTCTTGCTGCGTGGCTGTCTTTGCCCTATGTGAAGGGGGTCCGGGTGTGTGTGGGGGGTGTGGGTGCAGAGGTGAGGAGGGGACGGGTGTTTTAAAGCGTGTCTTCTCACGTGCAAGTTTTACTTTTGCAGACGATATCAGAAACTGCAGAAGATAATGAAGCCCTGGTAAGAACCCGATGAGCTCCTCACCTTGCGCACTGCCTCCTCTGTTGCATGACTGGGTTCAGACCCTTTCACTAATCTTTATGCGGCTCTGCTTATTCATTCAGCGAGTCTTTGACCCTCTCTGTTTTCTGCTCTTTGATGCCTGATGAGATTTTCTCATGAATTTGCTTTGCTTGTGGACTGAGTGCTTCATTGCTGTAACTCCTGCAGGGCCCGCAGCTGTGTCCGAAGTCAGCCTTTTCCTTTGGTTTCGGTGTTAATTTGAGCAAACAAAAGGTTTCCCCAATTCCCCCCTTAAATTTGTCTGGCTCACATGGCTGATAGCAGGCAGTTCTGATTGTCGATATTAGTGAGATGAAAGTATGGCTCATTGTACCAGTTTGAAGTCCTGTTACTCACTGGTCCCAGGTAATGCCAGCTGTTGCAGGTAACTGCATAAAGGCAAACGGTGCTATAGTACAGGGCCTCATATCAGAAAGTTCTGAAGCACGCTTATTTCCTTGATGATGATTTTGAATCATTGAATTGATCTTCTGTGTGCTTCAAGTCAGGCAGGGGCTTTGATAAATTGAGACCCCAAGAGATACTCCAGTATCTTGATTGGCTTGGAAGCTTGAAATCTCAAGTATAGCTAAAACCCAGGGAAGCAAAGCGGCAATTAATGAGCTAACCACATATCTGTCACTTAGAGCTTGATGTAGTTTATCACACAGGAAACGCCGCTTCCCATCTGAATCCATGCTAAATCATACTTTCACAGAGTCGAAACCAAGTTCTGAAACTTTTCTTTTTAAACCTAATCAGTAAATTCCTAAGAATAAATTTGGCAGCAAACTTGAATCCTTCCTCTCCTTTTGCTTACTCAACCTGGGACAAAGTAGCTTGTTTCATAATAGGAAAGTTCAGATCCTGAGGAGAATGATTAAAAGGGTATGAGGTCTTCAGAATCCTTGGCAGCATCTCCTCTGCTGAGAAGAGGTACCTCCAGTGCATTTGGATGGTGCGGTTTTCCTCACTGCTGTGGAAATGGTTCTGTGTGGACAAATAGTTCTACTTTTGGTTACTCCTGGGAGCAAGGCATTACCCACTTGAACAGGATTCTTACCCATCAGTGTAGGTATAGCATATCTATGGGTACAGTAGTAAAGAAAGTGTATGTGACTGAAGTTTATTCTACCTTTGGAAGTTAAATCCTGCCGGTAAGCTTCAGTTCGCGTTGGGGCACATAGGTTGGCAGTTTGATTTCCATCAATAGGACATGAAATGGTACAGTTCAGATCACAAACTCTTGAGTCTGGGACCTGTACTAAAAAGGTACCAGAGCCGTTGGTCAGGATGTGAAGCCAGGGGTTCTGGAAGCTGGCCCGTTCGCACACTTTGGAAGTGAAGTGTATGCACTAGTGCTCTCTGAGTGTGCTTATGGAGCACCCTGACTATTTCTCACCCATGTATTAATGGGAAGAGGTCGGATGAAACAAGAACTACTGAAAAACCCCTCAGAACCTATACAGAACTAAACTAAGCTTTCAAATCTTGCAGGCTCCACCTGCTGTCTTCTTGGCTGAAGAAACTTAAACCAAGTAGTAGCAGCAACCACCGGTTACTTTTAATGCACAGGATGCCGTATTTCGTATTTCATTTTAGCTTGCTCCTGACTTAGTTAAAACCTGATTTTCACAGAGAGCTCTCGTTTAATGGCTTCCTCCACCAAAGGGAGTTCCTCTGAAATGCGAGTTTCTTTCTCTCTGCCCTTTCAGTTTTAGGGGTTCCTGAGGTGTTTCAGGATTTTATTTATTCCATGCTGGTTAATACTTGGCTGAAACAAAGAATTCCCACGAATGGCCCTTTGCATTGCAGAGCCTGATTGCAGTCAAACCATGCTGACTGGAGAGTGATGTTTTTCCTGCATAGTTAGTTATTCCTGGTCCTTTAAAAAAAGCTGGTCCCTTTAAGGAAATTACCATGAAATGAGCAAAACCAGGAGTTTAGAAGATGGGGAGTAAAAGAAAAGGTAATTTTAATGACGTCTTCATAAAGAAACGGTGTATCATATTTCCTCCGGGCTAGTTTCCCATGCAGACGAATGCTTAATGTACCTTAAAGTGGATTTAGTCATACTCCATAATAAGAGTTATCCGGATTTATTCAAGAGTAGTTTCAGTTCTGTTTAAAATCTGCAGCTTGTTTTGCTTAATCAGAGTTCGTTTTGGAGCTCAGGGAAGCCCCGAGACCCGCTACAAAGGTATTCCAGGTTTCTGGCATGCAAGGGGTTTAAAATCAGTTGTGCTGATCGCTTATAATGAACGGGGTGAAACTGCACCACAAGGAAGTATTTCAGTGGTGCTTGGCATGATAGAAGAAATACATGAATCTGTGTCACAGCGGGGCAGTTAAGTGCATTTCCTGTAATCATGAGAAGATAGGGGCAGCCACCCCACAGGTTGTTCAGTCCTTTTCAGCTGTACTGAGCACCAAGTAGGTGCAAATTGCTCCTAGTTTTGATTTGATTTGATAGTGGCTTAGCTTCACCCTTGGAAAGGTTACGTGAAGAAACAAGGCAGTCTAGAAGCGATGGAGAGGAGCCATAGCAATACAAAAGGTGCTTGTTCGCAGGGTGCTTGCTGAGCATCATCAGTCTTCATTTCAGACTTAGGTTCTTGCCCCCATGGCTTTTCCAGAGCTCTTGTCCTGTGATGATTAGATACGTTCTGCTGCCCTGCTTAAATTTATTCATGGCCATTTATCCTTGACAGCTCTATCTTAAAAAGCTGGTTTTACTCTTTGATGTTGGCCTCAATGATGTCAGGCCTTTCAGCTGCCCAGTATTGGGCTGTGAGCGCAGTAGCTGCATGATAAGGGAGTTAACTGCTTCCTTAACTACTGCGTTTGCTGCCAGGCTGCTATTCTTCTGTTACCTCCTGCCCAGTCGAAGTTATTCCCTTCTGCAGCCTTCCTAATGCACAATTAGAGATCAGCTTTGGTTCTGTTTTGACATGAAAAATGGTTTGTTTTGAAGACGTGCTGTCTTTGGCTTCTAGTCCTAATGGGCTGGTGGCTGTATCCTGCTTGTGACAGACAAGCAGCACTTAATTTCCAAGTTCTCTTATGCAGCTTCTATCATATAAAACACGTGAGACGGTCCACTTAGCTTTATATGGGCTTTTTTATGACAGCTGAGCCTGACTAATTAATCCTGATTTAAAGAATCATTCAAACAGGCAAGTATCTTTCAATAGTAATAAAGTACTCTTTTTGGTATATGTATTAAACACAGAGAGAGGTTTTTTCCCTTTTTGCTTTATTTCTTCCCCCAAATCATCTAGGGAATTTGGGTGCTCAAGTGCCATTAATGTATTTTGATAAGAAACCCAAATTGCTTTAAGCATCTTTCAAAGCACCAGACATAGCTATATACATGCACATATATATGTACGCCTGAGGATTGCTTAACACACGTGATAAAATGATGGTTTATGATGTGGAAATGGTACTAGGAAGGCAAGTGAGAGGCTGGTGTGTAGACTCCCGGTGTATGGAGTCCACACTGGAGAGCCAGAGCCCTGCAGTGTTCAGGAGGGGCTGTACAAGGAGCTTCCCTGACAGCATAGATCATTGTAATGTCAGTGGTGGTGAGAGATAGGAAACTGCAATTACACAGCGTATCTTTCCTTTCGCTCCCCCCCTTGCTGTGCTGACAGACATCGCAGAGCACCTTCATCAGGAATCGCCTTCAGGCTAGGAAGGTGTTTGCCAGAGCAGCAAGGGTTTGGTATTGACTGAGCTGCCACGCCGTGTGCTGTGGGTTAGACTGAAAAGACTTTCTGAAGCAGGAGGCCACATTATTTTGGCCATTTTTTGTGCGACTGAAGCCCTGAGGTTTGAGTCGGTCAGCCCCTAAGGTTCTGACTTCTATGAGCAAGCTTTGATTCCCTTGACATTTCTAGCGCCTGTTCTGTCTGCTGCTCTTAAGTGTGTGTGTGGCTTGAAATAGATTGTTTGGAAGTCTGTTTCTACCTATCTGCTTGTGTTTAAACACGGAACAGTGAATCGGGGCCGCTCCCTTCCCCCTCCAGATCCTTTAATCCTTATCTTGTGCTCTAGTTACCCTGGAGATGCTTTCGTTTCTGGCTGTGCTATTCCCGAGGCTTTATCCTTTAAGCCTGGCTTTTGACTTTTGCAGTGCCGCTTGGTGTACGCACGTGTGTGCAGGTGCCCGTGTGTAGCTGTGTACTTGCAAAGTACCTACCGTGTACGTGTATGTAGTGCTGCAGAATGCATAGGGTTGGAGCACTTCTTCCTGCTTGAATAGTCCCAGTCTTCACCTCCCTTTTGCTCTCGTGTCACTGGAGGGACACCTGGTGGGGTGTCTGACCAGCGGGAGCTGAAAAGGGCTTTCACCTCCCGCATCCCCAGCGGCTCTGTCATTGTCACATCTGCTGAGAGGAGTTTATGTGTTAATACCAGACGTTTTCCGTTTCCCAGTTTCCCCTCCATAGCTGTGTTGGAGGCTGGATTAATGGGCAGGATTCATCAGTAGTTTTAATGAGAAGAATACATGAGACTGTTGAGTTCAGGTTAGTTTAATTCCTTTGCATTCCAGCCACTGCTGAAGGTGAATCTCTCTTTGCAGGTTTAATACAGTTCCAGTAACCTCTCAGAACTATACCTGTTGTTAGTGGGGATTAGCTTTCATGTTCAGTTTATAGCAGAGTATTTATGGGCTAAATACAGGTTAATTAAGTGCGTTTTTAAACAATATGGGAGAGGATTAAGGGGAGATAAATCACCTGCTTAGTTTAGTGCTGGGCAAGGTATTTTTATCTACTTTTCAACCTACATGACCTAGCTTTTTGTATCTTCTTGTATATTTTTTGTGAATGTTTTTGTATCTTTTTTTGTACCTTTTTTCTTTGCATCTCCTTTAGTCCGGCTTCTTAAAATACCAGGATTTCATGTATTTGGGAAGTATTGTGCCATGGGGATGCATGAGAACTGGGTACAAGTTTTTAGCAGGAAGCCTTTCCAGTGGGTGCCGTTTGATTTATTTACTCATAGATAAGCATCGCATGCAGAAGAAATGGATTGGGGAGAACGGCAGGACCAGAGCTCGTTAAATTTCCTGCAGGGTGTTATTGTTGTCTTGTTATGAAATCCTTGGTTAGCTGGAATGCGAATGATGACAGTTCAAGTCTAATTTAATTCTTAACAGAATATTGCAGCATTAGGAACCAAGCGAACAGAAACAGCCCCAAAACTTTCCACAGCATGTATTTGCTGAACAAAACATGAACAAGGGATTCCTTGCAGAATTACTCTGTGGGTTTTAAAGGCACTTTATTTTTTTATCAAGAAATGGTGTTTTTCTTGCTCTCTGGTGTAGTTTTAGTGGAGGGCATCTGTGGAGTTATAATGAACAAGAGCTCCTTTCTTAAATGAAGGTGCTACTAAAGGCTGTGTCTTACCCTCAGACATCCCTAAAGGACAGATGATCTCAAATCCAGTCAAGTGGCTGTTGGAGTTGCTACATGGAAACTGGTTTTCTGCCTTATTCCCCTGACCTGCTGTAAATGTCTCCCATCTGAGTGGATCTTCACTTACTACTTGTGCAGGTTGGTGCAGGACAGTAGGAGAGCAAAGCACAGAATCAGGATTACCAAGCACCAAATTGCTTAACAAGTGCTAGACTCAGGTTTTCAACACATGGAGCATTGCAGTTCCAATCTGAAGTTTATCTTTCTATTAGGTAAGCTGTTGCATTCAAATCACTGGGACTATTCATGCTGTTTGATGACATAGCCAGGTGCCCTGGTTATATATAGAGCTTAAGCTGATCTTTAAAAGCTGGTTTTGAACCTGGGGAATTCCTGTGCAGCTATTCAGGTTAGAGCGCATCATCTGTGTTGAGTTTAAACCTGCTTTGAATTCAGTTGAGTTCAGACAAGATGCCCCGAATCTCAAGTTTACAGGTGTAAAATGCAGTGCAGCGGCCTAAACAATCGGAACTGCGTGTTTGGATGAGCTGTGGGAGCGTTGAAATTTGCTTGACACGGTTGCCCATAGACAAACAAAAGGAGATGCATGTTCAGGTTCAAAGAAGGAAAACGAGGCATTGACTAGTGGAAAATTGCTGCTCAGTTTATAGTCTTAAAACTGTATTTGTTTCCTTATAAAAGAAGGCACAAACCCTCCCCTGACTTCCTGCCAGTCTGCTTGATGCAGGGGTACCAGAATGTGGCACCTCGGTATGACCTTCAATTAGGACCATTTCCATAAGCTGCTAAGAAAATCTCACTTCTTCCATTAGATCTGAACTTCTGAACCTATGCGAGGAGTTTAATTTGGACTCTGATTTCCTTGGGCATTGCATGCGGTGTTCTCCTGGGAATTAGTTCTTCTCTTAGCAAAGTGCTTCCTTCCAGGTGACTGTTCTTGATGCCCATGCTAAACTGGTTTGGAGACTGTCTGTTGCACGGCCTCTCTTGCTCTTCTGCTACCTCTTAGTCTGTGATTGGCTTCATTTTCCTGCCTTTCTGAAAGCTTCCTGCTGCTTTATTCCCTCTGTCGTTGCCCTGCTGCATTGCTGGTAAATGTTCTCCTGACTCCTGTCTCTTGCAGCTTTGGAGATATGTTGTCCTTTACACTGACTGCATTTGTTGAGCTGATGGATCATGGGATTGTATCGTGGGATACATTCTCTGTGGCATTCATTAAGAAGGTAAATTGGTAATGAACTCTCTCTATTCTCTATCACTTTACAGTTTTGAGGTGAGTCAGTATTCTATTTCATTTTCTTCCCCCCCCCCGGTACATTATTTAGGCCATTGCTCAAAAAGGTACATGGAAATGTGATTCAGGTGCTGTTTCAACCAGAAATATTTGTAGTTGCAGGATCTGACCCAACTTCCACAGCAGTCAATGGGAGTGAAATGGGATCAGCCCAGTATTAGGCCTATTGCACAAGAAATGCTTGCTCAGTTAGAGCGTGGCCTCCCTGTGCAGATGCCGTGCAGTTAAAGCAGAAATCAGTCTTTTGGTTTAATGCAACTGAAACGGAATAATGCCATCTTTGCTGAAACAAAACCAGCGCCAAAATGTTCCTCTGGGGGTATGGGAGGAAGAAAAAGGAATTGGTTTACAAATTGAAATGAAGCTGCTGTCTGCTGCGTTTATGAAGTTGAGCTCTGCCCCCCCGTGGATCTTGCAGCTGAGGTCTGTGGGTTTGAAGCAGATCTTTCCACAGCTGGCTACATCTGTTCCGTTAGGTGTAGGAGATGTACGGAAGCAGCAGAAGCATGGGAGTACTCTGTAAGTACGGAGATTTAACAGGATTTGTTACTGACTTAACCCTTCTCATTTACTGGGGGGAGGATAAAAATCAACCCGCACTTCCTTGCAAAGAACTTTCAGACCGGATTGAGCTCCGAACTTAAGTTAGACTGGATTTTACAGGCTCAGAAGGGATCAGAGTTACTTCACTAAAATGCTACCAGAAGTAGCAATGGCATGGATATAACCTGTGGCAAAGATATCTTCATTTTAACAGCAGGGGTCAGAGCAAAGAGTTTTAATTTAGATTTGGTTTAGAAAATTGCTGCCACCAAAGGGAAGTACAAGTGTCCTTTTGTTGCCAGAGGTGAGAGAAGAATTAATGATGAAGAGAATGTTAGACATTAAAGCTCAGATTTGATCATTAAAAATGAGGGATGCTATTTGTAAGAAAAAAATCAGTGTAATTGACCTGGTTTTTGGATTCTCTTTTTGCCAGTCTTGAAGTCTTAGGTGATGGTGATGGTTGTTAACTTTCCATGGTGAAGAAGATAGCAGGGGTGTTTTTAACTGACTTCTTCATATACATGGTCAAGCCAGAACACCTTATTTGCTAAGGGAGCCTCCTAAGAAGTGTATGAAGAAACTTGCTGAAGTCAGTTTAACTCTGTCTGCTTTGCGGGTGACTCACAATGATTGCCTTTGCCTAAGGGTATCAGCATCTTCTGCCCTGTGTGACAACTGCAGCAGACGGGGTTGTGTGCTCATCTCTCCTGTCTGGCACTCACAGGGGTTTCCCTGGACAGTGAGCCAGTTCAAAGCAAAAGACACGAAAGTATTCTCATGAAGTGCTTGTGAAGAGCAGAACTGGTGAGGAAGAACCCCCAGTGACACTGGTGGGCAAGAAAGGGAGCAAGCTGAAGAACAGGACAGTTCGGAGAGGGAAAGAAGAACAAAGAGTGACAGAAACAGAGGAAAGAGGCACGGGTCTGTCCTGACCTGCTGTGCAGTTGGGAAGGGGAACAGCAGAGCCCTCAGTGGGGCTCTGTGGGCAAGGGGAAAACCTAGAGAAGCACCTTTGGACCATGCTCTGGCAGCAATCTGCAGCTTTATTTTCACTTGCTTCCTGACCTTGGCTTTTGACAGGGCACTTGAGGTTGCTGATGGGCTTCCTTAGGTACTTGACAGGATGGATAAGGGAGTTGATCAGTTCATGCCAGCTAAGGGGGAGCTTTGCAATCAAGTGCGTCTGCCCTTTGAAGCGGTGTTTCGTGTTAAAGGGAAGCCAAGCTGGAATGGGGATGAATTCATCAGAACTTGTTTCTTGAATAGTAGAAACTGGAGACCTCAAAGGGAACCCCTAACTGCTTCTAATGACTCTTGGCATTGGATGCAGTCTCTCTCCCATCCTTTGGGTACCTAAAGACTGGTGTTCCAACTGCTGCAAGGAAAGATTGACGCTGTCAAGGAGAGCTTTGTTCTTATCTTAAGGGAAAATAGCATCATTTGAAAAAGCTTCCTATGATTTGTAAGATTCTCTCAAGACCTTTTCCTTGCGTATGACAATAAAGTTTATTTCCAGCTGCCATAGTTACCTACAGGGTTTGGATGCCCAGTTCTTAGAAAATGTCTTGGTAACTGGATATCAAAATACCAGTACCAAATCTGGTACTCCCGTCTTTAGCTCCTGTAAGAGGAGAAGTCAGCTATTGGTTGAGATAGTTTAAAATATCTCTTAGAATGATTTATATAATTGCTGTTTCATAACTGGGATGCAGAGCCTCGACCTTGATGAATTGGTTACTCTGCCTCGAAAAAGTACCGTGCAGAAGAAGGGGCTGGCAGCAGGGAGAGTATCTCCGTGTGTCACAACTGTCAGTTGGTCTTTCTGTAGTCAAATACAACTCCAATTCCTGACTTGAAAATGAGATGCCTACTTTAATGTTTTACTCTGCATTAGCACTTCACAGAGAGTGGAACTTGGTCAGGTTTTTCTGTCCATTTTCACATCAAAATGATCCAAACAAGTGACATAATGAACACAGCCCTGCTCAGAGAATCAGATCTGTTCCCTTCGCTGTTTTCCCTCTGTATTTTGGTGGTGGTGCAGTTAATTTTGTTAGGATGAGTGGGTTTTTTTGTTGGTTTTAATTTTAATTTTGGGGTGTTTTGTTTGAAGCTTTTGAATTCTGTCCTCTGCTTTAAGTGATGCTGGGACAGGAAGAGAACGCAGATGATGCAGTTGAGTTTACTGTGGGTTTCTCATCGACTGTCACTTCACATGCTCAGCTCCTGTTTATCAAAGCATTAAGGCTTAATGTGTAAAGCCATTCTGATCCTAATTTCCCTTGGAATTGATAGGAAAGTGAGCACCCAGCCACTTCTTTTGTATGTGGCTATGTATGTCCTGGTAGGGCTATGCAGATATTAAGATTGCTGAACAAATAGTTTTAGCCTGAACAAGACGTATCCATGTGACAGGTCTTCATGCGAAAGTGCAAAGCAGTGAGGTCGGTTATTTCTGGAGGGGAGGTTGTGTTTCTGTGAGCTTGCATTGCTTTTATCAGTAGAGTTTTGATAGATGAGTGCAGGATTATTTGGGGATGTTGAAAGCCCTCCCTGTGCGTGGTGCTCAGTAAGCAGAGAACAGCAAATAACTCGGATTTGGACTCCTGTTGCTGCTTGTCTCTTTTCAAGATGGGTCTGTCTTTTCCTTCAAGTCTGGTAATGGAGTTTCTTTTTAATCCAGTTTTCCTCTCTCTAGAACTGAGCATGCCTTATTTATCAGGGTAGACAAGCCTGTTACTTCTGGCCAGACTTGATGTTCCAGCAAGGTGGTTATGAATATGCACAGCTTGGCATGCAAGTTATCTAGTGGGTGTTTTGCATGTATATTAAGTGTGATATCTCATAGCTGTGACACACAAACCAGCTTCCTACCTTGTGTTTTGTGGTTAGAAGATGCTATGGTCCAGGGTCAGAAGAATAACTTACGTCTAGGGCAGCCTGTCCTAGGCTGAGGTTTCAGTTGTCTGTACTGTTACAGTGCTGCAGGCCCCTGGGATGAATGTGTTGTATCCCAGTGAAGTGTTTACTTCACTTGAAACATCATGGGGAGGAGCTGCTGCACCCAGGCTAATTCGTACATGTCAGGGCTTCTGAAGAGGATGGTGAGAGCAGTGTGACAAGTTGGGCACAGCCTGGATGTGCTATGTTCCTGCTGCACAGCTGATCCATGGGTCAGCCTGATGACGGAGGCATCCACAGCACCTTTGGTTTAGCGTGTGGTCAGTGCAGAGTTGCTCTGTGCGTGCACTGTCCGTATTTTGAGCATTCTGGACCCTTGGCAGCTTCAATAAAAGCCTGGGTAACCATTAAGAGAGGCAGTGCAGTACAGTGCTGCTGAGGTACCGCTGCTTGCTTTATGCAGCACAATGTGCATTATGTGCTGATGTAAATATGGCTTTGGTTCAGGGCTTGCAGGCAGCAGATACTGAAAGTCCAGAGTAGAAAAAGGCTAATATTAAGTTGTTTTTCTCCTCCTCTCTATGCATGCATGGGTTGGTTCTTTATTTTCTGTAAAGTCAGTGTACTCCCTGAGCTCCATTAGATTCAGCATAGCATGGTCCTGTTGGGGTAATGCAAACCAAGCAGCAGAGCAAACAGCAGTGCAGCAGTAGAGTAGAAGAAGAAACAGCTGTCCCTTTTTCCTTGGCATCCACAATCCAAGTTGCAGAAAGGATGTTCTGCTTCCTCACCCTCACTGCTATTCAGAATGTCACAAGCGTGGAGCAGTTTTGCTGTCTACGTGTCAGTATTTAACTGTGGATTTCACAGGCAGCTTTTCCAAGCATAGGGCATTGCCTTCCGACCTCCAAAGGGAAGACGGTGCCAAGGTCTAAGCAGAAGCAGTATAATCACATTAGTGGCTTGTAGCATGAGTACTGAAGAAGCGCTTGGGCTATTATGTTTTCTGGAAGGAGTGCATCAGACGTGAGGCAGGGCCACTGCAGTCTGTCATTTGGCTGTAAAGAGCAAATACCTGTGGTCACACAACATTCTTTTGTCTGTCTGTGCTTGTTTGGGTGCTGTTCATCCTGACTGTGCTGGTAATGGTGCATCCAAGGAAAACCCAGGCAGGCTTCTTCCCAGGAAGCTGGGTCCATGGACTGGACAGCGTGCTGAAGAGCTTCCATTGCCCATCTTCCTGCCCAGCTGTGTTGGCTCTGCAGATGGGTGTGCAGCGTGTCATTGACACACTTCAAACGCAGCAGAGGGCCAGCCTGGTTTTAATTAACATGCCATTTGTCTGTGGTGGCTTGCAGTAAAAGTGAGGGTTCTTAATGCACAAACATGGAGCTAGACTGGACTCTGGGCAGAGTTATGGAACCAGTCGTGCTGATAAATGATCATCAACAGAGTTTTAATGTGTAACCTGGGGAGAGCTTTCGGTTTTATTGGTAACAGCAAGGGGCAGGAGGGGGGGAATTGTGTTTTGCCAAAGAGATAAATGTCAGTTTCTCTTTTGAAACGTTTGCCTTGAGCCTAGCTATCTGTAAATATTTTCCTTGCCTTTTCCAAAGTTTTCCTCACAAAAGAATACAGCTGTTCCAGTTCTTCAGTGTTGTTTTATCATGGACATCACGGTAATGTTGAAGCATAGAGTTTTTGGTACTATGAATATTGACATCAATTTGTGGTGATTTGTGCCGGCTGAAGAATCTGTGCCACTCTGTCCTTTGGCAGTGTCTGCAGTGCCTGATTGATTGCTGCCAGGTATTCACTGGTACCTGCTATGTGGACAAGACTTGTTTCATTCTAGTGCCTTTGAGCCATGTCCACAGTTTTCTTTCTTCTGTTTCCTCCCTTTCATGACAAGATGTAAATCCTCCAACTGTTTGCATTTGTAGATAGCAAGCTACGTGAACAAATTCGCCTCGGACATCTCTATCTTGCAGCGGTCACTAGCAATCCTGGAATCGATGGTGCTCAATAGCCATGACCTGTATCAGAAGGTGGCACAGGAGATCACAATTGGGCAGCTAATCCCACATCTACAGGGGTGAGTGTCTTCAACTGCCACCTGATACAGTGGAATTCCCTCCTCCCACCCCAAATGAGCACAGCATTTGGAAAAAGGAGTGGTATAAAGACAGGAAACCTCCTGTCCAACTCCTGCATCCGCTATATGTGAGTGGTGCTTTAAGGATGTGATTGATTCCACCATTCTTGAACGCTGAGCCTGGACCCGTTACTTAACTTGTACATGGTTAACATTAGGTGCAAACAGTCCCTCCATTTCTACCTTCAGAAATGCAGCTGGAAGATCAATTTCTATAGCTGTGTGTACTCAAGTTGTTCTCTCATGTTTATAATTTCCTTCCAAACAGGACAGACCAAGAAATCCAGACATACACCATTGCAGTAATCAATGCACTCTTCCTTAAAGCACCGGATGACAAGAGGCAGGTAAGTTGTTCCTACATATCTGTTGTGTGTCATATTCATACCTGCAGTTGTCCCAGTGTCGTGGTTTAAGCCCAGCCGGTAACTCAGGACCACGCAGCCACTCTCTCACTCCCCCCACTTCCTCCCCCCTGCTCCCAGAGGGATGGGGAGGAGAAGGGAAAGAATGTGACTCCCACAGGTTGAGATAAGAGCAGTCCAGTAACTAAGGTGTAACACAAACCACTGCTGCTGCCGCCACCAATGATAATAATGGTAAGGGAAATAACAAGGGGAGAGAACACAACCGCTCACCACCTGCCAACTGATACCCAGCCCGACCGAGCAGTGATCTAACCCTTCCGGGTAACTGCCCCCAGTTTATAGAGCGGGCATGACGTGCTGTGGTATGGAATACCTCTTTGGTCAGTTTGGGTCAGGTCCTGTCTCTGCTTGCTCCCGGCTTCCCCTCCTCCCTGGCAGAGCATGAGGCTCACAAAGTCCTTGGTCAGACTAAACATTACTGAGCAGCAACTAAAACATCGGTGTTATCAGCGCTGTTCCCAGGCTGAAAGTCAAAACCACAGCACTGCACCAGCTACTGAGAGGAAGAGAAATGACTGCTGCTGCTGAACCCAGGGCACTCAGTCACACTTTTCCTGCAGATAATTCAATCTGAAACTTATTCATTTGCTTCATGCTGCTATATGATTTTTTTTTATTGGAGCTGCCTCCATCTTGCACCAGTATCAGTAGGGATTAAGCATTCTTCTGTGCTTTTGTAGGTCCCTGTAACCTCACATGAACCATATTGACTGTGGCTGGCTGTAGTATTTGTTGTACTAAAGTCTTTGCCAGCACAGCTTGTAAAACCAGGCTATTTTTTGGTAAACTGTTTCCCCCAGGATCTTATAATAAAGAGCGTGTTCCTTTTGGGCATGGAAACATCTTGCCATGTGAGCATTTAGTGACTTTTATAGTGGCCTATTTTAAGTTAACTTCTGTGCCAGAGATCAGGAGTCTCAAAAGGAAATATTTCAGGCTTGCTGGTTGCTGTTTAAGGAGGATGGAATGCAATGTGTTATGGGATAGAGAAGCTTTAGCCATGTTTATGAAGTCATTAGTCTGTGTCAAAACACATTTGTCATTCATTTATGTAACACTTCGGTCACCAAGAATAGTGATGATAACTCCTGGGGTGACATCCAGTTAGTGTCCAGAGTTCATTGACTTCACTGAGACCTGCTGCTCAGTTCTGGCAGGGACTCTCCGTAGATGTATTTATGGGTTTAAACGCTGGAGGTTGTTTAACCAAACATCAAAGCCCTCATGGGTCATTCTTCTGTTTTGCTTCAAAAGTATTTTTAAACTGGAAAACAGGGGAAAGTAAAACCATGATTTAATTAAAACAAAGGCAGATTGTTTGTTCCCATTCCTCTTTTTCTTCTCCCTCCAACACAGTCCTCAGTTATTAAGGGCATAAGGCACCTCACGAAGAAAAACTGGAATAAAGGTTTTCTTTCAGTTTTGGCATAAAGCCAGATCAGCAGAATATAATGACGTGGTTTGGCTTGAAGGCTCGTAGCTCTAACACTTGCAGGAAACATCCTTCAGCCTTTAATAATCTATAATAACTAGTTGGAATCTGTTAGGTTTCACTTTATGTTGTGTTTAATTATTAAACCATACATTGAAGAAGGTTGATGCCCATTAGCTTCAGGGTAAGGGTAACTGGCATTGTTTACTCTAGGGATGCTGCAGAGGGACTCCTCATTAGGGACTGTAGTGACAGGACAAGGGGTAACGGGTTAAAACTTAAACAGGGGAAGTTTAGATTGGATGTAAGGAGGAAATTCTTTCCTGTGAGGGTGCTGAGGCACTGGAATGGGTTGCCCAGGGAGGTTGTGAATGCTCCATCCCTGGCAGTGTTCAAGGCCAGGCTGGTCAAGGCCTTGGGTGAGATGGTTTAGTGTGAGGTGTCCCTGCCCATGGCAGGGGGGTTGGAACTGGATGATCTTAAGGTCCTTTCCAACCCTAATTATTCTACAATTCTATGGTTCTATGATTCTGTCTTTCTAAGACGATGAACTGAGGTGATGAAGTCTCATGTAGTTACCTGATGGTGGATACTCCAAAGCTTCAGTGCTCACCACTAATGGGGTTAGGAGTGAGAAACTGCACCAAACCCTTTATGACCCCTGAAGCTTTGGCCCCATCTCTGCTGCTGTCTTATGGAGACCAGCATGATGTGGAGCATTGAAATGGTACTGGGAATGGGGGAAACACTTTTTTGGCAATTCTCTGCATTTTTGCAGACGTGTTGCTATGGGAAATGAGGTGGCAATTTTGTCAAATAATTCCTGTTCTCCTCTGCTACTACAATACTTCCTTTAGAAGAGAGAGCTCTGCTAATAGCCATAGAGCCTGCTGGGAGAGAAGGTTGATTTGGATGCAGTAATTGGTTTTGTGAATGCTTGTTGCTCTGATCAGGTTTTGGTCCAGTGACAAAAACCAATACCCCAATAACAGCTTTTTGAATTGCCGGTATAAGAGAAAAGTGACAATTTGATAATCCTCTCCAAAGAGTCAGATAAAAGCATTCCCTTTTTTTTTGCCTGGAATGGAGACAAGGCTACCTCATCTGCTTCAGCTGTCCATGTTTTGGCAGTGGATATGCTTTGACAAAACCAGCCAGTCTGTTCCCTGTGACATGAAGTAAATGATGTGCTTGGCACTCCCCCTGCAGCTCAGCTGAGCATTTCCAAGTGATGGAAGCATCTGTATCATTCATTCCTTTGATGTTAAGGGCAGTTGAAACCTGCTCAGCCAGAAAAGGCTTAAAACTAAAGCTGTTTCTCTTGTCTTTGGTCCCTTCTCCCTTCCTTATAATGCCCATGTTCTGTTGCAGCACCCTGTATCTGGTCTAAAGAAAACAGTCAACATGCATGGCTGCATGCTGTCTCACACTTAGAATTAAGCATGTGTCACCGTTGATGTGCTGTGCTGTGTAAGGCTGTGACACATGAGCTCCATTTCCAGTCAATGATTTACTAATTCCAGACATTACCCCCTTGTGTATATATCAGCAGTGTCTCAATAGCAGTGTGCAATGTTATCTAAATCCTTTTGTAGTACATTAAAAATAATTGTATTATAATAATTGCTATAAGCTGTATGCATCCCATATGCTAGTGTATGTCCACATGCACACATACATATACTTCTATATTGATGGAAAGGATGATGAAACTTAAAAATGGGACGTGAGGTATGGTTGAGAATAGACTGTTGTGATTGACAAGTGTAAAATATTCCCTCCTGTGCATTGTAGGACAGGCTGCAGCATGGGCAGAAAGAAACCCGGAGAGGGGCTTTGGACAAGGGCCTGCAGGGACAGGCCAAGGGGAATGGCTTTAACCTGCCCGAGGGGAGACTGAGATGAGCTCTTAGGCAGAAGCTCTTCCCTGTGAGGGTGCTGAGGTGCTGGCACAGGGTGCCCAGAGAAGCTGTGGCTGCCCCATCCCTGGCAGTGCTCAAGGCCAGGTTGGACACAGGGGCTTGGAGCAAGCTGCTCCAGTGGAAGGGGTCCCTGCCCGTGGCAGGGGTTGGAGCTGGAGGAGCTTTGAGGTGCCTTCAACCCAAACCAGGCTGGGATCCTGTGATTGCTACCAAAATCCAGGCGAGAAATGCCATTTGCTGCAATGAAGCAGTGTATCAGCTATATGATCATATGCATTGCTTTGGGGGTCACAAACTCAAATTTACTGTGAGAAAAGGGGCAAAGAAAATGAAAAATATGTCAAAAGCTGAGGACTTTAGTAATCCAAAACCAGCAATGAAAGGCCTCAGAAGAGCCCTCTGTGGCTTAAACAGCATTTACACACACTTGTTCAAGCACAGCCATCGCCTGCAGACACAGAACGAAGCATGGAATGGAAGCCAGCCAAGACATTAAAACAAGGCATCAAATGAGATGCTTATTTAAAGTCATCTGCTCTGACTTTCACTCAATTCATCAGCCTGCAACTCAGAACTGCTTCGTTATAGCAAATGCTATTTCTCACTGATATAGCTGATACACTGCTTCATTTAATTTATAAGTAGCACTGCTGAAACAGGAGCATAAAACAGTTTAAGTTGCTGTTCTCATAGGTATGGCATAAAAATACCTGCTTCTGGCTAATTTTTGTTTTTATTTCAAACTTAATCAGGAAATGGCAAACATTCTGGCACAAAAGCAGCTTCGCTCCATCATCTTAACTGTAAGTATATCAGTTTCACAAGTTATTTTTCACTAGCAGAGAGAAAAGGTGACTCCAGTTTTGGTGATCATTGCTTTTGTCTTAGTGCATTTCAGTTACACTTGTATTTTGATCTGTTTTGAAGCCTGTAGTACACAGATAAAGGTTTGGTTGTTGAATAGGTTGAAAACTGGTTGCCAGAAAGGGTGTTTTTCCAGGCAAATATATAGTAATTTCTTCATGAAAATATAGCACTGAATACTTCTTTTTTTAGTTCTTCAAGATTATTTTGTCCTGTTATAAAGTTGCACACGTTTTGTCTCCACTTGCACAAAAGAAGCATAAAATACAGCACAGGGTGAAGCTAATGAATGTAACATAAAAGACTTGCATCTGCTGTCGTGGAAAACCAAAGGGATTTAACTTTGACCTTAGAGTGGCTATATCTCTAAGGGAACAAGGGAAAGAACTCTTTCTGTGTTACGAGATCCTGGGCAGTGTAAACCAAACCAAACAAGCCCTTGCTCCCCCTCATTCACTATCATGGTTTCAGGGATCCACACAAAACCCCTCAGGATTTGTTTCAGAAGGCATGCTTTTACCCTGCTGTGTCCATAGCAGGTTTGGTGTAAGCACATGGTAACGTTCTCAGGTGTTCATTTACTATCATAAAATGCTCCAGTGCCTTTTGGCAGACAGCTCCTTTTATCCTCTGGAACTGTACGGTCTCAGTTGCTGTCTCCATCTCCTAAACTTGGTGGGTTTTGGCACACCAGGGATGTTTCAGTTCGTCAGTTTGGTATCTGCTTTCTGGATGGGCCTAATTCTGCACACATGGGACATTGCATGAATGTATTTCTAAGCATCATCCTCCTACAGAATGGAGTTACCTGGTAGAGGTAAGATTGTGGTGCGATGTTTGATGCTGACTCCTGCATCCGGAGCCCTGTTGTATCTCTGTGTTCGCTGGCTGTGTTTGCAGCCTGAATACTTTTCTGTTCAGGCAGTCACTCTCTTAAATGATTTCTTGATATATTCATTTTATTTTCATACAGAGCTCTGAGGCTCTTGGGAAGGAGTTAATTTTTCTTCAGTGCCTTCTCAGGACTGTTTGATGCCACTTCTCAACATGGGCATAGGCTCTATCTAGTGGCGAGGAGGAGAAAGTTTAAGCACGTTGTTATTGTAAAGTCCTGCCCGTTAAAGTTCCTCATCTAGTGCCTAAATCAGTAGTGCTTGTCCTGGTTTGATTTTTCCTTCTTTTGCACTGTTGCATAGTGTACCTGCTTACAGAAATGGAAACACCCGAGTGCGTGTGCTGTGATTTTCGGATAAGATGGCATTCACTGGGGTCTCTCCTTCTTTGCAGCATGTTATCAGGGCACAGAGGGCCATCAATAATGAAATGGCACACCAGCTTTATGTTCTTCAAGTGCTTACCTTTAACCTTCTGGAAGATAGAATGATGACAAAAATGGATCCACAAGATCAGGTAAGCATCTGGCATGATCTGGTCAGAACGGGAAGAGGGCCACTGCTCATTGGTGTACCTAAAACTCTTCATGGAGGAGGAGGCACTGGGAATGTTTGCACCATTCATTCATTCATTCTGTTATGAAGCAGGTTATGTTTTCTGGTTGTTAGAAGATGTACTGGCTATTGCATTCCATGTGCAAAGGTACGACAAAACGGCCAGGCTTTTCTCCGTAGCAGATGGCTTCATGAGCTGAATTGGGTGTCATCCTGAGCTAAAACTCCAGGCAGCAGGCCAGCATTTGTTTCTTCTGTGTACTTCTCAGAAGCAGCATAGATGTGTGGTCCTTTGTAAAAGTGCTTCTGTAGAGCTGGAATGAATATTTAAATGGAAACTCTCTGGCCTGATAGAGTTGAAGGTAATTTGTACTACTGAAAACCTGCTTTTGTTACTGGGCACCTAAGTAATAGTTGTTCATTTGTTTATTGCTGGCTGTGTCCAAACACCAGCTTTAGCATTGTTATTGTGCTAAGAGAGACACTTGCTTAAGAGATTCAGGTTGAAATATTGAGTCGATGAGCCATAAGGAAGATGGGTCTTGTTACTTTAATTTTTGTGGCCTTTTCCTTTAGGGCAGACAACAAGGGGGAGCTTGATTTCAGTTATAAGAGGAAGTTAAGACCTGCTGGTAATTTGGAGGAGGTGGGAGGGCGAGATGGTTGTAAACATGAGTAACCTCATGCTATAGGATTTCACCCTGCCTGTTTCTTGAGGCAGGAAGGTTGGGCTCTTGGGGACGGGCGCACAGTTAACTGGTGCCTGTCTCCATGGACAGTGACTGACAGAGTGGCGTTAGTAGTGATGCTGGGGTGGTTGTCACTGTCTTGAGACATTTCCAGTGGTGTGTAAGTGCAGTGATTCCTCTCTTGCCCATTGCTGTGCTAGCAAATGTGCGCAGTTACCAAAAGGAATGCCGAGAGCTGAGCCATTTCAGTTTTAGACAGCAAAGTGCTGAAGTACCAGCCGAATCTGGGACGTGTGTGATCTCTTGGCTCCTGTAGTTTCATGCCTGTGGTTAAAATGAAGTGTGCAGTCCAGTTTCTGGAAGTCAGCACTTGAGCATCTGCATGTGAACCCCACCAAATGTGAGGACTTTGCAAAATGGGAACCACAAAGTTATTTTGCTGACTGTCTCTGAGTATGAAGTAGGGAATTCAGGCAAAGAAAGGTTGGGCAGTGGAGGCGAAACAGTGTTCTGAAACAGCTTCTGTGATATTGGTTATTAAAGTGAGAGGTTTGAACCCATTTTTTAACCTTGTTTTATCACAGGCTCAGCGGGATATCATCTTTGAACTCCGACGAATCGCATTTGATGCAGAATCTGAGCCTAACAATAGCAGTGGCAGCATTGAGAAACGCAAATCCATGTATACTCGAGACTATAAAAAACTGGGATTTATTGTGAGTATTTCTGTGTGGTGGTGCACTGAAAGTGGGTGAGGGCATCCATTGTGCATCTTGTAACCAGTCACTTCTCTTACTCGCTCTTCTGGCTATTTCCTCCTGTAATGCTACAGAGTGTTTTGGTTGTCTAGAGATCAGTGATGGTGCCGATAGGGTTGAGTGTTTATGCCTATGAATCACAGGGAACACCAGCAAGGCAGGTAACATGGTGGGAATCTGTACAGACCACACAGCCAGGGTGAAGAGGAAGGTGAAATATTCTATAAACAGCTAGGAGAAGTCTGAAAGAACACTGAATCCTGTGTTCAGCTCCGGGCCTCTCACTGCAAGAGAGACAGTGTGGTAATGGAGAACAGCAGAGCTGGTGCAGGGCCTGGAGCACAAGTGTGATGGGGAAGGGCTGAGGGACCTGGGGGGTTTAGTCTGGAGAAGAGAAGGCTCAGGGGGGACCTGATGTCTCCCTACAAGTGGCTGACAGGAGGATGGAGCCAGGAGGGGCTGGGCTCTGCTCCCAAGGAACAAGGGATGGGACAAGAGGAAACGGCCTCAAGCTGCACCAGGGCAGGTTTAGATGGAGCTGAGGAGCAATTCCTGCCCCAGAGGGTGCTCAGGCATTGGAACAGGCTGCCCAGGGCAGGGCTGCAGTCACCATCCCTGGAGGTGTGTAGGTGTGATGCTTAGGGATGGGATTTAGTGGTGGTGTGGCAGTACTGTGTTATCAGTTGGCCTTTTGATGAACTTAAAGGTCTTTTCCAACCTCAGTGATTCTGTGATTCTAATTGGAAGAAATAATTAGCTGTGGTTGAAGCACGTGGTTTTTCATGGCGTTCCATAACCCTTGATTTGCTGTGTTTATATGGCTTGATACTATTTGGAGTACCTCATCTTAAGAGAAAGCTACTCACTAGTTTGTAGTAGTTCACAGCAGAGGGCACTAGCATCATACCAGATGCAGGCTGTTCACAAGAGTTCAAGAGCTCACTTGCATGGGTACAGTCATTTCAGCCTTAGAAATAGTAGAAAGAGCTGTTCTGCACTGTGAATTTCCATTTCTCAGTTGAATGCCAGAAGATATTTGATGCTTAGGCTAGATGAAACCACTTGGGCAATAAAAATTTACTTAATTTGCCTTACAGTTTGTTATACAATGTGCTGTAAATAGTTTCTTTTCTGTCTGGCAGTTACTGGTCAGATATGTTTTCCCTCTGAAGTAATAGTTTGTTCCTGTGTTTGAATGTTTTCAGGCTCCTATGGGCTCTGTGACAGGGATGCTTTCTTGCAGTCTGGATTTCTTTAGTTTTCTGTGGGGCTTTCTTTGTTCTCCAGTCTCTGCAGATCTGGAAAAGGTGAGGTTTAGTCGATGTCCAATGAGAAGAACTTAGGTTTGACTCCCAGCTCAGGCCGTGCTCTGCAGATGTGAGCAGCAGCAGCAAAGCATCAATCTGTTTCCAAACCCAAGGCAGAAATACAGAAATCCCAAACCTCGCTCTCGCACCCATCCTGTGCTTGGTGCTGTTAGGGCCCAGAGGTGTGTGACCTACTGCATTCTTTCCCATAACCATAGCTTCGTTGGTTTAAGTTACTGTTTGCCACACATTAGAGCAAGCTGCTCTAGTGGAAGGGGTCCCTGCCCATGGTAGGGGTTGGAGCTGGGTGAGCTTTAAGGTCCCTTCAACCCAAACCAGTCTGGGATTTTGTGACTCCATAGCTTCTCAGCTGGGTGCAATCATCAGGCTGTTTTCTGCTGGTCCGGAGTGGTAACAGAAGGATGCAAGAGGATTACTGGTGGTTGGAGGCAGTAGGTTTAAAATGGCTGGGAGAAAACCTGAGAAACTTTATTCTGTTAACAAAACTGGAGCATTGTAAGCAGAAACACCTGGTGGGATGGTGTCTGTGTGCTGGAGGAGCTGCTCACTTTATGTAAAGCTGATGCTGTTGATCTGAGCTAATAACTGCGCAGGAGGAGGCACCTGGGTCAGATGCGCTGTTAGTGACCAGCACCACAGTGACCAGCAAATCCAGATGTTAAAGCTGCTGCTGTTGTTTACCGTGCAGCTGCATGTGATTTATCAGAATGGTTTGTCAGGAGCTGTGGGCATCTAATGGTTTGCTCATTGTTAACATGGATAAGCCAGCCTTTTACTGTTTACTGCTCAGCTCCTCTTAGCTTTAGTCCTTCCAGAGGAGAGCAGGTTTAAAAGCCCATCATAGAACTGTGTATGATTTCACTGTGTGGTTTGCTTGTTGGCTGCTTGTTTGCTTTGTGCATCCCAGTTACGAACTCGTGGGGGCAGGCCAGCTCCATGGGTTTGAGTGTAGTGGGGCTGAGTGGTTTGTTCCAAGTGTATCCTAGCAGAAGAGTTCTTGTACTGCTAATGGTTTTCTGACCCCCTTCTCTTAGAGGTGGATCTTGGACATCTTTCTGTGCCATTATGTACAATAATATACCCAACAGTGATCAGACAAAGCGACATCTCTCTTCTTTTGTAATGTGGGCTTCATCTGTTTCAAGGCTTGATGGCTATAGCTGATTCCACACGGCCCCTTGTTTGATATTGAAGTGATGGTAGTTTTGTGAAACAGTGTAAATTCAATTTATTGTTAATTACTGAGAATAGGGTTGTTCGGGGTTTTTTTTAAGCCTGTGCCGTTTTCCATCACGTGCATGCAACCAGATATGTATGCATGTTACTTAAATGTGCATATCACTCTGTTCCCTCTCCTCTCCTTCCTCATGGGTTTCTTTGCCTGTTGCAAGATTTAAAGGACTGTAAATAGCATAACGTACAAAGTATTGGTATTTCTTCAGCTACAAAGGACTGCAGACATTCTCTGCATGTGCTTTCATTAACTAAAGCCTATGAATGAATGAAAAGACAAGGGGAAGAAGGTGACTCATTTGTGAATACTGAATTATTTCCCCAAATTAAAAGCCCCTTCATACCTGAATTGTGCATACGTTGACTGATGTCGTCAGCCTGCTACACAGCCCCTGCCCGAGTGGCAATGCGATGTGTTCTTGTAAAAATGCCTTAAATCTTCCTGCATTCTGGTGCAGCTCTATCCTCTGTTTGATGTCTGTCTGGAGGAAACTGGAGGCAGAGCAGAACAGTGCCCAGGCAAGCAAAGCATCTGCATTTTGGGGAGCACAGTTCTAGTTCTAAGAGCCTCACATCCCTGTAGAGGGAGGCAAAGAAGAGTCAAAGTCAAGTGAACTGAAATTCCCCAGTGATGGATCCCATGGGTTTTTGTCTCTTTATCACCTCTCTACTAAGGGCAGATGAGGTATGTTACAGGATGAGCAGCATGGCTCTTAAGGGTGCTGCGATGTCCCAGCTACGACAGTCATCATTATTAATGAAGTTCCAAGGGAAGTATAATTCACTGCACAAATGGAGTGCCAGTCTTGCTCTGTGGGTGTGCCATGCAAGCTATAGGATGTAAGTATGAAATCCTTTACTGGAGCTGATAGTGCTTACAGCAGGAAGGAGTTTCACTCAATTCTTTTGAGTGGAGATGGATGACAGAGGCAACTGCAGCCATTAAGTGGGCTGCTTCCTGTGTGGGTTCTCTACAGAGACACATCCTCAGGAAAACTCTAATGATTATTTTTGCCTTGCTTTTACTCGATTGCTTATAATTTAAGTAATTTGTCTTTAAAAGAAACCACGGCTGAAAGGTGTTTTAATTAATGCACCTTCATTACAGTGGCAAGTGTTATGTCACGAAGGTTAAGTTTGGGTAAAACTGCCTGAAGTGTAACTAAAGCAATCAAAACGACGCTGTCCTAGTAGTCTTATGCTTAGAAGACTGATTCAAGCAGATCTTGTTTTCAGACCTTTCATTTTCCTTGTTAACTGTTTGGTATCACTTTCCTTTGTACAAAATGCCTGTTGAACAGCTCTGGAGTTCTCCGTAGTAAGTGGTCTTTGAACCGTTGCTCTTTGTGAGGACTGTTAATGTTTGTATGCCAGTATACCAGCTGTGCCAGCCATTATGCTTAAATAAAGAGTGCAAGTCACAGTGTACCGTACTCAACAGACTCAAAAAGAGGCTTTTCATGCCAAAATGTGACTTAGGAGCAGCTGTGATAGGATTCACAGAGGTAAAATGACTCAGGTAGGTTTTGATTCTGCTGCGTCTGACTTCCACCTCCTTGTGAGCGTTTAACCTGTGTTTATTTAGGAGGCGCAGGTTTAGATGGATTAATGGTTTTGGCTTGCTGCTCCTGCTGGCACTGTTCACGCTGTTTGCTCATGGCTGTCTCCTTGCTAGCTTGAGAATGATCCTGCTGGGCAGGATGGGCATTTGTGCCTTAGATCTTACCTGTGTAGAAGAGGCAGACTGCATTAGCGATGCTGGTGAAATGAAACCAGCTGATTGCCTGACATGTTCCAAGCTCACAAAGAGGCTTATATTTTTGCCACCGTTTAAGCTGGGGAGAGATGCCAGTTTCCTGGTGTACTTCTTTACTGCTGCAGTTCAAGCAGTGCAGAAATGGCTCACTGGCCAGGACGTGGGTGTTAGGCTTCCATTAGGAGTTTGGAAGAGCTGGAGCTGTTTGGAAAGCTGTAGCCCTTGGTTGCTCTCCAGCTGCTCTGGCTGGAGGGGTACCTGCCTCACACCCTCGTAGTTGAGCCTCTAGAAAGTCTCGTGGTATGGTCCTTAATTCCCTGCAGTACAAACCATCTGGATTAGCTCCCACCTTGTCCAGCATCAGTTTCATCTAAAGTGGACTGACTCTTCATTAGGGACTGTAGCGATAGGACAAGGGGTGATGGGTTCAAACTGAAACAGGGGAAGTTCAGGTTAGATCTGAGGAAGAAGTTCTTTAATGTGAGGGTGGTGAGGCACAGGAATGGGTTGCCCAAAGAAGCTGTGAATGCTCCATCCCTGGCAATGTTCAAGGCCAGGTTGGATGAGGCCTTGGGTGACCTGGGTTAGTGTGAGGTGTTCCTGCCCATGGCAGGGGGTTGGAACTGGATGATCTTGAGGTCCTTTCCAACCCAAACCATTTTTATTCTCTGACTTTGACTGAAAGTGTGGGACAGGAAACTTGGCAGGGCCTGCTGAGGTGGCTGCTAAATGACCTGGTAATGTCAAGTGTGGAGTAGTCATCAACTAGTGTGGCTTTTAGTTTCTTGACCCAGTCGAGGTAGGTCTGTGAGTGGATGGTTGACCTCTCATTTAGTTGTTCTGTGGTGTTCTGTAAACTTAGTGGATACTGGGAGATAGCTGGTGGTAATTCACCATGCTGAAAACGTGTAATTGAAATTACCATGTTCCACTGATTCATTTCAGATATTCCCCAGAGGGTACGTGATCTGTTACTGCGTGGTAACTTCACGTGCCCAGAAAGAATTACTTCAGTAATAAGGAGGCAGCAATCTGTGAAGTGCTGAACATGTATCCAGCTGTAAAGTCTGTGCTTGGTAACTAAAATAAAACCTGACAGGTAATTCATAGTTTTCATGTATTTGATAGGATGTGATTGCTCGAAGTTATAGCACTCATGTTAGATTCTTCTAGGCTTTCAAACTGCTGGCAGTCTGTAGGGCTTAAGATCATTGAATCCAAAGCATTAGTTCCCTGTAACTGTAAAGCTGTCATATAGGTGTGTGTAAAATACAGAGAATTATGCAAGAGCATTTTGTCTTGCTTTACAAAACAGAATTTATGTAATAATTTATTCATGGCTGAAAATATGTCGTGCTTGTCTTTTGACATGCGCTGTTAGGATTTACCTGATGAGTTCAGCTGATTTAGTCAGATTTTTGCAGTTCTGGCCATCATAGCATCCATTCCATGAGGAAACAATTCATCCCTGTGAGGGTGCTGAGGCACTGGCACAGGGTGCCCAGAGAAGCTGTGGCTGCCCCATCCCTGGCAGTGTTCAAGGCCAGGTTGGACCAGGGGCTTGGAACAACCTGCTCTAGTGGAAGGGGTCCCTGCCCGTGGCAAGGGGTTGGAGCTGGATGAGCTTTAGGGTCCCTTCCAGCACAAACCAGTCTGGAATTCAGTGATTCATGACTGGGACAGATTCCTGGTGGTGGCTTATATAGATAGACCTCTTTGGTGCTTTATGTTAGATTTACACAGTAGCTCAGTGAATTAAGGGAATACAGTCATCAAATCATGATTTTTTTTTTAATCTTTATAAGGAAAATTATGTGCAGACTGTTCATAGGATTTATTTGCTATTGCAAAGGTCAGTTTTATGTTGGTGAGGTCAAACTTGATCCAGAAATGCTGTTGCTTAACATGTTATGTAGGTTGGAGTGGATTTTATTATTGGAGAATAACATTTGCAGTCTACTAATGTGTATTGCTGAACTGTCATAGAAAAATAATTAGCCAGGTAGAAGTGCTTAATATTAAATGCTAATATTTAGAAATTAGATGTTAATAGGTAGAATTTAATAAAGAAATAAATTAACCGGGCAGAAATGCTTAATATTAAATATTTGCTGAAACACAAAGGTGGAAGAAGCAGCAGTGTTTGTTTGAAGGAAAACCTGCTGTTGTTGTATGCAAACATAATTGGTGAGTTTTGATGCAAACTGCATCCAGGAGAACTATCCTGCAGTTATTTGTATGTGCTGGGGTAGTGGGGATGTGATTTAAATGATTTGCACTGAAAGTATCTGAAAAGGCTTTCTGCGTATTCTTTCAGAGATAGAGCAGTTGCAGCCGTATATTTGATATACCGGGTATATTTGATATATTGGATACTTCTGACTCGAGGTACACCGTGGTTTTATAATTGTTACTTTATTTAAATCCAGGGATCCTCCAGATCCATTTTCATTCTATTCAGTTTGTTGGTTCTTGCTTTCTCATGTCCCTGCTCATTGCTGGGGGGGTTGAACTAGGATGATCTTCGAAGGTCCCTTCCAACCCAAACTATTCTATGATAGTTTGAATTTTCATGTAAATTTTTTTAATTTAATTTAAAATACTTACTTTTCATTATTCATTTCATTGAATACAGAGAGGTTGAAAATTCCCAAGTCACTGTTCTATCTGTCTCGTTAAAGCAGACAGTCGAAGCTGTGTGCATCATCATCTCTTTGAATGCGGAGCTGTGAAATAAAAAGACAAAATTACTTCCTCGTTAAGAGCTGGAGCTGATCACCTCTTCCCAACTGCTTGTGGGGGTTTTGGTTGTTTTTTTGATGTAGCATTTTCTCATATTTGTAACTCTTGTGTAAATGAACAGATGGGAACATTTTGCCTGTAGAACTTCAGGATTATTTAGGGAAGGGGTAAATGGTAGGGTTGTGTGCTAGTTGATAGTTCTAATGTAAGTTTATCACTTCGTCATTCACTGTGAATATCACTGTGACCAGTTTTGGGAGGGTTCATTTTAGATCGACACCTCTTCAATTGGACTTTTCCTTTTCAGATGTTCTGACGTTCCTCCGTCATCAGTTCTTTTACTCCCTGGGAGCTTCTGTAGTGTTTTTGTCATACAGACGTACAGAAGTGAGGCATACAGAATAACATTTCACCTACGCTGCTTTGGGGTTGGAAAAACAGAAGTTTGCTCTTCTATGGAGAGTAGCTATTACCAGGTCTAGCACTTACTGCAAGCTGCTTTCAGGACAAACTGGCATGACTTGTCGACTGATTTACACAGCTGCACGTAGCACTGATGCAAAATCTGTGAGAAGTTATCAATATCCGTCGAGACAGAAATAAATCTGTACTGTAATAGGCTAGGGATGCAGGGAATTTCATGGTTTCTGTGCTTCGGCGTATTCGCATGTTGTTAGGCATAGTGTAAGGAACGGGTGTTGCTTATTCCATCAGCAGCTATCTACAGACAGTACACCATTACTGTGATTGGGCATCTCCGTGTGAGGACACATTCTATACATCCTTCAGAGACTGCCCCGGAAGCCAGAATTAAGACAGTGGAGCCATTCAGGACAGAGAAGAGAGCTTTACACAGCTAGGACTGCAGGAGAATGCCAGGTTGCCAGAATGTAATTACTGCACTGGAATTAATCCAGAGTAATGCTGTGCAACACGCCACGTGATTTATTTACTTACTCTGTTTTAAATGGCATAAACGGACGTGGTTTGGGGTTTACATCTTACCCAAAAGAGTGACTTTTCATTCCCGCAGTACCCTACTAAGCTGGCTAACAAATTCTTGATGGGCTTGGTAACGTTAACATGTACGGTATAAAAGCATAAGCTATAAAATACCACTCAGACAGTGAAGCTGAGAGATGCATAGATGTTAGCCTGGTGTACAAAAGAAAACTCACCCAAAATTATCTCAAAATTTGAAGGTAACCAATCTGTTCCGTTTGTATTTCTTACTCTTGGTTTTTTATAAAGAGCAGAATGCAATAGGCTTTATACCAAACAGATGCAACTATTCTGCCTGAGGCGTTGTGTTCCGTGTATTTAATAAATGATGTTGTAGGTGAGGGCGTTTGCGTACTTCTGAATTATTCACTGTGGCATTTTAGATAATTTAGCTTTGTATCTCACTTCTCAACCTACTCTCAAGAAGTTAATATTTCAACCACAAACATTCAGCCTGTTAAGAAAAGGATGATTTTAGGGGGAGGGAGGAAGAAGGAAGGGATCAAAGAAGTTGGGGTTCTTTCTGAATGTGAAGAATAATTGAAGATATGTATTGCTTCACACATGCCAGAGCTGTCTTGTGGATCCTCGGCTATTACCAGCTGGCCTGTCTCCAGGTAACTGACTTAACACAGATGCAGATCATGCTCTGGTTATCCTGGGATCCAAAGTCACAGAAGCATTTGAAATGAACAGCTGAAAATAGCTGGTTTGATAGGCTTGACTTACTAAAAAAGTAGGTAGTGATGGAGAGGTGGCTTTTCTGGTTGAACACAGTACTAGTAGTGATGGTATGAGACAGGATGAGTCATCCTTAATAAATGTAGTGAGATTTCTTTTGCCCTCACTGGTTTTGGTCACTGTTCTGTACAACCTGAGATGTAGAATGGGATGAAGGAAAGAACTGTTCAAGCAACAGTAGGTGTCTTTTTATTTCGGTGTCCTGCTACTAGTGAAGTGAGTGCTAGTGTTTTAATAGCTGGAGAAAGGTAGATGGGTCTCGATACTCTTATCTGCTTGCCAGGTGTTTATCCAAGTATAGTGTGCCTGTGCTAAAGCACGGGGGTGAAGAGAGGAGGTGCAGCCCTGTGCTGAAGGTGTGCTTACGAAAGGTGTAAAACTGGTTCCTTGTTGACAGCTTTCCGCTGCTCTTTCTGGAATGCAGAAGCTCGTGGGAAGGGAAGTTTTCTCTTCCCAGAAGCTGAGGTCTGTTGGTCTTGTGCGTGTCGCAGCCTTGATCTGATTTTAAATGTTCTGACTGGTGAACGTATCGCACGTGGAAGATGGAAGGTTGAGTTGGGGAGATAGCTTCAGAGGGCTTTTGTTCATCATTCAGGTGAATATTGGAATCTTCATTTAAATGTCTTTTAAAAAGGAGGTTTTGGAAAACACAACTCGGTAAGCCTGTTGTTTTCCCACCCTGCTGATACATCTACTGCCTAGCTATTTCCCTATCAATTCCAGGATTCCGGATATCCTCTTGATTCCCTACTGCAAAATGATAAGCCTGTGATTGTTTTGCTGATGCAGCTGCTCTCCCAAGCTGGAGATGTAAAACAAACAGGTTGTGCATGCCTTTTCAGCCCCAAACCTTTGTCTCCCTCATAAAGTTGCAGCAGCTTTAATGGATAATTTTAGCTTTCAGATATTTCTAATCTTCCTTGTGACTGTGAATTATTGCCTGGCTAAACCCAGCCGGTCAGACACCTAAAGGCAAGGCAGGCAAGAGAATGAAGTCTCAGATTTCTACAGTGTTATGGCCCGAGAGATTCATCGGGAGGACAAAGTAGTAAAGCCCTTGCTTTTGTCAATGAGGTGGGTGGATCTGATCCTGACCACACGGCAGAAGCTGTGTGGTAGTTCTGAGGTAGACTGATGGTAGAAGAAATCTGTGCTGATCCATACCAGGCAATTTTCTGATAGTAAATACACTTTAAAGTCTCTGTCAGCTGGGGCCTGTGGAAGGGAAACGCCATCGTAAAGCAGGAAGGGAAATCTCCCTGTGTGAGGATGATGAGTGGAGCTGGAGACGTTGCAAAGGTGGTACTGATAAAAGAGCACAGCCGGCGATAGGCGTTTTTTTGATGGAGACACATTCCACTAAGGACAGAGCCTTTGTTTCTCTGAGCAGCTTCAAGAGAAGCTTCTGCGGTGCTCTCAAGCCTGTCTGTAGCCGGTCAGATGTTCGTATCCCAACCATGAACTGTGTGGAACTTACTCAAAGGTACATTTAATTCCATCCAGTCTAAAGATGGACTGGGTTGATGGATATTGTGAGCGAATGTAGTTTTTGATGCAGTGTGTGGAACCGAACATTTGGAAGTGGTAGGTGTGTGTGGAGGCTGCCGAGTTTTGGTTATAGTTGGTCTGTTCATTCATTACTTCCATAGTTGAGATTCATAGATTCAAGAATGTAACCAAAAATTTACCTGAATTCCGCAGGAGAATGTGTTTAATTTCATACACTTTTGTCTGAGGCCCTGTGTGTTCAGGAGTACACAAGTTCCAGTAGACTTAATACAGCTTTGGAATCTAGTAGCTTTTTCTCCTTATTGTGGTTTATTAGAAATCAATCCAGAACAGTTGTATAAAGAGGTGGTTTGGTGGCTGTTTGTGTATAGATCTGCATTTTCATGTCAACAGTGCTTTTAGTACGTAGTACACCTGAGGCGTGGCTCTGCCATGAAAGATGTGGGAGATCCATGCTTCTAACACATCAACCTTTGGGAAGCTCCATTCTGTAGCCACAGAAGTGAATGACTGACTTGCTAACCTCATAGTGTTTGCATTTGGCTTTTAACTTTAAAGACATGGACTGTTTTCTTGTTAAGAGTTTTCTGCTCAGTAAAAAGAGCTCTGTTGCTGGACTGTCTGATGCAGCAGCTACCTGTTACATGGTGTGCATCACTGGGGAGCTGATAGCTCTTCTGCAGATGCTAACTGAGTCAACTTGTTATCTCTTTACAGAATCATGTAAACCCTGCAATGGATTTTACACAGACCCCTCCAGGAATGCTGGCCCTCGACAACATGTTGTACTTTGCTAAACACCACCAGGATGCTTATATACGGGTAAGGCTCCTTCTCATCTTTGAGGTCTGTGCAGTTGCCTGTTTGGAGTGGTTATGTCCTGTTTGCAGTTGACTTTGAAGAGGAGGTTCAGAATTCTGATGTCATTAACAAAAGCTCTAGGAAGCCAAACCATGTAACACTAAAGCACGGTGTAAGTCTGTAGAAGATCGGGGAGAAAGCTGTACAGCTGCCTGGTCTATCACTGCCAAGTCAAACATTACAGATGCTACTTTTCCCCAGTATAACTTTTTGCTTAGACCTACAAAGAGAAGGGAGGTGAACTTTGTCAGATGCGTGATGGGTGTCCATAAGCTCAGAAATGAGTGATTGTGCCCAGTTCTCTGCCCTGCTCTAAGTCTACCAAAATCTTATCAGGGTTTTCTGTGGACATGAGGTTTTGATGAGCAAATGCTTTGGAGAATGACTGAGTTGGCAGTGTCCTGAGAGTTAGGATGAGCACTGTAAAACTGTAGTGAGGAAATGCTTGGAGAAAAAATAGGTAAGAAGCATCACGATTCATTTGTACAACCTGTTCCTGCCCCCTGACCGCTCCGCTTCAACTACCCTGGAAATAGCAAATGTGGGAAGTTATGTATTGCATCCTCACAGGAAGAGGTGTACAGCTGAGTAATACCTGCCTCTGAATGGAACCTTTCCTGACCTTTATAGGAATCAGATGTTTGCCAAGCAGAAAGCTGGTGAACACAGATGGGATAGTCTAGAAGGTCAGTGTTTTGAGATAGTAGGGGTGGTTTCCAGTCATTTCTACTAAAAAGTGAAGAGTGACCTTTTAATACTCATTATCAACTAGTTTGTGGTGTCAGAGCTCAGACAGGCCTGCTGATGTCCAGGCCAGCTTGATACGAGGACATGACAGGAGGCCACAAGATCTGCTCTTTAAATATATCTTTCTCCTCAGTCTCAATCTGGCAATAAGTGTTAAAAGAAACTGTGGCAGCATGCAGTGCAGCAGTATTTCTCAGCCCCTGTAAATCCCTGAAGTTGAGGGCTGTTTCACTCATTGGCTAAACTATGCCAAATTGTGGGTTTGTGTCTACGAAGAGAATTGGTTGTTGTTTCTCATTAAAATCTGGTAAGATCTGGCCCGTGCTACTTCATAGGCTTCCTTGGAAAATGCTGACATTGGAGAATATACTTAGCAGGGGCAGCCAGTGCTCCCAGAAGAGACAGGCGTGTTTTCTGGAAGTTGGAAAGGGCTGAAAGACGCCTGAAAAAGCAGAGCTGTTGAAGCAGAGCCTTCACTGACATCTCTCCAGTCTTCTTATTGTTTGTTTTCATGCCACAAATGCTGTCTTAAAAATTGGGGTCAGTGTAGCATGTAATTAGGCCCTCTTTAGAAGGGACTTTGCTGCTGGCTCTGCTCTCTTTCTGTAATGAAGGATTTTTGCTGCTTCGTTACCGAGATTTTCTGTTGTTGTTTCGAGACGCCTGCTTTTGTTCTTGTACAGTTCTTGCGTGCCTGAGAAAGAATACATGGGCACTGGAGTTGCCACGCGGAAGCATGCTCAGATTAAACTGCTTGCCCCAAGCTGTTCTGGGAACTGTTAACACGCTTCGGGAATGTGTTAGCCCACCCGTCTTTCCTAAGTAGTTCTGAGTAATTCCTACACAAGCTTTGCTGGCATGGTAGCTCACGGATCTGTGGTGGTCCACCTCGTCATGTTGGCGGCATGCTGAACACCTCGGAGATGAATGGTGCTGTGCAACTCCTGCAGCATTGCTAGTCTTTGATCGCAAAAGACACCCGATTTTTCCCTTGTAATCTCCTTGGTTTACCAGCTGGGGTACAGTAGTTTCCTGGGAGTCCTAGTATGCCTGCTTCCTTCTCATTCGAGTTCCTTATTTCACAGCCAACATCACCCCTTTTCTTCATGGCCATTGGCTCCCAAAGCCCCCACAACACCAGCTTGCTCTGCTTGCACAGCCTGTTGACCTTGCTTGTTTTGTCAGATGCATTTCTACTCTTAGATCCTAACAAAAATTCTCTTTGTGGCCCAGGTTAAGTTTCCACAAGAAATTATCTGTACAAACAATACTTGCATACTGAAAAACTTGTTTGGCAGGAGCTCTTTTCTGTCCTTCCATTCTTGATGCTAGGAAATATTGTGGTTCTAAGAGGAGAGCTTATTTCAGCTTGGCCCTCTGCAGTGCAGTTGATTGTTGTACCCTGGGATAACGTCTGCGCCGTGCAGCAGTTAAAAATTGAGACTGGAAACCAGAGGTGGTTTGAAACAAACTTGGGAAATATGAAACTTCTCCTGACAGAATGTGGTATTTTAAGCCAAGTCACTATCAGGAGGTCGTGATGGTCTCCCTGAGTGCACTGGCAGTTTAATAGACAGCACAAATCACTGCAGCCTGACCTGTTGCTTCCTTAGCATGGCCCTTAGTCAAGTATCTTCTTGTGTGACTGAGAGAAATGGGTAAGGAGAAGTTAGAAGATAAGCATTAAATAATCTCTTCCCTTTTCATTCCTTGTTCTGCCTCTCATAAGTGATTCTACTTAGAAGTAATTTGCATAATAAATAATTAGGTGGGAAGGATGTCTGAAACTGAAGTGCCCTTCACTTGGAGGCCTCAAAGACCAGTCGCAAACCAAAGTACTTGTAGGAAGAGTAAATACAATGGCAGTGTGTTGAAGAATGCGGGTATGAGGGAGTGGAGCAGATGAGTAACTGCATCTTGAAAGCAGGAGGCATTGCAAGGTGAAAATGTGAGTGCTGCATGGGGAAACAAAAATAACCAAATTTCCTGCCTGTTTGATTCTTTCCTGCCTGCTTCTCATTTCTCTCATTCACCTTTTCCCTGTTGTTGCTGAAATTACAGTAATGCCTTCCTTCCTTGCTCTCTTCCTTCAGATCAGCACAGTTTATTTAGATGTTGGGTTGAGTTTGAATCTTGGCTTTTTGTTTACTGTACAATAGGACTGTAGCATCCCAAAGAAAGGTTGTGTAGAGGAAGGAAAGCAAATCCCTGTTCTCTTTGACGGTGTGGTGTCCTTAGCTGTCATTCTGAGTTCTGAACATGTTTCCTATTGAATTAGTTCTCTGTGGAGTTAGCTTTACTTTCTGTTCTTCATTAGCTGTCTGATGCTATCAGGGACATTGCATTTCTTTCATGTTCCACTTAAATAATCAATTGCTGTCATCAGAGGCTTTGCTTTTAAAGGTGACATAGTCCATGGAATGCATTGATGGAAGTCATGTGGAATCTCTGCATGAAATGTAAGAAATTTTCCACAGGAAATAATTGGCAGCTTCCCAAGCTCCATAATTACAGGACAGACAGAGTGTATAATTAAAGTTAGCAGTGAAGAAAATGATTGGAATAGAGCTTTGTGACAGATAACCTTTTTGGGTGCTTTGTTCTTATGGAGCAGACAAGTCGTGTGTTTCCCCTGCTTCGGTTTGCTCCTTTCCAAAACTGCTTCAGCTTCACCTTCTCCTAATTTTAGAACTAAAGTCAGAAGTTACCATTTAAACCAGACTTTGCTCAGTGCAGACATCTTGAGATCTTTCTTACTGGTAACTTGCAGCAGTGTGCCTTCGATGCTTCCCGCGGTGTAAAAAGGGTCTGAGGGAAAACCTTCCTGTGGAATCCCTTATGCCACCTCTGCTGTTGATATCCCTGTTTGTTGGTGCTTTGTCATCGATCTGTTTGGGCATTGATGGTGCAAGACTTTTCAGATCCATTTTCTTTTCGAGATACGATGGGGAGAGAGATTTAAATACATGAGACTGAAACATCTTGTTGCAGATGCGTTTGTAGGTGTGTTCATTTGTCTGATTTTGGTTTTTCTGTGCACACGCTTCAGTTTGCTGGTACCGATTCGAAATAATGATCTCATTTAATTTGCTATGAAGTGAAGGTGAAGGGTCCAAAATGGAGCACTCCTTCTGTTTGTAACCCAAAAAGAGGAATTTGGTACTTCTTGTCCTGTGTGCCGTGTCTGTTCCTGGGGTGCTTCTGTGGACACACTAGCCCTGCAGTTTCGATAGGTTGATCGCTGTATGTGCAGTCAGGGTTTGTTCAGGTGTTCTCGATAGCAGGCAGCAAAATCAAAGCTACTGCTCCAGTCGGGAGCAGACTGCCGTTCATCTGGGATCTTGCCTAAGTTTAAGAGTGTTTCCAGGCAAGAAAGAGCAGATGCTATTGGATAAACTGAATTGACAGCAACTACAACTTAGCTTCTAATAAACCACCGCTGAAACATTCCCTTACCTCACATTTTCCACGCAGGCATCCTAACGATAGTGCTAACATAACCTTCGTCTGGAGGGAGTGTGGGATTTTACTCGGAGGTTCTTGTTTTTCACAGTAAGCGAGCTGAGTCATGGAGAAGTCCTGTACGATATTGTCTCTGGTGGGGTCCACGTTTCTCTTTCTAATGAATTTGCTTTTGATGACTGTTGGTGGCTTGTCAATATTTTTCTCGGGCACTTATGAGTAGCCATATTCTAGCAGGTCTCACTGCTTCTTTGGGGTGAGGTTCTGGCTTGAGGAGACACATCCTGTGTTTCCTTGTTTTGTTTAAGCACAAGAGATCGGTGCTTCGGGCAGAAACTGCAAATAAACTTAGCAGCTCTCTAAACTTAGAGCATTGGCTCTCCACCCATTTGGATCCTGCCCAGCTGGCTACCCAGGTTCATGCCAAATTCTCTGCCATTTATTAGGTTAGTAGGTTCTTGATATGTGTAGGGAAAAAAATAAGCGTTCCTTGGAAAGAGGTGCTTTTACCGTAGCCTGTAATTCAAGTCCCTCATCTGTAGCAGAGAGGCATTATCCCTTCTCTGACTGATTTTATCTGCTTCGTACAAATGTTTGTTAGACGTTGAATGTGGAATTTTCTGTCTGTAATACTGTCACCAGGATAGGAAACCAGTGTTGAAGTCCACGCTGCACAGTTCGGCTTACTGATCCCTTGGTGTGTTTCATAAGGGGTCCAGTGCCATTACGTTCTTGTGAATGGTGGGTGCCATGTTTGGTGGCACGCTTCTACATTTTCCATTCTTGTATTTAAAGCAGATATTTGAAGTTATGAAAATGCTGCAGATCAAAACAACGTTTGGACTTTGGTCGCACCAAGGCTTATTTTGACTATGTGAAAACTGAACGTGGAGCTGGTTTAGGATCAGTAGTAGAAAATCCCCTTCCCCTTGCTTGTGCCTACCTGGAGCTGATTCACGCAGCTGCGATGCAGAGACACTTCCTGCCCAGCAGCTACTTCAGTTGTGGGGATTGAGGAGCCTCCTTCTCCTTTTGCTGCTCTGAGGAGTGGCAGTGGAGGAGCAGGTGCTGTTTGTGAGTGCCGGTGGTGCAGGCAAGGAGGTGGCTGGCATCCTGCAGAGCCCTCTCAGACTGTAATGGGTTGAGTCACAGGCTGTCTGCCTTAACCCATGCAGTCCTTGTACAGGAGGCTGCCTACGCATCCCTCCGCCAATTCACAAAGACTCCTCCTGCCTGCTCCTTCTAGCCTGATCACATAGGAGTAGTCTAGCATAATTTCAGTGTTTTCCGAGGTAAAACTGAGCTTGATTTCTGGCAGGCCGTTTTTCTTGCAGAAATGATAGGAAAAAGGATGTAATTTATTTCCCTTCTGCTAAAATTCAGGAGAAAAATGAGCTTTGTTACATGAGTCGTCCTGGTGCGTCTCTTGAAGGAATGCGGTTTTCTACACAAGACCTAATTGCCAGAGACTGGTGGTTCCCAGGCTGTTTAGTGTGGTCTTGTCTTCTTTTCTCTGCCAGTCTTTCCATTCTCTGTTCCTACCTTCCCCTCAGATATCGGTACCTAAAGGTGGCCTGTGAGAAATCTGGAGAGAGATCTTTGTTAGAAGCATTTTATGGCTGCAGTCAAACACCTTGGCAGTTTGAATGGACCCTCTTACCTACGTGTCATTACCTATATAATGACATAATCAGTTGCTTTTCTTTTCCCTGTTGTCCTGTATGACTGTGTCACTGTCTCCTGACTGTTTTGCCATAGTGGGTACTGTGCTTTCCTCCTGTTTACCCCCCAGGTGTTAATTCATAGTTGTGCACATCAGGACTTGGTGTCTGGTGCTTAACATTGTCCTGTAACTACAGGTCCTCAGCTCTTATCTCAAATCTCAGCTTAAATTTCAGTTCTAGTGCCTTCCTGAGGAAGGCAGATGTAGTTGTTGCTTGACTTTAGTTTTGCCGTGAGGAGTTTCTGTAATGTCTCAGGAATGTGAAGGAAGGCTGAGATAAGGAAGAGAGGAAGCATAGGAAATTGGGAATAAAGTAGTGAAGATAAAAAGGCAGCTTAGAGGGGGCAGTGCTGAGTGAAGGCTCTTGGAAGGACACTGGTGCTGAAGTTTGAAGCAAGTGACAAGCTGCCTTAGGAAGAAAGTAAAATTGATGAAGAGGATGAATGGAAATTGTCTACATTAGAATCCCTTATCCTTCTCAGGAAGCATATCCTTAGGATTTGCTTCCTAGAGTTATTTAAAGCATCTAAATGAAGGCAAAATGGTGAAGCCTACAGTATGTGATAAGGAGGCTTAGGAAAAGGAAAAGCAGTGTGAAGAAAATGAAGAGCATCCCTGCAATTCTGGGATATTAGAATGCTGCCTGACTTTGCATTTTGGGTCTAAGGCGGTTTTTACTGCCTTTACTAACTAGCACTCTGAACCTCTTGATAGGAACCTACAGCAGACTGCTAGAAAGCTTGTTCCATATTAATGCAGGATTGCTTTAGACAGAACTGCAAAATAGGTCTGGGGAAATGCTCCTTTTTAATAGTGCAGCAGTGCTTCTTGAGCTGCCTGCTGTGGGATTTAGTAAGTATTGGAGCAGCTATAGTGGGTCTTGCCTTTCACTTCTGTATTTGCTTCCTAATCACAATGAATCTATTCCATTGCCAAGCTCTGAGGTTGGCTCAATAATCTGAGAATTACATCTGCAGTTGCTGTGGGCAGTATACTCTGAGCCAGTTCCACCTTTAATGTGAGGGATTAAGGTATTGGCTAAGTCGATATTCCTTCCCAGTGAAAGGGGAGTATTTCCGTGTGGTGGTTTCATCTTCCTGGATGTTGATGAGGAAGCTTTTGAATTCATTCAGAACAGGTATTAACTTCATTATTGAAGCTGACGCAGATTTTTAAGCCCATGGTAGTCAAAATGTGGAAAATTAAGCATCTGTGATGTTGGCCTGACACTTGAATTAATGTCCTTGTCCGTGGCTTTGGTGGGTATCTTGTAAAGGCAGGTGAGCATTCTTTGGGTGATGCTGAGCACCGCTGATTATAACACAAAGGAAGTGCAAAAGAGCTTGCTGTTGGAAACAACATCTCTTCTAAGGAGGAATGTTCTTTCCTGTAGCTCTCTAAATGCTTTGCTGGACAATTGGATGTTGGAGGGCTGCCTTCTCCTTCTTGAAAAGACTTTTGACTTTGGGGTGCTTCAGTCTGGCTAAATCCCAGGAGAAATTCAACTGTTACCAGTGCTGCCCGACATGTCTGCCTTGGGAAACATGATCAAGCCTTTATTTCTCTTTCTGATCACTCTTTGGTTTTGTTTGGTGATTGGGGAATGTTTCTCCTCAATTTACAGCAGGAATGTGTAAGAGAGAAGTACGTATAGCGGGTTACTGAAAACCAGTACAGACTGTGCAGATCTGCTTTCTGCTGCAACTGCTGTCCAATTCCCATACCTTAATAGGCCATGGAGTTTCTTTTGTAGAGATGTCAAGAAAATGGATAACGCTGATTTCCTAAATATTTCACCTCCTTGCATTTTTAACAACGTTGTTAAACCTCTTCCTTTCTCCTCTTCTGCTGGTCAATTCAGTCTCATTCTTCTTGTGATGCCAGGTTTGTTCTCATTTTGTGCTGCTCTCACTCATTTTCTCTATTTTCCTCCCTTTTCCCCTCACATTGTTGGGAGTTACACATCAGGGTTGTTCCTGCTTTGCCTCATGGTCATGGACAGTATTGATAAAGAGGAAGAGAAGAGGGTCTGCAGCATTTAGTACTCTTGTACCGTGAGCTGGGTTTGGGTATAACATCCAGTGTACTAGAAGCTGTGTTTCATGTTGGACATTCCCAATTCTGCAGCTTTGCAGGACTACAGCAAGGGAAAACCAGCAGCACATTTCTAAGGGCAAAGCAAAGGGCAGCCAGGCAGACCAGGGTTGAGGTAGGACTGAAGAAGATGGAACATGAGCCAGCACTGTGCCCATGTAGACAAGGCAGCCACCAGCATCCTGGCCTGTATCAGCACCAGTGCAGCATCAGGGCCAGGCAGTGGTTGTGCCCCTGTACTGGGCACTGGTGAGGATGCACCTTGAATCCTGTGTTCAGTTCTGGGCCCCTCACTGCAGGAGAGACATTGAGGTGCTGGAGCAGGGCCAGAGAAGGGAATGGAGCTGGTGCAGAGCCTGGAGCACAGGGGTGATGGGGAAGGGCTGAGGGACCTGGGGGTTCAGTCTGGAGAAGAGAAGGCTCAGGGGGGACCTGATGGCTCCCTACAAGTGGCTGACAGGAGGATGGAGCCAGGAGGGGCTGGGCTCTGCTCCCAAGGAACAAGGGATGGGACAAGAGGAAACGGCCTCAAGCTGCACCAGGGCAGGTTTAGATGGAGCTGAGGAACAGTTCCTGCCCCAGAGGGTGCTCAGGCATTGGAACAGGCTGCCCAGGGCAGGGCTGCAGTCACCATCCCTGCAAGTGTTTAAAAAGACTCCTGGATGTGGCACTTAACATGGGTTAATGTGGCACTAACATGGGTTAGTGGTGGCCTTGGCAGTGCTATGTTAACGGTTGGACTTTTAGGATCTTAAAGGTCTTTTCCAACCTAAATGATTCTGATTCTGTGGAGCCGAGGGTTCTCTTGCAGTGTCTGCCTTTAAGTATTTGTTTCCCCCAGGCAAATTTAACCTGCTGCCTATGAAATGTCTGGTGGATGTGCAGCTCACTGCGGATTTGTGAGGGGGAGGAGGAGAAAGATAATAGGGTGCAGCCACTTCATGAGCATTAATGATAGACCTCCGTTTGAATGAAGGTTGTGTGTGGGCTTCGTGACTTCCTCAATCCTTTCCTTTCCTTGGTAAAAGCACTGTTGTGATGGAAACGTGGATCAAGTCAGCTGTGTGCTCTGTAGACACACAGAAGTGGTGTCGGTCTGGAGCTGTGTTACGTTTCTTTCCCTGCTCTTGTTTTCACCAGTTTATGAAGTAAACATGTCCATTCCCTGCTTATTTCTCCTTCATAACCAGAGTGATAGAGGAAATGACATTAAAACCATGCCATTATCAGCTGTATTTATAGCGTTTGACTTTGGAACAGGATATGAGTCGCGAAGCCGTGAAAGGAGATTACAGATATAATAATGAATGTTGTAAATCTGAAATCTGTTGCCGAGACCAGGAATGATTTCTCTTTGGGTATTTATAAGAACCCTTTTTTTCCCTTCCTCTTTCCCTTTTTGCCGTCGCTGTTTCATTCGCAAGATCCGTATCTGCCAGAATCGCCTGCAGATATTTAGATGGAGTAAAGGGCCTTCCATCCTCCTTTCTTACAGAAACGTGACATGGCAGCTCGGCCTCGTTCTGCACAGCAGATGCTGAAAGATGGAGCTTGCAAAGTGTGGCTGAGGATCGTTTCAGAGCTGCTTTACATATTGATTACTCAAATTGCCATTTAATTTGCTGTATAGCAATACATGGTGCCTTAACTATTTCTCCGGCATTCTTATTGATTGCTGTAATCCTGCCTGACATAATATGCATATATGGTGTCACCATTAAATATTTATGTGCTCATGAAATGTTAATATGTCGGGTTAATGTGAAACTCAACAAAATGCATTTGCCAGAAGTGAGCGGGAATGCTGATCTGCCTGCTTCCCTTCCCCTTGCATTTTGCCTCTCCATTGATTTTATTACCAGCGTTTCTCTGCTGTATCTAAATCTGTGTCAAAGCCCCCTGCTCCAGTATGCAGGTTTTATGTTTTATTATGGGAGAGATAAACCACAATAATAATAAAACAGGAGAAGCAATCTCGGAGAGGTGTTGAGACACAGCTTCACACTGGGCTTGGGCTGCTCTGTCGTTGCTCCTGCATTTGGGTATGGAAATGCAGCACGGTCCTCCAGGAAAGAGGCTGAAGCAGGATGATTCATCCGGAATGCAAAATCATATTCACATGTTCCGTGAACAGTGGCTGCAGCAACGTAGAACAGAAATTGCAGGGGTGTTTTTGGTGCAGCTGTTACCCAGAGATGATACGGAACAATTAGATGTAATGTAACCCAAAACATTGAGAAGGAAAAGTAGCTCCTCATGGGAAAGCGATGAACATGGTTCTGACACTGCCCTGTTGGAAGAGGCCAGGAAAAAGTCAAATATTTATCATATCCCTGAGAATTTTCTGAATTTCTGTGCAAAGTCTGAAGGTGATTTAAAAAACCCACCAGTGGAAAGCAGCATGAAGGGGTTATCCACTCCTGTAACACAGAGAGTGACCAGCCGTTTACATGCCCCATCCCTGGCAGCATTCAGGACCAGGTTGGACGAGGCCTTGGGTGCCATGGTTTAGTGTGAGGTGTCCCTGCCCATGGCAGGGGGGTTGGAACTGGATGATCTTAAGGTCCTTTCCAACCCTAACTGTTCTATGGTTCTATGATTTGTGGTGCTGGGGAAAACGTTATCCAGCTGTGTGTGATATGGCAGGACTCAGCAGGTGTACAAGTGTGCAAGGAACTCTTTTCTCCCATTTATTTTGCAGTGTCACTCAACCGAGAATACAGAGGCTCTGCTTGAGTTGCTTTTGCAGCATTCATAGGCTTGATGCAAGAGTCATAGCTCCCTGAAATGTTCTGCACATGAGCACAAGTTTCTTCCACAATACAGAACATGTGCACGTTCTCTTCCGTTGAGGGCTTCCCTTTGAGTTTTGACGCTTGGATCTTTTTTGGAGCCTGAATCCCACTATGTTTTTGGGTTTTTTTAATATATCCTTCTAGGTGTGTCCATGTCGCCACATCATTATATCTCATTTCCTTTAAATGGCAACTTTGAAATGAAATGCTTTCTTCTCTTTGGCTTCTACTGCAGTTCCTCGAAGCCAGGGGTGCTGCAGAACAGGAGCATTGCATAGGAATGGCAAAGCTTCCTAGCTGGCCATGGAGCAGCACTGCTTCTGTGTTGCTGGCTGCCTCAGACATAGGTCATTTACCTGGTTCATGAAAATAGAGCCTCCAATTACAGGCTCCTAAATTCAACCTGCTGTATCTTGCATATGTGGGATGCGGAGGACAGTGCTTCAGCGCATGGGTTCTTCAGACTGATCTTTTCCTGTTTTGCTTCCTCCTCAGATTGTCCTGGAGAACAGCAGTCGAGAAGACAAGCATGAGTGCCCGTTTGGCCGAAGTAGCATTGAGCTGACGAAGATGCTGTGTGAAATACTGAAAGTAGGAGAGCTACGTAAGTTGCCCTGTTTGTTTGACCTCTGAGAGCCATGGAGGCAGTTCAGTGATGCCTGAAGTTTATTTCAATACATGAATTTTCTCCTGAGGACCGGTTCTCAGTGTAGTCACATGCTGAACACTGGCACTCAAAATGACTGTGTCTGCTTTGCTGTGTCTTTTACTGGTTTGTGAGCATACCAGCAATGAGGATGGAGTAGGGGAAATGGTCACCCAGTCCTGGAGTCTCTTCTATATGAAGCAGGTTAGCTGCATCATTTCTGGATGGGTCAGCTCATTTCCCATTGGTTGATCTGCTGTAGGAGACTTTATTGTCTTACCATTCCAGGGGCTTATCCATAGGTTGGTTTTATATGAGTATCATAGTCATTCTTTGTGGGATTGCTCATCTAAAGTGGCACATCCTGTTTTCTCTTAGATATCTAGTGCTCTATCTAAATACCAGATGACACTTTTACTCTAGCAGTGTGCTATGAAATACTGTATTTTAATACAGAGTAAACGAGCTGTCTTTGGCTTCGATTATAGTCCCTAGACAAGTTGTTAGGTACTATCCAACAGAAAAGGATGTCTGTATCTTTGTTAGTCTGGAGTGTCGGTGTTTAACTATCGGTATCTATGTATAAACTTCGCTTACCCATCAGTAATATTCCGGATCCAGCTGCAGTCTGGTTTGGCAGGCTTTTCTTGTTGCACGAGCAGGGGGCACAACTGAGATGCTTTGTTTCTTTTGGAGACATTTTGTTCCTGTTGAATTTTTTCCCTAATAAAGATTTTTCTTCCACCTTTACATCCAAGTCCATAGAATTTAGTGAGAGAAGAGCGATGCAAAAGGCAGCAGGAAAGCCTATAGGTATCACTGATTCTTGTACCTACTAGCTCTGAACCGACATGAAGAGCTGTTTTAAAAGTATAGTTTGGCTGTTGAAACAACTGAAGCTTTCAAATGCAGTGTCTTAAGTCTCAATTTTTTGGCTGGTAGTTGTAGGAGGAACACACAGCCTCAACAAAGCTGTGAACCCACTTGAATTGAGTGCTAAAGATCAGTTTTGTTTTTACAAATGCACAGGAAACTCCCTGGGATCCAAAGTACCGCTTCGTAGGTGCTGTTCTGTGCATGTCCCATAGCTCTGTGGGACTTGTGCTGCAGCTGGCTGCTAATGAAGGTGATTGATGTAGAGGTCATCCAGGCATCCCAAACATCTTCGCTGTGTCATAGGAAGTCATTCAATAAATAAACCCCTTTTTTTGCCACACGCATGTTTGTTGTCCATATGCAGGGGTCTGTTAGTATGTAGATGATTTGCCATGGATGGTACTGTTTGTTCTGATTGCTTTTAACTTCTGCAGGTAGGTCCTGTCATGGCTTTATTGTGTGGTCTTTTAAATTGAGGACTGTGAATACAATAAGAGGACTTGGGGTGAGGGGGCTGGGTTACCATATGAAGAAAATACGAAAGGAAAGCTATTTTTTCTGTTTTAGTTTTAGAAAGACAATAAATAGACGTATTTTTTTCACTTGTTTGGGGGTTTAAAGTGAGGGGGTTTTGTTCGGGCTTGGTTTTTTGTTGCTGAAGTTCTGTTTCATGAAGAGTAGCAGTATGGTTTGGAAGTGTGGGGTTAGAAAGGAAACTGAAAATTTCCCCAAGGGTATCTCTGGCTAAGGAGTGTGACCTGGTAGTGTTCTGGAGGCACTTGATTTGGTGTTAGTGAAGCTGCAAGTCACTGGGATGCCCGGTGCGCTGCTTTGCACCACTCCAGTGGTGTCCTTCCATAGGTGTGTGATACCATACAGACATCTGATGCTGAGGAGAAGTGCACTGCTGGTTCTCTGGATGGAAACCAGACGTAGCACAACTGACTTCTGTAATGTGATGCTAATCTACACCCACAGAACATCTGCCTCTGGGTGTGGCAGCAGGGTTGCATTGTGGTCTTAACATTCACAGGGGACAGAGCTAAGGTTGCCTCTAACTCATCTTGACGATTCACCTGGTTGCCGGTGTGTTTCCTTAATGGCTTTGTGTATGTGGAGCTCTAATGGTCATTTGAAAAGGCTGTTATAAAACACACCTTTCAAATGATGTACACAAAAAGGGTTTCCTGAAAATGGCTGTGGCAGAAACGCATCTTAGCCCAGCTGTGATCAGCAGTTTAGCCTGGCGAGGAGTGCAAACCAGAACTGACATTTCTGGGAAATGCACGTTTGGGTTCATTCTTCACTTGAAAATAAATAGTGTATTTCTGAATAGGACTGGACATCTTAAAACTCAGTAGTTACAGTTCGGGGCAGACGTGCCTGCCGTAGTTTGTGTGTGAGAGGTTTCATGATGTGTTTAGGCTGCCGGGGTTTCTTTGGACATGCAGAACTCGTCACTTTTTCACACTGGAACATGGGCCTTTTTTCTTACCAGTTTCTAAACTGTGTAATTTAAAAACCACAATAAATGACCTTTTGCTCATGAAATATTCAGCAGTCGAAACTTTCTTAAAGTGCAGAGTAGATAAAAGCTGCTAGACTGTCCATTATTCATGAAGAACACTTTAATGCTGATTACATTCCCCTTGCTCCACTGTATTAAATGCCTTCAGGCCACAAGAAGACATTTTGCCGTGTCTTTTTGGTCCTTTCAAGCACACGTTCATCCCAGGAAGAGCTCACAAGAAAGTGTTCAAGGCCGCCTCTTCTGGTTTTGTATTTCCTCAAATCCAGGTATTGGACTTCTTAATTCTTTGACTTTGGTTCCAAGATGTTCATCTTGGATGAAGCAAGGCGTTCCCTTGGAAATTCATCTCTTCTTCAGCAAAGCATTTTGAAGGAATGAAAGCTAATGTAGGCTCCATCTTCCCTCTTCCTCCCTACAGTTTCGGTCTGTGACATGTACACTCGGGGGGGGGGGAGGAATTGCCCATGTAACAGACCCCTGGTACAGCTTCCCAGGGTTGTTGTTGCCTTGTTCCCATACAGGTTCAACTGAAATAGTTTAGTGTTGGAGCTGGTGAAGAGCCTTGTAGCTGACAGAGGAACGATAAATTAATGCTGCATGCACTGAGGGAAGACGATGCTACTAACACAGCAGTAGTCTAAAGATGTTCATAAGCCAGTATCCTTGCATGCCTGAAGTTATTCTGTAGTTAAGGCATGTCAGACTTCAAGTGTTTTTCTGCGTGTTGTCGAGCAGGACACAGATGTTTAACTGTCAGCGTTGTTATTTGATTGCTTTGATGGGTGGTGTTTAGGGGCCTCTGCAAAACTCTGCTCTTGAGCTTAATGACACACCGCAAGGGTACATGCCATATGTCATGTGTATGGATTGTCCTAAAGCTTCTGTCAGATAAACAGCTTCTTCACTGGGTTTCCTTGCTTTTCTGTCGTGGGGGATTGAATTGCCCCAGGGTTTTGTTAGACTTGATAAATTTACAGCATTTTTTCCTCAAAAGAGAACATCTAAAATGCGAAGGGATCGTAACGCCTTTAATGCTGTTGGCACGTTCTTGCTATAGATTTCTCGCTGCGATCATTGCCCAGGTTGCAGGATAGAAGTGCTCTAGAAATACTTTTATTATGTCCCTTTATCAAATGGAACGTGCCGGGCAGTCGTAGGCATGCAGAGATGTTCGTGGCTGTGCCCGCTGAGATGAAGGTAATCGAATCTCATGCTTCAAGGAGTAAGCTGATCGCTGCAGGGCGCAGGGAGCACTTCTTCATCTTTGCAGTTTTTCCTCTGCATTACACAATGCCTAGCGTGCAGCAGAGCTTGTTTCTGTTGGTGTGTCCCTGAAAGCACATTGGTCACTGCAGGACCTGACCTGAGGGTTCACCTGGTTTGGTTTTCCTTTTGCTACAGCAGATCCAGTACTTTTATAACTGAATGCCGTATTTTACAGGCTTTTTCCCCTCACTTGAAAGATAATTGCCTTTTCACCCTCCTCTTCCTCCTCCTCCTCTTACATTTAAATAGAATAGAGCCCCACAAAGAGTAAATAAAATTAGATAAAGGGATTTTTACTGTTCTCACGTTTCTTCTTGCAGTTCTGTTTTCTGGAGACTGAAGCATTTTACAAGCCAGGAAATGTTTGTTAGGAAGTTGAGAAACTTTTCTGGCCAAAAAGGTATTTAGTAGCAATTTTCTGTTTCATCTGGAACATTCATCCCTGCTTCAGAATGTAATAACTAAAAATAAATCCTAACCTCCTTTGTCCTAGTTTTCCATTCATTCCAACATATCCACCTTTGTATTCCCTTGCCCAAACCATCACCATATCAGATAACTCCCAGTCACAGCAAAAATTAGGCAGAACTTGAGTGACAGCTTGAAGATGAGCAGCATCCGAAAAGTATTTCGGTAGTGATGAGTGAAGGGGGGGGGATCTAAAATAATCCTTATTGATCTTGAGTTCTAAGGGTTCCTGTGGAAACACGACTAGTAATTTAGCCATTCCTGACTATAGGGATGTTAACTACCCTTGTCCTTCTTGATACAAAGTGAGTAAGTTGCTGAGTAGTCTGACTTGTACTTTTGTTCTGCATGATAGCAGAATCTTATTTTATCCAGCAGCCCTCTCTTGTGTTTGCTGGCACAGTTCCACAGGGTAGACAGAAGGAAACTTCTCTTTTCTAGGAAGATGCTAATTCCTTTGCAGTTAACCTCTTCTTGCTCTAAAAAGTCTCCATCTCTTCATGCCTGTGGTAATCTGTGACGTCTATACAAACCGTCTGCTGTAATCTGTGCGAATGGGAGCAGCACAGCTGCAGACACCTTTCATTCGTACCTCCGAGTGACAGGAAGGCACATTTTGGAATGTGACTTTCTACTCATGCCACTGTTGGCTTCAAAGTCTCCTTGGGTCAGTTAGCTAAACACCCTGACCAGGCTGGCCAGTATCCTCTTGTGGTTTTTCCTGTTGTCTCCAGCCATATGTCTGCTCTTTGATCTCTTCAGAGCAGGGACCATGACTTGGTTTAGATGTGCAAAGTGTTTAACTTCATTGCATCCTGCGTTCAGGATTCTGTAGCTTCTTTGAAATGACGTTACAATTTCCAGTGTTATTAGTAATAATCAAAAGCATGGTGTATGAGGGAACTCAAAAACCACTTCAGGGCAAGAAAGACGTGGATAGAAGGGATTTTTTTAGAAAGTGATTAATGCATCAAAAGACAACAAAGAGGTAACTTGATTAAGCGTGAAGAGCTCTTTCATCTGGTAATGAAAGGGATAGCACGACTCAAGGCGTGGAAGTTAAAACCTGATAAATTCAAACGTGGGAGCAAGGTATAACCATTAGCTATGAGGGTGCTGAGCTGAGGAACTAGCAGAAGAGAAACAAAATGAGAGAAGAAGATGAAGAATGATGAGAGAATTAAAAGAAATATCTTGATGTTGCTGTCCTGTGATGACTGGAAGTTGTAGCTCTGGCATATTTGATAGAACAGCTGTACCTTGTGTTAATGCGGTTAGTGGAACCCAGTTTTGCGATTTGTGCTTTAATTTGGGTGGAGGGGGGCTATAATGGATGATGTAGGAACTGAAAAGCCTGGGCAGATGTGACAGGAAACAAGGAATATTTCAATATTTTGGGTTATTGCCGTAGGAAAAGGTATACATAAAATCTTCAAATTTTCTCCTCGTTTGAAAACTCTGCATCTCTTCTGAGCTTGTAGGACTTTGCTCGCTGTTCGTTCTGTCTGTTCCATACCTCGTGCTTTCCAAAGGAGGTGTAAGTGAAGACTGAAAAACACAGCAAAAAGCCATCTTGCGCTGTCAGTCACTGGAACAGGCTGCCCAGGGAAGTGGTGGAGTCTCCATCCCTGCAGGTGTTTAAAAGATGTGTAGATGTGGTGCTTAAAGACATGGTTTAGTGGTAGCCTTGGCAGTGTCAGGTTAATGGTTGGACTCAATGGTCTTAAAGGTCTTTTCCAACTTGCATGATTCCGTGATTCTAGTGGTGCCTGCCTTGTAGAAAGAAGCAGTAGGCAAAATCTTAGAACAAACTTCAGGCTTTTAAAGTTCATTTGCAACCTGTAGGAAGAAAAGCTTCAGTCGACTGAGGTGCAGCCAACTGTTTCTTGCTTATCCAGAACAATTTCTCTACGTTTTTAGGGTTAGTCACCGTTCAGGGACAGTTTAATGCTAAGCAGATTGGAATTTAGAGGAAAATCCTTTTGGAATCCGTTCTGGACCTCCTGATTTCACTTTGTGGTAATGTTTTATGAATTTGGATTTATTAAAAAGAGCCAAAGTCTCTCGTATTTTGCAGCAAGCTGTGTTTCAAACTTGAAGTAAGCCCTGATGGTTTCACAGCGCTGCTGTGCAGCAGACTGGAAATTCTGCAGCTGCTCCTTGGAAAGAGGGATATAGTTGCTTAGAATCAATGTATAAATGTCCAGTGTTGATTTAATGGCAACTTTCACTGTACTTTAGTACTACTTTGTATAGTCCAGCAGTGTTTGCGTTGGCAAAGCTAGTGGGTGTTCAGGGTGTGTTGAGGTGAAGAAGTGCACTTGAGGTTTTGGTGTCTGGAAAAGGCAGAGTGATTTTTGGAGTGTGTAGACAATTGCATTAGGAGGAGAACAGCATAAACTGCTGGTTCCTGTATTTCCCAAGAAAAGATTGTACTTGCAAAGGCTGGAAAATGCGCAGTATTCTGGGACCTTGCAAAGAATATCCCCTTCATTGAGCACTTGAACATCCTGCATCTAGGTAGTGAGTGTGCCACTGATTGTCCCAGGTTGTCCCTGCATCATGGATGCTTGCAAGGCACTGGAGGCACTTCTGGATTGCTGTGGAGTCAGCTCCTTTGTCAGACTCTTTGAGACTTTTTAACTTTCTTTATTTGAAGTTATCCAAGGCCAGGTTGGACACAGGGGCTTGGAGCACCCTGCTCTAGTGGAAGGTGTCCCTGCCCGTGACAGGGGTTGGAGCTGGATGAGCTTTAAGCTCCCTTCCAACCGAAACCATTCTATGATGCTGTATAGCTGTACTTAAGTTTTAGCACCACTCGATACTGTGGAAAGCTGCTTCTAAACTAAGTGATCATATAAGCACTTGAAAGCCGTGAAAGAAGTGTTTGCATGAAGAGGTTAGAGTCGGCCATCAGTCATTCATGATCAAGTGAAAGGGGTATGTCCTTGATTTATTGTTTTACAAGAGTGTTTTCTCAAAGAGTTGATCAAAACACAATGAAGACAGAGCAGTGAGAGCCTGAGAGCTTAATATGTTTTCCTTAAGTCGTCATTCACTAGCAGTACTGAATTATAAAACATGATCAAACTGCCCTTAGTGTTTTGCTGGAAATCTTTACCAGTCAAACTCTGTCTTTGCAAGCAGAAATAACAGTAGTGGTGAGTAACCTGAAGGACTGGAGTTGCTCTGTGTAGGTGACAGAGGTGTTTAACACTGGATTATTGATGTTATGAACTTATTGAAATACCATCCATCGCCTTCATTCCTGTTGAAGTGCTGGCTCATGCAAAGCTCAAGAAAATGAGTTTCCAACAATTAAGCTCCACTTGCCCTTCTTGAAGAAGCGTAGATTAGCTGGAACTGGGACAGGAAGAAGTTACAGACCCTCAGGCCTTTAGCAGACCGTGGAGATGTTCGCATTCAGCAAGAGCTCTTTATAGTGCTGGCTAAGTGAAATAAAACCAGGAGTCTGCAGGACTGTATTTTGCTCGTTTTCAGGAAGAAGTGTTCAAAAAGTGAGTACATCCACTCTTGAAACTGCCCTTTCAGCTTTACTTGCTTCCTCCCCGTGCAGCGTTCTGTATTTCTGGATTAGCAGAAATTTTGCAATGATGTTGTGAATGCATTTTCATGGCATATTTCTTTATACGTGACAAGGAATTGAATGTCTTGTTTCATAACGTTTCTGGTCTCTTTGTGCTGGCGTTTCCCCGTGGCTATCTCTTGTGAAGTATAAAATAGCATAATTGTTCAATCTAGAGCTTTAATACCTTCTAGCAAGGGAGAGGGAAGGGGATTCTTGATTTTGGATCCTGATTCTCCAGATAGCTTGGAGAATTGGCACGCTGTATGTGTTAGTTGTGTGCCTATAGATTCTGCTTAGTCATTAGAGGAATGTAATTAAACGCTGCCTACTCCAGGAAGCCACCACAGTAGGCAGTTTATTGTCAGGGAGACACATGTGCATGTAACCATACAGGCTCCCGGTCTTTGTCTCTGAAGCCAGGTTGTTGTAGGAGTTTAGGCTCCCGTTATTCGTTATTTCATGTGTTGGGGATATTGGAACAACATGGAGCTCTCTGTGAAGAATGATTAGATACATAAGCACTTTCTGACAGAAGAGTTGGTAGCTGCCCCTGAACACCTCTTAATGCACTATGCCCCTTTGGCATGGAAAGCCGTGACTCTCCTGCATCGTTCCAAGATGTTTCTAAAGGAAACACTCATGGCTCAGTTTAGAGATATCTCTGTTCTTTTCCTTTAAGTCTTGCTCGTTGCTGAAGTTTGTACACAGGCTTTCTTCTTGCAGTTTCAAATGCTGTGTATGAGCAGACCTCTGGCCTCCAGCATTTCTAGGTTCCCACTCCTTCAGGACTAAGCTCTCTGCTCATTTTCTCTGGGCCTTTGTGCTTTATATGTGCACAGCTTGCTAAGTTACTCAGTAATGATCCCCCAGCCTGGCTGGTGGCTATATTTCTGCCCTCATTACCACTACAGAGCATCAGTTTAATTATTCTGAGCAAGGACTTGAAACATCCATCAGCTGCATCCAGATTTGTTGTCTCTTCACATCAAAGACCCGCTTGATAACAGACACTTTAAAAACCATAGCATAATAATGTTAGCTATAGGCATGTGTGAAGAGACTGATAAATAGCTAAGGAAAAATGCTGGACTCCTCATTCATCTGAAGTAGATTACTGAGGCACAGAAAGTAATTGGTTGGTTTTGTACATATGAGTGTGAAAGAGTCTGTTGGTGTGGCACTGACTCTCTTGAGCTTTTGCAGTAAACTTCCTTCTGGTGGATAGTAAGCCCTTTGGGTGATTGCTCTCTGGCTGGCTGTACTTCATTGTTAAGTTTAGAACCTCTAAGCACAAAAAGTAGTGTTGGTATATGCATAGTAAAAATCTAAGGCAGGGTCACCGATAGGTTGTTCTTTGGTTCTCTCCAAGCACTCAGTGAGAATTAAGCACCAAACTTACTAAACCAGAAAGCAAAGAAAATGGCCTTATAACCGTACATTTCATGTGTGTTCATCTTAATGTTAACATGTTCACGTTATCATTGCAAACATATTTTGTCCTTCGTGTGTTCAGGTGTCCATAGTCGTTGTCTGGTGTAGAATACAGTTGTTTCATCCCCATTGGTGACAGGACATTGTTGAGCTGTACCTAATAGGACTGAACACAACAGAATTCGCAATGGGTTTGCCACCAGGCGAAGCAGAGCTTGCAGGACCAGAGCACCATGGTTTAACCCCAGGCAGCAACTAAGCACCATGCAGCTGCAGTGGGATGGGGAGAATCAGAAGAAGGTAAAACCCATGGGTTGGGATAAGGACAGTTTCATAACTGCAATTAAGTAAAATATAATAATGATGATGGTGAAAAGGAGGGGGAGGGAGGAATAAAATCCAAGGATAATAGGGAAAAAACCCGATTCAAACCACTAAGTGATGCACAATACACTTGCTCACCACCCTGACTGGTGCCTGGCCTGTCCCTGAGCAGTGATTGGCAGCTCCCAGCCAACTCCCCCCAGTTTCTATACAAAGCATGATGCTGTATGGTATGGAATAGCCCTTTGTCTAGGGTCAGGTGTGCTGCCTCTGCTCACTCCTGGCTTGCATCCCTTCTCACTGGCAGAGCCTGAGAGACTGATAAGTCCTTGATCAGGGTAAGTGCTACTGAGTAATAACTAAACATCTCTGCATTATCAGCATTGTTCTCAGACTGAAGCCAAAACACAGCCCTGCATCAGCTACTAAGAAGAACATTAACTCTGTCCTAGCTGAAACCATGATGCAGCCTTTCATTGTCCAAGCTGCAGGCTGTAGAGTAGCCCGGTTGCCATTTGTCTGAGGCTTTAAGAGTAGATGGCAAACCTTACCTGAGATGTTTAAAGAGATTTCAGGATGTGTAACCGAGCAGGGAAAGTTACCTTAAGTCCGAAAGAGGCCAAAAATTGGCTGAGCCATAAACCAGGAGTGTCTCTGCTGGTCATGCTGGAGGCAGAGACCGGTACCAAAATAGCTGAAACCATTTTGGAAGAGGAAAGAAACTGTCAGAGCCAGTGCCAATGACAAGAGACTGTGAGGAAGAAGATGGTTTTCCTCAGAGAGAAGGTTTGAGTATGCCTGTCAGGCCCCCAACTCATTAGTTAATAAGGCTGCAATGAATTTCAGTTTAGACTTTGGATTTTCATGCTTTGCAGGTATCAAAGGCATGCTTGGTGTGCAGCCACAGTGCAGGCTGGCCACTGCTGTTCAAAGTAGTGAATCCTTCACTATCCAAGAGCTTGGGCTCGGGGCGCAGTGTACCCTCTGCTGTTCACCTTTATTGCCTGCTTTTCCCCCTATGACTGTTCTTCAGCTGTGCTTTGCTGAAACACAGCAAGCATCAGCTTGTGATTGGGCTGGAGCAGCTCTTGGTGCTGTTATGCCTCATGGCCGTGGTACCAGCTCAGGGTTTAGATCCTAGTAGCCTTTGCCTAAATGAATGTCCTAGGGTCCTGTGTGCTTCCATTGTGGAAGTACTGCCTTTTCATGTAGCAGTCCATGATCAGGATTGTCATAAGGCTGGAAGGACTGGAGGATCGCTGATCTGCACTAGTGTTTTGTTGGTTTGCTGTATTTAAAGGTGTTCAGAGTCTTGAGGATTATTGGCGAGGTATTGAGCTCTGCCCACAGAAGCTGTGGCTGCCCCATCCCAAAGGCAGGTTGGACGGGGCTTGGAGCAACCTGCTCTAGTGGAAGGTGGCAGGGGGATGGAACAGGATGAGCTTTAAGGTCCCTTCCAACCCAAACCAGTCTGGGATGCTGTGATTTACTGGCAGATGTTTGGAAGCGTGTCCTGGAATTGTCCTCTTCTGTCAGCTTTCATCAGTGGAGCCGTCAGCCACCCCTTCCATTTCCTCCCCCTTCTCTGTAGCAAAGGGTAGTTCTAACAACTATTTCCTTGCATTTGAAAATGCTGCACGTTGGGGTTTGTGTATACCTACCACATCCACAGGGTTTGCAGGGCAGCCAGCGTGGAACTCAACCTGTTGCATTCTTTGGCTGTGCTTGATTTGTGCGATTATGAGGTTCCCCCAGCCCCATTTTTAAATAGCACATCATCCTGGTTTAGGAACATTTGAGTTGTGTTTTCAATCTTTTTCCTAATATTTGCATATTAATAAGTAATTGAGAGACATTATGTAAATTTTGTGCCATGGTGAATATATTATCAAATCAAATGGCCTTTAAGGGTGATTGTAGAAAGCTAGGGAGACAAAATTTGACTGAAGTTAACTTCTCTTTTCCCATACCGTTAAGTACCAAAGACTTGGAATTGGCCCTTCAGAAATTCCAATGAAGTGTTGGACAGAAGGCATACCTTGGTAGGCTTTTTGGGGGGTTGGTTTGGGGCTTTGGGGTATTATTTTGTTTGGTTGTCTTTTTGCTGTCTGTTGTCTGAGGTGGCTTTCTCTGCATCTGTTAGAGTGAGCTTAGAAATAAACATAAAATCATAGAATCATAAAAGTACCGTTCTCAGTAGATAGAGTTTCAAGATGACACCAAATGTGGTGTGAAATGAGGAAAACTCCATTTATTGGAACTTCTGCATTAGATAGATGGGGCGTTAGGTAATGATGGATGTGTTAGGGACCTTCATGAGAGTCAGGATTTAAAACCTCATTGAATTTATACGCTGTAAACCTCCCAGTTAGCGTTAGCAGCAGCACCCTCTTGCATTACTTGGCTGTGATAAAGCTGAGCTGACCCTCAGACAGACAAATTTACGCATCCTCTGAGCACACTGAAGAGCTATTTCTGTCCCTGCTACTGACAATGAACAAATAACCAAGCATTTCCATCAGCAGCAGCTCTTTTCCTCCTCTTTTCCACCCCCAGATTCCAGGGGTGGGTGGTGACAGCTTGAAGTGATTAGATACATTTTCAGATACCTATTCATTTTGAATATTACCCAAAAAAAGTGTTTTTCCTTGTCACTGCTAAATTATGAATTTTTAAGTGTTTTGTAGATGTTTTGCTAAAGCTGTGACAATTATTTGCTTCTATTATCTGTTCCAGTTTAAACTTCCTGTGCAGTGCGTGTTCTTTTGTGTTCCCATTAAATGAACTTCTGCAAAATCCAGTGTTACTGTACACGTATCAATGGAAGGGAAAGCTTCGCATGCATGGGCAGTCACATCACAAGTGGTGTGTTTTATTTGGGATTGGATTTCACTTAGCGCAATAGGGAGCAATATTCCCCAAATGCCCTGCCACTTTTTTGGCATAGAAGCTATAGTAAAGGCTGGGGAAGGGGGATGCACAGCACGCACCCCTGTGAAATTCAAAGGCACAGCAAGAAGAAAGAATGAAGCAAGAAGTAAATTCCCCAGGGTTTTTCTCTTAATTTATAAATCTCAAGTCCATCCATTCACAAAAGAGATGCAGTCATCTGATCAGGAGGGGCTGGGCCCTGCTCCCAAGGAACAAGGGATGGCACAAGGGGAAACGGCCTCAAGCTGCACCAGGGCAGGTTTAGATGGAGCTGAGGAACAATTCCTGCCCCAGAGGGTGCTCAGGCATTGGAACAGGCTGCCCAGGGCAGGGCTGCAGTCACCGTCCCTGCAAGGGTTCACACACTGTGGAGATGAAGCCTCAGTGCCATGGGTTAGGGGTGGCTTTGGCAGTGTTAGGTTAATGGTTGGATTTGGTGATCCTAAAGGTCTTTCCCAACCTAGCTGACACTATGATTCTGTGACTTGCATAAGCAATTGAATTGCAGTCTTGAGGTATTTATGATCCAAACATGGTTAAGCAAAACCTGTGTATTATTTTGGAAGAACAAGATAAAGGGAAATCTAGGCAAATATAAGGTGTACCTTGCTCCTCATGAGAAGGCAGGAAACAAATTACTGTGCTGGCTCATTCTCAGTAGGCTCAGGTGGAGGAAACCTTTACATTTGGTACGGTGAGCTCATATACTGTGGTTGTACCAGGGTGTAAAAGGATGTGAGTCAGAGTCTGTTTCTTCTACCCCCTTTGTGTCTAAATTCTCTTGACCTCCTCCTCCAGGAGAGAGAGCTTTTGACAGATGTGGCCATGGTATTACCTGGCTTTGTAGCTAAAGGAAGAGTTTGTACCTCTTCCCAATTTGCTGTAGATAGTGAACAGTTGTGTGAAGAGTTGCTGTCCTGCACGTTCCTCCAGTATCAGTGTCCCAGGGAAGGCCGCAGGTTAGCAGATGGGTTAAAAGACAGGTAATCAATCTACTTCCAGCTGAAGTAGAGATTAAGCAAAGCTGACTTATGCAGTGAGGTTTAAAACAGCTGCTGCTACACGAAGGTGTGTTCCAAAACGTTTTTGAGGATTTATGTTTGTATTTAACTGAGCTGGGACATGAGCCCAGCGCCTTTCCAAAGTTTCTGTAAAAGTCTAGCTTCCCTGTGTCACCTCCTCGGTCTGATTGAGAATACTGCCTCCCTGTAGCAGTTAATGGCTGTATACCTTTCAGGAGCTCCAAAGCACATCAGAAGGCAGAAGAGGGGGCCAGAACTGCATCCCACTGACAGTTTCAGGGAGCCCTGTGAGTTATCACATCTGGTACAGCTATTCTCTTAAAACCCAAAAATTCCTCCTGGTTAGGAGTTGTTTCATTGGGGAAAATCTAGCATGTAAACCAGGCGTGCTCTGTTTCCTTTTTATCACACCTTCAGTTTGAAGGGTCGGCTTCTGTGTGTCATCTCATTAGTGGGAGCCCACCTGCTCCCTTTCTTCCCAAGCAGTCTGGCTGGTGCGTGTTGTGCGTATGCAGGCATGCACAAAGGTTTCCAGTTCCAGTCAGTGTTGGTTCCCATTAGGCTTCAGGCAGGAGAAGAAAGATGAACGATTCTGGAAGAGGAGGGAAAGATGCATGCACTTGAAAACTTGTCTGGAACGGTCCATCTCCCCTCACTCAACTAACAGCCATGTATGTATAATGAGAAACTTGCTCATTTGAGCTACACTAATGATGATTCTCACTGATCGGACTTGGGCCCTGATGTGGAATAAAGCAAGGTTGGTTTGTCATGTGCTTGTATATCACAGACTTTTTCATCCTATTTTCTAGTTGTGCCCTGCTTAATATGGAGTAAAACCCTCCATCCAGTATTCCAAAGAAACATTTGTTCTTGAGTCTTGCAGTATTGCCATCCAGACAAGCCATATTACAGGGCCTGTTGTGGCAGCATCTGTTTTATTCAGTGGAAAGATCTGTCTGAGATCTGAGGGAGGAACTGTTCGTCTTTCACTCCTCACACTCCTGTCTGAGAAACAAAAAGACTCGTGCAGTAACAGGACTTCTGCTGCCTGACTTCTGTTTCATTACTTAGACATTTCAGGGCTGATGTGAGCTGTGATTTGAGAATTCCCAGGAGTGAGACTGCAGCTTTTTCCCCTTTACCACCTGTGCTTCTCAAGTGCCACAAGCTTTTATTACAGCCCTATTGGAAATCTCAGGAGTGCCATTCGCTCAGAACAGATTGATGGGGTTTTGAATCTTGTGGTCTTAAGAATGTATATTCAGGGTTATTTTGGTGCATGTATAAAAAGCTGATCACGTTTTTAAGACACAGAAGAATCTATTTAATGGCAAACCTTTACTCTGGTGATGAGCAGCCTACTCACATTTCTCACTGATATGTTACCTTTTCATTAAAACCTCTTTGATCTGTCATATGTTAAACCTTACATTTCTGAGGTTGGATCAAGGATGTGTTCAGTGAAATTACTGTGTTCTGAAGAGAAGGCAAAAAATCATGGCACATAGGGGATCTACTGCTACAGAAGATGTAGATCTCTTTGTCTTGTTTCTGGGCAGAATGAGGATGATGCCTGTTAGTCCTGTTCTAGCTGATACATGTTCGTATTGTGTAATGTGCTTCCAGCAGCTCTGCAGTGGGTTACACTGGGCTTGCTTGAGAAGATCTCATCTGCAGTTTGTTTTTATGGAAGCTTAAAAGTTGTGTACACTGGAGGATGCCTGCTGAAGGTGGTAGACATGGATAAGTTACAGCAAAAATCACTAGGAATTGGGTGGCGGTGGCAGAGGCTTTGTCCAGCAGTGACTAGTAGCTTTGAATGCATCAGTTCTGGACCACTGGGAGCCCAAAAGTGCATGGGGCTGCATTCACAGAGTGCTGAATCACCTTGTGGGAAAACAAGGCCCTTGCTGCTCTTTACCACCCAGGTAAGAAACCCCAGACATTTGGAAAACCAAGATCAATGTACTCGGTAGAGACTTTCCTGCTCTTGAGAAATTGATGGTCTCTTTGAAATACATTAGGTTTGAGTGCAGCCTTTTTCATCTGCGAGAAATGTAAGGCTGGCAGTATTCAATATGATGAAGTCATTACTTCTGGAGGTGAAATATCGCCATTGTACCAAATGGAAATCTTTGTGCTGAGACATCACTTTCAAGGAAAACCCACAAGCCTCTCAGGATCTCATTTCATCTTGACTAGGGGGAAATGCAGCTCCTGGAGCGGATGGGAATAGCCCCAGTAACTGTGTTGTGAGGAAGAAGAATTACAGGGAGAACAGAAACAGAAGGGGGGTGTTATGTGTGTGATGTAAACAGATGCTGACTGCATGTAACAATACAAAGAAGTCAATTCTCCATTAAATTTAAAGGTTTTTCCCATCTTCCTTTGCTGCCTCCTACTTTGAAAGTCATCCTGTTTCACAGTGTGGGTTGGTCAGTTGACTTTGAGATAACTGATTTCTGGCAAGCCAGTTCAGCTTCAGTGTTGAATGAAAACGGATTTGAGTAGACAGATGAATGTGGCTAGAAAAGGAAAGAACGGATGGTTTTTGTGGTGGTAGGAGCAGTAATCAGGTTGACCTGTGCCCTCAGATGAACAGAGATGAGCAGATGTGACAGTGGCCCAGCTGGATCAGTGACTAACACAGATGTGGCTAAGATTGCGAAGGGAAAGAGCTATTTTGCATGAAAATGGGTTGAGTCTCCCTAATATTGAATGCTTGTAGGCTCGTGCTGATTTATTAAATGATGTAGGTTTGCCAGCTTGAGCTCACAGATTCCATTCCTCTAATGAAGTTTAATTTTTTGGTGCCTGCCTTACAATTGGCAAGTTTAGAGCCTGCCTGCAATAGGCACGTGGCAGCAGGAGCTGGATGCTGCTGAGGCAGGTGTCACAAAAGATTCCTTAAATTAAATCTTGGTCACTGGGGGCCTGCTTCTAGTGCAGCTTTCACTGAACTGAGGCATATTTGTGAGAGATGCAATGAAGGTTGCGGTTGCCTAAATGTTCTTGTAGTAGGCCCTATCATTTCCACTTTTGGGGAAGCCTTCAACATTTGATATGAAATCATTCAGTGGAGTAATAATCTTTCGGTTATTTATCAGTGGAGTTTTTGTCTTTTTTCTTAGGGCTTTTAGCAAGACATAGAATCATAGAATAGTTAGGGTTGGAAAGGACCTTTATGCTGCCTAGCCCAGTTACTCCAGAGTATCTCAGGGCCAGGGCAGTATTTCTTCCAATACCCTGTGAATTGTTGGTGCCAAGGGCAATGAGGCCAGGTAGGGGTACAAATCTGGTTAGGGTCATTCAAACAACGCTTAGCAGCCACTGGAGACTGTTGATGTTGTCATTGTAAATGCTTGGGACTAGAGTTATGTAGTTGAGACCAGTCATTGCAGAATGGTGTTGGCACGTACTGTCTGGTTCCTGGACTGCAGCAGGCTCTCTCTATTTCATTTTACATATGGACTGATGCCACAGAGTCACCAACCCAAACGGCTGGAGCCCGTGTCTTCCTTTTGGCTCCCATGTCAGTGCGGCAGAAAAGATGGTGTTGAGCTTAACTGTCCTGTACAGCCTCTTTACAACCTCAAAGTCGGGAGCACTGCTTTTTGGCCGTGTGTTGAGTTTAAATACTTCTCTGTCGAGCAGAAGCAGATGGACTTTGGGAATCAGTGCCTCTGATTTAGACTCCAGTGCAGTCAGAATGACGCTGTTGTGCCCCAAATGCAGACTGAGGAGAAAATGGTGGGGGCTTAAAGGAAGGTGCTTGTTCAAGCATACAGAAAGTGGAACATAATCCTTTGTTCCTCCCCCATATACCCTGGAGCTACCAAAACCCAGCGTCTTTCCCACAGGATGAGTATATTCACTCTATAGAATGCGTACTGCTGTATGTCAGAGCCTCCACCATTCTTGCACAGACGGAAGTGGAGAGAGAGGTGTGTGAATGCAGACAGAGTGTAGAATACAGAGACATAGCCCACGGTTCCTACAAAGGCTGCGGGTTTGCGTTGGGTGAGTAATGCAGAAACCAGGATGCCCAGTTCTGAGTAATGGCTCTAGGAGAGATTTGAAATAGCAATTGAAATGAATGTAATCAGTGTACTAGGCAAGCGTATTAGTTCATTGAACTTCAGTCTTCATTGAATTTGTGGTTCATTGCTGATGCTCCTGCCGGGGAAGCGTGGATGTGTGCTGCCTACTTTTGATAAGTGTTTTTGTGTTCGCTTTGCGCCAAGTGACTATTACTATTTTAAAACATTTATTAAAGAAGTGGCTCGTGTCTTTTTCAGGCTTGTTCGAATGAGTCAGCTCAGACATTAGAGCTGCTCCCAAATTATGCTGTAGTTTTAATTGTCTGTTTATGAGAGAGGAAAGTTAAGGCAGCAACTGAATTGTTTAAATTTGTAGGTAGTGGGAATACCAGTGTGGAAGGCCTGAGTAGGGTGTTTCTGTAGTGACAGGACAAGAGGTAACGGGTTCAAACTTAGGCAGGGGAAGTTCAGGTTGGGTATAAGGAAGACATTCTTTACTGTGAGAGTGATGAGGCGCTGGAATGGGTTGCCTAAAGAAGTGGTAAATGCCCCGTCCCTGGCAGTGTTCAAGGCCAGGTTGGACATGTGTTCAACTCATATTGAGAGTCTTGGGTGTCATGGTCTGGTGTGAGGTGTCCCTGACCATGCATGGCAGGGGGTTGGAACTGGATGATCTTAAGGTCCTTTCCATCCCAAACCATTCTATGAGTCTGCAACTTCTATGTGTTTTAATGAGCTGATCCTTCTCTCTTTTGGTGTGAGGGTCTGAGCAAATCGAAGGCCAAGTGTGTATCTAATGACTTTACAGCACTCAGTGATAAAATGACATTCAGGCTGCATCCCGAGGTTCTGGAATTCTGTAAAAATGCGATGGGTACTTGGAAGGCAGGTTGGCTGGACAGTATAGCGTGTGAGCTGTCTTTCAGAACAGTGGTACATGAAATGTTCCTCGGGTCTGTTTTGTGTTGTCCCTTATATTACAGAGGAAAACAAATGTTGGAGGAACTGCAGGGGTTTATTTTGGAGGCTCGGGGAGAGAGGTGCCATACAGACTTCAGTCATTGCAGTCCTGGAAAACTGCAGGGCTACTTGCCTGGTTTAGAGTGTGACTTAGTGTTTGTCTCTGAGATGAGGTACCTGAATTCCACAGAAGGCAGCCCTATTTAGTGGTGCAAAATACAGTTTCCCTGTTTGAATTTGCATGTAAACTTCTTTGTTGTCTCAGTGGAGCCTGGAGTCTGCTTATTCTTGTGTTTGTGGTTGTCTTGTGTTGGAAGGAAAACCAGGCATACTCTTCTTTCCTGTTTCTGTATTAAAAGAATAGCCAGCTGGTACTAAATCAGGGAAGAACCTGCAATACCCTAAGGTGCAATTAGCCAACGCAGGGTTTAAAACAGGTTTTATATCATGTTACAATACCTTGGTTTTACTGCATTTAAAGCAATTATAAAATTTTAAAAGTAATTTCAACAGACTGGGAACTTCCATCTATGGAGGATGTGTTTTTAGAGCAGTATCAAATCACCCCTGGTTTTACCTGTCAGAGTGGGAGCTCTCACCACCTCCAAGTTAAAAATAACCTTTATATCTTCAAAGTAGAGACCTTGCCTTACTAAAGATGTAGGATAGGAAATGGCATGAGCTGTGAGAGTATCAGCATGCAGAAAATAAGGTTCTTGTAGATGATGAAAGCAACCAGACCACGGGGCAGTTGTTCTTTGCAGTGAAAGCACTCTCCTCCTGGTTTTCATTGCTGGTACTTGGTGGTGGTGTTGCATTTATGAGCTTCTCTTTGACAGCCCATAGAAACAGCACTGAGATTGATGGCTTTCATCAACTGAGTTTGCTTCATTGGCATATCGTAATCAACTTCACTCCATGTGGTGATATTTTAGATCCTCAACACAACACAAACTCATGTCTCAAGCTCGTTTTGTTTGCTTGAAGATATGAGGCTGCTTTAACTCCATGATTTTTTAATGTAAATTTTTATGTTGGCATTGGGTTTTGGTTTTTCTTTAGGCTTTTTGCCTTTTCCTATTTCAGCCTTTTGAGATGCTGGTTTTTAATGTTATCCAACACTTGGAAGGATAAAGGGGTTTTTGTTACGTTCAGTCTGTTTTCTTAAGAAAATGAACCAGATATGATCAGTGTCTGTGTGCTTGTGCTTTCCATATGGGTGCATGAGTTGATTTCAGCCCTGTCCTGGGTATGAAGTTCTGTAAAACTTAGCTAAAATAGCTTTCTGAATACAGTAGGTTTCTTCCTTCAATGTGAGGAAAGTCTTTGCAGTGTCTCACACCTTATTAGACATCAACAGATCCCTCTGGGGTCTTGGGGTTTTAAATGGAGACCTAAATCCACAAGAAGACAATTCCCGTTGATCCTTCTGTCCGTGGAAAGCTAAGTACTGTCTCCCACAACGCTTATTTCTCTTATGTTATCGATATTCTTGTTTTGGGCTTCAGGTGAAAGCTTAATGTTGTTGCCATCACAGAGTAGAAAGTACTGCTGGCATTCGTTATGTCAACACTGACAGCAGGTGACACGAATGACTCCTTGGTAGAGACAAAATGCCAGTGGAATTCCTGGCATTTACCATACACCCCGTCTACGAGCTTGATTCCATGCGCCTCCAAGTCCAATGGACATAGTTTTCAGCAGAAAAAGAGGGGGAATAGGAAACACAAATATGACTGCAAGTTCTTTGTGTGGGAAGGGAGAGAACTGAGAGATGTCCTGAGTGCAGGCTGTCAGAGATGTAGGGTCAGCACAGTTAGGGTTAATGGGGAATACCAGAGTTATTAAATGCTGTCATAGGAGAATGCTGTCCCACTGGCAAATCAATGTGGAGACATTTGTGGGTAATTAATGTCAAAGCCGGGCAGAGATACTTGTGTTTGAGGGAGATATTGATCCTTTGGTACCCCGGCAGTGTGTAATGACTTTATTTCACTTGCATCCATTGACTGAGGCACAATTATTTTATCTGATGGGTGTTGACGCAATAGAGTGAGAGTTGCTTGCTATAAAATTACTGAATTGCTTGATCTAACATCGATCACTTGGTTTAGACCTGCTCTAATTACAGCCAACCACGGAGTGCCACCTGTACAATGTACAATTTCTATTGTACATTGTTTAATAAGTTCAATTATTTACAAGTTTAATAATTCTGGGGAAAAGAAAACGTATGTGAATGCTACATTTCTGCCTAGTGGAACATGAAGGACATGATTTCATCCTTGCATTTGGTGCAATGCAGATGAATGTGTGGGTTCCCTTGGGAAAGGCACTGAGTCCAGCCTAACTTGCATCCCTAGTAAACGGTTGATGTAGGGTCACAGGAGTGCAACACCCTTGTAAGTCCAAGCTGCCAAAATGATTGATTTGAACCTTTGCAAATACAACAATAAGCCTGAGCAGCAGTGGATGGAGTCTGGAAGAGCTGACCTGCCTCCTTTGGTGATGGTACCAGTTGGACCCCATTTAGACTTCGCAGCCCTGCACTTCTGAGGTGCAGTGACTCGGGAGGTGGTTCAGCCTTTAAGGAGATGTGAGGCTTAATCCTGTGGGAGGTACACCTTCTGGAAAGGAGATCTAGAGAGACATGTTTAATATAGACACTGGATATATGCAGGTTTTGGTCTTTTGTTTGTTTTAATAGGGAGGGTGTACTGTTGAAAGGCTTCTAGGCCAGGTCAACCTGTGATAAGTAAGTTCTTCGGAGCTCAAGATTATGACAAATTACCCTCATTAGCTTTTGTATCCTTATCTTCCTCTCAGTCTCAGGCTAGGTCAGTTACACAGAGCGCTCCCAGGCTTCCTGCATCCCTTCTTCCATCACTGAGTGCTGTGGTGCTTACGCTCCCTCACCTCGCATCAGCCTTCCACATCCAGAAGAAACTCTCACCTTTGTTTTAAGCACACCACCACAAAAAAACCCAAACAACATAAATCAGAAGAAAAATCCAGCCCAAAACCCAGCCAGCAAACAGAAACCCCAACCCAGCAACACTGATGTGTGCAGCCTAAAGCAGATGGTAATTAGCTAATTACGGGCAATTCATGGCATTTGTTTTGCATGCTTTTGTTCTGAGAAAACAACCTTCCCCAGTCTGCCCCTTCAGTGTTCTAACTGAAATACAATGGTATCGTTTATACCTCACCATTTCACAACAGACTTTGCCGCGGCATCTTGTGAAAGCTTTGAAAAGGTTTGAAAAAAAAGAAAAAATTGGGTCAGTTTTCTTCCTTCTGATAATAGAAGAAATAACTCATTTGAAAATTAACAATAGAAGAAATAACTCATTGAAAATTAACAAGCAAATTGAAGGAGTTCTTCCCCTGAAAATGGTATCCTGACCGGTTCTGCTCAGATCATAACCTGGGGTGTGCTCACAAGTTATTCTTTAACCTTCTTTCAGGTGTTAACCAGCTATCACTGGGTCTGTGTGTAATTCCATCCTTTCCTTGCAGACCAGACCATGGAAGTCCCTGTGCTAAGCTCCCAGTTTTAGTGAAACTTCTTCCTTCATGAGTAAGTGAATCCAAACTCTAAGCCTGTAGAACGTGACCTGGATTGCTATGGTTGAGTCCCACACAGTTAAGAAAAACCTCCAAATGTCCTATAACAAATGCAGGGCTCAGATTATCTGACTGCTGCCTGCGCAAGAGCGCTTCATCTTCTTTAGCCTTTACAAGATACTTGATCAAAACTGAATATGCAAAGGGGGGGGGGGGGAGCCAGTGTATAAAGCAGTGTTCTTCAAGCACTGTTGTCAGAGGCTCCTTGACACTTGTCTGCTTGAATATATGCGCAAGAGCAAAGTTTTTATTTGAATGCTCTCTTTGGCTTCAGATGCTGGCTCTTCAGACTAATGAGGAGGAATTTCCTCTGGAACCGTTTGCAAGATGTACTCTGTCTTGAGATGCATGTGTGCTACTAGAACTGGAGAGAAGGCTGCTCACCTCGCCTTGCGTCGGCTGACCACTGACGTGGTTTGGTTTGGTGTTGCAGGTCGCAGACACCAACACGTGCGCCGTGGTGTTTTCTGGATGACTGGGTCAAGCAGTCCTCTGCCTTTTTCTGTGACTAACTGTTGTGCCTGCTAGAAGAGCAGTGTGATTGTTTTGGTCAATCTCCTAAGCAGGTTTGAGTCATAGGAAGGGCTCGTGTCCAGTGAACGCACAAATAACTGTTCTAAAGTGGCGGAAGAAAGGTTGAAAAGAGAAACCAAATGCACACAGACCCCCTCCAGCTGCTTCCCCTGCCCGCCCCCATTGACTTCGTACCACCAAACGTGTGCACTGGACTCTGGGTTTCTTTTTCCTCCTCTTGAATCTTGTGCTTACTGGTAGTGGCTGAGCCTGAATTCTGTCCCGCATGACTTGGGAAGTACCTGGGCTTTAACCACCTCACTTGTGCCAGGGCTGCACTTCAACCAGAGCAGCCAGCAACCTCCTCTGCACGTGTAGGATCTAATGGAGTTTTACCTGCGCGGAACTGAGAGACTTCCTATTTTGGCTGTGATAGGTATCATGACTGTCACAAAAAGGTACCTGTTGCTTATTCTGTGCCTTGCAGGCACTCATGAAGTCGCTGGTACTAGTACTAATGTGATTCAGGAGCCTGTGGGTTCTTCTGTCCTTGGCTTTAGATGATGTGTTCCTGCTAAAGCATCATTGCTCTAATCTCTCAGGAGAGGAGGAGGTTCCAGCTGAAGCCCGGAGGGTAGGATGAGTGTCAGGAGCCTTGCCAGCAGGTTCCCCCTATAGGAATGGAAGCAGCACAGTGGAGTGTCTTAAGAAATACTGATGATGAGGCCTGATTTATCATGGAAATAAGGATTGCTGCAAATTCCTGTGCTTTTACCTATGTCTTCTGGTATTATAAATAGATTAATACTGCTCTTCTTAGGGAGTAGATTACACTCTGCATGCCTGCTTCAGTTTAATCTCACTGAAAGGGAGCTCTCATGGTCTGGCAGGAGGTTTGTGTTCTGGGGGTCTTTGCAGTTCGTTTTAAACTGTGTGCCCTGGGTGTCACTTTGGGGAAGGACCTCTTGCCATCCTTGAACTTTGTAAGTCCTTTGAGAGCTTTTCTAGGCATGCTGATAGGGTTAATGCGGGTAAGTTAAATGCTCTGGTAAACGTTCAGCTTCTGAAGCACATTTGGTCATGCACATGAGCGGAATAAAGGGGCTGAATCCCCTCCCTGAGCTGCTGCTCATCCTGCTGGTGATGCAGCACAGCACACAGGGGGGTTCCGGGCTGTAGGAGCGCACTGAAACCAGGCTGTGGGGAGTTTCTCCTCACCCAGCACCCCCAGGTCCTTCTCCTCGGGCTGCCCTTGAAAACAGAGTGGAAATAAACCAAAGGGGGCAGCACAAGGAGAAATCAGTTGTGTCCGTTTTGAGTCCGTTCCGGTTTGAGCTCACCTGCTGCCTGAGGTCATTGTGGTTGAGCTTCAGCACAGGCTGCTGCGAGGACAGGAGTGTCCGTGTCCTGCAGGCAGGGGTGGCAGAGGTGCTGCCTCTGGTGCCACCTGCTCTGCTGGAACCCAGGCACCATTCACGGCCCCACGCTGAGACCCAGCTTCTCCCCAGCCTGGGGAGGTTGCGCTAATGCTGTGTTTGGGCAGCAGGAAACTCGTGAGAAGAGACGGGAGGCTCTCTTACCTCCCTCTTGATAAGCCCAGATGCGTGCAGGTAAATAGAGCTGTCAGGCTGCAAGTGCTATCCAGCAGGAGCAGAGACACTGGCACTGACCAGGTTTTAATTCCTCATACCCAACAAGTCCCAGCTGGGGACTGGGGCTTTACATTTTGAGTTGAGCCCTTACTCCAAGCTGCCAAGAGCAATGCGCTTTCCAAACCCACACACACACAATAAATCCAAACCCACGGGGGTTTAGCACAGCTTCAGTTCAGATTCTTTAATTCCTTGCTGGGAAAAGCGTCTTGCTGCTGAATTTTAATCTACCATAAGAAAAGTTTCCAGTACTTTTCTGGAGTTGAAATGGGAAGGAGCTGGCGTTTATTTTCCTCATAAAGCCAGTCTGGTGCTTCTTTGCCTTAGTCATTTTGAAACCAGCGTCTCTAATCCGTCCTGTTTGTGACGGAGGGATTTGTCTGTTTCTCCAGAAGCGCATTTGAAATCTCAGTTGTTTCTTGATGGTTTGTTTGGGAATGTCATTTCTGTAGCTTGTCACAGTAGGGCGGGAAGCGCTTTTGCTTTCCGGATGCGTTACTTCACTGTTTCTAAATAGATGCTGATAACCTGTGCATGCAGATGTCGCAGCTGGTCAGGTTCAGTTGAGAGAGAACTGAAGGATGCTTTCTGAGGGAGGGCGGTGTGTCTTTCAGGCAGATCTGTGTTGTTTAGCTTGTGTTATGAACCGGTTTATTCTGACAAAAGCAAGGCTAGAGCACTCTCCTCATACGCAGTGTCTCTTGAGACACGACTGGGATAACGCGTTGTAAAAAACCAGCCAAGCAATAATCCTAAATTGTGAGAAGTAATTTTAAACCGAGATGCAGGAGCAGAGAGAGGCCTTGTATGAGGTGGCTTTCATTTTTCCTGTCTGAAATTGCTAAGTGTCTGCAATGAGAGCAATAGCAGGGAATCTCTAAGCAGGTTTGCTTAGCTCCTTTTTCAAACACAGCCTCAGTCCAGCAGAGGAATCTCAGCTGAAGGTTTTTTGTCTCCCTCTTTTGCTGTTGTTTCTGAGAAATCTCCGTTTTCGTCTTTGTGTGTCCCTGTTCTGTGACCCCCGTGCGCACAGGCGCATTTCTGGAGTGAATGATAATGCACTTGGGAAAATAAGACCCTCAAGGTAAAATTAAGGCAATTATTCATGGCCAGGGTGGACTAAAGTGATAGGAAAGATACAGCCGTCTGCAGGAACCTCCAGGCATGATGTAAAAATCACTTTATTCAGTTCTCGTAGTCAACAAGGACAAAGCAAATAATGGATTTACAGCACAAAAGAGAAAATGTATCTCACATAACAATGACAACAACAAAGCTGGAGAATGGATAAGTAACGGAACAAGCTACAAGGGAATACTGTGCAATTATTAATACCGGAGGTTGACACCGTTGTAGTTTAGACCAAATTTCCTCCTCATTGTCCTGCTCCTGATAGTTCACAAAGATGTGCCCTCAGCAAACCATTTCATGATTCTATCCTAGGGCATTTGCATTGTATATTAGCAAACATAATTCATTATAACCCCAAAGCTTTTAGTTTATAAAGAAGCTGAGAGAATCACCTGGTTCAGGGATAAGTAGTGCAGGTTCTCTCTTTGTGATGCTTGGTGTAAAAACCTGCTGCGTGAGCATGTGGGAGACTGGGAGAGGAAAGTGAAAAGCTCCTCTAGAGTAGCCTATGAGCAGAACGTGTCACTTGGAAATGGGTTGTTTAAATAGCTTCTCATATTAAGCCTGTGGTCTGTTTAACTTGATTTTCTGCTTCCCTGTCTATAGCTTAAGTTTGATACCTGAAGAGTTAATGTTAACTGATGTTCCTCCAGAGACTGATTAATGTCCACAAAGCCATTTGAAGCTGCTTGGCATTTAGGAGTGCATTATGGTGATGATCTCAGATAAATACACTGACAAGCACTGAGGTTCAGTGTTTCCTGAGCGGCTTGCACCCAACCACATCCCTGTTTCCCTTGTTTTGTGAGTAGCAATTCCCCAGTTCGGTCTGTGTTAAAAGAGTCTGCCTCAGCAGCTTTATTTTTGTCCTGGCAGTCTGACTTTGGGACTCCAGCCCAGATAGTTAAAAACATAATTTACAGATTAAGACAATTTGTAAGGGGAGAAAACAGTGGAGGCGGTTGTGGTTAGATAACAAAGATGCAGTTTTCACAGTGAGTTAGTGACCTTCGCCTCAGCAAGTCCAACTGGGTTCTAGTGGTTATTGACTTCAGGAGAGGGAAGATTTGCATTCCCCCACAGATCACTGGTTGTCACTGCCTTGCTTGGCATGCTGGTGTTACCCACAGCAGAGCAAGAATGAAGTAGGCGGTAGGCTACAGATATGATAGGGTTTTCCGAGCCCTGCGGTCCATGGCACAGGATTCTGCCCATGCAGGCTTGTATCCAGTGGCTGGTTTCTTCTTTCTCACATTATAAATGGGGGGGGCAGAAAATTATTTGGCACATATATGTATTAATGTGTGTATTTTAAAGGAGGTAAACAGTCGGGATGCAGAAGAGGAGGGAGGAGAGTTGTTGTTGCTAAGGTGGGTTGTCCTAAATGGAGGGGTGGTAGTGGTGGTACTGCACCTATTTTCAAAGTCAAGGAGAGCTAGTAGGTGTGAATAGTTGGTTCTTGAGCAAGTAAGGTAGTTTCAGTGCAGTTCAGAACCAGATCTGACATGATAGATGATGCCATCACTCCAGGCTGCATGATACAGTGAATTCCCTCACCTTAATCACAGGCAATCATTTCTTTAATTGCTACTGATGTAATCTTTCCCAGTGTCTCCGTCTGGTTTTGGCATCTTTAGTATATCCAGGATTGATTCAAAGGAAGTAGTTGAATTTAGAGTGCTTTTGTGCTGTTCCTTTTCCTGTGATGGCAGAGGAGCTGGCATAGGCTGAGCTGTGTTACTTGAGAAATACCTGGTCCCTTGTCCTCCCAGCTCTTGCACTTCAGGAGCTAGCCTGACTGATGAGGCAGAAGTATCACGCAGCAGCCTGCTTCATGCCTCACCATGGGGGCATCACATGGGTAGCCTAACAGCCTGTCCAGAAGTGCACCAAAGGAGGCACCTCATATATCAATGCCTCTAACGGTAAGTATGGAGAGTTTACGGCTGATCTCTGCATGGGTACTTCACTTGTAATCGGTTTTTGCAATAGGGGAGTGACTTGGTACCAGTTATTCTTTTCCTTCCTGGCTTGACTGCTGGGTCGTTGGCTTCTCCATCTGCTCATTTGTTTTAGTTCCTTGCAGTTCTCCTGCTGTTGCTCACTTGTGAGATCAAGTACCACAGCCTGCTTCTCTTGCACAGTGACCACACCATTTCTGTGCACTCTCATCTTAAACATTTGATCTTAATGAGGAGGTCCATGTGAGAAAAGGGGGAATGGGAGCTCCTTAGGTACCACGGGGGGGGGGGGTCTAAAAACCCAGTAGACTTTCCAGGTCTCTGCATGAAGTGTTTTTCCTGCAGGTTTTCATAGGCTCCTTAGATTTTGGTTACAGATGGAGCCCGAGCCAGCCTGCTTAAAGCAGATTTAATTTCCAGTGACAGCTTCTCTCTGGTGAATCGAAACAGCATGGTCTGTATTTCAAATGGCAACCAGAGTATATTCTTGATGAAGTACCTCATGGAAGGTCTTACCTGTAAGGCAGTCTGTGTAACTTCCTATTGAAGAAAATGGGTAATTAGAGGTAAGAGTGCGCTTTGTGAGCGAGAACCCTTCAGGAGGGGAAGCAATAAACTGGTGCTTTCTGAGGCAGAGTAGAAGTGCAAAGTCATCAATCCTGCCATGAAGGGCCGTTTCTCAGTGTACCGCTCACGTGAGTGGACATCAAGGGGCTGTATGGGCAAAGACAGAGCAAGTGCCCGCTTCTCCCGCACCCAGGGACATCAGAGTCCTGCCCAGTGATGTGGGGCTGCGGTGCTGCAACAGTTAACAGTAGATGTGCCAGAGTATGGCATTTAGCAGTCAACTTTGCCACCGGGTGCTTCAGGGCTAAAAAGAGTGGTTGCACAGCATGAGTGACCGCCTTTATGCTGCTCTTTGGGAGTGCTGAGAATATCTGCCTCCCCCACTGCTACTGTCATTCTTCCTGACGTGTCTGGAGATGTAGTTAAGGCTGGTTCCTCTGCAACAGGGGATGCAACAGGGAAGGTACTTAGGGTATCGACGTGTAGCAGATGCGATAAGGTGTTTCCCTTGATAATCTGAGCTTAGCTGGCCTTGTGGCAGTGCCGCTGTGTGTCAGTGGGACTGCAAGTACACAGTCTTTGGGCTGAGAAATTGTCAGAAATGCTTTCTTACACCATTTGGGGGTTTTTTATGCTTTCATGTAGCCATCATTGCCTCCTGTGCATTGTCAGGGGCCTGACAGAGCAGCACGTGTTATCTTTCACAAGGAGGTTTTGTGGAGCGTGTTTACTTGTTAAACAAGCTTCCGTACACTCCGCTTTATAGCTGCAATTCCTTCTTATTCTATACGTTTACTTGAAGTGACCATAAAGACTTCATAGTCTCTAAGCAATTTTGTCATGTTATTCCATTGATGTTCTGATGATCTGAAAGGTCTTTTCCAGTTTAAATGATTCTGTGATCCCGTATGGTCATTGAGGGGTGTTGTAAGTACGCCGGAGCGTAATTGCAGATCGGTGCTTGCAGATCCATGTCGTTTGTTTTACAGGAGACATTCCTTTTGGTATGGCAAACCCAAGCCCTTACTTTTTTCATACCATTTCCATTCTCAAGGAGTTTTCTCCTGGAAGCTCCTGACTGATTCAAACAAATGCTCCCTGACCTCTGTAAATGATCACTCTGATCTATCCACCAGCCTTTAAAGCTGCACTTTCTTCTTCTGGCTGCCTTTTTTTACACTGGGAGTAGTGGAGGAGTGAGGGAAGCAGAGTATATCCCTGTTTGCCCAACAGTATGCTGAGTTACTCATATCCATCTATCACAAATAAAAATAGGCTGCTTTTGAAAAAGCTGGGGAACCCTTGTCAGCGCGATGCTGACTCTTTGTAATCTCTTTTGTTTCCTCGTTGCTCATCAGAAGAGCCTTTTCAGTAACTCTCCTCTCTTTGCACTCTGGCTTTCTGTTTGCGTTTCCAAACCACAGTGTTGAGTCTTCAGGTCTGTTCTAAGTAGGAGAGGTGCAGTGAAGTGCCTGTACTTCCTGAGAGTTGCAGAAGGAGTTATCCTTGCAAAGTCAGCCTGTTTGTATGGACACTGTGGGCTTCGCTGGTGTCTTTCTGTTCACCATTAGCTTTGGATGCTGATGATGGTGAGCAGTATCTGCCCAGATGTGTTCTTCAGCTGCTTCCTCGTGGATGTACAGAGATGCCACTCTGAACTACTGGATCTGTTGGTAGTGGTGAGTGCAGGGCTTCACTGACTTGTGCTGCGATAGTCAGGGTTCTTCTTCCGACACCTTTATCTGGGACAATGAGAGAGGCAGGTTTTTAATCTGATGTTTATTTTAATCTGGTTTTAGACAAGACTCCTTTATCTAATGATGCTGTGGGGAGGGGAGGTGTGTTTCTGAAGGCGTGTTACCTTCAAAGTGAGTCTGGGTAAGCTGGTGAAGAGCCTGGGGCTGCGTGTGCCGTAAGCACCCTAGTCCTGCCAGTCTTGTCAGGCTCGAGGCTTCACGGAATCCTTGCTTTTCATTGCACAGTGGAATTTACTCTCAGCCTTGCAAACAGAAAGCTTACAGACTGTAGGAAGCCTTTTCTGTGTACTTCCCTTCCAGTTTCCCCCTATAGCTGCTCTAATGAGAAGTCTCATCAGTTCAGGGACATGCTGTTGCCTTATGTCTTTATGAAGTATTTGAGTCAGTAGTTTTGCTGCATGTTTAGTGATTTCATGTTGTTTCTATTCCAGCTAGATATTTAGAATCACAGAATGGTTCGGGTTGGAAAGGACCTTAAGATCATCCAGTCCCAACCCCCCTGCCATGGGCAGGGACACCTCACACTAAACCGTCTCACCCAAGGCTCTGTGCAACCTGGCCTTGAACACTGCCAGGGATGGAGCATTCACAACCTCCCTGGGCAACCCATTCCAGTGCCTGTTTGACCAGGTGAGGTAAGTTGTTGAAGATCTCTTGTAGCCATGTGTTGTTGGGTGCTTTTAGTGCTCTGAAAATGCTGCATCCCATGGTAAAAGAGGGGGGATTTTTCCCCTACTTTACATGAGCAGTAATTCCATGTTTTCCCAGTAATTGTGTGTGCTGCTTTGGTGCAGAAATTTTGGATTTGGGTTCTGTGCTGACATCCGGGTCTGGTGTGACATTTTCTGAGGCACACACATGCACCCACACCCCCAGGGAATCATAGAACATCAGAATGGCTTGGGCTGGAAGGGACCTTAAAGCTTCTCCAGTTCCAACCCCTGCCACGGGCAGGGACCCCTTCCACTAGAGCAGCTTGCTCCAAGCCCCTGTGTCCAACCTGGCCTTGAGCACTGCCAGGGATGGGGCAGCCACAGCTTCTCTGGGCACCCTGTGCCAGCGCCTCAGCACCCTCACAGGGAAGAGCTTCTGCCTAAGAGCTCATCTCAGTCTCCCCTCGGGCAGGTTAAAGCCATTCCCCTTGGCCCGTCCCTGTAGTCCCTTGTGTGGTGCATCACGTGCAGTTCAGTGCTGCAGTGTTGCTTCCTTACCCCCTTATTGTTTCAAAGCAAAACCCCTCCCATAGTTCACCTGGATTTGGAATTTCACAAATGCATCTTAGCCCAGGGAGGTTGTGAATGCTCCATCCCTGGCAGGGTTCAAGGCCAGGTTGCACAGAGCCTTGGGTGAGATGGTTTAGTGTGAGGTGTCCCTGCCCATGGCAGGGGGTTGGAACTGGATGATCTTAAGGTCCTTTCCAACCCAAACTATTCTATGATTATTTTGCTTGGTTGCTTGTATCCTTCTCTCAATCAACATGAAAAGGACAAGGGGCATTTGCTGTAAAACCAGTTGAGCCTTCTAAACAGCACTGTTCCTTAGGAAAGCAAATTACGCATCTGGCAGCAGTATTACTATTTCATTACTGCACTGCCGCTGCTGCTGACCTTCCTTGCCATAAATCACACTGCTTTCCTATCAGGTGCTGGAAAACTAGCCAAAGGTTTTCTGTGACGTTATTGCCAGCAGACTACAGGGATCAGTGGCAGAGATAACTGGGCAGTCGCTGTATGTCTGCAGTATTAGGTGTGCTTTTTCTCATGTACTCTGTTACTCAGAGAGGTTTTGATTGTGTGTGTGTGTGTGTGTGGAAGTGGTCGTGGCAGGAGTTATTTTTGCTGTGCTGCATCTTCAGGGAGAAACAAATTCCAGTGCTGCTTCTCCTGAGAGCTTGTGAGAATTAGTTGCTCTTTGGTTGCCTTCTGTTATTGGCAGATAATACTCCCAGTGGAGGCTGTGCCAAATGGAGATGGTATTTCCAGGGTGCTTATTGCACCCTTCTTTTGTGGATCTTGCTGCTCCAGAAAGTGCAATAGATCTTTCCACCCGCCTCCTCTCTGATCAAATATCATCTTCCTTCTGTGAAACTGGGGAGGACGACAGAGGGGATAAATGACTCACCCAGAATTAAGCAGCAGCTCAGTAACAGCAAACACAGAGCTCTGCAGATGGGGTTGCCTGGATCCCAGGGACCTTTCGGACAGGGAGCTGCTTTCACACCCCTCTGTCAATGCGACTTGGTAAACCAGTTCCTTAGGGCTCTGCATCGCTGCTTCCCTCATCTCCCAGTGATGCTGATGCAGTTCCAGAGTGCTTTTACTGGTGAATTTCAGGATCTGTTAATACTCCCCCCCAGCATAGAGGCTCAACTCCTCACCGCGGGTCTGTCCCTTTATGAGTGACAGCATTAACACCAGGTGACCGTATTTGTACGGCTTACCAAGTAATTTGATTGATTTCAGCTCTCTGCCTACTTGTGAGATACCTGAGAGTACAGAGCAACGGTGTAACGTTTATTTGTAATCTGCTTAATCAAATCCGTTCTAATTGTATTCTGTAGACCAGTTGTACGTGGCTGGCATCCATGGAGGAGGCGGCTCGTTTGTGATTAGAAGATTGTGTTTCATGTGCATTCCCAGTGTGATGGGTCCAAGCCTTAAATGTACAGAAGAAATGACTGTTTGAGTAACCCCCCTATAGCATCATCTTTGGATTTTGAGCATAATGGGTGGAGCAGTTCTTAAATTCAAACCTTCCTCTTTGTGACAGATATGGCCATTTATTATTCTGCTTTCACACCAGTGCAACCCTTTTCATTCCTGGAATTCGAGAGCTTCACAAGGGAGGTCAGAACAACATATGTCATTTTAAAGCTGCGGTGGGGGGTGCGTATCTAGTATCAACACAGCAGTTTAGCAATCGGGAAGAAAGGAGAGGTTTCTTTAAAGCAAGAGCAATACCTTGCCTGGAGAGGTGTGTTTCTGTGTCTCTGGTGGTGTAGCTTTAGGGGGAGGTTATCTCTGTGTAACTTCCAAGCATTGCACAAAATAAAATCTAAGAGAAAAGAATTGTGTTCTTTCTTCATTATCATTTTTCTCTTTCCAGGTGGACAGTACTTGGGCAGACTCTGAAGGAGCCACATAAACTCACAGGTTGAAATTAGCCCTTTCTTTTAGCCAGTGCAATTTATGTTGAGCAGTGAACTAAGCTTCTCCCTCAAAGTCCCAGCTATAGATCAGCCAGCAGCTTGAAGGACTAGCTTGAATCCTGAGGGGTGACACGTTGATGTACAGCTCCGAGGGCTGTGCTGAGGAAGGAAAATCAGCAAGATCTTCACCTGATTTATGTAGGCCAGGCTCCTTCCAAAAGGCCACTTGCCTTCCAAAGGGGATCTCACAGCGGCGTAATTAAAACTTGATGATGTTATTAAATAATCATGAGGATTTGTGTCCCTGCGTTGCAGCCGAGGAGGTGTTTTTGTGTGGCTGTAAACATGGTCAGTCCCTGCTCGTGAAGCTGAAGGTTACAGAGTGCTGGGCTTAACGGCAGGAATTATGCATGCAGCTCTTACATAGAAGGTCTCCAAATGATTCTGGTGCTGGCCCCTGTTTTGGTTTAGAACTGGTCAAATTGCGAGTTAGCGAAAGAATAAACCCAAGAATTTAATTAGTAAAACTGAGCAGCTCTAAATTTGCCCATTCTGCAGAGACATTCTGATACCGGAGATGCTGACTTAGGGCTGGAGAGAGTAGGCAAAGACCACAGGTCGTGGCTTGGTTGTACTCTGGTCTGGAAACCACTAGTAACGCAGTGTTGCCTTTGCCTTCATCCTCATCTCGCCTGTCTTAAGGAGGAAGAAGATACTGGGACAAGGGTTGTCTTTTATTAGATGTTTAAACACAAAACACAGATGTGACCTGAACTGCAGCCTGAAGGTTTGCTGTGATGTAAACTCCACCCATGCGCTTCATTTGGGGTTTGATATTTGGGATAATTGTATTGTTTTGGATGGAATTTTCCAGACAGGCAAGATGATATCTTTGAAGTAGAAGATGTGGGGTTTTTTCTTTACTGTCTGCATGCTGGTGGGAATTCTGAGGAAGCTCTTTACCACTTGGCCTTGACTTTTTCTTTGGATTCGTTTTTGCTTTAAGACATTGATTGCACTTTCTAACAGGCCTGACTTACTTCATTATATCAGTAACAGCGATTTTTAGACTTTCATATGACTGAAAAGCCGTAAAACACAGTACGTTGCCTACTTATAAAAAACCTAAAAGGGGGGGGAGTCAGTGGCACCCCTGATTCTGCATGCAGAACAGTCAATGTAGTCGATACAGTTTGGGACTGATTATCATAAGGAGCATGAGTTAGAAGTGATGATCGAGTTTCTGAGAATCCCCAGCCTTGCCATTAATTTTGATTTATTGGTTTTTGCGAGCAGGAGCAGTGAGAAGCTCAGGCTCTGAGGAGGATGAGAAAGGCCAGTGCGTGTCGAGGGTTATTGCCTTGTTGCGTGCTGTGATTTATACAGCGAAGGTACCGGCTGCATTCTTATGCTTGCTGTTGTTTTATTTCTTCTCATTATTGTAGTATTTCATGACTAAAAGACAAGTGCCCTCTGAGAATCTGTTCTGTCGTGTCTCTGACATTGTTACAGGCTGAAGGTTTGATCACTGGAAGTGCTGAGCCCTTGCAGCTCCAGTAGGACTGACAGGAACTGAAGGTGCTCTGAAAATCGTCCCTGAGACATTTTATTCTTTTAAAGGGATTGAGTTGTGCCTCATAAATATAGGTTTTTGCTTTGACTAATTCCTCCTTTACCGCACACCTTTTGAAGTAAATGGTTTTACTTGATTAGAATTAAACCTGTGCTCCAAAATTAATGCTCCATCCTCACTATGTAGCTGGGGAACTGATTAGATCTTAGTAAATCTGATGTTAAAATTAAGCTGCAAATTTACAATTAAGCTTCAGAGTTTTGCTTTCTAATTGGAATACTGCATGTTGTGAAGGAGCAGAAACCCTTCTTCTTTGAAGGTTTGGGTGATTCTAAACACAACTCATGTTCCTGTGGCAGAGCTCCTGGTGAACAGAGATAACTAAGCACACTGAAAGGGCAGTTTTGTGGCTACAAGAGGTACCAAGACCAAGTGCCTGCACCTGATGGAGTTAGCCTGCCCGAGCAGTTCACATTCTCCTGCAAAGAGTCTTAATTCTCCAGTTTCACTGAGAGATAGCAGATGTCAGGCAGTGATCCAGCCTCAGGAAAAGGGTGATTTATCCCAGTGCTCGATAATTCCACTGTTCTTGAAGAGGAAGAAGCTTGCCTAAGCAGTGGCTGTTTGATTCTGAAGTAAGGGAAGATGCTGCTGTATAGGCGTGTGAGTGACTGCTGGAAAAGTCCAGAGGAGCACTCATGCAGAGGTGAAGGCTGAAGAGATTTGGGGCTGGGAATCTGGAGAAAGGCTTAGTCAACTTGCCTTTTCTGTTAGCTTTTTAAGAGCATAAATATGCACCCCACTGAGGCGGCCCTGCACGCCATGGCCGGGCTTAAGGATCATTTTCAGCCCTTGGCTGAAGCCTGTTCTGTTCCAGATGGCTCAGATGCGCACTGCTTCAGCCCTTAGCTTTGGAAAATCCATTCCTGGCTCAAGGAGGTTTACAGCAGTCTCACCAAACCGTGCTTTGCCTTTTGGGGATCATCATCGTAGTCATCTTTCATTTTTCCTTGCTTAAAGCCAGTATTAGCCTAAAAAAGGGGGTAGTTTGGGTTTACTGGGAGTTTTTTGGGGGCGGAGGGGGTGTCCTTCTGTCTGAGATGAGGGGCAGATGGCAGAAGATCCATTTCTTTTGTTTCCAGTTATTTTCAAAGAACAAATTAAACCAGTTACATTCTTGTCTATACATTTGTCTGAATTTCTCTGGTTACCTCTGTGGTACATCCGTGTATGATCCAGTTGATCATCTGCAGTGTCAGCAGAGCTTCACATTTCAGTGTGTACATAGCTCTAGTGCTGGTTTGTGACTGATGGGGTTTGGGGTTTGGTTCTCAGCAGGCAATGTGGTACTTGCTGCTAGCAGTGGAATGAGAACTATGGTTTTGATGGGGAGACTTGTGCGTCTTCCCCGTGTCTCTGTGTCCCGACCTGACCAACAAATCATGGCACAAACAAAACACCCATTGACAGAATATTCAGGCAAACAGGCAGTTGCTTCCTTTTATTCTTGCTGTTGGTCTCCTACAGACAGACTCGATGCTGCGTTTCATTGTCTTTAAGACTGTAGACCAAGGCTGGTTTGCTTTTTGGGGTGTTTTGACATCCTTTGCTACTAGAGCTGGGATTCCTCTCAATGGCAGTGTTTTCTGACTGTTGTGGCTGTTTTACATTCGTTTTTGAAGCTCCTGCCTGTACGTGTTTTATTCCACCGCCCTTGTTTTTCTGTTTCTAGCCAGTGAGACCTGCAACGATTTCCATCCCATGTTCTTCACCCATGACAGATCGTTCGAGGAGTTCTTCTGCATCTGCATTCAGCTCTTGAACAAGACATGGAAGGAAATGAGGGCAACTTCAGAGGACTTTAACAAGGCAAGAGGAAGGGTGGGGTGGGAATAACTGTGTTCGATGGTGAAACAAGGACATGTATTCTTCCCTAAAGGTACAGGGATTTACTAATGCCCGTTCTGCCTAATGCTGGAGGGGTTTACCTGTTCGGAGTCTTTGTGCATCAGAGCACCAGCATTTAGAAAGACGGGGTGAGGGATGAGAGGGGTGAGGGAGGTTCACAGTCGTGTTGAACTGCAGTCTGTGAAACCAAAACCCTGGCCTGAAGGGAAATTCTGCCTTTTTTTATGTTGGCAATATTATGCTGAAGTGCTGCAGCCTCCAAGGTTGTAAATAATGCAGAGAGAGTACTGCAGTGGTAATTCTGTGCATCCCTTTCATTTCATGTGAGCACTAAAGTGATAAAATATTCAGGAGTGGACACAAGCCTGGCAAAGCGCTGTGCAGTTTGCCCACTAAAACCAAGCCAACCAACCAAAAAGCTAGGCAGAAACTCCTCCGTATTGCACCCTTTGTGGTGTAAGAGAGGATTCTGGAAGTTTCAGCCAATCTCAGCAAGGCAGGACTGTCTGTGTGAATGGTCCCTAGGCATACTGGTGTCACTGTCTAATGTACCACGAGGCTCAATGGCTCCTTTGGCATTTTGTAAGGATGACAAACTCATGCTCTCATGGACAGCTGGCATCCTTATCTTTGTTGGGATCCTCTGACTGGCTCTTGACAACATCTGCCCCTAGGATATATTGGTTATAGAGCTGTTGACAAGCGAGGCTGCTGCACTGTGTCAGTATGTGCCCTGTGAGTGGTCTGAAGCCACCAGACTCAAATGTTATTTTAGTGCTAGTAAGAGTGCTCATGCTTAACTTCTGATTGGAACCGTCTATTACTGTAGTGGTCTAAATGTCCATTTGCTGCTGCTGAGTGAAGGTAGATCCTTAGGACAGTGTGGAATAACCTTTGTTGAGTTCTTTAAGTAAGACAGTTGGCAGCAATGCCAGAGCTCCGTCAAAAGAGAGACAGGAAGACCAAAATGCATGCTGTTGTACGTAGGTGACCGAGAGGCTTGTTCTTGCATGGCATTTCTGACATGCTTCTCTTACCTAGAGAAAAGAAGCATAGGAGGAGCAATAGCAAGAGAATTCACTGGACAATACGGAAACCAAAAATCAAGAGCTTAAAAAAACAACAGCTCTTTTAATACTTCATAATATGTGGTTCTTTTAAATAAATGTACTAACAGCTGCCTGTTACTTACAGACCTTCTGCCTCAGGGGAAGAAGGACTTGTGTACATAATTTCCCCCAGTTTGCTTTGGAATATTATTAGTAATCCTAGGGAATTCAGGAAAAGAATGAACCCAGGATCTCTGCCTGCAAAAATCACTCTTGATGTTGTAACTGTTCTCCTGAAGGGGAGGGAATGCTCAACTCTTGCGCCTCATTCCTAACAGTTCTGTAATTACTTTCTGCTTATCTAAATCCTCTCTTTTAGTCATAAGGAGATTTTTGTGCTCTTATCCACTTCAAATGACATGTGGCGGTGATGTGCATTACTCAGCTGATAAATGTCTAAAGGGATCTGTGAGTGAAGCAAACTGTGTCGTCGTGTTGGCTTGTGAAGCACTCCTGGATTTGTGGGGGATGATGTTACATGGTGGTACCCAAGGTTTGCCCATCTGGTTGGAGGGTGACAGCTGCCCGTGCTGGTGGCTCTACAAAACTAAACAGCACCGGTTTTAATCCTTACGTGGGAAGAGGCTCCGGTGGTCATGGCAGGTCTCTGTTCTTTGTGCATCTTTCACGTGTGCTAAGTTCCTGTGCAGTCACTGTTGACAACTTGGCAGGCACAAGCCATGTGGACCCAGAGGGCATTCAGCCCATACTTTCAGGAGTGAAAAAGGAAGAAAGCAGAAGATGCACTACAAGAAGCACTAGCTTAGTTGATGTGGAAAAGAAATAATTATCCTCTCTGTGTTACTGTTTTTCAATGTCAATAACTTGATTGGTAATGTGTGAAACACCACTTTGCTATGGTTTCATACCTACCTGGCTGATGGGATCGTTCACTTTCTTTCTCTTCCCCACCCCCCCCCACCCCCCCCCCCCAGATCTCCAGAACAAAACAGAGCACTGTTAGTATATTGGACGGTAACTCTTGAGACCTGGAGATGCTTCTAAAAAGCTAATCCATTGGCTTTGGTCTCTCATCATAACTGAAGGAAAGGAGCTCTTAAACTTTGGATTAATCACAGTAGCTTGTATGTCGAGGGGCTGGTGGAGGTCTGTGTGCACATACAGAGGTTTGTTTCTTGCTCTCTCGCATTGGGGAATAATAGGTGCTAAAAGAAGTGAGGCGATTGAATACTTCCCTTCAGGTTTCAGTGCCTGTTCTCAAGGGGGTTTTAAGCCTCAGATTAAGACTTTCTTTTGATGACAGAGTGGCCTCCTGTGCCATCGTAGTTCCTCAGTTCATGTTGTGGAGATGTCATATAGGGCTTCTTTCATTTTTAGAGCTTAAAAAAGGATAATAGTAATTAAAACAGCACTTTGCTGAATTTTAGGTATTTTAGTGGAACAGTTCTGGTCTCATGCTTACTCTTTCCGGTTCTTGTTTAGTAAAAGAGACACCTTTTGTCAACTTTTGCATTAGAGAAACTCATTGGATCTCTGTGGTGATAGCATGATACTGTCAGACCCAAAGCCTTTTTCACAGTCTCAGTATGCTGGTGGATGTCTGAATAGAAGAGCTCAGTCAGGCAGCGAAGCTTCTATTATGCCTTTAGAACATTTTAAGACATACATAATTCAGTCCGGTGAGTTTTCTGGAGAAATGAAGATGCAGTTGGTTAGACAGACGTGCAAGTGGCAGCCATTCCCTTTGAAACTCTTTGTTTTCCTTTGAGCTTTCAGATGATCAAAAGATGCTTTACAAGCTCTGTCCTCTGCAGTCATTTGTGAGCAGACAGCATGGTTTATGGCTTCGAAACTCTAATCTTCTCTGCAAGCTTTACATAATTCTACATGTTTTATTGCAGCCGAACGAAGGATTGTGTATTGATTTTTGGAGGCAGTGCTGGCTGTGAGGAAGCTGGACTGAGTTATCTCGCACTCCAGCACCTAGAAACCTTCATCACCAGCCTGCCCATTTAATTAGGTGCCCATCAGTCAGTTTTCCCTCATGTATGAGCCACCTACGCTCTGCTCATGGTAACCCGGCCCTGCTGCCATGCAGACTAAGGTGCACTTAAATTGGTTGGTGGTTTTGTTCAACATGAAATAGGTGGAATTCAAGGTCATGGCCCCATTGTAAAATTCCAAAGCATACTCCCAAAGGAATTTTTTTATTGATGCCCACTGGTTGTGCTTGGGTAAGTGCACTTGTGTTGCCCTAATGAGGATCTACGTTGAGATGAGCATCTTGTTAGGGATCTTCTTGTAAAGTACACATCCTGCTTTTCCGGAGACAGGGAGGGCACAGGTAGGGCATTTTGTAGGACAAGATTATCCTCTCACCTCTGGTCTCCAGAGGTTTCAGTCTGGTGCTTTCTGTAGGTTTGAAGTTCACGTGTTAATAGGAGGCAGGGTGAGCAGATGTATTATTTCAGCTGAAAGCCCAGCCGCAGCTTGTCTTATTAGACCTGCAGAACAACATGAACCGTTTGCTAACACTGTGCCCAGTGTAGTGCTATCTTAACAAACCCATTAAGAATAAAAATGACTACTTCCAGTCCCAGTGTGGAAGGGAAAAGATGAAGTTGATTCACCTGCAAAGGTTTTGAGGCTGCTTTGTAGAGAATTGGCACAATGATAGCTGCTTTTATCAGTGTGTTAGCATAGTTATGTGGTTTTAGACAGCCAAAAGTGAGTACTCATAACAAGATAGAGATTATCCTTTTAACATGGCTAAAGTTAAGAAGGAGATGCCAGGACTGAAAATCTTCAAAAGTCCTGTGGTGTGTGGTGTTTGCAACCAAAATCTTCTGCATTCACTGAGACTAAAGGTTTAAGGAATAGGAAAGTGGGACGAGGTTTGCTAATGATGCTACAGATGCATTTTTCTTATTACTGAGAACTGCAGTTAATTTATTCTGCCCTGTGGCCATGTGTTTGAGATCATCACAGTATAAACCACCAGCTTGTAGAGAGTTCTGTGAAAATTGATTTTGTGATCAGAAGAACCTTTTCAGAAGACCCCAAAACCCCTGGTTCTCCAGCATTTTGGCAAAGCTAGCATTCATTTCACAGTGGGAGACCTGGGGACCTTGAGCAAATGCATTCGTGTCTGGCTATTTCAGTAACGCAGAACGCTGCAGCCCTGGATCCCCGTGCAGGAGCGGCATCTGCTCAGCGCGATGATAACGTGCCAGTGACAGGTATGCACATAACAAACTGCCTTGTGTGGCAATCAGCACAGTAGACATTGTTCACAGTGGTGGCAGATGCAAACAATAAATGCCCTACGTGAGTCCTGTAATTAACACCAAAGCAAACGCTGAGGCATCTGATAAGCACGGAAGATGTTTATTGCTCACGCTCAGACCCTGTGAACGTTTCTTCTTGCTCGCTGACAAGATAGCAATAAAGGTAACCGAGCATAACATAAAGATGAGGAACACCATTCCCCTGCGTGCTGCCGATGTGGCAGTGCCGTGCCACGGGTTCCTCAGCTGCTCTGGTGTTGTCACGCTGGCGGAAGCTGCAGGCTGAATAACTGTGTAAAGCTAGGTTCAAAATATGGCTGTGTTCAAGGGCAGGCTTTTAAGGACCAGGCTTGTTTCAGTGGTGTTTTGTGTGGAGATGTGTTGTGGGTCAACACCACCATCAGATAACGTGAGTTACCTGTTAGGGAGCGAAAACATGGAGTGTCGTTTGGAAAGGGTCAGAGCAGCAATGGCACAGAGGAGCTGACACCAGCTTTCCTGGGTTATAAAATCCCAGATGGGTTTGTGCTGGAAGGGACCTCAAAGCTCATCCAGTTCCAACCCCTGCCACTGGCAGGGACCTCTTCCACTAGAGCAGCTTGCTCTAATGTGTGCCTCAGAGCTCTCACAGGGAAGAGCTTCCGCCTAGGAGCTCATCTCAGTCTCCCTCTGCCAGTTAAATCCTCTTAAAGGTAACTCGTTTAACATCATAAGCAAGAAAATCAGATCTCTGCAGTCATGAAGGGGTGGCTCAGCGATGCTCTGCAGAGTGGGGAGGCTCCAGACTGCGCAGAGCCTGTCTGAAGTTCCCCCTGGCTGCAACCTTGCCCTGGTGCTGGTCCTTGCCATGGCAGCTCTGTGCAGGTCTCCTGGCATGCTCAAGTGATCCCCTCTAGTGGCACTAACAATATCCTGCACTTTTCTGCTCGTTGCAGAGTTGGCTGGATCTTGATAAAACCCAGTTCTTGCAGGAGGGAGGCAAAGGCACCAGAGCTCAAGTGCCTTGGCAGTGTGGTAGCATCAGGGACAGAAGCAGATGCGGGATGTGAGGCCATTTTCTCCAGCCTCCTCCATTACTCCAGGTGAGCTCCAGGCTGCAGCAGCAGCTCCAGCCCCAGAGGTGTTGCTTTCCTCTGTGTTTCTGCCCCTCTTTCCAATTCGCTCATAGGGATGCTTGGAGGACGCTGGCAAATGATGCTTCAGGAGCATGGAAGAACCAGTCCCTCAAACAGGAGGAAAATTAATCCAAACAAACTTGAAAGTAAAATCCTTTGGTCAGTCTGTAAATTCGTCTGTGACTCCCTTTTCCTTTCAATGAGAAGAGGTGAAAGGGATGATAAATATCTCGTGACAGATGCTCTCCAAAGCATGTATTGCTTTCTTATGGCTGGTTTTTCAGTGGTCTGAAGCAGGTGAACTTGGCCTCTTTTGAGAGAAGCTTTGGAAGGGTGTTCTGTTTGCATTTTCCAATGTGGGAAGTGCGTAACGATGGCACATGGCAGCTTTAGTGCCCCTTCCCTTGGCAATACTTTGTTTATATCAGTCAGGGGTACAGCAAATAGATTACTCTCACATGGAGTGAATTCAGTATTCCCCAGGCTTAGGCAGATGAGCACAAATTAAATTCCACGTTTTCACAGCTGAGGCCATTAGCACTTTATTAACTTTTATTGGAAATGGGTAATTGCTATAGATATATTTTATCATTCATTATGGAATGCATGTATTTGGTTTAGCCATGTATCCAGTTAGCATTTTGCAGGTCTGCTGCGTAGCTTATACAGAAATAGTGGCTTTTTAATTGAATTGAAACCCCCACCCTCCAAGTGGGAATCTCCTGGAAGAACATGATTTGGGTGCAGGAGGGTTGTCAGGTCTATTTCATTAGCAACCCCTTCCTTTGGAATGGTCTGTTTCAAGCAGTGCAGTTTAATGTGATGTAGGGAAGATTTTTCCCTCGTGTTTGGTCAGCATTGTGTGCTTTGTGTGGCCTGGATGTTGCAGGTTTTCCCCTTCATCAGCCGCTCGTTTAGGAATGGCTCTGTTTAGTCCTCTCAGTTCATTTATCTGTACCTGTCGCATCTCCAAATGTGTCCCACTGCATTTGTCAAAGCCAGTTTGTTACTCATCCGCTGCTTCTGGCTGTAGGCACCAGAGAAGGGGTGTTGAAGGCAATGGAGTTGTGATCTTCCACTTACTGAGGCATCGGTCTGTAGCATCTGATTTAAATATTCATAGGGTCACAGCCTGGTTTGGGTTGAAGGGACCTTAAAGCTCCTCCAGCTCCAACCCCTGCCATGGGCAGGGACACCTTCCAGTAGAGCAGCTTGCTCCAAGCCCCTGTGTCCAGCCTGGCCTGTTCAGACCCCAGAGGTCCAGACTGTGAAGCTCAATGGAACTGAACACGAGTGTTGCATTTTCAAATGTAGCTGGTTGCTTCCTTTTGAAACGGGTCAGTGTTAATGAGCACTGTCAGGAGTGCAGATGCACTGAGAAAAGCTAATGTGTGACATGTAGGTGCTTGGCCTGGATAACGAAGCAGTAGGAGCAACACTTGCCCTTTCCCTGCTCTTTGTAGATTATGAACTGTTTTTCTAGTTCAAAGATTTTTTTTCTTCCATTAAAAGCGTATCTTTACTATTTTCTGTCTTTGCCAGGAGGTTTCAAAGGTCCTCAGTAGGAGGGTCACATCTAGTTAGTATCCTAGCTGAACCATCCTTCTCCAGTGAACACATATGCAACAGTTTCACGGCAGGCATAGGCTTGAAAGGAGAAGTGTTCTAAAGCTGAAATTCAGCCTATTTGTATGCCAGGATGGGTACCCTCAGATGGGTACCCTTTGAGCAAAAAGCAAGGAAAGGAAGGGATGTCTCAACAAACATTTGTTGTTATATCCATTCCTTGGTCAGAAACTTGTTTGTCCGATCGATGTTATCCCAGTGATGAAAGTTGCTGGTTTCAGCAGTGAAATTCCTTATTTGTGGAAAGCCTAGCAGAGCGCATTTTACCCCCCAGCTCTCTGATGAAGCCTGTGTGTGTCCGTGGAACACTTACGGAGCTGTTTACACCCCGGAGATGGCAATTTTGGAAGCTGTTGGCACTATGTATCTTCAGAGCGCTCTCCATTTTCATCTCTGTGGGTGCGGATCAAACCAATAAACACCTCAGCCTTCAAAAAGATGGTTGAGTGGAAAGCCTGATAACCAGAGGAGGAACACTGAGCGCAGGTTATCTGTGCTAACCTCTTTGGTTTATGCACTGTGGAAGCCTTTTGCACTGGGAAAGAATCCCTCCTTTGCATGTAGAGTGTGTTAGTCACTAAGGGAAATGACAAAACCTAACTGGAACTGTCAGCAAAACAGCCTATTTTGTGGTATTGCCCCTGTCATTCCTGTCTTAAAGCGTGGATAATAATCACATCCCGGGAGCCACTCTTGTCTCTGTATTTTTATTTCTCCTTTCTAGGATATGGTTTGTAGTACAGTTAAATCAGAGGTGCGTGGCATATGGCTTTTTGCTGCATGAATTGCTGCTGATGTGAATGTCAGCGGGCATATAATACCAGATTTTCATTTTGTGGATCACAATGCATGGAATTCAGCCTGAGAGCTCCCCAGACTATCGGCCTTATTTTATAGGCAAATAAAAAAGGGAAGGACAGGGAGGGAGGTGATGTCTGGGAGATTTTGTTTCAGTTGAAATGAGGTGATGGTGATGAATGATGCAGCTGACAATGAGATTTTTATAGCCTGTCTTCGAGTAGCAGAATCATTTGTATTATTGTTGCTTTGCTTTAAGTAATTGTCATCTAAAGAGCATCATGGTTGAAAAGAGCAGCAGAAACCTTTCATGCGTGTTTCCTGAGCAAAGCCAGGGAGCTTTGTTGTCGTCACCTCATACAAATGTCCTTCATTGTCTGCAGTTTCCATCTCGCGCATTGTCTTGGCTCAACACGTCAGTCACCATTAGAAAGGCGTTTGCCAGTCAGTTGCTCCTGCTGCTGCGTGTGTCTATTTTTAGCACATGAGGTAAGTGGTCAGCATCTGACACAATGATCCTGCTGCCTGGGTACCGGCGGACACTGAGAGCGGCTGCAGTGGAGGCATGTGGGACGGGAGGGCTGCTGGGAGCTGGAGCCAGAGGAAGCGCGCACTGTGCCCGTGTAGCCAAGGATGCTGATAGAGCATCCCGGCCTGTATCAGCACCAGCGCGGCAGCAGGGCCAGGCAGTGGTTGTGCTCCTGTGCTCGGCACTGATGAGGCCGCACCTCGAATCCTCTGTTCAGTTCTGGGCCCCTCACTACAAGAGAGACATTTTGGTGCTGGAGCGGGGACAGAGAAGGGCAATGGAGCTGCCCATGGCAGTGATGAGGTCACTCTTCAGAAGCAACTGATCAGTGCTTCATGGTGAAAATACCATCTCAAAAGTCACCAAGCAGGAAAATGGCATGTCCTTATTTCTGTAAAACCAGATGTGTGAGTTGAAGGATGTAATCTCATAGCCGTCAAGATCTGCAGATTCCTTCCGAGAACTCTTTCCTATTTAATACAGGGATTTGGAAGTTGTTAAAGGGCTTTTTTTCTTCCTGGCAATTATCTTTTTAAACCTGAATTGGTCTGATTGTCATATAACTGGTACTCATTCTGCGAAGCTTCCTTTAGCCTCCTTCCCTGTTCAGTTCTCTCACCTCCAGAGATTTATTTCCCCAGTGTCTGTCCCCTTTCCTTGGAGCAATGGCATGGCTCATGCAGCACTTCCACTTGTCCTAGTGAGGGTGTTAATGACTTTTCTCACTTGCTATACATAGGATACCTGCTGATTGCTTTGCACATCCACACCTCCTGTCAAGAGATCAGAAAAGACCCTTTGAGGTCATAGAATGTTGGAAGCCAGTTCACGAAGATACTCTGGTTATTCTTATGTCTAGCCTAGTTCCTCATAGAGAAAAGAACTATCACCACCAACCTGGGACATAAACCTCAGGTAGAAGGTATTGTATGTGTGCAGCTTGCAAATGGCTTCACTTACATACATGGCCTAAATAGCCCTCCACTGTGTACGGTCTTTCCAGCTAAAGCAAAACCATTAAACTGGTGGTTCTGTTTAGGGAGAAAAGAAAGAAAATCCCTCCTTAAAACTTACCTGGCTTTGCATGGGTTAGAGTCTTTTTATTACCTTGCTGCTTTTAAGCACAAGAGAACAGGATGTTTCATAGCTCCTCAATTTGCTTCGGTTATTATCATTTGAAAGGATTTGATGATTCTAATTTCCTTCTCTACGCTTCTTGATTTTAGTACTCGGGTAACACTTCAGTACCTAGTATTGATTTTGATGATGGCCAGGGCTTTGATACGAATTTCTGCACCACAGCAAGCTGAGGGTGGGTGATTGCCAATGCAGACTGAGGACTCAGACTAGTCTCATGTTTTACAACTGTAATTGTAGGTGGTTGCTTGTAGGATGGTCGCTGTGTTGACGGGTACCATGAATCAGCAGTGCACCCTTGTGTGGTGTGGACTAACTGCGTGCTGGGTTGCATTAGCTAGGGCTTAGTTAGCAGGTCAAAGGAAGGGATTCTTCCCTGCAGTGTGGCACTGGGGAGGCAGCAGCTGGAAGGCTGTGTCCAGTTTTGTGCCCTAGCAATGGGGAGAGATTGATGAAGTGGAGCTTGTCCAGCAAAGGGCCAACAAGATGGTCAAGAGGGATGGAGTGCGTGATGTTCAAGGGGAATGTGAAGGAACTGGATTTTTTCATCCTGGAAAAGGCAGGGGGGAGGAGGATGGGTCCTGCTGCGTTTTCTTCCACTAGCCGAGCAAGAAGGTGTGGGGAAGATGCATACCCCTGTCAGAACACAGTGAAAGATAAGTTGCAGTGAAGGAAACTGGTAGGAACTATGTTCCATAAGGATAAAATGTCACCAACTACTGATGGTGGTGCAGCACTGGGGCAGGTTGCGCAGAGAGATGATGGAATCTTCATCCTTGGAGAAACTAGGAACTTGCCCAGACAAGACCCTGCGCATCCTGACTTAAGGTTGAGGTTATTTCTGCTCTGCCTGCAGGACCTGATGTTAACCAGAGCTTTCTACAACCTGAACTGTTCTGTAGCTTTATGTGCAAATCTTGCCTTTTTATCCAGTAGGAAACAGGGAGGAATAGTCATTCCTATCACTGAAACAAACACAGATGCAGCATCAGCCTGTCTCCTGGGTTTTTCTAATGTTAAAGAAAGTGCAAAAGATCCTTGTGATGGATGCAGGAACCACTTAGAAGAAGCCAGGCTTTCCCCATTAACTGCAGTGACCCCTTTAAAGCAGTTTTAACTTGTTTTCACTCTGACAGCTGAATTGTTGTTACTCAGGGGCATTCAAGCTCCTTCAGAAATGTAAGGTCAAAAGCATTTCCTCAAAGCTCTTCTTGCTAGCATTTAGGTAAGAAAGTGTCACTGAATATTTACTAAATGTTTAAATATTTCACTAAATATGTATTTTATTTGTTTAGTTTCACCAAATAGTCACAGAATATTTATGTATCAGTATTCAGCTTTTTTTACATAGCTCAGCTGAGATGGCATCCTGTCTAACCATGGGAGCTCCTAGCTGAGCCCTAATGCTTAGAGCACGCGATGTGCAGGAATTGCAGAGCGATGGCTGGCTCCTGGTGGATTGGTTTGGGGGATGTTTGTTGTGCTGTGGTTGGTTTTGGTTTGTTTTCTTTCTAAGTGCTTGCCTCGTACGCAAACCCCTGCCTTAGCTAAAGCTCCATTGCATGCAGGTTCTGTCTCTGTGCGCAAGCTCTCGCTCCGCTATCCTGGGAAGTTGTAGGTATTTCTTTTATGCACAGGTTTCTGGCCAAAGGAGACCACCATTTAAATTGATGGGATGTACAAAGGGTAACAAAGGAGAAAGGAAAGGTGATGTTAAGTAGCTTTTAGTTGGATCACAGTACATCAATGATGTCGTGCTGCATGTTGCCTGGAAAACTAGTGGTAGAGGTGGGAACCTGGCCGCTAGTTAAATGGCCAGTGCTTTAATGACAGGACAGCCCTATCCTGGTTTACTTCTTGTGTCCTGATTCTGTTAGCAAGTAGGCATTTGTTGGGGTGGAAGCGCCGTCCACATTTAAGCGAAATGGTTTTTCCCTCATTACATCCTGTAAAGTAGCCAAGTGGTTAGGTGCAGTGTTGATGTAGATGGCTGAGGTGAATGTGTTGCAGTTTGGGACAGCAGTGAGAGGGATGAGGGAGGTAACAGAGGTGGCATTCACACTGTCTTTCTGTGCACGGTGTCTCACGCACAGCATGTCAGTAAGCAGTGGAAATTAGAGAGCGGTGACAAGAGAACCAGAGCTCTCAGAGACTAGTGCTTTTCCTTTCTCTCTCTTCAAATGACCCAGAAGGCTGGGGTCATAAATGCCAGACTTAATAATGAGCTGCTGTTTATCAGTATGTGTGTACATGAGCACAGCATAGGCCATGCTCGCTGTGATGACCAAGGCAACCCAGGACAAGCCGTGCTCACAGCAAGCCCGGCGCTGCAGCTGGCTTTGGGTGGCTGCCACAGATGTTGCAGATGTTCTGTGTTGGCCAGAAGATCCCTATGCGAGGACCTTGAATGTAGAAACCTACATTCACATTGCTTGGCTTCAGTACAAGCAGCGGTGCTGTTACCGCCAAGGAGAGACTGTGCCTTCAGCCTGCACTGAAGCAACTTCCCTGCTGTCCAGATGTGAAAATCACTTTCAGGCTAACACAGAAGTATTGAGCAGCACTTGAGAAAAGAGTGATGCTGGAGGCTCTGCGTCCTACAGAGCAAAGCTATCATGATTAAACTGATAATCGTAAAAGAAAAAGGCTGCGGAGGAACCAAGTCAACCAGCAAATCACTGCTTTCTGTTTTTCCAAATAGTACAAAGTGTTATTTAAGGAAAGGAAAAGGTGTTCAAAAATATATGCAGGAATCAACGGAGGAAAAACAGGCAGCAAAATTGTGCAAGCACCATTAAGCTGCAGAAATTTTCCTTGGACATGTTGCAGTACCTTTTGAAAGCAGCATATGGGGTTTATTCTGGTGACTCTAATTTTAACATGAATGGGAGTCACGTGGAATACTCCTGGCATACTGCTTTGAAAATAGATCCCTGCATGATTAAGGAAGACTGAAACCTTTTTAAACCTCAATCTTTTAATACTTCTTTTAACCAAATCTGAAATGTGTTTAGAGGAAAGCATTAATGGAATGAAAATGGTCCAACCCTGAATAAAGGCTAATAGAACAGGTAGAAATACTACTGGCTTAGCACTAAGCATGTGTTTGTGCTTCAGAGGCTGGGAAATGAAAGAAGAAAACTTGCACCCACTGTTGTAGCTGCCTCTGCGTCACTTGACCTTTATAAATGTGCCTCTTCCCTTGGAAGAGGAATAAATCATTCCACCTACCATGTGCAGAGAGCAGAGAGCTCAATGAAGAGAGCAAGAGCAAGGCAGGATTTGCCTCTGAGATGGCAAGCGTGGCCATGCTGCAGTATTGATAGCATCTTTAGCTCACGGGTGATTGAGACTGAAGAAATACATACTGGGAAGAGTGATTAGGGGAGGCTCATTAGTGGGAAGGAAGCTCTGAGCAGATGCAACAGCCCTGACAAAATGAGCCAGAACACTGATAGAGCCGGGCCTGGTGTGTGGGCTGAATGCGAAGTCGGGTTGCTGGAGGGAGGTTCAGAGAGTCCTTTCTGACAGCCGGTCCTTCCTACCCGTCTTCAGAGAACGCAGTCTTCACAGCTTCCTGAAGGGCTGTGGAAAGGGTGAGACACAAAGCAGCCATAAAACCATACTGATGAATAGAGACATGGGCATAGGGAGGAGTATGGACGGTCATCTGGTGCACAGAGAAAGAAGGGAAAGTTCTTTTTCCTTTTCTAATACTCCTTTTCCTAGTTTATTTTTATACCTTCAGTTTTTGGGGGGTTGCTGCTTTAGTGCTTCAGGATCTCCTCTGTTTGTTTGCAATTCCTCACTTGCCTGTCTTACTAATACTTACCTTGTTATCAGATAAGGAGATATTGGTAACACACACACAAAAACTTGCCTGCCTTTCCTCTTTTTCACACAATCCTCACTAGTGATGTGTTACCCCAGGATGCTGAGCTCACCTGCCCTTCACATCTGTTGACTTTGAGTGGGGTGTTAATGTGCTTTGATGGGGTTTCTCCAGTCATTCCAACGTGGTTGCCACTTCCCAGATTTGAATGTGAGATGCAGCAGGCAGTAAAAAAGAGTGTTTATGTCGGCTTTATTTAAGCAAGACACTTTTTTTAAGCAAGCCTATTTATATGGGTTATTTATAGTGCATTTGGCTGTGAGTGGGGGTGTGTGGGCATGCTTCTGTTGTGCATGAGACACGTGTTTGGGGTATGTATATTTGGCTGCACGTTTCCATGTATGTGGATTGATAAAGTGGCTGTTAATGTCTTTGGGAAGGGAATGTTTGCAAAGCCCAGCTTAACCCAGTGAGGCTCTGAAGCCCATGGGAGCAGACATGTCCTGCCAGAGACTGCAGGAGTCAGGAGCTCATTTTGTGTGCTCCGAGTTGCCTTAGGAGGGTAGGGAGGGTATTGCGCTTTCTAGCTAAGGTGAAGTGTCCACCCGGTGAACTGCTCCTGTTGGAGGGGCCTTGCAAAAACATAACTGTGGTGCACAGCTCTAGCTGTTCATTCACCTGGTATGAGCATCGGTTTGATTTCCGTGGCTGCATGAGGTGCAAGCAGACAGAGCTTGTTCTGCTCAAGAAAGCTTGCTGTGCGCTTGCTGGATGTGGAAACCAGGCTCGTGTTCTCTCTTCCTCTCATTAACTGCAGTCTTGGCAATCCCTTTCTGTACCTCCAGTGTACCAGTCCCTGTGAGCCTGTGTTGTGGCAGTAGTGTGAAATGGATGTGATAGATGGAGGAGAGGCCCTCAGCATCAGCTTATTAAAATAATGGGCTGGAGCTCCTCCAGCAGCAGCTGGGAAGGTGAACCAAGGCAAAGCTAACTCTGTAACTGAGCTGCTCTCAATGCACTCTTCCTAAACATCATGGACCACCATTGTCGTTCAAGTCTTAAAGTGCATAATCACACTGATACTGTCCATCTATAGGCTGCTGGGTGTCTGAGTGTTCCTCTTAAATAACACAGAGCAGAAGCTTTTGCAATTAAAACAGACACATAGAAAACTCTCCTGAATAAAAGTCCCCCTTCTTTTCCCAGAGGCAAGTTCATATAGGGTATTTAGGAATCCAGAGGTGTTTGCTAACGTTATCCATTGTGCCAGTCTTAAGGGCCTGTTGGATAAAACCCAGAGCCCCTGCTTCAGGTCTCACACTGCTAACCTCTTCCCCATTAGCCACAGACAGTATGAGTTTTGTGTGAACAGATTTAATATCCCTGTGCAGCAGATGTGCTGACACATGGGCTTCTGCAGTCAATGGGGTAAATAATCTCCTGTTTAAGTAGTTCCTAAGTACCTATTTATGTAATTAACATATTAAAGAAGTCACACCTCATTATTTCAGTGGTGAACCATGACAGCATCAGGGGGAGTTCAGATACCTGAGACAGGTGAGATTTTCTTTTGTCTTTCCTATTGCTCTTTGGTTTTGTTAAAAGCAGAAAAGTAAAATAAATCATTCTGTTGCCATTGCACATGATCAGGGAGAGATTTAATCTACATCTTCTAGAAGAAGAAAACCATAATGCACTAATGAGTAAGATGGAGGTGAGCATGCATGCGTGTAAGAGAGGCAAAACTGAATACATACACGGCATAACCTATTTCAACAGCGTTAGTAGTATGGCATGCGTTCCTCAGATCCCATCCTATGGGGACTCAAGCGTTAAAGGGAAGTCTCAGACTGATGGATTGCAGATAAATCCAGCTTGTGTTGCTGGTTTGGCAGTCTGTGCAAAGCATGAGCTGGAGAAGTAGATTATAAATAGGTATAAGTAGGTATAAGATTATTGCAGGTAAAATGCTGCAGTGATGTGAAATTGTTCTCTCCTGGCCACGTGTGCTCCAAACCAAGGGAGCGAGTGAGAGAACTGAGATTTAGAGGACGTGACTGAAAATCCTCTCAGCGTGTTGCAAAGGGGGTCTGGTAGAAAACTATGAGATGAATTTGAGCAAGGTGGGCAAAGGAGGGAGCAGGGAAATCCTAATCCCAGTTGTGGATGATGGCTATGTGGCAGATTTGGCAGGTGGCACTCACAGGCTGAATGTACTTCTAAAACACGCAAGGTGATGTCTGCAGCCCTTGCAGCTGTACACCTCAGAGTGCTGTGTAGGGATTCTGGGTGTCGGTGATGTGTGCGGTGGAACCTTTTTGTGTCCACTGTCTGGATTTGTTACCATTGATGTGGAATTCTTCAGTGCCCTCTCTTGCTATGTGGCTGCTGTCTATGTTTGCAGTGGCAGGACTTAAAGGTTGCAGGCAGAGGCGGGAGCCTGTGTACTCTAAGCTCTTTAGTTTTATATGGTAGCTGTACAAAGACAACCCATGATTGCATATGACGCTGCCTCCAAACCTGAACATCACTTGAGGTTGTTTGTCAGATAGGTCTCTGCTGTTCCCAGGGTCAGGGTTAGAAGTAATGTTCTTTTTGTGTGCATGTGCATCGGAATCTATCCAACATCAGATCTGTTCACTGTGACAGAGCAGTCCTCTTCTAAGCAACCCAGTTTCTCTTCCTTCCTTTTATTTACAGCAGGTTTCTCGTGTGTGGCTGTGGTGGCTTTCTTCTTGTTGTTTGTTTTTTGGTTTGGTTTTTTTGAAGATTGGGGTATTTTAGTTCTGCATTAAACATGAGGCATTTTAGAGCTTCTTGGAGTTAACATCGGAGGTGGAAATGGAGCCTACAGCCGTGCTGTCTAGACTAGGAAGTCTCCTTTCACCACCCAGACTGCGCGTAATCGTTTAGCAATAGGAAAACTGAGAAATATTCATGTCGGTTCCTGTAGCCAATTTCAGGATTGTTTGTAGGCTGTCTTTGGCTTAGCTGAAGAACTTCAGTTGTCAGAGAAGATGAAGTATTGCAAATTCAACACCCCTAGACAGTCATCATCCAGACTGCTGTTGTCTGTGTCCAAGACTGTTGTGTGAAACTGTATAAAGCTCTAATTTTCATAGAATCAGGATCATAAAATGCTTTGGGGTGGAAGGGACCTTAAAGCCCATCCAGTTCCAACCCCTGCAATGGGCAGGGACACATTTCACTAGAGCGGCTCCCCATCCCTCTTGTGGTGTTGCCCCAGAGCTGGATCAGGACTGCAGGGGAGGGGTTTCCATGCATCTCAAAGGCTTTAGCATAAGCATGCATCCTCAGAAGGGGGGCAGCTTGGCTGGTGGTGCCAGAATGCTCCTCGTGCTCACAGTACAGGAGAAGGTAGTGAGTACTGAAAGTGCTCATTGGCGCTTGGATGGTGGGAATGCAGTGTGTGCTCTGCAGAATGAAAGGGTCTGTGGCTTTGTAATTCAGACGGACCTTGCTGGGTGCTGTGGTGGCAGATCACCTCTGAAGGTCACGTCTAAGCTGATTTGCAAAGCTGTGTTCCTCACACTGTTTTGAGCAGCTTATATAGCACCCGGTGTTCCTAGTCAGATAAGCTTTGTGGTTTGTAGTAGGGCTGCCTTAAGTGGCAGGAAGGATAGATAACTCTTTATGCCGTGGCCCAGCATTTTCATCTTAATTTGTGCTTATGTGCTGCTATCCAAAAGCTACTTTCAGATGCAGTAACATTAGGGAAGAACAAACAAAAACCCCAAACCTGCTTGTTGAAATAGAGCGTAGAGGGCTTCTGCCAACGGAGACATAAGGGTTTCTAATACTAAGATTTGGGGAAAACCAAACTAAATGTGTAATGTGGCCCTGGAAGTCTCTGAAATACTTGTGTGTATTACCTACAGCCTAATTGCCACTTCGGAAATACAGATGTGGAAGGCAAATCTGTTGGTATTCCTGGAATAGCTGAACGGGGCAAATTCCTGCAGCAGCTCAGTTGCTGCTACAAATGGAGTTTTGAAAGGGCTGGGAAGTTTACTGGGAATTGACAGGTAATTTATGGCACTGGAAGAGGAGTCCACTGGGAACCAACCAGGGAATCTGTGACTTGGGAAGCGTTAAGAGGTTAACAGTCTTCCTCATGTGGGCTAAAAACAGTAAACCCCACAATGTAGAGGGATGAGTAAGCATTATATCACTGTTGAGTGCTCCTCAGCTCTCCCACACGAACAGGTCTTAGCCCATGGCAGCATACTGCCCAGGGCTGCTGGCAGGTTGGCAAGCAGCAGCTTTGGTGTGGAGCCTTCCTGGGAGTCTTTGATCCTCTTGGGTAGACAGCATCATTCCATCCCACTGCCTTAGATTGTTCACAAGTCTCATTTATGAAGTCGCTTTGAATTTGCCTGGGTTTTTCTAGCTGTGAATATTTGATCTCCTTTAAAAGCTTTCTTGGGTAATTGTGCCCTGGCCTGCTTTGGAGCGCAGTGAAACTTTCAGCCTGTTTATTCTCACACCACAGCCTTGGGAGGAACAGGAATGCCATTTGCAGGGGAGATTACTAAGAAAAGAAGGTGACAAAGGGTGAGGCTTCTTACAGTTAAAACTAACAGCTTGCTGCCATCAGAAACAGATCTCTGCCACTTCTGTTCCTTTCTTACAGCAGGAAAACACCTTAAAAATGGGGCTTCTAAGTTCATGACTGGTTGCCCTAATCTGGGACACAGCCTTTTGCCATCGGTGGGTGAAATACAGATGAAGAGGTTTATAAACTGGACCGAGGTTGTGTTTCTCCAGCCACTTCCAGGTTGCACTGGTAATCATTAGGTTTGCTTGCAGCAGAGCTTTGTTTAACAAGGCCCTTCCTAATGGGCAGTTTTGAACTCTGTATCATCAACAGAAAGGAACAAAGTGTTTGTTAGGAAGCTCTCCAATTTCATATTGGCTTAAAAAAACTAAGCAGCATAAAGACCCGGTGGGAATGTGACAGGACAGTCGGGTTTCGCTGTCCGGTAGCATTTTACGTATGTATTTATGGTTTGCATGACTGTTTTAAGCTCTGTGTATTAACAGCAGTTCCAGTCTAAACAAGAAGCAATGACTAGCAAATGGAACTGCTGAACTGCTTTATCCTTCACACACAAGTGAAGGGTATGGACTGTACCCTCAGAGCACCCTCTCCCCTGTGTGATGTAGGCGTCAGGAGGTGGTGGGAGAGGGATGCAACTGGGTAGATTGCCTTTTTCCATGACAGTCCTGCCAGCAAACTGAGGCTTTCTAGTTGCCCCCCTCCCTTCCCTTAAGATGCACATCGTACATTTCTCCACAGTTTAATGTTTCAAAACTGAAGGAGTGACCATAAAAGCCTGCAGGCTCAGGGTAATCGTCATAGCAGTGGTGCTGCAGGAAGTAGGAGGGGGCGATGCTCTAGAAGAGAATGAAAACCAGAAGCACAAATGAATCCTTACAGCATCCTGAGCCCTCAAAGCATCGCAGTTCTCTTGAAAGCTCATTTCTCTGTCAGAAATAACGGAGTGGCAGGTGCCCTGAGAAGCCAGGTCTCGTGTCTCTCTGTGGGCTTTGCTCGTGAGCACTAGACCAACAGGCTGCAAAGACCTTCCTGGACTCTGGATTAGACCCAGGTAGAAAACATTTCACAAGGAGTGGCCTTTATTACACAGGGTGATCTGGGAATCTACCCGCAAGGCTCTGTCGTGGTGCATTTTAAAAGGCTGCTGTTTTGCAGGGCTAAGGCAGTGGGTGTCTGTTATTAGGGCAGTACAGGAACGTTGGGGTTTGGGTTTTTTTTTTTCAGAAGCGCCTTCAATTTTTGTTCCTCTTTTAGTTAAAGGAATGAAGGTGTTTATGACCAAGGAATCTGTCCTCTTTTTGTCCAGTCTTCTCTAACGCCATTATAATAGTGTGTCAGTGTCTCAGAGTCTCTCTGGGCTTATCTTCGTAATATAAATGGATGCATTTAGGTTTTCTCCCCCTTTTGCAGTTTCAGTCACAGAAGCATGGAGAGAATGAAAGATTGTTTCAGGTCTCCCAGCAAAAGTGTCTGAGGAGCAGCCAGAAACTGCCCCCAACTGCCGAGTCCCTATGCTGACTTCATTGTTGGCCTGAGTCTTTCCTCTCTCTCAGATATTGCTTCCTTTCCTCTCCTGACCTGCTCGTCATTGCTTTCCTGTATCATCAGAAGGTAGGACAGAGATTTATAACTCTGAGTAACAACCCTTTTGTGCGTGAAGTTTTCCTGGTGGCATGTTTCATCAGGCCCTGGGCGGTGGAGTAGGGGAGGAACATCCAGTGTAGAATTAGTTGCCTGAAGACTCAGGTCACCGTGTGCGTGTGCCACATCTAATTTTGGAAGCCCGCTAGCAAAGCACATTGCTGAGGAAGTTTCATAATAGTCGTGTCAGACTTTGACCCCCGTTTGGACAGATGCAGTTTATGGAGCTGGAAAGCAAGATGTAGTGTTTTGACAGCCCGTACAGCGGTTTTGTCTTCTGCTGCTCTGTTACTTTACAGTGTGCACCTGCAGCCCAGAAACCACCCGTGTGCTGGGCTGCATCCCCAGCATGGGAGCCGCAGGTCAGGGAGGGGATTCTCTGCTCTGCTCTGGGGAGACCCCCCTGAAGCCCTGATCCAGCTCTGGGGCAGCAGCACAGGAGGGACGTGGAGCTGTTGGACTGAGTCCAGAGGAAGCCACGGAGATGCTGCGAGGGCTGGAGCAGCTCTGCTCTGGAGCCAGGCTGAGAGAGCTGGGCTGGGGCAGCCTGGAGAAGAGAAGGCTCCTGAAGGGGAGACCTGAGAGCAGCTCCAGTGCCTGAAGGGGCTGCAGGAAACCCGGAGAGGGGCTTAGGACAAGGGATGTAGGGACAGGCCAAGGGGAATGGCTTTAACCTGCCAGAGGGGAGACTGAGCTGAGCTCTTAGGCAGAAGCTCTTCCCTGTGAGGGTGCTGAGGCGCTGGCACAGGGTGCCCAGAGAAGCTGTGGCTGCCCCATCCCTGGCAGTGTTCAAGGGCAGGTTGGACACAGGGGCTTGGAGCAAGCTGCTCCAGTGGAAGGTGTCCCTGCCCGTGGCAGGGGTTGGAGCTGGAGGAGCTTTAAGGTCCCTTCAACCCAAACCATTCTGTGATTACTCAAACTCAGAATATGACTAAGGTGTATTGTTTGGGTACACAGGGAGCATACCTCCTTAGCATGTGCATGTGTACGGGTGGATGCTTCTTGTGTTCATATGCGCATCTATATTTGTGTGTCGTGGTTTGTTTGCACGGGGAGAAAGTCAATGTGTGCACAGCTCTGTCTGGGTGTACTTTCCCAGTGCCTATGAAGAGAGAAAGCAAACTCACAATCAAATAAGCAGTGAAAGCAGGGGAAGGAGGGGGAAGAGATGAGATTGCAGTTGATTACGAGCCTGGCAGCAGATGTGCTACACAAATCCAGCCCGCTGCATCCAGGCTGTTTCCATGGAGATGGAGCGAGTCGTTGTGAAGCTCCGGCACGCTCCCCTGTGGCCCCGGGTCCCCACTGGCAGAGAGGGGGAGACCCAGTGATGGGGAGCTCTGATTTATTTATCACCCCCCCCCCCCCCCCCCCCCCCCCCGATGGTAGGATGCTCGGGGAGCAGCGCTCGCTCTTCCTCAGGAATATGGTTTCCCAAGATGCTAAATAAATGGGCAGGAGTTTCCCTGGATCGGGATGCGATTGGTTGCCTCCGCCCAGCCGTGCCAATGGGAGCTCGAGTGGCCCTCGGGTACCCGCAACATAAGCAAAGCTGGATGCTCGCCCCAGCGGCGTGGGGACGGGAGAGCGGGCAAAGGTGTGCGAAGGAGGGGGTCTCCTCCTCTCCCATGGCTATGCCGAGGACGGATCTCCTGAGAGAGCATCACCAGGGACCATCTGCCGCCGGCGCGCGCTGTGCCTCCCGCAGAAAGCAGCATTAAGTCATCCGCTCGCTGTCGTGTGGGAGGCGAATTTGTCGTCGGGAACGATGGAGCTAGGGGATCTCTGTAAGTAAACCCATGTACTTTATCCTGCTCTTTCAGCCCGGGGAACAGATCCGTGGATGGTGTCAAGGAAAAAGCAGTAACAACTGCAAATAGCATGAAGGATTTCTTGGGTTTGTTTCACATGGAGCAAGACGTGTTCTCCCTAGTGGTTTCAGGCATCGGGCAAACTAGTTCGCTGTGTGCTTTGCCTTGGGTGGTTGTTTAGCTTAATTAAGATTAGTCTGTGAAGGATGCTGTATTCCCCTGAGGCATTTCAGAGCGCCTCTGTGTTTGAACGGGAAGGCATGCCACATGGAGCGGGAATATTGCAAGTCCGAGGTGCCCATATGGGGGTCCCGGTGTCGGTGTAATAAGAACAGACACGTTGTTACCGTGGTTTGTCAAACACTAGTTTAAACCCCAAGCCAAGAAAACGTGAGTTGCTCATCATTCCTCGCTGTGTTCAGCCCAGGGAATCATTGATTGTCCTGCCTTTTATGTTAGTTTGTTGGGAATTTTTGCATTCATTTATTCTCTGGGGAAGGGTTCTAAAAGCCAGATTAAATTCCAGAGCTTTCCTGTTTGTTGATGAAACAGGTGAGTACACGTAAAGTGTGGAGTTTCCTTTTTCACCATTGCGGGGCATGAGTTAGAAGTTGATTCCTTTGCCTATTGGGACCCTGCTTTGATTCTGTAAAGCAGAAATGGTATATGTAGAAGAGGGAGGGAGGGGTGTGTGCAGATCTGTCCCCCTGTAGCCCTCTGGGGTTACTCAAATTACCCCAGCCATGAATTCAGCTCAGCATTGTTCATGTTTGATCGGGTATTTGCCGTTAGACCGGGAGCTTTGGTGGATGGATGACTCTCTGCTTTAACCCTGTCTGGGGCTGTAGTCATCTCATCTGGTTTGTGAAAATACATAGGAGACAGGGCAGAAATAGGACCAAACTCTCTGTATTGTCACTCTGTGCCTGAGCTAGCCATGTGTATTGGGAATATAGCAATCCAACTAGGTGCAAACATCAGATGAAGCCGGCTGCTTTTTAGGGATCTTTTTCTAGTGTCTTTGTGGTCATTTCAGCACTAGACACACAGCTGCTTTTCTGTGGTGCTGGGAGCTGCTGGGAAGTTACATTGCTGCCTGGGGTCTCAGGCTGGGTGGGGGATAATTTCATGTCAGTAAGGTTTAACTGGTCAGCTTTGCTTTGGAGATACTGCCTTGCAAGTTATGGCAGGAAGGTGTGCTTGTGGAGCTTGTGCTAAAGGAATCGGCATCGCCTCTGAGCTGATGCCAAAAGGAGCTGTCAGTGTTTTCAAGAACCGTTGGGTCAGAATAAATCAGGAAACACAGAACACAGAATTCAGTGCATCAGTGCAGTGAGTGTCTGGTGGTGAAGGCTATATTAAGCTCCTCTCTGTGTACTTCTGAGTGTTTAACCCAATGTATCACAAATGCAGGAGGACCCCGCGTTAAGCTTGAATTATTGCCTTTTCTGAAGACATAGATGTAGGTTGCTTTTCCTTGTGTTTCCCGGGGGTGTTGGGGCCACCCCTTATTGAAATGGTGGCCCCAGGCGTCCTATGGTACTGAGCTTAAAACCAATGTCATTTCCCTAATCTGTGCAAAAAAAGAGATAACCATTCACTCTTAGTGCAGTACTTGGTTGTGTTTAGCAGTGATGCAAGTGCCAAGAATGGCATTCCTGAAATGAAGCAGATATTTAGTTGCTATGTCACCTTCCCCAGGGGCTCGTACCATTCATTTATACTTACTTAAAACCGAGGGAGCTGAAAACCCCATCACGTACAGCAGTCTAGGCAAAGAGGTGTGCCCACTGCCCATCTTGGAGGTGGATGCTTTGATCTAGGCTGAGATGCTCCATAAAAGGCTGAGGGAGAGCTTGGACTCTCGTACAACTGGGCATGGTTAGCTCCTGATTTGAGGCTGGTTATTTTGAACACCTTTGGGATGCATCATAGTGATGCTCCATTGCACGTCTGGGGGTTTTAATTCTATACCTGCTGCCTTCTGATTGATTTTCTGGTAGATAATGTGAAAGCCTAGGAGAACATTGCCTTCTGAGGTCACCACAACTCTTAAGATGATATTCCAGGGCTTGTTAGCACTCCAGGGATCTAGTTCAAACAACACAAACCTCTCAAGTTTAGTCACTAGCGCTAGACAAATACTGTGTGACTGATAGATTTCCTGTATCTCCCATAACCTTGTTTGAAGGGATTTGTTTGCTTGTCTATCCCTGTGCATTAGCAGATAAAGGGAGGGGGACGGGGAGGGAGAGAGGCAGCCTCCAACTGCTGAGCTGTGGATAGTGCATCGGATCAGTCTGTCTGAGGGCTTCAACCCACAGTGGTGCCTGCGGTAGGAGAACTCGTGTTGCAGTCAAAGCCGTGCTTGCATTAGATTTTTGACCTGATGGTGCAGAGAACAGTTGCTTGTCATTACTGCTCGGGGATGATCTACGTGGGAGAGGCATTACAGATTCCCAGGCTATAAGAGTTCCAGCAACAGAGGAGTGAGTAGGCTTCAGTGAGAGCTGTGGCATGCTGGCAGCAGTTGGGAGGATGCAGAAGCTGAAAAATGCTGTCTTGGAGTAGCTTTAATTGGTTGCATTGGAAAACACTTGGTTCAGTGGACTCATATGTCTTCTAAAATGCTTGGTGCCAGACCAAGTTGGCATACCTCCATTGACTTACATGAGAAGCCACCAGACCTTGATCCCATCTTCAGTTTTCTGTGTACATTTTTCTTGGAAGAGCAAGGTTTTACAAAGGCAGCAGGTTGTTTTTCCTCTCTGTTTCCCTCAGCAGCAGTCATGTTAAAAACCTGGGTGGGGTGGGCATCGCAGAGGTTTTGACTTGTTTCCAGGGGCTTTAACCTTAATGGGTTATCCTTCGTCTGCTCACAGAGCTCATTCATTGCCAGTGGGATGGGGCTTGGAGCAACCTAATGGAAGGTGTCCCTGCCTGTGGCAGGGGGTTGGAACTGGATGAGCTTTAAGGTCCCTTCCAACCCAAACCAATGTGTGATATTTTAGTCAATGCTGGAAGCATAGAGCAGGAATCCAGAAGGGAGGCTTTGTGTGTGTCCACAGGCAGTGAATTTGAGTATTTCATTTTTTCCCTGGACCTTAACCCTCTTTCACTCTCAGTAAAAACACTGTGGTCAATCATATACTGGGTAAACAGATTCTAGAGCTACCAGTCTTCTGTTTTGCCTCAGTTGTATTTGTGTTTTCACCCCTTTATTCAAGTGCACTACAGTTCAAGTGATCTACAGCTTTTACACAAGCTGCAAACCAAATAACTCTTCTTTAGTTGGCTCAGTGTGTTTACATCCAGATGAATTGCAGACAGTCGTAACTCCAGATCAGACTAACTGCTCAAACGAGACCAGTGCCTCATTTCTGTGTCTGGAAAAAAAGCATTTTCAGGCAGAGTCACTCCATGCTAGGACTTGGCTTACGTAGAGCATCGTGCCAAGTCACAGGAAGCTCTCACTCCCCGTCCGGTACATGCACCCTCGCATCACACATGGCAAGTGCACACAACAAAGCAACACCAGGCATGGAACAAAACCGGAGGAGCAGTGAAACAAAGAGGAGTGACTGGTGAAAAGCCCATTGATTTGCTTGACGCCCGTTTGGTGCGGCAGTGCGCAGCGCTGATCCGAAAACTCCTGTGCGTCACCAAGTTTGGAGAACAATGGGAACTGTCAGTCCCAGCAGATTGCACAGGCCTGTCATTATTCCTCCATTGTCTCGATGCACTAAGTGGCACGCAGAGCGGGGTTTTGGCAGGAGTTCAGGAGTGGTCTTACAAAGAGGGATCGCGTGTCGCTACCACTCGTGTGTTGTCATTTGGGATTAGAGTTGAGCCCAGCGCAGGCCCGTAGGAGCATGTCTGCCCCCATCTGGGTGCGCTGCTTTTATGGTGCTCGTTCGTTTGGTCTCTTAAGTACAAATCACCGCTCTTCTCCATTCTTAACTGCAAAAATGTAAAAGCAAGAAACCGTAAATGACTTTGTGTTGACTTAGGGTCTTCCTCAGAGCTAGAGTACTGCAGATTCCTTCTGCTCTGCCGTGCTGTTTTGCCGCCCGGTTAAGAAGCAGCAGCAGCACAGGCACCCCACACTCCTCATCCTTAGGAACCACAGGAACTGGCACAGGGTGCCCAGAGAAGCTGTGGCTGCCCCATCCCTGGCAGTGTTCAAGGGCAGGTTGGACACAGGGGCTTGGAACAAGCTGCTCTAGTGGAAGGGGTCCCTGCCCGTGGCAGGGGTTGGAGCTGGAGGAGGTTTAAGGTCCCTTCCAACCCTGATTCTACAGCCCTCTTAGAGACATGCCCCTGTGGGGAGAAGCACGATAGGAATGAAGATTGGCTTTGTATCAGGGAGACTCAATTTTAAGTTCTTTATTGAGCATCAGAGGCCAAGTAACTAGACAGTGTTTCATCTGCAACCATTGATACTCTTCCCAGGGGAGCATCACCTGCATGCATACCTCACCAAAATAAAGTTCCGGTACAACAAGAGTCATGGCATTCTCTGAAAATGAAAATAAGGATTGAGTTGTGCATTCTTAGCATCGATACCTTGCAGAACCCATAAGTATTGCAGTAAGTCAGCAGCATTTTGAGAAGCATGCAGGGCATAGATCACCTTTTTATGGGCTTCATACAAATTCTGGCCAGTTTCACAGGTTAAGAATTCAGTGGTTTCAAAAAAACCCATGTGAAAGTCAGACCTCAGAGGACACAGATGACCTTCATAGAAAGTGGAACTTTGGTTAGCCATGGTTTGGGCATTTGTAACTCCTCTGTAATGCATAAAATCAGTCTTTTAATGGGGTGAAAAAGGAGATCTTTGTATTAATGCTAGCACACAAATTAATATATCAGATAATATACTCTTCTCCTGAATTGGTGGACTGCTTTTATCAGCGCTTTTGATGTGGCAAAGAAAGTGCTTGTTCCATAGCTGCAAACCCAGCTCTCTTAGTCTTTGAACTTCAGTTTCCTTAAGACTTGGAACATGGTGGTACAGAGAGCAGCTTCCGCAGCGAGGTACTTCAGGATTCACATCCGAAGGCATATTAGACACCACACAAAGGGATTTTCTTTTAGATGAGGTTTTCAAATAGCTGTTAACTTTCTGGCTCGACCTCTGGATTTGCTCCCAGTCTGCATTGAAAGAAAACGAATCTACCCACATACGGTTATCTCCAGCAAGATCAAAGCTGTCACCGGTGTGTGCTGTATCCTGACACCAGTGAGAGGGAAATGGAGCTAAAAAAAAACCGGTGGGGGAAATGGTGAAAAGATTTGAATGAGTTCACATGTATAAAAGACACGCACCCACGGATCTTGGGAGCGGAGGGGAGGCTTTCAGGATTAGCTGCAGCTCTTCTGTTTGGAAGCAGCAGAAGGTTCCTTTGTTAGCCTCACCAAGGTAATTAAACAGGCTTGAAAACAAACAAAAATAGATCTTCTGGTTCCCTACAAATGCAGCTCTGCCAGTGCTTTGCTGGGGAAGTTAATAAGGTTCTAACTTTAGGCTGGGTTTTCTGCCTGGTGCCTAAGGGAGAAGCGACTGCAAAGGATGGTGTTATTCTGTGCTGCCTTTGGAGCCCCTCATCAAGCTGTGTGGTGTCTTTCCTAGCTCCCACCCTTCTCTGGCAAAGTGTAAGCAGTCATAGGTTACCCCAGCCCCACTGGATGCTTCCTGAAGGGCTGCCATGACTGTCCCATAGGTATCTGCAGAGTGAGGACTGCCGCTTTTCTCATCTGCTTGTGTTTCCTGCTGTCCTGTGTGAAAGCAGCAGAGTGCCTTTGCAGAGCCTGTCCGTCCTCCATTCGGACACCTGATGGGTATAATGCATAGCAGAGTCAAGGTGTGCACTTTGTTGCTTGTGTTACCACCTCTGCATCTGATAATTCAGCGTGATGCTGAGGAATGTTGTGGATGGAAGAAGCTTGCTCTGTAAGAAAACTAATTCACAGTCCCTGTGTTTGACACAAGGGGTTAGAATGTACCTGTGGCACTAGCCACAGGGAAGGCAAGGACCACAGAATAACCAGTCTTTTCTCCTGACTCTCTCTGTGCCCTCACAAGAGACATTCTCTCCCTGCTCCCCATACGCACCTTTTGTAGGGTGGAATGAAGCCATTTGGCTGTCAGAAGCTCTGCTCAGCTTTCGGGAAAGGGATCCTCACTGATGAGAGATTCTTTATGGTCTGTCAAGCTCTTGGGGTCCTGCTTTGCTACAGCTGCATAGAGGTATGTGATGTCCACCAAATCTCTCACTTGTACATGACTAGCCGTTTTGTTGCATGGGGTAATAGGCAAAGGCTTGAGTTAGAAATACCTCCTGTGCTTTGTGACTGCAATGAGAAGTTGCACTGTATTTATATGTTAATAGTTGGTCTTGAATTGTTCTGCTTTTAAATGCCATTATAACACTGTTAAATATTGAATAGAAGAGTGAAAAGTCCATTTACAGTTATTTCACAAATAAATTCCTTTGTTCTACTTTCCAACTTACCTTTTAAAATCCCCTGTTTAAATTACCACCCTATCTCAAACAGCAAGTTAATGTTTTGGGGTTATGCTTAGAATGCCTTAAGTCCCATTTTCAGTTGCAAGTGGAATTATGCTCATTTCTAATGGTACAGAAGAGGTACAGGTGAATCTCAAAATCTGTTCTGCTTGTTCATGCATGACATTACATATCAGCTCACCTTTGCATGCAGGATTTCCATCATTTGAAAGTCATGGGACCTCTCCTCCAGGCTCATCTTCACACCAATCCCAGTAACAGTTTTCTCTGCTAAAGGTTCTAGCCCAGCAAATTTCAAGGCTTTGAATTTGTATTATATATTTAAGGTATAAGCTAGAAATGTCCAACCATGAATTTCTTCGGTGGAGTAAACATCCAGTGTTTCAAGCATATACAGATCTGAGCATTAATACTTGTCATTGATTTGGTAAGACAAACGATTGCTCGATATGTGTGAGATTTTGGGGGTTACAAAGCACTTTGCTGCCAGGTTTCAACCAAGAAGGAAACAAACACCTTTTGGATTCTGTTAGCTGTTACTGGTAATGAATGAGACCTGTTTTCTTGTCAGTCAGGGAGAGGCATGGCAGATTTCTAATGTGGAAAGTATAGGAAAGGCCCACAGCTAATTATATGATTTTAAGCTTAAACACCAGAGCTCAGCTGCAGCTTGTTCCACAAGTTTGCCTGAGCTGTAATTCAAAGGTCTTATTGCACCAAAATCCCAGAAGTTATTGCAGTTTGCAGTAGGGGGCTGCCGAAAGATGATCAGAGTGTGTAGAGCTTGTGACTGGAAAGAAATGTGCCCATTTCATCATGATCTCCTGCACAAACAGATACCTGGGCCTGAATCCAGATCCTTCAGATCGTGCCCTTGATCCTGTGTCATCATTGCCTCGACATCATTAGTACTGGCAAGCCATGTAACCTGACCAAGGGTATGGCGCATCTCTGATGCCACAACGCAGTTGGAGCATCCATTGATGGCCAGTGCCAGAGAGCACCCATGAAAGGTGAATGCAGTAGGTTGTGTGTGTGGTGTAAACTCAGGAGCTGCTTAAAAGGAACACCAGTGCAGAAGCAGAAACCTTGGTTGTGTTGAAACAAGTGCTAAAACTGCCATGAGTTTTAGGCTGGTCCCTGGAATCAGGGGGTTGTCTTCCTCCTGGAGTGCTCAAATTGTCCTGTGAAATCAGTCAAAAGGCACCTCCTCCTAAAGACAGTTACAGATGTCAGAGCTCCATGTGAGCCAGTTGCAAATCAAGCAGCAGCTTTCATTATCAATATATAAGAAAGGATGTTTGTTCCACCAGGGATAACAGCTTGTCACTTGCTTTGCTCTCAGGATGCAGGGAGAAAGGAAGAGAAAGAAAGTACTGGTAGCCAAGTTGGCTGCTACAGTCCAGCAGCACAGTCAGTCAGAGCGCTTCCTCATTCCAAGTCATTCTGTAACAGCACTGATTTATCTCGCTGCCACGCGATTGTCTCCTGTTGATAATTGCAGTTCTGTCAAAAGAAGGCAGTGATTTTGCTGAAATCCTGCAAGCTCCTCTTACCAGCAGCGAGCAGGAGGAGAGCAGAGTAAGACTTCCTCCTTTTCACTGATGCCTATAAATAGCCCATGCTAACCCTAACAGCCTCAAAGACGTAGGGAGTCTTTTTCAGAAGAGAAGAATCCACTGTTTTTAAAGCCACCTTGACTCAGCAGAAGTAGATGTGTGCGGTTTACATCGTGCCAGGTTGATAATCAAGATAATCAAGCCCTGCTGTGAATGTTTAGCTCTTTGATTCTGGCAGTAACGTTTGACCATTTATTTTAACCCTGCAGCAGAGTAGCACCAGTGTTGCTGTAACAGCCAGAAAGGAGGCTCCTGCGCTATCATAGAACAGTTTGGGTTGGAAGGGACCTTCAGAGGTGCAGCCCCCCTTCAATAAGCAGCGGCGTCTTCAACTGGATCAGGTCGCTCATATGTATTAGAACCAATAATGTCTTATTTACAGTTTTTAACATGTAGTTTTCTGTAGCTCCAGTTTTTCTCTGTGTGTGGGAGAGGAGATAATTACCCAAAGTGAATTTAATTTATATCTAAGAGTGGATTGCTTCGTAACAGATTCTGTAGTTCTCCTTTGTGCTAAGCAGAACTAGTCACAGGAGCTGTTGTATGGATTTCAGTGGGATTGCTCCGGTGTGCAAGTGCTATGTGAGCATGATTTGAGCTACTTCAAAGAGTGAATGAAGTCTCTTAGGAAAGCCGAGACCCTTGGTCCTGGGGACAGGAGTGTTGTTCTAATATGACACTACTACACATGCTTCCAGTTAGGAATTACTGGAAAATCCAAACTGATGTAATAGGAGGTCATAACCAAAATGCTTGGCATTGCTGATGTAAGAATTAAAATGGCTTGTTCTGTTATAAATAATCAAGTAATGCTTCACCTCTCGGATTGCCCTGTAGTCCTGGAAGACTTCTCACTAGTACAGTTCACAGGCTCATCCCTGGAAATGTAAATTCCTGCAGCACACACAGATCTCTGTATTGCCAGGTTATTTTTACTTTCCCTGTGATTCTAGGCAGACTTAAAAGCTTCAAAAAACCATAGCTAAATTAATACATGTACCATACTGACAAATGTCGAAGTGAAACAAGGCTGTGCAGCAGCCTGAAGATGCTACCTACCGTTCAAGTTATTTTCCTGCTGGTATCAATCTTGAGGAGGAGTTGGGTTTGAAAATATTGTACCCATAAAAAGGTATGAGTTTAAAAAGGAAGAAAAAGAGCATATTCCTGCTATTCTGTGAGTATTTTCAGGTTGGATAGAAAGGGTGGTGGAGCTGTGTGTGTTTGACAGCAGCAGTGCATCACTTGAGATTCTCTGCTCTGCTCTTAATCCCGTGGTAACTCAGGATCCTTAACCACCAATTTCTAAACATGATAATCCAAATGCACTGCTGTCAGTTGTGTTGCTCTCATCAAGAGCCACACTGGGCTTTCTGGTCTTTAAACAGTAAGTGGCTTAGCCTAGCAGCCAGTTAAGTGTTGTTGGATTTGATTTTAAATGAGTTTGGCCTGTCTAATAGTTAGTTTCAGTGTAATGCTTAGGTGTCATGCTTTCCTTTGGGTCTTTTGAGGATAGCCTTACTGCATGATGAAAATATCCCTGCTTAGGAGTCCCACCCTTGGCAAAACTTAAGTTAGCATTATGAAAAAGGGCTTTCCTCTGCAGGCTGTTCACTTTGCAGTTCACTGTTTCCCTAAGTGCTTTGCTTTAGTAAGGCTTGCCATGCCACAGGGAATAAGAGGGAATACCTCATGGTAACCATCAAAGAGTTCATTGAAATATCAGGCAGATGTCCTACCCTTCGTGTTCCGGATTGCTATTAGGAAGAACAAGAGAAGGAGCCAGTTCTTGGCCATATTGCTGAACAAGCCCTTCCTCCTCCAACTGCTGGTAATGAACCTTCAGAATTAGGCGGATCTCTTTTTAAATACTAAATCATATGGGCCTACAGCCCTGTCACTTTTATTTCAGGAATTCATTCCTAAGGTAAAGGCATTTAGAAGCAGAAGTACCAAGATAATGCTGTAAAGCATTTCTGGACATCTGTGTTCTAGGTCATCTTCAAGGTCCCTTCTAACTCTAACCAAAACCAGTGGTCCTGTTTCAGCAATGCAAGTATTGGGGATTAGGCTGTGGGTGTTAACAGATGCCATCCAGTAGCTTTTCGCTCACATCATTGGGCACTCAGGTTTGCTCCTGTTTACCCTTAGAGAGGTGTAATAAATTCTGTATTGGCAAAATTAATAACTGCTGCTGCCTTCCATCATGTAGAGTGGCAAGGTCATCTCTTCTGGAGATCTTTAGGATACTTCCTTAAAGCCAGGAAAATCAGTAAAGGGACTTGTCTGTAAAGCTCTGGAAAGGTGAACCAAAGCTGCTGTGTCATGGGTAGGCTTGCAGGTTAACTTCTTGGGGAGGGAGGAATGAGGGGACCCTCAAGAGAAGCAGGAGAGAAGTAGAGAGAACAGGCCATATTTACTGTTTTGGAGACAGCAGGTAGGTCACCTTCAGTGAGGTGTCTGTTACAGGAGCCTTGTTTCTACAGGTGCTGGGATAGGAAAAAGTATTTGAGTAATTTCTGTATCATTTACATTTTCCAGTGCTTCCAGTTTTACACTGGGATGCTTTAGTTCATCAAAACAAAGAACAGTGTGCCATCTTCACTGTGTTAGCCAAATAACCATCATCTTCAAGGAAGGCAAGATTGGAAATAGAATAAGCTACCAAATGTGTCCCTCAGTACAAAAAGTGCTGAGTCCTGGGATGATGCTGCTGTTAATGCTTTGCCTGTCCACCTCCTTTTTTCTTTTTCTAGCTTAATAGTGGCAGCTGATACAATAACAGGCTACTGCACAGTTTTACACCTAAGGTACAGAGCCACATTTAGAACCTGACAGTGTTCCCTTTCTGGAATAGGAACACTGCTTGCAGCCCACAACTGAAACAATTGGCTATAACACAGAGAGCTGCTTCATTAAAGAAAAATAAAACTGTTCTTCAGCTTACAGATACGTCTTGAAGAAAACTGTTCAAGTAGACAGATGAACAAGCCTCAGAGTACTTAACCGGATCTTATGGGGTTTGAGAATATGAATTATTTAAATTAAAACTCATTTGAGACAATAGAAGAAAGGGCTCTGACAGCAGCAGAGGGAGCAGAACAGAAACGGTGATACTGCTGTATGTACCTGCTTGCACTAAAAACAGCAGCTGAAAGGAGGAGTTTGAACTAAACTCTATGAACGTCCTTATAGGTCTTATTAATGGATCGTTGTGTTTCTCTTGACCCTTTTCTGGGGGTTACATTAGTCCCATGTGCAGCTCAGCTGAGGATAATGAAGTTGCCCCTGGGTACCATTGTAGCCCTTGGGTTTTACCTACACAAGTCTGAACCTCTGTTGTTCGCTGTGTTTTCAGGGAGTTTTATTTATGTTGGATTAATCAAAATCATCCTCTCCATTCCCCAGCCTTATGTACTCTTCTGTGTAGAATAAGGGAGGTTCCAGTGCCTGGCCTCTCTCAGCCAATCCATGCCTATGCAGAGACATAATGGAAAACCCTGCTAATGGGGGGGACTTAACGACCCTGGTATGTTTGTGAGCAAAAAGCCTCATGTTGTGATAGAGCCGATGTGGGCACCTTTTACAATGTGAGGGAATGGTTTGGATTCCTCCACTTTGTTGCTTGTGTTTCTGGAGCCATTGGTATTGCTTGCATTAGACCAGAAAGGCAGAGTCTCGTTTGCTGGAGGTGAAAGCAAGGCATTAAGCGATCTGCTCATCCAGAATTTGATCTCAGGTAGAGTCTGAAACGCTGGTTCCAGTTCCTGTCTATTAGATTTTTAAAAGGTTTCAAACCAGATGCTTTTTTCTTAACATTTAAATGCATTCCTGTCCACAAATAGTACCAGTTTGGGGTCCAGAGTCTGGCTTTATCCGGTGTGAGAGACGGATTGGAGAGTGGTCCAGTGATGCCCTGTTGTTCTGGGAATTTTGTCCACGATAACTTTCCTCTTTCTTTTTTACCTCGCTTGTCTCTTATTCCCACATTCTTCTTTCTGTTGTTCCAATGTGCAGGTACCACAGGGTGGTCAGAGGCTGGTGCTTTGCTGTGAGTCATCAAAAGCAAAATAGCATTGGGAGAGAGGGAAGCTGTCCTTGAGAGCAGAGCAAGAAAGTATTTGGCTGCTTTAGCTCAGTGCCATGAAAGCTGGGTGGCACCAGCTAAATCTGCCCTTCCCCTGCCCCTTTTCTTTAACTCTGTATGAATTGGGGTTTAAGCTGGATTTAAAATAGCCTGTGTATATTGATTTATTTCTTCACAAATCAGGAGTCTTGGCTCATCTGCCTTATCGTAAGCATTTCAGTTCAGTGTTCGGTAGCAGCAGAGACAGGGAGTTTTTGTCATGGACAACAATGGATGGCTTCTGACAGTGTGGAGCTCTCCAGAGGTATGGAGAGCACCACTGTACTGAGAACAGTTAAGTTTTCTTACGGTCAAAACCAGCCTGTGAACACCGAAAGGGAATTTACAGGAGATGCTTAACACATACTGGGGATGTTTCTGATGGCCAGGCTGTGTGCTGGGCCTCTGCTGCTCTAAGTGTTTGTTGAGTTACTTGACTATTGCTGGATTTGGTTTGCACTGAGCCTAGAGAATGGTGGTTAATATAAATCGTTTTGCATTGCAACACTTGACCGAGGCCTGTAATCATGCCACTGCTTCAGCTGTGTCTGATTGAGAAGTCCCCAGATTAAGCAGGCTGCTTAGGGTGAGGAGTCCCCTTTTTGCCAGCTGGGAGGCTGAAACCAGCTGCGTTCTGAAATATGAAGGAAAGAGCCTGTGAGCTGCCTTATAAAATGGTCTCTTCTTCATTACCCTAATCTCATAAGTATGCTGAAGGCTGCAATCAGCCTTTTTTCCCCTTTTTCTTTTAAATCAGGCACAAGAAAGGAAAAGAATAATGTATATTGAACTGAAAAGGATCACTTGGGTCATCCAGGTCCCATCCCTGGAACTCAGTACTAGACATTAGAGCAGAGGAGACCATTAAACTTCTGTTCCATCTGTTTTGTTACATGCTTCAGGACACATATCCCAATGCCCTTGAAGCCATGTAGGTCTACAGGGAGAACCAAGTGGCCTGTATAATGTGCCATCCCTTGATAAAAGGGGGCTGCCTATCTCAGGATTTCATGTATTAAATGAAGTAGCCTCATAACTAAAAATCATGTTTCTTAGATGAAGTTCCTCGGTAATGCAGAGGAAGGCAGAAGTATCCAACTTCTGCATTAACTTCTCCTGTCTGCTCTCTCATGTAGCAGTTGCCAGCCGTCAGTGCTGTGGCAATCAGTGATTAGATCTATGCAACCTAAATACTAACACAGCACATAAATTCAAGGCATTGCCACCTTACACTTGGGTTTTGGTGTTCTAAGTCAGAAAAGAACCTTCAGGTACTGTTCAAATTATGGTGCTTGCCAAGCTTTTATTTGAGTATTGGAAATCGGTAGCACCATGCCGTTGGTACTTAAGCAGAATTTCTGGGTATCCATGAACATGTCAAACTCCAGTGTGGTTCTTAAACTCAGCTTACATCTTCTCATTACTATTTCCATGAGGTTTCTCTTCTTTTTAAGGAGTTTTCTTATTGCTGTGGCCTCTTGTCAAAGCTGAACAAACAAGGCATGGCTTCATCAGCAGAGGCTTGGGATAGGGGCACTGATTGCTTTCTGGTAGGATAATAGTTCTTTCTGGTTTATCTGATTGACACAGAGCAATAACTTGGTGGTAGCTAGACCACATCTGGCAAAGCACAATAGCCAAATGGATATTGCAGGTAGGAAACTTGGTTAATAATGACAGGCTGAGAGAGCTGGGCTGGGTCAGCCTGGAGAAGAGAAGGCTCCTGAAGGGGAGACCTGAGAGCAGCTCCAGGGCCTAAAGGGGCTGCAGGAAACCTGGAGAGGGGCTTTGGGCAAGGGCCTGTAGGGACGGGAGATCTGGGAGCCTTTTGTTTTCAAGGGATGTTAAAAATGTCACTTTTCATAGCTGGTATCTCTGCCATGTATGTGACGTCCCTGCTTTGCACACCAGATGAAAGTCACATCTGTGGCTCCGTTTGTCTAATAAGCATTTTCCTGCAGGCTCTCTAATACTTCTCCTGGGGGCAGTTCACAGACCTTATCTAAGAGGAGGAATTACTTTGTTGTGGCTTTGACACGCTCTTTAAACAATACTCACAGAGCCATCTGAACCCGCATTGCATGGAGAGGATTCCTTCTGTGCGTCTCGGTGGAGGAAGTGAGATTGCCCTGTTCCAGTCTCTGGCTTAGCTCAGGGCTGGGAAGCTGGTTAATTCGTAAGGTTGGTAATTAATATGAAACCAAACAAAAGCAAATCTAAAAGACTTTCTGCTGCTCTTCAGGGTCTTTATTCACCTGTTCTCATCACCATTTACATAGCTCCCAGCCCGGCATGTATTTAAGTGATGTCCTAATTCCACTGGTATTTGCTGTGCTGATCACAGAATACATTCCTCGTCTGCTAGCATAATCCTTGTTCTTTAGCCTGCTTATTGAAAAACACTTACTCTGTTCCTGCTTTAAGCCCTGCTTCCTCCAGCCCTGTCCTGTGAGCTGGCTGGTGGTGTGGCAGAGTGCTGACCTACTGGGAGCTGAGTGCTTGGAGTTGAACCCACGATGCTCTCCAGGGCTGGTTTCGAGCCCTGAACCTCTCAGTGATTTACGGTAGCTGTTACGCTCTTGCACTGGCTGAAAAGGAAAGGTACAGATTGATGATGCTGTCTTTGGTCACTGTTTTCAATAGGATTTTATCTCGGGTTGTGTAAGAACTATTCAGATTAGACATTAGGCAGAAGCTCTTCCCTGTGAGGGTGCTGAGGCGCTGGCACAGGGTGCCCAGAGAAGCTGTGGCTGCCCCATCCCTGGCAGTGTTCAAGGCCAGGTTGGACACAGGGGCTTGGAGCAAGCTGCTCCGGTGGAAGGGGTCCCTGCCCGTGGCAGGGGTTGGAGCTGGAGGAGCTTTAAGGTCCCTTCAGCACAACCCATTGTGTGATTGTGTGATCCTATTTGAAGGATCTTGACCATTGAGATCAGGCCTGGGGGGGTGACAGCCCTTTGCCTGGTCACCCTGCCTCGCACTGTCCTAGCAGTGTAACCCAGCCACTCGCCTGCGGAAACTGGGGCAGGAACCAGAGCTTAGTTCCTCCTCCTCCTCTCTTCCAGGCATGTCTGTAGTTTGGTGATGCCAGCGGCAGTCTGCCAGGAGCCAGGCTTGAGATGGCCTGTGCGTTTCATTCCTGGGACTCTGCTGTAGAATTCAGGTTCACTTTCAAAGGCAAGCGCGCTGAAACATCTTGTTAAAGCCTCTGCCCTGCTGGAAAACGGTGGTTATGGTTACAGCAGTAACAGCAGGGCCACCTCCAACAGGAAATATTCTGGTTGTTTTGGGGGTGGGGATGCCTGGGCTTTTGGTAACAGTAAGTCTCAGCTTGGTATTGGCAGGGAGACGCCATGCTGCTGCTGCGGGAACAAGGAAGAGAAATGGGCTCTTTAGGTTCGACATCCCATTAGCGTTCTGGAGGATCCCCAAGGCCCCATGGAAACCAGATGTATTCCTGCTGCAGCAGTTAAGTAACCAGCCCCTGCAGGAAGGGAACGTTTAAGGGGCTGGGGGATGCGTTACAGTATTTCCTGTTGGAAGATCCCCCTGTTGACAAGAAAAGCAGCAGGGTAACAGCAAAGACAGAGCGCAGGTTTTGACAGTGCCGACAGGTAAATACTGGCTTTGTGCAAACACGTTCCTATAAATAACCTGTCTGCTCCAGGAGCTCCGCAGATGGCAGCAGGGCTGCTGGGGTATGGATGTACCCACTGTGCTCAGTGCAGGAAAGCACAGCTGTCAGCTTTACTGTTCTCCTTCTGAGGGTTGCTTCTGCTTCTGCTCCTGCTGAGAGCTCCGGGCCTTGTTCCCCGGTTCCCTTTTAGCAAGCCAAGATGAACATTAAGGGTCCAAAAGAAAGAACTTGAAAGAAAAACCTGCCAAAACAATGAACAATAAATGAACAAGTGCGAGAGCAGCTACAGAGCACAGCGTGTATGTGTGCATACACCAGAAGCCAGCAAGAGCCCGTCTCTCTTGCTCAGTCTCAGGTAGTTTAACACAGCAGAGCTTTATAGAGGTGCAGGAGACCATGGGCGGGCTTGAAGGGCAAGGAAAGTTTATGAGGGAACAATAACGTGTTTGCACATCCAGTAACGGGCAGAGGTAGAGTGGAGGCAAACCTGATGCTCTCTTTTGGGAGGCCTTGCGTGCGGATGGAGGTTCTGCCAAAAATCCCTAGCAGCTGGAGGTGACGTAGAGGCAAATGCCAGCCAAACAGGCAAACGCTTCAGAGTGTCGTGATGAGGGTTCTGGCTTGAGTGGCCCATTTGAGGGCAGTCTAAACCTCAGGATTAGGATTTTCAGACCATGGAGTGCAACCACCATGTCATTACCAAAAATGCTGATTTACAGGCGTAATGCCTGGAATCACTGTGTAAAGCATATCTGTGCCTTTTGTAACGCATGTCTTAGATAGGCTTTATAATCTCAGCTCTGTAAAAACGTGTGCCTGTGGTGCAGGTCTGCTCCAAGGACTCCTCAGTAGCAGAACTGGGGCAGACACAGCGTATGCCATTTGAAGGCATTTTTGTGCTGGTTTTCTCCGTAGTTTCTGTGTCATTACCCAGTCAACCCAGACAATGGAAGTTCTTGTGTCACTGTAGCTACATCTGCATCAGGGGTTTTGCCCAGAATTACTGGGCTCAGCTTTTGGCTGTCGATTTGCCTTGTGTGGTGACTTTGGGCTTCTGTGTTTGATTTGTTTGGGTTTGGGTTTTTATTTGCAGATAGCTTGCATAGCTAAAATGGGCAGAAACGAAGAAGTAGAGATCTGGAGCAGATGAAGTAGCTGGTTATGTTGTTGGGGGTGGGTTAATTTGTGTGTTCATTTTGTGCAGTTTGGGTGGCGTGAGCTGCATTGGAGCTCTCCTGAACCTGCTTGAACCCTGTCGCAGATCTGGCCATCAGGTCCTCCTGGTGCTTGCAGTTAACAGCACCTTTAAGTGCTTGCCTGGGTGGTGGCCTGGATCCATTCATTTGTCATCTGTGAGGGTGCTGAGGCGCTGGCACAGGGTGCCCAGAGAAGCTGTGGCTGCCCCATCCCTGGCAGTGTTCAAGGGCAGGTTGGACACAGGGGCTTGGAGCAAGCTGCTCTAGTGGAAGGGGTCCCTGCCTGTGGCAGGGGTTGGAGCTGGAGGAGCTCCAGAAATAATCCTATTATTTCTGCCTGAGTTTTAAATGATTATAGGAAAAGAAAATTCAGTCAAAGGAAAGTCTAACTCCAGAGTTATGTGCTTACAGAAAATTCAAACTTGACGTGATTCTGTCTCGATTTTGGCAAAAATGAGAGTTCAGCAAATGAGAAATTATTTTACCCAAGATCGAGCCAAGAGTCTTTTATGGGACAAGAACACGAAAAAAGAGGGCTGTGAAAATACCTTAGATTCTTTTTGTAATAATTGTCGTTACGTTCAATATGACTCAAAGTAATCACTATACAACCTAGATAGTTCATAAGGAGCAGGGCATTAGAAGTTGTCAAGGGGAGACTTCTGTCTGAGGTACAAGGTGTTACTGGGCTGAAGGAGCTAGATGCTGAACAGTGTTTGAAAGGGTGCATATCTCTTCATTTTTTAAGAGCATTTTTTGACGCATTGAATAAGCAACCTCGTGTATATCTTGTGACCAAGTTGTGATGTTCCATCCTAAGCTGTCCTTTTCCCATAGTAAAACTCTGCCTTGATCTGCTGGAACAACAGGCAGAAAGAATCTTGGCTTCAGAGAGTTGTAGGTCAGGCAATTCACAAATACAGAAGGACAGGTCAAGAAGCTGCTTTGTGTGTATGTATGTGCTGTTGCCCGTTGTGGTTGTAACTGAGCCCCACAGAACTCATGCTGATGCTAAGATGTTCCAGTGTCCTGCTACCATCCCCATCAGCTTCTCCAGAGCTTTTAGTTCTTCGTCTTCCACAGCTAGATACCTGTGATGGGCTATGAAACCATAAACTGATCTGAATGTGACGTGTAGAAGGTTTCAATGCTGAATACATCACAAGTGTTTTGTTGGGTTTCTCTCACCTGGTACATAAATGTGTTGGTTTAAAAGAAATACTTAATCCCAAGCTGTCTCTGAAATTGAAGAATGGACTCTATTTTGAAACCTCATTTCTCGTGTCACAGAATCAACACAGGAATAAGGCAGCAATTTGTGTCTGCTCAGAGGAGGAGGGGGAAAAAGGGCATCCTGTAAGAGTATAACGTGATGGGATGTCCGTTGTCACTGCCTTGTACCAGTGACCTTGTATGTTAGTGGCTTTTAGCTGCCGTTGCCTCGCTCCCTCGTTTGAAGTACAGTTCATGACATTTCCATTGTGCTGTTATTGCAGTCTTTTGTCTTCAACCTGACCTTTTGGGGGGGGGAAGAGAGGGGAGAGTTATGTGTTCAAAGCAAGCCACGTCAAAGTATTGCCAGCAGCCAGTCAAAACCTGAGCTGGTGTTAATTCTCATAAGCATGGCTGGTGCTGAGGACTGTCTGCAGGGCCAGCCACCTGCCTGTCTCAGGATGTTCGTGGTAATGGCAGAGTTCTCGGAGGCTTTTCACTTTTTAAGGGATGCGTTTGTGTTTTCTGGCAGATGTTGGTCAGCAGTACAGAGCCAGCGGTGTTGGGTGCAGTGTTACCCTAATAGCTGCATCTGAAGTCGTTTGGAATGACAATAGTAAGGTCGATAGGAGCCTCGGGAAGGTTACACAAGAACATGAAATAAATTTTAATGGTAGAACGTGGTCTTCCACGCTGGATTTAGTTACCTGAAGAACCTTAAAAGCCTGTGCACAACGTATTTGCCTGTGCTAGTGCAGAGCAGTTACCGGATTTTAGGTTGTCATTGCTCCTTTTCTAAGTCACTAAAGTTCTCCGAGTCTGTGAGATCAGAGTAACGGAAGGAGGGAAAAGTGCATATTTTTTATTGTGATTTCTTTCAGGTTAAACTCTCACAATTAAAGGGAATGTTTAAATTGCCAATCAAAAAAACCCCACAAATATTATCCGTTGCCATTACAATATTGCATGAATGAACACTTAAATTGCACAGTGCGTGCGGTAGCGTACATGTATATACGTTAGTAACAGACCTGTGCATCCTCGGTAGTATTTCCTTGGGACAGTGAGTTTCCCTGCCTGTCAAAACATGCCACACAATACAGTAAGCGAATGTTTTCCTGGCTCAATCACTGATCTGCCTGTGTATTGGTAAATATGTTGCCATGGGCACTGTAATAGCAGAACTGGGATGAGCTTTCGCCTGGTTGGAGCTGAAAAATGCCTATTTTTACATTCAGTACCCACTTGCTCAGTCGCAAACGAGGATAAGAGGATAAAGCAGCATACAGTTCCGCTGCCTCTGTAAAATTTAATTATAGAACCATTTTTCGTACGTGCTTTTCAATATGCAGATATTTACTATGTGTTTATTATTTCCACAGAGCTCTGTTGGGCTTCACATTTCTTCATCACCAGATTGTTTTGAAAAGTGCAGTCTCCTACAGATGATCAGGAAGGAGAAATCGCATCCCTTTCTTCACTCCAACATCAACAACACCCATTTTGTCCCCTTATTTAACGTTTAATTCCTTCACCAAAGTACACCATGCTTCCAGAATGCTGCGTAATAAGTTCTTTAGTTGTGCAGATGTAAATCCCAGGCTGACTCTTGTCCCTTATTTGCTTTATTGAAAGAAGATGAAGCTATGTAAATGGAACATCATTACGGTTTAGTTGGTAAGCATGTGCGGAGATCAGTCTCTGACCTACATTTCTGATGTGTAGTGTGCTCTTGCCCTATATCTGGGTAGTTAATGGCAGCAACATCGGTGTGGGTTGACCTCATTTAGCATTTAAACATAAAGGAAATACAGAGATGCGAATCTTGAGTTGGATCCTAATAATATCCAAAAGAAAAAACACATTAAAGAAAAGATTTAGGCACAGTGTCCGATACATAAAGTTATTTGGAAAGTAGATAAAGGGCTTATCTAAAGTCTGCTTTTAAGTCTTTTGGGTTTCTTGTGTAATAGATGCTCATGGACAAGATTATGCAACTACAAGTTTCATCCTGCAGTCTGCATCTGTTTCAGGAGGTGCTTTTGTCAAATTTGAGCTGAGTTAACAGATCCTCCTCTCAGGCTGACTGTCTCTGAATGCTCCAGAGAGTTCAGATAAGTCTCTAGGGGTGAGTCTCCAGCCTGTGAGTGTTCTGAAGACACTGTCCTCCAAGGAATGCATGGAAAAACATAGGCACAGCACTCCCTCATGGTGGCTGTTCTTTCCCTCTTAGTAGTGCTGTATTGATGTGCTGAGGGATGTGCAGGTGCATAGCCTCTATTAATACTAATGGTCTTTACAGTTCAACAGGAGAATACAAGCCTGTAGGGTTCAGTGACATAGTTTGCTGTATTACTGTCAAAACGACACATTTTCCCCATTGAATATTACTGCCAAGATAAGATTTTTGAGAAAACTTATCTAAACTAAAATAAAAGAATGACTTGAACTATTTTAAAGTAGTTTAGCTTGTTACACAGTCGGTCTAGGCACAATAGAAGAAGGAAGAAAGAAACCATTGAAGATACTGTATTGAAGATACAAGAAACCTGGAGAGGGGCTTTGGACAAGGGCCTGTAGGGACAGGCCAAGGGGAATGGCTTTAACCTGACAGAGGGGAGACTGAGATGAGCTCTTAGGCAGAAGCTCTTTGCTGTGAGGGTGCTGAGGCGCTGGCACAGGGTGCCCAGAGAAGCTGTGGCTGCCCCATCCCTGGCAGTGCTCAAGGCCAGGTTGGACACAGGGACTTGGAGCAAGCTGCTCCAGTGGAAGGGGTCCCTGCCCGTGGCAGGGGTTGGAGCTGGAGGAGCTTTAAGGTCCCTTCAGCACAACCCATTGTGTGATTCTGTGATTTCTAAAGCCGGTCTGATACTTTAATCCCGTTATTTCTTTGGAAGTCTGATGTCAGTAGGGATACATAATTCTAAAAACCAAAGATTTAAAGAAGGAGCCTTTCTAGAGGAGGAAATAGCAACATCCGTTTGTCCTTCAGCAATCTGTTTCCATATGGCTGTCCAACCAGCTCGGAGGTTTTAGTATGTCCGGGAACACCCACTGTGTATGACTGGCTCCGAATTGGTAGATATAGCAACAGCATGGAAAAAAAGATGTTCACACCCCTGGGAAATGGAGCTAAGAGGTCGCTTTTCCAACAGCTTCATCAGCTGGCAAAGCCAAACCTAGCTTTCCTTTGAATGTTCAATCTCATCGTGGTTTCTGGGTGAAGCCCAGAGGGCTGTATTCTGTAGTGTGAGGGCACCATCTGAACGATGCAGTGAGTGTTGCACACAGCTTGGCATGCATTTGTTACCTGCTACAGTTTAGGTTGGTTTGAATTTGCGAGTCGTGGATTTCATAGGTGCGTTCAGCAGAGCAGCAGTCCTTACTTTTAATCCTGAGGTTTTGTGTGTTACTTGAAGGCTTTCAGGGAGGCTTTTATTCTACTAAAGGGAAGTGCATTGAAAGGCTTCGGTTAAAGACTGAAAGCATTAGGAGAAGCAGTGCAAATACATATTTGGGTGGCAATGTGGAGCTCGGGAAAGGCTGTTCAGGTCAGAGGTGGCTATAGGAGTTTTAGCATACCAGGAAATCAATGTTAAGTTAGCACCCAGATGCCAGAAAGTGTTTGTCCCTTTGTTCATGGGAAAATGCGCAGCAGGCTCTTTCCTTCCAGTTCTCAGTGTAATGTTTGCAGATCTCCTTGAACAGTAACTTATGTACCCATAGAGCAGTCACAGAGACTTTTCCCTGGGCTGCAGCACGGAGGTGTTATGGGGAGCAGACTTTTAGCTTTTCGGTTCCTCTTTGTTTCTGTCACAGCTTTTGTCAGGGCATTGAGTTGCTAATACATGAACCTCTAGGGCATCCTGGTAGAAACCCAGTGTATTCAATAGCCTCTCTGGATGGATGACTGCGGTGTGCTCTCTGAACTCACTTTATCTCTTGATCGCACTCTTTCTGAGGCATGGGGGCAGGTCTTTCAGAAGCTGGGTGCTGGCTTCTAGAGGGCTTTAATTACCAGGACCAGGATTTCAGATGTGTGAAGCTTTACACCAGGAGCTGAGCTTCCTTTGAGAAGCAGGGTGAGCAGTGCCCAGCTTTGATGTTTGTTTCTTCCTGCTGGGGTCAGCAGACATCACACTGCTGGATGGCAGAGGTGGTCCTACCCCCCCACCACCCCTGTTTGTTTGAATACCGCTTTTTGGAGAATTAATTGGAAATAGGGAAAACCTTATTCTCTGTTAATTTTCTCGATAGAACTTGGCATCCTTGGAATCTCAAGGCAAAGGGGGTGGGATTTTCACAGGGACATACCTTATTTCTGTGCTCTCTGTAATTGCTTGAAGCCCAAGAGAGGCCGGGGAGGAGATGACTCTTTGGCATTCTTGAAAGACAAAAAATACAGGTCTGTGGTTTCATTCGAAGTTTAAACAGCAGAATAATAGATAAACTGCATTTACAATTTATACATTTATATAAATTTAACCTAGCAAGCTGGTTTAATTATTTGATTTCAAATAATAATTCCAAGTACTATTTCTGGTTCTGCTTCACCCATTTAAGTTACTTTTGCCCAAGTGCTAGAATGGAAAACAGGTTTATAATAGACGCAGTTGAAAACAATTTGTTGTACCTGAAATGCACCTCACAGTGTGGTTCCTCATGTTCCTCTTGGAGTGACTAAGTTCCTGTTTACCAGGATATGCAGGTTTTTTGAGGGATGAGTAAATAATGTGTTCAGCGTTCTCATGGCAGGGGTGTTAAAGATCCTTCTTTTCACGCAGACACGACCACACGTGCGGACATGCACACACACACTTTGCTTTCTTCCTCCTTACAAAGTAAGTGTAAAATTATTTCATTATTACAGTTGTTTTCAGGATGGTTTTAGTCACACCTGACTAAAATCCTGGTTTTTCAGCCATAGTCTTTCATTGCAGCTTAACCAGATTTGAAGGAATTAAATGCTTACCAAAACTTACGTCCTAAACCACATAATCTCAAGTATCATGAGCTGGTGGAGTATTTATACAGGTTTACTAGTAAAGATGGATCGCTTTGCATTGGAAAATAATTAATGAAATGTGAAATGCTGAAGTGGTAATAGAAACTCAGCAGACAGAAACCTGACAGAAGCTAAATGGTACAAAGGTAGACTTGGAGGGTGGTTCAGAACGGTAAAGCGAAATTCAGTGTTTCCTAGGTTTATACACTTAACTGAATGTAGGGTTTTTAATGTGAATGCAGGTGTTTGAATTCAAACAGTCTGATGGAGGTAAGGTGACCTTAAAGGTGGCCAGTGCGCTGCTCTGCACCTCTGGTAAACTGAGTCATAGTTTTAATGTGTATGTATATATGCACATATACGTGTATATATATTCTTAAAATAGCCTGGGGAGCAGGGTCTTTGGCGCTTGACATCTGTTGCCTGTGACCTCTTTCTGTGTGCTTGAGCTATAATTCTCATGCATGGAAATGGGTGAATATGGAGCTCAGTACTTAACCAAAGCTCATTAGGACTAGTGAAAACTGGGTTAGGATGGAGCCTGTACACACTGGAGCCAAATTAATTATTTAGTTGCTGTGGGTTTGCACTGATTCAGTTAAATGTTTCTGGTTCCTACTCTGAGCATTTGAATGGTATACACTGATACGCCAAATTCTCGTCCTGTATGGAGAGAGTATTTAGTTGCTGCTACAGTTCCCCTTTATATCTGTATACCTTCCTCTAACATTTAACCTCTATTATTATCCCTCTATTGTTATGTATACCTTCCTCTGTATATTTAACCTACTCATTATACCTCCTCTCCTTCAGCAACGTGGTAGCCAGCCATTAGGCTATGGATAACCAAGACAGATGATGAAATTTCAATCCCCTAGAGCGAGGGGGTGCTTTTGAAGTACTGTGGTGGGAGTTTTTGTGTTACACTTTGATAAGATGAGGATACCTGTAGTGCTGTACCGTGCCACCTCGCTCTGCTTTGCTTCTGGGTTTTCAAAGGGCTGGTAGGCCTCTGTGGAAGCCACTTTTATGGCAGAGGATGTGCCTCTTTTCCAGACTCCTGGAGTACTGTTGAAGTCATTGAGGAGCTAATCCTAAACTTTGGTGTCCAGGTCACAACATCTGTACAGACCTGGCAGATGTGGCACTGGTCCTACAGGTGCTCCCAGCGCTCCCATGGAAGTCCCAGGCAGGTTATGTGAGTCCTATAAACGCTTGTGAGTCCTATAAAGCCCTTTTAACAGTTTCTCCTGGATTCCTCAGGAGAAAAGGTGACTTGTGTATTATATGCATGGGTGATACATCCTCTTGGCAACATGAGTTTCTGCTGTCTTTAGCTCACCTCGTCTCCAGACTCACCTGACATTATCATCAGTAAGACCATCTCTGGAGCACTGTTACTACAGCTCCTGTGATTACTCTGGAGAACAAATACAGTTTTATTCAATAGTAAATTCATAAGGTTGCTGTCTTCTGTAGTCATTCATAGAGTACCCTGCTGGCTGTCGTATTCTTGAGGAAGAAAAGGACGCACACAAATCAGATTAGCAGCTGACATGTTGGCAATGAAGAGTTAACTGTAGGGAACCTGTCACTGCCAAGCCGCAGAGAATTAGCTGTCCACATCTAAGATCAGAAGAAAATTCAACTATAATTACTTAGAGCATGTTGAACTTTTCCATCAAAGGCTGGCAAAGGATACAGGTAGCAGAGTACACAAACCCCTGGCGTTTGGTTTGCTCTGTAAGGTGACTTGATGAGGTGAGAACTCGTTTTGAAGCTCTTCTGTGCTATTTATGTTGTGATGATTACTGCCCAAACCATTCTTGCAGTGATATGCTTCTGTGGGTTCTAGAACATCTTTTCTTAACAGATTCCTTGTACCTTTTCACAAAGCCTCGACCTCTTCTTTTACCTACCGAAAACAGTAGTGTTTGTGCAGATCTCCAGGCTGGCAGATTCATTTTTGGGTGGCTCTTTCATCTTGCTGGGGAGCAGGTGTATCTGCAAATGAGATACGGTCATTTTCTGTAATTTAACAAGGATTACTTGAAGCAGTTGTATCAGAATCTGAATGCTTCTGGGAGATCGCTGAAATGCAGTAGCCATCCACTACCTCTTTTCCAGTCCAAACAGATAACAAGCTGTGGGTTTCCATATGGTAGTGAAACAGTACTTACAAGCACTTGGGAGGTTCTGATAAGCACCCATACCTACTAAGTGAAGAGGCCATTAGAAAGAAGATTTTAGAGGACCTCAAACAGCAACAGAATATGATGAAATGCAGCACTGTCCTTCAAACCACCCATTCTGTTGGTCAGGTATTTCATGTATGCACTTTTCTTATGGTCCCATTTCGTGGTTATAAACTTCAGGACTGCAGAATTTCGCTGTGAGGTAGCCTAATTACTTGGTCTTAGCTAAATGTGTCCCTATTAAGTTGAATTTATGCTAATTCTGTCCCAGTTAAACAGCAGACAATGTTATTGGCTGCACCACTAAATTGCTTTCCTAGGAGACATTCCATTAAATAAGTGATGCACCCAAAGTGGAATATAATGAATTACATTTTTAGTTAAGCTTAATATGTTTTACATCTGTAATCAGGATAGAATCATGTGCACTGTGGATGACAAAAGACTCCTTGGGTCCTCGGTGAGCTTGGAGCGTGTCGTGTGATTTGTCCAGATGACTTAAATAGCCTAGGCTATTTCTTCCATTTGTCTTGGAAGGTGACTCCACAGCCTGAAATGATTTTTCTAGTATCTAGCTGAAATGTTACTTTCTCCTGTTTTCATTTTTATCCTCCCAGTTCCCCTTGCAGAATGCCAAAAGCATTTGGGCACCCGTCCATCCCAATAAACGCCTTTAATCATCTGGATAGTCTCACTGAAACCAGGATGTCTGGGTGAATTCGACTGTGAAATTTGCCCTTTTGTTCATTAAGGATTTGAGGTGCTTGTTCCTTCCAGGTTGTGTGTTCAGTCAGTGACAGCGCTTCAGGCCAGCTGGATCCAGGAGGAGCATTGTCCTCTGCTCTCATGTGAGGTATTGGCAGAGCTCTCTGGGAGAAGAAAAAGGAAGCAGGTCCTTTACCAATGATGTATTAAGTCTGTGTTCGGTGCCAGGTGAGGTGGCTCAGCATCTCGAGTAACCTGTGTGCAAAATACTCCATTTCCCAGCAGGTCGATCTTGGTTATAATTCAGGTCGTAGTAGGGTGAATTGTAATGATGATGCTTTTAGCAACAAAGGTTTAGGTCCTCCAAAGTTCTGCTGGCCTGGTTTTGTAAGTTAGCAGCTTATGAATGTGTTTGTATGTTTGAGTGCAGGCTCTGCAGTCATGGGGAACTGCACAAAGCCAGGAAGCGTGGCTTAGAGACCGCAGGGCAGAGCTCCTCCAGTTGGCAGATAAGGAGTGTTTGCTAATCTGCTTCATACGCCAGAAGAGATAGGCGGCAGGAGCACTAGATTGCCTGTCAGGCTATATAAAGGGTTTTGAATAAGAGATTCAGTGTTTGTGAAGAAGGATATAAGTTTTCAAGCCATTTGTACCCTAGTCACTGAGAAGGAGACATTGCTATCAGGTACAGCACCAGCATGTGCTTTCTGTTCCGGTTTGACTCCTCTCTGGAGTCAGACGATTCCCAGGGATCCTAGAACTGGGAGCGCAACAGAAACCATTGAATGCCATCCATGTCAATTGTAAGCTCGATCCACAAAATACTTTCAGGATTAGCAAAAAACATAGTGATGCTTAGTTGGTTTCTGGAGTGTGACAGTAGGGATCTTCCCTAGTGAAGCTGAAAGCAGGACAAGCTTAGTAAGCACGAATTCCTAGTAAGCAAGAAGATAAATAAGGAAGATTTCTTTGCATCTCATCTTCCCTCCATAAGGTATTCTTATCCTTCACAGCAATTTGGGAAGCTGGCCATTTGAAAGGCTAGTAGTTGGCCTTGAGAGGTGAGTCATAGGAGGCAAAGCTGTACTCTAGTGACTGGTGGGTGGCGAGAGAGGATCACAGTGAGTGTGGGCAAAAATAGCGATTCAAGGGCTCTCCTCTCCTGTTTGCCCAAATACATGCATTTTTGATAGCTGGTATTCTGTAGTTTCCATATTTCAGAAACTGAAACCTATTCTCTTGAGCATTTGTCATGATGCTTACGATCAGAACTAGCAGGATTCCACAGAATTCAGTCTTCGGGGTGCTTGAACATTTGGTGGGCTCCATTTATGCAATGTTGCACTTAATAATTCGTCTTAGCTAAACTACAAGTCTTTGCAGTGTGGAAGTATCTTTCTCACATGGTGATCAGACCATGTGGCAGCATACCATACCTATCTTGTGCTTAAATAGCAAGATGATGTCTGGGAGGGTTCTCTCATTCTCATGTGTTCAGTTTAGATGGCAGAAACAGGATTGGGATGGGGTGGGAGGAGAGGTTGTGCGCCCATCTTCCTAGGAAGTAACTTTGTGCTGTTAGATACAATCCACGGTCCAGGGATAGCATCTTCCAATGTGGCAGATTGGAGGTCATACCTAGAGAACACAAATACCCATGCACCTTTTATTTTTCTGGGCATTTGAAGCGTTTGACAAATCATAGCAGGGAGTTGGCAATGTTTTGGTTTGTGGCAATGCTTTGTTGTCTTGCTAGCTGTCAGGGAAGGAAGCTGGCATTCATTCAGGCTCTGTCTAAACAGAGCACCACAGTTCAAGCACATCATTACGCTGTCAAGCTCAAGACCTGCATTCTTCCATATGCAGTTTGAAACGTCCTCTGCCAGTCTTGTTATTAACATCTCACCACTTAATGCATTTGCAGACGGGTAGAGAAGAGCTGCAGCAAGCTCAGGTTTGGATTTTGAATTTCATTTTGCAATCCTCCAAAACCCCAGCAAGTAGCTAACCTGAGAAAACAAACCTTGCCGCTTCCATGGCAAAGACTAGGGAGAGTAGTGTCGCAGGGTAGGCTTGGAGCAGACACAAGAAGCATGTGTGAGCCTGCATTACTCTATCTATCTCGGCACCTTCCATCCATGCAGATGGATACAAGTGTTGGCAAAGAAGAATTTGTGTGGGAAGAAAGGCTGCCTAAGGCAGCATCTGTATCTTCAATATGTTCCCACAGTAATACCACGCTTTCAGCATGAATGCACTCCCACCTATGGCTAAGACTTAAGAGCATCTAAATTGGGCCCTGTATATTATATGTGCATATGTGTCTAGGTATGCATCAGTTCCTTTCTGATGATCATTTCTGTAGCGTGTACTGTAGGCAAATAGCTTTATCTGGATGTACTTCCTACACTCAGAATAAAAATAGATGAGTTTCAGTATCCAACAGTGCAGCCTGGCATTAATTGCCATTAAAAAAAAAGCAGCTATGCCCAATAATCACTTCTAAGATGATTCCAGGTTAGTTACGCTATGGCACTTATGGTAGGGAAAGTGGTATTATAAATAAGGCCTGCTGCAGATACATAGCCACAAAATGATGCTCCTTTCCTCGTAGAAGATGAACTCTGATCTTCTTGGGGGCAGTTGTGACCAGGGGAAGGGAATGCTTCAGACCTTGCCTTGTGTACAACTTAGGATGTGGAGCCAGCTGTAAGATACAGTAGGTGTCGTCTTGACCTTGTCTAGTGCATGATAGGTGAATCCCTATGTAGATGTAAATGGATGAGAGATGGATTGTAAACAGAGAAAGAGGGAATTTTGCTTAGGAGCGTTAGACCTCTTCCTCAGTCCTTTACCGAGAATGCAAAGCTTGTTCTATTTTGTTATAATGTCCCCAGTTTTCACGCTTCTTTTGAAGGAATTTGCTTCTGTTGAATACAGTTGCTGAAGGCCCATTATAGGTCGCTGAGGGTTATTTCTGAAGTCAAGTGAATGGAAATACAGACTGATAAATGAGTCGCCCTGAGAGATGAATCCCCTGCCTCTCGGTGTCCAACAGTTTTAGGCAGATGCTAATCTGGGGCGGTTTAGAGATCATGCTGAGACAAGTGCACATGTAGCGCTGCAGAATGTGGTGACCTTTGCTGGGGACAGGTTCAGACTGGTTGATCTCATGGTCCCATCTGAAAGGCTCCGAACCTTCATGTCAAATTACTAAGACTGAAGAAAGCGAAATGAGCTTATTGCAGCTGTTATAATACATTAAAGAGAAAAATAAGTAAAAACAGTTTAGCGGGAACTGCGCTCTTTTTCTTAAGCTAGAGAGCAAAGTTTGGGCACTGCCCTCTAACAGAGATGGACAGTCGTCCTTTGGCCACAGGACTCTGCAGTATTGGCCATAGCTGGGCAATAATAGTAGCTGCAGGAGGAGATGCGCACCTTATTCATCTGCCAGGAACAGTCTCAGTTCAGATGAGGACAAGAAAAGGAGGACTCTTATGACAAGCTATATCTGACTCTGCATTCCTGTTAAAAGCATAAAGATAAAACCCAGTTCTGAGGCCTGTTCCCTAGAGTTTTCCCTCAGTGTGGTTGCTCAGAATGCAACAAACCCTTTGCAAAGTAGATCATGTGTAACTTTGAGCTCAACCACGTATAAGCTGGATGAGCCAAAACTTTGTTGGAATAAATTGCCACCATTAATTGTACTCAGTGGAGCTAAGCTTATTTACCCAAAAAGAGTGTTTTGCCAGATGTATTACAGCAGTTGCAGCAGAAAATGTTAGCAATTAGGGCAGTGCTCTAAAATATGCTTTAAGATCGCACCATCTTACCCAGTGAATATCTGTGCTGTGGGTACTTATTTAGTAATGTGATTTTCCTTCATTTTTTACTCCTGTTTCTGTGCTTTTGGGTGAGAAGACTGCACAATTCTGCTGCCTGTCTGATGTGGATATTTGCTAGCGAGCATCAGATTGTGGAGTTTCTGGTTTAGCAGCAAGTCTGCTGCACTCAGGAGAGATTTCAGAGCATGAAAGCAAGGAGATCAACCAAAGCTAAGCGCCCCACCGGTGCCCACTGATACGTCTGTCACTATGACCTGTACAGTGTGACTTCTGAGTGCTCTGTCACATTTACAAAGCCACATTACCAACTTCCAGGTCAGCTCCTCTTTGAATGGAACTGTTTGGCTATTGCAGATACCTCTGGGGACGGCAATATGATAAGCGTGTCTACCAAGCACCTGAGATGATAAATACCCTCATCACTGGGCAAAAATCCATGTGTGCTACTGGTTATAAGTAATTTTACAGAGTATCTCATGGTGGTTTGCATTTCCCATTTCACCAAACTGCTGGGAACTACCAAAATAAAACAACACGATGTGCCTGAGATAGCATCATTTATTTCAGTGCTCTGACACATCTGAGGTTGTACAGGAAGAACTGATCCATGAATTCCTTTCCTTCCTGAGCAGCTCTCAACAGCTTTCTCGCAGTAAAAATGGCTGTAAAATCCTTTCTGGATAAGAGTGCTCTGGACATGTCTGAAAAACACCTCATTTCCATTTAGTACTGAAGTGAAGACAGAGGCACAGCAAACTGGCAGATGAACACTGTAAAAGCCCACAGGATGGTTCTGTATTGACAGAAACCAGCATCTCTGTTCCCGTCATCGGCTGTGAACAGCTGTTCAGCAAGTTGTGAATCCTGATCAATGCCATCTTCCTCACTCCAAAGAGTAGAACAGCAGCAAGCCCCTTTCCTCTGAGCTGTGTCTGTGCTGTGATCCTCGCTGCCCAGACCCAGGGCCTTTCTGTTACCGGGAGTATGGAGACGCATACTTCTTTTTGCCAGTACTTTCTTAGAGTGAAAGCTTGTTTCTTTGTTAACAGCACATAATTACTTGGCTTTCAACTGGAAGTCAAGCAGAAGTCACAACCGATCGGTGTGATCATTCTGTGTAGCAGCACCTTGCGGGGAGCGTTGTGCAACCAAATTAGTCACTTGTGATGCTCCCTGGATCTCTTGCCAAACAGTATGGGGAACAACCTTTTTAATTAGCCTGAGGAGGCCTGCTTTGATTAGTCTTATCTGAGCAGCACATTCGAGAAAGAAGAAGCCATTTAGAAAGGGACAAGAGTATACTATAAAATTCATAACTCTCCTTTGCATCCTAGTGGGAGGTCGGTTCACAGGAGGCCAGTGTGAACCCCGATGATGTAGTAGCAGCCAGAGTGCAGAAGGCATGGTGGGAGTCTTGATATTGATGAGGTTAATTTGTTATGTGCTATGGGACAACAGGGGCAAGAAATCATGCTGACCCAGCTAAGTACTTCTGTGTATGTGTGTTTGTGGCAGGGAACAGTAGTGGGAGGAAAGCTGAGGAGGAAGCAGGAATAAGTAAAACAAGATTGATTTACGGGCTCTGAATTGTTCATCTGCATTCCATTCTTCACTGTGCTGCAGGGGAGGAGAGCAGCTCTGGCACCGTGGTTGGGGAGCAGAGCAAGAGAGGGGGAGGAAGGTGATATCTATCACAGGCACCAGAAGTGTTTCATTTTCCAGAGACTCTGATTAAACAAATGTAGCTGCTGCCTGGCAGCTTCCGGAGACGGAATTAACCAGGAGGTGATTTGTCTGCTGCAGTGAGCGGGGCGGCTCACTCTCCGTCCCGATGGAGAATGTCTTCTGGGTTTCCCAAACTTCCTTCAGTGCCCACAGTCACGCCACCAACTTCCCTAAGGACAGGGATTTGCAGTTGATGGGCTCGGGGGGGTGATGACGGCCACGGATGGTGATGGGTGACCATTGGTGGTGGAGTCTTGGTAATTATGAAGGAGAAGGTCAAAAGGAGCGACCCATGGGACTGATGTTGTGCAGAGCTGAGTGGTGCCCAAGGGGGTTAGGCTCTCCCCACGTGTGAATGGGGAAACAATTTCACTGCTGGTGGCACTTCATGTAAATGGGAGCTTAAGGGGCAAAGAGAGAAATATCTTGCCCTTACGAACACTGCGTGGTGTCTATGCATGAGCAAGGTAGGAACTGGGTAACCAGCGCCAACTTCCCAGCACCGTGTGTGGATGAGGTTGTGTGTGTTTCACCTCTGCCTAATTGAGGTTTAGCTGCACTTTAATCACTTTTAAACTGTAATTATGCCCATTAGTGACCTCTTCAGCTCACCCTTGTGCAACTGCAGGGGCCTCAGTCCCAGCACAGCAAAGTGCAGGTTGCCGCAGCAGTTGGGGAAGCTCCAGCACAGATGAGGATGGAAGCTGCTCTTCCATGTGGTGTGTTTCGAACTTCCTAAGCATACGGAAAAGGAATCATGTGCAATGGCTGCTGTGTCCTGCAAGGTATAAAACTGCCTATGCTGACTTTTGTTCTCATGATACAGAGTGGCTGAATGGACCCTATAGTGAGCAGGTGAGCAGGCAGATCACACAATCCCAGACTGGTTTGGGTTGAAGGGACCTTAAAGCTCCTCCAGCTCCAAGCCCTGCCATGGGCAGGGACCCCTTCCACTGGAGCAGCTTGCTCCAAGCCCTTGTGTCCAGCCTGGCCTTGAACACTGCCAGGGATGGGGCAGCCACAGCTTCTCTGGGCACCCTGTAGGGCACAGCTGCAAACATGGAGAGAAATGTACTTGCACAGAACAGATTTCCCTCTTGGCTGTACTGAGGCACATTTGCATTGTACTCAGAAGTCTAAAGTAAGAAGTGGTCTCAGCTGGGCAAATCTATGAGCATCTCAGGAGTGGAAAAGCTTTTCCCCTTCTTGCTTTCAATAAGATGGAAGCTGGAAATTTAACATCTGCGCCTTCCAGTGAGTGAATTTAGTGAGCCTGAAGGAGATGTCTTTAGATATGCATGTTTATCACCTCTTTGAAATGGAAAGCTGTCCATCCTGTCTAGCATTTCCCATCCAGCAGAGCCTAAAACTTGTTTTACTCCACCAAGGAGATGTAAAATGAAGGGGGGAAACCTGCAGGACACTCTGCTGAGCTTATTTGGTAGGATGAGATACTTTGCACTTCTCTGTATGCCAAAGAGAACTTTCTTTTAGGACAGGGAGTCCCCAGCAGGGCACCCACGTGTGCATCAGAGATGTTAGTGCTACAGCCACAGTTGTTCTGTAGAACCAGTCTATGCAGCGAGTGTTGGGTTTTGCACTCAAAAATAGGCTTCCTGATGGTTTAGGAGTTAAAAATCAGACATCTTTGCAACACCTACTTGCACACCAGTGTTCTTTCATTCCTTCAAGCCAGGGTCCCTGTTGCAATGGGGAGCGTGCAGCTGGCATCCATCCCTTTTACCCCTCAGACCTTTAGCATCCTTGTGAACAGCAGAAAGTTCTTCCTCTCTCTTTTCCCAGCTAGGGGAAGGTGTTATCATAGAATGGTTTTTGTTGGAAGGGACCTTAAAGCTCCTCCAGCTCTAACCCCTGCCACAGGCAGGGACCCCTTCCCCTAGAGCAGCTTGCTCCAAGCCCCTGTGTCCAACCTGCCCTTGAGCACTGCCAGGGATAGGGCAGCCACAGCTTCTCTGGGCACCCTGTGCCAGTGTCCCACCAGCTTCATAGTAAAGAATTTCTTCCTTAACATCTAATCTGAATCTTTCCCTTTCAGTTTAAAACCATTCCCCTTGTTCCTATCACTACATACCCTTGTAACAAGTCTTCTCTAGTTTTCTTGTAGGCCCCTTTACATGTTGAAGGAATGGAGTATTTATTAGTTGCAATCAGAGCAGTAGTGTGGGAGGAGTGAGGTTGACAGAGGTGCTGGAAGTGCTCCCTGTTACCTCCCAAATCCTTGGAATGGGAGATGGGAGCTGCCAGAGGAGCAGCGAGCAGAAGCTGTTTGCGAGTTGTGACCCTTTGTTTTATCCCTGGCCAAGGGGGGCTGGTTGTCAGGTGCCCCCTCAGAAACGCTGGCACATTCAGACCATCACAGCGCTGGGAAGACATGTTGGGAGGGTCCTGCTGCTGTCTGCCCTATGGGGATGTGGCTGGGAGCCTCGTCCACATGGGGGGATGCCACAGCTGCAGCCCCCAGCCCTCCCAAACCCGCTTCCTGGAGGCACCATGTCACAATAATGTTCCTCAGCAACAGAAACGCTCTTGGTTTATGTACTCGGAGCCTGACTCTGACCCAGCGGTACCCTCCCTCTGCAGGCTGCCTGAATCAGACCCGAAGAGCGTATGTTAATTTACATCCTCTGTATTCCCCACCATAGGCACATCACAATAGGGCTCCTGTTCCCTCTCATCACCTTCCCTTCCCCGAGCGACACGAGGTTCCTCCCTCCTGCCCACAGCCCTTCAGTGAGCCGAGCACAACTCCCACACCGGTCTCCTTGCCAGAGCTTCTGCTGCTGGTGCCGCTTCCATGCGCAGGCTGCTCTGCTTGCTGGATGCGAGGGCTGCCTTTGAAGCTGTCTGTTGAGATATTTTCTTCCTTCCCCCTCTTGCTTAGCTGCGTTTGGTTATTGCTTTGTGTCCCAGTTTGGGGTGGCAAGGGATGCCTAAACACAGAGGGAAGCTGCAAGCAGAAGATGCTTCTTAGAGAGGTGGGAGCTTTGCATGATCAGCGGCCTCAGTCCCAGGAGCCGCATGCACTTTCCTGCTGGGGGGTCCCTTGGTGCTCATCCCGCGCTCATCTCCCACGAAGTGATGCCCCAGGGCATTTTAACCCCACAGGTTTGTGTATCGGGGCTGTGTCTGGTGGGTGTCCTCCACCACAGGAAGTCTCCTACCCATAAGCAGATTTCTCTACTCAATTCCACTTCTTTTCACTACTTGCCATAGTCAGTAATAGGATACACATGAGAGTGTTGTTTGCCATTGGCAGCTCTCTGCTGACTGGCATGGAAAACCCATTGGAAACTGATCATTTGGATTATTAGGGTTTTTTTTTTCCAGGCCATCCCGTATGTGATGCTCTATTGCTAATTTGTTCCTGATCCCACGAGTAGCTCTAGTCTTCAGATGAGGAAATGCTCCTGATGCCTTCTTTTACTGATGATCCCTTGTGTGGCTTCCTTTATTTTACAAAGTAGATCTGGAGGCACAAGCAGGAAGAGGGGGGAAAAAAAGGATTAAAATGACAAATTGACCAAAAAGCTTAAAATGGCAAAAAATATGTGGGCTGCAGTCTTCCAAAAAGCCAGGAATAAATAAGGCTTCTTTTAAAGTGCTTTGAAGAGGAGGTTGCTGATAATGTTTTATCTTTTTCAGTGAGATACCCAACTGCTTTAGATAAAGTGCCCTAAAAGCTAGCCCATGTTAACAGAACTGTCTCAGAATAGACTTTGCTGGGTGCTTTTTGTGAACGAGAGTTTGCACTATTGACAAAAATCATGGAAATAAATGGAAGAATATACCTGCCTGGGGTAGATGTGTTGTTGTGATAGCGCTCGATTGAAGCCTCTTGTGCGCTAGACCTGTACGTGCAGGCTTGCATGCAATAGTCCCTGCTGATTGGTAGGGGTTTGCTCTCTCTTGGAATACCTTGACTTCTGAACAGAGCAGTTATGAGTTTCTTAAATAGAGTCCAGTGTTCAGTGGCACTCCTCAGACGTTTCTGCCTACACATAAATGCTGCTTTTCAGTCCTTTGATGTGTTCCTCTCTCCTCAAGTTTTATCCTACTTTGATCAAAACCAGCCGAAACCAGGACACGAGCAGGGCAGGAAGAGCTTAAGTCTTGAGGAACCTGAATTGATTCCCAGCCTCACTCAGCTTCACTGCAGTTACACCAGAGACCTTTTTTTGTCATCTCACTTTAGGAGGCACCCTATGGCAGTGGAAAGCAGTTTGGGTGTAAAATGGGTGTGAACTGGGATGCTTTTTGCTGGTAGAGGCCTGTGAACGGGGGGATGTGGAGCTGTTGGAGTGAGGCCAGAGGACGCCATGGGGATGCTGTGAGGGCTCCGGAGCCAGGCTGAGAGAGCTGGGCTGGGTCAGCCTGGAGAAGAGAAGGCTCCTGAAGGGGAGACCTGAGAGCAGCTCCAGTGCCTGAAGGGGCTGCAGGAAACCTGGAGAGGGGCTTTGGGCAAGGGAAGCTTCACTTTAATTCAGTAGCATTCTAACATGTAGCAAATACATGCCCCACTTGAATGCTGATGCGGGGCTTGGATGCAGCGATGCTGATCTGGACTGGATCAGGACAGCAGTTTGTTATTTTGGCCTGGACAAAAAGTCGTGATAAGTGGCTGACCCCTGCTCTCCGTAAGAACTGTCTCTCCAGCAGCCATCGCTTCTGTCTGCTTGGTGGGTAGGGGCTGTGAGCTCCAGCACCAGCTCTGGTAAGGTAATGTTTAGTTTGGCAAAGATTAACGATGTGCAAGAGAAGTTGCAGGGCCTTTGTGCAGAGCTGAGGGTGTCAAAAGCCTCAGGTCCGTCAGCTCTGGGCTCATGTTGCTTTGCTGCATTCTTTATTTATATACTTAAAGCTCAACCCTAGCATTTTATGCTCCTGTAAATCTCTGCACCCCACCAAACGAGGCACAGCACCAGGTGGTCTGAGTCACGGTCCTCCCCCAGAGGAGACAGGACCAGGGAGGCAGAAGGTGGGAGCAAATCTGGACCAAGCGCCCCTGAAGATGTGAGTGCCAAGGGTAGGTGAAATAGCAGGAGGTGTTTCTCCTCCTCGTGCCATTTCTCCTGGCTCCCTCCTCCATTGAAACCGGCACTCGCAGCCCCTTGCCACCGGGCCCCTGGGCACTTTGCCCAGTTCACAGCTGCTGTGGGGAGCTGCTATTTTGCTCTTCTCCTACTATAATAGCATCCTTATGAGGCTTCCCCCAGCCTGTCTGTGCTCTGCAATGGAAAGCTGCATGTTTCCGTGTGCGGCTTGTGCTGTGGTGTTTGGGTTTATTTAGGATGCTCCTGGGAGCGCATCTTAACTCCAGAAAGGAAAAAAAAAAGGAATTAGGAAAAAAAAATAAAAAAGGAAGAAAAGCGAGGAAAAATAATGGAAATCCTAGTTTGCAGCAGGAGTCAGGCAGAAGAAGGTAGAAACAAGTGGGTTTGTGTGAGAAAATGGCTCTTGCTGAGCTGGCTGTGGTGGTGTGGGTCAGTGACAGAGCAGGCATCTGCCTTCTGCTGGGCAGGCTTGGGAGCGCTCTGAAAACACTGGGAAATCTCAGCTTTTCAGTGTAAAGCCAGTGATAAGGGTTGTCTGCTTAGAGAAAATGCCAGAGATGGGGGCCTGTTCTCAACAGGGACTTGGTGCATTCTTGATGCAGTGCAGGGTATAGGGGGTCCTGCCAGATGGTGTTTAAATATTTGGTGTATTTTATTGTACAGAGAATACCTGCTCTGTCTTGGTGGCGGGTTCATGCAGGCTTACACCCCTTATCCTGGCAATCGGGCAGAATTACTCCAGATGCCTTTTACACAGTCCTTTCCAAGTTAGGCCATCATCACTTTTCCCTCCCTTACGGTTTATTCCCTTTCTCTCACTTTACAGCCCAAATGATTCCAGCCCCCTCCCACCTCCTGTGCCTTGCCTCTACGCAGTGGTTTCCCCTAAGCTCTACCACATTGAGTCTGCAGACCCTTCACACACACAAACACAGGTTGCACCATTCCCACCAATCTTCCCCTAACAGGAGCTTCTTCCCCCTTTCTGTCTGACTTCCAGTAGGATAAAATAGTAGATTTTTAGGGAAACTTTTGCTGTCATTGCCTCACATGCTCTTGCACTCTCATTACACAGCACAGAAGATTCAAAGGGTGGAATAGCATTCTCGTAGCTTTAGCTTCAGTTCTGTACTTACTACCAACATGTGAAACAGGTTTCTGGCCACACTGTGTCTGTGCCCCTGGACCATGTCATGTTCACTCTGCCATCACATCTCCCATTTGGCCTCTTTGTGGACCTGAGCACATTTACCAAAGCAAATCCTTTATGTAATTACGTCTAAGGCAGAAGGGGGATTTCAGAATGAGTCTGGTTTTTGTGTTGACTGTTGCAGTCTGCAGTGTACAGGGTTCAACTCTAACCTTTCAAAGGAAAACAAATAGCTTGCATTTACTTCTAAATAGATCTCCTGCTTCAGAACACAAAGTAAGTAGTTAGAGAGTTGTAGGAAAGGAAGAGTCTGCTGGCTGATTAGGCATGTAGATTAATGACACTGGGGGGAAAAGTGCAGTGATTTATGGCTGTGTGGAAAGAAGCGCAGTGATAGCAGTCAGGTTCTTAGAGACGGAGTCTTTCATTGCTGGAAGGTTGTAAGCCTTTCTGTATCCATAACTCACTAGTTGGTTACTGGAAATAGCACTATTTGAAGGCATTATTTACCCTTCTAGGCAGGATCGATGTGTTTCCAGAGATGTGTGTGTTTCTGTGCATGTTATTGGTAGTTTCAAATCAATAGTGAGAAGTAAACTTGAAGCCAAATACTACAACCTTAATCCTTCTGTGCAGAGATGTCCTTTGGCTCTGATTTAATATGAGTGAAAGGAAAAAGGGAAAAAAACCAAAACTGAGAGTATGGTATTGACATAGTATTCACTGGAGGGGAAAAACGTGTGATTTTTCAGGTACTTCCTATACATGCAGTGAAGGGGATGGGGCAATGGAACAACTACACAGGTCTGATGGTCACTGATGGTTTCATATAGCTGTAGACGGCTTGCCCTGTGCTGGTGGAAGTGTATCCTGTTTCAAAGGGTGGGGTAACCTAATTTAAGTGGTTTGTTCCATTCCTCATTTCCCTGGCTAGCAGATCGGTTTTGTGATCAAAGTGATGTTATTGAATGTGTTTGAATGGTCGATGTTAGTATCAGGTAAATCACTGCTGTCCATCCTGGAGAGTTTATTTTCCTGTACTACAGATAAGTCCCAAGAAATGCTTCCCTTTGATTTGGGGGAGAAAAGATTGCTCCTTTGCAGCGATGAAAAATGTAGGTCTCTGAAGCCATAAATCATTCCAGTGCAGGCTTTAGAATGAGGTATGGCAAGGCATGTCACCTCAGCTTTTTCTTCTTCGAAGAATAGTCTAGTTGAATTCTTTACATCCTTGGTTACATGCCAGAACTCAAGGGGGGAAATCATGTGTGTTTTTTTTACTTACATGACCAGCACAGTCGTGCTGTAACTACCTGAGGCAGAGATCTCACTGGAGCAGACTGCACAGGTGGAGGATGTCGCAAAGGTTTTACTCCTTCATTTCAGAACCCTTTTTAAATGGCAATGAAACCATCTTTTTCTTTTTCTTGGACATAGCTTTTTTGCGTGTGTTTGGCCGTTCCAGGCAGATCTTGGGGTTTAAGAGTCCTGACAGCACATATTACAATCTGTCAAGTACTTTGTGAGCTCTGGGTTTGCAGAATCGTAGCTAGCACCGCACAAGTCACAATGGATTTAATCTTCCCTTTTCTGTGGATCCTTCAGTTGATTCATGCAGCTATTTTTGTTCTTGTGGCACTGCCTGGACTCTCCGATATCAATGCAGCTATCACTTGAACCACTTATTAATATGAGATGTGCTGAAAAGCTGGTGTTCTGTAGACATGTTTTTCAGCGCACTGCTTTCGTCAGTGACACGAATGTGAAAACAGGGTTTACCTGAAAGTGATTACAGCTTACTCGTTATAAATTGTGGTGCATGATAACACGTAGGTTCATTCAGACACATGGCACATCTGCACATTGCCTTTCTGCATGGTTCCAGACCAGGTTGGACAGAGCCTTGGGTGCCGTGGTTTAGTGTGAGGTGTCCCTGCCCATGGCAGGGGGTTGGAACCTGATGATCTTAAGGTCCTTTCCAAACCTAACTATTCTATGATTCTCTGGTTCCTGGATGTTCAGCCCAATCATTTACCTTAACTGGAAGGACACACGAATAATGGGATTGAATGAAACAGTCCAACAGCAGTGTACTGAACATCTGGTTTGTGTGTTCATCAGGAAAGCCAAAGTGTGTAACCTAGTTCTTAATTCAAAGGACTGAATCCAAACCCCCATTCTTAGTCTTTGTTGTCATTCTTGTTAGGTAGAAGCTTTGCTTCTGTTAATGAAATGTAATGTCAGCACAAAGACAGTGGTTCTGAAATTCCCCGAATCCATTTTCGCCTACAACCTCCACTGTGTCCACCCAGAGCAATACCCTGCTCTCAGCCCACAGTCCTGGGCAGCTAACCAAGCCCTGCAGGGCATTGCCTGCATCCAGTCTTGGGGGTCATACATCTCCTTTATTAATATGCCCGTCAGAATTAAGGAAAGAAGTAGGTGACAGAGCTGCAGGATTTGCAGTGGAGGGTGGTCGAACTCTGGCTCAGGTTACCCAGAGAGGTGATGGATGCCCCAGCCCTGGAGACATTGAAGGCCAGGCTGGATGTGGTTCTGGACAGCCTGATCTAATTGAAGATGTCCCTGCTCACTGCAGGGGGGTTGGACAAGGTGACCTTTGAAGTCAAACCAAACTGTTCTGTGGTTGTAGACATAGTAGATGGACTTTCAAGGTCTGTTGGGTTTGGGAGAAGAAGGCTAGCAAAGAGGAGAGGCATGAAGAGCAGAGGTGGAGAGGCTGCTCCCATATTGCTAGCGGGTGTGTTTGTGGTTCACGTGGATGAGTAGGGATCTTTGTTTCTCTTGGTATTAAAAAGACATGAACCTGGTGCATGGCTCCCCTTCCACTTAGAGCTGGAGCTAGAGTCGTCCCTGGAGTTGACTGGAGGCAACGGAAGGGACAATGCAAGCAGGGCAGGGACAGGTTTGGACCCTGCGCAGCTCTCTGTGTGTGTGCATGCCTTAAACAGGACAGACCTCACAACACAGTGGTTTGCACTGGTGCGTGCAAGAACGTGGAGGTCTTTGCAGCTGCTCACCCCTCTGTTTTGTTTGTGTCTCAGCTAAAGGAGATGGGGAGATGTGAAGCTGTAACGCAGCGTGCTGTTAGTACATTTCCATCCATTTATGAGGCGTGCTGAGCAATGTGTCCAGCCCCTTCTGTTTTCCTTTCCTTTAAAAACTCTGCTCCCTCCCTTTTCCTGATTTTCTGCCCATTCAAAGAGTCGGGTCTTTTTTATTCATCATTAATACCCAGAACTTGAGTGCTTTCATTTTTACGCTTTCCTATGGGAAAAACTGCCTACTGGAATCCTGTCCTTGCTTTCCTTCTGCAGAGCCAGCTGTTTGCCAATATGTTACAGTGAATTTTCGTTTGGTGTGTGCCATTTCATGTAATTGTGTATTTGAAGGGAAGCAGCACCCAAATGTGTGATCCTAATCATGGGTAACTCTCGTTCTATTTTCTTTGACTTCACAAGTGTGTTATTTGACATGTTAATTATTACACTGGTATATGACTAAGGCCACAGATATCTCCTCATTTTTCCCCCTCCCCTCACTTAACATTTTGCTTGAGCAGATCAGTACATTTTGTCTGTGAAAAGCCCTGGATTAAATGCCACCCACAAATGATTTGCTGCATGTTTTCCTTTGCCGGAGGAGGTTGTCAGACACTGGGGGGTACCATGTAATATTGGCTGACCTGAGCCTTCAATTAACAAACAAGGAAGTTTACAGCAACTGTCATATTAACTTTGCACATCATTTCACTGGGGCAGAAGCGCTTTGTCACACAGCACCTAGGTCTTGCTTTGCTTACCTCAAGGCACAAAGCACAAATAGGAAAGAAGCAAACAGTGTTCTGCAAACATAAATGCAGGGAAGAGGTTTCTGTCTCTCCACCATTCCTGGGTGAGCCCAATACAACCCAACCCAGTGGGTTTTGACTTGTGTATGTGGGTCAGAATTGTTTCGAACAGAATCCTTGGATCTGAGGGGAGCACCTGGTTTTAACCCTGCGAGAAGCCAGTGGACTGTGTTCACATTGTCTATTACCAGCATGAAGACAGTGTAGATGGTGTTTACGTGTATTTTGATGATGGTTTTGGACTCTAAAGCCAAATTTCAAATTGGTAGAGGATTGCTGTTCACTTCCCTTCCTATTACTATTAATTTTACCCTCCACTTCCTCAGGCCAGTCCTTAAGGAAGGTTTTCCCTCAGCCAGCTGCTTCCCAAGCCATAATTTATAATCTAATTTTCTCCATACTTACCCTTTCTTTTCCTATTTTCTTTAAGCTGACCTTCTAACAAAATCTCATTTCTTCTTATCCTTCAGCCTTCATTTTCTGTTGAAATACAGCATCTGTCAGAGCCTTTTCTTCCCCTTCTGACTTTCCCACTCCTTCATGTATTTTAGTGTTAGCCATCAACCAGATGCCTTTCTCCACGTGCTGATGCTCCCCACTGGAACCTCTGTTCCTGCTCTGGTCACTTTTCCTGCTAGGTGAATTCCTTTTTCTTTTGTCTGCTGCTGTCTGTTAACACTCATTGTCAAACCATCCTCTTACCCAGCCCTTTAGCCACGTACCCTTCACTGGAAATATGTGGTAGCCCTTTATCTTTTTCAGTCATGCTCAAGCTGCTTTTTGCTCACAGCCAGAGCCACTGCCACTGTAAGTGGGTTTAATGGAGAAAATAAATAGTGATGTTACCAAAGGACTGGAGCTCTCCTTCATATCCAGTGGTTCTCCATCAGGGTCTGTGTATCCAGCGGAAGAGTGAGTGCAACTCATGGAATTCTGGGAGCTCCTTTGGAAAGCACAAGTCAGGCTGTGGCCCCAGGCTCTTCCTGCAGAGGTGGAGTAGCCCAGGGGTGTAATATCACAGTGCAGCAGTTAGTGGCCCCTTTCCACTGAACACAGTTTGCATCCAGTAGGAGGACGAGCCAGGAATCTTGCGCGGGGAGCAAACTTTTCTGTATCAGCCTCTTCAGGTATAGGCGCTCCTCAGACCCCTCCCTTGCTTTTATCAGCCACCTCGTTTCATGGTGCTCACCAGTCTTGTGCTCATGACCCTAGGAATCTTATTCCTCCCTTCTTACAGGAATATAATGAATCCTCTTTTCCTCTCCCACAGTCTTGGATTAACAGGTCTCAGCCTCTCAGCTCCCAGGGGCTGTGTGATTTCAGTCTGGTTTCCCACACCTGTGATTCATCAGTCAAGGAAATATAAAAAGCTGAAAAAATCAAGAACTTCTCTGAAATGTGCAACATCTTCATGCCTCACGTCATCTTCAGCTCCTTCTTTCTTCATCACTGACCTTCTGCATCTCAGGATCCAGTGAAGGGTCAGGCTCCTTCAGGTCCCTTCCTTCTTTTCCTCCCCAGAGGGCAGGCAATTTACTTTGGTCCTGAAGCTCTCAACAAGGTCTCACATTGAAGAGATCTATTACTATAGCATGAAGTTTCAGACATCTGCTATAAACCTTTTAAACACCCTGAGTGGAGCTGCTGTCACATCTCTGCTCCATCATCACATCTGCCCAGCGCGCTCATTTGTTCGTGCTAGGTGTTCCTGCGCGGCGATAGTCGCTGCTGAACTGGATAATGACATTGATGCTGGTACCATGTGGAAACAGTGTTCAGCTCAGTAAAAACATTGCATTGTTTCAGGTATCTTCTCTTCAGACTGAAAGATATCTTGGTTCATAGAAATACAATAATATTATATTAATATATATAATATTATATTCTATATAATTATATAGAATATCTACATTATATAATCATATATTCTCTAATACAATAATATTAATATAATAGGATATAATAGGCTGTAATAGGATAGGATATAATGTAATTAATATAAAATGTAATATAATAAAAAATAGAATCACAAGCAGGAGGGTTTTTGGAAAGAGAAAGAGGAGAAGGAAAGAAGGAAATAAAGAGGCAAAACCTCAGCAATGCAGACTTTTTTTTCACTATGGGTTTTAAATTCTGCAGAAAATTAAGAGATAAAATATATCAGAGCTTATACCTGCTAAGCCCTCTGACAGCTGCTTTCTCATCCTGCTGCCTGAAAGCAAATCAACTTAATTATTCCTGTGTATTCCTATGTACGTCCAGATGGCTTAGAACTGCTCTTTATCACTGACTACAGTAACTGTCCTTGTGCTCTGGAATAGTTAAGATTGAAAGCTGATCCTTTTTGTTTGTTTGTTTCTTCATTTGTGTTTTGGTTTGGGGGTTATTTTTTTTGGTGTTTTTTTTTTTTTGTTGTTGCTGTTTTATTTTGGAATTCCAGAGTAGATGGACTGTAATAGAGGGAATGGTCTGGGATTTTGGAATCTCTTGTCAGTGGTTAGGTTGTGCTAGCACTGAGTTTAAATTCGCTCGTGTAGGATGGCATGTTTGGGTTAATACTCTGAGTTCCTGTGGAGTGGAAGCTTGGAACAGACTGTGTCTGAGAGACTACTGTAGTGAATTCACAGACTGCAATATGTGGAGATGGTTTGGAGGCACAGCATCGTATTATCTTCCAAGGACATTGAAGTCTCTCAGGATGACTCTTGTGAGTACCCTGACAGTATAACCACTGATCTAGTTAAGACAATTTATCCTCTGGAAGAGTCTAAAACATTGCCTTGAGTTACCTGGTGTGCACACTAACCATGTAAAGCTTTCATTAAAGGAGCTGACGGGTTGCTTGTAAACTGAAGTAATTTCCTTTGCCTTCACAATTAGATTTTCTTTATGGGCTCCTTTGTCAGGACATGCTGTTCATTAAGACTGATTTGGCCATTTCATTCTGCAGCCTTACTTTTGCCTGCCCTGTGGATTTAACTGAAGGAAATCCCTTTGCGAATGGAATGATCAAGCTGCATCTCAATCACCAAATGATGTTTTCTCCTGCATTCTTTTTACCCTGTATAAGCCCAGCTGCTTCATTTCAGGAACATTCCGATAGGAAGGAAACGAGGTGTGAATTCCTGACAACCGACTGGCAAGGAGATGTCTTCCCTCCAGTTTTCTGGTTGTTGGCTTGTTGGTTTTCAAATGGTCATGTGGAAGACCTAGGGAATGAAGCCTTCAGACTTCTCACATCTCAGATGCTTCAAGTCTGGTTGTAGAGGGGGGGCTCTGGATATAGTGCAGTCTAGTGGCTGCTCTTTTATCATCTGGTGTAGTGACGTAGGGAATCCTGCCCTGCAGGACTTGCTAGTTTTGAGCCAAATTAAGAAAGCATTGGACTAAGCACATCCTTGTAATGTGGGCTTGGGTTTTACCTAAATCTTGTCTGTGCAGGAGAAGGGTGGACTGTCCAGATTGATGGCAATCAGTCAGCCTAATGTACGGACACACACAAGCCCCTGAGGCAGTCACCATGGAGCAAGCAGTGTAATGTGTGTCCCAGGACACTAAGGGTACAAGTTAGTGGCTTCTGTGATGGTCTCTGGATGTGTTCTTGCTGCTGTGGGAGGGTCATTGCGTGTGGAGGGCATGCTTATTCAAGAGGAACACTGATGCTGTGGGGAAATGATGGGAAGGGCTCATCTCCTGCCTGGTGCTTCACTGGTGGGTGGTGTGAACGTTACATTTCCAGGAGCTTGCAGGCAGTGGTAGGTGTCTGAGCTGGCAGCCTGTCTTCTGCAGTCAGTGCCAAAGCCAAACTTTGCTTTGTGCTTCCCATAGTTCCAAACAAGCTGCTGGGATGCGGTCAGTGGGACGGTTGCTGTAAAGTTTGACCTCGATAAACTCCTTTCTGACAATGACAACTTCTCTTTCTTCATTCTGTCCCCTTGTTGTAGAGCCCAGGTGTTTTGGTGTCCTTTGCTCCATCCTGAAAGGGAGAGACTTTATTTGCATAGGTGAAAGTTGACATGGGAAGACAGAGAAGCAAGGCTAAAAGAGGGGAGAGATGAGGTCAGATGAACTAGGTCACAAAGCTAGACTAAAACAGCTTGACAAGATACATAATTTAATCTTACAGCGATGCTGAGCGTAGGAATAGAAGACACATTAGGGGATAAAGTCCTATGTGATTAAATGAAAAAGAAGTAGTCCTTTTTTCCTCCTGTCTTTTTCTTCATGTTTTCATTGTACTTAACTTAGTCATAATGCAGAACTTGGGATTCTCTCACCGCACAAGAGGTCATCAGATGAAAAGGGCACGATTTAAGGCAAATGTGCCCTCAGAAACATTCCTTTCTTAGTAAGGGTAGCGAAGCATAATGTAATTAAAACAACCCTCTACAGCGTTTATGTACAATTACACTGAGTAGAGAATACCTTTAATTTCATTGTAAGGTCAGACACACGGGGAGGAAGGGTAGATGCTGTCTCTCAGACGGCCGTAATCACAGGCTGGCAGCTCAACTTTGGAAATTAAACAGATTAGAAGTTCTTGGCAGTGATTCCTAAAAGCTCAGGAGACTCAGTGCAATCAGCAGCTTTGACATTTTGGCCAGCTAGTTAAATAGTGTTGGCTTTAAACATTACAGGGCAAGTGATGTGATCACCCCCTTGTGTGCTGGGCTGGGGGCATGCCCTTTCTGCCTTCTCTCTCGGGAGCAAGGGAAGTCTCTAAACCAAGGAGGTCTTTGGTGATAGCCTGTGAATAACCTTCCAGATCATAGCAAGGAAGAGGAACCTGCGTTGTTCACATGTTAACCGCAGCACTGAGTACCAGAGAGGGAAGACAAGTGTTTATAGAGGATTTTGCATCTAAGCGTCAGTGACAGCACCCGAAGTCTACTGAGCTCGAGCCTCCTTTGCATTGCTTAGCCAAGAATGAATGCTGCTTCCTGTGGCTGGTTCAGAGATCGGACTGCAAAGCAGGTCCACATACATGCAGCTCCCTAAAATACAGTTTCTATTCATTTATTTTATGGGAAAACCTATTCATAGAGACAGTTTCCCCAATGTGAGTGCCTGAATTGAAGAAACCAAATCTGTCTGTAAACAGCAAAAAACTAGCTCTGTACATATTTGAATGGATGCATGAGCAATTGCAGGACTCAATTTGCTTGCAAATCTGGTTTGGTGATGAAAAGATGAAGGTGATTTTGTAGTGGTGGTTACTATAGGAGTGTTGTGTGCTTAGTTTAGCAGTAATACTATGTCTGTCTGTTTAAAATCGCAGTAATTTGTTGCTTCCTAATGGCCAGGGGATTTGATGGCATGAGCGGTGATGGGGCTCTCATATTTGAATTAAGCTACCTGGGTTTGTATGCTTCTTTTGCGTGATACTGCAGAAATGATGACTGTAGGCTGGCTATGGAGCCATGTGTACCAAAGTGCAGGTAGCACAGCTTCTCAGCAGGCCTGAGAAAGCAGAAGTGAAGCTGTGGGCCCAATGTCACCTTCTCTGTGAAGGTGAAAAGTTAAGCCCAGACAGGAGTGTTGGGAGGTGCCAAGAGCTGAATACGTTTTCAATGGGCAAGGTGAGTTGCCAGTCTCTCCCCTCTTCTCCATTCCTGATAGTTAATAAGTCCTATACATAAACATCCAAAATATAAATGAGAATTAAGTAGCGGCAGTAAGTAGTCATTGTCAGGAAGGCAGGGGGAGGAAGACAAGATATTTTTAACCATCCAACTTGTCACTGGGATCGTCTGCTTCACTTTTTCCCACTGTTTCTTTGAGGACGTTTCCTTCACTGCATTTCCTAAGGCCTTCTGGGTGCTAAACCAAGGCCCAGTGAAATCAGGAGGAGTATGGCACCCACCTTGTTGGGCACCGTCCATTGAACGTTCAGGTGTTGGGTGTTGGGCCTTCTGTTGTTCCCGCAGTGTGACAGCACACAGTTCCTCAGCTGGACTGGAGTGCAGTCCCGGAGGTGTTAATGGGGTGGCAGTCAGGAGGAGTTGGTTTCCCATGGGGCAGTAGCTGATTCCCACTGGCACACCAGCGAAGCAGCTCTTCAGAGGGATTTAGCTGCATGTGGCCACCATCTAAACCCAGACTGTTCTGGGTGTGAAATTAAGAGTATGCGGGTGTACTTCAGCTGCCTGAAGGGGCTGCAGGAAACCTGGAGAGGGGCTTGGGACAAGGGATGTAGGGACAGGCCAAGGGGAATGGCTTTAACCTGCCTGAGGGGAGGCTGAGCTGAGCTCTTAGGCAGAAGCTCTTCCCTGTGAGGGCTGAGGCGCTGGCACAGGGTGCCCAGAGAAGCTGTGGCTGCCCCGTCCCTGGCAGTGCTCAAGGCCAGGTTGGGCACAGGGGCTTGGAGCAAGCTGCTCCAGTGGAAGGGGTCCCTGCCCGTGGCAGGGGTTGGAGCTGGAGGAGCTTTAAGGTCCCTTCGACCCAAACCAGGCTGGGATTGTGGGATTCTGTGACCGAGGGGGTAGAAGTGTGGCAGGGGCATTTGCTGCCCACCTGAGCCAATTCCTGCAGGAGAAGCATCTTGCTTCTCTTGAAGTCAGGACGGATGTAGCCCCTGTAGTAAGGAGGGAGACTGTATTCAGTTCTTTAATTGCTTAGTTTCATCTGCTGGACACAGCGAAGCTGCCTGCTTAGATTACATCTGAGCAAGGAGTTGCCTCTCGGGAAGCAGAAATAGAAGACACAGTGCAGGCAGTGAGCTTGAAGGCTGCACATATGAAGCGATGAAATATTCATGTGAAAAGAGAACTTTTCAGAGTGTTCAGGGAACCTCTGAGGGACTGAGCTTCTGTTCTGAGGTACTTGGTGAAAATGGGAGAATAAAGGAAAATTAGCAGTTCAGAAGAAGCTTTTGCCCTCTGTGTAGCTGTTAATTTCTCTCACACCCGCTTTGAGAGCTGGGGTGTGTTGCCATTTCCTACTGGGTTTTAGCTTTGGATTTGGGTGGGATGTGCCTTTCTGAGACTGATAAATTGTTTTTTTCAGCCAACTTAAGCTCAGTATCATATAAACATTTCCAAGTGTGTGATTTGCACTAGCACCACGGAGATGAGTCTGGGATTGCGGAGAGGCAAACAGTAATCTGTGGTATGTATTCATCTGAACTAGAGCCAAGCAATCCCCCTTAGTTAACTGTGTCTCAGCAATTTTCTCCTGATAAAATAATTAATATGCAGATCGATGGCTGCTGCCGAGCTACTCATCATTCTCATTTTCTGGTTTGAATTGTTTATGGCGTTGCTTCAAAAGCAATCCTGTAATATCCTTGGCAAATCAATGTTTCTCCCTCCCTTCGCCCGGCCGATGGTCTCTGAGCAAGTTCTCTGTCCTTCGCTGTGTATGGCCGTGTGTCTGCAGTGTGAGGCTCTCGCAGAACCAGACTGGTTGAGGTTGGAAGGGATCACCTGGTCCAGCCCCCCTGCTCAAACAGCATCACCTACAGCAGGTTGCCCAGGGCCGTGTCCAGATGGGGTTTGCATATCTCCAAAGGTGGAGGCTCCACAACCTCCCTGGACAGCCTGTGCCAGTGATGGGGCACCCTCACAGTAAGAAAGTGCTTCCTGATGTTCAGGGGGGGCCTCCTGGGTTTCAGTGTGTGCCCGTCACCTCTGCACATAAGGAGTAGGGGCAGCAGTGGACCACAGTTGGCAGCTTTGTGCTGCTGCCTGCTGGTCAGGATTGCAGCTCTGAGACCCAGCAGAAGAGCTGTTAAGACCTGACAGACTCTGCAGTCTCTCTTGTGGGCCTGTGTGCGCATTGAGCTGGCAGAACTCAGCATGTCCATCTCCTTAGGACTCCACTCCTCTTTCCTGCTGCTTGGAGTCTGGTGCTTGCCTGCCCCCGTTATGATGAGAGCATCATCTCGGTACCAAGTGCAGTAGAGCCACGCTGCCGCCGCCATGGGCACACAAACCACAGGCAGAGTGGGACTTACAGTGCTGTAACCAGCAGCTGTAATGTAGCTGTTCAGGGAGACAGCCAGGCAATAAGTGACGCTCTTCGCAAAGAACATGACTGCCTTGTTACAGGGCACGTGAGGTTTTGTGGTAAGCTGTGACGCCCTGACACAAGTTGGCTCATTTTCTGGTTATGCTACTGAAACATTGGCTTGAGACCACATAGTACTGATCATCTGCACCCAGAAACCTCCGGGGACCCAGATTCAGTTTTGAAACAGAAACACAGCAAGCGTTAACACAGGTTTTCTTTTCCCTGTCAACCGCAGGTAATGCAGGTGGTGAAAGAACAGATAATGAGAGCGCTCACTACCAAGCCTAGCTCTCTGGATCAGTTCAAGAGCAAGCTTCAGAACCTCAGCTACACAGAAATACTGAAAATACGCCAGTCCGAAAGAATGAACCAGGAAGATTTCCAGTCTCGTCCAATTCTGTAAGTGTTGTTTTTCCTTCCTCGCTCCTTTTTGTATGGGTTAACAAACGGGGATGGCATTTGTGAGCTCATGAGAAAAGCTGCCCAGGGAGCGGTGCTCAAAAGCAGTAGTGCAGCATCTGCTTGCAGTGTGGTATCTGGGCTGCTGGCAATCAGGACTTTGAGTTCAGTTAAACCAGCACCAGCAAATCCCTGCAGGGTCTCACAAGGCTTGTTTGTGTGAAGGGTTTCCTGGCTCTGCATGGTTGTGAGCCTGGGTGCGGTGTTGGTAACGGCTTAAACCTTGAAAACCCAAAACCACCGGAGCCTTGTCTTGTGTCCAAGGGCTTTAAGCATTCCAACTGTCGCTTCCCTGAGTGAGACAGGGAGAAGCCCAGATGAAGAGGAGGCAATTCACACTGGCTCCACAAAAAGGTGGTGCTGTGTATGACTGTGCTTATAGTATTATCTCTGGGGTCATTGACAAGCAGTCACTTACTTGTAAATGATAACATTCTGGCAGCTAGCCAGTGAGATTCTCCTTCCCTTGTGGTTTACTGCGGGGTATCAAATGACAATATCACCACCACAGCTCCTTCCCATCTCTCAGGATGTCCTTTGTTCTGTTATATGAAAAACAGAGGCTGCAACTTGGCTCTGGACCAAGTCTGGGCTTGTGACTGAACTGATGACACAGGACAGTGGCGGACGCTGTGGTACACAGATGATGTGCAGAGAATAGCAGGAACCTTTTGAGATCAGCAGAGAAATGATGAGGACTTCAGAACCATCCCCTGCAATGTCATGAAATCCTGACCATGCTTCAAGGGGAATGGCTCGTGATTTTCCACATCTCCTTTTCTAGGCAAATGTGTAGAGAAGGGTTTGGACCAGAACATTTCGGGATGCAGAAGCAGAATGCTGATTTGGACATTCAACATCGTTGATGGTTTAGTGTGAGGTGTCTCTGCCTGTGGCAGGGGGGTTGGAACTGGATGATCTTAAGGTCCATTCCAACCCTAACTGTTCTGTGATTTGTTTCTGAAGGGTACAGTTATCGAAGTGCGAGCTCTGGGGACACATTCCTCCAGGGCCAGCAGGGCAACAGCAGAAGCATAATCTAAGTAGAATTATGCGCTTGAATTTTGATCATACCAGTGTGGATCAAAGGGAAGTCCTTCTTTTATGTTTTCAGTGCATGAGAAGATAGGACCTAATGCCCAATTAAAACTGATGTCATTCATAGCAATGCATCCATCAAATAGCTACAAATGGCTCCATTGAGTTTTGCATCATTACACTGCTCAGAAATCCCCTGCAAATCCCCTGCAATGTTTAGTGGTTCAAAGCTGCTCAGTACTGCTGAGCTTGTCACCAAAGCTTCTCATTTTCCCTGCTTTCCATATGAGTTTACTGTTTAAGTATAATACAGGTCAAATATATCCCCTCGCATCATCAGCTAGCCTTGTGAAACTTGCCCTCTGCAAGCTCCTTATTTCCAGTATCACTCTGGCTAGTTGCTGCCACAGTGCAGTCTCCTTCCCCATCATGGAACAGCCAACACAACTAGCTAAAAGCAAGTGAAGTGTTACGAGAGACTCATTTCAGATTCAGGACAAAAGGCTGAGCCTAAAGGCTGTAAAGGCTAAGTAAATCGATAAGGTGTTTAAGCAGTCACAACTGCATTTGCAGAGATCTAACTCTATGCATTTACATTTTGATTGCACCCATGATCACTTATTCTTAACTGTGAAAAGAAATGGTTCTTTCATTTTCCCCTTTGATTTGATTCCCTGTACTGAACTCTCTCAAATTGCATAGATGGCACAATTGATGGGCGTACAGAATCACGGCCTCATTGTAGGGGAAGAAACTGTGAGTGAAGAGAGCAATCGTGGCTCTGCTGTAAATTTTAGAGCCTTGCAGATACACTAAAAGAGATTGCACACAAGGGTGAATGTAAAGTCTGCAGGTCTTGTTTGATTCTGCGTAAGAATATGGCAGTCAGATGATGGCATTTCCTGCCTTGAACATGGTAGAAGTCTTTCTTCTGCTGCTCATTGTATGAAGCACTGAATTTTAAGTTGTCAGGCTGCTGGATGAGAGAAGCTTGAGTCAGGTTGAATTTGAATGTAAGCTGTAAAGTGCTGCCTTAGATCTTTGTAACTCCGACCCCCTTTTTTGCAGGGATTAGTTGTTTCTTTTATATGAGCATTGTTGTATCGTGCGTGATGAAGTTTTCTCCCTTTCTGTTCTCGATCAGGGAAAACAAAAAGTCCGTCAGAACAGAATCAGTTCGAGAATGTGGGATCATTATTGATCATCCAAACTGCCGTCCCACAGCCAAAGGATAAAGGATGGCTGGCTCATCTTGAACAGAACAGGGTGTCCAGGAATCCTGTGGGCCTCTAGAGGACCACACATCTCCTTGATATGTTAAATGGCAGCAGAGATGGGTTAATAGTGGATAGAGGTCTGACGTCCAAGTGCTGGTTAAAGGGGAGCTAATATCAACTAGGGAGTCATTGCCAAGTAAACCTCTGTGTGAAAATCAGCAACATACCAGGAAATGGAGCGACCTGAATGCTTTTCAGTTTTATCTTGCAGAAGGAGTCACTAATGCCTGCTCTGAGTGCATGAGGCGATCAGGAGAGGGCATAGCTACAAACCAGTTCTGGGATTACTTTTCTGTTGTGTTGTAATGACTTAAATAGCTGTAATATGCCCCATAATGGAAGGAAAACAGCTAACAAGAGTCTTAACGCATAGCTGGGGACAGATATAAGTGGTGCTGCAGAAGAGCTAGCATCGTTTTGAATAATATGAATAATTACTCATGATTTCCAGGTATACCAGCAATTCAGGTCTGTTGCTTTAAAAGTAAGTAGCTGATGTCAGTGTTACCTACAGTGCCAAGACCAGTAAGGTCAGAAAAGTAGTGGTCATATATATTACTGTGTGGATTTCTCAACCCTTCTGCCTTACCAGCCCAATGGCTTTTGCCATTCTTACGTGCCAGGAACCCAGTTGAAAACTAACGGCAATTTGTTAAGTCACTCTCTCCTTAAACCTTCTGAGTTCGTTCCCTCTCTTTGCAAGGTGCAAACTGTTGAGCCAATGCCGTCTGAAGGACAGTAAATAAAATCTCCACGGAACATATTTGCATTTCTGATCTTCCTTTAGCTCATTGTTCCTGTTCAGGTTTAAAATGAGGCAGGAGGACCTACTTGTACAGGGACTTCCATCATGTTTAATAACTCCTGCCTTTAGACTCTGAGGATCAGAACCCCCTTGCATTCAGAAGGCTTTCTGAAGGAAACATAAGGATTCAGAGCAGCACTTCTTTTGTTTTCCTGCGTGCTGTGGTTTGATTGTTCTGCCCCATTTCTGTCACCTTGAAGTGGTGGAACAGAGACCGTAACAGCGAGGAGCAGTAAGTGGCAGGATCACCTTGCAAAGATGCGTCCGGAGTCATGGTATCTGAAAAACAGCTGTAAAACATTGAAGTCAGAGTAACCACGCGATGGCATGAGCCGCTGAAGATAGCGAAAGCAGTAGGTGCAAGTGACCATGGTAAGGGATGGGTGGACTGACGTGGTGTCACTGAAGCCCAAAGTCACTGCAGACTGTTTCTCCCTGGCGTAATAAGTTGTCTCCACAACTTCTGTGTGTCCAGGTTTGGGCACAGTAAAACAGAAGAGAGTACTGCCTCTGGGTTTCACAGTCTTGAGAACAAATACATGCATGTGTAGAGGGACTCCAGCCCATCAGCAAAGAGGGGGAAGCTGTCTCTTCTTTCTTACCTCACTTCCTCTTATGGAAAGTCTGCCTTAGACTGTGAAATGCTTGAGGGAGCAGTACCTGATTATTTTTGGGTGGGTTAAAAAGCCTCTGGTTCGTAAAGAGCATATGGGGCTTCAGAGTACAGACGAGGGAATACTATGAGCAGTCAGGTGTTAAAGTGCTGGGTGACCCATTCATTTTTGTCTTGCCAGTAGCGTCTTAAAACTATGATGTTATGATATCCTTAACACCTCTTTAATGATAACTAACCATTTCTGAATTAAACTGCCTAAATAGCCAACTGATGTTTATACCAGTCTTGAGTGTTTGAAATCAGTCCAGCTGGAGATTTAGATATAGCCTGCACTGCTGAGTAATCCACACTGTGTTTTGACACTATTATCCTCAGCTCCTGCTCCCAGCTTTTACCTGAGGAATGAGGAAGCTCATCAGCTCGGTAAAGGCAAGACATTAATTCAAGCACAGATTTCTTTTAATCATAGTACTTAGCCATTCAGCATTTTCATGTCTTAGTTCCCAAAGAGAGAACGGCTGGGCTTGAAAATTATCCTAAAGGACTAATAATACCTTTCAAAAGGTGGTGGTTTCTATAGTGACAGTGCTCCCTTAGATTTTGACCAGCTAGACTTTTACAGCATGTAAATACGCAGCAGGTTATGCATCAAAAACACCAACCATTGTGTTACTACATGGGGAAGAAATGGCATTTTGGTTGAAAGGCCTTATCTGTGTAGCAGAGGAGTTTCAGTGGTTTCAGTGGGGGTCTGGCAGGTCAAAGGTACAGGATCCAAATGAATGTGGAAATCAGCAGAGGCTGGGCTCTCTAAGTTGTCCAGAAGAGAGACGGTTTTGTTGTCTCTATGGAATACTGTAGCTTTGCTTCCTTTTGATGCTGGAATATACTGCCAGACGGAAGGATTTCTGGTATTACCTAATCTGCACAGCAATGCAAAATGATGGTTCTGACACACTTCATGCTTTATAAATCCTCTACACATTCAGTTATTTTTTAATCTTACTAGTTGTCAAGTTGGTGTTTAAACCTGTCTTTTATGTATTCTTAATGAATCTAAGTGAGGACATCACTGATGAATTCAGGCATCTGTGAATCCATGTGATGCTGTAGGAAATCAAACTTTAAATGTTACGTGCATATGTTTTATGCCTAGTTCTTGACACGTTGAACTCTTACCAAAGTAGGATGTAGAAGATGGCTTTTCTGAGGGGTCTATAATATTATTGCTAAATGCCGTGGGTTTCTGCAGTCCTGCACAAGGGTACAGTTTGATCCATGAAGGAATCCCTGGTCATGGGTTAGTCTTCCACAAAATCCTGATAACAGTTAAGCAATTGCATGGCATGGATTGAATAACAGGCATATAGCGCTGGTCATTATTTTAGCTCCCTGGCCTTGCTCAGTGTTTTTTATTGTTGTTTCAAGATGCGGTTTAGGCTTCTGGTGCTACTAAAGTACGCCAGCAGAGGATTGTGCAACAAAAGGTGACAGACCCTCAAATAAGCTTCGCAGTGCTCCTATGAGGAAAGACTATTATTTGCTGCAGAAAAACCTTGTTGGTGCGTTATAGCAAGTGCTATTTTTAGATGAGTAAAGTAAGAAACAAATAAGTGACTTGCCTGAGTCATACACTGATGTCGTAGCAGTGAGATGTCTATAACGGAGCCTGACTCCCATTCTCTGTTATAAGAAAAGGTGGGGTTTTTAATAGAACAGACTAGATTCTGCCCCGGGCCTGCCTGTGACTGTTGTTCCCTTCAGACTCCTTGCAGAAACATCTTGTGAGGCTCTGTCTCAGAGGGAGGGAGGGTGGTTTTTGATTGACTTTGACAAGGGTCTGCTTTCTCTTTCCCCAAGGGAACTAAAAGAGAAGATTCAGCCTGAGATCTTGGAACTGATCAAGCAGCAACGTCTCAATCGACTTGTGGAGGGCACCTGCTTCAGGAAACTCAACAGTCGGCGTCGGCAAGGTACGGTTCAGACTGTGCAGTCTGCCTTCTTGTTGTCACTTTTGTCCAGGTATTGAGATCAGGAACACTATTTTTACTGGCAGCATCCTTGGTTGTAGTGCTGTCTCGACTGCTTTTACCAGGAAGCATCTGAAAGCATCTCACTTACAGCTGTTGTAAGAGTTCTTGTGTTTCCCTGGGCCTTGTTTTGGCTTCATCGTACGGATCATCTGGAACAAGTCCAGTATTTGACAAAACTCTCAAGCAGCAGCCTTGCACTCTGAACCCTCTACAGAAATAGCACATGAAACTTGGTGTAGCCAGAAGCTGGATCTCTCAGACTTGGACCACCTTTATGTATACAGTGAGCTCATTCTGCACCTCTCCCTCTAGTGCTACTTGTCCTTGGTGTTTGTCTTATGTTGCCATATACACTAAATGCATCATGGTGTTTAAAAATGCTTTTTAAAAGCACGTAGGTGAGTAATTTGTGTACCTTCAGATGAATACTTGGTTGACACGGAAAATTATTTTCCCAATCATATGAGGCATTGCTCAGTGCTAGATTTAGAGCTCATTTTGTACACTCCAACTCCCTGCAGTTCTTTTCCCCTCAGGGAGGCATGCTGCTTTCTCTGGACAAAATAACAGGTACATGGTGTAACCTCAGCAGATGAATTAAAATTTCTATCCCCATGATTCCCTTTAAAAACCTCAATTTAAGAGGATTCGGATTGCCATTTGATTTCCACTGTAAATACAACACAAATTACAACGTTACCAAAGCTAAGAGCAAGAACTGACAAAGATCAGTAGTTGAGACCTTCAGATCACTTGTGGAAAACTGCTTTCTTCCCCTTCCTTAGAAACAAGGGGGCAGTTTTCCTTCCTGTCAGGGGATTATTTTGGAACATTTTAGAGCCTTTATGAAGGGGTTGAGTTGAAGGCAAATGTGCAGCTTTATATCCTCTTTGTCAAGCCTACAAACACCTATGAAGCCCACTGCACACAGTTGAGGGAAACAGCATTAGTATTGCACTGTGACTTTCTATACAGACTTCATAGAGAGGCATGAGGCATGATTTCCCTTCAGCAGCATATTCACAGAGTGAAAGGAGCTGAAGTAACGCAGTTTGGTTTGGGTGTCGGTGGTGAGGGTTGTTCACTCGATTCCCCTCAAAGCCTGAATCCAAATAACTGGAATTGTAGAGCAGGAGCAGGGCTCGTGGCAAGCGTATTCTCCTTTTGGCAGATGTCCAAGAGGAGGACAGACTGGTTGTTTTATCTTAAACTGGTGCTGGCTCCTGATTTATAGGATCAAAAGCCTTCGGGGGTATAAACTGGTTCAACTTAGAATCATAGAATAGTTAGGGTTGGAGGTGACACTTCTGTGAGTGAGGTTGAAGTTAAAAAAAGCATTAAACAAATATGCTTATAGTCTTCTGTTGAGATAGAGCATAATCCACAGTTGAAAGGTTGCTTGGAGCGAATTGTATAGGCCACCAAATTAATTGCTTTGATGTCATGTTTATACAGGGACAAAAACAAGTCACGATTCTTTGGGAAGAAATAAAACAGCCTCAAAGAATTTGATCTTCTCTGAAGTATATTGGGTTTTGTCAGATAAAAGCCCGTTTGAAAGGCAGGTTTCCACATGCCCTCAAGAGCTGTGTGTGCTTTATGTTAGACTCCCTGCAATAGAAATGTGAATTATCCGTCTGGGAGGGAAGGAGAAGGCATAACCATTACAGAAGGTGGTGAGTCAGGAGGCCACCAGGGCTCAGTAAGGTCCAACACTGTGTGATCTAATGAAGCAGCAAAGTATTGTTTGTAGACACAAGCATGTTTGGTGCATGAGCCCTTCAGCTGGGATCCTTCGTTAGGTATGTACAGTGCCTGGCACACTCAAACAGCAAGTAGTGGTAGCTGGCACAAAGCAGAAGCAGCTCTCTTGAAATCAGCCTTAACCCTTCAGGGTTTCCTGTGACACAGGCAGAGCAAACTGTGAGACCAGGGCCATCATGGTGTCAGAAACCAGGAGATGAAGTAAAGTGAATGCAGGGCCAGAGGTTTAGCTTGTCATAGGGTCCCACATTCCTGAGTGTGTCTTCTGTTAGCCTCGTCCCACCTCCCCATCTCCTCTCCCCCAACCCACCTCCTGTCCTTACTGAGGGCTCAGAAACCCTGCCCACTGCTCCAGCAGAGCTCACTTGCCATGCAGCATTGCCAAGCCCCTCAAGGGGCTGTGGTCCATGCAGGCTGATGAAGAGCTGCACAGAAATGGGGAGTGTGGTGAGGCATCACCATTTGTCTGTTATGGGGCAACCCATTTGGAAGACACTGCTTCCTTTACCTCTCCTGGGATTCCTGTTTTCCCCTGAGGCAATCCTGGAACAAAGGTCACAAATCAAAATAAGAACCAGCTGAACATGGCTGAAAGCATTAAATGACCCATTTGAGAAATAATTAACGGGCATTATCCCATAATAAAGACTCCAGAGCAAACTTCTGCTAAGGCTGTTGTTTGAACATGTGGTAGGACATGCATGGTTAGTCACAGCAAGCTGAAAAATTGCCTTACAAAGGAACGAGCAGGGAGTTTACAGCCTTTTGGGAAGAGGTGAAACACTGTGATATAGCCTTGGCTTTGGAAAGCCTTCGGGCCAACAGGTAACTCACTGGGGGGATGCTGGAGGTTAAACAGAGGTACCTGTAGTCAGATCTCTGCCTTTAATGTTTCAGCACAGGATTATCCTATCAGCAGGACCTCTCTGTAGCTGAAAATCAGAAATACTATTGTTGTCCCAGCAGGATCCTTAGCACTTTCAAAGAGAATACACGGCCTTTCCCTTGCAAGGGTTCATAGGAGAACTGCAGCACTAACTCCTGCTTGTACTGGGTATTCTTAATCTGTTGGAAATGAAGGCAAAACCTGGCCTGCCCTTCTGGTCATTGTTCCAGAACAAATCACGAACCTCTGCGAATCCCCACTTTGTTCCTTGACTGTGGACATCAGCTGGCACATAGACCTCTTCAGCTTTCTCCTTCCTTAGCTGATTCCTAAAAGGAAGGGGAGAAGGCTGAAGTGAAAGTCTGCAAAGCACTCTCCAAGACCAGAAGTTATTTCCAGTGGAGCTAAGTAGCAGATAAAGGCATTTTATTGAGGATAATGTATACCTCTGATGCTGTCATCCTACTACGTTTGCAGTTGTGTTGCTGGGTGCACTCTTGGAAGTAAATACCCCTCTTAGCTTTATAAAGATTATTGAGAAATTGTGTGTTACTGAAGTGGTTTTGCAGCCAAAGATGAGGTTTCTTGAGCAGTAATTTTTGCAAGGGAAGGACAGCCTGGTGATGCACGCCATTAAATCAAAACCACCAGGCACAAGTAAGCTGGAAAGAGAAAGCTTAAATTAAAACCAAAACTCAAGTGAGGATAGGTTTTCCATCTCTTGCTGGGATGAGTAACTCACAGCTCTGAACAAGTAAACACACTTTGTCCTTTTTTTGTGCCAAGCCTCTTTGCTGCTGCTCCATCCCACCCTCCATAGTCCCATATAATGTTCTGTAAGTGACCTGCTGAAAGGGCTAACCAAATATGCCTCCGCAGGTCATTCACCAGTCATTTCCAGGGCTTGCTGGCTTTCATCTGAGCAGTTGAGACCAGTTAGAGTGAAAATATGTCAGTACAGTGGTACTAGAGAAAGGCAACACAACAAAAGAAGGATGAGTTCCATGTACATCTATCTAAAATCTAGACAAATACCCATGTTTTCACTGGTGTATTTAAAAGTGTGTGCCTGTTGCTGTATCCATGAGGAAGGTTTTCTTTGAACCAAAAACTTCAGCTATCTTGGGATAAAATGTGTGCTTTTGGCTGTGCATATCTCAGCTATTTTCTCCCCAGATTCTAAGTGCAGAGCAGCTTTCTACTAATCACAGCACTTCCTTACCTGGGGCAGCATTGTTAAAGGCATATGAGTCATTGGCCATTAATGCACTTGGAAAGACATTGTGTGAATGGCCAAGCACTCTGCAGCCCATCAGCAAAATGATCTGTCCTCTGTTCTTTAGGCACAGCTTTGAATATTCCTCTTCTAGCCAAATTGTGGCTAATTTTGTTATTTGGGATATTTTTCCCCAACCTCATCTCTAATCTTTACCAATGTTCTGCGATATATGTAACCCACTGGTGCTCTTATCTGAAATTATCTGAAAATCAGAACATTTTCTTTGAAACATTTTCAGGTGGAAAACCAGGAGGATTAATTCTGTTTCCCAAAGAAGAATCTGTAGCCCTTTAATTTGACCGCATCAGTGAGATAAAAGACATGAGGACTCACCAGTAAAAGATGTAGTGTCCAAAAATAACCTAGGATAAAATAAGAGGTTTAGTTCAATAGGAGGAACTTGGGCTTGGGGCAAATTGGTGAGACTGGACTTAAATGAGCTCCACAGAGAGTTGCCCTGCTCCAGCTGTGCACATAAACACGGATCTGCCAGCTGTGGAGCACAAGATCTATGGGGAAATGCCTGTCCCAGTGCCTCTTGTGGCACTTCAACCCTGCGTACTGGGGCTTAAGAGCTCTGGAGGGTTTGGGTGGTAGTTTTGGTTTATGAACACCATATGTGTGCCTGTGTGGTAGAAAAGAGCTTTTCCTTCTGCTTTGCTGATCACTTCAGAGCTGCGAGTCAGTATGGGCCCCTTCCCATGTGCTGTTCTGTAATTAAGATTTCTTCACTCTTTTTGCCAGTGGAAGCAGTTCCATGCAGTTTTGATTTGACTGCAGCATTATGTTATACGCTACCTTCCCGACAAAATCGCATTCAGCGCTTGCACTACGGTACAATAACATGCATCCTGCCTGAAACTGTTCCCCTCCAAGGCACTGAGGTCCCACACAAGTGGGATAGCATCTGATCAACTGTTTGTAACACCGTGTGCATCCATAAAACCCACCCCAGCTGGCGAGGCTGAGGTGGCTGAGGGAGGAAGGGCTGCTTCCCACCACTGATGCTGAGGGAGGAAGGGCTGCTTCCCACCACTGATGCTGAGGGAGGAAGGGCTGCTTCCCACCACTGATGCTGAGGGAGGAAGGGCTGCTTCCTACCACTGATGCTGAGGGAGGAAGGGCTGCTTCCCACCACTGATGCTGAGGGAGCCTCGTTAGTTCCGTTTGTAGATCTCATTTAAGGTTCTCCCCCTTGACAGCAGGGCTGTGGCACAATGGCAGTCAGTCGTGAGCCCACAGGAGAGTTGTGCTGGGCATGCTTGAAGCTACAGGCTATGGCTTTTAGTTTTTAATTAACCTGGGGTTATGGGGAATTGCTGCAGAAGGCTCCACGAGCCTTCCGAGATTGGGTTTCTTCCCATAAACCCACCCGTTTGCAGAAATGAAGTAAGACATTTTCACTGCGGGGTTTTCCCTTCTTTTGTTATTGGAACAGGGTCTTGAAACAGGACTAAGGTTAAAGAGCCAAACTTCTTCAGCCTAGAGGTGTCAGACACATCCTTGTGTGACACACTGACTGTCCGATGAGCTGTGGTGTGTGTGCTCCTCAGATGAGAGCCTGCTGAATGAGGGCTCCTGCCTGCTCTAGTTTCAGATCCCTGCAGAAGCTTTGCAGGCAGTGTTTTCCTCTTGAAAGCCCCCACTGCCCAACATTGTGTGTACTGCTGACAGTCCACAGCAGCTTTTGTTGTATGCATCACAAAATCATAATCTCAGGCACCCCACCATAAATGATTCAGTACTGTGCGTGCCTCTGAAGCAAATAACCAGCATCTGTCCCGTTGCCATTTTGAGCCTTTGCCAGCAGTTTGTCAGGTCTTGAAACCTTTCTGTAGAAGGCGCTGCGTGCTCAGAAAGTGGTTTTAAGCGTGGGGTTTTTTTCTGCCAAACGTTTTTATCCACCATGACAAAGACATATAAAAGGGCATATGGAAGCCCACTTCGCCATTCAAAGCTGAACTGGCTTTCATGTTTTGTTGCATTGCATTTTAAATGGCTGGCTGAGGGACTGGAGAGTGTCCTTTAGAAAGAAGTTGGGTCCATTAAGGCAGTATTTTACTAACAGAGCCAATAAGTCCTTCTGTTGCTAGCACCACGATCTCACGTGTGCTGGCTTCGGTGGTTCTGCTTCTCCAAGGTTGTATCCAAGCTGTTCCATTCACTCCCATCAACTGCAGCACCACGGGGCTGTGTCAGTCACAGACTCGTAGAATCAACTGGGTGGGAAAAAACCATCAAGACTGAGTCCAACCCTTCCCCAGCACTGCCAAGTCCACCACTAACCCATGGCACTGAGGGCCTCATCTACACAGGTTTCAACACTTCCAGGGATGATGATCCCACCAGTGCCCTGGGCAGCCTGTTCCAATGCCCAAGTATGCTATCACTTCCCTAAATTGTCCCTTAGGCTGCTGCTTGGCAGCATCAGTGCTGAGCACAACAAAAGAAGAGCAGAGCCAGAGAAGCCCTCTCCCCCCTCCTGGCATTTGAACATCTAGCCTTGCTGTGAGCTTTTGGAGATTTATAGCTTGGATGTACCAAGATTGTCTTGTTGACAGCTGAACATTATGGGATCTATTTATCAAACAGAAAGTGTTCTGACACGCAAGGGTCACCTCCTTCTTGCCATTTAAGAAGGTGAATTGGCAGGCACCACCCCTGCGCGCGAGGCAGTGCGGTGGTCTGGCTCTGCAGAGGGGATGTGCTTCACGGGTGCAGGTTTTAATGACTGTTGTTAAGGGGAATTACGTCCTGCAAAGCAGGAGTTGGCAGGAGATGTAAATACACATCTCCTGTGAGGGACTAAGATGCAAACTGGAGTGTGACTGCATGGTCACGCGTGTATTTGAGACCATGCAAAGCACCAGGTTATCTGCAAGACAAGCGAGTTAAGGTCTGCTTTTTGAGTCTTTGCATGGTTGTTGTGTCCAATCCCTCCATAAATATGGGGGTGTTCTCCCATGTCTATTAAAAGACATGAGTCATAATTTTCATAAAATATGGGATATCTCAAATGTATCGGGTTTCTGGTGTCCCACACAAGGCATCTGGCAAGGCTTAATTCTCACATAGCGGGGACTGAATATGAAGGGGTTTGGGGTACATTGAAGTTACCCCCTCAAAGCAGTGGTTACTTAGCCAGTCTTCTGTCAACAAGGGTATATAATATCAGGTAAAACTGAGTCCACTGTTTCTTGCTAGTATTCATTCTTGGAGCTGATGACTAAGTCACTACAGAACACAGTAGATTAATGCCAGCTTCAGTTAATCAAGTAAAATTAGTGAGCAAAGTCCCTGTCCTACTTCCCTGCACCCCACATGTTCCTTGAAAGTGCGGTCCTTCCCTGTAGTGCTCACCTGTGTTGGCTTTCTCCCGTGCTGTTGCTAATGCTGATGAGGACATGTCAGTGACCTTCAATGCGTTTGTTTTGACAGACAAGTTCTGGTATTGTCGCCTTTCACCTAATCACAAGGTGTTGCACTATGGAGACTTGGAAGAAAGTCCCCAGGGAGAAGTCCCCCACGATTCCTTGCAAGATAAATGTAAGTCACGTGCTCCTTTTGCTTCTTTTGTGCTAGCTCCTCTTTACAACTTGTATATTCCTGTTAACAGGGGACATTAGCAACAGCTCTGTGTGCAGAGATGGAGAGCAGGGGACATTTCCTCCTGCATTCAAACACTTCTCTCCTGGTTTTGGCAGGGGTGTGTGAGGACTGAGCTCAGCTTTGCAATGAGTTCATAATTCCATTCAGCCTGGAAATGTCATGCCTTTCCTAGGGAGGAACACAGTTTATTTCCATTGCTCATCTAACTGCAGGTGTCAAATTCAAATACGTGGGCATATTCAGAGGCAATTCTGTCTGCAGAGACAGATGTTTCTTCTGCGGCAAAGAGTCCCAGTGACTGGAGGAGAAATCCTTGGCAGGCAGAGGTCTTTTTTGATATCATGGGGAGTGGACCTAAAGATGGCACTTTGCTGTGAACAGTGTTGAGAGGACCTCACCATTACTGTGCACCCAGCTGGGTGCAGACGTGCCGCTGTGACAACTCCTACCAGGGGATTTAGCAGGATATTTTAATGGATAGAACTAATTTTGGAGCCCTTCAGAACAGTCATACTCTCATGGTAATTTCATCCATCAGAGTAAGTTACGGAGATTCAACCTGCGATCCTGGGAAAGCTCTTTATGGTGATGGAAATAATGATTAGTGTAGTTCTGTCACCAGAAAGTGACTTCAAGGAACCAAGCCTTGACTAAGGAAGCATTGCTTTTTGTTCTTTTTTTGAAACTCCGTAAGTAATAAATGCCATTCTTGGCATTGCCAAATCAGATCTGCTTGTGCAAGTATTTCAGCTGGTAGATCTGCTTCTGCCTTGGAATGGCAGAAAGACTGATTTTCCAGGAGTTGGAAAGTTTTCCAGCCTGAAATGAGGAAAGGAGAAAATCAGTGATTTAAACTTCCCTGTATGCTGATAAAATGTTTCTGCTCCCCCAGCCTGTCCCCAGGCAGCATCTTCTAACATTTCTATGTGGAAAGAGGAAGAAGAGCCTGTCTGATGCTGGAGCCCTGGCAGTTGGCAGTCACGTTCCCTTGTTCCCATTGCCTTACAGATTGCCTCAAGGATGTTTCACGTGCTTACTGCAGGCTTGGCAGGATGTAGGACAGGGGCTGGCTTTGCTGCATTGGCACTGGAAGAGGCTGTTTTCCTGGAGGAGGCTTAGAGAAATAGCCCTTGAATGTTACGGGAGCATCAGAAGGACGGAAGAGTGAAGGTCACGCTTGAAGCTGCAGGCGCAGTTCTGAGACCAGCAGTTCCCAGATTTATTTGCAGTGAGCATGCTCAAGCCCCTGCCCCTGACTTCAAGCTTCATCTTGCATTTGCATTTTCCATAGGCTCTTGAGCTTACTCAGGAATGTCAGGATCCCAAGGGGACAGAGGGATTCCTACTTTAGAAACCACTGAGCCAGACCCATATGTTCCCTGCGCATGCAGCAGGCAGAGCAGATATTGATGCAGTTTGAGAATGATGTGGTTATTTCGTCAGTAGCTCAGGTTTTCGGGCTATGAAGGATACCAGATTTACCACAGTGCCAGCCACATTAGAGTTTAATTAAGCAGAATTGATACTATTGCAAGATACAAGGTGATCAAGTAGCACTATTGTTTGAAATGTGTCAGGCCAAGCTGGCTTGGGAGTTTTACAGAACATTTTCTAGAGACGTGCTGGTGTTCTTTGGATGGATTTATATTGAATTTTGAACTGTTAAGGTCCGAATATGATGACCACATTGTCAGCGTTTGGGAGCAGGTCAGCAGAGGAAAGAGAATAGGTGGGTAAGAAAATGGAGGACCCAGAGAGGCAGCACAGGGCTTCTGTGTGATCCTTACCAAGCTTGAATAACCGGTGTCTGCCTCCAGAAATGCGTGTGGGGGTTTTAACCTCTTCACTTCTGTGAAGGTCAGCCCTCTCTTCAGGCTGTCAGTTAACAAGCTGGGCAGACTCCAGCTGGGACTGAAAGCAGTCACTCTCCTTCCCAGGGCTTTATCTGTTGTGAGCACATCACATTTGTGCTCATGCCTTCCAGCATCTTGTAGTCAGCTTCTGATACCATCTGAAGCCTTTGATTGTGTTTTTCCTAAGCACGGGGTAAGCCAAGTTCCTGTCGAAGATCAGGATGCCACATCAGTCTGTGATCTCCGCTAGGAACTGCATCCCAGATCACAGAGATCAGGCCTATGAAACCTGGGCAAAAGCTTTCTTGATTGAGAGATCCAACTTGAGAAAACCCTGCCTTATGCAGAGAAATCGTTTTTCTGGGCATCTGCAGCAAATGGCAGGAATTCTTTCTTCTACCATAGCTGCAGTCAAGTCTCTCCTTTACTTCCCAGTTTGTCCTGGCTCGCTCTCTCCTCACAAAAACAGTATCTTTTCTTGACCTAAAAGCAGGGGAGTGTCAGAGACATAATAACTTCGATTTCTTTTAAGTTTTCTATGCATAGAAAGTCCTCTAAAAAGGTCTATTATGTCCCATGCTCTCCACTTGACTGTAGTGCTGAGGTAATCTGTAATAAAATACATAGTATTGCTGTACCCAGTAGGAGAGAAAATGCATTTCTCCTCTTCAGTATTTCTATTAGAGTTTGTAAAGAACTGGGCAGTAACAGATTTTCATATATTATGCTGTTCTCTCTCTATATATAATGCTTTTCCACAGCCACAAGGATAATGGATTATTTATAGATGGTAGAAACTGTCACTCACTGACCAGATTGTATTGTGGAGCATATAGATTCTCCATAATGTAATTGCCATTGGAAAATTGACTTCCACTTGCAACTCGGAGACATTTATCTTTATGTTTCAGTGACCTCACTCTGAGTGAGCCTGAGTGGCAGCAGCTTCCATTCAGACAGGCATGAAGAGAAGGACAGAACAGCATCAAGTGAGGCAGGGGCCAGCTTGCCCAGCACACTCTTCAGCAGAGACTTTACCTGGGTGCATAGGACAGAGCAACAATAGGGCAGGCATATTGCACTACTAAGGCAGAAAAGAGTATATGTTTTCTAGATACCTGACTACCCAGAAGAGCTGACACAGGTACAGAGCTATATGAAACATTCTTACCCAAAATAGTCTCAACAGGCAAGGAAAAGCATACTCAGATTTTCATCCAGATGCCTGAAATTTTCTCAAGGCTCACTTATTCCTATTTTAATTGTTTGCTTTCTTACAGCAGGCTGGAAGTGGCAATTTTAACCCATTAGTCTTGCACTTTTTAGACCCTGTAGCTTTTATACACCTCGGTTATAACTGATTTTCTGGTTTCTGCTTTTGTTCTTTTCTAATGCAGTGCCAGTGGCAGATATAAAAGCTGTTGTGACTGGGAAGGACTGCCCTCACATGAAGGAGAAAGGAGCTCTTAAACAAAACAAGGTATGGCTCTCAAATTGCTATGAACACACACCCTGCAGAATGGAAAGCTTGTCAGCTGGGCCTTCCCTGAAGGGTATTTTTCTCTCCAGCCTGCCACCTTTCTGTGTATGCACACACTTTGTTTTCACCTCAGACCTTTTGAGATAAATTACTGGGACAGCCTACCCTCCTTCACTCAGGTTTCATGGCAGATGTGCATCGTGATGTACCAAGAGCGCCTTAAGATGGTCTTTGGTAGTGATGTCTTCCACCTGTAAAGCAAAGCAGTTCTGACTGCTGCTACAGAGCACACCAGCAGTGACTGGAGGTACCTGCTCCCATCTTGTCTCTGATAAATAACTAGTTTATTCCACCTGTATTCTCTGGTGAGCTGACGTTCAGGGAACACTGGCACATGCCAGAATTGCTGTTAACGTCCAGCTGATGGTATCTTCAGGTCCAGTCAGGTAGAAATGTAACTGCCAACAGAAGGATGTGGGGTAAACGCTGGCCAATTAATGAGGTGAAATGAGGATTGCTTCAGCAGTGCATTTGGGGAAAAACAGGTAGGAGACAATGGTCAGCTTAAATTGGATTTGCGCTGCCTTTCAGTTTCAGATCGAGAACTGTAAACTGACAGTAGGGCTCAAATTGTACAGCACCAGAATCCTGCAGGGGTTTTGTTAGTAGGAATTGCCACCACAGCGAGACGAAATGCAGTTCTGAGCTAAGCCTGACATCTTTAATGGTTAAGGTCTTTGCACCGTATTGTATGAGGTATGTTCATCAGTTTTCTATCAGGCCATGCTGTTTGACTGCATGAGAAGGAGTGAGACTCTAATGATGTTCAGTCTGACCCAGACGCATGCCCTGAGGTGTGGGAACCAGATCAGAGGGTTGGAATAAGAATTTCTAATTGCCTGAAACTGAGACATTTTGGGCCCAACAAGAAAGAGATTTTGATGAACAAAATGAAGAGTTCCTGCTCCAACACTCTGAAAATGAAATGCATGTCTTTAGTGCTCAAATAAATACTGGGAAAAAGCAGTTCTGATGGGAGCCACAGAAAATGGAAAGGCACAGTCAAAACTACATAGAACCATAGGATCAGCTGAGTTGGAAAAGGCCTTTAAGATCATCAAGCCCAACACACAACTTTTCTTTCCTTAACAACACATAGATATGCAGAGCATCTTGAGTACTCTTTGCATTTGTTGCTTTAAGTCTCTCAGGATACTGTCATCTCCTTTCAGCATTGGCTTTACATGGTTGGAAATGAAAAAGTCAAGCCAAGCAAGTAGAAATAATCCCAAGGGTATTGGTCCTTGTTGATTTTCTGAATCAGGGTGCTAACACACACAATAGATGGCACACAACTCCTACCACATGCACCATCAGCAGCATTTGGCTGGGGCATTTATATGATGCATATAAAATATTTTTAGTGCTTCCTTGTCTCAGCACTCATATGTCCGCACGAAAAGGAATGATAGGAAGATGGAAAGCAGTGGGTGGCAGTGGTGGAAATGTGTCATCTTCATGGAGCAGGAATGTCTAGATAGTGTTTAATGCTAAATAGCAGTGCTGCGGATCCGTTTGTGCTCAGCTGTCCCCATTGCCCCCTTTCCTCAGGTAGAATTGGTGGGGACTCGCATAAAACTTGTGGCTGAGGATGTGAAGATGAGGAGTTGATAGTACCATGGCTGGAGCATTCTGTTTGTGAGCCAGGCAGTCATCGTTGTGATGGGGTTACCATTTCTGGGGTGGTATTCATTTTTTTCTTCCCTAATCCCTTGTTTCCTCCCCTGGGAATCACAGAATCCCTGAGGTCAGCTGTCATCCCAGTCAAGCCATCATGCTCATTATTGCAATTGCTTAACGGACATCACAGGAATAACCGATCGTTTGCAGCATATCCAGTTAATGTGGACTGCAACATGGACACCAGACGAAAGCAGGCAGACGCAGAATGCAGTGTGCCTGAGTTTGCTGTATGAAACCTTTCACTTGCTGGGATTTCATTATCAGTGCTGTATTTTTTGAGAAGCCTTTTCCTCCTGTGCTTCCTTGGTACACGTATAACGACCACCCTCATGTTTATTCATTGGCAGCAAAGAAAATGGCATGGCAGAATGCCACTGCTCCGAGCACAGCTGGAATTGGCAGCATGTCCATAACAAAGGCCTCCGCGTCTCTTCATTTGCCGGCACGTGGCCATTATTCTTCCTGTGGGACCATTTAGAAATAAATAAGAGTTAAGCTGAGTTGGAATTTGCATGCATATGAAGCTGAACGACTTGCTAGGACCAGTCCTGAATCCATTGTTGTTCATCTTGCTGGCATTTTTAAATCAGATTTAAAGTCCTTTCTGACTCTTGAGTAATATTAATAGATTTCAAGGACACAAAATACATTAGATTTTGCAGCCCTCAAAACAGAGCATGAGAGAAGGACTTGGAAGAAACATTGCCATGTATTTCTAAGTGTTCTCCTATCATCTTTTGTTTGCTGATGTGGCAGTCTTCAGCTTGGTGCCTTTTTGGTCAGCAGAAACGGTTCTGCTCACTTCCGTGTGGAATGCAGCTTCTCTTCTCTTTTATTTCACATTGGTTGAGCAAGTTCCTTGTCTTATCCTTTTATGGATAATTCTAATTAGATGCAAGAAGAAGCTCTTCCCTGTGAGGGTGCTGAGGCGCTGGCACAGGGTGCCCAGAGAAGCTGTGGCTGCCCCATCCCTGGCAGTGTCCAAGGCCAGGTTGGACACAGGGGCTTGGAGCAAGCTGCTCCAGTGGAAGGTGTCCCTGCCCGTGGCAGGGGTTGGAGCTGGGTGGGCTTTAAGGTCCCTTCAACACAAACCAGTCTGGGACTCTCTGGGGGGGATCTTCTGGCTCTGGCAAGCAAACTTACCATGGCTGTGGTCTCAGCCTTCAGCAAAGACACGGGCCTTTTGAGGCTGCCGATGACAAAGTAGGCAGCAGTGAGACCATTGCAGTTTCATGGGGTCACCCAGCCGCAGGCACCTAAAACCCCTGTTCCTCAACAGCAGCTTGTCTCTGGCCCGTGTGAGGCACCACTGGAGACTGGGGAAGAGAGAAGCTCCAGGCGTGGGAAAGCAGGCTTTGCCTCCTAGCGCTTACAGCTGCTTTCCCGCAGTGTGGAAGCCAGGAGTGGGAATTGCCCATCCAGCACGTGCAGAGGCTCTGGTTTCAGTGGATCCCAAAAGAGAGGCAGGTCGTGGGTCCTAGTGCCGCTACCTTGGACAAGCAGCTGGGGAAGGGCAGGGGTCTGATGTGTGTGAGGGTGGAAAGAGCTCAGGGCGTTGAGGGGTGAGTTCAGCAGGTTGAGTTGGGAAGGAGGAGAGCAAAACGAAGAGGGAAGGAGCAGGTTGGAAGGAATGGGAGGGGAAAAGGACCAGAGAGGAAAAGAAACTGGTGGAAAAGGGTGGAGTGGAAAATGACTTTGAGAGGGAGGAGAGAGCCACAGATGGCTGACGGAGACTGACCGGTTTTCCTTCAGGAACTGCCAGTTCCCCAGGGTTCCCTTCCATTGATGGGAACATAACAAAAGCCGGTGGGTAGGGTGCCTGGCAAGTCAACCACCAAGACCACCGTCAGTGTGGGGGGACAGCTGGCAGCTCCAGCTCCTTTGGCTTCCATTCTCCTCGACAGTTTGCTGTGCGTGAGGTGGCGGAGATGCTGCACCTGGAAGCTGTGAAGTCCTGAGCCTTCATCTCCAGAGCAGCCAAAGATCTGAACCGGATCCAGGGCTGCCAAGCTCCCACTTTGCCCCGTAAAGGGAAGCTCAGTGCCCTAAATGTAGCCCTTTCCCATTCCCTGCCTGACTGGCAATGACCAAACCCGTGGCTCCCTGGGATACTCTTTCAGGCAGGGTTTTTCTCTCCTTTTCCTTTCTTTGAGATGAACAAAAAATTCAAATCCTTGGGACTTCCCAAAGGGCAGGGGCCGGGCCTGTGGGGTTGTTGTTGACCTTGAATTTCAGGAGCATCACGGCAGAGCACCACGAGCCCTTTTTTCAGTGATAGGCTTTATTTTCCCAGCCTCAGCTGCATGACTTGGCATGTTCTGTCAGGGGTTCCTAACACCCTGCAAGGAGGTAATGCCAGGTTTGTGTGGGCAGAGGTAGATTTGTTTCTGTAAGGAGGGACACCACTTTTAATAAGGTGTGGCTGAGAGACGTGCCTCAGACGCTTAGGCTGTGAGGCTGTGTGAGCGTGAGCCATTTGCTTGCTGAGTGCCCCAGCACTGTTAGCGTCTGCAGCTTCCGTGGGGATTTAGCACAGACCTTCGTCCTGTGGCCTGGCAATGCAGCAAGTTGGACCTGAGAACTCGAGCAAGCAAAGAGCATTTCCCATGAGAAGCCTGATCTCTGGTCACCCAAGATTATCCCCAAGGATTCAGGCTCTGCTCTGTATTACACAGCTCGGAAATGAAATAACCCGTACTGAAATGCAAAGACCTTATCTCCTGTGTGTTGCAGACCAGGAGATAAGGGGCAGAAATCTAGAGAGATGTATGTGCTGCAGTCCCCACGGTCAGGTCTTCCATGTCAAAACTTCTGGGTTTCCCCATAGGAGCCTTTTAGGGACTTGATGAATTCCCTTTGGCACCGCTGAGATTCGGTGCTGAGGGTAAAGAGATGATCGTTTTCCTTTCCCAAGGTTCATTTGGTTCTTTAGGCAACTCAGATAGTTCGGTTTGACTGAGGCTGCTGATTCTAGTTCAGGTAGAAATAAAATGACAGGAATCACTTGGGAATTAATAATTGAATGCATTTGCAGCAGTGAATAAAGCAGTATACACCAGGAGACTGACTGTCCTGGGAATCAAACCTTGCAGAACTCTGTGAGTTGAATCTATACAAATTGAAAACAGCTATGGGTCTTCGTAAAGAGCTTGTAGCACATGGACTGTTATGCATTATATTGATTGTGGTCCTCACCATTGCCTAGCTCAAATTCTAACTCAAATCCATGACTGAGTGAGCTACAGGGTGTGATTTTGTTTTGACCGAAGCATCTGTGCTGGGGCTCTTGCTGTGCCCGTCTCTTGCAGTCGTCTGGTCTAGCTTTGGCCAGGCAGGAGAGTACAGAACCTATTTTTCCACTCGGTTTGGGGAATAAGTGATAGGAAAGAAAGGCAGGGCTGAATGTACGAATGCCTCTCTCATGCCGCACTAATGCGCATCGATTTGTGTTGTTCCAGGAGGTGCTAGAGCTTGCTTTCTCTATATTGTATGACTCGAGTGGCCAGCTGAACTTCATTGCTCCAGACAAGCATGAGGTAAGTCAAGTCCAGAATACAGACTCTTCTTTTGAAGCCCCCTCTAGTTGCCTTATGGCAGCAGACAGCTTTATGAGGACTTAAGGGTGCTTGTCTTGGCACATGGTGTGGGTCAGTCCAAATCTGGGCTATGTTTCCAACAAACTGAAAGCAGAGGGATTAGCACGGGAGCAGGACCTTCTGCAATTTGCATGCAGTCTCCTGAGCCATGGAAGGAATGTGTTTTGTAGTGGTGCATCATAGAGCATATGGGGTCTAAATTTAAGACGAGTGTTTCTAAGCCCTGCTGAAATATGAGCTGTAAATAAGAGAAAGAAGAGAGCTTGGGCAGACCTGCAGCTCCTCAGACCTTGCTCACCTTTTCCTGGTGTAATAAAGATTTGTCTTAGTCTGCTCTACTTTAGGCACTGGAGAATTTTGCTGTGTGTTTGTTTTAGTGGACTTTAGTTCAATGCTGATGATTTGCAAGCTCCTAAAGAATAACTGCCATCCTCAGCTCATCTTGCTGATGCCAGCATAATCAAGTCATTGCTGGGTCTAGATTTCAAAGTCTTGTGTGCTCCAGAATGGCATAGCCCCTAATTCTTAGTTTAACATTGCTTAAGATGATTCGTGACAGCTGATCATAGAATGTCCCTGTCTATTACATCTCCTCAGGGGAGAGTTGCAAAAGCAAGGCAGAATGACAGCCCCTTCACTGCTCCCTTCTCTTACTTGAAAACACAAGGAAATAGACATCTTTGCTTGTTGGAAAGTGGTGGAACTGATCTACCTAATTATGTGGAAGCACTGGATGTGTTTCTCTCAAAGAATTTCCAAGTAAAGATTTAGCAGAATGCACTGTATATTAAATATATACATATATATATATATATAAAAGTTTCTCCTTCTTATTTCTAAAGCAACAAGAGTTGGTGTTTGGTTTGCATGCTTTTTTTGTAGCATCACATCTGGTGTCAGTTCAGGACCCTGTGTTAAGATGCTAAAACAGAGAAGATTGCATTAAACTGTCTTATATCGTAGTGTTATTAAAGTGCATGAAGCGTATTTAGATACTCAGCTTCAGCATTTGCAAGTCTGGATTAAAACCTTCAAATCAACGTTGATTTTAGGAGAGGAATAAGGTTCTGCTCATGTAGGATTTCCTGGGGATTAACGTTTGAGTGTCATTTTCAAGTATGTTCACTCCAGAATGAACATATTTGCTAGTCAGTGTTCATGTAAGAGGAAGTAGCACAGGATTCCAGGGATAATGTGTCATTAGAGCTGTAGGTCTAAGGCTGTCTTCATCCTCTGAACTGAACGTATGTCAGATGCTTTCCGATATAAATTCTCCAGAAGCTGAACTCTAGACTGTTTCAGCTCAAAAGTGCAAATGGTCATGGAAATTAACACATTTTTCAGCCACTTGTATCTCAAATATAGCCTACAGCTACAAGTGCATTTTAATGGCCTAAATGTTCAAAAACTACTACTGGACCCCACTGAGAGGCAGTAGCACTGTGAGGTGCACTATCCCAATTGCTCTTGACTGTGTTAACACACCTATCAGTTCTCTTCTGATCTTGTACAGCTTTCTTGAGACAAAATGAATACATTCAAAACCAACCCAGCCAGGGGCAGCAGCCTCTGCTGCTATTTGACAGTTCCCAAGTGAATGTTCTTACAAGGGCATCTCGCTTCCTCTGTAGCATTACATGGCCTGCAGAAGAGTCAGCTGGGTTAAAGTAGATGTGCAAGTGTTCAGAGGAAGCCCCCACAAGGAAAGGCAAGTAGCATGTTATGAAGCCCACTACTCTTCGTCAGAGTAATGGGGGTGTCTGTCCATAGGAGTGGTAGTTTAGCAGCATTCCCAACTTGGGAGATTTTATAGGTGACATCCCAAGAGTTGGAAGGATTTGTGTGAAGCACCAGGGATGGTGTTAGGACATGACAGCTGGAGGTCAGACTTAGCCGGGGGGGTTAAGCACTTCTGCAGTCCTTGTGACTATAGAGTGAGGTTGGAATGGAGGAGTTGAGTGTATCCTGGAAACAAGAATTGAACTGGGATCATAGGATTTAGGTTGCAAGGGACCTTGGGGTGTCCCAGGTCTGACCTCCTGCTCAGAACGGGACAGCAGTGAGCTCAGAGCAGGTTGCTTGGGGCTGCATCGGGATGGATGAAGCCTACACAGCCTTCCTGGTTGCCTGGTTCCACTGAGCTGACTCCCAAGGTATTTCTTTGATAAAATCTCATTACTGGAACCAGTATCGTTGAGATTTGGGCCTCATTCTTGCACACTTAAGTTTGGCAATAGCTTCAGCCATCTGTTCAGGCTTAATGCTAGCCAGAGGATCCAGCACTGTGAGATCACGCCATCGTATTTGTTTTTCATTTAAATACTAATAGCTGGTTTCAGCTGCATAGCAAAAAGGTGGATTAATCTTATCCTTGATTTTTGACAGAGAAACTGATGAGAGAGGCCATAATTAGATTCCTTTGGAGTTTTATGAAAATGAATCTGTAGTAAATTAATTTTTCAGTGACTCTTCGTCTGTTTTGCGTAGTAAAAAGAAAAAAGCTTCTGAATGAATGCCTCCACCATCTCATTAGGATTTCTCTCTGCTCAGAATTTACAGGAGTGTAATTAACTGCACTTGCCAATATGGAGATTAGAGAGGAAGCCCCTTTTCCAGGCCATTCCAGGCACTCATCCGAATTGTGTCCAGAATTTGGTTTCTGTGGGCCCTGAATGAGTTATATCTGGAAGAGGAGAGGACTGCAGTTCTGCTTTCTGGCTGGCTGTGATTCCTCCCCCGAGAAGGCTCTGCCCGAGCTCACTGAGCAGGTGATGGATGATGCACGTCAGGGGCTGCATCTGTTGAACGGATGCTCTGCTCTTCTGTAACCTGAGCAGAGCCTTTTGCCTTTCTGTTCCTTCATTCACAGTGAGTTCTGGGAAGACTTTCCCAAAGAAAGGTCTCAAGTCTGTCATGAAACAGATACAGTCTGTTCAAAAATAATTACATTTCTAGGCTAGCGTCTTTCTTTTCCTGATATTCTGTGTGAGCTCCACTAAAATTGCGTGCTTTGGAAGTCTTCAGTGACACACATTGACAGCCTGGAATAGGCAGGCTCAGTTGTTTATGTAGTACTTGTTAGCAGGACAGCCTGAACCCTGAAGTCTCTTCTATATAGCTTATCTCATATTAAAACTGCAGCTTGGCTTACCAACACCCTGGGTGAAATCCTAGCACTGTTACTCTTCCGTTACTGATTTAAATGGGTCAGATTTTCACTTTGGATGCTGAAGTGTGTTAACCATCCCATTGCAAAAATGTGCCCTTTTTCTGGATGAAGACTTACCCAAGAGAGGGGGTTTTCTTTCTCTTCCTTAAAATAATCCTCATTTCTGCTATAGGATGAAGTCAGCCGCAGCTATCTTTAAACGCAGTGGTGTCATGTAGCAAATGGTCAGCTAAATTTGAAATCCATTTCTTGGCATGAAATCCAGCACAAGTATTTGTAAGATAAAAATGCAGTTACAGCTGATTTAATTTTCTCCTGCAAACCGGGACACAAGTTCATGATTGAAATCTTTATTTTTAGACGATAGCATTTCAGTACTTCTGTTCAGAGATGAATAAATGGCTTGTAGTAATAAATGAAAGTGACTTATTTGATAGACATCGACTCTGCATCACCAACCAACCCCCCCGGGCTTGTTGCTGATTCTAAATGGTTGTTCTGCCCGTGTTTATCACAGGCTGTCAGCTGCTGGGAAGGATGGCATCTCCTGTTAGGAAAGGGCTAACAGTAAGGTGGAGGTTTTAGAGGCCGGTTAAACATTTGCAGCATTTACAGTTACACCAGGTAGCTTGGCATTTAGTTTTCATGAAGGACACAGCATTGACTGGCTCTGTGGGTTTCACAGTATTGTGTAAAACAGTGGTAAAGAAGGCATATATATACGTGAGAGCGCCCATCTGTGTGTAGGTCAATTGATGCCGTTTAATGTATAGGAAAGCAAACCACAATAACTCTAGGTAGTTGGTACAGGATTTCTTAAGCAGAGTCGAGGATTTTGTGTGGGATTCAGTTCACTTCACTTGGCTGTCATGGAATTAGAAGATTAGTGCAGGATAATTAGGCGGCTTCTGTAAGTACTGGGGAAAGAGAAGGAAAAAGAGAGGGGGAGAAGGAGAGATCTCCAGAGGTTCACTGCCTTATGCTATGTGTTCCTTCTCCCATAACTATTGAAGGGTGTTCAACAAGAAGTTTGGAGGAGATAGCAAATTGTCAAGCAACCAAATACTGTCATTTCTTCCCATTTTGTGGAATTGCTTTAGCATTTTCTGAGCAGCTCAGTGGAACGTGCCCCCTTCGTGCTACCAGCTGGTAAAATAAATGGACCTCTCTTTAGGTCCCTTTGTAGGTCCCAGTGTGAGCAGTAACTGGACCAGGCCAGACAAGCAGTTTGTGTACACAAGGTCTGTTAATGACAGTTTTTATCTTTTCCTGTGCAGTACTGTGTATGGACCGACGGGCTGAACGCCCTCCTTGGGAAGGACATGTTGAGTGATCTAACGCGGAACGACTTGGACACGCTGCTCAGCATGGAGATAAAGCTACGCCTCCTTGACCTGGAAAACATACAGATCCCAGATGCTCCCCCACCTATCCCAAAGGAGCCCAGCAACTACGACTTTGTTTATGACTGTAACTGAGGCTGCCAATGAAACTGGCTTTGAAACTGGAAATATTATAACTGGAGAGATATTGAAAATTAAAAAAGAAGAGTGAGGAAAAACCAAGAAACCCACTTGTGCACCTTGGATTTTGGCTTTGGGGAGGGGTGTAGCAACACTCGCGTTCCTCCCTGCTCCCTGCATCCCTTCCGTCCCCATTCCCATCTTCCCCATTGCTCATCCAAATCCACACTGCTTTAATTAACTCATAATTGCAGGCCGTCGGCCTTGCTTAAGGCAAAGACTTGCCACTAAAGAAGCACCCTCCCGAGGACTTTTTTTACGTTTTTAATACTGGAATAGACATCCTTAAACCAAGGGACGCTGTCACCCAGCTGCATGCCTGTGACACCCACTTGGCAGGGCAGAGGTTTTAACTGGAAGGAGGAGGGAGATAGGGAGCAGAAGCAGCTACTGTAAGCAGAAGATTTCCCCAGACACTCCCCAAGAGTCTTCTCACAACCGAGTCCAATGCGGTGATGAAATCGGTTAACTGCTTCCCCATGCTCGCATCACGCGGCGCTGTCATTACCCTTTCCACTGTCATCTCGACTCTCGCCACCAGCCATCACCCACCCGACGGGCTCCCCGAGCGGAAAGTCTGCAGGTGTTTGCTGTACCATACGCTGCAGTGCTGCAACAGCTTTTCACTTCTTTTCCTCCCGCTCTTAAATAGCCCCACACTAGCAGGTCAGGAAGCCACCAGTGCGTTCCCATCCCGCTGGCATTCCCTAAGCCTCAGTTGCCTCTCAAATTGGCTTGTTGCTATTCGAAGCGATGGTTGTTTTCTCGGTCCACAGTTCAGCAGTACTTTCCACAGGTGAATGACAACCGCCAGGCACCCAGGTTTACATCGTTCTCATCGCTGCAGTGTTAGAAATTTGCAAGGGGTTATTTTGGTTTTGTACGGGTTCTAATTCTTTTATTTTATTTTGCCAAACAAACCTATTTAATGAAACCCAGTTCCATTGTGAGTACTTCCGGAGGACGATGTTTTTACTTGATTTCCATTTGGAACATTTGCCCTGACGGGAAAAAGAAATAGTATTTCCCTTCAACTTCACTGTTGAATAAAAATCTGAGTTGTGATGATTCTTGGAACTTTGTTTTTCTTCTGAAGTTGTCTTTTATTCTCTGTGGTTCCTAGAAGTGTTTGGTGCAAAGGGGAGGGGGAAAGGTGGAACCTTTCTTACCTGCGTCGATTTGATTTACTTACTCATCTGTTTGTGGTGACAAGGGTGGGGTGCATCCAGAGCTCTCCATTGCCACGGGTGCATGAACCTTCCTGTGAGAAGGGCCCTTTGTGAAGTCTGAAATCTCAGCACACCGATGTGCCCATGGTTGGTTTAAGGCTGCTGCCTTTACCATGCTTGCTGGAGTGACTGCCTGCCTCCTATGGGAGCGTTTCTGGCTGCAGCAGGTTGGTATTGGGGAAGTTTGCGCTTTGCAGGATGCATTCCCTCCCTCCTCGTGTTCTTGTAGGTCTGGACCTAGAGGAACCCACCAGCCCTTTCCCTCCCACCACCCCTGCTGAAGACAGGCGTTTATTTGCTGAGTTCCTCTCCTCTTGGACCCTGCTGAAAAAGGCTGTGAAGGGGTTTTACCGGAGCCTGTGCTAGTGAGAACCCTGGTGGGTGTTTCCAGTTCAGGCCGATGCAGAAGACCTCCACTGAGGTGTCCTGTGCTCCATCCAGCTGGCTCTGAGCTCTCTCCATCCTGACTGCCCTCGCACCAGGTGAAGAGAGGAATGGCATCCTGCAGGTCCAGTGTAAGGGAGGATGGGGAGAATGGTGTATGAATTCAAGCATGAGGGTCCTGAGGAAGGTGCCTTCCTGTTGCTGTGTTCGCAGTGTTTTATGATGCCTTGATCTAACGGCAGATGTAAGTTGGTTCAGGTGGTAACGGATGGTAAAGTAAGGAAAAAAGAGACTCTTGAATTAAACACTTGAGTAGGAAGCAACAGTGGACTGTGGCTTGAGAGGAGATCAGTCTGAATGAGAATAGGGATGTGCAATGCGTGATGTGGGAGTTTGAGAGGGTTTTGTTCTCCAGAGCCGTCACTGATGATAGCAAAGGCAGCCGTGGACAGGAATGAGTGGAAGCACAGGCACTGTGTGCCACAGAGGTTTTTGGAGGGGTTCTGGGCCTGGAGAGGGAAGGCAGGAACACGCTTCTTTACAAAGCACTGATGCTGCCAAGAGGCAGGCAAGAGCCTGCGTGAAGAGAAGACTCGGAGAGCAGAGAACCTGGATTGTTTCATTGATCTCCCTGATGGAGCTGATGGCTTGGCTGTGCATAACCTTTGCTTTTCATTCACAGACTGCAGAGCTGCTGCTTCAGCTGGGCACTGCTGTTGTCAGAAGGAGCACCTTTCACTCCTAAGTGATGAGAGCTGCTGGCTCAGTGGCAGTGCGGTGCCGTGCTCTTTGCAGGCATCTGCGTGAACATCAGGAATGAGCAAACAGAAACCCTCCTCTGCCAGCTTGAGCAAGGGGGAAAGGTGACTTGCTTCCCCTGCTAAGGTGAGTGCCTCAGTTTGCACAGGGGAGGTGGTGGGAGAAGAGCTGGTGAGCCAGCCCTCTGTTCTTCCCAGCATCTCACGCTCATCCACATTGCACCGAGGCATACTGACAGCACTCAGGCAGTGTGGGGCTCATGGCCGTGAATCCCTGGCTGCTGCCTCTCTCCTTGCACCCCTCAGGCTTTACACAAGCAGGAGACAGGACCCAGTAGCCTCTCTTCTTCCCTGGAACTCCGCAGCCTGACCTAGGGGTCCAGGCCCAGGGGTGGATGGATGGATGGATGGATGGATGGATGGGTGGGTGGATGGATGGATGGATGGATGGATGGATGGATGGATGGATGGATGGATGGATGGATGGATGGATGGGTGGATGGATGGATGGATGCTGCGGCACCACCACATGGCCCTGGATCACACCTCCCTGCAGCCACCCTACAGGAGCCCATCTCCCCACGTGGCCTAGCTCTTAGTGTGTGTTCTGCATCGTGTGGGATGGTCGCGTGAGCAGGCGTGTTAAATCTGTCTCTCCCCACGTGTCCTATCCTGCCATAAGAAAGAGGAGGCTAGGGAGATACGCTGGCATGATAGCCGGTGCAGCTATTTTAACAGCAGCTCCCACAGCAACACAAAGGGCTGTGGTGCAAACAAGCATCCTACCTTCAGTTTCTGGAGCTGTCACACAGGCTCGTTGCACCATTATGAAATTAAAAAAGAAAGAATGTCTTCAATGATGAACAAGTATCCCACTGCTTCCCATTCGTTTTTTAAGGGGGAAAAAAAAGAGAATGAAAATGGCAAATTCATTTGCTCACGCTGTTGTGTGTTCCGGAAAAGCTTTTAAAGCTTCACATTCAAGGAGCTGCAGCAGGAGAAAAAAATTGCTTTTGAAGTTTCTTGTGTAATTTCAAAACGTTAAGTGGGTAATTGCTTGTAAAAGCCAGAAAGGGGAGAGAGGGAACAGAAAAGAATAATCAGCCTAATTTTAGCTCCTGGGTTCGAAATGACTTTGCTTTTGGAAGTGGATGTGTCCTCTTGCCAGAAAACTTGAATCAAGAAAAACGTGTTAAGTTCTTAAGTCAGCTTGTAGGGACAAGGAAAAGAGCAGCAGCGCTGAGTAATCCTGCACAGGACAGGCTGTGTGTCAGGGAAGGAGCTCGCCCTCCTGGGGCTTTCATTACCACTTCTCGGAGTAAATTCCTGTTTCAGTATAGAGTTCTGTTAGTAAACCTCACGGCTTGCAGGGAGAACGACGTTCCCTTGCGAGGAGGAGGTAGTGACGACTCTGTCTTGGGTTGCAAAATGACCATGCAACATGCTGGTTATCTGTGAAATCCTCTTGTGTCGTGGTGCCCTACCCAGTGCTGCTTGCAGGGTGTTTGTTACCGGTGTGCCTGTCCCGTCAGGTGTGCCCAGTAAGGCAGACACGTCCCTGTGGGAGCGTGGGGGCTTGACTGGGAATCTGGTGGGATCCACTGCCCAGAGCAAACCCCTGTCTTCGCTTAACGGAGAGGAGAAACAAAGCCCCTCCTGGCAGGAGGCAGGGGGGCACAGGCATGAAGTGTTCCTGGGCATGAGGCTGCTTTGTGGGGGCTTGTCATTGCATTGCACCGCAGTGCTCAGAGGTGGCTCTGGTGCGTGCAGCTCTATGGTGGTGCAAGCTGTTAATCCTGAGCAGTAACCAGCAGTGGATGTTAGGAGTAGGAGGACACTGTTGTACTGACATATCCCCCCCCTCCTCTCTTTTGCTGCTGCACTGACAAGTCAATGTCATTAGCTTCACTGTCGTATGAAAGTCATTCGTCTGAGAGGGTGAATGTGAGATCTGATGCCTTCCTTGTTCGGCTCTTCTTGAGAGTTAAAAAATAAAGTCGAATGAATGCAGCCCTTAAATCTGGCCCTTACTGACCCGGGGCTATCTTAGCTGTCAGAAGCAAGCCTGGAATACTAAAAGCTTGATACAAGCAAAGAGCCCTTCTCCTTGCAGCAGCATCAAGGAGCTGGGAGTGAAAAGGATTTCCCTTCAGACATAATTCCATATTCTCCGCATGCCGCTGATGGTAAAATCCCTGCACAGCCTGGAAGGCGTTTGCAGGACAGAGTTTTTGTCACTTCCCGCTGGCTGAGCTGTCGTTGCTTTTCCCAGAGCCTGCTAAATCAGGATGCGACTCAGGCAGTGCCCCCCTCCCCGGATGATAACTGTGTTTGAATATTAAGCATCCACATGGCTTACCCAAGCTCCCTGGTTTACAAAGCCCTTGCCCATGCAGCAGAAGGGGCTTGATTTCAGTTTGAGGAGCAGGCACCTACGTTTAGGTGGGTGCTCGTGGGCTTTGCTGGCTCAGGGGCTATGTGAGCAGGAAGGCAATTTTAGCTGTCAGTGAGCTTCCACCGTGTGCTGGGAGGTGATGCAAGTAATGGCTTTTCTGTCTGGTGTGTAATTGGATTGGGTACCGCTGGCTACTTCAGGAGACTGAACAAGATGCTGCCTGATGATTCAACATCACTCCAGCTGGCTTGAGCATCTCTGGGATTTACAGAGGCAAAAGGGGGCCTATAGGGATGCTGGGGATGGACTCTTCATTAGGGACTGTAGTGTCAGGACAAGGGGTAACGGGTGAAAACTGAAACAGGGGAAGTTTAGATTGGATATGAGAAGGAAATTCTTTCCTGTTAGGGTGCTGAGGCACTGGAATGGGTTGCCCAGGGAGGTTGTGAATGCTCCATCCCTGGCAGTGTTCAAGGCCAGGTTGGATGAGGCCTTGGGTGCCATGGTTTAGTGTGAGGTGTCCCTGGCCATGGCAGGGGGGTTGGAACTCGATGATCTTAAGGTCCTTTCCAACCCTAGCTGTTCTATGATTCTATTCTATGATTCTATGAAATGGGAACCCTTTTTGTGTGAAACCTGAGAGGAGAACGGTGGCAAAAGCACGGGTTTGCTAGGGCAGGGCTGGGTGTAAAATGGGTGTTGGAAGAGCCATGGCTTTTTGTATCACGGTGATTGCAAAGTGCTGATGCAGGGAGCCCTGTCCTGCGGCAGCCTCCTGGGGGCAAGGTTAAACAGACCTGGAGGCAGCTCCAAACGCATTTAGTGACAGATTTACATTTTTATTTTCACTTCTAGCTGGGAGGCCTTGAAGGTCTCTGAAGAGCAGGGCTGGTCTGGTGATGCTGAGCTTGTGAGGCACGGAGGGCAAAGGGAACGTTCCGTTGGCATCCTTCTCCCGGGGACAAAGCTGCTGTTGGAAATGGAAGGACTTTCTGAGCTGATGTGTTTGTCCATCAGAGAATGTCCCAGCTTCACGGCAGCCACCACACAGGTGGTGCTGTGCAGGGAACAGGAACTGCTGTGAGTTTAGGCTGTCTTGGAAGAGCAAAACGTCCTCCTCACATGGGGAGGATCGCCCAACCCCTCCCGCATCCCATTTGCCTCTTGTTTATAGACCATTTCCTATAAGGCATGGAGCCAGGAGGGGCTGGGCTCTGCTCCCAAGGAACAAGGGATGGGACAAGAGGAAACGGCCTCAAGCTGCACCAGGGCAGGTTTAGATGGAGCTGAGGAACAATTCCTGCCCCAGAGGGTGCTCAGGCATTGGAACAGGCTGCCCAGGGCAGGGCTGCAGTCACCGTCCCTGCAAGTGTTCACACAGCGTGGAGACGAGGCCGCAGTGCCATGGGTTAGTGGTGGCCTTGGCAGCGCTGGGAACGGTTGGACTGGATGAGCTCAAAGGGCTTTTCCAAGCTGGTTGATTCCGTGATTCCAGGGGACACTCACAAAGGTGGGGGACCCAGGGCTGCCTGTTCCAAGCAGGATGCTGGCCTGGAGTTTCAGCCTGGGGAGGGTACAGCCAGAAGGCAGCAGCGCATACAGAGGGTGGGAGGCAATGGGGGACACCCAGCATAGTTTTTCCGAGGGCTGCAGCCGAGGGCAGGCTTTCTTTCCCGCGGTGCTTAAGGCTCTGTCTTGAATGACTTTATTTCGGCTGTCGTTAGAGGGTTTTGCAGCCTGATTGAGCACCGCAGTTAAACTCTCCCTTGATGAAACCTCATGAGTCTAATTTTAATCTCGCAGGCAACATAGTGTTCAGCCCAAACTGATGATGTTTTGGGTTGTCGCGAGGGGGAGGGAGTCTGCTTGTCTTTTGTTTAATAGGAAGCGGCATGTTTTTACAGGGCATGTCTGTATCCTCTCGGTTCCTCTTGCAACGCCTCAGATTTCATGTCCCCTTCCCACCCACCTTCCCCGGGGGCGAAGGCACCCCGGAGATCTCAGCCATCCCACAAGCAGGCCGTGGGAGGCTGAGCCTGTGGGAATTCATTCCCTGCCCATCAGCAGGGAGTTCGTGTGCCGGGGTGGTCTTGGAAGGAGGTGGGAAAAATAATGTAGGGATGCGCCAGGCTTCAAAACCAGGGAATCTTCTGTAAATGCTTAAAATGGGGACACTGAGGATGGAGAGCTCAGAGCAGCCTTCCTGTACCTGAAGGGGCTACAAGGGTGCCGGAGAGGGACGAGCCTGGTGCATTTGGAAGCCTTGGAGATGCGAGCAGGGAAGCATGCGAAAGGTTCCTGTGCCAGGACTATGACATTTAAAGAGTGCCAGGGGATTATCTCGGCTGGCTCTCACGCGCGCCGGGCGCTCTGCACACACTGCTTGACTCACGATACCCTCTGTCAGTCTCCAACACTTTCCAGGGCTCTGGGTTCCCCTGTTCTGTTCCCAGCCCAGGGTGGGTAGAGAGACACCTTGCACCTCTGCCATCCCGTCTGTCTCAAACAGTCTAAGTGCAGCCAGCTTCCATGTTAACATCCATCACACACAATCCCAGACTGCTTTGGGTTGAAGGGACCTTAAAGCTCCTCCAGCTCCAACCCCTGCCACGGGCAGGGACCCCTTCCACTGGAGCAGCTTGCTCCAAGCCCCTGTGTCCAACCTGCCCTTGAACACTGGCAGGGATGGGGCAGCCACAGCTTCTCTGGGCACCCTGTGCCAGCGCCTCAGCACCCTCACAGGGAAGAGCTTCTGCCTAAGAGCTCAGCTCAGTCTCCCCTCTGGCAGGTTAAAGCCATTCCCCTTGGCCTGTCCCTACATCCCTTGTCCCAAGCCCCTCTCCAAGCAGCAGTTTCCTCCCTCGGTTCGGTTTAGTTTTAACCGAACACCGATCACTTCAGTTCCCAGACTTCAGGATGCTCCTCAGCAGTGGGCTCCTGCAGACAGGCTCCTGAATTGAGCTCATGAGGCAAGCGGCTGGCACGGGTGCGTTCAGCTCCCCCTGCCTGCTGAAAACCGGGGAGCTGCGGATGTCCTGCCCCTGTTCCCGCGGAGCAAAGGGACGGACCGCAGCCGGAGCAGTGCTGGGGCCGGCCTGGAACCGAGCACTCCCTCGCCCTGGCAGCCCGGCGGGGTGGCCCATCTACCGCAGGCAGGCACCGGGCGCCTGCTGCGCCAGGCGAGCCCTCACCAGCACGGAACCGCTGCCTGCTTCCCACAGGCACGTCCCATCAGTTTATAGAACCAGACAGGAGGTGCGGGGAGGGGGGAGCTGCTTCCTTCTTGTGTTCTGACGGGGCTTGAGAGACCCTTGGTGCTGAGGTTCGCAGGGAGTGAGCTGGGTACCAGGACATCAGCACTGCAGGGCCTTTTAGAACTGATCCCCACGCTGAGGGGGCACTGGCAGGTGATTCAGGATGGTGCCCTCCCGAGGGGCAGAGTCTGAGCGGTGTCAGTTCCTCTGTGAGGTCTGAAAAAGTGGCTTTGCCTTGTGGGAGCCATCTCCAGGCTCCCTGCCCGTGGGGCTGCTGTCTACGAAAGTCATCCTGGGGGAGCAAGCAGTTCCTGCTGCCGTCAGCATCCCTGTGCTGAGCCCTGGACAGCCCGTGCTGGGTCCAGGAGGCCAAAGTTGGCTCCTTTGCACCCCAGCGTTGCTGGATGGGGCTGAAGCTGTGGTTCCCGTGCTGCGAGGAAAAGGAAAGCCTGTCTGTAACTGCCTGGTTGGCCAAGTTCCTGATGGGATTCAGTACCTCGGTGCTGCTGAGACCATCTTCTCTTACTAATGGCGTATGGGGGCACTGAAGATACCATAGGAACACTGTTCTGTACCACGTACTGGAGAAGAAAAGAATTAAGGTACGGTGAGAGGAGAACTCAGAGGTGCTCCCCATTTGATAATGGAGGCATAACTCTCTTGCTGGCACATTAGCCCGTTAAAAAGGCACTTTCCAGACTCCTGAAGTGAAGGCCCGTTTCCATCAGCTTTCTTTACACTCTCCCAGCTTCTGAAGCCTGCTGATGCAGGTTTCTGTGGGCAGCCAGTCTGCTAATGCACTGTGTCTTCTTCCAGCACACCCCAGTGGTGAATGCGAAGGGAACCCTCCCCATTTCGCACTTGGATGAAGCTGTAGCCCTACAGCAGCATTGTCTAACATGACCCAGAAGCGCAGCACCAGGGTCTAGGATGTACTCAGATGCCTGCATCCCAGCTGAAGATGTTTAATGTTGTTTCCCTTACGGATGTGGTGAGGATTTGAGCCAGGCTGTAATATACTCCAGAAACATCCTGGAGTGCTAAACAGAAGTTAATCTTTTCGGGAGATAGGTATGCTTATCTTCTACAAACGAACTGCATTAGTGAAGTAATGAAGGGTCTGATCTGCTGTTGTAGGGAAGATGATAAATACTCATCTCTGAAAGGCAGAGGTGGGTGTGAGGATGATAAAGCAGGTGTGCAAGACCAGAGTGACAAGCGATGAATAAGTCATGAGGAGGGTCCTGGGTCATAGTGATGGCACCAGGAAATTTGATGTACTGCATGAACCGTTCCCTGCAAACAGAGAGAATAAGGGCCTGGCAATTCCCCCTGGTACGAGCACGAAGAATAGCTCCCAGCAGCCTGTCACACCTGGGACAAACGCAGGATTAATAGTGTTTCGTGCTGGCTTGTATCCTCCCTGCCTCATTGTGGTCTGAGCCTCCAGGGGATGGGAAGGTCTAGCTAATTAATTCTCTTGATTCAAGCACCTGTAACTGATTTATGTGCAGCCTAGGGTCTGCTCATACAGGGCGTGAGCTTCCCGAATCCCCAGCGGAGGGGAATTGCTGCATCTGATGGATCTTAGGCTGCAATGTAAGCAACAACGGCATTGGAGAAACCTCTGCTGGGTTTTCTTCAGTGCAGGTAATACACAGCCCTTCTAAGGATAGTTGCCTCATGGTTTTGTCCATGGGCAACAGCACAGTATAGAAGAAGATGGGAGAAAATGATGTCAGGAGGAGCAGAGGATTTTGGTGCTTGAGGATGCAAAGGATGAATGGTTCTTTTTGCCAGGAGAGGCAGAGATGTGGCCTTTTGGCTAAGGCTGGTCCCCACCACCTCCTCTTTCAGCTCAGCCTGCCCTGTCCCCAGACCTGCTGCAGTGAGCAGCCTGCTCCTAACACTGAAGCTGAGGGGCTGAGCACTGCAAACACAAGTGGGGCCAGCAGCAGAGGTTTGATCCCTGCCTTCCCCAGCCAGTAGTGGTGATGGATAGGCCATTCAATGGGTGAGGGCACCTTTCCCTCTCGTGGCTGAATCACCAAAGAAAGTACCCAAACAATTGGGCAATATTTTAAAAGGAATGGTGACAATGAGCCCCTGCCCTGCTGAGATTGCAGCGCTGGGGCTTGTTCTGCTGCTTAACCTCTCTGCTGCTGGCAGGGATGAGCCCATGTCCAGGCAGGGCCCCTCCATCCCTGCGGGCACAGCTTCCCTCCTGGCCGCATCCTGCCTCTTCCACCCGGGGCACGATCCTGCCCTGGCAGCTCACAAGCAAGCCCAGCAATCCTTGGCAAAGACATTTGCTGGAGGAGCTGGTCCCACGTTTCCTGGTGCCTTGACCCGGAGCCACACACCTCTGCCATGACCACTGTGCTCTGGGATGCATGGAAAAGTGCCCCCTGCATCCCTCAGGACAGTGCCAAGGAAGAAAACAGGTATGTTCTGAGGATCTCAGGGCCCTGAATTGAACACAAGCACATGGAGTACACAAACACATGTATGTGTATTTGTCTATCTAGCATGTGACACAGGTGGATTTACAGAGCTATGAAAATGGCAATTACTTAATAGCACCAAAAGTACCTTTTAAAATGGACATAGACCAATCCTGTCAAGCACCTCAAATTGAAGGCTTGCTCCTTGAAATGCACAATAAAGCATTTCAAGACTAACAGTCCTTTGAATAGGTATTGACTCTTTCCTTCCCCTTGAATCGAAGATGTGCCAAGTCCCCTGCAACTCACTACTGCAGATAGATAAACTAACAGATAACATTGTTCTCTTTAGTCAAGGGGGAGAAGGATTTACTTCCTTTTTTTTGTCCCTTTCCCTGTAAATGACAGAAGAAATGTCTTTCCAGATAGGAGTCTCTTCTCCCAGGGTATATCCATCCGGTATGTGCAACCCATGCATGCTTGTGGAGTCTTCCTACAGCAAACCCAGGCAGTAATTCTGCCTGTTCACTGCCCATGTCTAAAAACGCTGCAAGCACGTGTTGATGTGCATTATTGCCCTCTGGCATGTCCCAAGTGCCCCCAGAAGAAGCGAGTGGCTTTAAGAACCCATAAAAGCCTTAACTACCTTTGTACAGGGAAAATGAACCATTAGGGCAAATGTGGCTGCTGTTGAAGGGATTCTTCTCTTTCAGAAATGCCTTAGGAGAAAGCTACGATGCGAAGGGAAGCTCCGAACATGGGTGCCCTGGATGGCTGGTGTGGAGAAGCAGTCAGCAGCACCCAAAGGCTGAGCACCCCCCAGTCATGCCCTGAGGGACGAATGTGCCTTGTCTGAGTGACCGCACTGTGCCAAGGGAGCAAGGCCCAAAGTGAAGGTGAGAATGGAAAGGGTCTGTAACATATCAGATGAAACATATTGGCTGCCCCATCCCTGGCAGTGCTCAAGGGCAGGTTGGACACAGGGGCTTGGAGCAAGCTGCTCTAGTGGAAGGGGTCCCTGTCCGTGGCAGGGGTTGGAGCTGGAGGAGCTTTAAGGTCCCTTTAACACAAACCAGGCTGGGATTCCGTGATATTTGCTTTATAAGCAGTGGCAATTAGCGGGCGGTATTTTAGTCACCGAGGTCTTGGGATGGGGCATTGCAGCAATTCAGTATTTTAAATCTTGCCCCCCCCCATTAGGGGGATACAGCTGGCAATCCTGTTGGCTATCCTTTCTATTGCAAATCCACACCGCCGCTTCAGACAACCTGTGTTCACAGTGTGCTCCGCTTTATCTTGAGCAGAGGAAGGGAATGATTCATTTTCACTGTAATCTCCATCATCAGGTAAGCTTCTCTGGCATATTAGTGCACTTTCCTATGGTTTGCTTGCTCCCCAGCTGCACTGGTTGGGGGTGAAAACCACATTCAGAGTGCCTGAACACGGCTTAGCAGTGTGTAGGAGATGATACACCAAACAGCCTGCATCTCTAGGACAAGGGAATAACACCTCTGACTTTGCCTCCTGATCCTGTCCTGATGCTGTGGTCCAGAGCATCCTCCTTCCTGCATCATGAGTAGAAATGTTTAGCGTCCTCTGCAGAAAACAAGCTCACTGTGCTAGGGGAGCCCTTTAGTGAGGTGGATCATCCTCAGGGGTGCAGAGGAGCACCAAGGATGCTTCCTGCATGCTCTGCACAGGCAAAGTGGGGCTTGGAAGCTCATGGAGCAGCTGGCATTGTCAGCAGTGGCAGGATCGGGTTACCTCTCTGAAAACACAAGCAGTCACCTGGAAAATATAGGCAGGAAGTTTCAGATAAAAGTTAGAGCTCACCTTCACCTGCAGTGACTGTGGTTATTTTTGCTCATCATCAAAAGAAAATGATGGATGTAGGATTAAAGCAAAGGGATGGTGTAGATACCTGAATTATGAATTTTGCATCACAAATTATTGCCTAAAATAGGACGATACACCAAACACATCTAGGGCAAGTGTTCTCTAGTCTTAAAGGGCTGGAAATGACACCAGTTTCTTTCTATATCCTAAAGTCAATTAGGCAACTTTCCCTTACCTATTTGGCATCCAAGAGTTGCTAATCTCTGTGGGCAGCTTTTGCCACAGCAATGCTTCTGGGGTTTGGCTGCTCATCTCGAAGGGCTTCACTGGGATTTGATTCCCAGAAGGTCAGCGCTAAGCATTTGCCAACAGGAACATGACCTCTGTATCCTTCCTACCTCTTCTCACTTCCTCATCACTAAGTACCCAGGAACTTGCAACATGGGATCACTAATGTTTCTTACCCAACTTGCCTGGTTTCCACATCAGACCTTTCAGCCAGGAAACTTGGTTTCTGTAAGACTCTCAAGGCAGAATTTGGCTACAGAGGGTGGAAAGGGTGGAAGAAAAACACTTGTGAGACCGAGGTGCCCAGCTGCATTGCTGTGTTTATTGTGGCCAGGGCTCCCAGGCTTACCCATCTTGGTGCTGAGCACACCCACGCTGATGGGATGTGCCTATATGCTGCTCTCCATTCCTGCTCCAGCCCAAAGAAATGTTAACTCTATTGCTTGGCCAGCTGCTGATACGAAATGAGATTCTCTATCTTTCACATTGTGTTTTATCTGGACTTCTAGCAACACCACTATCACTGTATCACTCTGAGGCAAGATTGTTCAGGCTTCCTGTGGGAGATCTGCAGCATCACTGCTGCACAGGAGGAAGTGCACCCATAGACCTCAAACAGAGATGTTTTGGTATGCGTGGAACAGATTTGGGCATGTCCAGCCAGATAGTTATTATCATTTCTGCTTCTTGGGGAACAGCTCTTGGTGTCTGATCACTGCTACAAGTGGCTGCTGGCTTGTGTTTAACTCAGGGCCCGGAGATCCTCAGAACATACCTGTTTTCTTCCTTGGCTTTGTGCGGTGGGAGTTTAGTGAGGAGTGACAGATGTGCTGCTGGGGTGTCCACGGGCCACCTTCCTGTGGGACAGAGAGCCGCTTTGGTCCTCAAAATGCATTTCCACTTACCCTTCCGGAAGTGATGGAGAGGGTCCCTTTTCCTCCAGGAGGGTGAAACTCGCTCAGTCCCCACTTTATCGTCTGCGTAGTGTTAGACCAAGGTGTTTGCTCAGATATTTTCACTTTGAGAAATGACTGCAGTGAGGTGAAGGAGATTTACTGGAGGTTATTTAACACCCTCAAGCTTTGTTGTTAATTTCTGTCAGATCCTTTAAATATACATAATTGCTGAGTCTAAATGATGAATGGTGGCGAACAAGTAAACAGGAGACAGAATCCACAAATACCCCAGTGTTAATTTGTTTTCTAAGCCAGGAAGATGGGGAAGATGCTACTTCTGTGTCACGCTTCAGCAAAACCCTAGTTAACATTCCGGAATCCTCTTCCTCTGTCTACAGTAAGTATAGCATTCACCCTGTATGATGTGGGCAAAGAGAAGAGAATCCCTGCTGTGGTGTCCAGCAGCTTATTGCAAGGGAAAGGGTCAGGAAAGCCGGAACCATACTTCTTGTCTTACTTTTCTGTGGCTGCAGACGTATCTTTGCAGCAATAGGAGGTGGGTCCAGCACCAGCAAGCTTGGAGCACTTTATGGTGGCAGACGAATTGATTTGCAAGGCAGAAGATTGCCTGCTCATTTTGTCTGAACAATGTAGTTGGCTAGACTTTGCTAATGCGTATGCCTGTACCCCTTGTATTAAAGAAACCTTGTACTGAGCATATATATATCAGGGTTCAAAAAGGATTCAGTAATTCATTGACAGATATTACAGCTCTTTTTTATGCACCCAGAGCGAGAGCAGAAAGACGTCAGAAAGGTATTATGAGAGTGAGCGTTTCTCTGAAATGCTATTTATATTTCATTGAATTGGCTGAAAAGGACTGCAGAAGGCCAATAATGAGCAAGGGAAGCAGGCAGGCAGGCAGCCATCCCACCGCGCACAATGGATGGTGCCTTGATGGATGATTTAATGACTCCAACGTGTGCAGAGGGACCGGAGACCAGGTGGGAATATTCTGTGTTCAGGGCGCAGCTTGAGTGAGGAATAAGCGTGATGCAGTGCCTGCGTTCTCCCCCTCTTGCACTCTGACGGTTCTTGTGCCCCTGGTATTGATTCTCATGGGGCCATTTCTTGTTGTGAAGGCAGGAGTCATACCTGCTTTCTCGAGGTTCAGTTCTCCTTCGGGATGCATTAACTCATCTGATTTGCATCAAGCCCCAGTCGCTCACATTACCACATCCCTCAGGAAGGAGCCTGAACAAGCGCTGGTGTGTTTAACTGAGTGTTTTCCCTAATACCATCATTTCTGGAATGGGCCAGGAAAAAATAGCTCTGAGTCTGAAGCTGGGAAGAGATAAATCTGGGGGATGCTCAGCCAGGGTAAGGAAGCAGAAAGAAGGAAGAAAGGTTTTAAGAGGCATGTGTCTCCTTTACAGTGAGGTGGCTATGAACAGTGGGAATTAAAACCAGCTGCGCGTGTCGTCTTCTCATATATATGCAAGGCTAAGCCACCAATGCCAGACATCAGCATAAAATCTGCTGCGAATGAAGAGGCAGACAAGTGCAAATAAGCCCTCCATGAATTTTTAGTGGTAGATCTGAAAGACGATGTGTCAAGGGCTGACCTCATGCCCACGTTGGCTTGTCTGTGTAAAACCAGATTATCAGTGAGGTCAGTGCAATCTTTACTGACTGTAACCTCAATCTCAGCTTGTGTGACTTAGTGGATATAGAGTCCTCCGAGTGCTTTCAGTACCTTCATACAGCCCGACTTCCCCATAGAACATGAGAACTGTACATGGCTGGCTGACCAGCCACTTGCCTAATTAATATCTGAAATACCAGCTTGCAGTGCCTTTGCATATTCATCTGTGGATGATGGATGCTATCTCTGCAGGGTCATTTTGCTGATGGAAACTGTCCAGCTCACCTGCAGGTCTTTTATTAGCAAAGCAAATCAGTGAAACGTCTCTTTGGAAAGAAGGAAAAATCCCTGCCCTGTGATTGAATGGTGAAGTGCCATCAACAACACGTATGTTGTACAGGACCTGTTTGTGAGCACAGAAGTCTCAAGTGAGAGCCTCAAACAAGATGTTTAAATAATCTTGCGAACTTTGGTGTGTGCTAAAAATGCCTCCAGTGACATTTACCACTGTTCCCGACCCCAAACCCTGGGAATAATTATCTTTTATTGGCACATGTTCTGTGTTGGGATGAAGAGGCTGTCAAGCTGCATTTCTTTTATTTGCATTACAGGAGGAAAGATCAAACGGAACAGACGTAATCAAACATTTATTCTTCTCCCCCTTTGAAGTCGTGCTGCTCCCCTTGTAAACACTTAGAACCCGACAACATCTGGGGCAAACTTTTCCCCCTCCAACTCGGCTTCAATCAGCACTAAACCGGGAACCTAATAGGGGGTTATATTTCTGACAAACCCAATGCCATAGCAATAGCTCTGCAGGGATCGATGCAGCAGACCGGATTTTGGCTTGCCTGGCAGGCTACTAGCTATTTATGGCAAGGCAATAATGGGAGAAAAACACCATCCCGCTGAGTTGTGAGTCGGTAACGCTGGGCTCTTACTTCTTTGAGATTTAAATGAGTACCCAAACTGCAGGGCATTGCAGAGCCCTTCCCAGCCTTCCTGGCTTGTAGTTACAGCTGGCTCTGAGTGACTGCTATCTAAGGGCTTCTAACTAAGCCTTTCTAATTAGCCCTTTCTCAGTCACCACACCCTCTTGCTCCTTAATTGCCAGAGTTGTTCCTTTTGTCTAGGTAACAGTGGGAATTAGGTCGTCTTTAGAACTGAGAAGGCCCACAACTGTGCTCAGACGAACTGCAGCCTGCGTTGGTAAGGTTACTTCTGATCTGCACACTGTATGAACACAGCAGCCCCGTCTGGTTTTCTGCACTAGAACCAATCAGCTAAGGAAGTGTACTGCATTGCCAATAATCCTAGAATCATTCCGGTTGGAAAGGCCTTTAAGATCATCAAATCCAACCATTAACCCACCCTTGCCAAGTCCACCACTAAGCCATATAAATCACTCTCTGGCTCCATGTGGTCAGTAGAGAGGACGCAGTTCACCTGATCTCTGCTTTGCCGAAAGCCATCTTTAGTAGAAAATCCAAAGCCGCCTCCTTTTGCCAACCGTAACACCAGACCTCTTGCCTTCCCAGAGGTGCACAACCTGCCATGCACAGGCATGCAAGGTGATCCAGCTGTGTTTTCCATGGGTTCCTTATTTGAAAGCCCTAAGAGTTGTTTGTCCTACCTAAAACTAAAGTGAGTCGTGTCAGTGATTTACGTTGCCAAGAGCACAGATCTCAACAGCTCTTGCAAGCTGGAGCAGTTAATTTCATTAAAGGTGGCAGAATGAAGGATAATCATCTCAGTTACAGCTGGGCAATAGCCTGGAACAGATTTTCAGCTATGAATGTAGGAAAATACTGGTTCAAAATGCTTTCCCTGCAGCTCTGAATGACAATGAGACGGAGAGTCTGAAATAGATGTAGAACTTGAACTGCAAGCAGCAACTGATAAGGAAACTGGGGCAGAGGGAATGACTCAGTTGGCTGTGGTGCAGTAGCAAATCCACATGGGGCTTTGGAAATGTTCATCCATGCCAGTGATAATGCACCAACCGCAGAGATGATTATGACAGTCGGAGAAATTCAGAGAGCAGTAATGAAAAATAACCGATGCCACGAGCCAGTGGGAACATCAGAGTCAAAGGGCACAAAGGACAGAAAATGAAAGGAAGAAAAGGGACTGAGAGGATCTCTGATCTAAAGGCTTCTTCCTGCAGGTTTTATCTCTCCAGACGCAGAAATACAAGGCTTATGACTATTCCCCTCAGAACTGAACAACACGTCAAAGACGAGAGAGGGGGAAAGGGAGAGAATGTCTTCCAAGGTAACAGTTAATCGTCATAAAAACGCGTGCATGAATGTGACAAAGGAAAAAGCAACATCTATCCTAAAAATAAGTATGTAATAGAAATCCAACCCAGTAGTAATAAATAAATAACAGTGTGCAGTGGGCAGAATAGGGTAGAGAAATACACACTGACAGCGGATCTCCTTTCATAAAATGACTATCCCATATTTCAAGAGAGTGTCTCCCTTTTTCAACCAAGTGGTCCCTAATCCTGACAGATGACATATTGATGCTTATGCATCTTGTTCTGGGGCTTCCTGTGAGTCTTTTCTGCCCTCTTTTTGGTGGTTTTGTTCAATGTATTTGCTATACACATAAACAGGTCTTTAGGGACTAATTATAGAAAGCAGTGTTGAGAACTCCATCCTCACATCTCACTCACTTCATACTTTTAGTGGCAGTCACATGGGAGTGTCCCCTTTGGAAAATGGTGACTCTTAAATTGTGTTTTAAACCTTTATTCAGAAAATCAGATATCCTAACTTGGTCCCATTGCCATCTATCAAGGGCAGCAATGGCAGAGGCTGACACTTTACCTGCCCCCTGGTGTATTTGTCACCACTGCCCAAGCCAGCACACATTAGGTGTCAGGAGCTAATATGGAAGTACAAGAAATGGAGGAGTGTTGTTAAGTCCTTCAAACCTCAGCAACCAAACTCCTCCTCTTGGGATGAGCCACTGGGGCTGTGTTTGTTCACTAGCTGCCCTGCCGCTGTCTCCTCTGCCTACATGGAAATTCAGGTTAATTCTGCTCGGCTGCTTCTGCTTTGCCTTGGGGTTTTGGCAGCCACACACGTGTGTCAGTTTCTATCAGCTCTGCCTCAACTGAGAGAGGTTTGAAGGTGCAGCCGAAGAGTTCGGGTTGGGAGTTACCGAGTGGGGCACGTCATGGTCCCTCTGTTCTCTTATTTATGTGTTTATTCTCAGCAGCCCAAATTCAGTTGACCCCTTGTCTTCCCTCTGGCAGTGTACAACTGGCCTGTGTGTCTGCAGAGCTGGGGCACTGCCAGGCCACAAAGGGCTCCCCAGCTGCAAGAGGTGGTGTCCTCTCCATACCTCTGGCTCCACGTGGTCCTCACCCCCTCTTCAGAAGGGACACATGGGCACCCAGAGAGAGACAGAATGCTGACTGCTGCCACACTCCTGATTCCTAGGTAAGCAGCACCCCCGGAGTCACCCTTGTCCCGGGTCTGGCTTAGATGTTGTACACAAGCCTGATGGAAGCATTAATGATCACATCCCTTCCTTTGGGACCAATCTAATGTGGTTTTGCCTCCCGTTAACATCATTCGTGCACTTGCTAATAATAAGCAACATCATCGTGTACTCCGCTGCTGTACCACAGTGGCTTTAGGTCTTACTGTCTTAGGGACTTGGAAGTAATACGAAATCTACTTGGCAAAAGGCTTGCTATCTGATTTGAGTGGGAAGGAGGAAGATTTAACACCGGGAGGGGGGAGTGTCACCTTCCCAGCTGGCCTCTGTACCTACACATGCAAATGCTGCATTTGTCTGACCAGACTGCATATTTTAAAAGCTTTGGGGTTTTTCTTTGGCTGGTTTAAGAGCTTGGCTAATGCAGAAGGTACAGCTCCGCATTACACACGAGCCTGGGTTATTTCACCACTCTTTCCTAGGCCTGAAATGAAAGAAAATACCAGAGCTGATTACAGGCTCGAGCTGGATGCTGCACAGGTTTACATGCCTGGGAGCAGCTTAGGATCTATCTATGTACTTCGTAAGTGTCGTTGTTTAGATTTGTATTTTGCTATAGATATGAAGTGGAAACCATTCCAAAGACCTCTCTGCTAGGAAGATTTTTTGCTTGCCTATTATTAGCTTTTGCAGCAAGCACTCCTGAGCCAATATGCAGAGTTTTAAAGGACTTCAAAATGTCATTGGGAACCAAGTGATATGTGTGTTAAAAAGGGTTTACTGGAGCTGCAGTCACTGTAGCACAGAGTCTTTTTATAGCAAGTTTTTACAGCGTTAAGAAAAACATCCTGCAGATTTCAGTAGGATTGCCAGATGGGTAAGGTACTTTGCACTATGATTTTTGTTTATCTGCTATTAACAGAAAAGGAACCCAGCATCGCTAGCTATAGGGAGGATGATAAGCAGGAACAGGGCTGCAAAATTCAGGCAACAGCTCTTACCTCTATTTTGGGTGGTGTTTTGTTTTTTTTTCTTCTTCTTCTTTTTTAGAAGAAAAACATAGATTTGAAAGCCAACGGCTTGGTTTAGAGAATGGAAATCTGGAGTGGTTTGTTTTCACATTGAAGCTTTTAACAGATTGGGGTTCTTTTTCACCCCAGATCCGCTGGATTATGTTATCATTATCGCTAGGCAAATCCTGCTTATCAAAGTTGGGCAAATGTTCAGGACTGTCCTTCAAAATACCACAGGTCAGGCTCCCAAAGAAAAGAAGTGCTTTGCAGAAGCTGCCTTAAACACCGAAGCTGGCCTGATCCCTGAGTGGTCATGTTGATACGCAGGAATGGCAGGGAATCGCTGGTTTTAGTGCATCCCCTCTATTTCCCTTTTCGATACCCTTTACGAGTCTCCTTTATTTATGCTTGGGAATCATTTGGGGATGGGGGATGAGGCAGCTTCCTCATTGCAACCCATGTAAGGAGCGGAGAGGAGAGCAGCCACGGCTCGCTGGGGGAGGTAAAAGACTTGCCCAGGGTACACAAGGCGGCAGAGGGGGGCCTTGGTTTGTCCCTCCAATGCCTCAGTCCTACATCGCACCCTTACACCCATCCTTGCATGCACAGCGCAGACTGCTCCCCCTCTGAAGCCATGTCACTTAAACATGCTCTACTCTGCTGCTGCTCCAGGCTGCGGAGCGACTGGGTCCTGCCTTACCGGGGCCGGGGAGGGGAACAGCAGGGAGAGGGAAGCCTTTGGTTGTTGTGCGCGCCGGGGCAGGGGAAGCTCCGGGGTCTGCGAGCCTCGCGGGCAGCAGGAGAATGCGAGGAGCCCCGAGTCCCTTCCCCGCCGAGGCTCAGTCCCCAGCGGCCTCTTTCAGCTTTCCCCCGGGTCCTCCCCAGCGGAAGCCCCGCTTGGGAGCTCACAGCAGCAGCCGGAGATGGAGGAGGGCAGAGGCGGGACGGCGGCGGGGAGGAGGGTCCCGGCGCTGGCTCCCGTTCCCCTTTGCAGCAGGAGCTGCTGGGGGAGTGTCTCGCGTTGTTAATGCTCCGCAAACCGCGGCGGTTTCAGGTCCTCAGCCGTCCGCTGCCACCGCGGGAGACACGGGAGCGCCGAGCACGGCTCTTCCTGCAGCCCTCTTGGTCCCCCCCAGGCCAGCAGGTTGGGAAGAGATGTAAAGGGGGCAATGGGGAGGAGGGAGGTGAGCACAGAGCAGCCCGGGGGCACCCTCACAGCCTGGTCCTGGGGTGCACAGGTCTACGGGACTCGCTGGGTTGTGGTGGGTGCCTGCGCAGCCGCCCCGAATGACCCGAGAGGGGCTGAGGGGCGTGCGAAGGGCATGGGCTGGGTGAGCACCCTGCGATGTGCGAGCATGGGAACCTCCATGCGCGCCATGAGAGAGCAGTCATGTGTGTCCCCGCCTGGGAAGCAGTCCCTGTATTACATGTAGCTGCATGGGCACGCACATCTCCATTCACTTAATGACACAAGGATGCAGGATGCTCCCTGAGCAATTAGGGAATACGTGTGCCCTTTCCCACATGATTTCTTCCTTTTTTCCTTCCTTAGGATGAGGGTGTCCAGGCAGACATCTCTTAATTTATTCTGCCTCCTCTGGCTCCTGCTTCTGCTGAAGGCTGCCTCTTCCTCCCCTCTCCTCCGTGGAAATGACCCACCACCCTCTTCGCTCCCCTCGGGGCTGTACAAAGGACACACCTGCATTGGTATGTATTCGGGTTCTGTTTGCCTGGTGGACTAGTTCATTCGTTACTCCACTGGTGAGCTGAGGGCTGCGGTGCACATCATAAATCACTCCTTTATCTATGTCAACAGCTGTACTGCACAGCGCTCGTAGTCTTTGGCGAAATAACCACTGAAGGTTTTGCAAGGCCACGTGAGGTCTGGAGTTATTTTATGATTTTGTTTGTGAGAGGCTGCTTCCCAAAGTTCATGGTTTTGCTCTGCGGGGAATGGCTTCTTGCAAAGCTGGCTGCAACGTCTATAGGGCTGGGACCTGGAAACAAGGCGTTGTGGGGTCCTGGTGTTTGTTAGTGTTTGTGATGCAGCGTGGTTAGTTGCAGGAAGGGTTAGGGTTCCACCAACTTCCCTGAGGCTCACCCAGGGTCTCTTCGTTGATTTCATTGCTTGGGAAACTCCTTAAGCACAGTTGGGCCGTACTCAGGCCAGGAGGCTTTGTGGTCTGGATGGTTGTGTCTGGATAGCCAAGTTGCAAAGGCTGTTTCCTCATATCTCCTGTCCTCCTCTTGAGTGCACGCGTCTGCAAACAAAACAAGTGTTTTGGCCGCCCCCTTCTCGTGTGACTGTAGTGGCTGTGGTGATCTCCAGCACAGCTATAGCTGGAGGTATCCCATAACCTCTGCTAGTGAAGTGATTCCCCAGTAATACTGAAGTCAACATGAACTGTGCACATCTCTGCACCAGAAATGCCCTTTTAGTTAGACTAGCTTATATTTTGTATGTAAGCAAGTATTAACAATGAATATGTCTTATGCATTAAGATCAAAAGTCTTATTTCGTCTTCTTTTAGTTTTCCAGGGCACTTCCATTCTGTAAATAGAAACCCTGTTTCTCCATGGTTTCCATCATGGTTCTCCATGTTTCTGCCCTGGTTCTCCATGTTTCTGCCCTGGTTCTCCATGTTTCTGCCCTGGTTCTCCATGTTTCAGAAGGCAATGCAGTTTCTCTCAGCCCCAGATTATTTTCGGTGTGGCTCAAGGACCGCAGTTGGAAATAACCCTCCTAAGCTCGATAAACCCCTGGTTTCGCCTCACTTCTGCGCCATTCCCAGTGCCCCACAGATTCTGGCACGGGCGAGGCAGGGTGAGCGAGCGCAGGGTGAAGCTGGGGTGATGAGGTTTGTGCAGCCCTCGCAGGGCTCAGCCGCCGGCCAGAAAACGAGGGCAAGCAGCGAAAAGCAGAAATGGGTGTCAGGGACCGGCCTTGCTGGGGCCAGCGGCCGAGCGGCTGCCAGAGTCAGAGGGAAGTGGTGGGTTCCGATGGCAATGTCTTTGGCAGCTGTTTGGAAGGCAGCCGGAACCGCAGCCTGTGGGATTTTACACCGGTGTGTTTTGAACGCTGCGTGTGAGCGTTGGCTGCCCTTCCTGTCCTATTGATCCAGCCAGGCTCTGCGCTCCTAAAGCAGCAGCACATGGCATTGAAGTTGCCATGCATAGAAAAAGGTGTGATTTTTTTAGGGCACTTTGCTGTTTAAGGGTGTGATACTGGATCTTCGGACAAACCGGAGCCTGATTCTACTTACCGTGCTGCATGCAGACCTGGAGAGGAGCTGAGTGATGGCAGGGGTGTAACTGCTGGGCAAAGCTGACAGATTCAGATTTAAGCAGCTGATCTGCTTTATGAATGTGAAGATCTGAATAAAAACAGGCGGGGGGCCTGTGCTCACATGGGATTATTTATTTCTAACAGCAAGTATGGGTGGGATGGGCGGTATCATGTATAGGGTGGAAGTGGAGGGAACTGTTTCAGCATCACCTCTAGATCACCAATTAGCACTGAGCTCTTTATCCACTCTTCCCATTCCCCAGAGCTGCCCGCTCTTCTGATTTCCTCCATTCCTGTACCAAATCCCACCAGACTGTGGGTCCCATTGCTGGGGCCACCGAGCATCTCCCTGGGATATCTGTTCAGTGAGGAGAAACCAAAACCCTGCCTCCCTCCCCTGTTGCTCTCTCTGCAAGCTAAAAGCATTCACATGAGCTTGACTCAGGACCAAAACAGGCTGTTCACACCTCTGTAAGCTGCAAGCTGAAAACAGAGTGTGCAGAGCACTGAAACCACATGGGCTGGGCCTGGAAGGGGGGGCTGGTGACAAGCAGGCAGGCTGCTGTCTGTGAGCCCAGGCAGCCTCCTCTGGGCTGTCATAGGATCCCAGCCTGGTTTGGGTTGAAGGGACCTTAAAGCTCCTCCAGCTCCAACCCCTGCCACGGGCAGGGACCCCTTCCACTAGAGCAGCTTGCTCCAAGCCCCTGTGTCCAACCTGGCCTTGAACACTGCCAGGGATGGGGCAGCCACAGCTTCTCTGGGCACCCTGTGCCAGCGCCTCAGCACCCTCACAGGGAAGAGCTTCTGCCTAAGAGCTCATCTCAGTCTCCCCTCGGGCAGGTTAAAGCCATTCCCCTTGGCCTGTCCCTACATCCCTTGTCCCAAGCCCCTCTCCAGGTTTCCTGCAGCCCCTTCAGGCACTGGAGCTGCTCTCAGGTCTCCCCTTCAGGAGCCTTCTCTTCTCCAGGCTGACCCAGCCCAGCTCTCTCAGCCTGGCTCCAGAGCAGAGCTGCTCCAGCCCTCACAGCATCCCCATGGCATCCCCATGGCCTCATTCAAGCAAGTTCACCTCCCTCTTCTGTTCACTGATGGGCTGCTCTCTTGACTGACTCCTGAAGACACTGACAAGCCATCTGTGTCTCTTCCTTTTCACAAGCAGGAAAGTGAAAGCCCTGATTTGGTGCCCAGCCCCTTAGGAGCAGGAATTAAGCCGCGATCAGCTTTCTCTGTAGGAGGAAGATTGTGATTTCCTTTCAACAGCTTGACCCCAGCCCCTGCTAGCTCAGTCTGCCATCTGGGAAGGCACTGGGAGAGAGCCATGAGAGCTTCCTCTGGGTCTTCTTGGCCTTACAGATTGAGGCAGTGTTTTTAACAGGCGAAGTGACTGCTGCCAAATACACAGGAGCTTTCCTTGAAGCAGTGGGTTTTTCCATGCAAGTTAAATGTGTGCTCAGGTGTCGCATCTGTCAAAGTGATTTGCTTCTCTTTCTCTGAGGGAGATGGGGTGGCTGCACATTGAACAGTCACTTCTGAGCACTCCTCTGTGAGTACCACCTGCATGGCCAAGATTGCTCTGTTGCTGGCTCAGGTCAGTCAGAAAATGGTTGCTCGTTCAATAGCAAAATCAATACAAGATTTCTCATTAAGCTTTTCCATGGAAAGTATCACACTTCTTGAAGAAATAATAGGTAGAAATCATATGACAGGGATGTGAAACACAGCTTGAATGCGATATGACTTGGTCGCTTCTTTCTTCTGTTACCCTTGCTAGCAGCGCTCCCTGGGTAGGCACCATCTGCGCCAGTAGACTCTGGATATACTGGGAAAGGAACTGATGCCTCAAGGGACTCCCCTGTCCTTAGCACATCTGACAAATGTATTTTGGGTAGGAACCTCTATGCCTATATAGGGAATAGGGCTGGAGGAGAGGAGAGTGCATGCAGGGACCTGCCACAGCACGCTGAACCATTCAAAGGACTCATAGGGGAGGCTGGCCAAAACATCTCTGCTTGCAGATTGTTGCTTGTCTAAAAGAGAAGGTGACGTTTTTACAGCCACGTTCATTGTGCTGGGTAACGTTTAGACTGGAATTTTCACCAGCCTCGGGAACTGCAGAAAAAATCACATCGTTTTTGCTGCATTTTCTTGGGAAAGTCGACAGCTTCATCCAGAGAAAGCCTTTTAATAATGGACTTGGTGTGAAAAGAAAGCGTTTGGAAAGTGTCCCCACCTGAAATGGGACTTGTGCTGACTGCCTTTTAGAATCAGGGGAAAGAGGGGGAAAGGCCCTGATGATGATTTTTCTGGCTGTAGTACACCTGAGCAGTTCCTAACCATCTCCAACCTGCTCTTGAACAGTACCTGGTCTTTCTAGAAGAATTTTCCCAGCATCTGATGGTCTCCTTTCTCCAGCAGTGTTTCCTGCCTCCCCAGGCTGGAAAAATCCCTCCCTACCCCCATTCTGCAGACCTTCCTCTGGGCCTCATTGCTTGTGATATACGCAAAGACCCATGAAGATGCTTTTTCTCGTGTAAGGATGGGGAGGTTTTGCTCTGTGCACTGGCTTGGGAGCAAAATGCTCAGTCTGGCTTTTGTTTCTGGCAGTACGGTTGAAGGGATTTATTCAGGATGAGACCTAGAAACCCTTTTGCTGGGTGCACCCTGTCTGTTTCAGTGCAGCATCCTGAGAACAAGAAGCTGTGTGTTTTTCTCTCAGAAATGAAGTATGAATGAGCCCTTTAGATCCTCTGGTCTTTGACTTTCCCCATTGTCCTGGTTTGGGCTGGAATTGAGCTTTCTTCCCAGCAGCTGGTGCAGGGCTGTGTTTTGGCTTTAGCCTGAGAGCAGCACTGATAACACACCGATGGTTTAGTTGTTGCTCAGTAGCACTCACCCTGACCAAGGACTCTTCAGTCTCTCATGCTCTGCCAGTGAGGAGGGACACAAGAAGCCAGGAAGGAGCGGAGCCAGGACACCTGACCCAAACTGGACAGAGGGCTATTCCATACTATGGCTCAGTATAGAAACTGGGGGGAGTTGGCCAGGAGCTGACAATCACTGCTCAGGAATGAGCTGTGCATAGGTCAGCGGGTCATGAGCAAGTGTATTGTGCATCAGTTGAGGAAAATGCTGCCTGTTTTACGGGGCAAACGAGGTTTTACTGAAGTTAATGTTAAGGTACGCAGAGACAGTGCAGTAAAACCGGTAACTGTTGACACTAGTGATAATCATAGGGTCATACATAAAGACAGTGCAGTAAAACTGGTGACTGTTGACACTAGTGATGTTTCATCGGAGCTAAGGTCATGCTCTTTTTTAGTAGTAGCTTTTTTCTGCTATTTCTGATTAATTTTTAAAGGTTTTATTCCTTACCCCCCGTCACCCTGAATTACAAGAGAACCCTGAAAGGGTCTTTTCAAAATGTCCTGCTCCCTAGCAAAAGAGACTTCATCCAAAACCATCTGGAGCAACCTCAGGAAAGGCAGAAGCTGCCCTGGATAGTGCAGAAAGCAGGGGAGACCCTGAAAGACAGGAGGGAATGGCTGTGTTCACCTCTCTTCAGCATGGTAAAGAAAGGAAACTTGAGGAATTCTAGATCAGCCAGTTAAATATCAATTCCTAGAGAAACCCTGCAATAGTTATAAAAGCTTTATAAAAGCATCTTTCAAGAGTAAATATGAATAAGAGCCTCACTGGATTTATCAAGGAGAAGCGGTGTGAGATCACGGTAGTTTTCTTTGCTGATGGGATAATGGCATGCAGCCACAGAAGAAGCAGTAGATGTTACAGCTGGGCTTTAGTAGGGCTTTTGGCACCACCTCAGCACTAATCTAATGGCTGAGAGACTTGTGACATTGATTAAGCTTCTACAGGGCAGGACAAAACGGGCGGGTGGCCTTGTTCAGAGGGTAATTACAAGTGGCTCACTCGCTAAGCAGAAGGATGTACAAAATGAGATCTTTATTGGACCTGTGTTTTGAATATCACTCAATATTTTCATTAGCTGGGATAATGAAATAGTGCGCTATGAAGTGAGCAGCTCATACAAGGCTGAAAAGGTCTGCAAGTACGATGGAGGGCAGGATTAAATTCAAAACAATCTTGACAACTTGGAGCATTTACCCTCGAAAAAGATCATTTCAGTACGAGTATGTTGAAGGCACTGCAGCAGAAATAGTCAATGGCACATATAGCAGGTGAGGAACGGCTGGGTAGCATCCCTAGGGAAGATCATTTGGGCTTGTAGTGGCACCATGATGGCATGCTGTCATGAAGAACGCACACGCTGTGCACGCCAGGATGTGTGAACAGAAGTTAGCTTGCAAGGCCTGAAGTAACCCACTACCTTTCTCAGCATTGACAAAGCCTCAGAGGAATTTCTGCCTTCCCTTTTGGGGCTGTGTATCAAGAATGATGCACAGTGACAGGAGGTTTCAGAGAAAAACAAACATAAGCTACAAAGACAGTCTGAATAAATTAGAGTTAATTAGCCCAGAGGAGACAAACTTGAGAAAAGACGTATCTGTCCTTGAAAACATGAAGGGGGTGACCCACCCTCCAGCCTTATAAAAACCATGCCAAGAAATAATGGAAATGAATAGCAGGAGGGACATTCAGTTTAGGAAGAAAAATTCATAGTAGTGGTGGTAGTGAGTGCTGCCATCAGTTCCTGAGATGGATATAAAAGACCTCATTAGAGAGCTTAACAGCTCTGTGTCTGCCCTGTCCCTTCAGAGCAGCTTAGATAGAATCCCAGACTGGTTTGGGTTAGAAAGGACCTTAAAGCTCCTCCAGCTCCAGCCCCTGCCACGGGCAGGGACCCCTTCCACTAGAGCAGCTTGCTCCAAGCCCCTGTGTCCAACCTGCCCTTGAACACTGCCAGGGATGGGGCAGCCACAGCTTCTCTGGGCACCCTGTGCCAGCGCCTCATAGTGAAGGTCCTTAATCCAGTGGGCAAAGGGTCCTCTGGTTTGGCGGAGATGCCATAGGTCAAGTGCTGGGGCAGAGGTTTGTGTAAGATGACTTCTTCCAGGCTGGCTTCTCAGGGGCTCTGGGCTGTGATGACAAGAGCCTGCGGACAGCAGGGTGTATTGGTGCTCTCTCCAGCAGCAGGCTGCCCTGCTCGTCGGGTGCTTAGCTTTGAATGCCCTCTTTGGGATGCGGTGGTGAGACAGGGAGTGCTCAACAACCCCCCTCCCCACACAAGGGGAGATCTGTGGGTCAGCGCCTGGGGAAGCAGATTTCCTCAGCTTTGTGCTCTACAGAATGCCGTTCTCAGCAGCCGCTGTGGGTCACCTCTTGCGTTCACCCGTGAGCACACAGTTCCTGGCGTGTGATGATGCACGGTTTTGAAGCATATTTTCAGTTCTGATTACATTGAAGAACGGATGTTTCAGAGCTTCCCAGCTGCGTAAAACGCCGACCTCTACCTGTGTTGATTCCTGTGATTGTTGATGTCCTCGACAGTTTGCCTCCATCGAGCGGTGCGTGAGTGCAGGGATGAAACATGCCCTGCGGAGACGCAGCAGGGCCGGTAGCGTTTGGAGTTCCCAATAACTTCCCACACTGGAACATGCAAAATGGACTTGGAGGCTTTTAATAAGCGCACTCAGACAAGGCGGCTGTGCACGTATTGTCTGGGGAGGCACCATGACAGAACGTATAATTTACAGCTCAGTGAGTCCTCCAAAAAGGTCATGCCCGATACCACTGTAGCACCACAGTGTGGTTTACTCTGAAAGGCTGGGAATGGACTTTGATTACAGCAGCTAGCTGCTAAGCTGCAGCATCTCACTTCACTTCACCAACACTGCTCAGTTTACTCAGCAGCAAAATTTGACCTGATGATCTGTAATAAATGCCAAATTTTACCATCGCATTCTTTCCTATGATTATACTTTGAGCAGAAAAGCCACAGGCACATCAGTAGCACAGTAGTGATACTAAAGCAACTACCAGAGATAGGAATATTTTCTATAGCTATTTGTGTTCTTCAGCAACTGATGGTGAAAAATTCATTTTCTCAATCACCCCAAGTCTTGCTGCATGTTTATACGGCTGTAAAATGCATATATGTTTATATTGATAACAATAAAAAGGTGTGCTTAGCATACCAACATACGTACATGTATGTGTGTCCACATACACAATCATATATATTCATATGTGCATTTGTAGACACGGGTAGTCTTGTATGCTGTACTTTACTGATGCCTGCCTTTAGTGTAAGTATTGATTGTCTTTTTGGCTGCTGACTGCCACAGTGTGTATGCGCTTCCCACTGTTGTTCCTGTTAGCCCTATACAGAATTTCTTATGTTCAAGGCAATCCCTTGCAGTGGTTTTTAGGAGCTGTGTATCCGAGACAAGTTTTGTGCATTCAGAATCTTCAAATGGTCAAAGCTGTGCTACAAGGTTGAAGTTATCCAGTTACATTAGCTTCCTCTGCCACCGTTCAGTAAGGTTTTAATACCCTTTCCTGATTTGGGAAAGAAAAATATGTTAATGGCACTCATACATAGACTTTCCTTTCCCTATATTAATGTAGGAAGCATTTCCATTGGAAATACCTGGGGCTACAGGTTTTGTTAAATAGGGCTCTTTAAAATGTAACGTAGGAAACCCGAGGGATCCATGTGGCTGGCAGGTATGGATACCAGAGTTTTCCACTAGATGCACACTGAATTTTCTGTACTGGCTTAACTGTATCAGACTCCTCATTGGGTGTCTTAAAGAAAGAACAGTGAATGGAGCTCTGAAGTTTGGGGCCTGAAGTGGCTCGCTGCTATTGCATGAGCCACAGAAATGATAAGTGATGTTCCAGGGTTCGTGGGTTTGGTACAGAGCTCCAGTGCACTCAAAATGCTGCTATATTAATATTTCAAACCTGTCTTTAGGGGGGATACTCTGTATGGTTTTATGCCCAATAGCAGGTTTTGTAGTAGTGTACCAAGATTGAGCATTTCCAATATGTTTTGTGACACTTGGTAAAGTTAGGGGGAAAAGCTCCTGTATATGCCAGCATACTTGAGTATGGATACCTGTAATTGTATTCCATCACTTCAGTATCTCTAGTAAATACTTTAGCCCTGTAATGGAATAGGAAGCAAAGTCTGAGTTAAAAGACTTTTACACTCAGATCCCTTTCTAAATTACCTTTCAAAGCAATGAATCCTCTGGCAGTATATGGGAAAATAACTATCCTAACTTTGCATTATACAGTTATATTACTTGAGCTGAGAATGTCCACGCTGGACTGAAATCTTGAGGTTATAAAGGGGTGCTCTTCCAAAGTGTCAGCTCAGTGCTGGGAAGCAGTGAAAGTAGGCAGAATGGGTATTGGGAAGTATTAGGAAAGGAATATATAGTGAAAAAGAAAGCATTCCTGTACTCTTAACTTTGCACATCCGTGGCCTGCCTGCACCTGGAATGCCCACATGCATGTGCCCATCTCAGAGGAGAAAACCTGATTTCTTATTAGCTGCCCATGTGAATGCTCTTATTTCAAACTGGAATGTCTTGTTCCAGGTTGAACTGGAAGTGGATGAGATGAATTTGGAAAGAGGTGTTTTTACACCAGATCAACAGCATCTGCACAGGGAATAGCAGTATCTTCTTTTGCAGGCAGGCTCTGGGGACTCCTCATCCATAGGCTTTAAGAGATGCATTGAAGCCTATGATCAACTTTAAAGGGAAGAAGCGAAGACTGTGCTTTGGGAAAACCTCCATCTTAGAAGGCTACAAAACCAGGAATGTGATAGACAGCTTCATTTATTCAGGGTCTTATTGGTGCAGACAGATATCTGAGGCAGAGGTTTGGTGCTTCACCAAGCGAGGCTCCGGCTCCTGCTCCACCAGGAGCAAGCAGGGTGACCACAGCCTGGCTGGCTGAGAGCTATTTGTGTCCAAGGCCCCCTCTGGGGGCTTATTTCCTCCTGGTGCTCCAGGGGTACGTTTAATTTATGGCTGGGGAGCAGCGATCCAGATGGAGGGCAAAAAAGATCTCCAGCACCCCAGAACGTGAGCAAAGGATGGCAAAGGGGGGGTGTGCCAGGCACCAGAGATCCCATGTAACGGAGTTTGACTGAGACAAATATATCTACAGATCAGAAGCTCAAGAGAGGAGGCTTTCAGTACCCAGACACTTCTTGACTTCCCTAGGTGTAATTCTAATTATAGAGCCTTTCAGACGCGTGCGGCAGAAGTGGATTAAGTTAAATAGTCTGCTCAAACTGCCGGAGGCTTCACAGCCAGGGAATGAATTTCTGTAGCTCTGATTTTATTATCAGAATGTGATTTCCCCCCCTGAGCTTCTTGGAAATGTCATTTTATTATTACATGCTATTTTTTATTATTACACACTACATGGACAGAAGTACTTCCTGACGTGTTAGTTTGCAGATTACTGAGCAAAATGGTTATGGTTTTCTCTTATCTCTTCAGAAATTAATAGCAGATGGGACAAGCTATCGCTGAAAGAGACAGGCGTTTTATTAATGGCAGAGTCTAGTTTCTAATGGCCGGTAGGCAATACAATGCCAGTGAATTTCTTCCAGAGAAAACATCCTTCAGGCTGTCAAGGAAACCTGTTCTTGAGGTGAGGCAGCAAAGTCAGTTTCTGGGAACATGGTTCTAAAGAAAATCATGTGCAGCTATAAAGATTTAGAGCTTTTTTTAACCTTTAATTAAGAAGCCGATCCGCGTTGCTGTGTGTGCGCCCAGCTCCTGAGGAGAAATAAATCACATCTAAATATCTGCTAAATTAAAAAAGCAAGCAAGAGTTGCTAATGGCCAGATCTGGAAGTGCTTTTCTACTGCTAAGTGCTAAAGTATTAAAAAGTTGATAATCTTGCACCCATCACAAGTAATTAAAGCAGTGATATTTCTGCAGCCCAAGACAGCCGACTTCCCCCTGTCCTTTTTAGCTAACTACTTAATTTCCATTTTTAGCCAGCAGGATTAAGAGCCATTAAAGGCTAGGATAGCTGGTTAGCACTTCAGATGATATTTGGTGTGCAGCAAGGCTTCTGTTCGTTTCATTAGAGGGTAGTGCCTCTTCTGCTGCAGCCAGCCGTGAGTCCTTTCTCTGCCACTAAATCCAGAGGAAGATGCTATGTATGACTGAAAAGAGAGCAGGTTTGTAGTAGGAATGAGGATAGTCTGAGTTAACATTCATTTTAGGACACTGATCTTTTCAGGTTTTACCTACAGGACATAGGTTCTCCTGGAGGATAAAACTGAATTACTGGGGGGAGCATGTTTTTATCCAGAAAAAAAGTGTGGAGCCTGCCTTTTTCCCAAGTAGCCAGGCTATTATTATTGTTATTTATATCCACATAGCCTCTATGGTCGCAGGTACTGCATGAAGTACTGCACAAACTCAGCGATGGCTCCATTAATTGTCATGTGGAGCAAGTCTCCCTTTGGGCCTGGCTCGATAGACACCAAATTGACTTACTTCTCAACGTGAAGCATTTCCATTGAATTGCCGGGATGCTCTCCGTGAGTGGGGTTACCTGCATGGCTCTGTTTGTGATTAAGAATTCTCTTTATATTCAGCCGGGCTTAACCAAAAATAGCTATTCCCTCCCCACCCCACATGGTACCTTGTCGAGTGTGAGAAACATCTTCAGAGGGGGCTGTCTTCATGTATAAGAGAGGACATGGAAATACCAGGGGGGTTTATCCTCAGCCCAGCTCTGTGGATTTCGAGCACTCAGGCTGTTTGTCCATCAGCCTCTTTCTCTGCATCGACTGTACTGGAGGTGAGAAGAGAATGAGAGCTGTGGGACAACATCTGAGTCAGAGAGAGGAGCTTCTTTGCACCTTTACCCTGGGACCAACCGTTAGGCAGAACCGTGCCCAGTTCTGCTTCAGCCTGTGCTTTGGGGACTGTCTGCTCCCCCAGCTCCTGCCTGCTGAAGCATTTTCCTCTGCAGCTTCCTCAGGCTCCCAGTGCAAAAAAAAATGAGAGGTGAAGCAACAAAAGCTGCCTCCTTTAGAAAGAAGTCAAAGGACAAACAAGCTCCTTCCCATCTCTCTGCTTGGACTTCTTGTGGTCTTTCTGACTTCTAGACAGCAAGATTGTCTGGTGAAAGCCTGACCTTGGTGAGAGAAGAAGGGAAGGCACAGCAAGGACACGTGGGTTTGTGGTTAAGCATCGTTTTTGTCATTCAGTTTTTCTGAGCCTCCATCCTCATCAGTAAAACAGGCATAGAAGGCAGGGGAAGGGTGGTTTGGGTTGGCTGTAGGTTGCTCATGTGTGTTAATAATATGGCCCTGTAAGAATGAGGTTATGCAATGCCTTTTAGGTGCGTTTCCAGGACGTGCACCATCCCAGCACTAAGTGACGGAGGTGAAACAGGGACCAGAGGGCCCTGGGCTGTTCTTTGAGCACAAGTCCTGAGCATGCTTTGCCCTCCAGCTTGGATGTCCCTTTTGGTTTTAGTTTGAGTCTTTATTATTCCGCTTTCTTCTTCTCCCTCTTTATGAGCTATTGTGTTTTAATTACCTGTTAATTCTTCTGGCTAGCCTCTGGCTATGTTTGGGACAGAAGGAACGACTTGCTTCAGGGTTTTCTCTTGGTTTTATCTGCCTCTGTTTGTTCTCCTGTTCTTTCTGGCTGACTGGAGGTAATGGCTCTTAGCATGCTTTATAAATCATTGCAGAGGACTGTGAGTGAGCGTTTTATTTAATAAGTGTGGAGAAGTGAGCTTTTATCCCTGCAAAAAAGGTGGCAAGTTCACTATAATTTCCACTGGATTACTGTATTTGGGGTAGAAGAAGTAATAGAAGACTAAAAGATATGGGTCTTACAGCAAGATCCAATTGTATTACCTCCTCTTTGACTTGCTTCTTGATGCATAGGAGCATCAAAGTTATTTACGTTGAAAACCAGCACTTTGATTTAATAGCACAGAGGCAGGGGAGTTTGGAAGGAATTGAAAAGCTCGCTTTGAAGAGCTGTGGCAGTCTGAAAACCTGAACACTGATGCTCTTGAGCTGTGGATCTCATCCAAATGCTGCAGCTCTCCTTCATTTCTAGACTGCCAGAGCAAGTCCTGAGAGCTGAGGTTTCTTGCAGAGAGGAGGAAACAGGGTTCAGCTACAGGGATTGCAAAGAGGAATCTTCATTCAGGCTGCTGGAGACTGGTGTCCTTGTCTCCTGGCTGCCTGGGGTACCCAGCTCTCTTAACACAGGCTAGCATCTCACCCTGCTGCCAGGTCTGACTACATTGCTCAGAGCTGGAGTCGCCAAACATGGCTTCATTGTAAAATGATGAAGCCACTGCAGAGACAGAGCACAACGCAGGCCTGCAGCAATCTAAACCCCACTTGAAAGGAACCATTTATGGTCATCAGGGGGTTTTGAATAATTGCTATGTGGGGATTACATTGAACATGCTTCATCCCATAAAATGCCAGAAAAAGTGCTACACATCTCAAGAAATACTTCCCTATGCAAGGTCTTGGGTCTCAGTCGCAGCTAGTCCAAGGAGCAGATGGATTTTAGCCTTGCTCACCCCCAGATCAGTGATGAGAAATAACCAGCTTCATAGGTCATAGGGAATGGGTTCTTTCCAGCCACAGAAGGAAAGCAGAATGAACTCCAGAGACGTTTTGGCATTAACAAATGGGTAGCTGGGCCCAGCAGCCCTCTGCATGCCAAGCACTGCTGGGCTTCAGAGGGAAGTCATTGAAGAGCTGCTGCCAGGGGCGCTTTGTGATGCTCGGCACATACGTCTGCTTCTTCGTGACATCCCTTGTGCAGGCTGTCGCACCCATTTGTGTTTGGTAGCCCTCTGTGCGGTGTGTGTTGAGAAGTGTAGAAATCCCCTCAAGTACAGACCTGTGTCCTCCTCCTTGTGGGAAATAACGAGGGAGCAGGCGGCCAAGCAGGCAGTTGTAACACTTGCTGTCCCCCTGGCTCCGTCATTCTCATCCTTGAAAGGATGGAAAATCATTATTCCAGGAGCCACATCCAGTGCTGTAAAAGCCAGGCTGTTCCGTGCACTCCTCTGGCATCCTCTCTGGGATAACCTCCAGGTTTTGAGTAAAGGCTCAAATTCACAGGTGTGTTTTCCCCTTGAATGCTGCTCTGCCACGGAGCGTCTCAAGAAATGAAATGCCCAGTGATGCTTGAAACACCTCCGTGGCACAGGGTGCTCCATCACACTTCCCAGGTAACCCTGTTCCCTCTTTCTGTTTGTTTGTTTGAAGGGTGCGTGCTTGTGGTGTCTGTAATTGAACAGCTTGCACAGTGGCACAACAGTACGGTAAAGGCAGCCACGGAGAGGCTGTGCAGCTACATACCTGGTAAGTACCCAGTAACGCGCCATATGTTGTGTTGGTTCCGCTGTGTGTCTCTGTTAATTAAAAGTTCCCACGTGGAGCCTGGAAAGGCTTTATCCGCTCTCGTGCAGCATCTCAAATGGATGGAGCTGAAAGACAGCAAGGTGCTATCTGCAGGGAAGCCAGTGGTGTGGCTAAAGTGCCTCTAGATTTCATCCCAAAGTTAGGGTGAATAGGACCAACACATGCAGACCCCTTCCCTCCCTTTCCCTCCGCTTTGTCTCTTTGTTAGCAGCTTAAGAACAGATTCAGTGTATGCCCAAGCACTCCTCTCTCTTGCTGATATGGGTCTTCGTAGCAGCTGCAAAGGTGAAACTGTTTTCAGCAGCTCTAGGAAGCCGCTGTGGCAGAATCTGAAGAAATGAGCTGGGGTTGACAGATGTAAGATGCGAGCATTTGTTCTGCACAGGAAAGCTATCGAAATGGAGCTGATGATACACATTTCAAAAGCAATACCTATTCCACAGGGATATGCGTAAACTCCCCTTTTTCTGCCCCACGTTTTATCTGCCCATAGAATCTTAGCTGTCCAAATGCACATCCCTAAACAGAGAATGGGTTGAATGCCAGAATAGCTTTGTGCCTCAGAGACTAAGTAACTGGATCTCACATTCGTGCTATCTTTTTAACACTATAAATGTAAAAGGACACCTTAGGATTCTTCATTTGAAAGCTGTTTATATGGGACTTCACAAGCTGTGTCTCTGAGAAACCATCTTGCTCTGTAGACCCTGCTTTCACAGAAGAGGCTTGTAGAATATTAATTCCCTCCTTTCCAAGAGGGGATTTCTCGATGCAGGTTGGGGCAGGGATGTAATTGATGGGATTCACTCATTGATAGAATGATACTTACCAGATTTCTAGTCCATAAGTCATATCCTCAGTGTTTTAAATCCCAGGCACACAACTATGAAGTTGCAATTAGAAGCACTGATCCTGTTATTAAAATACAATTTTCTTCTTTAAAATATGACATGCGAGCTCTGTGCTCACGATTCACTTAGTGGACCTTGTTCCACTGACATGTCAAGATATTTCTTTCATCTGTCATGCTTTACACACATAAAAACCTATTATTCGTTGAGTTAAATCTGTATAATCCAGCCAGCTTCTGTGAGATGTGTGGAAACACCCAATAGGAAAAAAAAGCTGACCCTGAACTTGAAAAGAGTGGAAAATCCTATGGATTTAGTGAGAGATACAGATTTATCCTCTTAAGGAAGGGGAACGCTGCAGCCCAGCTTCCTCTTGCTGCTTGAAACAACAGAAGAGCTTTGGATGCTCATAAGGAGCAAAGCTACTAAAGCAGGCCATGCCATTTCACCTGAAAGAACAACTTCATTGTTATACACAAGCCTACAGCTGATTGCAAGAATGGCAGCAGCATGTTAATGGCAATGGGGCATTTTTTTAAAGGCCAAAATGCAAATAAGAACTTATGTATTTTTTTAAAGGGCTTTCTAGAAGTTCAATTACAACCAAGCTGGGGCTCGATCAAGCCTTCAGTGAAGTTAAATGATGCTCAAGAACAGGGAAAACGAGAGAGAAAAGTTCAGTACCCATCAATCCCCCTCAATCCCTGTAGGCTGTGCAGCAGACACAATTGCATCCTTACTTATATGGCAATATTTGTAATGTGTGTGATGCAAGCAACAAGGCCAATAAACCTGTGAAAATCAGAACAGTGACACCACGAGTGAAGGAGGCTCTTCAGCTATCAGAAAGGGAGGTCTGGGGAATGGGCTGTATTTATGGTGCAAGGATGGATGTTTGCCTGGACACTGGGAGGCTGCCTGATGAAACGGAGGTGCCTGGTACCTGAACTGTGCTTTGAGACCTCCTGCATCTGGCATTGCCTCTGGGCCATGCTCTGCTTCTGTGTCAGCCACTGCTGTGTAAACACCGTAGAGCTCAAGTGGAAATGGCATCCTGATTAATACCATCTTTCTTGCAAATATTTACCCTCTGAGATTCAGCCAGCATTTGTGTTTCTAGGACTATGAAGCTATAGAGGAAAACCTTCAGGGTTTTTATCAGTGCCCTGATTTCAGCTGGGATGGAGTTAATTTTCTTCCTAGTAGGTGGTACAGAGCTGTGTACACAACAGTCATGGAAGAACAGTGCAGTTAGGGGATCTCTTTTACCCAAAGCTGGGCAGAAGCAAGTATACTCTAAATTTTCTGTAGGTTTTCTGCATTTAGTTTGGTTTAAGGTGTTCTCTTGCCCCTGAACACTCCAAGTTACTCCTCATTTTCCCTCTGTCTTTCTCCCCCTCCTTTCTGACTTATGCAGCTTATTCCTAGCAGAGCTTTCTCTCTGCAATAACTTCTCCTTGTGTGTGTTAGCAGAGCCAGAGGTTTATGAATGCATGAGGGCAGGCTGGCTTGGAGGGCAAGTCCTACAAACACTGCTGTGGTTTGGGTCTGTTTTGCTGGAAGCTAAAGCATAAATGGCATCGGTATCTTCCGAGAGGACCCTGTGTGCTCAATGATGATTTTATGTTATTGCTGTTCTTTCCACCAACTGTTTGTTACACTGTGCGGTAGTCACATCCCAAGTTTCCTCTGTGCGTAAGGAAACCAGTGCCTAGAGATCAGGGTGACCAGCAGACCTTAACATCAGCTTCCCAGCCAAACCCTCCCCTCCTGGGTTGGGGAAGCCAGCCACCTTCTCCTGCAGTCTCCTATAGTTAGCCACGTGCCTTGTTGGTAAGCCTCATGAGAGGGAGTTTTAATCAGTGATGGTACTGAGCGCAGGGTTATTGATGTCTGTGATGTCTTTCCTTTTAGGTGAACAAGAATAGAATGCAATTCTAGCCATGAGACCAATTTTTAACTTGCAGACTGCTTCTAAAGAGCCAATAGAGAGTAGTTATGTGGCAAAGGAGGTGAAGAAATGAAGCTAATAACTTGATTGAAGTAAAACACCTGGCACAGGATAAGAAAAATCAGCTATCGTAGTTACAGAAGCTGTCAGCAACATCATATGCCGAGGATATTATCCTTCATTCCCTGCCATGCCCTTCTGTTCCCAGCCCTCCTTTCCTGGGCGCTGGTTGCCAGCCAGGGTGTCTGCAGTCCTGGCAGGGTAGGAGCTGTGGGAGTGGGAGCACACCCATGCCTCCTGATTGAATCAGCGCTGTGAGCTTTTGCGCCCTCCCCAGACCAAAACCACCGTCCTTGAACGCAGCAGACCCCTGGCATGTCCTGATGCTGGGTAAAACTGAACATTCAGCTCAGAATCGGAGGGAAGCAGCTGCTCCGGCTGCTTCTAAAGATGAGCGCACTCCGTTTGCTTCCCCAGGTGCAGGGTTATCTGTCTGGATAATGGAGGTGCGAGAGAAAATGTCACCTCTCAGGAATTTCAGGAGCTGCAAGTCTGTTGTCCCTGCACTTGTAGGAACCTGCCTCTCCACGACTCTTCCGAGCACAGCTCCTGCCGAAACAAGGCTGGAGACTGCCTTTGCAGGACACGTGTGTGCTTAACCAGCTCTTGTCAGCCGGGGCCCTCTTCCTTCATGGGGACTGTCAGACCAGTGTACCTGTATTCAGGTCCTGGGTGCGGGGACCACTCTCCTTTTACAATGGCACCTTAAAGAAACCTGTGATGAGCTGTCCCTGGAGAGCATGCTTCAGGCAGATTAGAGCACGCTGCCTAAGCCAGCATCCTGAAAAGGCTCACGGCTGCAGACTGAAAGGAAGCCAGACAAAAAGTGTCAAATACTGGTTTGGATGCAATCACTCCTGCGCAGCTCCTGCTCTACACAAAGTGAATTCTCTTAACTCTCGCAGCCCCGCGGAAGCTCCGAGGCAGCTCTCGCAGCAGCATCAAGCCCAACATCACTTTCTGCACTTTGATGTATGTGATTGTTTTCTCTCTGCTCGCAAACCTACCGAGCTGTTTGTTTGAACCGCTTGGAAGATGCTGCAGCATGTGGGATTTATTTCCACGATGCTACACTGGGAGCATCTAACAAATATGGGTTACCCTTTTTAGTCTTTGCCACGCGGCTTCTCTAGCCTAAAGCTATAGAAGGGTTTTAGGCAAGGTTAGAACTTCATGTTTTCCCATTCTCGGGTGCTAGGCTGAGGTTGTAAATTCACACGCATTCTCCTAAGATAAACAGCATTCACCTTAGTGAACCAACCCCTGCTGTATTTTGACTGTTATAAAACCCGTTTCACCATGCTCCATCAGTTACCAAAAATTTATGTTTTCTAGAGAAACTGCAAGGTTTCTGTTACATACTTGCTGAACTTTATGGACCACACATAGCTGAGCTGTAAGTATTGCTGTGTCCTCTCAAGTCTTAGTTTGTTCTTGACGTGTACGGATGCGCTGCTGGATTGAAGTGCAGGGCTTTCGTTCTTGAAATCACATTATGATTATTAAAGCAGAGGTGCTGGAGAGTGATTCTGGTTGTCTTTGGCACAGCTCTTCCTGAGTGAATAAACACCGGCTGCCATGGGTACCTGTTTTCATACTCCATTTGAATCCCAGATCAGGCCCACCTGATGTAATTGCCTTTTGAAAAGCAGCTCATGTGGCTGAGGGAGGAATCTGAATAACCCGTGTGTGTGAGACAGATTCTGCAGTCACACCGCTGTAACACTTGCCTCTTGCTTTCCCTTCTACCTTAAATCAAGCTTTCTAGTTGTCAGCCCCTACATGCTCTCAGCCCCAGCCTTGATACACACTCCTGGGGAAGCCTACTAAGTAATGTAAGTGATTAAGACAATAAAATGTAGGTCGTTTTATTCCCCTTTAAAAGTCCTTAGTTTAATTACCAGAGCTTTTGCTAGACCTGCTTTCTCCCCAGGGTTTTTACTTTCCTTCTTAAAACTGGCCCAGGGACTGCGAAGTGCGCACAGGACCAAGCAGTGCTGTAATCACACATTCTAATGTAATTCCTGATTAGCCCAGGGGTGTGTCCCAAAAAGCAAGAAGCGATCCTTGCAGTTGTGCTTGGTGATTAAAGGTTAAGGATCTTTGGAGGATTTCTGGTTGTTTTCTTGAGTTAATGATTGAATGTTCCTATGTGCCAAACCACATATGCATTAACTTTAACCTTTAAATCTTCGTCAGACTTATGATTTATTTAGGAAAAAGCCAGAACAATCATAATGTGCTTGATTCAGGTGCTGTGTATAAAGCACAGTGCTTTTTCATCATCCTGGGACCCAATTTTAAATGCTGAATAGGATGCCATGGCAGGAAATCGTTAGGGCCCAGCACTGTACTGAGCAGCCAAGCGATTACCAGCCCCAATGAAGAGAGCTGAGGTTATTGTTCGGTGTCGGGGAGATTTAGCTTCCCATGGAAATAGCTTCTCCTTTCAAGCACCCAGAAGAACATAATAGTCTTTGTTTATGCACCATTTCCTTCAGCATAGACAGGGAAATGAATGCTGATGTGGTCTGCCATTCCTTGAAGCTGTGTAAACAGGATCCGGGACAACCGCTTTGTCATCTCTACAGCCCTCCGAAGGTGAGTTGGTTTTCCACGTTTCCTCAGAGCTACTGACTGTGGAAGGTCTTTTGAGCTGGAACTCAAGGGCACAGGGGCTTCCAGTGCACGTGCGCTGGCTGGGAAATGAACTTCGACAGTGTGAGTGCGGACACTGAGAATACTTGTGTTGGAAGGAGAGGTACCCAACGTGCGTTGGCTGTGTGGACCATCAGTACTGTGGTTGTGGGAGAGTGGGAAATACAGGGCTAAATCCTCTTGGGTCAGAGGACAAGAGCAGGGAAACCAAAATTCACTTTGCGTGAGCTTTATTGTACAATAACCCCAAAGCAGGTACTCAGCCAAGGTTCATCTGTACCACCGTGGCACCGGTGACATGGGGGTGTATCCCCACATTGCTAATGTGCTGCAGCAGCCTGTGTAGGTTCTAGTTATCTGCTGTAAATGCAGGGCTATCAGACTTGGATTTGTCTGCAGTGCAAGAGGTTTAAGCTAACATGCATAATCTTTGCCACAGGCTGGAAGCATATTTAGTTACCATCCCTTTTTTGATGTACAGTTCCTTGCTACGCCACAGTAACTTGATTGCGTGTCCTAGACCTTTGTCACTTGGACACATACATATCTTCATGGGTATCTAAACAGATTTTGGGATGTTTTTAGTTGTGGACTGGGTGTTTTGCCCCAGTCATCCCACAGCCCTGATCACACTAAAACCTGTGAGTGATGGTGCTTGTCTGGCAGTGCTAAAAAGCAAGTGATTCACATAGGCACCTATTTTTGTAAGTCTTTTTCCCTGCATCTGGATGGATAAGAACATGTTTGGTTTCTAAAGGTGCGCATAATACGCTTTACACAGGGCCGCATCCACCAGCTATTGAAATCAGAGTCTTTTTATGGGCTTTGGCGAGCTGTGGTTCATCTCCAAGGTGGGATTAGTTTTGTCAATATTAAGAAACCCTTGCCTTCCATGAATGGCAGTAACATTTGTTTTCCTCAGGTGTATGTCCTGTATGACTGCTATGCTCCCTGTTATGCCAACATAGAGATATGTAAGTGTGCAACCAGGCAGGGGTGAAAGAAGATGGGTGCAGGCAGCAGAGAGGGCCCACACTAATTTGGCTCAACCAGGATGCCCAAACTTTATCAGATGGGCTCCTCCAGAAACCCTGCAGCTGGTAGAACAGTTCATGGGTCCTTCCACCTCCCATGGGCCTGGGAATAGGGGCTTTTGGGGGGGGGGGTGTTGTTCTTTAAACAGAAGTTGCGTGGCCTGGAGGCTCCCTCTGAGTGAGTGGCTCAAGCAAACCCTCTCCCTTCCAAGTGGGAGTAAAATCCCTTTCTGTCGAGGTCCATTTGTTTCTTATCAGGAATAAGGGAATTCTGTCAACAAGTCTCTCCTGTTCAGCTCACCTGATGCCCTAAGACAGCGTGAGGAGGCTGTGGGAGATAGGAGGAGAAGAGCAGTGCTTGGAGTTCATGCTCAAGGGGTTGATAAATGGCCCACAGTGACTCTGTGACATCTCAGACTGGGAAAAGATGAATTATGGGTGAAAAAATTAATACACAATCAGAGATGCCAATGCATAAAATGCACTTTACCTCACATTTGCTTCTTTGGTTTGTCAGTTCATTGATCACTTCAGTTATATGACCCTGCAAATGCTGGCACAGTCCCCTGCCAAGGGTTTCAACAAGACTTTAATACTAATGACTGGTTTGTTCAACTCTCCTGATTTTCAGGTACTTCATTTACCCGTTTAGACTTCTGGATGACCGTTTTCCCAGGATTAGTATCAGATTTGTACTGGCAAAGGGAGTAAAATAAACACAGAGTTACTTAAAATAAATGTAGTTACTTGCCCGTATGAGGCCGTATAATGTTCACGTTTGATTGCCTTTAAGGTGGCAAATATCAACATGTAGCTGCTTTTTCAGTCAGGAGTCTGTTTTGTTCTGTTGCTGTGATGTTATCTAGTGAGATTGTGTGTCTTGAGCAAAGACTTGGCTTTAGGAACTACCTACGTCATGGAGACACTGCAAGCTGAGTAAATGGTACGTGCGTTATATTACATACTTCCCTGGTCTCCGACAAATCGGCCCAAATGATGTTTTTGCCAGCCTGCCTGGAGCCATTAGCACTCTGCAGTCATTCTAGGAGGCTTGGCTCTAATTATGAAGTATTGCTCTGTTTGAATGGAGGGCAATGCTCTCGAATGCAGAGTTAGAGGAGAGCATCCAACATGGGAAAGCGTGGTCTCTCCCACTGCATCCTAACTGCCCAACAAGAGGTTCTCCCAGCCTGGTTTGGGTTGAAGGGACCTTAAAGCTCCTCCAGCTCCAACCCCTGCCACGGGCAGGGACCCCTTCCACTGGAGCAGCTTGCTCCAAGCCCCTGTGTCCAACCTGCCCTTGGACACTGCCAGGGATGGGGCAGCCACAGCTTCTCTGGGCACCCTGTGCCAGCGCCTCAGCACCCTCACAGGGAAGAGCTTCTGCTTTATACCCAACCTAAATCTCCCCTGTTTAAATTTAAACCCATTCCCCCTTGTCCCGTTGCTACAGTCCCTAATGAAGAGCCCCTCTCCAGTGTCCTTATAGGCCCCCTTCAGATACTGGAAGCTGCTCTGAGGTCTCCATACAGCTTCTCGGAGGACACCAGAACTGTAGGCAGTAATCCAAGTGGAGTCTCACAAGAGCAGAGTAGGAGGGGAGAATGACCTCCCATGAGACCCATCTGGCACACAAGAAGCAGGCTTGCCATAGGTGCTGGAAACTGGGCAGTGGCTAAAGCTGCTCTAATTTGCCTTGTGGTTAAGCTACATCAGCAGCAGATACTGTCAGCATCCGCTGCAGCACCACGCCAAACAGTGACAGTGGGTAGGTTATCCAAGCTTTGGGATGGCTGGGTATTTTATTAGACAAAAAGGTTTATGAGCTCAAATGGTGAAGGACTGTCTGTGATACAGAACCATTCCTCTAACAAGAGGCTGAAAGAAGGTGAGGGGTTTTAGACACTGCCTACCAAGTGTCCTGTCTGCCCTTGGGAGCAAGCAGTTTTGCAGCTTGTCTCTAGATTGCTTTCAGCCAGTTGGCCTGTTCAGTTAAATGGCAATACTTTAATTGATCTTGTTGGGGCCAGCATAGTGGCTCGACTTCAGCGCTGGGGTCCTGCTGCTGACAGTCTCTTCAATGGCCTGTGTTAGAAGGAACGTGTACTCTCTGCCTTTCAGAGTGCCTTTTCTGCTCCCCGTCACTTTTCTTCTCTGGACTATCAGAGACCTTGTGGCTGCAGGTTTCAGCTTAATGCCCAGTAGTAGGATTCTGCTGGGAGTCATCCTGCATCACCAAAAATATGCATGTTTATGCTAATGTCATTCCATCTCCCAAAATAAGTGCCATTGCCACAAGCACTCATGCTTGTTCGTGTCCCCTTCATTGGGTCTTTCACCGATTTGCAAAGAGCAAAAGCCACATCCCTCATGGACATTACTGCAGCCAGGCTCAGGCCTGTCCCCTTCCTCCAAGACCATGGGCTGTAGAGCCTGGGAGGCAGGCTGGGTCCTGGGGAGCCAACCGCCCTCCTTTTAGCCTTTCCTTTTGGAAGCAGCTGAAATCTACTGAAACACAGCCCCCAGAACCCAAACCCCACAACCTCACCCTTCCACCAGACAAACCTGAAGGAAGCAGGGTGGCGCGGGGTTAGCAGGGAACAGAAGTGTGAGGATAAGGAGGCATTGCTTGGGGATGCTGACTGTGTTTTGCAGAGGCAAGCTGGAAAAGGTAAATCGGAATGTTCCATCCAGGGCAGAGTCCAAGACCGAAAAAAACAAGGGGCATAAAATGCCCAGAAGTCAGAGTAATTTCCCTGGCAAGAGAAAGGACTGAGCCAGCCTTTGATTTAGATCTGGGCTTGCAGAGAAGGTCCCTATTTTGCATCCAAAGTACGTATCCTTTGGTTTGGCTGTCCCATGCGATGGTAAAGATTCCCCTTACACACTCCGCAGGGTAAAAGGTGGGAGTTGTAGAGCAAACCTCAGTTTTGCCAGTGCTGCTTAACAAACTTTGCAGCGTTTTGGTTCCTGGGTCTGTGTAGTCCTGGTGAAAGGATGATGAAAATGAGTTAGAAGGGAAAATTGGAGCACCTTGTAACTATCCACTCTCCTGGGAAAGAGCTGGCTAACAGGGGTGATGAATGAGAGAATTAGGCTAGCGTTGTGTGTTTGCTTATGGCGAGAAATAGATCTGCTGGCAAAGAATTCATGACTGGGAAGCTGTGGGCTCTGTGGAGAGCAGTGGAAGGCGGCAGTGAATGAAGCCCCAGTGACACTCCTGCCCTCAGCCCCATCTGTGGTGCGGATGTCTTGTGTTCTTCACCCCAGAGCCCTGGCTGCTGCAGTGGGAGATCTCACCCTTAGAATTTCATAGAGAGCATTTCCTACATGCAGGGGTAATTCAGCCTTTCCTCCCTTGCTTCCTGCTCTCTGTGCAGTATTGCTGCAGCTGTCTGCAGGTGCTCTGCTGCTGAGAGCAAGAAAGGTCTCTCCTCCCCTGCCCAGCATAAAGGGATTGATAAATGCTACCTCTCTGGAGACCTCTCATCTGTCGTACTCCATTTTAAGCCCTTTACCTCATCCCTCAAGCTATTTTATTGCAGAAATGACGGCAGCTGGTTACGTACAACATAACTGTGACAAATGCAAGGTGCGTCTTTGGGTCTGGGGGACAGCAATTGCCCAGGGGAAGAAACTAGGAATCGGTGTCTTGGCTCATTCCTAGCATCTCTCCTCTATTTGTGACATCCCCAGGTTTTTATAAGACTACAGGCACAATGGATTAGCCATGCAAGGCCACACTGGATGTGGTTATGGGCAACCTGATCTAGTTGAAATGTCCCTGCCCATGGCAGGGGGTTGGAACTGCATGAGCTTTGATGGTCCCTTCCAACCCAAACTGTTCAATGGTCCGATGATTAAGCACGTATATTAACCTGACACATCTATTAAAACCCAGTAACTTACAAGTCTGTGGTTTTTGCTGCTCATGCTTATTCTTCCTCATCCCTTTGTATTGTTCAATACCAGTCTTTGACCCTTGAATAGCCCAGTTAATTAATTTGCTCTGATCACTGCCTAACCCAATTATAATGACATGCTAAATTTTACCCCCAGTGAAACACCACGTTGGCAATGGTTGCTTTAAATGCAAATGTATGCTGCTTTAATATTGCAAGCTGGCATGCCCGCTGTTCGGAAAGGTGCCACCGCTCAAAGGATAGGTTCTTGTTCTTCTCCAAATGCTTAAATACCACCTCTTGGCAACGCCTGCTTTCCCCCCATGTTGAGTTCCTGCAGCTCCAGCCAGATAGATATAAACTTGTGCTGAACTTCTGCCTTGGAGCTAGCACTTGGGTCCGCAGGCTGGGCCGTAGGAGGGACTGGTCATTGTCAGACAGAACAGTTTGTCCTTGCTTACAGTTCTGATCAGAAACCAAGTGCTAAAGATGCTGGGACGCACTGGGTTTTCCTTTCCATTTGAAATGCTTTCAGAAGGAATTCATTTGTATCTATTTTATTTTATCTTACTGTATTTTATCTTTTATTTTATTTTGGTTGGTTTGTTTTATGTTATTTTATTTTATTTATGTTATTCTATTGTATTTTTTACCAATGCTCAAAGCATGCAGGCCAAAGCAGTTATTCCTTCTGAAAGAGGGCAGGCGGGCAGTGTTTTCAGTCGTCTTCATGCCGAATGCTGAGGGGAAGGGCAGAGGCCATCACACAGACACTGCCCCGCAGATAGGACTGTTTGCAAAGGTGGCCTAACAAATGCAGGACAAACAACATAAGGGACTTATCCTCACTGAGATGGTGGAATACTGTCCAAAAGTGAAAGCGGAGCAGCAGGGGAGGAGCACGAGTCCTTGTGGCAGGAGAACTGCTGCGGTCCTTGTGTGCTGTGCTATGGGGCGAAGTTCTTACAGGCAGGGGTAAGCTCTTACCGGGATGGAGCAGAGGCCCTGCTTACTCCCCCTGCGCTGGCATTCATCCAGGCAGGACACAGGGCTGTGGACCAGGTGGGCTGCAAAAATGTATTGCACTTTCCCTCCCTCCAGGGCAGGAATCTCCAGGGGATTTGCCTTCCAATCTATTCCCTGCTTTATCGCTTCCCATGTGCCAGCTGTTCCCTGCTGGGATGGACCTCAGCAGAGTATAACCCTTATCCATGTAATGCTTCCTCTATACCCTTTCACAGCATGCCTGACCATCATTGCACATATAATCCTCTTTTGGCCATCTAATGGATGGGTTGCTCTTTAGGAAGTATCGCTGGAGAAGCCTCGCACAGTGCAGTCAGGATATGAATCTCAGCTCTTTAACTGATCTGGGCCTTAGGAAATAAATGATGCCCTGGATGCAAACTAAATAAACTCTTGCAACTGTAGTTTCATGGGGGGGGGGGGGGGGTGGGGGTGATTGGATAACTGATTGTTAGTCCAATAAAATGTAAGTGATGACAAGTTTGTGGACTCATACATCATTTTTTGTGCTGGAAATGATACATTACAAAAAAAGAAAGGTAGGAAATGGGGAGAAAAATTGGTAGGGCCCTGTTAGGCTGATCTCATTTTATTTATTGTGCTTTTGCTCTCCTAGGTTGGGCTGAGCACTGCAATAAGAAAAGCACGGAGGATTGTGAAGACTTCCAAGGACCTGGTAAGAAATCCGTGGCATCGGGGTGTCTCACACTGTACCTGCATTTAGCAGGAGTCAGTCCTTGTTTGATCTGCCTGATTGGGAATCCACTTGATGGGCACTAAACTGAATGCTGACTCGCTCCTACCTGGTGTAGGATATGCTCTGTGAGGTGATACTGCAAAGGACAGGGAGAGGAAACGTGGGAGTATGGGGAGAGCAGAAAAAAGCATCGCAACAAATGCAGCCTGCTTGTGGAGAAGGGGTAACTGTCCGTGTCCATCCCAGACATAAACGCATGTCTGAAACCCGTGCAGCAGCGGAGGATCTCATCTGAGAGCTTCATAGCTCTTCGTCACACTTGCGCTAGCCCAGCTTGCCCGTGGTGCAGCAGCCACCCTTAAAACAAAATACAAGCAGATACAGGTTTTGTTCGTTTTTTTTACAAAAGCAGGAATTTCCCCCTTGTTCTTCCACCCACAGAAGTTTCGAGCTTCCTGCAATGTTCATTACTGCTCCTCTTTCTTTCATGCTTCTCCCTTGGCCCCCATCATCCCTTCTAGCCGTGTGTAAGAGGGAGCCTCATTAACTGGCCGCTGCCTCAGAGCGCAGTGCCTGCGTTTTGGGGTTGCCTGAAGCTCAAGCAGTGGCCTGAATGCAAACCCTGCATGTGTTGTAAGAGGCCCTTGCCCCTTCAACTTGAAACCTGGGTTTGGAATCCTCCCACCTCCACCAGTTTTCAGCTCTCTGAAGGGCAGCTGAGGAGGGAAGGGCAGCTTTTGTTTAATGGGTCAGCGCAGGCACGGTTTGCTCCCAGTTGTCTGCAGGCACTTAAGGCAGAGCAAACGTGTCAGCTGTTTGTGAAGGCGTTACTGGTACTGCTTCTGCCTGGACCCGTACTGCGGTGCAGCTCACACCAGGGAAAACGGGGGTCCCTCATTAGCCTTAGGGCCATTGCCAGATTGCCAAGGCAGGGAAATAAACAACACGCTGGAGACAAGGGACTCGGCTCCCACACAGCAGCAGCCAGCAGGACCTTATTCATTTTGCCCCCTATTCAGCACTGTGCTGTGATGGCCTGAGATTTCCAGCCTCCTTCCAGCTCGCCTTTACTCTCCCATACCCTCAGAGCTGCTCAGTGTCCCTGTACCTCCCAGTCCTTGCCCTTTCCTGTTCCTAGTTGCCCATTTCCCAGCAGGAGGGACGAGCAGACTGTGTCCCAGCTCATTGTCAGGTTTCTCCAACCAATGCATTCCTAAACCTCTATAACCACACAATACCAGATCAGCTTTAACTAAAAGGAGTATTATGGGGTTGGTTGGGCCTCTCCTGCAGTTATTTTAGCATGTGCCCCATAAGGAGCCTTGCTGAAACTTATTTTAAATGAGTGCTGGGGCATCTTTGCATCCACATTGGTGGAGGGAGAAAAACATTCATCTTCTGTGCTCTGGCTTCTATGGGACAGAAACATCAAATTATATATCCTATATAATTATATACATTATAATATACAATATTATAATGATAATAATTGTAATATATACTAATGTTATATAAATTATACATACTATACAATATCTATCAATATTAAATATTCAATATAATATATTATATTCTTCCCGTATCTGCTATTTTGGTTGCTTTTCCCCATTGCATGTTTGGGGAAAGTCTTCTGAAGAGGTTCTTGCAAGTTGGCTGTGCCCGTCTTTGCTGGGCTGCTCTATGTGACTGCATAAAAAGATGTGTGATTACGGCTGTTGGTAATGAGGATGTGAGGTCTGCCTGGCTCCCAGGCCTTTTTATTTGCTGGGCACGTCTGAGGATTGTTGTGGGTTTGGGAAAAAGAGAAGGCATTTTGCAGATGTAGAGATTCAGTAGAAGTGGCTACAACCCCCCAGAACCTAATAGATGTCTCCATTCATTAAAAGCAGTGAATCATCTGTGAGCGGCTGCCTTAAACCAAACAGCAACAAGCGTTAGGGGCTCATTATTATTCTTTTCTGCAAACCCAACTAAAATAGTTACAGAAATGTCATTAGGGAATGTTAATAGGCGATGAATAAGATATTGGTGGTATCAATCACTGGGAGCACCTCTAGCAGTAACTTTTCTTATGGGGGAGATACTAGGAGGCATCTTTGAGCAATAGCAGTGAAAGAATGACAAAGAGAGCAGTGGCTGTAGCATTTAATGAGAGCAAGCACCGTGCCTACAACCACATCATGGGTCCATGGTCCCTGCAAGTCACAGCCTGCTAGTGGGAGAAGTGGGAAACCACGGAGGGAGTGAGGGAATTGCAAGGCAGGGATGGGAATGAACCAGTCTCCTGACCACCCATTCATGTTATACAGGGGCAAGTAAGCATCTCCTCCCAAAAGCATGTACTGCACCCACAGCCTGGCTCTGCTGGGAAGGACTGTGGTGCCTGCACCGCTTCCAGGTCACCATCATGCCAGCTGCTCCCTGTGAGTCAGGCAGTCTCTGGGCTGCAGAAATTCAGCCCCCAACAATATTCAAATGCACAGCTGAGAAAAAGGCAGGAAAGATTTTATTCTGCTTGCAGCAAAGGGGGGGGGGGGGGTGTTTAAATGCAGCCAGTGGGCAGAGTGAAAGGTGGTTTTATTTATGTGTTTATTCCTTGTGAGCCCTGTGCTTTGCCTTGCTGGTGCAGATTTGGCTTCAGGTGCCTTAACTTCAAAAGCTTCGCATGCTGTTATTTAGCCTGAAGTGAAAAGCTGAGAGCTCAAACGGAGACATTGCAAATCTTAGCCTGATGGATAGCTTTAAGAGCCTCTTGTGCTTTTGTAGGCAGAATTAGTCCCACCTGGAGGAGGTGGGAGGAGTGGTTTGTTTCCTCTTTCCAGGAAGGTATATGTAGGTTTGCAAAGCCTTTTGAGTAAAACTGGCATCCTGCTGGTGCCCCTCTCCCCTCTGCCTAGCTGGCCATACTTGTGTGCACACACAAGAGCAAAGAGGAGGTCTGTGTCCCTGCCATGCTTCAGGACATAGCCCTGCTACAGCCACGCTGGCAGGGAGCTTAAATACAGAGGTGCACTGGGATGGGGAAGAGTGCAGGGTGCCTGGAGCCACAGTGAGTTTCTTGTCTCCTTAATTTCCCTCCTTTCCTCCTCCTTTGGGTCCTTCAGAAAGCGCACGGTTACAGCTCCATCTCCACTGCAGGTGCCCCTCACAATGTTCCTCTCTTTTTCATCTTCACCTTGCTGCTTGGTCACTTCAGCCACCGGTGCGAATGCTGGCTGCCGTGTTTGTACTAGGAGCTCTTTGCTAGCCCACCTGCCCTGTCCACATTGAGATCCTGCCCTTGACATACTGCTGTGGCTGGCCTGCTCTGGGCAGCAAGAGACCCTCATCTCCATCACCCTTTCTTCCCTGTCCAAGCAAACACCTTCCTGCCCTCCCTGGAGCTGCAGGGCAATGCTGTATGCATCGTGGCACCACTGCCTCGCTGCCCTGCAGTGCTGCCTCAGAGTTCTCCTTTGTCAATCAGAGTTTTATATGCTGGGACTACTGCCCCTCATGGTGAGGAACAGCCTTTTATTGTCCTCTCCTGAGCTGTATCCAACCTTTATCTTGTTTTATTCAGGTTGTAGTCTCTCCAGGGCAAGGACCATAGTTTTTCCTCTGTGTATATAAAGCATGTAACACATGGAAGTTGGTCCAAGGACAGAGCTCTTAAATGCTATGGCCACATAAATAATTACCCTTCTTTGCATAAAGTTATGAGTGTGCCCATCTGCTCATCTGCTCCACATTTGCACGCTGAATGCAGCCTTAGTGAATACAGTTAATCAGACTTCACCAGCCAGCCCTCTATTTATAGACCACTTGAATGCCCTCAGTGTTTAAAGACCACCTGAACTTAGATGAGAGCAGCGTGTTTGTAGGACTGATTGCCGATGCAGTGTGATGTTTCTGTAACTTGAGCATTCATTAGGAAGGTCTCTTTTAGCTTCTGAAGCCTCCTGGCTGCCTGGAAACTCAACTGGATTAGCCCACAGCTGTGGTCTACTAATGTGGAAAGGGTTCATCCTGCAGCAGCTGTCTTTTACAGTTTGCCAATCCGGACAAGATAAGATCTGGTTAGGAGACTTCCAGGTAAAAGATCTCATGAACAAAACCAGCCTGTGCCGGATACCTCCATTTCTCCTCTCTCTGGGGCTTTTCCTGACCTTCAGTTCATCCACCCTACCTGAACATGCAGAAACCAGCTCCATGGTCCACAGTCTGCTGGTTTCACACCAAGTGTCAGGCAGCATCATGTTTATCGAGCACAAGAGCTGCAGTTTTTGCAAAGGATTTAAAGAGAGCCCTGGTGCATGAGAGGCAGTTTCAGAGGAGCTTCTTCCTGCTTAATTTTACAGCTTTTTGGGAAACTTTCAGTTGAAATCCTTCAGTTGACTGCTGTCAGGTCTAAATTCTAAGGATGACACATTGCATCCTTATTGCGGCGTTGGGGTTTTCAGGTGTTTCTAGCAGAAAATACATGATTTAGGTTTAGACTTTACTGACACTGAATATCCCAAGCCACGCCACCTCTATGAACTAATGCATCCATCTTCTTTTGTTTTCTTCCCCTCCAGAAAAACTTCATGGGGTTCTCAAGCGTGTGTGCGTTTCCTCTTCTGGCTAACCTGTGTGAGAAGATTAAATAGTATGTATAAAGTTTTCACTCCTTAACCAGACACAGAATATGGTACGTTTGCTTCCTTCAGAGCTCACCCTCAGTTAACAGAGCTTGCTATACTTTACTTCTGTTGGGTTCCTTCATAAACCCACTGTCCAGGCAGCATCCAGGGAGGCTGCACAGGATTCAGGTAAGTAAGATTCCTGAGAGGGAGCCCATGGCTCAGCGCAGGAAGGCCACCAGCACCTTTGTAACTGTGGGGAACAGGAATTAAGCAGCAGTTGCACAGTGCTAGGGGCATCTCAGATATTTAAGGAATTGGGGTGGGTGGCAGACAGGGAGTTTCTGAGAAAGGCTGAGGACAGCAGCTGGGCTGTTACCCCTAAGGCACGTTTGCCGATGTACTCATGGTACTGCAGTGACTGGGAGGAGGAGACAAGCAAAACTAAGAATAAATCAGTTTTATCAACAGTACATTTTGACTGCCAGGACTAACTTGCTCCTCTGATTGAAACTGGCAATATCAGGATGTGATTGGGAATGGAGCGATTAACGTGAAGCATCTTGTAAGTGTCTAAAATGTTAAGTCAGGATGAATAACCTGAGTTTGAGCCCTGGGAGTTCAGACAGTGGAAGCAGGATCAAACTGTGCATCATACGTTGGATCAGATGTGTTCACCTCCTCTGAGTTCTCTCTCATGCTCTCTCTCACTCCTTGGGTTTTGGTTTCCTCTTTCCGTAGCTTCACAAAGCATGTGTGACAGTTGGATTGTTTTAGCTGCTCTGAATCTGTGCCAGTTCTTGCAACTGAGCCTTACTGCAGAGAAGAAGGAGCCCAAGGCAGCACGTGGAAATTATTGACTACAGACAGATTAAGGGTTACAAGCCCCACCAGGAGTGCGTGTCACCCATCTCCTCTGTACTTCTCTTATTCTGATGCTTGTGCAGGATGAGGAATCCACCCTCCTTGCACCTATTTGCTCCCTGAGCCAGGTTCAACATCTCTTATAGGTGCAAGATGTTGGAAAACCTCTGTAAGGCAATTTTCCAAGGCAAGGCTGACTAGCACATCAGAGTGCTGCCTAAGGCACGTATGAAAGGCTGCTCAATGTAGGTGAGCTAAGCTATGTCCTGTAGCCAGAGGTGACACACCATGTGGAATCTAGCAAGTGTCCAAGCTAAACAGGAAGGGGCACAGAGCTGACACCATCATTTTGACACCTGCTTCAGGTACTGCTAAAAGCTATGGGGTTGCTGGAAACAAAAGTCCCAGTGGAAGAAGTAATTTTCGTTAATGACATTTATTACATTAATTAATGTAACTAAGCACTGCGGGAGACCATGGGGGCTCAGCTCTCCATTGCTCAAATCAAGGGAAGATGCTTTTTCTCAAACCTGTCTGAGCATCCCCAGACATTTGTGGGACTAGATACAGAAATGGCAAGGTGAGACCCTGATCCTCAGTTAGAATATAAGGTCACCTGTGAATTCAGTGTGTATGGTCCTATCAAATCCACTTTTGTCCTCTAAAATAAGCGTTTGTGTGTATGTATAGCTGCAGCCGAGGGTGCAGGCTTCTAGACTGAACACAGCAGGAGAGAGACGGTGTGAAGATTTGAAGGATGAATATGAGGAAGGGTATTTGCCATTTGTTTTTAAGGAAAGAAGGAGCTTGATCTCCATCAGCATGAGGCCCCTTTCTGCAGCTCCATCCCAAGCAGAAGGACCTCCATTTGTATCTCATATCTGGCAGCTTGCAAGCTCTGCCAGGCTAGGTAAAGTCCTGATTCCCAAACCACATTATAGTTACTTTTGCCACAGGTTTGATGTCCTGGTTCGTTTTAGAGCCCGAAGGTTTGACATTGCAGGAGCCCAGCAGCCTCACCTCCACAGCTCAGCCAGCACATACGGAAAGAAATCAGGACTTGCTCCTTCAGACAGAGTCCCTTTGCTGAAGGTTGAGCACAGAGCTCAAAGTGAACAAGGAGCTGAACATGAATGCTGTGCCAGCTATTACCTATTGTGCATGCTTTACCATGGTTTGTAATTCCTGCACAGGTTCTGTCCACGTGTTAACTCTGTTTGTTGGGTTTGGGGCTTTTTTACAGTGTTTTGAGAAATAAACTGCCTTTTGAAGATTTGGATGGAGATAAATTTAGTACTTTCCCGGTAAGCAAAGCGTTTCCCTTGGTGTACAGTAAAACCTTGACAATAGGAATGCCTATGGGATTCTTCCTACTTTCTGCAAAGCCTCATTCATGCATGTGAAAACAGGAATAAAGTGAACGGAGGGGGTTTTGGTCATAAAAAGTGTTTTTTTCTGGATGAAAAACCCAATCATCCCTTGATGCCACCTGGGGAGATGCACACACAAAGCTGTGCCCCTGCAGAAGCAAATTGCTCTGCTGCTGAGTGCTCTGTTTACTGAATTAATAAGAGTGAAGTAAAGTCGTATTAAAAACCACCCCAAATTAAATCCCCAGCTTGTCTCCTTTCTGCACTGAAGTGTGCAAGGTGCCATTTATTAAAGCTTAGCCCAGGGCCTCTGGAATACAGCCCATTTACTGCACTTGATTCCTACACCTGAGTTAGATTCTCATTTTAGATATGTGAAATTAAAAGTGCCAGAGTAGCAATGGCCATCCTGTCTATCTGTGTGCTTCTCCTGGCTTTCAGACACTGAGGGGCTACCACTGGCGAGGCAGAGACTGCGACGACAGGAACAACGCTGTGTACCCTGGCAGACGGTAAAGCTTGTCATTATTTTCAAGGCTTCGTAATTGTGACTTTTTGAAGAAGGAGCTCTGTATTTGGGGCTGGCCGTGCTCTAAGAGAGCACAGCACTGCGTCTGGCTTGACTGCACAGTGATGGAGACGAGGAAATGATGGAGAGCAGGGATGGAGCGCAGGAGCAGGGGTGGTGCACAGGGTTCTTTCCTTTCTCTGAAGCATCTGAGACCAAAGTTGGTCAGACAGACCAATGGGGAGAGCAAATCCTCACTACCCTGCTCTGAGTGAGGGGCCTGGTGGATTTCAGGGAACACTTAAAAGCTAGGGAAAGGGCAAGGAAGAAGGATCAGTCTCCTGCAAAGATCACCCCATTCCCTTCGCCTGAGTGAATATGCAGACTAAAAGGGTAAGTTCCATTCAACAACTTCCAGTGCTAACTTTAAATCAATATTGCATTTTGCTAGGAAAAATTGCCTGCCCGGGATTCAAAGTGGGGAAATAAAAGACCTTCTGTGCAGAAAGGAATTTCTAGTTATTATATATTCATAGTGACAAATGGCACAAAGCATCCGATTCCCTCAAGAGCTCCTTTTGCTTTATTTTCTGTAATGCTGTATATCCTTTTGTTTTAGTCCTGATAACTGGGATGAGGAAAGGGACTCTAACTGCAATGGCATATGGGTAAGTAAATGATAGTGCATCTTATGTTTCCTTCCTGATTGCTGCTTCTCTTTTTTCCTCCTTTTGGATTAGTCTTCAGGTATTGATTTTTCTTTATTCTGGTTTATGAACTGATTTGGATTACTGCTATTTATTTACTGTCTTTGACATTCCAAGTAATACAACTATATTTATTAAGAACTAAGGAAACAGGGGGGAAGTAATTTTGGGTGAAATTTATTTATTGATGCTTATGATTGTTTACAATTATAGCTATTATAATTAATTTATATCATAGAATCATATCCCAGCCTGGTTTGGGTTGGAAGGGACCTTAAAGCTCCTCCAGCTCCAACCCCTGCCACAGGCAGGGACCCCTTCCACTGGAGCAGCTTGCTCCAAGCCCCTGTGTCCAACCTGGCCTTTAGCACTGCCAGGGATGGGGCAGCCACAGCTTCTCTGGGCACCCTGTGCCAGCGCCTCAGCACCCTCACAGGGAAGAGCTTCTGCCTAAGAGCTCAGCTCAGTCTCCCCTCGGGCAGGTTAAAGCCATTCCCCTTGGCCTGTCCCTACATCCCTTGTCCCAAGCCCCTCTCCAGGTTTCCTGCAGCCCCTTCAGGCACTGGAGCTGCTCTCAGGTCTCCCCTTCAGGAGCCTTCTCTTCTCCAGGCTGACCCAACCCAGCTCTCTCAGCCTGGCTCCAGAGCAGAGCTGCTCCAGCCCTCACAGCATCCCCATGGCCTCCTCTGGACTCACTCTGACAGATCCATGTTGTCCTTATGCTGGATGCTGTTCTCTAGGTGGGGTCTCACAAGAGCAGGGGCTCCTCTCAATCTGTTTTCCACCCAGCTCCTATTTGTGCTTTGGAATTGCCCCGACCCTGGTGCAGGACCTTGCACTTGGCCTTGCTGAAGCTCATGTGGTTCACACCTCTCGAGCCTGTCAAGACAAACATCCAAGGACAAAATCCCCCACCTCTGTTTTGCACTGCATTTTTCAGGAGCTAGATGGATGCCATCATCATCTGCCCCTTCTCTCCTCCAACAGGGCGTGGATCCAAAAGATGGAATTCCCTATGAGGAGAAGTTCTGCAAAGGTAAGTCTTTACAGTCAGCATGAAAACCAATGTGCCTTTAGTATGTTTTCAGTCATTGCCAACGTAGGGGAAAGACTTTGGGGTTTACAACTTCCTCAGAAAGGCAGAATGGCAAAAGATTGAATTTCATTTTTATCTTGAGGATGAGCAAAGATAGAATGTGGAAAGCAAAGGCTGTTGTTAATTCTGTGTTGGGAGCCAGCTGAGTTATGCTCACCTTGCCTTACATTTGAATCAGCATCCTGGGGCTGAACCATTCCCTGAGCAAGACTTTAAAACATTTGTGGTTGAAAGGCAATCTACAACTGCTAAAGTGACGTTAATTAGAAACCAGCCAGACTGTTCTAGCAGAAACACTCGTATGAGTGAGTAGCGCATCCACCAATCCAGCACCCGGCTCTGTATAAAGAGCTTTGAGAAAGTCCCTGAGTAATCTGATTTTCCTCAGTGTTTAAGTCCTCTATGAAGCATATTCTGTGGGTAGCAAAACTAAACGTTGGCTGCAGAGCAGAGCCTCTGATGAAGTAACACATCCATCCCTGCATTACAACATCCCTGCATTTAGTGATTAGCAGGACCTCTCCCTGGTTTTCATGCCTAGTTGTGTCCCTGGGGTTGTTGGCACGTGTCTGTTAACCGGTTTTTAGTGCACAGCAAAAATCCCATTGCAGGGTCTGAACAGTTCAGCCCCATTGAGAGTGATGTAGCCGGTGTCCTCATGACTCCACCAGCCAACGCTGCAGTTACTCTTCAAGCATTGCTGTCCGTGCTGTTCTGGTTTGCTCTTTCTGCTCATGCAGCTAACAGAATACATTCTCTAGGTGCGGATTCACAAGGGGTCGTGCTGTTGGGAGACTCAGCTGGCGCTCACTTCCACATCCCTCCCGAGTGGATGACCGTCTCACAGATGTCAGTGGTGAGGAATCGCGTTCGGGTTGCCATAAACCACCATGCCAAAGGGAAACAAGTGCAAAATCGGTTTATAAATCTAAATTTATTTATCATGTATAAATTATTAATTTATAACTTATACATTTCCAGTTACTGCACTGGGTTTTACAGTTATGGCCTCACGTTTGTCATTCCCCTCCCACGGATGCTCTTCTGAAAATCAAAAGGCTGTGCTGCCCCTCTCATCCGACATCTGTGCAATTGGGTCAGGGAAGAGTTTGGCTTCAGTGGCCTTGTGCTGTGCCAGGGACACAAACCAGGGCATCTGGCTTCCCACACAGGGCTCAAGGAGACCCGTGCTGCCTGTGGGATCAGGCCTGCCATTAGTAGGCTCGTTGGTATGGCTCCTTGCTGTGCAAGTGGTGTAGAAGTGACCCTGCTGACAGTCTGGGATCTTCTGTTTTAGGCATCTGGCTTTGAAATGATAAATCCTGGATTGCTTTCCCTCATCTGTGGTATACATGAAACAGTTCTGGTAACTCCAGTGTTCTGAGGCTCATTGAACAAATACATCTGCAGGTGTTTGAGGGTCATCCAATGGACTTGTCCTGTAGGAAAGGGTTTCCGTAGTGGCTGAAATATAACTGCCACACTGATGTCTACCTCTGGGCAGTATCCCAGCGTTTCCCATTTTCAAGCCACAAAATGCACCTGACTGTGAATTAGGTTGAGCCTCAGCTGCTGCAGTTCACTGGTGTGGAATGACACAATTGAGGGGAAAAGATGATTCCAGCAAACTGCAGCTGGGTGGAGACAGAAAACACGCAGGTATGCTCCTGCCCTGCACTGTTGTTTCCTATCCTGCTCCTAAACAGTGCCAGTCCCTAGCCAGGAATTGCGTTTGTCCTTCTCTCTGTTCCATGGGGGTGAGCAGATAGATCGTCACTACCCACCATCCCTGGTGAAAACCTCCTGCTTGCCCACTGGCCTCTATAGGAGGAGGACATGGATGTTTTCTGGAGAACAACACCTATTCCATAGTGTCAGTAGTCACAGAGCTGACGGAGGTCTGAGAGTTCCATGCATTTTCCCACTTTGGCTCCCAGAGCTGAGCTGATGTAAATGTTGCAGATTAGAAGTTGTTTTCCTTTGTTAAACGTTTATGAGCACAATTAGACGACTGACACTGATGGCAGAGCTGATGGTAAGCATAATAAATTAGCACTAATGATAATTGAGATTATCTTGTCTAATAAAGATGCTAATAAGGCCGATGGTGATGATGATCCTGGCAGTAATGCCGGTAGCAGAGCCATGGAGGCAAGAATAGACTTAGACTATGTCAGCATTTTATTATGTCTCTAATGAAGGTTTAAATAGCATTTCTCTTGCTTGAAGCTTGCTGGTCTGCTAGCTGGATGGATTGAGGACTGGTAATGGTATACAGAAGCAGAAGCTTCAAGGTCAGGATCAGGAGTGCAGGTTATCAAGTGAGTTTTGATGCCACCTCATTTCTGTCTGATGGGTGTAGAGCAACTTTAACAGGAAGGAAATGGGTGCTCTCTGAGACCCAACAAATACATGTTTTCAGTGCTCAGTTCAGTCTGACCAGCATGTGAAGAAGATCAAGGACTGGTTGGAAAGGAAGCGGGCTGCTTTCCTTTGCAGAAAGGGTGACCCCACATTACAGCCAGTGCTCTGCAGTGGGGCAAGGAGGGCAAAGAGAGATGTGTTCCCTCTCTGGCTCTTTTCTAGGACTATTTGTGATCTTTCCTACCAACCTGGCGAAAATACAACAGTTAAATATTAATGCAGAGACACAGCGAGTTCAGTCATATAAAACCTCATTATCTGTGCTCAAAGTCTAGCAACAGTAAGAAATTACTTAATTTGCATCTCACCTTAATTAAGAAAGTAATTGCCTGAGCACAAAAGAGCTAGCAAAAAAAATTCTGAGCTAATTCAGACTTTGTCACTGCCTCTGCCTCTCGCTGGTCCTCTGTCTTGCTTTCTGTGCATAGAATGGCAATAGCAGCAATTCAGCTGCCTTGGGCTTGTGAAGCACATCCAAGGATGGTTTTGTGACCAGAGAGAGTGCAGAGACTATGTCCTGATCTCATAGAAAACATCCTTAATCTGGGACCACAGCAGGAATTTGAAGTTAGGGCTCTGAAAGGGGAGGAAAAGGCATTATTATCCCTGTGTATCCGCTGTTCCCCCATGCTGTCCAACTCAAGACACTTTGCTTTGAATGTGCCAAAATTTCTTTGATAAGACACATAGAAAAATTAGTTTATCAAATGGTTTTCTCTACAGTCAATGCTAGCGTCAGTTCAAAGCTTTAATTTCCATTTCAATTGAATCTCAGCCCTCAACGTGGAATTCCAAATAGGACTTCTCTCCCCGCCCTTAGGACTTTTATCATGTGTATAAGAAAATAGTTGTGTGCCTGTCAATTCACATTTAGTGAGTGTATTATTTCATTACTTCATTTTTGTCTATTTTTTACCTATATAATTTCTGTATTTCATATATATAAATTATTTGTATTTGTCCTATACATGTTAATTTCCCAGTCTAATTGGGAACTTACTACTGTCTTGGCATTGGCCTCTCACAGTCATAACCCCCTGCGTAATCCGGTGCAAATGGATATGCTTTTGTTGCATGTCCTATGTCAAGAAATGCATCGAGTTGCATCATTTACTTGTCCCATATGAAGTCCCCTAGAGCCTTCCTGATCTTCCTGTTCTCTTGCACCTAAGTGACCAAATGCAAAGGCCTGAATCATGTTCCTGCATTCACATCACATAGGCAGTGTTGGAAGGGGGGGGACTTGCATGTTCCTGCAGAGCACGTGGCTCCATCATTAACTTGCCATCACCCCAGTAAATCCCCAAACACCCAGAGTATAATTACAGGGAAACAATTTTACAGCTCTAAGAACGGAGTAAGCCAACTTTATTTTGGCTCTTTGCTTATCACTAGGTTTTGGGTTTGCCAGGCTTTCCCTCTTTTAAAAGGCTCAGCAAGAACTGAGCTGAACATTCATTCCTCTGACCTGAAAATTCCAACATTAAAAATGCAGTAGACATGCACTTTATGAGGTTTAGCAAAGCAGAAGAAATACAGGTTAGGGTGTTCTTTTGAGGTGGATGGTGGTTTTGGAATGGTAGTGTTGAAAACACCGGTGTGTCTGGTGATGGATATTGTGCTCCTGCTGCTCTGTCCATCTGCTTACCACTGACTTCCAAATAGCTACTAAACGTAGCATTTTGTCTGGGATAGAAGTTTGCTTTTAAATCTCATTTTAGAGACATTTATCTTGAGATAAAAGCATTGTATGTGTGGAAATGATACCCTCTCTAGGAAGATGCGTTTTAAAAACCTTGGCTCTCTATTTCATGCTGAATAAAGAGAAAAATAAAGCCATGTCTATCTGTAATGCAGTAAATACCTATTTGCCCACAAACTCAAGGTGTTCTCAGGTTTCATTAAAGTACCTGGTTCATACTACATATTTCCTAGCAAAAGAATGCAGCTTTACTGTAAATGTGGGTTCAGGATGTCCAGAACACTTATCCCAGGTGGTGCAAAATAGTGTAATCCTTTGGGGGTTTTGCCCCACTGTAAAAGTCAGGAGTTTGATCTGTGGAAATCTCATTAAAACCATCCCCTAGCTTCCCTCTAAATCCAGTGAATCACAGGCAAGTCCCTCGCAGCTAATACTGTGATGAGTAAGATCCTGCGTTTTGGGGAGAATAAGGGAATAATGCTTTTTAGAAAGATAGGCTGTGCTTTCCTCAAGAGCTCTAAGGCTTGCTTATTCATATGCTTAGAATAAGAAAGTTGTCTGCGGTACTTAACGCTACCACAAGAACTGGAACAGCATTCAAGTCAGTATAAAAACCAATACCCAATTCCCCTTCAAATTAAGGGATACTTCTGCACTTTCAGGACTGCTGGGACTGGCATTTCTCATAGGAGCATCAGGTTCCCAATGCCCTTTTGTGTTCTGATTTTGAAGATCTCTTGCCATAGGAACCCTGAACCTTCTTCCATATAAGCCCAGCTTGGCATGCATGCATTTAGCATCAGCCATGGCTTTGGCTGCCCCGTACTTCAAGGTAGGACACATCCAGGAGGTGAGGATGTTCCTTCAAAGGGAGACCCATCTAGAGCAACTGAGGCTAAAATATGGCATTTGAAGCTAGGCTGGAGTAAGTTTCTAATCATTCTCTGCTAAAATCTGGCACGTAGGCTGAAGCATGGTTTCTCAGCCAGAATAGTCTAGAGAATGGTATTTAAACAAGGCTGTACGAGAGTCTTAAGCTAAAAGTCAGTACAGATCTACCTTTAGAGTGGGACATATTTGTATGTAAGGCTAAGCAAAATGCAGTCTGTTAGACCATGCTTTCCAAACTACATCACTGCAGAGTTCAAGCTCTAGCATCCTCCTCAAAGTTCCACTAACTACTCATCCTCACCCTTCGGTCCTGAAATACCTTCCAAAGTCGGCTTTAAGTACGTTGCTGGAACAGTGTCAATGCTGAACATATATACAGTGTTCAAATGCAACTATAATTCTGCTCTTAAATGTTCCTTTCCAAACCAATTTGCAACTTAATCAGGTTCTGGCTTAAACTGAATTCATATTTAAGCTAGGTTTGCAGGAAAAAAAGAAGAAAATGTAAAAAAAATGACTGGGACTTGTCCAATGAAAATATTGGTTTGGAGTAGAAAATACAAGGAAGTTGGTCTTGGAAGAACTTGTTTTAAAAATATTTCATTATTGGGTTCTTTTTATACTCTTCTGTGTTGTGACTTGTGAAAGATCATATCTATAGCTTTATACTAAGTGACCCTGTCAATATTCCTGTCACCTTTAAAGCTAAGAAGAGACGAACATTGCAAATGGCCAAGAAATCTTGTCCCCCTCCACTTCCACTCATAGCTGTGAGCTGTGCCCTTGGGTTAAGTGCTTGTTTTGCACACAAAACTATCACACATGATGGCAGATTTGGAAGTTCCCTCCAGTCTTTACAAAATGATTACTTTATGTATGTATATATATATGTTATGTATGTATGTATGTAGAGATACATGCAAGGACAAGAGAGAGAGGAAAGCAACAGAAAGATAATTAAGCCAGACCCATTTTCACCTTGGTAACTAATGCAGATCTACTGTAAGTAGGTCAAATATGCTGTTACATGCTTTAAACTGGCATCTGCTGTGCATTAGGCTGCTCAGAGCTTGGCTTCAGGATTTCTTCCCCCTCACAACCCCCCTTTTCTCACCTCTCCTCCCCTTTCCATGCATCTCACCCTGTCCTCTTACTGTCAACCCCCATAGGCATGTGCTCAAGCATAGCTCCCATTCCTCTAAATGATGATTTTGGGAATGAGGACTTGGTGGCAACCACAGAATTTAGCTCTTCTTTGGCTCCTGAGCAACCTCTGACCCTCCTGGAAAAACAATTACCCAACCTGCAGCGATGGTTTAAGGAAACCCCACAATTGCTTCAACAGGAAATGAAGCTAATGAATTCCATGGCTTAAACCAGCCTGTAGGTTCTCTGATTTCATGTTTTGACCTTCTTTGGGTTATTACCTTTTTCATCAGCAGTTTCTCAGTATGAGCATGCTGGATTTATGCTTTTGTCTTTGCAAGTGTACCCCGGACCAGGAGAAGCTGAAAATTACGTCCATGTCCTCATCTCTCTGCGATGGTGCCATTCCTGAGGCCGTTTCTCTCACCTTTCATGATTTTGGACACATTCAGAGATCAAAGTGGAAATGAGCAGGGCCCTGTGCTTTGAATGTGCAGCACAGCTTACATCTGCAGGGAAGCTTTGCCAGAGCCAGGCACTTAAAAACAGGGACTAATACCAGCAAAAGCAGAGAAGGGTGAAGGTTGTATCTATTTGTGTGGGAAGGCTGAGGCAGACCATGGGTCTTGCTCCCTGCTGTGCTCAGAGGCCTTTCTGACTGTTGCTTCAGTGCCCGAAATCTGCAGTGAAGATAGGGCAGAGGTTTTTAAGGGTTTTTAAGGGGTTCATTCTGATGGAGAGGGCAAAGGAGCCTGGAGTAAATTTTATGTTCTCATAGAATCATAGAATTGTTAGGGTTGGAAAGGACCTTAAGATCATCCAGTTCCAACCCCCTGCCGTGGGCAGGGACACCCTACACTAAATCATATCACCCAAGGCCTCGTCCAACCTGGCCTTGAACACTGCCAGGGATGGAGCAGTATGTTATCATCTCTTTGCCATATACCTTGGAACCTCACACTGTCATCTCTTCCTGTGCTCAAGGAACCTACCTTTGGACAGGGAGGACGCTGCAGCAGGCAGCTGTGGGGGTCTGCAGTGCAGTACGTGCTCCATGTCAGGAGGTGTATTGGGCTCTCCAAAACGAAAGGGTGCCAGGAGATACAATTCAGATCTCTCTCCTGCTTTTCCGTCCTCTCTCTGCTGATTTGCCTGTCTTACAAGAGTCAGCTTTTTAAGTATATGCACATGAGGGTGCCGAGGCGCTGGCACGGGGTGCCCAGAGATGCTGTGGCTGCCCCATCCCTGGCAGTGTGGATGGGGCTTGGAGCAGCCTGGTCTAGTAGAAGGTGTTGGAGCAGTGGCAGAGGTTTGGAACTGGATGAGCTTTAAGGTCCCTTCCAACACAAACCATTCTATGATAAGTAACGACTGCCACAGCTGTAGTTACCACTGCTGCTGTCCAGTGATGCTGCAGCCAAGTGCTTGAGTTTGCTGGAAAGATTTTTTGAGGGTGAAACCGCATTGATTTAAGAATTTCTCTTTCAGAAATCGTTTGCCAATCTCCCAGTGGCTTTCACCAACGAGCTTGACTGGCCCCAGTTCTCAGAGATCACTGGATTTCTGAACTCCACCATCGGGTAAGCCAACAGGCAGCATGGCCAAGTCATAGCAAGTCTTAAGGCCCCTTAAAGCACAGCAAGGAAAAGAAAGAAGAGTGCTTGAAAAGCAAAGTAAAAATGCACATCAGCTCTGCTTGTGCTCACTCTCAAATCAACACTGGATGTAGGGCTTTGGAAGAACCTGTTGAATATATAGACAATGCACAGTGCTCTGGCCTGGCCTTCCTGAATTTCAGGGTAGGTTTTAGAGCTGCTCAAATTGTAGCTTAGAAGGAGCTAAAAAACCGAAGGAATAAAACCTAAGGTCCCTGTTTTCAGAACTCGAGGGCAGGCAGAAGGGGGCATTGCAGAAAACAACAAAAATCAGCATTTCGCTTTCCTTGTTTTTCCCTCCACCCCCCTGGTTTCCTCTTCCTCCTGTTTCTTTTTGCTGCTGGAACAGTGGAACAACCAACCCCAGCGTTATTTCACAGTATTCCCTTTTTGGGGGCAATCTTTCTTCCACTTTGTTGTTGTTTCCCCCCCCCTCCTTAGAGGGAAATAGCAAAAGAAGAGTTGGAAGTGCCTGTGGCCTATTTGCTGTGGTACATTGGCTCATGAGGATGGGGAAAGGAGCAGGACTAGATGGGAAGACAGAAGCCTCTGCCAGAAAGCAGTGAGGATGGAGTCCAAATGCAAAGCAGATGCTTTGAAACGCCTGCAGGATTAATTGTGGAGTTCAAAAGAAATACTTGTGATTCTGTTAATCAGCTTTCTGGCCAGCATTAAGAGGCTTTTGGCTCCTGCCAGAGCTGGTGGCTATCATCACCAACAGCGCCTGCTCTGCCGTGGAGTTGCAGATGATTGTTATTTGCGATGTCTGCGATGGGTCACCAACACAGTGAAATGCCAAAGCAAGCATGAGTCAGGCCTAAAGAGGCTCCCTACCAACAGATTAAAAAGTTGGCAAGTATATTCTTTTCGAGGAACCAGATCTGTTGCACCACACACTTGTACTTGCTGCTTGCTTTCTTTTCTCCCTGTGCAAAAACCAGGTTCCCAGCCTCAGCTGCATTCACAGTGTGTGCTTTAAGGTGGTATACTACTTGGCAAGCCAATAGAGAAGAGCTGTGCAGCCTCCCCTTTCAGAGTCAGCAGCAAAAACAACTGTTAAAAGCCTACCACAATGTCAACATCCAGCTACTCAATACACAGTATGTAACTGGGCTCCAAAGAATCTGAAGTGATTCACAAGTGATCAGAGCTTAGTATTGACCCTGAAGCTGTCAGCGATAGGCCTTGGGTCAGTGTTAGTCTCTTTCTTAATCTCTTCCGCATTTGGAAGAAGAAAAAGGAGGACTGTTTGGGACAGTGAGGCATTTTTAAGACAAGTAGCTCACAATCCCACCTCACAGCGACTGAGTGTGGTGGAGACCGGTTGGCAATGTGCAGTGGGAGCCTGCAGAAATAGGGACACAAACTGATGTGGTCCATGCCCGTGATGCATGAAGAGGGACACTGCTTTTTAACTAATATCCTCCAACTGAGAAGGTCTGTTTGCTTCTCCTCATTTGCCTGCCTGCTGTGCTGAGAACCCAAAGAGCTTGGGTGTTTCTTGTGTAGCCCATTACATGGAGACTGGTTGATGTTATCATGCATTTCTATGTAAATAGTTACTTTTTACTGCTGGCTTCAGAACTTACTGTTGTCTCCTGCTTCTCTGCATTCATCCAAGTTTGCTGTTCTTAAGCCATTTGATTCCTTTGGTGTCTAAGTTCAAACAGAAAGGCAGCAGCCCAGATATAAATAACCAGCTTCTCCTCAGCTTCCTTTTGTGCTGTTATCCTTCGCATTTGCATTTTCATCTTCTCAACAGTGCAAAGAAAAGGAGAGAAGTAATCACAATCAAGCATAACCTGTTTTCAGATCAATCCATCCAAGACTTATGGCTTTGGGAAGTGAATGCCCTGCCAATATTTCTTCTCTTTTATTTACTGTTCCATAACAAGCAACAGAAAAGTCAATTAGTGAGCAATCAACAGAATTGTTTTGATAAATGATGTATGACAAAAGGGTTTTTTAAATCCTCATTTGAAAGACCAGGATAAAAGCAGCCTGGATGGAACATTTTCAAAGAAGCTCCCCATCAATTTACAGCTTTGGAGAGGATGTCTCGGCTTCCATTTTAGGCCACCCTGTTCAAGATCTAAAAGATTTATGACCCCAAAAGAGAGAGATGGTGAAACAGAAGTATATACATAACTGGGGCACAGAGCTGTTCAGAGATGAGAACATGCTTCGTTTTTAACCTCGGGGGTATTTTAACAAGTATCAGGTGAGTTTAACAGCTTGCACTTCCTTGCTTCCTTTCAGAGGCTGGACAGACTCTCTGTATCTACGCTTACGGAACAGGAACCGCTGTAATCACAGAGACCTACAGAACATCTCCAAAAATGGTATGGTTTTTTCACTCTTTTACAGAAAATCTTCCATGTCTGATGCTTGCTGATGTGTTAATGAACATCTTTCTTTCAGAATCAAAGAGAAACTCCTTCCTAACGGCATAGCTTTCTGATGGGAAAATAGAGAACAGCGCTTATTTAACTCAGCATCTTTGCTCCTGGCTCTGAGTAGGGAGGTGTGCGGCTTGATCACTTCTATCCATGCACCAAGTGAGAAATTCCACTGGACTAAAAACCAGTGTACCCCACTGTAACTCTATGGGTTTTTTTGGCCATAAGGGCGGATTTAGAGGGATATCAATAGCAGAGGTGCAGCATGTCTCATAGCAAGGGTGTCCGTGATGTCCTGTGACATCCTTTGGAGCTGGAGGCCAGCAAACAGAAGTCCTCTTGCAAAACTGGTGGTCAATGTTGCAGGCATCTTGATGGGCTCTTAGAACAGATTATAAAGGAGGACACAAAGCTAAATTAGAACTGGGACAAAAGAGGAAGATTAATGCAAGAAATAAGAGACAGGGAGAGGACAGCTAAGGAGGGAAAAGTAATGGGTTTGGGAGAGGAGCTGCATCCCTCACACATCTCTCCTGAGGCTAACAATGATTAACATTTGGAGTGGTGACCTTGGAGCAAAGACAAACGTGCATGCCTGATGGCATCTGTGAGTGATGCAAAATATGAACCAGCCCAAAGTGGGCCACATCCTTACACAGGAATAATTCGGATGAGCTTGGGAACAGCAGTGACAGCAATTGAGGCAAGTACAACTGTGCAGGACATGCATGGCAGAGCTAATGACGAGACTCTTGGCTGTAAACTTAGTGGCTCTTCAGGTGGTGGAGGGGAGAGGCCCTGGAGTGCAGGATAGAGCTGTGAAGATACTACGGAGGTTGCAAGGTGCATCACACACATAATTTCTCTAGAGACAAGGAGACAGTCCTTCCTCACATTGGCCACAGATAAGACCTCAGAATTTGCCTAGGGAGGAATGATTTTGGTGAGGACACAAAGAAGGGCTTTGGGGAAGATTAAGGCAATGGAGACTTCCAAGGGGATGTTAAGACACCTTGGCAAGGCAAAAACTAAAAGGGATTTCAGCTTTGAATCTTTTCAAGGCATAAACACCAGAATGGGAAGAATGATTAAAGCTGAAGGACAGCGCTGGTACAAGAACATGGGTTTTCATTAATCCTACCTCTGTCTGGAAGGGAAATTTAATAAGAAATGTTACTATCAAGGAGTGAAGACCTAGAATAGCCTTCAGAATGCAGGAGTGGGAGCAAAAAAGAAACCCTGAGTTGTTTCAAGACAGATACAGATTAAATTTCTCAAAAGGGTTGTCTGAAAGGATGACATTAATCTCCCTTGGAAATTAAGGTTTATGATGTTAGCTTTTGTGTCTTGGATTAGATGATGTCCCCAACATCAGGTTTAAAAGACACTTGATTATTCTGTGATTGTCACATTGTGTTTCTATTGCATTTAATTAATTTTCATGCTTCAGAAAACTGGCTGCAGAACCTCAGAAAATTTATTCTTCTCGGGGAGATAATTAGGGTTTATGGGATGCTCTTCCTCTCCAAAAGATGAGCCGTGTTGGCTGCAAGTGAGGAGCACTGCAGCCCCTGGTGCTGCTCGGAAACGTGTTAAATGCTCGGCATTTCTCATGAGATGCAGGGTCAGGAAAGGTCTGCCCCGGCCTCCCACCTCCAACAGACAGAGTTGCTACCAGGCAGAGGAGGTTGCACAGACAAGAAGTGTGATGCAAGGATCATTTCAAGGCTTAGGTGGGCATTTTCATGTGGAAAAATGACCTCTGGTGCCAGCACTAATGCCTCTTGTACGCCTTTCTCCTTCCTGATCTACTTGAAGAGGTCCCTGCTCCCTGCAGGGGGGTTGGACTAGATAACCTTTGAAGGCCCCTTCCAACCCAAAGTTTTCTATGAGTCTATGATTCCTGTGGCACACGTGGTGCTCCTGAGGCTTCAGGTTTTGCACATGTGTTTTTCAATGTTTGGTGTCACAGCTCAGACACCTCTGACTTTCTCATCTGACTTACTCCTCACTAAGTCACAGGGCACTGGAGTTGGTGGCTCCCAGTATCTCAGTCCCCCAGATGTGCTTTCTGGGGAAAGAATAATAGAAAGGCCAAACTAGGTGGTCAGTGGATGACCAGGAGTCAGTGGTTCTCCTCATTTATATCCTGTTCATCTCAGTACCCGATACCCCATTACCTTGTTCTGTTCTCTTTACATTAAGGAGGGTTGTACTTTCTGATCTTCCTTTTTCCCCATTCCTTCATAGACTTAAAAGAAAATATCACTTACTGTGTGCATGGCTCCTTTTTGTCTCCATGCATACCCCTTCCACCTACACTACAGCCGCCTGCAGGGTGTAAAAGGAGGTGAGCCTGGGCCAGGGCAAAAGGCTTCAAAGAAAATTGAGAAGGGAATTTAAGAAAAGGGAAGAATTACAAGTGATGGAAAATCCCAGGATATCTTCCCTGGGTAGCTTCTCCTATTGTGCCAACACCTCATGAGAGAGGTTGGCTTTTATTGCCTCATTTGGTGTAAGGGTTTCCCTGAAAGGGTGGCTTTAAATGGTCACTCTCAGTGTCAGTACCTCAAAAAGCTGGCCGCCAACCTGACCTAGCCCCACCTGGGACAACTGACAGAGGTTATTCATTCATAACAAACCTCTTCTATACCATCATTACTGCTTTCAGCTTGTGCTTGCACAAGCAGCTCCCAGTCTTAAGCAGTGTTTTCCATTGAAGAGCTTTGCTGAACAGATTTCTCAGGATAATTTTTACTGGGTGACTCTTTTAAATATGGTTTTGGTGTCTTTCCTGCCAGCAGCTTCTCACAGGGTTGAAGGCCATGGGCTATTTTCTGCCTTTGACTGTGAGGGCTGGGCATGAATGCTCAATTGTGGGGTTGGAACGCTCTTCCAAATGTTCTCCAGCACTTGCTGAAGATCCCTTGTAATGTTAGGAGCATCCTGAGAGTAAAATCAGTTGCTAAAGTATTACAAAGGATCACTAGAATGTCCTCAGAATTCCTAAGTAATTACAGATCAGTCTGGGAGTTGTCATCCATGTTTTGCATGAGATGCTTGGATAACGTGTGCTATTGCAAAACACAGGTAGTGTGCATTCCTTTGCCATTTGTAGTCTGATCTTGCCTTTGATCAGACAAATTAGGCCTTGCTAACATATGCTGTGGCTCACTCTGCCATCAAGCACCAAATATCTCACATTGGCTTCAAACCAGGATAGAAAAACCTAATTTTGAGTATTTTTCTTTGTCTGCCTTGGGAATTCTAGTCCACCTGGAGGACTTTTCATCTGGGGAAAACCAGACACTTCTTTCTGTGCACTGTTGCATTTCCAATTGCTTTTAGAGAATGAGGGAGCAGAAGAAGGCAATGAGCCATTCTTATCCACACAGCACGTTTGGTGCTATCTGGACCCAGACTCCTCCAGTGCATGTCAGTCACACAAGGTCTAAGAGCAAGAAAACCAAGCGCAGCTCAGGCATGAGCGGGGTTTATGAGATTCAGGGTTTCTTACAAGCAGAAGCAAACCCAGCTCCGACTCCTGAACCAAGACCCAAAAACCCACTGAAAATACTTGGAAAACCACAGAGAAAGGGGCAGGAGAGACACAGGAGTGGCTGCCGGGACATCCAATGGTCAAGGGTAACTGCTCTGCCTCATCCCTTTTTCTCTCTCAAATATCTTCATCACATATCACATCCTGCATCACAAGAACGTCATTGATGGCTCAGTTTACCTATGAAAACAGTTTTCTATTAAAAAACCCGTTCATTTTCTTGATGTTTTTACTTGATTTATAACTGCTAATGCTTCCCAGAGAGCTGCCTGTAACTCCCCTCACTTGCAGAGGTAATGCACACCCAAGAACAGCTTCTCGCTTGTTCTGTAACTACATTTCTTGATTCCTAAAGATCCCCCTAGTTTATTTGTGCTGGAACCGCAGCCCCAGCCTGGGGAGCTTTGCAGCTGAGTGGCTTAACAGAGGGTTGCTGAACATAGCTGAAAGAAGGGCTATTAAACAGAAGCAAAAAGTCAGCCGGTGGGAGTCATGTTCCAAGCCATATTTTCTAACGGGTTTGTGGTGCTCTTATTCTGCTGAAAAGAGCTTCTTGACAGAAGGGCTGAGTTTTGAATGGAGCAGCAGCCCTTGGAGAGAGGCAGCAGACAGAGAGCTGGATTCATTGTAGCTTGGAAGAACTGGATTATTTAAACCATAAAGGATTTCTTGATATATGCGGTTGGCATCACCGTGAGCGATAGTAACAAAGGCGCCGCTATTAAAATGCAAAGTGTATTATTGCTGCCTTCGTAGTTGGTCTCAGATCTTTCCCCTATACCAATCCAGCAGGGATTTAATGATGTTCTGTCCCCGAGCGTCCCACCCAGGAACTGTGGGGAGGACAGGATTTGCTTCTCAAAGCACACTTCAGAGGTGCAATGTAGAAAAGAGGAGAAGAGAGAGACCAGGCAAGAGCTGAATGAAGAATAAAGGGAGTGTAATACAAGAGGAGAAGGAGAGAGAAAAGAGCAGTGAAAAGACTGCAAAATAAAAGGAAGCACAAGCTGTAGGGCCTACTTCTCTGAAGCTGATGCTTCTGTACATTGATGTGAGGCGAGCTTCTTGCAATCACAGTCCTAGTCTAATCCTGAACAAAGTATAAAGCCTTTTCTGTCTCCCTGTTTGCTATCACTGGCGTGGCAGGTGATGGAGTTGGACCTGTGTGCTGTGGATAGTTGGGATGGATATGCATGGCCTTTAAAGACCTGCTAGTAAGTTCTATGCATGAAGTTTTCCTAATTGGGAATTTAAGATATAAATGAAGGAGTACAGATGCTCAGAGACGCTTATGTGTAGCTAGCTCTTTTCCTAGGGGAGGGAAGGTTTGCATTCATTTTGGTGAATTGCCATCAAACTGCAGAGCTCCTCAGGAGGGGTGCTGCTGGCCTAATCCTATTTTTCCTAAGTCTGGCACTCATGGGGAGACGAATGCAGACACCCCAATGCTGGTGCCTAGTGCTATTGAAGATGCTTTGTGGTATCTTTCTCACCTCCAGGTGCCTCTGCAGAAGTAAGTGCACAATCACTCAGGCATCCTGTATTCTATCTGCCAGCCCCACTACAGGTGTCTTGGATACTCCGGGATGTCCAAAATGCCACTTGGTGCCTATGTTTAGGAACTGAATCAATGCAAACCTGGTATAGCTGTGAGATGCTTATTCTCTCAGAAGAGTGGGAAGAGCTCCCTTTCCAATTTATAGGGAAAGTTAAAAGTAGATAGACTGTTAACAAGTCAGGTTGGCTGGTTTACAAGAGACTACTACGTTCAACAGATGGAAAAACGCTGCCAGGTCTGGATTAAAACCAGATCTAAACAACCCAGGGCTTGAAAGTGTTTGCTTTTCTACAGTCTGAAGTGTGGGAGTCACTCGGGTCTCTGGATATAGCTTTACACCCAAAAGAGTTACAGGGATGACTTTTTGTTTCATTTTTAATGCTTCTAACATTAGAAATGGTGGTGGTGAGACACTGTGGCAGGGGGGTGGGACTGGAGGAGCTCTAAGGTCTATGCATATATATATTCTATGATATATTCTGTGAACTATGCCAAGACACTGTGGCTTGCACTTCATTCTGTTGGTCACTGTAACAGTGTTGTGCTATTCATCTTATTCAGGTGGCTCTTCAGGAAATCTCCTCCACTTAATAAAGAGGTGAGTGTTTAATGGGATGCAAATGCTGGCTGTGGGGGCAGAATGGTTGCTGGCGTCTTTAAAGGAAACAAGCAGAACCCTGTAAGGCACGTATTATACACAAACCTCCTGAAAAGCATAGCTTCCTTTGCCTACTGTGCTCTGAAGTATGGGCTGTTTCTTGTTTAAACAGAGTGTGTTACTCCTGATTAGTACCAATGTATATAGACATTTGAAAGCCCACTGTTACTGTGTCCATAGGGATAGGAACAGTCAGCTACTGGATAGCAAGAGGAAGAAGCTGTCTTTTCAGATGGTGGGTTGTGTGGTGGTTGGGTTGAATTTAGTTTGCTTGGTGCTGATACAGCCTAAGGGATTTATTGTTCTCTCCTATGGAAAAAATAGTTACAAATCCTTGTCCCCTAACACTGAGCTTCAGAGCAAATCCCGATTTGATCTGTAGCCCAATCCTACACATAAACTTAATTGTCAGGCAAACATAGTCTTCTTCTCCCATCTCTGATTAAAAGCTTCCCACCTATTTTGATTTATGTCCTTGCCCCAAAATGAAACTACTTCATTTGTCTTCTGAATAATACAAAGATAGAAAGCCAGCAGGGGAAACAGTGGAAAAGACAAGTCCATAAGCAACAGAAGGGAAAAATGAGGAAAATCTGTACATAATAAAGCTTACTAATGTATAAAAATATAGTGGGGAAAAAAACCCAACCCCCCCCCCCCCCCCAAAACCCACCAATCCCCTCCCCCAAAACCCACCAACCTATACACATCTAAGCAGGCTGCTTCCAAAGATGATCTCATTGAAGCATGGTTTGTGCTTCAGACAGACACAGAGCATATTTCCCCATTAACACAGCTGCCTATTGATCTTTTAGCTTGGCCAGAAACCAGCTGTTGGACAATCCAGCCACCGTGATCTACGCTACGATTGGGAATGACGTCTGCAATGGGTAGGGTGTAAATATGATTAAGAATCATAGTATCACCAGTGTGAATGCTTTGGAGTGCTGCTGGTAGCTTGGACAGATACATCCCACTGCTTGGCACTTTCCTGTGGTTGCATTTGTCTTTCCTTGCTATTCCTGTGTGCTGCATTCTTCTGTTTGGGCTGGAATTCCTGCTTGTGGCCTTTCTCCTTGCTCTGTCCTACTCCTTCTGCAGTTCTTCTACCCCTTTCTCCCCTTTGGCCCTTCTTCTCTCCTCCTTCTGCACTTTTCTCCCCTTCTTTCTGCAGTTCTTCTGCCCCTTTCTCCTCATTTGGCCTCTCTTTTACCCTCCTCCTTCTGCACTTTGCTTCTCCATCTACACTTCTGTCCCCTTCTCTTTTGGCCCTTATTCTGCTCTTCTCTTACTGTACTTTAATCTTCCTTCAACCCTTTCTCCCCCTGCTGCCCTCTTCCTCCTCCTGGAGTTTCCCCTTGCTTTTGCTGTTTCCCTTTGTGATGTGCTGCTCAGATTAGCTTGAAAACCTATCCCTTGCAGGTTGCTAAAGGCAAGTCACAGCTCCTGCTGCTGTGGGTTACTTCCCAGAGCATGAAAAGCAGTTTTGGAAAGCACAGTCCTTCCTTCCAAGCACAAGAGGCCAAAGGAGCCCAGGCCTGCAGCACAGGGTACTGCACGTGTGAGCAGCATCACAGAGCATAAAACAAGCACAAGGAAAAAAGACAGGGAGGAACATCCACATTCACCGGGGGCAAGGGAAGGGAAATGGGGGTGCAGTACCTCAGAATCACAGAGCTCCAGCAGAGAGTGGCTCCCAGCTCCAGGATGGGGAAGGTCTGCAACAAAGAGGGGCCCAGGTGTGAGCCGAGTCTTTAATAGGGGGCCGGCTTAGGAAGATCAGTTCTGATTGGCTGTAGGCAGTTGAG